>NC_139009.1:73650790-78450790 GCF_964374135.1 Grampus griseus | reverse complement strand
AGGATCACTTCATAATGATAAAGCAGTCTACTCATCAAGAAGACGTAACAATCTAAATGTGTATGGATTCCACGAAATAGCATCAAAATACATGAAGCAAAAATGGAAAGTACTGAAAGGAAAAATTAACAAATCCTAAATTATAGTTAAAGACATCAGTCCTTTTCTCTGAGAAATTGATATAATAAACAGACAGAAGACCAGTAATGATATAAATCATATGAACAACATTACTAACAAACTTGACGTAATGACATTTATTGAAAACTCTACCCAGCAAGAGCAGAATACACATTCTTTTTTTTTTTAACATCTTTATTGGAGTGTAATTGCTTTACAATGTCATGTTAGTTTCTGCTGTATAACAAAGTGAATCAGCTATATGTATACATATACCCCCATATCTCTTCCCTCTTGTGTCTCCCTCCCTCCCTCCCTATCCTGCCTCTCTAGGAGGTCACAAAGCACCGAGCTGATCTCCCTGTGCTATGCGGCTGCTTCCCACTATTTTCCATTTGGTAGTGTACATATGTCAATGCCACTCTCTCACTTTGTCTCAGCTTACCCTTCCCCCTCCCCGTGTCCTCAAGTTCATTCTCTACGTCTGCGTCTTTATTCTTGTCCTGCCCCTAGGTACTTCAGAAACTTTTTTTTTTTTAGATTCCATATATATGTGTTAGCATATGGTATTTGTTTTTCCCTTTCTGACTTACTTCACTCTGTATGACAGACTCTAGGTCCATCCACCTCATTACAAGTAGCTCAATTTTGTTTCTTTTTATGGCTGAGTAATATTCTATTGCATATATATGCCACATCTTCTTTATCCATTCATCTGTCGATGGAAACTTAGGTTGCTTCCATGTCCTGGCTATTGTAAATAGAGCTGCAATGAACATTGTGGTACATGACTTTTTGAATTATGGTTTTCTCAGGGTATATGCCCAGTAGTGGGATTGCTGGGTCGTATGGTAGTTCTATTTTTAGTTTTTAAGAAACCTCCATACTGTTCTCCATAGTGGCTGTATCAATTCACATTCCCACCAACAGTGCAAGAGGGTTCCCTTTTCTCGACACCCTCTCCAGCATTGATTGTTTCTAGATTTTTTGATGATGCCCATTCTGATTGGTGTCAGAATATCTCATTGTAGTTTTGATTTGTATTTCTCTAAAGATTAATGATGCTGAGTATTCTTTCATGTGTTTGTTGGCAATCTGTATATCTTCTATGGAGAAATGTCTATTTAGGTCTTCTGCCCATTTTTGGATTGGGTTGTTTGTTTTTTTTTGATATTGAGCTGCATGAGCTGCTTGTAAATTTTGGAGATTAATCCTGTGTCAGTTGCTTCATTTGCAGATATTTTATCCCATTCTGAGCGTTGTCTTTTCGTCTTGTTTATGGTTTCCCTTGCTGTGCAAAAGCTTTTAAGTTTCATTAGGTCCCATTTGTTTATTTTTGTTTTTATTTCCATTTCTCTAGGAGGTGGGTCAAAAAGGATCTTGCTGTGATTTATGTCATAGAGTGTTCTGCCTATGTTTTCTTCTAAGAGTTTGATAGTGTCTGGCCTTACATTGAGGTCTTTAATCCATTTTGAGTTTCTTTTTGTGTATGGTGTTAGGGAGTGTTCTAATTTCATTCTTTTACATGTAGCTGTCCAGCTTTTCCCAGCACCACTTATTGAAGAGGCTGTATTTTCTCCATTGTATATTCTTGCCTCCTTTATCAAAGATAAGGTGACGATATGTGCATGAGTTTATGTCTGGGCTTCCTATCCTGTTCCATTAATCTATATTTCTGTTTTCATGCTAGTACCATATTGTCTTGATTACTGTAGCTTTGTAGTATAGTCTGAAGTCAGAGAGCCTGATTCCTCCAGCTCCATTTTTCTTTCTCAAGATTGCTTTGGCTATTCGGGGTCTTTTGTGTTTCCATACAGATTGGGAATTTTTTTGTTCTAGTTCTCTGAAAAATGCCATTGGTAGTTTGATAGGGATTGCATTGAATCTGTAGATCACTTTGGGTAGTATAGTCATTTTCACAATGTTGATTCTTCCAATCCAAGAACACGATATATCTCTCCATCTGTTTGTATCATCTTTAATTTCTTTCATCAGTGTCTTATAATTTTCTGCATAGAGGACTTTTGTCTCTTTAGGTGGGTTTATTCCTAGATATTTTATTCTTTTTGCTGCAATGGAAATGGGAGTGTTTTCTTAATTTCACTTTCATATTTTTCATTTTCTTATTTATTTTCATTTTGGATGATCTGTCCATTGGTGAAAGTGTGGTGTTAAAGTTCCCTACTATGATTGTGTTACTGTCGATTTCCTTTTTATGGCTGTTACTATTTGCCTTATGTATTGAGGTACTCCTATGTTGGGTGCATAAATATTTACAATTGTTATGTCTTCTTCTTGGATTGATCCCTTGTTCATTATGTAGTGTCCTTCTTTGTCTCTTGTAATAGTCTTTATTTTAAAATCTATTTTGTCTGATATGAGAATTGCTACTCCAGCTTTCTTTTGATTTCCATTTGCTTGGAATATCTTTTTCCATCCCCTTACTTTCAGTCTGTATGTGTCCCTAGGTCTGAAGTGGGTCTCTTGTAGACAGCGTATATATGGGTCTTGTTATTGTATCCATTCAGCCAGTCTATGTCTTTTGGTTGGAGAATTTAATCCATTTACACTTAAGGTAATTATGGATATGTATGTTCCTATTACCATTTTCTTAATTGTTTTGGGTTTGTTATTGCAGGTCTTTTCCTTCTCTTGTGCTCCATGTCTAGAGAAGTTCCATTAGCATTTGTTGTAAAGCTGGTTTGGTGGTGCTGAATTCTCTTGGCTTTTGCTTGTCTGTAAGGTTTTAATTTCTCTGTCAAATCTGAATGAGATTCTTTTTGAGTAGAGTAATCTTGGTTGTAGGTTTTGCCCCTTCATCTCTTTAAATATGTCCTGCCACTCCGTCCTGGTTTGCAGAGCTTCTGCTGAAAGATCAGCTGTTAACCTTATGGGGATTCCCTTGTGTGTTATTTGTTGTTTTTCCCTTGCTGCTTTTAATGTTTTTTCTTTGTATTTAATTTTTGATAGTTTGATTAATATGTGTCTTGGCGTGTTTCTCCTTGGATTTATCCTGTATGGGACTTTCTGTGCTTCCTGGTCTTGATTAACTATATCCTTTCCCATATTAGGGAAGTTTTCAACTATAATCTCTTCAAATGTTTTCTCAGTCCCTTTCTTTTTCTCTTCTTCTTCTGGGACCCTTATAATTCGAATCTCGGTGCGTTTAATGTTGTCCCAGAGGTCTCTGAGACTGTCCTGAGTTCTTTTCATTCTTTTTTCTTTATTCTGCTTTGCAGTTGTTATTTCCACTATTCTATCTTCCAGGTCACTTATCCGTTCTTCGGCCTCAGTTATTCTGCTATTGATCCCTTCTAGAGAATGTTTAAATTCATTTATTGTGTTGTTCATCACTGTTAGTTTGCTATTTAGTTCTTTTAGGTCCTTGTTAAACGTTTGTTTTATTTTCTCCATTCTATTTCCAAGATTTTGGATCATTTTTACTGTCATTATTCTGAATTCTTTTTCAGGTAGACTGCCTATTTCTTCTTCATTTGTTAGGTCTGGTGGGTTTTTACCTTGCTCCTTCATCTGCTGTGTGTTTCTCTGTCTTCTCATTTTGCTTATCTTACTGTGTTTGGGGTCTCCTTTTCGCAGGCTGCACGTTCATCATTCCTATTGTTTTTGGTGTCTGCCCCCAGTGGCTAAGGTTGTTTCAGTGGGTTGTGTAGGCTTCCTGGTGGAGGGGCCTAGTGCCTGTGTTCTGGTGGATGAGGCTGGATCCTGTCTTTCTGGTGGGCAGGTACACGTCTGGTGGTGTGTTTTGGGGTGTCTGTGGCCTTAGTATGATTTTACGCAGCCTGTCTGCTAATGGGTGGGGTTGTGTTCCTGTCTTGCTAGTTGTTTGGCATAGGGTGTCCAGCACTGTAGCTTTCTGGTCGTTGAGTGGAGCTGGGTCTTGGCATTGAGATGGAGATCTGTGGGAGATTTTCGCCGTTTGATATTACATGGAGCTGGCAGGTCTCTTGTGGATCAATGTTCTGAACTTGGCTCTCCCACCTCAGAGGCACAGCCCTGATGCCTGACTGAAGCACCAAGAGCCTGTCATCCACACGGCTCAGAATAAAAGGCAGAAATAAAGAAATAAAGAACGAGAGAGACAGAGAGAGAGAGAGACAGAGAGAGACAAAGAAAGGAAGAAAAAATAAAAGTTGTTAAAATAATTATTTAAAAAATTTAAAAAGTAAAGAAAAAGAAAGAAAGGAGGAAAGAAGAGAGCAACCAAACCAAAAAACAAATCCTCCAATGGTAAGAAGTGCTAAAAACTATAGTATAAAAAAGAAGAAGTAAGAAAAACGGACTGATAGAACCGTTGGACAAATGGTAAAAGCAAAACTATACAGAGAAAATCTCACACAGAAGCATACACATACACACTCACAAAAAGAGGAAAAGGGGAAAAATCATAAATCTTGCTCTCAAAGTCCACCTCCTCAATTTGGGATGATTTGTTGTCTATTCAGGTATTCCACAGATGCAGGTACATCAAGTTGATTGTGGAGCTTTAATCAGCTGCTTCTGAGGCTGCTGGGGGAGATTTCCCTTTCTCTTCTTTGTTCTCACAGCTCCCAGGGGCTCAGCTTTGGATTTGGACCCGCCTCTGCGTGTAGGTCGCTGGAGGGTGTCTGTTCTTCGCTCAGACAGGACGGGGTTAAAGGAGCCGCTGATTCGGGGACTCCAGCTCAATCAGGCCGGGGGGAGGGAGGGGCACGGAGTGCGGGGCGGGCCTGCGGCGGCAGAGGCCAGAGGGACGTTGCACCAGCTTGAGGCGCGCCATGCGTTCTCCTGGGGAAGTTGTCCCTGGATCCCGGGACCCTGGCAGTGGCGGGCTGCACAGGCTCCCCGGAAGGGGGGTGTGGATAGTGACCTGTGCTCGCACACAGGCTTCTTGGTGGCGGCAGCAGCAGCCTTAGCGTCTCATGCCCGGCTCTGGGGTCCGCGCTGTTAGCCGCAGCTCACGCCCGTCTCTGGAGCTCCTTTAAGCAGCTCTCTTAATCCCCTCTCCTCGCGCACCAGCAAACAAAGAGGGAAGAAAAAGTCTCTTGCCTCTTCGGCAGCTCCAGACTTTTCCCCGACTCCCTCCCGGCTAGCCGTGGCTCACTAACCCCCTGCAGGCTGTGTTCACGCCGCCAACCCCAGTCCTCTCCCTGTGCTCCGACCAAAGCCCGAGCCTCAGCTCCCAGCCACCGCCCCGGCGGGTGAGCAGACAAGCTTCTCGGGCTGGTGAGTGCCGGTCGGCACCGATCCTTTGTGCGGGAGTCTCTCCGCTTTGCCCTCTGCACCCCTGTGGCTGCGCTGTCCTCCGCGGCCCGGAAGCTTTCCCCCTCCACCTCCCGCTGTCTCTGCCCGCGAAGGGGCTTCCTAGTGTGTGGAAACCTTTCCTCCTTCACAGCTCCCTCCCACTGGTGCAGGTCCCGACCCTATTCTTTGTCTTTGTTTTTTCTTTTGCCCTACCCAGGTACGTGGGGAGTTTCTTGCCTTTTGGGAGGTCTGAGGTCTTCTGCCAGCGTTCTGTAGGTGTTCTGTACGAGTTGTTCCATGTGTAGATGTATTTATGATGTAGTTGTGGGGAGGAAGGTGATCTCCACGTCTTACTCCTCTGCCATCTTGAAGCTCCCCAAAATACACATTCGTTTGAAGTGCACATAGAACGTTTATCAAGACAGACCGTGTGGATTTATAATGATTGAAATCATACAAAATATGTTCTCTGATTAGAATGAAATTAAATTAAGAATTAATAACAGAAAAATATCTGGAATAATCTTTACATATTAGGAAACTAAAGAACACACATAATTCATAGGTCAAAGAAGAAATCACAGGGAAATTAGAAAATATTTAGAATAAAATGAAAATGAAACACAACATATCAAAATTTGTGGTAAGCAACTAATGCAGTGCTCAGAGAAAAACTTATACCTTTAAATGCTTACATTAGAAAAGAAGAAAAGGCTAAAGCCGGTGGTGTAAATTTCTAGTTTAAGAAGCTAGAAAAAGAGGAACACGTTAAGCACAAAGAAAGTAGAGTGAATAATAAAAATGAGAGCAGAAATCAATGAAATAAGAAATGGTCAAAGAATGGAAAAAAAATAATTAAGCCCAAAACTGTTTTTTTCTTTCAATAAATAAAATTGAAAGATTTTTAGCTAGAATGATCCAGAAAAAGACACAAATTATCAGTATCTAGGATAAAAGAGAAGGCATCACTATAGGTCCTACAGACACTGAAAGGATAAATAAAATTAAATATCATTGTTATTATTGTTGTTGATGTAATGTCAATGTAATGCCAATATATTTGACAACATATGAAATTGACAAATTTCTTGAAAGATACATAGTACCAAAAGTGGCACAGAAAGAAACAGAAAACCTGAATAGCTTTGTCTGGCATTACTGGTGAAACAACCAAATATGTAAGAAAAGAAAACATACTGATGTTACACAAACTCTTTCAGAAAAGAAAAGGGAAAATGAATTTTAGGAGCACCCCGAAACCAAAACCCAGACAAAGACATTATGAGAGCAATATCCCGTATGAGCACATGTGCTGGGGGCACTACTGCATCCATCACGGGTCTCTGATTGTCTCGCAGGTATGCCGGCATCCTTCTGGACGAGGACGTCTTCCGAGGTTAGGAGCTTGTTGGCAGTCGCCCGCTGCAGGTGCTGGTGGCAGGGCTGAAGGCCTACAGTACCTGGGAGAACATCGGCTACCTGCAGGACGGCCGAGAGTGCACCGGAGGCCTGGTGAGCCCCTGCGGGCCCCCAGTCCTGCAGGGTCTGCATGGTTACACGTGTGGGGGCTGACCGTGTGGCCAGTGGGATTTGGAACCAGGTGGAATTCCCTCCTGCCCTTGTGACCCTGGATGCATTACTTAATTTTGTCACCTGTGCATGTCCACCTTCTTGGATGCTGTGAGGACTGATGCAGACCGTGCTTGTAAAATGCTTGGCCCGTGGAGGCCCGCGGTAAAGGTCATGAAACTTGGTGGTGGTGGTTGTTGAGAGTATAGGAAAGGGCCAGTGGGGGTCAGATGATCAAAGCTCTGCTCCAGTGTTTAAATCCCTTGGGGAGAAGGCAGGAGTGACCCCAGGGGTTTCTACCCTGGGAAGGAGGCAAATGGGGATATGCCAACCATTTAGAGAGTGTACAGAGTGTCCCCAGCCCAACCCTCAGACCATTTTGAGCAGTGAGGGGCGTGAGGTATGAGAAACCCCAATATGAATCTTTGCAGAGGCGAGGGGAGTCTGAGGACAGCTGGGATCTGTGCTCTGTTCCTCTACAGTCCTGAGAGTGGAGGCGCCTGCGTGGTGCAGGGTGCCAGCGTCTCTGCATCCCTGTGGGAGCCCAGCACTGGTGAGAAAGGGGACCCAAGTGGGGTCTCTGAGGACAGAATGTGGGGGATGTGTGGTTGTGGACCTGTGACTGCGTGGCATTGCACGGCTGCAGACATCAGCTCTGATGGCATCTGAGGTTCAGCCCCAGATGACAGTGCTGTGTGGGTGACCCCCAGGGACCATACCGCCTCATCGTCCTGTGGGCCAGAAGCAGGCCCTGCAGGAAGAGCAGGGAGGAGGGAGCCCCTCTTGGGCCTTGGGCCTGAATTCCATCTTGAACTTGACTGAGTATTTGCCTAACAACAGCAGCTCTGAGCCTGAAGGGGAGGCTGAAGAACTTTAGCCTCAGTGAGAAGGGGTCAAGAGCAAGTCCAGGGTGGTTGTAGAGAATAAAAGGGGAGGATGCGTTTCTGGAGAGCCCGGCCTCAGAGCATCAGAGTCGGGGTCCATGGAGGGGCGAGGAGGGGCTGGGCCTTCACCACCGGCAGAGCCCAAGGTTTCTCCCACATGAACGGTGAGGATGGGACTGGGAGCCTCCTGTGTCCTTTCATCTGAGAGTCACCGTGCTCACTTCTCTCACGGTGGCTGAGTAAGGATGTGCGCGTGGTGAAGGGGACCTTGGTTGGTCAGACGTGTGTACTGTGTCTGTGACGGTGGGGGACATGCTTGCTTTTCCAGTGGGAATGATGTCGGATCCGCCTGGAAAAGAAGGAGAATAGGGAATAAAGTGACAGCTGGCGCTGGGGCGCAGCTGGACCAGGAGTACAGGTCCTCTGAGGCAGCTGGGGGCGATGGCTTATAATGACCTTAAGTGACCTGACACGTGTGAGGCCCCTGCCAAGGGGCTGGTTTCCATCCATCCAGTGACCCTGCCCGCTCATGCCCTCCTTCGTTGCCACACACCGACCGGCAATACAGAAATGACCCCTTCACCCACCATACTATGGAAAAGAACCTGACCGTGGAGGGCTGCTCTTCCAGGCTGGATGCCAGGCCTGTAATCCCACCGGGCACTGCTGCCTCATGAGGCTTTGCTTCCCAGTAGCTCCTCAGCAGTGGATGCAGAGGGCCCTGATTTCCATTTCTGTTCCTTCCCTTCTCCTCTCCACCCCCATATGCACCCAACACCTAGCCCAGGGCTATTTGTAGAGACATAAATATTTGTTGAAAGGAAAGCATGAGCATCTTCTAATGGTTCTAAGTTATATTTACAAACACCGCATCTTGTGCAGGCAGGAGGTCTCCAGGAGTGAAGCATGAATGTCTGGGAGCTCCCGAGATGGTACTGAAAACCACCTCTTTCACGGCCCGTAGGTCTAAGTAGGTCTTGCTTCAAAAAAATGTATTTCAACAGACATTTACTGGGTTTGAAGCCAGCAACCCTGGGTGTGACCACAGGAAAGTTTTTCCCTTCACTGTGCCTCATTTTCCCCATATATAAAATGAGGATAAACTCTCCTTTGTAGTGGTTGTGAGGATTAAGGTATGCAAGATGATGAGCATAAAATGCTTCACATGTGAACCCAGGAAGCAGCAGCTGACATCTTTATGGTGTGCTTACCCTGGGGATTTGGAGAAAAAAAAAATACCACATGGTCTGTTTTGCTTGCCATCGTAAAGACGGATACAGAACCCAGACTGGTATGGCAGGTCCTATGCAGCAGCTGGGGCTGGGAGGACTCAGTGACATCTGGAGGGGGGCGGGGGGCAGTCGCTGAGCAGTGTCATTTTAGCAATTTAGAGGATGAACGAGAGGCTTTGAGATGGGGGTCTGAGGACCTGCTGGATAAAGGGATACCTGCACACAGGTGAAGGTGTGGGAGTGTGTGGCGCATCTAGGGACACTGGGACAGGCATGGGCTGGGTTCAGGTGAAGGTGCAAGGGAGGAATGGCAACTTTATTCAGAAAGCCAGCAGACCGAGAAGATGGTGGACTCGTGTCCCAAAGAACCATCTTACTTGAGTTAGAATTCAGGCTTCTTTTATACTAAAATGGGAGAGAGTGTGGTTAGTTGTTGCAAACTTCTTGGTGTCAGAATCCTTTGTTCTTGCAGCTGTCCTTGTAGGTCAGGTCACGAAGTTCCTGTAAACCTTCCACAAGACAAATGTTATTCTCTGTTCTGCAACTTCTTATCTCTTATTTGAATGGGAAAGTGTTATACCTTTAAAGGTCAGAGCCTTGTGAATGGGCTATCCTGTGTATTTTCAGGCTGTAAGCAACATTCTTAACTTGTAGCAAAAGCAATAGAATGCAAAGGTTAAAGTGAAAGAACAGATCCAATATGGAGTCAGATTTGTTCTTCCCTATTGCAAAAGGGCAGGGACCAAGTCTTTGATCACCACAACCCTACTTCTGACTATAGTGGGGAGTATCAGTAAGCAGCTGTTGACTGACTAAACAGACTGAATGATAGACTGATAGACAGACTGATGTCCATCAGACAGATGGACTGATGGACAGATGGACTGACTAAATAAATGACTGCCCTGTGCCTCCATTTTTCTTTCTTACCCTTAGAAGTTAAGATTAATCCACAAAACTTGGCCCCTTTGGTCTTTCCTTGCTTTATTATTACTTTTTACCTTGAATATTTTATTTAAACATCTGACTCTATTGTTAAGTATTTGGAGACAAAGAACACGGGCATTGCCTTGAGGCTACTCATATTCAGTAGCAGGCTCTAAAGCCTGTACAGACCCATTCTGATGGCTCATTTGTTGAGTAGTTTAGGAAACAGGGACTTGAGAAGAGGGCTGGGATGGAAAATCATTGTTTTCGTTTTTGCGGTACGCGGGCCTCTCACTGTTGTGGCCTCTCCTGTTGCGGAGCACAGGCTCCGGACGCGCAGGCTCAGTGGCCATGGCTTACGGGCCCAGCTGCTCCACGGCATGTGGGATCTTCCCGGACCGGGGCACGAACCCGTGCCCCCTGCATCGGCAGGCGGACTCTCAACCACTGCGCCACCAGGGAAGCCCTGGGATGGAAAATCATTGTACCATTTATCAAGATATGACTAATCTGGCACCTAATTGTTGCCTCTACTTTAAACATACACCCTGTTTAAATTCCGTTTCCCTGGACTGCTAACTTTCATGTTTGTTACTATTGCCTGAAGTGAGCAATGTCTGTGGAAGGCAGCTTCTTTGCCGAGGAAAGCATATTTGAAATCACATTTCTTGTATTATTTTCACCAATTACAGAAGTGGTGCATATCCATCGTAGAAATTTTTGAAACTACAAAGACACAAAGAAGAAAGTAAATAAATCCCACAATTATACTTTCCCAGGGATGATTGCTATCATTTGCACTGTATTCGTTCTATGCACTGTGTACGTATGTGTTTAAAATTTTATAACCTCTCCTTTTCATCTATGAGTTGATATGGATACCCCTTCCGATCATTTCTTTGCAGTGAAGTTTTGACGGCTGGTACCATTTATCATGGAGATGCACCATACTTTATTCAGCTAATTCTTTAGTGTATGTCAAATTTTTCTTTATTACAAATGACACTATAGACAACATTTTAGTAGCAAACTTTTTTCCCACATACCTATGATTGTTTCCTTGAGATCAATTATTTAAATGATATTTGTATTGTCACCAAAGGTTATACTAGTTCCCACTTCTGCCAGGAGTTGAACACAGAATCTTAATAGTTGCAGGACTACTGGCTTTCAAACTCTTTTGACCGTGACCCATAGAAAAGGGTACACTTTCAGTACCACCCCGTATTTACAAACCCATATACACAAAATTGAAAAGATAAATTTTATGAAACAGTACTCATCTCACTATTGTGATCTAGTGCTCTAGTATTTTCTTTTAATTTTATGTCATTTTAAGAAAAGCTAGTCATGATGCATTAAGCTGATTTCATCACCTGCTAGTGGGTCATAGACTGTAATTTTCACAACGCAGCCTGGACTCACAGATCAAAAAAGGACCTTGCTATATAGAGTTGAGAGCTGCATCTCAGCAGAGTGTGTCCACAGTGATAAAAAGAAGCTGGGCTTTCAGGGGAAAATATTTTCTAGCTCAGTCTGTGGGGTGGCTTCTGCTAAGACCCAAATCTGATAATTCCGTTTTCACCGGAACGCTACTAATTTGGCCCTTTAGGATTTAAGATTATGTATCTGTAAGTGGGAAAGAGATAAAGGCCTTTAAATATCTCCTAAGCATAGACACTAATAGAAAATGATCAGTTCTTGCTGGCTGCTGCCTCATCTTGGATCTGAGGGGAAAACTCATTGAACAGCAGCCTCCAGCGTTTGGACCGGGCGAGAGTTCACGATCCCAGCATTGCTGCTCTTAATCTGTTCCATGGAAACTTTTGGATTCTGAGAGTTTTTCTCTTCATAAATCAGTGTTTCCATAGCACTTGGTGGTCGATTTGAATAACATCATCACTCTGTGTCAGGAAGTCATGAGAAAGTCTTAGGTTGGCTGTTTCTACAAGAGCCTTGGCAATCGCTGCCTCCCCTGAATGTTGCAGAAGTAGCCCTTAGCAGTGAAGTGGATGTATACACAGAGTACAAACAGAAGGGAACTTTGGAATTGAACTATATTTCCGTCTTTTAACTCCTTTGTTTCCCAGCTTAAATTTTTTCTAACTCTCTCTACCTTTTCAGCGAAGTCGGTCACGTTTTGTGCATAAAGCCTGGGATCAATGAGATTTCATGCAAAACAAGAAAATTTTTTCCAAAATCAGATTCTCAGATGAACACTGGTTGGAACTTTCATAATTCATGTTCATGCAGTCACTCCGTTGCCTTAATGACTGTTGGTTAAGAGTCATTGTTAAGTGTTTCTAAGTTCTTTCTATGTGTGGAGCAGTGTACTAGGGACATATTCCCTGTCTTGAGGGCCAGGACATGTGAGGGGTGCACACTGTACACTGCATGCAGCTGGGAGGCCCCAAGGTTTCAGTCAAATGAGCATTAGTGGACTTTTGTTTCCGACAAAGTTGGAGTAACAGACAAGCAGATATGCCCTCCTGACTGAAACAACTTAAAAAATGGACAATATGTATGAACTAAACAGTTGGCAAGATGCTGGACGTCAGGCAGTGAGGGGCAGTGATCTCTGAGAGAGAGGAAATCAACCAGATGAGCCCTACAGTTGCCCCTGTTTACTGCCGTGCAGGTGTTCCCATGCCACGCCTCACGAGGGGAAACCAAGGCAGAGCTCATGGAGCTGAGAGTCCAGGGAGACCCACACATCTAGAATTCACAGGATAAAGAACCAGACAGAGAACTCAGAGACCTACAGCCAGTCCCCTGCGATCATTCCGTTGACACTGGCTATTGCATAAGTGTGAGGAAACCACTCGAGGCTGCGGAAAGAATCACCCAAAAGGACTAGAGGGAACAGGGACTTCCCTGGTGGCACAGTGGTTAAGAATCCACCTGCCAATGCAGGGGACATGGGTTCAAGCCCTGGTCCGGGAAGATCCCACATGCTGCGGAGCAACTAAGCCTGTGCACCACAACTACTGCGCACCAAAACTACTGAGCCCACGAGCCGCATCTACTGAAGCCTGGGTGCTCTAGAGCCCGTGCTCCACAAGAGAAGCCACAGCAATGAGAAGCTTGCACACTGCAAGAAAGAGTAGCCCCCTGCTCACTGCAACTAGAGAAAGCCCAAACAGCAACGAAGACCCAATGCAGCCAAAAATAAATAAATAAAATTTATTAAAAACAAAAAAGATTAGAGGGAACAGTATCCAGTGCTCACACGGGGCTGGGAATAGTACGTTTTCCCACCAGCCAGTCTGGAATACCTTAAGACTCACAAATGAGAAAAAAAGAAATGTTAGGTGTAAAAGACCAAAGGTAAGGATGACAGATTTCTCATTGGAATAAATGCAAGCAAGAAAACGTTGGAGCAACATTTTTAAAGTACTAAAAAGAAAAATAATCTAAAGCTCTATACTCAGCAAAATTATGTTTCCAAAAAAAAGAAGGCATAATAAAGACATTTTCAGACCTGCAAAAGTTGAGGGGATTTATCACCAACAGCCTTTTACTATAAGAAATATTAAAGGAAATTCTTCATGCAGAAGGAAAATAATATTGGATAGAAGTATGGGTTTGCACAAAGGAATGAAAAGCGCCAAAAATATCAATAGTAACTAAATGTGTCAATATATAAAATTTTTTTAGTATTTAAATCTCTTTAAACAAAAATCATAACAACATAGTGTGAGGTGTATAACTTATGTAAAAGTAAAAATGTATGATAGTAAGAACAGCAAGGCCGGAAGGGGAGAAAAAGAAGTGTGCTATTGTAAGGTTCTTGTACTGTAAATGAAGTGCTGCAGTATCACCTACCTGGAAGTAGACTGTGATAAGTTGCAGATTTATACTATAAATCCTAAAGCTTCTACTAAAATAATAAAACCAAAACTTGTAGCCAAGTAGCCCACCAAAGAGTTAAAATGGAATTATAACGGTACTAAGTTTATCCAAGAGAAGGCAGAAAAAGAGGAAATGTGGGAGAATAAAGAGATTGTTCAAATAGAAAACAAACCTCCAGATGGCAGATGTAAACCTAACCATATTAACAAACACTTTAAATGCAAATACCCCAATTAAAAGGCAGAGATGATCAGGATGGAGGTTGGCTGGCAGGTCCAAACCCTTCTTTTCCTCCCAGACCCTCTGAGGTGATTCCCTGCCACTGAGCCTGCGCTCTAGAGCCCGCGAGCTACAACTGCTGAGCCCACGTGCCACAACTACTGAAGCCCGCACATCTAGAGCCCATGAGGGAAGTGCGGCGAGATGTGGCTCAATGATCCCAAACCTCCTTAGTGAGTCAGGGAGGGGCTGGAACGGGAGCTGGCGGGGGCAGCGCGTGTTCCTGGTGCAGCCGTGTACCTTTCCCGTGCTTACACTTGGTCTGGTCTGCGTTGTGGCTTCTAACCTACGCGTGTAAGCGGAGAATCCACCGGCCTGGTTTGGACGTGTTGAAAACCCTTCACCTGCCTGGTGGGAACGTGGAGAACAGACTCTGCCGGCTCGGAGGAGTCACGTGACTCAGTTCCACTGCTTCCTTTGCTTCCCACCTTCTTCCTTTAAGGATTGATGGGGTCTGGACTTCCCTAGTGGCACAGTGGTTAAGAATCTGCCTGCCAATTCAGGGGACACGGGTTCGAGCCCTGGTTTGGGAAGATCCCACATGCCGCGAGCAACTAAGCCCGTGCGCCACAACTACTGAGCCCGTGCACCACAACTACTGAAGCCCGGGCACCTAGATCCCGTGCTCCGCAACAAGAGAATCCACGCAATGAGAACCCTACACACCGCAACGAAGAGTAGCCCCTGCTCACCACAACTAGAGAAAACCGTGGGCAGCAATGAAGACCCAACACAGCCAAAAATAAATAAATTTTTTTTTTTTAAAAAAAAAAGGATTGATGGGGTCAACCAAATTTTCAGGCTGTTGATATTTAACTGAACTTGCACATGGCCTCTTTTCTCCACATCCAAGCAAACCCAGATTGAATTTCCTACAACCAGCTGAGTGAGGAGTGGGAAAGAGAACCCTGGATTCCATTTCTGATTCATGCCGGACCGTGTCATGGAGAGGGCATTCTGAGTGGTGCGGGGGCACCTCGTCATGGAAGGGGTGGAATCTCAAGGTCAGGACGCTGTGACCTTGGGCCTTACCCCTGGGAGTCTCAGTTTCCTTCTCTCTTAAAGCCTAGCGCATGGTAGGCGCTCAGTAAATACTTGACTCTCCTCTTCCTTCTTCCTGGATGTGATTCCAGTGAAGGGTCCCAACTCTCTCCCCTTCTCCTCTCCCCGTCCCCGACCCTGACACATTCTACCTGCCTGGGAGCTGCCTGCTTGGGGCTCTTCAGGGTGCAGCCTTGGACCCTGGAGGCAAGTCAGATTCTCAGCAAATCAGACTCCAAAGCATCAGCATCTGCAAAGACAGGCCCGGGGCCAGCACAGGCTGCATGGTCCCCACTCTGGGCCGCACCCGCAACCCCCGTAGAGCTGCAGCCACAGCTGCTGACCTTGGCCCTGCACAGCCAAATTCTTCACAGCGACCTTCTACAGTATCCCTTGGGCCTTGAGTGTTACCTGTACCTGGATGGCCTGGGGCTGTGCCGTCCAACACTGAAAGACGCCACCCCTGGGCTCACTGGGTCCTCAGAATCAGTCTCCACTACAGGACTTTAGGCCCCCCCTCCATTAGGGCCCCTCCGTGGGTGCCTTCTCATCTCCGTCCCCCGGCTGCTCCGTTTCTCCTCAGTGTATCCCCGAATGCCACATGGGAGAGCAGAACTGGCTGAAGCAGCGTAAAGAAATACGTGGACAAAATTGGAGCAAATAAAGTCTTAGAAGGTATCTCTGACCCAGCATGATGATAAGGTTATCAGCAAACACACATCGACTGTTCCTTTCATGTCAGACACGGAGCTGCTGTTTGCTGTTTGGAGATATAATCCAGCTGGACAATGACAGAATCATTATATTTTAAAGATTGCACAAGAGAACACTGAAACAATTACAAGTGTTTATAAATTAAAGAAGAAAAAGTGGTGTGATGCTGACCCCGTGGTTATTCAGTAGACTTAGTCCCAAGACTGGATCCTCAGGGAGATGCACCACCACCTCGTTTATCTGGCAGCAGCCATTTCTTGGAACACAGCCAAGGCCTGAAATAAGCAAAACAGAACCCTGAGAATCCCAAAGAGATGACACGAAGTCCACGTGCTGAAGCTCAAGCCCTCACTCTACTCCTGAAGGAGCCTGTCCAGCCTCCGCTAGGAGCCTGCTTCTGCCAGTCGACTCTTACATGTGGTTCCTGGTTTCCTGCGGTGCTGCAGACTAGGAAGGATATATGGTCTCCAAATGCAGGCAGCTAAGAGTGCTGGTGACCAAACAAGAGCCAGAAGAACTAGAAAAATGAAACTCAAAAATCCAAGAGCTCAGGGGGTCAGTTCCCAACCCCAAGGAGGACTTGAAGCTCTTCTAGAAGGCAAAGTGGGCTCCAGACAAGGTGGGCTAAGTGCAGGGAGACAGGCAGGCAGGCAGGTACAAGAAGGACTGTCATGCGAGGGCCTCCCTCCATCCTGGATGCTGCAGACTTGCTATTCCCTGGAATACAATAGATAGTGTGTGTTTAAAGGCTCAACTCTTCACAGCAATCCCCTAGACATGTATCTCTCAAAACAGATCAGTAGGTCAGCCTAACATGGCAGGTACCATTTTGCTCCCCATCCAATTTCATAAGGAGAAACAGAGCCAAGAAAAATCCTGGCTTGTGCCTGGACCATGTGTAGCTAGTGGTGCTGGTGGAGGATTTTAAGTCTGAGGGTCATGGGTCCAGCTGGCTAGGAATGCATATGTGGGCAGGGTAGGGGGGAATTAAGGCATAACACCAAGTAACTGGGTAGCAGGGTAGAAAGGGTTCAGCTCATACTCGGAAAGGATCCAGGGCCTGATCTGGCAAACCTCCTAAGAAGGGACTGGCTGGGGCCCAAGTGTTGACCTCAATAGAAGGGCCGTCTTAGTGGTTACTGTAACAGCTTAATCAGCCAGACCCTTTGCTCAGCTCCAGCCTAATTTTTCTAGGGCACCAACGAGTCTCTGACCAACTCCCTCCCTTTCCATTTCATAGACCAAAGACCCCTTTCTCTGGACAGACTGAGAGCCTTCAAGAAGGATCCCAATTCTGCGGCTCCAGATTAAGTCCTAGGCTCTGCTCATCTCTGCTGTCCCTTTCTGATTGTAGGGATTTAGAAAGACAGCACAATAAAAAACACTTTATGATGGTTCGTTATTTCTCAATTTTGAAAGAATCTTGCTCCAAGATTAGAGGACTTGGCTCTAATTGTTCAAAAGGTTTCCACTCCTGACTCCCTGACATTCCTGAGTCCCTGCTAGGTAAAGTGCCAGGACCTGTGTAATTGTGGCCGCCTTTAATCCTCCAGCAGTCCTATGAGTGGGAATAACTGTCCACATGGGTGGAGGAATTAAGACCAGAGGTACATGCTATTTCTCCAGATCTAGTGAAAGTTGGGGACAGGGGTTCTAATTCAGTTTTTCTAAATCCTAGCCTTTTATCCCTAATTCTGGACCTTGCTTTTTTTCTGGGGGAGGGAGAGGATAACTTTGTTTCTGGCCCCTGGGTCCCATGATAATCAATGTTCTACACTTAGCCCTCATTTAACCTTATCCACAATTTGTAAACAAGCCTCTGTGTTTTATTGTTAGCCTCTGGTCACTGGAAAAAAATCATCTCCTAGTGAGAACATCCACATGTCATATTTGTGAGTGTCTTATGTTCACAGGTCTGATCTTGTCAAGCAAATTAGAGTTGGAGGTAGCAGGTAGTAAAACTGACCCTCATCACTGATAAAGAAAAGACAGATTACTAAAATGACCCAAGGACGATCCATTTTATTGGCAGCATTCCTTTGAAGATCTCAGCCCAAACCTCTTAAGGGCGTAAAGAAGGCAATTATAAATTTTATATGCGATGGATAACATCCAGACATATGATGTGGATAGAGCTGGCATCCATCCTGGCCAATTTTGAATCTACTGTATCCTCATTTTGCCCTCCCTTGAGAGGGTTTGTAACTTCTCAGAAGGATTCGCTCTATCACATCAAGGAAATATGAATGGGGAAAAAATGAAGCTTCACAAGTTGACCTCTGAATTTGTGATCATCTCAGTTAACATTCTTTTGGATGCAAGTAAGAGAGACCCATTACAAACTTGCTCAAGTAAGAAAGGAGAATATATCTTAAGAGAGAGAGAGATGTGTTCTGGAATCCAGGTCTCATGGGGACCAGGAGCTTGGAAGGAGTCTAGAGTAGAGGCAGTTCTGCTCTTGGTTTCTCCTTCCCTTGGGGGTATAGTCTCAGGCTTTGCTTTTCTGGTGTCTGTCCATTCTCCATGCTCCTCTGCATATGTGGCTGCCCTTTGGCTGTGGAGTTTATAATATCTCCATGCTAGCTACTCTCTGAGATGGTGTCTCATAGATTCAGTGCTGAATCCCTGGCTCAGCTGGAGTTGGTGTCCTTCCCAACTCAGACATGTTTGGTTAGGGAATGGGGTCACAGATCATGAACATGCCTGCTGATGCCCCACGTGTATGGGTGGTAAGACAGTTCTCAGATAGTAGCTGAGCAGATGTCTGTTACAGTACATACGATAGCTTTTGAAATATTTCCTAACTAATCCTTTCAGGCTGGTGTATAGAAATGGAGTTGAAGTTTTGTGGAGGGATCTTATATCTAACGACCTTGTTAAGCTGTCATAACAATTCTGATAATCTGTTTGTGGTTCTTTTGCGTTTCCTATGAGCATAATCATATTCCCTGTGAAAAGTGATAGCTTGTTTCTTCCTTTACAGTTATTGACATTCATTTCTTTGTCATATCATTGAAGTGGCCAGAGCTTCCCATGCAATGCAATGGTTAAAGTGGTTGATAACGGGCACCTGTATTTTATTCTTGACTTTAACGGGCACGTGCATACTTTTTCACCATTAAGGCTGTTACTGGTGTGGCTATTCTGCTGATACTCTTTATCATGGTAAGGCAGGTATGTGTTACCCTTAGTTTATGAAGAGGCTTTTGTGTGTTTGTGTGTGTACTCGTGTTTTTCGTTTGGTTTTAAAATTATGAATGGATCTAAATTGTATGGAATTATTTACATTCCTTTATTTCACTGAGATAATCACACCTTCTCCTCCTTTAATCTGTTTATGTGGTGAATTTACAATAACATATTTTCTAATGTTTAATAAATCTTGGGTTTAGGAATAAATACAACTTAGTCATGGTGTGTGTGTGTGTGTGTGTGTGTGTGTGTGTGTGTGTGTTTAATTCACTGTTGATTCTGTCTGCTGATACTCATTTAGGATTTTTCCATCTGTGATCATGAGAGAGGCTGTCCTGTGTTATTCCTTCCTAGTTCTGCCCTTGTCTAATTTGGATATCAAAGTTATAACACCCCCATTAAATGACTTGGGGAGGGAGTGTTTCTTCTTTTTCTGTTCTCTCAAAGAGTTTGTATAAAATGGAGTGATATGTTCCTTGCATATTTCATACAAATATCAGTAAAGCCATGTAGGTCTCATAGTTCCTTTCATAGACATTTAAAATGATTGGTTCTCTTTCTTTAGTGGTTGTCTTCTATTTCTTCTTGAGTCTGTTTTGGTAATTTATATTTGCCTACTAATTTGTCCATTTCTTCTTCTTTTTAAAGTTTATTGGCATAAAGTTCATAATACCCTCTTATCTTTTTATCTCTACAGTATCTGTAGTTATGCCCCCTTTGCCACTCCTAATATTGTTTGTTTTCCCCACCCCTTTATCTCTTGATCTGTTTTCTTTTTTTTTCAAATAATAAACTTTTGGTTCTGTTGTTCCTCTCCAGATTATATCTGGGATTTCCATTTCATTGCTTTTTGTCTTCGTTATTTATTTCCTCCTATTCTCTTTGTGTTTATTTGCTTTTTTGCTCTTGTTCTATTACCCTAACTTGCATGTTATCTCATTAATTTTTGCCATCTCTCCAATTCTATTATAAACATTTAAATATATAACTTTAGTTATATATTATAATTATATTAAATATTATAACTTTAATTATGTATTATAACTTTAGTAACATTTAAATTTATAACTTTTTGGTAAATACTGCTTTGGCTGATCAACCATGATTTGATGTGTAAAAGTTTCTGTTGATCAATTCTAAGCATATGTTAACATCCATCATGACTTATTTGACCCATGAATTAGCTGAGTATGTTTTTTTAAATTTCCTAATGTCTAGTATTTAAAAATAATAATAGCCAAACTTTGTTGCATTCTTACTACGTGTCAGGCACCAGTCTTCACATTTTACATTGCTTAACTTATATAATCTTCACAACTACCTTACAAAGTAGGGCTGTTATGACCCCAATATTACGTGTGTGAAAAATGAGGCACAGAGAGTTTAAGCAACTTGCCCAAGATCACACAGATCCTGAGTTAACAGAACCAAGATTCAAACCCAGGCAGTTTGGCTACAAAGTATAACCACTGTACATACTGCCTTCTTTTTAGTGACTGTTCTTATTTTTGTTGTCATAATAAAAATAATTATTATGTTGGTATTTTTACTTAATTCCATTGTAGTCAGAGAAGATGGCCAGTGTGATACAGATTTTTTTGAAATTTATTATCACGTACTTTGTGACCTAAAGCATGGACAGTTTCCATGTGAACTTCAAGATGCATTCTGTAATGAGCTGCAGGGTTTTAAATGTGACCAATAGATCAAGCTTATTAGTGGCATTATTCCAATATTCCCTGTTCTTATTGAAGTTTTAGTCTGTCTGATTTATCAGTTATCGAGTGGACTAAAATCTCCCACTGTTGATGGTAGATTTGTCGGTGTCTCCTTGTGTTTCTATCAATTTTGATCTCACTCTTTTCAAGTCGTGTTAGTAGATGTTTACAAATTTAGAACTGTTCTATGTTCCTAGTGTACTGAATCTTGGGTCCTCCTGTAGTGACTCTCTTTAGCTCTAGTAATGTCTTAAAATGTATTTTGTCCAATATTAGTATAAGAACAAAAGCTTCCATTTAGTTGGTATTTGTTAGATCCTTTTACATTAGCGTGTGTTAGCATGTTGCATTTATGTTTCTTATCAATAACACTTACCTGGTTTTGATTTAATTTGTTCTGACAGCCTCATTTTTTAAAAAAATAAATTTATTTATTTATTTTATTTTTGGCTGAGTTGGGTCTTTGTTGCTGCACATGGGCTTTCTCTGGTTGCGGTGAGCAGGGCTACTCTTCGTTGTGGTGTGCAGGCTTCTCATTGTGGTGGCGTCTCTTGTTGCAGAGCATGGGCTCTAGGCACGTGGGCTTCAGTAGTTGTGACCTGCAGGCTCAGTAGTTGTGGCACGCAGGCTCTAGAGCGCAGGCTCAGTAGTTGGGGCACACGGACTTAGTTGCTCCGTGGCATGTGGGATCTTCCTGGACCAGGGCTTGAACCCGTGTTTTCTGCACTGGCAAGCGGATTCTTAACCAGTGCGCCACCAGGAAAGTCCGACAACCTCATTTTTATCTGTGTAGTCTAAATATTTATTGTCATTGCTGATATATTTGTATTCATTTCTTCCATCTTATGCCTTGCTTTCTTTGGTTGTGTTTTATCTCTGCTTGTTTAGGCTTCGCACTTTCTTTCAGATTTATGGTTTTTTTCCTCTTTCCATTCTTCTCTCTTCCGCTTTTCATTCTATTATGTTCATTTTGTGGTCACTCTAGCAGTTGGAGTATGTACATTTAACATACAAAGTCTAAAATTAATTATTATTTTTCCATTCTCCCAACAATATGAGAGCTTTGATTGCTTTCCCTAATCACTAGCTCCACCTTCTACAGTATTATTGTCCATTACCTTAGTCCTACGGTTTTTAATCCCACGCATTAGCCATCATATTTATTATTATATAGAATCAGGGTTTCTCTAGAACTACCACATTTACCAATTTCTTTGCTCACAATTCCTTCTTGCATCTCTTCATTTTCCTTGTTCATGGAGTACTTTCTTCAGAAGAGTGTGGTTCTGTGGCAGTAAACCTAATTTTTCTTTGTCTGAATGTGTCTTTATTTCATCCTCAGTCTTGAAAGGCTAAGTACTGTTAAGGATAGAATTCATGGTTGACAGTTATTTTCTCTCAGCACTTAAAGTTTTTACTATTATTCTTGATTCCCTTGGTGCTGAGGAATCGGTAATTGTCATTTTTCTCTCTGCTCCTTTTAAGATACTTTATTTTATTTTTGGTGACCTATGGTTTCACTATAATGTATCTAGGTATGGTTTGTTTTTTATTTTTCCTATTTCGGGTCATTTGGGATTGCTAAATACATGGACTTGTGTCACTTGACAATTTTGAAAAATTTTAAGCCATTGTTATTCTGAAGACTCTCTCTTCATGTTCTTATTTTATCTCCTTCTTGGTGTAGTAGTCTAATATTAATATCTGTTACCTCTACAGTTTTGATTCTGTTGATTGTTATCTATCTCTTCTGATTGTCCTTTACTTTCCCTTGCTTTTTGTGATTTTTTTTTCTTGAGCCCATGAATTTTGGAACTTTGTCTTGGTAGTTCTTTCAGGCCAGAAAGGATCTGCATTTACCTCTGCCGGATGCCTGGAGACTTCAGCTCACTTTGAACTAGCTCCTTGCTTGGAGCTTTCAGGGTGTCGTATGGATTCTGGCCCCAGAGCCATAGGAATGCAGACCATGGTAAAAATTCAGCAGAGATGTTTCTTCCCCTCCACTCACAGCCAGAGCTGAGACTAGCAAATTTCCTCAATATCTTCTTAAGTGAGGGATGGTGTTTTCTCACTTAACCCTTGGTAGGCATTGTTTTCCAGAGGACTACATTTATACACATGTCTTTATATAACTTCTTACCTGGCCTCAACACCTGCTCCCCATTTTGGACTCATGCTCTGAGTTTGGCCTCTGAGTATTTCTCTTTACCACTTTGATATACATCAAAATGATTTTTCAAAAATATTCTATCAAGCATATTTTCAATGGATTCTACTGGAGACTTAGTTTTTGTTAAAGACTATCTCATCTGCCATATTGCCAGTGACAGATGTCCCAAGCAAATCTGGCTTCCCCATCTCCATGCTACTTAAACTGTTTTGGGCCAGTCAGCGTTGATTCCCTGAGGCTCAGCCCAAAGGATCCTTCTGGGTCCTCACCTACCTGAGCTCCCAGGATCATTCATCGTGGTTGACCCCTCCCTCCTGGATGCACCCTTCTCCCAAGCTTTCAGGACACTATACTCTCAACTTTCTTTCTGCTTTTATGTCTTCTTAGTCTCCTCTGCCAGTTCTCCTCTGCCTGCCCTCAGAATGTTGGCATTTTCCGTAACATGAGTCTGGGTCCTCTCGTCCCTGTATAGTTATGCTCTTGATAATTCTGTACCTTCCACTGGTTTTGAAGACTTACATAGTGAGGACTCGGTATCTCCATCCCAGACATCTTTTTGCATCTGCAGAATCTTGTATCTTGCCTTCATTTTGGCCAGGCCACTTGGATGTCTCTCCGATTCTCACATCTGACATTTACAGATATGAACGTTTGATCTTTCCACACAGACATACTCCTCTGCCAAGATGCTCCAACTCGGTAAATACCACACCATACACCTGCCATTCATGTGGCCTGGACGTTCTCTTTCTCATGCACGCACCCAACCCTGTTCAACCCCTTCTCCCTCTGACTCCAGGCCACCCAGGTCTCCCATCTTAACCAACTAGTCCAGCCCCTTCTTTCTCGCCTCCTGTGGGCTGTGATCACTCAGCAGCTAGAGCTGTCTTTTATTTATTTGGCTGCATTGGGTCTTCATTGCTGTGCATGGGCTTTTCTCTACTTGCGGCAAGCGGGGGCTACTCTTCGTTGCGGTGCGTGGGCTTCTCATTGCAGTGGCTTCTCTTGTTGCAGAGCACAGGCTCTAGGCACATGGGCTTTAGTATTTGCGGCACGCGGGCTCAGTAGTTGTGGCACATGGGCTTTGTTGCTCTGTGGCATGTGGCATCTTCCCGGACCAGGGCTTGAACCTGTGTCCCCTGCATTGGCAGGCGGATTCTTAACCACTGCGCCATGAGGGAAGTCCTAGAACTGTCTTTTAAAATCACAAGTCATCTTACTCCAAAGATTAAAATTATCTTATGACTTTGCACCTTAACTAACATAAAATGAATCCCCCAAATGCCTTTTGAGGTCCCAAGTCACTTGATGCCTGTTTCCAACCTTACCTTTGGGCTGCTCTTCAGACTCGCCACCTCCAACCCAGCCTTCTTTCCAGTCCTGAACATTCTGTGCTCCTTCTTGGCCACAGTGTGTTTGCACACGCTGTTCTCTCATCTGGATCACGCTGTCTCCATTTCTCTTCTTTACGGTTCCAAGTTAAGCCCTGAAAACTTTCTCTGGCATCTGGATTAGAAGAGGTCTTTCTTGTTTATTCTTTCCTCATGGAGCTCAGATCTTGTCTTTTCTGCACTTACCACAGATGCTTAAATTACCTGTTTTTTTGTTTGTTTGTTTGTTTTTGCAGTACGCGGGCCTCTCACTGTTGTGGCCTCTCCCGTTATGGAGCACAGGCTCCAGACGTGCAGGCTCAGCGGCCATGGCTCACAGGCCCAGCCGCTCCACGGCATGTGGGATCTTCCCGGACCAGGGCACGAACCCGTGTCCCCTGCATCGGCAGGCAGACTCTCCACCACTGCGCCACCAGGGAAGCCCTAAATTACCTGTTTTATTTGTCTACCTGACCAATGCCCGTCTCTCTCCTGAGGACAGGACCGTGTCTGTGGTTCGCAGTGTGTGGCATAGCGCCTGCAACGCGAGACCCTCAGTGTACATTTGGTTATGGGACCCACGAAAGAATTCCCTCCCACCCACTCCCCCCAGTTCATAAGCCCTGAGAGTGCAGGGTCACCCCAAAACACACAGGACAGGGCGGGACAACTTGTCATCACCTCCATCAGAACATCCATCATCAGCTGGGCTCTCAGAAGACCCCACCCCGAATCACGGCTGTCACAGGAAAGGGTGCAGTGAGACTCTCACACACCAACTGCCCATATATGTGGGGTTTTCCCCATTCAGGGTGGCAGAGAAACATCGGTGTAAAATTAATGCAACCCTAAGACCCAGTCCCTCCTGGCTGGTCTATTTTCCATTGACCCTCCTTTAACCAATAAGATAAGATTGATTTTGTCTTTTTCTTCTTCAAATTAACAAAATTTACCCTCAATTTGTTTGCGGGGGGCGGGGGGGGGAAGAAAGCCTGTTTCTAATTTTTTCTGATACATTTATTAAACATAATCATATAGTAAAAAAAATCAGAGATGTTAAAAACAGCAGGAACATATTAAACTTTCAGTGTACAAAGTTTTGAATCATAAAATACGTTTCATGGGGCCCTCACTGAAATGGGACACAACCTTAATGACATTCACAATTACTTGCTAAGAGGCCCGATGTAACCCAGAAGGCAGGGCTAGAGTAACACATCTAACTAGTGTGCTCTTTCCTCCCAGATCCTGGCCTGCATGTCCCCCGAGGATGCTGTTGGCTTGGGGAGCACGGAGTTTAGAGTTCCCTCTGTCTAGTCCACATTTCTTTTTTTTTTATTCAGAGTGAAGTAAGCTGATGGAAAATATTATTCACTTTTTGGGGGATGAAATCTCTTTCTTCCCTCACTCCCCTCTTTTTTCTCATCTCCCCAGCCCCCAACCTGAAATGTATAAGCAAAGGCCCCCACTCAGGAGTCCAAAGTGGAAGAGAAGAAAAATCATGGAAACAACCATTTCATTTTGTAATGAAAACCCAAGGTGCTAGGGAGTGCCTTGAGAGGATGGCTGAGAGAAGGATTTCCTAAGACTCCAAAGGATTTATTCACATTGGAGAAGCAGTTCACATTGATTTATCTCTGGTGGAGAGCAAGCAAGATTTGAGATAACACTGCACACACACAGACACACAGACACACTGCTCAGGCTGCCAAAACAAAGTACCTCAGGCCGAATGGCTTGAACAACAGAAATTTATTTTCTCACAATTCTGGAGGCTAGACGTCCGAATCAAGGCGTTGGCGGGTTGGTTTCTCCTGAGACCTCTCTGCTTGGCCTGTAGATGGCCGTCTTCTCTTCCATGTGTCCTCACACAGTCTTCCCTCTGTGTGCCTAATGCCCTCTTCTTACAAGGACAGCAGTCATTGTGGATTAGGACACACTCCAATGACTTCATTTAACCTTAATTACATTTTCACAGGTCTTGTCTCCAAATACAGTCACATCTGAGGTCCTGAAGGTTAGGACGTCAACATAGGAATTTGGGGGGACACAATTCAGCCCACAACACGCACACACACACACACACACACACACACACACGCCACACTCATGCACACACTCTCTGTCATATCCCTATAGGCCTCCCCAGAGTAAATCTTTAGTTTTAACTTGAGATACACTGGAGGCCAAAGTTTCCGGCCTGCCATGGAGCGATTCCCCACATGACAGGCAGGGTGAGAACCCAGTCCTCTCCCCCATGAGGCTTCAACCACACATGCATCAGGAGCTCTCGGCGTGGACACAGGAGCCGAGAGCCACGTGTGATGCGCGGTCCTCCTGCCGAATGGGCCTCTTTGGCTCCCCAGTTAAAGCTGAGACAATCGTGAGGCTGGAAACAGAATCCTAAGAGGGAGTGAGGGAGGCCTGTGGCTGGAAGATGGAGGGGTAGGAGGAGAGAACAGGAAGTACAGCCCTGGTCATTTTCCTAGAGTACTTCAGACTCTTCTAGAAAGCACCAAGGAAGGAGCAGTTTCCTTGGCATCCTAGGCACTGAGGAGGCCCTCCTCCTCCTGGGCAGAAGCAGGTCTCACAGGTGTTGGCTCTGGGAGAGATGTGCTTCGGGAGGGAGACAGTGTGATGCTGATACTGTCGCGATGCCCTGAACCGTGGTTCCTGGCCTTCCCCTCGGCGCTGACGGGTCTTTTCCATCTATGGCAAGAAGAGACTGAGTGCGAATTCCTCATCTGGGATGGGCCTACCTGGGCCTTGGAGGCAGGCTCCAGGGAGGTGCCGGCTTGGAGGAGGCGAGGGCAGCAGCTTTGGCTCCAGGGAGGTGAGCGAGCGTTGACGGAGATGGCGGGGCCCTTGCCTGGACTTTTCTACTCTGAATCTGGGGCCACAGCCCCCGTGTGTGCCGTGAACCCAAGTACGGGGGCCACTGTCGCCAGAACTCGGCTCCTCTCCCGGCTCCGGGGACCCCGTCAGGTGTCAAGTCTGTGACGAAGTGCTGCCTCTCCTTCTGGGCTCACGTGGCCACTGCAGGGGGCCGCTCTCTGCTGTCATCTCGGGCACCTCCTCAGTGTCCCTCCAAGTGCCGAGTCATTGTCCCCTGTGTCCTTCCCCCTCCACCGACCCCCAGGACAGCTGCTTGTCGCTGGGCCAGAAGGCTCCTTTCTTTCCCCCAACCTGTAAGGTCAGGCGGGCTGCGGCAGGGCTGATTTGAGGGTCCCTGTATCCTCTGGGGGAGCTTGAGTCACCCCTTGTTTGAGCCCCACCAGGAGAGTCAGGGACACTGACCGTTCAGACGACACCACTCAGCATCCAGGCCGGGAAACTGAGGCAAGGTTTACGTTAACTGTTTTGCGGCCCTTCTTCTCAAAGCTGCAGCTGTGTTATCCTTAACTGTGTTCCATCGACTTTCAGCAACACCATACAGGAGGGCAGGCCCACGTATGAACGGATCTACCCTGTCTCAAAGTCAGCCTCATCCACCCCCAGAGGTTTGAGCCGGGGTCACCTGCGGCCTCGGGTAGCAGTTTCCCTGGGCCTCTGCTGCCCCCTGTCCCTGCCCCCCACCTCGTGCCAGCCCTGCTGCTACTTGATGCCCAGCTTGGACACTGAGATCCTGGCCCTTCTCTGCCCAGCCATGGGCTCTGTGTCCTGTTCTGTCCCCATGGCCTTTGACCTTCGTGATCTCTATCAGAGCATGAGCAGCCTTGCCCCTCTGTCCACACAGGCTCCTGGGCTTTGCAGCTCCTGCCAGGATGGGGCTGGCAGAGGGATCCAGTATCTTTGTCTTCTGGTTTGTCTCTTCACCTCCCCGTCCACTTCCATGTCCCTCTGTCCAGACGCCTGTCTGCTTTATAGAGAAGAGCACAGGTGGGCAGCGGAGTTGGGTGGCTCGGGGTTCCAACCCCGTTTCACCACCTACCCACGTTATTTCCCCCAGTTGGTTGCAGATACTATATTGTGCCCGTATGGTGTGCCAGGTCTCATCTCCATGCTGGGGAAGCAGTGGTGAATGGGGCAAAGTCCGTGCCCTCACGGAGTATACAGTCCGCAAGGGGCAAACAGGCAATAAATATATTTTTAAGGAGTAGATTCTAGCATTCCTGTTATATAATTATAATAGAATGAAAAGCTATGATGGAAAATAGATTGCAGTGAGGAGACAGGGAGTGATGGTGGAGGGTGAGGGAGCTGTTTCAGACAGAAGGACCAGAGACAGCCTCCCTGTGGTCCAGACGGGCGTGGGGCGAGGGAGACAGCCACCCGGCGATCTGGGGAGAGTGTTCCAGACAGAGGGATCAGTGTTGCAAAACCTCAGGGAAGGCTGGAGCGGAGTGGGAAAACCTCAGGGACCCACAGCTTCCTGATCCCTAAAACCAGGGTGCTGAGATGCTGTTGTGAAGGGTGGAAAAGATAGCTCCTGTGTAACACAGAACATAAATCAGTCCTCAGCAATGGCCTTCACGGCTGTCCTTTCTCTCAGCTCATCCTGTGGTGCTGGTTTGTAAAGCCTTGTGAAGGTGCTGAGTGATGACCTGACATTGCAGGTGTCTCCGACCTCAGAACCCAGGACTGTCCCTCAATTCACCACCCATACTTGCTGTGGGCGACTACGAGGTCAGCGTTCCTCCTCCTTCCCCAAATCCAGCCCTCTTACTTTCCTCTGGCTTCCTCCCCTGTTTCTGGCTTTCCTCACCCCCGACTCCCTCCTCAGTCTCCTCTGACTATTTCTCCTATGCTGTCATATCTCTCCTCCCTCTGGAACACTCCATGGCTCCCTTTGCCCAGATCTGCTCTGTTGATTTCTGGGGCTCTCCCCACCTGCATCCCTGCAACATCTACCTCCATCCTTTTGATCCCCCATTCCCAACCAGCATTTTTCTCGGGGTCTTTCTTTCTCAGGCATCCTTTTATTTCCCACATCATGAGATTATGGATGACTTTTTCTTCTCTTTTCCTTTTTTCTGGTGGGTTTGTTTTTTATAGCACTTATATATTGCTTTTAGGAATTCATTTTAAAAGTTCTTTTTTAATTAGAAAGTGTCACACACACACACACACACACACACACACACACACACACACACACACACTGCTTATACTCGTTTGTCCCCAAAGAGTTAGGGGCTCCACATTCAGAATTTAACTTCCTCAGGAAGATGAAAGCAAGTCCCCAGTCAGAAACTTCTCGACGTGGCGTGTCTTTCCCTAAACTGTCAGACACATTCATGCAGTACAAGGATGACCATGACTTTTTTGAACCTAATTAGTTTCTAAATGGGTCACCTCAGCTATGCCAAGGATTTAGACTTTTATGAGGATGGGCCTCTCCAGCCTGTTCTAAGGAAATTAGATCATAACTCTGCCCTTGGTAGTTTCAGGAGATTGGAGGCGATGTGTTGGCCTTGGCCACTGCCTCGCAAGCGGTTGGCCTTTCTGCTGCTTCATTTTTGTTGCCTGCAAGCTCTGTGAGGGCCGTGAGCCTTGATACCTGGGGTCTGACAGGGCCCTGGAGAGTCTGGAATCATCAGGATAACAGTCACACAGTTTTACTAAATTTTTAAATGAGGAGGGATGTTCAAAGCTGAGTTTCATCATCTAGAAGAGAAATAACTTATTTTCCACGTGAAGAACTAACACAGGAACATAAAGCATCTTTACTTTCACAGGATTCCAGTGCCTGTTCTGTGAGAGATGGTGGGATTCCAGTGCTGATTCTGCTGCTTTTTTTTTTTTAAACAACTTTATTGGAGTATAATTGCTTTACGATGGTGTGTTAGTTTCTGCTTTATAACAAAGTGAATCAGTTATACATATACATACATCTCCATATCTCTGCCCTCCTGTGTCTCCCTCCCTTGCACCCTCCCTATCCCACCCCTCTAGGTGGTTACAAAGCACCGAGCTGATCTCCCTGTGCTATGCGGCTGCTTCCCACTAGCTATCTATTTTACATGTGGTAGTGTATATAAGTCCATGCCACTCTGTCACTTTGTCACAGCTTACCCATCCCCCCGCCGTGTCCTCAAGTCCATTCTCTACATCTGCATCTTTATTCCCATCTTGCCCCTAGGTTCTACATGACCATTTTTTTTTTTCAGATTCCATATATATATGTGTTAGCATATGGTATTTGTTTTTCTCTTTCTGACTTACTTCTGTATGACAGACTCTAGGTCCATCCACCTCACTACAGATAACTCAATTTCGTTTCTTTTTATGGCTGCGTAATATTCCATTGCATATATGTGCCACATCTTCTTTATCCATTCATCTGTCGTGGACACTTAGGTTCCTTCCATGTCCGGGCTATTGTAAATAGAGCTGCAGTGAACATTGTGGTACATGACTTTTTGAATTATGGTTTTCTCAGGGTATATGCCCAGTAGTGGGATTGCTGGGTCATATGGTAGTTCTATCTTTAGTTTTTTAAGGAACCTCCATACTGTTCTCCATAGTGGTTGTATCAATTTACATTCCCACCAACGGTGCAACAGGGTTCCCTTTTTTCCACACCCTCTCCAGCATTTACTGTTTGTAGATTTTTTGATGATGGCCATTCTGACTGGTGTGAGATGATATCTCATTGTAGTTTTGATTTGCATTTCTCTAATGATTAATGATGTTGAGCATTCTTTCATGTGTTTGTTGGCAATCTGTATATCTTCTTGGGAGAAATGTCTATTTAGGTCTTCTGCCCATTTTTGGATTGGGTTGTTTTTTGATATTGAGCTGCATGAGCTGCTTGTAAATTTTGGAGATTAATCCTTTGTCAGTTGCTTCATTTGCAAATATTTTCTCCCATTCTGAGGGTTGTCTTTTCGTCTTGTTTATGGTTTCCTTTGCTGTGAAAAAGCTTTTAAGTTTCATTAGGTCCCATTTGTTTATTTTTATTTCCATTTCTCTAGGAGGTGGGTCAAAAAGGATCTTGCTGTGATTTATGTCATAGAGTGTTCTGCCTATGTTTTCTTCTAAGGGTTTGATAGTTTCTGGCCTTACATTTAGGTCTTTAATCCAATTTGAGTTTATTTTTGTGTATGGTGTTACAAGTGTTCTAATTTCATTCTTTTACATGTAGCTGTCCAGTTTTCCCAGCACCACTTATTGAAAGGCTGTCTTTTCTCCACTGTATATTCTTGCTTCCTTATCAAAGATAAGGTGACCATATGTGCGTGGAGTTATCTCTGGGCTTTCTATCCTGTTCCATTGATCTATCTTTCTGTTTTTGTGCCAGTACCATACTGTCTTGATTACTGTAGCTTTGTAGTATAGTCTGAAGTCAGGGAGCCTGATTCCTCCAGCTCCGTTTTTCTTTGTCAAGATTGCTTTGGCTATTTGGGGTCTTTTGTGTTTCCATACAAATTGTGAGATTTTTTATTCTAGTTCTGTGAAAAATGCCATTGGTAGTTTGATAGGAATTGCATTGAATCTGTAGATTGCGTTCTGTAGTATAGTCATTTTCACAATGTTGATTCTTCCAATCCAAGAACACGATATATCTCTCCATTTATTTGTATCATCTTTAATTTCTTTCATCAGTATCTTATAATTATCTTCATACAGGTCTTTTGTCTCCTTAGGTAGGTTTATTCCTAGGTATTTTATTCTTTTTGTTGCAATGGTAAATGGGAGTGTTTTCTTAATTTCACTTTCAGATTTTTCATCATTAGTGTATAGAAATGCAAGAGATTTCTGTGCATTAATTTTGTATCCTGCTACTTTACCGAATTCATCGATTAGCTCTAGTAGTTTTCTGACAGCATCTTTAGGATTCTCTGTGTATAGTATCAGGTCATCTGCAAACCATGACAGCTTTACTTCTTCTTTTCCAATTTGGATTCCTTTTATTTCTTTTTCCTCTCCAATTGCTGTGGCTAAACCTTCCAAAACTATGTTGAATAATAGTGGTGAGAGTGGGCAACCTTGTCTTGTTCCTGATCTTAGTGGAAATGGTTTCAGTTTTTCACCATTGAGGACGATGTTGGCTGTGGGTTTGTCATATATGGTCTTTATTATGTTGAGGTAAGTTCCCTCTATGCCTACTTTCTGGAGGGTTTTTATCATAAATGGATGTTGAATTTTGTCTAAAGCTTTCTCTGCATCTACTGAGATGATCATATGGTTTTTCTCCTTCAAGTTGTTAATATGGTGTATCACATTGATCGATTTGCATATATTGAAGAATCCTTGCCTTCCTGGGATAAACCCCACTTGATCATGGTGTATGATCCTTTTAATATGCTGTTGGATTCTGTTGGCTAGTATTTTGTTGAGGAGCGTTTGCATCTATGTTCATCAGTGATATTGGCCTGTAGTTTTCTTTCTCTGTGACATCTTTGTCTGGTGTTGGTATCAAGGTGACGGTGGCCTCGTAGAATGAGTTTGGGAGTGTTCCTCCCTCTGCTATATTTTGGAAGAGTTTGAGAAGAACAAGTGTTAGCTTGTCTCTAAATGTTTGATACAATTCGCCTGTGAAGCCATCTGGTTGTGGGCTTTTGTTTGCTGGAAGATTTTTTTTTTTTTTTTTTTTTTTTTTGCTGGAAGATTTTTAATCACAGTTTCAATTTCAGTGCTTGTGATTGGTCTGTTCGTATTTTCTATTTCTTCCTGGTTCATTCTCAGAACGTTGTGCATTTCTAAGAATTTGTCCATTTCTTCCAGGGTGTCCATTTTATTGTCATAGAGTTGCTTGTAGTAATCTCTCTTGATCCTTTGTATTTCTGCAGTGTCAGTTGTTACTTCTTCTTTTTCATTTCTAATTGTATTGTTTTGAGTCTTCTCCCTTTTTTCTTGATGAGTCTGGCTAATGGTTTATCAATTTTGTTTATCTTCTCAAAGAACCAGCTTTTAGTTTTATTGATCTTTGCTATCGTTTCCTTCATTTCTTTTTCATTTATTTCTGATCTGATCTTTATGATTTCTTTCCTTCTGCTAACTTTGGGGTATTTTGTTTTCTTTGTCTAACTGCCTTAGGTGTAAGGTTAGGTTGTTTATTTGAGATGTTTCTTGTTTCTTAAGGTAGGATTGTATTGCTATAAACTTCCCTCTTAGAACTGCTTTTGCTGCATCCCATAGGTTTTGGGTCGTCATGTTTTCATTGTTATTTGTTTCCAGGTATTTTTTGATTTCCTTTTTGATTTCTTCAGTGATCTCTTGGTTATTAAGTAGTGTATCGTTTAGCCTCCATGTGTTTTGGATTTTTTGCAGACTTTTTCCTGTAATTGATATCTAGTCTCATAGCATTGTGGTCTGAAAAGATACTTGGTACGATTTCAATTTTCTTAAATTTAAGAAGGCTTGATTTGTGACCCAAGATATGATCTGTCCTGGAGAATGTTCCATGAGCACTTGAGAAGAAAGTGCATTCTGTTGTTTTTGGATGGAATATCCTTTAAATATCAATTAAGTCCATCTTTTTTAATGTATCATTTAAAGCTTGTGTTTCCTTATCTATTTTCACTTTGGATGTCCTGTCCATTGGTGAAAGTGGGGTGTTAACGTCCCCTACTATGATTGTGTTACTGTTGATTTCCCCTTTTATGGCTGTTAGTATTTGCCTTATGTATTGAGTTGCTCCCATGTTGGGTGAATAAATATTTACAATTGTTACATTTTCTTCTTGGATCAATCCCTTGATCTTTACGTAGTGTCCTTCTTTGTCTCTTGTAATAGTCTTTATTTTAAAATGTATTTTGTCTGATATCAGAATTGCTACTCCAGCTTTCTTTTGATTTCCATTTGCATGGAGTATCTTTTTCCATCTGTTCACTTTCAGTCTGTATGTGTCCCTAGGTCTGAAGTGGGTCTCTTGTAGACAGCGTATATACAGGTCTTGTTTTTGTATCCTTTCAGCCAGTCTGTGTCTTTTGGTTGGAGCATTGAATCCACTTACATATAAGGTAATATCAATATGTATGTTCCTATTACCATTTTCTTAATTGTTTTGGGTTTGTTATTGTAGGTCTTTTTCTTCTCTTGTGTTTCCTGCCTAGAGAAGTTCCTTTATCATTTGTTGTAAAGCTGGTTTGGTGGTGCTGAATTCTCTTGGCTTTTGCTTGTCTGTAAAGTTTTTAATTTCTCCGTCAAATCTGAATGAGATCCTTGCTGGGTAGAGTAATCTTGGTTGTAGGTTTTTCCCCTTCATCACTTTAAATATGTCCTGCCACTCCCTTCTGGCTTGCAGAGTTTCTCCTGAAAGATCAGCTGTTAACCTTATGGGGATTCCCTTGTGTGTTATTTGCTGTTTTCCCCTTGCTGCTTTTAATATTTTTTCTTTGTATTTAATTTTTGATAGTTTGATTAGTATCTGTCTTGGCATGTTTCTCCTTGGATTTATCCTGTATGGGACTCTCTGTGTTTCCTGGACTTGATTAACTATTTCCTTTCCCATATTAGGGAAGTTTTCAACTATAATCTCTTCAAATATTTTCTCAGGCCCTTTCTTTTTCTCTTCTTCTTCTGGGACCCCTATAATTCAAATGTTGGTGCATTTAATGTTGTCCCAGAGGTCTCTGAGACTGTCCTGAGTTCTTTTCATTCTTTTTTCTTTATTCTGCTCTGCAGTAGTTATTTCCACTATTTTATCTTCCAGGTCACTTATCCTTTCTTCTGCCTCAGTTATTCTGCTGTTGATCCCTTCTGGACAATTTTTAATTGCACTTATTGTGTTGTTCATCATTGTTTGTTAGCGCTTTAGTTCTTCGAGGTCCTTGTTAAACTTTTCTTGTATTTTCTCCATTCTATTTCCAAGATTTTGGATCATCTTTACTATCATTATTCTGAATTCTTTTTCAAGTAGACTGCCTATTTCCTCTTCATTTGTTAGATCTGATGGGTTTTTACCTTGCTCCTTCATCTGCTGTGTGTTTCTCTGTCTTCTCATTTTGCGTATCTTACTGTGTTTGGGGTCTCGTTTTCGCAGGCTGCAGGTTTGTAGTTCCTATTGTTTTTGGTGTCTGCCCCCAGTGGCTAAGGTTGGTTTTGTGGGTTGTGTAGGCTTCGTGGTGGAAGGGACTAGTGCCTTTGTTCTGGTGGATGAGGCTGGGTCTTGTCTTTCTGGTGGCCAGGTCCACGTCTGGTGGTATGTTTGGGGTGTCTGTGACCTTATTATGATTTTAGGCAGCCTCTCTGCTAATGGGTGGGGTTGTGTTCCTGTCTTGCTAGTTGTTTGGCATAGGGTGTCCAGCACTCTAGCTTGCTGGTCATTGAGTGGAGCTGGGGCTTGGCGTTGAGATGGAGATCTCTGGGAGATTTTCGCCGTTTGATATTACGTGGAGCTGGGAGGTCTGTTGTGGACCAATGTCCTGAACTTGGCTCTCCCACCTCAGAGGCACAGCCCTGACGCCTGGCTGGAGCACCAAGAGCCTGTCATCCACACGGCTCAGAATAAAAGGCAGAAAGAAAGAAGAATATAAAACAAAATAAAATAAAATAAAGTTATTGAAATCAAAAATAATTATTAAAAAAATTTAAAGTTATAAAAAAAGAAAGAAGGAAAGAAGAGAGCAACCAAACCAAAAAACAAATCCACCAATGCTAACAAGCGCTGAAAACGATAGTAAAAAAAAGGAAGAAAAAAAAACGGACAGACAGAATTGTCAGACAAATGGTAAAAGCAAAACTATAGAGACAAAATCACACAGAAGCATACACATACACACTCACAAAAAGAGGAAAAGGGGAAAAATCATAAATCTTGCTCTCAAAGTCCACCTCCTCAATTTGGGATGATTTGTTGTCTATTCAGGTATTCCACAGATGCAGGTACATCAAGTTGATTGTGGAGATTTAATCCGCTGCTCCTGAGGCTGCTGGGAGAGATTTTCCTTTCTCTTCTTTGTTTGCACAGCTCCCGGGGGTTCAGCTTTGGATTTGGCCCCGCCTCTGCCTGTAGGTCGCCTGAGGGCGTCTGATTTTCGCTCAGACAGGACGGGGTTAAAGGAGCAGCTGTTTCGGGGACTCTGGCTCACTCAGGCCGGGGGGGAGGGAGGGGCACGGAGTGCGGGGCGAGCCTGCGGCGGCAGAGGCCAGCGTGACGTTGCACCAGCCTGAGGTGCACCGTGCGTTCTCCCAGGGAAGTTGTCCCTGGATCCCGGGATCCTGGCAGTGGCGGGCTGCACAGGCTCCCGGGAGGGGAGGTGTGGAGAGTGACCTGTGGTGGCACACAGGCTTCTTGGTGGCGGCAGCAGCAGCCTTAGCGTCTCATGCCCGTCTCTGGGGTCCGCGCTTTTAGCCGCGGCTCACGCCCGTCTCTGGAGCTCCTTTAAGCGGTGCTCTTAATCCCCTCTCCTCGCGCACCCCAAAACAATGGTCTCTTGCCTCTTCGGCAGCTCCAGACTTTCTCGGACTCCCTCCCGGCCAGCTGTGGCGCACTAACCCCTTCAGGCTGTGTTCACACCGCCAGTCCTCTCCCTGGGATCCGAATTCCGACCTTCGAAGCCCGAGCCTCAGCTCCCAGTCCCTCCGCGCCCGGGCTGGTGAGTGCCGGTCGGCACCGATCCTCTGTGCGGGAATCTCCCCGCTTTTCCCTCCGCACCCCTCTGGCTGCGCTCTCCTCCGCGGCGCCGAAGCTTTCCCCCTCCGCCTCCCGCAGTCTCCTCCCGCGAAGGGGCCTCCTAGTGTAGGAAACCTTTCCTCCTTCACGGCTCCCTCCCACTGGTGCAGGTCCCGACCCTATTCTTTGTCTCTGTTTTTTCTTTTTTCTTTTGCCCTACCCAGGTACGTGGGGAGTTTCTTGCCTTTTGGGAGGTCCGAGGTCTTCTGCCAGCGTTCAGTAGGTGTTCTGTAGGAGCTGTTCCACGTGTAGATGTATTTCTGATGTATTTGTGGGGAGGAAGGTGATCTCCACGTCTTACTTCTCCGCCATCTTGAAGCTCCTCCACTCTGCTGCTTTTTGAGTGAGCCACTGCTCGGGTTATTTTAAATCCCTGATGGCCTGGTTTCCAGGGCAGGGTGTGAACAGTTCAAAAATGTCAGAACAACAGAGAACCTGTTTTTCCCTCTCTTGCTGGAAGAGACCAGAGCAAAATGATCAAGGAAAAAGTACTTTATTTCTTCAGAATTATTATTTTGAGCCTTTAGCAGGTGTGCTTCTTATATAACAGCTTCTTCCCAAGTCTGAGGTGGTAGGTCTCATGTTCATCTTTTCCGTACCAGAACTTGAGGGGTTATTCAAAAACATTCCAACGTAGCCCTTGAGCCTTGCTCTCTTTATCTGTAAAATGGGGTAACACCTACCTCACAGGGCTGTTGAGAGGAGGAAAAGGATTAAGCGAAATAGTAAAACGAAGTCTGGGTCAAGCACCCAGCTCAGTGTCTGGCTCGTGGCAGATACTCGATAAATGGTAGAATGCTGATGGTGAAAGTGAGTCAGCTACTCCCTTGCAGGGGAAACACTCTGGGGCCTGATCACAGTCAGAACCTGATCTCATGTGGTTTGCCCGGGAATGAGGGGATTTACCCTGTGGTTATGGTGGGGGAGGGGAGGCAAGGCTGAACTTCTCCAGGCTGGAAATGCCACCAATTTCTGTTTCCATAAATATAATCAGTTTACCTTTATGAAAGTTATGAAGGATTCCTGAGGGTTTGTGAAGATGCCTTTGCTTCTGTAAACTAACACCGTGCAGAGGGCCTGCCCGGACTGCCGTGATGCAGAGGCGGACCAGGGGAAGCAGCGGGGCATCAGAGGATGGCTCCGGGACAGGGAAGCAGGGATGCTCACAGGACTTCAGGCTCTGCAGGCAGTGGGAGCCCAGAGTGCCCACTTCTGTGACTCAAGTGGCCGTTTTCAGAAATGAAGCAGGTACCCCAAGGGTAATGGGTACCTTGAGGTTGGGGTATACGGCTGCCCACGGGAGCACCGTGTGTGACCCTCCCTGACCCATGTGGCTTGAAAATTCCAACAGGGGCAGAATCTTGTCGTTCCTAGACAGAGCCAAAGTGCTAAGTGCACATACTCCTGGGAGAGGTGATGCGACAGCCGCCTGTGATGTAACTTACATGGTAGGGCTGATTTGGAAGCAGATTCTGAGAGTGGGAAGGATTCTGAGAGTTAAGGGGGAGGACAATGGCCTGGAAGAAAGAGAGCACAGAGGCCTTGAGAGGGAGAAGGGCCTGTGGCCGAACGCGGGCAACTCTGCTCCCTCCACGTCTGGCCTGGGGCTGATCAGCTTTCTCTGGAGCAGCTGATTCTCCCAGTGTGTGTGCAGAAACACTTCACCACTTTGGAAAGGAGCAGCAGGCTACCACCATTTAAATAAGGATTTCAGGAAGTGAGAAAAGAAAAAAAGTAAACTAGGTGGAAGCTGGTGTGTGTATTTATGATGCAGAATATTTAATGACATGAAGAGGCAGAGTGGCAATTTAGGATTTTTTATGTTGTCTCCCAGGAATCATAGGTATATTTACTAATTAAAAAAGGGTTTGGGTGGGGGAGGCATCATTCTCCTGCATATTGTGGGGTATAATCACAAATACCTTGACATTTATTCAATTTCATAAGATTTGGAAGAGAAAGAGAAAAAATTAGCATAATTTGTTGAGATATTTTGGAAAAATGTGACATGATTGTTTTCAAATGTTTTTACTACCAACAAAGGCCATACCCTCAAATAATATTTATGGACCAAAAGTTCATGGGATGGGTCAAAATTCTTAGAATGGCTATTCTGGGTAGGAGAAATAGAGTTATTTTCTTTTTTTCAATTGTGTGTATTTAATTTCAAAGAAAATGTTAGTCCTTTATAATGATGGGACTGCAAATTTAAAATCTGCTTTTCTTTTTTTTTTGCAATAGGGTTACATGATGGAAAACGGAATCTCAGGCTTAAAACGTGACACAGATATGTTTGTAACTTTTGAAGGTGACAGTGTTGTAATGCTGCAGGTAAGATTCGGGAAATATTTATTCTTTTTAAACAGCATAATTTTCAAGATCAAGAGTTATCCAGAAATCTGAAATGCTTTATATGTTTTATCTTCGTCTGATGTCTTCACTTAATTGGCAGGTGTTTTTCCCTTAAGCACTTGATTTTTGCAGTAGTTGAATTGAAGGGGTATTAATTTATTTATTTCCTAGCTGATCTTTGATGCTGAACTATATCTTTTCTTGGCTTAAGAAAACTACTTCTTGTACATATGGAGTCATATAGATTCTACTGGGAAGGCTATTCCCAAAGAGTTTGTAAGGTCCAATTTAAAATACACAGAGTGAATGAAAATGAAAACATAACATATCAAAAAATGTTGGATGCAGATAAAGCAATGCTTAGAGGGAAATTTATAGCATTAAATGCTTACTTTAGAAAAGAGAATATGTCTCAAATCAAAAATTTTGTTCCCACCTCCAGAAAATAAAAAAGTGCAGCAAAATAAGCATAAACCAAGCATAAAAAAGAGACTAACAAAGAAAAGAGCACAAATCAATGAAACTGAAAAAGGTGAAAAATCCATGAAACAGAAAGCTGATTCTTTGAAAAGAATCAATAAAGTTGTTAACTCCCTAGCAAGAATGACAAAGACAAAAAATAGGAAGACTCAAATAACCAGTATTAGGAATGAAAAAAGATATATAACTAGATATCCTGCAGCCACTAAAATAATAATGAGGGAATACTAGAAAATAACTTTGCATTAATAAATTTGATGACTTAGAAGAAATTACCAATTCCTCAAAAACCACAAAGACCCAAATGCAGCCACTTGAAATAGACAATCTGTGTAGTCCTATAATAGAAAAGAAATTTAATGTTTAATAATAATACAAAGAAAGCTTCAGGTCTAGGTTTCATTGGAGAATTCCATCAAACATTTAAAGAAGAGTTTTACAAAATCTCTTGCAGAAAATAGAAGAGAAGGAAACAATTCCCAACTCGGTTTCATACAGCTCGTATTACTCTGATACCAAAAGTAGAGAATACAAAAAAGGGGAAGCTACATATCAAAAACTTGCATGACCTTAGATACAAAGATCCTCAATAAGATTTTAACAAATTAAATCTGGCAGTGTATAAAATGAATTATATACCATGAAGAAGTGGAATTCATTCCTGGTATACAAGGCAGCTTCAACATTCAAAAGTCAATCAATGTAATCCATCATATCAAGTGACTGAAAAAGAAAAAAAATCATATGATCATGTTGGTTTACACAGAAAAAGCATTTGACCAAATCCAACAATGGTTCTTGATAAAATCTCTCGGCAAACTAGGAATAGAGGGGAATTTCTGCAACTTGTGGATAAAAAAGTATCCACAAAAAACTGTAGCTAGCATCATGCTTAATGGTGAAACACTGAATGCTTTCCCCCTAAGATCAGATATAAGTCAAGGATGTCCACTGGTGCCACTGCTACTCAACATGGAGTTGGAAGTTATGGTGAGGGCAATCAGGCAAGAAAAAATAAATAAAATACATAGAGATTAAAAGGGAAAGAAACGAAAACTGTTCTTATTTGCAAATTACATCATTGTCTACATAGAGAATCCAAAGAATCTGCAGAAAAATTCTAGAACTAATAAGTGAGTTCAGCAAGACCACAGGATATAAGATCAGTATACAAAAATCAATCAGATTTCTATATACCATTAAGGAACATGTGGAAACTGAAATTAAACATATAATATCATTTACAATTGTTTCAAAGAAAACAAAATACATAGGTGTAAATCTAATAACTATGTATAGGATCTTTATGCTGGAAATTACAAAATGCTGTTGAAAGAAATCAAAGAAGTCCTAAGTGAATGGAGAGGCATACTAAATATATTCACAGATTGGATGACTCTGCACAGGAAAGATGTCCATTTTGCCAGAACTGATCTATCTATCTATATTTATATAATGAGATCATTATATAATTTATATAATGTAATAAAATCACAACAGAGTTTTTTGTAGACATAGACGAACTTATTCTAAGACATCATCAAAATGGTGGAAGAGGCGTTTTCTGCCATCTTTCCCCCAAAGAACACCAGTTTTGACAATTATTCATGGATGAGAGTTCCTTTGTGAAAGTCCAGGAGTCCAGTGGAGAAGTTCCAGCACATTGTTGGAACAAACAAACAAACAAAAAATCTGAGATTGAACACATTGAAGAGGGCAAGAGGAACAGCTTCACTTTACCTGCGTTACTCCTCTCCCAGGGTGGCACAGCTAAAGGACAAAAAGACCTTCTTGGCTGGTGGTTTCTCCCATGGGGAAAATGAGAGCATGTGAGTGAACACCCAGCTTCCCCAGCTGTGCAGGACTCTGCTGTAGTAATCAAAACAGTATGGTACTGGCATTAGAGAAGACACATCGACCCATGGAACAGAATGCAGAGCCCAGAAATAAAGCCGTGCATATATGGTCAACTAATATTGGATAAGGGAGCCAAGAATATACTATGAGTAGAGTCGAGTGGGGACAGCTACTTAAGAACTGCCATTTACTGTGGGCTGGGTTAAGAATTGCTTTTCTTCTGTCTCCCTCCCACCTAAACACTCCTTAAGAATATTCAGTAATCAGACATGGCACTAGTTCACACTCTCCATCTCAGCTGATAAGCCAAGTGTGTGAGGTTTCTCAGCAATTTTCTCCTCAGGAGTATATCTCACACTCAAGCGTGTGCTTCGACGTTGCTTGACCCTGAAGTGGTGACTCAGTGCTTTATTTGCAAGCTCTAGCTTGTAGACACTATGGAAAGGTGGTTTAATGTAGTTATGGGAGTAGAGTCACAATCTCTAACTATGAAGCGAGTGGAAGCAGAGGAGAAACAGGGACAGCTTGCTTATTGTCACATAAATGGGAGCATGGGCAGTGGAAAAGAGGGACTCTGGACCATGGAGGGCAGGGATGCAGGGATGTTGGGCTGGAGGGAGGCTGAGCTGCCTGCTCAGGAGGACGTGTCATCACAAAGAGGCAGAGCACCCATGCAGTGAGAACCCATGCAGGGTTTTGAGGCCCAGGCTGAGGAAGGAAGCCAGGGATGGTCATTGTGGGGCTTCCCTAGTGGCACAGTGGTTAAGAATCTGCCTGCCAATGCAGGGGATACAGGTTCGAGCCCTGGTCCAGGAAGATCCTACATTGCAGTGGAGCAACTAAGCCCGTGCATCACAACTACTGAGCCTGCGCTCTAGATCCTGCGAGCCACAACTCCCGATGCCCACGCACCTAGAACCCGTGGTCCGCAACAAGAGAAGCCACTGCAATGAGAAGCCCGCACACTGCAATGAAGAGTAGCCCCCGCTTGCCACAACTAGAGAAAGCCTGCACGCAGCAACGAAGACCCAACGCAGCCAAAAATAAATAAATTTAAAAAAATACCTTAAAAAACCAGATTGTGTAGGCCTTCTTTGGCCAGTTTTCCAGATAGACGTCTTCCAGACACATGCTGGAAAAATACTACCTCAAGCTATGATCAAAGCTTATCAAGAGATGGAAACACTGATTTTATAAGTGGTGTGGTTCAGGGGTCCCCAAGACCACCCCCAGGTTGGATAATTCTGTAGGAGAACTCACAGGATGCCACATATAGTCATACTCATGGTTAGGATTTATTGTAGCAAAAGGATAAAACACAAACTCGGCAAAGGGAAAAGGCACATGGGCAGAGTCCGAAGGAAACCAGGCATGAGATTCCAAGACTCCTCTCCCAGTGGAGTCACAGAGGACATGCTTAATTCTTCCAGCAGTGAATTGTGACAGTACATGTGAAACGCTGTTTACCGGGGAAGCTCATCACAGACTCAGCATCCAACGTTTTTACTGGAGGCTGGTCACATAGGGTACCCTCTGCCTAGCACATATTAGAATTCCAGATTTTCAAACAGAAAACAGGTGTTCAGCACAAACCGTATTGTTTGCACAAAGTGTTTAGGCACAGAGAGCCACCCTTGTCAGTCACAGAATGATGGGAACCCTCCCCAAATCCAGGTTCCCAGATGCCAGCCAAGGGCATCCTTGCAAGCACACCCTTCCAAGAATAGCAGTCTCAGGCCTTCTGTGTTAACTCTTCCGCAGTGGTGCTCTAAGATAAGGCAGATGCCCTTCTTGATTTTATTGCTAAGAAAATGAAAGATTAAAGGTGGTGGTGAGTGGGGAAGCATTCCCACAACTTCCAGAATTAGAAGGAGAGAAGATCCTTAGACACTGCACCATAGATAAGAGGATTAAAAACCAAGGGGATGACTTCTGGTTCGAGATCATGGCATGAACACCAGCAAGGCAGCTCTTTCCTCTTCAATCCTTTTGAAATAACTAGAAGAAAGAATAGAGGGGAACACATCTGCAGGGGCATTGACAGTGGTGGAGGGGCCATCAGAAGACAAAGGAGTTTGATAAATTTCTGGAGAATGGGAAGCAGATGGGATGGAATTGATGGATGAGGTCAAGGGAACACTGATGGAAGTGGGAGTTGTTTCTTTTGGACGTCTCTGGAGAGATGCTGAGTCACAGGGACTGAGAGCAGGAGAGGGATTGGGGCAGAGAGCCAGGCATTCCTCTGAAGGCTTGTCTGATGGCAGGACAGCCATCCTCCCCACATCAGAGAACTTGACTACAGCAGTAGCATCTGCCACAACTCTGGAAACCTACAGCTTAGTCTCCTGGGGTGAGAGACTGAGATTTACTGGGGAAGGAGTGGGGGCAGCCTGCCTGCTTGTTGCCAGTTGACACAGCCTACCAGGAAACCTACAGTTGACATGCCCTGCTTTGTACCCAGAGCTTTCAGACTGCCTGGCATCCACCCAATGGTGGGGAAGGTGGCGCTAGCTACCCTCCACTGGTCAACCTGGCCTTCCACTTGAGTGTTGGAATCAGCCCATGTTGGGGAGGCTATCCCTCTCTGGGCTGGATTCTGTTTTGATTCCACTTATCGAAGCAGAGATAGAAATTTCAGGAGACCAGGGAACAGAAACTGGTCAGTAATTTTCATAGTATTCTTCCATTACAGGGCTTTCAACCCTCTGCCTGAAGGTGGGATTCTTTAGCGATCCTGAAGATACTAGAGCTGCTGTCCCATAATTGAGGAGATGTGGACAGAGCAGGCACATGCTTCAGAGTTTCTGCAGGCTTTATATATTTCCCTTTGAGCAAGATAGAAGGTTTTCTGACCCTTTCATTATTTTCCTGGGGCAGAGGTTGTAGGCCCTTGGTGAAATTTAATTACACCCTCCACCAAATCCAATTACTGCCTACACCCATGAAATCCCATTATAACTTTCTTTTGCTTCATTAGAGGTACCCTAGGACAGGTCCCTTCTTAATCCACAGATTTCCTAAGGAATATCAGTCAGAGGCTTTGCATACATTGTTTATTACTCCAAGAGCATATATGCAAAAATGCAAATGACCTACAGCCTGACTTGCTTAAAAACCAAGCATGTATCTAGTTTCCTGTAAGAAAGCTGATTCCTTAGGGATTTCAGGCCCCTAGGGGTATTTTCCCAATGATACTCAGATATTTTGTTTTGTTTTTCTTATTATTTCCAACTTTTGAAAATTTCAAACAGAAATTTCAAGAGAAAATTGAAAGACTAGTGCAATAACACTTGAGCAAGTTTTCTACTTCCAAATGTTAGCATTTTGCTATATTTAAGTGGTCTCTTTCTTATTCTCTTTATACACATATTTGTGTGTGTGTGTGTAACCATTTGAAAGTTGCAGACATCAGACACTTCATCCCTAAAAACTTCGACATTCATTTTCTAAAATAAGGACATTTTCTTTCAAAAGCACGGTACTATCATCACACCTAAGCAAATGAACAATAATTCCATAATACAGGTTATCTAATTAGGGTGATCAGAAACTTAAGGAAAAACCATAACACATGAAAGAAGGAGCAATATGAACAAATAGAATAAGTGGCACTGGGAGAAGCAAAAACCAATTAATATCCCTGGAGATGTGTGATGACCTTGCATCTATAAGACGAAAACACCCTGCCGTGACAATGAGCACTCAGAGAACCATAGTGCATTAAACCATCGTAATCATAGTGCCAAGAACCATAGTAGATTCAAATTATATGTTTGCTTAATTTAAAAAAATCCAATATAGGGCTTCCCTGGTGGCGCAGTGGTTGAGAGTCCGCCTGCCGATGCAGGGGACACGGGTTCGTGCCCCGGTCTGGGAAGATCCCACATGCCGTGGAGCGGCTGGGCCCGTGAGCCATGGCTGCTGAGCCTGCGCATCCGGAGCCTGTGCTCCGCAACGGGAGAGGCCACAACAGTGAGAGGCCCACGTACGGCAAAAAAAAAAAAAGAATCCAATATAAAGGCCAAAGGATAAATTTGAGAAAACTTCTTAGAAAGAAGATCAGCAAAACTAAGTGAAGGTAAGTAAAAGGGAAAGGCTGAGAGACATGGATGATCATGTCTAGGAAACTGATGACATTCCTGAAAGAGGGAGCAGAGAACACAGACAGGCAGACAAATCCAGAGAAATAAAAGAAGACAATTTCCCAGGTCTGAAAAGAGTCACAAGTCTTGAAATTGGCAGGACCCACCAGAAAAGGTCAGAGCCTGAAAACAGCCTGGAGAATTTCAGATCACCAAGTAAGGACAAAGAGAGGGCCGCCAAACTTTAGACTGAGGAAACATCAGATTATTTACTAAGAAAAGAGAGTCAGATTGACCTCAGCCCTATTAGCGGCAGCGCTGAAGGCTGGGGCAGCGCCTCTCAACTCCGCTGCACCCATACGTTCCTAGGGATCTTGTTCACATTCAGATTCTGGGGTGGGTCCGCATTTCTGCTTTCTAGCAAGCTCCTCGGTGGTGTTGACGCTGCTGGTCTGTGGACCACACTTTGAGTGACCAGGTCTGAAATAAAATGGAACAATGCCTTTAGAATTCAGAAGAAAGTTACTTTGAACGTAAAATTTTATAGCTAGCTAAATTATTCATCACAGATGAGCCAGATTTACAGATATTCAAATGCTCAGGAAGTTTACCTTGCCATGCACTTTCTGAGCAATATTACTTATAGATGAACTGGAGAAAAGCATAAAAGGAATTAAGAGTTAGACATCTATGCTTTCTGGAGCTAATCCAAGAGGAGTACGTATAAAGAAATACCTGCGTAGTAGTGGTGTAGCAGGCCCAGAACACAATTAGTCCAAATTAGAACAGGAAGTCAGAAGGAACACAAGAATGACTTTGAGAAGGAAATGATTTCGGGTCAACAAATAGAATGATTAAGAAGCAGGGAGGTCTTAGTGATGATGGAAAAGGCATATGGTTCTTCTTGAAACAAGGGGAGAAATAGTCCATTAAGACTCCAGGAAAAGTAAAGCTACTCAATAAAAAGTGTGTTCCAAATCGGAAGCAGACTAAAACATAACACAGGAATGTTTGACCTTGACCTTTGGAAGCTGCTGCTTCTAGGAGAACAAAAACTACTTCAGAATGGATATTTCTGGAGTGAGGTCCTGGAGGTAAGGGATTGGAAAGGAGACATTTACTTTTTATTTAAGACCATAATATGGCTTGAAGTTTTTAAAAATTTCCAAAAAATTGAAAAAATTTAAAAATCAAATTTATTTAAAACCATGAAAAGAAATAGTGCCTCCCTTAAATATAAAAAGTGGAGGAGGGGAGAGAAAGAAGAAAGAGTAACAAAGAAAGGGAGGGAGGCCTCTTCAAGAGAATAAAGGCCACACACACACACACACACACACACACACACGCACACGCACACCTTACTCTTCAGCCCTAATGTTCTCCCCACCCCCATCACTGGGGTGAATCCCAGATTCTTCTCCCAGATGAGCTGGACCTCAGGTATTACAATGGGGTTTGGGGACAGGTATGGTGTTGGGTGAGGACTGGACCTCAGGCTGCAGAACCTGGACACCCTCTGCTCCTGGAAAGAACCGCACAGTAAACCAGAAAGGACATTCTCACTGGGGCCCCAGCCTTCTGGCTGTAGGTGAACCCTAGTGGTCAGCAGGTGGAGATGTTGAGTTGCCAGAAAAAACACAGTGCCGATACTCCTGAAATCAGAGGTTGGGTCAACCCAACTGCAGGGCCTCGAGTATCAGTTCTAAAAGGCACTGAGGTCTGGCTGCAAGAGCAGGGGTACAAGGAGCAGCCGGTACGGGGGTGATCAGTCTGCAGATGACAACTCTGCTTTCCTGAGAGGCGAAACTGCTTTCCTCTTCTGAGGGCCTCTTGGAGAGAGAGAACAAGGGCGTGGGCTGAGGGTCTGCCTGACCCAGCAGAATCAGAGGCAAATAGTTCCAACTTACCTTCCCAGAGATCTACAGATGGGGAGTTACACGCAGAATCACCCCTGATGATGGCAGAAACAAAGAGAGGCGTGTGAAATCGGACCAGAGGTAGGCAGAGGCCAGCCTAGTGAAGGCCGCGAAGGCCATCGGTGGGGCAGCAAGAGCAGGCTTGGGACGGAGTCTCAGCCTAGAGGAAGGAGGTGCTGCCCAGGCCAGGGGGCTGCCATTGGAAATAGCGGGAGGGGGACAGCTCGAAGATCTGCTTGGGGATAGAATCGATACGAAGCATTTACAAAACGTGCTCGTTCATTTTGGGGAACTTGGAGGGACGTTTAGATGATGAACTCTTAGAAGAGCTGACCAAGGTAGTTTGAACAGACGTTTTCGTTTTCTCTTTCCAAATCCATTGACCCATAACAGAGCTGGCACTAATTCTTTCAAAACCAGATGTTCCAGCATCTAACTATTGAAAGTTCTCCTCAAGAGCTCCATGTGTGAGGTTTGGGAGAAAGAGAGCCTTCTGAACCTTTATCTGTACTTCTGTGCTCATCAAAGTGACTTCATTTTCTGCACGGAAATCAGTCTCTCTCCCTCCCTCTCTCTCTCTGTCTCCTTGTCTCCCTTCCTTCTTTCCTTCCTTCTTCCTTCTTTCCTTCCTTCTTCCTTCTTTCCTTCCTTCCTTCCCTCTTTCTTTCTTTCTTCTTTCTTTCCTTCCTTCCTTCCTTCCTTCTTTCTTTTCTTTCTTTCTTTCTTTCTTTCTTTCTTTCTTTCTTTCTTTCTTTCTTTTTTCTTCTTTCTTTCCTTCCTTCCTTCCTTCCTTCCTTCTTTCTTTCTTTCTTTCTTTCTTTCTTCTTTCATTCCTTCCTTCCTTCTTTCTTTTTCTTTCTTTCTTTGTTTCTTTCCTTCTTTCTTCCTTCCTTCCTCCCTCCGTCCCTTCCTTCCTTCCTTCCTCTCTTTCTCTCTTTTTCTTTCCTTCTTACCTTGATGGGATATCCAGCATCTAAAAGAGGAAAATAACGTCCTTAGTGGAGGATCATGTCCAGTTGGCCTTTTCTGCAACCTCACTCCCTGGGTGACACCTGAGCTGCCCTAAGGTACCTTGAGTTGCCAGAAGTAGCTGTAATAAAAACACAGAACACGCAGTTACATTTGTGTCTGCCCATCCTCCTGGGACCCTCAGGGCCAGGTCCAGCTTCGTGGGGCAAAATCTGTTCAGTCGTACAGGACCTCGTGCTCAGAAGGGCCTGTGCTTGGTTTGCTGCTCTGCTCTCACCATCTTGAAATTCTTAATCATTTTTGAACAAGGGACCCTGCATTTTTGTTTTGCCCCAGGTCCCAAATTCCATAGCCGGTCCTGCCTAGGGCATGATTTGGGACCCCATTGCCACAATTACTGCCACTTTGAGTGACTCCATCTCCCTACGTGGTATAGACCTGAGTGCAGCCTCACTACCTGCCTTGTCCTGTTACAGAGCGGATGACATCTGCTGGCTTTTCCTTAGAGACCGTGTTTGCTATCCTAATTGACTCTAAGCGTTTCTGCCTTGGTACCAGATACTACTTGTTAGACTTTTAAATCCAAGTTTCACTGTAGCTGGCATAAATCAGTGAAATACTCAGCATGTAGAAATGCTAGTTGCTTCCTAGATGCCTTGAAAAGCCATTCGACCTAAATAGTAATTTTTATCGATGCTCCATAATCAGTGTTCCCTGATGCATAGGATATTCGTTACAAATGCATGTTTGTGGTGTCATTATTCTGCATACTTGCTCAGGCTCATGGCTTCCAAATGTTGCTGTAGATTAGCTTGATTCCTTCTGCAGATGGGATATTTTACAAAAGGCAAGAACATAGCTGTTCTAGCTGCTTAGTCCCCTGGAGTTCTCTTAAGAAAGGGGCTCCTGAGCAGGTGCAGCAGGACTCAATCCCTGGGAATTTATCAAGTAAATAGAAGAAGATAAAGAGTATTCACATGTTGAACAAGAGAACTGTGTGAAGAGCCACAAAAACACCACCACCACAGAAACAATCACCTGGAAAGAAAGAACCTCACAGGTTGTCTTAAGAAAATCTGGTGTAAGTTTTCAAAACACCAGACCTAGATAAGGATGTAATTACTTGTATTGAAAGGAAATATATTTTATTTTATAAAATAGGTTTATTTTACTACTGGGTTCATTTTTAAATAATGAAATCTCTGTTACAACTAAAACATTAAATGTATACAAATTTTACTGAATTTCCTAGTTTTGATCATCATTATTGCACGTGAGATATCACTTTTGGGGTAATCTGGGTGATGACTATACAAAACCCCTCTGTTCTATTTTAATTTTGCAACTTTTTGTGTATATAATTATTTTAAAATAGAAAGTTAAAATTATATATATTTAAATATAGTATATTATATATTTTATATAATGTTATATAATTTATATTTTAAATTTTATTATTTTTTATATAATTTATATATATGTTATAATGTATTCAGGAACACATACATGAGGTTAAAAAAGCACATCTTCATTGCACGCTCAGTTGAGAGGGTGACTGATCTATCTTTGCTTCCCCCTGGTCATTTATCAAATAAAGTACTGAATTTAGAGACTGTCCTGCCCAAACCCCATGGTAGCTGATAGCTTCAACCACTTAATTCTTCACCAAGGGGCATCAATAGCAGAAAATAAACTCATTTTTAAAAATCAGGTTTTCTTGTCTCATGACCTAGAAAAAGAGGAATGATTCTAAAAGCAAGGAGCAAAAAGTAAAGAGAAAGGAGCAAAGACCTAAACTGAGGAATCTGCTTTTGTGATATTAGCTAGGCCCCAGTGTGTCTATCTTTTAAGTTTAGCACCTAAACTGAGTTATTATGTTCTTCTAATTTTTTTTTTTTTTTTGCGGTATGCGGGCCTCTCACTGTCGTGGCCTCTCCAGTTGCGGAGCACAGGCTCCGGACGCGCAGGCTCAGAGGCCATGGCCCACGGGCCCAGCTGCTCCGTGGCATGTGGGATCTTCCTGGACCGGGGCACGAACCCGTGTCCCCTGCATCGGCAGGCGTACTCTCAACCACTGCGCCACCAGGGAAGCCCTGTGTTCTTCTAATTTTAAATCTAGCTAAAACGAGTTGATTTTCCCAATGTAAGTTGCTTAAATCAGAAAGGTGGACGTAGAGACAAAAGTTAAAGGAAATTATTAAGGAATTGAAAAGATCAGATGAGATACTAAACATAGGAAGGAGATTTATTTATTTATTCACTTATTTAAGAAAGATTCCTCAGCTCCTGTCTCTGTGTTGCACACTGTTTGAGGGCACAAAGATGAACAAATTCCGACCTCCTGGTACTTGCCTTCCAGGCAGCAGAAGGACAAGAAACCAATAGCAAGTTGGAATGCTCTCTGTCCTCAAGTAGCAATAAATTCAATGTGGAAAAATAACGCAAGTAAAAGTATGAGGGGAGGGGTGGGAATCAGACCAATTTTTAATGCCGGGAATGTTTTTACTCTTGTAACAAAGGGTGATGGAGTTAGAGCCATCATAACTTTAACAGATGAACAAAAACAAAGGATGTGTTAATCCCAGTGATGTCGGTGAAACTGACCTTGATTGCTATATCATTTTAAGTTTAATTCTAGTCAAAGTTAATTTCTCCCATTTTCCCATTGCTAGTAGTGTTCGATTCTTACACTTACTATGTATAGCAGAAGCCACAATAAAGGTTAGGTCCTTCGACCCATAATACGGTGATCCTCAAGCTCATTGGACCTAATGCCCTCTTTTTCGTAGTAAATATTTTGTGACACCCCCTTGATTATCCTGAAATGAAGTCATGGGTAATATAACTTATCTAGACACATGATTTCAAGAATTCAAGACAATACTTCAAAGAAACAAAAGGAATGTGTAATAAGCATAGCAACATAGTAGGACTTAACGATGCCTCTATACGTGGAGTTGCTGTAGCGTCTCCAATGTAGACCAAAGTCCAGGCTGTGGACCAGTCAAAGCTGGGAGCATCACACCAGCTTACATGTCACTGACCTAAAGCCAGTCCCATGGCTGCCTCGAATTCAAGGGGGCAGGGAAGTTTAATCTTCCACAGACCCAGGTTGGGGAGAATCTGAAAGCTTTAGTGTAAGAGTCAGGCTCTGGGCTATCGATTGGCTTCATGAGTGTGAGCGCATGGCATTCAACAGGACACTGGATGTGGCACAGTCCTCTGCTGGGTTAGAGTGTCCCATGCATTGCCTGGCTCTGCCCACCAATGCCAGTAAAGTCACCCAGGCAAATGTGCCGTGGCAAGTTTCCAGCATCCCTCTCATAGTCAGGGCGGCCCTCTTTAAGAACCATTGCATCAGTCAAGCTCATTGGATTTATCCTCAGGCAATAATCAAAAAGAGGACAGTGCTATTTGTCTGAATATATTGATACCAAGGATATTAATGACAGCACAGAATTGGAAACAACATAAATATCTAATTGAATGGAAATGTTTAATTAGGTATGATTTCTCCAAAGAATATTATACAGCCATTAAACAGATAAATAGAATCCAAAATTGTGAATCGAAAATATCATTTATGATATCCTATTGATTGAAAGCATTATAACATTTTATGTAATCTATATAAAAACATGAATTTATGTGAAATGAAGAAGGAAATATTCTAAAATTGGTACTCATATGAGAATGAATAAGCAACTTATGGCTGTGTAACAACCCACCCCCAAAGTTAGTGCCTTATAACGACACGCAATTGTTAGTTCATCGTTTGTAGGTTGGCAGTTTGGGCTGAGCTCTCGTGATGTGATTCCTCTGCTGGCCTCTCCAGGGCTCACTCCTGCTTGGCAGTCCGCTGGAGGCTCGGCGGGGCAAGCTGGCCCAAGGTGGCCTCACTGACGTGCCTAGCAGTTGCTGCTCACCGTCACCTGGGCCTCTCTCTACAGCAGCCTAGCCCTGGACATCTTCTTTTAACAAACCTGGACAAACATGCAGTGTTTTAGGCCCACGTTCTAACTTTAAAGCTGTGAGGAAAGCAATTGATGGAGACTGTTTTACTGTACATTTCCGTATGATTCCCCAAAGGCCTAATCAACCGTAGAATATCAGAGGCAAAAAACAAAACAGACCAGCCACCCATCTGGTCCAGGGAAGGCAAGTAGGTTTTATCTGAAGTGTCACCTAAAATGGTTGGTCTTGGGACCACATTAAAGGCTGATGCCTCAAAGGGAAAAGAGAGCAGTTAGCTAGTTAAGCTGGCCATGGGGAATGGAGGGAGAGTGGTGAGTAAGGGCCACACACCTGCTGTGGGGAAGTGGAGGCCTCATGAAGGATGAGTCTTGTCTTTGGGTCCTTCCAAAGGGTTTGCTAGAAGTAGCTGGACCTTACCTTGCTGCAGCAGTTAAAGACACTCTGTCATTTATTGCGTTTTTGACAAATGGCTGACAAGTGATAAACTCTATGTGCAGGTTGTGGTTCCGGAACTGCTGGCTCAGTACACCAAGCAGTATGAAGAAAGACCCATCTCTAGCCTGCTCCAAAACTGGACGGAATCAGGGGGTGACAAGCTGAGAACCAGGTATGTGACCATTCAGGCTGCCAACATCGTTGACCCGGTGTCTTATTCTTGAGCCCAAGTATACAGGGCCTTGTCATGGCACAACTCACTCCTGTTTAAATTTTAAATATTGATATAGAAGAGAGAATCAACAAGAACCTACTGTATAGCATAGGGAACTCTACTCACTACGCTGTAATAACCTATATGGGAAAAGAATCTGAAAAAGCATAGATATATGTATGTGTATAGCTAAACCACTTTGCTGTACACCTGAAACTAACACAATGTTGTAAATCAACTATACTCCAATATAAAATTTAAAAAATATTGATATGTGGAAAAAATAAATGAATATCTTCAGTACTCATGCACTCACAAACCAACTTAAGAACCAGAACATTGCTAATTCTGTTCTTCCTACACCTGTTCCTTCTTTTTGGCATGTTCACTGTTCCAAGGACTTTACAGGTTTTAATCCTAAACACCCCATGAGGTAGGTTATTATTTCCATTTCACAGATGAGGAAACAGGCACAGAGGTTAAGTGTTTTGCCCAAGGTTACATGCCACTAGGTGACAGAGCTAGGATTTGAACCCAGATAGTCTGGCTTCAGGATCTGTGCTTTGGGTTGTTTTCATTGATTTTTTCGTATTGTCTTTAAACTTGGTAAATAAGGCATAATGTGTGTGGTATTCTATAGCTTCCTGTTTTCAGGTTCATCCAAGTGGTTATGTGTGGTTGAAGAGCTTCTGTCTGTGCTCATAATATTTCATCATGTGTCTGTGCCACAAGTTGCTCATCCATTTTAACCTCCAGTATCAGTGGATATTTGGGTTGTCTTTTTGACATTTTGAACACGCTCTCATGAAAAATCTTGTATATGTTTTCTGGGGAACGTGGGCAAGAATTTCTACAGGGCTTTCAAATTTAGTTGCTGTGACTCAGAGAAATACGTTCTCCATCACCATGGACACCCACACACCCATAGAGTCTCCTGCCCTCCCTCCCCACCACAGACACAAGTGAAACAAACATTTCATGAAACAATGCTCATCCTATTACTCATAATGCTCTCTGATATTTTTAATTTTGTTTTTTAAAAATACTGATCTCAATCCTTTAAACTGATTTCATGAGCCATTTTAGCCATTTGCAATCTATTGATTGAAAAACACTCCTCAGTAGCATATATGACCCAGGAGTGAAAGTGCTGTGTTGTGGGTGTGCCAGTGTTCAACTTTACTACATCATGTCAAATTATTTTTCGGTGATTGTACAAATTTATATCCCCACCAGCAGCATGTGTCTTATGGAGCTAACACTTGGTATTATCAGACTTAATTTTTGTCGATATAACATAAGAAAAAGATCTCTCACTGTGCTTTAAAATTGCATTTTCATATTACTCTTACAACCGAGTATGCTTTCACACATCTATTTGCCATTTGTATTTCTTCCTATGTGAAATGCCTGTCATGCCTTTTGCCAATTTTTCTTTCTTTCTTTTTTTTTTTTGGTCTTAGTCTTATTGACTTTTAGATGTTACAGTTCTCTTCTCCAAGTTTGTGGCTTGTCTTATATTTTCTTTATGGTGTTTTTTGATTAACAAAAATTCTTAAATTACAATTGAGTTTATCAATCTTTTCCATATCTTGTCTTTGATGTCATGAAATATACACTTTTTAAAGTTTGAGAGTTTGAGAGTTTGAGAGTTTCACCTTTCACATTTAACTCTTGAATCCATTAGAAACTTTTGTCTGTGGTGTGAGGGAGGGATTTAATTTCATTTTTTTTTTCTCCTGTAGAGATTGTCAGTTGTTCCAGCCCCATATACTGAATTGACTGTCTTTCCCAAGTGATGTGGAATGTCCCCTCTGACATTTATTAAACTTTTATATATGCAGGAGTCCATTTGGGGGCTATTTGGGTCCTAGACTGTTTGTATATTCTTAATTCAACAATACACCATCTCAATTCCACTAGGTTTATAATAGTATAATAGTATTATATGGTACTTATTATATATAATATTATTATATTATTACCTTTAAAATATAATTCAGAATTGTTGGCTATTCTGGGTCTTTTGCATGTCCACATAAGTTTTAGAGTTAAGTTTGTCAAGTTCCTCCAAAAAAAAAAAAGAACTTGCATACACCAAAAGGACAAATTTTGTATAGTTGCCCTTATATAAGGTATCTAGAGTAGCCAAGTTCATAGAGACAAAGTAGAATAGTGGTTACCAGGGGCTAGGAGGAGGAAGAAATGGGAGTTAGTGTTCGCTGGGTACAGAATTTCAGTTTGGGAAGGTGAAAAAATTTTGGAGATGCATATTGGTGATGGTTGCATGATCAAGTGAATGTACTTAATGCCACTGAACTGTACTCTTAAAAATGGTTAAGGTAGTAGATTTTATGCTATGTTTATTTTACCACAATTTAAAAAAATCTACTGGAATTTTCTTTGAAAGTGTATTAAATCTGAAGATTTGCAGAAAAATTGACACGCTTATAAAAGCGAACTTCCTCTCAGAAATGTTAATCTCCCAAGTGTCTCCCAGAGTTTGAAAATTTCTTTCAAACATAGTATAACGTTAGACAGATTTATTACTAGGTACACTAGAATTTTGTTGTTGTAAAAAGAATATTTTTAAAATTTTGGGTTTTGTTGTTGCTGATTTATTATACGCGCAGTTGAATTTTGTACAATATATAAACCTGACCGTAAAAAAATTTCTTTTAAATGTGACTATAGATTCTTTGAGGTAGACAGTCCTACTATCTGCAGATAATGAATTTTTCTTTCTTCCTTTCCAGTTATTCTTTTTTGTGAGAAAGTATTTTATCCCTGGTTTTAAAAAGAATTAATTTAATATTTCACTATTAAGAATGACATTTGCGGGCTTCCCTGGTGGCGCAGTGGTTGAGAATCCGCCTGCAGATGCAGGGGACATGGGTTCGTGCCTTCGTCCGGGAGGATCCCACGTGCTGCAGAGCGGCTGGGCCCGGCCGCGCGTCCGGAACCTGTGCTCCACAACGGGAGGGGCCACAACAGTGAGAGGCCCGCGTACCGCAAAAAAAAAAAAAAAAAAAAATGACATTTGCTAAAGTTTTTTGATAGACACACTTTACTTCCTAAAGAAGCTCCTTTTACTGTTATTTTTAACATAGTCTTCTTATTAGTAGATGAATTTTACTGCAAATGATTTTTATCTATTCTGATATTTCTTCTTTAATCAGTTAATATGGTAAATAACCCCTGCATGCTTGAGAAACTCTCAATTGTGTTTATTGATTTATGCTCATAAATGTGCTGCCTCCTTTGTGCTACTTTTGAGGAGTTTATTGTGCTTCCTCCTTTTGTGCATTTTGAAAATTATTATTTTTATTTGGAGGGAGACTTTGGTCTTCATAACCCAAATGTATTGAACTAATTTCCAAGGAAACTATTCATTAAAAAGTATAATCTTACAATCCTAATAAAAGACATGGAAAACACAATATATATAATATGGGACATTTCATATCTGTTGGCATGAAGTGAAATTTTAAAAATCTGCGTTCTGTCCTCCCCCCCCTTTTTTTTTTAAACTACTGCTCAGGTTCCTGTTTATTCAAACTGTAGTCTATCTTAAAGCTGGAAACATCAGATCCCATATCCTAGGACTGTTTCACTTAAGTCTCGCTCGGTTTGGGGTTTTTTTTTTTTTTTTAAGTTTTTATTTTATACAGTTTCCCTTGGTTTTGTCTCAGTTTGTCCTTGCACGCTCTAAAAAGTCAGTGAATCTTTTTAATATTTCTAGCCCTGAATGGGCATTTTGTGGTGCTGATAGCTTTCCCCGAAATTTATTAGCTGGAAAATTTCCAACATATAAGGAGTTGAAAGAACAGTACAATTCCCATCAGAATCAGTTCCATCCATTCAGGAATCGTGTTCCCTAGCTAGCTACAAATCATCTGCCCCTCCATTTCTCTTCCAGATAGCGGAGCAGGGCTTGTTTCCATCATTTCGAAAGCAAAACAGACTCTCGCCGATATGCAAATCTATATTTCTAGCAAGTCTTCCAAGATAGACTTGAGATGTGCCAAAGGCAGTATTCCAATTGTAAATATTTGGGAAGTTCCAGTCCATTTATTTTGTCTCTGTTATTAACCTCCAAAACAGTGCACTTCTCTCTCCCACACATCCCGGTTTTACTGATTCAGTCTGGCTGTGTTTATCTCCTTAAGTCCCCAAACCTTACTTACTCTCATTTTTATGTATATTAAGAAAAGCCTTTGTCATCCAACACCTTTCCACACACATAGTGTATGGGGCACTTCTCTAGGTGTTAACAATACAGCAGTAAGTGTGGGTTCTCAGCCTTCATGGAGCTTACATGCAAGTAGAGCCATTGGATGGCAGTCTTATTGACAACTCACAAGAGAAGTACCTATGAGCAGGTGGGGACAGGAGGAAAGAAGGGGTGAGAACTTCCTGGTGCCCTGAAATCCCTCCAGGTAGGCGGCCATTTGTATGGACCCCCAGAGGCTAGCCTTCGTCTGAACAGTGGGGGGAGTCAGTCATGGTACTGGAAAGGTTCCATGAGACTAGGTGAGGAGGCCAGGGCTTGGCTCTGATTGGGACTGTACTTGGTTCTGCAACAGCTCCATTCTGCCCTTTCTTGTCCCAATGAGTGCTGCCTCTCCCCCTCTCCTAAGGGGTTGACACTGGAGCCCTCACGGATCTCATCAGCCTGTGGATCCCCAGGAGACTGTGGAGGCTGAGGAAAGGCAAGCTTCTGTGCTGTACTTGAATGCTGTGCCATTTATATTATGAACATTTTCAGACGCTCAGTGAAATTGAAATAATTGTAGGGAACATTCATGTACTCACCATAGAGAGTCAACTCTTAACCTGTGGCTGTGATTACTGTATCACATATATATCCATGTACCAACCCCTCAACCCATCTTTCAATTCATCTTTTCTTTTGCTGGTGCACTTCAAAGTAAACAGCAGACATCAATATACTTCTAAATAATAAATAATTTGGTATGAGCATCATTAACTAGAGTTCAATATTTGGTTACAGGTTTTTCTACTTATGTAGAATTTACCTACAATGAAAGACACAAATCTTTTTTTTATAACATCTTTATTGGAGTATAATTGCTTTACAATGGTGTGCTGGTTTCTGCTTTATAACAAAGTGAGTCAGCTATACATATACATATATCCCCATATCTCCTCCCTCTTGCGTCTCCCTCCCACCCTCCTTATCCCAGCCCTCTAGGTGGTCACAAAGCACCGAGCTGATCTCCCTGTGCTATGCGGCTGCTTCCCTCTATCTGTTTTACATTTGGTAGTGTATATAAGTCCATGCCACTATCTCACTTCATCCCAGCTTACCCTTCCCCCTCCCCATGTCCTCAACTCCATTCTCTACATCTGCATCTATATTCCTGTCCTGCCCCTAGTTTCTTCAGAACCTTTTTTTTAAAAAGATTCCATATATATATATACATATATATATATGTATATATATATGTGTGTGTGTGTATATATATATTAGCATACGGTATTTGTTTTTCTCTTTCTGACCTACTTCACTCTGTATGACAGATTCTAGGTCCATCCACCTCACTACAAATAACTCAATATCGTTTCTTTTTATGGCTGAGTAATATTCCATTGTATATATGTGCCACATCTTCTTTATCCATTCATCTGTCAGTGTACACTTAGGTTGCTTCCATGTCCTGGCTATTGTAAATAGAGCTGCAGTGAACATTGTGGTACATGACTCTTTTTGAATTATGGTTTTCTCAGGATATATGCCCAGGAGTGGGATTGCTGGATCATATGGTAGTTCTATTTTTAGTTTTTTAAGGAACCTCCATGCTGTTCTCCATAGCGGCTGTATCAATTTACATTCCCCCCAACAGTGCAAGAGGGTTCCCTTTTCTCCAAACCCTCTCCAGCATTTGTTCTGTGTAGATTTTTTGATGATGGCCATTCTGACTGGTGTGAGGTGATACCTCATTGTAGTTTTGATTTACATTTCTCTAATGATTAGTGATGTTGAGCATCCTTTCATGTGTCTCTTGGCAATCTATATCTTCTTTGGAGAAATGTCTATTTAGGTCTTCTGCCCATTTTTGGATTGGGTTGTTTGTGTTTTAAATATTGAGCTGCATGAGCTGCTTGTAAATTTTGGAGTTTGTCCGTTGCTTCATTTGCAAATATTTTCTCCCATTCTGAGGGTTGTCTTTTGGTCTTGTTTATGGTTTCCTTTGCTGTGAAAAAGCTTTCAGTTTCATTAGGTCCCATTTGTTTATTTCTGGCTTTATTTCCATTTCTCTAGGTGGTGGGTCAAAAAGGATCTTGCTGTGATTTATGTCATAGAGTGTTCTGCCTATGTTTTCTTCTAAGACTTTGATAGTGTCTGGCCTTACATTTAGGTCTTTAATCCATTTTGAGTTTATTTTTGTGTATGGTGTTAGGGAGTGTTCTAATTTCATTCTTTTACATGTAGCTGTCCAGTTTTCGCAGCACCACTTATTGAAGAGGCTGTCTTTTCTCCATTGTATATTCTTGCCTCCTTTATCAAAGATAAGGTGACCATATGTGTGTGGATTTATCTCTGGGTTTTCTATCCTGTTCCACTGATCTATATGTCTGTTTTTGTGCCAGTACCATACTGTCTTGAATACTGTAGCTTTGTAGTATAGTCTGAAGTACAGGAGCCTGATTGCTCCAGCTCCATTTTTCTTTCTCAATATTGCTTTGGCTATTTAGGGTCTTTTGTGTTTCCATACAAATTGTGAGATATTTTGTTACAGTTCTGTAAAAAATGCCATTAGTAGTTTGATAGGAATTACATTGAATCTGTAGATCGCTTTGGGTAGTATAGTCATTTTCACAATGTTGATTCTTCCAATCCAAAAACATGGTATATCTCATCATCTGTTTGTATTATCTTTAATTTGTTTCATCAATGTCTTATAGTTTTCTGCATACAGGTCTTTTGTCTCCTTAGGTAGGTTTATTCCTAGGTATTTTATTCTTTTTGCTGCAATGGTAAATGAGAGTGTTTCTCTAATTTCTCTTTCATATTTTTCATCATTAGCATATAGGAATGCAAGAGATTTCTGTGCATTAATTTTGTATCCTGCTAAGTTACCAAATTCATTGATTAGCTGTAGTGGTTTTCTGGTAACATCTTTAGGATTCTGTATGTATAGTATCATGTCATCTGCAAACAGTGACAGCTTTACTTCTTCTTTTCTGATTTGGATTCCTTTTATTTCTTTTTCTTCTGTGATTGCTGTGGCTAAAACTTCCAAAACTATGTTGAATAGTAGTGGTGAGAGTGGGCAACCTTGTCTTGTTCCTGATTTTAGTGGAAATGGCTTCAGTTTTTCACCATTGAGAACAATGTTGGCTGTGAGTTTGTCATATATGGCCTTTGATATGTTGAGGTAAGTTCCCTCTATGCCTACTTTCTGGAAGGTTTTTATCATAAATGGTGTTGAATTTTGTCTAAAGCTTTTTCTGCATCTATTGAGATGATCATATGGTTTTTCTCCTTCAGGTTGTTAATATGGTGTATCACATTGATCGATTTGTATATATTGAAGAATCCTTGCCTTCCTGTGGTAAACCCCACTTGATCATGGTGTATGATCCTTTTAATGTGCTGTTGGATTCTGTTTGCTGGTATTTTGTTGAGGAGCATTTGCATCTATGTTCATCAGTGATATTGGCCTGTAGTTTTCTTTCTTTGTGACATCTTTGTCTGGTTTTGGTATTAGGGTGACAGTGGCCTCGTAGAATGAGTTTGGGAGTGTTCCTTCTTCTGCTATATTTTGGAAGAGTTTGAGAAGGATAGGTGTTAGCTCATCTCTAAATGTTTGATAGAATTCACTTGTGAAGCCATCTGGTCCTGGGCTTTTGTTTGTTGGAAGATTTTTCATCACAGTCTCAATTTCAGTGCTTGTGATTGGCCTGTTTATATTTCCTATATCTTCCTGGTTCAGTTTTGGAAGGTCGTGCTTATCTAAGAATTTGTCCACTTCTTCCAGGGTATCCATTTTATTGGCATGTAGTTGCTTGTAGTAATCTCTCATGGTCCTTTGTATTTCTGCAGTGTCTGTTGTTGCTTCTCCTTTTTCATTTCTAATTCTATTTATTTGAGTCTTCTCCCTTTTTTTTCTTGATGAGTCTGGCTAGTGGTTTATCAATTTTGTTTATTTTCTCAAAGAACCATCTTTTAGTTTAACTGATCTTTGCTCTCATTTCCTTCACTTCTTTTTCATTTATTTCTGATCTGATCTTTATGATTTCTTTCCTTCTGCTAACTTTGGGGTATTTTTGTTCTTTCTCTAATTGCTTTAGGTGTAAAGTTCGGTTGTTTATTTGAGATTTTTCTTGTTTCTTGAGGTAGTATTGTATTGCCATAAACTTCCCTCTTAGAACTGCTTTTGCTGCATTCCATAGGTTTGGGGTTGTCATGTTTTCATTGTCATTTGTGTCTAGGTATTTTTTGGTTTCCTCTCATTTCTTCAGTGATCTCTTTGTTATTAAGTAGTATATTGTTTAGCCCCCAGGTGGGTGTATTTTTTACAGATTTCGTTGTGTAATTGACATCTAGTCTCATAGTGTTGCGGTTGGAGAAGATACTTGATATGATTTCAATTTTCTTAAATTTAATAAGGCTTGATTTGTGACCCAAGATATGATCTATCCTGGAGAATGTTCCATGAGCAGTTGAGAAGAAAGTGTATTCTGTTGTTTTTGGATGGAATGTCCTATAACTGTCAATTAAGTCCATCTTGTTTAATGTATCATTTAAAGCTTGTGTTTCCTTGTTTAATTCATTTTGGATGATCTGTCCATTGGTGAAAGTGGGGTGTTAACATCCCCTATTCTTCTTGTGTTACTGTAAATTTCCCCTTTTATGGCTGTTAGCATTTACCTTATGTTTTGATGTGCTCCTATGTTGGGTGCATAAATATTTACAATTGTTATATCTTCTTGGATTGATCCCTTGATCATTATGTAGTGTCCTTCTTTGTCTCTTGTAATAGTGTTTATTTTAAAGTCTATTTTGTCTAATATGAGAACTGCTACTCCAGCTTTCTTTTGATTTCCAGTTGCATGGAATATCTTTTTCCATCCCCTCACTTTCAGTCTGTATGTCCCTAGGTCTGAAGTGGGTCTCTTGTAGACAGCATATATACGGGTCTTGTTTGTTTATCCACTCAGCCATTTTGTGTCGTTTGGTTGGAGCATTTAATCCATTTACATTTAAGGTAGTTATCAATATGTATGTCCCTATTACCATTTTCTTAATTGTATTGGGTTTGTTATTGTAGGTCTTTTCCTTCTGTCTTGTTTCCTGCCTAGAGAAGTTCCTTTAGCATTTGTTGTAAAGTTGGTTTTGTGGTGCTTAATTCTCTTAGCTTTTGCTTGTCTGTAAAGGTTCTAATTTTGCCATTGAATCTGAATGAGATCCTTGCTGGGTAGAGTAATCTTGGTTGTAGTTTCTTCCCTTTCATCGCTTTAAATATGTCCTGCCACTCCCTTCTGGCTTGCAGAGTTTCTCCTGAAAGATCAGCTGTTAACCTTATGGGGATTCCCTTGTATGTTATTTGCTGTTTTCCCCTTGCTGCTTTTAATATTTTTTCTTTGTATTTAATTTTTGACAGTTTAATTAATATGTGTCTTGGCGTGTTTCTCCTGGATTTATCCTGTATGGGACTCTCTGTACTTCCTGGATTTGACTGACTGTTTCTTTTCTCATGTTAGGGAAGTTTTCAACAGTAATCTCTTCAAATATTTTCTCAGACCCTTTCTTTTTCTCTTCTTCTTCTGCGACCCCTATAATTCAAATGTTGGTGCATTTAATGTTGTCCCAGAGGTCTCTGAAACTGTCCTGAGTTCTTTTCATTCTTTTTTCTTTATTCTGCTCTGCAGTAGTTATTTCCATTATTTTATCTTCCAGGTCACTTATCCGTTTTTCTGCCTCAGTTATTCTGCTATTGATTCCTTCCAGAGAATTTTTAATTACATGTACTGTGTTGTTCATCATTGTTTGTTTGCTCTTTAGTTCTTCTAGGTCCTTGTTAAACGTTTCTTATCTTTTCTCCATTCTATTTACAAGATTTTGGATCATCTTCACTGTCATTACTCTGAATTCTTTTTCAGGTAGACTGCGTATTTCCTCTTCATTTGTTTGATCTGATGGGTTTTTGTTTTCATTTGTTTTTTTTTGCAGTACGCGGGCCTCTCACTGTTGTGGCCTCTCCCGTTGTGGAGCACAAGCTCCAGACACGCAGGCTTAGCGGCCATGGCTCATGGGCCCAGCCGCTCCGCGGTATGTGGGATCTTCCCGGACCGGGGCACGAACCCGTGTCCCCTACATCAGCAGGCTTCAGTGCTTTGTATAGGGTTCCTGATGGAGGGGACTTGTGCCTGTGTTCTGGTGGATGAGGCTGGATCCTGTCTTTGTGGTGGGCAGGACTGCATCTGATGGTGTGTTTTGGGGTGTCTGTGGCCTTAGTATGATTTTAGGCAGCCTCTCTGCTAACGGGTGGGTCTGTGTTCCTGTCTTGCTAGTTGTTTGGCGTGGGGTGTCCAGCACTGTAGCTTGCTGCTTGTTGAGTGGAGCTGGGTCTCAGCATTGAGATGAAGATCTCTGGGAAGAATTTTCGCCGTTTGATATTATGTGGAGCTAGGAGGTATCTTGTGGACCAGTGTCCTGAATTTGGCTCTCCCACCTCAGAGGCACAGGCCTTACACCCGGCCAGGGCACCAAGACCCTCTCAGCCACATGGCTCAGAAGAAAAAGGAGAAAAAGAAAGTAAGGAAGGAAGGGAGGGCGGGAAGGAGGGAGGGAGGGAAAGAAAGAAAGAGAGCAACCAAACCAAAAAACAAATCCACCAATAATAACAAGTGCTAAAAACTATACTAAAAAAAACCCCCGGAGCTTCCCTGGTGGTGCAGTGGTTGAGGGTTTGCCTGCCAATGCAGGGGACACGGGTTCGTGCCCCTGTCCGGGAAGATCCCACATGTCGCGGAGCGGCTGGGCCCGTGAGCCATGGCTGCTGAGCCTGCGCGTCTGGAGCCCGTGCTCCGCAACGGGAGAGAGGCCACAACAGTGAGAGGCCCGCGTACTGAAAAAAAGAAAAAAAAAAACAACCCTGACAGACAGATCCCTAGGACAAATGGTAAAAGCAAAGTTATACAGACAAAAATTACACAAAGAAGCATACACATACACACTGACAAAAAGAGAAAAAGGAAAAAAAATATATATCTTTTGGGAAGTCTGAGGTCTTCTGCCAGCATTGAGTAGGTATTCTGTATGAGTTGTTCCACATGTAGATGTATTTCTGATGTATTTTGGAGGAGGAAGTTGATCTCCACGTCTTACTCCTCCACCACCTTGAAGGTCTCCCCTTGTCTAATATCTTTACTGGGTTTTGTATCAGGGTGATGCTGGCCTCATATAATGAGTTCAGAAGTGTTCCTTTCTCTTTGATATTTTGGGGTAGTTTGAGAAAGACAGGTGTTACTTGTTCTTTAAATTTTTGGTAGAATTCACCTATGATGCCACCTTGTCCTGGACTTTTGTTTGTTGGGAGTTTTTTTAGTTTGTTTGGTTCTTTTACTGATTCAATTTTATTACTGGTAATTGGTCTGTTCATATTTTCTATTTCTTCTTCATTCGGTCTTGAAAGAGCATACGTTTCTAGGACTTTATCCATTTCTTCTAGGTTGTCCATTTTATTGGCGTATAATTGTATTGTTTTCCATTCTTGTGACAGGTAGACACCTCGGATATTAACAAGTTTTCACTCCTCTGAGCAGAACTTCCGTGAACATTTGTATACAAGTGTTTTCATGAATGTGTTTTTATTTCTCTAAGGCAAATAGTAGGAATGGAATTGCTGACTCATAGGTTATGTGTATTTAGTTTTATGAGAAACTGATAACTTTTTCCAGTGTGGTTTTACGGTTCTACAGTCCATCAACAAGTATGAGAGTTCTGTTACTCCTTATCCTTGTCAACATTTGAAGTTGTCAGTCTATTAGTTTCAGTCATTCTGGTGGATTTATTATGCTACCTCATTGTGGTTTCCATTTGCAGCTTCCTGATGACTCATGATGTACCTTTGAATTTAATTTAAATTTTATTTAAATTTAGAGTCATTTTGACCTTCTTGTGAAATACAAGGAGGTTGCCCTTAGTGATTTTCCTACTTTTAAGATACTCTGCCTAGTCTTCTATGCTGGGTGAGCTCCTAGAGCCATGTGGCACAGTCATGCTTGGTAGGTGACTATGATAGGGTGGGTGGATGAAGTCCACTTCCTGTGGTGCATGCTGTTCACAACCTCAGGTGGACAGCGTTCTACAATAAATATCCCAGGAAAGGTAGTTTCTAATAACAACATTCACAGTCTCCATGTTTCATAGTAACAGTCCCTGGAATGACTAAAACATGCTTTTCAGTAGACTGTGAAAGTTCTTTACAGCTTTTGTGAAATAGTTTGAAACAGAAACCCAATCTTCTAAAGACTAGATTCAGAATAAGTATTGATATAGTTTAAATTACCGTGTAACTGGCATGTAAGTAACCTCCCATCTTACTTGTCTAAATGGAGGAGGATTCTCAAAAGCACTGTATCAATGCTTCTTAATATTTCTCTTGTGGCTTCTGATTAAGCAACAACAAGCTACGTGTAGGTTTTAAATTTTAATTAAAGAGAATCTAAATTATTTGGGTCTTATAATAACTTACTTCCCAAAGATCTGGGGGAAGGGGAGGGCAAAGGGGTAGCTGAGATATGGGAAACCCTAACTGTGAATTAACTCCTTAGTTAATTCTAAGTTCTAAAGACAGAAGTTTCATGGAGGGTTAGGGGGACAAAATCACCCCAAAAGGCAGAGTTGCATGATGAAAAGCTCCAAGAGTTTTTGAGGGAGATTTGGGTGTTTTGAGTCTGTTTGTGCCTAAATCTCTTAACTCCCATGTGCCTCAGTTTCCTCATTTGCCATATGGGGAAGATGGAAATTACTTCCTGCTGAAGAAAGTCACCATCTCTGTGACACACTCTACCCTGCACTTGTCCACACCCCTCTCACTGCCCTCTGGGGCTCCTCTTCCCTTCAGTACGGGCATCCCCTGAGACAACACTGAGCTTGAACGTGTTCTGCCTCTGTGACCTTGAGCAGGTTACTGAATCTTGCAGAGCCTCAGATTCTCCCAACTGTACATTGGTTAATTGTAGTATCCACATCACAGAATTATTGAGATTATTGAATAATTCACAGCAATAGTTAGCAATAAATACATAATGTATTTGAGAAATATTATTCATTGCCAAGTACTTTGTGACAGATATATTTGACTACTACTATTCATTTATAATCACTGTTATAACAAATGTCCAACAATGTTGGGTAAATTATTATAAACCTACTTCATGAAAATTATATAGCTGTTAATGAAGGAAGACTATGTAAAATATTAAACACTATTTTAATACAATAGTAAGTGGTATAAATTATTAGGTATAAAATAAGCTACAAGGATATATTGTACAACACAGGGAATATAGCCAATATTTTATAATAACTAAATGGAGTATAAACTTAGAAAATTGTGAGTCATTATATTGTACACCTGTAACATATAATATTGTACATCAAGTACACTTCAATAACATTTTTTTTAAAAAGCTAAATAAAATATTCTTTAAAAGATTAAAAAAGTCGTAAGTGGAAAAAGCAGTAAACCAAATTATCCTTATATCACAAGGATGACCACATAGAATAACTAGATCCAAGCATTCATCCAAAAAATAGTGAGAAGAGGCACAAAATACAGCAAGTAAGAGATGCAATGGGATGATTATGTGTACTTACACTACTTATCTTTTGGGAGGAAATTCTTTTTGAAAAAACAAACCCTGTCTATTTCTTTCAAATTGAAATTCGTTGGTGAGGACAAAATAATAATGATGGTCACTGTGTTTTTCCTTCAGTTTCCTGGCGTTTAACATGGACACAGTCGGTAATCTCGCCTTTCTGTTGAAAGCAGTCAGTTTTCATGGAAGGGTTCTTCAGCGGGGTTTGGTGGCCCGGATTTATTATAAGGTAAAGATACATTGTGTTATATTTTTCCTTTTGGTGTTTAAGGCATATTCTTGCTGGTGAACTATCTGCTAATGTAATACAGGATGTGTCAGCGTAATTACAAGCTTCTGGAAATGGCTAGAATTCCTACAAGCCATTTTGCCTGACAGCCTTGCTTGCTTGGAGGCCCTGATGCTAGTGATTATCTCTTGTGCGACATCTTTTAGAATTTTACCTGCAAGTGTCGTTTGGCTGCCGTGGGAGTTGATGAGTGGGGTAATTTTCAACCCTTATTGGAATTGAAGAGTCATTGTCTGTACGTAATAACGAATACATTGTTTTCTTGGCGGGGGGGTGCATCAGGCACGTGTGAAAATTAACCATTGAATTAGCCTGAGATGCACTCTATTTCCTATTAAAATTCCCATGACGTTCTGCAAAAACATAAAATCTCTTATCAGCATTGATAAGAAATCTAGAGGGAATTTGCATCAAGTACTATACCAATGGGGTTGGTTTGAGGAAACACCCCCGCCCCAGCAATATCTGTTTCATCTCCTAATCCCAACATGGAATAGACAACAAGACCCCAAGAGAAGGCTTTACTTATCCCACTTTCTACCCAGGCTCAGGACCTCAGGGCTACCACAACCTGAAATCAGACCATGGCTCCCCCTCTGCAAAGGAATTATGTTCCAAGAGGACCAGAATTGGGTCCCATGAAACTCTCCCCCTTCAGTTTGTCTCTTTTTGTATTGATTCCAAGATTACATCTCCCAGTACAACACAGAGCGGGAGGAGGATGAATGGCACATGGGGATGGGTAGTCTCTTCGGAAATGCTCTGCGGCAGAAGAGCCCTGGGAGCAGAAATGGTCAAAATCCACCTTGTGAAACAGAGAGACTGATGAGTACCTGCTGGAAGTTGGGCCAGGTTTGTGCAAACCACTCCATCCTTCAGTTGTAGGTCTGAGGAGAGTTCCTGCCAGATGCCCAGGACACATCCAGGTGGGTTTAAGTCTCTCCACATTCCCTGCCTTATCAAACATGGAGCCAGCCAAAGTAAGAGAAGGATGCGATCAAAGGCAAAGATGCACTTATAAGCAGAACTAACAATGGAGAAAATGTAATCTATGAACTAGCTTTCCAAGACTGTAGAAGTAAAGGATAAAGATGAAATGGCATGGGGACTTCCCTGGTGATGCAGTGGTTAAGAATCTGCCTGCCAATGCAGGGGACACGGGTTTGAGCCCTGGTCTGGGAAGATTCCACATGCCGTGGGGCAACTAAGCCCGTGTGCCACATCTGCTGAGCCTGTGCTCTAGAGCCTGTGAGCTACAACTACTGAGCCTGCGCGCCTAGAGCCCATGCTCTGCAACAAGAGAAGCCACCACAATGAGAAGCCCGTGTACCACAGTGAAGATTAGCCCCCGCCCCCTGCAACTAGGGAAAGCCCGCGCGCAGCAGTGAAGACCCAACACAGCTAAAAATAAATTAATTAATTTAAAAAAATGATGAAATGGCATGAGATGATAATCAACACAGAGTGAAAATAGTAGAAATACAACCCATGGATAAGAAATATTCCTGAAATATTCCTGAAAATGCTGGAACAAAAGGAGCAGAAATATAATAACCAACAGAAAAGAAATATATTTTTCTTAGTGTAAAAAAAAATCAAGATTTTAATAGGATAAAAACCATACCTGGATATAGCTTGCAAATGCAGAGTAAAGAGAATTTCATTAAAGCAACCAGACAGAAAATAATAGTTTACCAACAAATGGAAAAAAAAAGCTTAACTTAAATCTTTATTCACCATCTCCAAATGGAGTGAGACCTGCTCCTCTAAAGAGGAAACTCATGATCTAAGCATACCATTCCAAACCAAATTTAATTCATGAGTACAAGCAGTGGAAAGATATCTTCAGAAATCTAAGAATCAGAAGCAATTTCACTCCCATGGCCTTCCTTGAAACTTATTCACAGACCTACTCAATAAGACATGAAAAAGAATTAAAAGTAATAACTTGAAAATAAGGAAGTCAAGATATAAAAGGATCAATGGTCCATGTGAATCAGCCTACGAATAATTATGTGTTTTAAAAAATTAGTTCCAGAGTTAAAAATGTTTTTGGAAAAAAACATGAATTAAAAAAAAACCTTTGTGTCATTGGTTCTATAATAGAATGGTTCCTAAAATATTTTAAGGTAAGATAAAAAAACTAAAGTAAAGTAAAAACATGCTCAATTTCTTACTTTAATTGCAGGGTAGGCAAAAGGCATTGTTTTGTTTGATCATTAGAGAAAAACATAGGTTAAAATATATGTTTCATTACATTAAAAGTCAACATGATTTCCTTCCCATTTAGGTTACCACAGAGCATTGAGTGGAGTTCCCTGTGCTATACAGTATGTTCTCAATAGTTATCTATTTTATACATAGTATCAATAGTGTATATATGACAATCACAATCTCCCAATTCATCCTACCCCCCCTTCCTCCTTGGTATCCATACGTTTGTTCTCTTTATCTGTGCCTCTATTTCTGCTTTGTAAATAAGACCGTCTACATCAACTTTTTCAGATTCCACATATATGTTAATATATGATATTTGTTTTTCTTTTTCTGACTTACTTCACTCTGTATGACAGTGTCTAGGTCCATCCATGTCTCTACAAATGACCCAATTTCGTTCCTTTTTATGGCTGAGTAATATTCCACTGTTATCTATATATACCACATCTTCTTTATCCATTCCTCTCTTTTTTCTCTTTTTTTTTTGTTTTTGTTTGGTTTTTTTTGCGGTACGTGGGCCTCTCACTGTTGTGGTCTCTCCCGTTGCGGAGCACAGGCTCCCGACGTGCAAGCTCAGTAGCCATGGCTCATGGGCCCAGCTGCTCCGCAGCATGTGGGATCTACCTGGACCAGGGCTCAAACCCGTGTCCCCTGCATTGGCAGGCAGACTCTCAACCACTGCGCCACCAGGGAAGCCCTATCCATTCCTCTCTTGATGGACATTTATGTTGTTTCCATGTCCTGCCTATTGTAAATAGTGCTGCAATGAATATTGGGGTGCATGTGTCTTTTTGTAAAATTTATTTATCTTATTTATTCATTTTTGGCTGCACTGGGTCTTTGTTGCTGTGCACAGGCTTTCTCTAGGGCGAGTGGGAGCTATTCTTTTCTACAGAGCATGGGCTTCTCATTATGGTGGCTTCTCTTGTTGTGGAGCACAGGCTCTAGGAGCACGGGCTTCAGTAGTTGTGGCGTGCAGGTTCAGTAGTTGTGGCTCATGAGCTTAGTTGCTCCACAACATGTGGGATCTTCCTGGACCGGGGCACGAACCCGTGTCCCCTGCATCGGCAGGCGGACTCGCAACCACTGTGCCACCAGGGAAGCCCAGAATATGTTTTTTAAAAAGCATTTAAGAAATGATAAACCTTGTACTCATGTTAATTATCTGAGTTACTACCATTAGTGTAACCATTTTAATAGTCAATTCAATTAAATATTCATTAAACAATACAGTTTTCTAGGGCTAAGCATGCGAAGACTACAAAGATTATTAAGATATGCTCCTACCTTGGGATAAGTCCACTAGTTATAGCCCAAGGCAGAATGAAATAAGTACTAAATTACGACAGAACCTACAAGCTTAGAGAAGAGAATTCTGACTTCTACATTTAAGTTTGTATTTTTGGCTCAGCTTTTTGTTCAGCTAGCTCTATGTTGGCTTACGTCTACCTACATTAATTTGGTGGATCTGGAAATACAATGACCTGGTCAGCAATTTGAACATCTGACCCAAATGGGGTCTGGAGAATAGTCCTCGAACGGTGTCCAAAGGTGGGTGATTTCATCTAGAATGCCAAGATCTTGTAAAAATAACCATGTGATTTGGTTCAGGATCTTTTCAAGAAGCAAAAATAGGAGTGGGCTCCGGAAGTCTGCTTTTCTTTTGTTTTATAGTAAATACTCTTTAATTTCCCTCAAATGCACATTTTATTTTGGAGACACTTAGCTCACACGCGTTAGATAGCCCATCTCCCTCTTACCCTGGAGGGAGCACTAAGGGCTAGAAGTTCACAGAGTTAGAGAGTCAAGACTCCTAGGTCCTCACGAAAGACCTATCATCTGATACTGCCTTTCCCTCCTTGGTGCAGCCAGAATTTAACTTAAAATGGAGCCAGGAAATGTCCTTCTGTGTGGTGGTGGCCATGGAGGGAGCCCAGCCCCATGGCTTGTCTTGGAAGCTCCACTCCCCCAGCTTTCTAAAATCCTGCTGCAAACGTTGTTCATCAGGGTCACTATATCACTTCCCCATTAGTGGTGGGGGGGTGACAATAAATAATGACTTGTCACTTTGAGAATATTTTATTAAGGACTTCATTTTATAGAGGAAAATCTAGGGAAGAAAAATGTATCCCCTGAGTAATCAATATGTTTAACAGATGACTATTTTCAAATGTGGGTAACAAAAATTGGGCAGGTAGAGGGATGATGATTCAGGTGGGATGAAGACTGTTCTGGTTACCCAGTTTATTCATGTCTGTCTCTCGTCATCTGTAATATTCTGCTGCTGCACTGGTGGTTCCCCCATTTCAGGGTGTGTAGGAATCACCTGGAAAAGAATGATTTTAAAAATCGGATTCATGTTGCCCTCCTCCACACTGCAAGGCTGAGTCAAAAGGGAAAGAGAAGTGGTTTGTAAATGAATATCATGAATCATCCTCAAAATTCGGGGGCAGTCAGCTCACTTGGAAACAACTACCCTAAGTTATTTTTTCTCATTCAGAATTTGAGGGCTGGTTGGAGAAGAATTGGTGGAGGCTGGAAATAAGGTTTTCGGAGATGTAACTTTATAGAGCTTTCTGTTTAGAAAAGTGACAGTCACCTACCGTCTTTATTGTTGTGGTCAGTGCAGCCTGACTGCTGTGTGTGTGTGTGTGTGTGTGTGTGTGTGTGTGTGTGTGTGCGTGCGCACGTGTGAGAGAGAGAGAGAGAGACTCTAAAGCTCTTTAGATCTTTAGAATATAATGAAATCATAGTACCTCTGAAGGCTATCTTTCTAACAGATGATGCCAGTTATTCTGTTAGAATTTTAGACTAACAGTTTCTTTGCCCAGGTCACCTGGTTGGCATATGGAATCTTATGTGAGTTCTTGTCTTCAGAAAATGTGAGCTGTCTGTATCAGTGATTGGATGGCACACACATGGCATGTGCTGGAGGTCAGGCTGCCAGAATCTCATCAGTCGCAGGTCCTCAAGAGCTTTGGTCCAGTGATGTCTGGTAGATCCAGAGAGGAGCTGGAAAATGCCATTGTCGATGAACCCAAAGAGAATATCTGGTCTGCTTTGCTTGTACTTCTCGGAGAGTTTCAGAGTGGAGACAGGAATCAGAGAGTAACAGCAGCTGGGGTGTGTTTGTTACATTTTTAAAAGGCAATACAGCAACCTGAAGAGCAGATGTTTTACTGAAAATCTCATGGTACAGAAATGCCAAGAGCTTTATTCCAGAGGCAGATCATCAAAGACAGGAAACAGGATTAGAAACCAAATTTCCTGAGTTCGTGGTTTGCATTGATCTTGCATCTTCTAACTCCTGTGGTCAAGTTGGGCTGGGAAGATGACCAGCAGACCAGAGCAACCTGGTGGAGGGGCCTTTTTGTCTTCAGAGCACTGGGTGCTGCCTATGCAGTGGCCACTTTATGCAAAAGTAAGGCTTCGCTGCTGACCGGGGCTTGAAATTCCTTTAATGGGGAACATATACCCATTTCTCAGTGAGAGCTAAGGCTTAAACTCCTGCAACTCAGCGAGGGGGAAAGAGTGACTGACTTCCACATCCCAGTAGCTGTACATGGTGTGAGGAAGGGGTAGGTGGTGGTCTGAGAGACCCCAGAGTGGACAGGCAGGAAGATCCGAGGCTGCCTGTGCCTACCTCCTGTGTGCCGTGCTCCTAAGGCTTAGCTTGGCACTTCCCTCTTTGTTGTTTCTGGTCATAGGAAATGTTTCTGTTCTGTGATGCTTTCCTCTCTCTTATTCTAGTTACGTTAAATCCAGTTAATACTAGGAGTTGCATTTTCTCTTTTCCCCTCACTTCTAACTTCCTCCATCTTTCTCTCAAAGAGATCACCTAAATTCTCTTCCTAGGGAAGCCTATTATGGGTAGGGAATGGAAAGGAAAGAAAGAAGAGGAAGTGATGAGAAGGAAAAGGAAGAGGAAGTTATATTTCTAATAACTGCATGGGCGGTGCAGTCATTTCCTTTTTGTGTGAGAGCTAGAAGGGTCCCTCAGGAGGCAACCTGAGGACCAAAAAGGTTAGTGGTTTCTTCAAGGGAATGCAGTCACCAAGAGCAAAGAGGAGACTCACATTTGGTTATGCAAATATACTATTTTTTTCCTTAAACTTTCACCCACTATTTTAGTAATCCTCTATGGATCTTTCTGGAAATAATACTGTGGTGTTTATTACTGGGAATTCTATTTCTCGCATTCCTGCTACATTCCTTTATTAGAAGCAAGAACTGTCCCTTCTCCTCTAATGATTTAATGATTTATCTATTCAATTAATTATTATTTATATCAGTGTGGATTAATGGATATTTATTGTATTTTTGGGCTACGTCCAATTCTACCGTATTTTATTTTCTTGCTCTAATTGTCCCAGCTGTGGCCATTGAGATCTCCTTCAGTTTAACTAGCCCCTGTATCTCTTTGATATGTCCCCATCTTTTTTTTTTTTTTGAAACGCTTCCTTATTTTTTGGTACCATAAAATGTTCCAGGCTCATCTCATATTTTCCCAGCTCAACCTGTAATCAACCATTTCTCCAAGAGTCCCTGGTTCCTTTTATTGGAGAATAGTATTTAAAAATCAATATCTGGTTGCTGAGTATGCTAATTGCTACTGGAGTGTCACTACTTCTAGGCTTGTTCTAAGCTAGAAAATAGGTATAGGTTTACTCACTCACACATTCTCACACAGATTTGTATGTGCGGATATTAGAAACCATGAGTTTATACTGGTAGTTCTGATTCCAATCCCAAACCACAAGCATTCCCTCTTTCCTATTTGTAACTTCTTTCTCTGAGAAAGTGAGAAATCTGGCTTTCATTGTCTACTATGTTTACTTATTTGATCTTCCCTAGTATGCACATTAAGTAGTTTCAGAATTGCTAACCCATCTCTCTGTGAGAAACACATTTACAAGTAGAATACAGTATTTGTCTTTGTGAACTTAGCTTACGGTATCTAATCAAAGAAGTATTTCCAAAATTACGTTGACTCGTTCTTTCCTTCTCCTTCAGTGAGACTGTGTTATTCATTTGCAACACAGTTAGGTTCATTTGTGGCTATTTGTATTCTACTCTGGGATCTCTGAACATCCTGGTGGATTTGAATCCATTCATGTTTTGGCTACATGAAACATTACTAAGTTTCTAAGAATCAAAGCTGTACAAAAAGTATACTCAGAACTGTCACTCCTTCCTCACCCCTACATCCCCACTTCCATTCTTCTCTTTTTTCCCCACATACCTCCAATAGATGAGCAGACTATTTAGTTTTTGACTTATCCTTCCTTTATTTCTTTCACACAAATAATCAGATACATTTGTATTTTCTTATATTGTTTTCTCTCTTTCATGAAGGATCGCATACTATAGATACTCTTCTGTATTTTTTTTTTCCCTCTTAACCATATGTCCTGGAAAGCATTCTACATCAGTTCATAGAGATCTACCTTATCTTTTTTTTTTTTTTTTTTTTGCAATACGTGGGCCTCTCACTGTTGTGGCCTCTCTCGTTGCGGAGCAACAGGCTCCGGACGCGCAGGCTCAGCGGCCATGGCTCACGGGCGCAGCCGCTCCGCGGCATGTGGGATCTTCCCAGACCAGGGCACGAACCCGTGTCCCCTGCATTGGCAGGCAGACTCTCAACCACTGCGCCACCAGGGAAGCCCGACCTACCTTATTCTTAAACAAACAAACAGAAAAACAGCAGAATAATACACTGTATGGATGTATCATAGCTTACTCAACCCCTCTTTATTGTATGCATATGAAATTTAGTATTGCTTAAGGTGTACCTTTAGGGTGGATTTCTGGAAGTGTGATTGCTGGGTCCAAAGGGAAGTGCATATGTAGTTTGGTTAAGTATTGTCAAATTATCCCTCAGGAAGGTTGTACCAGTTTGCATTCTCCCCAGCAACGTTTGTTTCTTCACAGCCTCATCAACAGAATGTGTTCTCATACTTTTTATTTTTCCCAATTTGATAGGTGAGAAATTATATCTATATTGGTCTAAGTCCCTTCTCTAATTATGAGTGAGTTTGCATAGTTTTTCGTCTATGTGAGAGCTATTTTAACATATTTTTCATGTATTATTTGTTCATATTAGCTTCCCATTTATCCATAGGGATTTCAGTATTTTTGTATAATAATTTTCTATATTAAGGATCTTATACCTTTGTCATATTGCAAAAATTTCTTCCAGTTTGTCACTTGTCTTTTGACATTGTTCATGGTAATTTTTGCCATGCAAAAAGGTGTTTAACTTCTGTGTAGTCAAATGGATTTTAACAGAGAGAAAGCCTTTCCCTACATTTAGGTTAAAGAAGAAGTTACCACATGGGAACCTCAATCTTAATGTCCTGAGGAGTCATCAGATAGAGTTTGGGACTGTCAGAAAGACTGAAAATTGAAGGGGAAAATTTAAAAAAAAGGAGCCATAGAGAGGGAAACTTCAAAATATGTGTATTAACACTACTCAAATCTTTAACTGATATCTGAAATATGCATAGGTGGACAAGACTCCAAAGCGCTCAAGGGACCTTCTATTTGAAAGGCTTAAAAAGCTGAGCAGAGAATTCAACTGTTGCCTACCACATAGGACACAGAATATATAGTTTGAGTTCTGCCCAGTTAGAGAGGTATGGAAAGCTTTCCACTGGAACACCAGAAGGGCCATACCTTAGGTATAAAAAACTATGCCCCAGGAAAGGGGATTTCCTCAAGGACTACAAGTAGAATTAAAAGATACTAAAGGCAAAACCAAAAAGATTCTTCCTGACAACGAATTAAACCAAGCCTCTACAGATTCAAGTTTAACAGCATGCTGGAATAAAACTCAATACTCTTTAGAGGAAAATAACAGGATCCAGAATTAGTAGTATTTGCAGTGTCCAATGTACAATAAAATAGTACCAGACATGTGAACAAGTAGGAACATGTAATCCATAATCAAGAGAAAAATCAGTCAATAGAAAAAGACACCAAAAATAACTCCAGTATTGAAATTAGAAGACAAGCACTTTTTAAAAAATATGATGAATTTATTAAAGAGTGGACAGGGCATAATAAAAGAAATTTTCAGGAGACTTTTGGAAATTTTGTATATTTTAAAAACCCAAGCAGGATAGAACTGAAAAATACAATATTATAAATAAAACATTGGGACTTCCCTGGTGGCACAGTGGTTAAGAGTCTGCTTGCCAATGCAGGGGACACGGTTTTGAGCCCTGGTCTGGGAAGATCCCACATGCCACGGAGCAACTAAGCCCATGTGCCACAACTACTGAGCCTGCGCTCTAGAGTCTGTGAGCCACAACTACTGAGCCCACATGCCAAGACTACTGAGGCCCATGCGCCTAGAGCCCATGCTCCACAACAAGAGAAGTCACCACAATGAGAAGCCTGTGCACTACAACAAAGAGTAGCCCCTGCTCGCCACATCTAGAGAAAGCCTGCACGCAGCAGCAAAGACCCAATGCAGCCAAAAAAATAAATTAATTAATTAAAAAATTAATTGGGTGGAATTAACAACAGATTGGATGCAACAGAGGAAAATGTCAGTGAACATGAAGACATCAATAGAAATCCTTTGAGCTAAAGCTCAGAGAGAAAAAGATTGATAAAAATGAACAGAGCCTTAGTGACCTGTAGGACAGAATCACACACTCTAATGTACATGCACTTGGAATCTCAGAGAAAGATAAGACAGAATGGAACAGAAAAGGTATCAGCCAATTTTTAAAGAAATGACAGCACACAAATCCAGAAAGCTCGCAAGATTCAGACAGAGAGGATGGAAACCAACCAAACAAACAAACATAAAAACAGAAGCACATCATAGTAAAACTGCTGAAAATCAAAGATAAAGAATAAATTGTAAAAGTAGCCAGAGAAGAAGGAACATTAGAAACAGAAAAGAAATGATAAGAATGATGGTTGATTTCCATTAGAAATTGTAGAGCCAGAAGACAGTGGAAAAGATGTCTCTAAAGTGCTGGAAAAAAAAAAAAACACCACCAACTTTCTCCCTAGAGTTTTAGAGCCAGCAAAGATATGTATCAAAAATGATTTAAGGCATTTTCAGGTAAAGGAAAGCTGAGAAAATTTGTCATAAGCAGACCTGTACTAGAAGAAATGTTAAGGAAGTTTCTTCAAGCTGAACAAAATGAAATTGCATGGAAATTTAAACCTAAAGGAAAGATGAACAGTGAAAATGCAAAATGTGTAGGTAAATATTAATGACACCTTCCTTCTTGTTTTAAAGTTTTTAGAATTCAATTGGCTATTTAAAGCAAACGTAATTGTAGTTATTTTGGTTTTTTAATGTATATGGAAGTAAAATATATGGCACCTTAGCACAAAAGATGGGATTTAAAGTACTTGGAATTATACTATTATAAGGTTCTTATGTTATACATGAATTGTTATTAATTGAAGGCAGACTGTCATAGTAAAGAATATATATTTTAATAGAGAAGGTAAACTGAGACAAAAAAGAAAAATCCTCAGTTAATCTGGAAGAAGGCATGGAAGAAGGAACAAAAACTAATGACCTAAGGAGACAGACATACCATAGAAGTATAGTAGACTTATACCCAACATTATCAGTAACTATATTAAATGTAAATGGACTGAACATTCCCATTAAAAGGCAATTAAATTGTCATAGGGGGTTAAAAATAAGCAAAATCTCATCTATATGCTTTGAAGATAAAGATAAAGACAAGAAAAAGATATAGCTTGCAACTAGAACATGAGAGACTAAATTAATATCAGATAAAGCAAACTTTAAGACAAAGAGTATTACCAAGGATAAAGAGGGTCATTTCATGAAGATTAAAAGACCACTTCATCAAGAAGGCAATAATCTGAAATAGGTATGCACCATAACAGACATTCAAAATACATGAAGCAGGGGAACTTCCCTGACGTTCTAGGGTTTAAGCATCAATGTTCCCACTGCAGGGAGCATGGGTTCGATCCCTGGTTGGAGAACTAAGATCCCACACGCCATGTGGCCTGGCCAAAAAAAAAAAAAAAAAAAAAAAAAAGCATGAAGCAGAAATTGACAGAACCAAAGGGAGAAACAGACAAATCCAATAATTGATGAAACAAATAGACAGGAATTCAATATGGCTTAAAAGATGTGAACAACACTATCATCCAACTCTATCTATTTAGCATTTATAGACATTTATTGAAAACTACACCCAGAACTACAGTTGCTGTTCGTAAGACAAATCTCAGTAAAAAATTTAAAATATCAAAATAATACAGAATATTTTCCCTATTGATAATGGAATTAAATTAGAGATCAATAACAAAAAGATATCTGGAAAAATCTCCCAAATAAATATTTAGCAACTCATTTCTGTGAATCCAAGAAGGAGTCTCTAGGGGAGTTAGAAAATATTTCAAACTGAACGATAATGAAAGCAAAACATATCAGATTTGGTGGGTATAGTGAAAAGAGCCCTCAGAGGGAAATTTATAGATTGAAGTGTTTGTCTTAGAAAATAAAAAAAGTTTAAGTAAATGATGTAAGTTTCCACCTTAAGAGCTAGAAAAAGAAGAGCGAGGTAAGTAGCATAAAGGGAATGATAAAGATTAGAGAGAAATCGATAAAGTAGAAAATAAACTCTAGAGAAAATCAACAAACCTAAAAGTCTGTTCTTTGAAATGATTAAAAATTGGTTGATCCCCAGCAAGCCTGATCAAGAGAAAAAGAGATAAAGGACCAGCTAACAAGATCAAGAATGAAAGAGGAAATATCATAACATGTAGGACAGAGATTAAAATACAATAAGGGAATATTATGAACAACTTTATGCACATAAATTCAAGAACTTAGAACAAATTCCTGGAAAAACACAACTTTCAAGAGCAAGCAAAAAACAAACAAACAGGGGAGCTCAAAATATCTATTAAATGAATTTAATTTGTAATGGAAACATTCTACAAAGAAAGCTCTAGGTCCAGGTGGTTTTTCTGTTGAATCCTATCAAACATTTGAAGACAAAATTATACCAGTCTTACACAAAACTCTTTCAAAAGCCCATATAATACTGATATGAGAACTAATAAGTACATTGCAAAGAAAAAATTATAAATGAATATTTTCATTACATAGGTAGAAATGTATAATAAAATATTAAAGATTGCATCCAGCGATATATATACAAAGAAAAATATGTCACCAAGTGGTGTTTACTCCAAGAATGCAGTGTTGATTTAACATTCAAATATCAATGAAATCTACAACATTGACAAAATAAAGGAGAAAAATTATGTGATTATATAATGCAGAAAAAAATTTGACAACCTCCAACATCGGTTCATGGTTATAAAAAGTCTTAGCAAACTAGAAATAGAAACTCATTTCCTCAATTTTGAAACAGCACATCTACAGTAAACCTATAGTTAACATATCTAATGGAGAAATATTGCCCGCTTTCCTCACTAAGAGGGAGAACAAGGTGAGAATGTCCACTATCACCACTTCTATTTGACATTACACTGGAGGTCCTAGCTGTGCAACAGCTAGGCAAGAAAAAGAAATAAATGACAAATATTGTAAAGGAAGAAATATATCTGTCTTAATTTGCAGATGAAATAGTTGTTTAAATAAAAAATATGAAAGACTTTACCAAAAATACGCACAAACTCTACCATAACCAGTAAATCAATACACGGTTACAGGATATAAACTCAGTATCCAAAATAAATTTTATTTTTATACACTATCAATAAACAATTGGAAAACGAAATGTAAAATTAAATTAAATTTATAATATCATTAAAAAACATGAAGTTCTTAGGAATATATTTTACAATAAAAATTCAAACAGTGCAAGATCTGTATATAGAAAACTATAAGACATTGCAGAAGGTAATTAAAGAAAACTTAAAGAAGTGGAAAAGTATATCATGTTTGTGCATGGAAAGATTCAGTATTGCTGTGATGTTCATTCTCCTTAAATTGGTCTTTAGAGTCAACACCATCTCAGTCAAAATCGCAGCAGGACTTTTTGTAGAAACTCACAAGCTGATTTGACAATTCATGTGGAAATACAAATAGCCTAAAATAGCCAAAACAACTATGAAAAAAGTTGAAGAAATGTGCAGGCCTTGTACTACCTGATTTTAGAGTTAACACTAATGCTCCGATAATCCAGACAGTGTGGGATTGGCATAAAGATAAACAAATAGATCAGTAGAACACTATAGAGTCCAGAAATCTACCCACAAATATATGTTCATTTGATTTTTTTACAAAGGTACAAAGGAAATTAAATGATGAAGAGAGAAATTTTTTCAGCAAATTGTGCAACAAACAGCTAACTATCCGAACGATAAAAAAATGAACCTTGACCTATTCCTCACATAATACACAAAAATTAATTTGAAATTGACCATAGACTTAAAGTGAAAGTGAAAACTATAAAACTTTTAGAAGAAAACATAGCATATCATCTCTTTGGCATTGGGGTAAAAACTAAGATTTCTTAGAAAAAAGATAAAAAGCACTAACCATTCAATTAAATATTGATTGATTGGAATTTTTTCAAAATTAAAAACAAATTGTTCTCCAAAAGATACCAGTAAGAAAGCAAAAAGATAAGCCATGACCTTGGAGAAATTATTTGCAACACATGTATCTGACAAAAGACTTTTATCCAGAATACATAAGACCTCCTCTAACTTAGTAGCAAAAAGACATAATCTAAGAAAAATTACACAAGAGACTTGAAAGACACTTCACAGAAGAAGATAAAAGAATGGTAATGGGGGCTTCCCTGGTGGCGCAGTGGTTGAGAGTCTGCCTGCCAATGCAGGGGACACGGGTTCGGGCCCTGGTCTGGGAGGATCCCACGTGCCGCGGAGCGGCTGGGCCCCTGAGCCACAGTTGCTGAGCCTGTGCGTCTGGAGCCAGTGCTCCGCAGCGGGAGAGGCCGCGATAGTGAGGGCTCTGCGCACCGCGATGAAGAGTGGCCCCCGCTTGCTGCAGCTAGGGAGGGCCCTCGCACGGAGACGAAGACCCAGCACAGCCATAAATAAATAGATAAATAAAATTAAAAAAAAAAAAGAATGGTAATGAGCACATTAAACTTTGCTCAATCTTATTAGTCATCAGGGAAATTGAAATTAAAACCACAATGATATACCACGACACACCCACTGCACTGTGTTAAACTAAAACGATTGATGAAATTCAATCATGGTGACAATATGGAACAAGGGGAACTTTCATAATTGCTGTTGGTAGTGTAAAATAGCAATACCCGTTCTGGAAAACAGTTTGGCAGCTCCTTATAAAGTTAATTATGTACCCACCCTACGACCAGCACTTTCCTCCCTAGGTATTTACCCAAGAAAAATGAAACCCTGCTCACAAAAAGACTTATACAAGAATGTTTATAACAGCTGTATCAGTAATAGTCAAAAACTGGAAACGACCCGAATGTTCATCAGCGTGAGTCTGGATAAACCAGTTGTGGTATCTTCATACATCGGAATTGTATCCAGCAATAAAAAGGGATAAAGTACTGTTACCTGCAACCAAATAAGTGAATTTTACAGATGTTATGTGTGGTGAAAGAAGCCTGGCAGAAAAAATTAATAATGCATGATTCCATTTATATGACATTCATTCAAGAAGGGGTGAAATTAGCAGATGGTTATCTGGGGATCAGAGAGTGGGAGACTGGTACTGACAGAGAGGGAGTACAGAACAGGGTCTGGGAAATTTCTGTACCTTGGCCTGGGTGGTTACATGGTTACATACACATGTAAAAAATCATCAAGCTGTCAACTTAAGATTTATGCATCTGACTGTATGCCTCTTATTCCTCAATTAAAAAATTTAAAGATATAACTTAAGTGGTGCCTCACAGCATTTAGGTTGTTTGCATTACAGGCACTTAGCATTTTTTTGTATATGAAATTGGAAACTTAGAAGTTTCCAAGATTCAGCTGCTGAATCTTGATACACTGATTGGGGAAAAGAAGAAATGGCTAATGGCAACAACATTCACCAAGTGTCAGTTCTGTGCTAGACAGTTTTCAGTGTCACACCAAAGCACAGTTGTGGGTGCCCAGGCCAGCCAGCAGCATGGAATCCAGAGAGCATGGTGACAGATGACGGGGGAGGTCTGGGCCAGTGGCCAGGGTCACAGGAGTCTGGCAAGAGGTGAGCTATTGAGGGCTGCCCCGAAGTCAGGCAGACATACCCTAGAGATTCTGAACCTTCTATTAGAGATCTTCCATCCCAGAGGCTGGACCCCAGGAAGCAGGGCCCTGACCAAGGTGGTAAGGAAGGCCCAGGCATGGACCTTTGGGAAAGTCACCCAGACAGGGCAAGGGGACAAGACAGCTTAGTTTCAGAGAGAGGCAGATCTATGGGGACACGTACCAAACTCTGGGCTCACGGTTGAAGAGCAATACCATAGAAATGACAGTTTTCTAATTTGTGGCACCCTAATTACTGGTGAGTTTGACTTGGTATAAGTGACTGAATACTAAACAACAGTTTCTTTTTGGGGGATCTCTCCTTTTTTTTTCAGCTTTATTGGATATAATTGACATAGAACATTGTGTAATTTTAAGGTGTACAATGTGATGATTCATATATGGTACACTGATTACCACAATAGTGTTAGTTAACACTCCCATCAGCTCACATAATTACATTTCTGGTGGAGAGTGAGACATTTAGGATCTACTGTCTAGCAACTTACAAGTATGTAGTATAATAGTGTTAGCTATAGTCACCGTGCTATACATTAGATCCCCAGGACTTATTCCTCTTGTAACTGGAAGTTTGTACCATTTGACCAACATGTGTCCATTTCTCCTGCCCCCAGCCCCTGACAGCCACCATTCTACTCTGTTTCTATGACTTCAGCTTTTTTAGATTCCACATATAAATGAGATCGTACAGTGTTTGTTTTTCTATGTCTGACTTATTTTACCTATCATAACGACCTCAGGGTCTATCTGTGTGGTTGCAAATGGCAGGATTTCCTTCTTTCTTATGCTGAATACTATTCCATTGTATATGTATGTGTGTGTGTGTATATATATATATGTATATATACGAACACTTAGGTTGCTTCCATATCTTGGTTTGCGTAAATAATGCTGCAGTGAACATAGGAGTGCAGATATCTCTTCAAGATAGTGATTTCATTTCCTTTAGATAAATGCCCAGAAGTGGGATTTCTGGATCATATGGTAGTTCCATTTAAAATTTTTTTAGGACCCTCCATACTATTTTCCATAGGGGCTGTACCAATTTACATCCCCACCAACAGTGCACAAGGATTCCCTTTTCTCCACATACTCACCAACACTTTTTATCTCTTGTCTTTCTGATTATAGCCATTCTAACAGGTATGAGGTGATATCTCATTGTGGTTTTGATTTGTATTTCCCTGATGATTAGTGATGTTGAGCATCTTTTCAAGTACCTTTTGGCCATTTGTATGTCTTCTTTGGAAAAATGTCTATTCAGGTCAACTGCCCATTTTAAAAATTGGATTATTTGTTTTTGGGGTTTTTTTAAACAATTGAGTTGTATGGGTTTCTTATATATTTTGGGTATTAACCTCTTATCACATAGATGGTTTGCAGATATTTTCACCCATTCTGCAAGTTGCCTTTTCATTTTGTTGATTTGTTTCTTTTGCTGTGTAGAAGCTTTTTAGTTTGATGTAGTCCCACTTGTTTATTTTTGCTTTTGTTGCTTGTGCTTTTGGTGTCAAATCCAAAAAAATTGTTGTCAAGACATTGTTTTCTTCTAGGAGTTTTATGGTTTCAGGTCTTAATATTTAAGTCTATAATCCATTTCTAGTTAATTTTTGTAAGTTGTGTAAGAAAGGGGTCTGATTTCACTCTTCTACATATTTTATTGAAGAGACTATCCTTTCCCCATTGTGTATTCATGGTTCTCTTGTCAAATATTAGTTGACCATACATGCATAGCTTTATTTCTGGGCTCTTGATTCTGTTCCATTGCTCTGTGTGTCCTTTTTTTATGCCGACACCACACTGTTTTGATTACTGTAGCTTTGTAATATAGTTTGAAATCTCAAAGTGTGATATCTCCAGTTTTGTTTTTTCTCAGTGTTGTTGTGGTTATTTGAGATCTTTTGTGGTCCCATATGAATTTTAGGACTTTATTTTTGTCTTTCTGGGGAAAAAAAACATTTTTGATAGGGTTTGCTTTGAATCTGTAGATTGCTTTGGGTAGTATGGACATTTTAACAATATTCATTTTTCTGATCCATGAACATGGTATATTGTTTCATTTATTTTTGTCTTCTTCAATTTCTTTCATCTTATAGTTTCCAGTGTACAGATCTTTCACTTCCTTGGTTAATTTATTGTTTTGTTTTGTTTTCTGTTTTTTTTGTGGTGCGCGGGCTTTCTCACTGTGTGGCCTCTCCTGTTGCAGAGCACAGGCTCCAGACGTGCAGGCTTAGCGGCCATGGCTCACGGGCCTAGCCGCTTCGCGGCATGTGGGATCTTCCCGGGGCACGAACACGTGTCCCCTGCATCGGCAGGCGGACTCTCAACCACTGCGCCACCAGGGAAGCCCTAATTTATTGGTTTTTGATGCAACTCTAAATGAGATTGTTTTTATTTCTTTTTCAGATATTGCACTGTTAGTGTAGAAAGATGCAGCTGATTTCTGTATTTTGACTTTGTATCCTACAACTTTACTGAATTCATTTATTAGTTGTGATGTTTTTGGGGGGACTCTTTAGGACATTCTATATATAAGATCATATCATCTGCAAATAGAAACTATTCTACTTCTTCTTTTCCAATTTGTATGCCTTTATTTCTTTCTTGTCTAATTGTTCTGGCTAAGACTTCCAGTACTATGTTGAATAAGGATAGCGAGCGTGGGCCTCCTTATCTTATTCCTGATCTTACAGGAAAAACTTTCAACCTTTCACTGTCAAGTATGGTGTTCACTATGGGCTTTAACAACAGTTTCTTCAAGTTCTCTGTGATTAGGGGGTTGACACATCCTGGGGCTTGATGCTACTGGAAACTGTAGAATTTGGGTGAACAGCAATGAGCCTGTTATTCTGTTTATTCTGCCCTTCCTCAAGGCCAGTGGGCAGACCATTATGGTCAGCTGGGATCAGGACATTTGTCAAGTTCTTGCTGTGATGAGAGACAGCCTAGTGCCCAGCACTTTGCCTACAGCCAACACCCTGATAGCAGGGCTAAGAAAAGGGAAACAGCAAACTTGCCAGGCTGCAGGGGCCTCCATGAGGAATGTGCGACCAAGCTCACAGGTGTATGACATTAGGACACAGCATAATACACAGGAGGGAATCACATATGTCCCTATAAAGGGCTTAACACCTCCCAGCCTGGCCTCCCAAGTCAGCCAGTGTTAAGTCCAGCCCATCCCCTCATCAGCTTAGCAGCCTGGCGGTGGGACAGACCACCACCTATTGACCTTAGAATTTCATGTGGCAGCTCTCAGCGACCTGCTGCTCTTCCTTTCCCGCTCGCCAACAGCTCAGGCTTTCCTAATAGGCTGTTTTGTTGTGTTTTAACCCCTAATGTTAATTCACCCCTTACTCACAAGTGTCTCAAAGCCCTCTCCCTGCTGAGCACACAGGAGCACACAGAGGCTCACTTAGTGGTCGTCTCAACATAATGAGATGGGTGCTGTTTCAGAATTCCAAAAGGTTAGCCAAAAATAGAAGCCTCTGAGTGACAGTGAAGTAAAAGTGCTTCGGGCTTCCCTGGTGGCGCAGTGGTTGAGAGTCCGCCTGCCGATACGGGGGACACGGGTTCGTGCCCCGGTCCGGGAAGGTCCCACATGCCGCGGAGCGGCTGGGCCGGTGAGCCATGGCCGCTGAGCCTGCGCGTCCGGAGCCTGTGCTCTGCAATGGGAGAGGCCACAACAGTGAGAGGCCCGCGTACCGCAAAAAAAAAAAAAAAAAAAAAAAAGTGCTTCATCGGAGCTTCAGATATATAGATTTAAATAAACAATTAAGAAAAAAAAAGAAGACCTGTAAACGTTTGAATTTTTACTGAATAGTTCCTTGTATGACAGATGGTGCTCAGTGACATAGCACGCCCTGCACCGTGTGAGTTCTGGGACTTCAAAGACGACTAAGACACGGACTCTCAGCTGGAGGGATGGGTGGCAGTTAGGGTCAGGGGGGATGTGCAGTGAGAGAGGTCTGGAGCAGAGAGGGCTGCCCCATTTTCTGTGTCGGGTGGCTCTTGGAAGGAGCGTCCTTGAGCTGAGTCCTGCATGGTGACCGGCAGAGCACGCCCTTTCACACCATCCCCCAGCAAGGGGAGCAGGACCTTGGAGGCGAGGCATGTGATGTGAGCGAGTGACTGTCAGGTTCAGGCTGAGCATCGAGACATAGGCATCCCAGTTCCCGGGCTGGAGAGGCTGGCCAGAGGGTGACTGTGGCGGTGATGGCGGGTCCTCACTGCGGGGAGCCCTGTGCGCCCTGAGTGCGGGGTTGAGAACCTTCCACCTTCCCTGCAAGTGATGGGGGTCATGGCCCATCACTTCAGCCATGGTCATGGCTGAAGGTGGAGTCAAGAATGCCCCTGGGGCTCCCGTTTGTGGCTGGGGAAGATAGGATGCCATTCGTGGACGTGGAAGCGCAGAGCCCTACGGAGTCCAAATTGCAGTGGGTTCTGTGCTCTCCCTCTCAATCTGTTGTCCCCCGAGTTCGCTCTAGACCCCCATGGGGTGAGCTTTCTGTGTGCTGTACCCCTTGCCTTTCCCTCACCGCCCCAAGAAGCCCTCCTCCAGCTGTCTTGTGTGCCAAGCACCAGCTGAGCTGCTGCAGAGATTCAGGAAACAAAGATCTTGAGGGCTAATTTCTTTCACATATTAAATGTACGTTATTCTGCCTTATGTCAGCTTTAAGCAGTCACTAAGGGCAGTCAGACCCCATAAGTTAGTCTTCAGCTAAATGCGAAGATCGTGTTATTGAAACAAGATCTTTCTAGCTGACGGTACTCCAAATGCACGCTTTGGTGCCTGTTAAATCTATTCATGGTTTCCTGATCCCCACCCCCACCCCTACCTCTATCCCTCCATCCACCGGAACATTAGAAGGAACTTGTAAAATGAGGACACTGTTAAGAAAGGAAGATGGCATCCAGCATTTGTTTGTTTACATATCTGTTGTTGAAAATGATCAAGATCGATTTCAGAAGCGTGTATTCAAATGTACGCTTACATGACCGAAGAGGTTGTATCATCCAGCAATTGTTTTCTCTTCTGAAAGGCTAAGTAATAAAAAGCAGACTCTTCATTTGACATGAAAAGGGAAAAGGAGGAGAAATTGGGAAGTAATGTATTCAATTATAGGAGCCTTTTGCCAAGACCTTATTGATTTCATGTTTTGACAATTTCAGTCAAGCTTTAGTGGCGAAGAGATTGAGAAACAGGTCAGATCAAACACGTGTGTCCCCCCCTGCCCGTCCCCACTCCTGGATCTTTTCTGTGCCTGACAAAAATAGTCAGGTCTTGGCTAGGAAAGGGCTGTCTTTGGGGTCTGTTCATATTGCCAGGCCCCAGACCAGAGCCTGGAGGACAGTGCAGGTGAGAGAAGAGAGAAGAGTCTGCAGAGACCCTGGAAATCCCCCCAAAACCTGCAGACGCTGTAGCTGCCATGCAGTGAGAAGGCTGACCTGGAGCCCCACACACCTTGCTGTGTATACTCCTCTCTACTGAATTTCCTCTCGCTATTTCTATGCCCTCTGAATCCAATTGCATTCCACCCCTTCCCCTGGAATCGACCTCGACTCCCAGCGTCTGTGAGGGAGGGTCCTTCATGTGCTCATTGGCCCTGACCACTGGACTGGGTGCCAGGCAGGTCGCAGTCCTGCCCTGGTCAGAGCAGCGTGGCAAGGGCTCCGATGGATGGATGTGCCCACTTGGCAGGAGGGAGACCAGAGCGGGGAACCTGGGGGAGGGGGAGCTGTCGGTGGGGGAGGTGGAGAGAAGGGGACGTGCACATCTCTGAAGCAGCGGAGGGAGTGCTCTGAGACTGGACAGTTCAGGGTGGAGGGGAGCCTTTGAATGCACGCGTATGGAGAACCTGCTCCCAGCACCGTAGGGGAGGATGCTTTCTCTGCTGCTGTGGCCCAGGCTGTCTGTGGGGGAGCCCTCTGTGTGAACAGTGAGGGCCGAGGGAAGGGGGCCAGGTCTGTGCTCACACAGCTTTGTTGGCAGCTGGGGACAAGGCACGCCCTGGCAGACCAGATACATCTGTGTTCCAGATCTAGGGACAGTTACTGGACTTGCCTGGGACTCACCCTAAAACCAGAATGTCTTCACCATCCACGGCCAGTGCTGCGGAGCATGTGGGTGTGTTGGGGAGGTCCCCAGTGCTGGGCACCTTCATACTATCATAGCAGCCATCGTTCTCATGGTGTGTTTGTGTGGGAATCCCAGCCTTGCACCCAGGTGACTCATCTCCCCACACAAGGGCTCTTCCACCCCCTCAGCCCTGCAATGCTGCCACCTGCCACCTTCTGAGGGAAGGGGGGATTCTGGCGCAGTGAGCCTAGTGCAGAGCTGGGGCCCAGCAAGGGTCTCGGGGTGGGGTGGGGTGCTAGAGCCAAGGGCCCTGGGTTCAAACTCTGACCCAGGCTCTGAGATGAGCATGAACCTCATGGCTGGCCCCTCCCCTCAGGTCCCCAAAGCCAGGACACAGCCCTCTCTGGGGCATCTTGAGAACATTTACTTCTCCTCATAGGAAACAAGCTGGAACAGTGGACATAAGGGTGTCCTCCAGTGTCCTTTCTCTCATATATATATACACACACACACACACACACACACACACACACTCTGCGCATATAGTAGGATGTTGGGTGAGATTTATTTAACTGGCTCTCCTGGAATTGTAGCTCAGGTTCAAAGCTTAGGGTAAAGGTATCAAGAATCCCATATTCCCAGTTCAGGAAGCCACCAGTGAGCTGACAGCTGGTGGACCCAACCACCCTGCTTTCTTTGAGAAGTTAGTGGGAGACAAACCAGCACCTTCCCATTGGTGCAGGAAGAGGGTGGCAGAATTGGGGAGAGGGCAGAGTTCAGGGAGAGAGGCTGCAGGTGGCGGGAAGGGGGTCCTCTGCTCAAAGCCACCCAGAGGGAACCAAGCTTAATCTGGAAACAAACCTGAAGAGAAAAGGGAGAAATAACATGGTGGGCAAACACATAAGAAAAGAGGGATAGAGGGGACAGGAGAAAAGACATCTCAAACGACACAGGAAAAAAGACAGAAATGCAGACACAGAAATATGATAGGAGAGAAAAAAATAGAAAAACAAAACCCCAGAAAAAAATAGAAAAAATACAGGGCTTTCCTGGTGGCGCAGTGGTTGGGAGTCAGCCTGCTGATGCAGGGGACATGGGTTCGTGCCCCGGTCCGGGAAGATCCCACATGCCGCGGAGCGGCTGGGCCCGTGAGCCATGGCTGCTGAGCCTGCGTGTCCGGAGCCTGTGCTCCGCAACGCGAGAGGCCACAACAGTGAGAGGCCCGTGTACTGCAAAAAAAAAAAGAAAAAATACAGGAATGCAGAAAACTCCAGAAACATTAAAAATATAGACAAGGGAAAAGTGGTGAAGTAAGGTTACCAAAAAAGAGAGAAAGGAGTCATTTCGGGAGAGAAATACAGAAAGATGAAAAAAAGATATTAAAAAATACTGGAAGGCAGAAAAATATATATGGACCACCCCCCCCCCCCACACACACACAAAAACAAGACAGAAAGTCAAACAGGAAGAGAGGCAGGAAGGTAGAGGTGTGGGCTGAGTAGGTGAGGACTGGCCTTGTGGGGATGGCGGCGGAAGCCTCGTGCTCTGGCCACACCAAGGGTGCCGTCAGAGGGAGATGCAGACTGGACCCAGGGAGACCCCAGCCTCCCCAGCCAGGGCTGAGTGGGAAGCACACGGGCTACAGAGGGATCTACAGCAAAACAGAGGTGAGGCCAGGTGAGCATGTGCTGGAGGCGGGGTAGGTCTGGCGAAGCCAGGCCACAGGCTCTACCTACTACAGAGAAGGAAAAGAAGAGAAAAAAGGAGAAGAAAAAGACTGTGCAGCCTGGATGATTTGGGGTGCACCATTTCCATTACTCTATGAGGTGATCATCTGCTGGGCAGGTACAGGGTTTACTCTCTCCTGGACAAGGGCTCACAAGTCTAGGGGGTGGGCTGCTGAGGACAGTGGGAGCAGCTCTCCTGAGGGAGAAAAGTGGAAAGTGAGGGAAAAATCATTGTTTGACCTCCTTTACTTCATATAACTTGTTTAAGTAACTGCATATTGTATTGTTCTCCATATTGGGTGGGCATAATTTAAGACACGTGGTACCTGAAGTGTGTTGTAGAATCTGTTATCCAAGCTCGGCGAACGTGTATGGTTATTGGTCAGGACTGGACTCTTCCTTCCACCTGATTCCACCCTCTATCCACAGTAAGGTTAAAAGGAAGAGGGTAGATTTAAGAGTGGGCACCGAAAACAAATTCAAAGGACATAGCAAATGGATTTGGGGCTGAGTACCAAGGGACGAATGCTTTAAATGCTGCCAAAACAGGAGCCTAGGGGCTCCAATCAAGATGGCAGAGTAGACAGATGTGGAACTCACCTCCGCCCACAAATACATCAAAAATACATCTGCAAATGGAACAATTCTCACAGAACACCTACTGAACACTAGCAGGAGACCTCAAACATCTGAAAGGACAAGAAAGATCTCCACATGGCTGGGTAGGATTGGTTAATAAAAGACATGAACTAATTTAAAAAAAATAAATAAGACGGAAGCCCAAAGAATGCGGAAGACAGGCACGGTGAGTCCACGGCTAAAGCTGGGCCCCTTGCTCTTGCTATCTACCCCCTCTGCCCTCCTGTTGTGAGTTGAGTTGTGTACCCCCCCACTCCAAAAGATATGTTCAGTCCTAACCCCCAGTATCTATAAAAGGGACCTTATTTGGAAATAGGGTCTTTGCAGACATAACCAAGTTAAAATGAGGTCGTAGTGAAGTAGGGTAGGCCTTACTCCAATATGACTGGTGTCCTTACAGGAAAAGGAGAGACCTAGAGACACAGAGGAGAATGGTTTGTGAAGATGGAGGCAGGTATTAGGTATTCAAGTCATTGGTTCACAAGCCAAGGAATGCAAAGGTTGCTGGCAACCACCAGAAGCTAGGAGAGGCAAGGAAGGCTTCTCCCCTAGAGCCTCTGGGGAGAGCATGGCCCTGCCCATACCTAGATTTTGGACTTCCAGCCTCTCGAACTGTCAGAGAATAAGTGTCTGTTGTTTTAAGTCATCAAGATGGTGGTGATTTGTCACAGCACCTCTAGGGAACTAATACAGCTCCTTAGTGTGGCTTTTAACTGTTCTTACACCCACAAGGTGGCTGAGTTCCAAGCAGGAAACTAGAAAAAGGACAAAGAGAAGAAGGCATATGTCAGCTCAGGCTCTCTTTTATCAGGAAAACAGTTTTCACAGAAGCACCACCCAGTAAACCTCTGCCTACTTTCATTGGCCGTGGGGGTCCCATGTCTAAGCCTGGTTGCAAAGGAGTCTGGGGAGGTGAGCATTTAAAAAATGTCAGCTTTTTACTTTATGTATATATAAATATAATTATAAACATATATATTGTAAAATAATATATATGATTTGTATATATTAAAATTCACCAATTTCAAGTGTTTTATCAATGAGCTTTGATGAATGCATATGGTCCTATAATCACCACCACAATAGAACATTTCCATCACCCTAAAAACATTTCTTTGTGCCCCTTTTCATCTCATCCCTTCCCCCGACTCTGACTCCTGGAAAACATTGATTTTTCTTTTGCTGTAGGTTTGCCTTTTTTATAATATAATATAAATGGAATAGCATAGTGCATAGTCTCTTATGTCTGGCTTCTGTTACTTAACAAAATGCTTTTGAGATCCATCCAAGTCGTTGGGTGTTCCTTTTTAATGTGGGGTACTGTTCCTTGGTACAGATGCACTACAATTTGTTTATCCATTAACCAGTTGGTGGGTATGTGGATTGATTCCAGTTTTGCTAGTATGAACAAAGCTTCTATGAACATTCTCGTGCAAGTCTCTGTATGGACATATGTTTTTATTTATCTTTTGTAAATATCTAGGAGTGGAATGGCTGGGTTCATAGTAGGTATATGTTTAACTCTATAAGAGACTGCCAAGCTGCCTTCCAAAGCGGCTGAACCACTTGCATTCCCAACAGCAATAACTTCTTGTTGCCCTGCATCCTCAGTATTTAACATAGCCTGTCTTACTCATTTTAGCCATTCTAGTGGGTGTGGAGTGGTATTTCATTGTGGTCTTGATTTGCATTTTTCAAATCTTTTTCATGTGTTTATTTGCCATTTGTTTGTATTGTTTGGTGAAGTGTCCGTTCAAATTTCTCGCCTGTTTGTTTAACTGGATTTTGTTTTCTTACTATTGAATTGTAAGTTGTCTTTATAAATTCTGTATGGAAGCCCTTTATTATATATGTGATTCACAAATATTTTCTCTTAATCCATTACCCATGGTTTCATTTTCTTAAGAGTGTCAGAAAGAACAGAATTTTAATTTTGGTGAAGTTCAACCTTTTTGTGTCATGTATCACGAAATCTTCAGCTAACCCAACATCACTAGAATTTTCTCACATAGTTTCTTCCAGAAGTTTTGTAGATTTATCTCTTACATTTAGGTTCATGATCCACTTGGAGTTTACTTTTGTATATGATGTGAAGTAAGGGTGAGGTTCATTTGTTTGTTTTTGCATGTGGCTATTCAGTTGTTCTAGCACCATTTGGTGAAAAGACTGTTTTTTCCCCATTCAGTTACCTTGGTGACTTTGCTGAAAATCAGTTGACCATGCATGTGTGGCTCTATTTCTGGACTCTCTACTTTATTCCATTCATCTGCATTTCATTCTTATCCCAATACCATACTGTTGTGTTTACTGTCGCATTAGAGTAAGTGTTGAAATCAGTTATTGAATCGTCCACCTTTTTTTTTTTTTCCCTCAAAATTGTTTTGACTATTCTAAGTCCTCTGTATTTCCATATGTTTTACAATCAGCTTCTCAATTTCGACAAAAATATCTGCTGGGATTTTTTTTTTTTTTTTTTTTTTTTTGGCGGTACGCGGGCCTCTCACTGTTGTGGCCTCTCCTGTTGCGGAGCACAGGCTCCGGGCGCGCAGTCTTAGCGGCCATGGCTCACAGGCCCAGCCGCTCCGTGGCATGTGGGATCCTCCCGGACCGGGGCACGAACCCATGTCCCCTGCATCGGCAGGCGGACTCTCAACCACTGCACCACCAGGGAAGCCCTCTGCTGGGATTTTGATTGGCATTGTGTTGAATCTGTAGATCAAGGTGAGAAGAAATAACGTCTTAGCAATATGTAGTTCTCTGACCCACAAGCACCGTATATCTCTCCCTTTATTTAGGTGCTCCTTTTAAATTTCCTTCTGCAACATTTTTTTCAGTTTTCATGTACAGATATTGCAAGTACTTTGTAAAAGGTGTCTGTAAATATGTCATATGTTTGATGTTACAGCAACAGCATTGAAATTTCAAGTTCCCATTGTTCATTTCTAGAATACAGAAATACAATTGACTTTTGTATGTCAGTCTTGTATCTCGTGATTTTGCTTAATTGGCTTTTTAGTCCTGGTAGCTTTATTATATATTCCTTAGGATTTTCTACATAAAACATCATGTCTTTTTGTATGAAGACTGTCTTACTTACTCATTTCCAAATTCTAGGCCTTTAATTTCTTTTTCTTGCTTTATTGCTGTGGCCAGGACCCCCAGTACAATGTTGATTAGAAGTGGAGATAATGGACAGCCTCATCTTCTTTCTGATCTTAGGGGGAAAGCACTCAGTCTTTGGCTATTAAATATGACGTTAGCTGAGGCTTTTTTGTAGATCCTCTGTAGGGAGTTAAGTGTTTTTAACTGGGTATATTGCTACCCAAAGCTATTTGGGGTGTTTCTAGGAAAGAAAAAGGGGGAATGGATATGGGCATCCACCAAAGATAAGGCAGCAGGCGTTTCTTTATGAGTTCAGCTCTGTCTTAGCTGTATGATGACTTATTAGGAAACAAGCATTTATTTCCCTTAGAGACTTTAAGTGTGGGGTGTGGTTCACACCAAACCTGACCAGGTGTGACAATACATCTTTATAAACTGTGTATTTGGGAAGGACAGGTGTTGGCCAGGGAACTAACTCCCCATGAGTCCATTGGGAGGCAGTGTACCCTGTGATTAGGAACGTGGGCTCAGAAAGCTGGGTACCCAGTCCAAACCCAGCTCTGCAGCCTTGGGCAAGTTCCTCAACCTATCTGTGTCACAGTTTTCCACCTGCAAAATGAAGATAATAAAAGATATCATTAATGCTTACCTGCAGGGCTTCTGAAAGCTAAATGAACAAATGCACATAAGGGGCTTAAAACAGTGTCTGTTACCTGGTGCGTTTTAAGAAGGGTTTGTTTTGCACAAGGCTAATTTACACACAAGTTTTCAGGAGCAGCTCTACCACTTGAAGTAAACAACAACCATGTCATTTTTAAAATCCTTTCTCCAAAAACCTCATGTTAAGATTTTGTAACGTTGCAGGGCTAGATATTTGATTTCTGTTTTTTACAATGTTTTTGTGCAATAAGTAAATTTAAACTTTCTGTGCATTGCAAAGGCAATTGTCAGTGGGGTTACAGTTGCGGACAGTGACACTCTGTAGTTAGCACTGAGTCTACACTTGGAGGCTGAACCAGAGTTTGATCTTCTGGTCTGCTCGCTTTGACCAGTTGATCATGGGATGGAGTGTGCCCCACACACCTCTCAAAGGCCACCCTGCCTAGGCATGTGGACCACTGTGCAGCCCTCAGTCGGCTTCCTGCCAATCAACTAACTCAAGGGACCAGAGGCTTCTCAGTCGGTTGCTTTCCTGGGCATCTGCCCTCGTAAAGTTGCCTTCCTATCGCCACATTCCAAGTCCTGGGTGCTGTCCAGTGGGGGGTGAGTCGTGCCAGGCTTTCTGTCTGGGAAGTGGCCAGTGCCAGGGGCCACTTGCCAGCAAGGATGAGGTTACACTGAGCCTTCTCGAGTGGGTCCTGCAGCAGTACAGTGATGTTGACATGTAAGGAAAAGCACCCAGGAGCTGGTTGGCAGGCCTTCAAGGGGCCTTTCCCCTTAACTTGAACTTGCTTTTTACTTCTCCCTCATCCTGTTGGAGGGGTTAAGCCACAGCCAGTTTTGCAAAAGTCCCTCTGCAAGCTTTTCCCATGTGATGTCCCTTCTTCAAGCAGGGTTCCACGTGGTCCGGCCAGTTCTCTGTCCCTGCTTTTCTCTTGATCAGTCCTGTGAAAACTTACTTTACACGTTGACTTAAAAAAAATCTAAAAGTGTCCGCAATTCTACCTGGACACCTCCACATTATAGTTGATCCTTCGTCTCTCCTTCCCATGCAGTGGTGGAGGGCAGCTGATCCACATTTAGGGGGGCCTGTCCACTGGGCTTCAGCATGGATTTCCGGGCATTTTCCTCTGCAGTGTGATGGGAGAGTTTCAGGACCATGAGTGTGTCTGGCCAGCTGTTGTTCTCGCCTCTGCCAGAGATGTTCTGTGGGCTGTTCCTTTGAGAATCGCCTATCTCCACTGTGTCTTTTCAGTTGTAATTGTGACACCAATGCAGGGAGCAAGACAGACATTATCCTCTCCCTCCACTGTCATGAGATGCCCCAGTTGTGGTGGGGACCCCGAGGCGCATGTGACACGGTCCTCTGAGCTGTGCCTGCTGCCCCAGGTAATCATGCTAAATTATACATGGGTAGAGGCTTTCTGTGCTGCCAGTTTTTCCACTGGAGCACAAAGCTCTCTGTTACAGGAGGATTTTTACAAAGGAGTCCGTCCTCCAGGCCCTGGAAGAACTGGGGAGCTGGGGAAGGCAGGTGACCTTCCAACCAGAGGACTCGGGGTATGAGTTGGAAGCAAATGGGAAGCAGATTCAGACAGCCTAACTTTCTACTTGAGGGTTATTTCTTTGAGCAGAGAGAATTGCTGAAAGTTTAAATACCAAGCCGTTCAGTTTGCTTCGAGGGGGAGGGTGCTGTCCCCCACCCTAGGCCGGGAGGCCTTTGAGAGGTGTGTGGGGCACATTCCATCCCATGATCAAGTGGTCAAAGCGAGCAGACCAGAAGATCAAACTCTGGTTCAGCCTCCAAGTGTAGACTCGGCGCTAACTGCAGAGTGCCACTGCCCTTCTCCCTGGGGGAAAACAAAGGCAAGAAGAAACAAAAAAAGTCAGAGTGCCAAATTTCACACCCTGCCCTGGTCAGATAAGAATCCGCCTTCCCCAAAAGACAACCCTCAGAATGGGAGAAAATATTTGCAAATGAAGCAACCGACAAAGGATTAATCTCCAAAATTTACAAGCAGCTCATGCAGCTCAATAACAAGAAAACAAACAACCCAATCCAAAAATGGGCAGAAGACCTAAATAGACATTTCTCCAAAGAAGATATACAGACTGCCAACAAACACATGAAAGAATGCTCAACATCATTAATCATTAGAGAAATGCAAATCAAAACTACAATGAGATATCATCTCACACCAGTCAGAATGGCCATCATCAAAAAATCTAGAAACAATAAATGCTGGAGAGGGTGTGGAGAAAAGGGAACACTCTTGCACTGCTGGTGGGAATGTGAATTGGTTCAGCCACTATGGAGAACAGTATGGAGGTTCCTTAAAAAACTACAAATAGAACTACCATATGACCCAGCAATCCCACTACTGGGCATATACCCTGAGAAAACCATAATTCAAAAAGAGTCATGTACCAAAATATTCATTGCAGCTCTATTTACAATAGCCCGGAGATGGAAACAACCTAAGTGCCCGTCATCGGATGAATGGATAAAAAAGATGTGGCACATATATACAATGGAATATTACTCAGCCATAAAAAGAAACGAAATTGAGCTATTTGTAATGAGGTGGATAGACCTAGAGTCTGTCATACAGAGTGAAGTAAGTCAGAAAGAAAAAGACAAATACCGTATGCTAACACATATATATGGAATTTAAGAAAAAAATGTCATGAAGAATCTAGGGGTAAAGCAGGAATAAAGACGCAGACCTCTTAGAGAATGGAATTGAGGTTATGGGGAGGGGGAAGGGTGAGCTGTGACAGGGCGAGAGAGAGTCATGGGCATATACACACTAACAAACGCAGTAAGGTAGATAGCTAGTGGGAAGCAGCCGCATGGCACAGGGATATTGGCTCGGTGCTTTGTGACAGCCTGGAGGGGTGGGATGGGGAGGGTGGGAGGGAGGGAGACGCAACAGGGAAGACATATGGGAACATATGTTTGTGTATGACTGATTCACTTTGTTGTAAGGCAGAAGCTAGCACACCATTGTAAAGCAATTGTACCCCAATAAAGATGTTAAAAAAAAATAAATAAAAAAAAAAAAAAAAAAAAAAGAATCCGCCTTCCCGAAATGACTGTGACTGCCGGCTTCGTGATTCGACACCTTTTTCTCTTTTCTGTGTATTTTCTTCATTCTTATTTTATTCCAGTTATATTTCTTCACTTCCCTCTGATTAAAAAACAAAATAAAGCAAACAACTTCCTTCATTAGAGTCACTGAAAGACCATCTTACCCAGAGTAGAGCTGAAAAAAGCTACTCGTTAGGTGAATAAATGACATAAATGTCCTGTGAGTCTGATTTCCACCTTGATGCTCGTCCCCCACACGTGTCAAATACGGCCACTACCAAATGCCAATGCTGCAGATGTGACAGGCATTCAAGAAACAATCTGATGAGAATTTGTAAGATCTACTCTCTTAGCAACTTTCAAATATACAAGCAGTTATATTATTAACTACAGTCCCTGGGCTTTCATCACAAGAAAAAAAAATGTTTGTAACTATGGTGAACGGATGTGAACTAGACTTATGGTGGCGATCATTTTGCAATATACACAAATATTGAATCATTATGTTGTACACCTGAAACTACATATTGCTATTGTCAGTTATATCTAAATTAAAAAAAAAAACATTTTCAATGGCTCAGAAGTGAAATAATTTGTCCTAACCACAAAGGTGGATAGTAATGGGGCTATGGTTTCAACTTTTATCTCTCAAGCCCCAAAGTCCATGGTCTTTCAATTACAAGATTCCTCTAAGAATCTGTACATACATTTCTTAATGAAAATCAAAAGGAATGTTGTTATGGACTGAACGACTGTGTCCCCGCCCCCAAGTTCATGTGTTGAAGCCCTCATTCCCAATGTGATGGCATCTGGAGATGGGGCCTTTGAGAGGTCATTAGGGTTAGATTAGGTCATGAGTGTGGGAACTTTATGATGGACTGAGTTTCCTTATAAAAAGAGAAAGAGACCACTCTCGCTCTGCCATGTGAAAATAGAAAAAAGGCAGCCTTCTGCAAGCCAGGAAGAGTTTCACCAGAACCTGACTGTGCTGGTACCCTGATACTGGACTTCCAGCCTCCAGAACTGTCAGGAAACGAATTTCAAGCAAAAGCTTTTAAGCAGAATTTTAAGAAAAAAGAAAAAGAAGAGAAAAAAGAAAAGAAAGAATTTGAAAACATGTGGCAGTACCTGAGTACAAGGGGGGGAGGGGGAAGGGAAGGTGGGTAGGTTCTGTTGCAGATTAGGTTTAAGTAGTTCGTTCTGGTATTTACAGTTCTCCAGGCATGGAGTGACCTGAATAAAAACCGTCTCACGTTCTGTGTCCCTCGCCTTCGGATTGTTTCTTCGACGCCTGTCAGAGCTCAAGAATTGGCAACTGGTGGTGGCCACGCTTGGTATGTGTGAGGAATTAATAGAAGCACGTAAACTGGACTCACAGTATGTTTCTGGCATTTCTCCATCTAACGAATAGCTTTTGGGGGTGACAGGGGCGCCTACAGTAGGTCCGCTTACTGGCTGTACTGGCTGCATTGTCTACCATCTGCCTTGCTGGGAAGTTCGATTCTCTCAGAATATCGTCAGCGGTGATTTTTCTGCTGTCAGTTTGGCAGGTGACGAGCGAGAACGAGGACTTTTCCAGTGCCTGGAACTCATGTCTTCACCACGTCACCTGCCTGTCTCTGGCACACATTCACAGAGGTCAGTGGGCTCTTGTCAAATATTTGGGATTGAGTGACTTCCGGGTTATCTGGGACTCCGACTCTGCAGAGAAAGGACAGTCCCCACTCTGGTCTGAGCCCTTGTGTTGAATTTAGGGTCCCCAAATAACGCCCCATGTGCTAGGAACACTGACCAAATGACACCCACAAAACCTAATGTTAAACGCGCCAGGAGCCAGCCGGCTAAATGTTGGCCCCTCATCAGTGGCCCTCTGCCCAATGGTGACTGTCATTCCCAAATAAACAAACGGGACGGGGGTGGGCAAAGTGAGGGTGTTTTAATGGGATCACTGCCTGAAGAAGTTCAAGTACCGAAACTACTCAAACCTAACCCCCAAATTAGCAAGGACTAGTACCACCTTTTAAAGCTATGGGTTCTCAACCAGAGGGGATCGCGCCCTCCAGGGGACGTTTGGTGACAGTTAGAGACATTTTTAGTTGTTGCATTTGAGCAGGGGTTGCTAGTGGGTAGGGGCCGGGGACACCACACCAGACAGCACCCTCCCCCTCGAAGCAAAGAGCAATCCAGTCCAAAGCGTCAGCGTGCTGAGGGTGAGGAAGTGTGAATGTTCATTTTGGCCTCAAAACACCAAAATCACGTAAAGTAAGATGAAACATTGAAAACAGAGTGAGATCCGTGAAGATATGGCAAATTATTCTTGATATTATTGCTTAACCTCAAGAGACATTTGTTTATTCATCCCTATGCCCTTCTCCATGGGGGGGAAAGTGTGATAAGAGGAAGTCGCTCTCTGCGTTTATGCTGTGTGGAGTTTTCCATCACACCAGGGGCACTGCCAGCTCCCAGAAGGCAGGACCAGGTTTTGGTCACCACCTCAGCTCCAGGGTCAGGCTGCTGGTCCTGTCGCATCCCTGGGCACTGTCTCAGGGCTGGAATTCCTGGATGGCCCTGCTAAGAGTCAAGACATCAATCCAGGACTGCCTGCCTCCTGCCCAGCCCCCGAGCTGGGCAGCAGGCAGCTCAGGAGGAGCAAAGTGCCACGTTATTAATGGCTGTGGGGGTGCCCAGGACCATCGCTCAGAGCAGACAAGAGCTGGATTGGAGTGAGTAGTTTCGGTATAGACGGAGCCAGGCTTCTCCCCTCCCTCTGAGTGCGGTCCAGTGCTTGGGACCCTGGTGAGCCTCATGGCATACGGCTCAAGAGTAAGGACCGGAATGAGGATGCTCAGGTGAGTGTGCACGTGCTCAGGTGAACTTTCCAAGAGCACAGGCTCTTCACGGGGTCCGGGAGGCCGCCAGGAGCACCATCCCCAGGGCCAGCCTTTAAACACAGTGACCACACCCTGTGATAACGATGGCCTCGCTGACACCCCAGACTCTGATTTCTACCTTCTGCTCCCTGGGGCAGAGGAAGGAGGAGGAAGCAGAGGGTCCGAGAAGGTAAAGGAAAGGGCAAAACGTTCCCTCCCCTGTGGGTCAGTAAGGTACAGGATTGGGTTCCTTGGTTTGCAGATTCAGGAGTTTTCATCTGCCTGTACACCCACCGTATGTGAGGCTCCGGGGAATTGACGCTCCTTAATCAAAGTCAGAAGGGACAGATACAGAAACCAGAATGCCAGTTCACGCATCACAAACCCAAACCCCACTGCTGAGCCCCCGCGCGTGCTCCATCCTCGCTGTGGGGACAGCTCCACGTGGGATTCGGTTATCGTCAGAAGGTGCCAAGGCTGGACCATCTGGACAGCTCTTTGGGGCGAGGGAGCGGGATTGAGCTCCATGCTGACCTGCTGCCGCGGATTCCGGAGCCCATGGGGGCTTGCTTCCTGGACGGGCTTGGTGCTCTCAGCACCTACCTCACCCCTAGGAAATTTAGGTAAACCACCCCTCTTCTGTCAGTGGGTTATTTTTCCAGATGTGTTGATCAAGCTGGAACTTATCCGGGATATGGAATAATGCTCAAGACACGCTTACGGAAGGCGAGTACGTCCCAGGCCTTCTCCGCCACTTTGTGTACCTTATGGCTCAGTTCTCCAGGGTGCTGTGGCCCCAGCACCTGGGCTCCTCCCTCTGGGGTCCCGTGTACTCACCAGATCTTGCCCTTCCCGGGACACAAGGATGAACCCTGTGGACTCCAGGTCTCACCTTCATTTACAAAATGTAGATAACGTGATATTTACCTCGGGGAGGGGCATTGAGAAGATACTTGAATGCCCTTACCTTAGCACCTGACCCATGGTTAGTGTTCAATAAAACTTTTTTTCTTACTGTTAATTACTAATCTACAAAGACCTTAGTTCCCATAACCAAAGTGGAACATTTAGATCCTTTTTCTTAAGAGGAAGAAACAGAGAACGATTAAACGGGTTAGGTTCCAATGTATGAAGTCTTAACACCAGGAAGAAATGTCAAGGATTTGATGTTACCACAGCACCAAGGACATCCAGATTAATTGTGAATCTTTTATTGCTTAATAACCACGGTAAGCAAGAGTGATGATTTCTAGGAAATTGGCCTCCAGTTCCACGACAGATGAAGAGGATCTGGCCGTAGAAAGTCACAGAAGAAAAATCATAAGGATAACAAGAAAAATAATAGGACTCAATGACAGCATCTAGAAATCCTAGGAATGTTTTGAAATAGAGAAATCCATCCATAATGAGGAGGTCTGTAAGGATACAGAATGGGTTCTAATGATAGGAATGCCCTGAACACACTACCCAGGAAAAATGTAGTCAGCCTGTCATTACATTCAAATAGAACGCACCCCCACCCCACCCCCCACCCCGCCCCTGCCCCGGGAAGAGGTCTCCAGGGGCCGGGAGAGGAGGTAGAAGGAGCCCATCTGTCTTCTTTGACTGGACCCAGATGTTGCCTTTGGAGACTTTTGAAGGAATCACACAAAGCGGGAAGGGAAGGATCAGGCTGCGAAAGCACAGACCTGAGCGTCACCCCAGATGAAAATGAGCTCCACATCTAGCCATTTTTATAAGGAACAAACGGCAAGAAAGCCTTCTGGCATCAGTTTCCATTTGTCACCTGAAGACTCAGGAAAACCGTGTTGGAAATAAAAATGTTAAGCAGTCTCTAGTGGTTTCTGAAGTGGGATGTAACCATTACGATGATAAATGATTCCTTTTCTCTGATACACATTTTTATCTTGCCCTAGAAATAGCAGTGCTGAAGCACCGTACTGTCTGAACCCCTAAGAGTGTACCAATTCCTAAACCAAAAAAGAGACACGAAGCACTTTTATTAAATAAATTACATCCAGCATTCTCCAGCTCTGTGCAGAATTATCTCTTCGTTTTCTTTCTCAGAGCTTGTGAGTAGCCCTCATTATGCTTCAGGAAGTCCCTTTTCTGGTTCTTAATAAAGTGACTAAGAGTTTAGAATGTTTGCATTAAGCGCAGGTTGTAGCTATAATTAGAATATATAAGAAGTGTGGATTTCTGCCTATCGGAGGACCAATTTCCGACTCGTTTCAAGGATGTATTTGCTTCCAAACAAGACGTCCTTTGTTAATAAAAATGTGATCACGTGCGTTATTAAAGCGTCATTTCTGCATTTTATCCGTGAGTCCTTTTTCCAGTATTCATGGGATCAGCATTTCCCTCCCCATTGTTAATGTGGCTCTTCTTTATGCAAATTACATTCACCTTGATTTAGCTCTAGCTTTGGCGTTCATCTTCCAGGAAATTACGGGAATACACTTATCACCTCCTTGAATGCACGTTACTTTATATGCAAGCGCAGAAAAATAAAATGCCACGACTTCATCCCAAAGTCCAGCGTGAGTTTAGGAACTTGTCATCCCCTTACACTTAACTACAGAAGTCCCTCCAAACCCTGAGTCCTCCCAGCTTGAAGGGCAAACATGACCTCTGGGGTGGAACTAACAGTCAAAAGTCAGCACATCTCGTTCTTTGGATAACGGTTTCTGCCATATTCTGCTGTGACCTCTGGAGATGGAGGTCTGGCAGGTGGGGGAGCAGGGTGAGTACCACAGGTGCTCCCTTGGCTGTGACAGCCTGTGTGCCTTCCTCTCCCATCAGCATCCTCTGCTGGGCCCAGGAGTTTGAGAGCAGTCCCAGTGAGCCCTGAGGGCTCTCTCTGATGGAGGGAGGAGCTGTGGTACCCCTGCCCCGCTGCTGACCTTCCTCTTTGTCTGGCAGTCATTAAACATATGGGTGGTGGAAGCAGGCGAGGGGATCTGGAGAGCCGAGGGTGGACAGGTACGATTTGCTGCTAGATCCCAACAGACCAGCATCTTGGAGGCTCCGACAATGGAGAAGAGAAGTACCGTTTCTGGCCTCATTTTCTCTGTCCTTCTCACATGGGGGGACACGTCTCAGACCCATTGTTCCTGAGAGCAAAGGTGGCAACTGGGAGTTGATGGGTCCATGTCAGAGGGTGCGGTGGCCGGGAGAGGCCCCCGTGGATGTCCTGCACACTCTGTGGGACTCTCTGGGTCCCTAATGCCAGAGTCTGGGACAATAGAGAGGCTCCCTCTGGGAACCCAGGAGGTGACAACACATGGGGAGAAGAGAACATGAGAACCGGCACAATATTAGGAGGGAGAGAGGAAGAGAGTGGAGGCACCTGGGTGGAGACTGTTTGGAGTAGGGGGTGCCCTGCTCACATACGTGATGGCTCTTAAAAAGAAGAATTTGTTTAGCCGAACCTGAGCATCGGAGCCCGGAAACCCTGCACAGAGCGCGCAACTTTGCCACATCGGATTTAAATTTTGTGCCTCATCAAATAGACACAGGAAGAGAGAAAGTTCTAAAATGCCGACGCCCAACTTGGGACCACATTCCGAGCCTTCCCCGTCCTGGGAGAGCAGGCGTGAGGGAGCGTGGCTCCCGGGCTCCAGTGAGGGGAGGAAGATCTCTTCTGCGGCACCACGCAGGCTGCTCCCTTCTTCATAACGCGGGATTTCCTTCCCTGAAGCCCCAGGCCACGTAGGTGCACTTGAGGTCTGTGTCAGCCAGACCTGAAGACCCCAAAAGTGCTACCTTCTCAAGAAATGCTGTCACACGACCCTCGCCAGAGCCCCCGGGGACCCTGCTCAGCCCAGCCCCTGGGAGTGTGTCACCTAGGAGGTCCCGAGAGAGCTCTGATAACTCACTCTTCTTTGCTGGAGGTGACAACTTATGAGACAGTTTTATGACAGATGACCTTGAAGATTCTGTCGCACTCGGAAGAGGGAGACGAGGAAAAAGCCGGGTCAGACTCCGGGAGGATATTTGTTTTGCGGAGGCCCATGAGGGACAGAATTTAGCCGCAGTACTTGTACCCAGGCCCTAATAAATGTCACTTACCTTCCGGGCCCCGGGATATTGGCTGACTGGACTGATGGCCTCTGTCTCCACCTATTCGGTGCTTCCTCTGAGCCAGGGCCGTGCTGAGCGCCTGGACCCTGTCACTTCTTCAGTCTCTACAACAACCTCACACAGCCCTTGAGGAAACTCAGCTCAGGGGTGAACAGTCACCTTGGATCACACAGATCTAAGTTGTGGAGCCGGGACTCCGCCCCAGGGCTGGCTGACCCCAAGGCTTTTTAGCATCAGATTTTGAGAAAAGTCCTCCCACCCTCAACTCCCCAAGGGCTTTCCTTCCTGCAGATGAACGCCGAAGAATGGGCATTCTAGTGTTCTTGAACTTTCGGGGTGGGGGGAGTTTTCTTTGTATTTTATTGAACACATACTTTCCTGGGTTAAAGTTGGCCTGTGCTGCTTTTCGCTCTTCTCCCCGCCTTTGTCTCTGAATCAGGCTTCTTATCTTTTCTATCTCACAGGCTTTGTGTGAGATTAACGAGCACTCATTAATCCCCCACCAGGGCAATGAGGGAGGGACCACCATCTACCCAGTTTCCTTCCGAGGAAGCTGAGGCACAAAGACGCTACATAAGTTGCCCAGGGCCACGCAGCAGAAGGGGGATTCAAATCCAGCAGACTGCTGCCATCTGCCCACTTGGTGGGGCTCATAAGTGCTTGTTGGACCTGAGTCTGGTAGCTGAGCATTGCTAAAGAGGCAAGAAAAATAAACCGTCCTCGCCTTTAAAGAAAAAAAAAAGGTTTTTTTTTTTTTTTGCTCCTTTGTACACTGTGTGATCGAAAAATGTACCTTATATGATAAATTGCAAAGACCTGAGCTATAGTCCACACTGACTTTCCAGCTCCTGGTACCTAAGTATTTTCAAAATAAGGCTAATCAGTGTTCAAGTTGGCAGGTGAAATTAACCCAAAAGGTGAAAAAGCAAAAACTTGCACTGCATAACTCTCTGTATTGTGAGATTTCTGCTAGGAATACGATTAAGAATAAGACCTTCTAAACTGTGAATGAAAACTAGAAGCATAGGAAATCTTGTTTTATCATAGCAATTCTAGGTATGATTTTCTATATTAAAAAAAATCCCATATCCCATATTCTAAAGTTGAACATATTTGCAGTAAACATAAACTTGCATTTAGGTTTTAAAGGACAACATGTTCTAATCTCACAAAACATTTAGCAAATAACCTTTGAGTTCACATGAGCCACCCACACAAAACCCAAAATGAGCTACAGAGAAAACATAGAAAAAGCAACTGTCTGTTGACAACCAGATTTTCTTTCAGTTCTTTGAGTTTTCTGTCTATAAATAATCTGTATGTTTCAAATGTGACCATTTTCTTTCAAGGTGTCTCCTGGCCTGTTCTCACTTAAGTATGCTTGAAAAACAAGAATTCACTGTGTAAATCATGGACACGATTGAGTTTCTGGAGGGGAGAGCTTCAAAATACATGCTTTTTAGAGACCCAAAGTGTCAAAATGAAGCCTTAAGATGATGTGTTCCTTCTTCAGTGCATCTTTATCTTTTATGAAATCTGGAGTTTGATAAATCACCAGAGACAAAAGCCTCATTTTTAACCTAGATCCCAAATGTCACGTGGAAAAATAGTGCTGTGTCTCCTCTTCATGAATTTACCTTTCTCTTTGTTTATGAATTATGGGAATTTGTTTGCAGAGAAAACATAATGCTCTGTTAACTTGAACATGATGGCTTTTACTCAGAAACGTGAGAACTGAAAAGAAAAAAAAGAGCATTCAATTCTTTGAGATATAATCATTAAACAAGTTTTGATACATGCTCAAAGTGGCATAAAATGCCGCTTTGCATGGGGAAAGGATCACCAGGTAACTAAAAGTGAGGTTTTCATCAGTATTTCATCAGTATTTCACCTCCCCTAACTGACTCAGGACCCCTGATCTGGTCCATCAAAGTGCATGTTGAATCCTCAATGGGGAAATTTTATGTAACATCAGTGTAAATAGAGATGGATGAAGCTATCTATTGGGATTCTTTTTCCTAAAAAATTACTCAGAAATTCTCTCTTAATTGGCAGCTTAGAAAATAAAATACATTCCTACAGATTTCTGTAATTATAGGTGAAAATGGTTCTGTGTCCAAGAGGGCAGCCAAAAGGACTTATAGTCCAGATGGCATCAAACCTCTTCTTCCTGAGATCTGGAGGATAAAAGTGCAGAAACCAAGAGTAAGTTAGCCAAGAAGACATAACATGGCAGAGAAAATGGCTTTTTCAAATGTTCAAAATAGCTATTTTTAAATATGTAATACAGTTTCTTGATGCAATTCCTTGCCTTGTGCATATGTTATAGTTCTTAATTCCTGAGAAGTTTAAGACAGAGTAAATTGTATGCAAACCCGTTCCAGGCCGTGGACATGCGGTTGAGTTGTTCTGATCATTGTTACAAAGGTTTTTGCAACGACACTAAGGAGGCACTCAGATTCCATCCCAAGCACCAGAGTTGCGTCCAGCCGCAGCTGCACGGGACCAGCTGCAGCTGCGAGCAGTTGACCTTGGTCTGCTCTGGTCTTCCCTCTTGCAAGGAACATGCAAACCGTGTTGGTCTTAAGGAATGGGATTAAGGCAGTGCCTTGGACTCTGGGACCAAAATGGCAGGATGTCCTGGGGACGTTGAGACTTGCTCTGTCTCTCAAACTCCAATTCCCCATGAAGAACAAATCTGGCCGGCCCCAGCCGAGTCCAGCGTCTACTCAGCTGTCCTTCAGAAACAACACTGTTGGAGAACACTGTTTGTTCACGCCTTTATCCACCCATCCTCAGCCAACAAGTTCTGCTGAAGGCCTGCTGTGTGCCAGGAGGTGTGTTAAGTGCTGGGGATAGAATATCCAGTAAGAAAGGCCCCTGCTCTCAAGGAGCTGGGATGAGAGTTACCCCAGACTTGGTGCACTGGGAGAACATGGGAGAGACGTCGTCCAGTGTGTGGGGTTCATGTGGCTCCCCACAAAGTCCTAGGTGAGGCGATCAGTGTTTGAGACCTTGATATTTTTAGATATACTTAAAAAAAATTTATTTACTTTTGGCTGCACTGGGTCTTCATTGCTGCACGTGGGCTTTCTCTACTGTGGCGAGCGCAGGCTACTGTTGGTTGCGGTGCGCAGGCTTCTCATCACGGTGACTTCTCCTGTTGCAAAGCATGGGCTCTAGGTGCGCGGGCTTCAGTAGTTGTAGCACTTGGGCTCAGTAGTTGTGGCGCACGGGCTTAGTTGCTCCGCGGCATGTGGGATCTTCCCGGACCAGGGCTCGAACCCATGTCCCCTGCATTGGCAGGTGGATTCTTAACCACTGTGCCACCAGGGAAGCCCTGAGACCTTGATTTTTGGTGGATGGGCAAGATTTACCTTTAGTATGTAGGTGGCAAGCGCATCACAAGCAGAAGGAAGGGCAAAATGGGAGGCATGAAATGCACGGGTGACTTGGGAAAGCGCTTGTGGTGTGGTGCGTCCAGGATGCAGGGCAAACGTAGAAGGTGGGAGTCGGGGTCCCGCAGGGTCCGTGTGGGCCACGTGTGGGAGCTTTCACTATCCACCTCCACAGTCAGTGGGGGTCTGGGAGAGATTGAGAGCAGGGGGAGGCATGGCCTGCTTGGGGCGTTAGGGAGAGGCCTCTATCTGTGGTGTGGAGGGGAATCGTGACCAGGGAGGCTGGGCGAGGCTGTCCAGGAGGAAGCTGGGCAGAAATGAACTCAGAAGCGATGGCGGCAGGACTGGGGCCGAGGGTGGGGTTCCGGAGATGTTACAGGGAAGGAATCTATGGGACCTTGAGAGTGATCAGACGTGAAGGGTGAGGTAGGAGGGAACGCGGAGGCTGACGAGGGAGGGGTTGGCTCTCGCACCGGGTGACCGGACGGGATGAGATTGCACTTGGACCTGGGGCACGAGCGGGGCCTGGAGCATGTAAGTGAGACGCTGAGACAGGGGAAAGGCAGAGAGGACTGGGAGCCACAGAGACACCCCAGTCCTGAGCAGAAGCATCATGTTAAATTGAGAGGAGAACCCCTCAAAATGGAACATCGGAGTGGGTGCCAGGCCCTGGGCAGTGGCTCACGGCTGTCCTGTCCATGACCCTCCTGGAGTCCACAGCTCTTGGTTTTCCAAACTCCGTCAACTCCTGCTCTCTTGGTGGATCAGGGGCAGGGAGGGGCGTGACCTCCAGCCGAGCGTCGCTGTGAGACTCGTCCTTCCCGGCAGTTGCGAGGGATCTGCCAGTGGTTGGGACGCTCCCACGGGGAAGGCTGTCTGCCAGGGAGAAGATCGGGCGATGTGGCCACCACCGATGGCTGCCTCTCGCTCTGCCTCCTGGTCTGGACCAGACCCCAGGAAGCATTCCTTGGTCAAGGTGAGACAGGGACCACATCGAATAAGCGAGAGGACACCCCATGCATCTGAGAGCGGGCAGCTTCCTGCGTACGGGAAGACTGTGGGTTCCAGAGACAGGAGTCCAGCTGAGCTAGGCCCTCATGGCTTCCCAAGTGAATGGCCACGCTTGCTCTGGGCTGAAAGGACTCTTCCCAGAGAATCCGTGATGAGTGAGCTCCCGCTCGTGACATCAAGCCTGGCCCGAGCCGAAGACCACAGATGGATCTCCTTTGCAACCAGCTTCATGGGAAGGAAGATCGAATGGGCGTGTGATGCTGCAGCCATGGGGAGAGGGATACAGCCTCCCTCCCGAGGTCCAGACACTGCAGGCAGGGCTCGGCCCCTCACACGGCTGCCCCCTCCTCACAGGAACTGCCCACATCTAGAACGTGGCCGCCGTTTATCCGCGTCTCGTTCCCACAGCTCAGACTAGGTCCAGGCTTCCCAGACGTCAGTGAAACCCTGTTACTGTTCCCATCCCGGGGCCTGGCCAAACTGGCCTTTTACCTGCCTCTAGCAGTGCAGGCTCTGCTGGTCCATGCTCTCCCCCTGTGTGGGCAGAGTTCTTACAGATTTCAAAGGAGTGGACAGAAGTGTAATTTATTTGCTTACAAAGTTGGCAGTGCCTCCTACTTGGAGACTTTGGGCTAGGAGTAGGAGAAGGAGTAAGATGTGAACACCGCACCCTCATGCAAGTGGATGCCGCCGAGCCTGGGAGGGGTACCAGTAGTTGGCAGATGTCGCGGGACTCCAAGGTGGCTTCACAGAGGGTCCCTTGGTGCTGGGTCTTGAAGTGTGAATAGGATCCCAAAGTTGGAAGTGTGGCAGTGCATTCCAGGAGGAGGCTACGGTGTGGGCAAAGATGAAGGTGATGAAGCGAAAAGCTTGTCCAGGGGATGCCAGTGCCCCTCTTCCACCAGGAGGGAGGCTTTTGGGGGAGAGGCCAGGAGAGTACTGAGACGACGAGCCTGGAAGCGTGGGCTGGGGAGGGCTGGGTGCGCTGAGCGCTGCACTGCAGAGCTTGGCCTTTGCCGGGTAGACAGCAGGACGCCGGTGGAGGGCCTGGGCTGGAGAGGTACCCTCTGACCCAGGCTCCCTTGAGGGGAATTTTCCTGGCCCAGGGGCCATGCTGCATTGGAGACAGAGGCCCAGGGTGGGGATGGGTGGGGAGCGGAGCCCAAAACCAGTGAGTGTGGCCAGCAAGTGAGAGGACAGATCTGCAGTGAGATGCTGGCAGGTGGGGTTGCACTGGAGGAGCAGAGGGCCCCATCTCCATCCTTTGGAAGTGCTGAGGTCCCAGGACTCAGGCAGAAAGTGCACTGAGGCTTAGTTACAGGGAACTGGAGCCTGCGTGCCTGGGGAAGAGGCACCTCGGAGCACCTGTCATGCTCGTGGTCACAGAGGAGGGGAGTGTGGTATCTGCGCCGCGTGCCCTGCCTGCTCTCTGGAACGGGTCCCGTGAGCTGAGGAAGAAACAGGCAAGCGCTGCAGGGCCAGCAACAAGGACAGAGCAGGTGGGAGGGTGGGAGTGTGGAGGGAGAGGGGAGCCAGGACCCTTTCCTGGCACAGAGGCTCCCAAGGGTCGGCTCCACGCCCTTTCAGCCCATCTCAATGGGCAGGAGGCCGGAACTGCTACACCTGCTGGCTGCCAAGGAGTTAAAAGCCCCTGTTCCCGCTCTGTGCTGATTCTGAACACAGAGCTGGAGTTCTTTCTGCAAAGACGCAGCCCTCTCTCTCTCTCTCAACATTTCCCTGTTATGTTGTGAAGAAGAGGTGGGAGGGGGACTTCAGAAGCCTGGAGTGACAGATAGTTCGGCAAAGGGTGTCACGAGCATGGCTGTCACTCGCAGGTGAGAGGGGACCGCTGAGGGACAGCCACGGCAGTCTTCCACCTTGTGCATGGGCATCAGGGGAGCCTGGCCCTTGGGGCTCCCAGGGAGAGGCAGGCCTAAGCCAGCCAGGTGGGACGCCCGCCTCCGGGGCCAGGGAGGCCTCGGCAAGGGAGGACCCTGCTCCTGGGCACAGCGCCACACCCTGGCGTGCCCAGTGTGCACGTGCTCAGCTCGCACTCCTCCAGTAGAACCTTCTGTTTAGGGGCAGGTGTCAGCCTCCCCATTTCTGCTGCCCCAACGTGGAGGCTGGCTTCCTCATCTTCACTGTAGGTACGTGAGAGCCACACTTTCCTGCCATTTTGGAGACTCAGCTGGGACTGAGTTTCCTCTTTCCAGGGATGGATGGGGGGCCTGGCTTTGAAGAGGCTTGGGTGAGCCTGTGTTTTCTCACCGGGTCCTTATTCTCTAGCCTGAGCCTGCACTGTGTGTGGGACCCACAGTGAGGGTACCAGACAAGATTACAAAGCAGTGAAGAAAAGATACTCTGTCCTCCCGCCGTGGCACATGTAGCTTTATTCATCCAGAAGGCCAGGTGGGAATCTAGAATTCTCAGACTCCTGGAAGTTTTGTGAACTCTGCAGCCTGGGGAAAAGCATCCCCCTTTCCCCACCTCCCTCTTTCCCATCCACAGCTCCAGCCTAGACACCCAAGGTCTGTCTACACCCCTCCCAACAGCTTCCCCTTGGCCACCCCATGGGTCCAGGGTGCACACACCAGGAGGAGAGCATTCCCAGGAGAGAAGCTCAAGCTACTTGGGCTGGAGAAGTGGGATGCGGGCTCCAGGCGGGCGCTCCCCCATTACCCCGTGGGGAAGGCTGTGGACAGAGGAATGCCAGAGCAGGGCTCTCTAAAGCTTGATAACTGCGGCAGGACCCCTGGTTCCCAGAGCCCTGTCATAGGGATTGAGAGAAAAGCTGAAAGAATATTCTGAGACAGGATTCCTGAGAAATACAACCCGTTCTGTAATATGTCCAGGCCAGCTGTGCCTGCGAACTTAACGATTGTGCCCAGTCTCACCAGCCATATTTCAAAAAGGACAATGGCATTGTGCATTTGGTTCATCTTACTTTCCCCTATTATTTGTATCAACACGTCATCATGATAGCGTCCTAGGCACGAGCATTTCTTTGAGTTTTAGGGTATCCCTCGTGTTGCAAAATCCCGTCTGCCTTTCAGAAACGGCTGCAGGGGTTTGGCTGTTGTACATAATTTATCCACCAGCTCATCGAAGGGGAGGCATATGTGTTTCATGCTGGCCTATAATTTTTTTTCTCCCGAACTACCACTTTTTTTTGTTTTGTTTTTTGCTTCAATCAGGTCGTTTTTTCTATGCATCCCTCTCACCTCCCTCCCCAACCTCAAAGCTAACGAGTATGTTACCTAAAAATCTATTGTTCTTCCTCTATTGTCAGGCTGATCTTTTTGTCGCACAGGGTGGACAGGCTGAACCAAGGAGGGCTTGACTATACTCAGACAGGTGGGAGCCTCTGCAGCCCCTACGGAAATAAATGGCACTGGGACACTTAAGAGCAGTTACAACAATTGAAACGTGGAATCAAGAAGATGATTCCCTCCCGAGTCTCTTAAGGAAGAGCGCGCCCCAGTGCGACCCGTGTTCTGTGGGCGCTGGTCCGGCTGCAGCATCCTTTCTTTTCTCATTAGGCAGGCAGCTCCCTGAATCAGCAACAAAGGGAGAGGAAAGTACATACCACAACTGCTTTCATTTTGAGGGTTATTTTCCTATTTAAAAGTTGAGGCAGGAGGAGGGAGAGGAGAGTGAAGTGTCACCCGTGTGATACTGCTCCCCTGGGGTTGTCAGTGGGCCCCAGACCTGGGCCCCAAGAGCTGTGAGCCACATTTCTGCCCTTCCTTCCTCTTTCAGGACTCAGTAGAAATCAGAGCAGGGGGAGGTGGGGGAGAAACCTGCCTTGGGCACGAGAGCATCTGTCACCCTGGCTCTGAGGCGAGGGGAAACAACCAGGGAATTGGTGAGCCCTGCTTGTCTGACCTGCAGTTGTCAAGGTTGGCTTTTATCGTTTGTGTCAAAGGAGTGAGAGGTGATCGATTCATGAAACGCAGCGGGCCGGTTAAGGGGAAGCTCCACCCGTGGGGTCCTGTGTTCCCACAAGTGCACTCCAGTCCAGTTCCAAAAACTGGGTCATGACTTGAGGCCTGTTGGGCAGGACGGGCATAGAACAAGCAGGCTGAGACCCAGGCTGTCTTCTGGAGCCCGGAGCTTCCCTCCTGAGATACGGCAGCAAGTGTACCGAAAAACCAAAGCAAGACTCAAAAAGAACCCAGCGTGTAACATGTCATGCCAGTGCATCAAACGGGAATGAATCAGTGTGATGGGGAAAAATTAGACAAAACTCCTTAGAGGTGCAGAGAATTGGGTGCCGCGCCCCCCGGCACTGGGCACTGACATCCAGCCTCTGCATTAGTCCTCACACCGACGCCAGGAGGCCGGCACCCTCTCCACGTGTGGCTGGTGAGGAAATTGAGGCTCAGTCAGTGTGTGACTCATCTGTTGTCTGAGGAGGCTGGTGGCGGCAGCACCGTTGAGGATGTGAGTCAGGTTCATCTGACTCCAGGCCTGTGCAGCTGACCCCTCCATCCACTGGGCCCGGCAGAAGGTGTTCTCTGAGCAGATTGGGAGGAGAGAGGGAGAGGGTCACGTGGGCCGAGGACCAAGCCGTGGTTTGAAGATGGTGAGGAACCGTTGGAGAGGACGTCTTGTCCAGGGCAGAGGGGCTAAGATGGTGGAGGAGACGAGAAGCCAGAGGGCAGTGCCAGGCTTCCTACGGTGGCAGGAGAGGAGGCCTGGGCCTCAGGGTTGGAGAGCAAGTTAGAAGCGTTCTGCAGGCATCAGAGCGGCAGCTGTGCCAAGGGGAAGGGGTGCCTTTGAGGGGCAAGGAGAGTCCGCAGGCATGGCGACAGGAGGGAAAATCAAAGATTTGGGCCTGGAGGCTGGTGGATGACAGTCCCTCCCACTGAAATGGGAAAATTCAGGAAAGGGATGCCTAGGCGTGGAGCTCAACTGGTTTCGCTTAGATGTATCAATACAGAATTTCAGGGAGCAGCTGCTCTCCTGGGTGCCACGTCTCGTGAACAAGTAAAGGTGTCACAGTGGAGTCCGGCACACGGGCAGCTGGACGCATGGACGCGGGGCCACCCCAGGGCGGGGAGAGGGGAGGGTGAGAATCTAGCGGCCCGCCGAGGAGGCCGGGAGAAAGTGTCTAGATGTCCGCGGCCTGTGCTGAGGAAGATGCCATGTCACAGCAGAAACCTCTACCAAATAAAATAGCCACCTTCTAAAAGATTATCTAAAGAACACCGAGTGCGGATTCTTTTTTTGGCGGTGGGGGGAGGTTATTTTTTATTTTTTACAGTAGCTCCTTGTTGGTTATTTATTTTAAATCTAGCAGTGTGTACATGTCAATCCCAAACTCCCAATCTACCCTTCCCCTACCACCTTTCCCCCGGTGACCATAAGTTCATTCTCTTAAGTCTGTGAATCTACTTCTGTTTTGTAAATAAGTTCATTTGTATCATTTTTTTTTAAGATTCTGCATATAAGCGATATCATATGCTATTTCTCTTTCTGTGTCTGACTTACTTCACTTAGTATGATAATCTCCAGGTCCATGCATGTTGCTGCAAATGGCATTATTTCATTCTTCTTATGGCTGAGTAATATTCCATTGTGGAAGATGGGCTGGAGCCAGGGGATGGCCAGTGGCTTTGAGTCGTTGGATGGGTGGTTGAGCTATGCTGCACTCAAAGGCAGGATGTGAGACTGCCCAGCAGACAGCAGTGAAGGGTGACGACAGGTAAAGAGTTAATGCAAGTTTGAGTCTGGAAATAAGAGGCTCATCTACACGGGTCACTCAGTTAAAGACTTAATGCCTGTCAAAAGAAGCGGATTTAAATCTGAGGGTGGCAGGGAATCATGGGAGCATTTTCGAGAATGAAACAATACAGTCAAAGCAGCGTGCATGGGACGCAGTTGTGGTTTTGTGCTTATGTGCACTGAAAAGGATGCTCACGCGAATGGGCCTTGAGTGAGAGCTGGGCCACCAGCATAGAGAAGGGGAGTATAATTTGTGTAAATTGTCTCAGTTAATATTACTAGAGCTTTCATGGCCAATAGAAATGGATCATTAATCTCTTTGCAGACCTTCTTGGTTTCTCTCCACCATCCTGTTGGAGAAAGATGGTAGGGGAAATGCGACTTGAAATATTTGGGGGACTTGTTGGGTTTGCTTGAGTCGACACTGGGCCCTCATCATTCATAGCCAGAGAAGACTTAACACCGTGGGAATCACGATGGAGACTTGAGAGAGAAAATGTAGCACCGCCAGATTTACAAAGGCAGGTGGAGTCCTCTAGGCGGTGGTCACAGGAAATGAACAGGCAGTGTGGTCATGGGGGACAGGCTGTATGGTGGCTGAACCCAGGACCTCCCGGCGGTGTATTTTTCATTTTTAAAATTTTATTAATTAATTTTTTTATTGGAGTATAGATGATTTACAATGTTGTGCTAGTTTCAGGTGTACAGCAAAGTGAATCAGTTATCCATATACATATATCCACTCTTTTTTAGATTCTCTTCCCATATAGGTCATTACAGAGTGTTGAGAAGAGTTCCCTGTGCTATACCGTAGGTTCTTATTAGTTATCTATTTTACATACAGCAGTGTGTATATGTCCATCCCAATCTCCCGATGTATCCCTCCCCCTCCCCCTCCCCCCCCCAGCCCCCGGTAACCATAACTTTGTTTTCTGTAATACATCTGGGACTATATTTCTGACTATATGTGACTAGAAATAAGCTCGTTTGTACCATTTTAGGATGGAGCTTTGCTGATGGTCACGGCCGTTTACTCTGATGTAATCATCCCGGCTGACAAGGGTGAAGTGACTGCGCGGCCCTGCTCCCACCTCCCCCGGGGCGGGCTCTGTCCACCTTGAACTTATCACCAAGGAAAGATTGTAGCATGCCACCTCTATCTGTTATCACCACGATGTCCTCCTCCAAACAGGGTCCAAAGGGTCCAAAGGGATGCCATTCACTTTCTCTTTCTTCCTTTCCAGTGACTTTAGAGCAGTCCTCCCTGCCCGGGAGGAGCTGTCCTGAAAAGAGGACCAGGCTTTGTTAAAAAAGGTACGTTGTGCTATGCGGCTGCTTCCCACTAGCTATCTACCTTACGTTTGGTAGTGTATATATGTCCATGCCTCTCTCTCGCTTTGTCAGGGAGATCAGCTCGGTGCTTTGTGACCGCCTGGAGGGGTGGGATAGGGAGGGTGGGAGGGAGGGAGATGCAAGAGGGAGGAGATATGGGAACATATGTATATGTATAACTGATTCACTTTGTTATAAAGCATAAACTAACACACCATTGTGAAGCAATTATACTCCAATAAAGATGTAAAATAAATAAGTATTAACTTCAGATAAAAAAAAAAAAAAGGTACGTTATCACACAAAGCGCTGATTGCCTTAAAGGCTCACAGCATTTTTATTGCCCTGAGGAGGGGTTCACTTTTACGAGCCAGAGTAAATTTATCATCCCTGAATTTTGTGCTCCTTGGGGATAAACTTGCCATCGGTGGGTAGGAGGGCTGCTGGTTAATGAGCACAGCCGCCGTCCTCGGAGTGCAGCAAAGTGACAGGAAAGTGGGTGTCAACCACTAGCGGGGAATCTGTTCAATTCTCCAAAGGGCTCAGTTGGTTCTATTTAAGCTTATCTGACAGAGCCTTGATTCTCTGAGCAGATTTATGAGACTTGGCCAAATTCTATGACTCTCACCATACTTTTTAATTAAGACAAAGGATCCCATACGTTCTGTGTCTGCCACATCTTTCGTCGCCGTGGGGAGAGCCTCACAAATGAGTCTGTTCGTATGAGCCACTGGAAGGGGCATCTTATGTCATAGCTTCCTCGCCCTTGAGTGGGAGACAGACTTCTTTTATTCTTGGTGACCATCGTTTTCTTTCCTTCCAAATGACGAAGGAACACAGGTGCGGGCTAACCTACATTGCAGTTGTACATCTAGGTGAGCCAAAAGTGTGGAAAAGCCTGTCCAGCAGCCTGCCTGCATTTAATTAAAACTTAGTCTTTGAAGGCAGAAAGCAGTAGGTACCAGCAGATCATAAAAGTACAGACACGCTTTTCCACCAATGGGTGAGACTCATGTTTTCACCTAGAAACTGTCCTCAGACTGACCTAGAGGCATCTGCATTTCCGTGACGTCATTTCAGTTCTGTACTGTCAGGAAACCGCGTGTACCAGGAATTGCATTTCTTTACCTAAATACCATACCAGGTGTTCTCTGACTTTAGAAATGGGTGGAAAATATAGGGCGTCACTAGAAGGGATTTTCAACTCATTTGCCTAAGATGTGATATTTTCAGTCTGTCTTTTTTTAAAGCTTTCAGTGATGTTGATTTTATAATACAGAAGTGCTGATACCAAACATTGGGTTTGCCCGGGAAACGTGGTCCACCAGGGTCCCGGCTCTTCCAATACACTGACTTTCAGTGGCACCCATTCAGGCACAGAAACTTTACTTGGTACTTTGAGGTTGTCCACCCTAAGCTCTCAGTTCCCCACCCTGAGGGCCATTCCCCCAGGACCTTCCCTTCCAGGGACAGGCAGTGGCACTGTGATCTCGGGGTAGCTCTTGGCCCCCAGACACTCACCTCTTTACTCCAGTCGCTAGTCAAGGTGATGAGGACACAGTGCCTTTGGCCCTTTCTTCCTATTCTGTCTGGCGTTTTCTCCTGCCATCTCCTCCTTCTTGCTTCTCTCCTCCTGTTCATCTCTCCACCGTGTTCCCTCCTCCATGCCTCTGTGGGCTGAACCAACTCCTATGTGTTGCTTGGTCCTGCTGGTGAGCCCTGCATGGAAATTACCTGGGCATCTCAGAGGCAGCCTGGGGTAGAGAGGGCAGAGCACAGAGCCTGGCGCCAGGAGAGCAGACCTCCAGGCCCGCTCCTAGCTGTCCCTATGGCCTCCACGACTGCAGATACCACAGCCGCTCTCTTCACATCCATAGGGAGAGGGTAGAAAGAGATGCCACCCAAAGCCTCTTCCTTCTCTTACTTTCTCACCCACCTGCCATGCACACATTGCCCCAGGCTGGCTTCTTGGGAACATTTGGTTAGAAACTAACAGTTGAATACTCTGTAATGACCTATATGGGAAAAGAATCTAAAAAAGACTGGATATGTGTATAGGTATAACTGATTCACTTTGTTGTACCCCTGAAACTAATACAACATTATAATTCAACTATACTCCAATAAATATTAATTTAAAAAAAGAAGAGGCTACCCTGGTGGCACAGTGGTTAAGAATCTGCCTGCCAATGCAGGGGACATGGGTTTGAGCCCTGGGCCGGGAAGATCCCACATGCCGCGGAGCAACTAAGTCCGTGTGCCACAACTACTGAGCCTGCGCTCTACAGCCCGCGAGCCACAACTACTGAGTCCACGTGCCACAACTACTGAAACCCGCACACCTAGAGCCCATGCTCTGCAACAAGAGAAGCCACTCTAATGAGAAGCCCATGCACTGCAGCAAAGAGTAGCCCCTGCTCACCGCAACTAGAGAAAGCCCGTGTGCAGCAATGAAGACCCAATGCACCCAAAAATAAATTAAAATAAAGAAGAAGAAGAAGAAACTAACAGTTGGGAGTGGGAGAGGGTTCAGATAGCCCAAGGTGTCCTGGAATGATGTCCAGTGACATTCAGTATTTTACATCTTCCCTGTTGGTCTCTGCAGACTGTGCGACTATTGCAACCGAGGGTGATGTCTGTGGGTGTTTTCTCAATATCTGCAGATATTTGAACTGGCATCATCAAAGAAGTTTCACTCAACAAAAACGTGTGCTCAGTTCATATATACTGAAACTATTTTATGATTTTTTTCTCAGGAGATTGAGGTTTTTTAATGTCACATATCAGAGAGCATCATGTGGGCGTGACAGTGGTATGCAGGATTTTTGTAGATTGTTCTGTGGAAGAACTTGCTCAGGGTGACAGTAGATCGTTCTGACTACAGTCAGCCTGTGGTCAAGTTTATGTTTACTCGAGTGAGCTATTCACTTCCTAGATTCTCTGCAGCCAACTTAAATATCTAACTCCACCTTGTTGAGTGAACAGTTGTTGCAGGCAAAAAAAAAAAAAATGCAGATTGGTGTTGAATATGATGTTTTAGAAAACAATATTTTGCATGCATACCATTGCATCCCTATACTGTCCCAGATAATTGAGACCTAAGGACAGATATTTCATGACCTGTGAGTGTGCTCTAGACACAGACTGCAGGGAAGATGCAAAAGACGAGCACACAGCAGTCGAGCCAACGTCCGACACCCCTGGAAAAACAAAGCCAGAGTGTGAGGTTTTGGAGATGGCAGAGGCCAGAGCCTTCGTGTGACAACCAGGAAGAGTAGGACAGGGAGAAGATATGGCCCTCTGCCACGGCACTGCTAGTTGTCGGGCAGTAGAACTGTGACCACAAAGCCCCTGGACCCTCAGGCTGGACTCCTCCCAGATGATCAGATTCACAGAAAATCCACCACCTCGGCCAGAGCTGCTCGGGAGGTAAGACTGACGAAGCCTCAGGTGCACTGCTGTGGCTGGCGTGTGGAATCACGCTCGTGGCTTGCTGTGAATCACACCCTATTTGCTGAGACTACCGTGAGGCAGGAGGGAGCTGGCTTCTCTGTGACTCAGTTTCCCCAAATACCAAGCAGAGGTCAAGGCTGTTGATGACTTAGGATTTTCCCACCACTGTGGCCCTGCTAAGGGGCTGGGAAAAGATGCCAAGAGGTAGGACAGCTGTCATTAGGGTTTGCCTCTCAGGGAGATTTCACTATGATTTGAACCACAGAAAAGATTTAGATTCCATAAATGACTTATGACCCCATTCACTTTCCGTCCCCATACTTACCTATTCCTTCCCTCGTTCTTAGTTCTGCTTGCCAATTCATCTCTTCGGTCCTTGCTGTCACTACCCTGGACAGCCCACTTACGCCTCTGCTCTGCCCTCCACTCCACTGTGGCTCTGGATCTCACCTAAGCTCTAGCTCCACGTCCCAGCTCACTCAGCAGGTCTGAACCCCACCTGTCTACGGTCTCTGTCCTCCCTCCTCAGCCTCAGGGCCATGGGACAGTCCATGACTCTGTCCTGGGACTGCCACTCCAGAGCCAGTGCATCTGTGCCCCTGGCAGCATCTTTCAGAGTCACCCCTTTCCTCTGTTCCAGAACAGAGCACCTGGGCTTGGTCCACTGGGGGCAAGTCTGATCTCCACTCTGCCAGGATCCAGCGTGTGACCTTGGGCAGGTCACTTTGACCTCTTTTAGCCCAGTGTCCTCTTCTGGCAAAAGAGGAAGAGAATTAGATTACTCCGGAGACCCATCCAGCACCTGCACTCTGTGAACCTGTGCCTGGACATTGCCAACAAGCCTGCGATTCTAAACGTGCTTGAGAATGAATCAGCGTGGTCTTCCAGCTGCTTGTCTCTCTCCTTCGGGCTTAGCCAAATGAACCTTCTCAGAGCCCCATGTCCTACGTGTCCTTCCCCGGATAAGTTTCCAGCCCTAAGTCTCTCTATCCTTTGAAACAGGGAGATGACAGAAGTCCAGAAACCTGGACTTCTTGGCTTTTTGAGAGTGAAAGGGGGCACCATTAAAAATTAAGCTTGGGTGACAGGCATAAACCATGACGGTCCCAGGCAAACCCAGGCATCTGGTTAGCCTAGTTTTGAGTCAAGGCCCAAATCCCTTCCTCAGTCAAATGGCTCTACCTTGCCTCTCAAACTTTGCTCTCAGTGTTCGGTCCAGCTGTTCCCTGCCTGCCTCCCAGGATCGTCTCCTCTTAAAAATTGTGCCCTCTTTTCAGTGATGGAAAGTAGTCATAAGACAGGCCCCTTGGTGCCAATCTGCATTCGGACCATCATTTTCTAAATCAAATAGAAATGATCACAGTTCCTCCGTCTGTTCTCTGGGGAGTTTCTTACACAACTGGCAGCAGTCTTTCCAGTTTGGGTGTGAGACAGCAGCCCAGCAAGGACCCTCACTGGGACAAAAACATCCTGAGGTCGTCACCTGCTGGGTCTCCCTGCCTTCCTTGGAAAAGCAAGTAGGATGTTCTGGGGAAAGTGGCCATTCCTGATCCGTGCTGCTCCCCCCCAGGCCAGGGCACAAGAGCTAGTTGAAGGAGCTTCTGCTGACCTGCTATAACTGGAGGGTTGGCTCAGAGCAAGGCTTTTCCACTCCAGGGATGCCGAGCGAGTGCCTGGAATGTTCCCCACACTGCAGCCCCCAGCGCGGTCCTGGCTTGGCCACTCTGCCCAAGTGCTCTGGCTGGAGGTACCATGTAAAGTTCAAGGTCGGCTTTTCTGTAGGTGAGATCCCATATCACACCACGTCGGCTATAGAAAATGGTAACAAGAGCCAAGCTGCCTGCTCAAGAGTAAATAGAACCACTTGAACCTGTCCTCCCCAGATCGCAGACCTTCGGAAGGGCTGTCACACCAGCAGCAGCAGTGATGGCTGTTCTCCATCTGATTGGCAGAAGGGCAGACCGTCTGGGGCGAAGTGGATGATACCTTGGTCTGAGGACACAAGCAGGGCAGTTTGAGTACCTGCTGTCTGTCCAGCTGGCACGCACAGGGGCCCATCGGAGTGGATGGCACAGTTGCAGGGTGCTGGGGCCCAGATCAAGAAAACCTACAGAGGCGATTCCCCAGGAAGGCTCCACTGACCGGAGGCTGGAGTGCTGCTGGAAGCTTCCTTAGCATTTCTTACCAACCGCCAAGTGTTCACACTGCCCCCAAATGCACAGGGGAAACTGGGCAGATACGGAGGGCAGGACGCCAGGCCTCCCTCCCACGCATCCCCTCACCACTGTGGTCTGGCTAGCTGGAGCTTTTTCTCTGTCTAATGATGTTCTAGGAAATCAGACACATGAGTCTTTCCTGAAACTCAAAGTCCCTGAGCGAGCGACATGGCCCAACCCTTCAGTCCCCCAGGTTTACAAAATACAACTTCTTCCCAGAAACGAGCCTTTTCTCCTAGCCTGGTGGAATCCTGGTCTGTTAGGAAGGAGAGTTTTCACAAGAAAATGATGACTTTACCTTAACCTGGGACCCCGGCAGAGCCTTGAGGAGAAAGGGGATTTTCCACATGACCGCTGCAGTGATTCACCTCCCCTCGAAGGTTTAGAAACACCCCAGCAAGCTGCTTATCTAGTGTTCCTTCAGTTGTCACTGTCACAAAGGTTCTTTCTGCTTGGCTTCTCCCCCAGTCTGCCTCACCCGCCTCACTCTCTCCGTGTGATCGGCCCAGGGAGCAGCGTTCCGTTTGGGGAATGGCCCACGCATCCTCGCAGGGCCTTTGTCTGTCTTTGTGCGTTAGAGAAGGCCTCTGCTCCCCCAGCCCCGACGCGGCGCTCACCACGGCAACCCCAGCACAGGGGCAGGGCGTCTGCAGGGGACTGTCCCCACCTCGCCAGCGGCTGGCAGAGGCCGTTGGAGCCTGTCAAGTGGGCGAGATGGGGTTTTTCCCTTTTTCCTGCATTCTAACTGCTCTTTCTTTCTTTTCTCAACATGTGTAGGTAGCAGCTGGTTTAAGCACCAAACCCAGCGGCCAAAAGTTAATTGCAAGCACTTCCCACTGAGCGCAGGGAAAACCGTGATGTCCTCCTTTCTGTCGGCGGCCCTTTTCCTACCCGAGGACCCCAGCGTGGCCCCTTGCCTTTGAGAGTGTCCTGGGCCCCAGGGCAGGAAGCAGGAGCAAACATCCTGTGTGTGCACCACGCGTGCCTGCAGCCCCTGCTCAGGCGTCTGCAGCCAGTCATGGGCTCAGGCTTCCCGCACAGAAGCAAAGGTTCCTACCTGGGGCCTGAGGGCGTTTCCAAACCCAGTCCATCACGAATAGTGTCAGTCCCTGCTCCAACTTCCCGGAGCCCAGATCATTAAGGGTAGCGGGCTCTGCGGTGCTGAAACCCCATCCTTTCCCCCTGTTCTTTTCCCGCTACCTTCTCTGCTCCTTGCGAGCCAGAGCCACACAGAAAGAAGCGAGCATGTGGCTGACAGTGTTTCAAGGCAGCTGTTCTACAATATTCACTGAGGACCCGTTATGGGCCAGGTGATGTTTATCTAGTACCTGGTTCGTTTGAAGACTATATTTCGGGTTTTTTAGAATATATATATTTAATAAGGGAAAAGAGCTACAAGTGACAAAGAAATCAAATTTCAGACGTAGTGTTACAGCCATAAATGGTTTTCCCTCATTCCTGTACCTCTGTGCCATTGAGGCCCTGGAATGCCTGCTTCCCTTCATTCCTGGTTCTCTCCCCACAAGTTCAAGCTCATGCCAAGGCTCTGCAGGGCTCATCTCAAACCACCCCCAACCCAAATCTCAATGACAATTATCTCTCCTGATGAAACTTTAATTTTGGAAAGGAATCTTTGGTGCATAGGAGTAACTTTTTAACTCAAAGAAATAAATATCCAATGGTTGGAATTTCAGGCTCCCTGATAGGTCAACAGAAGGGTTATTTTGTTGACTGTCTTCACATACCTACCACAACCCCTCTTCAGAAACATCTGTGAGTGGCTATTATGTGCCAATCACTGGAGGTGCTAATATCAATAAGACCCTCACCCTCAATTCCCTGACTAATAGATGAGACCCCAACAAGCGAGCACGTTGGAGTGGGTTACATGCTGAGACGGGGGAAATTGGGGGAGTTAACAAAGCACTCAGCTGGGGTGCCCAACTCAGCATGGGTTAGAAAAGACTTGCCAGAGGAGCTGGCATTTGTGCTAAGTTTCTGCAGGAAATTAAATTTAACCAACTGCGTGGGTTCCGCCGTGCTTACTGGTGGGTTCCGTGTGAGAAGTTGTGTTCTGAGTTTTCCAATTATAGAGTGTTTCGGGTGCACTGATGCATGTCTTGCAAGCTGGCTGCCACAGTAGGGGACCTAGACAGCTGCCTCTTTAGGGGAGAGGTCTCCAGAAGCTTCCATTCTTGTTGGCCATGCACGTTTCCCCAGTGTGCTATAGCTATCTTGAAATTCCAGCATTGGCTTGGAAGGCTACCCTAACTTCCAGAGATTAATGTCAGTGTCGGGTATCTCTGAGAGGGAATGCAGCAGAAGCCATCATCAGCTAACACTTGCCCTAGAATTGTTCTGTGAGCACAGTCTCCAGACCAGGGGCCAGAGATAGAGAGTGAGGCAAGGGGTAGGGGATTAGGAGAAGGGCAGAAGGATTTCCTGTCCTGCAGCAAGAGGGCATGCTTTGCTGTCTGACATTCTGTACTTTGCCCACCTCCTCCACAAAGCGCTCCTCACAGGGGAAATGGACCAATGGCTTTCCAGGCCAAGCGCCATCACGTGCAAACTCTACACGTTCCTGATTACCTAAGAGGAGCATATGACCGCACGGACGAATGGAGCAGTATGTGCAACGTGACACCTGCTCTGTCCTTGACACTTCTTTATCAAGCATCTAAATCGACACCTAAGTGGAGAACCAGCTGGAGAGCAGAAATCCCATGTTCAGCACGGCAGCACGCTTCCCCAAGTGTGGAGATCGTCACCCTCTGAGGATGCTTGGTCCTGCAAGCCCGTCCTGGGACATGTGCAAGGGGTTCTTGCCTGAACACTCTCCCCTCCATGTCTTCTGTGCACAGCGCAAGGGGCAGATTTCATTTCAGGCTGTTCTAGAAGACAGGGCCGAAAGTAAGCAAGGAAACCACTGGAGACAAATAAAAAAATGGGAAGAATTTGGTGAAAGCCATCTGTAGGAAAATAAGAGCAAAATTTGACCCTAGGGAACTAGAGTTAGTGGGAGGAGAAAACAGGGCCAGGCCCCAAGCTTGTCGTTTTGCCATTTAAATAAAGAGGTCAAGATGCTGAAGTGCCCAGGAGAATTCTCTTGAGTGACTTACCCAGAATATGGAGAAATTCCATCAGGGCATTTCAGTGCTATGAGTCTGGGCTACTAGACATGAACAGAATTACCAAGTGGCTTTTCCAGAACACAGTGAAGGGGACATTAGCACTAGAGTTATATGGGGGCTCATGCTGAATGGGGCTGAGAAAGGAGGCAAAGCTCAGCTCTCACACCCAGGCAGCAGCCCCTGACTGCAGCCAAGCCCCTCTGTGCCCTGACTGAAAACTGGAAATGTTATGAGACTTGATGATTTCTGCTCCCTGGACCTGCCCAACTCTTCCTCTTGCCCTTACTGACTTTTAGCTGATCTCTTTTGGGTTAATTTTATATTCAAAACTCTACTGAAACACACACACACACACACACACACACACACACGCGCGCGCGCACGCGCACACGCGCACACGCACCATGGTTATCAACTTTTAGAGAGGAAAAAAGAAAAACAATTAGTTAGCTCTACCTCCTTCCTCTCCTAGGACCCAGCAAGATGCCTGGCACACAGTCAGCTCTCAAGAGGTAAGGAGGGGGAGGAGAAAGGGAGGAAGGAGGGAGAAACTTAGTTTTGGAATAAACGTCAGGAAAATGGCCAGCACGAAGGCACCAGTCACTTGATCGCTGCTTCTTCTCGGAGTCTCCTGATGGAATGTTTTTGCCTTCGGGAAAATCTTTCCATCTCTGTCTCTTCTAGGACTGTGAAAAGGACAGAATGGGGATGAGACAACTTGATGTGTTCTTGAAACAGACATCATAAAAATGTTTTCATGAGTGACTACAAATGTGCTTGAAACAAAAGAATAGAAAGGCTCATCAAATAAATAGTCTCAGCAAAGAAATAGTAAATGCAAGCAACCAGATAGAGATATTAGAACTGAAAAATACGGGCTTCCCTGGTGGCGCAGTGGTTGAGAGTCCGCCTGCCGATGCAGGGGACACGGGTTTGTGCCCCGGTCCGGGAGGATCCCACATGCCGCAGAGCGGCTGGGCCCGTGAGCCATGGCCGCTGAGCCTGTGCGTCTGGAGCCTGTGCTCCGCAACGGGAGAGGCCACAACAGTGAGAGGCCTGTGTACCGCAAAAAAAAAAAAAAAAAGAACTGAAAAACACAATAACTGAAATAAAAATCTCAGTAGATGGAGTCAACAGCAGGATTGAACTGGATGAAAATGAAAATATAATCCAATTTTTGGAACACAGCTAAAACAGTGCTAGGAGGGGAACTTATAGCTTACATGAAATAGAGGAAAAGTCTCAAGTCAATAACCTAAGCTACCACCTCAAGAACCTAAAAAATTGAGAGCAAGATAAACCCAAGGACAGCAGAAGGAAAGAGATAATAAAGATAAGAGCAAGAATCAATGAAATTGAAAACAGGAAGAAAATAGAGAAAAATAATGAGGCAAAGAGTTGGATCTTTGAAAAAAATCAACAAAGTTGATTTTTTAAGTCTAACAAAGAAAAATAATGAGGCAAAGAGTTGGATCTTTGAAAAAAATCAACAAAGTTGATTTTTTAAAAGTCTAACAAAGAAAAGACACAAATCACTAACATCAGGAATTCAATAGATGATATCGGTAAACACCCTGCAGACATCAAAATGATAATAAAGGATTACTAAGAAAATTCTACATACATGAATTGGACACCTTAGATGAAATGGACCAATTCCTCAAAAACACAAATCACCATACTCAATATGAAATACACAATTTGAATCGCCCTATAACTGTTATGGAAATTGAATTTATATTTAAAATTCTAGGAAAAGAAAACACCAGTCTCCAGAATTCACTGGAGAGTTCTACTAAACGTTTAAATAAGAATTAATGATTCTACAGAATCTCTTCCAGATAATGCAAGAGGAGGAAATACATTCATTTTATGAAGCTAGTGTTGACCTAATATCACACCAGACAAAAACAGAACGAAAAAGGAAAAGTATGGACCCATATCCCTTATGAATATAGACACAAAAGTTTCTCACAAAATATTAGGAACTAGAATTCAGCAATATATTAAAAAAATTATATACCAAAAAAATTATAAACCAAGTGTGGTTTGCTCCAAGGATGCAAGACTGGTTCAATTTCCTAAAATCATTCAATTTAGTTATCCATATTAATAGGCAAAAGACAAAAAAAAAAAAATCACATGATCATATCAATTGGTACCAGAAAAAGCATTTGACAAAATGCAGCACCCATTTGTGATAACCCTCAGACAAACAGGAAGCGAGTGAAACCTCCTCAACTTGGTAAAGAGCATCTACAAAAATCCTGTAGCTCAGTGGTCCCCAAACTTTTTGGCACCAGGGACCAGTTTTGTGGAAGACAGTTTTTCCACAGACCAGGGCCAGTGGGGGGAGGGATGGTTTCAGGATGATTCAAGCACATTACATTTATTGTGCACTTTATTTCTATTATTATTACATTGTAATATGTAATAAAATAATTATACAACTCACCATAATGTAGAATCAGTGGGAGCCCTGAGCTTGTTTTCCTGCAACTAGATGGTCCCATCTGCGGGTGATGGGAGACAGTGACACAGAAAGTGTGTTGCTTATGTCCCGTCTAATTAATTGTCACTTGCCACTCACTGATAGGGTTTTTTAAAATATAAATTTATTTATTTATTTTATTATTTTAGGCTGCATGGGGTCTTCACTGCTGCGCGTGGGCTTTCTCTAGTTGTGGCGAGTGGGGGCTACTCTTCATGGCAGTGCATGGGCTTCTCATTGCGGTGGCTTCTTTTGTTGTGGAGCATGGGCTTTAGGCAAGCGGGGCTTCAGTAGCTGCAGCATGTGGACTCCAGAGCGCAGGCTCAGTAGTTGTGGTGCATGGGCTTAGTTGCTCCACGGCTTGTAGGATGTTCCTGGACCAGGGCTTGAACCCGTGTCCCCTGCATTGGCAGGTGGATTCTTAACCACTGCACCACCAGGGAAGCCCCACTGATAGGGTTTTGATATGAGTCTGCAAGCAATTGATTTATTATGATCTCTGTGCAGTCAAACCTCTCTGCTAATGATAACCTGTATTTGCAGCTGCTCCCCAGCGCTAGCATCACCACCTCAGCTCCACCGCAGATCACCAGGCATTAGATTCTCATAAGGTGCACACAACCTAGATCCCTCGCACGTGCAGTTCACAGTAGGGTTCATGCTCCTATGAGAATCTAAAGCCGTAACTGATCTGACAGGAGGCGGAGCTCAGGCAGTAATGCACACGATGGGGAGCCTCTGAAAATACAGATGAAGCTTCAGTTGATCCCCGCCACTCACTTCCTGCTGCGCAGCCTGGTTCCTAACAGGCCATGGCCTGGTACAGGGGGTTGGGGACCCCTGCTATAGCTAACAACATACATATCGGTGAAACAAGGCATGCTTTCCCCCTAACATCAGGAATAAAGCAATAATGTTTGGTCTCACCATTCTTATTCAATATAATACTAAAAGTTCTAACTAGTGAAATAAGGCAAGAAATGGAAATAAAAAGCATATTCTTTCATATCAGAAAGGAAGAAATAAAACAGTTCCTATTTATATATGACATCATTGTCTATTTAGAAAATCCCAAAGAATCTACAAAACAAACAAACATCCTAGAACTAAGAAATGAGTTTAGCAAGGTCACAGGATATAAGATCAACATGCAAAAATTCATTGAATTTCTATATATTAGCAATGAACACTTGGACAGGAAAAAATTTTTAAACTCAATATCATGTACAATTTCTCAAAAGAGTAAGTACTTGGGTATACATCTAACAATAGATAGGATTTGTATGCTTAAAACTACAAAATGCTGATCCTCAACAGAATACTAGAGGCTGAGTTGAGCATCATATTAAAAGGATTATACACTATGGCCAAGTGGGATTTATTCCTGGAATACAAGGATGGTTCAACAAACAAAAAAATTATCTATGTAATATATCACATTAACAGAATGAAGAAAAAAAAACATGATCATCTCAATTGATGCATTAGAAGCATTTGACAAAATTCAGCATCCTTTCATGATAAAAACACTCAGGAAACTATGTCAATATTATAAAGCCGTATATGAAAAAACTCACAACATTATACTCAATGGTGAAAAACTGAAAGCTTTTCCTTTGTCAGGAACAAGACAAAGATGTCTGCTTTCACCACTTCTATTCAACACAATACTGGAAGTCCTAGCCAGAGTAATTCGGCAAGAAAAAGAAATAAAAGGCATCCAAATTGGAAAGGAAGAAGTAAAACTATCTCTTCTATTCACAGATGATATGATCTTATATGTAGAAAACCCTAAAGATTACACAAACATCACACATACACGCACTGTTAGAAAGAATAATTCAGCAAAGTTGCAGGATACAAAAATCAACATGCAGATATCAGTTGCATTTCTATACATCAACAGTAAACAATCCAAAAAGGAAATGAAGGAAGCAATTCAATTTATAATAGCATCAGAAAGAATTAAGTACTTAGGAATTAACAAAGGAGGTGAAAAACTTTCAGCAAAAATATTGCTAAAAGAAATTAAGAAAGATATAAATGGAAAGAAATTCTGTGTTCATGGATTGAAAGACTTAATATTTTTAAGATGTCAGTATTACCTAAAGCTATCTACAGATTCAGTGCAATCTGTCAAAATTGCATGACTTGTTTTGCAGAAATAGAAAAACTCGTTGTAAAATTCGTATGGCATCACGAGGGACCCTGAAGAGCCAAGACAATTTTGAAAAAGAAGAAAAAAGTCAGAGGTCTCACACTTCCTGGTTTGAAAATTTACAAGTCTACAGCAATCAAAATAGGGTGGTACTGGCATAAAGACAGACATATAGACCAATGTAGAAATAAACCCTTGCATATTTGGTCAAATGATTTTTGACGAGAGTACCAAGATCATTCAATGGGGAAACGATAGTCTTTTCAACAAATGGTACAGGGGAAACGAGATATCCACATGCAAAAGAATGAAATCGGACCGTTATCTAACATGATATACAGAAATTAACTCAAAATAGACCAAAGACTTAAATGTCAGAGCTAAAACTATAAAACTCTCAGAAGAAAACGAGAAAAGCCTCATCACATTGGATTTGCAATATTTCTTGGATATGACATCAAAGGCATAAACAACAAAAAAAAAAACTAGACATGTTGAAATTCATTAAAGTTTAAAACTTTTGTGCATCAAATGACACTATCAACACAGTAAAAAAGCAACAAAGTATTTACAAATCACATACAGATAAAAGACTAATATCCGGAATCTCTATATAGAGAACTCAAAATTTAACAAGAAAAATCCAAACAACCAGGTTAAAAATGGGCAAAGGGCTCGAATAAACATTTCTCCAAAGATCTACAGATGGGCAATAAGCATATGAAAAGATGCTCAACATCACTAATCATTAGGGAAATACAAGTCAATACCACAATGAGATAGTACTTCACACCCATTAGGATAGCTGCTATCAAAACAACAACGACAGAAACCAAAATAACAGGTGTTGGCAAGGACGTGGGGAAATTGGAACCCTTGTGCACTGCTGGTGAGAATGCAAAATGGAGCAGCCGCTGTGGTAAATAGTATGGCGATGCCTCAGAATATTAACCATAGAATCACCATATGGTCCAGCAACTTCACTTCTGAGCATATATCCAAAGAATTGAAAACAGTGGCTTGAATGGGTAATAGTACACCCATGTTCACAGCAGCACTAATCACAACGGCCAAAATGTGGAAGCAACCCAAGTGTCCATTGATGGGTGAATGAATAAACAAAAAATATGGTATATACATGCAATAGAGTATTATTCAGCCTTAAAAAGCGAAGGAAATTCTGACCCAGGCTACTACATGGAGGAACCTTGAATACATCATGCTAAGTAAAATAAACTAGTCACAAAAGAACATACACTGTATGGATCCATTTATATGAGATACCTAGAGTAGTCCTATTCAGAGAGACAAGTAGAATGGTCCCTTTCCAGGGACCAAGGAAAAGGGTGAATGAGAAGTTATTATTTAATGGATTCAGAATTTCAGTTTTGCAAGATGAAAAAAGTTCTGGATGTGAATGGTGGTGATGGTTGCACAGCCAATGACAGACGAGGAACTGGGAGTGGGAAGAAGTGGGATCAATTCTGGGTTAAAACAAATCAGAGAGAAGAACCTGGCTGAATTCTTTTCCACAAGTTGCCCAAACTGTCTGCATAAAGTACAGTTGGCCCTCCATACAGATTCCACATCCACAGATTCAATCAATCACTGATCAAGAATATTCAGAAGGAAAATCCAGAAAGTTGCAAAAAGCAAAACTTGAATTTGCTGCACACTGGCAATGATTTACATAGCATTTACCTTATATTTACAACTATTTATTGCCGCATAGCATTTACATTATATTAGGTATCATAAGTAATCTAGACATGATTTAAAGTATATGGGAGGATGTGCATAGGTTTTATGCAAGTACTACTCAATTTTATATAAGAGACTTGAGCATCTGTGGATTTGGGTATCCTCTGGGGGTCCTGGAACCAACCCCCCTACAGATACCAAGGGAGGGCTGTAGGAGTATGGTTCTGAGCCAGTCTATGTAGTGGATTGTGTAAGAAGTCTCAGAGGGAATAGCTTCCTCTCTACCTGCAAAGCTGTACTTTCTGAATTTTCCCATTCCCACTGGCCATGTAACGGACAGTGCACTGCAACACTGCAAAGTAGTAGAGAGTTGGTTTGCCTGAGTGTGGCAATCACAGGAAAGCTTGGATTCTGCAGCCAGCTGTGTGACCCCCAAATATCCGTCTACCCTTAGGGTTGAGAAGCAGCAGAGCTCCAGCCTCCCCTCTGCCCAAGCACACGCAGCATGCTGGCAAAATGACATCTCGGGGTTACCTTCTCTAGAGATTTCCCTTCTGGCATCTGCAAAGACAAAGATAGAGGTATGGCTAGCCTTCTCCAATGAGGATAAAATAGAATGTGCTTTGGGTCTGGCTGGCTCTCTCACCCCTAATCCTAGCAGATGCTCTGCCTTTGATCCACTGTGATATCAGCACATGGCCCACCATCACTTTACTAAAGTGGTTCCTCTGCTGAAAGTGGTGATGGACAGAGAGCCATCCCAGGCTCTTCAGCATCCAGAGACTCCGAAAGAAAAGATCACCTTTATCCTTAACCATCCTCTGCTAGAGCCGTCTGGACTCTACCAGAATCCAGCTGCCACTGCTTGTCACCTTTCTCAAGAAGAGAGGCTTTTAAGACACAAGAAATATGGAGCAGGTTGGATTTTAAAAAAATTAACATCTTCAGTCAGTTTAGAAGAAAAAGAGACTTTGATCTGAACAGCTTCCTTGGGTGATCAAAGCTGTACTTTCTGAACTGATTACCACCCCCTCAACCTTTTTCCAGTGTAATATAAATAAGGCTTCCTCACCTGTGGAAGCTGATGAGCCCACACCTGGAGCTGATGGCATGGAGGAGACTCGGCAGGTGAACTATACGGATTCAAGATGGGCATTGTTCCAGTCTGGTCCAATTTCTAATCACTTTTCTATTGCAAGGAATGCCCTTAGAAATTGCAAAACTAATATTTTTTGCTAAGGCTGGCAGAAATTCCTTAACTAAGAGACAGTACCACTGCCCATCAATTTTACAAGGCAGTAATGCAGATCCCAAGTGGCTGAAGTCTGAGGCAGAAGGCAGAGCACTTCATCACAGTGAGAGAACTAGGTTGTTGCTGGGGGAAACTGTTTTGAAATCACGCTGGTATTACCATGAATTAATAAGCTTTTTCATCTTCTCTGACACTAGAGGTCCAACTCAGTCCTTTTGCTGCATCTCCTTGCTTATTATGCGGTTCAGGCCATGGATACAGGCTGCCTACTTGGCATAAATTGCAGGCAGCCTCCCTTCTTTCTGCTGTTGGTCCCAGTGAGCTTATGCTCCTGAGGGAACCAAGGGTCTCAGTTCTACAAATGCACACACCAAGCCCTGATACTGGGCTAGGCGCTGCAGGAATTCCAAGATGTATGAGCCACAGTTCCTGCCTTCCTGATCACATTGTGGTCAGGGAGAAAGTCACATGGGCAAATAATTACACCAACAGGCAGAACGTGTAATAAGGAAAAACACACTGCTGCGAGAACCCAGGAAGGGAAGGGGTGACTTTCAAAGGGAAGAGATCAGGCAGGGGTCCTTGGACAAAATTCAGTACAGGGAACCATTAGAGAATATAGCCATTTCAGCTTGGAGTTTGCCATAACAAAGAGAAAGAGATCTGGACATAAAAGATGATATATTTAAATTATTATACAGCAAAATGACCTTGTTTAGGGCTGTGTAGTTCTATGAATTTCAACACATGTGTAGAATTGTGTAAGTACCACCACAGACCGGATACAGAACAGTTTAACCATCCTTAAATAATCCTTTATGGTATGGCTTTATAATTATTCTTTATGGTATGGCTTTATAATTATCCTCTTCCCCTTCTGATAAACCCTGGCAACCAATGATGTGTTGTCTATCACTATAGTTGTGTCATTTTGAGGATATAACGTCATTGGAATCATGCAATACGTAACATTTTGATATTGACTTCCTTCACTCGGTATTTGAGGTTCAGCGGAGTCATTGCATGCACCCACAGTTACACATTTTCATTGCTGAGTAGTATTCCATTGTATGGATGTACCCCAATTTAATCACTCACCCAGTGAAAGGCATTTGAGTTGTTCTCAGTTTTTGAAGATTATGAGTATATATACATATACAAGTTATTATGTAAACAATTTTTCTTACTCTAGAGCGAATTTCTCAATCTTGACAATATTGACATTTTGGGTCAGTACTTCTTTGTTGTTGGAGTGCTGTCCTGTACTTCGTAGGGTGTTTAGCGATATCCCCGGCCTCTAGTTACTAGATGTCAGTAGAACTTCTCCAGTTATGACACCAAAAAGTCTTCAGTAATTGCCAAATGTCTCTTGGGGGACAAAGGTCATCCTTAGCTGAGAGCCACTGCTCTAGGGTAAATGCTTAGGAGTGGATTTACTGGGTCATATAGTAAACGTACATTTAGCTTTGTAAAGCTACTACATTCCCAATGTATGAGAGATCCAGTTGCTCAGCATCCTCAGCAGCACTTGGTATTGTCTGTATTTTTTTTTTGGCCATTCCAATAGGGATATAGGAATATAACATCTGGTTTTAATTTGCGTTTCCTAATGATGTTGAAATCCTTTGATGTGCCTTTTTGCCATCTGTATATCCTCTTGAGTGAAGTCTGTTCGAATCTTTTGCCCATTTTAAAATCAGATAATTTTTCCTACTGTTGAGTTTTGAGAGTTCTTTATAAATTCTGGGTACAAGTTCTTTGTTGGATGTGTGATTTGCAAATGTTTTTCCCAGTTTGTGGCATGTCTTTTCATTCTCTTAAAGTCCTTTGCAAAGCAAAAATTTTTAAATTTTGATGAAGTCCAATTTATCAACTTTCCTATATTATAGATTGTGCTTTTGGTGTCATATCTAATAATATATGCTTAACCCCAGGTCATGAAGATTTTGTCCCATATCTTTTTCCAGACGTTTTAGAGTTCTATGTTTTACATTTAGATCTATGATTCATTTTGAACCAATCTGTGTATAAGGTGTGAGGTTTAGGTCAATGTTATTTATCTTTTGACTGTTGCTATCCAATTGTTTCTGCATCATTTGTTGAAAAGACTGTCCTTCTTCCATCGAATTCCTTCTGCACCTTTATCAAACTCATTCACGCATATTTGCATGGGTCTGTCTCTGGGTTCTCTATTTTGTTCCATTGATCTATGTGTCTGTCCCTTGACAAAACCATGCTATCTTGAACACTGTAACTTTATAGCAAGTCTTAAAAGCAAATAGAGTAATTCCTCCAGCTTTTTTCTTCTTTTGCAAGTTGTTTTAGCCATTCTAGTTTCTTTGATTTTTCATATAAATTTTAGAATTAGCTTGTCTCTATCAGCAGCAAAAAATCCGCTGAGATATTTATTGGAATTATGTAAAATCTATGGATCACTTCGGGGAGAATTGACAAATGTACTATGTTGACGTTGCCAATCCACTTTATTAGTTCTTCCTTGATTTCTTTCATCAGCATTTTCAGTTTTTAGCATAAAGATAATATACATGTTTTTGTAAACGTATACCTAAATATTTCATTTGGGGGGAGCTACTGTAAAGGGTAGATTGTTTTAAATATTGGTTTCTAATGGTACATTGTTAATATCTAGAAATACAATTGACATGTTGTATGTCGACCTTGTATCCTATGATTTTGCTAAGCTCACTATTAACTCTAGAGGTTTTGAGTTTTTTGGCAGATTTCTTGTGGGGTTTTTTTTTTTATGTAAACAATCATATTGTCTGTGAATAAGGACAGTCTTATTTTTTACTTTCTCTTATATGTTGAATTAGTTTCCTACGGCTGCTATAACAAATTACAACAAACTTGGTGGATTGTAACAACAGAAGTTTATTCTCTCATAGTTCTGGAGGCTGGAAGTCTGAAATCGTATCACTGGGCCAAAATCAAGCTGTCAGCAGGATTGCACTGTCCTTAGAGGCTGTAGAGGAGAATTCATTCCTTGCTTCTTCCAGCCTCTGGTGGCTGCTGGCATTCCTTGACCTGTGCCCACCTCACTCTAATATCTGTCTCTGTGGTCACATTGCTTCCTTCTCTTCTGTCTATGGACTCTCTCTCTGTTTGCCTTTTATAAAGATACATGTGATTGTATTTAGGGCCCACCCAGTTAATCCAGAATTGTCTCTTCATTTTGTGAATCTTAACTTGATCACACACAAAGAGATTCTTTTTCCTTAGGATGTTTGCAGATTCCAGGAATTAGGACCTGATGTCATTTGGTGGCCATCATTCATTCTATAGCACATACCTTCTTTGGGGTTGTTTGAGCATTCTCCAGGATTTCATTTTGAATTATCGATATTTCTTTGTATCGTTTTTTTCTTTTTTGTTGATGCTTTAGGGATTACAATATATGACTGCACTTTTACAGTCTGCTTAAAATAAATATTTTACCTCTTCAAGTGGAATGAAGAAATCTTACCATCATAGAGTTCCTTTTGCCCTCTCTCCTCTGTATATGATAGGCATTTTATAAGTAATCTCCGTACATAGGAAACCACATCAGACAATATTATGTTTTGTTTTCAGTCATTATACACATTTTAAAAGAATTCAAGAGAAGACAAGTCTATCATATTTACCCAGATAGTTACCATTTCTGTTGCTCTTCCTCCATTCCTGATGTTCTAAGTTTCCTTTTAGTATAATTTTTCTTCTGACTGAAACACTCTTAACAATTCTTTTAGAGCAGTCTGCTGGTAACAATTCCTCCCAGTTTTTCTTCATCTTTACAATATCTTTATTTCATCTTCACTCCTGAAGGATATTTTTACTCAATGTAGAATCCTGGGTTGATACTTTTTAAGTGCTTAAAAAATGTTATTCCACTTCTTTCTAGCCTCCATGGTTTCTGATAAGAAATTCAGTCATTCACATCATTGTTCTCCTAGAGGTAATGCACCATTTTTTCTCTGGCTGCTTTCAAGGTTTTTTTCTTTGTTTTAGTTTCAAGGTGTTTGATTATGATGTGCCTACGCATGGATTTCTTGGTGTTTATTGTATTTGGGGTTCACCAAGCTTCTGAAACCTGCATATTTCTGGGGGTTTTCCCCAAATTTGAGGACTTGTTCAGCCATTAAGTTGTCAAGTACTTTTTCAGCCCTGCATTCTTCCTTTTCTCCTTCCGAGACTCTAGTGACATGAGGTTAGTTCTTTTGTCATAGTCCCACAGGTCCCTGAGGCTCTGTTCTTTTTTTCGGTCTATTTTCTCTCTATTGTTCAAATAATTTGTTATTCTATCTTCCAGCTCACTGACTCTCCTCTGTTTCCCCTATTCTGATGTTAAGCCCATTTTTATTTTGATCATTGTAATTTTTACTTCTAAAATTTCCATTTGATTCTCCTTTATATCTTCTATTTCTGTGCTGAAACATTACTTTACCATTTGTTTCAAGAGGGTTTGTGATCACTTGTTGAAAAATTTTTATAATAGCTGTTTTAAGGCTTTTGCTAGATAATTCCAACATCTGTGTCATTTTTCTGTTGGTGTCTGTTGATTATCTTTTCCTAGGCAAGTTACATTTCTCTTGTCCTTCACATGCTGAACTTTAAAAAAATATTTCCTGGACATTTTGGTATTTGCACGTCACAGCTTGCAGAATCTTATTTCCCCAACCAGGGATGGAACCTGGACCCTTGGCAGTGAAAGCGCCGAGTCCTAACCCCTGGACCACCAGGGACTTCCCCATTTCCTAGACATTTTGAATATTATGTTATGAGATCCTGGGTCTTGTTTAAATCCCATCGAGAACGTTAATATTTTTGTTTTAGCAATGAATGTATCTGGTTGTTTGGGCTGCAAGTTGCAATTCACCTTCTGTTCACTGTGGTTTCAATGTCAGTTTAGTCTTCAAAGGCTTTGCTGTACTATTCTGTTCTGTCCCACGTATGCACCACACAGTGGCCAGTCTGGCACCTGCATTTTCATCTGTTTGCTAGTTCAGTTCTCAAAGTGTTTTCTGTACTGATGTGTGTTAGATCCGTGTATGTACACCTGGGGTTGAGCCCAGAAGTTCATAAACAACTTTATGGGCTTACTTTCCCAAGCCCTCCGACTCCATGACCTCCTCGGTACTCTCTGGTTCCCCAGGGCTCCCTTTTCTATCCTCCTTCCAGAATCTGGGGTTTATTTATCTTGGTCTGATGCACGCCTGTCTCCAGGGACAAGCAGCTTGAAGACTAGGAAAAAAAACTAAACTCATCACCTGTTTGGTGGTACTTTGAATTTTAGTCTTCTTCCCAAATCTGCCTACTATCAATATTTATTTTTCAGTTCCTCAAATAGCTTCTCCATTTACTCTGTCCAGGAGTTATGGCTACATTCAGGATTATTGTGAAGACTAAACGAGGTGAATGTAAAATACCTTGCAGTGCCTGGCACATAGTAGGTGATTAAAAAATATTGGTTATTATGATTCTATGGGCAGAGATTTCATAGGGGCACATGGGCTTGAGAGTAAGAAAAACAGTAAAATATTACTCTGACAATACAATAGATACCAAAAAAAGGTGTAATTTGGGACACATTTAAAGAAACCAAGGTAAGTGTAGAGAGGACTCTCTGATGGCCATAAGTCTAAGGAAGCTATATGAATGAGAAGCATGGTGATGGGGGGAGATGCTTGTCCAGGGATAAATACAAAAGGGTAGCATTTAGTAAATGTCAGGATGGTCAAATCCCACCATAATGTGAGGCTTGGCAAATAATCTGATGAAGGTTTAAAAGGCTATTTTTAGCTACGCTCAGAGTTTGAAGAGACAGATACCTGGTCTGGGGAAGAAAGCTTTGATGTTAATAAATGCAGACAGAAAGCAGACATACTTGTCTCCTAGAATGTCCCCATCTTCTCTCTGAATTGGGAAGGACACAGTTGTGAGACATTTGAAACCAAGGAGGACAAAAGAGATGTCAGGAAACTGTAAATGAGCAAATGTCCACGTTAAAAAAAACAAAGAAAGAAAAATAGATTGGGGAAACTATAGAATTTATAAATCCAAGTTAAAATGCTAGAAAAGGCTATTCAAGATAGTTTATGAGTGATTAGAAAAAGATGGTCACTAGGAGAGTGGTCTGTGCTCACTGTGGCTAAGCCTTGCTAACCTAATCTTATTTCCTGTCTTAATCAGGTTGCTAGAAGACAAAATCTGGGGAAGTTGAGGTATCTTGATTTTTTTTTTTTTTTTTTTTTTTTTTTGTGGTACGCAGTCCTTTCCCTGCTGTGGCCTCTCCCATTGCAGAGCACAGGCTCTGGACGCGCAGGCTCAGCGGCCATGGCTCACAGGCCCAGCCGCTCTGCGGCGTGTGGGATCCTCCCGGACTGGGGCACGAAGCCGCGTCCCCTGCATCGGCAGGCGGACCCTCAACCCCTGCGCCACCAGGGAAGCCCGATGTATCTTGATTTTGCACAGCACTTTCCAGACTCTTAGGCTATCCTTATGTACAAGCTAGAGAAATATGAGTTAGATGAGAGTCTGTTAAATAGATTCTCAAATACTTGATTGAAAAGATATAGACCTATCAGTTGAGTTCTATGATATAAAGACAAAGGTGGGACTGACACATCTGTAAATGACATAAACACATGAGGTGATTGAATTAATATTCATAGAGATTTGGGGGACTTGAGGATTGAATTAATATTCATAGAGATTTTGGGGACTTGAGGTAAGTCATATCAACAAGATGATACTTTAAGAGAATAAATTTAAAGTCATCCCTTTAGGGATGTGTATGTGTATGTATGGGTTGGTTGAAAACGGTTCATAGGAGAAAAGGCATAGTAGGAGTGTTAACTGAGCAAACATTTGATGTAAACCAAATTGCATGGTATTCTTTCACTCATTTCTTCAAAAAACCTGTGACTGTCATAAAAGCAAATTCCATCTTCCTTTGCTTGTAAAAGTATAGAGTCCCAAACCAGGACAGCGATGGTGCTACTGACACTACAGCGATGAGAAAACATCTGGACACTGTGTTCAGTCCCGTGAGACACCTTGAAGGAGAGAATTAAGCATTTAGAAGAGGCCACCAGGTCCAAAGTGGCGCAAGAGCTGGAAGCTGCATTGTGAGAAAATGGCAGTCTGTGAAGGCTGATCCTCTGAAGAAAGAACGCCTAAGCAGAGATGTGAAACTTATCTTTAAATTGTTAAGGGTTGTTATCTGGATACTTTCATATACTCCTGCTTTGCTCCTTAGGCAGCAAAAGTTACAGGATTAATAGCTATGAGGTATACAGGAAATTGGATGCCAGCCAATCTCTTACAGTGTATCAGCTTTTTTCCCAGACCCTAGGCATACAGAGACGAGCAGGACAAGGTCCCTTTCCGACAGAGTTAACAATCAATCCATAAATTCATGTTCCACATAGGCAAGTGGTTCAGTATGCAATGGTTCTTCAAACAGTGGGTTGGAGAACTGGATGCCTCTTAATGCACTGAGCTCCCATCTCTGAAACGTAAAAGGAAACACATTCAGGTTCCATTTGAGGACCTGAGGCTGGGCTGATGGTATCTGGACCTCCAGGTGGTGTCCTGGTCACCACCAAGAACCTGGACGCCTGTTTCCCAGGACAAGAAAAGAGGGTAGTCAAAGGAGAGTCCGAACTGTGTTCAAGGAGAAAAGAAAAAGTTCAAAGGCAGAAAAGTGGCCCTGAGCATCAGATACACAAGAGCCACAGACTGTCAACAGGAGGACAAGTCAGGAGTCGACAGAAGGGCAGAGCAGACATAGGCAGCACAGTGTGACACTGGCCCTCTGGGATGAAACGTGGGAATGGTGTCAGCAGTCGGGGCTGTGTGGGACCAGGTGAACTTGAACTTGAGATAGGACTGGACTAAGGCTGGATGACCACCTGTTGGGGGTGTTAGAGATGGGATTTTTCCAGACATCCTCCCTTTGCTTTTCCAGCTCTACTCTCCACCCTTCTCCACCCTGCTCTGGGCCCAGGAAATTGATCTATGTAACTTGCATCAGAGGAATCCTTGCCCTCTGGATCCAGTCAGGTTCTGAGAACAGGAAGCCCCAGCTAGAGACTGGAGATGGGGAAGAGAATGAGGTTGGGATATCCCTGCCCCCTGCCTGCCTTCTTGTGGGATCACCTTGGGGTTTCTGTTTTCCTTGGCTGAAGGTCACAGCTCCTCTAAGGGGACCTTGTCAACATAGCTTTCTCTTCCAGGATCGACATAGCTCTCTTCCCTCCAAACCTAGAGATGATCACAGTTGAACTTCGCCTCACAATAATATGGAAAGGGGGGAACAGGTGGGAGTAGAGATAAAACAAGATTGGCTATGAGTTGACAGCTATTAAAGCTGGATGATATAGACTTGGAGGTACCTTATACTATTATCTCTATGTTTGTATAATTTTGGAATTATTAAATATGAAATGCTAAAGAATAGTTAACTTAAAAGTTACTTGTTCATTGTAAAGACTTCTGAAATTCTCATTTAACAATTCTACATTTACCTCATTTTTATTTAAGTCCTTCATAGAAATATGACACTTTTACTAATATTTTGAAATGCTCAAATAAAAAGCACTACTAAACAGTAATTAAATGCATTGCATCATTACCTTTTATAGTTGCTATAGGCAATTTGAGTGTATTTTTTTTTTTTTTGCATTATACAAAAACAAAGTTACTTGTTAATACAGGAAAACTCATCTATTATTGCTGGATGCCACTGATGTCATGACGGAGGTCTGCGTGTCGGTTTCAGAAACGTGATAGGAAAAACGTATTGAAACAAAATGCAAATGAGGAATGCTATTTTTATGAAAGTCTAATCAAACCATGCTCAATGGAAAATATCAAGATGATATTATTCAGAATGGGCATTTAGAATATTCTTTCATGGGCTTCCCTGGTGGCGCAGTGGTTGGGAGTCCGCCTGCCGATGCGGGGGACGCGGGTTCGTGCCCCAGTCCGGGAAGATCCCACATGCCGCGGAGCGGCTGGGCCCGTGAGCCATGGCCACTGAGCCTGCGCGTCCGGAGCCTGTGCTCCGCAATGGGAGAGGCCACAACAGTGAGAGGCCCGTGTACCGCAAAAAAAAAAAAAAAAAAAAAAAAAAAAAAAAAGAATATTCTTTCATGAATCAAGAAAGAAAGCAAACAGAAATATTACATTTATTTTTTTAAATATATTATGAGTGGACTTTGATTCTAAGTAACCTGGGGATGGGGAAGAATTAGATGAGATTGTAGATGAAGCAAGACTGGCTGTGAGTTAATATTTGTTGAACTGGGGGGATGGAGACATGGAAGTTGGTTATACTATTTTTTCTAATTTTATATATGCTTTAAATTTCTCCATAGAGTGGTTTCAAAATATAAAACATATACTGCATGTCCAAAATGTGACCATTTTCAGACTTAGAGAACAAACTTACGGTTACCAGGGGGAAAGCAGGGGGAGGGATAGATTGGGAGTTTGAGACTGACATGTACACCCTACTGTATTTAAAATAGATAACCAACAAAGACCTACTGTATAGCACAGAAATCTTGGCTCAATATTTTGTAATAACCTAAATGGGAAAAGAATTTGAAAAAGAACAGAAACTTGTATGGGTATAACTGAATCACTGCTGTACACCTGTAACTAACACATCATTGTTAATCAGCTATACTCCAATATAAAATAAAAATTAAAAAAAACAAAATATGACCATTTACAGTAAGTATGTATTAACTTTTATGATCTTATGAAATGTAATATTATGCTATTTCTCATTCACCTCCTTAGATTCTGTGTTTTCTAACATATTTTTCCATTTCTCTCCTCTTCCCCCACCCCTTAGTTTTGTCTGCTATATGGAACCAAACTGATGTTCCAGGAGCAAGCCTGGTATCTAGAACATAAATATTTGACTCCCCTGGCCAGCATGAAGATTAGGCGTCAGGTAAGAATCCCTGGGGTGCAGAAGAAACCCTTCGTGCCTCAGCTGTCGGCTCTTTGCTTTCTTAGAAAACAGTCCTGCCGATCTTTTATCGGTTTCCACTCACAAATTTTTGCGCCTCTGAGACTTCACATACATGGTTTCATTGCCTACTGTGATCATATTACACTTCAGAGTTTAAGTGACAGGGAGGTGATTCACCGTGTATGAACTTCTCACATGTAAAGGAGAGGAAGAAATCAAAAGTGCTGGCAAAAAAAAAAAAAAAGAGGTATGAAGTGATTTTCATTTTCTTACTTCTTACGAAAGCCTATTAACTCATTCTTTATATTTAGAAAAAAGGCCTGGTGGTACTTTTGTCAGTGGTTGCAATGGGAATTCAGTGTGACAGCCACAGAGCACCTGAAAATGAAGATAGAGCCAGTGAATCATCACCATAATGCTGCTTTAGAAGAAGACTGTTAAACAGCATAATCATCTATACAACACATTTTCTGGGTTCCCTCCCTCTTCCAGGCCCGCTGTTAGATGCTGAAACACAGACAGGTATATCCTCAGTCTCTGCATTCAAGGGAGCTCATTATAGCTGGGGACACGAAACTGCCTTCAAATAACGCAACAACACGAGGGAGTGGACCTTTCCAATGAACTTGGCCACAAGCATAAGTGCAGAGGACAGAGGTCACTTTGGAATTAATGGCGTTCTTTGCTAGACCTGGAAGAGGGGAAGATTCAAAGTGGAGGCGGTGGTTCAACTGAGGAGGGGGAAATGCAGGTGAGCCTTCAGATGGGGTTGGTGAAGTGAGCAAAATCATAGAAATGGGAGTACTTGGGACAGACATGCTAAGAAACAGTGAAAAGACCAGTTTGGTTGAAGTCTTAACTGATAGACAAACCTGGAGAAGCCTGCCGGAGCAAAACTATAATGGGCTCGGAAGAACCTTGAAGAATCTTTTTCCTTCTTAGGAGGCAGCAATTATGACAAAAAAGCATGTATAAAAATACTTCAGTTATCTATTGCTATGTAACAAAAAACCCCAAAACTTAGTGGCTTAAAACAACAACCATTTCTCGTTTCTCATGACTCTGCAGTCTGGACAGGGCTCCACTAGATGGTTCTTCTGCCCCACATGGCGTCCTCTGGGGCTGAGTGCTCAAGATGTCCTAGATGTGTACTAGTCACTGTCCTTGGAAAATGATTTGTAAGATTAATGTGAAGGGCAAATTGAAGGTATCTTCTTCCCCTTGCAAGGCGTCTGAAGGGACTCTTAGCTTGAGACCCACCCTAAACCAAATTGAGGTTTTCTGGAAGACTCAGAGGGTTCAGATAAGGGCAGCAATTTCTTTACCCTCCCCCGGGGTTATAGCTCTTTGGCATCCAGCTTACTGTCTATTAAATTTCTTGCTTAGTGCTGGGCCTGGTTTTCACTGTCATCACTCCCTGCTCCACCGCAATCACCATGTGGCTGTCAAAGTGAAAATTCAGATTTGCTGGAAATGGCAAACGCAATTTTCTTACTTGTTTATTTCTCTTGGTTCCCATTTTCCCTTAATTTTTTGCATTACTGTATTGTCAGATCATTGATGCTTTAAAGGTGTAGAAAAAGAAAACCTAGCTCTCTAATATCAGAAATAGAAAGTTCCTTCAATATTATCTCCCTTGACCTCACAGCAACCCTTTGAGTGATGTTCATTATTCTTACACGTGGATGAGGAAACAGATCCAATGTGATATAGTAACTTGCCCAAAGTAATACGGGTAGCAAAAACCCATATCTCTCTGGCTCTAAATATTTTCAATTATTTGGTTAGAAATCAGCATCAACCAGTAACAAGAAGCACACTCAGTGCCCAGTTGTTGGTTTCTAATATCATTTTCCAAAATAGCAACCAGGGTCCTTGGAGAAATGGCTGATTCTGGCTGGGGCAATGAATATATAAGATGAACCTGGAACGTCTTCTAGAGCCAGAAAGTCAGAAAGTGCTCAAAACAGAAATAAAGATAGAAAGACCCACAGTTATGGGGGTATGTCCAAGGGATGTGGGAAGGAACTAACTGGAAGAGCTCCCAGGGGCCAAAGCTGGAACACTTAGAGCAACAAAATAGACAACATCATATTGGATTTTAACCCAAAGTATAAAATAATTAAACACATGGGAATTCCCTGATGGTCCAGTGGTTAAGACTCCATGCTTCCACTGCGGGGGGGGGCACAGGTTTGATCCCTGGTTGGGGAAATAAGATCCCACATGCGGGATGGCCAAAAAATAAATAAATAAATAAAATTGAACACGAACAAAGAGACAAGTTTTCCTTAAAGAAGAATTCCAGGGCTTCCCTGGCGGTGCAGTGGTTGAGAGTCCGCCTGCCAATGCAGGGGACACGGGTTCGTGCCCCAATCCGGGAAGATCCCACATTCCGCAAAGCGGCTGGGCCCGTGAGCCATGGTCGCTGGGCCTGCGCGTCCAGAGCCTGTGCTCCGCAACGGGAGAGGTCACAGTGGTGAGAGGCCCGCGTACCACAAAAAAAAAAAAAGAAGAAGAAGAATTCCAAATGATACATGTAGATACTCCCCCCTTCAGGAAGTGAAACAATTTTCCTTCCCTTGAATGTGAGTTCGACTTAGTGACTTCCTTCTATTTTTAAGAATAGAGAATGGGAAGGGAAAAGAGTTACTTTACAGTGGAGAAATCTGGTAGATCCCATCTTAACCACGTGATTAAGGTTAATATCACCAGTAATAAGTCATGTTGATGACGTGGACCTCTGATATGATGTGATGAGAAGAGTACTTCACTCTTCCCCAAAACCCATAGTCCAATCATGAAAAAAACATGTTAGACAAAACCAAATTGAGGGGTGGTCCATACAGTACCTGATTGGTACTCCTCAAACTGTCAATCAATGAAAGACAAGGAAGGACAGAGAAACCATCATCAACCAGAGGCAATCAAGGAGACGTGAGGACTGAATGCAGTGTGGTACCTGGATGGAGTCCTGGAACAGAAAAAGGACATTGGTAGAAAAACTGGTGATACCTGAATAAAGTCTATATTTGTTAACATTAATGTACTAATATTTTTTTAATCTTAGTATATTTTATTGTTTTTATCTTCTTTATTTTTTTTTATTGGGGTATAGTTGCTTTACAATATTGTGTTAGTTTCTGAAAGTCAATCAACTATATGTATACATACATCCCCTCTGTTTTGGATTTCCTTCCCATTTAGGTCACCACAGAGCATTAAGTAGAGTTCCCTATGCTGTATAACAGGTTCTCATTAGTTATCTATTTTATACATATTAGTGTATATATGTCAATCCCAATCTCCCAATTCATCCCTCCCCTGCTTTCCCCCCTTGGTGTACATACGTTTGTGCTCTATATCTGTGTCTCTATTTCTGCCTCGCAAGCAGGTTCATCTGTACCATTTTTCTAGATTCCACATATATGCGTTAATATATGATATTTGTTTTTCTCTTTCTGACTTACTTCACTCTGTATGACAGTCTCTGGGTCCATCCGCATCTCTCCAAATGACCCAATTCCATTCCTTTTTATGGCAGAGTAATATTCCATTGTATATATGTACCACATCTTTTTTATCCATTCATCTGTCGATGGACGTTTGGGTTGCTTCCATGACCTGGCTATTGTAAATAGTGCTGCAAATGACCCACCTCCTAGAGCAATGAAAATAAAAATAAACAAGTGGGACCTAATGAAACTTAAAAGCTTTTGCACAGCAAAGGAAACCATAAACAAGACCAAAAGACAACCCTCAGAATGGGAGAAAATATTTGCAAATGAAGAAACAGACAATGGATTAACCTCCAAAATATACAAACGGCTCATGCAACTCAATATCAGAAAAACAAGCAACCCAATCAAAAAATGGATGGAAGACCTAAATAGACATTTCTCCAAAGAAGACATACAGATGGCCAAGAGGCACATGAAAAGATGCTCAACATCACTAATTATTAGAGAAATGCAAATCAAAACTACCATAAGGTATCACCTCACACTGGTCAGAATGGCCATCATCAACAAATCTACAAACAATAAATGCTGGAGAGAGTGTGGAGAAAAGGGAATCCTTCTGCACTGTTGGTGGGAATGTAAATTGATACAGCCACTATGGAGAACAGTATGGAGGTCCCTTAAAAAACTAAAAATAGAGCTACCATATGACCCAGCAATCCCACTACTGGGCACATACCCTGAGAAAACCATAATTCAAAAAGACACATGCACCTTAATGTACTAATATTGGTTTCTTAGTTCTGACAATGGGCCATAGTTATGTAAGATGTCAACATTAGGGGAAACTGGGTGAAGGGCGTATGGGAACTCTCTGTTGGAACTTTTCTGTAAATCTAAATATATTCTAAGGGAATTCCCTGGCGGTCCAGCAGTTTGGACTTGATGCTTTCACTGCCGTGGGCCCAGGTTCGACCCCTGGTTGGGGAACTAAGATCCTGCAAGCCACGTGGGGCTGGGCCAAAATATATATATACATATATGTGTGTGTGTATATATATATATATTCTAAAATAAAAGGTTTATTTTAAAAAGAAGTCAGCAGCAGGGAATAGCAATCAGCCTGGGCTGATTCTAAATAATAAAACTTTTCAGAGTACCCAGGAGTTATGCTGAAGCCCCAGTCTAATGATAATTAATAATGCATATATATATATATATTCTTTAAAAAAAATCTCATTGCATTCTCATAAAGATCTTCAAGGTAAGTAAGGCTGATATAATCCCCATGCAGTAAATGAATAAAACTAAGAAACAGAGAAGTTCAACAGCTGCCCAAGATTCCATCTGATCATAGAATCCAGAACTTCTGACCCTAAACGGAGGTGGACTAACATGCAGCATCACCTGTTTGTAGCCCTACTTGTCCACATGGGCACCACAGAGCACTTAAAAGACCTGAGTTCAGAAGCTTCAGGAAGTCCTGCCTGATGTCCCGCAGTGGGTAAGATCCATCCACATACTCCAAAAGTACCCACAGGTCCGACTGATGCTCATGAGAGATGGGGGTTTGGACTGGGTTTTGTTTTCTTTTAAAATGCAAGCCCATGTCCCAAGCCCTTCCTGGCTGTGATAACTAAGTGCTTTCTTTTGTCTGGAGCTTCAGTACTGACAGAGCTGGTCCACACCCATGATCCTGTGTAATCCCCACAAGCACCCGTTAGTGTGAATAGCTGCTAATCTACTTTAGGGACAGGGAATCTAAGGCTGACTTGCAGCTGAGGTAGTGAGAGGGAAAGGTACTTCTGGACTCAGATTCCCTGCTGTTCTAGTGATCCCAGACCTGAACTGTAGGATGGGGTAGCTCCACCTTTGTGCCCTCATTGTGAGACCTTGGCTCAAAGGCAGTCTCGTGGTGGTGCCTCTGGGGCTCCATCATAACAAGGCCCCCAAGTAAAAGGTCTCTGTGCCCTTTCCATTAAGAACTGTTGCAGGGGTGTATATAGAACAATTGTTTGCTTTGTTCTTGGAAAATTTAGTGTCCAGGAATTGTCCTGTTTCAGTCTTCATTGACCTAGACATTTGTTTTGCTTTGGATGATTATAAGCATTAAGGAGGAACTATCAGCTGAGGCTCATTTTAAGGAGGAAAATCTTTCAAAATAACCTAAGTTACCGATTGCGTATCTCCACTAAAACCAACTTCACGTTGCTTAAAATAAGACAAAACCAAGCGAAAACGTCAGCTTTTTAAAATGATGTATTTTTAATGGAAATGAATATTTGGCCCTGAGTCCTCTACCTTATTTTATACCCGCCCTTAAAGTCAACTAAGGTTCTTTTTTAAAATTTTTATTTTTTTATTTATTTTTTATTTTTGGCTGCATTGGGTCTTCATTGCTGCGTGCAGGCTTCCTCTAGTTGCAGTGAGCAGGGGCTACTCTTCGTTGCGGCGCACAGGCTTCTCATTGCGGTGGCTTCTCTTGTTGTGGAGCATGGGCTCTAGTTGCGCAGGCTTCAGTAGTTGTGGCACGAGGGCTCAGTAGTTGTGGCTCATGGGCTTAGTTGCTCCACGGCATGTGGGATCTTCCCGGACCAGGGCCCCAACCCGTGTCCCCTGCCTTGACAGGCGGATTCTTAACCACTGCACCACCAGGGAAGCCCCAAAGTCAACTAAGTTTTAGGGCTGGGACGTTTTTCTCATTGGAGTGTTTGCTCCCTGAATTCCCTGGCACAGCTGCCCGGCTCTGTCAGTGCCCACCGGTATTGGAACAGTGACTCTTGGTGACATACAGAGAAGCAAGTACATGTAGATGTGTGGTCAACTCACACTACGAAATCCACAGGGGAGGAAGCTCTTCAGTCTATGTGGATCAAGAGAACCATGGACCAGCTGTGGTTGCAGATCAAAAAAGACCCTATTCAGCGTGGTGAAAATAATACTTAGCAAAATGTTGAATCAGGTTCTGTTTCCTGCCCTGAGCCCAAATCATGGAACCATGTGAGAATGCGGGTTTTAAAGGACCTGCAGGGAAGTGAGGGAGGGCTGTGTAACTCAGCACAGCAGCGCGGAGGGCCACTCCTCTCCACCTCCCAGAGGGCATGGGAGGCTGCCTGTAAGAGTAACCGTGTTAAAAACCAGACACTCGTTCAGGAAGGGAGAAAATAAATACTGATCATGACCATGGCCAAGCAATCATGCCACCTCCACAATATTTGATCACATTATACCCACAGCTGTTACTCCTTCACCCAGATGTTGCCTTGATGTCCGGATTGAGTCGTGACCGGCCAGTTCCTTCCTGAGAGCACTGTTTCTGTTGGAGCAGCAGATGGCTGGCACCTTTTCCCATCTGAGTCCTTCTCCCATGCCTCTAGATTGGCCGTTTTCATTTCGGTGTGTTAGGATGAAGCTCAGATTCACCAGCACCAGCCCAAATCCTGTTTTGTACCCTCACCAGCAAGTGGACACAAGGATGGGCCCAGCCCCTAATAGTCTTACTCTGCCCCAGCGAAAGGAATCCTTTTCCTTCCTGAGTGAGAACTGCCGGGAGACCCAGCTGCAGCAGGGAGGCCAGGGGGAGCCTGTTGATGGCTAGTGATCTTGGCTCTTCTGCTGTATTTGCTCAAGTCTAAAACAACCACTAAGGTTTGGGTTTTAGTCTCAGTTTAGTCAATCAAATAGTTGATTCATTAAAGAGGAAAAACATTCAAGCCCGATGTTGATGGGTCATTCAAGTGTTAATAGTTCTGAGTCGATGTAGCCACTAACACATTGATTTATTCTTAGGAAATGGGCTTAGAGTAAGGATGTGCAGAAGTGTGGCAGACACTAGACCCCAAAGCCAGGACGCTACGGGGCTTCTTTGAATTTAGAGGGTAGATAACACTTATTTACTATTTTGAATTAAGTGTACAATATAAATGCAGTCGTTGCCCTGTGGCATAAAGACTTGGGTTGAAAGCAACAGAATAGGAAGAAAAACTTGGGGGACAGTTCCAAGATGGAAGGATGGTGTTGGAATATTAGCCTTTTTTCTCCTCAAATTTTAACTTCTAGAACACGTACCCCATGCTCATACCCACGAGGCTCAGAAATGGTGCACACGCCCCTCACTTCCTACAAATGCTGTGCTGGCTGTCTTCCATGCTGCGTTAAATGTTTCTTTTTAAATGGCCACTCAGATTTCTTATCCTTCTATTTCCCTTTCCCCAAACACCTGGATCAGGGTAGCTTAACAGATGTTCAGATACTGGAATCAAATGCAACACAAACTGAGGTTTTAGGCAAAAGATGTTGCAGACATCCATTGGGTTGGGAAAGGGAGGTGGGGCTTCTCCGTCCCTTGGCCTCACCTACTACCTACAGACTCTTTCTTTGAAGGAATTTGAGAAAAGATCTCTGGTTCCCCAACCCCTGTCCTTCCCACCCAGTAAGGTCCATCTGACTTGGCTACAAGCAACTGACGAGGTTTTGCGAATGCTTGGCTGTGTCCTCCAGGCTGGTGCGGTGTGTAACCACAAGCCCCCGTTCCATCAGGGTGCGGAGGGATAGCTCCTAATGATGGATCCTTGGTCTAGAAGCCAGGGGGGTGTCACTGAATGACATCACAATGAAGTGGTGTTACATGGAATGCAATTGAGTCAAATTTTAAAATCCTCTTTGTTTGAAAGCACCCCCAGAACTGGCTTTAACTTCCTTTCACTATTGTAGGACCCCTGGTTCACTTCCAGGAGATGGCAGGAAACAAAATATGAGTGTATCCTGGTCCACCTTCTTTTCCAAGAGCCAGAAACCCTCAAATGAGAGAGACAAGGAAAATACCAGTCCCAACAGAGTGCCACTAAGAAAAGGGAAAAACGCTCTTTTCCCTCCCCCCTCCCCTTTACCTCTGGCCCAAGCCTGCTCTTCAGTGGCATGAAATACATTGTTGAACCGATAAATGCAGGCCATTCAACTGAGGTTAAGAAAATACAAGTGAGATGTGTTTCTTCACTTTGGCCAATAAAATGGACCCTGAGGTCATCACCCCTGCAATCCTGGTTCTGCGTGGCAGCCATCTGGTCGACCCTTGTGCTTTGCTTCACAGTACAGCTTTGTGTATCTGGGAGAGCCAGGCTCATTCCGTTTCATTCATTCAAGGATAACTCGTTATAACCACAGGATAGAGCGACTTGTTTTGCTGAGCTCCAGCCTCTGAGTTCTTCTGGCAACTGTATTATCCTGGGCTCCTTGGGGAGGTCCTTGCAGTGCTGGGTAATTGGGGTCCTACTCCATAAGTCTTTGAGTTCATCCCCTCACTACGGGATGCATAGTGAGAATTTCCTATCGGTGATATTTGTTCCTAAGAGTAGTTGTGTTACACACCAAAAAAAGACCTTCCAGGAGGTGGAATTCAGCTGAGTCAAACAGAGCAGACCCCAGTCACAGTTAGGACAAGGGGGGTTTTATTATGATTCCATAATAATAAAATTTAAATGAATTACTGAACTTGAAACAGAAATGATGCCTAGTACATCCACTTTGGTAGAAATTACTAATCTAGCTAGAAACCAATACTTTTAATAAAATAAAATAAAATGTGTTTGTAGTTTTTCTTTTTCTCATGGTAAATTGCCCTTTTCCTTTGGTTTTAGAGACTAGATACTGCTGTGTCCTGTCCCACTTCTTCCTTCCTCTGGGGGACTCAAAGAACTTGGTACTTGGTAAACCATACAAAGACAGCTAGTAGGGGTGGCCCCATTTTAAGGGACAGAGAAGGGACAGGACTCACTTGTGAACACCCATACGTCTATAGAAAACCAAAATTCCTCTGTCTCCTCCTTCCTTGGACAGCTGGTCATTCACATCACAAATTTTGGCCTTGAAGCACCAGGCATTAATTCAGTTCACCAAGTTGGCTACTGCTGAGACAATGTAAGAAAAAATTAGCCAGCTCAAGTGTGTGACTCTTGTCAAGGTCTCTTGGAATACAGGTGTTCCATTTCTTAATCTGGGTGATGGCTACGTGTGTGTGTTCATCTTGTGATAATCCAGCAAGCTGATATATACTTACTCTTTGTATCTCTGCATTATGCTCCATCTAAAAAGAATACAAAGAAAAAAGAGAAAAGAACTCTCTATTGTGTTTATTAAATCCCTTTGTTAAAACCTAACCTGAGAGACATCTGACTACAATTATAGGGGGTTTATTTTTTAATTGAACTTTTTACTTTGAGAGAATAATAAATTCACATACAGCTGTAAGAAATAATACAGAGAGATTTCATGTCCCTTTACCTAGTCTTCCCCAGTGGAATCACTGGCAGAACTATAATACAATATCACACCCAGGATTTTGACATTGATACAGCACAGATACCGAGTGTTTTCTTCACCACAAGAGTTCCTCATGTGGTGCTTTTTTTTTTTTCTTTTTATTTATTTTTTAATCTTTTAATTTTTATTTTTGGCTGTGTTGGGTCTTCGTTGCTGTGTGTGGGCTTCCTCTAGTTGCAGCTAGCGGGGGCTACTCTTCGTTGTGGTGCGTGGGCTTCTCATTGAGGTGGCTTCTCTTGTTGCAGAGCAGGGCTCTAGGCATGCGGGCTCAGTAGTTGTGGGACATGGGCTCAGTAGTTGTGGCACGTGGGCTCAGTAGTTGTGGCTCACAGGCTCTAGAACTCAGGCTCAGTAGATGTGGTGCATGGGCTTAGTTACTCCACAGCATGTGGGATCCTCCTGGACCAGGGCTTGAACCAGTGTCCCCTGCACTGGCAGGCAGATTCTTAACCACTGTGCCACCAGGGAAGTCCCAAGATTTTCTTTGCTTTCTTTCTTTCTTTTTTTTTTTTTTTTGCCTATGGATGTCCACTTTCCTTAACAGCAGTTTCTTGAAAGGTTATCTCTTGTCCATTGAATTGCTTTAACACGTTTGTCTAAAATCAGTTGGGCATATTTGTGTCATTCTATTTCTGCATTCTCCATTTTGATACATGGATCTATGTACCTATTTCTCTGCCAATACCACATGGTCAGTCTTGATTACGTTAGTTACATAAACTTGAAATGTGGTAGGTTGATTCCTCCCACTTTATTCTTTTTCAAAATTGTTTTAGCTATTCTAATTCTTTTCCTTTCCATGTAAATATTAGAATAATCTTGTCTATATCTACAAAAAATATTTCTGGGATTTTGATAGGAATTATTAAACCTGTATATTGCTTTTTGGAGGAATGAGATCAATACTACACTGAATCTTCTAATCTATGAATATGGTATGTCTCTCCATTTATGTAGATCTCTTCTGATTTCTTTCATCAGCATATTGTAGTTTTCAGCATACAAGACCTGTACACGTTTTGTTAGACTTACACCTAATTATTTCCTTTTTTTGAGTGATTGTAAATGGTACTGCATATTTGATTTCAAGTGTCCATATGTCCATTGCTAGTATATGGAAATACAATTGATTCTTCATATGTTGATTTTATATTCTACAACCTTGCTGAACTTACATATTAATTCTAGGAGTTCTTGTAGATTCCTAGAATATTCTGTACAGACAAACATGTCATCTGAAAATAATGACATGGTTTCATTGGATATAGGATTCTGGGTTGAGAGTTCTTTTTTTCAGTACCTGAAAGCATTTCTGGCCTTCATAGTTTCTAATGAGAATCTGCTGTCATTAAAATCATTTTTCCCTTATGAATAAATCATCATTTTTCTCTCTCTGTTTTCAAGGATTTTTTTCTTTAGTTTTCAGAAGTTTGACGATGATGTGCCTTGATGTGTATTTCTTTGAATATACCCTGGCTGAGTTTCAGTCAGCTTTTTGAATTTGTTGGTTTATGTCTTTTGCCAGAATGGGGAGTTCCCAGTCATTTCATTATGTACTTTTCAGCCCTGCCCTCTTTCTTTTCTCTTCTTTTCTCACAAGAACTCTGATGACATTTAAGTTAGATCTTTTGTTATAACCACACAGGACCCTTAGCCTCTGTTCTTTTTTTTTTTTTCAGTCTATTTTCTCTCCATTGTTCAGATTTAGTAACTTCTATCATTCTATCTTCCAGTTCACTAATGTTTTCCGCTGTCTTCTCCATTCTGGTGTTGAGACTATCCACTGAATTTTTATTTTGGTCATTGCATTTCCTTTCCATTTTTAAATTGAAGTATAGTTGATTTGCAATATTATATTAGTTTCAGGTGTATGACACAGTGATTCAATATCTTTATAGATGATACTCCATTTAAAGTTATTATAAAAGAATGGCTATATTTCCCTGTGCTGTAGACTATATCCTGATGCTTATTTTTTATACATAGTAGTTTGTGTCTCTTAATCACATACCACTAACTCTCTCCTACCTCCTTCCCACTCCCCGTTGGTAAACACTAGTTCTTCTCCATATCTGTGAGTCTGTTTTTGTTTTGTTATATACATTCATTCTATTTTTTAGATTCGACACATAAGTGATAATATAGAGTATTTGTCTTTCTCTGTCTTGCATTTATTTCACTGAGCATGATACTCTCTAGATCTATCCAGGTTGTTGCAAATGACAGATTTTCATTCTTTTTATGGCTGAGTAGTATTCCATTATGTATATATACCACTTCTTCTTTATCCATTCACCTGTTGATGGACACTTAGGTTACTTCCATATCTTGGCTGTTGTAAATAATGCTGCTATGAACATTGAGGTGCATGAATCTTTTCAAATTAGTGTTTTCATTTTCTTCAGATATATACCCAGCAGTGGGATTGCTGGATCGTATGGTAGTTCTATTTTTAGTTTTTTGAGGAACCTCTGTACTGTTTTCCATAGTGGCTGCACCAATTCACAATTCCACCAACAGCATACTAGGTTTCCCTTTTCTTCACATCCTCGTCTACGTTTGTTATTCGTAGACTTTTTGATGATAGCCATTTTAACAGGTGTGAGGTGCTATCTCGTTATGGTTTTGATTTACATTTCTCTGATGACTAGTGATGTTGCACATATTTTCATGTGCCTGTTGACCATCTGTATATCTTCTTTGGAAAAATGTCTATTCAGGTCTTCTGTCCATTTTTAAATTAGTTTCTTTGTTTTTCTTGATATTGAGTTGTGTGAGCTGTTTATATATGTTGAATATTAACCCCTTGTCCATCATATTATTTGCAAATATTTTCTCCCATTCAGTAGGTTGCCTTTTCATTTTGTTGATGGTTTCCTTTACTGTGCAAAACTCTTAAGTTTAATTAGGTCCCATTTGCTTATTTTTGCTATTATTTCTTTTGCCTTAGGAGACAGATCCAAAAAAATATTGCTACGATTTATGTCAAAGAGTATTCTGCCTCTATTCTCTTCTAGAAGTTTTGTGGTTTCAGGTCTTACATTTAGGTCTTTAATTCATTTGAGTTTATTTTTGTATATGGTATGAGGATATGCTCTAATCTCATTCTTTTACATGTAGCTGTCCAGTTTTCTCGGCACTGCTTTTTTTTTTTGATTGTCAACTTTCATTTTTTTAATTAAATTTACATTCACTCAAGATTATGAGGTAATTCTGGAAGTTGCTGAGAAAAATATTAACAACACATTAAAAAAAATTGAAATAGTTTTGTCTCTGTCTAGGGCATTGCTAGGTGTATAAATAATTTGTATTTGAATGGATCTTTTTTTTTAACATCTTTATTGGAGTATAATTGCTCTACAACGGTGTGTCAGTTTCTGCTCCACAACAAAGTGAATCAGCCACATACACACATATGTTCCCATATCTCTTCCCTCTCCCATCTCCCTCCCTCCCACCCTCCCCATCCCACCCCTCCAGGTGGTCACAAACCACTGAGATGATCTCCCTGTGCTATGCGGCTGCCCCCCACTAGCTATCTATTCCACGTTTGGTAGTGTATACATGTCCATGCCACCCTCCCACTCCGTCACAACCCACCCTTCCCCCTCCCCACATCCCCAAGTCCACTCTCCAGTAGGTCTGCATCTTCATTCCTGTCTTACCCCCAGGTTCTTCATACATTTTTTTTTCTTAGATTCCATATATATGTGTTAGCATACGGTATTTGTTTTTCTCTTTCTGACTTACTTCACTCTGTATGACAGACTCTAGGTCCATCCACCTCACTACAAATATCTTAATTTCAGGCTCCCTGACTTCAGACTATACTACAAAGCTACAGTAATCAAGACAGTATGGGGCTTCCCTGGTGGCGCAGTGGTTGAGAGTCTGCCTGCCAATGCAGGGGACACGGGTTCGTGCCCCGGTCCGGGAGGATCCCACATGCCGTGGAGCGGCTAGGCCTGTGAGCCATGGCCACTGAGCCTGCGCGTCCAGAGCCTGTGCTCCGCAACGGGAGAGGCCACAACAGTGAGAGGCCCGTGTACCACAAAAAAAAAAAAAAAAAATGACTGTATGGTACTGGCACAAAAACAGAAATATAGATCAATGGAACAGAATAGAAAGCCCCGAGATAAACCCACGCACATATGGTCACCTTATCTTTGATAAAGGAGGCAAGAATATACAGTAGAGAAAAGACAGACTCTTCAATGCGTGGTGCTGGGAAAACTGGACAGGTACATGTAAAAGTATGAAATTAGAACACTCTCTAGCACCATACACAAAAATAAACTCAAAATGGATTAAAGACCTAAATTTAAGGCCAGACACTATCAAACTCTTAGAGGAAAACATAGGCAGAACACTCTATGACATAAATCACAGCAAGATCCTTTTTGACCCACCACCTAGAGAAATGGAAATAAAAACAAAAATAAACAAATGGGACCTAATGAAACTTAAAAGCTTTTGCACAGCAAAGGAAACCATAAACAAGACGAAAAGACAACCCTCAGAATGGGAGAAAATATTTGTAAATGAAGCAACTGACAAAGGATTAATCTCCAAAATTTACAAGCAGCTCATGCAGCTCAATAACAAAAAAACAAACAACCCAATCCAAAAATGGGCAGAAGACCTAAATAGACATTTCTCCAAAGAAGATATACAGATTGCCAACAAACATATGAAAGAATGCTCAACATCACTAATCATTAGAGAAATGCAAATCAAAACTACAATGAGATATCATCTCACACCAGTCAGAATGGCCATCATCAAAAAATCTAGAAACAATAAATGCTGGAGAGGGTGTGGAGAAAAGGGAACGCTCTTGCACTGCTGGTGGGAATGTAAATTGATACAGCCACTATGGAGCGCAGTAAGGAGGTTTCTTAAAAAACTACAAATAGAACTACCATACGACCCAGCAATCCCACTACTGGGCATATATGCTGAGAAAACCATAATTCAAAAAGAGTCATGTACCAAAATGTTCATTGCAGCTCTATTTACAATAGGCAGGACATGGAAGCAACCTAAGTGTCCATCATCGGATGAATGGATAAAGAAGATGTGGCACATATATACAATGGAATATTACTCAGCCGTAAAAGGCACCGCTTATTGAAGAGACTGTCTTTCTTCTTACCTTCTTTGTCATAGATTAATTGATGTATAAATAAACCCATAAATGTATGGGTTTATTTCTGGGCTCTCTATTCTGTTCATTGATCTGTCTGCTTTGTGCCAGTACCATGCTTTTTTGATTACTGTAGCTTCATAGTACAGTCTGAAGTCAGGGAGCATGACACCTTCAGCTCTGTGTTGTTTTTCTTTTTTTCTCAAGATTGCTTTGGCAATTTGGGGTCTTTTGTGGTCTGATATAAATTTTAGGATTATTTATTCTAGTTTAGTGAAAAATGTCATGATTATTTTGATAAGGATTGAATTAAATCCGTAATTGCTTTGGGTAGTATGGAAATTTTACAATATTAATTCTTCTAATCCAAGAACTCAGATATCTTTCCATTTCTTTTTATCATTTTCAAATTCCGTCATCAATGTTCTGTAGTTTTCAGAGTATACATATTTTACCTTCTTGGTTAAGTTTATTCTCAGGTATTTTATTCTTTTTGATGTGATTGTAAATGGGATTGTTTCTTTAATTTCTCTTCTGTTAGTTCCTTATCAGTGTATAGAAAATCAACAGATTTCTGTATATTCATCTTGTATCCTGCAACTTTGCTGAATTCGTTTATTAGTTCTAATAGTTTTTTAGTGGAGACTTTAAGGTTTTCTATGTATAGTATCATGTCATCCTCAAATAGAGTTTTACTTCTTCCCTTCCAGTTTGGATGCCTTTATTTCTCTTTTTGTCTGATTACTGTGACTAGTATTTCTAATACTACGTAAAATAGAAGTGGAAGGAGTGGACATTCTTGTCTTGTTCCTGATTTTAGAGGAAAAGCTGAAAGCTTTTCACTGTTGAGTATGATGTTAGCTGTGCGTCTGTCAAAAATGGCCTTTATTATGTTGAGATGTATTCCCTCTATACCAACTTTGATGAGAGTTTTTATCATGAATGGATGTTGAATTTTGTCAAATGCTTTTTCTGCATCTATTGAAGATTTTTTTCCTTCCTTTTGTTAATGTGGTGTTTCACATTAATTGATATGCAGGTATTGCACCATCCTTGTATCCCTGGAATAAATCCCACTTGATCATAGTGTAGTATCCTTTTTACATATTGTTGAATTTGATTCGCTAATACTTTGTTGAGGGTTTTTGCATCTATATTTATGATAGATATTGACCTGTAATTTTTTTTGTAGTGTCTATCTGGTTTTGATATCAGTGTAATGGTGGCCTCATAGAATGAATTTAGGTGTGTTCCATCCTTTTCAATTTTTTGTAATGGTTTGAGGATAGGTATTAGCTCTTCTTTATATGTTTGTTAGAATTCCCCTGTGAAGCCATGTGGTCCTGGACTTTTGTTTGCTGGGAGTTTTTTTTTTTTTAAATAAATTTATTTATTATTTATTTATTTATTTTAGGCTGCCTTGGGTCTTCGTTGCTGCATGCGGGCTTTCTCTAGTTGCGGTGAGCAGGGGCTACTCCTCGTTACAGTGCATGGGCCTCTCATGTTGCAGAGCATGGGCTCTAGGCACACAGCCTTCAGTAGTTGTGGCACGTGGGCTCAGTAGTTGTGGCTCATGAGCTCCAGAGCGCAGGCCTCGGTAGTTGTGGCCCATGGGCTTAGCTGCTCCATGGCATGTGCAATCTTCCCAGACCAGGGATTGAACCCGAGTCCCCTGCATTGGCCGGTGGATTATTTAACCACTGCGCCACCAGGAAAGCCACCCCCCCTTTTGTTAAAATTACAAATTCAACTTCCATGCTAGTGATTGGTCTGTTCAAATTGTCTATTTCTTCCTGATTCTGTCTTGCAAGCTTGTATGTTTCTAGAAATTTGTCCATTTCTTCTAGGTTGTCCAGTTCGTTGGCATATAACTGTTTGTAGCATTCTCATGATTTTTTTTGTATGTCTGTGGTATCAGTTTTTATTTTCTTCCATGTCTTATTTTGTTTATTTGGGTTCTCTCTCTTTTCTTCTTGATGAGCTTGGCTAAAGGTTTATCAATATTGTTTATCTTTTCAAAGAACCAGTTCTTGGTTTCATTGATCTTTTCTGTTGTTTTTTGTCTCTATTTTATTTATTTTCTCTCCAATCTTTATATCTTTATTATTTCCCTCCTTCTGCTGCCTTTGGGCTTTGTTTGTTCTTCTTTTTCTACTTCTTTGCTGAGATTTTCCATTTTCTTCATTTGTTTAAAGCACGGCCATAATTACTTATTGAGGCATTTTTATGGTGGCTGCTTTAAAAATCTTTGTCCAATAATTCTAACATTTCTGTAATTTCAGTGTTGGCATCTATTGCTTGTCTTTTTCATTCAGTTTGACTTCTGATTGAGGTTTGGACATTTGGGGTGTTATGTAATGAGACTTTGGATCTCGGTTACATCTTCTGTTTTAGCTGGATTCCTCTGACAGTGCTCCAGTGGCAGAAAAGGCACACCACCTCATTACTGCCTTATAGGGATAGAAGCCCATATTCTCCATTCAGCCTCTGCTGATATCCAAGGTTGGCGGGGGTGGGGTGTCTGTCCTTGCTACTGCTGGGTGGGGGCAGAAGTTTCAGTTATCAGCTTGGTGGGGAGGGGTAGGAGAGCCTCATTGCTCTCCCCACATGGCTTCCAATGACACTGACAGTGTCTTTGCTAACACCATGGGATGGTTAAGTCGACTCTCATTAGGCCTCCTCTGACAGCATCCTGTCGAGGAGAAGAAGGGGTACATTGCTACTTCCAGGTGGAGGTGGAAGTCCAGGCTCCCCATGTGGTCTCCATTGTCACCATGGGGGGTGAACCTCATTACAGTCTATGAGGGTGGAAGACAAAGAAGCCCACTCAGCCTTGAGAGACATGGGTAGTGGGGGACACAGTTTTTCTATGGTGTTTGGCTGGAGTAGATCTGCTATTGTCTAAAAGTTTTCTGTCTTTCCTGGCCCTTTGGGAGAAAGAGCAGGCTTTTTTTGAGATTTTTGTCTGCATCCGTTGACGTTCCTGGGTTGCCAGTTTCTTTAGCTCTGAATGTGGGATGTATGAGGTCAAAAGAAAACCCAGGGAATTCACCACTGCGTTGTTCCTGAGGTCCCAAAGTCCCTAGACAGTTGGTCTTCTCTTCACCTTTCAGAGTCTCCCTATCTTTGTTTTATATTTAGTGTTCAGGGTTTTTAGTTGTGCTTAGTGGGAGAGTAGGGAAAAGTACATCCATCCTCCAGATGTGAGCTTTGACTATGATTTCTTTTTATAAATTTATTTATTTATTTATTTTCGGCTGTGTTGGGTCTTCATTCCTGCGAGCGGGCTTTCTCTAGTTGTGGTGAGTGGGGGCTACTCTTTGTTGCGGTGCACAGGCTTCTTACTGTGGTGGCTTATCTTGATGTGGAGCACAGGCCGTAGGTGCGGGGGCTTCAGTAGTTGTGGCACATGGGCTCAGTAGTTGTGGCTTGCTGGCTGTAGAGTGCATGCTCAGTAGTTATGGCACACGGGCATAGTTGCTCCGTGGCTTTTTGGATCTTCCTGGACCAGGGCTCAAACCAAAGTCCCCTGCATTGGCAAGCAGATTTTTTACCACTGAACCACCAGGGAAGTCCCTGACTATGATTTCTGAGAAGAGGAAATGATATCTTGGTAGGATGCTTTCTGAAGAGCTTTGTGAGTTCATCTGATCCCAGATCAGCAGTCTCCCTGGACCTTCCAGTTGTTGTTCCATCTACAAGTCTGCCTGCAACTATTTCATCCAATGGCAATACTTGACTTTATTTGGAGGATCCTTTACAGTCCTTGCTGGCCTGAGAACCTGATTTACTGATCCCTCATTCCCATAGGCCCAAGCAGGGAATATTGGGAACTTTCTATGGCAAAATGTGGGAAACAAAATATGTTGAGTTTTCCATAATGAAAAATAATTTTTCATTTAAAAATTAAATTATTATGATCATCCTACTTTTTAGGTGCTGAAAGTTATCATTTAAATAAAAAATAATGGTAAGTAGTGCTTTTGCTTTGTTATCCTTACTTGACTAAAAAAAAAAATGTTGGGACTCCAGGAGGGCTCACAGCAAGAAGTACTTTCCAGAACATCTGCTGCCAGTGTCCTTGTCCCCATGATGAGCCAGCACTGCCCCCTGCCTCTGCAGGAGACCCTCCAACACTAGCAGCTGTGTGGCTGACAGAGTCTTGGTGCTCCGGCTGGGTGTCAGGCCTGAGCCTCTGAGTTAGGAGAGCTGACTTCAGGACATTGGACCACCAGAGACCTCCCGGCCCCATGTAACATCAATTGGCAAGATCTCCATCTCAACGCTAAGACCCAGTTCCACCCAACAGCCAGCAAGCTCCAATGCTGGATGCCCCATGCCAAACAACTAGCAAGACAGGAACACAAACCAACCCATTAGCAGAAAGGCTGCCTAAAATCATAGTAACTTCACAGGCTCCCCAAAACACACCACCGGACGCAGCCCTGCCCACCAGAAAGACAAGATCCAGCCCCACCCACCAGAACACAGGCACCAGTCCCCTCTACCAGGAAGCCTACACAAGCCACTGAACCAACCTCACCCACTGGGGGCAGACACCAAAAACAACAGGAACTACGAACTTGAAGCCTGCGAAAAGGAGACCCTAAACATAGTAAATTAAGCAAAATGAGAAGATAGAGAAATACGCAGGAGATGAAAGAGCAAGGTAAAAACCCACCAGGCCAAACAAATGAAGAGGACATAGGCAGTCTACCTGAAAGGGAATTCAGAGTAGTGATAATAAAGATGATCCAAAATCTTGGAAACAGAATGGAGAAAATACAAGAAACGTTTAACAAGGACCTCGAAGAACTAGAGAGCAAACAAACCGATGAACAACACAATAAATGAAATTAAAAATTTTCGGGACTTCCCTGGTGGCGCAGTGGTTAAGAATCCACCTGCCAATGCAGGGGACATAGGTTCAAGCCCTGGTCCAGGAAGATCCCACAGGCCACCAAGCAACTAAGCCCATGCTCCAGAACTACTGAGCCTGTGTGCTGCAACTACTGAAGTACACACACCTAGAGCCCATGCTGGGCAACAAGAGAAGCCACCACAAGGAGAAGCCCATGCACCTCAACAAAGAGTAGCCTCTGCTAGCTGCAACTAGAGAAAGCCCGCACGCAGCAGTGAAGACCCAATGCGGCCAAAAATAAATAAATAAATTTAAAAAAAAATTCTAGAAGGAATCAATAGAAGAATAACTGAGGCAGAAGAAGGGATAAGTGACCTGGAAGATAAGATAGTGGAAATAACTACTACAAAGCAGAATAAAGAAAAAAGAATGAAAAGAATTGAGGACAGTCTCAGAGACCTCTGGGACAATATTAAACACACCAACATTCAAATTATAGGAGTCCCAGAAGAAGAAGAGTTAAAAAAAAAAGGGTCTGAGAAAATATTTGAAGAGTTTATAGTTGAAAACTTCCCTAACATGGGAAAGGAAATAGTCAATCAAGTCCAGGAAGCACAGGGAGTCCCATACAGGATAAATCCAAGGACAAACACACCAAGACACATAGTAATCAAACTACCCAAAATTAAATACAAAGAAAAAATATTAAAAGCAGCAAGGGAAAAGCAGCAAATAACATATAAGGGAATCCCCATAACGTTAACAGCAGATCTTTCAGCAGAAACTGCAAGCCAGAAGGGAGTGGCAGGACATATTTAAAGTGATGAAGGGGAAAAACCTACAACCAAGATTACTCTACCCAGCAACGATCTCACTGAGATTTGACGGAGAAATTAAAACCTTTACAGACAAGCAAAAGCTAAGAGAATTCAGCACCACAAAACCAGCTATACAACAAATGCTAAAGGAATTTCTCTAGGCAGGAAACATAAGAGAAGGAAAAGACCTACAATAACAAACCCAAAACAATTAAGAAAACGGTAATAGGAACATACATATTGATAATTACCTTAAATGTAAATGGATTAAATGCTCCAACCAAAAGACATAGACTGGCTTAATGGATACAAAAACAAGACCCGTATATATGCTGTCTACAAGAGACCCACTTCAGACCTAGGGACACATACAGACCGAAAGTGAAGGGATGGAAAATAGATATTCCATGCAAATGGAAATCAAAAGAAAGCTGGAGTAGCAATTCTCGTATCAGACAAAATAGACTTTAAAATAAAGACTATTACAAGAGGCGAAGAAGGACAGTACCTAATGACCAAGGGATCAACCCAGGAAGAAGATATAACAATTGTAAATATTTATACATGCAACATAGGACCACCTCAATACATAAGGCAAATGTTAAGAGCCATAAAAGGGGAAATTGACAGTAACACAATCATAGTAGGGGACTATAACACCCCACTTTCACCAATGGACAGATCTTCCAAAAGAAAATAAATAAGGAAACACAAACTTTAAATGACACATTAAACAAGATGGAATTCATTGATATTTAGAGGACATTCCATCCAAAAACAGCAGAATACACTTTCTTCTCAAGTACTCATGGAACATTCTCGGTCATAGATTATATCTTGGGTCACAAATCAAGCCTTGGTAAATTTAAGAAAATTGAAATCATATCAAGTATCTTTTCCGACCACAATGCTATGAGACTAGATACCAGTTACAGGAAAAAATCTGTAAAAAATACAAAAACATGGGGGCTAAACAGTATGCTACTAAATAACCAAGAGATCACTGAAGAAATCAGAGGAAATAAAAAAATACCTAGAAACAAATGACAATGAAAGCATGACGACCCAAAACCTATGGGATGCAGCAAAAGCAGTTCTAAGAGGGAAGTTTATAGCAATACAATCCTACCTCAAGAAACAAGAAAAATCTCAAATAAACAACCTAACCTTACACCTAACGTAATTAGAGAAAGAAGAACAAAAAACCCCCAAAGTTAGCAGAAGGAAAGAAATCATAAAGATCAGATCAGAAATAAATGAAAAAGAAATGAAGGAAACAATAGCAAAGATCAATAAAACTAAAAGCTGGTTCTTTGAGAAGATAAAGAAAATTGATAAACCATTAGCCAGACTCATCAAGAAAAAAAGGGAGAAGACTCAAATCAACAGAATTAGAAATGAAAAAGGGGAGGTAACAACTGACACTGCAGAAATACAAAGTATCATGAGAGATTACTACAAGCAACTATATGCCAATAAAATGTACAACCTGGAAGAAATGGACAAATTCTTAGAAAAGCACAACCTTCTGAGACTGAACCAGGAAGAAATAGAAAATGTGAACAGACTAATCACAAGCACTGAAATTGAAACTGTGATTAAAAGTCTTCCAACAAATAAAAACCCAGGACCAGATGGCTTCACAGGCGAATTCTATCAAACATTTAGAGAAGAGCTAACGCCTAACCTTCTCAAACTCTTCCAAAATACAGCAGAGGGAGAAGCATTCCCAAACTCATTCTGCGAGGCCACCATCACCCTGATACCAAAACCAGACAAAGATGTCACAAAAAAAGAAAACTACAGACCAATATCACTGATGAACATAGATACAAAAATCTTCAACAAAATACTAGCAAACAGACTCCAACAGCACATTAAAATGATCATACACTATGATCAAGTGGGGTTTATCTCAGGAATGCAAGGATTCTTCAATATATGCAAATCAATTGATGTGATACACTATATTAACAAACTGAAGGATAAAAACCATAGGATCATCTCAATAGATGCAGAAAAAGCTTTTGACATATTTCAACACCTATTTATGATAAAAACTTTCCAGAAAGTAGGCGTAGAGGGAACTTGCCTCAACATGATAAAGGCCATATATGACAAACCCACAGCCGACACCATTCTCAATAGTGAAAAACTGAAACCATTTCCTCTAAAATCAGGAACAAAACAAGGATGCCCCCTCTCACCACTGTTATTCAACATAGTTTTGGAAGTTTTAACTGCAGCAATCAGAGAAGAAAAAGAAATAAAAGGAATCCAACTCAGAAAAAAAGAAGTAAAGCTGTCACTGTTTGCAGATGACATGATACTATACATAGAGTATCTCAAAGATGCTACCAGCAAACTACTAGAGCTAATCAATGAATCTGGTAAATTAGTAGGATACAAAATAAATGCACAGAAATCTCTTGCATTCCTATACGCTAACGATGAAAAATCTGAAAGAGAATTTAAGGAAACACTCCCATTTACCACTTCAACAAAAAGAATAAAATACCTAGGAATAAACCTACCTAAAGAGATAAAAGACCTGTATGCAGAAAATTATAAGACACTGATGAAAGAAATTAAAGATGATACAGACAGACGGAGAGATATACCATGTTCTTGGATTGGAAGAATCAACATTGTGAAAATGACTATACTACCCAAAGCAATCTACAGATTCAGTGCAATCCCTACCAATGGCATTTTTCACAGAACTAAAACAAAAAATTTCACAATTTGTATGGAAACACCAAAGACCCCGAATAGCCAAAGCAATCTTGAGAAAGGAAAGTGGAGCTGGAGCAATTAGGCTCCCTGACTTCAGACTATACTACAAAGCTACAGTAATCAAGACAGTATGGTACTGGCACAAAAACAGAAAGATAGATCAATGGAACAGGATAGAAAGCCCAGAGATAAACCTACACACATCTGGTCATCTTATCTTTGATAAAGGTGGCAAGAATATACAATGGAGAAGAGACCGCCTCTTCAATAAGTGGTGCTTGGAAAACTGGACAGCTACATGTAAAAGAATGAAATTAGAACACTCCCTAACACCATACACAAAAATAAACTCAAAATGGATTAAAGACCTAAATATAAGGCCAGACACTATCAAACTCTTAGCGGGAAACATAGGAAGAACACTCTTTGACATAAATCACAGCAAGATCCTTTTTGACCCACCTCCTAGAGAAATGGAAATAAAAACAAAAATAAACAAATGGGGCCTAATGAAACTTAAAAGCTTTTGCACAGCAAAGGAAACCATAAACAAGACTAAAAGATGACGTGCAGAATGGGAGAAAACATTTGCAAACCAAGCACTGACAAAGGCTTAATCTCCAAAATATACAAGTAGCTCATGCAGATCAATATCAAAAAAAAACAAACAACCCAATCCAAAAATGGGCAGAAGATCTAAATAGATATTTCTCCAAAGAAGATATACAGATTGCCATCAAACACATGAAAGGATGTGCAACATCACTAATCATTAGAGAAATGGAAATCCAAACTAGAATGTGGTATCACCTCACACCGGTTAGAATGGCCATCATCAAAAAATCTCCAAACGGTAAATGCTGGAGAGGGTGTGGAGAAAAGGGAACCCTCTTGCACTGTTGGTGGGAATGTAAATTGATACAGGCACTATGGAGAATGGTATGGAAGTTCCTTAGAAAACTAAAAATAGAACTACCATATAACCTAGCAATCCCACTACTGGGCATATACCATTGGAAAATCATAATTCAAAAAGAGCCATGTACCACAATGTTCACTGAAGCACTATTTACAATAGCCAGGACATGGAAGCAACCTAAGTGTCCATCGACAGATGAATGGATAAAGAAGATGTGGCACATATATACAATGGAATACTACTCAGCCATAAAAAGAAACGAAATTGAGTTATTTGTAGTGAGGTGGATGGACCTAGAGTCTGTCATACAGAGTGAAGTAAGTCAGAAAGAGAAACACAAATACCATATGCTAACACATATATATGGAATCTAAAGAAAAAAAAGGTCCTGAAGAACCTAGGTGCAGGACAGGAATAAAGACACAGGCGTAGAGAATGGACTTAAGGACATGGGGAGGGAGAAGGGTAAGGTGGGATGGAGTGAGAGAGTAGCATTGACATACATACACTACCAAATGTAAAATAGATAGCTAGTGGGAAGACACTGCATCACACGGGGAGATCAGGCTTGGTGGTTTGTGACCACCTAGAAGGGTGGGATAGGGAGGGTGGGAGAGAGATGCAAGAGGGAGGGGATATGGGGATACATGTATACATATAGCTGATTCACTTTGTTATACAGCAGAAACTAACACAACATTGTAAAGAAATTATACTCCAATAAAGATGTTAAAAAAATGTTGGCAATCACCAAATTGCTTTTCTTTTTCTTTTTCTCTTAATTAAAAAAAAATGAGATCTATTTTATATACATTGAAATGCACAAATTGTAATGGTACCATTCAGTGAGTTTTGACAGATGAAATGGTAGATTGCATAGTGCACATGCCATCCATCATCTAAGAAATTCCTCTCAGCCCTTTTTCTATTAATACCTTCCCTTCACTCCCAAGGTTCTGTCTTTGTCACCACTGCTCAGTTTGTTTGCTCTGGAGTTTCATAGGAATGGAAGTAGATAGACTGGATCTTCTGCTCAGCATGATGTTTATGAGATGTTGAGTAGTTCATTCCTTCCTTTTTTTTTCTGAGTAATAGTTCATTGTATATATCTCTGCCAAACTCTCCCAACTCCCTCTCCCTCTCAAATGCTGATTTCTCTAGGACTCTGCTATGAGTCCATTTCTTGCAGGCTGACTTCAGAAATTGGCCTTGTTACCTCCAGCTGACCTCAACTGCATCATTCCACAGTTATTAAGGTACAATGTCCTGTCTGTACACACCTGCGGGAAGAAAAAATTACTGAAGATTTAAGATCTTTTAATTTTTTTTCTGTATTAAATGAGTTTGATTGTGTTTAAAAAAATGTTTATTCTATTGTTGATGGACATTTAGGATGTTATGGATTTGGTGTTATTATGAATAAGATTGTCAGGATCATTTTTTTTGCACATATGTTTTCATTTCTTTTGGAAATACTTAAAAGTGGTATTAATGGATGTTATAGTAGGCATTTATTTAACTGTCTAAAAAACTACTGTAAACAGTTCTCCAAAAGTTGTTATACCATTTACAACTTTACTAGCAGTGTATAAGAGTTCTGTTGTTCCACACCCTCACTGACATTTTGATGTCGTCAACCTTTTTAATTTAGGTATTCCAGTGGGTACGTAGTAATATCTCATTGTGTATTCATTTTCATTTTCCTGATATTTAATGGTTTGGGGCACCCTTTTGAGTGCTTCCTTGTTTTTCATGTGTCTTTTGTCAAGTGTCTGTTTAAATCTTTTGCCCATTTTAAACTGTGTGCTGTTGTTATTGTTTTTAAAAACACCAAGTTGTAAGGGTTTGTCATACATTCTAAATACAGGTACTTGGATTTTTCCCAGTCTGTAGCCTATTTATTCATTTTCTTAACAGTATCTTTTGAGAAGATGAAGTTTTAAAATTTGATGAAATAAAATTTTTAACTTAAAATATTAGCTTATAAATTTCCTGGGAAATAAAAGGGGCAAATATGATTTTGATTGTGATTGCATTAAATCTACATATCAGTTTGGGGAGAATTGATATTTCAACAATTCATGAACATGGTATATCTCTCCATTTTATTTAATTCCCTCCAACAATATTTTGTATTTTTCAGTAATAGAATCCTTGAACATATTTCATTAAATTAATTTCAAAAAATTTTAAATGTGTTTTAAAGATCTTGCCAATGGTATATTTAAATTTTTCATTTTCTACATGTATGTTACATATATGTTCCATATTTAGTACACACACAATGAATTTTTCTACATTGACTTGTACAATAAGCTCACTAAAATCACTTAATAGTTCAAGTAGTTTGTAGATTCCCTGAGATTTTCTAAGTACTCAGTAATATCATCTGAGGATAAAAACATTTTACTTCTTTCTTACCAATCTGTATTTTTTAATGCATTTTTCTTGCTTTGTTGCATTGGCTGAGACCTGCAGGTCAGTGTTGAAAGGAAATATTGAAATGAGGCATCCTTGCTTTTTTCCTCAGTCTTTAGGGGAAAGACGTCTATATTTTGATATTAACTGTAAGTTTTTCATAGCTGTCCTTTATCAGATTGCAGAAGCTCCCTTTTACTCCTATTTTGAGTTTCTATCTTGAATATTTTGTAATTTATCAAAAGCTTTTTCTGAATCAATTGTTTTCTGCATATCGATCATATGATTTTTCTCCTTGATTCCATTAATGTAATCAGTTACATGATTTTTTAGTTTTAAACCAATCTTGCATTTTGGGGATGAATCCCACTTGGCCATGATGCTTGTCCATTTTATATACAGATGATTTTACATGCAAACATTTTGTTAAGGATTACTGTATCTATGTTCATAAGGAATATTTGTCTTTTAGTTCCTTGTTATGATCTTGTTAGCTTTTGGCATCAGGGTATGCTGGCTTCATAAGAGGAAAAATATGTTCCTTCACCCTCTATTTTTTTAAAGAGATTTTGTATAAAATTGTCAATGAGAGTTTTTATCTGGTGTAATACCCTCTGAGAATAAAGAAAATTTGGGAGCAATTTTTTTGTAGTGAGAGTCTATGGCAACAAATCTCCCAGTTTTTACTCATCTTAATATTTTTAATTTCATCTTCATTTTTAAAGGACAGTTTCACTGGATGTTGAATTTTAGATTAATTTGTTATCCTATTCTTTCTTTCCTTGTGTCTGATGAGAATTCAGCTATCATTCTTAACATTTTTCCCATACATGAGATTAAGTTTTCCCTGACTAAGCTTACAATGTTTTCTTACGTTTTGTTTTAAGCAATTTTACTATGGTGTACCTCGGTATGGGGTTTTTTGATTTGTTTTTAAATTTATCTATTTGGCGTTCATTGTACTTCTTGAATATATAGAGGATGTTTTGTATCAAAGTTGGAAACATTTCAACCATTATGTCTTCTAGAATTTTCCCATTCTCTCTGACATCTGGGATTCCAATTGCATGTATGTTAGGTTGCTAATATAATCCTACAGGGCACTGATGTTCCCTTCATTTTTTTTTTTCTTTTTTCTCTCTGCCCCACTTAGAATAATACTGATCTGTTTTCAAGTGTACTAACCTTTTTCTGCAATGTTCATTCTGCTATTAAACCCATCCATGAATGGATTTGTTTCATTTTACAATATTTTCAATATTTAAATAAAACATTTATTTTATTTCATTTTTAAACAGTCCTTTTTTCAGTTCTAAAATTTTCCTTTCATTCTTTTTTAGAGGTCATATTTATCTCATGAAGTATCCCATTTTAATCTATTATATCCATTTTTTTCTTATAAATTCTTGAATACATTTATAATAATTGTTTTTAAAACTTACTGGTCATCTGTAAGTTTGATTTTACTAATTGTGCTTTCTCTAGATTTGGGGTTATTTTTCCTGCTTCTTTGCAGATCTTATACCTTTTGATTATACTCCAGACACAATGTGTAACAGATTTTCTTTTCTTTTGTTTATTTCCTTTTCTTTTGTCTGGTGGTTAGGGTATGGGGCTGATCGTTAGGGTTCCAGAGTCAAGTTGAGCAGGGGCTGCTTTAATTAGCCCAACCCCCATCCCCACTCCCATACTGCCTTTTCGGTCCTGTCAGCAGTTGAGTTGGCAGGATGTTGGAACACGGTCTCAGAAATCTTTGATTCAGTTTTGGGTTCAACTTCTGGTTGTTACCATGGGAGCTAAGTTCTCTTGAATCTTTTTACATCTTAACTAGAAGTCCTCCCAAATTGCTTTTGAAATCATTTGGTTGATGAAATTCGAAATTCCAGGACCCGTGGACACAGAATTTCTCCATAATAACTTGTGACTGACTCTTACTGTATATTTAGTTCTGGCAGTTTTTGTAGCTTCTGCTTCTTGAAAAAAATAGTTTGACTGAAAATTATTCCTTCTTGGGTATGTTCACATTCCTTTGGGTCTGTACTTATACGGCTGAACTATCAGCTGATTAAAATGCCATAATCTCATGTATGAAAACGTGTGAAGCTAGTAGTGAAGTTTTACTTTAACCACCTAATTTAATATTCTTTCTCGGTTCATGTAAATGCCTTTGTAGAAAATGCTACCAAGGGCGGCATTGTGGTTACTTTAATTCCATTGCCAATACTTTTATATGGTTTCCTGTATTCTAAAGGGAAGGCTATATGCACTTGTCTTCTTTTTAAACTTTTCCTCTTATGAATCAGTAGCAGTATGAATAAATGTCAGAAGTTCTTATTAAGTGGTTAAAGTTGATACCTCTGTCTCAGCGTTCGTGAGTTAAGTAATGATGATTAAGCAGACTTTGTATTAGAAAATGCCAGAGTTATAAAAAAAATTGTTTTTTATTACTAAGTAAAGAACACGCAATAATAATAATATTTATAAATACTCTGTGCCAAACTCACTTGGTTCTGACATTTTAGAGATAAGGAAGTCACAACATCAGGATTGAAAGTCCCACTCCTTTACTAAAATGGGCTTTGCCAGTAATACTTAGAAAAGAACAGAATTATGTACTCTTTGGTCGAGAAACATTGCAATAGGAAAAACACTTGGAGGGTAAATTTGTCTCTCCTCAAAATAAACTCTCTAGTTAGGCTAAATGAAGGCATTTTTGTTGTTGTTTTTGTTTGGTAAGGAATGCAATTTCTCCATTCTAACATCTCAGACTATGCTAAACATTCTTATCAGATGAAGAAGTAATCAGCATAAAATATAATTCATATTGATTCAGAGAAAATATTAAGCTGGAGTCCTGATTATTTAACAGAACCACAGAATTTCATTTCATGCTAATGAGACTTGGCCATAGCAACCATGAGAATGTATGTGTTCTTGGGACCGAGAAGCTAAGGACTGGCCCCGCCTTGAGGAGCTGGCCAGTGGTCAGTAGAAACAGGAGCAGAGCTCCCCTTTCCCATGGTTGTTGGGTAAATTGACAGGGCTGGAAGCACAGCACACAGTGTGCGATTCTGCCCCATGTAAAGGTTTCGGGTATGTTTTCCTTTATGTTGACCACTAGCCTGGCATTTGGGGCTAAGGTGGCAGATTAGCTGTTACAGACCTACCATTCTGACCCTTTAGAGAATGTTTGTCTACAGAGGCAGGCAATTCTGCAAGAGAGGTGAATGGACGGGAGAGAAGTTGGAAATCTTCGCAACACGTGGTACCAGCTGCAGGGTAATTACTTGATTGAGGCGATTTTCACTATTTGACAGTCAGCCTGTTGCTCTTTGAAGGGATTTGACTTGTGTTTGGTGACTTAAGGTGTGGACCAGAAGAGGCAGGAAGGCCTGTGTAAGAGGAGAATCCACAGAGCACGTGGCCCTCTGTCCACAGGTAGAGAATCTGTTGTTTCTTGAAGACCCTTGTATCTGAGCCTCATTGGCTTGTTTTCTGGAGAGTTGAAGGCTTGTCCTTCTTGGGAAGAGCATCAGACTGGCCCTTTCACGTCATGGTGACTGGCTCTGAAGCCAGTGTCCTCAGTACCTTCCTTCAGAGGCAACATCTGAGAGCCCTCTTGCACCACCCATTACTGTCCTAAGTCCTCTTGGGGAACCTGCGGCTGGTCAGATCCATGCTTTCCACGTTGGACACGTGTGGAGTATTGATTCTGACTTAGGGAGAATAGCACAGGTCATACGTTTGCTGCAGCGGTGGAGGCATTTCCTCAGGGCAACACCCTGTACCCTCCAGAGACTGGGAACAGTGAGGCACTGGGGGAAAGATGGAGGCAGAATGGAAGCTGTGGAAGCAGAAAGCTCTGGATGAAAACCCTAGTTGTTCCAGTTATGAGGTATGTGACTTGGAGCAAAATCCTAAACTCTTTAAGCCTTGGTTTCCTCATCTGTAAAATGGGCTGGTAGCTGACAGACTTGTTATGAGGACTGAAGGAGGCAGTTAATACAAAGACCTCGTCTGTAACCTGGCACACAGTAGATATCCAGTAAATGGCCATCTCAGGGAGCAGAGCACAGAACACCGGGGTCCCATAGCTGCACGATGTTGTTATAAAGATGCTGGAGATGCAGGCATGCTGCCGCATCAAGGCAGCCGAGTGGCTCCCTCTGTACCTTTACGTGTTCAGCCACCTGGGAAGGGGTGTGGAAAGCGTGGACACTACGCGGAAGAGGTGACCCCTTGGCAAAGGCTGGGGGGTACCAATCTACGACATGTCCACTGGGGACTAGGATTGAACAACACAAGCATGGGATAGCAGCAGAGGCTAAAGGCAGGTAGAGGTGGCCAGAGGCACCTGGCAGAATCTCACTTATATGTCACAGCGGCAGTGAAGGCCGTAAATGATAGGCACAAGCAACATGGAAACCTCACTTCACCAATCACTTCAACTTATTCCCTCATCTCATCTTTTAGATTAAAAAATATTTGTCGATTAATTGTTTTAAGCTTCCCCTTCTTTGAAAGTTTCTGGCTCATTTTCTAGTTAATCCAAAATAAGTCAGTTGAAGAAGAAGGGGCAGAAAATTACGTGCATAGCCCCCCAATATCTAGCAATGCCTTAGAAAGTAAAGACGGGCTGCATAGAGATTCCTTTTGAAAAGTATGTGTAACTGCTATCTTATAGCAAGTGTATCTGGGGTTTGGTTTGGTAAGGTTACAAGTTTCCACTTCTGTGCTTTAACCAGTTACAGTCATTGGTACCAAGAAGGACACTCTTGCAAATCACCTTTAGGACACACACATGATGTCATTTCACACATGAGGAAACAGGTCAGGGAAGGCTATTTGCCCACGGTCACAGGACGAGGGAGTGGTGGAGCCTCATTCCACACCTTGGCTGCCTGGTGTGCTTTCGTGAGAGAATTCTCTGCAGACCCATCACCCCTGATTTCCCAGGCATCTGAGGGGTCAGATGCCCATGTAAACCTTTTCCTCTATCATCCACGCACATGCAATGCTAACCATGTAAAATCTAGCTCTGCTATTGGAGGTACCTGATCTGAGTAGCATCTATGTGATAATGGGACATATAAGGACAGGTATTATTCTTTTATTTCTAACCAGCCCAGACCTCCTGAAAGATATGCTCCAAAATATCACTCTTTAAAATCAATGTTTTTCCAAAAAAATAAAAAATAAAATTTTAAAGTAAAATCAATGTTTCCAATGGGTTTACTACCCTTTTGTAAGGCAGGTTGTCCTTTCCTCGAGGTCAGCGTAGGCATGGGAGGCCATTCTGTAAGTGATGGGTGGAACTTCCCCTGGTCCTGGCTGCACTCTTCCAGGCAACCAAAGCCAGAAGGGGTCTCAGAGTGCAGGGGGCAGCCACTCGGCCATCGTTCTCCCTTGGCAAGTCGAGCAAAAGCCTGAACAGTGCCATGTCACCTGCCAAGAGCAGCTGTGTTCTTCTCCTGTGCCCTGACATTCTGTTACTGACCCAAGAGTGAGTTTTGGAAGAGATTTTATTAATAGCACCCAAAAAGATATATCCTTTTGCTGCCTGACACAGTCAAAGCACTGTCAGAGGAGGCCAATTACAACCAGAGATTTAAATAAGAACTGGAGTCTCAAAACATAATACCCCAAATGTCCAAGTTTCAGTTGAAAAACAGTCATCAGACCAAGAACAAGGAAGATCTCAAACTGAATGAAAAAGGACAATCAATATATACCAAGAGGTGACAGAGATGTTGGAATTATTTGACAATTTTAAAGCAGCTGTCATAAAAATGCTTCGACCAGCAATGATGAATACACTTGAAACAAATAAAAAACAGAAAGTCTCAGCAAAGAAATTGAAACTGTAAAGAATGGAAGTTTTTGAACTGAAAAAAATTATATATATATAATAGTCATACATAGATATACAGATAAGAATTAAGCATTCAGGGAAAATAAAAGTGACAGAAAAGCAAATGGAGGGCTTTTCGGGTAAGCGGCCTGAGGTGACCTCTAAAAATGGTTCGCTATTCACTTGACCTAGAAAACCCCACAAAGTCATGCAAGTCAAGAGGTTCAAATCTTCGTGTTCACTTTAAGAACACTCGTGAAACAGCCCAAGCCATTAAGGGTAGGCATATCTGAAAAGCCACCAAATATCTGAAGGACGTCACTTTAAAGAAGCAGTGTGTGCCATTCCGTCGCTACAATGGTGGAGCTGGTAGGTGTGCCCAGGCCAGACAGTGGGGCTGGACGCAGGGTCGGTGGCCCAGAAACAGTGCTGAATTTTTACTACACATGCTCAAAAATGCAGAGAGTAATGCTGAACTTAAGGGCTTAGATGTAGATTTTCTGGTCACATCCAGGTGAACAAAGCCCCCAAGATGCGGCGCAGGAATTACAGAGCTCATGGCCAGATCAACCCATACATGTGCTGTCCCTGCTGCATTGAGATGATCTTTACTGAAAAAGAACAGATTGTTCCTAAACCAGAAGAGGAGGTTGCCCAGGAGAAAAAGATATCCTAGAAGAAACTGAAGAAACAAAAACTTATGGCCCGGGAATAAATGCCGCAAAAAATAAATGCAAATAAAAGTAAAAAAAGAAAGCAAATGGAGGGAATCAGTATCTAGCTAGTACCTACTATGTGACGAGGCCAGTAATGATAAATGCTTTTTTTATTATGTAATATAAATATATTATTACATATTTATTACTTAATCCTTACAAAACCCTAAGAGAGAGATAATATTCTCTTTCTACAGATGCAGAAACTGAGGCTTGGCGAAATGAAATGACCTGTCCAGGTTCTTTCGACTAACACAGCAACTATTTTAGGATGGCTTTACAAAGGCAGTAAATCTGTAACCAAGTACAGAAGAGACCTGGTTCAGTTGCAGTGTGGCAAGTGAGGGAGAATGGAAATGTGGTCCAGATCCCGATAGTGAAGAGTGTCGTGTGAAAGGCAAGATAAGTTTCCTTGGCCCCAAGTAGAAAGTGCAGATTGTGCTTGGATGGTGGATGAGGAAACTGGTTATGGGAACTCAAAACATCGAGTGCTGCTAAAGGACTCAAGTTCACAATCGGTCATTTTACCTTAACCTGAGAAGCAGGTGGACGTGATTCCAGGCTTTCGGGAAGCAGAATGATCAGATCAAAAAAATACTCCAGGAAGGTAACCTTGCACAGCAAGAATCTAGAGAACGTAATGAAGGTCTGAATAAAGGGGCTACGGAAAAGAGCGGAGAGGGTTCTCGAACCAGATTCCAGGATAAAAATAAATAGAGCGGAGAAACTCTGGATGACTCTTCCATGGCTGATGAAGACAGACCACAAAGATGAATCGACCTTCCTCTTGATGAGAAATGTTTGAGGTGTGCCCGAGGGATGTGCGCTGATACCTGATACCCATTTCATTTAACATTTTCAACAACTATTTGGAGAAGGTGGTTCACTGAAATGAAGAAATACATTCTGACATTGTTTCACACACATGCGCGTGCACCCATTGTTATGAAAGGTTTCAGACATCTTAAAGGGGTCGAATCATAAGATAAGGTGTCTCTGTACCTATTCCCCAGCTCGTCACTTTCACGCTGCCCATCCTCTCCCAAGTGGAGTCCACCGACTCAGTTGTTGAAAAGCATACGTGTTGATGGATACCTTCGTCTTTAAGGAGGATGCTCTGTACAGCTGTTTTAAATGAGAAAATTTAGGCATCACAGAATAAAGAGAAATCCAACCAGACAGAATGGCAAGTCATGCATCCACGTACCCATGCCTGATTTCACATCCTGTCAACTCAGCCCCCCGAGTTTATGTGTAAATGGATAGAGTCACATTGAAACTTCCCTGGATATGAGTTTTTTGGAAGCTTTTAGAGGCCTTGATAATGGTATTTGGGGGATAAAGAGTTGATAACTTTCTGCTTTGCTGCCTTTTGCATCTTACACTGTGGGCTTCACATAAGTACCTCATTCCATCCTGTCACCCGCACTCTAGTGTAGACAGACTCCAGGCCTTGGAGATGAACGCCTGCTGGCCATCCTTGTTTAAGGCATCTCTGCGAGTCAGGAAACACTGCAGTCCTGGTGAAGTGAGGTGATAAAGAGGCACCCGTCCATCACACAGGGTGCCTCTGGCTGGGCCTGACCAGACCCCATCTGTTTCCCACTACTAATGGCACAGGAGAACTTAAGCATTTACAAGACTTGGGATCCCTAGTTGCAAATATTTTCTGTCTTTTTTCCCCCATCCTTGACACTTTGCTTGTACCGAGGATTTACGGTGGAGGCTAGAGCCCCTCACAGAGATGCTGAAGGAGTGGAGGATGGTTATAAGGCAAGTCCTGGTGATTTGCCTTCTAAACTGCACTAGGGAAGTGGGCTGGGTGGTGGCCTGCAGTGAGAGCTCCAGCCCGCTATTCATATTCTCTCCCAGATACCCACTAACTGGACACTCATCTGGCTTTATAAGCTATTCTTTCAGGACTGACATTCTCTCTTTTCCATTAAGCCTATTGGTCAGCTACACCTGTCAACTGCTTTAATGGTACAATTACAGCACTGTCCTCAGATAACTAAGGTAAGAAGGTAGAAGTGCAGCTGAAGGTAACCCCCGTGGATGGCAATTTGAATTACAATTTTTTTTGTTTCAGTTACCTATTGCTGTGTAACATACAACCCCAAAACTTAGTGTCATGAAATAACACTTGTTTATTTCTTGCAATTCTGTGAGTAGGCAACCTGGGTTCTGGTATAGTTCTTCCGCTAGTCTTAGGTAGGGTCACTGCAGTCATCTGAGTTTAACAGGCCTGAGGGCCTCACTCATGTATCTAGCAGTGGGTCTGGCTCTTGGCCAAGGCACCTCGGTCCATCTCCACATAGCCTCTCATCCTCCAACAGACTGGGCTTCTGCACAGCAAGGGGTCTCAGGGTCCCAGGGGAGCAACAGCAGGAGTTGCAAGGCTTCTTGAGGCCTGAGCTCTGAAACTCACACAGTGTCACTTTCTGCACATGCTATTGGTCAAGTCACAAGGCAGCCCAGATTCAAGGGGTGGAGAAAAAGACTCTTATCACGGTGCCCAGGCAAGAAAGGGGCTAATTAAGGGACATTTCAACTTGGGGTAAGGGACTTTACACAAACAGAGAACAGCATAAGGTCGTCTGGTGCTGGGAACAGAGATGTGGGGATATGGGAAGAGGCAGGAAAACCTTCTGCACAGAGTCTTAGGAATAGCTGGGGTGTTGTAAGCACACCGGGTACCTTGGGCATCTGTTGTATAATGAACACCAACACCATGGAAAAATAGAGTTTGTTTAGAGGGCTGTAAAGCTTAGTCACTGCCCATCCTAGGCCATCCTGCGCTCCCAACTGGAAGAAGGAAAATGCAGGGAGAGTCAACAAGAGGAAGAAGAAACTAATCTACTGCAACCAGGTGGGGATGGAAAGCAAAACCGATGTTATAAATCCCTCCCCCCAAATCCACATATTCACATATCCACATACTGTCCCTCCCTCTTGGGCTGTTTCCTGTTTCTTTAAAGTAGACGTTCTCCAATCCTGCTCACGGATACCTCCAATGGATCTTATGTTCCTATTTTTAGACCAATACTTCCCTTGCTTTGGGGCTGTCCTTTTAAAAATTTTCTGCAAGAATTTGTAACTTGTTCACATTCTCTTATTTTTAAAGGGCGCTTCTCCATGGATGTTTTTTCAAAAACTGGTGAGTATTCTTTGTAAAGAGGTGGGTGGGCTCGGGGTGCTTTTTCCAGCACAGTTGGCTCACATGCTGGCAGGATGGGGTGAGGGAAGGTGGCTACAGTACGTACCATTTTTATGTTTACAGTATGGAAGTATATGTTTGGTAATAAAACTAAATTTGTATAGTACTTGGCTAAGTCCTAAAGGGCTCTCTGGTAATAAGAAAATGCTGGAATTGAGTACTAACCAATGCTACAGTAGCTACCTAAGTTTACTTGGTATGAAGATCGTATTTGTAAAAAATCCCTAAAACTGCTTGATAGCTCCACGAGGTAGGAGGCCTGTCTCTGCAGTGCGCGCCTCTAACTCCAGTGCCCAGCAAACCCCTAACACAGGGTGGACGACAGTACATACTTTGTAAGTCGAAGAATGATCATTATTATTATCGTCCCCACAGGCAGAGGTGGGAGGCAACCTGGGATCAGAGTCAAACGCGTTATAATAGGAATGATGCCTGATCCTTCCATCTGGACACTAATCCTTCTGGGTTCATGTTGCAGTCTGTGACACACGGAGAAAGCCAGAAGGAGGGCTCTTTCACACAGGCCCAGAAATTCAGGTTTAGAAAGAATCTTAGCAATCAACAGTCTTCTCAGTCAATCCAGTATTCCCCTTTATGAATGTCTTTGGAGGGTTTGGTCCCTGAACACTTACATGCAAGGAAACACTCTTTTTCACCAGCCATTGGATTCCTTTTTCATAAAAAACCTACTTTATTCTCACTCCTAAAGGTGTAAAAATATCGAATAGAAACCTGCCTCCTGTAATTTCTACCTCTGGACCCTTATTCCGTGTTCGGCATCAGACGGACCAAACCCATATTCCCTTCCACACAGGGCTCATTCGAAAAATTGAATTTCCCCTGTTGCGGAATAGATGACAAAACTGGTTGAGTTTCATAATGCTGACGAAAGGAAAAATTGTCTTGAATAATGATATTACAATACGTGGAAGGTGTAGGGATTTGTACACCATCTCATGGTTTTGAACTGTGTAGGTAGAGACATTGAGAGTTGACAGATTAGTCAGGGATTTGTCAGGAGTATTAATTACAAACTTTGAAATCTTGGTCAGTGAAAGTTCATCATAGTACATCTTGCAAATGTGATCAAAGTCTTTTCAGTACTGATTTGATGATGCTTAACCACAGCGTGTAAAGAATGAAGGTTTTCATTAGAAATTACTGACGTAATAGAGCACGCTGTAAGGGAAGATGGATTGATGAACCATTAAAATTCATGCTCTTCCCCCACCCTACCCCACCCCTCTTTTGGGGGCCCTACTCTCATTGTCTCTGAACACCTGACATGGCGTTTTGAACTGCTGCAAAGACGTGTAGTCTTAACAGCATTAGTGCAGCTCAGCGATGGACACCACCATGAGGGCAAAGGTGGGGCTGGTGTTAAGCGATGTACTTAAAACCATAAACATAAACCATAAAAACCTGGGGGCTAACTGTAATTTGGTGAGCGGAAGAAATTTACAGCTGGCTGAAAACTTGAAAAATGGAGGAGTAAAGTGCGTAGCTGCTAAGTGGAAAGGAAAGCAGTTCTTCTGTCTCGCCCTTGTCAAGGTTTAGGAAAACAATCTATTATTTTTGAGAGCTTTTTTTTTTCCTTTCTCCTGGCACCTAAGCCATGGAAAATGAAATAAAAACACACTCAATGCAGCTCCTGCAAAATCACTGGCCTTCATTTCCCTCTCCCTTCTGCAAGGAAGACTTATCCGTGCCTTCCAAAGGTTGTCAGAACATGGAGGGTGTCAGTGGGGTTCTTTTGTGCTAATTTCCCACAGGTAGATTTCCCACAGCAGCCAGGTGGAAGGCACACAAGGGTGCCAGTGCCTGGTCTTGGTCCCCCAGGCCCGCTGTGCTGGTGTTTCAGGAACCATGGCCTGCTGCCAGCCATGGGTGAGAGGTGCTAGTCCCGAGAGAACTGGGGCAGGTCTCCTCTGGTTCACCTGTTCTGATGCTCTTCCCGTTCAGTTGCCTCTGTACGCCAGAGGGTGGCACCCCAGGCACTCCAGAGGTGGAATGGAGGAAAAGGGAAAGAACTGGAGGAGAGGTGGGGGGAAGGGGATCGGAGGGGAGCGAAGGGGTGGAGAGAGAAGGGCTGGAAAGGGGCAAGTTGATAAATTGTCTGATTTTGGTCTCCGGCTGCCAGCTAACTTGGAGCCCACCCCTACCGCTTCACGGAATAAGCGGGCTTCTGCCAGACGAAGTGTCAGAGTTAGGAATTTCTAAGATGAAAAAGGCTTGTGACGGTGACCAACAGCCTCTACCCTCCTGGGTCCCAGGAAATCGGAAGGGAAACTAGTGTCAGCGGCTGCTCGGTGTGCCGGGGCTTCGGGGGTGGGCGTCAAGCCGCTGGCACCAAACCGCTACGAGTGAGCACATCTGACCCGTCCCTTTGTGTCGTGTTTTGCAGTTGCTCTATTTGTGCAACTCACGGAAGGATGATGCCCTGAGGGTGATCTCCGCCTTTAACATTCCACGCACCAATCGCTGGAATCGCCAACCCGATGGCCTCCTGGGCCTTCTACCCAGCACCGCAGCATCCCCTGGCCCGGGAAGGAGCGCGGTCTCCGCAGCCCAAGCTGGGAGCCAACTTATAGCGGGGGTGGCGGGAAGGGTGGTGGCCCGCCGGCAGCTGTCAGAACGCTTCTCAGACGCCTGGAGCTGGGGCCCGAGGCCGGCTGGCACGTGCTGGGCCGCGGCCCTCAGGGATTTTGGTCGTGCAGTGGGGGTCCCGCTGAGCCTGGCGAGGCGCACTAAGGCTGTTGGGAAAGGGAGCCAGGTGGCAGCCCCGAGAGTGTGGCGTTTTATCGTCTCCTTGTAACCACGACTGGCCGGGCCATGCCCTCTGCCGCCTAAGTCACCAGATCCCCCTAGACAGAGTGGGCTCCCCTTCCAGGGCGCTCCAGAACTGGTTGCCACCAAAGGCCTCCCGCTGTCAGTGGTGACTCAGATTCCCAGTGATTTGGGAAGACTGTTGTGTTGGGTGGAAAGAAATAAAACTATGAAAATCAAACACCCGCCGGCAAAGTTTCAGTCCAGCAAGTGATGCTTTTCCAGCCCCCTTGGGGCTGGAAATACACGAGAGGGGAGAGGGAAGTGTGAGCCTGGAGTTTTGCTCTGGGCAAAGCACGAACCGGGCTCGTCCCTCCAGGGCAGGCAGCTCCCGGAAGACAAAGCGCAGAAAACGTTTTGACCGAATGAATGTGTAATCTATTCTTGAGACGAGCAAAGAGACAGATAAAGTTGAATAAAGATATTAAGCGTTAGGAAGCCTCCCGCTGCTTGCAGAGGACGGAGAGGTGGAGCAGGGCAATACACTGCAGTTAAGCTGGTTTCGGAACTTGGAGAGACCACGCCGGCGACGCCTGTGGTTCCAGCGAGGGCCGTAGATGTCGCCCGACTTCATTCTTGCTTTCAGTCCAAGCCATCCTCCGTTCTCCCTCTCCACATCTCGTGGAGGAGGCAGGAGGGGACATCGCTCTGCTTGTGTCTGCAGAGGCGACATCCAGGACCGGAGCGGAGACCTAACGCCCACCCGCCCTTCTCTAGACTCGAACTCTGCGGGAGAGGGCGGAAAGGGCTCGTGGTCACCCGATGCCAGGCGCTTGGCCGAAGCTCCCCAGCACAGTCTGGGTTGCACGAACTGCCGCCTCCGCCTCCGAGCCGACCTCCTGCTTGTGCCCCAAATAAGAGTATTTAGACGGTTGCTTTCCCCGACTCCTTTTTTTTTTTTTTTTTTTTTTAGTGTTTACAGGGTCACTAGAGCAGACGACGCGGGGGCGGCGGAGCTGCACAGAAGCAGAAGACAACCATCAGGGTTTTTTCTGTGTGGTTCTTTTCCGGTCCCTGTCTGCGTCGTCCAACTCCACGGAGAGCGCGGAGCACTCGGGCGCGCGGCGGGTTTGGGGCTCCTCTCCCGCACAGCAGGTTGGTCCGTTTTCCCCGGGCGCCGCGATAGGCGGTTAAGGCGCAGAGTTTGCCTGTGGCCGCCACCTGTAACACTTACGGGAGCTCCAGATGCGGGTATTGTAGACCTCTCGCCTCTGCGTCTACTTCGCCACATCCACACCCGCGTCCTTTCCCTCCTGCAGCGAAATCCCCGGGGTGGAGCGCGTTCTCAAGCCCCTCCAGAAACCCTTGGCCTCCTCCACCTCGCTAAGGACTCTCGGGAGGATGCGCGGAGAAGACTTTGACCTGGGGCTGTGTTGCCACGCTGACGTTCCGTATCTGCTTACAAAACATAAAAATTGACCAAGGTGGCCAGACGGCGGGACAACTTCTCACTGTCTTGCTTCTCTGCACCGAGGCACCCTTCTGGGGTGCGGGTTAGGGAGGCCCCTAAATTGAGTCTGTAGTCCATCTAGCCTGGTCTCTCCCGCGGCGGGATGTTCCATCTCCCAAGCGATTTGCCCCCCACTACTCCGCTGCGGGCCTCTCAAAACCAGGGGAGCCCAGAGAAGGGCAGAAGTGGGAATGCAGGATGCGCATTTAAATGTCAGATAGGGGTGCGGACCTAGAGGAGGACCAGGGTGTTCACGGAGTTTGGTCTTCCGGGGAAGGAGCGGGAGTGGGGCCTTCGGACACCAAGGAAAAGGGGAAGGGGACTCGCAGGGAGGAAGGGTGGGAGGTACTCTCCCTACTGCTCTGCACGGCGCCGTCCGAAGCCCTCGGCGCTGTCTTCTCCGGCCGTAACACGCCTAGGGACGGCTCCTGGACGGTTCTCTGAGAGCCCAACAAATCTCGAGTATCCCAACCAAGTGGCGGCACCATCCTCTCCCACCTGGAGGCCACGACTCTTCTCAGTCCTTTTTTCTTAAAATGATTTTTTTTTTTAGTTCTTTTTTCATTTCCCTATTTCACCTGCTCAGCGCTCACTCGCTTCCCGCCTCGCACCAGGGCTGCGGAAAAAACGCCTCCGGGGATCGCTCCTGGCCCTTTTCTCAACTCTCCACCAAAGGCTATGCCTCTTACCGGGGAGGTTCGGCGCGGGAGAAAAACTAGGTGGCCCTGCGGGGTGGCTTAGAGAGGGCGCCTAAAAAGTGCCGCGTGAGGCGAGGGCGAGGAAGATGAGCAACCTGCGGATGGGGGTCCCACGCGGACCCCCGGAATCTGGAAGGGAGGAGAGCTCAGAGACCCCCTGCTCACCCTTGGACCCGCGCGTTCCCGAGGACCCACCCAGTCCTGGCGCCTGCCCCAGGGCGGCCGAGAGAACTCCCGAGGCAGAGCCTGGGCTCAGGGGCGCCTCCTGAGGCTTTCCGCTGGCGGCAGCGGCCGGGCCTGGCTCCGAGTGTGCCCGGAGCACCCCCCTCTGTTCCACGCGCACGCCGTGGCCACCACTGGATTGCCGGGGGGGTGCGGGGGGGGTTGGCGGCGGGGAAGAGAGGAGATGGGGTGGGGGATGGGTGCGCACAGAGCAGTCCGCAGCCCAAGTCACTCCAGTAAACACGCCCGGCAGGGGCAGGGACGGCGGCGCGCGCAGCTGGGAACCCAGCAGGGACACCCCCGCCTTTACCTGTCCGTGCCTGCAAGCGCCGGCGGCCGCGGCGCCGCGGGGGCGGGGCTTGCCAGCCCGCGCGCCGGGCGGGACTTAGCGGGGGCGGGGCCCGCGGTGATTGGGCGCGAGCGCGGGGCCTCCAGCATGAGCTGGGGAGCAAAGCCGCGCAGGTTTCATTTCGCTCCGCGCAGCCTCCAGGTTTCGAGCTTGCAGGAGCGCTGCGTCCCTCGTCGCCGCCGCCGTCACCAGATTCTCTCAGCCTCCCTGAGCGCCCTGCCCTCTGAGGCCAGCATCACTTCAGACTGTTGGATTCGCCTCGCTCCCGCCGCCGCCGCCGCCGCCGCCACCGCCTCGGTGCCCTTCCCCTGGCTCTAGTCCCCCCAATGTCTGACTCTGATTCTCGGACCGAGAAACGCAAGGTAAATACTTCCGAATCCCGGGAATCAGGCCGGGTACTAGTGGAAGATTGGCGCGGGAGCCAGCACGGCGCCACCTCCAGCCCGCTTCCCGCGCACGTGCAGGCAGAGGCGCGCGTCCCCGTCCGGCTTGCGGCGCGGCAGGAGGCGGTCACCAGTGAGGGTCGAGTTCCCTCCCCAGGCAGGTACTCTTTGGGGAGGGGTCGTCCTCCCCGAGGCTGCGAGCAGTTAGTCGAAGTACGGCTTGGGCGGGGATGCGGCACGCGGGGGTGGTGAAGCGTCTCCGGGCCGGTTGGGAGAGGCAGCGCGTGCTCTCCGCACTGGCCCGGGAGCTGGGGGCCGCCGCGCAGGACTGGGCTGCGCGCCCAGCCGTGAAGTCTCGCCGCCGCCCGCCCGCCCCGGCGGCGCAAGAGTAGCTGCCGCGAGGTACGAGCCGGACTCGCGTCTCGGCTTTTCTCGGGCGCGGGCCCGCTGTGAAGGATTTATGGAACAGTAATGGTGATTAAACTGACGGGACTCGGTTTTTCCTTTTACTCGTTCAGGCCGACGTTTTGGGCAACTGCTGCGTTCGTCCTTTCTCTCGGACGTGTCTGGGGGTCCTGTCCGGTGTGCGGGTGCCCTGCGGACGATGCCAGACGCACGGTCCACAGACAGCAAGAGACAGAGGGCCTCCTCCGACCGCTGGGGCCACGCGATGGACCAGCCGCTGGCTGTAGAACCTGCCCGGACCGTGGGGCCAGACCGTCTTAGCGATTCGGGCGTGCCCGAGCGCAGTGCTGGCTGGCAGGGCCGTGCCCTCGGGGGCCTGTTACTCGGGGTTGGCGCAGGTGGTGGAAGGCCCGCCGGACACCGGGGATGGGGCTATGGATGTGTTCCTTGTCTGCGGTGGTCACGGGTGCGCGCGGAAATGCGCGTCGGTGGCCAGGGGTAGCCGCTCAGATTTGGTGCGTGTCCCGTGGCGCACGGGGAGAAAGAGGGAGGAAGTTGGAGGAGAATGGGGGCTACAGCTGGGGAGGGGGTGACCTTTAGGGTCCGCATCTTAGCGGGCCTGGGCGGGGGTCGGCTGCTGGGACTGGAGTCTGGGGCCGGCCGTGAGGGTCCTGTTTTGTCTCCAGGTGACTGGCTACTGGGGGCGGCGGGAGCTGCGGAGGCGCGCGCGGCGCCCGGACTGGCGGAGGGGCGGGGCGGGGTAGCCTGGGCAGCCTCCGGCCCCGAGGCCGCGGAAACCTTCGCCGCGGCTCTTGCCGCAGCGACGGCCGGAGCCGCGTTCGGAGGCGAGTTTGTCAACAATCGCCTGGCCTTTGGCGGCCTGTCGGGCAGGCGCCGCCCCCGCCGCCGCAGGCGATTGGCTGTGGCGCGGAGCGACCGCACGAGGGCCAATTGGGAGCGCGGGCACCCGGCGCCAGCGGCGCGGGGAGGTCGGCGGTGCCGGCGGCGGCGGCGGGCGCAGTGCGCGAGGGGAGGAGCGGGAGGAGGCGGAGGATGTTCCCGGCGGCTGCGGCCGGGGTAGCGCGTACCGGAGACGCGGCGTGCGGAGCCCTCAGCTGCCCGGCGGAGCGCGGCAGCGGACGGGCGGCGAGTTGCAGGCTCTCCGCTGCCCCGGGCGCTCCGACCGCGAGTCCCGGGCTTTGTCTCCCGGGCCGCCTTCGTGTTGACGGTCAGGGGGCTCCGGGTCGGCGAAGGGCGCGGGCTGGGCGCCGCCGGGCCCCGGCCCGGACGCGACGCTCGGAAGGGAAGGGGCGGACGTGAGTTTCGGCCTGATTGACTTCGGAGGGGAGAGTCTATGGGGTACAGGAGCCGCGCGCCCCGATGCCGCCCAGCGTGCGGAGTTACTTGTAGACTTTGCAGGGGTCGCCAGGGGACGGCTTTGGGGACCCCCTCCTATTTGGAGGTGTGCACCTAACAGTGCGGGTGTACCTCGGAGAAGTTCCGGCGAGTTCGGTGTGGCGCGCTGCCCCCCCCCGCCCCCGCAGCCGGAGGAGGGGCGCGCGAGCCGGGAGCGGGAGGGACCTCGGGCGGGCGGAGAGCCGGAGCCCGGCTGGGCCGAGCCGCGCTGAGTTACAAACTCTATTGTGACGCACTTACTACGACTGACGGCCCTTGCCAAACCTTCCCCAGACTTGCTGTCCTCAGCACTTTCGGCAGAACAATGGGGCCGGAGCGGGGAACGCGGCCAGCCGCCTGCAATCGCTGCATCTGCGCCCGCTCCTGGGCTCCAGCGGTGTATCTGATCCCGGGAAATCAGAGCCCGCTGGGAGTTTCTGACTTACTCTAGTCGGGCCTGAGTAAAGAACACATGTGAATAGATCTCAAACAAGCAGCCTCTCCTAAAACGTGTGTGTGTGTGTGTGTGTGTGTGTGTGTGTGTGTGGTGTTAGAGCACTAGTTCCACTAGTAATTGACATTGTTGCTGTGTTTTGTTTGGTGGTAGGGAGTTTAGTCCCTCCAACCCACCTCACCGCCCCAAACAAAGATAATGCTACCTTTGTTATGCAGGTTATTTTTACTATTATTTGGAAAAGCGTATGGAAAACTATTGCTATATAAGCAATGACAGTATTAAAGTGTTGGGCATTAATTCTAAGGATTTTTCATGAATAGGTGAAAGTCTGCCCATTTAGGTATTCATTGTAATTATCGTTTTGCTTAAGATAACCCTAGTTTTAATTTTCCTTGCAGAAAAAAAGACCAAATGGCAAAGCAACCTTCCGATGTAAGTTCTGAGTGTGACAGAGAAGGTGGACAATTGCAGCCTGCCGAAAGGCCTCCTCAGCTCAGGCCTGGGGCCCCCATCTCTCTACAGACAGAGCGGCAAGGTAATCCCGAAGGAGAAGGGGACCGCTGCCCCCAAGGCAGCCCACAGGGCCCACTGGCCCCACCGGCCAGTCCCGGCCCTTTCGCTACCAGATCCCCGCTTTTCATCTTCGTGAGAAGATCTTCCCTGCTGTCTCGATCCTCCAGTGGGTATTTCTCTTTTGACACAGACAGGAGCCCGGCACCCATGAGTTGTGACAAATCAACACAAACCCCAAGTCCTCCTTGCCAGGCCTTCAACCATTATCTCAGTGCGATGGGTAAGCAATGCCCGGGGGAGCGGCAGTGCACGTGTGGTTGCTTGAGTCTCTGTCCAGAGACTGTGTGTAGCATTTAAAGCCCCCTTTGAGAATCCTTTTACAGATACAGTCCATGTTTTGTTGGGAATGACGCATACGTCAAATAAAACACCCAGCCAACGTTTTAAAAACACGTTACCAAGTTCTGTGGCAGCGATGAGTTGAGGTCCAAGCATCAGCCTATTGGCAGTATCTCTCGAACCCCTGGTGCCTTCATTAAAGTATCCAGCTGTGGCATGTTGTCCTAACCCCTAAGGTTTCCTCATTAATGACATTCTACTTGAAAGGGACTCAATCAGTTAACGGCAGATAGAGTAATAATCTAACCAAAAGTGTGGAAGAAGGGATGAGAGAAGTGAATCGTTTTCAAAAATGACATTTTAAGAAGATGAAATAGTTCATATCAGCATTACCACCATAGAACCATGAAAATATTTTGTTTTCTACTCAGATTCCTGTTTGGGCTTATTTTGTTCGCTTGGAGGGTTTGGACATAGTACTAATGAGATTAGATTGTGGGTCTTTATTTCAGGGATTAAAGACAGTTTCAGAATCTGAAGGAGGAGTGGCAAACATAAATGCCCAGAAAAATCTGGCAATCCCATCGGTGAGGGAACTGACCTGGTGGGGATTATGGCGGCTTGGAGAGCGTTTGCCCTTGTCCCTTTTGCTCCCAGTTGGGGCTGTGAGGGTGTGTGGTCTCAAGGTGGTAGGTTTTCCTATAGGGCCAGATAATCCGAGAATGCAGATTTCGATGCCACATCTCCTGATGCTTTGGCAACTTGTTCAGAACTTTGAAAGCACTGTGGAAGCCAAATAAAAACATCTGCGGGCTTGATTTGACCCTTGAGCCTCCAAGGTATGGCTTTGAGTATGCAGAGTGCTTACCACCCTGATCAAGGGGTGAGTGTGTCGGTTCAAATCGCTGTTCCCCAGTAGTGGAAAAGGTTCATGTCTTGATCAGGGTTTATTAGAATCTCATTTACAGTTTGTCCAGATGAGCCCTTCTGCGTTAAAGAGATACAAGTAGGTTGGCGGCGTTTCCAATTAAGAAATCCAGCATAGATTCTATTAAAACGTGGGTGACACCATGCCAAAGGCTAACTAAAACAAAAGCATCAGAGTAGCCACGTAACTGCTGGAACACATGACAGATCTTACTTTTGCAAATACCGTAGACTTCAGTCTTCATAATCTTCAGTTCAGTAAACCGTGCAGGTCCGTCCCCATGTTGCAGAGTTCGCGAGAACCTCAGGACCTCGGTCATTTGTCAGAGGTTGGGCACACCTCGGAAGTGGCAGACAAATGACAAAAATACCAGCAGCTGTACACGTTGGCTGCGTGTCTCCTGCTAAATGCTTTCTTAGGACCCCTCCTTCGGGAAGGGAGCTGGAAGTGTTATTACTGCTGTTACTTTAGTTATTGCTTATTGTTACTCCTGAGCTCATTTTAGCCTTACAAGGTCTTGGTGCTGGCATATATGTTTCTGCCCTTGAAATTGCTCTTGACTATATGAGGACTTACGAGTAAACGAGTTACTAAATGAATTAATGGGGCCTTATGGTGTGCGTGTTTAAAACCCCGTGTATTTTAAGGATCCTCTGGAAGCCATTATAGTTTTTCAGTGCAGACCCCTTTATCAGGTGGCTTAGGGCATGGAAATAGTTTCTCCTTCCCTGAAATATTCCTTCCTTAACCAGGAATAGTGAGTGAGGTAGTGTTTTGTTTTCTTCCTTTCTTTTTTTTTTTTTTTAAATAGGGATAGGCATGAATGCTTTTTTTTGGTGACGTGCCGTTTAGCAAGCAAATTATAAGGTAAGCACCGTTACTTGAGATGACAGATGTAGAGCTTTAGAGAGATCACAATCTAAATTATTAAGCAAAGTTATGGTTTTATCTGTGAGGTGTAAAGTAATGGATCCCGAGGTGTAATTTTATAGTATTAACTACATTCCCGTAGATTGGTGTGAGAACTTAGAGTTTAATGCATAGGATTAAATGATAAGTTCTGAGGGGTTTGTCTGAAGTGAATGCACCAAGGTAAGTTTTCAGTATTAAGTTCTTGTGAGATTTGTTTGGGTGGGGTGGGGGGAGGAGGTGGGATGGGGGAGGGAGGAATTGCTGGTGGGAGGAGGGGATTTAGATGTGAGTGTGTTCAATTAAAGAATAAAATTTGCACCCTTTGTAGTCTGTAACTTTTTTCCCTGGCTATTCTTAAAATAGTTCAGTGCCCAGCGACCCCTGAAATACGCTGAGTTGGTAACTTTGGGTTCTCTAAACATAGCCGTGTTTAGTACTCCTTACTCAGCCATGTCCATTAAGATCTTCAGTGAAGCTTTTGATAATTTACTGCAAAATACATTTTTTCACAAAGAAGTCATTATATTGGTTTCAACCAGTGCAGCACAAATGTGAGGTTACAGAGAGGTCCTCCTTAGGGCTTCCTTTAGCCACAGAGCAGTTTTCTGCTGAGTGACTTGGGGTGGAGAGCATGTATGTGGCAGTTTTGTTCTTGCACTTTGTTCTACTGAGAAAGTAAACTCTTGTCTGGGATGTACAGCAGTTGGGTGTTTGCACTAGAAACGTCTTCCTATTCTCCTCCTTGTCTTCAATTTTTCTGAAGTTATATTCAAAGAATGCTATATTCAAGGAAAGCTATATTCAGCTGTGAGAGAGACAGTTTTTTCACTTTCACCAAATTTTATTCTCCTTACACTCTGGGAGGATTAACTTGACAAATGCCCTCCTACTCAGCGAAGAGCTGATTATTCGAATCAGAATCACCAGCAGAGGTATTGGTTTGCCGAGTGCCTTTTCTGGTGAGTGTGCTTATTCTCTGTGTATCTTTAATATAAATGTGTACTGAATTCTGTACAAATTCGTGCTTTGAAGATGTACTCAAAGCAGTTGCACATCAGAGCTGAGAAAGGTCAGGATAGAGGTGAATGCTAGTTAGTAACAACTCTCATACGTCATTTTGGTAAATGACTTAAACTTTCTACTTGTTCCCTGGCACATCAGAAATCATGGGTGGGAGCTAATTGCATTGTTCTTCGCGTCCATCCCTCAACATCTTGTGCCTGCTTTAGCTGGTTACCAGCCCCTCTTTTAAGCTGTGAGCTCTCAGAGTAGGGTCGGAGGGAGGGGCATGATGTCCTGCAGGTCCTGGGGAGATGTTCAGCATCGTTTGAGCTTTGCCCTTTCCATAGAGCTGACCGAGGACAAATAAGATTTCCCAAAAGGGGGGGATTGGGATTGACATGTATACACTAATATGTTTAAAATAGATAACTAATAAGAACCTCCTGTATAAGATAAATAAGTAAATTTAAAAATAAATTAATTAATTAAAATGTGAAAAAAATAAAAAATAAAGATTTCCCAAAAGGTTTTGCAAGAAGACGACCCTGCCAACACCTGTCAAAAAAAAGTTTTGTTACTTGGATCCAGCTATAAGGTTTGTCAGGTAGGGGTGACAGGTACGGTCGAGCCCAGCACAGTCCTGGTGGGGAAACCACACGTGAGTATTAGCACTCGAAATGGGACTAGTCCAAACTGAGATGTGCAGTCAGTGTCAATACACACTGGAGTCTGAAGACTTAGCATATAAAAAAGAACGTAAAATATCTCAGTCATTTTTATATTAATTGTATGCTGAGATTTTTGAATATGGGGGTTAAATTATATATATATATTTCGTGTGTGTGTGTGTGTGTGGTAAACACAAAATTTACCATCGTAACTGTTTCTAACTGTACCCTTTAGTCGTGTTGAGTATCTTCACATCTTCCGGTTCTCAGAACTTTTTCGTCCTGCAGAACTGAAGTTCAGTAACCAGTAAAGCACCTCTGCATTTTTCTCTCCCACCCAGGTCTTAGCAGCCACCATTCTGCCGTCTATCTCTGCGATTTTGATGACTCTAACTAGGTACCTCATGACTGGAGTCGCGCAGTATTTGGCTTTTTCTGACTAGCTTATTTCACTTAGCATAATGTCCTCAAGGGTCATCTCTGCTAAAGCACGTGAAGCAGATTTCCTTCCTTTTTAAGGCTGAATGATATTCTATTGTATGTATAGACCACATTTTCTTCGTCCATTCATCTGTTGATGGGTATTTGGGTTGCTTTCATCTCTTGGCTGTTGTGAGTAATGCTGCTGTGAACATGGATGTACGTATGTCTCTTTGAGCTCTTGCTTTCAGTTCTTTCAGATGTGTACCCAGAAGTAGGATGACTGGATCATATGATAGAAGTATTTTTAATTTTTTGAGGAACCTCCATACTGTTTTCCACAGTGGCTGCACTAATTTACATTCCCACCAACAGTATCCCTTTTCTTCCCATCCTCAGCAGCATTTGTTATCTCTTATCTTTTTGGTACTAGCCATTTTACCAGGTGTGAGGTGATAACTCATTGTGGTTTAGGTTTGCAGCTCCCTAATCAGTCACGTGGAGCATCTTTTCCTATATATGTTGGCCATTAAGTTTGTTTTGAGATGAATTTGATTGGTTTCTTTTTACTTTTTTTAAGTGTGGCTACTAGAAAATTTTCAAATTAGATTTGCCACTGGCGTTCTGTATTAGCAGAGTGGTTGGGTTGGCCTGGCAGATGGCGGAGCTGGACCGGGCTTTGTGCTTTAGCAAGCCAGACCTGATTCTTCCACTCAAAGCACATCGTGTCCGTGGAACTTACTCCTTTGGTTGCTTTTGTTGACTTAGACGTTGCTTTTGTTGAATTACCCTAATCTTGTGAGCATCTTAAACATCAAGTGAGCCTTGTAGATCTGTCCTCCAGGCAAATATGACTATCCGTTTCGTTTCACCTCTTTAAACTCTGTGGTACGTGCAGGCTTTGGAAAGGTGGAAGGAGGAGTGGTCTGGTTCCTCGGGCACCTCAGGGTGCCCTGGAGCCTGGTGACAGAGATAGGATCTTCTCTGCTGAAGACCTGGTTCTGGCCTTCAGACCCCCCAGGGTCACCCGTTCGGACACCAAGAGAAACAAATTCACTTTGTATGTCCTGTGTGGGGAGAGAAAGTGACGAAAGAGAGGGAAAATTTTCTTTACTGGTTCCAAACAAAATTTAGTAATTGATAGCTGTCTAGACATTTTAAAGTTTTACATCTTTAAAAGGACTTTATTGTGAGCTAATTATAGTTTGACATGCAGTTGTAAGAAATAACCCAGAGAGGACCTATGTGTGTGTCCTTTACCCAGTTTCTCACAATGGCAGCACCTGGTTTAAATAGTACAGTATCATAGCCAGCACATGACCTTGATAGACTCCAGCTGCCTTATGCAGATTTCACCAGTTTCACATGCATTCCATTTGTGTGTGTGAGAGTGTATTTACTTCTGTGCAATTTCATCAGATGTGTAGGTTTGTGTGACCACCAGCACAGTCAAGATCCAGAACAGTTCCATTCCAAGGATTCTCTTGCTACCTTTGTATATCACAGCCAACTCCCTCCTGTCCCCTAACCCCTGACAGCCACTAATCCGTGCTGCATATCTATACTTCTGTTCTTCCGAGTATGCTATAGAGTCAAACTATATGTGACGTTTTGAGCTTGGCTTTTTTCACTGAGCATATGATACCTTTGAGATCCACCCAGGATGCTGTGTGTATTAGATGTGCCACAGTTTAGCTGTTGACCTGTTGAAAGACATTTGGGCATGTGCAGCTCTGGCAGGGACCTGGCACAGCTGGCACTTGGGGGGCATTTGCCAGCCTGCATTGGACGTTACACATTGTCCTCTGGTACATCTTTGGGCAGCTGCCAGTTGAAGGCCATGGGCACAGTCTTCCTGGTGAAGCCACCCATCAGACTGGCCACCAAGGCTTCACCAGGGCAGCAGAACTGCCGCTGTGAACTGTGCTGTACGGGTTTTTCTGTGAACATGAGTCTCATTTCTCTGGGATAAATGCCCAGAAGTGCAATTGTTGGATCCTCTACGGTACTTGAGTTTTGTAAGAAGCTGTCAAACACTTTGCCAGAGGGTGGCTGTGCCGTTTATATTTCCATCAGCGATGTGTGGGAGATCCATTTTTTCCAGATCTCAGCCAGCATTTGGTGTTATCACTCTCTTGTATTTTAGCCATTCTGACCTGTGTGTAATGATATCTCATTGTAGTTTTAATGATGTCGAATATTTTTTGTGTGTTTTTTGCCTCTGTCTACCCTCCTGTGAAATGGTTGTTCATGTCTTTCACTCATTTTCCAATTGGATTTTTTTTTTTTTTTAACTCTTGAGCTTTGAGAGTTTTTATGTATTCTAGACTCCAGCAAGGCCTTTGTCAGGTATGTGATTTACAAATGTCTTCTCCCAATCTGTAGCTTGTCTTTCCATCCTCTTCATAGAGCAAAAGTTTTTAATTTTGATGAAGTCCTTTTAATCAGTTTTTCCTTCTGTGGGTAATGCTTTTGGTGTCCGGTCTAAGAACTCTTCACCAGGCTCTAAGTCCCCCAATTTTTTTCCTAGGTTTTTCTTTTTTTTCCTGGAAGTCTTATAGTGTTACGTTTTACACTTAGATCTCTGATTTATGTTGAGTTAATTTGTGTGTTAGGTATGAGATTTAGGTCAGTGTTTATTCTTTTGGACTACGGTGCCCAGTTGCTCTAGCGCTGTTTGCTGAAAAGATTTTTCTTTTTCAATCTAATGGCTTTGCACCTTGGTCAAAGATCAGTTGTCAGGTTTGTGTGGGTTTGTTTCCAGTTTCTCTTTGGTGTTCCATTAATTGATGTATCTGTCCCTCTGCCAATACCACACTGCCTTATTACTGTGGTTGTGTATGAAGCCATTATAATGGGTAGAGTGATTCTTCAGACTTTATTCTACTTTTTCAAGATGATTTTAGCCTAGGCCCTGTGCCTTTTCATATAAATTTTAGAATAAGCTTGTCTGTGCCTACCAAAACCCCTGCTGGGATTTTGATAGGAATTTTGTTAAACCTGTAAGTCACTTTGGAGAAGAATTTGCCTCTTTACTATGTTAGATCTTCTAATCCATAAGCAGGAATGTCTCTTCAAGTACTGAGGTCTTCAGGTGTTGTAATTTTCAGCATAAACATCTTATGCATATTTTGTTAGATTTTATTTACCTTGGAGAAATTATTAATGGTACTTTATTTTTTATTTCAGTTTCTACATATTCATTTTAGTGTATAGAAATGCAGTTCATTTTTGTGTGTTGATCTTAATATCCTACAGCCTTGTTGAAATTCAAAAATTTATCGGGAGACCTATCTAGACAATCATGTAATCTGAAAATAGGCACAGTTTTTATTTCTTTCTTTCTGATTTGTGTTTTATTTCTTTTTCTTGCCCTAATGCACTGGCTAGAACTTCCAGTGCTGTGGTGAATAGAAGTGGTGAGAGCAGACATCTTTGCCTTTTCTCCTGATCTTAACAGGAAAGCTTTCAGTCTTTAACCATTAAGTATGAAGTAGCTATTTTGTAGATGCTCTTTAAAAATATGAAGAAGTTTCTTTTTATTTCTAGATTGCTGAGAGTTTTTATCATGAATGGAATGGATGTTGGGTTTTATAAAACATTTATTCTGCATCAATTGATATGATCATGTGACTTATGTTAGCCAGTTGATATGCTGTGTTATGTTGACTTTCAGTATTAATCTACCTTGCATGCCTGGGATAAATCCTTCTTGGTCAGGGTGTAGTTCTTTTCATAATTGCTGAATTGAATTTGCTAATATTTTGTGGAGGGTGTTTGTGCCTAAGTTCATGAGAGGTATTTATCTGTTGCGTTAAGACTGTCTGGTTTTGATCAAGGCCTTAATAGTGGGTTGCGTAGTGGTCCCTCCTGCTCTATTCTGGAAGAGATTCTGTAAAATTGGTAATAATTCTTCTTTAAATGTTTGGTGGGATGCTCTAATGAAACCATCTGAACCTGGAGATTTATTTTCTGGGTGTTTTTAAATTACAAATTCAATTTTTTAGTGTTTATAGGACTATTCAGGTTATCTGTTTCATCTTGGTTGAGTTTTGGTACTTTGTGGTTTTCACGGAATGGGTCCATCTCTTCTAAGTTGTTGAATTTTTGAGCCTATGAAGTGTTTATAGTGTTCCCTTATTATCTTTTAAAATGGATACAGGATCTGTTGTGATAGCCCATTTTATTCCTGACATTGGTGACTTATGTTTTCTTACTTTTTAATCTTTATCAGAGTTTGACAGTTTTGTTTTTTTAAACACTTTTTCTTTTCTTGGTTGCCTGTAGCATGTGGGACCTAACTTCCCTGACCAGGGATCGAACTGGGGCCCACAGCCGTGAAAGTACACAGTCCTAACCACTGGACCACCAGGGAATTCCCCAGTTGTGTTTTTTTAAACCAGCCTTTTATTTTGTTGACTTTTCTCTATTATTTTCCTGTTTCCAATTCTGTTGTTTTATTATTCTTCTGTTTGCTTTGTGTCTGTTTTGTTTTTCCTAATTTCTTGAGGGTAGAAACTTAGAGTCGTGTTTTGAGACCTTTCTACTGCAAGCATTTAGTGCCATAAATTTCCCTTCTCTCCTGCTTTAACTGTATCCCACATGTTTTGGTATATTGTGTTTTCATTTCCATTGACTTCTGTGTGTTTTCTTTTTATTTCCTTTGAGACTCCCTTTCTGACCCTAGATTACTTAGACATGTGTTGTTTCACTTCCAGGTGCGAGAAGACTGTCTTGTCTTCTGTTATTGTTTTCTTATTTGATTCCAATGTGGTCAAAGAACATACTCTGTATGATTTCAGTTCTTTTGAATGCGTTGAGGTTTGTTTTACAGCTCAGGATATGGTCTGTTTTTGGTGAATGGTCTATGAGTGCTTGAAAAAAAAACACCTGCCTTCTGCTGTTGTTGGTTGGCATGTTCATTATATATTTGTCGATTTAGTCTTATTGGTTGGTTGTGTTGTTTGGTTCTTCTATATCTTTGCTGATCTTCTGTCTAGTAGTTCTGTCAGCTGCTCAGTGTAGTGTTGAAGTCCCCAACTGTAATGGTGGATTTGTCTCTTTCTCCTTTCATATCTGTCAGATTTTGCTCTGTATATTTCAAGGCACTGTTTGGTGTTTGCACATTTTGAACTACATCTTCCTGTTAGGTTGATCCTTTTATCATTGCTATAAAGCATAGCCACTCCTGTTTTTTGTAAAAAATATTAGCAATGTTTACGTGGGATGTCTTTTTCCATGCTTACTCTTCCAGCCTACCTATGTTGTATTTGAAATAAGTTTTTTTGTGTACAACATATCTTTAGATGATACTGGTTTTTTTCTGCCACACCCAATCTGTCCTTTTAGTGGTGCATTTAGACTGTTTACATTTAAGGTACTTGTTGGTATGTTAGAGCTTAAGTGTGCTATTTTACTATCTTTCTGTTTCCTCTGTTTGTGTTTCTGTTTCCTATTTTCTTTTTTTCAACCTTACTGTGAGTTATCGGAACATTTTTTAGGATTCCATCTTGACTTTTTTTGTAGTGTTTTTACATATATTGCTCTGCTGTTACACTATGCAGATGTAATCTACCAGCGTCAGTGGCGTCACCATTTTATGACTTCACTTGCAGTGTGGGTACCTTACTTCTTCCATTTAGGTCCACTTACCTGCCCCGATTTTCAAATATAATTGTCTTAAATATTTCCTCCATATACATTGAGCACCATGTCAGATGACATTATCTCTTTTGCTAAATGTAATTTAAGAAACTCCTGAGAAGTAGGCTAGTTACTTGCTCCCACTTTTTCCCATTCCAATATTCTTTCCTTTCTGAAGTCCTAAGGCTCTGTTAATCATTTCCTTCCTGTTGAGAGGACTTCTTTAGTCATTCTTCAATGACAGGCCTGCTGGCAACAATCCTTAGTTCTCCTTCATCCGCGAATGTCTTTATTTCCCCTCGCCCCCCGCACCCTCCCCCCCCAAGGATATTTTCACTGGTTATAGAATTTGCGGTTGACGGTTGGTTTTATTTTCAGTGCTTGAAAAACATGCCACTTGCTCCTGCCCTTCATGGTTGCAGGTGAGAAATCCTTTGTCGTTCGAATTGTTCTCCTGTAAGTAATGTGTCATTTCTGTCTGGCTGCTTCCAGGGGTTTTTCTTTGTCTTTTAGTTTCCAGAAGTTTAATGTGGCTTGGATTTCTTTGGGTTTATCCATTTCAAGGTTAACTCGAATATATATATATTTGAGTTATATATATAATATCAAATCCGTGGTTTGATATTTTCTGCCAAGTTTGGGAAGTTTTCAGCCATTGTGTCTCTGGGTATTTTTTCAGTCCCTGCCTGCCTCTTTGGGGACTTCCGTGACAAAAGAGTATTAGTATTTTTGTTGTGGTCCGACAGGTCCCCGAGACTGTTCATTTTTCATCATCTATTCTCTTTGTTCTGATTAACTAAATTCTACTGATTAGCCTCATGTCCGCTGATTCCCTCCTGTGTCACTTCCACTCTATTATTGGTCCTTTCCAGTGATTTTTTTTTTTTTTTGCTTTTCTGCTTTAAATGTATTTTTCAGTTCTAAAATTTTGCCTGCCTCTGCCGGGTGGGGTGGACGTTCAGATCCCTCCTGGGCCTTGCTGCTACTTTCCCAGCAAAAGCAGGGCACCGACCAGCACGGCTTCACGGAGCCCAGTCAGGGGTGTACGCTTAGCTCCCTGGGCCCCTGTTGACACCTGGAGGGGGAAAAGGTGGAGGGCTGACTTGCAGGCCTTGTTTCTGCAGGGCGGGGGCCAAAGCTCAGTTCCTCTCTGTTCCCTGTCTACACCAGCGTGAGGGCTGGGGGCAGGGGTGGAACACACCAGCCCTGCCTTCCACCACCTCGTTCCCCTTACTGGTGCTGGGTGTGAGTTCCCCTTTGTTCTCCTTCATGCCGGGTGGGCGTGGAGGCTCAGTGACCCACCAGGTCCCACTGAGCCTTGAGGCTGGGGTGGGGGATCAGTGGGCCACTGGCTCTGTTTTCCACCACCTCATTCAGTCTTGCTGCTGCCGGGGGCTGGGCAGGTTCAGCTTCCCGCTAGGCCTTTCCCTCGGCCTGAGGTGGGGGAAGTGAGGGCTGACTCACTCTGACTTGTTCTGTCTCATTGCTCACCAGCGTTGGGTGGAGGTGGGGGCTGGGCCCGCTGATACATGGTGTGTATGTGTGTGTGTAGTGGCGACTCACCCTGCCTGGTCCCACCTCCATGCTGCATAGTCAAGGGGGGAGCATTAGATGTCTCTGGGGCCCTGGAGGGAGTGGGGGCAATCACAGCGTCATCTGTTTCCACTGGGCAGCGCCTGGGAGGTCAGCTCCCTGCCTAACCTGCCAGTACCACCTGAGTGGTTTCAGAGCACCAACCACTCCTGCTGGGCAGGGGGATGGGCAGTGGGCAGTGTTCAGCTGCAGTAGGGTGGGTATGGCCAAAAGGCTTTCTGTTGGGGGCCCCCATTCCCCAGTCCTTTGGCTAAAGAGAACAGCTTTCCTTGGATAGTTTTCTATCTGCCTGTTGGAGATCACATTGCAGGCCTCTGCAGTGCCCTGGTCGGGAGGTATGGAGGGTATGAGCAAACCGGGGGACTCGCCACCCTGTCATTCCTCAAGCCCCGTGGTCCCCAGGCAGCCCACTCTCTTTCCCCTCTCAGTCCTCCGTGCTTAGTTGTAAAAAGGAAGACCTGGGGGAGTAGGGTGACCCCACCTTCATGGAGCTAAAAATCTGTATCTTCTTTGAACTATTTATGATTGCTATTGATTGGCTCTGGTTGCAAAGTACTACTCAGAATTTTAGAAGTCACCTCTTTCACCCTTTATTTTTATTCTCTATACGGAATAGTAGGATTTTAATGTCAGGAAGCGATTTAACAGTAATCCTAGCCACTTTTTTCACATACTAACTGCAGTATCTATTGTTGTGATTCCCCTGGTGACGTGCCCTCAGAGGGTACACACCACGCCACCCTCAAACGCACTGCTTGAAAATGTATGGGTGACACAAGTCTGATTCCACATGCCATAAGGGAACTTCTCATTAGGAAAATGCTAAGTCTTGTAGTTCTGTGTGGTTGGACTCTAAGGCAGGAGAAAGATCAATCATCCACTGATTTGTTTTGGTTAGTATTTAGGGCCTTTGTGGTATTAGATTTCTAGATAGACATACGCACATAATTGCCGGTTGAATGCTCGACTGTCTTGATGTCTTGCTTCCTGACCTACTTTAAAACCACTGAATCGGAGCACTTGCCCAGTGCCCGAGTCTCTGCACGCCCCTGGTCTGTGGTCACCCTGCCCGTGTTGGATGGGACTCCCCGTGGACCAGCACCCTCCCACGCTGGAGTCCAGTGGTCTTCATTCCTCCTCTGTTGGGTCAGCCTCAGTCTTGGTGTATTCCTCCTGTGACACAATTTCCATCTGCTTTCACCTTCTGGTCACTGTCCTCTGGTCGTTCTGCTTGGTCAGTGGCCAGGACCCGTGCCGGGGCATGTGACCTAAGACTGCTTTGCTTCTCCGTGGAGGTCCTGTGGACCCAAAGCGAACGTCTGTCCTTTAAGACACGGCCGCCTTGGTCCTGTGCTGTGTCGGGCACTGGGCTGTGAGCACTGTGCCGCCCACCCGCCTGCCCACCCGCCGACCCTGCTCTGCAGGCACAGAACAGGGCCTGCCATTCCTTCCTCATGTAGGAAATGCTGGCAGAAGCGTATGTGCAGAGGACTCATCGTGGCGTTGTTTTATACCAACCGGAAAACTACTGGCAGTCCAAATGGTATGGGAAAACATCTACATTAGCCAGACTGTGGTGCTGTCTTCTAATGATGTTAAAAAGAATAGTCACGTGGAAAAGGCTCCTGGTGTTACGTTCAACTTAAAAAGGTTACAGAGTTCTTGGCGACATCCTAGTGTCATAGTCTATAATAAAAATACCATAGTTTGGGTTGCTTCAGTAATAAACATTTGTCTCACAGTTTTGGAAGCTGGAAGTGTGAGGCCAAGGTGCTGCCATGGTCCGGCTCTGGTGGGGTCCCTCTTCCTAGCTTGTAGGTGGCCACCTTCTCACTGTCCTCATGTGATGGAAGGACGGCAAGCTAGCTCCTTGACCTCCTCTTCCAAGGGCGCTAATCCCATTCACGAAGGCTCCACCATCATGACCTAACCACCTCCCAAAGGCCCCACCTACCAAGTACCATCACACTGGGGAAGAGATTTTTAGCATATGAGTTTTGGGGTGGACATGGACATGTACTCCATAACATGTAATTTGGTATCAAGAAGTTTATCAGCATAACAAGAAGATTAGAAGGAAAATATATCAAAATGTTAATAGTGAATATTTTTGTATTCAACTTACAGGTGGTCTTACCTGTTTTTGTTTTTGTTGTTGTTGTATATGGAAAATCCTCATGGCTAGCATTTATAATAGAATAAATTTAATAAATAATATATATTTAAAAATTTCTCTTAATGTTAATCTTCATTTTTGGCGTGCACAGCAGCTTGTCACTGTGGCACGCACGATTTCAGTATTAACTTGCTCATACGGTCCGGTGTTAACTGTCACGCCCCTTATGATTTCATCCAGATGAGATCAGGCTTTTGGCCCATCACCATGAGTACTTCAATGGACATTAGCCCCCTAATTTACTCTTTTGGGATCTGCCTCTTATTTTAGCAAAGTGAGTATTTTATTGTAGAACATCTTCATCTGGCAGGGTTCCCGGTTGATTCAGTGCCCGTGAGCTTCTACTGCCTTACCTGCAGGGCTGTGCGTGGGTCTGGAGCAGGGTCTGGATGGCATCCGGCTGTTCTCCAGACCCATGAGTGACCTGGGCAGATCTGTTAGTCCCTCTGAGCTTTGGTTTCCTTATCCGTCAGGTGGAGACAGAAGTGCTCACTTCCAAGGGTTGGGAGACTTTTGCATAAGCTGCTGGACGGAGAGCAGCTGGTAGGGACTCGGTCACTATTTTCTTTGCTGTGCAGTGACCATCGTGGCCACGGCAGGTCAGCAAGCATGACGTAATGAAATGTTCTTTTTTCCTTTCCATGGAAAGGAGCTGTCGTTTCAGAAGTTTAGGCAACTCACAGGGAAGTGAATTATCTGGAAATGCTACTATAATTCTAACCCTACCAGGTCCCAGAACAAACAAACAAAAAAAGAAAATCTATTCTAAAAACTGGCCTGGGAGGGCAGGGGAGGTCCAACTCACCACCCCTCACCTGCCCGTGAACCCGCATATCACCCTGAGAAGGAACCTTGGTGTCTTTAGACCATGGAGAGCCATCTGGAAACCCACGCTGCGCCTGGCTCTGCTGAACCGGGCCTGTGCTGGGGACACCTGTGGGAGACGGCCTATTGGATTTGGCAGAAACTTGACTGTAGTTCAAGACGTGTGTTTGGAGCAAGAATGGTCTGGAGACATAAGACATAGGCTGAACTACTTTTTCCTGCAATCAGAAGTTATTGCACCTTTTTTCAAAATAAAAGTTATTTTGCTCATGGATTTAGCATTAGAAATATTCATTGCCTGACCAGAATCAGGAATTTTAAAACAGCTTTTTAATTTTTTTCCCTTTTCCCTGAGGAAATTCTGCTCCTTTGGCCATCGTTAAATTTTCATTTTTGCTTCTGAGTGAGTGAATCATGAATCCTTGGGAACTTTTGCTTCACACACTGTGGGCTGACCGATGCCAACAGTCAGTACAAACATTTCCCTGGTGCACGAGTTGAAGCCCAGTTTATAAGAGGCAGGCCTTCGTGGTTTTAAGTATTTGCTTAGGATGAGTTGATATTCCCAGTGTCCTGTGGGAAACCCAAATTCACTTTGCATTTCCTCTGTTCTCTACCCTGGACCAGATCCCCACTGCTCTTGAGTAGAGTTGTGGTTCAACCAGACGGTGATGAAGCAGACCAGCTCCTGGGAGGGGGCTGCTTGGCCACGTGTGCCCGCAGGCCAGGAGTGAGGACTGTTCAAGGCCCCATCTGGTGCTGGAGCCAGGGCCTTGAAACCGGGCCTTCGGCACAGGTGTCTGGCTCTGCACAGGGCACGATGCTGCTTTTAGTTTGGGCTTTGCGGCCCTTCCTTAGGCGTGAAAGTGGTTTTGGAGCTAAAATTTCTAAAAAATGGAATCAACCATTTCAGTCCAAGAGGGTGTATGTGTTACAATTAAAACCGGTTCGACACAATGATTCTCGACTATCTGAGTCGCTCTGGGAACTTTTTTTCCCCAAAATAAGTCACGTTCCTGGACTAGAGCATGCGTCCCACTCCAGTTCCTAAAACATTTTGATGTAAGTGATTTATAGATTTAGTGAGTGATTTGAGACCTTTAACAGAAGCTTGCTTATGTGGAAGGGACCTGTTTTTCTCTTGCAAATGTGTGTCGGTGGGGTCAGGGCGTGCATGTATGGGATGAGCCACACTTGACAACCTTAGTGTGGGTGAGTTCGCCGGGGAAGAGGCTAAAAGAAGGTTTTTTATTTGTTTTTTCATCCCTTGAGAAATTTCTTACTGCAGAGTAGTCTAGAAGTGAATTCTGGCTCTATGCTATGTTAGTATATATTTGAATTCAGACCTCAGTTTTACTTACAGCTGAGCATAAATTCTGCTAAACTGGTCAAAACAACCCGTCAACTTAAGGAAACGATTTGGTACGTGGCAGAACCACATATATTTGTTGATTTAGAGAATTCAGTGATATTTAAGACAGTGGATGAGTGCCCGTGATTCCCTCTTTTGTCGTGCAGATTTTATCACTGGGCTCGTTTGAAGCTTAGAACCGGGTTTTCTCTGTAAGCAAAGCCTGACACATACCATACACCATGCTTCGTTTTCTCTCCAGTCCTTTTTTCTGATAGTTTGATAGGAATTGTTGGAGTGGAAAGTTCCTGCAAGTGGCCCAGGCCAGTCTTGGTCCTTCCTCTGATGCCGTCCATTCCCGGGGCAAGTCCCTCCACCTGCCTGGGGGCCAGTGTCCTCCTGAATTGGGAAGGTGTTGCAGCCAGTCTGCAGCGGTCAGAGCACTGAAGGGTATCTGGTGTGGGCGGGGTGGGAGTTGCTCTGGTTTGGAGCGACCCTGTTGAGTCGGTATTGCACGGTGGTTTTCTCAGTGCGGGGGTAACCAAACTGTTGCACCCAGGATCTGAGCCCATGAGGGGGTAGAGCTTGGCCAGCAGCTGTGTCTCTGGAGGGGAAAGGGCATCGGGAGGAAGAGGAAGAACCTGAGAACCTGAGCAGATAAAAAGACCTTTGATACCACCAGACAAGACATCTTTCAGTGCAGAATTCTGCACATCTTAACACTTGTATTTGCCCTAAGGCGGCGACTCTAGCTTCCATTCTTTTCCTGTGTTGGGGGGGGACGTGGCACAGCCATGGACAGAACATCTTTGTGGTTTGCAGAGAAGGCCTAGGATCCGCAGCCCCCCACCCCCCGAATTGCCGTGTCGCGTGCGGAGGTCAGGTGGTGGCTTGAACGAGGTCGGTACAGGCTGGTCAGTGGATGAAGGAACTTGGGCTCCAACCATCTTTCTGATGGATCGCTCACGATACCGGTCAGATTCTCTGCTCACTTTTTTAGCCTTTTGGTTTTCTTATTTTTTACACAGCGTTCAGTTCTTACACTTCTTTTTATCACTGAGTTTCCTACAAAAGGCTTTGGGGCTGTGTTTCCCTTTCAGCATAAACGTGCTCTCCAGACGCACGAGCTCTGTAAGTTTTTTAGGGAGAAGTCAGACAGCCCGATGGCAACAGACATATGTTTTGAGGCCAAATATTTAAGCCATCAAATGTCCAAACACAATGATTCCGTCCTTGTGATTATGCAAAATAGTGTCTGGAACTGAGGTGTAATGTTTTCTCTCTTGATAACGATGCGGGATAAAAAGAGGCAGCTGCGTCTTGTGAATTGGTTCGAAGTGGGAAGCTTTCATTATGCCTTCTGGTGTGTTATCAGTCACCGTATATCTGCATTAACAGATGAGTGCTTCACTTCGTGCATTGCCGGTGTAAATTTTAACTGCATAAATAAAATTATAGGCTTTTACACGTCTTAATTGGAAAGCTGTTTCGGATGTAGCTTTTCAGGATTCTGTATTTTGCCCCTTGCCTTGGTCTCCACTAGCATTAGGACAGAATAACAGGGACGCTTAAGACCTTCATGTGAACTAAGGAGAAGAGATTTTTCGTCACCTGTTTCCTGCCGCCAGCGTTCAACTTTATAGAGGAAGCCACACACACTCTGTAATCAAAAATTTTTATATTTGTAGTTTAAATTCTCATTTCCTCCCCCACATCTGATTTTGGGCCAGGAACAACGGATGGTTACCGAAAGCTAGTAACTTCAGAATTGTTAACACTTTATTTCTAAGGAACGGTCTTAAGTGAATTAACATGTAGAGTTGTGTGTTTACAACTTCCCTGGCTGTAACCACTTAGCCAATCCCAGTCCAGAAATCACTTCTAGACTACTTTGCATTAACCTTAACCACTTAAGTCTTAACCACTGCCGGGGTTACAGTTTAACCCTGGCAGTGGTTAAGACGCCACGCTTCCACCGCAGGGGGTGAGGGTTCTATCCCTGGTTGGGGAACTAAGAGCCCACATGCTGCGTGGTGTGGCCAGAATAAAAGAAAATAAAAGGTCTCCAAAAAGCATTTCTCCTTATGTAGTTTGCTGGAGTGAGTAGTGAAATAAATTGTCTGCATAGGAATTTCCCTCCACTGTCAGTGGAAGGGTCATGAGGTTGTGTTTGTTCTTCTGAGTAGGACGGCACAGGCACAGTCAAGTCCTCCGTGATATTCTGGAAGGAATCTAAGACTATGGAAATAGAGACACAGCTGTCCTGGAGACAGTGGGGCTAGCGGCAGTGTAGGGAAAGCAAGGAACAGTAGTGTCCTGTGTCCTGCTGCCCCCGGCCAGACCCGCTGCAGACCACAGCCACACGCTATTCAGAGCATCACGTTTCTGGAGCGTCCCGAGGGGGACCAGAGTGGTGATGGAGGGCATTCCCAGGGCTCGTCGTAAAGGCACATGGAAGGAACTGGTTCCGGACCAGATCTGGGGCACGAGGTGGCAGCTGCATTGATTAAAAAGAGGGGTAATGATTGAGAGGGATCATAGATTGTCTTTGTAGCCCCAGGGGACAGAATCTAGATTGGGATAGGGGTTAGAAGAGAACATTCCAGTTCCCAGGAGGGAGAAGTTTGTAGCCCCTAATGCCTATCAGCGAGGACTGCAGTGCCTTAGGAAAAGAGGTGCACCAGGCCCAGGGCGGGCGACCAGGCATCATGGTGCAGGAGGCTCCTGCCAGGTCCCCCACCTGACGAAAGATGCTGGCTTCTGCTGTGACCCAGAGTTAGCCGGGTATGTCCTTGGACGTAGACATAAAAACTCGGGATCTGGGTTTGCTCCTGGCCTTGGCTTCTTGAAAATATGTGTGTTAGAGGACAGCTCAGGGGAGATGGTCTTCTGAGGTTGAAGAAGGCATGACACATGCATCTTAATGCCTTTAGATTCATATTTTATTGTAGGATGCAGTTAAGGTCAAAGGGGGAAGATACGAACACTAGTTTCCAGACTTCCAGCTTCACAGCCTTGGTTTACCTGCAGTTTCCAAATGGTCAGACTGGAAATTGATCAAAGCAGCGTATTTTGATTTTCTTATTCACGGCCACGTAAAAGCAGTGGGCAATACACATGGAAAGAGTAAGTATGAAAACCCTGGCTACATCTCATTCGCTTTCTTAGTTTTTTTTTTTTTTTTTTTTTGTCCTAACAGCTATTTATAAAGCACCGTCTTGAATTCATGCAACTGCTCAGGCTTGACCCATGTGTGTACCAGGGAAAAACAGGTTTAGGAACTTCATGAGTACTGATGCTGAATACTATCTCTTGATTTTATTTCGAATCCAGTTCGTTTTCATCCAGTGGTTCAGTGGAATTGATACAGTATTTATCAAAAAATAAAGTGATGGAATTGAGAAATAATAGACCCAGAAGGGGAGGGGGGTGTGTGTGTGTGTGTGTGTGTGTGTGTGTGTAATTGGGTTCTGGCTCGTTTGCTTTCTGAGAACCATCAGAGTTCAAGGTGATTTCTGATAGCATTTACTGCAGTCAGTAAATGATAGTAAATGACTCATAGTCAGTTACTGTCATGGCAGCGGCCCTCCTTCCCCTGTGGCTGGGAATTCTGGAGCTGCTGAGACAGCTCCGTCCCTCAGGTGGGTTTCGTATGGAAACCTTGGCCAGCTGTCTGGTTGCTTCCTTCTTGTAAATCTCAACTGATAAAGATATTTCTGAAGATAGCCCCTTAAGTAAGGAGACTGTTGGGTTGAATAAACATCCCAGAATTTTTACTTCTCCAAATGAGTGTCGACCTTCACAGCGGCCACCTGCGCGAGCAGTGCTTCCCCGAACATTTTTGGAGCATCTTTTTTGGAATTGTTTCAGCCCTGTTTTCAGAGCCAATAGGAAGTGGTCCTTTATGTCTTTTGGTTCAATCTAGAGTCTCCTCAGGGATAAAGATGGGCAGCCCTGAAATGCCAAGAGGAGGGGCTGGCTTTCTGCTCCACAGTCCCTGGTAAGTGCCGGGCAAAATGAGCACTTATTTGCCTAAGTATTATGTTCTGTGTTTAAAATAAAAACAATTTCTTCAAAGTCATACATTCCGCATCTCTTCAGGGACCAAGAAACCCTTTCTCAACTCTGAGTTGAATATTGATTGAGAGCTCAGTTCATGTTGATTAGTTGAAAATGTAATCTCAATTCTACCCCAGTATTTGTAGCTCAGCGAACGTCTGAAAACAGTATAGAGTGAAATGTTTCCGTGGATTTTCGTTTGGTTTCTGGTTCTGCACTTGAAGCTCCAGTAGTGATGTGCTGGGAACTCAAACAGCCGCTGGCCCTGGGACGTGAGAGCATCCTGTCCCCAAGGATGATTGCAGTGATGTGAGCGCACGTGTAAGACATGGTCCCGCCGCCCCCAGGATGGTTCTCGTCATCCGCACAGCAGCCCAGCCGGGTGTGGAAGGATGGCAGTGCACGTCAGAATGTGACCGCAGCTCCTTTGAACACCTGCCGATCGGAACAGTGGGGTGGAAGCGGTTGGACGTTCAGGAAAAATCAGAAGGTTTGGCTTGACGGATGTCGAGCTCATTATGCATCGACAATCTCGTTTTTTTAAATTTTCCCACTCTCGCTGGCGGCGCTACAGAAAGCCCTTTCCGAAAGCCTCAGCCTGATTTCACTATCAGCCACTTAACCACGATATTAATTTTTTTTCAGTCTCTGAGCTTTTAAGATTTGGAATTACCCTCTAGGCTGGAAACTAGTTTTGTAGCTGAACCACAACAGTTAATGCAATACTGCACATCTTTCAGTAACTCAGAGTTCTTTGGCGTTGAAAAAATGTCCTCCTTTCTACCCACCCGGCACACTGGTATAGAAAAATAGATTAATCAGAGACCTCGTGGTTTTTTTGGTTTGGGGTTTTTTTTTCCTATAGGAAATCAGGTTACCTGAAATGCTAGATCCTGAAATGCTAGATTTCAGAAAACTCTAGCATTGTTTCCAAGAGTTTTGATGAAAATTCAGCTAACATATCGCACTTTTGACAGAATTGCCTGTGTGACACAGTTGCATTCCAAAGTTTTGATTAGTGGCTTTGGTTAGAAAATCTGGGCCCAGCAAGTTCCCCAGCTCAGAATGGTGCTTACAGGATCGGAGCCGGCCTCGTGTGGACTTCTGGTTACAGCTTTGGAGCAGTAGCTTTACATTAAGAGCTGCTTATATTTCATTGTGCTTTTCCTCTTCCCTCCCCTCTCTCCTTTTAGCACCAGGTTTATGGCATGAAATGCTTTCTTTTTTTTTGCGGTACGCGGGCCTCTCTCTGTTGTGGCCTCTCCCGTTGCGGAGCACAGGCTCCGGACGCACAGGCTCAGCGGCCATGGCTCACGGGCCCAGCCGCTCCGCGGCATGTGGGATCTTCCCGGACCGGGGCACGAAGCCATGTCCCCTGCATCGGCAGGCAGACTCTCAACCACTGCGCCACCAGGGAAGCCCGAAATGCTTTCTTAAATGCTGAAATTACATTTTCTGTGGGTGAAAATACACCTCATCACAGTTTCCCCTTTGAAGTTCTTATGTTTCTGTAAAATTGCCTTAGTTAAAAATGTGATCTAAGTAATAAGAGCTTTTGTTTCAAATAAAGACCCATTTTATTGACGAGGTATCAGTATTTGCGGCTGTTAAACACATTGCAGAGAGCATAATAAAATGTTTATGTTTGATGCTTATCTGTCTTACAGGCTAGAGATATAAATGTAAATGATCTTCTTGATAAGTGGATTATATTAGCAAGGGAGCAGGCAGATTGAGTATCTAGAAAGGATTGTAGGAGTGAGGGTGTGTTTTTTGAGTATCCCCTGCCCTTGAACCCCACCAGCTCCAGGTTCACCTTCGGAAGACCGAGCCCTGGATCCCTTCCGCATCGTGGTGGTTCGTGGTCTGGGCCACTGTGGGGCAGAATTCAGCAAACTGGTGATGAAGGGAATAAAAACCTTCATTCTGGCTCCGACCAGTGCCGCCGTGGGGCTGACAAGGAAATTCTCAGGTCAGCCAGACCCCATTCTTAGCCCTGCTAGGTTCTCACGTGACATGAGACCGCATGTGACAGACACCAGCATTAAACTAGTGATGAAGTTAAGGAAGAGCCCCCGGCCCCCCCGGCACCACCAGAAGGAGACATTTTGTTACTTGAGAAATAATCTTTGAAATTTAGGTGGCAAAAATCCACTGTATTAACTGAGATTAAGGCCACCATTTTAAAATATAGGAATAGGATGCCTTTGAAAATATTCAAAATAGAATTTTTAGCTTACGATCTTACCTTAAAACCAATACTGTCTGTATTTATGGGCTAGGTTTTATTGCAGGGTGAATGTTGGTCATTCATTTTAGGTTTATTCAAGAAATAAGAACAGTATTTGCTTCTCAAAAAACTCCAGTTCTTGGGGGCTTCCCTGGTGGTGCAGTGGTTGGGAGTCCGCCTGCCGATGCAGGGGACGCGGGTTCGTGCCCCGGTCCGGGAGGATTCCACATGCCGCGGAGCGGCTGGGCCCGTGAGCCGTGGCTGCTGGGCCTGCGCGTCCGGAGCCTGTGCTCCGCGGCGGGAGAGGCCACAACAGTGAGACGCCCACGTACTGCAAAAAAAAAACTCCAATTCTTAAAGCCAAGTGGTGATAGCTGCTGTGTTAGAGTAGTCTAGACACATCAGTCTCCTTTGCAAACGTTAATTTATAGTGTATGTTACTATTCTATAGAAACTTCAAAAAATATATATACCTAAACACAGTTGCTAGCTCTCTTACTGATCTGTTTTATCAGTTAGTGTATGCTAAGCCTGGTCTAACCAATTGTCTTTGGCTAATACAACTCTCCTGACTCCTGAGTGTTCTCCAAAGACACACGTCTGGGCCCCAGAACTGACCCGTGGTTTCTTCCCCCTGCTCAGGATTTCTCAGGGCCTGGTCCGTGGACTGTCTGCACCAGGAGCTTGTAAGAGTACAGCTTCCAGGGCCTCACTGCCAGACCACGGGGATGTGTTTCTCTCTGGGCATTTATTGAAGCTAGCAGTTAGAACTCTTCTTTCTGCAGAAGAAACATCTGCTTATCTTCTTCCCCCCACAAACAGCAGGGCATTTGTCTCTAAGATGAACAAGTTGGATCTGGCCCCCAAGGTTCCACATGTGCTTCTCAGCTGCTGGCCAGGTTGACGCAGTCACTAGGTGCTCATTTTGATGTGCACCGGCTCCAATGGTGGTGCTTCTGGCCGTCAGCCCTCCCGTGAGCCAGACAGAACTTTCTAAACCACATAGGTAAGTGAGGGTGTTAAAGAGAATTCAGTAGCCTTCACCTGCAGGTCGGGGGAAGTTAACCGGGGGGAGTTAACTTCGTTTTGTGTTATAAGAATATAAGGTATGAGTATCCTTGTCCAGAAGAAGTTTATCATTTAGTTGAAGTTTAGCGTTTAATCTGCAGGGATGTGAGCTCGTGGGAGCAGGGCTTGGGCATCTTTGGTTGCTGTACCCAGACCATCTCCTGAGCGGTGTCTGGCTCACGGGCATTCATATTCATTGGGTAAATTAGTGAGTGTCTTGATTTACTAAACCTTGGGTAACTTGCCAACAGTTTTTACCAGCCTGTCATCTTCGTAAAACATGCAGCCTAGATTACACAGATTTTCTTTGGATAATTGGCATTTTCTGCATTTCTGACTCTAGGATTGAGGGCAGATTTACTCTCTCGAAGAGAGCCAAGTGTAGTGAGAAATGAGTGGGGCTCTGGAGAGGTGGGTGACAGGGGTTCTGAGCGACCACGTGGCATCCTGTGCGCTGGTCTGGTCACTTGTATCTGTGGATACATGCGTCTCCCTGAGCTAACCTTGCAGGTGATGACCACAGTGTTCATTCTAAGAAAAGAGGCTTTTTCTTAGAAAAAGGGGAGTTAACTTTGTAACAACAGCTGCTAAAGTCAGGGAAAGAGCACTTGATTGGCTGATAGTATGAAAAGATAGTAATGATTTGGTACCTGTGATGGACAAAATCCTTAAAGCACTGCAAACCCAGGAGAAGGGAGTGAACTATTACAGACCACTTGGCATCACATACACCCTGAAATTGTTTTCTGCCGGTTTAGCTACTTAAACTTTAATTTTAATAGGCTTGTACAGAGTAACGATGGAATTTGTGACAGAGGTACCGCCAAGGCAGTTTTCTGTGTGCTTGGAGGGGTGTTCAGGGGACATGCCTGGCGTATCCCAAAAGTTTCCTGTCATCAGCCTTTGTGCGCTTCACCAGGCGTCCTTGGGGAAATCTCCCCTCTGGCTCGTTGCCAGCACAGATGATTCTGGAGAGGATGCACGTGTGTTCTTTGTTCAGTGCCCCCACACCTGTGCACACGTGCGCACACGCATGCATGCACGTGCGCGCGCGCGCGCACACACACACACACACACACACGATGCCCTGCCTCTCAGCCTTTGTGGGATCATCGTTCATTTCTCTTGGGTGAGGGCCGGGGGGACAGAGAAGTTGGGGCAAGAGATTGAGAAGACTTGGTAAAAACTCAAAAAAGTGTTCACTTTTAAGTGCTTTTGTAGACCTAGGAACCAACAGCACTTTTATTTGTAACGATAAATAAAACTCTTAATACAACATACAAGGTTTTTTTTTTTTTACAAAAATACAAAAGAGGAAGCTATATTCATGTTATGGCAAAATCTGATTATGATAGGTGCTTAAATTTTTCGCTGTGGTTAAAACATAACACGTGTGTTTAATTGCCAGCAGAGTGCTCCTTTTAACAGGAAGTTAGCGTAAGCCGCTTGTGAATAGCAGTTGAAATCCAATAATCTCATCTCTTTTCCTGTTACCCGTGTTACCCAGCTGTTCTCTGAGTGTGGAGAACACTTTTCTTCGTGGTACTTGGAGATATCGTCTTCCTGATGCTGGTGGGATCTTTGGACAACTCACAGTTTTGTGCTCCATTTTTGGCCGTCACGTGGCTTTGAAATGGGCTCATTAACCGACGGCTGAATGCACTGGGTGTAGATGGGAGTGACAGCTTAATGAAAGGGTGAACCTCCCTCTTTTTTCTCCTTTCAAAAAAGCCTTTGCTCTTACACCCAAAACATTTCCTCTCTCCATGTGGTGTTTGCAGACTTGAGCCATCTTTATTGGCTGCATTAATATCGAAACAAAACATGCAATTATGCTTTCATTTGGCCCCTTGGTGGCACTTGTGCAGACTGGCTGTGTATCACTGCACCTCCTTCCATGGAAACAAGCTCATTCAGTTCTCAGGTTTTCACTGACTTTGCTTTGAATACAACCATTTCATGTTCCTCGCTGACGTGTGACATTTTCCTAGGAATTTTACCTTGCCTTAAGATCAAAATATAATAGTTACTTTACGGACAGCCTAAATCTTTACACTCTCATATGTTTCGAGGCTATTTCTTGGGCAGCATCCATTGTGCCGTTGTTGTGTTAGTTTGCCTTCTCGAAATGGAAGTATGTAATTCACTGGCCAGGAGATTTTTAAATTTGGCAATTCTGAATCTCCAGTTGTTGTTGAAAATGAAATTACTCTGTATGCCTTATTCATGAACCAGAGTTACGTAGCAGAGCCTGCCACCATAATCTCGAATGCATGATTGTAGCTCTTGAAGTTAGGGAGCGTCCCAAAACATGAAAGCGTGTGTGAGATGGGCTTGCTTCTAGAAACTGACCTTTGGGACTTTCTAAATGATCTATGGAAAACAATGTGATTTTTGTTCTGTTTGTTCTGATGCAGCTTCCATGAGGCAGTCTCAGGCTGTACCTGCAGATATGCGTCCGGAGATATGGATTGCGCAAGAGTTGCGGCGTATTGGAGACGAATTTAATGCATATTACCCAAGGAGGGTAATGATGTTTTCTTTACCCCCTTTCTCCCTCACACCCTACCTCTCCCTGCCATTTAAAAAAAAAAGAAAAGAAAAGAAAAGACTAGTAATAATCCTGTGCTTATTCTGGAAATGAGCGGTATTACCTATGTGTGGCCTACCATTCTTCCTCCTTTCCCATTTTCCATTTGTTTTATGGCTGAATGTAAGTGGTGGCCATTAGACAAAATCCGAGGCCGACCAAGGGATGGTAGGAGCACAAACCTTAAATTCTCCATGCTTGAAAAAAAAGGGATTCTGTATATGCTTTGAAATATTCCCATATAAATACTAACGTAGTCCTCAAGCCAGAGAGGGAGTTGCAGCCCTCCCTGGAGGCAGTTTGGGTCAAAAGTAAAGAAATTTTTAAATTTCCATCTTAGCCAAAGGGAACGATGCCAGCTCTTAAAGTAGAAGTCTCCCCTGTGATTTGCCAGGCAATGAGTCAGAGCAGGGGGGCCTCTGTCATTCCAGCCCCCACTGCTGTCCTTGGTGTTCATTTATTGAAATGTATTAGGAGGCCAATAATTCATAGCCTGTAATCGGGGGTATAAAAATTTTATACCTCACATTGAGTGCCACTGGGATTTTTGAGGTGTGCTGTTGGGTTAAAAAAAAAAAAATTCAGCCTTAGATCCTACTCTGCAGGCACAGAGTGTATTTTGTTTTGCCCAGGGGCCATATATGTTACCATTTGGACACCTTATTCCCATGGAAGGCATTTTAAAATGGGTAGGGTTTAACTCAGGGAGTCAGGCTCTTAGGAGCATGTGTGACTACTTCCTGTAGGGGTGCACCAGCAAATGTGTGAGAGAATGTGATTTTGGCTTTGCTAACCTTTTTTCTGGCAACCACGTATGAAGGTATTTCTGTTGATGTATCGAAAAGGAAGTACTTAACAATTATTTTCTACAAAATAAGATTTAATATCATTCTTACTGTGTTACTTTCCATCTGACTCCTTTTCTGTCAAACATTATTGTGTCCTATAATACTTTTTAAAGATTTTTTTTTTCTTTCTTTTTTCTTCTGGAGGGAGTTTATGCTTAGGACCCCCCAATATTTCTGTCCTGCTTTCAATGTTAGTCTCTTTTGTAGCTAGCTGTTGCTTAGTGAACAGATGTTACCTGTAAATTGCTTTCAGTCAGTCTTGTTTTCCTGTTACGTGCAATGCCTGTTCAGCTTTTTGAAACATACGTGGAGATGTTTTCCCATTACAAGCGAGTCTTTTATTGCTTCAGTATAGAATCTCCAGAAGGGAGTCAGGGAGTTTCAGAAAACTCACACTGGATCCTCTTCATACCTTCTACAGGGCGTGTATGTGTGTGTGTGATGGGAAATGTGCTGTCGTGTGATTCTGTCATTAAACGGGAAATGTCACATTGATGAACGGGCTCCGGAATTTCTTGTGATACTGGGTCTAGCTGGCAGGATGCCTGGCGGCCTACACCTGACGGGGACCTGCTCACAGAACATAAATCCCTTCTCAGCCTAGATCTGAAATGGCAGTCACTTTGGCAAGGTGGGTTGTTGTGTAATTTGCCACAGAAGTTACCGTTGCCCTAGTTTCTTCTGCCTCGGTTTCGCTGGTGGGGTTTCGGGGTTACTGTTTGTGTGTGGACTCGGCTCTCCCGTTTGACTAGGAGACAGTGGTCAGAAACGGGGCCCTGGGATATTCGGGACGTCGGTCCCTTCAAGAGGGTAGGCTGAATATAGCCAGTCCTGATTCTGGAACGTGTCACGAATCCAGCAGGAAGAGGTCACTTTTGACGGCTCTGGCGGCTTCTCAGGCTGAGGCTGGGCCGTGAACTGACGGGCGTGCTGGGCCTGCCGCCTCCCCATCCCGTCTCAAAGCGGATGGTAGAGGTCCTTAGGGCTCCAGGTCTGGCTTGGCTGGGGCTCCGCAGGAGAAGTGAGGCTGCCGGCCTCCGGTGCCTTCAGAGTCCGGGGAGCTCTGGACACCGAGATGAGTCAGCACAGCTCCATCCTCCGGGGGTTGGATCAGAACCTTTGGCCAGAGAGCCAGGTGTGTTTAAGAAGGTTTTGCAAAAGTTTCTCTTTGAACTTACATGAAGTATCGATGACTCTGCGATTGACGTGAAGTATCGGTGACTCTGCAGAGCTTTCCCCCGAGCCTACCTGGATGGGTCTGGCTGATGCATCTCTGTGGTGGCCCCGAATGCTCGGTGGTGAGACGTGGGCTAGGGAGGGGGGGCGGGGTTGGAGCACAGCCACACCCACACGTAGGCTGCCGAGGTGCGGGACCGTTCAGATCACGTGCAGAGGAGACACAGGCCATCGGGTGGTCTTCATCACCAAGCCTCTCCCGTGCAGGTGGGAGAAGAGCCTCTCAGAGTTCACACCCCGCCTCCCCACCGTGTTCCCAGCGTTATTACACGGTTTAATGTTGAAGATGCTCATATGTTTTTTCAAATGAGCTGTAACCTGTTCTCAGTGCTTTGGGTAAGATAAATAGAAGTGAGTCTCATTGCAGTAGTTCTCAATATTTGTAATCGTGAACCTTATTTGGCATCTCTTAAAAAAGAACCAATGCAAAAATGCAGTCGCTAATCGTTGAAAGAACTCTAGCTTTCTAAGAAGGCTGGAATATCGGGGGAGGAGTAGGGACACACTCTAGCTTATCACCTCATTTTTCAAAAACGAAACAAACTTATTCTCCAGGTCTTAGAAACAGCCAGTTCAAAACAGCAGACTCTGAAACTCGGGATAGTGACACAGTGACCCCAGGGCCGCAGACGCCTGTCTTAAGAGTTGTTGGATTCAAAACAGTCCATTGTCTGCAGTCACACTGATGGGCCATTGTTGAATATTGGGGGTGGAAACCTGGGGAGGAAATGGGAGGGATTTTGCTTCCAAGTTACGCACTTGTCTGTCCGGGGAGGTGTCCCTTCTTGGCAAGCAGAGTCCGTCGCCACGCTGCTTTATGGTGGATCGGAACCTTTTAAATGTTCAGTGTCTCTACTTGCTTAATACTTTTACAGTACGTTTTGTAAAGTGTTGGTCTTTTGTTGCCATAAGCCTTGCGAAGCCTGACAGGATATTTTCCCGTTTTTTCAGTTAGAGCAATAGAGGAAGTTGTCGTGTAGTTGTCATGTGCTCAGTGCACTTGAGGGCAGTGGGGAAGCATATGAGACGGAGCTGTGGAGTCTGAATCCTTGAAGCAGGAGGTGAGAGAGGCACAGGTGAGCGCAAAGCCCCGGTGCATGTTCCCTTCTCCTTTTGTGACTCGGTGGGTGTCATCGCCCCAAATGAACCCTGCCAGGGCAGGGCGACCCGCCCCTCTACCTGATGGGAGTTTTACTGCTCCAAGTCTGGTGTATATTTGTAACTTTCTGTTTTGAAATAATTGCAGGCTTTGACGCCAAAGTTGCAGGAATGGTACAAAGACCCCTCTTGTATCCGCCACGCGAGTCCCCTGCTATTAACATTGTGCCACGTTTGCTTTAACGTCCTCCCTCCTTGTACCTACCTGTGTGCAAACTATTTTCTGAACTCTTCGAGAACGAACTGCAGGCACGATACTCCTTTACTCTTAAATTCCTCAGCGTGTCCTTCCTAAGAATAAGAGTATTCTCTTGTGCAGCCAGAGTAATTAGCAAGATTGGGAAATTAACAACGTGGCAGTACTGTCGTGTCGTCTGTGGGTCTTATGCAGACTTTGCCAGTCGTCCCAACAGTGTGACATTGTGTCCTCCTCCGTGCATCGTATCGGGAGGCACAGGGTGTCAGTTTGTCCCATTCCTGGGACTCTGGTCAGAGGTGGTGTCCCCCACTACAAAGTCAGTACTTTTCCGTTTATCATAGAAGGAAAGTGTGTATAAATGAGGAAGAACTGCCCTTTCTCCCCTGTGTTTACTTCGTTTGTCAACGTTAGTTCATGGGTCCGCGTTTAGTTCAGCAGCTTATTATGTGTTCCTCTCGATACTTAATGCTCAGATTGTCACAGATTTGGCCAGTGGCAGCCCCGTGGTGCGTCTCCACCATGTCATTAGGCATTAAAGTGCTGCAGCAGCCTAGGCACACATAGAGCACGTAGTGGGACAAAACCCAAGGGTCCAGAGAAGTGGTGGAGCTCTGGGATTCGTTGCTGGGTGACCTGCAACCATACGGTGTCCTGGCTCCATAGCTCCCCATGTCCAGCTCTGTGAGATTCCGGGGAGGGAGGGCGAGGGCTCTCGGGGAACACCGGGCAGCCAGGGACGTCAGTGGGGAAACTGCATCTCTCTCTGGGGCTTTCTGAAGAGGGCAAGCAGCTAGCTGGGAGCCGCGGTGCAGCAGCATCTGTGTGTGTTGCAGCAGCTGGCACCTTGATGCCTCCTCTTCCCCGTGGGTGGGGGCCCCCACCCAGACAGCCAGCTTTCCTGTTGTTTTTGATAGCCTCTGCTGGCTTCTTTCACAATTCGGAAATTGCGTGAGTGCAAGTCCAGGTCCCATCTGCTGGAGGGAGCGTCAGCAGGTGTGGGCTCCGGTCCCCTGCAGGCGTGGGATGCCCTGTGCTCACCGCAGGTCCTTGGGGATGGTGTCCAACTGGATGGGATTCTTGGCCCTGGCTGGGGTTGCAGTCTGAGGCCATGGAGAGGGTGCTAGACCCTTGAGAACGTGAAGACACGTGCCATTCTCTGACCAGCGTGCCCCGGCTCCCCCCTGCCCCCAGTACCGAGGCTAGGATCACTCACCTTCTTGCCTTGCCATCAGCGTGTCCAGCCTAAGGCACTCTGTGCTCAGACAGGCTGCTCTTGGTTAGCGGTGGCATGGGGATGTCCCGGTGGGGGGCTGCAGTGGACAGCAGCACGCGATGCTAGGACAGGCTCTCTAGAAGGGCCAAGAAGGAGATGAAAACCCTTTCATTGTTGGATCACAAGAGACAGTGTATCTTTTGTTCACACTGCCTGCCTCCTACTTCTGTCTCGGGCGTGTGCAGGCATGAATTGACCGAACGACATAGAGGGAAGCGTAGCCCTGAACCCCACAAGGTAGAGAAGAAAAGGTGGCTTGCAGGCTGGTTCTGAGGGAAACCACAGTTTAATTGGTGTCAACACATTAGCATTTTCATGTAAGTTGAGCCTGGAACATCAAAGGGGCTCTGGACACCGACCCTCCTTGGAGTCAAAAATCCACGCACTGCCATCCCTGCCTCAAGACAAAGGAATTGATAAATGACTCACCCAAGGGCAGGAAGCTGAAACTGTTTGGACAGAATCAGGACTCAAACTCTAGTCCTTTTGATTCCACATACTGTGATCTCTAATTGAACACAAACTTTCCCCCCCACTTCACTAATTTAAAGAACTGTGAAATGAAACAGGCACCAATACTGAAAACAACCCGTGTGTAAGTGAACCTGCGCAGTTGAAACCCGTATTGTTCAAGGGGCAGCTGTACTGTGTGTGAACTTGAAGTCTGTATGTGTCGTCTTTCCTAACAAGTGAAATTCCCTGTGCCGTTCGAGCCTCGTTTTCGGAAGGGCTGTTCTTCTGTAGATGGTCTTCTGTAGCTAGTGGACGGGGAGAGGTCAAAATTATAGCTTGTTTGGTAATAGCGTAAACCGTACTTAACGTCCAGAGATGCATGTTCTCAGATGGCCCTCTTTTGAGGCCTTCGTTCATCACATGTTGGAGTTTAACAAAATGAGATGCTTTCTATTACTGTCTGAGAAAAGAATAATGAAAAGTCTGCCTATCAAACATTAAAGCTGGGCCCATCCTACCTCATGAGATGATGCCCCGCATTTGTCGCACACAGGTTGATAGGATGACAGTTTTCGTAGCACAGCCAGCTGTGGGCGGGATAAATTGATGCCTACCATTTATTTGGGGTACAGTTTTCAGGTTTAATGAGTGTCTCCCTTGGAGTTGGATAAGGCAGTTGTGGTCTTAAGAGCCTCGCATACCTGTCTGACACGTGCCGTATCCACACCACGCGAACAATGACAAGACGAAGAGAAGGAGCCCATCACGGAGACGCCAGAGCCTGTGAGAGAGAAGCGCCTCCCTCCTGTGACATCAGCTCTGCTGTGTTGCCCTGAGACCTTCCCCGAGAGCATGGGCTTCAGATTATCTCCATGGAGACCGTGGCTGTGGAGGGCTGAACGAGGGCTTTCCATCTCGTAGGCAGATGCAGCTCACAGGCAATGGCAGGGACCTTGGGGTCAGATTCCGTCTGCCCACCTTCAGGAGCCCCAGTTTCAGTCAGTCTCTTAGGGACGTAGTGACGATTAAACCAAAGCATTTAGAGATGCATCTGGAAAATGCTGTCCATCATCCCGTGCTACCATCCTTCTGTTTTCTCTCACTTTGAACTGTAGTTGAGACTTTTCTCCATCGGGCTTTAAGCTTTGGATAGAGAGATACTAGTAACTTTGTTCACCTGCGTGTCTGCTAAGTACCCAGCTCGTTAAAGGAAATGTCGGGGGGGGGGGCACCCCCGGGGGCGTGGGGTGGGGACCCCGGACGTGCTGCGTCTGTCTGGGTTACACAGATGTGAGCCGAGGTTGAGGCGCTGGTGTGTGTGTGAATGGCTGGGTGGGCACCAAGCTGGATGTGGCTTGTGTGCTCGCTCACACTGTGGCAGGTGGGCACACCTGCATGGCTGCCTGGCCCTTGAGGCACCGGAGGCCATCAACACATAACCATTTGGAGATGCAGGTGCCTGGAGGGGGACTTCAGAGAGGTCGAGCTGGGTTTTTTTTAATCTCTTGAGGAGGAAATGGAGATGCACTTTGAGGCTCGGCCCTCCTGCAGACATACAGAAATAATCAGCCTATCACGTCATCCTCCGCTAGACTTCTTCCAGCTGAGCCAAAGCAGAGGGGTTTGAGCTGCGGTTAAAGTGCTTACATCTCATTAGCATTTGTCGGAGGCTGGGGCATTTTAGAACAGCGTGTTCTTGCTCTGCACCTAATATTTTGTCTAATGGTGCCTCGTGCGGGAGTTGTAAGAGCCGTCTCTCCGGCTTCTCCGTGCTTGACAGTGACACACCTCGAAGGTCACGGGCCGGGGGTTCTTCATTTCAGCCAGCTGGAGCCGTGGGGCCGGGGGGCCGACAAGTTATCTAGAGATCTGCTGCGGGGAGGGGGAGGTATTGTACTAAGAAAATCCAGCGCAGGCCAGGTTAATGGGAGAAGTGAGTGTTTGTCCTACCAAAAGCGGTACCTGTAATAGAGTCTTTGAAATGATGCACTGAAAATTGGAAAGCGGGATTTGTGCAGATGCCGTCTTTCTGCGACATTTGAGGATCACCTCATCACCCTAGTGGGAGAGCTCGCCTCTGGTGCTTGGGGTGGAAGGGGCACCGCATCCGGCCAAGGAGCTCCACTAGCACCCTTTCCACAGCTGTGTTGACATCAAAGCGTGTTAGGCACTAGCTATGCAAATGCCCATGTTGCCTTGGTGATAAATAGAAAGTGAATTTGGTCTTTGGACAGCATTGCAGTGGCATGTCTGACACCTGAGAACAGCAGTGGATGTGGAGGCTGCACTGGAATCTGAGCTGAGATGTCCTTTGACTGTGGTTCTTGGTCTTAAAGTGGAGAGAGACCAGGTCTTCTTAGCAAGTCTCCACATCGAGTCATCACACATGGGCCCTGTTCCTCTCTGACCTCTGTCACGTGCTTGTCACTTAAAATAACGTTTAGATCGATGGGTTATGAAATGGGTCGAGGTGGTCTTCCATCCATCACCGGGGCCACTCTGTCCCTTGCCTCACTCTGTCACCTGTGATTATGGCAGCTCTCAGCACTGTTCTGGAAGGTGCCTTGACCGCCCCTGGGGGAGCAGACACCATCTAGACAGACAGACACTCCATCCTCTGACAAAGAGGTTCTCTCTTTGTCAGAGTCCTTCCTGGTGTCAGAGTCCAAAGTTCAGTCTCCTATAACGTGTTCCCACTTAAAAATGTATCTACCTTAAAAAAAAAAAAAAAAGTTTAGGATGTCTTAGGCATTCAGTGTTGAAATTCTATAAGAAACAAGTTTTAAAAAATTGCTCAGTCTCAGAGTTCTGCGGATATACCTTGCTTTTTGGTGTGTCTCCTAGAGTTTGGTATTGAGCTGTTTTTGATAAGACGGTGAAAAATAATGTCCTTGTTACCTTGACTGCCAGGAAACTCTTCCCTAAACTGTGGTTCTTTTGCAGCAAATCTCAGCCCTAGTTCCCAGGATAAGTCTCTCTTTCTTAATATTTGTGATCTTCCTCAACCTTTGTTTTTATTGCGCTGTGCGCACCTCTGTGGTTTTGAGTCGGTAAACCCCTTGAGTAATGCTGAGTGTACCTGTGGGTTGTACGTACTGAGTCACTTGGCCCAGCAAGGTTTGACCCTGCCTTTGGAGCCCGGGTTGGTGAGTGTGTGTTCTGCACTGAGCTGGAGTTGAGCCGAGCTGTCGGGGTGACTTGGTGGTTCCTGCAAGCTCCGTCTGTGAAAGGGCAGGAGAGCCACGCTGGCTCGGGGGGTCATGAAGACAGAAAAGGCGTGTGCCAGGTTCCATTTATCGGTGACGGTGGGCGACCCTTCTCATCCCCAAGCTCAGGCTCACAGAGTCCGAAGGCCTGCTGTGTCTTGTGTACTTTGCAGAGGTTGGGCTCCTCTCCATCTGCAGGAGAGTGAAGCGGGAACAGAGCGGCCCACTGCAGGTATGTTGTGGTCAACCTGGCCGGTTGCCCGGGGCAGCCTGGGCTCCAGGCCTCTGTTGCATGCGGCACACCTGCTTCCCTGGTTTGGCTGTGATTGTTGTTTTGGCATTAAAATGTAATTTAGTTCCCCGATACTCGATTGGTGGTCTCGAGTGCAACCTGAGGCGGTCCCGGTGCTGTGTCCAGTCCCTGAGCCTCCTCTCCTGTCCCACCCCACACGGAGGCCCAGCTCCTCAACGTATGGGCTGCTCCCCGGTCATGACAAGTCAGCCTGGACCCTGCTCCCCACTCCAGGGCGGACCCTCGGTGCAGCCCACCCTGTCTGCCACCTAGGTGAGCCTGTGGCCTCTGGTGTGGACGTGCAGGGAACTGTTCGGGATTCCCTGCTGAATGCCCTTGACACTGTCTCCAAGGTCGTATTTCACATCTTCAAAGAACACCGAAGTCTGTCCAGGGAAACTCAGAGCTCCTGAGTCCATCGCTTGCCTTTACGAGACGATTCCTGGATGGGGCAGCCCCGGAATTTGACACTGCTTTTCATTCTGGCTTACTGTGAAAAATCAAATACTATATTTTACCATAAAATACTTTTCCCAAGCCATCTGCTCCTTCTTGCGTGCAGGGCCCCGCCTCTCCTCCTGTAATTCCCTCTCCTTTCCTCCCAGCAACTCTTCTTCCTCTGACTCAGCATGGGGCTTGGCTCTGTGCCTTCCTGCCCGGCTCTCCTGGCCCCGCTGCCTGCCTCTCTGGCCGGTGCTTCTTTCTCTGTCATCGTCTTTACCTCTGTATTACCCCTGTCACAAGATCGTGTTCATTCGCATGGCTTTGTCCCTCAGCAGAGCGTAAGCTCCGTAAAGGAGATGCTGTCGTGTTGCTCTTTGGACAAGAAGGACCCTCCGCATCTTGACTGTGTTTGGGTGTAGGCTTCAGGCTTCACTGGAACATGTGGATGTGTTTCCGTCTGCAAGGTGGGAACTTGCACTTGCCTGCCTCTGGCTCCCGAGACAGGGCAGCTTTCTCTCGGGCTCTTCTCATTGATGGTGGTACCGTGGGCGCCCTATACGGTGGGCTGCGCCGTGCTCTCCTGCATGCGGTGCTGGCGACTCGGGAACGCCCATGAGACTTAACTGGGTGCAGACAGGCTACGAAGTCGAGCGTTGCCTGTGATGCCGGAGCCCCCCAGCCAGAGAGGAGCATGGACTGTCAGGATGGCCACAGAAGTCAATTACCCCAAATAATCCGCTCCTTGATCTAGACCACGGAGATGAAAATCCCAGTTGGATGGGATCCTGTACTTTGTACACGTGTGTGTGTAAGACATAAATTGTTTGTACCTAGGAGTGTATTTAGTTTTTTAGTTCTTCCCCCAAATGAATCATTGTAATATATCTTTCTAAAGTGTTTCTATGATTTAGACTAAAACAGCATTACGCAACTCTGAGCTAAGAAGTTTTGTTTTTCACTTAAAAGGTGAAGGACCAGGAAGGATGATTAAGCATGAGCGCGTGTATTAGTTTGCTAGGATGGCCAGAGCACAGGACCACGGACAGGGGGCCTTACACAGCAGAAATGTATTTCTTCACATTCCTGGAGGCCAGAAGCCTAGGATCTCATGCTGGCTGGGCTGACCACGTCTGCCCTACGTTAGCATCGTCAGGCCCAGACCGTGTGCTCGGTGACTCCGGTAAGGAAGCTGATCAGTACCGCTGCAGGTGTCAGAGGGCGGCGCGTCTGCCCTGGCCAGCTGCCCGTCCTCCAGCTGTTCGTGAGGTGCGGGCCATCCACGCTGTGCCAGCAGCAGCTTCGGCGGGCCCTGCCAGCTGTCGAGGGCTTTCTGGGCTGCCAGGGCTCTTGGAATCAGTGGTAATGGCTTCCTCCATGGAATGTCGTCCAAAAGCAATCATTCGCTGGTTTAACGGCGTGTGCCGTGTTGTCACGCGTGCTGTCGAGGGGCCAGGTGTCCCCGTATCCTCGCTAACCCGGATGTTGTAGCATCTTCTCGTTTGTCAGGGATCGGGTGTTCCTTTTAACAGATCTTTCTTGCATTCCCCTGCCACCCTGGCATGTCTTTGCATACCGCCCCCATATTATTTTCATGTGATACGAAAGCAACAGTCTAAAAAACTCGGGAAGACTTCTCTCATCCTACACCTGCTGTCCTCAAGGGTGCGTGGAAGGTTTCTCCCCTCAGACGCTGCCAGTGCTGGAATATAAAATTGGCTAAGTGCCAGCCGTTGGGGGTCTGTCCCTACGGTATGACCCGGCCCCCTCGTGGCGTCATTTTGACTCCGTTCTCCGGTCCTCCTGAGGCCAGAAGCGACAACTGTTCGGTTTGAGATTTCCCACCTTGAAGTGATAGTTCAGCTCGGCTCTGCATACACTTTCTTCATTTTAGTAAGACGTGGTTTTATTTTGAATAAGCCTCTTTCAACCTGTTAATATTAGTCTCAACTAAAATTAACCTTCCCCTAAATTATTCTCACCCAGAAGAAGCAAAGTAATTTTGAAAGTTAAATCAAAACAAAGCAATCTTGTGTGTCAGGCTGATAAAAATCGCAGACTGTGGTTACGGAGCGCCTCTACAGGAATCGCTTACATAAAGCTGATTTCCTCCAGTCTGGCTCCTGGTTCTGGAAGGAGCAAGGGAAGTGCTCCGGCCTTATCACAATTCCATCCCGTACAACGAGCCCCAGAGGGCTGTGTAAACAGTGGCGAAGAGGGAGCTCTGCTTGCAGCTGGCGTCTGTGGACAGCGATTGTGTCTGGGAAGGGGACGCCCGTCCTCGGCCCGCCCCGTGGCAGGTGGTCCCGTGGATGTGTGTTGGAAAGCACCCCCCAGCCCGCCGGAGTGAGAAGGGGGTTGGTGGAGTGCTCCAGACAGAGCAGGGAGCTGGCCTGGGGTGTGGATTTCAGACCTGAACAGGGAAACCGGTCACAGCTCCTGACATGGAGGCGGATGTGCTCTGTTACCAGCTTTGGCTGTTCTGAGTTTACACCCTGCACTTAACCCGCGAAATGGATTAGAGCTCGAAGGTGGAAGACCCAGGGACCTCTGAGACCTTGAAAAACGCTGGCCGTTTCCTTTGGAACAGTTTCTCAGCTTGTCATGATCCTGTGGTGGTCCCCAGCAAACAGGGCTTTTCTAATTTTCATCGCTCTTTGCCCGCCACTCCGGGGTACTGGAGGGGCCAGTGGTTGACGCCGCCTGTGTCGGTGACCGTGGCCGCAGCCCTGGACCAACAGCGCTTACCCACCGGAGCTGCCCACCGACAGGCAGAGGCGCGGTGGCGCATCAGTGCTGCACTTTATTTAGCTTCTTAGGGCAAATTACCCCGAATCACTGATTTCTCAAGTAAATGACAGCCACCCGAAACTCACCCTTGAGGGAGTCTGAACCATATTTTGAATGTTGGTAACTTGGGCAGTAAGGTGGTTACCTCGCAGCCACCAAGTTCTTTCTTTCCTCTCTTCCATCTGCTTTACCTGCGCCTCTCTTCACGGGACCCCCCCCCCAACTCCAGGACTTGGGGTGGCTTTCCTCCAGCACCTGCACAGAGCCGGTGGGGATACTCATTTTCCAATGGTTGCTACGTTTCCTGATCAAGGCAGCTGCGGCCAGCGATGGCATCACCTGTGGAAAGAATATGTGGTTTTTAGAAGGAGAAACAGTGCATCTATTTGACAGACCTGGGGCAGTTACTGTCTGCTAAGATTTCCACTACAGATGCAAGAAAAAAGTGTCCTCACGCTTTCTGTCTGTCTGATTGTGGCAGCCCAGGTTGAATGGGGGAATACAGGGAAGAATTGCAGCTCATAAATAACCTTGTGAACGGTAAACGCCTCCTTTATTCCAAAGAAGAATTTACAATTAAAAAAAAGTGGTGGGGGAACAGATTCAGGGATTCTCTTTGAGCTTTCCAAACATCCTTTTGGTCGCTTTAAAGCAAATCATCATTTGGTGCGCCTGCTCTTTTTGCAGCGACGTCTCAGGGAAGAAGTGGCCCTTTAAGAGGCACCTTCATAGCTGTTCAGATGGGATTGGTTGTTCCCTTCAATATGGGTTCCCCCGCCAGCCCCCGAAATAAGTCGGGGCTGGAAAGTAAGGAGCTTTCCTTTTGTTGTTTCAGGTCTTTCTGAATAATCACCAAGCGGCCGAAGGTCACCCGCAAATGGTTATCTTACGACTGTTACGCCACATCATCCGTCTGGTGTGGAGGATGCAGTGACAGCGGGTTCCTCACGGAGCCGGGATGTGCGGACATTTTGCTCGTTCAGACCTACAAGCGCAGCACCTCGGTGTCTCGGTGTCTCGGGTGCCCTTGCTGTGCAGCCCGAGGTCCCTCGCTGGAGGGGGCGGGCGGGGAGCCTGCCAGCGTGTCCGAGCTGCACGTGGACCTGACCTTGTCTTTCATCATCACCACGCAGCCGAATTTCTAACAGAAGCGTGTTGTGAATGTAAATGAGGGAGGATTCTCTTTTTAAACAATGTACAAATCATGGTTCTTTGGAGCAGGATTTTATGCAAGAATGGTGTTTACATGCCGTTTCCCCCCCCCCCCCCCTTCTTTGATAAGAACAGGTTTTTCAAAAAGGAAACGGAAACTTTTTAACCAACTCGTGAGTGATTTTTGTACTAAAATTTTAAGAACCTTTTGCCTACTCTCAGAGGATTGTGTAAACTCCACAGTGGAAACTGAGCCAGCTGATTTATAAAGCTGCCTTAGTTTATTTTTAGAGGTCACCGTACAGCATTTTTAAACAGGAGAGGTATGATGTGGCCCCTCCCTTCCCTGCCATTGCTTCTTGGACCTTTTTTTTTTTTAAGTCATTATTATTAATACCAAAAAAGTTCTCCTGAAATGGAACTGGTAAAAGGGGCAGAGGGGTCTCTTGTCAGCCTGTATTGACGTGCCACTCCCATTTTGTAAATATCTACTTACCTCCTTAAATTCAGTTGCATCTGTGGCAAAATTTCAGACTCTCTTTGTGTTTCTCCTTACGTCCTTTGGCGATGCTCCTCCAGCCTGTTGGACACTGATGCACACATTTGGTCCAGTGTATTTTCATGGTCAAAAGTATAATTGGGTCTGAACATGAGTTAGTATCTGCCTGTTTGTCTATTGGTAGCTTACTCACTGGGAGGTGCTCGATGTTGGTTTTCATTTGGTTTTGACGGGCTTGTCGTTTAGAAGTGTTCTGAAGAAGCAATGGCAGTCATAACACAAGTTATGCACTGTTGGCTTTTCTGGTTGCAGGCCTTCCCATATCACAGGACGGATTCTCAGCCTGAGGCCCCAGGTGGTTCACATGCCCACGTGCAGCCGAGTTCCGTCGAGGTATCCAAGCTCGAGCCCTTGTGGGAATGGGCGCAGGTTATGGGCGGGACTTGAGACAGCTGTTTCCTGGGCATCCTGGCTTTTTGTCCAACTCAGAGTTCATCTGGCTTTTGATGGCTAACACTCGGTTCCCACTCTCTGAAATACAGACTTAATTATGCTCTCAGCAGTTCCATAAAAAACCCCGTTGGACACAAGTCTGAAATGGTCCCTTGGCCTTCTGACAGATGTCTGTATCACTTGTTCCACTTCCCTTGGGACGGCTGGATTTCGTCAGGCCCCCTTCATGCAGCCACTTCTGTTGGGAGAGAATGGAAGCCCACGAGTTGGTCAGTCTGGCAGAGAATGGAAGGCCACGAGTTGGTCAGTCTTTTCAAAGGCAGTTAAACTACTGGGGAGACCCAAGAAAGATTAGGGAGCATTGAAAGAGGGGAGGTGGAGATCGTTCTGTGAACCCCATCACTCTTAGGGTTTTAGAAACCTCAGATCATTAAACAGCTTTTTAAAAAAAGATATGTGATTTTTCAGATGAGTCCACAGTGCCAACAACAGCTATCGTATTTGCTTTTGGCCCATCGAGAACCAGTGTTTTCACGTTATCAGTTGGAAAAATTGATTCATTTTTGTATCTTCATAATTTTATATAAGTATATATATATATATATATGTTGCATATACACTTTCTTCTTAGGTAGAGATATTTGACTCCAAATATTCTTCCTTCTAAAAGTTTTCTTTTCCCCAGATATCTTCTTGGGGTCTTGAATTGTTTTAAAGCTGTGTTGAGTCTCAGCTTGTGTCCTTGACATGTCTTGAACCCCTCTGCAGGGTCCTCAAGTCCACGCGGTTGTTAAGGTGGTTGGTGGAATTGCAGCCGTGGGCCTGCTGGACACACACACCAAAGACGTATTTGGTTCTGGGCCGCTCCCCTCCCAGGATCCCTATACGGGCCAGTCTCTCGGACTGGAGCACTTTATTCTGTTCCTTCAGCCCTGGTGCCCGGGGGCTGAGTGCTCGCTCGCCCACGTGCAAGTTTACCTCGGGCTCGGCTCGGCGGCCCCCAGGCCCCCGGGCTGGCCGTGGAAGCAGCTGGTGAGGAAACTAGAGATTCTATGAATTGTAGAAGTATTAAGAGGATGTTGCCCCAGGACTTAAGAGAGGTGACTGGACGTCTCTGTACTGTACGTATCTGTTTATCAAGATGCCTCCCTGCAGAAAGTATACCCACTGTGGGTGTACCTTTGACTTTTTATTTTTCCTTTCTTTGACTTTTTATAGAGAAAAAAATAACTCGATCCCTTTTTGGAAACTGAATGCAGGTTTTGTGCCTTGACCACCTCGTCTCACGTGAGGTTTGTAGAAAGTGTCCTGTGACTTTTCACAGAAATGCAATAAACACACACGAAATCAACTTCAAGAGTGAATCTGCAAATCACCTGGACTCCTGTTTATGAAGAATTTTTTTTTTTTCTTGGTTGTGGAGAAACCAGGTGAAAATTTCTTCCGAGTTAAAAAAACAAAAACAAAATGTACACAGTAGACGACAGCCGTCTCCTGTTTCCCCTTCTTAATATTGTATATATTTTGACTATTTATTAGATTAGCAAGTCATACTTTACTTATCAACTGAGCCAAACGTCTGTGTGCAATTATTATGTTTCCTTTACCTTTCTTGTAAGATTTTGTACAGCATAAATGAGTAAAAAAAAAAAAAAAAAAAAATTCACTGTTTTTACTAAACTTTTTCAGAATTGAGGGTTGTAAATATTGTAGATTCTTTTTCTGTGTAATGTGTCCTACTGTTTCATGATGCTGTAACTTGTAGAGATGTTGTATATTTATTTCCAGCTTATTTAATGTCTTACATTCTGAAAAGTGTTGACCTCCCTGACCCCTAGCCCCTGCTGTCCTGTTAATTGCTTTAACTCGAGGTGGCCACTGGTTACCTCACTGCAGGCCACGCGGTCTCCCCGGGGTGGCCCTCCAGCTTTGGTTCCTGGTATTTCTAGTCAAATGGGTTTAGATTCGTAGAGTTTGCTGTCCTCATGATGAAGTTTGTGTTTAGACACCAGTGAGAGACCATAAACCTAGCAGGCTGTCAAATTCTACTCTAGAACTTTCCAGTGACTTTCTCTTGTTCCCAAATGGCTAGCTTCTCATGGAAGCAAATGCTGTTAACTCCAGGCCGTATTTTAAAGCCAAAATATATACGTGTGTGTGTGTGTGTGTGTGTGTGTGTGTGTGTGTGTGTGTATGTATGTGGGGCGGGGGGGGGGGCAGGCAAAAAGTTCGTTCGGGTTTTTCCGTTACATCTTATGGAGAAACCCGAACGAACTTCTTTTGGGCCAACCCAATATGTGTTATTGGCAGTTGGGAAGGATTTTTTCCATTGAAAATTTATCCCTGACAATACTATGTTCAGAGAAATGGAAACGTCGTCTTCTGGAGGTGCCGTCGTGAGATTGTTGAGGGCAGGGGCCGGGCAGGATGAGGCACAGTGGGACCAGTGGCCCCTGCTTCCAGAGACACATCAGGACCTCTTCACACCCCTAACCCCTCCCTGGCAACTGATGAGTAGTTGAGTTCCCGCCACCCGCTCTGTGGCTTCCTGTGCTTTGAGGTGCGAACTAAACTGTGTGTCTTCAGGAACTAATTGTACAGCCCCTGCCCTGAACCATTCGGTCCCTGCATTTGATCCACCTGCTTCTTCAGGGTGACGCTTTCCTTCTGCTTCTCCAGAGCCTTCGAGAGAGGTTGGGGGCCCCACTGGACTGGCTGTTAAGAAGTGGAAACTTGAAAGAGACTTCCTAGCGGTTCTGTGTCGATGGCTCTGTCATCCCTGCTGATTTAGCCTGATGCCTGCGTGTGTCCACCCCGCACACGCGTGTGTGCAGGAATGTGACCATGCGTGTCGCTAAACCAGCTGGGGTAACTCCTGTCTTGCTCCAAACAGCATTGTGTGCAAGAAGCAGCCTCAAGCTCCCGGCTAAGTAACTTGACTACTTTTATTTGGGAATTTCAGACTTTAGAAGCTCTCTTAACGTTTTATGTCCAGGTTCTGTGACCACCAGTTACTGTATCAGAACTCATCAGGTACTACTCATGTATAAATAGCACTGATCTGTCTGTATACTGATTCATCACTAACTTGTTTCCTAAGACCCAGCATATTGTAGCATATGTATTGCAATTTCCCTGGCTTACTTGTGTTTTGCACTGATGAATTTTGACAGGGTAATTGCCACTTTACTTGTGCAATACTGCTGTAAATAACTGCAGATTTTTTTTTTTAAAGAAACTTGATCTTTTATGTTCTTAATGAATTTTATATAAATAAAACTTTCAACTAGTTTTGGTGAGCTGTTTGATTTGTTTCACGAAGTGGTGGAGAAACAGCTGAAATATGGGTGTATACACGCCCACACTCTGCCTTATCAGTCATAGAATGTATTACGGACACTCAGATTTCGTGAATTCTCGCTTGAAGTCAATTCTGTGTAGTATACTTAAAAGCAAACAAACCACTCTTTAAAGTTTTGAAGTGGCTGGGGAGAGCGACTGCAAAGTTTTCTGCCCACGTAGTCAGGTATGACTCAGCACCTGGATGGGGGGTGGTACTAGGTGACAGATGTGAACTGTATTGATTAGTGATTATAGCAGATTACCCTGCCATCTCACCCCATCTCACAGTTTGAAGAAAATTCAAAGGATGGAAGTCTGGTTTGACTCTAATAGAAAGCTGTTCTATAGCACCTGCTCGAAGCCACGAATCAACAGGTGCCTGGACGTGTGTGTGTGTGTGTGTGTGTGTGTGTGTGTGTGTGTGTGAGAGAGAGAGAGAGAGAAAAAAATCACTGCCATCTTACAAGGGTCCACGGAGTTTGGAGAGACCTGTGCTGCGTGGTAGGTGTGAACTAGTTTAGGAATGGCAGAAATAGGCTGATTTGGGGATATAGGTTATAAAATCCTAAATAAATTATGTAATTTGCCACTTTTGCTCTGAAATAAGTGCTGGGAAAGTTAAAGCCTGGGTGAGCTTTGTTTTAAGCTGGTGATGGAGTAATGCCTTTCATTTTCATTAGGCAAGCAGTACATGTGTGTATATATACATTTATTTCAAATCAAGTGGTGGTTCTGGCTCGTTGCTCATCCTGCTTCCTCAGCAAGGCAGGAGTTTGGATTTTTCCAGCCCATTTTCTCTGCTCTGTGTGTGTGTGTGTGTGTGTGTGTGTGTGTGTTTACTTATTCAGCAGTCTTGCTTTTCTGTAAACGCTGTACAGTCAGTATGTGGTTCTGACTTAGCGGGAGGTCATAGGTTTTTCCGTAGTGACTCCATTCTAACCACTGCGCACAGGAATAAAAGCTCCTTGCCTGGTGTCCTGCTATGGCTTTCCTGCATCTTCGGCGCTGCCCGGTCCCTTCTTCACCAACCTGCAGGAGAGGTGCCGGCTGATGGTTCAGGGTGGTGGGATTAGCGGCTTCAACAGACTCACAGGTGCTGCCAAACTGGCTGTTCTGCTTCACACGACCACCCGCTGACATCTGCCAGGCGTCGCAAGATGATACCAGCCTGGAGGGGGAAGAGGGGTGCTGTTGTCTGAATTCAGATTTTCTACTTTCAAAGAGGATGATCTTTTCAGACACTGTGGGCATCTGCTTTTTCTCCTAAAGGCCTTTGCTTCTTTTCGGTTGGGTTTTTTATTTTTCCTATTGATAATTAGCTCTTTGTATATTCTGGGTAAAAATCTCTTACCTCTTGGAAATACATTTCCTCCAGTCTTGGTATCTTTTTTTTTCTCAACATTTTATTGTGGAGATTTTCAAACATACAGAAAAGTTGAAAGAATGTACAGAGAACACCCGTATACCCACCACTTAGATTCTGCCTTTCCCATTTTACTTCCTTGATTCTGTATCTCTCCATCCATTCTTGCATCACCTTGTGACGCATTTCAAAGGAAGTCGTCGTCATCAGCAACCTTATCCCGAAATACTTCAACACGTATATCATTTAGAGTTCATTAATTTTTTATAAACTTTTCCTGAGATAAAATTTACAGGTAATACAACAACTCTTAAGTATGCATTTGCTAAGTTTTGTGTTTTTTATTGTTTGTTTGTTTTTTTCTTGTGGTACGCGGGCTTCTCACTGCTGTGGCCTCTCCCGTTGCGGAGCACAGGCTCCGGATCCGCAGGCTCAGCGGCCATGGCTCACGGGCCCAGCCGCTCCGCGGCACGTGAGATCTTCCCGGACTGGGGCACGAACCCGCGTCCCCTGCATCGGCAGGCGGACTCTCAACCACTGCTCCACCAGGGAAGCCCAACATTTGCTAAGTTTTGACCAAGGGTGCAGATGTCACCCAAACCCCTATCAAGATAAGGGACATGACCATCACTCCTGAAAGTTCCCTCGTGCTCCCTCTGAGGCAGTCCCTCCCCTCTTGCCTCCAGGGGTGACCTCAGTTCTGATTTGATTTTTTTCCACCATAAATTACTTTTTAGGTAGAGTTTGAATGGGATCATGCAGTATGTGGTCTTTTGTGTCAGATTTCTTTTTTGCTCAGCATAACGTTACAATCATCACTAATTTCCTTTTTCTTGCTGAGTAGTAGTCTGTTGTATGAACAGACCACACTTTCTCTGTTGTCTCATTAATGAACACCTGAGCTCTTACAGTTTGGGCTAGGATGAATAAACTTCCTACGAATATTCTTGAACACATCTTTTTGTGAACGTAGGTTTTATTCCACTGCATGTCTTCGAACTGCTGTGGTGTATTTGATGTAGTTCTCACCACTTTAGAAGTCAGATTTATTCATCTTACTTAGGTTTCTGTATTTTGTATTTTAAGAGCCCTTCCCTAGGCCAAAGTTTTAAATATATTTTGTGATATATTCTTCATGTAACGCTACAGTTTGTTTTCGTCTTTAACCCACCTGGATTTTTTTTTTTTTTTTGATGCTATAATGTGAATCTAACTTTATTTTTTTCCCCCATGGACAGCCAGGACTGTCGTCTTTTCTTCACGTGAAATGGCTCTTTGACGTCTACCCAGTTCTCCTATTCTGTGGTTCTGTTTCTCAGCTCTTCTTTTTTCCAGTGATCTTTTTGTTTTCATCTACATTATGCTAGTTACTGTGGTTTCGTAATATGTTTTGAATTTCTCGTCTTTATTTTTCAAGATTGTCCTGGCCGTTCCACATTTTGTCTTTCACGTGCATTTTGGTATTAGCTTAAGCTTCTTGACAAGTTCGGTGAGTGTCTTAATTTGGGACTGCAATGACCATATTCATTTAGTGAGCGTTGCCATTTTTCCAAGACGTTTTCCAAGGCAGCCAGCTCGTATTTTCATCTATTAGGCTTCTTTTTGATGATGTTAGTGCACTTGACTTTTCTTTCCATACATCCTGCACATTTTTTTTTTTTTTTTTTTTTTTTGTGGTACGTGGGGCTGTCACTGTTGTGGCCTCTCCCTTTGTGGAGCACAGGCTCCGGACGCGCAGGCTCAGCGGCCATGGCTCACGGGCCCAGCCGCTCCGCGGCATGTGGGATCCTCCCGGACCGGGGCACGAACTCGCATCCCCTGCATCGGCAGGCGTATTCTCAACCACTGCGCCACCTGGGAAGACCCCTGCACGTTTCTTGTGAGCTTTTCTCTAGGGGGAGGGATGGGGGTCAGCCAGCATCCAGCCCACCCACTCCCCCCATTCTTATTGCCACCACAGTTGCTCTTTGTGTGCCTCCCCCCCACCGTTGCCTTCCACCTTTGAAACTTTCCTTGCCCCCAGGACAGCCGACGGCAGCCGTGGCCTAAGCTGGGCCAATCCAGCACTCTTCCCCAGCACTTTGAACCTAGAGCAAGCGAGGCAAGAAGGGGCTGATGGGAGTGCAGCATCCTTGCAGCTGGGTAGGCAGGGAGGCACATGCGCATTCCCTGGCCGTGGTGCCTGCCGGGCGTGCCTGTGCCTGGTCTCCACGCTTCCTGTTTGTTCCTTGAGCCCAGGGCCCCTCCCATGAGTTCTCTCTGTGCTAAGTCAGATGCTGTTGCCGGCAGCCTGAAGCGCTGACTCATTCCTACCTGTCAGGAAAGACTGAGTCAAGGGTTGTTAGGAGTCCCCCTATGAACAGTACGAATTCAGGTGTGAGGTGATAGGTTGAGATAGGCTGGGCGAGACCAGAATGGGGCTGTGAGAAGAAGGGAAATGACAAGGGAAAAGGATGCTCTCTCATTGTCTCACTTCTACCACCGGGCCTCCTTTGCCTGAAACCTCTCTTTCCTGAGGCAAGCCCTAAGTCCTTAGGCAAGCCCTAAGTCACTTCTACCACTGGGCCTCCTTTGCCTGAAACCTCTCTTTCCCGAGGCAAGCCCTAAGTCCTTAGGAGAATTTAGTACCAGGAAGAAGACACAGTAGAAGGCCCTTGTTTCTGGCCTGTTATCCCGTTTATGACATGCATTTCCAAAAGGGATTCGGGAAGGTGAAACTATACTAGCCGCTCAGCTGTCTCCTTACGGCAGATTTTGGGAGACTTGGCTCTATAGTAACCCCTCAATCTACTGACTAAACAAGATCAAACTTGGGGAGCCATTCTCACAATACACCCTAAAGGGCGTGGGCTTCCTGGCCCGGAAGGACATCAGAGAGCTTATACCACCTGCTTACATTTTTAGCCCTCTAGGTGGTCATTTGTCTAAACAATTTATTCAATCTAAGTATGTGTATTAAGATCCTACCATCTCCCAGGTGCAGATAAAAATATAAACGTGCTTAAAACTCAGACATGCTACTATTGCTCAGGGTCTCCAGGCCAGTAAGCGGAAAGACCACAATAGAATTCTGTACTGGAATTGCAGAGGGAGCTGTTTCCGGAGCTTGGAGAGTGAGAGACCCGCAGCTCCCCTGGGTGTCTCGCCCAACCCCCATCCGGCTCCCAGAGCCCCGCACCCTAACCCCCATCACCTGTTGTGACAACGAACCATTGGGCACCTGGTATGTGTGAGGTCCTGTTCACAGCACCCCATCATCTCAGAACAAACAAACAGCCCTTTAAAGAAACTGCCGTTACGACCCCAGGTGCCGAGATAGGGAAACTGAGTCACGGGGCATTTAATCTGCTTGCCGAGGGTCACCGAGCTCGTGGGTGGCAGAGCTGGGGTGTGAAGCTGGGCAGTGTGGCTCTGTCACCGCACCTAGGTCTACCTGTTCCTCCGTCCCCCTCTCAGGTCCCAGCGGAGCAGGTGTGGGAGGCTGAGACCAGGCAGGGTCTGCCTTGGAGGGGATGCCCGTGAGGCTGCCGGCCTCAGAAGAGTTCCGGGCATTCTGGGGACTCACGTCATTGTGGCCTGGTCCAAATCCACCTCGTGGGGGAGGGAGGGGGTGGGCACTCCAGACCCCAGGCTTTGCCTGCATCCCTGGCCACCAGGGCATTTCAGCTTTACCAATGGCTCGCCTCCCTCTGGAGGCCCAGGTCCTGCATTTCTTGCCTCAGACCTCCTGCAACTCTTGGTGACCTTGCCTGAGGGCCTGCTGTTGACGTGTGGGTTGTCCCAGGAGTGCTGGGTATGGCCCGAGCCTGCTGCCTGCTGCCAGTTGCCCTGTAAGGCGTGGCCTCGGTCTGGGGGGAGCTGTGCCCCCCTCATTCTTTGCCCGCTGTCCCACTCATGCCACCACCAGGGTGGAGCAGCTCCCAGACATTTGTTCACACGTAAGGCCATGTTAGTGGCAGCATCCTGGTGCCAGGGTGATGGAGCACAGGGGTCACAGAACCCCAAGGGTGGTCTCTTCACTAGAACGTAGAGTGAGTGAGGTAGGTCCGGGACAGCCTGGCGTGTATCCGTTGGGAACAGGATCCACTCTCCCCCATTCGCCCTGGAACCTTCGCCCCCAGACCTGGAGCAGGAAGATGTTCCCCAGAGCTTCCCCGGCCCGCAGCAGCCTACCATGCGATGCCTCTGCTCCGGCTCTGCAGTGCCAAAGCCCCTGCACGGTCAGCTCTCCTCTACCTCTTGCATCTCACTGGCCTGCTCACTGTTTCATTTGTTTTTCTGCCCACTGTTTTTTTTCCTAAGACTTTTTTTCAATGTGGACCATTTTTAAAGTCTTTATTGAATTTATTACAATATCGCTTCTGTTTTACGTTTTGATTTTTTGGCTGCGAGGTATGTGGGATCTTAGCTCCCCAACCAGGGACCGAACCCACACCCACTGCATTGGAAGGCGAAGTCCTAACCACTGGACTGCCAGGGAAGTCCCCTCTTCTCTCTTTTCAAAAAAAAAAACGTATGGAGGTACAAATACGTACAGTCAAGTGCACAGTTTTCTCGACAAACTTTGACTCATGTCTATAGCTGAGGATTCATCTCCCCAGTGAGGATGCAGAATCCGACCAATTTAAAGGGACAGCAGTTCAGTCCTGCTGCCCAAGGCCCAGGCTCACTCCTACCCTGTCCTCTTGCTTTGGGGGCCCTGGGCCGGGAGCCATCTCTGCGGAGGCATGAGGAGAGGCTGGGGTTCTGGCTGGGGTCTCCCAAGGGCATCCAGCGGCCTCTTAAGGCCCCTCTAACAGGAAAGAACTTGTGGCTCTGTCAGTAACTCTTCCCCCCGTTATTCAACCGTGACCTTCATGTCAATATGTGTCATTATTTGTGCTGAGAAGCCTGACACAGAAAGCCCTGGATGTGGAAGATCTGGCTTTTTTTTTTTTTTTTCCTATACATTTATTTATTTTGGACTGTGTTGGGTCTTCCTTGCTGTGCCCAGGCTTCCTCTAGTTGGGGATAGCCGGGGGGCTACTCTTCGCGGTGCGTGGCCTCTAGGCACGCGGGCTCAGTAGTTGTGGCGCACGGGCTTAGTTGCTGTGCGGCATGTGGGATCTTCAAACCCGTGTCCCCTGCATTGACAGGAGGATTCTTAACTACTGTGCCACCAGGGAAGTCCCCTGGCTCATTTTCTTAAAAAGTAGATCCTTTCTGTTACCTTGACATCCGGACCATTGGAAGAGGAGAGCCAGGCGCCAACGCTTTTTCAGTCGTTGGATAGCATTCTGAAAAGCTATCTGGGGAACAAACATTTTTCCTTCTTCTGTCAGCATCTAGGAAATCTCTATCCCATTTAAGTGTAGGTGAAAGGATTTTATTGTCTTTAACTCAGATAGTCTGGAAAAATGTTGCCTTCATTCCTTCACGGATTCATTTGACCAACAAGTGTTTATTGAACGTCTGTTATGTACCAGACACGATTGATTCCAAGTGCTCAGGACTCAGCAGGAACCAGGCTGCTGAGACCCCTGCCCTCCTGGGGCTTACATTCAGTGGGGCTGAGGGGCGTAAGACAAACAGGTGAACAAAAGGTGCAGGAAATAAACGAGGCCAAGTGTAGGGGAGCAGGTCTGGTGATGCAGCGGGTCTCGTGGTGCAGAGGGTCTGGTGGTACAGCTAAAGCAAGGAAGGCCTTTTCTCTGAGTCCTCAGGATGAGCCAGGAGCAGCCAGCCAAGAGCTGGGAGAAGAGACCAGACAGAGGGACCAGAGCCGCGGAAAGGAGGCCGGGAACAAGCACGGTAGGGAACGGTTGGGGGCTGGGCTGCAGGGCCAAGTGGACCACATCCTAGAGACGGGCTCTCTTTAAATTCACAGGGCAGTGGAGGCCTTTTGTTACAGAGCCAACATAATCCAATCTGAATTCTTTGAGAAAGATTCCTCTGAATTCCAGACTAAGGGAGATGGAAGGGACATGATGGCTGACTGTGATGTGTGATCAGGGGTTTTCCTCTTGTCATAAAGGACACGATTGGGACAAATGGTAAAACCTGGATCAAATATGTAGGTTAGATAACAGTATTGTATCAAGGTTACTGTCCTGATTTTGACCCTTGAACCACAGTCGTTTAAGAGAATGTGCTTATTCTTAGGAGACACACACTGAAGCTTGTTCAAGAGTGAGGGGCGTTGCCTGTCTGCAGTTGAGCCTTAAACATTCAGAGAAACATATCACAGGCGTACATGTGGGTTATATCTTAGGGGCGTGGGACAAGGATGAAGTAAATGTGGCAAAATGTCAACATTTGGGGAATCTGGGTGGGGACTGTAAGGAAATTGTTTACACCATCTTGCAACTGTTTTGTAAGTCAAAATACATTTTTATTTTATGTCAGAATAAAAAATGAAAAATTTAAGACCCCTCTGGCTGCACCTGGATGGTGGTAGTGAACAGAAGTGTAGGCGCAGGGGACGGTCAGGGGTCCTCCCAGGAGGCCTGGGACCTGGTCCTGGACCCGAATGGAGGGAGAGATGCTCAAGGCGAGAGGAGACAGACAGGTCCTCCCAATGAGGAGAGAGAGAGGACAGGATCCTAACTGTGGACTTTGGCCAGAGCGATTGGTGAGAAGAGAAACTGGGTGGAGGGAGGGGTAGACTGGGGAGGGCTCGTGGAGGATTCTCTTCTTCTGAGCTGCCAACTCAGCTCAGGGCTGATCCAGAAACAGTGTTATCAGCTCGTTTTAAAGGGCAAATGTTGCGTTTTGGGAAAGAAATCCCAGGCAGTTGGACGGTAAACCATTGGCTGCTTGAAGAAAGGCTACAGCGTAAATACGTAGGTATTTACTTTAATGAAACACTTTTTGCAAAACACAAAGGGAGGAAGTGGGGTCTTTAATCATGAGAGATGGAGGGCGATCCCTGCCACCCTTATGACCCATGTGGAGTATCTACTGAATATGGGCCAGATGCTGCATGGGAAGGGGGGTGGGGAGTCCTCAGCCTTGGAGGACGGTAGACTCCCCCAGGGGGTTTTTACAAACTCCAGTGGGATTCCAGTGCAGTATTTTTTTTTAAGCTCCCTATCCGTGATCCAGCGTGGCAGGGTTTGGGAGCTTTCTCAGGACTCCCAGGGGTGACTTCAGAAACCCTGGGGCCGGCAGCGTCACCCGGGGAGAATGCTCTGAAGGACGCCGCTCCGTAAGGTGCTTTCTGTTCGCTTCAGTTTCTCTTGTAGTTGCAAAATGTTCGATCCTCATTTCTGTCTCCCTCTGTCAGTTTGCCCTGGCACAGACATCCACGTGTCCTGCCAAATTCAGGGTGAGCGGGAGGACAGAGTGGGCTGGAGGGCCCAGGGCCAAGGCCACGGCCTGTTGTAGGTGAGGCCGCCCTAGTCTGTGTGCCTGGGGAGAGCCCCGTCCATCATCAGGTAGGACAGAGCCTCCTAATGACAGCGCCAAAGGGCTCGGCCAGGTCAGAGACGTGGGAAGGGGCCGCCGACGGGGCTCCGCGGGGGCAGAGGTGGGATGGCATCGGCGTGCAGAGCAGGTAATGAACGAAGGTGTGAATGGCAGTGGGCTTGACCCCAGGTCTCTGCAGCTCGGTGGGCGTGGCATTGAGGGCATCTTGGAATTGTCTGGAAGTATCATGGTCCCATGAGAAGCAAAGGCAGGAGGACACACAGCATGCCCTGAGAGCGTGTGCTTAGGTCTGAGGTCTGAGTACTTAGAGAGGAAACATGGCCACCTGTGCTGGGGAAGACATCACAGCCCACATTGCCCCCAGTTGGAATAGGGGCTCTTCAAAGAGATGTCAGCTTGGATTTGCTCAGTGCTGTGCGAGGATGCTGTGTCAGCTGTCCCAGAAACCGCCCTGGGCGAGGCTGCACGGGCTCAGCCTTGGCCCTTCCAAGTCCCTCCCTGGGCTCCACTCCTATCCCCAGGGGTTCAGGCCTGACTCAGGCTCCCAGTCACCGAGCTCTGGGGCCGGCCTTCTGTTGGCTTGCAGGTAAATGCCCTCGTCCCCGCCAGGGGATTTTATTAACTACATTGCAATTGTGTCTCTCTGGCCTTTGAACCGTAAGGGTCAAGGCAGACCCCTGGTCCAGCATGGTCCCTGGCACCCGGCGCGCACTCAACCCACGACCGTGGGATGGGCGGGGGGCAATTAAATGTCTGATTAGGATTCGTGGCAAATCCTCGAGTTTGTTCTTGGCCGCAGAGCACAATTTATACTTTTTGCCACTTAAAAAACGAGTAGTGAGGGCTTCCCTGGTGGCGCAGTGGTTGAGAGTCCGCCTGCCGATGCAGGGGACGCGGATTCGTGCCCCGGTCCGGGAAGATCCCACATGCCGCGGAGCGGCTGGGCCCGTGAGCCGTGGCCGCTAAGCCTGCGCGTCCGGAGCCTGTGTTCCGCAACGGGAGGGGCCACAAGGGGATGGAGGACAAATGACTGATACTGGCTTGATGAAGGTAGCCTCTTGCAACTCTGGTGACACGTGCATTTTGGAAAATTAAGTTGCTGTCTAAACTCAGTGGCTATAGTATGAAACAGAAGTCTTCATTGGTCCTAAGAAAATGACATTTTGATTGAACTAAATCCCAGCAGCCTGGGCTGTATCCTGGACTCCCCCAGGCTCACTCCTGCGTCACAGGCCTGCTGTCCCCTCTTTCTAAAGTGCTCAGATATGCACAGGGTTGGCTTTTTTAGGTTTCTGCTCAAATGCCACCTGCCTGGCCTTGCCTGCCACCCCATTCAATCCCACCTTCAGTTTCATCCTCTGGGCAGTAAGGCTTTGCACACACTCTCGGAGCCCCAGCGTGAGTGTGTGTTAGAACTCGGGGCACTGGAGTTTGGAGGGGCCGTGGGACAAGAGGGAGGGACCTGGGTCCTCATCTCCGGGGGTCTGGTGATTGGCAAGGCTGTCTGCTCTGTGAGAACTAGGGTTGTGGGGACCCCACCCCTTGCTTCCCCAGCGTCACACACAGTAGGTGGGGAATGACGTAGTTCTCACTTTAGCCGAAGAGTGTGGCAACCCGAGCACCCTGACCAGTTAAGAGAGCACTCAACTGGGTGGAAAGAGGAGAGGCTCCCCATCTCCCTCCAGACCCCTGATAGCCTCCCTTTGTGGGACACGGTCATGTGTGGTCTTTTATTATGCATAGATGGGGAACATCAAGGCAGAAGTTTCTTAAAACTTCCTTCCAGAAGCAATTGGGCTTAAAATACTTGCCCAGCAGATGGCCAGGGCTGCCCTGGGACACTGCATCTCTTATCTGACAGCTGTCCGCGAAAAGGCCGCTGGGAGCTGTTTTCAGAGCATCAGAGGGACTGGGCTTTGGGCCATCATCACGGGTCACGGCCCTGTTGCCTCCATCTGGGTCCAAGCCATGGGACTGACCTGCCTGGTGGAGCTCTGAATGTCTAGACAGACAGACAGGCTGAGATGAGAGGGGACACACTTGCCCCCATGGCTGAAACCTGGTATGAGGTCAGCATGGTTGAGTACACATGAGTCAGGGGAAGGGGATGGGAGGGCTGGGCCCACAGGTCAGGTCTACACGGGGATCTGAAACAGTGGGAAGGAGCCCTGTTTGGATTAACACACACATTCCTGGGTGGCAAATCCCCTTTTCTAAAAGCATAAACACCTGGGAAGGCAGACATAAAGGACTTTCGCCTCAGTGAGTTGTGTATGTCAACTTGTATCAGTAATACCACACTGACTTAAAAATAATCGCAAGGCAAGAACAAAAACACTCACTGTTATAAAACTGGACCTGTGCTGATCAATCAGACAGCCTGGAGCCCCTACCTTCCTCTTCCAGGCTGCCCTTTCCCCACCCTAGGCCCTGCTCTGTGAGTTAGTTCTCATTGAAGCTATAGCAGATGACTCACAGCTCCACGGAGGGCCAGCCTCTCTCCCCGCACGGCTGTGCCCCAAGTCTTTCAGAACCCGTGCAGGTCCAGACCCAGCCTGTGGCCAGCCGAGGAAGGGAAACCTCCCCAGTCGCGTCATCCTCTCAGTGAACCACATTCTGAAGATCCACCACCCTCTCCTTCTCTGACGTTATCACGTCTGGTGCTGGGGGCTGCCCTGGACATCGGTCCCTGTCATGTTTCATATGTACGTGTGTACTTGTGCCAACTGCACGTCTGTGACCGTTGGTAGCAGCGTCTCTGGTTGAGTCTGAATACAGTGATCAAAGGCTATGCCTAAGAAAATCATAACCAACAACACAAAGCAGCATTTAGGCCAAAAGAATGTCCCTGTGTGCATGCCTGAGTGTGCGTGTGCGTGTGTGCATGCCTGAGTGTGCGTGTGTGCGTGCGTGTGTGTGTGTGTAAGCATGCCAGTATGGTGGAGGTTGGGAGGGTCACTCTGATATTTATTGGTCACCTCATTGCACCTGAACTTTTCATGTACTTTCTTCTTTAATGCCCATGTCAGTTTCCAAAGGTACCGATTATCACCACCCAGACATGTGAGTGTATTAGATTTCTAGAGCTGCTGTAACAAGTTACCACAAACGTGGTGGCTTAAAGCAACAGAAATTTACTCATTCACAGTTCTGAAGGCCAGAAATCCAAAATCAAGGCGTCAGCAGGGCTGTGCTCCGTCCGAAAGCTCTAGGGGAGAATCCTTCCTTGCTGTTTCTGGCTTCTGATACCATAAGTCAGGCACTCCTCAGCTCATGGCTGCCTCACTCCTACCTCCACCTCCACTGTCACACGGCCTTCCCCTCTGTGTGTCTTGTGTCTCCTTTCTGTCTCTCGGTCATGGGATTTAGGGCCCTACCAAGCAATCCAGGACTGTCTCATCTCAAGATCCTTGACTTAATTACATCTGCGAAGACCCTTTTCCCAAATAAGGTCACATTTATAGGTGCCGGGGATTAGGACATGAGCCTGTCTTTGGCGGGCTACAATTCACCCCACTCCACGGGGTGATACTTAACACGTATTGGCACTTAATTTGCCCCAGGCCCTGTTTTGTGCTTTATCTGAATCATCTCGTTTAGTCTTCACAGCGACTTGAGGAGACAGGTACAAATTATTGTCCTTATTTTTACAAGTGGAGATACCAAAGTGCCGAGAGGGGAAATAAGTCTCCGGGGTCGTGCATCTGGAAAGTTGCAGAAGCTGGGCAGTGGTTCTGCAGAGCCTGCTGGGAACCCCACCACCCGGCCTGGCTCTCAGAGCTCACGCATGGCTGCGCCTCCCTCCTATTCAGGGCTTTCTAGCCTCACCTTGGTGACATCTACATCCTATCAGATGGACCGTGCAGCACCTTAACCCACCTCAAATCTGGATTCCAGACACAGGTCCTCATCCTCCCATGCCTGCCACTCAAGTTCCCCCACTGCCCCATTCCTTCCATTTCAATGCACTGAGCCCCACCCCTGCCACAGGCCTCTCCGCTGGCCTCTCTTCCCTCCCCGCTGGCCTCTCTTCCCTCCCTACTGGCCTCTCTTCCCTCCCCATCCAGCCTCTGCTCCAACATGGATTTCCTCAGCAACTCAGCCTTTCTCTTGTAGGTTACAGCCCCTTGGCAAAATACCAGCCCTAAACGAACCCTCCCCTCTGCCTTCTTCTTGCCTGTAGCAGAGCTGTTGAGTGTTTTGGGGGTAATCACACAATAGGGTTGGCTGCTTTGCTCTAAATCCAGGATCTCAGTCTGGGCACATCCCGCAGTACCGCCAGGCAACCCCACTGCTCTCTCCGCCAGTCCGCTGTCCCACTCCCACTCGAAGATGCTGCTCTCACACCTCCTCCCCCATCCCTGCACTTTCCCTCCAGTTCCAAACTCATCTTGCCAAACTCACCACCCCACCCAGATAGGCACCTCTTCTGCTTCTTCCTTCCTAGACGGATGGAGAAAAGTCTCTCCACCTGTGCTCTGGATTCATCCCTCCAGCTACTCAAGAACTTGGCTCCCTCGGTGGTGTCCTCCCTGCCTTTCACACGGGTCTCCTCCTTTCTCAGACATGCCCCTCTGGTCCTCCTGCAGCAACTCCTCCCCTTGGCAGCCACCTCCTGATTCCTCGATTCTCTTTCCAAGTCCAGTTTCTCCAGAGTTTGATGCACACACATGGTGCCCAGTTTCTCAACCCCACGCACTCCAGACCCCACAGCAGCCTGGCTCTGTTCCCGATGCTCTCCTGACACCACTGAGTCAAGGTCACCCATGACCCCCATCTTGCTGGGTCCAGCCCCCCTCTGCTTCATCTTAGTCCTTTGTTTGCTCCTTCCTTCTGGAAACACCCTGCTCTCCCAGTTTCCACGCTGAACACTCTCCCAGTTTTCCTCCTCCACTGGCCAGTCCTTCATGGGGTCCTCCTTTTTCTGACCCCTAGGTATTGGTCTTCCTTAGACCCCCTTGGGCCCTCTCTCTTCACCTTCCACACTCACTTCCTAGGCGATGCCATGCAGTGCTCTGGATTTAAATACCGTTCTTATGCCAGTGATCCCAAGTCTGTATCCCCAACCTGGACTTCTCCTTGGAGCCTCCTTCAGACTGGCAGGTTCCACTGCCCACTGCCATCTCCACTAGGTCTCAGACATGGCAAAATGAACACATCCAGGGCAGACGCAGTTGCCCCCTCCAGACCTGCCCCATCCTTTCCCTAGACTTCCCCATGTCAGTCGATGGTACCCCGTCCCCAGGTTTTATAACCCTCTCTTTCTCCTTCTCCCTTCCTACCGACTTGCTCTCTAAAATATATCTTGAATCCACCCTTAACACAGCCTGGGCGACACAGCTCTACCTTCCCAGCCTCAGCCCAGAATACTCTCCGGAGACCCCGCTCTCCTTTCTCTTTCTACTTCCCTTCCCCATTCAAGCTCTTTCCCCCTTAAAGGTCTTGCACACACCATTTTTCTTACCTGGAATGTTCTCTCCTGTTCTTCATCTAAGTGTTAGTTTCCAGTTGCCCATTTGAAGTGGCTGTCGCTAACCCCCCCGTCTAGAGTAGGTCCCTCTGGACTGCTTCATTTCTGCCCCTCAGCTATTTTCTTCATCAACATCATGACTTCATATTGTTTTCTTATTTGTCTTGTGACTATTGTGGTTGACTTTCTCACTTGAATAGAAGAGGCAGGGGAGGCCAGGGGATTGCTCACAATACATCTTCAGGACATGGAACAGGGCCTGACCCGTTACACATGCTGAGTGAAGGACTGAATGATGGAAGGAAGAAAACCGGGATTCTAACCACATCTGTCTGATTCCAGAGCTTTGCTTTCTTCTCACATTCCACATGGTAGTCAGAGAGGGCTTCCTGGAGGAAGGGAGGTGGATCCAGAAGGATGAGACCCCCATCCTTTGTCCCCTGCCTTCTGATCACACCAGGCCCCATACTGCTCAGCCCCGATCGTGACGAAATGGCTTTGAGTCTGAGCGGAACTTGTCTCTCCCGTACATCTAGCCTGTGAAAGAAAGAAATTGGATACCAGCTCTTCTAAGACTGCTGCCAGCACCTTCTTTTCCAAGCACAAGTGTTTTCAAACACTTCTATCCTCCAAGCCCCTCCCACCTGCAGCTACCTCCAGGGTTACCCCAGCATCTGGTCCATTCCTCAACATCCTCTAGGTCCTGCTTCAAGGTCCAGCCCCAAACCTCCTCCTGGAACTCTTACCCAACCCTTCCTGAGGACCCTTAGTTCATCAAGCATGTCCCTGCTGTCTCCTGTCTCAGGACTTTGCTTTTCTCCCATGGATTGGCTCTGTCTTGCTAGTTTCTCAGGACTGCAGTAACAGCCAACCCCCAGCACACAGTGGCTTAACACTGGTGGGCATTAACAGGCAAAGGGTTGGGGTTTCATACTGCAAGTCCACCGGGATTTGGTAGAGGCTCTGCTCCCATCTTCCTCATTCAAGGACACAAGCTGATGAGCCTCTACCCTCTAGAGTGTTGCCAGGCATTACGGTGGGAGGAAGGGAATGTGGCATCAGTTCTCCCCAAGCATCCACCCAGAATGCTCCGTGTCACTTCTGCTCCCATATTACAGGCCAGAGCCATCACAGGGCCACACCTAACCCGGGGGGCGAGGAGAGGTGGAGACAAGAGAGTGTGATCCTATGAAGGGCTCCATAGCACAATGGAAACAGTAGTGAATAACCCTCGTGGCCACCACCCCAAGTCAACTGGGAGTTCCCAAAGGCTAGGGGCTGGGTCTCATGCTATCTCTTCCTCACCTAAAACTTGGGCCCAGTTCTGAATGAGCAAGTGTCCCATCTCTAGACCTAGCAAACTCTCCCTTTCCCCTAAAACAGGTTCTGGTGCATGGGATCATTTGGCTGAAGCCGTCAAGACAGCTTCTGATAGAATTTTGGGTGGAATTTATAGGAGCTTACCTCTCCCTGAGCTGTGCTTTTTAGCCACAGACTCCATTTCTTTCCCTGTTCGTGTCCCCATGCCCCCCTCCACTCCCAGCCCCACCCTGAACCTCCAACCTGATCTCTCGAGATCCCAGGCCGGTTCCAGCTCGGGCCATGTCAGATGCACGGGTTGAACAGTCTTGTGCCTGCCCCTGAGAACACAGGACCACGCCTTTCTGTTGGCTACAATGTGTCGAGTACTTCTCAGAGGCCAGGCACTGGATTAAGTGCTTTCTCATATCATCTGATGGTTTCTTGGTGAGAGGCTCTCATCATGAAATCCATTTGACCGATGAGGATACTAAGGAAGGTTCAGAGAGGTTGAAAAACTTACTCTAGGTGTCCAGCTGGTAAGCAAGATCTCTGGGCTCTCCCCCGCCAGTCTGACTGCCCACCCCACCTGCCCTGTGACTGGTCCGCGGCTGCAGGGGTGAGTGATGCCAAAGGTCAGCCCTTGGAGCGTGTCGCCAGCTCCGTGGGGAACGAAGTGTTCTCTGTACGGGCTGAAGAGCACAGATAATGGTGGACTTTACCACTCAAGTCAGCAGGGCTAAGTGTGACTTTTCTTTGATAAGCTTGGATTTTATGTCTTTAGGAGCAAACAAACAAACCATAAAATAGCAGTGAGTTTTAATGGGCATTTTGGAGAGCATCCCAGCTCTTGGAGCTCTGCCCAAGGGCAAGAGTGACGGAGGCAGGCAGAGTGGGAGGGGACTGCTCGGCACCTCCCCCCCGCTGCCCAGGCTCTGAGCTGAGCCAACTGGACAAGTGTCTTCACTTCTGAGAGCTTCCCTTTCCTCATCTGAAAAGTGGAAAGGAGTCAGCCTCATTTCCACTCTGTCCATTGGGTACCATGGTAACGACCCAAAGCATCTCCACTTAGAAGGCTCTGTAACGATACAACCGATACTAGTGATAATGTTAACTAACTTATCCTGGCACCACGTTCCAGACCAGATGCTAAGAACTTTATTATCTTTTACAATTATCCCAGTTTATATATGAAGAAAACGAGGCTTGGGCAAGTTAAAACATACGCCCAAGTTCACAGTGTTTGTGAGTGATGGCGCTGGGCTAGAGCCCCAGAAAGACTTCCCAGGCCTTGCTCTTAGCCACTAAGCCTGCCACGGAGGGTTGACAGGGATGATGCAGGAGGCGATAGCAGTGATAAGGATGGCGATGGTGATGATGGTGGTGGTGGGGGGGGATAATTCTGATGACCGATGGCCCCAAGCTCTTTGCTAATTACTTCCCCCATTCTTAGCCTCTTCTAGAGGTCCAAGCCTACCTTGGCTGCCTCACAGAGGGAATAAGTGGGTTTACCTGAAGGAGGAGGTACCAGGTGCTTGACCAATCCCGCCCTGGTCCAGTCCCATTTCCTCTCCAGGGAGCTCTGCGAAGTACTAGCAGGTTTGTTGAGGGAGAACCCCTCCCAGGACCCCACTGAGGCAAACTCTGCAGGGCACAGCTCCTGCCGGCCTGAGGCATCTTCCCAACGTGTTGCTCTGACCAGCTGTCTCTCCTCCAGCCTAGAACAGTTCCACACGCCTCATCTCGTCTGCCCAGCCTAGAATGCATTTTCTCATCCTCCCTGCCACGTAAGGTCTAGTCATCCTTCAGGATCCAGCTCAGGAACATGTGGTTGGTCAGTCTGTTCACCCACGCATCAACCATGCGTACATGTATATACGCGCCAGGAGTGGACGGTGTAGAGGAAGGGGCACAGGTTGGGTCAGGCTGGTTTAGTCTGTCCTTTCTCAGCTGTGTGACTGGGCAAGTCACCTCCCTGAGCTTGTTTTCTCACCTGTAGAATGTGGACCATCAATGACACTGTGTGAGTGAGTGAAATAATGGCTCATCACAGCCCCACTGTGAACACTGACCCCCTCCCTCCGGTCCCCTTCTATTGATGACGTCTCCTTCCCTCTCCCGCCCTCTCACCCACCTGTACATCCACGGCGTCCCCCCACCGTGGGCTTGAATGGGAGCATGATAATTCAGCAGGTCAGTCATGGCTGCAACGGAGGCTCTGCGGGCCCTGGGCTGTCTTCTCATCGATCTGTGGCACAGAGGCCTAGGCTAGGTGCCAGGCAAAGGCTCGGCGAACGCTGGCTGGTTCCCTGGAACAATGAGCCGTTCCACATGACATGGGCCTTCTTGGGTATCCTTTCCAGAGTGAGGGATAGAATGAGCCGGGTTCCAGGTCCTTCCCCCAGGCCTTTCAGTGCTCTTCTGAGCAGAGCGCGGGTCCCCTCTGCTCCCATCACTTGGTGATATTGATGCACCCAGCCAGGCTACCTCCCTCTGGGGTGCCCTGTGCAGAGGGTGGTGTGTGTGTGTGTGTGTGTGTGTGAACGATGGAGGCGCTTGGTGGTGAGGGAACACTGGGCCTCTGTCACAGTGAGCATGAACCTCCTGGCTTATCCTGCTTTGCCCACTGCAGTGTTCATGGAAGGGAGAGCCCGCCTTGGAGTTTCTGCCTTTGACCTGGTAGAGCTCAGCCCTCGTAGGGGATGCCCTTGTACCTGGCAGGGCTTGCTGGCCACCTTATTAGGATGTCGGGGTGAGACCAACACTGGGGGCCTGTGCGTTTGGACACCACCCATCACCGTGTGCGCGGGTGCAGAGGCCTAGAACAGGCAGTCAGGGCCGTTTCACCACAGCACCCTGGACTGACCACCGGGAGGAGGTCCTATATGACCTTGGTCCTTGAGGCGTGAGAAAGGGTGAACCAGGCTGGTGTTTTTTTGTCCAAACCTTCAGATAAATCCAAAAAAAAAAAGCCATTGAGTGACTGGCTCCCGCTAATACACAGACCCTTGAACAGGCACCCAACCCCCCAGCTCCGCGGTCTTTTGAGTGGAAAGGGCTGGGCAGGAAAACTTGCTCTTGACCTCGCCCTGCAGCCAGGGCAGCTGTCCAGCTCGGATCCCTCCGCCGTCCCACACAGCCAGACGTCCCCCGGCCAGAGGTCTCTCAGTGCGAGGGGCCCCCGGGCAACCCACGCTGAGCCCTCCTCAGTCTGTGCAGATCCTGTGGTCAGGTCAGCCTCTTGACCCCATCATCAGATCCCACACACAAATCACACTCACAAAAGTACCCTTGGGGGCCGGGAGGGGGATGGCAGGGGTCCTTTTACAATGTTATTCTCTCTTCCTCGTTCATTGAAAGCGCTGGCCACTAAAAGTAAGGAATACACACACTCTGCGTTGCCTTGCAACCGAGTCCACCGGCCTGTGCGCTCCTGCCTTGGGTCCCCCAGGGCGGGCCCCTCACTGTCACCGCCGTGGTCCACATCATTACTCTTCCGCTCAGAAGAGCACAGTGAAAACACTTTCCAGCCTGCAGACTCGGCTGTGATCTCGGCCTCTGGAGAGCGTCTCACGGCGATGGCAACCCCCCTTCCGCCTTGCAAAGTAGACAGGCAGGCGTTACTGTTACCATTTCGCGCATCTGATGCAGGAGAAAGCCCGGGCTCAGCTGGGTCCCCGGCCGGGGGGTCTCTCTCCCTGCCAGCAGCCTGGTTGCTCTGCCCGGGTGCCCCGTACCGGGAGTTGGGCTGGGGACTCCATGCCCGGCCAAGAAGCCGCGTCCTCTGCATGGCAGGCAGGGACCACGCTGGTTTGCGTGGCCTGTAGCAAAGACTCAGTTCAAGTGTGGTCAATGGAAGCACTATGTCCTTCGAAGGCAAAGATGCCTGGCGTCATATGCAGCCACTGGAGGGCTTCCTTCCAGAACTGGCTCCAGAGAGGGAATGAAGGTACTACTCTTCAGGCTTGGCTTCTCAGGCCACAGTTTCTTCACACCCAGGTCTTTTCAGAAATGCATCTGTGTCCAGGAGTGAGACCAGGCAGGTCCCTGCGGAAACCATCGTCTGATTTTAGACCCAGGGATGCCAGATACCTTTCTGTGGTCCTGCCCTATTGGACCACCTAGAGAATTAAAATGCAGATTTCTGGGCCTCAGATCCCCCAAGAACCTGATGCAACAGGTGTGTGTGGCTGCGTGGGGAATGGGGATGGGCATCTACCTGTCGAATCTCCCAGGGAAGGCTGAGGCCAGCCAGGCTTGGGAACCCTTGGGGGCCACCCTGCATGGGAGCCCAGCAGCCTGGTGAGATGGCCGCAGCTGTGTGCTCCAAGATCCCACGGCCTGGGTACATCCTGGTTCCTGCACTTGCTGTGGTCCTTTGCTATGTTACTTAGCCGCCCTCTGCCTCGGTTTTCTCCTCTGTGAAATGGAGATAGGGACATCCCTGGCGGTCCAGTGATTAGCACTCTGAGCTTCCACCCCAGGGGGTGCGGGTTCCGTCCCTGGTCAGGGAACTAAGAGCCTGCATGCCACGCAGCCCGGCCCTCCCCCAAAAATGGTACCTTGTAAAGTGGAGATAATTATAGTGGTGTGATCAGAGTGTCGTGACAATGATGAAATGAAATGTGACAGCAGAACCTCAGCTTCCGAAGCCAGGGGGGAGGGGGGCGGGTCTCTGTTTCGGGCTGCCCTCTGTGGGAGGATGATGAAGGAGCCAGAACCCTGGCCCTACCTGCAGATGGGGAAGGCAGGAGCCTCTCTCAGACTCCCCTCCAAGACACCTCCCTCCCCTGGGAGCCCACAATTTACTGCAGACAACACAAGCCAGACAGACACACGAGAGAATTTTTTTCAAAACGCAAGTGAATGCAAAAGGGGGCTTCTATGGTAACAACACAAATACTTTTAAAAAAAAGATTAAAAAAAAAAACCAAAAACACAAGACAGAAACCAACACAGCCCAGAGATTGCTTGCTGCAGTAGACTGGCCACAGGGAGAGCAGGGAGGATGGCAGCCAAGGTTTGGGGAGCCGGGGGGAGGGGTGCCCACCACAGTCCCTTGGCCGTAGCCTTGACCTGCAGCCACCTCCATGGCTGAACCGGGAAGCCCGAAGCCTCCTCCAGTGGCTGTCAGCCACATGTACGATGCCAGAGGCCATAATCCCTTCCTGACCAAACCAGACAGCGAGATGTGATTCTCCAGCTAATTGTAGTCAGCTCTGAAACCTCAGCGCAGCTCCAGTGACAGGGGAAGAAATTAGCATCCATGTGGCCAGCGACCATCACACGTTTCCTAAAATGTAACATGTTTACCTCTTTGCTCTTCCGTTTAAGTGAAGAGAAGTTCCTTTTCCCAGGAATGGCTCCCTAGAGAGGTGACGGTCAGGGACAGCAAGAAGCTCACCACTGTGCTGCCACAGCCGTCCACCAAGAGTGTCAGGCCTCGGTCTGTTTCTTTCCAACGTCAGGCAGATTTAAGAACATTTGTCTCGTCATTAAGACACACGCAGATTCAGGAATACACCAAGGCCAGCCTCCTGGTCCCCTGGCAGTTTCCCTACATCTTGTGGGGTCAGGAGCTGTCTCCTTGAATATGGGTCCCAGAAATCTTACCACCTTCCGCTTCTCTGGCCTCTGAAGAGAGATCTGTCTGCTCCTAAACCGGTCAGGTGCTCTTCTGAGGGTGGGCTGTGATTCTTCTAAATATGCTTGAATTCCCTTTGAAGGTGGAGATCGTGGGAGACTTTCACATCAACGTCTGCCCTGTTTCCATTTTCCCTGTCTCCTATAAATCACAGAGCCACTAATTCACTTGGTATCTGACTCACTTAATACCTAACCCAAGGGTGTGCAGCTCTCCGTCAAATCCGCGAAGGTCGTCAGAATGTTGGCCCGGTTCTGTGAAATCAAAGGGTAACGGTATTCTTCCCACATGCCCACATGATCTGGGGGAATAGCCACGTATCCTGAGGGGTCCATATCCCCCCTGCATGGACGTATCACATTCTAAACACCACTGTGAGATTGGCATGGTGACAAGCATCCCCTTTTCAGATGATTAAATAGAGGCTCAGAGAGGGTGAGTGACTTGCCCAAGGTTGCAGAGCTAGTAAGTGATAGAGTCACACTTGGCACCCAGCCTGCTGGCCTCTCAGAGCCTTAACCCCCTGGGCCTCCTGACCCTGTGCTCTGCTTCCTGTGATGGCTAGGAGCGCACGGCAAACCTTTGCAAAACGTGGCACGGATTCTTGTTGATCTTTGCACAGAGACCGCGCCCATTCAGACTCCGTCTGAATGTTTTCAGTGTGGATGTCAGCCGCTTGTACCATAAGACAGTGGATCTCAACCCTGGATGCTCATCTAAACCATCTTGGAGCTTTTAAAATTTCCAATGCCCCGGATGGTTCACCAAACCAATTCAATCAGAATCTCTGCGAGAGGGACCCAGGGGTCCATGTTTAAAGCTCCCAGGTGGTTTCTGTTCGCAGTGAGGTTAAGAACCACCACCTAGTGCCGAATTAGCAAGAATCAGAGGCTCTCCTAGGTGTAACCTCCTTCTTACACTTTTGGAACCTGATACCTTTTGTAGGTGCCCTGGATACTGCCCTCCTGCAGTAGGAAGGGAAGTGCGTCTTGATACATGGGTAGTTTTACCATCAAAAGGCAGCCACAACGCTTATTTAACCACCATCGGGAAGCGCAACTCAGTACCTGCTTTGCCAAAGCCCAAAGGGTTATTTCTGGCAAACGTTCTCCATTCTGTGATCAGATGGTGCTAAATAATGTTCCCACAGCAGCACTTGCTTGTTATTCAGAGGTGGGTGACCCCATGGCAAACTCTGGCAGAAAACTCCCCTGGCTCTGCTGTCCAGTGGCTTGAAACCTGGAGGCTGGGGGCCCACTTCAGCTGGGTGAGCGGGCGGTGGGCAGACCGCTCTGTCTTGGGAACTGTGTGAGCAGTGAGCGCCTTGAGCTAGCCGCCGTATGTGTGCTTACTGGTGCATGGTGTACTGTAGGGAGGTCTTATTTGGTTAATCTCTTTTTGGTGAAGAATATTTTGATGACAAAAATTAGAAGGGAAAAAAAATCCATACACTCTCCATCCTTCCAGGCTTTTCCCCAGAATATGTTTTATGGTCACACTCATTTTAGATGGACACTTCTGCATCCCTGCTTTTTTCTCACTTGCCACTTTGCTTCACCGTTTCACAGGCCTTAATCACCACCACAAGCTCTCTGCTCGTCCACTGTTCTAGCCGTTCAGACTGCCTCCCTCTCTTTACAGTCATGAATAACGTTTCAAGGAATAGTTTATATATGCAGCTCTGTCCTTCTTCTGATTTACCTGTTTAACATACATTTCTAGAACTGGAATTACTGAGTAGCAACTTCTTAAATAACTCTGTTACCAAATTGCTTTCCAAAAGATTTATATTAATACATATTGCCGTTAATACTAGATACATGGCAGATCCCATCAGATTTCACCAGGATTGAGTGTTTTTCATTATGTTACTTTGGGGCAGATTAATATACAAAACAATGCCACATCATTGTTGTAATGTGTATTTCTTTGATTACTAGCAAGTTCCATTCATTCATTCATTCATGCACTCCTGGATGAACTTATTCATCGGATGCCCACTCTGTGCCAGGCATTGTTGTAGACACTGGACAGACAGCAGTGAACAAAACAGACCAATATCCCTGCCCTTGAGGAAGTTACCTTCCCATGAGCATTTTCCTGTTTTGTCTGTGCTCTGGAAACCGTGTGACTCAGTCCCAGTAGGGGCCGGGCGTTTGGGCAATTTCCATGTATTCGTGCAGCCCAGCACAGCAGGGGCTTCTCCAATACACCTTTCTGCAGGTGATAAAGTAAAGACTTCCTTTACTTCCTTCCACCCCCATCGGCCCCACCCAGCTCTCTGGACCTCGAGTCCCTGCTCATTCTGGCACTGGCTGCCCTTCCTGGGTAGATGGAAGGCAGGCAGAGCTGGGGGAAAAGGTGGGCTGGCCAATGCCCAAGGGCTATGGTACCAGGGGCGCCATAGCTGTCCTGCCAATCGTCCCACGCCCACTCTGGAAGACCACCATTCATGCCGCCTCAGAAACAGCAGAAGGTTGCAACATCCCTTCCAGATAAAAGCTGGATGGTTATGGGGAAAATGTCTGCTTGTAGGGCCACCAGAGGACTAGCCAGCCCAGGGTGGACACACATCTGTCCTACCTGGATGCAGAGTGGAAGATCCTTAATCTCCTAGCCTAAGGAGATGCCCACTTGAATGTCCAGTCCTGAATCTGCCTGTCCTACAGCTGTGCTTTCTCCCCAGAAAATGAATTCTCTGTAAGTGTGGTCGATCATTAGAGCCAGTAGGGTGGGTCTCACCCCACACTCTTAACATCTGTGCTTGGGGCGGTCCGGGGAGCAAGTGGCTTTCCTTGTGGGCTGCCTGCCGGAGAAGCTGGGTCTTCATAGTGTAGACTCGCCAGCAGGTTTACTCCCCTGGGGTTCTTGGCTCCTTCAGTGTCTTGGTAATTTTTTTAAAATAAGAATTCACGTATTTCTTCTATGAAACCTAGAAAATAAATATATACAATAAGAAGGAAATAAAACGTTATCAGAGATAGCCACTGTTGACATTTTGGTATATGTCCTTTAAAGGTATGTGTAGATGGGGACTTCCCTGGCGGTTCAGTGGTTAAGACTTCGCCTTCCAATGCAGGGGATGCGGGTTTGATCCCCGGTCAGGGAGCTAAGATCCCACATGCCTTGTGGCCAAAAAACCCAAAACATAAAACAGAAGCAATATTGTAACAAATTCAATAAAGACTTTAAAAACGGTCCACATCAAAAAAATCTTTTAAAAAAAAGGTATGTGTGGATGCATGTAAGTATAGAAAGATGATAGATAGATAGATAGATGATAGATAGATAGATGCAAAATGGGATCATTGCAGCATACACATTAGGAAATATACTTCTTTTCCACTCAGCATTCTATTGAGTGGAAATAACTTTCCATGTCCCTGACCTCCTTCATCAATACTTTTCACAGCTGCATGGTGCTCCACAAAACGGAAAACTACAGCATACTCACCAGTCCGTTCACAGTAACTTTTTTTTTTTTGCGGTACGCGGGCCCCTCACTGCCGTGACCTCTCCCGTTGCAGAGCACAGGCTCCGGACGCGCAGGCTCAGCGGCCATGGCTCACGGGCCCAGCCGCTCCGCGGCATGTGGGATCTTCCCAGACCGGGGCACGAACCCGTGTCCCCTGCATTGGCAGGCGGACTCCCAACCACTGCGCCACCAGGGAAGCCCCCACAGTAACTTTTTAAGGTAAAGGTAATACATGGCAGCTTTATACACAAAAAACCGGCTGAATTAAATCAAAAGCCTTTTATTTAATTTTGTCCCAAATTTCTTAGGACCAAAAAATAAAAAAAGATGATAATGATGATCATTGGCTAATATACTTGTTCTTTGGAAGGTTCTAATTCTCACATTCAGTGAATTTGCCATGGATGCACTGAGTATGGGCACAGAACCATCTTGGATGTGGAGAAGTAGGTGGCTTTGAAAATCTGTCACACTGCGTACCGATGCTATGAGTTTGCTAGTGGTCAGAGATCATTTTGGTCACCACAGAAAAAAGATGTTCACTCCTTCCTAAATCTTTTTGATTAAACCAGTGCTTTGGTCTGATGCCCTCTCTCCTTCAGGAAACAGCATCTCTTGACCAGTAAAAAATCCTTTGGTGCTTTTAAAAAAGAACCTGACACTCCAATGTGAAGCAAGTGTTTTGTGTTTTGTCTCAATCTTGCCCCAAATGCAAGCATGAAAAAGATACAAGAATTTAGAATGAGTGAGAAGTAAAGTTTGGGCTTGTTTGGAAAAATACCTCTAAAAATAAAATATGAACAATAAAAGTATTGATAAAATCACACCTCTGAAGTAAAACGCTCTCATCTACCTCACCGATGTTTCCTGTTTTGGTTAACACATTTTAATTGCCTTCTTCGGAATTTCCGCTGTGGCCCTCCCACCAACCTTCACGTCTGGATGGAGTGCCACACGCGCTGTCCAGTAATCCAGAGCTCTGGAGGTTCCAGGAGAGCCTGGAGTCACGGCCTGATGTGATACCAACCTTGCTCAGTTATCAACCATCTCAACCAATTACTGCCAGGAGCTGGACAGCGGGGAATTCAGCACAAACACAGGCCCGGGTGCTCACCAGTCTTCAGAAGAATTTTCAAAAAGTCTGGGAACCAGCCTAGGCTCCGAGATTGGGCTCTGAGGGGTCTGCGGCAGGGGGCCCAGACATCGGTTTGGTTCCTACTGTTTTAACTCCCCTCAGCAGGACTCTCGCTCTGTAATGTGATTCCTTTTCTGGGAGAAGAACGCTCTGCATCTGTGGTTGAGGGATTGTTTCTATGCTGTTGTTATTTATAAGTTATTTATAAGTTCCTATCTCTTGAGGTTCTCCCATGGGCGGGCCCTGGTCCCTTCAATCAAATGGAATATTTTGGTAAAGGGTAGCTTCCCCTTTCCAGGGCACGCAGGAACTCAGTGAATGGAGGCCCCATTGCAGTAAGAATTTTAGTCAAGCTTTTCTCTAGCATGCTTTTCTCTTACCTCTGCATGGCTTTTTATAACCTTTTATTTTGATTCCAACAGTACAATTACCGTATTACATTCACTAAAAGCGACTACACATCCTCTTTGGAAGTGGGCAGAGAGAAATTGCAGCTGAAGAAACATCTTTAAGTTTCCCAAATAGATATAAATAATATAGTATGCTTTTGTATTGTTGGTTTTTTCAGGGTAAAATAGGGGAAATATACTTGGTGTGGTTGATAGTTTCCAAACACGGCCACCATCAATTCATTCCTTCCTTTATGCACCGATTGAGATGTAGGATCTATTCCCCTCCCCAGCCTGGGCTGGGCCTGTGACTGCCTTGACCAAAGGACTCCTACAGAAGTGTGTTCTGGGACTTCCGAGTCCAGACCTGAAGTGGGCCAGTGGCTTCTGCTTACTTGCTTTTGGACCTCGGCCTCCATGATGCCAGAAGTTTGGGTCACATGGCATGTAGATGGGAACCGAGCACCCTGAGGATAGCTCAGCTGGGGTACCAGTCAGCAGGCAGCACCAGCTGTCAGCTACATGAGGAGGGAGTCTTGGAGACTCCAGCTCAGACGAGCCCCAGGTAACTAGCCTCTTCTGCCATGGCCTCGTGAAACAGAAAACCGGTCCCCTTGCGCCCAGTCAACCCACAGAGTCATGAAAGATAATAAAATGCTGCTTTAAGGCACTACATTTGGGGGTGGCAGCAATAGAGGAAAACAACAGTAACAAAGCAAAGACGTGGTGCTGTGGCTTTAAATAGGATAGCTAGCCAGCTAGCTAGATGGTAGATGATAGATAGCTAGCCAGCTAGCTAGATGGTAGATGATAGATAGATAGATAGATAGCCAGCTAGCTAGATGATAGATAAATAGATAGATAGCCAGCTAGCTAGACGGTAGATGATAGATAGCTAGCCAGCTAGCTAGATGGTAGATGATAGATAGATAGATAGCCAGCTAGCTAGATGATAGATAAATAGATAGATAGCCAGCTAGCTAGACGATAGATGATAGATAGATAGCCAGCTAGCTAGATGGTAGATAGATAGATAGATAGCCAGCTAGCTAGATGGTAGATGATAGCTAGCCAACTAGCTAGATGGTAGATAGATAGATAGCCAGCTAGCTAGATGGTAGATGATAGATAGCTAGCCAGCTAGCTAGATGGTAGATAGATAGATAACCAGCTAGCTAGATGATAGATAGATAGATAGCCAGCTAGCTAGATGGTAGATAGATAGATAGATAGATAGCCAGCTAGCTAGATGATAGATAGATAGCCAGCTAGCTAGATGGTAGATAGATAGATAGCCAGCTAGCTAGATGGTAGATAGATAGATAGCCAGCTAGCTAGATGATAGATAGATAGATAGCCAGCTAGCTAGATGGTAGATGATAGATAGCTAGCCAGCTAGCTAGATGGTAGATGATAGACAGCTAGCCAGCTAGCTAGATGGTAGATAGATAGATAGATAGCCAGCTAGCTAGATGGTAGATGATAGCTAGCCAGCTAGCTAGATGGTAGATAGATAGATAGCCAGCTAGCTAGATGGTAGATGATAGATGGCTAGCCAGCTAGCTAGATGGTAGATAGATAGATAACCAGCTAGCTAGATGATAGATAGATAGATAGAGATAGCCAGCTAGCTAGATGATAGATAGATAGAGATAGCCAGCTAGCTAGATGGTAGATAGATAGATAGATAGCCAGCTAACTAGATGGTAGCTAGATAGATAGATAGCCAGCTAGCTAGATGATAGATAGCCAGCTAACTAGATGGTAGTTGATAGATAGATAGCCAGCTAGCTAGATGGTAGATAGATAGATAGCCAGCTAGCTAGATGGTAGATAGATAGATAGCCAGCTAGCTAGATGATAGATAGATAGATAGCCAGCTAACTAGATGGTAGATGATAGATAGATAGCCAGCTAGCTAGATGGTAGATGATAGATAGATAGCCAGCTAGCTAGATGGTAGATAGATAGATAGCCAGCTAACTAGATGGTAGATAGATAGATAGATAGCCAGCTAGCTAGATGGTAGATGATAGATAGCTAGCCAGCTAGCTAGATGGTAGATAGATAGATAGATAGCCAGCTAGCTAGATGGTAGATAGATAGCCAGCTAGCTAGATGGTAGATAGATAGATAGCCAGCTAGCTAGATGGTAGATAGATAGATAGCCAGCTAACTAGATGGTAGATAGATAGATAGATAGCCAGCTAGCTAGATGATAGATAGATAGATAGATAGCCAGCTAGCTAGATGATAGATAGATAGATAGATAGAGATAGCCAGCTAGCTAGATGGTAGATAGATAGACAGATAGGTAGCCAGCTAGCTAGATGATAGATAGATAGATAGATAGATAGATAGATAGATAGATAGATAGCCAGCTAGCTAGATGGTAGATAGATAGATAGCCAGCTAACTAGATGGTAGATAGATAGATAGCCAGCTAACTAGATGATAGATAGATAGATAGCCAGCTAGCTAGATGATAGATAGATAGATAGATAGATAGATAGATAGATAGATAGATAGATAGACAGCTAGCTAGATGATATAGATAGATAGATAGACAGATAGTCCAGAATCTACAGGGCATCTTGGCAGCCTGGAAATTCCAGCAGGAGTCAATGTTGTAGTCTTGAGTCCAAAGGCTAAAACCTCAGGCAGAATTTCTTTGTTGCAGTCTGAAGGCAGGATTCCTTTCTCTTCGGGAAACCTCAGTCTTTTCTCTTAAGGCCCTCAACTGATTGGATGAGGCCCACCCATGTTATGGAGGGTAATCGGCTCCGCCTTATTCAAAGTCTACTGATTTAAACATCAATCGCACCTAAAAAATACCACCACGGCGATGTCTAGATGGTTTTTGACCAGACAAGGGGGTACCGTGGCCTCACCAAGTTGACACACAAAATTTGCCATCAGAGCAGTGAAACTTCTGTGAGATGCCCTGGCATTTAGGCCTGCACACAAGACTGCCACTCCTCTGTTATCGCTGCAACCGACGAATGTGAGATGCCCAGGGCCAGCCATGGGCCAGGCACTGTGGGAGAGCCTGGTTTCAGTCCCTTGAGTGGGGAAAGGATGAAGGATGTACCTCCTTCAGATAAGCTCCTTGGTCCTCTTCAGTCGATGACTTTACACACCACAGTCAGCAGTCTCCAGTTCCCTCTCTGCGTGAGTTCAACCGTGAAAAGAGGGGAGATTGTTGCTCACTTCTTCACCCAAAGATCTTAGAGAGCCCAGAGTCTAACCTCACCCCTCAAAGGGAGACCAGAATTGGACTGGCCATTCATCGTAAAATGGTTCTTTGTACCAAATGGCCATTTTCATAATTCCCAGTTGCTAGTAATAGTGAGCTTCTAGAAGAGGATGCCCAATTTAGTTTTAAGGACATATGAATAAAAAACTTTGCTTTCTTTTTAAGGACATCTGTATGGGGTTTGTAACAATAGACAACTGATTAACTGCTCTCTCCTCTGGCCTGGCCCTCTGCTTGTTCACGACCCTCCCAACAAACTGGTCTTTTTAAAGCACAGATCTGATCATGTGATTCTCTTGCTTCAAATCCTTCCCTGGCTCCCTGCGGCTCATGGCAGTTTTCCAAAACGTGGTATATAACATACCAGATGGCTTTAGGTGGCATAAGGGTGAATGTTTTTATTTTGATGGTTATATTTCTATTTTTATGGTTATCTTCTATTTAGGACAAGTAAGATGGTCTTCCATTTTTGGTAGTAGGATAAAATTTATTTTTTAGTTGATTGGAAGAAAAATATTAGGTTGATAGTGATCTAGGTGGTGGCACATGGCAGTAGTCATACAGATGGACTCAAACTGAATCTGGGGAGTGGCGTGAGCCAGGGGGCCAGGGGATCTGCCTCCTGCCCTGCTTTCCTCTCTTCTCCTCTCTGTCGGGGACCTAGCCTTTACCTTCCACAAGAATAAAGAACCAACAACTCCCAGAACTATGCCAACCCACTGCCTGGAATGCTCTGCCCCCCCATCCTATCATGGCCAACTGGAACACTCTTATTTATCTTTCAAAACCCAGTTTAGGAGTTGCCACTTTTGGAAGGCTTTTTCTGAATCCTCCCCTTCCCATGAGCCCTGGCAGAAATTGATCTCACTGCTGACAGCCTAAAAATCATAACCTGTGGGAGAGGTCCTCAGAAGTTTGGGTGTATATAGCCCGGGAAGCTATTGCACTCAGGCTCTGAGGAAAAGACCCCTATGTCCTGGACTGTCAACTGACACTGATGCCCAAGGGCAAGTGCTAAAACAGAGGAGCCTTGTTATTTCCTGCCATGAGCCCCAGGGTGGCTGCACCTTGTCTGAAGGGGCTCTCTCTCAACCAGTGTCCCAAACACACGGAAAACATGACCTCTCATTTCCCTGGTAGAAAACATGGTAGGAACATGGTAGAAAATGAAAAAACCATAGCTCCCTGCCCCTGACCTTTATTTCATTGTATATTTTTTCTAAAAAAAATTTTATTGGAGTATAGTTGATGTACAATGTTGTGTTAGTTGCAGGTGTACAGCAAAGTAAATCAGTTATACATATACATATATCCACTCTTTTTTAGATTCTGTTCCTATATAGGTCATTACAGAGTGTTGAGTAGAGTTCCCTGTGCTATACAGCAGGTTCTTATTAGTTATCTATTTTATATATAGTAGTGTGTATATGTCCATCCCAGTCTCCCAATCTATCACCCCTCTCCCTGCCTTATCCCCTGGTAACCATATGTTTGTTTTCTACATCTATGATTCATTCTATATTTTTTAAAACTGAGATATACATACATACAGTAAAATGTGCAAATCTTACTTATGCATTCCCACCTAGATCATGATCCAGAGCAGTCCATTACCCCAGGGGGTTCCTTCCTGGCCCTTTCCGTCAACATCTCCCCAGAGGTAACTATTATCTGACTTCTATCATCATAGTATTGGTTTTGCCTGTTCTTGAACTTCATGAAAATGGAATCACACAATACAGGCTTTCTGTGTTCAGTTTCTTTCACTCAGCATAATGTTTTTGAGATTCATCCAAATTTAAATTACATGGATCTTAGTAGTTTGCTCTTTTTCATTGCTAAGTTGTTTTCCATTGTATGGCTACACTGCAATTTAGAGTGTATCTTGATAGACATTTAATGGATATATGGGTTGTGTCTTATTTTTAGCTATCACAAATTAAACTTATAAACATTTTGGTGGACATTTACTATTACTTCTCTTTGATAAATTCCTAGGAGTGGAGTTGCTGGGTGATTCAGGAGGGAAATGTTTATTTTACTAGAAAATGCCAACAATTTTTCAGTGGTCTTGTACCATTTTGCATCCATACCAACCGTGAGAGCTCTGCTTTTTCTACATCTTGCCAACTTTTAGTATTGTCCATCTCTTTAACTTTAGCCATTTGAGTGGATTTATGGTGATATTTCATGTGTGGTTTTAATTTAGAGTTCTCTCATGAATAATGGGTTGAGAACATTTTCATGTGCTATTGGCCATTTAGATATCCTCTTTTATGAGGCATCTGGTCACTCAAGTCTTTTGCCCATTAAAAATATTTTTTGCCAAAATAGATTGGCATTGTGTATTACTTTTCTACTGGCAGCAATAAGAAAATACTCGGAGTTATACTTTTATCCCTTCCAGATTACCTGCATTAAAATCATAATTTTTCAAATAACCAGTCCAAAAGATAAGAATGAAAATTCAGTATTAAAAATATCTTCAAAGCAACTAGGTATTAAAAATGAAGACATAAGTTTCTTCTATTATGATGAGGAGAAATAGTTTAAACAAGATTTGACATAAGAAATTTTAAAAGTCTAACTGGACAAAAGATCAAAAGTTAATTAGAACAATTTTCAGATGGAAAATACAATTTAGGCATTTTCTAGATCCATTACAGTAGTTCTATTTCTGGCAAAATCAATAGGAATTCTGAGATATAATGTCAGATAATGGAATTTGGGCAGACAACTCTCAACCTCACTTTTATTTAATGTATATTACATGCATATGTTGCTGATGGGGAAGGTTAGGGATCCGCACGTATGTACTGGGCCCCCAAGTTCCCTCTTCAGTGGGCTTGAGTTTTCTTTGCAGTCTGTTTTTCTTTTGCCATTTTAGCTGGTGTTCAGTTAAAACCTTTTATAATCCCACATGGAAAAGCAGATCATTATGTTTTTTCCGGACTTAACACATTCCTGCCCCTGGGTTCCTACTTTGCAACTTGTCTTTGTCACTCTGCTGTCTTCGTTTATACATCAGTTTCTACTCAGACACGATGGCCACCAAGTTAAATCTAATTTTATCTTCCTTATACTTTTATATTCTTGTTTTCTGCGAGCTTCACTAGGCTATCCGGTTGTCTTGATTGTACGCTCCTAAATCAATTAGTCTTTCCCTCAGTCTACCTAATTCACACAGTCTTCCACCAACCAGAACACATCTCACAAAGTGGAAAGCATCTTCCCTGTGTGCTGAAGTCTGCCTCAACTGCAAACGTTTGCTTTCTGGCCAAACTGTTGTTGATTTGTCAAATCACTGCTGTCACCTTAGCGAATTCCTATTTGGATGTTTTATGTTACATTTAAGCCTGGGCTTTGTCGTTGAAAATCTGAGGCATCCCTTGACCTCTCCCTGCTGCAGTATCCTTATTGGCAAACTGACGTACAGGGCTGTTGCAGTATCAGTAGTGGCTATTGCCTCTTTCTTCCTCAACACTGTAAACTCCTTGAGAACAGAGACCATGTCTTATGCATCTCTGTTTCCCAGTACCTGAGAGCCTATCTCACACATAGTGCTTATTAAATGTGTGGAGGATGAACAATATTTTCTAGATATTTTTGGATGTAACCATTTATATGGCAGGCTGCCATGATTTGTTGCTACCAAATTCAGTGGACAAGTCTGTCTTCATCTGATTTGACACAACTGACCACACCTCTTTTCTGATGCCCTTTATTCCCTTTGCTTCCAGAACACCACACGCTCTTTGCTTTCCTCCTCCTGCACTGACTGTCCTTTCCTAGTCTTCTAGGCTGCATCTGTTGCCTCTGCTCTGAGTGCTGCCCTGTCCAGGGTTCATTTCTTACCCCTCTTTCTTCTCTGTGCACAGTGTCTCCCTTGGTGATCTCATCCACGCTCATGGCTTTATGTTTACAGTCAATGTGTCCATGACTCCTGAATTTCTATATCCATCCAGAGTCCATACTCATATATCCCATGGTCTACTCTACTTCTATTTCAGCAGGCATTTCAAATTTAGATTCGTCCCAAACGAAGCACAAGATTTTCCCAAGTCTGATTTTACCTCACTCTTGTTCGTCTTGGGTTTTCAAATTTCTGAAGACAAAATCCTACGAGTCAGCCTTGGTTCTGCTTGTAATCCTCACTCCCCACATCTAGTTCTTCAACAAGTCTAGTTTGACTCTACCTCTGAAACAATTTCTGAGTGTCTCCACTTTTTGTCATTCTTACTATCCCCACTCAAGTCCAAGACACCATCACCTCCTGCCTGGGCTACTGCAGTGGAGCCTGGACCGGTCCCTAAGCATTCTTTCTTTCTGTTTTTTTTTTTTTTTTTTTCTTTTCCATTATGGTTTATCACAGGATATTGAATATAGTTCCTTGTGCTATACAGTAGGACCTTGTGGTTTATCCATACTATATATAATAGTTTGCATCTACTACTCCCAAACTCCCAGCCCAACCCTCCCCCACCCCGCTTCCCCCTTGGCAACCACAAGTCTGTTCTCTATGTCTGTGGGTGTTTCTGTTTCGTAGATAAGTTCATTTGTGTCATACTTTAGATCCTACATATAGGTCATATCATATGGTATTTGTCTTTCTCTTTCTGACTTACTTTGCTTAGTATGATAATCTCTAGGTCTATCCATGTTGCTGCAAATGGCATTATTTCATTCCTTTTTATGGCCAGTAATATTCCATTGTATATATATACCATATCTTCTTTATCCATTCATCTGTCGATGGACATTTAGGTTGTTTCCTAGTCTTATAAGCATCTTTTCTTGAAGGATCTGATCCTATCTCTCCTTCTAAGCAAAACCCTCTCTTAGACTAAAGTCTAAACTCTTTACCGTAGCCTAAAAGGTCCTATGTGAAGGGCCCCTGCCTGCCTCCTTGACTTCATGGACAAATGGGTTTATTTATAGGGAAACCTGGAGGATCAGACCAGTGGGGAATAGTGACCCGGCAGTAGTGCGGAGCAATGAACGGGTGGTCATGGAGAGTGGTGGTGACCCAGCAGTCATGGTGAGGCAGCATGCTGAGCTGAGGAAAGCATGTGAGTCCTCTGGCCTGGGTTCGAATCCTTGCTCTGCCCCATCCCACTGAGACCTGGGGCATGTGAGCTGCTGAGGCTCTCTGAGCTTCATCTGTAACATGGGGTGATACTGACCTTTGAAGTTTGCTGGAATGGTTCTCTGACATAGCATCCTTTTCAGCACAGGGACAGAAATGCAGTCAGCGGTCTCTTCCCCCTTCTTCCACAGATACAAAGTCCAGTGGTTCCCTGAGCAATGCTGCAAAACAGAGATGAGGTGCAGAGCTGACGAGGGGTTCTGTAAACCCAGGCCCAGGGGTGCTCTGCCCCTCCTCCGCACCTCACCATGGCGTGGTTAATTCTAGAAAAGGCTTTGTTGAAGCACAAGATTTTCTGATAAGAAGTAGACGGTTGCTTTAGATGGCTATGCCCAGACGGGGCCACCTTAGTGCCAAGACTTGGTGCGTTTGGGGCGCCAAGAACAGCCCTTAGATCTGGGCCCCTTCACAGCAGTTGGGTTGGGAGGTCTGCTCAGGGAAGCACAAAAGGGAAGGAGAGACTGAACATGCTGTTGGAATCATTCTTTAGCAAGATCTCCGCCAGGATACAGAAAGAAAAATCTGAAGTCAGGAACTGACAACAGCAGAAAAGAAGCATATTTCATAGATTATTTAAGAGCAATTAAAATGAAGACTATGGGATTTTTTTAAAAACAAACAACTTAGGAGACAATAGTTCCGAGACTAATGTAGCTGTAGGGAACTCTAGTCTGTGGTCAGCTGTAGGTACTTTCCACACCCATGAACCACCACATGGACTTAACCCCAGCAGAGCTCAATTTCAGATTCTGTAAACCGAAGAGAAAAGCCCCGAGTTGGGTTAACCGACAGCCATATGCTAAAGACAACCCAGATCTGAAAACAAACAAGAAAATGTGTGTGAAAACAACCACGTTCTGGTGGTTTCTAACGTAATTATTGTTTCCTTCTCACGGTGATTTGCATAATGTTGCAGAGGTGTTGTCAGGTAGGCTCCAGCTAAGTGTGCAGATTTTGTGTGCACCTGTTTGCAGACCAGATAGAGTACAGTCTTATGAGAGTAAAGTCCTTCTACTTTCCGTGGCCTTATTTATTTTTTTAAAGCAGCTTCACTGCAGTATAATTGACATACAAAAAACTGCACATATTTAAAATACACAAAGTAAGTTTTCACATATGTATACATCCATGAAACCATCACAACAATCTGTATAGTAAACATCTCCATCATCCCCTGTACGTTTGTAATCTCTCCCAGGCTTCCCTTCTCTTTCCCCTCCATCCCTATTCGTTTGTTTCATGTCACTGTAGATTTTCATTTTCTATAGTTTTATACAAATGGAATATACAGTATGTAGTCTTTTTTTTTTTTGCCTGACTTCTTTCACTCAACATTATTTTTTTTAATTTATACTTATTTTTTATTGAAGTATAGTTGATTTACAACGTTGTGTTTACTGCTGTACAGCAAAGTGATTCAGTTATACATATATACTTCTTTTAATATTCTTTTTTATTATGGTTTATCATAGGATATTGAATATAGTTCTCTGTGCTATACCGTAGGACCTTGTTGTTTATCCATTCCATATGTAAAAGCTTACATCTGCTAATCTCAACCTCCCACTCCATCCTCCCCCCCACCCCCTCCCCCTTGGCAACTACCAGTCTGTTCTCTGTGCCTGTGATTCTGTTTCTGTTTCATAGATAGGTTCATTTGTGTCATATTTTAGATTCCATTATTTCTTTCTTTTTTATGACTGAGTAATATTCTATGGTATACATGTACCACATCTTCTTTATCCATTCATCTGTCGATGGACATTTAAGTTGTTTCCATGTCTTGGCTATTGTTAATAGTGCTGCTATGAACACAGGGGTGCGTGTATATTTTTGAATTAGAGTTTTGTCTGGATATATGCCCAGGAGTGAGATTGCTGGATCATATGGTAATTCTATTTTTAGTTTTCTGAGGAACCTCCCTACTGTTCTCCATAGTGGCTGCACCAACTTACAATCCCGCCAACTGTGTAGGAGGGTTTCCTTTTCTCTACATGCCCTCCAGCATTTGTTATTTGTATCAACATAGTTATTTTTGAGATTTATCCATATTGTGTTTATCAATAAATCATTTCTTTCTTTTTTCTTTTTCTTTTCTTTTTTCTGAGAAGTGGTCCATTGTACAGATGTACCACAATTTGTTCTTCCATTCATCTGTGGATGGACATTTTGGTTGTTGCCAGTTTGGTGCTATTACAAATAAAGCTGCTATGAACATCTGTGTACAAGTCTTTGTGTAGACATCTGCTGCCTTTTCTCTTGGAATTGAATGTCTGGGACACGTGGTAAATGTTTAACTTTTTGAGAAGTTTTAAACTTCCGAAGTGATTGTATCATTTTACATTCCACCAGCAGCATATCAGGATTAATATCCTCCACATCCTCTCCAGCACTTGGTATTGTCAGTCTTTTTAATTTTAGCTATTCTGAAATATGTGTAATGGTATCATATTGTGATTTTAAATTGCATTTCCCTAATGACTCATGATGTTAAGCATGTTTTCATGTGCTCATTGCCATCCATATAACTTCTTTGGGAAAATGTCTGTTCAAATCTTTTGTCCATTTTATTTTTAATTGGGCTATTTTCTTACTATTGAGTTTTGAGAGTTCATTATATATTCTAGACATAAGTGCATTATCAGATATATACGTGGCAAAAGTTTTCTCCCAATTTGTGATTTGTCTTTTCTTTCTCTTAATAGTGTCTCTCAAAGAGCACAAGTTTTAATTCTGATAAAGTTCCATTTATCAATTTACTTTTTATGTATTGTGTATCTGGTGTCGTAGCTAAAAACTCTTTGCCTAACTCAAGATCACAAAGATTTTCTCCTGTGTTTTTCATCTAGAGGTTTATAGTTTCAGATTTTACACTGAGATCTATAATCCATCTTAAATTATTTTTATATGATGCATGTTATGGACTCAAGTTGATTCTTTTGCACATGGGCATCCACTTGTTCCAGTGTCACTTGTTGAAAAGGCTGTCCTTTCTCCATTTAATTGCTTTTGCACCTTTGTCAAAAAGCAGCTGTCCGAGTGTGTGTGTGTGTGTGTGTGTGTGTGTGTGTGTGTGTGTGTGTGTATTTTGGGTATATGGCACATAGAAATACAATAACGTTTTACAGTGTCCTGTGTCCTGCAAGCTTGCTAAATTCACTTTTTAGTGTTTTATTTGTAGATTCTTGGCAACTTCATACATACATAATTATGCCAACTGTGGCTCTTTACAGTCCATGCCTTTTATTTCTTTGTCTTTTTGTGCTGGCTAGCACTTCCAGTACTATCTTGAAAAAGAGTAGTGAGAACAGACATCCTTGCCTTGTTCATGACATTAGGGTGAAAAGGTTTCATCTTTCATCATGAAATATGATATCAACTGTAGGTTTTTCATAGCTGACCTTACACAAGATGGAAAGTACTTTTCTGTTCTTAGTTTTCTAAGTTTTTAATCAGGAATGGGTGTTAAAATTGGCCAAGTTTTTTCTGCATCCTATAGAGATGATCAAATGGTTTTTCTCTTGTAGTTAATATAGCGACTTGTATTGATTAGGGTTTGCATATCAAACCAACCTTGCGTTCCTGGGATAAACCCCATCTGGCCATGATGTTTTATCCTTTTTATATATTGTTGGATTCAATTTGCAAAATTTTCTTTAAAAATTGTTGCATTTTGTTCATGAAAGTTACTTGTCTATGGTTTTCTTTGCCTGGCTTTGGAATCAGGGCAATGCTGGACTCATAAAATGAATTGGAAGTATTCACTTCAATTTTCTTAAAGAGTTTATGAGGATTGTTATTCCTTCTTTCCTAATGTTTGGTAGAGTTCACTTGTGAAGCCATCTCAGCCTGCAGTTTTCTTCATGAGTACATTTTAACTACAATTCAGTTTATTCCATAGATAGGGGGCAATTCATGTTATTATTATATTTGAAGTGAGCTCTGATAATTTGTGTCTTTAAAGGAATTTGTCCATTTCATCTATGTTTTCTAATTTATAGGCTTAAAGTTGTTCATAATATTTTCTTACTATCCTTTTAATATCTGTAGAATCTGAGTGATGTCATCTTTATCATTCCTGATATTGAGTAGTTTGTGTCTTAATCCTTTTTTCCTGATCAGTCTGACAAGAGGTTTTTAAATTTTGTTGATCTACTTAAAATACTAGCTTTTGGTTTATTGACTTTTCTTTATTGTTTTTCTATTTCATAGATTTTTCACTTTGATCTTTATTATTTCCCTTTTAATTCTTACTTGGGTTTGATTTGCTTTTTTTTTTCTGCTTGTTTCAAGTGTGAGTTGAGGCCATTGACTCAAGATCTTTCCTTTTTTCTAAAACAGACATGGAGTGCCATAAGTTTCCCTCTAAGATTACTATAGTGGCATCTTGCAAATGTTGATATAGGGTGTTTTCATTTTCATTATGTGAAAATAATTTTTTTTTTACCTTTTGACTTATTATTTGACCAATGAGTTATTGAAAAATGAATTATTTAGTTTCAAAATATTTGGGAATTTTCCAGATACATTTCTGTTAATGATTTCTATTTTAATTGTAATTTTTTTCAGAAAACATACTTTTAATAACTTGAATTTATTTAAAGTTAAGCATTGTTTTATGGCCCAGAATATATTACATCTTAGAAAATGTTCCAAGCGCCCTTGTAAAAAATGTGCGTTCTGTTGTTTCTGGGTGAAGTATTCTATAAATGCCAAGTAGCTAAATTTTATTAATAGTAGTGTTCAAGTCTTCTACATCCTTTCTGATTTTCTGTTTACTTGTCTATCAATTATTGAGAGAAAGGTATTGAAATCTATAACTCTAAATGTGTATTTATCTATTTCTCCTTATAGTTTTGCCAATTTCTGCTTCAGTATTTTGAAGCTCTTTTATTAGATGCACATACATTTATTTAGGATTGTTATGTTCTCTTGAAAAATGAGCACTTTATCATTTTGAGATGTCCTTCTTTAACCCTGATGATATCCTTTGCTTGAAATCTACTTTTATATTTATATGGCCACTCAGATTCTTTTTATTAATGTTCACATTGTATATCTTTTCCCATCCTTTTTCTTTTAACCTATTTATACATTTTGTATAAGTAGCATGCAGTTGGAACTGCTATTTAAAAATATCTAATTTCACAAACTCTGCATTTTATTAGAGATATTTAGAGCATTTACATGTAATGTAATTATTGATATGATGAGGTTTAATCCTGTCATCTTGCTATTTTTTCCAAAAATTATCCCATCTGTTCTTTGCCCACCCCCCTTACCTTTTCTATCCCTTCTTTTGGATTAATTGGATATTTTTATGACTACATTTTACCTCTTTTGTTGCCTTATTTGCTCTCTCTGTTGTGTTATATTGGTATTCCTTAGTGTTTATAGAATACATATTTAATTTATCAGGTCTACTTTCAGGTGATATTATACCCCTTCCCATGTAGTAAAAGAAGCTTACAACAAGATACCTCTGCTTCTCCCCTCCTGGCCTTGATTTTATTTTTGTCATTCATTTTACATGTACATATATTTATAAGTATTCTTCTAATCATTATTATTTTTGTTCAAATAGTCAATTATGTTTATAGTCATGCTTTCTTTTCTTTATTTCCTCCCGAGGTCCTGAAGTCTTCTGTTATCATTTTCTTTCTGTTTAGAGCACTTCCTTCAGTCATTCTTTAAGGGTAGGTCTTCTGGTGACATATTCTCTTAGTTTCCGTTCATCTGAGAATGTCTTTATTTTACCTTTATTCCTAAAAAATAGTTTGACTTCCTATTCATCATATAAGGAGCTTGGAAGTCATCACTCTGTCCTAACATCAAGCAAAAGGTAGAGCAAACTGAAAAATCAACAACTCTTTGATTTTCAGAGAAATGAGATCACAAGGCAAACCACATCTCCCCAAATTGAAAAGACAGATAAGCAAATAGTGAGAATCACTTCTTATGGGAGCAAAAACTCCTGAGGGAGCAGAAACCTCTGCAGGAACCAGAGCCAGGGTAAGAAAACCTGAATTGCCGGAGGCTCAGTGCAGACAAGTCTTAGGGTCAAAAACTCCAGGGAGACCTATCCTAGGGAGCCCACACACTTTTGTAAGTATTATCTCCAGGAACTCAAACAGGGTTTTACAGTGAACATCAAAGAAAAATTCCCTTGTTTTTCCGTCGGGGGATGGAAAAGGAACTATTTTGAAATAAGTCAGAACGTTCCGTTCTTAACAAGGCCTGCCCTCAAGTGAAACTGTTTTTCCAGAGCCTAAACTATTAGGATTTTATCAGAGCCGAACCAACCTGGGGGAAGGGAAATACCCAACTCTAGGCCACTCTAGCCATCCGGTCCAATGTAAGGTGCGGGGTGAGGAGGGCGAGAGAGACTGGGAAGCAGTTGTGAAGTTCACAGTTCAGAGGCACAGGATCGCTAAAAGACTGAGACCTAATCACAGGACCATAGAATGCTCCCCCTACACCTTACCTCTTACCACATTACTGAAGACGTATTTTTTTATTTAATTTATTTTTGCGGTACGCGGGCCTCTCACTGTTGTGGCCTCTCCCGTTGGCGGAGCACAGGCTCCGGACGCGCAGGCTCAGCGGCCACGGCTCACGGGCCCAGCCGCTCCGCGGCATGTGGGATCTTTCCGGACCGGGGCACGAACCCGCGTCCCCTGCATCGACAGGCGGACTCTCAACCACTGCGCCACCAGGGAAGCCCTACTGAAGACCTATTTATCTCAACTTGTTTTATCTAGTATATCATGTCTGGCTATCAAGAAAAAATTTCAAGGCATATTAAGAGGAAAAAAAACACCCCAAAGCCCACAGTTTGAAGAGACTTAGCAAGTATCAGAATCAGATTCAGAAACGGCAAGAATAGTTTTGCTGGAAGTAGAATTCTTTTGAATTTTACAATTCTTTTGAATTTTACAAGTAAATTCTTAATTCTTTTCTATCAGGACTTGTAAAATGCTGTACCACTTCTTCCTGGCTTCCATGGTTTCAGAGGAGAGATGGCTGTCATTTGAATAGTTTTATAAACAATACCTTACTTCTCTTTAGCCTCTATCAAGACATTTTTCTTTGCCTTTAATTTTCAGAAATTTAACTATAATTTGTCTTAGTGAGGATTTCTTTGGCTATATCCTGTTCAGGATTTGTTCCAGTTTTTGAATCTCTAGGTTTTGCCTTTTGTCAAATTTGGGAAACTTTTAGCTATCATTTATTTGAGTACTTGTTTCAGCTGCACGCTTCTTCTCCTCTTTTCTGGGATGCTCATGATACCAATGCTAGATCTTTTGTGATCATCACACAGATCTCTCAGACTCTGTTCATTTCTTTTTTCAGCCTATTTCCTTTTCTATTACTAAGATTGGGTCGTTTCCAGTTATCCATCTTCAACCTCACTCATTCATTCCCTGTTGTCTCTAACCTACTATCGAGCCCATCCTTTGGGTTTTTATTTCAGTTATTGTATCTTTCAGTTTTATCGTTTCCAATCGGTTGTTTCTTTAATAGCTTATATTCCTTCACTTAGATTTTCTAGTTTTTTCTTTTGTTTCAAGCGTGTTTTAAATTGCTCATTGCATAATTTTTATAATCGCTGCTTTAGAACACTCTTCAGAATATTCCAGCATCTGAGTCATCGCGCTGTAAGCACTGGTTGATTGTCTTTTCTCATTCAAGTGTGATTTTCCTGGTTCTTGGTGTGACAAGCGATTTTTTATTATATCCTGGGCATTCTGGCTACTATGTTGTGTGACTGGATTCTAGTTAACCTTCCTTTTTAACAGGCAGTCACCCTGTTTAGGTATAGTGGTAGGTTGTGGTAGGGGTGGATGTTTAATTCCCCCCTTCTCAGCCCAGCTGGTACCTTCCTGAGAAAAGTGGAACATCTACTCACATCCTCTTGCTGCACTGAGGGGAGCGTAAGTTGAGCCCCCTCTATGCCCTGTTGACACAGTGTCCCTCACACCACTTCATTCTACCTTGTTGCTGCCGGGTGGGGATGGGTGCTCAGCTTCTCTCTGAGCCCTGCTGACACCAGCTGTAGGAAAGCAGAGTTCCAACCAGCGTCACCCCACACTGCCTCAGTCGGTCTTGTTGGTGCCAGGTTGGGGGAGGAGGTTCAGCTCCCTAATGGACCCTTCTAGTGCAACCCCAGTGGGGGACTTGGAGTGCCGCCTGCTTCTGCCATAAAGGGAGTGGACCATGAGCTCCCACTCAGCTGGACTGAATCCTCTGAGCAGGATCGAGGGGAGGGGGGAGGGGGCACGGGATTCCATTGGTGTTGGGCTTAAGTAGGGCAAATATGATCAAACAAGAGTTTCTATTGTTATGTCACCTTTTACTGGTTCTTTAGCTAGGGAAGCAGACTTTTCTTAGAGCTTTTTTTTTTTTTTTTATGGTACGCGGGCCTCTCACTGTTGTGGCCTCTCCCGCTGCGGAGCACAGGCTCCAGACGCGCAGGCTCTGTAGTTGTGGCTCACGGGCCTAGCTGCTCCGCGGCATGTGGGATCTTCCCGGACCGGGGCACGAACCCGTGTCCCCTGCATCGGCAGGCGGACTCTCAACCACTGCGCCACCAGGGAAGCCCTCTTAGGGCTTTTTTGTCTGTGCCTGTTGACAGCTTTGGGTACCCCATCCAGGGTGTGTAGGAGACAAAACAAACACACAAACACAAACTTTTCTTAAAAACCAAACAGGGTACCCACTGCTGTGTTGTTCCTCAAGCCCTGCGTCCCTTAGGCAGTTCACTTTATTCTTTCAGACCCTTTTCAGAGTTGTCTTTTGTTCGCTATGTTGTGTTACATCCAGAGGTTTTTAGTTGTAAGAGGGTAGGACCTGGGGGGAATGGGGCTACTCCACCTTGGCTGGGACTGGATGTCCTCGAGGATCTTTTAAAGACATTAAATAATAAGATAAAATTCCTATTACTTACTCATGTATTTACCATTTCTAGTACTCTTTATTCCTTTGTGCAGGTCCATATTTCCATCTGATGTCATTTACCTCCTGCCTGAAAGACTTCCTTTAAACTTTCTTGCAGTGTGCATCTGTTTCTGAAGAATTCTTTCAGCTTTTGTAAGTCTGCAAAAATCTTTATTTCTTCTGCATTTTTGAATGATATTTTTATTGGGTATTAAGTTCTAGATTGACAAGTTTTTTTTTCCTTTGTGAATATTATAGGAGAGATGCTTATCTTATGAAAGTATTATGAGAGTAATGTGAAATTATTATGGGAAGTCATGTGAAGTAAGCAATCACAGATACATAAAATAAGAAAACTTTACACCCAGGAACTAGAAGAAAACAAAACTTTTAACGATTTTTCCCTTTGTGTGGTGGGACTATTCATTATCAGTTTTCTTTCTATTTTTCTAGGGTTTTATTTTACCCTCAAGATTTTCCCTAACATGTACAGCTTTTATAATGGAAATAGTTTTATTATATTAAAAAGCAATGAACAGATATTCTAGGACAGGCGAGTAAATTAAATATGGTGAAAAGTCACGGAAGTGAGGAGAGGGACCGTGAAAAGTACAAGAGCACTTTTTCTGGGTGATGGGAAGGTTTTGTATCTTGATGAGGATGTGAGTTACACAGACGTATCTATTTTTCAAAATTTTAATGTTAAGATTTCATGCAGGGGCTTCCCTGGTGGCACAGTGGTTGAGAGTCCAGCTGCTGATGCAGGGGACGTGGGTTCGTGCCCCGGTCCGGGAAGATCCCACATGCCGCGGAGCGGCTGGGCCCGTGAGCCATGGCCGCTGAGCCTGCGCGTCCAGAGCCTGTGCTCCGCAACGGGAGAGGCCACAACAGTGAGAGGCCCGCGTACCGCAAAAAAAAAAAAAAAAAAGATTTCATGCATTTCACGGTATATAAATTTTACTTCAAAACCAAAAAGAACTGTATGCCTATAAATTAATTTGTTTGAGATGGGGGTGGAAGACAGATGAAGGCGGTGATAGAGACACAGGGGCCCGTTAGACTCTTCTGCTTTCTTTGTGTTATGTTTGAAATTTTCATGATAAAAAGTAAAGACAAATGCATAGTCCCTCTGATCTAGAGAAGATGCTGACCACTTTCTTCATTCCTAGGAAAAACAAAACCAAGGAGGAAATGAGAATAAATTGTAAGAGAGAAAGTATGTAGCTCAATTAAGAAGATGCTTCATCACTAGGAAAACCTCTCATGCAAAGAGCGTCTTAGTGCCTGCTCATCTCTAACATTCAATCTTTATTGGTTTTAGTTACAAAAGTAATATAAACTCAATATAAAATAAATATACATTAGAGAAGAGCAAAATTTAGAAAATGATTTTCCTCTATCTTCACAGCCCCCGAGATCATGACTCTCAATGGTTTAGTAAGCCATTCAGATTTTTTCATGTGTGTGTGTGTGTGTGTGTATGTGCCTGTGGTTGTGTGTGTGTGTGTGTGTGTGTGTGTGTGTGTGTGTGTGTGTGTGTGTTGATGGAACTGGTGTTACAGTATATCTATTATTCTGCTCCTTCCTCTTTTTTGCTTAAGCATTCTGCTTGCAGATCTTTATAAAACAGAATAAACAGCTGTTTAGAAGCAGAAGTTAAAACCAGATGAAAAGGAAGGTTCTTTCTCTTTGGAGTCCAAGAATGGGCCAATTTTATACACATTTTAAGCTCTGACATGATCTTAAATATGGATTTTTACCTAAATACATAATTTTACATGAATAGTATGCTTCTTGTCTAAGGACACACACACACACACACACACACACACCACACACACACACACACACGCACACACACACACACGCACACACACACACAAACCAACAAAGTGACAGCAGTGAAAATAACCCCAATGGTGAGATCCTAGGGTTCCGTGGTGGCTGCAGGCAGCTGGGCTCTGTGGCTGGGGACCCTGCGTAGTGGAATGACTCAGCAAAGCAATGGCCTGGGAGCAGAGAGGAGGCTGACCAAGATTAATTGCTGTCAGGAGGAACATTCTTTTCAGCTGGCTAATCGCTCTCTTAAGATAATGAAAGTATTTTAGGTTTCTCTTTGTCCAGATGCAAATAAACGGGTGAGTTAAAGTCACTCCCAGTGCAAAAGGGAGCGTAGCACACACATAATGAAGATGGAATGGTTTCCCCCTAATTTTGCGTACTTTCTCGTCTGCGCTTAAGTCTAAGAGATATTTATGCCTTCACCCGATTTACATTCAGATTTGCTTCTCACTTTGTAGGCTGACCCTTCTCCGTTGCCCCACAGGTTGTCAATTTCGAATATGAGGCCCCTGCTTTTGTAGCCCTGGCCCTAAAGAATTTCAGACAAGACCCCAGAATAAGAACCTACGTGTGGGGGTAGGGGAGTGATGAGGTGCCCCTCGTAGGATGGAACTCTGTCTTGGGGTTCTTTGTATCCTACAAGGCTTGGCTCTAAGGAGCTCACAGCATCTCCATACGTGCTTTCTGGTTGATAAATTTTCTCCGTAGGGATTATTTAAGACATGTTTTGATGTTTCTAAGAGCTAGCTGCTGTGACACATGGTGAGTTGAGATGGGACAATGTCAGATCCAGTTGCGGCCATGTTATCACACCCCCGTGCATTGCATAAAGCCTCATGCGTTCCCTTATTCATCCATCTATTTGTTCAGCTGCCTCTTTCTGCACAACATTCTGACACTAGGCTTTGGGCTATGTGTGTGCCCTATGCACCTGGCCTAGTGTCTCCTTCAACCTGAGCCTGCTATCTTAAGACACGATCATGAGTACATCTCAAAGCCATGCTCCACCCTCCTCCCACTGGAGGACCAGAATGCCTCCTCTTGTTCCTCCAAGCCCAGGCATTGTGACTGTCACTGCCCATGAGAACCTCATAGCTCCCTGCCTGCCGCCCCTCACCCATCCCTTCTCCTTGGCCTCCTTCCTCACCGGTTCCTTGGAGCAGTGTTGAAACCATCACTTCCTCAGGCTCCCCCTGGGGTCCTCATGGGCCCATGCCAGATTCGTTGAGAGACTGCCCATTTTGGAACCAAAAGCCTTCCCACACAGGCCTTGTGTGAGATCTCCAACCTTTCCCCAGTTAAGATCAGCTTGTCACGTCCCCAGACTTCTTCAGATCCCAAGAAAAAGCAGTATAGCAAAGGCCTGTCCTTTCTTCTGTGCCCAGCCTGCACCCTGCCCTGTCCAAACCAAAGCAGAATCCAGCCCTGGGAGGTCGGGCTACCCTGTCTTTCTTGCCCGAAAGGCTTCTTCCCACCCACCTGAAGAGGATTCTCAGTTGTCTTTTTTATCTCCACTTGGCAACCCTCCAATCTCTAAAAAAAAGTTTTTCTTGTTATATCACATTATACCAAATTTGAAAAAGAAAAAATAATCCCCCATCGCTTCCACCCCCAGACACAACCACAGTTATCATTTTGGTGGATTGACTCAGATTCCACTTTGCTGTGAACGTTGTTTCACTCGCTTGTCGTCCTTATATACACACACGGACTTGTGTCCTGTTATTGTCACAGGCACTTTTCCATGTTGCTACGTTGTTCTCACGGTCATCGTTTCAATACCTAACACAATATTAAAACATTTGTCATGCACTATAATTTGAACACTTGATACATCTGTCAAAATGACAATTAACACTCTAATGAAACTTTCCTCCATATCTTGCTTTATTTTCTTTGGAGAGAGGGTCATGAACTCTTGCAATTCTTGACAGATAATGATAAATTGCTCTCCATGGGAGACTGTACAAATATATACTGTCAAGAGCAATGTATGAAGATAACAGTTTTTACCATATCCTTCCCAACGTTACAAATTGTCATTAAAATGTTAATTTTTCTTAGTGTATTAGACCAAAGCATAGTCCTTTATCGATATTTCAATTTGATGACTAATGTGAACGTTGACTGATTTTCCGTAGACTAGTTAAGTCACCGTGGCTCCAGGCCAGTTAAGTACCTGCAGTGTTTCCCTTTGGTTTCCATACCTTGGAAAGCTATTTTTCATAGAACTTTGGCAAGCTCATTACCTCTGACCATTGATGCCAGGCACGCCATGCATCACAGAGCTTTGGCAGGCTTGTCTCTTCTGACCACCGATGCCAGGAAGGCCATGTTTTATAGACCCAGCTTTGTGTTTATTTGGAAGTGGCTCTTCCCCCTCTCAGGAAGGACTTGGCAAGGGTCCTGTCCTGTCATGGTGAGTTAGGTGCCTGTCTCCCTTGGCTTGAGGAATTGGCCTGTGGCACTGGACTTGGGTACCAGGTGCCACCTCCTTCTTGGCTGCCCTCTTGGTGACACCTATACCTGAAGTGCCCAATGGCCACTGGTCTGGGAAAGTATTCCTGGACTGTTTGGTCACAGGTCAGTGGCATCTAAGGAGTGGCCCAGCAGTGAAGCCCCTCAAGGACTGGTGGCCTCACCAGAGAAGGCTCTAAATCATATGTCCCCTCCAAATGCCACCACAGCACCATGCTTGTCCTCTCAGTGCTCAGAAGACAAGCCAAGAGGGGGCCGGAGTCTCTCTAAGTCAAGCATAATGGGGCAGAAGGGGAGGTCTTGGCACATAAAATGCGCCCCTGCCTTGAGGCAAAGCCAGAAGCACTTCCTGTGTGCAATCAACAAATGTCTGTGGCACCTTTATGCTGTCCAAGCACCACTGACTACCTTCACAGCAGGACAGACCCTTCCAGAAGAACCACCTTCACTTGCCACGGCAGAAGCCTCCTTGAGCAGAGTCCTGGGGAGACAGAATGATGGAAATGACATCTTCCCAAGTAGGAGGAAGGCTGCACTTCCCCCGATTGCCTTGGTCCTCAGAAGTCTCTCAGCCAAGTCGTAGCACCCTTGGACTGTTGGGTTTCCCTGTACGGGTCCCTATCTCTGCCTCCTGCACAATGTCAAGGTCTCAGCAGAGACCTTATGAGCTGAGAAGCCTGAGATATCCCTCCTGTCTTTATCAAACACTTTTGAACGCCTACCATGAGCTAGACTCTGGAGAGATGAAGCTGAGTTAGACCAGGCCTGCCCTCTAGAAATTCACAGACAATGAAGTCCCTCATCAGAGTAATGTGGGCTGCTAGCTAGGCACAGACACCTAGCAGGAGCAGGGGTCAGGCAAGTTTCCCAGAAGACATGGAGCCTACGTTGAACTGGGGAGCTGGAGAGAGAAGAGATTAAATGACAAAGGGCCCTGCGTGCTTGAAATGTCATCTTGAAAGCTCTGAGCCTCATAGTGTCAAGCCAGGGAGGTAGGGTATGGCTAACTTTGCATTAAGGAAAGATTCCTTTGGCAGCCGTGTTGGGTGTGGATTAGAAGATCCGGAAGGCCAAGGGCAATGGTCTTACCCCAAGGAGGGAGTGATGTGTGCTCTGCTCGGCTGGTAGCAGTGGGATGGGGAGAGCAAAGTGGCTTTCAGAGGCATGAAAGAGGAGATTCTGCCCAGCTTGGATTTGGTGGTGGTGGGAAAGGGAGCTTGCTGGCTTAGACAATGGACACATCCTTGCGGGAAAGAGAATGAGTTCACTTTGTAGGTGTTGAATTCTAGACACCGAGGAGACAACCAAGTGTTGTCCAGAGCATGGACATGTCCAAGCTGCCCAGAGCATGGCCCAGGGCAATGAGCTGAGACCCCATAGCAGCACAGCAGAGGTGGTTAAGTCCATGGGTGGGTGGGACCAACCAAGGTCTGCGTATAGAGCAGGTGAGTCCTGAGGCCAGAGCTGGGCTCAATGACCTCTAAGAAGGCAATAAGAGAAAAGGACAGCGCAAAAGAGATTGAGAAGCCCTGGCCAGAGCAGTTGGACAAAAAAGAGTTTCTGGAAGGAGGTATCTACTATGTCAAATGTTACAAGGAGGTTAGGAAAGAAAAAGATCAGGAAGTGTCTACTGGGACAAAGGAGAAACGGTGAGTATCAGTAGATGGTCCAGGAAACTTGGCTGTGAAAAAAAGTCAGGATGGAGAGGGGGATATAGGGTCAAGAGAGAGGATGTGTCAAGGTGGGAGATTTCGGTGCATGTAGATGCATAGTGGGTTTCTTTCCATTGCGATATATAGACATACAGCACCTTTTCTCTCTTGCAAAGGAAGGGTCAGGTTTCTTTGGCAACAGCTTCCGAAGCCTGCTTGGCTCTGGAAGGTGAATTTCTCCCATCTGTGCGTGGAAGCAGTTAAGTAGGATAGAGTGAGAGGTGTTCTATAAGAAAACTCAACAGGAGTGACTGAAGAAGGACCAGAGAGAGGGAAGAAGCATGAACAGCAAAAAGGAGGGGCTGAAAACGGGAGGACCCAAAGGCATGCCTGGAGGAAAAGGGGTGACGTCGGCAGAGCTGGGTTGACTGGCCTCCCACTTGAAGTTACCTGCTTGGCCAGGTAACCTCAAACCTCAGTAAAGGTCGGTCATGCCCTAGTACTTGTTTTTGTTTTTGTTTTTTGCGGCACGCGGGCCTCTCACTGTTGTGGCCTCTCCCGTTGCGGAGCACAGGCTCCGGACGCGCAGGCTCAGCGGCCATGGCTCACGGGCCCAGCCGCTCCGCGGCACGTGGGATCTTCCCTGACCGGGGCACGAACCCGCGTCCCCTGCATGGGCAGGCGGACTCTCAACCACTGCGCCACCAGGGAAGCCCCCAAGTACTTTTTGAGAGTAGAGTTCAGAGGGCTTAATTAGGGATGGGGGTCTTAGATCAATGTGGGGAGAAGAGAAAACAGCCCTAAGAATCAGAGTGTGAATGAGGGGGAGAATCCAGCAGCAGAGGTAACAAAGTGCCAGGTTAAAGGCTGGTACTCCAGCCCAATTCACTGACTGTAACGGGAAGGAGGCTAGCAGGTATGGGAGCCCCAGGTACCTGATGCGTGGCTTCCGGAGGGAAAGACCCAGGAAAGACAGAGAGGTTGAAGAAATAGGTCAATTTGACAAATAACCAATCACCATTTACCAAAGGCCAATTAATTGAAAACCGATTAGTTGAAAATCAGTTTGCTGAAGAACCCATTTCCCTGATGAGTGATCCCTGGAATTCCCCCAAAAGTTGTTTTACTCTATGACTTTAAAAATTATAGAAATGTGTGTGCTATGGTTTCTACAACACTGAAGATTTTCCTGTAGGTTTGGTTTGCTTTTTCACATATGTTTAGCAGTTTAGCTTGGTTTACAAGTTTTCAGGTGTATTTTCACCAGGTATTTCCTTGTGGATTTCTCAGTCCGTCTCTGGTAAATGTCAATCTTACGTGGGTTTCCATATTTCAGAAGCAGGGCACTTCTTGAATGCCCAATATATATATATTTGTGCCAGTGGATGGATTTTCCCTCAACTGCGTTTACTGTCAACTCTAATTTAAAGACTTGTGCCTACATTGAACTATAGCTCCCACTTTGGGATTCTGCCATTGGGGAAGTTGTCACAGATATGTGAAAATTAACATGCAGAAGAAACATTTATTTGGCTGACTGCCAAACCACTTTGAAAAAAAAAAAGAGAGAGAAGTTGCAAATTGGTGTAAAATTACGCTTGAAGGGCAAACTATCTTCTCTGCAAACCAAAGGTTAAAGGCTCATGCATTACCAAAACCTTTTCTAAGTAATTTTTGAGAAGTAGTCAGCTTTAGAATGTCAAGCACATACCCATAAATCCAATATAAAACAGTGGTGGAGAAACCAAAAATAAAACTTCTAAACTAGAGAAACACCAACAGCCAAAATGTTGAAAAGCATCATTAACGGCTTTTGAAACTTCCTGTGCCACACCTATTATGACACATTTTGTAAGTAATTAAGAGAAATACGTTTGGGGGGCTTTGGCAGTCTGTGGAATTGGTCACTTGGCAAACTGATCTTTAATAAGTTGGCTTTTTGGTCACAGTGAGATTTGGCGTTTGGTAAATGGTCTTTCAGAAAATGGCTCTGTTTCTGCAGTCAAATGCTCTGCCTGCGAACTCTACCCCCAAATGGCTCTGTTTCTCAAGAAGACGGTGAGAAGGAGGCTGACGGAGAGACTTAGCTGGTTCTGAAAAGGGGGAGGGATGTGATCCCAAGATTTAGATTCTGCTGGAAAGAAGGGGAAGGAGGAAAGCAAGGTTATGCACAGAGCTGGGCGTGAGAAAAGTTAATTCCAGAGGCATGGAGAGTGGGTCCTTTTGTTGAAAGGGGTAAGAACATCTGAGGACAGAGAGTCTGGGAGCAGAAGTGCCTGGGGCCTCGAAGAGAGGAAGCAGCTCGCTGGGCACAGGGAAGCTGGTTCAGCTGGGACCCAACCTGAGAAGTTCCGCTGCACACCTACCGGTGTGATTTCTTCAGCGGTCCTCCACATCCTGGGTGTGACCAGCTGGATTGCTTTGGGGGTTTGGGGTTTTCCTGGGCAGGTGCTATGGGAAGATAAGGGAGGAAGAGATTCGAGGATGATGGAGAGAAGGATTAGAAATGAGAAGCCCTAGAAGCCAAGATGGTCATGAACGCAGAAGTAGGGGAATGCGGCCGGGCGGAACCGGGGTCTCCGTGCGGTAGTGTCTGCTGAGAGTGAAGCAGCTGGGGAAGAGGAGAGTGGGTGGGAAAACTGGAAACGGAGTTAAGACTCTGAGGTGGAACAGTGCTGGGGGCACCAGGGTCTCCTGTGGCCTTAGGGGCACTGGAGGGAGTGTGAGGTGGGGGAGGGACCTTGGAGCTCAGATCAATCAGGGGACATGGGAGGCCATGGCATTGGCTGAGTCAGCCACAGACTGCGAAGTTGCCCGAGTGAGATGTGAGAGAATATTTAGTGCTGTTCTCAGGCCCAGCTCCACGCGCTCCACCTCACTTCTACACACGCACACACACCACCCTCACCACCACCGGCTCTGTTGCTGCTTCCACCACCACCATTAACTCTTCTCCCACAGAGAACAAAGGGTTTTTAAGCACTCCTCCTGGCCTCCCCCTCTCCCCATCCCTGGGTCCTTCCTCCTTGTCCCTGCCTGGATGGCAATTAACACAGTCATAACTCTGGAACCCGCCTCTGTTTCTGGGCAGACATAGCCATTCATCCATGAGAGAATAAAATTAATCTATTTCTGTCTTCATGCTGCCCCGAATGTCTTTCCTCCCACTCCCAGGGGACGGCACTACCACTCCCCATGCTCCTCAAGTTCCTTTCCATCCTTCACCCTCCCTGTCTGCCCTGGAGGCAGCCTCAGCCCTCTGCTGGTGACGGTGTCCCCCTGGGGAGCCTCTGACCTACATCAACTCCTCACCCTCTTCTCGGAGCTCAGCCACAGCCTGGAGTGCAACAGTGACTCCTGGGGTTGTGGACTGGAAAGCCCTATTAAAATGCTAATATGGCATCTGGAAGGGGTAAAGTATTAAAACAGCAATGAACATTCAGTTCTGAGGCTTCCTCCTGCTTTGAGCAGTCTAGGGAATGCAACTCACAGGGCTGTGCATCACATGCTGAATGACATTTCTAACCTGTCCTACACCTGCCATTATCCATACGGAGCTTCCTCTTCTCTCACGCTGAAGGCCAGGCACCATCCAGGGACCCCCAGACCTCAGGGATCTGGCAGCTGCCACTGCCCAGTGTCACACAGAAATATAATGGGAAAATCTCAAATACTTAAAAACTAGACAACCTACTTCCAGATAATCCATGGTTCAGAGAGGAAGTCTCAAGGGAAGCAGACACTGAACTGAATGAAAATGAAAATACGACACATCAACATTTGTGGGATTTTTAAAGCAACGCTCAGAAGAAATTTTATACTGTTAATGCTTTCATTAGAAAAGAGGAACATTTTCAGATGAGTAACCTAAACTCTCACCTCAGGAAACTAGAAAAAGAAGAGCAAAAATAATCCCAAAGCAAGCAGAAAGAAGAAAATAAGAAGATATGAACAGAAAGCAATGAAAGTGAAAGCAAACAAAAAAAAAAAAAAAAAAAGAAAGAGAGAAAATTCATGGAACAAAAGCCAGCCCTTGAAAAGATCAATAAAATTAACAAACCTCTAGCAAGACTGACCAGAAAAGGGAAAGAAGACACAAATTACCAATATCAGGAATGAAGCAGGAAAAATCACTACTGGTCCTGCAGACCTCAGAAGGTTAATAAGAAAATAGTATGACACCTAGGAATAAACCTACCTAAGGAGACAAAAGACCTGTATGCAGAAAACTGTAAGACACTGATGAAAGAAATTAAAGATGATACAAACAGATGGAGAGATATACCATGTTCTTGGATTGGAAGAATCAACATTGTGAAAATGACTATACTACCCAAAGCAATCTACAGATTCAATGCAATCCCTATCAAATGACCAATGGCATTTTTCACAGAACTGGAACAAAAAATTTCACAATTTGTATGGAAACAAAAAAGACCCCGAATAGCTAAAGCAATCTTGAGAAAGGAAAACGGAGCTGGAGGAATCAGGCTCCCTGACTTCAGACTATACTACAAAGCTACAGTAATCAAGACAGTATGGTACTGGCAGAAAAACAGAAATATAGATCAATGGAACAGGATAGAAAGCCCAGAGACAAGCCCACGCACATATGGTCACCTTATTTTTGATAGAGGAGGCAAGACTATACAATGGAGAAAAGACAGCCTCTTCAATAAGTGGTGCTGGGAAAAGCTGGACAGCTACATGTAAAAGAATGAAATTTGAACACTCCCTAACATCATACACAAAAATAAACTCAAAATGGATTAAAGACCTCAATGTAAGGCCAGACACTATAAAACTCTTCAAGGAAAACGTAGGCAGAACACTCTATGACATAAATCACAGCAAGATCCTTTTTGACCCACCTCCTAGAGAAGTGGAAATAAAAACAAAAATAAACAAATGGGACCTAATGAAACTTAAAAGCTTTTGCCCAGCAAAGGAAACCATAAACAAGATGAAAAGACAACCCTCAGAATGGGAGAAAATATTTACAAATGAAGCAACTGACAAAGGATTAATCTCCAAAATTTACAAGCAGCTCATGCAGCTCAGTATCAAAAAAACAAACAACCCAATCCAAAAATGGGCAGAAGACCTAAATAGACATTTCTCCAAAGAAGGTATACAGCTTGCCAGCAAACACATGAAAGGATGCTCAACATCACTAATCATTAGAGAAATGCAAATCAAAACTACAATGAGGTATCACCTCACACCAGTCAGAATGGCCATCATCAAAAAATCTCCAAACAATAAATGCTGGAGAGCGTGTGGAGAAAAGGGAACCCTCTGGCACTGTTGGTGGGAATGTAAATTGGTACAGCCACTATGGAGAACAGTATGGACGTTCCTGAAGAAACTAAAAATAGAACTACCATACGACCCAGCAATCCCACTACTGGGCATATACCCTGAGAAAGCAGTAATTCAAAAAGAGTCATGTACCACAATGTTCATTGCAGCTCTATTTACAATAGCCAGGGCATGGAAGCAACCTAAGTGTCCATCGATAAAAATGGATAAAGAAGATGTGGCACATACGTACAATGCAATATTACTCAGCCATAAACAGAAACGAAATTGAGTTATTTGTAGTGAGATGGATGGAACTAGAGACTGTCATACAGAGCGAAGTCAGAAAGAGAAAAACAAATACCATATGCTAATACATATATATGGAATCTAAAAAAGAAAAAAAGGTTCTGAAGAACCTAGGGGCAGGGCAGGAATAAAGACGCAGATGTAGAGAATGGACTTGAGGACACGGGGAGGGGGAAGGGTAAGCTGGGACAAAGTGAGAGAGTGGAATGGACTTATATACACTACCAAATGTAAAATAAATAGCTAGTGGGAAGCAGCCGCATAGCACAGGGAGATCAACTCGGTGCTTTGTGACCACCTAGGGGGTGGGATAGGAGGGTGGGAGGGAGATGCAAGAGGGAGGAGATATGGGGATATATGTATATGTATAGCTGATTCACTTTGTTGTAAAGCAGAAACTAACACACCATTGTAAAGCAATTATACTCCAATAAAGATGTTTTAAAAAAAAAGAAAATAGTATGAATAACTCTACATATATACATTTGGCAACTTACATTAAATTTAAGCCTAAAAAGCACAAGCTACCACAACTCATCAATATGAAATAGATAATATAAACAGCTTTATAACTGTTAAGGAAATTCAATTCATTATTTTAAAACTGGGCGTGACACTTAAAGCACATTCCATAAAATGAAAGTTGATAAATTGGACTTTACAAAAGTTAAAAACATTTGTTAGTGAAATACCCTGTTAAAAGGATGAAAATACATGCTGTATATTACAAGGCAATATTTTCAAATAATTCCAATAGTCAATATTCAATAAAGGACTCATATCTAGAATTTATGAAGACCTGTCAAATCTCAACAATAAAAAAATAAACAATCCTATTAGAACTTGGGTCAAAGAATTGGAGAGGTATTTCATCAAAGAGGATATATGGGTGGCAAATAAGCACGTGAAAAGATCTTGAACTTCACTAGCCATGGGGGAGATGCAAATTAAGACCACCATCAGATATTACTACATATCTATCGGAACAGCTAAAATAAAATTTAAAATAGTGACAATATCAAATGCTGGCCCAGATGGTAAGAAACCAGATATCCTACATTGCTGGTGAGAATATAAAATGGTACAGCTACTCTGGAAAATAGTTGAGAAGTTTCTTAACAAACTAAGCATACACTTTCTATATGACATAGCCATTATACTCCTGGACATTTATGCCAGGTAACTAGAAGCTTTAGTGCCACACAAAAACTTGTACGTGATTCGTTATGGCAGTTTTACATGTAATAACCGAAACCTGTGAACAAGCTAAATGTCTTACAGTATAAGAATGATTAAACAAAATGATACATCCATACCATAGAAAACTACTCAGTAATAGAAAGGAAGAAACTCTTGATACATGCAACAACTTGAATAGATCTTAAGGGTGTTATATTGAGTAAAAAAAGCAAATCTCAAAAGATCACATATTGCATGATTCCATTTATACAAAATTACAGAGACGGAGATTAGACTAATAATTACCAGGAGAGTAGTGGGTGTAACTCTAAAGGGTAGCGCGAGGGAGTACTTTGTAGTGAGGGAATGGTTCTGCATCTTGATTGCAGTGGTGGTTATAGGAATCTACATCTGTGATAAAAGGTATAGAACCACACACACACACACACACACACACACACGCACACACACACACATTTTACTCATGTCAATTTCCTGGTTTTCTTATGATACTGTAGTTAGGTAAGATGTTAACCACAGGGGGAAACTATAGAGAAGAGTACATGAGAACTTATCTTTACAACTTCGTATGAATCTATAATTATTTTAAAATAAGAAATTTTTCTTTTGTTTGTTTGGTTTTTGTTTGTTTGTTTTTATATTGTTCCATTGCTTTCTGGCCTACATGGTTTCTGATGAGAAATTTGCAGTCCTTTAAATAATTGCTCCTCTATAAACAACAGGTCATTTTTTTGCTGGCTGCTTTCAAGACGTTTCCTTTGTTCCTAGTTTTCAGTGGTTTAATTATGATGTGTCTAGTGTTGACTTGTTTGAGTTTATCCTATTTAGAATTCTCTGAGCTTCTTGAATCTACAAGTTTGTCTTTTGCCAAAGTTGGAAAAGTGTCCCACCATTATTTCTCCACATGTTTTTTTCAGCTCCCCTCTATTTATCTTCTCTTTCTGGGACTTTGATAATACAAATATTGTCATCATTTTCTATCATCATGAGTCTTCCTTCTGAGAGACATCTTTACTTTCCTAGAATTCTCATCTTTGGGCCAAGTCTGCATTGTTCATCTCCAAGCTGGAGTAACTCCCATACACTTGCCTTCTTTGCATTCACTCTTGGGTTCCCAGACCTAGCTGGCAAGTGGTCAGCATGAGGTTTCATTCACAATCTAACAAGAACATCATAATCCATGGATTTCTTTAATCTTGCTCTTTTTTTTTCGAGTTGAAGCTAACCTATTGAAATTCTTCTGTCAGGACAAATAATTTCTCAGCCACCACATCTAAGAGTCTCTCTACATTAGTCAACCCTGTTGCCCTTTTACTGAAGTGCTCTTCCTGGATTTCTTTGTCCTCTTACACTCCTTCTCTGAACCTTTCATTCTTCTTCTTTCCTCCATTGACTCCTCATTCCTTTTGTCTTTTTTTTTTAAGTTTTTATTGAGGTATAACATGCATACAGCAAAGAGCGTAATTCTTAAAGGTGGAACTTAATGGAGTTTTACACACATACCTGTGTGTTTGTGACCACCACCCTGAATGAGACAGAGGACACTTTAAGAAGCTCCCTCATATTCCTTACCAGTCAATCCATCATCCTCCCCTGCTCGTCAGTAATCACTACTCTGACTTTTATCAGCATGGATTGCTTAGCCTGTTCTAGAACTTTATATAAATGGAACCATATAGTATATGCTCTTTAGTCTGGTTTCTTTCGCATGTGATGTCTGGTAGAATCATCCACGTTTTTGTGTCCATCTGTAGGTCATTCATTTTTGTTGGTAGGCAGTATTTCATTGTGGGAATATGCCATGATTTGTTGATCCATTCCATTCCTGATGAACATTTAGGCTTTTTCCCCTTAAGTGTTGTAAATTCAGCACCCGTCAGTATTTTGTCTTCATTTTTCTTCAAGACATCTCACTCGTCTTTAAAATGACCCAGAACAATAGGCGTTCAGCCTTCCATGGAACCTGCCCTTTCCCAGGGCTAGAGCAGCAGCTGAATCACTTTCTGACATCCAGTTATCTGAAGTCAAGTTATCAGTCAAAACACACAAAGAGGGGAAGTGGAAGTCAGCATGAAGCAGTGTGTGATCAAGCAACTGCAGACTTTAGGAGGCATGAGGGGGAGTTTCAGGGTTTGTCTCAGAGCTGTAAGGTTCTGTGGGCCAGCGTCCTCGGCCAGGGGGAGCAGGCAGCGGCAGACAGATCATCGCCGGTGCTCCCTGGAGCCCGGCAAGTCTCTAAGCTGGGGTTGGGCTCCCTGGCCTTCTGCCTGGTGCCTTGAGGCAACCAAAATGAGAGCCCGAGAGAGCCAAGAGCCACAAGGTTGTTTTTGTAAGACTTAAAGGGATTATGTCATCCATCTAGCCCTGTTTGCCCGAGGGAAGAACCTCAGGTCTCCTCCCTCAGGATCCTCAGATACATCTTCCCAGGAGAGGAGTAGGGGAAAGAGAAGAGAAAATGGAGCCACTGGACAGGCCAGGGCAGCTGGGGATGGACCTTGGACAATAGTTGACAGGCAGCTGCGAAGGGGACTCCACCAGGCACTACTCAGGGAAATCCAGATGGGTAACCTGAGCGATGTTTGTGAATGCATTAGGGCTACAAAGATGAATGTTTATGTGAATATAATCAAAGAAAGGGGGAAAGATTTGGGAGAGAGACACCCGAGAAAACCCCAGGAAAGCCACAAGACCTAGATGAGAACTGCCCATCTGATAATGACTGGGTGTGCTGTGGGGTTAGTGTTTATTCCAGACAAAGCCAGTGCTTTCCTGAGATCTGGTGACAATTTGGGGCACATATATTTAGGGGGAAGGGCAAGCCCTGGGCAGAGGCTTTGAGTAAGGGACCCGGGTTGAGGCTCAGCTAGGTCCTCTGCTCTCTAGCCTCGGGCAGCCCTCTGTCCCCTGGACCTGCAGAATCTCTGCCTGTGGATGGCAAGTGGACCAGCCTACCTCCGTTGGCCCTTCTGGGCTTAAGAGGTCCAGCCCTCAGGTCCAGACTTGCTAAGGCACTGGTCACCCACCTTCACAGTGACCTTGTCAGCACACACTGAGCCACGGCCCATTGCTTCTGAGATATACTCAAACCTACGGCCAGGTTTGCTTTGGTTTCTAAACTCTGACTGTGGAAAAGGAAGTCACTTTAGAGTCAAATCCTCATAAAACTTCTCACATTAGTGGACATTGATTTGCTTGATGATTTTGCAGTTTATTTTGAAGCACAAATTCATATCCGGGAAAGAACCGTTGACTCCAACATCCTCAGAGGTTATTTGGAGATGCTGATCGGGTCACTAAGAGCAGGCAAAGAAATGTAACACCCTGCCTGGCAATGCCAGGGGTTGAAACAACCACCACAAACCTAAGGGATGCAGGTAAAACTCAATCATCTTCATGTTCCGTCAGTGGCTGTGCAACTTGCTCTTCTTGGGGGTGCCTCCTTCAGACTCTGAGTCACTGCATTGAAATGATGCAATGTTTGTGCCATAATCAGAAAGGGATCTGGTGATGACAGAGATACTGGTGCTGTGAGGAATGTGAAGATGGAAAAAAGCACCATTTCCAAACTCATGTGTTATTTTAAATATGAACATGTCCCTCCATCACCAGTTAAATAGATATTTAACTATTCTCTCTACATTCCTAAATGTTGATCAAAACATTGCTTACAGAACTTCTGATTGAGAAAATCATCTACAGAGTTCATCTTAAAATCAGTATATGCTGTCCCTCTAATCTAGAAGAACATGAACAAAAGATATAATTAGACCCAACCTGTAAATCCCCTGAACGAGCTTCTACCCAGGAAGATCACCACACACGAGATCAATAGAGCCCAGCCCTCCCCTTGACCCAGGCCTCGGTGCCCCAGACTTCAGTGTAGACCCCTGTCCTGTCATCAGCTGCCTTGAAGGGGTCTTATAATCATGTCTATGTGAGAGATTCAGATGACTTGATGACCAGTTCATGACCACCTGGTTGCACGGTGGGCTTTTAGATTCCAAACAGGGACCACAGGGCCAGAGTGCAGGTGTGTGTGTGTGTGTGTGTTGTGACAACAAAGAATGGCAAATCCACATTTGGGTTCCTTCCTTTCCTCTTCTCTCTCCTTCCTCACTGGTTACTTCCATCCATCAAGAGCTTCAAGCCCTTGTACATAGAGGGTGTTCAAATGGGTGAGGGCCTGGCTTGGTCTCTGCCCTGGGGAACAGCTGCCTCTGACGTTCAGAAACTCACGGCTCAAGGACAGAGTTTGCTCTCCAGCTATTTCTTCATCGTCACCCACTTGTCCCTCAAATTTGACTAACTCTTCATTTTGGGGGGGGAGGGGATGATATTCTGGGTGGAAGGGAAGAAGGGGGACAGGATTGTGAGGAAGGTTGTTTTCTATTTTCAAAATAAAGAACTTTAGCCTCTTCACTTCCCCAAATGAGGCTTTCCCTGCAGGCACATTTTCTGGTTCAGCGGCTGCCCAAGAAGCACAGTGAGGGTCATCTCCAATCACATCTCTCTGTTCTCTGAGATCTGTCTTCCCAGAGAGTTGGAATGGCCATCTGAAAAGGAGCCTGTTGGAGAAGTGAAGCTACTGTAACACGTTGCAAGGAACTTTTCTGATTCTTTCCTCTTCTGAGATAGGCTCCCATCAGTAATGAGTGGAAAATAAGCAGGTTGTCAACAGGGCACGGCCAGGAGGGTGGCGTGTAGCGGGAGGTAGCCTGGGGTAGACCATCGATGAGATGCAGAAATTAACCCAGGAGTCCAACAAGACAATAGGATCTGATAGGATCTGAGGATTTCTCCTCCAAGTGCTCCCGGCTGTGCTGGAGCTCCCTCATCCTTTTGGGTCTTACGTGCTCAGAGTTGAGAGAGTCTAACTCAAGACTTAGATTTTTGGTCCATCAGAGATGCATAGCAACCCCACCTGCAGAAGGCAGGGGGGAGAAACTACATTACAAGTCGTGACAAGTTCTTGGAAACATATCCCAGACGCTTGCTTCTATAAAGAAATACTCCTCTCTCAAATCAGGGCTGTTTTTAGTGCACCCCAAGACTGGCCGGGGTGGGTCCTCCATGTCTTTCTCTTTATGTCAGGGTCTAGATGCCTGTACCCACTGTGAGGCACGCCCCTTCCCACTGCCGAGAGACTGTTGACAGCAGGTCAGCGCACCCTTTCTGAGGCCAAAACTGAAACAATAACAGCAACAACGTAAAACCCCCTTTCTGAACCACAGCTCTGCCTTGGAGTGTAATTTTTGAGAATATACTTCTCCATTCCTTGAATGGTTACCTCTGTCTTGATGGCCCTGCTATTTGTGTGCTCTGAGAACTCTCTGGAAGTCCCTTTTCCAAGAAACGCGCAAGCTCTTCAGGGACCATGTTTACCGAATCTCGTGTCTCAGTCCTATCTGAAGGGGACTGCAGGTCAGACGCTGCCAGCCCAATCAGGGTTTCTGACAAGCCTCAAGGGCCCATGTGTCTTGTTACCACGCTCCAGCCACGTAGACTAACTACGTCTCACATCCAAACCTCGAAGCTTAGCCCAACTTACTCCCTGACATTTTCTCGCCTTGTGGTCTCAGAACGGAGTTTCCACCCAGCCGCTGAGATCTGGGGATTAGAGGGAAGGGAGCTGGATCAAGTCCTCTGCCCAGGACATCTGCAGGTGGAGACCCTTTTCTTTCAGACCCACCCCTGGAGCTACAACACAGGACCTCTGAGTCACCAAACAGGCCCCTTGTGAGGTAGAGAAATAAAACAAAACAAAACAAAAAAGTATCCTCAGGACCATTGGAGGAAATGGCTGTCATCATGCGGTTGTGGTCTGAGGTAGCGTCCCAGCCCAGGGGCCAGTCTTGTGGTACAGTGGAAAAAAAGGTGGGGGGGGGGCTCTAGGACCACAATGACTGTATCCTGGCTGCATTAGTCATGAGCAGAGACCATATGCTCACCGAGTCTGTTTCTTCAACTGCAAAATGGGTTGCTAAAAGGATGGAGATAACCTATGACCACATATTATGGGGTCAATAGGTTGTAGCAGCTATTGGCAGCGATATCATTGTGATCACCGTTATTGTTATCATTGTCGTTGCTGGTAAGCCTTAAAGATCTTTGGAAAATAGCTCCTAGGCTATAAACTATAATTTCCAACTAAAATCCTTCCTGGGCCAGAGTAATGTTAGGTCTAAATTTTTCAAGCACTGGGTCTGACTATAGAGATTTTTAAATGCTGCACATCATTGTCAGCAAAGATTATAGGTTCTTCCCCGGTGTGTGATGCATGTATGTATGCAAACAAGGCCTCCTGTGGACAACAGAACCAACCTTCTCCTGCAGCTCCTGCTAACTTCTCATCAGAAACAACAGAGACCAGGAGACAGTGAAACAACATCCTTAAACTGCTCTAAGAAGTAAATTGTCAGCCCAGAATTCTATATACAGTGAAAATATCCTTCAATAATAAATACAAAATAAAGGCAATTCAGATAACTAAGAGAATTCATCATCAGGAGACCCGTACGATAAGAAAAACGAAAGTTCTTCAGACTGAAAAGAAATTATACCATTGGAAATGGTGAATTTCAGGATAAGTATAAAAGACTATTTTTTCACTTAATTTATTTAAACTACATATGATTGTTTAAAGAAAAATCTGTAATGCTGTCTTGTGGGGTTTATAATTATGTAGATGTAATGCATATGAAAATTATAGTGTAAAGAATGATTGGGGGTAAATAGATCTATACGATTGTAAGGCTTCTACAGTTTATGTAAAGTGGCACACACTTAACTCTCACAGATTGTAAAAGGAAAGGAAATACATTGTAATCTATAGGCAATCAACAAAAAATGCAAAAAGGTATAGCTAAAAAGTCAATACATAAATTAAGAAGTAATTCTAAAATCTATTAAAATAATTTTAAAAGAAATTAGGAAAAGAGGAACAGAGGAGCAGAAATTAGAGGCTGCAAACATAAAACAAATAGTAAAATGGAAGACCTGTCTCCAAATATATCAATAATTACATTGAATGCTAATGGACTAAAAACTCCAATGAAAAGCAAAGATTGTCAGAATGGATAAAAACACTTTCTGTAAGAGACCCACTTTAAACAGAAAGAAACAGATGTGTTGAGAGAATGAATGGAAAAAAAATACCATGAGAATAGTAAGCATAAGAATGCTGGCGTGGCTGTATCAATATCAGATGAAGTTAACTTCATGATAAAGAGTGCTACCAGGTGTGGAAAGGGACATGTCCTAATGATAAGCATCAATTCAACAGGAAGATATTACAATGATAGAGTTATGTGGGCCTAATAACAGAGCTTTAAAATACACAAAGCAAAAATGGCAGAGTTAAAAGGAGAAGTAGACAATACCACAATCATAGTTAGAAATGTTAACACCTCTCCTCAGTCATTGATAGAAAAACTAGGCCTAAAATCAGTAAAGACATAGGCTATCTGTACAAAACCATCACCACCTTGACCTATTAATAATTATAGAACACTACACCCAACAACTGAAGAATACACATTCTTTCCAGATACATGTGGAGCTTTTGTCAAGATAAAACATATGTTAGGCCATAAAATGTCTTGATAAGTTGAAAAGGATGGAAATCCTACAGAGTATTTTCTCTGTCCAAAGTGGAATTAAATTAGAAATCAATAACAATAAGAAATCTAGGATGACCCTAAATATTTGGAAATCAAATGCCATACTTCTAAATAACCCCAAAGAAGAAATCATAAGGAAAATTAGAAAAACTTTTGAACAGAATAATAATGAAAATACAACATAGTAATATTCATGAGCTGTAGTTAAAGCAATGTTAAGAGGGAAATTTATAGTTTTACGTACTTACATTATAAAAGAAGAAAGGTCTAAAATCACTGCCTTCAGGTTCTAATTTGAGTCTAAAAAAAAAAACTGGGTAAAGAAAGGAAGAAGAAAAAAGTAAACCCAGAGTAAGTAGGAGTAAAGAAATATAAGAACAGGAATATATGACGTAAAAACAAAGAATAGAGAAAATTAACAGAACCAAAAGTTGGTTCTCTAGAAAAGATCAACTCTAGTTAGACTAATCAAGAAAAGGAGAGAGAACGCAAATTATCAATATTAGAATAAAAGAGGGGTCAACACTGAAAATGCTACAGATATTGAAAGAATGGTACGAAAATATTTTAAAAACCTTTACACCAACAAATTTGACAACTTAGATGAAATGGACAAATTCCTTGAAAAATGCAACTTACCATAACTCATGTTTGATAAAATAGAAATCTAAATAACTCTACATCTATTTAGGAAATTGAATTTATTATAAAAAAATGTTCCCCAAAGAAAACTTTGCTCAAAATAGTTTCATTAAGTCTAACGTTTAAGAGAGAAATAATGCAAATCTTTCATAAACTCTCTCAGAGAACAAACAAGGCAAGAATACCTCTGAACTTATTTTATGAGACCAGCATAATTCTAATATAAAACCTGACAAAGACATTAGAAAAAAGTAGAAGGGACACAAGTGCAAAAATTTCAAACAAAACATTAGCAAGTTGAACTAGTTATACATAAAAAGGATAATACATCATACTTAAGTACGCTTCATACCAGAAATGCAAGTTTGAGTTAATATTAGAAAAATTGATCCATATAATTTAACCAGTTAACAGAATGATGGAGAAAATTATATAATTATTTCAATAGACACAGAAAAAGAATTCAACACTCATTCATAATAAAAACTCTTGGAAAATAAGGAATAAAAGAGAACTTCCTCAATCTGATAAAAACAATTTATGAAAAACCTACAGCTAACATCGTACTTAATGGTGAAATATTGGGTGCTTTCCCCCCAATATCAGGAACAAGACAAGGGTATCTACTTCCACTAATTCCATTCAACGTTTGAACCAGAAGTCTTAACTATTGCAATAATGCAGGCACAAGAAGTAAAGGCATTAAGATTGGAAAAGAATTATAATTAACCCTACACATGACATGATTGTTTATGTAGAAAATCCTACGAAATCTACAAAACAATGACTAGAACTAATACATCAATTGAACAAGGTTCAAGGTTAATATTAAAATATCAATTGTATTTTTATATACTAGCAGCAAAAACTGGGGGAAAAACCTTGAAAAACAATTCCATTAATGTCATCAAAGAATATAAAAGACTCAGGAATAAATTTAACAAAAGATGGGCAAGATCTCTATTGAAGACTACAGAACATTACTGAGAGAAATTAAGGAAGACCCAAATAAATGGAGGGATACATCCATGTTCTCAGATTGGAATCAAGTTGTGAAGATGTTTCAGTTCTCTAAAAGTTGATCTATAGGATCACTGCAATCCCAACCAAATCTAAAGTTTGTATAGACATGCAAAGAATACCTAAAATAATCTTGAAATAGAAGAACAAATTTGGAGTGCTCAAACTCTGACCTGAAAACATAAAACCACAGTACAAGACAGTGTGGTACTGGCAGAAGGATTGGCGAATAGTTAAATAGATCTGAATAGAGAGCCAGGAAACAGGTCCTTACTTACAGTCATTTGGTTTTTGATAAGATGCCAAAGCAATTCAATGGAAGAAAGAAAAGTCTTTTCAAAAAAAAAATGGTGCTGTATTAACTGGATGTTCATATGGAAACAAAACCTCAACTCCTTTCTCACACTATGTACAAAGATTAATTTGAAATGAATCACAGACCTAAATGTAAAGCCATAAAGCTTTTAAAGAAAAACATGTAAGAATAACTTCATAACCTGGGACAGGCAAATGTTTGATAAACAGCAAAAAACATAAAAGAAAAATCAATAAATTAGTCTCTATCAAAATTAAAAAGTTCAGCTGATAGAAGATTCCATTAAGAAAATAGAGGCAAGGACTTCCCTGGTGGTGCAGTGGTTAAGAACCTGCCTGCCAATGCAGGGGACATGGGTTTGATCCCTGGTCCTGGAAGATCCCACATGCCGCAGAGCAACTAAGCCCCTGTGCCACAACTACTGAGCCCTTGTGCCACAACTACTGAGCCTGTGTGCCACAACTACTGAAGCCCGCATGCCTAGAGCCCATGCTCTGCAACAAAGAGAAGCCACCGCAACAAAGAGTAGCCCCCACTCGCCACAACTAGAGAAAGCCTGTGCGCAGCAATGAAAACCCAACACAGCCAAAAAAAAAAAAAAAAAAAAAAAAACTAGAGGCGAGCGTATATTGGGAGAAAATATTTGCAGAACATCTGAAAAAGAAATGGTATCCTGGATATATAAAGAACTCTTTAACTCAGTGATGAAAACACAATGCAATTAAAATGGACGAAAGAGCTGAATGACACTTCACAAAAGAAGATATTCATATGGCCAATAGGGGCGTGAAAAACACTCAACCATTACTCATCAGGGAAATGAAAATTAAAACCACAACAAGATACTACCACAGACCTACCTAAAATGAAAAAGACCGATATCACCAAATGTTAGTGAGGATGTGACAACTTCTTATAAAACTATACAAACACCTACCCTGTGACCCAGCAATACCATTCCCAGGTGTTTTCCCAAGAGAAATGGAAACATACATTCGCAAAAAGACGTATACAGGAATGTTCACAGCAGCTCTATTCATTGGAGTGGAAAAACTGGAGGCATGTCAGCTGTTCCTGGGTAGGAGAACAGATCAGCAAATGGGGATATCTTAATAAAATGGAATGCTACACAGCAATAAAAAAGGAACAGACCATCGATACACACAGCAACATTGATGGATACCAAAACATTACACTGAGCAAAAGAAGGCTTACAGAACAGTACACTCTCCTTGTGTTCACATGAAGCCCTAGACCAGACAAAACTCACCTACAGTGGAACAAATCAGAATTGTGGTTTCTTCTTGGAGTGGGAGGCTTGACAGAAAAGGGGCATGGGAGAATTTTCTAAGGTGATGGCAACTTTCTTTATCTTGATATTGGTCAAAAGTCACCTCAGGTAGATGTGCGTGCTTTGATGTATGGAATTTTCCCATTAAAACAACCTGCAAAACTCAACTCAATAAATAGTTTGAGGACCACAAAACATGGTAAAGAGAATACAAAAGCGGACACGGAGGAAATTAAAATTTAGGAGAGAAACAAATGAAGTTTTAAAAAATGAATAGCTCTCAATTTCACCAAGTTAATTCAAAAAAATTTTTTATTAAAGAAATGAACTCTGAATTGTTAACAGTGACACCCACTGGGGAGTGAAATGGAAGGGAGGGCTTCAATTTTCCCCTTCTCTACGTGTTCCTTCTTTACCAGGCCTTTACTGGCTTCTAGTTATAATTTATTTTAAATTTAAAATGTCATGGTTCCCAGATGCATCTATATCTGGAGCATATGCATACTCTTTGCCCAAATCACATGCCTGAAAATAGTAAGACATTTTTTAGAGTATCAGGCATTCTTTGATTTATTTATTATGTATTGATTGTGTGAGACCGATACGGCACAGAGAACTTCACACGTATACACAGTTCTCCTCACCTTCAAAGAACTCAGCTGGGGACGGAAAATTGTCCACAGCAAGCTGAAAGCACGGAAGGGGTTTTAAAAAAGGGCTTTATGAGTGTGTGTGCATATATGATAGAGAGAAAAACCAAACAGCCTTCTCTCTTGTTCTCATTCACTCTCTCTCTCTCCCCTTTCTGTCTCTTTCCTATTCATCTATCTACCCATCACTACCCGAATTTTCTCTGTACTAATACTCACGATGCAAGAGAGTCAGGTGCAGTATGTGTGGCCAGATGGACGCCTCCTCGGTGGATTTTTGAAGGGGCCCAGGACCCTCTCTGGAAACATGTTAGGATCTTTGAAGAATCTTCTGTGCCTAGTTCTACGTGCAAGTTTACAAACCACAGCCCAGTCTGTGGCTTCCTCGACCCTGCCTGCAGCCTGCGTGGGGAGAAATTGCCCTGGCAGGGATGTTTTCCTTTGTTCTTCCTCACAGTTGCTTTCTTCTGGAATCCAGGGTCAAAGGGATGACATTGGTCTTCTCTCTCCCCCGGGTGCCCTGATGCAGGGGCTGGTGGTACTTGGATGCTCAGGCTGCTTTCTACCGGGGCTCCCCTGCTCTCCCTGGAAAGAGGGCCTGGGAGGGCACAAGAGCCACTGAGGGAGGCTCCTCTCGAGGGCCTGAGGGCAGAGAAAGAGGCTGAAACCAGACCTTCGAGAGAAGCCAGGCCCAGTGGGATAGGGGGTGCCGCCTACCCATCCTTCACCACGATGTCGGCAGGCCCAAGCTCAAGTGCTACCCCAGGGAGGGGGAATAACTTTGGTACACCGAGATTAAGCTTCCACTGAAAGCAGTCAAGGACCAAAAGCAGAGACTATGTTCTGTTACACGCCAAAATGAAGAGGGTTATAATTCTCACGTCATCAAGCTGCAGACTCGAATTTCTACATCCTGTGCTTACATGGAGGAAGTCTCATTAAAACAAAAACAAACAAACAAACAGGGACTTCCCTGGAGGTCCAGTGGTTAAGACTTCGCCATCCAATGCAGGAGGTATGAGTTCGATCCCTGGTTGGGGAGCTAAGATCCCACATGCCTCGGGGCCAGAAAACCAAAACATAAAACAGAAGCAATATTGTAACAAATTCAATAAAGACTAAAAAATGGTCCATATCGAAAAAAAGGTCTTTAAAAAGTTCTTTAAAAAACAGAAAAATCTCAAACACATAAAAACAAAAAGAAAAAACAGAACTGAACAAAACCAACAAAAGAACAATAATAAAAACAAAAAAATCCCCTCTGGTTTCCTTTTGGCTGTACTTCCATGTCCAACAGAAGAATGACAGCCAGTTGTCGTGGAAAGAGCCCCAAAGAGGGAGTCCAGAGAGTTCACCCTGGTTACCTGTTGTGTGGCCCAGAGTGGATCGCAGCCTTTCTTGGGACCTCCCTCTCCCCACCTGCAAAAGGGCCACCAGGTGAGTCCCTGAGGGCTCCTGGCTCCCTTGAGATGCCAAGATTTACAAAGCTGCCTTTGCAATCGCAAGGGACACATCTGTGAGATTCAAGAAGGTGTCTCACACACAGACATAGAGAACAAATGTATGGATACCGGGGGGGAAGTGGGTGTGGGATGAATTGGGAGATTGGGATCGACATATATGCACTATCGATACTATGTATAGCATAGATAACTAATGAGAACATACCGTATAGCACGGGGAACTCTACTTAATGCACTGTTGTGACCTAAATGGGAAGGAAATCCAGAAAAGAGGGGATGCATGTATATGTATAGCTGATTCATTTTGCTGTACAGTAGAAACTAACACAACATTGTAAAACAACTATACTCCAATAAAAATTAATTTAAAAAAAATAGCCTCTCGCAGGAGGGATGAATTGTAATAGCAACTGAGCACTTGCTCTCCACTAGGCCTCAGGCTAACCGCCAGTAGGAGAGGAGGATGCCACAGATGAGGAAACTGAGGCTTAGAAGGGTAAGTAATGTGCCTGAGTGAGTCAGAATTTGAACCCAAGCAGATGGATTTTTGGCCCAGGCATAGACGGGCTGAAATTGAGAAATTGTCTTTTCCATCATTTTTATTGGTTTGGTGGCCATACCTGCTGTTTTTCTGTTGTAACTACATCTCTGCTGGACCCATGTGGTGTGTGGAAGTTATTAAATGGGCATGCTTCAGTGTTTGTCCTGATGGACATATTACACCTCTGAGAGGCAGGACGTTTTAACAAAGAAACACAACTTAAGAAAAGAATGTGTGTTGCTTTCTGGATAAAAGATTAGTTTTTTAATTACAGTTTGCTACTCATAAATCCTTTCGGGATTGTCATTTTTTTAAATGTACCTGGGATTTATTCTCTCTGAGAGGCAGGTGGAGTTCTGCATTTCTAGACCTTCTTTTTTTGGTTTGCAAATATAATGCTTTAAATGAAAATGCAGTGCAAGCAGGGTGGGTGCCCTCACCAGGGTAGCAGAGGACACCAGGCTGTCCTCTTCCAGATCCGCTTTCTGGTTTATCTCTGGAGGATGGAGCAGAGGCCAACGTGGGGCTAAAAGCCAGGGCCTGGCCATGGGGAGGGATCTATTGACCCCGGACCGGCAAGAGAACAGGCAGAATTAGAATGGCCGGTTCTCATTTCGGGGAGGGGGTGGTTCCTGGTGAGAGCATGGCCTTTACCAGACGATTCAGAACATGGCTTGCGCCCTAGAGTGAATTACATCCTTCATGTCTGACCCTTGTAGGTCCCTCCTAGGGTGACCTACTCATCCCAGCTTCCTTTCCTGGCTTTAAAACCCAAAGTCCTGGAAAACCTTTCTGTCCCCTGAAAACTGGGATGGTTGGCCACCTTACCTGTGACTCACCCTTGGCCACTGGGTCTCCAGACACACCTTTTTCATAGGAAGACGATTAAGAGCCTTGTGCTGACTTAGAGCTGGTGTGGTGACTCAAGTGTGGCGACCCGAGCTGCTCTTCCTTCCCTGGGTCCCTGGGCTTGTTTTCAGTCCCCAGACTTTCGAGCCTCGTGGACCCCATCTCCCTTCCTACCAGCAGGTACTGTCAGCACCCCCGTAGGCCCGGCATGTCTTTGCTGGTTCAACAATGCAGACAAACAGGGCCCAGACTGGTGGCCAGTCTGCAGGGACTCTCCTGAACAGCACGGGGCTCCCCAGTCAGAACAGGGACGGGCACACCTCCCCTCCCATGTTCTAGAAAAGTCAGCCTGAGAGTTAGGCATATTGCATAGCGCCCATTCCCCATGTGACCATGTGAGTGTTTTTAGCACTAGACCCTTTCTCCAATTTGTCCCCTGAAGGCCAGACTGCCCTTTTCCAAGTTCTCCTGAGAGCAGAAAAGTCCCCTGTGAGAAAGCTGGGCTTCGATGGTGTCTTTTCTGAAGGAGCCACTGTACTGGTCAGGGTTCTCCAGAGAAACAGAACCTATAGGGTGTATATAGAGAGACTGATGTGTATAAGAGGAAACTGATGATAGGAACGGGCTCACGTGGTTATGGAGGCCGAGAAGGTCCACCACCTGCCACATGCAAGCTGAGGACCAGGAAAGCTGATGGTGTCATTTAGTCTGAGTCCAAAGGCCTGAGAATGGGGGAGGCGGGATGATGGTGTAAGACCTGGTCTGAGTTCGAAAGCCCAAGACCTAGAAGCACTGATGTCCCAGGGCGGAGAAGATGGATGTTTCAGCTCAAGCAGGCAGTGAATTTGTCTTCCCTTAGCTTTTTTATTCTATTCAGGCTCTCAACAGATTGGAAGATGCCCACGGCATTGGTGAGGGTCCCTCTGCATCCCTCAGTCTACCATGCAAATGCTAACCTCTCCCAGAGACACCTTCACAGACATGCCCAGAGGTATTGCTTTACTGGTTATCTTAGCATCACTTAGACTAGTCAAGCGGACACGTAAAATTAACCATCACAGCCAGTTTGTATCACTGGAAACAGGAAATACCAGCTGGAGAACAAAAAAGATATAAGCGGGTTGCCTAAATACAACACATTAATACATATAAATACAACATTCATCTTAAAAAAAATAAGTAGTAAAACATTTGTAGTTTTAGTCCTCAATTTAACTCCTCAAAAAGTGTAAAGATAGTCTGTGCAGTAAAGGGCAGGTAGAAAATTACTGCCATTTCAATAAGCTTACATATGAAAATTCCATCCATGGCTCCAGTAATAATTTAAGGCCTCTTACAAAGAGCACAATCTTCTCTTTCCAAATGAAAAGACAAGACTAGGGTGGGTCAGAGATTTCATAGCCTCCTTGATAAAACAAAGTTAAAGACAACATAATTTAAAATCATCCTATCAACGTGATTGGATATAGTTCAGACTGGTCACGGTACCGTTGAGAAAAAACAGCTACCAATGAGATTCTCTTCTTCATGGGCTAGTGGGGCTGGGATGGGGAGATATGAATGGATAAAGAAGATATGGCGCATATATACAATGGAATATTATTCAGCCATAAAAAGAAACAAAATTGAGTTATTTGTAGTGAGGTGGATGGACCTAGAATCTGTCATACAGAGTGAAGTAAGTCAGAAAGAGAAAAACAAATACCATATGCTAACACATATATATGGAATCTAAAAAAAAAAAATGGTTCTGAAGAACCTAGGGGCAGGGCAGGAATAAAGACGCAGACATAGAGAATGGGCTTAAGGACATGGGGAGGGGGAAGGATAAGTTGGGATGAACTTGAGAGAGTGGCATGGACATATGTACACTACCAAATGTAAAATAGATAGCTAGTGGGAAGCAGCCGCATAGCACAGGGAGATCAGCTCGGTGCTTTGTGACCACCTAGAGGGGTGGGATAGGGAGGGTGGGAGGGAAATGCAAGAGGGAGGGGATATGGGGATATAAGTATACGTATAGCTGATTCACTTTGTTATACAGCAGAAACTAATACAACAATGTAAAGCAATTATACTCCAATAAAGATGTTAAAAAAAAAAAGAAAAGGTCATGTTTTGATTTTCCAGTCTCAGACTGACAAAAGTATATACAGTTTAATGTTGTTTTTGGCTAAACCAAATGCCTCTTTGGTAAAATTAAACTTGAAGGAATTATAAATAAGATCTAATATTGAAGGCTCTTGCAAGGAGGTAAAGAGAAGGAGGAAAGTTGTATCCCAGGCATCTTAGACCGTTTTCAGTGTGTGGAACCTAAAACTCTATGCAGTAGGCACTTATGACATGTTTTTGATTGGGTAAAGGAGTCCTGCATCTCCAGTATGGAAACAAGGGTATGATACTCAGCACACAGTAGGCACTCAATAAGTACTTCTTTCCTGGACTGTAAGCCTGAATAATCAGCCCTCGTCAGCTCTTCTTACGCCTGTGACCTCTCTCCTAAACTATGTTCTTCTAGTTGATTCTTCAGCCATGAGAATCAGCTTACCTTATGTCATTAGAGCACAAGGAATGTGTCAGCCACTAGGGCTTAAGGAATTTGGCCCCTTTCCAAGACCACCACAAGAAAAAGAAGTGCAATCTGCACACTGGTGCCTCCTGACCCAAATCTAAGGTTGTCCACTCTTGACACTGTTACCGAACCAAACTTGGGTCCATTTGCCCGCACTCAGTAAAGCCAACGTACTGACACCAGGTTGTGGTGAAGGGAAATGAAGCAGTTATTGCAGGGCGCCAAGCAGAGAGTTCAGGACAGCTAGGGCTCAAAACGCCAGAAACCCCGATGGGTTTCAGCAAAGCATTTAGGGAGGGGCGTCCCGCGGTGTGTGATCAGCTCGTGCACAATTCTCTGATTGGTTGGTGGTGGGGTAACAGGGCGATGTCACGGGGGTGAACATTGTCAACCCTTAGGTGCCAGTAGGTCTGGGGGGCTCCATGCTTATGATTATCGAGTAGTTCATTTCTTCCCTTGGGTGGTGGTTTTAGCATCTGTAAAACAACTCAGGAATGTGCATCAGATACTATTATCAAGGTCCTTAAGGGAGGAGCTAAAGCAGAGGATACGGGGGAAGGGCCTGCCCGGGAAGGCCCCACTGGGTCCTGCTCGGTTACAACCCAAGACCCATCGAGGTTCTCAGGCACAATCACCTCCACCACAGGGGAGGGGCTGTCTGCTACGGTTTGGCTCAAGACCCTCTACCCTGGCTTAACTTGGACCTGCATGATCCTCTTGCTTTTTCTGAGGTTTAAACCGTCTTTCTTCTTCCTGGATTCCTTTTGGAGTTTGTTCAAGGAACATACAGTCACTGGGTTCCTTCCCTCCCTCACCTCCCTAACCATGTTTTTAAGCCACATCTGCATCTCCCGTCCCCAACCACTGACCCCTCTTCTAGATTCACCGTCATCATAGCAACAACACTATAGCCCAGATGTCAGCAGTTCCCTGTCCTCTGGATCCTGCATTCATAGGGTCAGTCTGTTTCTCATCCCAAGCCTAACTCAACACAACTCAAACTCTTCGAGATAAACAAAAAGAGTCCACTTTTCCACAACTCTTAGTGAAAAGCATAGACTTGACACACGATGTTGAGTAGCCCAAGGAAGAGATTAACCCCACATATTTCAAAGCCCGCAAAAATTCCCTGTTAAATAAATTTCTTCTTTCCCAAAGTTATTTCTCTTTTGAGATCTCATCCTTGATGCTCCTCCTTCTGGAATCCCCATCCCTTCCCAGGAGCACCGAGTCCTTCCTCTCTGTTTTTTTTTTTTTTTTTTTTTTTTGCGGTACGCGGGCCTCTCACTGTTGTGGCCTCTCCCATTGCGGAGCACAGGCTCCGGACGCGCAGGCTCAGCGGTCATGGCTCACGGGCCCAGCCGCTCTGCGGCATGTGGGATCTTCCCGGACTGGGGCACGAACCCGTGTCCCCTGCATCGGCAGGCGGGCTCTCAACCGCTGCGCCACCAGGGAAGCCCTAAGACAACATCTTGAACAGTAGAAAATTGAGTCCTTAATGAACATGGATCCCAAGGGCTGCAGGGGCGATGGGTGGCTGCTTTCATAGGAAGAAGGAAGACTTATCATTGCTGACTCTTGTGTCTTTTGAATTTTGAACCATCAGACTGCATTCGCTTTTTTAGAAAATTGAGATATAATTCACTTGTCATAAAATTCACCCCTTTAAAGTGTACAATTCAGTGGCGTTTAGTGTATTCACAAGGCTGTGCAACCATCCCCACTATCTCATTCTGGAACATTTGCATAACCCCCCAGAGAAAGCCGGTACGATTAACAGTTATTCCCCATCTCCTTCTCCTTCAGCTCCTGACAGCCATTAATCTACTTCCTGTCTCTATGGATTTGCCTGTCTAAGCATTTCATTTAAATGGAACCATAAATTATATGGACTTTTGAGACCAGCTTCTTTCTCTTAGCATAATGTTTTCAAGGTTCATCCATGTTTTAGCATGCATTGGTACTTCATTCCTTTCTATAGCTGAATAATGTCCTGATATTGTGTTTCTTCATTTATCGGTTGATGGACATTATCATAAAGAACGCTGCTACGAACATCCATGCACAAGTGTTTGTGTGAACATGTTTTCAGTTCGCTTATATATGTAAGAGTGGAATCGCTGGGTCATACGGTAAATCTGTGCTTAACATTTTGAGGAACTGCCAAAGTCTTTTTCACGGTGGCTGCACTAGTTTTTCATTCCCACCAGCAATATATTGAGGGATCAAATGTCTTCACATCCTCAACAATACTTGGGTTTATCTTGCTTTTTTTAATTTTAATCATCCTACTGAGTGTGAAGTGGCATTTTATTGGGGTTTTTACTTGCATTTATCTAATGACTAATGATGTTGAGCATCTTTTCATTTGCTTATTGACTACTTGTATATCTTTTTCAAAGAAATATCTATTCAGATCTCTCATCCATATTCTAACTGGGGTATTTATCTTTTCACTGTTGAGTTGTAATAATTTTTTTATGTATTCTAGATACTCAACTCTTGTCAGATGTATGCTTTGCAAGTATGTCTCCCGTTCTGTGAGTTGGCTTTTCACTTTCTTGATGGCGTCCTTGAAACACAACAGTTTTTAGTTTTCATGATGTTAACTATATCTATTTTTAATTTAGATGCTTTTGCTTCTGATAGCCTATCTAAGAAATCATTGCCTAATCCAAAGTCACAAAGACTTATGTTTTCTTCTAAAAGTTTTATAGTTTTAGCTGTTACGTTAGGTCTTTCATTCACTTGAAGTTGATTTTTTGCGTGGTGTGAGTATGAAGTCTAATTACATTCTTCTGCAGGTGGATATCTAGTTGTCTCAGCATCATTTGTTGAAAAGACTATTATTTTCCCATTGAATTGTCTTGGAACTCTTCTTGAATATCAATTGACCATAAATATATGGGTTTATTTCTAGACTATCAATTCTATTCCATTGTTCTATGCATCTCCTTATGCCAATACCATGCGGTCTTGATTACTGTAGCTTTGTAAAAGTTTTCAAATCTGCAAGTGTGAATCATTTAACCATGTTCTTCTTTTAAAGATTATTTGGCTATTCTGGGTCCCTTATATTTCCACGTGAATTTTAGAGTTAGTTTATTGATTTCTCCTAAAAGGAGGTTGAATTTTGGTAGGCATTGTGTTGAATCTGGTGGTCAGTTTGGAGAGCATGGCCATCATAACAATATTACATTTTACAATCCACAAACAAGAAATGTCTTTCCATTTATTTAGTTTTTTTCTTTTTTGTGGGGGGCGGTGGTGGTACGCGGGCCTCTCACTGTTGTGGCCCCTCCCACTGTGGAGCACAGGCTCCGGACGCGCAGGCTCAGCGGCCATGGCTCACGGGCCTAGCCGCTCCGCGGCATGTGGGATCTTCCCGGACCGGGGCACGAACCTGACTCTCAACCGCTGTGCCACCAGGGAAGCCCTATTTAGGTTATCTTTAATTTTTTCAACGTTTTGCAGTTTACAGCGTATAAAGTTTTGTACCCCTTTGATTAAATTAATTCCTAAGTATTTTATTCTTTGTGACGCTGTTATAAATGGAATTATTTTCTTAATTTAACTTTTGGATTACTCCTTACTAGTGTATAAAAATTCAACGGATTTTTTTTTAAATACTGATTTTGTATCTGGCAACCTTGCTAAACTCCTTTATTAATTCTAATAGTTTTTTAGCGGGTCTCTTGGGATTTTCTACATACAAGATCAGAGATAGATTTACTTCTTAGTTTCCAATCTGGATGACTTCTATTTCTTTTTCTTGCATAAATGCCCCTGCTAGAAACTTCAGTACAAAGTTGAATAGAAATAGTGAGAATGGATATTTTTGTCTTATTCCTGATCTTAGACAGAAAGCTTTTGGTCTTTCATCATTAACTATGATGTTAGTTGTTATTATTCTTTTTTTTTAGGGATTCCCTTGGGGATTATAATTATCACCTTAATTTATGACAATCTAGTTTATATTAATACCACTTTAACAATACTAAATGGTTCAATAGTATGTAAAACTCTGCTCCTACATTGCTTCATTTCCCGCCCCCCCTTTTGTTCTGTATTGTACAAAATGCATCTTTATATTTTGTGTATCCATCAATAGACATTTATTATTATGACTTTACGCAGTTGTCTCAAATCAAATAGGAGAGGAAAAAAGAATTACAAACAAAAAGTACATCTGTACTCTCTTTTGCATTACCTATGTAGTTACCTTTACTGGTCCTCTTCAGTTATTTTTGTGTGGATTCAAGCTGCTGTTCTTTCATTTCAGCCTGAAGGACTCTTCAGTATTTCCTATAGGAACAGGTCTGTCAACGACAAATGCTCTCAGTTTTTATCTAGGAATGCCTTAATTTCTTCTTCATTCTTTTTTTTTTTTTTTTTTTTTTTGTGGTACGCGGGTTTCTCACTGCTGTGGCCTCTCCCGTTGAGGAGCACAGGCTCCGGACGCGCAGGCTCAGCGGCCATGGCTCACGGGCCCAGCCGCTCCGCGGCACGTGGGATCCTCCCAGACCAGGACACGAACCCGTGTCCCCTGCATCGGCAGGCGGGCTCTCAACCACTGCGCCACCAGGGAAGCCCTTCTTCATTCTTTAATGACTGTTTTTCGGGATATAGAATTCTTGGTTGATCATCTCGCAGCACTTTTCTCGCAGCACTTTTCATATATCCTTCCACCACCTCCTGGTTTCCATGGATTCTGAAGAGAAAACAGCTCAGTCTTACTGAGGATTCCTTGTGTGTGACAAGTCAAGATTGTGTCTTTGTCCTTGACTTTTGAGATTTTGATAATGATGTGTCTAGGTGTGGATATATTTTAGTGTGTCCTACTTGGAATCCATTGAGCCTCTTGGATGTGTAGTTTAATGTTTTTCATAAAATTTGAAAAGTTTACAGACATTATTTCTTCAACTTTTCTTTTTTTCTGCCACTTTCTCTTTTTCTGCTCCTCTGGGACTCCCCATTATGTGTAGGTTGGTATGCTTGATGGTGTCCCACAGGTCTCTGAGGTTCTGGATAATCTCAATTGACCCCTCTTCAAGTTTACTGAATCTTTCTTCCTCCTGGTCAGATCCATTGCGAGCCCTTCTAGTGAATTTTCAGTTATTGTACTTTTCAACTCCATAATTTCTATTTGATTGTTTTTAGAAAATGATTTCTATCTCTTTATTGATACTTTCTATTAAGTGAGACACTATTCTCCTACTTTCCTTTAGTTCTTTAGACATGATTTCCTTTAGCTCTTTGAGCTAAATTTAAAGACTTTGTCTAGGAAGTCCTATGTTTGGGCTTCCTCAAGGACAGTGTCTGTTGATTACATGTTCCCTTTTTATGGACCATACTTTCTTATTTCTTTCTATGTCTTGTAATTTTTTATTAAAACCTGGACATTTTAAATAACATAATGTGGCAACTCTGGAAATCGGAGTCTCTCCTCCACTTCCCTGGTTTTGTTGTTGTTGCTGTTTATTGTTGGTGTTTGGTTGTTTAGTGACTTTTCTGATGTAATTCTGTAAAGTCTGCATTCTTTGTCCTGTGTAGCTACTGAAGTCTCTGCTTGGTTAAGTTAATGGTCAGCTAATGATAGGACTGAGATTTCCTTAAAGGTCTGAGGGCCCTCTAGATTCCCCAGAATATGACAGAGCTTTTCATATTATTCCTATTCCCCAGTTTTTACTTTAAACATTTTGGTTAGCCTCTTGTTTGTCCCAGCTGTTATCCACTCCCTCAAACATCCATGAAGCTGAACAATTACCTCTAAATGTTTTTAACAAATGCACTAGAGGAAATGGCTTTTCTACTGGGGAAACTCCAAATCAGATTAAACAAGGACAGAGTTGCAAGTGAGGTCTTCCAGAGAACCACCAGACTGGTTTTTCTCATGATGGAAGCTGTTGGCTTTCAAGGTTACCATGGAGCTGGAGAGAGAGAGTGATGGGCGTGGGACAGGTTAAAATGCTGTAAAACTCACTGTTTTGTGTTGCTTGCGTAAATATTCCCTGGATAGCTGCTAGCATTTGGTTAATTTCCAGAGTTCTGAAAAAGTTGACTCTATCATTGTTTTTATTTTTTATTTATTTTATTTATTTATTTTTGGCTGCATCGTGTCTTAGCTGTGACACATGGGATCTTCACTGCGGCATGCAGGATCTTTAGTTGCGACATGCAGGATCTAGTTCCCTGACCAGGGATCGAACCTGGGCCCCCCTGCACTGGGAGTGTGGAGTCTTAACCACTGGACCACCAGGGAAGTCCCCTGCATTAATTATTAATTAATTGTTTCACATCAATTTTAACCAATTCATTTGGAGTATGTCACCCATACATATTTTTATTAAACTAAATAAAAGCTAATGAGGTTTCTGACTAAAGAAAGAAAGAAAGCCAAAGAAAGAAACATGGCGATAAGCTGTGCCACATTCTTAGGGTTAAAGTCACGTTTTCTAGTAGGCGTTTTGTTAAATGTGGTATTTCAAACATACATGCAAATGAGCCTAGCCTCAACATTTGTCATTTGGTGGCCCGTTTTCTATATCACCCTTGTATCTGTGTCACCACCTACTTCACACCCCATTCCTGTATTATCTTGAAACAAATTTCAGTACTTAGATAACTTTGTTTGTAAAACATTCAGTGTCTATCTCCAGAAGATAAGAGTTCTTTTTTTTTTTTTTGGCAACAACTTTATCAAAGTATAATTGCCACTTAATAAACCTTATATAATTAAATTGTATATTTGAGTAGTTTGGACATATTTATACATCTCTGAAACTGTCATTCCAATTAAGATAATGAACATATACATCACCCCCAAAAGTTTCCTTCTGCCACTTTGCAGTTCCTGCAGCCTTCCAACTCCCTCTCCCCCAAGAGGCAACTACCAATCTTTCTGTTACTATAGATTAGTTGCATTTTTCTACCATTTTATATAACTAGAATCATAGTATGTACTTGTGTTTGCCTTTTTTCTCTTATTCAGCATAATTATTTTGATATTCAATCATGCTTTTGTGTACATGAATCTCTTCTTCCTTTTTATTGTTGAGTAACATTCTATTGGATGGATATGTTACAAGTTGTTAATCTGTTCATTTGCTGGGGTCCTCTCGTGCTACTTTCCATGTTTTATAAGTTCAGAAAAGACCATTATGAACGTTGGGGTGCAAATCTTTGTGTGAATATATTCTTTCTTTCTTTCTGTGTAATAACAAGGGGTGGAATGGCTGAGTCATATGGTAGACATATTTTTAACTTTCTAAAAAAACTGACAAAATGCTCTTCAGAGTGGTCATACTATTTTCCATTCCCACCAGCAGTGAACGAGTGTTCCAGTTGCTTCACACCCTTGCAAACATTTGGGATGGTCAGTCTTTTTCATTTTATTCACTCACGTGGGCTAGTCTCATTTTGGTTGTAATTTGCATTTCCCTAAGGACTAACAATGTCGAGCCTCTTTTCATGTGCTTAAATTCCAATTCTGTGCATTCTTTGGTGCAGTTTTCTTTCAGATCTTTTGCCCACTCAAAAAATTACATTGTTTGTCTTCTTATAAAGAACTTATTTATAAATTCTAGTACAAGACCTTTGTCATGTATATGTTTTGCAAATATTTTCAGTCTGTGGCTTGCCTTTTCATTTTCTTAAGTGTCTTTTGAAGCAAAAGCTTATTTTTTATTTTGATAAGATCCAGTCAATAGATTATTTCTTTTATGATTTGCATTTTATTTGTTGAATTTAACAAATTGGTGCCCAAACCAAGGTCACTAAGATGTTCTCGTATGTTTTCTTCTAAGAGTTCTATAGTCTTAGCTCTTACATTTATGTCTATGATCTATTTTGAGTTGACGCTGTATAAGGTGAAGGATTTTTTTTTTTTTTTTTTTGTATATGGCTGCCCATGTTTTCCTGGCACCATTCGTTGAAGATTCCATTTCTATACTGAATTTCCTTGGTCCCTTGTCAGAAAAAAAATCGACCATGTACATGTGGGTCTGCTTCTGTATTCCTAAGTCTGTCCCACTGATCTATATGTCTATCTTGACACCAACCCCACTGATTATTTTAAATTTATAATAAGCTATGGCAATCATCAAGTAAATTATCAAGTTTTATAATAAGCTTTATGAGAGGATGTAGGGCTCGAGAGGTTCCCGGGCTGCTCCAGTGTGCCTGTCCCCATAGCCTGGAGGGTCTTGTGCCCCTTTAGGCAGTGAGGCTGGAGTGAGGGGAAGCTTTGAGGTCCTCTCCTGCCCTGGCACAGATAAGAAGAGAGACAGGGACTCTGACTCAAGAGTCCAGTCCAGGCTGTACCACCCAGCGTGACCAGTTAGGCTAATTCTTTAGAGGGAAAGACCAGATGTGATGAAAAGCACCAAAGAGGCAGGTGTCATTTCCTCCAGACAAAGAAGACAAGGAAGACAGCAGCACAGCAGCTTAGGAAAACCAGCCACTGGTAGGTTCAACCAAGAGCGTGGCTATGGAATTCAGGAGACCCAAATATCCCCCTTTTCATCCCTGTCTCTCTACTAAAAAAAAATAAGAATAAAATCCCTGGGCTTCCCTGGTGGCGCAGTGGCTGAGAGTCCGCCTGCCGATACGGGGGACTCGGGTTCGTGCCCTGGTCCGGGAAGATCCCACATGCCACGGAGCGGCTGGGTCCGTGAGTCATGGCCGCTGGGCCTGCGCGTTCGGAGCCTGTGCTCCGCAACGGGAGAGGCCACAACAGTGAGAGGCCCGCGTACCGCAAAAAAAAAAATAAATAAAAAAAAATAAAATAAAATCCCTACCGCGGTTTTGGGTGTTGCAAGAAGGGGCACGTGTGAATTATACTGAGGAGAAAGCTTCAGCTTCTGGCAAAGGACTTCTCATAGGGCTCGGGTGAGAGGCCATGCCTGGCTTGGGAGGCACACACACCAGGGCGGTGTGCCTGGAGGCCACACTGGGCTTCGGGAAGACCCCGGAGGAGACTCAAAGCCCATAATCACAGGATGAACAGAGACGCCCCCCGGGGAATCAGAGACGTGGACACTGTTAGAGGGCCCGGATGAGGTTGTGGTTGGCTCCGGGGAGGACAGCGGGAAGATGCTCCCGAAGACACCAGAGCCATGAACGGACTAGGAGATAGGCGCTGCTTCTCCTACTCTTGGGAAGTTCTGGCCTATGGTCTGTTTGGCTTATAAAGCCCAGGACGCCCAGGACCTCATCACTACATGTGTTGGGACAGAACTGGGACTAGAGTGCCTCTCTGTCCCCGTGAAGTGATCTTTGGGAACCTGGAGTCCCCAGTCAAGCTGAGACAACCCAGCGCAATCGAGATGCCCGCACCATGTCTCCAGCTATGCCTGAACCATTCTGGGGGCAAAAGCATTAAGACAATCTTGCAGAGTTGGCCACTGCTGGCCACAAGAAGGGACACGGGGGGGTGGGGGGTTCAACTTCCTCAACTCTCCCTGTTAAACAACAAAATTTTTACAGTTTTCAAGGAGATAGATCTTAGCCTGCTTTTCCCTTTTCGTTTTAGCCAAAATTACCCTTGACAAAGTTTCATGTAAAACACCAAAGAGTTAAGAATTCTTTACTTTGAGAAAATCTTGTAAAAGTAATGCCCTAAAGGTGTTCCCCAAACTCACATTTCCGGGCACAGACAGCTTTGGGCCAGTGCATCCCAGCCTTGGAGTGGGGGCTCGCATTCCAGGAGCTGCCCTGTGCAAGGGTGATCCGTGGTGCAATGCATTAGGAACTGTTGCGCACTGTGTCCCCTTTGGAAGATTCACAAAGCGATCAACATATCAAAGATTCCAAAGCCCAGGAAAAGGTGCTCCACATCATTAGTTCATTAGGGAAATGTAAATCAAACCCCACTTCACACCCACTAGGATTGCTAGCATAAAAAAAGAGGGACAATAAAAGGCACTGGTAAAGACATGGGGAAATTAGAACTCTCATGCACTGCTGATGGGAATGTAGAATGGTAGCTACTTTGGAGAACAGTTGGGTGCGTCCTCAAAATGAAATATAGAGTCACCGAGTTACCCAGTAATCCCACTTCGAGGTATATATCCAAGAGAATTGAAAACCTGTTCACACAAAATGTGCCCATGAAATGTCTACCAACTGATGAAGAGATAAACAAAATGTGACATCACTAGACAATAAAATATCAATCCTCAACAAAAAGGAATGAAGGGCTGATGAACTTAGACGAACCTTGAAAACATTATGTTATGGAAGCCAGTCACAAAAGGCCACATGTTGTATGATTCCGTCTATATGACACGGCGAGGACAGGCAAATCTACAGAGACAGAAGGTAGATTAGTGGTTGCCTAGGTGGGAGGGTCATTTCAGATGGCCACAAGGTTTCATTTTGGGGTGATGAAAATGTTCTATAGTTACCATGGTGATGACTGCCCAACTATAAATATACGAAAAGCTATTATAGATGCAAACTACTATATATAGGATGGATAAACAGCAAGGTCCTATCGTACAGCTCAGGGAACTATATTCAATATCCTGTGATAAACCATAACTGAAAAGAATATGAAAAAGAATGTATATAAATGTATAACTGGATCACTTTGCTGTACAGCAGAAATTAACAAAACATTGTAAATCAACTATACTTCAATAAAATAATTTTAAAATAAAACCTATTGGACACCTAAAATGGATAAATTTTGTTATGTATAAATTCTAGCTCAAGAAAGCTTTTTTATTTTATTTGATTTGATTTGATCATGCCGTGCGGCTTACAGGATCTTATTTCCCTGACCGGGGACTGAATCCGGGGCCTCAGCAGTGAAAGCACCAATTCCTAACCACTGGACCATCAGGGAACTTCCAATAAAGCTTTTTTTTTTTTTTTCTAAAAAAAAGCTTTTCAAGAAAGCCTGTGCTAAAGAAATCTGCCTAAATTGGTCCTGAATTCATCTAACCACCACATTTTTTTTTTCTCACATTAACACCCAAAGAAACTGATATCCTGAAAAACATGCTTTAGGAAAAACTGCTTTAGAAAACGGGAGTTTGGTGACAGAATTTGTTTCTGTGAACACAGCTTTGGCATGGTTGGGGTAAACCATTTTATAATTTATTTACTTTTTTTGTTTGTTTTTTTTCGGTACGCGGGCCTCTCCCTGTCGTGGCCTCTCCCGTTGCGGAGCACAGGCTCCGGATGCGCAGGCTCAGCGGCCATGGCTCACGGGCCCAGCCGCTCCGCGGCATGTGGGATCTTCCCGGACCGGGGCACGAACCCGCGTCCCCTGCATCGGCAGGCGGACTCTCAACCACTGCGCCATCAGGGAAGCCCTTATTTACATTTTTTGACATGTCAATATCTTGTCTTCTGGTTGGCTTTATGTACATTTGGGGAAAGAAAGTGTGATTTTTGTCTCTTTGAATCCCTGTCCCCCACCAGCCATAGAGGAGTTTACACAGTAGCCATGCCGTAAATATCCAGGTGGGACTTTGTGTCTCTAATGAGTTAATTCAACCAGTCAAGCCAATCAGAAATTACTCATTAAGGGCCTGCAAGCGCTAGGCAGTGTCCTGGGGGCTGGGGATACAAGAGTGAGGAAGGCGGATGTGGGACTGCCCTCACTTAGGGTCCAGTGGCTGAGTCCCTGCCAGGGACCACACAGTGGGGGCACCTCTACCTGGGGGCGAAGTTCTAAAGTCACCCCAAGGCACAGTTTTCACGTAACCAAAACTTCTGAAAATCCTAACAGCGGTACCGCATTTGAGATCACCTTCTTTGCTATTGAAAAGTCTACACAGCACAGTTTTTTCTCCAACGCTGGAAAAGATGCTTTCTCTGGTTGAGCCCCAGTTTCAGACTTCTACATAGAGGCCGTACTATAAAACAAGGGGCCTCCAGCCTGAACAGCCAGCAGGAAGGACAGCGCAGACGGACGGAGGGATGCACGAATGTACCCTCCCCTCCCTATACACTCCTGGGTATAATGAGAATGACATACGAAGTATTGGCACTGTCCAAATAACTTTGATTTATTTAGAAAAATGTGTTGAATTTGCTTAAGTGAGCTTGTAATGTGACTCTCCTGTTTCTGGAAGTTCGGCCTGATCTACAAACACTGGGCTTTGAAGGAAGAAAGAGGCCCCGGAGACCCAAAGGACAATTGGTCCACAGCCGGCAAAACCTGAGGACAGAACCCACTAACCTGGGGTCTCTTAAGACACCCAGTGAATTCCTGGGAAAGGTGCCCCCAGGAAACCACCTCAGGAAGGAATTTGAATGTGATATGAGGACCCCACTGAGGATACTCCGTCCAGGCAGCCTCTCTCCTGTTTTAGAAGCAGCAGGAAGTCTCTGGGGAGAGCTGACAGGCAAGGTTACCAGCTCCACTGAGAGTTCCTGGGAAACCGGTCTTGCCAGCTTCTGTGGGGTCAGAGGGCAGCCTTCCCAGCAGGCCGCCTGGCTCTCTAGAGGCTCCTGGGACCCATCCCACCCCTAGGAGACGGGGGCAGGAAGTTTCAGCAGATTGGGCTTCTGGGCCACTGCCCAGCGATGTACCTTCTCATCCCCCCAAATGCATCTGAGCACAGAAGAAATGCAAGCCTCAGCTGGGCGCTCGCACGAAGCTTTGCAGCCAAACGCACGGGGGGCTTGATGAACACCTGGTCTCTCACTGGTTCCAATGCTCGGAGCTACCCAATTTACATGTAATTAAAGACGCAAGTTTCAAACGCAGAGTCTGGGCTGGAGATAGGAGGCCTCCCCCATCAGATGGTTTTGTTTTGCTTTCCCTCTGCATATGGGCCTTAAATTTTGCCAAGAAAGGTTACAGGGGCTGAGATTGTTTAGTTTGGAGAGGAGAAAGCTCAGGCATGACTTAACTACTGTCTTCAAATACTCAGAGGCATTTATTACAAGGAGGGATGGGCTGCCTGTTTTCTTCTTAAACTGCAGGAACAGAAAGCAGTTGGAATAAAGGAAGGTCTGCACACTGGGCCCTCCCTGAGGGCGCCCCCTCCGTGGCTGCTGCTGCCAATGTGGCCATCTGAGAGGGTTAACATCAGTGGAGTCACCCAGGTGGCCGCTGTGCACCCACTAGGACGGCCCAGACATCTAAGTCTGGTCTCTAGCAGCCAAGATGAAGTGCAAAGATTCTGTCGGTCCCAACTGGGGTTGGGAGCTGCCCCTGCAACCAGCAGAATGCTGGCATACACTTGGGTAACAGACCTATGAGGATGAAATGTGAGAACCAGACCTCTCTGACGGTGGGTGGGGTTGAGGGTGTGGTGAAGGAGCAGGTGGGCTGCTTGGGAGGCCAAGGCAAGGGGCTGACCAGGCACAGCCCCAGCTGAGCTGCAGCGGGAGGGTTCTGGATAGAGTGAATCTTCTATATTCTTTACCTGCTGTGGGACCAGGGCTGAGACCTCAGACACTGTGCTATTGTGATATGACAAGAAATATATATTTGATTTTCATCCTCTGTTCCAAGCAAGGAGCTCCAAAAACCTTTGGGATTTCCCGAGTGATAGGGGAGAGAAGAGCATCTTTTGTGATTCATAATGAGCCCTTTTAACCATACCTGAATTTATGCTAATGAGGTGATCCTTGGTGGGGTTTCTGGATAGCTTCAGGACCGGGGCTGGTTGCCAGAGAAAGTAGCCATATGACTAGAGGGTTGGAGCGTTCAGCCCACCCCCAACCTCCATGGAGGGGAGAGATACTGGGGACTAAATTAATCACCAAGGGCCAAGGATTTAATCAACTCTGCCTACGTAACGGAACCCCCATAAAAACCCCGAACAAAGAGGTTTGGAGAGCTTCCGGGTTGGGGAATGCATCCATGAGCCAGGAGGGTGGTGCACCCCAAACTCCATGGGAGCAGAAGCTCCTACATTTAGGACCCTTCCAGACCTCTATCCAGCCGTTCGTTTGTATCGTTTACAATATCGTTTACCATAAACTGGAAATAGTAAGTAAAACTATTTCACTGGGTTCTATGAACTGTTAGAACAGATGATCAAGGCTGAGCAGAAGGTCATGGGAACCCCCAATTTGTAGCCAAACCAGACAGAAATGTGGGTAACCTGGGGAACCACTACTTGTGACTGGCATCTGAAATGCAGGGAGTTTTATGGAACTGAGCCCTTAACCTGTGGGTTTTGTGTTAACTCCGGGTCGTTAGAATCAGAACTGAACTAAATTGTAGGACATCCAGTTGGTATCTGCAGAGAATTAGAGAATTTCTTGGCTTGGAAAACCCACGCATTTGCTATGAGAAGTATTGTGAGTAAAGGAACAACTCTCCTTTCAACAGCCTTCTCATTTGTGGTTCAGTCCATGGCCCCCTCTCCAACTCATCCTCTCTGTAAATTCCATCCACGCTGAGATCTAGTTCTCCACCCTCACAACTGCTGATCAGTTCTACCTGTTTCTCTCTATTCCTTAGGGCTTGGTTAGGTCTTTGGGGCCCTCCCCCAACTTATTCCACACCCCCTGCTCCTAAGCAGATTCTGTTCTTCCCTCAAGATCCAACTCAAGTGCCCTCTTCCCCCACCCTTGCCCAGGCTGCCCTTCTGCAGCTACGCGCCTCCGTTCAGCTCCTCTGCAGGTGGGATCACACATCAGGGGCTGATGGCTCTATGCCTTGGTCTCGTCTTCCCAAATGGAAGTTCCTTAAGAGAAGTCTCCCGGGGACTCCTGCTGTGTCTGGGCTCCCAATCCATCATCACGGCCCTGACCAGTTCTCAGATTATCAACCCATATTTCAACTGCCCATGGAGGGTCTTCACAGGAACTATCTTCTCTCTCAAATTTGCTCCACTCCTGAGTTTTCTGCTCGGAAAACTCCCACGCCCTTGGTCAAGTCTTCATCTCCCTCCTCCCTTGCTGCCTCATGGCACATCCTCAGCCCTACCTCAGTAGCCCCTCTGCTGCCCATCCCCAGTGGTCCACCCCCACCACTCCAGAGCGGCTTCCCCTCTTCCCCTGACACTTAGGGGCCTCAGGAGTTCTCCTCTTGCCAAAAACTCACTTCCTACAGTGCTGCCCCAGAAATCTCCTTGAGTATGGCTCTGACCATGTCGTTGTCCTGTTTGGAAATGTTGGTGGCTCCCACCGTCTACCGATCTGGGCAGCAAAGGCCTCCCTGCTCAGGCCTCCACTTTCCTTTCCAGCCTTCATTCCTCTCCACAAACTCTCTGCTCTGCCTATCACAAATGTTTGGAGTTGCCTATAAGTGCCTCACTCAGTGATGCCACATTTCTTTCGCCTCTGTTTCCCCACCTGGGAAGTCCCCGTGGTCCCTGGAGCTCCCACCTGCTTCCCATGAGCCAGTTCTTCCCATTCTGCTAATTCAGGGCCGAATGACACCCACTGCATGAGGTCTTTTCCGATCTCCCCGTGGTTGGGGGGAGGAACCGTGGCCCCCGACTGTCACAGCACCTCGGCTGGGTCTGTCCCTGTGATGTGCAACCATCATCCACCCTCAAGGTTAAGATGTCCACCCTCAAGGAAGGACTTGCGTTGCTGACAGCTTCCTACTGTGGCCCCTTCAGGGACCACCTCAGGTGCACGGAGCCAAGCAAGGTTAGAGCCCTTCCTGGGTGGCCACTCGTCACTGTAGGGGTGTAAGTGCATCTTGACCCAACTCAGGACAATTCCAAAGGGTCATCCTAGCTCCAGAGTTCCCTGTAGGGTCAGCCCTATGTCACTGTCCTAGTCTCTCACCGCCTGTTCTTACTTCTCCTCCTCCTTTCACTGGTATTCATCCTGAGGACACCCCACAGTAAACATTCTACCTGCTAATCTCTGTTATGCACTGAATTGTGTCCACCTCAACATTCACATGTTGAAGTGCTGACTCCTAGGACCTCAGAACGCGACCTCATTTGGAGACAAGGTCTTCAGTGAGGTAGTCAAGGGGCAATGAGGTCATCAGAGTGGGCAGTCCTTGGGACATCCAGATGAGTAGCTGGGGCCAACCCATCAGAGTGGGCAATGTGATGGGACAAGCCAGATCTGGTGGGAGCCTCAACCTGGCTTTCTAGTATACCTTTTCCTAATGCATAAAAATTTCTCACCATCTTCCCCCATGACCTTGGTGATTTCTGGGGGGACTTTTCTCTGCCAGCCCTTCCAATCTTTCAAGTTGATCTGTTGGATCCTTTGGCTTTTAGATTTTCGTGGAAGGGACTCTGCTCATTCCTGCTTCCTAGCCTTTCCGTGAAGTCCAAAGGCAAATGCCCTGACCCATTTCCCACTCCTTCCATTTGGCATTCCCTGGTTGGTGAGTCAGGGGCAGCCTCCCTTTCCATTCTTGTCCAGACACACATGCCAGCTTGTTCAGCTGTACACAAGTGAGGATAACAAGAAACATGTTCCAAGCTGGCCTCGCCTCCATTCTGGATCACCTCGTCCCTTTGTTCCTCCTTCCTCTAGTCCAGGGGTCCCCAGCCCCGGGGCTGCAGACCTGTGCTGGTCTGTGGTCTGTTAGGAACAGGGCCGCACGGCAGGAGGTGAGCAGCGGGCTCCAGCGAGCAAAGCTTCATCTGCAGCTCCCATCCCCCGCCCCCGCATGGCTCTCAGCACCGCCTGAACCATCCCCCAACCCCAGCCCCAGCCATGGAAAAAGTGTCTTCCAAAAAAACGGTCCCTGGTGCCAAAATGTTGGGGACTGCTGCTCTAGCCCCTCTATTGCTGCGGTGCCAACACCTACATGGGCTCGCCTTCTGAATGAGTGAAAGCACGTCTTTGTTTTCCGAGGTGTCGAGGAGGCTGGTGAAGGGCAGACACTGAGTCATGAACACAGCCCAAGGCAGTAGGAGACCAGAGAGGTGGTTTCGTGCTAAAGGTTCATATCCTAGACCCATACTTCCTCAGCCTTTTGTGTCCTGAAGAGTTTCTGGAAAGCTCTGAAGTGTGTGCTCTTGGAGGCTGTTTTAGAAGTGAGATTTTTTTCCATCCCAGGTCCTATAGCTCCTGACCTTTCTTGTCTGTGATGTCTTCGGTGGTTTCTCCTCCTTGTCTTTGAGAATGGCCCTGCCCCTCCCTCCCACGTGGCACCCGCAATGTCTTCCAGGGATCGTGGCTGAATTCCAGGCTCTCTTTGCGCTGAGCCCGTCTGAAACCTCAAACCATTGTAATGAGTCCCAGGCAAGGGTATTCTTTTTTCGACATCATCATTCTTCCTTTGTCTGTCCTGCAAGGGTCACAAACTCCACATGTTTATGGTGGAGCCACTGTGTGCAGGGTGTTGTCAGTGGTAGCAGGGAAATGAGGTCTCTGTTCTCAAGCTGTGTTCGGTTTAATGTCCTTCGGAGGGGTGCAGGGAGGAAGAGAGGGAGAGTAGAAACTGATGGATGGCCATCACGTGCCAGGTGCTCCCAATCACAACCTCCCAGCCAAGGCGTGCACCCCTCAACCAGGTTAACAGGCTGGACCTGTGTGGATTTCTAAACAGTGGAACTTCAATACTCGAATTAGGTTGTTCCTTTTTCCCAGTTTTTAAATATATAACAATGTAACTAGAATGCTTCTGTTTCCCCCTCTGGATTTCTTGGTTTGAAATGGGGTTCCTCCAGCCAGTCAATTTGCTCAGTCAAGTCCTGGGTGATGGTTTCTCTAGGACTTTCCACTCTGTTGCCCACTGTGAGAATCAGCTCATCCACAAAACACCGTCCTGTCCTGCGGCCACCTTTCCTCCTCTGTCTGGTAGCCTTGTCCTGCTGGACCACGTTCCGGTTGAAGGCCTGGGGGCCCTGGCTCCCGGCTAGCGGACACAGCCTCATCTTGCTCGTGTTTCTCCTGGTTGCTGGACACAGGCCGTGGCATTGCTCTGCACACTGTTACCTGGAACTCTCCATTCCTTGGCTCACCCCATCTCCAGCCCTGTGGTACTCTATGTGGGCCCAGGCTCACCCCCCTCCACTGCCTGGGAAGCCCGCCTGAATGAAGGGGTTCAATACCCATAATACTGGTGGTTGAGGAATGGGGGCCAGGAGAGTGTAGGTTGCCAGTGACACAGACATTCAGAGGGAAATTTTGCATATTCATAATATATTGGTAAGTGGAAAAGGAAGCTTACAAACGAGTGTGCGATAGGATCATATATATATGTATATATGTCTACGTATGTGTCTGTATGTATATATATGTGTATATATGTGCATATATATACATACAGATCATATATACATATATGTATGCATATACACACATATACATTTAGACATACAGGATAAATGCATTACTCTGCAATTGCACACCACTCAGATGCATAAGCAGAGAGAAAAATGCCTGGAAAGATACTAGAAAATTTTTCGATAAAGTGTAAATGTAAACAGCAGTGGTTAGATTATAGGTGACTTTAATTTTTTCTTTTTACTTGGTTGTATTTTCTAGTTTTTCTGAAAAGAATGTATTATATAACAAAAAACAGTAAGAGAAGAAAAAACAAATTGTTTTCTATAGCTGCAGTCCCCAGCCTTTTTGGCACCAAGTACCGGCTTCGTGGAAGACAATTTTTCCACGAGCAGCGGTGGCAGGGTGCGTGGGGACGGGGGCGGGTTGTCCAGGCAGTAATGCGAGCAATGGTTCAGGCGGTAATGTGAGCGATGGGGGGCGACGGGGAGCTGCAGATGAAACTTAGCTCCCTTGCCCGCCGCTCACCTCCGGCTGTGCAGCCCAGTTCCTAACAGGCCGCGGATGGCCACCGGTCCACGGCCTGGGGGTTGAGGACCCATTTTCTATAGTATTTCATAAAATCCAAGCACTGCTCTTGGGAATGTAATTTTATCTGTGGATCCAAGGCCAGGGGGGTGGGGTTGAGGGGTGAAGTAGAGGCTGCCATGGGTGGTTTTTGACCACTTGGTGGGAGGGTCTCTGAGCTGCTCAGTCTCCCGTGTCAGCTGATCTGGGTCCTAGATCTCACTCTGCTTCTGAACTCTCTGTCCCTCACTTTCCTCTGGAAAATGGGCAGATTCAGCTAGCATCCCAGGGATGGCAAATCAGAGGAGGTATATGAGCTTCTCAGCTAGGCTGACAAAGATGCTGAGCTTGATCCAGCTTCCTTGGGAGAGAATGCTGTGATTGATTAGTGATGTCTGCTCTGGGAAGCACATGGTAAAGTTGCCAGGAAACCCTCCCAGCTGAACACACAGCTGCAGTCCTGCCCTCCTGGGCTCCCCTGACCCTCCTTCAATACCTTGATTAAAATTGTTACTGTGTTTAGCAATTACACAGTGGGAGCTCTGTCTTTTTTATTTTTTAATTGCCAATACCAGAGTCTGACTCACATAGGCGTTCAGGAATGAGTATGAATTGTAGATGGATTACTCTGAAAGGAATGAACACATGTGAGTTCAATTGCTAAACATAGGTGTGCAGCTTTTCAAGGAACTCAAGGTCCTTGTTTGGATGTGTAAATTCTGCTTCATTAGTGTACTGTTTAAAGCACACCAGGTTTTAAAATTAATATGTTAGAGACAAGAAGCCACCACATTCCATCATCCTATGTGGGTTTCAGTGTGTGTAGGAGGATGATGTGGGCAGAGAGCTCTGACCACCAGCCCACCATCTATCTTTACCGTATATATTTTTACTGAGGTATGATTGATGTAAAACATGACGTTAGTTTCAGATATATTTGATATATCTTTGTCATACTTTTGACCTGCCTTATTATATAGCGTGGTGGTTTGGACTCAGGGTTTGAATTCAGGCTGGATTATTTGGGGCAAATCACTTTATTGTCACTTTACTGTCCCCAGGCCTCAGCTTTCTCATTCACGAGAGATGCCTTCTGACTCTGAAAGCTCCATGACCCTGTGTTGGTTCTCAGTCTCCACGGAGACTTCTTTCCTCCTGAGACCTCCCCTGACCCATTCTCCAGATGGATAAGTTGGTGGCAGCTTCTCTCTTGTGACTATTTTAATGAGACATCATTCGCACCTGAAAATTTCAGGGAAACCTCGGAGATCTCCCATCCTTCCCTTCCTCCCGGACCTGCACACTTTTCTTTCAAACAGACTCTGCCGACTTGGACCTGGAGCTGCTGTTCCTCATACTTCTCCCCACGACCCCAGCCTGCTTCTTTCTCTCTCACTCTCCCCCCACATCTGTCCTGTTCTTTTTTTAAAAAAAATAATATTTTTTTTTTTAAGATTTTTTATTTTTGATGTGGACCATTTTTTTCAGTCTTTACTGAATTTGTTACACTATTGCTTCTGTTTTATGTTTTGTTTTTCTGGCTGCGAGGCATGTGGGATCTTAGCTCCCCAACCAGGGATGGAACCCGCACCCCCTGCATTGGAAGGCGAGGTCTTAATCACTGGACTGCCGGGAAGTCCTGTGTCCTGTTCTTTTTCCTTTTTTTTTTTTTACAGCCCCTTGCTGTCTTCCTATCTTCAGCTCCCAGGGAAGGGAATGTTACTGCCCTTCTACCCGCTACAACAGAACCTTCCAGAGCCTCTCCCATCCCTGGTCCGTTTCCTCAGTCTACCCCCTCTTCCCCCCCCCACCCCCGCATCCAGTGCTCTGACCTGGCTCCTCAACATGGCATTTCCCCCTCTGCTAGGGGGGATGGGCACCTGGACACCGTCTGGTTAGGAAAAAACAGCCCAGGCTGACAGCTCCAACTACTGTAATTGCTTTCAAGTGTTTGAATGTGTTATGGATGGGAGCTGGGCCACGGGCTGGGGCCAGAGAGCTTCGCATATTCACAGGATGTACTTGGACAAACAATCCAGGACTGCAAAGCCTTCTGGCTGCTGCTCCCACCCCAGCTCCATCTGACCTGATGCTAGTCAGAGCTGCTTCAGCACAACACGTTGGTGTTCTTGCTTTCTTCTCTCTCTCTCTTTTTTTCGTTTAATTTCTATTGGAGTAGAGTTGATTTACAGTGTTGTGTTACTTTCAGGTGTACAGCAAAGTAAATCAGTTATACAAATATATATGTCCATTCTTTTTTAGATTCTTTTCCCACATAGGTCATTACAGACTAGCAATAGAGTAGAGTTTCTCTTTTAAACAGGTTTCTAGTGTCTTCAAGGATGCTGCAGCAAGATTCAGCAGCTGGGGGACCAAAGGTACCCTCCATGTGGGGCTCCCCCTGGGGGAGAGCTAAGCCCCCAAACCTGCAGCGCCGTGCATGTAAACGGCAGCTGGGAGGTGGGCACAGGGCTCCTCTTCTCCCCAAGTCCTGAGCAGGAAAATTTTTGTCATAAGCCCAGTGGCGACCCCAGGGACAGAGCGAAAATAACTGAGTGGCCGCCTGACCTTGGACACAGAAGCTTCTGGAAAAGCAGAGTGGCTCAGTGCCTGGCATTGTTAGGAGGCTAGGGGAAGCTGATTAAGTGCTCCCTGCTGCCTGGGGCCATCCTGAGACATGGGGGCCTGGGGACTGAGTAGTCCAGGGCCAGGTGTCTAAGTGGCAGGGCTGGGTGGGAGGGTGTAGGTCTTGGGGCAGGTCTTTCGCGGTGCTCCTCTGCGGGAAGCGGCCGGGAGCTCTCTCCCCACTCTGCTGGGGGGGTGGGGGCATGTGATAAGATGAAAGGGCTGCCCCTCCATCCTGTCCCTGGAGCTGGACTGTGCTCCCAGGTCCATCGCCAGCCTTGCTCTGAAATGGCTCAAAACTCCTACCGGCCTTGCTGGTGGTTGGCCCTCACCCCTCTGCCTGGGATGAGAAACACACCCTCTCCATCCCCGTCCTCAGTGGCTCACCAAGCACCAGATCTGAGCCCCATCCATATGTGATCTCACCAGACCCCACAGCCTGGGACGCAGGGGCCAAGGCCATGCTCATGTCCCAGGAGAGGCAGGTGAGACCTTGAGAGGTAAGCGGCTGGCCACCGTCACACAGCTAGAGTCGCCGGGCTGGGCTGGAACCCAGGTCGCTGACTCGGCCCGAGCTTTATCCCTACAACTGACCAGCGTCAGCCACAGGTGGTCTGTCTCGTAGGAAAGGCACAGATTCCCAGTTGTTAGAAACATTCTGGTTAATGCTCGGAGTTTGGAGTTTCCTAACCATACAACCTGAACAGATGGTCTCAGCTCAGGGTACCAGGAGGTTAACATCAAAAATGGAGTAGGAGTACTAGTAATGGTGTAGTACAGATTCTACACTGAACACCTAGGTTTTGTTTTGTTTTGGTTTTTTTGCGGTATGCGGGCCTCTCACTGTTGTGGCCTCTCCCGTTGCGGAGCACAGGCTCCGGACGCGCAGGCTCAGCGGCCATGGCTCACGGGCCCAGCCGCTCCGCGGCATGTGGGATCTTCCCGGACCGGGGCACGAACCCGCGTCCCCTGCGTCGGCAGGCTGACTCTCAACCACTGCGCTACCGGGGAAGCCCTGTTTCGTTTTTTTTCAATTGAAGTACAGTTGATTTACAGTGTCGTGTTCATTTCTGCTTTACAGCAAAGTGACTCAATTTTCTATTCTTATCCACTGTGGTTTATCACAGGATACTGAATATAGTTCCCTATGCTCTCCAGTAGGACCTTGCTGTTTATCCATTCTATATATAATAGTTTGCATCTGCTAATCCCAAACTCCCAATCCCTCCCTCCCCCATGCCCCTCCCCCTTGGCAACCACAAAACTGTTCTCTATTGAAGACCTAGGTTTTAATCCCATGTTTGTGCTTCCTAATTAGCCCTTAGGTGTGGGCCTTTGGTCTTATTCATGGAGGTGGCTTAGAACTCACACAGACCCTCACAGGCCTCAGTCTCCCCGTCTAGACGGGAAGAGTAGCCCCAGCTCTCCCACGGGGTGAGGGCTAAACGAGCCCAAGCGTGTGAAATGCTCAGCCCAGCCCCGGCCCGGACGGGTAATGACTGTTAGTATTAGTATTAGCGTGAAGGGCAGTGGCCGGGGGCCAATCACTCAACCTCTGTGAGCTTCCATTTCCTCATCAGCAAAACAGGGAAATAAAAATAACCATGACACAGGAGTCTGGGAGGGTCAGAAGGAAAATCCTTGTAGGCGGTCAATGATTTATACCTGCAGTAGCAACTTGTTCGAATCTCCTCTGAGCTTTACACAGCTCTGTTAGACGCTTACCCACCGTTTCCCAAAGCTGAGCGTTACTGAGCACTGGCATCCCGATCTCTGCGCGTTTTTAAAGATGTCCAGGCAGTTGTGTCTGAGAATGCAGTACCCTGTCGGTCCCAGACCCCTCCCCCCGCCTTGTTCTCCTTCTTGTGGGCTACATGTTCCACTGTGGCCAATGGGAACTCGTAGGAACAATGAATGGGAGACTTCGGGGGCAGGGCCAGCTCTAATCTCTACATCTTTGTGTGACTAGCAAAAGGAGCCCCTTCCCTGGGGTGGACATGCCGAGGATTGGGACCCGGATGTGAGCTGGATCTTACCCCCATCTCCTTGCTGTCAATAGCTGCCCCTCGTGCCCCGACCTGTGTCCAGGCTGTGAACCTATGTGTCAGGGGCAAAGCAGGGCTGTAAAGGGACGGGAGAGAAGCCGGCCGAGCACGAGGCAGTCAGTAGAGTGGGGATGTGGGGGCTGAAGGGCCCAGTCCCCGAGTCCCAGGTGCCACGTGACCAGCTCTGGTCAGCACTCCAGGTGTGGGCCCACGAAGGCCAGACCTTTCAACTGTTCAGGAGAAGCCAGAAATCGAGATATCTATATAAAGGTTTCCCACTTTTAATGATCACTGTGCAGGTCAGAAAAACACATCTGGGGCTTCCCTGGTGGCGCAGTGGTTGAGAATTCACCTGCCGATGCAGGGGACACGGGTTCGATCCCTGGTCCGGGAAGATCCCACATGCCGCGGAGCAACTAAGCCCGTGCGCCACAGCTACTGAGCCTGAGCTCTAGAGCCCGCGAGCCACAACTCCTGAGCCCACATGCCACAACTACTGAGCCCGCGCACCTAGAGTCCCTGCTCTGCGGCAAGAGAAGCCCGCACACAGCAGCAAAAAGCAGCCCCTGCTCGCCGCAACCAGAGAAAGCCCACGTGCAGCAACGAAGACCCAACACAGCCAAAAATAAATAAATAAAATAAATTTATTTAAAAAAAAAGAAAAGAAAGAAAAATACATCTGCAGTGGAATCCTGGGTGGGGGCCACAGCCGGCTCCCCTGCTGCACTTGGCCTCAGTCATAACCATAACCCTGGCACCAGGGGGCAGGGATGTGCCCCTCCCTCCCCCCACTTTTCCTGGGGCTTCTGGCCCAATCACCCCGGCCTGACACTTCACTGTTCCCCACTCTAGCTCTCCTAGCTCAGGGGCTCCCCTTCTATGACCACGTCTGTCCACTAAAAATGACTGCCACACCAAACCCTTGGCCGGCATCCACCTCCTCGCCCCAGAAGTCCTCAACCCCAAGCTGGTGCTCAATGGCTCCCTCCTGACTGCTGGAAGCCAAGAGACTCTTCCCTGCATGGCATCTGGTACCCAAGAGATATCTCTATGAACAAATCCACCAGGTGGGAGGTATCTGCGCCCCACCTCCCAGCTGGTGTCCCAGGACCCCAGGCACCAGCTCGTCACTCGAAGAGCAAATCCTGACCGTTCTGCTTCCCTGCCTTTGCTGTGGCTGTGCCCGCTGCATGTGACTCCCCCCTCCCCAGACCAGTCCTTCAAAACTTAGCACACGTCTCAATGCTTCCAGTGAGTCTTCTGGAAAGACCTACCTGCTCTTCCCAGATCCCTGCTGTCTCGAGGAGGGTTTGACACCAGTGATTTTATACTGGCTATCACTACCTCTCCAGGGCTGCATCCTTTTCCCCACTAGAGTTTGCTGGGCACCAGAGACCCACCTGCAGCCTAAAGTACTTTGGAGTTCTGTTTGTCCCGCACCCAGGAGGTGGTCACCAAGGGCTTAGGGAGAAACTAGGAAACTCGAGCCTTGCTTATCAACCAGTATTATCCACCATTTTTCCTTTCAAATCTCCAGAGGATGGCGAGCAGCATCTGTGTTTCCCCAATTCAGAGAGCAACAGTCCTCTTCGTCTGGCTCCACACCCCATGCCCTGCAGTGTTTGTTTCTACAAGGTCTGTCCTGGGTTTGCAGGAGGAACCAGAGAACCTTTGTGGGTGAGTGTGGCCTTGTATTTTGCTGCTGTTTTTGCGTGTGTGAGCTCCTGTTCGAGAAAAGATCCTTCCAAAAGCAACTCAGCCCGTGTGCCAAGGCCATGCTGAGCACACCCACCTGGCTCGCATAACTGTCAGACCAGGGCTGGCAGTGCACTGCCCCGGGGACACCTGTGAACAGCCAAAGCCAACTTCCGGAGGAGGCCAGCGTGCAAGTGGGGCCATGCACTGGGATCCCAGAAAGGGTCTCTTCTGTGGTCTTGCCCTTCACTTCTCCACTCTGCTTTCTCCTTTCCATGATCAGCTGGAGAGTGACAAAAGTGGTTCTCAGCTCTCAGACGTTCTTCTCAGACAGGACTGTTGCCCAGTAGTGGTTCTGCAGAAAATTCCTATCTTCAGATTTTATAAGATGCAACTTGAATCAAAGGGTTCTGTGATCAAAGATGTTTGGAGAACATTCAACAAACATTCATCATGTTTCTGCAGGACTTCTCAGTGCCTTTAATGTGTATGGCTCTTCAAGAGCATGACAGTTGCCGTAGCGCTTCTAAGATTTTTGAGACCGTGGGGTGTATTTGTTCAAGGAGGCTCTTGAGGGAGTGTGTGGTGAGGAATGGGTGACAGGAGGTGTGGTTCTGCAAGACCAGCACCAGGCCTGGGCCTGCTCACCGTACTGGGCCCTCATGCAACAGGGCCCTCTTCCCCGCTCCAGCCACGCTGGCTTCACTGTAATTGTATTCCCATATGTGTCCTGTCTGGCTCCATGCAACTCTGGCCACTGACTTCCGGAATTCTAAGGCCTGACACAGGCCTGTGTGTCCCGAGGTTACCTCTCGTCGCTGGCAGCCTTCTCTACGAATTCCGGAATGAAAAGTACAAAAGCCAGTGGCCAGACTGGCACGGTTGACCACACGTGGGCAGGACCCATGCTACACTCTTCTTTGTCTGCCCCGTGATCCTGGCATGGCCAGGGAACCCCAGGGCTCTAGGAATCCGGTCGCCCTGCGCTCACACCAACAGACATTTACAACAGAACATGATTTTCACAGTGGCTCCTGGGAGTCTGACATGAGTTGGGCCTTCAGCTGCCACCCCATGATTTTAACTCCTATTTTCTTTGACTCTAAGATGCCATCAATTGTAAGACATGGCATTGTTTTCAGAACAGCTTTTTTTGTGGGAGGGAGAAAAAAAAAAAAAGAAACACCCATGTAATATACCAACTAATTGTAAGACATATCCTGAATCCAGAATAATTAAAATCTGAACAATTGTGTACCTTGGAATTAAGGAAACAGACTATTTCTACAGGTCAGAGTCGGCTTCCTTTTTCATCACTCCTGAGCAAGCTGAGATGCCAGTTCCAAGGCAGAAGGCAGGAGGCTGGGTGCTGGGCAGGTGTTTGATCTCAATAACCACTGACCCTCCACGCTGCCAGGCTCTGTGCTAAGTGAGAGGAGCGTGGGGTGAAACGTGCCCCACCTCTACCCTCCAGCATACAACCACTGGATCCCGTCAGGAGGCAATGCATCCGCTGCAGCTTCCCAGAAGGAAAGGCAGTGGTGTGTGACTCCCAGAAACATAGCAGGACTGTCCAAGTGTGGATGAAGCCAGCTCTGTAGACTGTGCAACAGAGCATCACTCTTTTTTTCTGATATGACATCAAAATTACTACTAATAAAGATAAAATTAAAACAGAAATTTACTATGAGTATTTTGGAGTCATTATGAACTGACAGTGACCCTCCAGTGGTTCCACATCACAGGGGACGCACCTCTGCTCCGTCACTAACGTGATCCCCTGCCTGTTTGCCTCAGTTCTCACTAACACTCTGTCACACTACTGATGGGGGCAGGTCCTCGGCTACCTCCCAGTGGCCCTGGGCAATAGAATCACATTGGAGGGATGTCCAAGTGCAAGAGGAGGCCTGGATGGGGACTTCCCTAGTGACCCAGTGGTTAAGGCTTCGCCTTCCAAGGCAGGGGGCGTGGGTTCCATCCCTGGTCAGGGAGCTAAGATCCCATGTGCCTCGTGGCCAAAAAACCAATACGCAAACAACAGAAACAATATTGTAACAAATTCAATAAAGACTAAAAATGGTCCACATCAAAAAAAAATCTTAAAAAAAAAAGGAGAAGGCCTGGGAGGAGTGACCAGTTGCTTGGGTGACCCCAGGGAGGATGGGAGTCTTCATGAAGTGATGATGTTTGAGGTGGTTCTTAAAAGTCAGGCACAGTGGTGAGGCTGGAGATGTTAGCCAGAGAACCGAGGCTGGAGGCAAGTTGTGGACTAGTGAGAAGTTTGCTGCTGGGACGTGCAGGCTGGGAAGATGTGTGGTGGGAGATATGGGGGATTGGAGCTGTGCTGGGCTGTGAAGGGAGTTCGGACTTTGAACTTATCCTGTTGATCTGCATCACGTTTTTTTTTTTAATATTGGAGTATAGTTGATTAACAACATTGTGTTAGTTTCAGGTGTGCAGCAAAGCGATCCAGTTATACATATACATGTATCTATTTTTCAAATTCTTTTCCCATTTAGGTTATTTCAGAATACTGAGCAGACTTCCCCTACCGTATAGCCCAGGGAACTCTGTATCACCTTCTTGCTGACTGACTTCTAGACCTTATTTTCAACGAATCAGCCGAAGACGCTTCACATGTTGCCATGGCTGCTGCAAGCGTCCGCAGTGCCCCAGATACTCTGTTGTTTCATGGATCACAGTCCTGGGGGCAGAGCTCCCATGTAGACCGTAGGCACCGGCACACACACCTTCCATCTGGGGAACCTGGCTGTTCCTCCTTCTGGAATGCTCTTCTCATAGGAAAGTGCATGGCTCAGTGCCCATTTCATCCAGGTCTGAGCGGGCTTCCTTTCTGAACCTCTTACTATGAACCATGCCCCCTCCTTCTGTCTCCTCCATCATGCCTTGTTATTCTGCAGGGAGCTCTGCATGCATGTGTTTTTCTCTGTCTCTCCACAAGACTGTGAGCTCTGTCTTGGCTTCATGCTCAGAACATAGTCTGACACTTAGCAGGTGCTCCTTGTTTATTGTTGTCGAATTACACTATTTTCTGAGTTCTTCCACATTTATTACTTTATCAGGTTCTCAATATTTTTCTGATTTATAAATTGCAAAAACATCTAAAAGAAGCTAAAGGAATTACCCAAGATAGTATTGGGGCTGGGAAGGGGGCGGGGGTACAGAGCCCCACCCTTTTCCCACATGGCATTGACCTTCAGGATGACACGCCCTTGCACCCACTCAGCACTAGCTTGGGAGCCCCAGGTTCTCGGGACTTAGCAGCCCCCTGTTCCAGATGGGCAAGTTGAGGGCCCCTCAGATGAGACTGAGGTTGACACCCACCGTGGGATTCCATCACTTGGTAAACAAGACCCAAATGTGAGGTCTGAGGCGCAGGATGGGGGTGGAGGGTGGAACACCGAAGAGACTTCCCATGGCAGAGGCTAACTCTGGACCCACCCAGAATTTGCAACTTCTTAAAGGTTTCTCTAGCCAAGAGGAAGTGGCCAGGTGACATCCCTGAGAAGGGTTACAGGAGGCAAGAATCAAGCAAGAAGGCATAAGGAGATGACGAGGATTGAAAACCGGCCCCATTTTCCTCGGTTTTGGGAGAACCGGCCAAGAGAGCCACCAGGCTCTGAAGCCGGACATGGCTCACCCTGACCCAGCTCCCATCCAAACCTGAACGTGGACCCAGGGCCATCACTCCCTGAAGCAGCTCTTCTGAGAGCCTCCCGTGGCGTCGGGATACAGGTTTGCTCAAACCATCACTAAGATCCACTGAGCCCAGTCTCAGGCTGGCCCAGGTGAGACACGGTTCTGCAGGGTAATCTCTGCTGCCGCGTTGTGCGTATCCACGCTTCACAGAGACCTAGTTGGAGCACCCCGACTCCAGTGTGGGTCTGAGGGCATCACAGGCATAATCTCTCAGTTAAGAAGCTTTGGAAATTGAGGCTCCTGAAGGTCGAGTAACTCCCCCCAAATCCCTCACCCCATAATAGCACTTCGGGGAGGGAGGTTCTGACAAGCTGACCCTCTGCATCTCTCTGACCCATCACACTGGCTTCTCTGTGGAGCCCAGCACTCCCAGCCCCAGACTCACGGAGCCTGGTATCCAGCAGGGGCTCAAATTATGTTTTTCATGAAGCCCTTCCATGTTCATTTTTACTTTTTTTTTTTTTTTTTGCAGTACGCAGGCCTCTCACTGTTGTGGCCTCTCCCGTTGCGGAGCACAGGCTCCGGACGCGCAGGCTCAGCGGCCATGGCTCACGGGCCCAGCCGCTCCGCGGCATGTGGGATCTTCCCGGACCGGGGCACGAACCCGCGTCCCCTGCATCGGCAGGCGGACTCCCAACAACTGCGCCACCAGGGAAGTCCCCCATGTCCATTTTTAAGCCCACGGGTTCAGACAGAAGCCCCTGGGAAAGAGTATTCCCTCCACCCCAGAACGGCTCTGTGGAGAGACCCAGCCAAAGGCGGTATCAACCGAAGGAGGGACTGACGTTTCCTTGAAAGGAATCCCTCTCTTGACGTGACCATTTGAAAACCACCCAGTGAAATGGGAGTGGACTTTTAAAGCATGGAAATAGACACTGGTCCCACCATCTGGACTCAGAAGGGAGAAGAAATATACAACATTGGGTCTTTCTCTTTCTTCCCCTTTTGTTTTCAGAGAAACAATTAGCAGTCCTGAAGTTGGCAACCTCTAAGGTGGCCCTTGCTTCCATATTTATTTGTTTATTTATTTATTTATTTGGTTGTGCCGGGTCTTAGTTGCAGTTTGCCAGCTTCTTAGTTGTGGCACGTGGGCTCCTTAGTTGTGGCATGCGAACTCTTAGTTGTGGCATGCATGTGGGATCTTAGTTCCCTGACCAGGGATCGAACCCGGGCCCCCTGCATTGGGAGCATGGAGTCTTAACCACTGCGCCACCAGAGAAGTCCCCTAAGTGGCTTGCTTCTAATGAGCAGAATAGGGCAGAAGTGATGGGCTGTCACTTCTGATATCAGGTTATGAAAAGACTGTGGCTTCCATCTTGGGTGCTCTCTCACCCTCTCTGGGATCACACAGCCTAGAGGAAGCCAGTCACGATGTCCTGAGGCTGCCTATGGAGACACCCGGGTGGTGAGGGATGGAGACACAGCAACAACCACATGAGTGAGCTTGGAAACACTCCCACGCCCCACATCAAGCTTTCGGATGAGACCCCAGCCAGCAGCTTGACTGCAACGTCATGAGAGATCTTGAGCTGTGGACACCCAGCTAAGCTGTGTCTATGTTCCTGACCCACAGATAGTGTGGGATGACAAATGTTTGTTGTCTTAAGTTGCCAAGTTTGGGGGTGATTTGTTACACAGTTAAAGACAACTAATATAGGTCCTTAGCCTGGTGATGAATAAAAAGGGATGAGGAATTCAGAGAGGGTGATTCTGGTAAAAATGGGAAACTTGCAGATGTCATGGGTGAAGAGCTAACATCTGCAGAATTCAGAGAGGGATTTCCAGAGCAATTCAAGGTTAGAGTCGAGAAACAAAAGGCCAATGGGGCCTCATGGTTGCACCAAGCACATGGCGTAATCCCAACACAGAGCCACTCTGCTTCCTCTTAGCCTTTCTAGTGAGGCTTCAGCAAGCAACATTTTCAACCCTGCAGCAATGTAATAGCATCAATGAGTAAACTTCTAAATCAGACTGCTGCTCACCTCAGTTAGATAAGAACCTCAAGCAGTGGTGTTTGGGCAATCACATGTTTTGTTTTGTTTTTTTTCTGTTCAAATGATGTATTTATTTTCTTGTTTCTTTCTTTTACAAAATGTGTACATTTCACTGAAAGATATGTGTGTGTGTGTGAGTGTGAGTGTGTGTGCATTTATATATTCACCACTACCACCCCCTGCCCAGGTGATTGCTAGTCTGATCTCTATCAGCATAGATTAGTGTTGCCTGTTCTTAAACTTCCTACAAATGGAATCTCACCGTGGGTCGATTTGCTCGCTAGTTGAGTGATTTGGGTGAGTTAGTGATTTTCAATTCCTCTGTTTCCTTGTCCATAAAAAGGGGATAGTCAGAGCACCTATCTCATGGGGCCATCGGGAGGATTAAAGGAGTTCATACATGGAAAGCACTAAGAATCATGCCTGACTCAATGAGCACCCAATATATAGTAGCTGTTACTGTTAGTAAGCTTTAAAGCGTTCCTCATTTTATAAGACAAGAAATTGTGTCTTTGATGCTGATCTGTGTTTGCTCACAGCAGCCTCAAGGTGCTATAGTTTTGGTCAGTCTCTGTCAGTTTTCTGAAAGCAGGCGAGTCTGACGGGACCCAGCGAGGAAGGGGAACGAGAGCGGCAGTGATAGCAGATACTCAACAAGCACCACCATCGGGACCCCAGCCGTAGGCAGCCCACGGTCAGCTGCCTTGTATGGCATGTGTGGCTGCACTCTATGTCTTGTCACAGGTCCCAGGAACCACAGGACACAGGCATTATTTTTCCCACTAAACGACGAGGAAGTCTCCAAGAGGCTAAGTGACAATCTCAAAGTTTCTCAGTACAAAGGGATAAAACCAGGATTCGAATTAGTTCTCTCCAGCTCTAAAATAAACAGGTGTTCTCATCATTATTATTTTAAGATAAACTTACAGTTGTAATCTTGTGCATTTCTTCCACATCTTTCTCTCTCTTTCAGTCCCAAAACAGAGAAAGGGCAGGAGACAGGCAGCCTCTGTTAGCACCCGCATGAGTATCAGACCAGGGATTCAGCAGTGTCCCTGCCTTCACAGCGACAGTCTAGTGACAGAGAAAGTAAGTACAGGAGGCTAGGGCTGGAGGTGAGCAGCTTTTCAGAGTGCTGAAGGACAATGAGTTGAATAACCCTCAGACAACGTGAGAACCAGCGTGCCAAGGTTTTGTGAAAATCCAGAGGTTTTGAGGAGCAATATGAATGAATGAGTGAAATTTGAAAAGATACATGCATCCCAATGTTCATAGCAGCATTTTTTACAATAGCCAAGCTATGGAAGCAACCTAAGTGTCCAAAGATGTTATATATACGTATATGTATACATATATATATATAGGAATATTACTCAGCCATAAAAAAGAATGAAATAATGCCGTTTGCAGCAACATGGATAGACATGGGGGATATTATACTGAGTGAAATAAGTCAGACAGAGAAAGACAAATACTGTATGATGTCACTTATATGTCAAATCTAAAAAGTACAACAAACTAGTGAATATATCAATAACAAAAAAGAAGCACATTCACAGATATAGAGAACAAACTAGTGGTTACCAGTGATGGGGGAGAGGAAATATAGGGGCGGGGGAGTAGGAGGTACAAACTACTGGGTGTAAGATAGCCTCAAGGATATATTGTATGACATGGGCAATATAGCCAATATTTTGAAATAACTGTAAATGGAGTGTAACCTTTAAAATTATATAAAAAAGAAAAATAAGTAAAGGAATGAGCGAATGAATGAATGAATGTGTGTATGTACATCTTTAAAAATCAGACAACACATGACCACACTGGAATACAAAGAAAATCATAGATAAGTTTCCCAGATAGAAAGCAGATTGTGGATTCTCTGACCACAGTGGAAGAAACCTTGGGTCAACTACAGAAAAGATGGCCAAATTACTAAGCAAAATCAAAATGTGAAATAGTTCCAGGCTACATGAAGAATACTTGCAAGGCTGTCAGGTCTACCTATGATAATTAAGCTAAAAGTTACCCTAAGATTCTAGGAATTGGCGAACCTGGGATGCTATGCCTTGGTGAACAGGAACTGGTTTTAGAGAGGGAGGGGTATAATAAAAAATAAATACTTGGTCTCTGTCCCCAGTTCCTGGCATAGAGTCTAAAATGCTCAGACTTTACTGTCCTTTGTATGCTCATGAGATGACCCATGGGGAGGCCCTAGATAGCTTCAGGATGGGACTAGTCAGCCAGAAAAACCAACCACAGGATTAGAGCGTTAGAACTTTCAGTCCCACCCTTGACCTCCTGGGAGGGGAGAAGGGTGGAGAGTGAGTTCAATCACCAATTGGCCAATGGCTTAATCAACCATATCTATGTAGTGGAACCTCTATAAACATCCCTCAGCAATGGGATTTCGGAGCTTCTAGGTTGGTGAACACACAGGGGTGCTGGGAGGGTGGTACACCCAGAGAGCGCATCAAAGTTCTGCCCCTTCCTCCATGCCTTTAGTTGTTCCTGAGTTGTATCCTTTATAACAAATCGGTAATTGTTAGTAGAGCGCTATCCTTAGTTCTCTGAGTCGCTCTAGCAAATTCCTGAACTTGAGGAGGGGGTGTGGGAACCCCTGAGTTTGTGGTTGGCCAGGCAGAAATGTGGGTAGCCTGGGCTCCTCATCTGCAGCTTCCATCTGAAGTGGGAGCCATCCTGGGGGACTGAGCCCCTAACCTGTGGGCTCTGCTTTAACTCTGAATAGTTAGCGTCAGAATTGGATGGAATTGCGGGACATCCAGCTGGCTTTGGAGAGTTGGAGAACTGGTGTTGGAACAATGTACTTGGTGTCAGAAGAAACCACACAGGGAGACCCAGGCTTCATGGCTCAGCTTTACCCAAGCAGTGGGGGGACAGCTGGAGACAGAGCGTGGCTTTCTGGTCCCTGTTCCCTTAAAACTCACATCAGAGCCAATAGCACCCTCTCAGCCTGTCTGCTTGCTCTGTTTTTGCTTATTTTCCAACCAGTCACTTTCAAGACATATAAATGGGCGTTTCTACAACAAAATTTCTATGTTTATGCAAATGTATGATTCTATGAGAATATTTAATATTTAATTTTGGTATTCTCATCTTAAAGTGGGTATTCACTTGTACTGCTATGCAGAGACGTGAAAAGAATGATTTGGGACTAAAATTTGGCTTTATACTTGCTGTTTGCACTTACTTTGCTGTGTGACTTGAATTTTAAAGTTACCTCTCTGAGCCTCAGTTTCCTTATCTGTAAAAATGGTAATTATAATACTCAGGCAACAGGCCATCCCACGAGATAACATATGCAGGAGCCCCAGCCCAGTGTCTGGTCCAGGGAGGCATTAGATACAGACCGGGCGTGGTTGTTACCATAGTCTTTTGATTACAATATGCTTGAAATCTTATCTGTAAAATAAATTTCAACCTACAGAGTGAACTAAATGACACACGAAGGTCATGATGTACTAATATGGAAAGTGTCAGCTTCCCAGGGGGTTGGCAGCCTCCGAGGCGAGGGCCAAGAAGAAAGGGTCATGTTGGGGGGCAGAGAGACCCTGCCCCCCATCCCCTCCGCTCCCATTTTAGTCGGAGGCCCCAGAACTCTAGCCTCAGGGGAAGCTTCCGGAATTCCGATCTGGGGTTCAGGCCAGTGCATTCCCGAAGGCCATCGGGTGGCTTCTCCAAACATGTACCTGGTGTGTCTTTGCTGCCCTCACACACATCACTGAAGCCCAGCATCACATCCCTCTGGCCCTTTAATACGTTACTTATGTCGCATTAGCTGGCTTTCTCTTCCTTCTCTGGATCTCCGCATTTGCTGGGAAGGAGCTAGAAAGGCTCCATTCTCCTTTATTACCAGCCAGCTTCTTCGTTTCCAGACTCAAAGCAATTCATTAAGATCATCTACTTTACCCTCCAAATATTCCTGTGATTTCTGCTGAGTCGCACCTCTGGGTTCATGGCGCTGGAGAAATATCCCAGAACTGCCACTGATAGTGGCAAGGGCAGAATGCAGAGCGTGTGGGCGAGACACTGGCTGGGCTGTCCCTCTGGGGTTTATTTGATGTCCACCCTTTAATTGATAACAACGAGGCCACGATGGGGGATGACTAGGGCCAAGCGTCTGGGCTCAACTGAAGATGCCCGTACCCTGTGCGGTCCATCCTTCCCTCCTTCCCAGGTCTGATCCGAATGCGGCGCCACCTTTATCCAGGAGACCCTCTGCTCCCAAAACAGACAAAATTCACTGCCCTTGTGTGCCTTACGATGAAAAATATTAACAAGTTGCGGCCTGAGACCCTTAAACTCACTTTGAGTCAACAGATGTTTTCCCAGCCCATCCCAGCCCCGACGGAGAAACAGCTGGCTCTGGATGGCTTCGTATCACGACTAAGAGAAAACAACATCCTTAAAGAAAACGCCTCTGAATACGCTAAAATATCTCCTCCTCCACACGCAGAGGTGGAGATGAGCGTTGCGCTGATTTAGTTCCTTCCCAGTGACTCACCTGCATGAAACCCCTGCAGTACCAGCTGCCAGAGCCCTCAGGTCCTAAGAAGAGTCCCAGCGACCTGTAGCCCCAGTGGAAAATCTTAGTCTTATTTCCCGCTACCCCCAGGGTCCTTTTCTCATTTCTCGGCCCCATTTAAGAAACATGTTGAAAACCTAAGGTTTCGGTGCTGAGGTCATAAGAGTCAACCCACATGAGTGACTCAATTCTTTTCCTGTCAATAGGTCTCTTGGAGGGGAACTTGAACCCACTGGAACGGACATGGACCAGCCCCTCTCTGGAGAAAAGCACCACCACGCTGTACAGTAATTAATTTCTGCAGCCCCCAAGGCCTTGTGCGTGGTCGTCTGCACTGGCTGTGTCGAGCTGGACAGACCCCCACCCCTTGTTTTGCACTCTTATCTTTGTAGGGTCACCAGCCTCTGGGTTTCCACCATGCTTCGTGCCCAGACTCAATGTACCACAGGGGGGTTATTGCACCTGTCACCTCTGTGTTTTGCTCCTCCTTGGGCTCCTGCAATGCTGTTGGTCTGTAAGGATTGCCACTAGCATGCAGGAACACCCCAGGGTCACAGCCTGGCATTTGGGGCACTTTTCTAATATCTTCTACTCCTGTACACTTATCTTTACTGGAACATCTCACCAGACACACAGAACCCTCTGTACACTTCTCTTGGGGAAAAATTTCAAATACATGAACAAGTGGAGAGAAGAATATGACAAATATCTATGCACCCCCATGGCTTCATTAAGTCAATATTTTGCCACATTTGTTTCAAGCCTTAAAAAAAAATTAGTAGGTAAACATTATAGACACAGCTGATGGCCTCCTTGATCCCATTGCCCATCCCTCTTTCTCAGAGACAGCACGACCATGAATTTAGTGTATATTCATCTCAAGCATGGTTTTTAGATTTCCCTATGGTGTTTGTCCATAAATATTACATAGTACTGTTTTGCATGTTTTTAAATTTTATGCAAATCTACCCTACGGTATATATCCCTGTGAAACTAGGTTTTGTCCTTCACCATTGTCTTTAGGTTTACCCATGAAGGTATGAGTTGCTTTCACTTGTTTATTTTAACTGCTGTATAATATTCTATTGTATGAAAGTATCACTTTGAATTTATCTATTTCTTATTGATGATTTTCCAGTTCCGTTTCAGCTTTTCACTGGAGTCACAGACAAGGCTGCTGTGAATATTTATGCATGTGAATTTCCCATTGTGGATCCCCACCCTCCAAAGAGATGGCCCCACTTTACATCATCAGCACAGAATAAAGTCCCAGTGCTCCCTGTTCATGCCAACACTTGGTACTGGCACACAAACACTTTGGCCAATCGGATGCATAAGAGTTTGTGATGGTCCATTTTATGTGTCCGTTTGGTTGGGCCTATTCTTGATGTTTCTAGGTGGGTGTTTCTCCATGTTCATGTTTTAAATGGTAGACTTTGAGTAAAGCAGATTGCCTTCCATAATGTGGATTAGCTTCATCCAATCAACTGAAGGCCTGGATAGACCAAAAGGCTGACTTCCCCAAGCAAGCAGGGGTTCTCCAGCAATCTGCTCTTCAGACGTCACCTGCAACATCAGCTCTTCAGACTTGAACTGCAGCATCAGCTTCTCCCTGGGTCTCCAGCCTGCTGGTCCACCCAGCCTCCATAATCAATGAGCCAACCCCTTAAAATAAACCTCTTTCCATACATACGCACATCCTATCGGCTCTGTTTCTGGAGAACCCGAACACAGAGATGGTATCTCTTTGTTGTTTGAGTTTGCATTTGTCTGTTTACCAGTGATGTTGACCATCTGATCAAAATTCGTTTGACATTTGGATTGCCTCATCCAGGACTTGTCCTCATCTTTGCCCATTACTTTTATTGAGCCATTTTTTTTTCTCAGTGATTTGTAGGTGTTCTAGATTCTGACCCTTTGTCAGTTACATGACTGCATTGCAAGCATCTGTATCTGACTTGACATTTAACCTTTTTTATAAACAATGTTTTTAAAAAATTAATGTAGTTCTGCTTACCCTAAGTAGTCTATTACTTTTTGCATTAATGTTTGTCTTCTTGTAACTAGTTTGAGAAAATAATTTCTTACTCTGAGTTCCTAAAGATAGTTTTCTATATTTTCTTCTAAATTGTTCAAAGTAGTGGCTTTTTACACTTAGGTATTTAATAAACATAGGATTTATTTTTGCATGTGTTGTGATGTAAGTAACTAACTTATTCTTATAGGGATAACCTATTACTTCCAGGCTATTTATTGAATGAGCTCACCTGTCCCTTTTTTTTAAAACTACTCTGTAATGATCCTTCTGTCATAAATCAAATTTCCGTATGCATAGGTCAGTTTCTGAGTGCTCTATTCTTCTATTGATCTATATGCTATCTCTGTACCAATATTTCACTATCTGCATTATCATAACTTTATAATTAGTCTTGATGGTTATCAGCTTTTGGAATTTTACGAAAAATACCCTTTGTGATTTTGGACAAAATTGTATTGAATTTAGAGAATAATTAGGGGATGACTGACATCTTTGTTAAAGTCTAGTTTTCCATTCAAGAACATGATAAATCACTCCACTTTTTAATACTTTTTCATTTTCTTTAGCAGTACTGCAAAGTTTTCTCCAAAAAAAAAGCCTCCCCAAACCAAATCAAAACCAAAACAACTTGCACATCTTTTGTTAGATGCATGCAGAGATATCTTATAGCTTTAGTTGCTAGTATAAATGAGATTTTCTTCCTGTTATATTTTCTAATTGGTTTAACTACTGCATAAAATAGTGCTAATTGTTGTGTATAGATATGACATCTAGCATATTTGCTGAATTCTTCCATTGGACTAGCTTATTTGAAAATTCTCTTGAATGTTCTATATAGATTATTATATTTTCTGCAAATAAGGACATTTTTGCTTCTTTTTTGGTCAATTTTATTTTTATTATCTCTTTCACTCGCTTTAGTGCCCTCAGTGAGGCTTCTGGGTACTGATAATGGACATCCTTGTCTTTGCTCCTGATGCTGATGGGAAGATATCTTTGATCACATTATGGAAGTCCCCTATCATTTCTATTTTGAACACTCACCTCATTCACTTTAAATCTCTTATGTTTTAGAAATAAATTCATTCATTTATTTGTTTGCTTCTAAGTATACTTTCAGTTGCCAAATTGTTGAATTTTGATACGCAATACTTTTATTGTCAGTCTATCCCAAGGAAATTTCATTTGTAATTTTCTCTTTAATCTATGAATAATTTGAGTTCCCACACATACGAGTTTGAGACTATGTTTTTAGTATTGATTTATAATTTAATTGGCTTGTGTTTAAAGAATATAATCTGTGTGATTTTGGTGAATTCTAGACATTTGTTCAGTCTTTCTTTGTGACCTAGCGTGTGGTCAAATTTTCAAATGATCTATGTATCTTCAAAGAAAATGATGACAATTTTTCTTTGGTTGCAGACTTTTATACACACACACACACACACACACATACATGAAATAATGCCCATTAATTTTTTTTTCTAAATCCTTTATATCCTAATTTTTTTCAGCTGCTTGCTGTATTAATTCCTGGTGAAGTTAGATGAGTCAAAATCTTTGACTTGTAATTCTGTAAATTTGCTTACTATATTTTGAGGTGTGTATACATTAGATGAGTCTACATTTAGAACTAAGATGGCTTCTGATCTGATGTCTTGATATTATGTGGTTTCTCTTCTTCTAATTTGTCTCTTATTGCTAGCAGTGACCTAGTGTATATTTTTCTGTCCCTCTATTTTAAATAGCCTTTCTGTGTGGTTTTGTCTTAGATGGTATCTTGGAAGCAGGATATAATGGGACTTTTTAGAGGAATCCAATCAGCTAATTGCTCTCTTGGAGTAGATGCGTTTAAGCCCATTTATAGCTACTGTAATTATTATTTTGCTATTACACGTTTTGTGTGCTTTTTAAAAAATTATTTTTTTCTTCTTTCCTGCCTTCCTCTTACTTTGTTACATAACGAGGACTAGACTGAAGCTCCATGAAGAAGAGTCTGTCGGGGTCCTGAAATCATGAGGGAACTGTACCTGCAGTACCAGTAAAACCTGCTCTCTCTTGAAGCAGCCAGTGCTCCCTGGGCTGAGAGCAGCTGAGCTGCTGACTCTTAATAATTATTCCTTGAATAAAGAATGATGCTAATTCAAGACTCACGCGGCTCCAAAGTTCTATTTCTAAAGTCTACGTGGTCATTTGACATCACGGAGCACCTGCTCTGCGCCTGCAGACAGCAGTGGGACCACCGTGTTGCCTTTTGGCGACAACTACCTGAAGCTGATTATGAGCCATCACTTTGGGTGGATCCACTTTCCATTTCACCACTATCCTCACCAGGGATGGACTAAGGTGAGGCAAGTGAGGCCCAAGGAGCAAAATTTAAGGATGTGCTCACTTTCAGGTGCCAACCCTGTGCTTGCAAGGCCCTGAGAGTGAGTGCCTCCTTAAGATTTGTTCACTGGGCAACTTGCTGGCCTTGTCCTAGTCTTAGCCCTAGTCCCCACCACTCTCTACTCTCTCCCCAGCAGTGAGGCCGTGTGCGAATGGTCACACCTTGCTTGCTGTGTTGTTTTACTACAGAGTGAAGAGGAGAGTAAACTATGTCTGGTATTTTGTCCTCATCAAAATTGAATAAACAAAATAGAGACCAAAAAACGCCCTGGGTTTCATCTGCTGGATTCACCTATGACATTCCCCATGGTCTTGAGTTTGAGAACCCACGGTTCTCAGTTGGACCATGAAGGGTCTTGAGTGCCAGGCTCCAGGGTCCCAACAGTAGGAACTTTAGACAGAGGAATGACAGGAACAAATATGTCTTTTAGAAAAACAACCCTGGCTTCTTTTTGTCTGAGACCTGATATGGGCTGAGAAATTGAAAGTCTCCTGCAAAGGTGAGGGCCTGGGGAGGAGAGAGCGGCCACTGGAAGGCCTTCCGACATGTCCCTGTGCTCACTGAGGGATTCAATACGAGACTGAATGAGACAGGACTCAAAAAATTACTAAATAGTTCTATCAAGTCTTCCCGGTTAAACAAGGAGACAGGACAGGAGAAAGTGGCCTGTCTGCTTTGGGTAAGCTGAGTTTGAAATCAGGTCAGGACAGCTGGGTGTAGTGGAATAACAAAGGCCAGGACTAGGGGGGCTCCTGTCCCCCCCTCACACCCAGCCCTCCCTCACTCCAGGGTCTCCCCAGGGGCGTCCCATCAGCCTTCTCAAGTCTGCCTCTGTTTCGAGCTGCCCCCGTGGTCTGAGCCTAGCAGGAAACAGACCCCTCCAGGCAGCCAGTTATTTCACAGCAGAGATAAAAGTTAATCACAGATTAGAATTGCCCCAAAAATATCGATGACTTCATTCACCTGAGTCCTGGCCCCAGGGGGAAGTATTCACCTCTGCCGAGTGGCCAGACCAGTTCAGCCAGTTCTCTGCTCTTCAGAATGTAGCCCAGCCTTAAACAAAAGCCTGGACTCCTGAATAGAGGGCATTCATAGGCATTCAGAGTCACTCTGCAGACCTACTGGGTGCCCTGCCGTCTAGACGTTGGATTGGAGAAGGTCTGTTTACTCTCTGCCCTGCCTTTTCCCCAGACCCCTCCGCCCCTCTCTCATTACAACTTTTATCTGGCGGCACCATCACCCCGGGAGACTCCCAAACAGAAAAACAGGCATTGAGGAGAAGAGACAGGAGTTACAAAAGAAAAGTTCCTGTGTTCCAAGGCAGGGTGATTTCTCGATTCTGACTATCAGGTGTAGGATTAGGGGAATTTATCCCCTTGGGTCACCTGAAAACTGGATAAAATTCAAGTTGTGTTTGAAATAAAAAATTAAGTTATTATTGTTTGTTCTGAAGTGTTCAGCCAGTCTGTAGTGGGTCATCGGGAACCAAAGGAGGAAGAAGAAAGCTCTCATGATCCTGGATCCCCCGACCTCCCAGGCTGTGGCACCAACCCTGCCCTCCTGCGCTAGCATATTCTGATCACGCAGGAAAAGTCCTGCGCTCAGCTGGCTAAAATGCACACAACAGAGACACTCCCCAGCCCCACGCCAGCTTTGGCCGGGACAGGGCTGGGTGGCCTGGATGCCAAGCTAGGCCACCCTGATCACTGGCGGGGTTGAGAAACTAAGCTTTCACAGAAAGGTCAGAGGCTAATCAATGCCAGGGGAAGGCGGGTGGCACAGATGCTTCAAGAATATGACAAAGCTTGTTGCAGAGGAGCAGTTGACTGGGCGATTTTTATTCCCAAAGTTGGAAGAAAAATGAATCACCAATCAGAGTGAGAGGGATTCCTGCTGGAGGCCCTCCGAGGTACCCACCACCCACTAGAGGGGGTGCCAGTCCCCCAGCCCAGCTTTCAAGGCCCCCCCGTAGCCTGCAGGGCTGTTCTTCTCAAAGCTTCTTCTTGCTGCTGCCCTGCCCTGCACCTACCAACCACTCCAAGCATCCTGGCTCCATCCTCCAAGGGGCTATAGCCCTCCATCCCGCTCAGAACACACCCCCTCAGCCTTTTTGCTTGTCTACATTTCTGCTTCTGTCAGACCCCAATGTGACCCAGCTCCTCTGAGAAGCCTTCCTTGGGCCCCTGGAAACCCCTCCCCCAGCCCAGCCTCTGGACCCTCCTTCAGCACAGAAGAGTCGAGGGAGCACGTAATGTATGTCTGAGGATGCCCCGCAGGGAAGAATATGGGTTTGCAGGGACCAGGGGAGGGATCCATCCGAATGTTTTCAGTGGATGAACAGGAGGATGGGTTTATCATGGCATCAGTGCTACCATCAGAGTGGAAAGTCCTGGATTACTGAGGACCAAAGAGATGGTGTTCTGAGGATCAAGGGGAGAGAGGTAGCAGAGAGTGAGGGAAGCTCAGAGCACGCAGGGCAGGGGCAGACTTGACTTCAGAGGCTAAAGTGACCTCAGGAGAAGGCAGGGAAACTAAAGTGACACCCTCTGTGACACGGTGTTGAGATCCAGGATGCAAACAAGAGGATCAATCAAAACTCTGCTGTGCGTCTGACGCGGCCCAGGTCCCCAGGCTCCCGAGCACAGGCGAGGCCACGGTGCACAGGCTTTACTGACAAGACAGTGCCCAGGAGCCCAACCTCCTACACGCGAGAAAAGGAAGGAGACGGTGAGATCCACACATTTCTACATTTTAAAAATATAGGGAGGGACTTCCCTGGCGGTCCTGTGGTTAAGACTTCGCCTTCCAATGCAGGGGGTGCAGGTTCGATCCCTGGTTGGGGAAATGAGATCCCACATGCCTCAGGGCCAAAAAACCAAAAACATAAAACAGAAGCAATATTGTAATAAATTCAATAAAAACTTTAAAAATGGTCCACATCAAAAAAAATCTAAAAATAAAAAAATTTATATATATATATATGTAGGGAAGCCCAAATTGCATTTTGAATGTGATTCTCATTTTTATTTTTTTATTTTTTGTGATACATGGGCCTCTCACTGTTGTGGCCTCTCCCGTTGCGGAGCACAGGCTCCGGACGCGCAGGCTCAGCGGCCATGGCTCACGGGCCCAGCCGCTCCGCGGCATGCGGGATCCTCCCGGACCGGGGCACGAACCCGTGTCCCCTGCATCGGCAGGCGGACTCTCAACCACTGCGCCACCAGGGAAGCCCTCCTTTTTATTTTTTTTCAGAGTGGTCGACGAGCCTACTCCTAATAATGGCTGAATCCCGTCACGAAGGCGGCCTTACCACCAGGAGGGATCATTGCTGCCTCGTAGCACACCCTGTACATTGCTGGATGCTCCTATCCGGCCCATTGCCAAGATTTGGGGGTTGGAGGACTGTTGTCTCATGGGGCCTCCTTTATAAAAGATCTCCCTGTAGTAGGTACTGTATTATAACATGTAAAATGTGTCTCTCCAATCGAGCCCTCGAGAGACAGGGAGACGGAGGGTGTCAAGCAGGTGAGCGGAATGAGATGGGAGCCGGAGGGGGGTCACAGTTCTCCTTATTCCCGGAGCCTGCGGGTCCAACCTGATGGAGCTCATAATAGAAGCTGAAGGCTTAAGATGTTCTAAGGATTTTTCTCTCCTTTTTAGGGAATAATAACACTTACCACAAGTGTGGATGGAGTCACGTACTCTCCTGAGAAGCAGAGCAAATTCCGTATCTGTTCAGTTTAGAAGAAAAAAGAACCAAAATCCCTGCTCAGTCACTAAATCTGCTCCTGCACTGCTCCCGAATCCATCGGCGTGATTAACACGAGAACAAGGCCCCACGTGTCCACGAAGCACGTGAAATGCTGTTTTGATACCAGAAATGACACAGCACGCTGTTGCGAGGTGTACGTCCAATTGAAATGAACCATCTTAGTGTGGTCCCAGCACAAACCACATGAGAATGTTCATTTCCTTCCACCGGAGACCTGAGCCTTTGAAGTTACCTGGGTTGGTTAGGGATCAGAGTTTGCTTTTGCTCGGATCCCCAGGCCCGCGTGGTACGGACCCTGACAGCTGCTCTGGGGCCTCTAGGGCACCCAGCACCCCCAAGGAAGACCCGAAGTCCACCAGTGTCATTCTTCCAGCATCTCTCGCATCCCTGGCTGGGACCCTCCACTCTGCAGAGCCCTGAATTCAGGGACAGGGTGGCCATGGTCGCCTGGAAGCCAGCACAGCACTTGGTGCTTGGAAGGTCCACACAACGCTTTCCTAAAGAACAGAAGGAATGAGTGAATGGACAAAAAACAACAACAACAACAACAACAAAAAATCAAATATAGAAAGAGGGTAAGACAAATATTACAGCTGATGCACTGTTTTCAGCCTGAAAACTGAGGTCACTTAGCTCATTCTAGCCTGTCTCCAAATGCAACTTCAACATCGATAATTCAAATGTAGTTTTTAAATTGTGCATCGGAAGGGGGTGGAAATTCTTTGCAGTCCTTTTAAGACTTGCAAATCTGTAATGGAGCATAATGGTAGAATGGTGGTCAGAGGGTCTTCAATTTGGAGCCCATCCTTCCCAGCACCCAGGGTGCAGCAAGGCCCGCACAGGCTACCAGGCACAGAGCTGCGAGGGGCGGGGCCTCCCTCTTGCAGTCCTGTTGCCTGCTGCCTCTCTGTCCTGTTTGGGTCCAGCTCTGCCCTTTGCCGCCCTGTAGTTGCCCAGCTTCACACCAGAGGGCTCATATCGTATCGATTAAGTGCTCCTTTCCTACGTGTCGGCAAACTAATACATCACATTGCTTGGGTTCATCTTCAGGTAATTTTCTTCTTTATTTTTCTTTGTAAAATTTATATAAGAATAAGCTCTCACTGGAAATAATTTACACCATAGAGATAAAGCAAGAGTCCCTCCAGACCCTCCCACTTTATGAACTGGGTGGTCATCTTTTTATCTGATTTTCCATTGGGTTGATGGTGTGGTCTTTTTTTTTACAGATCGCTAGGAGTTCCTAATAGAGTCTGGATAATAACCCAACCTTTATGTGTATGTGTATACATTTCTGCATCTATGTAGATATATCTGTGTATGTATACACACATATGCATAAATACACATACATACACACATCTATATATATTACAAATATCTTCTCCCACTCCGTGGCTTTTCTTTTATCTCAGCTTCTAGTGATTTCTGATTTTGAATCAGAAGTTTCACATTTTGATAAAGGCTGACATCACTCTCTGTTTGCCTTTGTGATTTGTGTTTGCTTGAGGCGTGCCCTCTCTAACTTCAAGGTCATAAACATGTTGTCCCGTCTTTTCTACTACTTTAGTCTTTCTTCCATGGGTAGCCAATTGCCCCAGCACATTTGCAAGTGAGGAGAATGGCAATTGGCCCCAGATCCCATGGGTCTCTATTCAGGGAAATTTTGAGGTTGTTTTTTCTGTCTGCTGCTTGCTTTCGGGTCTGCCCCTCTTTGCTAAGGTGGAGAGTGGAATGTAACATGAGTTGGTGCAAAGGTTGACCTTTGAACCAAGTTTTACTTTATCTCCAGTCACTATTTGCTAACTCATCTGAGAGTTTTGCCAAAGATAACATAAGAAGTACCCTCTTCTGGTTTACACAGTCTGCTCCTCGGAAAACGAGGGCATTTGCCTGCCCTGCTTTTCTGGCATTTCTGGGAGTGACTGTTTTCTGCATGACTTTTCACTGGCCAGGCTCCCCAAAGGGAAACATTGACCAGCAGAAAATGTGACAGATCACAGAAAACAAACTCAGTCTCAATGGAGACTTGAAAACATGGCCCCTAGACTGTGAGTTCATCGTTCCTCTTTGCCACTGGTTACTCTTCGATATTATAATTTCACAAGCCCTGTTATTCCTGTGCAACTACTTGTAAATTTCATGCATGTGGAACACATGGTTATTTTGGAGTGGGGCATGGATTCCGCATCCAACTCTCTTGGTTGGGGGTGAAACCAAGCAGGAGCCTGTGGGGCTCCTGGGCACGGAATCCTTTCTGTGTCCCGTGTTTCTTGTTTATAGGGAATAAACTCCAGCCTCCATGACCTTCCCTGAGTTCCAAAGGGCAGATTCGAACAGTTGCTAATCAGGGAAGGGAGGGGGTGCAGAGACAAGGGAGGAACAGTCAAGAAACAATGGTGCAGGCTTGGGGCAGGGTTCTGGCTCCACCTCAAGTGATACACGTAACAATATCTTTGAGCTCTTCTACAGAACTAAAATCCCCAACGAATGGAAGATATTAAGTACTTGATGAAGCATTAGTCATTCCTTGAGAATCAGAGAAGCCATCAGGAGACCACCTGAGCCCAGATTAAAGGAATGCAGGCCCTGCACACATCGAGATCCTTATCAGCAAACCACCCTTGAACCATTGCTGTGAAACTCCTCACCAAATCCCTCCTGGGTTGGAACACACAGTTTTTCAGGGCACGAGCACCCTGTGACCCCCTTTGCCTGGCAAAGAAATAAAGCTATACTTTTCTACTTCACCCAAAACTCTGTCTCTGAGATTCAATTCAGCACCAGTGCACAGAGGCTGAGATTTTGGTGTCAGGGGTACACGTGCCATGCTCAGATGAGCCAACGGTGAGCCCTTCTCCCACTTTTGAGATCTTTTATGGCCAACTCTCCTTCTCCTCCTGAGGATTTTTAAAACCTCTTTTGCCACAAAAAGCAAAGAGCCTCAGGTCCTTCAGAAAAATACACAAAATGGAAAATCCACTCACGGATCATGAAAAGTTAACGACAGGTCTTGGAACATGAAGTGGAAACGCTAAGATGTGACATAGATATTTCCATGGGAGAGTAAGAAAAACTGCCTCTTCATTTAGGGTTCATGTCACCCTTGAATGTGAAGACCAGCCCCCTCTGAAATGACATGGCATTACATCTTTTCCTCATGTAAACATTCCAGGAGGAGGGCTCCAGTTCCCCCGAAGGAGCAATGTAGCAAAACAAACAACAGTAGGTGGGATCAGAGGCCAAGGGTGAGAACCCCTGCTCTACCCCTCACTCTTGGGGCCCCTTGAGTGAGTCTCTTGCCTCTTTGGGCTGCAATTTTCTCATCGACATAATGGAGAGGATCTCATCTAGAAAATTCCACAAGGTCATGTGAAAAACAACTCTGTCAACAAAAAGATACGGAATTGTTGGTGTACTTCCTTCTTTGACACCTCAGGGCCTTTGCTGCTCCCTTGTCCACATAGCCTCACGTCTGGCTCCCTCACAACCTTCTGGTCGTGAAGATCTTCCCCATATGCTGTGATATTGACCAAGTCTACCAAATTTTGCTTTTTTTTTTAAATTAAAGTTTAGGGCTTTAAAATTATAAAACTTTGGAACGCCCCAGGTGGTGCAGTGGTTAAGAGTCAGCCTGACAATGCAGGAGACATGGATTCGAGCCCTGGTCCAGGAAGACCCCACATGCCGCAGAGCAACTAATCCCGTGCACCACAACTACTGAGCCTGTGCTCTACAGCCCACGAGCCACAACTACTGAGCCCACTTGCCCACAACTGCTGAAGCCCATGCGCCTAGAGCCCATGCTCCACAATAAGAGAAGCCACCACAATGAGAAGCCCGCGCACTGCAATGAAGAGTAGCCCCCGCTCGCCACAACTACAGAAAGCCCGCGTGCAGCAAAGAACACCCAGTGCAGTCAAATAATAATAATAAATAAATAAAATTGTAAGATTTTATAAGTTGGATGAAGATGATCAAAAGGTACAAACTTTCAGTTCAAAGAAAAATAAGTACTGGGGTGTCATGGACAACAGGGTTAATATAATGAACACTGTGCATGTTTCCTACGAAAGTTGTTAAGGGAGTGAATTCTGAGTTCTTCACATAGGAAAATAGGATTTTTATTTTTCTTTTATTTTGTAGTATGAGACGATGTATGTTCACTATGTGTATGGTGGTCACCATTTCCTGATGTATGTTAAGTTAAATCATGACGCTGGACGCCGGAAATGTATGCAGTGCGGTATGTCAGTTATGCCTCAGTAAAACTGGAAGAAAAAAAGGAGAAAAATAAGTTTTATAAGTTTTATATGGTTAAACCCAACTTTCAGATAGAAATGTGTCTTGAGGTTTACAGTTTTCTAACACGGAGTCTGGGGAACGTTTGACCTCAGAGTTAGCACGTGGGCCCAGAGGTTCCACAGGCAGGGCTGAGGGAAGAACAGAGTTAGAAGCCACGTGTGTTCGCTGCCCTGACACACGTCCACATGGGGAAGGCCTGTCCTGTGAGTGCCCCTGCCTGCGGCGTGGACTCTCTATCTTCAGACAGGTCTAGTTTCCTCAGAAAACCTAACCTGACGCGCAGTCTAACAAAATTGTCAAAACCTGCCGGCACTGCGCCTACCATTTGTTGTGGAGTTTGTGGTGAGCAGAACTCCTCATTTTTTTTCTTTAAATTTTTTATTCTTATGCAATTTTTAAAGGTGACTTTCCATTTACAGTTATTACAAAATATTGGCTATATTCCCCATGTCGTACAATATATCCCTGAGCCTATCTTACACCCTACGGTTTGTACCTCCCGCTCTCCCACCCCTACCTGGCCCCTCCCTCCTTCCCCCACCCCACTGGTAACCACCAGTTTGTCCTCTATATCTGTGAGTCTGCTTCTTTTTTGTCATATTCACTAGTTCGTTGTATTTTTTAGTGTCCATATATAAGTGATAACATACAGTATTTATCTTTCTCTGACTTACTTCACTTAGCAGGATGCCCTCCAAGTCCAGGAGGCACTTCCGAGGTGATTTGGAAAACCAGTGCAGGAAACTGGAAAGAATGCATTCCTAGAACGCTGTGTGACTGCTGGGTTCACTTACAGGTTCTAGAGCCAAGAGGGACACCAGATACAGAGCAGCTGATGACAGGAGGGTCTTGCCAAGTGGAGAGTTGGGGGGGCCAGTAGAAGCGGGGTAGGGCTCTGCACCTAGCTGTCGGAGAGGAAGCTTCTGGAAGTCCACCGGGACTCTGCAGGTTTCTCTTGCTGAGCCAGTCCTGACAGAGCCCCCCAACAGGTCTCGCCTCTCCTCTATGGGCCCAGCTCCTCCCTGAGCTCAGTGCCTTGACAGGAGCTTCCTTCATTTTCCACCCCGACTTTCTCTCAATCAGTTTCCCCTCTTCATTTCCATTTCCCCTTTTCAGTGTCATGTGTCCTTTCCTCCCTCCCCGCTCCCCCACTCCAGAGATGCTAATCCAAGAAATGCATCCAGAATGCGGGTCAACCCACAGTGGCAGCTGCAGACGGCCTGAGAGACCCAGGCCCTGGTGGAGAATTCCACTACACTGGGCCACGCCAGGAAGTTCTTCTCTCTTAGTCTCCTCACCTGCAAAGGGTTAATAATGCCACCTCACAGGCTATGTTGGTCACACCAAGAAAGAAGACTCAGCGTTTGTGTTTTTTTAAATTAATTAATTAATTTTTGGCTGCATTGGGTCTTCATTGTTGCGCACGGGCTTTCTCTAGTTGCGGTGAGCGGGGGCTACTCTTTGTTGCGGTGCGCGGGCTTCTCACTGCAGTGGCTTCTCTTGTTGTGGAGCACGGGCTCTAGACGCACACGGGCTTCAGTAGTTGCAGCACGCAGGCTCAGTAGTCGTGGCGCATGGGCTTAGTTGCTCTGCGGCATGTGGGATCTTCCTGGACTAGGGCTGGAACCCGTGTCCCCTGCGTTGGCAGGCGGATTCTTAACCACTGCGCCACCAGGGAAGTCCTCAGGTTTAAAATAATCCCTAAAGTGCTCTCCATATGAATCTGAGGGATTGTGAATAAAATGTTGAAATAACCTTTCCCCCTTCCCTGTCCCGCCTGTGATGGCGCATTTATCCTTGAGAATAAGCCAAGGTGCTTCCGGGTAAGTCAAGCATCAAGGAGTACCTTGAAGTACTTAAATAATGCATGTTGGGCCTCCCTGGTGGCGCACTGGCTGAGAGTCCGCCTGCCGATGCAGGGGACACGGGTTCGTGCCCCGGTCCGGGAGGATCCCACATGCCGCGGAGCGGCTGGGCCCGTGAGCCATGGCCACTGAGCCTGCGCATCCAGAGCCTGCGCTCCACAACGCGAGAGGCCACAACGGTGAGAGGCCCGTGTACCGCAAAAAAAAAAAAAATAATAATAATGCATGTTATTCTTCTAGCATTTTTTGTGACTGTATTTCTAAAACTATGTATTTCTGTTCTTTAGAAACAGCACCCAAGGATCAGCGGTAAGTGTTTTTCTCAGGACCCAGGTCCAATTAAGAGGCTGGCCAACGATGCGCCTCTACCTGATGTTACGTGTTATGCAAATGAGCCCCACCCACCCAGTGTGGCCGCCCCCCAAGCTCCGCCCACCAGTCCTGGACCTTTCACAAGGACATTCAGAGCTGTCAGAATTCTCCCATCTGCCTTTTAAATCCATTTCTTTCTTTACCCTGTTTGCCTCTTGCTGCCAGCTGGCATCTCTCATTTCTCTCCCAGCCTCAAACCGCCCTCCCACCCCAGGGGGCTGAGTCCTAGATTCTTAGCCCTGAGCACAGACTGGCTGGAGAGAAAGGCCCTGGTTGTGTTGGTATAAAACGCCTCCCACTTTGTGGCTGGGTGTGTCCTCCAGATTTATTTTCGAATAGTCATTTTCGATTTCTTTAGGGAACGGTGCTTACCAGCATGACCAGTTTATTGGAAGGATCCAATAATGAAAGCAGTGGGTGGTCTTTCAGATTTGGGTTATACTATAATCATACTATAATAGGAGGCAGCACCGTTTAGCGGCTTAAAGTTTGGTCTGCGTGGTTTGAATCTCAGTTTTGCCATGATGAGCTCAGTGTGGTTTTGACCTTTTTAAATGACTTTATGTAAGGATGGGGGGAGGAACAGAGGCATGCGTCTCTGCTGAATCCTGTCCAGCCCTCACGTCAGGGCCTGCCACAGATTAGGGGGACCTTGAGGACACCAGCTCCTCCCAGGGGAACGTGGGAGCGGGGGAGGTGATGCTCTGCTCGCTGGAAAGCAGGGGGGCTTGGGGAGAGATGGCGCCTTTGTCCCACCACATATACAGTACAAAGTGGGGTTATTCTGGAGGCGATGCAGTGCTTGAGGGTGTTTTGTAACATTCAGACCACTCTGAGTTAAGAGTAATTCTTATCTGTAAAACAGAAATCACGATAGTAGCTACTGGCTAGGTTACTGCGGTGACTAAAAGGAGCAAAGCCCAGAAAGTGCTGCAGAGTAGGCCCAGGACAGGACGCGTTCCCACCCTCACCACGGGGGCGCTTGCCATCTGGGAGAGCATTTCCCAAATCATTTCCAAAATGATTTTCCCATTTCTTTGTTATCAAAGGATGTCCCAATAGCCACCGGGCAGAGAGCCATAGGGTTAGGGTCTCTGGGTTCTGTGTTTACAGTGCAGTCTTCTTAGCTGGCTCTTCCTGGCCTTCTTTAGAGAGGCTTCAGAATGGTGCTGAAGGGTGGATATCAGAGAGGCCTTTCATATCCCTGGACACCCATGGGTCTCGGGGCAGTGAGGAGACAGCAGTTTCTGCTCCCTGTTGGGGAGTAGACCAAGGTTACACTTCCCCAGAGTTCATGGTCACACCGTGAGAACCTATATAGCATCCTCCAAAGAGGTCTTTACACCACAACAAAAAGAGGCAAACTCCTGTCAGACCTTGGAGGCCGCCTGCAGTAATATTCCCTGAACATTTAACAATCTCCAGTCAATGTGAGAATTGATCTTTAATTTACGAGGAACCCTGAGTTGAATAGGGCCCTCCCTCCTCCACTGGACAGGACACCGCTGTGAGGGTCAGCAGCAAAGCTGTCACACGTGGGCGTGGCACCAGCACACAGAATATGCCACATGCTCGTCCCACCGAAAACCTAAGAGAAGCCTTGGTTGGGTATGAAGACCATGGTCTTATACATGGAAGCACAGGAGGCATCTTGTCTTTGGGGTCTTTTCATTGAGATGTGTCTTTTTTTTTTTTTTGGCGGTACGCGGGCCTCTCACTGTTGTGGCCTCTCCCGTTGCGGAGCACAGGCTCCAGACGCACAGGCTCAGTGGCCGTGGCTCTCGGGCTCAGCCGTCCCACCGCATGTGGGATCCTCCCGGACCGGGGCACGAACCCGTGTCCCCTGCATCGGCAGGCGGACTCTCAACCACAGCGCCACCAGGGAAGCCCGAGATGTGTCATTATTACTTCACTGATAGGCCTAGCATTTGAGGAGGAAAACATTCTTCTATCCCTCAGGGCAAACCTGTTCAAGAAGGTCTCCTTGGAAGTGAGTGGTGGAGCAGGGTGTCCTCTCTGGGGAGCCAGCTGTGCTGTGGGGGGAGAGTGCAGCACTTGGAATCATGAGGTTTGGGGCACTCTTTGAAGTCAGTTTTGACTTGTGACTTACTGGGGCCAATGAAATGGGAGTTGAGGGAACGAGTGCCTCTTCTGTGAAGAGGTCCGTAAGCCCAGGGCTTGATATACCACGTCCCCTTCTCCCTGTCACAGAGACCGATGGCAAACCTAGAAGGGAGTTTTCATCACCCTGCACCGCTGAGTGAGGGTGACGCCCAGCAGAGCCTTGCTGATGCAAGACAGGCGTGCAGTGTGTGCAACAGATACACCTGCGCTGGTGCAGACACTGAGTTTGGGGTTTATTTTTCACCACAGCATAACCAGCCTATCCAGATGGATACCATTGACATCCAACCATATTCCCTACTGGTCACATTGGACGCATGTCCAGGGAAGCCTCATGAACTTGGGAGCCAGGGGTCCTATCCCATTTGACAGATAAGGAAACTGAGGCTCTGAGAGGTAAAGTCACATAGCTGACTCTGAAACGGGCACCTTAGCCACCCATTACCCCATAGCCTGGGTGACTTCTAAACAACAGACATTTATTTCTCACAGTTCTGGAGGCTGGAAGTCCAAGACCAGGGTGTCAGCACGGTCAGGTTCCAGCGAGGGCCCTCTTCTGCGTTGCAGACTGCTGTATTTTTTTCTTTCTCTCTCTTTTTTTAAAAAAATTTTATTGCAGTATAGTTGATTTGCGATGTTGTGTCAATTTCAGGTGTACAGTATAGTGACTCAGTTATCCATATATTGATATTTTTTCAGATTCTTTTCCCATATAGGTTACTACAGAATATTGAGCAGAGTTCCTGCTATACAGTAGGTCCTTGTTGATTATCTATTTTATATATAGTAGTGTATGTATGTTAATCCCAAGCTCTTACTTTATCCCTCCCCACTATGCTTCCCCTTTGGTAACCGTAAGTTTGTTTTCGAAAGCTGTGAGTCTGTTTCTGTTTTGTAAATAAGTTCATTTGTATCATTTTTTTAGATTCCACCTATAAGTGGTATCATATGATATTTGTCTTTTGCTGACTTACTTCACTTAGTATGATAATCTCTAGGTCCATCCATGTTGCTGTAAATGGCATTACTTTGTTCTTTTTTATGGGTGAGTAATATTCCATTGTATATATGTGCCACGTCTTCTTTATTCATTCCTCTGCTGATGGACACTTAGGTTGCTTCTATGCCTTGGCTATTGTAAATAGTGCTGCAGTGAATATTGGGGTGCGTGTATCTTTTTGACTTAGGGTTTTCTTCAGATATATGCCCACGAGAGGGATCAGACTGCTTATTATATTCTCACATGGCAGAAAGAGGGCAAGAGGACCCTCTGGGGTCTCTCTTATAAGGGCACTAATCCTATTCATAAGGGTTCTTCCCTTAAGACCAAATTACTCCCCAGAAGCCCCATCTCCTTATACCATCACATTGGGAGTTAGGATCTCAAAATGAATTTGGCTGGGATGGGGGAGAAAGGACACACACACACACACACACACACACACACACACACACACACACACACCCCTAGTCCACACACAGGGAAAAACTGTAGGCCAAACGGGGACCATGGTGGAGAAGAAAACGGCAGCTTCTCTTCTGCTGAGCATCCTTGGGTGGGAAGGTGACCCAGATCATCCCATTTTCTAAAAGAAGTTTAAAAACACAGATTTTTTTTTTATGTGCAAGGCAAGCTCCTGATTTTTAAATCTTGACAAATAAAAAACTTAAAACACACGTGTGCCAAGCAAAACACATCCTCAGACTGAACGTGGCCCCCAAGCCTCCAGTCTGTGACCTCTGGAAAGGTCTAGAATCATTTTGCTGCTCGAAGGCATGTTACTGGGGGCAGAAACTCCTTGTCTAAACAAGGAGCATGTCTGGAATCATTGTCGCCCGCCTGACATGCGGGTGGAGTTGGCTGCCATCTGGACCACGGCATTTCAGAGCCCACCACCTGCTGCAACGGATGTGACAGTCCATAACCGGGGACAGAGTTCTTGTCTTTGGGTTTTGTCTCCTGGTTAAAAATAGATCAGCCTTGACTGCCTTCTCAATAACTCTTCCCTTGGTAAAAAGTGGTAAGTCTGAAGATAAGGCACTGAAGTTGGGCCCGTGGTGGGTTTGGTGGTGAGTTGGCTTCCTGGGGTGGGGCAGAGTGGGGAGGGAAGAGAAGGCAGCGGGTGGGCATATCTGGAGGCTACCTTGATCTATTTCATGGTTTCCATTCTGGCCCATGTGGGACCCAGATTTGGCCTCCAACGTCCGATCTTCAATTCCCAGCAGCGCCTGAGAAAGGTCATCGACCATGAGGTGACCTTCAGCTGGGCCAAAGGAACAGTTGCTATAGAACCCCACAAACTCAGTTCTTTCAAAAGCACCCTGAATTTCCACTCATGGCTATTTGTAAAAAAGATGAGTTTCCTTCCCCTACCCCGACCTGTTCAACTTCTTACTAATATCAAGCAAGTTCTGGGAGAAGACAGTCTTATACACACTCTGAGACTGAACATACGTAAGGATAATGGCCAGTGCATGGATAAGATAGATCTCGGCCCCACCATTTGCAGCACCCAGCCCAGGAAGTCAAACAACTCCATAGCAATTGGTCTCAAACTGCCAGGACTTGATTAATAACTCAGAGTTTCCCTAGCTGTTGTCCCCACTTCCAACTAGGGACCAACAAGAGAAAGACAGATGTGCATCCCTAACCCACCCCATAAGGATGCCCCACCTACAGCTGGTTGCCGCCTGCAGCTTCCCCTAATGACAGCCTCCAATCAGGGCACACCTGGAACCCTCCCTCTTTTCCTCCATGAATCTTCCCCTCCCCTGTCCCCAGCCCAAGCCCTGCCTGCCTCAGCGATGCCAAACACAAGTGATGGTGTCTGACGCCCTGGATAGGACAAGCCCCCACTAAACAGCCTTTGCTTGTTCTCACTTAGGCGGTTTTTGTTCATTTCCACAGCTCATGCACACTCACACGCACAGTTTGGTTAGCAGTCGGGGTCACCCCCAGGTTCACACTAACTCCACAGACCTGACTCGGAAGAGACAGTTCCGACAGAATTGATGGACCAGTCCATCCCAGATGAAGGGCAAAGGGGCCCAAGAGATGTTTGAAATCGTCGTGTTGTGACCAAAATTTTATTAACCTGGAGACAATGGGGCAACTGTCCAGGGGCAGACAAAGCAAAATGCTGGAGTCTGGGACAAGCAGAGCTGCCTGAGTGGCCTGGGCACAGATTTCTGCAGGTCGAAGCTGGCAGTGGAAAGGGCAGCCACTGACCATGAACGGGCTGGGCCACGAGGGCCAGCAGCCCTGTCACCTCCTCGTTGAAGAAAGTCACAAAGATTCTTAGCAGCAGAGGCAACTCATTCTTTGAGCCTCTGAAAATGAACCAACTTTCCACCTTTATCAAGTCACCAGATGTACATTAAACTCGACTAAAAGAGTAGGTCTTGGGAAGGAGACATCATTTTGTCATATATGAACAGAATGACATCAGGGACAGAGAGCTTTAAAGCTATCAGACCTGTATTTTGCTGGGAGAAGCAGTGGGAAATTAAAGTAGAAATTTATATATATATATATATACATATATATATATACATATACATATATATATATATATATATATATATATATATATATACTTTTTTTTTTTTTTCCCTTTGGCTACGCTGATGCGGTATCTTAATTCCCTGACCAGGGGTCAAACCTGCACCCTCTGCAGTGGAAGCACGGAATCTTAACCACTTGACCACCAGGGAAGTTCCTAGAAATTTATAATCTTCAATAAAAAGAAGAATTGGGATCATTGGGAGGTGTATTCCTGGCTCTCTCTCTCTCACCAGTTTCTGATAGTTTAAAGCCTCAAGAGAAGAATTAAGAGTTTTTCTCCAGACACGATGCTACAAAGAGCTGCATTTAGAAGTGCTGCCTGGAGCTTGGGAGATCAGGAGGGAGGGTGAGGGGGTAGTAGGTTGCAGCCTCCTTGATCCCAGCACAGGGCCGCGTGAATGGGAAGAGCAGGTGCTAAAACATCTTCATTCTTCTTTAAGAACGTCTGCCAGTGACCTAAACCGAGGTCTCCATTCCACGCCTGTTAATTAGGCTGACTTTGTGGAATTTGCCAGAAGTCTGGAGAGCAGCTCTCCTGGCTCCACTGCCTCTGTGTTGTCACGTGACACAGCAGTTGCTGTGGAGATTATCAGTTGTGAGTGCGTTGTCCATAAGTTGAACTTGCCTCTGACAAGTCAAATTTGTCAGTTTGGGAAAGAGTAAAGATGGTTCCTTTTTTTTTTCTCTTGAAGAGATTTCCTTGACTCCTCCCCCTTCCCCTTTCCCCTTTCCAACCCGGGGTTGGCTTTTCCCACATTGTGGTCCAGAGCTGAAGAAAGGTTGTTTTATTCTCTCCTGTGATCCGTAGAGTCTGCAAAAAAAGCTCAGAAGCTGGCACCGGTGGCCCTCCGTGATGATTTAGGGATAAAGTCAAACGAGTCCTGTGATTCAGCTGCAGACCACGGGGCACCAACCACGTGTTTCATCTCTACTGTGATGGGAATGGTACGCCGGTGGCTGGGTTTTCTCTCCAACGAGTATATTTAATTTCCTTCATTGGCATGAACGTCCCCCAACATACTACTGATCGTGCGTGTGAACATGTGTACGTGCATGAGTGCATGTGTATTTGCACTGCTGCTTTCTGTCCCTCTGGAGGGAATGGCTTTCATGGACTGGCTTTAACAGATTAAAGGTGAAACAGCCATTTAATAAAAGCCAGCCCGCTAAGTCGACTGACTGGGAGAAGCTGGGATGGAGCCAGGCCAAGAAGGGACAGACAGGCAGCAGGTCTGGCCTGCTGAGGCCATCACACGACTTTGACAGGGGGTTGGGAAAGAGGCTCCCCACATCCAATGAACCTGCCTCTCTTGCTCCCCAACACCTTTGTTTTACCTTGCTCCTCCTTTGGTTCAGCTCCTAACCAGGGCCTAAGGTTATTGGAGCCCTGAGCCAGTCTCTCATCTATCACGTATACGACCTTACATTCAAAGGGCCCCCAAGTTTGAGCGCCGTAATTTGGAGTATTGGTGCCACTGGGCTTGATCAGATAGATGCCCCCTCCTCTTGGAAGCCTTCCTAACCTCTCAGATGAGCCCAGGCCTGAACCGGGAAGGTGGGTTCCAGTCTCATCCAGGCGGGGGGGGCGGGGGGGTCTGAATCCAACAGTGTTCCCCCTCCCCTGTTAATTATAGTGCTGATAGATCCCCCCTTTCATCAGTAACAGAAAAGTTTCCAACAGATATAGACATTTTCCCCCAGACAATTCAGCTGCAAGATCCTTAAAGACCAAACCGAAAGCAATTCCTCAAGAAGTAGCAGCAGGGGAACCAGGAATCACAATTTGATTCTGTAATTCTTGAGATAGACCCACTTCATTTGCGCTCAGCCAACCTCTTATCTATACCTGAGGCTTTCATTCTGTTACCTGTGTGAGTTATCTTCTTATTCTTACATTAACACCAGTAACCTTCACTCTTCCCCTCACTTAAATGAAAAATCACCCTTGGGAGTTTTATCTGGTTGAGGACAGGAGTCTTGCCTCAGACTTTGATCTGGGAAATGTTAAGGAAACAAAAACAAAGCAAAACAATAAGAAAAGCCTTTCAATTATAAGCATCTGTCGTTTTTTTTCTTTCCTTTTTAACAGCTAAGGTGGGAGACTAGGGTCTTTTTGTTCAGCAAAGAATCTTAGTGCCTTTGGGAATATGAACAGCAAGGTCTGGAGCCCAGAGGGACCTGGGAATAAAGATCATCTGCTCTGTGTGGAAAAGGATCAGAACTTAGCACTGGGGGTGGGCGTGGAGGGGAGAGAAGTAGGGATGGAGGGGCGGAGGGGCGGAGGCTTGGAGGGGCGGAGCTTGGAGGGGCGGAGCTTGGAGGGGCGGAGGGGCGGAGGGGCGGAGGGATGGAGGCCAGTGGTCCACAGCACAGCTGGAGGCTGATGCCTGAGGGAGGACGACCAGGGATGAAGTGGAAGTTACCGCTTTTTCTTGTGCCTCTTCCTGTAACTCACCCAGCACCTCTGGCCACAAGGGAGGACCCCAGCTGAGGATACTGTTGCCTCATTCTCCTGGCTACGGGACCTGGCGTGAGAGGGGAGAACAGAACACCTGGGCCCGGGAGGGTTAGCGGGAATCTGCCTTGTGCAGCCATCTGCGGGGCCAGGGGTGGGCACTGGTCACCCCACCTGCCGCAGACTCTGGAGTGGTGGTCCATGGAGTCCACTGGCTCCCATGCCAGGGCCTGAGGATGGCGGCTCAGGACGTGACCACTCACGACAGATTCCATGCTAGGACTGGCCAGTGGGTAACCCGGATCCAACATTGCATGGTTTTTCCTGTGGCCCACATGGTCCACCTCACACAGGGGCACGCGTGTGGCCAGGGGACAACAAGGAGCCTGGTGCCACCACGTGCAACTGGGCAGCGCCCACTGCTGAGCCCTACCTGGAGACCCCCTGCCTGGGAACTCTGAGGCTGCCCTGGGTCAGACTCCTTGTGCCTGAGGGGAACAGGAGAGGATTGTGGACAAAGGTCAGTATTGTTTTACTAAGGCCAAAACCCTGTGTATCAGCCAGGCCCTGTTGATGGTGTGAGTGTGAATGTCTGTGTGTGTATGTGTGTGTGCACGAGTGAGTGTGAATGTCTGTGTGTGCCTGTACATGTGTGTTTATGTCTGAGTGTCCGTATGTGTATATATATATGTGTGAGTATGTATGTCTATGTGTACAAGTGTGTACATGAGTGAGTTTGAGTTTCTGTATGTATGTGTGTGAATTTGCATGTCTGCATATGTGCATCTGTGTGAGTTTGTGAATGTCTATGTGAATGAGTATGTCTGTGTATGTGTGTGAAGGTGTGTCTGTGTTACACATGTGTGAATATGTGTGTGAATGAGTGTGTCTGTGTGAATTCGCATGTCTGTGTATCTGTGTGAGCACGTGTGTGGATGTGTGAAGGCCTATGTGAAGGGGTGTGTTTGTGCATGTGTGTGAAGGTGTGTCTTTGTTACACATGTGTGAATATGTGTTTGAATGGGTGTCTGTGTATGTGTGTGAATGTCTGTGTCTGTGTCTGTGTGTGTCTGTGTGTAAATGTGTCTGTGTGCCTGCCTGTGTGTAGATGGATGTGTCTGTGTGTGTGTGCACATGTGCGAATGTGTGTGTGAATGCGCATGTCTGTGTCTGTGCACAGGCACGTGTGTGGCAGTGGTGAGAGGTGGGTGGCACTGAGTCCCTCTCCTGGGGGCAGTTCTGGAAGCCTCGGGCTGCTGCCGGCCGGGGCCTGTACACACCCGCGTCTTGGTTGGAGCCCAGCCTGTTTCTCCACTGACCTCACAGGAGGCTGGGCTACTCTGGGCTGTAGGGGGGGCTGTTGAGTTGGGAGGCTGAGGACCATGTTTCAGACGTGAAGCTCGGGCGCAGCCCAGGTGAGCTGGCGTTGCGAGCACGGCGGCGCCCGCAGTGGGCGCTTTGCTGAGAGAGTGCATTTGCGCCGTTCCCCAGTCTGCGCGAAGCCCCATCACACACACCTCATCGCTTCATCTCCCAACCGTCCTGCCAATCGGCACGATTAGCCCGTTCTTTAGGTCTGGACGCGGGGACCCAGAGGCATGGAGCAAGGTTCCCCACGGTGGGCAGCCCTGTCGGGATCCGAGCTGGGCTCGGGGAGGCCAGGACCTGTGCTCGCCCCACGCCTGCCCATGCGAGCACCCAATGAGCACACGGCGCTTTCAGAAAGGTGGCCAGCGCCAGGGCAGGGGTCTGTCACCCTCTGTAAACTGGGGGCATCGAGCCCCCTCTGCCTCCTTATGGCCGTGCAGAACCGCCAGCCCCCGCATGGTTGACAAGGTTAGGGTCTCCAGGCCCCTCCCTCTCTGTTCTGCGAGCGGTACCTGGTGCTGGGGAGAGCAGAGGAGGGCCTCTCCCAGCTCCACCTTCACGCCCATCTCCTTCCGCTCAGCTGCATAGCAATGAGGATCAGCTTCGAGGCCAAGGGCTCTGCTGGGTATGAACCGGGGGTGGCTTGGGCACCAGAGGAGAAAAGGCAGAGTCTCCGCCCCTCCTGTATCTTGCTCCTAAGTTCAGGACTCTTAGAAGGTCTAATTAAAATACAGTCAGTCCCCTACATGTGAACGAGTTCTGTTCCGAGAGCGCGCTTGTAAGTCCAATTTGTTTGTAAGTCCAACAAAGTTAGCCTAGGTACCCAACTAACACAATCAGCTCTATACCACTGCTTTTATGCTCGCTTCCGGACATCCTGGGCTTGAAATAAAGATACTGTACTACTGTACTCGCTACGGTACTCTACAGTAAAGTGCACAAAAGCACAACCACCTGTAGAGGAGGCACACAGGTGACAATGTGCCAGCCACGGGAACTAGCTTACGTGACTGGACATGCGAACGCACGTTCACATCTTTGAAAGTTCACAACCTGAAGGTTCGTATGTAGGGGACTTAACTGTAGGTTTTGTAAAAGCGCCATAACCCCCCCTAAATGATTGCAACGTTGTATTCAGCGGGGAAAGGCAGGCAAATCACAGGACTGTCCCCCAGTGTCAGCTCTTCGTGCCACAGCAGCCAGCTGTGAGCTCAAGTGCCCATCTCCTGGGCTGTCATTTTATTTTTCTGAGTGCTGCCAGGTACACGTTTCTAGAAGCCCAGCACTCCAGCTCTTCTGGTGAATAGAGATACAGGCCAGGAGCCAGAACCGGAACATAAATACACAAAGCCAGAAACCTCATGTGCTGATGCAGCTGAAAGGTAACAGATATGCGCCTTATGGAGAAGCAGGCTCTCCAGAAACCAGCCAGAGAACTCTTCCCACCTCCACGCCCAGATGCACAGCTCACGAGCTGCCACCAGCTCGCAGAGACGGCGGCAGCGGTGGTGGCTGTGCTCCTGCGGTGGCTGCCACAGGAGGGCCAAGCTGGAGCTGCTGGGAGAACGGGCCCATACCCAGCTGGGCCCTGTTCACCACTTCCTTCCTCACTCCATGGGCTGGGGGAGGATGCAGAATCATCTCAAAGTACCTGGGGACCGTCAGCAGTCCAGGCTACCCACAGATCCACTCGCTCCAAGGGTTTAGCTGGTAGGGGCCACCCATTGACTTACTTAGGGGCCCACGCATCTCTGGGGAGGCACCATGATGCTGAGCTGCGGGTCACGGGGTCAGCCCTCAAGGGCTGTTCCCTCTGCAAGCCTCATGGCCATGGGCTGCCCTTCCAGAGCCCCTGAGTGCACAGATGCACACGTGAGGCGAGAGCGACCGAGTCACATACACGGCCCAGTGAGGGCAGTGTCTTCGCCTCCCTGTTTGGAGACAGTGCCACGGCAGGGTTTCAGGAGAGACCATCAATCCACCCTCCTCAACCCACAACAGGAGAGGCCTAGGCGGGGCTACAACACCAGCCCTGAGCCAGTCTGAGCTAGATTCCCAGCTCCTCTAACCCGCCACGTGACCTTGGGTAGCTCAACTCACTGGGCCTGTTTCCTCATCTGTACAATAGGCTGAAAATAGGACCCACCTCACTGAGTTGACCTAAGGATTAAACGAGGTTTTATGTATATACACAGACATAGCTGTACACACACTCGTGTGTATATATGAAATTATATATATAAATATAAAGGAACTATATATGAGTGTTTAGGCATATAAATATAAATGAGCTTTTATATATAAATACCTATGAGATTATAACTACATATTTAAAGTACTTAGAACAATGCCTGGCACATAAATATTAATTGTGCTGCTTTTTCTTCTTCCTCTGGTTCTCATTGTCATTATGATAAGCACAGTTTTGGAATCAGGCAGCCTGGGTTCAAGTCTCCATCTAGCCCCTTAATAGTCCTGTGAGCAGAGGTGAACTTCCCCAACCTACGCAAGCCTTACTCCATATCTGTAGATTAAGGTCCGTTAGAAATCATAGGCCTTAAACTGTACACTTAAAACTGGCTAAAATAGTAAATTTTATGTTATGTATATTTCACCACAATAAAAAAAACTATATAAATTAATATCAGATATTTGTCACACAAGTATCAGGAATGCATTAAATGAAGTCCATACTTTAATGATAGTATTACTTGAATGAGTGATCCCCGAGCCGTATGTCTGGGGCATGGCATCGACATTTGGAAGAGACCTGGGAAGTGGGATCACGGTGGGCCTGGGGATCTGGGAAGTGTCCAGGCGAGATGCCAGTGAGGCTGGGCCCTCTGTGGCTCTGGGATGGAGGGTCTGTGCTACTGCACCAGGGACAAGCTGGTGGCCCTGGGGACAATGCGCTCGGGCCTCTGGACAAGCCCTGCCTCCTGGGCACATGTCTGGAGGAGGATATTTCCAAGGTTGTCTAGGCAAAAGGCCTACCTGCCTTCTTTCCAGACCTTTCCAGAAAGCTCGCTCCAGCACAATCTCATAGTGCAACAGGCATCACTCTGCCCTGCTCACACCCAGGGTGACCCATGATGCCTTTATTCCAAAGCTCCAACAGTGCGCGGAAGGAGGGTTTCAGTGTGACGGCTCCAGGTCTGAAGGTGACCCAGGAGTTAGGGGCAGGGAGAGCTATCATTCATCACCAGGTGCCCACATGCCTTCCTCTGGTTGTCTAGGCAACCTGGCAGGCCCTCTGCCTTCCCACCAGGACAAGCCTGCTGCTTCCCATGATGCAGACAGGGTTCCAGCAGGGAAGGATGGAAGCGGTAAGGACCGTAGGTAGGAGCCTGGGGGACCCTGCAGGAGGCCTCACAGCAGAGCATGTGGAGGCCACCTCATTTGCTGAGCATCCCATGTGCCAGGCACCGTGCCAGGCACAGCCTCAGTCCCCCTTTGTCTTAATCCTTCAGAGAAAGCCTCTAATTTAGGCCTTGTGATCCCATTCTGCAGGAGAGAAATCTGAGGTTCAGAGATCCGACAATCGCCACTGGGTCCCAGCACCAGTAAGAAAAACAGAATTTGAACTCAGAATTGTGAGACCCCAAAACCACATGGTTTCTTCCACTCCAGAACTGCCCACATTTCAGCAATTCATGCTCCACCATGTGCCAACTTTACTTAGTATATATTCCTTAGGAGCAACTTTAAATTAAGTCAATTTTTACTTAGCTTTGTCCTAAGCAACAATATCCCTGAAATGATGGATCTGATGTGCACCTTATACTTTTTCCAAATCTCATTAAAATTTATATATGACTTTCTTTTTTAAAAAATTCATTCATTCATTTATTTTTATTGAAGTGTAGTCGATTTACAATTTTCAGGTGTACAGCAAAGTCATTCAGTTATACATTATATATATATACATAAATATGTATATATATATTCTTTTTCAGATTCTTTTCCATTATAGGTTATTACAAGATATTGAATATAGTTCCCTGTGCTATACAGTAGGTCCTTGTTGCTTATCTATTTTATATATAGTAGTGTGTATCTGTTAATCCCAAATTCCCAATTTATCTCACCCCCACCTTCCTGCTTTGGTAACCATATGTTTGTTTTCTGTCTGTGAGTCTATTTCTGTTTTATAAATAAGTTCATTTGTATCATTTTTTTAGATTCCACCTATAAGTGGTATCATATGGTATTTATCTGACTTACTCCATTTAGTATGATAATATCTAGATCCATCCATATTGCTGAAAATGGCATTATTTCATTCTTTTTTATGGCTGAGTAATATTCCATTGTATATATATACCGCACCTTCTTTATCCATTCATCTGTTGGTGGACACTTAGGTTGCTTCCATGTCCTGGCTATTGTAAATAGTTCTGCAATGAACACTGGGCTGCATGTATCTTTTCGAATTAGAGTTTTTGTCTTCTCCAGATATATGCCCAGGAGTGGGGTCGCTGGGTCATATGGTAGCTCTATTTTTAATTTTTTGAGGAACCTTCATACTGTTTTCCATAGTGGCTTCACCAATTTACATTCCCAGTGTAGGAGGGTTCCCTTTTCTCCACACTCTCTCAAGCATTTATTATTTGCAGGCTTTTTAATGATGACCATTCTGACCAGTCAGAGGTGATACCTCATTGTAGTTTTGATTTGCATTTCTCTAATAATTAGCAATGTTGAGCATCTTTTCACGTGTCTGTTGGCCATCTGCATGTCTTCTTTGGAGAAATGTATATTTAGTTCTTCTGCCCATTTTTTTGTTCGGGTTTTTTCATTCTTTGATATCGAGCTGTATAAGCTGTTTGTATACTTTGGATATATATGACTTGTTTGTATACTTTGGATATATATGACGGTGCGGGGAGGGGAGGATGAGAGGTGCCTGTCAGTGAGAAGCAGCTCCGTGGCGGAGAGGTACCCTGGAGAGGATGTATGGGGACACTCCGTGTGTCTCTGGTCCCCTCACTGCTGGGATCTTCTAGAACTTTCCACCTTTGTCAAGAGAGGCGATCAGAGATCACCGGATGGTCTTCAGGCTTTAAAGTTCTATGTCTATGCATTCTGGTGTCCAAGGACATCCAGAGCTGTCAGATCAGAGACAGAAATGCATGACTCAGAGCCGCCGGGTTCCACACCACAGCTGATGTCATTAAGCAGTTCACCGAGGGTGGACACACATGGATGGGATAAAGAGGAAACACGGTGAGGGAAGGGGCCGAAATGGACAGGCACCAGGCCAGGGGTGCTCACTGTGGCCTGGGGCAGGGCCCACTGTGGCTGCCTTTAGAGCCACAGGCAGGGCAAGGGGTGAGCGTCCTCTTGTTTCCTGCTGACACCTCCTCCCACTGTGGTTCCGATGATGCTGGGCTCTGAATAAGGAGTTCGGAAATAAGGGCACAGAGGGAAGGCTGCCATCCTGGGGCTGTGCAAGGTGAGCGGCAGCCCACTGGGGCATGCCCACGGCTGGCGGAGGCTGCCCTGGGGTTTGGCTGGCGTCACTCATCCTGCAGGTCAGCCTTGTGTGAAAGAGAACATCACAGCCCGGCGAGGCCCCTTTGGTTTCTACCAGACTTAAAAACATTTGAAAAAAGCAACAATAAACCCCCATGCTGGGCTTAGAGGAAGGCTGTCCTGGAATCTTGCACTGTCCCATTGGGCAGCTCCTCCCTGACCCTGCAGAACCTGCCTGGAGGCTCTGGGGACACCTCGATGCTTTAACTTAAAGCGAGGACAGAGGGTGTGGCCTCCGTGCCTGGGGTGGGAAGTGTCTGGAGCACAGGCTCTTTCTGTCACCACTACTCAGGGTGGCTTGCGATCCTCTGGCTCTGTGTGCTGACGGCCACCTCAGTCCTCAGTAATTCAAAAGCCACACCTGAGCACTGTCCAGCCTCGGACTAGCCCTTGACATACAAAGGCTTAAAGACTGTCCCAGAGTGAACCACTGGCCTTGTGGAGTGCAGAGACTGGATACATGCACGCATATGGTTACATGGATGTACGGGCAACATGCTCCTGAAACACAGAGGAGGGCTCTCCCGCTGCTCCTGGTGTGGCATGGCCACTGTAGACCCCTTTGGGTGTCTGTTCAGCTCACGATGTCCTGTTATCTGGAAGCTGCCTCCCCCTTACAGAGACGGGCCTTAGGTAGCACTTGTGCTCCACAGGACCTTGCCTTTGTCAGGTTCTCCAGAAAAACAGAACCAGTAAGACACACACACACACACACACACACACACACACACACACACACACACAGTGATTTGTTGTAAGGAATCAGCTCACATGATTATGGAAGCTGAAAAGTCTCAAGAACTGCGGTCAGTAAACTGGAGACCCAGGGGAGCACAAATGTAGTCCTGGCCCAAGCCCGAAAGCCTGAGAACCAGGGCTTTGAGGGGGTGAGTTCCAGTGTGAAAGCTACCAGGCGCAAGACCCAGGAAAACCTGCTTGAGTCTGAAGGCAGGAAAAGATCAAAGTCCCAGCTCAGAGGCCGTCAAGCAGGAGGAGTTCCCTCTTACTAGTGGGAGGGTCAGCCTTTGTGTTCTAGCCAGGCCTTCAACTGATTGGATGAGGCCCACCCACATTAGGAAGAGCAATCTGCTTTACCCAGTCTATTGATCTAAACATGGAACTCATGCAAAAAAGCCCTCTCAGAAACACCTGATTTAGAATGACGTTTGACCAAACATCTGGGCGCCTCATGGCCCAGGCCAATTGTCAATCAGATTCCCTCTCCAAAGGAATTTCCCACTAGGAGGGGGGGACCAGCTGGTCTCTGCCTGGGCAGACCTGGGTCCCAGTGGATTGGAGGTTTTCTTTACAGACTCCCTCCACGTCTCCTTCTCAACCCTTGAGTCCCTTAAGACACCACCCCTCCCTGCCCCTGTATCTGGATCACGTGCACACCTTTTCCCTTAAACGAACTTGGGCTGAGTTTCCTTACCTGTACCACCCCTGGGGCCCCTGTGAACACTGGCTTCTTTTCATCACGCCCTCCTTCTGCCGTGGGGTCTTTGGGGACCCCTCCCCTACCCCAAGCTGTTAGCACTGGGCTGGGTCACCCCCAGCAAACTGGCCTGACACAGTCTTCCACCCTCCGTTTTGTGATAGCAATCAGGGTGAAAACTGGAAACTGCGTTTTTTTTTGGGTTTTTTTTTGCGGTACGCGGGCCTCTCACTGTTTTGGCCTCTCCCGTTGTGGAGCACAGGCTCCGGACGCACAGGCTCAGCGGCCATGGCTCACGGGCCCAGCCGCCCCACGGCATGTGGGATCTTCCCGGAACGGGGCACGAACCCGTGTCCCCTGCATCGGCAGGCGGACTCTCAACCACTGCGCCACCAGGGAAGCCCAGAAACTGCGTTTTTATTTGTTTGTACGTTTGTTTGTTTGTTTTTTTATCACCAGCCACTCACTTCTAGAGACGTGTTTCCACCCACGTGGTCACTAACCTGTGGTCACTAACTAGCAGTGGCACCTCTCAGAGCCTTCTTCAGTGTAAGTTTGAAAGACTTTAGTGGATAAACTTACAAGTCCTGCAAATCGGTGTGTCCAGAAATGCCAGTATAGTCGGATATCTGGTTTTCATAACAATTCTAGTTACGGAGGCTTCTCCTCCATCCTTGGCCTGGTACGTGCAGGATAGTTAAAACTAAAATGTCAAAGAGGAATGATTTAAAGCCAAGTTCTGGCTAGGAAATGGGCCTTGGGAAACCTGCCTTGAAGTGCTTTGTTTTCTTTCTGGAGGAGAAAAAGCAGAGAGATGGGAGGACAGCCAACCCAGTGTGAACACGGCTGCGTCTTTGCAGGGCAGTGGAAATCTGTGGAACGATTTTATCCTCACGCTAACTGGAGCATCACTCTGGTCTCAGGTTGAATCAAGGAGGACTGAGTTCTCACAACTACAGGTTAGGAAAAAGCCTCAGAGATGACATAACCTAACCTCTTACCTGTCAGGTGGGAACACGGGGGTCCTGAGATACTTCAAGTCACACAGCCAAGCAGTGGGGAGCTGGGCTTCACACAGACTCCAATTCCAGATGGATTAAAGACTGAATGTAGAAACGAAGCTTTCCAACCATAAGAGAAGTATCTTTATGATCTCGTGACGGGGAAGAAAGGACTTACAAGCCAGACACGAAAAGCACAAACCGCGTTAAAATTAAGAACGTCTCTCCATCTTAAAACAAAAAGGAAAACCAGCGTCTTAAGTCTGAGTTTCCTGGGTTCTGAATAATTCCTGTTAAAAGCGAGAGGGAGGGTCTCGTGGGAAAGAACGGCAGTGTCCCTGTGCCAGGCAGGCCACTAGGTCCCTTGCAAACATCCAACCCCCAAAGCAGTCCTGTGACCCGGGACTGTCACTGTCACACGGGCGAAACTGAGGCTGGAGAAGGCTGTTGCTAGTCACAGTCACATATCTGGTAAGTGACAGGGACCACCTGTCACCAGCCTCTGCAGGCACCTCCTGTGGCCCCATCAACTCCCCTCTCTCCCTCTGATTAGCGCAGTAGCTGGGATGCCCTTTACAAAACGCAGGTCAGACCACGTTACCCCATCACGAGGCCCTTCAGAAGTGTCCTGACACATGTCACGGTAAACCCAAACTCCTCCCTGTCCTGGGGCCCTTGGTGATACGGCCCCTAATTTCCCCGCCTCGCCTCTTCCCACTCTTCCTTTCTCCCTAGCTCCCACCGTGCAGGCTTCCTCAGGGCCTTTGCACAAGCTGCTCCCTCACCAGAGACCCTCCTCTCACTTCCCCACGTGACCAACACTACTCAGTCTTAAACCCCGCCACCTGGGAGAACCCTCCCCTGACCTGGGCACCCACTCTGTTAGGACTCACTGTACGCAATTTATTTCTATTTATTTGTTTAACCTTTGTCGCCGTAACAGACTCTGTGCCCTAGAAAGGCAAAAATAAGCACTTTTATTCTTGACTGGACCTTTAGCTCCAGCACAGTGCCTGGAACGTAGTACACACTCGATAAAAGTGTGTTGGCTGGATGCTGGATTCATCCTGAAATGCTTGGACCACGGTCCCTAACCATCTGTGTGACCTCAGTGACTCCCCATTACTTTCTTAGCTTCATGAAACCCAAGCAAGTCTACCACACCTTCCAGCTCTGACACACTCACCCACCTTCTCCAAGAGAAGCAGCCCTACTGTGCGCCAGACACCGTGCCAGGTGCCGGGGAGGCTGTACCGTGTAGTGTCAGGCAGCCTCCGTGACAAGTCTCAGCTCACAGGATGCTCTTAGCCTCCAACTTCCCTGGAAGTGGCTGCCTCCCCAGATGATGGTCTGCCTGGCCAGGGGGCCACTCTCTGGCTGGGGAGGTCATTGCGGGGACGCGTTCCAGAGTCAAGGAAGGATGTGTACGATCCCAAAAGCCGAGGTAGCAAAGGAGCGACAGCTGGTGGCCAATCCGAGGATGGAACCTTCAGGACAGCCTCTGTCCCTACTGAGGACAGACAGGTCGGCTGCAGCCCTGCCCACCCTGGCCCGAGCACCCTCACTTTGGGATGTTATCCCCACATCAGTCCTGTCTGTTGACTTGAAAACTATTTGAGGAAAGTGAATCTTTCCTCGCCTCCAAGCTTTGTACAAAACCGTGACCAGATAATAGAATCCGTGAGTCTTTCTTGGTGGGAAGGGAACCTGGGTGCACATTTCATCTGTGCACAGCCGGGGTGGTCAGCAAGCCTGGCGGCCACAGGACAGGCCCCTGCCAGCATTTTGACAGCATCTTTTGTCACCAGCAGGCCCCCTCCACAGTCTTTTCTTCACAGTGTGCCATTTTATTTTTTAACGACGGTTCTAAAATTTACCTGGCTTGTCTTAGGAAATCCCCATGAAGACATTCATGGCTTCCATAGGGAAATAACTTCCCAAGGGAAATAAGCAAACTCCAACCGCAAGGATATTTGGAAGGAAAGCACAGGGCGGTGTGGCCAAAAGGTCGAGCTATGTGAATTCCATCCTGGGTTGTGTTGCTGACAAGCTGGGCAGCCCTGGTTGGATTTGCTGCCCTCTCTGGTCTGTTTCTCCCTCTGCAAATTGAAGGTTCAAGCTCGGTGGCCTCTGGCTCTCAGCTGCTGTGGTTTCAGACCTCAGTCAGGGCTCTTTGCATGAGGCCAGGATGCGGGGTAGAGAGCTTCCTTAGGGTCGGGCTTCTGAGGACGGGGGAGTCCCCTGTGGGACCACAGAGTGAGGGGCTAGGATGGGCTCTGGGCCAGAGACTACCTGGCTCCTGGGAATGGCAGAGACACTGGCCAACCCTGGCTGTCCTTTGAGGTAGTCTCATGTTCCTTTACACAGGTAAGAGCCCCCAGAAGTATAGAGGAAAGATGGAAGGAAGGAGGAAGAAGCTGGCCCAGCCTGAGGACCAAGAAGTACCACGTCCTGGGCCTGTGGGTGACCTCGGCAATCTCGTTTAAGCCCCATCAACCCCGTGAAGAGGAGATTGTCACCCCCATCTGACACTTGAGGAAATGAAGACTCAGACAGGCTAATCAACTTGCCCAAGAGCACACGAAGGTAGTGGCAGGGGTAGGGCGTGCCCACAGGCCCATCTGAGGTGTCCGTGCTGGGCTGCATCCCATGGACGGGAGAGGATGGCCTGGGGAGCGAGTCTGACCCGATGGCCCCTGCCCTGTCCCAACTGAGTTGAGATCCTCACTAAGGATTTGCAGACACACAGGAGAGCTATTCCAGTTAGAAGGTCCTCACGTGTTTGCCAACCAAGCACTGGCTGCAACCAACAGGTATTCACGTTCCTCCTTCCACTCGTCCACATGTTAGCTTTGGTTCGATACATCCACCTTGTAGACATGCACGTCAAAGGGAAAGTGTGTGTCTGGTCAGTGGGATCAACAGCCCAGCTTCAGGGTCCAAAGGGCTCTTGGCGCCAGCCCGGTGGCCAGCTGTGTGAACCTGGAGGTGGCAGTTCGGACGTTCATTCACCAAGACTGACTTCGGCATTGATCGGTTTGCAGAAAGACTCCACAACTGTCAAGCAATGTTCACTAAGTTCACAGGCAAAGGCCAAGGAGAGGCCAGGGGGGCCCTGAACGAGGAGCACGGTGGGGTGGGTAATCCAGAAAAGGCGCACTGAACGGAGGTGGAGGGATGACCTGGAAGGTGGGGTACGAGAGCAGCAAAGGTCTAGGTCCTGGAGGAGAGTTAAGACTCACAGACTTAGAGAATGAACTTACGGTTACCAGGGGAGAAGGGTGGGGGAAGGGATAGTTAGGGAGTTTGGGACTGACAAGTACACACGGCTACATTTCAAATGGATAACCAACAAGGACCTACTGTGTAGCACAGGGAACTCTGCTCAGTGTTATGTGGCAGCCTGGATGGGAGGGGAGTTTGGGGGAGAATGGATACATGTATATGCAGTGCTGAGTCGCTTTGCTGTGCACCTGACACCATCACAACATTGTTCATCAGCTATATGCCAATATAAAAGAAAATGTTAAAAATATTTCAAAAGATGACCAGGGAAAGCACAGAGGAAGAATCACGTGTGCTGCTTACAGGCGGAGCTGAGGGGCCTGACTCCAGACCTTGGGCTCTTCCTGGGTGGTCACTCAGCCCCCTGCATGTTCTAGAAAGTGTCCATGCCTTCCTCAACAGACTTACCAGCCTGGGAGGGAACCCGGATGGAGGTGGCTTCCAATCGGAAGCAGAGTTCTCTGCAACACATTCTTTTTTATAGTTTCCATATTGTGTTGAACCGGTGGGGAGGGGAGAAGACAGTGGGCTGTCCAGAAAGTTACCATGTGACCGTGGCCAGGACAGGATGCAGCTCGGGTCAGTGTGGAAGGCAGGGAAGGCGGCAGCAGTGGCGGAAGTAGGTCCTCCCCAGACCTACTGGGCCTGCTGGACTTGGAGAAGGCAGGGGAGGTGGCAGGGGTGCTCCTTATAAATGGTTTTTACTGTGAAATATATCACACAGGCACATTTTGAACTGTATCTCACGTACAGAAGGGCACGTAAAATGGATCCGAGCAGTTTAAAGAATTATCATAAAATGAACACTTGAGGATCCACACCCAAGTTTAAAAAAGATAACAGCATCTTCACCCCAATGTTCATAGCAGCACTATTTACAATAGCCAAGATGGCCATCAACAGATGAATGGATAAAGAAGATGTGCTACATATATACAATGGAATATTACTCAGCCATGAAAAAGAATGAAATAAGGCCATTTGCAGCAACATAGATGGACCTAGAGACTATCATACTCAGCGAAGTAAGTCAGAAGGAGAAAGACAAATATCATATGATATCACTTATATGTGGAATCTAAAAAAATGATACAAATGAACTTATTTACAAAACAGAAACAGACTCACAGACATGGAAAACAAACTTATAGCTACCAAAGGGGAAAAGGGGGGAGGGATAAATTTGGAGTTTGGGATTAATAGATATATACTACTATTTATAAAATAGATAAACTACAAGGACCTCCTGTACAGCACAGGGATCTGTATTTAATATCTCGTAATAAACTATATTGGAAAAGAATCTGTAAAAGAATATATATATAACGGAATCACTTTGCTGTACACCTGAAACTAACACAACATTGTAGATCAACTATACTTCAAATTTTTTTAAATGGTTAAAAAAAAAAAAAAGGGCTTCCCTGGTGGCGCAGTGGTTGAGAGTCCACCTGCCGATGCAGGGGACGTGGGTTCGTGCCCCGGTCCGGGAAGATCCCACATGCCGCGGAGCAGCTGGGCCCGTGAGCCATGGCCGCTGAGCCTGCACGTCCGGAGCCTGTGCTCCGCAACGGGAAAGGCCACAACAGTGAGAGGCGCGCGTACAGAAAAAAAAAAAACAAAAAAAAACCAGCATCTTACAGAAGAGTCCTGTGTTCCCCCACATGGTGTCATCCTCCTTCCCTCCAACAGAGGTAATGACCCTCCTGACTTCTATGTCAGCCGTTCTCTTGCTTTTCTTTATAAGTTGTACTACATATGTACGGTCTCTAAACAACACATTGTTCAGTTTTTTGTTTTTGTTTTTGTTTTCAAAGAAGATGTTGGAGGTAGGAGTTTATTAATTAATTAATTAATTTTTGCTGTGTTGGGTCTTCGTTTCTGTGCGAGGGCTTTCTCTAGTTGTGGCGAGCAGGGGCCACTCTTCATCGCGGTGCGCGGGCCTCTCACTATCGCGGCCTCTCTCATTGCAGAGCACAGGCTCCAGATGCACAGGCTCAGTAGTTGTGGCTCATGGGCCTAGTTGCTCCGCGGCATGTGGGATCCTCCCAGACCAGGGCTCGAACCCGTATCCCCCGCATTAGCAGGCAGATTCTCAACCAGTGCGCCACCAGGGAAGCCCCATTGTTCAGTTTTGAGAAAGTTTTGGGAAAGTGAGGAGCAAACACAAGCCCAGCCATGTGAAGAAAGGGCCCCAGGGCCCCAGTAGGCAGAAGGCCCAGGAGAAGTTCAGATGAGGCAGAGCGTCTGCATCAGAGGCTGGCCTCAGCTTCCCCGATAACAACCTGATTACCTGGTGTCCTGGGAACTGGGCCAAGAGGCAGGCCGTTCTGCCAAAACATCAAGTGCAGCAGAGAAACCCGGGCTAAGAGGCCCAAAGGGGCAGAGTAAGGCAGCTGGTGTCCTGAGAAAACCCCACTGCCTTCCCATCCTGCCTCTTTACCCATTGTTGATGGGGGCATCGGGCAGAGGTGATCCCACACACAGACATACCCCCAGAGCATTTCGGGTGGAGAAATGGGATGATTGAGCACATCAGTCCCAGCAGGCAGGACTAGGAGAGTGGAGGGGTTAACTGAGACCTTGAGCAGCAAATCCAGGTCACCCAGCATTCTTAGCAGGGGTGGGAGGGTTGTGATGCAGGATGAAGTACCCAGAGTAAGATCCTCAAGGGTGGGGGACTGAAAACTTCTAAGAACAAAGGTGTCTAATGTTTAACTGAGAGTCTTTGGATTAATTCCTCCCATAAATATTTACTGAATACCTTCTATGAGCCAGGTACCCTCCTCCCACCACTCAGTAAATTCTATTCTATACACAAATATCTTTTGAGACTGAGATTCTGTGTGACGTCATGGAGGGGCTGGGGCTTGTCTCTGGGTTTGAGGACCTGGGTGATCTGGGGGACCATCACACATGGGACGAAGCCAGCAGAAGCTTGGAACTGGGTTGTGGAAAGCTACGAGAGCCCACAGCAACTTGGGGTGATCTTACCTAACCACACCCTAACGTCTCATCTCTCACTCTCCCACCGCTATCCATCGGTTCTCGTCACGCGTGTCTCTGGACTAGTTATCTTTCTGCGTGATCATCACCAACTCGAGTACAGGGACCCAGCTCTTGCTTCTCTGTCCCCACCGTGTGCTTAGGACAAGTTTTCATCACAGTCAGTAGGTTAGAAAGAAGGTTTTGAAGCAGCCGCCACGATCTGTTTCATCGTGATGCAGCTTTGCTTCAAATGGGACGTTAGTCAAGGACTAATCTCATCTGAATAGCAAGAAAGTAAACAGCAGACAGTTAACATTTTTCTCAGGAGGAAAAGAAACATTAGAGTGTGACTTTTTCCAGTCGTGCAGCCAACTCATTTCCTCAAATTGTCGTTATGCAAATATTTAAAAAAGAAGAAAACTCATATTTAATGAGTGCGTATCCCATGCATTATATCTTTGCTTCCTCCTGGATTAAAAAAAAAAAAAGTATCACTCAAATCCTGCAGGGTGCTCAGCTCTGGGACGTTCTCTACTTGTGACTGAGATTCGGGGAAGAAGAGCCCTGGGCAGCACAAAATGCATCTTCTGCTCACGTCCAGGCCTCCTCCTGGTAGGAGGCAAGGCTGGGGCCACCGTGGGCCGCTGTTAGCCGGTCTGTGCCACGGTCCCCTGTGCTACCACTGAGGAATGAGCAGGGCCAGGCCCAGGACGAGGGCCCTCCCTGCACTCACCAGGATGGCTTCTTTTGGGAAACCAAGCAGGGCATGAAGATTCAATGCAGGAAAACCCCTCAGGGCAGGCAGACAATGAAATCCCCCAGCTCACCCAAGCATCAAACAAACGGAACCCCAATCAGATGGTAAACAAACAAGAAATGTCCGTCGCCATGTGAAATGTCTGCTTTTTCATAAAGCCCTGAGTCCCAACTGTGTTATATAGTAAGATGATGAATCCTCACGTCTCCCTCAAACTACAGAATTTACCCAACAGCCATGACACTTCACATCCAGATTAATAAATGTCACACGGCTGCCTGATACACATTAAGGCAGCTGGAAACAAACTTATGAGATTGGAATCATCCTCCTGGAATGCATGGGGGCAAGTGACGAGAAGGGAGAGGGTCCTATGGACAGGAAGGGCTCTCAGAGCAGATGTGGCTTCTTGCAGGGACCCAGATGCCACCCCCAGGACTCAGGGACCCCCGTCAGGAGTGGCATCAGGTAGTTAATTATATTAACTCCAACACTTTGTGAAATTATGTATTCAGTAGATAATTAGCAAACAAGAATTACACCTCTCATGCCTTCTTCAAATTACACCTCTCATTCCTTCTTCAAATTCTGATTTTGGACCCTGGACTCAAAAAAGACTGAGGTACTGGTAACAGTTGGAGTTTAGCCACTGAGGGCGTTAGCATTTCCTGGGGTGGAGGGAAGAAAACAGATAAAAAATTGCACTAGAAAGTGAAATTGGATTTAAAAAAAAATCAATGAAGTAAGCAGGCTATTAAAATGGAAAATAAGTCTGATGTCATTCTGCAAAATAAAAGGGTCGAGTCACATGCAGAGACACTTAATTAAGCACAGGAAGTAACAAGAGAGCTGGAGTGATTTTGCCTGTGAATGTCAGGATTTCAAAATGAGTGAGGCTTAGGCCAACAGCGTGCCTTCTAATCAGAGAGTTAAACCCGTTCTTTTGCCCTCAGGACATCTTGATACATTTGAAGTTGAGGAAGAGCAAAACGGAAGGTATTAAGAATGATCCAAAAGGCGCCCAAACTGGGAAAAAAGTGAGCTTTCTATTGTACTTCAGTTCCCCAAGATAGTGTGAGATGAAGACCACAGAGTAGGCACTGGGGCCCTTTGGGACAGGAAGGCACTCCGGGCAGGGATGCAGGAGGCTGCACCCACCTTCACAAGGTCAGAGGAAGGTGCCTGAGGTCGTTCCAGGGTCCCTCAGATTGTAGGTTTTCAGTTGCGCCTGTAGCAGCTGAGAGGGGCGGAGGCCAGGTTTGGGGTTTAACAGGAGTGATGCGGGACTCGCAGGGAACTCTGAGGACGTCTTCCATGGTCCATCTGAGCCAGTGTGGAAGTGGTGCATGCGGGGCCTGGGGCATCCCCTGCTTCCACCTGGCCGCTGTCAGCCCAGCCAGCGGGCAGGTCTGGGAGCGCCCCCTAGCACAGCAGCAGCGTTGGAATGAATGCCCAGGCCCAACCCAGAGAAGCCCAAAGTGCTCGTGGGGCCCTGAGCCCCACGGGGAGGAGCTCCTGGGATCCCGGCTCCCAAACTACAATAGACTTGACTAGAACCAGGGTCCATCGCTGAGACCTGACGCTCACTGCATTACCCACACCCCCTCCTTCCCCCATTATAAAGGCCGTATCCTTCCGGCTGCTAGGATGAACACAGTTCACACCTAGAACTTTAGATGCCAGCTGCCTGTTGGATCTTCATTATTATCATTATTTTTTAACTTTGCTGGTAGTGCGAGAACGTGGAGACTTTAACCCCTAACTCGGACCTGGTTTGGGTCTGGGCTTGTTTGGAAGATCTCAGCACCCAGGCGGAGCGTGGCTGCCCGCTGAGAGCAAAGCTGAGGGGTCCTGGAGACACGAGGAATGGCCTCTTCTACCAGAAGTGTGGAGTCCTCTTCCCTTGGTCAGTAAGGCAGTCCGTTCTGAACAAGCTGGAGCTGAATCAGCAGTTAAAACCCCCAAACTGGCCACAGCCAGGTGGTGCCCTAAACCCTGAGGACGGGCCAACGCTTTCCCGATGTTAAACAGAGAGTCAAACACGGGCAATGCTCCATTCGTAACCTCAACCGGCATCAGACATGATTTTCCCCCATGTGATACTTCGTTACTGCTTCATCCTGAAATTGACAGTGCTGCCCTGAATTTCCCCCGTATCTTTCTAAACGTTTCTTCTTCTCCCCATCCCACTCTGAATAGGACTGCTCAGCAAAAACACAGCAAATAAATATTTGGTGTTCACACTTTTTAACCAATTAGCCAGTTGAGAACCAGGTAGACTCATTGTCTTCCTCTTTTGAGGGCTATCCTGAAAGCAATGCATTTATCTGATGCCAGCAGAGCATTGGGTTGTAATGCTGGGAGCTTTGGGAATAATTGGATATAATTATTACGGGCAGCAGTGGAGTGTGACAGTTAAGTATATCCCCAGTAATATGGATAATTCTAACTTGAAGAATCTTTTCTAATGAGAGAGACCGCTAGGGTCAGGGGTGTGGGTGGAGGGAGGTGGTAGCTTTGCATCCAAGGAAAATAGAGCGCGGCCCGGGTTGGGCGTGTCCAACATGGCGGATTCATTTCGGTGCTGCTGTTTTCAGCCGTGTGACCCTGGCCTGACCTCTTCCCCTTTCTGAGCCTCAGGGTCCTCATCTGTTAAGGGGACCAGTCACGGAACCTACTTTGTGGGTTGTAATGAGACTCCTGGGACAGTCCTGGGAAGAGTCTGGCATGGTCCCTAGGACAGGATACGCCCAGAAGTCTTATTAGGAGCTGCCGTGTCAATATTTTGTTCTAATGCAGTTCTTGCTTTACATAGTGGGTTGAGAAGGCCAGAGAGGAAATATGAATTAAACTTTAATAGTCACTGGTGTCCTCTGACCTGGCTTCATCTTTGCATGATTTCAAATATCAGAGAGAAAAGGGAGTATCAGTGCAAGAGAGAAAACATGAATTTCGGGCAGGCTAGAAACCATAGTAAAACGTTCTTGCCAATTGCAGCAAATGCCTCTCTAGGGGACAAGCCCAGCATGGTCTGACCCTGACTCAGGTGATGGCAGGGGGGCAGCAGGACATTCACAGGGTACCTTCCTCAGACCCTCTGCCTGGCATTCCCTGCCAGCCTCCACAGACCAGATGGCCAGAGCTGGGGGACCAGGGAACGTGCTTGGGGAGGCCTGCAGAGAGAGGGGTGGCATCCTGTGTCAGGCTCTCAGGGCCTTTTAAGAAACCCATCCCCGAGGCCCACACCTCCCCACGTGCACAAAATCTCCTTCCCATGTGATAACACTGAGAACCAGCCCTCTGCTGGAAGTATGCACACCAAGCTTTGAACCAGCCTTGAATTCCGTTACCTTTGCAAAGTTCATTGAGGTGAAACCTGGCTGTGCCCTGGGGTCAAAGTTCAAATGTCATTTGAAGCTATGACAGTCAGTCACTGCGGGAAGGGACAGGAAAGGGAGAGACAACGTCTCAGGCCGCTGAGGCCATTCTCCACTGGGGTAACAGGTTCATTTCCCTGTTACCCACCCTCCATTCCTAATTCCCAGGAAGGCCTGTCCCCTGTCTAAGCAAATCCATCCTCCCCTCGGGTCACAACACTGTCCCTGCATCTCCACCCGTCCCTGTTCATATCCTGCTTGCTGTTCTGTCTGACCAAGAGGGACTGGGGTTTGAACCCCGGCTCTGCCGCTCACTGGCCCGGTGCCCTGCCCTGGGGAAGGGAGGTGATTTGCCCATTTTTTCATCTGTCCATTGGGGACTATCTGAGGGTTGGCACGTCTCCTCAGATGACAGGCCTGGCACAGCCCTCCTGATCTACAACCTGGCCTGACCCCTCCTCTGCAACTCCTCCCTTTGTGATCTCAGCCCCTGGCTGCTGCTGTAGCCCTACTGTGGGCAAACAAGCTCCCACACCGCGCCCACCACCCCCGGGCGCTGACTGCCCTTCTCTGCCAGCTGGGGCCTGACCCCTCTCCTGGCTCCCTGCCCCGCCTCTCACCTGGCACCAGCGCAGAAGTGCACCTTGCTAAGACCAGGAACAAGTTGCACTTGTCACTCATTCCAGTTGAGTCATTTTCTATGTCCCAGTGGTCAGCTGCACAAGGAGAAGGGGGTGACATCCCCAGACTTCCACACTCTGCCCAAGGGGTCCCTCCGTGCCTCTGCCCTGAGGAAGCATGACCCTGCCACTGACGTGCCAGGAGCAGTCTCCTCGGCCTTGGCCTTGGTGGGGAGGACTTGGGGCCACTGCCGCCAAGACTTTGAGAGTAAGGCAGCTGGGGCGTCACCTTTCTACGGGAGAGCAGAGAGAGCTTAGGGTGTTCTGCTGAAGTAAAAAACCCATGAATTCTCCATCAGGCACCAGCTACTCCAGATGCACAAACATACCCTGCGATTCCTAGAGAGGAAATACTTATAAAGCCTTGAATGGGTCTTGACCCTTGATTCTCAGTCCAGTGGGAATTGGATATTTACCTGGGAGGGCTATGATTTACTGTATGTACTGGGTTTCCGGCTCTTCCAGTCCAGTCCTACTTCCGGTTGGCCCCCCAGTCTCCTTTTGGGGATGACTCCTCCCCCATCGTGTTTGGGGCAGGTGGGAGAATATTGTAGGTGTCACCCTCCACCACGGAAGTCTAGGAAGCAAAATCCTTTCTCTCCCTGCCCTTGGCCACTCCCAGAGGGGTGTGTGACCCAACCAGGTCCTCACCCAGGGTGTGGCATCTGCAGTAGTGAAGCAGGGACAGAGGGGCAGTGGGTCCAGCTGGGACCTGGGACAGACAGCCTCTTCTATGAGGCAAGGGCTGTGCTTACTGCCTTCCCAGCCCTCTGGAAGCAGCCTGGGTTCCCCCACTCCCAAATTCCCTGAGCTTCCTTGTCAACTGCCCTTGCGTTCTTTTGTCTGAGCTGGCTGGACTCTATCTCTAGCAATGATGGAATCTTAACTAATATTGCCGGCGACACTGCCGAGCCTGCAGTGAACTGCCCTAAAACGCCACGGGGTCCATGACAGTAGCCTGGGTGGGCATGCCATCAGGGCACAAGATAAGAAGTTCTGGGCTGCAGGCATGCCAAATGCGTGTAGTCATTGCTAATAGAGGGTAGTCATTGCAAATATCTGTAATTGATGTCTCTCTCTTTGGGGAGAGCTTGTGTGTGTGTGTCAGTGTGCGTGTTTCTTTCTTAGCAGTAAATTAATAAAATGTAGCTTCTTTCGTTGTCCCTCGTCTTCTAAAGGAGTGAAAATTTTATGCCGGGAGGACTCTCCCTACCCGGGAAACATCTGATGGTCCAGAACACTCCAGTGGCCAGCACCTCTGGATTTTCCAGAAATGCACAAGGCCATTCCATTTTGCCTGAGGGATGTCTGCAATCACTACATCTGTTGGCATCCCAGGACAGGTCTCTGCAGAACTGAAAGCTCACCCTCAACCTAGTCCTGTGGACCCCACGGGTGCCTTCGTAGCTCAGACAAGAGCCTGTCGATGGTGAGGAATGAAGCTCTGGGACAAAGGCCACTGCAAAGGCCAGTGGTTCATCCCTCCATGTTCTTGATCACCTACGATGTGACACACATTTCTTTTTTAAAAAGTGTACAACTCTGTGGCATAAGGACATTCACAGTGTTATGGAACTATGCCACTATTTTCAAAACTTTTTCATCAACTTAAACAGAAACTCTGTGCCCTTAAACTATAACCCACCCCGCCCCCAACACAGTCCTTCTTCCCCCAGCCGCTGGTAAGCACCATTCTACTTTCTCTCTCTATGAACTTTCCTATTCTAGGTGCCCCTTCTAAGTGGGATCATGTAATATGTGTCCTCTTGTGTCTGGCTCACTTTACTTAGCACAATGTTTTTAAGGTTCATTCATGGTGCCGTACGGATCAGCACTGCATTCTTTTTCGGGGCTGAATAATATTCCACTGCAAGTATACACCACATATTATTTATCTAGTCATTTGTTGATGGACATTTGTATTGTTTCCACCTTTTAGCTATTGTGAACAACACTGCAATGAAGTATCTGTGTCAGCCCCTCTTTTCAATTCTTTGGGTTGTGTACCTAGGAGTGAAATTGCTGAGTCATGTGGTTATTCTATCTTTAGATTTTTGAGGAACCACCAAACTCTTTTCTGGAGCAGCTGCACCATTTTACATTCTCATCAGCAATGCACAAGAGTTTTAATTTCACCACATCTTCTCTGTTTTTATTATTTTTTTATTGTTATTGCCATCCAAGTGGGTATATAGTATGTCCCTGTGGTTTTGATTTGCCTAATAATTCACTATTTGCCTAATAATAAATGATGTTGAGCATCTTTTCATATGCTTATTATCCAGTTGTATATCTTCTTTGGAGAAATGTCTATTTAAGTCTTTTGCACATTTTTTAATTAAGCTATTTGTCTTCTTGTTGTTGAGCTGTAAGAGTAATTTATATATTCTGGATATCAAGTCCTCATCAGATATATGATTTTCAAATATTTTCTTCCATTCTGTAGATTGCCTTTTTACTTTCTTGATAATGCACAAAGCTTTTGAATTTTAATGAAGTCCAACTGAACTGTTTTGTTCTTTTGTTGCTTATGGCTTTGGTGTTAAATCTAAGAGTCCATTGCCAAATATGACACAATGAAGATTTACTCCTATTTTTCTTCTAAGAGTTTTATGGTTTTAGCTTTTACATTAAGGTCATTGATCTATTTTGAGTTAATTTTTGTATGTGGTATGAGGTAAAAGTTCAACTTCATTCTCTTGCATGTGGAAATCCAGTTGTCCCAGCACCATCTGTCGAAGTGACTCTTCTTCCCCGCAGGATGGACTTGGCACTTGTCAAAAATTCAACTGGCCGAAGATGTTCGGGTATATTTCTGGACTCTCGATTCTATTGCATTGATCTGTATGCCTATTCTTACGCCAGTACCACATTGTTTGGATTACTGTAGCTTTTTCGTAAGTTTTGAAATCAGGAAGTGTAAATTCTCTGACTTGGTTTTTCTTTTTCAAGATTGTTTTGGATATTTGGGGGCCCTTGAGATTCCATGTGAATTTGAGAATAGGCTTCTTCATGTCTTTTTCTTCATGAAAAAGGCTGCTGAAACTTTATAAGGATTGCATTGAATCCATACATTGCTTTGGGTAGTATTGACATCTTGACCGTATTAAGTCTTCCTACTCATGAACGCAGGGTGTCTCTCCATTTATTTAGGTCTTCTTTAATTTCTTTCAGCAACCTCTAAACCTTTCTTGAGCCTGTTTGTGACTATGACTTACATAACCTCTCAGGATAATGACAGCCATAGGTTTCCCTTCCTCACTACACAAATTAGTGTTAAAGCCAAGAGAAGATGCTGTCTCTTTCCATTTTTGCAGGCCCCCTTAATTTCAGTATTTTCAATTTTGGTAAGCAAATCCCAGTATGGGCTATCGACTGCTTTCATGATTTCCTTGATATTATCAATACATACATGCCCTCTGATTCACCATCTCCATAGATTAAAAATTCTCACACTTTTTGGTGTCTCCTTACACCAAGTTTTATCAGTTGCCCTTCTCCTAGTTTCTGTTATATTTCTGACCCAATAAGCAAACTTAAATCCAACCAAGTTGTGTTCTGCTCAACCTGTGTTAACATTTGGGTGAGACAGAACAAAATGTCCAGTGTATTGAAGAAGAAAACCATAATCCCTCATTCCCTGAGACCCATTCAAAAATTGAATGAATTCAAAAATGAAGTGTTGACCATATATCCAGGTGCCGTGGCAAGAGGTACTGGGAACACATAGCCTTGACCCCTGGGGTGTCACAGGGTGAAGAGCCACAGAACAAGTGGGGAAACCCAAGGAAGCAGAGAGGATTTCCAGCTGGGGGTTTAGGGGAGACCCCACGGTGGAGGAACCATCCTAACTGGGGCATCAGGGGAGGGGGGCGCTTAGACTCAGAATTAATTGAATGCTATCAGAAAGCAGAGCTGAATCTTCATGAACAGCAGGAGGAGTGTGAAACTTCTGAAAATGAATGCTAAATTTTAGATGTATTAGGATATGTGCATTTTTATGGGGGAAAAAAAAATCCATGGTTCTCATTAGATTCTCAAAAACGTAGGTCAGGCTCAAGAAAGATCCTAATGAGGGCTCATTTCACACTTGCTGCTAGAAAGCTTGGCGTGGGTGTGAGGACTTACGTATATGGGTCAGAGGTTAATGCATCCAGTGGCACCTAACCTAGATTCAAGGTGCCTTCAACGTCCTAAAATTGTGTCTTTGTTTTATGTTTTTATTTGTGTGCATTTTCGGGAAACGGTCGGAAGTCACGACCGTAATAACTAAGCACTGGGGGCTCTTAGAAGGCAAATTCTCCCAGCGAGGAGACACGACGGATGCAACCGCAGAGTGAGAGGCAGACGAGCGGGCAGGCCCGGGCAGGACCCGGTAGGAGGCTTTAGGTATCAGGGAGCTGGACTAAGGTCCTGGGCTGCAGAGGGACCAGGCGGAGAAAGCCAGAATTTGAGAGACGGACAAAAGAAAAAGAATTCAAATCGGGGAGCTTTGGATTCAACTTTCAAAGCTCAGGGCAAAAGCTTCCTTCTGATGGGCCTTGTCTGAAGCCCAACCTTGATGACGATCGCCTGACCCTCAGCCCCGGAGCCTCTTCCAGGGGCTCCTGAGAGCACCAGCCTCCCACTTCCTGGGCTCTCCCCCCCCCCCCCCGACCTGGAGCAGCTTTGGGCCCAGAGAGGGTTTGACACATAACAGATACTCTGAGTGGCTGCACCTGGCCCCCCAGCACTCCCAAAAGCCGAGGACCCTCTCGTTCTCAGAAGGGGACCCTCTGGAGGACTGGGCTGTCACACGGATCACATGGACTATGGCGCTGACACCCTCCTCTGTGTGTGTATTTGAGAGCTAAGCCGTGCCAAACGTCCCCCCCCCCCACCGTGACTTTGGCCATGATGACACCCAGTCAGAGCCCTCCGGAGCTGGGATCACCCTGACCTTCCAAACGCAGAAGCTCAAACTCTTGCCGCTCTCAGCTCTGCATTGTGATGGGCCTGGGAGAGTGGGGAGCCTGCCACTTGACCCTGTGTCCTATTTCCAAAGCAGGTGGCAGGACTGTCGGCAGGGCAGGGTCAGAGGAAGCCCTGACAGTGAGTTCAAAACACTCGCTTTGTGTCCTGGCTGAGAGTTCCCTTTTTGCAGTCACAAGGGGCCCTGTGAATGTGGCAGGAGGAACTGCAGGGGTGGGAGCCGACCCGAGCCCGCGGAGGGAAGGAGAGCCTCCGACCCCTGCCCCCCGACAGCACACGGGCTGGTCCGGGGCACAAGGGCACACAGCCTTGACCTCTGCCTGCCCAGAGAACCAGCTGTTTCTATTTCGACCAACTTGGTCGAAGAATATGACAATTCACTCCTGACCAGCAGCATTCCACCAAAATCATAAAACAAACATGCCATCGCGTTTTCCCAGGGACTAGCCACTCGCTTGTTTTTTCTGCCTCTCTTCCTGGGACGCATCTGTTGGCTGCTGACTCACCCTGCAGGTGACGTGCTGCCCACCCCACGTGTGTGAGCTCCTCGGCCACTTGCAGCCTGTGCTTCCCCCGTGAGTCAGGGAGAATTGCGACATTCCTGAGCAGATGTTACGGAGGTGACGCGGTGGCCACGGGGTGGGTACCGAGGATGAGATCCGAATCTTGGGAGGGGAGAATTCACACTCAGGTTTATTTTGAATCAGCTGAGTCATGGCCACTTCGAGAACACTGCTCAGCTGTTGACACCAACAGCAAACCTCGACCCTGGGGGCTTTGTCTGGGGAAAATTCGAAGTTTCTAGAAAATGTGATTTCTAGTAGAACTAGATCGTTTTATTTTTCTGATGAAAACGTAAGTTTCTATAAAAATTTCAAGAGGTTTAAATGTAGAAAAATTAATTTTTCACTCCTGCTAAACAAACCGTGGTTCATATATTTAAACATTCGAAATCTACTTGCAAATTACAATTTGCTCTAAATTCGGTACAGAAGGGAGGGGTGCGTACAGGAGAACAGGGAAGACCCTGGGGTGAGAGATTTCACAGCTCACGCAAAGTGTGATCTACGTATCTTCTTTTCCTGTCTACAATGACGTTGACATTTGCAGTTTGGTGGGTGAGTTGTTTGGTTTGGGGATAGAACCTCTTCCAGAAATCTCAAAGGAGTCAAATTGAGCATCTCTCTCTCTCTTTTTTTTTTTTAAGATTTATTTTATTACTTATTTAATTTATTTTGGGCTGTGTCGGGTCTTAGTTGCGGCGCGAGAGATCTTTCGTTGCAGCACACGGGCTCTTCGTTGTGGCACACGGGCTTCTCTCTAGTTGTGGCGGTGGGTTTTCTCTCTCTAGTTGAGGTGCGCGAGCTCAGTAGTTGTGGCACATGGGCTTAGCTGCCCCGCAGCATGTTGGATCTTAGTTCCCTCCCCAGGGATCGAACCCGAGTCCCCTGCATTAGAAGGTGGATTCTTTATCACTGGACCACCAGGGAAGTCCCTGAGCATCTCTTGAGATGCTTTTCTGTTCCCTGAAGCATCTTTGCTTCTTCTGGCTTGCGGGGGAGCTGGGATGGTGGGGAGGTCCTCAGCCATGCTGAGTCCTCTCGAGTCCTGGGTGGCCGGGTTGTGCCGTCCGTGCGGCGTGAAGGGTCTGTGGGGACAGCTGGAGTGGATTTCCTAAGCTCTGCCTGGTGCAGGGGGCTCCTCAGATGTGAGCTGAGGCGGAAGGTGGGCTCACTTTGCGCTGTGTGCCCATCCAATGCCCAGGCAGGGGGGCCCCACTGGGGACCAAGACGCCCAGAGCCCGCCCCTCCTGGGGGTGGCCTGGGGGAGCTTGAGCCACACCAGCAGGTGGAGAAGTCGGACGGCAGAGAAGCAGGTGGACCGCCTCCTGTCTCCATCTGTCCTTAGACCTCCCAGCCTGGTGGAGGCCTCACCGCATCCTTCAGACGAGGCCCGAGCCACAGCCCCTCCTCTCTGACTCCTCAGATGGACGAATCCTCACACCCTCTGTCTCCCAGTCACTTATTTAACCATTCGTTCTGCCGATATGTCTCTTCCCTCCTCCCCCAAAACGGACGTGACTTTAACACATGCTGCAGCGGGGAGTGGGGGGCTGTTTAGGCCATGAGGGGAACATGAGGCAGAATCACCCACGGCTTCTACAAGACCCACCCGCAAACCCAGGTCTACATCCCCAGCAAAACCCCTCCCAGACCCCTTTATGCAATCCTTCCCCTGAAGGCCCTGGCCTCCCCTCTTAGCCTGGACCCTCCCTAGAAGACAGCTTATGAAGCCTCCGCCCTGGACAACATTCCACACCCGCCAGCCCGCCCTCGCTGCTAAGTTTTTATTCCGTGATGCCCCTGGATGGTCACCGGAAGCCGGACAGCAGAAGCGGCGGAAGGCCTCATCACAGCCTCGGCCTTGTCTCCTGCCGGGACCCATGTCCCCTGTGCCCTCTGTCCTGCTCTCCCTCCGTCCAGCTTCCCACTTCTTTCTGCCTCTCCCTCCCCTCCTCCCTTCCCTTCCTTCCCTCTTTCTTCTTCCCTTCAAGCATCCCTTTCTCAGCTTTGACCCACCCTAGGACCCAGAGCCTGAAGAGTCCCGAGAGCTGCAGCCCTTATCCCTCAGGAGCTCCCCGGGCTCTTTTCTTTCTCCCAGATGCCCAGGGCTGCTTCTCTGGCTTTGGTGAATCGAGGACCACTTATTCTGAGCTTTGTGATTCGCCTGCTCCAGCCGGGATATAACAGAGGTACTTGGTCTTTGTCAGCCTCTAGTACCTGGGGGCATCACCCCAGCTCCTTCCCCCATCCCGGGGGAACATCCTCTGATCACTGCCCCCCCAGCACCTCCCTCCCTGGAGCCCGCTGGACCATGATGGAGGCCTGGCCTGGCCCCCGTCCCACATACACACCTGGAATTTCCAAAGCCCCTCAGACTAGGTGACTTCCTTGCCAACACAAGGATGCTTCCCTGCAGCATTCTGTCACATAAATTCTTCCAAGAATTCGTTGCCAGGGAAAAAAAAAGTTCCCTGAAGAACTGGTATGTTTTCCTTTATTAGACAATAAGGGCCGCATACCATCCTGTTTTCCTTTCTTTTTCCCTTTCCTTACCAGGAGGTTCAGAGCTGCACTCGTGCTGATTACTGATGCAATCATCAACCCCATTTACAGTTCTCTTCCTGCTGCCATTTGTCTAGTCTATTTTTGGACCTGTGTCCCCGTGTGCTCACCGTGAGTTCCCCCATTCTGGGGCAACAAGAAGGAGAAGGTGGTAAAGGGGGAATTTTGGTCTCATAAGTGGGTGGAGGGGATCTTGGCAAAGAGAGAAGTCGGTGACTGTCAGATCAACGCCGGCGAGTACAGCCACCCCTGGAGGTGGCTCTTAACCCATCCCTGGGAAAATCTTCCTCCCAGTGGGTCCGGGTGGAGTCTGCAGTGAATGCTGACAGATTCCCCTCACCAGGCCCCAGAATCAACGGTTTGGAGGTACTTCTGCAACTTCCTCCTGTCTTCCCAGACTTCTAAACAGAACAATAAACAGGACAGAAACTTGCAGTCAGCAGGGAACGATTTCTTTTGGGGAAGGAAGCTCAGCCTCTCCTCAAGCCCCAAGGCAGACCAAGGGCTCTTTCTCCCCTTGGGGAGAAAGGCTGCTTCCCGTCAGCTTTGATTATTTTCTTCAGCAGGACTGCATGCAGTTACAGTGGAAGCTTCACCCCAAATGATAACTGGACACGAAAACCACTCTATCTGGGCTTATTCATCTGCACACCCCAAGGAAACTGGAGACGTAAAATCATTTTAAAGTTAAGTGTAAGTATGGCATTAGAGCCACTAACAGAACCAGAAAAAGGCTTCAAGTAAAGTGCAAAGTTTACGACCTGAACCTGTGGCCTCCACCAGCTCCATTACATCTGAGACGGACAGACATGCTTCAGGTCTCCAGACATCATGCCATCTCACTGATTTGTTGGGTAAGAGTGTGCGTTGGGTAAAGAGTCATCCTTAATTCCAGACTTGGCTTCGAACCGCTCGTAGGATTAAAGCCTCCATTGTCTGCAGCCCTGATCCTCAACCGCAGCATCTGCCAGTCGGCCCACTGTCAGCTACACGGAAGGACAGGCCCAGTGTCTGGTCACCAAATGGACCAGCATCTGAAACAATCTTATAAATAAACACGGGGGATAAGGCTCGCGTGCACACGTTTGCTGAGCGCGGGATCTCTCGGCCGGGAGGTGATGGTGCACCCCCACCCTCCCCACCTCCTCCACCCCCATCAGTGGCTGGAAAGCTTTGAAAGGTGCAAGAGGCAACCCATCAGGAGCGCCCTGGATGCCATCGCCCCGCCCAGGAGAGAGGTCCAGGCACAGGGGATAGGCTGAGAATTGACTCGTGCCCGGCTTTCGCTTGTCTGCCTTTCTGGCGCAAATCAGGAACAGAATTTGGGAGGAGGCCTGCCTCTTCCCGGACTGCCCTGCCACCCTTAGTCCTTTGGCCCCTGCCCTGAATTCTTTTCAGATCCTTGCAGAGGCCAGGCTCTGGCCCGTGCTCCAGCTGGGTCTCATTTCCTCCACCTTGGCCTGTGGATTAGTCAGGGGTCAGCAGAGGAACAGAACCAACAGGACATACAGAGACATATACAAGAGGAGATTTAGTCTACGGATTGGCTCACACGTTACAGAGGTTGCAAAGTCCCGTGACCGGTTGTCCACCAGCTGAAGGACCAAGAGGGCTGGCGGCGTAATTCGGCCCGAGTCCAAAGGCCTGAGAAGTGGGGGGCGGGGTTGATGGTTAAGTCCTGATCTGAGTTTGAAAGGCAGAGAACCATGAGTGATGTCTGCAGGCAGCAGAAGACGGATGTCTCAGCTCAAGCAGAGAGAGAGTGAGTTCACCCTTCCTCTGGCTTCTTGTTCTTTTCGGGTGCCTTGGGGTGGGGGGATGATGCCACCCACACTGGAGCGGACCTCTGCTTTACTCAGTCTACTGGTTCAAACACTAGTCTCTTCCGGAAACACCCTAACAGTCATCCCCAGAGATATTTCGCCTGCTATCTGGGCATCCCCTAGCCCAGTCACGCTGCTGCGTCAGATTAACACCACAGCCTATCTCCTCCTTCCTTCCTCCCGTCCCAGGCTGCAGGGCTTCTCCTGTCCCCCCAGGACTATGTTAGGGCCCCCTCAGTGCTCCCATGGTCTCTGTCCTCCCCACCCCCATCTCTGTGGTGTGGCTCTCCCCTTGTGGGTCTCCCCTGGGTAGGGCCGAGTCAGTCTGAGCCACTGATACATCCCTTGTGCCCCTTAGATGGTCTGGCAATAGTGGACTCTCAAAAGTAATGCATGAAAGAATCTTTGTTTACTGAATACGGGCCTCCGACTGGACAGAGTCAATAGTTCACTCTGGAGCAGCTGGCAGGCAGAGTCCAGCGGCCCGGGGAGGGTGGGTCCTCCAAATCCAGGGAGCTGCCATCAGTTCTAACACTTGGGACTCTTGGGGCGGGGGTGGGGGTCTGTTTCCGTGAAGCAGCTGGGGTTCTAGGAAAACTAGAAACATGCGGATGGAATGTGATGGGCTCATTCATTTTCCAGGTTGGAGTTGCCCAGGCAACTGGACAGATATTCTGCCGCCTCCACAAAGGCAGAAGCTCCAGGCATCCAGACTCTGCAGTCTCTGTGGACCTCTAGGATTTGGCCCCCTGTTTCCCAGCACCCAGCACAGTGCCTGACCCGGGGTACCTGCTCAACAACGGTTGGCTGAATGAGTGTAGGAAGAAAAGAATGGGTTGACGGACAAAGACATTTTTTCTTGGAAAACTGAGAACGTAGCCCCAGCTGTGTATCTGGAGACCTTTATACTTAAATTGGAAGAAAACAACCCCAAAACCTCTTTTTAAATATATTCAAAGATAATTTCCCACGTCCAGTGTTTACTATCCCACATGAATACATGGAAACACTGTACAGCATCTTCACTTAAATGCCCATGAGGATGAGAAGGGTCCATGTGACGAAACACCTACCACCCGGCCATGAAAATGAGCCACACCCACGGGTAGCAACAAAGACAGAATCCACAACATGGAGAGAAGAAAGAGGACAGCAGAATCCCTCCATTTATGTTAATGTGTAAAACCTAGTAATGGGGGTGGACGGTGGGGCATCCAACCGCATCTTCTTTAAAAAGATCTGAAGCCAATATAATAAAATGCTCTCATCTACTGTGTGTTAAATGTTGTCACTGTTAAATCACTATTCATGTATTTTTATATTGCTCTCTGAAGTTTTTTGTATATTTGAAAGGTCCGTAATTTTTGGAAGCAACACTCTTCTCGATTTATCAGAAATCATTTAAGAACCAAGTGGTTTCTTCATTTAGCCTTTGCTCTGGAACCGAGCAGAGTTATTTAGTTATTTTATTTGGATCGTGCAAAAATCACCCTCGGGAACAAGGATTTTTTTCTTTGAATTAAATTCTCCCAGTTTCCTGACTCCCCAAATCAGCCTCCCCCTAACCAATCAGGCTTCCCCTTAACCAATGCAAGTCCTTAATGGAACACAACAGTCTCCCCTGCTGTGAATACCCCACCTCTCACTCCTCCTTGGTCCTCCCCCTTGTCTCCTACTCAGCCTTCCTCAGACATCTGGGGTCCCCCATGGCCATTTCCAAATCAACAAACAATCATTCACTTAATGATAACAATCGAGATATCTACACACTAGAAGCGATGGTTTTTAAATTTCAAGATGCATCAGAATCACCTAGAGCTTGTTAAAACAGATTCCCAGGCTCTACCCCCAGAACTTCTGATTCAGCAGGTCTGGGATAGAACCTGAGAACTTGCATTTCTAACAAGGTCTCGGGTGATGCTGACACTGCTAGTCTGGGTACCACACTCTGAGAAACGCTGTACTGGAGCATGCTGGAATCACATCTCTGTCTCACTCTGTGCTGCACATGCTAATAAGAGTGAATGACACGTCTCCTGTGAACAGGTCCGTCCCTTCCTGGTGCCTTCTGCCCCCAAATTTCATCATCACGACCATATCTGGCATCGATCTTTATCTTCATCCTTCTCAGCACAGAACAGATCTAATCCTGTTTATTTCCACTTAGCCTGGACCAAGCCAACTCTCAACCAGAAGAGAACATTCGAAACTAAGTAAACATTATGGTGTGAAGAATGAAGAGAAGAATGGGAAAGGAGATGAAAGGCCAAAGAAATGATAAGAAAGGAAAGAAGGAGAAAAACAAGGCCAGAGATCGGGAAATAGAAGGAAGTTGATGTTTTCCATTCCCACTGACGGTGGCCCTGGAGCTAGCAGATGTCCCTCTTCTCAGCCAGCAGAGAAAGAGCAGAGGGGCCGTTTTTCATTCCTGTCTGCAAATAATCACCTCTAACAACAATAAGAAACTGTCAGCATCAGAGAAGGAGAGCTTATGACAGGCAGGAATTCCCCCTTTTGAAAACTCGCAAATACAGAGGTCTGTTGTCACTGTCTTTTGTGAAGCCTTCAGATGTCCTCAGGACCTGCCCACCTTCTCCTGGAGGCCCACAGTCCCTGAGTCAGCCCCACAGCAACCTGGGCCCACAGGGCCTGTCCCCGCAAGAGCCCACATCCAGACACCCACGGAAGCAGGATGAGAAAGTGAGTTGACATTTTCCACTCTCAGGGGCTTTGGGCTTAAACACATCCATCCTTGAGTTGGGAAACGTATCCGTGGCAAACAGTACAAGGTGGGCGTGGAGGAGATGGGTGGGGCGGGGGGTGGGGCTTGGGCCTTTACCAAGGTCAACGCTGGGAGAGGGGGAGGGAGGAGCCATCCATTCCAGAATTCCCCTCCCTCCCAAGTGCATGGGAACCCCCGGGACCGCTCCCCCAGATTCTCAGGTGCAGTCGGCCAACCCTGCGTATTCGCGAATACGGAACTTGTGGATACGGAGGGCCGACTGCACTATGCCATTTAATATAAAGGATTGGAGCATCCCCATATTTTTGTATCCACAGGGGGCGGGGGGGGGGGCGGTCCTGGGAATAATGCCCTGCGGATACCAAGGGACCACTCTGATCGGCCTGGAGTGGAGTCTGGTTGCCAAAAATGTCCACAGGTGACCCTAAAAGGCAGACTTGAGTCTCACGGTTCTAGAGTTGAGTCCAGCCCATCACCCTCCCCCTGTAGGAGAGGAAACTGAGTCTCAGAGAGGCTAAGTGACCTACCTCAGGTCACATAACAAGTTAGGAGCAGAAGAAGGGTGAGAACTCCGATGTCCTGACGAATGTCCGCAAGTGGGGAGAAAATGTCTTCTACGAGCTGGAGGTTAGAGCTAGGCAGCCATCCTCTCCCATGTCAGCTTCCACCGGGAGGACTGCCCCCAACAGTCACCTAGGGACACCTAGGGAATAAACCTCAGAGCTAGACAGGAACAGAATCCAGGTCTCCTGTGTACATTTCCCTGAGGGGCTCTGTCCACATGCTGCTGGAAGGAGCCCGGAATGTTCCTATCCTGTCAACTGGGCTCCTGGGAGGCCTGACGCCTTCAGGCTGCTGGCTGTTGAGCCCTCTGCAGGAAGTTACACTGTGTTTGGCCGGTGCCTGGGACACGGGATTCCTCCCTCGTGTATCTTTTATTTTTTTTTTAAACATCTTTATTGGAGTATACCTCTTGTATCTTTTTTTCTTTTTTCTTTTTGGCAGCCCCATGCAGCTTGCGGGATCTTAGTTCCCCGACCAGGAATTGAACCCGTGCCCCTGGCAATGAAAGCACGGAGTCCTAACCACTGGACCCCCAGGGAATTCCCACCTCATGGTATCTTCACCCCTCAGAGGGAGCGTGTGTGTCACTTTAGATGGTGGCATGGAAAAATGACACGGGGGGCATAAGCAAGAGTAGGAAATGAATCAGAAACAGAAAAATAGTGCAGGGCAACTGTGGTTTACTGAGTGTCCTCCCTGTCAGGCACTGAGCTTTTAGCATATGATCCCGGACAACCCGTGAAAACCCTCTGGCACGCAGCCCACTAGACAGACGTGGCCATGAGCCAGTGCAGGCACTGCTGGGGAGAGACTGTGACAGGGTTGGGGAGATGGGAGCTGGAAGGCCAGGCCTTACTTGCATTTGATTTGCTGAGCACACCAAGCCAGACGTGGACCAAAGCAGGCTGGGAAACTCCCAAGATGTCGGAGAACAAGGCAGGTTTTCCAAAAGGAGGAGACGCCATTGCCCCCATTTTGCAGGATGACCCTCAGAGCTTAGAAAAGAGCGAACTGAGGTGACTGGGCACAATGTCCTGGGTGAGTCTGACTGTCCACTCTGAGCAACCCCAGGACGTGGAAAGAAAAGGAAACTGTGAGGGCAGAACGCCAGCTGGTTGAAGCCCTACTTTTCTCATCTGTACACGGGCTGATGTAGGATTAGGTGAGAATAACACAACCCAGCTTCCTGGTCTGGGGCTCAGCACGCAGCGAGCGGTCCACAGACAGTAGCTATTGCCATGGGTACTGGTTTTAGTAGCTATTGCCATGGGTCCTGGTTATATTATGAGCGTCTAGAGACTGCTTTTCCTTCCTTTAGTCTCTTAAACAATCATGCTAAACCCTAGAAACAGAAGCAGAAATGGAGTGGATGAGAGCTGGTCAGAATCCTGCAATGTCATTTTCATGAAAATGCAGCTGAATGTCATCCCCAGGACAGCTTCTCATCCGCATAAATGAGCTGATGCTACATCTCTGTCTTTTAAACACTTCACAGGTTCCACTGGAGCCTTCATAGGAGGGCCCACATGGCCTGTTACTAAGGACACCACCTACTCTGTTTTATGGAATGTCAGGATTAAGTGGCTGGAATCAGCGTGTGCCCCTCGGACGCCTCCCACAGGGTCAGTGTGGGGTGGCAGGAGAAAGTGCCCAGTTCATTCATCACCTGCTCATTCATTCATTCATTTACTGAACACCACCTCCGTACCAGGCACTGATTCAGGTGCTAGGAAGAATAACACGCTAGTGAGGGGAAGAGATTACAGACAAGAAACCGTCAGGGGCGCCGATGAAGGTTAGGCAGGGTGCGAGGCGGAGAGCAATGGTGTGGAATGGGAAGCCTGTCTGGAGAGTGACCGCTGAGAGCTAAGGGATCAGAGGACCAGGGACGCCTGGCTGAGCACTCCAGGCAGAGGGAGAGGCAGGGGCCCCCTCTTTAGTCAGCGTGGGTCTCAGCAATTAACTAACCAAATTTAACGTGGCCAGCCTGAATGCAGCGCACTATCCCAGCCCTCTAGGGTGGGCAGACCCTTGTCACATTTATGGGGCCTTCGTTTTCTGTACCTCCTCCCCTTCCCTCCAGCTCTGCCCCGTCCCCCATGACACAAAGCAGAGGTGAGATAGGAAGCACTTGGGCCCAGGAGCGCCCCCTCTCCCAACGTTGGCTGCTCTGCTTGGAACCATTAGAGAATGGGGAGTAGCCTTCTCTTTCCTCATCTGTAAAATGGGGACGATCCTTGCTTCACAGGGTTGTTCAGAGATTCACAGGAGACACAGCAGAGGAGACACTGTGTAAAATGTGAGAAGCCACCCAAGCCCAGCACAGCTGGAATCGGGGCAGCGCGGAAAACTGGCTGGTCTCTGTAACCTTTGCTGTCACGGCTCTTTCCTTTCAGACAGGAGGCATCCCTAAAGCTTCCTCCCATACTTTCCTTAAAACCTGTTGCATGCAACTCACAGAATTCGGAATCAAGGCTAATTCGTCTTCTCCTCTGCCAGTGAGGGCTCTGCTTTTAAGAGAAAATCAAACGTTAAGCCAAAGAAATGGCTCTCTAACAGCGGACATTGCAGCCATCACCTGACAGATCCCCCGAGGGAATGTTTTCCAGGGGAAAGACTTCCCTGACTTTTATTTATTTATTTAAAATAATTTTTTAAAATTTATTTTTGGCTGCGTTGGGTCTTCGTGGCTGCACGCGGGCTTTCTCTAGTTGCAGTAAGCAGGGGCTACTCTTCGTGGCGGTGCATGGGCTTCTCTTGTTGCGGAGCACGGGCTCTAGGCACATGGGCTTCAGTAGTTGTGGTGCGTGGGCTCAGTAGTTGTGGCTCATGGGCTTAGCTGCTCCACGGCATGTGGGATCTTCCCGGACCAGGGCTCGAACCCGTGTCCCCTGCATTGGCAGGTGGATTCTTAAGCACTGCGCCACCAGGGAAGTCCCTCCCTGGCTTTTAGAGCATCTCAGGCTGTCCCTGCCCATTCTACAGAGAGGTTCTCCATCCTCCCCTCCCTGACCCCAGCACCTGGTTGGGTGTTGGTTCAAAGCATCCCTTAGAGGCTGACCAGTAAAGGAGGGGACATTGGTTTGCCTTTGGCACCCTTCCCAGCCCCAGCCAGGGCTCCACCCATCAGACTCTCCCTTTTCTGTCTCTGCATCATGTGGTCACTGGATACCTAGCTGTTCCTACCGAGAGGCCAGGGTTTCCCAGAGGCCGGGTGGTACAGTGTTAGCTTGGGCAATAGATAGGCTCTACCTCCCTGAGCAAATGCTGCATCTGCCTCTTTTCCTCACCTAAGAAATTGGAAGAATGTCCCCTTGCCTTTTCGGGTGGTCATCTACCCTCATCTCAGCATCACAGAGGCTGTTCTACGTGCTTCACACGCTAGTCATCGCTCCCAGCAAGCGACAAAGTGGATTCCACCACTATCCCTGCCTCACAGGCAGGGAGACGGGGCCCAGGGAGGATAAGAGGTGAGGGTGGGATTTGAACCGGTGAGGTACACTTGCAGAAGCCAAGATGCTCACACAGCCCTCACACAGCCCTCTGCAAGGCCGCTCAGGGACGCGCGTTTCTGGCTTGCCCGTCCACACAGCTGCCTCTCTCCTCCAGCGCACCCAGATGAGGCCGCCTGCGCCCATTCGCTCCTAGCAGGAGGCACAGCCAGCTCCCTGGGCCTTCCTAAGGAGGTTTCTGGAACCGGACTTTGATGGTAGGAAGACAAGAAAAGGAACCAAGGGGAGGAGGTGACAGCTAATTTTGGAGCAACGAGACTCGCTCTGTCCTCAAATCCCCAATGTAGGGTGGCTGCCAGGTGTCCCCGGAGACCTGTGTTCTTACTGCTCAGCTGACAAGCCCCTTTCCCTCCTCGGCCTTGGCGCCCTCCTCTGCAAACCAGGGGTCTATGCTGGGTGTTCTCAAAGGCCCACCGGCTCTAACATAACTTCAGCGTCCTACTGGGGAGGGGAGATGATGGACCTCACAAAGATGGTCTGTAAAAAATGTCCAGCTGGTTACACCAACACCTCTCACCCTGTGGATTGATAAGAGTAAGAGATTGGAAAGCCCTAAGATCTCATGAGGACATAAAGCAGCCTTTTGTTTTGTTTTGTTTTTGTTTTTGTTTTTTTTTTGTGGTATGCGGGCCTCTCACTGTTGTGGCCTCTCCCGTTGCGGAGCACAGGCTCCGGACGCGCAGGCTCAGCGGCCATGGCTCACGGGCCCAGCCGCTCCGCGGCATGTGGGATCTTCCCGGACCAGGGCACAAACCCACGTCCCCTGCATCAGCAGGTGGACTCTCAACCACTGCACCACCAGGGAAGCCCAAAGCAGCCTTTTCGCGTAGGGCCCTTTCTTTCACCAGATACACCTTCCAAAGTAGAGCCTCTTTTCTCATTTAAAAAGTGCCTGGATGATTTTAGCCACGTATCTCAGCAAAGACGCCTTAGTATCTTTAGGATCTCAGCAAAAGCTCTCTAGATGTTTCCAGAGAGAGGAAATTCCCAAAGAATTCTGTCCCCAATTCTATATGTCAGGGGGCATCAGCATGGGATGAAAAGAAATGGGTCACTAGGGCTTCCCCGGTGGTGCAGTGGTTGAGAGTCCGCCTGCCGACGCAGGGGACATGGGTTCGTGCCCCGGTTTGGGAAGATCCCACATGCCATGGAGCGGCTGGGCCCGTGAGCCATGGCCGCTGAGCCTGCGCGTCCGGAGCCTGTGCTCCGCAACGGGAGAGGCCACAACAGTGAGAGGCCCGCGTACCGCCAAAAAAAAAAAAAAAAAAGGGTCACTAGTGAGCTGTACAGTGACAAGGGAGGGCTGACTGTGGCCCAGACTCCCTTGTCCCTGGTCATGGTGTCTGGTGAGCAGATGGGCGGAGCGGCCCAAGGCCTGAGAGTCTGGAGGCGGGGACTCCATGGACTCAGTGAAGCAGATGGGCCGAGAGGGGAACAGGCCACTGTGTCAAAAGGGGCCTGGCCTGTCTGTGGATGGGAGATATCAGGACACTTGGTGTAGACTGTCTATAAGTAAGTCATTTGTGAACCCACTTACTTTTCTATTAATTTGTTTGCTTATTGGCTCAGAGGGAGAGACCAGCATCTTGGTTTCTCACGTTTTTGACCAGCATATAAAATACTCTTTGTGAGGCAGTGAGGAGTTTTGTGGCTCTTTTCAACTTTGCAAACCCAAGTACATTCTTTTAAGTAAACTCTTTATTGAAGCGAAACATGCAGAGAGAAAAGTGCACGAATGATAAGCATAAGAGCTCGACAGATGTTCACAGTGTCCAAACCTATGAAATCACTGCCCAGTTCAAGAAACAGGACATTAGCTGCACCTCAGCACCCCTTGTGCCTCTTTCCAGTTACATCCCCACATAACTACCGTCTGGACTTCAATCTTCATCAGCTTTGTCTGTTCTTGAACCTGGTGTACGTAGAGCCATTCAACCCTCTTGGTTGTCTTGGTTCTCTCACTGGGCGTGAAGATCTCAGTTCTGTGTTACCGTGTGCTGCGTTCGATTGTTCAGTTTCACTGTTAAGGACACCACAATACATTAATCCATTCCACTGTTGTTTCCAGTCTTTGGCTACTATAACTGGACGGTTACGAGCAGCTCTGTACATGCCTTCAGTGTTAATAAGTATGTGTTTCAGTTGGGTGTATACAGAGGGGTAGAAATGCTGAGCCATGGGGGTATTACAACACTCAGCACTCAATACTGCCAAACAATTTTCCAGAGTCATGGTACCACTTCACGCCCCCACTAGCCAGTGGATGGCAGGTGTATTTGCCCCATATCCTCGCCAGCACTTAGGTTATTAGTCTGTTCATTTTCAGCCACTCTGGCAGGCGTGTAGATGTGTCTCCTTGGGATTTCACTGTGCACTCTGCTTCTCACGTTTACTGGTAAACTATATCCCTTCTTTGTGAAGTGCCTATCCAAGTCTTTGGCTCATTTTTTTCTATTGGGTTATTAATGATTTATGGAAATTTTTAATGTATTCTGGATACAAGTCTCTTATCAGTTTTATGATCTGCAAATATCTTCTCCCACTCTGTGGCTTGCCTTTTCACTCTCTTAATGGTTGTTTCTTGCAGTGTTTCCAGAGTTTATCATTGTCCCTAGCTGAGAGGAGAGAAGAGAGGAATGACTTTATGCTACCCTGTCTGGAGCAAAAGTCCTTTCAATAACTTTTCAATGAAAGAATGCATTGACTGAAGCACTGATGAGTCCATCTTGAATACAATTCATTGACCTAAATATAGCCAGGCTATAAAAAGGAAACAAATCCCAGACTCTTAGAATTGGTAGGCTCTTAGGCTGTAGCCTACCGTCCTTCACAAAGGAGACCTTTCCATAGAGCGCCCACCCCTCACGTATGGACCTCCACCATACCATGGGATTGTGGGAATTATTCAACTAGTGGCCTCTTTGTTGCACTCTGGGCAGAGATATTCAAGGAAAACTTCATGGATCCATCGTACAGAGCTAGGGAGAAAGAAGCAGAGTAGCCAATTTTAATTTCTGTAACTAGTATATTTCAGGACAATGCATGAACACCCAGTAAAGACGAATGTTTATTGTGGATGAAAAGGGCACACGCGGAGAAGAGAGAAAGCAAAACAAGTGAGCTTTTCAAACATACAATTTCACTCCTTCTCAACTCAAAAAAGGAGGCAGAAACCTGCTGTCCAAAGCAGGAAACACCAGCTGACAAACTGCCCACTTGGCACCCGTGAGCCCCAGCTGGCCCTATGACCCCACTCCTATTTTAAGTCCATGACGTACAGTCAAGCTTTCCTTTTCTGCACCTGAAAGAATGACTTCAGTTCAGACTGAGTCCTTGCTAGAAGGGATGGAGTTATTTTTAGACCTGGGCCCGTAGTTGGCCTCAGTCTAATCACTGAATCCTTCAAGGGAATGGAAAGCTGACTTTCTGAGTAACATCCTACCTGGTGTCCTACTAGAGGGAACCTTATTTCTCAGACAGTTTGCTAGTTTGGAGCCAGTTGCCACCGCCAAGGATGACTCTTGGCTCTCCCACTGCACGTCAAAGACTGCACTCTGAGCCTCCCACAACAGATTATACCCACCTTTCCAGTGGAAGTGAGCCCCAGGCCAAGCTGTTCTTTCCCTCACTGGCTTACTTTCTCTGGGAAGCATGAGAACACAGCCAGATCCTGGGGGTCCAAATCTGGATTCTACGGCTCACAAGCTGTGTCTTTGGGCAGATTACTTCTTGGGGACTAGTTTCCCAATCTACATAAATTAGACGAATAACTCATGGTTATAAGGATTAAGTGAAATGTTGTAAGTAAAAAGCAATCCATGGTGCTGGTGCTAGGGAGTGCTCAAAAATTTTTAGCTGCTGTTATTATCATTATCATTATTATTATTAAAGTGCTCAAAGCACTTTTATTTGTTGTTTCGTCCTGTCTTAACAAGAATCTTATGAGAGAGGGGTTATTGTCACCATGTTATAAATAAACCATTTATAACCATTCTGCAGTGAAGCTCAGAATGGATGTGTGAGTTGACAAGTCACAGGGCCACTGAGCAGGAGAATTGAGTTTTCTTGGCTCCAGTGACAGTCCTGGGGGCAGCACAGCAGACAGTGCAGGATCACCTACAACAGCAGCAAGTAGTAGTAATACCTGCAGCAAGTACACTGCTCAGTTGTCTGTACATTGCTCTCACTTAATACTCACGACTATAGGCTCTTGTTTCTGCCATAACCTCCATTTCAGATGAGGGGACCAAAGTTCAGAGAGGTCAAGGAAGGTGCCCAGGGGTACACAGCTGGGAATGGTGGAGTTGGGGTGTCCACCTGGTCTACCACGCCCAAGCTGTGCTCTCAGCCCCTGTGCTTCTGTCTGCTGCAGCAACACCCTCAGAACAAGTGGAAGCACTTGCTTGATCAATGCAGTCAGTGAAAGGAGGACAGCTTATTCTTCTATGTGGACAATCATGTTGCCTGCAACAAAAGATAGTTTTAGTTTTATTTCTTCTTTTCCAATTCGTATGACTTTTATTTCTTTTTCCTGCCTTATAGCAGTGGCTAGAACCTCCAGTACTGTATTAAATAAGAATGATGACAGCAAACATCCTTGCTTTATTCCAGAACTTAGAGTGAATGCACTAAGTCTTTCACCATTAAATACAAAGTTTGATGTAGGGTTTATGAGGTTGAAATAGTTCCCCTCTGTTCCTAGTGTACTGAGAGGGTTTTTTTTTTTTTTTTCATCATTAATGGGTATCTAATTTTGTCAAATGATTTTTCTGCATCAATTGACATGATTATATGCTTTTTCTTCTTTGATCTGTTGATACGGTGGACTATATTGACTGATCAAATAGTGAATCTATCTTACATACCTGGCATTAATCCTTCTTGGTCATGGTGTCATGTTCTTTTATAACTTGCTGTATTTGATTAAAGTTGGTTGATAATTTTTCATCTAAGTGCTTGACAGATCTTGGTCTTTAGCTTTTCTTTTTTTTTTTTTAACTGCCTCTGGTTGGTTTTGGTGTCAGAAATGATGACCACATAAAAAGAATCCCCTCTCCTATCTTCTGAAAGAGACTGTGTACAATTGGCAGTAATTGCTCTTTAATAACTGTTCGGTAAAATTTTCCAGGGAAAGCATCTGGGCCTGAAGATTATTTTGGGGGAGTATTTTAACTACATACTCAATTTCTTTAATAGTTACAGAGCTGAATAAATTATCTATTTAATCTTGGCTGAGTTTTGGCAGTTTGTGGTTTTTGAGGAATTGGCCCATTTCTTCTAAATTGTTGAATTTATAAGCATAAAATTGTTTGTCATATTTTCCTATTATCATTTTAATGGCTACAGAATTTGTTGTGGTATCTCATTTCATTCCTGATACTGGTGATTTGTGTCTTCTCTCTTTTTTTTATCGTTGCCAATCTTGCTAGAGGTTATTAATTTTACTGATGTTTTTCTGAAGACCATCTTTATGTTCCCATTATTTTTTCTATTATTTTCCAGCTTTCAGTTTTATTGATGTTCTCTCCTTAGTATTTCCTTCCTTTCGTTTGCTTTGAGTTTAGTTTGCTCTTTTTAAATTTTTTGAAGTCAGAACTTAGATTAGTTATTTGAGATAACTGCTTTCCAATGTAAGCATTTAGCGCCATAAATTTCCCTTTCAGCATTGCTTTAGCTGCATCTCACAAATTTTAATATATTTATCTTCATTTTCTTTCTTTCTATGTACTTTTAAAATTTCCTTTGAGATCACCTCTTTCACCCATAAATTATTTAGTTTATTGTTGAGTTTCCAGGAGTTTGGAGATTTTCCTGGTTTTGATTTCTACTCTAATTCCATTATGGCCAGACTCTATATGATTTCGATTCTTTCGAATTTGTTAAAGTTTGGATGTGGTCTATCTTGGCAAATGTTCCATGGGCCCTTTAAACGCTGTTGCTGGACAGAGCATTTTATAAATGTCAATTAGATCCTTTCAGTTGATGGTATTGTTGAATTCTTCTATATTTTTTCTTTTCTATATTTTTGCTGATTTTCTCTTTAGTAGCCCTATAAGTCCTGAGTGGGAGGTGAATGGGGAATTTAAGCTCCCAACAACAGTAGTGGATTTATCTCATTCTTCTTTCAGCTGTCTTAGTTTTTGCTTCATATATTGTGAAATATGTTGTTGTTTGGTTCACAGGATGGCTGTATCTTCTTTGTGGATTAATCCTATATGTCAACATGTAATCTCCCTCTTTGCCCATGGTAACTTTCTTTGCTCTGAAGTCTACTTCGATGTTAACATAGCCCCTTCCTTTTGATTAATGCTTGCATGGTATATGTTTTTCCTTTCTTTTGCTTTCAGTCTACCTATGTCACTGAATTTGAAGTGGGTTTCTTGTAAATAACATCTAGTCGGGTCGTGCTTTTTGATCCATTCTGCCAATCTCTACCTTTTAATTGGTGTACTTAGACCATTTGTATTTAAGGTAATTACTGATCTATTAGGACTAAGTCTGACTTTTTTTTTTTTTTTTGCGGTACGCAGGCCTCTCACTGTTGTGGCCTCTCCCGTTGCGGAGCACAGGCTCCTGACGTGCAGGCTCAGCGGCCATGGCTCACAGGCCCAGCCGCTCCGCGGCATGTGGGATCTTCCCGGACCGGGGCACGAACCCACGTCCCCTGCATTGTCAGGTGGACTCTCAGCCACTGCGCCACCTGGGAAGCCCCAAGTCTGACATTTTATTATTTGTTTTCTGTTTGTTCCTTCTGTTTATCGTTCTTCTGTTTCTTTTTTATTGACTTCCTCTGGGTTACTTGAACGTTTTTAGAGTTCTTTTTTGCTTTAATTATATTTTCAGTATATCTCTCCATACAGTTTTCTTAGTGATCATTTTGTATGGAGACTGTTGCTGGGAAACCTTTGAGAATGAGGAAGAAGCTGCTGGTGGGCCTGGGTCTCCTTATGCCACTGCGTAGAGGCCAAGGAGACGTATGGTTTCAACTGCTGCTGCAGCTGTGGGTGATTCAGACCACCTGATGGTATCTCAGTTTGGACCAGGAGCCAGAAGTGTCCAGGGCTTTGCTGCTGCCAGTGGACTGGATTGTCTGCAAGGACCCTAGGTCCTTGCAGACAATCCAAAGGAGGCTGGAACTTCTTACTGGGTCTCTGTTGTGCTTTCCTTCTCCTGGACTTTGGCCAGAAAGATTAGGATATTCTTGGGGTTTTTTGTTTGTTTTGCCTGAGCCTGTTGGTGATTCCAGGTTGCAATCCTCTCCTGTGCCCTGTTCAGGGTACATGGAAGATAAAAAAGCTCAGGGAACTCAAAAAGTTGTTGTTTCTCAAGTCTTGAGGATTCTTGCCAGTCTACCTTCTTCTTTTCCAACTTTCAGAGTTCTTTTATCATTGTCTATTGAATAGCTTCCAGAGTTTTTAGTTGTATTTAGAGAAACAGAGTAGGGAAAGTGAATCTACACCATCTTGTTCCAGAACCAGATGCCAAAACAGCCTATTTTTTAAATGTTTCAGACATATTTTCTTTCCTGGTTGATTTTCCAGAAAGCAGACAAAAATACTGTCAGTGGTGCTTCCTATGATCAGAACTCCACCCTCTGCTTTCTTGGAAGAGATCAATTGCATTATTCAACGTTTCTCTGAGCCTACTCTGTATTCAGTCCACAGGATATTAATTCCTTTGGAAAACCCAAACAGGTTATCACTTCTTTCCTGGATCGAAAGTTGGTTCATAATGTAAACACTTGTCTGTAACACCGAAAACGGCTTTTCTCTGAGTTCTCCCCGTTCCTCACCCAGTGTCTTGAAGGAAGAGGTTTTCCTTTGGAGCCGAAGGCTACGACTACGTTTATCTAGAAACAGATTACCATGGAACTACTGGAGTTTTCTTAATTACAAATGTTTAGCTGCACCAGTAAAGACCTCGTATCTGTGTTTTACTTGTTTCTCATCTTGGGCCTTTGCCTGACAATATTGGATGGGCTTCTGGCCCAGTGACCTGCGGGAATGTGCAGTATTAAAACCTGGAGTTAATGTTTTGAATTTACCACAGACACAGTAGCCAGTACACTATGCCAGCGGATCGAGCTTTCCCCTCATCAAAAAAACTAAAAAATAAAAATACTGCTTTCTATACCCTCACCATAGAGATAATCTTCTGGTTTCTCTTAAGTAAGCAGAGAGTAGAGAAAAAAGAAAAAAATCCAATTTGCTGAATATCTTATACCTTGAAGACACAGTTTAGGAAAAAGTACACTTGATTTAACATGATTTATACCACTCTTTTCTTGTGCCATATATTACTCTTCCCAAGATTTTGAAAACAATTATAAAATGAATTAAAATATGTGGCAAAACTTGTGAGTTTACATGATTTTAGGCTTACATCAGTACAGTGATTCATACAGTGTGGTAAATAAAAGCAGCTTTTAAAATGGAATGTCTGTCCTTAAGTTGAAATTGAATGTTCACATGTGAAGTAACACATTTTATATTTTCTTTTCTGAATTCCCCTTATCTGCCCTGACCATCTTTAGAAATAGTTTTTCAAAACATATGCCATTTTCTGGCACTACAGGAAAAGTTTACTGCTTGAGTACAGGGTTAAAAAGAAGCCAGTAAATTCACATGCTCTACCTGATATGGGCACTGCTCGCTCCAAATTTTCAAAAGACCCAGAGAAATCATGTACACACAGCTAACCAGCATTTGGAAACCGCTTTTATAAATTTTTTGAAATTATTTTTAAAATCTGTGTTGAAGCACATTTAATTTCTTTTAATTTGTAAAAGAGGGGCAATTTGAGTGATTTCAATTTACAAATGAAGGGAAGAGTCCCAGAGACATCTGTAACCTCAGCAGAAAATGCGAACATAAAAGTTTACACAAAACCTCTGTTTCCCGTAGACATGTGTCAAGTGAGCATTTTATGTCAATCTCCCCACAAAGTATTTGCCCTCTACACTGATAAGGCAAAAAAAGACAAAAGCAAAATAAAAATATGAAAAAAAGTGACTGGCTTTGACTACCTTCAACAAATCTAATGTTAAAGAATAAAATAATAATAATAAACAAATCAGCTCACAGAGAAAACTGCTCTTCCTCTGGTTCCTGTTGAAGTGAGGCTCCTTTTTTATTTTTTATTTTGGGAAACCTGCAAATGAAGGCTTCCTTGAAAATGGATGAATTCTGTAGAGTTTCCAGACTCAGAAGATAAACAAAGCAGTCAAATTCTCTCCCTTCCCAACCCCTACCCTGTAAATACCCTCAGGCCACAGTCTGGGCCTCCCTCTGCTCCAGTGTCTACCAGGGGGCTGGGGGCTGGGAAGGCCAGTGAGGCAAGGGTGAGGCTACGAGAAGGGGGAAGGGAGGGGGAGAAACGGAGAGCCAGGGGAGGTGTGCTCAAGGGGTGAACTCCAGCTGCCGCCGGTTGACAAGATCACATACATGCCCGCACACACAAAATGTACACAGTGGAACTGGTAGAGAGAACTGTTAAAAAAAAAAAAAAAGAAAGAAACGAAAGAAAGAAAAAGTACTGCTACATCAGCTAAAACTCAGTCATGTTCTTTCCTGGTTTGATGTCAGCTCGAAGGACTGGCTTGGAATTGCCCGCAGCGATATTGGGCCCCTGCCCACACAGCAGGCAGACAGCTTTCCCAGCCAGCAACAGGCTTTTAATAAAACAGAATGCTGTCCCATTACTAAGGCCACTGACAACTGTCCTGAGAATGGGCCCCAGTCCAGAAGAACTCCCTCCCCCAAAGCAGCAGCCCTGTTCCTTATCGGGAACGCCCACTCTGGGGCTGCTGGCCCAGGAGAAAGGCCCGTCTCCCAGGAACTTGCTGAGTGAATGTTTGCAGGCGGACACCCCAGATCCTGCAGCTGCCTGCTTCTGCAGGGTCCTCACCACCCTAGAGCATGCTGCCCTGCTAATTCTAGGAGTGCAGTTTGGCTTTTATGAAGGCTCCGACCTTGACAGTCAAACGGGATGGGTTTAAAAATAAGGAGCTGGCTTTCACAGGAAGGTTGAAGACCTTTTGTTCCCCTCTTTCCACAGCAAGCTCTCATGAATCATGCCAGGTCTGGATCTGGACCCGATTTCCCATCTCAAGCGTAAGGAACTTTAACACTTTGGGAAGGGTCACCGGGCTATTTGTTTTCTCCCCACTTGGAATGAATTGGAGTATATTCCGTTGGGGACAGTAGTTTCTGAAGTTTTCAGCTGCAGTCTGATAAAACAACCCCACTTAATGGGTGAGCTCCCAGGGCCGGCACCGCCTGGACTGCCCTAGGGCATCGGAACTGTGATCCTGAAAGATCTCCATGAATATTGCCCCTAGCCCCACAGGCATCCACAGGGTCCTGCTGCATTGCACAGAAGTGGCTGAGCCTAGAAACCACGCCATGCAACCAGCAAGGAGACTTTGATGACCTCATATAGACTGAACTCCAACCTGAAGTCATTGTCATTGTTAGGAAAGGTGTGACAACCTAGATTCTATCCCCAAATCTGCCCTGGCTTCCTATATAGCTTTAGGCAACTTAATATGTGTGTAACTCAGTTTTCCTCATTTGTAAAATGCAGAGCAGGTTGTCGGAGGAGAGCGAATCATCAGATCATAGGCTGGTACTTTCCTTTACCACGCCCATGCAGGCATTGTGAATCCCTCACAGCACCTTTCAGTGTCCAGATGTGAAACCCAGTCAGCCATAACCAATCGATCACAGATGGCACTTGAGTAAAGACCTGTGATGGTTTCTAAGTTTTCTTCCAAGTGTGATGGTCTATGCGTCTATGAGTCTAAATCCAATCTATTTCTATTTATGTGGAAGTTCTGGGGAGGAAATTGAAGGAATCGGTGTTACAGGTGGTGTTTTCATTCCTTCTTTCGCTCGAAATTCGTGACTTTGGCAGTGAAAGGAGGAGAGAGGAAGTATACGGAGGGAACATCTGGGCATGTAGATGGTGTCAGAGTGCGGAACTGTGTCTTCTGGACCGCAGCCCAGATCCACCCCAGAACAGTGGGGTCCTGGCAGGAAGCAAGATGTATGAACCCAAATCCGAGAAGAACACGCTGCAGGAGACTTGCTAGTGCGACCAGAAAGAGTTTAACTGGAAACTTCAGAGGTAGGCATTTTTAAAAAGCTCAAATAAATCTATAAAGCCAGAAGAGCTGAAGCACAGCCCTAGAATGTCAGCTCTGTCCTTGAAAGTCAAAGAAACTGCTCTTGCTGACTCCAGCAAAAAGGGAAACGTATTAGAAGCTACAGAGAAGCTCACGGAGTCAACAGGAAAGCTGGATCCTGAGCTGAGAGCCAGTTCAGCCCAGGACAGAAACTCTTCCACTGTCAAGCGTCTCCGTGGGGAATGAATGGGGCTGGCGTTGCTCAGTCCAAGGCTGCTTGACCCAGCTTGGCTCGGGACTGCCCTGGGGCAGAGCAGGGGGCTCAGCAGACAACACCGTGGACACCTTTTCTACTTCCCTGCGAGGGGCACAGCACCTGGACTCCCTGATCCACTGAGATGGCACAGGGGTCAAGGTCGGGTCACAGAGGGTCACGCAGCTGCACAAAGGCAGGGGACAGGGATTCCAGGCTACTAAAGAAAAAATGGTGCCTGGCACTGTATGTGACGGTGTCACACCATAACCACAGTGAGTGACCAGACTTGTATTAGGACAGCCCAAGAGTGCATTGCAGAGAAGTAACAAACAAACATAAAATCCGGTCCAGCAGGCCCACTGGGCAGAGTTGAGGGTGATTGCCAAGGTTAATTGCCAGGTGTGGAAAACCCATCTGGAAGGCATGGGTGGGGTTAAAGGACAAAGAAAAAGCCAATTAATTACCAGCCATCAGGACCAAGCTGAGGGGAGTACAGGATGGAGTCTAGCAGGTGTCAGAGTCGAGCATCAGGGCCAGGGCCAGGGTGAAGGAGGCAGTAAAAAGCGGGACCCGAGGGCAGGGCTCAGGGTCATCTTTCTCCACTCTGGTGGGGTTTGTCTTGCTGGAAAGAGCAGCATTTAGTGGCTAGCTGCCATCAGCCGCATCAGAGCGGAGGAGGTGCCCAGGTGTCCGTGAAATCACTCCCAGTCAGGAAGGCTCCCGAGCTCTGCTTTTCGGTGAGCGCATCTCCCAAATTCAGAGCCCAGCTCCCCCTTTTCTGGGCATGGTGCCAGTTCCCAGGGGTAGGAGCCAGGCTCTGTGGTCCTGACCCTCGCCATGGCTCTGCTGGGCTGGGGGCCCGGGTCGCTAGGAGGTTGGGGGAGGGGCTGGTGGAGGAGGCGGGCAGGGGGAGGGGCTGGAGCACCATCTCGCTCCCAAATGAAGCAGCAGCAGAGCCAGATGGAGAGACCAGAGCCTGGGGACGTTGACAGGGCTCTGATCCAGCTGTGCCTGAAGCCGATTGACTTTTGGACTTTGTTTGATGGTGAGCCCTTGGGGAAAATTCCCTGAGCCCGTGGACTCTCTTTTTGTGTATAAGCCAGTTTGAGTTGGATTTCTATCGATTGTCACCACAAAGGGTTTCAGTAACAGATAGGTAATAATACTGATATTGATCACGACTATGCACTATTTCCTTCATAACAACTCTAGGAGGTTAAAGCTATCATCACGCCCATTTTGTCATGAAGAAACTGAAGCCTGAAAAGATGGGCAAGATTTCCTAGTGCCACACAGTCTTAACTTGAGGGTCCAGGGGTTCGAGTATCTGATCCCAAGTGAGGAAAGAGATTGGGGGGAAATCCCAAATTCTGCTTATATAATAGCGACTAATCCCAGTGAGGGACAAAAAGAAAGGAAATGCCTAGAAGAAAGCCCAATGTGGTCCCAAAGGGTGATCACAGGCGATCTCAAATCTTTAGAAAGGCACCCAAAGGTGAAGAGAGGCAAAGAATCAAGGAGAACATGCATGAGGGGCCCGTGCCTGTGAGAACAGTCCTGGGAAGGGCTAATGTCCAGAATAAGCAGCAGTTACTGTGGAGCCACAATGTTAGGAAGGTTTTTAAAGCTGCTGGAAGAGTAGAACAAGAAAGGGACAGGGCTCTGCATGGAGAAGACTCTGAAGTGTAAAGACTTGACAAAAAGGAGTCAGATTCAGCAATTTCAATTTAGCTTCCCTGTTTTCTAGTTCTTTATAATGTTCTTCCAAAGGTAGAACCCGGGGCTGGTGAGAAGACAAGGCAGCACTCAGATACCCAGACACGCTAAATGAGTTCATCTTCAGCCCAGGCAAAGATGGAAGCCCTCGGATGACCTCAAAGAAGCACCGTGATTAAACACTGGGCAGCTGACCCCTGGGCAAACTGTCCATTTTCAAAAATTGTAAAAGGGTAGGTTGCTTGATGGTAATCCCTGGGGGAATATTCTAGAACTTTTGACCATGCAGATTGAAAACTTTTCAAAAAGAACATGGGGGTGGAGGACTTCCCCGGTGGTTCAGTGGTTAAGACTCTGCCTTCCAATGCAGGGGGCACGGGTTTGACGGGGAACTAAGATCCCACATGCCGTAGGGTACAGCCAAAAACTAAAAACAAGCAATTCAGGTCCTTCATGTATTGAAAAAAAATTATTTAAAAAAACAAAAGAACACGGGGAACAACATGGGTTCAAGTCCTCCACCGCTGCCCCCTACCACCAAACTCCCAGGAATCTTTTGTGATCAAACAGCTGCAATCTGGTAAGCGTTGTGTACCTAAAATAACATCAACCAAGCAGTTGACAAAGTCTCGTTCTTGAAATGGAGGAATGTGGACCAGGTGAAAATAAGATGAGGTGGATCCCTAGCTAGTTGAAAAACAGAGCCCAAACAGAAAGATGAACACTTTGAAGTCTTGTTGAGGTCGGGGATGGGGGGGATCCTAGATCTGTGCCAGCGGCTGTGTCCTTCCACCCGCCCAGCCCTAATGGTGTCCCTGGAGTGTCCTTTGACGCCACTGATGGCGCAGGAATCAGAGCCGCACCACGGTCGAGGGTATCAGTGCTGGGGGCTGATGCAAATCCATCTGCTAGCCGCTCCCTGCTGACCCTAGGAAACTCACTTCCGCTCTCAGAGCTGCAGTTTCTTTCTTTGCGCAATGGGGATAAGAACAACCCCATTCCCCACCCGCCCCCAGCAATGTCATCCGTAGGGCTGAGGCCGGGGATGTGAAGCACACAGTTCGGCGTCCGGCCGTGACAACTAATGCCTTTGTCAGCATTAGGCTGTTGCCCTAGTGCTGGCCATCTCTGTGCCACCCCACTGCCCCGACCTGGGAGGCACGGGACCTGGATCCCCGCTGCCTCGGCTGCAAGTCACAGTAGCCTTGTGACTTCGGTCAAGGCACCCCACCACTCCAAGCCCCGGTTTCCTCATCTGTAGACACAGCTTTCAAAGCCTTGAACAAAGATGTCAAAGGCACTTGTGTCAAATATGTGGGCAACTAGAAGCTCAGAGGGACAATAAATGAAATAAATAACTAAATCGTGAATGACGCAAGCTCATTTCAACTGGACGGAATAAGAGGCCAAACCGACAAGATCAATAAAAATCGAGTCAGAATATATGTCAGTAAAAACACTGAGAATTAAAAATGAAACACAGAAGAACATGCGGGGTAGGGGCATGGCTGTCAGCTGCCTGTGTGAAAATAAGATCTAGGGAATAACCCAGATGTCCAAAGGTAGCATGTGAAATAGCTAATGGACCAAAGTGACCTGGGAAGCCATGTACGGTTCTGAAGGCTGAGAAGTAGGTGTCAGAATATTCTGACACCTTGGAATTTAAATGGAAATTATGCTACAAGATAAAAAGCCAAAGACCAAATAATATCTACTTGATAGACATAGTTATGTAGAAGTGTTACATGCAAATTTATAGCAATTGGTGGAAATGTTTCTCTAAACGTTGTACCCTCACCCCCAGAACAAAAGAAAGTCTGGTAGTTTTCGTTGCCATGGAGTTAATGTCAGTGAGTAATGCATGGGATTGCTAAAAGCTGATGTACCTTTAGTTGTATCAGTGGAAGTATAATGTCTCTATAATGTGCTGGCCCCAGGTACCAGGTATGTCCATCTCCTAAGAGCTCATCCAGGTAACAGGCGTGATGGAACACGGTGATGGGTGTGGCCATCCCGCACAAACTGATTCAAGTATACTTCTGGACTGACCTTTTGAGAAGAAAATTAACAATAGATGGAGGAATTAAATGTGGAAATGAACTCACTGTACCACTAAAAGAAAATAGGAATAAACATTTATCTGCACCTGGGAGGGATGAAAGCATCCTGAAGATAAAATTAATGGGAATAATCATAAAGGAAAATATTGGTAGACATAAAAAATTTTTAACTTCTCAGTCATAAATTACCATAACAAAATTAAAAGACAAGAAAATAACTGGGAAACATATATGACAGATAATGGGTAATTATGTGTGTGTGTGTGTGTGTGTGTGTATGTACATAGCACAAGACTAACAGAAAAACAGGCAAAAACACACAAGCAAGTATTTTAAAGGAAACTAAATGCAAATGGTCTATAAGAAATTAAAACATGCTCAAACTCAACAACAACAAAATAAATGCAAATAAAAACAGTAAGCTAGAGACTTCCCTGGTGGCTCAGTGGTTAAGAATCCACCTGCCAATCTAGGGGATACAGGTTTGATCCCTGGTCCGGGAAGATCCCAAATGCTGTGCAGCAACTAAGCCTGTGCACCACAACTACTGAGCCCACGAGCCGCATCTACCAAAGCCCGCGTGCTCTAGAGCCCGTGCTCCGCAACGACAGAAGCCACTGCAGTGAGAAGCCCGTGCACCGCAAGGAAGAGTAGCCCCCGCTCGCTGCAACTAGAGAAAGCCCATACGCAGCAACAAAGACCAACGCAGCCAAAAAATAAGCACAAATTTTAAAAAGATCAAATAAAACAACAACAGTAAGCTAACATGTGTCCTTCAAGATGGCAAAAATAGATGACGGTATATACAAGGGTCCAGGGACAGGGCAACAGTGTAGCTGGGGGTGCTAACTAGAGTCCCCCTCCTGGCACCCAGTAGCTGAGTGTCTTTGAGTCGTTGATTTAGCCTTCCAAGTCATAAACTGAAGATCATCGTAATTCCTGTCTGACAGGGTTGTCAGGAGGATCGGCTGAGATAACTCTCACCCAGTGGTGACACTTCGTGAAATTTTTTCTAATTAGAGGCAAGCCAGCCAGGTGTGGCTAAATAATTCATGATACATTTATAAGGTGAACTATTACACAGACATTAAGCATATTATAAAAGACTATTTCCTAATGAAAACTGCTAGAGATATTGTGATCCCAGTATTGTAAAGTAAAATACTATATACTTTTTTTTTTTAATACTTTTTTATATACAGAAAGAAAAATAGCCAACATTTTGTTTCTTCTTTCATCTCTAGGTGATGGGCTTTACAGGTGTTTTCTTCTTTTTTTTTTTTTTTTTAGAAAAAACAAAAGCTATAAAGACAAAAACGGTATTGAAACTAAACAAAGTCAAAACGAAGCAAGTATCTTCTATTGTGCCCTGACAATGTCAACTGGCATGTTTAGATTGCTGGGAACCTTGAATGACATGAAGCAGTTGGGGAAGATGACTCTGGGGGTCCAGGGAGTCAGGCTGAGAGGGACACTCTTCTCCACACACTGGTTTGAATCTCTGACACTTTGGACCATGGGCAAGGGTTAGCGATTAAAAATATTTTTTAAAATTTAAAAAGTAAGATAGCTGTGTTCTTTTTTTCTCCCCAGGGGCAGCCAGAGACAGCAGGTAAGTAGCTGGGTGCCCAGGTGGACGCCATACCCCTGAATCCTGGCCGGGTCACCACGGCCTGGCCAGATATCCTAGGCGTCAAGACCACAGGATGGAAGGTCTGGGGCTGGACCTCAGCTGCGTGCCGTGTGGAGGCGTGTTCCACGCTCACTTGTGGCCGTCACCTCACGTCTGGGGGCCTGCTGGAACCCACTCCTCTGCTCGGAAGTTTTCATCTAATTGTGAATTAATTAGTACACGTTAGCGGTGAATCCTATAGCCTCTTAAAGTCCTTTTGGAGGCAGGCAGAGGAGAACATGTTTTAAATCTGAAATCATTAAAATGTCACCGTTACTTGTGCCCCCTAGGTACCGGGGAAGGGGAGGGGTTCATGGATGGCGAGCCAGTGCATGACCAGGGCACTGTTCACAGCTCCAGGTCCCCTCATTTGACCTCTCCCCAGGGCAGGTTTCAAACAAAACCCCTCAGTCTGCTCTTTTCACTGCACCTCAGTGAGAAACAAACTCTCACCGACCCTGGACCCTGAGCGGGGGTGAGCCCATCGCAGGGTCCCACGGCTTCTTCAAGGACAGGGCTGCACTGTGGCTCTGGGCTCTGTCGCAGTGTCACTACACGCAGGCTCCTGTCTCAGAGTCTGTCCTCTGAATCCCAGAAGCTGTGGGTGACGGCCTGCTGCTAAATCCCTAGTGGGCCCAGCTTGGCGCTCGGCTCCTTGGCGAGCTCCCAGCTATCACGCTGTGAAGGACGGGTGTCCCTGTGGCCCTCGAGGGCCTGGCCAACTGCCTGTGGATGTGTGCAGATGTTGAAGGCTGTCTCGACCCCTCTGGAAGGTTTGCACCTACTCAGGGCTTCCCTCAAGGCCCACTCGAGGCTGGCTGTCAGAGGAGTCCAGCAGAGAACCTGGGTTACTCTTACAGATGGCCAGATGGAGACTGTTGTTTGTTTATCTATCTATCTATTTTTGGCAGGGGAAGATTTGTTTTGATTATACCTTTTTTTAGTTAAATTGAAGTACAGTTGATTTACAATGTTGTGTTATTTTCTGCTATACAGCACAGCAGTTCACTTATACATATATATAATGCATACATATATGTTCTTTTCCAGATTCTTTTCCTTTATAGGTTATTACAAAATACTGAGTATAGTTCCCTATGCTATACAGTAGGTCCTTGTTGGGTATCTATTTTATATATGGTAGTGTGTATCTGTTAATCCCAGCCTCCTAATTTATCCCTCTCCCCGCCTTTCCCCTTTGGTAACCATAGATTTGTTTTCTATGTCTGTGGGTCTATTTCTGTTTTGTAAATTAGTCCATTTGTATCTTTTTTTTTTTAGATTCCACACATAAGCGATATCATGTATTTGTCTTTCTGACTATTTTTCGATGAGGTAGGGAAACGCTGAGTAAGAGGCCTGGAGCAACCCCTCTGTGGATGAGCCTACGTGGGTGTGTGTGTGCCCGTGCGGCACGCACCTGTGCACAAGTGCATGTGCATGAATGCTTGCACATGGGCTGAGTGTGCATGTGTGATTGTGCACGTGTGTGCCCTGTGTCCACGTGGGCACCAGGCAGGTGCAGACATCCCCCGGCAGCTGCACAGGTCTGCTCCGTGGTCTGACTGGAATCCCCTTCCCGTTCATCAGACGTTTTACACACGGAAAGGTTAGAGACATTGGCCACCTGCCGTGCAAGATCAAAACATCTGGGTGCCTGGCGTGGCCAACAGGGCTGTTTCCGCGGGCAGAGGCGCTGCCTGGCGAGACATCAGCTGACCTGTCGGTGGACAGGGAAACAGAGTTGTTTCCTGTGCCTTTGATGTTGGGGCCCTGAGGGGTCAGCCTGGGCATTTGTTCTGTGCCCACTTTTCTGGCTCAGGAGGAAAGTAGGCCCACGCTGGGCAGGAAGCACAGCTGCCAGCATTTCTGGTTAAGGACATGACGAGGGAGGAAGAAAGGAAGAAGGAGAGAGGGGGTGGGGGAGGGGAAGAAGAGGGACTACCAACTTGGACTGGAGGGGAGGGGACCCCGATGAGGTTTGGAGAGGGCAAGCAGGGAGCTTGGTGCAAACCCACACCTGCGTTTCTCTCTCGAAATCACTCGCACGCAGGCTGATGGGGGGCAGCACAGGCCCCGCTACCCGGGCCTCCTGCGTGCCTGGCTGGCTGGCTCTCAGATCCACAGCAGTCCTTTCTGGTCAGCTCTGGGCTCTAGACGACAGCCTCAAGGAGACGGTCAAGGTGGCTGAAAGGGTCTCCTCACCACCATGGTGTCCTGGCTTGTTTGGGGGGGACCAGAGAGCCCTTGCAGCTAACCTGCTGGGGACCTCTGGGAAATGACACTCCTCCCCTGGGCCTCACCATGTTGAATACTAATCGCAAAGTGGACTATTGAAGTATTTATCTGAGGGGAATGGAGGGTTTGGAAGCGGAAGCCAGGGGGAGTTTGTTAAATGTGGAAATGTACGGTGTGCATGTACACGGGGGACTTTTCCTGAAAGCACAAAATATTGCCACAGTGCTGTTAGGAGGTCCTGCATCCCCAGATACACACGTGGGTGGAGGAACACCTGTAGCAGCAGAAGGGGGTCGACGGTTCACGACCGCATGTCTGTATGAAGGCCAGCATGTGTGTGTGTGTGTGTGTGTGGTGTGTGTGTGTGTGTTGGGGTGAAGGGGACTCCAAGGACCCCTGAGTAGCGTATGGAAAGTAAAAGTACCCAACACTCAGCTCAAGCAATTGTTTTTCTCCTGGAGGCTAACATTCACGGGCAGGTAGCCAACAGGCACATTAGGATAAGAGATGTTATCTGTTTAAAATACGTTTGCAAAATACATCTTGATGCAGTGAGTGCGCAGCGCGCCCTAACCCGTGTGACACTGCCTTGGCCCGGTGGCCACGCCGGGCGCACTGGAGCTCACAGGCCAGCGTTTGCAAAGCCCAGTCCTCACTTCTCACTCGTCCACTTCCCTCCGGGGTGGATAAACACATTCCCAAAGACCACAGCTGGGGTGTCTGGGAGCCAACAGAAGCTGCTGCTCCCTGCCTTGCTGGAGCTGTCGCTGCTACGGTAGCAAAGACTCGCCATCTCCAGGTTGGAAGACACCCCGGAGGTCACTCATCCCTCCGATGCTGGAAGCCCAGGTCCCTGCGGATACCCTCCTGCAAGGGCCTGGGTTCTGCCAGGCCCCCCCGCTCCTGGGTAAAGCACTGCCCCTGCCTGCACCGCACGGCTGTCCTTCCCCGCATCTAAAGTTTCCGGGTCTGTAGTGCCGCCACTCTTCAGGCAATAGCAAACCAGCATTTATTGGGCATTTACTGTGAGCCTGGCACCGTCTAAGCACTTTATCTGCATCGCCTCATTGGACCCACCCAGCAACGTTTGAGAGAGAGATACCATTATTACCCCATTTTACAGATGTGGAAGTGGAAGCTGGAGGGCTTAAAGGATTTGTTCCAAATCCTGCCATCCGTGGAATTAGTGTGGAGTCTGGGCTTGAACCCAGGTTTTTTCAACTCTGAATCCCAGCTCCTTTTCATCAAACTCCCTGTTCTCCCGACTCCACATGGACATGCACATCACTCCTCTCCTGGACACATCCTCTAGCTTTTTTCCAGATCCCTCCCACCGACCTCTACAATTTCATATCCCCAAAGGGCAGGGGTTCCCCTTTGCTCAGAACTGAGTAAACAAGAAAACGCAATGGCTCAAAGCACCCCGGTGAGGGTCGGACAGACCTGACTTAGCATTCTGTTTTAGCCTCAGCAAATGCCTGTCTCCTGTTTCCCATGGGTAAGAATAGAGACCTACGCACAGGGTGGGTGTGAGAGTTAAACAAGATAAAACAGAAAGAGCTCCCAGCCGGTGTCAGCACAGGAGCGGCAGCTCTGCTAAGGGGGTGCGTAGTGACAGATGTGATAAAGGAAGGAGGACATGTGGGTGGAGGTTGGCCACCAAGTTTCACTCCGTCCCCAACTTCTGACTTTAAGAATCTCCCACCAGCAGGAGAGGGTTTGCTCAAGGACACACACACTAGGAACCCTCAGACCTCAGCCTGGCCGTGGCTTTCTCACTCCACGTTAGCATTTCCTGGGGAAGCACCTGCAGGAGTGGGAAGGGGGTGGGCAGAGGGGCTGGGGAGACTGAAGGCTCCCCTTCAGGAAGCCAAGGAGAAGGTGGGCTCACCAACACTCAGGCGGTGGGCACAGACCTCTAATCTGGCTGCTGTGGAGTTCCCTGTGCCACATCTTGGCCAGCTGCCTCCTCTCAGGGCCTTGGGTCTTCCCACCCTTCAGGGATGATGGGGAAGTCAATTCTGAAGTTCATGAATTCCCAGGCATGAAGGTGCTGTACAAACGTAGACTTTTAAACAAAGGTCCTCATGTCTTCAAACCTCACCTTCTCTAAGAATCCTCCCTGCCCACCTCCGAGGTCCGCCCTTGACCTCTGGTGCTAAAATGACATCCTACCTACCCCTGGGCCGCCTGTCAGGCTCCACCCCTGGGTCTGGCTTTACTCTTCCTTCATAGCACACGTCTGTCCTCTTCCCTGCTAATCCCACGGCCTAGAATGACTCCTGGCACCGAAAACAAGCTCACTAAATAGTGGTTAAATGAACAAATGAACGAATGAAGGAATGATTCTTTATATCATTTCAGAAAACTACAAAACTCAGTATGTCAGGGCTGTAGGTGACATTTTCAAATATGACCCTGTGTTCTGATGAAGGTTTATTCAGACCATTAAAAAGTATGCTCAGATTAAAAGGGCCTGGAAACAGCTCGGGGATCCCTCGATAGGAGGACAGATCAACAAGCTGTGGTATATTCGTGTGATGGAATACAACTCAGCAGTAAAAAGGAATGAAGGACGAAACATGGATAAACCTCAAAACATTATGTTGAAAGAAGAAAGCCAAACACAAAAGAGTGTCTGATGCATGTTTCCATTCACATGAATTCTAGAACAAACAAAACAACCTAGAATGCTAAAAAGCAAAACAATGTTTGTCTCTGGGGGGTGGCTGGGGACAGGGATTGACTGGGAAGGAGGACGAGGGAATTTCTCAGGTGATGGACCAGACCCTATATCTTGATAGAGGGTGGGTTTTACTCATCAAGCGGTCCACTTAAGATTTGTGCATTTTAATGTATGTACAACTTTTTTTTTTTTTCCTCTGCGGTACGCGGGCCTCTCACTGTTGTGGCCTCTCCCGTTGCGGAGCACAGGTTCTGGACACGCAGGCCCAGCGGCCATTGCTCACGGGTCCAGCCGCCCCGCGGCATGTGGGATCCTCCCGGACCGGGGCACGAACCCGCGTCCCCTGCATCGGCAGGCGGACTCTCAGCCACTGCGCCACCAGGGAAGCCCATATGTACAACTTTTATCTTAAAAAAAGAAAGATATAAACAAATACAGAACTGTAATTAATAACACGCATGCTGAGGTATTTAAGGGTGAATATTTGCAACTTACTTTGAAATGCATCCTAAAAGTGAGATGAGGACTTTCACTTCCAGGAAGTTGGAACAGACATAATTATCCATTCCTCCTGCCACCCACCACTAAAAACCCTGGACATTATATACAATACAAACATAAGAAGATTCTGGAAGGTGGAGAGAAGACAGACTGATACGGACCTCGGGACGGGTAGAACAGAGTGGTGAGCTCTCTGGTTTCTTTTTGCCTGTGTCTCCCAGGTGAGGTATTGAAGAAGCCGGGAACCCAGAAATTCCAAGAGAGAGCAAAGAAAGAGGAAGCTCCCACAAAAGCCTGCTCTCTCTAGCCAAATGGCCCGGAAAGGGCCAGCCCAGCAAGAAAGAAAAGTTTTAGGCAATAACTCTTCCACTCTAGCCAAACACCACAGAAAATACTGCAGCCCTACCTTCATCAGCAAAGGCCAAGGGGAGCCCTGACGTCCACCATCATCACCAGGCTGCAACATGCCGCAACCACCCTGCCCCACCCTGCCTGCCTCCCACCCCAGGGTGGGGTCTGAGAAGGCTGAGCAGGGAGCTGAAACTTTCATCCCCACTCAGTGGTCACAAGCTCCTCCCCAGTAACAGTGGAGACCACGTGGGGAGGCTGGACTTTCGTCCCCACACAGCAGTAACAAGGAGCAAGGGTGGTATCTGGGAGAACTAGTGGGGAGTCAGGACCCTTTTAACCTCGCAGGGGTAACAAGGCCACGTGAGGAATAGCATCGAGGCACTCTGACACCACCACATGGGGTAGCTATCAGTGGAAGCCTAGCACTTCTACCCATACCCAGCAGTAAGAAGGAGACCCCTTCCTTGGGTGTCAACAGAGGTCAAGTGAGGGACCTGGACTTCCACCCCACATGGCAGTAATGAGAGAGCTCACTGCCACTCCCCCCCACCCACACCTTCACCCACAATGTCAGAGGAAGCCAGTGAAAACAGATCGAAATAAGATACAGAGTCTCAAAACATAATACCCCAAATGTCAAGCTTTCAGTAGAAAATTGCTCATCATACCAAGAACCAGGACGACCTCAAACGAATGAAGTAAGCCAATGAATAAATGCTAACACCAAGATGACAGAGATGTTAGAATTATCTGACAAGCATTTTAAAGCAACCACCATTAAAATGCTTCAAAGAGCAATGACAAATACTCTTGAAACAAATTAAAAAATAGGAAGAGAGATAAAATATAAAGAACTAATGGAATAGTTATCACAGAAAAATACAGTAATAACAACAGCAACGACCAAAACACCCACCTGAATGGAGGCACTCAACAGCAAAATAGAGGAACACAGTGACCTGGAAGATAGGACAGCATTAAATATCCAATCTGAACAACAGAGAGAAGAAAATAGGCTGGGGGATTAAAAAAAAAAAAAAAGGCACAGAGCCTCAGGGACCTGTCTGGCTATAGCAAAAGATCTAACTTCTGTGATATCCATGTTCTGGTAAGAAAGGAAAAGAGGGCAAAACTGAAAAAGTACTCAATTAAATAAGGGCTTAAAACATCCCACGTTTCGCCAAAAACAAGAGCACAAACAAAAACACACAGATTTAAGAAGCTGAGCAAACTTCAAACAGAATAAACCCAAAGTAATCCATATCGAGGCACATCATAGTCAAACTTCAGAAAAACAAAGAGAAAAATATATATATTGAAAACACAGAGAAATGACACTACCTGTGGGGAAACAAATTTGAATGACAGCACATTTTCATTAGAAACCATGGAGGCAAGAGTACTCTCATGTGCTGAAAGAAAAGAACTGCCAACACAGAACTGTATATTCGGTTGAAAGGTCCTTTCCAATGAAGGATCCTTCAGGAATGAAAGGGAAATTAAGACATTTTCAAAAAAAAGAAAAACTATATACCACTAGCAGATATATCAATACCACATAAGAATGGCTAAAAGAAGTTTCCTAAACAGAAAAGAAACAATAAAAGAAAGACTTCTGGAATGTCAGTAAGGAAGAAACAACACAATAAGCAAACATATTGGTAATACTGGTAAATACAATGGGCTTTCCTTTTCCTCTTAATTTTTCTAAATTATGTTGACAGTTGAGGCAAAAACTGTAACACTGCTAATGTGATTCAAAATGTATATAGAAGAAATATTTAAGACAATTATACTATAAACAGGGAGGGGAAAGGGACGTAAAAAGAGATAAATGTTCTATAGTTGACTCAAACTTGCTAAATGATGACGCTAGTAAACTACGGTCTCAACAGATGCAAAAAAATCATTTGATATAATCCAACAGATATTCCTGGTAAAAACTCATGGCAAACTAAGACTAGATGGGAACTTTCTCTATCTGATAAGGGGCATCTACTAAAAACTAACAGCTAACATCATTATTGATGGTGAAAGACTGAATATTTTCCTCCTAAGATCAGAAACTCTCACAGATTCTATTCCACATTGTACTGAAGATTCAATCCAGAGCAATATGGCAAGAAACAGAAATAAAAGCGAGCTAGATTGGAACTAGAGAAGTAAAGCCGTCCTCATTTGCAGATGACATGAGAATCTACGTAGAAAATCCTATAGAAACAAAAAGTTACTGGAATGTAAAAAGTGACTTTAGTAAAGATATGCTGTACGAGATTAATGTACAAAAGTCAATGGTATTTCTGTATACTTTCAATGAACAATTGGAAATTGAATATTTTAACATATCACTTACAATAGTATCAAAAAGTATAAAATATCTAGGGTAAATCTGACAGAAGATGGACAATATCTATACACTGAAAATTACAAAACATTGCTGAGAGAAATTAAAGAGAACCTAAATAAATAGAGAGATACTGAGTTCATGGGTTAGAAGACTCAATATTTTTAAGAAGATTTTTTTAATTGAATGAGTCTTTAAATTCTATAGTGCTTTACAATTTTCAAAAGTTTCACACACATGATTTCATATAATCCCATAATAACCCTTTTTCCCCCCTACCCCTATATTACTCCTCCCCACTTCCCTCTCCCCACTAGTAAGCACTAGCTTGTTCTCTATATCTGTGAGAAGACTCAATATTTTTAAGGTGTAAATTCTCACCAAATTGATCTGTAGATTCAATGTAATACTGATCAAAATCTCAGCAGATTTTCTGTAGAAATGGACAAGCTGATCCTGAAACTCATACGGAAATGCAGAGGACTTAGAATAATCAAAACAACTTTGCAAAAAAAAGCAAAGTTGAAGAACTTACATCACTTGATTTCAAGACTTATTATAAAGTCACAATAATCAGGACAGTGGAGCAAAGACAAGCACAAACACCAATGGAACTTCAGAATCAAGAGTCTAAAATTAGACTCATTTATGGACAACTGATTTTTTAACAAAGGTGCAAAGCAATGCAGTGGAGATATGATAATTTTTTCAACAAATGTTGAGGGCACACTGGGATATCCAAAGGCCAAAAATGTGAACTTTGATCTGTACCTCATACCATTTACAAAAATTAACTCAAAATGGATCATCATAGATTGAAATAGCTATAGCTTCTAGAAGAAAATCTTCATGACCCTGGGTTAGGCAAAGATTTCTTAGATACAAAGCCAAAAGCATAATCCATAAGAGAAAAAAATGATCAATTGGAATTCTTTAAAATTAAAAACAAAAAGTCATTGTTAAGAAAATGAAAAGACAAGTTATAGTCCGGAAGAAAACATTTGCAAATCATGTCTAATAAGGGGCTTATATTCATAATATATAAAGAACTGCCAAGACTCAATAATAAGAAAACAACCCAATTTTTAAAAAATGGGCAAAAGTCTTTTCTTTTTTTTTAATAAACTGGGTAATGTTCTTCCTTAATGCAAATATGAATTCAACTTCTTTTTCCTAAAAACATGGATTAGAAGTCTCATGTGAGTCAAGGTCAGGCTCACTATGGCGTTGTTTCAACCACACTTCTACTATATTAATCACCACTATCAGAGAAACCCAGATTAAGATCTTTTAAATAACAGCTTGTATTTACTGAAAATTCTCTCTCTCTCTCTCTCTCTCTCTATATATATATGTGTGTGTGTGTGTGTGTGTGTGTATATGCAAAATATTTAAACAGACATATCACCAAAGAACATATATGAATGACAAACAAGTATATGAAAAGATGCTCATTATTATTAGTCAGAGAGATGCAAATTAAAATCACAAAGAGCTCTCACTACGCATGTATTAGAATGATTACAACAGAAAGTCTGACTGTAGTAAGCACTAATGAGGGCAGGGAGCAACTGGAATTCTCACATTTGGCTGGCGGGTTTTTAGAAATGATGCAGAGATCCTTAACCAAATCTTTTCAAACCCCACTCAAGGAATCCATTCAAGGAACTGTCTTAACTTCTTCCCTGCCCAATTGCCTCTTCACAGGGCCATGGTAAAGCCAGCTTTCCAGGGTCACACAAGGCCACCTCCAGCAGCAGTGAGCTTCTCACGTCAAGCAATCTGGAGTAGATCTAGTTTAACAACAATCTTTCTGGTGTTTTCTTGGAGGCCCCAGACTGCCCTCTTTAGGTTTGCTTGTCCTTGGATTGAGGTGACTTCAAAGGCGGCACGGTGCCCAGTGCAACGGGAAGAGAGGAAGGCAGAATGCACCTCGACTCTGCAATCTGTTCCTAACAGTTTTTTGAGAGTTGAACACAACTCTCGGTGTGTGTCAGCGCTTGAGCTGTGCGTTTCTGTCTGACTGTGTCTCTGCCTAGGTGGTAGGAAGGGCCCCGGGGCTGAGGCCAGGAAGGACCTGCTCTAAGCTGATAAAGCCAACGCCCTTATATCAGGAACCCTGTGGTTTTTCTGTCTTTGGAAGCAGCAGGAAGTACTTTTCCCCCAAAACACAGCCCTGTATATTGCTCGCGGGAACAATTCGCACACATCGGGCTGGGAGACCCTGAACACCCAGGGCTGTGTGCTTCATTTCAGGCGAACTGGACACACTTTTCTCCCTTACACTTTGGAACTTCGAGTTCCGTGCCTGCCCCTCGCCTTCCGGGGATGCGCGGGGGAAGGCAGCCTCCAGGCTGGGCTGGAGAGGGGCGGGCTGCAGCCCCACCGACCCGCCGGGCGCGCGTCTGTCCGTGCCAGACCGCTCAGAGGTGCCGGCGCAGCCTAACCGTGACCTTGGCCGCGATGAGGCTGGGCGTCCGCCGGCGCGCGCCGGAGCCGCAGACCCGGACACAGCCTGGCTGCTAGTTAAGTTTTGCTGTCTTTTACTTTTCCTAAAATAATTCGGGGGAGTTTCCATCACTCTGAAATGACCTGCGAAAACTCTCCGGAGCTAGAAATCAATTAACTCAAAAAAGCATGCTGATTTTTTTTCCTTTCTTTTTGAACCCGTGGTTGGTGCGTAAAGGGACCTGTCAATCTAGAAGCCCCCTGGGACCCAAGTGAATCTGCAGAGCTGGTATTTTTAGAGACCGCGCTTTCTGAGATTCCAGCTGGTGGACCCCGAGCCGGCTCCTGTCGCCCTCAGAGAGCACGTGGATTTGCAGAATATGATGCAACCCAGCGTGGGCTCAACCGATGCAACGCGCACCGAGCTGTAGCCTGAGAAGCTTCGGGACACACAGAAGGCCAGCTCGCATCCCTCGTCAATTTCACTTTTTTTTTTTTTTTTTAACTCTCCACAGGTTCAGATGCCATTTGGCTGGGGAAAGGGATTTATCAAAGGTTTATAAATGGAGCAATCTACTAGTAAAAATAACAATCATCACATTATCTCACAGGGTGGCAGGATATTTTGTTTTTCTTTGGCAATGACCCGTAACTGAGTCATTGATTCAAATATACCCTACGAAGTACACATTTTTCTATGGAATGTCTCCCTAAGTAAAATTTGCTGGCTTGCTTCTGGATTAGGAGCCTTGTGAAGCTGACCCTGGCTGCAGGGAATTGCTTCCCATCCACGCAGGCACTCTCTGTATCCCTCCCTCCAGCAGGGATCTGGGCTGCTTTGGGCTTTGTCTTCTGTTCTGTCCCGAGCCCAGCACAGGGCTCAGAACACGGAGGCCCTCATCCACATCCACTGGGGACCCAAGCTCTTCAGCTATGAAGTGGGACAATAATGCTTGCCTTACCAGCTTGAGAATCTCCTTGTAGGGATCCAGTTCGTAAAGAAGAGAGATGCTGGAGGCTGCACGCCTCAGCCTTCAGCCGTGTCCTATCCCCTCCAGCTCGTCACTTTGCCCATCTGTGAAATAAAAGAAAGAAAACAACTTTATCAGTAATGTTAGAGTCATCATTACAAAATCGTAACATGTGTTAATTCTGGAATGTGGGTACTTCGGTGTTTGTTATATTATTCTCTGCATTTTTCAGTCTCCTGCCCCAATAAAAGAAGAGGAGGGAAAAATGTTTAAAGACTTGTAGAAAATCTGGTTTCCTGCAGTTGTACTTTCTCTGGTTCTGGGTACAGGAAAATGCTCAGTAAACCGGACTCCTGGAGAAACGAGCAGCGTTACTACCACTCATCTTGTTTCTGCCCCTTCCTTTGTTCCAGGAATTTACTAAGACCCAGCAGGAGGTTTCACCCCTACTCCCACCCCCAGCTGTTTAAGGCAGCTGTTCGCTCACCAGTCTCTTCGACTTGGGATAGAAGTTTTCTAGTTGAAGGCAGGTGAGTCCAGAATGATGTCATTTATAACGTTCTGATTCAATTTCTTCCAAACCTACCCACCCCCTGCCGCCAACGACCCCGACCTGTACTAAGCAGAAGCACACGTGTATGAAAAGAAAACTTCTATCTGTAGTCAGTCAAAATGTGCTTTGTATAACACAATCCCAAACTTTCTTGGGCTTCACAAACACACATGGCTCAAGAAAACTCGCATGGACATTTCCACTCCCCTAACTTAAAAACAGCCGAACTAAATTAAGTAACAACAACAACACAGAGTTGTTTCCCACAAAGTTTGCTGTGCTCTCACCACCAGTTTTCAGCCTGAAACAATTTCATGCTTGAGTTATTAACTTATGAAAATAGGCACAAAAGGGGAAAAATGCGAACAGATCCTCAACTATATTATTAGTCATTGCTACAGCTGACTGCATTCCGGCACAAAGCATGTTATTCTGCCCGAGTATCTCAGCTTTGAACAAAATGTAGCTCACTAATGGGTTATGCCTCGTATACCTTTTTGTAATCATTACATTGCCGTTCTCTGTAATTTATCCTGGTTTCCATTAGGCGTATGTGCGTTAGTCAGGCATGCACTCGAGCACGCGCACACACGCACACACGCACATATCTTTTAAGTCCCCTTTCATCTGTGGCTGAAAAGAAAGGTCATGCAGCTGTCAGTCATTTTAGGGAAACACCACTGTATTGATAAAGATAATATTTGGAAACCAGAGTGATGGGTGAATATGTGTGTAGATTCTGAAAATATCGGTGGTTGGGGGGTAGCAGCGTGAGTAAAGGAAGGGAATCTAGAAGCAGGCTGGAGAAGATGGAGGCGGAGTGGGAGAGTCTGATCAGGCTTACTTCGGGGGTCTCTATTCAGGAGGGGCAGCTCTGGACTGAAACTCCCCCGGGGTGGGGCGAGGGGAGGGGAATGGCATCTTTCTCACTTGCTAAGTGTGCTCAAGTCTCCTGTGTGAGCGGTGAGATTCCAGGCAAGAGCCCCGTTTGGGGATGTTTCTGGCCAGGGTTCAGAGGTGTTGCCCCAAACCAGTTTGAGTCAAATGAATAATGAAGCCAAGTTTTGAGTCTATTGATTTTCGCTCCTGTGAAGTCCAGAACGGGTCCTAGAAATCAAGGCTTTTGAGTATTAACTTCTGGAAACGACAGCAAAAAGAGCCGGTAAGGAAATCATCAGGGGAAAGAAATACAGAAGGGATATGAAAAGCCTGGAGAGGATCATGATGTCCGCAGACAAGCAGGAATCCCTAGAAGCACCTCCTAAGCAGATCAGAGGCTGGGATCCGGAAGTAGCGCCCCCGCCGAGAGCAGGGGCCCCCCACAATTCTCAGCCAGCAAGAGAAGCCCTTGGCATCTTCCCCCTGAGTAGATAATGGGATTCTTCACCAGACACTTAACCAGCCAGGAGAGGTAGCCCTTGGGAGCCAAATGGGCTCTTTTAACTCCTTTGAAGTGTTAACGAATGCTTTGATTTGGTTCTTTCCTCCTCATTAAGACAAATGTGGTACCACTTTGCCCCAGGAATCTGATCTCACCTCCCAAGCCAGCTGCCCGTCTTTCTATTCAGATGAGTCCAAGCCCTGCTGGGGGTCTCCTCCTGTCAGGTAGCAGAGATGCCTGTCTTGCTGAAGATCTCTCTGCCAGGGCCTCCAAGCCTCGTGCTGCTCTCAGGGCCCAGGACATACCACCACCAGGTCCCAGCTCACATAAAAACACAGAGGTGCTTGTGTGAACGCTCCGCGCACAATGTCCTGTGAGGTACCAAGCAAACTCAGGCATGTTAAATTTGTCAGATGCTGTGTGCTGTGGAGGGGACCAGGCTGGACAGAACTCGGAGGACAGAGCCCCCCCCCCCCGCCCGCAAAGATCTGAAATCTTTAGAGATTATGAAGCCCAACTCGGCTCTCACCCCTCTTTCACCCATGACACACTGGGGCTAAGGGGTTCCACTGGGGCAGAACTGGAGCTGGAAGCAGCTGGCATTGAACCCCTGAGGCTCATCTGCTATCATGATCCCCCACCCAAGCTCTCCCTCTCCCTCCCAATGCAGGGCAAATTCAGTGGGATGAAAGCCTGCAGACAGAAGGAACTGGGGGTCCTGTGGTTTATTCAGACGCCACTGAAATCAGCCGGGCAGCCTCTCACAGCCAGTGCCAGCTGGGGAGAGCAGGCCGGGAGGGCAGAACTCTGTGCCCCAGAGGCACGGGCTGAGCCGGTGGGGACAGTCCTCGAGATGGCTACAGCCTGTGATGGGGACCTGGGAGGCCGGATGAGCTCTGTCAGGTGGGCAATGGGAGGCTGGGAGAGGAGCCTTCTGGAGAACAAACATTCAAACCTGGGGAAACAACTCGCCTTAACTCATTGCATCTTAGTTATAATCTCCGCAGCCCACAGGATAAAGTCCTGCCAAGTGCGCATTATCTCATGGAATCCTCTCACCCATCCATGTCGGTATCACGATTTGACCCTCTCTCCCCCCTTTTCATTTTTACCATCTTAATCATTTTAAGTGTACAGTTCAGTAGTAAGTACATAAATATTGTTATGCAACAGATCTCTAGAACTTTTTCATCTTGCAAAACTGAAACTCTATACCTATTAAAGAGTAACTCCCCACTGCCCCCTCCCCCGGCCCCTGGCAGCCACCCTTCTACTTTCTGTTTCTGTGAATTCGCCTACCCTATATACCTCATGTAAGTGGAATCATACAGGATTCGTCTTTTGGCGACTGGCTTAGTTCAATGGGCGTAATGTCCTTGAGGTTCACCTCTGCTGTAGTGTGTGTCCAAATTCCCTTTTAAAGGCTGAATAATATTCCATTGTATGGACGGAGCACGTTTGATTATCCATTCATCTGTTGATGGACACATGGGTTGCTTCCGCCTTTTGGCTACTGCAACTACTGCTGCTATAAACGTGAGTGTGAAAAAGTCTCTTTGCAATCTTGCTTTCAAAGCTTTTGGCTATATACCCGGAAGAGGAATTGCTGGATCATATATGGTCATTCTATTTTTAAATTTTTGAGGAACCTCCATACCTCCATTTCCCACCAGCAATGTATGAGGTTTCCAATGTCTCCACATCCTTGCCAATACTTGTGATTTTCTGTTGTTGTTTTTTTAAATTTTAATACTAACCCTCTTCCTGGGTGTGAGGCGATATCTCCTTATAGTTTTGATTTGCATCTCCCTAATTCTCAGTGACGCTGACCACCTTTTCATGGTTTCTTGGCCATTTGTCTCCTTTGGAGAAATAGCTTTTCAAGTCCTTTGCCCCGTTAGAAATCAGATGATTTGATTTTGGTTGTTGCTGAGTTGTAGGAGCTCTTTTATACCACCCCCCTCCCCTTTTATTTTTTCTGCTTAAAAAAACTAAAGGGTCAAAGAGGTGAATAATTTATACTTACTCCAGCCTTAGGACAGGGGCTGCTTGATTCCCCAGCAGCCGGGAAAGCACCCTTACATGGGTGGCAGCCAGAGAGAGCTAAGGGCCCATCCTCCCAGCCACATGGGCTCAAACATCGTCCATTATAGGCAAACCCTGTGCTCACAGCCTCGTGAGCCACATTGCTGTTGGAAAACCGACAGCAAACGCTGGTTGCAGAGACTCAGAAGCGTGTAATATCCATCTTAATAACGGTCCCACTTTCTTATTCTTCCCCCCTCAAGGAAGGGCAGAGGGAAAACGCTGCTCGTGGAAAAATACATTTAAATGGATCAGTGCTGGGCGACCATCTGCACATCTGTTCTTAACAGGTTTCAGCTGAAACTACTGAAAATATACACAGATCTGTTTATGTGGAACCAGTTAAATATGATAAGATTTCAACTTGGAGGGTAACTATGGATTTGGTGGTGGGAACACAAAAAGCCTCCCCACGCTTGGTCTCCACACACACTCCTGATACTTCACTGTAGATGTTGTCGAGGGAATCGGATTTACTGTGAATTAAAAAGATCTAAATTACTGCAGATTAGTTACAAACAAACTCAAGATGGTCCCAGCAGCCTTTCTTTCTACAGCACGTAATTCTTGCCTCACCTCCCACGTGGGCCGAGGGAGTCCTTTGTCATCAGAGAGGAGACCGCAGCTGGGAAATCACTTGTTTCTGAATAATTCTGTCTTCACTCCTCCAACAAAGCATTCAGGAGGACGACGGCATGCAGGCTGCTGACACACAGAGTACCCAGCTGACTTCCCTCCAGAAAAACACACCGGTGGCCCCTGAGGATGTGCAGGCAGAGGGGAGGGAGTTTTACGGACCACCCTATGAGGGCCCATTGTCAGCCCGTTATAGAGATGGGAAAACTGAGGCTCTAGGATGATTTGCCCACAACTACCCCGGTAGGAGGGAGTGAGGTGCCCCAAAGGAAGAAAGATAGTTCTTCCTATCTAAATGTAACATGAGGCGAGACCACAACTCAGAGACCCACAGGGCTCCGTAGGTGAGGAGTGAGGGACCGTGGGCAGCTAATAAGAAGCTTTAGCAGACTGATACTGAGGGGTCAGACACTGTGAGCCCAAATCCTCTGTTTTTGTAAAGAGAGCCGGAAGCCACTAGATTTTTACCTGTTGGCTCCGGTATTGAAAACAAACCAAAAAATCAGGCCCTACTGTGGTTTGTGAACCCCGTGGTGGGGCTCTGGGGCCTCTGGCAGAGGCTGCTTTGGTTTCACTCATTCTCCAGGTGAGACTTGGGGTCTGACCATCAGGATTCTTGTCTCCGGTGCAGGAGGTCTCGGTCACAGGCAACGGGCGCCCCAGCTCAGCGCCCTCGTCCCTGTCTGTCTTCTAAAGCCTTTTCCTGCAGCTTCACAGGGGTCCCCACCTCAACGCCAGCACATTGAATGTGCATTCATCCATAAACATTCATCTAATAATTTATCTCTAAAACGGGACATCAGTCTATAAAATGCACCACAGGAAACCCAAGAATCGTAGTCACGTGACCTCAGAAACAATCGGCCCAAACTGACATCTGACAACATCCCTGCCACACACACACACCCCTCAGGGCCTGGGCTATGATTGGTAAGTTTTTCATTCCTGATGGACCCCATGCTGGGAAAATGCACCTATTTCTGTTCCTTGAAGATCATTTTTTTTTTTTAATAAGCAGCCCAGTGGAAAACAATTGTGAATGGCAGCTTCGTGACATGTGGATTTCTAGAACAAAGAGAATATTGCTCACACTCTATGACCTGTTCGATGACACTGAATTTTAATTACAAAATGCTCACGTGTTAAAAATTGATGACAAGGAAGGTGTGACACTAGGGCTAAAAAAAAAAAAATCAGAGAGGCAAAATATGGTTGACAGGCTGCCTCGATGATCTAGTCAATGTTATTTCACATTTGTCTTCTCTCTGTCTCTTTTCTTTTTTCATGTGAAATTTTCAGTTTTGAGCTAGAAGGCACATACTTCAAGCTGTGTAGACCTCAGAGGGGGAGGCCGGTGAAATCAGCAGAGGGTACGAGGAAGGGAACCTTATTTGCCCTCTGGGGGCCTCAAATATCCTGTGCAAAGCATCAGCTGTTGTCTTAAAGTGTCCCCTCCAAGTGGCTACTGTCCCAGGCCACCTTTGAGTAGTTCTTTGGAAGGGCCAGTTTTTCTGAGCAACAAATATGGGGCTGCTTCCAGGTGATTGGTGGATCTCAGTAGCCCGATAACTGGAAACAAATTATTTTGAAGCAATAGATCAAATGGTGTGTGGGGAGGTGCTGGATGTTCAAGCCAGCCCAAGCTACACTAGTTATAAGAGAGTTTTCTTCTGAGATGATGCAATCATTGAATAGGAAAATCCTAGTGCAGAATGCACTGGGTTTAAGAAAGGCCGTCTACAGCAGGCAAAGGTTGTCCTCTTCCCCTCTGGATGGGCCTCTGGGACATGATGTGTCAGTTCATTTGCGAAAGCCCCACGAATGAGGAGCCATTTCGCCCTAATCGCAGAGCCTTGATCTCTGGCCAAGGGGCCCCAGGTGGAAAAATCACATCCACCAGAGCCTGTGCAAGAAGGAGGCAGCTGCCCTGCATCTTGGGGGCGTGGCTCACCCTGGGACAAGGGAGCAGACCACAGGGTATTGGTGTGGCCTGAGCCTTGGCGATGGAGGTACCAGCCCCAGAGTGTGAGAGCCGGAATGCCTGCTTCCTGCCCAAGAGAACAGAGGTACAAGAGTGGGCTGCAGAGTTAACCAAAAGGTAGAACAGCGCCTCAGACCTCGCTAGGAAGAGACCAGAAGTGTATTCAGAGTCCAGGGTCCAAACCAGGGGCACGGAATAGCACATGCAAAGGCCCTGAGGCAGGACCAGCCTGAGCATAGTGGGTGAGCCGCAGCTAGGACCTAGGGGAGGTGCTGGCTGTGCACAGGGAGAAGTCAGAATTCCATTCTAAGAGCAACAAGAAGCCGCTGTCAGGTTCCAGGGAGGAGCACGCATTTCCCAACGATCATGCTGGTCTGTGAGGAATATGAGCCTCGCGGGGTGAGAAGTTGGGCTGCGGGCGATGTTGTGGGAGACCAAGGGGCTGCATTTCACAGAGACAACCAGCAAGACATGGTGGGGAGCTGGGCGAGCAGGGTGGGGGAAAGGTCCATGGACAAGGCATTTAACTCTTGGTTTCCCGAACGGGAAAAAGGACTCAATAATTCCCACCTCACAGAGGGGATGTGAGGATCAGAAATGGTGCGTGGTGCCCCCGGCCCACGACAGGTGCCCAAGAAGTGAGAGTCCCACTGTGTACCCACTGCCTCCTTGCCCTCCTTGTCCCCACGAGCACGGGTGACAGATGCCTGTCTTCAGCGGTGCCTCTTCTGACCCCTGTCCCCAGTAAAGTGGGAAGTAGCGCTGGGCAGCATCAGCGACAGGGCGGGTTTGGATTGTTATTTCTGAGAAATCATGTGCAGATTCACCAGAAAAACAGTGATGCAACAAAGCTCCAGGTTCGTTAAAAACATTCTGATAGCTAGTGGGAAGCAGCCGCATAGCACAGGGAGATGAGCTCGGTGCTTTGTGACCACCTAGAGGGGTGGGATAGGGGAGGCAGGGAGAGGCAAGAGGGAAGAGATGTGGGAACATATATATATATATAACTGATCCACTTTGTTATAAAGCAGAAACTAACACACCATTGTAAAGCAATTATACTCCAATAAAGATGTTAAAGAAAATTTTTGATGGTTACGAAAAGAAAGTTAACTGGGTGCTGATGGGGACCCGCTGAATCATCACCACCACGAAGCTCTCTGTGCCTAAGGTGACATTACTTCCCAGAGTACAATCATGGTGTTGGACCCAGGACTGTCGTTCGGGCCAGGATCCCTGCGTCCACTCCCTGCCGCACTGTCTCCAGCCCTCACCCCTGGAGAAGCAGGAGTGGGGGAAGGTAGCGGAATTTCCACGTTCTGGTCCAACACGCCCTTCTGAGCTCGGAGCTCACACCCGGCCTCGCAAACAGCGCTACACTAGGTTCTCGTGGTCCTCACGAGAGGGGGACGCTTGTGAAGTTTATTAACCGGGAAAACCGGGCCTTACCCTGTGGGGTCTTCCTACAGGCTGGGAGGGCTCCCTGGAGGAGGAAGCGGGTGTCAGAGCTGTGTGAAGGATGGGGAGCACGGGGCGGGGTTCCCAGCTCAGCGCGCAGCCTGGAGAAGGGCACATGACCAGTTTTCTGTGAGCCAGCACATTTTCCATTCTAAATATAGCCCAGGATGAGCCAAGACATCTTCCCCTCGCAAGGAGACCCAAAGTTCTGTATTTTTCAGCATTTCCGTGATGGTTGGGAGAAATAAACAGCGAGACTGAGGCTCTTCACTCCCATCCCCGATCCCGCGGGGCCCCGGGGCCTGAGGAATGATGTCCACCTGCCTTGAGAGCAGAGTCCGCCCTGTGCGAGGAGCTCTCTCTGGCCACCACCCTTTAGTAGGTACCAGGATATTTGGCCAGCCTGCATCTCCCTCCAGCAATGTAAAGCAAGGCTTCTATTCAGCCAGGAAGGAACATCCATCATCAGCCCAGGCCGCCAAGAGTGACTCTTTCTACCGTCCTTGGGTCGGTTCACCTCGGGCATCTCGGGAGTGAGGCCCAGCCTGATAGGTTTTCATTGGACAACAGAGTCCCACCTTCCTTCCGAATCTTGCTGGCGCATCAAGCTTACCCTTCCATCCCATTTCTGGAAGGTACAGGACCTGAGCCTTTGGCAAAGGGGGTACCTGCCACGGGCCTGGGGCACACTGGTGACTCTTGGCTCTGAGGTCCTTTGCTGCTTGTTTGTTTATAATCGATGGGATCTTTTTCTGTATCGGAGTGGGGCTCTGCTAATTACTGCACAAGCACTTCTGGGGGAAGTTCAAGTTTCCAGAGGCCCGCTGTTAACTCTGACAGGGCTGGTGCTTCCCAGACAGGGCGCCTGAGGGAGTCTGTGAAGATGCATTACAGGAAGCGCAAAACGCAGCGCTTATCCCCAAAGGGTTAAGGACCGAGACATGAGGACAGTCGTGTTAGGGTACATATAGCAAAGGGTGAGCAAGGCAGGCAAAAGAAAAAAGGAAGATGGAGAGGAAAAAGAAACCACATGGATACACTCCCCTCCCCCTCCGGTGGGCCCCCCCCTTCTCCCCTCCCCCTGCAACAACCCAACATACACAGACACAGACGGGGCAGAGTTAAATCCGGCACACAGTGACTACAGCAACGAAAGAAAACATATCGAGTTACGCAGAGCCCTGTTCAGATTTGGGCCTGGGCCTCCCTCCCACAATGCTCTGTGGAGGAGAACAGGCCTCCTTGGTGTGGTGTCAGACCCACGCTCGTGAGCTTTGCTCGCCTTACAACGTTCGCTGGCCCGGCCCTGGGCAGCAGGTTAATTCCCTGCCCCGCAGGTGGGGACAGATAAAACGAACCAAAACGGTGTCACAGGAGGCAGGAAACCTTTCTTTTAAAACTCACTTCACCTCCAGAGAGGAAACACGCAAGGACCTGGCTCTGGACCATAATCGGTTTTCTCAGGGCAGCCAGGAGCGGCCCGGTGGCCAGGGTAAATAAGGCAACGCGGCGGCAGCGGGGCTTCCGGCAGCTGGGGCTGCGAGGGACGTTTGAAAAGACCACTTCCTACACTCTGTGCCCAGCCCGGAGTCAGCTGTCAGTCTTGCAGGATGGAGACACTCTGGAAAAAAAGCTGGGGCCGGGGGGGGGGGTGTGGGGGGCAAGGGAGAAACCGGAGCCACAGGTGCAGCTGGCTCACCTGGCCAGAGCCCAGCCCCAAAGGCTGCTGCCCTGAGAGCTCAGCGCCCAGGAGGGCAGGCCGGGACTCCTGAAACGCAACCCGGGTAGGTTTCAGCCTCTGCCTTGAGCAGCCGGAGAGGCGGGGCAGGCTGCCAACGAGGACTGGCTGAGCCTGTACTGCGTGTGAAGCGGGGCTGGGGAAGGCCAGGTACGTTTTAGTCATCAGACAGTGTCCCTGCCAGCAGGCACTCGGGATGCCCCGAGGAGATGAGACAGCCGGTTGGCGCCCGCTGGCCGGGGCTGCACAGAGCGTCAGTACTCTCTGTGTCGCCAGGTGTGGGGTCTTCTCAAAGCCGTCCCATCTTGGTTTCCTACGGGGGCTTCGCCTGACCCGAGGGGGGCAGGGCAGGACAGAGCATCACCTCCGTTTTACAGTGGGGGAAGCGGGGCCACGTCTTACCTGGGTGGGTTCAGCTGGTGCCCGGAGCAGCCCATTATTCCGGGTCTGCCGCACGGGGCAGTGGTTCTCCCCTCTGGGTGTATGCCAGAATCCCAGGGTCATCCTCACCCTGGGGTAGCCCCCTGCCGGGGTGGGTCTGGGAGTCCTGCCCCAGGGCCTGCCCCCAGCAGGGCGATGGAGGTCCAGTGATCTCAGCTCACACCGGGCTCTGCCGCGGACCTGAGCTCAGTCTACACCTGTGATGATGGATCCTCCAAAGCTGCTTCAAACAGGGAGGGACCCAGCCCCCTGCATCCCTTTTCCTGGGACCTGATGGGTCCTCCAGCTGGGCTCCCTGTGCAGAAAGGATGCTGTTATGGGTTGAATTATGTCCCTCTAAATTAAAGGGACATGTTAAAAGCCTAACCCCCAGAAACTCAAAATGTGATCTTCCTTGGAAATAGGGTCATGGCTGATATAATTAGTTAAGACGGGGTCCTATGGGATTAGTGTGGGCCCCTGATCCAACATGACTGATGTCCTTATAAAAATAAAAAAAGGGAAATCTGGACACAGAGGCATTCACAAAAAGAGAACACCATGTGAAGACGGAGGCAGAGATTGGGGTGATGCAGCAACAAGCTAAGGAGCCCCAAAGACAGCCAGCCAACCGCCAGGAGCCGGGAGAGGCCTGGAGCACATTTCCCCTGCAGCCTCAGAAGGAGCCAGCCCTGCCGACATCTTGATCTCAGACCTCAGATCTGCAGAACTGAGACAGTAAGTTTCTGTTCTAAGCCCCTGCTTTGATAACTTGGTTATGGTCCCAGCAAACTGATAAGGATGATGAAAAGACCCAGGTGTCGTGGTGAGTTTACCTTTAAAACCAACTGTGAAGGCCCCTCCAGGTCCGTTCTATAGACACTGAGTCTACGTTTTGTTGTTGGAACGAAGGGTAGAACCGTGCAATGCAAGCATAGCCCGTGAGTTCTCAGCTCAGACCATCCCCTTAGCAAGGAGGACTCCCTTCTCGGAACTCTGACCCTGCTTTGTTCTCGACAGAAATTATGTTCTGCTTAATTCCCCCATGAGGTCTCCAAAGCAAGACAAGTATCTACTTCCCCTTCTGGACGCAGGTGGGACCCTCTGCAAGTTATGATGCAGAAAAATCCTTCTTGTCCAGCCAACTTAGAGACCCAGCCTCTTGCGAACTTCCCAGTTATCTCAACTTGTTTCCAGGAGGAGACCTGAAAACTCGTTCACATGGTGAAACTCATGAGTGATGGCCAGGAGCTTCTAGTGTTAGCTCACGCCGGTGAGGAATTAGGTCCTACAGAGCGTCAGTAAACAGGTGTGCGGGGGTAGAGGGGGCCCCCTTTGCCTCATACCCTGACCCGCTATATAGTCCTTAATGTAAAACAGCCCCCACTGTGCATCAGGCCTCGGCCTCCCTACCCCACTCCCCTCTCTCTCCAGTATCCTCACAGCCCAGTGACCCCAACATCCTCTCGAAACCTGCCATCATCCCCAGAATACTGGTAGCCCCTCCTAGTGATGGAGCTTTGGGCATGGTGGTACCTAGGGCTAAAGTCTGCGGTGCTAGGATCGACCACAAAGTAAGGCCCTATTACTGGGCTTGATGCTTGAAGGCTACCCTTCCTCCCTTTCTTTCGTTGCTCTACGCCTGAAATTGACCTCCTGCTCTACATCTGTCTCTCTTTTCAGCCTTACTGTGCCCACAGTGCCTATTGTATATGCAAGTTCTGGGTTATTTTTCCTCTGCTGAGCGTTACGGAATGCATCGCTTAGAATGTAGGATTTTCAGGGAGAGAATCTTGGTTTTATCTTTGCTCCCTCCGACAGTTTGGTGACTCTCATGTAGGAGTTACTCAGTAAAGATTTGTTGAAAGTTGATTCAACCTGAATTTCCTCTGTTCATATACTCTTGTTACCTGTTTTGGTCCCCCATCCTTCCCCATTTGGTCCCCAAATCCTTTCCTCTTCAGAATTTGGTCAGCTCATCTCTGGCTGTTAATGTTTCCTAACTTCGACCATGTAGAGAAGAGGACGAGACGTAGCCGATTTCCCATTAACTCAGAGACAAAAGAGCTCATAGACTTTTAGAGCTGGGATTCCTCAGACAATATTCAGTCCACTTCTTTGGTAAGAGACCATGGGACTCACCCGGGGTGCCATGGCTGGTTCAGTGGCAGAAGAGAGCATGGAAGCCAGGTGTTCTGGTTTGAAGGGAGGCTGTTTATCAGGTAGAGGCGGATGTCACCTGTATGGCTGGTGTGGGTGAAGGGGGTCATGTCATACACTGTTCTGGAAGGTTCCGTCTATGGGCTCCTGGACATTTCAGTTTAATCTTGACGTGCTTCCCAGTAAGTCCAGGCACCTTTGTCCCCTCTTCTCCGCAGCTGGAAGAGGGACCCACCCCCAACGCTGCCAGGTCACACAGGCGCCGTTCCAGGCAGCAGAGATGTCATTCCCTGCTCTTTCTTGCAAATCCGTGGATATGGCCGACAGGGGGTGTCCTCCATTTAAAGTGTCGTGGGGATCTCCGAGGCAGGTCTGTTTCCAACCACTGAGGCAGCAACAAGCAAAACAGTCCTGTCGGCTTAGACACATGCCTCACTGTTTTCTATCTGAGCACGTGTTCGACATCAAGAGAAGGGCTGTGGTCGGGGTAGAGGGAGCCGAAGGGAGATTCAAAGGTTCTTCAGCTCTCAAAGATGTCAACCTCTTCAAAGTTTCAACCCTCAGAGTGCTTGCAAGGTTTCATCCCACTCAGCAGGAGCGCTTCTGCCCACACTCTCGGGTGCCACGTGCGTGCGTTGAGGGACTCGGCTGTGATCCAGAAGGACGGCTAAAGGAAACAAGACGGTCCCCGCGCCACAGATATTTTCCCCAGAGGATGCAATTTCCCCTTTGGGATTTGATAAGCTCCCTAAGGCACACTCATATGCAGAGAACAGGTGATTATCTGTTAGGGAGGCCATGTCAAGCCATGGGTGGTGATGGATGTCATGAGCTCACACCTGGGGGAATGAACAGCTTCTATCTGGGACCCCGGGCAGGTGGATGCTGGTCAGAGCCAGAGCCAGGGTGGACAGGTGATCGGGAAAAAGGAAAAGGGCTTGCATCCAGTTGTAGTCAATTTCTAGCCTCCGTGTTCTCATCTGCAAATTGGGAATAATCACTTCCTCTCATGACATTTTGGGGGTTGACCAAATGACATCGTTACCTGTGAGAGTGCCTGGCACAGAGAGATGAGGGCTAGTTCTGTGGACAGGAAGGCATTCCAGCACCAGTGCCAGCTCCTGGCTGTCTTCCTTCTGAGACGGTTGTTTCCAAGGGGAAGGAACAGCAAGATGGTGCCTCCAACGAGTATAAGTGTATCAATTCCCATGCTTTGTGCTCAGAGGGTCATGTGGAAAGCGGCGTGGCAAGGTGATGGGGTAGGGCCAGGAGAGCCCAGTCTGAGTCCTGGGGTCACTGCCCACACTTTGCTACCCAGACATGTCTCTTCCCCTCCCTGGCCCTATTTGCCTGTCTGGGGACTGGAGCAGACTGCACACACACAGGGTCTGGAGAAGCTCCTGCAGAGTGATGCAAGGCACTGGAACGTGTGTGATATGGTTGTTCTTCAAGGAAAGGAACCGGGGAGGGAGGAGAGAGGAGAGAGGGGGAGGGGAAGAGAGGAGCTTTTTTTATTTAATGAAGTTTTTATTGCGGAATAATTTTAGATTTCCAGAAAAGTTGCGAAAATAGTCCAAAGAGTTCATCACATCTAGTTTCTTCTGTTGTTAACGTCTTACATTACTATGGCCCATTTGTCACAACGAATGACCAATACAGATACACTGTTAATGAAAGTCTACACTTTATTCAGCTCTCCTTAGTTTTTGCCTGATCTCCATCTTCTGTCCTCGGAGTCCATCCAGGATATCATATTACATGAAGCTGTCCTGTCTCCTAAGGCTCCTCTTGGTTGTGACAGTTTCTCAGACTTTCCTTGTTTTATGATCTTGCCATTTTGCAGGAGTACTGGTCAGGTACTTTGCAGAATGTCCCCAAATTGGGATTTGTCTCGTGTTTTCTCATGATTAGGTTGGGCTTATGGACTTCTGGGAGGAAGACCCAGAAGCTGAGTCCCATTCCCATCACATTACATCAAGGATACAAACATTCAAGATGCCTTATTACTCTTGCCGCTGACCTTGATCATCGGGCTGAGGTAGTGTTTGTTGAGTTTCTCTAAAGCTTCTTTTTCTCCCTTTCCACGCTGTACTTTTTGAAAGGAAGTTGCCCTGCACACAGCCCACACTTAGGGAGTGGGAGTTATGCTCTGTCTCCTTGGGGGCAAATTATCTATATCAATTATTTGAAATTCCACTGTGTGGAAGATTTACCTATTCTCCATTTACTTATTCATATTATCAGCATGAAATTATCCATATTTATTTTATATTTGGATTATTTATCATCCAAAACGACTTTATTTTATTGCTCAGCTTGTTCCAGCGTTGGCCACTGAGAGCTCTTCTGCATGGCTGCTGTGTTCCTTTGACACACTTCCATCATCACACATTGCTGTTTGTTTTTCTGAGCACTTCCTTACTCTCTAGCACCATAAAATGCTCCAGGCTCATCCTGCATCGTCCCTGCCCGTCCTAGAAACAGCCACGCCTCCAAGAAGTCCTAGCCCCTTTTATGGGAGGATGGTCGTAAAATCTAAGACCTGGGCACTAGGTGTGCTCATTGCTACAGGGGCATCATTTCTCTCAGGACTTCTTAGCTGACAGAGCAAGTAAATATGGGTATTTCTACCAACCCACACCTACACATACTTTGTATGCATCCGTCTGTATCTCTGTTAAGCTGAACATGAGCCCCTATTGAAGTCTCCATTGCTCTTCCTCTACCCCTTGGATCACTGCAGCCTTCTCCCCTACCTTGTCTGTAACCTCCCACTCCAATGGTGAGAAACTTGGCTCCCACAATCTGCCACCCATTTGTTTAACTTTTCAGCTCCAGATTTCATGACTAGTGGCTTCATTTTCCATACCCCCATGGTAACCAACTTTCTCGACTAGAATACAGAGATACGTATGATTCCTCCTGCTTTCGGTCTCTCACAGTCTCCCATCATTTCCAATGCAACTTAGGTGGGACCCTCTTCCGCCCACCCCTTCAGTGAGGTGATTTCATACATTTGCAATACAGTTAGATTCTTTTGTCACATTCAGCATTCCATCCCAGAACCCTTCAACCTCTTAAATCATTTTTAAAAATTTGCATACATTTAAAAAATTTCCTAAGAACTTGAATGTGGATTTTAGATCTTTCTGGTTTTCTTTTTCCTCCCTCCCTCCCTCCCTTCTTTCCTTCCTTCCTAACCTGTCTGTGCCATGCAGCTTCCACAACCAGGGACTGAACCCGCGCCCTTGGCAGTAAAAGTGCGGAGTCCTAACCACTGGACCGCCAGGGAATTCCCTAGATCTTTCTTTTGTTTCTAATATATGCATCTAACACTATGAATTCGCACTCTTCTCCTCTCTGTCACTGTAGATTAGTCTGCAACTCCTGAAATTGCACGTAAATAGAATCAGGCATTTCGTATTTTTTTTTCTCTGACTTCTTTCACTCAGAGTAATTAGTTGCAGATTCATTCATGTTCTTGCAGGTGTCAATAGTTTATTCCTTCTTATTGCTCAGTATTCCATTATATGGACATGGTACTGTTTTATTTACTTGTTGCTATACCTTTGGATTGTTTCCAGTTCTGAGCCATTAAAAATAAAGTTGCTCAATCCCACTACTGGGCATATATCCTGAGAAAACGGTAATTCAAAAAGAGTCATGTACAAAATTGTTCATTGCAGCTCTATTTACCGTAGCCAGGACATGGAAGCAACCTAAGTGTCCATCGACAGATGAATGGATAAAGAAGATGTGGCACATATATACAGTGGAATGTTACTCAGCCATTAAAAGAAATGAAATTGAGTTATTTGTAGTGTGGTGGATGGAGCTAGAGTCTGTTATACAGAGTGAAGTAAGTCAGAAAGAGAAAAGCAAATACCATATGCTAACACATATATATGGAATCTAAAATAAATAAATAAATAAATAAATGGTCATGAAGAACCTAGGGGTAAGACGGGGATAAAGACACAGACCTACTAGAGAATGGACTTGAGGATATGGGGAGGGGGAAGGGTAAGCTGTGACAAAGTGAGAGAGTGGCATGGACATATATACACTACCAAATGTAAAATAGATAGCTAGTGGGAAGCAGCCGCATAGCACAGGGAGATCAGCTAGGTGGTTTGTGACTGCCTGGAGGGGTGGGATAGGGAGGGTGGGAGGGAGGGAGACACAAGAGGGAAGAGATATGGGAACATACGTATATGTGTAACTGATTCACTTTGTTATAAAGCAGAAACTAACACACCATTGTAAAGCAATTATACTCCAATAAAGATATTAAAAAAATAAAAAATAAAGAAAGCTGCTATTAACATTCATGTGAGCAGACGTGTGCTTTCATTTCTCTTGGGCAAATACCTAAGAGTGGAAGGGCTGGGTCATAGGATGAGCGTATGTTTAATTTTCTAAGAAACTGCCCATCTGTTTTCCGCAGTGGATGTGCCATGTTGCGTGCCCACTGGCAGTGTGTAAGGTGCCAGTTGCTCCACATCTCGGTATGATCAGTATTGTAAATTTCAGATGTTCTAATAGGTGTGGAGTGGTATCTCATTGTTGTCTAAATGTTCATTTTCCTAGTTACTAATGATATTGTGCTTATTTGGTATTCATACATCTTCTTTGATGAAGCGTATGTTCAATTCTTTTTCCCATTTATAAAGTTAGATTGTTCTCTTATTACTGATTTTTAGGGTTTTTGGGTTTTTTTTTTTAATATTCTGGATGCGAGTCTGTTGTCAGATACGTGACCTGTGAATATGATCTAGTCTATGGCTTATCTTTTCATCCTCTTAACAGTGCCTCTCACAGAGCAGAAGTCCTTAAATTTCGTGAGGTCTCATGTATCAAATTTTTCATATGTCATGCTTTTGCTGTCATATCTAAAATGTCTTTGCCTAACCCAGAGTTTCAGTTTCAGTTTCAGAGGCTCTCTGACCTCCCCCTTCTGCCTAGAATTTTCTTCTATATTTTCTTGTAGAGCTTATATAGCTAGAGGCTTTAAAATTAGACCTATGATTCATTTTGAGTTAATTTTTGTATAGAGTGCAAGTTATTGACTGAAGTTCGACTTTTCGTGCAGGTGGATATTCAGTTGTTCCAGCATGACTTGTGGAAAGAGTATCTTTTTTCTACTGAGCTGCCTTCTCATCTTGGTTGAAAATCAGTTGGTCTATTTCTGAAATACAGATTCTGTTCTGTTGATGCATTTGTCCCTCTGCATTCCAATACCATACTGTTTTATTCTTGTAACTTTATAATAAGATCAAAAATCAGGTAGTGTTAGTTCTCCAAATTTGTTCTTTTCTTTTTCAAAACCTTTTGGCTATTCCAGGTCTATTATGTTTTCTTTTGAATTTTAGGATCAGTTTATCAATTTCTACAAAAAAAAAAAAAAAAAAAAAGCCTTCAAGGATTTGTGACTGGGATTGTGTTGAATTGATATATCAACTTGGAGAAAATCACCATCTTAAAAACAGAGTGTTCTGACTCAGAACATGGTATATTTTTCTATTTATTTAGGTTTTATTTAATTCTTCTCAGCAATACTTTGTAGTTTTCAGCATACAGCCTTTCAAATCCTTTGTCAGATTTATTCCTAAGTATTTCTTATTTTTTTGGTTACTATAAATTGTATTTTTATTTCAATTTCTGGTTGTCCGTTGCTAGTACATAAAAATGCAAGTGATTTTCTTATGTTGCTCTTATAACTTGCACCCTTTCTGAACTCAGTGTTCAGTTCTAGTAACTTTTTGTAGATTCATATAGCTTTGTCATTTTTTGTTTGTTTCATGCGAGAGGATCAATCTGGTCCCTGCTACTCCTTTTGACTGTAAGTAGAAGTTTAGAGGATCTGCTTTTTAAAAAGTGTGTCTACTAAGGTGAGGCAGGGCATGGGTAGAGTTGTTGTTTGAAGTAAGGGCACAGTGTCAGCAAGACCTGCACACATTGGAAATAATGAATCTAGTCTACTCTGGCTGAGGCCCACAGATAGGGAGGGTGGGTGATTCTTAAAACCCTCTGCCCCAGTCAGTAAGAGTGAGATACGTGAGGACTTGGCTTGGGAGTCTCATCTGCAGATGAGCATGTTAAACTCAAGGATGATTTAGTGTCCGTCGTTAAAAGGACACCCACCAAAGTATGGGACATCCATGTGATAGAATACTCTGCAGCCGCTAAGGCATGTCAAGTAAGCTCACTGGCATGGAAAATGCCTGTGGTTTATGACAGGATTCGTTTTCTCATGCTGCATAACCATTTATCACGAACTCTGGCAGCTTGAAACAACACCCCCATTTATTATCTCACAGTTCTATAGATTAGAAGTCTGGGTGGGCTCACTTGGGGCTCTGCTCGGGGTCCCACAAGCTGAAATCAAGGTGTTAGCTAGCCTATGCTCTTATCTGGAGGATCTGCAGAAGCCCCTGCTTACAGATGCTTTAAAGTTGGCAGAATTCTCTTCTCTGTGATTCTAGGGCTAAGATCCCCATCTCCTTACTGGCCGTCAGCTGGGGTCATTCTCAGCTCCCAAAGGCCTCCCCCATTTCCTTGGCTTGTGGCCCCATCTTCAAAGACAGCAGTGGTACATCAAATCCCTCTTATGCTTCGAGACTCTCTGACTTCGCCTTCTGCCTTTAAGGGCACATGGGATTCCCTTGGGCCCATCCAGATAATCCAGGACCACCTCCCTATATTAGAGTCAACTAACTAATAACCTTAATTACATCTACCGAGTTCTTTTGTGCCATGTAAGGTAATATTTTCATGGGCATGATAGCTCATGGTACTCATAGGTTCTGGGATTTAGACATAGACTCTTGGGAGGCCATATTCAGAATTCTACCTTACACAAGCACCAAATAAGCCCAGATATGATGCAGTACGTGCAATATGACAACATTTCTGTAAGAAAAAAACTGTATGCAGTAAAAAACTACGGGTTATATTCGCTTTCTCCTTTATCCTCGAAGTTCTGTTTTTACAATAAATACATATCACTAGGATACGATGAAGAGTTTACATAACACTCAAGCCCATAAAAATTCATTTGCAAGATGGAACTCAAGGTGCATTTTCCCATGGACACAATGTTTTGGGGTGACTAGAGTCCTATGACATTCCACAAAAGACTTAGTTCTAAAACTCCATGCCCCGTGCATTATTTCTAGTGGGCACTAAATTCCAAGTTCTAATCAGGATGCCAAGAACATGGCTCTTTCCTCCTCGCCTTCCAACCCCCAAGAAGCATCAGTGGGCAAGGGGGCTGGTGACCAGGAGCTATTAATATTACATCTACACAAGAAAAGACCACTCCCTGATGTTTACAAAAACATCTGCCTTAAAAGAGGAGGAGACGGGGCCCCTCACAACGCTGCTACACTGGGGCTGGCCTTGTGTGCACACGTGCAAAACTGTGTTTGCAAAAGTGCATGTGCAAGAGCAAACGAGGGAGCATGTCGCAAGCACGTGCAGGCAGGACCTGTGCTTCCTCTTCCCAAAAGAAGAAGAGTCCATCGTGAAAGTTCCTGTTTGTCTGAGAATATGAGTCTCACTGCAAATAAGGAATCTATGGGGGCGTGATTACGTATCTTATGACCTTCCACTCTTTGTAGCTCTCTCTTCATCCCCGATGGCCCCTCCTGGAGAAGCCACTTCCGCACCGCCCCCCCCCCCCCCGTCATTCTCTCCATCCTCACTCTCTGTGCAGCCTTGTTTGTTCTCTCTCTCTCATTTTTTTGTTTCTTGGTTGGTTTGCTTTGGTTTGGTGGGGTCTCTCTCTCTATTCTCTCTTGGACCACTTTCTCCCTGTCAAAAACTACAAACAGCCCAGATGTCCTTTGGTGATGAGTGGTTAAACACACAAACCGTGGTACACCTACACCACAGAATAGCACACAGCAACCAAGAGGGAGGTTGGGTATCAATACACCCAACAGCACGGATGAATCTCCAGAGAGTTACACTGAGCAGAGAAGGCATATGTACCACGACCCCATTTATATATTATTCTTGAAATTATAAAATTATTAAAAGAGAACAGACCATTGGTTGGCAGGGTTGAGGAAGTGGGGAGAGTGGGAAGGAGTGCGCTTGGGTTATAAGTGGGCAACAGGAGAGATCCTTGTGGTGATGGAAATAAAACATACCTTGACTGTGGTGATAGATACGCAAACCAACCCATGGGATACAAATGCACAGAACTAAATGTGCACACACGCCCGCACGCGCGCGCGCACACACACACACACACCATTGAGGATACATGAAAGTGTACTGATGTCAATATTCTGGTTGCGATATCTACTATCATTCTACAAGATGTTACTTTTGTGAATAAGGGGCACACAGGACTTCTCTGATTCATTTCTTACAACACAGGTGAATTTCCAATTATCTCAAAATAAAAATTTAATTGGAAAAAAGTGAAGGAGAAAGAAAGATTTTCTCAAACAAAAACAGAGGGCGTTCATTGCCAGGAGATCCGCCCTGCAGGTAATGTTAAAAGAAGTTTTTCAGGCAGAAGGAAAGTGATACAGGTCAGAAACTTGGGGCTGCACAAGGCAGAGATGAGTGTGGAAGAAGGAAGAAATGAAGGTAAAATAAAATCTTTCGCTTTTCTTATTCTTTATGGATCTAAGTTCCCAGCTGTGGTTTTGCATCTTTGTTCTTACACCTTGGAGCTGCTTTTTGTGCCAGTGTCAAGCATGTTTTTTGAAAGCTTGCAGGCCTCAGGCAGGCTCTGTGCTCTTGGGCCCATGGCAGGAAGACACAAGGGTCTCCCGAGGGTGCCCTAGCCTCACCCAGCCATGATCTTCATTCTCCCTGAGGAACCATGACAGGATTTATGGGAGGGAGCACACGGATGCTGTCCAAGGCCACCATGGTGAGTGACAGAAGCAAGGGCACTGGAATCAGGCAGACTTAAGTCAAACCCCAGTTCTGCCTTTTAGTGCTGTGTGACCTTTGGCAAGTTACTTTACCTCTCTGGTCCCAGATCGCATATTTAACAGTACTTTTCAGGGCAGTGGTGGCAGTTAGAAGACCTAACACACGGATAGAGTCTGCCACGATAGGTGCTAAAATATCTTATCAGAACGTACATGACCGTTCCTCCTACTGGGTAGACAGCTGTCACTCACATAGGAGATTCCATTCCCTGACAAAATTCACATGTGAGGTCTACAGTGCTCTGTCCTCTCCTGAAAGTACATACTTGCAGGGAGGCAAACATAACTATCACTTCTCAGTTGTCCTCAAAACTTAGGCTGGGGACAAGTTTCGCAGGAAGCCTTGCAGTTTAAGGAAACAGCTCTTGACCCAAACAACCTGAAGAAACAGTGACCCCAACATCTCCCTCCTCCCCAAATCCCTTGAGAGCAGAAAACTCCTGCTGCCTTCTCGAAGCTCCGAAAACTCGGCATCTTGGTTTTAATACAATTCTACAGTCCATTCTCCGGAGACCCAGCAGCCAAAATGGCGTCTTTAAAACGAACATCAGTTTGTGTCAGGCCTCTACTCCCTAAATCCACTCACAGGCTCACGTTGTACTTGAAATAAGAGCTGTTAATCAGGAAGGCTTGTTTACAAAGCCCCCAGACCTGACCCAGCCTCACCTCCCTCTACTCCCCGGGGGTTCACACCATCCCAGCCACCCTCACCTTCTCTCTGTTTCTCAACTCCACAAGTGCCCCAGGGCCTTTGCACTTGCTGGCCCCGCTGCCTGGACCGCTTCTCCCCTGAACTGAGACCTGCTCGTCTCCAATGTCAGCAGGCAGCCTTCCCTGACCGTTTGTCTAAAACAGACGCCCTTCCTCGTCTCCAACAGCCTTCTCTCCTCTCCCTGTTTGTCCCATATGCTCTCTCCACAATCTGAAATCGTCACGTCATTTACATACTTACTTGTCTTTTTTGCCTGTTATTTTTGCCTGTTTCGTCCTTCAAGAATGTCAGTTCCATGGGACAAGGGACCATGACTTTGAAGTCCCTGGTGCCCAGATCTGGGCCGGGCATGTAGTGTGCGTGGTTCCTAATACTGATTTGTAAATAAATAATTGTTCCTTCCCCTCCCGGCACAAGTACTCACACCCTGTATAGGCCCCTGATCCCTGGAGAACCATCTGTGGATCCCAAGCCGTCCCCAGACCACACTCTGGGAAGCTTGCCCAAGGGAAGCAAGCCAGTGACCCCAGACAGTCACGTCTGGTGTTAGGCCCAAAGACAAAGGCTTCTCAGGCCAGGTTTGGGGGGAACCAGGGCAGGAGATGCTGAATAAGGGGTCACTGCACGTGTCACCTCCATGCCTGCGCAGTCATGTAGCCAGATTGCCTGGGATCAGGGAGCAGTGCCAATTCAGCTGCCACCCAGGCAAAGGGATTGTACCTGGGAAAGATTTACTTCTCCTCTTCCGTGTCTCAGGTCACCGCCATGCCCCGCCCCCCGTGGAGCTGTACCCCACTCCCTCTGTAGTAATAACCCGCTCAGCTGCCTGCCACTCAGCTGGCTCAGCTGTAGCCAAGACCGGAGCGACTATCTCCCCTGTCCCCAACTCCCCACCAATATGTACAGATGTCTAGGTATCCAAGGAGGAACATTTGTCAGGAGGCTCCAGGAGAGAGATGACTCTTCCATAAAGATTTCATTTTTGTTGGAGTCTATCCACGTCTCTGTATCTTCATAAAAAGTCAATAAGAAACTTCCATTAAAAAAAAAAAAACAGGCATAATTAAATAGAAATAGGGACAGCTCCAGGAGAGGCTGGAGATTAAAGACCGAGAGGCCCAGGGCAGACGGGGGAATTTTATGAGCTCCCAAAGAAAGAAAAACACACCACACAGAAAACGTGCCCAGTAGAAACCGTCTTGGCTGCCTTAGGCAAGGCGAGTCGGCCAGTCTGGGGAGCTGGTCTCTGCAGACCCAGGGGGTGGGGCTGTTAACCTCACCCTGTGCGTGGCCTCTGTCTGGAGAGGAGCTTGGACCCCCGAGAAACGCTGCAGCTACCGCTGTCGGAAGCCAGTGGAACGTCAGGCCTCTGAAGCAGAAGAACCCTGCCCAGGTGGGAGCCACGGCGGTCAACAGCTCGGGACAGGCTGATCCTCTGTAGTTTCAGGATCTGGGGCTCTCTTCTGAGATGCTCTTGGAATGGCCCTTATGGAATTTTCCAGATTCCAAGAATACAGAGTTAGACTTCCTTTCTGGGTTTAAGAGACTGAATATCCAAATGGACAATGACCAGACCGTATATGAACACAGACTCTGCCCCACAGCCTGCAGCAACCTGCCCAGGGAACCAAGCCCTTATCCGCAGTAAACAGCTCAGGAAGCGAGCCTGCGCTCAGTCACACTCGCAGGAACCATGTTCCTATTTTGTTTGACAATCCAGGAAGCTAAACAGTGACTCTGTAACACTCAGCCCAAATGGCCAGGGTTTGATGAATCCCTGCAGCTTCCCTAATTTTCATCCCCACTTCCAACACAGGACCATCAAGAGAAAGTCAGATGTGATCCCTCACATGGGATGCCCCGTCCTGTACAGCCCGTCTCCAGATCCCCCAGGCCAATAGCCTCCAGCCCCTTCCCACCCCTCCCCCACTATAAAGCTTTCCCGCTCCCTTGTCTGCCTTTGAGTCTCTGCCACATGCAAGTTATGGTGGCTGACGCCTTCCTCTTGCGAGCTCTGAATAAATTAGTTGATCTTCGAGACTTTCCACAGGTTAAACTCCAGTCTCCCATCTGTTAGTTGCACAACCTTATCAGATCCCTTCCGGTCTCTGAGCCTCTATCTGGGCATCTCAATCACAAGTCAGTGGCAGTAGTTGCCTCCATGGCTTGTCACAGGGATTCGTGAGGTCATTCACGTATAGCTCCTGGCGGATACCTGGCACACAGTTACTGCTCAATGAGTATGGACCTCCATTTTTATTATTATGTCATTGCTACCCACCCTCCAAGAAACTTAGAGATGATCTTCTCCTGGAACTGTTCTAATGGCCAAACAGTCTGGGAGGTATGAAAGCTAAGTCACCTGAAATGCACTGGTTTCAATCCTTAAATCAAAATGGGCGCCTGAAGCTTGGCGAGCCGTGAGGGCCATTTGGAGAGGGAGCTGATAGGACCTGGAAATTCGATATCTCCACGAGGTGGGTGGAAGGAAGCCAAAGGGACTTCTATCCACATGGCAGCACTTAAATACTAGGGACCAACCCTGCGAGGTATGTAGGGAATATCACGCCCATTTTGTAGATTAGGAAACTGAGGCTCATAGAGATTAAGTGAACCTCTCTGAGTCACACCGCTAGGTCTTGAATTCTAAGGTGCTTGGGGTTGCAACAAGCCAGGGAGAGGGAGTTTTCCCCCTAGAGTGTGGAGCCCACAGAATCAGAGGCAGTGCAGGACAGGGGCAGTGTTAGAGGGTTCCAGCAAGGGTCCTGGCAGAGACAGCCCAGTGACTCAGAGAGACAAGGGGGACCAGACACGAGGGGTGGGCTGTGGCTGCAGTGGGTCAGCCCTGGTCTCTCGTGTGGCTTTCTGGGCAAGATTGGAGGGGACAGGGTGAGCTCCTGAGTAAACTCTCAGGTCAAAGAGCCAGGCTCAAGGGAAGCAGCTGGAGGGGTTCAGGAACCAGGCTGTGGGTGTCAGACCAAAGGCTGAGGGTGGATTTTAGAACTGGGCTCCAAGGTCAGGCAATGACCTTGGTGCCAAGACATTCAACTCACTGAACTGGCTCTTGAATTCCTCTGGACTAAGAAAGGCCCAGCCCCGAGGCCTGTAACCTTGTGGCTTGCAGGTGCCTGCAGATGGCCTTGGCTGTGGGGAGGTGGGCAACTTAGCCCAGAGGTCACTCTCACCCAGCCCTGTACACCCACACTCATTTACACACCTGTACCCATGGCGTCGATTGGTAAGCAGAGATGTTAACAAATGAATGCTGTTCTAGAACTAGCCTGGAAGGACATGCAGGAAACTGGTAACAGTGATTACCGGTCAAGGGAAGGAAATCAGCCTTCGGACAAGGGTTAGGGGGCTTTTTGTACTTGAAGTTTTTTACAATGTGCATATGTTAATTTTCAAAAAAATAATTATGACAAAAGAATATCCTTGATAATGAGGATGACAAAAATGACACAGAGTTGAAAAGACAGCTGAAAGACAGTACCGGGACCCAAACCACAGTCTAGGAAGTCCATCTGCTCTGTGTGTCAACGCCCCTAACTGGGCATGGGGACAACAACGGTGTCTTTGGCTCCAGCAAGAAAAGCAAAGGTAGGGAGTGTGTACAGGCCAGGGCTAAGGAGGCAGGAGGTAGCCAGACTTCCCTTTCACCTAAATGCAAAGAAAATTGGGATCTCTTTCAGCAATTAGAAATGTGAAATGAACAAAGGGAAAGGAAGCAAAATAATGTAAAAACGATGATGGCTCACACTTATATAGTACTTTCTACATGCCAGGAACTTTTTAAGAATTTCACACACAATAGCTAATATAATCCTAATAATGGTGAGATAGCTACTATTATTGTCATATTCTACAGATGAGGAAACCAAAGACCAGGCAAGTTAAGTAACTTGCCCAAGGTCACACAGCTAGTATGAGTTGGAGCTGGGATTAAACCAGGCAGTCTGGCTTCAGCGCCCACACATATTTTTATATGTGTCCTGATAAAAGAAAATTTCACATGTTGAGGTATGGGGAAGTCGTTCTGGCTTATCTATGGGTTAACTTGAATTTTATGCTGACTAAAACAGCCTGTTTGCTGCCTACCAAACATACATTGTACATCTGCTTTAATTATTAAAGAAAAGGGTGCGTTGACCAAAAGTAAAGAATGTCCGTGTTAAACATAAAGATCAAATGCCTTTCTTCCTGGGACGCCAATGCTGGTACTTTTTGATGATAAGACTCCCTTGCCAGGTGCCAAAGCCATTCTGACTCACTATGTACACGATGATCTGGTCTGGTACCTTGAAGGAATGGATCCCCGACTCACGTAATGTTCTTTGTTCTGACAACATGTAAAACTGTGCTGAAAACCATGCTTCTGTGGAGCAGTTCCTCAGTCATCTGAGAGGCTGTCTTCTGGGCTATAGTCCTCAGTTTGGCTCAAATAAAACTCTTTTCCAGTCCTATTATAAATTGTTGATTATTTTTGCTGGCAGTCCAAAGCATTCAGCTTCTCAAATCTTTTTATTTGAAGAGCTCAGATGAAAGTGAAAAAAACCCCACCATTTACAGATCCCAGTGGACTGGCCTAAAGTTTAAAGGGGCCCCTGGTCCTGTTCTCACCCCACATATAATTGCCACAAATGGTGACAAGGACAAAGCAGAGGCAGAAAGCGAGGCTCTCTCAGTTCCAGCTGCAGGAGAAGAGACAAGGTCGAGAAGGAGAAAGAGATGGCGCGAGGGGATCTGAAGCCCCAGAAGGAATCATGCATCCCGCTCAGAGGGCTGCAAGGCCTGGACCGAGAACAGACCCCTTTCACATCTTATCTGCAACTGCCCCGCCCTCAGGATTAGCATTGCACAACTGGAGGGGCCCCTGGCCTGGTGTGCTTCCAGCCTTGTTCTCTGGATATAAGACTGAGAAGGAAAGGATTTGACTGAGTTCACAGGGTTCAAGGTGGAGAAGAGACAGCCTTCCAGGCCTCCCGCTGCCAGTGTCCTGAACCTTTCATCACAGATGGCTGAATCCCCCTCTTCTGGGAAGCCTTTCCTGCCCGCTCCTTCCACAGCCAGTCTCTACAGGGCTATTGCCCCCTCGCTGCACCCTGTCCCAGCACCAGCCCAGGTGTCTTTTTGTTTTGGGCCATGTTGCATGTGGATCTTACTTCCCGGACCAGGGATCGAACCCGCCGTGGAAGTGCAGAGTCTTAACCACTGGACCACCAGGGAAGTCCCCAGGTGTCCTCTTGAAATTAGTCCTGGCTGCAGCGCCAGGATATGGGGCCCTTGGGTCTTCCCTCTTTGTGACAGTGCTGGCCTGGCTGGATGGAAAACAAGTGGGAAAGGGTTTGATCCTGAGGTGAAGGGGATAAAAGCCTATGGTGTCCTGGAGGTTACAGGCCTCTCCACTCCATGGGTTGACCCACTCCATGGGTTCTCCTTCCTGTGAGGCTGCTTCCTTGCCTCCCAGGGGATCTGGTCATCCCAATCCCAGACCCCTGAGATGGGTCTGAGGCAGCTGAACTGGGTCCTGGATTTCTGAGACAGCTCCGTACAGCACCGGGCAGGAGTGCCCTGGCCTCACCTGACCCTACTTAGCCGGCTGGTCTTCTGAGAGCACGAGTAAAAGTAAAGTGGCTAAGAGGCCTGGCCTCTTACACTCACTCTTACACACACGACCACACACACACACACACGTACACACGCAGCAAAAGCCACCTCGTATCTCTGGGTAGAGGCAATTAAAGGTTGACCTAAGTCCTTCTGAAGCAATAAAACTTTGACAAAAGTCTCCAAGGCTTCATGACCACTGCCTCCAATGGGGGACTCTGATTTCCCTGGGAAAAAAACGTGGTGAAATAAACTTAAGTTTGGCTACAGAAAATATATACTAAGGAATATGTAACATTTGCCTGGATGTTGGAGGAGTGATAAAAGGAAAAGCAATCTGTGTGTTTACATGACTCCAGTCGTTTTGGCTTTTACGAAAGATGGCAAGTGTTTGCCTTTGGAAATCTAGGAAGCAGGACTGAAGTGAAGCCACACACGCAAAGCCAAATCCAGCATCAAAATATAAGAAATGGGGCTTCCCTGGTGGCGCAGTGGTTGAGAGTCCGCCTGCCGATGCAGGGGACGCGGGTTCGTGCCCCGGTCCGGGAAGATCCCACATGCCGCGGAGCGGCTGGGCCCGTGAGCCATAGCCGCTGACCCTGCGCGTCCGGAGCCTGCGCTCTGCAACGGGAGAGGCCACAACAGGGAGAGGTCCGCGTACCGCAAAAAAAAAACAAAACATAAGAAATGAACATTGTAGCAAATAAAGGAAAACCTGGTAAGATACAATGGGTCCCGTGCTCAGCGAAAATTTGTTCACCTGGATTCCACCAGGTCATTCTTGCCTTGGAAAGTTAGTGACACGGGAATCACAGACACTTCAAAAAACACAGCCGCCCATCCGTTAAAATGCTCCCAAGACAGTTCTCCAAAATACTCTTCTCTGAGTTTACCTTTTTCTATTTTCCTCTCTGAACCATGGTAGATAGTAGAATTACTCCTTCACAATTAAGATGTGCCCCTGTAGGGGATTCCCTGGTGGCGCAGTGGTTAAGAATCCGCCTGCCAAGGCACGGGACACGGGTTCGAGCCCTGGTCCGGGAAGACCCCACATGCCACGGAGCATCTAAGCCCATGTACCACAACTATTGAGCCTGCGCTGTACAGCCCGCGAGCCACAGCTACTGAGCCTGCGTGCCACAGCTACTGAAGCCCGCGTGCCTAGAGCCCACGCTCCGCAACAAGAGAAGCCACTGCAATGAGAAGCCCGCGCACCGCAATGAAGAGCAGCCCCCGCTCGCCGCAACTAGAGAAAGCTCGCGTGCAGCAATGAAGACCCCACACAGCCAAAAATAAAAAGAAACAAAATAAATAAATTTTTTTTTTTTAAAAAAAGATGTGTCTCTGTGTTCAGAACAAAGGCTGATCTTGGGTTTTGATCTCTGCACCCACAGTGGGAGTAAGTCTGTGCGACTCCAGGCAAAGTTTTCTGAGCTCCTTGGGCTTCAGTAAATAAAGGGGTTAAAGCTCTAGCCGACAAAGCTATCCAGACAAAGAGAGATCCAGTGATGAAGTCTAAATTCATCTGCAGGAAACGCCCATCACTGCTCAAAGGGTCCAGGGCCACCAGCAATTCCTCTGATTCACTTTCTCCCCAAGGTTCCTATGTCCTAAAAGCCACACTTTGCTTATCAGTGATAATGCGTTTTGCCAATTTGGGTTGGCCAAAAAACATAACTAACTACCAAGCAGAAGTCCTGACTAGAAAAAGAAACCAAAGTCTCCATGAAAAATGTCATTTTAACCAAAAGTAATGTCACTTAAAGTTTTAGTTATGGGTAACTCCACTTTTTATATTTGGAAATAGTGTTTGTAACTTATAAACATTGTCCTTCAACCTTATACTACCTTCATGACTCCTTTTGGGATCCAGGGAGCTTGAACCAGGAATTACTGTATCTGGTGGTCTCTAAGGTTCTGGCATTCCATTATATTTAGCCTCAGAAACTCTGGCTGCCAAGGGGGCAGGATATCAAGGACTCTCATCCACCACCAGTGAGAATGTAATTTGGTACCATATTTGTGGAGGCCAGTTTTGCGATATATTTTAAAATCCTTAAAACGGGTATAGAAGAAGTTCTAGTTCTGATAATGGTATAGTAGCTCCTACTGGGCCAATTCCCCTGCAGATAACAAGTATAAACTCCAAACAAAATATTAGAAACCAACGATTTGGAAGCATTGGAGAGCAAGCAGAAGCAGGCAGGGGACTTTGACCTTTGAAAGAAGGAACCGCGCTGGATGAGATCTATGTTTAGACAGTTTTCTGCTGAGGGCTCTCCTCAGTCTGCCAGACAGAAAGCTGCAATCTTACTGTTTGAAGTGTCAGAGGACAGAGTTCAGGGCTGCCAGAGTGGCTGGGAATTGAAGAGCTGGATCCTGAAAGAAGCTAAAACTTTTAAAAGCTGAGTAGAGATTTTAACTGCTGCCCGTTTAATGAGAGACAGAGTTTGGAGTGTGAATCCTGCCAGTTTTTCCAGGAGAGATTTCATAAACATGTTGGACTTTCTATTGATATCCAGGGAAGGGGGAGGGGAGGGGAGCAAAGATTATGTCCCAGGATTAAAGACATTTCCCTCAGACTAAGAAAACTATCAAAACAGATCCATCTTAAAGAGTAAAACTCAAGCTTCCACAACTTCAAGGTGATATGCCATAATTAACTGCCTTGCTATCATCAAAGCAAGACAAAAGATACAGAATTTCTAAACCCACTGTCCACAAAACAGTATACAATAAAAAAAAAACTACTAGATATTCAAAGAAACAGAAAAATGTGACCCCTACTCAAGAAAAAAATCAATCAACAGAACTCCAAGGTAACCCAGAAGTTGGAATTAGCAGACTGGAAATTTATGGTATTGACAGCTATTATAAATATATTTGAGGAATTAAAGGAAAACATTGCCATAATGAGTGAAGAGGTAGAGAATCTCAGCAGAGCAACAGAAACGATTCTTTAAAAAGAACCAAATGGAAGTTCCAGAACTGACAAGACTCAGAAGTGAAAAATTCAGTGGATAACTCTAACATCTTGGAGGCAACAGAAAAAAGGGTAAGTGACCTACAAGACGGGCCAATACAAATTAGCCAATCTTAAAAACACAGAGCAAAGCAGATTTTTAAAAACGACAGAGCTTCAGTGACATTTGGTACAACACCAAGCATTATAATAAACGTGTAATTGGAATCTCAGAGGGGAAGAGAGGGAAAATGGGCAGGAAAAGTATTTAAAAGAATATGGTTGAAAACGTCCTAAATCTGATGGAAAACATTAACCTGTATATCCCAAGAATCTCAATAAACTCCAAGGAAGATAAACACACACACACACACCACAGAAAGGCATACCACAGTTAAACTGCTGAAAAATAAAAAGTTTTGAGCAGCCAGAGAAGAAAATGACACAGATACAAAGATGAATCACATTTGACTTTTTGTCAGAAGCAATGAAGCCAGAGATCATGGGACGATAAGATAATGAAATGATTAATGCTAAAGTTCTACATCCAGTTAAATAAATCTTTCAAAAAATTCAGGTCCTAGACATTTTTAATTAAATGAAGCTGAGAGAATTCTTCGTCAGGAAATGTGAAAGGAAGTTATTCAGGTTGAAGAGAAATGACATCAGAAGGAAACCTGGGTCTTCAACAGGGGAAGAAGCTACCAAAAATGGTAAACATGTGAGCAAAATAAAAGACTACCTTTTTGTCCTTCTGTAATTTCTTTTAGAGATAACCAGTAATTGTTTTTGCCTGTGATCCATACGATATCATACAGCATGTATTTCTGACCACACGGGAATTAGAAATCACCAACAGAGTATCTAGAAAATCTCCAAATAAAAATTAATCAGCACGTATTTAGGTTTATCCATTATAAACTTAAGAGTAAAATCCCAAAGCTACGAAACCTGTGGAAGAAAACAGAAGATCTTGGCAATCTTGGGGCAGGCAGAGATTTCTTAGGACATGCAAAGCCCTAATCGAATTTTTTTATGATACATTGGTCCCCATCAAATTCTTCTCTTTAAAAAGAGACAAGCCACAGACTGAGAGAAAATATTCACGATATATTTAACTGGCAAAGTACTTGTATCCAGAATAAAGAATTGCTATAAATCCATAATGAAAGATATACAATCCAGTATTAAAAATAGGCAAAGAACAAGCATAGACACTTTGCAGATGACCAATAAGCACATGCAAAGGTGCTCAACATAATTAGTAATTAGACAAATACAAATTAAAACCACAATGAGATATCATTTCTCATGCGCTAGAATGCTTAAAATTTTATAAAGACTGACCCTTGCAAATGTTGGCAAAGACGCAGAACAACTGGAACTCTCGTACTTTGCTGGTGGGAACACACAATCGCTTTTACTTATAAATTCAACATACACTTACAGTATGACCTAGGTATTTCTCCTAGGTATTTTCCCCAGTGAAAAAAAATAAAAAACATTTGTCCACAAAACGACTTGCACATATTCTTCACAGCTTCATTCACAGGACTCCAAAATTGGAAATAGCCCAAACTACCATCAACAGGTGACTAGATAAACAAATTGTGGTATAATCCTGCCACTGATGACTTCCCAGCCAATCTGAGGACAGACACAGGTCACAGCAGCCCTTAGCGCTGTGCCCATGGTGAGAACAGCCCACAAGTAACGCCAGACACAGATGCCAAGGTGGGGGACACGGTGAGGTCAGAGGCTGATGACCAAAGGCCAGGAGGGAGGAACTCTGCTTCCTTGGGAGGCCAGACCCTCCTTTCTGAATGTGACAGGGCACACAGGTCCGCTTCTGGCGCCTGGACTGTGTCTTGGAAAAGGAAAAGGGGGAAAGAAACCTTGGGTGACATCAGAAACTTAGATCTCACTGAGTCTAAGTTTTAAAGCAGTAGAAACTGAGGACTCTTCAGTTAGTTAAATGAAAAATTTTGTTGCTACCAATAGGAAAGGGGCTTTGAGCGCAAGATGAGCTTAGATATTAACAAAAAAAAAGATGAAAGTTAAAGTTTTTTGCACTTCTGACATGCACTTGAGTTATTTGTGCATTTCTAGAGGATCAAAATATGAGAGATGGGCCCTGAGAGAAGCAGCCTCTGGGAAGAGAGAAGGGGAAACAGTGGCCAGAGACCTCACGACTCCAAATCTAGATTCCAGAGACCCTCTGCACTAAGGTGGACGCCTGGTAATAAGACATGCCACAGTAGGATTCATTGAGCTGTGTTGGCTCAAAGTAAGCTGCACTCCCTTTGAAATTCAAATGAACTCCAGTGCAGTTTCACCTCTACAGAAAGGATATTTTCTTTTTTTTTTTAAATTATTTTTTTAAATTGAAGGATAGTTGATTTACGTTGTGCCCATCTCTGGTGTAAAGCAAAGTGACTCAGTTACACACATATAGACTTTTTTTTTTTTTTTTTTTTGCGGTACGCGGGCCTCTCACTGTTGTGGCCTCTCCCGTTGCGGGGCACAGGCTCCGGACGCGCAGGCTCAGCGGCCATGGCTCACGGGCCCGGCCACTCCGCGGCACGTGGGATCCTCCCAGACCGGGGCACGAACCTGCGTCCCCTGCATCGGCAGGCGGACTCCCAACCACTGCGCCACCAGGGAAGCCCACATATAGACATTTTTAAATATTCTTTTCCATTACAGTTTATCCTAGGATATTGAATATAGTTTCCTGTGCTCTACAGTAGGACCTTGTTGTTTATCCATCCTATATATAATAGTTTAAATCTGCTAATCCCATACCCCGAGTCCTTCCCTGAGAAAGGATATTTTCTACACCGACTCAGTCCCAACTCTGAGAAACATGTCTGCATTTGTTTGAATATTAAAATTTATTGTTAAATAGAAAACCTTATTATTCCCATGAAATCCTAAAGGTTTTTAAGCATTCACCTTCCACTCCAGAGTCCAAACTCCTAGAAAAGCCCTTCTTCTGCTCCAGGAGGGGATGGTAGGGTGATCCTTCCCCCTATCCTCACCCCACCCCAAGCGTAACCAGTGGACAACAAGGGCATCTTGGTGGCCCCGGGGACTGAGGCTCTTTCATCGCTAGAGGATGCTAGAGACAGTTGGGAACTTGAGTGACCCACCATCCCAGCTGGCCTGAGACTGTCCCCGTTTTAGCAGCGAAAGCCCAGTATCTCAGGAAATTTCTCAGTTACCCTGCCAGCAGGTCAGGAGTTGCTGGTCAGAGGCTGTCCCTCTCCACAGGGCAGCTGCCTCCTGACTTAGAGCCTCTGTTCAAAAGGCTTCTTGATGTGGGTGTCTCCACCTACATCCTGCCTGTTTCAGCCAGTTCTCCTGACTTTGAGTTCTGTTTGATAGCATCCACCCCATCCCATGACTCCTTGGATCTCAGCTACAATCAGTCTCTCTTGGCTTTTCTTGGTACCTCCAGCCCAAGGACACCAGGTTAGTTGCCAAGAAGACCCATAGTTTAGAAAGAGTTTTTAACAACTGTAAGTTACCTGTAAATTTCACGGCTATCCATTCTTATGATAAAGAATATTTACTTCTTGTTGTTTTCTTTAGATCTATGTCATTCCAAAATGCTTGAAAACTGTACAGCATCAATATTCACTGCCCTTTTCTGAGCCCTCTTACCTTCAAGTAAAAGCCCGAGTTGGGGATTCGAGTTTTGATTTTGTTTCTGGTCCGTGGGAGTCCTGGAGGAGTAACACATATACACAAAACAAAAAGGAAATGAGCAACGTTCACTGCTCTTCAGCTGGGTTTGGGGGTTTGCTGCTGAAGCGTGCCTGCAGCTTTAGATGCGCACGTCGGTCCACCAGCAAGAAGGCTGGTTTGGACTGCAACCTTCATTCATTCATTCATTCATTCAACAAATATGCATTGCACACGGAGGTGCTTCAGAGATGAAACTAAACAAAAATGCGGCCAGCACTCACTAAGGCTCTGGCCTGCCGTTACTAACCCTCATGCCCGCTTCTGCCTCCTCTGTGTCCTGCACATAGCCGGGTAAGTGGGAGTTTAATGAAAAAATATACGGCTGAAGGAGAGGAAAAAGTCTTTCCTTGATCATTGTGGGGTCCTGGGGTCTGAAAACTAAACTGACAAAGATGAACAGGAGAAAAGCATATGCATTTATTTAACAGAAGTTTTAGGTGATCTGGAAGTCTTCATAAGGAAATGAAGACCTGAAGTGACAGTTAGACCTGAGTGTTTTGTGCTGGGTTTAATGAGGAGCGTCCAGGCATGGAGGAATATGACAGGTGAAGGAGTATGAGTGTATTAAACTGGGGGGATCTTAACAAGGTCTGTTTGTTAGGGTTCTTCTTGGCGTCTCTTTGTCTTTAGAGATAAGGATGCTCTTTTCCTCCAGGTAAAGGGAGGGCACCTCTCACATGAGGGTTTTATGACCTGTTTCAGGGAAGAAGGGCAAGTGGGGTAGAGGTCAGGGTAAGCTTCCAGCTGTATTTTCTCAAGTCCCTTCAGCTTAAAATACCCGATATGTCCAGGTGCCCTATCTTGGAGTAGCATATTCTGAACCCCATCACAGCTCTGGCGATAATGATGCCATTGTATGTGATCGAAGAGCCTGTTGTTGTACAATAGATATGCAGGGGCAGAGATCAGTAAAACCAACTCCATCCTCTAGCGCTGCCCCTCCCCCGCAAAGCACCCCCGGCACACCCCTCCTTAACCGCAGCCAGGGCCTTGATGCCGGGACCTGGTTTCCTAGACGCCTCAAGCCATTTGTAAGACGGCACTAAAGTGAATTCTCAAGTCCTCCGTTTATTCAACACAGTAGACAGACAATCCTTGTATCACAGGTCCTGAGTGCAAGCAACAGAATTTTCATCTTTGAACTCCATCACAAAGGGCCTGTGTGCTAAGAACACGGCAGTTCCCTGAATCACGGGGAAGGCTGGGTCACTGGGTTTGGGAATGGGCGGGGAGGAGAAGAGAATGGCAAAAACAGGCACAAAGCAGGACTAATGTGGTCAGGGGGGCACTGCTGAGCTGAACAAGGTAAGTGCCCAAGTCTCAGAAAACAGCATCCCAATGACGGAGTGTGGTGATGTGTCCCCCACCGGCTGCACCAAAAGAGTGGGGGAAGAACTGGTACCTCTCGCTCTGGTGTGGCTTTTGCAGTCATTCCCCCCTCCCCAAGATATTACAATGGAAGGGAGGGGCCCTGCCCCAGAGGAAACCGGATGCAACAGAGACGGGTAGCCCCGAACATACTGCAGCTCTCCTGACAGGGTCTGGTTGCATCTTTGTAACTAGGCTTCTTCAAGTATCAGTACTTACTCAGGGGTGCAGGCAGCCTCTAGAAGCTGGAACAGTCAAGGAAGCAGAATCTCCTCTAAAGCCTCCAAAACAGAACGATACTTTGCCTTGACCCCAGTGAGACTGACCTGGGGCATCTGGCGTCCAGACCTGTCAGCGAATACACTTGTGTTGTTTTACGCCACCAAGGGTATTACAGCGGCCACAGGAAACCAAAACACTCTGCATGACAAGCAGGAAGGTAGAGAGGGGCCAAGGGGCTCACTTGTCACATCCCAGGAACACAGACCCTGCCTCCTGCTGGGGAGCATCGTCCTCGTGTCCCAACCCAGAACCTCTCCCTAAGTGGGAGAGTCCTCCGGGGCTCAGTAGAGCCCTGGGACAAGCGGCGGTCCTTCATTAGCTCCAGAAGGACGGCTCACCTGCCCTCAGCCTCCGGCAGACAGGGCATCTTATGGCTGTTCTGAATCTGGCGACACGCGCGCTTGCCAGGGCCCGGGGTGGGAAGGTCGTAAGAGCTCTCAGGGCTGATCTGGGTGCCGCCACAGTTCCCGTGAGTCTGAACTAGCGCATCCATTGTATGAACAAGCGCATGTTGGAAACACCCAGATCGGAGGAGGAGCTGAGCTACAGGCTAGAAAGGTAAACAGTGGTGCTGCTCTGAGAGCCGCCGCTGTTACTCAAGGCATTTTGATCCCGGAGCACCAGACACACGGGCCCCGTCACAGGTATCCTCTGAAGATGCACAGACAAGCCCAGGTGAAGATGAAGCATTTTCTGCTCTTTTTGTTCCCGCCTCAGTCCAAATGTATTTATCTCAACACTTCTCAGCACAGTGGGGTGTGAAGCAGGGGAGCGGAGGGAGGAGACGCCCCAGCGACTCATCACGGGGAAGGGTAATTGGGTCAAACTCCTGTTTACTGGAATGGCTTTCTACTGACACACACAAAAGTTCTGAAATAAAGGAGGCCTGTAATTGTTTGTTTCCTTTTGCTTTTTTGGTTACAACAGTAAAAACTGTCCTTCAGACTTAGCCCCCAAAGACATCAGAGCTCGACAATGACGAATGGGGAACAGATGTTTCTGGGCCGTCAGAATGGCAGCTTCCTCTTCGACACGTGGACTCCAGGATGCAGGTCACTGTCTGGCCTTGGAGGCCAGACAGACCAGGCCTAGCAGCCAGGGCTCGGGCTGTAAGGGGGTGTGGGATGATGGGCCAGGCTTCCCTGGACCAAGTTGGGCAACTCGGGGTTTTTAACTGCCTTGGGGATAAGCGTGTGTGCCTTGAATGAGGAACTAGGACAGGCCCTGACTTCCCAGCAGGGGTGCAGCTCAATGTACAAAGTTCTTGCTCCCCAAGGCCTCTGAGGCAGGGGACAGAGGAGGATCTGCTCTTCTCGGGGCCTGGGGGCCAGCTCTGCAATTCTGTGCCACCCACCTTCCCACGTCACTTCACTCCCCCACTTCCTTCTCCCTGGAAACCCCACGTGGCCAGCCTGGGGATGGCAGATGGGGGTGGACAGATCAGGGCTAACGGCCAGGCAGCCTCTTCCTCTCAGAGGTTCCCCACCTCATCCAGTCTCTGGTCCCCAGTGGCACCAGCCTCCCAGCAGGTCACCCCATGGTTCTCCGATGGCCTCAGTACCTGCTACTTGGGCACCTGCTGCCGGTGTCCTTGGGGTGTTCAGTGGGAAACCCGGGGTTCTGGAGGGTCTAAGAGGGTGCAGTGGACATGACCATGCCAACTCCCAGGGCAGCTGATACCAGAGGCTTGGGGGGCAGCCCACCAGGAGCCAGAGGGGACCCTGCCACATGCCCTGAGGTTCCTCCACATTCACAGCCCCTTCCCCACCCACCAGGAAACAGCTGCAGGGGTTGAGGTCACCCTACACCCTCTTTCCCGCCATACTCACAACATCACGTGCAGTGGCCCCATCTCCACTCCTATTAGGACCCACTGAGACCTACCGTGTGCCAGGCTCTCGACGCCAGCGGCTAGGTTAAGAGGCAGCCCCTGCAGTCCAGCTCCCCGGGTTCAAATCCCAGCTCCAGACACATCATCCTCCACGTGCCTGCGCATTTCATAACCTCTGCGTGCCTCAGTTTCCCCATCCTTAAATGGTGAGAAGTTTAGTACTTTCCAGGGGAGCTGCTTGTGACTATTAAATGTCAAGTGCTGGGCGCTGGGCTGACACGTGGGAGCTCCAGTTACAAGAGGCTCAGAAAGCGGAGCGCCTGGCCTCAGGGGTGGACCCAAGTGGTCGGGCGGGCTGTCCTCCAGCCACGGACCCCACCCCTGCGAGCCTTCAGTGGGCTGGCAGTGCGCATGCGCGGGCCCTGCGGTCCACGCGCATGCGCACCAGCTCAGGCCGGGAACGCTGCTGGGAGCAGCATCCTCCCACCGAAGGTTCGGAGCAGAGGGCAGGGGTACGAGGGGGCGGCTGGAGCCCAGTTCGCTCTCGCGAAGCACTTCCTGAACGGCACATTCAGTTACCACAAAATGAGTCAAGGTCCCTTTCAAGTGGCTTGCTGAGCTTCCCCCTGATCTGACACGGCCTCCCCGGGATGGACGGGCCGCAGCCTTTCCTGGTGAGCTGTCAGGCCCCGCTCGGAAACCCCTCCTCTGGGCACGAGCGCCGGGCCCTGCACAGGCACTGCGTCACTTCTCCCCTGCAACAACCCCATGGGGCAGGGTTTAGTCTTGTCCCCATTTTAGAAATGAGGAAACTGAGGCTCAGAGAGGTTGGGTGAGTGGCCTTGGATCACACAGCTAGTCAGGGTCAGGGCTGGGATTTGAACTCACGCCTGTCTGGCTCATAACCTGCACGCTCTTTCTCCGGGCTCACTGTGGTGAGGGGAGGCCACGTTCACCTTGCCTGCCTGGGTCAGAGAGAGGCCTGGAAGCTCTCATTTGTAAAATGGAGATGCCGGGGAGGTGAGACTATGGAAATGGAAGGATTAGAACCCATTTCTCACAACCCAGGAGGAAACAGGGGACTGTACTTTCTAGGCAGGAGATACAAGGGCCACACTGATAGGGGTAGTGTCTCCCTGTGGACTGATTCCTCATAAGAAGGGGGTCCCTTTGCCCATAAAATGTCTCATCTGAGGGAATTCCCTGGCGGTCCAGTGGTTAGGACTCCACGCTTCCGCTGCAGGGGGCACGGGTTCCATCCCCGTCGGAGGAACTAAGGCTCCGCAAGCTGCCGCGGTGTGGCCAAAAAAAGAAAAAAAGTCTCCTCTGAAAGACCGAGGATGAGGGAGAGAGCCCCAGAAGGCTCTCCCTGAAACCTGGCCTTAGGAGCAGGCACTTGCCTGGGTGGAGGGCGAGCCTCACCTGGGAAGGCCCTTCATCCTGGGGTGGGGAGGTGGGGGGAAGCAGGATGGGGCTCCCCAGCTCTGCCAGAAATGCATGGCCCCAAGGCCCGTGTGGGTCCCACCACAGGGAGGTCCTCTTGGGCCCCTGGGAAAGAGGGAGGGCTTCTCAGTGGTTCTCGGGGAAATAAGAAAGAAAAAAGGAAACAGGTGCATTTGAAACACAAAGACGGCCTGTGGAAAACCCACACTGGCCAAAAGGGTCTGAGTTGGGCTGCGGGTGACTTGGGGCTTTGTTTTTGCTTTTGTCATTGTTGTTTTGATTCAGTTTAGGACTTTTCTTAGTAATCACCACTAGGAAAGTCAGGTGGCCACACAAATGGAAAAAAGAGAGAGAGAGAGAGAAAAACAAAACGGGGTGATAACAGCAGATCAACAAATCTAAGGACATTTTCACAGGACTCGCCCATCGTTTTGAGATGGAAATGAGTGTGCGCCTAAAGTCATATCTTTTTTCCTGATTCCCTTTGTCTTTTTTAAAAACCAACTTTCAATTACAGAAATAATTCACAGCCTCCTCGTAAAATACTACACATGATAAATAAGGCTCAGGAACCCCTTGGCCACTGCCCCGTGGAGGGGCAGAGGCCCTCCCCCCATCAGCCGCTACGTTCCATATGCTGGAGGTCTTTTCCGACTGGACGGAGCTTCTTAGGCCTCTCATTATTTACTGCTTAGTTTTCAAGAGTGGGCTCAAAGCCGGCGGCTAAAGCATGTGCTTAAAGAAGCTTGTCCTGTGAGTCAAATCCCAAGCTTCGCCACAATGCCTAGCTCCTCAGAAGGACCCAGAAAGGTCTGAATTGCTCCCAGACGCTTCCTCCAAACAATCACTCAGCCTTCATTGCAAAGCGCTCTCACACACCTCCCCACCAGCCCCCATGCTCCCATCCCAGCCCAGGCTTGCAGGCATCAGCATTTCTATTGTAGAGATGGTGCACCGAAAGCTCCTCAGAGCTAAGAGTCTTGCCCCAAACTACCCTCCCTGGATGGTTTCTCCACAACAGCAGCGACTCCCGACCTCAAGTCCTGCCTTCTCACCGAGGTCTCAGGAGATGATAACCTTCCGGGCATAAATGTCCGGTAACCGTGCTCCCATTAGAGTCCCTACATTTCCTGACTAAAGCCAACTGTTCCTGTGTCAGGCTTCATGAAGCTCTGAGTCTGTGTTCTTATGGAGATTTTCCACCTAGTCTCTCAAACCAGGAGCACAGGAGACTCTTGAGGTTCTGGAACATTCTAGCAGATCATAAATACCAGACCTTCAAGCAGCAGGTTGTAGAAACAGGGGAAAGAGATGTACCAGCCTCCACGCCAACCCTGTCCTTCTCACACCCTCCACTCTGAGCTCATCCACACTGGGTCATGGGAGACACAGTGTCCAAAGTCCCTGACCAGACCGCAGTGTTGCTCTGAGGATGAAGTGGGCTATTGTGTGCGTGGTAGCAACTGAGGTGGGTACCCTCAAGTGGGAACAGGTGGGACAAGAGGTAGAAAAGTAAGACAGTGTGAAAAACTTTAGGACCTGGGTCTAGAACACTCTTCCCACAGTGCAGACATCATGCTCTACACACAAAGGACAGTGCACGAGGTCAGGCCAGAAGGGGAGACTAGAACTGCTTTCCCTTCCTGGAGATTAATAGGATTATTAGCACATTAAAGGCCCTGACAAGTCTTGCAGTAATGGAAACAGTTTAATTCTCTAGCACAATGTTTGCAGAACTTACTAGTTCAAAGAACTCTTTTCTGGCAAAATGCTTGCTGCTATCTGTCTGTGGAACACATGTTGAGACCTGCTGGTCTGGCTATCTGGGGATAGTAGCAATGTTGGCCGCAGTGCTTCTTAAACAGTTGTTAACTTCTGCCCCTTACTGCAAGGGCCCTGGCTCCCAGCCTTGCTTCTGATAGGTTAGACAGACCCAGTGTCTAAAACCCTAGGGTGTTTTAATGATGGCTTGAGTTTCAAACTATAGGGTCTCAACCTGTGGCCCCTGGGCCAAATCTGGCTCACTGCCTGTCTTGGTAAATAAAGTTTTATTGAAACACAGCCACTCCCATTCTTTTCCAAATCTGGCCCACTGCCTGTCGTGGTAAATAAAGTTTTATTGAAACACAGCCACTCCCATTCCTTTCCATATTGCCTCTTACTGTTTTTGTGCTACAATGGTAGAGTTGAATCGTCATGACAGAGACTCACAAAGCCTAAAACCTTTACTATTTGGCCTTTAGAGAAAAATTTTGCTGAACCCTGGTTTAAGAGAAAATCAAAACTTACCTGAAGGGCTTCCCTGGTGGCTCAGTGGTTAAGAATCCGCCTGCCAATGCAGGGGACAGGGGTTCGAGCCCTGGTCTGGAAAATTCTCACATGCCGCAGAGCAATGAAGCCCGTGTGCCACAACTACTGAGCCTGTGCTCTAAAGCCCGCAAGCCACAACTACTGAGCCCACGTGCCATGACTACTGAAGCCCGTGCCCCTAGAGCCCGTGCTCCGCAACAAGAGAAGCCACGACAATGAGAAGCCCGCGCACCACAACGAAGAGTAGCCCCCGCTCGCCGCAGCTAGAGAAAGCCCGCGCACAGCAACGAAGACCCAGCGCAGCCATAAATAAATAAATAAATACAAACTTACCTGAAATATTGACTCTATAAAGCCTCAATATCATGGAAAATTTAGACTCTAAATCCCTATAATTTGGCCCAATGCAGTTGTGCTGTGGTAAGTTGTTGGTATTACTGGCCCACACAAGGGGTTGTGTGTGTGTTAGTAGGATGAGAATAGAAACAGGGATGGGGAGGGAGGAAAGTTTTACTGCTTAAGAATGTTGAATCTGGAGTCATAGTGGGGCTCAAATTCCAGCTCCATTACTGTTACCCCATAATAAGCCTCAGCTTGATCTCAGGTGAAAAACATGGAGATAGTTCATCACCTGGACAGGATTGTTATGGACAGTGAATAAGGTCACATGTGCAGAGACCCTCTGCCACCTCGCAGAAGACTCAGCATTTCTTATTAAGTGTGCCCAACATGCATTAAGAGCTCAACAAATATGGCTTCCATCCAGGAATTATTCAAGGGACCCATAATCATATTTGAGGGGCTGGTACCATCTGGGCAAGACAAAAAGCTCCGCTCTTTCCTGATTGGATGTGAGGTGCTAATAATTCGAGTCACCTCCTGGGTGTGACCCTCAGCCCCGTTCTCAGATGCCGTGTGTGGGCATCAATCACGTCACACGTACGTAGGGAACATCCAGCTACTCCATGGATAGACCACGTGACCGCCTGGGAAGCAGATGGTCCTGGAAGTGTAACCCACAGACTGAAGCCCAGTGGGCAGAAGCAAGGTGTGAGCCACTTTTATCCTGGCATTCGCGATGGGGGACATTTAGGATTCCGGAGGGCAAACGGAGCAGGGATGCTCTCTGTCACCCAGCAAGGTCTGCCAGGAGAGACGCTGGTGTTTACCCGCCGCATCCTTTAGCTTCTATTGCACTCACTTGCGTTGTATATTTAATGGGGAGATTTGCTGAAGTGGTTACTAAGCCACAGGGAATAAAGGAAGGGAGCGGGGAGCCCCTCCCTGACCCTGAGGTTGGCAAAGTCACCTCCTTAATCAGACCTGTGCTGGGCTATGACGTTATTCACGTTTAGGGCATCAAGCCTGGAAGCTACAATTGTAGCAGGAGCTAACTGGAGTCCAGGCAGCCTGTTCCTGCCATAGATTTATGATGTTTACTCAACGATGGATGGGAACGTTCAGGGAAAGGATTTTCCCTCCCTCTCCTCACAGTACATTGTCAGTCCACAGTGATCAAGGTCCTGACTTGGGGGTGAGTGCGCAGAGCCTTTTTTAAAATGTCTTCATGGGCGAGAAGAACAGATCCTGTATCTGACCTTGACCGACTGTTCAGCGCTAAGCTGAAGGAGCGGTCAGCGGGACGAGGGTTTATCGCGGGACCGAAGGACCGCATTGCTTTGCCCGAGATGCCGTATCGGGTGCTATCCACACAGGCCCGATGAATCAGGAGCATCTGGCCGCCGTGCCACCGCGCCGGAGACTTGGAGAATCCCCGACAGAGGCCTCCACGCTCCCTGCCGAGGGTTTGTTCTCAGGTTCTTGGAGCTGATTTGCTGGTGACTCCAGAAAAGGGAGGTCTCCCGTTTCCCAAGTTTTCCTACCTCCTTTCTGTGATGAGACACAGAAAAAAGGAGAGTCGCGTGTTTCTGTGTCAGTCTAGACAGAACAAGCCTTCTGGACCTACAGAGTGACGGAAAGGCATCGACTCTCAGAGGGGAGCCCCTTTCTGGAAGTAGGTTCCTTACTCGCGTCCATCCTGCACTTGGACCCGGAGGAGAGGAAATGCACAAACCCTACAGCGCTCAGGAGCGTTTGTCTCCCCTGCTCTGGTCCTGCTGCTCTTTAGTTGTATGACTTCGCCTTGGGCCTGGTGATGGGTGATATACTGGGGACAATAATACCAACCACGTGAGGTTGTTTCACAAACTAAGTTCACATTTTAAACAGTTTGGTTAAATAAACCCACTCCGAGTACCAGCCTTGCCGCTTCCTCACGGGGTCGTTTGGGGCAATTCGTTTGCCCACTCTGAGTCTTCATTTCTCCATCTTAAAATGGGGAGGAATGGGCCATGGAGGAGTGTACGGAAGTGCTTTTTTTAAAACCAATATGCTCAAAGGTTTTCAATAAACATTATTTTCATGTCTCAATTTGATGGAAAGATGTATTTCTCCTTGAATTTAAGGAGGAATCAGAGGAGATCGTACAAACACTGCCATAAATCAAGCTAAAAATCTATTTTTACAGGCACTGGGAGGGGGGGATCTAAGTGACACCCCAACATGTTACTCTTAGAGGATTTGAACGTTTTGCCTAATTTGAACCCTGTAATTTCGCAACCTTTTCTTTAAGAGAGGCCCAGCTTTCCAGTACTTGTGTTTGTTTGTTTTGTCATTTAAGCCAGTGTGGTGCAACAGATATAAAGTAGGCACTGTTTTTTCTTTTTTTTTTTCCAGTAAACACTAGAATTTTCCTGTTTGAACTCAATATAAGAAACAGGGAGTATTTGCCACCTTCGGGGAGCCCTTTTCCTAACAGGGGTTCGGGAGAGGAGAGCTGAAGGAGATTCAAACGTGACTAGCAGTGGGGAGGATGAATTGTTGGGGAAGATTTATTTACTGGTGGAAGGAATACTTTCAAATATACTTTTCTCGGGACACACCACAACTTCCATACAAGTATTTATGTAACTTTGCAAAGCACTTTCGAGATAGAAACACACACGTGCACATACGCAGGAGCTATATTTAGTAATACTACCCATGCAGTCTTTGCCTTTAAAACTCCTATTTCATCATCTGGCTGGACAGCCAGCAGCCTAGTCATTACTAGGAACCCGGGGAGGAAGAGCCCTGTAGATACTAGAATCAACCACCCAACCAGAGCAGGGACAGCAAGCACCACCACAACTAAATGACTTTTTCAAGATTACAAGTGCATCCTAAAACAGCACACAATTTTTCCAATTTCAATATTGCAAATGCAAATATTGCATTTGCAATGCAAATCAACAATGCAAATCAACAGATTTACAAAACCAAAACAGACTCACAGACATAGAAAACAAACTTATGGTTACCAAAGGGGAAAGGGGAGGGGGAGGAATAAATTAGGAGTATGGGATTAATAGATAGATGAATAGATTAATACACTCCAGTATGTATAAAATACATAAACAAGGACTTGCTGGATAGCACATGGAATTATATTCAGTATCTTGTAATAACCTATGATGGAAAAGAATCTGAGGCTGTGCATCTGAAATCAGCACATCAACTATAGTAAATCAACTATAATTTAATAAATAAAATGTTTTAAAGAAAAATAGTTTGAAATGAATAAACAGGAAAAAAAGTATGAACTGCAGGCAACTGAATTTCTCAAAAATACTTTATTTACAAGTAAAGCCTTACAAGTGAATATTCAGACTCACCAGTCCCAGCAAACGTTGCACTGACTGATACCCTTGTCAACTAGAAAGGTCAGAAAATGAAGGAGAAGTTTCCATTCTGTAGTATTTACTGACGTCTCCCCTTGTTTGATTTGGGAGAGTGGTGATTTACAGAGCTATTGCAGTGTGTGGAACAGTTTGCCGGTAATGCAAGCTTAGGCCTTCCAGAACTAAACCTTCAGATGAGTTGCGGGGGACCAAAGACCTCCTTAGGCTTTTCTGCAGAGTAGACTCATATGTGTGTATGTTCATAACATTTACAGAAGTGAGGTGCCTGGAGAACAGGAAAGGGGTGCTTTACAACACAGATAAGCACTGATTAGGAGTATGAGGTCATCCATCAGATAAAAATATCATACACACAACCTGGATTTTAGCCCATTCTATAATTTATTCTGAAAGAAAGGAGGGGAGAACGATGGGAACCCAGAGCCTTGGGAATTGACTTCCCACGAGCTGCCTCTCTCAATACATTTTGTGGTTTGCTTCAATCGCATCTTTAAAATTGGTGGGAATATAAATTGGTGCAGCCACTGCAGAAAACAGCATGGAGTTTCTTAAAAAACTAAAAATAGAACTGCCATATGACCCAGCAATTCCACTCCTAGGTATATGCCTGACAAATCCAAAAACAATAATTCAGAAAGGCACATGGGCCCCAACATTCATAGCAGCACTATTTTCAATAGCCAAGATATGGAAACAACCTAAGTGTCCATCAAGAGATGAATGGATAAAGAAGTGTTTATATATATATATATATATATATATATATATATATATATATATACACACACAATGGAATACTACTCAGCCATTTACAATAACATGTATGGACCTAGAGGGTATTATGCTTAGTGAAATTAGTCAGACAGAGAAAGACAAATACTGTATGATATCACTTATTTTTGGAATCTAAAAAATACAACGAACTGGTGACTATAACAAAAAAGAAACAGACTCACAGATATAGAGAACAAAACTAGTGGTTGCCAGTGGGGAGAGGGAAGGGGAAAGTGGTAAGATAGGGGTAGGGGATTAAGAGGTACAAACTACTATGTATAAAATAAATAAGCTACAAGGATATATTGTACAACACGGGGAATGTAGCCAGTATTTTACAATAACTATAAATGTAATATAACCTTTAAAAACTGTGAATCACTATGTGTACACCTGAAATTCATATAATATTGTACATCAACTAGACGGCAATAAAAATAAACAAACACATACATACATAAATAAATTTTTAAGGTTTTGGCACTTTGTTTCATTTTCTCTGCCCCCTTCTCCTCTGCTTCTTCCTCCTTCTTCTAAGAGGGCAGCAAGAAACTCTCTTAGAAGTCCTTTCAACCCTGCCCTATATCTTAGGAGACTTGAAACATCATCAGTTTCCTTGGCTTCCCTTCCAATGGGAGCATGACTTGAAAGGTAGGCTCTGCCAGCCTTCACCCGAGAGACACAACAGTTGGAGGTATAAAAGTCAGGAGAGGAAGAGTTTTCGGAGGCTGGGGTTGCTGTCGGGTCTTAGGAACATTCAAGGACTTGCCATCATCCACTACGAGGCTGACACAACTCCATCACAACTTGATATGGAGAGAGTTTCTCTTTTCTTCCAACTATTTCAAAGCAAGTTACAGATCTGGTGTTTTGACCACATCTCCCTGAGGCTTCACAGCCCAAAGGTCCTATCTTCACTTAACAGTTAAGAAAATTACAGGGTAGAGGTTAAATGACAGTTTCAAGTGAAAAGCTCATGCTACAACCTAGATCTTCCTTGTTCTGGTTAGTTCCCTGTCCTGGTTCTCCTTTATCACAAAATACTCTTGCACAATCCACCCACGGGGACAGTGTTAGTAAACAGTGATGGCTGTGAGCCACCTGCCTGGAGAAAGAAAGGCTATTACATGTGTATATTAAGGCTTTAGCCTTTGCTGCCAGGACTTCAGATGCCCTCTTGACTTCCATTAACATCTCAGAAGTTACAAGGGCTGGAAATGGACCAAGACGGTGAGCCAGGGCCTGAATCTCCAGGGAAATGAAGTTCGGGGAGTTTCTAATTATAAACAACAAACTGGAGTTTGGATTGGTTGTTTTTCTTGTCTCAGAAACCTTCTGCAGAATGACTTTTCTCCCTTTATTGTGTGAGGTTTGCTATTTTTTGAATTGGTGTGTTTATACATTTTAAAGTGTTTTCCATCAATTTTCGGTGGCCAAGCGTCTCCTGAAGGCAGAGTTAAGAAGCAGAAAAATGAAGCTTTTAATCATGCTCAAGACTGACAATTAGCTAATAAAAATCCTTTTTTTCTTCCTATTTCCTCAAAAGGCAGTTCTCAGAAAAACAATTCATTTACTGTATGAACCCTGTTTACCAGCAAGGTTAAAAGTTCAGGAAAAAGAAAGACATCAAAATATTTACATTAAAGCAAATCGATGTCCCTCTACCATGTCTGGCTCTGCAGATGCAGGATCGGGCCCTTGTCACACTGTCACGGCAGAGGAAACCGTGCTCTGGCTGGCTGGCCCTGCACTGCTCTGGCTCGCTCTCTCTCTACCCCCCTTTTTTTTTCTTTTCCTGAGACTGCTGTCTCTGCTTCCTTTGCTTTCTAGATCTTTTCTTCCTTTTGCTATGATTTTACATCTTAGGTCATTAGGACCCCATCTGAGTATTTTTGCTGATGATATATTTCTAGCACTTCCTGATACATTTATTATTTTTTAAACCTCAATTTTTATGCGTTAAAATAATAGGATGATGGTCACCATTTATTGACTCTGTACCCTGCGCCTGGCGTTAGGCTAAGTGCTTTCATACATCGTTGCAAATACCCTCCTAGGGCAGCGTGGGAAGCGTTATCCTCCCTAGTTGATGATTTTGGAAACCGAGATTCCAAGAGATCAAACATGCAGACCAGAGACCCTGCAGACCAGACCTGGGGCCCGACGGATCGAGTTCTGGCATTTACGGCATCTCCATTTCTCCAACTCTAGAGGAAGGGCCCCGGCACTGACCATGCCTTCAGAAGTACTTTCCGGGGTCATTCTTGCCTCGGGAAGAGACAGGTCAGGGAAAGTCAGGTGGCCCTCAGCGAACGTGAGCAATGCACTTCCAGAGGGGACAGCAGGTGAGGGCTGGGCAGGGGAACATGCCGGCCATGGGCCAGGGCAGCCGTCCTCGCCCGTGGTCAGCATCTAGCCACTGTGCTGATCACTGTGGAAACCTGGCCTTGACCAAGAGAAGGGCCCCGCCTGGCTGCGCTTGGAGGCCTCTGCAGTCGGTCCAGGAGGATGCAGTATCGGGGTGCCAGCTGGGGACGCCGAGCTGAAGCGAGAAGGTTATCTCTCCTCACGCACGGACACTGGACATGAAATGTGGAGTAAGGAGCACTCCTCGAGTGCCCCAAGTCAGTGAGCAGGGCAGAGGGAAGTGGCTTCCAGAGTGATTCTGCCCTGAGCACATCCTTCTTGAGGCCCTACTGTGTGCCAGTCACCAGCTGGGCGTGAACAACATGGCCCGGGCCTACCCTCGAGGGCTCCGGGTGCAGGTGGCTCAGGGCCTGGGCTCACCAGGCCCGGAAGGTGTCCCCATACCTTCCATCCACGTCACCTCTCAGAGTGGCTTCCCCAAAGTGCTGGGGTGGGGGTGGGGGTAGGGGTGGGAAGAGGCCTCCCTTTCCGCGGTGTCAGGTGGGTCTGAAGGGAGACTGCCAACGACCCCCAAGGGCTCAAAATCACCCCCCACACCTACCCATTTCCACACACAGACACACCCACCGGCCACCTGCACATACCGTGGACACACACACACACCGCAACACGCACATGCACACACAGATCACAGATAGTCAAAGGCACAAACACATCACACACACACACCCAGGCCTCCATGCCCACTCCACCTGTGCGCCCTGCAAAGACACCCGCCACACATGCAGGAGCACGGGTGCTCACACCCCACAGACACCCACGCTCAGCCACGCACGAAGCACACAGGCCACACACACACACTGAGCGCACACACGTGAGCCACACACGTGCCATCCCCACGTCCAGGCTTATGCACGTGCACACGTACACACCACACAGAGCACACACAGCGGTGCCCATACCCGCCCATCCACGCACCACGCCCACCTCACACACCCGCTCCACACGCACGTGCCACGGGCACCCAGCTCACGTGTACCCACACACCACACCACATCACACACACCACACACACAAGCGCGTATGAACACGCACACACTCGCACCACAGACACACACACCACCCACACATACCACACGTGCACCCCACAATACTCACATGACCACACACCCCACACCCACACACAGGTGTACATGCACGCACTCATTCTCACTCCCCCGTTTTCGACTCTGCTAATTCTAGGGCAGCCCTGCCAAAACCGTGGATACGCTGCCAAACCCCTTTCCTTCTGGAAGGGGTGACCGTTGTGTGCACGAATTAGTGTTTATAAAGCAACTTCTTGGGAAAATTCAAAAGCAGATATAAGGTGACCTAAAGATAGAGCGCCCACTATCTTATTGTCTGAACCAGGACATGTTTGAGAGTGAAAAGCAGAGCGGAAAGGAATTAACAGGCACTAATTGATGTCTAACTGGCATGGATGGGATCGTCCTGGGCAAATACGGTAAATGGTTTCCTCCCCTAAAGGGACTGTCGTGTTGTGCTGCCTCTAGAGGTTCCAAAGATGAAAAAAATAATGGAATCAGAACCGGTAGGAGCTGGAGACAGGACACTAGTAGTTTTGGATGATAGATTTCTCTCATTTTTTGCTTTTCCTTCTCAAATGGCAGCGAGGACCACTTCCACTGGCAGCACTCGTTTCATGGTCCCTTATCCTGGACCCCTTCTCCATCTCATTGATTCTTGAATGGCCCTGCCGTTAGCTGAGGGCTGGGGGCCTGCCTGGGGCCCCAGGAACCTCTGTCTAACTGATTTCCTCACCCACCCCACGAGCTCCTCAGAAGAATAAAGACCAAATTCACTTTACCAGCCTTTCTTCAGCACCTACGTCAGGCAGGCATATGTTGGGCTTTGGAGGTGAAAGGTGTGACCACAGAGCTCTGACCTCAAGGGGCCCAGAGAGCAGAGCAAACAGCTGTGCTCTCCGGTCCCCTGGGATCTTGTTGAAAAGCAGATACTGGTGCCAAGGGGCCAGGGTGGGGCTTCTGCCTGTTTCACCCACCCTCTCACCACACTTTGAGAATTAGGCACTTTTCAGAGAACAGGTGTGTCCACATCCTGAACCTTTTGTGACTGAGGATCCTCACCCAAGGCTGGCAAGAGGCAGGGCCACCATGGTCACTGAGTTACCCCAGAAGATGCTCGCGGGCTGCCACCCTCTTGCTGGCTGCCGCAGCAAGAAGGGGACGAGGACCTCACACGGATCATTTGATTTCCAATCGCCCCATTTTCCATGATTCTCTAGGATCTTCCTTCCGACTGGTACTTACCACGCACAGTCCTTCGTAAGGAAAAAAACGGCATTTGCTTGTTGTACATATTTATAAAATGTAATACAGAGAGGCGCCGTGAGAGAGATGAGCGAGGTCAGACTGCTCTGGATTTCAACCAAGATGAACCATCACATTCCTAGTTTTGTGCTTTGAAACAAAGGGAAACTCGGTTTTCTTAGCTGAAATGAAAGGATAATAATCCCACCTCTGCGGCCGGTTATGAGGACTGGAAGTAATGTTGTGAATCACCAAAGAGCTGGGATGATTCTCAAGGTGCACCTCTATCAATCCATCTACTGAGCCAGTCATTACTGAAAACGCAGTACCTGGAGACCTGGGAAGATTAAGGCCGGGACTCCCAGCTGAAGGATGGGGTGTGGAGGGGCTGTGCCCCATTCCCAGCCATGGGGACTCAGATGGCTTCTGAGATCTAGGTAAATCATGGGAAAAGAGAGACAGACCCGGGGTTACAGAAGTGAGAGCATCACGCATAGGCAGACCTTCACAAGGGAATCCAAGTCTCACATCTGGAGACATCGGTGCTCCCCAGGCGCCTGTGAGTCAAGGCTAGACGTTCCCCAGGTAGACTCCCTGCCACCGAATCAAAGCAAATGTGACTCAAAAGTACTCCAGTCTTAACAAAAAGATACGTCAATCTAGAAATTTCAAGCAGAGCCATCTATCAGAAAGCCTCAGTCTCCATAAGCACGCTGCAGCTCGCCTAAAACGATGAAACCCCCATGGCTTTTGATAACGGAGTCAGAACCCAATGTGGGGGTTCACAGGAGCGAAGCCGGGCCCCGCTGTTTCAATCACAGTGCATTTCTGAGCCAGATGCTCACGTGGGGAGCAGGGGAGGAACGTGGCTTCACCCCACGAAGTTTTCATCTCTACCGGATTCATTTTCTCTTACTGGCATCTCTGATGAAAAGGGAGCACGTGGACCCACCAGCATGAGGGGGAAGCCACCTGAATCCCAGGTGGGGAGCCCGTGTGTGACCATGTCCATCCGGACAAGTACATGGAACCCTTAGCTCAACCATGTTTGTGCTGTGATTGAAATACATGCAGATTTAACTTCAGAGTAACTTGCAAACATCTTAGAGATACTGGAGCGAAAAGGAGAGGGTCTGGAAGACTGGGGACGAGCAAATATCCCCACCACTTCCTAAAAGAATGGGTTCTAAAAACTACAGAAGAGAGACTCACTCCGATTTCCGGGCAAGCCCAGAAGAGGTGTGAGACAAAGCTCACAAGCGTTTGGGAAGAAAGTGGTGGTCTCTACAGAGGCAACACGAGTTCTCTAAGAGAAAGTCATTCCATGCTAACCTCATTTCCTGTTTTGACGAGCTTCACCAGAACAGTCGATTAGGGGAATGCCCCAGAAAGTGTGTCTTGCTTTCAGTAAAGCATCTGAAAACCTCTCATCGGATCCTATGCACATAAGATACAAAAGATGGGCCAGAGGATGGTGTGACCAGAAGAATTCACAGTTGGCAGGACAGACATCCCAGAGAGGTCCACTCACGGCATGGTGTCAATCCTGCTACCTTGAATCCCACTTCAGCTGCTGGAGATGGCCAGGCTGGCCGCCTGGGAGGTCTTAGTTGGACAGACTATTCAGTCTTCTCTCCCCTGTGGCAAGTATGGTTTGAAATGGTTCTCTGCAGCTCCACACATAGAGAAGGTTAAAGATTGCAAGGGGACGGTGGCATTCTGTAGCTAGTTTTGCACCAGTTATAACCATTGGAGGGAGGAAAAAATGTTTCCATGAAGGGGCCCAGGGCCCAGTCCTATCACCATTTAAAAAATAACTTGACAGAATGGGTAAACAGGAAGGTCCTACTGTATAGCACAGGGAACTATATTCAATATCCTGTGAGAAACCATAATGGAAAAAGAACATAAAAAAAGAATGTGTGTGTATGTGTGTGTATATATACATATATATATATATATATATATATATATATATATCTGAATCACTTTGCTGCACAGCAGAAATTAACACAACCTAGTAAATCAACTGTACGTCAATATAAAAATCAATGAATTAAAAGATAACTTGGAGGGAGACACTGAAAGCATATTTATCAAATTTACAAATCACACAAACCTCTGAGAAAAAAATGGTTTCAAAGAATCAACTCACACGAGTTGGAAAGCTGGGATGAAACAAGACAGAACCCATGTGAAGTCCGACGTTTCCTTTCAAACCACAGCTCACTGTAGGAGCCCAAAATCGGGGTACAGTTGATCCTAGTCGTGCCACAACTACTTGAGTGTGGCCAGAAATGACAAAACAACATTTCAGAGTCTTCCCCTTCACTCGTAAATTCTTTTCCATAATAATAAGCTCTTGGGAGTTTGTGACAAGCCCTAAAAATCCCTTCCCTACTTATGGGACAGCCTTGTTGTGAGGACAAAATAAGTCAAAGGTGGTAAAGCGCTTTGAAAAAGGGAAAGCTCTGAAATTCAAAATAGTATTATTATTTGGTGGAAGGTGCTTTCCCTCCAAAAAAAGAAAAAAAAAAATCTGACAGTCTGCAAGCGATAAGCAGAAAGTGATTCAGCGCCGGCTTCTGTTTGTTTCTCCAGCCCTAACCCCGTGCTGGTAGAGCTCGTCGAGCCGCCGAGCTGAGCCCAGCTCAAAACCCCAACACCTCCCAAACTCCAAACCCCTCTTCCGGCGAGCTGCTTTTCCAAAAGCTCTTTCTGGAGGGCCTGCTTCCCCCTGCTTAAATAATCATGCAGAAAGTTCCCCTTCCAGGGCTGGGTCTTCAAAGATGCAACCGGATTAAAATGGTCAGAGTGAACGCCAGACGACCTCAGTGGGGGGCTTAGACGTCTGCAAATCTTTTAAATTCCTTTCAATCCCACCACTCTTGCTGCTTGTACAAGCTCTGGCTCGAAAGGTAGGTGAAAACTACAAGGCAGGCCCAAGATGGGAGAGCAGGCCTTAGTCAAGGTAACAGACAGGGACAATGACCTTAAACTTCTTTCAGGGTCAGTTCACTAGGCAGTTACAGGCGTCAAGAGTTGCCCTAGACTGAGCTGTCTGGTGGAACTTTCTGTGACAATATACATGTTCTATTATCTGAGGTGTCCAATATGGTGGCCATCAGTCCCAGCTGGCTATTTACATCTAAATTAATTAAAATAAAAAGGAATTCAAAATGTAGTGCCTCCGTTACACCAGCCACATTTTAAGTTTTTAATAAATACTTGTGGCCAGTGGCTACCATAGTGGACAATAAAACCCTAGACCAGCAGTTCTCAACCTTGGCTAAACGATGGACTTACCTGGGGAGGTTTAAAAAACACTGATGTCTGTGCCTGTCCCCCGCCCTCCCCTCAACCAGATTCTGGTGTGATTAGTCCTGGTGGAGCCTGGGCATTTGGATTTTTTAAAACTCCTGGGTAATTTTAATGTCTGACCTGGGTTCAGAACCATTACTTCAAACATCTACCCACAGGGCACGTCCACAAACCCACGACTGGGCCTGGGTTCGTGACACTCTCGGGGTCTTTGTCTCTGCTGCCCTGTGATACTTTTCTGCACCGTTTCCTCCTCTTCTAGAACCCAGAGAGATGGAACCAGCAGAGGTGGAAGAAAAGAATCTCAGAGCAGGGTGGGATCTTGGGCATCATTTCATCTGGTCTTCCTAGCGTTCTGCGAAGGAAATTAGCATCCAGAGAAGTCTGGTGACTCATCCGAGGCAAGGATGAGAGCCCTGTCCTCCAGACACTCCTCGGAGGACACATGCCTCTACTACATGGTCACCTGTCATCTCCCGGAATGTAAGCAAACACAATGTAACTGAAGGATGTTTATTAGCAATGCAAAGCTTGGTTTCAGATGAGAATCTGAATATTCAGAGGGCAGAAAGCTCACGATCAAACTTTCCTGCTGGGCGGTGGCCGGCAGAAAGCCTGGGTCCTCTCCGAGGCTACTCTGTTTACCTCCTTAGCTCATCAGAGTAAAGGGACTGGCAACTTCCTCATCCACCCAACTGTGGTTAGGATACTGGGCTGCTCAGCTTCACATCGTTGCTCTGAGAAGCAGGAAGATAATGGATCCGGTCAACACATCATCACTGAGCGGAGTGTCAGGTGCTGGGGACAGACTGAGGGATAAGACAGACTAGAACCTGCCTTTATAGAGCTGAAATCTGAGGGGCAGGTGAAGGGTGACAGCTAATTAATAAGTGAAAAAACAGGATAACTGTGTGGGCGGGGGCGGGTCTCTCAGGACAGGTGGTCAGAGAGACCCCTCAGAGTTGGGGACCTTTGGGCTGTGACCCAGATATACGTCTGAGTAATAAGTGATTCAAGTTCAACACGCTTCTTCTAGACGCTGTCATAATGATCTGTGTGGTTACGGCAGCGTTGCCCTGTGGTCTTAGAGAAACGCATCTCAAATGTTATCTGGTAACCTTTCTATCAATATTTAAACATAACTAATAAGCAAACAATCCATTTTTCTTTAGTTATGCTTTTAATGAAGGAAAAGGGATGAAGACACACAGAGACTGGCCAGACTAGACCCTAACCACAATATCGCAGAGACATCATCACGGAATGTGGAGGCCCTTAGAGTCCAAGGCAGATGGAGTCAGGTCCCAGGGCCAGCCCTTCCCCTGCACTCGGCCGTGGGCAGCAGGTAGAGGTGCTGCAGGGGGCTGAGTCCTGGTTTTTCGGCGCCTGTGTCATTTTCGAGCAAGTGTGTCATAAAGCTTCCTGTTTAATCTCCCAGTTATTCTGAAACAAAAACATGCACGAAAAACACAGGTCACTGCCAACCGCATTGAGACACAGTCACTCCAGTACATGGAAACCGAAAAGGGAAAGACAGATCTTAAATGCCACAGTAAGATGGGGAATCAAATTATCAGCATCTATTCAAACAGTGATAATCAACAAAGATTGCGGTGGGGATGGGGGGCGGGGCATCGGTTTAAAAATAATTCACAAGACACTGTGAAGGCAGATGTTCCCAGAAGCCCACTGCCTGTTTACTGAAAAGTTGAAGTCAGTTCTGCCCCTCCGGGTCCAAGTCTAAGCCTGGGGCACACCGAGGCCCTTCCGCTAGGTGCTCCTGTTGGTCTAGCTGAAGTCACATAGGACTCTCAGGACAACTCTGGTGTTTGCCCAGGTGATGTCCTGAACACCTCTCCCCAGGGGTCCAAAGAGACTTAAAAGAGGTCACCGTGGAACTGCGGTCCAACGAGGATGGAGGAGGGGGATGGTGGCTGAACCTCTGGTCCCCTCTCCTCTTCCCATCCAAGAGAGCTGGGCTCCCAAGGACATCACAGCATCGTGATCAGACAAGCTTGTACCAAGCAGCCTCAGCGAGGTGGAGGGAAGGAGAGATGGTAAGAGGGGGGACCCTGACCAAGCAAAGACCCTGAGGACAGCACAGGGTTGAGAACAGCTCCCAAACCTATGATTCTATTAAAAACTGCCTTTGCCACTTGAGACCAGCTCCCGAGTAGCACATCGTTTGCGGAATCTCATTCTTAGTTCTCCCAAGCAAATGAAGGGATACTTCGAGAGACTGACAGAAGGATTGCTTGATTCATAAATACGAATGGTGCCACCTCTCCCAAAGGCCGGCTTTGTGCTTAAATCTGCCGCTCAGATGCTTGGAGTAGGAAGAGAGGGGTGGAGACAGCATTGCCATGGGAGCAAGGTCAAATCCACGCCTGCCTGCTATCCCCAGCCATGTTCTCTGACCAGCCACTACTGATGGTCAGAGAAGAAATGGGCTCTGCCCATGACTGAGGACCCTGCCATCCCCTCCACAGGCAATCTGCCCGAGATGCAGCCCTGAGTTCACGGGGAAAGCCAGCTGCCCTGGCCCCTCTCCATTTCCTGACTTTCGTTAACGGCACAAAATTATTTGCAAAAAGGTTGGGGTGGGAGGGGCTGCGTGATTCTGGAAAAGCTCCATCCTTCCGGGAGACATTCACTCGCAATGCACAGTAACATACGGAAGACCCTGAGAAGTTAGGAAATAAAGAAAGCCGTTTACATTAGTTTCTTGTGTGCTTCCCATACATATGTGGAGTGGAAACCCTCTTACCCAGGAACCTCTGCCCGCAGCGTTCCACAGGGCAGCAGACAGCAAAGCTTCTCTTTGATTGAGTCCTTGCCGTCCTGACACTCACACGACAGTTGTGACAGTCTGCATTTATTTCTTGAAACTCTGTATTGTTTTCCCTCAATATCTTCCCCAAATGCCCTCCACGTATGAGTTAGCTGAAGCGCACAGACTCCCGCAGCCTTTGTTATTTTTTTTCTCAGAGGCCTCCTATCCTAGTGGCAGTGAAATACTGGCCTTTCTGAGAGAGGATGAGCCTGGCTGTGTGGTCGCTAGCGTTCTGGGGAGAACACTGCTCAAATGAGCCTGCTGGGAAAACCAGTTTCCTGACGTGTGTTCTATGAGCTAGCATTTTCTAATGTGACAATATCCGAATCTGGGCCCAAGATTTTATACGCAGTGCCTTCCTGGGTGGGCAAAGAGAAACAGGAACTAAGAAATGCATCAGTGGCTGACATGGGTGGAAGGGGCGACCTTGTTCCTTTAGTTTGAAATAGACAGCTTAGGAACCTACGCTCCTTTCCAGTTACACTACTTCTGAGTGGGGAGGAAAAAACCAAAGTGCAAGAGCCCGGGCAGGATTCGGTATGGACCCAACCACGTGGGCTTGGACCAGGATCACAGAGTGAGAGGTGGCAGGGCTGGAAGGATCATCTGGTCAACCTGCATTTTACAAGCACACAGAGCAAGGAAGTCGGCAATCTTCCTAAGGTCGCACTGGAAAAGACATTGCTGGGACCGAGATCTGAGTCTCTCCTACCTTCGTCCCTAGATTCTGAATTGCAGCTTTCCACTGTAAGACCTGAGCTAATTTGTGTGCGAGCTTTTGCACACTTAAGTCAAATCCTGAGTGACTTCACGTTGACCCGGCTGTCTGGTTAACACTGAAGAAACCCAAGGCGGAACATTCAGGAACTCTAAAAGATCTGCCCCCAATTCAGAGCTGATCGCACATCTGGCTTCCCTTATGCCAGCAGACACTGGGAGGGGCAGACACTGTTAGGACAGACACTGTTAGGACATTCCTAGAGAATCTTCTGGTCACACGTTACTTCCTTATTCTTACTCCCAGCTTGGCTGAGCTGTGCTGTTTCTGCAGGTCTGTAGCATTCAGGGGGCCCCCAGTAGGTCTCCCCACTGTGGGTACCCAGCTCCGCTTTCCCTCAGATCTGAGGGATGGCCTCAGGGTCACGTACATCACACCGTGAATATGAGTCCTCATCAGGGGCCTGAGATGCAGCCCAGGCAATCTCCTGGAAGCTCCCAGAGTCAGCTCCCAGATCACACCCTTTTGGTTTCTAATGGCAGAGGAAAGGCTTCTAGCCTGGGACACTGAGAAGGGGAGAGAGACAGCATCTCAGATGCCCATCCCTGGACTGGATGGGTCACCTGTCAGGGCATTTGCCCTTGATTCCATCCAAACTTCTATTTCCCAGGCAGTAGGTACCAGGGCAGGGGTGTGGGAAGCAAGGAGCACAAACTTCAGTGTGCTGTAACATCCATGACACTGCCAATACCTCAGTGCCGAAAAGCCAGCCCAGAGCCCCCAGCCACCCGTGTGCAAAACACACACTCGAGCCCGCTGTGCCTCAAGGGTTCCGTCAACGCTTGGGAAAACAACCGGCCAGGTGCTCACATCCTGTTCGCGTTGACTCGCGTTGGATTCGGACAGGCTTGGAAGCCACATTTTTTGAGTTTTTGAAACAGTTGCCAGGAGGGTGGGACCCGGTAGACAACACCAAGGTGTTCGCTCTCAGGAGTCCTTGGCTTTTATGTCTCAGAAAGTTAAAACCTAGAGGACATGCTCAGAAAATGTCATCGCTTTTTACAGACTAATTTTAGGGATGAGTGATATGGATCCCGTATGTAAAAGATTAAGTTTTTGTGCTACTAGAGACATCAGGGCAGGGGAGAGAGGAGCCACCCTTGAGGGCCCCCTTCCTTTGCTTCTGGGGGGGGGGCCCATTTGTAGCATGAAAGCCACATAACTCTGAGCAGACTTAGAACCTCTCCTGAGGGGACCTCCCCGAGAAGCAGTTTTTACGAAGTGTGCCACGCATCATTACAGACTTACCCGTGGTTCAGAAAGTTTCAGTCTTTAACTAATCCATCAGCAGAGTGCGAGCCTTCCCCAGGGCTGCCCCGAACACAGCCGGGTCCTCTTGGCCGCCGGGTCCTCTTGGCTATCGTTTGTTGAGCTCATCCCATCCGCTAGATACTGCTCCAGATGTGTGCTCTCCTTTAAGCATCCGCCCTCTCAGGTTGCTGCTTTAGGAGAATCTCTCTCACCTGGGGGGCAGGGGATGTTCAACCACCAGCCAGTACATGGTAGCACCCAGCCTCCAGTCCAGCATCCTGACCTTCACACTCTGCCACCTTCTGGGATGAACAGGATCTCACAGGTGATTCAAATACCCTGAGCCCCTGAAGATCTCAGAAGTTTGCCCACCTTTTGGTACCGAGAGGGACCCACAAAATACCTCCCTCTGTTAATAGTAAAGTTTTCCACTAATGGAGATAAGAGTGGGCAACCCAAGGGCTGGGCCTCCCTGGATTCTTTCCTGATCTAGTCAGTACCGTCCCCCTCACCTTGGTCACTTTCTCTATCCATAAAAGAAAACCTACTTTTCAAAGAACTAAACCTCAAAAACATTTTAGCAGATCTATAGTCTGGTTGACATTGTAAAAGGTCAAAATTACAGGGAACCTTGCTATACCATTACTAAGAGATGCAAAGGGCTTTCTGAAAGGCTGGTTTTACCTCTAAGGTTGGTCTAGAACACACGAAGAGCAGCTCAGGATTAGAGGGGAAATGGAGACAATCTACAGGCTTCTAGGTTTTCCAGTCACCCATGGCCCACGGCCCTAACCAGTGGTCCTCAGTGTGGATCTCTGGATCTGCAGCACCACCTGAGAATTTTCAGAAATGCAAATTTTTAAGGTGTGCCCCAGACCTTCTGAATTGGAAACTCTGGCGATGAGACCCAGGGATGTCTGTTTTCACAAGCCCTCAAGTGATTCTGACGCACGCCCAAGCATCACCAGTAGTGAGCGATACCTGGGCCGCGGGCTAAGTCCCTGTGACCGCGGTGACTGCCGGTTGGCCATCTACTGATGTTCTCAGTTTGGTCAACTGTACCCAAGCTCCTCACTGGATGGCTCTGTCCCAGGATCCCCAGAGTGGGAGGAAGAAGCCAGCGGCCCAGAAACCATCTGAGACTTTCAACATGTTCTCGGGGTGACCTCGGGAGAAATGTTGGTATGATTCATCCCTCAATCCCCTTTTCCAGTTGCTGCTCATCTGTATAGCGTGGGGCAGGCACCATGGGATACTACACCTGCACCCGGGACTTCCCCTCCACATCACATTTCTTTCCTGGCCAAGCCCCACCCTCCCACACTGTAGCCTTCCTCTCCCCTGCTCTCTTTGCCTGAGGAGAAATCTCGAGCCAGCTGTCTACTGGCATTTCTCTCAAATAGGAGACTAGAAAATGTCTCCACCAGCTTGACCCTCCTGACTGCCACCCTGGGAGGAGAGGGGAGCAGAGCCCACTCTGCTTGGGGGCCCTGCTCACATCGACACCTGATGATGTTCAGGTGGGCAGCGCCAGCCAAAGGCTCACAACCGGACAGGTAGGAGGCAACACATGACCAGGTCAAAAAAAAAAAAGGTTAAAAAAAAGAGTTTGTTTATCATTTTAAAAAAAACGAACCTCATACAGGAAGTATGAGAAGAAGAAGAAGAAAAACACAAACGCAGGCTATGACACTGAAAGTGGCACTGGATACAGACAAGATGAGGGCTCCTCAGTTTCCATTCCCACTTTGCAGGGGCTGTGGGAACAGGTAGGGTAGGGCACCAGGGGAGGGTGGGGACTTACAAACCATGGGGACGCAACAAAGAAGGGGACCGTGAGTCACAAGGCACAGCCTTATCAGACACAGGGCAGTGTGCGCGGGGTAGGACGATGTCTCATCCAGGGCCCTCCCTGCAGGTGTGACTGTCCCAGCCAGACTTGGGGAAGAAGACACCTAAAATGGAAACTGCTCTCCGAGAGCATCCCACGCGCCGGCCTCTCCCACCCCACGTTCCACCCCTTGTGTGTTTCAGGTCAAGACACAGGAGTTACCAGATCATGATCACCTCCCCCCACGCCCTTTCCTAGCAGCAGTCAGCTAGGGAGACCCCACCATCCCAGGCCTTCCATCCAAGCTGGTGGCTGTGCACACCTTCAGGACCACAAGTCCAAACTGGCCCGACGTGCTTTGGTCTGATGGGCACTGACACGAGGCCACCCAAGGCAGATAGGAGTCCAGTCAGATGCCTAACCCAGAGCCATCCGCCCTCGCTGAAATGTGGCTCAAATGGATTTTTTTTAAATGGGGGCATGGGATTCACAATGTCCACCCAAGAATTCAAATGAGGGAAAACAATGAGACTAAAGAACATTTCCTCTTTCACAGCACAAAACAGTAGGAGGATAGGAAATAGGAATCTTCCCTTCCCACCATAAAAAATAAACACGAATGTTCTAAAATGGGCCCACACTGAAAAGATACCAACGAAAGGACTCCAAGTCATGACGATCGCTGTCAAAGAAAGCCATTTAAAAAAGAAAGACAGAAAGAAAAAGAAAAAACTCTGAACACCAAAAAATCTCAAAATAGAACCAAAACCTGCAAATCATACTCAGGCGTCTATTATGAACCTATGTTTTAGCATGCTGTTGAAAAGGTTAATAATTTTCCTACCGAAACTGAATGTGGGTTGTGAAAGAACATTAAAATGAAGAAAATTTCCCCGTGGCTGCTACTTTATTATCACCAAAGCCATCAAGTTTCAGTTTGAGTTATTTGTATTTATTTGTGAAAACAAAGATTAGATAAGTAAAAACATAAACCTCATCCTAATTAATGCCCTGGAGTATCTGATTTTTAGAACCAAAAAAAAGAACAACAAAAAAAAAGACCATGAGACACACACTCAAGGCATGAGAATTCAGAACAACAGAGGAGAGAGAGGATATCTCGTCCTATCACTTGAAAAAATGTATTGTCTCGTGTAAAACATTAATATTTGTTTACAGTCTGTGACGACCACATGAGAGGCAAGGTGTACTTTCAGTTGTTAAAACTTTTGTCCACTGTAGGCTCAGATAGGGAATTTTTTTTTAAACTGCAAACTATCATTTTTGTTTTACACTTGCAAAAATGCAGTCACAGCCATATATTTCCACGTTGGGTCCTGAAAAAAGGGAATTTACAGTGTTGCTTGAAAAGATCCAATTATGAGCTTCGAGACATTTACAAGCAGGTGGAGCCCGGATGAAACGTGGGGTTTAGGTGCAAAGCTGGATTTTAACTCAAATGTGTCTCAGATGTCAGGGGAGCAGCTTATTTTCTGAAGTTTTAAAAGAAATCCACTAGCTGAAATGGTTCATCAGAATGAGGGGTAAGCAAAAACCTCTCTCCACGTTCTGCCCGCACAACATAAACATCAGAATGAAAAAAAAAACATGCAAAAAGCCCTGCAGTGGTCTCACATCAGCGAACAAACTGTTTTTCTACCTATTTTGTGTTGCTGGCTTTTGTTATCTGCCCAATCGGCAAACTGTGGCCAATTTTATCATGGTTGAAGCAGACATTTTGTTCCCAAACTGCTTTCAACATTTTAGCTACTAAATAGTTTATGAGTAATTGAAGAAGCCACAATACAAACAGAAAAGGTACCTAATCCTACTAAATTAACCCCTTTTTCAGGTTACAATGACACACACACATAAAAGATTAAAAACAAGAATTCTAGCAAATTCAAATTCTGAAATAACCTAAGTAGAGTTTCCTGGAAACAAGAATAATTAATGATTAACCTACAGATTGGATTTTGAAACTAACTACATGACATTCCCTGATTCTGACCACATGACACCACGAAAGGTGTTTTTAACGATACAACATGGAATTTTTATTTTTCATCCACACACATCAAATGTTGTGTGAAAGTGAAGAGCAAATTTCTAAAGGAGTCAGTTGAATTATGCTAAAGGAAAAGAATCGGTTAAGCAGTTATTTACTACTGAAAATAAATGACACCCACGTAGTTCATCTTATATATTAATATTGAAACCAAATAGCAGTCTTCTACCACAAATCATTTCATTAAAAAAAATAATGAAACTAGTTAAAATGAAAACACAGGGTTTTATTTGATGAAACATTAAATATTCAGATCAAAAATGATAGAAAGCTGCCATGGCTTTTCAAAATTTGTTTGTGCTGAATGCCAACAACAAATTGAAGATTAAAAAAAGGATGAAAGAATCCTCGCTAAAAATCCAAGAATTAACTAATTGGAAGAAAAGCAGAATTTCAGACAGAAGACTTAAGAAAACTCTTCTCTGTTTGCAATCCTAGTTCATATTGGAAGGTACAGCATTATGTACATTTTTAGCCTTTTAAAATACCAGCATGCCCACACACTATCTCAGATTAAACCAAGGAGAAAATGACACATTCTGAAACCATTTTCTAAAGCTCCTTTTCCTGATAACACTCAGGCACTCACAATCAATTTAATGAGTTTCTAAAAAGCCCAAACAACTCTCCATAAAGAGACAGAATTGTTCACAACAGCCTGCAGACATTTCTAGATTTTACAGGCAATACTAAGAGCATTAGTCCTTGCTCTTTACACTCAGAAAAACTAAGCTGTTTTCAACATCTCTATCAGAAAGAAATACTACTCAGTGCTTTGGCTCATTCAATACAGGAACAATTTGAAAAACCCCAATAGATCCAGCCCAGCAGTCCCCTGATTTCAAACAATTTAAAAATTAGTTAATTCTTTCCCCTCCATGTTCTTTGCACAAATATATATTCTCCTAATCTATTCCTACTTGAAAATTCTTAAGGTAATAAAGAAAGTAAACACCCACAGAGGGTACGAAGTCATTTCTTCTGAAAGTGGATTTCTTCCTAAAATATAGGGCAGCCAAGTAAACACTGAAAAGCACTACAAACAAATAACACAACTCAGGAAGAACACTGAGAACATGTACTGATGGACAGAAAACTCTGGAGGAATTTTCAATCCTTCAGAAGGAGGGACACACTTGTGAATTTACAGCACTCCCTGGGACAGGATGGCAAGGCTTTTCGTAAACTTGAACTGAAGACAATATCAATGTAATCACATCTTCTGGTCAAGAGAATGTGTTAGGCTGCTCAACATCAGACATGTTTTAACATGTGGTTCAGAATTTACACACTTCTTGTTTTTATGATCCAGCTCTTTCAGTATTATGGCACTGATCTGACACTTTGGAGCAGGCAGCCTGACTTGTGTAAGACAACAGCGTTTAGGAACAAACCAAAAAACCTTGAATGAACCCTACAATGAAAGATGACAGGGAATAAAAAGTCTCTGGGAATCACCTGAATTTGTTACTTGAAGACATTTTCTGTATGAGTATCTTACCCTAGAATATCTGTTCTCACCCTTAACCAGCATAATCGAATATTCACATTCAGAAAACCCCTGACCTTAGCTAATGCTTGCCTCTTAAACCACATATATCCCCTTCCCCCGACATAAGACTTGGAAATGATTGTGATTTTAGTCATCTGGAAAGAGTGAAACATGACATGGTCCTCAAGCACTTTCTTCAGAACCGTTGTCATTTTAACTCTGTTTCACCACAAGTAAAAAGGCCGTGCTCACGGAACAAATTCAAGTTCCCCCTCAATTGTACCTATTACCTGGGAATTTCTTATGATCAGGGTAGCACAGGACAAAAGCTTTCAGTGAAGAAAGATTCAAAGCATTTTTTTAAAATTCCCAATTTTTTGGCAAGTAGAAAAATGCAAAGGTAAACTCTTCCATATTATAAATTAATGTTCTCAGCACAGCTACTTCACCTGCAACTAGCTAACTTATTCTTCCTTTTTTTTCACAAAATGCATGTGTTAACACCAAGGTTTTAAAATACCATTGTTACATTTAGAGCCATTCCTAAGTGTAAGTAAGGGTTTTCTCCCCCATTTATTAAATACACATTTTTACTGAGAGCCAATCCATTGTGTATGAAATGACACTATTTTGTTAGAGCAAATCTGGCTTTAAGGGTTAGGACAGGTTACACTGTAAAATTAAAATTAGAAAACCAAGCTTTTTTTTTTTTTTTTTTTTCCTTTAAAGCAAGTAATAATTTTCCAGAATCTAGAAAAAACTGCAACTGGCAAAAAGAAAATAAAAAAGCCAGACAGACAAGAGTGAAAGAAAAGCTCAGAAACTCAGAATCCTTGCCCTGGAAACAAAGGTCTCTCACATTCCATTTTCTATTTTCCACAAAGAAAAAACAGATAGCTCTCTAGTCCCCAGATGAAATATGTAACAAGTATAAGAAATGTGCAAGCTCACAAACACTAATATATCTAAGTGAACATAGGCATTGTATTTTTTCTTGTTAGTGTGAATTCAACCTACTGTGTTGGTAAGTTGATAGAGATCAGACCCTGTAACTGCAGCATCAGAAATAGGACGATTTGTGTTGGAAACTCGAGTTTGAGCTAAATGATTCTCCTCTGACAGGGTCTGTTAGCACCATTAAAAAACATCGTGAACACCCCCTGGATCATGAATAGTATAGTATATTTTTGAGTCTAAAACTCTTCAATGATGTTGGCTTGAAAGCTGTTTAATTAGCTGTAAGATGCCAACCAATGTCTTTATCAAAGCCAGCTGAAAACAAAACTGAGAGAAACAGCTTGTGGTTTCACAAAAAATGTATTTACATGAAGTATATTTTAAAGGGAGTTCGATCATTAGGTACGATGTCATCTGGGCTGTGCGGTGCAGTTGACATTTAAAGATGTCAGAGGCTGTCAGATTTATCTCCAGTCTATACTTAGTTTAGAAGTAACCACTTCTGCTAGCAAATCTTGTTTTGTTGCTTTCCAGCCTCAAAATCTGCAAAGATTTAACTCTTATTTACAGAACACAAACCCTTTCCATGTCCTCTCACTTCCTTACCTAAGATCAACTAAAAAGAAAGTGGGGCCGTGGGTGACAAAGTGGAATCGAAGCCCGCTTTCACACCGAGTCACAGGGATGGGGACAGAGCAAGAAAACCACGGTGAACAGAGCACGGAGGGACAGAGTTATTACTGACAAGCATGATGTTTCCTGAAATAGAGAGGGGTCCAAACCTTTAGCCCACTACTTCCTGCTGCATGTCTTGGAAGAAACATTCTGATAAGACGGGGTGCCCTGCACTTAACACTTAACATTGTCCAAGACGAAGAAAACCCACAGTGACACCAAAAGTTTTACCATGATGAAAGCTAGAGCCGTCTCAGTAAAAGTCCCATCAAAGGAGCAGCAAAAAGATCCAGAGAAACATCGGCCTTTCGGCATCTTCAAGCAGGAACGTGGTTTGGTAGTTTTGTCAGACTGTTTAGTGACCGTAAATTCATGCTTCATAGTTTATCAAGAGTTGGGTTAGTGAATCACCACCATTTAACTATCACAAGAAAGATGTTTGAAGAATGGATTAGTCACTCATTCACTCTTTTCCAAAGACCGCTTTTCATTTTGCCTAATTTGCTGAAAATGGAAATTAAGCTCTAAGACAAATTCGGCTCAAGACAAGCTTTTAGCAGACCCAAGCGAGAGCTGCAGCCAGCAGCACCCCTGAACCACAGAGCCTCATGCCTGGGACCACACAGAGCTTTCAAACAGAAAGGGAAATGGTTGTTGATGTTATATGACCAACACGTACATTCAAACAAGAACACTGTTCCTTGGGACCCTTTGACCTTAATTCACATCATAGAGCTCAAGGGGTACCAGATCCAGGATATTAATGAAGGAGTTTGCATGCAGTTAGCAATAGAGTTTTTAAAGGGTTACGGAAAGAAGTGTTTTCTAAGACTGCCACTACCCATCAATTACTTTCCATAGTTTGTTTGAAAAAGGGCTTCTCCCCAAACCCAACTCTTTCACTGTTAATCATTTTGTTAAAAAAAAAAAAAAAAGATGTAGCGTAAAATGTGTCCATATAGGTTGCCGTTCAACCCCAGGAGAGCCAGGTCAGAGGAAATCCCCACCAGGGTTCTGACAAAGCCGCTAGAAAAGGAAGCAGTACAGGGGCCCAGGGAACAGGCAGAGGACAGAAATGGGTACGACTTATTATCTGCTCTGCAACTGCCTTGTTAGTGGGAAATAGCCATTTGATTTATTTTCTAAACTCAAAGGCAACTGGACTTCATTTACTGAGAGCTCTCTTCTTGCCTGTGCAGTGGCATTCGTCTGGGAAGTTACAAAAACCAATGCCTAAGTACCAGGAAAGCTGGTGTCCAAGGAGGGTGGGAGAAAGGGGTTTCACTCTCCCCTAAACCCAGGGGGCTCTGCTTCTAGATTCTGAGAGGCTCCAATCTGCCCGGTCCTTTGAACACCAGACTGAGGTTCTGAGCCAGTGCACAGAGGTCCCAGGGACAGCGGATCAGCAAATTTGCTTGACGGATTGGTTTTGAGAAGGACAAATACAGAAGAAAAGAGTTATGAGGTAGCACTGAAGCACTTCTGATGGAACGAATCCAGAGCGGCCATGCGAACCTGCAAAATCCAATGTGAAATCGTCCAAATATTTCAGCACACCAGAGGGGTTCCCACATCGGCAGGACCCTTCCCACCTGCCTGTGGCCACGGGCATAGACAAGATGGCCGGGAGGTGACGCACTCTGCCCGGCGTGTCCCTCCCTCTGGGGCCGCCTTTGTCCTTGATGCTGTTCCCACTGTGTTTATTAGGTGACATTCTTGCAATACTTTCTGCTTTCTTTCCGCTGCTGCCTGTTGCTAGGGGATGAGCCCTAATCGCTTCAAGGGAACAGAAGCGGCCGCCACGAGCACTTGGCAATGTCTCCGTTTGGTGACAAGGTAGAAACAATCCTTGAGATCACCCTCATTTGCATGTTCCCTCCGAAGGATGGCAACATTTGCTCCACGCTGGAATGTGTGTTTTCTTCTTCCTAACGCTGGGTTTGGGATGGATCTCACGTCCTCACCGACTGTCTCTTCTTGTCACCAACCGTCCTGCCCCAGGTGGCGGCAGGCGATTAGAATAGCTTGGATGTGGATCACACTCCCCTGTCAGCCTTTATTTGCTTTTTTCTTTTTTGTTCTTGGAGAGAAGCAAACCACATCGTCAAAGCGTTTAAAAACAAACCAAAGGAAACTCGGTTTCCAGGCTTTAAGTAGATGCTATTCACCCACAGTTTATTTCCAGAAATCACTTGGAAACCGTTGTCATTTTTCACTCAGATCCACTGAGAAGTCTAACACTGCGGTGGTGTCAATGATCTATATTTGCTTCTTGCCAGTGGGAAGCAAAGCCCAGTCTCCGTCTTCAAACCCAGACTCACCTTGACTCTCTGGACGTGGCTTCCCCAGCTCTCTCATGTGCCTTCCGTGGGCGTGGCCAGAGTCTGGCCCCTGCTGGTGGCCGTGACTCAGACGCTGGTGGAGATGGAGTGAGCCATTCTCTCTATAGACGCTACCACCCCTCGTTTGAATGGAAGGGCAGATGTCACTTTGTGGTTTGAAATGTACCGCCTGTTACCTCTCCCTGGGAGGATGGACCTTGTCACCGGGCAACATGTAGGCCTCATGCTTCAGGCTTCCTTCGAGCAGTTGGGTGACCAGGGTCAGGGCAGGCTCAGTCAGGCTCGCAGTGTGTCCCCTGCCAGCACGGGGTTTGGTCAGAGTTGGCCCTGGGTGAGGATCTGCTAAATGGACCCATGAATGGCAGGTGGACGAGTTTGTCAGGTAGCACGAGCCCACTCGCTAGCTTGGGACTCACCACAGGTCCAGGGTGGGCACAGATGGGTACCATGGGGTGACCAAGACTGACAGCTACCATTTGCTGAGGTCCTGTCCTAGGCGCATGGTGTAAATTATCGACTTTGCCCAAACTTCTGAGGCCGATACCCTTATTACCCTCATTTAGAGAGAAGGAAGCCATGGGGTCGGGGTAGGGGGTTTAACCGGCTGCAGATGACAGCAGTCGGAAAGGATGGCAGACGTCTGTTGGCCCCGCCCACGTCCTTGCCTTCTCACCAGGCCGCCTTCACCACTGTTTAAATCAGTGGCCACCACCCCACAGCCCGTGGAGCCCCTTCCACGGAGATTGCTGGTCCACAGATCCGTGTGTCTTGTGCACTGCAAGTTCTCCAGGACGGACCCCGTGGCTGGCTGACGCAGCCTCGCCAGCACCAAGCACCCTGGCTGGAGCACCATGGACACCCCATTAGCGTTTAAGAAGTGGGTTGCCATCTCCTACCCGTGGAGCCTTCCAAAGCCAAGAGGACAGTGCCTTCAGTATTGGGTGTTTGAGCTTATGCTAAGAGGAAGAAATCCGAGTAACAGGTTCATCCCTCCCGCCTGGAGAAGGTTCCTCACTCCCACCATGCACTTCGGTGAGCCTGGGTCTCCACCCTTTAGACTCCCGTGGTCCCTGAGGGTCCCCCACAGGCCCTCCTCCACCGTGCCTGCACCAAGTCCTAACAAACACTACCGTCTGCCGTCCCCGCCCCCCTCTGCCCTTCCGTGGAAAGACTGAGGAGGTGGGCTGTGGTCATCCGCCCCTGGGCTCAGCCTCCCAGACCAGCGGTGAACACACACCTGGGGGAGGCTCGTGTGTTTATGAAGGTCTCCAAGCAGGATTTCTGGTCTCTTTTCAGAGCAAACTTTGGGAGTGGGGAGGAGGGGAGGTGATGTCTGAAGATAAGACTGTCCCCACAGCTAGCAGATTCCAAGATCTCTCCCAGGGGAGCCCTTGGTGTCTGTTTCTCCTTAACAAGTTTCTTCTCCTGCTTGGCCCGCGGTACCACATTGGAGAGCAGATGGCCATGGCCACCGGGAAGGCCAGTGAGCCCCAGGTGGCACTCCATCTCGGACAACCCAGGGCATTGTGGCTTTTCTGTTCCTTCCCACTGTTGGTGCTCTGACCCATCTCGTTCCCGGGGTTCGGGGGGGAGCATGGGCCCCGTATGGCCAGCTTGGTGGGAGTGCAAACCTCTCTGAGTCTCTCCACAATTGGAAAAAAATAATAAAATAGTTCTGCTTCTGTTATTTGCTGCTTCCCTTGGCCTTCTTCTCTTCCTGTACATTAATATATTAAGGAGTGGTTTCAGTGTTTAATTCTTGTCTTTTTTTTTCAAGCAAAAATACAAAAATAATTTTTCTTGTATTTTTTAAAGCAATTTATGTACATTTAAAAAAAAAAAAGTACATAAAAAAGAGAACACGAGGGCTTCCCTGGTGGCGCAGTGGCTGAGAGCCCGCCTGCCGATGCAGGGGACACGGGTTCGTGTCCCGGTCTGGGAAGATCCCACGTGCCGCGGGGCGGCTGGGCCCCCGAGCCATGGCCGCTGAGCCTGCGCGTCCGGAGCCTGTGCTCCGCAGCGAGAGAGGCCACAGCAGTGAGAGGCCCGCATACCGCAAAAAAAAAAAAAAGAAAAGACGAGGGACTGGGAAAAAAAGCAAGAGGACAAAGAGAGGAGGAAGAGGAGACGTTTGGGAAGAAAAGAAGGAGGGAGGGAGGGAGGGATGGAGGAGAAATCCACACAGACACCGAGGTTCCTCCCGAGAGAACCTGATGGAAGACGGGGCCTCCTTTCTGATTCAGGTACTTATTCCATGCAGTTTTTAAAAAACAATTGTAGAAATTAAAGGAGAAAGGCGCTTCGGTCACAGAATCACTACTCTGTGGAGCACGATCCTTTCACGTTGAGAAGAGGCACTCTTCCCTCGTGATGAAAATATGACTTTGCCTACCTAGCAGTGAGACAGGACTATTTGAAAAGCAGGTCAGTACATGAAGCCAGGAAGAATTATCTCAAGACTGTCAACATGACACTGGAAACCCCTGCTATGGGACTAAATCTCCTTGCCTGCAGGGGGAAAACAAATCCAGCCAGACCACTCGGGGAGGCAACGGGACATTTCTGGGCAATTTTAATAAGCTATGTTTTCATGGAAAATGTTCCGATATGAATGAGAACTCTGCAATTTATTTGGAAAGTCCAAAGATGTAATAAAAGAAAAGGTACACCCATTATGGTCATCCATGTCCTTCCCTGTTGTGGCCTCATAACACTAACTCACAGTGATAAAGAGGCTGTCAGAGGCACTCCAGCCGCCACATTTGGGACGCTAGGTGTTAAGGGGACAAAAAGCTCAGCTTTCGGCAGCTCCTGATTCAGGGGCGGAACTGCAGGTGTAGACCTGGCTTCCCTGATGTCCTTTCACTTGGTGGTGGTGGGGGGGGGTGGGGTCTGTAAAAAGCCACACTGTCCCTTGGGCCCTCACCTCGCCCAGTGCTGTGCCAGCACGCACCTTATTTGCTAGTTCGTCCTGTTCATCAGCTTTTTTCCTTCTAACCTTCTTGGCAATGTCACCAGAACCAGTCTCCCAGTTTTTTCTGATAAGCCCATTTCACACTCTGACGGACACACCCCTGTTGGGAAGTTAATTTCTAATATTAAATTCCAGGACGCCCCTCCTTGGTTTCACCCCATTACTCTGGTCACCCTTCCTACCATGCTAAACACCGCTTTTATCTCCTGGGCATCAGTCACCTTCACGTTGGTGAGTTCTATTCCTTTTCCCGCCCGAGCTCCCGTCAGGCGAGATCAACGCATTTAATTCTCAAGAGGCTTGGATCACCAGGCTGTCCGCGGTGACCTCCTTTCTACCACAGACGATCCCAACTGAACATGTGCGGTCCGCTTCTGAAGGAGCTCAGACCCAGGGAAACACTCATCAGATTAGGAGAAATATACTTTCGCCTAAGATTCCCAGTGAGCTGAATTACAAAACTAACCACAGAAAACAGCCCGGAACAACCCTGATGTTGAAGGTGATATATCTGGCTCCACGTTGGGACGGCGTGGGTTGGTCACTTACAAATCCCCCAGAAGTGCTGTCATTTGTGCAAGATTTTTCCGAATGGCATCTCCACGGGCAATGGATGGGACGAAGCGATCCTTTTCTCCAGCAAGACGTATTTTAGAAAGCGAAAGGCAAAATGGCTTTTTAGTTGTAGTGCTGCCTCATTTGGAAAGAAAAAGTATGTCATGCTCTTGTTTCACTGACATGCCTGTCTCACACATCAAGCATTTGTGGTCCTTCGCTCGGGCAGTTCCTTCATCTCACTGCAGCCTCTACCCAGAATTATTAATGCTGACATTGGGCACAAATGTGTTACAATAAAACCTTGCACGGGCACAGTGTTTACCCTCAGGAAGTAGGCAAGTCGTCTACAAGTGGGACTATAGCTTGTGTGAAATTGAACATAATTCGTGTTAATTCCAATGAAGTGGAATTTTTTTAGTCAAACGTGGCTCAAGAACTTGTTTGATGATAGGGGCTATACACTGGAGTCAAAAATAAAGGCATATCATAGAAGAGGCTTGAGAGATTGTATTCCAACGCCACAGAGCGGTTATTGAAATTTGTTTCATGAGGGTTTAGCTCCCGAGGTGATTTAAACCACATTACAAACGTCACATGGATAAGTCTCGCATATATACTTCGCTTGGTAAGATGGTACACTTGAGAAAAGTAGATGTAAACTAAATATGAATTAAGGTTTGAAAGCATAGATAGAGCCCATCAAATCCAAAACTCACATCGAGGGACGGGTGTCTTGCACTCTGGGAGAGCCAGTGGGCTGCAAACTGCCCCTGTAGGAGCCACTTTGGTTTCAAACACGATTTTCCCATGAAATAAAAACCTGTCACGGGGCTGGGGAATCCATCAGCCTCTGGTCTGGGAGCCTTCCCTTAGTGACGCACCCAGCTAACGCATGGACCGTCTGGATTAAAGGCTGCAGGATTAAAAGGTCCTAGCTGCAGGGCTTTATCACAAAGCTAATCTAACCAATGGCACGGTTACTCCAAATGAGAAGGAATGGCCATTCTGGGGAGAGGCAGACAAGCGTCGTCTAAGAGTCCTGGACTGGTCTCCCGTCATCACTCAGGGGTGAGAACAGGCTTCCTCCCGGGCCTCAGATCTCAGATCTGTAAAACCAGACGTCTGGACTCAGAGGTGGCAATTGAGATTTTTTTCCCCCTATGATTCCTTGCAAATCACATCTAGCATCTAACTTTATTACACATAGTGATTCAAATGCCTTATTTCCGTGCATGTGGTTTTTTTTTTACTGTGGCAAAATATACATAACATAAAATTTACCATTTTAACTATTTTTAAGCTTAAAATTTAGTAGCAAAAAGCACATTCACAATGTTGTACAACTATTACCACTATCCATGTCCAGAAATTTGCATCATCTCAAACAGAAATCTGGTAACAAGAACTCTCCATTCCTCCTTTTCCCCAGTCCCTGGTAACCCCTCTTCTACTTTCTTTCTCTTCGGATTTCACAGCCCTAGGCATCTCCTGTAAGGACAATCATACAATATTTTCATATTCACGAACCTTCTCAGCATGGTGAGGATTAGATAGGATTACGGTTTATGTGGTCCACTGTCCTCTTCCTTTCCTGCTACATGTAAGTTATATTAAAACAGAGTGGCCTCCTTTAGGGCCACTGGTGTGAGAAATTTTTTCACAGATTTGAAAAGTGGAAGTTGAGACCAGACATCTAATTGCACAGAAAGCCTACATGCCGGGAGAGGATCCAGTGATAAATACCGCTGTTTTGGTTTGGTAAAAGACACACTTTAAAAACTGCTATTTTAAAAGTCATTTCAGAAGTAAAATTAGCCAGGCTGCTATCGCATACCCATCATGAGTCCTCTGTACGTGAGCTCGCTCTCACCCCTGAGTAAACTTTTGAGAACGAACAGGAAACTCATCATGGATCCCAACAGAAAATACAGTGAGTAATTCCCCTGAAGAAGGGAGGGCTGAGGTTGATGATTTAGTGGTTAAAAAATTAAAAAGAACCAACCAAAAAAAAAAAAAAAAAAAGAGGAGGGAGGAGAGAAAAAGAAAAAGGTTTTCTTGCTGCTAGGCAAGGCAAGTTTTATTTTTCAAATTCATCTGTTAACATCAAAAATTACGGATAAGGCCAGCATGTGTCATTCATTTCGTACATGGAACCACATGCATCTTGCTAATTTTTTTGACTTGTGTACTACAAGGTGAGCTGCAGCATCACAGAAAACTTAATTGCATAGGCAAGCAAATATGAAATACTAATTTAATAGGTAAGCAATTATGAAATATTTATGCCATGCAATGTGGGTGAATTTGGAGATAAAAATCACTGACCCAGTATGTGAATTACTGATTAAAGAGCACTGTTTACTATATCATAACAACAGCAAAATATGTGAATGATCCTATGACAGTTCTAATTTGAAATATAATTCTAAATCATATTTACCTTAGATCTAAAAAGGCCTGATGTGTAAAAACTATTAAGGCTTAACAGAGAAAAAAAAAAAAAGAAAACTAAATGCTCCATTTTAATTCAGAGCTCAGCAGATATCAACTTGTTTCCATTTCTGAACCCTCTCCTGTTGGGATTATTATAATGTCCTTTTTGATATTGAAAAGAAATGGAGGGGAATCAATTAATATTATTTTTCTCTTTAAAAAGGACTCAGATCATTGGTATATATACATTAGCTACATAAAATATACAATGTATAAATATATGTGAAATATTACAATGACCAAGAAGATTTAGTAACAGGTTTCCTAAGAAAAAGAGGAAAATCTTCTAGAAGAGCAAATTCCTGATTTGGCACAATTAATTGTAGGCTCTTTGAATTATCTGGAGGGAGAGGTTACAGAGAGTATATATTTACATATATTTATAGAAGAGAATGGATCTTTCAGACCAATGACCAAACATTAAGGCTCTAAAATGACACCACTGAGGTCCTCTACTGTTTCCTTCTTTTGGACAAAATCTATTTGCCAGTCATATGCTGTTTGCTGCAAAGTCAGGCCGATTAATGGGCCAAGTTAGCAGCCCGGCCACACCAGAGCCAGACTCTTTAAGACCGAGCCTGCTCACACCGTAGGGTTTTGAAATCATCAAGTCACTAGACCACACACCAGGCAAGGAGAGATCACTTCACAAAAAGAAAATAACTATGTTTAAAACGAAAGCATTATCGACTTTGGTCTTAAGCTGGTAAAATGACCTTGGGGAAATTTCAAAGCGAAACAGATCAAATTCATTTTCAATCCCTCCTTAACTATAAATTGTCAAAAATAAAAACGGGCTGATCAGGCTCAGGGCACCAATGTTTAAAAACGACTCAGACAGCCTAGGTCATGGAAATTCCTGCAATTTCATAACAGGGCCCTTACAAACTGTTGTTCAGTCGGCTTGCATTTTAGGGTAATAAATTGTCCAAACTTTCAAATGGCAGAATCCAAGGGTGGGTGACCTTCACAGGACTCTGGGGTGGGTATTTTATTTCACACACATCCCACCACCGCCAAATATTGTGACAGAGTGGGGACGAACATGCTTCAGAAATACCTCTCACTCACACATGACTGCCAGTCAACTCACATTTGACTGTGGAAGCCACAGAGGGGGAAAGAGGTCTAAACCCGCTACAGGGGGAGGTAGAGTGGTTCTGTTCTGGAAGCCTTGGCATCTGTGGGTGAGCAGACTATTTTCTAATGAGTAAGACTGAAATCAGTGAAAATGCTCAGCGTTACAGAGAAAAATTACTTATCTGCTCTCTAACCTCTAAGCCCAGCCATCTAAGAAAAGACTCAGTAATTCAGGAGCTAGAATATACAAAAGCAACCCGACACTTCTTGCAGAATATCTTCACCTGACTCGACTTTTGGATTTAACGCCAATCATTTATCCTCACAGACATGGCAGGGGTCTGGTCCAGGAAGCATTTAGATGCTCCATTGCCGGAACATTCTATTTACTGACAGGGGCTAACTTAGGTGGATACAGTTCTTGACTCTGTTCACAGAAAATAAAATGGTAAAAATAGTCATGAGACTGCCGGATACCTATGTACTCAACCTAAAATGTGCAACATCTTAGGGAAACCCACTGCTCACCTTTTCCAGAAACAGTGACCACTGCCCTCTGAAAGCAAACTGGCTGATCCTGTCAAAATGAGGCTTCTTTGCCCTAAAAAGACCCTGAAAGGTCCTTCAAACACCAAGTTCCACATGGAGACATTTGTCTCCCCGGAACCTTTCCCCAGAACCTGGGGGGATGTCACACACTTATACACATCCTACATCTTCCCCAAAGAGGGCTAAGCCCAGAAGAGACCTCATGGGATTTCTAATTGGTGAAATCCTACGGCCCCAGAGGTTTTCTTTTCTCCAGGTTCAGGGTGACAGAGAAGGGATTTATTTACTCTCTCCCATTTTTTGACTTTTACAGCAACAAGAGCTTGTTTGAATGGCATCGAGGCTGCAGACCGAGGGATCCTTGGGGCAGGGTCTGGGCAGTTGGCACTCTCCCTCTTACCTCTGCCTATGCTCACGTTCCTGTGACGGTATCTCTATCTTTTCCTTCTAGTTTTTAACATTGAGTTTCACTTAGTACTAAGTGCAAAAACAAGCAAGACAGAAGGGCAGGTTCAGGACAGGCAGCTGTCTGGGTGGCGCAGGCGTCAGCCACGGGCCCAGGCTTGACCAGAGCAGGCACTGGGGAGGTTAGATGAGACCCAGGTGGCTATGGATGAAAAGCCCGGGTGATGGTGGAAGGGGATCCCTTGGGTGCCTCTGGGGAGGGGTGGGGACCCTGGGCACACTTGGGACAGAGCCTGGCCTGCCCCCTCCCTAGCGTCCCCTTCCTGCAGCTCTGCCCCCCTCTTTCCTGCCTGACATCCCCAGCTATGGGACATCCAGGGAGGTGACACCATCTTGGGGGGAAAAGGTAAAAAGCTAGAGGGTCTAAAACTCCAGGCCTGGTTCTGCAAGCCCTCACACAGACCGGGGAAGCCCTGGAAGGCATAGAAACCCCACAAGTGCAGGGTTAGAAGAACGGAGGTGGCATTACCCTGTGACTGATAACTGTCCCACAAGAATCGGCACATCCCCGCACCTCCCCTGTCTAGCTTCTGCTTGTCCCAGGGGCCGGAGCTCCCAGACCCCAGTTCACACAGGCCAGGACTCACTGAGGGGCAGAGTGCCTGGGGATGTGAGGGTTACTTTCAGAAGTATCCATTCTTGCCCATCACCTCATCATAGATCATGAAACGAACTACTGCTGTGATTATTAAAGTCACCCTTTCAGCAAAGGAAAACAAGATTCAGATTCTCTTAACCACTTGTTCCAAATGGCAGCAGCCCACGGTTGTAGCCAATGAACTGTCTTAAAGATAAATAAAGGTCGCACATTCCTGTTAAATTGTTTGCTCCTGGTTCTTTAACACACACACACACACACACACTCACAGACACACACACACAAATGAGCCTTCAGGGGAAATGAAAAAGTCTCGTGAACTCAGAATGAGGAGTAAAGAAGAAAAATATTTTTTTTCCATAGGAATGGCCTTACTTTCACATCCTTAAAATTCTACAACTTGGTTCAGGGCCAATAAAGAGGAAACCACTGGGAAGTCTGAGCAGCCCCCAGGGTCCCGGAGGCTGAGGCTTCACGTGGGAAGCAGGCAGCTGCAGAGCGGGGCGGCTCCAGCAGCCCGACTGGTTCATTTCTTTTTTAACATCACCACCTACAGGGGCTGCTTTGAATAGGATGGTCTGGGATGGCCCGTAATAAAGCCTCATAAGAAAAACAACGCTCAGAACAATTGCACCACATTTTTTTCAACTTCCTGTTTATTAGTATTTTATCTAAGAGCAGAACAAAAGTCTGTATAAATGGGGGGAAAGAAAACAAAAGCGCTCACTCTGACATCTTACCACACACACACACACACACACACACACACACACACACACCATCTTTTCCAAGGCTGTTACATTTGGATTTTTTTCATGGAACCCACTTCAGGGCTTCAAATGTCTTTTGTGGCAGAGGTTAAGATGAAATAACTAGAATGCATCATCCTATAAAAGTTGTATGTTATTAAAAATATTTAAGTGGGCTTGTTTTCCGTACATCTGGATGACGGCATTCATTTCTATGCTGGAAGAGTTCACACGTTATCAGTAAGATTTTGCATTTTGCCAGCCAGACCCATGAAGACAAGGGAAATACAAATGCCACCCATAACATCTGTTGCAAAGCTGGGTTGTGTAAGAGAAGGATGAAGATGCGGGATCAAGGTGAAGGGTGTCCACTGCAGTTCCCAGGCTCAGAGGTGGACAAAAGGCTGAGACACCTGTATTTCTTCTCATAGAAACACGGCCCCTGAGAGGGTCATTCCAGCTAAGACATGAGGTGATTACTGAATTATCAGTGACTTTTGTGAACTCTGTCTTTCTTCCTTAATCTGACTACCATGTCGTTCTTTGGGCTCCTACCCTGCCCACATTTTACACAAGATTCAGGGCCAGCGAGATTGAGGGAATAGAGAATAAATGGCCACAGAACTTAAAACATTGACCTGGTGGCCACATTTTCTCTTCAAAATGGCCTGGAGTGTACAGTCTATCTTTGTGGACACGTGTTCATCAAAGGCCTTGGCCCAGTTCCATGCAACCCTTCTCTGAACAGTTCTAAGATCATGTCTTCTCTTCTCAAGAAGGACACCTAAGAATTTGGAATCATCAACTCAAGAAATTGCTTAGGTTATTTTCTGTGCCCCAGTAATCCGGAATTTTATATATTATCTCCATATCTTATTCTCTTATAACATTAGCATGCCTAGCCTTGCCTGGGTATTTCTGATACCGAATTACCTTGTTCACATGAAAATGAGAAGGAATAAATAAGAAGAGGTCTTCTGTTGTACGGGGTAACAAGAAACATATCTGCAGATAGGGAAGGCATAAATCAAAGCTGAAATGTGAACTTAGCCCTGGTCAAGACCATTTTAACTAATCAGAAACAGACTGCAAATGCTCTTGCAGAACACATAAGTGTCTTTCTAAATGGCTGAAAATGAAGTGAGGTCTAAAAGTGAACTGAACAATCACAATAAACAATGAAGTTCACCAAATAATACAGCAGCCATCATTTGCTTGCTGGTTGTAATCATTGAGAACTCACTGAATATGCCTTGAACTTGGATGACAAAGAAATAGGAGGTTGTTTTGTTCTGCTAAGTGGCCTTGATCGACCTCTCAGTGGTCAAAACTGAGAAAAGGGATTCTTATTAGAGAGAACATCTCTGCAGCATTTGACTGGCAAAACAGATGAACCTTTAGGTGATAGTTTCTGCTAAGGAAGGACTTGCTCCTTGGGCATAAGAGAAGACAAAACATTTTATCAACATCAGAGAGCATTTTTGAAGCAAATTATCCTAGCTAAATGACACATAGAAAAAGAAAGACAAAAGGCCTGTGTTTGCTTCACAGAAAGAAAGTGTGGTTGCATGAAATAAGAAATCCTTCTCAAACACAAAAGACAATGCTTTGGGCCAATACGGAAGGAGCTAGACACTTGGCACGAGGAGCTGGGGTTGCTGGGAGGGAGGTGGAAGAAACGACAGACAATATCTAAATAGAGACTATCCTGCCACCAGCTGCACGCCAGGCTTAAGAATAATAGACATAATACTCAATTTGTAAGGGGCTACCTTGTAAGATACTGAGGTCCCTCTTCCAGCCAACCTACAAAAGCGATAGCTAGTGTGACAAGTAAGTGACGGATGGCTACTTGGACGTCAAGACATGGCTCCTTTGCACACCACGAAGCATACATTTAGTGAGTCACCTGTGTCAGTGAGTAAAATCTAGTGGACACCTGTGGTTTGCTGCCTTAGTGATCCATTCTCAATCTTCGTAACTCCATTGCCCAGGCAGAGGAGTGAAGATAAGGCAGGTAAATCAATGAGTACATCACAGTCCTTCACCCTCTGTGATTGGCTCAGGGAGAGGCACATGATCTCAGCTGGTCCAATCAGAGTGAGTTTCAGCACTGCTGCAGGGAATGCTGGGACAAAAGCTCTTTGCTGCTGGATTTGGACCCAGAGGACGAGTGGCAGCCACTTGAGGCCCTTAAAGTTGGGTCTGTTTGAGAAGGGAGTCAACACGTTAGAGACAGAACCAGGAGGAGAAAAAAGTTGAAATGTCTTGACTTCACTTGAGAGGTATCTGTGCGAATCCTATTCCGAGATTGCTTACTGACATGAGATGGTAAGTTCTAGAATTTGTTTAAGCCAGTTCGAGTTGCATTTTCTGTCACTCTTAACCTGGAAAGATTCTTAATTAAATCCGAAAGCCTCTGCAATTATATACTCTCCATTCCTGAAGGAAAGGGTCTACAAGTGTGGATTCCTCTTTTATCCCTAAAGTATTTCACGTTACTGAACGGTCCATCCCATTTAACTAAAGACACAGAAATGTACACCGAAAGATACAATCAAATTCAACAGAAAACAGTTCTCTTAGTCCCTCCTAGACTTAGCACGATGAGAAAGCGTACTCCCAGAGATGTTACCCCAGGCTTCCCAGGTGGGTCCCTCTGAGAGTCCCTTAGAATTGTACAATCATAAAGAAAATTAAAAATAGAAGTTAAAACATACAGAAAATAATAGAAAGTCAGATGAAACTGCTGAAACAGAGAAGAGTAAGTCATGACAAAGGACTACATGATATAATCATTAGACTTCCTTCTCCTTTCAACATTATTTCTCATCCAGCCGCCATCTTATAAAACTCCAATTCCCCCTGCCCCAGGAATTCTATTTTCTTTGGGGCTCAACAGTCTTTGCTATGGAATCTGACCAAGTAGGTTAGCATAATTCTTGAAGAGTTTAAAATATAAAAGCTCTTGCTTTTCATTTTATGATAAATAATGCTCATAGGTTTCTTGGCCTTACGGGTTTCAGAACAGCTCTGTATAATAGGGCTTTTAAAAGGTGTTCACACATTGTAAACTTTGAAACAATAAGAAATATGGATTCAACTTTGATCAAAGTGCACTCTTAAAAAATAATCTTGATACCATAAGTTTTGCTTTGCTTTGTAGGAATAACTCTAATCATAAGGGCATCTGCTGAGATTTGACATTTGATCTGCCCTAATCTTTCACTCATTCATCACTGTGCAGCCCTGAGTACAAATAAAGAGCAATAGGATATTGAACTAGAGTTTAATGTGTAACCAAGATCCACTGAAGCAAGAACCAGGGAAGGAACCCCAGCCAGCCTCCCGCTGGCAGTGGCCGAAAAGCCAAAGAGCTGGTGGCACTGAAGCGCTCGTGGCCAAGTCAGCCCGGGAGCCCATCAGGCTGCCCATGGGCCTCACCCTTCATGGCCTCTTTGGTCTACGAATGGATTCTGATCATGGATGCCCCAATTCACCCTCTCTTCGCTTTCCAGGGCTGGGTATCTGGGATGCCACACCCCTTAGATGAAAGCATCTGTCTGGCACTGGGAATACACCAGGTCCCCCTAAAATCTCACCTGCCCTGTGGAACTCCAGGGGTGTGGATTCTCAATTCCTTGGAGGCCGGCTTGTTCGCTCTCATTATATAGGTGAGGAAGCTGGTCTCTGTGCAGTCAGATCAGAGCCTTTGTGGGCCTGTCTCCAGGTAGAATTGCAATTTCTTGGTCCCTCAGAGGTTCTCATCTGTCCCTCCAGGAGAGAACACTGACATACAGGGAAGGAAGGAGCCCCCTTCATTTCATCATCTCCCATCAGTTATCCACTAGCCCTTTGTCAAGCTTTCTTATGGTTCCCAGGCCTGGTTCCTCTCACTGGCTCAGAAGTCTAGAGCTTCACCATACCAGTCTTCCTAAAACATTGCTTTGGCCATGGAATTCCCCTGCTCTAGGACCTACTGTGCTCCCTATTGCCTCCAACTCTGAATTTAAATTCTCTGCCCAGGTTAAGAAAGACCTCTACGGTTTGCTTCTCCTCTAGCTATGCAACAGTTTCCTCCCCGCACCCATCTCACCATGGGTTTATTCAACAAAAACACATCGGCGCTTGTGTCAGTCTGCTCAGGCTGCCATAGCAAAGCACCACACACTGCGGGGCTTAAATGACAGGAGTTGATTTTCTCAAAATTCTGGAGCCCAGAAGTCTGAGATCAAGGTGTTAGCAAGCTCAGTTTCTTCTGAGGACTCTCTGCTTGGCCTACAGGTGGCTGCCTTCTCGCTGTGCCCTCACATGGTCTTCCCTTTATATGCGTCCGTGCCCCAATCTCCCCTTCTTATAAGGACACCGGTCCTATCGGATTAACGTCCACCCAAATGACTTCATTTTGTCTTAATTACCTCTTTGAAGACCTATCTCCAAATCCCACCACATTCTAAGGTAGTGGGGGTTTTGGGGCTTCAACATAAGAACCCACAACAGGCATCAACAAATACCATGGGATGGAGAGGGGCGGACAAAGATGGGTAAAACACGGTCCCTGCTGTCAGGCAGATACATTCCCATTGCTCACGCAGGAGGACGCTGGGCTTTCTCCGAGCTCACAGCGGTGCTGGATTCTCAGCACCTCCCCCTGAGGCACCATCACCCTCCTGCCTGAACTGGCACGTGAGCTGCCCCAAGAGGATCTCATGCAAGGCTGGCCATGCTGGGCACCAAACAAATATTTAGTTTTCTAACTAAAAGCCACCGAAGGGCAGGAGGGCCATCAGGCTTCTCCAGAGCCTGGCTTGGCATCTTTCAGGTGCGTATCACCTACATCAGAACATTTCAAAGTCGATTTTTCTCATGACTTACTGGGAGACTTTCTAGTAAGTCTAATACTAGACTTCAATAAGTGAACCACAATCAGCATATCTTGATGAAATATTCTCTTTAGTGTTGTATTTTTACTCACTTTATGCCCTGAATGACGTGTATGAGAAGTACCATCTTGCTCTGGGGGGCAGGAATGTCATCCTCACCAACATTTAACCACATGGCCGTGGCGTGAGATCGAAGAAGACGAAGGGTAACCAGGGTCCTTTAAAATGTGATGTATCTTTAGGTGCAAACAAATGGCCTTGTGACACTTTCCTTCTACCGTCATTAGCAGCAGAAGCCACCTTATGTATTTATCCAACACAGGTGTCCCAACCCTTCCTGGTTGAGCTAAACATCAACTCTTCTTTGAACACACCCTGGACGCCCACAGACAGAAGCCTCAGGGTTCTGCTCTGTGCTCCCAGAGGGCTTCGTTCATAGTGTGGTTTAGTGCCATGGCAGTTGAGAATATATGCACTCTGGGATCCAACTGTCTGGCTTCAAATCCAGGCCCTGCCACCTACCTGCTGTGTGACCCTGGACAAGTTACTTAACCTCTCTGTGCCTCAATTGCCTCATCTATAAAATGGGGATCATAATAGGACCACTCTCTTGGACTGTGTGAGGAGGAAGTGAGATCATTCACAAGTTGAACCTGGTCCAGAGCCTGGCACACATTTGCCCCCTGGGAAACAAGAATGTTGATATCACATTATCTTTCACAAGTGTCTGCCCTTCTAAACTGTGATCTTCCTAAGGACAAAAGCACTATTTCCTTAGGGGGCCTTGGTGCCTGGGACCTAATATCATTTATGTAATAATGTGTGGAAATAAACACGTGTCATAACCCAATCCTAGGTTTAAAACTGTTTTTTCCTCCTTCTTCCAAAATGTAACAAGAAAAGTAACACAGCCCAGTTAAAATGTTTAGGTGAATTAAATAAAGCTCCCCTGCTCCTGTCTTTTGGCCTCAATCACAGCTTTTCAGTGCAAACACTCCACGAAGGCCTAATAAAATCATACATGTGTAAATTATCTTCTTTTCAATGTTCCATAAAATAAATACTTTTAAATTAAGACGTTGATGGTGAGAAGTTATACCCATGATGGAAGAATGAAAAGTAGTTCCCTGATGTTAATCCTGAGGCCAAATGAACAGTAATCAAAGTTTATAAGTGAAAATTCCTAGAGAACATTTTGCTGCTCATCTCCTGAGCCTCTGTCATCACCCCTCACACACATTATGCTACTAGTTCTATTTTTATAAGCTGGTAATTTTTTTTTAAATGATAGGCGTTTAGGCATATAAAAGAATGTTTATCATATACATTAAAAGAGCCCCGGGGCTTCCCTGGTGGCGCAGTGGTTGAGAGTCCGCCTGCCGATGCAGGGGACACAGGTTCGTGCCCCGGTCCGGGAAGATCCCACATGCCGCGGAGCGGCTGGGCCCGTGAGCCATGGCCGCTGAGCCTGCGCGTCCGGAGCCTGTGCTCCGCAACGGGAGAGGCCACAACAGTGAGAGGCCCACATGCTAAAAAAAAAAAAAAAAGAGCCCCTATGTCATAGACTACATAAATGCCAGAGCCATTAGTTTCTCAGTTATTTACAATGGCTGACATGCAGGTGGACTTCAGAGGGCCTGAGAACATTAGTGGGGCTGAGACCTCCAGGGTGGGACCACTCGTCCAGGAGACCGTCTCCCCACTGTTGACGAGCAAGGGTCTCGGCCAACTGCTGGCTGAAGACAGAACAAAAAGAAACACGGCTACCATAAGGCCCCTATTCTCACAACTCCTATAAGGAGTATATATTTTACAGCGGAAAATCTAGTACCGAGAGCAAACCCGTCTTGTATGAAAAACACTCTGGTGCTAACTCCCCAACTGCCCCCAATTCACCCTGCTGCTTGGAGACATTAGCTAGGCAAAAACGACAGAACATGTAAGATCATATAATTTTCAAACTACTACAAACCCAAACTGCTTTGCAGTACATCAGGGGTACAGATCGAGTAGGTGAAAGATGCCGTTCCAGGGAGCTGCCTTTATGACACCCCGAGGGTTGAACTGTTCTCGACGAAATAGGCGGCCAAGGGCTGCCCGAATCCTCTGGTTTCAGGCTCTGCAAACACTCAAGCCGACTGAGAAACTGACTCTCAGGGCGGGGAAGAAGTAATTCTTTAAAAATGTGATCTATCCCCATTTTTCAAGACTTGCCCTGTCACACAAGATGAGACGTTCACACACGCCTCAGGAGAAAAGGAGGAGTGTTTCTTCACGGGTGAGACCAGGGAGCGCACAGCCGGCCCAGATCCAGGTGTTGATTCTGGTTTCACACTTGGTTCCCCAGCCCCCAGCGCCCGGCCATCCCTCTGTCTCCGGGGTTGGCTGTAGAGCATCATGTGTCGGCGGGGGCGGTCGTGGGCGACGGCGCTGACGTTAGGAAACAGGGCTCCACCTACACAGCCCGGGTTTCAGTTTCCCCCTGCAGCAAACACCATTATGCAAATGATTCCCCGCCCACCTCACCCCCTCCCAGTCTTACATATTCATTCTTCACTCTGAAGTGAACGTACGTATTTTAAAATGCCCAGGTGCAATTCTGAAACAAGATTCTCCTTTTCCCGAAGGGCAATCGCGAATATAAAGTAATGAATTAGGAGCAGTGGCAGGAAGAAAGCCCTGAGGCTAAAAGCACACTTCTCACAGAAATGGACGTTGAAAGGCGTGTGCCAGGAATTACACAAATCCGAAGAAAGAGACAACTGGAGGTGTGTTCTGACTCCTTCTAGAATCCTGGGGTCTCCTGGGGTTTAGGAAGACAAATGTCTAATTCACATGCAAGTCACGTTCTCGAAACTGGAAAGTACAGTCATTTTTGTCTGCATTATGTGTGATTTTATTTGCAGTTTAACTCAAGTGATATAATTTAAGGTAACATCCATGCTGACAAAAAAAAAAAAAAAAAAAAATTCCCAAGCAGAAACGATGCAGGTAAAATCTGGGGATGGAGCGGGGATGGGCAGAAAGGCGTGCCCTCCAGCACTTTTATGCTAAATAAATCATTTAGGGGTATTTTAATACAAGTTTTAGATCGGAATGATTCTTTTAAGTTGTAATCCTTATCGCTTCATTTATGAGATTCACATAATCTTGGTGAGTGATTTAGGATTTTTTTTTTTTAATGTCAAGCAGATGCGCTGGAGGAACCATTTGCTGGACAGTCATTTCTGTTTCCCTCAAAGGGATGCTTCCTCGCTCCCGCTTACACGCGGTTTCATTTTCAAGGTGCATTTGCAGGGTTTGTGTGAAGCTCCAGCTGCAGTGAAGTGACTGATGACTCTGTAAATTATCCTGAGTGCAAAGGAAATCTAGTTCATTTATAAAAAGCTTTGAAGTAATTATAAACTCCACTGCAGGTGGGAAACTTTTATAAGACAAAAACTACCGAAGCACAGACGCTTCTCGGAAAGCCCCAAGTAGTAAAGAAATCCTCTAGTGACCTGTCAGTCAGTTGAAAGCTGATGCACATTGAGGGTGTTGCCCTGCAGCCCTCACGGTGAGCCCCATCCAATGTAAGGCGAGACAAAGCCCACCCTTCCTTGCAAGGGATTCTGAACAAACTTAGAGGCTGTTTCTGCCTCCGTGGAAGAAGGTCCCGGGCACAAGGCCAGGTTGAGGAAGAGCTGTAACTGCACAGGTGGAGTCCTCCTGGGCTGTTCACTGATTCCCCACCCGCCACTGGCCTGAGCAGTATCCCTACATTGGGTGGGACCCATGAGATGGGCTCTGTCTCCAGTTAGAGTTCATAAAACCAAGACTTTGGAGACGTTAACTTGCCCGAGATTCTGGAAAAGCTAGAAGTCAAGGCATTTGCTTTCGCCCAACACACACTATTCCATCTGAGGGGGAAAAAACAACCAAATGTACAAATTCTGTTCAACTCGTGAACACCGTTTACTCAAGAATGACCTTCCTCTCCCTGGTCTGTGTGGACACGTCTGGTGAGCACTGGGATGTGACATTAGGAATCTCATTGTTTCCACATACGAAAACCATGTTCTACACCAGCTCTGTCACTAAACATAGCTGATATCTGGGAGGGAATGTTGGTCTTGGTTCAGGACTCTCCCCAGTGTCCTGGCCTGCAGGGAAACCCACATCCCTTTCTTACCCCTGGAGGGAATCTGAGAATCTAGGTCTCCTTCCCACTCTGCGGGGGACGTTGGTCATCTCCCTTCCCTGCGTTCTTCCCTGAGGAGCTTGGAGGTTGCCACCCTACCAGCTGCATCTTCCCTGATGCAGGGAAGGGAGGAGGGTCCCTGCATCCCAGTGGGATCATCGGCGGGTCTTCACGTACATTTGTAAGGAATGTAGCATCCCGGTGTTCAAAGTTATGGGGCTGTCAGGACTCCTAGTCTCAGAGTCGCCCCAGGGAGGGTGAACAAGCTTTCACTAGGGACCCGGGGACCTTCCCTGGCACCTGTCTTCTGTGAGTAAGTGTGTCTGAGGTCCAAACTAACAGTCCACCCCCGGACTCGGCCAACAACCTGCACTCTAGCTGGGAAACACCTTTTTTTTTTTTTTTTTTTTGGTGGTATGCGGGCCTCTCACTGTTGTGGCCTCTCCCGTTGCAGAGCACAGGCTCCGGACGCGCAGGCTCAGCGGCCATGGCTCACGGGCCCAGCCACTCTGCGGCACGTGGGATCTTCCCGGACCGGGGCACGAACCCGTGTCCCCTGCATCGGCAGGCGGACTCTCAACCACTGTGCCACCAGGCAAGCCCGAAGACATCAAATTTTAAATTGATTTATATAAAATCCACCTTCTCATCCCTTCCAAGGAAGGTGGATTCTGGAGATGTTGAGGGTGAGCGTTGGTAGGTTTTAAGGGTGAGGAAGAGAGAAAAATTGGAGCAAACCAAATAAGATGCCACCGGCAGCTGACTAAGGAAGAGTAGCAAGGCCCAGAGCTGGGGTGAAGGGGAAGGGAGACTGGGAGGGTGAATCAGGGGGGAGCTGACGAGAGGTGGGCTGCAGGAAGAGACAAGGCTGCCTCGAAGGGGAGAGGCGCAGGAGTTGAGAATCACATCCTACCTGTTTGCAGTTGGGTCTGGGCTTATCTTGGAGGGACACAAGAGGGATGTGAGAACAGACAGATTGAACTGCTCTGTACAATGGGCCAAATGTGGACGAGAAGTTGGCAAGTTTTCAATAAACAGACTGGCTCCATGAAAACCCAACTTTTCCAGCCATTAGAAGATGGCCTGGCACCTGGTCATGGGAGGAGGTGTTACAGAGTAGAGAGGTATAGATGGGGTTATACAAGATGGTCACGGGGTCCTCTCGAAGCTTGAGGTGAGTCTAGGGAAAGGAATAATAACTTTGTGAAATGCCACAGCAAGTGCAAAGTGAGAGTAAAAGTTATGACGTAGCTGACATTTTTCCAAGCACTGACTCAGTATCGAACTCTGTGTTGAGTTTTACATTTAACACTGGCAGCAGCCTCAGAAATCGGTGTTATCGTTTACCTGCATCTTACAGGTGAGGATGTTGAGACTCAGGGATGCAAACTGAATTAGCCTAAGTCACGTGACTAGTAAGCGGTGGGCTCAACGTCCAAACCCTGGTCTGTGGGACTCCAGTGATAAAAGAAGCAAAGCTCTCAAGGAAAGGTCAAGTGGATAGTACTTAAGAGCGTAAAACAGATGAAAAGTCTGGGAGAGAGACCTAACTTATTCATTCTGGTCCTCTTGGCCCTCACCTGAGTGAATCCCTATGTGAATAGAACATGTGGGAGAAATTAATATCAAAAATTGCCAAGTAAAAGAAATAAAACCCATACCTCTAGAGCAGAAAAGCACCACCAAAGATAGCCAACCCTTTGGAGAATGAGACTATACAATTTGACCTTGAAATGTGCTTAGAGAAGAACTCTCCAAGGTGGGCCACACGGAAGCCTCCCTATGATGGGACAGAACTGCCTGGGGGCAGGAAGTTCAAGCCTGAGAGGGAGTTGCCAGGTCTCAGTGGGAGGAGCTGAACTGGTCATCAGCCTGCCTGACCCCGAGAGCTGCCTTCCGTCGGTGGGGTGGGGGGGGACCAAATAGATCAAGCCATTTAGCAGGCGGAACAGCCCCTTATCACGGGAATAAATGGTCCTGCTCCAAACACCAGGAGCCCCTGTGCTCCCACAAGCATGAGAATCACATGGGTCAAAATATGTAGAGATAAAAGTGTACTTCAGAAAGAGATGTAATACTCCAGCTGGCAAAATTCTGAATTTGCTATATAAAACATGGACCCCAGAATGGTGAAGGTATTTTGTCTTTATAATCAAGAACGATGATATCAACTGGCCAAACATTTCACCCAGCCACTGTCTGCATAATTCATCCATTGGTATGGTTGTGAGTCTTTGAAATGCATCATCATAAATGGGCTGAACTGCGTTTCCCTCAAATTTATACGTTGATGTTCTAACCCCCATTCAATCCCTCAGAATAAGACTGTATTTGGAGGTACGGCCTTTAAAGAGTTGATTAAAGCAAAATGAGGTCGTATGGGTGGGCCCTAATCCAATATGACTGTCCTTATAAGACGAGGGGGATAAGACACACAGAGAGGTATCAGGGGTGCTCAGGCACACAGGAGGGGCCATGTGAGGACACAGGGAGAAGACGGCCATCTGCAAGCTAAGGAGAGAGGCCTCAGGAGAAAACAAACCTACCAACACCTTGATCACGGACTTCTGGCCTGCAGAACTGTGAGCAAATAAATTTCTGTTTAAGCCATCCAGTCTGTCGTATTTTGTTACATCAGCCCCAGCAAACGAATGCACATTTCCAAATCACTTTGGTTTTTCTATTTGCTTACAAACAGTTGCAAGGTGTCCAGGGTTTGTACCTTCTGGGCCACCGGACACAACGGAGGCCGTGCCAGCCTGCAAGTGCTGAGAGGACCCTCAACCCACATGGGCTCAGCCACTTTATGAACTTGGATTTCACAAAACTTAGTATTATCCTCTCAGTGGAATCCTAAATAATAAGGACTATGGAATAGAGCCAAGACTGCCACATCGACAGCACTGAATCACACAGATACACACACGCCCCGTGGAGTTAGTGAGAGAGAGCTGTGGAGAGAAGCAATTGAATCCACGTTGAGCACTGTGACAAGTCCATGATGGTAGGAAAAAAGCGCCCAGCATCCCCAAAAGAAAGACCCCAACTACGCAGTTTGGAGTCATATTCCTTATTCCTGCTATAACATGTTATCAATAAAGAATATCCCAGGGCTTCCCTGGTGGCGCAGTGGTTGAGAGTCCGCCTGCCGATGCAGGGGACACGGGTTCGCGCCCCGGTCCGGGAAGATCCCACATGCCGCGGAGCGGCTGGGCCCGTGAGCCATGGCCGCTGAGCCTGCGCGTCCGGAGCCTGTGCTCCGCAGCGGGAGAGGCCTCAACAGTGAGAGGCCCATGTACCGAAAAAAAAAAAAGAATATCCCAAAGGGATCTGGTTCTTTCAAGCCAGGGCATTTTCTTGCTATTCGGAACCAGCAAAATCCACTGCTCACTGAAATGCCTGTCCCGGAATCTCACAAGTTTGCACATCGAGGTTGTTCATAAAGGACTAAGCAGGTAATTCAAACAAACCCTGTGGTTTGGGAGTCACAGTTTGGGCTGCTTAGGTTTCCATTTTCAAGCTCTTCTTCTGGAAGAGCTGCTGGGGCCACCGTGCTTTTCCTGGATGCCTAACAGAGTGACAAATCCCACGGGAGAGAGTTTAGAAACTGCCAGGTGAAGTGAGAGGGGTGCGGGCCCGGCTGGGTCACAGCTAGGGCGGCCAGGGCCCTTTCCACTGTGGCTCTCCGGGGCGCTGAGAGGAGTCCCCTGGAGGGGATTTCAGCCCTGTTTGGGGCAGCGTCAACCATGGCAGAGTGCGTGTCCTGAGGGCTCTGGGGTGAGGGGCCATACTCATCTGCATATTTATGTCACAGCAGGTCTGATCAGGACACACTTTTCCCTTCCTGCTGAGTTCGCCTCTACTTCTGTTCACTCTTTCACCAGCCACATGACAGCCGACACTCATTTCTGGCACCGTCTGGACTCGCCCACCTCCGTGTTCCCACACCTGCTGCCCCCCACACCTGGACGGCCTTCTGTCATCACCACTGCACATCCAGGTCCAAGTCTACCTGCCTCTCAAGGCCTGGTCCAGATGCCGCCTCCTTCACAGGCACCGTGGTCTCAGCGTAAGTCATTCTCCCCGCTGACCTCCAGTTCCTGTGGCCCAAAGCCCCCTGCAGCTTAGGCGTGTACCCCTCACTGTAAGTCGTTTCCACCAGCATTCTTTTCTGACTGATGGTTGCGTCCTCATCAGAACCTATGGTGCTTAATAAAATATCTGTGGGTTTCCACGTCATTCAAATCTCAGTACTTCCTCATTGCCACCAGAAATATTTCCCATAGTATATTCTGGTGTCCTTTATAATGTAAGATGATGATTTTTCTGCCCCTCTAAGTACGAAAAACCTTCCATCAATCTGTCCTGGTTATATGCCTTGATTGAGGAGGGATTAAAATTTCATGGTCCCAGTGTCTGCATATGAGGGCATATCAGAGCATGTTTACACAGAAATGTGTGCCCAGGATGGGGCAAGAAGATGGGAACGGACAGAGACCAGGTGAATTTCTTTGGGAGACGGTCTGGAAGTGCGGCCTGTGATCCAAACATAAAACCTGGGTTTAGGAGATATTGTTCCTCAACCTTTGTCTCCTGCATGGACACTCAGCCCCAGAACCTGTGACTTCCAAACCACAGGGCTCGCTTTAATCATCTAATTAGTCCTTTATTAAGAACTTCAACGTGCAAATCTGTGAGATTCCAGGGCAGGCAGCTCAGTGAGCAGTGAATTTTGGAGGTTCCAAATAGCAAGAAAGTCCTCTGCTTTAAAAGAGCCACATGCAGGGCTTCCCTGGTGGCGCAGTGGTTGAGAGTCCGCCTGCCAATGCAGTGGACATGGGTTCGTGCCCCGGTCCGCGAAGATCACTCATGCCGCAGAGTGGCTGGGCCCGTGAGCCATGGCCGCTGAGCCTGCGCGTCCGGAGCCTGTGCTCCGCAACGGGAGAGGCCCGCGTACCGAAAAAAAAAAAAAAAGCCACATCCAACTGGAATATGCCTTATGAAGTGCACGTCTGGGACTGCAGTTACTGACCAGCAGTGCTCAGCCATCCATGACTGAAAGGGCCTGCCTATTCCTCCAGCTTCTGCTCGTCACCACACAGTTTCCGCATTGACAACTGGCCAAAGGAGCTGGCCACGCCGTGGTGGCCCGCAGGGCACGCTGACACGATGTGCACCTGGTACGCGGGTGTTCCCATTAGGTATTGGTGCCACTCAGCCAGTGCACACAAGAGAGAGAGGGGGAATCCCTCTGCAATCTTCCTGATGCTTGGGTGAGAGAAACTACTTCCACCCCGTGCCCACCCCTCACATGGTCGCAGTCACCCTCCTGACCCACGTGTATAGATGGGCCCAGGTGTTACCATCTGCTCTGAGTTCTCAAATGTCAAGGGTGACATGGGCGGCCTAGAGTTTCACAACTCAGCCAGTTCTCCCCGCTGCCACTTCTGTCTTGATCGCGGCTCTTGTGTACCCATCTGTGCCGCCCGCCCCCCGTGGTCCAGGCCAGTCCTTCCTGGCCACGCACGGCAAGTTTCCGTGCCGAGTGCCTTCTAAGTAGGCTCTGAGTCTCCAGTAGGTCTTCAGTTCTTCCCAGAAAGTCACTTTTCTAAATCACCATCATCCTGTTCTCTACTCCAAACCTTAAGTACTGCGCACACGCGTGGGCACACACACGCTGCCTGCAGGTGAAAGGCCCAGCACGGTGACCTGGCAATCGAAGCTCTAACAGAGCGCCCAGGCTCCTCCTTGCACCCCGGCCAGCCCTGCAGGCACCACATGCCACTGTGTTCTGCCTCTGACCACACCACTCCTCCCATATGGGGTTCTTTTCCCATTTAAAAATTTCAATCCAAATGTCACCTCTCTTTCAGCCCATACTAATATATTCCTTCTAATCTTCTATAATATTGAAATGTGTTATCCCAAATTGCATTCACTGGAACTCTGGTTCCAAAAAATAAAAGAGAGGGGGGTTTCCCCACCATCTACCACCTACTGCCTATTTTATGCTATTTTGGATATTTACAAAGCATGGCCAAAGGCTCTGAGAAGTCCTGCAGTAAAAAAAAAAAAAAAAAACAAAACTCTTGGATCAACTTGGATTTTCCCACTCTATCCTTGCCTGTAGGCTTTTGGAGGAGTATATCCTTTATTGTGGTCTATACCCTCACCTCCATGGCCACGTTATGAATGACTTGACCCACAGGTGGCCTGAACATGAAAGCAGCAGAGAAGAAGTTGTTCTGAAGCCTCTGCTTCCTAGGGGGGCAACTGCAGCCAGATGTTCTGGGTGTTTCACCATCATGTTGTTGAGCTACCAGATTCCAAGGACCCTGCAGCGGGCTGACCTCAGTGGGCGCTCAGTGGTCACAACGCGATTCATGAAATCCAGGAGAACTCACCTGGGAGCCACGGGTTTAGGAGAATTGGGGCAGGAGCCTGGGGTGTCATCAGGCCCCCTGGTGCTTTCTTTATAACTTGACAGCAAGTTTGTCCCCAGGTAGGGATGCCTGAGCCTAGTGTCCAGGAACATTCCTCTGGGGCTCTCTCAGTGCTGGGTGCGGAGGCCACGGTGGTGTCTTCTGCACAGGGAGGACCACAAGGTAGCAGGACCGTGGGTGCTGAGAGAATCATGAACAGAAAGCACGATTCTCTCAATCTTGAGGGCTCCCCAGGAATGGGTGGGTCAATTGGAAATGTGGTCCAACAGCTCCACCCCCTGGAGTGTGCCTTTTCAGGACAGAGATATAGTCCCTCAGCCTCCTGGACTCTTAGTTCTGGAAGGGAAACTGTTTAGAAGAGCACAGCTGAGCCATCCATTTAGCAGAGCTCCTGGGCCTCCTGCTGGCAGCCTCCTTTCTCTGTGGGCTCTTCCAGCAGAGAGAACACAGCCCAAGCGCAGGGAGTCATGTGGCTGGAGGTTCTTTCACAGGGGCAGAATTTCTCCGCAAATTCTCTCCTCACCCCCTTCCCCTTCATTTCCATAAGCTGCTTTCAAGCCATGTTTCATAAATCAGGACCTGCTGTTCCATGAAGCAGCCGTGGAGAGGCCACGTCACCATGGACAGTCCATTTCGCCTCCCGCAGGCCCTGGCTTCCTTCCAGCGGGGGCTCCCTGGAACAGGGTGTGCACGCCTGCAAACGACAGCTAGGCTCCCAGGACAGCGGCTGGGACCTGTTACTTACGTCCAGGCCCAAATTCAGAACACATGGGGCCCAGGGAACAGGCACGGTCCCTTGTTCAAACACTATTAAGAATTTCAAGATGACAGCAGATCATTAAATCAGGCACGGACCTTGTGAACACGGGGACCTGTGTGACGCACAGGTCACACAATCATGTGGTTGGCTCAGCCAATCTCTGCCATGGACCCTGGGGACTAAATGGTCTCACCCTAAGTCTTCACAGTGGTAAGACAGACATCACAGCCTCCCAGGAAGACTTCTCTGAAAGGCGGCTCTCAGGCCGGCCCTCTGGGTGCCCTTAGCAGACCTGACAGCCCCTCTAATCATCTGGTTTGATTCCACCTCCACTTGGTGGGGTCGGCTCTTTCTTATAGATTGTGTCCATACCTGATCGTCATTGATCTGTTTATTTTTGGCCCCAGAAAAATCAGGCTTCTTTTCTACCTGGGTAGCACGTCTACTTTTCCAGGTTCAGGTCAAATGTTGTCAATACACAGATATCCATCTGACCCTGATTCTCTCAGCGCCCATGAGTGTCCCAGGAACTGGCCCGGCCTGGCCTGTGTCCACCTGAGCATCTGTGTTCCATGAGCTGGCCGCCCGCTGGACACGCTTACTCCAAGCTTCCCCTTAGCCCTCTCCTGACATCCTCTCCCCTCTGCTGTGGCTGTTCTGTCCTCCAGCTGTGTGCACTGTTCATATGTCCCCATTTATCTGCCCCGACCCCTTCCTGTTTCTGTTTCACATTCTCTAAAAGCACCGAGCATCCCTCAGCCCTGAAGTCACAGGATGTTTGAAAAGCAGACGGGTTGTGTCAAAGGCCTCAATCCCACATTCCAACCAAAATCACCTATGTCACCCCCTTCTAACTCCCCCAACCTAAAATCTATAAACTTAAAATATATTTTCAGCAGGAAAAAGTGAACCGCTTCGTAAATGGTGCTGGGAACAATTTCTGGCCATTTAGAGACAAATTTGACAACCCCCCAACACTTCAAATCATAAACAAAAATAAATCCCCATACACTTGGCATTTTGAATCTTGAAAATAAAATTACAAATCACCTGAAGGAAAAAAATATGTGAGAATATTTTTGTCATCTAGAGGTGGGAGCGGACCTTCTAGGCAAGCTAAAACCTCGAGGTCAGGAAAATAATAACAGGTTGGACTACGTAAAAATTCAATATTTCTGTAAAAGAAATAAGACACAAGAAACAAAGTAAAATGTCAAGCAACAGACTGGGGAAAAAATACTTGCAGGATATACATCAAAGGTTTAAAATACAGAATATTTGAAGAGCTCTTACAGAATAACAACAAAAATAGGACGGAAGGAAGAAAGGAAGGGAGGGAGGGAGGAAGGGGGAGAAATTAAGAAAAGGAAGGAAGGAAGGGGGGACGAAAGAAAGAAAAGAAAGAAAAAAAGAAAGAAAAAAAGAAAGAAAAAAAAGAGGAGGGAAGGAGGGGAAATGGGCCAAAACATATGAGTAGGCAATTTTTAAAAGAATAATTAGTAAGCCACAGACTTCTCCTTTAAACCAACTCTCCCCAGAACAATCTGCTAGTTTTTACATTTGTTTTTAAAAATCAGTATTTGTGGAGGTTGGGTTTCATCCTTTATATTTTTTGATGCATAGCTACAATTTTATCAGATTTATGCCATAAAACTCTTTAGCAGCGAGGGCAAAATTTAAAGACATCCCTGAATAGAGAGTCCCCTGAAGAGTGACCGGTTGTGCACGACTGCAAGGTAAGCTGACCCCAAAAATGAGGCAAAGGGTGTTCCCTAAAGTGCACTAGTCTAAATGTTAAAGGAGATTAATTATGTTAGAGATTACTTATGCCATTACTAAATAAGTACAGAGGGAAAAGACTGGAAGGAAATATGTGTGAACGGGAAGAGCAGAAAGTTCTAGCAATAGGAATGTGGGTGAGCATTACTTTTTTCCCAGTCTTAATTTCTAAAGCCTGCACCTGGTGTCAGGACAGCGGTCTGGGTGCTGCCATGGGGTCCCAGCAGAACCCCTTTTCTGTCCTGGGACAGTCACACAGCACCTCTACCTTCAGGTCACCTTCACCTGGCACATTTGTATTTTCTTCAGATAGTACCTTAAGGTAATAAGCCATTTACGTCCCACAGACGTAGTATTGTTTCCTAAGCAGTTTTTGCTTTGCTTCAAATCGTGCCCTCGATTTTACAATAAAAGAATTATTTAAAAATGTAAAAGCTGGCACTTGTAGCAAATGGTGGCGAGCAGGGGACCCCGGCGGTAGGTGCATCCCCGGCCCAGCCACAAGGGCATCCCGGCCAGCACATGATGCCCGAGACGGGGGCTGTGTACGTGGGCGTCCACCCTGCCGGTGGCCTTCTGTTCTGAGTCTGGGCTCCTGTGGACTTTGAAGTCAAGGTTTCACTTGACGACTACTCATTGCTGAAGGCTCGTCTTGCTGCTAAAATAACTTTCCATGAAATACTCTGAAAGAAGCTTCTTGACTGTAAATGCTCTTGTATGATAAGAAATGCCCATGTTTGTGAGTGGTTACATCTTGTGTAACTGATTGCACCAGGTTTTCGAGGTGAAAACTGCTCACTTTTGTCATTTCCCAAACCTGACATTCTTTCACTATAATGTGGCAACTTCTCGGTTCTTTAAACTATTTTTTTCTTTAAGTTCTCATGAATTGATGGTTCCTGTTTTTCTGAACTGCTTGTCAAACCCATGTTTATGTTAGACTCACAGACACCCGTGCTCAATAACTAGGAAATGCGGCAAAAAATCCCCTCAGAAAATGTGGCTTCCCGGGCGCTAGGGAGCCCCTGCCCTCGTCCTGTGAATTTGGAGTGATGCATGTGAACGTGGGCAGAAGGGAAAGGAGCCGGAAAACGACATTGCGGGTGAAAGTTCCGACTGTCGGGGAGGTCCTCGTGTGAGGTTCTCTGCTCACATGGGGCCCATGGCTCAGTCGCGGGCCCTTGGGGGTGACGGCCCCAAACAGACCCCTATGGGGACACACCCCGTAGGCTACGTGAAGTGATGTGATGTCAATCCCATCACTTACAAAGATGAAGCACGCTTTTCCTTTTCTTTCCTTTTTGACTTTTTATTTAAGCAAATGTAAAGACCAAATCCCATTTTTGCGCCTTTGCCTTTCGGCAGTTCAGGAAGTGAAAACAAAGTGAGAACATCTTATTTGCTTAAATAAAATCTGATTGCCTGCGTCCATCATCCACTCATCTACTCGTGGGCAGATGCTTCTTGAGGGTTAATCCTCGCTGGGCTGGACGCGGATGGAGACCTGCTCCGAGGTACCTCCCTCAGGACCTTTAAGGATGTGCACCGTATCGTATTCATTTCATAGAGCTGCCATCACAAAATGACTGGGGGGCTCAAAGCACGGAAACGTATTATGTCACACTTCTGAGGGCTAGACGTCGGCGATCAAGGTGTCGCAGGGCCACGCTCCCTCTGAAGGCTCCAGGGAAGCATCTGTTCCGAGCCGCCCTCCTCGTCTCTGGTAGTTCCTGGCCACTTTCACACAGCATCCTCTCTATGTGGGTGTCCCCAAAGCCCCCTTCCTATAAGGACGCCAGCCATCGTGGACTAGGGGCCCACCGTACTCCAGGATGACCTCATCTTACCTCACTACATGTGACACGATTTCCAAATAAGGTCTCCTTCTGAGTTACTGGAGGGGCGGGACTTCAATATGTGAACTTGGGGGAGATACAACCCAACCCATGACACACCCAGAGGCCCTCGACGGTGACTCACAAAGTCGGACTCCTACTCACTTTCGTTATCATTGACTCTGCCCAACTCTTCCCCCAAACTCATTCCCCCGAAAATAAGTCCCCTTCTTAATAAACACCTGTCATGTGCTTTCTCTTCCGTCAGAGTCAATTCTGTGCCGAGAAGGAGTTAAACTAAAGGTATTAAAGAGCGTGGAATTCCCTCCAGCTCAAAATCCTGCTGCTGATTTAAATGGTCCTCGGCAGGAAGGGCCTCTGAGGAAGCCACCGGGCCAGCCTGGCATCTAAAAGAAACAGGGACGGACAGAAGGGCCGGGCCATCCTCTCTCGGCAAAGCTGTCACACACCCTGGGCCTCTGAGTTGCCTTCTGTCTCCTGAGCCCCTGGCTGCTCTGAGGGTAAAATCCAGCTAGTCCCACAGGTCTGGGGGCTGCCATGAGAACAGCTGTCCACTGAGAAGCTGGCGTGGCTGTGGCCTTGGGCGACCGGCTGGCCTGGGACTCCAGCTACCCCACTCGTCAGCTGTGTGACAATGAGAAGCCCACGCACTGCACGGAAGGGCAGCCTCCACTCGCTGCAACTAGAGGAAGCCCGAGCGCAGCAACAAAGACCCAATGCAGCCCAAAATAAAATAATAAATATTAAATTAAAAAATAATAATAAGCCCCTTTCATTCCACTTTACATTGAATCTGTTAAAAAAAAAAGAAAAAGAAAAAGCAGCACCTCAGAGGGGAAGCAGCGCCTGAGTCAGCACAGTGACTCAGGCGCTCCTTCCCCTCTGAGGAGTGGGGGCCTTCGTTTAGGGGGATTCGGTGAGTGACAGCGTGTGAGACACTGGTCCAGAGCAGGTGCTCGCAGAAAGCCAGCCGTGACTGCTTGGGGAAACTTCTCCCACCACAGGAGCGCTGACTTTCACTAGGCGCGGAGGTTTGCTTAGGAGAATTCTGAGATTAATTCTTTGGAACCCGCAATCCCCGTCTCCGGATCTGCCTGTTCTGTAAATACAATTTGGTGTCAAGGTGACTCCAGGGGTCTGGGACTCTCATGAAGCACAGGGCATCAGAGTCACTGCTCTCCTTCCTGGTCCTCGGCCGGTTTCCAGATTCTCACCTTGGGGAACGGAGACACAACCCCTGGGAACGTGTCTTAGAGCTGCCCGATTCTGGCAACTCACCCCTCTGGCTCCCTGGGGCTTCGCTGGGGACCGGAGCCCACACGTGCCTTCCCAGAGTGTGAGGGCCTGCCTGCCTGTCCCCTGGACACCTGGGCAAGCTCAGGGCCTCCCCCGCAGTACAGAGAAGAAGGGGACGTTCAGCCAGCCCCGCTGGAACCCTGAGAGCAGAGCTGCTGAGCCCAGCGCCCATAAGCCGATCCTCTCCACACACAAAAGCGGTTTCACAGTCAACGACTGTGATCGCTTTTATGGAAAATAGGAAAGAAAAGAAAAAGACTCTTTCAACTACGTGCTTATATTTGCATAAAGTCTGGATGGATATGTAAGACGCTAAGAATAGGGTGATGGACGGGGGAGGTCAGTGGGAACCAGATGGGAGACCGTGGGAGCAACATGTTTTCCACTGGACAGCTTTTTATAGTTTTATTTCTGAACCTTCTTCGAACACATTAAAGCTGGAAACCTTATTGCCTATTCACCATGTTTGCAGATTAAAAGAGACAACCCATAGGGTCATCTCAAGAGACGCTGAGACACACCAGCTAAACAGCTCCCCCTGTGCACCCCTTTCCAGGTGCCGCCCTCTGGGTGCCCGTGGCCGGAGGGTGCACCCCATCACTCACCAACCTCAGAGCACCTGCGAGACTCCCTGCAGCCAGGGGCGAGCTGCCCCAGAAGGGATTACAAAAGAGTTGTCTTCTCTTGGAAATCATGTACTTGAATGATCCTAAAAGCCTTTCATCTGGATGTGCTCTTGGAAAATAGAATCCCTTCTCGAGTGACCGTTCCTGTTCCATCCAAGTGTCCCCCAGTGATGGACACAGCTGGTGAGCACAGAGCAAGTAATGCCCGCTTTGGACCAGCAGACAGAGCCTGGGAGACTCACTTTCTCCCGGGGAAGCTCGTGGTTTGCAGTCACCTCTTGTGCTGCTGGGTGGCAGTCTGCGCTCATTCTGCGTCTCACCTCTCCCTCCGCAGATCTTCACCCTGAGCTGGCACTCCTGGGGACTTCAAAGGGACCGTTCACAGACAGCCACCCGTCTGTCAGGCTGGGCTCAGTGGCTCCAGCTTGAAAGGCAAATCTGAAGCCAATCAAATGCATCCAACCCACAAACTCTGAGGATGCGACTATGTACCACGACTGAAACAGCAATCATTTGACAACGGAGCAGTCAAATGTTCTGAAAGTTTAAGGTAACTTACTGCTAGCATCTAATTAACAGCTGCCCAAGAGTTAGCCAGCCTTGCCCTAAGCTCCCCATGCTTGAGGATGAGGGAAAGAAAGAACAGAACGGGAGAGAAGGAGGATGGCTATCCACCCGAAGTCTGGCTGAGTGTCTAAATTATTACTGCCTGCACCACCAGTCTATGGGATCACATCACACATCTGATTGTATGTTCCTCGTCCTTTCATCCACATGATTGAAACCTGTGCAGCAAGGTAAGCTGTTTGCATTAGGCAAGGTGCCCCGGAATGTTAAATGCTGGCAACCTCAAAGACGATCACCAGCGGAGTGCCACCGGCCTCTGCTCCTGGTCTACACTGATTCAAAAGATCTTCCGGTAAAGAAATAAAAGGGATACCTCTCCAACTGGCAGGTGATGTGAAGCTTTACATTTTAATTAGCGAACATATGGGCCAAATCTAGAAGATCAAACTAAGGAGAATGTAAAATTTTACTCCTGTTTAAAAAAATCAAAACTAAGTCAGCACCTCAAATGCAAAATGAGAGAGATGTGGCTTTAAACGTGTCCCCACACACAGAGGCAGGGATGCTTGTGGGTCCAACAGATGGGCGTGTTGGCCCCAGACCTCAGCCTAGTATCCCTTACAAGGGAGAGTATGGTGCTCATGTGTAGAGGGACTTCAGAGAACTGCAGTCTGTGCCAGGGAGGGCAGCACAGGGTCACAGTTGCTGCATCTTTCAGGAACCACAGGAGGAGGGAAGAGCTTGAATACAAGTGCTGATGTCCGTGCATGTGGAAGGGCTCTGGCGTGGAAGAAGCTGGGGCTCATGTTATCATTCAACAGTTTGGGAGACAGAAAAATTGCTCAATGAATGCTAATGAATGTGTTGATTTATGACTATAATTATGATCATGACTACGATGGAGTGGCTTCAGGGGTAGAGCTAGGTCCAAAATGTGCAAATACCAGAAAAGAGGCTTTGGATTAAGCTGTGTCTGGAAGGAGAGAAGGGGTTTAAGTATAGATCAGATGACCCCTTATGCCATAAGGTGTCCCCATCTTACGCAGTGGTCCCCAACCTTTTTGGCACCAGGGACCGGTTTCGTGGAAGACAATTTTTCCAGGGATGGGTCGGGGGGCAGGGATGGTTCAGGCAGTAATGCGAGCAATGGGGAGTGACAGGTGCTCACCTGCTGTGCGGCCTGATTCCTAACACGCGGTGGACCAGTACTGGTCTGTGTCCTGGGGGTTGGGGACCCCTGCCTCATGGGGCTCACACAGAGGGACTGTGAGGGTGGTGGGAGTGCCCGTCGAACCCAGGGAACTCCCAGTGGCAAATGAAGCATGTCTTCGTGATGATGATGACTCCAAGTTGGGCTTTGAGTACCTGCCATTGTGGGTCCCCTTTTGCCCATACGCTGTACAAGGACCAGAGACGCTCAGTGACTGGCTCCTGGCCACAGAGCTGGTGAGGGGGAGACAGGGCTTCACTCTAGCTGCCAGATCTGCACAGGAAAAGCAAGCAACACACACACACACATACACCCCTACGTCTCTCAGATCTCCGCTCAAACGTCTTCTCATCAGAGGGACAACCAGAGACCACCCTTTATGTGGGAGACACCCTCGCCCAGCACTGCTGTGCCCCCTCCTCTGGCAGCCCTCCTCACAATCACATTTGTTCATCCCCTGCCTCCATAGGTCCTAAGAAACATTTGCTGAATAATGAGTGCATGAAAGGATGTTGACATGTACACACTACTGTATTGAAAATATGGGGTTGGCCAAAAAGTTCATTCGGGTCTTTCTGTAACGTCTTACAGAAAACCCAAAAGAACTTTTTGGCCAACCCCACAGATAACAAACAAGGACCTACTGTAGAGCACAGGGAACTCTGCTCAATATTCTGTGATGACCTAAATGGGAAAAGAATTTGAAAAAGAACAGATACATGTATATGTATAATTGAATCACTTTACTGTATACCTGAAACTAACACAACATTGTTAATCAACTATACTCCAGTATAAAATAAAAATTTAAAAAAAAGGAAAGGATGGACTATTGAATCTCTTTCCCCCAGTGGTCTAGGGCTCCACAGCCATGCTGCCCCTGAGCCTGGAAAAAAAAGCCTGTGGAATTCCTCGGATGCCGAGGTTGGAGTGGATGGACCACTGCTGGGGTGGAGATCTGGGGCCCAAAGAAAGGTCAGGAGTAAATGGCATATGAATCATCTATGTCTTGATTTAAAAAAAAAAAAGGGAAAATTAAACAGGTAAATGGCAAAAAGGCATCAATTCCAAGCTAATACTATAAAACACTATGTGTGGCACTTTTCTAAGAATTTTTCATGAAGGAACTCCTTTCATCCTCGAAACTATCCTCTGTGCTCATTGCTCCTGCTCCCATTTCACAAATTAGGAAACTGAGGTCAGGAGGCACAGATGACTTGCCAGGCAGTGTGCAGCACACTAGTTGGAGGTCCAGCTCCAGCAGCTGCTTCATCATCGTGCCCCACAGCCTCCCCACCGACAGACGGTCCACGAACCGAGAGCAAACGGCACTGGGCCTGGGGGAGCCGCCAGGAGCGAAATCTTGGAATTTGGGGGGGTTGCCTCAGGGGAGGGATGGCAGTGCGTCTCAGCCCACGATCCCATACGTGTGCAAGGACATCATCTGTGCCCGAGAGAACGTATGCTGTGCTGAGAGCTGCAGGGCCAGGGACCGAGGTTTGCCATCTTCCCCCCGGGTAGATCATCTCCCCCCTGCTTGCGTGTTTCTTGTCAACGATGGCTGAACACAGTTTAATGCTTCTCTCTTAAAAAGTCAAAAGAGTCAAAAGACACACTTGGGGGATGTGTAGGAGGCCAGTGACAGGAACCACGCCTGAGCTCAGTCCCTGGAACGGCTTCACGCAAACAAAACAAAGGATGCCCATCCCCAAACGGGAAAGTTCACTATCAAACATGCACAGACGGTCAGGCTGTGTGCTCCTCACTTGAGGCCCCTGCACCTCGAAAACGCCATCAACCCCACTGGCAGAAATGCTCCAGGGGTCAGGCACCCAGCCCCGGCTTCCTCCTGGACAGGTCCCTCAGCTGGGGCCCTCGAGGCCCTGAGAGTCACTTGGGGTTTTATCCCCCAGAGATGGGGATATTGAGGCTCACGGCCACTGGTGGCAGAGGCCCTGGCCCCCCACCTGCCTGGTCCACAGCTCCTGGCTGAAGGGTTCTCCACCTGGGAGGGACACCCACCCTCCTGGGGACCTCAGCACACGCGGTGCCCAATTCTGAACTTTCACCCCAGTGCCACATCCTTCCTCAGGGTGACAGCCCGACTCTCAAAGCTGCCCGGATTAGGAAAACAAGCTCTAGATCTGTGCTGTGCAATAGGGTAACCACTAGCCACATGTGGCTATGTGCCCTTACATTTAAATTAATTGAGAGCTTCCCTGGTGGCGCAGTGGTTGGGAGTCCGCCTGCCGATGCAGGGGACACGGGTTCGTGCCCCGGTCCGGGAAGATCCCACATGCCGCGGAGCAGCTGGGCCCGTGAGCCATGGCCGCTGAGCCTGTGCGTCCGGAGCCTGTGCTCCGCAACGGGAGAGGCCACAACAGTGAGAGGCCCGCGTACCACAAAAAAAAAAAAAAAAAAAAATTAATTGAAATGAAGTAAACATTTAAATTCAGCGCCCAGTCACACTAGCCACATGTGGCTGCAGTCACTCATTGGACGGCTTGCCCTGGAGGTTTGGGAAGCCACAGAGGACACCATGTGACTCCCATGGGTCCCCCGAGCGTCTTCTGTTTCTTCCCCTCTGTTATCACGGCCAAGACGGAGGCCCAGGTTAGAAGAGGTCCAGCAGCGGGCAGCACAGGCATGCAGAAGCCACTCCCACCGGACACAGCCAAGGGCAGCTACAGGGGCTGGGAGCTCACGCCAAGACCCCAGGAGCGGTGGCGCACCTCCAGGCAGGGCTCTGTGGTCAGGAGACAGAGCCCCAGGTCATGCGGGTCCCCATTCGGCTGGAGCAGGACCCTGAGTAGCTCTGGGGCCTCACCTTGACTCCTTCAAGTCTTCAGCGTTGAAGCAGCAGTGCTGGCGGCCGCCTCAGTGGACTCCCCCCACCTCCAGCCCCGGTTTTCCGGAACCGGGTAACCCCAGGATTGTTTGATGATACCAGGACAAACAGGGATCCCTAATCATAAAAGAATCTGAGTTCCCCAACAGGCAGGTCGAGGGGGTAAAGTAGGGGCAGGGTAAGCTTGGAACAGATTAATGTAATTTAGAGATTTGGAGAATAAAGGAGAGTTCCAGTTTTGATGCCTCAGCATTGGAGGCTGAAACCCTTACCCCCTGAACAAACCCATTGAATGAGTGGAGCGATTACAGGGAGAAAGAGGAAAGGGGAAGGAAAAATGGACACGGGGTAGATGACTCCGCTCTGAGAATCCTCATCTGAAAACCCACATCGTCATTTCCAAAGCTGACTTGAGGCTCACCAGCTATGCACAATAGGCCAGGCCCGCCTGCCACCCTCAGAGGCACTGCCAGGGTCACCCGTAGTCCAAAGGACCACCCACAGTCTAGAGAGCCACCCATAGTCCAGGGGATCACCCACAGTCCCGGGGACCACCCACAGTCCAGACGCCATCCCCCCCCCCCCGCACACCGGGACCAGCCTCCATTCTCCAGGACGAGGCCCTCCCAGGGCCTTCCTCTGCACTGGGCACACAGGGGACAAGGCCTTGGGCCCATAATGCTCTCAAAATAAAATAGTTTATTTTCACATCAGAAGAAAAACCTGAGTATAATGAAATTGAATATATAATAATAAATCCAGTCTGGATGACGTGCATCTTTGTACCAAGACAGTCATGATACTTTTTTGCATCAGGAAGGGCCCACGAAGGCAAAAGCACCTGAGGGCCATGGAAGTCACTCTGCAGCCCTGAGCCTTTGCCTGTTATACCAGAGATATGAAATGCAGCTGCACACAGAAGGGACCCTGACGACCCTATGGACCCTCCTCGTTGACCCACAGATTGAATTTCTCCACCAGTGATTTCTCCCACCTCTCTCTGCATCATGCAGGTAAACCCACTCCAAAAAGAGTCACATCTCCAGGTAAAGCTCCTGGCCTCCCAAACCTGCTCCATCCGCTGGCTCTGCCAGCCTTAGCACTGGCTTCCTTCCTCCAAATTGTCTTATGGTTTCAAGGAGCCTGCTGGATTTCCAGCCATCACCTCTGCATTCCACACAGGAGGAAGGAGGGACCTGAGGGGAAAAGGTTAAGCCTCTTAGATGTCAAGGTCCTTTAAGGAGCCTTCCGAAAATCCCCAGCTACCCCACTGCAGACTATGTCTTCCACTGACTGCCCCATCTATACAGGAGCTGGAGGAAGAAGGCCCTGGGAGGCAGGGCAAGCAAAGCACAGGAAGGGCCTTAGGTCCAAGGTGGGGTAACAGCAGACACTCCTCCTCCCCCCAATCGTTCCTGTCCTCATGCATCCTCCTGGCCCTGATTGTGTCACTAGATAACAGGCAGTTGTGTGGAGTGGAGAATGTGACAGTTTCCCCTTCTCTCGCCTTTGATCAGATTGAGTGATGTGACTAAACTGCAGCCCCTTGAAGCCCAACCTCTTCAGCCATTCTGCTCTTCGCTGGAACCCTGCCCAGCCTTTGAAGCCAGGTCTGGGCAGTTTCCCTGCTGCACCCTCAGGACTGGAAGGGCGTGGTCCTGACTCAGGAGGCCGAGTAGCTGGCTGTGAGGAAAGGGGCGAGTCATGAGCCCAGACATAGCTGAGATTCCTGGTGTGTCCCCTAGTGGGGAGGTGGGGGGGGGGGAAGAATGCTCAGCTTGGATTCTCTAATGCGTCTTCCCCAGGCAGGAGGTGCTGTCAGAGGTGAGGCCTCCCCGCTTCCCTGGGCTGGTCTCCTGGGGCACCTATGGCGGCCTGACCTTATTGGACTTATTTATGTCTATTTCACCAGAAAGATATAAATAGGAGAGACCTGTCTGCCGGTTCACATCTCTGGGTCCAAGAACCAGACGGTTGGGTTCGAAGCCAAGCTCCTCTACTTACTAACAGTGTGACCTTACTCACCTCCTTAAACCCTCCTGTGCCCCAAGTTCCTCATCTGGGTGATGGGGACGATACTTGATAGAATCTGCACACTAAGTGAGGTTATATGTACAAAGCTTCCTTAACCACGCCTGCTACCAAGTCAACACTTCATAAACAAAAGCAGTGCTCAAATTATCATTATTTTATTGGGTAAATGAGAAATATTTGCTAAATGCATGAATGAAAAGAAATCCTACTTAGATATAACAAAAAAATCAAACAAGTGATTTCTGTCCCTTTGAACGTCTCCTCCAGTTGTTCAAAGCCCTTGAAGCCATGGTCTCTTTGTACCCCCCTCCTGATACTTCCAGTGAGAGCAACGTGTTATTTCATGTCTGCTTTTTGCCCCTCTCATATCCTTTCTCCCCTGCTTCCTGTGTTGTCAACAACCCCTGTTGTCAGGGGCAGCAATGTGCCCAGTTAAAAAACAACATTTCCCAGGATCCTCTACAGATAGGGGGCCAAAGACTTAGGCAGAAAGGGTTCCTTGGGGATTCTAGGAAGGCTCTTTAAAGGAGCCTGACATCTAGGGTTCTTAGCCTTTTGCCCCCACCTCCTTCCTTCCTCCTGTGTGGAATGCAGAGGTGATGGCTGGAGCTCTAGCAGCCTTCATAAAACCATAAGACAATTTTGAGGAAGGAAGCCAATGCTAAGGATGGTAGAGAAGAGAGATGAATGAACTGACTGCCCTTTGACCTTCACCCTGGACAGACAGCTTGCTTTGTCTTTTTCTACCTGAGAGAAAGTAAATCTAACACTTGCTGGAGGTACTGTTACCTTGTAATTTCCCTTTATACCCCTTTATATCCAGCTGAACTGATAGAAACCCAAGCATCCCTCTCACACTCTGTAAATGATTTGTCCAGTGAGAATAGCTAAAATGATACATTTCTGCCATCATTAAAAATTCCAATGTTTTAAGTATGACACACTTTTGAAAGGACAGGGCGGCTAGAAGGGCTAAAAGTCCCTGCAGCAGAAGTCTTTCCTTGCAGGTAATCAATCCTGAAAGCAAAAGATAAGCAAGAAAACTGTAATGGATAAGACCGGCCATCACTGTTAGCTTTTCCAATTATACAAGATGCAATAAAACCAGCTTTTGTTGTTGTTGTTGTTGTTGAATCAGAGTAATCCTCTGAGAACAGCCAAGCATCCCACCCACCCCTCCTTCCTGTGGCCTCGACTTCCTTCTGATCTGTTGTCGGCTTCTCCCTGCCTGAGCTCTGTGGTCTAACCAGAACCCTCCTGAGTCTGGTAGGAGCCCAAACCCTGCCCCGCAGCACCGCCCCGCCAACGGCGCTGGGCAGAGGGTCCTCTGGCTCATGGCACAAGTGGCAGCTGCAGGGAAAAACTCCCCACAAAGCGACACCATTTGAGACTGACATACACGCTGGAACCAGCGCCCAGGATGCAAAGCCTAAACTCAGAAAGGAGATGGACAGTGCACCTGGCGCCTTACTTTGACGGGGCCGTTCTGGAGAGGGCAGACGGAGCAAAAGGACACACTTCTCTTGGACCCCTGCAGAATGACTGTAAAGATCTGGCTTTTGAGACTTGAATACCTCCAGAATCAACAAGGAAAGGTCCTGTTATGTTCCCCCGGGTTTTAGTTTTAAGTGTGTCTTACTTAATATTTTCAATATGAGTCAGCTCCATATACTATGATGATTTTCAAATAACCAGAAGTTGACTGTAGCTGGCTTTAAGACAGGAAGCACGAGTACAGAATCCAGCTGCTTCCACCCCGGGGGCAGGTCTGAATTCAGTGGTCCTGTATTTTCTGGCTCGTGACCTCTGTCTGCTGGATGATGAACTCTCCCGGGCCCCTGCTTTTCCTGACTCTCCTCTCCTGATGGGGGTAAGGGGCTCTCCCGTCACCAGTGCACTCCTTGAAGCAATTGCTCTGCCTGATACGCCCGCCTGGGAATCCTGGACCTCCAGTGAGTTGAGTAACTGGCCATCCTTTCTACCTTCCAGGGTGGGTATGTGTGTACGTCGGGAGGAGGGGGTTAAAGGTAATATACAGAAAGTTACTACCATATGGTTGGAGCTGAATGAAATGGGAGCTGTTCTCACTGTGATGATGTGAAGGGTAAGTATGATGACGATGATGGTCATGATGATGGTCGTGACATCTAGAACCCCAGGTATTCCTGGAGAGAACCAAGAAGCACTTCCCATTCACCTAATCAATAAATATCCTGCAAATACAGAACATGCCATGTAATTCATGACACAGACGGGATCTTACTTCGGGGGCACGAGAGCCAATTCCTTCTGGATTCCCAGGGTTCAGGGCCCAGGGAGAGATGGAAAGGCGTGTGGGTATATTTCTAAATCACTGAATGTGTACTTAATGGCTGTCGAGTCTCCTTGTAACTTGTGTGCCAATTATCACTGATTTTTACAAGGCCCCTCGAGGGTGGTGCTAGTATATTCCCATTTCACGATGATGAAGGTTGGACACCAAGAAGTTAAGAAACTTGCCCAAACTGCCAAACAGAGGGACACACACACACACACACACACACACACACACACACACCCCTATCGGGTACCATGGAAACCCCGTGGCAGGAGGTAGTGAGAGCCCAGGTCCGGGTGTTGACTAGGAGTGGAGAGTGGGGGACCAGGCCAGCAAGCCATAGCCAGTCCCCAGGCTGAGGATGCCACGACCATAGGGCACCGGGCGACTTCCAAATATCATCAAACTCTCAGCATTTGTTTGTTTGCTTTTGACGTAGATGTCCTTTTAAAACGTCTGCTCCGTTTCTATCGTAGAATGTTTCCCTCTTTACTCCCTGCCTGCATCCACACTTAGAATCAGCAGCTTTGGGTAGTTAGAAACACATGACCACGCAGCAAATCACATTACTAAATGCTCTCTTTTCAGACCTAGCCATGGCCTTATTTCTGACCTTTTTAAATGACTCCTTCTCCTGATTACAGAAATGATAACAGCAGTTCATCACAGGCTCATGTCTCATGGGTAAGAGACCAGTGGACCTCTAGCAACCATACAACTGCCTGACTTCTACAGGACAGAATCAACGTCTAGGATAAAATCAGCCACTTCAAAGCCACTTCCCAACAGTGCTTATCCGGGAGGATTTAAAGACAGTGATAAACACAAGTTTGATACCTGGTGTGGTCTCTGAAACGAGGACAGGAGAAAGTGAAGGCAGACATGGAACACAGAGGCACCTCCTAAGGCATTTCTCCTCTTACGGGCTCTTCTCTGCATGAAGATGGCATTTCTCTGAGCACTTATGAAGATGACTCACCAAGAAAAGGACACCGGGCAGGTCTCCCACCTTGGAAACCCCTGGTCTCTGCCTGGCTGGGGTCCCAAGTTGACACTTGCATGGCTGTGGCTCAAGCTTTGGAAACACCGCTGATCCCACTGGAATCGCAGGATCTTGCTTGAAAATGTCAAGACACTAACTCGGGGAGCCCAGATACCTTTAGGGTACAGGTAAGCAGAGAAGCTAGCAGAGCTAACGTTGAGGGGGTCCCTTCTGAGTCCAGACCCTCTTCTACGCACTTGGCAGACGCTGGTTCTCTGAGTCCTCCCAGGCGTCCCCTGAAACGGGTGGTGTCACGCACGGTCTGGAAGCCCAAGGCTATCAGAGCCTTGAGACATGAGGGTTCATCAGGGCCTGTGACCCAAAGAATACGGGATCCCTGACAACAGTCATCAGAACACAAGAAATCAGTCCCGGGCGGGTCAGCAGAACTTAGTGGGGGGGATGGATTTAAACAGGCCTGCACTGGGCCCTTGAGCTGCTAGCCGGCAACCCAATCATTAATTTTTTTCTAATTTTCTTAGTAGTTTTCTCATTTTATAGATAAGAAGGATAAAACCGGAGGGAGGTTTTCTTCCTCGGAATCCCGCTCTCGGATTTTAAGCTGACAATCTTCCCACGCCACGTGTCACCTGCAGAACTTGGGCTTTGAAGCTCACATGGTGACCGCCTCTCCCACTGGGTCCCTCGGCCAGGACAGCTTCAGCCCTGGGCCACGCCAGCCTCTCATAAACTCTGGATTTTTAATTGAACCAACCGTATACTCAACCAATCCGGTCATGGCATAACCTAAAAACCATCAACGTCAGCCAAAGGAGATGGTCCGGCACAGGGAACCCCTCCAGCCACACATGGCAGAACTGGGACCGAAGCTGGAGACGTCACCAAAACAGGGGAGGCATCCAAAGTTGGTTTTAACGGAAGACGCAACAGCTGAATCCTCCTAGAGGGGGCCCGCCAGCCACCACACGGGTGCTGGGGGCAAATCGAATGTTCTCTCAGCTGCTCCAATTTTAGAAATCAGATGCTGACTCATTATTAACCCAGGAAGCCCACACACTCAAATGACTGTACTGAAAAAGCTCTGTCATACCCTGCTTACTGATGTGCAAATTTTTAAGCAAATTTGAAAATTGTTTACCATAAGGTATTTATGACATTTTAACCGTTTCATTTACAGTAACCAGACGACATTCGAAAAAAAAAAAAAAGTTTCCTGTATCTTACTTGACAGTAAAGCTAAGCTTTATCAGAATGTTAACAGCTTGAGAAACACACACCGAGGTCAAGTCAGGTCTCAGAACCACTCAATTCCCCCTTCCTCACCCCCTGCCCCCCAGTCCGCGGCATCATTTTCTTTCTGATTTTACTATTGTGTGTGACTTTCAGTGTTAAGGAAAGGCGAAAGACACCAGATAAGCTCCTGGAATCTTTCTCATGCTCGTAGAGAGAAAAGCCAAAATTCTGCCTCTTTATTGTACTTCTTGCACTAAACGTGGGCAGCTCAGACCACGCGGCCAGAAATTGCTCAGAAGCTGTCTTTCCTCCACCTCTGAGAAGCGGAAGCCAGCCCGGCCTCAGCACCCCTGAGTTAGTCACCCACCTCCACCTCTGAACTTCCCTTCGGCTCCACAGAGGAGTCTCAAACAGCTTTTAAACCAGCCAAGCATCACTGTCTCCTCGGTAATACAGGATGAACAGTCTCACAATGAACCGCTAAGAAACTCCAAACAATCAGGCTCACAGACAGTAGCTACAGGGACAGGGCAGAGAGCCACCTTTCTAAAGCCAAAGATCTTCAACGTCTGAACGAAACACAGTATCCGCTCCAAGACCCCCTCAGCTTTCCTAGAGCTGAGACTCTGAGGCAAAGTGCAGAAATGAACATGAAAGTGACAGAAACCTACTCACCAGGGAGAAGCTGTGGGCTCCACCTTCCCAGGACCAGGCTGTGAAGATGTGAAAACAGATGCTGGCTCGGGCACAGCCCGCCTGGAATGTCAGTTTGAAACTTAAAAAGCAACGACCATACAGTCAGTTATTTCCCTCCATTCCCAATGATGTCCACACGATTGAGACTCAAAAAAAAAGGCGCACACCTCAATCTTCATTCTCATTGGAACGAGATGACTCATGCTGACTCACAGCCACCACTTCCTCTCCCGACATTCTCTTCATACTTGTGAGCTGGGCTGGTCCCGTTCCCAGGGTCTTTGCAGCCCTTCCTGGAAGAACAGCCTTCCTGACCCCGGCGAGCAGACCCGGCCACTGCCCTACATGTAGCCCTGGGAGCCTACACTAGGGAAATGCTTTATTTAGGAGATCTGGGAACAGCTGAAATAGAAAATGCATGAACTTCCTAAGCATTTGAACCTCCGATAGACACTGAAATTTTGTAACGGATTGCAAAACTCCTGCAACTAAACTGCTCTTTCAGAGCATTTCAGGGGGAGAGAGGAATGAGGTATTATCTTCTTCTACCAGGAGGTTAGTTTGCCCTTAGTCATGCTTATTTCAGTGCATGTTTTCTCCTGCACCTCTTCCTCTGATAGAGTAATAAATCACGGGCTCTAAAATCATGATCTCTTCAAAGCTATTTATTAAGACGTTGGATGCCCTGTTTTTAGGATCAAGCGATGTACAAAATCTCTTCAGTCCATCTTTCAGGCTTCAAGACCAGATTTGAATATTCAAGTCCCAAGGGATGAAATGAAAGTAGAACCCTGGCAATTTTAAAAACCATTGATGAATGTTTCCATGCAAGAACGGAGACCAGCTTCAGCCTCCCAGTTTTCTTTGGAATGATCCCGGGGGTGGGGCGGCTTTCCACAGCTTCCCACATTTTTAAATTATGAGAGGCAACGGAAGAGCAGACTCTGTGTGATGTTGAGCAACCAGGAAGCGTGGCTGTGGCTGCCATCAGGCCCACCCTGGTTTCTGGAGGGTGACCCATGAAAGACCACGGGTGAACACTGGTGCCCTTCACCCTTTCTAACTTAGTACCTATCACCGTGCAGGCCACACTCTGATACCCCGAAAGCACAGAGGGCAAATGAGGAAATGATGCTCTGGAAGAGGACGGAAGACCCAGGCCAGCGGCATCTGTGTGCACCCGGGAGGGGTCAGGAAACCTATTCTCCATTTACAGCTGGATTCATTTTAGGGAAATGATACTTGTTCATGACTCTAGATCGCAGTTCTTTCAACAGGACAATCGGGGCATTTTCTATCAGACAACACCAAGTGCTTTGAGGTCCCTGTGAAAGTTGCAGTATATTAGTCAACTGGCCAAATATTCGTGTTTCTGGCAGTGTTTTGATTTTTTTCCAGGAGAGTGGAAAGCCTGTTGGTCTTCTGGAATTTCAGAACAGCTATGTTGTACAATTCGTTGCAGTGTGTTTTCTTTGGGGGGGAGAGTGGGAATGGGGGTGGGTGCGGTGGGCTTGTGAGAAGCCTGTCCTAAAGGGACACATCTTAGGAAATGAGGGTCTGGCAGCCCCATGAGAAGCAGGCATTGATGCCAGGAGGCTGTGAGTGCTATTGAAGCAGGGACTATGAATTGTTATTTTTGTGCTATATGTAGAAAGCCAGCCTCTACTTATGAAGACTTGTATTAGGTCAACTCATTAATCCCTGGGGGAACTGAAAAATTATTAATTGAAAATAAAACACCAGGAATGAATTAAAGAAATTTGAAATAGTTGGGAAAGGTAGGCTCCAAGGGACAGCCACTCCCTCCTGCCGGAAGTGCCCTACCAGAGGCGTCATTGCTTTACCAGTGGTTTCTTCCTTAGCCACGCTGTTTCAGTGAAGCTTCCGGAGTCCTCCAGGGCAAGGCCTCCTCTTATAGCAGGAGCCTTGAGCCACCAATGTGGAAGGACAGTGGAACTGTGTTCTCCATGTAGCGTTGCATCGGATGATCCCAGGAATACTGTGTCCATTCCTGACTGCCCCTCCTTCCAAAGCTCTTCTCATCCGGGCCAGGAAGTGAGAAAGGGCACCGGTATGAGAAGGGGCTGCCATCAGTACATTCATAAATAAATCATTTATTAAGGCAAATCAGCACCACCTCCCATGATTGTTAATACGGAATGTTCTGGAGAGGATTCACTTCTGCATAGTTCCACAGAAAGGAACCAATGGTGACATTTTAAACGTGGCTACACGGAAACACGTTTTAAACATCGGCATGCTTTTTCCCCAATGAAAATAGCACTGGAAGAATTTGGGTTTCCGTGACTTAGGAAAATAAACAAGTTTCACTCCTAAAGACAGCGAACGGTCCAAAGACAGTGCCTACTAGCATTGTCACAGGATTCTTACAAATACTGACGGCTCACGTGTAAGAGTATTTAATATGTGCCAGTCAGTCTCCTAAACACACACAGGTATTATGACCTCTGATCCTTCAAATAGCCCTATGAGGAAGGTAGCGACACCATCCCCACGTCTAGCAAGGACTCCGAGGCACAGAGAAGGCCAGGAGCCTGCCCAGGGTTGCAGAGCCCAGATGTGAACCCAGGCTGTTTGGTGTCAGAGGCCACATTCCTAACCACCAGGCCACAGGGATTCCCAGGAAGGACTTTTTAAAAACCTTTGCCCATACATCCCCTTATCGCATGATGTGTTCTCCCAAATTCTGCAGATATGTGTAAGGTAGACGTACTTTCTATTCATTAGAGAAGTGAATAAAAACCCTAGCCTTGAAGTTCCCTACCGCTTAAGATGGTAACAATTCTCATTAATGGGAAGAGTCAATTAGAATTATCCACTGACACTTCCCAAAGGGTCCCATGAAGCTGCACGTGCCAAGACGGTGCTCGCCCCACATGAGACACGAGGGTGGCAGGGAATATCCTCAGCGGTCCTCCTTTCACTTGACTAACGGATCTCATCACCACCCTCCTTTGAGGGAGAAGGTCCGTCCCTCATTTCAAAGCGAGCCCCTCCCCCTCTCTCCACCTCACTTCTTCTCCAGGATTTTGCTCCTAATCACATATAGGCCCTCTCCCTCCATCATCCTTAACCTTTTCCTGTCCACGGGCCTAAACACAGGCCCAAGTCTCCTCCGTCTGCAAAACACCCTCCCTGGCCTTTGACCCTGTGACACAGACCCCATGGATGCCCCCATGTTCATTCCATCCCTCCCTGTTGGCAGCAGTCTTGATGTTTGGTTGGAATGGACTCCACCACCCATACCCAAGGGAGAAATTTGATTGGATGAAGCAAAACAGGAGAATCCCACTGCGACTGATTCTGTGATGGGCTCCCGGGCCCATGTCAATTAGGGCATCACTACTTTTAGCCATGGTAATGGGCTCAAGGGTATTGCCATTGCCTCAGGGATGACAGAGAAGAATGCACAGAACTAAAGAGTCTCATTCTTGCTTTTAAGTTTCAAAAGTCAAGGACAGGGTATTATGAAGAGAGAAGAAAAGATTGTAGGAGTGGGTGAAGCCAGGTAACAATACACAGCTGTGCATGTTGTATACTGCACAACCCCACAGGGTAAGTTCCCCTATAAGTGGCAGGGCTGGTCACAGTACCAGGTGATACCTCTCCAAGACCTCTCTATGATCCCACAGGCTGGGCAATGAAGAGAGCTGGGGCAAAGGAACAGAGAAAAGAGTGTGAACTCCGCCCCCAACCCCAATGGCTTGGGACAGAGAAGCTGGGCCTCTCACCCCAGAGCAGCTCAGGGACTCTTAGAACAATGGGACATGATGGACATTGGAATGATGGGAGGTTAGAGTTTCATTGGCAGTGTTTTTTCCATCCTTGGTGGAGCTGAACTCAGTGGTGCTTTTAAAATTGAGGGCATCTTCAATTAGATGGAATATAGTCTGTAAAGCCAGGAGGCTGGAGGAGTTCCCAGAAGAACGAGGGTAGAAAAAGGAAGCAAGAACTGAGCCCGGGGCCCTGCATCTTTCAGGGGTCGGGGGGTGACGAGGAGTCAGCAGGAAAGGAATAGAGGCGGCGTCGGGAGGAGCGGACAAGGTGGGAGGAAGACAAGTGAAGAGGGGGCTTTAAGAGGAGAGAACGATCCCCTGTAAATCACTGCTGAGAGGTCACATGAGGTGGGGACGGAGAGCATCAGTGAGTTCGGCAAGAGGAGGTCTCGTTGGGGAGGATGGGGTGAAGGTCTGGGTGGAGTTGGAGAAAGGGTGAGAGAGACAGAAGACAGTGAGAAGAGACACCGCTTTCGAGAAATGGAGCTAAAACTGGAGGGGAAATGGGGTCAAGAGAAATTTCCTTTTCCGTAAGATGAGAGAAATAATAGCTCGTCTGTAAACTCACTGAAAGAAATGATTTACCAGAAAGGAAAAAACTTGATGCTACAGGAGAGAACCAGAGGGAAAAAGAATTTGGTCCAGTAGGAGGAAAGACCAGACCTACCGCACGTGGGGAAGGCTTGGCCTCCGCGAGGGGAACCTCACGGGCAGCACAGGATGCTGCCCAGTGGGGAGGGCCAATGCAGACCTGATTTACATGCTCTTGTATGTTTCATCATTTGTAATAAAAGAAAAATGACACCAATTTTTAAAATGCAGTGACAAGTAGTACACGATTATAGTCTTTCTATGAAAAACCCTAAAACATTACAGACTAATGTCCCCTTTGATGTGGAGGTGGGACTTTTCACTATGGTAATGCGTTAGAGGGACAGAAGAGGTAGGATTGGGGATGTGGAGAAGAAGCATAGGAAAGGGAAGACAGTTCCTAGAGAGGATTGCCAGCAGTGGCCCAGGTTGGATGGAGGGTCAAGCCCAGTTCCCCAAAGGGAAGGCTGCTGGGTAAATATCAGTGAGATAGAGTACGCCCTGCTGTGGGGCCGGACACCACAGACGGACTCCAAGGGGATACTCTGCAAAGAGCCGGGGAAGGCTGGGCACGGAGCTTCCTGGGTTCTGCTGGGAAACGACTGAGGACGCAAAAGTACTAGTGTACTCCAAGATAGCCTCAGGACGCTCACATGCGCGCACTTGGCCTTGAGATCCACCCAAGTTAGGTGTATCAATATTTGCTTCTTCTTCTTTCTAAGGCTATTCCATTGCATGGACATACCATTGGTTGTTAACCCATTCACCTGTTGAAGGACTGAACTGGTGTTGACAAAGAAAGCTGCTGGGAACATTTGTGTACAGGTTTTTGCATGGACACGAGTTTTTATTTCTCTGTTGTAAGTTCCCAGCAGTGGGATTGCTGATTCATATGGTAACAGATATATAGATACAGATATAGGTATCTTTATCTTTATAAGATGTATATAGATATAGCTATATCTTTCTAAGAAACTGCGGAATTGTCTTCCGGAGTGGCTGTACCATCTATTCTGCATCTCCACCAATGTGTGTATGAGGGACCCGTTGCTCTGTATCCTTACCAGCACTGCTATTGTCAGTAGTTTTTATTTTAGCTGGTCTGGCGGGTGAGCATGGTCTCTCCTCATAGCTTTATTTTGTATTCCCCTAATGACTAATGAGGTTGAACAGCTTTTCATGTGCATCTTATCATCTGTGAATCTTTTTTGGTGAACTGTCTGTTCAAATCTTCCACGTGCTTTTTTTTTTTTTTTTTTTTGTGGTACGCGGGCCTCTCACTGTTGTGGCCTCTCCCGTTGCGGAGCACAGGCTCCAGACGCGCAGGCTCAGCGGCCATGGCTCACGGGCCCAGCCGCTCCGCGGCATGTGGGATCTTCCCGGACCGGGGCACGAACCCGCGTCCCCTGCATCGGCAGGCGGACTCTCAACCACTGCGCCACCAGGGAAGCCCCCACGTGCTTTTTAATTGGATTATTTGTGTTGTTACTGTTGACTTTAGAGCTGCCTTTATACATTCTGGATGCAGCTTTTTAAATCGGATGTGTGATTTGCAAATATTTTCTCCAGACTGTGGCTTTTGTTTTTCATCCTCTTTCACAGCATCTTGTACAGAGCAGAACTCTTTACTTTGAGGAGGTCCAATAGATTGATTTCTTTCTTTATGGAATGTGCTTTTGGTCTCATATCTGAGAAGTCTTTGCCTAACCTTAGGTCTAGGGAATGAAAAATGTTCTCCTGTTTTATTCTAAATGTTTTAGAGTACTGTATTTTATAGTTAGATCTATGATCAATTTTAAGTTAATTTTTTACAGAGTGTGAGGTTTAGATTAAGGTTCTTTTTTGTTTGTTTGATTTTGGTTTTTGCCTGTGGACGTCCAATTGTTCCAATGCCACTAGTTGAAAGGAGGATTCTTCCTTCAATAATTTTTTTTTTGGAGATCAGCTGGCCGTATTTGTGTGTACCTGTATTGGACTTCCTGCTCTGTTTCATTGATCTATGTATTCATCCCTTCCTTAATATCACACAGTCTGAATATCATACAGTCTGAATGATGTCTTAAATCCAGGTAATGTGATTCCTCCAACTTTATTTTTCTTTCTCAAAATTGTTTTAGCTATTGCTGTTTCTTTCTATACAAATTTTAGAGTCAGCTCTTCTGTATCTATCAAAAAATCCTGATGGGATTTTGAAAGGAAATGCACATCATCGATTGGGGAGAATTCACATCTTTACTACGTTGCGTCTTCCGATCTGGGATCACAGCCTGTCTCTCCATTGGTTTAGGTCTTCCGGATAGTCTATAGCTTGGTGCCTCCCATGTATGAGGTAAAAATTCTCTTCCCTCCAGAGTATGGGTTTAGTCATTCTCCAAAAGTCCTCTTATCATCTTCAGAAAGTCCCAAATTGAACAACTATAGATTATTAAAAAGATATTGAATATAGTTCCCCGTACTATACAGTAGGTCCTCAGATCAGTTGTTCTTAATTTGGGGTGCACAAAGATGTCTTTGAGGGTCTGACAAAAGCTACAGATGGCTCTGCTGAAGAGCCATAGAATATACACCACACAAAATTTTGTACACAAGGACCATGGGTTCTAATTCTGGATGCCTCAGGTGTCCAGGCATGTTGGGGTTGGAATCCCTGGACCAGATGATCCCAAGGTCCACTCCAGTTCTGAACTTTACTGTTTACTTGGACTCATAGCCTGGTGTGAGGCGATATCTGACCCATTAGGCAGTAACCTAATTCTTTAGGTGCAAAAACAATCCAGAATCTCACGTTTACGTCTTTTCTTCACGTGAATTAAAATATGAAGGAACCTCAGAACCGAGGATGTTTTGGTTGACGGCAAGGGCCAGCAACCTTGCAAACTCCAGCCCTCCAGGAAACACCAGCCCAAGTGCGGAGCAGAGGGCTGTTCCTAAGTGCCAGCTGGGAGCTCTGGCCATGGGGAGCTGCAGGTCTGACCCTGGTCTATACCACAGGGAGCACGGGCACACGGGGCCTTTCCAAGAAGGCAAAGTTGTAAAAGGCAGCTGTCCTCCTCAGAATGGCACAGACGCTCATCTCTTGGAACACCAACTCAAATAAATCACATTCCATTCTCTCTGATTCATTCACTCGGAACAAGATGGGCCTCTGCCAGCGCCTCTGCGGAGAGCCGAGCCAGGAGCCGTATTTTACAACCGCTCAAGGTCAGTCCTGGCACCTCATCTTTTACCCCCCCAAAAGCACTGTGTTAGACTTAAACCGACAACATTCTTGCTGTTAAGTGATCCCCGTCACTGTCAAGTGGTAAAAATGAAGAAGAAAAAAGAAACACTTGTTGTGGCCCTCTAGAAGTTTTTCTAATTAAGATCATTTGTGAGCATGGATTATAATTTGGACTTAATGATTGTTTGGACAATAATGATAGTCTCAGTCTTGTATCTTGGGTATTCAAGCAAACACTAATCTATTTGGGGGAAGGGATTTTGCAGATGTAATGAAGGCCAAGTCAATTGACCGTAAGATAAGGGTATATATGGCTGGGCCTGACCCCGTTAGGTGAGTTTCCCCTGGCTGAAAGCAGAAGAGGAAATCAGAGACTCAAAGCACAAGGGGGTCATGTGCTCAGGAATGAGAGCAGCCTTTAAGAGCTGAGATCCAGCAAGGACACAGCGACCTCAGATCTACAGCCACAAGGAACTGGATTCTGTCACCAAACCAAATGAGCTTGGAAGTGGATTTTCCTCCAAAGCCTCCACACAAGAGCCCAGCCCAGCTAACACCCTGATTTCATTGGGTAAGACTCTGCTCAGAGAACACAGTGAGCTCTACCCAGACTTCGGACCCACAGAACTGTGAGCTTATAGTAAATAGGGGTTCTTTTAAGCCACTCCGTTTATGGTAATTTGTTACACAGAATTGGAAAACGAATACATCCAGCCCATTTGCAAAATGGAGACAGTAATCGTTCCAGATTCACAGGGTTATATGAGAATTAAAAGTTAATATATGTAAAGTGCATGGAATAATAAGGACTGTCTCTAAGTAACGTCTATTAGTCATAGATGCCATTGACTTGGTACAATGGTTGACTACTTGAAAGTTTTCCCATCAATACATTATTTGAGTCACAGGATACACTCAAAAGTCTAGAATTTTTAAAGAATGAATCACATACTAAATATACATCACCTTTGAAAACTCAGGACTTATGAATGAGCTGCATGGTTACAAAAAGTTATGTAACAAAGCAGACAGTAATAGAGAAGACGTCAGACCATATGGAGCAAAATACAAGACTTTTGGAAACTCAACCATCCAACAAATATTCAGTTAATGCTTGCCAGAGGGCACGCACTGATGCAGGTCCTGGGGACACAGCAGGAGAAAAGACACAAAGGTCTCTATTCTCATGAAGCTAACATTTTGGTGGGATGAGACAGAAAATAAGGGCACGAGAAAAATCCAGGCTAGCAATATGAGGTGTGCAGAAACGTAACACAGGGTGGAAGTATGCGACTTGAGATGAGTAGACCATCTAGAAGGGCCATTCTAGAGAGGTCCATTTAAGCTAAGCTCTGAATGATGGCCAGGAACTAACCAACAGCATTGGGGGACAAGCAACCAGCTAGAGCCTAGGCCCCCAAGGCAAAGAGGAGTGCGGTGTGTCTCGGGACCTCAGAGGGGGCCAGCAAGGCTGCTGCTTGGTAAGCAACAGGGAGGAAAGAATGGGAAAGGGACGAGGAGGGAGCTCAGATTTTATGCAAGGTCAACGAGGAGGCACTGGAGGGTTTTAAACAGCAGAGTGACATGGTCTGATTTGGATTTTCCAAGGCTAACTCTTACCGCTGAGTGTAAAGCCCTGTGTGGGACCAAGTGGAAACAGGAAGTGCAGTGAGTCCCGTTGGGAGTCTGATGATTGCGGCAGAGATAGAGGATGAGGACATACCAGAGTTAACTGTTTGGAGGTAAAGCTGATGAATGGGTTGGATTTGGGGGCAGTGAAGGAGAGACATTCATCAAACACAACCCTTAGATTTTTGGTTTGAGCAGCTGAGTGGTGCCCTTGACTGAGATGGGAAGGTCGAGAGAGAAGGCGGTTTGGGGCAGGGAAAAATTGAGGGTTCTTGCTTTGGCCATCTTAATCTGCACGTGCCTACCAGACATCCACGTGGAGATGTTAGCAGGTCTGGATTTCTGGGGAAAACTCAACGTTGGGGGCACATTGGAGAGCGTGTTGTAGAGATGGAATTAAAGATCTGGCCTGGATGACAGAGAGAGATAATATGTAGAAACAGGGATGGAGCCCAGAGCCCTCGGCCAGTGAGGTTGGAAGAAAACCAAGACAAACAGTTCTCAAATGGGGAAGGTATTATATCAGGGGGCTCGGTGGACGCTAGTGAACATAGCATGATACCATTCATCCGGGCAAACGTTATTAGTTACTGTTTGTATCAGCTGTCTCTGATTTGCTGAAGACAGACTACACTCTTGAAATGTTAGCAAGAAAAACATAAAGCAAAAGTATTATTAAGAGCCAAGGCAGTGAAAATCCTCCATTCTTGGCCAGCAGGAAGAACTTATGAATGGTTTTTTCCGTTGTAAATAGTGGCAAACGATAGTCTTCATTATTTTGCAGGATTTGGCATAACTGGGAAGTTTCTTAGGCTTGATAACTGGTGAAACAAAACCAAACAAAATGCTTAGTGTCTAAACAGTTCTTTGGTCTGAGACATACTGCCAAGAGATCAGATGGACACTATTCCTCAGATGTACAATCGTGACTTAGAGCCGAGTGATTTTTTTCAATAGCAGCATTAGCTTCTTAATTTTCATTTCATTTCACACGGACACGTACACCCCCAAGCAATCTGAGTTTGCCCCTTGAAAAGCTCATGATTAAAAAAAACGGTATTGAAAAAAAATCAGCACACTTCCTGATGGCCAGTAATGGGTAATAACGTGTCGTCAAACATGAACTTGAGATAGTGCATTCATCTATAGTGGCTCTTAGTGGAAACTTACGAGTTAAATCTCATATCTAATAGGGACCAGCCCCACCAAGGGCTTGAGAAGGAGTTACTGGTGAAAGCACTCCGGTCCCGGGGACCACTCAGCGCAACCTCACAGGCGTTGCCCGTCTCCATTTAGTCTGACTCAATGGCAGGCTCTGTCGTGTGTCTTCCTGCCTCTGGCCTGCCAGGTACCACTCCCTTCTTCGATCTGTTTCTTTCACTTTTGTGATGAGACAAAGCCACAGATCTGATTGGGGCACTTTCCTGCTTTCATATCTGCACAGCTTTCTGGGGTCCATGTAGGGCTTAAGGGTTTGTCCCTGAGTCAGAAAGATCCAGCTTACAGCCTGGCTCCCAAATAAATGGCCTTGTAAAGTGACCTTCCTGAGTCTTTGTTCCCTCATTTGTACATTGAGGATAACCATGGTCACAAGAGAGTCTTGTCACAACATTTTGGTGTGGATTAAATAATGATGCAGGTGTAGCACCTAGCAGAGAGCTGAGCCCTTAGTAAGCACTCAGCAAGTGACAGGTCTTTGTAGTGGGTATGCTGTCATTTTGTCTAAGAGAACTATTGCCTGGTGGACCCTCCCCTACCCACTTTATTTGGCCCTGGTGGTTCTATCATCCTAGTGTACCTCCCACCCGACCTAAACCACCTATCACACAGTGGGGGAGTGCATCAGCCAGGATTCGATCTGGTTGTATATTACTAGAAAAAAGAAACAACTGTTTAAATTAGGATTTTATTTCCCACTCATGTAAAAGCAGTCTGGTACAGGTATCAGGGGCTGACGTGACACGCCCAAAATATCACTAGGACTTGGGCTTCTATCTTTCTGATATACCATCCTGGAGTACGGCTTTCAACGTCAAAGTGACCTCATGGTCCAAGATGGCTGCTGCAACTCCAGCCAGCAAATCTATATTCCTCCATCTTGACATTAGGAGGAAGGGAGGGAAGACAAAAAAGTGTATAATGCCTCCCCCAGCCCCACCACTATGGAGTCTTACTGAAAGTTCTAAATAATACAAGCTAGTCTTGGAAATGTCTTCTTTTCACTGGATACGTCGCCATCTGAAGTATGATCTGTTTTTGAGTTAAGCAAGAAGGGAAGATGAGATATCAGTTGTCAGCTAGCAGTAACCCCATGGCATAGCCAGGCTGAGCCATCAATGCCCTTCCATGGGATCCGGTCTATGACAGTGCGAGAGAGGGGATCCACATTCCCTGTGGACCACAGGCTGGAGGGGCACAGCCCCACACACGGTGGACACTGGCAGCACAGAGACAAACGTGAGCCAGGGAAGGGGTAGAGCCTGAGCCTGAGTGAGGCTCCCAGTGGGTACCCCTCTCCCCTTCCCGCTTTCCTGTTTTACTGTAATCCTTTACCCCTCCCTCTAGACTGAAAGGTCCTAGAGGGAAAATCCCCTCCAACCCACATGCACATTCCTACAGGTGACCATCAGGGTTGGTCACTGGGTGATGGAAAGAACAGAAAATGTAGTCAGGTTTGGCAAATGAAAAATATATCCCAACAGGATGTGAGCAAGGGCTGTAGAGTCAGGCTGCTGGGTGTGACTCCTCTGTCTGCTTCCATTGTTCCATTGTGTGAAAGAGATAATAATAATGATGAAAACTCTCTCCAAGGATAATCCACAATGCCTGGCACCACGTAAGACCTCAGTAGATGTTGGCCATTCATATTATGATTAGTACTGCATGCCAGGGACTCTGAGATGCACTTTTTTTTTTTTAACATTGTAACAGCATTTGTACTATATGACAGGTCGTGATTAATTAGCAGAGGTTTTTTTTTTCCCTTGGTGGTGCATAAGATCATGGTCTGTTTTACAATCAATGGTGTCTGAGAGTCAATGAAATTGTTGTCGTCAGGAAAGGAGCAGAGAGAGTTTAGAAATTCAGGGCCTTGTGAAGTCAAAAAAAGTCAACTGCTTCTAGACGTCAAATAGTAAGAGCTGAGCCTGGGACGGTCATTGAGTGATCAAGGCCTGAGTGACTCAGAAAGAGAGGAAGAGAAAGGCATGACCTTCCCCACACCATGTTTCAGAAAGACTCAGGGGAGCTACCATTCGATCAAAGGAGAGAGAAGCTAGAGGCAAGAAAGGAAGGAAATAAAGCAGGTCTGAGACCAATGTCTTGGCAAGAACTCTGGGTATGCTTGTAGCCATGTGGAACTGACTAGAAGCAAATAGATCAGAAGCTGACTGTGTATTCTTTTTTTTTTAACCCGAATTGTCAAAGAAACCATGAGCTTAAAAAAAGCATTTGATGTAATGGAATATCATTCAGCCATGAAAAGGAACGGATTACTGACGCCACAACATGGATGAACCTTGAAGACAAGAGCTAAGTAAAAGAAGTCAGACATAAAAGATCACACACTGTACCATTCCATTTATATGAAATATACAGAAGAGGCAGGTCCATAGAAATAGAAAGCAGATTAGTGGTTGCCAGGGGCTGGGGGGAGGGGGGGAATGGGAAGCAAGTGCTGGATGGAGAGAGCATTTCCTTTTGGGGTTATGACCGTGTTTTGGAACTAGAAGTGATGGTGGCACAGTGCTGTGGTTGTACTAAATGCCACTGAATTATGCATTTTTAAGTGGTTACTTTTATATTATGTGAATTTCACCTCGATTTTTAAAAAGCATTTACTATCCAACTATGGAACTCCAACCCGTCAGCATCAGGAGGTGGGCTGGAAACACTGTGCTGCCCCAACTCAGGGCAGGTTCCCAACCCATATGATATACAACCAGAGGCCCCAGAGAACAACGGATGGGGAGGCCCCCCAAAGAAGAACCCACAGATGGTGGGACCCTGCACCTCAGGGGAGGGGTCTCACTCTATCTGCCTGGAAGACTTCCGAATTTCTGGACCAGGAGCCCCTGGGTACCTGCCATCATTCCCTCATGCAATGGCAGTGCTGTTGTCGTTATCCTGCTCCTATTGCCCTGAGGGAAACTGGCCTGTGTGGAGCAGCTCTTTCATCTCACTGCTTTATTATGTGTCTATAGGCTGCTGGGACACTGCTAAGAGATCGCCATGCCTCACCTGGAGATCCAGGAACATTCCACCAAATGTAGCTTAAGTTGTGGTCATGGCAGCGACTGCTGGCTGCCTAACCCTATATCTGCTCTCCTTTTGCCCCCAATAATGGAGCTCTTGATTTTCAGTTGGGCACAGAATAATTCTTCCTAGGACAATTCTGCATTTGTTAGTCCCCCTTGCAGCTGGTTTGGCCACCACCTGAGGAGGGCAGGATGATGAGCTAGAAGGGGCCTGAGTTAGCCAAGTTGGGCAGCTGCCATGTAACTCTAGACTGCCTGCCTCTGGGTTTCTTTCACATGAGAGAATAAAACTTCTTGTATTTGAGCCTCTGTTGTTGGAGGTTTCTGTAATGTACAACTAATTCTAATCATAACTGACACAGTGGCCTCTATCCTAATCAACCAATCAATCATTTGGGTACCTAATTGGGTACGTAGGAGTCTGCAATGCAGTCTCAACTCCACCATCATCTGGGATTTGATGGACCTCCTCATTCTCTTAGAACTTTCCAAATTGGCCAGGCACACTGTTGTACAGCAGATCTCTAGAATGCATTCATTTTGCACAACTGAAACTTTATACCAATTTTCCCCCTGTTCCCAACCCCTGCAAGCACCATTCTACTCTCTTCTTCTATGAGTTTGACTATGTTAGGTACCTCATATAAGTTGAATCATGCAGTATTTGTTCTGTGACTGGATTATTTCATTTAGCATAGAGTTCTGCAGGTTCATCCACGTAGTCACAAGTGGCAGGGATTTCTTCTTTTTTAAGGCTGAATAATATTCTGTGGCATGTATATACCACATTTTCTTTATCCTTTCATCTGTCGATGGACATTGAGAGTGTTTCCACACCTTGGCTATTGTGGATAATGCTGCAATGAATAAGGGAGTGCCAATACCTGTTTGAGATCCTGATTTCGATTATTCTAGATAAATACCCAAAAGTGAGATTGCTGAATCATATGGTAGTGCTTTTTTCAATTTTAAGAGAATAGATTTCATGATAAATATTCTCATCACAATTTTAAAAAAGGAAGGAAAGAAGATTTCATTGTCTGCAACGAACAGTATATAAACTATATTTTTTTAAAAGTTGGTCAGGGCACTAACAGTTTCAAGCAAAATCATCCCACAATTCCGTACTAGAAATGGCAAAAAAGAACTTGCCAAGTGCAGGCAAGATGGTCATCTCTGACCTCCCTGGACCCTGGAGTTTCTAGACAGATCTACAAAGCAGTAAAGAAAAACAGGATTGATTACTATACCCTTCTGTTCAACGTAGGCTTGAAAAACTATTGAAAAGTACCTTAATTTTACTCAGAACATTTCTTAACGTGTCCTGAAGAGCAAATTCACTTCTGACATAGAATACGAGATTTTAATTTTGTTTTCATATTGCTTTTGGTTTCTTTTCATTTCATGGGCAATTTTATCTACCAATTACCCAACTGACACTAGTTTCTGTTTAGCAGTTATCTCATCAATGGTGAGAGAATACTGTCAAAAAAACAAAATTCAACCAAGTGAATGTGAAGATCTAATTGGCTTTCTTTGGCGATTCATAAATTGGGCAACATCGCTTCTAGCAACCGTCTAGAGTTGTACAAAATGGAAGGTTTTTATAGAAAACAGGGTGGGGCAAGAAGGTGATTAGCAAAAGAAAAGAAAGAGTTCTTCGGGGCCAGGACTTCTACTTTTGGGACTGGAAGGGGAAAGCAAGGGTCTTTATCCTGCAGATTTCCTCACTAGTGTTGATCGAAAAATTTCAGATGGACTGTTTTGAAGGTCACATTTCTGGGAGGGGTTGAAACTGTGTTTACGTCTCGGTGTGCTGTCGTGGGGGGAAAATGACTCTATTTTTTTTTTTTTTAAACAATACAGTAATCAAGGTAGCAGCTGCTGCTTCGAGAACCAGAGCTTCTTTTATTAGATGTTCTTGAAGCTGGGAAAGTATCAAGTCTTGAAACCATGTATATTTTAATATAAAGTTTATTGTTTTATGATTGTAGGAATTATAAATGAATTATAAATGTTGCCTGGGGATGATCTAGAAAATACAGAGGAGTAGAGACCATTAATCTCACCTCCCAAAACCAAAGCGCCGTTAATATTTTGCTGCGTTTCCTTCTGCTCATGCACGTTCTCTCTCTCTCTCTCCTTCTCTCTCCCCTGGTTTACATAGTTGTAGTCACACTGTACACATAATTTTGTGCCCTGCTTTATTTCACTTAACACAACAACATAAGCATTATTCTCCATTATTAAAACTCCCTAGTGCCCACAGTGGAGGGCTATTTTCATGGTAAAACTTTGATGGTCCTCAAAGGGATCATCACACCCAGTCTTCATCACACACAGGCAAGTTCCCTGCAAAGTTGCGGGCTGCTCCTGGTCTGCTGAACAGGACCCAGAACTAAGACAGTCACAGGAAGACAGACTCAGAACTAAGACAGATGGCAAGGACATGCCCAGACTTGCTCAGCTGCCTACTCCCAGGGACCAGTAGTTTGTTTCCTGCTAGGCAACCCCATTAATACAGAAGTTCTTTTCTGCAGAAACATACACTGGCTTTGAACCAAGGAGGCAGGCTCATGGCACAGCACCCCCAGGGTGATAAAATCCAGACGCCAAAAGAAAAAGGAAACTATGCTATCGATCGTGTGGTGGGATAGTGAGACTGCTCATTTTAGTTTCCAGAAAAGAAAAGAATTGTCCTAATTCACAGTCCTGACATGGTGAAGACTGCCCAACAACCAGGTTCCCACCCGTAACACGTGGCAAGCACGTGGAGAGCACACTTGAGGTTACAGAGAGCCTGTGGACCTGGATGAGGGGAGACAGCAGGCATGATGCAATGAGCAGCCTCCGGCATTGACCACAGAAGGGACCCTGGTGAGGCTCCCTGGCGTCTGATTTGACTTCTCTGAAGCAAAACATCTTTTCTGCAAAAATGCAGCACCGTGAGGGCAGGCTCTGTGTATATGTAGATTTCTGTGCTCCCAGCACTTAGCATATACCTCGCACATATTGTAGCATTTGATATAGTCTGTTGAAGAATGACTCTTTACAGACTCCCTTAAATGTTGACAATTAGAACTCAGTGCTTGAGTTCACAAGCATTTTCTTGTGAAGGAGCACATACCTGGGTACGGGTATGCCTGCTTGGCTGTCTGTCCCTGAACTGACCGCCTCCCCAGGGTGAGGTGACCTTGGCTTCAGCAAAAGAAGAGTGGAAGGACATGGGAAGGTGGACATTATACTGAAGAATGGAGATGCAAGTGACTGTGTATGAACAATGTTGCCTGCCTTTTCAGTAAACAAAGGACGTTGCAGCCATCCAGCCATCACATTACAGCAGCTCTGAAGGTAAGCCCTGAGGGAACTCAGGACAGAAAAAGGATACCCCCCATCTAGCAGTCAGCTGCTGCAGCCACCCCCAGTGGTGCACCCTGAGGAAACTCAGGATGAAAGCACAGGATGCTGGCCCCAGATGGCTGAGGTGCATATCAAGGAATGATTTCAGTGAGCCCAGACTCTTGCGTCTTCCCATACATAGAAAAGCACTGAATTCCTTAACTAGAGATGTCTGATTTTCTTTAATTAACAGTAATCTTTTGATGTTCCCACTACCCAGTCTTTGTGCAAAAACTCCTATATGTCCTGGCTCCTTCCCTCGCCTCTTCAGAGCAGTCCCTCAGAGTTATCTGAGATGCTGTGTCCTAGGCTTAAGTCCTCAGTTTTGTCTGCCAAATAAAACATAATTCTCAACTTTTAGGTTGTGCTTTTTTTTTTTCAGTCAACAGACCATATTTCAAAAGTTTGCTTCGGCATACCTGTCTCCTTTAAATCTCTTCTTCTCTGTTTCTTATTCTGTTATCTTCTCCTAATTCCCAGGACCCAGAACTCAGGTTAGTCCTATTAATGCTAAAGGTAAGCCAGGTTAAGAGTGAAATATACCTTTGGTGAGCAGGCCTGGGTGCAATTTATATCATTTTTTTCCTGGGAAAATGCAATGACAGTTATGACTTTAAAAGAATACCTGGGACCACATGTAAGCTCGTAAGTCAGGTGTCACTTGTCTGTAGAATTGTATGGGCATCTGGACCAATCAAGAGTTGTTCTGACTGGTGGTTGCAAAGCGGGGGAGGGGTGGGAGAGGGTAGGAATGGGAGTTTGGGATTAGCAGGTGCAAACTGATATATATAGAATAGATAAACAACAAGGTTCTACTGTATAGCCCAGGGAACTATACTCAATATCCTGGGATAAACCATAATGGAAAAAAATATGAAAAAGAACGTATATATATATATGTGTGTGTGTGTGTGTGTGTGTGTGTGTGTGTGTAACTGAGTCACTTTGCTGTACAGCAGTAATTAGCACAACATTGTAATTCAACTATATTCAACAAAAATTAAATTAAAAAAAAAGAGTTGTTCTGGAATCTTCCCTGCCCTGGGAGACAAGGAGGCAAGGGGGTCCATCTGCAGTGTAAACATGTTCTCTCTGCATTAGGAACAATAGACAATATATACAGATAGACATATCCTCATAAGTAAGGAAAGGGTAACTGCATTCTAAAATGGAAACAATCATTATTCTCCCCATAATCATCATCACAATTATCTCTCTGGTTGATATGAGCACAGCTCTTACCATGCCCCTGACACTAAGCTAACCAACATGCATCTTTTCATATAATTCTCCAATGGCTTTCTAAGGCGGGCACTTTATAAATGAGGAAACTGAGGCCCAGAGATATTCAGCAGCTCACCCAAGGGGACCCAGGAGTGCTAAGGAAAGAACCCACACCTAGATGGTCTTCCTCCAGGACCTGGACTCCTAACTATTCATTATTTTAAGGAAGACAGAAGCCAGGCAGATGGCACTCCAGGACTCATTTAAGCCCCTGGCAGAGCAGGGTGGGTCTGGGACTCTCCGAGTTACTCCATGCTTGCCTCTCTTATTCTCCACAGTGGCCCCAGGCGGTGCCAAGCGCACTCCAGACGCTCAGAAGAGAGCTTCTGATGGATGAATGAATAACCCAGTTCCTCAGTCTGTTTTGCAATGTGAACTTACCCAAGCTGTGTTCAGATATTTGAATTAACTTCCTGAGCTGTATTTGGGAGGTTGTACTTGTGATTTCTGTGCCCCCATTGACAGTGATAAAGCTCTAATGCTGCCTTCCTTGTGGGCTTGAGAGTGAGTGGGATGGAGGGGGTATTGAGGTTCCCCTGCTCAGTCACACAAACTCACAAAACACAAGAGCAATCATTAGTCAAGTTGTGAGTTCAGGGGCACAACATTGGATCGAGGGGCAGGCATGGTGGTATAGAAGAAGGGTAGTCAGGTCTATGTGTAGCCAGGAGCGGTGGGAAGGGGCTGGAGGCAATGGGCACTTTGAGATAATGGTGGATATGGTTACATTTCACAGTCTCTCTAGCAGCTAGGAATGGTCATGGAAATGTGAATTGAGCTTTTGAAAGGAACACCCTAGAATGAAGAGGATGGATGGTGGGCTGGCACTCTTTTTACCTCCTTCCTCCACTGCCAATGTATTCCGCTGCTACTTGGAATGCAGACATGATGGCAGGAGTTCCAGCAGCAATCTTGGAGCTGTAAGCAAAAGGCTAGAAGAACCACAAAGCCCTTAGCCTCTGAGCAAAGGCCAGCAGCTACCTGCCTCCAGATTTCTCATTATGTTAGAAAAATAAATGCTGTGTTTGAGCCACTTGGATCAGGTCTGTTACTAGCAGCTGAACCCCTGACCCACGCACCCTTTGTGGTAGGCAGTCCCCATCTGATCATGGCCCATCATCTCCTCCTGGGAGGCCTTATGAAGTTAGAACACTATTTAATAATGCCCAGTATTTATCTTTGGATATAAAAGTAAACAAAATTTTATTTATTTCTGTGCTCAGCTAAATGACACATGAACATGATGTGTGAAGGCCAAAAGTCACCTCCGGTATTCATACTCTCGTGTTTTTCCCTTCCTTGAGTCTGAGCTGGACTTACTGACCTGCTTCTAACAAAGACTATGGCAGAAGTGATGGAATGTCACTACAGACATTAAGTTATAAAAAGACAGTAGCTTCTGCCTTGCGTGCTCTCACACTAGCTTCCATGTCACGAGGCTGCTCTCTAGAGAGGCCAAGTGGTGAGGGGTCAGGGCCTGGCAGCAGCCACAGGAAGCAGACACCACCAGCCCCAGCTGAGCCTTCAGGTGAGATCACAGCCCCGACCAACAGCTTCTTGACTGCAACTTCATGAGAGCTCATAAACCAAAGACATCCAGCTAAGCCATGTCCAGATTCTTAACCCACAGAAACTGGGAAAATAATAAAAGTTTATTGCTTAAAGCCTGTTTTAGATAACTAATACATTCTCCAAACAACAGTTTTCTTGGGTGAATATCCAATTTAGTGTCTGTTCTCTAAGTATTCCATTGTATGTCTTAGTCCAAACCAGCGGTCCCCAACCTTTCTGGCACCAGGGACCGGTTTCGTGGAAGACAACTTTTCCATGAATCAGGGTGGGGGTCAGGCGGTAATGAGAACGATGGGGAGCGGCTGTAAATACAGATGAAGCTTTGCTCGCTCACCCACCACTCACCTCCTGCTGTGCAGCCCGGTTCCTAACGGGCCATGGACCAGTAGTGGTCTGAGGCCCGGGGATTGGGGACCCCTGGTCCAAACCATCCTCACTGAATTATTGACACCTGAATAGAACTCCTGGCATAGAGTTCTGCTCAACAGATGGATGGACAGATGAATGAATGAATAAATGAATGAATGACAGAGACTGTGTCTTGCTGAGCTATTCTACAGAACCTGGAGCCTCAATAAATGTTGAACAAAGCACACTGGGAAAGATGAGGGGAAAATAACAACGTGCATAAATCAGCCAACCATGATTAGAGCGTCAGTAATTTTACTTGGGTCGGCACTTCTAGACTTCACTCTGAGATCTACTGAAGGCAAATTCCTCCTGAGAGGCCTTATTAAGTTAGAAGAGCATTTAATAGCTCCCAACGTTTATCTTTGGGTCTAAGAATAAACCAAAGTTTTATTTATTACCGTGCTCAACTAAACAACGCGTTCATATGATGTGTGAAGGCCGGGAGTGACAAGTCCCATGAACAAACTGACAGCAAATGCAAAAACTCACCAATTTCCCTAATAATGTAAAAACAGACGCAGAAGGTAAGAGCTGACTTCAGAATCGGCTTCAAGGGCTGTGGAAACAGCAATGGCAGCTGTGTGAGAGGCAATAAGGGCTCATTCCTTGCCATCCAGGGCAGACGAAGCTCTTAGGTTCGTTCATCCAGTTTTTTATTTCATCATCCAAGACATTTAAATGGCAGCCTGGGGTAAACTGTAAATCCCAGAGTGGGCTTTAGTCTAAAGCATGTCTGTGTATTTGGACTGACATATACACACTACTATATATAAGATAGGTAACTAATAAGGACCTACTGTATAGCACAGGGAATTCTACTCAATACACTGTAATGGGATTTCCCTGGTGGCACAGTGGTTAAGAATCCGCCTGCCAATGCAGGGGACATGGGATTGAGCCCTGGTTTGGGAAGATCCCACGTGCCGTGGAGCAACGGAGCCCATGCACCACAACTACAGCATGCGAGCCACAACTACTGAGCCTACGTGCCCACAACTACTGAGGCTTTGCTTTAGAGCCTGTGCTCCGTAACCAAGAGAAGCCACCGCAATGAAAAGCCCGTGCACCGCAATGAAGAGTAGCCCCCGCTCGCCACAACTAGAGAAAGCCCGCGCACAGCAATGAAGACCCAACGCAGCCAAAACATAAAATAAATAAATAAATCTATAAAAAAAACAAACCCCAAAATTCTGTAATGGCCTAATGGGGGAAGAATCTAAAAAAGAGTGGATGTGTGTATATGTATAACTGAATCACTTTGCTGTACAGCAGAAACTAACACATTGTAAATCAATTATATGTCGATAGTGAATAAATAAAAGCAAGACTATGTAAAAGCTTTGTGCCAACATGTGATGGTTTGCCAGATTCTATTTTTATATTAGAGGGATTGGGGGAAAGGATTTGGGGAAATAGAGATAGAAAGTATGCTGGTTGCTGGGGGCCCTGGGGAGGGGAGAGGAGAGGCAAGGAGGATGCATGGCGGGGTGGGCATGGTGGCTGGGCTCCGTGTCTGGCTCTGATCCCCCCTCACCAAGAAAGGCACACTAAATGCCTATGGGCAGGAGCCACAGCACTTCTATGCAGTGGGGACACCATTCCCTCAAAAGCTATTCACACGGCAAGGACAGTATTTCTTAATCTGCTCTCTAAATCTGGTTTTCAATTCAGAGAAAAATCTGTCTAGGCTTTTTATATGATTTGCTAAAATGTGTCAAGTACATGAATGTTTGTCACTGGGTCTTGCAGAGAGCTGGCTGAGAGGAAATTCTACACAGCAAGGAGCCTGGGGGCTTTCTCTGGTATTTATTTTGGCCGCAGTTCGAGTCCCCCCACCCCCTCAATGCCCCCCTCATTCTCTCCACGCCTGCGCTCCCACCTCACCCCAGGACAGGGCCTTATTGGTCTGTAACACAGGGCTCCCATGCCTGGCACGAAAACATCCCCTGAATGTCTTCGAAAGAATTTGATCCTAAGCAGGAACATCCTGGAAACATAACTGGGTTCTACTACTGGCCTCAGAAGAGAAAGGAAGTTGACCGAATTACTCAAGGAACTAGTTAACATTGGGAAATAATTTCTTACATTGACCTTCTGGTGGAAGACAGAAATTTTCTGGGAGACCCAGGCTTGCTTGGATAAGGCAAACTCTGTCATCATTCTACCAGCTCCCTTACTGGCCCACGAGACAAAAGGAACTCTTCAATCCCACAGCTGCTTAGTTCCCGGCAGCTCTTATCGTGGTACATTTCCATCCTCATCGTTCTAAAGCCATAGCCCTTTCCTCAGGTCTATTAGCCTGTTTACATGACAACATCATTCCCCAGCCGCAGAAGGAAATCTTCCCATGCTCCCCAAACACCAAGGTTCTTCCATTGCAAAAGCCAAACGCCTCCTTCAAAAGGCACTCGTCCGTTCTCACGGCTTCCCCAGGCCGAGATGGTGCGCCTGGGAAAACGGCCCATCCCCATAGCTAGAGGGAGGTGAGGGAAAGCCTGTGAGAGAACCAGCCAGAAAAAAAAAAACAACACATGTGGCTAAAGAAAACACGCACACGGACTTCCCTGGTGGCGCAGTGGTTGAGAGTCCGCCTGCCGATGCAGGGGACACGGGTTCGTGCCCCGGTCTGGGAAGATCCCACATGCTGTGGAGCGGCTGGGCCCGTGAGCCATGGCCGCTGAGCCTGCACGTCCGGAGCCTGTGCTCCGCAACGGGAAAGGCCACAACAGTGAGAGGCCCGCGAACCGCAAAAAAAAAAAAAAAAAAAAAAAAAAGAATTACCAAATGATCCAGACCTTCCACTTCTGGGTATACCCAAAAGAATTGAAAGCAGGGTATTCAAAGTGATATTTGTACTCCCATGTTTGTTACAGCTAACTCACAGTAGGCAAAAGATGGAAGTGACCTGTGTCCATGACATGAATGGATAAACGAAATGTGGTCTATATATACAATGGAATATTATACAGCCTCAAAAAGGAAACAAAATTCTGACACCTGTTGCCATGTGGATGAACCTTGAGGACATTATGCTAAGTGAAATAAGTCAGTCACAAATGGACAAATCCTGTATGATTCCATTTATATGCAGCATCTAGAGTAGTCAAAAATCATAGAGATAGAATGTAGAACCATGGTTTCTAGGGGCTGGGAGAGGAGGGAAGGAGGAGTGACTGTTTAATGGGTACAGAGTTTCAGTTTGGGGTGACGAAAAGAGTTCTAGAGACAGATGGTGGTGTTGGTAGCGCAATATTATGACGTATTTAATACCACTGAGCTATACACTTAAAAATGACTAAGATGGTAAATTTTATGTTATATATATTTTTATCACAATTTAAAAAATTTTAATCAAAAAAAGATTTTAAAAAGATACAGATAAACAACAAGGATTTACTGTACAGCACAGGGAACTATATTCAATATCTTGTAATAACCTATAATGGAAAAGAACTTGGAAAAGTTTTATATATCTATATCTATATCTGTATCTACATCTATATCTATATAGTGTTTCAGTATATACCCTGTGCCGTGGACTCAGGGTCTGAGGGAAAGCCTCCCTCCCCGGCAGGGGCTGTGTCTCTTTGCTCAAGGACCAAGGAGCCTTGTTTCCACATGCACACCTGTTTCTCTCTCTCCCAGGTCCTCCTCCTAACATCTTTGTGACTTAGCAATCCTTTCCGTGGTAACCAAACCTCCACTCCAGCAGCGCTTTCTCTAAGTCCAGGTTATTTTGCACTGATAGAGCGGGTACCTTGGAGGGTGTCTACAAATCTAGAAAATGACATACCCACCCCTGCCACCATCCACAGGGTTGCGTCCCCATCTGCTGTGCTTCTGCTAGCCCCTCTGCCCGCCGGGGGCCAGGGCTGACACAGACTGACTTGTGCCCCACCCCTTCCCAGGCCTCACTCTTCAAAATTCTTTCTGATTCTATGAGATACTCCTGAATCTTCCCATAAACTCTCTTTCTTACGTGACCTCCAGTTTTCTCTTTCTTGCTACCAAAAAAGCCTAACAAACACAATATCTGACTCCCACCCCACCTTTCTGCAGCCTAAGGTACCCAGCACACCAAACGACAGTATTTCATGTAATTTTTACAACTTCACGAGCTGAACATTTTCCACAGCTGCAGTGACTGACCAAAGTTTTAACCCCAAGGACCAACATTATGATGACATTTTACGATCTCAGAGCCTCTCTCATTTGGGGAATGTGAATTAGTGTTTCTATCATTAAAAGCCGCCTTGAGGATATGGGGATAAGAGCAAATCCATTGGTTTCATGTGAGCAGCTGAATTAGAGGTGCAAAGCACAGCCAACATGGTGCAGCTGACAGCGGCAGACATCCATCCCACTCCTGCCATCAGTGGTCTGTGTGGCCCTGAGCGAATCACTCTCCCATCTGGCCCTCCCTCCAGGGTAAATGCATTCAGCAAGATGACAGTAATTTATTACCTGCCTGTAACATGGTAGGTACCATGGGGCGGGGGAAGACAGCATGTGAATCACAGAAAACCCACTGCAGTTTCAAAGGTAGATGAGGTCTGACGGGCATGCGCAGTAGGTCCTAAACAGGCCCAGAGAAGAGACAGACCCCATCCTGCCAAGACCCCTGTCCTTGCAGGGTTTCAGTGTGTAAACCCAGAGACAGAGCCTGCAAGAGATGGAGAATCCTCTCCATGTCATTTTAACACCTCTAAGAGTTTGGGGGCTTACCCAAGAAGAAAAATGGGAACGGATCACAGCCTCCCTTCCATGGAAACCATGTGTGAAATTAGAGGCTCTGCCGGTTGATAGGAGGAGGTGAATTTCTGAGGAGAGGTGAGTGGAGAGTTGTTAAAGCCAGATGAGTGGGGATGAAGAAGAAAACCAGAAATGCACACTCAGCCAATGACGGAGTCAAAGGGACCAAGAACAGGGCAATGTGCACCTTTGATATAAGGGCTGAGGTCAGAGGAACTTCTCTGGGTAAGTCGTGGTATCTGTGCCAGAGTGAATACAAACATTGCTGGGAAAATTCAAATCCTGACTCTCAGACCAAATCCCTTTGGTGGGTCCACGAGACGGAAACTCCAACTTGCTCCTTCCGGGAAATCGGTGCACATGTGTTTCTTAACACACAAGGTCACAATTAAGCAGAGAAATGAGGCAGTAAATCAAACCCATAAATGAACCGCATTAATTTTAGTAAGCAATCAGTGCGTGCTTCATCTTTAAAAGGTTTGTAATATTTCGGAAACGTTAACAAATCTAACAGATTAGCCTACTGATTGTAGAAGATATAATTGGATATTTGATTTTCGAATCAGGATATAAGTTCAAAGGTAGAAAATGATTTGTCTTAGGGTGTACATGGATTGAACATACATGGCAAGTTGAATTCATCAGAGTTACAGAAATTGTTTTAAATGCTTGGAAAGTTTTGCTTGTTACGGACGTTGGGAATTCTTAGGAGGACAATAAAATATATTAGATGTTAAATGCAGTTTAAAATATTTAGGGGATGTAATTATTGGTTGTGAAACTGGATTAGTATATAAAGTAATGAAATTTACAAATGAAATTTATTCAAATTTATAAATTTGAACTCTAAAGCCTAAGGAAACGAGGTTTGGGGATGTTTAATCATTCTAGCATTCATTTTTAAACCTCACTCAGTTGCACCTGTCTTCTCTGGGCATACTTGCCTCTCCAGTACTGTCAACACCAGTGGGTGAGTGATTCTGTAAGTAAGTGTTGGGGCAGGGGTGGGGGTGAGGATACAAGTAAAATAAAAAATGAGGGGGGAAATGAAGAATGCAGTTGAGGCACTGGAAGACCAAGAGTGAAGGAGGTGGGTCCAGAGAGCAGGAGGGGGAAGGCATTCATTCTTTCCATGAATGTCAGTGGCTTCGACTGGCTCATGTTTAGTTCAATCAGATTGAACTGGAAATCGTCAGCTGGGGAGGAGAGGCGAAGGAGATAGAAGAACAAGATGGGATTAGACTGCAGGACCTTGACCATCAGAGTAAGATTTATTTCAGGGCTTCCCTGGTGGTGCAGTGGTTGAGAGTCCGCCTGCCGATGCAGGGGACGTGGGTTCGTGCCCCGGTCCGGGAAGATCCCACATGCCGCGGAGCGGCTGGGCCCGTGAGCCATGGCCGCTGAGCCTGCGCGTCCGGAGCCTGTGCTCCGCAACGGGAGAGGCCACAACAGTGAGAGGCCCGCGTACCGCAAAAAAAAAAAAAAGAAGATTTATTTCAGACCCAGGATGTTTAGGGTCTGGTGGTCATTAGCAAGTCTCTTACCTTGTGGGAAGCAGGTGGCCTCAGCAGGCTGCTCGGGGGAGAAGAGCTGTAAGAAAAGCTCATCTGCTGGGTATCTATTTTAAATATAGCGGGACAGCCCAGGGAACTCTGCTCAATATCCTGTAGTAACCTAAATGGGAAAAGAATTTGAAAAAGAATAGATGTGCGTATACGTATAACTGAATCACTTTGCTGTACACCCGAACTAACACAGCATTGTTAATCAACTCTACTCCAATGTGAAATAAAAATTAAAAAAAAAAAAAAGCGCATCTGGCCTTGATGTGGAAGGCAGACTGGAGCGACAGAGAATGCCAGGGATGGAGCAGTGGCTGGTGGGACGGGCAGAAAAAAGATCACCAGAGATGAAGACTGAAACTCACACGGAGGTGCCCGCAGGCGCCTGAGAAGGGATGGTGGAATGAAACAGGAATGGAGGACGAAGGACGAGACGCCTGGGAAGGAGGCCAGCTGGTGTGTGGTGTGTGTATTTGTAGCCCGAGACCCTGGAGAGAAGATGCTCCCAGATAGGAGAACAAAAGGGTGGGTGGGGCAAGCAAGCTGGGGTTAGAGAACCAGATGTGGGGTTTGGGCTGCAGGGAGGAGGGGCCTGAGGAGGACTCTTTCATCAGGGGGTATGGGAAGGAGACAGGGGGAAGGAGTGGACTCCATGTAAACCATTTCCCACCCACGGCTTACTGAACACATGAGCCGCTCCCCGCCCCATACCTCCATCCAACCTGGGAACTCGGCAAAGTGGGTGATGTTGCCCCATTTTATAGATAAGGCAACTGAGGCCTAAGAAGTGAGGATTTTTGCCCAAGGTCAGATGCCATCAGGTGGCAGAACTTGGTCAAGACCGAAGTCTGTGGGACTCCACTATTGGGTCCTTCCCTCTAGAGCCCTGTGTCTCCAGGCAAAGGCTGCATCCTTCCCAGCCCTTTGAGATGTTTGCACTCAGAACAAAGGAGATTGGGGCTGGGATTTGGTTACTGGATGACTTTTAGTCTCACAAGAACTTGGTACATCTGTGTTTTAGCGGGGGAAAAAAGCTCTACAAAACTCTTTGCAGGTTCCAGTAAAGTTGTGAAATCCAGGGAAGTAAACAGTGCCAAGCTGGCTTGAGCCCTGGGCCCATTCTTCAAAGGCTCAGCAACTCCTCTGCAACCGTGATTCTCAAGAAACAGACTCGAGATAAACCAGATGGTGGGTGCACCGGCGGGGCCCGCACAGCCCTGAGCCCTGTCTAAGACAGCAGGCCACAGAGCTGCTTCTGTGCACTTAATTCCTTTCTCATTTGCTTGCTTTCTTTTTTTTTAAATTAAAATCAATACCATAGCGATGAAAACAGCAGGCTTTGCAAAGCACAAGAAGTCCCTGGAATCTTTGTTTCTCCTCCCACAGCTGCCAAAATACAAATAAATTTCCCTAGGGCTTCGATTTACTCTCCATAAATAAAGATACACCAGTCACTCAAACTTCCACATAAGAAGTACCAGACATCTTAGAGGAGATTTGCTTGTTAAGACCTTGAATAAGCACATAAGATGTGGTGGAGAAGGTGTTTGTCAACCAAAATGTGAGACTCCCTCTGCACACTGTGACCTGTGCCCAGAACTCGTGACCCAGCCCCACTGCAGCCTGCTAGGGCCGTGCGTCCGGTTCTTCCCAATGAGGGGTGATGAGAAGTGCGTCCCATCCAGGCCAAGGCTGTTGAGAGGCACGTGGGGTTTCTCCAGCTCTCCCATCTGCTGGCTGGATGCAGACGCCTTCCTCTGAGGCTCGTGACAATGGGGGCTGTGAGATGGGAGGAGCCAGGGTCTCTGAATCACTAGGGGAAGGAGGGGGCCTGACGACTAGGAACCACGTAGTTGGATGGTTCCTGAGACTTAAGTCACCAGGATGCGGGGCTTTGTTTATAGCTGCTGGTGTGACTCTATCTGATGTATCTGCACGTCTATAAATGTATTTATGGACGCGTGGCGTTTGTGCATTGCTTTTCGAAGGCTTTTATTAAGTGAACTGCATTTGCATCACAGGAGGGCTCCTCATTGTACAAATGATTTGCTGCAAGATAAGCCCATCCTCCACTTCCAGTGCAACTAAAATCTTATTCTGCTTACAAAATGCTGATTTCCTTACAGCTTGAGAACACACTGCCCGTGTCATGAATGTGTGGGCTGATTTGCACGGAAGCCAGGGAGGGCCCTGGCTAACTCTGGAGTCCCCAGAGGACTTTCCCTTGTCCCCTGTCTCCAAGCTGGTGAGGCTGGGCCAGATTTCCTGCACAACCTGTTCACCCCGGGGCACGGCGTGAACTGAAGGCTGGCTGAGTCTCCGTGAGGCTGTTTCTTACCGAGCCTTATAGCGCAGTTGACAAGTCCATGAGATGCCATAGAAACAGCAAAACCTGGATTTGAGCTGCAGTGGAGTCACTTCTTGGTGGTAAACAGGGAAGGGACTCAGGCTTTTCCTTCCAGCACGTGAGACTGAGGGCCCAGTGAAGAACGTCTGGGCACAAGGCACCTGTGTGCACGGGGCTGGGAACCTAGGAGTCAAGGCTGGGAGTAAATGCGAATGAAGCTGGTGTGTGTAGCCAGAGATGGAGGCTGGTGAGAGGGAAGAGGGGAGGAAAGGGAGGCCAAGCATGACAGCTGCACTGAAGTCACACTAATGCGACACAGCAAATTTTATGAAAACTCAAGGCAATCAAGCTGGGGATATGTGGGTAAATCCAAGATGGAGAATGGATCCTTCGAACTAGTTGCCTTTAAATCCATGAGTCATTTATGTAAAAAATCAAAGTGGCAAAATAGGATTTTAAAATATTTTTTAATCTAGATTTTGCTGGGGAGAAGTGTTGTTTGTTTGTTTTTTATTTTGCGGTACGCGGGCCTCTCACTGTTGTGGCCTCTCCCGTTGCGGAGCACAGGCTCCGGACGTGCAGGCTCAGCGGCCATGGCTCACGGGCCCAGCCACTCTGCGGCACGTGGGATCTTCCCCATTCAGATGCCCTGAGGATTCTGGCTCTGAAGGTCTCCGGGAAGCCCACGATTCGGCACGTCTTACAGGCTCCCAGGTGAGGCGATTGCTGCTGGCCCCACGACTGCGCTTTGAGTAGCAAAGGGTCTAGAGCAATTCAGAGACCAAGCAGGAGCTACGGATATTAGCGACACGGCTTCTGATCTGGGACTTGAGGTGTGCAGAGAAACTGTGGCACCAACAGAGCCTGGCCCCGTCCTGATATTGTCAAGGGTTATACACACAGACACAGACACAGACACACTGTTGCTCACACACATGAAGGCATCTATTCAAAACCTATGCTACAAATTTTTATTCACACCCTACAGCACATGGGTGATACATTCAATCTGGAAGTTTGAACATTAATTCTTGAAGTTTCTTTTTGAGTCTAAATCATAGGAGGAACTCCTAAAAGCAAAAGTCTAAAATACGTTCTGATATCCAGGCATATGTGCCAAGTCTTTTAACACCATTCACCTCAGCAGACGGGTGTTGGAGTTTTTAATTGATATTAACATGCTACATGGCACTCAAGTGTTCAGAGCCCAAGACCCCAAAACGAGTGTGATCACCTCGTTCTTCATAAATCTTACAGCTTTATGAAGTGTAGTGTACCAGACACCGTGAAGTGTACCAGACACCATGGAGGGAAGGAGATTCAAGGACACTGAGTCTGGGCCAGGTCCCAACAGGCCTTTCTCGAATCATTCAGTAGTTAACTGTCACCTTGAATTACCTTGGAACTTACAGGGAGGAGCTGGTCTCATTGTTCCCTGTCATCTAATTGTGTCATATGATCCTCAAACTGAAAAAACTTCCAATGAAAGTATAATTTAGAAGTAAGGAAAGTTAACAGCACCGTTTCTTTGAATACATGCTTCGTTTAGAATTTACGTTGTGATTTTTTTTTTTTTTTAATCAAACAGTTCCTCCATACTCAGAATGAAACAAAACAGAACACGTGGCCAAACAGGAGGTCTCATCAGAAGAAAGCAGGGATGGAGCAGACAGAAACTCATGCTAAGCTTGGGAATCAATCACTGGGCTGTGGTCAAGGGCACAGCCCCAAGGCCTGCATCCAGGGGGCGTATGGCATGGTGCCCTCCTGGACCCACATGGGCTCAAATTTCCCAGTTACCATTTAAGAGCTGCCTGATCCTGGGCTAGTCATTTGGCCTTGCTTAGCATCTTATCTACTTCACTGGCTCACCATTAAGATGGAAAGAGATATCGTGCATAAAGGGGCAGCACACTGCAAGCTCCCCAGCCCCACATGGTAGTGGCTGCTGCTGCCACCCATGAACCTTTCTGCCCCCCAAAGAGTGTTTACCTGTTTGCCAATTAACACTCTTCTCCAAAGCCCGTTCTTCCAGGAGAAGGAAAATGTCCCACCCACAGGCTCTTTCTGATTCTCACAGCCTTCTTTGTCATCCAGGTGGAGGAAATTAATTTCAGTACCCAACATGACATCAATGACATTATTTTATCCATTCTTTTCTTTTATGTTGCTTTTGGTGTCCGCTTTAAGAAACCTTTGACTTTGCCAAGAACATGAAGACGGTCTCCTATGATTTCTTCTCAAGACTTGTTCTGCTTTTCACATTTAAACCTGTCAGCCATCTGGAACTAATTTTTAGCAACATTATTTGAAATATTGATTTGGTGTTTACATATAGTATGAATAGTCATTGGGTTGTGTTTGTCATAATTTTTTCTTTTTAAATAAGAAATCGGGAAGATAGAAAGTATTGATTTTCTGGGTGGAAAAAATGATAAACCCTAAAGTTACAACATTGTTCTATTTTAACTTTAGGAGAGTCAGAATAGCAGAAAACAATTTTCCATTTTATGACGACAAATAACAATCAATTTGTTGGGAATTCCCTGGCGGTCCAGTGGTTAGGATTCCGTGCTTTCACTGCCACAGGCACAGGTTCAATCCCTGGTCGGGGAACTAAGATCCCACAAGCCACGCGGCCAAAAAAAAATTTCAATTTGTCATATTAATTACGCGCAGAGAGAGACTGCTTATACGAGACGAATGAATCATGGCGACTATTCAAGACACTTAAACTGTTTTAGGGAAGGACCCATTTATTCATTCAACAACATTTTATTGACATTTGTATTGTAAGTACACATTCACAATACATTTATTTATATTTTATATTTATACTTGTTAGCTGTGCTATATACATTATATTTACTTGTACTTATTTATATGTTTATCAATATTTATTATATTAAATACATTTATATTGGTGCGCCTATGAAAATATGTGATTTGCTTGGGTGAAATTGGGGAAATTCCAGAAAGAACCTGGCCTAAGCACCAAATGAAGATAATTTGGAGGATAGGTTAAATGATACCATTCGTGTGTAACAGCAAGCATCTCGCTTTACCTCTGAGCATGATCAATATTTCGGTCACAGAGGTGACTCCATGAGCACCCAAAAAGCAACACGGTCTTCGTCTAGTATGGAAGACGCTGGCGTTTACGGGGTGGCATCCTGAGTCAGAACGAGAACATCTGAGACTGATTTAGAGAGATGTGGCAAAGCACAGTTCTCCCGCTGGGAACTGACCTCAGATACTGGCTTTTCAGGTGGCCAAGCCACTGAGCAGGGGAAGCAGTTTATTTATCCTTCTCTTGAATATGAAGACAAATGAAATCAATGGTCTTAGGTAAAAAGCAAAACCATATGCTGTCCTATTTATAGGATCACAAACAACGTTTTATTCCAAGCTGTAAATGCGATCATCAGTGATCTTGGCAGGTTTACATTAAAGAAAAAAATATTGCTGCCTGAGGGAAGGGTGCAGCCAAGGGAATCTGAGTTCCCATATTATAAAGATTTGGGCAGGGTGAGATTCAAGTACCTGAATCCCAGCCTGCTTGAAACAGACAGAGCTGTCTGGCTGATGTGAAAAATGTTTTAATTTGTCCTTAATCCTGCCCAGTTGAAAGACCAACTGAATTATACATCCACATGTCCTGTGGACTCTGGAAGGACCCACCCATGTTTTCCCCCAAATCACTTGAACCAAAAGTCTTGGGTAAGATACATGACTGAAAATGCTCTCCCATGTATGGGTCCTGAACATGATGATTTTTGAGCTGGAGAACTCTCTTCAGAGATAGATTCTAAGGACTCTATCAAGGACACAGGAATGTCAGCAGGGGACAAGCAGACTGTGTGGCTCAGGAAAGAGTCATGCCCATACTGGGGCTACAGAGCTCTACTTAGCTCTGTTGTCCATGCCAATGTTGCAAATGTTTAAAAATACCCAGCTTTTGTTTGCTATAAAGGATTCTAAGCCACTCCTAACTATTTACCTGTATGATTTGCTTCTTTTAACTCCAAGTTAAGAATAATAGAACTGACACCTCAGCGCAAGGGAAAATGTTCACCTTCTGAGCACAGCTGTCACCACTGACCGCTCCAAGTTGTCAATCAAAAGTTAGAAACGGGGGCTTCCCTGGTGGCGCAGTGGTTGAGAGTCTGCCTGCCGATGCAGGGGACGCGGGTTCGTGCTCCGGTCCGGGAAGATCCCACATGCCGCGGAGCGGCTGGGCCCGTGAGCCATGGCCGCTGAGCCTGCGCGTCTGGAGCCTGTGCTCCGCAACGGGAGAGGCCACAACAGTGAGAGGCCCGTGTACCGCAAAAAAAAAAAAAAAAAAAAAAAGCTAGAAAGGAAAGAGAGTTGATCCATGGCCCCGTTTTACATAGTGTTTCAGGTTGCTAATATCACCTTTCTTTGCTGATTTTTAGCAGGTGTGATCTAACCCACAGCCAGCCATGCCAGTGAGGCCAGCCCCTAACAGGACAAAGGAGCTCTGGGAACAGCCTCTCATGTTTTTGACTGGTTTGTTGATGAAATTAAATAGAGCGTAGAATGAAATCTACCACACCCGCCTACTCTTTACCTTGTGCTGGTGGAGAGACCCCACTCTGCCCTGCAGGTAGGTCTTTCATATCCTTTCATATCCCCCAATGCTCATCAAAGAAGATATTAGCATCCCTTTCTCTTCTGTGATTGGTCCCTTAACAGCAGAAAATGCCCCAGTTAACATCCTAGGAGCTCTGAATTTTAAAACTGCATTGGTGGATTCAATATGCAAGTTCTTTTCTGCCTAACTTCAGAAAGAGACGGCTAATTCTCATTGTTATTCCACGATCTGCCCAAATCAAAACTTTATCCTAAACTTTGATTCAAGGAGGTAGTATAAAAGATGTGCAGCAGAGACGATGGAAACTGCCATGACTGATACTGTGGCCAAAACTCTTCCAACTATGGTAGAAAATTCGAGTTGATTTTTGTTTGGGGATGGGGGCAACAATACGTTGGAAATGAGAGATTGGAAGAACTGGGTGCAGTTCTTTTCACCTTCATGGCTTCAGCAATGCAAAACGGCATCAGTGCAAGTCACCAAACAGCACATATACAGGGAATGCAAGTACCCATCTACTGAGTACGAGGCCACAGAAAGGACAGAGGGTTACATTTCATGCCCACTTTGCTCCTCCGTGGCCGACTACCTGAGCTGCCTTGTTTATCTCTTTGGCCCTTTGCTAAGTCACAGAACAGAGAATGAAGGGAGAAAAATACCAGCGTACCGTTTTCCAAATGTCAGTCATCTGACATTTAATTGTGGTTATGCTGATTTTATGGCCCTTGGCAAAATCTTGTCCTTCCCACAGTGCAGCCGAAATACTAGGTTGTATCGATTGCCATTGAAAACACCACCACTTGCATGTCAGACACAAAGGAAATAAAAATCGCTGACACTCTGTTTTGCAAGGACAAATTAATTTGCCCCAGAAACGGCATGTTTGCCACCAATCTCATTAAAAGCACTGTGAGATTATCAGGAAAAACGAATACAAGCTTTTGGTTATCAACCACATCATTTCAGCTCACAAAGGCAGGTCCTGGTTGTCAGTTTGCTGCTGGGGGCAAGGACAGGCGTTAACAAAGAAAGTCACATTCAATTAGAAACCATCACCCGGGCTGGCATTTGCGGTTACTCTGAACGGATCAGCTTAAAGAACAGCCCCGCTGCTGCTTTGGGGTTTGAATCTGAAAGCAAGGGCACTTTTGGCAGCAAGGGGAATCCAGTCCTCCCTCCAGTGTGCTGATGAGAAGAAAAAACAGTTTGCCTGGAAATTTGGAAACAGAGGCTCCATGATGCTGCGCATACTCAGGACATTAGGGATTTTTTTTTTTTTTTGCAATACGCGGGCCTCTCACTGCTGTGGCCTCTCCCGTTGCGGAGCACAGGCTCCGGACGCGCAGGCTCAGCGGCCATGGCTCACGGGCCCAGCCGCTCCGCGGCATGTGGGATCTTTCCAGACCGGGGCACGAACCCATGTCCCTTGCATCAGCAGGCAGACCCTCAACCACTGCGCCACCAGGGAAGCCCTGAGTAATTATTTTTAAGGTGACCTGGCAAAACTCTTTTACTGACGATTAGGTTGGTTGAACCTGCAAGGTGCCAGTGTAGGCTCTCCCGTGCCCCTGTGCTCGGGGCTTCTCAGAACCTCTCAGGTGACTGGCCCGTGGGCTCCCATGCTTGGCTCTTAGACAGTACAGGCCCCATGGGGCACTCACCTAAGGCCCAGGATGCCCGCTGACAAATGCCACACTGATGGCCCTCATGTGTCTTCTGGAATAGCCACTTAACAAACTCTAATTGAGTCCTGGCTACGGGCCTAGCACCACTCAAGGCACTGGGAGTAAGTGACCAAGAACAGCAAAGGAAGAGGAATCATGTTCAGTAATGTTTCATTACTAAACAAATCACGTGTGTCCAATGTTCACAGACTGGTCATTTGCGCTGAAGTTCATGTGAGTTATGTTCATCCAACACTTTTCAGGAAAAGCCCATTTTCCAGATGTTCTGCCCCAGCAGCTGTTGGAAGTGCTCCCCATTGACCAACACAGACTCAGACACAACACCAGAAGAAGGCCACAGCCTCACCATCGGCGCCGGCCTCAGGGCGTTTGCATCTGCTGCTCTCTCTGCCGTGAGCTCGCTTCCCCCTGGGAATCTGAGTACATCATGTTCTCTGTTCCTTTGGGTGTCACCCCAAAGTCACCTTTTCCCGGTGAGGCCTTCCCTGGCACCCTTCTCAAATTGTACCATTCTCCCAATGTGAGTTCTTCACCCCTTTCCTGCTTTGCTCTTCATCCATGACCCTCTTCATTGCCTACACTCTACACATTATGCACGTTGTTTATTCCTGTTCCCTCACTAGACTGTCAGCTCCCTGAGGGCAGGCACCTCAGTCTGCCTGGAAGAGTTGTCCGTACATAGTAGGTGGTCAGTTGACATTTGCTGGGTGAATGCATGCATGTGTGAATGAATGAATGAAAGCCTTCAGTGATTTTTCAACTTGGCCTTCCCTCTATTTAATGTATACAGTTGAAGCTTCTTATCACAAGCATACAACACTTTCATTCTGTTTCCTGTTCATTTTTATAAAATAATAGAAGCAAAATGCAATGGGCCATTTGGAAACTGTACCAACATGGCTTGGAGGACATTCCTGAAACTGACTTTGATGGCCCGGGGGGGAAGGTTGTCATGAAGGGTTTCTCAGCCAGTTCATGAAAGGACAAACTTAGTCCCTATTATAGGCCCCAATATATTAATGACCAAACTTGCTCAAGGTTATTTATTCTTAAAGGTATATATATTCTAAAGGCATATATAAAAGTCCAGGATGGTCTCCATCTGATTTAGCCTTGTTTAGAGCTGGCCTGTTGGCTGGTCACTCTTGCTAGAACTTTGCATCCTCGGCGGGGAGGGCAGGTAGGATTTGTCATATCATATCCTCCACAGTATTTGTCATACAACTGAGCTATAGTAAATGTCCAAAAGAAAGTGTTGAAATGACTTGACCGTGAAATTTGCTTCTTGATCTTTTCTGGGCTGTGAATCCCAGGCTCCACACCCAGGACTGCTAGCCTCAGTACTGAGCAGCCCTTGCTCTGCCCTGAGAGGCAGGGGGAGGTCCCAGGCCTGTGGGTGAAGAGCCAGGAGACAGTCACCTAAATGGCTTGAGATGTGCATCTGAAGGACCTGGACGCAACGCAGCTCCAGCCTCCTGGGCCTCCAGACAAGCCTCTCCTCCCACTCCTGGCACTGACTCACGCATCCAAGAGGGCCCCAAGCCCTCTCCCCTGACAATGTGTCTGTGAGTGGCCGATGACCAAGCTGACCGAGGCTTCACTCCCCGGGTCGAGAGCCTCATCACGGTAACAGATAACAGAGGGGTGAAGGGGTTCCTCTCTGCTTTCTCCTTAACTGAGCTTCTCCCTGAGGCACCTGTACCTCTTCTGGAGGCGGCAACCTCCTCCCAGTTCGTTCTTAGTTCCACCTACCAGAGGGAAAGGGGTCCTCAGTGTTCAGCTCTACCAGCCTTGAGCTCTCAGAGGTGTGAGCCAGTCAGCTAGCAACATGGGGACTGGAGGACCAACCAGAGACACTTCCAAGTCGTCACATTCAGTTTCTCGCAACGGTCCAGGAAGAAGCAAGAACCACTCTCACGGGCTGAAAGAAACTGAGATGATCCAGTAACACACTCTCTAGATCCTGCCTTCAGTCTGGGGCTCAGGAGACCAAGCCTCCCATCAGAGACTTGTGCAAAGACAAACCCACTGAAAACAACTTGATTTACACCCAGAGAGGGTCTGCTCAGGTGGCCTTCATGATCAGAAGCTTCTAGAACTTCTTGGGGGTCTTTCGTGGCTATGCAATGAGATGAGTTTGTCAAAACCCTACTTGCAGAGGGAGAGGAAGCCCTGTCTGGGGCTTCCATCTCAAAGACATGCACTTTGGAAAACAGATGGAACTCAAACGATGAAGAATCTGCATCTGATGGAAATGGGAGGGGCAGAGTCACAGAACAGTGCCTGAACTTCAGGGTCCTTCCAAAGCAAGTGATTAAAATACAGGTGATCACTTGGGACAGAGACCCACTAGGGCATCACTGCTGTGGAAGGGGCCAGTGGGCACAGCACAGAGGAGAATGTTTTGGTTGGCTTCTAAGGGGTGAGCTAGACCATTGTGACAATAATGAGATAGAGTGAGGGACCTAGGTACCTCCAGCTGAAAGAAACACATTACTAGTTAGTACAGTAGAGAACATCTTTTCTTGTTCATCCTAGAGAAAGTGTCCACCTGAGACAGGGAACCAGGCTGGGCCAGAACTGCTTTCCACTGAATGCAAGTGAGTGGTATTTAATCAGACATCATCTGATCGTGATGAATAAAGCAACTCTTCACATATTGGTTCCAATTTTCCATTTCTCTTCACTCGACATCCTCTGACGAGCTCTCTGAACCTCATTTTGGCTCAATATCTGAGGAAGTCATGATGGTGAATATCCAACCATATTATAGAACTTTTCCTCTATCCCTCCCACTTAGTCTTCCCTCTCAAGGCTCCTCCCTGGAGATGGGTGATCAAGAATGATGGGTTGGGTGGTCACAACTCGATAGGTGTGCTGTGTTTTTCTCAGCACACCCATTTTAGGCTTGTGTGGTATTAAATTTTTCTGCCAGTAAGTAGAAAAGGCAATTTTTGTAAAAACTGAGAAACAACATGCAGGCGAGAGCAGATATTTCAGAAATGACTCAGAATCGTGTTTTGCTAGAAGAATACTAATGAAATACAGAGCATATATTCGTGAAACTGATAACACGCCCTCGGAAAAAAAATGGCTCTTATTAGACATCTGAACTTGAGCAAAACATTCATGTCATGATGATAATATCATGGATTGACTCCTGCTTTATCAGCAAACTACAGAAGGGAAGGTTATTCTTCAGAGGATACTAAAAGAGCACATCTTTCCGATCATCTGAAAAGGTTTATTCACCTCTGAAACTGACTGTAAACCTTGGTGAAGAAGCTTCTCAGAAATGTCTGACCAGTAAGCTTAAGGGCCAACTCTCCAGTGCATCCCTCCACATCTAACCCGCACCTGTTGGGTGCTTATTCCCTGCGCTCAAGTTCTCTGTTCCAAAAAAAGTTGTGAAATCCACTTTGTGGAAAGAATTACATCGTGAATGCCTGAATGGAATTTTATTTAAAGGAAGTCCATTATGAGTTATCCTAGAGAAGTTCTGGGGTTATCTGTGCGACCTCAGGCAAGTTACCTAACTTCTGCATGCATCAGTTTCCCACAGATAAAACAAGAATAATAATAGTGCCTACTTCATTGGGTGGTTGTAAGGATTAAGTGATTAATACATTTGAAGGGCTGAGGACAGCACCTTGGATGTAGTTAGCACTCACAAAGCCTAACTATATTGTCATTGGGAATATCAAATGTTCAATACAGCGAGTTTTCAAAGATGAATAAAATTTGCCATGTTCTGTGTGTTCATTTCCAAGAGTGCAGATGAAACACACAGAAGCCACATGTTATATAATGTGCAGACGCCACGCTATTCGTAATAACCCAATTGCAACATTCGTGGGCATGCTCCCTACGTGCGCCCAGTGTACATCCAAGCACAGGCTCTCTCTCTCCTCTGGCCCTGACTGCTTCAGTACACCTCCTGTGTCATTTTCCTGGCTCCCACTCATGGTTCTACAGCACTGCCAAATAACCCCTAAAAGACTAACTCTGTGTCACCTTCTGCTCAAATACTTTCAGTGGGTCCCCTTTGTCTACCAAAACCCCAACCTCCTCAGTGATATTCGAGGCCTTCCAGGATCTGACCCAAACTCCCTTTACATCTTCTGGAAGCCCCTATCCCTGTGGCCTGAAAATCTAATGAATCAGCAAGGCTTTCTCTGAATTCTTCACTACCCCTTCTCATTTGAAGCCTCTGCCCAAATCCCAATTAGACCTCTGGATTTAGCTCAAAGGACCTGCTGGAGCAGCCTGTCCAGCTCACTCAGCCCAACAGAAGAAGCCTCTTTCTTCCCAGTGCCCCCTCCCAGGCAGTGTGTGCTGGCCTAGCTAGGGCTCCTATTCCATGTGTGTTGGACCGCATTGGGGGATACAGTTACTATCTCCCAACTAGGGTTGTTGGTCCCTTGGGGGCAAGGGTCATGTCTCTTTCGTGTTCTCCTCAATGACCTATCAGGATGCTTTGCATGTATTAGATGATCTAAGGACATTCTTGGAATTAAGTAATGAATGAACCAGCAATACACACACACGATTTCATCCATAGGCACTGTTTGCTGTGGAAGATTTAGCTGTTCCTAGACCTTCGGTCTTTGAGGAAAACAGGTCTGTCCTATTCCATTCTCTTTGAACTCTGACCTCATCAAGGAGAAAAAGTGGCTGCTTTTACTGGTCTGTGTTCTTGCTGATCTATCTTTTCCACAGAGAGAACAAGCCTGAGGTTCAGCCTCCAATGGGCCAGAGAATGGAGAACATCGCCTTGTTTCATTGCGGTCTTTTTCTATCAATATAAAGTTGATCATATGGTTCAGTCTGATGTTTATTAATGACAAGTGATACTGGCTTTTCATTTCTGATAGCAATGCAAAGTATGCACCCTAAATCCAGTTATTTATGCACGAATGAGCCATCATAAAGGAAATGACCAAGTGAACAGTCTGCTGGCAGTGCGTGGATAAGGCAAGCATCACGAGGACATCATGGGATGCTTGAGAGATACGGGTTTACACACCCTCTTAGCCTTGTCAAGCTGACAGGGCAGCCATTTCTTCCCTAAGTGTCTGTGTCCTTCCCCCACCTGGTACCACTCCACCGGCCCCCGGAGCAGTTACCAATAGTATCAGCACAGGTGCCCAGGGCAGCCCCTCCCCTGCTCTGGGAGCTGTAGCCTGGAGTCACCACATTCTCAGGACCCAGCATGACGTCTGCCTCCTGGAAGTCACTCAACGAGCGTTTGAAGTGAACAAGAAACAAGTGAAGTGAAACGCCCACTAGAAGACAGCCGGCCAAATGCTAACGGTGAGGGTCAGATATTACACAAACTAATAAAGGCCATCCCTGCCAATGTTTTATTAAATAGCTACCTTACACAGTACCATATTCAGAGTGGGTGCTCGATAAACATTTCTATTCTATTAATTTTATAGTAATCTATTAATGCTATTTTATTTCTATGTGACAACCCGTATTGCCCTAAGAGCTTTCCTTTCAATTTCCAGAAAGTTAGCTTACCACAGCTAAGAGTCTCTCTCCTGACTTCGGAGGGGTCCAGTGAACACTCTAGGATTGGTCATAGCCGTTTTCTGCTCACCTGGACCAGGCTATGGCAGCCACAGGGCGTCATCTTTGTGCAAACCAGGAATGCAGCATCCCCGCCTTCTGAAGCAGGAGGCTGCACTGGGGTGCCCGGGCGGTGAGGTAACCAAAGGCTGGGTGTGCCCCCGTGCCCCCTCCTGCATGGGCCAGTCGGACCTGAAAAGGACCTCTCCTTATGAAGGCAACATATTTCCCTTCAGGCAGGTCTCATCTCCATCCACATCAGGGCTTTGTATGGAATCCCACTGGCAGCCAAGGGCCAGAGAGAAACTGTCATCAGCCTGGTGTCCTGTCGCCAGGCCTCAGCCCCAATCTCACGAGCTGTCAGAGCTCACGGAGGCGCTTGCTCCCTGACGAGGCCGGGCTGTGTCTACACCGCATGAGCAGTCCTCTGGGAACGGACAGTGCCCTGCACCCTTCCCCTTTCCCTTCTCATTTTTTATGACGAATTGATGGTTTTCCCTCTAGGTGGTTTTTTATTGATAGACTTTTTGAGCAGTTTTAGGTTTACAGAAAAATAAACAGAAGTACAAAGAGTTCCCATATACGCCCTCCTCCACCCTCCCCAGTCTTCCCTATTATTACCATCTTGCATTAACGTGGCACGTTTGTTACAACGATGAGCCTTACCATTATTATTAGCTGAAGTCCATAGTTTACATTAGGGCTCGCTCTTTGTGTCGTACATTCCATAGGTTTGACAACTGTAAAACGACATATATCCATCACTACAGTATCATACAGAGTAGTTCCATTGCCCCCAGATCCTCTGCATTTCTCTCCTTTTCTATAAAATCTGCTTCTGGCAGAGCTGCTTCAGGGGCATCCACTTCGGAGGCCTGGCAGAATCTGTGCCGTCCATCAGCTGTGGGCGCCCTTGCTTACACGTGGGCTGGGGGGGCCGCGGGAGGGGCTCTGGTGAGAGGAGGGGTGTAGAAAGTGGCATCATCGCTGAGAAACAGCAGGAGAGCCAGTGAATTCTATTCTTAAATCATTGCAGGTGGTGAAGAGCATTCTTCTTCCTGCAGCTATAGCGAGCACCTTGCTTCCATGGTCATCACGCGTGGGGGTAGGACCCAGAGGATCTGGAGTCTGTGTGGCCCACGTGTCCTGACCACCGGAGTTAGAGGACCTGGGGCCAAGTTCCCATGCATCTGCCCCTGCTGCCTCTGTCAGCAGCTCTGGGCAGACTGGTCGCCCCTCTTCCACACAAGGGGAGGGATGCGAGTAGGGACAAATCAGGGCCAGACTGGGATGGCTGTGACATGCAGTCTGTTCCATGGGCCCTGCCAGCACAGTGTGGGGCCCACATCTCAGCCTCGCGAGCACAGGAAGAACCCTCCAGGGAGTGCTGGGAGGATGGGCCAAATTGGGGGATGGGTGTCGGGAGGAAGACTGGCTGGCAAAGTTGAACTCCTCTGCTCAACTTAAGAAGATTCCATCGAGGTAAGTGTTCCCCATGCTAGGTGTTTCTGCACAGACACAAGCATCGCCTTCCCCCTTTCCTGGAAACATCATGTCCCGAGGCTGCAGCCAGCCTGTTCCTGGAAGTGGGGTGAGGGAGACCCCTATAAGGCAAGGTCTGTTCTGGTTGCCACTTCCTGGGTGCCCTTGCACGCTCTGCAGGTGTCCACACGACTCCAGATACAGACCCACACCAGACGTGGATCAGAGCTCCAAGGCTTTCTTTCTTCTTTCCTATACAACCTAACGCAAAGGATTTGAAAAGCAGTAAAACAAAGAATCCTATCAAGAGCCCCAGAGCATAAAAGATAAAGCATCCCACCGCCACCCTGCCCCCGGACCCACGTGCGGTCTGCCCAAGTGCAGGGGGGCAGAGTGGGCCACAGGGAGATGCGGGCGAGTGCCCACTTAGAAGGCCCCAGAACCACACCCCCATGCCCACTCTTAGAATTCTAAAGAGAGAACTAGAGAATTTTTCTCCAGCTCTAATCTTGGCAGACTGTGGGGAAATGGATGGACACGGGCCCAAGACAAAATATGACATCAGATGCACCTGCCTCTCACATCCTCTGGGAAGGTGGTCGCCAGAAGGGAGTCAGGCCTGGACCACACTGCTGGGGGAGAGTCCCAGTGTAGCTGCTTATTAGCTGTGCAGCTCTGGGCAGGCTGGTCTTCCACTCGTGGCTTTATCTGTAGAATGGAGGTGAAAGTAACCGTGGGCCACAGAAGGCAATTGTGAGAAGACACAAGTGACTTTGTGCATAGCCCTTAGAATGGAGACAGGCAGTCAAAAACATTAGCTGTTCTTATTTGTTCAGAGGACTTGAATGCATTCTTTTACTTATGTATTTATTTATTTTTGGCTGGAAGATGAGATGGATCTTTTCTCTCTGATTCATATTTGGTGACCAAAACCACCTGGCTTCTTGGGATTCGTACAAATAAATGGACAAATCTCACTTTCCGATTGACACCGTTCCCGTTCTTGCCCTGTGGCTGTCAAACACAGGGACCTTTGTTACCGGACAGACACATGCTCCCTTATTCTCAACAAACTCCAGGAAAGAGGATCAAGTTCTATAAAGCAGGAACATCAGAAAAAGGTAATCATCTCATTAGGACGTTCTCCCCTTGGCCATATTAAGACTCTAAGGTTTACTAAAAAAAATTAATGGTGAAGATGAGGTAGTAAGACACTGTCAGTTCTATTGATACAACCCAGCAAATATTTTTAATGCTAATATTAAATATTAGTTTAATATTTAAACTAGTTTAATATTTAAACTAGTTTAAACTAAACTATGTTTTTAATAACATAAAATGTTTAAAATACAGCACGCATGTTTGGACATAGACGCGGTAAGACGTATTTCAGAATGTGCAGCTTTTCCAATATTCAGCATTGACGTCCTTAATAAATACTTCTGTGCCTCTTCACCATGGCCCACATCCACACCACCCTTCCGTTGCCCACCGAGGAACATCTCAGAATTTAGAGGAAAGGGTTTTGAGATATCTCTAACACACATTTTAAAACCTAAGAAAAATTAGGCTAAAAGCAGCAGAGGCAACAGCAGCAAAAAAGGAAAAAAAAAAAACAACACACTCTTCTGTGTCGGGGAGAGTGTTTAAGAGATGTGCAAAAAGAATTCCATGTGCGCATGTTATACACAGACACTCATGCACTCATACACACACACACACTCATACACACACATACTCATACATACTTATACACTCACACACTCATACACACATACACTCACAGTCATACACACACATACTCATACACACACACTCATACATACTTAGACACTCAGACACTCATACACACAGTTATACACACACACTCATACACACACACATACACACACACACTTGGTGTCATGCTAAGGCCCTGCTGGTGTGAGGGAAACCATGTCACCTTTCAACACAATTTGGGGAACCCGACTCTCAAGGAAAAGCTCCTCTTGGCAGCAGCGAACGCTGCCGAGGCTGATGCTTCCAAAGGCCAAAGAAAATTGCAACGAGTTCCTTTTAGCCTCCCCCAGAGGCAACCTCACTTCACGTTTCACAATAACGCAGCTCTCAAAGAGCTCCTTTGGGGCCCTGTGTGATTTCCTTAACTTCTGTTGGCATTGGAAAGCAGGTCTGCCACATCCGACGGCTTGAGTGGTTTCATCCGAGGCACCTGCCCTCCCTAAAGCACAGCAGGGGGTGGGGTAGGACAGCAACCTGCCTTCCTGGTTGGCAGCCAGGCAGCCAGCATTGGAAACACACCCTGGCCCCGGCCCTGGTGGAACAGTGGTCCCCAGAGGCAACATCTCAGACTTGTACTGGGCATAAAGCCCATGGCCCTTCGCAAGGGGAAAATTCTTCTGTGTGGGAGCCAAGAAACTAGACCCCCCAGTCTTGCTTCTCCTTGATTCTTGGGACCTGTTCTTCCCTGTTACGTGGGAATTGCCACTTAAGCACAGTTGCTACTAGTCCTGTCTGCACTTTCTGTGCCCCTTCAAGCAACCTGAAGGCTTTCTCTTGTCTTAGTCTCTGGGTTCTCACAGCCACACCCATAGCGAGTCCTCAGTAAAGGCTGCATGGAGACCCAGTGGGTGGATGAACAAGGATTTGCTGGGTGAGTTCGAGGCCATTCTTGAAGGACGTGTTTAGTTACGGCATCCTGGGTGGTGACGAAGTAGAGAAAGGCTGCTGAGAACAGTCAGATCTGGCCTCCTTTAGCTCAGAGAGGGGTTAAAGGAGAACAGGGTGCCTCGTCCGCAAAGACAGTCACCTGTACACAAGGGGAGAGCAGAAGCGTGACTTGCTCTGCACAACTGCGTCTGACTCACGACCCCAAAGCCGGCTGTGGGTCATCCGGAGACTGCTAGCAAGATATCTGCATGTCAAAACTGACATTGTCAGAGGTCACAGGGAAACATCTTTAAAGTCAGGCTTTGGCCAGAGAGGACACACGTTATTTTAGATTCCAAAAGCTCCCTGGATCGATCAAGAGCAAGACCTGGCTAACTTGACCATGGGGTTTGCTGTAAGCCTGAATGAACTGCAGATGAGAACTTCCGTTCGGAAGCTTCCTGAAGCCTCGGGAAGCGGGGGAGACGCCCTCTGGCAGCGAGGACAGTGGCTGAGGGACAGATGCAGAGAGAAGAGGGGTGCGTCCCCATCCTGTTACCGAATGAATGGGGTCCTCCTGCTTGCCACTTACAGAGTCAAGTTCATAAACGCTGGTAGAGGGGAACGTTGTCTTTAATCAGAATGCCGGCAATCTGGGGAGTTGGTGGACGCAGTGTCCCCCAAGGACCACCTCCGAAGATTCTGCTTGGCTGTGAAAGTTTTAAAAGAAGGACCAGCAGTAATCTCACTTAAGCATGGAGATAGGGGGTCAGAGTCGCCGCCAGCCCCTCCTGCATGCATGCTCGTGGACTCGTTATCTCGTTCACACAGTTTGGTCACACCATTTGTTCGCGAGATTACTGAAGGGGAAGCTAGGGAAGAGATCCAGTCATCTGTTAATTACTTATTCTTCATTCCTACTTCTTTGATCTATGGAAAGAACCAACTGAGTTGGGCAAGGTATTGTGTGATTAAAAGATTTGAAAGATGTGCTCGCCGGAGATGGGTAGAGCATGGGGTGCCTGGTTAAAAGTTAGTTACAATAGAGCTTTGCTAAAGTGACAAGGAAAGGGGCTTCCTGTTGAGGGCAGTTTCCTGCAAAGAGCTGCTTCCAACCCCTCCTGGCAGAGGTGGGAGGAGAAACCCCCAGCCTGGTGAGAACCAGAGGGTGAGATGGGAAGGGCTCTGAGAGAAGTAGGGGCTGAGCTAGGGTCTGAGAAGATCCTGGAATCTAAATTCCTGAGAAGATCCTCATTCACACCAGAAAGGCTGGGAGGTATCCAGGTAAATGCCCGTGCCTCTCCCACTACTTCCACATGGCCTGAAAAGGCCCAGTGCTCCTATGTGCCCACAGAGGAGAAACAGGTGTAGCTGGGAGCCGACCTGCCATGAGGTCATCATTACAAAGCCTGGGAACAAGTGACAGACAAGGCTGATGTTGAGAGGATCTGAAAGGCCAGGGAGATCAGAGCTGTGGTGGTCCCAAAGGACAGAGGGCCAGCCAGACCCAGTGGTGCCCAGTGGTGATATTTAAAGACGGGACCAGTCAGCCCCAGCCCAACCAACACCCTCTATGGACCAAAGGCTAGGTGAGTGCAGTGGCCCCACCACATACGACAAGAATCCATCAGCTTCTCCCTCTTCAGCTGCCATCCTGGGACAGAAGCAGGGGAAGAGACACCTGTTCAGAAGGAAATATGAATGTGAGTTAGCTATGCATTTACCCCAAAGTGAATTAAACCCAAAGACTCCAAGTTGCTTTCAGCAGGCAAGTTTAAGGTTCTCCTCTATCCCGACTGCCGTCAGCAGGAAATGAGATTTCTGTGGAGAATTTTTTAAAGGAAATAAATTACCCTTTTCTAAACATCTGAGTTACAGTGTTAAATTTTTCCTCTGCCAGAAGTATGAGTGATATGGGAAGCCCAGCACACAGAAGGAGCTTAATTCACGCTGCTGGTTTAATAAATGTTTGTCATGGAGGTGCAGGGAAGCTCCACTCACTGAAACACTCCTCTTAGCAGGCGTTTGCGCTGGACGGAAGTACACATTGGTGTGTGGTTGGGGATTAAAAGAGAGGACCCCTGACTGTGTAGTCCAGTGGCTTAGGTTTTCTGGGCTGGTCCTGCCACGGAGCAGCTGTGGGATCCCTGTGGAATCATTAAGCTGTTCTGGGGTTCTGTTTCTTCCTTTAACGTGAAGGAATTGGTTAAGACCATTTCTAAAATTCTTCCGCCAATGACTAATGACAATAATGTCAGTAAATGTTATACAAGCATTTCTTGAGTGCTTTCTAGCTGCCAACCACTGAGATTTGCTTTGTTTGTAGAACCCCAATTCACCCCTAAAATCATTTTATGAAGGAAATAAAACTGTTACCATTTGCATAAGGTTTAATTGTCTACGTAGACATTTCCAAAAATCTATAAACTGTTAGATATAATAACATTTAGTGAAGAGATAAAATGTATACACATCAAAGAACTAGGAAGCACAATTAAAGAGATGTTCTAGAACCAAACTTGGGTCAGCTCATCCACACGCAGTCAAACCAATCTACTGACACCAGGTTGTGGTGAAGGAAAGCACGGCATTTACTGCAGGGCACCAAGAGAGGAGTCCAGGTAGCTAGTGCTCAAAAGACCCAAACTCCCTGATGGCTTTCAGGGAAATGTTTTTAAAGACAGGGTGAGGGAGGGGGGTTGAGGTACCAACCAATCTGGGGTCTATATGCTGTTGGCAGCACATAACTGACTTCTTCCCTGGTGGGGGTTTCAGTATCTGCAAAACAGCTGAAGGATTTGGCCCAGAGTATTATCTCTAGCCCTGGAGAAGGAACTAAAGGCCCCTGACTTTGTTTAATGGCTAAACTCTTATTATTTTGTCTTGTGTGACTGTTTTCCTTTGTTTCTGCATTTTCTCACTTCTCTGATTATTCTTTGGAACTCGGCCTAGGAGGCTAGAGTTTTTCTACAAACAAGAAGCAGGCAGAGGAAATGAGAGGTCTGTCCCATAAAGGCCCCATAGGGTCCTGTTCAGTTACAGAGAAATCATTTATAATAGTTTCAGAAAATATTAATTCCCTGAGAATGAATCTAGCAATAGATGTGGAAGACCTCTAAAAGGAAAGTATCCAATTTTATTAAGAGGTATTAATAGGGACTTCCCTGGTGGTCCAGTGGTTAAGACTTCACCTTCCAATGCAGGGGGTGCGGGTTCGATCCCTGGTGTGGGAGCTAAGATGCCACATGCCACATGCCTTGCAGCCAAAAAACCAAAACATAAAACAGAAGCAATATTGTAACAAATTCAATAAAAACTTTAAAGATGGTCCACATCAAAAAAAATCTTTTAAAAAACAGAGATATTAATAAATGGAGAGATAAATCATGTTCATGCATAATATGATTTAATATTATAATGTAATCTATACATTCAGTGAATTCCTATCAAGTTCCCAATAGGTTTTTTAATTGAACCTGAAAAGATGATTCTAAACTTATTTGAAGGAGTAAAGGACCAAAAATAGGCAGACATTTCTATAAAAGAAGTGAGGGAGAGCTTACCTTACCAGACATCTGGACTTTTATGAAGCTGGAATAATTAAACCATTGTAGTATTGGTTCATGGATAGAAAACTTGACTGTGGAATACAAATGAGATTGAAGAAAAAGACTCTTGTGCATATAAAGAATTTTGGTATCTGAGAGAGGGGTAAAGAAGTTCAGTGAGGAGAGGAGAAACTCATCATTAAATGGAGTTGGAAAAAATAGTTAACCGTGTGAGAAAAAAGGAACTTGGCTATCTCCCTCCAACTATAACTGGAAAATAACCCCAGATAAGGTAAAAAATTAAATGTCAAAAATAAGTTTTAAAATTCATGGTAGATAATACAGGTGACGATCTTTTATACCTCCTGAGAGCTAAAGATTTTCTTAAACAAGCACTTAAAATTGATCATAAAATGATCAATTTAGCTATATCAAAATCAAGAACCTTTGTTCACCAAGAGATAATTTTAAACAGTGAAAAGTCAGAGTGGAAACTGGAACAAGATATTGATATGTAGAACTGCTACAAATCAATTAAAAAAAAAAAGCACAAACAACCCGTGATAATAATGGGGGAAAGAAACCAAGAGATATTTTGCAGAAGAGGAAACATATATGCCCAATTAATTTATAAAGAGATTCACAAAGAAAAATGCAAATCAAGATCACAATGAAATAGCATTTTATACCCATTCAATTAGCAAAAAGTTTAACAAGTCTAATATGATGGAGTGTTAAAGATGAATCTTGTGGCCTTGTAGATTGGTGCAAACTCTTTAGAAAATGGTTTGGCATGATCGCCTGAAGTTGAACTTTCATATGTTCTCTGTCATGATTCCCTTCCAAGATTCAGAGCCAAGAGAAACTCTTATACTTGTAAAACAGCAGATGTGCACAAGTATGATTAAAACAGCACTGTTTTAACTAGCACAAGTCTGGGCCCCTACTTCCCAAGTGCCCCTCAGTGGGAGAGTGGATGAGTACATTATGGTATACCCTGTGATGCACCAGTAAGAACAAATGAACTACAGTGACACACAGTACTATGGGTGGATATTAACAGTATAATATTAAGTGGAAAAGGTAAGTCCCCCAAAGTTACATGTAGCATACCATCTTGACAAAGTTAAAAACAATTAAGATAAGAATATCCATACCTTCTAGAAATACATACAGAAGGATAAAACTAAATACAGGGAAACAGGGGTATTAGGAACACAGGACTCAAGATGATGGTGACCTCAGGAATGGAGGGAAGGGGTTAATGAGACATTGGGGACCATAAAGTGAGACGTAGGTTGCCGTCCTGGTCATAGCTTTCATTCTGGGTGATGGAAATATGGGTGCTCATCACACTATGGTAAATAACTCATTACAGAGCTAAATAAATGACAAAGCCACACACAGATCAGAGGTGGAAACTGTTATAACCAAGGACTGTGATTAATCTAATTCGTGAGCTCTGAGGGATGGGGAACGGGTACCCGGTGGGGTAAGTGCTATTATTATCTACATGTTACAGGCAAGGAAACTCAGGCTGGTTAAACAACTTGCCCCAGACCACACAGCTAAGAAGTAGCAGAGCGGGACCCAAAGCCAGAGCATTGATGACACCCACGTAACCAACAGGCAGCCATGAGTCCATGCATTAAGTGGACCGTTGACTAAAAGGAGATGCCCCCATGGTGTCCATGATGGGTGGGCCTCCCACTTTAAACCTGGGTCATTTATCTCCACATCAACTCAAGAGGTTGTTCATTTGCCATCACAATCTGGAGGTCTTGGAAGAGTCCCATGAGCTGATATCCCTCCCCCAGCCCTCCCTACACACTCAAAGTATTTTCTGGCACCTTTTCAAATCATTTTCATATTCTTTTTGAGGAGTTTCATTTTCTAGGCCTGTTACTTCAGAACTCATTCATAGGGTACATATGAAAGAAGGGCTGCTCAGCATTGACTAAGCATTTGAGTAAGTTTTTATTTTAATCGCACCATGTAGGAGGTTGCTTTACAAATGAATGGGGAGAAAGGAGGCAATGCTTGCAAACTTCCCCCAGACAGAAGCTAAAACCTGTAAAACCGTGCTAACACAGAATTACCCTTTTCAGGTTCAGAGTGAGCTCTCTTCTCTAATATCTTTTGCAAAAAAAAAAAAAAAGACAACAAATAATCTTTTTACATTGCAGCTCTTAACAATGTCTGCTGACGCAATGAGTGGAAATGGGTGGACCACATATACAGATGGCAAATTTATCAGGATCCCATTCTGGTCTGAAATGTTTGTGCAATGGAAATGCTCATCTCAGAATCGAGCAGGGCTGGCTACTCTACCGTTACTTTGCATTGCCCTGAGCTGCTCAATTCCATATGCAAAATCATTTTCAAAGAGATTGGGCCGTGACTGGATTTATGATGGGCTGTAGGCAGCATGGTCCTGGGAAGGACTGGGCAGAGTCAGAAAGTGCTGTTAACGTGTGCTCTCGGCCCCCCGGCTTGTAGACTGAGTCCTTCCCAGTCCTTCCCAGAGGGCAGTGCCCTGTAGAGCTGCAGCTGAGCACATGGTGGTGTATGGACGATGCGGAGACTCCACTGGGGAGGATGGGGGCAGTCATGCTAGAGTTGAGTTAACTCCTTACTGCTCTCCTCGTCTAAGTGAGTGCTTGCTGTGCATTTTGTAGCCCCAGGACATGGCCCCTAGCTCTCTTTTCCATGAGATGGGACCCCTGAGCCTCTCACAATGATGGGGCAGGCTCCAGAGTCTGCTGGCCCCTCCCTGGGCTATGCACAGCAGGGGACTCCATCTCTCCCAATAGAAGACTTACCCATCACTCTGCAATAACTTCAATATCCATCTTTCTCTCTCCCAGACTTCCCTGGCCACAGGGACACAAGGCTCCCACGTTGCCAGCTAATGGCCATTTCTCTGGCTGTGGTCTGATGGCCGGGGCCGTCCTGATACTTCCCAGGCAATTCCTGTACCAAAGGGTCTGCCCAGGCTCCTCCCAGTAGCTTCTTCTTAGAACAAAGGAGGGGTTTCATCCCTACCCTTCTCTCCTCCTTTCTCCTGCCGACCTGGCTGCCCCTTTTCTCTGAGTTTCTACAGGTGGCCAAGCCAGGGACAGCACAGGTGAGGGCCATGCTGTGGAGCTGGGGGCGGCGGGAGGCACTGCTGCCCTGTCCCAGAGCCTTATGGGGAAGTGAGGTGGGGTGGGCCCCCAGCCCAGAGAGAGCAGCCTCTTGTGGAGGAATCCTCCTAGGAGCATTTACTCCCGTTTGAACATCCTGAGCCCCTCTCTATTATGTGGATTGGACTTCTGTGTCCTCACAAAGTTCATACGTTAAAGCCTTAATCCCCAATGTGGTATTTGGAGGTGGGGCCTTTGGAAGGAATTAGGTTTAGATGAGGTCATGAGGGTGGAGCCCCCATGATGGGATTAGTGCCCTTATAAAAACAGGAAGAGACCAAGAGGTCCCCCTCTCTCTCTGCCCTGGGAGAATACAAGAAGGTGGCTGTGTGCAAACCAGGAAAAGAGCTCTCACCAGACACCAAACCCTGCCACCACCTGATCTGGAGCTTCCCAGCCTCCAGAACTGTAAGAAATTAATGCCCTCCATTGTTTAACGCACCCAGTCAATGCTTTTTGGTTAGCGCAGCCCAAGCAGATTAAGATGTTGAACGCATCCCCACGGCCCCTGGCGGACGGCTGTCACTCAGGCATATGGAGCAGATTGAGGGTGGCTGTGCTGCCCTCTGCCCAGGTGACTGTGCTGCAGAACAGGACCAGCGGCTGGCAGTGGACAGATGCTTGACCACCTTGTATTGAGATTTCCCACTGACCTCCTCCTTGTTTTCTAGGAAAGCCCAAGTTCCACAGCAGAACTCAGTCCTTCTTCCTTTATTTTTTTTTAATTAGCTGTTTTTTAAAATTGCAAAAATTGTAGATATTCAGCAGCTACCAAGGTGTACAGGTGAAAGGTCAGAATCCCTTCACCTTCCTCAAATCCCGTGTCCCACGTGGGCCCACGGCCAGTGGGGTGCTGGCGCAGCCTCCCAGTCCTTCTCTGTGCGCATCTGGTGGGTGGAGCTGAGGCTGGAGGCATGGAGATGGGGTCTGGGAACGGATCCACTGACCCCTCTCTTGAAGAAACTGACAAGGAGAGGCTGCTGCCCCATGGGGTGTTCATCCAGCTGCAGCTGTCAGGAAATGATCTGCCCTGGGAGCTCTGGGAGCTTTGACCCTAAGGATGCAGGGTGAGACGTCCTAGATGAGGAATGAGCTGCAGAAGCCCTCGTGTCGTGCTGGAGTGATTTTCCTTCACATTGACTACAAGGTAAAGTGCTGGGCTATTTATGGACCTTTAATGCTACTTTTATTTTCAGCATCATCTCAGAAATGTCTTAGGATGCTTGTTCTGAAGGTAGCAGCCCAGTATCTCCTGATGTTTAGGGGTCTTCTTCAGGGCATTTTATCTCATCTAACTTTCATCTCAAAATGACTGACTGTGGGTGTATTTTTATTTAACACTAGCACCAAGATCATCCCTTGAATAATTAGATGATCTTGCTTCAGAATACTCCATTTGTTTTAAAGATTAAAACACAGGCAGAGTGAAAATGACACAATAATTAGCAAAAGCGCAAAGGTCACAAAGCACACGAACAGCGTGGTTCACACCAGAAAGCTGAGGCCAGCGGGATCTCTGCCTGCCTGCCCACCACAGAAACAGAAAACAATCCACTCACACCCACACTCCCACGTCTTTAAAATGTAATCTTTGTTTTGCAACTAGGGAAACTTTGTATTATTTCAAAAGTTTCAAATCCCCACATTCCTGTTCAGGCCAAGTTGACCACACTGGTTAGGTAGGAGCTGCACCGCTGGATCTCCAACAGCCGGCTGTGTGGCCCATCACCAACCAAAAGGCCAGCAAGTAAGAGGTGTCCACTGGGGTCCCCCAGTCTCGCTCCAAAAGGCTGCCCCGGCTGCCAGGCCTCGGCATGTCTGGGCAAACCAGGACGCCCGACCCACTCAGGCCAGTGTGGTGGGACTGCCTTGAATGGGATGTGGGGGTGTTAGGGAGACAGCTGCGCCCCCCCCAGAAGTGGAGCAGTGTCCCCAGCATGCTGCTCCCTCAGACCCAGCCCATTTGGAATATGGCTTGATAGAGAGGCCCTGCTCCAGGGAGCTCACAGCCGTGAAGCCTTCCTGTCTGCAGGCAGGTGGCCCTGGGGAGCCTGACCCTCACTATGGGGCTCAGCTCCCCACATCCGTGCATCCTTGCCCACCCCAGGCACTCTGCAGGGTGAGCATTGCTCCCTGCTGGCTCTGCACCTGCCACCTGACAAGTTTAGCTCTGGACACGAAAGGCATTTTGTTTAGAGACGATCTGTCACCACCACGCTGGGCGATAAACCAGTGCCCACAGCTCTCCTCATTGCTTCGCAAGCCTAGCCTTATACCCGCTGGGCAAAAGCTTCAGGGTGGACCCCTCCCTCTCCTCGCACTTTCCCCACCACTTTCCAAAAACACTACGCTTTGGACTCTCTCTTGGTTCCTGTGGTACATGCTATGGAGGCTTTAATTCTTTCTCTTTGTTTAATGTTCTCATCTTCGTTTGCATCTTTCCACTAAAACTTTCTGCAAACAGCTGCCCACCACGAGGAAGTGTGTGCCGTGGGTACCACGTCGGGGGACAGCACTCCAGGCCCACCACACCAGGCTGGCTGGGAGCAGGCCCCTGGCGGCAGCCCGGCCACTCCCACTGTGTGAGACACGTGTGTGGATCAAATCCCAGGAGGCACGAGAGACTGCCTCAGGCTGAGGCCAGGGGTGCCTCTGCATGACAGAGACCTGTTGACAGCTCTGGGGGGAGCACAGGACCTGCAGGAGCTCGCATTTTGATTTAGGTTGCAGGAGCCTGGGGTGGGATGGCGATGGTTATGCTGGCGGAGGGGCATGGGAGAGGCCAGAGGAGAGAGGAGAGAGGTAGGCATGGGGACCAGAGAGAAGGGGGTGGGAGTGGGAGGTTTCTGAAGAAAACACTTGACAACTAGAGCCAGCAGGGTGTCCAGGAAACAGCTGCTGAGGGGGAGACGTGGGCAGCCAAGGGTCACTCCACAGGTGAGGTGATTTATACCGTCCTGGGGAGGTCCTTGTCAGGGTCTGAGTTTGGGCAGTGAACAATCTATCACAGCCATCCAGCACAAGGATCTGTCCCTGTGCTGAAAACTGGACGTGGACACCAGAACGTGTCCTTTTTCATCATGGCCACTACAACCTAGGCCCTTCACAGCATAAGTTTCACCCTTTAGAATCATTCTGATAAAACCTATTCTAACCACAGCATCAGCGTCATACGGCTCACGTGGTGTATGAAAACCTACTGCAATCCTCCCCCTAAACTTGCACGATGTATCCTTTTATCTGGCAGTACCATGTTATCACATATTTTTTATACCATCATGATCTCTCCGCACCAATGAAAAAATGAAAAGAAATATTATGCATCAACACTTCCTTTAAAAGTTTTGCTATTGAAATTTATGGTTACCAGGGGATAAGGGGGGAAGGAATAAACTGGGAGATTGGGATTGACATATACACTACTATATATAAAATAGATCTAATAAGAACCTACTGTAGAGCACGGGGAACTCTACTCAATACTCTGTAATGGCCTATATGGGAAAACCATCTAAAACAAGAGTGGTTAGATGTACATGTATAACATTCACTTTGCTGTACAGCAGAAACTGACACAACAGTGTAAATCAACTATACTCCAATAAAAAACCTTTTTTTTAAGTTTTGTTACTGAACTTTGAAGGAATCATTGCAAATGATGGTGTCTCTTGGGGGGCCCAGGGAATCTTCTGCATCCCAGGGAGGACTTCCCTGGGAAATGCTCCCCAGCGAGTCCGGCCCAGCTGGAGGCACTGCCTTCAAGAGAACTGTCTCTCCAGGAGCTCAGTGCCTGGGCCTCGCGACCTGCCCAGGACATTTAACTTCCTGCCAGGAAGTTGCAGTGAGCAGTGCTGCAGGAGATGCTCCGGAGAAGGGGGGGTGTGGGGGGAGAAATAGGAATGGGACCAGCTGGAGAGGGAGGGAGGGAGGACAGAAGGGGCTGTGGGAAAGGGAGGAGCTCCGGTGACAGCACAGCAGGCGTCAAGGGACCAGTGGACAAGCCCCCCCCTTGGGGCTCTGGACACAGTACAAGGCGACTCACAACACCAGAGGGACCCTCAGAGATGCCTGGCCTGACCACCCCGCCTCTGTCTGCTCCCTTGCCTGGGAGTATCTTTTCCTTCTTGCCATCTGATAGTATTTCATGATTATTCATTTCTTATCTGTTTCCACTACTAGAATCTAAGTTCTGTGGCGGCAGAGTTTTATACACTCACACAGACAAACACCGCATTATTCATCACCATGGCCATCATTTAACCGTCCTGGGAAACCTGTGGGTATATGTGATTGTGCTGGCTTTACAGAGGAGGAAGCTGAGACACACACACAAAAAGAAAAAGCAGAGCTGGGGGCTTCCCTGGTGGTACAGTGGTTGAGAGTCCACCTGCCGATGCGGGGGACACGGGTTCGTGCCCTGGTCCGGGAGGATCCCACATGCGGTGGGGCGGCTGGGCCCGTGAGCCATGGCCGCTGAGCCTGCGCGTCCGGAGCCTGTGCTCCGCAACGGGAGAGGCCACAACAGTGAGAGGCCCGCGTATTGCAAAAAAAAAAAGCAGAGCTGGGAGGCACGCCCAGGGCTGTCGTGTGGTTTCACAGCCCCGCTGCTTCTCCTCCAGGGAGGACCCTGCTCGCTGTTAGCAGCCGCCCAGAGGGAGTGGGGCCTGAGCTGGGCAGCCAGCAGCCGAACACCCCCCGGCTCCGGGGACCACCCAGCTCTAGGGACCGGAACTGGGAAGAGACGGGCAGCCATATACCATCATATAGTAGAGCATCCTCACTGTATGGATATAAGTGATGGAAATAACCTCGAGACAGATGATAGTAAACTATAGTAAAATCATTAGAAGTGGTAAGTTTTGAGTTCATGACCATCTACTACCTTTGCTTTGGGTATAATTTATTTAATTGAAGACTTAAATAATTTTTAATAATGGCTGTGGGTAACAACCAGCTCACCAAATTCCTGAAGATCTCCCAGTTGGCTCTGGTGAGCTAGCTGGCGGCTGCACACATCTGTCTGCTGAGGACGGAGGAGGAGCTGGGGCCCAGAGGGGCCGCCGGGGGCTCTGCCACGCCCACACTTCCGGCACGTGGGTCCCACAGGGCTCAGCGCTCAGGGGCTCCCAGCAGCAAGCCGGCGCCGAGAGAGGGGCGGGAATCGCGGGCGCTGTGCATCCCAGCGGATGGCTGCCGTTCCCACGTACGCTGGGGGAAGGGAAACACACTGGCCAGCTGGGGCTCCTCGGGAGTTTCAGGGATGTTGCTACAACGGGCCACGAGAGAAACCGACTGTGGGAATGTGCTAGAAGGGCAGCAGCCGGAGCACAGGAGCGGGGGGTGGGGGGGGGGACCGTAGAACCTCCTGGAAAGACCCGGAAAGAGGCGGTAACGCTGGTCCCACCACCTCCCAGAGCCACCGACTGGATTCCTAGCCGTGAGCAAGGGACTCACGTGGAATTTCTAAAGGCTGGAAATGTTGGGTCGTGGGGAGGGAGGTACGGAAGAAAGGTGGCCGCAGTGGACCCTGACTCCCCACTTTCGTGGCTCTGAACTGTGCCCCACAACTCTCCACCTTGGTGAAGCAGGAACACTGGGACCCCCCCCCCCCCCCCAGCTCCGCACTGCCCAGCACCGTTCCTCCCGCACCTGCTGGCAAGCCGGGCCGTAAGTTGCCCAGGTCTCAGGCCAATATCAAAAGGTGACCCACGACAAGACTGACAGAAGCGTCAGGAAAAGAGGACTCCAGAGAGGTGGGGGCTGATTCTAGCCTGGCCTTGGCCTTGGACCACTGTGAGACTCATGGACCCAGGAGCGGGGACCCGGTCCAGATTATCTCGGAGAATCAGCGAACCTCAAATGCTCACAGCTGCAACCAGCAGAGAAGGTGAGAGCAGTGACTAAGAGGAGCAAATGCGCGGCCTTGAGAAATGGGAGGCTTGCCAGATGAAATACACAATGCCCAGTTCAATGTGAATTCCAGATAAACAACAAATGATTCTTAGTATAAGCGTATCCCAAATGCTGCACAGGACATATTTATACCCAAAATTATTCATTGTTTATCCGGTATTTACATTTCACTGGATGTCCAGTTTGTCTCTTGCCAAATCCGGCAACCCAAGAAACAGGTCTAATGCATCCCCTTACAGGGGCCATAACCATACCCTCCCCTCAAAGGCAAGACAAAGCTTTCACACGCAGTCGGCCTCGTGGGCTGTGTGACACCCCACACGTCCCTAGACCCACAGTTCATTTCATGGCTCAGGACAGGTGACCGGGACAACCAACGTCAGTGTGAAGTTGTGGCACAAGTTTCTGCACCTGTGCCAGAGGCCTGCGTTCAACTGCCCCTCAGCCTGTGAGTCTGGAATGATGGCCATCATCCCCATTTTACAGACCAGAAAACTGGGCTCCAAGGGCCAAGCCAAGAGGAGATTTCCAAGATTTGAAATTCTTTTTTGCATCGCTTTACTCTCGTGTGATCGAAGAATCCCATGCTCATGCTGTCGCATGTGGAAAGTACAAGTAAGTTACAAGAAGCCGAAAAATGGCTTTCCAGCCGGGCTCCTATGAGCCCTGACTCACCGAGTGGGCTGTGAGTTCTGCTGGGCTCCACTGCCATGGGGTGGAAACATGCCCTCCTTGACAGTACATAGTGAAAATGTGCAACTACATAATAGGTATCACGAAGGACAATGTCTAGTGCTGAATTAGCTAGGACAATGCCTGTCAGTCCGCCGACGGTGAAAAGGAAGATGAAACCCAGGGCTCACATCATGGCTGGGGATCATTTAATGTTACCTCCGTGGATTGTTGCCCGTCAAGGGGGTGGAAATGAAGGACCAAATCATGCCATTTTGCAGAGCCCAGTTCTGCATCACTGGTGCTTCTCACTGACACCAGGCAGTGGGGAACAGAGTCCTGACTCCCCACTCTCACAGCCTCACTCAGTCTCTTTGCTTCCATGTGAGGGTGGGGCTCAGGTCCCACTGGTCTCCACTGACACTACCTCGTGGGAAAATCAGAGCATCACTGGCTTCTGCGGTGGGAGAGTGAAAGATCTGCTCCCCGATTGCTTTCCCAGTGGGGGAAGTGGGGAGAAATCCCCAATCAATAGAAATGGACTAGAGGCCAGACAAAAAATTCAAGCAAGGCTTTACTGGGGCCCCGATGCAGCACCGGGTGTTGGGTGGGGGTGGGGGGTGGGGAAGCGAGAACAAACAACAGGTTCCCTTGCTTGTTCGCTGGCTGAGGTGGGGCGAGCTTGTTCCTTGTATGGGGTGAGGGTAGGGGTGTGTCCAGGGGTTGGACCGGAGGGGTGGCTTAGGTGTTTTGCCCACCGCTTAGGTGGTGTCGAGTGCAGGGGGGCATGCGCAGTACCCTGCTTTAGCTCCTAACACCATGTTTTTGCTCCTGCTCTTCAGAAGTGGTAGCTGAGGTTTTGTTTGTTGTTGTTTTTGTCTTTTGTGTCTTTTGGTCCAGAATTTGCCCCAATTGTGCCTGCACACAGTTATTTTTAATCCCACATAGTTTCTTTGTATTTTGTAGCTCGAGGAGAGGTGTGTCCAGGTGCAAGTTTTGCAGCACTGCCGCAAAAGGTCCCAGGTCCCAGACCTGTCTCACTACCTGCTTCTACCAGGTGGGGGATTGGGTAGAAGGTCAATCCCCCAGCAGGGGAATCAGAGCGTCCTCACATGCTTCCACCTACAGGACGTGGGAATGTGTAGAAGATTATCTCCCCTCTTATCCTGGAACGGGAGACAGTTTTTTTGTTGGTGTTTGACTGATACAGAGCTGGTAATATGAAAAGGTTTTCTATTCTGCTAGGCTGCCGTCTTCCCAGTCTTTTGACTCGAAGAAGCAGGTTTTACTTAGCTTTTTTTGTTTGTATCTATTTGTGGTTCTGAGTTACAAACTTTTCCAACAGTTTGTGCTATTTAGGAGGCAAAAGAAATTAAATTCAAAACTCAAACAGACAATTCCCCACCATGTTATTACTCAAGTCTTGATGTCCCTAGACAGTTCATCTTCTTCTTTCCCCCTTTCAGAGCCTTCCTATGTTTGCTGTGTTATGTCCAGAGGTTTTTTTAGTTGTAAGTGGAAGGACCTAGAAAGAATGCAGCTACTCCATTTTGACCGGAACTAAGAACCCAAATATACATTTCTTAAAAGCCAGCAAATGTTGAAGTTGAAAAGGAAAAAAATATTGCCCACAGACTAATTTTCTTATATCTAAAATATCATAGGTAGAATCAGTTTCAGCATAGCTTGTGAAATCTCCAAATTCTGAATTCTCATAACGAGTTTGAAATCATTCCATCCAGGAATGCACGGGTGAGCCACTAATCTCTTTTCTTCTTCTGTGGTAAGAAGTTCTCTTGTTCGTGACTAATTTCGCATTTGGTTACAGACTTTCCTTTTCGTTTCTCTGTAATATTTCCTCCTCCCAGTGCGACCTCGTGGAAGTTCCCTTCAGTGCCCATTCACTGGGATTCTCAGGAGGAATATGGGGCAGGGGCTCTGAATTTCTAGGTGGTCTTCTGTGACCTGGTTCTGCTGTTAGATCAGAACCACAAGTAAGTGTGGAATAATGGTCGTTTTTCTTCAGCTCCTTTTCTGGAAGAAGCACAGTATCTGCCTTTTGTTGGAGGTGAGATGCACTATCTCCTGACTGAAATTAGAAATTTGCATCGCTGTCTGTTGTTTTTCTAAGTCACTTTTGTTTATATTTTGTACTCAGAAACATCAAGAATGGACCCTGTTTATCAGTTTGTGGAGATAACTGTGTGCTCTTCTCCTTTGTACCGTTTATTTCAGCTGGATTCAACATGCAACACTTATTACTCGAAGGTATGCAGTGATTCTGAAATAAACACAGGCTTTTGCTCAGTTTCTGGGCTTTTTTATGTTGAAAGACTTGCTCTGTCACCACACTACGTGATTTTCCCCGAATGCCTTCTGAGAAGCGTGTCATAATTGTAGCTGTTCCTGTGGTTCAGTCTCTCTTGAAAAAAAAAAAAATGTTCTCCAATAATGGACAGAAAATACCTTATGCTGCATTTATTCATTTTTCTTATGTGCATTTCTTTCTTATTCCACAAGGTGGAATGACTTGATTATGATAAGCTGCTCCATTCTAAGTGTCACTGTTGCCATTTGAGGGGGTCGCGGCTTAACGTGGAACCTTAAAAAGAAAACGTACAAACGTGATACAAATGAACGTATATCCAAAACAGAAATAGAAACGTACAAACCTGATACAAATGAACGTATATCCAAAACAGAAATAGAAACGTACAAACGTGATACAAATGAACGTATATCCAAAACAGAAATAGAAACGTACAAACGTGATACAAATGAACGTATATCCAAAACAGAAATAGACCCACAGACATAGAAAACAAACTTGTGATTACCAGAGGGGAAGGGGAGGGGATAAATGAGGAGTTTGGGATTTAACAGATACACACTATTATATATAGAATAAACCACAAGGTCCTAATGTATAGCACAGGGAGCTACATTTGATATCTTGTGATAAGCCATAACGGAAAAGAATATGAAAAAGAATGTATATATGTATAACTGAATCCCTTTGCTGTACAGCAGAAATTAACACAACATAGTAAATGAACTACAGTAAAAAAAAAAATCGTGTTCCTGCAAGCAAGAGCAACCATTTCCTTTTGTTCTCTTCTTTCACATGGGGTTGAATTTATGGTACTGCCATCTTTATCACCATTTGTTTGGCTTAAGTTGAGTCTGCTCTGGGTGCTGGATCATTGCTGGTGTGGATCAGAAAAAGTACAGAGCGCCAGAAGAGAAGAACTTATAACAAGCACTTACTCAGCGGACGCTGCGGTGCCTCTAAAGCTGGCCCATGCCGGCTCTTTTTCCAAAAGACGTTTTGAGTTTACAGCGTGTTTTCTGTGCACTGACTCTGTTCCCCACAGCTCTTCTCGAACGGTTTGACTTCTTCAGTAAATACAACCCTCTGTGGTTGTTGCTATTGTTGTTCGAGAGGGTATCTAATCCATGGTCCTTGAGAGCTTTTTCAACTAGAAATGTTCCTCTGTTTGCACACAACTGGGTCTGGAGCCTTAAATGAATGTCCGCAAGTCTGAGATGAGAGGTACATTGGCTTCAGTTGTACATGCTGATTCTGGACTTGGTACAAGAGAAATCTGGCCCAAGGTTTATGCCAATTTCGCCTCCTTTTTATTTGAAATAAGATCACTGATACTGGGCTTCCCTGGTGGCGCAGTGGTTACGAATCCGCCTGCCAACGCAGGGGACACAGGTTTGAGCCCTGTTCGATCCCACATGCTGCGGAGCAACTAAGCCCGTGAGCCACAACTACCGAGCCTGTGCTGTATAGCCCGTGAGCCACAACTACTGAAACCCGCGAGCCTAGAGCCTGTGCTCCATAAAAAGAGAAGCCACCGCAATGAGAAGCCTGTGCACCACAACAAAGAGTAGCCCCCGCTCTCTGCAACTAGAGAAAGCCCGCTTGCAGCAATGAACACCCAATGCCTGCAAAAATAAATAATAAAATAAAATAAATAAATTTATTATTTAAAAAGATCACTGATACCTTTTTTTAAATTGGAGTATAGTTGATTTACAACACTGTATTTGTTTCAGGTGTGCAGCAAAGTGACATATATATATATATATATATATATATATATATATATATATATATTCCTTTTCAGATTCTTTTCCCATATAGGTTATTACAAAATATTGAGTATAGTTCACTGTGCTATACAGTAGGTCCTCGTTGGTTATCTATTTTATATATAGTAATGTGTATCTGTTACTCCCAAGTTCCTAATTTATCCCTCCCCTTTCCCCTTTGGTAACCATAAATTTGTTCTCTATGTCTGTGAGTCTATTTTTGTTTTGTAAATAAGTTTATTTGTATCATGTTTTAGGTTCCACATATAAGCAATATAGGATGTTTGTCTTTCTCTGTCTGACTTCATGTAGTATGATAATCTCTAGGTCCATCCATGTTTGCTGCAAATGGCATTATTTCATACTTTTTTATGGCTGAGTAGTATTCCATTGTGTATATATACCACATCTTCTTTATGTAATAAGGTAACTGATATCATTTTTTATGATTTTTTTAAATTAATTAATGTATTATTTATTTTTGGTTGCATTGGGTCGGTTGCTGTGCGCGGGCTTTCTCTAGTTGTGACGAGCGGGGGCTACTCTTCGTTGCTGTGCATGGGCTTCTCATTGCGGTGGCTTCTCTTGTTGTGGAGCATGGGCTCTAGGTGTGCGGGCTTCAGTAGTTGCAGCATATGGGATCAGTAGTTGTGGCTCTCCAGCTCTAGAGCACAGACTCAGTAGTTGTGGTGCACGGGCTTAGTTGCTGCACAGCATGCGGGATCTTCCCGGACTAGGGCTCAAACCCGTGTCCCCTGCATTGACAGGCAGGTTCTTTAACCACTGTGCCACCAGGGAAGCCTGGTAACTGATATCTGAGTTCTTCAACTCTTCCTCCCAGAGCTTTAATCACCATTTTTCATCTTTTCAGAGATCATGACAGAAGGCAAATGAAGGAAACATACTTCCTAAAGTGCTCACTTAAAATTTTTTCCAATTTGTTATCCATTTTCACAGATTTTGAACATAACATGTTTTTGTTATTTGGGTTTATACTTAGATTCCTCTCAGAAATGCCCTTTTCTGTGGCTCTGGGATTCATGGCAGCCGTCGGCACCCACGTACTGAATCCAAAGAGGCTCCTCTGTACCAGGCCCCTGAGAAGACACAGCACTGTTTGCAATCGAGATGCCTGCATACCTCTTCACCCTGGCCTCCTTCCCTCAGTGCTCTGGCACTCCAGCCTCCTTTCTGTCCTTGAAATACATTGACTCTCTGCTACCCCAGGACCTTTGCACGTCCATTGCTCTGCTATGTGCTCCTCCCTGGGTCTCCACAAGGCAGCTGCCCCTCACCACTCGGGCCTCACCCCCACGCACACACATCACCGTCAGTCACAGCCCATTATTCCACTCAGCTTCCTTTGTGGTGTTGGTGTTCGTTTTGGTAGCTCTTATCAAAATTAACTTACCCTGTGTATTTTTGGGTTAGCAACTCAGCATCTTGCTCCCTTGTAGAATGTAAATTCTGTCCTGGCAGGAACCTTGACCATCCCCTTTTCAGCCATGCGATGATAACAGTGCCCAACACCTAATGATCCTTGTGCAAATATTTGTTCGAATGCATTGTACTGAATCCAATTGAAATGACTTGAAAGGAAATTAATGAAACTATTAAAAGGTGGATATATTTTGGCTTGACCTGAGGGATCGTTCAAGAGAAACGAAGATGTTAAAATTAAGTGCTTGACATGAATTGCTCTGGATTTGCAGCTAGAAAGGAACTTTCTACTAAAGCTGGATTTGACAAAGGAAGTGGAGGGATCCATCTACCTCCTCTCCTTGCCTCACTCAGCGCCTCATGCATTTGGCCGAAAAGCATTGGAAGATGCCCTGAGGCCAGCTGCCTGCCAGGGGCCAGGAATGGGATGAGGGGGACCCCCTATTCCCGTTTCCAAGACACTTGCCATCTGAACCCGTGGTAAGTGCAAAGGCAAGAATACGCACCTGAGGGCCTTTGGAGCAAAGAGCGGAACAGGTCACCAGAGACCGAGCTCCACAGAGGTATCATGAGGTGACTGGACGGTACGAGCTACAGGTAGGCATCCAGGGACCAACTTTGAAGGAAAGGCACAAGCAGCGGCAGAGTTCATGTGCAAAGATCCAGGCAAGGAGAAAACCGGCCAGGAAGCAGGGGACCAGGAGCCCAGCACCCAGAGGGGGTGGGTGGCCTGTGCGACCTACACAGTGCCTGTCAGCCCCAGGTGGGGGCCAGCCCTTCCCTGTAGAGTTGTTGTCATCGTTCGTAAGAAGAAGAACAGTCCGCATTTAGTGAACGCTTACTTTTGTCAGTTGCCTTGGTGACACGTTACGTATGTTTAATCCGTCACAGCCATGTGACGATGTGGGGACTATTATTCTCTCTACTGGATCTGTGTGGAACGACAGCTTTGTCAGCGTGGCTGGCTTTCCCGAGGTTACAGGGCTAAGTGGCAGGGCTGGGCCAGAGCTCAGGTCTGTCTTCTCGGGGTGTGTCAGAGGGCCTGGACCACTCAGCCAGCTCACAGATCCACCAACACTGCCCTCGGGCTCTCCCACATCAGCCCCTGTCTCTGGGCCCAGGCCCGGCCTGGCCTGACATTGACCTAACTGCATAGGGAGCTCTGGACTGGTTTCGGGTGAGAACAGCACATGAAAGAAAGATGGGGACAGGGAGAGCACACAATCAAAGAGAAGGAAAACTGGATAGGCGGAGCGCCTGGAAACCCAAAAGCCCGGACTGAGCGTGGTAGAAATGCTAAGCACAGGAGAAGAGGGTTTGGTTTGGGGGGTTTGTTGGTTGGGTTTTTTGGCTTTGTGTTTTTTGGGGTTTTTTTTGCTTTTGTTGCTTTTTGTTTGTTTTTTGTTTGTTTTTGTCTTTGTTTGTTTGGGGTTGTTTTGACCGTGCCACACAGCTTGTGGGATCTTAGTTCCCCGACCAGAGATCGAAAGCACCAAGTCTTAACCACTGGACTGCCAGGGAGTTCCCTTATTTTGTTTTTTAAATCATTTATTTGTAGCAATGCTGTGAAACATATACCATCGCCTACTATCTGTGAATCTCAAAGAAACATCAAAAATTGTTTAGATGCTTGTGAGTGGCCTCTGGCATCCATAAGACAAGACTTTCACTAGATAAGGCATGTGACCCCCACAACTGGAAACTTCTCTACTGCAGACTCCGGATGGAAGGAGAGGCATAGGGACATAGAGTGAAGAGCTGGGAAAATCAATAACAGAGGCAACAAGAGGACAGGGAGTGGGAAAGAAAGGGAAAGTTCTCCTCCCGTACCTGTGAACCAGCTCTGTATGCTCTCAAAAGAGCCTGAGTTGTCCCCCTCGCGAACACCAGAGTGTGGAAAGTCAGACCCAAATCCTGATCTGAAACAAGAGGAATTTGGGAATATAGAGAAGGGCTACAAAAGAGTAGCCAACGGATGAAACCAATGACAAAAGGCAAGATAGAAACAAAAGTGAATTCTGCAGAAGGCCGAGAAGGGTTTGCAAGTATATGACGGTGAAAAACAGCTTTTCCGATTTCTAGCAAATAATTTTTTAAACATGTGAATTTCACAACTCAGATGGTAGTGGTTCAGATGACAAGATACGCACTGGACCACAGCAGTTTACGAGGCCACAGAGGACACCGGAGCCTCTCCTTTATGGAGGACCCTCGAGGGAGAGCTGAGCTGACACCTGGCTGGGCTTGGCGGTGGTTTTGCTGAAGCCCCAGAGATAAACGAGGGAGCGAAAGCAGGGACACTCCTAACTCCAAGTGCCCTTGTGCAGAGAGAGATAAATGGGCAGTCCATTTTGAGATCCAAAGGGCAATGCAGAGGAAAGCAACCTATGTGATGGAATTCCACCACAGAAAACCCCTGAGAGGCACATGGAGGAGTGTATAGCACATGCTCAAGTAAGAAAAAAAAAATGTAAATAGATGAGTATGTTGTAGGAAAACCATTGAGCCCAAAGGTTTCATAGGTCATTGTCAAAGACCTAGTGTTCATATTGGGTAGAAATGCTCATTATGAAAAACAAACAAACAAAATAAAGCATTTTATGATGAGAGAGTGTCATGGATCAGGGGTCACAATCTGGTTTTGCACACCTGATGTCTGAATTACAAAATAAAATGATTGGTAGGTACATTTTTAAAAGATAGAAGTTAAATCTCTGGGTAGAAGGATTATGGGAGATTTTTATTTGTTTTCAAACTTTTCTTGGAGGAGTGTGCAATAGATTCATAACCGTAGAGACAGGAAGAGGGTATTTTAAAAGAAAAGTAAACATCATAGCTACTCAGGCCATCTACTTCACATTCTAATTTTTTTTTTTTTTTTGCCAAGAACAGCTTTTACAATTTTAATTGTTTTAAAAAATCAAAAGAATATTTTGTGACTCGTGAAAATTACGTGAAATTCTAATTTCGGTGTCCATGAACAAGGCAGTGGGGCCCCCAGCCACGGCCATTCCTTCACCTGCCTGCAGCCCGGGGACCTCCCACTCTTGTAATAGGGAGTTTACCGACCCCTGTTCTAGGAAGGGGACCCTGACCAGTGCCCTGGGCTCCACGGTGGCACGAGAGCTGACCCATCGCCCAGGCGGCACAGAGGGAGCCCGGGACTTACATGATGGCCCAGCCCAGGTAGTCGGCTGTGCTGCCCCAGTACATGGGGTTGTCCAGGACGCTGAACGGGAACGTGGTCACTCTGGCCTCCTTCAGGATCCCGAAATAGTCGCCTAGGCAGGTCCCCGTGAAGCCCAGAGCCAGGAAACTGGAAAGGACAAACACGCCGCCCACTCCCAGGAGTGCCAGGCCCACGCGGTAGGCCGAGGGGTTGTCCAGGCTCTGGCTCAGCATGGCCTGCGTGGAGCGAAGCATGTTGAGAAGCAGGATGGTGCCGCCCAGCGTGCAGCAGGCCGCGGGGGGGACCTGAAGGCCCCACTCGGCTCTCGGGTCTTAGGTTCCCACCTCGCGACCACATTCCAGAAGAGCGGATTGAAAGCGATGGTGAGGACTGCAGCCACAAAGTGGGGTTCTGAGGGGTCCACGTAGCCCAGCAGCCGGGTCATAACGCAGAGGTCTGCCGGGGCTGCCCTCACTGTCCCCTGGGAGATGAGAGCCGCGCAGCACAATAAAGGGTTACAGCTTGATGCCGGCTTGGATGGCAAAACGGGGGACACTGCCCTGGAATCACATTCTAATTTTTAATGGTCTCCCAATTAGACACTGTTCTTAGACACTGGGCTCTCTCGGGCGATAGGACATTTCCTAAGCTGGGCCTGGTTCTCCTGAGAAGCTGCAGCAGCCCAGCAGCAAAGCCAGGCCTCCCAAAGGTGCCTGGCCATGTCTCTGGCCTCAGATCCCTGCTGTGGACGCCAACGTCTAACAGTTTGTTTTCCAAGCCAAGGCGCCTTCTCAGGAGTGGGCTCGTTGCCACCCTGGCTGGAAAGAAGGCCTGTCCGGCCTGAGCCATTCAACTCGGTCACTGGCCTCCAGCCAATGTCTGTCCCATGAGCCCAGGGGCTGCCAGTCTGCTGGGTCAGGAAGCCGAGGGTCAGCGGGCGGAAGTCTGGAGCACACACAAGCTCGCTCCAAGGTCCTCTCATTCTCCCAGTGTTTACAGTTCTCTCTCAAGACAGAGTGCTTTCCTAAATAAAATTAATGATGGCAGCAAAAGTGAAAAACAAACTCCCTCTCTTTCCTTCCCACAGACACCGAGAATTTGAAGGTTCCATGAGAAGTGGGTGGCCCAGCCTGAGAGCAGGGATGGCCGGGAGGGAGGGATCAGAGCCCCCCTCTCCGCCAACGGTGATTCATGGTCATTGCATTTCCCACAATGTAAAGGAACACGGCCTCCTGTCAAAGGAGGACTTCCGTGCCTGAAGATCGAAAAACAAAAATGTGTTTGGAAATTCCAAGTCCAATGGGTAAAGTGTTGGGGCCGTTACAGACCTATGTCTCCACCTGGCTCAAGCCTTTCCTTTGTCTGGCCTTGAACTAGTTCTATCACCTCTCTGAGCGCAATTTCCATCTCTATAAAATAAGGGTAATAATACTAACTTAAGCAGGGCTGGGTGAAAGGGGGGAGGGGTGGGCGGGATGAATTGGGAGATTGGGATTGTCATATATACACTATTGATACTATGTATAAAATAGGTAACTAATGAGAACCCGTTGTATAGCACAGGGAACTCTACTCAGTGCTCTGTGATGACCTAAATGGGAAGGAAATCCAAACGAGGAGATATAGGTATACGTATAGCTGATTCACTTTGCTGTATAGCAGAAACTAACACAACATTGTAAAGCAGCTGTACTCCAATAAAAATTAATAATTAAAAAAAAAGAAAAGGAGAAAAAAAAGAAGGCTTGGGTGAGAATTAAATACATAGCACATTAACTGGCATATTGTATGCCCTCAATGTTTGGTGGTTATTATTATTATCATACACTTTTCCAATGGTGAATGTTGGGAAAAGGAGGCTTTCTCACCAGGGGAGAGTGGGACACAAGGGCAGGGGTTATCATGAATGATACCTGCCTTCCTGACTGCCCATGTAGAGCAGCACTTCCCAACCTTTCTGGCACCAGGGACCGGTTTCATGGAAGACAATTTTTCCACGGACCACGGTGGGGAGATGGTTTCTGGATGATTCACTCGCATTACATTTATTGTGCACTTTATTTCTATTATTATTACATTGTAATATATAACGAAATAATTATACAGCTCACCATGATGCAGACTTGGTGGGAGCCCCGAGCTTGTTTCCACTTGCCACGCACTGATAGGGTTTTGATGTGAGTCTGCAAGCAATTGATTTATTATGGTCTCTGTGCAGTCAAGCCTCTCTGCTAATGATAACCTGTATTTGCAGCCGCTCCCCAGCGCTAGCATCACCACCTCAGCTCCACCTCAGATCACCAGGCATTAGATTCTCATAAGGAGCGCGCAGCCTAGATCCCTCGCATGGGCAGTTCACGGTAGGGTTCGCGCTCTTATGAGAATCTAATGCGGCCGCTGATCTGACAGGAGGTAGAGCTCAGGCAGTAATGCGAGTGATGGGGAGCGGGTGTAAACACAGATGAAGCTTCGCTCACTCGCCCGCTGCTCACCTCCTACTGTGCAGCCCGGTTCCTAAGAGGCCGCGGACCTCTGATATAGAGGACCTTGGAAGGAAAACCAGCCAGTGACCACCGTCTCAGGTCATGCCTGTCATGGGATAGTGATGTGGGCACTGGAATGGGAGTTGGGAAAGTCATGTCACCTCAGACACTCTTCATTGAGGACACAGCATGTGCCAGATACACTATAGAAGCTAGAATAGCAATAGGGTCATCTTGGACAAGTCACTTATTATATATGAGGCTCAGCTTCCTCATTTCTAAAGTCAGGACCAAAACATGAGGTGCTGAAAATAAAAATTCATCGTGAACCGTCAAGTGGCTCTCCAATACGCTGCAGTAGAACTTTCCACACAACTGCGTTCTAAGTTGACACCCTATAAACCACATGTGCAGCTTTTCAAGTGACCCTGGAAACGTATGGATGCCGACTCAGTGATAAAGTATGTCATCAGGGATGCAGATGGAAAGGCACCTGGAAGGTCCATACCTTTGCAGTTGGAGATTCAACTAATGTTTCTTAAACACAAAGCATGAGCCAGCACCCTGCTTGGAGCTTTGGATCCCCTGGGTCTGATGCAGAGAGACAGACTATGCAGTACAAGCCCACATAGGAAGTCAAACGCAAGTGAAGAAACTCCCTATGTGGGAAATCATACTAGTCAGAGAAAAGTGGTGGGGTTAACCGCCACTCAACTAGTGATATAACACTTGATAAATGTCTTATGATCTCTCGGTGCACTTCCTCTTAGCTGAAGGGCGCTAGACCCATCTTTAACGTATCATGCACATTTGTGATGTCGCTGAATGCAGAGGGTTTTCAAATAATGACCTGACTCAAAAGAAAAGGTCAAAATCCAACCTAATGAATTCCAAGAGGACTTGTACAGATTGCTTAGCGTATAAGAAACTGATTTCCATATGTATCTTGTAGAAAAAAATTAATTCTACAATCCTGTTGCTTCTAATTATGCTTCAAAATTCAGAAACTGTAAAAAAGTTAACAGTTCAACTACATTTCAAAACAATAACAACAACTTTTTCATGGCAAAAAATAATAATAACATGGACAAACTAGGATATAAATGCAATTAATAACAAATAATGAGGAGGGTTTTTTTAAGGTTATAGTAAGAAAAGAAAACATGAATAGGAAGAAGGGAGGAGAGGAAGAGGGAGAAATTGAGTCATGTGGGTTACAGATTCAGTAAGGTACAATAACTTTTTCCTGAGATGACACGGTGTCATGACGCCCACTGGGACAGATCCAGAAGGGGACCGTGGCTAGGGCATGAAGTCACAAAGGTCATTTCTTGTCAAAATGCCAAAGACTGACGCCATTGCCCATGACTTCCAGACTAGGGAACTAGCAGGACGGAGTTCCATCTACTAAGGAAGACTAAGCTAAGCAGGGTAAGAAAGCAATGATGAATAACTGCCCCTCTTATGAGCTAGAAATGCAAAGGCAGTTAAGACCCTGTTCTCCCCAACTAGGAGAAACGAGGGGCCAGCCACAGGACCAGGAATTTCAATCCGATACGGTGAGAACAGGGGTCCGTTGTGCAGTGGGACCAAAGGGGCACAGAGAGGTATCCAGCCCTGTGGTGGTGATGGGGAATCAGAAGATGCTCCCTGGAAGAAGCAGCACTGGAGCTCTGAAGGACGCAGAAGACAAGGGTGTGTTTGGAGGGCAGGAGCCTCAAAGGAGACAGCTCTTCTCCTGACTCCTCCCATTTGCTGGGTGTAAAGTGAGCTGTCCGGGCCTGGATAGCACTTTTCCAGGTGATTCAGAAAGTTCAGGCAGGTTTGACCTGAAGCAGGTTGGATGGAGCCTGAGAGGGGGCTGTGAGGCTGCTATTCCGTCCAACTCAGCCTACATAGCCTCCATACCACCGACGTGCCCTTCCCAGCATTGCACCAGCCAGACCTAGGATTGATGAGAACCCAGCAAGGACACAGCAGCTTGGGGGGGGGGACGTGGGCAGAAGACTGTGGAGAGACTCACCAGCTGCCCCGGGGAACTGGTCGCCCTCTGTAAGGTGACACAATGCTAAATCATTTCTGGAACTCTTGCTGTCTAAATGCAAAGTCCTCTTTTTCTATGATTTTAATCTCCCAGAACAACCAACACTGACAACTGCTTTTCCTTTCAACATGCGTGAAATGATGTGTGTGCATGACCACGGACCCCATCCAAAGACGTGGGGAAATCAGGGGAGGTTTTTTTTTTAACACAATAGTTTGGGGGAAAAAGCATTCCTTGCTTAGGAGAACTATTTTCAAGCACTTGAGAGGTGATGAACAGCTGCTATTAAGTCACTTTAGCTTCTCATAGAATCGGTGAGCAGAGAGAGAGGCAGGAGGTCTCGGAAAGGCTGGGAGCCTGGAGTCAGGCCGCCTCCTTTCAGGGGCAGTGATCTGGGAAATGACACGCAGCTCCCAGGATCCCATGTCCTCCTGTGTCGGTTGGGGATGTCAACATAGGATACTGTAACACACACTATCATGCCAACAAGCTCCGATGAGTTTCCCTAACACATTTATGTTTGTGTACCGTTTATAACTGTGTATTTCATTATTCAGAAAAGTATTTACACTGATAATATTACTGCTGCTATTAAATAAAACGTACAGTTATTTTAGGACTTCTAATTCTACAACATATTAATTGATTCCCACGGAGGTTTTTTGAGGGTCAAATGAGAAATTGTGTGTCCAGGGCCTGGCACTTTGCCAACACCTAATAAACGTGCTTTGTTACTATTAGTAGTAGTCATATTATCATTGTTGTTATTATAATTTAATAATTATTTCTGAGATGAGCTGCATATAAATTAAAGAGCATTACAATTGATTTCTTCAAAAATATTCTAAGTTTCAGAAACCTTTTTGACAACCCAATCGGCCCTTTCCTCAAACACCCCAAATGCTCTCTCTGCTTACACATTCTGTAAACACGAAGGAAGCCCAGGGCCTCGCTCTACTCACACCTCTGTTCATTCCAAGCTGCTGATAAGGATCCAGGCTTTGTTTCCTCAGCTCCACGTCCACAGCAAAGGCGTCTGCAGACCACCCGAGGGACAAAAGCCGTTGGCAGGAGCACTCAGGTCCACCCTGGGCCGTCTCAGGACGCCTTCTGTTGAAATGTGGGCTGCCTGTGGCCGGGCTGGGCACCGTGCTACCCTACTGGGTACCCGACTTGGGCCTGGTTTCTACATGGGAAAGTCAGAGACGACACCCATCCTCTAAACGTGCCACGGGCCAGGCACTGCCCTAAAGCACTTCACAGAGATTAACCAGCTCAGTGAGGTCGACACAGTTATCCTCCCTATTTATAAGTTGGGAAAGAGAGACACAGAGAAGTTAAGTAACTTGCCCAGTATCACACAGCTTTTGAACAGCAGAGCTTGATCTCGAACTGGTCTAAAGGCTCCAGTTCCAAATCTCTGCCCCATGCTGACCGCAGGAACCAGGGGGATCACAGCAGAGGCAGAAAGAGAGACGACAGAACTGGGGAGCCTGGTGAGGAGAGTTCGAAAGATACCGAGTAGGGGACCTCCCTGGCCGTCTAGTGGTGAAGACTCCGCGCTTCCACTGCAGGGGGCACGGGTTCCATCCCTGGTCAGGGAGCTAAGATCCCACATGTGTGCGGCCAATAAATAAATAAACAAACAAACAAACAAAGCTGCTATAATTTTTTTTTTAATTAAAAATAAGAAAGATACCCAGGAAAGCCTGGGACAGTGTTCAGCGGTCACTGTGCTGGTACAGACCAGGCCTGGGGTGCCTGGGGACCCATGAGGAAGCTGAGGTGAGTGAGGAGGAACCCTGGGGGGCTGTCAGCCAAGCCCACACCCCCTGGATGCTGTCTCAGCGGATGGAGGGAAAAGGCTGGCCTTCGACTTCGGAAGAGACCACCTGAGCAAGGCTCCCTGTCACCAGGTGGTGGCATATTTTAATTTTAAGAAAAGGGGGGAGGGCTTCCCTGGTGGCGCAGTGGTTGAGAGTCCGCCTGCCGATGCAGGGGACATGGGTTCGTGCCCCGGTCCGGGAAGATCCCACATGCCACGGAGCGGCTGGGCCCGTGAGCCATGGCCGCTGAGCCTGCGCGTCCAGAGCCTGTGCTCCGCAACGGGAGAGGCCACAACAGTGAGAGGCCCGCGTACCACAAAAAAAAAAAAGAAAAGAAAAGAGGGGAAATGAAAACCTACAACCTTGAGCGCTGCAAGGCAGTTGAGTTCAATGATCAGAGAGACGGCACTCAGCTCAACAGATCACTGACAACCGTCAATGTGTCCACGGTTCGAGGGCGGCTTCTTGACTTTCAGACTCACAGCAGGTTTGTAAATGACCATCTGGGGACAGCTGGCCTGTCTGTAGTCGTGTCATTAGCTCCTGGTAGAAATGAGAGGTTGACAAAAAGATGGTCCTCCTGCCATTTCCATTATCTGAGGGTGACCTGCACGGCCTCCCCACGCTTGCTGGTATCTGTAACACGCCTTCTCAAGTTTATCTACCAAGAGTCCTCACGTGGCTGAAACATACTGTAAATAACCCTTTAACTGAATGTTTACCTGTGACAGACTAGAACAGCTTTTCTGAAGTCACGTGATCTCTTTTAGACCAAGTAGGCACCACCAAATTGTTATTTGGGAGGTGACTGATGACCAGCATAAATTACATAATTTGCAGTGCAGATGAAAACCGGGGCCCCTTCTTCACAAAGCACAGACACGCCTTGGAGATATTGTGGGCTCGCTTCCAGACCACTGCGATAAGTTGAATATTGCAATAAAGCGAGTCACATGAATTTTTTTTGGTTTCCTAATGCATATAAAAGTTATGTTTACACTTTACTGTAGTTTATTAACTGTGCAATAGCATTATGTTAAAAATACATATACATAACAATAAAAAGTACTTTTTTGCTAAAAACTGCTGACCATCATCTGTGACTTCGGCAGATCATCGTCTTTTTGCAATAGTAACATCAGAGATCACTGATCACAGTCACCATCACACATAGTATACTAATGAAAAGGTTTGAAATATTGTGGGAATGACCGAAGTATGACACAGAGACACAAAGCGAGCAAAGGCTGTTGGAAAAATTGAGCCGATAGATTTGCTCAACACAGGGTTGCCACAAACCTTCAATTGGTTTCAAATGAGATATGCCTGGACTTAGGAGTTCAAGACAGCAAGAGCAGAGCGTTGAACCGAGCATGGGCTCTTCTGAGCCCAGGACGTGAGCAATTGTGCAGGCTGTACCCCAGGACTCCAGAGGTGAAGGGTAAAGAGGTTTTGTTGCCTTTCTTAATGTTTGCATCACCTGGACTCATTCTCTCAGGAGGCATTTCTCTGAGTCCTACCCACGGATCTAAGAGGGGCACTGAAAACAGGTGAAACTGGGCTGCTCACTGTAGCCCCCAGCCAATAGAACAGAGAGGGCTCCTGAAAGCATCAAGACCATCGGATGGATGGACAGATGGACGTGGCTAAGGCACCCATCCCTCTTGCTCCGGGTCTCTGGTAGGCCCGAGCCTTTGACTGATTCCCGATTTCTTGTCTTTGCTTGTTCTTGCAAATAGAGACCCCTAAGTCCATGGACCTCAGCTGAGACACCACAGCACATGCCGATTGCCAGAAGGGCCTCAAACTACTGCATCGTTTTTTTGGGGTTTTTTCTGTTTTTTTATTTCATTGAAGTATAGTCAATTTACAGTGTTGTGTTAATTTCTACTGTACAGCAAAATGATTCAGTTATACATATATATATACATTCTTTTTCATATTCTTTTCCATTACGGTTTATCCCAGGATAGTTCCCTGTGCTATAGAGTAGGACCTTTCTGTTTATCCATTCTATATATAATAGTTTGCATCTGCTAATTCTAAACTCCTAATTCTTCCCTCCTCCCCACCTTGGCAACCACAAATCTGTTCTCTATCTCTGTGAGTCAGTTTCTGCTTCATATGTATGTTCATTTGTGTCATATTTTAGATTCCACATATAAGTGATATCATATGGTATTTGTCTTTCTCTTTCTGACTTACTTCACTTAGTATGATAATCTCTAGGTCCATCCATGTTGCTGCAAATGTCATTATTTCATTCTTTTTTATGGCTGAGTAGTATTCCATTGTATATATGTACCACATCTTTATTCATTCATCTCTTGATGGACATTTAGGTTGTCTTGGCTATTGTGAATAGTGCTGCAATGAACACTGGGGTCCATGCATCTTTTGGAATTACAGTTTTGTCTGGATATATGCCCAGGAGTGGGATTGCAGGATCATGTGGTAGCTCTATTTTTAGTTTTTTCAGGAACCTCCATACCATTCTCCCTGGTGGCTGTACCAATTTACATTCCCACCAACAGTGTCAGAGAGTTCCCTTTTCTCCATTCTGACTGATGTGAGGTGGTACCTCATTGTAGTTTTGATTTGCATTTCTCTAATAATTAGCAGTGTTGAGCATCTTTTGACTCCATTGTTTTGATTGGATCAACTCGGAAAGTCTCGGGCTATTTCCTCTCCCCTGTCCTTTAATTTTTACATGTGTGCATTTTAATGAAAATACAATTCTTTCACTATGTGATTCATTTTCCCTCTATTAATCAAAATATTTAAAAGTATGTGATTCATAAGAAGGCTTTTAGTATTGACCGAAGTTTGACATTCCTTTTTCAGCTATGACTCGACTTTCACTTAGATTAAATGGATGGGAATGAAAGCTCCCTTTTTCAGTCTAATTCTTATGGTCAGGGAGGGTCAATTCTGTTCTTCCCACTTGCGATGGGAGGACAGACCATGGTTAGAATCAGATCAGATGCACTGTTCAAAACTGCTCTTTGAAAAGACATCTGAATTCGTATTATCAGTGACTATTTCCCATCAACGTCCTCTCCATGGAAGGTCACATGCTCAACCAAATGAAGCTTCCTCACTCAAAACACTTTTCAAACTACACTTTGGGAGGTCCCTCAGAACTGTGGCCTCTCTGATGAGAATTCTAAATTGTTGCAAATTGTCCTCTGAGGGCAGGTTAGCTTTCTGGAAACAGTCTGAAGTCATTTGAAGTCAAGTGGAGAGCCAAAAGGCCACCAGAAATAAGATGCATCTCTACCCCGGCCAGTTGGTGTTCTTGTGAGCCATCCTGGGGTTCTGGGGGAATTTAGGGAGGAAAGTTCCAGATCAATTCTGAACTAGGCCCGTTGGGGGCTTGGTTAGAATAAGTCTACATCCCCTAGGAAGCTGCTTTGAAAAAAACAGCATTTATTTTATTGTATACAGTTGTGTTGTAAATAATGTTTTAATTCCCTTACTTTATAATAATATCTTATATGCATCAAGCTATAAAGAAGATTTACCTTTGGCCTACTGGCTGCTGCCTTTTAAAAAACCTAACAGACAAACCAGAGCTTTCAAATAAGCTACCAATAAGATGGGACCAGGAAAAACAAGAATAAAGGATCTAAATAAACTCACCAGGGGACAGACAGTTCCATGTAGTAGCAACCTAAGACATATATCCTTCAGAATGGGCAACTTGCTACCAAGATTCATTGTGCAATTTCAAAAGAACTTATGTTGTCCTGTCATATTCTTTGTTCGCAAAACAAGTTGAAACTACTAAAAACGTATTTTTAAAATAAAACAGAGAATAAACTGAAAACGCTTAAACCACGACAGACAAGGAACGCAACATTTTTTTTAGGGCAAGTGACTTTCTCACAACAAACTTGGTGATTTCTGAAGTCACATGAGTCCTTTCTGTGTCAGATCATATTTCTTCAGACCCACATTGGCCAGCCTATAAAGTCGACAGCAGCTATCTCACAGCTCTGGCACCTTTCCTTCTGGGGCTTTGGCCATTTTCCCCCATTTCCTTCAATCCCCTGTGGGTGGGCAGGCAGAGGTGTGGGAAATTGCTAAAGAGGGAAAGGGGGATTATTCTAAAGCCAGCACTGGAAACCTGGACTGAATATCATTTGAAAAGCACAAAATCAAGTCCTGGGTTTTCTCTTTCCATTGCAGAGATGATATTTATGTAAGCCCCATCTATCTTGTTCGCAACAAAAGCAACATGGGGAACGCAGGGAGCTCAGGACTCCCAGAGAGCTCCAAGGTAGGGGGTGATTGCAGGAGCCAACGGTGCACACACGGCCTGCCAAGCAACAGCCTCAGCCTGCCAGGCAGCTTGAAACATGGGCCAGAATGTGAGTAACCGCAGTGCTTCTGCCAATTCACTGGTCCAAGTGATTAGGACAGAAATTAGCTGCTCATGTAAAAAGTCATTAATCAGCAGGGATTTGCTAGAACCTGTCTTCTGCCCCATGCAACACAGTCATGGCCCCTTTCTGCTCCTGGCCCCCTGGCTGGGCTGTTCTAAGGCCTGTGTTAGGTATGGGTGGAAGGCCTAGGAGAAGAAGTTCAAGGTCACATGCTGTCCTGAACATTGACCCCATGGTGGGCAGAAACTCACCATTTGTAGGCTCAAGGGGCCTACAAATGGTGATACAGGCAGCATCATGTGCAACGCTACTTCTCATCACAAGCAACGTCGATTTGCATGAAGACATTTTTATTGCAAGTGACAGAGAGGTGTCTTAGGAAAGGGGGACCTTTTTCTGATTTGTGCAAAGACTCCATATGGGTTAGCAGCCATTCCAACTCCGGCCACTGATAACCAGGTAGCTTCTGCCTATAATAACAGAGAAGGAACACACAAACTCTGGGACTAGGAACACACAAACTCTATGAAAACGCTTAAACCATGACAGACAAGGAAAGCAACATTCGTTGTTGCATCCTAGGTGGGACTTTGAAAGGAAGGGAAATGTAGTAAATAGGTCTGCTTTGCTCCTGTGGTCACCTCTGATAGAATAGTTTGGCAGATATGTTCATTAAGAATTAAATTCAGCCTACAGTTAAGAAGGATCACAAAATAATGGCAACTCAAAGAGAGGAGGGTTTATTCTCACACATCAAAGACAGAAAGTGGGTGGTCCAGGACTAGTACAGTAGCTCCACAAGGTCATCAGGGACTAACCAGCCAAACTGAACTTCTTCCCAGCTGGGGAACAGCACCTTAATAACACTTGATACCTACTTCTGTGGGCCTGCTGTTACCCTAAATATTTTATACACATTATCTCATCTTAGAGAGGCCCCTGGGAGATGGTGTGATACCAATGCTTATTTTGTGCCTAAAATAAGTGGAGGCACCTGTGGCTCAGGATACCTGGATTCACCTGGAGAAGCACGTGAGTTCCTTCCATCTTTCTGCTCTACCATCCTCAGTGCATGACCTCGTCAGCCAAAGTCACCTGTGTTTCCAGTCACCCTATCCACATTCCAGAAAGGGGAAAGGGGAAAGAGGAAAGGCAAAAGGGAAATTGTACCACCCAGCTAAACTATAATCCCTTAAGGGACCTACCCGGAATCCCCATACAACACTTCCTCTTACGTCTCATTCGCCACATCCAGCTGCAAAGGCAGCTGGGAAATGTAGTCTTTAAGCCAGTGTATGGCCAGAATCACAGGATTCTCTCACTGCCCTTGTGCCTGCCAAGTGTGAGTCTTTTTTCTTTTCCCTCCTGCATTAATTTGTCTACCCCTTTCAGTGCTCACCCAGAACACAGCCAAATGATGAGGAACAGACCCAAGATACAAAGCACAGCTCGGTAATCTGTCCCACTTGGAAAAGCTGGGTCTCTTTTTTTCCATGAGTCAGGTAAACTTTTGACCTAGGTAATCAGATAAAGTGGAAGCAAAGGTAGATAGAGACTTTTTAATTGATCTGAGTGCTTCTGCATGTGTTATTTCTTTAATTCCTCAAGACAGATCTGAGAAAGACTCAGTTATACCCACTTTGCACACAGAACATCAAAAACTTCAAGAAGAAAGCAAGGCTTCCCAAGGTCACACTGTCAAGTTTGGGAGTAAAATTTAAGAACAATCTTGTTTCCAAAACTTATGCTACAAGTAGAGGTTAGACAAAAAATTGTATTACAGTAACTGATAAGAATAAGTTGATAAAATTGTGAATTTTAAAGCCATGGAGAGAATTTTTAAAATAGTGTCTTTGTGCATGGAGCAGTTTGCAAGCAACAGCAGAAACACCCAGGTGATGATTTAGCTAGTCTACAACAAATACAGGGGTCCCGCCATGATCTTTGGTCTTTTTCCTTCTAATGTCAGTTACTAAAATACAAGTTGGTATTTAAATGTATTTATTTTATTGTAAATTCAGTGACTTTCACATGAAGAAAATATTTACATCACATCATTAATGAAGGAAATGTTTGTTATTACTCTACTAAGAAAATCAGGTCCCTCAAGTGCTGGCTCAAAAAAAATATTCACACAAGAATTTCCATTTTGCGGCCCTGACCCACGTTTACAAATTTCAGACTGATTGCTTACCTTCTTACGTCCACCCCCTTACCTCCTTAGTCTGGTGGTGTTAGGCCTGTTTCATAAGAAGCCAAGGACATGGAATAAAGGCTTTGAGAGGCCACAAGCTCTTCCCCAGGTCCTATGACCAGGTCCCCACCCTTCCCCCCATAAAGTTAAAGGGGCTCCAACAGCTGCTGTGTCCAGCAGTGCAGACAGCAGCCCGTCTTTCTAGGAGACCCGTCCACACAGTGTGGCCACATCCGCAAACTCTGCCTTCCGGAACCCTCTGTGTATATGCACCCTAGGGATTCAGACAGCGTGTATCAGGGATAAGAGAATTTGTCCTTCCCAAGGTCACCAGGTCCCAGGCAGGGCTCTCGTGCCTCACGTTCCTGGAGTGCTGACCTTTCAACCCGCTCACACGCTCCTTCCCTCTACACACACCTCCTTTCTACCGCTGTCTCCTTTCAGCCTCTTCTCCCCCCATCACCTCCTGTCTCGGAGCCTCTGGGTGCTGGCTCAGGCCAGACCCTCCAAATTCCTCATCCCGTACCTGCTCTCGAGCCACTTAGATGACACCCCGCACACCATGGATGCTTGCAGGGCCAGGCCGCACTCTGGCTCTGGTGTCCCTCCAGCCATCACAAAGGAGGGGAATTCCAGTGGTTAAAACTCCGTGCTCTCACAGCCAAGGGCCTGGCTTCAATCCCTGGTCGGGGAACTGAGATCCCACAGGCCGCGCAGTGTGGCCAAAAAAACCCAAAACCAAAGCAAACAAATAAACAAACAAACAAACAAAGGAGGTAGCCCAGTCAGCTCTACAATTCAGACTGTCCGTTGGACACAAAGAGAGCGTTCTTTGGAAAAAGCAGCTCTGACTAGCGCTGACCCGTGGTGGAATCCCCATCGGTCCCCCTGTGGTGGATGAGTCATGACCAGTATCCTTAAGAAAGGCACGAGAAAGGCCTGGGGCAGCTCTTCTTTCCCAGCTCCTCAAGGCCAGCCTACATTGCCTGTGGCCCAAGGCAGGACGTGCTGTTCTAAGGGCAAAAAAACAGTGAGGTTGATAAAGTGCTCTGTGCACCTGTCATTTTCTATGTACCTTGTACTCTCATAGTGTAAACCACCTCTGTTAAAGTCTGAGATGATGCTGTTAATGACACAGTGCTGAAGAGGGTCATGACATGAAAGACGAGGACAGCAGTCCCTGGAGGCAGTTCAAAGCTTGGGTTGACTACCAGAGCCGCAGCAGACGCAGGCAGGCAGCCCCTGCTCAGGGTACCCTTTAGCAAGCAGCTCCCCTCTCAGCCCGGAAACAGGCCTTCTTCTTCCCTCTGCCCACTGTCGTCAGCCGGTCACTCTCCCCTACTCCACCATCGACGTGGTCCAGGCCAACCTTGCTGCTACTCATGGCTTAAAAATTGAGAGCCTAGCGTGAGTGGTTCAATGCATAGGCGACAGGTACGCGGCAGGTACGGCCTCTGTGGATGTTCCCTGCATCAGACATCACCGGAGCAGGTGAAGTCTGCAGACAAACACATTCCTCCCCTTGTACAAGCTTCCCCACAGAGCGTCCTGCCATGAGAATGATCTTCTACCCAAGAGCACACTTCGTAGGCTGTGAAGACAATTAGGCTTCTTCCTAAATATTTCAAACACATGCTCTGTTTTAATAGCCTGGACCAAAGCCAGGAGGAATTTAGCCTATGCACACATGGCTGTCTTGGACCTTATTTGGCCCGTGGCAGCTTTTCTGATGGGTGTTTTCTGTTCTCCTGCTGACGCTGCCGTCCTCAACTCCCGCCTGCTGCCTGCTTAGTGCTGCCTTCCTGCCCTCTGTTGCAGGCAGGCACCAGAAAGCGACGGCCTGCGGCATCCCTTAGCAGGAAGCACAGAGATGTCCCATGTCTGCTGGTCTGTTCTCCACACTTCCTCAGATACACGGAGTTGGAAAGGGCCCTAAAGGAAGCCGTGAGCTAGGATGACCTAGGCTTTCGTCCCAGATAGATATAAAAACAAACAGAAATACTAAAGACTTCCTCTGAGCTAGTTTTATTTCAGACTTCCCTGACTTAACAGTCCACAAGATTCACCCCTTGTCTGCAGTTACATAGATTTAATCCCAAACTGAAATCGAGCTTCTAATCTAGAATTTGGAAGAAGTATTCTGCCAGGCAGGAACATTCTTTTTATTTCTCAGACCGTCTAACCTTTGTCCATTTGTCTTTTCCTGTCATTCCCTGACTTACTGTGCTTACTGCTCTCCCTCTAATAAATCTTTTTTGCCCTAGTCCCTTAAGCCCTTGGCCTGCCTGACATGTTTTTATTCCCTTCCAAGAAACACTGTCCAAACTGGATGGAAGAGCAAGATAAGAGCAGGGGTTTGGAGCCCGACCACTGGGGTTCACAATCCTGATTCTGCTACTTACACGCTGTGCAACCCTGGGCATGTCCCTTAACCTCTCTGTGCCTCGGTTTCCTCAGGTATAAAACTGAGGCTGACAACAGTGCTTCTATCGTAAGGTTATGTGAGGATGAAACGTGTTGACATATGTAAAGCTCTTAAAACCATGTTGCTTGAAGTAAAACTACATAGGTATGTGCTACTACTGTCGTGTGTGTATGCTATTATATGCCACAGATCCTGAGGGTTCCAAGGCTGAGCCAGACCGAATCGTTGGCCTCAAGGAGCTTATCCTCAAGTGAAAAGGGATGGCAAGGAAAAAAACAACTTTAATACAGTTAAGAACTCAAGGTAAAAGCCTTGAACTATGGGAACACAACGGCTGGAGCAGTTCACCCTGCTGGTGAATCTGGGAGTGCCCTGTGGCAGAAGGGCTCAGGGGGATAAAGGGAGGTCTGATGAATTCTCCGTCTATTAGCTCTCTATTGCTGCATAATAAATTCCCGCAACAAACATTTACTCTCTCACATGGCTTTGGTGAGTCAGGAATGCAGGAGTGGCTCAGCTGCATGTTTATGGCTCAGGGTCTCTCTTAAGATTGCAGGTGGACGTCAGCAGGGGCTGCAGTCATGGGAAGGCTTGACTAGGGCGGTGGGTCCACTTGCAACATGGTTCCTGCATGTGACTAGCAAGTTAGTGTTGGCTGTGGGCGGAAGGCCTCAGTTCTCCACATGTGGACGTCTCCATGGGGGGCTGCCCGAGTGCCCAAGCGTCACAAGACTGAGGTCAGCTTCCCCAGAGCAAGTCACCCATAAGAGAATGTGGCAGAAGGGACTGTGTCTTGTATGACCTAGCCTTGTGAGTCACACTCTGTCTGTTCCACAAGATTAGTTACACAGGTCAGTCCCAAGAGGGAATAGAACAGAGTCAAGAATCGCTGGAGGCCATCTGAAGGCTGATGATCACAATGGCGAAGGGCAAAGGGCAGGGCTACACCAGGCTGTGCCACGCTTGGGAAAGGGTGGGTAGTGGTCCAGGGAGACCCTGGGCTGCAGAGACCTGCTGTGGCCCCATCAGACATGGCTTTGGTGTGGGGAAAAATCACATACTGCCTTAAGCAGATTAAACTATTACTAAGTACTGTGAGTTGATTTTAAGGAAAAAAAAGGAGGAGGAGGAGAATAAGAAGAAGAAGGAGAAGGAGAAGGAGAAGGAGAAGGAGGAGAAGGAGAAGAAGGAGGAGGAGGAGGGGGAGGGGAGGGGAGGGGGAGGAGGAGGAGAAGGAGAAGGAGAAGGAGAAGGAGAAGGAGAAAGAGAAGGAGAAGGAGAAGGAGGAAACAAAAAAAGAGAAGGAGGGGAAGAGGAGGGGGAGAAATACAAGAGGAGAAATAGCTTTGGGGTCTTTACTTGAGTTCTGGGCATTTTTCTCCAGGCTGTGGGAAACTAGTCCCCCTGTAATAGAACAGCCTTTCCTGTGATGTGTAAAGCTGTGAGTCTTTTCACCAGCTCTCTCGATTCCCACTGGTTGGGTCTCGTCTGCCTTGAATCCGGGCTTGTCACAGAAACAGAAATACTCCCCGAATGTCTCATCTGATCATCAACTGTTTCAGTTGGCTTTCGTGCATCTCCTGGCATCCTTGCTGTACGACAGGGCCATGATGACTAGTTCAGGCCAATGAAATATGAGTGGCAGTGACACATGGGGGAGAAGCTCATAAGTGAGCCTCCAGTCTCCCTCCTTTGCTGCAGAGGCTAAGGAGGCTGCATGTTCCAGGTTTTTCAGCCTGAAGACAGAGGCACTCTTACCAGCCTTGGTCCCTGTGATTGTGTGGATCAAAGCCCTCCACCTGTTGGACAGACAGCATTCCCAGTCAACCAGCCTTGGTTCTGTTAAGCTACTGAGATTATGGGGAAATTGCTTACTGCTGCAACACTTAGTCCATCCTGACTAATACAGGAACCCAAGAGGGAATAAACCTTCATTGGCAACCTCGGGTCTCACAAGGATGTGCTATGTATGGGGTCATCGCACAGGTCTATGTGAGAAGGTGAAAGGGCATGCACCCTTGGGGATGTGTGACCATTTCCCTTGTTACAATCAGAAGCTGAACAAATTAGAAGGGATGGTCAGGGGGCAAGGAAGATACGAGGAGGCAATGAATAGAGATACTGACCAATCAAGAACTAACCACATCTGTCACCAGAAGTCACCTTGAACTGGTCCCCTCCTCTCCGTCTGCAAGGCTGACTTCTGAGTCCGGGCCCCTGTGACCGCCCCCATCTGGTCTACTGCAGTAGCCCCAACTGGTCTCACTACTGCCACCCCACTCGGCATCCCCCCACCCCCGTCTCTTCCCCATCCAGAAGCCAAGCGACCGTTTTACAGCACAAGTCTATTCACATCACCGTCCTGCTGAAATACTTGCCTGGCGGCCTGGCGTTCCTCATACCACAGCCCTCGGCTGCCGCACCATGCCCATCCCCACCTGCCTCAGCTTCCCCCGCGTGCCAAACCCCTTCCTTCCCCTGGCCCATCAGGGCACTGTTAACTCTGCCTGCAATTCCTTCTCCTCCTCTGTTTCCCGCAGCTTCCTCCAGACATCAAACGTCATTCCCTCCAGAAGGTCCTCGCTGACTGTCACCCCCAACCCCGTCTAACCAGGTGGGTCTCTCCGTTGTCGACTCTCATACTTTCATCGTTGGAATTAAATACCACTTAAAGTTGCATAATTAATTGGATAGCTGACTTCTCAAGGAAGTGAGCTCCTGCAGGGGGCGGGCTTGCTCCCTGCAGTACCCCCAGCTCCTGGCACCCAGCGGGCACGCAGGAAGTGCTGGATGAGCCCCTGGTGAGAGAGCCTGCAGAGGTCTGCAGGCCCCTCTCCCTGTCACGTGCCGCACACAGCAGCCTCCAGGCTCACCCAGCCCCTGAGAACCAGGTGGGGAGCAAACCCAGAGTGTTTGGGTCTGATCACTGCCCCTCCCTCCCGTTCAGCAAGAGAGTGAGCTTCCCGCACGAACAGGACACACGGTCCTCCATATGAAGGGCAAATCTTCATGGCCCTCCGTGGTCTTCTCCAACCAAGCATCAGAGAGCAAGGCTTCAGGCTGGGGCAGAATTGGGAACAGAGCACACCCACTGGAACAGTGGCAGCCCATGGTCCACCACCCTTTTCTCAGGCAAGGGCCTCTTCCTGCCCCAGCCCGGCCCCGTCCGTCCCGGCATCTTCAAGCCACCGAAGTCCTGGGAGAGCCCTGAATTTCGGAGCACTGAGCTGGGGTCCAGGACTCAGCTTTCAGGGCACGCTTTATGACTCCCTGTCGGGAGCCAGGTTTCCATCCCTGTCATTCCCGAGGGAGGAGAGACGTGCCCAGATCCTGACTACATGATACGCGTTCATCTTTTTCCTATAAAACAACTCTGAGTCCCTGAGTTATGCGTCTTATCAAAAACCACGTGCTGGGTGATTTTTAAATACTACCCCTCAAATGCCTATAGAAAATGCCAAGAAACCATCCACCGTAAATTATCTCCGCCTCTAAGGGCCACAACACGGTTACTGTCACCAGGCAAGCCGTTCACATAAAATCCAAAATGTTTCGCCCTTTACCTTTAAATTTTACAAAATTTATTGATCTTTATAGCCATGAAAGGCAAGAGGAAATATACTTCAAGTTCATGTCTTTTATTACTGACCCAACCGATCTTGTGAAACGGCTCAAATTTATCAACCTGTCCAGTCGCCAGCATTTATGGCAACTTTTAAACATGTCACTTTACCTTAGACTGACTTCTTCTCGTGGTTTAGGACTCTTTGGGAGTTCACCGAGTAACTCTGATTTCAGGACCAGAACAAATAAATGGTTTAAGTTCTTTTGCAGCTCACTGGAAAGAGAATTTGAAATTCTCTTGAGGAGACTGTTAACCGTGGACCACAGAAACCTAGGAAGAAGCAAACGCTCCCCCCAGTTTACATCTCTTTCCATATGGGAATAAAAAGAAAGGCTGCCTCTGCCAAACAGAGATTCTCCCTGATGTGAGCGTCTGTTCCATCCCGAGAGTTAAGAAAATAGTATTCAATTGCATCTCCACTTGCCAAAGAAAAATTTATTACTGATACATGCAAAAGGAAGTGTCGGTTTCTTTTACAATGCCATTTAATGCTGTTAACCATGAAGGGAGTATGGACAAAACAGTCATCACTGTGCATGGAATTCAGGCTTTGTTCTTTAGAAAAGCAAGACATGGTTTTAAAGATACCAACCTTTATAGAAAAAGGACAAGCGTTTGCAGGCATCAAACGTTGTGTTCTACGCTGATCCATGTTGAATTTGACTAAGAACGCAGAGACTCAGGCTGCGTGTCCAGCCAGCCCCTGAGTCCTGGGTCCTGCCTCGTTCATTTCTCTTTTCTCTCTCTCATCCTTTAGCTCTGCGCGCTTTGCCACGCCCTCGACCTCCGTTAGACTTGGTTTTGTGATGTCACCTGTAGGCTCAGATACGTTGTAGGTATTCATTGCCTGGACCCCGATGACAAAGTTGACAGCTGTCTGTCTCCAAGGCAGAAGTCATCTCTGTCTGTATATGTCTCCAGTCTTACACCCCATAATGAGATGTCTGTTCCGAACAGCCCAGCGAACCCAAATGCACAGCTGCCTCCAAACTTCACTGACAACGGCCTCACAACCAGAAAGCCCCCAAGCCTTTCTAAAGGCTCCGCACCTGTCAAGACGCAGAGGCACACCCAGTCCTGGCTGGATGAGACCGGGCAGCCGGCCTCCCCACTCCATCCTCTGTAACTCGTGCTGGACGTTCAGCCCCACACTGCGTGTACTTGTTTCATGCGTGACATCGTTCCCTCCCAAGATTGAACACCCGAGGGTGGGTACCCTGTCCCACACACAGCTCTCCTCCCTGGAATCTAGCCCAAAGAGTGGGTACTGAGTAGACAGATTTTGAACAGAACTAAATACATCAGCAGAAATAAAATATTTCAACAAAATTGATATAAACTCACTTTGTGGAATTCTGTGGAGGGTTAATACATGTTAATTTTTTTAAGTCACTATGGTGTCCACATTCACTGAAGGTCTGGGGATGAGCTACCAATGAGGAAACATCTGGTAACATCTGCAGAAGAGCTGTCACGTCTAGAAGTGAGTGACAGCTCCCTCGCTTGTGCCTTGAGCCCATACCTTTTGTGTTCCTCTTTCCTGTAACACACGCTTACATACAAGACGGCCGGCTTCTTGTTGGCTGCGTCTCGGTTGTTATACATCTTTGAGGTCCCAGGACTCCCTGGTGCATAACAAGAGCTTAGAAAGTGCTTGCGTAGGGCAGGCAGCAGACTGGTTCTCTCCAAATGAGTGAAGCTAACTTAATTCTCTGGGCTGATGAGAATTCACGTGTATTGGGGTTTCTAAATGCATGTAACGAGGCTGGAAAACACCCTCTTTTAGGCATAGTTGGTTTGTTCCTGCTCTGGGGCAGGGAGCCTATCCTGAGTGACCAGATTCAAAACCTGGCCTTCACAGCTCTCTCTGCTCCATCCTGGGAGGAATTCACCTCCTTTGCACTGTCACCCCATCGTGGGTTCAGGCCTGCACCTCCCCTTACAAACACCACAAGCACACCTCAATGGCTCCTGCCACCAGCCTCCCTCTACCCCTGAGTGATATGTAAGAAAGCATTGCTACAGGGCCCCTGCGGGATTCCTCCCTCATCTTGTCCACTGCGCGACACCATCCCCGTACCCGCAGAAGCACCAGAAGCCTGACACTCTGTGAGCCACTTCCTCCAAAGCCCCCAGGTCTCAGCAGGAAACCTCTTCCTCCAGGACACCTGTCATTGGCCCCCCTGACTCTCAGTTTCCCCATCAAAACACTCTGCATTGCAATCATGCTACAGTGCAATTGTTCAGAGTGTGAATTCGTTTCCTGCTGCTGTTGGAACAAATTACTATAAATTTAAGGGCTTAAAACAACACAGATTTATTCTCTTACAGTTCTAGAGGTCAGAAATCCAAAACGGGTCTTTCAGGGCTATAATCAAGGTGTTGGAAGGGCTGGTTCTCTTACCAGAAGGGGGACCCCTTCCAGGGCCTGAGAGTGGGCTCCTGTCTAATACTCAGAAATGAATTGTCTGATGAGACACACGTACTAACAAAGCAAAAGACTTTATTGGGAAGGGAGACCCGGGCGGAGAGCACCCGGAACTGCTCTGCCACGTGGATCACAGTCTCAGGGTTTATGGTGGTGGCGTTAGCTTTCCAGGTTGTCTCTGACCAATCATCTTGCTTGTGCCCATATCTGGTCCCATTCAAGGACCTTCTTGGCGGTGTGCACATCTCTCAGTCAAGATGGTTTCCAGAGCAATGGTTTCTGGGAGGTTGGCAGGACATATTATGGGCTGGCATCTCCTCCCTCCTTTCGGCCCCTCCCAAATTCTCCCAGGTAGTTTTCAGCAGCTGCACCATGTTCCTCATCAGGACATCCTGTTGTGAGACAGCTCATGCAAGTGGTTATTATCATGCCTGGCCAAAGCGGCAGTTTCGGTCAACGGTTCCCTAACAGTTCCTTCTGGAGGCTCCAGAGGAGAATCCCTTTCTTGCCTCTTCCTGCTTCTAGAGGCTGCCAGCATCCCTTGGCTTGCAGCTGCATCCATCTAATCTCTACTTCTTTGCCTTTTCCTATCCTGATCACCTACCTCCTTTTTATAAGGACCCCTGTGATACATCAGGCCTATTCAGATCATCCAGAATAATCTCTCCATCTCAAAATTTTTAATCACATGCCAAGTCCCTTTTGACATATATGGCAAAAGTCACATATTCCAGGAGTTGAGGACATGGACAATGTTGGGGGGCCATTACTCAACCCGTCCTCACTGTGTCTTTCCCACTAAGATTTGCATGATGGGGGTCATGTGAAGCTGGCTGAGCTTGTACTCCTGCCAGTGAAGGATGAGGACATGAGTGTTGGAGTGAATGAGCAAACAGAGCTCCCCTCCCACCTCTCTTAGGCTTTCTTTTGACTCTTTTTTGTTTGTTTGTTTGTTTGTTTATTCCATTTCCCTCTCTCCTTCCCAGCTTCTGCTTCTTCCTCACCTGCACATATCAGGCAGGGAGTCTAGTACCTTGATTTGTCATCATTTGTCTGAAGCCCATCTCCTGCCTCAGTTGCCTTGTTTTGGTGAAATAAATGTCCAAGTCTCCTGCTGCTATCCATGCCCAGATCTGTGAAGGCTTTAAAATTGGGTGGAAAAAATTACTGCATGTTCCATCTAGAGTACCCTTCCTGGCTCTCTCTGCTTGTCCTCATCTTGAACCTATTTTATAGCTCTGCAAATTGTAGGAATGCACACCATTTTTGTTTATATACACGTAAATGAACTCCATCCAGTGGTGGTTATTATCAATTTTGCATCTATTTGTGAATTCATTTCAGCATTCTCACTTGCCTATCGATGGATGGTATTTTCATTTCTCCTTTGGATTGGTTGTAACATCTTACCGGTTTCCTCACCAATTAATGAATTAAATCAAACTTTGAGGTGTGTTTTTCCATTTGTATAAGAGTCACGATTGTTCCTTTAAACAAAATAATAATCCTTTTACAGAGCTCAGGAAAGAGGCAGCTGAATCCACAAACACGAGGACTATGTATCCTTTAGAAAATCCGCAATTGCTGGGTGGATCAAATGCACCTGTTCTTTCCTCACTTCCATTCCCTTGACCATATGGAGCAGTTGGATGAGACACAGTTCAGGAGGAACAGTGCAGAAACCAGCCTATCCAGTGGGGGAGACACGTCTCCAAAAGGCTGGGGTGCACAGGCTTTGGCTTCTCCCCAGCCACTCCCAGCTCTCCTCCTTGACCCTCCACCCCTGCTATCTTGGGAATCTCATACAAAGTCTTTGCCAGCAGAGCTTCCCAGACCTGCCATTCCTCCTCCCAACAGCCATCAGGTGGAGGAATTCTGGAGTTGTCGCCGCAGGCCTTAATCCATAAGGAGCTGCCTACCTGTCCTTGGAAAGAAGGGGAAAGTCCACTTCCAGGCAGGAGAAGGGGTTAGGCCAGGACCTACCTCCTGGTTGGGTGACCCCAGAGAGCAAAGCCAGCCTTCTGATGACCAGAGCAAAGGCAGGCCTGCCAGCAGCCTGCAGGGCAGGGGTTTTGCCCCAGGATGCTGGGAGCTGCGATGCTCCTCCCGCCGTTTCAAAGTGTGCAGGTGTTAGTCTCCCCAGGGGCAAGGATTACAAAGAGCCACCACATGGGAACTGGCTGCAGCCCCCAGACCTCATTCCTACGCAGTTTTCACTACCGTCAGCTCCAAACTAGGGTTCAAGGTGCATTTGGTGCGCACACTTCAGATCGCGACCCTAGTGACCTCCTCTAACCATTTGGGTCGGGGTTGACCCTCCATAGCCCTTCCAGCCCTAAAACTCTCGCAAGTCAGAAGAACAAAGCACTAGCATCTATTCCCTATGGGGCAGTGGCCCAGAATGAACTAGAAGCACTGGTCTTTCCTGTGGAGTTTATATGTGTACGAATGTGCTTCTGTGAGAAACCTCCCCCCTCACCAGACCTGAAGCGCTGTGCAAGCGGACGGCCCATCCCTCACTGTGCAGTTCATTCAGCCCCGCGTCGACACGGGGCAGCACTCAGCAGAAGACTTTCACACACAGAGCTTAGTGCCTCCATCAGGAAACAGACACGGATCTCCCTGGGGCACAAACATTTTCAATTGCAATTGTGATCACTGCTTTGGAGGAGGGGGTGGCCCGGAGGGAACTGGCATTCGACCTAGTCAGGAGTCAGGAAAGGTTTCTCGGAGGAGAAGTGGGTCTAGGAACTAATTCAGGTTTTCACCTCCAAGTCTGATGCTGCCTGTAGGAATTTTGTAAATGCTTTTTACCATTTTGAAGAAATTCCCTACCGTTCCTGGTTTGCTGAGACTTTTTATCATGAATGGGTATCAGATTTTGTTAAATGCTTTTCGCATCTGTTGAAATGATCTGGTTAATTTAACCTTTCATTCTGTTAGTACAGTGAATTACATTGATTTTGTTCCTCATGCATAACCAAGCTTGCATTCCTATTTATATTATAAACCCAACTTGTTCATAATATATATCCTTTCTCTAACATCCATGGAAACAGGAGACAGGGACCCATGAGTAATTTAATTCTGCCCGTAATTCTCAATCCTCCCTTTTAAAAAGGTATTCTCATCTGAGGTTGGTGGAAAACAATATATGTTAGAGGGACCACGGTAAGTGCTAGGGACACAGGTAGGTTTACTTGTGCCCTGCCCTCGTGTGGCCAGCAGGCTGCATGGTGAAACAGCTCTAGGTATGATCTAGGCCTAGAATGACTTGTAGGCGAAAGCACTTGTAGGGAGGGTGGGGTTGGCAAGAGCAGAAGAGGCGGAGCAAGTCTGGGAAACAGCCAGCAAGTCACGTGGCTACGCAGAAGGGCCATCTGCGCACGATCTCGAATGTCCAGACCCAAGGATGGAACCTTATCTTCCTGGGAACAGGGAGCGGCGGACACTGGAAAACGCCCACAATGTGAGGTTAAGTGCGTGGTCTAAAACTGTATGTGCAGAATGCCTCCAATTTTATTAAACTGTGTGTGAGATGGAGAGGGATGTTGTGGCCACCGTAACAAAATGCCATGGACAGGGTGGCTTAAACAGCAGACATCTATTCCTCACAGTTTCCGGAGGCTGGACTTCGGAGATCAGGGAGTAAGCACGACTGGTTTCCTCCGAGGCTCCTCTCCTTGGCTTGCAGACGACCATCTTCTTGCTGTGTCCTCACCCGGCCATCCCTCTGTGCGTGCACGCTGGTGCCTCTTGGTGTGTCCAAATTTCCTCTTCTTAGAAGGACAGCAGTCGGATTGGATTAGGGTTCACCCTAAGGGGTCTCATTTTAACTTAATCACCTCTTTAAAGACTTTATCTCCAAATAGGGTTACATTCTGAAGTACTAGAGGTCAGGACTTCAATATATGAATTTGTGGGGGACATGATTCAACCTGTAACAGATGTTAATGGTGTTGTTCTGATTGAAGAGATTACGATCTTTTCATTCTCATTTACTCTTTTCTATTGCTATTTCTCTTATTATATTATATTAGTTGTATATTATAGTATTGTACTAATAATACTATAACATATAAGATATTGTATTTTATATATATTATATAGTATAATATACTTATATATATATTATACTATATAATATATTACATTATGTATATTTTAAGTATTATATATACTTATATATAAGTATTATATATTATAATACATACGTATAATAAATATAGTATAATATATAATTATATAATATATACTACATATTATAGGATATAATGTTATATATTATAGTATAGTAGTAATAGATTTCTATTACTATAAAATTGATTTTAAAAGGAAAACTAGGACACCATGAAAGTCCTCTGTGCACAGATCCCATGTTAGATAGAGTGCGGGCCCAAACACCAGAAGGGGCTTGCCTCTGGGCCCCTGTCTCAGGACCCCTCCTCCCGAGTCGACTTCTGGCATCACCATTCCCAGTAACCGAGGAGACAAGAAGTAAGTGGAAGATGGTAGACGCCCTCCCCTTGTAATGGCATAAATGCAACGCAGAATCTGAAGGTGATCAGGTGGAATCCATTGCCTCCCGTCCCTAGGGCTTTGAGTAACAGGACCTCACCGGTCATCCTTCATCTTTCCATTCAAAGACGCCGCCGCTGTTTCCCCCATCTAGTCAGCAGGGTCAGCCAGAGCTGGATCAATGGTGCTTCTCGGGGAGCCCACCTGAGCAGCCTGAGAGCCCTGCTCTTTCCTCTCGGGTAAATCCCAGGTCGGCTCCAGAGGGCTGGCTCCAGGCCATGCCACTCTGAGGCATGACAGCTGAGAGGCACCTGCTCAAGGCAGAGGGCTAGAGCAAATAAATCACCCTCCGCCTGTGCCAGAGGACAGGCAGACCAGGTTTGGACTTTGGATTCCAAGTGGGACAAAGGGCGTTCCTTCTACATGTTCCACCTAAAATGTCTAACGACACGCATAGTCTATCCTGATATGCCTAACGTCTAAGAGAGCTGGGTTCACATTCTGGTTAAGGATGAGATTCCTCTCTCCTCCCATTTTCATTATAAAAACATTTTGACTGAAAGAGAAAACCTCCCATAACCCACCATCCTAGATAAGATTCTTTTTTTTTTTTTTTAATTTCCTTATATTCTCTGTGCATTGCCGGTATACTAAGGGATTCAAATAACAGGTCAGGAAGACAGAAGGGGTGACATTGAGGACTTACTTTTTTAATAGACAATGATTTTGCAGCCCTTCCTCCCCCAAACACACACACGCGCACACACACGCACACGCACACACGCACGCACACACGCGCACACACACACACTGGGTATTTTCGGTATTAACGAAATATCAAAACACCAGCCTTGACCTTAACTCAGAAAGAGCCTCCAGTAACAAGGAAAAAGTCTCTGAGTGAGGGGAGTGTAAACCACCAAAACCCTTATTGAGAGCAATTTGACATCAGGTACTAAAGCCCGAAGTTTTTCATACCCTGTGACCTAGTAATTCAGCTTTTAGGTATGGCTCATAAGGAAATACAGACGTAGAAAAGACTTATGACGCCCAAATGTTTTACACAGTCTCATTTATGATAGTAAAACTTGGGAGCAATCTTGGTATCTAACTGTAAAAGAAGGGTGAAGTAAACATGCCACACCGTGAACAGAAGGAGTATGCGTGCTCCTCTGGGCAGGAAGCGTTCCTCAGCCCCCCCTCACCCTCACCCACAAGAAGAGTTATGAGACCTATGGGAACGCCAGTGGCCCAGATGCGTTCCCAGCCTGTGACAGGGAGTGTGGAGTAGGGGACAGAGGGTGACCCTGGGGCCAGACCAGCCCAGGTTCAAATCCTGCTCTGTCTCACCTTGGCCAGATGATCTTGGCAGTCCTTCCACCTCCCCCCATGGAAAGTAGGTTGAAATCCTGAACCTGCAGGGCTCTTGAAGAAATTATACCGGGCCTGACCCAGGGGAGCTAGCATTTGCCCAGGTCACCCAACCAGCACATTGCAGAGCCCAGATTTAAAATTAGATCCAGCTCGTTCCAGGATTATTACTGTTTCTGTTCCTTATACCCTGCTGCCTCTTCTAGATTACCCTCCCCAAATCCCCAGGGAAGCAGCAGTGGCATGAACGACAAACAGACGGCCAAGAAGCGGGGCTCCAGCTGGGGACCTGAACATGGTCTTTGCTCTTGAGACACAAGGAATTGATTCAAGAGGTCACGGTAACCAGCCGCTTTCATTGGGAGGCCCCAAGTCCTGGAATTGGGGTGCTGGAGGGAGATCCAAAGACAACAGTTCTGGGTTTGGAAGGAGATGCGGTCCTCCGTCACGGCCAGCTGTCAGAGGGATGCGGGTTGAACTCCCAGGCAGGAAGGGGCATTTTGTTTCACTTGGCCGCAACCGGTGTGTTTTTCCAGTTGATGAGGGAGCCGGGAGATGACTTTCCTGCCTGCTTCAGACAGAAAGGACGCTGGTGCCAACTGCCTGGAAGAGGTTCCTTCCCCAGGACCTCAGGGCAGTGGACCTGGCCCTGGTGAGCAGCGAGCTCAGAGTCAGCGGCTCTCCTGGCGCTGCAGAGACCCCCCCGGCACTTGGCCTTGGAAAAGGCCCAGCTTCCCCTCCACAGTCAAGTCTTCCCTTCCCCTTGACCCAGAAAAATGTGCCTATTCACAGATTGTCACTCTGTGACCTTCATTTGTCACATTTGTGTCACTCTTTTGACTGCCTTTCCCAGGGTTTCCTTTTCATGTTCCCCTGCAGATGGTATCTCTCCGGAGGATGCCTGGGTTGTGATGATCTATTTAGAGGCAAGAAGGCAGCACTGAACAAAGCAAACATCACTTTCATGTGTGAACAGGTTTCCTGGGCCCGTCACAGCAGCTGGAGCAAGTGATCTATTGGTAACAGAAAAGTCTTCTTTCAGGCCAGGCCCGCAGACAAGTCTGACAGCTGCTTTCTCTCCTTCCCTCTTTCTTTCCCTTTCTTCCTTCCTACTTTCCCTCCTCCCTCCTTTTCTTTCCTCCCCTCCCTTCTTCCTTCTTTTCCTTCTCTTCAAAGAGACCACATGGAAATCTAAAAAAATGATACAGATGAACTTACTTACAAAACAGAAACAGACTCACAGATTAAGGGAACAGATTTATGGCTACCAAAGGGGAAAGGTGAGGGGGAGAGATAAATTGGGAGTTTGGCATTAACGTGTGCACACTACTATATATAAAATAGATAACCAACAAGGACCCACTATATAGCACAGGGAACTCTACTCAATATTCTGTAATAACCTAAATGAGAAAAGAATTTGAAAAAGATTAGCTATATGTATATGTATACATTCGCTTTGCTGTACACCTGAAGCTGACACAACGTAAATCAACTATACTCTAATATAGATTTTTTTTAATTAAAAAAAAAAAGATACCACATGGAAATAAAGCTGAGAAATTCTGCAGGTGCTCTGGGTGGCAGAGCAAAACACCCCAGAGATCCATGCAGGGGTGTCGAGCCCTACATCTCCACATGGCTTCATCTGAGGTGCAGTCACCCTCCCTGGGATGAAAAATAGATAGAAAGGGATGGAGGGAAGATTTATTGAGCGCCTACCGAGTGCCAAGAGTGCTGACAAGCCTGTGGGGCAGGTACGGTGCTTCCCGTCTGGAGAGCTGAAGCCGAAGCCGGTGGCCAGGAAAGGTGCCGGCACGGTGGAGACAGGACCGGATTCATCCGGCAGCAATGAATCCACCAAAGAGGCTCTTTCCGAAAACCAGTGACTTTTGCCAAAAAGCCATAATGAAAAGGCCCCACGTGTGTTCACACAGTAATACTAAACAGCAAAGAGAAAGAATGATAAACTGTACACCACCATGTGAATGACTCCTATAACATGGTGGGTTTGACTTGCACCAGCTCGTAAGAGCTGACTGTGGAATATTCTGGAATCTTGCAAACTGATTGTTAAATCATTGGTGGCTTGAAATCCACCAAGGTGGGAGCATTCACAGCACTGAAATAGGCAAACACTACAAACAGGAACTTTTTCTTTCTTTCTTTCTTTTTATTGCATTGCTTTTTAAAAAAAATTTTTATTCTTTTTTCTTTTATTCCTTTCCTTCTTTTTTCTTTTCTTTATTTATAATAATAAATAAATTAGTTTTTGAAAGCCAATTTACCAGCACACCACTGGGTTTTACAGATTCTGAGCAGAAGTAACCAGACAAAAAGAGGGCACACTGATCCCATTGTAAGGAGTTCTACAACAGGCAAAGCTAATCTATGTTGATGGCAGTCAGAGCAGTGGTCACCCTGCATCGGGAGAGCTGGTCACGTTCCGTGTCTTGATCTTGGTGGTGGTCACATGCGCGTATTCAGTGTGTGAAAATTCATCGACTCTAACACTTATGATGGAGCATTTTTCACAGACGTGGTCCCGTAACAGTCCCATATATCTGGGTGGGGAGGAAGAAGAGGGAGACCCTCCACTCCATTTTGCAGAAGCAAATGATCTTTGAACCTTTAAGGCTTCACAAGAGACACGCTCCATAATTCAGGCTCAGGAGTCAGAGGCTCCCACGCTGCAAGCTTGGGCAAGTTCCCTAGGCACTTTGGGCCTCAGTTTCCCCATCTGTTAAATGAAAAGACTAAAACCTACTTCTAGAGTTGTTGAGAATATTAAATATGCATTACATTGCTTCAAATACTGTAAATATCCAATACACTGGTTATTGTTTATTTTCGTTTTTATTATTAATCAGTCCCAGGGATGGATAGAAGATAAGGGAAAAAGAAGAGGGAGAATTAATATTTGAGAAAGTAGTCAGTGGAGGAAAGCCCGTCACTCCCTGCAAAGGGTGTGTTTTGCCTCTGTCTTCTCCCCATGGCTGGCTAAGCTCCCTCCTAACCCTGAAAATACTGAATCTGAAATGGGTTAGAAGGGCCCTGGGTCAAAATAACCCCAACTTGGAACAAGTTTGATTCTGGGGCTGGCATGCCTGGGGACATGGTCTAACCTAGATTCACGTGGAGGAGTTCACCTAGCTAAACACATAGTAAGTTCCCAATGTATAGCTAAAGGAGTCAGACCAATCGTGCAAGGGCGGAAAATTCCGGTGAATGTTTTAAAAAGGAAGAGATGTGGAGGAAACATAAATACTGAAAACTATGAAGTGTCCATTTCCCTCCGAATGGACAGTGATAGAGTGTTTCATGCTTTGATCCCAAGGTGATTTTTACCTGGCCTATCAGTAAACATTTACCCATAATCCACTTTGTTCTACATGGAGTTCGGAGAGAATCATAGATCCTCAAAAAAAAGGTACAAATGAACTTATTTACAAAACAGAAATAGAGTCACAGATGTAGAAAATAAACTTATGGTTACCGGGGGGGAAGGGGAGGGGATAAATTGGGAGGTTGGGATTAACATATACACACTACTATATATAAAATAGATAACTAATAAGGAACTACTGTATAGCACAAAGAACTCTACTCAATACTCTATAATGACCTATGTAGGAAAAGAATCTAAAAAAGAGTGGATATATGTATATGTATAACTGATTCCCCTTGCTGTACAGCAGAAACTAAAACAACATTGTAAATCAACTATATTCCAATAAAATTTTTTTTTAAAAAGGGCCCAGGAGATCATCTCATCCAATTACCCCACTGGATACTGATATTTTCAAATAACTAACCCAATGGGTGGCTGGTCAACCTTTCCAACATTTGCATGCTTCCAGTCACAGGGAACCCACCCCATGATGAGGCAGCCCGTGGCATCTATGCATCACCCTGTGAAAACATTACTGCACCAAAGAGAAAGCAGCCTGACTGTGGCTCCCCACTGAGCCCGGCTCTATGCCTTAGGGCCACCCACCATTAGAAAGATGCCTCTTCCACTGAACGTTTCCCGTCATGTGTGCAGACGCGTTCCACCCTGCCCTACTCTTCTATTCTCTTGACTCAACAATGCCTTTGGAGGGTCTCACCTCCATCTCTTCCACATCTAACAGGGTTTCCCATTTTCTGCATCTTCCTAGTCTTGCTTCCATATTCTTAACTATTACAAATCTACAAATCAAAACTTAAAGAGCATTAGCTCCTCAAAACCATTTGTTCTTTAAAGAAACTACTTCAAAAGAATTTTCACTAATCCAGGGCATCCAGATTGTTTGTAATCTGTCCCTGTCTGTATTTCCAGTCATGTCTTCTGACATGGTCCCACATCTACTTTGTCCTTCAGCAGTAATGGGTTCTCCCCCGCGACTGTTCCCTCCACACCATCATTGTCCCCAGAATCTCAGCCCACATGTTGCTTCTTGCCTCTCCGTTATACCTTCCAGCATCTGTACCAATCATCCTCCCTGACAGTTAGCTTCTCCATCATGGTACCTCTAGGACTTTTCTTCCCTCTATTTTAGCACCTATCCCACTGCACTGAAATCATCTCTTTGCACTATCTCTCTCCCACTAGACTGTGAACTGCTGGATCAGGGACCACTTCTCCTTTTCCATCTTCCAGGACCTACCATCCTTCTCACAGATGGCAGATCTACTGTTTTTACTGAATGACTTCGTTTCCCCCTGCTAATCCAGCTCTGCTAAGTATGTGCTTGTTATGAATTACCTGGATGTGTTCCTTTAAGAGATGTCAAGGACTTCCCTGGTGGTGCAGTGGTTAAGAATCCACCTGCCAATGCAGGGGACATGGGTTCAATCCCTGGTCCAGGAAGATTCTGCATGCTGCGGAGCAGCTAAGCCCGTGCACCACAACTTCTGAGCCTGCACTGTAAAGCCCATGAGCCACAACTGCTGAGCCCACACGTCACAACTACTGAAGCCCACGTGCCTAGAGCCTGTGCTCCGCAACAAGAGAAGTCGCTGCGATGAGAAGCCCACGCACTGCAACGAAGAGTAGCCCCCACTTGCGGCAACTAGAGAAAGCCCACGCGCAGCAATAAAAACCCAACACAGCCAAAAATTAATTAATTAAAAATGTTTAAAAAGAGATGTCAAAAGTAGATTTCCCCGTTATAAATCAGTTTGCATAGAAAGTGTAGCTTTGTTAAGCAACATGTTTAGATGCTAATCCTACTTAAGCCCAGTGGAGTAGAGCATTTCTCAACACAGATTTCTGAGAAGAAAGCTACAGTGAGGGTTCCAATTACAAGATCTGCTCACAGAAGCTAGTCACTGTTCAAAAAATCAGTATAATTAGTAGGTGGTATATTCAATACAGCCCCTTTAGTGATGCTTTTATTTTATTTGGATTTTGATCACATTTAAAAATTAATAATCCACCAGGCTGAAACCGATCACAAGTTAGTTAAAATGAGAACATTTCTTATAGTTAAAAATGTAATGCCAGAATTTCAGCTTACAGGAAGGTGAAGTCCATGTACTTCTTCCTTTTCCTTCTGCTAAGTCCAACTAAAAACCCTGGACATTTAGTATAATATATATAGAGAGAAAGAGAGACTCTGAAAGGTGGGGGGAAGGCAAACAAACTAGGGAACTCAGAACCCAAGTAACAAAACAGTAATGCATTCTCTGAATCAACTTTTTGCCTCATATATCCCAGACTTGGAGCTGAAGAAGCCAAGCAAACTGAAAACACCAACGACTACAGACAAAAATAGCCCCAGCCAAAGCCTGCTCTCTCTAACCAAAGGACAGGAGAAGGAAGGGACATTCTAGCAAGACAGAAAACTTTTAGATGGTAAACATCCTACTCCAATCAAACACCATAGAAAAAACTACGACTGCACTCCTACCAAGCAGAAGCCGAAGCCAAATGGAGAGCCTAGACTTCCATCTTCAGCAAGTTTAAGGTGCCCCAACTCCCTGTCAGTGTGGTGTCAGATAAGGTTGAGTATAGAGCTGAGGCATTCACCCACACCAAGCAATAAGGAGCACCCTCCACCACCACATGGTGTTAATGGAAAACACCTGGGAAGTTTCTATTTCTTCCCTGCTGGAGCAGTCTCAACGGAGAGTGAAAGGTCACGATTTTCACCAGAGCCCAGCAGTAACGAAGCCAATGCCTCCCCTCCCCCACTGATGATGTCCTTTGAGGCCACATGACGAGTAGTAATGAGCCACTCCTACCCCTCTCTGCCAGGGAGGTATCTGTAGATACCAACATTGAAGTAACAGAGATGTTAGAATTACCAGACAAAGATTTTACAGTAGCCATCATAAAAAAATGCTTCAGCAAGCCATTATAAACACACTTTAAACTAATGAAAAAATAAAAACACTCAGCAAATAAGTTGAAAGTGTCAGCAAAGAAAGAGAAGATATAAAAAAAATCAAATAGAAATTTTAGAACTGAAAAATACAGTAACTGAAATTAAAAGCTCAGTAGATGAGCTCAACAGCAGAATGAAGGAGACAGAAGAAAACAATCAGTGAGCTGTAAAGTAGAACAATAGAAATTACTCAGTCTGACTAATGGAGAAAAGTTAGAATAAAAATAAAAAGATAAGCAGAGCCATGGGGATCTGTGGGACTGTAACAAAAGGTATGTCTTTCGTGTCATCAGAGTTCTGGAAAGAGAGAAGAAAAGGGACAGGGATCACAAGCTGTTCAAAGAAATAATAACTGAAAACTTCCTAAATTTGGCAAAACTCATAAACTACAGATTCAGGAAACTGAGCAAACCCAAAACAGAATAAAACCAAAGAAACCATGCAAATAGCTATCAAACTTCTGAAAATATTCAAACTTCTGAAAATTAAAACAAAATTTTAAAAACCTTGAAGCAGTAAGGGAAAAGTGACACCTTACCTATAGATGAAAATCAATTCAGATGACAGCAGATTTCTCATCAGAATCCATGGAGGCCAGGAGGAAGAGGAATATTCTTCAAGTGCTGAAAGAAAAGAACTGTCAACTTAGAATCCAGAAAAAATATCAGAAAAATCCTGTATGTAGCAAAAATATCAGAAATGAAGGGGAAATCAAGACATTCTCGAATGAAAGAAAACTACGAATTTGTAGCCAGAAGACCTACCACAAAAGAAAGGCTAAAGGAAGTTCTATAAATAAAAAAAGAAATGATAAAAGGAATCTTAGAAAATCAGGAAGAAAGTTTGCAAACAAAAATATGGGTAAATATAATAGCTTTTCCTTCTCTTCATGAGTTTTCTAAATTATGTTTGACATATGAAGCAAAAAATATGGCACTGTTTAATGTGGTTCTAAATATTTAGCAGAAATATTTAAGACAAATACTTAATATTTAATATAAGTGGGGAGAGTGAATAGACATAAGGCAGATAAGATTTCTACACTTCACTTGAACTGGTAAAATGATGACTGTAATAAGTTATGTACATATAACGTATTATTAGAGCAATCATTAAAATGTCACACAGATACACTCAAAAACTCTAAAGTTAAAACTCTATAGTTATAAAATTCTAAAAACTGTTCAAATAACCCACAGAAAAGCAGGGGAAAAGAGAGAAATGCAGAAAGAACAAACAGAAAACCAAAAAAGAAAGCCAGATTTAAGCCATAACAAATCAATAATTACATTAAATATACAGTTGACCCTTGAACAATGCAGGAGCTAGGGCCACTGACCCTTGTGCAGTCAAAAATCAGTGTATAACTCTACAGTCAGTCCTCCATATCTATCGTTCCACATCTGTGGATTCAACCAACCTTGGATCATTTAGCATTATAGTATTTATTTATTGGGGGAAAAAAAATCCATATATAAGTGGACCCACACAGTTCAAACCCAATTTGTTCAAGGATCAACTGTAAATGGTTATACCAATTAAAATGCAAAGACTGACAGAGTGGATCAGAAAACATGACCTAATTATATGATGTCCATAAGAAACTCATTTAAAATATAATGATATAGGCAGGGTTGAAAAAAAAGCAGTGGAGATATATGTATATATTACAAACTTCAATTGAAGTTTGTATATATGTACCTATTCAAACTTCAATTGAAAGAGAGAAGGAATAGCTATATTAATATCAGAATATAGAATTCAAAGCAAAGAAAATTACCAGAAGCAGAGAGATACATTGTATAATAACAAAAGGATCAATCTACCAAGAAGATTTAGCAATCATAAATGTGTATACAACAGAGCTATAAAATATGTGAAACAAAAATTGATAGAAATGAAAGGAGAAATAGACCAATCTACAATTATTTTTGGAGACTTCCACATCCTCCTCTTAACAGTTGATAGAACAACTCTTCAGAAAATCAGCAAAGATAACAGGAAAACGCTATCAACAAATAAGATATAATTGACATTTATAGAACACTCCACCCAACAAAAACAGAATACGCATTCTTTACCATTGCCCACATATGCCAAGACAAACCATATTCTGAGCCATAAAACAAATTCACTTCAATAAATGAGCCACTTCAACAAATTTGAAAGAATGGTAATCATGCAGTGTGTTCTCCAGCCACAATGGGATGAAACTATAAATCAATAAAGAAAATCTCAAAACACTTGGAAATTAAACAACACACTTCTAAATAATCTACAGATCAAAGAGGAAGTCCCAAAGGACTTTTTAAAAACTCATTCAACTGAATGAAAATGAAAATACAACGTATGAAAATTTGTGAGCCACAGGTAAAGCAGTGCAAAGAGGGAAATTTATAATACTAAATACATATATTAGGAAGAAAAATGTCTCAAATCAATCCAAGCTTTCACCTCAAGAACCTAAGAAATAAAAGAGCAAAATACATTCAAAGCAAGCAGAAAGAAATAGTAAATATAAGAGCAGAAATCAATGAAATTAAAAGAGAAAAACAACTGAGAAAATCAGTGAAACTGAGCTGATTGTTTAAAAGATCAATAAAATTGGCAACCTTTAGCAATTCTAGCAAAGAAAAAAGAGAATAAATACAAATTACCAATTTTACAAATGAAAGAAGAGTCATCACTAGATATGCTAACTTCAAAAGTCTATAAGGTTAAAACTACAAACAACTCTGCATGCATAAATTTGGCAACAAAATGGACCAATTCATTGAAAAGCACAAACCACCAATGACTCTACTATCCAAAGCAATCTACAGATTCAATGCAATCCCTGTCAAACTACCACTGGCATTTTTCACAGCACTAGAACAAAAATTTCACAATTTGTATGGAAACACAGAAGACCCCGAATAGCCAAAGCAATCTTGAGAAAGAAAAACGGAGTTGGAGGAATCAGGCTCCCTGACTTCAGACTATACTACAAAGCTACATTAATCAAGACAGTGTAGTACTGGCACAGAAACAGAAATATAGATGAATGGAACAGGATAGAAATCCCAGAGATAAACCCACGCACATATGGTCACCTTATCTTTGATAAAGGAGGCAAGAATATATAGTGGAGAAAAGACAGCCTCTTCAATAAATGGTGCTGGGAAAACTGGACAGCTACATGTAAAAGAATGAAATTAGAACACTCCTTAACACCATACACAAAAATAAACTCAAAGTGGATCAAAGACCTAAATGTAAGGCCAGACACTATCAAACTCTTAGAAGAAAACATAGGCAGAACACTCTATGACATAAATCACAGCAAGATCCTTTTTGACCCACATCCTAGAAAAATGGAAATAAAAACAAAAATAAACAAATGGGATCTAATGAAACTTAAAAGCTTTTGCCCAGCAAAGGAAAACATAAACAAGACGAAAAGACAGCCCTCAGAATGGAAGAAAATATTTGCAAATGAAGCAACTGACAAAGGATTACTCTCCAAAATTTATAAGTAGCTCATGCAGCTCAATATCAAAAAAACAAACAACCCAATCCAAAAATGGGCAGAAGGCCTAAACAGACATTTCTCCAAAGAAGATATATAGATTGCCAACAAACAGGTGAAAGGATGCTCAACATCACTAATCACTAGATAAATGCAAATCAAAAGTACAATGAGGTATCACCTCACACCAGTCAGAATGGGCATCATCAAAAAATCTACAAACAATAAATGCTGAAGAGGGTATGGAGAAAAGGGAACCCCCTTGCACTGTTGATGGGAATGTAAATTGATACAGCCACTATGTAGAACAGTATGGACATTCCTGAAAAAACTAAAAATAGAACTACCATACGACCCAGCAATCCCACTACTGGGCATATACCCTGAGAAAACCATAATTCAAAAAGAGTCCTGTACCACAATGTTCACTGCAGCTCTATTTACAATAGCCAGGACATGGAAGCAACCTAAGTGTCCATCAACAGATGAATGGATAAAGAAGATGTGGCACATATATACAATGGAATATTACTCAGCCATAAAAAGAAACGAAATTGAGCTATTTGTAGTGAGGTGGATGGACCTAGAGTCTGTCATACAGAGTGAAGTAAGTCAGAAAGAGAAAAACAAACCATATGCTAACACACATATATGGAGTCTAAAAAAAAAAAAAGAAAAAAAATGGTTCTGAAGAACCTAGGGGCAGGACAGGAATAAAGATGCAGACGTAGGGAATGGACTTGAGGACACGGGGAGGGGGAAGGGTTAGCTGGGACGAAGTGAGAGAGTGGCATGGACATATATACACTACCAAATGTAAAATAGATAGCTAGTTGGAAGCAGCCGCATGGCACAGGGAGATCAGCTCGGTGCTTTGTGACCACCTAGAGGGGTGGGATAGGGAGGGTGGGAGGGAGACACAAGAGGGAGGAGATATGGGGATTTATGTATATGTATAGCTGATTCACTTTGTTATAAAGCAGAAACTAACATACCATTGTAAAGCAATTATACTCCAATAAAGATTTCAAAAAAATATAAAATAAATATTTGTAATCATAATGCAGAATATGTAAAAAGAGTTATACACCATAACCAAGTGGGGTTATTCCAGGAATTTGAGGCTTTTTAATATTTGAAGATTAATCAGTGTAATCCATCATGTCAACATATCAAGTGAAAAATCATATGATTATATCAATACATGAATAAAAAGCATTTGACAAAATTGAGCACCATTCGTGATGAAAACTGAGAAAACTAGAAATAGAGAAGTACTTCCTCAATTTAATAAAAAACATCTACAAAAAACTTACAGCTAATGTTTAACAGCAACAACAAAACAAGCTACATTTAACACTATACTTAAAGATGAAAGACTGCTTTCAGATGTTAAGACCAGGAACAAGACAAGGATATCTGCTCTCATCACTCTTACTCAACATGGTACTGAAGTTTCAGCCAGTGCAATAATGCAAGAAAAGGAAGTAAAAGTCATACAGATCAGAAAGTAAGAAATAAAACTGTCCCTATTTGAGATGACATGATAGTCTATGTAGAAAATCCAAGAAATCTGTTATTTGTTTTCTGTTTTGTTCCCTCTATTTCTTGTTCCTGTTTGTTTTTTCTTTCTTTCTTTCTTTTTTTTTTTTTTTTGCGGTACGCGGGCCTCTCACTGTTGTGGCCTCTCCCGTTGCGGAGCACAGGCTCCGGACGCGCAGGCTCAGCGGCCATGGCTCACGGGCCCAGCCGCTCCGCAGCATGTGGGATCTTCCCGAACCGGGGCACGAACCCGCGTCCCCTGAATCGGCAGGCGGACTCTCAACCACTGCGCCACCAGGGAAGCCCCCTGTTTGTTTTTTCTTGGCTTCTTCTGCATTACTTGAACATTTTTGATGCTTCATTTTTATTAAATTATAACGTTTTTGAGAGTATTTCTTTATATAGATTCCTTAGTGGTTGCTCTGGGTATTATTATACATGCATATAATTTATCACTGCCTATTGATGTTGATTCTTTACCATTTCAAGAGAAGTATAGAAATCTCACTTTCATTTAGGTCCCTTTATTACCTCAATTTAATAAATATAATCACCTTTAAAGTATTCCCTCTACAAATATTGAACACATCAAACAGTGTGATAACTTTTTCTTCGACTATGAAACCATAAAATGTGATTAAAGAAACTCATGAGATGAAGGATGAAGGATAGCCTATTATGTTTATTTCTTTTTACCCATTCCATTGCTCTTTCCTTTCTGATGGTTCTAGCCTTTTTTCTATTATTTTCCTTCTGTCTGGAAAGCTTTCTTAGGCATTCTTTTTCTGTTGTTGGTTTTTTTTATTATATAGACACTGGAATTTATTGTTGTGGTTTTTTAAAAATAGTTAGCTTAAATTTTCATTTTGAAAAAATACTGATGCCTGGGTTCTACCCACAGAGGTCATGATTTAACTGATCTGGGATATATCCTGGATAGGATGACTTTTTTTTTTTAAACATCTTTATTGGAGTATAATTGCTTTACAATGGTGTGTTAGTTTCTGCTTTATAACAAAGTGAATCAGCTATACGTATAGCCCCATATCTCCTCCCTCTTGCATCTCCCTCCCACCCTCCCTATCCCACCCCTCTAGGTGGTCACAAAGCACGGAGCTGATCTCCCTGTGCTATGTGGCTGATTCCCACTAGCTATCTATTTTACATTTGGCAGTGTATATATATCCATGTCTTAGGCACTCTAAGGATAAGTGTGCTAGCAACAAATTATCTTCATCTGAGAATGTTCTTCTCCTTCAACCCTGAAGGATAGCTTCACTGACTATGTGATTTGGGGCTAATGGTTCTTTCCTTGCAGCACTTGAAAAATACTGTGCTACTTCCTTCTGACCTCCATGGTTTCAGAAGAGAAATCCACCATCATTCAAGTCAGTGTTCCTTTATAGGTAATGTGTCATTTTTCTCTGGCTGTTTTTAAGAATATTTCTCTCTTTAGTTTTTACAAGTTTGACTATGATGTGTCTTGGTGTGGATTTCTTTGAGCTTTTCCTATTTGGGATTTGCTCCTCTTCATGAATCTGTAGACTTATATCTTTTGCAATTTGGGGAGTTTTCGGCTATTATCTCTTCTGATACATTTTCAGGCTTTACTCTCTAGAACTTTAATGTCAGAACTGTTCAACCTTATTTTATTATTGTCCCAAAGATCCCTGAGGCTCTCCAATGTTTTTTCAGCCTATTATCTCTCTGTTGTTCAGACTAACTAAATTCTATTGATCTCTCTTCAAGTTCACTGCTTCTATCCTCTGTCATCTCCACTCTACTATTAAGTCCATCCAGTAAGTTTTTTATTTTGGTTGTTGTATTTTTCAATTCTATCATTTTCATTTACTTCTTTTTTATAATTTATTTCTTTGCTGAAATTTTCTGTTCTTTCTTTTGTTTCAGGAGAATTTGATTTGTCGTTGATTGTCAAAGCATTTCTATGATGGCTGCTTTAAAATCCTTATCCAATAATTCCAACATTTGAGTCATCTTGGAACTGCACCAGTTAAAATTACCTTTTTTCATTCAAATTGTGGTTTTCCTAGTATGATGAAGGTTTTTTTTCCCCCTGTATCCTGGAAATTTTAATCATTTGATATTGACCTATTTAAGTCTTCTATTTTAGTAGGCAGTTGCTCTGTTTAGTTTTAGAGTACAGGTTTGGTGCTACCTTTTTTGGGCTTTCGTTCCAATGACAATTTAGTTTTTTGAGCACTTACAGTGCTATCTGGTCAATTTTATTCTTCTGGTGCTGCTAATTCTCCTGCTCAACCTATGGTGATGTTTTCTGCAGGGGCAGAACTGCCTCTCTGGGTTGTTTACTGTCTGTGGGTGACCATCTAGGGAGGAAGGGGCAGAAGCCATCGGGCCTAGGTCTCCTTATGTTTCTGGGTAGAGCACAGGAAGACACAGGGCTTCATTGTTGCAGCTATGAGTGTATGAGATCACCCACTTGGTCAGCTTGTGATCAGGGGTTGGAATGGCCAAGGCTTTGCTGCTTCTGCTGTAAACAGATCAGACCTCCTGCAGGGGCTGTGGTTGTAGAGTTGAGGCTGGGGGTCCCACTAGATCTCTGTTGGACTTCCTTCCTTAGACCTGTGGCCAGAGACAGCAGGCTTTTCTTGTTTGTCTGTTTGTTGCCTATTTGTGTTGGCAGTTCCAGGTTGCAGACCTCTCCTGCACACAGTCTAAGAGATAAAATGAAAACCCAAGGAACTCACCGCATAGTTGGTTCTCAAGTCCTGAGGTCCCTAACCCATCCTCCTCCTCCTTTGCAGCTCTGAGTCCTTTTATAATTGTCTTTTCAATAATTTCCAGGGTATTTGGTTATACTTTGGGGGAGAGGGGAACAGAGGAGAGTGAGTATACTCCATCCTGTTTTGGAACCAGAAGAGCTAACAGGTATGTTTGCCGCCCACTCTGTGCAGGGCTCTGCACTCAGCTTCCACAGCTACCCAGACAGAAGCAAACCCTCAGGGACTTGCCAACTGCCTGGACCATGGTGATGGGGTACCTCTGCTACAAGGCTACAGGTTTCTCAGTGGTAGCCTGAGATAAAGTCTCACAAGAGCGAATCTTCCTTTAATCCAAAGTTTCAAAGTTGCTTTTATTTTATTTCTATTATTTATTTATTTATTTAGGCCACACCGTGCCGCAGGCAGGATCCTAGTTCCCCCACCAGGGATCGAACCCATGCCCCCTGCTGTGAAAGCGTGGAGTCTTAACCACTAGACTACCAGGGAAGTCCCAAAGTTGCCTTTATTTTAATCATATGGGATGAACGTTTTTCTCAATGTGTTGTACAGTCCCGAAATGGATCAAAATCTGAATTCTTCCTGGTGCCCTCCACCCCTTGCTGTACTATGTCTCCTGCCCGTGGTCCAGCTCAGCAAGTGCACCTACCTGCCATCTGCTTCTACCTGCTTTTGTAGCTCCCCTCTCTCCTGCCTTACTGTCAGCCTGTCAGTTGTCACTCTGACTTCCGGGTACCTACTTTTGGAAGGCTCCTCATTTCAATCCTTAGTTCTAATTTGCTGAAGGTCAAGGAAGTCATCTAGCCAAGACTGTTTCTATTGTTTCTAAATGAAGAATAAAACTGACTGGGCAGGGGCAACTAACATACGTGTGTGTTATGAGCCAGAGCTTGGGTACTTGGTGTTTTGATAATATTTTGGCAGTTCGGTGGCTGTTTTTACTACATTCTTGTTATTGGCTGTGTTCCAGATAATCAAGGCTGCTAGAATAGTGGCCTCTAGAAAAACGAAGCATTTTGGCTTGTATTTAGTAAACAGACCCCATCCCACACGACACCTAACAGTTTTAAGCTCTGTGACATGGACTCAATAAGTCCTTGTTGGGTAAAATAGACAAAAGTGAAGATACTTTTTTTCTACTTTTCTATTACAAGAGAAGAGCTGAAAGGATATTTTATGACCCTCTCCAAAAGAAATTGTTTCTGTGCCAAAGTCAAACATGAGACATTTCAACCCAAAATAAAATCGACAATACTGTGGGTAACTTAATTGTAACTCTTCTGCAAGAAACTAGTATGAAAGTGAAAGGGGGTTTCAGTTGAGTTTTGTTGGAAATTAAATCCAATTATAGTTAGCATTAACTAGATACTGGATAAAACCATTTCCAAAATGTAGAACACTCCTATCCTGGACCCAGATTTTAACGAGGAGGCCCCATGCCAGGGACCTCCAGTCACTGAGAAGGAAACCTGGACGCCCAAAACCAGGCCCTGGAATTAGGTCTCACTGGTAAATGGACATGTGTGGCTTCACTGAACAAAAATAACAGACTGCCAAATACTTCTAAACTCACTTATTTGGATTCAAATGGGTCCCTGAAATAATCATATGCCCTGATTTCCTAGCAAACTTTTGCCAAGACTATAAAAACTTTACTAATAGCACACATGTTAGGAATAGACAAAACACACTCCTTCTCTTTCTCGCCTCCTCTGATGCACAATAGAAAGTGTTATTTGGATGTATATTTCCCCCCACCCTCCCCCAAACACACTGATGACTTCATCTTGAACTGTCAGATGATTATTTAACTGTGCTGAAGCCTACTTTGCCCACTTTGCAGCCGAATGACATAGGCAATTATATTCCCTTGAGGGTCTACTCCCCCTCTCAGGCTCAGCCCTGTTCCTGTCCCCAAGGGCTCCGAGAAGGGATGGTTTTTTAAGGAAACCGGCTCTCAGGAGCTGTTGTTTCCGTGGACTCTCCTTCCATGGTAACTGCGACCTGGCACCAGCTTGAGCAGTGACTTTGGTCCAGCAGCTTCTGCATCTGGCAGTGTGTGAGTGTACGTCAGTGTGCGCAAGTGTCTGTGTGTATGCATGTACATGAGTGCGTACAGAGGTTCCAACTCAGGAAGACCCTCATGGGCACTAGTTTCTTGACCAACTTCCAGGACTCCAAACAGCCTCTTGACACTGCTCTTCATCTGACCTGCCCCATCCAATCCCTCCTCCTCACAGCTACCAGATGGGTCTTTCTGAAACCCCAAACCACATGCAGCTGCATATCTCCCCTGTTCAGCACTTTCTGGAGACTCACTGCCTCACTGCCTGGAATGGGGTCTAGAGCCACCGTCTCCTTCACAGCCTCCCTTTCCACTGCTCAGAAAAAGCCTGCTCACTTTTCAAGATTCAGTTAAGACTCATAGCCACTATAAACTCTCTCCCAACCAGTCCATCCATCTCCCCACTTCAGTAAGCAGAAATGACATCATATTGTATATTTTGTAAGTACCATAACCCTACACAAAGGTCTCACTCTACTGGATGAAAAGTTCCTGCCAGGCAGGACCTCTACAAATGATCTTCAGATGCCCAGCTTCTCACCTGAGCACCTGGCATATAGCACTCAACCAATGTTTAACAAGTACACGAATGCATCTTTCAGCTGACAAAGAATTCCAGGCCCTTCCTGGGATAAAGTATACATTAAAAAGAAAAGTGAGCCCGAGGGGACTTTCCACATCAGGAAAGTGTGCAGTGCAAGAGCCTGCTGTGCACTTACAAGTAAAATCTTCTAGGTATAAGAGAGGATATGTTTTATGAAGAAGAAAAAGAGGACAGAGGGAGGAAAAGGGGGAAAATGAGGAGAAGAAGAAGGAGGAGGAATGGGAAGAGGAGAGGGGAACAGAAAATTCTATACCCAACCAAACTATCATTCAAGTATCAGGGGGAAAAATTCCAGTTATGTCATGGTAAGTTGGATTGTTGTTCTCAGTTCTTTACTCCCTCCCTTGGCTATGGTACCTTGAAGTGCATCTCAGCAAAGAAGGTGAGGTTTATACCCCCACTCTATTGGCTTTGGATTTGACCATATGACTTGCTTTGGCCAATCATATGTGAGCAAAACCTTGGAATGTGGTTTGGCTTAGCCTCTCGGGCTCCTTTCATTTGCCATGAGAAGAGTATGCCTCCAGGAGCTGCTCTCCCATAATGAGATACATGGAGCAGATCCAAATCTGACTTACAGTTGGAACCAAGCCCAGCCAAGCCTATCCAGAAGCAGCCAAACTCCAGCTGACCCACAAGTAAGCAAAATACATGTTTGTCATTATAAGTCTCAGAACCATGGGCTAATTGCTACATAGCATTAATGCAGCAACACCTGATTAATAGACAGACACAGAAAGCTTACTATTCAGGTCCCTTCTGTGAAAGAATTACTAGAAAATATCCTTCAGCAAAATGCAGTATAATCTAAGAGATGGTCAGGGAACCAAAAAAAAGTGATAGGAAAAGCATAAAATGTAGAGTTATATCTAAATAGGTATTGACTGTAGGGAAAAATTAACAATAATCCTGAAGTTTATCTCAGATGGTCTCAAAATGAGAAGTGGTGATAGCAGGGAAAGTAAAAATGTTCATGTCTTGTTCAGATGGGACAGGAGAAAATGAGGAATATAGATGTAATTAAGTCAACATCAATAGGGGAAAATAACTGTCAACGTGTAAATCAAAGTTTTTTATTACTTATTTATTTACTTGGTTGCGTCGGGTCTTAGTTGTGGGAGGTGGGCTCCTTAGTTGTGGTTTGCCAGCTTCTTAGTTGTGGCAGGCAGGCTCCTTATAGTTGTGGTATGCATGTGGGATCTAGTTTCTGGACCAGGGATCGAACCTGGGCCCCCTGCATTGGGAGCGTGGAGTCTCAACCACTGTATCACCAGGGAAGTCCCTAAATCAAAGTTTTAATGGTAATCACCAGAAAAATATAGAATTGAGAGGTATTACTTTCAATCTATTAGAATAAAAAAGAACAGATTAACATGAAGAAAACAATCAATCCACAGAAGGCAAGAAAAGTTTTTTTTAATTAAAAAAGAGACGAACAAGCAGCTTTTTAGAGACAAAACATAGACCAACATTGCAGGAATGAATTCAAACACATCAGTAAAAAGTCAAGGTTAAATTCTTCTATAAAGGCAGAAATTCTGGGATTACGGGACACTCCTGAAACAAAATGATGCAAAAAGGATACAAAGAAAAGATTAAAAAGAGAACAACATAGCAGGAAAATACTAACAAATAGACACTGGAACAATATTACTTCCAAACAATAGAATTATAATACAAAGCATCAAAAAGGACAAAGGAAAGTATATCTAATACAAAAGTAAATTTTATATAACAGTCAGCAACCTTGATGCTCCTGACAACTAATTTTGAAATATTTCATTTAAAAACTGATAGAAAGGCAAGAAGTGGTCAACCTACCTCACAACAGAGGCTTTAATGCACCTCTTCTGAAACTCAACAATAGACCCCAAAAAAGTGAAGATCTAGAAGATTTCAATAATATAACTAACAGGAATAACTGAATAGAGAAATGCATACCCAACAAGCAGAAAATACACATTAATTTCAAACACAAAAAAACCCTCACAAAAATTGGCCACTATCAGACTTCATAGAAAACTTCAACAGGTTTCTCAAAGCAGAAATCTCACGGGGCGCCTTCACTGAACTCAATTCCATAAATTATAAATTAATAGCAAAAAAAGAACCAAAACCCCAATTCATCTGAGAACTTTAAAATAACCTTCTAAGAAAACAGACATAGTCAAGTCATTTACTCATGCCTCCCAGATTGTTGCTCTTGAAATTTTCCACTGCTGTATGTTGTTTTTTTCGGCGTATCTTTTTCCCTCCTAGAACACCCACCTCTTAATCAAGAACTGTAGTTAGAGGGTATTTAGATATAAATACCCTTTGCTTTTCTTCTTTATATCGCTGAAAATTTGTGCAAGTCACTGGCTGTACAGAACATAATAAAAGATTTTCATAGTCTTTTATTCTTAAAATAAGTATCTTTTACATTATTCTTTCTACATGATCCTTTTTTGTACCTTTAAGAATATTTTGATTACATCAAATTAATGTTACTTTTATAAAGGGGTCTTCAAGCGAGTAAAAGATGTACATTTTAGGTAGACAAAAAAATGTACCTTGAATTTGCATTCTCCTCTCTCACACCCAATCTGTAAACAATTGACATATTTTGTCCTAAAACACTTGGTTCAAGTTAAGCTTATTTGTTTTAAAGCCTGTATCATCAAACTCTCTTTAGATTTAAAATGCTATTGAATATGATACTTTTGAGGAGAGAGTGTGCCCAGAACTTAGGATACAATAGGCCAAGTAAGCTACATGTACAATAAATTTTCTAATTTTACACCTAAAACAAGGAGACATGGTCACTGAAATATAAAATATATATATGTATATATGTAAGACTTAATTTAGTCTTGCTTTGTTAAGCTGTTTGCTAGAGCGGTCAAGATCACAATATTACTCTAACTCTTAAAAGTGATGTAATCTGGTAGCAAAGTGTTAGTTCAAACACATGCACTTACATGATAAAAATTAATAAATTAACATCAAAAATGAAAACAGACAGAATTGTGATCTATTTTAAAACAAATACAGAGCATTGCATATCAAAACCTGTAAATTGGGCTTCCCTGGTGGTGCAGTGGTTGAGAGTCCACCTGCCGATGCAGGGGACACGGGTTCGTGCCCCGGTCCGGGAAGATCCCACGTGCCATGGAGCGGCTGGGCCCGTGAGCCATGGCCGCTGGGCCTGCACATCCGGAGCCTGTGCTCCACAACGGGAGAGGCCACAGCAGTGGGAGGCCCGTGTATCGCCAAAAAAAAAAAAAAAAAAAGCAAAACCTGTAAATTGCAGCCAGAGAGATATTCTGAAAAAGATTTACAGCCTTTAATGCAAATATTAGAAAAAATGTAATGAAAATGAATGCACTAAGCATTCAACTCAAGAAGCAAAAACCACAAAATATCAAAAAAGTGCAGAACTAATAAATATAAAAGCATAAATAAATGAGTTGCTAAATGAAACCAAAGATTCGTTTCTTGAAAGCTAGATCAATAGCTAAATAACTGACTCCTTTAAAATGAGTCAAGAATTTAAAATTTAGTTGTGTGTGTGTGTGTGTGTGTGTAAGCAAGTGAATACAAAAGTAATAGGATCTCAAGTTAGTGGAGATTAAATAAATTCAATTGGAACAATCAATAAAGTTTACTGCAACAGAATTAAGGTAGATCCCTACCTCACACCATACACACAAAGTTGACCTCCAAATGAATCAAAGAACAAACATAAAACACTATAAAAGCATTATGAAAAATATAAGATAAACGTTTTGTAAATTTAGGGTAGAGTAGAAATAAATTGCAAACCCTATAAAGAAAAGGACTACATACATTCTTCTATTGTGTACAGCAAGAACAAAAATAAGGTTTAAAAGCACAGAATGGATGAAAATATTTGCAACATGCATTACAGATAAAGAATTAGCATCCAGAATTATAAATAATTTAATCAGAAAAAAGTAAGAACCCCTCCCCTTTTCTTTCTACCCTAAGAAAGTCAATAAAGAGGTCCGTGATTTCAGCACTCATTCTCCTTAGTTTTCTGCCCAGACTTGGTATACACCAGTGAAATACAACCTTCCAAAACCCACAGCATAAGTAACCTGACTGTATTATGTTGATAGAAAGCCACATGAGTAGCTGTCTAGATAGAGATGTAGAACTCACCATGCATGACCTCTTCTAAAATGATGTTGTCATGGTGTTCCAGGTGCCGACTGCCTGATCAGAGCACAGCTTCTGCAGACTGTTTTTACTCTGCAGCTACATGAAATTAACATCCCATATAAGAAACCATACTGGATGCTCAACATCACTAATTATTAGAGAAATGAAAATCAAAACTACAGTGAGGTATCACCTCACACGGGTCAGAATGGCTGCCATCAAAAAGTCTACAAATAATAAATGCTGGAGAGGGTGTGGAGAAAAGGGAACCCTCCTACACTGTTGGTGGGAATGTAAATTGGTGCAGCCACTATGGAGAACAGTATGGAGGTTCCTTAAAAAAACTAAAAATAAAGTTACCATAGGAACATGCAATCCCACTCCTGGGCATATATCTGGAGAAAACCATAATTTGAAAAGATACATGCACCTCTGTGTTCATAGCAACATTATTTACAATGGCCAAGACATGGAAGCAACCTAAATGTCCATTGACAGATGAATGGATAAAGAAGATGTGGTACATATATTCAACAGAATACTACTCAGCCATCAAAAAGAATGAAATAAAGACATTTGCAGGAACACGGATGGACCTAGAGATTATCATAGTAAGTTAAATAAGCCAGACAAAGACAAATATCAAATATCACTTATATGTGGAATTTAAAAAAAATTGATACAAGGGACTTCCCTAGTGGCACAGTGGTTAAGAATCCATCTGCCAATGTAGGGGACACGGGTTCGAGCCCTGGTCCGGGAAGATCCCACATGCCGCAGAGCAACGAAGCCTGTGCACCACAACTACTGAGCCTGCGCTCCAGAGCCTGCGAACCACAACTACTGAACCTGCGTGCCACAACTGCTGAAGCCCGAGCACCTAGAGCCAGTGCTCCGCAACAAGAGAAGCCACTGCAATGAGAAGCCTGCACACCGCAATGATAATTAGCCCCCGCTCGCCGCAACTAGAGAAAGTCCACGCGAAGCAACGAAGACCCAATACAGTCAAAAATAAATAAAAATAAAATAAATAATTTTAAAATTGATACAAATGAACTTGTTACAAAACAGAAACGGATCCACAGACATAGAAAACAAATTTACGTTCACCAAAGGGGAAAGTGGGGAAGAGGGATAACTTAGGAGTTTGGGATTAACAGATAACACACTATTGTATATAAAATAGATAATCAACAAGGACCTACAGTATAGCACAGGGAACTAGACTCAATATTTTGTAATAATCTATAAGGGAAAAGAATCCGATAAAGAATATATATGTGTGTGTGTGTATATATATATATATATATATTAACACAGCCTCCTGTCCATATGACATAGATCCAGAAATGTTATAGTGCTCTGTTTTTACTTATAGAAACAGTTTCTACGTAAAATTGATCATCCACGTTCAAGCAGAGCAGGTAAAGTTTAGCTAGAACATCTTATTGCTGTTTTGCTATTACTATTGTAAAAAGAAAATCTGTCCTAAATTGCTTTCTATCACTCTTAGTAAAGCATAATAATCATTCTATTTTAACAAACTCTTTAAAATTTTTTTCTCTTTTCTTTTTTTCCCAGTTTTATTGAGATATAATTGACAGATAGCACTGTATAAGTTTAAGATGTACAGCATAGTGGTTTGACCTACACATACTGTGAAATGATTACCACAGTGAGTTTAATTAATATCTAGCTTCTCATATAGATACAAAAAGAACAAAAGAACCTGTAATGGAAAAGAATCTGAAAAAGAATACACACACACACACATATCCATAACTGAATCACTTTATTGTACACCTAAAACTAACACAGCATTGTAAATCAACTATAAAAACAAATATCGTATATTAACGCATATATGTGGAATCTAGAAAAATGGTACAGATGAACATATCTGTAGGGCAGGAATAGAGATGTAGACATAGAGAACAGACATGTGGACACGGGGCGAAGGGGAGGGTGGGACGAATTGGGAGATTAGGTTTGACATAAATACATTACCATAAGTAAAATAGATAGAAATGGGAACTTGCTATATAGCGCAGGGAGCTCAGCTCACAGGGAGCTCAGCTCGGTGCTCTGTGGTGACCTAGATGGGTGGGATGGGGGGTGGGGGGGAGGTCCAAGAGGGAGGGGATATATGTATACACATAGCAGATTCACTTCATTGTACAGCAGAAACTAACACAACATTGTAAAGCAATTATACTCCAATAAAAAAATTTTTTTAATTAAAAAAAATTTTTTTAGATTCCATATGTATAGCTGATTCACTTTGTTATAAAGCAGAAACTAACACACCATTGTAAAGCAATTATACTCCAATAAAGATGTTAAAAATTTTTTTAATTAAAAAAAATTTAAAAGAAAGAAGAATGTGATGAGAATGCTCTGGATCTATACTCTCTTAACAGCTCTGTATTACAGCAGATCTATATTACAAACCTTTTTTTTTAACAGGACAGTGTGGATAGGCAATTTACACAAAGAGAAAGACAAACAGGCACTACGTATATAAAAAGACACCAGCCTCACTAGTGTCTGCACTAAGGGCCGTGCAGAAGAGGGAAGGCAGAGAAAAGCACAAACCCTTGCACTTGAACCCTTGCAGATTTGCAAAGTAGCAATGGAGGAAAAGTTCAGTGTGCCAGCAGGAGGCATTCACGGGGGATGTCTCCCACCAAAACTTGAATCCTGACCTAAGGGGTCTCTTTGATTCATCACAAGTTGTGCCTCAGAATTTCTGGAACTTTGACAGAAGTACAAGCTCTTTGATGTTTCCATCTGCCTCATAACTACCATCACACTTTGTTTTCCTTTTTGGAGCACACATTCCGCAGTGAGTCTAGTGTGTAATTATTCTTGAAAACTTACCCACATGTAAATCAGGCCACAACGTTTTTTTCATGCAAAAAGCACCTAATCCTTCTTCCCAGGGTTGCAACACGAAACCTAGTCAACGTCTTAGAAACCACAGAGCCAGGCTTGCCCACAAAAACACCACTCCCAGGGGCACAGGCGTGATGAGCCCTGGTGGAGGAGGCTTAGCCATGTGAGACATTAAGAGCAAAGCATATGAGGCAGAATTAATAGTTAACAATTAAGAGAACATCGGGGGACATGGGCCAGGCCCAGGGAAGACAGGACAGTTATATCAGTTCTCCCGGCACATGTGACACGGCATCTGAGGGCACGACAACCTGTCCTAGAGACCAGCCCTCACCCTCAGGAAGTACTGCGTTTAGCCATCCTATTTGGGTTTTTTTGGTTTGTTTTTTTTTTGCAGTACGCTGGCCTCTCACTGTTGGGGCCTCTCCCGCTGCAGAACACAGGCTCCAGACGTGCAGGCTCAGCGGCCATGGCTCACGGGTCCAGCCGCTCCGCGGCATGTGGGATCTTCCCGGACTGGGGCACGAACCCGTGTCCCCTGCGTCGGCAGGCAGACTCTCAATCACTGCGCCAGCAGGGAAGCCCAGCCATCCTATTTGTTTTTAATTGTAGTCAACACATAACGTAAAATTTACCATCTTAACCATTTCACGTGTATTGTTCAGTAGCATTAAGTACATTCACCATGTTGTGCGAACATCTCACTGTCCCTCCACGGAACTCTTGTCATCATCCCAACTGAAACTCCATACCCATTAAGCAATAAACCCCATATCCCCTCTTCCCAGCCCCCGTCAGCCACCATTCTACTTTCTGTCTCTATGAAATTGACTGCTCTAAGTATCTCTTATATAAGCAGAATCATACAGTGTTTGTCCTTTCATGATTGGCTTGTTTCACTTAGCATAATGTCCTCAAGGCTCATCCATGTTACAGCGTGTGTCAGAATTTCCTTGCTTTTCAAGACTGAATAATATTCCATTCTATGTACAGACCACATTTTGTTTATCCATTCATCTGTCCATGGACCCTTGGGTTGCTTCCATCTTTTGGCTTTTGCAAAAATCATCCTATGCCTTTTTTAAAGGCATCCAGAAGATTGCACAGTAACTCACTGCAAAGCCTTGCAGTGAGCTTTATTTTCCCCAGATGAGTCTCGTGTCTAACCTAAATCCTTTGTGCTACATCTTAAGGTCATCTCTCCCTCGTGCTCACTGAAGACTCCGCCTCTGCTCCACCACTTACAAGTTTTAGGACTTTTAGCAATGCCCTTCACCCTTCACCTTTCTACACCTCATTTTCTCATTGGTAAAGGGGGGAATCTCTGCAGGGCTTTGGGGAAAACTAAAGGAGCTAATGCACAGAGAGCAGTGGGCCCTGAGCCTGACACATGGTAAGAGTGCAATGCTGGTATCACTCTGAAATAAGCATGCTTTGTAGATTTAGGAATTGTCAATTTTCTCAGCTTTTTTTAACTCCTTGAGATGACGCATGTTTCCTAATCAAGTCCCCTTGTGTCCACTCAGTCAGCTCACACGTACAGAGATGCCCACTGAGCTATCCACACGTCCTTCTGCAGAATGGCTCAGGGCTGAGAATCAGGGCCGTGCTACGAGACCCAGTCTGGGGAAGGATCACTTAAGCCCCCTGGGAGTTAGGTTCTAGACTCCCATTCCTGGGAAAAAAGGGTCTCCAAATTCAGCAGCTGCTCCTCCAATAGGAAAAGGTGGCCACTTAAGAAAGGGTTAGAACCAAAGTCCACACTCCCAGGCACTCCCTGCCATGGGAGATCAAACCCATTGGCTTCAACAAAACCAATCATCTTAGAAGACTTTTTTTTAAAAGAAAGTCAGGCATACCATATATAAAACTACAATAAAAAGTCTTTGGTTAACAGAGGGGCTAAAAAAGAATCCTTAATGAGTGGTGTGGTTTCTTTTACTATCTGAGGAAGATTAAGATGACAAACATCACAAATTGACACGAAACAGTCACAGTCTCTGACTTTCCTGTCACTAATTCTCAGAATTCTAAAATGAAATAACAATCATCGTAATACACCATGGTTTTGCAGACTGCGATCTACCGAATTGCAAAAGGGGTTTCACCCAACGTTAATCCCTCAATGACTTTTCGTTTTTCATAATTGATGGTATTTCCTCCTTTTGCAAAGAGCGGCCGTGACACAGCAACTGTGACCCACGGAGGAACCTTGATTTTCTATGAAGACGGAGTGTTAGCCCCACCAGATCGCTGTCTTCCCACAGGACTTTGCTAAAGTCTCCAAAGAGAATTCCTCACTTTATTTTAAAGAAGGAAATCTGCAATTTCGTGAAATGTAGGCAGTCCTTGGAATGAAGAACTTTCAGTTCAGCAAATAACAAATAAGGAAAGAGTTCCTAAAAGGGTACTTCCCCTCCCAAACTGCCCCCCTCCCCGCTATCCAAAAGCGGAGCGTCCCTAGGAAGTCTTTCTTAAGCAGAAGTAGCATAAAGCAAATAATCAATTACCTTAGGACCCATCTTGCTAACAGACGCTTAAAATAAATCGAGATCAAGCACAGAGGCTGGCAGACACAGTTCAGAGCTATGGCGGCTTGATGCTGAGATGCTGAGTGTAGTTCCAGGCGAAGGCACTTGGTGGTGCTACTTTAGCTGCTGGGGTGCGCGCTGCCTCTAATGGCTCAAAGCAAAACACAGGCTGATCACTACTTCAACTTTCTGCCTTTTTCCAAAAAAGTAAAAACCCTTTTGGGATTTCTTTCGATGAGCAAAAACAGGTACTAATGTAGGTCTTTTGTAAAAGTGGAATGGCATAAGTGGAACTTTTGAAAAGTAGGGGATGCTTGTAATGGTTTTTCCATGAGGCCCATGCTGGCAACTTCTGCTGGGAACCACGGGGGCGTCAGAAGAGATGACTTTTGGGCTTAGATTCTTCCTGTGATTGTTGAAGTGAAGAGCGAAATCACAATCTGACTTGTTATCCAAACTCCTCTAGGCCAAGAAGAGAGGAAGAAATGGGTATTAAATATTTACCAAGTCTCAGTGGCTGCAGCAATGCCAACCATTAACATGTATCGAGTTGGGTACTCTGCTGTGCCTGTTACGTGTACCGTCTCATTTATTATTCGCAGTGTTAAGTCCCCAATATGTAGATGGAGAAACAGAGCCTGAGACAAGATTCTGTCCCAAGATGTCTCAGTTAGTGGACCACGAGGTCTAGATTTGGAGCCAGGGGCCAGAGCTTTCATTCACGTCCACTGCTGTCATTGGTACAGGTGAGGAATCTTTGTCATTGACTTTCTGAGGAGTCCATCAGAGGTCGCCCATCCGGAGCAGATGGAGACAAGGTTGAAAACCACAACATCTTTTCCTCAAATAAAACAGGTTTAAGGAAGGTTAAGTTCCCACAGTGTAGGTAAAGGCTGCCACAGAAAGGACTTTGTACTTGAAAAGTAAGTAAATGAAGATCTAAATAGACATTTCTCCAAAGAAGACATACAGATGTCCCAAAAGCACATGAAAAGATGCTCACCATCGCTAATTAGAGAAATGCAAATCAAAACCACAATGAGGTATCACCTCACTTTGGTCAGAATGGCCATCATTAAAATGTCTACAAATAATAAATGCTGGAAAGGGTGTAGAGAAAAGGGAACCATCCCACACTGCTGGTGGGAATGTAAGTTGGTGCAGCAACTATGGAGAACGGTATGGGGGTTCTTTAAAAAACTAAAAATAGAGCTACCATAGGATCCAGCAATCCCACTCCTGGGCATATATCTGTAGAAAATCATACTTTGAAAAGATACATGCACCCCATTTTTCATTGAAGCACTATTTATGATACCCAAGACATGGAATCAACCTAAGTGTCCATCAACAGATGAATGGATAAAGAAGATGTGGTATATATATATATATATATATATATATATATATATATACACACACAATGGAATATTACTCAGCCATAGAAAGGATGAAATAATGCCATTTGCAGCAACATGGATGGACCTAGAAAGTATCATACTAAGTTAAGTAAGCCAGACAGAGAAAGACAAATATCGTATGATATCATTTATACATGGAATCTTAAAAAAAGGGATACAAATGAACTTATTTACAAAACAGAAAGAGACCCACAGACTTAGAAAACAAATTTATGGTTACCAAAGGGGAAAGGTGGGGGGGAGGGATAAATTGGGAGGTTGGGATTAATACAGACACACTACTATATATCAAATAAACAACAAGGACCTACTATATAGCATAGGGAACTCTACTCAATATTCTGTAATAACCTATACAGGAAAAGTAAGCAATGGACAGTGACGGGTTCCCCTTGCGGTAGGCTGAACATATGAGGCACTCAGGGTCTCACAGGCTTTCAGTGGACTGGAACAAAGAAAATAAAAGAAGCCAAAAGTAGAACTGCTGCTTCTGAGAGCTATGGATAAGGGGCTGAGTGAGCTCTGCTGGGTGAGATTTCAAGAACTCAAGCAAGCACCAAATCACACCTGCACACAACACTCTCCCGAACAAAGAGATCTTCCTCTTGCATGGGAACTTATTTGCCTTCTGAGTCTGAGAGATGTGGCATCCAGACCAGGAATGCAGAACACAGGGACATGGGGAGGGGTGTAATTGAAGGAGGAAGCTGAGCCAATGTCCTTCCTCCCTTTCCCCATAAGTTAGTAGCTAACATGCAAGGAAGAGCTTTGAAGGAGTCTGGTTCCCTTCCTTCTAAAAAACAATCTCTTGGGATTCCCTGGCGGTGCAGTGGTTAAGAATCCCCCTGCCAATGCAGGGGACACAAGTTTGAGCCCTGGTCCAGGAAGATCCCACATGCCGCGGAGCAACTAAGGTTGTGCGCCACAGCTGCTGAGCTTGCGCTCTAGAGCCTGCGAACCATAACTACTGAGCCCATGTGCCACAACTACTGAAGCCTGCACGCCTAGAGCCCACGCACTGCAGCAAAGAGCAGCCCCCACTCACCGCAACTAGAGAAAGCCCATGCACAGCAACGAAGACCCAATGCAGCCAAAAATTAATTAATTAATTAATTTTAAAAAAAGATCTCTTTCCCACCACTACATATAAACCACATCTTGAGGAGAGAAAGAAGTTTCCACCTAATAAGAAGATTATGCCACGGAGCTCCTTCTGTCCCAGGAAAAAAATATAAGAACATAATTCTTTTATTCATGACTCGCTGAGTTCCCACCATGTGTCAGATGTTATACCAGGCACTTGGGAGTTGAGCACAGGTGAAGAAGGCAGCACACAGGAAGCTTCATGACTGGACAGCTGGGCAGGAAGGCAAAGACGTTGACCCGGAGCTGTGGGAGCACAGGAAACGTCTGATCTGGGGTGGAGCAGGGCAACCAGTGTCAATGCCTTACTCCCAGATGTGAGGAAATAGGGCAGAAAAACTTACAAATTATTCAAGTCTGTTCTGTCTGGAATCCTTGAGGTGAGATGAGAAGCCACCAAGGCAGTTGACTTCAGAGCTCTGTGCACAGAGATACTTTGTTGCCAGGCGTTTCATAGACCAGTAGAGTTAGAAGAGGACCCTAAGATGTTCCACGTCAATGCCCTCCTGTTACAAGTGAAGAAAGTGACCTAAAGAAAGTGGCCCCAAGAGAGTTTCAGGGACCTGTTCAAGAAAACTAGATAACTGTCTGATCAAAAGCTGAAGCCCACTTTTCTTCAATTTGGCCTGATCATCAATTTGCTCTGATTCATCCATCCATCCACCATCTGCCCATTCATTCATTCATTCAAAGATTTACTAAAACATTTCATTGACATATTTACAGAGTGCTAATTATATGCCAAGAACTGGCCTTGGCCCATCATCTCTCTAGGACAAAAGAATCTAAGATTCACATGAAAATAAACTTCATTATGGCTATTTCAAATTTATTAATATTAGAAGTGTTGTAATTGCTGTGTCATTCAGTATGTCCCTGCTTCAATCTCAGTCTAACCACCTACTGGTGAAAGACTTCCAGGCATGGGGAGCATTGACAGCATCTTCTATGGTATACTATAGTAAAACTACAGAAAACCAAAAACTCAAAAAAAGAAGAATCCTGAAAGCAGCCAGAGTGGGGAAGACATATGACCTTCAAAGGAGCAGCAGTGAGACTTACAGTTAACAAAAACACCTTACAGTTAATTAAAAACAGAAAACTTACTGTTAATAAAACAGCTTACAGTTGATCAACAGCAATGCTGAAAGAAAAAAAGAAAACTTACAACCAAGAATTCTACACCCAGTGAAATATCTTTCAAAATTGAAGGCACAATAAATGCACTTTCAGACCTCAAGTCCCTCCAACAATAACCTGAGAGTATTCATCAGAAGAAAACCCACACTGAATGAAATACTCTTTAGCAAAAGGAAAATGTCCCCCCCCACCAGAAAAGAAAAGAAAACCACAAAAGAAAAGAAAAACAAGGAACCACAAAGAAAAGCAAGAAAACCACAAAGAAAAGCAAGGAAAAAGGCATATATGTGGGTAAATGTAAACAAATACTAATTGTACAAAACAATAATGATGTCTTACGGAAACTAAAGTATATGTAGGATTAAAATTCATGATTACTATAACGGCACAAAAGGCATGAGAGGAGTAAACAAAGTTAAACTGTTTCAAGGTAATAATATTGTCTGAGAAATGATGAAAAATATATTTATTTATATTCAAGTATAAAAGGCCAAGAATATAAAAATAACTATCTAATGGAAAAGGGGAAATTGGACAATAAAAGTATTTTATTAATACAAAAGTAAGCAATTAGGGAGAGAAAAAGAAACATAAAACAAATTACAAATAGAAAACAAATTATAAGATGGACATAATTATATAAAAATGGAAATAAAACAAATGTTCCAATTAAAAGACTGATGTGACATCAGCAAAAGTGGAGGAGTAAAGACCTCCAAAAGTTTGCCTCTCCAGAAAAGCAATATAAAAACTGGCAAAATTTCTCAAAATCAACTTTTTCAGAACTCTGGAAATTAATCAAAGGCTTGCAGCAGTCCAGGGAAATAAAAATCAACTAAATCTCAGGAAGAAAAGAAATAAAATGTATCTAATTGGAAAAGAAGTAAAACTGTATCTATAGTCATATATATATATATATATATATATATATATATATATATACATATATGGATATAGATATATATGATTATATATATAATCCTAAAGAATCCACAACAACAAAATCTATTAAAACTAATAAACAAGCTCAGCAAGGTTACGGGATACACAATCCATATTCAAAAATCAGTGGTATTTCAGGGGAGTGGCCAAGATGGTAGAGTAGGAAGACCCTGAGCTCACCTCCTCCCGTGGGCACACCAAAATTACAACTATTTACAGAGCAACTATTGATGAGAACAACTTGAAGAATAGCAGAAAATATTTTCCACAACTAAAGGTATAAGGAAGGAAGCACAATGAGATGGGTAGGAGGAGTGAACACACAGTATAGTCAAGACTCAAATCCTTGGATAGCACACCCTTGGGTAAGTGACCCACAACTGGGAGGATATCATAATTGCAGAGTTTCTTCCCGAAGAACAAGGGGTCTGAGCCCCACATCAGGCTCATCAGCCTCAGGGTCCTGCACCAGGAAGACGAGCCCCCAGATCATCTGGTTTGAAGGCCAGTGAGGCTTGCATATGGAGAGCCTGAGGGATGTAGGAAACAGAGCCTCTGCTCATAAAGGGCACACAAAAACTTCACACATTCCAAGACCCAGCACAGAGGCAGTCATTTGAAAGGAGCCTGGGTCAGACCTACTTGCTGATCTTGGAGAGCCTCCCAGAGACGCAGAAGGCAACTGGGACTCACCTTGGGGACCTAGATGCTGGTGGCAGCCATTTGGGGAGCTCGTTCTACCACAAAGACACTGGTGCTGGCCAGTGCCACCTTGGATTCCTTCCTCTAGTCTATTAAGGTCATGGGCTTACCTGCCCACCAGCCAGTTGGCACAAGTCCCAGAACCCTCAGGCCAAGCAGCCAGCTGAACAAGGACCCAGCGTCTCCCACAAGCAGACCCAGGACCCAGCCCACCCACCAGTGGACTGACACAAGCCCCGAGATCCCACAGGCCCTGGCCCTATCTACCAGCAGCCCAGTACCAGCCCCAGAACCCCTGGCCCCACATCCAGCAGCCCTGGGATCTGGTCCCCCCCACTACGAACAACAAGCTGGCACCATCTCCAGGGCCCTGAGCCCCACAGCAGCCACACGAGTGAGTTGATACCCACCCACAAGTGGGATGATACTAGCCCCAGACACCCCAGCATCTGCAGCCAGCCACCGCAGGACCAGCCCCACCCACAAACTGGTCGGCACCAGCTCTGGGACCCCCAGGACCTGCAGCCAGCTGCACTGGGACCCAGCCATGACCACCAGTGGCTGGCAGCCTTCATACGAGGCAGCTCCCGGCAGGCAGTTAGGCCAGGGGCCAGCCCCACCTACCAGCACACCCACAGTAGTCAGACATGCATCAACAGAAGTGCCCACTCAGCCCACATATAGGGCACCCCTATATTATGTAGCTCTGATGAACAGAGGGGAATGTGCTGCTGAGCCCCATAGGACATCCCCTATGGCTTCTTCTCCAAGATCAGGAAACATAACTGACCAACCTAATACATACAAATAAACACAGAGAATTAGGAAAAATGAGGCAACAAAGGAATATGTTCCAAACAAAGGAACAAGGTAAAACCCCGGAAGAAGAACTAATCAAAGTGGAGATAAGCAATCTATCCAATAAAAAGGTAATGAGTATAAATATGCTCAATGAATTTGGGAGAATGATGAACACAATGAGAAGTTTAAAAAAGAGATAGAGAATGTAAAAAAGAAACAAAATAGAGCTGAAGAATACAATAAATAAATAAAAATACACTGGTAGGACTCAACAGTGGATTAGATGACACAGAGGAACAGATCAGTGAACTGGAAGACAGAGTAGTGGAAATCACCCAAGCTGAACAGAAAAAAGAAAAAAAGAATTTTAAAAAATGGTGACAGTTTAAGAGACCTCTGGGACCACATCAAGCATACTAACCTTAGGGATCCCAGAAAGAGAAGAGAAAGAGAAAGAGGTAGAGAACTTATTTGAAGTAATAGTAATTCACCTTCACAGGTGACTTCTACTAAACATTTAAAGAGTTAATGCCTATTATTCTCAAGCTATTCCAAAACATTTTAGAGGGAGGAACACTTCCAAATTCATTCTACAAGGCCAGCATCACTCTGATACCAAAAGCAGAAAAAGACACCACATAAAAAGAAAATTACAGGCCAATATAACTGATGAACATAGATGCAAAAATCCTCAACAAAATATTAGCAAATTGAATTCAACAATACGTTAAAAGTATCATACATCATGATCAAGTGGGATTTATCCCAAGGATGCAAGGATGATTCAATATCTGCAAATTAATCAATGTGATACACCACATTAACAACCTGAAGAATAAAAATCATATGATCATCTCAATAGATGCAGAAAAAGCTTTCGACAAACCTCAACATTGACTTATGATAAAAACTCTCAACAACACGGGTATAGAGGGAACATACCCCCTATCAAAACACCAATGGCATTTCTCACAGAACTATAACAAATAATTCTAAAATTTGTATGGAAACGTAAAAGACCCCAAATAGCCAAAACAATCTTGAGAAGGAAGGACAAAGCTAGAGGCGTCACATGCCCTGATTTCAAACTATACTACAAAGCTACAGTAATCAAAACAGTGTGGTACTGGCCCCAAAACAGACATACAGATCAATGGAACAGAATAGAGAGCAAAGAAATGAATCCACACTTACATGGCCAATTAATCTTTGACAAAGAAGACAAGAATATACAATGGAAAAATACAGTCTCTTCAATAAGTTGTGTTGGGAAAACTGAACAGCTACATGCAAAAGAACCAAACTGGACCACTTTCTCACACCATATACAAAAATAAACTCAAAACGGATTAAAGACTTAAATGTAAGACCTGAAACCATAAACTTCCTAGAAGAAAACATAGACAGTACAGTCTTTGACATCACTTTTAGCAATATTTTTTGGATATGTCAGGCAAGAGAAACAAAAGCAAAAATAAACAAATGGGACTACACCAAACTAAAAAGCTTCTGCACAGCAAAGGAAACTACCAACAAAACAAAAAGGCTGCCTACTGAATGGGAGAAGATATTTGCTAATGGTATAGCTGATAAGGGGTTAATATCCAAAATATACAAAGAACTCATACAAATCAACATTTTTTTAAAAAAAAGGTTAAAAAAATGGGCAGAGGACTGGAACAGACATTTTTCCAAAAGAGATGTACAGAGGGACACAAGCCCATGCAAAGATGCTCAGCTTCACTAATCGTCAGGGAAATGCAAATCAAAGCCACAATGAGACACTACTACACACACTCCAGAAAATAAATTAATAGTATCAAGTATCTATAAGGATATTCAGCAAAGGAACACACATACACTGCTAGTGGGGCTATCAACCACTTTGGGCAATTGTTAGGCAATGTTCACTGAAGCTGAACATAAACACATCTATGACCCATCATCCTGTTCCTAGATGCAGACTCAACAGGTGTGCCAACATATATTTGTCAAAAGACATGTTCATGGCACCATTATTCATAAAGGTCCAAAAGTGAAAACAACTCAAATGTCCATAAAGGAAGAAGGGATGAATAAATAGAATTCATGAATACATTTATACAATAGAGCTCTATACAGCAGTGGAAGAGAAAGAACTACAACGCAGAGGGTTCTCACAGGTGGAATGTTAAGCAAAAGAAGCCAAGCTCAAAAGACCACATACTGTATGGTTCCACTTATCCAAAGTGTAATAAAACCAGCAAAATCAATCTATTGTGAGGGAAATGAGACTAGTTACCTCTGGAGGAGGTGATGCTTGGAGGGAGACAGGAAGGGAGCATATTGGGTGCTGTTAATGCTCAAAGTCTTTGTCTAGGTGGCGTGTGCTGACTCTGTAATAATTCAGCACGATGCACACATTGTTCTCCATGTACGTGACACTTAAATTAAATGGTTCACCAAAAAAAAAGCATTGGAAAGGCCATCCAGAGTGCACCAGGAGGAGTGTGAGGGGACAGCAGGGCAGGTGAGAGTGAGGCTGAGCAGAACCTGCGAGCAAAGTCGAAAAGCACCACCAGGATTCCCCCCTCTTGTCAACTGTGCCAGGCGGGATCAAGGGCTGGTCCTGCTGAGATGGAGCAGCTGCTTCTCTGAGTATCCGAGACAGACAATTTAGAAGAGCTGACTTGGTCCACATAGAACACTTTATCTCATTGGGCTCCTCCCCATAGTTTTGAACCATATCCAACTCCTTTCTTTCTGACAGCACAAAGGGAAGGAACGTGCATACATGCAATTAACTTTAAAAGTGTCTCTGAAGATGACCGGGGGAAATGTTAGGCAGCTTTTGGAAGATGACTGTGTGACACCGCAACTCCAATACACAATTCTACTGCTGCTTGGAACTGCCACAACCACTTCGATGGCATCACTCACTAGCCCAGTTGAGCGTACACCATGTGTCAAGCAGTGTTCGTCACACTTTATATGCATTATGAACTTGTTTAATCCTCCCAATAAACCTATGAAGCATATCTTACCATCAACATCCCCAATTCACAGATGAGAACACTGAGGTACAAAAAAGTAGGCATCTTGCCAAGTTGCCACTCCTAGTTAATAGTGAAGCTGGGATTTGCCCCACAGGCTTCACCTCTCCACTCTACCACCTCCTGATGATCCAAGTCCAAGTCACCCCTACAGATTCCCAAGGTCGGCTTCTGCAAGACTGGGTTCATTTCTGGAGAAATACTCTTAAGGACTTCAAATCCAAAGCACGGAATACACGCACAGAGGGTAAAATGTATGTTCCAGAGAAAGAGGCTGCAGTTCTAAGTCTGATTCCCCCTAAAGACATCACATTGCTAACAGAAAGACTAATATCAAGCTTCTTATGGAAATGATTACAAACAACAAAAGTTCATCACCTATAAATGATGCTCTTTTCAAGAGGTTCACATGTACTTTAAAAGTTTTATTCAATCTCAGCACCAAATCCTGCTCTTTGTTCTATAAAACTGAATTACTGGGCTTCCCTGGTGGCTCAGTGGTTAAGAATCCGCCTGCTAATGCAGGGGACAGGGGTTCGAGCCCTGCTCCGGGAAGATTCCACATGCTGCGGAGCACCTAAGCCCGTGAGCCACAACTACTGAGCCCACGTTCCACAACTACTGAAGCCCACGCGCCTAGAGCCCGTGCTCCACAACAAGAGAAGCCACCGCAATGAGAAGCCCGTGCACTGCAACGAGGAGTAGCCCCTGCTTGCCTCAACTAGAGAAAGCCCACACGCAGCAACGAAGACCCAACACAGCCATAAATAAATAAATAAATAACTTAAAAAAAAAAAACCTGAATTATTACCACCTCTAGAAAAGGGTCTTCCCCCAGGAAGAACTTTTTCAAGCACAGACTATGCTCAGTAGGTAATGAGAATAGCTTGCTTTTGTGTTTCTAACCGCTACTCTATGGGACGGTGGCTCCGTAAGCTTTGATGTCACACCACTTGAAGCAGCTCTGCGTTGGCCTCAGAAGCTGTTCATCAGTGTCCTGGCAGAACTGGCCCCCTAGCTGATACTGTTGAGACCCCTTCCTCCCTCCTCTCTTTCTGGAGCATTCCAAAGCATATAGATTTTGGGGGGGGGGTGTTCACATGAGTATTCCTTGCACCTTCTAAGGGCTAGAAGGTGGGATGTAACACAGATGTAAACTAGCCCAGGGATGTAAATTGGCTTAAATCAATGGAGCCTGAACTATTCCAAACTGGGAAGGTCCGCATTGAGGTATACCGGCTTCTTTTCCAAAAGGGACCTTGTCTTTATCATTTATGGGGATTTCTAAGCTATCAGCTTTCAATCGTGGTAAAGAAGTGAATGCATGATTTGGAATGTGTTACAGATCAGCTGTGCCGAGGTTAAGAAGCCCGTTGTTTTCTAGCGTACAGGCTGTGAAAGCCACTTAAGTCACTCACGTCACCCTTTTTTGTTTACAGCTGATGGAATCAACTCCTTCAAAGAAGCATGGCCACAGAGGGAACTACTCCTTTTTACGATATAGCTTGAAGTCCTTGATTCCACGGGGACAAAAAGGAAATAAAAGGGGATAATATTGTAGCTAAATTGTGACATTGTGCCTTAAATGGAAGGACACTGTTGCCTCAAGGATCACCTTCCCAGGGAAGGGAACATGGGTCTTCATTGTTGGGGAACATCCGTATTCTTTTCCAGATGGCATCTACAAAATGTCACGTCTCAAACCGTTACAATACAAAGTCCTGCGTAAATGGAAAATGTTGCCCCAAGCAGTGCAAGACATAAAATGATTGCTCTGATTTCTAACAGTTCCATCCATCGCAGTATTTCATCCTCATGGACGCACACTCTACTGGAGGTTCCATGCTCATCATCTAGTTAAAACCAGACGCCTGCCTCTCACATGGGGAAAACTCTAGCAAGCCTGAGTCCTGAACCATGAAAAGGTTCGTATTCCCATCTTTGGTCTTTCCGCCCCAAACTCCCTGCTCTCGTACTGATGACCCAGACGTGCATCAAGTTCTTGGGTCAGATGTGGAAACATGGCCCCAACATCTGCATAGCTGCCCAAATTCGGACAGCTTGGCATCGAAGGCCCTGCCTTAAAAGCAGGGAAGCGGGGGCTAGGGGGCTCTGTGCAGGGTACCCAGCAGCACAGGGAGCAGAGATGGCCTTGAACTTATTGCCAGCTTCACTGCTCACAGCTGGGTGACCTCAAAGAGGTGGCTCAGCCTTTCTGAACCTCACTTTCCTCATCCGTAAACCCAGCCAGTTAAACCTACTGACCGGCTTGCTGTGAGATTTAAATAAATTAGCATACTGAGCCCAGCTCAGTGACCAACACAGGCACCACTCTTTCGTGTTAGGCGGTTACAGCCAGAAACGGCATCTGATGGTTCTGCCCTGGGAGGGGGGAACTTGCCCAGGGACGCTTCTAACTGTTGACAACCCGACACCAACTCACCCCTGACCCCCTCCCACGCACCACTCCCACAGTCTTTCAAAAGGGAAACCAGAGCTCCGGTATTTATTTTTGTTCAAAAAATGATGTTTTAGGGCTTCCCTGGTGGCGCAGTGGTTGAGAGTCCGCCTACTGATGCAGGGGACACGGGTTCGTGCCCCGGTCCGGGAAGATCCCACATGCCGCGGAGCGGCTGGGCCCGTGAGCCATGGCCGCTGAGCCTGCGCATCCGGAGCCTGTGCTCCGCAAGGGGAAGGGCCCCAGCAGTGAGAGGCCCGCGTACCGGAAAAAAAAAAAAGATGTTTCAGTGATTCTTTGTCAATACAGGCGCAGCTAATTCTTAAGCTTCGTGAATAATAATAATAATAGTAATAATAACGCAAGAGGGAGGAGATATGGGGATATATGTATATGTATAGCTGATTCAATTTGTTATAAAGCAGAAACTAACACACCATTGTAAAGCAATTATACTCCAATAAAGATGTTAAAAAAAAACAACGCTCAAGGACTTCCCTGGTGGCGCAGTGGTTGAGAGTCCGCCTGCTGATGCAGGGGACACGGGTTCGTGCCCCGGTCCGGGAAGATCCCACATGCCGCAGAGCGGCTGGGCCCATGAACCATGGCCGCTGAGCCTGCGCGTCCGGAGCCTGTGCTCCGCAATGAGAGAGACCGCAACAGTGAGAGGCCCGCATATCGCAAAAAAAAAAATAAAAAAAAAAAAAATAACGCTCAGATCTCACACCAATGTGCTCTCTGCTGACACTTGGTAATAACCTCAGACTCTGCTGGATTTCTAGAGCAGCTGTCATCCTGAAGTGTCACTTCATAGTGTTTCGCTCTGTTTCTTCCTAAGCAGACATTGGTTCTGTCAATCTTGGACTTTTCCTTTGTCGCTGGGTTTCTCTTTGAACCATCATCGTTCGTCTTAGATTCTGTTTTGCCCCAACTTTAGATAAGCAAAAGTTCCTTTTTTTTTTAGAAAGAAAAGAGAAGTCAGCCAACCTCAGGGAACAGGTTTGAGGTTTTTTTTACCCAAATCCGATCAATAGATGCTGCAAAACATAAAGATCGTTAAGCCTTTCTACCGGAAGAGAAAAAAGAACTTCTAAGAATGCAACTGGCAAGACTCATAAAAGAGTTTTTCAAGCCCCTCTCCCCCCAAGGGTCTTCAGTTGGTGAAGAGGTTTACAAATGTTATCAAAGACCAGATTTCTTTAAAAAAAAAAAAAAAAAATGCCTGAGCTTCTCCCCCTCTTCCTCTAATGCTTATTTGTAATGCTATGGGTAAATCACTCCCCCGACAGTCTTGCTCTGGAAACTTATTATTCTCTTTATTAGTTTTTTAAGCACCATGGCAGGTGCTGCTGGGTTACCAGCTCTCCAGCAATGGGCTGGGACCCTCCACAGTGCAGAGACCTGCCACCTGCAAGAAGACACTCAGCCTTCTGCATGGCGTGGGCCAGTTCTGACCCAAACCTTCCTACGGAGCCCGAAAGTACCACGATTTCTGGCTGGATCGTGTTGTTGTTTGGCGAGGAGGTGGGTAAGGCAGGGGACAGAGGTGAGGGGTGCTGTGTTGGGGAATCATGAGATTGGAAAGTAAGCCACTCAAGAGGCAAAATGGAAAGGAACCATCTGTTACTTTGGCAACCACCTGTACGTTTAATCCATTATCCCCCAGTGGAAGTGACACAATATTGTCATCTACTAAAAAGGCAAGGAGACGCATGGCTGTCTTCCACCAGGCTGCAAGCCTCCCAGGCCCGGTGCCTTGCTGTCCACCTTGCCCTTCTGCCTATCCAAAGCGTGTGCCCTCTGTTCTCCAAGCAAGGGTTAATAAAAGTAATGACTGAACATTTCTTTGCCAAATCTGCAAAACACACTCTCAGACCGGAGACCAAATGGTTTCAATTCCCTGCTCCCTCTCCCCCCTCCCGCCTTCAAGATAATCCTGGGGGGAACGGGCTGTGCAGAGAGCAGGTTAGAAAGCTTCAGTGCTCAATCCTCCCACGGCCCACAGAAAAACCTGCTCTGTTTTTCTTCAGATAACCTTGCCATGGCTCTCACTTCTGTTCCGTGTCACCTTATTTGAATGTTTCTTTGTTTTGTTATCAGCCACGGGCCAAAGGTCCAACCGTTTCTTTACGGAGGGCCATCACCAAGGCTCCCGAGTTACCCGGGGACCATCCCTTACTCCTGGGCAGAAAGTGATGAGGATGCCAGGGCCAGCCCTGAGCCAGGCAGAGTCTCTTACACAGGAAGTTGGGGGTCTCTCTCTCTCTCTCTCTCCTCCTTTTTTTGTAGAGCTTTCACTGGTCTTCAGTTTTTAATGAAGCCAGTTTTCCCCTTATCTCTCTCTTTTTTTTTTTTTTTAGCGGCACGCGGGCCTCTCACTGTTGTGGCCTCTCCCGTTGTGGAGCACAGGCTCCGGATGCGCAGGCTCAGCGGCCATGACTCACGGGCCCAGCCGCTCCGCGGCATGTGGGATCCTCCCGGACCGGGGCACGAACCCGCGTCGCCTGCATCGGCAGGCGGACTCTCAACCACTGCGCCACCAGGGAAGCCCTCCCCTTATCTCTTTCTTAGCTGCTTCTCTCTCGCCCAGTGGACTCAGCCTCTGAGCCTCAAACTCCTCATCAGCAAAGGAGGATAAGGTGTGACTTCCTGAAGTCACCGGCGGGGAGAATGAGGCTGCGGGTGGGAAGTGATGACTCCAGGCCTGGCATGTGCTACATGCTCAGGAAGCAGCATCATTCACGGTGGTAAGATGTCACACCATGTCACACCATGTCACACCATGACATGGATGACATGTCTCATCCATGTCACGGGCGGTGAGAACTGGAAAACTAACGAAAAATGCCATCTGGTCGAATCCTCCTCATTTGCATTGAGGAACCAACGTCCAGAAATTGGAACTTCGTTTTCCGAGGGTGCTCAGGCGTGTACGGGCACAGCTGGAGTTAGGAGTCCCATCTCCTAAATCCTGTCTCTGTTGACTAAGCTACTCAAAGGCCTGGAGCTCTGCTTCCTTTGCACAGCCCCGGGGCTCCCATGCCAAACGCCTTCGCAGTGACGTTGCCCAGGTGAGGATGAAGTGAGGGAGAAACTGGGTTTCACTTGACGCATGTTTTATATCCAAAGGATACTTCTGATCACAGTTATCAACTCAACTTCCTAAGTGTATGGCAAAGTGTTTGCACAGCTCATTTCTCCTTCTAAGAATCAATGAGGGTAATAAAGAGAATCATAATAACTTAAGAAAGGTCAAGTCTAAGGGCTATCGAGATTGGGATATGTCCCTCACAGTCCTGGACACAAGATGTTTGTAGAAGGACCTGCCCTTTCCTCCCAGAACCAGTCCATTAGGGAAATGGCCCCGAAAATGCCTTGTTCCCCTGACGACCCATCAAGGCTCAGACTGGGTACAAATGACGATCATTCTCATCGATCTCCAAGCTATTTAGATTTTCAACCAAGACCTTCTCTCAAGACAACAAATTCCAAATATTGACAAAGTTATGTGTCCTAACTTTACCTTTTTAGAGCTTTAAGGGCTTTGGGGGGGTGTGTTAACAGTATGGTGTTTCTGCTGTCCATACCCTTCGAGCTCTCAGCATCGCCCTGAATCCTGCCCTTTCAGAGCTCCCGCCGTGCCAGGCCACCCAGTCTTCACGGCCTTTTCTATCGAATCTGGATGACCACCCTCAAGGACAGGCCCTGTCACCGTCCTCATTTCACCAAGAGAGACCACCAGGTTCTGAGAGGGCAGAGCCTTGCCCAGCACCTGATTGGAGTTGGAACTCTCAGCCCCACCCCCAATCTCCAGGGAGGGGCCGGAGATGGAGTTCAATCACGTGGCCAATGGTTAACTCAAGCCCGCCTATGTGATGTAACCCCAGACGAAACCTGAAACAACGAGGCTGATGGGCTTCCTAGTTGGTGAGCATGTTGATGTCCCAGGAGGGTGGCACGCCCTGATTCCACCAGGACAGAAACTTCTGCACCTGCCACCCTACCCTCCCACCCCGCCCCCAGCCCAGACCTTGCTGCCCTACGAACCTCTTCATCTGGCTGCTCCTTTGTATTCTTTATAAGGAAGTGGTGATTGGGCTTCCCTGGTGGCGCAGTGGTTGAGAGTCTGCCTGCTAATGCAGGGGACACAGGTTCGAGCCCTGGTCTGGGAGGATCCCACATGCCGCGGAGCGGCTGGGCCCGTGAGCCACAACTGCTGAGCCTGCACGTCTGGAGCCTGTGCTCCGCAACAAGAGAGGCCACAACAGTGAGAGGCCCGCGCACCGCGATGAAGAGTGGCCCCCACTTGCCGCAACTAGAGAAAGCCCTCGCACAGAAACGAAGGCCCAACACAGCAAAAATAAATAAAATAAATTAATAAACTCCTACCCCCAACATCTTCTTTAAAATAAAAAAAAGAAAGTGGTGATTGTTTAAGTATAACCCTTTCCTGAGTTATTCTAGCAAATTTTGGAACCTGAAGAGAGGGTCATGGGACACCCAAATTGTTGTCAGACTGAAGTGGGAGTAGCCTGGGGACCCAGGACTTGCCACTGGTGTCTGAAGTGGTGGGTGGGCTTGTGGAACTGAGCCCCCGAACCTGTGGGGTCTGCACTAAACCTGGGTAATGCAGAATTGATGGGAATTGTAGGATACGCAGTTGGTGGCAGAGAATTTGCATTGGAATGGAGGCACCCTCCATCCCTCCCAGCCCCTGGATGAAGGGCCGCCATCCCATTTCCTAGCCTCTTTTTTCTTTTAAGGGTTTTTTGGTTGTTGTTTTGTTATGTTTTGTTTTGGTTTGTTTTTGGCCACGTTGCCCGGCTTGCGGGATCTTAGTTCCCTGAGGAGTGATCACCAGCAGCGAAAGCGCCAAGTCCTAACCACTGGACCACCAGGGAACTAACTCCCTCCCTAGCCTCTTTCTCACCAGCCTCTCTCTGATCAAACGTCCGCCTTTCGATGTTGTGACAACCACCACATACCTTCTCCAGCTCTGGGACGTCCTCATCGTGGTCAACATGGTACCAGATCGTTAAGGGAGCACCAAGGAGCGGGTTCACGGGTAATTTCATCACTGAGGGGCAGACAGCCTAGCCCATTGCAGGCTGAAATTCACAATGGGAAACTCAAAAAGGAGTTATCTACCCTCTCCCCAAATAAAAAGAGTTCTCAGCTGGCATAAAGCATCATGCTCAAACTGGAACATTTGGAAACACAATTTTGAAAGACTCACCATCAATAATGTGACGGGCAGAACACACGTGAACCTCTGTTAGCAGTATGTGCACCCGACTATCACTGCTAGAAAAGTAGTTTCACAAATGTTCCCTGGCTTACCTTCAAGATTAGCAGGCATTGGTAATGACCAAGCAGCCCACTCCCACTTTGAAAGGTTGGTTTGCCCAGAATGACGTCTCCCACCTCACTGATGTTACTGCACGTTGCTGACACAGTCGGCAGGCCCATAAGTCAAGTTTCCCTTTCTTTTATTAAACTAGAGGCCAGTGATGGGGGAGTTTACGTTCCTTCCACAAATCCGTTGGGAAAACATACAGCTTTCTTTCAGACCATTTTTTTTTTTCTTTCAAAACCCGGAGTGTGAGTCTGTATCTTGTTCTCCTAACTCAACGCATAAAGTTCCCCGTGTCCCTGATGTGCCCCCCTCCCATCCCCCCAACAAAACTGAACTGAAGTCTCCTCCAACAATAAATAGTACATTGCAAGTTTACATTCCCAAATGACTTTCCCACACATGGCCCTTTTCGTTTTCTTTCCAGAGCAGAAAGGCTGTTGTAATCTTCCCTTTTAAATCTGAGAAAACCGAGGCCTAAACAGAAGGGCAAGCGTGTATTAAACATGTATTCGGCGTGGGCCCAAGTCATTTCTGTGTATTTCCCCATTCGGTCCTTTCAACAGCCTATAAAGCCAGTGCTATTAGTGACCCACTTTACAGATGAGGACACTGAGGCTTAAAGAAGCCAAAGAGATTATAGTGAGGGAATGGCTATAATCTCACCCCCAAGAGCACAAAACCGTCTCCATGGGCTCCCTGCCCAAGACTTCTTATCCTTGGGTGCCCTTCTAGGATGTAAGCTTTTTTTTTTTTTTTTTTTTTTTTTGCGGTACGCAGGCCCCTCACTGCTGTGGCCTCTCCCGTTGCGGAGCACAGGCTCCGGACGCGCAGGCCCAGCGGCCATGGCTCACGGGCCCAGCCGCTCCGCGGCATGTGGGATCTTCCCGGACCGGGGCACGAACCCGCGTCCCCTGCATTGGCAGGCAGACTCCCAACCACTGCGCCACCAGGGAAGCCCTAGGATGTAAGCTTTGAAGGCAAGCCCCACCCTGCCTTCTTCCCTCGGGAGAACACAACAGGTCTCGACTCAATGGCATAAAGAGACACCAGCTCTCTCTCTGTCAGCTTCTTCCCTGCCTCAGCCCTCTTCCTACTAATATTCTCCCTCAAATCTCTCTCCTTGCTTGGCTCCATCTCCTGGCTTTCCTTCCGCAAGCATCACCCTTCCTGGCCTCCTTCCCTGGCTCCTCCTGTGCTCAGAGGTCCCGCCCCTTCCCCTCCAGTCCACACTCAAAGCCACACCCACTGCCATCTCTTCACCTCCTGCCTCCAGGTGGAAACTGCAGGTTTCCAGGGGACCAGGCTAAAGCCTTCGAGTTGCCATACGTTTGGCCTCATTACTGGCTACATGGTATGGATCCAGGAAATCTTTGTTAAATTGAATCATAAACCCTTAAGGAGGAGTAACTAATCATTTCAATGAATAAGGCATTGAAATCACTAATAATAGCAGAATAAAAATGATTAACATCCCAGGCAGTGTGCTGAGCATTGAACTTGCTTTTACCTATTCAAGCTACACCAAAACGCTAGAATAGGTGCTGTTATTATTCCCATTTTGCAGCCGAGAAGATGAGGTTCTGAGAGAGCAGGTGTCCACAAGATGACGTAACTAGTAGACGGCACAGCCGTGACCTCAGTCAGGCCTCTGGCTCCAACTCCTTGGCGCCTATGCCCCGTAGCTCACTGTGTGGCCCTGGTCAGGGCCCCTGGTCCTCAAGGCCTTGTCTCTGAAATGAAGGGCATGAAGCAGGTGCTTCCCAAAGCCCATCTCAACATGAAAACGCCGAGGGTCTCTCCAGAGCTCTCCCATTTGTGACGTTGGCTCTGCCCAAGGAAATCACGGAGCAGGGGCCTTAGATCGCGTCAGCGCATGTGACTCACACTGTACTTCCTGCCAGTACACGAAGCATCCACGCAGCCCTGAACAGCCATTTTCACTGTAATTTGGGGAGGGGGACTAACAGGGTGGGAGAGAGAAGGACAACACTCTTTTCTTGGGGAGAATCATTTCTAAGCCTCGCTTTGTTTCATTTGTGAAAACATGTGTTGCTGGCCCAAGGGCAACTTCCGATGTTTACTCTGGGACCAGCTTTGAACTGCAGACGCCAGCTGCTGGCAGCCTCTCGCAGTGTCCCATCTGCTCCCAACTCCAGGCTGGGCCGAGGCCTCAAACCACCAGCCCTGCTGTGGCCTCGCTTCCGTTCTCAGGTAACACCTGCCCCTTCTTGCTCTGTCTGGAGCTTCTTCCTTCCCTGAGTTCCCAGCCAGCCTGCCATTCCTGGGAGCCCCCAGGAGGACCCAGGCCCTCTCACCCAGCACCTGGAGAAGCCACACTGCCCACGTGACCGCCTCCTGCAGTTCCGAGGTGTGACAAGGTCCCTGAGAGCCAGTGGAAGGCAAAAGATGGACCCGGCTTTGCATTTCTCTCCTGTAGAACGGAGGCCAGTTGTCTTAGTCTGTTTGGGCTGCTCTGCAAGAATCCCATAAACTGGGCGGCTTAAACAACAAAAAGTTATTTCTCACATTTCTGGAGGCTGGAAACCTAAGATCAAGGTACAGCAGATCCAGGATCTGGTGAGAGTCCCTCCCTGGTTTGCTGTCTTGCTGTAGCATCACCGCCTCACATGGTGGAGAGAGAGAAAGACCATCTCTCTTGTGTCTCTTCATTCAAGGACACTAATCCCGTTCGTGAGGGCTCCACCCTCATGACCTAATCACTTCCGAAAGGCCCACCTCCTAATACCATGGCATAGGGGGTTTAGACTTGGAAGTATGCATTTGGAGCAGAGACATTCAGTCCATAACTCAGGGCAACCAGGCACTGTGAGTCGCCACCTTGACACTCAGCTTCTGAGTCAACCCAGAATCTGCCAGAGAAGGTGGAACAGACGGGACAAACCAGAAGTCTCTGCAGATCTAGCCCTGATGGGAGTGAACTGCAGACCCTCCTGGAACTGGCTGGGCCAGCAGAAAGGCCTCAGGGAACTGCGGGCTGGCAGCCATCTGGGAGGCCACCTGTATCACATTTTATCTCTGTGTTCATCCCCCAGGAAGCAGGGATTCTGTCGGTGGCACTACAGACAAGGATGCCAAGAGCCCCTCGCAAGTACTATAGGCCAGTAGGATAAGCAGGAATTGTCTTCATAGGAGCAACAACGGCTTTGAGCGTGGGCCTGGCAACAGGTCAAGGTGGGGACTCCGACCCCCTCCTCCCACCTCTGTTGCTTTGTCATCCCAGGGGTCTTCCTCCGTGAAATTTGTCAGAGTATTTGCTCAGAGCGTCGTTGTGCAGATCCAATGAGCAGATCCACTTACAGTGTTCAACATAGCTGTTATCATCATTGCCATGACAACTGATCAGAAGCTCTTAGCCTCAGTTTTAATTCCACAAATGTGCAGGTTCATTGGTAACAACCCCGGGCACCTGTGACAAATGTCTGAGCACAGAGTTCACTCCAAATGCTGTCTCCCTCTGCTGGTTCTACCAAAGCTCATCCTCAACATTTCACATGAACATCTGTGGTCCCTGCTTTTCTGAAGGCCAAATGCACCACAGGAGGAGCTGGACTGGCACAAAACTGGCACTGCCAGGGCCCAGTTTGCCAGCAGGACATAATCCATGTAATTTTTTCCATCAAAGTCCTAAGGACTGAATTTGTGATTTTTTCACTAATGAACGATAGCCAAACAGTACCTGGACCCATGCCTCCTCCAAGACCACGTCTCCTGTTCCTGAAGTTTCTTTAGGCTGTATTTCTTTGCTTAGTGGAAGTGGGAGTTCTAACTCACCAGGAAAATAGGTTTTACCTCTGAAGGTGACTTGCCTTAAGTTCTGGACTTTCCACTCTCCTCTCTAAGTGAGAAGTGGCCCTGGCCAAGCCCTCCTCTTTAAAGGCATCCGTCCAAATGTGTGTCCCCAAAAGCTTTGCTCTTAGAGGAGCGTGAGGGAACATCGACTCAGAGTGAAGATTCCGGAAGAGATATGGCCTGGGGTGCAGGAGCGGAGTTTGAGGCTGCAGCCCCTCCCCCTGCCTTCTCTGCAGAAGCTCTTAACGCATCTGCATCATTTGCTGGGTTTTGAGTTTGTTTGCTTGTTTCGGCCATGCCTCTCGGCTTGCAGGATCGTAGTTCCCTGGCAGTGAAATCACCAAGTCCTAACTACTGGACCACCAGGGAATCCCCGAGTTTTCAATAAGAGTGTTAAACACACACACACATTTTAAAATCCCTGCACCCCACCCGGTTCTCTCATTTTACAGGTAATAAACACGTGAGCGGGGCAGGGGCAATTAGCTTTGGTGACAGTTAAAATACCAGCCCCCAAACCCATGACCAATGCTCTGAGCACAACACTTTGTTGCGTTGAGAAAGGATCTAGAGCGTCCTGACCTACCAGAAGCATCTTAGATCAGGGCTGCTCCCCAACGGATTCTTAAAGGTTTGCCAGTGTCGGGGAAAACGGATGTTCACCAGTCAAGTCCTCCTTAGACATAGATAGTCTGACATTTTCCCCTGTACGTTCACTTGGAGACCAGAAGTCCTTTATTGGTTAAAACACAGAGAGAAAGCACACCAGCTCTCTGGAGGCCAGATACCATTCCCAAATGTGTACATTTGACCTGCACAGTATTATCATTTTTAAAAAGTAATACGTTGTCAACGCTTAAAAATCAGGCATTTTTGCATTAAAAAAAATTCAGATTGTAGTTTCTTTCAGGCAGGGGCAGGGGCGGGCAGAATCAGACCGTCTGAGATGAGAGCAACAGAGGCTCTCGTTTTCCCATGGCGAGGACTGGCCGGAGCGGAGTGGCTTCGTTCCTTTGAGAGGGGTCACGAGCTCTACGTCCCCCAGAGCTCCCCACCCCCACCCGACAGCTGCCCTCTGCACCCACCACCTGCCGCCTGTAGGCCTGTGAGCTCGCACCCCAGAAGTAGACCTTGGGGTCTGGTTCCCTCATTACACATCCCTCTCCGGCCTCAACACCCCCATCCTCACCCCTATGCCCATCTAGTTGCTCCTCGGAGCAGAAAAAGAAAGAAAACTTCGGCTAGCATCTGGAACGTGGGCGATTTCACACTGGCCTCATGGTGTGACCGTGTCTGACACAGCAGGGCAAGGAGACAATTGTTGAGTAGATTAATGAAGGATTTGTCATCAGTGCTGGACCTGCTTGGAAGTCTCAGATCTGTTTCCAGCCTGGATTTTCATAAAACATGATGTGTTTCATATCTAAGGAGAGTATGTATTTTTCCCCAGAGAGTAAAATTTCAAGGGAGAGAATTATCCAGTAAAGCTGTCCAGCACTTGTCATCCCAAAGAGATAAGACTCCCTCAACTCCAAGGATAAGATGTTCAGAATGAATGCAGAGGGAGAAACCCTCCCAGAAAATCCCGCCTATCCTGGCATGGGGGCAGAGTGGCCAGGCGGTGGACGGCAGGGCTGGAAGGGAAAGCCTGTCATCACGCCGAGTCCTGCAGGAAACTGCACAGCCTCCCAGCTGTTCCAAGCTTAGATTAACCTATCGCATCCTGAATACACAACAGAAACAAAACAGTTTTTGACTTTGCTGCCTTCAAGTTTTCTTCTCCCCTCTTACTTCCTTCCAGCCGCCTTCCGTGGTACCAGCCCAGGAGTGTAGGGTCCAGGCCTCTCCCCATCACCGCCCACATCCACCCCACTCCCCAGTGACAAACAGACCCACTATATTTCTCCTTTGATTGTGTGCTCTCCTTGGGCATTTACATGTGCCTTTTCATAAACGCTTCTTGGAAGAAACTCATTAATGTGCGAAAGTATATACTGAAGCCCTGTGCGTGCTGTGGTTTAAACGGTTTTTAGGATCTGAGAACCTTGATGGAATTTGTTTAGGAGCTCCAATAGGAAACGCAACTAATGTGGGTTTCTCAGATTGAACCATACGCGGAAGAGGGTGAGCCTGGACCCCCATCTGCTTAGTGACCTCCGCATCCCCACTTCCACTCCACCCCTCAGAGGTTCATCAGAGCCTGGGGGTTTCTCGAGTGCGATTTGCAGACCTCTGCTATGAAGTCTTGCCCATACGTGGGGTGAGCGTGGTGCCCAGTGGTGGTGACGGTAATGGTAGCAACGGCAATAGAGGCGCTCATGACGATTGTGGTGGTGTAACTGTGTGAAGGTGATGTAACTGGCGGTGGTGATGGCGTCAGTGGTGGTGATCACTGGAATGATGGTGTAGTTGTAATGGTGGTGGGGGGAGTGGGTTGGGGGACGGTGGTAATGATGGTGATCATGGTGGTGGTATTAGCGTCAGCGGTGGCAACTGTAGTGATTGTGGAAGTGAGCTCAAGGAGACAGCAGTGAGCAGTGGCTTGAAGCGCGATCTTAGTTCCCTGCCCAGGAACTGAACCTGGGTAGCCTGGGTGAAAACCAAGAATCCTAGCCACTAGACCACTAGGGACTAGAGGCTAGAAGAAAAGTTTCCCTGGCTCTTGCGCCTTTTGGAATCAAGAATGTTTCAAGCAGGCAAAAACTATAAACACAGGTACAGAGCTTCATATCAGAGACCCAGCACAACAAGTGGGAGAGCGCACAGAGAAACAGTTTGCTTATTTGAGACAGAAGCAGGGCAGAGACACACAGCCGGAGAGAAAGGCTGTGGGCATCCTCCCTAATGAGGAGGAGAGCAGTGACCAGTCGGTTAAGTCATTTATGTGGGGCAGTTCTTCCGGGTCTTTGTTTACCTTTGGCCACTTATCCGGTTTCTTTTTCCACACCTTCCCTGCCCGAGGGCCCTCCCCGACATGCGCCGTGCAACTTTTTTCCGAGATGGATTCCAGCACAGACGCCCATGAGAAGGTTGATACCACCTATTGTGGGATGACGCCCCCTCCCTTACTGACTCCCAAGGAGCCTTTCTGTGCGTGTGTAGTTGAGAGAATGAGATATATGTGGTCTCTTTATCTTTTGTCTGGGCAGGACTCAGCTCCTCTGTGTCCCTGCCATTACTGTTATCTTAAAGTGTCAACCGGAGACAGAGTCCAGCTATCTACCCTGTTCCTGTTGTCACTTCTATCTGGAGGTGTAAACAGGAGGTTGGCTGTAAATGTCTAACCTGGAGCCCATCTAGTTCCTGCCTCAGTAGTAGTGGGTGTTACGACAGCAGCGTTAGTGGTGATGGCAGCGATGGTGGTGGAGGCTGTGTGTGCCACGTCTATGGTGGAGGTGGGGAAGCCAGGGTATGTACGAGTTTTTGCAACGAAAGACCAGGTAGCTGGAACATCGAAAGATTACTGTTAATAAAAGAAAACCAGATATCTCATGTCAAGGAATGGAACGCTTTTCTATGCATGGGAAGATGCAAGAGTCTGGGCTCACTGAAATCATTCCTTTGATGTGCACCTCAGCTCTCTGGGGCCAGCAACCTGTGCTTTCTCATCCTGAGTTTCCTCAGGGCTCAGAGTCCAGGAGGCTGTAATGTGATGGCTTGGTGGCTGCAACATCTTTCGTTTACTGATGTGGTAGGCAGTATTTTAGTCCTCAAATGGTTTTAAGATATAAGTCAAAGGAAGATAAAACAAGAGCTTGTGGAAGTCATGGAAAGAAATAGCCCTGAGACCTGAGAAGCAAGCTGAGGACAGGGGCCCAGCCCAGCTCATGGAGCCACGTGCAGGAGCCCTGGTACCTGGCCTCGCAGGGGACGTGGGCTTTGGCTGCACTGACCACCAGAGCACCGCGGCCCTGGGAGCACACTGTGGGTGGCAAATCTCACACAGGTATGGATTCACATATGGGTATGACACGCCCAGAGAAACCCAGACAGTTGACCATCCTGCCTGGACATGAATGGAGGAACCCAGAGAAGGGATTTTGCAGTCAGACCTCTGGAGCTGGGGGAGCATGGGGACTTTCCTCTTCAGAAACAGCATCATTTCCTACAATACTATTAATTATTGGTTGGTATTTTAAAGTACCATGTATTTAGGCTATAAAAAACTATCAGGTCCCTACTGTCTGCCAGGCACTCAGGTGCCACACAGGAGTGATTGATGCCAGGGTACCCAGGCTGGGCAACACCCCGGCCGGCCAAACCTGACACAGGAAACCCCCCTGGGCGTTCAGCCATCCTCACCCCTCCTGTGGTATCGGCAATGGGGCATCACCACACCAGCGGGGGACCCCGTTCGTTCTCATCAAGCACTTGGACCCATGCTTACCAGGTGGAGGTCTTAATTTTATTACAGGTGTGCCTTCCAAGGTCCTTGTCCGTCCCCTTCTTTCACCCTTGGGAACTGCCTTGAATGTCCTTTTTTAAGAAGGTCTGCCTTCCCTGGGGGTCTGGGGTGGGTTCCACATAGCTTTGTCCCAAAGCTCATCTACCTGGGAAACACCCTTCTCTCAGCAAGAGCATCCTCAGAGAGATGACAGATGCATCCAGGAGATTCCAAGGAGGAAACAGGGGAGAATTATTGCTCTAAAGACATAGAGGGAGAAGAAGGTGGGAAATGTCTTCATGAATTAAGGATGCCCAAAATAAAACTGGTGAGAAAGCAAATCCTACCTGGGATCATATGAGATGTTGACCTCTTTCTTAGTGCTTTGTTGATTTCCACATTTGGAAGGTGGGTATATATCAGTTTTATCATCAGAAAATGTAAGTCTAAAAGAATTTTTAAAGACCTACCTATTCAAAGTTAGCATAGCAACTTCTGTGGCAATAAGACTTTCCCCTATTTTTCATTCATAACATTTTGACATAGAATGGGGATTGTAACCCTGGTTATGCACATAGAATCAGATGCTTGCAAAATTGCATTTGGGGGATGGATATCACCCCGTGCAGCAAATTAAGTCAAGCCAGTTCAAGTTTATGCTAGCATTTCCCACCCACTGGGGGCATCCAGACAGATGGGAGAAATATTTTCAGCTGTGCGGAGAATCACAGATAGAATAACCATGTTCTGATTGCTTTCGAAATAGCCATCTTTTCCGATTTTTGTTTTTTAATTGGGATATAGCTGTTTTACAATGTTGTGTTAGTTTCTACCGTTCAGCGAAGTGGAGTTCCCTGTGCTATACAGCAGGTTCTCATTAGTTATCTATTTTATACATATTAGTGTATATATGTCAATCCCAATCTCCCAGTTCATCACACACACCCCACTCCGCTTTCCCAATTTTAAATCAGCAAATGCAAATGTGAAAGTGTCCACATCTCAGCCCTATAAGAGTAAGGACGGACCTCAACAAAATCCATGAAAGTGGTTCTGTGCTTAAATGGAGACGAACAGAGCTTTGCCTTTGGCCTTTGTGGGAGGCTTAACTGCTGGCCCTGCACTGCCCACCTTCCCCCCGAATCCCCTCCTCTGCTTGCCTTCTCCTAAGCAGTCAGGGCTCCTTTAGAAGTGCCCCAAGCTTGTGCTTTTCTGTTATGTGATGGTGCTGTGTTGGGGAAGTGGTTGGTGAGCCCAAGAAGGAGGAAGAAAGCTCAGGGGTGGAGGGACCAGGATGCCGTTGCCTCAGGAAACGGAGCAATTTTTTTTTTTTTTTTAGGTATTTGATAAACCAAAATGAGTGTGATAAATTTGCACTAACATGAGTTGATTTGTAAAATGCAAAACAGTAATGCATGATTCATGCAAAGTAAGTAATTCACTGACTGGTTGTCTCTGATTAAGCGTCCTGCATACACAGACCAGCAGGCAGCAGCCCCATGGCCCTCACCACTCAGGGAAAACTCAGGGGCAGAAGGACAATTCCAGGCCCTGTCTGTCAGGTTCAGAAGAAGTCACCTTCTCCCAGCATCAAACACAGCTGCAGAATGCAAACCTGAAGGTAAGAAGAAATAGTATAAACTTAATTACAAAGTGAAAAAATAACACTTGGGGGTTGTTTCCTGTTAGATCCTTGGGCCTCTAACAGTTCCTGGTATAAAATATCTGCTCATTAAATACTTGAATAAATGAATCAGTGAATGAAATTGTCAAAATAACTGATGCCTTATAAAATATACTAAAGCACTATTCTGTTCAAAAGTGGCCACAGTGGGCTTCCCTGGTGGCGCAGTGGTTGAGAGTCCGCCTGCCGATGCAGGGGACGCGGGTTCGTGCCCCGGCCCGGGAAGATCCCACATGCCGCCGAGCGGCTGGGCCCGTGAGCCACGGCCGCTGAGCCTGCGCGTCCGGAGCCTGTGCTGCGCAACGGCAGAGGCCACAACAGTGAGAGGCCCGCATACCAAAAAAAAAAAAAAGTGTAGTTATCAGTGGCTCTCCGTAGCCCATCCCTGCCTCTCTCCTTAGCTCTAGACAATTTTCCCAACAGAATCTAAACCTCTGCAGCTAACGGTACTTAGGAGCATCCAGTACATCAAGTCTGGAGCCTAAGCCACACCTCCCCTCTCTGCTGTGCCCTCCCCCTGCTCCCCCCTCCATCTGCCCACGTGTCCTGGCTGCGAGCCTTGCAGTCTCGCCTGCCTCCTCTGTCCTCTGCACCACCCACGTCGAATCTACCACCTGGTCCCTCACCTCTGCCTCCCAGGTCCCCTGCCCTGAAGGCAACCTGGTGCTCCCCAGCCTATGTGGTCCCTTCTCTGGGTAATGCTCCTGCACTCCACCACAGACAGAGCTTGCTACACCTCAAATCGGGCCACATCATCCCTTCCCCAACTTCCCCCAAGCTTCTGCTGATGACATGGGTCTAGACAGATCTGTCAATGACACCCGACAGCGCTCAACATGGGTTTTACCCAAATGACCCCTCGCAACACCCCAAACTTAGGTCCAGCCATTACCTCCTCTGATAGTCAAGAGAGCTGAGATGGAGGAAAGACAGCAGAGGGGGCTGCAGTGCTCCCCCAAAGTAAGGCAGTTCTGTTGAAAAACTTGAACTTAGAATTAAACAATAAAAAACATGGACTCTCCCCCAAATCAGCCATCTGTACCCCCATTAAAACACAAATCTTCGTGGCAATTATGAAATAGTAATAATAATAAATGATGTTGCGTTATTTGGAAACTGTGTTGAGTCTGCAGAGTTCGTAAGATCATCCATGAAAAGTCCCGTCTTTGAAATCTCTTCAGAATCTTTCAAGTCTGATACCAACCAAGTCAGAGTTCCCTGTTGACTGCAGTTAGGGGTCCAGAGGAATAAGATGTACCTCCAAGGAGTCTTTCTTGGTGGCTCTCATGCAAAATGCTACCCCAACACATCTGGGTAATCAGACTGACTGCTGTATACCTCTTATCCAAACCACTGTTATAGACTGAATGTTTGTGACCCACCCCCCCAGTTTAAGACCTTGAAGTTCCAACCCCCAGTGTCATGGTTTTTGGAGGTGGGGGTCTTTGGGAGGTGATTAAGTTTAGAGCAGGTCATCAGGTGGTGCTCTCGTGATGGTCCCTTATAAGAAGAGGAAGAGACAGGAGAGCTCTGTATCTTTGTCTCCCTCCCCCCTCCCCCTCTGCTGACCCCTCTTCTCCTCTTCCTCCATTTTCCTCTCACTCTTCCCCTCCCCCTCTCCTCCTTTTGCTCCTCCTCTTTCTTCATCTTCTTCCCTTTCCCCTTCTCATCCTTCCCATTCTTCTTCCTCTCCTTCTTCTTCTCCCTCTTCTCTTTCTTCTCCTTCTTCTTCCCCTCCTCCTTCTTCTTCTTCTCCTCTCTTTCTCTCTCTCTCTCTCTCTCTCTCCCTCCCTTCCCCATCAACCCTCCCCTCCCCACTAACACCTACCAAGGAAAGGCCAGGTGAAGACACAACAGGAAGGCAGCCGTCTGCAAGCAAGGAAGAGAGTCCTCACCAGGCATGGAATCTGCTGGTACCTTGACCTTGACTTCTCAGTCTCCAGAAGCATGAGAAATAAATGTGTGCTGCCTAAGCCACCCATCTATGGTATTTTGTTATGGCAGCCCTGACTGACTAAGAAAGCAACTGAGATCTCCTTTAAACCTGAATAACATTTAACCAGAAAAAGTCAACAGAACGTATGACAACATTCTGACCTAGGTTCAGCCCCCCGCCTCCACTCCCCGTCCCCATCTCCCTTTGTGAGCGTAAGTGCTTACCAAGTCTTTTTAAACCATATTTTCCTTACTGGACTGAACAGAAAAACATAAATACCGTACTTAAAATACTGCAATTGTCTTTACCAGGCAAATCACTTTAAGGAAATAACAGTTCTTCCCTTTATATATGGTCTTATGTTTTCTCCTACAAGAAAAAAAGAAGAAACCAAATTTTACATACAAAATTAGCTTTAAGGTAGAAAAACGATGCCTTTCAAATTCCAGTCACTTGATCTGTGACAATTCTGACCCATGAGGTCCCTATAAAAAGATGAACACAGCTTTTGCATGTGCACGGGGCCACCATAAAGTCCTTAAGGTCATAAAGATCTCCTCTTGTGGCTGTATTGGTTTCCTATTTCAGATCGTTGGGGATATCAAATTATCCCAAACCTAACAGCTTAAAATAACACTCATTTGTCAGCCTACAGCTCCTTAGGTGAGACGTCCATGGCTGGCATGGAGGGGTTCTCTGCCTAGGATCTTACAAGATTGAAATCAAAGCGTCAGATGGGTGCATTCTTTTCTGTATGTTCTAGGGAAGATTCAACCTGCGAGCTCATTCAGGTGGTTGGATGCCTGAGTTGTAGGACTGACATCTCTGTTTCTTTGCTGGCTGTCAGCCAGGGGTCACTTTCAGCTCCAAGAGGCTAAGTGAATTCCCTGACACACACCCTCCTCCATCTTCAAAACCAGCCAAGGAAATCTCCTTCTCAAATCCCTCTCACACTTCACATCTCTCTTCTAAGACCTCGCCTGATTAGGCCAGGTTCACCCAGGGTAATCTCCTTTCCCTAAATTCAACTGACTGGGGACCTTAATTACATCTGCAGAATCCCTTCACAGCAGCGCCTAGGTTAGTGTTTTATTGAATAGCTGGGAGAAGGTGTGTGTGCACAGGGGCAGGGATCTCGGGAGCCGTCTTAGGATTCCACCTACCTCAGTGCCTTGGCTTTGGTTCACTGGGCCTCATTATTTTCTTGATTCAAAAAGAGCAGGAAAAGATCTCTTACTTCTAATTATTTCGATATGCCAGAAAATGAAACTTATTTTGGGGCTGACAATCTATTCTGTGGCCAAATTTCAGAGACCAAAATAAAACCCAGCCTACTCTGAAACCTGTTTGTGCAGGCCCAGCAGTAGAGTCTCTCACCAGCTATTAGCATCATCAGAACACCCCAGGCACCCCGAGCCACCAGGTGGTGCTCCGGGGACCACCGGGGCCTGCACAGGTGGATCTGACCCCATCATCTCACCCACACTCACTGCTCTTAGAAGGCGCTCTGGTGTCTAAACCCTCACTCCTCAAAGTGCAGTCCTGACCGACAGCATCGGGACCACCTGAGAGACCAGAGGAAATGTGGAAATCTCAGGTCCCACCCCAGATCTGCTGAAGCAGAATCAGCCTTTCAACAAGATTCCGGAGAATTTATGTGCACAGCAGAGTTTGAGGAGCCCTGGTGTAAACCACACGGCCAAGGACCACACGTTAACTCATTCTGCAAAATGCACTGAAGACGTGGTGAAGACTGAACGTGTTACCCCTCCCCCGCTCAAGTCCACATTGGTCCCTGCACCGGCAGAGCCTTGATAATGACCTAGATCCACGCTGCATCCAGCTACGTGAGGGGAATCTCTCAACTCAGGCAGTGTTTCCCTAGAATTGCTCCCGTCTCTCTGAGTAACACTTTCCCTGGATGCCCAATTCTCTGGCTGTGGCTTTTTCCACCAGATAACCCCACAGGTACCCACGGCTGGGAGGGCCTTGATTTTTTTCAACTGTAGCCCCACCACTAGGTGCTCGCTGGGGTCCCTCAGGGACCCCACAGATAGAGAGACCTCCACCCCAAATGTTGCCCACCTCTGTGTTGGAGGGGCTCACACAGCACTTGAGTGAACAGCATCACTGGCTCGCAGCTCATTGGCCAGCACTGGTCACGTGCCCCACCCAGCCACCAGGCAGGAAGCGCCAGCCGGCCACACCTGGCAGTGGAGAGCTGCAACCATTCAGGGAAGGCCTGCGGCTGCATGAAGCGTTTCCCCCGGCCAGCAGGTCCCAGAACCTGCGTCTCCAGATTTGTCATCATCAGAACAGGCTGATTCTACCAGGTTCCAGAAAGCGAAGCTCTGCTGCAGGCGGGTTTCCAACAACTCACTTAACCTTCCTGGGCCTTGTTTCCTGGTGTGTAACAAGGGCTTCATAGCATCTCCCTCCTAGGACTGTGTGGCGGGATAAGGATTAAAAGAGGAAGAGAATTAAGGGTTGTAGGGACAAAAGGTCCAAACTTCACCACCCAAACCCTCAGGCTACAGACTTGCTGTCACACCTCTGAGAGTGAATTGATTGGGTGTGGTTCCAACATAGAGCTGGTGTCCTTCTTGGTCCAAACTTCACAACCTTCTCTGTGAATCAGGAAGAGAGCGGCCTTGCATCTGGGGCTACCTGCATCCGTGAAGGGCGCAGCGCGCCAGCTCCAACCATGTGTAGCTCTGACCATTGGGGCACCTCAGAAGCACAGCTTGTGGTGCACAGAGGCTTGGAGAACTGGTGGGTCACTTTCAGGGGTTCTTCCTGCGAGGAACCAGCTTCCCTTTCTTTCCTGTTCTCTTGGGCCCTGTCACCAGGCCAGGTGCAGAAGCAGGAGCTCTAACCTTGTATTATGCAGACAAACGTCCTGATGGGGAAGGGCCAGCTCCCAAAGAGGTTTGGATTCTTAACCGGGATGGAACCGAGTCCAGAACAGAGCACACTGACTGTCCCCCAGCTTTGCCCCCAATCCCTGCTGGGGACACCAGGGACGAGTGGTTGTCCCAGCCTGGCCAAGGACAGGGTCCCCTGATCCCTTCATACTCAGATCCCACCTGTGCTTGGAGGTACCTCAGAATCCCCAAAACTGCTGCCCCCAAAAGAGCCCAAGCACTTTTTCATGCAGTTGCCTCTTCACCCAGACGCTGTGCCCGAGGAGCATGCTGACATCAGAGGACACGCCAAGGATTCTGAAAACAGAATTTTGCCTTTATCCCCATGGTGATTGGGGCTGGTGAAACACAGGATTTTTCACACCCCCATATTTAGAAACTGGCAACCCTTGTATAAGTTTGGGCGCTAAGAGCAGCTGGCCTTCTAAAGCACCAGTTTGTTTTACAAGGTGTTTTTGTTGGTTGCTGTTTGGGAATGTGACCGTCATTTTCTCATTTCGAGCAATACACGAAGAAAAACATCACCTGTCCAGGAAAACCATTGTAACATGTTGTGTTTCAAAGGGGCTAATTTTGGATGCGCCTCAGAAGTTTCTAGATTTCTAAAACAGTCCTGTGTTCTCAGGTGGAAAGAGAGAAGCATCCCTTTACCAAACAAAGGCTGTGGTATCTGCAGCCCACCTGAGAATACGTTCCAAAATGTCTCATTCACGCTAGTGGGTTTCATCAAGGGAGGCAAGGCCTCCTTGGGGACATTCAGGAAGTCGATGGGGCCTTTTCTGTTGTCACCGTGATGGGGGAGGGACTCTGACAGCATTTGTCAGATACAAATCAGGAATTCCGGGAGAGTCCTTCTCAACAAAGAATCACGCCACATCCCCCGTGATTTTCGAACGTCATTCTGGACATCTGTGTAGGTGAAAAATCCATTCATTATTATCTGAGCCTGAACTGAACCCCGTATTACATGTAAACATTGTGTTGTGTTTTTTTTTTTTAACATGGCTTAAAATACACTGACTCTCCCAGTAATGCCACCACTGCACATATCAAGAGAAATCTATACAGTACTTTGATTTGTTTGGAATTTTTCCAAGAGCCATTCTTCAGTCTGGACAATTAGGGCACAAACACCACTGCTTTCCAGGTGTTTCCATCGCCGGAACCACACCCCTGCTCTGGTCCGCATTTGTAGCTGTTGCACTCGTGGTGATTGTATATTTAGAAGCAGGCCAGTGTGCAGACGTCACTCAGAGAATCCTTTCGCCCAGCAGGGCATGATGGCGAGAGGAAGGGATAGGCAAGGGGAAAAAAAGGCTGAAATATTCATCTTAGCTTCCCCAGTATTTAAGTTTATACCACAGACCCAAAACATAATCGTGTCTAAGAAAGAAAAAAAAAGTCCATGTATGAAAAGTTCCCTTTGGGGACAGGATGGGTCAGTGTAATTAGAAATCAGATCCCATGGCCTCCAAGTCTCTTCCAGGATTCTGTCTTCCGCACCAACAAGGATTTAGGTGCACCAAGAGACCTCCCTGTGTTGGCATATCCTTGCAGCTTACAGACATGCCGTTCTCAGCCATTGCCCTTCCTGGCTAAGGTCAAATACTACATCCCCAGCCTGATGGCAGAGCCTGGATTTTGTAGCAACCGGTGCCCTGGTTCTGCTCTCACCCGCTACAGAGGCGCCCCATCACTTAGTGCAGGCGCCAGTGAGCCCAGATTGAGGTCCCAGCTCCCCTCGTTCCAGCCAGGTGACCCTGGGCTGACTCCTCACCCTAAGCCTCTTTTTTCTAAGGGAGGACAAGAGTATCTCCTCATAGGGTTGTGGTGGAGGCTGCATGGGGTAACGAACAATGGTCCTAGGGCAGTGTTTAGAGGGAGGGGCTCTCCCCTAGCAAAGATGACCCTCCCACTGCTGTCATGTCTAGATTTCGCTGGCCTGGAGCAGGTTTAGTACAGCTTTGGGCTCAAGTGTAGGGTGAACCCCTTCCTTAACTTTCCATCCCAAATGGCATCTCATCTTGTGGGTCCTTAGTCCAACTTGGAGGCATCCTGACTCCCCACCAGGGTGACACTGGAAACTTTGGCAAGCTTATCATCCTGACAGTCTCAAAGGGGTACCATTCTTCCCCTGACTCCTGTAGACCCTGCCTGTCTTCAAGCTTCTCCTACCATGACGCTGAGATCTGAAAGGTCACGTGCTGAGGCTCACGAACTTCTGTCTTTCCAGAGCAATGGACACACTGAGTGCTAAGTAACTACTCACTGGATGGATGGATAGAGAGGTGGATGGATGGATGGGTGGGTGGAATGATGGATGGATGGATGGATAGAAGGATGGAATGAAGGATGGATGGATGGATGGACAGATCTGATAGCAAACTCAGCCCAGATAGAAAGCCCCACATTAGATGACAATTGTTTCAAAGTGGCTCTCTCTCCTCCCTGGGAGAGAAAGGAGCTCTCCCCTCCTGCCTGAGGCCCCCTCTCCAGGGCTCTCTGCAGAAGCAGAGACGAGAGAAACTGGTGGTAGTTTGAGTTCATCACAAATCTCAAATCATTTTTCAAACTCTTGGCCCAGTCCCTTGGACCCTTTGCCAAGCACGTTTCTCCTTGGTTTTTAAACCCTGGGGAAATATTATCTGAATGTTTCCAATTCATTTATGCTCAGCTCATCAAAATGCCATTTTATAAGGGCTGTGTGAACTCCATAAGGTCTGGGAAATTTCCCTTCGCGTGGTTATATGTGAAAGGCAGCCTGGGTCTTCCTCAGTAGATGGAGTGCCCGGCTGTGCTGTGGGCAGTGTTCACCCCCATCCCCCGCCCCCTTGATAACCTGGGCAGGCTTAAGAACAGACAAATCCCACTTCAGGGAAGGAGGTCAGGCTGGGCACTGTCCAGGTCACCTTACCTCCACAAACAAGAAAGAACTCTTGGACCCAGTTAGGAGATTTGAGTCCCCAAATGTAAACATTTTCAGAAAGAATCCTCCTATGCAAACATTCCTTTAAATGCAAATGAGGAGTCTCGAGAATTCTCCAGATGGGTGCTGAAAGTGGGAGGGACATATCCAAGACAAGGAGGCTAAAAGAGTCTCAGCTTCCTCTTCCATTTCTTCCTGACTGGTCTAAAGGGTTAAGAGGGATTGTGTCCTCCAGTGCCCAGAGACCTGCTAGATTCAGGATTCCCGTCGAGAGAGTCCGGGAAGTGTCTGGAGTGGTCTGATCTCCTCACAGCCTCCAACTCACTCTACAATGCAGCCTGGAGACAGAAGGAAAGCAAATGCACAGGATCGTCTGGAAACCCCTTCTCCATTCCATGGGCTGTTCCCTACCACCTCTCCCCTCCTCCCATCAGCAACTGTCCAAATGTAGGGATGGAAATATCTTCCTCACCCCCAACCACTTCTTCACTTTCACCTCCATGACACAGTTCAGATCTTTCCTGCGGGGGGGGGGGGTGAGGGGGTACACCAGAAATCAGAAAATCAGAAATCAGAAAAAGCGGAAGTCAATAAAATTGAAAAGAGGAAGTCAATAGAGAAAATCAATGAAACAAAAAATTGATTCTTTGAAAAGGTCAATAAAACTGACAAACCTCTAGCAAGACCGGCAAAAAAGAGAAAACACAAATTACCAGTATCATCAATGAAATGGGATAAAACAAGAGATATAACAGATATCACATGGATAATAAGGAAATATTACAAACTACACTACATGCATAAATTTGACAATTTAGATGAAATGAACAAATTCCTTGAAAATTAGTAAACACCACAATTTATCCTAGATGAAAGAGATACTATGAACAGCCCTATAACTAATAAAGAAATTTAACTCATAATTTTAAAACTTCCTAAACAGAAATCTCCAGGCCCAGATGATTTCACTGAAAGGAAGTTTTTTTAACACAAATTTTACACAGTTTCTTCCAGAAAATAGAAATTTATTTTATGAACCTAGTATTCCTTGATATCAAACCAGACAAAGACAGTATAAAAAAGAAAACTACAGACAAGACAGATGTATCTCACGACTATGGGTGCTAAAATCCTTAACAAAATATTAATAAATAAAATTTAGCAGTATATAAAAAGAATACCACATGGTAAGTGGGGTTTATTTCAGAGATGCAAGGTTGGTTCAATACTTGAAAATCAATCAGTGTAGTTCACCATCAACAGGTGAAAGGAGACGAATTAAAAGATCATATCAGAAAAAAAAAAAAGATCATACCAATTAATGCAGAACAAAGCATTTGACAAAATTCAGTACCTGTTCGAGACAAAAGCTCTCAGAAAACTAGGAATAGAGGAGAATTTCCTCAACTTGACAAGCAACATCTATCAAAAACTATACTTGGGCTTCCCTGGTGGCGCAGTGGTTGAGAGTCCGCCTGCCGATGCAGGGGACACGGGTTCGTGCCCCAGTCTGGGAAGATCCCACATGCCGCGGAGCGGCTGGGCCCGTGAGCCATGGCCGCTGAGCCTGTGCATCCGGAGCCTGTGCTCCACAATGGGAGAGGCCACAACAGTGAGAGGCCCGCGTACCGCAAAAAAAAAAAAAAAAAAAAAACCTATACTTTAAGTCCCTTACATACGAACTAGTTCCACTCCAAGAATGTGTTCATAAATCCAATTTGTTCATAAGTTCAACAAATTTAGCCTGTGTACCCAACTAACACAATCGGCTATATAGTACTGTACTGTAATCAGTTTATAATATTTTTCACACGAATCATATATGAAAAACAAACACAAAAAATAAAGAAAACATTTTTAATCTTAGAGTACAGTCCCTTGAAAAGTACAGTAGTACAGTACAACAGCTGGCATACCGGGGCTGGCATCGAGTGAACAGGCAAGAAGAGTTACTGACTGGAGGAGGGAGAGGAGGTGGGAGACAGTAGAGCTGAAGAATTGTCAGCAACAGGAGGCGGAGGACAAGCTGCAATTTCACTCATGCCCGACTTCAATGGCACAGGTTCTGGTTCCTTGCTGCATTCAATTATATTTACCCACTTGAAAAAAATGATCCAGTGATGTCTGGGTAGTAGCTCTTTTTTTCTCATCACAGATGACACGGTAGCACTGGATTGCGTTCTGAATGGCTGCTGCAATCTTCGTATACCATTCTAGGTTCGGGTCCTGTGTCTCAAAAACTAACAGTGCATCCTCAAATAAAGAAAATCCCCTTGTCATTTCCTTCATTGCGAATCTCTTTGGCTCTTCAGTTACTTCTTCTTCCTCTTGTTGCTCCACTCTCTCAATTATTTTCACTTTTGTTTCCATCTTTATTGCTTGGCACTTCTTAGCAGTACCAGCTACGTCACCGCTGCGTTTACGCTTGCTTCCAGACATCCTGGGCTTGAAATAAAGATACTGTACTACTGTACTCTATACAGTACTGTAAAGTACGCAAAAGCACAACCACTTGTAGAGGATGCATGCGTGTGACAATGTACACCAGACAAGTGAACTAACTTACGTGACTGGACATGTGAACGCATGTTTGCATCTTCAAAAGTTCACAACTTGAAGGTTTGTATGTAGGGGACTTACTGTAGCTAGCATCAAACTTAATGATGAAAGACTGACTGCTTTCCACCTAAGATCAAGAACAAGATAAGGATGTCTGCTCACACCCCTATTAACAACATAGTATTGGAAGTTCTAGCTAAGGCAATAAGGCAAGAAAAGTAAATAAAAGGCTTACAGATCAGAAGGGAAGTAAAGTGTTGCTCTTTGCAAATGATGCGACGGTCTCCATAGAAAATTCTATGGAATCTACCAAGAAAAAAACCTCCTAGAACTAATAAGGGAGTTCATCAAGGTCTCAAGGTAAAAAATTAACATACAAAAATTAATTGTATTTCTATATCTTCACATGAATACATGGAAACCAAAACTAAACATAAAATACCATTTACAATCCCTTTAAAAAATTAAATATTTAGGTATAAATCTAACAAAATAAGTACAAGACTTGTATACTAAGATCTAGAAACTGCTGATGAAAGAAATTAAAAAACCTAAACAAATAGAGAGACACCCTATGTTCATGGACTGTAATACTCAACATAGTAAAGATGTCAATTCTCCCTAAATTGATGTACAGGTTTAAAGTAATTCCTATCAAAATCTCAGCAAAATATTTGTAAATATAAGCAAGATTATTCAAAAATTTGTGTGAAGAGACAAAGGAATTAGAATAGGTAAAATAATTTCAAGGAAGAAGAATAAAATAGGAGTCACTCAACCCAATTTTAAGACATTATGTAACTATGGTAATCAAGACTGTGAGGTATTGTCAGAAGAATAGACCAATGGAGCAGAATAGAAAACCAAAACATGGCCCCACACAAGAACAGCCAACTGATTTTTGACAAACGTGTAAAAGCAGTTCTATGGAGGAAGGGGAGAGTTTTCAACAAATGGTGCTGGAGTGACTGGATATCCAAAGGCAAAAAAAAAAAAAGAACCTCAACTACATCTCAAATCTTGTACAAAATTAACTGTAAATAGGTCATATATTTAACTTTCAAATGTAAACTATAAAATATTTGTAAGAATACGTATTCTTCAGCATCTAGGGCTTGGTAAAGAGTTTTTAAACTTGACACCAAAAGCACAACTCATGAAAGAAAACAATAGACAAAGTGGACTTCATCAAAATTAAAAACTATTGCTCTTCAGAAGATCTTGTTAAGAGAATGAAAAGAAAAACTACAGACTGGATATTAGTTCTCTATTGCTTCCATAGCAAATTACCACAAATTTAACAGCTTAAAACAACACCCATTCATTCTTTTACAGTTATGTAGGTCAGAAGTCTGGTAGGCTAGGCTAGTTTCTCTGCTCTAGGTCTCCTTTAGCAGGAGGGCTGTGTTCCTTTAGAGACCCAGGTGATTAATCTTCCAGACTCCTTCTGGTTGGTGGCAGAGTTCAGTTTCACTCATTTGTAGGACTAATGTTGCCATTACCTTGCTGGGGTCGTTCTTAGCTTCTAGACATCTCCTGCATTCCTTTGCTAGTGATCCACTTCCTCCATCTTCAAAGTCAGCAATGGTGAGTTGAATCCTTCTCACACTTCAAATCATTCTGACCTCCTCCCCTTTCCCCCTCCCCCTCCCCCCCTCCTCCTCCTCCTCCTCCTCCTTCTTCTTCTTTTTCTTCTTCTTCTTCTTCTTCTTCTTCTTCTTCTTCTTCTTCTTCTTCTTCTTCTTCTTCTTCTTCTTCTTCTTCTTCTTCTCCTTCTCCTTCTTCTTCTTCTTCTTTCCTTCTTCTTCTTCTTTCCTTCTTCTTCTTCTTTCCTTCTTCTTCTTCTTCTTCTTCTTCTTTTCTTTCTTCTTCTTCTTTTCTTCTTCTTCTTCTCCTTCTTCTCCTTCTCCTTCTTCTTCTTCTTCTTCTTCTTCTTCTTCTCTTCTTCTTCTTCTTCTTCTTCTTCTCCTTCTCCTTCTCCTTCTTCTTCTTCTTCTTCTTTTCTTCTTCTTCTCCTTCTCCTTCTTCTTCTTTTCTTCTTCTTCTTCTTTCCCTCTCTCTCTGTCCCCTGCTTGCTTCCTCTTCTACTTTTAAGGTCTCACGTACTTACAGTGAGCCAGATAATTCATAATTTCCCTATTTCAAAATCACTCACTTACTAATCATTTTTTAAATATTTATTTATTTAGGCTTCACCAAGTCTTAGTTGTGGCATGAGAACTCTTGTTGCAGCATGCATGCAGGATCTAGTTCCCTGACCAGGGATCAAACCCGGGCCCCCTGCATTGGGAGCTCTGGACCACTGGAACACCAGGGAAGTCCCTCATTTACCAATTTTAATTGCATCTGAAAACTCCCTTCACAGCAGCACGTAGATTAATGTTTGACTGAATGATCAGGGAACAGGAATCTTGGAGGGAAATCTTTGAGATTTTGCTTACTACAGACTTGGAGAAATTATTTGCAAAACCGTATATCTGACCCATATCTAGAAAATGGGCAAAGAGATGAAAAGCATTTCACTGAAGAGGATATACAAATGGCAAATAAGCACATAAAAAGATGTTCAACAACACTAGTCATCAGAGAAATGCAAATTAAGATTACAATGAGATATCACTACACACCTGTCAGAATTGCTAAAATGAAAATAGTGACAAAACCAAATGCTGATGAGTATTTGGAGGAACTGGATCTCTCATCCATTGTTGGCGGGAATGTAAAATAGTACAGCCACTGCAGTCCTGGGTGTTTATCCCAGAGAAGTAAAAACTTAGGTCCACACAAAAACTTTTACACAAATTTATATTGTTACCTTATTTCTTTTATAATAGCCCGAAACTGGAAATAACCAAAATGTCCTTCAGTGAATGGGTGAATGGTTAAATGTACTGGTACAACCATACGATGAATGTATTAGTAAGCATTCTCTAGAGCTAGATAGATGATAGACAGATGATAGATAGATGATAGATAGATAGATAGATAGATGATAGATAGATGATAGATAGATAGATGATAGATAGATAGATGATAGACAGATGATAGATAGATAGATGATAGATAGATAGATGGATAGATAGATGATAGATGGATAGGTAGATGGATAGATAGATGATAGATAGATAGATGATAGATAGATGATAGATAGATGATAGATAGATGATAGATAGATAGATAGATGATAGATAGATGATAGGTAGATAGTAGATAGATGATAGATAGATAGATGATAGATAGATAGATGATAGATAGATAGATGATTGATAGATAGATAGATAGATAGATGATAGATAGATGATAGGTAGATAGATAGATAGATGATAGATAGATAGATAGATAGATAGATAGATAGATAGATAGATAGATAGATGGATAGATTTTAAGGAATTGGCTTGTATAATTGTGGAGGCTGTCAAGCCTAGAATCTGCACAATAGCCTGGCAGGCTGGAGACCCAGAGAAGAGCTGATGCTGTAGCTCAAATCTGAAGACAGCCTGTTGGCAGTTTCCTTCTTCCTTGGGAGAAGTCAATCTTTTTTCTATTAAGTCCTTCAATGAATTGGATGAGGCCCACTCACATTATGGGTCTCTGCTGTATTCAAATTCTACTGATTTAAATGTTACTCTCATCTTTAAAAATACCTTCACAGAAACAAATAGAATAATGTTTGACCAAATATCTGGGAACCATGACCTAGCCAAGTTAACGCATAAAATTAACGTCACAATGGAGTACTACTCAGCGATAAAAAGGAATAGCAGGTTGAAACTCGGGGGAATTCTGCCGAATGAAAAATTGCAGTCTCAAAAGGTCACATACTGTATGATTCAATTTACATAGCATTTTCAAAATAACCAGAATACAGACATGGAAAACAGATCAGTGTTTGTGGAGAGAGAAGGGTGTGACTATCGGGAAACACGAGGGGGATTTTTGGTGATGGAGCAGTTCTGTACCTTGATTAGTGTTGTGGTTTCAGGAATCTACACATGTAACAATGTGGCATAAAACTATACACACACATTGTGCCAAGGCCAGTTTCCTGCGTCTGATATTGTTCCATAATTATTTAAGTTGTAACCGGTGGGGTTAACTAATGGAGAACACACAGGATTTCTCTGCACCATCTTTGCAACTTCCCATGAATCTACAACAATTTAAGAATAAAAAATTATTAAAAAAAGGATTTATAGCAAAGAGTCAACATGCATATTTTCAAAAGTAAGCACGTATTCCTCTGAAATAACACAAGCTTTTTTTTTTTAATCTTTTTCCTGTTGTTGTTGTTGTTGCTGTCTTTATAAGAATGTCCAAAACTTTTCGCTCAGAAGGAATTTACACAGGCACCAATGAATGCAGTGATGCTTGATAATACCTAAGAAAGGAAGCAGGAAAGGGAAGCAAAGGTTAGGATGTCCCCTGCCTGAATACCAAGAAGCCACTGAGGTGACCAAACCCCCAGTTGGCAGGCTCCTGAAGCCTGAACCCCTCACTCTCTTCCTTATTCTCTCCTCAAGTGATCCTGGGTTTGCAGCAGTCCCTCTGAACCAGAATTTGTTCTTTTCCATTTCCTCACCTTTTTAAGACAATTTCCTTTCTTTCCATTTCTGTCTAAACCAACAGCTATAAATAAAGCAACACCACTGTCTGCAAAGGCCACCCAAATCTGTGTTCATAGATTCCATTCATATGACCATAATAAGCCCACAGATATGATCAACCTTTCCCAAGGCAAGTTATTTATAACTATTAGTGGTGACAATTGAAAAGTACATGTGCAATTTATTTTTGAAGCCACAGAGATTCATTGAAGGATTCATTGAAGCTGATCCTCTAGTTACCAAACATTACCTCTAAACTCAAAATAAGGGAATTCCCTGGAGGTGCAGTGGTTAGGACTCAGCACTTTCACTGCCGTGGGCCTGGGTTCCATCCCTGGTTGGGAAACTAAGATCCTGTGAGCCTCACGGAGAGGCCAAAATAATAATAATAATAATAATTTTTAAATAAAATAAAAATAAGAACCATGTAGACAGGACCTTAGAGGAGCCTAAAGAACCTGCCAAAAAAAGAGGGCAGCAACCGATGGCCTCCAGTCAAAGGGGTAGGACAGGTTTGGGATGACACAACCGGACTGGCTCATGGGAACACGGTCCACAGTGAGGAGGCTTGTCTACGGTGCTGCCCAATCCCTTTCCAGCAGCCTTGACTCCTTCTTGCTTAGCAAGATCCTCCTTCCCCTCTGACCCTGTCAACAGGTGTTAACTGACCCCCCCCCCCCAGGGCTCTGCGCCTTCTGCTGGGGCCTCCCCCCCATCTCCCCATCCGTGAGAATGAATAAGCAGGGTTTGGCTGACCCTTCCTCCTGCCTGTGGTTATTACAGCTGACTCACCAGACCATCCTGGGTACACAGTTTTGAATATTGAAGCAATTCACTTCACGTTAGATCATATTTCCCTCTGTCATTACATATTCTTGGAAAACATGATTTTTAATGGCTGCAAACATTGCCGGGACCATCTGCTTATTTGATGTTGGCATTCAAGCTGGCAGACAGAGAAAACAAATTTATGGCTACTGAAGGGGAAAGGAGGGGAGAGATAAATTAGGGGTTTGGGATTAGCAGATACACAATACTATATATAAACTAGATAAACGACAAGGTCCTACTGTGCAGCACAGGAAACTATACTCAATATCTTGTAATAAACTATAATGGAAAAGATCTGAAAATATATATATATAATATATATCTATAACTGAATCACTTTGCTGTACAGTGATTTACAGCATTGTAAATCAACTATACTTCAATACTATAATAAGGCAGTTTCCTATCTACTTGAACAAATGCTATAATATCCAAGTTATTATCCCAAACCTCCTTGCTTCATAGGAACTTGAGTTGGAAAGGGTGAGGGTCGACTTTTTAAACCCTTAGTGCGGTAGTCAGGTAGAAACCTTCTTCCTGTACATAGACCATCTTGATAGCTCTGAAGAAGAGAAAGGACACATTAGTCCCCTGTGTGGGACCCTCAGTAAAGATTATGAGAAAGTCAGGCGATGGTAATCACAGCCTTGTTTATTGAACATGTACTAAGTTGCAGGCTCTGCACAAAGCACTTTGATAGAAACCTATCACCACCCCTTCATGGCAGTATTTTTAGCACAAAATGACAAGGGGACGAATGTTAGCTGCACGTTGCAAGAGCTGAGAGCCATCTCTGCACTAGATCAGCGTGGCCGGCGGGGCAGATGTCTCACCCACCAGCCTCATACACAGCTTCAAGTCTACGGGGTTCCCGGCACCTGGGAAATCTCAGATCTTTCCCAAAGCCTTTTGCACAGTAGCTCGTTCTGGCTTCATTGGCTGGGGGGATGAGCCACCCCCCGGGCCTCTTGACCACAGGCTTTGTGGGGACAGTGGTTCCCTGAGTGTGGGAATTTCAGAGATGGAAGGAATCTCTCATTTGCTGCTTCCGGCTGGTCCTGGGCTTCATCCTGATGGAGTTCTACCTTCTGGCAAGGAGGAGCTGGAGACAACATCACTTTATCCACAAGCCAGATTCCCCCCACCATCGCCCAGCTCCCTCTCCGCTTCCCACAGGAATTCCACCCCCAGCAAGGGCAGGAAGAGGGCCCAGGAACCCCTATCTGCTGTGCTCATTCATTGGCAAGAGCCCTCTTGCTTACAGCACCCCATGTCCCCCCAGTAATTACATATGGGAAGAGAAGGTAAAAGGTGGGCTTGACAGTGACCGGTGATGCGCTTAGCGTCCCACCCTGTACCTCCTCTCACCTCCCCAAGAGAAGAGAATGGAGTCACCCAACTGCTACACACCACGCATGTTCAAGGACTGGGGACACAGCAGGAAAGAGCACAAAGGTGACTGGCCGCAGCTGTTTCTCGCGGCTGCACCACCGGCACGTCCCCGAGAGCAGCAGGTCCGATGCTGCACCGACCATCTCCCTCGGAAATGACGTTCATTTCTAACACCCCAAGTCTCTGACTCACCAGCTGCCCTGATTCTTCCTGCCAGCTGCAGGGACGTGGCGAGACAGCAAATCTTTGGAGCTCCCAGCCATCGACAGAAAAGTCCATGATTTCGAGGGGTCCCCAAACCTTGGGGCCCGGCTTTGTGGGAAGGTACACACTGGGCTGTGACAATTTGGCAGCCAAACCCCCCTGCTCCAAGCTGCAGATTAAAACCCCAACCCTGCAGAACTCCACGTCTAAGGGTCACAGACACAGCTATAAGACAGGGGCATGAGGATGGGGCCACCTTTAGCTCCTGGTGAAAAAGACTCCTGGTCTGTTTTTCTGGCAGATTCCAGCCACCTCCAGTCCCGAGGCAGAGGGTCCAAGCTGGTGTCTCCCTCCCCCTTCATCCCTGTGAACACAACAGACTTGATAGGAGCCAAATGTTCTCATTTCTAAAGGTCTCAGCAGGAAAGCCTGAAACTCATCCTTTCAGGCCTGAGGACCTGAGGGAAACTGTCGGCTTCTGTAGCCAGGGAACGGGGCAGGGCGTGAGGGCTTGTGGGGAGTCTCCTGGTACCCGTGACACAGAGCACATGCGTGTGGACATTAGTGGGCATGGAAAAGCCACAGCGTCTGGCCAGGTGGAAAGAAAGCCCAAAGCAGCATTTGGACAAATGTGCTACTATTATTTCCATCCAAAAAGCAACAGAGGTCAAGGTGAGAGCCGTTAGCTCATGCAGGCGGCAGGTAGAGCATCAAAGCCAGATCAGAGCACACACGCTCACTTCCAAAGGGGGCGTTCGCTCCAGAGTGGTCTGTGAGTGCCCAACAGTGAGCACTTTAAACTCCTCAAACTGACCTCAGGTGGCCTCGGCCTGCAGCGGCTTGAAGCAGGATTTCGGTTCCCGCCAGAGATTGAGGTCAGGCCGCGGCAGTGAGAGCACTGAATCCTCGCCTCTAGACCACCAGGGACCAGTGGCCAGTGACAAGGCCCTGGCCCGTCCGCTGTGTAGAAATGAATTTCCACAGAGAGACAGAAAGTAGTGAAACAAGCAAAGTGTTTATTAGGAGGGGAAAAGGTACGTGTGGATAGACACACAGGCGGGCTCAGAGAGAGAGTCTCACCTCCGTGGTAGTTTGAATCACTATTATGGGGCATTTCTTCCGGTTTCCTTTGGCCAATTATCTTGCTTTGCCTGGTTCTGAGTCCGTATTTGGTTTATCTCAGGGTCCTCCCCTGTGTGCGTGCACATCTCTCAGCCAAGATGGATTCTAGCGAAGAGGCCTATGGGTAGGTTGACATCACCTACTATGGGGTGGCGGCCCCTCCGTTTTTGACCTTCAAGGAGCCTTTCTGCGCATGTGTAGTCGGGAAGGTCTCCTTGATCTCAAGAATGAGGAATATGCGGTCTTTTCTCTCTCATCTGGATGGGGCTCAGCTCCTCTCCTGCTCCTGCTATCTTGGAGTATCTGTCCACAGGGGAGAAACTCCAGCAGTTCAGCCTGAGGCCCATCTATCTCCTGCCTCAGAATGACTGGTTGCTCCAAGCTCCCATTCCCTCTTCACGAACATCACAGGATCCGGGGTTTAAGGTTCCGTGTTGGTGCCCAGGGAGGCCGGCCCTGGTTCTCACTTATCTATTTGGTGTCAACCAACCTGGGGTAGCCATGGGACTACAGTAAGCTGCTAAGAGTGGGGCAGCAGTATTTCAAACAGACACCCAAACACCTGTTTTTCTTGTTAAGTAAAAACAAGTTAATAGTCACACCAAAACCATGAAGAAAACCACAAGTGACCCAAGGATTTCTGACTCACCCCCTAGTCTGAGTAGTTTGTGACATTCCACCCAAAGCCATCACCCACCTGCAGGGGCACAGAAATGCCGATCAGCGGTCCTTTTGTCTCCCTAACTCAGGGTAATTACCCATGTGGCCTGCTCCCAGATCGCTCTTGCTTTCAGATTTAAAAAAAAGAAAAAGAAAAAAAGAACAGCCAAAAAAAAAACACCCACCTTTCCCTTAAGCCCAAGTGACTAAGAAAAGCTAGCAAGGACCCTCCCTCAGACCATAATTGTGGGAAACCTCTTGCAAAACAGTTTCTCTGCAAGATAAACCGTGTCTGTTCCCAGCAGCTAAGTGCCACACCCGAGAGGACTGGTGAGAGATTTCCTTTAAGAAACTTCAAGAAAACGTTAAGAAAGTTCACTCTCCTACGCACCAGGAATAGCTGTGAAGATTGACTTACACCCTGAGAAATATCTTTGCTTTTCTTTTTTTTTTTTTTGGTCTTTAAAAATATAATTCAGCACAACATGCACCCCATTCTGGAAAGCCGGGTCGGGAAGCTCTCACTCAGTCTGGGACTCGGAGCTCCCACGAGCAGAGGGTCTGGTACATACCAGGCACAGCCAGGGCCCTTTCCTGGCTCGCTGGGCTAGGTATGTGCCACGAGCCCGGCTGCCCGTGAGAGCAGTGGGCCAGCCAGGCCCCAGAGCCCTCCAGGAAGAGGTGGCCAGTGTGGAAGTTGTCACGCTCTGTGTCACGCAGCTCAGGGCACGTGGTCGCACCTGGAGGGAACTGGGCCTAGGCCCCAAGCCAAAGACTGCCTTGCTTGGGCTGGACGGTAAGCTCGGTGGGCTGTGAGGTTGCCTGTTCCCCAGCGCTTCCCCGGGGAGGTGGCGGGGAACTGGGACCATCCGGCCCATCAGAGTCTCCCTCTCGGGGTTGGCAAGAGCCTGGAGGTCACAGCAGGGACAGATGAGGGGACAGCCCCACCTCCACCTGCCCTCGGCCCAGCGCCTTGGGCCCCTAGACCCTCCACCCACCTGCCCTGCTGTGCCTGTATCTGCCTGGGTCCCTGCGATTCCCCAGCCTGCCCAGGCCCTGGGGACCACCCCCACTCCCTGAAAGTTGACCCATAAGCACGGTGTTCAGGACCTCGCGGACAAGGCAGCAGCTGAAACTCAGAGAAGACACGAAGGGCAGGAATATGAACGGGCTGCCTGGGGGCCCCGGGGTGAAGCGGGGCTGGGTGTCCAAACCCGCACCTGCAGGAGCTGCCCTGCTCACGCCTGTCATGGGAGCATCAGCTCAGGGCACAAGGAAATGTGACTCTGCTCAGGGAAACATATCTCCCCCAGAGGTCTCGCCGCGAACTGGGAACCCCCCGCCATTCGAACCTCCCCCACGCCCGGCTGGTCCTAGCTTGTTGCCTCTGCACCTCTGTTGACTGCTCTGTGGGATGAGGCACAAGAAAGGTGACATTCAGCCAGGACCTTCTAAGCTTTTCCACTACGTTTCCTATATTTCAACACAGGATCACAACCAGCTTAAGAGGTTGGAGGGTTGGCCCATTTTATGGATGAAGGGGCTGAAGCAGAGTGAGGTTATGTAACGTGTGCAGGGCCGGGTGGGTGGTTGGAGGCCCTGTTCCACCCGTGAACATCAGGCACTGCAGCCCGTTGTTCTGCAGTCACTGACACACGCACAGTGTCTCACCTTCCAGCTGCACCTGGCCGAGGCCAGTGCCCTAGAGAAAAAGAATCTGGAGGGTCTAACGCTTGACCCTCTGCCACAGAGCGGTCCTCGGCACCGGGCATCTCGGGGAGAAGGTGGGGTGGGGTATTCCAAGGGTCTTCTGCCCCGGAGGGCGTCTTTGGACAGCCTCTCTGGGCGCCCTCCGGCACCTCACGTCAGCATCACGGGCGCTGGCTGGTGTACGGCTGGCTGCACGCCTCATCGTTTTAGCTAGGACATTTCTACAAATCTTTTTTATGGGTATTGAAAAGAAACAATCTTGAATTTGAGAGTCATAATGTTCCGCTTCTGCAGCACTCAGAATCTATGTCACCCCTGAGGCTCCGAACCCAGCCGTTAGCAGGAAAAAGAGTCCTCTGAACCTCAAGGAAAGACACAAATCACTTCAGAAGGCCAAGACCCCTTCTCTAGACACCCTCAAGACTGCCTCCTTCGGAGTCTACAGACTTAGAATGATGTGTAAAGTGACAACTTTGACACGCCACAGAGGGGAGTATCCAGCCTGGCCCCAGAGTTCCTAGGACATGCTGGTTGGTGACCAGAAACAAGGAAAAGCCAGGAGCAGCAAGAGCTGCTGTCCGGGGGCTGCATGCCCACTGGCCATGACGGCTTATCACAACTTGGGCGACTTTTATGACTTTTACCTGGATATACAAAATCTTTAAAACCTGGTTGCCCTACAGGTGAAAATAATAAAGCTTTCAGTGAAGATGTAAGGAAGCCAAGAAAGTGTGTGGCATGTTCCAGAAAAGAGCTCCTTCCCTGGCATCGTACTCTTAACTGTTGTTTCCACAGGTTGGGACACAAGGTCAATTCTTAGTATCCATGCATTTTCTTCCTCCTTTTGGGCCTAGGGCTCTTTAAGTAACCAGTCAAATCTTGATGTCTCTTTACAAACTTGGACTGATTTGCAAAGATGTTCACCGAAGTTTTATATATAGTTGTAAAAAGTTGGCACTGGTGTATTTGTCCCATCATATGGGAATGGTTAAATAAATTATGGTAAATCCATAAGATGGAAAAAACAGCAACAAGTCCAAGATGGTGTTTTTCAAGGCTGTTTAACACTGTGGAAACTTGGTTATGCTCTAATGTTAAGTGGAAAGCTATAGTTACACACAATTATATACACAATGAATACCGAAACTACAATAAATCATACATATATGTGTATAAACATATAGCTGGAAAGAAATATAACAAAATGTCAAGAGTGGCTATCTCTGCATGGTGAGATTGGAGTTCATTTCTATTTTCTCCTGTGTCCCTTCATTATTTTCTATACGTTGTCTTTCGAATTTAAAAAAGCTATTGAAATTTCCACCAAAAATGACAAGAAAAACATTTTCCATCGTTAACAGTGCAAGTTTGGAATAAGAGGAAAATTTTCTACACGACACTTCAGTTAGATACTGCCCTGGTCTGCCTCGGCCCTGCAGAGATGGGCTTGACCTGCGGCGCCGGCCTCTTGTCCCTGTTTCCAAGAAGGAAGCAGACGGGGCTCAGGCCGGGCAGCAAAGGATGGGGAGCAACGCTTGAAACTGACAACAAAGCGTCTCAGTACGTCTGACTTAAAGCATCCAGTGTTTTCTGTGTCTTTCAGGATGTTTTTGATGCTGTAATGAGATGCAGGAGAAGGCTATATAATTGTTTACATTGGGGGCTTTTTTTTTTTAAGAAAGGGGTCAGGTATAAGCCACAGGATACGGGAAGGTGCTGAAGACACTCATGGACCCCAGCGTGGAGCGTGACCATGGCTCAGCTTCCCTGTCCCACGACAGCTCTGACCAAGGGGCAGTTCCACCTGGAGCGCTGTGCGGTGGGCGGGAAGGGGTGATTTCCAAGGCTGTACTGGCTGCAACGGAGAGGAGGCCACGCGGATGGCCCCACCCCACCCCCGGGGTGCAGCCAGCAGGACTGGCCAGTGCGAGTTCCCTGCTTAGGACGGAAGCAGCACTGAAGGCCAGTCTCTGATGTGGCTGCACGTGACCCTGCGTAATCACCCACATGCCCCTGGGCATCTCCCATCTGGCTTCCTTCACTCCCCCTGCAAATGTTTAGATCATAAAATTTGCTTCTCCAATATAGGCCAGAAAACTTGGTTTCAGAATCCTGCACACTCCAAACATCCTGCCAACACCCGTGCTCCCGATGAGGTGGCCATCACCCCCCGGAAGGATGTTTCACATCCGCACTCCCCAGCCTCTGGAACAGAGGACGTGGCTCCGTGTGGCCAGCCTAGGAATCGGCCCCCAATATACAGGGGAGCCCACGGGCAGGGGTAGCCTTCCAGCTGGCCTGGCGCTCAGGTCTACGGAGTTGGCCAGGCCACCGAGGTGCAGGGGGCCTGAAGGAGGGGCCCTCGGGACTTCTGCCGCCGCCAGGACAAGGTGACATACGCCCTAGAGCTCTTCTGCTCTGTGGGCTGCATCTCTAATCACTGTCCTTCCTAACTTGAGGATTTGAGACAATGACATGAGATCATGGTGAAGGCTTGGTACCTATGATAAAATGGTGAAAATCCTATGTAAATGCAAGTTATTTTGATTTTTTTTTGAAAAAACTTTTTTTAAGGCAAAGTAACAATAAGCCTAAAGATGTAGTCATTAATGATTTCAGGTAAGAGTTTCTGCTTCAGGCTGAGGAAGCGGGATGGAGAAGAAGGAAGGACGGGCGCTCAGAGCAGGGCTGGGGGCGGAGCAGGGGGCGGGGCGGAGGGCAGGGAGAGACTGGGGTCAGCCAATGACAGCTACGGGGGGGGGCAGAGGAGGGCAGGGCCTGCAAGGACAACTCTGGGGAGCTGGGCAGGGAGGACACAGGGGTGTGGGGAGCAGAGGTAGAGGCCCAAGGGTCGCTGGGCGTGCAAGTCTTGGGGACGGAGGAGATGATAGTAGGCCCTCACCAGGGACCTGGAAGGACTTCAGGTGCTCGGTTTGGGACTGGAGCGTCTCCGGATGCCACGCTCCGGGAGGCTGGTAGGGGCGCTGAGCTACAAGATGCTGCCCAAGGCTTTCCTTCCTAAAGCAGATGTGAGCAGAGGCACACTCGGCCGTACCACTAATGTGCACTGTGCAGGCAACGATTTTCACATCGAGTTTGAGAGCAGGAAGGACCCCTGGACCAGCATTTCCCAATATTTCTCCTCATCACCACCATCACCACACAAAGAGGGTTTTGTGGTCAAAAGTCGAGGGAAATGCTCACTGAACACCCTGAGGGGTCCTCTTCCTGCAGGTATTTGCACGGCCTGTAATATGCTAACAAGTTTCGTAAGAGAAAAGATGGGGCTTCCCTGGTGGCACAGTGGTTGAAAATCTGCCTGCCAATGCAGGGGACACGGGTTCGAGCCCTGGTCCGGGAGGATCCCACATGCCGTGGAGCAACTGGACCCGTGAGCCACAACTACTGAGGCTGGAGCCTGTGCTCCGCAACAAGGGAGGCCGCAATAGTGAGAGGCCCGCGCAGCACGATGAAGAGCGGCCCCCGCTTGCCACAACTAGAGAAAGCCCTCGCACAGAAACGAAGACCCAACACAGCCAAAATAAATAAATAAATTAATAAACTCCTACCCCCAACATCTTCTTAAAAAAAAAAGAGAGAAAAGATGAAAAAGTCATTGTTTTCCAGGTGCACTTGACCAAGGAGAGACACCTACAAGCATCTGGAACACCTTTCACTGTTGCTCATTTAAAAGAAGAAGAAGGAGAAGCTAAGGAGGTTGAAGGACTTAGCTGAGGCCATTTGACCAGTTCACCGTGGATTCAGAAGCTACCCCTTCCCTTGTTTACTCCCTCAGGTATATCTGGCCCAGGTCTCCCGCTCCACTCAGGTAACCTGCTTACGTTGAATTCCACCATCTTCCCTTCATGCAACCTCCCTCCCTATCACCCCAGAAGCAATACTATGAAGGTGAATTTTGTAGAACCTTTAACCATGTGTCCCACTGCTAAAGATACACATTGATCATGTGCTGCTTGGAATTACACTGCAGCTCACTTAAGCATGGTTGTATGTGATGGTTCCATCCATTAGGAGCCAACAGAACAAGAGTATGTAACCGAAACGGTGGGCTTTTAAAACCAGATGGAGGGAGGGAGACGCAAGAGGGAAGAGATATGGGAACATATGTATATATATAACTGATTCACTTTGTTATAAAGCAGAAACTAACACACCATTGTAAAGCAATTATACTCCAATAAAGATGTAAAAAAAAAAAAAAAAACAGATGGAATCCCGGCTCACTCCCTGTCACTCACCCTCAATGGTTCACAGTAGGAACAGAGCAAAGAGACACCCCCTCATCGTGTCCAGGACCAAGGGCAAGCCCCGAAAGAGAGTGATTTGTTTAGCAGCCAGCCTCACAGGAAGGCTGGCTGGTGTGAGCTTTTTTAAAAACCTTGTCTGGGTATAATTCAAGTACCATATAGCCTGGCCTCTCCCCATCTCTCCTTTCTTGTATCTGGACCAGAAAACAAAAGGAATCATGATCTTTCCTTGTTGGACAGAAATAAACTGCTGAGCTCCTTGTTGCTTTCATGGTGGCCCTCGGACTCAGGATCGCCAGCCACTGAGATGCAGAGCACAGGAGGAGAGAGGAAAGGCTCAGTGGGGTTGCTGGACTAAGGTCAAGGATGCAAAAATAAGAGAAGAGGAAAGTCAGGGCCTAAAAGAGCTCACAGCCCAAGGTGCTGGGGTGCGGCCTCTGCCGTCAGAGCTACCCACCCAATGTGCCCACCCCCAGGCCCCCCCAGTGGAGACCTCAAAGGCCGAGACTAGGATGCCTGGAGGAGGCCACCCAGCTGGTCTCCTTCAGCCACAGACAGTCTTATCCCACCTGTGTCCCAGTGCGTGGTACAAATGTACTCCCTATGTGGACCCTTGCAGAGGATGCTCTCCGGCCTCTCTGGGATTGGATTAAGTGCCCTTCCTCAGTATCACCATGATTAGAAATCTTGTTCTGTGGGTTTGCATGCGTGAGAGCTGCCGGAGCCTCTGCTCCCCATGTGCCCAGGGCTTACACGTTCATAGGTAGTCGGTATCATTCTCACCAAACGTTTGCCATGGGCCAGGCACTGTTTAAAACACAACTGAGCACTAGCATAGACGTGGGGTGTAGGCACTATGATTAATCCCCATTTTAGAGATGAAGAAACTGAGTCAGAGAGAGTTTATATTACTTGCCCAGGTCAGACAGGTATAGTCAGGCTCCAAACCCTGGCAGTTTGGTTACCAAGGCTGTGTTCTTAACCACTTGTCATTCTGACTCTCAAGGAATGTGTGTGGAATCACTGATGGTCGAGGCCATCAATCAAGTTTCTTTAGAAACCGACTTCACGCAAAATATTACACTAGACGTGTTGCCCCAGAGTCAAGACAGGAAAGTAGGAAAGAAATAAAGAAGAGTGGTGCTGGTCAGTTCCCACACAGTGATGGCTAGTGTGATCCCATCTGGGCAACGACTGTGCAGACATCACCTGGCACAGGTGAGCAGGGGGGTGTCAGCACGAGCATGGCCAGTGCTTGTCTCTGGGGCTGGATCTCAACCAAAATGGACGTTCTTCCTTGCATTTTCCTGTTTGAATGGTTTTCATTTATAGTGAGTATTATTTGCTTTTACAGAGATCTTTTGAAAAGTTCACGGTTTAATCCCTGCCCGTGGTGTTCACCATCTGATTGGGGCAATCTACTATAAACTAATAAAAAGGAAGATGTAATGCACCCCAATGTTCACAGCAGCACTATTTACAATAGCCAAGATGTGGAAGCAACACGAGTGTCCATCGGCAGAGGAATGGATAAAGAAAATGTGATACATATATACAACGGAATACTACTCAGCCATGAAAAAGAATGAAATAATGCTATTTGTAGCAACATAGATGGACCTAGAAATTATCATACTAAGTGAAGTAAGTCAGACAAAGACAAATATTATATGGTATCATTTATATGTGGAATCTGAAATATGATACAAATGAACTTATTTAAGAAACAGAAAAAGACTCACAGACGTAGAAAACAAATCTATGGTCACCAAAGGGGAAAATGGGGAGGGAGGAAAAAATTAGGAGTTTGGGATTAACATATACACAATACTATATATAAAATAAACAATGAGGACCTACTGTAGAGCACAGGGAACTATATTCAATATCCTGTAATAAGCCATAATGGAAAAGCTGAAAAAGAATATGTGTATATGTATAACTGAATCACTTTGCTGTACACCTGAAACTAACACAATCTAAATCAACTATAGCTTCAATTAAAAAAAACAAAAAAGGAAGACGTAGAACACCCGCCCTGACCAGTGGGGGAGGAAGCCCTGTGGCCAGCGGCTTGGGGAGGATTCATGGCACAGGGAAGGCCTGTCCCAGAGCTGAGTGAGAGCAGTGCCCAGAGATGGGATCTGGGTACGATGAGTTCAGGAGAGCACGAGGTGTTTCTAGAAGGTGTGTTCCACAGAAGGTTGGTTCTGCTGTGGTTGTTTTTGTTGAATTAAAAATGTTCGAAATGATGCAAAAGAGCACATCACTCTCCATTTCTTTTCTCGGCCACTAGGAAACAGCACACCACACGCCAGGATGTTACCCTGCAAGGTCAGGTGAAGGGCGAGGTGGGCCCAGCTCAGCCGTGGGAGAAGCGGGGCCCACACGGCTCCCCGCCCCCACCTCCCCGAACCAAAACACCGCAGAGGAGGTTTTGGGAATGAAAACCACAGGTGAGTCAGCACAGGGGAACCATGTGGAGAGTCTTCATTCCACTCTTAAGACTTGAAAAGAACTTTCCAGGGAAAAGGAAGCCTCCCCCCACCCCCCACCAAGTGAGGTGGCAGCAGGCTCAGGTCACATGGGTGCCTCCTGCCACCCCCTGCCCGGGTTGACAAGGTCAAGTGAAGCTCTCCTCCTGGCCTGAGCGGCCTAAGGACTCTTCTGCCACACCACGAGGGATCTTAGTTCCCCGAGCAGGGATCGAACCCGGGCCCCCTGCAGTGGAAGCAGAGAGTCCTAACCGCTGCACTGCCAGGGAAGTCCCCAGAGGGCTCTTCTAACTCCCGGTCCCCTGCACGCCCGCCCCTGTGGAGGCGGGGAAGTGACCCCAGAATGACGGGGCAGCCACCATGACATCTGTCTTTGCTGGTTTAATAAAGAAGTTTGTGGGTGCATCGGACTCAATTCCCTAATAGTAAAAAACACCCTTCAAAGTTTTCAAGGAAAAGTCCATGTCTAGGGATGGGAGGGAAGGGGGCAAACTGAGAGGGAATTTTGCCCCAGAGAAGTGAGTCAGAAATACACCCGCCCCGTCCCTAAACGCGCTAAACCCTCATCACAGCTGATGACTCCGGGTGCTTGCGTGTCTGGCACTGAGCTAGGCTCTGCGACAGTGATCTCCTTCCGTGCTCAGTGACTTCGTACCGTGGCTTCTACTATTTCCCCCCTTTTACCGACAAAGAGCCTGAGTGCCCATGGTCACCCGGCAGGTAAATGGCAGAGCTAGAATTTGAGCACAGGCCAGGCTGACTCCAAATCCTAGGCTCTTGGCCACCCCATCGCCCTGAAATGTGGCAGCAGACTGCCTCATCCTGGTCAAGTCAACACGGGAACTGGCCAGATGCCCAGGATCAACACAGAGCCAAGTCCAAGCTGGAGTGGCAGCTCACCAAAGGGTCCTGTCCCTCCAGTCACCAGCGGTGTGGCAAGGCATCAACAGAGCCCCTCAAGACTTTGTTAAGTACAAAGTCGAGCGTGTCTACGACTCCTGTGATGCAACAGCAACTTAGGCTGGAGAGAGAGAGCGGAGGAGAGGGAGAAAGGGAGGCGAGGATGGGCAGACACTGTCTCCCAGAGTCTGGACCCTCTGCACGCTGACGAGTTGCCGTCGGCAGGCTGGCAGGTTTAGCAGAAGCGACTAGCGTGTGCAGGAAATGCCTTGCGTCCCTCAGCCCGCTCGGCTGGGCATTCAGGGCCCCCACCTGTGCTCTTGGCTCCCTGTGACTCTGCAGTTGCCTGGAGTCCTGCCGGCAGCAGCCATCCTGCAGCTCCAGCCACCTTTGGTGGCCCAGGGCCGTCCTATGTTCACCCTGAGTGTCACAGCCTGCTTTCTGTTGCTGGGGGTTCCCGGCTCCACACGCCTGGGTGAAGGAGGGCAGAGGGCAGATCTCATTGCTCAAGGAACAGGCACTTCCCTGAGACACAAGCTCTTAACCCAGACCCATGGGTCCAAGCTGTCAGGCCGGCTGTGCAGACGCACTGCCTCTTCAATGGGAGCTGGTCCGGCGCTTGCCTTGGGTTCTCAGAGAGGCCACCCTGGTTGGGTGGGTGAGTCCGGGAGGAGAGGCAGAGATGCCTTAAGGAATAACCCTCCTCCAGCTCCGCAGTCAGGCTCTGACAGATCCAGGACAGCACCAGCTACAGCAAAAAAATGAGCATCGGGGACCTCCCTGGCGGTCCAGTGGTTAAGACTCTGTGCTTCCAATGCAGGGGGTGTGGGTTCGATCCCTGGTCAGGGAACTAAAATCCCATATACCACGTGGTGTGACCAAAAAATTAAAAAAACATTTTTTTAAAAATGAGCATCAGATTCTCAGCAGCTAGGAGCCCGGTGTTTCCAGCATTGAGTCAAGGTAGAGCAGCCTTCCCAGACGCACAAGGCCCGCTCTGGAAGGGGACTCACCAAGGGCAACTCGACCCTCTGCTGGGCCCGCTACATACTCTCTCTCCCTTTATTCTTATACAAGTGTTTTCTTTTTATGTACTTATTAAATATTCAAGTAATAGATAAGTCCTCCCTCTTGCAAACGTTACAGAAGTCTACAGAGATGCGCTAGGGCATGTGCACACCCACAGTCGTGCTGTCCTCTTATTCCAGTTATTCTGGGAAGGGACAAGCTGACCCCGAGGGCCCAGCTGCCTGCAGCAGCAATATCCCGCAAGTACCAGGAGGCAGAAGCAGGCGAGAGCCTGCACAAGGCACCCTGAGGATGCCAGGGAAGGCCTGACGGCAGAGGCAGCGGGCGCTGAGGACACACCCAGGCCCGGGTCCCTGAACCGCCCAGGCCTGGCCGCATTGCAGAATCTCAGCCTCCATCACCCACTTAGCGTCTTAGGAATTCATTATCCGATCGCTCCAGGCAGAATCCAGGAGGCTGGAGGAGGCTGCAGGTAATCTGCAGAGGCCTGCAGAGCGAGGGAAGTAGCATTTGACGCCAAACATCAGGAGAACCCTCAGAGGACGGATTTTGATGTTTTAACATTGACAACAGCTCTGACTGCATCTGAAGTTACCAGTCCTCTGATAGAAGGACTTGGTTGGGATAAGTTTATCAATAGCAAGTGATGAAACTGCTTCAAGAGAACCTCTGCATTCAGGACAGTCATATCAATCTGGTAGCTTGATTTAAAAAAAAAAAATCAAAGTATGTGAGAATAAGGCAAAGCACTGATGAAAACAAAGGAAGCTTATCATGAAAAAGCATCGGAAAAAATTGGGGAAAAAAATCAAAAGCATCTAAGACTCCTGTAACATTCTTTGAGTTTGGATTGGCCTAGATTCTTTTCCTCGCGTTGCGGACAATGTCTTCCAAATTGCTCCGCTGAAGCGTAAAGGAAAGTTTTGTAAACTTGAAGCTTGATTAAGAAAAATTGCCGATGATAAAGCCCATGATGATGAAGGAAATTAGAAAATAGTGATGAGAAGAATAAGGAATTACAGCTATTGGGACTGGAAGGCTATAGAGAAAGCTTGAGGTTTTCAGAAGATGTGTTTTCATCATGTCAGAGTCAACGGAAGTTTTTAGTGTAGGATTGGTTTTGTGTTTTCTGAGATATCTCATATGGCAAGGAAAGTACATATTATATATAGTATATGATGCCATGTTTTCAAGAATATCTGAAATTTCTGGGGGAAAAAAGGGTAAAAAATTAGATTCTAAGTTCCTTCAGGGCTGAGTTAAAGGCAAATGCTTCCAGTTAGAGCTCAAACATTCCCCCAGGGGCCTTGGCCTCGAGGATGCCACGGAGACACCGGGATGGGCAGACAGGGCGCACTGCTGCGGTCAGAGCGCTTCCAGAGGGCAAGTCCTCCCCCCTCGCATCTCACCCGCCCCGAATACTACTCGAGTCTTACTGAGTCCACCTCAGAAGTATTCTCCTAGAAGACTGTGATCTGGTCATCCACAAAATCCAAGAGCCCGTTGAAGTGAAAGAGGCAGGGCTGGCTTTGTAAGACCACTTGAGTCAGCTGACGCACCTCAAAAGACGAACAAGTAATTCACCCACCAATTTCAAAACCCACTCCAAGGCATCAGGGCCTGTGTTTCCCTCCCACGCCCTCTTTCATTCCTGGCAATGGTTGTGCACCTCTACCCCAAGCTGCTCCCCCTGAGTCACCCTCTGCCACGAGCCCCTGCTCAGTCTGGGTAGGTAACCAATTTGGACCAAGGAGGCGGAGCTTCCAGAGAGCCCGGGGCCCCAGGGTGTCCCGCCCCACGGTCTTCCTGATTGAGGCCTTGGGGAGCTCTGTGCTCCTGCCTGTTAGAGCCAAGGTTGAGAACATTCTTCTCTCCATCAAGGCTCCATCCAGGTCTTCCTCCAAGGCCTGCTGTACTGACTTAGCGCGACTAGTGTATCGCGTTGCCCAGCAACATGGGAATCATGACCTCCGGGACTAGAACTCCCTCCCCAGGAGCCAGACCCAGAGCTCGGTGCTTTACTTGGGGAGCAGACACAAAAGGATGGTTTCCAACTACCATAGGAAGCACCTGAGGGCCCCAGGCATAGCTAGCATCCCAGCCCACACCGGCCTGACATCCAAGCCAGACCCTCCCACCACAGAACCTACATCGCCAGCCAGTTCTCAGCCTATAATGAATTATTTCATGCCTTCTGAAAAACAAGAGAGAAAGACCATCAAAACCCAGGGAGCTGCCTTTTTCACTGAATCCACAGTTTCCAAAACACGGCCTCAGGGGACTCACTTTTTTTTTGTTTGTTTGTTTTTGCGGTACGCGGGCCTCTCACTGCTGTGGCCTCTCCCGTTGCGGAGCACAGGCTCCGGACGCGCAGGCTCAGCGGCCATGGCTCACGGGCCCAGCCGCTCCGCGGCATGTGGGATCCTCCCGGATCGGGGCACAAACCCGCGTCCCCTGCATCGGCAGGCAGACTCTCAACCACTGCGCCACCAGGGAAGCCCCAGGGGACTCACTTTTAAAATTTAACTTAGAAGATTACTAGCGGGATAGATAGGTGGTGAAGGGCACGGGGGGAGAGAAGTGTGCTACAACGAGGTCAAAGCAACATTCCCTCCTCGCAGGGCTATTTGGTGGAAATATGTCTGACTGGCCAGCCACGTCACCAAGCACGCTGCCACCAGTCGGCCGGGAGAGGGTAATCGTCCATCTCCAACGGTTTACTTTGCCGGTAGCTATTCAAGCACACTCAGAGCCCAGATGGATGCACCGGACCGTCCTTTACTTCACATCAGGCCATACGTTCCAACCCTTACAGCACCCACAGGGACGGGGGCGTTGGAAGCAGTCATTGCCCACCCCAAGCCAGGCTCCTGTGGTCACCCTCTCGTGGGCGCTGGGGGGGGAGCTCTTCTTTTGTTCCCCGTGGCCCGTTCCCCTACTTTGGTGTGGTCGGGTGGGGAGATTGAGGCCCTCACTGTGGTCTAGCTTCAGGGTAGAGTAACCACAAGACAATCAGACTGCAAAATTAAACTCACCAGAGCAGGGTTCCTCTGTGCTTTTATGCTAAAAGAGCCTCTTTGTAGTATCGCGTCATATTTCAAAAATGTCCTCTTGTGTGTGTTGGGGTGTGGGAGGGTAGATACATACATATAGGTCCCAGGAAGGAATGGGGAAGGGGAGAGGAGTCATCCCCATTGCATTTATCACATTCTGTGTAAATTTTCAAAATCCATTTGTGGTTAATAGGAGATGCTGCATTCTACTTGCACAGGTAAACCTAGGTAGTTATTTCAAAAATGGTAGCCCCGGGACTTCCCTGGCGGTCCAGTGGTTACGACTCCACCCTTCCAAGGCAGGGGACGCAGGTTCGATCCCTGGTTGGGGAATTAAGATCCCACGTGGCGTGTGGCACGGCCAAAAAAAATTTTTTTTAATTAAAAAAAATTTCTTAAAATGGTAACCCCGTCTCCATCCCCACCAAGGTAATATTTTCCACTGAGTCAATAATGCAAAACAAGCCCATTTTTCCATGAGGTGAACAACACAGCAGGTTAGAAACACACCATCCGTGGATTTTGCTCCTAACAAAAGCACCTTGTAAAAAGGAGCATTTTAAATGAGACCCAGGACGCAAATACCCTTAAAAGTTGCAACACTGAGAAAGAGAAGGTGTCTGCACAAAACAGCATGTTCCACGATTCCCCTGAACCTTAGGACGGACGGCTCTCAGGCCAGAGTCTGTCATGGACTCACGGAGTAACCCCGCCCCTGCCCCGCACCTGGTCCAGCCCTGTGGGCTCTGGGCTGCAGCCCTTCCCCGCCAGGAAAGTGGATCCATGCCTCAAACGAACTCCCCTGGGAGAACCAACTTCTACCAGAGCCCCCGCCATCTGGACAGCCTCAGAAACTTAAGCTCAAGGACCGAGGGTATAGCCAGGTCCCCTCAGTTTTATTTTCCTTACAAGTGATTTTTTTTAATGTTCGGTAAATGGTTTTAGACAAAGAAGAACCACTTTCAGAGGTTCGTAGAACGGAACCCTGTTTCAACTTTGGAAATGCATAAGGAGATCGATTCTAGATCGCTATAGCCCCTATCCTCCTGCCGCCACCCCCCTAAAGATAAAAGGATGGTCTCGGTGATGAGGACCCCACAACTGAAGCCCCCATGGATTTCTCCCATCTGGAGTAATGATACTTACAAAGCAGGTTTTTCTGGTAGGACATTGAAAGGACACGGAGTCATCCTTTATCCTTATTTCCAACTTTTGGGTAACGTTTTTCAGTTTTTTCCACATAAGTTTTCTTTCTCTCATTTGTCTCCACATCTCCAGGAGGTAGATAAAGGAGGTAAGCTTTCCATTTTGGCCCTTAGGGGGAAACGAAGGCCCACAGTGATAAAAAGAAGTTATGCGCAACCTTGGTGTGAATTGCAGACAAAGCTAGATCTGGGGCAGAACGGAGGCGCCTCCAGGGGGCACCCACCCCAGAGAAGAGGGACGTGTAGAATACTGGGGAGCCTCGACCTCTGCATTGCTGCACACGGCAGCTCTGCTAAGACCTTCCATCTCCTAACTGATGGAAGATGGAAGGACTCACACCTCCTCACTCCCAGCCCGGCGCCCCTGCCCCACAAGCAAACCGCAAGATCTGGTTTGGGACCCCAGAAGGTGGTGGAGGAGGTGTCCTGGCAGAGCGCACCCCCATCTCAATTATGGCCCTGGCAGGGCCCAGCCAGGACTCACAGCTGGGTCACGTTCTTCATGTTTTTTTGTTTTTGTTTGGTTTTTTATTGACATATAGTTGATTTACAATGTTGTGTTAGTTGCAGGTGTACAGCAAAGTGATTCAGTTATATATCTATTCTTTTTCAGATCCTTTTCCATTATAGGTTATTACAAGATATTGCCTATAGTTCCCTGTGCTATACAGTATGTGCTTGTTGATTATCTATTTTATATATAATGGTGTGCATATGTCAACCCCAATGTCCCAATTTATCCCTCCTCCCCTCCTTTCACCTTTGGTAACCATACGTTTGTTTTCTATGTTTGTGAGTCTGTTTCTGTTTTGTAAACATGTTCATTTATATCATTTTTAAAAAATTAGGTTCCACATATGAGTGATACCATATGATATGTCTTTCTCTTTCTGACTTACTTCACTTAGTATGACCATCTCTAGGTCCATCCACATTGCTACAGATGGCATTATTTCATTCTTTTTTATGGCTGAGTAATATTCCATTGTATATATGTACCACATCTTCTTTATCCATTCCTCTGTCAGTGGACACTTAGGTTGCTTCCATGTCTTGGCTGCTGTAAGCAGTGCTGCCATGAATATTGGGGTCCCTGTATCTTTCCAAATTAGAGTTTTGTCTGGATATATGCCCAGGAGTAGGCTTGCTGAATCACATGGTAGTTCTATTTTTAGTTTTTTAAGCAGCCTCCATACTGTTCTCCATAGGTTGCTCCAGTTTACATTCCCACCAACAGTGTAGGAGAGTACATTCTTCATGTTTTTAAAGACAATTTATTAAAAGAAAACAGGAAGTGAGTGAGCAGAGGAAAATGGCTGGTCTTGAATTGACAGTAATGTTCTCTCCCCACCTTTTGAACAGTCCTCCGTGAGAAATATATGCTAAAACATAGAAATACGGGGGAAAAGTGGTTTATGTCTTTTACACATATTCTGCAACATTGACATTTTGTAGCTTTGGGTTTATATAACTAGCACTTTTTATCTCCTCTATCAAAGCATCCTTTTCAAAATATTAGAAACATGGCCCTCATGCCCTCATATATATACTAAGCACATTTATTCAACCCGTTAATGAGGGAATCAACGCGATGGGAAAGCTGCTTCTCAGAGCATTTGAAGAGCAGAGATGTATAGTCAGTTGGAAAGAAAATGCTGAGATAAGTTAAGTGTCTTAGTCTGTTCAGCTGCTGTAACAAAATACCATAGACTAAGTAGGTTATACACAACAAAAATTTATTTCTTCCAGTTCTGGAAGCTGGGAAGTCCAAAATGATGACACCAGCGGATACAGTGTCTGGTGAGGGCCCCATCCTGATTCATAGACAGCTGTCTTCTCACTTTGTCTCAGAAGGGGTGAGGGAGCTCTCTGGGGTCTCTTTTATAAGAGCACAAATCTTCATCTCCATGACCTAATCACCTCCTAAAGGCCTCGCATCCTAATACCCTCATCTTGGGGGTTAGGATTTCAACGTGAATTCGCGGGGGACACAAACTCAGTTCATTGCACTAAATTACATACAAAACTGGTTAATAGTCTATGGTACAATAAAACTGTAACATCAGAGTTTTATTGTAAGTTTTAGGTTTTTTCTTCAAAAAACTAAAAACAGAGCTACCATATGACCCTTCAATCCTACTCCTGGGTGTATATCCAAACAAAACTGTAATTCGAAAAGATACATCCACCCAAATGTTCATAGCAGCACTATTTACAATAGCCAAGACATGGAAGCAACCTAAGTGTCCATTGGCAGGTGAATGGATAAAGATGTGGTACATATATACAATGGAATATCACTCAGCCATAAAGATGAATGAAATAATGCCATTTGCAGCAATATGGATGGACCTAGAGATTATCATACGAAGTGAAGTAAGCCAGAAAGACAAATACCACACGATATCACTTATATGTGGAATCTAAAATAGGACACAAATGAACTTATCTACGAAACAGAAACAGACTCACAGATACAGAGAACAGACTTGCAGATGCCAAGGAGGTAAGCGGGTCAGGGAGGGATGGGTTGGGAGTTTGGGGTTAGCAGATGCAAACTATTATATACAGAATGGATAAACAACAGGGTCCGACTGTAGAGCACAGGGAACTATATTCAGTATCCTGTGATAAACCATAATGGAAAAGAAAAATGAATAAACAAATACCCTTTCTCCATTTATTCCTTCCTTTACACCCCTGAGGCCCCCACTCTAGTCTATGCCTTTACCATACCACGTGGAGATTACCACAATAGTACACAATGTCTTCCCAGTCCAGACCCCCCAATACCTCTAACAAACTAATTCATCCAGCAAACACTTACTGAGCAGCTTCCAAATGCCAGAACTGTTCAAAGTTCTGGTGATAATCAGAAAATAAGAAAAAGTTCTTTGCTCTCACATATTTCCTTAAGAGCAGGGAGACAAGCAATTCACAAGAATAATGTCAAGTGGTGATAAGTAAAACAGAAACAGGCAGGGTTAGTTAAGGAATAAAAGAATGATAGAGGGTTATTTTATTGCAAATGCTCACAAAATTTCTTAGATAACAGCTGGTTTCTTATCCTCATTACTGCAAAAGCAGATGAAATCCTTCTGTAAACTCAGGAGAACTAGAAATTTATTTTAAATACTTGGGCAAGTCCCTGGAATAGAAATGTTTCATTAAAAGTTCTCCTGTGTTTTGGTATTTATTAATAAAGACCCCATGATATGAAGCTTATTTCTTGGTTATTAAAAAAAAAAAAAAGAATGATGGAGACAGGGCTATTATTTTATAGAGAGTTCCTCCCACTCTGTGGTAAGGGACCTGAATGGGATGAAAGAGCTAGCCATGCAGATATCAGAAGGCAAGTGTTCCAGGTAGAGAAAACAGCTGGTGCAAAGGCCCTGGGGCGGGTGTGTGCTCGCTGATTAAGGGATGTCCAGCTGTCTGGTAAAGGAGGAGAAAGTGAGCAGAGTGATCTGGGTCAGAGGTGAAGCTACAGAGGTACCACAGACCAGACCATGGAGAGCTTTGTAAGCACCTGGAATATTACGCTGAGGGGAAAGGGCAACCATTTGATGGTTTTGAGCAGATGAGTGAAGTGACCTGACTTGTTTTTAGAGGATGCTGAGGACGGTCTGCAGTGGGGAGAAGCAGGGAGTCCCGCTGGCCATCACTTGCAGTGGTCCAGATGGGGCGTGAGGGTGGCTTTGAGTGCCAGGTGGGGAGAAGTGGATGGATTCTGGATATATTTCACAGGGGGAGCCAACAGGATCACTGATGAATCAGGTGTCAGGTGTGAAAGAAAGAAGTGTCAGAGATGACTCAGAGTTTTCACCCTGAGTAGCTGGGAGAATGGAGTGCTGGGAGGGCGGCCTGGAGGAAGAGCAGGCTGGGTGGGGGGGGGGGGGGCGGGGAGCAGGCAGGGAGCTCGTTAAGGGGTGTGTCAAGTTCACGATGACTGAGAGGTCCAGGTGGAGATGTGAAGCAGGCTATATGTGTCTTGAGTTCAGGGGAGACTCCGGACTAGAGGCTTACACAGGACAGCGCAGAGCGTGTAGCTGGTATTTGAGGTACTTGCATGCAGGCAGGCGCACACGCACACAAACACACACCGCATGTTGTAGTACAGTTGACCCTTGAACAACAAGGATTTGAACGGCACGGGTTCACTCATACACAGATGTTTTTCAATAAATACATGCTACAGTCCTACACAACTGGCTGAATCCAAGGAGACTGGGGGCCAGACTGTAAAGTTACATGAGGCACCCCAATCCCCTTGTCGTTCAAGACTCAACTGTGTATGTGTCTGATACTCAGATCGTTGACGGAACACAGATGTTTGCTGGCGGACAGATGGAAGTCGACAGCATTTAGAAGGAATCTAAAGGCAGGCTCCGCTGCCTACTTAGAGGGGGAGCAGAGAAAGCGGGGAAAGCCCTTCGAATCGGTCTGGGCGCCTCTAGCATGTTTGTCTAAAACAAGGCTTCAATATTCACCTTCCGGAACCATCCAAGACACCCCGTTGTCCAAACGCTTGGCTCTCAGAGTCTGGTCATCCTCCAGTCCCCGCAAGCCCACGTCCCTCCTCCCCTGGGTAGCCTCCATCAGGGCCAGTCCCAGCCCTCCCGCACACCCCGAACACACACACACCACGCCCCACCCACACCAGTGCCTGGTTCACGCCATTTGTCTCTCTAGGAGAGGCAGCCCCTCTGTTCTGCTTGACTCATTCCTACTAAACCATCCAATACTGTCCAAGCCCCGTCCGTCCCATAAGAGCTGCTGTAACCCCTGCCCCATGGAGCCCCCCATGATATCCCCTCCCCTGGCCAGGCCTAGACCTGTGACCTTGACCACTGACCAGGCACCAGTTGTATATCATCCTGTGACAGGGGCTCTCCCTCTCTCCTAGCGAGGGTGAGGCCTGCATCTCTGTGTCCTGCTTCCATGGTGTTCAGCGCCACGTGGCCTTCAGTAGACATTCGTTCATAATGCCGATGAGAGCTGTGCAGGCAAAGGGAAGGACCACCCATCATGGCGCCCTCGGTGACCCATGCCCCTTGGTGGCCCACTGCAGTGCCCACCTGATAACCTGTGCTCAGCCCAGCGTCCTCGGGAGAGAAAAAAACTGGGGCTTTCTCTTCCCACACCATGACTTTCCACTTCGCCTGGCTGCGTCAAAGTTGGGTGAGAACAAGATGAGGTTCCCCTGGGGCCCCCTCCATCACCCCCTCAACCACCCTTCCAACCGGGAGAAGTGTCCCCTGGCCGCCCGCCTTGGATGAAAGAGCCTTCCTCCAACTGTAAATTATTTCTAAACTGTATATCTTGTTCAATGAGTTTCAAAATTGAAAGAAAATACTTCTCCCACAATTACAGTCATTTTGTAACTAAACCCCGCAGTTTCCCAGCTCCTTTCAAACCTACTGATTTTAAAACAGAAAAATATTGTCGTTTCCCAACATGGTCTTTATAGAGTAAGCCTGGGTGTGTACAGGCGACCACTTGCCTCTCCGGGATTATCCTAGGACTACTGGATTAAAGACAAATTAGGTAATATTGTACGCTCTTCTCTTTCAGAGAGATTCTGAAAGCCGGGTTTTAAGGGAAGCAAGGGCACATCAAAGCACACACCAGGGCAGTCAGGGACCTTGAGACCAGCGGAGGGGACAAGAGAAGCTGACCCCAGGAAAGACTTGGCACCTGGAGGCTGGAGGACTGTGTGCCAGTGAGGGCCTGCCATCGGCCATGGGTGTGCCTGCCAGGGCCTTCCAACATTGGGACAGGACCTACATACCTTTACAAAAATGAGCTATAATCCAGAGGTTCATGGCGTGACATTTCCTGGTGTCTGGTCACTGTTCTCGGTGGAAAAATAGAGGTAATCCCCCTGCCCCCAAACAAGGGTTTAGATGGAGTGAACCCCACCTAAACTTGACCCTGGGCCTTAACCTCCACGTGTGTCCCCAGAAGATGCTTGGATTCCCACTATTGAGCCATAAATAAACTAGGGGTTCTACAGCTACCACGGTCTCAAAAATGGTGAAAAAGTGAGGCGGCATCCTGAGAATTGAGGACAGTGTGAAGAAGCCTTTTCTTCAGAGGCCAAATTTTACCTAGTGATGAATAAGTGACACCGTCTAAATGCCACAAATCACGTGACTCGAGACGCAACGGGACCACGGACATGGTACGCGCCTGCCACAAAATATACAAGTTATTGTGTAGTGGGTAGGATCTCAGTTTGGGAAGGAGAAAGTGATGCTGCACAACGATGTGAATGTACTTAATGTCGCTGAACTGTACACTTAAAAACGGTTCAAATGGCAAATTTGACTTATGTATATTTTATTACAATAATGAAAATGATAAAACATTTCTAAGATTAAAAAAAAAAAAAAAAAGCTAGCACAGAGCTGGCAAAGAAGAGGAGGAAATATCCACTCAAACGCCTGGATCAGGTTGGGTCAAATCTCCCTTAAACTTTTCAGTTACTTGAGCCAATAAGTTTATTTATTTATTTTGGCCGCCCCACGCCTCATGTGGGATCTCAGTTCCCCGACCAGGGATGGAACCCGCGTCCCCTGCAGTTTAGGCACAGAGTCTTAAGCACTGGACTGCCGGGGAAGTCCCATACATTTTTGTTTAAGTCTTAAAAGAAAAATTGGCCAAACTTTTAGAGAAGCAACCGTTTTGCACTTCGCAAGGTCCAGGGGCGCCGTGAGCAAGGGGCTTCCAACATACAGCAGTGACTCAGGTGCTGCGCAAACCGAGAGGCCCTCAACACACCCAAAGAGCTCTGAAAACCATGTAGGGAGTTCTAGCCCCAAGCCAAGGCAAGTGGTTCAGCCCCAGAGCTCCTTTTTTCACTGGGAGTCAGTTTTCACCAGGTGGGAGACACAGAGCCATTGACCCCAAGCAAGCACTCAGCAGAAACCTTGCTTAGCCTCAGACACTTGTCATCTCGGATTTAAACTTGACCCAGCCTGCCCCTGCCGCAGGTGAGATAAAGGTCAGGGAACAAAAGAGTTCCGCGAGGCTCAGAATCTCCATGGTTAATCACTTCCCACCCGATTTGACAGCCACAGATATTTTTCCCTCTTGCCCTCAGGCATGATCTCAACACAGGGTGAACTTGAAACTTGCATGTGAGGTACACACGCAAAGCTGACACACGAGAGCTGGAAGGACGCTCAGAAGGCCTGACTCTCGCACGGACTGTGGCGAGATGTATTTGGTTTTCTCGGGAGGACAACACAGACCTTTGCACAGTGCTGAGAGTTCAACACTGGGGTCATCCCATCCAGAGATATGTAATCATCTTTTGCCTAAAAGCCACATACCTTAATTACATGTGGATCCAATAAACTTCTCGAAAATCATTGTACAGATAGGGACCCGTGGATGTCAGGAAGACTAGTTATATGTCCCAGACTAAAAGTACCCATTTGGGAAACAAATTGCTACAGTCACCTTGAAAAACTGTTAGGCAGTATCTTACAAAGTTGAATATACGTCTACCCCACGACCCGGCAGACCGAAGATAAATGAAAACACAAGTCCACACAAAGACCTGTACATGAATGGTCACAACCACTTTATTCCTCATCACCCAAAACCAGAAACACCTTGAATGTCCATCGAGTAAAGTCAAATGGTGGTGCGTCCAGACAGTGCAAAGCCACTCAGCAAAAAAGAGGAACAACCACGGATACCCGAGAGGACAAGCCTCAGATAGATTCCGCTGAGGGAAAGAAGCCACGTGCAAAGACTACACACTGCTCGATTCCATTTATCTGAAATTCTAGAAAAGGCAAAACCATAGTGATAAAAAAACAGGTCACTGGTTGCCGGGGCCAAGGTGGGGATGACTCCAAAGAGGTTAAAGGGGACCTCTTGGGGCGAAGGAGGGTTCTGTATCTCGATTGTGGTGGTAGTTATACAACTATGTATAATCACCAACATTCATTAAGGGTGCTCTTAAAATGGGTTGATTTTCTGTTACACAAATTACATCTCAATACTTTTTAAAGGTCCCCACCTCCGTTCTCCAAAAAATCAGTCTATAGACTCTGTCCCTGTCCTTCTTTAACAAACTTGCTGTCTGCACCTCTGTTCCAGCACAAAGCTGTGGTTACATGGAACGAGAGGCCGGGAGGGAATCCCTGGTGTCCCGTCCTTGCTAGAAAAAGGTGGTCTACGTCAGGGCACACCTTCAGAAAGCCAGAATGGGATCCACAGGCTGGCCACTGATGTGTCCCAGGAAAAGCAGACAGACATAAAGCGATCCACCCCAGAGGGGATGCATTCTGTCACCCCACAGAAGAGGGGCCCCCAGAGAGGAGGGGTGCACCCCAGGTGATCACAGGTGAAGATGGAGCAGGTCATGCAGGTGCCCAGAGGGGAACATTGCCCCAAGGATTAACCCTGTGAGTTCCTGGACCACTAAAGAAAGGCCAGCATGATCTTTAGAAACTGGCCGTAAAAAACACGAAGGATCCCAAGGCGTAAGCGCCACGAGCATCTGTAGCTCAAAGGAATAAGACGAGTCTGTGAAAGTCAGAGGGACAGGAACACAGCAGATGTAAGTACTGAGATGCGTCATCCCATAGAGCCTGGTCAGATTCTAGAGAACCAAACTTCTCTCTTTGTTCCTCGCTAGAAAACAAACCATGAAGCTGCTTCTTTCGGGGGCAAACAATGAAGGTCATCTATGTTATTTTTTCAAATTGACACATGCCCTGAGCCTGGGAAGATTCTTGAGCAGGCATGTGAAGTGCCCACGGTGGGAGTCTGCAGGTCAGCAAACTGACCACACTCCCTTCCCCCACCTCACTGTCCTGGAAGGTGTTGGGCAAACACAGGACGACCAACGCTACCACATTACATGCCAACCGTTGCTACCAATTTTTGCGAAATAACAACGACAGCATCACAGATTTTCTTGAAGCCAAAACCCCAAATAACACCAACAATACCGCAAGAGTCCCCAAATTAAAGGTTGCCACAGCCAGGCATGAAAGGGCTGTGAGGCACCCCCAGCCGTGGCCCTCAGTCTCTGCTGAACTCTGCCCACATTCCTGATTTCACAAGCCACAAGAAGGTGCTGGGCCATTTGCAACCAAACTCCAGGGAATTTGCAAAAATAGAGGAGGATAGCTAATGCCCCGACTCAGCAAAGAATCTACAACCTTCGCATTTCCCAGGGCTCCGGGTCAAACGAGCTTCCCCTACTCTACTTCTGCCTACTCTACCTTCTGTCCTTCTTCCCCCCAAGGGCTACGCTCCTCAGCCTTGGGAGGAAGGAGGGTTCTCTGCTCTGTAGCCCCTCCAGGAGAAGAAATGGCCAATCATATCCTGTCTTTGGTTAGTTAACAAAAGATATAAGCTACAGGGGAAAATGCGCAGGGTCGTTCGCTCATGCGTGGCCAAGCTGGATCTGCATTCACTGCTCTCTGCCTGCATTCTATACCCATAGACACAACTAGGTTGTATTTTAAATTGCCTGCCCGGAAGCTGAGCTTCTCTCCTGGAAAGGGAGCTTCTCAAACACCAGCAAGTGTATCTCAGAACTGTAAAATGAATAAAGAGATACCTGAATTAAGTAGAGGCAGGAGACCAGAAGGGGGAGCTCTCACGCCCTGCGACCATAGCACACAGCCCAACGGGAAGAAGAAAAACGCCTCTTCTTTCCTGGTGAGGACTCAGCCAATGAAAAGCCACGGACTCCTTGTTTACTATAACCCTCTCAACTTCCTCTTCCCCTCTATAAAAGCATCCTCATTCTCTTGCTGTTGGGAGACTTCCGTGTGGCTCACCATGGTTGCAGACCCCAAATTGCAATTCTGTGGTGATTCCTGATAAACCCATCTTTGCTGGAGAAATATCCGGCCATCTATTTATTTCAGATCAACAACTACCGGCAAAGACAGAGGCCAACCGACCAGGGTTAGGGATGCGTGTGCTGTGGGAAGCCATGACCAAAATGAGCGCATCCTCGAGACCCCCCCCTCCCAGGTCTGCTCCAGCCATTCGCCCCCCAGCCTTCCTGTGCCTTTAGCCTCAGCCTCCAACTCCCCATCTGTAAAATGGGGCACCATGCTGTGACACGGGTGTGTTGTAAAGAAAGAATGAGATGAAATCAGAGAAAGGGAGACGCCTGCTCCCTTTGGATAAATGTGCATACGCCATGTCCCTGGCAATGTTATTAGATATTTCAAACGATAAACTGTTAACCAAGATGATTACTGGAAAAAACTTCCAGAAGTTATTAGCTTCCATTTAATAACAAGCCATTACCCACAAACAACCCATTAATTATCAGCCAACAAACGTCTTAAAGTTTCCAATGCTCGATGAATGATGTGATTTTTTTTTTTAATAATAAAACTGGAATTCTCCTGCACTTGAATGAGTTGCACCTGCCTCTGGGCAGCTCGGCTGTTGGCTGACTGCAGGAACACAGCAGAAATCTGGGAACAGCCTTCTCCCGAAAGGCTGAGACCTTCCGAAGTCCAAACCCCAGTTTAATCAGAAAGTGGCAGTTCTTGTGCAGGGACTTATCCCTGACCGGCGGGGTGGGGTGGGGGGGCCAGGGGGATGGCAAAGAGTCCCAGAGCTGGGGCTCCTCTCTGGCTGCCTCTCACTCCCCACTGCAGGGAGCACGTCCATCTGTCTGCCAGGGAGCCGTCACTGTGGGCTGTCCGCTGGGTGCAGCTGGAGAAGTCACGCTATCACTCTCATACCCTGAACTTTCTCCTCTCTCCCCAACCTTATGCTAAGCAGACGTCCAGAGGAAAGAGTGAGAACACTGAAAAGCACCTCCGCTTCTGTTCCAGAGGCTTCTACATGCATCATTAGCTCGTTCAAACCTTGCAGCAGCTCCAAAGTAGCTATCATCACTCTCGTTTTTGCCAAGTTCACAGAGCAAATACGTGGCCAACGTGGGACTCAGGTGCGGGCCTGCCCGAGGGCATCACCCAGCCAGCCCACCACACCAAGCACCCTGACCCTTCACGGAAAAGCTTATTACACCCGCCCTGCGGGTCTCCCCCACCGTGATTCTCAGCTCTGTGAGGGCAGACTGCCTTTTACTGACTTGTGTCTGCCACAATGTAGCTCCTAGGGGATGTGCAAGAAAAGTTTTTGAGATGAATGAATCTAGAAATCAGAGGCCAACCCACAATATATGCAGTTGACCCCCAGAGAATGTTTGGCGGGTGACTGAAGGGTGCTGTGGGCAGACACTTCTGGTGACCGCTGCCCCACTTTGGATAAATGGGCGTGCGCTGTGTCCCTGGCAATGTTATTGCATATTGCAAACGCCTTGAGAGTATGGTGGCCAGGCAGAGGACTTCAAGCTTCCCAACCTCCCTGGTCCTATTCCAGGGAGAGGCTCGGTGAGGAAGGGATTCCTGGGACCTGCCACCCGTGTGGGGGGCAGGAGGGCGACACAGTGCAGTTAGCAAATCAGCCTGCCTCGCTCCTGTCCTCAGAGGACCTGTAGCTGCGTCCTCTTCAGTACTAGCCTGGTGACACCTCAAGAAATTCCAGTGACCTAAGATTGGGCCAAATGAAGCTGCTCTCTAGTGGGTCTCTGGGGTGTAGATGCACACGAAGAGCTCCGTGGTTGGATGCTCTGAGGAGATGGCACAGGGGGAGAGAACTTCTTTATCGCAAGACCACCTTCATAAGAAGCTATCAGGTTGCCTAGCCCACTCAAAAGAAAGTCCTAGAAAAAACAAACTTAGCTTCTAGTGTCCACACACCACCTCACACCCATTAGGATGGCTACTCTAAAAAAAAAAAAAAAAAAAAAGAAATAATACATGTTGACAAGGATGTAGAGAAATTGGAACTCTTGTGCACTGTTGATGGGAATGTAAAATGGTGCAGTCACTATGGAAAACAATATAGCAGTTCCTCAAAAAATTAAAAATAGAGCCACATGATCCAGCCGTTCCACTTCTGAGTATATACCCATGAGAATTGAAAGCAGGTCTCAAACAGATATTTGTATACCCCCGTTCATAGCATTATTCACAATAGCCAAAAGGTGGAAGCAATCCAAGTATCCATCAACAGAGGATGGGAGAAACAAAACGTGGTCTATATATATATTGGAATAGCATTCACCCTTATAAAGGAAGGAAATTCTGACACCTGCTACAACATAGATGAACCTTGAGGACATTATGCTAAGTGAAACAAGCCAGACATAAGAGAACAAATACTGTGTGATTCCATTTATATGAGGTACTTAGAGTAATCAAATTCATAGACAGAAAGTAGAATGGTAGTTGCCGGGGTTTGCAGGGAGGGAAAAATGAGGGGTTAGTGTTTAATGGATACAGAGTTTCCATTTCATAAGAGGAAAACCTATGGAGATGGATGGTGGTGATGACTACACAATATGAATGTATTAAATACTACTGAACTATACACTTAAAATGCTTAAGATGGTAAATTTTATGTGGTGTATTTCACCACAATTTTTTAAAGTGTCCACACATATTAAAATTAAAAGCACCCAATCCTTACTCCCCCATGGTTGACCAGATTACACTTTTTGTTTTGCTGTGATGTGTCTCCTCTTCAGTTTCACATCCATCTGGTGCCAATTTTATTAATGGCAGAATGAGATTCAAATCAACTTTCCTCCAGAGAAAGGATGAACCCGAGAAGCAGGCAACTTGCCAGGATCAAAAACAGGAAAATAAGCCAACATCAGTTCAGAAGGTGCTGCCCTGCGGCCTAGCCCTTCTGAAACCTGCCATGTGGGGGAAGGGGGAGGGGGCAGGGCAGGAGGAGGACCAGGTTACAATCCAAAAAATGTATTATCACTCTCCATCCGGGTTCAAAATGTTTCTTTCGATGAGTCACAAAGGTTAGCTGGGAGGCTCTTAAATTAAAAACCCACAGGGTTTTCCTTTTATAGACTGTCCTCAGGAGACCTCTCACTGAGTGTTCTCCCTCGGTCCTCATCCCCAACTGGCAGCTGCTCTAAGCATGTGTGTTTACAGAAATACCAGTAGTTATTGCATGTTCCCTTCCATGTGATTAAGCATTGCCATAAAGCCCAGGCTGGATTAGAAATAGATTTTTCCCTTCTGAGAAAGGCTGAATGGGGCAAAGCCAGTGGCCATGGTGGGTGTCTTGTGCCACCTACTGGCCACTGATGGGATTACATAGCAATCGCCTTAGGGGTAGACGGGGCTTTGCCACCTGCCAGTGAGCAGGCCAGAACCGCTGCCCCGCCCACACTGCAGGGCAGGGGGTAACTGGGAAATGCCACCAACCAACCATCCCACACTGGAACTGATCTCCAGTCCTGTACTCCCTAGTGAAGGGCTCCAGTCACCTGAGCTACTGTCTAAGGAAGCAGCCCATTGGGTCTCTTGCTGCCAGGAGAAGGGCACTTCAGGACAAGGGGAACTTACATGGCAGCACTATTCACCACGTGCATGTTTAGACTTGGAGATGAGGGGCGTGCACTCCACTGTGGTTTGCAACGTTATAGCACTTCCCAGGTAGCTTTGGACAAATGTATCTCTTTTGATCCTCATAACAACCTTATGAGGTAGGTTCCATTGTTCTTATTTTAGAGGTGAGGAAACCAAAACACAGAGAAGTGGGCTTCCCTGGTGGCGCAGTGGTTGAGAGTCCGCCTGCCGATGCAGGGGACACGGGCTCGTGCCCCGGTCCGGGAAGATCCCACATGCCACGGAGCGGCTGGGCCCGTGAGCCATGGCCGCTGAGCCTGCGCGTCGGGAGCCTGTGCTCCGCAATGGGAGAGGCCACAGCAGTGAGAGGCCCGCGTACCGCAAAAAAAAATAATAAAAATAAATTTAAAAATTAAATAAAAAAATAACACAGAGAGGTCTGGTCACTGGGTTAAATACCTTTCTGTCACACAGAGGGAAATGAAGGGTTATTGGGGTACTTACTTGCTTGGAAGTGGAACTACAATTCAATGGTTCTTTTATTGTCTATTTTCCAAATCAAACACACCAACATAAAGATATCTGAGTATTCTCTTAACAGTTTGGAAGATCCTACTTGAAAGTTCCACAAGCAAATGAGCATCCTTACCTCTGTAGCCACTGCCTCATTTCTTGGTTCATTTCAACAAATATGGATTGACCATATTCTTCTGAGTTCCAGGCAGGGCAGTAGGAATGAACTAACTACTCCATCTCTTAGCTTATGATAGGGGCACTCTTGATGCCAACAAAAGTTTGGCTATTTCCCAAATAAAAATTAACCTTAAATAATGAAACTTTGTCACCATGGAGGGTATTCATGCTCTGAAGCCATTCACAAAGAGTTTGGGGCAAGTCATGCTCTCCTAGGTGACTACCTGGGGGAGTGACCCACGGGCAGGAGCCCAGGGCACAATGGGCTTCCTGGAGTGATGGAGGGTGGGCGATTTGAGCCCAGGTCCTGAGTTAGGACTGTGTTGGCACCATCAACCTGTTGGGCTGATATCCTGAAATCCAACGAGACCCTGGGGCTTCTGGCCTCCGGAAAGACGAGTGATCAGGCCACCGCAGTCACCAGCCTCCACCTGCAGCCACAAGGACCCTGGGCAAGGCTGTACAGACCCTGCTCCGGGGCAAGGCAGCCCTAGAGGAGGGAGCCTGAGGGAGAAGGAGGGAGACAGGAGAAGGGCAGGTGGGGTTTGCTGTCACTTTCTCCCCCGTCCTCCAGGCCCACCAAGAGGCCACTTTCCTGTCTTCTCAACAGCCACGTGTGAAAACATTTGATCAGCCCCATGACCAGGTCAGGGAGGATGAGGAAAGCTCTCCACCACCCCCCACCCCTTCCGCAGCCTGGCTCTTGTGCCCTCGCCACCTCTGACTGCCCGGAACCTCTCGTAACCTGCCCCCAGCCCCAGTCTTCCCTCTCCGGTGCCCTCGCAGACCCACTGTGTTCTGGGTTGTCTCCCCTACCTTTACCTTGCACATTCCCTTCATTCGCCCCACCCTCACCGAAACTCAGTGCCCTTGTAGTCAACCCCAGAGGTCTGCACCCGCCTCATTTGATCAGAACATGTCCTGTGCTTACTACCTTTTTACTCCCCACTCCATGGACTCACGGTGGGAACTCACGCTAAACGCCATCTTGAGAACAGTGATTTGTTTGTGTGGTGGTTTCTGTGTGCCCGCCTAGTTTTTCTCCTCCTGCCCCACGCCCCCCCTCCTCCCCCTTCTTTTATAAGAACCCAGCATGTAGGAACTAAATTTATTTCATGCATATAAACCCAGGCACTTGACTAAATTATTGTGATGAATAACAGAACAGAAACAAATAAGAAAGTGGAAACTGACATCAACTCTTTAAACAAGTATTTTCTTAATTTAAATAAATAAAGGACCAAATAAACTAGAACCTCAGTCTTCCTGTCCCATCAGTGCTTAGCAGTAGCCAGAGAGAAAACAACTTTGTACTTCAGGGAGTGATGTCCTTTTTGACACAGTACTCCCAGCCATGACCATGACTTTCAGCGGCCCTATCTCTGGCCCTGCTCACGGAGCCTGTAACTCATAGGCCCCCTGAACTTCTGCACCCACTACACAGGAACGCTGGACTGCATGACCCAGTCAGCGCAATCCAGGATTGGCGCATAACATCATTTAACCTAAACGCTCACTGAAGAGGGAACATTAGCATGGACCCAATCTCTATCAACAGGATAAAAATTACTTAACTTCTCTGAAAGAGAAATGGTCTCTAGATTAATCAACATCCATAAATACATTTGAGCTTCCTAATAAGTTGTCCTATAAATAATGCGCATTATTTCTAATGAAAACAATATAAATTCCTCACACTCATGTAAGCCTTTACACTTTCAGAATACTGGCCATATGTTATCATGGTAGCCCCTCAAGAACTACATGCAGTGATAATAAATACAGTCCCTGTACATTAACAATTTAATATGCTCATATTTTCACAATAATTTTAAAGTACAAACCCCCTAAGCATATGTCCTCTGAAGCGGTTGAGTACACGGTCCCGGAGAATTTTTGCACAGCAACCCGGACGCTCTGTGTTGCTGTTCAGGCCTTCTCCCAGTAGGGGGCACTCTAAGCCAACCTAAGCACATCCACTAGGCACCATCAGCGCCTGATACCTGGCTAAGGCCTAAGGGGTTTCATGCACCAGCCAGGCCTCCCAACAACCCCGGAAGGCAGGGACTGGGCTGTGTTGGCCACGATCCCATATTCAGGGCCAGAGTGTTGGTATAATTACCTCCTGGAACAACAGACCATATTTGGAGCCACACTCTCTCCCTAAGGCGTTCTCTAACCCTCAAAGCCCTTCTACCTAAAATGAAGGAGCACTTGAGTTTTGTTCCCCTCTCAGACCTATGAGGGGAAAAGGAAAGGAGGCCTTAGTAAGACCATGCCTGTCCCCTGTGCTGGGGAGGCCATCCAGCCAGGCCTAAGTGGTCACAGAAAGAGAAGGAGAAAGGCCTTGGTAGTCTAGGGGGTCCTCAGACAGCCTGCTTGCTGTGGGCATTTCTCAGCCTCCTTTGGGGAAGAACAAGCAGCCATTCCCAGAAGAGGGATCAACGGGCCACAGACGTTCTCCCCCAGCCCAGAATCACCTCTCCCCTCCCCCACCTGCCATGCTACCTCCAACTCCAAGTGGCCCCCCCCCATGCACCACGACCCTGTGTCAATAAGCCACACCCCTGTGTGAGTGCCCTCCCACACTGACTCTGGGCGTGGCCATGTTTTTCCTTTTCCGTCCTTTTACTTAACGTGTGTTAAAAGCGTGTGGTTGGGTCTTGTTTTTTTACGCAATCTGGCAATTTCTGCCTTGAATTTCTGTCCTACCACTTTTCACCTACTGTAAGAAACTCTCGTAGCCCAGCCTCAGGCTGCCATTAAGGGACTCACCTTTTCCTTGTGGTTGGATGGTGGGGAAAGCCATTGTTTGGGAAAGTCTAGGCTCATCTTTAGGTCCGCCTCCTGCAGGGCTCACAACGCAAGCACCACAGGAATGTGTATGCTCTCTGCATTCTCTCTGCTGACCAGCCCCTTCTCCAGTGCTACTTCCCCAGCAGAATTCCAGGGGAAGGGAGAGAGTTGTTGGACAGGGAGATGGCTAGTTGCATGTGGAACTCTTTCAGACGCTAACAGCTTCCCCGCACCCAGGACGCTTCTTCTCAGTCTGTGCTCACCTGCCCCCAGAGAACTCCAGGGCTCTCAACTCACCTGTAGGGGGTGTGTCCCTCTGCAATTCAGCCCATCGCAGCTTCCTTACATCTACCAGTCTTTGAAAACCCCATGAAACGTATGCTTTTTATTCTATATAGTTAATTCTTTTATCAACATGGGAGGAAATTGTTTATATCTTTCTACATCGTAATCGGAAGCAGACAACCCTATCTTGCTTAAGCCACTGACATTTGTGTTTCCGTTATACAACCAAGCTTAATTCCTGGGCTCATAGTATAGAAAAGACAATCACAACTAGCACTGAAGGTGTCCAGACAGCAGGGACGGTCAAGTACACAGGCACCAGTCTCACTGGAATTGTCTCTCATGTCTGCAAGCAGCTGCTGGCCACTACAAGATTCAAAAATTGAATTTGAAAATATTTGTACTGAGTCCAAGATCTCTAGTTTCCTGGCAATTTCCCACACCTCCTCTTATTACTTATCCACTTACTTCATATATTTAAGTTTTCTTCTGGCCCTTATTGACATTTCAGTTTGATACTCAGTGAACACTGAGGAATTCCGTGCATGTCCCCCAGCAATCATGTCTACTCTGCTTTCCATACAGATATTTTGCATCTCATGGCAAAGCTCCCATAAGCTCATTCATTTCTTTGCCTCTCATTTTCTACAAATATAATCATTTTCTATTAAAGTCAGATGGGAGAGTGCTTGGAACAGCACAGTGTCTCACAAATCTCGGATCTATCTTGGATCTCTTCCTAACAGTCACAAACATTTTCTAGCTCAGGGGCACTTCTCTCGCCCTTAGCATCACAAGAGAGACCTAGAGGCCACATCTGCCTGCAACGCTGGCCTCCATGGAAGACTCACATGTCTTCTGCTCTCCACCAGCAGGAGAGGCGGCACTGAGGTCTCTGGGGAGTGTGTGGCCTTGAGCATCTTTGTGCAGAGCCGGTCTCAGGGGATGTAGCCTCGGGACTGCACAGAGGAAATAATCCGAGCTATTCAGGAGGGTGTTGAGGACAGAGAGGGGAGAACAACTGTGCCTGCAGAAGTCAATCTCCCAGTCCCAACTCCACCTCACCCCATCAAAACCCAAACAGCTCATCGCAAAACACAACCAGCCCTTACACTAGTGAGAAAAATGGGTCTCTCTGCACACGAGACCATTAAGCAGAAACCAAATTAGGCTGGCCATCTCCTCTTTGCTTGCGCCAGGGAAGGGAAGGGAAGTCTGCAGAGGAAGAAAGTACAAAACGGCACAATTCTTTGCTTTCTTTTTTTAAAACTTTTACAATTTTGAAACTATTGTAGATTCACATAGAGTTGTAAGAAATAATACAGAGAGCCCGTAGGTCCTTTACCCAGGTTCCCATGGTACCAACTTGCGTAACTACAGCACAATATCCCCAGCAGGAGAGGAGTTCTGAGGTCTCTGGTGCGTCTGGCCTCAACCACAAGATTGCCATTATTACGATCCATCCACCTTATTTATACTTCCCTTCTTTTACATTCACTCAGTTGTTTGTGCGTGTGTGTGGTACTGTGCAATTTTATCACGTGTGGATTTGTGTGACCACCAGCAGAGCCAACATCCACAACAGTCCCATCACAAGGATTCCTCATGTTGTCTAATAGCCACTTCACTTCCTACCCTCACTTCCTACTCTCACTTCCCACCCTCAGCCCTAAGCTCTGCCCACTACTATTTTCTCCATCTCTATAATTTCAATAATGCTATATAAATGGGACCATACAATATATAACCTTTGAGATTGACTTTTTTCTCTCATATTCTGTGAGTTATTACAGAATAATTTTCTTTTATTACTGAGAAGTGTTCTATGCTTCACTTTTCTTTAAAGGCATCTTATAGTCTCTTCTGATTTCATGGATTGATAGAAGAATGTGCTTAATGTCACCTCTTCGTTTTCAAAATTGTTAGGTATAAACATGATCGAATGAAAAGGAAAAGAAGTGTACGTGAAGCACTCTCAGTTTGCATTTTTCTTCCTAATTTGCTAATAATTTGCATTTATGAACGCAGCTTTCAGGGAAACCACTTCCTGTGTTGAACAGAGTTTGTTAATAATAACAATAAAGGCTAGAAACTCAAAATGTAACCGCAACAAAAATGTTACTGTCCTGGACCTCTGGTTACAAACAAGATGGCGTAGATGCACTTTTCCCTATTCTTCCTGCTAAGAACAGTGATAACACCTGGATATTATATATGAAACATGAGAAGACTCAAGGGTGGAGAGAAAAAAGCAGATTGGGTAAGGACCCCAGGACCTGAGGAACAACATGGCAGTAAGTTTTTCAGGTTTCTTCATGGCTTCTTATATCTCAGACTGGGCTGAAGAAGCCAGCAAACTAGAGGCTTCAATGGGTGCAGACAAAAAAGCCCCCAAGGGCTTCCCTGGTGGCGCAGTGGCTGAGAGTCCGCCTGCCGATGCAGGGGACACGGGTTCGTGCCCTGGTACCGGAAGATCCCACATGCCGCGGAGTGGCTGGGCCCATGAGCCATGGCCGCTGAGCCTGCGCGTCCGGAGCCTGTGCTCCGCAACGGAAGAGGCCACACAGTGAGAGGCCCGCGTACCGCAAAAAAAAAAAAAAAAAAAAAAAAAGAGAGAACTTAACAAATATAACAATAGAGGTAGGTTGAACATAAAAGAATGGAAAAAGATATGCTATGTAAACATGAGTCAAAAGAAAACAGAGTGGCTACATTCATATCAAATAAAGTAAACTTCAGAGCAAAGAAAACTTCTCAAAAGATGTAATAGGAAATGTTATCTAAATGTTCCCAAAATACGCAGAACAATTCCAAGCTCTTTCTCAAAGCCAAATCCATGACACCTCTACTTGGGAACTCTGAGTATTTCCTCTAGCTGCCCAGCTGAGAAGATAGTAACTAAGCTACTCCTCTCTCCACAATGGAAGAAGGTGAGCACCCAGTGTACAAAAGGGGCTCTTTGAGCAAAAGGCTCAGAGCAGATTTGTCTCATCAAGAACTCCAGCTAGACCCCAGCTAAGTGAAGAAGCGAGACAAGAGATGCACAGGCCAAAAAGGATTGCTCCACTTGGCTTCCACCCACACTCTGGGGGTCATACATTAACAGCTGTTAGTCCCAGATGCACCAGGAGAGTGGGGACGGGAGAGAGGAGGGGTGATTCAAGATTCTTGAGAAGAAACAGAGGTTTCCCCCAAACCTTTCACAATCCAGGTCAACGCTGCAAGCGCTTCCGTAAGCTCTGGTCATCTGAGGGCAGTGCTCAGGGAGTGCCCGGCACAGCGAGGAGACTGCCAGCTGTGGGGTCTGGGATCATCGTCTGTGGAGTTCTCCTCCTTGACTTCAGTACCATCCGGTGGATCCAACATATCTCCATTCACAATTTAAAACAGTCTCCAAATCTTGTCAAAGCATCCGGCTTAACACCATCCACCCACTGCAAGAGATGAATTTACAGTATTGTGCTGGGTCCCTGGGCGCATTCCAGAGCGAGATGTGGTTACTCAGCTCTAAGGCTGAGGAACAGCAATTACCCTCCTGGTCTAAACTGCGGCTTCTATACTTGTTCTACATCTTTGTTCAAAGTCATTAAGTCATTAGTCCGTACTGGGAGAATGGTACATGTACATGCATGGTTGCTGTGTAGTTCACAAAGGTATGTCCATGGTTATTATATTACTGTACCCTCAGAATCACAGGCATACCTACCTCGTCCAGAGTGACTCAGATTGAATCTAGGACACCTGCCTCTCAGTGTGGGGGCGGCACCAGACCCACACTGGGGAAAACAGCAAGTCCCACGGGATATGTTTCCATTCTGCTTACCTATCTGAGTTCATGGTTTTTCCTCTGCTGCTGACGGTGTAACCCTAACAAAGGCCTCCTCTAATTTCAGTAATCGAATATGACCTGGTCAGCCGAGAGCATGGTGGGGATGCCCTCATAATCCCTAATAGTGTGTCTCAGCAAAGTTGGTTGCCTTCTCAACGTGCAGCTACAGCAGCGACCTCTATCGAACATGAATGTTGGCGTCCATTCCACAAAAAAACTGTAAAGTCTCTACTGTGTTCTTCAAAAGGCCATGCAAGAATCATCCTCCTGACCCCCTCCTGGACGCACAGCGGCAAACCCGCAGTGGAAAGAACAGCCAACATCCTACCACCAACAGCAACACCCACAGAGAAAGCCAGGTGGGTTCGCAGCTCACACCCTGTCAAGGAAGAGGGAGTGGAGGAAACCCACAGACATCTTCCCAGCATCAGCAGCCAGAGACAGAGCCCAGCTGCACTTCGCTGCTAGCAGTCTCATAAAGACGGGATACAGAGGCTGGTACCACAAGCATCACCACCATTACCACCACACGGGAAAAGAAACGAGCTTTGCAGAGCTTCTCATCACAGGAAGGGTGGAAACAGAGGTGAACACTTAACTGGAAGACCAAGATAGCCTCCTCTCCCTCCCCCCTCAAGTTCGGAGAGCTGACAGCACCAGGAAGGGAGGCAGGGAGGACACACCTCTCCTCCCCTTGCCTCCAGAATGATCCCAGGAAGCTCCACGGCCATCAGCACCCTACTTAACACCCAAGTCATAGGCAAGTTGAAAGAGGGAATGTTTTAAAGGAAAAGCATAGGGACTTCCCTGGTGGCGCAGTGGTTAAGAGTCCGCCTGCCAGTGCAGGGGACACAGGTTCGAGCCCTGGTCCAGGAAGATCTCACATGCCGTGGAGCAACTGAGCCACAACTACTGAGCCTGTGCTCTGGAGCCCGCGAGCCACAACTACTGAGCCTGCGCCCTAGAGCCCGTGCTCCGCAACAAGAGAAGGCACCGGAATAAGAAGCCCACGCACCGCAATGAAGAGCAGCCCCCGCTCGCCGCAACTAGAGAAAAGCCCGCGCGCAGCAACGAAGACCCAGCGTAGCCAAAAATAAATTAATTAATAATAAACGAAAAGCGTGACCCCTTCGATTTAGTCCTGCATAGACATGGCCTGAGGAAATGAAAGAAGAGAGAGAATACTCTCTGTCAAGCCCCCTATCCCCCCACCCACCCTGGGATCCCCTGCTAGCGGTTCTCAGAGCTAAATCCGGAAGAGCAGAACCCCTGGCCAGGCTCAGAAGCTGATGCGTCCTTGTGTGCCCTCCACATGGCATTCAAATTTTTTTAATTTGTTGCCATTGCTTAAAATTTGGAAGATTTCACATTAAAAAAATCTAATTTCTGGCTTCTTTTGAAACATCGTAAGACCCAGACTCCCGCGAGTTAAGAGTCCCCTGCCTAAGCCCACATGTGGAACTGGGGTGGGTGACAGCCACTCCCCATGACCGATGCCCTCTGGCACCCTCTAGGCCTCCAGCTCTGTGCTGCCATCACCGTGGTGCTGCTGACTGGTCCCAGGAGACATCTGTGGTGGAGTCCACGCTAGTGACAATGCCAAACTTGCCTCCCCCCACCCCATGTATGCTGGAGATTTCCAGGACATAAAAATTTCCAGAATACAGAGACTCCGTAAAGAAGCTCCTGTTCCCTTTCCCTTCACCACACTCCCCGCTCCCTGCAAAAAAAAAGAAGAAGAAGAAGAAGAAAAAAATTGCCCTCCAAGAGTCACATCTCACTAGGAGAAAACTTAAGTGGTGTGAAATCTGAAGAATGGAGGAAGCAGGAATCTAGCCACCAAGCTGACGGGCAGCCCTGGCTTCAAGGATAACCCCTCAATGAGCTGGAATTAGGGGTGGAGACCACAGACCCAACCAGAGTCAGGAATAGTGTCTCGGAGGGAGAAGATGCCGCCCCCGTCTCCCTCAGCTCTGGAACCCACAGGGCACTTCTCATGGGGCACCAATCAGAGGGAACCACAGCAGAACCTGCGGTCACTCCACCCCGAAGCTTGGCACCCAGGTTCCCAGTGGGAAGAATGCTTTTCAAGGGATCTGGCCTCTGCCATGTAGTGCCAGGGCCACTGTTTTCTCATTTATCAATAAAGAGCTTAAAATGAGTAAACTTCAAACGGCTTTTAGCAATGAAATATTTTTTTCAAACTGATTTCTCTACCAATCCCCAGTAAAAAAAAAAAAAAAAAAAAAAAAAAACAGACATGCAGTAGTGGTTGCCTAGAGCTGGAGGTGAGAATGGGGAGTGACTGCAAGGAGGGAGGGATCTTTTGGGGGGATGGACATGTTCCAAAATTAGATTGTGGTGATGATTGTTGAACTCTGTGTAAATACACTAAAATTCATTGAATTGTATGTTTAAAATGAGTGAATATTATGTAACATACATCAATAAAGCAGTTTAAAACAACCCAATCAAAAAATGGGCTGAAGACCTAAATAGAATTTTCTCCAAAGAAGATATACAGATGGCCAATAGGCACACGAAAAGGTGTTCAACATTGCTAATTATTAGAGAAATGCAAATCAAAACTACAATGAGGTATCACCTCACACCAGTCAGAATGGCCATCATTAAAAGGTCTACAAATAGGAATTCCCTGGTGGTCCAGTGGTTAGGACTCAGTGCTTCCACTGCAGAGGGCACTGATCAGGTTTGATCCCTGATCAGGGAACTAAGATCCCAGGTGCCATGCGGCACAGCCCAAAAAACAAAAACAAACAAACAAAGTCTACAAATAACAAATGCTGGAGAGGATGTGGAGAAAAGGGAACCCTCCTGCACTGATGGTGGGAATGTAAACTGATGCAGCCACTATGGAAAACAGTATGGAGTTTCCTCAAAAAACTGAAAATAGAGTTACCATATGATTCAGCAATCCCACTATCCCACTCCTGGGCGTATATCCGAATAACACTGTAATTCAAAAAGATACATGCACCCCTATGTTCACAGCAGCACTATTCACAATAGCTAAGACATGGAAGCAACCTAAATGTCCATCAACAGTTGAATGGATGTGGTACACATATACAATGGAATATTACTCAGCCACAAAAAAGAATGAAATAATGCCGTCTACAGCAACATGGATGGACCTAGAGATTATCATACTAAGCAAAGTATGTCAGAAAGAGACAAATACCATATGATATCACTTATATGTGGAATCTAAAATATGACACAAATGAACTTATCTACGAAACAGAAACAGACTCACAGACGTAGAGAACAGACTTGTGGTTGCCAAGGGGGAAGCGGGGTAGGGAACGGATGGATTGGGAGGTTGAGATTAGCAGATGCAAACTACTATATATAGGATGGATAAACAACAAGGTCCTACTGTATAGCACAGGGAACTATATTCAATATCCTATGATATACCATAATGGAAAAGAATATGAAAAAGAATATGTATGTATATATATATGTATGTATAACGGAATCACTTTGCTGTACAGAAGTTAACACAACATTGTAAATCAACTATATTTCAATAAAGTTTAAAAAAAACTGATAGAAACAAAGAACAGACGGATGGTTACCAGAGGCAGGGACTGGGGCAGGGGGCGGGTGAAATGGTTGCAGGTGGTCGAAAGGTGTAAACTTCCAATTATAAAAGAAATAAGTCCTGAGGATGTGACGTACAGCATGGTGACTATATAATTAACACTGCTGTATGGTGTACTTGAGAGGTGCTAAGAAAGTAAATCCTAAAAGTTCTTATTACAGGGAAAAAATTTTTCTGTAACTATATGAGGTAATAAATGTTAACTAAACTTACTGTGGTGACCATTTTGCAATATACACATATGTCAAGTAGTTATACTGTACACCTTAAACTTATACAGTGTTGTACCTCAATTACATTTCAATAAAACCAGAAGAAAAAAAATGGTTAAAAAAAAGAGGATGTTAAAAGATACGCTATAGACTGGGAGAAAATATTTGCAAACCATGTATCTTACAAAGGACTTGTATCTGGGATATACATAAAAAGCTCTCAAAACTCAACGGCAAAGAAGTAGTTCAATTAGAAAAAAACATGAACAGAGATTTCACCAAAGAGGATATACAGATGGCAAATAAACACATGGAATCAATATCATTATGGAATATCATTAGGGAAGTGCCAATTAAAACCACAACGAGATATGGTTAAAATAAAAAGTGATAACCCAAATGCTGACAGTGATGTGGGGAAAGTGGATCACTGATACATTCCTGGTGGGGATGTAAAATGATAGGGCCACTCTAGAAGAGTATGGCAGATTCTTACAAAACTAAATATGCACTTGACCATAGAACCATGGATTCCTACTAAGCAATAAAAAGGGATAAACTATTGATTTATGCAACAAATTAAACAGTTCTCAAGGGAATTATGCAAATTAAAAATAAAAGCCAGATCAGAAGATTATACACTATCTGTTTCCGTTTATGTATTTTTGAAATAACAAAATTATATAGATGAAGAAGAGAATAGTGGTTGCCAGGGGTTGTGGATGGAGATACTATAAAAAAGTAGCATGAAGGATCCTTAGAACTGTTCTGTACCTTGGTGGTGGTGTACATGAGTGTACACATGTGATAAAATTGCATAAAACTAAATACACACATAAGTGATTGCATATAAAACTGGGGAAATCTGAATAAGGTCAATGGGTTGTACCAATGCCAATTTCCTATTGTGATACTGTGCTACAGATATTCAACTTTGTACCACTGAAGGAAATTTGGGGAAAGGTATACAGGATGTGTCATTACTTACAACTGCATTTATAAATCTACAATTATCTCAAAATGAAAAAGTTAATTTTTTAAATCTCAATATAATCATAGTTAAACACAAATCAGAAGTGAGTAAAAATAAACTACATTGGGAAGGAGACGCAAGAGGAAGGAGATATGGGGATATATGTATATGTATAGCTGATTCACTTTGTTATAAAGCAGAAACTAACACAGCATTGTAAAGCAATTATACTCCAATAAAGATGTTTAATAAATAAATATCAAATAAATAAACATTAATAACTTTCCTATGAATATTAACTTTTAATTTTCTTGATTTTTTGATATGTGGATGAATCACTTTCATTTGGAATCATTAATTGGTTAGATGAAACACAAGATGAGATTCAGAGGTAATACTGGGATAAGAGGAAGTGATCCCAGTGTTCAGGCTGGGACACTAACTCCTTCCTCCTTGAGGCCCACAGTCTTTTCCTTGAGAGGCTTTTATAAACCAAAGAGCAGGATCTGGTGGAATGGTGTGATGTCATCAGTGACTCATAGTAAGGGCCAGAATCTCGGAAGCCATTTGATCCCGAACACTTGGCTACAGTCAGTGCTCTTCTCACGCCGTTGTGAGGCTGCGTTCTGGGTAACAGTGAGGGCCTAGATCTTGAGGGAGCCTCCAGGTGCTTACTTGGGGTGGGCGTCACTCTTTTCTGTACTAAGGTGAGTCTTGGATCCTGAACTATGTTCCTCCAAGCTGTCGCAGGGGATGTGGAAGGGATCACCTGTGAACCTCCAGATGAGTGACTGGGATGCAGTAGGAATACAAATAGGTCTCGAGTTTGGGGAGAAAAGAGAACAGGAGGGGATGTGGGCAAAAGGAGCACAAAATGAATATGGGGGAAGGAGGAGAGACAGTAAAGCGACTCTACAGAGAACTCGACCTTGAGAGCCCCGGGAGCGTGTGGACACTTTGTCACCCAGGAGGAACACTGTCCTCAGAGGCGGCAGGTGGCACTGGCCTTCTTGAGGTGGAACTGCCTCAGTCAGCTTCCAGGGCCATTTCGGACAGGCCTGGGCTACTCTGGTCAGATTTTTGCCAGGTTGGATTGCTGTAACTTTATAGTGGTTCACAGAGATATTTAGGCAGAGCTGATGACATAAGCGTGTAAGGAGGCCCAGCTCAACCCTAATGGAAATGTGACTGAGGCTCAACTGTGGCTGCCACCAGCCTTCTTCCCCTGAGCACCGCTCAGACACGAGTTCTAATCCCAAGTCCAAAGAGCTCTAGCCACGGTCAAGGAGCAAATCCTAGACAAATTAGGTCAGCATTTCCTCATCTGTAAACAGGCAAATTATACACCTTACCTCACACCTCCTTGTAAGGATTGAATGAGGTAATCCCAATGCACTAATCAATATCTGAAGTTTACTAAGCAATTACTGTTAGCTAATGTCATTGCCATTTTAATTATTATTAGGTCTCAGAAGAAGCAGGTTAAGCGGAAAGAAATGGCCTGGTCAGAATCAAGTTGGTTTCTTTCCATTTTTTTGTACCCAGAAAAGATAGACTATGCCTCTGAGCTCCACATCGGCTGCCTCAGAGACGGCTGCAAGCCCACAGGACCCAGCAAGAAAGGCAGAGGAAAAGCAGCGCGTGGAAGGGAAGCCAGGTGTGTGTGGTCATTCACTTATCCCCGCTCTCTGAATGAATGAAGGTGATAGATCATCATGGCTCCAGCAACACTTCTTCTTCCCTGGACTCTCATGGGTGTGGGTCTGCAGGGCAGGGGAAAGGGTGTCCAGGGTGAGACAGGAGGTCACTATCTTGTTCACCTTTGTAGTTATTAAAGACATCGATGACCAGAGAGTTTCACATGTCTCCATAGAGGTGCCCCCCACACAGAAAGATCCATGGAAAGAGGCACAGGAGAGCAGTTTTCCCCTGGCAAAAGAAGGTAAATATTAATTCAGTTCCTACCCTCCTTTATAGACAAAGTGCAAAGGGGGTGATGGTCATTCTTATCACTTCAGATGTCACATGCAACATATTCAAGGTGAGTGAGAAGGGAAGAGCACAGTGTTTCCCAGGTGGGTCCCTCCCCCGATCACACAGGGTCCTTCCTCTCTCCTGGCAGCTGCTCAGGGTGGGAGCCCTCTGGCCTCCAGTTCTGCCCCCCCAGAGGCTGTCTCTGAGCAGAGAACCAGGAGGATGCGAGGCCAGAAGAGGAAGAGACTGATGTATGTCAAGGGAGGTGTGGTGTCCTCAGCTTCCTCGGCCCTGAACAGAACATCAGTTACTGCTGAGTAACCACTTGTTGTCTTGTCCTCAGGAGGCAGGGTTCAACCTTCAGGGTGAGCTGCAAGGGAAGACTCAGGACCTCCCAGGTGGGTCAGGTCTGTGCTCACACAGAGCCTTGTTCCTGCAGCCACCCAGGAGAGCAGCCCCCTGGCCTCCAACCCCACCCTCTCGGAAGTGGTCTCCGAGCTGACGTCCTGGAAGAAGAGCAGTCAGAGGAGGAGCATGTGGACTGTCAATCATGTTGAGGGGACGAAACTCAGGATGAGCAAGAGAAGATCCAGTTATCGTCCAGAAGACCAAGAGGCCTTCTACCGGCTTCTGGGTCTGTGCTCTGAGCCAGTGGAGTGTCAGGTCCCCTTTACACCGAGGATCCCAGAGGCTCTGGGGTCATAGCCAAAGCTCCCCCTGGGGCTCAGAGCTGTGAGGTGTCCAGGTGGCACAGAAGCAGATCACTCTGTTTCCACAGTTCTGCTGCGGTGCTGATGGGTTTTCATCTGAGACAAGTTCTTGGAGGGAGAAGGGAAAAAAGGACTCACGGTTGACTGTTCAATTATCAAGACATTTTAGGACAAATCAAGGGAGGAATCCCCTGCCCATATTTATTCCCTCCAGTTAAGATTTTAGAGATCAGTGATGAAAGGACAAACTAGATCTCGCTGCCATTATGCTCAGAGTGGGAGGAGACCAAAAAAAATTACAGAAGTAAGTTGCTCTCAGCCAGTGACAAACACAGAGAAGGAAAAGGCAATGACACCTAGAGATGGGCTGTGAGCAAGAGTCGGAGAGCTTTGTGACAGATACTCAGGGAAGGTCTGCAGAGAAGGTGATGCCAGGACCAGAGGCAGGACCGAGTGTGGCAGGTTGGGGGACGACACGGAGCTGACACTGTCCAATGCAGCACCCACTAGCCACATGCAGTTATTCAAATTTAACTCTATGTGAGTTAAAATAAACTTCTGAAATTCAGTTCCTGGTTCTCACCAGCCACATTTCATAAGCTCAGTAGCCACACATGGCTAATGGCTACCGTACTGGACAGCAAGCTACAGAATATTTTCATCATCACAGAAAGCAATGCCCTTCCGGGAGCCAGGCCGCCTGGACAAGGCTCAGGGAGGGTGAAATGATCCATGACCCCTCCATCCTCCCGTCTGGGTAAATGCCATTGTCCGGGGCAAGGTGTGAAAGACAAGGAGGACCTGGCGTTCTCAGGCCATCGCTGGAAAATGGCACCTCCAAGGACAACTCTACTCCCAGATGAGCCTGCTGGGGCCAGGGGAGGCCAGGTCATTATCAGCAGGAAGTGAAGAGGGTCCAGGAGAAGGACGGTAGAATGCCCAGTGCCCCCCACCCCCGCCCAGGAGGGTATGAACTCTCCACTGCTCACATAGGATGCTCAGTTGTCAGGTGGGGCAGGAAAGCGTTGCCCAGTCACAGTATGACGAAGTGACAGGGATGTAGTGCCCAGAGGCCCAAGGCCACACCCAAGCTTTGGCTCGAGGAAAGTTATGTTAAACTTTGAGAACCAGGTCATATCTCTTTATGAAACACACATACCCACCCATGTGTTGAAGATTAAATAACAATAGCAAAATCCCTGCCCCACAGTTGAGACTCGCTCTCCCTGGGTCCATGGAAGGAAGAGCTTTGTCACTGCTAAGGCTCTGAGCCTTCCTGGGGAAAGAGAGCTGCCTCTACTTCCTGAAACAGAGGAACTGGGAGAAGTTTTCAGTTCTCCTCCTCCCTGTGAAATGTCCCACAGCCCCAGGCTCGCTGCTCCCGGAAGGGCTGCTCCGAGGCCCTCATCACGTCTCCCTTCCTTTACAGAGGACCCTGTTATCCAGAGCTTCCTGGAAGCTGATATTTTCCTGAAAGTGTCCGACAAGGTACCCACAGCACTAAAAGTATGAGGTACCAAGGGGTCTGCAGTGTCACCACCCCCTGGGGGTGGGGACGGAGGACAAGGTGTCTGCCTGAGCAGAGGCCCTGGAGAGACCCGCCCTTGGCGCCAGAAAGGAAGAAAGGACACACTGTCGGTGCCCCGGCCCTTGGGCATCTCCTCCCTGGCCTCCCATCAGCTCATCTCCACATGTCAAAGGGCCATGAGTCCCTTAGCAAGGCCCACCCTGGGTGGTTTTCCCACCTGGCCTCTGGATGGGGGTGGGGCGCATGGCCCGCTCAGGACACTGGCCCTGCCATCGACCCCTGGCCGCCCCTCCCCCGCCCTCTGTCTCCACGCAGTACCTGCTCTCCATGGTGGTGGAGTACTTCGGCCGTGTCGGGCTGCCTGGTCACCTCTACAACAGGATCCACTTCTTCCTGGCCCTGTGAGCAATGCCTGAGGGCCCCCAGTGGTGGTTCAAGGCCCTCAAGGGGTCACATGGTCAGAGCAGGGGAAGGCAAGGAGGAAGGTCCTGGGATAACGAACGTAGCCAGGAAATACCATTTGCTGCCCAGAGACTGAGGGACCCGAGGTAGAAAGTCCCAGGGAAATGGTGACAGCCAGAACCTTGACCTGGGCCGGGCACAGCATGGGCCCAGCAGCCTTGGTGCTGAGGACGGTCCTGCCCTCTGCGGACCCGGGTGCTCCTCCAGGGTGACCTCAGCAGCCTCTCTCCACTGTCTCGCCTGAGACCTTGTGGGGGCCGGGACCAGCTAGCCCTCTTTTCTGATGGCAGCTACATCGCCTCCGACATGGAGGAGGACAACCCCACATCCAAGCGGAGCATCTTCCAGTTCCTGCTGGGCAGGGAGCACTGGCCAGACCTCTACAAGGAGTTCCTCAAGCTGAAGGTGGAATTCTTCCATGCGATGGAGCACCGAGCCTGGGTCACCCCGGATTTGTGTGAGGAGGTCTGTCGGGGATGAGGGCCGGGGAGCGCACCCCCAGAGGTGGAGGGGCTGGGCCCCTCCTCCAGGAGCTCACCCTGCTGTGCTTCCCTTTCAGATCCAGGCCCAGAACCCACATCACTGGGTCTGGAGTCGGGTGCGCCAGGGCGTCCCCTAGGTTCCCAAGGAGTGGAGCAGGGGCTGCAGGTGGTCCAGGTGAGTACTGGGCCTCCTGGTGGGGACAACCCCACCCCGTGCCCTGCAGTCACCTCCAGGGCTGGTGGTCACTTGGAAGTGCCACTGCATCCCTTAACGCACTGTTAGCCTAGTAAGGGCCCTGCAAACTCCCATGGTACAGAAAGTAATTACTGTGTTTATACAAAAACTCTCCAAATGGATTCAACTATGGAATCATTTACCATGCTATACAAGGTCCCAATTTGCATATCAATTTCTTTTTTTTCTTCTTTTTTTTTTTTTTAGGAAAACTCTTGGAAATGCTGATCTAAGTAGTGAATGAAAACCTCTGCAGGGTTTTGATCTGAGTTGATTTTTAAATATAAATACATGAAAAACACTGAGGTCATCCTTTCTGGAAAAGGAGCCATTACCATGGTGGCTCTTGGGAAAAAAAAACAATTAACTCCAACATGTCATCAAAGGTTTTGTGTGCTCTGCTCCCACTTGACGCAAGCTGCCCTGAGCTGGGTCCCTGTAGTATGTGTCAGGGTCTAGCCTCACGTGGACGGAAGGAGCTCCTAGGGCTCTCTAGTCTCTGAACAAATAAGCTCGCTGGATAATAAAGGAAACAAGAACACATGCAGAGCTGTGAGGAAGCCCGTGACAAACGACACATGCACAGACCGATCACCTGACTACCATCACATGCTTTAGCATTTGTTTTCCTTGGCTTAAATTTCGTTTTTATGTGTGGATTTACTTGAAGTGGAGGGAGACCTTCTGTGAAGTGCATAAGGAACCCCCTGCTTGGGCAGACGGCTGTACTAGGACAGTCCTGTGAGCTGAGCCCTCCGCCCTTTCCCTCATTGCAGGGGCCCATTCTGACCCCAGGAGAAAGAAAAGGAGAGAGAAAAGCAGGGCAAGTGTGTTCTGAGATAAACCGAATTGGGTATGAAGTTTCATCCATCCCCTAGGTTTTTATTTGAGGACCAAGAATATGTCAGGACTACATATTCCTACTGTATATATCAGGAGTCTCAAAATTCGAAAGAAAATAGTGTTTTTACTACAAGAAGGAAAAGAAAGAAAGAAAAATATCCGCGGCCCCTCTTGGATCTGGTCACGCATAAGAGCAACGAGGGTGACAGCTGATTCTCCCGGACCCCCTGTCCTACACGCACCTTGTGCTGTGGTGCCGACAGCTTCCTCGCTGGGGGGTCTGCCTTCCACTCTGATCTCACTTTCTCTCTCTGCTTGTAGCTCCCGCCCCCTCTCCCTCCCCCACCACAGGGCCTCCAGGCAGCTGTAGAGGGACAGCACTGGGCCTCCAGCTCTCCTCAGGCCCGCAGACCATGGCAGCCTGAACCTGGGGTGTCGAAACCAGCCAGTGGCACGATGGCCCCCCAGCCCTCCAGTGGGTGTCAGCTGACAAAGGCCCTGACCCCTGAGTACTCTGAAAGGGTCTAGCAGTAACATGGAGGGGGGCACCCAAGGGAGACAAGAGACCAGAGCAGGAGCCTCCACAGAGACTGAGGATGGGCAAAGGGAGAAGGGACAGAAAGTCAGGAAGAGGCCTGGACCACCAAGGAGGAGGAACCAGAGAAGAGCCCAAAGAAACAACTAGAAGGTAGTGAGGAAAAGAGGCAGAGACAGGAAGGAGAGAAACACCTGAGGAGAGAGAAGGAAGTCCGCATCTAACCTGCTGGAGAGCAGCCTTACCCAATGGAGAGATGGGAACTGTCAGCCGGAGGACTGAGGGAAGGCATGGAGAACATCAGTGGGCCGACCTAAGACTCGCACACAGTGGGAACAGAAGGGGGGAATCGTATGCTGTCGTTCACTCTGACATTACAGAAATAACCCAACCTTCACACTCAGAGAAGGGAGAGAGCAGGGGAGGGGCTCATGAATGCTGCCTGGGGGAGAGGTGGGGAGGTGCCAGGGTGCTATCAAAGCTGGAAACAAGACAGTGGAAGTCGGGTAAGGAAAAGAGGGATTCAAGGAATCCTACGAAGGCATTAGCGTTAAATGCAGTCACAAAAACATGAGCCATCCTAACTGCCGAAGTCATGAATACAGCAAATTTTGAGAGCAGAGAAAACAGACCAAAGATACACAGTAAATATAAGAAGTGCGGTATAAATACAGAAATATAAAAGCTAGACACACCTTATTATTAGTAAATCTGAACTCAACACTAAAAGAAAAAGATCTTCAGATTGACTCACAAAGTAAAACCCAGCTGTGTGGTTTGTAAGAGCTTGTCCTTAAATCATCAGAGGTGCGAGGGCTACACCAACAGACATGCTCAACTGAGAGCAGGAATTGGGATTTTTACACCAGGGGAAGGAAAATTAAGGCTCAAAACCCTTCAGAGAGACCAAGAAGGTCTTTGGGGTCGGGGTGGGGGGCCCCGGGGGCACCTGTCCAGCATTAAAGGCCATCCCAGGGCCTGGGCTGGTCCACTGCAGCTTGATTTGCTCAGGGATGTTCAGGTTTACAGCTCTCTATACGTATAGCCCCCTTTAGGTAGGAAGTTTTATTACTGGGCAGCTGCTACACAGTATTACTGGGTAATCACTGCAATTGCCAGACAGAAACTATCTAGCTCTTCGTCTCTTTTTTTTCCCCTGGAAATGTCTAATTTTGCCAAGAAATTTCTGGTAAGGTTCCCAGGAACCTCACAGTCAAGTCTTGTAAAAAGCTGACTCCTTTCAGGAAGCAATACAGTTGTTCAACGCTCTCTATCCCATGAAGGTTTAGCATTTTCCTCGAGTCCTCAAAACCTCCATCAGCAAACGACCACGGTACTTTTCAGTCTGTGACACCCAGTCTGTGCTGCCCCAGAAGGCCAAGGTGGAAGCAGCTGGGCTAAGGGTTGGTTCTCTCCTCAAGGTGGCCGCTGAGGGGCAAACCCAGAACCAACAGGACTGGGCAATGGGCCACACTATGTCTCCATCCACACACCTGTGACTCCGTCCCAGGAAGCCTGACACAAATGGGGCCAACCCCAAGGCGTTCCAGTTACTCAGCTAAAAGGTCGCCCATTCTTCCTTTAGTCAGAGAGTCCCCTCAGTATGTTAGGGGAAACCCAAGGCCACTCTGGGGGTCACTGCTGCTGCAGCACTGAGGCTGGTGCCATTCGGGGGAGCTGGTGCAAGGATTACAGGACTGCAGAGACAGTTGGGGCTTTCAGAGAACAGCTGAGTGTCTGATAATGGAAAAGGCAAGTGAACAGTACTGGGAGCTCAGGGGAGACAACCAAGGGCCTGGAAACTCCATAAGCAAAGCCCAGGGGAGAACAAGCGGTGGGGACTCGGGACGGGCTGTGTTCACATCTGGGTCATTACATCCCACACAGCATCACAGCGTCTGCTCAGGAACTCAAGCAGAAAGGGTGTTGATAAAGGGAAGCAGATGGAGGGGTTTTTGGAGCAGAGGATGAAGAAGCCCCAACAAACCTCCAGAAACTCCAGGGCGGGGCCCCCGGGCAGAGCTGGTATTAACGCCCTGCTGCCAGGTATGCACCATCTGCCCTCGTGTCCGCCTATAACGGCTTCGCCTCCTCTCCCACCTCCCGGCCTTGCCTGGGCATCTCTCGCTGGCACCTCCCAACGGCACACTCTTACCTGGTCCCATACGGGAAACACAGGTGGAGGCTAAGGAGAGAGGAGGAGGTGGTGAAGACGCCGAGTTGACATCCAGGCCCCTCACAGGGCACAGGGGATGACCTACAGGTGAACCAGTGCGACAGAGGGGGTGTGGAGGGAGGTGACCAGACAGCACCTGCGCCCTCCTCTGGGGACCCGCAGAGATTTCATCGCCTGAGGGCTGGAGCTCCTCTCATCTAGATCTTACCGGGCAGGAGACTGCAGCCAGGGATGCTAATTACAGTGGATTTGCTAAGGATTCTTCCCTCAACTCCAGAGTTATACACATTTGCCCAAAATATCTTCTTAATCTCTGAAATGGCACAGTAAGCAGAATTAAAATATTCTTGATAAGTGAAAGATATGCACACAAATAAACACAAATGAAAGAAAAACAAGTGGCACCAACTAGCTTCCAACCACCGTCCCTGTGATGAGTCCCCCAGTAAGGTGACTCCACAGATCAGCACCTGGCATGTCTGGGCTCTGAAAGCACACGGTCCACAGTGTCCCAAGGCCCTGCACCTGCGCATAAGACTCAGGATGGCGCCACCGACTACAGAGGCAAGGCGAGACACTTCACACCTGAGTACTGGAGTAAAAGCAGCGGAAATTAAGAACGTGCTTATTTACAGATTTTCATTGCTTTTATTGAGCTTAGTATGAAATTAATTCTTTTCCTAAATTTCCTACTTCATGTTTTAATGTACCATGGAAGAAATACTTTCAGCTAAAAGAGAAAATTTTTAATTAAGATAGTTGTTGTAATGACCAAGAAAGCAACACAGGCTAATTCAATTAATCTAATTCCAAGAAATTACACAAAGGCCTTTGTTTTTCCAAAGATGCACAGAGAAAGGAAGAGTCGGTGTGTGTGCTTTTTTAAAGGTGTTCATGAACTCTGCCTGGTGCAACGTCCTTGTAACTTACATTTAACCGGCCTCTTCCTGAGGGTCTACTGGACCAGGAAGAAAGGCAGTAATGGACCAGGTTCTCGGGTAGAAACAGCGTGGTCTGGGCGCCCAGGCTGGTCTGGGCTGCGATGGGGAGCGGTGCGGACTTGGGCCAGCCACCCCTCCCTGAGCCTCCGGGTCTCAGCTGTAGAACGAGGGGCAGGACGAGATGCCAACTGAGGGAGCTTCTGGTGCAGCTGCCTGATAGATGGGTTCCCCTCGTCTGGGGCCTGAAAGTCCTGCCCTCTGAGCAGCCCCCACTTTCCATCCTAGCCTCATTTTCACTCAAGAACATAAGATGGAGCAAAGCAAGAGGATGGAGAACAGGCAAGTCTTCCTTATCCACAGGCAAAATCAAGGATGTGGTTTTAGGGGCTCTTCTTTTATCGAAAAAGACTTTTCGGAAGCTTGTGACTGTAATGAAGCAACCAGTGTATTTTGGAGTAGGGGGAACCTGGCCTTGGAAGCAGGAAAAGTCACCTGGGAAGCTTCGGAACCAGCGTGGGTATCTGCCGGGCGCAGTAAGTGCTGACAGAGGCCTCCACGTGGAGGGGGTGCTTTTCCGACCTCACCTCTGCTTCCTTCCACTGCTGGTTAAAAATTGCAGACACAGGGGTACAGAGGTGACCAAATCCTGTCCCCTCCCCTATTGCTTAACTGGAGAGATCTTCATACAGTGAGGCATTTTTCCCCAAGATTTGGTCAGTATGAGGATGGGGAACCCAGAAGAGAGGCCCCCAACCCTGTATGAAGGAGGCGACAAAGTCTTCCTGCTTTGGTCTCAGATTGGTCCACGGCCTTCAGTTTCACCCAGTTCCCAACATCCTCTCCCGGCCTGGCCTACTCCGGTCGCTCAGACTGGGCTTTGGCATGTGCTTCCCTTGGAATTGTCACAAGTCCATTCCTCTGACAACTCCTGCCTCGGCTCCCACAGGCTCTGGCTTCCAGTCCAATGCTGGCTCCCATGCTCGGGCCTGTCTACAGCCCAGCAGGCTCACCGGCCTCCCACCAACCGTGTTTGCACACTGACCACCAGGCTGAGAGATGCGAGCCCCCCTCCTTCCTGCCTCCTGTAGGATGTCAGGAGATCCCCTAAGCTGGGACATGCCCCTCTCCATATGCTGTGAAGTCAGCTGGTTTCTAGACGAAGGGTGAGAAAGTGGCCTTATTCAAGTAAGATTACGCAGCACCAAGGAGAAGTTCTGTGAGGCTTACACCAATGGTGTCCTGCGGCTAAGGCCTGGTGTCTATGCCTCAGAGCTTCCCACAAGTTCGTGCCTTCACTCCTTTGGAAGACACTCGAGCGAGGAGCACAGATGTCAGCATCCGTCGGGGAAACAGTAATAACCTGAGTGTGTGTGTGACTGTATACTGTTTCTTTAATCATGTCCATCTATGGAGGCAATGACATGCATTCCATCTGTGTAAGCAGAGAAGATGGATGGACAAGTGAGGAATCATACTGTGACAGACATTACCAGTACTCACCAGTGTCTAGTTCTCCCCTTTGTGAAAGAACACGTACAAGGTGGAGCAATTTATTTCACGCCAACAGGCTGTAGCCAGAAGTGACATAGGCCACTTCTGGGCCAAAACACTCAACGCTGGATGCGTTTCCCCAGCTCTTTCCTGCCATGGCTGTGAGGAGGCTAAAACATTCTGGATGGTGAGAGCCATGCTCCCAAGATTTTTTGAGAGCCCACAAAGAGCTGGCAGTGACTTCTGCGATGATCCTAACGTGTTTGCTCGGGAGCAGACTGTCCAGAACATCATCTGTGCTCCTCGGGAGGCCCCAAATATAGAGACAATGCTGTTTCCAGACCATCTGCAATCTTCCATCCTGCTCTCTCCCTTAGAAAGCCTGATTTTTGCTTTTGTTGACAGCATTCCAATGACTGTTCTCCTTCGTACACGAGAGTTCATACGTGTGCAAATAACTCAAGTCATTCTTCAATCAGAGAAAAGCTTAGAAGTTATAAACAATGGAGAGTGCAGACAGCAACAGCTGCCCAGTGCTGAGTTCTCTATACCCTGATTCAAATGGAATTTCCATAACCTACCATTTTAATTTTTTTCTTTTCTTTTTAATTAGAAGAAAAAACTCTTTAAGTGTGAAGGAAGCACAGTTCACCCTCCCTATCAGCCACCTTGCCTATGCTTCACACACAGGGGCAAGTCCCGGGGCGGGCACACAGGTGGAACAGTGAAGGTCTGAAGAGAACCACTGATGCACGCCTTCCGGACGCAAGCCCCCTCTGCAGGAGCAAACACCACATGGGTTTTTGTCAAACTCTCAATGGAAACATTTCTATTTGCTTTCATTTTTACTTTTAAAGCTAAACCCCACAATTCAGGGTGTGGAAACGTGAAATCACTGGACGGACCTTGCAGCTTCGACCAGTTTACGGTCCCACCGGCCATTTAGGAGGCAGAGGGCACATCAGTATCTGGACAGCAGGGAGCCGCCTGCTTCCTGGACTGGAAACCTGAAGCTGCAGACACCTTTATACAAATCCCCTTCCTCAGCATCTGGTCCAGAAACTTGATACACACATATGTTCTCTAAATCCTGGGTGAAAATGAACTTTTTTTAAAAATAAATTTATTTATTTCATTTATTTTATTTTTGGCTGTGTTGGGTCTTCATTGCTGTGAGCGGGCTTTTCTCTACTTGCGGCGAGCATGGGCTACTCTTCGTCATGGTGCACGGGCTTCTCATTGCCGTGGCTTCTCTTGTTGTGGAGCACGGGCTCTAGGCACACGGGCTTCAGTAGTTGTGGCACACGGGCTCAGTAGTTGTAGTTCGCGGGCTCTAGAGCGCAGGCTCAGTAGTTGTGGCACACAGGCTTAGTCGCTCTGCGGCATGTGGGATCTTCCTGGACCAGGGCTCAAACCCGTGTCCCCTGCATTGGCAGGCGGATTCTTAACCACTGCGCCACCAGGGAAACCCCTGCACTTTTATTTTAAAATATAATTTCTGAAGACCTCTCTGTAGTGGAAATTTCTTATTTTTTCTATTTAGAGCAGGCTTCATGTTGGGTAATTCTTCATTAGGGTATAAATCTCCTCCTGTTTAAGATGATCGATCATACTATGAGGATGCCTGGCACTGTCACAGGATGTACGAACTTACTTTAGACAAGACTATGGTGACACCTTAGGAAATGCTAAAAGCCCTTCACTGCTGCAGAAAGTAAAACTATATGACAGAGCTTCTTTAAAAACTTTGCATTTCTGAGCATAAAGTCACTTCACCTGAATCACCTGAAATCTTTTTGAAAGATTTCGAAAACTAATATCCATCTCAGCCCCCACTGCTCTACTCTCTGAAACCCCAAACTAAAGTAATCATCAAGAGTTTTGAAAACAAACCAAAAAATTTTATTTACAAAAGTAAATTTTCACTCATTTTTATATTCTCATAATGTTAATGCCAACAGCAACAGTCTCTGGGATATTTAAAACCCTTGATTTTAAAATGCATTGAGGTTTGTGCAGCTCATTTCCCCCCCAGTTATATTATAAAACTTATAAAGGTTTCTTTAGCTTTGTTGTTTGGGCACGCTTTTGTGCAGAAGTCACGTTTCAGGGTAGGCTTACCACCAGACATGATCACATAAGCATTGGCTGTGGATTTCCAAGAAGTAAAGGAGCCAATCTCAGCAAAGCTCGCACTGGCATCTTCAGCTGTTTAAATTTGAAGAGGAGTTCTGCGAAACTTGTGTTCCCTAAAGAAATACAATTGGAGGGAAGGGGTCACGTATCTAAATAAATTCAGCGACACATCCTCTTTCAAAGAAGCTTCAGACACATAATCACATTTCAAGCTGGCGTTCTTCCGTTTGAAAACAATTACTGAAAGATAATATTTAAACTATGAAATTCCCTAATGCACTATAGGGTATGATTTGATATAAAATTTTAATTTATCCATTCTGTACTTCAGAAATTGACCTGTAACCATATGTGAAACTATTAATACTGTTTAAATACATATATTACTTAAATATAATTAATAAATGTGCCCATCTATCCTCAATTACCATAATCCATGCACTTAATAATTTACCCAAAAAAAAAGACACAGGCTCAAAATGAGTAACAGAGAAGTTAATCTAAAGCCTCTTCCTCTAACAAGCAATGGTTCCCAACCTTGGTCCAACAGAGTCTGATGTAATTTATGTGGAGTACAGCCTGGGATCTGGTGCTCTGAAAGCTGCCCAGGTGATTCTGATGTGCAGCCAAGGTCAAGAACCACTGCTCTAAGGGGACGCAGTAAGTGTATGACCTGCAAATTCTATCAAGCATCATCTTCCTCTTTGCCTCCATCCTCACCACATGCCACTGTCCACAGTTCCCTTTCCTCAGCCCCAACATATACACATACATGATCCCGATGAGTCTCTAAGCCACAACGAGCATCCTAGTAGACATGCAGACAGCAGAGTGTACAGGTGGGTCATATGATCCCATGAAGATGGACAGAGAAGAGTCTCATGATATGAATCGAGTGGCTTTCTGATAAAAGCATAACTAACACAAGAAAGAGTTGTAATGCTGCACAAAATATGAAGAAAGCAACTATTTCTCTTTAGTATTTCCTTTTATCGACTCTGCCAGTAATCTGTGAATTAAATGTGTTTAATAAACCTCAACAGGAATTAAGAGAGATTTCCTATTTAATTGTTATCCACAGTGTTCCCAAGACCTTGCTAAAACTCAAAGACAGAGAACAAATACATATGAGCTATGGAAAACATCTCCAATGTTCTGATACACTGTGGACTCTAACAGACCATTTAGACTTTTTTTTTTTTTGGCCACAACACGCGGCATGAGGGATCTTAGTTCCCTGACCAAGGATTGAACCCTCACCCCCTAAAGTGGAAGCACAGAGTCCTAACCACTGGACCACCAGGGAAGTCCCCAGACCGTTTAGACTTAATGTGACTATCACTATGGTTAAGTTTCAATGTATCATCTTGCCATTTGTTTTCTATTTTCTCTGTCTGTTCTCTGGTTCCCCCTTTTCCTCTTTTCCTCTCTCTTGGACTGAGTACTTTTTATGATTCCACTATAGCTCCTTTATTGCTTATTGGCTCTAACTCTGTTTTCTTATCTTAGTGGTTGCTTTATGATTCATAGTATCATCTCTATCACAGATTACCTTCAAGTAAGATTATACCTCTTCACAGGTAGTATAAGGGCCTTATGGCTGTAATTCCATTTCTCCCTGCCCAGCCTCTGAGCTATTATTGTCATACATTTTGCTTTTCAGATTTTATAAACCCCATAGTACATTTTTATTATTTTTATAAGTCAATTATCTTTAAAAAGTATTTTTAAAAGAAACAAACCTTATGTATATCTCCATGTAGTTACCATCTCCAATGCTCTTCATTCCTTTGTGTAGATCCATATTTCAATCTGACACTATTTTCCTTCTGCCTCAAGGACTTACTGTAACATTTCCAGTAGTGTGGGTCTGCTGTTGATGAATTGTCCCAGCTTTTGTGTGTCTGAAAAAGGCTTTATTTCATAGTCTTTTTTTTTTTGAAAGATATTTTTGCTGGGTATAAAATTCTAACTAGATAGTGGTTTTCCTTTGAGTCCTTTACAGATGTTACTCCACTAATTTATCACTTGCATTGTTTCCTATGAAAAATACGCTATCACTCTTATTTTTTTCTCTGTAACATGTCTTTTTCCTCTGGCTGCTTTGAAGACTTTTTATCATTAGTTTTAGGCAATTTGGTTATTATGTGCCTTGGTGCAACTTTCTTCATGTTTCTCAGGCTTGGGATTCATTGAACTTCTTGCAACTGTGGACCTCAGTTTTCATTAAACTTGTAAATTTTCCACCCATTATTTCTTCGAGTATTTTTTTCTGTCCCTCTCCCCCATTTTTCTCTTCTTCAGGGACTCCAATCTCATGTAAATTGGGTCCTTTAAGTCCCAGAGCTTACTCCATTTTTAATGCTCTGTTGCTTTTTTTTTTTTAATTTTTTTCTTTTTGCATTTCATTTTGGATAGTTTCTAATGCTATGTCTTCAAACTCAGTATTTTTTTTTATTCTGCAATGTCTAATCTGCTATTAATCCCATTCAGTGTGTTTTTCTCAGAATTATAGTTTTCACCTCTAAAAGTTCAGTTAGATTCTTTTTATATTTCCATATCTCTTAATGTTCTGAAATATGGAATAATGTTATATGGAATTGAGTTATAATAACTGTCTTAATGTCCTTGTCTGCTAACATCCATGTCAATTCCAGGTCAGTTGTAATTGATTTCTCACCTCCTTCATTATAGGCTGTATTTTCCTGTTTCTTTGTATGCCAGACATCATGAATTTTACCATAGGTGCTGGATATTTTCGTATTTCTGTATTCTTGAGCTTTCAGGATATAGTTATATTACTTGAAAAGCAGTTTGATCCTTTTGTGTCATGCCTTTAAGATTTTTAAAGTGGGCTAAATATTTTAGTCTAAGGCTAAATATTTCTGTTTAATCTGTTTAGTCTAGGGCTAAATATTTCCCATCATGGAGGCAAGACCACACTGAGTACAGCCCCTTAAATTGTGAAATTGTGGGAACAGACATTGTTCCTGAACCTGTTCAAACTGGTTCTCTCTAATCCATTAGGACAGTTCTTCCCTCAGCCTTGGGAAACTTCTTCACATGCATGTGCTGATTAGTAAGGACTCTTCTGATATTTGAGGGGGACCCTCTGCAGACATCTGGCGTTCTCTGTGTGCAGCTCTCTCCTCTCTGGCACTCTATCATGTAAATTCTAGCTCCTTTGGCTCCCTGTACTCTCAGCTCCATCACCTCAACTGAAGGAGTCTTCCAGGCTCTTCCTGGGTTCCCTCTCCCTCCTTCACAGTCTGGAAACTCTCAAGGCTGTTAGCTTTTTAGGGCCAATCACAGGGCTTACGTCATTTGTTTCTCATCTCTCAGGGATCACTCTTCTTCATTACCTGATATACGTCTCAAAAGCCATTGTTTCATATGCAGCGTCCAGTTTTCTTTGTTGTTTTTTCAGCTTGTTTATTTTGTGTTGTTTTGTTTTCTTTTTTCAGGCAGGATAGTAAATCAGATCTCTGTTACTCCATCCTGGATGAAAAAGGAAGTCTATGCTTTCAATTTTTTTCTTCTTTTATTTTTAGTACCTTGACTTCTATGCAACTAGGTGTGGTTTTCTTTGTATTTATCTTGCTCAGGGGTCACTGTAGGTTGATGTTCATCATCCATTTTTCAAAATTCTTAGCCTCTGTCTCTTTAAATACGGCTTCTATCTCATGTTCTCTCTCCTCATATTCTGGGATCTCAACTACATGCATGTTTGACTTCTTCACCATGTTCCACATCTCTCTTTTCTGAATTTTCCGTTCATTTTTCTCTCTGTGCTTCAATCTGTTTATTTTCTACACACTTGTCTTGCAGTTCATTTATCTGCTGTGTCTAATATGTTAATTAATCTACACACTGAATTCTTTTTTCTTTTTTTTCCTCTTTTTTTTTTTTTTTTTTTGCTGCACCCACACAGCTTACAGGATCTTAGTTTCCCGACCAGGAGTCAAACCTGGGCCCTGGGCAGTGAAAGCATGGAATCCTAAGAACTGAACTGCCAGGGAATTCCCTATATACTGATTTCTTAATTTTAGTTATATTTTTCAGTTTTAGAATTTCCAATTAACTCTCACTGATTCCAGATTTCTGGTGAAATTCTGTATCTTTTCCTCTATTTTCTTGGAAATATTAGTCAGTTATTAGTCATAGTAACTCCAGATACTGGAGTTATGGAAGTCTGATAACTCCAATATCTGGATCACATACAAGTCTCTTTCTTTTACCTTTTACTCCTATTATGTCTTTTAATTGTGATTCAACACTGATACTATGATTTAAAAACTGTAGAAGTTTAAGACATTTTCTTCTTCCTATACAGGTTAATTTTTCTTCTATCAGGGAGGTAGCATGCAGCAGATCTCCTCAATTCTGCTCTAGGCTAATTTTAGGTCTGCTGTGTTTCAGTGTTACCTTTCCTGCTAGGGCTTGGCCCTGCTACTGTTTCATGTGAATGTCTGGGATTGGCAGGCCTTGAGTACTGCCCTTTGTCTCCTGGGCACTATGCTGTTGTTGGAATCATTGCCCACATTTTTAGCCTCCTGGTTTCTGCTAGATTTCTTGAAGTTTTATCCTGCGCATGTGCAGGTTAAGATTTGGCAAATGCCTCAAGGGAAGAGTGTGTCCAGGTTTTTGAGTTATTATTCCTCTTGTCCCCTCCTATCTGGGACTTTGCTCCTCAAGTTCTAGCCCTGGGCAATCATTAATCCAACCTCTGGCTCCTCTGCCCAGTAGCACTGCTGCTTTTTGCTGGGACTCTACTTCTTGTAATGAATTGACAAATGCCTCTGGGAGAAAGTCAGAGTAAATATGGAGCTCCTCAAATGAGTCCCTTCTCTCAGGAATTCTTGTCTCTCAATCAAGTCTGGTCACTATGGTTGCCACCAATTCCTTTAAACTTTATGTAGTTTGTCCACTTTTATATTTGCTTTTGTAGGAGAGTCAGTCTAATGCGAGCAATTCCACCGTGGCCATAACTGCAACAGAAGTCTCTGAATAGTGCATTTTCATCTGAGGTTTTCAAAGCAGCTATAAATCAGTAATATCATTAAACTTTTAAGTTTAAATGATTAAATGGACAAATTTTGTATCTGATTACATATTCTGAAAAATACAGTTAGATGCTAAGATTTTAAACTCTCTATTATGAAAACAATCAAATGTCAATACATACAAAATTAGGTACCTGATCATTTCAAAGCTTTATAATATTAGAAATTAATATTATGTGTTTTAAAAAAATCCAAATTGAAAACCCAAAAAATACAGAAAAATAGCTTTAATAAAAATCAATTAACAGAGAAAAAGAATACGAACATTTAGTTTATTAGTATATACTGGTATCTGGGGCCCTGTGAAGAATCCATCTTCTTCTGAACGTAAATAAAGGTTTATGCATGTGTAAAATTCGGATAGTTTGGGGTTTGTTTTTTTTTTCTTCCAGAAAAAATTCTGAAAAATAATACCCAAACATGAATGAAGCCAAAAACCTAACTGGAGAAAATAACTCAGTTTAGAAACACCTCCTAACAAGAAACTAAACCCATCAGCGGGTAATACAGGTACTGAAAAGAGGATGTAGATGTGCAATTACCTTCTAGTCCTATAGACGGCAGGTGCCGCGGGGCTGGCACTGAGTGGTAGACGAGGAAACAGGCCAGCATGCTCAGCTGCGACTCCTCGCAGGGCTGCCCGTTGAGGTAGGCGTGCACACACCCATCACCCCCAGCTGTGAGAGAAGCACACATGGAACAGAACCAATCGATTACAGAGCTGAGAGGCACAAGGAACGCCTTCTTTTTATTATTTTCTCATCAAGAGCTCATTGAGCACTTACCATATACCACACAGGTCCTGTACTGGGCATTAAGGCTACTGTGGTAAACCAGACAGAGTGCCCGTCACTGCGGAGTTTAGAGTGCTGCGGGGGACGGAGATACTACATACCTAACGATGCAAACAAATGCTAATCATAAATTGTGATGAGTGCCATGAGAGTGCAGTGGTCACCATGGTCGTCTCCCCAAACACCCATTCTACCACCCTTCCCTCCACATCTGAGGGGACTGACTGCAGCTCCAGGACTGGATCCTGATTTATCTTGGCCAGAGGTTCTCAAACTTTAACAGGCATCAGAATCACCTAGAGGACTGATTAAAACACAGATGGGTGGGTCCCCACAATTTCTTGGATGGGGCCAGAAAAACTGTATTTCTAACAGGTTCCCAAGTGATCCCACTGTTGCTGCTCCAGAGACCACACTGTGAGAACCACTGGTCTGGGACAATCAGGGCAACCCCACTTCCCTGACACAGTGACTGGTTCAAGGACAGGCAGACCTAAGCCATTCAGAGAGACACTCTACCCCGGGGATTGATCGAGGAATGTGCACGAGTTCCAGTGCAAGCCAGAGACACAAGGAGATGCTTGAGAACATGTTTGCTAGAGGCTTCTGGGAAACAAACTCCTCATTCTTATGGCAAAGCTCCTGGAAGCAACTCTATTCTTCCTCTGAGTTGGAGGCAAGGAACTGTTACAGTCAGTTCATTGCCATCAGAAAGAAGTACTCTGAGGATAAAGTCATGGCACAGAGTGTCACTGATGGAACCTCAGAGAAATGGAGCTGGAGCCACTGGAGCGACAGCCTGCCGTAACTGTGGACTTCCAATTATATAAGTTTATAGGTGTCCTATTGTTGGAGCCAGGCTGAGTCAGGCCTTCTGTTACTTGCAGACAAAGGCATTTTGATACAGAGAAAAAGGTTGAGAGAGAGAAAGAGAGATATAAAGATGGCAGGAAAGCTGCCTGAGGCAGTGTGGTCTTGGAAGGCCTGTGTGGAAGGGGCATGTAAGTGGAGGCTGCAAGAATGAGTATGAGTTGGGCAGGCAAAGAATGAGAGGAAAAAGGTTCTCGGGAGGGAAAGCAGCACATTCAACAGTTCCGTGGTGAGAAAGAACTCCATGCTTTCGGGGAACTGGAAGGGACCAGGGTGCCTGAGTGGAGTTTGTGAGGAACAGGTGGTATAGAAAGAGGCTGTAGAGGGAGACAGAGGCCTTGCTGGTCATGCGGGGCCTGCTGGCCACATGGTACAGATTTTTTTCACAACTGAATCAGCAGCCTTTGCGAGGTTTTAAGCAGAAGTGTTGAATCTGTTTACTCTTTGAAAGACCATTGTCAGTTGACTAGAGACAGTGAGAGGGAGATGAGAATGAAAAACAGGAAGACTTGCAGGAGGCTGCAACAGTCGTCCAGGCAAGAAATAATCACGGTTTGTTCTCGGATAGAAGCAGCAAAATGTGGACAGAGTTAGGAGATATTTAAGAGTTAGGACTGAAAGGATGTGGTAATGGATTGACTACCGCAGAAGACAGGAGAGGGAGGGAGAGGAAGGGGCAAGGGTGACTCCCAGAAAGGTAAGGAAGGAATGACCGTGAAACTAAGTGATGAAACTAAGAAAGAATGGTCGGAGGGTTTTTTTTTTTTTTAAAAAGAATTGGGAAAGTGTGCCGTCACAAAGGTCAAGGGAGGTCTGTTTCCATAAGAATGAGAGGGAGCGACAGGAAGACTATCAGGGGTCCACTGAACCTGACATGAGGATGTTAGTCTGGTGGGAGTGAGAACATCTGGGGGTGGCAGCAGGAGGGGTGATAAAGGAGGCAAGAGGAGACCCTGCTGTGGCAGCCTGTCAAGAGAGGAAGGAGAGAGCGCGGTTGCTCACAGTTCCTCGTCAACGACTTTCTCATGCCTACTGGCCTTTTTTTTTTTTTTTTTTTTTTTTTTTTGCGGTACGCGGGCCTCTCACTGTTGTGGCCTCTCTCCCGTTGCGGAGCACAGGCTCCGGACGCGCAGGCTCAGCGGCCATGGCTCAAGGGCCCAGCCGCTCCACGGCATGTGGGATCTTCCTGGACCGGGGCACAAATCCGTGTCCCCTGCATCGGTAGGCGGACTCCCAACCACTGCGCCACCAGGGAAGCCCTTGCCTACTGGCTTTTTGTTTCACCGATTTTCTCTACACTTTTTCTGCTTCCAATTTCACTGATTTCAGCTCTTATATCCTTGCTTTGGGTTTATTTTGCTTTTCTTTTTCTAATTTCTCAAAGAACTTAGATTAGTAATTTGAGACTTTCCTACTGTAAGCATTTAGCGCTATAAATTTCCCACTTTAGCAGGAAGACTTACACTACAAAATTTACTCTAAACCTACAGTAGTTAGGGAAGTGTAGTACTGGCATAAAGACAGACATACAGATCAATCGTACAGAATTGAGTCCAGAAATAGACTCACACTTATACAGTCCACTGATTTTCAACAAAGGCTCCAGAGCAATTCAATGAGAAGGAAAAGTCTTTTGCATAAGTGGTCCTGGAACAACTAGATATCCATATTTAAAGCTGAGAAAAAAGAAAACTCCCAGCTCACACCAGGCATAAAGTAGGAGAACATATCTGCAAAACATATCTGACAGAGCTTGCAGCCAGAATATGTTAAAAACCCCTACAACTCAACACTCAAGACAGCCAATTTTAAAAATGGGTAAAGGTTTGAAAAGACACTTTGCAAAGGGTATATGAATAACTAACACATGCAAAAATAATTAACATGATGAGTCATCACGGAAATGCAAATTAAAACTACAATGAAACACCACTACATATTCAGTAGACTGTCTAAAACTACAGACTAACAATGTCAAAATCTGCACTGCATCCCACTGCTGGCAGGAATGTAAAATGGTACAATTTGGAAAATAACTGAGCATGTCAATGGGTGAATGTACAGATGATATAAGAATGGCAGAATGTTGATACTGTTGAAGCTGGGTAATGGGATTTATTATACTATTATGTTTACTTTGCACTATGCTTTAAATTTTCCATAATATAATATAAAAGTAAATAAAACTTTTTAAGTCCTTCAACTTTAAACCCATTTTCTTTGTTCAATTAAAATCCATTTGAGGAGATAAATCACAAAACATGTACACAATATGATCAGTCTGCTCCATTTCCAGACTTCATGGCTATAGTTTGGGTTATAGTGAGCCACCTTAAAAGTCCATATATTCATCTGTGATTTCACTGAGACACAAATATGAATGACAGTTTCCAGTGCTGTCACACGGCTTCTGCATCATCATTTAATTTATTGTTCTCCGCCCCAAAGCTAATAGTATCTGTGAGGGGAGACCACATACTTAAGAGGCTTTTTTTTTTTTTTTTGTGGTACGCGGGCCTCTCACTGTTGTGGCCTCTCCCGTTGCGGAGCACAGGCTCTGGACGCGCAGGCTCAGCGGCCATGGCTCACGGGCGCAGCCGCTCCGCGGCATGTGGGACCTTCCCGGACCGGGGCACGAACCCGCGCCCCCTGCATCGGCAGGCGGACTCTCAACCACGGCGCCACCAGGGAAGCCCAAGAGTTTTTTTAAAGTGATAGTTCTTTTTAAATAAAAAAATAAATACACATTTTTGGCAATCAGAGTGGCAAGTCAAAGCTGGTGAAGGTTACTTACAATGCTGTAACCCACCACCACCAAATGCCCTGAAGAGCAGTGAGGAGAAAGCAATTCAGGGCACTGTTTTAGAGACGCTCTAGTCACTGCCAAAGCTTCATCACATTATATGAAACATGCAAATCAGAGAATCTGCACAGGTTTAAGGACTTATTTCTTATCAACAGCAAGGGTCTGCTATGGGTGATCAAACACTAAATTGAAGTATAAAAGAACATCAACACCTATAAAATAACATGTATTTTTCTCCCAAACATGAGAACAAAACGATTATCATATTTTTAGAAATTGTGAAACTGCACGAGCTTTCAAATCCCAAGAAGAAATACCAGAGCACATGCAGGTGTTAAACATAAACACTGGGAGTTTGAAATTGCTGTTTTCCATATATATCACTCACAATCTGGTTTACAGTTAAATCTTTTCGGAATTTTTTTTTAAAGAAACAAATAGCGTATTCATATTGGGGGAGAGATGGGTGCAGATGGGAAATAGGGAGGCAAGGGTCCCCCTCATGTTTGCCAAAAACCACTGCCCCACCCGCCTCCACCCTCACCTCCCTCCTCTGGGGAGGGGCCCTGTCAGGCTCCCCGCTTCTAGTGGGTCTCCCTCTTCCTCCTCCCCTGCACCTCCAGTGCCTGGGCAGAGCCCACCCCGGCTCTAAAGCCAGGTGAAGACAGGCTCAAACTAACGTTCTTCCCCCTTCCTCCACCTCCCCCTCACTCCCATCTCTTGTCTAACTAAAATACAGAAAAAGCAAGAGCAGCTGGGACCTGGGAGCATCAGTCACCCGGGGGCTGGGGCAGGGCAGGCAGCGGAGCCTCAGCCAGGTGTAGTGGAACACGCAGATAGCTTTAAACATAATTATATTCGAATTCCTGGGTTCTACCAGTTACTAACAACTTTACAGAATTAGGAACTGTTCCTACTGATACCACTGGAGTTAGTATTTACTCAAAGCAAGTTGCTGTTAGATACATACTGGAAGCATTAGAACTGAAAAGAATAAAAAGATCAAGGGGTTAACTATTAAAAATCAATTTCAGGCATATATCACACATCAAACAGCTTTCCATATATCAAAAGGCCCCATCACTCGCCTCCCATGATTACTTCTACACTGTCAGGAGTAATTTCACAGTCTCCCTGCAATCACAAGGCAGTGCTTCCACTGACAGAAAGCCAGTTACATATGCCCCAGGTCCTCACTGACTGACTCACAGAGCCGGTAAAAGAAGCATTCACTCCAAGTCCACATCAAGTTTTCAGTGTACACAAGGTAAAGGCAGAAAAAAGGCCTCAGGGAGGTGACAGGCCACACCCCTAAGAAACAGAAGAGAGAGGCACTGGAAAGAAACACGATCTGATGTTAGAAAAGATAAAACAAGTTCCTAAGTGTCAAGTGGTATTTAAAATGCTATATATATATTCTCCCCGTGGCTTATAAAGCAGAGTTAAATATATTTGTTAAAGAAGTTAAAGTAGATAATCAATGTAATTCATCTAACTGAAAACTACATCTATAGCCATTCGGGATTGTACTCAGACTTATCTTGCTTTCCAATGGAAAAAAAAGGTCAAAACAGAAACACCTGAGTCCCAGTGTAGCTTAAAAACACAAAGGGCGCAATGCTGTTATTACCTTGTAGCCACTGGTCCAGAGTATTATCAATAGTGCATTTGACAACAGGGAGGAATTCCGAGTTCATAAAGAGCCCTCGCTTAGGGTGGTTCTGCAGCCGCTCCTGATGACTTCTGGAGCTGAAAAACTCTAGCACCAACTTTATCTGCCAAAGTTCAGATGTCTCGGACATTTCTCTTCTTCCCAGTCTTCTTACAGCCTTGCAGAGAAAAGAGAAACAGCAATCTACTTAATGAAAGAGTAAAGATGCAACTGTCACTTCCTCAGAGTTGTATACTAGAGTATTTTTTAAATGTGCCTCATAAGATCAATAAAGGGCAGAGGGGAACCCATTCTGGGTTTTGCTGCAGTCTGCCCCACAGAGGAGCCCCCTACTGGGTTTACATACATGGCCCACTCTCTTCAAAATGAACATGAACAGCTTTCAGGTGAAAAAACAGCAAAGGCAAATGAGCTCATTCTTGGCTCAATGGCTCTGAAAAATGAAGACCAATAGGTCTACAGCCAGTCACCTCTGGGAAACCCAGGTTGGGTACAATGACATGGCCAGGATCAGGCCAGGGATTCCAGGGGTCAGAAGGCAAAAGTATTATTGATAGTGCTGTTCTTGGGACCCATCTGCAAAGTCACCAAGGCTGCAACCAGAAGGGATGTTCTTCTCTAGATACACACCCACAACTGCAAAGGGTGAAGAAGGTTCAGAGTGTAAAAAGAGAACACACTCTCAGCCAGCAACTAAAAAATGCAACTCATTACTTGGCTGTTGTATAGAGAGATACTGTGAGAAGCAGTACCAGTGTGGACATCATGTATTCATACTTATCAACCAAAAAGGTGGATACCTGACAATAATGGCATTCTAGGCCTACTCGGTTACACTGGAACTGGCCTTTTAATTAAGATTGTTACTTAACACAGGTTTTGGGGAATTATCTCCTGTGTTTTCCCACTCAGTTTTTCAGTAGAGATTGTTTTTCCATTAGAGATTACTTCCTTTGACTTTAGACACTGAGTCCCAAATTCTCATCTGTGAACTCATTATATCACAGTCACTCGAAGGGCTGTTTAAAACTACAGATCCTGGACTTCATCTCAGAAATTCTAATTCAGTAACTATGGAATAGGACTTGAGGATCTGAATTGTTAAGATTTCCCAGATAAATTTTAGCCAAGTTAGAAAACTACTGGCTTAGTTTAACTGCAAATTTGAGTCTGAAAGATATGACACTATTTTAAAAGCCATATTTATTACTAATAACCTGAAGTGAATAAATTAGTCCGATCCTTTAGCAAAGCTGTTGAGCATTACCTTCTGCATTACCCCTTTTAGGCTCTTTTAAAACAACAATAACACGAAAGAAATTTAAAAATGAACTCCAGCTCCCTAAATCCCCACATGCTGATGCTGTAACCTCTGCGAGCTTAATTACGCAGGTGTAACTGCACACTACTGCTATCATCAGGGCACCGTTTGTTCACTTACTGCTCACTTGCATAATCTTTTCCACGAAGAGGCTTTATCAGGAGGAAGGCAAGAGACATGAGGATGCTAGGGGAGAAAGGAAGGGAACGTGCTCTTCCTCTACTTGTCAGAGGAAGAGGCCAGAAGAGGCGAACCCCTGGAGTAACCCCACTTGTCATCATAAACTCTAAGCTGTACAGAGCTTTCAACTTTGATAGGGATTCCTTTTTTAAAATTCTAAAAGCAAATGAGAAACTAAAGAGATGGATATAGAGAGAATCTTACCTCACTGTTCGTATGTTATGTGAAGTACAAGATAAATCTCATCAGAATTGGAATAGGTTTTTTGAACCATACCTGATCCATTGCTATGTATGCAGGTAACATCTCCGGGGTCTCCTGGGTCACACATTCATATAGCACTGAAGAAAAGAGATCCAGAATTTCCTGTTTCTGTGGAAAGTCAGAATATTTTTGTAGCACATCAATGTATATTCCAAAATCAATTCAAAAAAACAACTGTAAAGCAATTACTATGGCCCATTCTTAAGTTCTGCAGTGAATGATATAAAAGGGCAAAACAGCTAGGTCTTTATAAAATCAAAGTGCATGCAATATTAAACACCAATGAAATATAACCAAAATTAAGTCCCATGGGACAGTTAAGGCTGTAAGTGCTGTGGATGAGAGGAGTGAACCACGCTGGGTAAAATGAGCAGGCAGGACATCACAGAGCTCTGTCTTGGGTTGGGCTGGCAAGAACAGGATCCAGAAAGAGCGCCCAGGATCCACCACACCAAGATGCAGTAGAAACACTGAGCAGAACAGGTTAGGGGGAGCCTGCACAGCAAGTCCAGCTGGGGTTAGGGGCAGGCGTGGGCTTTCACCAGAGACCTGTGGTCTTGAGTGCAGGCCCCGGCCCTCACTGGCTGTGTGATCTTGGGCATGTGATATCTCTCAGTGGCAGTATCCCCATCTGTAAACCCACAACAATAAAGTACCTACCCTCTGGGTCAGAATTAAAGGAAAAACTTACAAAGAGTACTGAGCAGAGTGCCCAATATACAGTGAAAATTCAGTAAGTAAGTGGTAGGAAGGTTATATCACTTAACTTTCAAAGCAACAAGGTAAGGTAGGTTCTATTATAACCCCACTTTTAGAAATAAGGAAACTACATCTCAAAGAGGTTGAAAAATTTTCCCAAGGCTATATACACTTGCAGGCAATAGGCCATCAATCCTGGATCATCTAATTCCTACATCCAGTCCTTGCCACCTGAAATGATGGATTAAATCAAAGATCTACCAGCAAGTACCCTTTGAATCCTTAAGAAAATGGTTTTATGACCAACAAAAAGAAGGGTTACAAAACAAATAGAAAACAAAATTAATAAAATTATGTAAAAACAAGAGAAGGGTAGTAAACATTGAAAACATGAATTAGTACAAGAATGGACATAAAGTATCACCTATCAAAACTAATGTCTTAGGAATTTTAAGTTGTTTTCTTCTATCAAGGTAGGAAGTTACTGAATTTAATAGTTTTAGACTATGAAAAATCTATACTTGCCAAACAAAAATCATCCAATGTGCCTGAGGCATGTTATCAATATCAAAGCTACATACGGATATTTTAGGGTTTTTTGGTGGTCCACAGATAGAAACAACAAAGTCTAGCAAACCACATAATATATACCTGACCCATGTTCACAGTTGGTTTGCAGAAATATTCAGCAAATGACAGAAGTGCTGGATCAGAAGTGAATGCTGAAATCGTTTCAGGCTAAAAAATAAACAAACAAGCATAAGTGAGATAATAAAGATTTTTTTCATTACTACTCAAACTGTAATGCATACACCTATAACCTACCTTATTTTTTTCACACAGTGTTCCCAAAAAACCCAAGGTAAAACTTGCTAGAGCTTCGTCAACCTGCTCTGCTGAGAAGTTTTAAGAAACTTCTTTTTTTTTTTTTTTGCGGTACACGGGCCTTTCACTGTTGTGGCCTCTCCCGTTGCGGAGCACAGGCTCCGGACGTGCAGGCTCAGCGGCCATGGCTCACAGGCCCAGCCGCTCCGCGGCATGTGGGATCTTCCCAGACCGGGGCACGAACCCGTGTCCCCTGCATCGGCAGGCGGACTCTCAACCACGGCGCCACCAGGGAAGCCCTTAAGAAACTTTTTGCACAAGCTACCGTGAGCTACTGATTTATCAAAACAGGTGCTTCTTACACAACTCACCCAAAAAAGGCTTTCCCTCTCCTTCCTTAACGAACTGAAAGGCAAACAAACTAGAAACTAGAATTGTTACTGAAAAGGTAAGGAAAAAAGATTATCACTCTACTAAGCCACTCAAAAAAAGACAAATGCTGTCATAAGGTCATTAGAGTCATCAAAGTCAGAAAGAGAGAAAGCAGAATGGTGGTTGCCAGGGGCTGGGCAGAGGGCGAATGGGGAGTTAGTGTTAACGGGGACAGAGCTGCAGTTTTGCAAAATGAAATGAGTCATGGAGATGGATGGTGGGAGTGGCAGCACAACATTATGAATGTACTTAGTACCAATGAACTATACACTTAAAAGGTTTAAGCCACTATATTTTTTTATGTTATGTGTGCTTTACCACAATAAAAAAACTGGAAGGAAGGGTGAGGAGGACTGTCACTCAAGTTTCAAGACTGAAAATGGAATATGAAGGTATTACCACTTTCCACTGAGAGTCAGTTTACTTCTGAACTCCCAGCAGGCAGGAAATGGAGGTGTCTTTTAACTTTTATAAATTTGCCCCATTCAAACTCAAGTCTAAACTTGTCTGTTTTCTTTATAAATTGGATTAGGATCTTTGAGATGGGCCCTAGTTTATAAATCAAAGCAACAGTGCTAAATCAAGTTAAACTTTGCCCAAAAATCCTTCAAAAGTATTTCATAGGGACTTCCCTAGCAGTCCAGTGGCTAAGACTTCGCCTTCCAATGCAGGGGTTGTGGGTTCAATCCCTGGTCAGGGAGCTAAGATCCCACACGCCTCCTGGCCAAGAAACCAAAACATAAAACAGAAGCAGGGGGCTTCCCTGGTGGCGCAGTGGTTGAGAGTCCGCCTGCTGGTGCGGGGGACGCGGGTTCGTGCCCCGGTCCAGGAGGATCCCACATGCCGCGGAGCGGCTGGGCCCGTGAGCCATGGCTGCTGAGCCTGCGCTCTGCAATGGGAGAGGCCACAACAGTGAGAGGCCCGCATACTGCAAAAAAAAAAAACAAAAAAACAAAACAGAAGCAATATTGTAACAAATTCAATAAAGACTTAAAAATATGGTCCACACCAAAATAATCTTTAAAAAAAAAGTATTTCATAGAGAACGTATTGAATACTGACAAACAAAATTCACTGATGTCAACTATATCTATTTATTCCCTGGAAACTATTATAAAGGCTCAGTCATAAGAACTAATAAGTGTTACCTTGCAAAAATCTTTTATTTGGGCCATGTCTTAAGTAAATCTTAATGGACTTGAGGATTAATTATTAAGCTAAATTTTTTTTAGTGTTAAGATATATTCTGACTGTCCCTGCCACTAAACGTAAATCATCCTTAGAGTCCTGGCAGATGGCCCATATTTTATAATGGTTGTCACAGAAAACAGCCAACAGGCCCAAGGTCATTCATCCTTTATAATATGCAATGATTAGAGAGAGCAGATCTACCTAAACGGTACCATAAATGTTATCATAGAAGTACATGCTTTGGGTGGACTAGTGGGATTTGAACCTATTCCCTTTCATCATTCAATTCTGGGGGGGGTTTTAAATTGAGATATAATTGACATATAACAGTTTATTAGTTTCAGGTGTGCAACATAATGATTCCATATATGTATATATTGAGAAATGATCACCACAATAAATCTAGGTAACATCCATCATCACACAAAGTTATAAATATTTTTTTCTTGAGATGAGAATATCCTTCAGTTTTTACCAATTACTACCTTGAAAGCCCGAGCTTCAGAGTTCCTGTTAGCAACAGTCTGGGCCAACAGACTTTGCCACCCCATTGGATCTTCCTTGTACGAGAGCTGACCCGCTCTGAGCTTAACATATAAAACCCCGTCCTTGGAAAGAATTGACCTGAGAGAAAACAAGAATGAATTTAATATGAGGTATTACTGGCAGTTGTTGGCTGGGAATGCAGTGTTTCCCAACAATAGTATTGAGAAATAAGTGAAGTCTTAAACAAGACTTCGCATGAGGTGAGGTCTTCACCACTTTCCACTAAGATATATGATTATTTACTGTGTCTAAACTCAATCAGTCCCTACAACAAAGTCATAATCAGGTTCTGCTTTTCTCTGCCATCTAGATTCATGGGACCTGGTAAATAAGAAGTCATTCTGACTATTGGCTCAAGTGTGGACTTCAAAGGAGGTATTTTATCTAACATGTCTTCATACTCCCTTAAATATCTACTGATTGGTTTATAGCAAAAAGAAAAGGATGCTGCAAATCTCAGACAGAACAATACAGAAAACAGCTACTATATAGATAGTCTGGGAGAAACAAATGAGGACTGTACTTTAAAAATTGTTACAAGCTTGTTAAACTTTCTGGGAATTTAAAGACTTAATTTACACACTAACTGAAGTGTAAAATTATTAACACTCTCTGTTCTTCAAAGTAATTACTTGCATATGACTATTTCCGCCCAAAAGTAATCTACCATAACCTCAATTTTATGAGAGCAATATAACAAGAGAATGGTAAAGAGATGCAACAGAAGATGTGGTCTGACAAACACCAACTATTATAAAGTTCCCTTTGTAGACATATGTAAATCAGCCTCATTTTCTTAAACTAAATCTTTCATTATTGCTCCAAAAGACAATTCCACTACTGTCCCAATTTAAGTCACTTCAAGTTTCTCAATGAATTAATATAAATAGGATTTGACTTCTAAATTAAAAATTTTACTTTCTAATACAAACTGTTTCAAAGATACAGACAACTTTATTCAACACTACATATTGTCCTGGGTGATATTAAAGGGTGACAAGGAACATTCTACATAATAATCTATAATTTATATCTTCCCATATATTTCTATTCCCTTCACAGACACATCTGAGAAATTCTATATACTTACTTCAAGTGTTGGGTTCCCTTGCTTAAATCTATGAGCAGTTCCCAGTATCGTGGGCCTTTAACTTTAATCTGCCAAGATAAATGTAAACAGTCAATCCAATGCTGGGAAAGTGCTAGTTTGATAAAATGAAACCCATGCTTCTCAGAGGAAATAAAAATAAAATGGGCTAGAAAGAGATACTGAGAGGTTAACAAGCCCCATTTCCAGACGGACATGTAAGTGAATCATGTTCTCAGGCCATCTCGGCCATCAGTAAAGAGCCCCCAGTAAAGACCTTCTCTATTCCTCAGGACTATTCCTCCTGCGCTGCTTTCCCATTTCTTATAAAACACTGAGAAAGCACAGGCTTTTATTTAGCTACCTTTAAATGCTCTGCTGTTCCGGCTGAATCTACCCCTTGGATAAATCTCCCTATTCACACCCTACTTACCTGCTTTAAAAGGTGGAGTTCTGGAAGAAGGGTAGGAGCCATCAGTTCTTCTTTGGTTTGTTCATACCACTGAGTGCCCTTTACAAATGTAAAGGAAGAGTCACAGCTCACCATATAGTCAGGGAGAAGTACAAAAAGAACATCACTCTACACTTCCCCTTCCCTGCAGTTTGTAGGCAGACTGTCAAACGGCACAAAATCCTCTCTGATACCCAAGTCTGGAAGGGCTGTCTACAATCCTCTGCAGAGCTAGCACCACTTTCCAGCCCTCCGAGCCCCGCACTTCACCTGCCAGCAGTACTGAAGCTCTGCACTTGCGAGGCCTCTGGGTTTCTGCATGTTGTCTCCTCTGCTGGGAACGTGCCCAGTTTAGCTGGCAAATCTCAGCCCAGACACCGTGTCTACTATGACGGCCTTCCAACCCCCAGAGATGCTGGATGGGAGCACGTCTCCGCTCCCCCTGCATCCCACACAAACCTCCAATTATCACAATTTCCTTAAGGAGAATGACTATGTCATTTCAACTCTGTACCCCAGAGCCTAGCACAGTTTTGATATTCGGAAGGTACCTAACAATTTTCTGAAGGAAGGATACGTGACTTGTAATCTGTCTGTACATCTAAATCAAAGATCTCTCATCACATACACAACCTTGGGCTTTAAAGCACTCTGCTAACAAATCTAAGAATCATTCTAATAGAATTCGTTTTTTGGAACACTGCTATCAGCTGCGTAAAGTTAACAAGGACATTTTCAAACTACAAGCTCTAAAGATAAAAGAGCAGTTGATGGTCTCTAAAATACTACACCCATAGACTGCAAATGAGCCTCAATGGACTGGCAGAATGTACAAGAACTTTGGAAGCTTCAATTTTTACATGAGTTCAACTCACTACTGTCATCTTTTAAAGGACACCACTTTCAAAATATTTTGATTTGCAAAGATGGATGAGTGGCAATAAAATTACAAATCAACAACAGGGGGAGAGAGTTACCTTATAGGTCACTTCTAAGAGGGCATAGCAGGGCGTGTTTGTGTCCACATCCACGGGCACGAGAAGTCTCGGTTCTGCAGCCAGCACATACAGGTGCCGGAGAGCCTGGAGGTGATACCTGCTCAGAGAAAACACAGAAAGGTGGTAAAAAAAAAACAGGTGACGGCACATGAGCTCTACAATCTGCTGTGGTCTACGGGTTAAACCAAGTCAGAGCCAAGTGATACCTTCTCAGGACAGCAATCCTAAAGGAAGATGATGAGGTTCAATTAAAAAGTAATGGAGAAAAGATGTTAAAAAAAAAAAAGTAATGGAGAAATTCTCTTTAAAAAATTAGACACGTAACTCTTGACCCAAGAATTCTTTGAGTCTTCACAGTTAAGAGGTTTTATAGGGAAGTAAAAATTATCTAGACATGAAAATATTTAGTAATTAATTGATCACTTATAATGTTAGTTTTCAAATCCTTTTCTGCTCAAGACAGGCATCTCCTTCTACCTTCTATGGGATCTACTTCTTTCTTTCTTTTTTTTTCTTAAGGTTTGGTAGGGAAAAGGGGGAAAGAAAGGATGACAGTTTTCCTCAGACAGCAAAGCTCTTCTACATATACATCCCTATACACAAATACGTACACACACACCCAGAACACAGTACACCAAAAATTAATGGGTGACATTAATGGGTAACATTTTTCTTGCTGTGTGTGTGCTTTTCTGAGTTTTCAAAAAAAGTTTTTTTTAACTTTAAAATTCATATTTTAGAATTTAAACACATACAAAGCTATTACATTTTAAGATCCCATAAAAGGATAAAACAAGCCTTCAAATTTACTTTTCTTTTAGTTATATCAATTCCCTCCCTCTTCCCATGCAAATCTACCCACCCCTATAAATCTACCAGAAACAAAATCAATCAAGGCCAGAAAAAATCGATACATATCAGTTACATAAAGGTTCCTGTGCTTATCACCAAATTGCTTTGTTTAAAATAGCTGATACTCTGACCAGCAACATGTGAGGGCAGCTCTCCCTTGTACCCTAACCAATAGCTGACTTCAACAACTCAAAAAATCCTTCCCTGAACTGACAAATGATAGACCACCTGTCCGAGTTTTATTAATTTAACAACAATATTCTCACGCACCACCTATCACTAAATTATGGACTTCAGATGAGGCTACTTTTACGAACAGCTACCTTTCTGTCATTACTGTCTCTGCCTTACGCTGTAGTTTTACACAATGGCTCACTGCTACAAGGAGTGCTCCCCCTGTTGAACCTTCTCTGGGCAGATCACTGCAGGTGCCTTCAGGTGAGCTCACGGAGCACCTTGGATGTCACTGGGATATAAGGAGCTATTTTCTTCCCTTCCTCCACAGAGACTGGCTAGGCCTGAAACTCATAGGGAAACGGAAGTGTTGGTGGTTCTTTCTGCAAGCCTTTCCCAAGGTCTTGGGGTCTGAAAGCACCTGGTCTTCTGAGGCCCTTGGCTCCTTCCTCTTGAACTCAACTTGGGTTCTGCAGGTTCAAAGAAGGAAAAAGTGGACGCAGTAGACAAGCAAGATGTGATGAGGGAAGGAGACCTCCACCCACTCCAAGAGGGAAGACCACTTTCCAGAGTCAGGGCCAAGGGGCTGGTGGGGCTCAGGCCATCTCTCCACCACCCACAGTGCGCCGCCGAGGCCGTGGCCGGCTTAGGTGGGGTGGGCCAGGGGGTCCCGACCAGGGCAGGAGTGGCATCGGCCCAGAGAGGGCTTAGGGAGAGGTGCTGGGGGATTCTGGTCTTGAGCCCGCCACTGGCAGATAGGGGGCCGGGGACCGATAGATGCAGTGCCCTCAGCAGCCCCGGACTGCTCAGCCTCTGACATGACAATCTTCCAACTACAACTTCATGGGGGGTGATGAGGGCGGGGGGCTTTGCTGGGCGTGAGGAAGATGTCAGCAAAGCCCTCCTGCTTGGAATGAACGGAATCGAAGGCGGGGCCAAGCCCCAGGGACTGAGGCGGGGGCGTAAAACGCCGGACGGCGGCGGGGTCGATGAGGGCTCCAGAAGAGGATCTGGGGCTGGTGGTGGGCTCTCCGGAGGGTTTGCAGACAGGGCAGATGGCTGGAATGGGGGTTCCAGGTCCCTTTGGCTTTGGCTGGTGGACCCAGCTCTTCTTGCTGGGACGATGAAGCAGGGAGTCTCACTGGCAAAGCCCTCCGCTGGGGGTCTGGAGCTGGCAATGTCCTCTAGCATCACCACCCGCGTGGGCTGGAGGGCCTGGTCCACCTTTTGTGAAGGGCCCTCCCCTGGGCCAGGCGTTGTCCTTGATTGCCGCCTCAGGGTGGAAGAGGGCCGACGGACACGGCTCAAGGGCTCTCGGCATAAGTGCAGTGGGTCGGAAGGCCTGGCCTGTGGGGACCACGTGGCCTGCCTGCGTGGCGAGGCAGGTGGTTGGCTGCAGACAGAATCCTGACGTTTGCTGCGGTGCCGTGGGCTAGAGATCTCCTCTTGGGGCACCAGGGGCACCCTGAGGGCAGCCACGACATCTTCCAGGACCATGGCCAGGACCTGCCGAGAGGCTTTTTCCAAGGGCAAAGGGGCCCCGAGGGGCTGCAGATTCGGCTGTTTTGGGCTCCTGGCTCCCCATAATGCTCGAGCCACGGGTTGGCGGATAGACAAAATGGGGTCTATCCATATAATGGGATATTATTTGGCCATAAAGGAAAGAATTATTTTTTCTTTTCTTTTTTTTTTGCCATGCTGCACAGCTTGCAGGATCTTAGTTCCCCAACCAGGGACTGAACCCGAGCCCCAGCAGTGAAAGCACTAAGTCCTAACCACTAGACTGCCAAGGAATCCCCCCTTTTTTAAAACATATCGAAAACTTTAACATATGCAGAGCTTTTGTATTATCAGACTGCTTCTACGTGTTTGAGGTTCTACTGCTCACTTCCACTTCTAAATTGTCTAATTCTTTGCTGCATTTTGCTTTTCTGTCCCTTCTTTGTCAATTATATAAAACTTCTCAGCATTCATGTAAAAGAGAGAAAAAACAGAATTCATATAGACATTGCCGCTAAATCAGACAAATTCCTCTCTTGGAACTAAACAATTCTGCCAAAACATATTCATCTTCTCTTAGCTGCTCTCTTTTGCATGATGAGTTTTTCCCTAAAGATAACCCTGTCCGGGCTACTTCTGGGTTTAGAGCAGTCCTGTTGCCTGGAGAATGGGAGAAGACTGATCAATCATCAGATGCCCAAAGTTCTCTTCTGGTTTAATATTTTGTGAGAGAAACTTTTTAAAAGATTTACCCAGGGAGATAACTAAGTTGAAGAACAGAATAAAGCTAATTTGGAAACAAATCCATGGAGCCAAAACACAATCAATTTACTCCCTTAGAGAACTTAAGGAAGATCACGTGAGGAAAATCACTAGACTCACCGGTTGTCAGTGCTGTGAGCTGGGAAGTGCGGGTAAAGGGCACAGAGGAGAGCGGCAATGGAAGAGTTCGATGTGCTCAAAGAGTACCTGCAAAACAAATTCGGGAGGGACAGACGCTGTTAATCATACTGTGCAAACTTTCATGGCATTCTCGAGAATCAGGAAATTCGGGTAGTGTGGCAATGCACGCTGATAAAGCTAACCCTTGATCAATACAAATGCGTCAACGCTGTGAACACCTGACTTTACAGTCAGTCCTTGAGGCATTCCAACACCATCTACTATTTAAAGCAGGAGTGACTATTCACAAATATTAAATTGTAAAACTTGAATTAGTGAGCAAAGTTTTAACCTAAAAGAGAACAGTAGTGAGGACCATGAGTGCAATTCTAGAGATTACAGATATTGAAAAAGTCAAGTGTAAAGTACGCTACCTTCTCCAGTTTTATATATACCTATTTATAGAAATATGCACCTTACTTCTAAACATACAAGGTTTCTTTACTGGGTATCTCAAACATTTTTTTCCTTTCTGTAAAGCATAAGCATTTCCTTAGAATGCTAGACTAAATAAAACAGGCAAAAGCTACCACTAAAAATTTACAGTGAATGGATAAACAACTATTCCTTGAAAAACAGTTTTTTTTCTTATCGATATGACAAACTTATTTTACAAAGGCCACATACTCTTAGTAAAGTAAAATCTTTTGAAATTTTCGTCCAATTATTTTACTGTTGCTCGAATTCAGCATGGCCAACGGGCAGATTTGTCTAAAGTTTTAGCTTTTCTTACAAATATTTTGAAATAAATATGGTTCAGAACATCACATAAAACCACTGTTGTCACTATTCTATATACATATATCTTTTATTATACATATACACATACACACATCCCCAAATCTCTTTCCTTATCTTTTTTAATAATTAGGGTATCAAGTAAGAATTTAGCATTTATCATACACACATATATTTAATGAAGAAGAGATTTCAAAATTTAAATATGGAAATATATCTATGTTGACATGTGCATTTCCACTTTACCATTCTGATAAAACCAAAATCCAAAGATAAACATTAGATATTAATGTTAGAAATGTTGAGATTAAGCATAAGGGTGTAACTATGCTACGAGAAATGTAAATGTTGTTAGAGAGTACACATAAGCATTCAAAGATTAAAAAAGTCACTAGAAAAGCAGCAGCAGAATGGGAGAAAATCTACTCAGTATGAAAGAAGAACAAGTAGGGTCATGCAATGTGTGATGACAAAAGATGAGATTGAATAAAGCTAAAATAAATGCAGGGGCTTACTTTGAAAGGAGATAAATTTTCAAATATCATAAAATAAGAATTTTCATAATATTTTCTTAACCACTCTTAATTTTAAACAATTGAAGAAACTTCTACAAAACCTGTCAAAAGGGAATGAATGCACACCTTTCTAATAATCTTTACTTTCTGTACTTCTGAAAAGGTGAGTTCCAATGTTTTAACTCAGTCTTAAGAGTGTAAAATAAACCTACTGACTTATAGGAAGTATGTCAGTTGTCCAAGGTCACATACTAAATAAATGAAAGGATACACCATACCCACAGATTGAGAGACTCAATGTTATAACAGATTTCAATTCCTCCAAACCAGTGGATAGACTCAATGCAACTCCGATCAATATTCTATCATGTTATTTAGTGTGGAAAAATCAAAAACAAATTCCATTATTTATATAAAATGCAAAGAGCCAAGAACAGAAAAACACATTTTTGAAGAAGAAATCTCAGTTTGGAGGATTTACTCTAACTGGATATCAAAACTTATTACAAAACTACAATACTTAAGACAAGTGTGGTACTGTGCAAGTACAGAAAAACAGACAATTGAACATAACAGCCCAGAAATAAACATATGTATATGGACAATTAATTTATAACAAAAGTGGTACTACAGAATAGTACAGAAAGGATAAACTTTTTGATACCTGTAAGGTGTCAACTGGGGAAAAAAACACAGAAAAATCAGTTCCAGGTCAACTTTAAATCCAAATGTGAATGGAAAAGCTAAAAAACTACTAGAAGATAAATAAGCAAATATCTTCATTTCTGGTGGATAAGAATATATTTCATCAGAAGGACAAAGAAGTACAAACCATAGAAGAAAAATATTAATAATTCTGTTCGTCAAAAGACAACATTAAGAGAGTTAAAAGGCAAGCCACAGAGTAGAAGATAACTACAACATACAAAACTGACAAAGGTCTTGGGATCATAATGATAAGCTAATATGGAATAGTCACATCAAAAGAAACAGAAAGTAGGGACTTCCCTAGTGGCACAGTGGTTAAGAATCCGCCTGCCAATATAGGGGACACGGGTTCGAGCCCTGGTCTGGGGAGATCCCACATGCCGCGGAGCAACTAAGCTCATGTGCCACAACTACTAAGCCTGCGCTCTAGAGTCCGTGAGCCACAACTAGTGAGCCCACATGCCGCAGCTACTGAAGCCTGTGTGCCTAGAGCCCGTGCTCCACAGCAAGAGAAGCCACCTCAGCGAGAAGCCCGCGCACCGCAACTGAAGAGTAGCCCCCGCTCGCCGCAACTAGAGAAAGCCCGTGTGCGCAGCAACGAAAACCCAACACATGGCTTCCCTGGTGGCGCAGTGGTTGAGAGTCCGCCTGCTGATGCAGGGGACACGGGTTCGTGCCCCGGTCTGGGAAGATCCCACATGCCGCGGAGCGGCTGGGCCCGTGAGCCATGGCTGCTGAGCCTGCGCTTCCGGAGCCTGCACATCCAGAGCCTGTGCTCCACAACAGGAGAGGCCACAACAGTGAGAGGCCCGCGTACCGCAAAAAAAAAAAAAAAAAAAAAAAAAACCCAACACAGCCAAAAATGAATGAATGAATTAATTTTTTAAAAAAGAAACAGAAAGTAGAACAGTGGTTGCCAGGGGGTGGGGGAAGGGGAAATGAAGTGTAGCTGTTTAAAGGGTATAGAGTTTCAGTTTTGAAAAATGAAAGTTTTGGAAATTGGTTGCACAACAATGTGAATATAATACTACTGAACTGTACATTTAAAAATGGTTAAGATGGGAAATTTTATGTTATGTATATTATACCACAAATAAAAATTTTTAAATGAATAAACCAATATGAAAATGGGTAGCAAGAGATTTGGACATCACAAGAGGAGACTTTTCAGTTGGCCATTAAAGATATAAAAAGATGCCAAATACCATTATTCAGGAAAATGGAAATTAAAACCTCAATGAGATACTACTACGTGCCGGCTAAAATTAGGAAGGCTAACAATAACAAGTGTTGACAGGATGGGGAGCAACTGGAACTTCATATGATGCTGATGAGTATATAAAATGGTAAAACCACTCTGGCGTACTGATGGCATTATTTACTGAAATAGAACATACATATATACCCTCTGACCCAGTTCTACTCATAGATCTATACATAACAAAATCAAAAACATGTACAAGAACATTCATAACAGTCCCAAACTAGAAAACAAACATATCCATCACTAACAGAATAAATTAATAACTGTGGTATAACCATACAGTTCAATTCAACAGCACTGAAACATGAATAAACCAATGCTACACGCAACATGGATGAATCTCAAACATAATGTTGAGCAAAAGAAATAAAGCACAAAAGGATACATAGTATATGATTTCATCTGAATTTCAAAAACAGGCAAAACCAGTCAAAGGTGTTAGAAAGCTACGTAGCGGTTATCTTTGGGCAGAAGTAAAGTAACAGTGAATTGGGAGGACAGAGCAGGGTTGGAGATGGGTTGTCTCGGTTACATCTTGATCTACATAATATCAAACAGATTTTCATACTGTAGGTAGTTCATTGAGTCATGCTCCTATGATTTGCACACTTTTCTGTGTATGGATTTTTATTCAAAACAGATCATTAAAAGCCAAAGAAGTCTTATAAAGGGATGAGGTGGTCAGGAATGATAGATGCTGGAAAGAGAGCAAGAAAGTTGAAAACTAAGGCAATCTCATAGGATTTGGTGACTGAAAGTATTCATGACCATTATGAGAAAGCAATTTAGTAGAAGAGTAAAGTCATTAATGAGGGGGAACAAGGGGTGATGCAATGAAGTACTGAGTATAGACTCTTCTGAGAAACGCAGTGATGCCAAGTGTGTTAGAGAGAGGATGGTAACTCTACTAGGTGGGGCATAAACTGGTGGTTAAACTATGAAAAAGCCCTTTTTAAGTGTAATAATGCCCTGAGATACGCTAATAGCTAGTCAGAATTGAAAATTTTCATGCATCTTCAAAATCAAAATAAGTCACTCTTTGAGATCTTGCTCATGAGATCTTTTCACTGAGGAAAAAATATATATATTCATTTACCTTCCTCCTCCCAAAAACAGAAGTCCAAGGGCCATGTGATGGGCTAAGTGGAAACCATAGTTCATTTCACCACCTGTTTTCATGTGCAAGAAGCGACAAAGCTGCAAAACCTTCAGGTTCCCCGAGCCAGCCATCACCATGGCGAGAGACAGCAGCACCACACTCAGGCAAGTCTCCAGGTTGTAAGGACCTGTCTGGAGACGCAGAAGATGACACTATAACCGCTGTGCTTACCTTTTCTTTATTATCAAAACTAAAGCAGCCAGCATTAGACTACAAATGTTCACAACTTTAAAAAATCTGAAAAAACAACTATTTTCCCTGATTATGAAATTTAAGTTCCATGTTGAAAATTCAGAAAATAAAGTATCAAAAGGAAATAACAATCACTTGGAATACTAACAGCTGTAAACATTTTGGCTTTCTTTTTCTCCAAATCTTTCCCTGTATCTATTTTGCTTTTAATGAAACTGAGATATTACTATACACAGTATTTTTAAGCTTTTTAATCTATTTTATTATGAGCAATCTTCACTCATAAAAATTTCTTACAGAACATGATTTTGATAGCTCCTCTATATAACAGTGTAGATACACCACAGTCCATTTTTTGACTGGTTTTAGATATTCTGTTTCCAATTTTCTAATATAAATAATGTTGATTAAATGTGTTGCTGCTTTTTTAACCAAGAAATAAAATCTTGCAGTCTTACTATCATCAGAGCAGCAATCCTCAAAACAACTGCATTTTTACTAAGTACTAATTTTTTCAAAAAGCAGTTACCATGATTCAGTACTGAGCATGGCACAAGGTATGACAATCCATGAAGGTTATGGCTTTTCTTATTTATTTTCTTGTCACAAGAATTAGATACCTTCAAGCATAGTCACATTCTCACCTAATATCCCAGAACTAAAATACAAAAGATAAGCCAAAGCTTCAAATCTCCCATTCTAAATTCAAAAACTGTGCATATATTTGGCAACACATAAGTAATCGAATTATCAGTGAATTTTCTTCAAGTTTAATTTTATTCCCAAGGAAAATCATCATAAAAAGACTTACTACAGAAGCATTAGGTGCGGACAAATAAGTCATAAAATCTTTTGCAAATTTATGCTGGAAAAACAAAAGAAAAAAATTAAGGTTAAAAGAAGCATACTAAGACTCTGTAAAAAAGAAAACAGAACACAGTAAACGAAGATACTTCTTACCAAACAGTTAAATGCTGATAAGTTTTCTGAGCCAGCAAATCGAAAACCCAGAGACAAACAAGCTCCTGCAATTATGTAGACATGTGCCTGCCTGAAAACAGATCACAAGAAATTTAAATACTGTCCTTGTCTTGCTTTAAAATTCATTATTACTATTATTTGGAGATACAAATAATAAATATTCCTGTTCTCTAAATTATCAATAGTTTATATTCTTCTGGGAATGCTCAACTGTGCCTCTACTCAATCAACTGGACAGATTTCCGTCCGGTTTTCTTCAGTGGAAGCACCATGCGGCTCTTGCTGATAAAGTCGGCCTCTTGCCTGCACTGTTTCATATGCAGCAAAAGAAGATAATTTTTAACAATCACTGCCAATTTTTTTTAATGGAAAGGATAAAAGAGGAATATGTACAAGTTAAAACTCAGACACCGTTTTTTGAGGGTAAGAACTCTATACTTCAGAGAGCCAAACGAAAAACAAACTTGTGAACATCTGGTAAATAATGGTTAAAAACATGGGGGATTCAGAATAATTACTCAAATCAAGGACAGTATTACTCCTACACAGTATATTCCAATTCATTTATCTGACAGATGCTAGAGTAGCTGATTTGTACTACATGTTTTAGGACTTACGACAAAGTTTCCAAATTCAAATCCTCTGAACACGGCAATTCGATTTCACTGAGAGAGATACTATTTTCTCTTATAATCTGTCAAGACAGAAGGCAAGAATACTTGGACATTAACATTCAAGTTACAAGTATTTAATAATTTGAAGAGTAACATATTGCTTATGGCCATATTTATATAAAATAAGCTTTACCCAACCATCTCATTCAAAGGCCTATATTTTAATCACATTGAATGCAATCCAATTTCAAATCTAAGATGGGCCAAATAACTGAATAGGACTGAACGAATATAAACTGGAGGACTTAAGTATATTCTGAATCAATAACAGAGTAATAATGTTTCATGCAAGTGAACTGAAATGCAAAGATGATGGCCACAGAGCAGAGCTGGGGCAGGAGTGAGGGGAAGCAGCAAGGAAAGTGGAAGAAAGCAGTTGCAGAGAACTCTAACCAGAGACATATATTTCTTACTCATGAATGTTTCTAGTATTAAGCCTACCTACCTACCAAAGGTGAGGTTAGTCACCAGATTAATTACACAAGCTAAACTAAACTGTCAATATGTGAATCTGTAACTATTGTTTAGAAACACATCCCTTTCCTTTTAGTATAAGTGTGAACAAGAATTTATTTTTTAAAAAATACAGACAATATCTAACTTTAACAACCAAGAACTGATTTGATTCTCTTCACTTAAATACAAATAAAAAAGATAAAGCTATATATTCTCTAAACTTATGAATGCAAGTACATAGATGTAAAACTCTGAAGATTTATTCCTATAATTCTTCTTAGAAGACTGTTCAGGGGAGTAATATTTCAGGATGCTTTCCATAATAAATCAATAAGTATTCAGAAGTCGCTTATGATACAATCTTCCTAGATACTGAATATCACCAGATCAAAAAACTTGAAATACCTTGTCTCTTTGATAATCTCAGTGAGGTAAGCAACTATGTTGGCTGTGTAATATAGGCTGATAACTACTTCCATCTTTCTTCCTTCCTCTTGTCTTTATTTTCAATTTTGGATGTATTTACTCAGAAATTGAGCGACATTCTGAAAAACTGATATAACTCCAAAGTGAGTAATTAATATATTCATGGATAACCTGATTATAACATTCATATAAATTAGCAATATCATACAGGAATGGAATATTTCTATTTTGACAGCAGACATTTACAAGCTCCTTTTTGTCTTCAAAAGAGCATATAGCCTGGAGCTTGAAGGCCTAAGTTCTAATCCCAGCAGGGCCACACACTAGCCCTAGGACCACATCTGTAAAAATGAGCAAAAATAGACTTCCTACCTTCTAGGTGTCTCTGAGAATTAGAGGACTTAACCGACTCAAAGCTCTTAAAATTAATGCTTGGCACATATGCTCTGCAAGTGTTAGCTCCATTATTATCACTATTATAGATCTGCACCATTGCTATCACAAGACCACACTTGATCATAACCACTTTAAAACATCACTAAAAACTTGGGTTATAAATAACTGTGGGGGGACTTCCCTGGTGGCAGAGCGGTTAAGAATCCGCCTGCCAATGCAGGGGACACAGGTTCGAGCCCTGGTCCGGGAAGATCCCACATGCCACGGAGCAACTAAGCCCATGCGTCACAACTACTGAGCCTGCGTGCCACAACTACTGAAGCCTGTGAGCCTAGACCCATGCTCCACCACAAGAGAAGCCACAGCAATGAGAAGCCTGCGCACTGCAACGAGAAGGGGCGGATAGGGAGGGTGGGAGGGAGACACAAGAGGGAGGAGATATGGGGATGTATGTATATGTATAGCTGATTCACTTTGTTACACGACAGAAACTAACACACCATTGTAAAGCAATTCTACTCCAATAAAGATGTTAAAAAAAAAAAAAGGAGCCCCCCACTCGCCGCAACTAGAGAAAGCCCATGCGCAGCAATGAAGACCCAATGCAGCCAAAAAACTTTTTTTAATAAATAAATAAATAAATTTATATATAAAAGAAGAAAGCATGCAGTCCAATTATGTCATAAAATAATCCTATTTTAAATAAATACACAGCTGTGGGGGTGGGGAGCACACTTCAACCCAGTCCTTGTAACCTTTTCCATGGTCTCCTAAAGTTTAAAAAATAGCAAGAAATATAAGGAGTAATCAAAGGGAAACATGTAATCACTTAAAGGCAGGTTGAGGCACACAGGAAACGAACAAGAAAAGACCACCAAACTGCCCTGTCTTGTACAGAGTCTTATACAGAAACCTCAAGTTCTGAAGTCCTAACAGCTAGTTTCAGTTTTGCCCCACCTCTTACTAGCTGGATGGTTTTGGACCAGTCTGTCCTCTTTCAATGTAACAGTGATATACTGAACTCTAGCTACCGTGCACGAGTCGCTAGGAATGAAAGATGGAAAAGACACTGTAGCTGGCCTTGAGAAGTTCATGGTCTAATAGATACACAAACAGATAATCAAAAGTAGTACATCGTTCCTCCCCATACAATGGGGGCAATACTTGAACAATTTATAGCACAACACCGCAAAAAAGAAAAACATTAGGCTGCAGAGGAAAGCTTTTTATGAAGGAAAACGTGCTATGAAGATGCTAGTTATTGTATTTGACACATGCCTTAAATTCAAACAAATAAGCAGTTTACAAAGTGACCTTTTTAATCCCACCTTTGATGCTAAGTTGCTCCCTACAAGGGACCCTGCTACAGAATCAATGAGATGAGTGGGCGAGAACTAGGAGAAAGTGGAGAGTGACAGGCAATATCAACCAATAGAACTGTGAATTTATTATATGTCCTACTGTGTATCCCTGATGTAATAAAGACCAAATTTAAAATTATTAAGTCTGAAGTAAAATAAGTATCAGAGAGATAACTTTGTATTAAAAGTCCAAGAGACTTCCGTGGTGGTCCAGTGGTTAAGACTTCATGCTCCCAATGCAGGGGGCCCGGGTTCAATCCCTGGTCAGGTAACTAGATCCCACATGTCGCAACTAAGAGCCCACATGCCACAACTAAGTGCCCGCATGCCGCAAGTAAGAGACCGCATGCCACAACTAAAGATTCCACATGCTGCAACAAAGATCCCATGTTCCACAACTAAGACCCAGCACAGCCAAATAAATAAATATTTTTTTTAAAGTCCAAAGACTACATTTCCACAAAAGTTTAAAGAAAGAACTGACATGAATTTTCACCTTCCATTTGAGAATACAGTTACTTGTGTACATGTTTAACTTCACTTTGTAAACAAAATTTAGTAAAATAAAGTTTTCTCGAAGGCAGTCTACATATCAGACGCATCTTAAATGCAGCATAGAACTTAATATGGTGTCTTGCATTTGCAAAGGTTCAACAAACATATGCTGAATGAAGAAGAAGTATGTTTTCATCCTACAGTGTACATTTACTTTCCAAAAGGAACTGATACCTCTGACATCTATATGTGCTGGGAGTTAAATGTCTTCCTGACCCATGAACCATGTGTGATCAGGGCAGACTCAGCCTCCAGAGGATAAAAGAACTGAACTAAAATTAGAACCGGCAGACAAGAGACAGGGTTTGACATTTGATTACAAGTAAATTAACTGCCTGCTTTAAAACAAAATGTATTTGTGTGTGTACACAAATACACACACAGAGATATGTATATATGTACATATGTATCGACACTCTTTAGAGGAATACAACAGAAACTAGAGTCTTCAAAGACAACATGCACAATGTCCCAGACAAATCAAAATTACTTAACATAAGAACAAGAAATGCAACATATTCTCAGGAGAAAAGACCATGGAAAACAATCCTGAAATGACCACACTGTTGGCATTATAAGAGAAGGATTTTAAAGCAGTTCTTCTAACTAGAAGGACAGTATGCCCATAATGAGTGAAAACACAGAAAATCTCATCAAAAAAAGTAGAAATTATTTTAAAAAAAAGGAAAAACTAAAAAGTACAGTAAATGTAATTTTAAAATTCACTTCATGTACTTAATAGGAAAATAAAATGCCTGAAGAGTGAATGAACAGAAAGATAAATCAATAGAAACTTGCAATCTGTAGAAAAGACAGAAAAAGAATAAAAGACCAGTCATCTCATATATACACTACCAAATGTAAAACAGATAGCTAGTGGGAAGCAGCGCATAGCACAGGGAGATCAGCTCGGTGCTTTGTGACCACCTAGAGGGGTGGGATAGGGAGGGTGGGAGGGAGACGCAAGAGGGAAGAGATATGGAGATATATGTATATGCATAACTGATTCACTTTGTTATAAAGCAGAAACTAACACACCATTGTAAAGCAGTTATACTCCAATAAAGATGTTAAAAAAAAAAAAAAGACCAGTCATCTAATTTTTGACAAAGGAGGCACAGGAATACAGTAAGGAGAAGGTGTTTTTAACAAACAGTGTTGGCACAACTAAATATCTATATTTTTTTAAATGAAAACCTTAACCCTTATCCTCGTACCATAAACAAAATTACTTTGAGATGAATTACGTAATTATACATAAAAGCTAAAACATCAGGGCCTTTAGAAAAAAATAAATCTTCAGGCTAGGCTAATATTTTTTCCATAGGACACAAAAAACAACCATAAAATTGAAAGTTGATAAATTAGACATTATCACATTTTTTAAATTTTCTACTCATCAAAAATAGTACTAAGAAAATGAATGGGCAAGTCAGATTAAGAGGGATATTTGCAAAACATTTATCTGACAAAGGATAGCTTTCCAGAATATATAAAAAATTCTAGCATCTCAGTAATAAAAAGATAAACAATACAAAAATTTTTTTAATGGGCAAAAGATATAAATAGACATTTCATTAAAAAAAGATATATGAAGAAGCAATAAGCAAATGAAAACGTTCTCAACATGCAAATTGAAACTACAATAAGGTATCATTACATATTGACCAGCAGAGCTAAAATTAAAGACTAACACCACCAAATACTGGCAAGATGTGCAGCAGCTGCAGGACATGCAACAGCCAGCATTCTCATACACTGTTGGTCCAAGAGTAAAATGGTGCAACGTCTTTGGAAAAACGTTTACCAGTCCTTATAAAACTAAACATACTGCTACTCTATGCCTCAGTAATTCCAATACTAAGTATTTACTCAAGAGACACTAAAACATAAATCCACACGTATATCTGCATAAGAATATTTATGGTACCAAAACCTGGAACGAGCCCAGGCATCCAACAAAAGAGAATGAAAAAAGAAACTGTGGTATATTCATACAATGGGATACTACTTAACAATAAAAAGGTTGAACTACTCATATACTCAATGGTGTCTCAAAATCATGCTGAGTGAAAGAAGTCTTATACAAAAGGGTATACATTGTGATTCCATTAATATTAAGTTCTGTATTGGGCAAAGTAATATATTTTGGGGAAAAAATCAGGAAATTGGTTGTCTTGGGGATGGGGAGTAAGTGCACAGACTGAGTGGGAAGGGAACTTCTGGCCATTTTGATAAAGGTTTGTTTCCATGAATTTATACATTAGTTGAATCCTATCAAATAGTATAATTAAAGTTTGTGCAGTACATTATATACAAATTTTACCTTAAAAGGAAAAGAAAAGAGGTAAATATTGAATTCTAGTTAATAACACACATGCTGAAGTACTTAGGGAAAAGTGTATGATTATCTGTAACTAACTTTGAAATTGATCAAAAAATAATGGGTTGGATAGAGGAAGAGATAAATGGATAGATATGTGATTAAACAAGTTTATACAGTAAAATATTAATTGTAGAATCTAATTGGTTGTATGGGTGTTTGTATAAAGTTCTTTCAGCCTTTATTTTGAAATTTTCTCATTAAAACATTGGAGGGAGCACTCTAGCATTCTGAAGGATAAACACATTTATTTTCTAAATAAAAAGGTACTGACGACATGGACAATTAAAGGGCAATATTTAGTTACAATACTTACAATATTTGATTTGGAGTTTTTACAAAAGAGTCTGTTTATTTTTAACTATTTGGCTTATTGCGTAAACATGCCATAAAGTAATTAAAACAACTTCTTACATACAAGGTAAAAAATTGTCACAAAGTATAACAGTATTTTAGATAAATGTATCCTTATTTAGGATAAAAATGTCAAAAATACTTTTTTAGAGTTCTTTGATACATTTAATTTTTAAAAATCAGCATTTCTAGTGCTCTGTAACCAAAAAAGGAAGGCTGTGGTCTGTGCTCAGCATACAATCTTAAAATGACAGTTCCTACGTTTTCAAGAAATACAGTAATCATAACCATCACTATTGCCTTCAAAAGAAAAAGTATTTTATAGGTTTTAGAAAATCCCACAGGAAATCATAATTTTATGTGAGTAAAGATATAATAATATTTATTATACATACGTACTTGAGGAACGTTGCTATCAACCCACTTGGAATTTGGTAAAATATCATCCCACAAAATCAGGCATCGAGCAAGCGTCTTAAAAAATGCAATACAGAACAATTAATTACAGCAGGCAAAGTTCACAGATTTTGTAACAATGATAATACTGTTAATAGAACAATTTAAGAATTAGTTCCCAACTGATGAAAATTTTGAAAAACAAAGTATATAGTATCAACCTAAGCCACTCATTAAAATAAACAGAAGATTTATATTTATCTCAAAAAATCTCAAATTGACTTGATCATCACTGAAGTTTGAAGGAGTTGGAGAGAAGTTTTTAAAACTTGCTCCATAGAAGAAAAATCATAAAGAAAAGAATCATACATAGATCTGTCTACATAATTAAAGCCTTTCATATGCTAAAAGCATAAACATTGTAGAAAATGGAAAACCTGAATCAAATTTATGTCAGTTACTGTAACTAATTATACCCTTAATAGTATTATTGCATTCTTAATAATAATGAAAGAATGTAAAATAAAGTAGTAATGAAGCCCCAGTGTCTTGTTACTTATTAGGAAGTTTTGAATAATAATGTGAAACGTTAAAATGTCACTCCAAGTATTATATATCAAGGTGGTTGTCTTTCCTGGCAATTCCTACAGTTATATTTGGGAAATTTCAAAAGAACACTACCAATTATATATACACATGATGGATTAACAGTAAAGCTCCCTCGTGGAGACATTTTATAGACTCCTAATGTTAACAGAAATTAAAAATTGCCAAGTACCATACCCTAAGTAAGAGAAATTCTGGCTTCACAAAATCCAGCAAATACATGGTGTCGGGAGCTCGGAGCCAATCTGCAATGGATCTGTTGGTGGTGGATACCAATAAGCATTATTGCTCAAGAAGAGAGTAAGAGCATCAAGACCACAAGACAGATTTCAAGAATTTTCTTTCCACTCCAACCACTGTCCTATTTTTTCCCATAGTACTTCACGTCCTCCAACGTAATACTTAGTATGTAGGTATTTCTTACTATAAGTTTCCTAAGGGCAGATATTTTTAGCTCTCTTCTGTTAAATGAAACATCTCCAGTGCCAAGAAAGCAATGTCATATACTTTCATCCAAAGAGTAGATGAATACACCTGCTTTTAACCACTTCGTTAATTTTGCAAACATTCACTTTGTCTAAAAAAAGAATTTACAGGGGCTTCCCTGGTGGCGCAGTGGTGGAGAGTCCGCCTGCCGATGCAGGGGACACGGGTTCGTGCCCCGGTCTGGGAGGATCCCACATGCCGCGGAGCGGCTGGGCCCGTGAGCCATGGCCGCTGGGCCTGCGCGTCCGGAGCCTGTGCTCCGCAACGGGAGAGGCCACAACAGTGAAAGGCCCGCGTACCGCAAAAAAAAAAAAAAAAAAAAAAAAGAATTTACAACATTGAAAACTTTCTTTAATCTTAGAATGTTGTTTAAATTAAAAGACTTAAAACACAACTTACTCTTCTATACAAAATGTAAAAGAATAAACACCAAACATCTACTTTCAAGTGTCAGCACTAATTACAGGGCTTGAGGAGGCAGACAGAATAGCTGTTAGGAAAGCTCCTGAACTAAGCAGAAACCATTTTTATGAATGGTAACCAGGAATATAATAATGCTAAGTATTTCTGATCTACCCAGGCCTCACAACAACTAGCAAAATTAATGGAAAGGAATTTAGACATTGTTTGTCAGTGACATCAACTATAAAATAAAAGTGAATAGAAACTGGCAACTGTATTATCAAATATCATTAAAATAACCAAATGTATTATTTCTAGATAAAACTCTATATAACTTGTAGTACCTGAGAGCACTAAAATCAGGCTGACCTAGCACAGGAGAGGTAAACACAGTAAAATAATTTAGTTTTACTACTGAGGTCTGAAAGGAAGTCACATGGTCATGGCAAGGGATGGGGTGAGGAGATGCGGTACCTGTTATTGGTTTTTAAGTAGATCATGGCCAAAGCGAGAGTGGCACCTGGACAAGTTACATCCACATTTATGGTATCTCCTTCCTATCAAAAGAAAAGTTTGTATAAAAGAGCTCTGAATTATTATAAAATTCTTCTGAATACTAACCTATGCTTAAAATTAACATATTTACACATGTTGGTATGAAAACTACTATTTTCAAATTAACTTCTTAGCTTCCAGAAGTTTGATCTGTTGCTTGATTTGGACTTACTTTGATTTGATAACTTGGAGATTTATGTTTCTCCCTGTGCATCCCTGCTTGAAAGCGCCTATGGCCTCCAACCATGTACTGGTAAAGCTGCTCGGGTACATTGAGATCAGACATACCTATCAAATTACTGCCGTGCTGTAAACAAAGTGACAGACAAGGGAAAGGAAATTTTACAGAATAAGATCCATAACACATACCCATAACAAAGAAAACAATAAACTAACTTCAAAGCCAGTCTTCTGGGTTTTTTTATCAATTAAAATCTCATGAGTTAATACTCAGTCTGTTAATAATTCACATTAAAAATTATACAGGCAAGTTAATACTTTCATTTCATAAAATACATAAAGGCTTCAAAATACAGTTAACTGCATTAACAGTTAAAGAAAATATTAGGCAGGTAAATGAACCCTGAACTATGAACACCTGAATCCTTTCATTATCGTGCCTGTGAACTAGTCCAGCAACAATAACCATAATAATAACTTACTGAACGCTTAACGCTCTTCCAGGTATGATTCTGTATGTTTAACATGGATTAACTTACTTAATAAGACAATTCGATCAAATAGCTACTATTTTACAGGTGAGGAAAGGGAGGCACAAAGAGATTACACCCAAGATTACATAGCTAGTAAGGAGCAGCAGTGGATATAAAACAAGGCAGTCTGGTTCCACAGTCCATCGAGCTGCTTAACTACTAGAAAATACTGTAGTTAACTGATGTCAGGACTCACTGGTCAGGACCAGAATTCACGTCCCAATTCCCAGTATGATGCTTTTCCATTGTTTTATCTGCCTCTTTAGTTCATGTGTCAAATGTGAAGAGTCAAAAGCCTAAACGACAGTCGACTTTCTTTATATAATTCAGTTTCAGTATAACACTGTATTGGTGGTTCTTCAAAGGACCCACATTCCAGCTGACGTAGTCATTTAATGTTTTTCTGGTAACCCTACACTACGTCTACTGGATGGGGTTAAAGATGGGGAGTCAGAATGATACTGCATTCTGTCACAAAGCAGCTGCTATTGTGGCAACGTTCTGGGATACCTAGTGAACACCAGGGCACCAAAAGAGAGTTCTGGTTTATCTCTAGTCCTACAGACTCTTAAGGCTCCCCATCATACACCCATCTTCACTTTTTTCTGTTTTCTTACTGAGTGAACAGTCATTTCTTCATCTTATGTCTTGAACTCTTTTCGAAAAACTTCATTCCCTTAGTTCATTCATGAACATTTATATCTAAGCCAGGGGGGAAGAAACCTTAAAGCCCCATTCTTCACTACAATTTCTCTCCATTTCCAAATCTGGCACTTTGAAAAATATCCAGAAAGAAGAAAGAGCTGAGAATCACAGTAAGTTAAGTCACAGTACGGCAGAGTGGTATTCAGAGTAAAGTGTCAAGGCTACTCTCTCAACAAGCAGAATTTGTAACTGAAGCAACTGCAGGCACAGACTCTGCTTACCCCCAAGCAAACCATGCCCAGAGCCAAGCCAGCAGCCAAAGAGTAAGACTCTCTGTCCGTGCAGTATTCCATTTCAGGACCAGGGGGCCGTCCTATAAAACAAAAAGTAACACAATTCAAACTGGCCTCTTAAAACCCTAACTCGTAAAAGTTTTAGAGTTAACTTTCTAGTAAGTTGCATAAGAACTATGGATTCAATATAACCCCACTAAGAAAGATCTGACGTTATCACAAATGGTGTCCACAACTATCAGTTTACCACAAAATAAACCCCAAACATGGTTCTTCTAATTTGCCAATCTGAAAGCAATCACTTTAAAATACTGTCAAACCTTGAGTTTTATAATAAAAAAAAAAAAAAAAAATTACCAAAAAAGGGGAAAAAATTTTTTAAAGGGAGGGATGCTCAAAAAAGCTTCAATTTGTAATTTCTTTCCTTTTGTTTTTGTTTTGTTAGCTTCAAATCTATTCAGATGTGGTAAAAAAATGTTCAAATACTGATAAGGAACAGGAAGGACACTCCCTTTAAGTTTTTAAGAATGTTAAATATTATGCATCCAGACACTTATTTTGAATCTATATAATACTGAGCCTTACTATGATAGAATTTCTCTGTATCGATGCTCTAAGTTTGACTGGATGCAAAATTCATACTTTAAAAAGTACCCCCTAATTCTAACTCCACCCCTTTTAGGGCAGCAAAATGTATTATATATAAAGACCCCTTCCACCAAAGAAAAAGTTCCCATTCCTGGAATTTCATCCCCAGGAAAAAGATTTTTTTAAAAAGAAAGAAAAATTATACACAAGTAATCAGTGTAATGTTTATTGCTTAATTAGCAAAGAATTAAAAACCACCTAAAAGTCCTGAAAATAAGACAATGATTAGGCAATTTATAGAAAACCAACTCAATGAGCTATCCCACAATATAAAATTAATTTTAAAAGCCATTTATGACAATGATATATGAAAAGAGCAGTACAAAAACAGTACGTACAGTCTGACTGTAATTATACAAAAGAGCATACGCATATGAATCCAGATGAAATCTTCTGTATACAATGTGAAACAGGTGTACTATGGCTGTGAGATATGTATAATGTTGGCACCATTAGCTATCATTATGATATAGCCAAAGAATGTTAATTACCTTGCAGATGAACAAGCTTTAAAAGCCAGTCCTGAGTATCTTCTGAATAAGTGTTTCTCAGACCAATCACTTATGCTATTACGTATTTTGCTGACAGGAAAATTTTAGTTTTGTGAATATTTCATCACTGTAGTTGACTACACTGTTGATTCCAATTCTTCAGTGCCCTACAGCGCCAGTTATAAATACATCCACACTCCTGACAGAGTTTCCTCTGTACCTGAACGTGTGACTGGCTTTGAACTAGGATCCTGGCTGGCACAAGGTAAGCAAAGGCCTAAAATGAGCTTCCATTATTTGGTTCTCCCTCTTGCCCTTCTGACATCACCATAAAAGAAGCCTGGGTCCCAGAATAAGGCATTTGGAGCAGAGTCTGAGCAGCAGACCCACAGATCTACAGCCTGAAGCAGAGATGCCCGGGAAAATTTTGTGGCTATCCTGAAGTATATGTAGAAAGATCCTGAACAGGATAGAACAAGACATGCAAGTATGTATCTAAATTACTGAACGTACCAATAGTACTAATAGCATTTCCATTTCTCAGAAGAAGATGATAACACGTAAGACACGTTTCCAAAAAATGCAGACTTACGATAAAACATTAAAAATGCCTTTTATCATGAACATATCCACCAGCATATAGAGGAAAGCCGGAATCAATCACTTCCATTCTGTTAGAAGTGTTGTTGTCCAACAGAATAAACATTGTGCTTTTAGGGATCAAAACAATCAACTTTGAATTTTAAGTGTAGACCATTGCCAGACATTGCCTAGCAAAGACAGAGCAGGATAAGCAGCATGCTCACATGTGATTAAGACCCTAGGCTACCTCGTTAAATGGGGCCACTGGAGCTCAGTAATGGGCTGGCCAAGTAAGTATGCAGACCAATAACCTGCATAGTAACATCAGCCTTGGAAAACATTACTTTGTAGTTGTTTTCTTTATTAGTATAGCTCATTCTGTGCTCACAAAAGCTACTATTTTTTCCTTAATTTTTATAATCTTACCATCATTTTTACTTTGGTTCCTGTGGAATGGTAAAAATACACTTACGAAACCACAGCACTATTAATGCCATACCTATTTCAGCCAACAAGACTTCTGCGGTATGCCGATGAGCTGTCCCTTGATAAACAAGGCCGATGCCGACCACTGCAGCCACTTGGACGTTGTGAGGAACATCAAGCTCTGTGGACGTTGGGGGCAGGAGAGCAGGAATGTGGATGCTAAGAAGCCGTGTAATCGACATATCCATGGTGCCTAGTTTAGCAGCAGAAACACCAAGGAGCAGTCCAATGCTTGTCATCTCATGACCCTAAGACAGAAAAAAGAATAAGACTTAAGTCACTACCAAAACAAATATGTGGTTTTAAATAAGATACTGCCTGCCAGTACTGTGACAGGCACAGTGAGAAGCTCCAAGAATACACAAGCAAACTAAACAGACAGGTCCTTGTTCTGATGAAGTCAGTGCCCTTGGGGAAGGGAAAGTGTTAAACTAAAAAATACATATTATTGAAAACTCATCAAATGAAAAAGTATAAAGATTATGAAAGAGTATTTTAACAGAGCCTACTTTAGATTAGAAGGGACTAGAGAATTATTAAGAATCTCTAGAAAGTAAAATTTACAATAGAATGAGTACAAATTAGCCAGGCAAAGTGGCAAGAAGGGAAGGCACTCAAATTTACAAAGTGAGAGAGAATGATGACAGGTGAGAGAAAAACATGTAAATGATGCTGAGATGATTAAAAAAAAAACCCTCACATTGATATTCAATTGACTACAAGGGTGCCAAGACAATTCAATGGGAAAAGAAGAGTTTTTTCAAAAAACGATGCTGTGATACCTATACAGCCACTTGCAGAAGAATGAAATTGGACCCCTTCCTGACATCATACATAAAAATTAACTTCAACTAAGATGTAACTAAAAGTAAAAAAAAAAAAAACTCTTAGAAGAAAACTTCTGCTATTACATATTTTGCTGACAGGAAAATTTTAGTTTTGTGAATATTTCATCACTGTAGTTGACTACATTGTTGATTCCAATTCTTCACTGCCCTACAGCGCCAGTTATAAATAGGTGTATATATAGGTGTAAATCTATGTAATATACAAAAGAGCATACACATATGAATCCAGATGAAATCTTCTGTATACAATGTGAAAGAGGTGTAACAGATATAAATCCAAGTGATCTTGTGCTAGGCAGTAACTTCTTAGATATGACACCAAATGCACAGTAACCAAAGAAAAAGTAGATGAATTGGACTTCATCAAAATTGAAAACTTTTGTGCTTCAAAGACACCATCAGAAAGTCAAAAGACAACACAACGGCAGAATATTTTTGCAAATCATGTATCTGTTAATGGACTGGTATTCAGGTTACATAAGGAACTCTTACGACTCAACAACAAAGACAGCCAATTAGAAAATAAGCAAAGGATTTGAATAGACATTTCTCCAAAGATGACATACAAATGACCAATAAGCACATGTAAAGACGTTCAATATCATTAGCCATCAGGGAAATAAATGCAAATCAAAACCACACTGAGATATTACTTCACACCTACTAGGATGACTATAATTAAAAAGACAGATAATAACAAGTGTTGGCAAGAGTGCAGAGAAATTGGAACCCTTATGTATTGCTGGTGGGATTACAAAATGGTGCAGCCACTGTGGAAAACAATTTGGTAGTTCTTCAAACTTTAAAACAAAGGGATACCATATGATGCAGCAATTCCACTCCTAGGAATATACCCAAGAGAAATGAAAACACTCATCCACACAAAAATGTGTATATAAATGTTCATAGCAGCATTATTCATAATAGTCAAAAAGTAGTAATAACTCACGTATCCATCAACTGAAGAATGGAAAAATAAAATACGGTATATCCATACAATGAATATCTATTCAGCAATAAAAAGGAATGAAGTGCTAATACATGGTACAATATAGACAAACCTTGAAAACATTACAGTAAGCAAAAGAAGCCAGTCATAAAAGACCATATATTGTTTGGTTCCATTTATATGAAATGTCCACAGTAGGCAAATCCATAGAGACAGCAAGTACATTAGCAGTTTGCCAGGGGCTGGAGGGAAAGGGGAACGGAGAGTGACTGCTACTAGGTAGGGGTTCCTTCATGGGGTGATGAAGATGTTCTAAAATTAACAGTGGTAATGGATGCACAACTCTGTGAATATAATAAAAACCACTGAACTGTGTACTTCATATGGGTGAACTTTTATGGCACAGAAGTGGAAAAGTTTACGCCAAGAGAGTTTGGTCGGCCAAGGAGCTAATACAAGCTTTCTCTATGGCTGGAGCATAGGGAGCAAGGAAAAGAGAAGCACAAAGTAAGGCTGGGGAAGTGAGTAGGATCACACAGGCTCCTAGAATGTACATCAAGAGCAATGGAAGATCACTGAACAGTTTGACCAGGGAAGTGATATATTCCAACTTACACTTTAGAAAGATTTCTCTGCCTGCTATGAGAAGAATGCACTTAGAGGTACAAGATTGAAGAAGAGCAAACAGAACAACTAGGAGCTACTGCAATAGCCAGGGGAGAGGCACAACGCCAGGAGCTGGCAGCACGAGTTCTCACCTTGGTCAGGTAGTCATGGATATTGAGAGTAGCCAGCTTGGTAAGGTGCCCGTTCAGACCCAGGGCCATGAGAAAGCCAGCATACTCATTGGCTAACTCGGCGTGCTTGGGCTTATTGTAGACAATCCAGGCTGAGTCGATCTGGGAGGCAGGGGCTATCTTCAGGCCGGCAGCCACACCATTATGGAAGCTGGCCCAGCTGGTCATGTTGGGAGGCACATCAATGTTGCCACTGTTCAGGTCTACTGTTGTGTTCCGAGGGGGTGCCCGCCCTATTCAGGCAAACAAAATTTAAAATTGAGAGAACAAAAATTCAGAAACCAAAATTGTTACATTTAGATTCTTTGAGAACAGAGATCACTTTTCTACATTCAAAACCCTTAACCCCATAATACCTGTAATGATGTTAGGTTACTATGCATACTTCAAGTTTTATACATGTGAGTCAAACTTGATGCAAGGTAGAAAAACCTTAACTGTATAAAATAATTCACTGTCCTTTCTGCTAAAATATATGGGACTATAATAAGATAACTGATACCAATTTAACTGTGTACAGATCTGATTAGGATACCCACTGCTTTGAAATCTGTCTTTCAAACAGCAGGAAGCTCACCGAAAAATAAATTGAAAATTAACATCACAAACTACATGAATAATAATTCCAACATGTGACTGACAACAATGTTAATTTCAAATGTGCCATCCCATTTTTTCTCTGGATGTTACGGAAAAATGATTGTTTTTAAAAAAGACAAGGAGCTTTATAAATTTGCTCTATCTCTTATCTATACATCTCTTTATATGATATAGAAATCTAACTACACACTATTGGTAAAAATGCCAAATTGCATTCAAAGATACCTATATAAAAAACATTTTATACACTTGAGTTACCCAGTGAACCATAAAAGAGTATTCACTAAATTTAAATTTGTGGTCAACTTATTTAAGAACAGTATAAATTAAATGTTCATGATGCTATGTTCTCTTTGAATGCCTTTTCTTGAGTGTTTTGACTACACTGCATACCCGCAAATACTGAATTATCTCTATATTTTTAATATTCTGTATTAGCTCAAGTCATGGATGACTATTTAAAATAAATATTCTAAATACAGTAAGTCCCTTACATACGAACTTTCAAATTGCTAACTTTCAAAGATGCAAATGTGCGTTCACGTGTCCAATCTCGTAAGTTAGTTCACATGTCTGGTGTATGCTGTCACGTGTGTGCATCTACAAGTGGTTGTGCTTTTGTGTACTTTACTGTACAGTACTGTATAGAGTACAATAGTACAGTATCTTTATTTCACGCCCAGGATGTCCAGAAGCAAGCGTAAAAGCAGCAGTGATGTAGCTGGTACAGCGTAGCCAACTGTGTTAGTTGGGTATCTAGGCTAACTCTGTTGGACTTACGAACAAATTGGACTGATGAACGTGCTCTCGGAACTGAACTCGTTCATATGTAGGGGACTTACTGTATTGCATACAGTTATACAGTTCGCTAGAGGTTTGAAAATATGGTTTTAAAGGCGTTCTGAAAGTTATGTAAATTTTAATTAGATGCATAGTGTCTTGTTTGTAGTCTATATACACATACACACACATACACAGACACAAGCATAAAATAAAATATATTTGTATTTACCATTTGCTTTTTGTACCTAAGAGCTAACTCAAATGCTGGTCTGTGATAGCACCACACTGGTGACAAGTTCATGAGTTATACTTTTACTTTCTCAAAAAGGGCAGAGAGATTAATAATGAAAAAGCAAGTAAAATTTCTAAAACAATTCAACATATGTATAAGACATAATTTTTATACACAAGAGAAAATAAAAGGCAAAGGGTAAAGCAAATTTTCTTCGATAAGAATAATTACATACAAAAGCACAACAGGCCAAACCAGTGTCAGTTAAGGAACTAAAGTGAACGTTTTTTTCCTAAATGAATTTATTATTAAAACAAGATCATCTTTTGGCGGGGGGCAGTGCTGGTCTGGGAGGATGCTCACTCACTATATAGTAAGTTTCTAAAAACAATTTCTAAAACAGGTTTAAATTTTCTGATAAATAAATATAAAATTATAAAATGGAGAAATAAAATTGGGAAACAAATAAACCAAAGTGTTATTTAACACTAGTGAACTCTAATAAGTTGGGACTACTATGAGTGACCATTTTTATTTTTTCTTTTTGCTTAGTATATTTTCTTGTTTTTGTACAAGCATCATCTATTCATACTAAGACATAACAAGACATTTTAAGACTAAATATTTTTACATATTGACTTTAAGATTATTTAAAGTTTAACGATCTCACCATTCAATAGTATCTTTCTAAACTTCCCCAAGTGCCTTTTTATATCTTGAAATGGTCTCATTAAAAACAAAATTTAGTAATGGGCTATATTCTACTTCCCTCAATGTTTAATTTGATTTGCTATTTGAGCTTTGATAACCACTACAGTAGCTATTAACAATAATCACTACAGTAGCTATTAACAATATTTAAAATCACGGGGGATAGAGCATTTCTTTGGTTTTAACTACAATGATTCAAAACAACTCCACTAAACATACACCCATTTTCCTTTCTCACTGAGCCCAGAATTTAACATACCAGTCAAATTCAACTTAGGAATAGGCAATGGCTCCGTTGGAACAGGATGGTATGAAAACAAGGTAAACATTCCCCGTCCTACTGGAAGAGCCATAGTTCGCTGACACAACTGGAGCAATCTATAATTAAAATTAAAACCAACATGTGAAAAAATTTTAAACAAAAAAAACCAGAATGTCATCTGTAGGCAAGTATTTCAAAAGCAGCAGTGCTGTGTAAGATGAAGCCACATCGAAGTAAATCCATACAAAGTCTTGAGTGAGTCATCTAAACACGGCTGTTCTCATTCTAATACTCTTACTCCCATCAGAAACTCTAAAGGGGAGACACATTTCTTTCTTCTGTTTCATATTTGCTTTGAATTAAAACCAGCTGTTCTATAAACCAAGCCAACTCTCCCTAAGTATTCAAAAAGCAAAACCTATAATTCTACTCTAAACGATGCTAACCCTCTCAGAGGAAAATATCGTATTAGTTGGGTTTCCTCATTGTGCTGTTATCAGTTTAGCTGGGATCCTCCTCTCATCCTTTTTGTGAATATAGCCCAAGCACCACCTCCATGGGTGCACACAAGGTTAAAAAGGAAGTCCCTGTTTTGGAGGTCAGCGGATTTCACGGTGTCTCCAGGAAACACAGGAGCTTCATTTACTTGATGGTAAGGACTTCTAGGACTAACAGCACTATATGTCAACTATGTTCAAGGTTAAAATGGCTTCTACAGGCTATATTTTGAAACTAATAAACTACTTTTTAAGTTGTTTCTATGTTAAAATAAATGGCATCAAACAGAAATTGTGGAAGCAGGGGCATTCATAACCAGGAAACACTTAACACAAGTTATACCTGAAGACAGAGAAACAGCCCTCCTCCTTCTGAGGCTAACCAGAGGCTGAAATCCTCTCTGCAGACAAAGTTATTCACAAGCACCCTCCCTCCCTAACTGTAAATATATATAGCTGCTTTTCTAGTCCATTGGTGAGGAGAATTTTGCTGTCCTAAGATTCTTTGGGAACACTGTTCCACATTAATTTAAAATCAGGGAAATTTAGAATCAGGCCAGCAGACTACATTCTATAACATGTTTAGCAGAAACATTATACATAATCTACAAAATTATAATAGTGAAAACAAAAACAGTATATCCCCCCTTCCATTTAAGACGCCATTGATTTTAAGATGCAGCACTATTTCATGAGGTACTAAAAAAGAAAAAACACTGCCATTTAAACCATAACACCTACAAACACCTACAGATTGAAAGACATAATCTGATTTCAGAAATAGTAAAACGTACAAAAAAAAAATCAGCATCATACAATCAATGAACTCTGATAATAATCGCTGACTGCATCGAGCTTTACTATACTATGTACTGGGCAGTGTTCTAAGCACTGTGTAGAAATGACCCACTTGATTCCCAGAGAAACTCTGTGAGGTGTGAATGCTACAGTCATGCCTATTCTTACAGTTGAACAAAATGAGGCAGTACTTAATGTTTTATTTAAATTTTTACTTAAATTACAGCAGTTAATGTTTTCCTTTACCTGTTCTCTTTTTCCTCAATGAACTCGTGGTCACTGAGCTCTGGGTACTGCACGACATTGACGCGGACAGGATGTGCACTCTGAAGAAGCCTTCGCACATCCTGCACCCTTAAGTCTTCACTCCATATCAGTGACATCACCTCCTGATTCATGTCATTCATGCCATCATCTTCCTCCTCAGTTTCTGTTCCTGAAGGAACATCTGATGAGAGCACCTGAGTAACAGACTACGTTGTAATACTAATTTAAAAATCAGCCAACACACACTTATTGAACATGAGGATACACAGGATGAGGTACCAAGTCTACATCAGTGCAGAGAAAAAATATATTCCAAAGCAGGGCTGGCTTGGGTTCCCAATACATACTGGGACTCTAACCTAAAAATCTTTTTTTTTTAAGTGTAATTATATTGCCCACTTGGAAACATTCTTTACTGAGCCAAGGGGAAAGCTTTCAACTTACGACGATAGTCGGGAGGCTGATTCCATCGAAAGATATATTCTAAATAAACTGTAAAACTCTAACTATATCCTAAATATTCCAAAAAGGACACAAATTACTGCAAATGGAATATTAACCCCACGCACTAAAGAACCAACACCAATTTAAATACTGTCTTTAATTAACAGAAGCAGAAGAAAACAACCTGGAAGGATATAAACCAAGGGCTGGAGGAGGTCAGACAACACTTTCTCACTTCTGTGCTTTAAGTAGAATAAATCATGGTTGGTTTTCACTTTTTTTTTTTTCCTAAGTATGTTCCAACTATATTTCTTAAAAGGAAAGGGATTAAATGAAGCAAAACAAGTGAGGAGAGTTCATTCCTTGCTTATCATTCTGTCCTCATAAGCTCAGCATGTACTTTACTATGAGCCTTCCCAGTCCAAATAATTCAGTCAGACTTTAAGATAGATGTTAATAGCAGAAATCTCATTTTCTCTCAGAGTTTTAACTCCTTTCACAAAAGATTAACTCCTAGGTGAAATGCTAAAGTTTTGCAACATTTAATGTGGAAGCAACATTAGCCTGAAAAAAGAATAAAGGTAGATATGACTAGATAATCAGTCTGACTTTAGTTGATAAAAATTTATTATAATTCCTATGGAATATCTAATCTTAAAAGAAGCTACATTCTAATAGGTGAGTTAGCAATAAGATACAGACCCAAATAGCTGATAAATTGGAGACGAGTTATAAAATGTAACCTCAAATAACTGAACAAATTCAATTTAGCCAGAATTACTTAAAATGACATATAAATATAAATGAATAATTATCAATACCATTTGGCTTTAGTGCTAATGATGTTCTCATTCACAGTAATAAAAGAGGTCTATAAATGCTAAAGACTTCTCTTGGTCAAGGTAAAGATAACCATATTATTAGCAAAAAAATTTGGTTTTCTGTTTAAAACAAGCCAAATGCTAATTCAACTAAGAGTTTTTATTTCAGTGCAGATTAAAAGACATGTGCTGGTACAACCCTGCTGGAGATGGGCTCCCCCATGGAAACTGCTTCTGTCACAGATCCATTATACAACTCTGATGTTGGGAATAAATTTTGATAACAGTCTCTGAAGAAGCATTAATAGCCCAAGATCTAATGTGGATTATGAACAGTTATTGATTATTAATTGATTATTATGTGTTGGTTCAAAGGTTAATAAGAGATGAGCCAAATCTGCACTGTTTTCTCAGAGACATAAAGTATCAAAGTCACCAGGGGTGGAATAACCATCCCTGAATCCTCCTTGATTCTTAGAGTAAATGCAGTGCTACCATTTTTTTTTTAAGTTAACTGGAGTTCTAGAAGAAGTTTTCAAAGTTCCATTTTTAAGTTTTAAAAGAGGCTGATTTTAAAAAGAAAGGAGGATAACGATATATTTCACTTTCCATTTGTAGGGTCTTAGAACCCATTCTTAAAAAAACAGATTTGAACATTGATGAAGGGCACTGTTTGAGGAGGGATAACATTAAGACAGCTTCTAAACAACATTAGTGCCCCCCTGCAAAAAAACCTTTTTCCTGGGGCTTCAGTTTTATGTGATTAAAGATATATTTACACCTACGTAAAAGGTTAAATTTAAGAAATGTAACACATCAAAAAAGTATGAAGGAGAAAATAGTTATAATTTATTCAAATTCAGGACATTATGTGCTCTCCCTATTTCCATATAATAATTACAAAGTAGTTAATTACTAACATGGTCCAAGCAGGGAATCAGTCATGGTAGCTGCTCTACTGACTCGGCACTTGTCCTGACTCAAGGCACAGAAAGGTCCAGGCAAAACAGAGCATTCACAAAATCTGTTCCCATGTTCGACTTACAATTAATAAGATTTGTCCAATTTTAAACCGTATCTAGCATATAATATAAAAGATAATCTGATATACACACTTGCAAAAAGACTTAAAGGAAAATGGAGAACATTTCTACTCTGACTTTATTGAGGCTAAATCTGAATATGGACTTTCCATATTGATACTCACAGATTTCCCTTTGGGCAAGTTTCCTTCACAGGCCTGCTTGGAAAGATCCTGACGCCCAATCAACAGGCAAACAGCTTCTGGCCAGTCTGAAGCAGGCTGCTCCCGACAGTGATAAATCGCATCTCTGATGGGAAGAGCAATTCCAAAGGGAAGGGTTTCCAAGTCTCTTAAAGCGAAACCTTGTGGTGAAAGGAAGGGAGAAAATTTTTCACTTAGACTTACCACTGTTCCAATTATTCTCTGAGTGAAGTTAGTAAACTCTATCCTAACAAATAAGCAAGAAATTGATTTTATTCATCTTACTACCAGACCAGTGTCTTGACCTCAAGGATGAGTATAAAATTTTGTTTTAAACAAAAAATTCCTAAAAACTTTAAGAAAAAGACAAACAATCCAATAGGAAAAACACGAAGTACAAAAAGACATTTCCCTAAGAGGAAACACAAATGGTCAATAAACATATGAAAAGATGCTCTATCCAATGAATGATCAGGGAAATGTAAATTAAAACCACTAGAAAATAAAAGTTCACACTCATTTGACAGACACATATTAAAGTCAATCGATACCAAGTGTTGGTAACTACATAGAGCAACAGTAATTCTCTTCCACAGCCAGTGGTGGTGTATACGGGTCCAACCACTTTGGAAAACATTCAGCACGTAGAGTTAGGTCCACCCCTACGGTCCATCAACAGACATACAGAAAGTTGTGCACATGGCACCAGGACATAAGCATTAAAATATTCATTAGTAATGTTTCATTATGGCAAAAAAGGGAAGGGAGGAAAGAGCCCAATTGCTATCATCAATAGAATGGATGAATAAGTTGTGATATATTCAAGCAGTAGATCATACAGCAGTGAAAATGAATGATCTTCTGCTACATGAGTCAACATGGATGAATCTTTAAATAATAATATTGAGTGAAGAAAATAAGATAGTAAAAAAACATGTTTATATTTATATCTATTTACATAAAGTTAAAAAACATATAACACTAAGCAATATATGAAGTGATAAAACTCAAAAAAAAAAAACAAAAAAAAAATGACAGAAGGTAATACAAAATTTAGGTAGGGTACGGTACAGGTACTTTACCTCTAGCGATGGGTGTATGAGAAAGGGAGGCCATGCAGGAGTAGATCCACAGGGCTTTCTACTACACTGGCAATGTTTTATTTCTAATGGTGGGTGACCAGGACATCAATGTTCATTTTATTATTATTCTCTAAATACATTTTATACACTCTTATATGTACACCATATTTCATTTAAAAAAACTTCAAATTCTCAGGTTAATTAATTTCTTTGGTGATAATTTTCTAAATTTTGTAATATTATACATTATTTATTAATATAGAAAGTTGATCAATTATTGAGGTTAAATGCTATGTACTATACAAATGAACAGAACTCATATTTTCAGCGTAAGTGTCTCATCTGTAATACTATATGACAATTATTGCAATTGTCAAGGAAGCATACACAAAAGTACAGGGAAAAACTAAGTCATTCAGAACATTCCCTAAATAAGAATTCAGAAACATCCTGTAATATTCATTAAAGCATTACCTTCTAACATACTACTCTATAACATTCTCCTTTTCTACATTTTCATATCAGTAATATTTTTAAAATTTTTTATAGGAAATTTTAGTATTTTACTCAGCTTAAAACCTAAAGGCACAGGCTTAGGAAGAGAAAATAAACTCTTTTCCTTCCTTTCCCTTGTCCCAGGTGAATCTGCCTCTTGGTGCATAAAATCCCTGGCCTGTATCATTCAAAAGCATACCCTGAAATATTTACACATTACTTTTAGATTTTGCCAGAAATACTCATTTCTGATAGCCCAGATATTAGTATAGGGAAGCTGTGAGACTGGCAGGGAAAGGAAGGGTGGCTTGATGGGCCATCATCTCCATCCTGTGGGATCCTTCGGTAGAGCGAGAGGCCCTCCCTTCTCACGCCTTCCAGCTCTAGTGAGCTCTGAGGACGCAGGGCCTACTTAGGAAGGAGAGCCCAGGGAAAGGATTTCAAAGACACATGAAAAGTAACAAAGACCACCTTACCTACATTAGTCATCCAGACGACTAATCTCTCAGCTAGACTAGAAACTGATGTAGAATGCCTGAAACTAAACCTATAAGAGAACAAACATGAAGTTATTAAACACGAAGTTATCAAACAGACTGTGTAAAAGCAAAATCTGAATAGAAGTCACCTGTTCTCCTCTTGCTCTGCTTGTGACTTCTGTGGGGCTAAAACAAAACGAGACTTTATTTTGATAGTTATCCTGGTAAAGGAAACACATAACATGCAGAAAACATTTGCAAATAAAAATTCATTAATAAACAAATGCTAAAAAATAATAAGCAGTACTCTGGCAGGCTGGAAAGTATAATCATTTCCCTGGGGCTAAAACAGTCCTTTTTAGACACACTGAAAATGTAAAATGTGTTAGATTTTAAGCAAACTTGGTCTCTAAAAGTCAGATGTGGACTCCAGACTAAAACGGTGCAATTATGTCACCTCTAAAATGAAGCAAGACATGGCCTCTGAAGTACACTTGGAAAATTTTTAATTTTTTAAATTTCAACTCTGATATCAACATCTATAAAAATTTGTTTGGGGAAGCTTAACATTAGACTGACTTACCTATACTTATTCTGGATAAATACTGTGAGGATTCATCAGAAACAGAACTTTCATCACCAAGTATGTAGAGTGCAATACTCTGCATAAGGAGAAAGTTAACATTTTTTAAACTATTGGGGCATAATTACATATAGGAAAATTCACCCACTTTAAATGTACAGCTCTGTGTTTTGACAAATGTTACACAATCATATAACCACTACCACAGTCACGATACAAAATGCCTGCATCACACCAGAAAGTTCCCTGTGCCCCTTGGAGTCAATCCGCTCCCTCCCCTACACCAAGCAGTGGAAACAACGCATCTTTTTTCTCTCCCTAAATTTTGCCTACTCTACAATGTCATGCAAATGGAGTCATAGAACACGGAGTCTTCTGTGCCCTACTTCTTTAACTCAGCACTCCTTTGAGATTCATCCACGTTACTGCATGTATCAGTAGTTTGTTTCTTTTTACTGCTGACGAGTATTCCATTATACAGGTGTACCAACCTTTGTTTATCTACTTATAAACTGATTGACATTTGGGTCATTTTTGGTGAGGTACACCCTAACTCTCTACCCCTCTAGGCCTAACCCTTCTCTGCTTCAGCCTTCAAAGTTCTCATTTGAATACTTGCTACTACCACTAAGATCTAAGTCTGCAGCTTTTTTTTTTTTTTCCTGAAAGAAAGTAGCAGTATGAGCTTATTAAAATTTCAGCACAATGCTGGAGGATCTTCAAGTCCTACATTCTAACCCACTGCAAATGATATATTCCTAAAGCTAGCTGACATCATATCTAACAAAGATATAATATGAATATCTACAAATTGACTACTATTATTTAAATTGGAGGCTGAACAACGCTGGCTTATTCATATTTCTCTAGCTCCCTTTTGGGTAGATATAACACTGAGTCTAACCCATTCAGCAGAGTTGGACAGGACCAATATATCTGGTGATTTCACCTGAATGTTTCCACACAAGCAGCAAGGAATGAAAAAGTTCTAGGATTAAGCTGCTCTTAATACACTGTGAATGTATTTAACATCACTGAATTGTACACTTAAAATAGTTAAAATAATAAATATTATGTTATGTATAGTTTATCAGCATTTTTTTTTTAAAAGCAGATTACCATTCTGCGTGTCAATTTCAGAGCCACAGGGGGTTCTGAAGCCTTTCTCAACATGAAGCAAAGCAGAATGCAGAGTAAAGGAAAAGATGGGTGGGGAGCAAGGACATTCATATACTCCAGTGACATCTGGGAGAGGAGACAAAAGATCTGGTTCTCTTCTAAGTCTGGGAAGGCTCCATCTCCAGAAAGGTCCACAAAAGACCTGTAGGCAGGCTACTCCAGTAGAGGGACCAAGAGAAAGGAGTGTGAAGGAACTCACCTTTGCCCACACCCTCTGGTTCTATTTGAGGGTCTGATCTTGGATTACCTATGTATTAACAAAATGAATTAATTTTTAAAAATAAAAATTGGGGCTTCCCTGGTGGCACAGTGGTTGAGAGTCTGCCTGCCAATGCAGGGGACACGGGTTCGTGCCCCGGTCTGGGAAGATCCCACATGCCGCGGAGCGGCTGGGCCCATGAGCCATGGCCGCTGAGCCTGCGCATCCGGAGCCTGTGCTCCGTAACGGGAGAGGCCACAACAGTGAGAGGCCCGCGTACCGCAAATAAATAAATAAATAAATAAATAAATAAAAATAAAAATTATTTTATTTTTAAAAATGCAAGTAGGATTTTTTGTAGCTATGGACAGGCTGATTATAAAGTTTAAATGAAAAGGTAAAGGAATTTAAATAGCTAAAACAATTTTGAAAAAGAAAAGTAATGGAAGGAAAAGTCATACTAACTAATTTTAAAACTTACTATAAAGCTACAGTAATCAAGAGTGTGTGGACCACAACACAGATCAATGGACCAGAATAAAAAGTCTAGAAACAGACCCACAAGAATGTGGTCAACTGATTCTTAATAAAAGTACAAAAGAGAAAGAATAGTGTTTTCAACAGATGCTGTTAAAAGAATTGACCATCCAAATGGAATAAAAATCTCAACATAATCCTCACATCTTATAAAAATTAACAAAATGGATCACAGATCTAAATGTAAAACATAAAACTGTAAAACTTCTAGAAGAAAAGTGGAGAAAATCCTTGTGACCTAAACAATGAATTTATAGACATGACACCAAAAGCACAATCCATAAAAGAAAAAAAACTGGATAAACTGGCTTCATCAAAATTAAGCATTTTTGCTTCACAAAGGAAACATTAAGAGAACAATGGAACATGACAAACTACAGGAAAGAATACTTGAAATCCATAGATCTGACAAAACCTCATATCTAGGAATACTCAAAATATCACTAGCCATTAAGAAAACACAAATTAAAACCACAATGAGATATCACTACACATCTATCAGAATGACAAAAATTACAAATCATGACAATACCAAACACTGACCAGGATGCAGGGAAATTGGAACTCTCACACATTGATGGTGGAAATGTAAAATGGTACATATACTCTGAAAAACACTTTACAGTTTCTTAAATATACATATATCAATCTTAAATATATACTTACTATATGGCCATCAATCACACCTCTGGGTATCTACCCTAGAGAAATGAAAACTTTTGTTCACACAAAAAACCTGGACATGAATGTTTACAGCAACTGTATTCATAATTGCTAACAACTGGAGTCAACCCAAATATCTTCAATGGATGAATGGATAAACCAATGTGATATATCCACACAATGTATAGCTGGCACTCAGCAATTAAGTGTAACGAACTGCTGATACAGCAACACTTGGATGAATCCCAAAAGCATGAGGGAATTTTCTGAGGTGGGTGATGGAACTGTTCTGAATCCTAATTATGGTGGTGATTACATGAACTCTACATTTGTTGAAATCCTCAGAGCTATATACAAAATGAAAAAAAAAAGTTAATTTAACTGTATGATAATTTAAAAAATTATACTGAAAGAGAAAAAGAAAAGAACAAGTTTGGCAACACTTTGAATACATACCAAGACTACAAGTCTGCTTCTTTCACAGATGATGGGGAGGTAAGGATAGGGTGGCATTCCTTCACCCTTCAGACAAGAACTCACCCACTGATAAATACTTGGTGGCTCAGAAGTAAAAAATGATGGATGATGCATAAATCCTGTTTGTCCTTTAAAATTAGACAAATGTTTATAAAGATACATTAATACAATACTGTTTTATTCTAAAGGAAAAATAATCAACAATATCTATCATTTGAAAACTATCAGAATAACATTTTTCCATAGTCTCCAAAATGCTCCATGTTTTCTGCCACAGTAAGTAACTGACCATATTATAATATGTGGAATTTAATTGACTAATATTTTATCCAATCCTGGAAGGAAATTTAGAAAATTCTTGTGTTCAAGGCATATAAAGAATGTAACCAAAAATTTCTGCCCTAACCCTAAAGATGAGAAAACAGACAAGACACCCAGGATTGTGCTCTGTTTTAACAACTGGGCCCCAATCCTGAGTCGCTTTAACTCGGGGTCTAAGACAGTACAGTGGTTATGGAAATGTTCTGTATCTGTACTGTCCAGTATGGCAACCACTAGCCCCATGTGGCTACCGAGCACTTGAAACACGGCCAGTGCAACTGAGGAACTGAATTTTTAATATAATTAACTTAGATAGCACATGGCAGGTGGCTACTAACTGCGCAGCACAGGACAGCAGCGCACCCTTGGCACTGGAAGCTCTAAGCTTTTGCAAGGCAGAAACTTAGGGATGAGTAACATTTTCCCCCTACACTGAAGAGATTATGGCTTACTACAAGTCAGAGATCGAACACTACAAACTAAAATCTGCCTGGTGGAAAGACACTGCCCCTGATTTAGAGGCCAATGGTAAGAAATATATCCTCTGCTATTCACCAAGAAAAATACAAGCAAATGTCACTACATTGTTCAGAAAACCTTTAACAGCACACTTACCTTGATCAATTGTACACACTTGTCCAGTAGTTCTGACAAGTGCTGGGTAATCTCTATAGTAATGATCTACATAAGCCTCCAATTTTAAGTCCCTAAAACAATAAGAACACATAAAAAAGAAATAACAAGGAAGGTATTATAGCACTTTCCTCCCAAAGAGTTAGAAGGACTCATCAGTTGAACTTTTCAATTAAAAAAATTTACTTATGAGAAAGAAGACAACCAGATCTAGAGCCTCTGTATTCTATTTCTGGACTTTAAAGTGCCCAGTATGACAAATGGAACCCAAACTCCTTTTGCCAGATGAATTTTGTGGATAAAACTACTGTGAAAACACTGTGGTCCATTTTCTCCTCTTTTAATTTATTAGCTGTGTGACTGTCAGCAAGTCAACTCTATGAATCTCAGTATATTTTCTTCTAGAAAATGGAGAAACACCAGTTAACTCACTCTCAAGTTTTTAAGATTAAATAAGATAATATGTGTGAGAAATACTTTACAAAATGTAAAACATTTTACAAATGTTACCTGTTTCAGAGAGCCATGATTAGGGTTTGAAAATCATTTCGTTACAAAAGTATTTTCATCATAGTAATGATTCATCATTAAGAGAAACTGACCATCAATTAAAACTGCCATGTCTCAGAAAAGAATTTCAGTATCTCAAGGAAGATAACAGAAATTAGAAAACATACTACAACCTTAACACAGAGGTTGGCATTTTAATTCAAAGTTAACTTTCTTTATCACCAAGGGTCACAAAGGCTCAAATAACACGTAAGTATGACCTTCCCAGTTCAGTGTCAAACACAAGGTGCTAGAAAGGCTTTTAAAAATATTATCAGAACAATCTTATTATGGATCCACTACGAGAGCCTGAAAGACGGGGAAGACCACAGACTGAGACAACAAAGGAATAGCAAAGACAGCCCACGACTAGCAAACGACACCTGTTCTTAGAAACAAACTTGAGCAAGTTTCCTCATCGCTGAAACAGGGATTGCAATACCTACTTTGACAATTCCTACATGTAAATTACGATTTTGTTCGCTGTAAACACTATCTGAACATAGGCATTACTATGAAAACAGCAGGTGTCATTACAAACCTTTCACCACAGTCATCGTGTCAAAATGAAAGCTGAGCAGGTCATCCTCACCGTGTAACACACTCCGGTGTCTTCCCACTCATCTTAGGACAAAGACCAGCAACCCCAGCATGACCCACAGGCCCTTACATAGTGGATACCTTCAAACAATTCTGTGGTTTATAGAAAATGCTGTGGTTTGTTGAGACGGTAGATTTCAGAAATTTATTTACAAGCTTCCTATATGATATTCATGTCTAAGATCAAGTCAGCTAACGACCTCTTGAAGTTTCTAATCTACAAACAACATTTACCTTGCCAACTGAACGAGAAGTTCAACAAGTGAACGAATTCCTTCTCCCATTAGAGTGTTCAACTTAAGCTCCTCATAGACCAGGTGAAGAACAAAAAAAATTGCAGGTATGTGAGTGAAAAGAAGTGTAGAAGAGTCCAAACTGAGATTCTGTGACAAATCCTCATCCTTCGTCTGTGAAACTTCCAAAGGACTCAAACATAAAGATCGATTCAAAAGATGAGACTCAACATTCTGGTGGTAGTCTGAATTTAGTAAATATTCCCAGTCCTGAGAAGAATAAAAAGGATATTAACTTTTTAAATAATCCCTCCTTGTAATGTCATCATTAAAAAAGAAAATCAAATTCACTTAAAACAATTCAAGTTCCATTTTCACATTAAGTTGTTAATAATATGAAAAATCACAATGCTGAAAAATTAGAACCAACACTTCAAATAGCTAAGCAGTTTCCAGGTGCCAACAATAAATATTAAGACAAGACACCTTTAAAAACCACTTGAAAAAATGTAGTCACGCCCTTTTAGGGAAGAGACTTTGGAAGAAAAATCCTACTACCTAGGTAGAGGTTGAGAGAGAAAAATTTAAGATTATCTTAGGCAATGTCTTATGAGGCAGAAGTAAAGAAGGAAAGGTGGGAAGTGTAGATAGGCAGGTATAAGGACCACTACATTGATTTGGGTTTTAGTAAGAGGAGAGGTCTACTTGTATCCAGCTGGTATATGTATCTTTCAATGTTTATAAGATGATAACGCTAGTAATGTGCCTAATAGTCAACTGAATTTTATATTCAAACTGTGCTACACTTTACAAGTATTAAGTGTGTTTTAGTTTCTACTTGTGATTTATTGTATTGTGTTGAGAGAATGTGGTCTATGGTTTTGTCACAACTTGGAATTTATTGGTGCTTTTGTCAGGCTTAATACAGTGTGTTATTCTGACTTAAAAACTCTTGGAACAGATATAGAACCAACCATAAAAGTAAAAAATTTATAAGTTAGACAACCAAAATAAAAAATTCTGCTCACCAAAAGACACTGTTAAGCCACATACTGGGAGAAAATATTCCCAAAATACACATATGACAAAGAATGTCATATCTAAAATATATAAAGAACTTCTACAGCTTAATAAATATTTTTTTAAATTCAATTTAAAAATAGGTAAAACACCTGAACAGAAACTTCACACAAACATATGTAAGTAGCTAATAAGCACATGAAACAGTGCCTAACATCATTAGTCATTAGGGAAAGGCAAATTAAAACCTCTTAGAGAAACTGCTTTCCACATATCCAAATGGTTAAAAGGAAAAAGACTGACAGCAAATATTGGCCAACTCATATATTACTCGTCAGTGTTAACATGGTATAACCAGTCTGAGAACCAGCAATGACCCAACAAGTTGCTAGGTATTTAGCCAAGAGAAATGAAAATATATGCCCACAAAGACTTATTACTGAATGTTGGCAGCAGCTTTACACATAACAGTCAAATAACGGAAATGGGCTAGATATCCATCAGCGGAAGAATGAATAAACAAACTATGGTATATTCATACTACCCACCAATAAAAAGGCACAAACTACTGATATCTGCAACAACATGGATGAATCTCAAAAGCATTATGCTGAATGAAAGAAACCTTATGCCAAAGATTACATACTATATTCCTTCATTTATATCAAATTCTAGAGCTGGCAACGCTAACATATGACAGAATTCAAATCAGTGGACGCTTTGAGAAGAAAGAAATGATTTACAATGGCACGAGAGCTTTATGGAATAATGGAAATGTTTTGTTCTTGAGAGGAGTGTGGGTCACACGAGTGTGCATTTGTCAAAATTGATCAAACTGCATACTTAAGATCTGAGCATTTCATTTATGTAAATTAAACCTCAATTTTAAAAGAATGTTTTCAAACAACAAGAATACACCCATGGAATCTGATATGTTTGAAAACCTAAATTAAAGAAACACTGCCTAAAAAGGCAAATGCTGTCACTTTAGGTGATCAATTGGCAGTAAAACATCTATAAACCCAAATTTAAATCACACAGCATTATGTATGTTTAGTAATTTTTAGATGATCATTAAAGACAAAAGTGAATAAATAGCCACAGAAAATGTAACAGGTCCTGTCCTTCAACATAGCTGTCATTCAGTATTAAAATAAGTAAAAGGTGTTAGAAATACATGCAAATCAACAGGAACATTACAAATGTGGGGGACCAGTATAATACTCACAGATTAATTTTTATTAGCAAGAAAAAACAATGCTTACATCATCAGATCCTGTCTCAGAAGGTCTTGCTTTTTTGGGTGCAATGACTGGGGAAAGTGATCCTTCAAAGTCGAACTGGAAGATAACCCCAAAAGAGAAGACAAAATCATGTAAATTTATCACTGACAACTGATCAACTTAAATGATTCTGAAATCAGTTCTACCAATTATGGAAACTGAGGAATGTCACCAAAACTCATTTTCTCATCTGGAAAAACATGGCACGAAAACCTTTCTTCTAGGATCATTGTGAAGATTAAATGAAATCATCTATGTAAAGCACCTAGTCCAGTGCCTGGGCTCACAGGTACTGCAATGGTAGCTTCCTTTCCTCCCCTACTTCTCTGATGACACAGATCTTCACTCCACTGGTAGAAAGAACAGGACCATTAGCTATACCCAAAATATGCCAAGTCTCAAAGAATCAACCCAGTGTCAGCCAAATGTCAGAACTTAGCAGACATTTATTTAGAGTCTGTCTACAGTGACAGTCTAACAATTCTATGGCAGAGATGGGTAGCTACTCTGCAAAATCTGTGTTCTCCTCTTTCTCCTGGACCCACAGCCACGCTATGTATCCCTGCCCCCCTCACAGTTAGCTGTGGCCCTCTGACAGTGTGATTATGAATGAAAGCAGATGTCACCACTGCCAGGCCCAGTTCGTGAAAACCTCCCATTCATGCTCCCCTAGGCTCTTTCCCTTGCATCTAGCATCAACTCTAAGGCTATCTTTGAAGCCTCACGTTGAAGACAGATGCTCCATCAGCCTGGGTCCCTAATAACCATGAGGCCTGTTTACCTGCTAAATACTGTTATATGAACAAGATACACATTTTTATTGTGTGTGAGCCATTATATCTTTTGAGAGCTTTCTGTTATAATAGTTAGCCTATCCTAATGCAGTTACATAAAAGCAATTTTCTGAAAGTTCAGTCTTATTCAATTCCCTCTGGCATAACCTTTGCCACCTGCTACTTTACACAGGCACTGAACTACCAACTAATCAACCATAACCCTATAAATAGCAATAGCTGTTTTCCTACGCTATAAAAACTTACATATTTATCAATTAATCTCGTTCATCTGAAAGTTTATTTCTATATAAAAACTAAACATAGATAGCAATAATTTTTAAAACTGAATGTTTAAATATAAAACTGCATAAAGTACTTTTTTAAACTGAATAAAGTAATTTAAAAAACTGATCAAGAGAACAGGTTTTCTTGTGAAGCATTTAAATAAAACACAACCCAACTTACATACAATATTATCAAAAAACAAAAATAACAAGAGCAAAATCAAAGCAACAGATGAAATGATAGCTATCTTACCTAAAACTTCAACCAAATATAGCGTACATGTGTGCACGCGCGCACACACATAGTCTTAAGTCCCACAGTCAGAAAGAATGTCCCAGCTATGGTTATCAGGTTCATTAAGACCTGGAGTTATGGGAAAGGACAGTGGAGATTGTCTGATACAGATACCTCTTTGTGACATATATGGATCTGTCTTATTTTCATTATTTTAATATGTCACAGGTTAGCCAATCCTGTTATATAATTCTGTGGATCCCTGACCTTGATCTATCACAACCTGGATATAAAATATTCATTTATCTGCCTTCCCCTAGGACAGTCAATTCCATGAGAGGAACTATCTGTCTTCCCTAATGCGTATCTGAAAAGCCTGGCTTCATGCCTGGCCCACATCAGGGACTCAATATCTATCTAATGAAAATATGAGCATCCCAAAGGACAGAACAGTTAACCCTAGATGCAACCACTCACAGAATGTAAGAACCAAAAAGAAATGTCTGGCCCAGTCCTCTCATTTAACTAATTAGTGAATTAAGGAAGGCCCAAAGAAATGCCAAAATCACAGACCTAGTCATTGGCAGAAATTCGGTACTCTACCCTCCACTCTATTACTTAAATGAAAACAAAAAAGAGATATATCTGGACAAAGCAAAATAAAAACCATTTGCCACTGAGGACCATTTCATCCTGCGCTTTGACGGCGAGGACAAAAGACAGCAGGGTTTAACTATGCAGTCCTACAAATAAATGTCAGAGCTGATTTCCTCGTTCCTTCCTTTAGGGCTATCATGCAATAAGTAAATCAAAGAATCATGTTCTTCTTTACAAAAGAAAAAAACTGTGGGTGCTCAGTCCTAACCACAACATGGAAACACGAGGGGGCACTGGCTCTCTGCTAGAGAATGGGGCACAGTGATCTGTATTCCTCAACAAGTTCCACAGGACAGTAACATACAAAAACTACAAGAAGCTGAAGTGGACTTATTCATATTGTAGAAATCCTCGGTTTCTATAAGGCACAATTTTTCGATATTTAATAAAGAATGGAAAAATCTGGAATGAAGTAGCATTCATGCAATTGTTTGGAATAAGAAAATTGTCCCTATTTTCCCAGGAAAATTTTTCCCAAGGAAATTGCAGAGGGCGATTCTTTCACATGATGCAACAGACACAAAATGTTAAAATACTTCATTCAGGTGGAAAAGGGCATTCATTCAACAAATGTTCACTAAACAGCCACCTATGCCAGGCACTACTGTAGGTCCTAGAGATAGAGTAGTGAACAAAACCAAACAAAAATCCCTGCCCACACAGAATTTTCCTGTGGGAGGAGAAGAGACACACAAACAAAATAAATAAAATATACAGCATATTATATATAATTAGTGCTAAGAGGAAAAAAAGGTAAAGGGGATCATAAGGGGGGCATGGAGTGTAGGTACAATTCTACACAGAATGGACAGGGCAGGCTGCACTGAGGTGACATCTGGAAAAGGCCTCAGCTTGTCTTGTCTGAGGGAAGTCATTTTCTCCAGGGGTAACAGCAAGTGCAAAGACCCTGAGGCAGGAACATGCTTGGTGTGTTCAGGGGAAACAATGGAAACCAGCGTGGTGGGGACAATGCGAGCAAGGCAGGGATGAGTAAGCAGTAAAACCAGACGTAAGAGAAGCTGGGTCACATGGTGTCTTGCAGGCCTTTGGCTTTTACTGAGTAGGATGGGAAGGCACTAGAGGGTTCTGAGTAGAGGAGTGACTTGATCTGACTTTATTGGACAGGATTACTTTGGTTGCTAGGGTGGAGAGGAGAATGAAACAGGTAAGCCATGAAATGCAAGTCAAAAAATAAAAACTATAGGGGGCTTCCCTGGTGGCGCAGTGGTTGAGAGTCCGCCTGCCGATGCAGGGGACATGGGTTTGTGCCCCGGTCCGGGAAGATCCCACGTGCCGCGGAGCGGCTGGGCCTATGAGCCATGGCCGCTGAGCCTGCGCGTCCGGAGCCTGTGCTCCACAACAGGAGAGGCCACAACAGTGAGAGGCCTGCGTACCGCAAAAATAAATAAATAATAAAAACTATAAATGACCAATGAGAATTTTAAAAAGCCATTCCCATTTACTTATACAGAAATAACATAATAGTTCTGAGTTGGCAAAGGTTCACCCCACTCAAATAATCAATGTGGTGAAATGGGCACCTTTAAATGATGCTGGTGAAAATGTTGATTGCACAACCCTTTTTGAACATTACTTGACCTAGTAATCCCTCTTTTAGGGTTCAGTTCTTGGGAAATGACGAGAGATGTACAGATTTACATATAAAAGAACGTTTGCAAATTACTCATAAGAAAAAAACTGGTTCAACAATGTTCAGTTATTAGCCATTAATCATGATAAAACCACATGGTAGCCTATAAAATGAAGGGGGTTTTTTGAAGAATTTTTAATGATATAGGAAATTTTCATTGATATCATGTCTATCTATAAAGCAAAAGCAAAACGTTTAGAGTGGCTGTCTCTGAGTAGCAGTATTTTCCTCTTAGTTCCTCCATTTTCCAAATTCTCCTCAGTAAGCATGTATACTTCCATAATAAAAAAAAACAAATGATTTTTTTAAATGGATTTGCTGGTATGAAACTAAAATGTATAGACAAGTACAGCTGAGTTACCTGGAGAAAGGTAAGTGTGTTCTACAGTGATTTCTTCAGAGTGACCCAGGCAAGTGTGTCCTGGGAGTGATCTCCAGAGGCAAAAGGAAATCACCAATACTGAAGACGCTACCCTGATTTTGTAAATAACCTATTAAGGGCCTGGAAGAAAGTTTCTAGGGAGGGAGATGAGGAATGCAGCTTTATATCATTAGCAGACTAGATACTTAGGCTAAAGCACTTTAAATCTCCATCAAATCAAACCTTCCTCCTCACAGACCAAGCAATTGTGTGTGAAAACACAGTCTGGGCTTCAGAAAAGAACATTAAGCCATGAGTCAGAAGATACAATGAAGGCCCAGTTTTGAGCAAATCTCTAGTCCGTGATTTCTTCGTGATTCAGTTTCTTCATCAATAAAATCAAGACTACTACTACTAATCCGAGCATAATTTATAGCCATTTTACAAAGATGAAATGAGAAATAGTAGCCAAAGTGCTTTACCATATTATGAAAATGCAATAATTCTAATTACTAGTAAAATGTTATTAAATAGTAATGATATTTGACTTAAAATGTATAGACACAATAAGCCTTAACATATTCCATTTTGTTGAATGAAGTATGCCCATTAGTAAACTGATATGTTATATACTCTGAATGCTGCACAACCAATTATGCAAACATCACTGGTGGATTTGTTTTTTGGTTTGCTTGCTCTCTTCTTTCTTTCTTTCTTTTTTATTACATTTTTTAATTTTTTTTAATAATTATTTTTTATTTTAATAACTTTATTTTATTTTCCTCTTTCTTTCTTTCTTTTTTTTCTCCCTTTCATTCTGAGCCATGTGGATGACAGGCTCTTGGTGATCCAGCCAGGCATCAGGGTTGTGCCTCTGAGGTGCGAGAGCCAAGTTCAGGACATTGGCCCACAAGAGACCTCCCAGCTCCACGTAATATCAAACGGCGAAAATCTTCCAGACATCCCATCTCAACGCCAAGACCCAGCTCCACTCAACGACGAGCAAGCTACAGTGCTGGACACCCTATGCCAAACAACTCGCAAGACAAGAACACAACCCCACCCATTAGCAGAGAGGCTGCCTAAATCACAATAAGGTCACAGACACCCCTAAACACACCACCAGACATGGACCTGCCCACCAGAAAGACAAGATCCAGCCTCATCCACCAGAACACAGGCACAACTCCCCTCCACCAGGAAGCCTACACAACCCACTGAACCAACCTTAGCCACTGCGGGCAGACACCAAAAACAACAGGAACTACGAACCTGCAGCCTGTGAAAAGGAGACCCCAAACACAGTAAGTTAACCAAAATGAGAAGACAGAGAAACACACAGCAGATGAAGAAGCAAGGTAAAAATCCACCAGATGTAACAAATGAAGAGGAAATAGGCAGTCTACCTGAAAAAGAATTCAGAATAATGATAGTAAAGATGATCCAAAATCTTGGAAAGAGAATGGAGAAAATACAAGAAATGTTTTACAAGGAGCTAGGAGAACTAAAGAGCAAACAAACAATGATGAACAACACAATAAATGAAATTAAAAATTCTCTAGAGGGGATCAACAGCAGAATAACTGAGGCAGAAGAATGGATAAGTGACCTGGAAGATAAAATAGTGGAAATAACTACAGCAGAGCAAATAAAGAAAAAAAAAAGAATTGAGGACAGGCTCAGAGACCTCTGGGAGAACATTAAATGTACCAACATTCAAATTATAGGGGTCCCAGAAGAAGAAAAGAAAAAGAAAGGGACTGAGAAAATATTTGAAGAGATTACAGTAGAAAACTTCCCTAATATGGGAAAGGAAATAATCAATCAAGCCCAGGAAGCACAGAGAGTCCCATACAGGATAAATCCAAGGAGAAACACGCCAAGACACATATTAATCAAACTATCAAAAATTAAATACAAAGGAAAAATATTAAAAGCAGCAAGGGAAAAATAACATACAAGGGAATGCCCATAAGGTTAACACTTGATCTTTCAGCAGAAACTCTGCAAGCCAGAAAGGAGTGGCAGGACATATTTAGTGATGAAGGGGAAAAACCTACAACCAAGATTACTCTACCCAGCAAGGATCTCATTCAGATTCGATGGAGAAATTAAAACCTTTACAGACAAGCAAAAGCTAAGAGAATTCAGCACCACCAAACCAGCTTTACAACAAATGCTAAAGGAACTTCTCTAGGCAGGAAACACAAGAGAAGGAAAAGATCTGCAATAACAAACGCAAAACAATTAAGAAAATGGTAATGGGAACATAGCTATCGATAATTACCTTAAATGTAAATGGATTAAATGCTCCAACCAAAAGACACAGACCGGCTGAATGGATACACAAACAAGACCCATACATATGCTGTCTACAAGAGACCCACTTCAGACCTAGGGACACGTACAGACTGAAAGTGAGGGGATGGAAAAAGATATTCCATTCAAATGGAAATCAAAAGAAAGCTGGAGTAGCAATTTTCATATCAGACAAAATAGACTTTAAAACAAAGACTATTACAAGAGACAAAGAAGGACACTAATAATGATCAAGGAATCAATCCAAGAAGATACAACTGTAAATATTTATGCACCCAACATAGGAGCACCTCAATATATAAGGCAAATGCTAACAGCCATAAAAGGGGAAATGACAGTAACACAAACATAGTAGGGGACTTTAATACCCCACTTTCACCAATGGATAGATCATCCAAAATGAAAATAAATAAGAAAACACAAACTTTAAATGATACATAAAACAAGATGGACTTAATTGATATTTATAGGACATTCCATCCAAAAACAAAAGAATACACTTCCTTCTCAAGTGCTCATGGAACACTCTCCAGGACAGATCATATCTTGGATCACAAATCAAGCCTTGGTAACTTCAAGAAAATTAAAATCGTATCAAGTATCTTTTCCGACCACAATGCTATGAGACTAGATATCAATTACAGGAAAAAAATCTGTAAAAAATACAAACACATGGAGGCTAAACAATGCACTACTTAATAACCAAGAGATCACTGAGGAAATCAAAGAGGAAATTTAAAAATACCTAGATGTAAATGACAATGAACACACGATGACCCAAAACCTATGAGATGCAGCAAAAGTAGTTGTAAGAGGGAGGTTTACAGCAATACAATCCTACCTTAAGAAACAAGAAACATTTCAAATAAACAACCTAACCTTACACCTAAAGCAATCAGAGAAAGAAGAACAAAATAACCCCAAAGTTAGCAGAAGGAAAGAAATCATAAAGATCAGATCAGAAATAAATCAAAAAAATAAAGGAAACGATAGCAAAGATGAATAAAACTAAAAGCTGTTTCTATGAGAAGATAAACAAAATTGATAAACCATTAGCCAGACTCATCAAGAAAAAAAGGGAGAAGACTCAAATCAATAGAATTAGAAATGAAAAAGGAGAAGTAACAACTGACACTGCAGAAATACAAAGGATCATGAGAGATTACTACAAGCAACTATATGCCAATAAAATGGACACCCTGGAAGAAATATACAAATTCTTAGAAATGCACAACCTTCCGAGACTGAACCAGGAAGAAATAGAAAATATGAACAGACCAATCACAAGCACTGAAATTGAAACTGTGATTAAAAATCTTCCAACAAACAAAAGCCCAGGACCAGATGGCTTCACAGGCGAATTCTATCAAACATTTAGAGAAGAGCTAACACCTATCCTTCTCAAACTCTTCCAAAATATAGCAGCGGGAGGAACACTCCCAAACTCATTCTACAAGGCCACCGTCACACTGATACCAAAACCAGACAAAGGGGGCTTCCCTGGTGGCGCAGTGGTTGAGAGTCTGCCTGCCGATTCAGGGGACATGGGTTTGTGCCCCGGTCCAGGAAGATCCCACACGCCATGGAGCAGCTGGGCCCGTAAGCCATGGCTGCAGAGCCTGCGCATACGGAGCCTGTGCTCCGCAATGGGAGAGGCCACAGCAGTGAGAGGCCTGTGTCCCACAAGAAAAAAAAAAAAAAACAAAGATGTCACAAAGAAAGAAAACTACAGGCCAACATCACTGATGAACATAGATGCAAAAACTCTCAACAAGATACTAGCAAACAGAATCCAACAGCACATTAAGAGGATCATACACCATGATCAAGTGGGGTTTATCCCAGGAATGCAAGGATTCTTCAATATACGCAAATCAATCAATGTGATACACCATATTAACAAATTGAAGGAGAAAAACCATATGATCATCTCAACAGATGCAGAGAAAACTTTAGACAAAATTCAACACCCATTTATGACAAAATCCCTCCAGAAAGGAGGCATAGAGGGAACTTATCTCAACATAATAAAGGTCATATTTGACAAACCCACAGCCAACATCATTCTCAATGGTGAAAAACTGAAACCATTTCCACTAAGATCAGGAACAAGACAAGGCTGCCCACCTTCACCACTATTATTCAACATAGTTTTGGAAGTTTTAGACATGGCAAGCAGAGAAGGAAAAGAAATAAAAGGATTCCAAATTGGAAAAGAAGAAGTAAAACTGTCACTGTTTGCAGATGACATGATACTCTACATAGAGAATCCTAAAGATGCTACCAGAAAACTACTAAAGATGCTACCAGAAAACTACTAGAGCTAATCAATGAATTTGGTAAAGTATCAGGATACCAAATAAATGCACAGAAATCTCTTGCATTCCTATACACTAATGATGAAAAATCTGAAAGTGAAATTAAGAAAACACTCCCCTTTACCACTGCAACACAAAGAATAAAATATCAAGAAATAAACCTACCTAAGGAGACAAAAGACCTGTATGCAGAAAATTATAAGACACTGATGAAAGAAATTAAAGATGATACAAATAGACGGAGAGATATGAGATATATACCATGTTCTTGGATTAGATCAATATTGTGAAAATGACTATACTACCCAAAGCAATCTACAGATTCAGTGCAATCCCTATCAAACTACCAATGGCATTTTTCACAGAACTAGAACCAAAAATCTCACAATTTGTATGGAAATACAAAAGACCCCGAATAGCCAAAGGAATCCTGAGAAAGAAAAACAGAGCTGGAGGAATCAGGCTTCCTGACTTCAGACTATACTACAATGCTACAGTAATCAAGACAGTATGGTACTGGCACAAAAACATAAATATAGATCAATGGAACAGGACAGAAAGCCCAGAGATAAACCCACACACATGTGGTCACCTTATCTTTGATAAAGGAGGCAAGAATATACAGTGGAGACAAGACAGCCTCTTCAATAAGTGGTGCTGGGAAAACTGGACAGCTACATGGAAAAGAATGAAATTAGAACACTCCCTAACACCATACACAAAAATAAACTCAAAATGGATTAAAGACCTAAATGTAAGGCCAGACACTATCAAACTCTTAGAGGAAAACATAAGCAGAACACTCCATGACATAAATCACAGCAAAATCCTTTTTGACCCACCTCCTAGAGAAATGGAAATAAAAACAAAAATAAACAAATGGGACCTAATGAAACTTCAAAGCTTTTGCACAGCAAAGGAAACCATAAGACGAAAAGACAACCCTCAGAATAGAAGAAAATATTTGCTAGTGAAGAAACTGACAGAGGATTACTCTCCAAAATTTACAAGCAGCTCATGCAGCTCAATATCAAAAAAACAAACAACCCAATCCCAAAATGGGCAGAAGACCTAAACAGACATTTCTCCAAAGAAGATATACAGATTGCCAACAAACACATGAAAGAATGCTCAACATCATTAATCATTAAAGAAATGCAAATCAAAACTACAATGAGATATCATCTCACACTGGTCAGAATGGCCATCACCAAAAAATCTACAAACAATAAATGCTGGAGAGGGTGTGGAGAAAAGGGAACCCTCTTGCACTGTTGGTGGCAATGTAAATTGATACAGCCACTATGGAGAACAGTATGGAGGTTCCTTAAAAAACTAAAAATAGAACTACCATATGACCCAGCAATCCCACTACTGGGCATATACCCTGAGAAAACCATAATTCAACAAGAGTCACGTACCACAATGTTCATTGCAGCTCTGTTTACAATAGCCAGGACATGGAAGCAACCTAAGTGTCCATCAACAGATGAATGTATAAAGAAGATGTGGCACATATATACAATGGAATATTACCCAGCCATAAAAAGAAACGAAATTGAGTTATTTGTAGTGAAGTGGATGGACCTCGAGTCTGTCATACAGAGGGAAGTAAGTCAGAAAGAGAAAGACAAATACCGTATGCTAACACATATATATGGAATCTAAAAAAAGAAAATGGTCATGAAGAACATAGGGGCAAGACGGGAATAAAGACACAGACCTACTAGAGAATGGACTTGAGGATATGGGGAGGGGGAAGGGTAAGCTGGGACAAAGTGAAAGAGTGGCATGGACATATGTACACTACCAAACGTAAAACAGAATAGCTAGTGGGAAGCAGCCGCATAACACAGGGAGATTAGCTCGGTGCTTTGTGACCACCCAGAGGCGTGGGATAGGGAGGGTGGGAGGGAGGGAGACGCAAGAGGGAAGTGATATGGGGATATATGTATCACTGATTCACTTTGTTATAAAGCAGAAACTAACACACCACTGTAAATCAATTATACTCCAATGAAGATGTTAAAAAAAATTATGCAAACATTACATTGATAACAACAGAATATCTCAGGAGGAAAAACAATTATCTGTACTTACATTCCTTGTCCATGCTAAGCGGTCTGTGTTATAACCCATCATGTTCATGAGACAAGTCACAAATAAGTTCCACTCTGAGTGATAACTGGGTCCTCCTGGAGCACTGTGGACACTGTACCACTTGACAAGCATCTGAACAGCTACTTCTTTTGGCAGGATAAATTTAATTGCTTGCAAACAAGTTTGTACTATTAAAAGCAAAGATTAATTTTAGTATGCTTCCTATGCATGCATTTCTTTTCCCCTTTTACTAGGAACATTTTTTAATTACTACTATATAAAGGCCAAGTACTATGAAAAAAGAACTGCCATTAAAGAGCCAATGGGATGCAAATCTGACCTAGCCAATCAACTGACACTGAATTTAACAGGGCTTGCGAGAGGTCTCAGGGCAGCTTTGTGATCATTCATTTTGGATCAGAAATAGAGTAACCAAAGAGCTGAGATTACCTAAGACAGAGGTGATTGACATCCATGGCCCTGACAGTTATTAATAGCTCCCCATTTCACTCTCAAAAATGTCCTAGTTTGGACAATAAATTAAAGGCCATTCTAACAAAAACATACAATTTCTACATTAATAAATTCATATAAAATATTGCTTCAATACTTCAATAAATATGTAATAATCAATATATACCTCCTCAAATAGCAATGCTTACTTAGCATTAAAATATGTTCTGAATGATTGAACATTCTGGTTAACCAAAGCTTTATAACTTTTCATTATTTCTGACAGCATTGTTTCTAAAATGTTTTACATGCTCTCTGATCAATCAATACCATGTAAACTATAACTTTCTTAATGACTCAATATCATTAGTATGGCTATCACTTAACAGTGCTACACTGTCATACAGCGACCCCCTCAGGGTGGTAAGGGCTACTGCTATAAAGAGGCCTGGGTCGGCTTTTAGTAGGAAATGGCCCCAAACTGCAATGCTTTCGTATCCTCCCATAATCTCTTTAGAGGATTCTTTTCTTCCCTGCCCACTGGCACTGTCACCAGGGCCCATCCTCAGCAGCATATGCTTTTTCTCATCAATTTGCTACGTGTGTGCATACACAGCAAAGGTTGGAATCAAATGAAACCAATGTTAGAAAACCTAATAATCAAGTTTGTCATGACTGAATCCAAATTAAGTGTAAACCAGATACTGCCTGAGGGGCTGAGGAAAGCTTTATAAGTAAAGTACAAAAACTTATGTGCATGAACTATGTGACTTCTATTTGCTCGAGAGAGAGTAAGATTTTTTTTTAATTAACCTGTTATTTGTTTTTATGTACTTTGGTTAGGCTTATACCTCTTGAGATCACTGGCTAAATACCTTTCAGAAAAGCAAGGCATCTCCATACGAACTCAGAATATCATTTACTACACCAGTGAAAGATACTTCCTAAAACGCACGTCATTCTAGCCCACTTAGCAAATTGCAGAATTCACACAATCTGCCAACGCTCTGCTCTGGCAGTTAGACTTTGAAACTAATAGATGTCCTGAATTTTCTTATATCATACAAGCATTCTTTTCTTAATTTACATTTGTTGGCAAATCTTTTCAATTCCAGTTTTCTTTACTATTCTATGTTCAGAAATATTTTTCACCTAGTACTTTCCAAATTGCATTTCAATAATAATTCAAGCAGACTCCAATTTTATCAAAATACTCCTGAGTGTATTTTTACTATAATGTTAAGTTTTATTCAGTTAAAGGCAATTATGTTAATTTTCAATGTATCTAACAATTGAGAGATATATTTTTGGATTAAAAACCATCAATATGCCAAAAACTATTTTAGTTGCTTGGGCTTCCTTGTTTTTGAGATTTTCTTGCAAGAGGCGTGTCCATACACTGTAATCTCACTGCATGGCTTCTTTTTCATAAGAAATCTCACAGAAGCAGAACTAGCACACACTTCACGGGTTCCCCCAGCCTTAGAGCACACATGGAGCGGGCAGCACAAAGTGCCCCACAGCTCTTTTTTATAGCTTCTCAGCAGAGTAAAAAACTCTATCTCATGGCTTCAAAAACAGCAAAAATTTTTTAAACCCCAATTATTCATGTAAATCAGCAATTACTCCAAATCTTTTAAATCAAACTAAGAACACACAAAAGTGAGGTTTGATTCTTAATCATACCTAATTCAGAGGTGGCAATTTCAGGAATAGTGATCCTAACCATGGAGCCATTACTCAGTTCCTAGGGAAAAGAATGGAAACAAATAAGAGCGAGTAAATAGAATCTGTGCACTCTAAGTCTCTGAATGTCTTAAAAATAGCTGATGCTTCACAAGACTGTCTGTCAAACAAACATGCAATAAAATAAATGAAAAACAAGCAATATTTTTCAAACAGAATTGAATACTTCGAAGTTTTAGAAACAATAAATGTACTTATTTGTAAAACATTTACAAAAATTCTTGTCTTTAACAAAGTGTCTAATTTTCATATAGACACTTGAGTCACCATCACCAAAAGTAAGAGGCTCACTTTTAATAGAAAGACAAAAACCATGCCCATATAAAATTCAACTGATTGAACAGCTTTGTTTTCAATAAATTTTTTAAGAATACATGAACTTCAGAAAAGTTGGCCAGAACTACTTTAAAGTAAAATAGGGCAAAAAAATGACGCATTACAAGAGATTTTAAAAATCACAAGAAACATTTGTTTCCATTTATCACAAAATTCTGCGTTCTGACAAACTTTAAATAACAGCCACAATTCTTGGAAAGTTGCCTAACCTTTTAAAAATAAATATGCATACTTACTAGCGTTACCCTGTTATGGACAGGGTCTCTTATAGAATGAATGTAAGTTCCAAGCTGTTGGAAAGTACAATCCTCATTATAGAGAGAATCATGAAGCTTTGAAGAATCCCTTAGTTCTGGAACTGGGGACAATAGAACAGCCTGTAAAAAGTCATAAATACAACACATGTGAAGCATGTTTTGAGAAATTAAGGTTAAAGAAACTATATATCTTTTTTGCATATGGTCTAGCAATTGTACATAATGATTTAAAACCATTCTGCTCTAATCATGACTAAGTACCTTGTAGCAGACCAAGGTCCTCACCAAAGCAACTAGAAAAAGTCGATAAAAATAGCACATCTGATGCACAGCACTACAAAGCTGTGGAGACTACCTGGACTTGAGGGGCCAAGATCAGGAGAGAAAGAAAGGAATCGGAAGGAGGTGGCCCCAGAGTCTTACAGCACTTGGGATCTAATTGGTCTATCTGCAATCCCAAGATAAACCTATCTAAAACACAAATCCTAACATTCTTAACTCCATGCTCAAAAACCTATAATGCCCTGGAGACTGCATTCGGAATAAAAACCTTTTCATCCTTTCTTTTTCAAGACCATGTTAGGAAGACAGTGTAAATCCTAGCTCTACCATTTATTAGCTGTATGTCGTTAGACCAGTAACCTCCTTGTACCTCTCTACGTGCCCATTTGTAAAACAAGGATTAATATTTTCCTAATAAAGCTGTTTTAGGGATTAAATGAGTTAATACATATATAACACTCAGAACAGTGCCTAGTACACAGAAAACACTAGAAAACAGGTTATTATTATCCCACCCCCTGCCCTGCCTCACCCAAGAGACTACGTGTACTTTTATAAGCGTTCATTCATTCCACAGACTTCTTGAGTCTTCACTTGTATGCTGGGAGATGGAGATACAACTATGTGTTAAAATGTTCTGCACTGTCCTGCCTCCACGCCCACACCCATGCAATTCCGCATACCCCAAAGGCCCCTTCCATCTACAGACATCCTACTTACCCTCCAGGTCCAAACCAAGGTAGACACGTCTCTAGAAGAGGAGCCTTTCATTCCACCACATCATCCCATCAGAATGTATCTTCCTATCAGTGAATCTCCTATGGTACTTTCTGTTCCTCTTAAGTCTTAATAGTCTACCTATCTTAAATTATAATCTCTTAAAACAGACAGTACATCTGTTCCACCCAATTAAGATCCCAAGATGAAAAAGAATGCATCACTTTCCTCACTGCAGCACCTTCAAAAAGTACCTTACACATCAGAAGGGAAGTCAATGTATGTTTACTGAACCATTTGTGTTTGAAAATATACACATCCTACAAGCATTAGCCAAACTTCCAATTCTGTCATCATCAAAACAGAAAAAAGTTAACCATGGAAAGAACTAATATTTGACCAAACTTCTTTAAAACACTATTAATTTTTGACAACACCCACTCCCTGTCTTACCTCATCCAGGGATCCAAGCAGCTTACTCAGAGGGTTAGGAGTACTAACGCTGTCAAGTGGGGTGCTGGGCCGAGGCATCGTGTTCGACATTGTCAGGGAGGGAGCTGGCAGCCCAGGAATAAAAACCTTTCCCACCTTTAAGCAGTAAAAAAATGTGGAAAAAAATTAGCTTTAATTTTTTGTTGTTGTTGTTGTTTTGGCCACACCACACAGCTTATAGGATCTTAGTTCCCCAACCAGGGATTGAACCCTGCAGTGGAGGCTCAGAGTCCTAACTACTGGACCACCAGGGAATTTCCTACTGTATCATGTTCTTAAATGAAACATTAGGCACGTAAGCATATATTTCTTTAAATATTTCAAAGTCTATGATCACCAAACACAACTAAAAAAGAGAATTAAAATTTTAATAATGTATCAAATTCTACCAACCAACTATGAGTACCTTGGCATAAATTCTTAATCTGATTCCTTCTTTTCATAACTAAGGACTTCTCTGGGGGCAGGAAACAGGGGGAATGTTAATATAGTCAAGACACTATACAAAATTCAAGTATACTATGCATTTTTCTACCTCATTGGTGGTAAAGGCAGCAGAGACACTAAGCTTTCAGAGACTATAAGCATCAGTCTTGTTAAGTATTTTCCTGGCAGAGAGAAAGACACCAATTACTTCTTGGGAGCCAAAAAATTTAGGCTGAAGCGATACTCAAGAAATTAAATCCAACCTAATTCAAACCGTGCTCTCTAGCTCACAATCTGTCTTCTGTCATAAACTTTCAAATACTTCTTCCTCAAAAAAAATTTACATTAACTCTTCATTGACCTTAAAAGAATGAGCCAGCAACCCATGCTACCCACTCCTTCCTTTTAGCTACCCACTCCTTCCTTTTAGCTACCCACAGGGTTCTCAAGAAAAACACAACAGAAATTCACACCCACACAGGCTGAAAACTCTTGATAAGACTAAAAGGAGATACTCAGAACTAAAGTGGAATTTTGACAATATATATATTGATGTCAATATACTACCCGAAAGCTAACAGAATTACAGAAGTTGCCCAAATAAAATCCTTAGGATTAAAAAACAAAAATGACAGGAGAACTAGTATATATAAAGTTTTTTAAAAGCCATCAGAGACCACCCCCCCTCCAGTTCATAAAAATATGCAATAAGCACATTCCCTGCTATTCCTCCCACGAATTACCACCACAACAAAATCTGCACGAAATGTATGATGCAACTAGCAGAAGACTCTAAAAGGTGAGGAAAGAAGACTGACTGGCTAGGGGCCTGAGAACCAAGAATGAACTATGAATTCCCTAGCTTTTGTTTTTGTTTCTCCAACTCCCTACGTAACCAGGCCTTGGGCTCTCGAGAGGCCTACAACTCAGAAATGTCCACAAGCACCCACCAAAAGAGAGCCCATGAAAACCTTGCTCTTTTGGCCAAAACTTGGTCAGGAAGAGAGACTAAGCAGGGCAGAAACACTTTCGCCCCACCTGCCCCACTTCAGGCAAACACACGGAAGAAGCCACAGCCCTCAGTGCCCGCCCCATCAGGAGCTGTGCTTGGAGACTACGGGCAGGGTCCTGTCATCCCACCTGCAAGGACTAGGTGGCGCCCTGCCCCAGCACAGAGGCGAGGCCTATCTTACAGCCCAGCCATGCAGTAACAAGGTGGCATCGCCTCCCCTCATCAGGCACTGCAGCTGCAGGCACTGCAGACAAAGCCCTGCTCTCGTTGCCACGAGGCAGCCCCTCTCCACTGCCCCACCGTGTGCAGCAACTGTCAAGGGGGAAGAGCTTGGCTTTCATCCTCCCTCTATAATAAAAAGCAGCCTACCTCTCCCCTCCCTCTTCCAGAGACTGTGGGTGGAACACTATTCCATCCCTACCCTGCAATAACAAAGCAGCAACCCCTCACTGTCCCAACTAGGGAGTGAGGGGAGGAATGGAGAGGGAGGAAATAGAGAAAAGGACTTTCTAAATACGTGTATGAAATCCTGGTGTGTTTTTTAGGATTAAAAAACAAAAATGACAGAAGAACTAGTATATATAAAGTTTTTGTGAAACTGACCAACAATGAGTGACCCATGTGTGAAACTGACCAACAATGACACAGTAAAAGATCTGAGAACTAAACACTGATGTATAACACCATTCGGTTCTCAAACTGGCCTCTAGGTAACGTGGAAATTGAGGCAGACCACAGTCTCATTACAGGAGCAGACAGGAAAAAAGACCCAATCAGTAAAGGAATAGCTAGAAAACGTTTAGACAATGACCAAACTACTCCAGACAAACACGATAGGAAAATACTGCACCCCACCCCTCGGCCCTGTGAGCAAAGGCCAGGAGGGAGCCTGGACTTCCATTATCACCTGGCTGTAATGAGGCACCCACCTGGGAAAAACAAAAACAAAAAGCTAACAGTACTTTGGGTTAGCAAGAATGTAAAGAAACTTCGAGAGCTCTCATACACTGTTGGAGGCAAGGAGCACAACCTTGCAACCTTGATGCAACCTACACTTTGGAAAACAATGTGGCACCATGCGGCTAAGTTGAATATGCATATATTCTAAAGGCTAGGAGATATATATTTTTTAAAAACTTTTTAAGCATTGTTTATTAGAGGAAACAGCAAAACAACCCTAGTGGCTGGTAAAGTTCTGGTATAATCATACAACAGAAAACTAGGTAACAGTGCATGAGTCAACAACAGCTACACGTTAACACAAATAAATCTAAAAATAATATAATGTTGACAAAATAAGTCAGAGAAGAGTATGCGGTATGTTTTCTTTATATGAAAATCCAAAAACAAGGAAAACTAAACAATTTACTCGTCAGTGATACATACATAACTGCAAAAACTAGTAATAAAAACAAGGGACTGATTTATTCCAAGTAAGGATCTCTGGCGGATAAGGATACAATGAGGAAAGAAAATCCAAGAGACTGTAAATATATGGCAACATCCTATTTCTTAACCTGGGTAGTGGTTATATGAATGTTTGCTTCATTATCCTTCAAACTGTATTTAAATTTCATAATTTAAATCTGTAAAATTTACATTATTCCGTATGTAAAGTTCACAACTGTTTAAAAAGACACAGACAACATATATATTATACATTTAATACAATGAAACTTTACTAAAACTTTGAGACTTAAGAAAGCTACCCATACATCAATTTCAAAACTATATTCTTTATAAAACTTCAATTAACTTTTTTCTTTTTTTTTAAATTATCTATATTCATTAAAGTTTCCCCAACTGCCCTGTTTTCATACTGCCAACCCATCTAATGACAGTGAGTCCTAGACCTCCAAATACGGCCCAACCTCAATTGAAGACTTCGTTGTCAACTCTTACAAGAATCTTCTGCCAAATTCTATAGACAGGAGGTAACAAATTTTAAATATCAAACTAAACTAACATTAAAAAATAATTACTAAGGAAGTAGTCCTACTAAAAGCATGAAATGCTATTTATTACTTACCCGAACCACTCCTGTGTACAGCACCAGGTTTCCACTGCCTTCCAGGACCAGCATAGTGTCTATCTTCTAAAAAAAAAAAAAAGGCAAAAATTTTATTTTCCAATCTGTACAAATTATAAAGCACAACGACTTTCAACTTCTCAAGAAATGTGCCTGCATTTACCTCCACTGGAGCTGCATCCTTTGCCTGTATGTTGGTGACGGAGCCAAAGATGAGCTGGGTTTTATCATTACTCTCTTGAAACTTTACACATCTAAATATTCAAATTAAAAGAGAAATACACTATTGATATATGCAACAGCCTCTACTGATCTCAAGGGTATTATACTAACTGTAAAAAGCCAATTTCAAAAAGTTACTTACTGTATGATTCCATTTATAAAACATTTTCAAATGACAAAATTATAGAGATGGAGAACAGATTAGTGGCTGCCAGGGATTGGGGACTGTGGTAGATGGGTGTGGTATATGTGACTCTCAAGTGGGTAGCATGAGGAAGATCTGTGAGGTGATAAAGAAGTTCTGAATCTTGATTGGGGTGTTTGCACAAATCTGCAGGTGATAAAATTTCATGGAATCAGATACACACACAAATGAGTACATGTAAAACTGAAGAAGTCTGAATGAGGCCCGTTGATTGTACTGATGTCAATTTCCTTGTTTTAACAATGCACTATAGATATGTAAGATGTTACCTCTGGGGGAAAAAGTGCAGGCTCCACAGGACCTCTACTACTTTACAACATCCTGTGATCTATAATAATTTCAAAATTAAAGGTCAATAAATTGGTAAATATATAAATACACATTTTACCTAAGAAGCTAAATGAATGGCTAATAAGCGCATGAGAAGATGCTCAACATCATAAGTCATTAGGGAAATGCAAATTAAAACCACTTCAGGGGTTTCCCTGGTGGGACAGTGGTTAAGAACCCGCCTGCCAGTGCAGAGGACATGGGTTCGAGCCCTGGTCCAGGAAGATCCCACATGCCCCGAAGCAACTAAGCCCGTGCGCCACAACAGCTGAGTCTGCACTCTAGAGCCCGCGTGCCACAACTATTGAAGCCCAACTGCCTAGAGCCTGTGCCCTGCAACAAGAGAAGCCACCACAATGAGAAGCCCGTGCACCGCAAGAAGAGTAGTCCCCCCACTTGCCACAACTAGAGAAAGCCCACACACAGCAACGAACACCCAATGCAGCCAAAAAATAAATAAATAAATAAAATTTTTAAAACACACTTCAGGGCTTCCCTGGTGGCGCAGTGGTTGAGAATCTGCCTGCTAATGCAGGAGACACGGGTTCGAGCCCTGGTCTGGGAGGATCCCACATGCCGTGGAGCAACTGGGCCCGTGAGCCACAACTGCTGAGCCTGCGCGTCTGGAGCCTGTGCTCCGCAACAAGACAGGCCGCAATGGTGAGAGGCCCGCGCACCGCGATGAAGAGTGGCCCCTGTTTGCCACAACTAGAGAAAGCCCTCGCACAGAAACAAAGACCCAACACAGCCAAAAGTTAATTAATTAATTAAATTTTTTTTTAAAAGTAACTGTACCATTTAAATAAATAAAAATAAAAACACTTCACACCCACCAGAAAGGCTATAATCAAAGAAAATGACAATATCAAATCTTGTCAAAAGGAACCAAGATGGTGGAGTAGACGGACGTGCTCTCACTCCCTCTTGTGAGAACACCAGAATCACATATAGCAGCTGGACAATCATCGACAGGAAGACACTGGAACTCACCAAAAAAGATACCCCACATCCAAAGACAAAGGAGAAGCCACAATGAGATGGTAGGAGGGGCACAATCACAATAAAATCAAATCCCATAACTGCTGGGTGGGTGACTCACAAACTGGAGAACACTTATACCACAGAAGTCCACCCACTGGAGTGAAGGTTCGCAGCCCCACATCAGGATTCCCAACCTGGGGGTCTGGCAATGGGAGGAGGAATTCCTAGAGAATCAAACTTTGAAGCCTAGTGGGATTTGACTGCACGACTTCGACAGGACTGGGGGAAGCAGAGACTCCACTCTTGGAGGGCACACACAAAGCAGTGTGTGCATCGGGAGCCGGGGAAGGAGCAGTGACCCCAGGGGAGACTGAACCAGACCTACCTGCTAGTGTTGGAGGGTCACCTGCAGATGCAGGGGGTGGCTGGGGCTCACCGTGGGGACAAGGACACTGGCGGCAGAAGTTCTGGGAAGTACTCATTGGCGTAAGCCCTCCCAGAGTCTACCATTAGGCCCACCAAAGATCCCAGATAGGCTCCAGTGCTGGGTTGCCTCAGGCCAAACAACCAACAGGGAGGGAACCCAGCCCCACCCATCAGCAGTCAAGCAGATTAAAGTTTTACTGAGCTCCACCCACCACCAGTTGCTCCCATCAGGAAACTTACACAAGCCTCTTAGATAGCCTCATCAACCAGAGGGCAGACAGCAGAAGCAAGAAGAACTACAATCCTGCAGCCTGTGGAACAAAAACCACATTCAAAGAAAGACAGACAAGATGAAAAGGCAGAGGGCTATGTACTGGATGAAGGAACAAGATAAAACCCCAGAAAAACAACTAAATGAACTGGAGACAGGCAACCTTCCAGAAAAAGGATTCAGAATAATGATAGTGAAAATGATCCAGGACCTCGGAAAAAGAATGGAGGCAAAGATCGAGAAGATGCAAGAAATGTTTAACAAAGACCTAGAAGAATTAAAGAACAAACAAACAGAGATGAACAATACAATAGCTGAAATAAAACTACACTAGAAGGAATCAATAGCAGAATAACTGAGGCAGAAGAACGGGTAAGTGACCTAGAAGACGGAATGGTGGAATTCACGGCTGCAGAACAGACTAAAGAAAAAAGAATGAAAAGAAATGAAGACAGGACTTCCCTGGTGGCGCAGTGGTTGAGAGTCCGCCTGCCGATGCAGGGGACACGGGTTCGTGCCCCGGTCTGGGAAGATCCCACATGCCGCAGAGCAGCTGGGCCCATGAGCCTGCGTGTCCAGAGCCTGTGCTGCGCAACGGGAGAGGCCACAACAGTGAGAGGCCCGCCTACCACCAAAAAAAAAAAACAGAAATGAAGACAGCCTAAGAGACCTCTGGAACAACATTATACGCAACAACATTTGCATTATAGGGGTCCCAGAAGGAGAAGAGACAGAGAAAGGACAAGAGAAAACATTTGAAGAGATTATAGTCGAAAACTCCCCTAACATGGGGAAGGAAGTAGCCACCCAAGTCCAGGAAGGGCAGCAAGTCCCACAGAGGATAAACCCAAGGAGAAACACACCAACACACACAGTAATCAAATTGGCAAAAATTAAAGATAAAGAAAAATTACTGAAAGCGGCACGGGAAAAACAACAAATAACATACAAGGGAACTCCCACAAGGTTAACAGCTGATTTCTCAGCACAAACTCTACAAGCCGGAAGGGAGTGGCATGGTATATTGAAAGGGAAGAAAGGGAAGAACCTACAACCAAGACTACTCTACCCAGCAAGGATCTCATTCAGATTCGATGGAGAAATCAAAAGCTTTACAGACAAGCAAAAGCTAAGAGAATTCAGCACCACCAAACCAGCTCTACAACAAATGCTAAAGGAACTTCTCTAAGGGGGAAACACAAGAGAAGAAAAGGACCTACAAAAACAAACCCAAAACAATTAAGAAAATGGTCATAGGAACATATATATCGATAATTACCTTAAACATGAATGGATTAAATGCTCCAACCAAAAGATACAGGCTTGCTAAATGGATACAAAAACAAGACCCACATATATGCTGTATACAAGAGACGCACTTCAGACGTAGGGACACATACAGACTGAAAGTGAGGGGATAGAAAAAGATACTCCATGCAAATGGAAATCAAAAGAAAGCTGGAGTAGCAATACTCATATCAGATAAAACAGACTATAAAATAAAGAATGTTACAAGAGACAAGGAAGGACACTACATAATGATCAAGGGATCAATCCAAGAAGAAGATATAACAATTATAAATATATATGCACCCAACACAGGAGCACCTCAATACATAAGGCATCTGCTAACAGCTATAAAAGAGGAAACCGACAGTAACACAATAATAGTGGGGGACTTTAACACATCACTTACACCAATGGACAAATCATCCAAAATGAAAATAAGTAAACAGAAGCTTTAAATGACACAACAGACCAGATACATTTAATTGATATTTATAGGACATTCCATCCCAAAACAGCAGATTACACTTTCTTCTCAAGTGCGCACAGAACATTCTCCAGGATACATTACATCTTGGGTCACAAATCAAGCCTCAGTAAATTTAAGAAAACTGAAATCATATCAAGCATCTTTTCTGACAACGATATGAGATTAGAAATCAATTACAGGGAAAAAAACGTAAAAAACACAAACACATGGAGGATAAACAATACGTTACTAAATAACCAAGAGATCGCTGAAGAAATCAAAGAGGAAATCAAAAAATAACTAGAGACAAATGACAATGAAAACACGACGATCCAAAACCTATGTGATACAGCAAAAGCAGTTCTAAGAAGGAAGTTTATAGCTATACAAACCTCAAGAAACAAGAGAAATCTCAAATAAACAAACTCACCTTACGCCTAAAGGAACTAGAGAAAGAAGAACAAACAAAACCCAAAGTTAGCAGAAGGAAAGAAATCATAAAGGTCAGAGCAGAAATAAATGAAATAGAAACAAAGAAAACAATAGCAAAGATCAATAAAACTAAAAGCTGGTTCTTTGAGAAGATAAACAAAATTGATAAACCATTAGCCAGACTCATCAAGAAAAAGAGGGGGAAGACTCAAATCAATAAAATTAGAAATGGGGCGTCCCTGGTGGCGCAGTGGTTGAGAGTCCGCCTGCCGATGCAGGGGACACGGGTTCGTGCCCCGGTCCGGGAAGATCCCACATGCCGCGGAGCGGCTGGGCCCGTGAGCCATGGCCGCTGAGCCTGCGCGTCTGGAGCCTGTGCTCTGAAATGGGAGAGGCCACAACAGTGAGAGGCCCGCATACCACAAAAAATAAAAAATAATAAAATAAAATAAAATAAAATAGAATTAGAAATGAAAAAGGAGAAGTTACAACAGACACTGCAAAAACACAAAGCATCCTAAGAGACTACTACAAGCAACTCTATGCCAATAAAATGGACAACCTGGAAGAAATGAACAAATCCTTAGAAAGATATAAGCTTCCAAGACTGAAACAGGAAGAAACGGAACATATGAAAAGACCAATCACAAGTAATGAAATTAAAACTGTGATTAAAAATCTTCCAACAAACAAAAGCCCAGGACCAGATGGCTTCACAGGTGATTCTATCAAACACTTACAGAAGAGCTAACATGATCCTTCTCAAACTCTTCTAAAAAATTGCAGAGGAAGGAACACTTCCAAACTCATTCTATGAGGCCAGCATCACACTGATACCAAAACCAGACAAAGATATTACAAAAAAAGAAAATTACAGACCAATATCACTGATGAATATAGATGCAAAAATCCTCAACAAAATACTAGCAAACAGAATCCAACAACACATTAAAAGGATCATACATCATGATCAAGTGGGATTTATCCCAGGGATGCAAGGATTCTTCAATATACGCAAATCAATCAATGTGATACACCATATTAACAAATTGAAGCATAAAAACCATATGATCATCTCAATAGATGCAGAAAAAGCTTTTGACAAAATTCAACACCCATTTATGATAAAAACTCTCCAGAAAGTGGGCATAGAGGGGACCTACCTCAACATAATAAAGGCCATATAAGACAAACCCACAGCAAACATCATTCTCAATGCTGAAAAACTGAAAACATTTCCTCTAAGATCAAGAACAAGACAATGTTGCCCACTCTCACCATTATTATTCAACATAGTTTTGGAAGTTTTAGCAACAGCAATCAGAGAAGAAAAAGAAATAAAAGGAATCCAAATCGGAAAAGAAGTAAAACTGTCACTGTTTGCAGATGACATGATAGTATACATAGAGAATCCTAAAGATGCTACCAGAAAACTGCTAGAGTTAATCAATGAATTTGGTAAAGTAGCAGGATACAAAATTAATGCACAGAAATCTCTTGCATTCCTATACACTGACGATGAAATATCTGAAAGAGAAAGTAAGGAAACCCTCCCATTTACCACTGCAACAAAAACAATAAAATACCTAGGAATAAACCTACCTAGGAAGACAAAAGACCTGTATGCAGAAAACTATAAGACACTGATGAAAGAAATTAAAGATGATACCAACAGATGGAGAAATATACCATGTTCTTGGATTGGAAGGATCAATATTGTGAAAATGATTATACTACCCAAAGCAATCTACAGGTTCAATGCAATCCCTATCATATTACCAATAGCATTTTTTACAGAACTAGAACAAAAAAAATCTTAGAATTTGTATGGAGACACAAAAATCCCTGAATAGCCAAAGCAGTCTTGAGGGAAAAAAACAGAGCGGGAGAAATCAGACTCCCTGACTTCAGACTATACTACAAAGCTACAGTAATCAAGACAATATGGTACTGGCACAAAAAGAGAAACATAGATCAATGGAACAAGATAGAAAGCCCAGAGATAAACCCACAAACCTATATGGTCAACTAATCTATGACGAAGGAGGCAAGGATATACAATGGAGAAAAGACAGTCTCTTCAATAAGTGGTGCTGGGACAACTGGACAGCTACATATAAAAGAATGAAATTAGAACACTCCCTAACACCATACACAAAAATAAACTCAAAATGTATTCGACACCTAAATGTAAGACCGGACACTATAAAACTCTTAGAGGAAAACATAGGAAGAACACTCTTTGACATAAATCACAGCAAGATCTTTTTTGATCCACCTCCTAGAGAAATAGAAGTAAAAACAAAAATAAACAAATGGGACCTAATGAAACTTCAAAGCTTTTGCACAGCAAAGGAAACCATAAATAAGACGAAAAGACAAGCCTCAGAATGGGAGAAAATATTTGCAAACGAATCAAGAGACAAAGGATTAATCTTCAAAATATATAGACAGCTCATGCAGCTCAATATTAAAGAAACAAACAACCCAATCCAAAAATGGGCAGAAGACCTAAATAGACATTTCTCCAAAGAAGACATACAGATGGCCAAGAGGCACATGAAAAGCTGCTCAACATCACTAATTATTAGAGAAATGCAAATCAAAACTACAATGAGGTATCACCTCACACCAGTTAGAATGGGCATCATCAGAAAATCTACAAACAACAAATGCTGGAGAGGGTGTGGAGAAAAGGGAACCCTCTTGCACTGTTCGTGGGAATGTAAATTGATACAGCCATTATGGAGAACAGTACGGAGGTTCCTTAAAAAACTAAAAATAGAATTACCATATGATCCAGCAATCCCACTACTGGGCATATACCCAGAGAAAATCATAATTCAAAAAGACACATGCACCCCAATATTCACTGCAGCACTATTTACAGTAGCCAGGTCATGGAAGCGACCTAAATGCCCATCAACAGACGAATGAATAAAGAAGTTGTGGTACATATATACAATGGAATATTACTCAGCCATAAAAAGGAACGAAATTGGGTCATTTGTTGAGACGTGGATGGATCTAGAGACTGTCATACAGAGTGAAGTAAGTCAGAAAGAGAAAAACAAATATCGTATATTAACACATGTATGCGGAACCTAGAAAAATGATACAGATGTACCAGTTTGCAGGGCAGAAGTTGAGACACAGATGCAGAGAACAAATGTATGGACACCAAGAGGGAAAGCCGCAGGGGGTTGGGGATGGTCATGTGATGAATTGGGTGATTAGGATTGACATGTATACACTGATGTGTAAAAAATTGATGACTAATAATAACCTGCTGTATAAAAAAATAAATAATATTCAAAAATTTAAAAAAGAAATCTTGTCAAGGATGAAGAAATTGGAACACTCAAACATTACTGGTGGGAATGTAAAATGGTACAGCTTATCTGGAAGACAAATTTAGCAATTTCTTTGAAAGTTTACGATGAATTTATCATTTGATCCACTCCTAGTTATCTACCTATCTATCTACATGAAATCATGTATGTCCACACAAAGGCTTTGGCTCCAATGTTCATAGTGCCATAATTCACAATGGTCAAAAACGTGTAAACAAACCAAATGCCCATCAACTAATGACTAGATAGACAAAATGTGGTATATTTATACAATACTACAAGCAAGAGGAATAAAATATTTATACATGTTACACATGGTAGGCCCTAAGAAACATGCTAAGTGGAAGAAGGTGGACACACAAAAAATTATATATTGTATGATTCTATTTACATAAAATATCCAGAAAAGGCAAATCTACAGAGGCAGAAAGCCTATATACTGGTTGCCTGAGGTTGCGAATGGGAACAGAGACTGTATGCAAGTCAAGCACAAGAGATCTTTTTAAAGTGATAGAAATTTTTAAAACTGGATTGCGGTGATGCTGCATAACTGTAAATTTACTAAAAATCATTAAACTATACACTTAAAACATGTTAATTTTATGGTATGTAAATTATTTCAATAAAGCTACTTAAGCCAAAAAAAAAGAGAGAGAGAGAGAGAGAAAAAGAAAAAGAGAAAACAGTCCTAAGTTTATTTATACCAAATGAATGAGATACATAAACGCACTTACCGTAACTGGAGCTGGGACTCTACTAAAAAGCACAAGAACTTCTGCCCACATAGGTCAGATGTAATAAAGACTTTTGAGGCCTGTGAATTTTTCTCCCTGTAATAGATATATTAATAAAGAAACTGTTGGCACTCACTTAAAAATCTACCATAGTAATTATTAAAAGTCTTTGAAAATATTCTACAGGAAATACTACTTGGGCCAAGCAATAACCTTGAAGACACAAAAGCACTTCTAAGAATTGAACTTCATGATCTCTAAGATTCCTTTCAGCTCTTTGACTCTGAGTCCACTACACAGCTTTTTTGGGGAAAAATTACAATAAATGTAATCATTACCAACAGACTTTTTAATTCCACATTATGCAAGCTGCCTACTGCTAAAGTAATGCAAACTTGAAGAGATCTTAGACCTCTTACAGGGTCTAAGGGGTCAGACATTTTATAACATGACCTCTCCAATCTATCCTCTCTCTCAGATTAGGCTCCACTTCATCCCTTTTTTTTAACCCATACTCAAAAATTCTCTATTCTCAAAAATTTCTTTGTAACTCTGTACAATAAGGATCTGCAATATATCCAACTTAGCAATAAGGTATTTAAAGACAAATGATTTTTAAATACAGGGAATTTTTATTCTATATATAAGGAATTTTTATTTTATAGGAAATTTTTATTTTATATATATAAAAATAGAACATACTTCAACACTGTACTCACATCTTTCCTTTCCTCCAACTGCCTATCCCTGACCTGCAAGCCTAAGAACATGCGCTTGTCTTTCTACTCGGATGTGGAGAGCTTAAGGCCGTACAGCCAGCTGTATTTTCAGTGCTTTCTCTGCTCTGGGTATATAGTCTTTTCGTAGCCTACTCTCTCATATTAAAATGAGTCTTTAAATACAGAGATGGACTAAATATTAGATTATATAAAGGACTTACTGTTAATTTGGCTGGGTGTAAAAATGGTAGCATGGTTAGGTAAGAAAATGTCCTTACTTTTTAGAGAAACACACTTAGGTATTTAAGGGCAAAAAATGAAGACTAATTTTCTCTAACATAGTTCAGGAAAAACAAAACTCTCCCTTGACCCTGAGATTCCCTCAGCTAGTTTTGTATCCTCATTCCCATTCAAAGGCAAACTCCCTGGACAGTCTGTATACCTATGTTCACCTCCTCGGTCCCCATTTACTTTTTCCACCCCATTCCACTCCACCCTAGACCCCTACCCCCAGGTGCTCTGGCCAAGGTCACCAGTGACCTTGCCATCCAGGTACTGCCTCTCTGACCTCACCTAACAGTGCCACACTTCACCAGCACCTGGCAACATTGGCATCTTCTTCTCAAAAGCCACTTTTCTTGTGTTCTATGACATGTCCTGCTGCTTCCCCCACCTGACCTCTCTTGCTCTGTCTCTCTGCAGCAGCTTTATCTCTTTTCACCCCTCCCAAATCTTAAGTTTCCAAGACTTTAGTCACTAGCCCTCTCTGATTCTACACAGCCTGGTTTTAACTATTCGGAGGCCACAGACTCTGAGAATCTAATGAATGTTAAATCCTCTGCTAAAGAAAAGGCCTATACACCACACATCCCCATGATTACTATCTTTGATTCCAGAGGGTTACCAGAACCCCTGCAACTGCAAGCTCATCCACAGGCCCTCCTCGAACCCAACCTCTACACACTCCATAAACTCCAATCCACCTGTCTTGCCTCAATCACCACTGATAAGTGACTGCTCTGACCCCTGAGTTTATGACCCACATATAAAGCACCTTCTTACAGCTCTCATCAAACAGAACAGCCCAAAAGGCCATCTGTCTCCACCTCCTCTTTCGCAGCCCTTTCCCCTCCTCCTGCACAAACAAATGGAGAGTATTTTTAATTCCCTGAACAAACCACACATTCACACTTCTGCACTTTTCTTCTGATCCCCTCTAACTACTGTGTACTGCCTCGCTTACCCACCCAGGAAATACCTAGTCATCTTTCCAAAGCCCTACCAGCAGATGAGCAGTGCCACCATCCTCCAGCTGTCTCTTTCGGAGGACAGGGACAGCAACTTATTTGCTGATAAACCACAGCCACTAGTACACACACTGGCATTAACTGAATGACTGATTAAAGAGAACATAAAAGGAGGAAGGTCACATGGAACAGAGGTCTGAGTTGTGTTTCCCAGAAAAACAGCTGATACTCAACTAACATAAAGACAAAACTTAAGAAAAATGTTATAAATTCTCAAGTTTCCTAATCTACAGAAATTAGTTGTCTCTCCCTAAAACATCAAACACCTCAAATCTGAGAGATTACTAAGGAAGAAATAGCAAATGACAAAAGAATATTTTTATGATCACCTTAATATCACTAACATCCTCTACTGAAACTGAGGTAGCCTTTAATATATATCTCTATGTATTTTAGAAATATTAATAACTGCTTATACTCAAAGGAAGCTTTACACAAAATGCCAAGTATTTTCTAAAACTTTTAGTATCATTTTTCTTTGAATATAAAAATATATACTCCAAACCTTATATTAGTAATAGTTTCTGTCCATAAATGGTCCATACAAAGTTCAGGAACAATTGGCTCTGTTTCTGGTGCAAGAAAGGAGCCGTTAGAATTACTATTTGGAGAATGAGAAATACTGTGTCTCTTTGGAGATTGATTATGGCTTGAAAGGTTGAACCTTTGCACCCCTGAAAAAGAGTGCACTCCTAAGGCTGGAGAATGAGCACGACTGCAAAATAAAGAGAAAAGAGTGCACCACAATTAATAACACAGGCTGATATAACACACTTTCTAATAAAGCTTTCCAAATTCTATGTATGGAGAGTATTCATAACATAAACCCAGTCAGAAATACAATTTTTTTAAAAAGGAGTAGCTACTTAAACGGTTTGTCAGCATGCTTTATTATATTCTAAGGATTTAGAATTCCTGTTAGAATTCTTTTTCTTTAACTGAAAATCAGTTCATTTTCTGCCTCAGAAAATCAATTATTTATACCAATATTATTCAAAAAAGTTTAACCTATGTTCCTATACATTCAAACATATACACACCAACAAAACTATGTCCCTATTGTACCAGATATTAACAAAAACAAAAGAAAAGCTAATGCAAATTAAGACAAAAGAAAACAGTACCAAAAAATTTCTGTAATTAATATTCACCAAACTGCTGCCACTTAGTGTTAAAAATGAGGCACTCTTACAACAAGCACTGGCAGTCTCTAAATATGACTCAGTGAAAAAGTAACACAGTAGGCCTGGAAGTCTTAGTAAAAATAGCACAACTGGAATAATGCTGTTTTCTCTAAAAGATACTCAGGATCTGTCAACAGAAATTTTAAATCCTTCAAATCACAAGAGAAAGTTTTAAAAGAAGGTATCTTTTTCTTGGGATGTCTTGTTTAAAGCAAGGAAATGCTTCCACACTTAATTCCCACCTGAGAGCTGCCATGTTGGAAATGGAAGGTGAGCGGGAGTGTAGGCTGGGCGAGGAGGCTGAGCGACTCTGGCTGTGGATGGAGGAGTAGTTCTGGAAGGGGGAAGCCACGGGGGAGTCTCCCCTGGAGAGGCTTCTGAGGTGTGCTGTGAGCGAGCTGCTGGTGGCCACATTCTGTGGGGTGCCCCCCTGTTCAGAGAACTTTAAAACAACATTCTCTTCCTTAAGTCAAAATGAAAAGGGGGAGGGGGCAGAAAATAATTAGATTGAAAGGGCAATTTCCTTGTGAGAATGCAGGGTAGTTGCCAGTTATTAAAGATATAATATCTTTTTACCTAAGGCACTCAACCTATTTCACAAGTGATTCTTCTAAAAACCTGCAAAGTTTTTAGTATTAACTATCCTTTTCTATTAAGAAGCGATCTGCCTTCACCCTTACCTCTGTTTTGACTCTCCGGAGAGCCCACACAGAATGCAAACCTTGAACGGTGTCATAGGTCATTACAACGGAGGGATCAGTGTTGAGAAAAACAATTTTCATTGCATGATCTACAACATATTGTACCCGTGATGAACCAAAAAGACCTTAAAGACAGAACAGAAATGATCAGGTATAGAACAATGGACTTTTACAAGACTGTTGTTTATGAAGTGACTTCTTGCAATTCCTAAAGATAAAGAGAAATCAAGGCAATTAAGGCACAAAAATCTATTAATATATTACATAATTAACACTCAATTTTTAATAAATTTATTTGGGCATCAATTCCTTTAAAATATATTAAAGATGAGAATCTTACGAGTTTTGATTTCACACACATGCAACTAAATGTTGAAGATTTGTGCTGACTAAACCATTAAATTCATCAGCCACAGGTAAAAGGTCCATGACTCCTTTAATAACTGACTTATTCTTAAATTACACTCAACCATTCGACCAAGTTTGACTTCCTTACAGGTTCTTTTCTTCTCTAAGAAATCTGTTCTCTACTATAACTATTCAAACAGTGCTGAACAGTACACTACTGTTTCTGCTTTACTGGATACACATGCAAAATAAGTTTTTTCCTAGTGAGTCCAGCTTTTACATCTACAGTACCATAAACTGGTTTCTATATCCTTATTTGACTGTCTCCTAAATGTTGACCTCTCAGTTAAAATATTGAAAAATTTAAAAAGAATTATTTTATAAAAGGAGTACTTTATAAAGAAAGAAATAAAAATCATTCATAATTCCACTCAAAATAACCTCTACTAATATATTTTGGGAGCACTCCTCTGAGTTTTTTTTTTTTCCTATACAGACATATTTTTTATGTTCTTACAAAATTAGGATGATATTGCAGTTAGTTTTGTACCTTACTTAACATTATGAATAAGCAATTCCTGAGGTCATTAAATATTATTCAAAAACATGATCAATAATGGCTGCATACCATTCAATCACACACTCTGACATGTTTTTTTAGGTTGTTTGTAGTTGTTAGCAGTATAATATAGAATTATCAATAAACTTTTTCTGTAAAAGGCCAAAGAGTAAATAGTTTAGGCTTTGCAGACATACTGACTCTGTAGCATAATTTTTTTTGTTTTCTACAACCTTTTAAAAGGGTAAAAACCACTCTTGGCTCTTAAGCCTTAGAAAAATAAACTGGCTTTAGCCCCCAGGCTGTAGTTTGCCAAGCCCTGATATAGAAGATAAAAACCTCAGTGGTATTTCAGAATATATACTTGGGATAAAGTCCTTAAAGTAAAATTGGTCAAAGAATATAAATATTTTTTTTTAGCCTTCAAGTCCTCATTATTCATAATAGCCTATGTTTGGTCACATTTAAAATTTTAAAACAAGCATCTAGAAATACCTCTAGGAACTATTAAAAGTCTGAGTCCCAGCAAATTATGTTATTATGAGCAGGGAAAATGAAATATTAAAAATTTCCAAAGTAAAGGTCTAAGGCCCTACATTTCTTTTTTCCAAAAAAAGGAAACGATTTTAGTTTATCTAAGTATTGTTCATTTACTTACTAATTACTAAGGAACAAAGTCCAGAGGCATCTACAGGTAAGTTAGAAAATATAACAGTATTTCTGGTTGATGTATAGGCTCTATTTTTACTAAAAGAATAGCTGTTAAAACAATTAATACCAGGGTATTCAATGAATTAATTAATATGAATTATTTTCATAATAAGAGTTATTTTTAAATGCTTAAATTATATTATTTTTATAAAAGAAATCTAATTTTCATAAGCTCCTTTATTTCCTCCCCAGCCCCAAACTCAAAAGAGAACCTACATAAAAGAATTTATAAAAATACACTTACTTCCAGATTTACAAACAAGAGGTGTGATTTCATCTAGTGGATGCAGCATGCTGAACATAGTGGGTAAAGGTTCTCTAGTAAAGAACAAATAAATAATCACCAACATAAGATGACTCCATTTGTGCACAAATTTTGTACTTTCCTTGCAAAGAAATGTCTTCTGCAGATTACACTAACTAGAAACCTACCATCTCAAAAAGCAACCCTCTAAAAACTTTTGACCTACTGTTTTTCACAGTATCTTCTATTTTATTCCTAGAAGTCTTTCCTCTTATGCAGGGTTAATTTGCGCGCGCGCATGCGCGCGCGCACACACACACGAACTCAGTGTAGCCCAGGTAGTATCTGTGAGCAGCAGTCAACACCTTTCAGAACAAACAGAGTAATGGGCATAAGGCAGTCATTTTTTTTTAAAACCTCTCTTAGTGGCAGTGTCTCTAACAACTAGGAAAGAAATTTAGTCTTCTAGACCTATTGACAAAAGAGAGTATTTAAAAATAAAAAGAAGAAACACTTCAAGTAAATGAAATGGCTGCATTTTCTTAAGGAGTGACTGAAAAAAGAGGAAAAAACAGATCTTCTATCTAAACACAGAGAGAGATTAAAATCTATAAGCAATTTTCTTAAAACTCAGTGTCTACTACTTGCAGCACACTGTGACAGGTACTGTATGTTCCTGCCCGTCAACGAGCTCACAGCTGATTAGGGAGACAAAGTAAACACACTATAATTTATTACGCACCTAAGACATAAGAAGCGCTATGTCAAGAGATTATATACATTAGCTTGTTAAATTACTGCATAAATCCTAAGAAATAAATGACAGTATTCTTCCTGTAACAGATAAGGAAACTAAAGCCAAAGCTAATGATTTGCCCAAAGTAACATGATGGAAAAAATGGCAGAGCTAAGAATTGAGTTTTGTTATCTTTAAGCCAAGTGTTTGCTCAATTTTACTACTTGGGGAAAAAAGCTGTAGATAATTAAGAGCCAAGTGAGAAGTAGAACTCATAAGGGTACAATGCTGAGATGAGAGAAAAAGGCATCTATCTGTGCTGACAGCATGGAAATTATCATCATCCCAAACTTTTGGGTAAACAATTTTACCTTAGAACCAACCAAAAAAAGCCCAAGGAATCATATTCTGACCTGCATACCTGGGTGGGCCTGGAGGAACCTCATGTGAAGAGCTGCTTCGTTCAAACAACAAGCCATACTTCGTGGGCCAAACATTTGCAACCTATTGGGTAAAAGGGTGAGGAAAAAAACAGAAGTAAAAGAAACTATTCTTTATAACATGTTTTTACGAAACATTACAGAACATTAGATTTCCTTCCAATTTAATAAGAGTTTTGCAAAGTAACAATCATTAACTATAATTTTTAAGTAATTCTAACAAGTAAATCTAAGACAAAATCAAATCTAAGAAAGAGAAGTTCGACCTGAAATTCCTGCCAGTAGCTAATATCAGTACCAAAATGACAGTGTGATTAAAGTGTAACAACAGCATTAGGGCATGAAAAAGATAATGAGAAACAGGAGAAAGACTAATATTGCTCAAGTGCTTGAATAAAACCAAAATGATTTCTTCTATGTCACTTAAACTGAAAAAAAACCTCTCAGAAAAGACTTCATAATTCACTTCACTAAATAATTTATTTTTAAGACAAAGGATGGAAATGGTAAGCCACTACAAGTTTATTTCAGTAAAAATAACATTTTTGATTACAAGACATGAGAGTAGCAATACTTCTGAAACCAATTAATTCAAGAATATTCTCCAGTAAAACACAAAAACACTGAAACACTCAAGTTTACCTGAAAAGGTAAAGAAGCTATGTAATCCTTTCCTTCTATGCTATGCATGTTAATACATGAGCTTTGCAATATACATATGCATTTTTCTACTTCATCACTACCTGAAAAGAGAGAGTACAACAAGATATATGCATTGTTTTCAAAAAAAAAATCCCAATAATCATAAATTGCAATTCCCGGGACTTCCCTGGTGGCACAGTGGTTAAGAATCTGCCTGCCAATGCAGGGGACACGGGTTCGAGCCCTAGTCCAGGAAGATCTCACATGCCGCGGAGCAACTAAGCCTGTGCAGCACAACTACTGAGCCTACGCTCTAGAGCTCGAGAGCCACAACTACTGAAGCCCAAGCGTCTAGAGCCCGTGCTCTGCAACAACAGAAGCCACCGCAATGAGAAGCCCGCACACTGCAACAAAGAATAGCCTCTGCTCACCGCAACTAGAGAAAGCCCGCATGCAACAATGGAGACCTAACACAGCCATAAATAAATAAATAAATAAATGTTTTAAAAATAAATGAATTGCAATTCCCAACAACACAAATTCTTTAATGCACAATATAAAAATGCTTGCGCTAACCCACCATTATTAGTGGCTTATTTTGAATGAAAAAAATGAGATAAACATTTGGAATCATCATAAGATCAAATAAAATTTCAAAAAGGAACTTACCGTAGTCCTTTTCAGACTTATCCTGTGATATAATGAAGTCACACCACAATGCCTAAAATCAAAACAAAATGCTTACCTAGGAAAATGACATCTAAATAATAACCTATTAACTAATGGTATCTAAATAATAGTGTCACCTACATAACGGTCCCTCCTCATCAGCTCAACACATATACCATGGGAACAAAGAAAAATAAGATAAAATTAGACTAATTAATGATAACTATCTTAAGGAAAGATAAACTATGCTTGCAAATAAAAAGAAAAGGGAAAACAAAATCAAGAAACGTACTAGATAACTTTGCAGCAAAAGTGAATTCAAATAGTGGTTCAACCTGTAGTAAACCCTATATCCTATACAAAGCTAAAGATTATCAGAAGAGTTGAAAATTGCCAAGCTATTTTATAATCTCCAGACTTACCTAATCTTGTCATTCTCTGACTCGCCAGAAAGAATGTTTAGAAAAACATTTCCCTTTCTTAAGGGCCCATCTTAAAAATATATATACAAACTAGGAAAAGCCGTTAAACTTCAACTGACAATCACTTATTGAAATTTTTTAATGGCATTTTTATGTGTCTTTTTAATTGTGGTAAAATATACATAACATAAAATTTACCATCTTAACCATTTTTCAGTGGTATTAAATACATTCACAATGTTACATGAGGGGGAAATTATCAGCAAAAAGAGCACTGGCTTTGACACTCCTGGATGGAAATGCTTTCACACATGCTCTCAAATTTGGGAATAATTCAGTTGACCCTTCCTAATAAATTGTTAGAAGAGTACAACACTCATCAGGAAATAGTTCATGGAAAAAAAAAAAAGCAGTGCCGAGGTACGATTTCAGTGTCTACAAATGGGGAACTTCACATGAGTAAAAAGCTTCTAAAAACCTCCTGTCAGTAGCCTAACAATTAATGCAACCAACAAAAATGTTTTCACTTCTCCCCCAACTTGATATTCTAAAAACTTTCAGTAAGAAAAGATGAAACAGTACAGTGAACATCTGTCTCACCTGAATTCTGCCGTACCTGTTTAAGGGCATTTGAGTACACGTGGAATTGCAGGGGGCAGGGGCTATTTGAAAATTGCACACATCATGACACTTTACCCCTAATCACTTCATCGTGCATTTCCTAAAACTAAAGATGTACTCCTGTATAACCACAAAACCGTCATCCCACCTGAGGAAAAATAATGTAATTTTCTTCTAGCACCTGATGTCCAGTCCATTTTAGCAAGTAATTCATAGGGTAATACCTTGGTGCCATGGTAATATCCTTTCACCCAAGAGTGTTAATATCCATTAACAATCCTTTTCTGAATCCATTATTACACTGGAGGTTACAAAGTGGTGATTTTTTAACTCTACCCTTCTTTCTATATTAGCTGGCATTCGTCCATAAATAAGGGTGTTCCTTCATTAACTCAAGATGAACTGCACGTCTTCCTAGAAAGGCAGGGCAAATGCTTAATTCCTTCCCTTTACCGATTTTCATAATAGAGTTAGGTGTAATAGCCAACTGCAATGATAACAAGTTAGGTTTTTTCTTTCTCTTTCTGATTATCACTAGGAACCAGATTTTTATTTATTGAATACTCTGTAATCAATTATAATCATCATGTGTTACAGTATTCTTTGTACCCTCAATGTCTTAGAAATTTTTACTGAGAATAACAAATTGAATTACTCAAGAACAGTGTTTAAAGACTATCATTAAATTGACAAAAGATGATGTAAAAAAAGTGATGATACAGAAAACAAATGAAATTTTTTAAATGGACACCCAGCTGCTGGGACCATTACACTGTTTTTATTATTTCTGTTAAATTTTAGGACAAAAACTTTTTTAAGTGTTAAGTAGTCAATCAAACGCTAAAATTCAAATCAACTCACCTGTTGAACAGGACTGTCAACTGTAAACGCTTTATAAACAGCCAATGCCTGGCTTTTACTTCCTTTGCTCCAGATAACCATATTTCCAGCCACATAGAGTTCCTCATCGTAATCTACTTCTTCTCCAATTTCACTTACGCCTTTCCTTAACTGCCAGCTCTCCTTAAAAATTAACACATGTAGGACATGTTCAAGCACTTTTTTCCAAAGTATGGAGCAGGATTTATTAATTAAATCAAATAATCATTCAGAGACAAGTTTCCTACTCTCTCTTTGCCTGGGGAGTAAGACTCAATCTAAGCCCAATTCTTAGAAGCTTAGTGCCACTGATTAACAAAGTGGGGTGTGTGCATATGTGTATTATATACCTTACAGGATGTTTTATATTATACTACTATATTATTTGCCCCAAATATAAACAAACAAAAATTATACCATATCTATAGATCAAAAAATGAAACCAACATGCTAGGGAAACTAAAATGGTATATTAGGTGCATGGGGAAGTGATGGAGAGGGGGCAGGAAGGTGCACATGGGAATCACTGGGGGAGTTTATTCACAGGGTAGATTTCCCTGCTTCACAACTAAATATACATTCACCTTCCTTCCCTTGTCCCACTCATCAAAATAAATGGGAGAGAGAAAGGTTCAGATTTCTAACTACATAGACTTCCTCTCCCTGAGATTTTGGTATCCCAAAAGGAATGAAAGTGGAATAAGGTGGGAAAGACTGATTTCCTGACACACGCTAACATCTCATTCTCCTATTTAAGAACTAGTACTCTATCTACTTATGTGGCATTTTCTTTGTCCTCAAGAAACATGTAAGTCTTTTTGCAGCAGGGACCATTTCTAACTCTACCATCTAATAATCAAACAACATGAAATCTGGTCCCCACATACTAAGGGAAGAGAAAGAGGTTTAGAATGGACCATAATCATAGCACTTATTATAAAACCATGAGTTATATGCCTAAATAAACGGTTATGACACCATAATACAATGAAGTCATTATTTTAGTCTTGACTGAAATTACCAAATCTTAACCACTACCCTAGAAGTAGCATTATACTCATTTCTCAGTTGCAGGTAGCCTTAAATTACAAGTAGATCACAACATTCTATATTTCAAAAATACAATGGGAAACTTAACGGAACCTTCTGTTTCTCGTGGATTGTAACCTCCTGAAGGGATCCCACCAAGCCAGCGGCACCATCAGAAGACCATAACTCCGACGCTGGCTGCAGCTGGCGAAGCTGAAGGTTCAAAGCATTAGGGTGGTGCTTGCAGTGGTCTCGACCAAAAGGAACAAATTCCTGCAAATCCCCGGCTGCAATCATTGTTGCCCTTTCTTCATAGAAGTTCGACATGGGTTCCAAATATCAACATTATTTCTGTATGAATTCAAACACACTCTGGTCAGCTTCTAGAGTTAAAACCAGAATAAAATATCATAAAAGTTTACAGAAGAGTCATTAATCCTTAGATGAGTGTCAATCCTATTACACTGGAGGTGTACAAGTAATTAAAACATCAAAGGTCATTCCAGATCTGACTCTCAGGTGATTACAGTTATTGCCACATTTTAGTTGGAGACTGACCAATAGACGGTTACCACCGAAGGAAACCGCTGGGTTGAGACAAGCACTTACATCCCACAACACCTGTCCTATTCTCCTACTACTATTTGCTAGTTTTTCCACACTTCACATATGAAGTATTTAGACAAGTTGTACTTTACAGTCCCATGACTGCCCGGCTTCTCAACATTTAAGGTCATTTCTGTTCAGCTGTTGGAAACTCATTTGAAAAGCACACCTCAAGGACCACTGGCATATTGGAATGAAACAAACAAAAAAAACACCAAAAAACACATATTACTTCTAATTCGTCACAAGTTGAACTACTCGTTTCAGCTGACCAATCCACAAAAGACCTAATAAACTGTCAAATGTCACCAGTAGTTTTGACACCCCAATCCACCTAAACATATGACTACAATCAATTCCAATTTGGGGTCCAAACACAGGAAACCAAGGCATGAAGAACTCTGGCCATGGGACAGCCACACTTGCAGCAAATTTATGAGTCCTAGCTTTTAATTAACACAACCTATTACAGTACAGCTTCTCACTATAAAGATGTGGCTGAGCTGTGGGTGGAACCACGCCCCTTTACTTCCAAAACATTTCTACATACAGCAGTTGACAGCTAGTAAAATTCACTGTATAATGTGGTATATAAGGTGGATGCCAGTTCTCTCTCTAAGAAAACACCTACATTAAAAATGGATTCTGTGGCATCACATTTAAGCTACGATCCTCAAACAGATCAAAACCAACGTTTGACCACAGCACCACAGACAACTTTACAGGGTTTGAAATGGCACTCACAATTAAAAGTTTAACTAGGGCTTCCCTGGTGGCGCAGTGGTTGAGAGTCCGCCTGCCGATGCAGGGGACACGGGTTCGTGCCCCGGTCCGGGAAGATCCCACATGCCACGGAGCGGCTGGGCCCGTGAGCCATGGCCGTTGAGCCTGCACGTCCGGAGCCTGTGCTCCGCAACGGGAGAGGCCACGACAGTGAGAGGCCCGCGTACGGCAAAAAAAAAAAAGTTTAACTAAATTTGACTTATATTTCTCATCTGAGGTCTTTTTGGCATCAGTAGGGTTTTTTTCCCGCAATATCTCAAAGCCCCTGTAGTTCCTATGCAGCTCCTCTAGGGTCAAAGTTATTTTGCTATGAATTAAATGCTATTCCTGACATAACCATATGCCACAATCAAAACACTTTTATTTTCCTCCCGCTAAAATTCAGAATTGAGAAGACCTGAACTTGGGATATAACTAAAACAGTACCTTATAAAACTTATAAGAAAAAAATAAAATTCAGCTGGCCTTCTTATATTCTAGTCAACAGGATAACCAACATTAAAAATCTTGCGAGTTCATCCGACTTCAGTTGTGCAATTTTGAAACGTTATCCTATTAAAACTTTGAGAGGGGCTTCCCTGGTGGCGCAGTGGTTGAGAGTCTGCCTGCCGATGAAGGGGACACGGGTTCGTGCCCCGGTCCGGGAAGATCCCACATGCCGCGGAGCGGCTGGGCCCGTGAGCCATAGCCGCTGAGCCTGCGCGTCCGGAGCCTGTGCTCCACAACAGGAGAGGCCACAACAGGGAGAGGCCCGCGTACCGCAAAAAAAAAAAAAAAAAAAAAAAAAAACGTTGAGAGAAAATTACAAAAATATTAATTATGGTTATTTTCATAGTACAATATCTTTTTGTACTAATTAAGGCGACACATTTAATACTTTTGCAATACCCCAAATTTTTATGTTTTTACTTATTATGGGACAACATAAAGAGGTACAGATGAAAGTACTGTATTAAATTGATATGCTATAAAACAAGATATCAGCATTGCTTACTAGGAACAAAAACTACCCCGCCAGAGGTAACCACACAGTTGCTTCAAGAGTAAACCCAAATGCACACAGAAGACACCTTGAGTTGAGACTCCGCAAAAAGGCAGAGCTTCCCCGGCCTCTTTAGGGTCAGGTGAAACAGTCTAAGAGCCTGGGTCTCAGAACATCGTATCAGAGCGGCAAAGGGCTGAACTAGAAGCTAAGGCCCACACGGGACACCGCGTTTAGCTCAGGAAGGAAGCCGGCGCAGAGTGGAGCAGGAAGGTGCACCCCGTAAAGCCCAGCCCGCAAGCTGGGGTCCTCTTGGCTCTGGCGCCCGCTCAGGGCCCGCCCCGGGCTCCCAGCCCTCCGGGTCACCGCGCGCGGGTAGGCCTCGGGTCGGGTGAGAGGGCTACCGGACAGGCGATGAACCACCAGGCGCTGCGGGCCTGGGCCCTTACCTGTGTGACTCGGGACGCGTCAGGCGCGGCGAGCCCCGGCTGCTCCCCGGAGGCGCGGGGGCCGAGGGGGCCCGAGGGTGGCGGCGGGGACGGTCACGGTGACTCCTCGGCCGCTGCAGCTTCTCATTCCCTCTCCCTCCCCTATTCCGGAGGAAGACTGGGCAGCAGCTGCGAACACGACTGCTAATGACAGGCAGGCGTGCAGGAGAACCACTCAGGCGAGATGTTCAAATGGACGCGTCCATGTTGAATTTCCCGTCCTGCTTCGCGCCGAGGCGGGGCTTCGCCGGGAGCGAGCGGCGTTCCCGCGGTCCTAGCGCCTCCGCAGTTGCGCGAAGGAAGCGCGAGGAGGAATTTGCTGGGTATTTATTTGTACCTTCATCCTGTACTGGGATAGGATCTTCCTGGCATCCAGATCTTCCCCAGGTCATGTCAGTACGAGCCTGAACTGCCTCATAACTATGAATTAGAAGGTTTTCTGGCCAACTTCGCTCTCGCCTCCTGACCCCCAAATTGGAGGTATATGCCTCCAGGCTTGGGGGACGGTGGGGACTCTACTGATTTTCTCTCTTTACCAGTGCACTTTAACCTTTTGGGGATCCGGACCTTTTGAAAAGTTGATGAAAGGTATAGAGGTCCTCATAAAAACGTTGCGTGTAATAATCTGAGCTTCACAGAGACTTCCCCTAGCAATTCATAGATCCAGGTTAAGAACCCGAGCTTTACCCCTCCCTCCCTGTCTGTGGATTCAACCATAAAATATCACACTTGTGATAACTCTGTTGAGCTCTACTCTCCCATTGCGTGGTGTAGCTATGTTAAAAGGATTGATAGGCGTCCTATTGCCTGAGAAATAAAGTTCAAATTCCTTATCCAGAAATATAAAGTTGCCTGAAACTTTATGTCTCCACTAAAATTATCTCCTTAGGGTCTCCAAACACATCTTGCACTTCGTGGTATCTTGGTTCATTCTCATCTTTTTATTTGAAATGTCAACCTTCAGGGTTTAGCTCAAATGGCCTCTTTTCAGAAGGCTTTACTCCAACAGGAAGGAGCCTGCTGAGGACTGAATATTTGTGTCTCCTCCCCAAATTCCTATGTTGAAACCTAATGGCCTATGCGGTGATACTAGGAGGTGGGACCCGTAGGAAGTGCTTAGGTCATGAGGGTGGAGCCCTCATGAAAGGGATTAGTGCCTTTATGAAAGAGACCCCACAGAGCTCCCTGGCCCCTTCCACCAAATGAGGACACAGCAAAAAGACGGCTGTCAATGAACCAGGAAGCACAACCTCAGCAAACACTGAATCTGCTAGCACCATGATCTTGGACTTTCCAGCCTCTAGAACTGTAAAGAATAAATGTTTGTTGTTCGTAAGTTTATGGTATAGCAGCCCAAAGGGATCAAGATAGAACTTAGTCTATCTTAGACTTTGAGACCAAAATATCCCCAGACATCCCTGCCCTGAGGGTACACATGAGGTCAAATTAACAATCACATTAACAATGCTCTGCCTTTATCTTTTACCTATTTCCTCCTACAGGGTCCCCCCTCAGCACCACTCCCCCTCTAAGTCCTCTTCCTACCAGTCTTCTTCCTGACCTGGTCTTTCTGGGAGAAACAACATCAGGACATATCCCAGTTGCCTCTCAGAGTCTCTGAGTGCCACCCTCCACCTCTTGCCCCACCTCAGCCACCACCATGGCCTGACCATACGTGGCCCTCCTAGAGAAAGGGACACCATAGGCTGGTTCCACCAGCCCTGTCAGCCCCACTACCAGCCACTTGCCACAGAGGACGAGGCCCTCTGCCCTGGCTTTGCTGTGCCATCAGGCCATTGTCACACTCCCTGGGGCACTGGCTTGGAGGGAATGCCTCCCCATGGGGTGTGCAAGCTGATATAAACCCAAAAGTGTAGGGAGCAAATTTAGATCAAGGCAAATTTTGTTCAAGAGGAGCAAGGTAGGAAGGAGCCAGAGACATAAATTCCCTTTTCTTTTCCCTCTGGTGGACTGTTCTACAGCATGGTTTCTTTGCACAGCCTGCCAGACATCCTCTGTGGCTGAGTGGGCACGCCTGCCAAGCAGTCAGCTGAGTTTTTGGCAGTGGCCAATGCAGTGCTTCTCATCCTTCCCTTCCCTTCATTCTCTCTATCGTGGGCTAAAGCATCAGCACTCATCAAATTCGCCTTCAGCTCTACGTTTTCGAGAACACAGTCCACAAAGTGTGTCCTATGCGGCTTATTGTCCAGTCTGTGAATAGAGTTACTGAAAGGGTTCACACAACTCTTCTTCCTGGATGTTCCCTTGTCTGCCAATAAATTCTCTCAAGATGCCTCTCCGTGAACTCCGCCTATGATGTTTTCCCAGAACTGGGGTTCCCCGAAACACAGGACTTTCCATTTTAAAATCAGACATCCCAAGCAAGCTGGGACCACTGGTCACCCTAATTTGCCGTCATAAGAGGCAGTTTTCACATGCATTTGAGCAAAACCTTACCTTCTGGGACCTTGGGTAATGAACCCCGCAGCATATAAAACACAATGTCTTCTCTATTCAAATGTCTGGCTAGCCTGGCTGGCCCAAATATGTCTCACCGGTATTTGTAAAAACAGTTTCAACATCGGGGCAATTTACAACACTGCACTGAACAAACAGGAAGTCTAAATATCTAGGAAATTCGAGGTTTTATTCGTTTAATCAAAGCTTGTCCCATCTTAAAGGGGAATTTACTTTCCCAGTTTTAAATTTTCCCTTCTCAAAGAGAGGTTTACTATATATATATATATATATATATATATATTTTTTTTTTTTTTTTGGTATGCGGGCCTCTCACTGTTGTGGCCTCTCCTGTTGCGGAGCACAGGCTCTGGACGCGCAGGCTCAGTGGCCATGGCTCACGGGCCCAGCCGCTCCACGGCATGTGGGATCTTCCCGGACCGGGGCACGAACCTGTGTCCCCTGCATCGGCAGGCAGACTCTCAACCACTGCGCCACCAGGGAAGCCCCGGTTTACAATATTTTGAGTCCACAATGTAAATGCTACTTTTTCAAATCTCAGTAACCTACTTTGCCCTACAAAAACACAACAATTTTAGAGAGCTGTAATTAGAGATTAAATTGAGAATAGATGCCATGTGGAAACTCAACTGGATTCAACTCTCAGTTTTACAGAGGCAACTCTGAGGTTAATTTGCTTAGTACCTTTTGTATTAAGTTCTTGCTTCCCAATTCTGATTTTATCCAGCAATATTTTCCTACTTTAGGCCTCTGGAGCTCTTGGCTATAAATGCTAAATTAGTAGGCAGCAAGACTTGAAATAGTGACCGTAATGGACTTTTTCATAGCACAGTGAATATGTTGTTATATGATACTGAATGGGGGCATTAGCTATAAATGGCACCAAGCAGTCATTCCCTGTATGGTAATGTAACCAGCAACAACTAAGGAAATACTTTCTAAAATCCCTCCGTGATAAAGGTATCCTTTTTTATTTTTATTATTTTATAAATTTATTTATTTTTGGCTGCAATGGGTCTTCGATGCTGCGTGCGGGCTTTCTCTAATTGCGGCGAGTGGGGGCTACTCTTCGTTGAGGTGCATGGGCTTCTCATTGCAGTGGCTTCTCTTGTTGCAGAGCATAGGCTCTAGGCACGTGGGCTTCAGTAGTTGTGGCACGTGGGCTCAGTAGTTGTGGCTCACGGGCTTAGGTGGTCCGGGGCATGTGGGATCTTCCTGGACCAGGGCTCGAACCTGTGTCCCCTGCATTAGCAGGCGGATTCTTAACCACTGCACCACTAGGGAAGTCCCGATAAAGGTATTCTTAGCCATTGTGAGACTTTACCCAGTAAGGGTGGGTAGTTGAAGTTGGTAGAGAAAGAGGGACACCATACACTGAGAGAGAAGAATTACAAGGCTTGAATTCTCACTTGACTAGTTAATAAGTTCAGAGGTAACTTTGAACTTATTATTATTATTTATATTCCCACCGCTGAAAAAAAGGGGGGGGGGCTTTCCAATTTCCACAAGTGAATATGTGCTGTACATCATATCTATAGCTTTTTAAGAACTCTGAGCGGTTTGAGATTTTTACCTTCTCTGCCTGCCACAGTTCCATAAATGCTGGTAGAAGCCAGAAAACTGCCGGGTCAAAGATGAAGAATAATTTGTTACTTACAGCAGAGCATCAGCATTTTTGTGCCAGTTCCCTGAGTCCAAATTCCCACAGAGTGATGTGAAGGCTGGATGACATCTACATGCACCCTGGGTTGCATCACAGGAAAGAACAGAGAGCTTAGGAAACCCAAATCTTTAATAATGGGTAGTAAGAATGTCTGCCCTTGGCTCCAAGGGAGACACGATCTCCATCTTCTAAGGCTGTGAGCAAACCTGCCCTTTGCTTAAGAAGTAGACACTATCTCTATCTTCCAAGGCTGTTTCCTACACAAAGGAACGAGGGCAGACAGTGCCCCCGAAGCAACAAGCGGAAACCTGAAAGACCGATGGAGAACTGTCTCCCAACATGGCAAAGTATAACTTTCATTTTAATGAAACTTTACTATTAACTAGCACCCCTATCCAATATCAAAGTTTCTTCTCTACAAGCAAACTAAAAGAGACAGGACCCGGGACTTCCCTGGTGGTCCAGTGGGTAAGAGTCCATGCTCCCAGTGCAGAGGGCCCGGGTTTGATCCCTGGTCGGGGAACTAGATCCTGCATGCATGCCGCAATGAAAAAAAAAAAAAAGATCCTGCGTGCCACAACTAAGACCTGGTGCAGCCTAAATAAATAAATAAATATTAAAAAAAAAAAAAAAGACACAGGACCTAATTTGATAAAGGTTGTGTAGTTGTCATCTCTTGCTGTGTAACGATATTACCACAAACCTAGTGGCAATGCATATTTATCTCCCAACTCCTATAGTCAAGAATCAGGCATGGCTTAAGTGGCTCCTATGATTAGGGTCTCACCAGACTGTAGCCAACATTTGGCATTGAGTCTTGAAAGATACTTAAAACAGTTGGGAGGCGTAAATAGGAAAAGTCATTTTAGGCAAAGAAATCGGCCCAGGAAAAGGCTTGGAGATGACAAAGTTTATGACTGGTTTGCAAATACCCCAAGAAGTTTAGGAGTAGAGAAAATAAATCCAGGAGTATGTGCAGAAAGAGAACTAGCAAGCCAGGATGCTTATTCAAGAATTATCTATGGACCACATCAAAAGGACAAAGAAGCCAACTCTAAGGGATGCCACTGGCCTAAAGGAATAATTGGAGTATCATAAAAAACAATGATCTTGGGGACTTCCCTGGCGGTCCAGTGGTTATGACTCTGCACTTCCACTGCAGGGGGCATGGGTTTGACCCTGGTGGGGGAACTATGATCCTGCATGTTGTATGGTGTGGCAAAAAAAAAAAAAAAAAAAAGATCTTAATGGATTAAAACACATTAGATATGTAAAAATGTGCATTCATAATGATGTTAAACAAACAAACAAGACCTTGTTGATTAATAATGGAGGTTAGTAGTGCACCAACTTGTTTCTCTGAAATTTGATAATTAAAGTGAAAGTATCCAGCACTTATTCAGTCCTTCCTCTGTGATCTCTGCATTTCAAGAATAATCAATGAGGGGAAAGGGACAAATTGGGAGATTGGGAATGACATATACACACTACTATACATAAAATAGATAACTGGGAATTCCCTAGCAGTCCAGTGGTTAGGACTCGGTGCTTTCAGTGCCAAGGGCCTGGGTTCAATCCCAGGTCAGGGAACTAAGATCCCACAGGCCACATGGCATGGCCAAAAAAGAATTATAAATTAATTAATTAATTAAAATAAAATAGATTACTAATCAGGACCTACTGTATAGCACAGGGAATTCTACCCAATATTCTATGATAACCTATGTGGGAAAAGAATCTAAAAAAGAGTGAATGTATGTATATGTATGATTGGTTCACTTTGCTGTGCAGCAGAAACTGACACAACATTGTAAATCAGCTATACTCCAATAAAAATTTTTTTAAAAAAGAATAATCAATGAGCTGGTGAGAGAAAGTTCTTTTTATAGAAGAATCCCAGGTAGTAAAGAGAATTATTGAAAGTATTAGAAACTCACTGTTCCCAGATAAAGGACTTAAGAGACATGCCAAAATGCAACGTGAGGACTTTTCTTTTTGGATCTCTTGACCTGAACAAGCCAACTATTAAGTGACATCTTGGACTCAACCAGGGAAATTTGAATATATACTGAGTATCAGATGATGTGAAAGAATTATTAATTTTGTTAAGTGTGATACTGGTGATTAAGTTCAAAAAAACCCCTATCAGATTGAGATGCAGATTAATTTAAGGGTAACATAATGTGTCTGGGATTTGTTTTAAAGAACTGAAGCCAAAAAAGATGGGGGGGAGGGAATACATGAAACTAGACTGGCAAAACGTTAACAGTTGTTGATACTTTGTGATAAGTATGAGAGGTCATTACTGGAAGTGGAATCACTTTTGCCTATGTTTAAAATCTCTCACAGTAAATACTTTTAAAAAGAAAATAATAAATAAACAAATGCTACCTTTTCAGAGAGTACTTTTCCAACCACCGTCTTGAAGCTGGTACCCCAAGTCCCCCCCTGCGATCCAGTTTACTCCCTTTAGAAAACTTTCCACAAACGGTAACTCTTCTTTTTAAAAAGTATGTGTTTCTTAACTCTCTCTCTAGGATACAAGCTCCATCCTACTCATGATGGTAGCAAGCACCTACCACTCAGTCACGTGCATAGAGGATGAGCAATATATATATTAATGAGCGAATGAATGAATACTGAAGCCAGATATTGGTGAAGGTGGGAGTAACGAGTACTCTCAGGCACTGAGAGTGAGCGTGTAAATGATGGGGAACATCTCTGGGAGACAGAAAGGAGAGTAAAGATAAGTAGACCAGACTGCTAGACAGCTTTCATCATAGGAGGAAAAATGGAAACAACCAACAAGAGGGGCCTTCTAGGTAAAAAAGACAGATTAAACAGAGTGATCCTTCCCCAAGGGTTAATTAAAAAACGATAAAGGATTTTCTTCGAAGTTATAAACTCAGGAGGATGGGATGCATGGGAAAGGATATAATAGCTTAAATGTTTCGGAAGCTGTATAGCAACAGAGTGATAAATTACATAAGTCATTTAAGAAAACTGAATAGTAGGAGCTCCCCAGCGGTCCAGTGGTTAGGACTCCACGCTTCCACTGCTGAAGGCCCAGGTTCAATCCCTGGTCGGGGAACTAAGATCCCAAAAGCCGTGTGGCAAGGCCAAAAAAATAAACAAAAACTGAATAGTAAGCAACAATAGGGGAAAGGTAAGAACCAGGCCAAATTATACCATAAAACCACAAAAGTCTTAGGAATTGGTGGTATCAGGTACCCCTAGTGTGAATAAAGAAATGGCACAGTGTTAAGATGAGGAGGTTGGGTTGAGAGTCCATTTAAAAATGAATCCAGGGCTTCCCTGGTGGTGCAGTAGTTACGAATCCGCCTGCTGGGAGGACCTTCAAGATGGCAGAGGAGTAAGACGTGGAGATCACCTTCTGAACGCTAGCAGAAGACCTCAGACTTCCCAGAAGGGTCTTCGTGCTCCAGCCGGGTGTCAGACCTGAGACTCTGAGACGGGAGAGCTGAATTCAGGACATTGGACCATGAGAGACCTCCCAGCCCCATGTAATATCAATCGGTGAGAGCTCTCCCAGAGATCTCCGTCTCAACGCTAAGACCCAGCTCCACTCACTGACCAGAAAGCTCCAGTGCTGGACACCCCACGCCACACAACTAGCAAGACAGGAACACAACCCTACCTATTAGCAGAGAAGCTGCCTAAAATCATAAGTTCACAGACACCCCAAAACACACCACTGGATGTGGTCCTGCCCACCAGAAAGACAAGATCCAACCCCTCCCACCAGAACACAGGCACCAGTCCCCTCCACCAGGAAGCCTACACAACCCACTGAACCAACCCTTACCCACTGGGGGCAGACACCAAAAACAACGGGAACTACAAACCTGCAGCCTGCGAAAAGGAGACCCCAAACACAGTAAGATAAGCAAAATGAGAAGACAGAGAAACACACAGCAGATGAAGGAGCAAGATAAAAACCCACCAGACCAAACAAATGAAGAGGAAATAGGCAGTCTACCTGAAAAAGAATTCAGAATAATGATAGTAAAGATGATCCAAAATCTTGGAAAAAGAATGAGGAAAATACAAGAAACGTTTAGCAAGGACCTAGAAGAACTAAAGAGCAAATAAACAATGATGAACAACACTATAAATGAAATTAAAAATTCTCTAGAAGGAATCAATAGCAGAATAACTGAGGCAGAAGAACGGATAAGTGACCTGGAAGATAAAATAGTGGAAATAACTACCACAGAGCAGAATAAAGAAAAAGGAATGAAAAGAAATGAGGACAGTCTCAGAGACCTCTGGGAGAACATTAAACGCACCAACCTTCGAATTATAGGAGTCCCAGAAGAAGAGAAAAAGAAAGGGACTGAGAAAATATTTGAAGAGATTATAGTTGAAAACTTCCCTAATATGGGAAAGGAAATAGTTAATCAAGTCCAGGAAGCACAGAGAGTCCCATACAGGATAAATCCAAAGACAAACATGCCAAGACACATATTAATCAAACTATCCAAAATTAAATACAAAGAAAAAATATTAAAAGCAGCAAGGGAAAAACAACAAATAACATACAAGGGAATGCCCATAAGGTTAACACTTGATCTTTCAGCAGAAACTCTGCAAGCCAGAAGGGAGTGGCAGGACATATTTAAAGTGATGAAGGGAAAAAACCAAGATTACTCTACCCAGCAAGTATCTCATTCAGATTCAATAGAGGAATTAAAATCTTTACAGATAAACAGAAGTTAAGAAAATTCAGCACCACCAAACCAGCTTTACAACAAATGCTAAATGAACTTCTCTAGGCAGGAAACACAAGAGACGGAAAAGACCTGCAATAACAAACCCAAAACAATTAAGAAAATGGTAATAGGAATATACATATCAATAATTACCTTAAAGGTAAATGGATTAAATGCTCCAAACAAAAGACATAGACTGGCTGAGTGGATGCAAAAATAAGACCCATATATATGCTGTCTACAAGAGACCCACTTCAGACCTAGGGACACATACAGACTGAAAGTGAGGGGATGGAAAAAGATATTCCATGCAAATGGAAACTAAAAGAAAGCTGGAGTAGCAATTCTCATATCAGAAAAAAAACAGACTTTAAAATAAAGACTATTACAAGAGACAAAGAAGGACACTACACAATGATCAAGGGATCAATCCAAAAAGAAGATATAACAATTGTAAATATTTAAGCACCCAACATAGGAGCACCTCAATACATAAGGCAAATGCTAACAGCCATAAAAGGGGAAATGACAGTAACACAATCATAGTAGGGGACATTAACACCTCGCTTTCACCAATGCACAGATCATCCAAAACGAAAATAAATAAGGAAACACAAGCTTTAAATGACACATTAAACAAGAATTTTTTAGACTAGGAAGATCCCACATGGCGCGGAGCAACTGAGCCCGTTCGGCACAACTACTGAGCCTACGCTCTAGAGCCTGCGAGCCACAACTACTGAGCCCATGTGCCGCAACTGCTGAAGCCCAGGCACCTAGAGCCCGAGCTCCACAACAACACAAGCCACCGCAATGAGAAGCCCGCACACCACAACCAAGAGTAGCCGCTGCTCGCGGCAACTAGGGAAAGCCCACGCGCAGCAAGGAAGACCCAACGCAGCCAAAAATAAATAAGTAAGTAAATTTATTTTTTTTTTAAAAAAAGAAAGAAACGGGACTCTCCCAGAAGTTCTTATATCTCAACTCAATATACAGTCAGATAGTTGATTGTAACTTTTAACTCTTGTCATCCTCATTTACATTGGTTGGCAAACAACAAAATATTTAAACAACTAAAAATATTTAGTAAAATTAGTTTAACAAGATTTTTTTTTTTTTGGTGACAGAAATGGTGAATTATTTATTATTTTTTTCTTCCAGTTTTATTGAGGTATAATTGACAAACAGCACTGTAAATTTAAGGTGTACAGCATAATGACTTGACTCACACACATCATAAAATGATGACCACAGTAAGTTTAGTGAACATCCCTCATCTCCTATAGATATAAAATTAAAGAAATTGGAAAAGATATCCGTGCGATGAGAACTCTTAGGATTTATTCTCTTGACAAATTTCATTAGATAACATACAGCCGTGTTCATTATATTTATCAGGTTATACATTACATCTCCAGTACTCTTGTTATTTTTGATAACCTTGACAGTTTTGAGCAATGTTGGTCGGGTATTTTGTAGAATATTCCTCAAATGGAATATGTCTGATGTTTTCCTCATGATTAGACTGGGGGTATGCCCAGCAATCACATGAGGGTTGATGCTAGTTTGGTCATGTAGCTAAGGTGATGTCTGTAAGGTTTCTCTAAAGTTACTTTTCCCCCATTTCCATACTGTACTCTTTGGAAGGAAGGCAATATGTGCAGCCCTCATTGAAGGAGTTGGGCCAATTGATTTGTTTTGTTTTGTTTTGTTTTACAAAGTTGCAAAAGCAATTCAGTGGAGGAATGATAGTCTCTGGACACTTAGTGCTAGAAGAATTGAATATTCATATGCAAAAAAAAAAGAAAAGAATCTTGATCTCTACCTCATACTATTAACTCAAAATGGGTCAAAGACCTAAATGTAAGACTAAAACTATGAAACACTTAGAAGAAGAGATAGATGTAAATTTTTGTTACTTTGGATTAGGCACTGATATCTTAGATATGGCCCCTGAAGCTCAAACAACCAAAGAAAAAATGATAAAGTCCAATTGCTAAATTGGAATTTTTTAAAACCTAAGGATTTTGTGCTTCAAAGGATACTATTAAGAAAGTGCAAAGACAATCCATAGAATAGGAGGAAATGTTTGCAAGTCATGTATCTGACAACTCTATTATCCAGAATATATAAAGAACTCCTACAACTCAATATAAAAAGACACCCCAGGGCTTCCCTGGTGGCGCAGTGGTTAAGAATCCGCCTGCCAATTCAGGGGACACGTGTTTGAGCCCTGGTTTGGGAAGATCCCACATGCCGTGGAGCAACTAAGCCCATGTGCCACAACCACTGAGCCTGTGCTCTGGAGCCCGCGAGCCACAGCTACTGATACCGCAGGCCACAACTACTGAAGCCCACACATCTAGAGCCTGTGCTTCACAACAAGAGAAGCCACCGCAATGAGAAGCCCGTGCACTACAATGAAGAGTAGCCCCCGCTCACCACAACTAGAGAAAGCCCGCGTGCAGCAATGAAGACCGAAAGCAGCGAAAAATAAAAAATTAAAAAACCCACTTTGAGACACTACTTCACACCCACTACAATGGCTATAATCTAAAAGATGTATAATAACAAATGTTGATGAGGATGTGGAAATATTGGAACCCTCCTGTGCTACTTGTGAGAATGCAAAATAGTGCAGCCACTTGGTAAAACAGTTTGACAGACCCTCAAAACAATTAAACCTAGAGTTGCCATACTAGCCAGTAATTCTACTCCTAGGTATATACCCAAGAGAACTGAAAACATATGTTAACACAAGCACTTTTACATGACTGTTCGTGGCAACATTATTCATAATGGCCAAGAAGTGGAAACGACCCAAATGCCCATCACCTGGTGAACGGATAAACAAAATGTGGTATATGCATACGATGGACTATTAGTCAAGCATCAAAGGAAATGAAGCACTGATACATGCTACAACATGGATGAACCTTGAAAGCATTATGCCTCGTGAAAGAAGCCAGTCACAAAAGGCCACGCTGTATAATTGCGTTTATATGAAATGCGTGGAATAGGCAAATCCACAGAGACAGAGAGTAGATGAGTGGTTGCCAGGGGCTAGAGGTTGGGATAGAAGTAGAGGTGGGGAAAACAGAAAGTGACTGCTAGTAGGTACAGGGTTTCTTTTGGGGGTGATGAAAACGCTTTAAAATTAGATGGTGGTGTTTCTTGCACAAGTGTGTGATCCACTTGTTCAGTAAAAACTACTGAATTGTATACTTAAAAATGGAGTTTTATGCATAGTCTTATGCTATATTTTATGCAATATGAAATATATCTGAATAAAGTTGTTTTTTTAAGTTCTTAGATAAGACACCAAAAGTACAATCTAAAAGTAAAAAAAAAATAGTGAATTGGACTTTATCAAAATTAACACTTTTTATTCTGCTAAAAACACCATTAAGAAAAAAAAAAGACAAGTCACAGACTGGGAGAAAATATTACAAGTCACATTACTGACAAAAGGGTTTTATTCAGAGTATACAAAGAATTCTCAACACCCAAATAAAGAAAACAAACAAACTTGTTCCTTAAAAGAACTCTTGTCATACTTAAATGAGACAGTCATAATCACGGTTATAAACTGATTTATCCAATTATTACCCAGTAAAAAGAACAGATTCTAATTGAAACTATGCAAAAAAATTTTATGATTATGAAAAAAGAGAACTCAGTAAGACACTTTGTATAATATTTAACCAATGTTACATTGTTCTGAGTGGTTTTGTAGATAAGAGTAATCAATGTATATCACTAATCATAACAGAATCATTATTAGGTTTTCCTTTACTTATTAACATAATCTATATTACAGTCTTTTATGGGATTGCTTTTTCTGAATTCTGAGGGGCCAGCTGGTACAAGATAACTATTTTTGAAATCTCATTATAGTTTGAACAAGTTTAGCAGTAAAACTGATGGCTAGAGATAAAGAAAAAAACCTTTTTGATATGCTCATCAGAAATAGAATATTATCCATAATTAAATCAAAGTAGGTTTGTATGGCTCCTGAATTAAGCAGTGCACTTTCATGCATTTGTCTGCTTCTGGACTAAAGTGTCTGCAATCCTACCTCAGTCCTTAAGTACAGGTTGACAGCAGTTGGCAATGTCAGTTTATTCTGGAAAGCCTGGATCTACGGTACAGTCCTCAACTGCGGCTCGTTTGATGTTTCTTCTAGAAGACCAATTACTCTCGGGCAAGCTAGGACCCTTAAGAGGAGGTAATAGTTGGATTAACTCCGTCTATTTTGTTATGTGCCCTTTGTTGTATGTAGTACTTGTTCAGGCAGGTTGCGGCTAGTTAGGGGCATAACTTTTCAGACTTAATCACACTTTATTGTTGCACATGGAGCTCTGCCTCACATCTTGAACTGATTCATATTAATATTTGGGGGACCTCCCTAATTTTGTGGAGGAGAAAAGAGAGAGAAAGCCATGTTCTCCAAACTCTAGATTTCTCAGAAAGATCAGAAACTCGAAAAAAATCCAGAAACAATCATTCCCTGACCATCACATACTCCAGCTCCTTCATTCAGTTATCCAAACCAAGTAAGACCCTCTTAAAAGTGTCGACCCATTTGTTATCAATATATAAAACCAGTTTAAAATGTTTCCATCAGTCTTTGTATACATTTTCTCCCCTTACCAAAGGAATCAGAAAGATCTGTGTGCCTGCACTAGATTTTGCTAGATGAAACATATAATAATAAGCTTTTATGATGTATCTGTCCCCCCAGATTGAGAGACAGAAGGACACAGAAAAAGTTATAGACAAACAAGCGATTGTAAAAGATATACTGTATCTTGCTTTTGTGAGGAAGAGAGAAGGCTTTTTTTCCCTCTCTAAATTTTCACACATACAAAAGAACTACAAGCTTAGGTTTTACAACTTCAGCTATTGGTCAAAAGGAAATACAGGACTCAAAAACTCACCAGCCCAGCAGTTCCAGCAAACACACACACACACACACACACACACACACACACACACACACACACACCCCCCACAATATTTATCACAAAACTGCACCTCTAGAGGCAAGCAAACAAGCCGAACAGCGCAGAGGATGCCGGGAGCTAACAGAGTACCCAATACGAAGAGAAAATTAAAAATTATTATCTATCAGATGGTCCATTATCAACCACCTGGCAGATCGCCAGATAGTCAGCCATTACCGAGAACCTTCGAGAACCAGACCTCTGTAATTTCAGTAAGCTGCTCAGCAAATGGAATCTCATATTCACCATCTCCACTCCCCCACCAAACTATAAGAACTAGAAACATCTTATTTCCAGAATGGTTTGGGGAAGAAAAGTGGAGTTCTCTATATGTACCATCTTAACTCTCCTAGAACTACAAAGGCAAAACATTTAAAAGATATATATTTTTTTAATTTAATTTTATTTTTGGCTGCACTGGGTCTTCGTTGCTGCGCGTGGGCTTTCTCTAGCTGCGGCAAGCAGGGGCTACTCTTCGCTGGGGTGCGTGGGCTTCTCATTGCGGTGGCTTCTCTTGTTGCGAAGCACAGGCTCTAGGTGCGTGGGCTTCAGTAGTTGTGGCACGCGGGCTCAGTAGTTGTGGTGCACAGGCTCAGTAGTTGTGGCGCACGGGCTTAGTTGCTCCGCGGCATGTGGGATCTTCCTGGACCAGGGCTCGAACCTGTGTCCCCTGCATTGGCAGGCAGATTCTTAACCACTGTTTCACCAGGGGAGTCCCTAAAACATTTATACTATTAGTATTTTTGTTTCAGAAGCTAAATGGAGTTGCTTGCAAGCATTAGTTCAGTTTCACATTAAATTACAAAATCTAGATCTCTGTGCTTCTGGTATGTTCTTTAGCAGCTGAATAGAGATTCTTACATCCACCATCTCAGTCTCCCCCAATCTTCAGGTGTTGGACACACATTTCCAGTAGAGTTTTATGCTGATTTGAGACTCTGCTAAATACCATCTCAGTGCCTTGGGGAACTCTGTCTAGACATTTGCACATCCCAGATGTTTGGCACGGTGAAGGGTATCCAAAAGCTGCAAGGGCTAGACACTGGTCCTTCCAGTTTGTCATTCACCCCTCCAAACAGTCTCTTACATGCTCCAATACTAGCACTGTTGACCCTCAAACAACACAGGTTTGAACTTCGAGGGTCCACTTACACTCAGATTTTTCTCAGTAAATATGGTACCTGTATGTAAGTATGTATTTCTTTTTCACATTATCTATTTATGTTAGATGTCTAATTTAGTCGTATGTATAGCACCTACAGTGTTTTGTGTCATATAAGACTGTTTAATATTGATGTGGGTATTGACAGACAGACAATGCAGCCTGTAAACATTTGATGTAAACCTACAGTGAATACAGTACAGTACTGGAAATGTATTTTTCTCTTCCCTAAGACTTTCTTAATAACATGTTTTCTTTAGCTCATTTTATTATAGTATATAATATAGTATTTAATATATATAACGTCCAAATTATGTGGTACTCGACTCTTTATGTTATTGGTGAGGCTTCCAATCAACAGAAGGCTATTAGTAGTTAAGTTTGGGGGGAGTCAAAAGTTATATGCGGATTTTCAATTGAGTGGGGTGGTCGGTGCCCTTAATCCCCGAGTTGTTCGGGGGTCACCTTATACTTCCCATACGTTGCTGACCATGGCGATTTGAGCATTTTAAACACAATCTGAATCCCCCCTTCCCACACACATACACACACCCACTGCAAATACATGAGCTGCATAATTTTCAATCTACTGTTCAGCACATGGAGTGAGGTGTTTTACATGTTCCATAATCACCTGTCAACAAATTCAAGAACTGGGCACCCGGCCTCTAGCATGTGGGTCAGTGTGCTGGCTGCAGGCAGTGTCCACCAGAGCTCACTCAGCCCCATCACAACTTACAAGTGCCAGACAATGGAACTTCCGGTGTGTTTTTTAGCATGATGAAAACATACACCATCTCATTATTATAAAGTTGTAACACTTAGATATTTGAGCTTCTCTTACTTTTGCCAGGACACCTAATGGTTTCTCTAACATGGGCAATGTCACTTTTCCCCGACAAACTACAAAAGCCCAACAGCTGTCCTTGTATCCAGGGAGGGGCATCTTTAATCAGCACCATGTTTTTTCTGAGCCTGACAATTTTACTTCCAGTAAGTTTTTTTGGTTTTTTTTTTTTTTGCCTATGGAATGGATTTTCATGCTAAAGTGTCCCCAGAACTACAAAAGGAAACACTGTTATTCCACCATCATGTTCACTGTGCTGAATGGAAATTTTACTTGTATCATTTTGCAATGACTGTGGAAGCCATTGTGCTGGGAGGGCCTGGAATTAGCCTGAGCTGTTTTGCTTAAGTTCCTGCATGGCCCTGGCTCCTGGTCAGGGCACGAAGCATTAGTAATTAGTAATTAGTGATTAGTAATGTTGCTTTGTGGGTTCGAGGAGGTTCAGGGAGATTTGTCCCAGCTCGTCAGTGCTGTTTATTGAAAACAGTGAGATACAAGGACCTACTGTACAGCACAAGGAACTATACTCAATATCCTGTGATGACCTATAATGGAAAAGAATCTGAAAAAGAATTAAAAATATATATATATACACACACACACATATATATGTATAACTGAATCACTTTGCTGTATACTTGAAAATTATTTAATAATTATTAAAATTATTTAATAATTATTTAATAATTTGTAAATTATACTCCATTAAAAATAAATTAAAAAAATAAAACGAAACAAAGCAAACTAAACAAAAATCAGTGAGATAGAGGATTTGTATGTAGTCTCAGTGAGACCACCTAGAGGGGTCTGCTATTGAAGCTGGTTATGCCTCAGGAATGTGCCTAGGGGACCCATGAAACATAAAGATCTCCAGCTACGCCTCTATTTTGGTATTGAGGTATTCCAGGTGATTCTTGATCCAAGATAGGAAATGCATCCAGCCACATGTCTTACAGAAGCGCGGACAAAGGATCCTGTACCTGGCCTCTCTGGGGCCCTTACAATGAAACAACCACTAAGTGTGATGCGTATTAACTTTACTGCTGTTGCTATATTGTATCCTCTTCCCGTTTCAAACTGTAGAATTTGGATCCAGTGAGTCTTCATTAGCAGCGGATTCCTGTTTAACTGCCAATCAGTTATACAAGTGCAGCTGTTCACTTGTATTCAATTCTATATGCCTAATGGATTACCTTACCTGCAGCATGGTCCCCCAAGAGCTATACACCTGTACTCCAAGCATCTCGTTCAGCACACTGAATGCAGAGTCTTCTGTGCACCACCTACAAGAAACTTCAAGAGGCTTGTGCTTCTCTTAAGATTTGGGGTGCTCTGAGTTGACTCTCTTACAGGGCACCATCCCAGTTCCCCAGCAAACTTCAAGAACTTGGTACTTACATGGATTTCCAACACGTTGCTCAGCACACAACATGGGGGACAAGAGGTCAAGAGACTTGGACTCTGTGGTGTTGGAATGTCATTTATATATACAGGACTGAAACCACCAAGAATTATGACAGGGATGTTGTGAAAGGAGTGACCGTGATGCAAGTACTGAAATCTTCAAGGAATGAGAGGGAGGGACCGAGGGGTCTGTAGTGACCGCAGCAAGCAGGTCTGATGATATGAGATTCAAAGTTGGAGACTCTGGAGAGAGGGGCAGAGAACAATCTTTCAGGCAGCAAGGAGAACACCACCTCCGGGCGCAGGGGAAGGAAGGAATGTGAGTGCAGGAGGCATGGTTCAGCAAAGGGAAACCAGGGTGCTGCGGTGGGAGGACCATGGAATGGCTGCTGGGCGGGTGAGAACCAAAGTGGTCCTTGACTGGCATTTGGCCCATGAGATAGTAGCTCCCTGATGGAGGTGCTGTGCTTTGGCTCAGTGACACATTCCAGGGGTTGGTCTTACACCTGGAATTGAGCACATGCTGTCAACTTCTGTGGAATCATAAATGAATGAATGGCTCTCTGGCACTGAAACCAGGATGAGATTGTTTCTTGGCAATCTGTCATTCATAGAATACCGTGAGGCTAAGCCCGATCCCTAAATTTTAGGCAATCTGCACTATGTTAAAATGGATGGGAGGAGGCCAGCTCTGAATTGGGGGTCCACGTGCTGGACTGGATGCAGGAGTGGGAAGTCAATTACAGGCCCCAGCTGGAGACAAGGCTGAAAGGGGCAAGGGGAATGTGTATGTGGGTGGGTAGGACAACAAAGGGAGAGGATACGGGTTTAGAATAGGGTCATTGATCCAGCAATCCCACTCTTGGGCATATGTCCAGACAAAACTGTAATTCATAATGATACATGCAGCCCTACGTTCATAGGAACACTATTTACAATAGCCAAGACAAAGAAACAACCTAAACGGCCACTGACAGCTGAATGGATAAAGAAGATGTGGTATATATATACAATGGAATATTAGCCATTAAAAAGAATGAAATAATGCCATTTGTAGGAACAAGGATGAATCTAGAGATTATCATACTAAGCGAAGTAAGTCAGAAAGAGAAGGACAAATACCATATCACTTATATGTGAAATCTAACATATGACACAAATGAACATATCTATGAAACATATAGAACAGACTTGTGGTTGCCGAGGCAGGGTGGGGGGTGGGAGAGGGAAGGATTGGGAGTTTGGGAATTAACAGATACGAACTATCATATATAGGATGGATAAACAACAAGGTCCTACTGTATAGCACAGGGAACTATATTCAATATCCTGTGATAAACCATAATGGAAAAGATATATACATATATATATATATGTATGTATAACTGAGTCACTTTGCTGTACAGCAGAAATTAACACAACATTGTAAATCAACTATATTTTAATAAAATTAAAAAAAATAGGGCCATTGAGAACTAACTCTTTACATCTTTCATGTGTAGGCTGGCATGCTCCTCTGGGGACTTCAGTTGTTAGTCTTAAATCCCGTCACTGATATGTTGAACATGCTTGAGGCATGCATCGTGATCACGATACCACTTGATTTGAGACACAGCCCTGCTACACTTGAGTCGGTGGGGGTGGACTTTCCCAGCCCCCGGATGAACGCTGCTATAGCCCCTTGACTTTCCCTCCTTTTATTATGTAATAAAAGTAGGGGCTCCACCTCGTAACATGTGGAGTCTTAGCAGATATAGAAGACAGTGTGGGCACCGAAGTATGGGTTCTGGGTTGGTGTCGCCCTGCTAAAGTTGCACCAATTAGCCTTTGGGGGCAGACATCCTATAAGGATGGAAATAGTTGTGTAATATGGGGTCTGGTTTTTCTTTTAAACCCACATTTCCTGTCATCTATTTTGATGACTTGAATAATTAGGACATTAACTTGCAATAACATTTAGATGCATGGCAAGTATGAAAAATGAATACAATAGAGTTGATATCCCACATTTTAGCTAAGCTTTGTTCTTCGTGAAAGTTTTAAAAGGTTGCTGCAAATCCTTTGACCCTTCCATCATCAGGAGGTGGGAGCTACGGCTCTTCCGCATGAGAGTGGGGTTGTGACTGCATCCGCCAAGAGAGTCCGGTGTAGTGGAGTGGGGTGACCTCTGGGCTAGGTCATGAAAGGCCATGCAGCTTCTACCTTGTTCACTGGAATGAATGTTCACTCTTGGAGCCCTGAGCCTCCATGTAAGACTTCCAGCTACACCAAGGCCACCATGGAGAAGCCTTGTTTAGGTGCTCTGGTCTGCAGCCCTGGTCTTTTGAGTCATCCCAGTGTAAGTGCTAGCTATGTGAGGAAACAGACCTTTAGATCAGGGGTTGGCCGACTTCTGTAAAGGGCCAGATCGTGTGGCTTCGTGGGCCCTCTGATCTCTGTCACAAGTACTCAACTCTGCTATTACAGCACACAAGCAGCCACAGACAACACACAGTGAATGGCTGTGTTCCAATAATGCTTATTTGCAAACACAGACGATAGGCCCACACGCTACAGTTCGCTGACCCCTGTTTCCGATCATTCTAGTCCCCAGTCATTGAGCCTAACATCCCAGCAGAGATGGAAGAGGAAAGACAAACCATCTTCCTTGTGCCCCATCTAAATCTCTGACCCACAGAATCTGTGAAGCTAGTACAGTGGCTGCTGTTTACCCCCACTGCGTTTGGGGTTGTATATCACACAGGAATAAATAATTAGACAGTTTTATACTAGGTGGGCCTCATCAGGAACCTGAGACTTAGCAAAGACCTGAAGGAGGAGCATTAACCAAGAGGGGGTGAGTCTGGGGGAAGAGCATTCCAGGCAGAGGGAACAGTCGATGCAAAACCCCACGGTGGAAGGGAGCCTGGTGTATATGAGCAGCAGCAAGGACACTGCAGGAGAACAAGGGCTCTGCTGAGATGGCCCGGCGACCTTGCACATCTCCACATAGGCATGCAGGCGAGCCTTGAATGCAGTCTTACCCAGGTCTTGGGGGACAGTCCCGTGCTTCCTCCTGCGGCAGGGGGAGGTGAGCCTAGTGAGCAGCTGTTGCAGGCAGTTTCATATCTCTCTCTCAAGGCATGCCTGTTTCTCTTCCTTCTCCAGACTTTCAGTTGAGCAAGGTGTTTCCATGCCTTCCCTCCATGCCTCTCCCTGCCCCCAAGGACACAGCAGCAGCCACCTGTGAAAGTCTATGAAACTGTACTTTAGAGTTGGCTGCTCAGCAGCAAAGCCACCCACTCCTCAGGTCTGTTCATCTGGCCCCTCGGGCTTGGTGTCATCCTATGGGACAAGGGACGCCAGAAGCTGACATCGTGCTGACTGCTTTTGCTGGCAGTGCAAGTGATAACCGATTTAAATCCATGTGGGCTGGTTGCCTCCTTACAGCCAAATCTAGCCCAAGTGACCAGCCTAGGGGTCAGGGACTGCTGGACCACAAAGCAGCATAAATGGAGGTGGAGTATGGAGATGAGGTCAGAGAAGAAAAGGGACCAGGTCGTGCAGGACTGTGGCTCTTATGCAGAGAGAAAGCGGGAACCACTGTCCAGTTTTGAGCAGAGGAATGGCTCATGTTGTCAGAGGATCGCATTAACACACATAAATTCTAAAAATGTTTCCTTAAAGTATATATATACATATATATGTAAGTTATTGTTGCGATTATTAGTAAAAGTGGCTGACATTTCTTTCACGGTTAACTTTCTCTGCGTCTGCCTTCCTGGCTCCTCCACACTTTGTCGTTTGGGGGCTGCCTCCTTCCACTCACGCTCTGCACTTTTTCATTGACGTTCGTCTCCCTCCGTGAGCATCACCTCTCTTGGATTCGGGGGCACAGCGAAGAGTTCTTCTCCAGGAGGCGTTGAGCTCCTCGACGCCGAGGCTGGTCTCACCCCTTTGGCCGGGTACCCAGGGGGCGCTCGGGCGGGAGCGGATGCATGTGGCGCTCAGCAGGGAGCGCCGCCACGGAGGCCCTGGCCTCTGGGAGCGTTGCTGTCTGGGTTTTGTGTTCGCAGAGCCGAGACTGCGGGACTACCGCACTCCCCAAGCTGCAGGCGCCTAGTCTTACGTCTGGTGGGGCGGCCTCCGCTCCCCCTCGCCCAACCCAGTCTCCTCCCTCTGTCCCTCCCACCTGCACGTGTTGGACGTCGAGACAGCCCAGAGCCAGGGCCCCTTTCTCCTCCCCACCTCCGGCTGCCCCTCCCCTTTATGGTCCCCACCTCCCTCCCCTCTCTTCAGCCCCCGCGCCCCCATCCCGGTCTGCCCAGGCTCGACCCGAGGCCCGCCTCTGCCCGCCTCTCCCCGCCCCTCCGGTCCAGCCCCGTCCCTTCCTCCCCCTCCGCGGCTCTCCTCTCCGGGCCTCCTTCCCGCCCCCTCCCCTCCCCGACTGGCTGGGTCCGCTCGGACTTGGCCCGCGTCCCGCCCCCTCCAGCCCTCGGCGCCACCCTCAGCGGCTCGGCTCCGCCACTTCGGCGCTGGCTCCCGGGGCCGCCGGGAGTGGGCTGCTTCGCGGGCGCGCTTGGCCGGCGACGCGGCAGGTTCTGGACGTCTATCTGTCCGTCGGTCCGCAGAGAATATCCAGTTCCGCGGCCCCGGGATGGGGCGGGCCCTGCTGCCGCTCCTGCCGTGGCTCTTCCTCCCCGCGCTGTGGAGGGGAGGTGAGTGCAAGGGGCCGGGGGCCGGGCGCGGGGGGCCGGGAGCTCGCCGACTCGGGCGCACCCAGCAGCTGGCAAGTTTGCAGACACCTCCCCCCGCCCCAGCGGTGCCGGGTGCTCCCACCGACGCACTGTCCCGGCACCCAGGCTGGGTCGAGGGCGCGCGTCCCGGTGGAGCCGGGGAGGGGTGGGCGCCGAGGGCTCCCCTTAACCTCCAAGAGGGAAACAGAGCTCGGCCGGGCGCGCTGCAAGTCCTGAAATTTTCGGCAGAGGGGAATGCGCCGAAAACTTTTCCCTGGACATGGTTGCGTGGTTGGACCCAGGCTCTGGCGGGAGTTGTGGGAGCCGCAGACCCCATCATCCCCCGAGGGGCCGGAGACCAGCAGGCTGCGGGAGTTGGGGTCGCAATCCCGGTGCTAAGATCCCCCAAGGCCCAGAGTGCGACCGGGAGGGACTGTGGTCCGGCTGCTCCCCCCGGGCCCTCATGGGCAACATTAGCAGGGACACCCTGGGAGCGTGGGGACCCCGGAAAAATGGGAAGCATTCTTTTCACTCCTGTTACTGCTGAACCGAATCTAACGTGCTTGGTCAGCGTCTAGGTTTATCTCGACTCTGCCAGGCATTCCAGTATAAATACTCTTACCCATCCAGTACTGGATGGGTAAGTGGTGGCAAGGGAGGGCAGGTCCCATTCTGCATCAGCAGCTTGTTTGGAGGGTAAGTGATTAACGGGTTAGAAGTTTAATCGCTGATGCATTGCTTAAGGAAGCTGGAAGAAATTTAACCAGGCTTTATACTGAATGAACACATCTCAGGCATTTTCCCTAAACTAAAAGGTTTAGCTTTCACCTATTATAGTCAAAGATGTTTTTTAAGAATACCTGGGAAGTTCAATTTATAGTTAAACAATTTACTTCAGATTTTTTCCCCGTGAAGTTTTCATTGGAAAGCTCAGTTGCTCAAATAAGAAATTCTTAAGCAGTGCACACATTAAATTACATAGACAATTTATAATTTGGGGCAACATAGCAATTTGAAGCAAACATCCGAAACATAAACCAAGCAAAGAATTAAAGCAATTCTGTTCTTTACCCCCAGCCCTCCACTAAACCCTCAAAAATTCCTCAGCATTACTGCCAGATCCTTTTTCATAATCTGCTGCAAATCTGTTATATTTTGCTACTAGGGAAGGCTGGCCATTAATGGTAATCTTGGACATAGTGAATGTGGTGAAAATTATGGGAAAAGTAATAGAAACAGTAGTTTTGGTGGAAGACATTTTTTAAATGGGCTGTTTTTCTAATTTTTTTAAAAAGCTGTAATAAAGAAACTTTTGTAGCCAATAATCAGTTTAGGCAGATAATCATAAAAGGTCTGTTAAAATCCACCCAGCGGGAAGAACGAAAAGTTTCTCCAGTGTTTCTTTCCCTACCTTTTGCTTTTCATCTCGAATTTATCTGTGAGATGTCTGGCAGTGTTACATTTTACTTTGTGAAAAGCTGGAAGAATGGGCTTCTCACTGGCCAAATTAGGGCAGAAGTAAGAGTGCTGTAGGAAGAGATTAAAAATGGTTATTGGACCCCTCATCTAGGTTTACGATTTTCATATTGCATGTTGTGGTTTCCAGTGGTTTGCTCACCAGGCAGGAGAGGGGAGAGAGAGACAGGGTGTGAATGTGTGTTTAGACTCTACACTGTAAAGGAATGGATAATTACAGTTTACGCATCACTTTCACCCTGGAATCCTCCCTACCGCTCACCCCCACCCCATACACACAAACACCCTCCCACAAAGACAAACACACACAGAACTGAAACTGCTGAACCAGGGGTGTTTCTGGGCTCACCAGTCTTTCCTTTCTGTTCTGTCTCTGATGGGGGTGCCAGTGAGCAACAAATCAAGCAAAGGGTAGCTCTAGAGGGCCCAGGAGAAGCTCGAGGACAAGAAATACAGAGGTGGATGAAAGCGAAGGCATTGCAAGGACCTAGCCGTTGCCCCGAAACTCAGCCCTTAGAACTAATTGGACTTTTAAAACTCTTCAGTGTTAGCATTTCTCTCCCAAACTGAAGCTGTCACCACGTTACAATATATTGTCAACATTTTCCCAGAAAGGACTTTAAGATGTCTAGTTGCTTATGGGCTTTGTATCAATGGACTCAAATGCTTTGTGGAAGTAAGCAGGGCACGTTTCAAAACTAAGTAATTTTTCAAAACTTATTCTGATCCACTTCCTTAAAGTTAGGGTTAGGGTTAGGGTTTTTCAAATTGAGAATAATTATTTTTTGTCTTATTTTTAGAAATAATTTCCAGGTTATTCTAGGAGCAGGGCCAGTGGGTTGCCAATCAGAGCTGGTTACGAACAGGTTGCATCTTTAGGTGCCGGTGAATTGGGAACATGCCGCCAAGGTAGGGAGGCTGAGGCCGGACCTTGGTTTAAATGGGTTCCCCGGCCTGGAAATGAACATATGCAGACCCTCCGCTTCCCACATAATGGCCAGAATGAGACTTTGAAGATGAATCGGGCTGGGTTGCCCCCTTGTCTGACATCCTCCAGTGGCCTCCCTTCTTTAACGAGAGTTGGCAAGGACTCAGGGGCCTCCCTCTCCCTTTTTGACTCATTTCCAGTTACTCCCCGCTTGTGGCTGGAGCGGCACGTCTCTCCGGCGCTTTTGCTGTGGATGTCCCCTTTGGCTGGAATCTTTTCCCCAGGATCTCTGCACACTGGCTGTTTCTAGTCGTTTGGGTCTCAGCTCAGATGTTCTCCTGGAGAGGCCTTCCCTCACTGCCACTGCTGCCAAAGTTATACACACACACTCCATGAAACAACACTACTGCCACCTGATGGGTTCCTCTTCGCTTTCAGAGCGTGATACTCATTTCAGGTGCTCAGCATCTGCAGATGGTATCAAAGACCCAGGCCTCTGCAGGTCTCACCGTGTGTTCCTCCCGCTTCTCTCTTCCTACTGGCTTTTCCAGAAACAGGTGCTGCAGCTCCCATGACCTTGTGCTTGGGGCTTGGTTGCTAGAAAACAATCTTTCATTTCACCGTGATGCCAAAGTGATCTCCTTACTAGAAATGTTAGGGTAGATTTTTGGACTATATTAAGGCCAATAGAGCAAGGTTAACGTATTTTATAGTCTCTTAACGATCCCAACTTTAAAAATAAGTCAAAAGCCAATTTTTCATGTTAAAGACACAGTTTTAACAGCTCCTTGCCCAGGGCGAATTGCCCAATTCCCAGGTCATTGGGGTCCCGAGTGCCTTGACTCTGGCCTGTTGTTACTAGTTTAATCTTAAACCAAAGCACGTGGCTCTGGTTGGGATGCATCTCAGCAGGAAGTTAAACATTATAAAACCTGAAAAAAGCGGGTTCAGTCTGTGTGCTCCTAGGGCTTGGAATGAAAATTAACAGGGGCTGCAGCTCAGGGGCTGAGTGGCCAGTGGGCTGGGCTTCCTGTCCTGCCTAGCTGGCCTCTGGGGAGCCCTGGGGCAGTGACTAACTCTCAGGACCTCAGTTTCCTCACTGGTCCTGTGGGACTCTTTGTTATTTATGGAAGGATGAATGAGCCGGTGTCACATGGTATATGCTTCAAAACTGTTAGCCATTATTACCCATGCTTCCTCTCCCTTCTCAACTCAAATTTTGCGGTAATTGTTTTTCTTAAACAAAAGGTATTGGGGGAAAAGTTTCTTCTTTTCTCACTGAAATAAGTCCTAAATTGCAACTTGAAATACGAGGGCGGACCTATGGGCCATCCTCCACTGTTCAGAGCGCTCTGGTGGAGGGGCTGTGGGTGTCCACCCCAGAACGCTGAAGTCCTTGCTCTGTGGGACTGTTTTCTATTAGTTCTGCTAGCAAAACCCACGCTTGTCGCCTCAGATGAGGCAGGGCCTGTCCTGACCACTCCCCTCTTCACCCCCCCATCACCCTCACTTGTTGAATTCAGGGTTAACTCAGTCCAGGAATCGCTTCCTGTCATGTGCCTCTCAGGAAGGTATAAAAATGAAGTCCAATTCCTGCTCAGCTTTTCCCACATCACTCTACTCTAAAGTGGGTGTGGTTTTGTTTTGGTTTCATAACTTTTGGGGGGGTTGTTTGAGTGTAAACATCCAGATAATTCCTTTCCTTTTTTCCAGCTAAAACTAGGTTTGCCAAATGCAGTCTTCTGGCTGCAATGGCTAGAGAATGAGGCTTTGTTTCTTAGATGACGTTCTGTGTCTGAGTGGGTGTGTGCAGGTAGTCTTGTAGCAGATAGACCGGACAGGGAGGCCCAGGTGCACTCCTGGCTTCCAGATGCTTCCTGCTTGGTGGCAGGTGTAAGCGAGCCCCCCCTGGGAAAGGCCCAGACTCCTCTGCATCCCACACTCTGGGCATTTGCTAACCCCTGACCCAGAGGTAACTTGTTCCCTATCTTGTTCCAGCCCTGCTGCCTCCAGCTAAATGCTGAAAATGCAGCGTGGCAGGAGGATCCTGTATGCAGCCCGTCGCAAGAATACCGAGAGTACCTACCAACCCAGCACTTTCTCTTTCCTGAGACTTTTTTTTCTTTGTCTGAAGTGTGGCTGTTGAACCGTATGGAAGATTTTTAACCACAGTGAGAGCCCAGGTCTTCCCCAATTTTGTGAGGCCTGGAAGCCTGGCCCCTCCAGCACCTGGAGCAGCTGGGCAGCCCTCCCTTCTTGGTTGCCTTGTCATTCCCACTCTGTCTGGGCCTCTGTCAGCCAGCAGGATCCAGTAGGCCTGGCCTAGCTACCACATCCAGGTCACCTTCTTAGGTCCTGGTGTTTTCAAGTGAAGGAAAGATAGTATGTCTTCAAGAGTTTGTTGAGAAACCTGCACTCCATTCTAAACCATTTTATTTCATCCTTTTGTCCATTTCATCCGCTGTTAATGCCTCTTTCACTTAACGATAAAATGGACTTTCCATGAGTCTTGGGGGTGGCAGGGGTGGCGGAAGGAGCAGGGCAGAGGGGAGAGGGAGAAAAAGAGAGAGAGGAGACATATGTTGACTTTATGTTTGGCCCAATATCATATATGAGAAGTTTTACACCAAAAGCTAAGCATGTTTGAGAGACTTACGCTTGGAGAAAAACCATTGCATTTCATAAGAGCAATGCATAGATATTTGTGGCACCACATTTTATGCTTGTATGTTTCTCCTTGTCCGCAGTCATTAACGGTGTCTTCCGGATTTTTCCCAGTCGATCCCTTCAAAGGTGTTGTCTAGCTTCTGGGGAGCCAGCCAAGGGCCCAGCGGGATCTGATCATCATGGGGTTAGAGCTCTGCCCCAGCTCACTCAGGGAGGGGGCCCATCCTCACAATTTAGGTCTCAGGCTGCCGCTCGACAGTCAGGCAAACACTGCTTGACAGATCCCTTTTCTTTGTAGTCTGCTTTTTGGGGCACGGGGTGGGGTTGGGTGCTCTAGCTACTACAGGCATTCAGGGCCAGTAGACGCCTTAGAATGTGCCTGAGCTCTGGTCCTGCCTCTCCTTGGACATACAAAGGAAAGCCTTGTTTATTTTGGAGACGAGATTGTTTTACTACTGTAAGCCGTGGGGCTTTTAAAAGCTACTAATAGAAGACCGATTTCATTATCGCTTTAGAAAATGATCTTTTTACCAGTAAGGACAGGCTGTCTTCGTGGAGGATATTAGAACATAGACTCAAACTTGCTGAAAGTACTCTTCTGTCCCTGCGCTACTTAGTGAATGCACAGCGAAGTGATGAATATTCATGGGCTCCCAAGGGTGGCCTGTCTTCGGAGGCCCGTTTTCCACTCGCTGCAGTTCAGGGCAGGCTGCCTCCACGCAGGAAGTGAAAGCAGCCTGTAAGCCTTTTTCCAATTCTGGCACACGATTCAAAGATTTGTGGATGAAAACAATGTCCTTTGAAAGTTTGGGGACCAAGAAAAAAAGAAGCTCTTAGATTTAGCATGAGATCTCAAGCATTAGTTTAAAAGAAAAATAACCACTTTGAGAGTCTGAAGATGTAAGTCCTCATCCCAGTTTCAACGTGCAGGGACAGCTGGGGTGCGATGCTTCGCCTGTCTGAAATTCCACATCTCCGTTGATTAAATGGCGTGGGGGGCGGGTTGCAGATAGGTGATTCTGGGGCCCCTGGTGGGTAGAAAATGGATTGTATCTGAAGGAGACAAGTGGGCTGGGATGTTTTCTCATCGTGAGGTTCAGACATGGTGCCTTCCATGAGTGTGATGCCGCCAGGCCCCAGCCCTGCGCCTGACGCTGGCAAAAGGAGTGCAGGCATCAGCCCAGAAGTGGGGCTAGAGGCAGTGTGGGGTATTTCTTAAAAATGAGTCATGCCAGTGGCTTCTTTACTGTGGGAAGTTGCCCTTCCCCGCTGCCTGGGCTGTGTCCCCATGAAGGACCCCCTCCAGCTCTATCTGGGGCAATAGAATAGTCTGGAAACACGGAGGTGTATTTCTGAGGATACTGGACCTGCCCAAACAAATGACAATATGTTAGGTCACAAATTAAGTCTCAATACGTTTAGAAGGATTTAAATCATACAAAGTGTGTTTTCTGGGGATTCTCTGGTGGCGCAGTGGTTGACAGTCCGCCTGCCGATGCAGGGGACACGGGTTCACGTCCCGGTCCGGGAAGATCCCACATGCTGCAGAGCGGCTGGGCCCGTGAGCCATGGCCGCTGAGCCTGCACGTCTGGAGCCTGTGCTCCACAATGGGAGAGGCCACAGCAGTGAGAGGCCCGCGTACCGCAAGAAAAAAAAAATGTGTGTTTTCTGAACACATGGAATGAAGTTAAAAATTAACAATGGAAGAAATTTAAGAAATCACAAAAGTAGAAATTGAACAACACTACTAAATAACGAATGGGTCAAAGAAGAAATCACAAAGAAAGTTAGAAAATATTCTGAGATGAATGAAAATGAAAACACAGCAACACTTATGGACTTATGGGATGCATCTAACGCAGTGCTAAGAGGGAAATTTATAGCTGTAAACACTGATATTGGAAAAGAAGATAGCTCTCAAATCAATAACCTAAACTTCCACCATAAGAAACTAGAAAAAGAAGAATAAACTAAACCCAAAGCAAGCAGAAGGAAGTAAATAATAAAAACTAGAGAGGAAATAAGTGAGATATCACTTTATACACATTAGGATGGGAATAACAACAAAAGGCCAGTAACAGAGGTTGGCAAGGATTTGGAGAAATTGTTCATACACTGTCGCTGGGAAGGTAAAAGGGAGCGGCCTCTTTGGAAACAGGGTGGCAGTTTCTTCAAAGGTTAAACATGAAGTTACTCTATGGCCCAGCAATTCTCCTCTTAGGTGGATATCCAAGACAAATAAAAAATGTGTATTCACACATACAAACAACAACAAAAAAGTCTAATTATTCAATATTATGATATAATTTTATATTTAGAAATTTAAAACTCTTTTATTAAAAACATTGTAGAATGTTAAGCTCCAAAGCATTTTGGCTGCAAGAACCAGGAGAAAGTCAACTAGGAAGCATTTTCACAATACAGAAGCCCAGGTCCCACCCAGGACCTATGGACTCCATCTTTGGGGTGTGGCCCTGTCCTGCGTGGGTCCAGGCCGTTGTGTGCCACATCTCTTGTTACGCTCCATGGATCCAGTGTGTGTGATTCTGGAGGAGGGGTGCAGAGCCTCACACCACCCCCTGGACTCCTCCCCCCAGGGCATGTATCAGAACCTGGCCGCTGAGGGTAAGAATAAAATAGTTATGTTTATCCAGGGAAGGCAGCAAGTCTGGGACTAGGGTGAGAGCTGTGAGGCTGGATGATTCCTCAAGCCAAGTGCTCTTATTGAGACAGGAAGGGGGCAGGGCACACAACCTTTAAAAGAATGACATAGCCCTGGAGGACACGACATAAACTGGTTAGAACCAACTAGGTCCAAGATGGCAGACGAGTCGACTTCCACTAGACTTTGAGCCTCATTACACACTCACGGTAATACATCAGCCAAATGACACACCCACAGGAGTCATGACAGTGCCCCGGTCAACCGTAAAATGTCAAAAAGTGGGCAGTGACCCAATTCCTGGAAATCCGCACCTTCCCCAAAATAGTTGCAATAATCCGCCCACTCATTAGCCTATGAAATTACCCACCCCTATGAAAACCAACAACCCCCAGACCCTGGCATCTCTTGCCTTCTGAGACGGCCCACGCTCTGTCTGTGGAGTGCGTTTCTCCCTGAATAAACCTTCTTTCACTTTACTATCGCTCACTCTTGAATTCTTTCCTGCGTGAAGCCAAGAACCCACACTTGGCGGCCCATCCCAGGGACTCACCCGAGACCTGGGACGAGACCATCCTCTTGTGCCCCACTCTTTTTCCTGCAACATTATGATTTTGGGACCTACGGGTGGAAAAAAGATTCAAGGAGGGTTCCCATCATTCTTGTCAGGTGGGCCGGCTAGTAAACAGAAAGGCCTATCTTTCTCTTTTTACCATCACATTTTTTTTTCTTACCTACTCTTTTATTTACATACTCAAATCTTGCGATGAAATATTTAGGATACACAGAAGAATATACAGGAATAAAACTCACCTCTGTGCTCACCACTCAGCATCAGAAATCAGACACGAGCGGTACAGTTGAAGCCCCCCACTGCTCCCCTCTCTAGTCTCATCCCTTTGCTCCCCTCCTCCTGGAGAAAAGCACTACCCCCTCCCCGCCATCGGTGTTTTAATTCCCACTCATCTCTCTATCCTTTGATCACGCATAATTATATTGGTAACACTGTAGTGTTACCATGTCCTTGGGGTTTACGTTTGTTTGCACGTTACAGAAAACCTCGCTTCAGCGGCTCCACCAAAGGGGACATCAACTGGGAGTCCTACCATTCATTTCGGTTTTGACACTAACTGCCTAGAGTGAGCAGAGCCTCCACAGGTTAAAGGCTCAATCCCGTAAGACTGCCTCCCCGCCAACGCCCACTTCAGACACCAGCTCAGATGGAGTGTCCAGGCTGCCCACACTTCTGCCCAGCTGACTATAAATTCAGAATTCCCATGGCCTCCTCTCCCCCTCAGGTTTGATACTTCGCTAGACTGATTCACAGCACTCAGTAAAGCGCTATCCTTAGGATTACTGTTTCATTATAAATGATACAACTCAGGAACAGCCAAATGGAAGAGACATATAGGGCAAGGTATGTGGGAAGGGGCTCGGGCCTTCCATGCCCCCTCTGGTGTACCGCCCTCCCAGCTCATCACCAACTCAGAAGCTCCTCAGACCTTGTTGTTTAAGCCCTTTATGTGGGGTTTTATGACACAAGCATGATGGTTTAAGTCATTGGCCATTGGTGATTAAACTCAGTGTCCACTGTCAGAGACGTATTTGACCCCGAAGGCATCTGGGATGAGCCACTTTTCTGTCACCATATTTTGCAATTCATCCGCATTAAACTTAGTAAATCCCCGCTTCTTGGGGATGTGGATTTTCTGGAGGCCGGGGAACTTGAACTTGGCCCTGCCGAGGGCCTCAGTCACGTGCTCCTTGTTCTGCCACTTGGTGTGGATGGACATTATGACCTGGCCAGTGTGGCCACTGGCCACTGTGCCCTGGGGCTTTCCAAAGGCACCGTGCATACCTGTCTGGAGCCTAGATTGGAGTTAGCATGCCAGACATGAATGTTCACTGCAGAGGGCTGTCTCCAGGGTCCCTTAGAGCAACCCGTACAGGCAACAGGCTGCGTGTACTTCCGAGGAGGCTGCTGTTTGCATCCACTGCACACTGGGCTCCCATGGGGAAGAGAGCATGGTGGGCTTAGTTGGCTGCAAACATAGTATTTAATTATTATACTTTTGATGTCTTCAGAGTCTATAGTGATACTCCCTGTTTCATTCCTGATATTAGTAATTTTTTTTTTTTTTTTGTGGTACGCAGGCCTTTCACTGTTGTGGCCTCTCCCGTTGCGGAGCACAGGCTCCGGACGCGCAGGCTTAGCAGCCATGGCCCACGGGCCCAGCCGCTCTGCGGCGTGTGGGATCTTCCCAGACCGGGGAACGAACCCGTGTCCCCTGCATCGGCAGGCGGGCTCTCAACCACTGCGCCAACCAGGGAAGCCCTGATATTAGTAATTTTTGTCTTCTTTTTTTCTTTGTCAGTCTTGCTAGAGATTTATCCATTTTATTGATCTTTTCAAACAACCAGCTCTTTGTTTCATTGATTTTCTCTATTGCTTTTCTTTTTTCAATTCATTTCCTATATTTATTTTCTTCCTTCTGCTTGTTTTGGGGTTGCTTTGCTCTTCTTTCTCCATGTTATGAGATTAAACTACTAAATAAAATTTCCCCTCAAAACTGTGTCAACTGTGTCCCACATATTTTGATACATTGTAATTTCATTTTCATTCAGTTCAATGTATTTTTTAAAAAATTTCCCTGAGACTTCCCCTTTGATCCGTAGATTATTTAGACATTTAGTTTGCAAGTATTTGGAAAATTTCTTGTTACCTTCTGTTATTAATTTATAATAATTTCCATTGTAATCAGAGAGTATAAACTGTATGATTTTAGTTCTTTTAAATTCGTTGAGATTTGCTTTATGGCTCAAGATAATGGTTTTTCTTGGTTTATATCCCATCGTCATTGGGAAAGAATGTGTATTCTGCTGTTGTTGGGTGGAATGTTCTATAAATGTAGTCTAGACTCTTTTCATTGGCAATCTCATCAAGTTCTTCTTTATCCTTGCTTATTTTGTGCCCAGTCCTTTGATCGATTGTTGAAAGAGAGATGTTGGAAGTCTCCAATTATAATTGTTGATTTGTTTATGTCTCCTTTCAGTTCTATTGGTTTTTGCTTCACATATTTTGAAGCTCTTTGCTTTAGTGCATACTCATTCAAGACTCCTGTGTCTTCTTGGTAGATTGACTCTTATCCTTACATAATGTGTCTTACTGTCTCTGATAATTTTCTTTGTTTCGAAATCTACTTTATCTGATGTTAATGTAGGCATCCTGCTTTTCTTTTGGTTAATGGTTGCATGATATGTCTTTTTTCTATCTTTTTGTTCAACTTGCCTATATCATTATATTTGGAGTGATTTTTTTATAACTGGCAGATAGTTGGGTCATGTTTTTTAATCTACTCTGCCATTATCTGTCTTTTAATGGAAATATTTATGTCATTTACATTTAATGTAATTTGTGGTCTATTAGGTGTTGATGTTTTACCAGTTCAAGTGAATTATAGAATCCCTACCTTCTTCTAAGTCCCTTTACCTCCCCCATTTAAAGCATAATTATCTTAAATATTTCCTCTTCATATATAAAACCACATCAGACAGTGTTACAGTTTTTCTTCAACCATCAGATGTAGTTTAGAAAAATCAAGAGGAGGAAGAAATTCTATTGTATTGACCAGTATTCTTGCTTTCTGTGTTTTTTCCTCCCTCCTGATGATTCAGGTTTTCTTTTTTTATTGTTTCTTTTCTGTTTAGAGAATTTCCTTTAGCTGTTCTTTTAGAGTAGGTCTGCTGATGACAAATTCTCTTAGTTTTCCTTAATATGAGAATATTTTGATTTCCCCTTCATTCCAGAAGAATTCTGAGTTGACATTCCTTTTCTCTCATCACTTAGGAAAATGGCCACTTCCTTCTATCCTCCATGGTTTTTAATGAGAAATTCACTGTCATATGAATTGGTTTTCCCCTCTAGGTAAGGTGTCATCTCTCTCTCTCAGTGCTTTCAAAATGTTTTCTTTGTCTTTAGTATTCAGAATTTTGATTATAATGTACCTTGCTGTGGGTATTTTGGGGGGTTATCTTATTTTGGGTTCATTCAGATGTTTAATTTTGTAGGTTTGTATCTTTTGTCATATTTGGGGAGTTTTCAGCCATTATTTCTTCAAGCGCTTTTTCAGCCTTGCCATCTTTGTCTTCTCCTTCCAGGACTCTGATGATACAAATGTTAGCTCTTCAGTAATATAGTCCTACAGGTTGCAGAGGCTCTGTTCAGTTTTTTCTGTTGTTCAGATTGGATAATTTTCTATTGCTGTATCTTCTGGTTCACTGATTCTTTCCTCTGCCCCTTCATTCTGCTGTTGAGCACATCCACTGAGTTTTTTATTTTGGTTATTGTATTTTTTAGTTCAAAAATTCCCATTTGTTTCTCTTCTCAATCTTCTCTTTCTTTACTGAGACTTTGCATTTATTTGCTAAGGCTTCCTATTTTATTCATGTGTTTCATATTCATAATTGCTCATTGAAGTATTTTTATGATTCCTTCTTTAAAAGCTTTTTCAGATAATTCCCTGTCATCTTGGTGTTTGTATTTCGTTCAGTTTCAGACAGAATTTTTTAACTGAAACCTAGACATTTGGGGTACTATGAGACTGACTCTTATTTGTCTTTTGTTTTACTTGGTTTTCTCTGAAACGCTCTGGTAGGGGGCCTCACTGCCTGGTGGGGGTAGAATTCCAGGTTCCCCACTCAGCCGCCATTGACATCTAAGTATGGGCTGGTCCTCGTCCTCATTACTGCTGGTCAGGGGTGGGGTGGGAGTTCTGGCTGAGGGAGGGGTAGGCGTGCCTGCTTACTTTCCAACTGTTCCCCACCTGACCTCCACCGACGCTAGGGAGTAGTGAAAGCCCTGAATCTCTACTAGGCTTCCTCTCATACCACCCTGCTGGGGACGAGGAGGGATGCCTTGTTAATGCCATGTGGGAATAAAAGTCGAGGCTCCCCACGTGGGCTTTACTAACGCCAACCAGTAGGGATGAAAGTGCCTGTTCCCTCCTTGACCTGCTCTGATACCACCCAGTGGAACATTTGTAGCACCCCTTCACAGCCTGGGAAGGGTCCAAGTCTAGGCTCCCCACTGATCTTTTCTGGCCTGGGTGGGGATGGGGCCGTGGTTTTTCCTGGGCTGTTTGCCTGGAGGAGAGCAGTTTACTGTTTAAAAGCCTTCTGTCTTGCTGAGGTGCCCTCTCCTAGTCCTTTGACTAGAGATAGCAGGCTTTTGTTGTTGTTTTTTGTCTTTGCCTGTTAGCATTTCCAAATCTGGGACACAAAGGACAAAAGGAGACCCAGGGAATTCGTCACCATGTTGTTCCTGGGTCCTGAGGTCCCTAGTCGGTTTACCATCTGTCCACTCTTCAGGGTTTTAAAAAATGTTCGTTTTATATATCAATATAATGCCCGGTGTTTTTAGGTGTACTTAGTGGAAGAAATAGGGGAAAGTCCATCTACTCTGTTTTTGGAGGGAATTCTGTGCCCTCTGTCACTTAAGAAAGACTTGGACAAACTGTGCTTGCTAAGGTGTTTGGTCTTTAGCGACGGTCACGTTTTAGAAGGAAATATTTTTTCCTGAAAAGAAAGACTAAAATTAATAGGATTTCAGGTATTGGTGGGCTGGAGGATGTGTGTCAGGGGTGGCAGGACAGAGGAGTTAAACTCGGGGACAGAGCGTCTCTCCCGGGTCTTGTGAAAACCATAGCTGGTTCTTGCGGAGAAGCAGCCCCAGATGACCCGGGGACCAGGGGGGCGGCTGCTTCACAACCCTGGCCAGAAAGTGTCCCCTCAGCCTTTCTGTGACCCTTGGCATGCTGCCAAAGGGGAAAGAGAGGGAAAGCCACCCTTGGTTGGGTAAACATATATTCCTGTTTCACTGCAAGAGGCTGAAGGATCTAAGTCAGCATAATCGGTTCCATATGTGGGCCGTTGATAGTCCAGACATGACTAGTTGCACCTTTGAAACCAGGCAGATCAGATGTTTCATGTTATGAAAGCCGTAACTGGCATGGATCGTGTGCGTGCGCAGTGTTCCGTGCGCAGTGTTCTGCTCTGATCTCTGAGAGGAGGAGGTGTTACCTGTCTTCCTTCACAGATGAGGAGACTGAATCTCAGAAGGACAAGGGACTGGCGCCTGGCCTCTGAGTGGCAGAGCTGGGACTGAACTCAGGCACCAGAGTTCTTGTTCTTCCCACGCTCCCAAGCCACATGGACTCTAAGCATCAGGTCTAAACCCTCAGGAGCGCCCCCCCCCCCACAAGATGATTTGGGCCACCGGATGGATCCATTCCCTAATTCTCTAGGAATTAGATCTGACCCTAATTCCTCTAGAATCACTAGAGGAGGTTTTTTAAAATCCCGAGATGCCTAAGCTGCACTGCTGGCCAGTTAATTCAAGCTCTGGGTGAAACCTAGGCATCAGAGCTTTAAAAGCTTCCCTAGAGATCCTGATGTTCTGCTGGGTTTGTAATGAAAGCACGGTGGAGAGTTAGAAAATGATGGGAAAGAGTCAGTCAGTCGCAGTCTGCTGGGGAAGCTTCTTTTGCAAAGCACTTCTATCAAGAAACAGTCAAATGGGGCTTCCCTGGTGGTGCAGTGGTTGAGAGTCCGCCTGCCGATGCAGGGGACGCGGGTTCGTGCCCCGGTCCGGGAAGATCCCACATGCCGCGGAGCGGCTGGGCCCGTGAGCCATGACTGCTGAGCCTGCGTGTCCGGAGCCTGTGCGCCGCAACGGGAGAGGCCACAACAGTGAGAGGCCCGTGTACCGCCAAAAAAAAAAAAAAAAAAAGAAACAGTCAAATGCTCAAGTCAGAAAGTGGGGTGCAGGCTGAAGGCGGTTATGGGGGGCTGCCTAAAGCCCTTTGAGTTCCTTGGAGCTTCTACTGCTAAAGTGTGTGCACAAGGCCAAGCAAGGGGGAGAGGCACCTGTGGGGCTCCAGTCTTTTTTTTTGGAGCCAATGCATTCGGGGGCCAGGGGGAGTGAGGAGTCACCCTGATAATCATGCGTTTGGCTCAGAGGCCCGAGCCGCCGCACATCCTCCAGGTGAGGGCACAGAGAGGTTGGCTAGCTTGCTTGGTGTGTTGGGGTCCCTGTTTGCCCCTCTACACCCCTTCCTCATCCTGCTCTAGGCCCCAGGAGGCCAGCCTAGGGGGAGGGCGACAGTGAACTCCCTGGGCACCGGCTCCAGCTGGTTTGTGCTAAAGGATACTAAGTTGCATTTACTTAACTAAGTATAACCCACATAGGCATTGTTTATCTGAAATCCAAGTGTAAGTGGGGCATCCCATTTTTTATCTGGCAACCCGGTGCCCGCCCACCGGAGCCCGTGTAGAAAATCTGACTCACCAGCACCATGTTTTATACCAACCCCACTTTTTACCCGGTGCGGGCATCTCAGTGGTTCACTGTCACCTCTGCTTTCTTCTGCTGAGGCTGTGACCCCTCCAGACACATGCAACCCACCAATTACTCCCCCTTGTTTCCGGTAAAGCCCCTGCCGGGGCCCCTTCCCTCAGGTCAGCTCTCGGTTTCTGCCTGCACTTTTCCTGCACTAGGTGCATTTATCCCATGAATGGCCCTTCTTCTTTTTTTTCTTTTTTTTCTTTTTTTTTTTTGCGGTACGCGGGCCTCTCACCGTTGTGGCCTCTCCCGTTGCGGAGCACAGGCTCCGGACGCGCAGGCTCAGCGGCCATGGCTCACGGGCCAGCCGCTCCACGGCATGTGGGATCTTCCCGGACCGGGGCACGCACCCGTGTCCCCTGCGTCGGCAGGCGGACTCTCAACCACTGCGCCACCAGGGAAGCCCCCTTCTTTTTAATTCTCTCCAAGTGGTGGAGTGCTGTGCACTCAAGTTAATTTTTACCATTTACGATTTGGGGACAATCAGGTCAGGTGATTTCAGGTTGAAGGTTTTTTTTTAAATGTCCTCTCATTCAGTGTTGCTACGCTTTATCAACTGAGAATCCTTTGCGTTTGCATAAAGTGAAATGATTCTAAGTAGACAGTTTCTGCTTGTTCTGGGTTTGGCCTCAGCCATCTTCGGGGGTGAGAGGAGGAGTTTTTAACCAAGTGACAGTGAAGCGCCCACGGACACAATTCAAACATCGGCCTGGGGGGCACACATGGAATGGGGGGGGCTCTGGTCCACAGAACAGCCCTTTCTCCTGGGCGGGGGGGCGACACAGGGTGTGACAAGGGAGAGGGACGGGAAGTGGACACAAACAGGATTCCAGATGCCAAAAAGCCTTTACTATAAACTACAAACCCGCCCCAGAATGGGGCCTTTCTCCTCCCAACCGCTGGGGCCTGCTTGATAGCAGATCCCACCGTGGGCAGCGAGGCCGAGGAACCCTTAGCGCCTGGGCCAAATCCTCCTTCTGCTCCGCGGCGGGGAGCAAAGAACCCCTAGGAGTTCAAGGATAAGTCCTCCCTCGTGCAGCTGCCTCTGGGTCTCCGGATTTTGAGGCTGAACTTCAGAGAGCTCGGCTCATGTCCCCACCTGTTGTGTTGTCTAAGGAGTAGGGAGAACCCGGTGTGGCTCCCACTGGCTGGCACTGCAACCCTGCTGTTATTTGACCCATCCGGCCCAGGTGCTTCTGGTCCTTTCCCAGGTCTTCGGGGTAGTAAAGTGGGCTGATGGCACGTAACACCAGCGTGCACTCTCCCTCCCGCGCAGCTGCCGCCCTGCCCAACCCTCCTCTTGCAGCTTAGAGGGACTCCAGGGTCAGGGAGGCGGCGTGAGGTTGCCACTCCACCTAATACCCCGGGACCTGCGATTTCAGCAGCCGCTGCTTCCTTTATCCACCTTGGGCTGTGATCCTGAAGCTTCAATAAAAATCTAAAGGAGGGCTTCCCTGGTGGCGCAGTGGTTGAGAGTCCGCCTGCCGATGCAGGGGACACGGGTTCGTGCCCCGGTCCGGGAAGATCCCACATGCCGCGGAGCAGCTGGGCCCGTGAGCCATGGCCGCTGGGCCTGCGCGTCTGGAGCCTGTGCTCCGCAACGGGAGAGGCCACAACAGTGAGAGGCCCGTGTACTACAAAAAAAAAAAAATCTAAAGGAGCTCATGCTGGGAAAGAGTGGTGAAGACCAGCCCTGGAGAGATTCCTTAGAGCTCTCTTTAATGGTTGCATCGATGCCCACCTAACAGAAAGGACTGGGGGCGGGGGGGTCGCAGTTCTGCTGGTGAAAAGTGCTTTCTTTTGCAAAGCACTTCGACCAAGAAGAAGTCAAATGCTCGAGTCAAGAAGTGGGGTGCAGGCTGAGGGGGGTTACTTCACAGACTTGAAGTATGCTTTTGCCTCTCATTCATGGGTGGCAATTATGCTGCTCCAGTGTTGCCATTCTCCATGCATTGTCTAAGACAGACCTTACCCATTAGTCCCAGCGCTCATTCCCACAAGGCCCAGAAATTCCTCCTTGGTGTGGTCAAAGGCCGGGTTCAGATGCAGGCCAGTCACAGCAGCAGCTGGTGTCTGTGGAGGCACTGATCATCTGATCGTCTCCCACCCCGCCGGGTACTCCTGTCCTTACAGGGGGTCAGAGCATGACAGAGCTTTCCTGAGGTCATGGGTCAGGCATCCAGGGACTGGGTGGGCTTTGGCTCTCCAACCACAGAGTTGCTGGCCAACACCCAAGCATCACTGCCCACCAACCCGTCTGCCATCATGCACGCTCCGCAAGCACTCAGCAAATATTCATGGATTTAAGGGTGGGATGCGCTACTCGAGCACACAGAAAATCCCTTACTTTTAAAATTTTATTTTATTGAAATATAGTTGATTTACGATGTTGTATTAATTTCTGCTGTACAGCAAAGTGACTCAGTTATACACATATAAATACATTGTTCATATTCTTTTCCACTATGGTTTATCACAGGATACTGAATATAGTTCCCTGGGCTATACAGTAGGACCTTGTGGCTTATCCATTCTGTATATAATAGTTTGCGTCTGCTGTTCCCAAACTCCATCCCAATCCTTCCTCCCCCGCCCGCCCCGTGGCAACCACAGTCCGTTCTGTATGTCCTTGAGTCTGTTTCTGTTTCGTAGATATGTTCATTTGTGTCCTATTTTAGATTCCACATATAAGTGATATCATATATTTGTCTTTCTCTGACCTACTTCACTTAGTATGATAATCTCCAGGTCCATCCATGTTGCTGCAAATAGCATTATTTCATTCTTTTTTATGGCTGAGTAATATTCCATTGTATACATGTACCACATCTTCTTTACCCATTCATCGGTCGATGGACACTTAGGTTGCTTCCATGTCTTGGCTGTTGTGAACAGTGCTGCTGTGAACATAGGGGTGCGTGTATCTTTTTGAATTAGAGTTTTCTCCGGATGTATGCCCAAGAGTGGGATCGTATGGCAGCTCTGTTTATAGTTCAGAAAATAGCTCTTTCCCTAGCATCCCCTCATTGACCAGTTTTGAGTCCGAGAGGCTGTGGTCCTCAGTATCTGCCCCACCGCAGCTGCAGGTGGTTTGGGGAGGAGATGCTGCTGCAGAGGCCTGGCTACAGACCCACCACAGTCCCACTCCCAGCCACAGCAGTGTCCCTGCCTGTGTCACACCCATTTGTTCTGTAGGTGTTTGCTGCATATCAGCTCCGTGCCAGGCATCAGGCTGGGTTCAGAGGATACCGCCTCCAGCCCTCAAGGAAGCTGCTGGCAAATTTGTTCAGAAAAACAAGGCAAACCTCAAACAATGGACCATAGGTCTAATCACTTTATTCGTTGGCTGAAGAAACATTTGCTAATCATATCCCATGGGCCTGTCCCCGTGCTGAGCACTGGAGGAAGATGATGGTAACACAATCCTTGTCTTTATGAAGCTGGCCTTGGAATCTGGTCAAGGCCTGGGTGGTCATTGGAAACACAGGGGCACACAGCAGAGGCGCTCCACGACCAACTCCAGGACTGGATGGATGTGGCCCCCTGGGGTGGGCGGATGAACTGCTGGAACATGTGGACAAGCTACTCTTGGACCTGAGTGGGAGGCCATTTATCCAAGTTGTTCAGCTGCATTTGCTTGTGAGGCCAAACTTCCCACTTTAGCCTCTGTCCCGTCCACATGAGAAAATAACCGTGAAAGAAGATGGGAGTGGGGAAGAGAAGGGGGAGATGTCTCATGAATTCCAGCGGCAGCCTGCTTTTCCACGTGTGCCATGGAGAGAGGACCAAATTCTCATTAAGTCTCTGGCTGTGGGCTTTTAATACACCTCTGACTCTGGCTAAAAACATTGTCTCCACAATGGGGATCATCAAACAGGCCCACCACGTTTGCTCTTGTCATCTTGAAAATGAATTAACAAGAACACGTTAATAAAAAGTAAAAGTTTAAAAGATTTTTGGTCTGATCGCATCCTCCTACTGTCACTACCTCGCCCCACCAACAAAATAATTTTAAAATCTTCCACTTCTGTGAGGAAAAACAGGGGGAGGGACATTATACAACTGAAGTAGTCAGAACACTGAAAAATTAGCAGCTTAACATGTAATTTCTAATCGATCATTGCTCTGACTTTGGGGTCCAAAACCTTGGAATCGTTTTCATCTTGCCTTTTCCCACATTATCCGTATTCAGTCAAGGCCCCCATATACAGCTGGCGAGGTTATGCACTGCACAGCACATACTGTAAAGCACTGTTTACACTGAAAACTATGTGGGGCGACACCCCATCCCAGCCCCACTCCTTGCCAAAGCTGCACAGTGAGAACCTCACCAAGCATGCGTGGTTGTCCAGCCCTCAGCGTCAACCCCTGTAGATCAGCAGTTCTCAAGTACTGGGCCGTGGCAGGTTCTACTGATACAAAGAGAAAGTAATAGAAGTAATAACGTTTACTGAGCGCTTACTATGAGCCAAACATAGTAATGACTCCTTTATTCCTAACCGCAACCCTGGGGGACACCATTATTATTACATCCCCATTTTCCCTATGGGGGCCACGCTATCCAAGCAATGGCCAGGATAAAGCTGCCAGGTGTCCACTCCTGAGAGCTGCCCTGTGTTACGCCCTTCCTAAACATTTGGAGTCAAACTGACGTATCTTTTTTTTTTTAATATATATATATTTTAATTATTGAAGTATAGCTGATTTACAATGTTGTGTTAACTAATGCTGTACACCAAAATGATTCAGTTATACCTATATATGCATTCCTTTTCATATTCTTTTCCATTATGGTTCATCACAAGATACTGAATATAGTTCCCTGTGCTACACAATAGGACCTCGTTGGTTATCCATTCTGTATGTAGTGGTTTGCATCTGAAACTGACCTTTCTTTTTGACGTGATGGCAGTACTCGAGGACACTGTTGGGATCAGCCCCTCTTCTCTTTCCTGCATCCTTCCTGCTACGTCCTGGCCCCTCCCGTAGTTAGGGCTCCGATACCTTCCTGCCGTGTTTCCTACGTCCTGGCCTCCTCCTTCCTCCCTCTCAGGCAGATGTCCACGCCCCGGTCAAGCACGGCTCTCATCTTCTCCCTCCACTGCTCAGAAACCTTCCAGGAATCCCTATTCCCTCCACGGCGATTCAGGGCTCTCCACGTTCAGCCTCATTTCACTGTATCTCTCATTTTTCTCCTAGCACAGAAGCACCACCCTGCAGCTAAACTGGTGTTCCCAAACTATGAGGGCCTCTTCCTTTCACTCCAGTTTTCCACCACCTCTGCCCCTTGAAACCCTGTCAACCCTCCCCTACCCCTCCTTTAATTCATGCCCTTACCTATTCATTCAACAAACCTATTTTGAGCACCTCCGAGGAACTGACTACAGTGTGGGGGACTTTCAGTCAACCCGGCAGGGGAGAAAGAATTGAATGAGAAATTACAGATGTTACAAAGGGGAGGGTCCCACCACCTGACCTGGGAGGTTTAACTAGACAGGGTGGCGGTGGAGAGATCAGGGAAAGCCTCCCACGAGCACACAGTTAGCTGTGTCCCCTCCCCCCTTTAACTCCTGGGACCCTCTGCTGCCTGTCTTCTGGGGCAAGTGCCTTTCCGTATCTCATTAGACAGTCACAGCAAATCTTAGACCTGGAGGTGCTGTTATATAAATATCTGTTGGCAATTCAATCATACTACCAGCTTCTGGCAAATGAAATTGTGGAGATCAGTTACTTTTAAACCATCCATAGTGATTACGGGGTTTGACTGCTCCCCAGTTTCAGTGATGTCATCTGACTGGATGGCTTTGCCATTAGTTCGTTCAGTGAGCAGCTCATAGTAAACTAACGCTTGTACCCCAAACTATAACCAGAGGTTATCTTGCACGGTTGGGATGACAAAACAGGTTTCCATTTTATACTTTCTGTGCTCCCATAAATATTTGAACTTTTTACAACAGACTTGTGTTACCTTTATAATTAGAAATGCTCAATTTTTTTTTTAATATTTATTTATTTGGCTGCGTCAGCTCTCAGTTGCGGCGTGTGGGAACTTTCATCGTGGTGCGTGGGCTCTTCCCTGCAGCGTGTGGGGCTTCTCTCTAGTTGCGGCAGGTGGGCTCCAGAGTGTGCGGGCTCAGTAGTTGCAGCACGTGGGCTCCCTAGTTGTGGCTCACGGGCTCCAGAGCGCACAGGCTTAGTTGCCCCACTGCATGTGGGATTTTAGTTCCCCAACCGGGGGTTGAACCTGTGTCCCCTGCATTGGAAGGCAGACTCTTAACCACTGGAGCACCAGGGAAGTCCCAGGAATGTTCAGTGTTTTTAAGGAAATTAAACAAACCAAAGGAAGCATCATTTGTTTCTCCCACTCTACTTTTTTGCCTTATATTTAACACACAAGAAAAAAAAAAAGTTATTTGGACAAAACCCCTGACTCTCCACCTCAAGAAATAGGAAAGACTGCAGGTAAGTTTGCCTCCAAGAGGCAGAGGTGAACTGTAAGTGCTTTGAAGCCTGTAGAAAAAGAGTGTTCTGAGCAGGGTCTACAGGCATAAGATAAATAGCTAGAGCAGCCATTACTGCAGAGGGATCCCCAAATCAGACAAGATGGGGAGCATCCATTACTGCAGAAGGGACCCCCCAAATCAGAGAAGATGGGCTTCACCTCTTCCTACCATCCCTGTACATAAAGTTTGCCTGGCGTGGGGATGACAGGAGAGGCAGGGGCCCCTCTCTGCAGAATCACCCTGACCTCCACTCCTTGGAATAAACATCACTCCCATCACAGCACACTAATCTGTCTGGACGACTGAGCTCAAGGCCAGCCAGCAGCCGGCCCACAAAGCCCTCCCCCAGAGCCTGCAGAGAACCCCTGCACTCCCAGAGCCCCTGAGACCTCAGCCTCAAGGACAAGCAATGAGCTCTCCCTTGTTTCTTATAGTGAAACCTCTGGTCCTCCAACCTGGCATTCACCCCGGACGCAGTTCCCAAATGCAGCAACTGGGAGAGTTGACCTGGTTGGGGAGAGAGAGCTGGATGGAGAGGACTCCCTGGCAGGAGCCCCGGCCCTCCATTCAGGGATAAGTGTGGTCCAGAGTGACCTGCAGGGAGGAAGCCAGAGGTATAAATTCTCAGATCCCCGCTTTTGCCCCCAAATCTGCTTGTACCTCCATTCACCCAATAAGTACTTAACTGAATCCTTATACTCAAAAACATTCTTTAAGTTTTTTTTTTTTGATGTGGACCATTTCTCAAGTCTTTATTGAATTTGTTACAATATTGCTTCTGTATTATGTTTTGGTTTTTTGGCCGCGAGGCATGTGGGATCTTAGTTTCCCGACCGGGAATCGAACCTGCAGCCCCTGCACTGGAAGGCGAAGTCTTAACCACTGGACCTCCAGGGAAGTCCCTATACTAAAAATTACTTGTTGTTTATCTGAAATTCAAGTTTAACTGGGTGTCTTTTGTTCTTGTTTGCTAAGTCTGCACCCCCTGCACACTCACACTCAGGAGCGCAGGAAGGTATGACGTCCTGAGCATGACAGGAGGCATGAGGTGCCTCTGTGTACCCCCATCACTCACCCACAAGGTGCCAGCCTGTGTCTCTCCTCCCTGCCTGTCTCACCACCCGTGGTCAATGTATTTGAATAAATTACAACTAGTATAGAATGTACGTTCCAAAAATGCCATTAAAACTAAAAGTATGGGCTTCCCTGGTGGCGCAGTGGTTGAGAGTCCGCCTGCCAATGCAGCGGATACGGGTTCGTGCCCCGGTCCGGGAAGATCCCACATGCCGCGGAGCGGCTGGCCCCGTGGAGGCGTGGCCGCTGAGCCTGCGCGTCCAGAGCCTGTGCTCTGCAACGGGAGAGGCCACGACAGTGAGAGGCCCGCGTACCACAAAAAAAAAAAAACTAAAAGTACAACTGATGTGAGCCTATATTTTTAGAAATTCTTGTGGGTCAAATGAAATCAAAATATTTCCAGGTCTATTCCTGCAGGCAAGCATTTTGCTGGAAGCTCCAAGTCATTCTATAGCTGGTGACATAAGCACATGTTGATTTCTTTTCCCCCATGCTTAGGGTGGGTCATGCTGAGGCACAAGAATTGTAAACTCGCCCCTTTGTGACCAGTAGCAGCCTTTGCAAGACTGTTGGCCAAGCATAGTCTTGTGACTGAGAAGACAGTAGGAAGGTGATCTCAGGCGCCATCACCTGCCTGCCATGCTGGTGAGATGGGTGTGAGGGATTTGGAATGAGTCACGAATTTCAAAAACTGGGTGAGGGTCTTCCCTGGCGGCCCAGTGGTTAAGACTCCGTGCTTCCGATGCAAGGGGCGTGGGTTCGATCCCTGGTTGGGGAGCTAAGATTCCACATGCCACGCAGCGCGGTGGCCAAAAAAAAAAAAAAAAAAAAATGGGTGAAGTGGTCAAAAGATACAAACTTCCAGTTATAAAATAGGTAAGTCCTGGCGATGCAATGGAGTTAATGCTGACTGTAGATAATAGTACTGTATCATATATTTAAAAGTTGCTAAGAGGGTAGCAAGAAAAAAAAGTGTCTCACTATGTGTGGTGATGGATATTAAGTAGACTTATTGCAGCGATCATTTGGCAAAATGTATAAGTATGGAATCACTGCATTGTACACCTGAAACAAATATGTTATATATATATATATATCTATCAATTATGTCTCAATTTAAAAAAGAAAAAGAAAAAGTTTTGACGGGGCATTATATTTCTTACGTATTCTTTAGAAAGAAGGAAGTAAGCGAATGAATGAACTTGTGAAAGAGAATATTCACACTATTCGTGTGTGTTAAATAAATTCCGCTCATGCTTTCTGAGGACATTCAGGATGCCCGTCACTCTCTCATCATGGCCTATTAAGTTGGGGACCTACTTGGAAAACTCCATTATTTAAAAGGCTAAAAATCCAATCTTCTGTTTTGCAGCTGTCGCTGAGGTGAGCGAAGAAACCAAGCCCAACCCGCTGTTCCCCAGATCTTTCCCGGGAAGCCTGCAGACTGACCACACACCATTTTCCTTTCCTCACACCAGTGGGTTCCAGCCCACCTCCACGTTTCCACCCATCCAGCCTGGAAGACCGCACACCGGAAATGCAGCTCTTCCCAGAGTGACCTCCGCCAGGTCCACGTCCCTACTGCCTCTTGCGTTTAATCACACGGTTGGCCACATAATACTTTCTGAACACAAAGAGGTCAAGTTTAATTGCTCGATCAACATACCTAATATATACCAGGACAGTGCAACTATTTCTTGGTGGAAGGATGGGAAGGAATTGCTGGGGGCCCATCATGCAATTACTCAATTTTATCCAGATGATGAAGTTACAGCAATCATCGCTTCCTTCAGGTAAGTGTTCTTTCTTCCTTTCTTTTAAAATGTTGTTGTGGGGCTTCCCTGGTGGCGCAGTGGTTGGGAGTCCGCCTGCCGATGCAGGGGACACGGGTTCGTGTCCCGGTCCGGGAGGATCCCACGTGCCGCAGAGCAGCTGGGCCCGTGGGCCGTGGCCGCTGGGCCTGTGCGTCTGGGGCCTGTGCTCCGCAGCGGGAGAGGCCACAGCAGTGAGAGGCCCACGTACAGCAAAAAAAAAAAAAAAAAAAAGTTGTTGTTGTGCTTTTGCTGATTCAAAAGCAAAAGGCTTGTAAAGAAATAACAACCTTCTGTTTTCTGTGTTAGCAACCCCACTGGTCCATTTAGAGGGTAGATTAATAGCTGATTGTATTGCTGATTTCTTTTCTATTGGCTTTTGGCCCTACTGGAACTCTTGGTGATCAAATGCTCTTCCCAGCTGGCCTGTCAGTCCTGTCAAGGCCTGCTGGACTCAAGAGCTCTCCCAGTGGGTGAGAAGAGTGTTCCTGCCTGGTAGGAGGAGACATCTAACTCACCAGGTGGGCGTGGAGCTTGTGAAACAAGGCAGCCCTCCACCCCTTTCGTTTGCCCTATCTCCTCTCCCTTCTCCCTCTCCCAGCACCCCCTGCGGCTGCAGGTGTTGCCCTCCTGTTGGGGTAGGAAGGAGGCGGAAAGTGTGAAGTCTGGGGAATTGAGACAGATCTTCGGCCACGTGGCCCCCCATCTCAGCATTCCACTTTGTGTTGGCAGGGGCAGGCCCAGTGAGTTGGAGGGGGTGACGAGGATAAGCCAGGCCAGGACATAAATGTGGAATAATCCGTCGTCCCAAGGATTGAGTCCTCATACCGCAGATGCTGGAGACAGTGAGACAGCTGCTTCTCTTCTCACCGTCCCTTTTCATTCTCTACTCTTTCCTCTTAGCCAGGAGGGGTTTTGTTTGTTTGTGTTTATATCAGGACTTCCTGGCATGTACAGTTTTAGAATTAGGTGGACTGTGGTCACTAAACTTTCTAAATGAATTCGGAGCCCGGCAGCGTTGACTCAATAGGCTTTTCTCTGGGATTCCTCCACTCCGAGTGGAGTCCTCTTTGATCTGCTGTGTTTTTACTTTCTCCAACCTGATGTTTGGGCCCCTTCCAGACTGTGTCATGTCTTCTGGTGAATCATTGTGTGTTTCCTTTTCAGAAAACCACCTCGGGGTTACCATAGACCTGATGACTCCAGTTAGAGTTTAGCGTGTCAACACATTCATAAGATGACCCCCTTTTTAGCATTTTCCAAGTTATCTTTGTCATCATCAAGGAAAGAAAACAATTTCCGCATTTCCCGTTGGTCGATTTAACCTCTGGCTGGGTCTCTCGTGCTGCCATTCTCCGCCAGTGTCAAGACTCGGGTGTCTTGCCCATGGCTATATTTTTTTCTCCATCAACTACAAAACACAGATGTTTTTCCGTTATATAGACACAGCTTCTGATGGGAGAATTAAAATCACCATTTCATAATGAATGAGGTTTAAGGGCTTATAGAAACAAAAAGCTGGCACATTTGTCTCACCCGGGGTCATTTAGGAGGAAAGCACAGCCTTGCTCTCTGGGCTGCGAGTCCCAAGTGGGGGTCCTGCCACCAGCCCCCATGAGACCGTGGGTGAGCCGCTGCATCTTCCCTGGTCTTCTTGCCAAGGAGATGGGTTTGGACTGCCTGACTGGCAGCTCTAGGTGTGCTCTAAGGGGCCATTAGATAGTCAAAAGATTTGGAGAGTTTTTAAACTTAGACAGTGTCTTATTCTGAACTGATGTTTTTAGAGTTCAGAAGGTGACTGGGTGATATTTTGAGAACTTTAGAGAAGAATGTATACTTTTGCATGTATTCCGCTGGACTCTCATAAACTCATTTGGAAGAGAAAAACATCTTACGTGACCTCCCAACTAAGCAAATTTCGTGATCAGAATTCTTGCAAAGGAGGGACACTCAGCTGAACTGAGTAATATCTGGAACAGCAGTAAGTCCACCATTAGGATATTCTTCAGCTTGACTAAAGTAACGTACAGGCAGCACTGTAGCTGTGGGTGATTCAGTGAAGTAAATTATAGTGACTTGATCAAGATTATCAATATTTGTGTCATTTCTTCCCAAGAGAGAAGGATGTTGGAGACCCTAATTTGATGTCTTTTATATGAGGACCCTGAGGTCCTTAAGAGTAGGGTGTCTTGCCCAGGATCACTAGGTAGTAAGCTGGTCATCCTCAACCAGGGAGCCTGATATGCACACCTGCAGTATCCTCTCTTCTCAAATCTTCACGGGCCCTGAGGAAATCCACTCTGGTTCCCAGAAACAGTGAAGAGTTAAACACTAGTTCTAGGTTTTCAATAGATGCCATTTTATCAGGAATTCGTTAGCCTGCAACTTTGCTGGAGTTGCCACTAACAGGGCCGGCACGGACCACGTCTATTTAAGGGAATGTGCAAAAGATAGATGTCCGTATATAGGCAGGGGTCAGAGGAACTATAAAGAAAAACGCAAAGTATTTTAAGTTAGATCACGGAACCATTTTTCTATAAGGTTATTATAATAAAAAAGGACAGAATGGACACGAATTTTGAAATAATTAGGTCTCCGGATGGGGGAGTCCACAGTTTGCACCTGCACTTGTGCTTTAAATACGAAGCAGCTGTGAGTCGCTGAGCCTGGCAGGATTGCGGATGCTGCGTTTAACTCTCTTAGCCTGATATTGGTTCATGTTTTCTCTTTCATATCATGCAGACCCTTGGCTTTTGCCCGCCCCACACTTAAACTCCCAAACTCCTCATTCTAAACGTTAGGATTAGTCACGCTTCTGGTCTTTGATCCTAAAACAAAACCTGTCCCGGTTGAAGGTGTAGTTTAAGAGGCGTGCAGATTTAAAGCACTGGAACTTTCATCTGTTATTCCTTCCACTCTCTCACAGTGGCCATCATAGTGCTTTCCTTTCCAAAGGAAGGCAAGAATGGGATAAGTAATTTACACTAAGGAAAGCTTGACCATTGACTGGTGACATCATTTTGGACACAAGGAATAGAGATTTTGTTTTCAAATCACAACACAGGCAACCGCCCACTAGTTATAAAATCAGCCAGCCTTGCCCTGAACGTCTGGGCATTGAGACACGAAGGACAGACCTGGTCCCTGTCCTTCTGCTTGTGAACAGAATGGAGGGGAAGGAAGACTCAAATGTCAAGTGCAGAAGCGCTAAGGTGGTGGTGATGTGTTTAAGGTAGTGTTGCCATCAGATTTTAAATTTGGCCTTTAGGGGAGGAGGGCCCTGCATCAGGACCAAGGGAAGGACACTTCTGCTGCTCAGGGGGGACCACATCTTGTAGTCACCCCTCAGTTTATTGAAACTAGGTGTGGGAGGGTGGGAATGATAGGAGGAGCTCACAGGCATTTCAGCATGAGTCCCATGTACCCTGGAAAGCTTAAAGGAGATTTGTTTTGGCGTCATGCGTGAGAGTATCCCCAGAAGATTTCTGAAACTACTTGGTCTTAGCTCCTCTATATGTGCATTTTTTAAGTTATTTTAATAGTTACATATGTATTTTGTTTTCATAGTTATATGTATTTTGTTAAATACTTGGAAGATACCAAACAAGTACAGAGAAGGAAACTATGGCCCACAACCCCAAGAAACCTTTTCCAAGCATATAGAACTCTAAGATGCTTGAAATCAAATTAGTATTTTATTACATAGATGTATGTCTTATTTCATGCACTTATCATTGTAGGATGAACATTTACCTATATTGCTAAAAGTCTTCAAAATATTTTAATATTTAATATTATTTAATATTTATATTTAATTATTATTTAATATTTTTAATATTTAATATTTTAATGCCACTGTAACTTGCTATTGTAAAACAGATTCATGTATAGAGAGTGCAAATGAAACTATAAAGGGGAAACCTTAAAAATTATTTTCAAAATGCCAAGGTTGGTGGCATACACAAGGGAAGAAGTAACTGATGTGGGACTTCAAATCCAGATGCCCTCTTGAGCTGGGTCTGTCCTGTGCTAACAGTTCACGATGCCCTTAGATGTCTACTATTATTGATAGAGTCGAGTCATCTTTCATTCATGGGTGTAGGACGCATTCAGTGTCTGCTAGTAGGTTGGAGTATTCTTAACTGATAGCTTGGTGGTGAATACTGAAAATCCACACCACCCTCCCTACTTACCCCCCCCCCACCCCTTGCAGGGTACATCACTTGAAAGCAGTTGCTAGACTGTGGGACTTAGGTCACCAGGCTGAGCACCCCCCTTGACACTCCAACCAGTATCCCGCCCCATCTACACCTGTTATCAGCTCGTCCAGCCCCAGGACCCTCTTTAGCCAAGAGCTTCCCCTGAAGTCTCTAAAGGACGGTGTAATTTGTGGGACGTAGCTCTAAAATCTGGTATGGGGTGTAGAAAGCTCTCTCGCTTCGGTGGAAACACTCCCTCATCAGGAAGGCACCAGCCTTGAGATCAGAAGACTTGGGGAGACTCACCCTCAAGCAAAAACAGAAGCTGATGTTCCTGTAAACTGACAGGCCCTGCACATTTAGTTATTGGGTGATTTATGGAGGAGGGAAAGTATTTGATGTTTGTTTTCTTTGTAGTCTAGGTATTCCCAGTACTCTTTAAATCCTGGCATCCTTCCCAGTAGCTAAAGCTAGAAGGATTTTACTTTCTTCCTACATTTTCTTGGTAAACATGTTAAGTAGGTAGTTTGGGTCCCTGCGGACTCCTGGCGCCTGAGCCGCTTGTGTTGGCGGCGCCCCCGCAGGCGCTGCGTGCCGAGACCCTTGCCACAGGCGGGGCGGGGTGCGGGTGTGCATCTGCCTGGTACCATTGCTGGCTGTTCTTTACCCCAAAATGGAATCGTGCATGAGAAATCAGCCAAACATCTAGAAAGTAAGAACCTAATTTGTTGAGCCAAACCATCAGCTGGAAAAGTTATTTTTAGCCATTGATCCCTGAGACTTTTGGACTTGCTTTATATTCAGACTTCCTTTCAGCTAAGGTTTTGTCCAAGATCCCTGAACTCGGGTGATCCATGGAATCCTGTCAGCGCCGTTTGAACGATGGCAGAGGGTAAAACAGGATGCTTAGCAGTGGGTCGTCTTTGTATTTCTTTTAAAAGCTTTTTTTTCCATTTTTCATGGCTTTTTTTTTTTATTGTGGTAACATACACATAACATAAAACTTACCATTTTAGGGCTTCCCTGGTGGCGCAGTGGTTGAGAGTCCGCCTGCTGAGGCAGGGGACACAGGTTCGTGCCCTGGTCCGGGAAGATCCCACATGCCGCAGAGCGGCTGGGCCCGTGAGCCATGGCCGCTGAGCCTGCGCGTCCGGAGCTTGTGCTCTGCAACAGGAGAGGCCACAGCAGTGAGAGGCCCGCTTACCACAAAAAAAACACACAACAAAACTTAGCATTTTAACCCTTTTTGAATATCCAAGTCAGTGACCTTGAGTACATTCACGACGTTATGCCACTGTCACCACCATCCATCTCCAGAGCTCTTTCATCATCTCAGACTGAAACTCCATACCCGTGAAACACTAACTCCCCGCTCCCCTTCCCCTCCAGCCCTCGGTAACCTCTATTCCACATTCTTTCCCTGTGAATTTGACTACTCTAGGCATTCATCCAATATTGGTCCTTTTTTATATGTCTTCTAAGAAGGCTTGAGAGCTTAGGTACTCCTTGTGAGCCATTTCTGAGCAGGCCAGCCTAGTTGTAATAGGTCTGAGGGCCAGAGAGATGCTGTGTGTCCTTGTAGGATGCCCTGGGGCTACGTCAGCTGAGGGGATGCTGGTGTGATGGGCTTTTGCAGCTGCTGTCCCACCGCCATGGCTCTCTCCAGGTGGTTCCTGTCTAGACACTGTGGCAGAATCTGTGGTTTCTTTGGTCTTCCCCTGTTCAGATGTTTGACCAAAAGCTGATGGAATTCTTATACTTTTTTTTTTAAGTGCCTGCACACGGTAAAGTAGTCTAACTGTCCAAAAGTTATCTCTTGCATTCCAGCCCCCTTGCTCTTTCCCAGTGGGGAGCTGAGGTGACCCGTTTACTGGGTAGCTTTCCAGAGATATTCAGTCCATGAGTCGTGTGTGTGTGTATGTGTACGTGTGGTGTGTGTGCATGCCCGTGCCAGGCCCCAGCATGGTGTGTTAATCTAATAGGGTACTACTCATAGCTGTGGTTAAATCAGTACCCAGAGTTCACAATTTTTGTGGCTATGGAAATGCTATTTTCAGCCAAATCATGTAGTCAACTGTAATTACATTGTACTTGTTATAGAGCTTTTTGATTTTCCTGAATTTAATAGTTTCCTTGCCTGCTGGTGCACTGAATTGTCTAAGTTTCAATCGCTCATTCTCCCCCCACCTTTTAAAGGAAAATAATGCACCTCCTCTCAAAATGAGCAGATTCTCAGGACTGGTGTTTTTCCTTGGAGGTGCCAGTCCTGGATCTGTCCCTTTTCCTCCAGCCCAGACACGTTGCCCTCCAGGTCTGGGGTCTGTGGCTGAGTCAACTTTGCTTTCATTTTTGGGAGCCTTGTTCCTACTGACTTCCAGCGTCTGTTCCCTGGAGCCCAGCTCCCCCTCTTCCTGGCTTTACCCCGTCACCTTGGCCTGGAGCCCAGCCTCTACTCACTTGCTGGGCCCTCACGTGTCTGAAAATGCCATGTTTTTCCCACCTCCACCTTGAGGTAGTTTGGCCAGATACAGAATTTTAAAGGAAAATAATTTCCTGCTGTCATCTTGAAATCATTGCTCTGTTTCCTTTTCGCTCTCACAGTTGTTCTTGAGAAGCATGACACGTTTCTGATTCACTCATAAATCACCTGCCTTTCTTTTCTCTGGAAGCTTCTGGGGGGTCTCCACTTTGTCTTGAGGTGTGACATTGCCTGGTGAAGCCCCTTGGTGGGTCTTGTCTCTCTTGCTGTGCTGCCCACCTAGGTGTCAGGTTAGGGAAGACCCGTATCGCCAGTTCTGGACATTTTCCTGAATGATGCCTCCCTCCTCCCCTTTCTGTGTTCTTTCTGGAACTCCTTACTCAGTCATTGTCCGAATGCCTAGGTTGCTATTCTGAGCTCAGAGCCTTTCCTGCTGTTTCTGCGGGGGAGAGGGAGGAGATTGGGGACCAGTCGCCCATCTCCAGTCCCACCCCCCACACACACACTGCCGTCATCCTGGGAGCCTGTCGCCCATCTCCAGTCCCACCCCCCAACACTGCCATCATCCTGGGAGCCTTTACGTGATGTCTAGAAAGCAACAAGAGAATTATTTGTGAAAAACGTTTCCTGTGCTATAGGTAAGGTGGATCTGGACTTGCTAATGAACGCAGACACGTTGTCCTTTTCACCCAGTGACGCTAGATCCTGCCTGATGCGAATGAGTAAAGACCAAGTTTTGATGACGTTCCCTTTGCATTCTCGTGCTTTACTCCTAGTCTGAATTTTCCTTGCTGGTTAGTTGAAGGTACTCCTGGACTTTTTTGTGTGGTCTGATTTCTGCTGCCGAAGGTCATTTGTGCCTGCTGGCTTCTTGGGTTCCCGGAGTGCTGACCATACCTGGGCTGGGTGCGGTCCCCCTGGGGATGTGCCCTGCCTCCCTCTCTGGCCTTCACTTCCTCTCCGGTCCCTGGCTCACTGAGTCACGCAGCAAGCCTGCTACAGCACTGGGGTCCCAGGCCGTGAGCCAGAGCCCAGTTTTCCGAGGGCGTAGGTGTCCTCAGCCTGTCAGATCTCATCGTCTGCCGCAGCCAGCCCCTCCCTGAGTCTTGCCTCAAGAAAATGTTGCTTCTTGTAAAGTGATGAGTAGAAAGGATCCTCTCTTCAGTAGCCGTAACCTTGGTTTCCCTTGGAACTGCTAAGACTAGACAGGTCAGCCGTGGAGAATCTGCAGGAGCTGCTGAAAGCCACGTCGTACCATCCAGCCTCTGGGTGTTACCCACGATGGGCAGCGCATCGTCCTAGACGCCTGCTCCCCTCCCGCTTTCTTCAGCCCCTTCCTGTCACCTTGATATCCTGGCAGATTCTAGGGGAAGCGTCAGCTAGCCCGTTATTTGGAGATATTTGTCCTGTGAGGTCTCTTTCTGTCTTCTCCTGGTGACCTCTAAGCATTGTGACATTCAGCTCCTGCCCTAAAGCATGGAGAGACCGGCCTTTCCTTGACCCCTGCATCCTCCCCAAGTCCAACAGTCATTCATCCGGTGCCTTCCAGAATTATGTTGCTCCTACATAGGAATGAGGGGAGAGGGGAAGACAGAGTATTCCCAGTCAATGGGGCACTGCTTAGATTGGCACATCAGGAAATGCAGGGGACAGGGGACCATCACACTGCTGGATCCTGAGACCGTTAAGGAGGTGATGCTAACCCAAGCAGCTCTGGCCCTCGTAGTTCTGACTCATGCCGTTCTTTTTTTTTTTTTTTTTTTTGGCGGTACGCGGGCATCTCACTGTTGTGGCCTCTCCCGTTGCGGAGCACAGGCTCTGGACGTGCAGGCTCAGCGGCCATGGCTCACGGGCCCAGCCGCTCCGCGGCATGTGGGATCTTCCCGGACCGGGGCACGAACCCGTGTCCCCTGCATCGGCAGGCGGACTCTCAACCACTGCGCCACCAGGGAAGCCCCCTGATGCCGTTCTTGATGTGTACCTTCGTTACTCTGTTTATCATAGGCTAATAGGGGTCTGCAGAATAGTGTTGGGAGAAGCGGTATTTACAGTGTCCAGTGTTTGTTCTGAAAACCGTGGCTTCTAGAGGCCGGGGACCCTTCACTGCCGCCTGTCAGCTCCTGGTGGTGACTGTGCTGTGTTAATAACCCTGGCAGCTGCCCCTTCTGACCTTGCCAGCTTCCTGGTCTCTTTTAAGCCTTAAGCCGTAGCCCTTGACAGGTTGAGGACAGATTTTATTTTGCTTTGGGATAAACTGGTTATATTGGGGAACAAGCTGCTAGGAAGGCAGGTGGACCCCTCCACGTTTTTCTTCTTTTTTCTTTTTCCTTCATTCACAGTCTTCTTGGTTGTGTCTGATGGGCAGAGAAGAAATCAGTGCTTGGGGCTAATAAAGGCATCCTCTGTAGGAGAGCATCTGAGAGCATTTCAAAGTGTGCCTCATTGTCTCACCCCTTCCTACCCCGGCTAAGAGCGGGTTTCACGTCTGTGGTGTAACTCCCTGTTTGTAAACACATTGGGAAATTGGCAAGCAGGACTCTGAACCTCTTAGAGCCAAGGCTGCCTGTTTATATAAGATATCTTAGGTTCATCCTGTAATAAGAGGGAAACGAAAGGAAGGCAATTGATAATTAAATAATATGAATGTGAATATGTAAATGCTGGGTGTGACCACACCAGGAGAGATTATAATAAAGTCCACAGTGACTTGCCCCCAGGCACATGGCAGCTGCAGACGGAGCAGTGCTGTCGGTGATCCATCTTCCAGACGATGACTGAGTGACAGCCAAGTTCCAAACAGGACAAAGGGATACTGGCCCTCCATTTTCACGGTCCTGGGAAATGACATGGATATTAACACCAGGCAAAATACTTTGTGTGTGTGTACAGTGAGATTAGGTTCTAGTCTCAGAAGGTCATTTGGGGGCTTCCCTGGTGGCGCTGTGGTTGAGAGTCCGCCTGCCGATGCAGGGGACACGGGTTCGTGCCCCGGTCTGGGAAGATCCCACATGCCGCGGAGTGGCTGGGCCCGTGAGCCATGGCCGCTGAGCCTGCGCGTCCGGAGCCTGTGCTGCGCAACGGCAGAGGCCACAACAGTGAGAGGCCCGCATACCAAAAAAAAAAAAAAAAAAAGAAGAAGGTCATTTGGGATGTGGAAAAGTTGCCCCTGGCCCCTGAAAACCATGTCGCCCCTAGTTATTTGTGACCATCCAAAACAACTCCACAAATTTGCAAAATGCCTGGAGGGGTGGTACTCTGATACAGAGAACCCTGGTACAGAGCCTACCATGGAAATCCAAACAAGTGACAATATATGTGTTAGACCGGGTTCTTCAGAGAAACAGAACCGGTAGAGGACACACACACACACACACACACACACACACACACACAAAGAGAGCGAGAGAAATTTATTTTAAGGATTGGCTAATGTAATTGTGGGTGCTGCCAACTCTGAAATCTGTGGGGTGTCAGTGGGAGGCCCAGGGAAGAGTTGATGTTGCAGCCTTGAGGCCCAAATGCAGTTTGGAGGCAGGATTTCCTGTTCCTCGGAAGACCTCAGTCTATGCTCGTAAGGCATTTAACTGACTACACGAGGCCCACCCAAGCGATGGAGGGTCATCTGCTTTGCTTTGAGTCTACTGGTCGGAATATTCATCACACCTGAAAAACACCTTCACAGAAAAATATCTTTACATCTAGAGTAACGTTTGACCAAGGATCTGGGTACTGTGACCTAGCCATGTTGAGACACACGTGACACACATTAGCCATGTTAATCATCACCGCGAAGGACAAAGAAGTTGAAGAAGTAGGACAAAGTAGGACAAAGTAGGACAAAGAAGTTCCTATAGTAGGAACTCTAAAGGTCGTCACGATAAATATCTTTGTGTTTCTCCCGGAAGCATAACCAGTGTGCAGCGTTCAGACAATGGGTCGTATATCTGTAAGATGAAAATAAACAACGACGAGATCGTGTCTGACCCCATCTACGTCGAGGTGCAAGGTGAGTCCAGAGGCCACAGGGTGTCCAGTTGCCACAGGGCGGTTTGTTGTAGAGCCTGCATTAATCGCTTCGTGTATAATGCTCCAGAGTTTGGCATGCCCATTTGTTTGTTTGTTTTTTAATTGTTTTTATTGAGATATAGTTGATTTACAATGTTGTGTTAGTTTCAGGTATACGGCAAAGTGATTCAGTTTATTATATGTGTGTGTGTATATATATGTATATATATATTTGTGTGTATATATATTCTTTTTCAGATTCTTTTCCCATATAGGCTATTACAAAATATTGAGGCTAGTTCCCCGAGCTATACAGTAGGTCCTTGTTGTTTATCTATTTTATATATAGTAGCATATATATGTTACTCTCAAATTCCTAATTTATCCCATTGGTAACTCTGTATGCAAACCTTGCAAATCCATAAGCACTGAAATTTTACAAGGCCATCTGCTTTGCAGACTTTAGGTAGTTATGAAATTCACTTAATTCTTAGAGATTTAGCTCTATCCTACACGCTATGGCTGAGCTAAAAAGAGATTGTGGACCTCCTTGTCCTAAGGTTATTTACAATTTAAAACAACTGAAGTCTTTCTATGTTAAGAAACAAAATGCAACCTATTATCCAGTTCTCAGTGCTGGCACCAGATGCCACTCACCTGGTCAAGTGCCAATTTGTTTATTATTCAGTATCTGTTACTGTCTCGCTTATGCAGACGGTGAAATCAGGGAGAGTGAGCCGTTTTCTTGATTGGGCCTGCAGCTCGGCCTGGGATTCCTCTTTAGGCCCTAGGATTTGTCAGGCGCGTGATTCAGTGCAGTTCGATGCCATGACATGAGATGGGCTTGGTGGGGGAGCTGGAGCAACAGGCAAGGAGAAGGCAGTCTCTGCCCTCAAGGAAGTTGGACTCTCGTGGGGAACGTGAGCTGATGCACAGGTGAGCCAGGCCAGGGGGGCCCGGGTCCTGCATCTCGGGGTTTGCACGTCCGGTTCGGCAATGGCAGGGCCTGTCAAGTGAGGCTTTGAGGAGGAAGCATCTTCATTATCACCCCAAGTGGCTGCTCCCCACTGTCCTAGGGGCTGCCCTCCAGGGTCTCTGCATCCCTGCTCGCTGAGGTGCAGAGCCTTCAGAACAACTTTTCTGCTTTCTCCCGACCCTCCTCATCAAAGGCTTTAGAGCAGGTGATTAGCTTTTCAAGGAACTTCAACGAGAAGCATCTCCCACAAAAAGGCTGCTGTGCTACCCTTTCTTTTGCAGACATGAACTTGATACCCTCTAATGCTGCAGGAGGCCTGAGGGAGGGGCCCCTCAGAGGAATCTCTTTTGGAGCTTTGCTCTGAGCCCATCCCAGGCTGCACAGCCAGTGCCACAGGGATCTGTCCGCATCAGCCAGAGGGGAGGGTTGCTACATTTGCTGCTAATCTGGGAAAACTGTTCAGAGGACATTTCACTTGTAAAATCCCAGAAAAAATGCCCAGGGCAGGAATGAGTTAGGTGCAAATGGAGTTTTGCAAAACTTTGAAACATGAAAAAAGAATCCCATTTTACCACTCCCACATCAGTCCTGCTGGGACCAGATCTGTGAGCTCCCAGTCCCAAAAGAACACAGCTTAAACGTCTGAGGCCAGTTAGCTTGATCTGTTAAATTTTTGTCACATGCCCCAAATAAGTACCAACTGGTTTTCTCTGAGCTATTCTTAACGTCCCTTCCCTATGACCCCGGTTCTGGAATCATAGTGGGAGATCTTGGGGTTGTAGCTGTGTAACTCTGTCTATACTCTTCATGAGAATGTGCTTGGAGAAGTGTTCAGCCCTGTACGAGTGTACAGATTTTAAAATTTATTATCCCTCACCTGAAAGTCTCACACAAAATAGGTTGTCCTCAAAAACAGGCAGACCACACCGTTCAGGATGGCCATCATCCAAAAAAGTCTACAAATAATAAACACTGGAGAGGGTGTGGAGAAAAGGGAACCCTCGTATACTGTTGGTGGGAATGTAAATTGATGCAGCCAACATGGAGGTTCCTTAAAAACTAAAAATAGAGTTACCATATGATCCAGCAATCTCACTCCTGGGCATATATCTGGAAAAGACAAAAACTTTAATTTGAAAAGATACATGCACCCCAATGTTCACAGCAGTACTATTTACAATTGCCAAGACATGGAAGGAACCTAAGCGTCCATCAACAGATGAATGGATAAAGAAGATGTGGTGTATATACTGGAATATTACTCAGCCATAAAAAGGATGAAATATTGCCATTTGTAGCCACATGGATGGACCTAGAGATTATCATACAAGTAAAGTAAGTCAGACTGAGAAGGACAAATATCATATGATACCACTTATATGTGGAATCTAAAAAAATGGTACAAAGGAACTTATTTACAAAACAGAACCAGACTCACAGACATAGAAAACAAACTTGTGGTTACCAAAGGGGAAAGAAGGGAAGGGATAAACTAGGAGTTAGGAATTAGCATATACACACTACTATATATAAAATAGATAAACAACAAGGACCTCCTGTGTAGCACAATATAGTTGATATTGAACTATATTCAATATGTTGTAATAACCTATAATAGAAAAGAATCTGAAAAAGAATATATTTTTACATACGTATAACTGAATTACTCTGCCGTACACCTGAAACTAATAACAACGTTGTAAATCAAGTATGCTTAAATTTAAAAAAGAAAAAAAAAATTGGGTAGACTCTTATGTGGCTTCATTTTCACTTTGTGTTTATTGGTAAGGAATCCTGAAAACCTGCCAGCCTTTCCCAGGAGTTTGAGCAACACCTAATTTCAGAACTGCCAGGCCTCCCTTCTGAAAAAAAACAGTTCTGAATCACCATGACTCCTTTGGGAAAGTGTCCTAGAAGACAGGCTAGAGCTAGGCTGGCAGGAATTAGCCCCTTTGTTCTTTCCTACCCAACTTCAGGGAGGTAAAAACTGGCCGTTTCAGACCTGGGTGGTGGACAGAGAAGGCTCCCGCTGCCAAGCTCCCGTGTGGTTTCCATTCCCCTGGGGGCTGTGCCTCGGCCTGATCTAATAGCTTCTTTCACTCACCTCTTCCTCTGCAGGACTTCCTCACTTTACGAGGCAGCCTGAGAGCATGAATGTCACCAGAAACACAGCCTTCAACCTCACCTGTCAGGCCGTGGGCCCACCTGAGCCCGTCAACATTTTCTGGGTTCAGAACAGCAGCCGTGTCAATGAACTTCCAGAAAAATCCCCCTCCGTTCTGACTGTCCCTGGTGAGTCTGAGTTGTGGGATTTCCATACTGTTTGCCCTGGAATGGTGGAAGGGGAGCAGAAGTTTGATGAGCGCCGTGTGCACAGCAGCAGGGAGTCGAGGCGGATGAAACCGCAGGTGAGGCAGCTGAGGGTAGGGGCCAGGTGGAGGGGGAGGCGGGTGGGAATCTCGGGGGTCAGAGGTCACAGGGCAGGACTGGGGCGTGGGGATACGGCCACCGCGGGTGTCTGTGGTTAAGTTGGCGAAGTGGCCAGAGTCCTTGAGCCTGGGCAGCGGGAGCCCTGCTCACATCTTCCGTGGCAGCTGTGGCCCTGCTGGCTGGCAGGGCTTGCATTTCAGGAACCACTGATGGGACGACCTCAGCGAGGTTTGGCGGCAAGGAAGCTGCGTTGGCCACGGGGTTGGCTGCGGGAGGACTGAGTCACTGTGAGGCCGTGGCCGCCCTGATGGTCAGCGGTCATCTGATTTCCCTCCGAATGGGCGTGCCCTGGCTTCCTTGCCGTGCTCCTCCGACAGCGCTCTCGGGGTCTGCGCCACTGATGTTTCTGTGCCGCTGAATCCAGCGGGCTCCTCTTTGGCTCCTGTCACTGCATCTTCCAGCAACATCTGGCAAGGTTACCAGCCCCGATCCTTCCTTTTTTTCACACACTCAGCAAACGTTCTGAGGGATGCGCACGCCAGAGGTGACCTTCAGGAAGCCCTGTCTTCCTGGCTTCCTTCCTGCCTCCCGACTCGTCCTCTTCCCTTGACAGGAGTTCTGAATGTGGGAGGGTGCCCTAGGGCTCAGTCCTGGACCCACCTCTGAGAGTTCCTTTGGGCCCCTGGCTTCGCGACCATCTGTGTGATGACAACCTTGAACTTCATGTCTCCAGCTCAGACCTCCCCCCTGAGCTTCAAGCTCCTTGCTTGGCATTTCCACTTACTGGGTATGGAAGCGTCTTAAAATGAAACTCTTGATTTCCCCCCAAGACTTGCTCTGCCCCAGAGTTCCCCATCTTAGTAAATGATATCACCATTTGCCCATCCTTCCTTCCTTCTCCTTTTCCACACTGAATGCATCAGCAGGTTGTCAGTTCTGCTCCAACAGTACATCTCAAATCTGTCTTTTCTCTGTCACTGCTGCAGTGCCCTGGTCCACGTCACTGCCAGCTCTTGCCCACAGCACTGCAGTAACTTCCTAACTGGTCTCTTTGCTTCTAGCCTTGTCCCCACTCTCGTCCTCCATGGCAGTTCGTGTCCCCCGCCTGCTGGAACCCTTCAGGGGCTTCCCATTATCTTTGACTGGCACTCAGAGTCCGTCCTGCCCCCGCTCACAGGACCTGCGCGCTCTGGTTCCCGCTCAACTCTCCAGCCCAAACCCATCCCACTCTTTCCCTGCTTATTACGCACCCGTCACACTGATTGTCTTTCATTTTCTCAGAAACGTCACCTTTCTCCCTGCCTCAGGACCTTTGCACTTTCTTTCTGTCTGCTTGCCGTGTTGTTCCATCTGCCCTTCATCCCATGACACGTCTCAGACATCACTTTTGCACAGAAGTCTTTCCTGGTCCTTCTTTTAGTTCCTCCCCACTCCTTTATTGACTCCCAGGCATGTATTCTTGTGGACTTCCTTCACTGCGCTGGTCACAGTCTGTAATTTCCCTGTTTATTTGTTTAGTTGCTTGTCTATCTTCTTAGAGAATGTATACTCAGCAAGAACAGGGACTTTGTCTCCCCCAAGGTGGTGCCTGACTCATGGTAATACTCACTGAATATTTATGCTGAGTGGACCAGCTAGTGAATGCCAACCTGAGGTATTGTTTCTGAATCACTTTTCTTACTCCCGAGTCCACAAGCAATGTTATGTCTCTGCCTTCATCTGAGTTTTCTTTGAGTTTCTCCAAGGAATTGATCGTCAAGTAACTTATTTGTTCAAAATTAATTTAAAAAAAATACATTCCTCCCTCTCTGGGATGATTGCTTAAGTCCCATAAAGGAGGATTTATGGGGCATACAATGAAATATGTAGGTTAAATTGACATACAGTTAAATGCATAGCAATTAAATGCACCACTCAGTGAGTCATGATAAATGTAGACACTCACGTAACCACCACTTCAATCAAGATATAGAACAAAGCTTCCCTGGTGGCGCAGTGGTTGAGAGTCCGCCTGCCGATGCAGGGGACGCGGGTTCGTGCCCCGGTCCGGGAGGATCCCACATGCCGCGGAGCGGCTGGGTCCGTGAGCCATGGCCGCTGAGCCTGCGCGTCCGGAGCCTGTGCTCCGCAACGGGAGAGGCCACAACAGTGAGAGGCCCGCGTACCGCAAAAAAAATAAAATAAAATCTGAATGTTTGCAGGTAGGCACCCTGCTATCTTGGAATTAACCCTGAAGTAAACTTTTCCCATCCCTTCTACCAAGAGGAAGCGGAGCAGGGAAGTGGTTTAAAGAGCCCTGATTGTTGAGACATGTTTGAACAGGAAGGTCATACGCTTTCCCCTCTTGATATCGGTTTTGTTTTGTTTTTTCCTCTGTGATGTAAGCGCTGTCTTCAAGAACCATGAGCAAAGAAGTACTTTGTCTAAAGGGCATTATTCTGAGTCAACAAAGCCAATCTCAAAGGTTACGTGTAAAATATACTTGGCGGCTGTCCTTGGAAGGCTCTTCGAAGGGATCTCTGTTTGAAATGTTTTCCAGCTGTGATTTCCTTTCTGAACAATCTGAGGCTAATTCAATTTGTGGCACCTTTCTGCTCTCCAGATTTTTGTCAGAAGGCAAATTACCCGTATATGGCTCTCTACAATCATATAGATGGTTTTGCTGGTTTGGGCTGAGACTTTTACTGAATTGTAAATAAATGATCCCATTGGTACAGGGGAAAAAAAAAAAAGGTTACATGCTATGTAATTCCATTTAGACAACATTATCTTTTTTTTTTTTGAATTTTATTTTATTTTTTTATCCAGCAGGTTCTTATTAGTTATCTATTTTATATATATTAGTGTATATGTGACAATCCCAATCTCCCAATTCATCCCACCACCACTTTCCCCCCTTGGTGTCCATACGTAAATGACAACTTACAGTGATGGTGTACATATCAGCTCCTGCCAGATGTTAGGTTGGGGGAAGGATGTTCGTAAAAAGGGTGGCACAGGGAAGCTTCTTTTTGGTGATGGAACAGTTCTCCATCTGTACACGAATCTGTACCTGTAATAAAATTTCATAGAAATCCCCCCCACACACACACAAAATAAAACAACCAAAAGCTGGTGAACTCTGAATAAGGTCTGTATTTTAGTTAATAGTATTGTACCAGGGACTTCCTTGGTGGTCCAGTGGTTAAGACTCTGCACTTCCACTACAGGTGGCGCGGGTTCGATCCCTGGTGGAGGAACTAAGATCCCGCAGGCCGCGAGGTGCGGCCCAAAAAAAAAAAGTATTTATCATACCAAAGTCACCTTCCTAGTTTTGATGGCTGTACTATGATCATGTAAGATCTTATCTTTTAGGGGAACCTGGGTGAAGGGTGCTAGGAACTCTTTACTCTTTCTGCAGTTTCTTGTGAATTGAAAACTATTTCAAAGCAAAGTTATTTTCCCCAAGGAAGTACTTCGTCATTGGCAAAATAAAGTCCCCAAATAAAGAGCAGAACTGCAGAAAGCTTTTGCTGCATGGTGTTCAGTGGTGGGATGCGTTACAGGTTAGTGGTTAAGATCCCGAGCTCTGATACAGACTAATGCCAGGTCACCACTGTGTCCCTAGGCAACTTACTCACCTTCTTCATAGAAAATAGGGGTAATAACAGTGTCTACTTCATAGAACATTTATGAGGATTCAGTGAAATAATGGATGTAAAGGCCTTGGTACAGAAGCAGCCTACAGGAATGACTGAAATGTTACCTGTTACAAATTTTCATATGCAACAGTTACTAACTCATTGTCAATTTTGAGCTACCTTTCTACCAAGAGTGGGGGACTTAGGCTCATCTTTCTGGTTTTTACTTTTTAAAAACTACTCATTTTATATTTAAATCCACATTTAGAAAACAGCTAAGCTAGTTTTGGTTTTAGTTAATTGGCTATAATTCGTAATGTTCATTGTCATAACAACAGTAACAATAATAATGAGAATTTATATAAATCAGTTCGTCATTCTCACAGTGCTTTTGGTAAAGATTTACTTTGAGCCTCTTTGCAACCTGTGATATAGTTAGGCATTTTTTAATTCCCATTTTGCAGATCAGGAAAAAATTTGGAGCAATTAAGGGACCTTATGGCCGAAGGGCTAGTCTTTGCGTGGCAGCTGGAACGATCCTTATAAAACACAGACTAGATCATATCAGTCTTCTGCTCAAAGCCCCAGGTTCCCCACCTCACTTGGAGGACAAAGGCCTGACCCACATGTTCCCTCTGGTTTGAACCTTCCGTCACCCTCCAGAATAAACTTGGCCCGTTCCCTCACCCTGAGTCTTTCCTGAGAGGCCATTTCTCAAAGAGCTCCCTCTGACCTGCATATTTAAAACCACAGCCACTTCTCTCTACCCACCCTGACCCCCTGATCCCTATTTTTCCATCGTACTAATCACCTTCTAATAGAACATGCAGCTTACTTATTTATTAAGTTTATTATTTCCCACCCACTTTTCTCCATGAGAATGTGAGCTCTCTAAGGGTAAGGATCTTTGTTTCATTCACGGATAGATCCCAAGTGCCTGTAAATGTTGAATGAGTGAATTCCGGGCAGATAGTGAATTCCAAGTTAATAAGTGTAAGTCCTTCATTTATGCAGCGTATTCTTCTATTTCCTGCCTCTTTGGGTAGAAAGATGAACACCAGGGAAGAAAATTAAAGGGACAGGATTCCTTAACCTAGAACTCAAAGAACTGCCCTAACGGTGCTCTTAGAAGCTGATTCCTCAGCGATTCTGACTGTCCTTTCCTCCAGGGAACATCCTGTGGCTGAATGTTCCCTAAAATGTCTTTCAGACCTTGCGTCAGGGGCTGTCTTTTTTTAAACTAGCAGAGGACCAAGCAAGAGGGGCATGAACCATCATAATGGACTTGGGTGGGACATAATGGAGTAAGAGGGATGCCCACGAGAAGAGGACACAGTAACAGGAGATGTGGAGACGCTGGTGCTGGGGGCGCTCGGGAGAATGGGTGGTAGGGTGGAGACGGAGGGGTATGTGGATGAATTTCTCCCTGGGAAGCCACAAGTGTTTGGGCTCTAAAACTTCAAGGTCTATTCCAGTCTGGTTATTGTTCATCCCGAGGGAGAACAGAAAAGTGAGGCGGGGGGAGCTGTCTTTCTTAGTACATCTGGGTTGCTGTATTCAACCCAGGCTTATAAATGAGTCTCCAGTTAGGAAGCTTGTGCCATTAAGCAAAAAAAAGAAATGTCACTGAATACATTAAGCCAGGAAGCCTATATCTGGCCTTAAGTTTTGGCCCATCCAGTTCTGGAGAAAGTTAACCTGGGTTGGAAGCAGTTTCCACTTCTCTCTGCTGGCATCCTTTTGGCCTGTGGACATTCACCACCTCAGCCCCCAGACAGATCTGCTCTCCTAGATGGTTTGGCTACTTGTGGGCAGTTCTGAATCGGAGTGGGTGCCCTGTACCAGGGAATTAGCTGCAGATCGTCTTCCTGACTTTGTGTGTCCTCTGAAGAGAAACACGAAGAGGAAAAATGACTTCCCGCTTAACCTAAAATCATGTTCCCCGAGGAGCGGTTTCACTCTCGGTATTGATCAACCTTGCAGGACCGAAGAACTGTGGGCTTAACTCATCTTTGCGATCTATAACTAGATGGTGGATCTCCAGGAAATAACTCCATTCTCTTGTTTTCTAGCAGGGCTCCTCTTGCCCTCACAACCAGTTGGGAATGTCACTTGTAGTTCGTACTCAAGTGTTTCCCAAGAGTTTGGACAAGAGCGATTGAAATCAAATGACTGGTTTTAGCCTGCAGATGTCTGCTCAAATATGTACAAAATATAAGTTTTGATTGAGTGTCTTCTGACCGAGCCAAAGCTGATTTTTCTAAATATAAGCCAAGTTTTGCGAGTCCATGTAGCCTGGCAAAACGGGCCTCTCATTTGGGAGCTGATGACCTGGAAGCTAAGGTGAAAAGCCAGGTGTCACAGGCCTGCCTGGGAAAGTGACTGGCAGCAGGGGCCCCAGGTGACGGCTTAGAGGGGTCAGTGGATCCTCATGCAGTATGTGTCCTCTTTCCGAAAGTCAGTGCCTGACCAAATGCCCGAAGTCCTGACTCTATGGCAGTTTTTCTTTTTCACCTTCTACTTCCCTGTCATCTCTTTCTTACTTTACAAAAGAAAAAAGACCTCTCTCTGCCTTACCTGGAGTCACAACAGGGCATCAGTTCTCCAATGCTTTGGTCTCCTCTTTACTGTCTTAAAAGTGATTGAAAACCTACACGTTTTTGTTTATGTGAGATACATCTATTGCCATTTACTGAATTAGAAATTAAAACACAATAATACACAAGCACGTTTCATTAGCTCATAGAGCTATGACATCATCACACATCATACACCTTATGGAAAATTCCATCATACATTCCCGAGAGCATGAGAGTGAAGAGGGCAAATAACATATTGCTATTCTCACAAAAATAGTTTTCAACTTGAGGCCCCCCCAAAGATTCTCTGGGATGCCCGGGAGCCTCTAGACCACACTCTGAGAACAGCTGCTCTAGTGCATTGGCTCAAGGTTAACAAAATTCCAGACTACCACATAGAAAATTCCAAATTTTGTCCAGCAAAGGAGTTGTGCTTCCCATAAAATTTTGCTTTGTATGTTTAAAAATGACATGTATATTGTTTTGATCCGTTGTGCCCTAAATAATACTTGTAAAGGTCATCAATCTAGAAGAAAGTTTGTTTTCCAATTTCAATACGTAAGTGTAATTTTATCACCGAGAAGTATCATAGGGTGATTATCAGTGACTTTCAAACACACACTTATATGCCATTAGGATAAAATTCTGCAGGGGAAGTAGCAAAGTCACGATTGAAAACTTCTGATTTCTGGGGAGAATTATTTCAGCAGGTGATGCTGGGTCTCCCATCCCAGTAATATGTATATTGCATGGGACTCTAAAGGGGTTTTACTTTAAATTATCAGCATATCCAGGGTACCTGAAATTACATTTTTTGCAGCTGTTTAAATGATGAACAGTTTAAGATGCAAACCTCAAAATGTGTAAGAGGCTACATATATTTTTCAAAATTCTTTGGGAGGGATACAAGCAGAAGATCCAAAGACTCCTTGAGGCCGTGTATACAGATGTTCTTTTATAGATGTGGTTAGTGGGTTTGAAATAAATATTCCTCTTCAGTGAAATAAATATTTTCTAAACCATCACACCATCTATTAGTTTCATCTCTCATTCGAGAGGAGGTGACCCAATGTGAAAGAGCTGGCTCCTACCTGGAATTGTAGTTTCTTAGCACTTGGATTTAGAGAATCTAATTAAGCAATCTGATTTAGGATTTTCCTCCAGTCTGAGGGGAATCCTCATCTTGGAAAATTAAAATACCTGAAGTAGCTATCATATTCTGATCTAAAATTATTTAGGAGAAGTCAAAGGTCACCACAGAATTGTAGGACAGAGAGTCTAGTCAAAAGAGCTCAGATGCTGGGACAGACTTCCATGTGGATGGAAAAGAACAAACACCCACCAACACTGATTTTTTTGGGCACAGCTAATCCCTCAGGAGAGGCACTGACTTGAAAGGGATCAGATCTGCATTTCTTCCTAGAACTTCTCCCAGGCCATGTGGCCCAGCCTCAGTGCAGCCTTCACTGTGTGGGCATCCAACGTGGACAGTCTTTCCTGGCTGGTTCCCGGCTGGGTTTCCCTCTGCAGCTTGTTTCAAATATTTAATGACTTCATTAGTGACGAGCTTTGGATTTTAAAATCATCCGATGGAAAATATCCTACACAAGTAGAGAGAAACAAACAAAAAAACATACAAGCCTTTCTGGCAAGAAGTGAGTGATGGTGTATTTTCAAGAATTTTATCTGTCTTTCTCCAGTTTATGATAAAAGCTCTGGGCCAGGCACCTTGTGTGTCAGAGAGAAAGTTTCCAGATTCAACTAGATGGTAGATATATGGCTGTGCTTTTTAAAAATAATCTTTTAAAATTTTAGAATAGTTTTAGATTTATAGAAAAATTGTGTGCCATCTCGTACAGATTATTCCCATAAACCTCACGCCCACACTCCCCTGTTATGAACATCTTACACTAATTAGTGTGGTACATTTGTTACAATTCATAAACCAATACTGATAGCAGCATTTTTGAACAACTATATTTAATGTGACACAGTATAGTGTACCATAAAAAATTATTTCGCTTCCTTATACCCATTGCATTATTTTTAGAACTTAGCATAATGAATCGGGAATGAAACGTTCCCTAACAGGTTTGTAGGTTCAGCTTCTCCAGAGAGATTTTCACAGGTGTTTTTGAGACTTTGGGAGGTAGTGGACCTCAGGGTGTCCTTCTCAGCAGCCCTTCCAAGCATGCCTCTTTTTTACAATTTTAAAAAAATGTTTTGGCCGCACCAAACAACATGTGGGATCTTAGTTCCCCAACCAGGGATCGAACCCGCGCCCTCTGCTTTAGAAGCACAGAGTCTTAACCACTGGCCCACTAGGGAAGTCCCAAAGCAAACCTCTTTATCTCACTGAAATGTCCCTTCAGTAAATGTAAGCCTGAAACTAGCACATAACTGATTATTCTGTTGTCTCTGGAAATTCCTGATACATCATTACTAACTAAAGTCCATAGTTTATTCAGATTTCCTCAGTTTTTACCTAATGTCCTTTTACTGTTCCAGGATTTAGTTGTTATGTCTCCCTAAGGCGCCTCTTGGTTGTGACAATTTCTCAAACTTCCCTTGTTTTTAATGATCTGGGCAGTTTTGAGGAGTACTGGTCAGGTTTTTTGTAGAATGTCCCACAGTTTGGACCTGTCTGATGTTTTTGGTCGTTTTTCTTATGATTAGATTTGGGTTATATGTTTTGGAGGAGGAAGACCGTAGAGGAGAAATGCCATTCTCATCACATCAAGGGTACATTCTGTCAACATGACTTACCATTGTTGGTCTTGACCTTGACCATCTGGCTGAGCTGGACGTTTGTCAGTTTCTCACTCAGAAGTTTTCCTTTCATTCCCCTTTCCGTACTGTCCTCTTTGGAAGGAAGTCACTTTGTGCAGCCTTAAGGAGTCAGGAGTGATGCCCCTCTTTGGGGGCGGAGCATCTGTATAAAAACCATTTGGAATTCCTCTGCATGGGGCATTTGTCTCTTCTCCCCCTTTTATTTAATCATTTGTTCATATCAATATAGACTCATGGATATTTGTTTTATACTTTGGGTTACAATTTAATGCTACTTTGTTTTCTTGCTCAAATTGTCCCAGCTTTGGCCATTGGGAGTTCTTTCAGCTGGATCCTGTGTCTCTTTGCCGTACCCCCATCCGTGTGTGAGTGAGTGTGTGTGTGTGTGTGTGTGTGTGTGTGCGCGCGCGCGCGCGCGCGTGCGCGTGTGTGTGGTGTGCTGTTTGTGTTATATTTTGCTCCAGGCTCACGTGTGTTTTGCTCCAACCTGACATTCATCCATTTCTCCGAGGAGCTCTGGTTCCTTTCACTGGAGAATAGTATTATAAGAAACCAAGATCTGGATTGCCTCTCTTCCTTTCTCCTTAAAATTAATGTCAGCTAATTTTTTTCATTTCCAAGATGTCTTCAGACCTCTGAAATGATAGAATTTTCTTCATTCAGCACCAGTGTCTTTTCTTCAAGTAATTAATAATGATGCCTTGTGTTTATATAATTCCTTATGAATACATTGATTTTTACTATTAAAAAGGGATTCATTACAACAGATCACCTGAAATTTTTAAAACTTTAACTTTTATCCTGCTGTTTCTGGTACCCTGACGTGTCCATACTGTGCTGTGGAGTGTACGGGGTGCTAAGCAGGAGAGTGTCTGGGTTAAGCCTCAGAAAATACTTGTCTTGATTTGGGGGCCAGGGATTCCCATACCTCCTCGCAGAAATTTTAAAACTAAATGATACTGCTTTGTTACCTAATGTTTCGTCATCGGGGAAAAATAAAGGCTTTTAATGAATTACAGCTGCCTTTTAAAAAAATTTTTTTAACATCTTTATTGGAATATAATTGCTTTACAATGGTGTGTTAGTTTCTGCTTTATAACAAAGTGAATTAGTTATACATACACATATATCCCCGTATCTCTTCCCTCTTGCATCTCTCTCCCACCCTCCCTATCCTACCCCTCTAGGTGGTCACAGAGCACCGAGTTGAGCTCCCTGTGCTATGCGGCTGCTTCCCACTAGCTATCAGTTTTACATTTGGTAGTGTGTATATGTCCATGCCACTCTCTCACAGCTGCCTTTTAAGCCCATGGTTGCCTTGCTCCTGGTACCTAGGGTTTAATCCTAGGTTTGTTTTTCAAACACCAACACGTATTTTTAATTAACTTTGCATTTATGGCTTGAAGCAGTGAACCAAGAAGTAAAAGGATGCTGAAACCCCCATAGGATTCTGATAAACAGAAGCCCGTCTCTCTGCAGCTGGTCTCACGGCTCTCCTTCCCCTCCAGGTCTGACTGAGACCGCGATCTTCAGCTGTGAGGCCCACAATGACAAAGGGCTGACCGTGTCCAAGGGCGTGCAGATCAACATCAAAGGTAAGCGGCAGGGTGGAGTGCCCCCTGCATGTTCCGGGGATTAGGGGGTACAGTGTGATCTCTGCAGCCAGCCACCTGGGATTGAGTCCTGGCTTCCCTTTGTGACCTTGGACAAGTCACTTAACCTTTCTGCCTTCGGTGTTCCCCTGTGTAAAATGGGGATAATTACAGAACCTACCTCCTCTTGAGGGTTCAATGAGATAATGCAAGTAAAAGTACTCATAACAGGGCCTGACACTTGTCTTTGATCAACATTAGCTAGTTTAGTTCTGCTCAGATGGAGAAGAAAATTGTCTGAAATGCTGACCCTGGATCATCTTGGCTCCTATTTTCACTTTTTCCTTTTCTACCCTGAACTAGTCCCCATAACTCCTTGAAGAGCCCCCAGGGTGGGCGCAGCTTGGGGCACTGATCTGAGGATGGGCTCTGTCCTTCCTTGGGCATCTGGGGCTGAAGCAAGTCTCCACCAGCAGCTGTCCTGAGGAAGGAGAAGGTCAGAGTCACTCTTCTGGGGGCACAGGGCTCCTGTCCCTCTCTCTCCTAACCTCCTCCACCCCCTTTGCTTCCTCTGAGGTGGGATATAACAGAATGAAAGGCGCATGTTTGAAATCTCCCCCAGGCTAGTGGAGACATTCCAGTCCAATTATCTGCCATTGGATTGGACAATCCAAACCAATCATCAGATTCCTCTTCCTTTTGTGGGATCAAAGGTATTTAAACCTGAAACTTGAAAGGAAAGGAAAACCTACTGTCTTTTTATCCCTTTCAACTCATCTCCCTTAACCTTTCTCATAGAAATTCAGGGAAATGGTATGTTTTAGTATTTGTTCTTAATTTATTTTTAATTAATTTATTTTTATTGAAGTATAATTGATTCACAATGTTGTGTTAATTACTGCTGTATAGCAGTGATTCAGTTATATATATATATATATATTCTGTTTTTAATGTTCGTTTCCTTTGTGGTTTATCATAGGATATTGAATATAGTTCCCTGTGCTATACAGTAGGACCTTGTTGTTTATCCGTTCTCTATATATAAAAGCTTACATCTGCTAACCCCAGCCTCCCATTCTATCCCTCCCCCACCCCCCTCCCCCTTGGTGACCACCAGTCTGTTCTCTATGTTATTTGTTCTTAATTTAAATATTGAGAGGCAATATTGAGTTTATATTCCTTTTGGTCTTATCCTTGGGGAAATAATAGAGGGGAAAAAGTAGAATGTGCTTAATAATGAGTTAAAGGGTGGGTAGTGCACAGCAGAAGACTCAAAATTACAAAAGACATACTTTTTAAAGGTGCTGATGGTTTAGTTTCAGCAAATCAACTAGAAGAGGCTATGAGAGGGCATTTTCAAAAAGTTCATTGGAAGAAAAAAAATGAGCAAACTGAAAGTTACTAGGAGAGGAACTGAATAACTTCCTTCCTTCATTACGAATTCCATTATTACAATTTTCAAAAGAAATGTTGAGAATTTCGGGAATCCACGCGTGGGCATAAATTTATAAAGACATTTTCATAAAATATCAACATCGTAAAGTTTAAAAATCCATAAAATGAGAAGCACTTCCTGAATTTTATGCTTCAGACAGAGTCGCAACTAGGACTTTATTTTAATAAAGCCTATTTCCAAACCTTATGTGTGGGGCTTTCGTTGATTTAAGCATGTATATCAAAGCAACCAAAACTCCCTGCTCGTCTGTTATCAACTGAGGTATATACGTGGCCAAACTTTGATCTGGAAAGGCAGATACTCTATTTAGGGAAGTGAGTCAAACGAAACACTGACTCTTTCCCATTCATCCATCTGTGTCTCCTGGTAAAACTGAAACTCCTAAATACCGTACCCAGTGAGCGCTTAACACGGTCCCAGCCTTCCTTCCCTCTCATCCCCTGCGCATCCTGTCCTCGCCTTTACCACCAGCGCACCTCCCCCAGACCTCGTACGTGCGTTACCGCATTTCATCCTCACCCCAGCCTGTGGAGCAGTGTGGTCACTCCCCGCCCTTAGTAGAAGCGGGAACTGAGTTTAGAGAGGGCATTGAGCTGAGCCATGGGCCATGCAGCTGGCTAAGTGGTGACCCCACTCCCCAGCCCCTGCTGGTACTCGCTGGTCTGCTTGCTGCCCCTGCAACCAGCTTCCAGCGTCCTGTTGAGGGACACTAGTGCTGGAGTCAGGCAGACCCGAGTTTAAGTCCCCATTCTGCTGCTTATGAGCTCTGTGCGCTTTGGCAAGTTTTCAACTTCTCTGGTCCTCAGTTTCCTCATCCGTCAATGGGGATCGTAAGACTGCTGCTCTGATAGGGTTCTTCCTATCAGACTAGTCATGTTTAATGAAGTCCATAGGTTCCTGGCACAGAGTAAGCACTCAGAAACATGAGTCATCATTTTGGATTATAAGTGCGGTTATTACCATTAATTAAGAGTTAAACGTATGGGAATTTTCTGGTGGTCCAGCGGTTAGAACTTCGTGCTTTCACTGCTGAGGGTGAGGGTTCCATCCCTGGTCCGGGAACGAAGATCCCGTGCGGCACAGCCAAAATAAATAAATAAAAATAATATTGATTCACAGATTTTAATATATATTTCCTTTTTTAAAAAGAGTTAAATATAGCACAAGACACTAAAACCCTCAAACTTCAGATCCTTGTTGGATTCTAATTTAAATATCTATCCATGTCCCACCCGTGGCTGAGGTCATTGCACGTTCATTACGGTATGCCCTCCCTTCCCTGCAAGCAGATGTACTTGGGTCTTTTGCTTGAGCTGACTCTCCCCTATTCCTCGGCCTGGAAAGCTTCCTTCCTCCATCACACACGTGCATATGCACGCACGCATGCACACACATGCTTGTTCCCATGGTACCCCTCTTTTCTCAGCACAAGGCACTCATCCTCAATTAATGTGGGTCTCCCCAACGCAGCCTTTAGCTCCACAAGGGCAGCGCCATGGCTCTTCACCCCCATTGAGAGCACCGGCGCCCAGTGACGCCCCTGCATACAGCAGCAGGAAATGGATGTCTCCCCATCCTTGTCCAGCTAAAACTTCTCACTTCATCAGGGGTCAGGAAAGCAGGTCTACATCCCACTTCTCTGGCCCTGGCCGAGCCATCCTATCACTGCAAGACTTTTCCGTAGGCTAATACCATTGCCCTTAGGGGTACGATGGCTCGTCTTTAAAACTTGTGTTTAATTTTCCCAGTCTCAAGAAACAGAAGTAGCCTTGGTATTATTAATGCATTTGTTTGGTAGCTGTGGCCTTCTGTGGTTTATAATTGTGTCTGTGGTGTGTCTTTGTTTTTTACATAGCAATTCCCTCCCCGCCAACTGAAGTCAGGGTCCGCAACAGTACCGCACACAGCATCCTGATCTCCTGGGTCCCCGGTTTTGACGGATACTCCCCGTTCAGTGACTGCAGCATTCAGGTGAACTTCCGTAATGAAAAGAAGTAGCTGTTTGGTGCTCAGTGGGTCTGCCTGATTTTTCTTCCTCCTGAGGATGGGTGCCAAGATCATTTCAACACCCCCGTTCAGAATCCCTTGACCTTCCCCCCGATCAGCGTCCACTGGGCATGCACCATTTTATGATGTTCTGCCCCTGCCCCTCCCCGCGCCCCTGTGATGCTGCCTCTTTCCTGTGCATGGTCCAGGGCCAACTGGAAGAGAAACACGTTTCCAAGATAGAATGTCATGAGACCAGGGAGAATTCATTTTTAAGATACGAAAACCCATCTGGCTTGTAACCAGGAGTCCAAGGAGCCAGGTCCTCTGCAGCCTGGCTTCTCCTGGGTTGGTGGCCATGAAGGACAGAAGGGCAAGCACAAGATGGATCATCTTTACTATTGAATGTTGCATCTCAGCCTGTGGCTTCCAGGGAAACCTGGGGATTACAGGCCTTACAGAGTCATCACCCACTTTTAACCACTACCTAAAATTGGTATAAAATAGAGCTGTAAGAAATATAGGTTAGCCATCCTAAAATGACACCTTGCCATGAGATAGGCTCTGCTCTGAGTGTTCATTTCATAAAAAAGGGAAGGGTAGGGCTTCCCTGGTGGCGCAGTGGTTGAGAGTCCGCCTGCTGATGCAGGGGACACGGGTTCGTGCCCCGGTCCGGGAAGATCCCACATGCCGCGGAGCGGCTGGGCCCGTGAGCCATGGCCGCTGAGCCTGCACGTCTGGAGCCTGTGCTCCGCAGCGGGAGAGGCCACGACGGTGAGAGGCCCGAGTACCGCAAAAAAAAAAAAAAAAAGTGAAGGGTAGCAGTAACTACCTTTTACCGAGTGCCCACAATGGCCCAGGGACTTTGCAGACATTATCTTAACTTGGAACCCACACCAGCACTGCAGGGCCACAGTGCACACAGAGCCTGTGAGTGGCAAAACCGGAATTCAAGCCCAGGAAACTCTGATGCCCAAAGCAATGCTCAGGACCACCTGCTCCTCCGTGTCTCAGGAAGACGTTGCAGGTGGGAACAGGTAGTTGAACACACATGGATTATCCGCTGAAAACATGAATGCATTCTGCCTGTACTTGATCATACAGTAAGGTCAGGGATTATTCTTCGTTTTATAAATGTCTGGTCTTATTAGGTAAAAACATATTAAGCTGACATGGGCCAGTCATGCCAACTCAGCTGAGAGAAGTGACTTCCATAGAATTTTATGTGTTGACAACTAGATGTTTTTAATACCAAGTGGAACTCATTTCTCTGCTCTTATTGCCTCCCACCCTTGTGTAACAGCTGTTTCTTCTCAGAAGAGTAAAAACATATCATCCCCAAAATAGCCTCCACCCTCACCCTGCTACCCACAGCCTTGCTTAATCTTGTCCATCGTTATTTGCAAACCTCCCAAGTACTGGTAAGTGTTAGGAATTCTCCTTGTATCTTCAAAGTCTCACCAGGGATATCCTTTTTTTTGAACAGCTTTTTTGAAATATATTTTACATACCATAATATTCACCCATTTAAAGTGTACAATTCAGTAGTTTTTAGTATAGTCAGAGTTCTGCAGTCATCACCATTACCTTATTGGGACTGTATTCATAAGAGATATTGGCCTGTAGTTTTCTTGTGTTAGCTTTTTCTGGTTTTGGTATCAGGGTGATACTGGCCTTATAGAAAGAGTTGGGAAGCGTTCCCACTTCTTCTGTTTCTTGGAAGAATTTGAGAAAGGTTGATGTGAAATTGTCTTCAATATTTAGTAGAAATCACCAGCAAAGCCATCTGTTCCTAGGCCTTTGTTTGTGGAAAGTTTTTCTGAGTAATACCAGCTCAATCTCTTTACTTGTTATAGATCTATTCAGATTTTCTATTTCTTCGTCAGTCAGTTTTGGTAATTTGTGTGTTTCTAGGAATTTGTGCGTTTCTTAGGTTATCTAATTTGTTGGTATACAGTTGTTCATAATCTTCCATTAGAAGCTTTTTTATCTTGAAGTTAGAAGTAATGTCCCCTCTTTCATTCCTGATTTTAATAATTTGAGTTGTCTCTTATTTTTCTTGGTCGGTCTGACTAAAGGTTGGTCAGTTTTATTGATTTTTTTGAAGAACCAACTTTTGGTTTCATTAATTTTTTCTATTTTTTAAAATTCTGTTTCATTCATTTCTGCCCTAACCTTTATTTCCTTTCTTCTGTTTACTTTAGCTTAATTTTTTTCCCCTTTTTGTTTCTTGTAGTGAAAGTTTAGGTAATTGATTTGAAATTTCTCCTTTTTTAATATAGGCAGTTATACTATACATTTCCCTGTAAGCACTGCATTGGCTGTATACCATAAGATTTGGTATTTGGGGGTTTTTCCATTCAAAATCAAGTTTTTGATCACTTTTCTTATGATTTCTTCTTTGTTCTATTGGTTATTTAGGAGCATGTCATTTAATTTTCACTTAGTTGTGAATTTCTTAAGTTTTCTTCCTTCGTTGGCTGTGTTTAGAGGATATACTTATTATGACTTCCATCTTTTTTTTTTTTCTTTTGGCCATGCTGTGCGGCATGCAGAACTTCCCTGACAGGGATTGAACCCATGCCCCCTGCAGTGGATGTGTGAAGTCTTAACCATTGGACCACCCTGGAAGTCCTCATCCTTTTAAATTTATTAAGGCTTGTTGTATGGCCTTGCGTATGTTCTATCCTGGAGAATGTTCCATGTGCAGTTGAGGAGACGGTGTATTCAGCTGTGGTTGGGTGGAACGTTTATATGTCTCTTAGATCTAGGTGGTTTATAGTCCTGTTCACTTATTCTGTTTCCTTGTTAAACTTCTGCCTCATGGTTTTATCTATTATTGAAAATAGGAAATTGAGGTCTCAACTATTATTTTTGAATTATGTATTTCTCCCTTCAGTTCTATCAGTTTTTTTGCTTCATATATTTCAGGACTCTGTTGTTTTGGGAACAGCCAGGGCCTGTTTCCCTGTATATGGACATAACTGAACCTACATATGGACACAAATACAGCATGAACCAGCCCTTTTTTTAAGAAAAAATGAGGTATAGTTTTAGGTACACAACATAGTGCTTCAAAATTTTTAGAGATTATGCTCCATTTATAGTTATTATAAAATATTGGCTATATTCCCTGTGTGGACCAGCCTTTTTAAAAATTGTTTCCAGTTACTGAACTGTTTGAAGAGTCCAAGAGGACATGAGACTCCTTCCCATAGGAGGGTGTTACCTTCAGGGAAACTGAGGAAGAGTACTGCCCCCACTTGGAGAAGAGTGTGTCTCAGGGTAGACGTGAGGCCGAGGGGAGGTAGAGTAGGGTGGTGGAGTGGTCTGAAAACACCAGGTCACCCCTACAGGTGGAGGATGATCACACAAGCTTCACTTGCACTCTCTTTGCCTTGGCTTTGGGTGGCCAGGGCGTGAAAAATCATCCTGAGACTGCTAAATTGCAGCCCCTCTTGCCCACCTTGGATCCTATTGTGCAGGACATGGTTATCCTGTCTTTGCCCCACCAGCTAGCTCAGGCTTCCTTCACCCATTCTCCTTTCCATCTCTCCTAAGGTTACCGGATTTAGCAAATAAGAATCCAGTTACTTTACAAGTTAATTACACTGTTGATTTTGTGTCATACCTATACCCATAATTATTGATGGTCTATCTGAACTTTAAATATAAATGGGTGTCCTTTATTTTCTCTGGCAGTCCTAGTGAGGTCGATCAAAACTGGCTCCACAAGTTATATACTTTCACATTCTATTGATTAACAATGTATTCCCATTTCTGAAGGGACCAAGTATCATTTTGTAGCAGAGTCCCAGTTTGTTACAATTTTAAACTCTGACTTGGTAACAAATGAATGTTTTGGACAAGATTCACATCCACCCACTAGCAGGACACACCCTCTCACTTCCCCTGGTCTTGGCATTAGTTCCTTTCTTCACCCATTTTTGGGCTATGGACTCCGTTTCTATTTTTAACTCTCCCACATATATCTTGCTGTTTCATGCCCTCCTTTCCCCCAGAACCCAATGAGCACTGTTAGAGAAACCCGTCTTCTTCTAGGAACATGCCCTCCAAGAGTGTCCCTGTGCCTGGAAATGGTCCAGCGCGTTGTTCCGGAAATAGGGCAGGGGTGGGGAGCCAAGGTTTCCTCCACCTTAGTTCCAGCGCTTGGTCAGCAGGAAGTAGGTGCAGACTCTAAAGTGAAGAAACAAAGAGTGATTTCTGCCAACAGCCACCACCAAGATAAGCACACAGCTCCTGGTTTGTCCTCTGGTGGCTCCTCAGGCCAACTGGTACCCTCTTGTCACCCCGCAGAGTCTGCGGGTCTGAGTCAGAGGTGAGACTCGGTCCCAGCACCGCCCTCATGGTATCCACTAGGGGATTTGGAATTCCAAAATGTTGATCTGTGGCCCCTTGACCTAAATTGCAAACACACATATCCTGAAATAACAGCATTGTTTCCACACCCCATAATTGCAAGCCCATTATTATCAGAAATATATTTTGTGGGTTTAAGATTTTTTTCCCCAAATTGTTTTTGGTGGCTTCTTTTTTGTCCAATACTATTTTTGTCTTTCTGATTTTATATGTACAACATATTTTAGAAGTTGTGAAAAACATACAGTGAGAGAAAACTCTGCATGATCCCCGTTCCCAGATAAGAGGTTTCCTTAAAGGAAAAGCTGGAAGTTTAGCCTAAGACTGAATTTTGCTGGGAATCTCTCTCTCTTGCCTGTGCATACAGAAGACATGGAGAGGGATGTGGAGAGACTGGTGGAGTTTATGGAGAGAAAGATGAGGTACAAGGACTCAGGGGAAAGAGCTGATGGGTTTTTAAAAGATTTGGAGAAAAGCTTGTTGGGTGAGGTGCAAATGACCCTTTCCTATATCTCCCCACCAAAAAATGCCATAAAATCTATACTATCTGTGTTTGCTTTTGGAGTTGAATCTATATGGGAGTGGGAATTGGGGGGTAAGAATAAAGGACATGCTAAAATTAGCCTCAAAGCAAGAGCAGAATTCCTCAGGAGACATAATGAAAAGAAATACAGATTTTTTTAAAAAAAAAATTAAGTATCTCATCTTCTAAAGTAGGATTTGGGAAATATTTTCTCTAAAGGGTCAGACAGTAAATATTTCAGGTTTTGCCCCACATACGATGTCCCTTGTCTTTACTGTGTATTCTGTGAAACAGCTGAAAAAAATGATCAAGAAGTGAAGTGATTCTGAGGAAGAGCTACTTTTATTATAAGTTATAATGTAGAATAACTATAATGTTATGATGACGATTATTTGCTCTGTTACCTGCTGGAGTGAGAACACTTATTTTAGGCATTTTTCATCAGGTCCTCGATTGTTGCACCCAGCGAGTAGCATGAGTAATACACAGTGATCCTGGTGGGAAATTTAAGGTGTGGCCCGAAAGGAAGCAGGTACTTCCCCTCAGTGGAGAGGAAGGGCCATGTACACCGAATGCATGAATGCCCCGAGTCTGACATTCCTGCCCCCTTACTAACGCCTGGTCCACAATTTTACTCTTCATTTAGGTCGAGGAAGTTGAGCCACTGAGTCATGGCTCAGTCATGATTTTTAACACCTCTGCTTCACCACATCTGTATCAAATCGAGCAGCTGCAGGCTCTGGCGAATTACAGCATCGGTGTGTCCTGCATGAATGAAGTCGGCTGGTCCGCAGTGAGCCCTTGGATTCTGGCCAGCACGACTGAAAGAGGTAATTCCTGGGGTTCAGAATGCATATTGTGCCTGATGGCATGTGATGAAATAAATCCTTCCCAGTGGCCTGATTCAGAGTTTAACTTTTTCTTTGTGTGGCCTTCGTCTCTGGAGGATAATTTTATGGAGGTGACCAATGAAAATAAGAAAGATGTTTCCTTCTATAATTGAAAAGGGTTTAGTGACAAACTTTATACTTACTATGTATAGGGAATATTTTCTTTTACCTAGGAGGATATTAATAGTCGCATACTCTTTATAGCATATATTATTTTAATTAAAATATAAATATATGAAAGTTATTACTCATAGCATCAAACTTAAGAAAACTAATAAATGTGGAAGTGGCTAATGTTCAATAAGCACCTACTACATGCCGGGGACCATCTTAGGTACTTTACATGCATTATTTCGTTAACTCCTCATAGCAATCATATGAAGTAGGTACTGTTGTCTCTACATTATTTTCTTATAGCAAATTTTATTTACATCTGTAAACTTTCATTTCTGTGTGCTGCTTTTGGTTTTCCAAGCGTTTGTATTTTTTCTATGAATATTGTAGTTATGTTAGATTTGAATTGTCCAGTTTCCATTATTTTCCAATTTAGAGCTCTGGATTACTCAGAACCTCTTTCCTGCCCTTAACTCCAGCCTTACATAATCAGTGCTCCAATTTTAATACAGACGGTGGGACAGGTCTAGGTCATAAATTGTTAGGGCTTAATCCTTGCACAAATGAAACTAGTGCCAAGATTGTAACATATCTTAAATGAGGAAGAAAAACCTCTGAGAACAATTTTTATATGGTGTTTCCTTTTCATTCAGTTTAAAAAACTTTCTGGTTTCTGTTTTGATTTCTTCCTTAACCCATTAGTTATTTAGGTGTCTAACGTAGTTTCCAAATACTTGTATTAGTGATTTCTAATTTCATTCTGTTGGGGCCAAAGAACATAATTCATATCGCTTGAATCCTTTGAAATGTATCAAGACTCAATTTTACAGCCCAGAACATGGTCTATCTTGACAATGTTCCATGTGTACTTGAGAATGTGTATTCTGCTCTTATTAGATGCAGTGTTTTATAAATGTTACCTTGGTCAAGTTAGTTGACAGTGTTTTTTAAATTGTATTCTTATTGATTTTATGCCTCCTTTTTCTATCAGTTATTTAGCCGGGTGCATTGAAATCTGTAGTTATAACTGTGAATTTATCTATTTCTATTTGTAGTTCTAGCAGTTCACATGTTTTGAAGTTCTGGTATTTTGTGCATAACTGTGTAATATTACTATGCTCTCCTAATACATTGGCCACTTTATCATTATGAAATTATTTTCTTTATCTTTGGTAATATATTCTGTGAAATCTATTTTATCGATATTAATAATAGCCATTTTACTCTTTCTTTTGATTCCGTGGTGTATCTTTTATTCATACTTATTTTTAACTTACTTGTATCTTTATATTCAATGGGTATTTCATGCAGGCAGTACTTTACTTCACAATCCTTGCCTTTAAATTGGGGTATTTAATCCATTAAAATGTAATGATATCATTCATATGGGTAGGTTTACATCTGTCTTCTATTTGTTCTGTCTGTAATTTGTTCCCCTTCTTTTGGGTTCATTGAATGTTTTTATTCTATTTTATCTCCTTGACTTCTTAGCCATAACTCTTTTTTTCTGTTCTTTCAATGGTTGCTTTAGGGTTTATAGTATACAGGTTTAACTTATTACCATATGCCTTCAAGGGATGTTTATACCACCTCAGGTATAGTGTAGGAACCTTAACATAGTATACTTTCATTTTTCTTTTGATATCTCCAGATATTTATTCTATTGTCGTCACTCACTTTACTTTTACATATGTTATAAACCCACACTAGATTGTTATTATTTTTGTTCAAAGAGTCCTAATCTTTTAGAGTGATTTATATAATTATAAAAAACCTATATTTACCCACGTGGTATTTACCCAAATGGTAGTTACCATTTCTAATGTTATTCAGTTTTTTGGTGTAAATCTGTACATATTTCCATGTGGTATTATTTTCCTCCTTCCTAAAGGATTCTTCATTACTTCTTGTAGTGGGAATCTTGGTGAGAAATTGAGCTTCTGTATGTCTGAAAGAAATCTTTATTTTACCTTTGAGGGGTTTCTTTGGACTTCATTTTGTAAGGTATTTTTATTAGGCATAGAGTTCTAGGTTACTGCACTGTCTTCTTGCTTGCGTTGTTTCTGATAACAAACCTGTGGTAATTCTTAATTTATTCCTCTGTGTATAATGTGTCTTATGTCTCTGGTTTTCCTTTTGTATTTGATTTGGAGCAATTTAATTATGATGTGCCTTGGTGTAATTTTCTTTATACCCCTTGGGCTTGGGGTTCATTGAACTTCTGAGATCTGTGTGTCTATAGTTTGCATCACATTTGGAAAATGTTGGCCATTGCTTCTTCAAATATTTTTTTCTGTTCCTGCCTCTCCGCTCCTTTGAGGACTCCAGTTACCCATGTATCATATCACTTGAAGTTATCCATAATTCACTGATGCTATTGCTTTTTTCCCTGCTTTTCTCCTTGTGTTTTATTTTGGGTAGTTTCTATTACTATGTCTTCAAATTCACTAATCTTTTCTTGTGCAGTATCTAATCTGCCATTAATTCTATCTAGTGTATATTTCAACTCTCACATTGTAATTTTTGTTTTTTTTTTTGTATCTTTCCTGTTTCTACTTAACTTTTGGACCATATGGAATACAGTTATAATAACTGTTTTAATGTCCTTGTCTGCTAATTCTAACATCAGTCTTATTTCTGGAGTGGTTTTGATTGATTCATTTATATTCCTTGTGGAGAGTACTTTCCAATTTTTCTACATGTCTGGTAATCTTTGGTTGGATTCCTGACATTGTGAATTTTACTTTGTTGAGTGCTAGATATTTTTGTATTCTTATAAATAGTGAGCTTTGTTTGGGGTCACAGTTAAGCTAATGGGAAAAGACTGATCCTTTTGGACATTGCTTTTAGTATTTGTTAGGCTGGACCAGAGCAGTGCTTCATCTAGGGTCAACTATTACCCACTATTGAGACAAAACCATTATGTGTACTCTACCCAGTGCTCCTCGAATCATTAGATTTTCCAGGCTGATTGATGGGAACAGGCACTATTCCTGGCCCTGAGTGAGGCCCAGCCACTCTTATCTTTAATTTTTTCATGTAGTTCTTTTCCTGTCTTCCTCCAGAGTCATCCTAGTGACTCCTTTGCCGTCTCCTGGGTGTTTGTCTTTCTTGGTTTACTGTCTCTCATTCTCATGGAGCACATTCTCAATTAGCTCTAGAGAGAATATATATATAAATAAAAACTGTGGGACCTTGCATGTCTGTTTGTCATACTGGATTGGTAATTTTTCCTAATAGAGAACTTTAGGTTGGAAATGATTTTCCCTCAAAATTTTAAAAGTATTTCTGCATTGTTTTTTAGCTTCATGTGTCATTGTAGGGAATTTTGATAACTTGAGTTTTCTAGGTGAACTGTTTTTTAGTTTTAATTTTTCTTTAATATCTTTTCTCTTTAATCATGGTGCTGTAATGAGCTGTGATGTGGGATCTGTTTCATTCGTCATCATAGGCATTCAATCTAGGAATGCAAATGCTTTGGTTTTGAGACTTTTTCTTATACATTTTTTCCTTTCAAAATGTTCTTCTATTTTTCTTTCCAGATAACTGTATTAGACACTTGTTGAAACTCTTTTAATTGCTTCCTCAATTTTTTTTTACCTCAAATTGGCCTCCTTTTTAAAATTTTTATTCTACTCTTCTTTTGGAGATTTACTTGATTTATCTTCTAATTCTTCTGTTGAATACTTTATTGAAATTGGCAATGTCATATATAAGAATAATTTTATTTTTCATTGACAGTTTTTTCCAGTTCTCAATTATGAGAGCCTTTTCTTATCTTTGACTATGTTCATTACTGGTTTTGTTTGTTTGTGTTTTAGTTTTCTCTAGTTCCCTGCATTGTCTCTGCCTCCTCTGAGTGCTCTGTCCTGTGTTTCGTTCTGGTCTCTGACATTCATGAAGGAGGCCTCCCCAGCCTCTTCTGATCTTCCACTGTCTCTCCTATTGAAGAGTGAAGAGCCAGCGATTGATGGGAAGCTCTGTGAGCATGGGTGGGGCTTGTAGGCTTCACTGTCAGGTGATTGGCCAGCGACCTAAGTGTTTTAGTTTGGATACCCCCAAGTGTCAATATTGGCTTTCTTTCCCCCGGAGCCACTTACTTCCTCTAGAATTGAGTCTCCTGTCTGCTGCCTCAGGAATATGAACACAGCTGCTGATGCTCTAAGATCAGGTGGGGAGGAGCCAGAGGTGGAGTCCCCCTCAGTCAATGTATGAACTTCCTCTTATTTCCCTAGTTGTCAGCCCCTCATCGTGCCTCCATTCTACTGGTGCCCCAAGTCCAGTAGCTTTTCAGTTCAGAGAATAAAGCATCCTGTCTCCTGTGGGAATTTGAGGGATACCTGCCAGCTGTGTGTGGGAATAGGTTAGAGGGATCTCGAGGGCTACTTCCTGATCAAACTTTCAATCTTCCAGTTTTAGTCCCCACTCTGGTCCCTTGGTCCTCTGCTTCTGCGCCTCTCTGTGGTTCTTTGGGGAGAATCAGTTTACTGAGTTAATTACACCTTCTTACTCTGCTTTTCAGCTTTCATATGTATGTTGGCATTTCTCTTCCACTGTTGACTCCTCTGTACCCTGTGAGTTTATACTGTTATAAATTTCTTATTGTCATCATAGAGGGGTTTTAGGAGGGAGTAGACATAAAGACATGTTGAGTCAACCATGTTTCTCTGTAAATTGTACTGTGTGACTCGTTTCATAGATACAGCTTTAGCTATATATTTCCTAAGCTGAAATTTGCTCTAACTTCATTATTACTGCTCCTGGAATCAGCAGAGACAAAGAGGTTATAGTGCCCTTTTGTTTCCCTTTCAGATATATCAGAAATATACAATTTAATCTCCCGTAAATAAAAATACAACAACAGTTTGGTGTATATTATTGCATATTTACTCTTCCTATATGTAAAATACTTATTTTTTAATTTCTAAAATGGATCATTGATACGTACCTTTTTGCAGTTTTATTCACCCCCCCACCATTAGATATTCTTTCATATCAATTTATATGGTCTCTCAAATTCTTTTCAGTGTGGGGTAGTGAGTAATCCATTGGAAAATTATCAGAATTTATTATATCGTAATTATTGACTGAACATTACATTTATTCCTTTCTGTCACTATTATGCTTCAATGAATATAACACTACCTACAGGAGAACTTTTCTAGATTAAATTCGTGGAAAGAAAATATTGGTCAGGAGGCATATGTTTTTCGGTTTTAATAGCTACAGTCACGTTCTTCCCGCCCAAAAAAAGAATGTAGTTGTGATCTTGACTTGTTTCCCAAATTATTTCATACACATACTGTACCCACATACATACGTTTCCTAAAAAGCGCGTTAACGTTTATTATCCTTTTATATAGACATTTTGACATAAAGTGCTTATGTGGCTTGTGTAGGATTTACTATAAACCAGAGAGTGAAAACCAGCGCTAAATTCTAGTTCGTCACCTAACCCAGCAAATAGTATTTGACCCTCTGATCTTCATTCATGAGGTGTCTTACACACACGCACACGCGCACACGCACGCACACATACACATACATATTTAAATTTATTCACTGATTAGCTCTGTTCAGATCATTAGTAACCTGGCTCTGGACTTTAAAATGTGGCTTCCTTCTGAGATCAGCAGTGTTCCCTGCCTTGTACAGCTCAAATGACACAGAGCTGATCCCCAGCTGGCCTTCTTGGCCTATAGCTGCACAGGTGTCTACTGGAGAAGCGTCTTGGAGTTGTGTGTGTTTTGCTTCCCCAAGAGGAGTCCGTGAGCTCTACCTACCTCCTTCCCTGTCTTCCACTTCTTTGTTGTTTTAGTTTGGAAAGGGCTTACTTTTTTTTTTTTTTTTTAATTTTATTTATTTTTGGCTGTGTTGGGTCTTCGTTTCTGTGCAAGGGCTTTCTCTAGTTGTGGCGAGCAGGAGCCACTCTTCATCGCGGTGCGCGGGCCTCTCACTATCACAGCCTCTCTTGTTGCGGAGCACAGGCTCCGGACGCGCAGGCTCAGTAGTTGTGGCTCATGGGCCCAGTTGCTCCGCAGCATGTGGGATCTTCCCGGACCAGGGCTCGAACCCACATCCCCTGCATTGGCAGGCAGACTCTCAACCACTGCGCCACCAGGGAAGCCCAGGGCTTACTTTTTAAAAAAACTTTCATTGAAGTAGAGTTGATTTACAATGTTGTGTTAGTTTCAGGTGTACAGCAAAGTGATTCAGTTATATATTCTTTTTCAGATTCTTTTCCATTATAGTTAATACAAGATATTGAATATAGTTCCCTGTGCTATCCAGTAGGTCCTTGTTGTTTATCTATATTATATATAGTAGTTTGTGTCTGTTAATCCCAAACTCCTAACTTATCCCTCCCCACTCCTTTCCCCTTTGATAACCATGTTTGTTTTCTGTCTGTGAGTCTGTTTCTGTTTTATAAATAAGTTCATTTGTATCATTTTTTAAGATTCCACATATAAGTGATATCATATGATATTTGTCTTTATCTGTCTGACTTCACTTAGTATGATCATCTCTAGGTCCATAGCGCTTGTGTGAGTGTGTGTGGCCTTTTTTTTCTTTTTTTTTTTTGCTCCTTTCCCTTGCGGTACGCGGGCCTCTCACTGTTGTGGCCTCTCCCACTGTGGAGCACAGGCTCCGGACCCACAGGCTCAGCGGCCATGGCTCACGGGCCCAGCCGCTCCGCGGCATGTGGGATCTTCCCGGACCAGTGCACGAACCCGTGTCCCCTGCATCGGCAGGCGGACTCTCAACCACTGCGCCACCAGGGAAGCCCTGTGTGTGGCCTTTTTAAGAGAATTTTATTTGAGTGGTTCTTACAAAGATTGTTGCAATATGAAAGTCATTTGTTTGATAGAAATATCAAGCTGTCTTGTCAAACACACGAAAGTAACCCAAAAATATATTTCAGAGCTCACAGAGCCTAAAAGGAGCAAAGATTATATGCAACAAGACAAAACTATTTCTGCATTTCCTATTTCTTGCTCGGACTGCCTTGCCTACCAGCCTGTCACTAAACATCTTGAGGAAATGCAGGGATCATTTTGTTTGGAATCTTAGACACAAAGCTTACTTTTCTAAACTCATGATATCTTAATGGTTCTCGATTGAAAAGAAGGTGAAAGTCCACTTTTTTTTTTTTAATGTGACATTGAAGAGATTTTATCACGAAGGAAGCGTTGGAAAATGAGAAGAACTAACATTTTCTGAACTAGACACTGTGCTAAGCGCTTACATATAATATCTTAATAAATCTTCATAGAAATGTATGAAAGTCCACTATTAATCTCAGCCTCATTTGAGTGCTTTCCGTAGAAAATTAAAAAAACAAACGTACAAAAACCAAGAAGAGAATGACTCTCTATGTGCCTTTCTTCGTACTTCCTCATCCTTCTCTCCTTTCTCTTTTGTAGCCCCGTCAGTAGCACCTCTGAATGTCACTATGTTTCTGAATGAGTCTAGCAACAAGGTGGATGTCAAATGGATCAAGCCTCCGATGAAGCGGCAGGATGGGGAGCTGGTGGGCTACCGGATCTCTCACGTGTGGCAGAACGCAGAGACGTCTGTAAGTCTGAACTTTAACAGAGTGCACTTGTCTTCTTGGATCTGCTGATTTAATACTGCTTTAGGATCTTGCCTTTTGTCGTGAAAAGGCCTGATATTATTGGGTTAGGCAAGGCACCTTTCAGCGGGAGATAAACAATGTAGTAAAAATTAGAAGTGCCTGAAAAGTTACAAAATTCCAAGAAATCTTTGGGGCTTTCCTCACTCACTCTTCATCCATTCATTTATTTCATTAGTCAATGTGAATAGAACTCATCCTCTGTTGTCACCTGATTCTTGCCTTCAGGGAACTTAGGCTCTTTGAAGAAGACAGTGTGAACTACTGAGAGGGGTTACCGGGCTTAGCAGTCCTGCAATTCATAACCTCTTGAAAATTCCAGAAGATGATTGTCAGGGAAGCCCCCCAGCCTCGTAGCGGATGGCAAGAGTAACTGGACCCCGAAAGAGAGGGTCGAGCAGGCTAGCAGGTGGATTGGCACAGCCCTGTAGGATGTACTGTATAGCACAGCTTTGTTAGATGTGACTCCAGTCAATCCCAGAGGGCCATCTGATTTTGATTGCCGAGAGGTCTAGAGATGGTGGGAACATCTGACCCAAGACAGAAGTGGTGAGGGGGACAGCTGACTGTGGTTAGGTGGGCAGCTCCCAGACAGGCCCCTTTCCCACTTGAGAAGGGAAGAGGGTTGAGGTGACACTGACTTCTCATGACACAGAGGATCTGTAGAAGAGCAGACGCACTGGCTTTATCCTCAGGACTGTCTCTTCTTTACCGCCATTGCGGAAAGCATGCTTTGTTTTTTTGTGTTGTGTTGTTGTTCCGTGTTGTTACAGTCCTCCTTGATCTAACCCTGGTAATAGGTCAGACCTCAGCATCCTTGTGGCATCTGTAGGGAGCATCACAGGACAGTTACAATTTCTTGGCACGAGAGAGGAAAGGGGTGAACAGCTGCACTGACGGATGACGTCCAGGCTTTGTGTCGGTCACTTTTAACCTCATGTCACCCAGCTTTTACCAAAACTGCTGTCTTCCAAAAGATCAATTTGAATTTATTTTTTTTCTTTTCCTGCCTCAGTTTACCTATCAGGAAGCAGACTGTCGGAAGCAGTAGTGATGGAAAAGGAAGAGAGCTTAGAAATCCATGGTTTGTTCTGCCTTATAGTAGATGATAAAAGGATGCTACTGGTACCAGTCGAAACCCTGCTTAAGAGAGTTGCAGCTATGAGATAAGAAGTCTCTCACTTCCTGGACTTTTGTCTCAGAGCATTTTGCAAGGGGCCTGTTGATCACATTTGCACACTGTCAAGTCAGGGGAATCAAATGCCTCTCTTGGAGAATGGCTCCTGATGACAATACTACATTCTTAGTAGAGATACATGAAGGTCCAGCGATTGCATTCTGATTCAGTAGGAACTTTGGCTGGCGGAAGATGATGATTCTCAGCAGACACTTGAGTGATATAGGAACAAACCAGTTTCTTTGAAGAGCTGCAGGTCATCCTTTCTCCTTCTCCCCTGGTGTGGGCGAAAGATACTTCTTTAGGGGGGACCCCTGAAGCAGAGGCGCTGAAGGGCAGGAGTGATGAAAGCCTTACAGATGACATGACGTGGCCAAGGAGCCTAACACACGAGTGCCATTAACACCCAACCTTGCATTCTCTCTGCCCTTTGTTCAGAATGCCCCCCTCTGTAGTGAGAACAATACCGCCACAGTTAGGGCTGTGACCTTTCCAGTCATTACCTCCTTGGAGATGCTAGATCATCCCAGCAGGAAGGTCATTTGCATTGTACTCATGCTGTCCTCTGTGCATCACGACAGCCCTGTGACAACAGAAGACTTAGTGGCTCACTTTACTTTGGGTAACATTCTCTGAGTCAGCTAAGCTCCCAGCTCAGCAGCTGCAGCTGGAGACAAATAAGAACACTGAAGAGAAGCTCAGCCCGGGAGGGGCCTAAAACCCCCTTCCAAAGTGCAGCTTGAAATGACCTCTGTACCCATCACTTCGGTTCCCTAAACTCCCTTCTTTTCCGAAGGGCAAGAGTTAGACACAACTTCCTCTCGAAATCGTCCTTTCATTTTCATTTGAAAACTGTTACTAGGGACATCTCTGGTGGTCCAGCATTTAAGACTCCACGCTCCCAATGCAGGGGGGCCTAGGTTTGATCCCTGCTCAGGGAACTAGATCCCACATACAGCAACTAAGACCCAGTGCAGCCAAATAAATAAAAATAAAATAAATATTTTTTGAAAAGAAAGAAAACCATTACTAAAACTACATCTTTATGTAAGGTGATGAAATTGGATATTTTTGGAAGATATTCTTATTTATTACTCTAATAAGGGAGGGGTTTTTGGTATGGAATTTCAGAACATTGTTGAAGTAGTCTTTGGGTGGGCTATTACAGTTTGCTGGAAATTTAGTTTTCAAAATTTGTACCTTCAGTATCCTACAACTGTTGTGTCACTTTCAGACTAAGAAACTCCTGGTATTTACTGTATGGACATTTACTGTATCTTAATGAAGCCATCAATGTTTTTTGCTCTCTTTTTCTTGCTGTCCCTTGCCTTCCAAATCAAAGCTTAAAATACAAAGGTCAGGATCAAGTAAAATCTGTTCTCCTTGAAGCTGGAGCTGTGCCTTGCCCATCTTTGTACCATCTGAACACAGGACCTTAAACTTGCTTTGTAGGCATTTATGGCACTATGAACTTGATGTATGGACCTGACTGACATCTAAACCAGCAGGAGAATTTCTCTGTCTGAATGGGACAGTCTTTTGATGAGTGTGGACTGGTATTTCTTGTCCCATTCCCATAAAGTGTCAGTAGACCTGTGAGAATTCAGTGAGCAGATAAGTTGATAAAATACTGCGTACTATACCCCCTTCTGGAAGACCCACAGTGTATACTGGCAAGTTCAAGGTTCTCCAGTGTTCTGCAATAAATAAATCTGTTTATCTTTGACCGAGATTTGCCCGAACCTTAGACAGAGACTCATTTTTATACGTGTCATTCTTGTAGAGCTCATTGTTTTGGGATTGGGGCTCTAATGCTGGTTTAACTGTGTTTGGAAAGGGTGGAGATCTTTGATCAGAAGGAAGTTTCATAGCCGATTATGATGGGCCAAGAGACATGACATGTAGAACCAGCTTATTTAAAGACACAGGGGAGCCGCAGTGCCCTCAAGGCTTCCTTCCTTGGGCCCAGACCCCTGCCTCCTAGCAAGCAGCATGCCTGGAGGGTAGATGTGCCCACTGCCTCTTCCCTTTCCTCATTTCTCCCTCTCACTCACTGTCACAGGAGGGCAGAGCCTGCGAGCTAGTGTCATTTTAAGGTAAAAAGAACAGGTGAGGTTCTTGTGAGACAGGCCAGACCGGGGTCTGAAATATTTCTGAAACCCAAGGATCCTTCAAGGATGGTGCCTTTTGCCTGGAAGAGAAAGCTACAATGAAGAGCAGCTCTATGGATGGGTCAAATAAAATTCTTGCTTTGGGAACTAGACAGCCTTGATTATTTTCTCCAGTGCACCAAGACTTGAAAGATACTACTCGCTCAGTTCTATCCTAGAGCCTTACAGTTATAGGGAAAGAAGATCAAAATACAGCACCTTACAGGTGCTGTAGGAATGTAGGAATAATAATAACCATCATCAGTTACTTACAGTGTTGATTACTTACAGACCCTGTGCCAAGTGTTTTCCATAAAAGGCCTCATTTAACCCTTACAAAAACACTGTGAGAAAGATACTATTTTCTCAATTTTCATTTGAGGAAACTGAAACTCAGAAACATTGAGTAACTTACCCAGAGTCACACAGCTTAGAATTGCAGCATTGAAATAAGAACCCAGGTCACACTGACTCCAAAGCCAGTGCTTTTCACAGCCCCACTACTCTTCTCCAGATGCCCTTGGCTTTCTTCACAGTACAGTGTTTCTTGTTCAAATTCCACAGCATGGCCTCTTAGCAGAAAGAAGTGAAAACAGAACAGGTTTCAAGAGGAAGATGTGAGGGTTTTACACTGATGATCGTGCACTTGAAGCCCTTTTGAACAAGTTTGTTGTCGCCTGGGGTAGTTCTTTCCCTATTGAAGGTTACTGTTCTTTGAGTTAATAAAATGGACCATATTCTTCTTTTTTTTTTTAGCCTAAGTAATTTGATTTATTTATTTTTGAATTTTATTTTATTTTTTAATACAGCAGATTCTTATTAGTTATCTATTTTATACATATTAGTGTAAATGTCAATCCCAATCTCCCAATTCATCACACCACCAGCACCACCCCGCTTTCGCCCCCTTGGTGTCCATACATTTGTCCTCTACGTCTGTGCCTCTATTTCTGCCTTGCAATCTGGTTCATCTGTACCGTTTTTCTCGATTCCACATATATGTGTTAATATACGATATTTGTTTTTCTCTTTCTGACTTACTTCACTCTGTATGACACTCTCTAGGTCCAACCACATCTCTACAATGGAACCAATTTCGTTCCTTTTTATAGCTGAGTAATATTCCATTGTATATATGTACTACATCTTCTTTATCCATTCGTCTGTCGATGGGCATTTAGGTTGCTTCCATGACCTGGCTATTGTAAATAGTGCTGCAGTGAACATTGGGGTGCATGTGTCTTTTTGAATTATGGTTTTCTCTGGGTATATGCCCAGTAGTGGAATTGCTGGGTCATATGGTAATTCTAGTTTTAGGTTTTTAAGGAACCTCCATACTGCTCTCCATAGTGGCTGTATCAATTTACATTCCCACCAACAGTGTAAGAGGGTTCCCTTTCCTCCGCACCCTCTCCAGCATGTATTGTTTGTAGATTTTCTGATGATGCCCATTCTAACCAGTGTGAGGTGATACCTCATTGTAGTTTTGATTTGCATTTCTCTAATAATTAGTGATGTTGAGCAGCTTGTCATGTGCTTCTTGGCCATCTGTATGTCTTCTTTGGAGAAATGTCTGTTTAGCTCTTCTGCCCATTTTTAGATTGGGTTGTTTGTTTTTGTAATATTGAGCTGCATGTGCTGTTATATTTTGGAGATTAATCCTTCGTCCCTTGATTCGTTTGCAAATATTTTCTCCCATTCTGAGGGTTATCTTTTCGTCTTGTTTATAGTTTCCTTTGCTGTGCAAAAGATTTTAAGTTTCATTAGGTCCCATTTGTTTATTTTTGGTTTTATTTCCATTACTCTGGGAGGTGAGTCAAACGAGATCTTGCTGTGATTTATGTCAAAGAGTGATCTTCCTATGTTTTCCTCTAAGAGTTTTGTAGTGTCTGGTCTTACATTTAGGTCTTTAATCTACTTTGAGTTTATTTTTGTGTATGGTGTTAGGGAGTGTTCTGATTTCATTCTTTTACATGTAGCTGTCCAGTTTTCCCAGCATCACTTATTGAAGAGACTGTCTTTTCTCCATTTTGTATCCTTGCCTCCTTTGTCATAGATTAGTTGACCAGAGGTGTGTGGGTTTATCTCTGGGCTTTCTATCCTGTTCCATTGATCTATATTTATGTTTTTGTGCCAGTACCATGGTGTCTTGATTACTATAGCTTTGTAGTATAGTCTGAAGTCAAGGAGTCTGATTCCTCCAGCTCCGTTTTTTTCTTTCAAGATTGCTTTGACTATTCGGGGTCTTTTGTATCTCCATACAAATTTTAAGATCTTTTGTTCTAGTTCTGTAAAAAATGCCATTGGTAATTTAATAGGGATTGCATTGAATCTGTAGATTGCTTTGGGTAGTATAGTCATCTTCACAATATTGATTCTTCCAATCCAAGAACATGGTATATCTCTCCATCTGTTTCTGTCATCTCTGATTGCTTTCATCAGTGTCTTATAGTTTCCTGAGTACGGGTCTCTTACCTCCTTAGGTAGGTTTATTCCTAGGTACTTTATTCTTTTTCTTGCAATGGTGAAGGAGACTGTTTCCTTAATTTCTCTTTCTGATCTTTCGTTGTTAGTGTATAGGAATGCAAGAGATTTCTGTGCATTCATTTTGTATCCTGCAACTTTGCGAAATTTATTGATGAGCTCTAGCAGTTTTCTGGTGGCATCATTAGGATTATCTATGTATAGTATCGTGTCATCTGCAGACAGTGACAGTTTTACTTCTTCTTTTCCAATTTGTATTCCTTTTATTTCTTTTTCTTCTCTGAATGCCATGGCTAGGACTTCCAAAACTATGTTGAATAATAGTGGCGAGAGTGGACATCCTTGTCTTGTTCCTAATCTTAGAGTAATTGCTTTCAGTTTTTCACCTTTGAGAATGATGTTTGCTGTGGGTTTGTTGTATATGGCCTTTATTATGTTGAGGTAGGTCCCCTCGATGCCCACTTTCTGGAGAGTTTTTATCATAAATGGGTGTTGAATTTTGTCAAAAGCTTTTCCTGCATCTATTGAGATTATCATATGTTTTTTATTTCTCAATTTGTTAATATGGTGTATCACATTGATTGCTTTGTGTGTATTGAAGAATCCTTGAATCCCTGGGATAAATCCCACTTGATCATGGTGTATGATCCTTTTAATGTGTTGTTGGATTCTGTTTGCTAGTATTTTGTTGAGGATTTTTGTATCTATATTCATCAGTGATATTGGTCTGTAATTTTCTTTTTTTTGTGGTATCTTTGTCTGCTTTTGGTATCAGGGTGATGGTGGCCTCATAGAATGAGTTTGGGAGGGTTCCTTCCTCTGCAACTTTTTGGAAGAGCTTGAGAAGGGTGTGTGTTAGCTCTTCTCTAAATGTTTGATAGAATTCACCTGTGAAGCCATCTGGTCCTGGACTTTTGTTTGTTGGGAGATTTTTAATCACAGTTTCAACGTAATTACTTGTGATTGGTCTGTTCGTATGTTCTATTTCTTCCCGGTTCAGTCTTGGAAAGTTATACCTTTCTAAGAATTTGTCCGTTTCTTCCAGGTTGTCCATTTTATTGGCATAGAGTTGCTTGTAGTAGTCTCTTATGATGCTTTGTATTTCTGCGGTGTCTGTTGTAACTTCTCCTTTTTCATTTCTAATTTTATTGATTTGAGTCCTCTCCCTCTTTTTCTTGATGAGTCTGGCAAAAGGTTTATCAATTTTGTTTATCTCCTCAAAGAACCAGCTTTTAGTTTTATTGATCTTTGCTATTGTTTTCTTTGTTTCTATTTCATTTATTTCTCCTCTGATCTTTATGATTTCTTACCTTCTACTAACTTTGGGTTTTGTTTTTTCTTCTTCCTCTGACTCCTTTAGGTGTAAGGTTAGATTGTTTATTTGAGATTTTTCTTGTTTCTTGAGGTAGGATTGTATTGCTATAAACTTCCCTGTTAGAACTGCTTTTGCTGCATCCCATAGGTTTTGGATCATCGTGTTTTCATTGTCATTTCTCTCTAGGTATTTTTTGATTTCCTCTTTGATTTCTTCAGTGATCTCGTGGTTAGTTAGTAACGTATTGTTTAGCCTCCATGTGTTTGTTTTTTACATTTTTTTTTCCCTGTAATTGATTTCTAATCTCATAGCGTTGTGGTCAGAAAAGATGCTTGATGTGATTTCAATTTCCTTAAATTTACCAAGGCTTGATTTGTGGCCCAGGATGTGATCAATCCTGGAGAATGTTCCATGTGCACTTGAGAAGAAAGTGTATTCTGCTGCTTTTGGATGGAATGTCCTATAAATATCAATTAAATCTCTCTGGTCTGTTGTGTCATTTAAAGCTTGTGTTTCCTTATTAATTTTCTGTCTGGATGATCTGTCCATTGGTGTAAGTGAGCTGTTAAGTTCCCCCACTATTATTGTGATACTGTTGATTTCCTCTTTTATAGCTGTTGGCATTTGCCTTATGTATTGAGGTGCTCCTATGTTGGGTACATATATATTTATAATTGTTATATCTTGTAGGATTGATCCCTTGATCTTTACGTAGTGTCCTTCCTTGTCTTTTTTTTTTTAATTTATTTATTTTATTTTTGGCTGCATTGGGTCTTCATTGTAGTGCGAGGGCTTTCTCTAGTTGTGGCGAGCAGGGGCTACTCTTCGTTGCGGTGCACGGGCTTCTCAGTGCAGTGGCTTCTCTTGTTGCGGAGCACAGACTCTGGGTATGCGGGCTTCAGTAGTTGTGGTGCACAGGCTCAGTAGTTGTGGCTCACGGGCTCTAGAGTGCAGGCTCAGTAGTTGTGGCGCACGGGCTTAGTTGCTCTGTGGCTTGTGGGATCTTCCCGGACCAGGGCTCGAACCTGTGTCCCCTGCGTTGGCAGGCGGATTCTTAACCACTGCACCACCAGAGAAACCCCTTCCTTGTCTCTTGTAACGTTCTTTATTTTAAAGTCTATTTTATTTGATATGAGTATTGCTACTCCAGGTTTCTTTTGATTTCCATTTGCATGGAATATCTTTCTCCATCCCTTCACTTTCAGTCTGTATGTGTGCCTAGGTCTGAAGTGGGTCTCGTGTAGACAGCATATATATGGGTCTTGTTTTTGTATCCATTCAGCAAGCCTGTATGTTTTGGTTGGAGTATTTCATCCATTCACATTTAAGGTAATTATCGATATGTATGTTCCTATTACTATTTTCTTAATTGTTTTGGGTTTGCTTTTTGTAGGTCCTTTTCTTCTCTTGTGTTTCCCACTTAGAGAACTTCGTTTAGCATTTGTTGTAGAGCTGGTTTGATGGTGCTGAATTCTCTTAGCTTTTGCTTGTCTGTAAAGCTTTTGATTTCTCTGTCAAATCTGAATGACATCCTTGCCTGGTAGAGTAATCTTGGTTGTAGGTTCTTCCCTTTCATCACTTTAAATATATCGTGCCACTGCCTTCTGGTTTGTAGAGTTTCTGCTGAGAAATCAGCTGTTAACATTATGGGAGTTTCCTTGTATGTTACTTGTCCTTTTTCCCTTGTTGCTTTTAATATTTTTTCTTTGTCTTTAATTTTTGTCAGTTTGATTACTGTGTGTCTCGTTGTGTTTCTGTTTGGGTTTATCCTGCCTGGGACTCTCTGTGCTTCCTGGACTTGGGTGGCTGTTTCCTTTCCCGTGTTAAGGAAGTTTTTGACTATAGTCTCTTCAAATATTTTCTCTCTCTCTCCTCCTTCTGGGACCCCTGTAATATGAACGTTGGTGTGTTTAATGTTGTCCCAGAGGTCTCTTAGGCTGTCTTCATTTCTTTTCATTCTTTTTTCTTTATTCTGTTCCATGGCAGTGAATTCCACCATTCTGTCTTTCAGGTCACTTATCCGTTCTTCTGCCTCAGTTATTCTGCTACTGATTCCTTCTAGTGTATTATTCATTTCAGTTATTGTACTGTTCATCTCTGTTTGTTTGTTCTTTAATTCTTCTAGGTCTTTGTTAAACATTTCTTGCATCTTCTCGATTTTTGCCTCCATCCTTTTTCCAAGGTCCCAGATCATCTTCACTATCATTATTTTGAATTCTTTTTCTGGAAGGTTGACTTGATTTAGTTGTTTTTCTGGGGTTTTATCTTGTTCCTTCATCCGGTACATAGTCCTCTGCCTTTTCATTTTGTCTGTCTTTCTGTGAATGTGGTTTTCATTCTACAGGCTGCAGGATTGTAGTTCTTCTTGCTTTTGCTGTCTGCCCTCTGGTGGGTGAGGCTATCGAAGAGGCTTGTGCAAGGGACTGGTGGTGGTTAGAGCTGGGTGTTGCTCTGGTGGGCAGAGCTCAGTAAAACTTTAATCTGCTTGTCTTCTGATGGGTGGGGCTGAGTTCCCTCCCTGTTGGTTGTTTGGCCTGAGGTGGCCCAGCACTGGAGCCTACAGGCTTTTTGGTGGGGCTAATGGCAGACTCCGGGAGGGCTCATGCCAAGGAGTACTTCCCAGAACTTCTGCCGCCAGTGTCCTTGTCCCCGTGGTGAGCCACAGCCACCCCCCGCCTCTGCAGGAGACCCTCCAGCACTAGCAGGTAGGTCTGGTTCAGTCTCCTATGGGGTCACTGCTCCTTCCCCCTGGGTCCTGGTGTGCACACTGCTTTGTGTGTACCCTCCAAGATTGGAGTCTCTGTTTCCCCCAGTCCTGTCTAAGTCCTGCAGTCAAATTCCGCTAGCCTTCAAAGTCTGATTCTCTAGGAATTCCTCCTCCTGTTGCCAGACCCCCAGGTTGGGAAGCCTGACATGGGGCTCAGAACCTTCACTCCAGTGGGTGGACTTCTGTGGTATAATTGTTCTCCAATCTGTGAGTCACCCATCCAGCGGTTATGGGATTTGATTTTATTGTGATTGTGCCCCTCCTACCATCTCATTATGGCTTCTCCTTTGTCTTTGGGTGTGGGGTATCTTTTTTGGTGAGTTCCAGTGTCTTCCTTTTGATGATTGTTCAGCAGTTAGTTGTGATTCTAGTGCTCTCGCAAGAGGGAGTGGGAGTACGTTCTTCTCTTCCACCATCTTGAACTGTCTCCCCCTGAGTAATTTTGAAATGGGCCATATTCTTTTTTCTTTTTTGGCTGTGCTGCATGACTTGCAGGATCTTAGTTCACCAACGAGGGATTGAACCCAGGCCCTCGACAGTGAAAGCGCAGAGTCCCAACCACTGGACCGCCAGGGAATTACCTATATTTTTAATTACAGTTACAAATTATGGGGTTGTGAATTCTTACAGAGTTGAAGATATTAAGGTCTTTTTGATAAGTGAAAACAAATATCTAATTGCCCTGACCAACACTGAAGCCACACAATGAGAAAAAAGAAACTGTGTTTCCAAAGATGTGCTATCACTTTCCCCAACAGGCAAGGTCCGTATGTTTTCTGTGTAAGCAAAGCTGTAGTCAAACTGATTTCATTACCTGCCAATGCCTTTAGGTTTTGAGTTCTTAGAGATATGGGCCTGTGTTGGTGAAATTGAAAGCTCACTAAATGAGAAATGTGCAGCTGACCCATGACCTGTGTCCTGTGGCCCGACCACATTGTGCCAATGAGATGACCCCTCCTTCAGCGGTCTGCACCCTGACAGCAAGAGAGATAACACACGGGGGTGAGCGGGGGGCTCCTACAGCTGTCTGAAATTAGAAGGATCTCTGCCACCTTTCAAGATCAAAACTAAAATACTTGGGGATATGGATGTGCTCACACCTTTCTTTACGTATTTGGCATCAAAACAGTATGAATAAATTACATTAGTTTTTAACATTGGAAATCATGTTTAAATTATATTTGAGATTACTATTTAAGGATATTCTTGGAGAAAATTGGACACCTACACTAAGTGTTTATCATTTATCTTTCTAATCACTACTTCAACATTGATTACAATTCCACCCCTAAAGTGGGATGATTTTTTATGTATTTCCAAAATGGATTCCCAGTGAGCGGTGGCTGGCATCATTTCCATGCTTCAAGATTCAGGATAGGACTTCCCTGGTGGCGCAGTGGTTAAGAATCCACCTTAACCAGGAGACACGGGTTTGATCCCCGGTCTGGGAAGATCCCACGTGCCGCGGAGCAGCTAAGCCCCTGCGCCACAACTACTGAGCCTGTGCTCTAGAGCCCGTGAGCCACAACTATTGAGCCCATGTGCCACAACTACTGAAGCCCGTGCGCCTAGAGCCCGTGCTCGCAACAAGAGAAGCCAACGCAATGAGAAACCTGTGCACTGCAACGAGGAGTAGCCCCCGCTCCCCGCAACTAGAGAACGCCCGCGTGCAGCAACGAAGACCCAACGCAGCCAAAAATAAATAAATAATTTTGTAAAATTAATTAGTTAATTAAATTTTTAAAAGATTCAGGATAATGCCAACTGTGATGGTGGCCATTGTGACTCTTGGATAACCTTTGCTCTGGGTCAGGCACTGTTTCAAGCACTTCACAGATTAACTCCTTAAATTTATTAACTCAAAGAGTAGGAGGTGGAAATTAAAAAGTAACTCCTCTGGGTTTTCATAGGGAGTTATAGGCCCTATGGGAATAGGTGTTATCAACTGCTTTTATGTTCATTTCCAAAAGGATAATTTTGGTTTTGTTAGGATTTCTCTTCTTCTTGGGATTGAGTTCTTTCAAAACTATGTGTGTCCCCTTATTTTAAGACAGTTTTTCTCATAAACAAGGTATCGTGTTTGAATCTTTGCAGACAAAATGTATGACACCAGGAGCAGGCCCCACGTTCCTTGTCAGGCATGAAGTCTTTTGTACTTTGAAGAGCTGTTAGGTTTTAAGCTGTGGGGTATATGCACTATTTCTCAGCTGCCCGTCACGGTCCCATGACTGTGAGGGCTTTGACAATGAAGTTACTCTACTTGATGATTTTCTGTTCTTCCCAAATTATACAGAGAATGACCAACTAACACATAATCAAAACTGGGTTAGCCATACAGAAAATGCTTTTTGATATATCAGAAAAAATGACTAATTTGTCTACCTAATTAACAAAAAATCTGTGGCAAATCTTTTAGGCACTGAGTCCGATGGGGTTAAAACACCAAAAAAAAAAAAAAAAATTAAGACCATAGTTTTCCCTTTCATCCCTTGTCTGGGGACGCTTCTAGGTCCTGATGGTCACTGTCTGTTTAGATTATAAACAGTCTCCAGGTGGCTGACCCAGGTGTCCCCACTGGTCATGAGTGATGGGACTGCCCTCTCCGTAAGGGCTGACCGGGTTCCACCCAGCACCATTGGGAGAAGTGACCAGCATGAGTGACTGGGGGAGGAAGTTACCACCCACACCAGGCCCCTGCTCTCCATTGCTGATCCATGGTATCTGTGCTCCATGTGTGATATCTCTCTGTGAAAACAAATCTCCCTAATTCAGAATTAAAGACATGTTCCTAGTGCTACATTTCAGCCTTCACCAACCCTGTGGTTCCTATTTGAAAAGCCAATCTCAAACGCAAAATTAGTTTCCCGCACCAGAGAACACCATGATAGTCAAGGTTTGGAACCAAAGGGGAAAGTATTTTTTCCCCTGGTTATTTTTTCAAAAATCTCCCCCATCCCCCATGTTTTAATGGGTCAAGTTGTGCAGCGATGGCTTTAAAACAAAATAAGTAAAGCCAGATTTTTGAAAACGGAGCACATTGTGTGTCTGTCGCTGGAAGAAAAAGTGTCAGTGCCCTTCTAAATGTAGACTGTAGTCACCACTCTTAGAATTGCAAGGAACACGAGCCCACTTGTGCTGGTTCAGGGAAGCTGGCAGGGGGTCAATGTCAAGGTTCAGTGCAGCTCCTGGGCAGTGTTCTCTGGGGGTTCTGAGGGCGGGAGTGTCGAGGAGACAGTCTTGCTTTTGCCTTCGGGTGCATCTGCCACATATTCCCTTTCTTCCAGAGGTTTCTTCACCGACCTCTCTAAGTACCATGTTCGCACGACCCTAGTAGGCCCAGATCCCCAAGACCTGAGGATGCTGCCAGCCTGTCCTGCATCACTGCCCACCTATTGGCTCCCTTGGCTGTGGGCTGAGTGAGGAAGGGATGCTGTGGGAACACGGCCGCTGCCCCTGGGATGTGGGTGGGGCAGCTTCCCTCGGAAGAACTTCCCTCAGGCAACAAGGCCCCTGGTGCCTCAGTATCTCCTTTCCTTTCCTTTCCTCTCTGTCCCCAGAAAGAGCTCTCAGAAGAAGTCGGCCAGAACGACAGTCTCGCTCGGCTTTCTGTTCAAGTCCACAACGCCTCGTGCACCGTGAGGATTGCAGCCGTCACCAGAGGGGGAGTCGGGCCCTTCAGTGACCCAGTGAAAATATTTGTCCCCGCACACGGTGAGCGCTGGTGCCCGACTGACTGACGGAACATCAGTCCGGGCAGCACACAGGTGGCCAGAGAGTAGCCTGTGGCATGGACGGCTTGTTTAAGAATGAAACATAAAGACCAAAAGGAAATTTCGCAGGGATGAGGGTAGTTGATCGCTGATCACAGAGCTGTCGGTACCCTTGAGTCTTCCCACGACTGTTACTCTCCAGTGTAATAACTTCCTAGGAAGATTCGTCCCTTTCAGAACCCAGAATTTGACTGGACTTAATGAATTTAGGTGTTTTGGTTTTGCTTTTAACTTTTATTAGAGTATAATTGATTTACAATGTTGTGTTAGCTTCAGGTGTACGGCAAGGTCAGTCAGTTATACATGTACATATATCCACTCTTTTTTAGATTCTTTTCCCACATAGCTCATTACAGAGCATTGAGTAGAGTCCCCTGTGCTATACGGTAGGTCCTTATTAGTTAGCTATTTTATATATAGTATTGAATTTGTTTAAATGCGTCCATACTACATGACTGAATTTTGGGTAGGCAATGTGGCTAATCCTCAGCTCTCTATGATTGGCACCGTTTTTCTTTGTTTGCTTTAAGCGGTGCAGGTTGCTCAGTTATTAGCCATTCAAACCTTAGGTAACATGCTTTGTGATTCATTGGTACAGAACAAGAAGCGTTTCCTATAGAAGCCATCTTTACACGGCGCTGGGCTCGCTCAGCTAAATGCCCATCCCTGCGTTCTGGTTTCTGCTTGTTGTTGGAGTGGCCTTAAGCAAGGTGACGCCATGGTGCCCCAAGTGGCCCAAATGCTGTGTTTGCTTCTTTAGACCAGGGCAGCCGCCTTCGTTCTGACTCTGACCTGCCCTAGGTTGTTTGCTAATGAACTGCTACCATGAACTCTACGCAGACATCTATATGGGTGTGATTTGTGCATTTACAAGTTCTTGCCAAATATATAGCCTTTGTAGCCGTAGCAGACAGGACTTGGGAACAGACCGTTGAGTCCCCCTATGTCTGTCCCAGTGACCCTCAAGTATGTTCTCCCTTTTAGTGCCAAATTGGATCCATATTACAGCTCCTACAGCCCATAAGCCCAGTCCCGAGGGAACATTAGTAACTGGTGTTGGGGACACAAGGCATGCCTACCTGGCAGAAATTCAGGGACAATGAGATTCTGATTCTAGAGGCACAGGTTAAAAATCAGAGTTTAACACAGACATAGAAAACAAACTTATGGTTACCAAAGGGGAAAGGGGGTGGGAGAGGGATAAATTAGGAGTTTGGGATTAGCAAATACAAACTAGTACATATAAAATAGATAAACAATTAGGTCCTACTGTGTAGCCCAGGGAACTATATTCAATATATTGTAACAAACCATAATGGAAAAGCATATGAAAAAGAATATATATATTATATATATAATATATATATATACACACACACACACACACACACAGACATATAACTGAATCACTTTGCTGTACACCAGAAACTAACACAGCATTGTAAATCAACTATACTTCATTTTTTTTTCCCCACATCTTGTGGCACGTGGGATCTAGGATCTTAGTTCCCAGACCAGGGATCGAACCCACGGCCTCTGCAGTGGAAGCACAGAGTCTTAACCACTGGACTGCCAGGGAAGTCCTATTCTTCAATTTTTTTTAAAAAAGTCAGGGTTTAAGATGACAGAGCTTTCATCTTCATTCATAATAAACTGTCCAAAACTGTAAAAAGCTTTGCTGTTCTGGCAGTCCTGGTTTTGCATGGTTCCTGTCTGCATACATTTCAGTTACCACAGTTTAGTGACATCACACCTGTTCCCCAACAATATGGTTCAAATTTAAGGTGCCAGCACATATTAACTGTGAGTAATTGATAAACTTCACCGCCAGCTCTTCAGTACACAGATCACTCCATAAATAACAGGGGCATCTTGGTTGTGACCAGTCGGGTCACTTCTTTCAAAGTCTGTGGTTGGTCACCGTGCTTTCCTTATTCAGTTCACATGCGTCTAACAGGCATAGAGCTGTGCTACTTCCTTGTCTCGCAGGGGCGAACCCACATGACATTTCACAGAAGCAGATAATTGAGAGACGGAGCTGGTGAACAAAGATGAAAATGTAGAGAAGAAAGAAAAAGTGATAGTGTTGGAAGTGGAATTTGAATTGAATGTGTGTGGAATTACGAAAGAAGTAGTTGACTGTGGGCATGTTGACGCTGCTGCCATTTGGTCCATGAGACGTGCAGCCAGGGAACTCAGTGAAGGTAGACTTACCCACATGAGTGAACTGGTTGTGCTGAAAAGGCGAAAGATGTCCCAGAGGGAGTTACACTGGCCACAGTCTTCACCTGTGTGTCAGGGGCCCCGAAGCTGATGTACTGAATTGAGAATATGCAGATTATGGCCCACTGAATGAGGAGCGCACACCACCCCCATGGGGTGGGTAGATAGTTCCCTCAGCATCTGAGCTGCCACTTTGGGGAAGTGAAAACCCTGGGGTCATTTTGATTGTGCAGTTTCAATACACCCACACAAAGGAAGCAGAGTCACAAGATCTATTACAGATCCCAGATGTGGGTGTGGGGTGAGGAGGTGGGAGAGCCAGAGCAAGGGTGGTCCTTCATCCCACGTCAGAGCAGGCGGTAGAGAGGGGATAGAAAACGCCTGTACTTAACTTTTCAGAGGCTCAACTCTAAATGGTTATTTTAAAAGGTGCCCCTGGAAAAGCAAAGCAGAAACTTGCAGCAGGACTCCTAAGCTCAGATCCTCATCAAAATGCCCAGACTCTGAATTGTCATACTGGGTTGCAAGCAGGGTTGTCATACTGTACAGTGCCTCAGCAGGGACTTCCCTGGCAGTCCAGTGGTTAAGAATCCGCCTTCCAATGCAGGGGTCACGGGTTCGATCCCTGGTTGGGGAACTAAGATCCCACATGCCGACAGGAAAGTGAGCCTGCGCGCCACAGGTAGAGAGCCCATGCACTGCAACTACTGAGGCCGCGCACTCTGGACCATGCACGCCACGACTAGAGAGAAGCCTGCACGCCACAACAAAGAGCCCGTGCGCCACAACAAAAGATCCCACGTGCCGCAACTAAGACCTGACACAGCCAAATAAGTAAATAGATAAATAAATAAATATTTTTTAATAAAATAAAAGAAAATGCCTCAGCAGCAACTCAAAGTCTCTGCCTTCTCATCACAACATTAAAGGAACTCACAGAGGTATTTTACGACACTGAAAGCACAAAGGATAAAGCATTGGAAGCTGATCCAAACTTGGAAAGGAGTATGACATTTGTCAGGGCATGGAAAATACATTCTCTCTATATCCTGAGCTATGTGGCTAGAAGCTGGCAAGCAGTGTTCAAACTACGCTTGATACTTTTTTTAACAAAGAAATAAAGCATTTTGATTCTCAGTATTTCCAGAACATACCAGTTAAATACTAGTTTTACTATTTTTTCCATTGCTTATACATTCATAACTGACATGAAGAGAGTTCCCCAATACTGTAAATCAGCTACCCCGAATCCCAAAGAGATGTTTTGAATTGAGTCTATTGGTGTTTTACCAGGTTGGGTCAACTTTGCCCCCTCGTCAACCCCAGCACCTGGCAACAAAGATCCTGTGCTCATCATCCTTGGCTGTTTTTGTGGATTTGTTTTGATCGGGTTGACTTTATATATATCTCTGGCCATCAGGAAAAGATTCCAGGAGACAAAGTTTGGGTAAGTTTCTCAGTTTACAATGTTTTGCTCAGTGGTATCGATGAAGTTGCTCTGCCAAGCGTTAATGCCTCTTCTGCTGGCCCAGCTCCGGTACCCAGCTGGGTCCCTGTATTATGCACACCCCGGGGGGAGGCAGCTTCCTTACTTAGGCCAGTGCCACAAAGGCAGGCAATAGTGAAAGCTTTTTACTTCTTCCAAAGTCTCTTCTTGCTTTCCTCCTTTCTTGTTTTCCTTTAAGAGGAAACTTAATATTTTTTAGGACATTAAATGTTGTGAAAATATTTTGATTCTGGTTTTAAAATACATTAAAGTCAAGGTGCTAGAATGACATCCCATCCACAAGAGCACGAGAACTATAAGGTTCCTAAGAAGAAACCCAATATATGTACAAGAGCTTTGTGGAAAAACTTATTAAGCTTTACTGACATTGCAGAAGACAACGCAAATAAATGGAAAGATGTGTACCATGTTCATAGATGGGAAGGCTCAGTTTTGTCAAGAGATCATTTTTCCCCAAGTTAACCATAAATTCAATATAATCACCATCTAAATTGCTGCAGGATTGTTGATAAAAGCTGATTTGAAAATTTACCTGAGGGACTTCCCTGGCAGTCCGGTGGTTGAGACTTTGCCTTCCAATGCAGTGGGTGTGGGTTTAATGCAGGGGGTGCAGGTTCGATCCCTGGTCAGGGAGCTAGGATCCCATATGCCTCGTGGCCAAAACACCAAAACATAAAACAGAAGCAATGTTGTAACAAATTCAATAAAGACTTTAAAAAAGGTCCACCTCAAAAAACATCTTTAAAAAAAAAAAGAAAGAAAGAAGATTTACCTTGAAGAGTAAATGAGCAGAGACAGCCAAGACAGTTTTGAAAAACACAAAAGTTTGGGTGGAGAGGGCTCATCCTACTAGGTATGAAAACATGTTAAATGATTAGAACAGCGAGGTATTGGTGAGAACTCAGTGTATGGACATCACAGGGTGCCCATATGTGTGTGGGAATAGAATATACAATGAAGATTGCATTTCAGATCTGTGGAGAAAGGAAGGAATGTTCAAAAAACAGAACCTGTTCTAGGGATTGGATGGAGAGAGATGAACAAGACAAGCATGGGGCTGCCCACATGTAGCTTATAGTCTAGCAGTTAAGAAATGCAGAAGAAAATGCTCCGTGTGAAAACATTCTTATCAGCTAGTCCTCCACTAACTCATGGTTCCACAGAGCCCAGAAGCTTACCACCAAAATAGATCTTAGATATTATCTGATTCAACCCTAGCTGTAAAAATTTGGAGAAGTTTAATGTTGAATGTTTTAAAACTTACCAAAAAGTGGGGCTGCAAAGTACAGCAGATATATTAATAAGATTCCAGTACTGTTTCAAATATTTAGAAATAAAATTATCTCCAAGAACCATTAAGCTGAGCAGAACCGGAAAACAAGTGAGAAGTTGATCACAGGTTATTTTATACATTATTTTATACTGAAGTCAGTTTCCTTGGGTCTTCACTGCAACACCCTCTTCATTTGTTCATTTTGTACAAGCACCTTTCATTTGTTCATTTTTTAATGAAAATACCTTTATTTTCCACTTATAAAAGTAACATTCTTCTAGTTTTTTTAAAAAATCAAATTATATAGAATAGTTGAAAGTAGAAAGTGAAACCCACCTGTAACTCCAGGGTTTATACCTGGTCTCAGTTGCTATTTTGGCATAAATCCTTCCAAATTCTTTACTTTGCATACAAATATATTATTTTTTAAATGTGTTCTCTCTTTTAAAATAATCTATATATGCAAGATAACGTGAGGTTAAGTCTATAATTTAGACTCATGAATTCATAGTACTTGCCACCAATTAGTCTAAAACAGTGACTAAATGGATTTTTTTAAATAGGTTTTATTTTTCAGAAAAAAGTTTTAAATTTACAGAAAAATTGAGAAGGTAGTACAGAGACTTTCCATATACATCACCTCCAGGGTCCCCTGTTATTAACATTTTATGTTAGGACAGTATATTTGCTACAATCAGTCAAACAATATCAATACATTGTCATTAACAAAGTCCATACTTTATTCAGATTTCCTTTGTTTTTGCCTAATATCCCTTTTCTTTCCCAGAGGCCTGTCCAGGACACCACATTACATTTTGTCATCATGTCTCCTTAGGCTCCTCTTGGCCATGGCAGTTTCCCAGACTTTCCTTGTTTTTGTTGAACTTGATAGTTTCCGGGAGTACTGCTCAGGTATTTTGTAGGATGCCCTCTCTTGGAATTTGTGTGATGTTCTGCTCATGATTAGACTGGGGTTACAGGTTATTGAGTGGAAGACTACAGAGGTAGAGTGCTATCTTCATCCCATTACTTCGAGGATACACACTGTCAACATGATTTATCACTGTTGATGTTAATCCTGATCACCTGGCTGAGGTGGTGTCTGCCTGATTTCTCTACCATAGTTATTTTTTCTCCCTTTTTATACTGGGCTCTTAGGAAGCAAGTCCATATATGCAGCTCACACTTACAGGGTAAGGAGTTAACGCTACCCCCATCTCTTAAAGACAGAGTATCTATATAAAATATTTGGAATTCTTCTGCGCAGGAGACTTCTCTCTTTCCCCCATTTTATTTATTTATACACATATACACACACACATGCGTGTGTGTGTATTATCAGTCTGGACTCATGAATATTCATTTTATACTTTGGGTTATAATCCAATACGACTATCGTGTTGCTCAAACTGTTGCAGCTTTGGCCGTTGGGAGCTTATGAGTTGTTCTCAGCTCTTGATGGTTCCTAGACAGGGTTGTTTGATATTGCCAGGTAAGCCTAAAATGGATCTAAGGAAAGAAGCCTATTTCTCCCAGTGAGAAAGGTCTTTGTACTAGAAGAGCCCTTTTAACAGTCAGAAGCTTAGTAGCATCTTGTGGAACCAGCCCCAGCCTGGGTAGCCTTCTGCTGCTTGTGTGAGATGTCTGTTCTCATTCACCCAGGAGCGCCTTCACAGAGGAGGATTCAGAATTGGTTGTCAGTTACATAGCAAAGAAGTCCTTCTGTCGGCGAGCCATTGAACTCACCTGTAAGTTGACTCTCATTTCTCTGTTTTGGCAAAAGTTAAAATGGTTGAGAGCAAAGAAAACCACAAATTGATAGATTTCTAACAAAAGCCAAAGGAGTCGAAGAATGTCTTATCTTTAATATGCAAAATGTCTCTGGAAACCAACAAGTAGAGAGTCAGACATGGCCCTGGGCTTCCCTACTGGCCAGTTTCCTGGAAATCTGGAGCTGGACCCACGGTGAAGTGACAGGGGTTAAGGACTCCCGATGCCATGAAACATGGAGGGAAGAAGGAACTCTCAGGGTGAGAGGAGAAGATGTGGGCAGAGGGATTTAAAGGAAACAGCAAAGCAACTGTCATAATCTTGAGCTCATTTCCTGTTTTTTCCTGACAACCAAGTCAGGGAACAATTTGCTAGTATGCTTTGTGACAGTTATGGTTTGAGCTTTGCTGAATCAGAGCGGGAACTCTTTTAGTTTCAAAGAATGGGAAAGACAGATAGCTGTGTTCTTGAATAATTTCAGAAACAGTGTTGGTACGGGCTTCCCTGGTGGCGCAGTGGTTGAGAGTCCGCCTGCCGATGCAGGGGACACGGGTTCGTGCCCCAGTCCGGGAAGATCCCACATGCCGCGGAGCACCTGGGCCCGTGAGCCATGGCTGCTGAGCCTGCGCGTCCGGAGCCTGTGCTCCGCAACGGGAGAGGCCACATCAGTGAGAGGCCCGCGTACCGCAAAAAAAAAAAAAAAAGAAAGAAACAGTGTTGGAAGTGTGTGAATATTATCAAATTCAAGCTTCAGGATGTTTGCCAAAAAACAAAACAAACAACAACAAATAAATATAAGGATGATGGAAGACAGGTTACTATGAAACAAAAACTCATTTGATGTAGGATGTTATTACTTCTCTAATCTAGAAGTTTTGCCTTTTAGATGTCTATTCTTGCATTTAAAAAAAATCTGTCATTTAGACCAGTTTCTTTCCTTGATTGAAGCACTATTTGGGTAAAATTTTTTCACTAAAAGCTAATGTGTCCTTTGTAATTACCACATTTTTTTTTCTTTCTAAGTCTTGCTCGTTCCCTAACTATGGCACAAGCTGAATCATTTGCCCAATGGCTATTGAATTGGTCTCCCTCTCCTGGTTAACAGCCTTTATTGATAACACTGATTGCCTGTGCTGCATATCTACACCTCATAGAAAATCTTAACCTTCAGTCCCCCACCAAGTATTCAATTTAGCGCTTTCTATGTCATTATAATGAGGTTCTATATACCATATGTAAAACCAACTGTACCTTGTTCTCTACATGTTTCCTGTGGATTCTGTGCCACCTTCCCTGGCATGGGAGGGCAGGGGAGGTGTCCTGATGACTTTTTTTGTATCCCACACTTAGGGGTATACTAGTAAATGCTCCACTAGAAAGAATATTGACTGGGGACTGCCCTGGTGGTCCAGTGGTTAAGACTCCGAGCTCTCAATGCAGGGGGCCCGGGTTTGATCCCCGGTCAGGGAACTAGATCCCGCGTGACGCAACGAAGATCCCTCAGGCGGCAACTAAGATCCCGCGTACTGCAACTAAGACCCAGCGCGGCCACATAAATTTATAAATAAATATTTAAAAATTAAAAAAAAGAAAAGAAAGAATATGAACTTAGCTTCCTCACTCCTTTAGAGTCAAGGGCAAAGGTCCCCTGCATGCATCGGAGTGCCAGCTGCTGCTACCACCCAACGGGAAGAGAAATACGGTTCTGATTTTTATAATCCTGCAGGATTAATTTTGCCCTGAAACATTCGACTCAGTTTAATCATTAAGTACAATTCAGTGTGATATTTTACTACTGGCATTTTGGGGGGAGAGCTACGGATATAAAATGAGAAAAATGTTTAACTTTTTTATAGGACTTTATATACAATTTTAATTATATTCAGATGAAAGGAAGCGTACTGACAGGTCATGTATGTTCTGTGACTCCTTTTATAGTACATAGCTTGGGAGTCAGTGAGGAACTGCAAAATAAACTAGAGGATGTCGTGATTGACAGGAACCTTCTAATTCTTGGAAAAATTCTGGGTGAAGGTAAGCAGTTTCATTCTTTTAAAATATGAGTGAGAAGGTAAACAGTTCACAGTCATTTTTAAAAATATATATTTATTAAATAAAATACCATTTTTGTGACTTGAAGTTATAATACAAATAGTTCTGTCTTATAACTTTTAAAATGACAAAGGAAATAGTGATTTTTGAAACTCATATTTGGCCTATGAAAAAGGCCTCTGCAGAGCCTAACAAACACGGTAGGCTCTCGAAAAATATTCATTTCCTCTCTTCATTAAAATGCAATGCAATTCATGGGTCGGCTTCCTATATATTTTCAATTTATTCCTCTAGTTCTTAAGTTTAGTATTCTTGTCACCTTCCTAATTAAATAGGAACAGAGGTGAAAATACTTATTTGTCAAAATGGTCTTAGGATAAATGATAATGGTATTAAGAGTTTGTACTTGATGCACGTCAGTAACAATTTCCATGTTGTCTTGTAAGTTTCTTGAATCAGTTATGATGCTTAATAAAGTGATGAGCTGAGCTAAGTCTGAGCCAACCAAGCTTGTGACAAGCAGGAGGCTAGGCCATGGCCTGTGCCCTGGGTTTACCAGTGTGGGTGACCTGGCCAGCTCTGCCCGGCTGCTGTGTTGGGGTCACAATGGAGCCACGTGAAAACAGCAGCTACAGTGCTATTGCATTTCTGTGGGCAAGAGAGATTTTGCACAAGGTCAATATAGATGTTGTTTTACTTCACAGGAGAGTTTGGGTCTGTCGTGGAAGGAAATCTTAATCAGCAGGATGGGACCTCTCAGAAGGTGGCCGTGAAAACCATGAAGTGTGAGTTAACCCTGATGAAACCCATTCTTCTAGGGGTGGGCAGCTGCTTCAGTATCCGGTGCTTCATCAGGCCAGTGATGAATGATGGAGTTCATGTGTCATGGTCTCGGTCACCAATGGGTCAGAAGGCCATCCAGAGCACTGTTAAGGTCACAGATGGAAAGTTACTGTAATGAGTTCTTCATACCTGCATTTTATATATATATATATATATATATATTTTTTTTTTTTTTTCCAAACTGAACATGAGGAAACAGTAATTCAGGGCTTGTCTGTTTGGGGGAGGGGTCTGAAGCTCTGATGGTGCTTTTTTTTTTTTTTTTAATTTATTTACGTATTTATTTATGGCTGTGTTGGGTCTTTGTTTCTGTGCGAGGGCTTTCTCTAGTTGTGGCAAGCGGGGGCCACTCTTCATCGCGGTACATGGGCCTCTCACTATCGCGGCCTCTCTTGTTGTGGAGCACAGGCTCCAGACGCGCAGGCTCAGTAACTGTGGCTCACGGGCCCAGTTGCTCCGTGGCATGTGGGATCTTCCCAGACCAGGGCTCGAACCCATGTCCCCTGCATCGGCAGGCAGACTCTCAACCACTGCGCCACCAGGGAAGCCCTCTTTTTTTTTTTTTAATGTTTGGTTTTATTTATTTATGTATTTGTTTATGTATTTATTTATTATTGAAGTATAGTTGGTTTACAATGTTTCAGATGTACAGCAAAGTGATTCAGAATATTATATACTCTTTACACTTGTCAGGGAGGGGGAAATTTCCCCCTCCACCCCTTTTAAGTTCTTGTGGCTGGCCTAATAAAATTGACACAAGACAGATTAACAGGAGAAAAAGAAATAAGTTTTAATTCATGTGCAGGAAATGTCATAGAAATGGGACCTACGAAGTGGCGGAAGAGGCAGCTTTTATATGTTTTAGACAAAGAAATAGTAAATTTGTGAGGAATTGACAGGACAAAGAAACGTGGGTTTTAGGTGCTCAATAAATGAAGAATCAAAGCAAAGCTCAAAGTTTGGGCTTGGGGTAGTCAATTTAAAGAACTAACAAGGGAGAAGGTGTGGAGAAAAGGGAACCCTCTTGCACTGTTGGTGGGAATGTAAATTGATACAGCCACTATGGAGAACAGTATGGAGGTTCCTTAAAAAACTGAAAATAGGGGCTTCCCTGGTGGCGCAGTGGTTGAGAGTCCGCCTGTCGATGCAGGGGACACGGGTTCGGGCCTTGGTCTGGGAAGATCCCACATGCCATGGAGCGGCTGGGCCCGCGAGCCATGGCCGCTGAGCCTGTGCATCCGGAGCCTGTGCTCCACAACGGGAGAGGCCCATGTACGCAAAAAAAAAAAAAAAAAAAAAAAAAAACTGAAAATAGAACTACCATACGACCCAGCAATCCCACTACTGGGCATATACCCTGAGAAAACCATAATTCAAAAAGAGTCATGTACCACAGTGTTCATTGCAGCTCTGTTTACAATAGCCAGGACATGGAAACAGCCTAAGTGTCCATTGACAGATGAATGGATAAAGAAGATGTGGCACATATATACAATGGGATATTACTCAGCCATAAAAAAAACGAAACTGAGTTATTTGTAGTGAGGTGGATGGACCTAGAGTCTGTCATATAGAGTGAAGTAAGTCAGAAAGAGAAAAATACCGTATGCTAACACATATATATGGAATCTAAGAAAAAAAAATGGTCCTGAAGAACCTAGGGGCAGGACAGGAATAAAGACGCAGACGTAGAGAGTGGACTTGAGGACACGGGGAGGGGGAAGGGTAAGCTGGGACAAAGTGAGAGAGTGGCATGGACATATATACACTACCAAATGTGAAATAGATAGATAGTGGGAAGCAGCTGCATAGCCCAGGGAGATCAGCTCAGGGCTTTGTGACCACCTAGAGGGGTGGGAAAGGGAGGGTGGGAGGGAGGCTCAAGAGGGAGGAGATGTGGGGATATATGTATATGTGTAGCTAACTCACTTTGTTATAAAGCAGAAACTAACACACCATTGTAAAGCAATTATACTCCAATAAAGATGTTAAAAAAGAAAGAAAGAAAGAACTAACAAGGTTTGTTTATACAGGCTTCTTCAGCCAGAATTCCCTCTCTCTGGCAATAAGGGTGTCCTTCATCCTTCACATGAGAGAGTTATTTCCTGCTTTCAGGAAGACAGAAAGGAGTGTTAGAGTGTCAAAGTGTCCCCCTTGCACTGGCCATTTCCTAAGTAACTGTAATTCAAAGTAATCAATATGCCATCATGACATATTTTGGGGTGGCCCACCCTGAGCCCCAGCACACTCAAGGCAATAACATTTGTTATTTTTACTCTCTCCCTCCCCCTCTGTCATCACTTAGTAGAGATAATGATTCCAAAGTAAAGCATGAATTTCCAAGGCAGGACTGAGCTGGTAGCAGCATCTGACCCCAGGGGTTGGTCTGACTTGGCTTGGTGGGTTCACTTCCTCACTTGAGGGTGGTTGTATGGCCTGCAGGAGGCTGTGCACTGCCTGGAAGGTAAGATTCCCAGAGAGAGGAGAAATATTCTTTGGTTAAAGGCATATCAAGAGCTATAATCATAAACTGCAGTCTCCAGGGGAGCTGGGAAGAGTGCTTACATCTGGGTCAGGAGGGGCCTGAGAAGTCATCACACAGAATCTGTTTTCATCCCACAAGTAGTAAAGTGCTATTAAGAGTCTTAAGCAAATGAGGACAAGAGCATATTATTACATTCTAGAAAGTTCACTTTGGTTGCAGCATGGAGGAGAATGAATTACAGTGTTGACAAAAATAGTGGCAGATGCCAGTTAGAGCCCTTTCAGAGTCTGTGCCCATGTCCATCTAGACGAGGAAACGAAGGCTCAGAAAGGTGGTGACTTGTCCAAATCAAATAGCTAGAAAGAAGGAGGGTCGGGCCAGAGTTTTCCTCACCATAGATTGACCAGACTGCAATGGCGGAACATGATAACGGGTCCCCCCATGCCCTTCTCCAGGAAACATCTCCAGGGCCTGGAGACACATGATTGTCTAAGTTCGGTTCTTCAGGTGTCCAGCTGGGCACCCATGAAATTGACCATGATCGTATACCATTCACCTGAATTGTCCTCACCATTCATACAGAGGAAAATTATTTGGTGCTGTGTTTGTTAATGCTCTTAATATTGCTTCCTCATTTACCCCTTGGATATATTCAATATTATTTTTGATCAAGGGGTAAAGTAAAATTGGTTTCTTCCTAAAATTTAAATCCACTGTTTATTGGGCATTAAAGCATCAGTTAGATTATAAGCATGTACTGAGACTTCTTAACCAGAATTGGAGGCTGAAGTTTTAATTTAAATATAAAAAGTAACCCTAATAACCAATAAGTCAGACGGAAGCTTTCTATATACATAATAATGGCCAATACTTATGTAATTCTTACTGTGTGCCAGAGGGCACTGCAGTTATTCCCACATTTCATCAGTACAGCAGGAGCAGGAAATCAATGCAACTAGGAGGTAGGTGTGGGTCATCTCCTCCATAGACTGAGAAAACCCGAAGTTAGAGTACTTACTAGAGCTGAACCCATGTGGAACCGAGTCTGGGTATCAAGCCACAGTCAGCATCCTTCCTGCCTCTCTCATTTTTCTGTTAACCCCCCAGTGTGTCCCTAGGAAGGCTCCTTCCATCAGTTATCCCAATTCACCGAGTAGAAAGTTTAGGGGCCCTAGTAAAAGGAGCTGGAACCTGTTTCCTCTCTGGCCTTGGCTCTGCAATCCTTTAACTTAGTTAGAGTAACTTGTATGTGAATTGCATCCATGCTAATTATCAAAGATTAAAAGCCCAGTCTCTGACCTCTGAATCCCAGGCTCATCTACATTTGCCTGGAGGGGTTAGACCCTGGGGGAGGGGGTTGCCCACTTCACCTGGTTGTTTGGGGCAAAGTTGGCAGACATCTTGCAGGTCTATAGAATTTTTTTGCTTAAATTTGCTTTGATAGGAAGGTTAATATATCTTAAGCCCATAGGAGGTACAGACGCTGTACTCCATGCTCTTACATGTAATTTCAATCAACACTTCCCCCCTGTTAAAGCAGATTCCCTAAGGCATGCTTGGCTCTGTGTTTGATTTTAACTGGTGAAATACACATAACATAAGATATACCATCCTAACCATTTTTAAGTGTACAGTTCAGGGACATTCAGTACATTCACACTGTTGTGCAACCATCACCACCATGCATCTCCAGAACTTTTTCGCCTTGCAAAACCGTAACTCCGTACCCATTAAACAACAACCCTCCACCCCCCGTGCCCCCTCCTTCTGGCAGCCACCATTCTACTTTCTGTCTCTGTGAATTTGACTTCTCTAAATACCTCATAAAAGCGGAATCATACAGGATTTGTCCTCATGTGACTGACTTATTTCACTTACCATAATATAGAATTTTAAATGTTTCTCTTAAATTGGCTTAATTGCAAAAACTTGGTATGAAAGTGTATCTAGTTCACAAAGCGTGATTGGGCAACCAGACTTGCAAGAAACGTGGTGAGAGAGAGAAGCATGTGTTCTTTCTTTTTTGAAGGCAAAAATCTTTGCAACAGATCAGTTGGATTTGATTTTAGTTTTTTTAAACTAATATGCTTTCATTTTAGAGCAGTTTTAGGTTTATAGAAAAATTGGGCAGGGACTTCCCTGGCAGTCCAGTAATTAAGACACGGGGCTTCCACTGCAGGGGGCATGGGTTTGACCCCTGGCCAAGGAACTAAGATCCCGTATGCCTTGCAGCTCAGCTGAAAAAAAAAAAAAAAAATTGGGCAGAAAGTAGAGGGTTCCCATATGCCCCCTCCCCTCACACAGTCTCCCCTGTTAACATCTTGCATGGGTATGGTACATTTTTTATAATTGATGAACCCGTAGTGATACATTATTAACTGAAACTCATAGGTTACATTAGGGTTCCCCTTGTGTTGTATGTTCTGTGGGTTTTGACAAATACATAATGCCCTGTGTCCACCATTCCAGGGTCATACAGAAGTTTCAGCTTCCTAAAACCCCCATATGCCGTCTATTCATCCCTCCCCCCACCAGTCTCTGACAACCACTCATCTGTTTACTGTTGCTATCATTTTGCCTTTGCCTGATGTTACTTTTAAAGAACAAAATTGCTATTGCCCCTCCCCTTCTCTGAGTAAATAACTCGTGCCTAACATTTTCTGTCTTTTCTTTTAGTGGACAACTTTTCGCAGCGAGAGATTGAGGAGTTTCTCAGTGAGGCTGCGTGCATGAAAGACTTCAACCACCCAAATGTCATCCGACTCCTAGGTACTCAGAGAAACATAGGACTGGGTGGCCAGAGGGGCTCAGCTGATCCACTCTGGGCCACAGGAAACATCTCTGGGGCAGATAAATTTTACACCTTGTGTAACTCCGAAGCTGTTTATAACATCGGGTTTTTCGGGACTTCCCTGGCGGTCCAGTGGTTAGGACTGGGTGCTTCCACTGCAGGGGGCCCGAGTTCAATCCCTGGTCAGGGAACTAAGATCCTGCAAGCCGCACAGTGTGGCAAAAAATAAAATAAAATAAAAATAAGGGCGTTTTCACCCAAAAGACTTCTTATGGTTATATTTTCTGAGGCTGGTCGTAAAAATAGGCCTGCATTTTCCTGGACATCAGTGGGCTCAGGACTGTTCAGTGTCCACAGAGTTCTAGGTGATTGTGGATTAAAACAGCCCCCGGTCACCCCAGTTACAACACATGAAAGCTGGTTATGCTATAATTTGTATTGACTGAGTTTACCCGTGAATCAAAAGCTAGTGGAGTAAAGCTGTAAAAGTAGACAAATTCCAGGGATCATCTTGAGAAACAATTTATTGACATATTTCAAGTACTGATTTCTCGGGATCTGCACTGACAATTTCATGGCACTCGATTCAAGTGATTTGAGTCAGTGATTTAATGGGCAGAATTTGGTTTTATGGCACTGTTTGCTAAAAAACACAAAATGGAGAGCCCGTATCAAGTGGTTGCTGTGTGATACTATTCCAGGAGGGAAGAGCGACTTAAAAATAATTGAATATTCTGCTGACTTTTTTTTTTTTTTGCTGTCCTGTGACTTGATAAATGCTAAATTCTTTGGGGAACTTTCAAAGGTTTATTATGATGAACACTGCAGAGAGATGGGAAAACTAATGTTTGGAGACGACGTTATGTCAAAGAAACTACTGTTGCTCATTTGTGACTATTGACTTCGGCGGACTCTGAGAACAGTGGTGCTTTGTAATTGTGCCACCATGTGCAAGAGCATTGTAAGCTTGATCTCAGGTGACAGACAGGCTCTGATTCTAGCATCCATGACAAATGATGTTTTTTTTCCCCCCGTGTATGTGTTAACATTTAGAGATGTGAATTTCACCTATTGGCCCTCAGAATTCTTCCAATAGTTTTAAGCATTCGGTTGCAGGGGACTTCTTCATACGCTTAAGTATTGAACCATCACATGAAACTAGTTTGCCCTTGAATTCTGCTGCAGTCACTACCCCTCACTTAGACTCAGTATAACAGAAACGCCATGGGTTTATAGATGGCTGTACTTGGTATCGATTAATTTTTGAGAGCTTTCATGCAAAGATTGGCAGTAGTCTGAAAGAAAAAGAAATACCAAGAAGTGGACCCAGTGTGTGTTCCATATTCTAGAATACAGCGTGAGTTGTGAGGGTTTGGTTTTGTTTTGTTTTTTTAACCGCTAACTTGAGAGCACATGTTTTCAATTTGGCCAGCGCTCCTGCAGTGTTTTTTCTGGTCACTGGTAACAAGGGCTCTTTGTAACTTACTCTCTGTTTTTAATTCCAGGTGTGTGTATAGAAATTAGCCCTCAAGGCATCCCCAGGCCCATGGTAATTTTACCCTTCATGAAATACGGGGATCTGCACACCTATTTACTCTACTCCCGATTGGAGACGGGACCAAAGGTAATTAATCACCCGGTTGCGTGGCTTCTGAACAGTGCTTGGGGCTCCCGTGACAGGGCCTGGACAACACCAGCATCTAACCTAGAAAATGAAGGAGGGAAGGAGGGGACATTGGCCTCTGTTCCGTGCTCACTGTGCACCCTGGGGGTTGAAATGTGGTCCTCATAACCGGCCTGCCCATAGATTTCATTATTCCTGTTTTATGTGAGGGAGAAGCAGGCTGGGAGTGGAGCAGAGGGCGCCCCTCTTGCTGTCAGGGTGGTCTCTTTCCTTGAAAGTCTCCTCTTTTTAGATTGTTCACTCTGAAATTCCTGAATGCCGGAGCCATCTCAGTTTTCAGGGAGAAGTTGCATTGAGTTGTTTTTCAGAGACCCTGAGGGGGTCCGTGTTTCTCTTTATCCCGAGCCGCTCTGTCCTCAGAATCAGAAAGTGTGTTGGGATTTGGTGGGCCAGCCTGCCTGCCTTCCAAGGTGCCCCTGAGAGGAACACTGACCCCACAGGGCAAACCCTGCCCTGAAGCCCCACAGAGCAGAGACACCAAATGGAAACGAGCTCTTAGACTGAAACACCTCGCCCACCGGTCACAGGTGGTGGAAAGAGTCGTGATGAGATAGTAGTAATAAGATGGTGCCTGGGGAGCGTCATAGGGAAGGTCCTCATCCCAAGAGACAGGTGAACCTGTAGGAACGGCCATTTATTTATAATACGGCGAGGCAGTTGAAAAAAACATAAAACTTGAGACCCAATTTAGGGGGAACATTTTCTAGAGCCTTCTTCCCTGTGTCTGGCTGCCCCTGTTGGTAGTTTATGCCTGTGTGTTATGAACAGGCCAGGAGATTTTTGCTTTCCTTTTTCTTGTACTTGTTCTGTTCTTTCCAGGGACGGCGTAAGGGACCTAAACGGGAAAGAGAGCCCCTTCCTTTTTTTAGCTAACCCCATGGTCCTGTGCTCACACCTGTTTTGTTCATGGCTTCTTTAAGTCTTTCACCAGCACAAATACTAACCAGAGACAGGAAATTGTAGCCACATCACAGACCTATTACAAAGTCACTGGGGCTCCTCCAAAGAGGTGAAGGGCCTAATCCAAAGTAGGGGACTCAGCATGGCTGAGTGCTTTCCTTCTCTTCCCCGTCTCCCAAGAAACAGTAACATGCTAAGAAGCCTGGAGAAGAAGAAAATATTACCCATAATTCCCAACGCTGGCATCCTTGGACGTTCACATCGCAACCGTTTATTCCACATCTGTGTGTTTCACAGGCAGGGGCTCCGTATGTACACATCTGTCTGTAGGCCAACAACAGGGGCTAACGTCTCTCAAATGTTTGGCAGAGGCCAGCCTGTGTTTCGCATATATCAGTGGCACCGCCACCATAATGAGTAATTACGAATAGAATCTCAGGTGAGGAAACTGAGGCATGAAGCAGCAGTGGTGGAGGCAGAACTGGCTGCAGACCCCATGCCTTTAGTTCTTCTCTGCCCCATCCCATAGGTGCCCCTGCCCGATAGGGCAGCCTCCAGACAGATGTCTGTGAATGGCTGCATGGCATCCCCTTGAATGGATTTCACTTCATGTTGATGAGTGATTTTGCCTACATTTAATTTCCTGGTATATGGTATGATTTTTCTAATAATTTGCAGGGGGGGATTTCATATTTCACAAGAGTGATTTCTGTAGTAAAAAAAAATAAAAATACACAGGTTTGTTTGATGACCAGCAATCATCCGTCTTGTGAAGCTTAACTCTCCTCCCTTTTTTGGACCCCTGTGCAAGTGTAGTGAGCCTCAGATTGGATGTCTTTCTTGAATCTTTGTAGAAGAGAAATAGACCATTTATATCCTTTATAAAAATACTTTAAGGGCTTCCCTGGTGGTGCAGTGTTGAGAATCTGCCTGCCAATGCAGGGGACACGGGTTCGAGCCCTGGTCCGGGAAGATCCCACATGCCGCCGAGCAGCTGGGCCCGTGAGCCACAACTACTGACCCTGCACGTCTGGAGCCTGTGCTCCGCAACAAGAGAGGCCGTGATAGTGAGAGGCCTGCGCACCGCAATGAAGAGTGGCCCCCGCTTGCCACAAGTAGAGAAAGCCCTCGCACAGAAACCAAGACCCAACACAGCCAAAATAAATAAATAAACAAATAAATTTAAATCATATGGGCTTCTAAGAAGACCTCTGCTTTAAAAAAAAATTTTTTTTAATTATACAGAAAAAAGTGACTTTTTTCCCTTTTTGGTTTATAGTTATATAAATTATAATGCATGTATAGATTCATATACTACCGTTACAATCAGGATACAGAACAGTTCCATCACCAAAAACTCCTCCTCCTGCTACTACCCCTTTATAGTTACACCTTGCCCACATGGCTAACCCCTGGCAACCACTGATCTGTTCTCCATCACTACAGTTTGTCTTTTAGAGAATGCCGTATAAATGGAATTATATAGTTTGTAATTCTTTGAGACTGGCCTCCTTCACTCAGTATTACGCCTTTGGAAGCCATCCAAGTTGCATGTATCAGGAGTTCATTGCTCTTTTTATTGCTGTGAAGGCTTCTATTGTATGGCTGTATCACAGTTTGCTTTTTCCATTGGCCTATTGAAGGACCTATGACAGTTTTGAGTTGCTATAAAAATTCACATACAGGTTTTTGAGGGAACATAACTTTTCATTTCTCTAGGCTAAATACCCATGAATGGGATGCTAGGTCATATGGAAAATGTATGTTTATCTTTATAGTAAACTGCTAAACTACTTTCCAGAATGGCTGTACCATTTTACATTTCCACCAGGAAGGTATGAGAAATTCAGTTGCTCTGCATTCTTGTTAGCACTTGGTATTATCTGTAGTTTTTTGTTTTGTTTTGTTTTTAGCTGCTCTGATAGGTGTATAGTGATAGCTTATCATGAAATTTATTTGCATTTCCCTAATGATTAATGATGTTGAGCATCTTGTGTTTATTTACCATCTTTATATCCTCTTTGGTGAGTGTTAAAGTCTTTTGTTTATTTTTTAATTGGGTTGTTGGTTTTCTTGTTGAGTTTTGAGAGTTCTTTAGCTACAGTTCCTCTGTTGGATATGTGATTTGCAAAGACTTTTCTTCCAGTTTGTAACTTGGCTTTGTATTCTCTTAACATGAGCAAAAAAAGTTTAATTTTGATGAAGTATAGTTCATCAGTTTTTTCTTTTAATGGATCATACCTTCACTGTCATTTCTAAGAACTCGTTGCCTAACTCCAGATAAAAAAGATTTTCTTCTGTGTTTTCTTCTAAAAATTCGTGGGTTTACATGTTACGTTTAAGTCTGTGACCCATTTTGAATTAATTTTTGTATAAGGTGTGAAATTTAGTTCGTTGCTTTTTTTGCATATAGATGACCAGCATCATTTGTGAAAAGACTATCCTTAATCCACTAATTGCTTTTGCACCTTTGTGAAAAATCAGTTGTACACGTGTGGGTCTATTTCTGAGTTCTCTGTTCTGTTCCGTTTAGCTATGCGCCATCCTTCGCCCCATCACACCATTGAGATTACTGTAGCTTTATTGTCTTAAAATCAGGTAATGTGATTCCTCCAAATTTATCCTACTTTTTCAGAGTTGTTTTTGCTATTCTAGTTTTGTTGCCCTTCTGTATAAATTATAGAATCAGTTTGTGTCTGCCAAAAGTACTGCTGTCATCTTATGTTCTTTTGAACAGAATAACAAGGAAACAAGTACACAGCATTTTACTGACTAATGAATAGTTTCGATTTGCAGAAATATAAAGTATATCTCCAATGATGGAAACTCCCAGGTTTTATAAAAATTTTAAAGGAATATTTTTAAAAGGAATGTATTTTCATATTTTGACACTTTGTAGCCACATGTAAAGCTGAAAGTCACAAAATGCGTCATAGACAAACTAGAAAATCAAGCTTTTATTCAAATCTCTACTGCCTTATCAGTCAGTTCCTTGGCAATAAATACCTCTGGTCCTGCTAGAGTGGCCCAAGACTAGGTCTCAGTCATATAAGTGTGCTTCTTCAGCAGGACCTGGGTGCCATTCTGTCCTCTGTGTGAATAGCATGCCTGTTCTTCCAATCCATGAACACTGGATACCTTTCCATTCATTTAGAAACTAATTTAATTCTTTGCTTTTGTAGTTCTCAGAGTATAAGTTTTGCACTTCTTCTGTTAAATTTATTCCTAAGTATTTTGTTGTGGATTCTTTTGCAGATGTTGTTTTCTTAATTTCATTTTCAGACAGTTCATTGTTAGTGTGTAGAAATGCAGTGGAGTTTTGCATGTCAATCTAGTATCCTGCGACCTTATTGACCTCATTTATTAGTTTTACCACACAATGATCTTTTAAATGACCTTTGGTCACAGCCTGCAAGATTAACATAGTTCTGCTTGGAAAAAACTAACACAAACGAATAGCACCGGATATTCATTATACTTTCATGAATGTCAGCAGATTGGATATTTCTTAGCACCCAAGTCCTTTCCTGGAAATTAGCATCCAGAAAATCAAATACCCCACATATATAGAGCAGAGGCGTAAGGCTTTCATGCCTGACTTACTTACCTTTTTTTTAACAACTCCATTATGTAAGGGTAAAGGATAAAGCATTTTTGTTATATATACAGTCTGTGACTGACACGTGTCTTAGTTGAGAAATATAAATCATTAACAATTCAGTGTCAGGACTTCTGTGGTGGTCCAGTGGTGAAGACTCCATGCTCCCAAATCAGGGGGCCTGGGTTCGATCCTTGGTCAGGGAACTAGATCCCGCCTGCCTCAGCTAAGAGCCTGCATGCCACAGCTAAGACCCAGCACAGCCCAATTAAAAAAAAAAAAAAAAAATTCAGTGTTTTCACGAGTACCACTTCAGAAGACTAGAATAAACCATAAATCCAATGCTTTGGGGAAGAATATATCACGGGTGGACCCATTTATGATTTCTAGGAACTTTGTGAACCCTTTTCTTCAGGGCTCTGACTGCACTAAAACATTGAATTACTACACAGAAGTCTTCATTAGTCATCATCCTCGTAATCAGTCCCAACACGGCAGGTTTTCTAACACACAGTCTGGTTTGATTTTTACAACGTAGGAAAAAAAACACTAGGCTGTTAAAACTTACAGGAAGACCCTAGAGAAACAAAAGTGAAAATTCCCGAATACTTACTTGTGGTACTTTGGTCCCACGATAAGGGGTAAAGACCATCCTACTTTCTGTCCAGAAGAAAAAAAGCCTCTTTTGAAACATTTCAAAATAAAATGATACCAGATGTGGGTGCATAATTGGGAACAGCTCCTTCTCCATGGGCTTTTTGCTGTCAAAGCATTAGATCCTCCCCCACTGAGGCCAGACCCCCCTTCTTTTCCCCTCTTTGTCCCACTGCCACTCAGAAGGACACAAGGATCGCATTTGAGCTCATAACTTGTGAAAAGAATGTTATTAACTGGCCACACACACAAAATAAATTGTTGGCGGTATCTTTGGAATTGCATTAAAGTTATAAATTGATTTTTTTAATACCTTTAAAGACGAGGAGAAGAAAACGTGATACTTACCAAGAAGTTTTAGGGTTTGTTGGGTTTTGTTTGTTTTTCATTCATTTTTAAAACCTTATTTGTGACATTAGTGATATGGAAATTTACTTGTTTCATGGCCACGCTTCTCAGTCATAAAGCCATCATTTCACCCCCTCAAATGGAAGTAACTTGGTTTCCTTTGAAAATATAATCCTGGACTTTCCTGGTGGCGCAGTGCTTAGGAATCTGCCTGCCCACTCAGGGGACACATGTTCGGGCCCTGGTCTGGGAAGATCCCACATGCCGCAGAGCAGCTAAGCCTATGCTCCACAACTACTGAGCCTGCGCTCTAGAGCCCGAACCACAACTACTGAAGCCTGCGTGCCACAACTACTGAAGCCTGCGTGCCTAGAGCCTGTGCTCCACAACAAGAGAAGCCACTGCAATAAGAAGCCCACGCACCGTAACAAAGAGTAGCCCCTGCTCGCTGCAACTAGAGAAAGCCCAGGCACAGCAACCAAGACCCAACGCAGCCATAAATAAATAAATAAATAAATTTATCAAAAATAATAATAATAATAGTCTCTCAGGAATCCCCTGGCGGTCCAGTGGTTAGGACTCTGCGCTTTCACTGCCAGGGCCCGGGTTCATTCCCTAGTCAGGGAACTAAGATCCTGCAAGCCACATGGTGTGGCCAGAAAAATAATAATAATAATAATAATAATCTGTCTCCTTGTGTCTTCCACCCCCTAGCATATTCCTGTGCAGACACTATTGAAGTTCATGGTGGACATTGCCCAGGGAATGGAGTATCTGAGCAACAGGAACTTTCTTCATCGAGATTTAGCTGCTCGAAACTGCATGTAAGAGCCCTGGCCCATCCTGGAGTGGGTTGGACCTCATGGTGGTAGATATTTGTGGGCCTGTGGGGTGGCCTGTTGATGTTAAAGTATGGAGGAAGATTAGGCTTGGGAGGTGACAGTGGGGCAGGCTCTGGAGTTGGGGTTTCTACCGCCCTGACACATGACTGGGTGTTTGCTTGAGGGTTTTCACTACCTCTGCCACTAAGAGTCTGGCTGGCCTCCAAAACTCCCCTGGGACTTCTTTTTTTTTTTTTTTTTTAATTTTTATTGGAGTATAGTTGATTTACAATGTTGTGTTAGTTTCAGGTGTACAGCAAAGTGATCAGTTATACATATACATATATCCACTCCTTTCTAGATTCTTTTCCCATATAGACCATTACAGAGTACTGAGTAGAGTTCCCTGTGCCATATAGTAGGTCCTTATTCGTTATCTATTTTCTATATAGTCATGTGTTTATGTGTGACTACTTCTTTATTTTCACACTCTCACTCAGCTAGGAGCACTAGGTGTGAACTCTGGGATCCTCCCCAACTGCCATCAGCTTGTTTGGATCCAGAGTTACATATAAGTCAGCTGATCATGAAGACAGTGTGAAGATCATAATGGTTTTGTCCCTGAGTTTTCATGATACTGCCTTGTGAAGTCGTTTTGTCCTGACTACACCGTAGCTTTCCTTTTGCAGCAGAGAGACAAGGGCTTAAGCAAGAACTTCGAATTTCACCTTCCCCATCTCTTCAGTCTGCTTCAACAGCCATTATCTGCTGTAAATCTTCAAAAACAATAACTATTTCTTGATTGGAAATTCACTATTGCAAGAAGAGAGAGTGTTCCTTAAATGTATTGCTGTTACTCGTTTTTCTTTGTTGGAGATGTGACAGTGGAGCCTGTCCCCTGCCTCCTCCAAACCAACCCTGCCCCCCGGCCCTCTGTCACTTTCACCTCATTTTTGAAAACCAGAAGGGTCTTGGTTTTGGTTTTTTTTGTTTTGTTTTTTGTTTTTTGTTTTTTTTGCGGTACGCAGGCCTCTCACTGCTGTGGCCTCTCCCGTTGCGGAGCACAGGCTCTGGACGCACAGCCTCAGTGGCCATGGCTCACGGGCCCAGCCACTCCGCGGCATGTGGGATCTTCCCAGACCGGGGCACGAACCCGCGTCCCCTGCATCGGCAGGTGGACTCTCAACCACTGCACCAGCAGGGAAGCCCTTGGTTTTGTTTTTTATTTAAATAATTTGTCTACCATGGAGGGAGAATCATGAAAACCTCTTCTTCCCCTTAACATTTCTTTCATGGTTTTCCCACGAGGTAGCGTGACCAGCTGTCCGGTTTGTCCAGCATTGAGGGATTTCCCAGGATGTGGGACTTTTAGTTTTAAATGTTAGCGTCAGGCAAACAGGGACAAGGTAGTCGCCCTACGTCCAGACCACTCATTCCTCCCCCTCCTCCTCTCCTTCTTGTCTAAGATCAATTTTAACTGCTTGGGCTGTAAATGCAATTGTATTCCTTTAATTTTCCAGTTAATTCCTCAGGTACCACCTGGCACCGTCTTAGCAGGAAGTCCAGTGTCCCCCGCGCACAGCACGTGCTTCCCCACCTCCCCCAATCTGTCAGGTGGTTTAATCTATGGAGCCAGTGCTGCTTCCAGACGTCAGGCAGGAAGGCTACTGGGCTCTAGATGAGTCCACGAGGGGGCCCTGGCTTGGAGCTGCTTATCTTTCTACTCCCGTGCCCCTCTGTTCCTCCAGATGGTTCCATCCTCTGTGCCCAGGTGCCCTGGTTGGTCCAGATTCCCACACAGACCAGAAGGGTAGAAAGTTATAACTCATCTGGTTCCCCCTCACTTGCTCTGCCATTGGTCCCAAAGCAGGACCCTCCCAGGCTGTGGGGTCTCTGTCTTTTGGTTACTCGTCGTGAATGTTTTCAGCTGCATCAGGTGCAGACCTGTGATTTCAGGCTTTGCCTCTGAGGTCGCTGAGGACATGAACTCACTCTGTCTCTCTCTGTAGGTTGCGAGACGACATGACCGTCTGCGTCGCGGACTTCGGCCTCTCTAAGAAGATTTACAGTGGCGACTACTACCGCCAGGGCCGCATCGCTAAGATGCCTGTGAAATGGATCGCCATAGAGAGTCTCGCGGACCGAGTATACACCAGTAAAAGTGACGTGGTACGTACGTACAGAGTTTTGATTCGGGGCCCCGCATTGCAAAGATGAAGCCCTGCTGAAAGAGATGGCTTAAGCTGGTGATGCAGGACATCTTACTCTTTGATCAACTGAGGATTGGGGCAGCTCACACTTCTCTATTTATCGCTAGATGCTTTAATTCAGGCGGAACATTAGATTCTGATGAAGTAGCCTGACATTCAGAGGATGGCAAAGGCCCTTAATTCATCTCCACTTTCCTCTGCTACAGTATAGTGATGCATTGTCTGCAACTAAGATATTTCATATTCACATTAAATTAAATGAATTCATCCCATGGCTGTTTGGGACTAGGGTGCTGTATAAAAGGTACTGTGTATGGATACCCTTAACCAGAGATCAGGAAAAGAAAACTCTTGCCGACAACAGTAGGAACAGAACATTAAACAGAGCACTGATGTGACACAAGGCTAGATCTGCCTTTGTCTCATTTCCCAAACAGCTTTAGTAAAAATGGGGAACTGTGACGTTCCGACCCCACGTTATTGCCGTTTTGGGAGAGCGGCGTATCTCAAACATAATTGTGAGCTTTGTGCATGACTGCCGGGGCTCTAAGGAAATGACCTTTCCCGATGAAAAAGTCCATTCAGCCTTTCTGAAAAGACTTGCATCCTGACGTTGTCACTTTGTCCTCAGTGGGCATTTGGCGTGACCATGTGGGAAATAGCCACACGAGGAATGACCCCCTATCCCGGAGTCCAGAACCACGAAATATATGACTACCTTCTGCACGGCCACAGGCTGAAACAGCCAGAGGACTGCTTGGATGAACTGTGAGTCAGCTGCTCTTCATCTCGGGGCACCGTGCAAAGACCTGGGGGACACACAGCCATAGTGGGTGGGGACACTCAGCCAGGCGGGTGTGGGCAGAAGATGACACACGCAGATGTCCGGCACAGGAGCCTCTCCTGGTGTGGGAAGCGGTGTGTGCACATCTCCAGTGAGCCCGCACGTGTTCTGAAGTTCTGTAAGCCCCTCTAGGAAATACAGTCGGCCCTCTGTACGGGCGGATGCAGAACCCACAGATACGGGGGGGGCCAACTGACTGTAAGGGGTCTGCAGATCTTGGTATCCGCTGGGGCTTTGGGAACCCATCTGTCATAGACACCGAGGGATGACTATATATCCTATAGATAAATAGGCCGACTTTACAATGCGTGAGGTACTTGGATAATTCTCTGCCCTCTTTTGAAGCAGTCATGCTTCTCTTTTCATTCAACATCTTAAACAAACCAATCACAGGAATATCTTGAATCAGGAAATTTAGAAATCTGAGCCAGTGGCTTTGCTTTCAGGCTGGTCCTCAGAATTGCTTAGGGGAGATTCTAAGAATGTGATTCCTCAGCCCTGTGCCTGGAGACTGTGATTCTCTTGGTACAGAGCAGGCCCAGAAATGTATATGTTTTAAAACTATCCCAGGGATGAACTTCCCTGGTGGTGCAGTGGTTAAGAATCCGCCTGCCAATGCAGGGGACACGGGTTCGAGCCCTGGTCCGGGAAGATCCCACATGCTGTGGAGCAACTAAGCCCGTGCACCACAACTACTGAGCCTGCGCTCTAAAGCTCACGAGCCACAACTACTGAGCCAGTGAGCCACAACTACTGAGGCCGTGTGCCACAGCTACTGAAGCCCGTGCCCCTAGAGCCCGTGCTCCACAGCAAGAGAAGCCACCGCAATGAGAAGCCCGCGCACCGCAACAAAGACCCAACGCAGCCAAAAATAACTAAATGAATAAATAAATTTATAAAAATAATAATATTGTTAAAAAAAAAAAACTATCCCAGGGAGACTGTACACTCAGCCGGCGTGAGACGCCCCCCAGCTCCCAGCGTGCAGGACCACAGCGCCCTTCCCATCCCAACAGGCCCCTCTCTCTTCAGGGTGGACAGTACGGGGAGAGGCCTGGGACTTGGAGTCAGAGAGGCCAGGCTCTGCCTCCTAACTAGCCACGTTTGTGGCCACTGCAGCTGACTTGACCACTCCGTGCCACGTGACCAGCCACCAAAAAAGTGTAGTCACGTATTCTGCAGAGGTATCTGGAGGGTTAACAGAGAAGTGTGTGGAGTTCTCAGCCTGCAGGAAGCACGCACGCTAAGTGTCACATATGGTGCCCGTGATTAATAGCATCTTTACAACTCGATCCCCTCCCAAACACCTTGCCGACTTTTAAAAACTCATTTCTTGTGGCACTGCCTCTAGCTTGGTGATCTGAACCTTCCTAATGATGAGTCTGTCCCCAGCGTAACAGGGGTCATGGGCTTGGAGAGGGGTATTCTCACCATGTTTAGCAAGAACATTTCAGGACCGTGGGCCTGCGTGGGCTCCGCCGTGGAACGCCGGGCCGCGCTGCTCGGGCAGGTGGGCCTGTGCAGGGCGCCACACACACGCACCCACACTCACACTCTGGCCCTGCTTCCTCGTACCGGTGAGGAGGCCCCGGTCAGTTTGCACATGGGCCTCCCAGATCCACCGTGGCCAAACAGAAGGAAAGTTTTTTTTGATCAGAGCCTCACACTGCTTGGGGGGGTATGGTAGTGGTGGTGGTGATTATGGTTGTAAATCTATAACATTTAGAACAGACACAGAAATCATAAGCCCTTTAAAAGAAACATCATAAAATCCTAATTCAATTAGATCTGAGGCTTCACGGTCCTTTCTGAAAGGGCCACATGAACGAAACGTTTGCTTCTGCAAATGAGGAAGCCATTTCTGTCAACCAATACTGAATGGAGACTTTTGTGGCTGTTTCTTTCTTGGCTTCTTCGGTGCTCCAGGGGAAGTTGATTATCTGGGGTCTTAGCAAGGTCTAAGCTGTGTCGCGTTGTGGTTTTAGATGCTGCGTGTAGAGCCATGACGAGGGAATGCTGAGGCGGTTTTTGAGAGGTGGTTTTTAGGTGAAGGAGCTGCAGTGTCAGCAGTGCCCTGCGGCTGGGGGAGGGAGGCTGGGGAAAAGCCGGAGGAAGCAGCGGCCCCGCGGTCCCCACCCCCAGGCTGGTTCCTCACACCGCGGGCTCGCAGAGGCTCTGGTGAGCCAAGCCCGCTCCCCAGGTCCCCTCTGAGTCTGGATACTGGCGAAGGACAGAGAGCTCTCTGCATTTCCATATCTGGGGTCTTTTCTTTTAAAACTGAGGCAGATATTTCGGAGCACCTCTGTTTGCTGTCTCACCTTGGTGGAGATGAGTTGACTCCTGTGTTTGGTTGCCCCTCGGTCATTTTACAGTCAACCCTGAGAAATACAGCAATGGAAATAACAGGGTGTGCTTGGAGCCCCGCTCCCCGGTCCTGCCCGCTGAGGGCCACCTCTTCTTACGGCATCACCCCCACCTCTGGATGACCAGGTCCCCATCACCCAAGAGGCCGCTCTGGGCGGTGCGCCCATCACCTCCGGGGGACCTTTCCTTGGCCGAACTCACAGCCTCCCAGCTGCAGCCACTGTGGTTCGTGGCACCGGCCCTCAGTCTCCTCATCTCCAGGGTGACACACAGAGGCCACCTTGTTCTTTCTTATCTCACTGGGTCCCCACAGCCAGCAGGTGTCTTTCAGGGTCCCCCTTTCCCCAGTACAAGCGTGCCTCCCAGATATTGCGGGTTCAGCTCCAGAGCACTGCAGTAGAGTGAGTCACAGGAATCTTTTGGTTTCCCAGTGCATATAAAAGTTATGTCGTCTGTTAAGTGTGCAATAGCATTATGTCTAGAAAATGGTGTACATACCTTAATTTTGAAAACACTCCATGGGGACTTCCCTGGTGGTCCAGTGGCTTAGGCTCTGTGCTCCCAAGGCAGGAGGCCCGGGTTCGATCCCTGGTCAGGGAACTGGATCCCACATGCCACAACTAAGACCTGGCGCAGCCGAATAAATAAATTTTTTTTAAAGAAACGCTTTATTGCTAAAAAATGCTAACCATCATTGGAGCCTTCAGCAAGTCATAATCCTTTTGCTGGTGGAGGGTCTTGCCTCGATGTTGGTGGCCGCTGACTGATCAGGGCGGTGGCTGCTGAAGGCTGGGGTTATCGTGGCAGTTTCTTAAAATAAGACAACAGCGAAGTTTGCTGCATCGATCGACTCTTCCTTTCATGAACGATTTCTCTGTAGCACGCGATGCTGTCTGATAGCATTTTACCCCCAGGAGAACTTCGTTCAGACTTGGAGTCAATCCTCTCAAACCCTGCTGCTGCTTTGTTAACTCAGTTTATGTAATATTCTAAATCCTTTATTGTCATTTCAACAATCTTCACAGCATCTGCACCAGGAGTAGATTCCATCTCAGGAAACCACTTTCTTTGCTCATCCATGAGAAGCAACTCCTTATCCATTAAAATTCATAAAATTGCAGCAATTCAGGGAATTCCCTGGCGGTCCAGTAGTTAGGACTGCACACTTTCACTGCCGAGGGCCCAGGTTGATCCCTGGTTGGGAAACTAAGATCCCGCAAGCTGCTCCGTGTAGCCAAAAAAAAAACCACAGGTTAAAATTGCAGCAGTTCAGTCGCATCTTCAGGCTCCACTTCTAATTCTGGTTCCCTTGCTCTTCCCCCCACATCTGCAGTTACTTATTCTACTGAAGCCTTGAACCCCTCGAAGTCATCCATGAGGGTTGGAATCAACTTCTTTCAAACTCCTGTGTATGTTGATATTTTGACCTCTTGCCATGAATCACAGATGTTCTTAACGGCATCTAGAATGGTGAATCTTTTCAAGAAGGTTTTCAATTTACTTTGTTCAGATTCATCAGAGGAATCTCTTATCCATGGCAACTCTAGCTTTACAAAATATATTTCTTAAATAATAAGATGGGAAAATCTAAATTACTCCTTGATCCCTGGGCTACAGTATGATGTCGTGTTAGCAGTCATGAAAACAACACTCATCTCATTATACATCTCCATCAGAGCTCTCGGGTGACCAGGTACATTGTCAATGAGCAGGAATATTTTGAAAGGAATCCATTTTTCTGAGCAGTAGGTCCCAACAGTGGGCTGAAAATATTCATTAAACCATGTTGTAAACAGGTGTGCTGTCATCCAGGCTTTGTTGGTCCCTTTATAGAGCACAGGAAGAGTAGGTTTAGCATAATTATCAAGGGCCCTGGGACTTTTGGAATGGTAAATGAGCATTGGCTTCAACTTAAAGTCACCTGCTAACTGCGTTAGTCCCAAACAAGAGAGTCAGCCTGTCCTTTGAAGCGTTGAAACAAGGCATTGATTTCTCCTCTCTGGCTGTGAAAGTCCTAGGTGGCATCTTCTTCCAATATAAGGCCGTTTTGTCAACATTGGAAATCTGCTGTTTAGTGTAGCCACCTTCATTAATGATCTTAACTAGATCTTCTGGATAACTTGCTTCTACACCAGCACCTTGTCCTTTTGTTATGGAGACGGCTTCTTTCCTGAAACCTCATGGACCAACCTCTACTAGCTTCACACTTCTCTTCTGCAGCTCCCTCACCTCTCTCAGCCTTCATAGAACTGAAGAGAGTTAGGGCCTTGCTTTGGTTTTTTTTTTTGGTTTTGTTTTTTTTTTGCAGTACGCAGTCCTCTCACTGCTGTGGCCTCTCCCGTTGTGTAGCACAGGCTCCGGACACGCAGGCTCAGCGGCCATGGCTCACGGGCCCAGCCGCTCCGCGGCATGTGGCATCCTCCCGGACCGGGGCACGAACCCGCGTCCCCTGCATCGGCAGGCGGACTCTCAACCACTGCGTAGGGCCTTGCTTTGGATTGGGCTTTGGCTTAAGAGAATGTTGTGGCTGGTTTGATCTTCCATCCAGACCGCTCAGACTCTCCGCATCAGCAATAAGGCCGTTTTGCTTTCTCATCACTCATGTGTTCACTGCAGTAGCACCTTTAATTTCCTTCAAGAACTTTTCCTTTGCATCCACACCTGGGCTGTTCGGCACTAGAGGCCTAGCTTTCGGGCTGCCTCAGCTTTTGACACGCCTTCCTCACTAAGTTTAATCATTTCTAGCTTACTTAAAGTGAGAGGCCTGCGACTCTTCCTTTCAGTTGAACGCTTAGAAGCCATTCTAGGGTTATTAACTGGCGTCATTTCACTGGCGTTGTGTCTCAGGGAATAGAAAGGCCCGAGCAGAAGGAGAGAGGCAGAGGATGGCCGGTCGGTGGAGCAGTCAGAACATGCACGACGTCCTTTGATTGAATCTGCTGTCTTACGTGGACACGGTGTGCGGCACCTCAAAAATATTATCCTAGTAACATCAAAGATCACAGGTCACCCTAACAAACATAACGATAATGGAAAAAGTTGGAAATATTGTCAGAATTCCCAAACTGTGACACGGAGACACCAAGTGAGCAAATGCTTCTGGGAAAATGACACCAATAGACTTGCTCGATGCAGAGTTCCCGCAAACCTTCAACTGGTAAAAAAAAAAAAAAAAAACGCAGTATCTTTGGAGCGTGATAAAACGAAGTGCAATAAAACGGGGTCTGCTAGTACTGTCAGACCACAGAGGTCCAGGGCTTGGCGGGGCCTGGGGGTGGTGACACTTGTGGGAACTTTGGCGCAGTGACATCCACAGTATATGTACGTGAACGAGCGGATCCCTGTTTCCTACAGGGGAGTGCAGGCTCCTCTGTCTCCTGACTTGTTCTCATCACCCCCAGGATCCTGATACATCCTTTGGGTGACATCCAAAGCAACTTTCCTAAAATTATCATCTGGTCATGGGACCGCACTGAAGCACAATCTTTCTGTGGTTCCCCCTTGCCCACGGGGTAGAACCTAAACCCGTCAGGGTCTGACCCATGGCAAGCAGGGCTGCCCCGTGGTTAAGAACATGGGCTCTGGCGTCAGACACTCTTTGATGTGGGTCACAGCTTCACCCTCGTCCTGGGGCCAAGCATCACGCTCTCGGGATCCTCTGTAAAATGGGGATCACAGTACCTGTGTGTGGGCTCGTGCTGCCAAGCAGGCTAGTGTCTCTAAAAGTACCTTACACGACGGCTGTCGGATAGTAAATGCCAGTGACAGGTCAGCGGTTATTACTTTTACTGGAGGAGGTCGAAGTCACGGAGAAGAGCAGGGGCCCCCGAGCGTTTCTCCTTCACGGAACAGCATCAGGTGGCCAAGGTTCAGCAGCCCTACACGTGCCACGAAGCTGCGGCCGCCTCAAATCAGGGGCTGTCCCAGCCCAGGGCTCACCTGCCGCTGTCACAGCACTGCCCTTATTCTTCACACACCTGCCCACGCCAGCCCCCCTCTCGATTTCATGCCTCGAGCCTCCCAAGGCCTGGAACGATGGTGAGTGTGGAGCTGGCGCCGACACCTGTCTGCTCCCAGGACCCCCGCTCCCCTCCCCCTCCCCCAGCCCCTCCACTCCCACCTGAGTGGGAGAAGCAGGGGCGGATTGCACTTGGGCTGTGCGTGCTGAGCCAGGAGATAACACTCTTCTTTGCTTCTAGGTATGAAGTCATGCACTCTTGCTGGAGAGCTGAGCCCTTGGACCGCCCCACGTTTTCAATGCTGAGGCTGCAGCTAGAAAAGCTCTTGGAAAGCCTGCCTGAAGTTCAGGACGAAGCCGACATCATTTACGTCAACACACAGTTTCCGGGGAGCTGCGAGGGCCCGGCCGAGGGCTCGGCACTTGCTCAGCTGGACGTGAACATCCATCCCGACTTGGTCATTGCTTCTTGCACACCCGGCGCCACCGTCAGTGTGGTCACCGCAGAAATCCATGACAACAGACCTCACGAGGGAAGGTACATCCTGAACGGGGTCAGCGAGGGCTGGGAAGAGCAGGCTCCTGCTGCCCCGGCGACGGGGACGGCGGGAAGGAACGGTGTTTTACTGGAGGACAGGCTGGTAAGGAATGGGGTCTCCTGGTCCCAGTCCAGCACGCTGCCCTTGGGGAGCCCAGCGTCAGATGAACTCTTATTTGCCAACGACTCCTCAGAAGACTCAGAAGTCCTCATGTGAGGAGAGCTGAGACACATTCCCAAATCCTGGAAATTCCTCCATACGAGAACCCACATACACTCGATGTTTTTGGTATATGTCTTCCTTACCAAGTCAATGCCCTGGCCCAAAAGCACCACGTGAATGTTGTCAAGTAAGTCATCGTTTAGAATACGTAACATATATTTATTTAAAGAGAAAATATCTATATGTATATGGTGGAAAGAGACAAAGATATTCTATTTTAATAAAAGATGACTTATGTCACTTTTCTGGATGATCTTAACATTTAAGCTCTAACAGCCCCATCTCCACAGCAGTTCCTGGATGTTCACGTTGGCACAAAGTTGTTTTTTTAAAGTTCTTTTCCTTTTTCATGACTATTAAATATTTGTAAAATAAAATGCCATATTTGCCTTTGCTTCTGCTCTTAAGAAAAATCTGGTATTCCCACCTGAATCATCTCTTTGATAAGAGAGATTCATTTCATATTTAAAGTTTTATAACTGATGAATTCTCCGATCTGGCTTCCTAATAAAATATGAATGAGGAAAGATGCGTGGTACTTACTTGAGACTTGGAAAGACATGGCCACTGGCTGCCTCAGTGCCTTTGCAAAGGAATTCCCTTGATGCGGGGCCCTCGATGCAATTGCTCTGACCACTTGACATTGTTTTTTTTAAAGATATGGAAAAACCACTCCAGAGAGCCCAAAGATGAAGAACAAAACAAAATATTAGAGGGTTGAAAAATACAATCTGAGTGGAAAGATTTCAAATAAATCGTAGAAGGGACTTCCCTGGTGGTCTAGTGGTTAGGACTCTGCCCTTCCACTGCAGGAGGCACAGGTTCAATCCCTGATCAGGGAACTAAGATCCTGCATGCCACGTGGCATGGCCAAAAAAAAAAAAAATTCTAGAAGAGGGTCCAAGAAGTTAAGCACTTTTCTGTGGGAAGGCGAGACTCGTAGGAGGGAGACGCGGGCAGTGGACAGGGAACAAGCTCAGAGCTTAGGACCCCTGAGTTCACGTCCTGGCTCTGCTGGGTCATAACAGCCATTGCTGGTTGAGCACTTGTTATGTCTCAAGCACTTTATGTGAACTGTACATTAATATGTACATCATTAACGTGGGTACCAGTGCCATCATCACGCATGGGCCAGGAAACAGAGGCTGGAAAGGTTGAGGGCCTGCTATGGCCCGTGTCTAGAGAGGGCGGGAGCTAGAATTCAGAACGAAGGAATCCAGTTCTGGCTGGCTCTAAGCATGTGATTTGGGGGTCTGTTCTAGAGCCTCTCGACCTTTTAACTTTTTTTAACAAACACATAGATAGCCCTTATTATGTGGCCAGGCCTGGCAGTCATTTAATCCTCATAACAACCCTACCAGGTAGGTACTACTGTTATTATCTCCATGTCACAGCTGGGCAGACTGAGGCAAGAGGAGGCTCACTTACTCTGCTAGTAAAGCAGTAGACTGATGTGGTCAGTTTCAGTGTTGATCCCTTCAGCCCCTGGGGCAGCCACGCAGGCGCAGGGCCACTGGCATCCCCAGGTGTGTTGCAATTGTGAGTAGCCTCACCCAAGCCACTGCAGCCTGCAGGGATCAGTGTGTGGCCCTCACAGTCTGGGTCCTGGTCCCGGATGCCAGCCCAGATGCCCCAGTCTCCAGGGTCTGCCAGCTCTATTGTTACTGTGAAATGCTCCAGACAAGAAAGTTCTGCGGGTTGGCGAGGAAACTGCATTGTTAGGAGAAATGCTAGCACCACATTTTATCCGTGAAAGGAAAAAAACAAAAGGCTGTTAGAGCCTAGAAAGATCATTTCTACTGTTGGACAATTTTGAATGGTTATTTGAAAATCCGTAGAAAATTTTTATTTTTTTACTTTGTGCAAATAAAGTTTCCTACTGGTGGTAACTATTGAGAATGTCTTGATCAGGAACTGACTGGCTAGTTTAAGCAAAAAAACCCAAGGTAAAAAGGTATGTTCGTGGGGACTTCCCTGGTGGTCCAGTGGTTAGGACTCTGTGCTTCCACTGCAAGGGGCATGGGTTTGATCCCTGCTCAGGGAACTAAGATCCTGCAAGCCGTGCAGCTCCCCTCCCACCAAAAAAAGGTATGTTCGGGACTTCCTGGTGGCACAGTGGTTAAGACTCTGTGCTCCCAATGCAGGGGGCCCGGGTTCGATCCCTGGTCAGGAAACTGCATCCCACATGCATGCTGCAACTAAGAGTTTGCATGCCACAACTAAGGAGCTGGTGATCCGCAACTAAGGACCCAATGAGCCACAACTAAGAAGGCCGCCACTGCAACTAAGGAGCACACATGCCGCAACTAAGGAGCCCATGAGCCACAACGAAGAAGCCCACCTGCTGCAACTAAGACCCAGCGCAACCAAATAAATAAATTAAATAAATATTTTTTTTAAAATGTATATTTGCATCTGTAAGATAAATAAGCAAATTGAAAAACATACTTGGGAGTTTCATACACATTTAATATTAAATATCTAAACTAATACACTTTGTGTTTTGTGTTTCTAATTTTAATTACATAATGTAAATAAATATATAATGAATAGGTCGTCAAATGCCCACAGCCCCCCAAATCCTGTCCAGTTTGCTCAGTATATGCCGTGTGGCCCGAGAAGGGCTGGAAAGCCTGGGCCAGTTCTGCTGTAGAGAGAAAGCTGTGACTTCCGGCTTTTCCTGAGACAGTAACAAACATGGCAGAGAAATTCACTTCAACCCCACAGCGATGCCCCAGGGCCTTGGGTAAATGGGGCGTGATGGGCAGAACTCCCATCCCAGCCTCCTTTTCTCAACAGGAGAATGGAGCCGGACTCCCCTCGTTCAGACACTCGCTGAGACGGTCGCTACCACCATGTTCTTCTCTCAGCCACGCTGGAATGTTTGAAAGAAGTAACTTTCAGAGGACCCGATCCCTGGCAAAGTCTTGTATAGACTTCTGAGCATGAACTGAACATAGCCCTTCAAGTTCTCTTTTGTATAAACTCAAATTACTTTTGTAAGTGACTCCTATGGGCCAAAAGTCTGGGAGAGAAAACAGGGAGAAACAAGACAGTCATTCTCTTCAGCCGGGCTGGGACAGGGCTGGGACAGGGCTGGGGAGAGCAAGAGAAATAAACAAATACCAGAAATACTTGTGACCTACAGGTGAGACTAGCTCTGCCTTGGGAGGGTTATTTTTTCCTCCCCTCCTTCCCTCCCTCCCTCACTCCCCTCCCCACCTCTCTCCTTTTTTCTTCTTTTTCCTTTCCTTTTCTTTTCTCCCCTCCTCCCCACCCCCCTTTCCATTCCTTTTTCTGGCCTTTCTTTCTGAGTAGAAAGGAGAAGTGAGAAGAATCAGGGCCTCAGGAGTCAGACCACGCAGCCAACAGCAAGGGCTAGACAGGAACCAGTCCTGTGAGCATTCCTTGGGCAATCTTGGTCAGGTCACTTTGATCTCCCGGAGCCCAAGTGTCCATCAGTGTACAGTAGAGATTGCAACACCTCCTGCAACCCCCTGTAGGAAGGGGAGGTGGCAAGGTCCTTGAAAGGACCTTATGCTTGTTATCGAGGCTTCTCCCAATCAGAGGCTTCTCCCAATTTCATTGCTTATGCAGTACAAACTCACCATTTGTCATAGTAGAAATATTGTCCCTGATTATGTTATCAACCGCCTCCAAAATAACGCAAACTAATTCAAAAAAGAAAAGAAAAAGGGACTTCCCTTGTGGTCCAGTAGTAAAGAATCCGCCTTCCAATGCAGGGGACGTGGGTTCGATCCTTGGTCCAACTGAGATCTCCCATGCCGCAGGGCAACTAAGCCCAGCATGCGACGACTATTGAACTCACACGCCTCAACTAGAGAGCCTGCATGCCACAAACTGCAAAGCCCACACGCTCTGGAGCCCTCGCGCCACAACTAGAGAGAAAAACCTGCACACTACAACTAGAGAGAAGCCCGAGCGCCATAATGAAGGATCCCGCAACTAAGACCCAATGCAGCCAAAAAATAATAATAATGAGAATAGAGAGAGAGAGAAAGAAGGGAGGCAGGAAGGGAGGGAGAGAGGAAGGAAGGGAGAAAGAGGGAGAGGAGAGGAGAGGAGAGGAGAAAGGAGAGGAGGAAAAGAAAAAGACTTAATCTTTGCCACTGATGCACACAGTAGGGGAAGTGGCCAGGGTGCAGGAGAGTGGTCCTCATCCCCCAGAGGCCGGCACCTGCCTACACAGCGATGCCCAGATACCTCTCCTATCAGTCTCGTCCTGGAGTTTAGTTATTTGAGCTTCAGTGACCATTCTCTTTCCATATATGGGTGATGGCAAGCAGTGGTGACTTTACCAACAGGATTTGGGGACCTGAGGTGTCAGAGTGCCCTCCAGGGAGGAGGAGACCCTCCCTCTTCTTCCATGTCCCCCAGACCAAGCAGAGATTCCCTCTCAGGAAACAGGCCAAACCACAGCTCTTATCTTACAAATCAGGTCGATTCTGGCCAGACTTGTCCTGACTCATGAAAGTAAAGAATTTTGTAACTTCTCCTGGTAAATGAAAAAAGCAAGTTGGAACTTCTGCTGAGTCGGTAGGAAAGTAACTCACCCAAAAATAAACCAGTTATAACAGCAACTTAACTTCTCTAAAGACATTTAGGTACCTTGAGTGACAAATGGGAAAACTGGAAGTTTTGCTTTCTTTAATGAACATTTCAGTAACGTGTGATGTTTCTATATGTAGGTTTTATTTTCTCCCTTTTAAAGGTCTAAGAATAGAAGTAAAATTGCCAATCCTGTTTAACTTTAAAAAGCATGTCTAAATTACCTAACTTATTTGTATTTTAATGTAGTGATTATTTCCAGAAATTGTAACCCAAAGACCACTACTTTAGAATATTTTAATGTATAATATCTAGGATTCCATGCATAGATATTCGGAAGAGACGCTTGAGAATTATGTATATTAACCCTTCCTACCTCTTAAGGACACAATCATTTTAAATGAATCTCTGGATTTACTGAAACTGCACATCTACAAATTCTAACCAAAAAAGTATTTTTGAAAGAAGAAAAGTGTTTTTGAACATCAACCATGTGCGGATACAATCAACTCACCCATTCAACTGATACTCACTGAGAATATTAGTGACTATATTCTGAACAGAACTGGGACATTGGGATTTGCAAAGCACAGCAATCTAGACCTTGCTGTCTTGGATAACAGTCCAGAAGAGGGAATAGAAGGCTTCAAATGAATACTTTCTTTTAAAGACTATTCCTCAGAGGGCTCTGACTTGCACATTTTATTGAAGTCTATTAATACCACGGTAAAGCAGATCAGCCAGGCCTGCAGATGCTGTCCAGACTCTGTAACAAACTTCAGAGCTAGATCAAACGCTTTTCCTGGAAGCAGGCTCCAAGGCCCCGCCCCATCGGACTTAAAATTAAAGGGCCATCAGCTGGAGTTTGAAAACCAAAATTCCATCATGTTACAAGTCTGAACAAGAGAATGCAGGCTGCTTCTTTAACTCCACGGAGTACTCCATGAGTACTTAACTCCACGAGGCTTGTTTTAACATAGTTTCTCCAGAGGCAGAAGATAGTTTCTCATTCAAAAATGTGTGGTTCTCCAACTCTTTTTCTTCCTGTCGTTTAGGTGAGATTATCAGTGATGATCTACCTTCAGGTTCACTGATTCTTCCTTCTGCTGGCTCATGTCTGCTGTTGGGCCCTTCTAGTGAGTTTTTCATCTTAGTAATTGTATTTTTTCAACTCCAGAAGTTCCATTCAGTTACTTTAATAACTTCTCTTTCTTTATTGATATTCTCTATTTGATTAAAAAAAATGGTTTTCTTTCATTGTTTGAACATATTTATAAATAGATGCTTTTTTACATATAAAATGTCTGTTCAGTCCAACATCTGGATCCCTTCAGGGAAAGTTTCTATTGACTACTTTTTTCCTGTGTACACATTAATATTCTTGTTTATTTACCCATTTAATCTATTTCTGTTGAAACTGGATATTTCAGATCATATATTGCAACAACTATGGATTCTAATTTGTCTCTCCTTCCAGGGGTGGTTGTTATCACTGTTTCTTTAGGGGTTTGCCTGAACTAATCCTGTAGATTGCGTTTCTCCTGCAATGTTTGAACACTGGTGCCTCTGCTCAGTTGCTTTTTTAAAATTATTCGCATTTTTATTTTTAAGTCTGGCTTTTAAGGGGTCATCCGGGAGTCAAGCAGAGCTTAGTAGTAAGCCAATCATTGATCAGACGTTGTACTTAAACATCTTGGGCCAATGAGGCCTCCACATTTTGTTTATGGATCTGTCTGTGGCTTGGATAATATATTCCAAGTTCAGGAAGTTTACAAGTCTGCCTGGCATTCCCAGTGTTTCTTGCTTAGCCAGTGATGAGTAGTTCACTAAATGTGAATGGATTAAATATTCCAATCCAAAATCACAGATCATCAGTCTGGATAAAAGGAACTTTTATCCAGAATTTATACATAATTCTTACAACTCAACAGTAAAATGACAACCTAATTTTTATATTTTTCTTCCAGTTTTATAAAGATATAATTGACATACAGCACAGTATAAGTTTAAGGTGTACAGCATCATGATTTGACTTACACACATCATGAAATGATCACCACAATAAGTTTAGTGAACATCCATCATCTCATATAGATACAAAACTAAAGAAATAGAAAAAAATTTTTTCCTTGTGTTGAGAACTCTTGGGATTTACTCACTGAACACATTTCATGTATAACGTTACATCCCTAGTACTTATTTATCTTATAACTGAAAGTGTGTACCTTTTGAATGCCTTCATCCAGTTCTGCCTCTCTCTACCCTCTACTTCTGGAAATCAGAAACCTAATCTCTTCTTCTATGAGTTTGTTTGTTTTTCAAGTATAATTGACCTACAACACTATGTTAGTTCCTGTTACACAACATTGTGATTCTATACATTTCAAAATGATCACCAGGATAAATCTAGTTACCATGTGTCACCATACAAAGATATTACATATTTCTTGACTATATTTCCCACACTGTACATTTCATATCCATGGCTTATTTATTTTGCAACTGGAAGTTTGTACCTCTTAATCTCCCTCACCTATTTCTCTCCTCCCCGCCACCTCCCTCCCTTCTGGCAACCACATGTTTATTCTCTGTATCTATGACTTTGTTTCTGTTTTGCTATATTTGTTCATTTGTTTTTTAGATTCCACATATAAGTGAAATCATACAGTATTTGTCTTATTCTGTCTGACTTACTTCACTAAGCATAATACCCTCTAGGTCCATCCATGTTGTTGCAAATGGCAAGATTTCATTAGTTTTTATGGCTAATATTCCATTGTGTATATATATATGTCACATCTTCTTTATCCATTCATCTATTAATGGGCACTTGGAAACACAAAGCACCACAAATAACCAAAACAATCTTGAGAAAGGAGAACAAAGCTGGAGGTATCATGCTTTCTGATTTCAAAATATAATGCAGGGACTTCCCTGGTGGCGCAATGGTTAAGAATCCACCTGACAATTCAGGGGACACGGGTTCGAGCCCTGGTCCGGGAAGATCCCACATGCTGTGGAGCAATGAAGTCTGTGCACCACAACTACTGAGCCTGCGCTCTGGAGCCCATGAGCCACAACTAATGAAGCCCGTGCACTCTAGGGCCCACACGCCACAACTACTGACCCCACATGCTGCAGCTACTGAAGCCTGCCCACAGGCCTACTAGAGCCTGTGCTCCACAACAAGAGAAGCCACTGCAATGAGAAGCCCACATACTGCAATAAAGAGTAGCCCCCACTCGCCACAACTAGAGAAAGCCTACGTGCAGCAACAAAGACCTAATACATCCAAAACAAAAAACAAATCTACCATCATCAAAATAGTATGATATGTACCACAATGTTCATTGCAGCTCTATTTATAATAGCCAGGACATGGAAGCAACCTAAGTGTCCACCGACAGATTAATGGATAAAGAAGATGTGGCACATATATACAATGGAATATTACTCAGCCATAAAAAGAAACGAAATTGAGTTATTTGTAGTGAGGTGGATGGACCTAGAGTCTGTCATACAGAGTGAAGTAAGTCAGAAAGAGAAAAACAAATACTAACACATATATACAGAATCTAAAAAAAACATGGTTCTGAAGAACCTAGGGGCAGGACAGGAATAAAGACGCAGACGTAGAGAACGGACTTGAGGACACGGGGAGGGGGAAGGGTAAGCTGGGATGAAGTGAGAAAGTGGCATGGACTTACATATACTACCAAATGTAAAATAGATAGCTAGTGGGCGGCAGCCGCATAGCCCAGGGAGATCAGCTCAGTGCTTTGTGACCACCTAGAGGGGTGGGATAGGGAGGGGGGGAGTGAGGGAGACACAAGAGGGAAGAGATATGGGAACATATGTATATGTATAACTGATTCACTTTGTTATAAAGCAGAAACTGACACACCATTGTAAAGCAATTATACTCTAATAAAGATGTTTAAAAAATAAATAACATATATGCTGTTGTTATTATTTTGCTTAATAAAGATGATGTAAAGATAAATAAATAAATAACACATAAAAGCATTTGTTCTTTAATAATGTAAAATCCCTGTTGAGTCCATTACCAGCAATCAAATGTGTGATACTTAGCACTAAGGCACACAATGTTTGCTGACTGATTAAGGTTTTAATGGCTTAAATTAGAGGTATATATAGCATCATCAATTGAAGTTGGAAGATGAAAACGCTGGATTAAAAAGCCATTTAGAGTAGACAGTAGTTTATATAAAATATCTTCAATCAGCTAGTGTCACCTACTGGTGAGGATTGGCTAGTGTTCTAGAAACGATTCTATTTCCTAGTGCTCTTGAATTTTAATGGTTGCATAACAAGGGGTCTGTATGAAGCATTAGTAAACAATAAAACTTTGACACAATAGAAAAATATTTATATGATATACAAGTTTCTTGTGAAAAGCAACTGTTAGAAATTCAGTCTAGCTAGTTACTTTGTAGAATGTTCCTCAATTTGAGTTTATCTGAGGTTTCCCCATGATTCAATTCAGGTGATGCATTTTTGGCAGGAATACCACAGAAGTGATGCTGCTTCTTTTCATGGCATCACAGCGTGAGACATATCATGTCAATTTGTCCCACTCTTTGTGATATTAACTTTGATCATTAAGGTGGTGTCTGCCAGGTTTCTCTACTATAAAATTACTATTTTCCCCTTTGTAATTAATATAGTTTGTGGCAGATACTTCCTCAACAAACTTTTACTAATTTTAGAATCCAATTGATGATTCCTTCTGAGTCAAGTGTAAGTATGACAGTTACCAAATGATGATTTCCTAACTCAATCATTCATTCTATATTTACTTGTTGGTGTCCTACTGTAAGGAAGAGGTTTTCTTTCTGTCCTATTTATTTAATCTTTTATGTATTATCATTATTTATTACTGATAATAGACATCTCAATAGGTGTGAGGTGATATCTCATTGTGATTTTTTAACATTTTTATTTATTTATTTATTTTTGATTGTGTTGGGTCTTCATTGCTATGCACGGGCTTTCTCTAGTTGTGTTGCGCGCGCTTCTCATTGTAGTGGCTTCTCTGGTTGCAAAGCATGGGCTCTAGGCGCACAGGCTTCAGTAGTTGTGGCACACTGGCTCAGTAGTTGTGGCTCGTGGGCTCTAGAGCGCAAGTTCAGTAGTTGTGGTGCACAGGCTTAGTTGCTCCGCGGCATGTGGGATCTTCCTGGACCAGGGCTCAAACCTGTGTCCCCTGTATTGGCAGGCGGATTCTTAACCACAGTACCACCAGGGGAGACCCTCATTGTGGTTTTAACTTTCATTTCCCTAATGATTAGTTATGTTCAGCATTTTTCATGTGCCCGTTAGCTATCTGTGTGTCTTCTTTGGAGAAATGTCTATTCTGGTGTTTTTCCCATTTTTTAAATTGGGCTATTTGTTGTTGGTCTTTTTGCTATTGAGTTGTATGAGTTCTTGTATATTTTGGATATTAACTCCTTATTGGATGTGTGGTTTGCAAGTAGTTTCATTCTATAGGTTGCTTTTCATTTTGTTGATGGTTTCCTTTCCTGTGCAGAAGCTTTTAGTGTGATGTAGTCCCACTATTTATTTTTGCTTTTGGTCCCAAATCCAAAAAATCGTTGCCAAGACTAATGTAAAGGAACTTAGCTCCTCCATTTTCGTCTAGGAGTTTTATGGTTTCAGCTCTATGACCAAGTCTTTAATCCATTTAGCATTGATTTTTGTGTATGGTGTAAGATAGGATCCATTCTTTTGCATATAGATATCCAGTTTTCCCAGTACCACTTATTGAAGAGACTGTTCTTTCCCCATTGTGTATTCTTGGAGACTTTGTAGAAAATTAATTGACCATTATGCAATGGTTTATTGCCAGGGTCTCTATTCTGTTCCATTGATCTATATGTCTGTTTTATGCCAATAGCATACTGTTTTTTTGGGGGGGGGTTTACTGTAGCTTTGTAATATAGTTTTAAAAAATTTTATTGGAGTATAGTTGAGTTACAATGTTGTATTAGTTTCAGGTGTACAGCAAAGTGATTCAGTTATACATATACATATATTCATTCTTTTTCAGATTCTTTTCTCATATAGGTTATCACACACTAGTGAGTAGAGTTCCCTGTACTATACAGTAGGTCCTCGTTGGTTATCTATCTTATATATAGTAGTGTGTGTATGTTAATCCCAAGCTCCTGATTTATCCCTCTCCCCACATTTCCCCTTTGGTAACCATAAGTTTGTTTTCAATATCTGTACATATTTTTCTCTTTTGTAAATAACTACATTTGTGTGTGATATAGTTTAAAATCAGGACGTGTGATGCCTCCAGCTCTCTTCTTCTTTCTCAAGATTGCATTGGCTATTTGAGGGTCTCTTGTGTTTCCATACAAACTTTAGGATTTTTCTGTTTCTGTGAAAAAATGGAATTTTGATAGGGATTGCACTGAAACTGTAGATCACTTTTGGGGGAATGGGCACTTTAACAATAATTCTTCCAATTCAGAAAACTTTTTCAATCATTTCTCTGTCATCAAGGGCTTTGTAGTTAATAGATGTTGTTTATCTACTTTCATTGACATCAAGCAAAGTTGCAAAAGTGCTTCTCCCTCAGTTCACACCCAGGGCTGCATGGAAGATCCTATTTATGACCAGCTGATAGAGAGGTTAAAAGCCTGAGCTTGGTACATAGGTGGATCGGCTCCATAGGTAGGGGCAAGTTGAAAAAGGATAGCAGCTGCACTCTAGTCTTGCTCAGCGGCGGCCTTGAAAGACAAAGGTGAGGAAGAAATCTTTCCAGTGTCCCCAGGGTGGGGCACAGGGACAGAGCTTCAGGCAATGCATCTGTTTATTCACTTTTTGTGGAAAGGGAAGTTGTCTGAAGTTTAAACATACATGGATTTATGGGCAGTGGTTAATGGCTTAGCCAGCTGGTCAGGAATCTGGGAGGAGAAAGATCAGAAGATTTGGGACAAGGATATCTGGGATAGAGGGATGTGAGTGGATCAACGGAAAAAGACACAAAGTGTCCTTTGTAAATAATATTGTACCAACAGGAGCACCTACAGTGGAAGAGGCATTAAATGGAGATGTGATGGTAGCCACCACCATTGCATCTTTTAAAGGCAGCACTAATTTCTGCCATTCCCCCCAGGAGACAATATGGTTTGGCCAGCAGGGCAGATTCAGAGGATTCTACCTGGACTTCCCCATTAAGACAGCTCTTATTCTAGACACCGAGGACCAGTGTAAGGTCATTTCAGCTACTCATTATGTATATTCCAATTATACAATCTGGAACCAGGATAATTACCACCACGTGGGTCTGTGGACCCAGTGGATCCAACTATGGGCCCAGATTCTATTTATTACCTGGCCCCTTATGCCTCTCATTCTAATAGGGAGCCAATACCAACTCAGACTGTGTGTCCAACACTCCTTGAATTGTTTGGGTATTGCTCTTTCCCCAATGTACAGTTACCTAAATAAATTACCCCTTTGTGAAGCCACGTAGTCCTGGATCTCCTAACTTTTCTCCTCTTCCAGATGGTCCACACCTCATTTGTTCCAGCCAGATACCTTGGTTCCAGCCTCAACTCCTCTCCTTCCTAAGCTCCAATATCTAATCAATCACCAAGGTCTTTTAATTTAAAATCTCCATCTCCCACATTTCTGGAATCCATCCAAATCTCTATTCTAATGGAAGCTTCTGTGGTTGAGGCCACCATCTCTGAATTACTGTAATTTATTCTTAACTGGTCATACAAAGTATTGAAATATTCTTAACTGATCATCTCATTGCCCTCCTTAACACAGTTTTCATATGACTGAGATTAACCAAAAGAATCTGGTCACTTCATCCGCCTTGCTTAAAAACCATCATTGCCCCTCTGATGTCTTAGACTAAAGTGTTTAGGAGGACCTGGATGTTCTGCTACTGTTTAAATATTCGCAGTCTTGCCACTGTCCATCTCACACCAATAACCAGTCATCTGGTAGGTCTTTCTGTTCCTCCAGGCCTTGGCGTAGTCTATTATTTCCACCCACATAGAAATGATCACAACTGTTTGCTGGGAAAGGCACGTATGGAATGCACGTGCAGTCTTTATTACACATTAGGCTCTCAGTAATTAGTCTAAATAAGTGACTGAGATGACTGATAAGGCCAGATCCTCTTGACTATAAATCGATCCTATTTTACGTTAATGACAATGTTAAACTAGGACTGTATTCTCCCTCTGGACATTATTTACATTTAATAATAAGCTACTGTAGTTCTCTTTGACAGCAAGACATTTACTCAGGTTTCACAGTCAAAAATGCCTGGCGAAGTACACAGTTAAGACAGACCCAAGCTCTGCCCCTCTGAGCTTTAAGTAACCAGGCAACTTTGTTCTAAAAATCTTTAACCATCCTACCGACATTATACTCACAATACTACGCCTTGGGTTCAACGGACCGGACCTCAAAGCACTTTCCAGGCACTTACCGTGAATTTAGAGAACAATTTATTTCCCCTGAGATGAGGGGGTTGGGGGACAAATGCAGAGGATTCAAGAAACTGAAATACACAGAGAATAACCTTAGCTAGTAGCTCCATCCTATATTTTCCACTAAGCATTCGACCAGAGCCATGCGAATTCTGGGACCTCAGCTTCCCGCCTCGGGCTGAAGCCGCTTCCCCCGTGGACCTGATTTAGAGCCCCGCCTCCCCTCCGGCCCCGCCTCCTCCCCCCGGCCTGACTCTGAGCCCCGGCCTGACTCTGAGCCCCGCCCATCTCCTACACGCCCTCCCGGCCCCGCCTCCTCTCCCGGCTCCCCAACCCGCCTGGGGAGCATGCCTGGCCCCGCCTTTATGCTCGGACCCCTCCCTCTAGCCCGCCCCCTTTCCTTTCCACTCTCCGGCCCCACCTCTAGCTCCACGCCCCGGCCGGCCCTGAGCCCCGCCCCCATGCCCCAGCCACACTTCCCGGACCCGAACCCGCCCGGGGCGGAGCTGCACCTGGTGCGGGCCTGGGGCGTGGCGGGCGCCACGGAGCGCCAGGTGCGGCTTCCGCGTCAAGATGGCCGCCACCAGCTGGGCCGGGGTCTGGTTCTCATCCTGCGGCCGCCCTCCCGCCAGGCGCCCGTTGCTGCGAGTTGCCCTCTGCCTCCTGTGCTGGGGCCCGGCGGCTGTGGGCGCCGTCCCCGAGCTCGGGCTCTGGGCAGCGACGATCAATGACGTAAGTGGAGTGTCGGGACCCAGGCGAGGTGCTGCCCGGGCCCGCAGGTCCTCCCCGGGCTCTCTGGGCTCCAGGAGCCGGTCTCGGTCTTGTTGATCTGGCCGGGCCTGCCCCGGGTGCCCTGATACTTTCTCTGGGCTCTTTGTTCGGCGCGGGGAGCGTCCCCTCCTCCGGCCCGACGTGGGCTGTGGGGAGGATCAGTCAAGCTTGTGTGCTGGGGGATTGCTATCCCTTCTGAACCCTGTTCATGAGGATCACCATTCCCGAAGTCCTGGCCCCTCGCTCTGCTCCGACCTGCTCTGGCTAGATCAGGTCCTCGTTTATTCAGACCTGAGCCCTGAACCCCTCGGCACTCCTAGCGGCATCTTTGGATTTGACCTCTCCTCGTGCCCGGGAGCAGCCACAGGGCTTCAGTTTCCGCATAAATTTAGAAGGAGCTTGTGCCTTTTTTTTCTTTCTTTCTTTAAATGAGAAGGGAACATGCAATAGTCACCCCACCCCTCTTTCCCTCTTCTTGGGTTCCTGACATCACAGCTCCGGGAGCGTGTGTGGGCGGGGGGCGGGGGCAGGATGTGTAATTAAGGGATGTTTGCAAGGCTTGTCTGGAGGCATGAGTGCGTGGAAACGCTTCCTTTCCAGGGCAGGTCATTTGAGAACTTGACATCCAGTAGTTACATGAGATGATGTGGGAGGAATGCAGAGGTAGAATTTTGGAAAGAAATTAAGGGATGTTTGCAAGGCTTGTCTGGAGGCATGAGTGTGTGGAAACGCTTCCTTTCCAGGGCAGGCCATTTGAGAACTTGACATCCAGTAGACATGAGATGATGTGGGAGGAATGCAGAGGTAGAATTTTGGAAAGATTTGCTGAAGAGAGACAGGAAATCGAAGAGGCCTTATCTCCTGCTTTTCTAGATTCAGAGGTTTCATCCAGCTCCATTTGAGATGCGTATTTTCCACATGTATGGAAACGATGTCCCAATTCTAAAGGCAAAACTTATATTTTGATTTCCTCAACCGGAAAGAGAAAGTACCAGAGGCTACAGATTCTTCCTATAACGCAAAAGCTGCATAAAGGAAGGAGAGTACATATCTTTCTGAATCTTTAAGACCCAGTGCAACTGTCTTTTCCAGGATTCTTCTGGGTTGGTGCCCTATTTTGTGCGCCAGTGATAGAGCCTGTGTATCTTCATCATTAAATTTCTCTGAACAGTAAAAAGCAAAACTCAGAGAACCACACTTACCGTTTGATGCTGCTTCTGTAGTGAGTAGGCAGTAGCATAAACTAAGTCCGAATAAGTTGGAAGTGAATCGGCTGCATACAGACTGCTTGACCATATCTGTAAAGATCTTTGCCAAGTATACTTTGGATGGTGAGATTCCAAAGGCCATGGGGAGAGAATGACTTTGCTTCCTGCGTGAGGAAGAAAAAATTACCTTTGGGTCCCACGTAATCTTTAGTCCTGTGTGATTCAGGACAGTAGCAATCCATAAAGCTCTTTGCAAAGAGTAGGCTGATTTTTTTTTTCCCCATTTCAAGTTGTCAAAACTTGTTCTTCAGAACAGGAAAGGAAAGTGGAGTTTTCTTTCATTTGTTCTGCAAATCTATCAAGAAATGGTTCTTTTTAAAAAAATTTTTTAATAATATATTCATTTATTTGGTTGTGCTGGGTCTTAGTTGCAGCATGCGGGATCTTTAGTTGTGGCATGAGACTCTTAGTTGTGGCATGAGGGATCTAGTTCCCTGACGAGGTGTCTGGTTTAGGGCAAGTGAGTGTGGACTGTCTATTGGACATCCAGTGGACATGACCTTTAGGTAATTGGGTGTGTGGATGTGCAGCTCAGAGGAGGGGTCTGGGCCTGGGGTTTTATTGATGTTGAAACAGTTGAGGAGGGAGAAGAGGTTATTAAGAAAGAGCTGCTTGTCCTGTCAGTGTTTTTCTTTAATTCCTAACCACATGTTCGTTTATCGTGATCCCTTCTCACAGGATTTTTTTTCTTGGTGAGGGCAGACATTAAATAACTAGTGTAAGATTTCATTTTGGTTGTGGTACGGGTTGTGAGGAATGGGTCTTACAGACCATGGAAGGGAGGGCCTGGCCTGGTGTGGGCTCCAGGGGAAGACACCCTGAGGAAAGGGATATTTGAACTGGGCTTTCAGGGGTAAGAAGGAAATAACTAGATAAAGAGAGCGACAGGGAGGGGATTTCAAGTCAGTTTCAAGTTGACTGCTAAGGTCCTGAGGGCAGGAAGGAGTATCATGTTTTTGAGGACCTGAGAGAAAGGTGCAAGAGAGGTGGGCGCGGCCCTGTGAGCGGCAGTGAGATTTGGTCTCTTATAAAGAGACAGCGGCAAACCATAACTTAGGGAGAGGGTCAGTTGTTTTATCAGAAGTGCATTTATGTTGATACCACGAGAGCAGCTGCAGATGCACAGACAGGTTCTCCGTCTGAACAGCAGTCATCGTACAGTGGCAGTCGTACTCACCCGCCGTGTGTTGCTGGCCCCAGGAGCCTTCTGGAGCCTCACATCCACTGCAGGGAGTAGATTACATGAGACAAAGTTCTAAGCCAGTGAGTGATGTGATCAGATTTATGTTTTTAATGCCTTTTTTTTTTTTTTTTTTTTTGGCCGAGCCACGGGGCATGTGGGATCTTAGTTCCCCGACCAGGGATTGAACCTGTGCTCCCTGCAGTGGAAGCACGGAGTCTTAACCACTGGACTGCCAGGGAAGTCCCAGATTTACATTTTCAAAGAATAATCACTCCAGGCATAGGAGTTAAAGGATTAGAACTATGTATTTTCCAGGATAAAACTATACTCTTAAACAGTAGAGAGAAATTTTTTTAACAAGAGCTTTCTGTATTTCTTTGTTTTTCATTATAGAAATCAGGACCTTTGATATTTAGGAAAACTATGTTTAACTCTACTGAGATCAAGTTTTCTGGTAAGTATAATAAACTAATATAACAGTAAAATAACAATAAATTATAAATGAGCAACATGTAGTATCAACTCATGCATTAATTTAACATAAACTAACATAACACATTGTAATATTATATATTTTAAACTAGGCAAATGTTTTTAAGTGATCCTAACATTTTAAGGGTTTCTTTTGTTCCAGTCGGGTCATAGTTATTTTCAAGAATGAATTTTTCTGATCCTGTCTCAGAAAATGTAATGTGAATCATTCTTTATCATTCTTTAAAAATTATAGTTAAAACCTAGTAAAGAAGTCTTCAGCAAAAAAGGATTTGACCTCCGAAATTTGACTCTGAATCCCTTTTAAAATTCAGTAAATTCTTTTTATGGTTATATGAAATGCCATGATTGTGATGAAACCTTTGTGTTTCTGAAAATTTTCTAAATATACACATGATCACAGTAGGAAATAAAAATTATTAGACACTAACAATTAGGATTTTAGAGCTTATGAAAGTGAAAATATTTGTTAGGGACTGTGTTGTCTGTGTAAATACTGGTGTGTCATGACTACCAAGTCATAGATCTTGAGGTCTGCAGTATTTTTAATGAGTTTACATTGGATCATATTTACTGTGCACTAACCCCTCTAGGTGTTTCCAGTAACTTGACTAGGTCAGTTGGTTGCCAGAGTTAAAGTTTGGGGTAAGGGGTAGTTTTTCTGTTGGGTAGAGCAAATTGGCTTCGTGGGACCCACAGCCGTGGCCCTTTTATCTCTCACACCGTGCTCTGAACATTTGTTGGAGAATTCTGCCGTGTGTGGTCTTTGCTGACGGAAGTAGGCCAGCCATCAGCTAGAAAGCAAAGGCGGTTCAAAGCAGCTTCGTGATATAGATCATCAGTGGTGATAAGAGCTTGGTAAGAGGAAATTGAAGCCCAAGGTGGGTGAGGAAAAAATTTTGGCCTCTCAATGCTTTAATAAATTCATGTCTCACTGTCTAGACAACATTTAAAACACTGGTGCAGACAAAAAAATTACATGGGGGAATAAAAAGTTATATGGACCACTGAAACACAGAATTTGAATTTTTTTTAAATCAATATGTAATGTCCGAGATCAGCCTAAAAGTAGACCACAATTTAGTATTAACATATCTAAAGAAAGAAAAATGAGCAGCAGAAGGGAGTTAGGAACAAAAACGTAAAAAAAAAAAATGAGGGTTTAGTCAGGTAAAAGCTGGCAGTGTCCCAGCACTGATGGGAGAGAGGTCTTTCTGTAACTATGACCGTAGCTCTAACACTGTGGCTGGCGGGGGTGGATGAAGTGCCCACCTGAGCCTCCTTGTTCTGCTGCCATGTTCACCAAGCAGCCTTCTCATCATCTACTTTATAGTTACTGTTTAAGTGAGTAATTGGGCATTAAGTTTTACATCCATGGTGTGAAAGATGAAACTGAGTCTCTGAGTTCTCACAGAGCCAAATTTTATTTTATTATTATTATTTTAAAAAAATATTTGTTAGGAATGACTTTTTTAATTAATTAATTTATTTATTTATGGCTGCATTGGGTCTTCGTTGCTGCGCACGGGCTCTCTCTAGTTGTGGCGAGCGAGGGCTACTCTTTGTCGCGGTGCGCGGGCTTCTCGTCATGGTGGCTTCTCTTGTTGCGGCGCATGGGCTCTAGGTGTGCGGGCTTCAGTAATTGTGGCGCATGGGCTCAGTAGTTGTGGCGTGCGGGCTCTAGAGCGCAGGCTCTGTAGTTGTGGCGCATGGGCTTAGTTGCTCCTCGGCATGTGGGATCTTCCCAGACCAGGGCTCGGAACTGTGTCCCCTGCATTGGCAGGCGGGTTCTTAACCACTGTGCTACCAGGGAAGTCCCAGAGCCAAATTTTAGTGCCTACAAAGTTAAGCATTGGTCCCTCGGGTATGTGTCCGTGCTGTTTGGTGGATCAGATGCCTTGCTTTCCCTAAGGAAAGCTAAGGTGACCCCTCTTAGCTACTCCATTCAAGATGCCGTCATGTGGAGCCACTGGTGAAGATCTCTCAGTGTAATTCACCATATTAACAGAATAAAAGAAATACATCATATAATCATCTCAATATATACAAAAAAGCATTTGAAAAAAATCAGCACCTATCCATGATGGAAACTCTCAGAAAACTAGAAATAGAAGGAAATGGCCTCAACCTGATAAAGGGCATCTATGATAAATCTATAACTTAACATTATACTGGCAGTTCTCCCCAGATTGACCTATAAATTCAATTAATCCCAATCAAAATCCAGGCAAACTTATGTAGAAACTGGCTGGCTGTTTCTGAAACTTAGATGCAAATACAGAGGACCTAGAATAGCCAAAACAATTTTAAAAAAGAACAAAGTGGGAGGGCTTTTACTCTCTGATTTCAGAACTGAACATGAAGCTACGGTAATCCTAACACTGTGGAACTGCGATAGACACACAGAACAGTGCACATCGTTGTCAAATTGACTGATTCGTGTCACGATTATGAGTCAACTTTTCCCACTTTGTGTATCTAGTATTTTTGTTTGGCTAGTGGATATCGTGAATTTCACATTCTTGAGTACTAGAATGTTGTATTCCGTGAACAACTTTGTTCTGGCAGACAGTTACGTTTCTTTGGGGTCAGTTCGATCCTTTCCAATTTTGTTTTTAATTTCTTTTAGGAGGGATCAGGGGTAGCCTTTACTCTAGAACTAACTTAGCACCACTTCTAAGGTGTGACTCTTCTGCGTCTCTCCCAGACACGGGGTGTGTTTACTGAGGCCTTTCCTCTCTGGCTAGTTCCCATCCCCATGTGAACTCAGAATTTTTCAGCTTGTCCCTGTGCACGGGCAGGCTGTTATGCAGCCAGAGACCAAGGATCTGTATGCAGATTTCATTGACCCTTTCTCTGTGTAGTTCCCACCTCTTGGGTACTCTGCCCCAGAAACTCTACCAGCCTCAGCCTTGGTTAACCATAATAATTTAATTTAAGGAATTTATCTGTCTCATTTTGCAGTGACTTTTTGGAGAAATTAGGTAATACTTTACTCATGGTTTCCTTAAAGTTGTCTATTTTATTTATTTATTTTTTAAAGGAACATTTATTTATTTATTTTTGGCTGCGTTGGGCCTTCGTTTCTGCACGCGGGCTTTCTCTAGTTGTGGTGAGCAGGGGCTACTCTTTGTTGCGGTGTGCTGCCTTCTCATTGCGGTGGCTTCCCTTGTTGTGGAGCACAGGCTCTAGGCGCGCGGGCTTCAGTAGTTGTGGCACATGGGCTCAGTAGTTGTGGTGCATGGGCTTAGTTGCTCCACGGCATTTGGGATCTTCCCGGACCAGGACTCGAACCCATGTCCCCTGCCTTGGCAGTCAGATTCTTAACCACTGCGCCACAGGGAAGTCCAAAGTAGTCTATTTTAAATTGCATTCTTGAAACCTTAAGTTTATGTTAAAGTATATATATTATTGTTGTAAAATGAGACTTCCTTTCTCTAAACAGTTAAGTCATTCAGCTGCCCTGGGCCTGTGAAGTTTACCATAGTGTGGCTTTTGGAACATCATCCCTGTCACAATCAATATTCTGAGCTGGAAGTAAGTAAAACACAAATTTTAAATGTGTCTAAAGCTATGAAGGAAAAGTTAGGAGTTTTAAGATTTATTAGCTTATCAAGTGAGGAGGCCAGGAATAGAGAAGTACCACAGATTTTGGGACTTAGGCAATAAACGCCTTAATTATATCAAAGTATATGCTTTCTGAGACTACAGATCTTTTAGTTTCCTTGTATCTTATGAAAAATGTTAGTAAATATTTAAATCAGAGTTGTGGAAACCATTGATAAGGGGGCTGTGGGTCACGCACAAATGAAAACCAACTCAATTTAAAGAAGAAATGTAAAAGTTTCACTTCGTTCAAAAAATTAGTAATAGGGAACCTAGAACTTCAGTGAGTGTGAGTAGATTTAGTGAGTATAAGTAGACCTCAGAAAGAGGAGAGGAGGGAAAAGGAGGGGGAGAGTGTGAGAGGAGGAAAAAGAGACCGGGTTAGGTCAGTGTGTATTTCCTACGAACAAAGATATTCCCTTAGATTACACAGTACAGAGATCAGATTTACGAAATTTAACAGCGATACAATGCTAATTGATATAATAGCTAATAAACCATATTCAAACTTTGCCAGTGTCCCAACAACATCCTTTTTAGCAGCTTTTTTCTTTTCTTTTCTTTTCTTTTCTTTTTCTGGTACAGGATCCAATCCAGGATCACCTTGTATTTCTGCAGGGTTTTTTTTTGGGGGGGGTGGAGGTGTTGAGGGTGGTTCATGACATGACATTGATATATTTGAGGTGTACAAGCCATTTATTTTTACTAAATGTCCCTCAATTTGAATATTTCTCACGTTTCCTCGTGATTAAATTCAGGTTATATTTTTGGCAGGCATACCAGAAAGTATACTGTTTTGTCCCATTTTTGGTGATATTAACTTTGATCAGTTAAGGAAGTTTCTGCCAGGTTTCTCCACTGTAAAGCTACTACTTTTCTCCTTGTTGTTAACAATAATTTGTGAAGAAACACTTTTGTATTTATGTGTAAATATCCTGTTTCTTCATCGGTCCTTGTTTTAACGTTCTTTGATTCTTGCCTGAATCAAGGCACAGTTACCACTGTGATGATTGCTAAACAATGATTTTCTAATTCCATGTTTTCTTCTACATTTATTAGCATTCGACTATGAGGTTGCACTCTTTTCCTCTCTCTTATCCGTCTGTCAGTCAATCAATTATCAATATGGACTCATTGATTTTAACTTTGTTGGGTGGGTTATAATCTATTACTGTTTTTATGTATTTTGCTCAAATTGTCTCATATTTGGCCAATGGAAGCCTCTTAACCTTTTCTTCATGCCTGGGAGTTGCCATTAGGAGCGCGGTTTTCCTCATCCATCTAGGAGCCTCATTGTTAGTTGATGTGTAAATGAGTGTTCCCCCTGCACTCAGTTGGGTTTGCCATCTTTGCTTTATGTTACTGAGTGTTTGGTTTATCTTTCCTTGTAATTAAATGCTGCTTTCTTTCTCTGTAAAATCTTTTATACCTGGAGTAAAATGGAAGTAGCCCCAGGACAAAGTATTTTGTATTTCTCTGTGAACCATTTCCTTGTAGTAACATCTTAATCACTTTTATTACTATAAGAGAATGATTATATTATGTATTACTGTATCTGAGCACATCAGAATGGCTAAAATGTTATGATTACCTCAATCGTACTGAAAATTATATTCAAAACTTTCTTTTTGGTATTTTGTTCTATTGCGTGTTTCAAGTGTTCCAAGCTGAATAACTTTTTGGTATTATTTAGATATTAAGTGGAAATAAATTATGACGTAGAATCTTACTTTGCATAGGAGCTGTCACAAAAACATGAACTTAGTGTCAGTGAAGACTTTTGTGGTCATTATTTCAACAGCAGCGAATGTTGGACAACAAAAAATGAAAACTTAGATTGCAACCGTAATTCTCAGGCGTTTCCCTTATTGAATGTGAGTACCTGTCTTGCGATGTTGAAATAGAATTTACGTTTCTCCCAGTGAATGCAAGTATCAACTTCTGTTTTATCAGTATTTTGATAAAGGAAGGTGCTTAAGTTGTCAATTATTAGGTTTAGTTCTTTTGTGTGTGTGGCAGTACATAATAAGTGGAACCATTGTTCCATTTCTTTGTGCCTTTTGCAGCATCATCCTTGGAAGAGGATCCTTTTATCATCCTTTCATGATTTGCTGTCATTCCATCCCTCATCTCTCTTCTGCCCACCCCAGTCAGGGCTTTGCCCCCATCATCCCATCAGAACAGCTCTAGTCAAGGTCACCAGTGACCTCCATGTCATTAGATCCCTAGGTCTATTACTCCTACTGAAGGTCTTTCAGTGTACTTGACTCACCAGCATTTAACACACTTGAACACTCTCCTTTGTGCACTTTCTCCTCCTAGCCTAGAAGACTAGATTCTAAAATGTTAACAGTGGTTATCTCTGGGTGGTGAGGCCGTGGGTCATTTTAAGTGATTTTTTGTCCTGTAAATTCTGAAATGAAAATGTCTTTAATAAAAACGTTAAAGGGTTGTTTTAAAAATTTGTGTCAAGGTATAATAAATATACGTAAGTGTACAGCAAAGCTTGCATATCAGCAGCGTGGGGCTTGATGAATTTTCACAACCTGAACCCACCCGTGTGAATCCCGATCAAGATCAGGGCCTTTGAGCACCTCGAGCTCCCTTTGAGTTCCTACTACGCTCCCTGCCAACGGTAACCACTGCCCTGATTAAGGAAGTAATTTTTCAAAAGTAGGATTTTGTTCCACGTGTTTGGGATACAGTGAGGTTTGTTCTCTGGTGTTCAGCTTTAATCTTTACTTTTTTCATAACACATTTTTTTTCTTAATTGTTGAAACTATTTTTCCTTATGGAAATGCAACAATATAAAATGAAATTCTTTTATTTTATTTTTCCAGAATAAAGAACTAAGAACAAATACCGGAAGTGTTACAAACCAGGAAGGGTCAGCGGTAAGTCATTTTATTTGCCTTTAAATCAAATACATACAAGTTAGAGTAAGACTGAGCAGAATCTGTTGATGGACAGATACTCAGAGAGTGATCTAAAGTAGGGTTAGTAGAGTTAGGAAAGAAAAAAGAAGCATTATTATTATTTTTATTTTTTTATTTTTTTTGCGGTACGCAGGCCTCTCACTGCTGTGGCCTCTCCCGCTGCGGAGCACAGGCTCCGGACGCGCAGGCTCAGCGGCCATGGCTCACGGGCCCAGCCGCTCCGCGGCATGTGGGATCCTCCCGGACCAGGGCACGAACCCGCGTCCCCTGCATCGGCAGGCGGACTCTCAACCACTGCGCCACCAGGGAAGCCCAAGAAGCATTATTTAAAACAGTATATTTCCTTACATATGTCTGTGTGAATTTTGTACATACCTGGTTCTGTCTTTGTTTAAAAATCTCTTTAAAGGTGTGATTTAACAGTAACTTCTATGTAGTCTTTCTTTATTTTAAAAAATAAAATTCCGCTGCCAAATACCTGAGGCAGCACAGCAGTGGGCGGAGCTGTATCGTCATTAAGGAAGTAAAGAAATAGATAGAAACCATGATGCAGCACGAGGGGGAGGGGAAATTTGGAATTTGGGGAAATTACTCAAAGTCAGAAGACTAAGAGGTTGAGAGGATTACAAGGAGTTGAGTGTAGGGACTGAAAGTGGATTTAGAAGAGCTTGATGTTTGCCTTTAGACTGGGACCCTTCTGCTTTCATACTGTTTTCTCCAACCATCTTACAGAGTAGTCTGATAGTGGAAGGGCATTCACTCTACAGTGGCTGGACCAACTCTTTGCTTTGCACAAACTGTCACAGGTGGAGGAGTAGGAAATGAGAGGGAAGGATAGGAAATACTCAGGAAGGAGGAGTGTGAAAAGTTTGGTCCAGCTACATGAGGGCACTGCAGGGTTCACAGGCAGTCCAAGTGGGCAGTTTCAGGCCTCAGTGGGACTGCTAGCAACAGAGTGCCTTAAGGAATTTAGCCTGTACACCGAATCTGAGTCATTTCCAGCAATGTTATCTGACATCTTTCTCCCCCAGTTCAATTTTAAAAAACACACATTTAAAAACTGAATGCTTGGGACTTCCCTGGTGGTGCAGTGGTTAAAGACTCCGTGCTTCCAATGCAGGCGGTGCGGGTTCAATCCCTGGTCAGGAAACTAAGATTCCACATGCCACAGGACGTGGCCAAAAAGTATAAATAAATAAATAAATAAATAAATGCTTGATTATACTAGGATATTAGAAAAACTATTTCAAAGGTAGTATTAAATAAAACATAGAATGGTAACATTGGGGGGAAAACCTGTAGAACTATATAAAAAGTAGAAAACATTGGCAAGTGGAAAAGGCTTTTTTCCTCCTCCATCCCTTTGGGCCTGGGAGGATGGTGGTAAAAAAAAAAAAAACAAATGGAGGAAATCCTTCCACTACCCACTGTCCTTCCACAGCCCACCATTCCTTTTATCTGTGTTTTTTTTTTTTTTTTAAAGTAACCCAATTCAATTCTTAAAAGTTGTTTTAAAATGTGGTGGACAATCGTTTAGCTATATCTTATATAGCAATTAAAAAAAATAACATGAAGGATTTTTTTTTTTTCTGTTTCAGGACGTTGTAGCCAAAACACAGAGAGATGGGTTTCATATCTTTATTGTTTCTATTAAAACAGAAAAAACAGATGCAAGCTGGAATTTGAATGGTATAGTTAAACAGTATGCATGTTTTATTGTCTGCTTTTACTGTATTCTGTATTTTTGTCATTAACCCAAATCTACATTCTCTGTTAAAACACATTATTCAAAAATGATTTTCTGTTAATCACAAAAATGAATAATCTGTTTATTTGGGGTACTTAGAACTTTATGCTTATCTTAACTCTAATATATTTTTTTTTAATGGAATGGAAATTTTAAATTAATTTAAGATAAACTTTGGGAGTTCCCTGGTGGTCCAGTGGTTGGGACTCTGTGCTTTGGGTGCCGAGGGCCAGGGTTCAATCCCTGGTCGGGTAACTAGGATCCCACAAGCCGCACAGCGTGGCCAAGAAAAAATAAATAAAAGAAAATAAATAAAAGGGTGAATTAAAAAAAGAAGATTAATTTAAAAAGTTTTAAACTTGATAGAGGGATACAAAATTCTCCATCCTTCCAGATTAAAAAAAAATTTTTTTAACATGTAGAAATGGGTAGGTGACACCTTAATCGTACTTGAAGTGGATTATATTCTGTTACTTGAAAATGGCCATCATCAGGGGTTCAAAATTTTTGTTCTTTAAAAAGTTTAAGAAAAAAGAATCTGTTTGTAGCCTAGGAGTAGAAGTAGCATGTCTGGCAACTGTGGCTTCTGCAGTCTGTGAGCTCCCCTGCCTGCCCATAAGGTAGATGCTCTTTGCCTCGTGAAACCGTAGCTCCTGGTGCCCAGTGTGAGAGCGGGCTCACACTAAGCGGTTTTCAAGGGAGCGAATGCTTCCATGGGTCCTGGAATTGCTTTAGCGGTCATTTTCTGTACTGGGTATCTGCTGGGCTGACAGCAGCCAAGCAGCATGTGATGATCCTGGGGATTTGCAAACTGCTCTGATTCACCCACTGGGACACAGAAGTGAAACCAGGCTCTGTCTCTGGGGGGCACCCAGTCCAGAGAGGAGGGAGAAAGCAGTGAGGTGAGTCAGGCATGGCCGCAAAGGAGGCCCAGAGCTGGTCTTCCCCGGGGAAGCTGGTGGGGGGGCTGCTCCGGAGAGTGTGAAGCAGGCCTTCCTCCCGGAGGTACTGTAATGGGCCCAGACCATGCCACACAGGGAGCAGGGGCCTTGCTGCCATCCTGCTCCCCAGCCTGTGCGCCCTGCCTTCCCAGGTGTGGCGTCTTTTCCTCTGACACCAGCAGGCAGCTTTAAGCTTCTGCTGGTTAGTAACTGGCGCAGTTGCTAAGCCTTGCAAGTCTTGCACTGTATTCGGCACTCTGTTTGTTATTGCTCTCAGACAACAACCCAAACTAGATTCTGGAGTTCAGTAAATTTAAAAAAAAATTTTTTTAAATTAATCAATTAATTAATTTGGCTGTGCTGGGTTGCCGCGTGCGGGATCTTCGTTGCACCGTGCGGGATCTTTAGTTGCAGCGTGTGGGATCTTACTTGCAGCATGCAGGATCTAGTTCCCTGACCAGGGATGGAACCCATGGCCCCTGCATTGGGGGCTCGGAGTCATAACTGCTGGACCACCAGGGAAGTCCCTGGAGTTCAGAATTTATCCAAGTTACATTAAGAAAGACAAAGTCCTCAGCTAGGTCAGGGACTCAGCCAGGGCCAATCTCAGACCAGGACTACTTTGCTGTCTGCATAAGATCTGACTTGGCCCACACTTTACAAGAGCATGTATACAAATACGTAAAGATATCTTCATACAGTTACATAATCAAAGGTTAAAATTCAGCATTCGTTAACTTGGTTTGTATTCTTGGAGTCTTAAAATGAGCTTACATTGAAAAACTTAAGGAAAACTGGTTGTTAATTTTAATGCCTTAATTTCTTTATCCCCACCCTGCCTTCACCAGTTTCTCTTTCTATGATGGGGCCTCATGGATATATCTCTGCATCAGATTGGCCTCTGATGATTGTGAGTATCTCTCATCATTTCTTCCTTTTTTTAAAAATGAGTTTTGTATCCTAATTGGAACATTTAAACATTTTAAGAGCTCAATGGTGGTAATTCCTTAGTAGCTAACACTTTGACATACCCTCTATTTCTGGTTCCATGGTGACTGGAAAATAAAGGATTGCAAACTTGAATGTAGAAATGTCAATTTTCAAATGACCAGAAGGCTTAACTGACTAAAATTGCTTCTCCTCCCACAGTTCTACATGGTGATGTGTATCGTTTATATCTTATATGGCATACTCTGGCTGATGTGGTCTGCCTGCTATTGGAAAGATATACTAAGAATCCAGTTCTGGATTGCAGCTGTTATTTTCCTGGGAATGCTTGAAAAAGCAGTTTTTTATGCTGAATACCAAAACATCAACAGCACTGGGTTATCAAGTAAGTGGTGACTGTGTCCATGAATATGGTGTGACCCAAGAGTCGCCCAGCATTTGTGAGCAGAGCTGTGGGGACCCCCCGCCCCACCTTCATACAGTGGTTTGGGAACAACCATATAGGTGAAGAGGAGGGAAGCCAAGAAGAGAATATCAGAGTAGGGCTCTGATCCAGGCTAGCATGTGTGTGGTCTTCATTTTCTGTTTTCTTCTTGCTGGCTTTCCCTTACTTCCCTCCTGGGGAAAAGAAAATTCCTGTTCCCTAAGGTTCAGCTACCCGTGACTAGCTTTAAACAACACGAAATTCTGGACTGGGGACATCGGGGGCTGCCAATCCTTTTAACGTATTTCTCTGTATTTTTCCCCATCCTCTCTCTTCTCCTTTCCCCTCCAAAGAAGAAAAGAACATTTGGCCACAGGGAGTAAAATTAGTAGTGCCAGGATGCATGGTGACTGCACCCTCTTTGCAAAGAACTTCATGTGACCGTGGGAGATACCATCCCAGCTTACACAGTGGAATGTGGCAAGCAGGCAGGGCATATAGTGGGGCATCCTCAGATGGGTGCCCCAGACTTCTAGAAGATAGAGTTCAAAAGGGCCAGAGAAGTAAAGGTACAATTAATTCCATCACTGAACCTTCAAAAGGGAGATAGCTCAGAAGGATAGAAAGCCCTCAGGAATGTGCTTCTGAGTGGTCAGTTACAAATGATCGTGGTACAGGTTTTCAAAGGGTGTAATTGTGTCTGCTCTTTATTTTAAAATACTCCGGGAAAAAAAGAGGGTGAGTTGGAAAATAGATGAGACAAATTTAGCATAATGTTGATAATTATGGAAGCTGAGTGATGGGTACGTGGGAGTTCATTATATCGCTTTCTCTGTGTCGAAGAATGTTTGTAATTTCCCAAAAGGAAAAGTTTAAAAAGACATGTACAAGACAATAAAGAAAAGACAAACATCCAGGGAGACATGTTAGAGGTATTATTACCCTATAAGAAGTTTTAGGGATGTGCGTGCATGTGTATGTGTGTGTGCCTGCCCTAAACCAGATAAGGAAGGAAGGATAGAGCTGCTGCATATGACTGGGGGTTAAAGCATTCTTGAATGTCAGAGAAGGCGGGTCAGCTCCTTTGCTGCCAGTGGTGGGGGTCTCTGTCTAGAAGAGGGTGGCGTGAACTTGGGTGAAGGGCAGCAAAAGCCTGAGATCCATGGAGAGAAGGAAAGACCATCTGTCTTCCTCAGGGCCTTCAAGCCCTCTGAGATGACACCAGAAGGCCCTTGGAAGAGAAACCCCAGACTGCTGTCCTTGTCTTTGAGGAGTCCTGTGGAAAGGAGAGGCGCCAGACGGGGCCTGGGCTGATGTTGTTTCTGATTTTCCCAAGCGTAAATTCTGTAACCCAGGCTGTCTTGCTTAGCATTGGTCCTGGAAGGATAGACTTCAGAAAAATCAAGCAATGATGATTTAGTGATTGTTAGGACCCAGCAAGGATACATTAAGAATAGGTCGTGTCAATTGACTTCTTTGTTTTGTGCTTCTAGATTGGCAGTTAGGCAAATGTAATAAATTTAGTATATCTGCACTTCTTCAAGGTACTGGGCAAGGTCTCTTGTGGTTTCTTCTAGAGAAGGCAGAGAAACATGAACTGAAAACAAGAACATTAGGTGGATTCACAACTCGCTTCTGAATGGCTCTCCTCTCCATCTTTACCGCCAGCACTCCCATCATCTCTTGGCTGAATTCTGCAATAGACTCCTGAGCGCTTTCCTCACCTGCAGTCTATTCCGCTCCAAGCCACTAAGTAGAGCAATCTTGATAAAGTAAAGCTGTCTACTTTATTCCAAGGGTCAGCAAGCTTTTCCTGCAAAGTCTACACAGTAAATATTTTTGGCTTTGCGAGCCATGTAGTCTGTGTTGCAACTTCTCAACTACTGCCATTGGAGCATGGAAGCTACCACAGACAACAAATGGGCATGGCCGTGTTCCAATAAAACTTTATTTACAAAACAGATGTAGGGCCAGATTTGGCCTATGGGCTGTGGTTGACTAGTTCCTTTTTCACTCCCTTGTTTACTATCATTGACTTCCCACTGCCCTCAGCAACAGGCCCTGACTCATGGCCTAGCCTAAAACTGAGGTGTTTGGGCCCTGCCTCTGCCCCAGCCTCTTTTCTTGACCTCCCTCGTTACACGCTCTGCTGCAGACATGCCGAACTTTCACTTCTTGCAGCATATTTTGCTTTGTCTCTTTTTCTCTCCATGCCCTTGCATGTGCCATTTCCTTTGCTTTCCCCTTTCCCTCCTCCAAACGGTTAACTCCTACTCAGCCTTCAAACCCTGGTGTAGATGTCACTTCCTATGAGAAGCTTTTCCTGCCCCGTGTGGATTAGGTCGCTTTCATCACAATCCTGGGAGATACAGCGTGACCTCCAGCACTTGCTGAATTCTGTCCGTTTACTTGTCCCGACCAGAGTACAGGCTTCACGAGGGCAGGGAACGTGGTTTGTCTTTTACTGTGATAGCCACACGGTAGGAGTGTGAATGAGTAAATGATGAGGGCAACCTGGGGAAAAGAGAGCTCTTGAGGGCGTTATGGTTTTCAGATATTTACAGAACAGGAAAGGGCTACAATCCTTTGTAGCCTCAAGGGGAAGAATAAGAACAGAGGGGAGCTCGGGGAGACAGATTTCCAGTGGACGTGAGAGAGCTGTGCCCAGTAGAGCCGATCAGAATCCCCTTCATTGAGGTTTCAAACATCACTTGGATTAGATGACCTTTAAATTCAACGTGGCGAATTCGTCTGAGGTCAGGACGTAACTGTACACAGTACCCATTTAGACTCTTGGCGGCAGGCGTCCAGATGGACCCAGGGCGAATGATTTTCCTTCGTCCCCCCTCAGCCCAGAGTTTACTGATCTTTGCGGAGTTGATATCTGCAATTAAGAGGACGCTGGCTCGCCTCCTGGTGATCATTGTGAGCTTGGGATACGGCATTGTGAAGTAAGTACCGGGGCCCAGAAAAGACACCGCGTCCCCATCCTGTGATCCCATCCATCTCCGCTATGACCCCTGTGAAACCCGGCACCTCTCGGTGTCCTAACACAAATCCCAGAGGGAAATACCTGCAAGGACGTGTTTTTAAAAGATCTCCACGCACTGGCTGTTTTATTCTTTTCTCAAATAAAGATCCTGAAGTTGAATTCCAGTAACTTCATAGTTAGATGAATAATCAACTGTAAGGATTATGGAAAACTCTAAATGATTCTCGAGGTTCAGACCATTTTCTGTTTCCTAGACAACATAGTTAGGGGTCACGTTTGTGTATGAGATATTGTGAGAGAGAGCGCTCTCATGAAACACCAGGGTCAGCAGAATTTCTGGCTGAAACCTGGCAGTCGCCTGAGGACCCGCTTTCGGGACCCTCTCAAGCAGATCTTTTCTCCCTCTTACCTTTGAGTCCCTGGGCATGAACATGGAAGAGCCTGCTGCCTAAGACCCTCTGATTCCCAGAAACTTAAGCCCTCACACTGGACCACAGCAGCATCTTCGGGTTGCAGGCCTTGTCAGCCGCCAGGTTTCCCCTCATCCCTCACCGCTCCGAGCACTTGCTTTATTGTCTTTCTCCTCAGCACTTCACTGTCAGGATTCCCTGTGATTTGAGTATCTGTGTGAGGATCCTTTAAGAAACCTGACCTCACCCCCTCACCTCTGCCGCTCTTACCTGTCACCTCCCCTCAACTACTGAGTGCCCTGGCCGTCTTCTAGACTTGATTATTATCTATTTATTATTGTGTATAGCTGCACCCTCTCCATGGTGGCACATTGAAGCAATCTACTCTTCAGCCTCCTCCGTTTCCTGTTTCCTTTCTCTAATGTGTCAGCTGTAGGCACTCTTGGTCCCTGGTGTGGCCTCCGGCCTACTGATCCCACCGCCTTCCACGGGCCGGCAGGGCACTGATGACCCCTGCCACCCCTGAGGCCCTCCGCCTTCTCCTTTGTCAGCCTCCCTCGATAAATCCAGCTCTCCATCTGCACAGGCTCGGCCGGGGCTGCAGCGTCAGCCTGAGGAGAACACCCCGCCGCACTGCCTGGCTCAGTTTACTCCGTGACTCTGAACTTGAAGGGCGCCCTCAGTGCTGCTGGCACCTCTTGGTCCCTGTGCCGTTCGTGTTCTGACTCTCCGCTCTGCGCAAGACCATTCACCCCTTCTGTCTCCTCGCACCTCCCTACCCTCATCCAGCGTAGCTGATCTTGGCTCTTCTCTCACCGAGGAATTAGAAGCCACCAGAAGGGACTTGCGGCTGTCAGGTCTGTGTCATCCTCCCCACCTCTGGACCACGCGCAGCCTGTTCTGCTCCTGTACGGCGTGGACCATCCCTGTGTGCGGTTAAGCCCCGCCCTGCCCTGGTGCCCTGGGTCCTGTTACCTCCTCTGTCAAAGAAGCTGTCCCAGCAGTCTGTCCTGTTTTCTCTGATAGCGTCAATTTCCCTCTCCGGTGGGCCGTTCCCATCAGCACACTGTTATTTCTGTCATCTTCAGAAGCAGAGCCTCCCTTGAACCCGGATGGCCCTCTCCTCTGTTTCTCCTTCATTGCTTTTCCCCTGTGTGCAGCAGCGCTTTTCAGATGTGTTGTCTGTACTTGGCCGCTCCCACTTCCCTCGTTTTCTGTCCTTGTGAGGTTTGGCCCCATTCCTCCACTGAGACTGCGCCTGTCAAGGTCACCTTGACCTCTCCTTGCCGAATCGCAGGGCCCCGCTCAGCCCCCTGCAGGTGCCCGGTCGTGGAGGCTCCTTCACGGTCTCCTGTGCCGAGCCCCCTCGTCTTCCCGAGCTCCAGTGTTGGGGGGCCCTGGGCTCAGGCCCCAGACCTCTGCTTTAGTGACCGGCATCCCCGAGGCTTTCTCATCCAGTTCTGTGGCTCTGACTGATGAAAGTGTCCAGAATGAGCCCATCCCACCCCTCCACAGCCACCACCCTGATCCAGGCCACCATCTTCTCCTGCCGAGACTACACTCCAGTAGCCTCCAAACTGGTTTCCCCACTTCTGCCCTGGTCTCCTGTCAGTCTTTTCAAACACAGCAGCAGCCAGGATGATTCTCTTAAGATGTAACTCCAATTTCATTACTTTTCTGCTCATTTCACTCAGTGAAACCCAGATTCCATCTTGTGGCTTCTCCGATGGCTGACCTCATCTCCTGCCACTCTCCCTCCAAACACTCTGCTCCCTCCTGCTGCTTTTCTTGCTCTCACTGTTCCTTAAACACAGCAGACGCGTGTCTCACAGTGCAGGAGAGGCCTCTGCTTGTCAGCTTCCCCCCCGGATCCCAGGCATGGTTTGCTCCCTCACTTCCTTTAGTTCTCTGCCTCACCGTCACCCCCCAGGGAGGATGGCCCTTTGGGACCCTAACCAGTGCCCATCCTCCATCGCTCTAGTCCCTCATGCCTTTTGATGTGTTTCTTAGCATTTGTTGTCTCTTCCCCAGACTTGTGTGTGACTTCCCTGTATTGTGTCCTGCTGTATCCCAAGGCCCCAGTGCGCTGGGCGGCACACAGCGTGCACTCAGTAAGCGTGCACTAATGCACGCACGTGTGCTTCTGAGCTCCGGACTGGTGCAGTTACCAAGACTGTAGCGAGGAAACCTTCTTTTCGTTTGTTTTGCTTTCTTTTGTTTTTTGGCCTCAGTACAGTATATAGAACACAAAACCCTCTGGGTCCCAGTGGCAGCTCACAGTTGTAGTTATGAGCATCAGGTGCCAGGGTGCAGAGGGTGGTGGCTGAGAAAGGGATAGAAGATTGAGCTGGTGGGTGAGGGCTCAGCCCTTTTTGACTGAATCCCTTCACTGTCAACTTGTGTTCAACCCTTACAAAGCGGTAACAGTTCTGGCTGTTGCAGGGTTCCAGTAAGCTGGCTATAGTGAACCAGAATTTAGATTAACTAAATTAGATAAATTGTCTGAAATATGAGCTATGGGTATTAGTTCAGTTTTCATCATAAGTATTTTTTTTTCAAAACCAGTTTTTTCTTCTAATTACTCTGAAAAGAGGGTTTTTGAGTTAAAACATATTCATAATAAATTCTGATTTGCAAGTGTCATGAAATTTCAGTTCTTCTTTTTTTTTTTTTTTTTTGGCCACGCTGTGCGGCCTGAGGGACCTTAGTTCCCCGACCAGGGATTGAACTTGGGCCCACGGCAGTGAAAGCACCGCGTCCTAACCATTGGACCACCAGGGAATTCTCGAAATTTCAGTTCTATTTTCAAATGACTAATCGCAAAAATCATCGTCGTTGCATGTTCTCAACTCATTTATACTTTCAAAGAATCAAAACTGTTATTTTAATTCTTTTCAATCCGAAGAATGAAAGCAGAAGTCTTTCCGGACTGTCGTTTGGGAATATTAAGAGGGGAAGGCAGTGGGATTCGATCTCCTGACATCCTGCTATTTCTCTGCCCAAGTCATAGAATCAGTGGATTTTCGCTGACAAGACACATCTCAGAACACTTTACAATCTCTGTTAGTGAAAGAATTAAATGATTATTTCTGCCAGTGACACTTAGAAGTTGGCGCTCACTTCCTAGGTTTCATCACTCTTCTCGTCCATTCTGTAGACATAGTACCTGGGTTATGTTAATCATATTGCTTGGATTTCAGCAGCAAGATCCTCTGGCCTCAAAAATGTTGCTTCATAGGCATCAGTACAGCTTCAAGTCCTAGAGAAGGAGGCTAGATTTCCTTGAGCCTGTTTCTGCCTTCTTCCCAGGAAACAATGCTGTTTCCCAAAACAAAGTACCTCCGAGGTGGGAAGGGACTGACGTGATTGGATAGCGACGTTCCTGGTGTTGGAAATGGGGCCAGTTACTGTACTCAGATACATTTTACTTACCTTGCTTCTTCTTTCTCTTTTTTCGGTTTGCTTCTCCTTGTACCAGGCCTCGTCTAGGAACAGTCATGCACCGGGTCATCGGACTGGGGATCCTTTACTTTATCTTTGCAGCTGCTGAAGGCGTGATAAGAGTCATTGGGGTAAAAACTACATCATTCCACTTGCACTTTTTTTTGTCGTTGCTGTGAAATACGATTTTACTTCTATCTCCTGAGATGAATTTTTAAAGATAGGAAATTTGTGATAAAGGTCCAATTTGAGTTTATTTTCCCCCGTGTGGACTCTTTCCCTTTTCTAACACGTCCTGAAAGTATAAGGCTAAACAGAGCACTATTTTAAATGATGTGGTTATGAACACACCACCTGACGTCATCCTAGGAATTAGCTCCATCTCAAAAATGTTCGTGGTTGCTCTTCACGAAGAACATTCATCTTTATCATTATGCAGTCTGAACACATTCATTTCTTCCTTAACCCTTGGTTTAAACGTGTAAGTGAAGAGCAGTTAATTTTACCTTTTGTGCATACAGATATTACGTGTCATTGCTTTTTAAAGTCTCCTTTGGTTGTAAGTTTTCCCTGACTCCTGTGGGCTCAGAATTTGAGGGATTCAGCAGACTCCACGCTTGGAAAAACCAGGAGGAGGTAGTGTTCTGGGGAGAAACGGCTCTAGCAACATGGGCAGCAATGCTTTACTCTAGAGAAGAGCGAATATTTGTATCTGTGAAGACCCCTACATTTCCAGCTCTAGGTTTTCCTTAATAATATGGCTGACAACTGAGGGATTAAGAAGCTTATTATATTTTTACTTGATTCAGAGAACCTTGTAATTTTTACTCAAAACGTCTTTTGGATTATTAGATGTTTAAATCAGATCACTGTGCACAGAGTGAATAATCTGTATATTGCCACGTACGTCTACTTCATGTAGATTGATCTGACCCTTAAAGCAGGACATTTGTCCAATAATGTTAAAAGCTTCACTCTTCTTCTGGTGTCTTTGACACATCTGCATTCTGGGTTAGATACACCTGCTCCTTGAAAGGTGCATTTATTTTTACTCTTACATGATAATGAAGAACTTTGCATTTACATGTATAATTCACAGAAAACTAATCTGTGCTAGAAAGAAAATGGAAAGGATAAACACCCCATGGATAGCTTGCATTGTATCTCTTTAAAATTTTACACAGTCAGCATCTTAGATGTGACCGTTTTAAATATGATTCTCTGTCAGCTCTTGAGTACGCATCCAGCCTATGGTTTGTTTATACCCTTCCACACAGTTCCTTTTCCTTATTTTACTTTTTGCATGTCCTTTCACACACGTGGGGATGATGAGGAGTCCGTTTCTTTAGGAGCCGTGGCTGCAGGTTTGGTGCGGAGAGGGCAGAGATTGAAACGGTTGGCCTGAGTTGGGTGGGATGCGCTGTGTTTTATTTGCCACTTTGTAACACACTTTTACGTTATCACGGGACAAGTTGATGACAAACATTTGTTGACACCAAAACAGGTAACTTCCATGTGCTCATAAACTCAGTTCTGTTAGGCAATAACATCTTTTATGTGGCCTTTTGTAAAACAATGATATGAGATAAATTGTTTTTCTTCATCAGATGATAATTATTATAATACAATGAAACTTTTACATTCAGATTTTTTTCCCTATTTTTATTTTTCAGGGTTCTAACCATTTAGCTGTTGTATTTGGTGACATTATTTTAGCCGTTATTGACTCCATTTTTGTATGGTTCATATCCTTTACTGTGTCCTAAAATTGTTGTATCATTAAAATCGGATTATTTTTAGTGTGTAATAATAATAGAGAGAAGTATACTCATGCGTTATTGTTACCTCAATATAGAAATTTAGTTGAAGGTGAAAAAGTAACGATTCCTCGAACAAAAAATATCCTTATTTTTTCTAGTAGTTCAGCAAACTTAAATGCACATATTGAGCGATCTGGTAAGGAAGAAAAATACATAAGTAGGAGCAACATAGCGATAGTAATTGCCACGTTAGAGAGGTGCTGTGCAGACAGAGGAAAGAGAAATTTACTCCAGGGTGAAAATCAGGAAAGATTTCAGGGAGATGGTGACATCTTAATTGAGACTGAGTGGACAAATCGGGGTTTACTAGGAAAAGAACTGAGGGTAAAGCATTCTGGGAAGATTTAAGGGGACCAAATAGTTGAAAGCATGAAAATATAGAGACAGTGGCATGATGTCTCAGAGTAGCTTGCCTGTAGGTAACGTGTGTAGGAGAATCATAGAAGGTGGGACCAGAAGGGAAGGATAGAATGACATGCTCGAGAGTTTAGAAGGTGGAAAGTAGCAAGGAGTTGAGGCTGCACAGGTGAATGACATGATGAAATCTTGTAAGAAAGAACTCAAGGATGGCATTTTTAAAAATGCCTGGGAAAGGAGAGTCTAGAGCTGGGAAGTCTAGTAAGGAGTCTTTTGCAGTGGGCCAAAGGAGGGATAGTGAGGGTTAGAAGTGGGGCAGAGGAAATGGAAGAAGGACTCTGGATGACAAGCTGGCTAGAAATGGGTGGGGAAAGGGAGAGAGGGCTCCCAGGAAGACATGCACGTCTCAAGTAGGTGGCTGGACCAGTGTTGCCATGCTCAGGGTGGTAAACATGGATAAGGGACCACAGTGGGTGAGGGTCGAGTTGCCTGGGGCATTAGTGTGAAGAAGAGAGTTGGAAGTCCCAGCCTGGCTTAGCAAGAGGAGTCAGAGCTGGTGACGAAGGTGGGAGTCAGCTTTGTGTGGGAGAAGGTCACAGCCGTGGAAGTGACCCAAGAAGAACAGGTAGACCAGCATGCGGAGAGGAACCAGGGTAGTGCCTCGTGGGGCGGAAACATGCATGGAAGGAAGTCCAGGGCGAAGGGAGGTGGGAGAACCAGGAAGTCGCCCTGGGGTGGAGGCTAGGAAAGCTTTGGTAAGGAGGGGTGCTCAGCAGTGGCTAGCGCTGCAGAGAGATGAGTTCCCGAGGCGCACCTGTCTGCCTGGTTCATTCCAGGGGTCACGGCGGACAGCAAGAGAGTGGGTTCGCTGGAGGTGGTGGGCCAGAGGCCATAGCACAGCAGGAAAAGTTTCAGAGACAGTGTTAACCGATCCTTGAGGCTCCTCCTCGCTGACTGAGTGACTCCAGTGGAGTCTGGGCAATTCCACTGTTTTCCTCTCCTAGGCAGGACCCTCTAAAGTGCATTCGTGGAAATGGGAGGGATTCTAGAGAAACTACAACCTGGTCAGAGCAGAATGCAGGGTTCTATGGATCCAGAACATTATTTGTATCTGTTTTGTTGACATTTATGTCCTCTTTGAAACTCATAAGCTTTTATTTTTACACAGTTCTTTTTGTTGCTACTGTCTTTGATAATTGTCTTTTAGCTTTTTTTTTTTTTAAAGAAGATGTTGGGGGTAGGAGTTTATTAGTTTATTTATTTAGTTTTGCTGTGTTGGGTCTTTGTTTCTGTGCGAGGGCTTTCTCTAGTTGTGGCGAGCGGGGGCCACTGTTCATCGCGATGCACGGGCCTCTCACTATCGCAGCCTCTCTTGTTGCGGAGCGCAGGCTCGGTAGTGTGGCACACGGGCTTAGTTGCTCCGCGGCGTGTGGGATCCTCCCAGACCAGGGCTCGAACCCGTGTCCCCTGCATTAGCAGGCAGATTCTCAACCACTGCGCCACCAGGGAAGCCCTGCCTTTTAGCTTTTAACGTAAAATGTGATTTTGTTTTCCTTGTGTTTCTTTCCATGTTCTCATCTTTGTCTCTCACAGGGAGGGCCGGAGGGCTTAAAATTGCCTGTGTCCCTTCTCTACAGGAAGCTGTCTCTTTCTGAAGGTGCGCTAACAGGTGTAACACTGTTAGTAGGATTTTCTGAGCTCCTTGTGGGTAAACCCGGTCTTATCTATTCTTTAAATTCCCTGTTTGTGAATTCTCGATATGCTTCCAAGTTAAAAACAAAACAAAAATCTTTTAACTTATTTTTATTCTCGAAAGCAGTGGTTCTTAGCCTTGTTTGGGTTCTGGCAGCAGAGATGCCTTTGCAAATCTGATGAAAGCTGTGGAGCCTCTTCACAGATTATGTATAAACACACACTCCATTCACACGAGGAGTTTTTCCTACAGTGAGGCATTTGCAGACCTCCTAAATTATGTCCAGGTAGCCCCTAGTGTCCGAGGGGTGTCCGTAAAGGGATAATACCTGATTTAAAGAGTTGTTTCGACCAACTTGCTTGAAAACTGGATTCTACTTCTGTTGAGAGCTACCAGTTGAGAATCCAAGTTTACTGAATAAAATTACAGTAATATAAATCTGATCTTCTCCGAGTCGTAAAAATTTCTGACTCTAATGTAATTTTTCATATTCTCTACACTAAAAAAAAAAAACCATGTAGAGTCATTCAGTTGTTCAAAAGGTGAAGTCCGTTCCTCAGTTCTGCAGGTGAGCAGGGTTCCAGCTCTGAGTACTCATCCCCAGTGTGGAGCCCACTCTGCCGAAGCCCCGGCCTCATCGCTTGTCAGGGATTCTCACCTGACTTGAGGATAAGGGGCAGGCAGTGCCAACGCCCTGGGACCTGGACAGGCAGAATTGCAGGGGAGGTGAACTGGCTACTGGGCTCAGCGTTACTGTCTCCAATCTTCATGTCTTCTCTTCTGTCATTGTGAGTTTAGAAAATGAGCTTAAGACATCTGTTCATTTTGGAGTTGTCTTACTTCTAAACTTGTATGTGCTTAGAGCCTTGTAAACGTTACATTTTAAAAATCTATATTATCTTTCCTCCTGGTAATTTACAGATATGTATTTCAAAGTATTCTTGTTCTTAATCATCTCCAAGGTGGTACATGGGTTCATTGGGAAAAATACATAGTAATGCAACTTGGCAGAAGATTCCAGAGGAAAGTGGCTGTAAACGCTCTGATTCCATCTGGATTTGAATGAGGGTAACTTACCACCTTTATGGACAGCAATGGCTTTGGTCCAACACATAATGAGCCAGATGGGGATGGGGAGATAAGGAAAATAAGGGGAAAGATTTAGCTTGCTTAATTAATAATGTTTTTAATAAACATGTTTGAGGTAAAAGTCATAAAGAAATCCAGGAATTAAAGTTCTCTTGGTTAGTATTTCATGGTGAGAGAAAGGAAATTTAGCATTATCCATTTCTGCCTCAACCTGAATTTCTGACGTTTGCTTTTAGATTGCCGTTTGGTAATTTTCATTACTGAGATGAAAAGTCTGCTTTCTCTGTACAAAAAGGTAGTGGATTTCCTAAATGATTACCAATGACAAGCAAAGAAGCAGGACTACGTCCTTATAGAATTGAGTGCTGGAATAATGACCCTGCTTCCTTCACCTTTGATGAACCTCATCTAGCTCCTCCTGTAAGAATCTAATTCTATATTAATAGAAAAAATAGCCTGAAAGCGCCCAAAGCCACAGCCTTCTGCCTCTTTTCTCCTGCTTGCTTGTTTTATTCTTTTGCTGTTTTGCTGCAGGCAAATGATCTGATCTTGTGCTCCTGGCCAGCCTCCCTCTGTCTCTTCTTGACTCTAGCTTGTGCTGGTGGATATCCTTTTCCTAGCGCAGCAGCATGTCCAAGGTGCTTCTCTTGTCAGGATCATGGGGCCTGTGTGCTTTCATTACTGCTTCAGAGGTATTCGGTCTTGATCATGTTTATTGAATAAAGCACATTTGCATGTCTGTAAATTCTGACAGCAGGCCTAATTGGTTGAGTTGTGCTATTTTAGAAATTGATCTTCTGTTGCAACTTATTGGTCATTCAGAACGATTGAAAAGCAGCTTTGGTAGTTTTAGTACTAAAGTGAAGTTTTTGATGAGTGAAGTATTTGGAATTTAAATAGGAGGCCTAAGTGCAAACTGTGCCACTTCCATTCCTTTGCTCAACTCTGTTATGTATGTTCAGAGTGTGGTCCCTGAACGGGGCTTAGCAGGTGCTGCAGAGGAAGCAGCTCCCGTTTACAGAGCTCTGGCTTGAGCACAGCTGCACTACTGAGGAGCCAGTGGACAAGCCTCTTTCTGCTTCTTTGTACCTGACAGTGTCACACTTTACCTGAGCCCTGTGCTCCTGGAACAGCCGTGGTTAAGACAGCCTCCACCCTTTCGTGTTCCGGGAAAAGGCTTACTGTCAATACAGACAGATGCCTTTCCCCATAGGACTTCGATGAGACTCCCAGGTGCCCCCATGTTCACTTGTGACAAGGCCAGACACAGACCTATGTACCCACTGACCAATCTGGACAAAATACCAGACTGGACCAAACTAAGCCTTCTCCTTCCCCCGGGTTCCCGAGCTTTCATCCACCCACAGCCCTCCTTCATGGCCCCTCCTGAAAACCTGCAGACTTCAAGGAAAGTCATTCTCTGAGCAACTGTCCCGTCAGGCCACCCACTTCTCACACCTGCTGCTCTCGACACCTGTTTACTCCTCCCTATAAAAGCAAAGCCCTTCCCTGCCTGACCTTTGGGACTCTCTCAGATCTTATAGTCGGAACATTCTCCCTATTGCAATAATCTCTTCAATAAAGTCTCTTTTTACCTAAGTCCAGATTTGTGTTACTTGACATATTTCAGTTTCAGTTTATAAAATGGAATTGGCAGATGATGTAACTTCTTAATTATGGTCATTTGGAGGATAAAATGAGAATAGACCAGAAACAACAAAATAAGAAAGAAACAGACAGAAAAGCACACACCAAGTGGCATGTCATGATGGGATCTGTAAAGAGTGTCTGGCCTAAGGGGGACTTGGCATTTGGTGTGTGTCCTGCTCTGTTCTCTGTTTCAAGAACTTGGCATTGAAGGAGCACATCATAGGTCTTCTCGCTTATGTTTTTTTTTTCCTTGAAGTGTGTTTACTTAGTTCAGACAGTGGTATATTGTAAAACAATATCTGTGATGAAATTGGTATCATGATTATACAATATTGGATAAGACAACATTTTCTGTGTGTTTATTAGTTTTAAGTTATAGGAATTATATGTAGCAGTACTATATAGCAGTGCTAAGTTTGGAAATGTAGCAGAAGATTCTTGTTTTGTTTTTTATCTTAACTGTATATTACTATTTAAAATTTTTTCCTTAACTTTTTTCACATTTTTATAAGTTTGGCACAAACTATGAAAACTCTAAGGCTAAGAAAGAACACAGTGAAATTTTCTTTGTACAGGCACTTCACAAATACCCTGATCTTTGCCATAATGGGTAAGCTATCTAACTTTTCTTTTAAAATACATTATTTTAGTATTGCATATTCTTTCAATGGTTGACTTTTTTTGGTGTGTTTCAGCATCTGTAGTGTTTATGGTGTGGACAACTAAGACATTTAGAATTGCAAAATGTCAATCAGTAAGTATAATCTTCCTATTTAAACAGTTTTCATTTTTAATTATTCTCTTTGATTTTGTGTAAGGTTGAAGAATTTTGTGTTTGTAGACAGATAATTTGAGTGGAGATTTTCTTTACTTGGAATTATTTTGTAAAGAATTATAAAAACATTTGCCTTCTTTAAATGTCTGAAAAAGTTCCTCTTAAATCTCCTTTTCCAATTATGCCCTTTTCTTTTTGTATATTTTGAAAAGGAATCCTCCCCCTGTATAATTTTAGGTAACAGGAAATCTTTTTCTTCCAGCACACAGTGTAATTGGGTTGTTTTGTACTTAGGACTGTAAACCTTAAGCCTGACATGTTTCTAGGATGGTATACTCATTGTGAACATTCAGGAGATACCCTCCATGGATTCTCTAGTTAGAAGAAGATACATTTCTCAGACTTAAAATAATAAAAGACCCTCTTGGGGGTTTCTTGATTTGGAAATAGTCTGTAGTTCTTTATAAATAATTATGAAGAGCCCTCTGAAAACCCTGGACTTCTGCTGCTGTAGGGATAATTTAGTGAGAGAAGAAACTGTTCTTGTCTAGAAAATAATTGACCTCTGAAGCCCTTTGAAACTCTTAATTGTTTTTTTTTTTAATTTATTTATTTATTTTTGGCTGTGTTGGGTCTTCGTTGCTGTGTGCAGGCCTTCTCTAGTTGCGGCGAGCGGGGGCTACTCTTCGTTGTGGTGCACGGGCTTCTCATTGCGGTGGCTTCTCCTGTTGCGGAGCCCGGGCTCTAGGTGCGCGGGCTTCAGTAGTTGTGGCACATGGGCTCAGTAGTTGTGGCTCGCAGGCTCTAGAGCACAGGCTCAGTAGTTGTGGCGCACGGGCTTAGTTGCTCCATGGCATGTGGGATCTTCCCGGACCAGGGCTCGAACCTGTGTCCCCTGCATTGGCAGGCGGATTCTTAACCACTGCGCCAACAGGGAGGTCCCTCTAATTCTTTTTATGATACTATATAATTTGTTAGGATTTTATTCATTATATTGGTTATAAGGCTGAAGTAAGCATTAATATTACTGAAGTAAGCATAATGATTTTATGGAGATAGCATTTCTTAGTTTTTATGTTTCTCGGAAAAACATGTGCTTATTCATTTGGAAGACTTACTGGTTGGAAAGATTTCATTAGTACTTGTCATTATGTACTATTTGAATGGGAAATCTGTATGTTTAGCAGAAAATTAACTTTTCTTGTTTGAATTGTCCTTATTGTAGGATTGGATGGAACGCTGGATTGATGATGCGTTTTGGAGCTTCCTTTTTTCCCTTATCCTTGTTGTAATAATGTTTTTGTGGAGACCATCAGCAAACAATCAGAGGTACCTAACATAGGAAAGTTCAAATTCGGCAAGGATTTGTTCATCATCTGCTACAATGTTAAAACAGCATTTATAGAAACTGGAGAGGTAGTCCTTGCTGTTAAAGAGTGTACATACAGTCAAGTGGGGAGACAAATGTAACAAAAGCAAGACAGTGAAATAAGAGATACATAAGCCCAGCAGGAAGGTGGAAGAGGGGTCCATGAAAAGGCAGCATTTATGTTACACCTTTAGGAAAGGAGTAGGACAGTGACTGGCTGACCTGCAAAAGAGTGCAGGTTTTCTAGGGGTAGCGGGAACAGACATGGCATACTTTGGAGGCCAACAAGCCACACAGTTTGGTTACTACCCTTACATTGGTGGGACATAAAGCTGGAAAGGAAAAGTGGGAGCAACATCGTAAAGAGCTTGAATGCGAAATTCAGAAACTTGTACTTTACACTACATGTGACAGGAAGCCCCACAGCTTCCCTTGCCTCATTCCTCTTCCCCAAGCAAAGCACTGTTAAGTTTCTTCCTTCTAGGAAAAAATGAAAAAGTGTATACTAGTGTGTGTGTTTCTCTCTCTCTTTAAAATTATACAACAACATGCAAATCAACTATACTTCAATAGGAAATTTTTTGATTAAAAACAGATTTAAATATTATACAACAACAATGATAGTACATACATACATATATACACTATTCTGCACTTTCTTTGTTTAAAATGTGTCTTTCCTTATCATCTTGTATAGACCTACCATATTACTTTGAATAGCTTTCTGGCATTCCATATGATTGTAGCATAATTTATATAAGCAGTCCCTAATTATTAGACACTTAGTTTCTAGTTTTGTTGCTATTATCAGCAGTGCTTTTTTTTTTTTTAAATCAGCAATGCATTTTGAATGCTGTTGGACCCAGTAAATGTGGCTTGAGTGGTGTGCTTTATTTTCACCAATCAGGTTAGCAATTTCTTTTCGTTAGGAGATAGGTAAAAATAGTGGGCAGGGAGGTAAACCTGACGTGGAGAAAAAAGTACAGCAGAAAATTCCCTTCCCTGAGCATTCGATATTTCAAAGTTGCTTCCAGAGAAATTTGATCCATCGATGCTTTTACCAACGGGTTTGGGAACCCCAGTTTCAGTTTCTTCACAGTAACCTTTGCTGATTTGAGAGTAAAATAATTAAATTTTTATCATTTCAATTTATGGGAAACTTTTTAAGTGTATATATTTTTTAAAGTGTGTACTGACTCTTTTAGATGTAAACTGAATGTTGAACAGGTTCAAACACACTAGTAAAACTACTCCTTGTTTTTGATTTAGATATGCCTTCATGCCCTTAATAGATGATTCTGATGATGAAATTGAAGAATTCATGGTAACATCTGAAAATTTAAGTGAGTGGCATATTTTCTTATTAAATGACCATTGCATATATTGTAACAAAGAAATATTGTACCTCTACCTGTGATGCAAGGTCAGATACACTTTTTTTCCCGTAAAATATTTTTAAAACTGTATCTGCAGAAACCTCTATTATGGTAGACAGTCACAGAAGAGAAGTCAGTAATGAAATTTTCAAGATTGCTAAAATAGTTTGAGCTTTTGTTATGTGTTTGCTCTTAAAGTCTAAGTATTGAAATAGCTGCACTGTTTCCCACAAGAGTGATTTGGTGTGTATTGTGCTTAGCTCCTAAACAATATTCGTCTTCTTAATGATGATTGCTGAATTTCTTTGTATCACCTCTTCTTGCTCTTGAAAATTGTGCACATCTGTAATTTCCCGGTCATGCCCAAAGCATTTCTAATTATGGTTTTAGTGCTTTAGTTTTCATCTTTCTATTAATTTATACATAAGTGTCTTATCATTTTATTAATTTTACCAAAACACTGTAATTAAAGCATTTGTTACGGCAACATAAGTATGTAACTCAGATGTAAAGAGTAATTTTATCTTTATTCCACTCTTCCTTCCTCTTACTTTGGTTTCTCTTATTAGTAACAATTCTTTTTCACAATTTTTTTTTGTTTCTCTACTGTGAAAATTTTATAATCTACCCAGTCAGCAAAATTTGCAACATAATCAGTGTGTCTTCAGTGTCCACACTTCCTTTTACCTCCTCTCGTCAGATTATCACCTACAACTAATTCTTTCATGTTTTTCTGACTTTTCTATTAAGAAAAGAAATCTGCAAAACTTATTCACAGCAGAGATATTAAAATTCAGTGTATTAGTTCTGGTTCCAATAATGATGGAATGAATTGTTTGGGGCTAATCTTCCTGCTGATAGCTAGAATAAACTCTGGACAGATTTTTTTTTTTTTTTAATTAACTATTGGAGGCACTGGAGAGCAAAGAAAAGCAGGCAGAAAGTGGAGGAGATTTCACTGTTGAAAGAAGAGAACCATGAAAGAAGAGTTCATGCCCAGTCAGTGAGACAGTACAGTGGCTAGAGCACAAGCAGACAGGTATACTCTTACTGATGCAAGGAATTGGAGAGTGAAATTTGGGGCTGTAAGAATGTCTGGAGATTGATGGAAGAAATCCAGAAAAGAGAGAGCCACAAAGGGGGAAATTCGAAAGTCTATAAAGTCTCTCTAGTCTTATCTGATACCTGAACTGGGTATGCGCAAAGTGAGACTCCAAGAAGCCAGGGGGAAAACAATAGCTATTAGGCTAAGAAGCGGAACAGAAATTTCAGCAGCTGCCACAGCAGAGTTTGAAATTCAAATCTCAACAAGTTAAAAGTGCTTTCCATTAAAACCCCAGAAGGGCCACTCCTTAGAAGTAAAGACCACAGTCTAGGACCACTGAAATTTACCCTAGGACTAAAGCTAAACTGAAATAAACCCTAATCAAATCTAAAAGCATATCCCCAAAAGATCAGAGTGATCTAGCAATAATTTGAATTGCCTGCTAGAACAAAACACAACACTTCCCAGAGGAAGATAAGAGAATCCAGTCTATAAGATACCATTCTCAATGTCCAGTATACAATGATAAATTACTAGACATAGGATGAAACTGGAAGCCATGATCCATAGTTGAGGGAAAAATCAGTAAGATCAATCTAGAGGTGGCCCAGATGTCACAGTTAGAGTTGAATAAAACCATCGACCTAATTGACTTGATTGATATTTATAGAACATTGCATTTAGCAACCAAAGAATAAAGGTTCAAGTCTACGTTGAATAAGATAGACCATATGTGTGGCCATTAAAAATGTCTCCATATATTTCAATGGATTGTAATCATACAGAGTATGTTTCTGATCACAATGGTTAAATTAGATGCACAGCTGTAAGATATCTACAAAATAATCAGATGTTTAGCAATTAAGCAATAATTTCTAAGTAACTCGTGGATTGAAGGAATATTAGAAAATATTTCATGCTAATGATAATAAAAGCATAACATGTCACATTTTACAGGATGCAGCTAAACCAATTCTTAGAGGAAAATTAATAGCTTTAAATGCCTATATTACCAAGAAAACATTGATAATATGTTTCCATCTTGAGAAGCTAGAAAAAGAATGGCAAATTAAACTTGGGGTAATTAGAAGGAAGGATATAATAAAGTTGTGTCTACACCAATGAAATCGAAAACAGGGGGAAATAGGGAAAATAAGCAAAGCCAAAAGTTTTGCTTTGAAAGTTTCTTTGAAAAGATTAATAAAAATTGATTAACCTTTAGGTAATCTAAACCAGAAATAAAATATAGCAAGGCAAATTTCCAACATTGGAAAGATAGGGCGGACATTACTACAGCAAGAAAGGGTAAGTAAGAAGTTATTATGAACAAATTGGACATTTGGATAAAATGAACAAATTCCTTGAGAAATACACTTAAGAAACTACCCTAATCTTAATTCTAACCCTATGCCACTAATTGGAATAGCCATACATTTATTAAAGAAATTGGGTTTGAAATTTAAAATCTTCCCATAAAGTTCCAGACCCAGATGGCTGGCTTCGCTAGTGAATGCTTTCAAATACCTAAGGAAGAAATATTCTAATCTTAGGCAACTCTTTAGCATATAGAGGAGGTGACAGAATGGGAGAAAAGATTTACAAATGAAGCAACTGAGAAAGGATTAATCTCCAAAATTTACAAGCGGCTCATGCAGCTCAATATCAAAACAACAAACAACCCAATCCAAAAATGGGCAGAAGACCTAAATAGACATTTCTCCAAAGAAGGTATACAGCTTGCCAGCAAACACATGAAAGGATGCTCAACATCACTAATCATTAGAGAAATGCAAATCAAAACTACAATGAGGTATCACCTCACACCAGTCAGAATGGCCATCATCAAAAAATCTCCAAACAATAAATGCTGGAGAGGGTGTGGAGAAAAGGGAACCCTCTTGCACTGTTGTTGGGAATGTGAATTGATACAGCCACTATGGAGAACAGTATGGAGTTTCCTTAAAAAACTAAAACTAGAACTACCATACGACCCTGCAATCCCACTACTGGGCATATACCCTGAGAAAACCGTAATTCAAAAAGAGTCATGTACCAAAATGCTCATTGCAGCTCTGTTTACAATAGCCAGTACATGGAAGCAACCTAAGTGTTCATTGACAGATGAATGGATAAAGAAGGTGTGGCACATATATACAATGGAATATTACTCAGCCATAAAAAGAAACGAAACTGAGTTATTTGTAGTGAGGTGGATGGACCTAGAGTCTGTCATACAGAGTGAAGTAAGTCAGAAAGAGAAAAACAAATACTGTATGCTAACACATATATATGGAATCTAAAAAAAAAAAAATGTCATGAAGAACCTAGGGGCAAGACGGGAATAAGGCACAGACCTACTAGAGAATGGACTTGAGGATACGGGGAGGGGGAAGGGTAAGCTGGGACAAAGTGAGAGAGTGGCATGGACATATATACACTACCAAACGTAGAATAGATAGCTAGTGGGAAGCAGCTGCATAGCACAGGGAGATCAGCTAGGTGGTTTGTGACCACCTAGAGGGCTGGGTTAGGGAGGGTGGGAGGGAGGGAGACGCAAGAGGGAAGAGATATGGGGACATATGTATATGTATAGCTGATTCACTTTGTTATAAAGCAGAAACTAACACACCATTGTAAAGTAATTATACTCCAATAAAGATGTTTAAAAAAAAAGAATATAGAGGAGGTAGGGATACTTATCTCAACAAGTTGAGATACTTCCCAACTTGTTTTATAAGGCCAGCACAGCTCAGATACCAAAATCTGACAAAGACAAAAGAAAGTTACAGACCAGTGTCACTCATGAGTAGAGACATAAAATTCATTTAAACGGACTTCCCTGGCAGTCCAGTGGTTAAGACTCTGTGCTTCCACTGCAGGGGGCACAGGTTTGATCCCTGGTCAGGGAACTAAGATCCCACATACCACTCTTATTTTATTTTATTTTTAGTAAATAAAATCTAGAAGAATAATGAAAGACCATCATTGTCAAGTGGACTTTATCCCAGGGTTGCAAGGCCGTTTCCACATTTGAAATTCAATCAGTGTAATTCATCTAAAGAGTAAGGAAGAAAAATGACATAATTATCTCAGTAGGTGCAGAAAGACACATCACAGAATTCACCTGTTCATGATTTTTTAAAAAAGAAACCCACCTAGCAAACAAATTACAGAATAGTGTGAAAAAACTCTACAGCTAAAATCATACTTAATGGTGAAGTAGTGAATAATTTCCTCCCAAGATTGGGAACAAAGTACATGAATATCTGCTCACCACGTTGACTCAGTATCAGACAGCAGTTCCTAGCCAGTGCAGAAAGGCAAAACACAAACCAACCCAAAGAATACAAAAGACATAAAGTGTGGAAAGCAAGAAGTAAACCTGTTTTTATTTACAAACAGCAAGGTTTTGTTTTGTTTTGTTTTGTTTCGGCTGTGCCGCGCGGCTTGTGGGGTTAGTTCCCCGACCAGGGATTGAACCCACGCCCTCTGCAGTGAAAGCACGGAGTCCTAACCACTGGAGTGCCAGGTAATTCCTCAGCAACGTTAAGTATGTAGAAAATCCTAAGGAGTCTATAGAAAAGAAAAAATACAGTAAAACTAATAAGTGAATAATATAACAGAATCATAGGATATATGTCCAAATACAGAAATTAGATTTTTTTATATAACTGGAAGTAATTGAAAAATGAAATTTAAAATATTGTTTACAGGAGCTTCAAAAAATAAAATATTTAGGAATAAATTTAATGGAAAAAAATGTGGAAAACTGCACTGAAGAATACAAAACAATGCCAAGAGAAATTATAGAATAAGTAAATGTTTATGAATTGTAACTCTCAATATTATTAAGCCATCACTTGCTCAATTGATGTGTAGATCCAGTACAGTCCCAATTGCAATTCTGGCTGATTTTTTAAAAAATGGTTAAGCTGATTTTAAAATATGTATGGAAATACAGAAGATCTGGAAGAACCTAAACATTCTTGTAGTTACAACGTAGATCTTGAAAACACTATACTAAGTGAAAGAAGCCAGTTACAATAGATCGTATGTTATATGATTCCATTGATATGAAAAGTCCAGAAAAGGTAAATGCATGGAGCTAGAAAATAGATTAGTGGCTGCCAGGGGCTGGTGGAAGGAGTGAGTTGGGAGTAACTGCTAATAGGTATGAGGTTTTGGTGGGGGCGGGGGTGATGAAAAGCTTCTGAAATGAACAGTGATGATGATTGCACCATTCTGTGACTGTTCTAAAATCCACTGAATTGTACACTTCAAAATGGTGCATTTTATGGTGTGGAAGTTATATCTAAATAAAATTAAATTAATGGACTTAACACTGATTTCAAGATGAAAGATTCAAGTTATACTAATCAAGACAGTGTGGTATTGGCATAAGGATACATGCATCAGTGTATGAAAATAGAGTCCCAAACATAAATAAATAAAATAAAATGAAATTTCAGACAACTTCAAAAAAATAGTCCAAAAATAAATCTGTACATATTGTTCGGTGGATTTTGTTGTTGCTGCTTCAGATTATTTTATCAATGCAGTAACACTTTAAAGAATGTACTCTTACTAGCACCAGATTGATTCCAATGTAATAGGAGGTCTCTAAAGCTCTTGTTTTTAAAAGAGATATAATACTTAAATTAGCTCCAAATTGGAAACCTCATTTGTCAATTGATTTTTGACAAAGGCAGCAAGGCTTTATATGAGGAAAAGATAGTATTTTCAGCAGAGTGCGGAACAACTAGATAAACACATGGGAAAATCACCTAGACTCCTGCCGTGAATATCACCTATAATTAATTCAAGAGAGATCACAGACCTAGATGTAAAAGATTAAACGATAACTCTTCTAGCAGAAAACAGGAAGATATCTTCATGACCTTGGGTTAGGCAGTTTCTTAGGACACAAAAAGCAGTTACCGTAAAATAAAAAGGTTGGTAAATTAGCCATCACCAAAGTTAAAAACTTACGTTCATCAAGAGAAACAAGAAAGTGAAAAGGCCAGCCCTAGACTGGGATGAAACCTTCTCAATACATGTATCTGACAAAGAACTTGTATCCAGAATATAAGAATTCCTACAGATCAATAAAAGATAACTCAATTTGTTAAAAAAAAAATGGAATACTTAAATAGACACTTCACCAAAGAAGACAAAGGAAAGGCCAGTACGCACATGAAAAGGTGCTCGATAATACTGGTCGTCAGGGAAACGCAAATTAAAACCAGAGTGAAATGCTACCATGTATCCACTAGCATGGTTAAAATTTAAAAGACTGGCAGCATGAAACGCAGAAGAGGATGTAGAACAGCTGGATCGCTCATACATTATGGAAGAAGTCATAAGAAGTTTTAAGAAAGCAGTTTGGCAGTATCTCAAAAAGTTAAACATACACCTACCATATGGCCCAGCCATTCCACTCCAAAATATTTATCCAAAAATGAAAATGAAAGCAGATTTCCACAGAAAGACACTGTGTGCACTTTCGTAGCAGCCTGATCCTTCATGGTCCCAAACTGAAATAGCCCAAATGTCTGTCAACAGATGAATGGATAAAATAATAGTGGTATACTTATACAATGGAATACTGTTTGGGAAGCAAAAGTAATCACCACTATACAACATGAATGAATCTCAAAACCTTTATGTTGAGTGAAAGTAGTCAAAGCCAATGAATATTGAGTCCTTACGGTTTTATATAAGAAGTTCTAGAGCAGGCAGGAGTAAACTGTGGTGATTATGTAAATCAAAGTAATAGTTGCTTCTGGTGGGGTTGGGATTGACCAGAAAGGAATTTAAAGAGCCCTCTGTGGGGACTTCCCTGGTGGCACAGTGGTTAAGACTCTGCACTCCCAATGCAGGGGGACTGAGTTCCATCCCTGGTCAGGGAACTAGATCCCACATGCATGCCGCAACTAAGAGTTTGTATACCACAACTAAGACCTAAAGAAAGAAAGAAAGAAAATATTAAATGAAAAAAAAGAATCCTCTGTGATGATAAAAATGTTAAATGTCTTGATTGGGATGGTAGTTACACAAGAGTTGATAAAAATCTCTTCAGACTGTACACTTAAAAGTTTGTATTTTATTTTGTATATTATACTTCAGTTAAAAAAAATCAGTGTATTACACCTTTAAGAGAAGGATCTCAAATGTTGAGATTTCAGACGCCCCATGGAAACATTTTCAGATTGAGGAACCTCATTTTCACTCATTATATCCACTTATGCACTTGATCTCATCATATTGTACCAACTGTCCTACTTTATGGAGAAGCAGTTTTTGCAAATTATTGTAGTAACAAAAGTGAATACTTATTGGACATAGACATTATGTTTCAGGTACCTTATATACTCTAATTTGTTTAACGCTCATCAGAATTCTCTGAGGTAGACATTATTATTATTCCATTTTACAGGCAGGGACGTTGAGTCACAGAAAGTTGATTGCTTAGCCTGAGGTTACATAGATAGAGCCAGAATTCCAAGTGAAGCCATCTAGTTTCAGGACTCATGCTCTTAATCTCTCCTCTGCTAAACCTGCTGGCGTAAAGAAGAGCCTTGGTCAAATACAAGGAAAATCTTTTTCTTCCCTATTTTATTTATACCATAAACACAAAAATGTATACATTAGAGAAGTGTATAAAATTTATACATTTATACATTAGAGAAGTGAAAGCATGGCCAAAGGTGTGTTTTATTCTTAAATATATCGTAAATCCTGTAGATTTTTAAATCCATGAACTTTAAAATGTACTGAAACTACCTAATGTGTGCATGTATGTATGTTTGCTTGTTTATTTAAACTCCTCTAAAACTGGAATTCAGACTAGCAACTTGAGAACCTGGTTGTTTTTGTGAACAGTTATGACGTTTTTAACTTTTTCTGTCCCTCCTACATTCCCAAATGGTATATTAAAGCCAGCACCCAGCCCAAAGCTTCCACTATTAACTCTCTTTATAGGGTTATTAAATGTGAAGCTACAAAGGAAAATATTATTTTATAATTTTATGAATTTCTATAATGTTTCTCATTACAGCTGAAGGAATAAAATTAAGAGTCTCAAAAATGGTTTCCAATGGAACAGCTAAACCTGCTACTTCTGATAATTTTGTGAGTATAGTATATATTTAATAGCATCTCAGTCTTTAATACTTTAGAACTCTATATGAGTGTCACATTCATTGACCTTCAGGAGAACACTTTTTACTAGTTTTTTTTGTATGAAAATAAATGTTACTAAGTAGTGATACTAGTTAAGTCTGACAACTGTACTGCTGTAAACCCTCACTTTTCATGTGCTGTCATTGGACCAGCAGCACAAACCTCACCTGGGAACTTGTTAGAAACACAGAATTTCAGGCCTACACCAGATGTACCTAATCTAAATCTGCTTTTTAACAGAATTCCGTAGGTGATTCACATGCACATTAAAGATTGAGAAGCTTTGTATAGTGAAAGTTTGTGGTAATTTTTCAGCACTTTTGTGTGATTTTTGAAGCTGTTTCAGATAACATTTGTTGCCTGTTGGAAAGGGACTTTTAAACCATGTAAACTTGAATAAAACGTTAAAATATTGGGTAGAGATGAGTTTTTAAATATTTTATGCATATTATTTATGCATAAAAGTGGTAATTATGAGAGTAATTAAACAAAATGGAAATGCCTATCATACAGTTTTATATTTGGCTTTCTTACAGTTACACATGTTGTGGTTAATAAGGTGTAAAAATTTATGTACGCACCTAAGTTCTGACAGGATGGATGGTGTATGAAACAGTTTCATTTGTTGGATTTGGTAAATTCTCTAATCCTTATTTTTGGTAATTAATAATTCTTTAAAATGTGTTCTTTGAGTAGTTCTTTGGTAATTTAACTAAACTTTAAAAAGTTCCACAGTTTTAATTATCTGGTGTTAGAACTATTAAAGTTTCAGCTTGCTGAGAGATTTTCCTCTTATTTTAGGGATATGTTTCAGTTTATTTTAAAGCTCAGTATTTGCACATATAGCAAGGGAAAATGTTTTCATTTCTCTAAACTGTGTAGTCAGCTCTTATTTTTTTGTTTTTTTTTTTTTGTTTTTTGCGGTACGCAGGCCTCTCACTGTTGTGGCCTCTCCCGTTGCGGAGCACAGGCTCCAGACGCGCAGGCTCAGCGGCCATGGCTCACCGGCCTAGCCACTCCGCGGCACGTGGGATCCTCCCGGACCGGGGCACGAACCCGTGTCCCCTGCATCGGCAGGCGGACTCTCAACCACTGTGCCACCGGGAAGCCCAGCTCTTATTTTTTTTAGATAATTATTTTATTTTATTTTTTAATTAATTTAATTATTTTGGGCTGCGTTGGGTCTTCGCTGCACGCAGGCTTTCTCTAGTTGTGGTGAGCGGGGGCTACTATTCATTGTGGTGCACGGGCTTCTCATTGCAGTGACTTCTCTTGTTGCAGAGCATGGGCTCTAGGCATGCGGGCTTCAGTAGTTGTGGCACGTGGGCTCAGTAGTTGTGGCTCATGGGCCCTAGAGCACAGGCTCTGTAGTTGTGGCTCACGGGCTTAGTTGATCTGCGGCATGTGGGATCTTCCCGGACCAGGGCTCGAACCCGTGTCCCCTGCATTGGCAGGCGGACTCTCAACCACTGTGCCACCAGGGAAGTCCCGTGTAGTCAGCTCTTGATCAGAACTCGGGGACCTTGTCTCTCCTTGATTGACTCATTTCTACCCAAGATTCACTCAGAGAATTGAGGTGCCTATTAGTACTGGCTCAATTGCTTTCTCTCTCTCTGTAAGTAAGCAAGATATAATTAATGCTAGAACCAGAGGATTCCATGTAGCCATTTTGATTTATTTTACATTATAAACCAAAATATTCAACATACCTTTTATTTTTCTTACTCCCAGTGAGATAACTGTAAGCAAGTTTCTGTTGAAAAAAAATTTAGATTCCCCAATTGACCTGCTTTTCTTTTCTCCTACAGAAACATGAGCACTAAACACAAGTGACTGAAATAAATAGGCTTTTGTAAGGCTAGAATATCTGTACCATCACCTTTTTCTGCTGAAAAATTATAAACTCATAAAGTGAACAGATTAGGAGGCATACTGAATGCTGGAAGCAAGAAATTAATACAAGTCAATATTCGTGCTGTTTTCTATCTTATAAATCAACTCTTTGTATTTTTACTGTGGTTTTTCAAGACAAAAAAATTACACCTGTGCATCTAACCAAAACCAGAGAAGTACAAAAATCCAAAATCCAAGTGTTCATTTGACTGTTTAAGAAAATACTGGCATAATTTTCGTGTGGCATAAGTGTCAGCTTCTTAGACTATGTAGAAATTAAAAGAATGTCATGCATTTGAATTTAAATGCTTAAATTATATATACATGCTATTTAAAAATTCTGCTTTCAGGCATTATTAAGCAAAAGCTAATATGTAAATATTTATTTCTACAGGATGAAGATTTGAAGTGGGTGGAGGAAAACATTCCCTCTTCATTCACAGATGTGTAAATATCCTCTGCTAAAGTTTGAATCTAAAATTTAGGCTGTAGTATAAAGGGATAATTTTCATGCTTTGTTATGTGCTTTTCAAAACTCTCACCTCTGTATGTTTTTATAGGCCCCTATCACTAGTATATGACTGATTAACTTCGTATCGAAATGCAGAGAAAACACAGCCCTGCCTTGGTCTGTCTTTCTCCTTCCTTTTTCACTGTACAACAACTCTATTAATACTCCTGCCCTATAACCAACTCCAACATTTTCTTATATAAGTTTATCAGGATCAGAATCATTTTGTTTTAACTTTATAATATGGAAGAATTCAAACTTTTTTTTTTTAAACACATGTAACAACGATACCATGTACGGTGGGGAAGCTTTTGGAGGAAAAACATGAGCATAGGAAAACTAGAGTGCAGAGGAAGCCCCTCCGGGAACTTGGAGCTCTTCAGGTTCTTCTTTATCAGTGTCCTTTATGACACACAAATTCCAGATAGCTGTTTCCACGGTAGACAACAGGATAGCCAAATACGATGTTTTCACATGTTGTTTGTTCCTTTCTCTGCTCCCATCTACTTCCTTTTTAGATAGTTTCTGTCTAGTATGATGTCACATTTGCCTGAAGAATTTCTTTTATGTTTCTGGTCATGGAAGTATGTTGGTAATAAGTCTGTCAGGTTTTATTTGTCTGAAAAAGTCTTTGTTTTGGCTGTTTGGGAAGCCAAATAGAATTTGGGTTATAGAATTCCTAGTTGACTGTTTTTCTTTCAGCACTTCAAAGATTGTCACTTGAATGTTCTCCAGCTGTCATAGTTTTAGAAAGACGTCTGCTGTACTTCTTCTCTGTTCCTTCATATGTTACCTGGGTTTTGTTCTGTTTTGTTTTTGGCTGCCTTCAGGACTGTCTCCTTCTCTTGGGTTTTTCTTTTCTCTTGGGTATATACCTAGAAGTGGAATTGCTAGATCGTACGGTAACTGTATGTTGAACATCTTGAGGAAGTGCCAAGCAGTTTTCCCAGAGCCGAACCATTTTATAATCCTATCAGTAATGTATGAGGTTTCCGATTTCTCCACATCCTTGTCAGCACTTGTAATTGTTCACCTTTTGATTTTAGATCTCTTAGTGGCTGTGAAGTGGTATCTCATTGTGCTTTTGAGTAACTGAAATTTGAACTGTCTTGTTGAGGGACTGGTGTTGTTTAATTAAACTGTGGTAACTGAAATTCACACATATCAGATTCATATGAGGTAAGAACTGCCTTTACGTTATGAAACTAATAGTACACTATTATACTTTTTTTCTTTTAATAGTCATAAAAGGAAAATAGGTGTATAAATATCCTTCACATGCCTTTATGATTTCTTTTTTTCCTTCCTGTATATCTGAGTTATCACCTTCTCCTGTAGGTCTTTCTTTAGTGTTTCTTACAGTATGGGTCTGCTAGAAACTAATTCTTTCAATTTTATTTATGTGAAGTGTATTTGTTTGCCCTCCTGTTCAAAGGATGGTTTTGCTGGATATAAAAATCTTGATTGACTTTTGTTTGAGCTCTTCCAACACATCCCTCCAATATCTTCTGGTTTCTATTGTTTTGAAGAGAAGTCAGTTTTTAGTTGTATTGTCCTCATGTGTGTACTGTGTCATTTTTTTGCCACTTTTCAGATTTTTTTCTTTACGTTTGGCTTTCCACAGTGTGTGTATGTTGTGCCTAGGTGTGGTTTCCTTTTTGAGTATTGTTGGAATTTGTTGAGCTACTTGGATTCATATCCCCACTCCCTTTGGTCATTTTCCAGTGCCTTTAACTACTTATTTTTAATATTTTTGTCCAGGTTTTATAAATGTTTCTGTGGGAGGAATCATCTGATTTCTTTCCACCTTTACCTGCTATCTTCCTTTTTTTTTTTTTACTAGTTTCTCTGTAATCCTTTTTACTTCTTTCTTTATATCATTTTCATTTTCTTAGTAGTTTTCTTGCCACATATTAAATTTTTATTTAAATTTGTTCTGCTTTGGGTGCTTTGTAATTTTTTTCTTCATTGCTGGGATGATTTTGTCTTTTTTTTTTTCCCAGAGTTTAATGGACTCTTTGAATTTCTTCCTCTTTTGTTTTTATCCATTTTTGCTCTTGGTTTTAAAATTTCTTATTATAGTTTTTAATATCACCAAATATTCTTTTTAACTTATTTCATCTAATTTGGAGTGTTGTGTTATAGCTGTAGCTTTCTTCTACCGTAAAACACTTTGATTTTCATTTTCCTTCTTTTTTTCTTCCTGCACCATTATATGGAATTGGTTTTGTTTGTTTTTCCTATTCCTAGGCATTTGGTAGTGAGAGTTCCTAGTCTGAGTGCTTTCTTCCATCAGTTGCATAAATTATAGTTTTATTTATGGAAAATGTTGATGGGATGGAGGTATGGAGAGAGGGAGGTTGGTGGTGTCTTATTTTTCTTTTATTTCTACAAGATCTTTAATCTTCCCCTTCTACTTCCTTCTTTTTACTCATGGTGCTGCCATAGCTCTGAGGGTACCACTCCTCCATGTATCTGATTCTCCCCTGAAAACCATAATTGTTCAAGACTGCTACTTTTGGTTCCACTCAATTTAAGCCCCTTCCCTGTAGCAGATACTGTGAACTACCAAGTCACTGGCCTTCAGTCAGTATTTTGGAACTTAGTGTTGATTTTTCTTGAAGAGGTTTGTCTATACTTTGTCTAAATTCTCCTTCCCCTCTACTTTTCACAGAGGCTCTCAAACCTCTCTTTCCCCACTCTCAGTACCCATGAGCTTGCAGTGACAGCAGGGACTTTGTTGGTATTGGCATTTATTTCTCTGTTTACATATAATTTCAGGTTTGCTGTGTTCTGGTTATGCGGAAGACTGTGAGTTGTGTGTGGTTTTGTTTGCAATCCTTAGGGACTTCATGGAATTTTGAGCAAGGGTGTGTGGAGAGATTCAGATTAGGTGGCAACCGTTATCTTCCAGATTTGGAAATTCACTACTGAGTACTTTAGAAGGAAATCACCTAAGTAGAGTAACCTCATACTATGCCACCACTTCTTGGTGGAAAGCAATAAGGCTCCTGGGCAGTTCTCCTTATGTCTTAGAGACTAATTAGTCTCTACAATTTCTTTCTGTAAGTAGAATGTCTGCCTGATTACAAAAATTCCTCTGGAATATAAAAGAGCAAAATGTCTTCTTTTATGTTCTCATGAACCGTTTATGTGAAATGAGTAGAATTGTACAATCCAAGATAGCTTCCAGCATTTTAGGTTCTTAGGAACCTGTGTGTCCATTCTGAAAACTTTAAACACAAGAAGTTTAGCACAACGCTACCCAAAATTCATGTGCAATTTACGTGGCAAGTTTAGAAACCGGACTTCATGTACAGGTAAACACTTCTTTATACATCAATAGAAGTGGACCAAAACTTTTGCAAGTCATAGGACAATTTAAACAGATCATGAATAACCATATGATCTAATGTGTTATGTGATATTCGTATGGTATTCATTATGGCTTTTCTGTGTCTCTGATAAACCAAAAAGACCAGCTTAGCATAGTTCTCCTTCCTCTTCAATGCGCTGAGTCCATCTTAATAAGTTTTAAATAGTCATTTACCTCACAAAAGGAACCATTTTGGAGATTGCAGTGTTTATCTCTAAACGAGGTGCTAAGCACTCAATGGGCTGTCTTCTGGGCTCCCAAGGTTCTGGATCATCTTTCCCTAAAGCAGTCTGGATTTCCCTTAATATTATTCCAAGCCATATAAGTTGGCTCCTTCCTCACATCTGGTGAGGCCCCGACTTCTCTTTCTTCTGTCTCCACCATGGGCTGCACTCTTAGTAGCATCCTCTGGACTGTGCGTTGATGTGACTTTCATGTTGTGACCTTGGCATGCAGACCCTTTGGGCTCTCCCTCTCAGTGCTCCATTGCACATCGAAGCTCTACATTTGTCTTTTTATCCATATAATCTTTCCCGAGCAAAGGTTCTGTTGCATAACTTTTTCTCTCTTCAGTATCCTTCACTGGTTTATGTCCAGTCAATGGTAACAATGACATAGGATTAAACAAATACTTGATACCATAAATACCACCTTTCATAATATGTTTACTCATCCATCTTTTTAAAAATAGGTATATCTTTTAATTAAATTTGTGTTTATTTAAGATGTACAACATGATAATTTGATATATATGTACGTAGTGAAATGATGACTACAGTCAAGCCTATTCATCCCTCTTAAGTTCTCACAAAAGTACATGACATGTGGGTTTTCAAATTAGATAGCACATCACTAGTCAAGGTATTTGTCCAACTATTCAAAGTAAAAAATAACCAGGGGCTTAAAAAACAAAGATATAATTGGATGCCCACTGTGTTTGGAATTATTCATTCATCATGGTTTAGTCCTTGATGTTCTTCCAACATACTAGCCTCTAGAATTGCTGATTTTTGTTGTTGTTTCCATTTTGAAGTTATAATTATTTTCATATGTCAGCTAATTTTTTAAGTGAAAGTTTTGAAGTATAGCACCCATTCTGGAAAGTGCACAAATTCTAAATAAGTATATAGCTCAGTAAATTTTTAATATAAGCATACTCATGTAACCTGCACCCAGATACCCAGATCAAAAACTGGAACATGGGCTTCCCTGGTGGTGCAGTGGTTGAGAGTCCGCCTGCCGATGCAGGGGACACGGGTTCGTGCCCCGGTCTGGGAGGATCCCACATGCCGCGGAGCGGCTGGGTCCATGAGCCGTGGCCGCTGAGCCTGCGCGTCCGGAGCCTGTGCTCCGCAACGGGAGAGGCCACGACAGTGAGAGGCCCGCGTACGGCAAAAAAAAAAAAAAAACTGGAACATCACTAATACCCTAAAAACCATCTTCTTGTTTTCCTCCCAAATCATGACCCCAAAGCTACTGCTGTGCTGATGTCTGTAACTGTAGATGACTTGTGTCAGTTTTTAAAATTTGATCCCTCGATAGTTTGTACCTCTTTGGGGGGCTGTATAGTATTCCAGTTTACCTATTTGGGGCCTGTTAAGAACAACACTGCTATGAATATTCTTCTCCGAGTCTGTTGGCAGCACTAGGTATTCACTTCTGTTGACTTGTCTTCCAGTAGTGAGACTTGGTGGATCACAGGATATGCTATATTCAGCTTTGTAGATACACTGCCTTTGAATAATATTGTCAACTTTTTTTTTCTTTTATTTCAGAGTTCTTCCAGTATTAGTGGATTCAGATGAGGTAAAATATATTTTTGCTTATGTCTTGGAGCTGTTACTTCACAAGGTAGAAATGTATTTCAAAAGAAGCTCTGAAAGTTACTTTTGAAAATGATTACAAATTGAGCGGATTGAAAGACTGCGTTGAGTTGTGGGTAAAGTTTTAAGGAACTGGATCCTCATTTAAAACAGGAGCAAGATAAATACTTATTGGTGTGAAAGGAGGGAAGAATCCTTCTATGAGGTTTTGAGTCTATGATTTTCTAACATCTTAAGATGTAAGAGTTTAGAAGACTTCAAGGTGGCGGTTTGTCTAAATCAATCTCTTATGTTTGTAGATATTTTCCTGGGGTATTAAATAAAGTTTCTAACTGAGTTACATTTACTAGGTAGGAAATGTGAATAGATGATGTGGATTTAGGAAGGTTTTTGGGGGGAAAAAATTAGTTATAGATCATCTGGACACTGCAGGGTGGCCCAGGACAGGAAGACGTCTGAAGTGCAAGGATTAAAGGATGGACGTGGGGACCACCAGTTTATCCAGAGGAAGAGGAGCGGGAAGTGAGTGGTAGCTAAGGAGTAATTTACGTGGTGGCTGTAGAATATGAGAGAAGCTACAGCTCTGTTCATTGAAAGGTCAGGGAGAAGACTGGCATCAGCGCGGGGATTTGGCCAGAGTGGGATGGGAAGTTTTGAGGAGGCTGTCGTGTATACGCACCTCGCTACAAAACCATTGAACTCCAGGATTTGTAACTCTATGGAAAGATATACCCTGGAATTACTTTTAAAAGGGCATTTGTAGTATTCATTTGATAAATAATTGATTTGTAATTTCAAAAATACCTAAAGTAGTAGAGTCAGGCAAATCCCTAGATGAGCTCTATGCCTAAGAAATCCATTTTAGCTCTGTCCCTGCCTCACACTGGTGATTCTGAATTAGAAATGTTACAGTTTTCTGAGCTTAACAGATAATTGATTACACTCCATTACTGGAAGTCTGGATTATATGGTTTTCATTTTCCATATCTAATATTTCTGTGTGTATCGTGGCATGTACCCCACAAAATCCTGACTACTTCGTAGAGACGCTATAGAGAATTCTGTTAGGACCTGGAAGGAGCATCAACATTTTGATGAATAACTTCCCTTTTTTTTTTAAGGAAATTATGACCAGATCTGAAATGGCAGAAAAAATGTTCTCTTCAGAAAAAATAATGTGATTGGAACCCACATAAATGAAGCTTACATAACAGTGAAGGACTTCCTCAAGACTAAAAGAGAACTCTGTTTTGATACAGTACAATAAGTTTTTATTGCATGATCTTGGCAATCTGTGTACTAAAACTAAGAATTCAGATGGTGGGAGGGTTCTGCAACCCTTATTAAGCTGACTCTTGAATGCCAGTTTAATGTCCATTAAATTGCCTAGACTTGGCAATGACCTGAGAGAAGTATTATAATAAAGATAGGTGCCCAAATGCCCTTAGCTGATGGGTGGCAGGCGTGTGGGTTTGGGTTCTCTTTTTTTTTCCCTGGGAAATATGACAATTTAAAACACCTTTTTTTTTTTTTTTTTTTTGCGGTACGCGGGCCTCTCACCGCTGTGGCCTCTCCCGTTGCGGAGCACAGGCTCCGGACGCGCAGGCTCAGCGGCCATGGCTCACGGGCCCAGCTGCTCCGTGGCATGTGGGATCTTCCCGGACCGGGGCACGAACCCGTGTCCCCTGCATCGGCAAGCGGACTCTCAACCGCTGCGCCACCAGGAAAGCCCTAAGACAACTTTTTTACATCAACACTCCTACTGTTCTTCCACTGACCTTTGTTTGATTCAGGTGATGCGATTCTTCTGAGGTGTGGTGAAGCAGTGTCTCCACCTCTTGGGTTTATAGTTACTAGATGCAATAATAATTCTCTTTGATTTTCATGCTGAAGCAATTTGATAAGAAGTAGAACTTGGTTAACGTTGGAACATAAGGATGTTTATATGGTTAGGTTTGCTCTGTGTGTGTGTGTGTGTGTGTGTGTGTGTGTGTGTGTGTGTGTGTATGCACATCTGCACAAAGCCCTTGTGTGTAATTATCACCACACACATCAAATCATAGCATTGGTCTTTTCTGTCTGAGCTCAGGGGAGCACAGTACATGGAGAGAGGTTACTTCCAAAGATCTGCTCTGCCGCTGTCCCCTCCCTCAGGCCAGATATCTGTGTGCTGCTGCTGAATGCCTGGGGCAGGTGGGGTCCCCTGGCCACAGGGCTCCACCAGAGCACTTCCTCCCTGGCGAGCTGGGAGGCTCATACCAGTGAACCTTGAGGAAACTAGAACCTTCTATGTAATCCTAGCATATTTGGTTTCATAAAAAACTATATATTTAACTGCATAGTACATCACTATTAATCTTGTAACTAATTTTTTAACCTTAAACCATGTTTTATACATTATTTTGTTACATTATATATGTAATGTGTAATTTGAAATTTAAAAAAAAATTTTTTTTAATGCAGAACGTTCTAAACTTGAAAAGCCGTTGAATATAGTATGATGAAAATGGTGAATGTTTTGCTGCTCTCCTGACCAAAGATACAGCCTAGTGAACATTTAGAATAGGAATTAAAGTTAGAATCCTATATGTCTTTCTTTGAAGGAGTTCTAACCTTGTGAGTTGAGGATGACTTCAGAGGTTTTTTTTGCGGTACACGGCCCCTCCCACCGCGGAGCACAGGCTCCGGACGCGCAGGCCCAATGGCCATGGCTCACGGCCCAGCCTCTCCGCGGCATGTGGGATCCTCCCGGACCGGGGTGCGAACCCGCATCCCCTGCATCAGCAGGCGGACTCCCAACCACTGCGCCGCCAGGGAAGCCACCAGAGTTTTTGATTAAGCATTAAATTCTTAACCAGTACAAGCACTTAAATCATAACCTTTCATTGATTTTTTTCATTGTGAAGCCACAAAACAAAATGATTTCTTTCAAAAGCCTGCGTTATGAATTGGCTTCTCATTTTCTCATTTCATAGGAGTTAGTAAAAAAGTTTTCTAGGGCTTCCCTGGTGACGCAGTGGTTGAGAGTCTGCCTGCTAATGCAGGTGACATGGGTTCGAGCCCTGGTCCAGGAGGATCTCACGTGCCGCGGAGCAACTAGGCCCGTGAGCCACAACTACTGAGCCTGCGCGTCTGGAGCCTGTGCTCCGCAACAAGAGAGGCCGCGATAGTGAGAGGCCTGCGCACCGCGATGAAGAGTGGCCCCCGCTTGCCACAACTAGAGAAAGCCCTTGCACAGAAACGAAGACGCAACACAGCAAAAATAAATAAATTAATTAATAAACTCCTACCCACAACATCTTCTTTAAAAAAAAAAAAAACACTTTCTAGTAGTAATGCCTCTTGAAAGATACTTTCAAATTTATTTGCAGTAGTAACTATTGACTGTGTTGTACTGAGAAAGGTTTGGGACATCCTTCCCAAGAAAAGAACATCTAACAGTGTGGGTTCCCTTCCTTATTTCCGTTTCTGCCACAATAATGGGCTCCCACCTACCATCTTTCCCAGCATTTATGTCCATTCTGGTTTTGGTGTATTTTACCCTCAGCCCAGTTGTTTCAGAGCTGACCAGTGCCTTCTTGTTCCTAACATTTGTGTCTAACACCAGTCCCCAGATTTTGAAGCAGGTTGATCCCCAACTCATAGGGCTGTTGTTGAATTTTGAAATGTAGAATCCTGGGTTTCCAGCTGCAGATGTCGTGGAGTGCGAGTGGGGAGTTGATGGTAACTGTGTAGTAATAAGGGAAAATGCTTCTCACATAACCTTGATAGTGTTTATAAAAACACTTCTGTCTGCAGCTGGCAAGAAAAATGATGCTGCCGGTATGGCTCAGGTGCACAGCGAAATGCAGACTTTTCTCCAAATCACAGAAAGCAGTATTTTCTCCTGATAACCTCATCAGAAATGTTTTTCAAGGGGCGGCGTATACCGTGTCTGTCACCTTCAGTGGCAGTTGTGTTTTTTGGTGACTCGTGAGCTGAAGCGAGTGTTCCTACAGAGGGCCTTCTCGGCCCCCTCGTGTGCACAGGAGGGGCTCCCTGGGGCTGTAGCCGTAGTTCTGATGAAGGACCCCAGGGAGAAGTCACACTCAGAGCCACTGTACAGCTCGTCATCCCTGCTTCTGCACAAAGTTTCCAGAAACTGGGCATCAGGGTCTTTGAGGCTGTCACATCATTTTATTCTTAGGATGCCATCAGGATGGGTTTCCCTGTTAATGCAGGGATCTGAGAAGAAGAGTCCAGTTTTGTGTGTTCCTAGGCAAAATGCTTAAGTGGTTTTATTATGCAGTTCATGTTAGGTTTATGTGAAGTATGAGATCTGCTTCAAAGGGAACTTTCATGATTTGAGTTGCATTAGTATTAGTATCTGCTTTAGTGGAGCTTTAAGCTAGTTTATTTCAAAAAATAAGGAAAAATAGATGAATACGGGAATTTTTTAAGCCCAAGAGATGATGCTCCCATACTTTTTACTTTTCCTGTAAAGAAAATAATATTTAAAATCTTTCACATATCCTGTAGAGAGTACTGACTTTCCCCCTCTACGGCAGTATATTGTATTTGCACGACTGTAATGTGAAGGCTGAAAGTATAAAAGATATACATGTACATGAAAGTATAAAACGATTTTTATATCCTTTTTTCAAAAGGGATTTGAGTCTATTGCACTAGGCCATACAGGACTGGTTTATGAGGCGTATTATGCTAGATTTATAAGTCCCTAGTTTTGGTACTTGTGTCTCTGTATGATCAACAGCATGTGATAAGCAATACAAAACACCATGCCTTATAAGAAAGAAGTTTAACATGTTGGTTAAAGTACTAAATTACATAGCGAATGTATATAAGTGACAAAACTAGATTTAAGGAAATGTACATTATAACACAGGAGCTCAATAAGAAACTGCTTTAGAACTAGGAAAACATGTATTTGGGAAGAAAGGGGCTTAAGAAGTTATATATTTTTATTTAAAAGGTTAAATTATTATATTATTTGGAAGAAGCTGCTCTGAATGTAGGACAAAACTATTTCAAAGATTTTTGTTTGAAAAAACTGATGTATTTTTGTGCCTTAATATTTGTTCTGACAATAAAATGCTTTCTGAAATTTTGGATGATCATTCTTTTTTTTTTTATTTTTGGCAGTGTTGGGTTTTCATTGCTGCGCACAGGCTTTCTCTAGTTGCGGCGAGCGGGGGCTACTCTTTGTTGCGATGCACAGGCTTCTCATTGTGGTGGCTTCTCTCATTGCGGAGCACGGGCTCTAGGTGCGCGGGCTTCAGTAGTTGTAGCGCATGGGCTCAGTAGTTGTGGCTCGCGGGCTCTAGAGCACAGGCTCAGTAGTTGTGGCGTACGGGCTTAGTTGCTCCATGGCATGTGGGATCTTCCCGGACCGGGGCTCGAACCCGTGTCCCCTGCATTGGCAGGTGGATTCTTAACCACTGCGCCACCGGGGAAGTATCATCCATTCTTGATAGGATTTATGAGTGCTAAGATTACTTAAATCTACAGGAAATATAGACTCCAATAGATGGCAGGACATAAACAAAATTCTCGAAAGACGAGGTACCACTAATTAACAAACATGAAGAAGTGTTCAATCTCAGTAGTGATCAAAGAAATGCAAAATAAAAGGGGAAATTTTAAAAAATCAAGTTGATATGTTTATGCTCTTAAGTATTTGTAAAACTTCTTTCGCTTTTAATGTCTGATGGAATGAGCACATCATTAGTGATGGTAGTGTAACTAATTCAGTCTTTGTGAAAAGAAGTTCAACCTTTTCATAACCTTTGAATAATACCAGTTCATAACCTTTGAATAATACCAGTTCTGGTGACGTTTTTAAAAATGATTCAAAATATAGAATCAGGCTTCTGCACAAAAATGTTTATTATAGCATTATTTAAAGTAGAGAAAAAACAAGAAGCAAACTAAATATCAACAGTAGAATGGTTAAGTGAATTACGGTTTACCAGCTACTTTATGGAATACTCTGCAACCATTAAATTATGAAGAATATATGATAACGTAGAAACGTACTTGTAAGAAATATAATACAAAGTCACATATGTGAACTCATCTATGTAAACACAAAGTAGGGAAAGAACTGAGTGAAAACACATCACAGTGGCACTCAGGATGAATGTTCAGGTTCAGCTAGGCTGTAATTAATAATAAATAATAATTCAATCATATTTCAGTAGATTTAAGACAAAGAAGTTTATTTCTTGACCTTGTAACTGTGCTAGGATAGGTGTAGAGGTGAGCAGGGCATGTGGAATCTTCCCGGACCAGGACTCGAACCTGTGTCCCCTGCCTTGGCAGGTGGATTCTTAACCACTGCGCCACCAGGGAAGTCTGCGCCAGGCACTTTAGATACGGTATCTTAATCCTCTAACAAGCAATCACATGTCCCTCAGGGGCCCAAGGTTTATTTTCATCCTGTGGGCCCACCGTCTCCTGGGGCCTGTCATCTGCATCTAGCCAGCAGAAGGGGAGAGTGGCTCCAGCCTGGGGATTTTGCAGGGCTAGACCTGGAAGTGGTGCCCATCACTTCTTAGCCTATTCCATTAGCAAAACTCAGTCACGTGGCCACACCGAACTGCCAGCTGGACTGGGAAATGGCACGGGCCGTATCCCTGCCTGCTATTTGAACTGTGAAAGGAGAGTAAGGATTTTGGTGGACAACCAAGGCTTCTGCCGCAGGTTATTTGGGGTCACTGGCCTAGGGGAGACTTCCAAACCTATGTTTTTCCAATTTTCTAAGGTCAACATATTGAGAAATAAACATGTTAAAGGGCCATAACTAGGCTGTATGATATCAGAAACTTTAGAAACAAATGTGTTCTCAGATCACAGCTGAGTCCATTAATCAGTAAAACCCGTCTGGCCCCAGGTAGATGGGACGTGGAGAATTTTCTTCATGGGAATTCTCCCAGCCTTGGGGGGTGGGCAGGATGGGTAGTCCCAGAGGAAAAGTAGGGTCTGTTGTCATGACCGTGATGACAGTTCAGGGAGTGTTGGGAGTGCTGGAGAGTGCCAGGCTTTGCTAACCATTGTGGTCTCATAGTAGACAATGAGGGAGGTATAGCCACGTTATAGATAAGAAACTGAGACAGGGCGGTTAAATAACTTACCCAAGGTCACCCTCCTGACAAGTGACAAAACTGGTACAATACCAGCTATGGGCGAGAAGTGTCCTTGAAGGGTTGTCCTCAAAGTCCTGGGGAGAAGGGAAATTTCATTTAACAAACATGTGATTGCTTGTTAGAGGATTAAGATATTGTATCTAAAGTGCCTGGTGCGGACTTCCCTGGTGGTGCAGTGGTTAAGAATCCGCCTGCCAATGCAGGGGACGCAGGTTCGAGCCCTGGTCCGGGAAGATCCCACATGCCACGGAGCAACTAAGCCCGTGCGCCACAACTACTGAGCCTGCGTTCTAGAGCCCGCAAGCCACAACTACTAAGTGCACGTGCCACAACTACTGAAGCCCGTGTGCCTACAGACCGTGCTCCACAACAAGAGAAGCCACCACAGTGAGAAGCCCATGCACGAAGAGTAGCCCCGCTCACCACAGCTAGAGAAAGCCCATGTGCAGCAACAAAGTTCCAACGCAGCCATAAATAAATAAATAAATAAAATAAAATAAAGTGCCTGGTGTACAGGCCTTCCCAAGACAGATAAGGTTAGTATAAAAAAAAATGCAACAGTTAAAAAAAAAAGCAACGGTGATTGTGGTAGATGCTGCTGAGACTGAGTTGAAACAAACTCCATACGAAATTCAAACACATTCTAAGGTTTCATTACGTGCATTAAAATGAAGTTACCCATGGTAGTGTATATATGTCAATCCTAATCTCCCAGTTCGCCCCACCTTCCCCTCCCTTCCCTGTGTCCACATATCCGTTCTCTATGTGTCCCTTTCTATTCCTGCCCTGCAAATAGGTTCATCTGTACCATTTTTCTAGGTTCCACATATATGTGTTAATATACGATATTTGTTTTTCTCTTTCTGGCTTACTTCACTCTGTATGACAGACTCTAGGTCCATCCACATCTCTACAAATGACCCAATTGCATTCCTTTTTATGGCTGAGTAATATTCCATTGTATATATGTACCATGCATAAAATAGCTAGCTAGTGGGAACATGCTATAAAGCACAGGAAGCTTAGCTCGGTGCTCTGTGACAACCTAGATGGGTGGGAGGGAGGTCCAAAAGGGAGGGGATATAGGTATACATATAGCTGATTCACTTCATTGTACAGCAGAAACTAACACAACATTGTAAATCAATTATACTCCAATTAAAAAAAAAAAAGATTGTTTCCCAACTGACTCAGAGATGTGACTACAGGACATGAGTCAGAGAGATGCGTTATGAAAAGCCCTTGAGCCACCATGACTGGCTTTGAAGATGGAGGAAGGGGCCATGAGCTAAGGGATGCAGGTGTCCTCGAGGAGCTGGAAAACTCAAGGAAACAGATTCTTCCCTGGGACCTCCAGAAGGAGCTCAGCCCTGCTCACGCCTTAATTTTAGCTCAGGGAGACTCATATTGGACTTCTGACCTCCAGAACTGTAAGATAATAAGTTTGAATTGTTTCTGACACCAGTTTGTGATAACTTGTTACAGCAGCCATAGAAAACTAATACAGGTTCTGAGTCTCTCTGGCAGAGAAATGTGGGATGAAGGAAGCACACGGAAGTTTTGGTGCTCCAAAGCACAAGGGCGCATTTCCCTTTCACCTGACCTTCAAGGGAAGAGTGCACTCCTGGGAAATGTGGAAGAGTTGTGGTATTCCATGAGCAACAGTCGTCTCTGCCAAAATCATGTGACACCACTTTTTGGCACATGGTGGACATACATTAATACTGAATAAAAGAATCAGCAACTAAATTTAAAAACTATGAAGTTACCCAAGGTATGTCCTGTGCCCCTTCAGTGATAGTGGATTGACAGCTAAATTCCCACTAACCTAAGCTGGTATGGTACTGAATTCAGATGTAAATAATTTTGACAGTATTTCCTTTGAATCATTTGGGAAATAAGAAGCAGCTCCAGGCAAGTTTATGTACAGGAACGCTTTTAAACACTATCCAGCAGATGGTGCCAAAGTAATGTCTCTGAAGAAGGCTCATCTCTATTTTTGGCCTCTAATTCTTGCCTTCAAAATTTTTATTCATTTACTTTTACTTACCAAATGCCAATTTAGGGATAAAATTTAAAAAAATTTTTTAAATGTAAACAAAGAGTACCACCATCCCGGTAAAAAAAAAAAAGACTTTTCAGGTAAACTTTTCAGGTCTCCCTGGTGGCGTAGTGGTTAAGAATCCATCTGCCAATGCAGGGGGCACAGGTTCGAGCCCTGGTCCGGGAAGATCCCACATGCCGTGGAGCAACTAAGCCCGAGCACCACAACTACTGAGCCTGCACTCTAGAGCCCGTGAGCCACAACTACTGTGGCCACGCGCCTAGAGCCCGTGCTCCGCAACCAGAGAAGCCACCGCAATGAGAAGCCCGTGCTCCGCAACAAGAGAAGCCACCGCAATGAGAAGCCCGCGCTCGGCAACGAAGAGTGGCCCCAGCTCGCGGCAACTAGAGAAAAGCCCGTGTGCAGCAACGAAGACCCAACGCAGCCAAAACTAAATTAAAAAAAAAACCTTTTCCTTTAGGTATATTTCCAGTCTCTCTCAGAATTAGAACTTGAAAGCTCCAAGGGACCTCTGAGCTCATTATACAGATGAGAAAATAAGGAACCAGGAAAGCTTCCTTGGCCCCAGGTCTCAGGCCAGAGTGGGAGCCTGTCTCCTAGATTGCTCTTCTCAACTCTGGATCCTTAGGGTCAGAGGGAGGGAGGTGCCACAGGCAGGTTGAACTGCACATCAAAGCTTGAAATGTACTTTCTATGATTTGGTTATCCCTTGCTACGTCATTTTATAGTACTGTGCTGTCTTTCACTCTAGCCACCACATTCTTGTCTCTACATAAAGAGTCATAATTCTGATTCTCTGGTTCTTAATTTGATAAGTGGACATTTCCTTGAGGCATAGTAGACTCCAGAGAGTTAAAGACAGTGTCTATTTTATTTTTAATGCTACTGAACATACTGATAATAAAATATTCTATTCTAAATGTTATCTTCCTTTTTTGTTTTTTCAATTTATTTTTTATTTTTATTTCTTTGGCCATACTGCATGGCATGCAAGATCTTTGTTCCCTGACCACGGATCAAACCCGCACCCCTTACAGTGGAAGCGCAGAGACTTCCACCACACTGGACTGCCAGGGAAGTCCCCTTTCTTTTTTAAAAAAAGAAAATTAAGTGGGGAATGAACAAGCTGGCCTTTTCACTAAGAAATTGCTTTTTAAATAATGGATTTATTATTATAAAATGTATTTGTGGATTTCAAGTTCTGATAATGGAGAATTACCTTCTGTTGAACCAACCTCACCCGCAGACAACAACTCTAGATAAAATTTAAATAACAGCTACTTTGAAGACATCGGAGAGAGACAGAAACAGGGAGACACTGGAAGGTACTCAACACTTGGATGAAGGGAATTGTACTGGGTGCCTTTCCCATTTTTATGGCTTTTACACTCAGGGCAGGCCACAGTTTGTGCCGAGTGGAGATTAAACCCAGATATAAAACCTGAATTTTACTTGAGCTGGAAGACAGAAATTAGAAGAACCACAACAGCTGGAAAGTGAAAGAATTACTGAAAGAGAGAACCAAAGAAAGTAAGAACCATATTCTGTGTATAAACTTCCCAAATCACTGGCTTTCCCTCAGCTATGCATGTATGGTGGTACAGACTCCATGCACCCATCTAAGGCTAAAAAAAAGAAACTCAGATTTCTGCTAACATAAGAGACAAAGTTTGGCTAGAGTCCAACCATGTAAACTGACTGCTTAAAAACATAATGTGGGGTGACATCAGAGAAAATGGGGACTAAAGACCTCTGAAAATGTATCATATAAACAATGGAAATCCTCATGAAAACTTTCAGAATTAACCTTTTTTGAACTTTGGAAATTGACCAGTCTTGCAGCAACCTAGGGCGCATTTATTCAATAGAAATTCCTGAATTTCAGTAAGAATATCAAGCTTGGTGGTGTTCTGATTTGTCCTACTACCATACAGCTCGGCAGTAGCCTTCACAATTAAGGGTCTACTTTCCCAATACTGCAGGGGGGCAGAATGGATTAAAGACCTAAGTTAAGACCTGAAACCATAAAACTCCTAGAAGAGAACACAGGCAGAACATTCTTTGGCATAAATTGTAGCAATATATTTTTTGGATCTGTCTTGGAAGGCAAAAAAAAAAAAAGGCAAAAATAAACAAATGGGGCCTAATTAAACTTAAAAGCTTTTGCACAGCAAAGGAAACCATCAACAAAACGAAAAGACAACCTACTGAATGGGAGAAAATATTTGCAAATGATATGACCAATAAGGGGTTTGTATCCAGGATATATTAACAGCTCATACATCTCAATATCAAAAAAAAAAGAAAAAAAAACCTGAGTAAAACATGGGCAGAAGACCAGAACAGACACTTTTCCAAAGAAGACATGCAGATGGCCAACAGGCACATGAAAAGATGCTCAACATCACTAATCATCAGAGAAATGCAAATCAAAACCACAATGAGATATCATTGTCAGAATGATAACCTGTCAGAATGGCTATCATCAAAAATACCACAAATAAAAAATGTTGGTGAGGATGTGAAGAAAAGGGAACCCTAGTGCACTGTTGCTGGGAATGTAAATTGGTGCAGCCACTATGGAAAATAGTACTGAGGCGCCTCAAAGAGCTAAAAATAGAACTGCCATATTATCCAGCTCTTCCATTCCTGGATATATATTGGAAGAAAATGAAAACAATAATTCAAAAAGATACATGCACTCCAATGTTCATAGCATTATTTACAATAACCAAGATACAGAAGCAACCTAAGTGTCCATCAACAGTTGAATGGATAAAGAAGATGTGGTACATGTATACAATGGAATATTACTCAGCCATAAAAAATGAAATTCTGCCATTTGCAACAACATGGATGGACCTAGAAGGTATTATGTTTAGTGTAATATCAAGTCAAAGAAAGAGAAATGCTCTGCTGTCACTCACAGGTGGAAGCCAAAAAATAAAACAAATGAAAGAATATAACAAAACAAAAATGGGCTCACAGTTATAGAGAACAAACAAGTGGTTATCAGTGGGGAGAGGGAAGGAGACAAGGGCAAGATAGAGGTAGGGGATTAAGAGATACAAACTCTTAATTATAAAACAAATAAGCAACACAAGGATATAGTGTACATCACAGGGAAATATAGTCATTTTATAATAATTTAAAATGGAATATAATCTGTAAAAATAATGAATCACTATGTTGTACACCTGAAACTAATATTGTAAATCAGCTATATTTCAAACTTTTTTTTAAAGGTTTTTTTGTTTTTTGGTTGCGCTGGGTCTTAGTTGCGGCAGGCAGGCTCCTTAGTTGTGGCATGTGAACTCTTAGTTGCGGCATGTGTGTGGGATCTAGTTCCCTAACCAGGGATTGAACCTGGGCACCCTGCATTGGGACCGTGGAGTTTTATCCACTGCGCTGCCAGGGAAGTCCCCTATACTTCAATTTTTTAAAAAATCCAAAACCCATGAAATTTAAACAAAGTTAACAAAGCTAAAAGTTTGTTCTTTGAAAAGATAAACAAAATCAATGAATGTCTACCTATACTAGTAAAAAAAAGAGAAAAGAGATCGATGGGCTTCCCTGGTGGCACAGTGGTTGGGAGTCCACCTGCCAATGCAGGGGACACGGGTTCGAGCCCTGGTCCAGGAAGATCCCACATGCCGTGGAGCAACTAGGCCCGTGCGCCACAACTACTGAGCCTGAGCTCTAGAGCCCGCAAGCCACAACTACTGAGCCCGTGTGCCTAGAGCCCGTGCTCTGCAACAAGAGAAGCCACCGCAATGAGAAGCCCACGCACCGAAATGAGTAGCCCCCGCTCGCCACAACTAGAGAAAGCCCGCATGCAGCAATGAAGACCCAATGCAGCCAAAAAATAAATAAATAAAATAAATAAATTTATTTTAAAAAAAGAAAGAAAAGAGAGAGCCCTGATTACCAATATCAGGAATAAAAGAGGGGCTATCACTACATATCCAACAGATTTTTAAAAGATAAAAAGGGAATAATACCAATAATTTATGCTAATAAATTTGAAAAATTAGATAAAACGGGAAAAGTTCCTGAATATTCTCATTTACCATAATTGATATAAGATGAAATTTAAAAATCAAATTTTATAACATACAGACATGCTTCTTTATCTTTTTGAGGTAATTTTAGATTTACAGAAAAGTTGCAGAATTAGTCCAGTTCCCTTACTCCTTTCATCCAGCCTCCCCCTTTGTTAGCATATAACCACAGAACACTTGTCAAAGCTGTGAATGAAACCTTGCTACGATACCTTTAACTAAAGCACAGCATTTATGCATATTTCATCAGTTTTTCCACTCATGTCCATATTCCGTTCTGGAACCCACTCCAGGATCCCACACTGCGTTTACTATGTCTTCTTCGGCACCTCTTATCTGGGGCAGTTCCTTGTCTTCCAGATCTTTCATTGCCTGATAATACCAGTTAGGTATTTTGCAGTATGTCTCTCAATTGGGGTTTATCTCATTTTTTTCTCATGATTGGATTGATGCTATGCATTTTGGGTAAGCATGTCCCAGAAGTGACGTACCTTTCTCTGTGCCTCAGATCAGAGGGTACATGTTACTGATGTTGATATGCCCCATTGATCCACTGTAAATTTACATTTTTCCCTTTCTAATATTTGTAAATATTTGGGGGGAGATACTTTGAAGCTACGCCAAACTCCTGTTTCTGCTTAAATATTTACCCACTAATTTTAGCATTCATCAGTGGGTCTTACCTGCAGCAATTATTACTGTAGTGTTCTAAAGGTGACTTTTCTATTTTTTACATTTTTTCTACTTTTACTGATTGTAATTTTTCTGTAAGGAAGAGTTGTTGTCCCCCCCCTTTTATTTATTTAATCATTTATATATTTATAACCCAATGGACTCATAGATTTGGGTTCCACTGCATGAAACAGAAATCCAACTACCAGTGGCTTAACCAAACAGGGATTTACGTTTCTTAGCAAACAAGACATCTGGAAGTAAGAGGCCCAAGGACTGGCATGTCTCAAAGAAATCATTGAGGGAGCAAGCCCCCTCTGCCTTCTCTCTTTCTTTCTTTTTTTTTTAGTTTATTTTATTGAAGTATACTTGATTTACAATGTTGTGTTAATTTCTGCTGTACAGCAAAGTGATTCAGTTTTATATATATATTCTTTTTCATTATGGTTTATCACAGGATGTCGGGCTATACAGTAGGACCTTCTTTATCCGTTCTCTATATAATAGTTGCATCTGCTAATGGCAAAATCCCAATCCATCCCTCCCCCTTGGCAACCACAAGTCTGTTCTCCATGTCTATGACTGTGTTTCTGGTTTTTGGGGTTTTTTTGTGGTACGCGGGCCTCTCACTGTTGTGGCCTCTCCCGTTGCGGAGCACAGGCTCCGGACGCGCAGGCTCAGTGGCCGTGGCTCACGGGCCCAGCCGCTCCGCGGCATGTGGGATCTTCCCGGACCGGGGCACGAACCCGTGTCCCCTGCATCGGCAGGCAGACTCTCAACCACTGCGCCACCAGGGAAGCCCGTGTTTCTGTTTTGTAAATAAGTTCATTTACGTCACGTTTTAGATTCCACGTATAAGTGATACTATATGGTATTTGTCTTTCTCCTTCTGACTCACGTCACTTAGTATGATAATCTCTAGGTCCATCCATGTTGCTGCAAATAGCATTAATTTTTTTTTATGGCTGAGTAATATTCCATTGCATATATGTACCACATCTTCTTTATCCATTCATCTGTCGATGGACATTTAGGTTGTGTCCATGTCTTGGCTATTGTGAATACTGCTGCTATGAACATAGGCCTTTTCTCTTTCTAAACTTCCATCTGGTCCTCATGGTCATGGGGTGGCTGCCGCACCTCCAGGCATTGGGCCCATGCTCCAGGCAAGAGGAAGAAGGACACACACCAGTTGAGTCTTTCTATTTATCAAGAAAGTGGCTTTCCTGGAAGCCCCACTCACCAGACTTCACTTATATCCCATCAGTCAGAACTGGGTCACGCAGCCAAGGGAGTCTGTATTTAGGGAGTCTGAAGAGGTGGTATAGGGGTATTTTTAACTGGGTATATTACAACCTTAGACAAAAATAGTATTGTATTACCAAGGGGAAAGATTGTCAGTAACCTCTTCGTGCCTCGCCCAGAGAATGTGTGTGCACAAGCTTGATCATGTGTGTGTATGTCACCTCATTTCCTGCTAGAGCCACAATTCTGGAGAAAAAAGATATTTTCAACTTATTGCCAATGGTCACTCTATCGGTCAAAAGCCGAGAGATGGCTTGCTCAAGTTAGTATAATGTGCAGATGATTTATTAACAGGATATGAACAGGATGTACAAACGCCAACCAGGGGAGTGCCCTATCCCAGAGCTTCTAATGCAGGTGCTCTTCCTATCTCTGGACCCCGGAGGATGAGAGGGAGAGGGGCTGCTGGAATCCCAGAGAAAGAGAGGGACGGAGAACAGATTGCCTTGAAAAGAGCAGTGATCTTCTGTCGAGGGACACAGCCAGCTTGAGTCAAGCTCAGGACCTCACCGTTCTCTATCTGACCTCCCACTGAGCACCTCCACCTGCTACACACAGCCAGAGGACAGAGCACCCAAGGGTGTTGATGCAGTCCCTACAGGTTGGCATCGAGGCCGAGGGCAGGGTGGGAACGAGTGCGGAGTGCATCCGGAGGGACAAATAGAGTCATCTGGCAAAGCCATCCTGTTTTGAAGAATATTAAGTATGAAATTCTAGACCCAGGAATTAATTTCAACAATTCCTTGGAGGTTATTGTAATCAGGCCTAATTGTATAGGTGTAATCTCAGTTTGCAGTAAAATTGTATCCCTGAAAAAGTACTCCTGAAGCTAATTTTGATCTATCTGCCTTAGAAGATATCAAACATGGGCTGAGGAGAACGGTGAGCAAATTCTTGTGTTTAGTTTCTAAGGCAGCAGAAAGCATGCTCCTCGGGATCGCACACACCCACGTGTAAATCCTGTTTCTCCCGATTACTAACCTGATGTGGATCTTGGGTGATCAGGCGTTCTAAGCCTCAGTTTCCCAATCTGCAAAATGGGAATAATAATAGGACCTATTTTGCTGGGTTGTGAGGGAATAAATGAGAACATTCATGAAACGCTTAACAGAGGGCCTGGCATACAGCAGGTGCTAAAGAAATGTTGGTTCCCTTCTTATGTTGTCCCCGTGTGAAGGACCGTGAGTCAGTTTAGGCAAAGACTCTTTAACTAAGCCCCACTATACGCTAGGCGCTGTGTTAGGCACTTTATGTTCATCATTTTGAAATCCCTCAATAATTCTTCAGATAAATGCTGTTTCCATACATAGTTGAGGAAACTGAGACCTGCCAAGCTTAGGAGAGCTGCAAGGTCACACTGGCAACAGGTAGTGGGTAAGATCCGGCCCAGGTGTGTCTGATTTCAAGGGCTGTGTGTCCTTGGCTGCGTCCATGTTCTGCCTCTCCCACAGGGACTTGGACTTCACTGTGGGACGGCATTCATGGATTTGCAGCATTTCCTCCTTTTGGCAGATGTTAACTGGTGTTCGGTCTTTAATCAAGGCACAATTGAATCTGTTTTCCTACAGATTTTCATTTTGTAAAATTGGGAACGGTTTTGTAGGGAGGAACGTCTCTTCTAGCTGTCATGACATCACACATAAGCGGACAGTCTTCAAAGTTCAACACAGGAGTACACGATCTGGTTGGCTGGGGCTCGAGATTTAGTGTGAAAGCCTCCCGTAGCCCCTCACAAAAGGGCCGTGCTCAGAGCTAGCACCTGATAGATATTTGTGTAAAGAGTGAATTAGACTGAGTCACTGCGCTCCTGCTAGACCATCCTCCCCCTGTTCCTACGCTGTTATCCTGGCTCGGGCTCACATGCTGGGCTTTGCTCCTGGGCCCCTGTGCAGGTGCTTAGTGGGGGTCGATTACACTTAGAATCACAGATAGAGGTGAGTGAAGGAGACAAAGAGGGAGAAGCAGCTCAGAATGAGATGACAGACAAGATTCAGCCACAGAGAAACCCGAAAGAGAAAAAGCGGCGTGTCGGTCACTGTGAGGGTCCCAGGAAACCGCTCTGGAATGGCTGATTTAGACTGGGTACGGCTTCTGATCGGGTCTTTTTTTTTTTTTTTTTTTTTGCGGTACGCGGGCCTCTCCCTGTTGTGGCCTCTCCCGTTGCAGAGCACAGGCTCCGGACGCGCAGGCTCAGCGGCCATGGCTCACGGGCCCAGCCGCTCCGCTCCTCCCCCATTTTGTATTCCCACTTTACACAGGGAATGTGAGTGTATCAGAGAGACAGCACTGAGCCCAGGAGATGGCAACCGATTCTGCCGAAAGGCTTTACCAATATTTTCTTTCGACATCTAGACCCCCTTCATCCCCTGACATTCCAGAATAGTCTCTTGAAAATGAGATAGAGAGGAAACAGAAGAAACAATATCGAGGTAGGCCCGTCTTATTAAGTCAAAGGTTGGTTTCCGGAGCCCTGAATAGAGGGCGCTTGGCTTCTTCTCACGGTCTGTCTGCTCTTCGCAGCCTTGGCAGGTCAGGCTGTGGAGGGTGTGCCTTGATGACCACAGGTCAAGGGCAGCTGAGGACAGAGAGAGAAGGGATGGTACTGCTGGGGCAGTGGGACCTTAGAAGGTTAATTCGGAGCAGATGCCAGAGCACTAGATAGAAGTCAGCCATAGGACAAGGGAAACAAATGGAAATTGATAATAGGAAAAAAAAACTGTGTTGAAACTTAGAAATGCTTGAAAAGTAAAAGAAGAAGAAAAGAAAGAGAAGACGAAGAAACCAAAAAAAAAAGAAACAGGAAAAACTCTGTTCCTGTAAATAAAATTCCTGAAATCCTATGATTGCATTATTTAAGTAAAATGTGGGATAAGGTAGCCTGTGCTGGAAGCAGCCCTGCTCTGGAGACCTTTGGGTTTGCAAACCATGGGCAAGTCACTCAGCCATTCCCAGCTTCAGTTTCTTCACTGGTGAAATCGGGAGTGCCTTCCAGCTTTACGAATCCATTCAGAGGGCTCAAGGGACAATAGGTCTTGTGCACATCTGGCTGGTTCCAGCGCACAGCCGGAACACGCCTGAGAAGCCTTGGCTTTGGGGGCTGCCATGTAAACACAAGGTAGGATAAAATACAAAATAAACACAGCCACAGTGACCAGAAGGAATCCTTCCTTGGGGGTAGGGGTGGGGAGAGTGCAGGCAGAGAGGGGGACGCTGGGCTTTGGCACAGAGAGCAAAGGCAGAAAACCACTATTCCCACAGGCCGCCCGGGCTCAGGTCACTGCTGCCCAGCGCCCTCCACCCGGACAGGGAAAAGCAATCTTCTGCCCAGGTCTCTCTCAAGCCGTCTCCACAGGAATGCAGATAGGAGTACCAGACCTGCTCTCCTTCCTCCGGCAGGAAGGTGGAGGGGGCAGCCCAGCAGGATTTCCTGGGTAACTCCTGCCCAGGTGGCCAGGCTGCACCAGGCGCCACCAGTCCCCTTTCCAGGGGTCTCCAACTTTCCTTTCCAAAGGAAAACGGTTCCTGCTCTGAGGCTGCAGCCTTCTGAGCTCTGTGCCTTGAACTCTGAGTGGGCTCTGCTAAGTGAAATTCGGAAAAGGAAAAATAGATTTGAGGCTTGGCCAGACTTGGTGTGCACCATGACATCTGCAGTGTTGCCTTCTGAAAACATTCTTCCAGTAAGAACTTAAATAATGTTTTCCAGGAGCTTGGGGCTGAGGCCATCTGGTTCCTCCCACAGCCCCTGGATGCTCAGACTGCTCATGTCTGCCCTTCCCAGCGGCATTTCCCACCCGACCTTAGCAAAGCATCCAGTGTTCCCATAACCCGGCCTCCAGTCCAAACTGAGTTTCTCCTTCCGTTTGGGGAGTGGAGGACAGCAAATGAGGAGGGCTGTCGATTCTGAGTCACCGTGCGTGTGTGTTCTTGTACCCCGATAGCACTGTTTAAAAAGACACTAGTCTGGGCTTCCCTGGTGGCGCAGTGGTTGAGAGTCCGCCTGCCGGTGCAGGGGACGCGGGTTCGTGCCCCGGTCCGGGAGGGTCCCGCCTGCCGCGGGGCGGCTGGGCCCATGAGCCATGGCCGCTGAGCCTGCGCGTCCGGAGCCTGCGCGTCCGGAGCCTGTGCTCCGCAACGGGAGAGGCCACAGCAGTGAGAGGCCCGCGTACCGCAAAAAACAAAAAACAAACAAAAAAAAGACACTAGTCTACTCGGGTGGAGAACTTGGTCTGAGTTCATGAAGCCCATCTCCTGGCCAATCTAGTCCTGTCTTCCGAGGGCCGTGGAGGAAGATGTCCTCACGTGAGCTCTGAAGTTGGACACACCTGGGTTTGAAGCTCCACTTTCTGCTGGGTGATGTCAGCCTCAGTATCCCCAGCCGGGAAAGGGGCGGGTCAGGAGCGGCCCGGCGCGGGGTGGGCTCCCGGGATCCCGCACGCACGTGCGCGCCGCCTCGGCCGCCTCCCCCGCCAGGGCGCTGAAGATGCCCGCGCTCGTCCTCGGCGTCGCGCCCGGCCTCCTCGGGGAGCCGCGCGGGTTGGGCGCGCTCCCAGGCGCATTCCTGGCCGGGCAGCCCCTCCTCCTCGGCCTTAGCCAAGGGGCTGGCGCCTCCCCGCCTCGCTGCGATTGTCTCGTGCGGGCGGCTGCGGACGCTCCTGGACGCTGCGGCTGCAGGTCTGCGCGCGGCGCACCTGGACCCGGGACTGCGCCTCCCGAGCGCGGCGGGCCCGGCTGCGCTCCGGGGCTCCCGCCTCCCTCCCTGCCCGAGCCGCTCGGGGCCGCGCGGAGCCCCGCTCCCCGCAGGGGCGGCTGCGGCATCGGCTTGGGACAACCTCGGCAGGGAAGGCAAAGTTATTTCCCCTTCCCAAGCAGAAAGGTTCCGATTGGCAAGATGGTGCCCAACTGTCCCCGCGCGCTCTTCCTCCTGCTGCTTTTCCTCGCCTGCCCCGAATCGCGGGCTTCCCAGGTCAGTGTCCCTCCCGCCCCTCCCCTGTCCCGCTTGCAGGGGAGGCCACGCCAAGGCCGGAGGACCTGGGCTCGCCACATTCCACCGGAATGCTCGGGCTGGGGGCTTGGAGCGAGGCTGGAGCTGGGGTTCAGTTTTAAGAGGGAAGCGTGAGATCCCCCCCATCTGTCATCGGATGCATCGCGGGCCGGGCGTCTGGGAGAACCCGGGATGGTCTAGCCGAGCAGTTTGTGCGAAAGCCTCGGTCCGCTGGGGGGAGGGAGAGAGAGGGCTCCGCGTGAGAACCGTGCCTTGCAGAAAGATTGCCCTGGGATTTATGAGACATTGGTCTTCCTCAGGTCTCCAGAAGAGTTCCCTGCTCGCCCAATTAGGGTAGAGGTTGTCCCCTCCCCTCCAACTTCCAACATTTAAATTTCTAACTGAAATATCATTCTTACCACCACCAACTTTTAAATTTATTTATTTAATTTATTTTTGGCTGCGTTGGGTCTTCGTTGCTGCGCACGGGCTTTCTCTAGTTGTGGCGAGCGGGGGCTACTCTTCGTTGCGGTGCGCAGGCTTCTCATTGCGGTGGCTTCTCTTGTTGCGGAGCACGGGCTCTAGGCGCACGGGCTTCAGTAGATGCGGCGGTGGGCTCAGTAGTTGTGGCTCACGGGCTGTATAGCGCAGGCTCAGTAGTTGTGGCTCACGGGCTTAGTTGATCCCTCGGCATGCGGGATCGTCCCGGACCAGGGCTCGAACCCATGTCCCCTGCATTGGCAGGCGGATTCTTAACCACTGCGTCACCAGGGAAGCCCCACCACCAACTTTTAAAGGCTCAGAACTTTCTTAGCAGTTCGCCGCGTTTCCCAGGCAGACAGGTGGGAGGTTTCTGAAGCAGCCTCACCTGAGCCTAGGGGACCTTAGATTTGGGACTGCATTTCTTTCCCACACTTGCAGGCAGCTCGCCGTTTAATTTTTCTCTCCCTGACGTTTGTGTCTGTTGGAGTCCCACTGGATTTATGTGCTTGACCAGGTTCACTTTTACATTAAGCAGTAAAAACTCATGGTTAAAATTAAGATAAGAATGCAGATAAAAATGTGTCTTCCAAAGGTGAGACTGGAATTGCTCGATTCAGAGCCAGCTATCACCAGACTGGCTCTGGAAACTGGAGACCCCTCCCTCTGCGATGGCGTGTCCCGTGGGCTGTGGGGCAGCTACCCCAAGAATACCGTCCATAACAATAATAGTAATGGCAGACGGAAAGAAAGCTCACTGAGTGATGAGTGCTGTATTCTTTGCTAAGCATCTTGCAGGCTCTTTATTCTCAGAGCAGCGCTGTGAGTCGGGAACTATTGTCATCCCCATTTTGCAGATGAGGGAGCTGAGACCCAGGGAGATTCTGACTTACTCAAGTTTCACATGGCCAGGAAGGAGTGGAGTAAATTTAATCTCTCTCCTTGGTCTCCAAGCCTTTTCCCTTCCCCACAGACTCTCACCTATGGACTGAATACCTGACAGGCACAACCGTGGCCACCTAGAAGCCCTTGGGGCACAGGAAGGGGTTCCAGGCAGGGAGAACTCAGTTCAGACCAAACACGGCCCGTGTGAGTGCAGAATGCGGTGAGTTGCCACTGCAGGAAGTCACTCAGCCACCAGGCAGCAGAAGCCTGGTCTAGGGCCACAATCAACCCACCCAACAGAACAGTGGGGTGCCCCACCCACGATGCAGGTTACATAACAGAACCTGAGGCCCAGAGCTCAAAGCCAGAAGCACAGGTAGGTGCATCCCTAAGCCGGCTCCCCACCCAGGCCAGGAGAGGGGGCAGGGTGGATAGGAAGTACCAGAGGAAGCTGAGGGGCTCTGCACTGCCATTATCCGATCTCTGACGGTTACCTGGAAAAGTGGTGACACCTTGGCAGTTCTCAGATGTCTGCAGCTGCTGTTCAAGCAGGGAAGTAAGCTCTCTCAGGCTCTGTTCCTGGGGGAGATCTGGGTCCCATCCCTGCCCTGCCACGTCCAGGCTTTCTCAAATTCCTTCTCCTCTAAACCTTGGTTTCTTTACCTGCGAGAGCACCTGCCTCACTGGGCTTTGTGAAGGGGAAAGGGAGCAGAAGGGATTCTCCATAGAAGTTAGTTTAAAAATTCTAGTGAAACTGTCCTTCACCCAAAGTCCTATGTAGTCGGGGGAATCTCACCCCTAATCCTTGTCTGACTTTTCAGCACATCTGTCCTGGGTCACTTTGCAAGATTTCTGTGACCTGCTGTTGGAGAGCCAGTGGTCCTGGGGAAGGAGGGGAGGTTGAGCAATGTGGGGATCCCGTAAGTGGGAGCCCTTTCCCAACACTACTGCCCACTCTGTGTGGCCTTCCCCCAGGAAAAGAAACAGCCTTGCTGGGGAGACAGGAAAGGGAGAACATTTAACACACCCCACGCCTCACCCTCTTCCCCCACAATGGCTCTCGGCCTCCTCGTTGCCTGTGGGGAGGGGGGGCTATGGTATTTCAGAACGTTTCCCCTTCTCCAAAACCTCTCCTTGTGATCACATGTCACAGGATTCCAAATTCCACCATTAGAGATTCATTCTTTTGGTTGTCTACTCCCAGTTGATACATTGCTTTTTACAGTGTAATAGGAAAGAAATGTTTTTGGTGTACATTTCCATGATTTTAACCATAGAACTATGTTCTATATGTGGTACTCACCACCACAGTCAGGAGACAGAAGAGTTCCACCACCCCAAAATGACATCATCATGCCCTATGTAGTCACACCCTCGGGCACCCTAGCGCCTGGCAACACTGATCCGTTCTTCATCATTATGGTTTTTTCATCTTCACAGTGTAATATAAATGGAAGCAAAAAGTACATAGACTTTTGACTCTTCTTTAACTTAGCATAAAGCATTTAAGATTCTTCCATGTCGTTCTGGGGATGCACAGTTCCTTCCTATTGCTGGGTAGTATTCCATTGTGTGGACGTATCACAGCTTTTTTTTTAATCAATTCAGCCACTGAACTGAATGACACCCATGGTATCAGTTCCAGTTTTTGGTGATTATGACTAGAGCTGCCGTAAACATTCCCATACAGCTTTTGTGTGAATGTAAAAACACTCATTTCTCTTGGGTAAATATCTAGGAGTGGGATTGCTGGGTTATATGGTAAGTGTATCTTTAACTTTGTCAGAAGCAGCCAAACTGTATTCCATATCAGTTGTATCATTTTGCATTCCCACCAGCAATACATAAAAGACCCAGTTGCCCTGCATCCTCACCAGCACTTAATATTATCGGGTTTGTCTGTTTGTTTCTAAGTCACTCTAATAAGTATGGAATGGTATCTCATTGTGGTTTTAATTTCCATTTCTCTAATAACTGATAATATTGACATCTTTTCATGTGCTTATTTGCCATTTGAATAGTTTACTGGGTGAAGTGTCTGTTCAGGCCCTCTGCCCATTTTCCAAATGGGTGATTTGTTTTCTTATTGTTAAGTTTTGAGTATTCTTTATACATTCTAAATAGAAATCCCTTATCAGATGTGTGAGTTGCCAATATTTTCTCCCTATCTGCAGCTTGTCTTTAAAAAAGTTTTTTTTATTTTATATTGGAGTATAGTTGATTTACAATGTTGTGTTAGTTTCAGGTGTACAGCAAAGTGAGTTAGTTATACATACTCCTATATCTATTCTTTTTCAGATTCTTTTCCCATATAGGTTATTACAGAGTATTGAGTATAGTTCCCTGTGCTCTACAGTAGATCCTTGTTGATTATCTATTTTATATATAGTAGTGTGTATATGTTAATCGCAAACTTGTAATTTTCTTCTCCCTACCCCACCTTTCCCCTTTGGTAACCATAAATTTGTTTTCTAAGCCTGTGAGTCTATTTCTGTTTTGTAAATAGGTTCATTTGTATCATTATTTTTTAGATTCCACATAAGTGATGTCATATGATGTTTGTCTTTCTCTGACTTACTTTGACTATCTCCAGGTCCATCCACGTGGCTGCAAATGGCAGGATTTCACTCACTGCAGCTTGTCTAAGCAGTGTCTTTCCCAGACCAAAGATTTTAAATTTTGATGAAGTCCAATTGATCGATTTTTTATTTTTATACATCGTGGTTTTGGTGTCAAGTCTAAGAACTCTTTGACCCCAGATCATGAAAATTTTCTTGTATGTTTTCTTCTAAAATTTTTGTAGTTTTGCATTTTGATCTGTAATTTATTTTGAGTTAATTTTTGTGTGAAGTGTGAGGTTTATGTTGAGATAAACACTTTGCATGTAGATATCCACTTGTTCCAACAGCATTTGTAGAAAAGACTTGAATTGCCGTTGAATTGTCTGAGCAACTTTGTCAAAAATCAGTGCGTCATATGGGTTTATTTCTGCCAGTAACACACTATCTTGATTACTGTAATTTTATTTATTTAGTTAGTTAGTTATTTGGCTGCATTGGGTCTTCGTTGCACACGGGCTTTCTCTAGTTGTGGCGAGCAGGCGTCTACTCTTTGTTGCCATGCACGGGCTTCTCATTGCAGTGGCCTTTCGTTGCAGAGCACGAGCTCTAGGCGCACGGGCTTCAGTGGTTGTAGTGCGCGGGCTCAGTAGTTGTGGTTTGCGGGCTCTAGAGCGCAGACTCAGCAGTTGTGGCGCACGGGCTTAGTTGCTCCAGAGGCATGTGGGATCTTCCCAGACCAGGGATCGAACCCGTGTCCCCTGCATTGGCAGGCGGATTCTTAACCACTGCACCACCAGGGAAGTCCCGTTACTGTAATTTTATATAAGACTTAAAATTGGATAGATTTTGAGACTTTATTATTCTTTTTCAAAATTGTTTCGGTTATTATAGCTTGTATTTCCATTAAAATTTTAGAATCGGCTTGTCCCTATCCACAGAATTCCACTGGAATTTTGATTGGAACTGCATTAAACCTACTGATCAATTAGGGGCGAATTGGCATCTTAACAATATTGAGTCTTCCAATCTGTGAAAACAATATGTCTTTCCATTTATTTAGATCTTCCTTGATTTCCCTCATCAGCATTTTTTAGTTACCAACAGAAACATGTTTTGTTAGATTTATATCTAAGTATTTCATTTTTGGAGCTATTTTAAGTGGTATTAGGTTTTAAATTTTTTCATTTCCAATGCTATATTCCTTGTATATGGAAATTCAGTGGGCTTTTCTGTGTTGACATGGTGTCCTATGACTTTGTGGAACACACTTATTAGTTATAGGGCTTTTTTTTTTTTGTAGATTCCCTCAGATTTTTTTTACATAAACAATCATGTTATCTGTGAATAGAGGCAATTTTATTTCTTCCTTTCTAATCCATGCGCCATTTATTTATTTATTTAGCCTTATTACACTTATTAAAACTTCCAGTACTGTGTTGAGTAAGAGAGTGGACATTCTTGCCTTGTTCTAGAACATGCGAAGAATGCATTCCGTTTTTTAATATTAAGTGGGATGCTAGGTTGTGGGTTTTTGCAGATGCCATTTGTCAGGTTAAGGTTCTCTTCTAGCCATAGTTTGATGGAGCATTCATTATGAATGGATGTTGAATTTTATCACATGCTTTTTCTGCTTTCATTGATGTGATCCTGTGGTTTTTCTTCAGTCTGTTATTAAAGTGGATGACTTTGACTGAATTTTTAAATTTAATTTTTTAGAATTGAAGTACAGTTGATTTACAATGCTGTGTGATTGATTTTCTAATTTTGAAACCAGCCTTGCATTCCCAGATAAACCCTAATTGATTATGGCATCGTATACGTCGTCTATATTTCTGGATTCTACTTGCTGTTTTGTGAGAATTCTTGTATCTTGTTCATGAGGGATATTGGTGTATAGCAGGGGTCAGCAAACTATGGTCCGTGACCCACATCCAGTACACTGCTGGTCAAATCTGTCCACACTGATTACTTACATGTCATCCATACCTGCCTTTTGCACTGCAATTGCGGAGGTGAGCAGTTGCAACAGAGACCCTATGGGCTGCAAAGATGAAAAATTTGACTCTCTGGCCCTCTTTCTACAGACACAGTTTGCTATCCCTCATTTATGGATTTCTTCTACTGTCTTTACTTGGTTTTGTTACCAGGGTAATACTGGCTTCCTAAAATGAGTTGTGAGCTGTCCCCTTCTCTTCTGTTTTCTGGATGAAACTGTGTAGAGGTGGTGTCAGTTCCCCTTATAATGTTTGGTAGAATTGACCAGCGAAACCCTGTGGGCTTGGAGATTTCTTTTCTGGAAGGTTTTTAACTATGAATTCAATTTCTCTGACAGATACAGAACTACTTAGGGTAGCCTTTTTCCTTTGGGTGACTTTTGGTAGCTTGTGGCTTTCAAGAAATTGTTCCACAGTCCTCACTGTCTCTTGAGGTAACTGATTTTAAATGCCCTGGAAATTACTCCCCATTTCTCAACAATTGATCTCCTGTAACGACAGATGAGTACTTTGTTCCATTGTTCACTGCAGAGCCAAATAGTCTACTATGATTAATTTCCTTTCTTGTGTAACTTTTTGGTTTTCCTCAAGATTTTTCACTTTTGCCCGGTTCGTCCTCTACATAAGCACAGTTGTTTCCAATAATCTCTTTCCTAGTCCATATTCTGTCGGGCTGCTTTCCCCCTGGATCCCAGTCATGCTGACCTTCTCTGGGCTCATGGCCCTGTGGCTACCCAGGGACTTTGGCCTGCGCTGGAGTTTATGTTTTCTAGATCATATGTCTTCCTCTTTCTTGGCTTATTCCCTTGTTTTTTTGAACACGTTCTCAGGAAAAATGATGTTTTAATCTGCGATCCTTAGCCCTTCCCAGATCACTTTCCTATTGTAGATGTCACCATTTTTCTACCCTGAAACTTTAAAGCAGGCAACGGTAGCACCATTATCCCCACGCTGGAGATGGGGAGCCTGATGTGCCTGAGGAAGTGGCAGCTGAATCCTCATACTGGGAACAAAGCCAGAGGAAGGAGCGAGGGGGGGGGAAATGCCCCCATCCAGTGTCCCCCCAACTGACTGAGTCGGGAGGGAAGGAGGTGGGGAGGGTTTGAGACCTATTCCCTGGTCTGAGAACAAATGAGATGAAGAAGGGTGGAAATATGAAAACCCAAGTATGTTCCTTGCCGGTGTAGTATTGTCAGCTTATCGATGTCAATTCTACTGCCAGTTTCGATGGAGTGGCTGGACTCCAGGTTGAGATGGATTGCTGTTTGCTTGAGAACTCAGCACAAAAGGATACCATGCTCGATTAAAGGTATCTGCCGTGCTCGCAGCACCAGGAGTATTTGCTACCCTGCAGCAGGGTTTTATGCACCGGCGCCTGTATTATAAGAATACATGGGGTTGAGCGGAAGCTACGGGGACATGGGAATCATCCATTTTGAAAATGGGGCATTTCATCAAACAAATATTTGCTGACTGCCATGGCCCAGGCCGGGAACAAAACAGACAAGGACCGTGCATTTGGTTTTGAAAGGGCCGCTCTAGATCTGGAGTTGGCTGATCAGGGTGGCAGTCTGAGCTGGGCTCAGCTCGACTGTTCTGCTCAATGGCTCCAGGCTCCGCTTTTCGGGTCTGGGCTCCTCTTCACCTGTGGACGGCTGCCAGGTTAGCTGCGGCTGGTTGGTCCAGGGTGGCTCTGCTCCATGCAGCCTCTCATCCTCCAGCAGGCTAGCTGGGTTTTTCACATGGTAGAAAGTGGTCAAGGGCCAGGACGAGCAGAATGCCCAAGACTTCTTGAGATGCTGTTCTAAAATGAAGCTGGGATTTTGGCGTCCTCCAAGTGTGGTGAGGCCAACAGATCAGGAGACACTGCCGGAAAAGATAGTGTGTTACTCCCACTATCGAGGAGGGAGAATGTCATACCAAGTTGGGCTACAGAGAGAACAGCAGGCAGGAAGAGAGGGAGGGAAACTTCTGGAAAGCCTTTACTGGAGGTTTTGAGGGAAGAAATGGGTGAGACAGGTTAAGGGGACTAACCGGGTTAAGATTGGCTAGTTGGGATAATTGTAGCAGGATGGTGGTATAGGGCTGCCCCTAGTCGTCTGATGCCGAACCCCAGGTTTGTTGGTGGGGACTGGGCGGGTGTTAGTGTCTCACAAGCTTCGGAGCCAGATAAGCAGGCGGATGGGCTCTGGTTCAGTTGGTTTGCTACCAAAGGTGTGCTGGGCATGGGCAGGGAGGGTGTTGTGTTGTTTGCTGTCTCTAGGAATTTGCTGGCCCTGCCACAGAGGGGCAGTCTGTGCCAAGTCAGCGTGGCCCCAGATGTCAAAACATCACATACAGAAACTAGACAATGTGGTTAATCCAGAGCCAGCCTTGGAACTGGTATATCGCTTCCAGTGCATTCTGTTGGCCAAAGCAAGTCACAAGACCCGCCCATATCCGGAGATGGGAAAACAGACCTCCCTCTGGATGGGAAGACTGGCAGAGCCTCCTTGCAGATGGCGTGGGTGTGGGGAGGAAGAGATTGCCATTCTGCAAACCTTCATCAGTAGTGATCCAGGGCTTTACTGCCCCCAGAGACAGTGTTCAGATGGATGGGTGGGGTCAGGGTGAGGATGGGTGACCGGGAAGCTGTCCTGGCATCTTCCACTTTCTCCAGCAGCCTCCACCTTTCCCTGGCAACTTCAGGAGGGGGACTCTTTCCAAGTCCTGTCGAGGACGGCCCTGATTACAGAGAAGAGTGGAGACCCCTTTGCTCCGTGGGGCAGTTTCTGGCCCCCGGGGGCGTTGGGCAACGAGTGCTGAGGGTGTGGACTGGATGTGAACAGCTGGGGAAGGAAGCAGTGCCCTGGGTTCTCGGGTTGGCCTGGAGTCTTTCAGGCAGGAACTGATGCCCTCCCAGGCCTGCTCCCCCCTGGAGGATTCTGTTTGACACTGGACTTGATTCCAGGCAGACCAAGCCAGATGCCTGTGGAGCTGCTCACCCCACCATCTGGGCACCGGCCCCTCCCTCCATGCGCCCACCTCCACCTGCCTCCCAGCCAGCTGCCCCAGGAGGAGTGTCCATCCCCTGACTGTTGACAGAGGCCTGACGGTGCCCCTGATCTATAGGGGCAATGGTGGGCTGCCATGCTTCTACCAACTTTCCCAAGGCTTGTGCAGCCCTGGGGCCCTGGGGACAACGGGGCAGACTCCCTGAGTGGGCAGAACTTTCTATGTCCTCTCAAACCCTCTACCTGAGTCTTCCCTGCTTCTCTGGAGTTGCCTGGCACCTAAAATAAGGATGTCACAGACATCTTCATTTAAGAAAACAATAGGCACCTACAATTTGACAGGACCCAAACCTACCCATTTCAGTAAGTAAACCTCTATCTCGAGGAAGTAACCATTGATTTTCCCTGTATGCGGGAAAACACGTGTCCCTCTGGCAGTCTGGGCGCCAGACTCTGCAGAGGGAAGCAGCTTAAATGGGAAGCAAAGCCCAGGGAGCTCACCTTGGGGCTGCGTTTCCAGGTAAGACTGAGACGTGACATCATTCACATCAAAGACTGGAGGTGTGGGAGTGGGATGGCAACTCCAGGGACTCAGGAGACCCTAGGCTGCCCCCTGACCTCGCCGTTGTCACCTGGTTGGCTCCTGACTCAGACATGTCTCTTTATGCCGGGGATCAGGTTACCTCTAGACCCTCAACAGAAGGGGCGCGCTGCCGGCTCAGGAGATGCCCTTCCCTCTGCTCCCCTAGGCTGGGCCTCTCGTCTCTGCGGGAGGGGTTGGGGGCAGAGTGTGATCGGTAACTGGGTGCACGGCCCAGGGAGCCGAGAGAATCAGAGGATTCTTGGCTGACCTGAAGAAAGGGAAAGCCCCGGGGGTGTCTGTAGGCAAAAAAAGACAAAAAGAAAAGCTTCTTCCAGGGAAGCATCAGACACCATCAGTCATTTACACTGTGGTGTGAAAAACATACAGACTTGTCGGTATTACCTCCCAGCGCCTTCTCTGATGGCATAATTAAAGATTTTATCTTCCCAGAAGGAATCTAACTAGCAAGGTTAGATTCTACAGCTATTCTACAACTACGTCCTGAGAGCCTTTCCTGCCAGGTGATTCTCTGGGTCTGGCGGGGCAGCAGGGCCCGAGGCAGTGTAGCAAGTGGAGAAGACCCTGAGTGCCTGGTCTGTGTTCCGGCTCTGATGCTTCCCGGCTGAGTGACCCGGGGCAAGTTCCTGCCTCTGTGAGTCAGTCTCCTCCTCTGAGATGCCTGTCTCGTGGGGTTGTAGGAAGGAGAAAATGAGTGACATTCAGAGAACAGGTCTAAAGTAAGGGCTCAGTACGTGTTAGGGTAGAGAACGATGAGGTGGACACAGACCCTGTTGTCACGTGGCTCACCAAGCAGGCAGAGAAAAACAAGACAAACCTGAACGTATCTGGAGGCAGAGCGTGGAAGTGGGGTGTTGTGTTGGAGGGTGGCCAGGAGGCTGCTTAGTACTCAGTAGGCAGGTAAGGGCTCTTTGAGAAGGGGTTTTCTAAATGAAAATGGAAAGACAAGAGCCTGGCTTTCAAGGACCAGGGGCAGAATCTGGGCAGAGGAAACAGCCAGTGCAAAGGCCCTGAGGTAGAAGTAATCTTGCTGAGGTGTGTGGAGAAACACAGAGGAGGTCTGAATATTGGGACACAGAAGGTGCCTGATCTGGACACAGTTGGAGGTGGCAAGGCTTGATCACATACGGCTCTGTAAGCAGAATAATGCCCTCCGCCCAAAGATATCTATGTTCTTATCCCAGAAACCTGAGACTCTTACCCTGATTTTAGCCCAGTGAGTCCTGTGTTGGGGTTCTGACCTCTGTCTTTTGGGAAGCTTCGATTGCAGGAGGGCCCGGGAGGATGCAGGGAGAGCAGGTGGCACGCAGGTGCAGGTGCAGGACAGGGTAGTTCCTGTCGCACCATTGCCTGCTCACGGAGAAACGCTTGGGATTTTTCGCTAGCGAAGGTAGGAAGATCTGAAAGTGTACCACGTGTGTCATTGAGCCTTCACAACCATCCAGGTGAGTTACTTTAAGAGTAAGGACTCCAAGGCTCCACCTCTCATGCATGGCCATGCCTACCGCACTCACCTCATCAGTCCCCTTCATTCCGCCCACGCTGCCCGCCAGGACCGGGCCCCCCAGCGCCCTCCGCCTCCTTGGCGTCAGCCCCAGGAGACCCGGTCAGATCCAGATGTCCACTTTCACAAGTCGCAGAAATCTTGGATCATGTGTGAATGTGCACACGTGTGGGCTGACGTTCCCTGAAGGGTCCATGCGTGTGTTGGGGGGGACAGTGGGGGGACTGAGAGGGTCGGCTAGCAAACTGGGGCCTCTGAGCCCCTCGTCCTGGTTCCCTCGGGCTGAAGAGAGAAGAAGAATGTACTTTCCCAGTGGGTGGACTGGGCACAGTGTGAGTGGTAATGTAGCCTTGCCATTGACCAACCAGATGCCCTGAGCCTCAGTTTCTCTAGCTGTGAAATGGGGATAACCATGCCTGCCTAGGGGGGCTGCAAGGAGGACTAAATGAGATAATGATGGCTCCGTTTCTTACGTCAGTACCTGGCACGAAGTAGGATGCTTAGTGAATATTTGCGGAATAATGAATAAATGAATGAATTATGGAATCATTCTGTTGTACATGTGAAACTAACAGAATGTTGTATGTCAATTATACCGCAATAAAAAATGTAATATAAAAAAGAAGAAAAATCAAACAAAAAATGAGTAAGTGAGGAGAAGATGTGATATACTAAGTTTCTTTTTCCTCTTCTTTTCCTCTTTATTTTCTCAACTTCCTCTCTCCTTCTCTACTCATATTGGGTCAAGTCCCAAAAGGAAGTAAGCAAAACATGCCCCATTTCTGCAGCCAGGAGGTCCTCAAGTTATGGAGAGAGGTGAGGGGAAGGCCCAGTACCAGGGGGCTCCACAGGGGACTGTGGCTGGTTTTATATGTGTGTGTGTATGTGTGTATGTGGTATGTATATGTGTATTGTGTGTATGTGGTATGTGTGTGTGTATATGTGTATTGTGTATGTGTGTGTGTGCACGGAGCTCCCCACTGGGCTGGGCATTAGGGGAGATATTTGCTGGACGTAAAGTGATAGTGTTAAAGGCACAACCAAGTCTGCAGGTGAATGTGGCCACGGGAAGCTTGGCTGGGCAGCAAGCAGGTGAAAGAATATGGTGGATTTGGGGAGTAAGATGAGGAAGACTGCCCTGGGCTCACACTTACATCTTCCTTCGCTCCTCATTCATCTGTTTTGTTGGTTTGCTCAAATGAGCATCTCGTGTGTACTCAGGTCCTGTCCTCAGTGATGAGGATTCCAAGTTGCCTGTAACTTGTTCTCCGCCCTCAGGCATGCAAAGGGGCCAGGAGAGAGGTGACCAGAGCTGCCTGTCAAGGGGGTGCTAGAAAAGGAGAGGAGTCGGGAGATGGACAGAGGAGGGCTCCTGGGGGGTCTCCATGGACCCCTCTCTGAAGTTTCACATCAGGGTCTGGAGGAGGCCTGCTGGGATTTCAATACTGGATGTGTCACTGTGGCCAAGTGACTGCTTGGCTTCCTTGCCTGTAAAGTGGGTGTAATAATGGTGCCCATATCCCGGGGCTGTCGTGAGCATCTAACGAGTTCGCTTGTGTGCAGTGTGGTGGCGGTGTTGCCTCTTGGCTTCCACTGTTGTCATTGTTCCCGTGGCCATTTCAAAAAGTAGACAAGAATTGAGTTGGGGCGAAAATATAGAATTTTGGGCAGCCGGCATCGTAAGAAACCAAAATGCCCTGAGTACACAAAGGGAGACTCTGCTGGAGGGTTGTGATAGCTAATTTTATTTGTCCACTTGGCTAGACCAGATATTTAGTGAAACACCAGTCTCGATGTTGCTGTGAAGGTTTTTTTTTTTTTGGCCACACGGTGCGGCATGCAGGATCTTAGTTCCCTGACCAGGGATTGAACCTGCGGCCCTGCAGTAGAAGCATGGAGTCTTAACCACTGGATTGTCAGGGAAGTCTCTGTGAAGGTATTTTTTTAGACTTGATTAGCATTAAATGGTAGACTTTGAGTAAAGCAGGTTGCTATCCATAATGTGGGTGGGCTTCATCCCAAAGACTGAGGTCCCCAAAGAAGGAGAGCTTTATGCCTCCAGACGGCCTTTGGAGCTACAATACCAACTCTTCCCTGGGTCTCCAGCCCACACTTTGCATGAGCCAATTCCTTAAAATAAATCTCTCTCCTTCTCTCTCTCTCTTTCTACAGGGTGTGTACAGATACAATTGGTTCTTCTTGGTTCTGTTTCTCTGGAGAACCCTAAAACAAGGGCCTTGGGCACCTCCCCAAGTAAAATTCCCTCACTTCTCCCAGAAGTGTCCTTCCTTTACTCTTCTGTGTGGGTGCTGGGTCAAGGTCACTGGAATGAGAGAAGTTGAGGAGTTCTAACCCGCTTCTGATTTGGCCTAAAATTAAAAAAACAAAACAGAACAAAACAAAAAAACTTTCGGAGAAAAAAAATCTTGTGCAAATTCTACATGACTCAGATGCAGAGAGCCTCGAGCCTTGGCTAGCAGGCACACACTTGGCAAGTGTGCTCCGTCCTTTCATAGATCTAAAGGCATCAAAACATCTGTGTTCCCATTAACAACATGCTGACATGACACATAGCTGTGGCTTAGAAGAAACCAGCGTGAGAGGGCCCTTCCGAGGTCCAAGGGGTCATCCGTGGCTGCCTGGAGGGGTCTGGGGCTCTATTATCCTTGAGGTAGCTCTCAGAAATAGCCACTGTGCCGAGACTGTCGCTGTCAGGATGACCGTCGAGCCAGGTCACGTGAGAATGGAGCCTCCAGGACCCCCCATCCTTGTGCCCCCCCATGCCTGGGCCCTTCAGGGCTTTGAGAGCTGGGCTTCACTTGTAAACGGAGCCCAGATGGCAAGGAAGCCTGGCTGGGGTGGGAAGGTCCGCCTACCGGGTTCTGGCACGGGCATGGGGTGAGCTGGGGGACACACATCATCTTTGTCTGTGTCCACCCCTGGGCCAGCAGGTGGGGTCTCGGGAGCTGGTCAGCCTCCCAGGAAGAGGGCCGTTGTCAGCCCCGAGGCGTCTCCATTAGATCCATGTGAGAGGGTGGGTTGGAGAGAAGATGGACAAGACTTGCCCTGGAGGAGCGGTGGGGTGGCTGGAGGGTAGTTCTGTGACCTCCTTGCTCCCAGGAGCCTGACCTCATCCCAGCTCAGGAAGAGCTGGCTGGGGTGACTGCTGTTGCTACTTCTGTCTCTGCTTCTGCTCGTCTCTGCAAACACTGCCCTTGGTGTTGAGTTCAGGGAAGCGACCAGCCCTCTGCGGCAGAGTTTGATACCAGAAGCGATAAATCTTGATCTTTTTCCTACTCAAGGATGGAAGAGTTTCACTGCATGTCTTTTCTTGATTCCATTACAAATACGTTATTAACTCTAAGAAATGGAAACGAATTTTCATTATTTATTGTCAATGGCGTAGCCAGGTTTGGAGCCAGGTATTGAAAGGATGCAAACTTAGACCATTTGAGGGTTTCTTCTTTGAGAAAAATATTAAAAATGAGAGTCCTGGAAGGGACTTCCATGGGGGCACAGTGGTTAAGAATCTGCCTGCGAATGCAGGGGACACAGGTTCGAGCCCTGGTCCGGGAGGATCCCAAGTGCCGCGGAGCAACTAAGCCCGTGTGCCACAATTACTGAGCTTGCACTCTAGAGCCCGTGAGCCACAACTACTGAGCCTGCGTGCCACAACTACTGAGCCCGCGTGCCACAACTACTGAGCCCGCGTGCCACAACTGCTGAAGCCCATGTGCCACAACTACTGAAGCCCACACGCCTATGGGCTTGTGGAGCCCATGCTCCACAACAAGAGAAGCCACCGCAACGAGAAGCCCGCGCACTGCAATGAAGAGTAGCCCCTGCTCACCGCAACTACAGAAAGCCCGTGCGCAGCAACAAAGACCCGATGCAGCCAAAAATAAATTAATTCCTTAATTTTAAAAAGAGTCCTGGAAGAGACCTTGGCAGGTGGGGGCCCTGGTTTGGCAGCTTCCTCTGAGATACGCCTTCCTTCCCCCTGGTATGGAGACTTCCTCTTCCCAGCCCTTCCCCCCACCTCCCCCCCCCACCCCCTTGCATGGATTTGACCTTTGCCCAGTCACAGCCTTTGTGAGCCTTCCTGCCCAAGTGGACAGTTGCTTTTTACAGTTGGGGTCTGGGACCCTGAGATGGGAATCCAGCTTTCACTGTGGCAGGGCCAGGCTGAAATTCAGATGGGTGACACCTGAGGGTCCAGGCTGTTTCCTGTCCCCCAGCCTCTGAGACCCTGGCAGCCCCTCAAAGCCCCCTCAGGCCGACCTCATTGACGAGCTATGTTTATAAAGAAGGAAATGATCCGTTCCCATGTGTGGCTTCTCTTGGCCCAGAGCAGATGGTGGGTGTGGGAGGAGAAGTGGGCAGACGAATGGAGGGGGGCAAGGAGACCCCCTTCTTGGACAGAAAAGAACACAGAGGAACAGAAGTGAAATTGAGGCTCAGGGTCCAACTTTTGCTCTGCTCACTGACATGGAAATGATGCCACAACCCAGAGTGGAGAGTAAAGAGTTAATGTAGGACCTGCGTCCCTTGGTCCAGCACCTGCAAGGTGATGCCTGTGTGTGTGTGTGCATGTGTATCTAATCCAAAAGTTAAAACCTCACAAAAAATGAACAGTGGTTGTCTTTGGTCATGGGACTTGTCCTTTGTTCTGATGTGTTTTTCTGCGTTTGGAATGGTTTTGCAGGAAGCATGCTTTATTTTTATGATCAAGCAAAACGATAAAGCTTTCTCAGTTTGAAAAGGGCAAACACTTGGGTTCTCAGTCCCCCTCCTATGACGTGATTTGTCTCCATGATGCCTCCTAATGTCCCCAAGGTGCAAGACCTCTTGAGCATTTGACTTGGTGCGAAGCTTTCTAGCCTGTCATCCATCTCTGCAGATAAACTCAGTTATGCCTCTGAGGCATAAGCTGAGGTCCACTGCAGGTGATGGATTCTGAGCGTGGCTCCTGGGGACTCCATTTCCAGCACTTTGGGATCAAGGGGCTGCCCTGTTAGTAGCAGCTGCTGCACAGACCCATCAAACCTCATGTCGAGAGGCAGTCATTCTTTTCACTGCCCTGGCACCCTGGCTCTGCCCCGCCATGCTGACTTGCCAGGAAGACAAGGATCTTCCTTTTTTTTTTTTCCTTGCAAACTTTATGTCTCCCCCCCACTGAGTTTTATTGAGATATAATTGTATAATATAATATAAATGTGTAATAGCCTTGTATTAGTCCAAGGTATACAACATAGTGATTTGCTCTATGTATATATTGTGAAACGATCACCACAGTAAGTCTAGTTAACATCCATCAACTCACACAGTTGCAATTTTTTTCTCGTGATGAGAACTTTTAAAATCTACTCTCTTGGGCTTCCCTGGTGGCGCAGTGGTTGAGAGTCTGCCTGCCGATGCAGGGGACACCGGTTCGTGCCCCGGTCCGGGAAGATCCCACATGCCGCGGAGCGGCTGGGCCCGTGAGCCATGGCCGCTGAGCCTGCGCGTCCGGAGCCTGTGCTCCGCAACAGGAGAGGCCACAGCAGTGAGAGGCCCGCGTACCACAGAAAAAAAAAAAAAAAAAAATCTACTCTCTTAGCAACTCTTACATATGCAATATATTGTTGTTAACTATAGTCACCATGCTGTACATTACATGCCCAGACTTATTTAACCTAAAACCAAAAGTTTTTTTTTTTATAAATTTATTAATTTAATTTATTTATTTTTGGCTGTGTTGGGTCTTCATTGCTGTGCATGGGCTTTCTCTAGTTGTGGCGAGTGGGAGCTACTCTTCATTGTGGTGCGTGGGCTTCTCATTGTGGTGGCTTCTCTTTGTTGTGGAGCATGGACTCTAGGAGCATGGGCTTCAGTAGTTGTGGCACGCAGGCTCAGTAGTTGTGGCTCGCTGGCTGTAGAGCGCAGGCTCAGTAGTTGTGGCACGCAGGCTCAGTAGTTGTGGCTCACTGGCTGTAGAGCGCAGGCTCAGTAGTTGTGGCACGCGGGCTCAGTAGTTGTGGCTCGCTGGCTGTAGAGCGCAGGCTCAGTAGTTGTGGCACAAGGGCTTAGTTGCTCCGTGGCATGTGGGATCTTCCCGGACCAGGGCTTGAACCCATGTCCCCTGCATTGGTGGATTCTTCACCACTGCACCACCAGGGAAGCCCCTAACCAAAAGTTTTGACCTTTTGACCCCCTTCACTCACTTCTCTAACCCCCCGACCCCCTGCCTCTGGCAACCACCAATCTGTTCTCTGTATCTATGTGTTGGGGTTTTTTTCAGATTCCATATATAACTGAGATCATACAGTGCTCACCTTTCTCTGTCTGACTTATTTCACTCAGCATGATGTCCTCAAGGTCCATCCTGTTGTCACACATGGCAGGATTTAATTCTTTTTTATGGCTTTTCCTACATTTTCTTTTTGCATTCATCCATCAGTAGACGTTTAGGTGGTTTCCATGTCTTAGCTATTGAAAATAACGCTGCAGTGAGCATGGGAGTGCATATATCTTTTCGAGATATGATTTTGTTTCCTTTGGAATTGCTAGACCATATGGTAGTTCTATTTTTAATTTTTTGAGTAAACTCCAATCCGTTTTCCATAGTGTCTGCACCAATTTACATTCCTACCAACAGTGCACGAGGGTTCCCTTTTCTCCACATCTTCACCAACACTTGTTATTTCTTGTCTTTTCTATAATAGCCATTCTAACAGGTGTGAGATGATACCTATTGTTGTTTTGATTTGCATTTCTCTGATGATTAGTGATGTTGAGCATCTTTTCATGTACCTGTTGGCCATCTTTGGAATATCTTCTTTCGAAAAATGTCTATTCAGATCCTCTGCCAATTTTTTTTCTTTTTTTTTTTTGCCGTACGCGGGCCTCTCACTGCTGTGGCCTCTCCCGTTGTGGAGCACAGGCTCCGGACACGCAGGCTCAGCGGCCATGGCTCACAGGTCCAGCCGCTCCGAGGCACGTGGGATCTTCCCGGACCGGGGCACGAACCCACGTCCCCTGCATCGGCAGGCAGACTCTCAACCACTGCACCACCAGGGAAGCCCTTCTGCCCATTTTTTTTTTTTTTAATTTTTAATAGAACCTCCTCATAAGTAAACTCGAATTCACATGTACTCTTTTTGTTGTTGTTGTTGTTGTTGGGGGTAGGAGTTTATTAATTAATTTATTTATTTTTGCTATGTTGGGTCTTCGTTTCTCTGTGAGGGCTTTCTCTAGTTGTGGCAAGCGGGGACCACTCTTCATTGCAGGTGCGCGGGCCTCTCACCGTTGCGGCCTCTCTTGTTGCGGAGTACAGGCTCCAGACGCGCAGGCTCAGTAGTTGTGGCTCACGGGCCTAGTTGCTCCATGGCATGTGGGATCCTCCCAGACCAGGGCTCGAACCCGTGTCCCCTGCATTAGCAGGCAGATTCTCAACCACTGCACCACCAGGGAAGCCCCTGCCCATTTTTAAATCAGATTTTTGTTTGTTTGTTTGTTTCTTATTTTTTTTATCGAGTTGTATGAGTTCTTTGTATATTTTTAGATATTAACCCCTTATCAGATATTTTGCAGATGACTTGCAAATATTTTCTCCCATTCTGTAGGTTGCCTTTTCATTTTGCTGATGGTTTCCTTCGCTATGTAGAAGCTTTTCAGTTTGATTTAGTTTCACTTGTTTATTTTCTCTTCTGTTGCCTTTGCTCTTGGTGTCAAATCCAAAAAATCATTGCCAAGACTGAAGTCAGAGATCTTACTGCCTATGTTTTCTTCTAGGAGTTTTATGGTTTCAGGTCTTATATTCAAGTCTTCCATCTAATTTGAGTGGATTTTTGTATGATGTTAAGAGAGAGGTCTAGTTTCATTCTTTTGCCCGTTACTGTCCACTTTTTCCCAGCACCATTTATTGAAGAGACTGTCCTTTTGCCACTGTATATTCTTGGCTCCTTGGTCATAAATTAATTGACCGTATATGCATGGGTTTATTTCTGGGCTCACAAGGATTTTCTAACACTTTGTTCGGTTAGAATCACTCCCGTGAGGTCAGAGGCAAGGACGGAGATCTCCTGACTTTCCCTCAGCAAGTCCGCCCACCCCCCTTCCCCCTCCTTCCCCGCCCGCATGTGGCCTTAGTGTGCTTCGTCTGGAAGGTCTTTCCACTGTGACTGGAGAGATGAGCACATCTCACCTGTAACGAGCACCTTGAGGAAAAGCCACTGGTGCCTGCCATCCACGGTGCAGGGCTAAGGGGGGCTCGGGGCAGTGCCACCACACGCAGAAGACAGTTTGCCCAGACCCAGGAGCTCTGGGGTTCGACTCACTTGACTGCCCAGAGGCCCCATTCACTCCACTCCTGCTGCCCTTCTTTCTGTGCTGACTGGAGCCTCATGTCCCCAACCCCAGGTTCCCGGCAGAGGCCTCGGCATTGATCTCTTGTCCCCTACTTCAAAACTCAGCCCTTCCCTGTCCCCTGGAACAGCCCTCTCCCAGCTATCACACCCTGGGGGCAACTGCTGGCCTGGTTCAGTGTGTGAGATTGTCTCCTCCACCCCTCCCCGCTTCCTGTCCCCACTGCCCTTGCTCCCCGACCTGAGGTCTGGACGGGAGTTAGAAACCCACTCCTGTGGGATACTTTGCTTGGGTCACAGAGTTATCAGTCCCTAGTGCAGATTAATCAATAAGACCATTCACCACACCGGGGCGTTTGTGAAATGCTCTAGGGCATAAGGCAGCCACTGGGGCAAGGACTGCTTGGGGGGGCACTGGGGCGGTAGTCAGCAGGCCCCAGCCTGGCTCTACCGCTCATGAGCCACATGCTTTGGGACAAGTCACCCGACTCTCAGCCTCTGTATCTTGACTGTGAAATAGAGACAGTCCCAGGCCTTCACGCAGGGTTGCTGCGAGCCAGTAGTCCTCTTAGAAGTAGGAAGTAGCTTTCTAAACTATGAGGAACTGCAGAAATGTGAATCACACATGAGCCACGAAGCCATCTCTGAAAGCGGCTCTTTTTTTTTTTTTAAGGGAAGGGAGGGACTTCCCTGGCGGTCCAGTGGTTAAAACTTCACCTTCCAATGCAGGGGGTGCGGGTTCAATTCCTGGTCAGGGAGGTAAGACCCCACATGCCTCGTGGCCAGAAAACCAAAACATAAAACAGAAGCAATATTGTAACAAATTCAATAAAGACTTGAAAAATAGTCCACATCAAAAAAAAAAAAAAGGAATCTTTAAAAAAGAATTAAATAAATAAAGGGAAGGGAGATGGGTGTGGGAAATCAGGACTGGGTGGATGGCTGTGCTGGGCAGGTAGGGGACTGCAGGAGGTCACTACCCAGGTGCCCAGAACCTGTGTGGGAAGGGCCACAACAAGGGAAGGAGAAGGAAAACAAACAGAACTTCCCAGAAATGGCGTTCGGGGCCAGGCGCAGTCAGGCCCTGCTTAGGGTGGAGGCCAAGGAGCCCCCATGGATTAACGAGCTCCAGGGGCAACTGGGGATTCAGCTTTGTCAAAAGCATCCATTGAACCAGGCCAGTGAGTCATCTGTTTGGTGAAATCTCCAAGGTGCAGCGGCCTGGCAGCCTCCCTGGGAGAGAGGCTGCAGCTCTGTTTCCACCGCGGTGGCAGCGCTCCATTGGCGAAGCTGGAAGCCACCCAGGCTGCGGAGGCCACATGCCTGCCTGCCGCCTGCTGACTTTTAGACATTTTTTTCTAATTATAAAAGTAATAATCGTTGTAGAAAAACATAAGTATAAAAAATAAAATGAAAAGCGATCCACAAGCCTATCCCTAGAGAAAGCCATCATTCTGTTCTCCTTTGTTCCGTGCAGGTCGTATGAGTCAGGTTGGAACAGGCTATGCTGAGGTAACACACAGCGCCCGTGTGAGCCACGGCCATGGTCCTATAACTGCCCACTGTATTCATCTCTCCTTTCCTCCTGTTCACTCCCTGGCTCTTAAAGGCAATTAGGATCAGAAACCTTCAGATTTTTATCACTCCGCATGATGCTGGGTATTGCTTTAAGTTAGTCTTTATCGGAATAAACACAAGCCTCCTTTTTCTATTTTTTAAGGTTTTTAAAAATTGTCAGAACTCGGTGTTGACTTCTAGTGAATGCTTCTTTAACTCTATTGGGTTTTTTCTTATTTGCCCTGTTAGATTTTTGAAAGTATAAGAACCACTGGGGGGCTTCCCTGGTGGCGCAATGGTTAAGAATCCGCCTGCCAGTGCAGGGGACACGGGTTTGAGCCCTGGTCCGGGAAGATCCCACATGCCAGGGAGCAACTAAGCCCCTGCGTTACAACTACTGAGCTTGCGCTCTAGAGCCCGCGAGCCACAACTACTGAGCCTGTGTGCCACAACTATTGAAGCCCACGCACCTAGAGCCCGTGCTCCACAACAAGAGAAGCCACCGCAATGAGAAGCCTGCGCACCGCAACGAAGAGTAGCCCCCACTCGCTGCAACTAGAGAAAAGCCCGTGCAGCAACGAAGACCCAACGCAGCCATAAATAAAATAATAAATAAATAAATGTATATATAAAAGAACCATTGGGGATCCCTGTTTTGCCTGTTTTATACGTTTTATCATCCATCTGCTGTTAAAAATACCCAAGGGAGAAAAAAAAAAATTCAAGGGAGAAAGAAAGCAAAGGTTCCCTGAGGCCCAGATTTCAGAGCATTAACTTAGAGTGAAGAATTGGGGGGGGGCGCTGGGGGTTCTTTGGGGTACGACCGCTGATACAAGGCACATTTGCGTTCAGGTAACTGTTCCACCACCCAATCACTTAGACTCATCGCTTCTGCCCTGCGCCCTGAAAACGGGACTTTTGTTTTCGCTGAGGGGTGAACTGGGCCTCCGTTAACGTGCACTTGAGGCCGCCTTTTGGTGACCTAACCCGACAGATGTCGGGACGCCTGCTGGGGCCACTTTTACCTTGTGCTCAGTGACCCTCCAGGGTATTTGGGCCCAAGGGTCGGGTGATTTCTGGAAGCCCACGGGAGGAGGATGGGACTGAACCAGCCCCCATACTGCTGGTGGTGGTGATTTTTTTCTCTCCCCAGAACTGTCTCAACAAACAGCAGCTCCTCTCCGCCATCCGCCAGCTGCAGCAGCTGCTCAAGGGCCAGGAGACACGCTTCGCCGAGGGCGTCCGTCACATGAAGAGCCGGCTGGTGGCGCTGCAGAGCTCTGTGAGCAGAGCGGGCCCGGACACGCCCCCAGGTGGGTCCCCAAGTCACCACCCCGGGCCCCGGGGGCCTCTCCCCGCCCTGATCTCCCTTGCCTGGCCAGGGTTCACAGTGGATTGAGTCGCGGGCCTTCCCCTGCCTCCCCTTCTGTCTGGGGCTGGACGGTAGAAGTGTGTGAAGACGGCATCTGTCAGCCGTCTCCCCCCATCATCTGAGTGGTACCCATTTCCTCTTAGACCTCTTCATTCCAGGCTCAGCAACCCTCACATCTGCATAGCGTCTCCAGAGAATTGTCGAAAGGTACCACTTTCAGAGCATCAGCTGCTCTCCCTTCCCTGTCCCTATGCAGGTGGACCCTAGGTAGTTCCTTTCTTTTTTTTTTTTAATTTAATAGACTATTTTTTTGAGCAGTTGTCAGTTCATGGCAACACTGAATGCAAAGCACAGAGAGGTCCCACATACACCCTCCCGAACACACACGGCCTTCCCACCATCAACACCCTGCACTCGTGTGACCCACGGGTACAGCCTGTGAACCAACATTGGCTTCCGTTTTCCAGGCATGAAAGCAAGTCCTCGCTCCTCCATGAGTCCCCCGTTAGTGCAGTGGGGTGGGATGGAGGGGCTGCTGAGGGCAAGTCCCGTTTGTCTGGTGAGGTTGCTGGGGGCCCCCCAGACCCCTTCCCCTGGGGGGTAGGACACTGACAGACACTGGGCCTTTTCCTGGTTGTCCCAGTGACAAGCTTCCATGCTGTCAAGGTGCGGGGGTGGGGGGCTGGATTTCCTCTGGCCTCTCCTCAGGATGATTGATGGGGGTCAGGGGGAAGGTTGTATGTTTGTTCTGAGTCGTGAACCTATGGAATATCTGACATCATTTACTCACTTAAGACACATTTCTCAAGGGCCTTCTTTGTGGTGTGAGATGAAGTTTCCTGAGCTGGATTTCCTACCTTTTCAGAGACTGTGGTAGCAGATCCAGAGTCACCACAGCCCTGAGTTGACTCCTGTTTTCCTTGGCCCCAGGGGTGCAGAACTAGACCCGCCGGCCAAACCCCTCACACTTTCCAAGGCGCCGAGAGGCCCCAGCCTTTGGTGGGGCTCATCACAGCCGGACTCCGAGAGGCAGGCAGGGCATCCTTCCCTTCTCCTGCAGATGGGGAAACTGAGGCCAAGAGAAGTGAGTTAGCAGTAGTGGGTCCCAGCTCTGGTGATTTTGTTTTCTGCTAAAGGTTCACCCACACAGACCCTTTCGGTTTTCATGGGATCAGAGCTCCTGCCGTTTCTGGGAGTTTCCAAGAAGAACCTGCAGGAGATAATTTCTACAACTGCTCTGTCCATGTTAGAGGTCCCTGTCCACGAGTGTATACAGAAAGGTAGCTATGGTTAAATTGCTAATCCTCTTGTCACCAGGTTCAAGGTCTTTCTCCTCTGAACCATACAAGATTTTTCAAAGTGGCCAATTCTCTTTTTAAAGAGTTGCTGTCATGCGTTCTGTCTCTTTTGTGTTGGACATGGGGCTGGCAGCCGTCAGGACTGCCTGCAGGGGAGGGGGGTGCCACACAGGTGACGGGGGAAGGCAGAAGCTTGCTCCAGATCAAACTGCACATAGTGGGAAAATTATCTTTTCCTTTTTTTTAGAAGGGCATTTGCAGGCAGTCAGGAAGAATAATTTCTAGTCCTGGAAAATTCTTGGCCTTCCTCTTTCTGGCTTGTGTTCTAAGTATCTCCCTCCTGTTTTCCTAAGAACATCACAATCCATCAGCTTTAGGGCTTATCTCGGCCCCTCCTTCCCATGTTCCCAAATCACCAGTCATTTAACCATAGATACCTTCACTGCCAAGCTCATTCTTACATGTTATCCTCCTTCGGGAAGGTGTAGGCAGCTTCCCTGTGGCCCTGCAGACTCACTAAGACACCATCATGATGAAATGAACCAGCCAAGGGGCACGTCTTTCCACCCGACAGAAACCTTTGGCTCCCATTTGGGAAGTCCTTGCTATTCTTTTTTTTAAGACTTTTTGATGTGGACCATTTTTAAAGTCTTCATTGAATTTGTTACGATACTGCTTCTGTTTTATGTTTTGGTTTTTTTTGGCCACGAGGCACGTGGGATCTTAGCTCCCCGACCAGGAATCAAACCCACACGCCCTGCATTGGAAGGCGAAGTCTTAACCACTGGACTGCCAGGGAAGTCCCTGCAAATTGATTTTTAATTAATATGTAACCATTCATTAAGTCTACTGACATTTATGGAGCTGTGTGGAGATAACTGACTCCATCCAGTCTGGTACCATTTACCTGTGAGTTGCTCCAGCAGGTAGGTTTTCTTTTTTGAGGGTTTTAAAGATTTCTCTTCCCCAAAGAGACCCTACTCCTTTCCCCCAAAGCATTTTGAATCCTTTTCAGCACAATGCAGTAGTAGATTTTTCAGAGAGAAATATAAAGTTGTGTATTTACAGGGACTGAGACAGCGAGCTGGGAGCGCCCAAGCATTGGGTTGTGGGCTCATCCTGGCTTCCGGCTCACAAGGTCATTACCACGGGTGCCCACTTGGAGGTTCATAAAGGAAGGTGACAGCATGGTCAGGTGTTCCCCACTAACCGAAGGGCATTGAGAGTCCTCGGGGGATGGGCCAGCTCCTGCCCTTCTCCCGGGACACAGGTGGGATTTGGGGCAGAGCAGCAGGTGGCTGCCCAGTGTCCCCAGAGTGACATGTGGGCAGGTGCTCCCCTCGAGGGAGATGCTGAGCGATTCTCCATCACGCACTACAACCTACACAGCTGAAGCAATAGCTTCATTTTCATCTGTCTAAAACCCTGAAAATATTTTTACAAATGACACTTGGAACCTACTTTAAAACGTGTTAAAAGTGGCTCTGAATTTCCAGCTCAGCGAAATACAAACCCAACCTGTCACAACTCGGGACACTCCTTTTAGACAAGCGTGGACCAAGCATGGCACTCCGCTGCAGGTGGAGGAAGAACAGGGAGCGTCTCCCCTCTCTCTCCAGCCCATGGTGGTCCTTCAAGAAATCCGGTTGCTTCTGCCTTCACAGCACAGCCAGGGTTGAAGCCATAGCTTCTGGCTCCCTGCTCCCACCCTGGGCTGAGCCACCTTCATCCTGCCCCTGGCTTTACCTCCCTCTCTGTCCTCTCTCGCACTGGACATTGCACTCAATCTGCAGCCAGAGTGATGCTGTTCGCGTACAGGTCGGTCACTTCCCGCCTCTCCTCAGACCCTCCAGCGGCCCCACCTCATGCCAAGAGCCAGTTACGTGGCCTTTTCTTTCCTTTTCTGTGCCATGTGACACTGCTCTGTGTCGCTCCCTGACGCTTCTCTGGCTTCATCCCCAGCTACTGTCCAGCTCATCCTCTCCACGGCAGCCACGGTGGTCTCCTGGACATTCCTCAGACCTGCCAGGCACACACCCACCTCAGGGCCTTTGCACCGGCTTGATCCCTCTGTCCTCCGCAGATATCTGCGTGGTCATGCCTTCACCTCATTCAACTTTTTGTCCCAGGGAGACCTCCCCGGCCACCATACCCAAATTGAGCCGTCCTCTGGCATCCCCAGCACTATTCCCTACTTCATTTTCTACATGACACTTGTCACCTCTTGTCACTCCTTGCTATTTGCTTGTAGATCTTGCTTATCACGTGTCTCCCCTGCTAGAAGGGCGCTTCCCGAGAGCTGGGTTTCATCTGTTTCGTTCACTAAGTGTCAGACTCCTAATATGGTGCCTGGCAGATGGTAGGAACCCAGTAGACAATTTTTCACTCATTCATTTGGTCAAGAATTATTTACTGGGCACTCATTATGTGCCAGACACTGGGCTGGTGCCGTGATACAGCAGGGACAGGAGGCTGGGCAAGGTCCCTGCCCTCTGGAGCTGCGTTCTGAGGGAGAAACTGACAACAACTGTGGAAACAAACGCGTCAATGAGATAACGCCAACAGTTACACATGCTAGAAGAAAGCAAAGTGAGCTCACAGGGGAGGTTTTAGCAGAACGTGGTGGTTCGAGAACATTCTGGGAGGTGGAGGGCATTCAGGTCAAGACTTGGAGAGTGAGAAGCAGCCAGAGATGGGCAGCTCTGGGGAAAGAACATTCCAGGCAGAGAGAAGGGCTAAAGCCAAGGCCTGGAGGTGGGGCTGAGCCCAGCCTGTTCAGGAGAACCAAGGAAACCCCGGGTACGGCTGGGGCTCTGAGAGAGCAGAGCGAGAGGGTGGGCCCTGTGGGGGGGGGGGGGTCCCAGCTCCCACCCTCCCAGGCTGCCAGGCCCTGCCCACGACCCTGGGAGTCTCTGAGCTGCGGTCTCCTCATCTTTCACCAAGCGGGCATGCGTTACCTGTGCCCAAGAGTGCTTGGGGGGTTCGGTGACACGTGGTATGTAAAATGTGCAGCCCAGGGAATTCCCTGCAGTTCACTGGTTAGGACTCTGCTTCCACTGCTGAGGGCCCGGGTTCGATCCCTGCTTGGGGAACTAAGATCCCGCCAGCCGCGCGGTGCAGCCAGAAAATAAGAAAAAATGAAATGTGCGGCCCAGTGCACAGCCCGGAGCAGGCACTCGCCCTCAGGGCGCCGAGGGTGAGAAGCCTTGTAATCCAGAGTGATGTCTAAACGGCCGTGGGCCTTCTTTTCTTCCTTACAGTCTCCTGCCCTGCTCTGAGCACCCCTCCAGACGGCAGAAAGTTTGGGAGCAAGTACTTAGTGGATCACGAAGTCCATTTTACCTGCAACGCTGGCTTCCGGCTGGTTGGGCCCAGCAGCGTGGTGTGTCTTCCCAACGGCACCTGGACGGCAGAGCAGCCCCGCTGTAGAGGTACGGTCCTTCCTTCCCAGGGGCCTGCCAGATGGGCAGGGTCATTCCGGGGGACACTTTTCTGCCTGATTCCTCGACCGCAGAAGAGCAGACAACTTGTCTGATGACCACAGCCTGGCTTGGGCCGGCATCTATCTACATAAGCCCTCGCCAGACCCTCCCAACGATTGAGTCTTCTTATTTTGCACGTGGGGAAATGGAGGCACAGAGAGGTGAAGGAACTTGCCCAAGGCCACACAGCTGGGGGACAGGCTGAACTGATTCATACCATACACTCTGACCCCAGAGTTGGGGCAAGAAGTCTTCTGTGGGTTAGGGGAGGGGCAAGAAGAGGTACTACAGGGAAATGTGCCTCCTTTGGGCTGCTTTGTTCTGGGGCTGTAGTTTACTGGCGAGCCTCTTGGTGATCTGTAGGGTGGAGGAAATTTCTCAGGTGTCCTTTGTGACTGCTTTGGGACTTGGTGTAGACAGGCTCCAGGAGAGACCATTGGGATGAGAGGGGGGCATGAAAAGGCTTCTTTTCTCTGTGCTAAGCTTGAAAACAGTACTTTCTTGGCACGCATAATTTGTTGGTTTTTTAAAAGTGTGTGGTCAAAATATCACGGATATCCTGTTCGTTTTCAGAACAGGATTCACGGGACATCTGCTGGGGCAGAATGTCCATGATTTTAGCCCAAGCATTGAAGGGGAAAATGCAAATATTACATAAATAAGTCCGTTGTCAAGAGTAGAATGGAGAGGACTTCAAATGCATAAATAACTTGAAAATGTAAAGGAACATCAGAAAACAGACTTCCCTCGTGGTGCAGTGGTTAAGACTCCACGCTCCCAAGGCACGGGGCCCGAGTTCGTTCCCCGGTCAGGGAACTAGATCCCACATGCATGCTGTACCTAAGAGTTCACATGCCGCGACGAAGGAGCCCGCCTGCTGCAACTAAGACCTGGGCCAGCCAAATAAATAAATAAATAAAATATTTTTTTAAATGTTAAAAAAAAAAAAGAGGCCATCTCTGAAGACGAGTGTAGGTTGACATGAGAGGCACAGGGCAACCAGCACCACATTCGTGGACCTAGACTTCTGTTTCCCCCTCCTGGGAAGAACAGTGATTCAGAGGTTGATGACAGGTACCAGCTCGCAGACTTACCTGGGAGCCAGCCAGGAAATGAAGCCACATGACCTGCAAACACACCGGGGGAAATGCCAGTATCTGGATTTACCCTTGACCCTGAAAGATCTCCATCCAGGAAAAGCACCTTATGTGTGCTAAAAACTATGGTAGCAGAGGTGGGACCACAACAGCATTTCATTGTCATTGCTTTGGGTGTCTGTATTTTTAACTTACAGATTGAGTTACTGACCCCAGTTGGTTTCTTCCTCCGAGCAGCCAGGTGCCTCTGATGGCCCCACCAACTTCCATGAGGTGCGGGCGCATCTCACCTGTTGGTACTCCTGTCGTGGACACCCAGATGGTCATCTCCCCACCACCACCACAAACAGTGCTGACAAGGTCTTCTGATCCCCTCTCTTTGTCTCCGGGCCCTGTATATGGGGCTGGAGTTGGGGGGCAGTTGGTTGCACGCTCACTTCCTTTGAACCGAGTGCTGCCATGCTGCTCTACACAAGGGCGGCACCAGCCCATGCTCCCCCGGCAGTGCTGTGGGCAAGCACATTTTACCCAAGTGCAAGTTTTCTTTCTTGCTCAGGTCTTATCCATATTCAGCCCACAGTGGTGATACGATTTACAGTGAGCATCCTGTGGTTTAAATGAAAAGATGGGTTTGAAGGAGAAGACAGCTGAAAAATGCATATTTAGGCAGATAAGGAAGAAACACCAGAGGCTCAGGAACAAAGGAATACGTTGTTGCTTGACAAAGTTGGGACCCAAAGCAGCCCAGTGTCATCTTACCAGCCTGACTAGGATGCCTTCCCAGAGGATCCTGGGCGTGTCTGCCAGCTGCCCTGTTGACCTTGCACGTGTTAATTATGTATTAGCACCTCACCTCCCTGCAGCAGGACCCCCTTAATGGAAAACAGAGCCCTACTGCATTGTGGCCTGTGTGCTGTGGTTCCCAAACTTTCAGATGCTCCAGAGTCACCCAGAAAGCTTGTACAACACAGGCTCTGAGGCCTCAACAGGTCTACCGAGTTGGGTGAGATCTTTATGGATGAGACTTGGGAAATCTGCATTTTTCTTACAATTCTGACGTGAACCGGATTTTGAGACACACCACTTTATTGGTTTTTGCCACTGCCAGAAACAAAAAAGGATATTGAACGTTTTGAAGCACTGATGTATTGGGGCCCTAACCAATCAGAAGGGCTGCCAGGTGTGAGCCAACAGTAGGGCATGACCAGGTGAGACACCTTCACCAGCACTGACATTTTGGGAAGGTCGAGCCAGCCCTGACAAACATTAGGGCACACAGTCTCACTGAGCAGTCCCTCTCCTGAGATGTGGAGGTCACCTTCCCTGGAGGACCACTGCCAAGCGTGACCAGCAAGTCTACTGATCTTTCCCATTGTCCAGCACGGTGCTCCTCATTCACATGGAACTTCCCAGCTCATTCCAGATTCGCCGTGTGTTCTTGGTCTCCCCTCTCCCCCAGCCTCCTCTCTGCCCACTGGTCCTTCTTCCCTGACCTCCGTGCCGGAGGACGGCTTGCTGTAGCCCACCCTGGACTTCTACGAGGGCCACGTCTACTATCTAAAACCCTGAGAAGCACGGGCTCAGGGAACAAGGCGGTGGCCAGTCCACACCGAGATCTTAGAGGGATGTTTTTCATCTTACAGTTTAAGTGTAAACTGGGCATGGAGTTCACCCTCGCGTGGTGATGAAACAAAAACACTCATATGTCACGACCAAGGTGCCCAACCAGCTGTTGGACATGACCCCTCTCCAAGTGAGTGGACGGTGCCTGACTGACAGTTCTGTTCTGGGCAGGAATTTATTCGATTAATGGAGGCTGTCTCTAGCAGGAACCTCAAAGGGGGGGGGCACCCAAGCCTGTCAAGAAGGAGAAAGAAGTAGGGGCTTCCCTGGTGGCGCAGTGGTTGGGAGTCCGCCTGCCGATGCAGGGGACGCGGGTTCGTGCCCCGGTCTGGGAGGATCCCGCATGCCGCGGAGCGGCTAGGCCTGTGAGCCATGGCCGCTCAGCCTGCGCGTCCGGAGCCTGTGCTCCGCAGTGGGAGAGGCCACAGCAGTGAGAGGCCTGCGTACCACAAAAAAAAAAAAAACACAGTGGGCAGAGGTAGGCTCCAAAACTCCAGGATGGAAAACAGCCATTTAGCTTCCTGGATTAGTTCCCTTTTTCCCTTCTTACTCAGAAGAGCAGGTTTTTAAGATTTGAAGCTTCCTGAATTGAGGAAATCATAGCCACAGACCTTGTCCCTTTGACAACATGGGTAACCAAAAAACAACACGAGAGAAATAAATACCCTTGTCCCTTACCGCCATGCTGGGAAAAAAGAATTGTTTTCATTCGTCATCCCCACCCTCCCTTTTTTTAAACCTTCATTCATCCATTCATTCAACCAGTTTTCACTGGGTACCAGCTATGCACAAAGCATCGTGTTAGGGATTCAATGCTGAATCTAACAGACACTGCCCAACCTCGCAGGGCTCACACTCCAAGGTGTAGGCAAGACAGGTCACCAAACACAAAGGTCAACAAATTGACATTTGTGGTCGGTGCTTGGAAGGGATCTAACAAGGAACTGGGAGTAAATCCCATGGGGTGAGGGACAGTTGAGGGTCACTCTAAGGCGGTGACAGAAACTGAAAGGATGAGCGGGACACAGCCACGTGATGATGGTGACTAACGGGCGGCATGAGGAGGATGCCGTTCCAGGAAGAGGGAGTAACACATGCAAAGGCCCTGACAAAGGGAAGAATTTGGCATGTTTGAGGAAACAAAAATATAAAATATAGAACCTTGTTGCTGGAGCAGCGTGTGAGCTGAGAGTGAGTGAGTCCAGGTGGAGAGACTCGTAAGCCAGCTCTTGTAGCCATAGGGGCCGTGCTGTCGGTGGGGTTTTAGATCTGAGCACAATAAGCAGGTTTAAGAAGAGGGGTGTGCGGATTGGATGGGCACGTTGCTGTTGTGTAGACATGCACTGGAGGTGACTAGAAGAGATGGACGCTGGGAAACCACTTAGGTGGCTGTTAGCAGGTGCAGGGGAGAGATACAGCAGGGGAGACTGAAAGTAAACTTGGAGACAGAACTGATGGAACTTATCCCACGTGGGATGTGAGCAGGAAAGGAAGGTGAGGCTCCCAGACAGGGTGCATGAGACAATGAAGACCCAGCGACGCATGTAGGTTTGTTTTTGGTTGCTGTGTTTATTTCACTATAGTTGATTTATAATACTGTGCTGGTTTCAGATGTACGGCTTCAGATTCTTTTCCGTTACAGGTTATTGCAAGGTACTGAATATAGTTCCCTGTGTTACACAGTAAATCCTTCTTGTTTATCTATTTTATATATACTAATGTGTATCTGCTAAGCCCAAATTCCTCATTTATCCCTTTCCTTCCCGTATCCCCTTTCGTAATCATAATTTTGTTTTCTATGTCTGTGAGTCTCTTTCTGTTTTGTGAGTTGATTTGTATTATCCTTTCAGATTCCACATATAAGTGATATCATGTGATATTGGTCTTTGTCTGACTAACTTCACTTTGTATGATCATCTCTAGGTCCATCCATGTGGCTGCAACTGGCATTATTTCATTCTTTTTTCTCTGGGTGGGAATGTAAATTAGTAGGTTTGTTTTAAACAACCTGTGTGTGGGTCGTTGACCCGAATTCCATTTTGGTCATGTTAACATGTCTGTGCAACATCCCAGTAGAGATCCGTACATTCAACCCACAGAGACCATCGGGCACAGTACCGTGCCCTGGTCACCAGTCCCAGTGAGGCTCCAAGCACATTCTGCCCACTGCATCTCGGTGTTGGTATCGCCAAGGAAAACACAAAGCAGTCGGGCCCTGGCTGGAGCAACGCTGTCCTCACACAGAGCAGACAGAGCAAGATGAGCTCCAGCCGTGGGCGTCCGTCGCCCAGGGCGGGTGGGTCTCTCTCAGCAGCAGTTGCACGGGGCAGCTCACCTGCATGCAGTGGAAGGACCCTCCTCCCCGCCCCTCCACTTCCCCAAGGAAGCTGAAACACTGGAGCTGAGGGCGTGCCTGAGGGCCATCGACATACAACTTCAGCAGAACAAAAGAGCACTTGTGGAGCAGGAAGCACGGAAAGATATGGCCACACGAGGTGGTAAACCCAGCACAGGCCGTGGGGATGCTTTATCTCATGTTGAGGGAGTGTGCCAGGCCCAGTAGGGGGCCAAAGACTTCCTTTCCCAATAGAGTTAGGTGGACAGTTGGATGTAAAGTCTGGTGTCAAGGGCAAAGGAGGGTCAGAGAGACGCAGTTGGGAAATGTTAGCATAACGATGGTGTTTAAATCCATGGACAGTGATAAGAGCACCCAGAGAAGAGGGTAGAGAGAGAAAAGAAGTAGCTCAGGGGACTTCCCTGGTGGTACAGTGGTTAAGAATCCACCTGCCAATGCAGGGGACATGGATTCAAGCCCTGGTCCGGGAAGATCCCACGTGCCACGGAGCAACTAAGCCCGTGCGCCACAACTACGGAGCCTGTGCTCTAGAGCCCACAAGCCACAACTACTGAGCCCATGTGCCACAACTACTGAAGCCCACGTGCCTAGAGCCCATGCTCCGCAACAAGAGAAGCCACCACAATGAGAAGCCTGCGCACCGCAACAAAGAGTAGACCCCGCTCGCCACAACTAGAGAAAGCCCGTGTGCAGCAATGAAGACCCAACGCAGCCAAAAATAAATAAATAAAGAAACTCATATCAGATCCTGCCTCTCCAAAAAAACAAAGAAGAAGTAGCTCAGGACCCAGACAAAGGAGGGCAAAGGAGACAGGAAGAGCCTGTAGGGGCAAACCACAGGGAGACTGCGGAAAAGCAGGGTCGTGCGCTGGATTTGGTGTCTGGAAGGTTATCTTGGAGTCAGAATAGAGCACAGCTTCAGTTCCCTTGCCTTCATATCATGAGGCCCTTCCTCAGAGACCTTTAAACAGCAATTGAAAGACCTTTGATATAGTAGCCACTTGATAATTAGTTACTGTGAAACTGACTGGCTGGCTGATTTACCGAATGCGTGAGTGAGTGAATGAATGAATGGGGGGTTATATTCAGAAACTATGAATTTCCTTCCAGACTTTTATCTAAGCAGATATATGCAAAGTTTACATATTCAACATCTTCTGTGGGTAGATACTAACACAAGTTAATCTCCATTAACTCTTCTTTCTAAACATAACTTTTTTTTTTTCTAAACATAACTTTTAATGATTATGAAGCATTTCCTCATAAGGGCTATTCTATACTTAACTATTCCTCTGTTGCTTCTATAATCATAACCAATGCTGAGACAAGCAAGCTTTTTTCTTTTCCATTATGGTTTATTACAGGATATTGAATATAGTTCCCTGTGCTCTACAGTAGGACCATGTTGTTTATCCCTTCTATATGTAATAGTTAGCATCTGCTAATTCCAACCTCTCATTCCATCCCCGCCACCGCCCCGCCACAGTGTGGTATTTGCCTTTCTCTGTCTGACTTACTTCCCTTAGTGTGATAATCTCTGGGTCCATCCATGTAGCTGCAAATGGCATTATTTCATTCTTTTTCATGGTTGAGTAATATTCCATTGTGTGCATATATATGTACCACATCTTCTTTATCCATTCATCAAGACAAGCAATCTTAAAGCATTTTTCATTATGAAAAAATGCAAACATTCAAAAGTAGAAAGAATAGTTTCATGGTTCTCAGCTACTCATAGCCCAGTAATTATCAACACGGCAAATCCCTTAACATCTTGAAATATCTAGTCAGGGTAAACGTTTCTCCAATTGTCTCTCATATTTTTAACACTTTGTTTGAACCAGGGTCCAAATAAGTTCCATACATTGCAGTTGGTTGATGTGTCTCCTGCACCTCTTTTAATCCATAGTCGTCTTGAAGAAGACCACTGCTCTTCCCCATCTCCCATTCCTTTGCAGTTTACTTGTTGAAGAAAATGGGTTGTTTCCCACAGCCTTGATCTTGCGCACTGCATCCCTGTAGGGTCGTTTAACATGACCTGCATTTCTTTTGTCTGTGTGTCCGGTTTTACTGAGATATAATGACATAGAGCACTGTGTAAGTTTAAGGTGTACAACATAACTACTTGACTTCCATATATTGTGAAATGATTACCACAAGAAGTTTAGTTAACATTCATCATCTCCTACAGATACAAAAGAAAATGTGTTTTTTTTTTCCCTTGTGATGAGAACTCTTAGGGTTTACTGCCTTTCAAATACACTACACAGCAGAGTTAACCACAGTCATCACGTTGTACATTATATGCCTGGTACCTATCTTATGACTGGAAGTGTGTAAGTTTTTGGTCTCTGTATTTCTTATAAACTGGTAGCTAACTCCAGAGGCTTGATCAGATTCTGGTGAGATTTTTGTACTGCTTGGGCAGAGCGGCGGTACATACTTGTGCTGGGAAGTCCCTGCTGTCCGTCATCTCTCTTCCTGTGATGCTGAGCCTTGGGAAGCATCACTGCCCTCATGCTGACCTCTCTCCAGTAGTTCCTTGAAGAGGGACTCAGGGGGGGCAATTCCCCGAGCTCTTACACTTTCGAAAAGTGTACAGCTTTACCAGCCAACGACTGTTGGATTGGACATAAAATACCTGTCTCACATTTTCTTGGGTATCTTCAATGTGTTCTTCCACGTCTCCTGTTTTAACTGATACTGTTGTTGCTATCGTAAGTCTTTGTGCCTGGATGCCCAAAGGATTTTTAAATTTTTCTTGAAAATCCAATAATTGTATTGGGATCCGGGTCAGTACTGGCCTTTCTGGGTCAATTTTCTCAGGTGTGGGGTTTATCTTTGCATTAAGAAGTTGCAGTGGCTGGAGCAATCTGGCCCCGAGGATCTCTGGAAACTTCTCACGACAAAGCTCCAGTGTGGAGGAGACTCGAATAGGAGGAGAATCCAAATTGAGCCCAAAAAGGAAAATCGGCGCAAAAAAATGAAAGGGATGGTCCAGGTGAAAGTAAGAGAGAGGATGGGGCAGAGCAGAGAAGGCATGAGCCACCCTGAGAAACAACTAAAGGGGGAGATTAAGAGTCAGGAAGTCAGAAAAGCTATGCGGGAAAACTTATTTCCCCTCAGTATGAGTAACAGAAAAGGACTCTTGCCAAATTCCATACAAATTTTTATAAGAAAACAGAGAATAAACTCTCTACAGTCAATGAGGAAATCCCAGAAAGACATGACCATAAAAAAAGATGAAAACTGTAACCTAGTATTTCCAAACAAGTGGAAAGAAACTTTAAAAAGATAAAAACTATGAAAGGACAATGTAAGTAAAAATCAGAAAACCTTAGAAATGAGGTGATTGGAGAAATGGAAATTTTGAAGCAAGACGATAAAACAACAGGAAACCGAAATCAAAGAGGAAAGATCAGCTCATGCATGTAAAACACTTAGCTTAGTTCCAGGGAAACAGTAAGTGCTCAGTAAACAGATTAAAATGGAATTATCATCCATGCTTTTGGCTTTCCAGCCTCTCCATAGTCTCTGCCAGTACCCTCTTTTTTTTTAAATTGAAGTAGGGTTGATTTACAATATTGTATTAGTTTTAGGTGTGCAGCAAAGTGATTCGGATATATATGTATATATGTATATATATACCTATATCCATATACTTTTTCAGATTCTTTTCCATTATGGCTTATTACGAGATATTGAGTATAGTTCCCCTGTGCTATACAGAAGGGCCTTGTTGTTTATCTATTTTATACATAGTAGTGTCTCTCTGTTAATCCCAAACTCCTAATTTATCCCTCCTCTGTCCCTTTCCCCTTTGGTAACCATAATTTTGTTTTCTATGTCTGTGAGTCTGTTTCTGTTTTGTAAATGAGTTGATGTGTATTATTTTTTTAGATTCCACATATAAATGATATCCTATAATGTTTGTCTTTCTCTGACTTACTTCACTTAGTATGATAATCTCTAGGTCCATCCATATTGCTGCAAATGGCAATATTTCATTCTTTATGGTTGAGTAATACGCCATTGTTTATATACCACATGTTCTTGATCAGTTCATCTGTTGATGGACATTTAGGTTGTTTCCATGCCTTGGCTTTTGTCAATAGTGCTGTTATGGGGACTTCCCTGGTGGCACAGTGGTTGGGAATCCTCCTGCCAATGCACGGGACACGGGTTCGAGCCCTGCTCTGGGAAGATCCCACATGCCGCGGAGCAACTAAGCCCGTGAGCCACAACTACTGAGCCTGTGCTGTAGAGCCTGTGCGCCACAACTACTGAGCCTGCATACCACAACTACTGAAGCCTGTGCGCCTAGAGCCTGTGCTCCGCAATAAGAGAAGCCACCACAATGAGAAGGCTGTGCACGGCAACGAAGAGTAGCCCACGCTCACCACAACTAGAGAAAGCCCGCGTGCAGCAACAGAGACCCGACGCAGCCAAAAATTTTAAAAGTAAAAATAAATTTAAAAAAAATAGTGCTGCTGTAAACATTGGGGTGCATGTATCTTTACAAATTAGGGTTTTCGTCCAGGAGTGGGATTGCTGATCATATAACTGTACCATAAGGAACCTCCATACTGTTTTCCGTAATGGCTGCACCAATTTACATTCCCACCAAAAGTGTAGGAGGGTTCGCTTTTCTCCACACCCTCTCAAACATTTGTTATTTGTAGGCTTTTTTGTTTGTTTGTTTGTTTTGCTGTACACGGGCCTCTCACTGCTGTGGTCTCTCCCGTTGCGGAGCACAGGCTCCGGACGCGTAGGCTCAGTGGCCACGGCTCACGGGCCCAGCCGCTCCGCGGCATGTGGGATCTTCCCGGACCGGGGCACGAACCCGCGTCCCCCGTATCGGCAGGCGGACTCTCAACCACTGTGCCACCAGGGAAGCCCCTGTAGGCTTTTTAATGATGGCCGTTCTGACCGGTGTGAGGTGGGACCTCATGGTAGTTTTGATCTGCATTTCTCTAATTATTAGCAATGCTGAACACCTTTTCACGTGCCTGTTGGCCATCTGTACGCTTTCCTTGGAGAAATGTCTATTTAGGTCTGCCAGTGCCCTCTTTACAGCTCTGACATGCATTTAGCTAAATGCCACAGCTCGGACAGATAAGAATGTGATGACAAATGTACCTCAGTCAGGTCACAGATGGGGCGCCAGAACTGGACATCAGACCGTGGAATGCCTGACATTGTATCAAGATAAGAAATAAAGAGAGTCGAATGGAGCCTGTCTAGAAATGAAAATCCTGGGGAACAAGATCCAGACGGGAGCGGGGCACCTCTGCATTTCTCTGTCAAGCCAATGATTCCATCCCACCCTACGCACACCCACACCCACACCAGCCAGGTGCAGCTAGACTCAGTGCCTTCCACTGGAAGCCCCGCAGGGACAGACAATGGCGCTGGTCTCCGCCCGGGGCCAAACCAAAAGATTCTCCGGTTCACAGTGTTTGGCTCTCTGCCCGTAACTTCCCAGCCTAGTGATCTGCCCACTTTCAGACTTTGCTGGGGAGCAATGATGGTGCTGGACAATGGACAGAAACAGGAATTCCAAGCTCTGGGGCATCTGTTGTTCCAGACACATTCCTGGAAACCGGTCATCTGAAAACAGAACATAGAGGGGGCGATCGCTGAGTTTCCCCTCCCCAGGCTGAGGTTACTGCGGAATCGGAGTGGCTCCTTCTCCAGGGATAAGCAGCATTTGGATGGTCTGGGTCCTTTCACGATTAATAGAATCCATGGAATCGTCTACATAACATCCCAATTACGAGGAGGCTGAAGAGAAGCCAAAGTCCCTGCCAACCCACCCACAGGAAGGCTGTTGTTCTCATCAGGAGCAAAGCACCTTTTCCTCCCTCTTGATAGACACAGCAGGAAAGGATGCTCTTATGCCAACAAGAAGGTGCTTCCAGTTTTCTTTCCCAAGATACTGTGGTCCAGTCAGTGAACTGACAAACCTTTCCTCTCTGGTGGAAACAGCCTGTGCTCTGTGCATTAAAACTGGGCTTAAGGAACTCACAACAAGCAGGTGTGGGCCGAGGGTCTTAAAAAAACATTTTTTCTTATTAGAAAATTTATTGTGGAAAGACGGAAGAGTATAAAAAATTGTCAGTAAGCAAAAATTACCTGTAATCTACCACACAGAGAAAAATCTGTTAAAACCTATTAAACCTATTAAATTTTTAGTTTATTATCATATTTTTTGGCCACGCCACTCGGCCTGCAGGATCCTAGTTCCCCGACCAGGGATTGAACCTGGGCCCCCGTCAGTGAAAGCGACGAGTCCTAACCACTGGACCGCCAGGGAAGTCCCTAAACCTATTAAAATTTTAAACACGTTTAATATATCTCTCTATATATTTTCCACAGGACCATTGTGTATATAAGCAAAGAACATTTCCCTTTTCCGACATTAAGGAAACGTCGAGGTTAAGATTAACTCCTCCCTGGTCGCACAGGAAATAATGAGCACAGGAGGGTGTCTGGGTGGGAATTTGTAAAGAGTTCATTTTCCCCATCTCTGGACATTCTGATGGGCCACCCCTCCCTCTTATAAGCCTCTGTATTGAGTTCTTGTTCAGAAGGTGTTCCACCTGGGTGCTAGTTGATAGGGGCAGAGTTGCGGGGCTGTAAGGCTCGACGCAAAGGCAATGTGGGCACAGGCCACAGGTAGTTGCCTCTGCCCCGCTACAGCGTCTACACTGCAAATTAGAAAATGGTGCCTCTGGGTGGAACACAGCTGGGTGATGGGCCAGCTCCCACAGGTAGAGCTCCAGGTGGGCGCAGCGTGTGCCAGGGTCCATGGCCTGCTGAATGGAGGGTAGGCTACATCTCAGCCCCGCTGGCCCCCTCCCAGCTCTTGCTCTTGCTCTTGCTGGGAGGGGCCGTGGCATGGGCAGAGTGGGCAGGCCACAAACTGGAATCATCCTGCCATGGAAAGAGAGTGACCCCATCTTTGTTTTCTGTTTGTTCATTTTAGAACTCACATACCTGTATTTGAAACTTATTTATTTTCCTAGATATCAGCGAATGCTCCAGCCAGCCTTGTCAGAATGGTGGCACATGTGTGGAAGGTGTCAACCAGTACAAATGCATTTGTCCTCCGGGAAGGACGGGGAGCCGCTGTCAGCATCACGCCCAGACTGGTACGTAGCAGCTGTGGGGCTGGGGGAGGACGGTCTGCTGCAGAGAGAGAAGTAGGACCCTGGTCACGGGTCACCAAAGGCAGACCAGGCGGGATGTCCTCTCTTTTACATCCAAGGATCCCTCTGGTTCCCTGAAGTGGTTATTTGGGATGGCATTTAGTTCTTTTGTGGAACCAGAGTTTTGATCCTTCTTATGGAAGAAAATGCAAGTGGAAGGATTGACCCCACCCTGAAAACCCTCCAGATTGGGAACTTGGCCTGAGAAGCTTTCTTGCTGCCACCTTCACATGGTTGACTTTTCCTCTGCACGTCAGCAAAACAGCTTCTCCTGCAGATGCTCTCATCACATCCTGCAAAATTCGTAGTTACTGACACAGGCCAAAGTGTTTTCAGAGCTGGATGAACTAGACGTTCGACTGGTGATGAGGTTGTGATCCACACTTGAGTCTGTTTGTCCAGCCTGAAGGTCTGGCTGTCACACTGTGGCTGTTTTTGCAGGTGCCAAGAAAATCCAGTGATAAGGAATCTATGGCGGATGGGGGGCGGTTCTACACTATGCTGCAGCCAACATTTCTTATATAAGAAAATCAAAACCAGGACTTCCCTGGCGGTCCAGCGGTTGAGACTCCATGCTTCCACTTCAGGGGGTGCAGGTTCGATCCCTGGTCAGGGAACTAAGAGCCTGCATGCCATGAAGTAAAAAAAGTCAAAACCTAAAGATGTCTTATTCCTTTGCCAGAAAAGCCTGAAGTGTCCTGTCTGACCGTCTTGATTTCTGAGTGGAATCTTGGTTGGGGGGGTAGGAATTGGTGTCCAGAGAGCACAAGCTTTGTCAATACTTGATATCCTTGCATTGGACCCAGCTCAAGGTCAGGTTTAAATGTTGTGTGCTACCATCACCACCATTCACCTCCAGAACTCTTTTCATCTTGCAAAACTGAAACTCTGTGCCCGTGAAACAATAACTCCTCCCCTCCCTTCCCCCAACAACCATCCTATTGTCTGTCTGGATGATTCTGACCACTAAGAACCTCATGTAAGTGGGATCACACAGGAAGAGTCCTCTTGTGCGTCACATTACATTTACCACCGATTCCTTTGCAGTCTCTTCTGACCATATGAGAGCTCTCAATCCTTTGAAAACTTTCAAAAACTAACACTTTCTTTCTGATAAGAAAATTGATTTATGTCCTTAGTTACAACAAACAAAAAGCTGAGACACTTTAGGAAAGTATTTTAAAAATACAAAAAAGAACCCTTTAAAAGAAGTAGTGTTTTAAGCTCCATAGTTTTTTTTTTTTTAATTTTTACTGGAGTATAGTTGATTTACAATGTTGTGTTAGTTTCTGCTGTACAGCAAACTGAATCAGTTATACATATACATATATCCATCTTTTTTAGATTCTTTTCCCATATAGGCCATTACAGAGTATTGAGTAGAGTTTCCTGTCCTGTACAGTAGGTCCTTATTAGTTATCTATTTTATATATAGTAGTGTGTATATGTTAATCCCAATCTCCCAGTTTATCCCTCCCTCGTACCCCCTTGGTAACCAGAAGTTTGTTTTCTACGTCTGTCACTCTATTTCTGTTTTGTAAATAAGTTCATTTGCACCTTTATTTTAGATTCCACATATAAGCGATACCATATGATATTTGTCTCTCGGTGTCTGACTTACTTCACTCAGTATGACAATCTCGAGGTCCATCCGTGTGGCTGCAAATGGCATTATTTCGATAAGCTGCATAGTTTTAAACTACAGTGATCACGGCTAGAATTTTGGTGTTTTAAGCCTTTGTAAGTGAAACGCGGATTTAACGTCACGGTGGTCCTCAGGGTGCAGTTGTGTGGCCTGCTTTTCGTGCGTCGTTCTATTCGGGTGCGTCCCCTGTCCTTCGCCCCTTCCGGTGGGCCCTGGACCGACGGCTGGGTTTCGGTTAATTCCGTGCCTTTCCTTTCCCTACTCCAGAGTAAGCTCTGAGAAGGGGCCACGCCCCGATCTCGGGGCTCCTCCAAGGTCAGGCCCAGGTGCGCCGGGCCCGGCCCTAAGGGTGTCTTCTCCCCGCAGTCGCCCTCGAGGGCAGCGAAGCGGGGGACCCTGCCTTCAGCCGCGCGCCGCGATGCGCGCAGGTGGAGCGGACGCAGCACTGCAGCTGCGAGGCCGGATTCCACCTGAGCGGCGCCGCCGGGGACAGCGTCTGCCAGGGTAGGCGCGGGCTCGGCCGGGGGAGGGAGGCGGAGCGGGGGACGCTGGGGTTGCGGGGAGAGGGGCTCCAACCTGCAGTCCCCCCGGGCGCTCCCCGTCCCCGCCCAGGGGCCGGGTGCGCGCGGGCGAGCGGCTTCCTGGGCACGTGGTCTCAGAAAGGCCCGCCCACCCTGCGGCTTAGGTTAGTGTGGCGCAGATGGTTGCTAGGATACAGCTAGTGCGGAGACATCAGGGGCGGTCCTAAGAAAGCCAGACTGTAGAGAAGGCAGCCAGGGGTCCCCGGTCTCCCCCCAGTCACGCACACTCGTCTAGGAGAGGCTTCAGGCCCCTTATCCGCTCCCTCTTGGCTGGGATCGCAGGGCAGGTGGCAGGGAGGAGCTAGAGTCGCTGTGACCGTAGACAGACCCTCGCTCCCCGCACTCCGCCCCCCGGAGCTGTGCAGGGGCCTGGGCTCATTCTCTGGTCCCTTCTCGGCTTAGCTTTACTGACTGGCCCACTTTTGCAAATCTCTCCCGATTATTGAAGTTCCTTCTGAAAACAACTCAAACCATTGGTTCAAACCTAAGAACTGGCCGTTTGGTGCTAACAGCCTCATTTTAGAGCAGCAGAAACCCTCTTACACCACTCCTAAAGATGAGGAGGGTTAAGGTGGGGCTGGGAACCAGGGTGGGAGTCTGGGTCTGCAGCCCCACGCCTTCCTCCCTGGGCTGCTGGGCCTGACTTGACAGCCTCTGCAGGGTCTCCCCAGGTAGGCATCAGCCTTAGGGGAGCTGGCCTAAGGTCGACCACATCAGACCCCCGACTCCTCCCTTCAGCCCTCGGGGTCCTTGGCTTGGGAGAAAGGGGAGCGCTCCTGCATGCTCTGCCGGGGGTAGGGCTTGGTGGCCACACCCCACCCAGCCAGTTAGCCACAGCTGCCAGAGATGGTGACACAGCAGTCATCCTGGGTCACTGTTAGTGGCCACCCACCTGGTGGTTCCTGGAGTCATACTGGGCACTTCTGTCCCCAGATGTGAATGAATGCGAGCTCTACGGACAGGAGGGGCGCTCCCGGCTCTGCATGCACGCCTGCGTGAACACCCCCGGCTCCTACCGCTGTGCCTGCCCCAGCGGATACCGGACCCTGGCCGATGGCAAGAGCTGTGAGGGTGAGTGAGGTCGTGGCAGAGGCAGGTGGTCCCAGACGATGGCTCTGAACTACTGGGGGAGGAGGAGAGGGCAGAGGGCTCCTCCATGGGCTGACATGGAACCTGAGAGAACAGGCAGCTCCCCAGTGACGTCCTAGTGGGGCTCCACTGCGGGGCTCAGAGGAGTGGGTCACCTGGGACTAGAGGGAGAAAGCATCCAGACAGCCATCACCCATCATCCATCCATCCATCCATCCATCCATCCTTCCATCCCACAAGTATTCACGAAGGCCCGCGTAGGATTATGCGGAGGCTGGGAAGAAACCCAGGCTCCAGCCCGGGAACTCATGTGTGAAGGGAGCAGAGAACATATAAAGGGCATGATATGAGCCATGGAGGGCAGACTCCTGGGCCCTCTGGCTGAGGAGGCAGGTCTGAGAGAAGTGTTGTGACCAGTAACACTCGTCCGTGCCCTCCAGCACCTCTGTAACCTGTCATGGCGGGGGGAGGATGGGATCCAGGGAGGGGAGTTCCCCAGCACTTCCACCAGATCTGGATTTCAAACAGATTTCAAACGGTTAAGGACGACCGGGCTTCCAGTTTTAAGAAGCAGCATTGGGTATTTGGAAAGTTCACTGCGTGTGGAGCATCTCATTCCAGTGCCCGTCGGGCCATTCATGTAGTCCCGTCAGTGATGGAGGGGGTGTCGGGGGATCTTCACCCTCACTGGGTGTCCGGTATTTCAGATGTCGATGAGTGTGTGAGCCCGCAGCACGTGTGCCCCCGGGGTACCGTGTGCATCAACACGGGTGGAGGCTTCCAGTGCGTCAGCCCCGAGTGCCCCGAGGGCAGCGGCAACGTGAGCTACGTGAAGACCTCTCCGTTGTGAGTATAGCCAGGGCCACCCATGGCTGAGCACGTACATCCCTCACCCAGGCCTCCTGGGGGCTGGGCTGCATTCTTCCTTCTGCGTTCTTGGGAGAAGGTACAGTTATGTCTGATGAAAGGCATGGAGCTGGGAGTCTGGCTTCTCAGAGCTCCCATCTCCCTTTAGAGGTTGCATTGAATGCACTGCGCACTTAAGAATGATGTTCTGAGCACTCCCCTGCTGACAGGGAGGCCACTGGAGGGAAGAGGGCCATGATGAGGTGGCCAGGAGGCAGGTATATGTTACACAGGTTCAGGAGAAAATCATTTCCTGTGTTCACATGGTAACTGTACATTCTGCAATATATTACTCTGCTTTTCCACTGCTACTAGGAAGTTCGATTTCTAGTAACCTCAGCACCTAACAGACTTTTTTTTTTCCAAAAGGTGGGAGACAGGCTTTTAAGGAGAATAACTGCAGCTATCACAAAGTACACGTTTTCTTCTGAGAAAGAGATCACAGGAGCCTTAGATTGTCTTTAGAATGCACTGGCCTCGCTCGTTTAGCTGCCTGAATTGCTTTTAAGGCTAAAGCAGATGAGAACCAGCAAGAAAGTCGGTGGCGCTGAAGAGTGGCAGCTACTCACTGAGAGTGTCACGTAGTGAAGGGACAGAGAGACCTGTATGTCAGAGCCTTTGGGGACATCCCCGATTAACATCTGGAAGGGCTATCTGACCTCCTTAACGGTGACGATCTGAGTCACCAAAATCGCTAAATTGCATCTGTCTCTTGCGTTGGACAAGGTAGAAAACTATCAAAGCACTTCCACACCACCCCTGGCTCCACATGCCTGAGGAAGACAGGGTGTCCTGCTTTAAGAGTGAACAGTGGGGGAACTCCCTGGTGGTCCAGGGGTTAGGACTTGGCGCTTTCACTACCGTGACCCGGGTTTGATCCCTGGTCAGGGAGCTAAGATCCTAAAAGCCCTGGGGCGCGCCCCCCCCCAAAAAAAGAACAGACACTGGGTGTTTAGAAAGCCCACCACATGTGGAGAACCACATTCCAGGATGTTGCCAGCTAACTGCTAGGGTCTCAGCACGTGTAGAAGGGGCACCTGCTTTGAATGCCAGCACCGTTGTTATTTAATCTTCCCCGGCTTTATTTTTCTGTAAAAACGGTAGTAATGGCATATATAAACATGCATGCACACCCGGACGTACATATACAGGTGAGTCATGGCCAGGCCTGACGCCAGCCACACTCACTGGCCTGTGGCTCTGGAGCGCCCGTGGCGAGGGACCCGTGGCTGGGTCACTCTGGTGGCCTCTGCAGGAGGGCGGGTGGGCAGACAAGCCCGGTCAGAGCAGCCCCTCCTGACTTCCCCCAAGGCTGACAGCTCCCTACATTTTGCCTCTCTGCTCCAGCCAGTGTGAACGGAACCCCTGCCCCATGGACAGCAGGCCCTGCCGCCACATGCCCAAGACCATCTCCTTCCATTACCTCTCTCTGCCCTCCAACCTGAAGACGCCCATCACGCTCTTCCGCATGGCCACGGCCTCGGCCCCTGGCCGGCCTGGACCCAACAGCCTGCGATTTGGGATCGTGGGTGGGAACAGCCGCGGCCACTTTGTAATGCAGCGCTCGGACCGCCAGACAGGGGAGCTGATCCTGGTCCAGACCCTGGAGGGACCTCAGACACTGGAGGTGGATGTTGACATGTCCGAATACCTGGACCGCTCCTTCCAGGCCAACCACGTGTCCAAGGTCACCATCTTTGTGTCCCCTTATGACTTCTGAGGGTGCCATGGGGTCACGGTGCGCAGCAATCTGGGCTCATTTCTCTTCCTCAAAGACTCAGCTGCGGGCGTTGACTGCGACAGACATCTCTCCACACCCTGCCCACCGCCCATCTGCCTGTCCCCCACGTTCCTAGGGCAGCGCCGCACTCTGTCCCAGGAAGTGGCACCAAAGCGCAGCCCCAAACCCAAGCTACTGCCATCACACGTTTTTCTGCTTTAAGGCCCTCGCCTTAGGTTATGCACTTTCGCAGTTGTTTTTTTTTTTTTTTTACAGAGGAATGGGCAGCTTTTCAAAATGCTGTGTTGAGTGGCATTGTGAGCTTGAACTAGCTAGGGAGGGAAGAGCTTACGGCATGTGTCTGAGATGACTGTCCAGCCTCCTGTATTGTTATAGTCAAGCCTTGTTATGAAGTAGTTCTGGTCATGCTGAGGGTCAAATCACGCCCCTGTGCACGTGGCATGGGATGGGGGGGGCAGGGTTCCCTTCCACGACCCAGCACGTTCTTGTCTGCATTCCCCTCTGTGACACGCCTGCCAGCCTTCTCATCAGAGGGCCGTGGCAGGGCCTGGTCCCCAGTGCAGATTCATCCACATCGAGGAACCAATGTTCACGTGTAGATTTTGCCTGAATTAATTCCCTTTCGAGAAATCATCTCAAAATGTAACCTGCTATTATAACTGAAGAAGTAAGTCTGTGGCTCATCCCTGCCCACCCGGCCTGTCCCTGACCGTGAGCTAGCCCAGTTCCTCCTAGGAGGGGGTACCTGGTCCTCTTCCTGTCTAGGCTGGACCCACTGGGATAAATGAATAAGAAAACACAGCCCTTTCCAAGGAATACAGTTTCATGTTATTTGGCAAGGGGCTTCCAAAACTTTTTATAAGGTAGCACTGCAAACACATAGCGAAGTACAGACAATAGAAGGAACCCCACGTCCAAATCACCAGCTTCAACAATCACCTCACGGCCAATCATCTTGCTTCATCTCTGCTCTCACCCCACCCCACGATGATTCTGAAGCAGATCCTGGACCTCACGTCATTTCATCCGTAAATATTTCAGCATTATCTCTAAACCATAAGAACTTTAAAAAAGCATAACCTCAATATCAATGACACCTAAAAAATCAGCAATAATTCCTTAATACCTTCAAGTATTTAGTCACGGTTCAAGTTTCTGAGTGGCTCGTGATTTTTTTTGTTTGAATTAGGTCCATGCTCTGTAATTTGTTGATTCACTTCTTAAATCTCTAATCTGTAGCGGTGGTTCTCACGCTTTAAAATATATTGAGACAACCTGGAGGCTTGTTGGAAGAAGCCTCCTTTGTCCTTGTTAGAAGGTCCTTTGTCCTGTAGAATTTCTCACAGTCTGGGTTTTCCTGAGTCTGTCTCTGTAGTGTCTTCTTTTTTTTTTTTAACATCTTTATTGGAGTATAATTGCTTTACATTGTCTGTAGTGTCTTTGAACATGGTCCTCTGTCCTATTTATTTCTTATATATCAGTAGTTATATCTAGAAATTCAATCAGACTCCAGTTAGGTTTATTTTCGCAAGACTACTTTATTGGTGGTGATAGGTTCTTCCAGGGAGAGCTGTTGCACAGCTAGCCCACCCACCTGTCCTGGACTTCATCTCTAGTTGCCTCTCTTTTCTGATGTTAACAACTATTGATGATTATTCCATAGATCCCACTACTTCTTTAGGGGTTGCAAATAGTATTCTAGTGCTACTGTTTCTTCGTTTATTAGCTGGCATACCTTATAAGGAGAAACTTCCTTTCATCAGTTATTTGGTTGCCCTGAGGTTTGGTTTGTACAGGAAAGACTGGATACATTTTTTACTTCTTCCCCTTTGTCAGTTTCCAAGGTGGTTCCCTGGCATCTTTCCAGGCTGTCCAGGGAGAGTTGTTTTCTTACTGGAAACATTACATTACATTATGAACTCATGGTTTAAACATATTTGATATGTACGTTTCAATCCATTGCAGTTCTTATCTTTCCTGTCACTCAGATTGTCCTCTTTGGCTCTTGTGAACTGCTTCAAGTTGGCTGATTCTTTTTGACATGACCCTAGTGGTCTCTAATAAGAGCTTTGTAGTTATCTTGTATGACAAGACGTTTCAAGCTCATCTTGTACATGCTCCAGCCCTGAAGTTATCGATTTTTTTACCCAGGGATCCCTGGTTCCTTTCAGTGGGGAATGGTCATTAGAGATCAAAATCTGAGTGTAAGGAGGGCTCATTGGTAGTGGTTTGGTCATTGTTTCTTGGTTTCAGTGGAAAGAGCTAGGAAATAAGTACTATTCATTTTGTTTTAAGAAGAAACACTACATGAGTTTATACTGATACTTCCAACCCAGCTCAGGAGTACAGGGTTTGTCATGTAACCTCATTGATCTTACATCTGCTCTTCTCTCTCTCATTCTGAAGACCTCCTTCTCAAAATCACCAAAATAATTATACATTGTTTTAAATCCTCAGAATAACAATGCAATGATAACAAAATTATCATCCAAAAATTACTGAAAACAGTTAAGATTTTTCTTTCTCAGTTCTTTTTGTCCTTAGGGTTTATGCTATTAGGGACATACAATCAAATAACTTGGAATAGTTCCTCTCTCTGTGGTTATGCCCCAAGCTTGAATCAGGGTTATGGTTATTCACTTTGTTTTGCTTAAATTTTTAGAGATTGCTTTTTTATTTTAATTTTTAAAAGTAATTGTGTAAACTGTTTACATGGTTCCAAAGTCAAATTCACAAAATGAGCTGTAATCAGAGAAGTCTATATACTAACCCAGTCCCCTCCACCCTACGTCCTCCTTCTACCATAGATAATCAAGTTTTTTCCATTTTACCCTTCCATTTAAAAACATATAAACACATGATAAATGATAGCATACTAATTCATTTCACACTTTCCTTGATCTTGCTTTTTTTCCTTAACAATATATTGAATATTATCCCATAGAACCAGATAGAATGTTCTCCTATAAAATGCTCCATTATGAGGACATACCATTGTTTATTCAACCAGTCACCCTTGATTGACATTTGGGTTGTTTCCGGTCCTTTGCTATTAAAATACTGCAACGATATGCACCTGCCTTTTTGCATTTTTGCCTCTCTATCTCTAGGGCCAATTTTTCCTCCATAAGGATTATACTACTTTCTATCCCCACGAACAGTGTATGAAAGTTTGTGTCCCTAAAACCAAAGAAGGCCCCAGTGGTGTCCCCAGTTCTCACATCTATGCATCCACCAGACTCTGCTTTGGAAGGACGGAGAAGCCTGAATGGAGGGCTGTTCCACAGCTAGCCCACCCACCGGTCCTGGACTTCTGAGTAGCAATCAGCATTCACTAGGAAGACAAGAGGGACAAGCCAACTGGATCACAGGCTCCTGAGGGATGGAAGGTTAGCTAGGTTTAAAAAAATCATCTTATTTTGAAAATGTCATACTTACAACACTAGCAAACTAAAAGGAAAATAAGCCGAAAACAGAATATCACTGCATGGTCACAATAAACTGCATGGTCATGGTCACTGCTTGGTTTATTGGGCATCTGAGCACGTGCCCCAAGGAGAGACATGGTCAGCCTTGAATGGGTCCACCAGCCACTGACTCAGCTTTCACCAAGCTCACAGTGCAGGGAGAGAAAAGTGGACTTCTACGACTTTTACCTTGAACAATGAAAATCTGTATGTGTTTATAAGCTGCATAAATATTCCTGGATATCTACAGTGTTCCAGGCACTGTTTTAGTTGTTCAGAATACAATGGATGAGAAGATGGACAGAGACCCTGACCTCATGGTACCCTTACACTACAGCAAGCGAGAAGATAATATAGATACACAAGAAAAGTGTGTGATTTCAAAGAGAGATGAGTGCTATGAAAATAAAGGCAGCAAAAGAGGGTGGTCAGTATATACTAACTGGATGCATAAGTATACATAGATATATCATCCACGTAGCCTAGGTGTTGCAAACACTGTGATCGTGTGTGGTGACAATCAGATTTCATTTCCTGGTGTTTGGAATTAGGACTCAGAATCTCAAGGGTCTGAAGGAAGTCGTGATGTAAAGCAAGGCCTGGGATGACCACCTTGGGCTCACCTACACAGAGAGGACGACGATGCTACGTGGGCAGAAAGGAAACTTGCAGGCAGGGAGCCTAGTTTTGTGTTCTGGTTATTACTGCTGTATAACATATCCCCAAACTGAGCAGCTTAAAACAATTACTTTATCATGCTCATAAATTCTGTGGGTCAGGAATTCAGAGAGAGCACAGTGGGGTGGTTTATATTTACTCCACAATGTCTGTGCCTCCCTCAGCTGGGAAGACTCCTTGGCTGGGGGCTGGGCTTACCTGAAGGGGTCATTCACTCACTTGCATGTCTGGCCTGGGCTGGGATGACAATGGGAAAACTATCCTTGGACTCTCCTTGTGGGCTGGCTTTCTCAGAGCATGGTGGCCTCAGAGTCGGCAGACTTCTGACATGGCGGCTCAGGGCTCTTAGAGTGCATGTCCCAGAAAACAAGGTAGAAGCTGCATGGCCTTTATGCCCCAGCCTCGGAAGTCACGTAGGGTCACCTCCGCCACACTGTTGGCTGACACAGTCACAGGCAGCCACTGGGTCAAGGGAAGTGGACATGGGCCCGGGACCTCATGGAGTTGAGTTGAACTGAGAGGTTTCAAAGGATTTTAGGGCCGTGTTCTAACCGTGCCACTCCTGCTTTCCTGCTTAGGGCTCCAGTGCCTCCGGAAATCTGGCTTCTGACCTGTGGGTTTCATCAGACAGCCCTTTTGGGTGTTCTTTGCAAACAGATGATCCCTGCGTAAGACAGGGTTTATACTCAGGCTGGGAGATGAGATCTTCACATATCTCACCAGGGACAATGGGAGAAACAGAGTTAAAGTCCCCATGCGTGGTGCTGCAGGTTCACCAAGCTCAGAGGTCGAGGGAAGGGCTGGGACCAGTTCATGGAGGAGCTGGCATTGAAATGGTTCTTACTAGGGAACTCTAGTGGGACATGCAAGCCATCTCCTGGTATACTCACTCTCACAAGGAGCATTTCCAACAAAATCCAGCATCAGCAAAGCCATGGCAAGGTCAGCTGACATGCACACAGGAGAGTATGACTTGGTGAAAACTGGGTTTGGGCTGACAGAAGTTTCTGAGTCTCACCACCACCTCCAGATGAAAAATCAGATTTTCTCCATCTAGTTCTTTACCTCCAGGAAGCTCTTTAGATATACTTTTTAGAGGAAAAACAGGCTCCATGGTATGTATACCTTGCTGACCTGAGCCAGGATCCACAACCATCATGTGGTGGCACTTGGACAATATCTCGCCTTCCTTCCCTTTACAGTTGGCCGAGTGGTCACACGTGGTGCTGGAGATAAAGATCTCTGTTTCTTAGACTCATCTGTCCTCCCCACCCAAGCCATCAAGTTCCATCACAGGGAGAGTTTGTTTTGCTCCTCACCCCTTGCCAGAGTCCTGTGGGCTAAGATGAGCTATGCACTCAGTCCTCCCTTCCTGCCTTCAGCTGGCAGGCAGTGCCAAACTTGGTTGGGGACTGGGCCTGGGAAGCTGGAGAAAGGGCACCATCCTCTAAGGGGTCTTTCTCACTCCAATGCTGGCTGTACAGTGGTTTGGAGTCTGCCCACGGGACAGATGTATCTCTGCAGAGTCACTTGGCCACGTGGAAATTCAACACACTCCATGTTCAGTCATGACCACTGTTTCCCTGAGTGCAGCCGGACCTTAGTGGGCAACCCCAAATCCCAGAGCCCTGAGTGAGCTGGCCCCCGCCGACCTCCTGGACCCCTGCTTGGGATGCTACCAAATGCACCAGCCTCCTTCCTTGCCCTGGACTCTGCCAAGCTCCTTCCTACCCTGGGGCTTCTGGATCTGCCGTTTCCTGCTTGCTCTGCCCCTTATTCTGTTCTCCACTTGGGTGGGTTCAAAAGTCCCCTCCCCAGAGCGGCCGTCCCAGCTGCCCTTGCCAATGCTGCTACCCATCTGCCATCCCTCTTGATTACCTTTCCCTGTTTCGCTTTCCTCAGAAGTACTTTTCACTATCTGAAATGCTATTTGTTTACTGTTTTCTGTCTCTCCCCATAGCATGAAGCCTGTTGGATGCCCATCCAATATCCATTTCCCTTTTCCACCTTCCATAAAGAAAACTGTTTTGCTCAGAGCCCCTTCCCTCCTTGTTATGAGCTGAACTGTGTACCCACACCCCAATTCTGATGTTGAAATCCTAACCCCTAGTACCTCAATGTGACTGTATTGGGAAATAGGGTCTTTAAAGAGGTAATTAAGTTTAAATGACGCCATTAGGGTGGGCTCTAATCCAACAGGACTGGTGTCTTTATAAAAAGAGATTAGGCAACAGACACACACAGAGGGAAGACCGTGTGAAGACCCAGGGAGGAGAAGACAGCCATCTGCAAGCCAAGGAGAGAGGCCACAGAACTCAGCCTTGCTGACACCTTGATCTCAGACTTCTAGCCTCCATAATTGTGTCTTGGGTCCTTCGTGATGGCAGCCCTAGTAAACCAATACACTCCTCATTCCAGCCTGTGACTCGGGTAGGCGATCACCCACCACCCACCCTCCAGGCTCCAAGGCAACCACAGTGAATGAAGGGAACGGCTTTCTTATTACATGGTTGGAAAGGTCTCTATCTTTTCCACTGAATAAGAGGGAATATGTCATCATGGTTGCTGCTGGAAACCATTTTACGGACAATGAAAGAGGCTAGTATAAGGAAAAAGCCTCCTGGTGAAAGGCAGAGCCAGATGGAGCTGGGGTCCCAATCGAAATACCCCTGGAAACTTTCCTGCCTCTGGACTTCCTGTTACATATGATAATGGGGTTATGGTTTAAATGGATTTGAGATGGAATTCTTGTTGTTTGTAGCCCAAAGCATCCTGGATCTAACTGGCTGGAATCCCAGCTCCATGAGAGCAGGCATCTTTTTTTTTTGGCCGCACTGGGTCTTTGTTCCAGCATGAGTGCTTCTCTACTTGTGGTGCGTGGGCTCCAGAGCACACGGGCTCGGTAGTTGCGGCTCGAGGGCTTAGCTGCCCCGCAGCATGTGGGATCTCAGTACCGCGACCAGGGCTGCAACCTGCGTTCCCTGCATTGGAAGGTGAATTCTTAACCACTGGACCACCAGGGAAGTCTCGAGAGAGCAGGCATCTTGTCTGCACACCTGCTGATGTAGCCCCAGCACCCGCTCTCCCCGGCAGGTGCTCAACACTTGCCTAGAGACTGATGACTGGAGAACCTTAAATCATGAGGACCAACGTGAATGCATTAAGAGGGGCCACCCATCGCACCCACAAACAACTTGGCTTTAATTTAGTTTGTAAAGATCAGGGCCCTGAGGCAGTGGGTTGGGGAAGGGACTATTAGAAAGATGAGTAGGAGGGAAACAGTAGTGAGAGCCTCCTGAAGATGGAAATCCTTAATGGAAACCCATGGACAAGGTGACAGACAAGCCGCAAAATGTTGGGTTGGCCAAAAAGTTCATTCCACTTTTTCCCAATTGGCCAACCCAATAAAAGAGCTGGCGATCAGGGCAAACACTGGCAAATCTGGCCAAATCGCTCCTATTCTCCCACCTCTGGGCACTTCTGCCCCCTTGTGGTTCGGTCACACTATTGCAGAGTTCTTTCCCTTCCCTGATGGCATCTGGCCCCACTCAGGTGGAGGCTGCGCTGACAGCTTAGGTGCCTACCTGTGCGACACAGTGAACTGCTGGCCCACGATGTGCGCAGCATGAGCAAAATATCATCCTTGGCTGTTTCAAGCCACAGAGATTTGAGAGCTGTTTGTCACTCCAGCATAACTATCCTGACTGACGCAGGGCAGAAAGGGAAAAAAATAAAATAAGGGAGAATCCCTCCATCACTGACGATGAGATCGTGCTACGGACTGGGGTGGGGTGAACTCAACTCCTTATACGTGCTTAACACCAAACAAACAAAAAAGCCACACACACAAGTGATACCTTAAATTGCAAAACTGGGCTACGGTGGTATGTCTCAAAGGCTGAGGTAGGCTTCCCAGCAACACGGAGGAGTTTTAGGAGGCCCCAAAGGCCCAACCTCAGTTCTACTGCAACCTCTTGCCTCGGGAGCAGAACAGGCCTTGTGTTTTGGCGGGACTGTGTCCGCCAAAAAGGTATGTTCGAGTCCTAACACCTGGTACCTGTGAATGTGACCTTGCTTGGAAATAGGGATTTTGCAGATGTAAATAGTTCATTAAAATGAGGTCATACTGGATTGGGGTGGGCCTTAACCCAATGTCCTCATAAGAAGAGAAAACAGATGCAGACATACACAGGGAGAGAAGACAGAGGTAGAGATTGGAGTTAGGCTGTCACAGCCAAGAAACGCCAAGGATTGCCAGTCACCACCAGAAACTAGACAGAGGCAAGGAAGGACCATCCCTTAGAGCCTTCAGAGTGTGGCCATGCCTACCCCTTGACTTTAGACTTCTAGCCTCCAGAACTGAGAGAATACATTTCCATTGTTCTAGGTACTGAGTTTGTGGTCCTCTGTTACAGCAAATGAACACACCTTGTATCCTGGCCTCCTCTGCAGAGCATCTGCTGAGGGTCACCCATCCCACCTCACTGAGGGAGGGGGCACCTCCATTCTGGGGAACTTGGACAGCCACCCAGTGCCAAGCACACTCTTCTCTTCAAAAGCCCACATCCCAGCCTGGTCATCCTTTTCTTTGTCAATAACCTTGGAGCACTTAAAAGTGATAAAAACACAATCACCTTATTTGTGTAATTCCTGCTCAGTTGAGAGTCAGAGAAGACCATTTTGCAATGAGTGCAGAGTCACGTTGGGGACATTCAGGAGGCTAATTTTCAAACATTGTGGCCTTTTTTCTTTTTTTTGAAAGAGAAGTTGACTAATTTTATAACCAGCAGTGACATAATTCTACTTATTTCAGCAGTAAGAGCTGAAACAAGGGGCTCAATCAGCATATTTCATAAAGAGATTCACTGAGTCCAGGGATAAGGAAGGACTTATGGACTCTTAATCCCAACCCTGGATTATGAGCCTAGAAGACTGGACATGAAATCAAAACCATTCTCCCCTCAGGGTCTGCAGGATCAAAAGCTTCCTCTCGCAGGGCTCCTCCCCTCCCCACAGCCCCTACCCTGGGTCCCCCGCACCCCTACCACCTCTCCAGCAACATTCCTGCAGCAGCAGGAGATGCGGCTCTCCCCCCTCCACCCACCAGGACAGTGCAGCCTCAGAAGTCCCCTCCCCCATGGTCTACAGTGTATGAAACTGCTGTCGTTCACAGCAGGGGACATCGTGGAGCAAGTGAAGTACCAGATAAAGTCAGGTTCTGCCCTAAAAACCGGAATGCAAGGCCTGCATTTCCTTTTCCTCTGACACACACAGAAGGGGAACACAATTTATAAGCTAGATCAATAGTGAGTCAAGGGACTTCCCTGCCGGTCCAGTGGTCAGGACTCTGCACTAACACTGCAGGAAGCACTGGTTCCATCCCTGGTGGGGGAACTAAGATCTCCCATGCGGTGGGACGCGGCCAAAAAAAAAAAATTGAGTCAAAAGAAATGGACAGGGGACTTCCCTGGTGGCGCAGTGGTTGAGAATCTGCCTGCCAATGCAGGGGACACGGGTTTGAGCCCTGGTCCGGGAAGATCCCACATGCCGCGGAGCAACTAATCCCGTGCACCACAACTACTGAGCCTGTGCTCTAGAGCCCGCGAGCCACAACTACTGAGCCCGTGCACCACAACTACTGAGCCTGTGCTCTAGAGCCCGCGAGCCACAACTACTGAGCCCGTGCACCACAACTACTGAGCCTGCGCCCTAGAGCCCGCGAGCCACAACTACTGAACCTGTGTACCACAACTACTGAAGCCTGCGCACCTAGAGCCCGTGCTCCACAGCGAGAGGAGCCACCGCAGTGAGAAGCCCGCGCACCGCAACGAAGAGCAGCCCCCCCCCACCCCGACTTGTGTAGAAATCAGCGATTTTTTAGAACATGGCTGCTCTCATCTGCCGATGCTGGACTTCAGCTGCAACATGTCCAGCCTCCAGCCAACCCTGCTCGCTTCAGACTGGCCCCCACAATTTGAATTGGCCCTGGCCAGTCCATCCTGTTACTGACGGCAGTGGTTTTTGGATACTGACAGGCTCCCTCGGTTTGTCTCAAGTCTGAAGTCAAGGGGAGATTCTATTGGCAACCAAGGACCTCTGTGCAGTCCTGAATGGCGGGTTTTTCCTCCAGTTCCAGGGCTTGTTCCTATACTTGGTGCTCCAAAGCGTATAGTTATCCCGCCCCTTAGATTGTCTAGTTGGTGAATATATTGTGCAGTGTTAAGTACATCGCACCCTTAAAGCTGTTTGCCCATTTTGTCTTTATTTCAAAAATCTGAACAAATGACTAGCATATGCTTGAACTCTTGGTGAAATTTAAATGTTAATAAAATAGTATACACCCCCCCCCAAAAAAAGAGTAGCCCCCGCTTGCCGGAAATAGAGAAAGCCCACGCACAGCAACAAAGACCCAACACAGCCAAAAATAATATATATATATATATATATATATATATATATATATAAAATAAATAAATTTATAAAAAAAAAAAGGACAGGAATTCCGCAGAAGTTCCTTCAGAGTCGGGGCCTTTCCTGAATCTGAGAAACCATCCTGCCGTGTCCTCGGGCATCATGCACGCAACGCCCTCCCACTGCTGGACAGGAAGGTCATTTCCTAGCATCCCTCCATCTCTTACTTGCCACACTTTGATAAGAGCGAAAAACTGCTCGGCTGCCAGCCAACCTTAGGGGGAAACCGAAAATTGAAACAGAAGCCACAGCATTTCAAAACAGGCTGCTCTGGGACTCACACCACCCAGAAACTGCACCCATTCAGAGTGTGAGCGCCGCAAACTCTTAAGTGTAAACTCCTAACACCAGCTCACTCACAGGGACAAGACCGCCGGCTCTTCCAGCACCTCTGTACTTGACAAATTCTGCCCCACTCCCGCCAAGGCCATCCCAGGACTGACTCAAAAACTCTGTTTATCTTTCCCTCACTCCCTCCTGTTGAGCTGCCCCCAGTCCCCAGAAATGCAATCTCTGTCTTGATGCAGCAAATTATAAACCTGCTTTGTGGACCCTAAGGGGGTGCCGGGTGGTCTCTGACTGATGGGCACCAACCTCCAACGTGAGCAACCAGGGATCCACCTGCTCCCCAGATCCACACACACCGGTAGGCGGTGACCAGCTGGGAGGCGTGTGCGAGGTAGCTGGCGGCTGGTACTAGTTAAGAGGCCCAAGTGTGGAAATGAGAAGGAACCGTGCCAAGCGTGGAGGGCCCCTCACCCGTGCACACGCACATGCGAATGTCACACAGAGGGAGGTGTGTGCACGCCGGGCTGACACACACGGGAACCTTGCTGTCAGCCACTCGCCTTCCTTTCTGCCTGTCTGGGGATTTACTTGAGCAGAAGGACCCATCATCCCCATCTGCGCTGCTTCATGGTTTGGCCTCTACCACTTCAAGTCTTAAACATTTTAAGAAATCACTTTCATTCTTTTCACTTAAAGGGCCACCCTTCTTCCTATGGTTGGGGGAAATATTTTAATGATTAACGGCTAGTGAGTGAGGGCCTTTTATGTGCCTGACCCTTGCAGGGAGTACAGCCTTCAACAAGACAGAGACACCGCACACCCCCTGTAACAGTTCCAGAATATCAGGGAGGGCAATTTAAGGGGTGTGAGGGCTGCTGAGCCCAACGGAGGGTGGAGGGCGAGGGATGCCCTTGCCTTAAGTTCGCTAAAGCTGCCCCCGGCACAGAGAAAATGTGGGTGAGGCCTCAGAGGAAAGAGGGAAGGCCAGTGAGGGCCTGAGGCCATGGACACAACTGCTGGCCTGAACCCCCATTCCCCACTCCTGTAATTTGACCTGGACGGTTCTGAACAGACCCTCGCTAATTCGTGGGTGGGCCCAGGAGGCCGGTTCCATGGTCCTTCATGCAGCTGCAGCACCTCAGCCACGGCATCTTGCTGAAATTTGACAGAACAAAGGCCGAGGGCAGCAGCAGTGTCTCCCCGTCTGCTCCTCCTTCCCCTCTTGCCTTCTGAACCCCCAGCTGGAGGGGCCCGCACATCCCATTCGAAAGTCAAGGTCATTTTCCCCCTTCTTTTTTCTGGTGCAGATCTAGCTGGAAGGCGCATCCCCAAGAGCACAGCCCTGCAGAGCTGCTGGCGGTCTTGCGGGAGGCTGGGCGGCTTCTGTTTCCTGAGGGGCGGCTCGCATCACCTTCCCAGCTTGGGAAGAACATAGAACCCTTCACAGCTGCACAAGGACAGCCATTCAGCCCCTGAGACAATCAGGAATTCACTGGGACCAGGTTTTCCTTCTTCATGGACTGAAATGACTGTTTTATGTGCCTCTGGCTGAAATAAGGAGCATTTCTGTTGATTCCGGGTTCACCTAACTGAGCTCAGCTCCACGAGGAAGTTGAAGTTGGCTTGCAGTTCTCAGGCACACAGAAGGCTGAAAGAGCTGGTGTGTCAGCAGATATGGGCTGAATCACAAATCTGTTCAGGAAGTCCAAGATTAAAGTCCAGTTTATATTATTATGTAACAAATTTACCTGCCAAGCAACACATCCAGGCAAATAACTTGGAAATATTTTTGCGCAGGATACAGCTGGGATACAAAACTCGTATTTATTTAAGACTTATGTGAACGGTAAATAAGGCCACTTCTGTGGAACCCCTGAAAAAGGCAGTTTAAACATTTGGAGCAGGAACGAAGGCCCTAAATACTCAGGAATGAGGAGCATCCTGCCAGGAAGATGAGTTCCTGGACCGCCAGGCAGGAAAGGGGGATTCTGAAATAAAAGGACTAGGAAAATGGCACACAGTCAGTCTTCATATCAAAGATAAATATTTCTAAAGTACAGGCATGAAAAAAAAAAGTCAAATACTTAAAAGTGAACTGTTGGGGCTTCCCTGGTGGCGCAGTGGTTGAGAATCTGCCTGCTAACGCAGGAGACACGGGTTCGAGCCCTGGTCTGGGAGGATCCCACATGCCGTGGAGCAACTAGGCCCGTGAGCCACAACTACTGAGCCTGCGCGTCCGGAGCCTGTGCTCCGCAACAAGAGAGGCCGCGATAGTGAGTGGCCCCTGCTTGCCACAACTAGAGAAAGCCCTCGCACAGAAACGAAGACCCAACACAGCAAAAATAAATAAATTAATAAATAAACTCCTACCCCCAACGTCTTCTTTAAAAAAAAAAAGTGAACTGTTGTTACCACTTCTGGAATGACAGACTAAGAATCTCTGAAACCTACTACTCCATAAAAGGCATGAGAGAACACTGGCAAAAACAGTGAAAATCAACTTTTGCAGAATTCTGGAAATTAAAGCCTTACAACAATTCAAAGAGAATTTACTCATGAAAAACAGCTGCATCTGGGTAAAACGCCTCGTGACAATGACTTGCCCTAATCTCATTCTCCTCTCCCCAGCTCCACAGCAGCCTTGAACATCAAGAGCCCCAAAATGACAACTGAAAACCAGGACCCATAGTCCCCCAGACCAGGCAGAAGAGATGGGGAGCTCCTCAAAAGCCAAATCCACTCCTCCCTAAATTGTCTTTGATTTGTATGACGGTTCACACTACATCCTCAGGGCCTGTCTTCAGCTGACCAGACTCAAAAGCAATAAGCACATCCAGCACCCAGATCCTGGATTGTAACTACTACATTTTCCTCGACTTACGATGGGGTTCCGTCTCAATAAACCCACTGTAAGCTGAAAATATCATAAGCTGAAAATGCATTTAATACACCTAACCTACTGAACATCGTAGCTTAGCCTAGTTTACCTGAAATGTCTCAGAACATTTACATTAGCCTATAGTTAGTTGGGCAAAATCATCTAACGTAAAGCCTAATCTATAATCAAGTGTTGACTATCTCATGTAATGTACTGAATACTGTACTGAAAGTGAAAAACAGGAGGTTGTCTGGGTACAGAATGGTCGTTAAGCTCTCGGTTGTTTAGTCTCATGTTGCAGGGCTGCCCATCATGAGAGTGCGTTCTACCACATACCACTAGCCCAGGGAAAAGATCGTAACTCAAAAACCCAGGCATGGTTTCTACTGAATGCAATCACTTTCACACCATCGTGTGTGAAAATCACTAAGTGGAACCATTTTAAGTTGGGGACTGTCTTCTCAATTAAAAGGAATCTGGGCTCCTTAGAGAAATGGCCCATTCAAGGGCCAAGGTAGGAACATACAAAACAAGCCTGGAGCACCTCTTCCAAGTTCTTAAAGCTGTCGGCAGGATTCAGTAATTTGTGGTTTTAAGACTGAGGCTCCCGTTTCTTCCCTGTCGTTCTGGGTACAGTTCTGGATACAGTTCTGGGTACACGGTCCTCTCGAAACAGGGCAGCTTACTTCAAGGCTAGTAGGGGAATCTGACGCTTCTAATCTTTGACTTCAGGAAGAGCCCAGTCTCTTCCAAGGATTCATCTGATTACTTAGGCTCCACCTGGGATCATCTCCCTTTTGATTAACTCAGAATCAACTGATTTGAGATCTTAGTTACACCAAAGGTAAAAACCACTTCATCTTTGGCATATAATGTAAGTTAACCATGGGAGTGAAGTCCATCCTACTCACAGTAATGCTCACACTCGGCAGGTTATACTAGCTGTGTTCACCGGGGACGAGGAATCTTGGGAGCCGTCTTAGAATTCTACTTCCCACAAAGGGGGTGGGAAAAAGGGAGGATACAGGGAATCACTTGTTTTCATTAAAAACCTTTTTATGTTTTCATAATTCATTAATCCAAAATAAATCCCATAACAAATTTTATTTCACAGTAAAATTTTCCCTATATACATATGTAATTTCATTTAAAAATTACATTCAACCAAATCTAAATGTCAGTAACTTAATAAGAGCCACCATTTTTAATGTACCAATAAGAAAAAATAACCTGCCAATGAAAATATGATATTCTATCAACTGTAAAGTACATCCCAATTTCAGAGATGTCGACCACAAAAATAAATACACTCGTTTCTTACTGTGTGCTGCCTGCAGGAGCCCGGAGGGTGAATACAGCCTCCGGTGAGGAGGGCGGTGAGTGGGGACCCATGGCCTTTGGATGGACAAAAGTCGCTTATCCTTGGCTCACACGCATTAGCCTGCCTTTGGCTGCAAGTAATATAAAGCCCAAATCAAAATGGCTTAAACAGTAAGGAGAATATATGATTTCATGTGCGGTAACATGAAACCTGAAGGTTGGCTATCTCCTCTCAAGAGCGGAGAATTCCATGGTTCAGTTGTTCTCACGGACCCAGCTTCTTCCCATCTCTTTTCTCTGTCATCTTCAGCTGCTTAGCTGGCTCCCCTTGAGGTCCCTAAGACAGCTGCATCAGTTCTGGGAGTCTATTTAGGCATGGCAACGTCTAACCTCTTCCCGTCTATCTCAAGAGATGTTAGCTTCTCCAGAAGCACACCAGAGGACACGAATTCGTATTTAAAGCTTAAACTGGGGCTTCCCTGGTGGCGCAGTGGTTAAGAATCCGCCTGCCAATGCAGGGGACACGGGTTCGAGCCCTGGTCCGGGAAGATCCCACATGCCGCGGAGCAACTAAGCCCGTGCGCCACAACTACTGAGCCTGCGCTCTGGAGCCCGCACACGACAACGAGAAGCCCACGCACTGCAACGAAGAGTAGTACCCACTCACCACAATTAGAGAAAAAGCCCGGGCACAGCAACGAAGACCCAATACAGCCAAAACACAAACAAACAAACAACAAATAAAGCTTAAAGCAATTTTTAAGCTGGCAAGAATGGCACTCCCATTAGTTGTTGAGACCAGTGGTTTTCAATGGCCGTATGTAGAACCATCTGGGAACTACTGAAAAATCTCATGTCCACATCCCAGCCTTCCCCCCAAACTTCCCAAAATCACAATTTCTGGGAGTGGGCCCCAGGCATCAGTATTCTTTTAACCCCTCAATGGTTATGTTTATTAAAACTAGTCAGTGAACTGAGGTACCTGTGCTGGAAGTCAGGAATCCTATTAAGACAGGGAGCAGGTCATTCAATACCTCTGCGCCTGAATTCCTGACATTCTACAACTAGATCAAGTTAACACACTGGAAGACTACATACGTGACTTACATTCTCTTACCAAATGACAAAAATTGAGTTTTGCTGTCACGTGGCTTTCAGTAACTGACTGTAAAAAAGTTATATGAAACCTGTCACAAAGAATCTTAGAAATAAGAATTCTCTCCATTCTCCTCAGTGATTTCCATAATGAAGACCTACGTAAGAACCATTTTTATGAAGTATTATTAGAAGAGTTAGGCTTTGCACCCTCCCTCTTTTCTGAAAATGAGAGGTAAATAGATAACCACTTCATCCTTTTTGTTTTGGCTCCGAAAGAGATCAGAGATAGGGCTTCCCTGGTGGTCCAGTGGTTAAGACTCCATGCCTCCACTGCAGGGAGCATGGGTTCAATCCCTGGTCGGGGAACTAAGATCCTGCATGCCACGCAGTGCAGCCAAAAGAATTTTTAAAAAGATCAGAGATAAATTTAATACAGCCATGATAACCATGCTGACCAAATGACATGTAAATCCATGTACGGCTTTCCCCATTACAACTTTCTTGCTTATATTTCCTCTGGTTCAGATTTTTTTTTACCTATGGTATTATTATACTCATACTTGCTTGGAGCTGCATCAAGGGTCAGTGAGATTTACTTCATAAGAGGAAACCCAAGGGAGCAGAGAGGAGCAGAGGCCAATGGGCACTAAAGCCTCGTATGGCCGAGATGGCCAGACTTCAGAGCACTTACAGCCAGGCAGACAAACAGACCCTGATTCAAGGTACAGCACAGTGGAGGCATGACTGAAGCAGTACATTGGGAAATCTGCTCTGAGGAAAAGCTCTCTTTAGAGAATTGTAGAGTAGAAAGTGGAAATTGGAGGCTGGAGTCCAGTTAGAAAGGGCTGTAATAACCCACAGACTAGAGACCCACAGCCTGATGGCTGCTTTAGGTGCACAGGGCACATCGAAGGGAAAACGTCTCTCCCTCAACTTGATTTAACACAAGTTAAGAGATTTCACTGACACAGCGATGTCTGCCTCTTCAAAATAATGATAGTTGTAGCTATTTAAACTTCTCTGATTCTCACTCCCTCAAATCTCTGCTTGGTCTTTTAAGTTTACAGGTGAGGTGGGTACTGTCTCTTGGAATATAAGACTTACTTTTTTCTTATACATAAACTTTATGTCAGCCAATGTTAGCTTATGTACAGATTGGCCATAAAATGTACCTTCTACAATTGTGCCCTATGACAAGATCCTGAATTCCTTTACACTGTATGTGATCTTTAAAGAAGATATGAAGTATCAATTCTACAGGTAATATAACCACTCCCTTGCACAATTTCATTAACTTATTGAAGCTTCTTGTAATGAACCCTCTTAAAGCATCAACTCAGCCCCTCTCCCCTGTGACTTCCTCTGGACGATTCTAGTGCATTATCTTTCCCTCCTTCCTATCACAGCCATGGAGTGAATGTGGAAGACTGCAATGGGCGCTGAGAGATGACTCACTCTCAGCTCACATACTCCTGGTGCTAAGGGCCCAGGATCCATCATTGTTTCTTACTTTCCCAGGTCTTGTCTGATATACCTTTGCTTGAGTATAAGCAATTCCCTTTCTTGCTTTTGTGGGATTAGGTTACAACCAAAATAATTCTGACTCATATTTTCAAAAAAGACTTTGGTAAGAAGCGTCACTAACTTTGGTGGACTCTAATGTATACAGCAAGTTAGTGATGCTATTATTTTTCACAGCAATAAAACAATATTATGATAATAGTTTCAATTTCATTTTTCTAATAATAATCAGTACCACTATATAAAAGTACATATTTAGAATCTTATTACTCATGCTTGGAAATTTTTGTATTGCAATATTATATTACAAATATCACCACACTCCTAAAATTTATGTTCTACAAGTGTATAATGTGACTACAGTTTATGAACCAATGAAAAAGATAACCATTCTTAAATTTTAACAACAAAAAATTTAAGAACTCCAGGTTTAGGAATGGTACAGCAAGAGACACTGCTCCGTTTTATTTATAACAGCAGGAAATCGGAAACAACTTTTTCGTTCACCAATAGGAAACTGGTTTTAAAAGATCACAGAACCATAATTTAAGCCATAAAACAGAACTGCGAGCAAACAATATAAAAATATGTTGTGAATGTATTTAATGACATGAAAAGATCTAGCTGTATATTCATTGTCTATTATCCCAATGTCTTCCCAGCGGAACACAGTAGTTTTCTCTCTTCCATCCTCACTCAGCCTAACCTTCTTCCTATTTTATTGAGAAAACGCAATCAATCAGAAGAGACTTCTGCAATATACTGCCACAACGTTTACCCACCAGCCAGCATCTCTGTCACATATGCTCCTCCCCTGTTTCAATGGCTGGAACCATCCTGGTGAAGACCAACCCTTCACTTAGACACTACATTCATCCCTCAGCGCCACCCACTGAAGAGGTGCACATCACTGTAATGACACAAGAGGGCGCTTTAAGTGAGGAATCTTGTAAACCACTCCAAATCAAGTCTTGAATAGTCTTCAACAGGCAGACACAAGCACTCTTCATCCATACAAAGCTACAGAAGAAAAGAGAAAACAAAAACACATGAGCTGGTAAAGATTTTACCAACTTAGCTACCGACTCCACCAACAACAACATGCACGGAAGAAAACTAACACAAAAATCCAAGCTGGATTAAATATCCCAGTTTAGGTATATGAAAAACAAAAAAAACAACTTGAATTGCAATTCAAAAACTAAGTCCAAAATTGAATCAAAAAAATGGAAGTAGCCATAAAAAAAGAACGAAATTGAGTTATTTGTAGTGAGGTGGATGGACCTAGGGTCTGTGGAAGTCAGAAAGAGAAAAACAAATACCGTACGCTAACACATATATATGGAATCTAAAAAAAAAAAAGGTTCTGAAGAACCTAGCGTCAGGACAGGAATAAAGACGCAGACATACAGAGAATGGACTTGAGGACACGGGGAGGGGGAAGGGTAAGCTGGGACGAAGTGAGAGACTGGCATGGACATATATACACTACCAAATATAAAATAGCTAGCTAGTGGGAAGCACCCGCATAGCACAGGAAGATCAGCTCCGTGCTTTGTGACCGCCTGGAGGGGTGGGATAGGGAGGGAGACGCAAGAGGGGGGAGATATGGGGATATATGTACATGTATAGCTGATTCACTTTGTTATAAAACAGAAACTAACACACCATTGTAAAGCAATTATACTCCAATAAAGATTAAAAAAAAAAGTAATGAAACAAGAGTTGACTGACCCCAGAAATGACAGAAGAAACAGTAATCACATCAAAAATGAAGAGTATAATACAGACCAGATTTGAATGGAAACTTAATAAGGGTAAATGGACAAAAGTGGAAGAAGAAAAAGAATAAAAATTAGATGAAGAAAGTAAAACGAAGAGCAAAAAAAAAGAAAAACCATCACAGAGATAACATAATATACAGAGTAACTATAAATCAAACATTCTGTAATTTCAATAAATGTGAACGGATTAATTCACTTACCAAAAGAAAAAAATGGATTTCTGGCTTGGCTCACAGAGCAAAACCCAACACTATGCACTATTAAAGAAACAAACCTAAACTGACTCAGAAAAGCTAAAAATAAAATGATGGGCCAATGAATATTAACAGCAAGCGCAAACAAATCTCTGGCTGCAATGTAGAATCTGAAACCACAACAAGAAATTTTCTGTACTGTTACATTAAAATCTATTAATCTACATTGTAGGTTGGATGTATATTTTACACAGGCATACTTTATAATATCATGCATCATTTATTTGGAAAATATTACCTTACTAATTTATGCAGATCTTTCAAATGCTTCATTCTATAGCATTTTAAGAATCACATTCTTTAATATCATCACCAACCAATCTTACCAAAAAGTCTTTAAGTACAGGAAAGCTTTCAAGCTCACAGAGGCAGATCAAATGTTCCAAAACTGTAATTTTTGCTCAAAAACCAGAACTTTATCATCAATAACATATACTTTCAGTTGTTTTTCTTGAAGTGACAGGGTCACTCCATTCATTTGTGAAAATCTACTTGCCAAACATCCACATCTGAAAAAACCAAACAGTTTGCCCCTGAGTTTTTTTTTTTTCTTTTTCTTTTTTTGGTTGTGTTGGGTCTTCGTTGCTGCACACTGTCTTTCTCTAGTTCTGTTGAGCGGGGACCACTCTTCGCTGTGGTGTGCGGGCTTCTCATTCCAGTGGCTTCTCTTGTTGCAGAGAACAGGCTCCAGGTATGCTGGCTCAGGAGTTGTGGCTCGTGGGCTCTAGAGAGCAGGCTCAGTAGTTGTGGCACACGGGCTTAGTTGCTCCATGGCATGTGGGATCTTCCCAGACCAGGGATCAAACCCGTGTCCCCTGCCCTGGTAGGCGGATTCCTGACCACTGTACCACCAGGGAAGTCCCTGCCTCTGAGTTATTCTTTCAAGTAAAAGAGTATTCATGAAAAGGTGTTCAACATCACTAATTAGGGAAATGCAAATCAAACCTACAATGAGATAACCACCTTTTATACCCATTAGGTAGGCTACTGTCAAAACAACTGAAAATAACAAGTGTTGATGAGAATGGGAGAAATTGGAACCCTGTGTACTGTTGGTGGAAATGTAAAAATGGTACAGCCTCTTGGGAAACAGTATGGCGGTTCCTCAAAAAATTCAAAATAGAATTATCACATGATCCAGCAATTCTGCTTCTGGGTATATACTCAGAATTGAAAGCAAGGTTTCAAAAAGATACCTGCACATCCATGGTCACAGTAGCGTTATTCACAATAGTTAAAACATGGAAGCAACCCAAGTAACCATTGACAGATGAGTGGTTAAGCAAAATGTGGTAGATACATACAATGGAATTTTTTTTTTTTTAATTTTTTGGCTGCGCCATGCAGCATGTGGGATCTCGGTTCCCCGACCAGGAATCGAATCCGCACCCTCTGCATTGGGAGTGCAGAGTCTTAACCACTGGACCGCCAGGGAAGTCCCAATACAATGGAATATTATTCAGCCTTAAAAAGGACTGAAATTCCGAAATATGCTACAATATGGATGAACCTTGAAGATACAGGTTAAGTGAAATAAGTCAGTCACGAAAAGATAAATACTGTACGATTCCACTTACAAGAGGTACCTTGAGTAGTCAAAAATCATAAAGACAGAAAGTAGAATGGTGATTGCCAAGGGCCTGGGGAAGGGTGAAATGGGGAGTTCTTCTTTAAGGAGTATGAAGTTACAGTTTTGCAAGATGCATGGTGGCGATGGTTGCACAACAATATGCCTGTACTCAAATACCAGTGAATCATACACTTAAAAATGGTTACGATGGTAAATATGTTATGTGTATTTTACCACAATTTTTTTTAAAAAAGCATCCATCCATTCCTATCTTCTCAAGTATTTACTTTCAAATAAGGAACAAGCGTTGAATTTTGGAGGATGCCTTTTCAGCATCTACAGAAATAATCATGAAATGAAGGACTTCCATTTTGCTGTTTTTCCATGATAATCCTTGTAAAACTACATGACTTTTAAAACTATCTAAATATACTACCTTGATAAAAAATATTTAATGAAACAAACTTCGAGAATATAAATCAAAGAGTACATTGAGAGAAATTTATAGGTTTAGATGTATGTATTAGAAAAGGAAACAATCAATTTTGAGGCAAAATAAGCTCAAAGAATGTAAAATGAATGCTATAAAAAGAAGAGAAATTAATGAAATGGAAGATTAATATAAAACAGAATTAACAAAAGCAAAGTTGGTTCTTTATAAAGGATAATAGAACTGTTAAACCTCCAGAAAAGTTGATCAAAAAGAATAAAAGGGGCTTCCCTGGTGGTGCAGTAGTTAAAAATCTGCCTGCCAATGCAGGGGACACAGGTTTGAGCCCTGGTTCGGGAAGATCCCACATGCTGCGGAGCAACTAAGCCTGTGCGCCACAACTGCTGAACCTGCGCTCTAGAGCCTGCGAGCCACAGCTATTGAGCCCGCGTGCCACAACTACTTAAGCCCTCGTGCCTAGAGCTCATGCTCCACAACAAGAGAAGCCACTGCAATAAGAAGCCTGCGCACTGCTACGAAGAGTGCCCCCTCCACCCCGCTCGCCACAACTAGAGAAAGCCCATGCACAGCAACAAAGAAACAAAGGCAGCCAAAAGTAAATAAATAAAATAAATAAATTTATAAAAAAAGTATAAAAGGCACAAATAATCAATATAAGGAATAAAAACGCAGCTATAATTTCAGATGCTACAGATATTTAGAGAATATCATGATTATGCCGAAACATTCAAAAAGTTTTAAATTAGAAAACTTTGTTTATCTCAGGAATGCAAGGGTAGCTTTACATTTCTAAACCCATAGATATAATTCGTCACATTAGCAGAATAGAAAAACTCGTGCTCATCTCAAAAGAATTCCAAAAACTCCAACATCTACATCTATTCACGATTATAAAACAAAGAAACAAAAACCTCTGAAACTTTTATCAAACTACCATTTGAAGGGAATTTCCTTAATCTGATAAAGAGTATCTACCAGAAAATCACAGCAAAGATTGCAGTCAATTGAGGAAGTATTAACAGCGGTTCCTTTAACATCTAGGACAAAAGTGTACTATCACTACTTTTATTTAAAATTGTAGGGGACTTCCCTGGTGGGTCCAGCGGTTAAGACTCCACACTTGCACTGCAGGGGGCACTGGTTCAAGCCCTGGTCAGGGAACCAAGATCCTACATGCAGTGCGGTGCAGCCAAGAAAAAACTGTACCGCCACAAAGCTGGAGCATAAGTGTGCACTGAAGCTTTACTGATAACGGTCAAATGGCCATCAACAGATGCGTGGATAAACAAACTGAAGTATATCCATCCAAAAGAATACAATTCAGCAATAAAAAGAAATGCACTCTGCTGCACAAAAGACACAAACACAAAAGAGTATATTACAGGACTCCACTTATATGAAATTCTAGAACTGGCAAAATGAATCTTTCCTTACTGAAAGAGTACCAGTGGTTGCCTGGGACCTGATAGAGGGGAAGAATGGATTGTAAAGTGTCACATGGGGACATTTTGGGGTGCTAACTGTGGTAGTGGTTACATGGGTATGTATATGTGTTAAAATTCACTAAACTACACACTTAAAATGGGTGCAATTTATTGCATGTAAGGTATACTTTAACACAGTTGTTTTTTTTAAGATGTATGTATGTATGTATATATTTATTCATTATTTATGGCTGCGTTGGGTCTTCGCTGCTGCGCACGGGCTTTCTCTAGTTGCGGTGAGCGGGGGCTACTCTTTGTTGTGGTGCACGGGCTTCTCATTGCAGTGGCTTCTCTTGTTGTAGAGCATAGGCTATAGGCACGCAGGCTTCAGCAGTTGCGGCACATGGGCTCAGGAGTTGTGGCTCACGGGCTCTAGAGCACAGGCTCAGTAGTTGTGGCTCACGAGCTTAGTTGCTCCACGGCATGTGGGATCTTCCTGGACCAGGGCTCAAACCCATGTCCCCTGCATCAGCAGGCGGACTCTCAACCACTGCATCACCAGGGAAGCCCCAAAATCATTTTTTTAATACAATCTTTGTTATATGTTAAATATTTATTTATTTATTTATTTTGGCTGCATTGGATCTTAGTTGCAGTACGTTAGTTGCAGTACATCTTAGTTGCAGTACACTGAGGCATGCGGGCTTCTTAGTTGCAGCATGCATGCAGGATCTAGTTCCCCAACCAGGGATCGAACCCAGGCCCCCTCCATTGGGAGCATGGAGTCTTACCCACTGGACCACCAGGGATGTCCCCCAGAAATCAAAATCTTTGACATAGAAATCTTTTTTTGATATAAAAATCTTTTTGATACAGAAATCAAAAGGATTATAAAATACTATGGAAAATTTATACCAATAAAGTAGACAACTTTTAGATGAAATGGAAAAATTAATAAGAAGTACAAATTACCAAAACTTACTCAAGAAAAAAATAATCTGAATAAACCTATAAAAAGGAAAGACACTGAATCTGTTTGTAAAATCTTCTGTTAAAGAAAAGCTCAGGCTCAGCTGCCTTCACTGGTGAATTCTACCAAACAATTAAAGAAAAAATAATACTAATCCTTCAAAAACTCTTCCAGAAAATAAAGGAAGAAAGGACACTACTCAGCTCACCCTAGGAGACCAGTATTACCAATACCAAAGCTAGAAAAAGAGATCACAAAGAAAAAAAAGCTACACAGGAATACACATTATGAACAAAGATAGAAATCCTTAATAAAATATTAGCAAAGCAAATCCCAAAATATATAAAGTAGATTATACACCATGCCCAAGCAGATTTATCTCAAGAGCACAAGACTGGTTACATGTTCAAATATGCCATATTAATGTAGGATGTCGTATAATAGGATAAAGGGGAAAAATGGTATGAGCATCTCAACAGTGGAAAAAGCATTTGACAAAATCCAACACCCATCCATGATAAAAGCTCTCAATAAACTAGGAATAGAAGAGAGCTTCCTCAAATTAATAGAGTATGCTTCAAAAACCTACAGCAAAAATTACACACAATGATGAAAGACTGAACGCTTTTGCCTAATATCAGGAAAAAGACAATGATGCCCACTCTCTCACTTCTATTCAGCGCTGTAAAGGAGTTTCTAGCCAGTGAAATCAGGCAAGAAAAAGAAATAAAAAGCACACAGATTAGAAAGGAGGAAGTAAAACTGTCTTTACTCTCAGATAACATGATCCTACATGTAGAAATTCCTAAGGGACACCACACACACACACACACACACACACACACACACACACACACACACACACACACACACACACACACACCTACTAGAGCTAATAAGTGAGTTCAGCAAAGTCTTAGGAAACAAGATCAATAAACAAAACTTAATTCTCTCTCTAAATACAGCAAATGAATGACCGAAAAATGAAGTTTAAAAACCAATTCCATTCAACAACAGCATCAGCCAGAACAAAATCTGTAGGAATAAATTTAACAGAAAAAGTGTAAACAGTACACTTGTACAATGAAAGCTACAAAACACTGAGAGAATAAAAAATCTAAATGAATGAAGATGTTCACAGATCAGAAGACTCAATATTATTAACACGGCAATCCTCCACAGATTGAATGCAAACTCTGTCAAAATCCCAGCATAGTTTTTGGTTTTTTGTTTTCACATCTTTATTGGAGTATAATTGCTTTACAATGGTGTGTTAGTTTCTGCTTTACAACAAAGTGAATCAGTTATACATATACATATGTTCCCATATCTCTTCCCTCTTGCGTCTCCCTCACTCCCCCCCTCCCTATCCCACCTCTCTAGGTGGTCACAAACCACCTAACTAATCTCCCTGTGCCATGCGGCTGCTTCCTACTAGCTATCCACCCTACGTTTGATAGTGTATATATGTCCATCCCACTCTCTCACTTTGTCACAGCTTACCCTTCCCCCTCCCCATATCCTCACGTCCATGCTCTAGTAGGTCTGTGTCTTAATTCCTGTCTTACCCCTAGGTTCTTCATGACCTTTTTTTTTTTCTTAGATTCCATATATATGTGTTAGCATATGGTATTTGTTTTTCTCTTTCTGACTTACTTCACTCTGTATGACAGACTCTAGGTCCATCCACCTCACTACAAATAACTCAATTTCATTTCTTTTTATGGCTGAGTAATATTCCATTGTATATATGTGCCACATCTTCTTTATCCATTCATCTGTTGATGGACACTTAGGTTGCTTCCATGTCCTGGCTATCGTAAACAGAGCTGCAATGAACATTGTGGCACGTGACTCTTGTTGAATTATGGTTTTCTCAGGGTATATGCCCAGTAGTGGGATTGCTGGGTCATATGGTAGTTCTATTTTTAGTTTTTTAAGGAACCTCCATACTGTTCTCCATAGTGGCCGTATCAATTTACATTCCCACCAACAGTGCAAGAGGGTTCCCTTTTCTCCACACCCTCTCCAGCATTTACTGTTTCTAGATTTTTTGATGATGGCCATTCTAACCAGTGTGAGATGATATCTCATTGTAGTTTTGATTTGCATTTCTCTAATGATTAATGATGTTGAGCATTCTTTCATGTGTTCATTGGCAATCTGTTTATCTTCTTTGGAGAAATATCTATTTAGGTGTTCTGCCCATTTTTGGATGGGGTTGTTTTTTTGTTATTGAGCTGCATGAGCTGCTTGTAAATTTTGGAGATTAATCCTTTGTCAGCTGCTTCATTTGCAAATATTTTCTCCATTCTGAGGGTTGTCTTTTGGTCTTGTTTATGGTTTCCTTTGCTGTGCAAAAGCTTTGAAGTTTCATTAGGTCCCATTTGTTTATTTTTGTTCTTATTTCCATTTTTCTAGGAGGTGGATCAAAAAGGATCTTGCTGTGATTTATGTCATAGAGTGTTCTGCCTATGTTTTCCTCTAAGAGTCTGATGGTTTCTGGCCTTACATTTAGGTCTTTAATCCATTTTGAGTTTACTTTTGTGTATGGTGTTAGGGAGTGTTCTAATTTCATACTTTTACATGTACCTGTCCAGTTTTCCCAGCACCGCTTACTGAAAAGGCAGTCTTTTCTCCACTGTATATTCTTGCCTCCTTTATCAAAGATAAGGTGACCATATGTGCGTGGGTTTATCTCTGGGCTTTCTATCCTGTTCCATTGATCTATATTTCTGTTTTTGTGCCAGTACCATAGTGTCTTGATTACTATAGTTTTGTAGTATAGTCTGAAGTCAGGGAGTCTGATTCCTCCAGCTCTGTTTTTTTCTCTCAAGATTGCTTTGGCTATTCGGGGTCTTTTGTGTTTCCATACAAATTGTGAATTTTTTTGTTCTAGTTCTGTGAAAAATGCCATTGGTAGTTTGATAGGGATTGCATTGAATCTGTAGATTGCTTTGGGTAGTAGAGTCTTTTTCACAATGTTGATTCTTCCAATCCAAGAACATGGTATATCTCTCCATCTATTTGTATCATCTTTAATTTCTTTCATCAGTGTCTTATAATTTTCTGCATACAGGTCTTTCGTCTCCTTAGGTAGGTTTATTCCTAGATATTTTATTCTTTTTGTTGCAATGGTAAATGGGAGTGTTTTCTTGATTTCACTTTCAGATTTTTTCATCATTAGTGTATAAGAATGCCAGAGATGTCTGTGCATTAATTTTGTATCCTGCTACTTTACCAAATTCATTGATTAGCTCTAGTAGTTTTCTGGTAGCATCTTTAGGATTCTCTATGTATAGTATCATGTTATCTGCAAACAGTAACAGCTTTACTTCTTCTTTTCCAATTTGGATTCCTTTTATTTCTTTTTCTTCTCTGATTGCTGTGGCTAAAACTTCCAAAACTATGTTGAATAAGAGTGGTGAGAGTGGGCAACCTTGTCTTGTTCCTGATCTTAGTGGAAATGGTTTCAGTTTTTCACCATTAAGGACAATGTTGTTTGTGGGTTTGTCATATATGGCCTTTATTATGTTGAGGCCTCTATGCCTACTTTCTGCAGGGTTTTTATCATAAATGGGTGTTGAATTTTGTTGAAAGCTTTCTCTCCATCTATTGAGATGATCATATGGTTTTTCTCCTTTAATTTGTTAATATGGTATATCACGTTGATTGATTTGCATATATTGAAGAATCCTTGCATTCCTGGAATAAACCCCACTTGATCATGGTGTATGATCCTTTTAATGTCCAGCATACTTTTTTTGCAGAAATTTACAAGCTGATCCTAAAATTTATATGGAAAAGCAAAATACAGGATAGCCAAAACAATCTTGGAAAAGAAGAACAAAACTAGACAGCCTGCAATTCCTTATTTCAAAACTTAGTACAGTCACTCCTCCATATCTGCAGCTTCCGCATCCACAGCTTCAATCAACTGTGGATCAAAAATATTTGGGAAAAGGAATTCCAGAAAGTTCCAAAAAGCATAACTTGAACTTGCCATGCGTCAGCAACTATCTGCACAGCATTTACACTGTATTAGGTATTATAAGTCATCTAGAGATGATTTAAAGCATACAAGAGAATGTCCTTAGGTTATTTGCAAATATGCCATTTTATATAAGGGACTTGAGCATCCATGGATTTTAGTATTTGTGGGATCCTGCAACCAATTCCCCTTGGATACCAAAGAACAAATATAAAGTTATAGTGATCAAGACAGTGACAGTATATAAGGATAAACATTATAGATCAAGAGAACACAACTGAGAGCCCAGAAATAAATCCTTACATTTAGTTCAACTGATCTTTGACAAAGGTGCCAAGGCAACTCAGTGGGGAAACGGTAGTTTTTTTAAATGCTTGCTGGAACAATTGGGTATCTATATGCAAAACAAAAATTTGGATCCTAACTCACACCATTCCCAAAAATTAACTCAAAATGAATCACAGACATAAATATAAGAGCTAAAACTATTAAAACAAATTTAGAACATAAAAGTGAATCTTGTGACCTTGGATTAGACAAAGAATTTTTAGATGAAACACCAAAAGCATGATCCATGATGGAAAAAAACTGATAGTGTACTACAACAAAATGAAAACGTTCATGCTTCAATAGACACTCTTTTTAAAAGGCAAGCACAAATTGGGACAAAAAGACAAAGCCACAGATTGAGACAAAATATTTGCAAATTATATATCTGATAAAGGATTTGTATCCAACATATATAAAGAACTCTTACAACTCAATAATCTTACAACCCAATTAAAAAATGGGCAAAGATCTGAATCCATCAACAGCACATGAAAAGATGCTCAACACCATTAGCCATTAGAGAAATGCAAATTACAACTACAATGAGATTCCAGCTCACCCCTAACAGAAAAGCTATAATCAAAACAGCTGACAATAACAAGCATTGGTGAGGATGTGAAGAAACTAAAATCTTCCTACAATGCTGTCTGGAATGTAAAATGATGCAGCCACTTTGTAAAACAATGTGGCAGTTCTTAAAAAGTTAAACATGTATTTACTGTCGGACCCAGAAATTCCACTAAAGTAGTAACCTACTCAAGATAAATAAAAATGTATGTCTGCAAAGCTAATAACAAGCTCATCCTGATTTTTCCGCCTACCAATACTTCCTTGATGCAACCTAAGGTTTTCTGTGATCTCAAGTAGTCACCTCTTGATCCCATGACCTAGAAATAAGTCATCCCTGCTTGAGGAAAAAGTACTTCAAAATAACACAGGTCCAAACCTACCCTGAACTGACAACCACCCACCAGCACCAAAAAGTTTCACAAAACCGACCTGTTCCTAATTGTACCACCAAAAGGGAAAAAAGTCCTTAGATGAGAAGTTCCTCAAGAGAATATTCATTTACGCATTTGGTACCTTCGTAACATTGCTTTTGTGTGCTATCTCCAAGGCGTATTTTGACAATATATTTAGAATTCTCATTTTCAAAAAAAAAAAAAAGTATGTCCACAACACAAAGATTCATACACAAATGCTCACAGCAGAATTATTCATAATAACTAAAAATTGGAAATAACACAAATATCAATTGTTGAAAGGATTAAAAAAAGTGGTACATCCATACAATGGAATAATGGAGCAATTATTTTTTTAAAAAATCACTGATATATGCTAAAGCATTGATGAATCTCAAAACCATTACACTACATGAAAAGAGCCAGAAGCAAAAGACCACATGCTGGGGCTTCCCTGGTGGCGCAGTGGTTGAGAATCCACCTGCCAAGGCAGGGGACACAGGTTCGAGCCCTGGTCTGGGAAGATCCCACTTGCCGCAGAGCAACTAAGCCCGTGTGCCACAACCACTGAAGCCCACACACCTAGAGACCATGCTCCGCAACAAGAGAAGCCACTGCAACGAGAAGCCCACGCACCTCAACTATAGAGAGCCTACGCGCAGCAAAGAAGACCCAACTCAGCCAAAAATAAAAAAACAAAACAAAAACAAAAAAAGACCACATGTTGAAATTTATATGAAATACTCAGAAAAGGCAAATCTAGAAAATCCATTAGTGGGATTGGGAAGTGACCGCAAATGGGTAAAAGGAATCTTTTGGGGGTGTCAAAAACCTTCTAAAACTAGATTTTGTGATGCTATGCAACTCTGTAAATTTACCAAATAATATTGAATTATACACTTACAACAAGTGATATATAAATCATACCTCAACAAAGCTGTTTTTTAAAAAACTAACAAAGTAAAAGGGTCCAAAACAGTCAAGGTGCTCCTGAAGAACAACATTAGAAAAATTATCAAACTATATCAAAATCCAACAAAGCTCCAGTAATTAAGGCAGTAGAGTACTAGAGCCAAAGACAAAAGGAACAGAACAGAGACCCCAGAAATAGACCTCTGTTTGAAGGAAACTCGATATATACCAGAGGGGGCATTACAAATCAGTGGGGAAAGGGCAGTCTTTTCATTTGAATGGTTCTGGGAGATTGGTTATCCGTATGGGGTAAAAAAAGAAAATCAAGTCCCTATAGCACACTGTTTAAAAAAAAAAAAAATCAATTAGTCTTAATTCTTCCCTTTTCCCTATACCCACAGCTACCCTCTTTTTCGTGTAATTAAAAAATTTTTTTATTGAGGTATAATTGACATATAACATTATACTGGCTTTATGTGTACAACATAATAACTCAGTATTTGTATAGATTGAGAAATGATTGCTACAGTAAGTCTAGTTACCACCTAACACCATACATACTTAACTTTTAGGATTTACTCTCTCAGCAACTTTCAAGTATGCTCTACAACATTACTGACTATAGTCACCATGCCGTACACTACAGCCCCATGACCTATTTATTTTATTGCTGGAAGTCTGTACCTCTTGACCCCTTTCTTCACCTGTTTCACCCACTGCCCAATCCCCATCCCCTCTGGTAACCACCACTCTGTTCTCTGAATCTATGATTTTGGTTTGGTTTTATTTGTCCATTTGTTTTGTTTTTTAGACATAAGTGAAATCGTAACGGTATATTTCTTTCTCTGACTTATTCTGCTTAGCATAATTCCCTCAAGGTCCCTTCAGAAAAATTTTCATGTAATTTAGCAACTCCTCCCACATGGAAAGTACAGAAAGTGGAGTATACTTTCCTACACCCTAACTTTGGGCTTGCCTATGTGACTTACTTTGGTCAATGGGTTGTAAGTAAACATGATGTGATACAAACAGGGCCTTGCCCTCTTGTCCTTCTGCCAATGCCATGAGAAAAACATGCCCCAGCTAGCCCCTTGGTCCCAGGAGGAGAGTGCGACAAATGTGGGGCAGAACCATCCCAGTGGTTCTGCTTTATGAAGCACAACCAACCCAGCCAGAGCCAGCCTGTATCAGCCTATTCCCAGCCAACCTGCAGATGCATGGAAAAAGAAATGTTTACTTTTATATGCTACTGAGAGTCTTGTGGTTGGTTTTAAACACCATTATTGTGACAACTGTTAACTGATAGAATTTCCAAAGGATTAAAATATAAATGTAAAAAGCAAAACTCCAAAAACCTAAAAAAAAATTAAAGTACTTTACAGCCTCATGATAGGGAAGGATTTCTTAAGTAAGACGCAAAACACAAAACCTACCATAAAGAAAAAGATCGCCAAAACAAGTAATTCTCCTCACTGAAACGCCTTTAAAAAAGTGAAAAGACAGCCCACAAAATGGGAGAAGACTTGTCACACATACGTCACAAACAATTTGTATATAAAAATCAATTTATAAAGGACAATCAGCCCAACAGAAGCATAGGCAAAAGACATTAATGGCATTTCCCTGGAGATGAAGCTCAAAAGCCAGTAAGCTTAAGAAAAAATGCTGAACTTTATGAAAATACAGCCATGTGGCACCATTTTTACACCCACTAAATTGGTCCAAAAATTTAAAGTTGTGACAATATAAAGCATTAGTGAGTGGGGAGCAACAGAAATTCTTTTACACAGTTGATGGCAATAAAAACTGTTATAAGTACTTCAGAAAAGATTGGTATTATCTTAAGTTTTAAGATGATACAACAATTCTATTCCTTGGTACACTCAGGACAACTCACCCACATTTTCATCAGAAGACATGTGAAACAGTTATTTATAATAACAGTTTATATTTTAAAAATTGAAAATAACCTCAATGTCCGTCAATAGTAGAATGACTAAATAATTTGTAACATATTCATAGAATAAATGCTATACAAGAGTAAAAATGAATGACAGCTGCATGCATATACGTGAATGAATCTTACAAGCCCAATGCTGAATGAAAACAGCAAGTCACCAAGAAGTATAGAATGTGATACTGTTTAATATCCAAACTCAAGCAAAACTAAATATAATATTTGGTGAATCATACACATTTGGTAAATTTACAAAGAAACAAAACAGAAGAATAAAAACACAAAAAGACAGTGACAAATCCAGAAAGGGAAGCAGGTCCATGGAGATCCACATATATATCTATTTATATGTATCAAATATTTTATAAGTTTTTAGTGGGGTAGGAGAGAGAAAAAGACTTCTATTTGAGAAAATGTAAAAAGGCCTATGTCCTCATGCCAATTTCTAGAGACATTTCAGAGGGGGAAAAAAGTGTTAAATCATTAATTTTACCTTTTTTATGTATTTTACTTTCATGACGACTTCTTTTCAGGATCCAAAGCCTAGTATGGGGGAAAAAAAAAATCACGCAATCATTTTTACGCATTAAATTCAGGTACATCATCATACTCTTATAATTTTCTAAAGATTCCAATAATATTCATCCTAATAATTATCTAATAATATTTACTATAAGTGGAACTGGAAAATGACTTTTACATTTATCATTTTTTCCACATACATTCATGCTAATGAACAACCAAATATTTGGTATAATTTCTAATTCCAGGGTAACCCTTCATATTTCACAACCAAAAATATCCAGAAACAAGGACCTTTGACTTTCTAATATTTGCAATATAGTCAAGGGAACTTCTGCCGCAAGATGGAATGGTTTGGTTTTAAAAGAATCTTTTATTTTCACTTATATTTCAGTTTAATTTTGAAGAGACTAGCTCCAATTAACACATGGGAAATGAAAGAACATAAACGACTATTATTTTTCAATTATCTTTTCTTACACCTGAAAGAATATTTGAAGAAAACTTTGAAATAACTACTTAAGTATGTTTTGATGTAACCCTAAAATATTTATCAACTGATGATCCTTAACTTTCCTTCTAAGAGTATAACAGGAGTACTATTTCTCCTATTTGCTTTGTTTTCCTCTGGTTAACTTAGCTACTAAGGTTGCTAACTACACTGAAGGTTTTAAGAACATTCCAATTTACACCAGCAGTAAGTATAAGTTTTCCTTTAAGCTACAAGGAAAAATATACAAATGAATTTTCTAAACTGAAGTAAATCCTTAGATTATCAGTCCTAATACAACCCACATGCTACCCTATGAGGCACTCTCCTTAAGAAACTGTGAGCATCTTTTCAAATTCCACCCTTAGTTCAAAAGTATTCTTTAAAAAAGAAAAACAGGGCCTTCCCTGGGGGCGCAGTGGTTACGAATCTGCCTGCCAATGCAGGGGACACGGGTTCAAGCCCTGGTCCGGGAGGATCCCACATGCCGCGGAGCAACTAGGCCCATGCGCCACAACTACTGAGCCTGCGCTCCAGAGCCCGCGAGCCACAACTACTGAGCCCACGTGCCACAACTACTGAAGCCTGTGTGCCTAGAGCCTGTGCTCCACAATAGGAGAGGCCACTGCAATGAGAGGCCTGCGCACCGCAACGAAGAGTGGCCCCCGCTCACCGCAACTAGAGAAAGCCCGTGCACAGCAACGAAGACCCAACACAGCCAAAAATAAAATTAAAAATAAAAAAAATTAAAAAAAAAAAAGAGAAAGAAAAATTAAAATTGTACTTACTTTAGCCAACAGTTCCTGTGTTTCAGCAGTCAGGGGAGCATGTGAAAACTTGCAATGTTCTCCCTGATAACATTTTGCTCCTGTATGGTAAAACTTGCAAGGATATTCATGTTAACCCAAATGTTAAGGAAAAGAACAACTGTAATCCAACTAAAATAATTTGTTATTAATTTAGTAACTTTATTTTTCCTACGTAAAGTTCTTTTCTACTAGTAGAAACAAATTCTCTATTTAAAATATGAGACAGTAAATTGTTAACTGGGGTATAAGAAAAATCTAATTTTAGGATGATTATAAAGTTTATTGGCTATCACAGGACACTTTTTTCCTTCATATCCATTCTTAAAATAAACTACAGGTATATTTCACCAATATAAGAGAGGGATGTGTATTTTAAATACTTTGAGAAATGGGATTATTTTTAAAGCATTCTTTTGCGGTGGGGGGATTAAAGTCAATGACAATGATATGTCTTACAAATCTGGATTCTTCATATATTAGGCTTGTATAAAATAGGAACAATTTATACAGCTTCGATATTGTTTTCTAGGAAAAATTTCTCAAGTTAGAATTTGCGATTCCTTGTATTGAATGACTGAAGGAAAACAACTTTTGTGTTGATCAAAGGTCCAATTACCCTAAAATGTTTATGTTTGTATTTTTACAACACGTCTAGACCATTTACACTGAAGAGTTAGGGTTATTCTTCAAATTAACGGACAATATACAATTGTCTATACAATACTGAATGTGCAGAAAACGAGTACTCCCAAACTGTGCAATTCCTGCCTCTTTTATGAAGTAGATTACATGAATATAGATTCAATTAGTGGATGTCACAGCAGAAATTCAGAGAAGTTTTTCTGGATAGGTCTGAATAGGTCTCATGAAGCTGTTACACTACCCAGGTTGAGAGGATGTGCATTTGAGAGAATTTCTAAAGACTCTTGCTTGGGGGAAAAAGAAAAAAAATCTGTGTACAATTTAATCACTTCAATACTGAGTTGAGCTTGGATGATGTAATTTTGCCATGGCTAAAACACTTGGTTTCACTCAAAATTTTACATTCACGTAAATGTTTATGAAAAGTAAAGTTACTGTACCTTGTGATAAAGGATATTATGCAAATACAGGCAGTTTTCACCTCTGGTACAATATCCTTGTACATAAAACTTACACATTTCCTTTTTCTTCTCTATCTCTGCAGCATGATCAAATTTACACTGGTCTCCCTGGGCCAAAAGAAGGGACAAGGAAAAACCATTATTCCTCATAGTTAAGTCATTATAATTCCTACTTAACTTAATGATTCTAGAAGAAAACAAAGTCTTAGAAGCAGTACAGTCTAATTCTTAACGAGCTATCATAACCACATCACATATATATATCTGCTTAAAAATCTGTCAAGTCCTTAATATTTTTAACACAAAGCATTTAAAAAAAATTATCTACTCTCCTAAACATAAAAGAATATTTCAGTAAAATTTCCTAATTGAAACTTTCCCAGAACGAAACGGTTCTAAAATTGTACAGGTATGCTTTTGGAGTGTCTAATGGAAAGAGGAGTTGGTTTTAATACATTTTTGCTATATCTTACATTTTAGTATATTTTTGCTTACACATTTTTTATACCTTAATACACTTCCTTTCAAGAAAATATTTACAAATTTGTTTTCCCTGGCGTTGCACCGTATGTTGGTTGATGAATCCCTGACTCATTCTCACAGGCTGCTGCTTCTCTTTAGGTTTACCATCCTTTGAAAACAAAAACAAAAAACTAAATGTGAGAAATAAAAAATTAAATATTTTATTCCATTGTATAAAAAAATGTGTTCTTTAAATTAATTATTTCTTTATTTATTTTTGGCTGCATTGGGTCTTCGTTGCTGTGTGCAGGCTTTCTCTAGTTGCGTCGAGCGGGGGCTACTCTCTATTGCGGTGCGCGGGATTCTCACTGCAGTGGCTTCTCTTGTTGTGCAGCACGGGCCCTAGGCACACGGGCTTCAGTAGTTGTGGCTCACAGGCTCTAGAGTGCAGGCTCAGTAGTTGTGGTGCATGGGCTTAGTTGCTCCACAGCATATGGGATCTTCCCAGACCAGGGATCAAACCTGTGTCCCCTGCATTGGCAGGCAGATTCTTATCCACTGCGCCACCAGGGAAGGCCGTACAAAATTATTTTAAACCACCTTTAACAACATTAAAAGGTAACTCTTCTGAATTGGCCTGCAGGTAAGATGTGGACTTTTGTACATCAGTTGAAAAAAATTAATGTTTTGTCAGTTTCAACAGCATTCCATCACTGAACATTATAAATATTTTATTGTACCTTGCCCTCGTTTTAAAAAATTAATTTAAAAATTTTAGAAGGAAAGTACCACTACTTCTGATTAAAAAGTGAAGTCTAAGAACAAGGCTCTTTAGAACAATGGGGACAAACCTCAAAATCATAAGGTAAAGCAAAAGTAGTGTGATCTTTCATTTCAGTGAGATGCTCACTACGTGTGAGCTGAGTGTACTGACGAGCTCAAATTAACAAACATAATTAGAAATATACCCTCAAAAATGGCAATAAAGGTATGAAAACAAAAGGGGAATTTCATTTTACGTCTTTAGAAACATAAATCACTTTTAGTGTGTTTACTTGTGGTACAACTTACAGCTTCTACGTACCATATACCCACGTACAGTCTTAGGAATTCAGTAAGTACAAAGAAGGGAGCTGGCTGTATATTTATGTGATCTGCTTTGCAGTAATGTCAGACTTCCACTTAGCACCATCAAAATTATGTGTCTAATAAATGTCAGTTTTAACTCTGGGTTTTATTTTGATTATGTTATTAAATTCTAACATATATGTTTACATTTGTTCCTCATGTAGCAGGGCTGTCAGCTTTGGCTGAATAATCATTTGAGTCAATCTAAACCAAACGAAAGGGGGGACTTTGCTTGTGGTCCAGTGGTTAAGACTCCATGCACCCAGTGCAGGGGGCCCAGGTTGTCAGGGAACTAGATCCCACATGCCGCAACTAAAGATCCCGCATGAATCAACTAAGACCTGGCGCAGCCAAATAAATAAATAAATATGTAAATAAATATATATTTTAAAAAAAAACAAAGGAAAGGGAAACTGCCCTGGCCCTTGTAACTACAGGCAGTTACCTAAACCCTAGGGCTTCGGATTCCTCCTTTGTAAAACAGATTTTATATAAATACATTTTAATCTATAATATTTGGTATTTCTAATAGTTTACCACCCTCAACTCTTGCCTCCTGAACCAAGCCTAACAACAAAAAGGTGGCCATCCAGCTTAGAAGCCCTCAGAAAAGCAGAGTCCAGAGGACTCACTTATTGTTCTACCGTGATTACATCTGCAGACCAAGGAAGAGGAACTTCTACAAAGCAAAATCAAAATTCCAGGAGGGTAGGGAGTGGCTGATAAGGTCAAAGCTCAAAAATATTCATTTTTAATTTCCAGAGGGAGTCAAAAACCAACAGACCAGAGACTTTAAGAGTAGAAACTCTGTAAGACTCTGTGGCCTTTGGAATGTCCTCATGGCTATCTTATATTCTCCCTGCCTCCCATATCTGTTTTTGCACAGCCCTCAGAAATCAGGGGGCTTGTGTGCGTGTATACAGGGGCAACAGGTACGACACTAAGGCCTGAGTGGGCGCTGGCAGGTAACGAGTGTGAGGGAAGGCCACCCAACAGTGAGAAAGAAGAACCCACGGAGCCCACTGGAGGTAAGAGGAGATCCCATTGGGGTGCAAGATAAAAATCCAAGGGCAGGCAGTGCCCTCCGACAGACAGGCATATATTCTCATACCTGTTCCTGTGAGCCACTCTTCCTCAGGGAAGCGTCTGATCCTTTGTCTCCAGTGCCAGGCCATTTTCGCTTCATTTTCTTCTGTTTACCATTCTTGCGAACAGCTTTAAGGTTTTTATTTTTATTTTTTTGTTTAACAGCTAAAAGCAAGAAAGTTCAGTTTAAAGGTGATATAAAAGTCCAATAGCAGTTTACTCTTAAGAAGTATATTCTCTAACAATCCAGGAAAACTTCTCCACTGCTCAAAGCGTAATAACTAGGATGATGCGGACCTGTCTTTCTAGAAGCTCTTGGATTAATATACTGTGGATCCCAAATTAACTCTTTCTGAAAATATGTAAGGTATTATTGGGGAAAAAAACAAGATAATTCACGAAATCAATCTTGCTAGCCATCAGCCAGATCCTTCCGAAGTGTTCAGAGTACAGTGGATCTAAGTAGGAACTGCTATAGCACTGTAACAGTAAAACCTTCTAATGTTTTAAATGACCTCATATATGGCTGTCAGATTACTCCCTGAAAACATTTTATATATTAAGTTTATCTATAGATCCATTTTAAATAGAAGAACATTTAAAGAGGGAAAAAAAATAAAATGAGAAGATTAAGAATTTCATTTACAATTGTCATTTATTCTCCTATCTGTGGCTTAATTTCATTTTAGTCATCTAAAAGAATATATTTCTGAGTTTAGTCGGACACACTACCATCCCAGACATTAATTAAACCCATTCTTCTTTAGAGGACAGCAAACAGGTATTTCCTGTCCTTCACACATGCTGAGGCCAGGGATTTAGCATTCTCCCTTTCAAAGTAGTCACGTCCCTTGAAAACCCTCCTGCACTCTCCGTTCCTCCCGCAAACTAAGCATTTGTACACCAAGTGACCAGCTCACATTTGGTGTAAAGATCCAGGAAAACGTGATCTTATCATGAGATAAAATGCAAGCGAACCCCTCCCCCCTATCCATATGTGGACAAATGTGACTGCTTCTATAGATAACTTTAAATGATAAAATAACTGGACTCTTACCTTTACCTTTCTGGGTATCCTTTGCTCCCTCTTTCTTCACAGATTCTTCAGGAAGCGATAAGGATTGAGCAGCATTTGCCATCTCTTTAGCTTGTATATATTGTTGAAGCTCTTTAGCAAAATTATCTTCTGATTCCTGACTGCAGATATCATTATCACTATATACATCATAGTCCTTACTTCTTGATTTTCTACGTTGCAAATTCTTCCGTGATGTAGAGTTTCCAAAGTGCCTAAACTAAGTGAAAATTACATTTTCAATTTTTAAAACCTAGCATGATTCAAAACAATCTGGTTATAAAGAAGAAGCAAAGACTGGCCATGATCATTGTTGAGGTTGGGAGATGGGTACATAGGGGTTTCATATGCTATTCTTTCCGTTCTTATGTATATGAAATTTTCCAGAATTAAAAAAAAAAAAATCTATCCTTAAAGATGGTTTGAGGGAAGATTCTGAATTTGTATACTGTACTTTACTGAATTGAAAGACTAAAGCCCCGGGCGGTGAGATGAATTGGAAGATTGGGATTGACATACATACACTAATCTGTATAAAATAGATAACTAATGAGAACCTGCTGTATAGCACAGGGAACTCCACTTCGCTGTACGGTAGAAACTAACACAACGTTGTAAAACAACTATACCCCAATAAAAGAAAAAAAGAAAAGAAAAAAGAAAGACTAAAGCCCTATGTCTTAATTATTTGATATAAAGGAACTACAGAATTATAGTTCACATTTTATTTCTCCCTTTGCATGGACTATACTTTTAAACGGTTTAACTCAATAGATCGTCATTTCGTAAAAGAACAAGTACACTGTAATGGCCCAATTGAAAATCCGCTATACTAAGTAAGATACATCACACATACCAAAGCCTATTTTTTCCCTATAACTCACAGCACTGGTGGCATAGGATGTGGCAACAATGATGAGAAGAAAGAATTGCCCCATTCTCTGTAATTAAGTTAATTTTACTTTCAGAAATAGTTTTCTAACTCTGTTGTTGGAGCTGCCCCAAGGTGACAGCTACAAACACAGGCATCCACTGGAACAGGAACTCAGGTATGGCAGCTGACCCTGAAGCAGCCCGAGGTGATCAAAGCAGACAACTTAAAGCACTTTGCATATAAAAATTTCCAAGTACTGGTTACAGAGGCGTCTATACCTGGTGACACAGGTGTATCAATCTGTATAATTACAACCAGTACATTTCAATTAAAAAGTTTATTTTTAAAAAGCCCAACTGCCAAAGGGCTCCTATTCTGATCTCAGGAAGAGATGATATGTCTGTCATTAAATTGGCCAATTACCCCGCTCCAGAGCTTTTGGGCCTGGTCTCATCTACCCTCACATAACTGAGGAAAGCAGCAAAGGAGAATCACAAAATATACTAGGTGGTCCAGTTTAATGGTTTACCTTTGATGTTTAACTTCCAAGCTAGAAGTTGTACCACTGGAGGGTTGACTATGGCCTAGAAAATGAATTTGCCCCCTGCTTGAAGAATCCGAACAAGCTGAGAAGGTTGCCTAACCTGACAAGGGCTTCACTGTACATCTTATTTTCATTACACCAGACAAGACTACCAACCAATCCAATCTTCAAGCCTCCAAGTTTCTCATCTCTGAGTCCTCAAGAAAAGAGCACCCTTTTCTAACATACCAACTTGTAAACAGCTTTGGGTTAGGGGTTAGGCCTGGCCTCCTGCTTTTATAAATAACGTTTTGCTGGAACAGTCACGCTCATTCATTCATTAATCTATGGCTGCTTAGCTGTGACAGAGACGATATGGCTCACAAAGTCAAAAAGATGCACTTATCTGGTCCTTTATGAAAACGTTGGCTGACTCCTGTGATAATTATTATGTTTACCTTGGTTTTGGCCTTTAATTTTATTTAGTAGGCACAGGGAGAACCAAAAAATCATTCAATATGCAACAGTTCACAATAAGTTTAGCTCAATCAAACATGAGATTCTATTCAGTGCATCTGAATCAAAATATTACAAGGATCCAAATGGGTGATTATGTGTTCCCCCTCCCCCGCACAAGATGTGGGGGCCTGCAGTACTGAAGCAGACCCCTTTTACTACAAGTAGTAACAAAACTGACTTATTTGTATTAAACGAAGAGATGAGATGACTTGGCAACATTATAAAACGAGGACAATCATCAACTATGTTGTTTTACTATAGAGAAGTATTCCTAATTGATATGATTCTTTTCAGAGGGCACCGAAATACACAATATACAAATGATTGCTTAAATACTTTTCTTCATGCAGCTAACTATAAACTCATTGCTTCGATGTCTGTTGTTCTCTATATAATTTGGAAAGTATAAGAACACGATATTACAACTTTTTTATGTTTTATAAAGGAGTCTACATAAAGTATTTTTCTTCTTTTTTAAGTAAAAGATTTTCTTGCATTTGATTCAGGATGGTATATAGAACTTGTATGGCCTCCTGAAATTCCCCAGAAATAAAAGTATAGAAATATAAAAATTAATAGTCCTAAAATAGTGTCTGTATAGGAGACAGGGAATGAAGTACACTCATTAGGAATTAAGAAAAGTTCAACAAATTCCTGGCAAATTTTTGACAAACAAAAGGCAAGTTATAATTTGGAGGTTGGGCTTAGGGTGCAGTGTGAGAAATAGGGCTATAAATGAGAATGACTTAAAATTCTACATAAAAACAAACAAAGCTATTGTAACAAATTATCTCTGCCCACCCACCCCCAACGCAGAATACAATCAAACAAAAATTTACCCTGGGCTGGGGACTTCCCTGGTGGCACAGTGGTTAAGAAACCGCCTGTCGATGCAGGGGACACGGGTTCGAGCCCTGGTCCGGGAAGATCCCACATGCCCGGAGCAACTAAGCCCGTGTGCCACAACTACTGAGCCTGCACTCTAGAGCCCGTGAGCCACAACTACTGAGCCCAGGTGCCACAACTACTGAACCCGCATGCCTAGAGCCCATGCTCCGCAACTAGAAGCCACCGCAATGAGAAGCCCATGCACCGCCACGAAGAGTAGCCCCCTCTCGCCGCAATTAGAGAAAGCCCGCACGCAGCAACAAAGACCCAATGCAGCCATAAATAAATAAATTTTTTAAATTTATTAAAAAAAAAATTTACCCTGGGCAAAAAGAGAGCTATTCGCTAAAGAAATGTATTAAAATGTCTGATAAAAGCCAAGTCTTCTTGTATGGGTACTAAGACCCCAGAGTGAATTCCTCCATATTCTGACATTTGTGAGCAACTCCCACGAGAAAAACACTCTATCCACTCACTCTATATCAGGGTTCTTAACCTGCTGTCCAGAGATGGCCCCACCCCGCCCTGCCTCTGGCCAAGGGTCTATGGATAGAATTCAATGAACTTGGATAGTAATAAAAATCACACATTACTTTCATCAACCTCTAAATTGACCTTTGGCATTTTCTTCTGCTTTGAACTACAGCAACAAACCACAGTAGTATCAGCAGCAGCTGCGACTGTCACCATTAGAAATCACAGGCACTTTCATATATTATCGTTATTGCAGACCTCAAAATATCTTTTATGTTCATCACTATGTCAAAATTACAATAGTTAGACCTAACGCTGGATCTTACTATTTAGTGCATTTATAAAGAGCATATTACTCTTACCCCATTTGTTCTTTAATATTTTGATAACTGTGTTTCAATAAGATCAATTTCCATTGTAATCCAACATATTTTATACACTTAAAAATATTATCATAAGGGGCCCATGGGCTTCACCAGACTGCCAAAGGGGGTGCATGGCACAAAGAAGGTTAAGAACTACTATGCTGCTGGACACCTAGAGATGCACACGGCCCACTCACGTACCGAATGCCCCATCAGGCTTTCCATTTAGAAGAAAGGCCTATGGAGACACAGACCTACCTACAGACCAGCAAAGAACTTCCATCAGCTCTCCAGGCCTTTCTTAAATCAAGAGACATGAAGAAAAACAAAAGCTAATGATGAAATCTACAGCAGTGGTCATTAAAATATAACCAAGGACCAAATCTACCCTGCTACCTGTTTTTGTAATAGTCAGCAAGCTAAGAATGGTCTTTACATTTTTTAAATGGTTGGGGGAAAAAAAATGAAATAACATTTCATGACACGGGAATTATATAGAATTCTAATTTCAGCATCCATAAAGTTTTATCAGAACACAGCCATGCTCACTCATTTACGTATTACACTGGCTGCTTTGAGAGCTGAGCAGAAGCAGAAGAGACCGTAGGTGTGGCTGTGGCTCTCTCATCACTTTACACTCATGCTCAGCATACCATGAATTTGTGACAGTATAACTTTTTTTTTTTTTTTTTTTTTTTTTTTTGCGGTACGCGGGCCTCTCTCACTGTTGTGGCCTCTCCCATTGTGGAGCACAGGCTCCGGACGCGCAGGCTCAGCGGCCATGGCTCACGGGCCCAGCCGCTCCGCGGCACGTGGGATCCCCCCAGACCAGGGCACGCACCCACGCCCCACGCATCGGCAGGTGGACCCCCAACCACTGCGCCAACAGGGAAACCCTGACCGTTATAACTTGACAGCATGTTGAATACGTCACATATCACCAAGTCATGATACTTTTTTGTTTCATTACTAGTGCACACCCACCATGTCAAAACATGAAAAGCAGACTTTGAATGCCATGCATTTAAGACACAGTAAAGTGTGGATTATTTTACTGTCAAATTAGGTGGCAAAGCATTACGGTTATTACACAATGATACTACAGCAGTGCTGAAGGAACACAATATATGTTGACAATATTAAGCATTCATCACAATAACCCCAACTCACAGGAAAGCCACGGTGAGAAAAATTAGAAAATATAAGCAAAATATCTCATCACAAAATTATTTCCTCACAAGAATCAAAAATGAAAATGAGGCTGCAATCAAAGTAAGTTTCTGAGTGGCTCAGTTGTTAGCCAAAGAAAGCTGATGGTGAGTTAATTAAATCATGTTTGATTGCAGCAATTGAAGAACTGTCCAGAGAAAAAGTTGTTTAAGAAAACTGGCCTTTTGGCAACAACAGTTTCTCAAAGCCGTGAGGGAACTGGGAGAAGCTCTGACCACTAAAAAAATAAGACAAATGATATCAGGTGGTTTTCCTTGGCTCTTGATGAGTTGACAGATGTTACTGACATCGCTCATATCACTGTGCTGTCCAAAGTTACAACAAGAAGCAAGAGCTCCATTCTCACGCAAATTTGCAGTAGATTTATCTTCCAGGCTCAAACTACAGTTCCAGCAGTGTTTTTCAGATTTTAATGTATATGCAGACGAAATCGCTATTTCAAAATCCATTTAACTGTGCAACTGAGGAGTTATCACCTAACCTTCAATTGGAAGTAATTAATCTGCAATGTAATGACAGGCTAAAAGACAAATCTCAAGAGAAAAATCTAATAAAGTTTTTAAAATGCCTTCCAAGCAATGAATATACTCAGTAACAATCATGGTGGTGAACTGATAAGAGTTTTCTGCAGTACCTGCAGTAAAAAAAACACCTTTAAAGATGAAATGTATAGAGTTTAATTACAGATCAGCACTAACAGATGAATCTTTGCAATCAATTTTGATAGGGAACACTAACTTTGAACTCCAGTTAAACAAATTATTACCCCAAAAGAAGAATCCCCTCATTCTCACTAGTAAACCTGTACAACAAAAAACTCAATTATTATATGTTAAATTCTGTCAATAAAAATACTGTGGAAATTTGTTTTCTCCCACTTGTTATATCAGTAGCTACATTCTACCCTCAATTTTGCTTTTGGCTTGCAAAGCCTATCTTTTACAGAAAATATTTACTGACTCCTGATCTAGAGAATAAAACAAAAAAGCAGGAGAAAGAGAAAACCTGATCCAGAAGAAGCAAATACAATTCAAGGAAAAGAAAAGAGCACAAAAATTTTTAAATAAATAAACAAAGATATCAGGATGGTATATATATATTTTTTGCGGTACGCGGGCCTCTCACTGCTGTGGCCTCTCCCGCTGCGGAGCACAGGCTCCGGACGCGCAGGCTCAGCGGCCATGTCTCACGGGCCCAGCCGCTCTGCGGCATGTGGGATCCTCCCGGACCGGGGCACGAACCCGCGTCCCCTGCATCGGCAGGCGGACTGTCAACCACTGCGCCACCAGGGAAACCCCAAGATGGTATATTTTTTTAAAATGCTAGAAAGCTATAACAACAGAACAAGGAAGAACTCTTGATAATTATGATTTACAAAATGAAGATAAACAGAAATAGAGGAAATGTCTTAGAATATAAAGAAAAAAGGCAAAGAGAATAAAAATAGAAGATATTCCTTGTACATGAAGGGTATGAGTAAACAGTCTCACCAAACACTTAAGCACAATGAATGAAAAAAGATTCAGTCTCTAACACCACCAAGAGAAGACTCTAAAAGCTTCCAGGGAGAACAGGATACTTAACAAAGTAACTAGAATTAGACTGCCAAGACTTCACGCTAGCAACACTGGACAGTAGAAGAAAATGGGGCAATAAGCTCAAGCCGAATTCTATTTCAGCCAAATTACCTGTCAGCTATGAGAATAAAGTCAAGATATTTTCAGAAATGTTACAAGAACTCAAAAGTTTAATTCCATGCATTCCTATCTAACAATGTATGCCAGCTAAGTGAGAAAACAAGTTAGAAAATGGTGCTTAAAAAAAAAGGAAAGGATGTAATTCACAATAGTCTCATCAGACACCTAGCAATACATCTAACAAAAGGTATATAAGATGGAAGACATCTACAAAGAAAATTATAAAACACTGCTGAGATAAATTAAAGAGGAGTTAAAGACTGGACAATCCAATATTCTAAAGATGTCAATTCTCTCCCAAATGACCTAAAGAGTCAATGCATTCCAAAGTGAAAATCCCAACAGGATTTGTTGTGGAACTTGACAAACTCTTTCTAAAGTTTATATGGCAGTGCTAAGGGCTAAGAAGAGCTGAGACAGTTAAAGAAGAAAAACAACGTGAGAGGACTTGCTTATCTGATATCCAAACTTATTATAATAAAACTGTAATAATCAACACAGTGAGGTCTTGGGGGAAGGGACAGACATATAAACGGGCAGATGAGAAGAGAGAGTCCAGAAACGGACCCATCAGAACACAAACACTTGATTTTTGACACCAATGACACTGCAGACTCATGGGAGAAAAGACAGTTCTTTCCCCCCAATGAATGGTTCTGGAACAATCGGGTATGATAATGAAAAAAAAGTAAAATGAAATTTGTCCCCTCTACCTCACAGTATACATAAAAAGCAATTCTGGGTGATTATAAACATAAATGGGAAAGAAAAACAACAAAACTTCTAGAAGACACTGTAGGGAAATATTTCTATTACCTCAGGATATTTAAATAAAACATATAAAACATTAACTATAAAGGAACAGATTAATAAATTTGAATACATTAAAATTATAAAACTTTTATCAAAAACTGCCATTGACTGGAAAGAAAGCCGCAAAATGAGCAGATACTTGCAACACATAATCCACAAAGAAGGGGAAACCATCCCCTACATCCGGAATAAAGAAAAAAATTAAAAAAAGACTTAAAGTGGCCCACAAAAAAGGCAAATCCAAGTTGGACAAACATGAAAAGATGCTCAACAGTAATCAAGAAAATGCAAACTGGGCTTCCCTGGTGGCACAGTGGTTAAGAATCCACCTGCCAATGCAGGGGACATGGGTTCGAGCCCTGGTCCGGGAAGATCCCACATGCCGCGGAGCAACTAAGCCCGTGCGCCACAACTACTGAACCTGCACTCTAGAGCCTGCGAGCCACAACTACTGAAGCCCATGCGCCTAGAGCCAGTGCTCTGCAATAAGAGAAGCCACCGCAATGAGAAGCCCGCACACCACAACGAAGAGTACCCCCGCTCACTGCAACTAGAGAAAGCCCACGTGCAGCAATGAAGACCCAATGCAGCCACAAATAAATAAATTAAATAAATTTTTAAAAAAAAGAAAATGCAAACTAAATGACAATGAAGATATCTCACCAGATGGCAGAAAATAAGAAAGGTAACAAATATCAAGTGAGCAGCAGTAGAAATACAGCCTCTCATACACTGCCTTTGGGAATAAACATCAGTAGAACCACTCTGGAATACAGTTTGGCATCATGGTAAAGGGAAAGATGCTTGTACTCTAAGACCCCGCGGTTCCACTCCTAGGTAAATGTAGAGTAGATGTGCAGCAGGATACAAGTGAGAGACGTAGCAGCATTACCCATAACCCCCAAAACTGGACGTGAGACCAAATGTCTACCAACACCAGAACCTAGTATATTCAAATAATGGAATGCTATGCCGCTAAGAAAATGAACAAATCAGTATACGCCACTTGTGTATACTATGTATATACTACATGTATATATCGTGTATATTATGACTCTTATAAACATAACATTGAGAAAAATAAGACAGCAAAGAGCACATACAACACTGTTCTATTTCTATAAAGTGCAAAAACAGGCAAGAGAAAACTGCATTCTGAGGCGTGACAGCATTAGTAGTAAAACTGTAAAGAATGAGGAAGTGATTAGTACACAAGTTCGGACAGTAGTTATCTCCAGGAGGAGAAAAGGGAATACAACTGAAAAAGGAGGCATCAGAGGCACTGTGGGTAAAGCTTTCTTGACTTGCACAGCGTCTACTTGGGTGTTCTCTTTCTAATTAGCTGTGATACTATACATTTATGTTTTACACACTCATAAGTAAAGAGCCTGGCCTGGAGTAAGCCTACTTAGAAATAATCTAGGCATCCATCTTCTCACAGTATTGTTTCTGGGAAACTCCTCAAGATAATCGTAGAAGGTTGTACCTGTCTATCTCCTGTATGGGGTTATACATGGACTGAGGAACTTTAAGTGGGCATGAAAGACTGGGACCTACATGACTAAAATAGCATAAAAAAGGTGTGGGAAACCCAAACTGCAGTTTCTTGGTGTCCACCACAGCTCTCGTCCACAGCAGCCATATATGCCCCAAAGGGCAAAAGAAGTTATGTACTTGGGTAGCTGAGACACTTCCTGAGGAGATGAAGATGCTGTACCTGCTGGATTTTCTGTCCTGTATCCTTTTATAAAGCTGAGTATAAGAATATCATATGAAAGCCCATGTGTGTCTTGTGAGTCTCATTGTCAATTTGAACCCATTCTTTTGCAGTGCGTTAAAATTCACAATTAAAAAAGTTCAAAAAGAGAAAAAGCAAGAAAGATGCAGATATTGGCGTTGCTGTGGGTTGACTGTGTCCTCCCCAAATTCTTATGTTGAAGTCCTAACCCCTAGTACCTTAGAATGTGACCTCATTTGGAAATAGGGCCATTATATGTATAATTAGTTAAGATGAGGTCATTAGGGTGGGCTTTAATCCAATATGGCTGGTGTCCTTATAAAAGTGGGAAATGTAGACACAGACGTATTCACACAGGGAGAACGCCCTTCAAACATGAAGGTAAAGATCAAGATGATGCTTCTGGAAGCCAAGCCAGGGAAGACCAAAGACTGCCAGCAAACCAACCAGAAGCTAGGGCAGAGGCACGGAACAGATTCTTCCTCACAGCTGTCAGAAGGAACCAACCCTCCCGACAGCTTGCTCTTGGACTTCTAGCCTCAAGAAACACAAGACGATAAATTTCTGTTGTTTAAATCACCCAGTATGAGGTACTTTGTTATGGCCGTCCTAGCAACTGAATACAAGCTTCAAGCTATAAATCACTACGGTTAGTTAAGTTCAGCAAATCAAAATTTTTAATCTAATTTGAAAAGAAAGAAGATTTTGAAACCGTTAACAACCATTTCAAAGATAGGGGAAACCAAAATACAGACAATGCACTAGAAACAGTTCATGTTAAACAACAAAGTTCTTAAATGATTAATTTTTTTTTAAGTATAACAAGGTTTCCTTTGATATAAGTAACCTGGTCTCAAATGCTGACTAAAAGGAGACAAATAGGATCCCTAATCAACTTCTCACAGCCATTTCTGTCTGTTTTTTCAATACACCAACTTAATCTTACTTTTTTGGAAATTTGCTCACACTTCAGTTTTACTTTCCATTTTATTTTCTCTTCTTGTGTTTCTTCAACTTCTGTATCATCTATTCCACCATCGATTCTGCAGCAAAAATATCAAATAACACAGACGGGTTTTTCAACATGAAAAGGGTTCATACCACAACATTAAAATTCACTGCTTTGGTTTACCTTCAACTTGCCCTCAAAGAAATTCCAAATTCAAAATCTACCCCAAATATTCCAGAGAAACATTCCATCATTACTACTCAATGATGAGTAGTAAATGTCAACACATATTTATGAGTAAACCGCAAAGCTGAAACTTTATATTACATAACCTTAATGTTCAACTATTAGCAGCTATACAAATCATCCATTCATTCAACAAATACTGAGTATCCACCGCACACCAGGCTCTGGACCTTAAATCCTGGAATACAACAATGAAAAAGACCTCGTTCCTGCCTTCTAAGAACTTTCTATCTACTTGGGAGAAAAAAAGAAAGCAATTTCCGTATGGTGTGCTAAGTATCAGTGCATACATGAGGAACACTTAACCTAGATTTGGGGGCCAGAAGTTTTCCTAACCTAAAAGATATGTAAGGGCTTCCCTGGTGGCGCAGTGGTTGAGACTCCACCTGCTGATGCAGGGGACACGGGTTCGTGCCCTGGTCCGGGAAGATCCCACATGCCGCGGAGCAACTAAGCCCGTGCGCCACAACTACTGAACCTGCACTCTAGAGCCTGCGAGCCACAACTACTGAAGCCCATGCGCTATCCCACATGCCGCAGAGCGGCTGGGCCAGTGAGCCATGGCCGCTGAGCCTGCGCGTCCGGAGCCTCGGCGGGAGAGGCCACAGCAGTGAGAGGCCCGCGTACCGCAAAAAAAAAAAAAAAAGAAAAAAAAAAAAGAAAAAAAGATATGTAAGAATTAAAAACAAAGAGGAATGTCAGGGAGAAGAGTATTTCAGGTAGAATGCAGGGTGCCTTCCGAGGTCCAGAGAGAACTAAACTTATATTCAAGTGGGAAGATGAAAAAGAAAAGTTGTTGTCAGGGTCATTAGGACTGAGAAGCTGAGCATGCATAGATACCATCTGAGATGACTACTTGAGGTTATTCCAGCAAAACTAAAAATAACCTAAGAAAGATGAAGATGGGAAATAAAAGAAACAAAGAAGCCAATAAAATGTACAGGTAAATCTAAATAATGGTTGATGCTATAGACACAGAAGTCTGAGGACAACTGTGTCTCAGCAAGTAGTGATCAAGAGATAAAAGCTTAAGATCTGAGTTGCACGCCAGATAAAGGCAAGGACTAGGCAATGTGTATGTTCTCAAAAGAACATGTTGCGAAAGGCACTGCTAGCACTGGAATGTGAAGAGTGGTTTTGTGCTTCTTTCAAAGTTACAGGAGGAGCTCAGGCTTCACAGCCTCATCCAATCCAACAGTTTACGACGCCGATCTGTCCCTAGTCAGAGCTTCAGTCACGTCCATCAGATGAGAGACCAAGGTGTGCGCCTTCTACAGAGGCCATCGTTACAAGAGCCAATAAACCAAATGCTGTGGAGTTTCACTGTTCTAGTTTTCGGTAATGAATCATCTTACGGAGTAGGAAGCAACCTCTCCTTAGGCAGAGCAATAATGACCACAGCAGCAATTACAGCAGCAGCTGACTCTTGCATTACACTTACTCTGTGCCAGGCGCTGCTCCATGCACATTACACACATCACAACAGCCTATGACATATATACTATGGTTTAAAAGCCCATTTTACAGATAAGAAAACGCAATACGGAAGGCTTATGTAACCTGCCTCAAATCTAGCAAATGGTGGAGCTGAGATTTGAGTCCAGGCAGGCAGAGCCAACTTCCTATTCAAAATATGTACCTGGATATCTACTAGACAAAATCTTAAATATCCCAAACTGAACTTTATTTCTTTTTTTTTGGCCGCGCTGCACGGCTTGCGGGATCTTAGTTCCCAGACCAGGGATTGAACCTGCGCCACGGCAGTGAAAGCGCCGAGTCCTAACCACTGGACCACCAGGGAACTCCCCAAAACTGAACTCTTGATCTAATCCTCCTGCAATCTTAAACAGCAACTCCAACCTTCTAATGATACAAACCAAAAACCTTGAAGTTGACCTTAACTCCTCTCTCAGACCGCCCATCCAATCTCTGAGGAAATAGTTTATCTTCCAAATATATCCTTACCTGACCACTTCTTGTTGCTAAAACTACGATCCAAGCTACTCTGGCCCCCCCTCCGTTCTACTCTCCACATAACGAGATGGTCCTGCTAATATGTCACTCTCGGCTAAAAACCCTCCAAGACCTCTCACCTCACTCAGGGTAGGAGCCAGAGTCCTTACTACGGCACCTAGAAGTCCCTACACAAGCTGCCTCCCCCTCCGCCCCCCATCCCAATACCTCTCGAGTTCCCCTTTACCAGTCCCACTATTCTTACTCCACACCAGTTGTCTTTCTGGCTACTTCGCTCCCAACACCCCATCACATCTAGCTCACTCCACCTCAGGACCTTTATATGGAATACTCTTCCCACTAGAGAATCAACCTCTCTCACCTCCTTCAGGTCCCTACTCAAATATTAATGATGTTATTAGTGAGGCTTTCCTTACCTCCCTTACTTAAAAGATCTACCTCCTCCCTACCATCCCATCCTCTCTTACCTCCCTAACCTGCTTCCATTTTCTCCGTGGCAGTCTCAACGCCTTTTTCAACCTAAAGGAAACAGTATACCCCAGTGGAGTTCGCTGCTCTATTATGGTCTTTAGGATCTTCCGATGTAAATCAGGAGACTCTATCCTTCACCGCACAGTCTTTTCTACCCAAAAGGGCCTAGCACGTGCAGTGAGAATGACAAATGATCTCTGTCCCCTAGGAGCTGACTGCCTGCAAGGGCAAAGCGCTATGGGGCCGCAGGCGGGTTCCCACCCGGCCGGAGGGGCCGGGTCGCAGAGAAAGGGGAGCATCCCGGGCCTCCCTCGCCGTCTGGGCCGCTCCCCCAGGCCCAGGCTCCCGGCACCGCTGGCCCCGGCGGCCTATGAACCGGGCCCCATTCCCGGCTTCTAACCCCTGCCCCGGAACGACCTGTGGGCGCCCGGCCGTCGCACCGGCCCGGCCGGCCCGACGCGCTCCTCGCGGGACCTGACGGCCCTGCCAGCGCGGCCTCCCGAAGGAACAAAGGGGCGGAACCTAACTGCATCCCCTGCGTTCAAAGCATGAAAAAGACCGGGGGTCACCTTTGGTCAGAGTCCGTGGCGGGCTTCTTGCCGAGAGCCGGGTTGGGGGGTTTGGAGAAAAGATTCTCAAAATCCATCATTCTCGTCAGAGCCCGACAGCTACCGAGAAGCAGGTACGGCGTGAGGAGGGCGCCGCACACCACTAGAACGACGCCGCGCACCATGGGCAGGACGCCCCGCTCATGCGCTTTTCCGTCCCCGGCTCTGCGCACGCCCGCTCTCGCCCCCTCCCCCGCGGCCCTGCGCAGGCGCCGTCCTCCTGGCCGTTTGCGTTTACGCTTCTCGACACGTTATCTCAAGTATTTAGTAGAATTTTAAAACGTAGTCCTCCTTTATTTACCTTTAGTGAAAACTCTTCGATCGAAGTCACAGTGTTTCTAAGGCATGGTAGCTGACGTTTATTTGAGCGCTCACTTTGTACCAGGAATCATTTCACATTTTCGCTCACCTAATCTTAACAACAGCCCTCTAAGAAATACACTATTACCTCCCACATTTTCAGATGAGTAACGAGAGCGGTGGACTGATTTTGCGACTTGCAGACTCTTTACAATCTAATGAAATTAAAATAAAGATGACTTTAAGGCCGAAAAGTCCACTGAAAGTACCACGTGCTAAGAGAAATGGGTGGAGAGGGTCCAAAGGTTAAAAAAAAAATTTTTTTGATTTAAATTAATAAATAAGTAGATAGGTAAAATGTTTTTAAAAGACGCCCAGACTTTAGGAGTGGGGTCCGGGTATCAGCGGGTTTGGGGCAGTTCCCTAGGTGATTCCAAGGTTGAACCTGGGCTAATTCAACAGGTGGGCTTAAGAATGATCAGAGCCAGCTGTGTTCCTGGCCTGGGTAGGCGTCCCTCCATTTCTTGTTCCCTGTTTTGTTTTTTTACTGTGTGGTTTTTGTTTTTTTTTTTTTTTTTTTTGGGTGGGTGGAGGTGTGTCTGGGTTTTTTTCCCATCTGGTTAATGAGAATAGAAATGCTTGTTCCACTTTCCTCTCAGACTTGTAGTAAGATCCTGAGAGAAAAGAGTTGAAAGGCTTTGAAGAATGTCAACCACAGAATACACCTAAGATACTTGTTTTTCCTCGTTCTAAGTCTCTGCCACAATGAGGCCTTGGAGTAGGGTTGCCAGATATCACAAATAGAAATACAGGAGACACAGTTACATTTGAATTTTGGCTAAGCTACAAATAACTTTTTTACATTTTAGTATGAGTACGTTCCAGGCAATATTTAGGACTTATATACGAAACGCTTGTTTGTATTTTATCTTGGCGCCTCTTTCCCTGCTACAACTAACAGGGGTGACAGCCCTGGGCTCTTCACTGGAAGCTGCACACCTGCAGGGCTACCTTTGTTTGGGGGATTTTTTTTGTTAACCATCATTGTGAAGGAAGGCATTTCTAAATCTCTGATTTGAGGTGGGTCCTGTGTAGCCAGCCCAAGCCAATAAAGGGCTGTAATGAGTGGGTGCCCCTCTGCTCTGCCAGTCACTGATTCTCACTGAGTTGAGAGTTTGCTTTTAAAATTCAATGAAGCAATATCAATTTATTTAGATTTTCTTTCATCAGAGGTCTGTAGTTTTCCTCATATAGATGATGTACATATTTTGTTAGCTTTACGCGTGAGGGTTTTTTTTGTTTGGTGCTAATGTAAATGATTTGAAGTTCACATTTCAGTTGTTCATGGCTAGTATGTAGGAAGGCAATTGACTTTTGTATATTAACCTTGCTTTAATTGCTTGTTAGTTCCAGAATTTTTTGTCAATTATTTGGAATCAGCAGTCGCCAAGTGTTGGGTTGGGGGTAGGGTAGGGAAGGAGGAACGAATAGGTAGAGCACAGCAGATTTTTAGAGCAATGAAACTATTCTGTATACAGTAATGAGGGACACGTGTTACTATGTATTTGTCAAAACCCATAGAATGTACAACACAGAGTGAATCCAATGTAAACTGTGGATGTTAATGTATCAATATTGGTTCAACAATTGTAACAAATATACCAAACTAACATAAGATGTAAATAACAGGGGAAACTGTGTTTTGGGGGGGCAAGGAAACTTTGTACTTCTCAATTTTTGTATAAACCGAAAACTGCTCTAAACAAAGTCTATTAAAAAACAGTTGATAGGGGCTTCCCTGGTGGCGCAGTGGTTGAGAGTCCGCCTGCCGATGCAGGGGACACGAGTTCGTGCCCCGGTCCGGGAAGATCCCACATGCCTCGGAGCGGCTAGGCCTGTGAGCCATGGCCGCTGAGCTTGCGCGTCCGGAGCCTGTGCTCCGCAACGGGAGAGGCCACAACAGTGAGAGGCCCACGTACCGAAAAAAAAAAAAAAATACAGTTGATAGGGGGCTTTTCTGAAATGAAGATGCCTAGGGTTAGTTGGGGGAAAAAAGGGTGGGTACTAAGTGCCAAGAGGATTCAGAAGAGAAAAAAGCACATTGGTTGGGAAGGCTTCTTAAAAGGGGTATATTTGAGCTTGGTCTTGAGGTAATTTCCATTAGAAGAGATGAAGTTAAATGGGCATCACACGTGGAGAGAAATGTATCAAGGCAGGAAAATAAAGTACAGTTTGAAAAATGGGGAATTATTTAGTTTTGCTTAATGTAATGCCAGTATAAGGGAATCATGGGAAAAAACCCTCACAAGGTAGATTGGACCAATGATAGAGAGCCTGACTTGCTTCTCTTAGTGAAGGACTGTTTGACTCCTGGCAGGAATCAGGGTCCACTTCACAGATAAGACAACGGAAGTTCTTTGAAGCCAGACATCTTCCCCAGAGAAGTTGTACTTTCCCCTGTTGTTTCTATTATTGGCAGTCACCTTCTTTTGTACATGAATCATTACTAAAAATTAAGAGGAAAATTGAATTAAGCTACCTTTAGTATCCTTTCATTGGAGGAAAGTGCTGTATTTCCAAACTCAAATTATAGGACTTCTTGGCAGTCCAGCGGTTGAGACTCCATGCTTCCACTGCAGGGGGTGTGGGTTCCATCCCCAGTCGGGGAGCTAAGATCCCAAGTTAAAAAAAAAAAATTATTACCATACATACTTTTTCACATAAAACGTCCAGCATACAGCAAAAGATAACCAGGCAACCAAAGGAAATTAAAGTGATAGGTTAAAAAAAAAAAAAAAGTACAGGGGCTTCCCTGGTGGCGCAGTGGTTGAGAGTCCGCCTGCCGATGCAGGGGACACGGGTTCGTGCCCCGGTCCGGGAAGATCCCACGTGCCACGGAGTGGCTGGGCCCGTGAGCCATGGCCGCTGAGCCTGCGCGTCCGGAGCCCGTGCTCCATAACGGGAGAGGCCACAACAGTGAGAGGCCCGCGTACCGCTAAAGAAAAAAACAAACAAACAAACAAAAAGCACAGCAAAATCATCAAGCAAGAAAAACTGACCTGCAAAGGCATCAGATACTAGACTTTTCAGATAAAGACTATCAAAAGCTGTACATGTTTGTGGTAGATTAATTCCCAAATGGCCAGTAGCAAAAATGATTGTAGTGGTTATGAATATTTCATCCTCAATTTGATATGTGTATGTGTACACATACATGTGTGTGAAACATAAATATGTATATTTTATATAATATATGAAATCTTCCCCCTCCCATTCTCCTACTAACACATGATATATTAATAGTAGTTAACTTTATATCTCATTACTCAAATATTTGATATGAAAGGAGTGTGACTGAGCTAAAGGAAAAACTAGAAGAATAAACATCACCCAAAGATGGAAAAGAGAGTTTTTATCCTTTTTAGGGGAAAGGGTTAACATGTTTTTGGCTAAACATTGTGTAGCTGCATCATAATAGGCAAAGGCATGACTTTGCTATTGTTTTTATTCTGGATGGAAGTTAAGTATGAGTTAAAGTGGTACATATGGGTGCCTAGTTGAAAAGTGTGTACTTGGTGGTTTTCTAGTGTGTCATCTCGGCTGGGCTGCTCTACGTTTTACAGGATTCCTATCCTTGCATGTTTCCAGTTAGAATGGGCTATCAGAGAGATTTTTGCACAAAATTTGGAAGGTGGAAGTGAAACAGCAGTCATATTGTTTTTATACTCAGGAAGTTACTGCAGGGGTGACAGATGCTGGTGCAACACATGCACATAATCATTTATCTGCTAGTTCACCTTGCTGAAATGGGGCAACAATCAGACCTTCAGCTGACACACCTTGTCACAGATCTTCCTTTAGCTTCTCCAAATTCTGGGCAAGGTATGTTTAGCTCCATGGTAAAAGGCACAAGATTCTCCTTCAAAGCACCCACATCATAAAAGTTGGATGTGGTGAGAGACTAATACAGGTTCTAGTTTGTCCTTAAGGATTCCAGTTCATTTCTACTCTCCTTCTTTACATCCAACTTCCCTTCCTGAACCCTTGCCTTGAAGATCTTAAGTTCTAGACTCAGACAAAAACTCTACAGAGATTATTTTAAACAGTTCCCACAATTGCATAAGACCAACTGCCTGTAAATCTATCTATCTCTTAGTGATTCTGCTTCTCTGACTGAACCTTGATTAATAAGACACTCTTTAATAGAAAACTAGACAGGGTGGAAGAGAAAATTAGTGAACTGGAAGACAAGTCAGAAGAAACTATGCAGAGAGACCTCCCCACCTTTAAAAAAAGAATCTATGAAAGGGACTATTAGAAATAGCAATAATAACTCAAAATGTCTAAATATAATTAACTTTAATCACAAGAAGAGAAAGAGAACAAGGCAGAGGAAATGTTTGAAGAGAAAATGCTATGATTTTCCAGAATTGATGAAACATATCAATCCACACATCAAGACACTCAACAAATACCCAGCAAAATAATTAAATGAAATTCACACCTAGACACATCATAGTGAAACTGCAGAAAAGTAGAGAAAAATTTTAAATCAGCCACAGAAAAAACAAGTAAATGTGTCAAAAAATTAGATGGATTGATGGATGGATAGAGGGAAATATAGATAACTAGTAGTACACTAAAGCAAATAGAGTAAAATATTAACAAAGTAACAAGAAACAGAAAATTGTGAGAAACCACTGGGGATCCAAGGGTAATGGTGGAGTTTGCGGGAGGAGTTGCTACTTTGAAATGTTGTCCATGGTGGGTGTCTTGGGCTTGTGATGCGGGCAGCTTGGGAGGTTCACGGGAGGAGAAAATAAAAAATAAACTTTTTTGAAACAGAATCACGAACATTTGAGAGAATTTATATTTTCTTAAGCATGCATGGAGTATTTATAAAAATTAATCATGTACATAAAACATCAATACATTTTAAAGAATAGATATTATATAGACCATGCCCTAGAACACATGATAGTTGAGCTAGAAGTTAAGGATGAAAGCTTTGGGCTATGAATTTCAGAGCAAGAAGCCAACAGGAGCCTGTGTTTATAATGACTTCTGTGAGCACTTGCATCAGTCTTGGACTCCTACCTCCAGATATATTGTTATTAAAGAAACTCAAAACCTGTTTTTAGTTAAGCCATATAGCTGAGTTTTCATTATATGCAGTCAAGTTCAATTTTAACTGAGTAAGCACCCGTGACCCCAATTAGTATCTTGATAAATGCAAACTTCACAAGTGCAAATTATTAGACGCTAAGCTCCATGAAAACAGACATCCCAAGTAGTTTATCCACAACTCTGTGCTCAGAAAATAGCACAATATCTAAAGCATACTGACATGATCAATAAATCCTTGCTGAATAAACAAATCAGTGAATCAATACTTCTAAGATTAAAAGGTGAGGGTCAGGGATATATAGAGCTCAGCACATACCATTCCTACTACTGGAAAAAACAAACAAACCAACCAACCCACATTTCTACTGCAGGTGTACATAAGTGATATCCTAAAATAAAGACTATTGTTTTTTTGTTTTTTGCATCAGAAAATGCTTTCACAACTGCTGAGAGCTGCCTCTGAGTTCATTATCTTTGGGGAAGAATAATAAAGAATTTGGAGTCAAGTATTTAAGAAACAGGCTTAAGGAAGTTCTGATGACTTTTTTTTTCTTTTTTTTCTGCACTGTGGACCTTGGGAATCTTAGTCTCCCAACCAGGGATTGAACCCTCACTCTTAGCAGTGAAAGCTGGGAGTCCTAACCACTGCACAGCCAGGGAATTCCCCTGATATGACTCATTGACCTCTGAATTCTATGTCTGAGACAGACACCTGAAGTGTATTATGGACCAATCCTGACCTTTTCCATCTGAGGCTATCAGAGAGCATGAACTAGAGAAGGGACCACCGCCGTCTTTTCTGGAGATGGAGCCTGCCATCTGTGTCAGTATCTTAAACTCATTTGGAGGCAACATTTTGAAAGCACTTTTGCAAAGCCTGGGCTAATATGCAGGTGCTTGTTTTTCTTTGGAAAATTTCCGAAGAATGTGATTAAAACAGGTATTTATTTGTAAAGCCCACCCCACCCCACCCCCCCCGCCAGAGACTGGGAGACAGGCTCTTATCTTCCTGATGATTACATTTCAAAGGAATGGCTTTTAGGTCCTTGAGAAAGACAGTCCTGAATTGGAGGAGAAACAAAAGTACAGGGGGCAGGGGCCTGTGTCAGGTGTTGGCGAGAACAAACAGTAATTCTCCTGGCAGCATTGAGCTTTCTCAGACGGGCGTTTTAATGGGAGGTGGGAGTCCTCCTAAGGGTCTGGTCTTATGCTGCTAGAAGTCATGCTAGAATATAGCTATCTCTTGGGGCAGAGGTTTCCCTGGAGTTGTTATGCACAGAGAGTTCTGCAGTTCTTATGGTCCATCTTTCAATGTTAGGTAACATTTACGAGGTTGAAAACTAATGATCTGTTTTAATCTGTGATGAATGCATGCCTTCTTAATTTAGGCAGTTAAAGGTGAGGAATGCTGAGCTTGGATTAGCCCTCAACTTAAATATATTTTATCTAACATCTCTGAGCACTTTTAGATTCGAAACACAGAGCTTCAAAGGAGCACCACCCCCCGCCCTCCATACCACCCACATTGTCACTCCCTTTCAGCTACCCAAGGGAAAAGAAAAGACCAGGGCCTGATGCCCTATTAAGTGGTGTGCATCAGGGTTAGGAAGGAGGCTTTTCATCTAGGGAGAACTGTATTCATTGTTCCACACCACAGTAAACCAAAGACCCTAAAGTTCGAAAGAGATCCTGATGCCCCCAGATACAAGGGAGAGGAAAAACTGAAGTGCAAAGAAGGAACAGCAACTGTTTACCTCAAACGTCCTCGGAAAACTGCAAAGAAATGTCTCTCCTAATTAGCTACAGTAAGATCTAAGTAACACAGCTACAAGAGACAAAGTAGAGATTCTAATGCAACTCCAAACGCTCATATAGCTGCTTTTGAAAGTTTCCTAGAAATGTATTATGTCCAAACGTGGCAGGTGCCTCCAGAATTATCCATCAGTGTACATCTCCTGTCAACGGCTGCATTCAACTTAGAAAAAAAGAAAGAAGTGCGATTTTTTTTCAATACACATAACCACATTTTTTAATTGAAAATTTAATCTAATTGCATTTGCTTCTAAATGCACTGCACTTATGCATCAGCAAAACACATTTACTCAAAGGAAGTCAGATATTTGAGAGGATTAATCAATCCATCACGTTAATAAAAAACAAGGACCTTCCTTCAAAACTAAGGTAGCACACTACAGGCCAAAATGTTGTCATTAAAAATTCTTTCTCTGAAGATCACGTTCATAAGTGCAAAGAAATGTAATAGCTAGTTGTTTTTATTTATAAAATATTCGTATGTATTTTGCATATCAACGTTTTTATGAAATCATTCAAAACCTATGATTCTTTTAACGATTTTTCTGTCATTATTAATAACCGGGTAGGTAAATTTAGTATTAAATAACAGAAAAAGTTACATGCCAAGTTTTCCTCACAACGTGATTCTGAGTATTAAACATTACAAAAAGAGACATTCGCTACAACCTTGAACGAGAAAGTACATTTACCCATTATTTAAGCAACCAAGGTTTTTTGTTTTTTAATGACGACTCAAAAAAAAGAATAAATGACGACCCAGCAGCCGCGAGTTATTACCCCACCCGGGCTCACAACCGCTGGCTTTAAGGGCCCGTTTGTTAGGGCACGTCTGAAACTCCCCATCACTGGGAGGCGGCGTCTCGCAGGGAAAACCTCGGACCGGCGCGGACCGGCCCCGGAGGCGCGGAAGGACTGCAGGTCCCGCGGGACGCCACCCCCACCCCCTGAACTACAAGCGCCGCCCGGCATCGCCATCAGAGACTGCCTCCTCCGCCGCTTCGCAGGGGAAGCGTGAGAGCTCGCCCCCGGAGGTGATTGACGGGGCGTCTCCTCCAATGGGCGCCGCGCTCGGCCCCGGCGGGCTGGGCAAGGGCCGCGGCACGCGGAGGAATCTCTCCTGCCCTTTAGTCCCGGGCTAGGTGTTGCGGCAGGCGCCATTTTACCGAGTCGCCTGTCGCGGGTGCCGCCATGTTGGTGAGGAGAAATCACCGTTACGGCCACTGTCCAAATCCCCGCGTCGCTGCGCGCCGCCCGCCCGCTCCCAAGCCTCAGCCACCGGCGGCGAATAGAGACTAAAGCGGCAGCGCCGGCAGCGCGGGGCCGTGGCCCAGTGTTTGCAGTTAGAGCCCCACCTCTCTGGCGTGGTTGTTAATAGACTGGAAAGTCTGTGTCTGTGTCGCTCACTAGTAACCGTGAGTTTTTACCACTTCGTCACCTCCCGGCGGCGGCCGGGAGCAGGTACCCGCAGGCGGCGCAGGGATCCTCCCCGCGCCCCGCCGCCGCCGGCCTCGCAGACCTGCCCTCCAGCCCCGCCCCGTTCTTGACCAAACATGACAGACTCTGAACATGCAGGGCACGACAGGTCGGGAACCCTTCTTGTCTGTCTTTCTGTCGGCTGAGAGGAGGGGTCTGGGGCGGCGGGAGCGGGCCGGGGCCGCGCGCCTCCTGCATGACTTAGACGTCTCTGTGTGGCTCCGTCCGTCCCATGACGTGCGCCCGGATGGAGAGCCCGGGCCCGCGGCCGCGGGGAGGCCGGCCCGGCCGCGCCCGCCTCCCCGCGCGGGGTCCTTCCCGGCCGGCCCCGCCCCCGGCCGCACGTGCGAGCCCCCCGCCCCCGGGCGGGCTCGGCGGCGCCGGGCGGTTCCCGCGCGCCGGCTCGGGGCTGCGGTCCAGCCCGCGCTCGGAGGAAGCGGTTCCCGGTGCGGGGCCCGGCGTCCCCGTCCGACGAGGACCCGCCAAGAATTGTCAATAACTGGTGATTTATTTGACTACTACCCTAGTACACTCCTAAAAATAAACATGTGTGGTTTTTCGGTCTTTTTCTAGGAAAATTTTAAGCAGTTCCTAAAGGCCGTGTATCTGTACAGGCTTACCCCTCGCAATTTGAAATGGCAAGTTTCAAATGTTAACACAAAATAGTTAGACTTTGCAAACCTGAGTGTAGCACAGATCTCTCCTAAAGTAAAAACTCCATGGATTGTCCAGTCTAGCCCGATTTTCTAAATGCTGTGATGTATCATTTGAACATTTAACTGAGATTCTGATTTTTTATCTTTACTATGGCTTAAGAGGCCCATTCTTCGTTCCGTTTAACGGTTTGCGGGTATTTACTATTTTAAATAGCGCAAGTAGCATCCTTAAGTTTCGGTTAGGTTTTGAATTCATATTGATATCCATTTTAATCGTTAGAAAAGAAAGGGTGGGCTTTCATTCATTAAAATTGCTGGAACAAAATCCATTGCATCTGATTCTTATTTAGAATATTTAAAAGGTCCAGAACCCGGCAGTTACTCCCTTGTGAATAGCATTAATCAGAAGTATACATTGTACTCTAGGCTGTATACAAATTGCTGAAGTTTTACCTGTGAAGTAATGTGACCTGCTTTGGTAAAGTATACCAAACACTTTTTCTTTTTTTTTTTAAATCCAAAAGCAGAAATCACAAACATTACTGAAATTTGAAATATCGAAATATCTGGCAACTTTGAGAGGGATAAAAATGTTATTTTAACAACCTTGGTACCGTAATAATAAATGTAGACGGCCAGAAGGCAAGTTAGTTAAACGTGTCGTAATTTTTAGAAAGTCAAAAATGCTCTTAAAAAAAATTATGGGTATGTAAGCTTGCACTTGACACATTTTTCATGATTATTTTACATTATCCTGTTATTAAAATGAGAAAATTCTTGGAATGGGTTAACTAATAACCTGCGAAGTTTCCCACTCTGAGTATCTGTGGACAAACCAATGATGGGGTTTTGCTAATGCAGCCTAAAATTCATTCTTTTGTGTGAAAGAAGGAAATCTGTTCTCTGTTAGTTCACAGAGAAACTTCAATATGTAGAATTATGTATTCTACTTAAGGAAGCAACCATGTTGCCAAATTCAGATATCGAATTAATTTTCTAGTAAGGAACTGTGATGCTGGACTTTAAAAAGAATTTGAAATTTTAAAATACTGAATTAGAAATTAAAAATAAAAATTTAAATAATTCTTTGTAAGATATATAACCAGCTTGGCGATAGGAAGTAGGGATTAAGCAGTAGTGTATTTAGTCTTTTTTTGTTTTATATTAGGAGTAAGAAAACTATTTTCTGGTGATTTCTGAAGCAAAAAGATTAGCTCTGTTTTAATTTATGCATTTGTTAAGTGACAGTATTATTCTGAGGCAAGAAGGTTTATCTTTTTCACTCTTTTTTAAGTCAACCTACATGAAAAACAAAACAACTATATCTAAAAACAAAGTGAACTAGGATTCAGGAGAAGTGGTTCTGGCTCCAGCTTTGCTACTACTTAGCTTTGTGCACTTGAGCAGGCTTAGTTTCTTAATTGTTAAGAGGGTTGTATAAGAATTTTTCGACTTCTACAGGATCAGTGGTTCTCAACCTTCTCTGGGGAGGTTTTTAAAAAATGTTGAAATCGTTTCCATTGGTCTGAGCTTTAAGATTTTTTAAAGCTCCTCAGGTAATTCTAACATGTATCAAATTGAGAACCACTATACTAGGTCAATATTAGCTAATCATCAGAATCACTTTGCGGAATAAAGATTTTTGTCCTGTCCAGAGCAACTGAATCAAAATCTCTAGGGGGGAAAAGAAATCTCTAGGGGAGGATTGTGGTAATCTGTATTTTTAATGGGCTCCCTGGGTAATTTTCAAGAAATTTGGGAAAAAATGGACTAATCTGTGGAATCCCAAAATATTCTTTGCTTTCATACTATAGTTACTTTATACTGTGATAAAACTTTCCATGAGTTAAATGGAGAAGATATATGAATTCTGGTATTTGGAGCTTGGCATTGTCTCAAGGATATTCTTTTTTTGTCATTTTTGAAAATTAAGATATTGGAAAAAAAGATACAGGAAAAAAGTTAAATCTATGATTTTTATTTACAACTGCTATAATTATACAAATTAAAATATTACTATGATGGTTTACATGAGAATGAGATTCTACATGTAAATGGAAATTCACAGAATGAACAATTTTTTCTTTTAAAAAATTGTTTTCTTGTACGTGTTTTATATGGTGAACATTTTGCATAAGATTTGTTTGCCAAATTAGTTAACTTAAAAAAAAATACCCATTTGTACTTTCCTTTAAATATTTTCATGCCTGGAGTGAAAACATTGTATTTTTATAAAGTGTTATTAATATAAAAATACCTATAAATGAACTTGTGACTATGTAGACTGTTAGAAGAGGACTTATGCATAGATCTTTAGAATTAATAGAGGTGGAGAAGGAGTTGGAGCAAGTCAAAGGGAGATAAAGGTCTTGTCTCTCTTTGCATTCAGTTCTTCCCTTTCAGCCAGTTCTCTTAGGCACAGCTCCAGCCACCTAGCTTTATATTTCAGCTGGATGTTGACCTAATTAAAACAACTCACAGATAACTCTTAAAGGCTAAATAGTATGAGGCCCTGCTCTGGACGCAAGTACAGTTGAGAAGGAAAGATAAATATATGCCCAGGTAATTGTTACATATTTTTTGAAATATGCTAAAGGTCAAAAGTTTTAAGGGCCTACACTGGGGAAAGGATAATTTTAACATGATCAGTATGAGAGCTTGTGATTCTCAGAGTCTAACTGATAGGAGGTATGGGTAATACTTTCCTTTGGGAGGAAGTTATTCTTTGCCCATGATGAACAACCTTCCCACCTTCTTTCCCTCCTCTCCCCGCTTTCCTTCCTCATGTAAACCGAGATCACCAAAACTCCAGCTAGTCAGAATTGTAGTAGTTTATATTTCCCCTTCCTTTCCCTCCCCTTCTTTTCCCTCCCCCACATAGCGATTGAAACCTTACACGGGAGAGTATGAAGAGGTGAGGGTGAAGAAGATGATTACACTTTCCATTTGTAACAGGGCTTTCCTTTGATTCGCACATTAATCCCATGAGGTAATATCGTATTGCAATGTTCAGTAATTTCTCTGAGATCCCACAGATAGAGCCTAGGTAAGAATCCAGAATGCAAACTCCTACCTGCAGTGTTAGTTTTAACTCTTCATTAAGTTTGCATGGGGAAGTAATCCAGTAAATTCTAGCCTTTACTTCTTGAATTGTTTGGGATTGAAATGTGGTATATTTAAGAGAGCTCCGTTTTCTGAATGAAACCTTGGTTGTGATCCTAGTTTTTCCTCTAGCTTGGTTAATGCTCTCTTCTTTTTCATGATTATTTTTCTTATTTGTGAAATAAGGTAGTTGAACTAGATTACTTCCAATCTCCCTTCCTACTTTAAGAAGTCAATAATTTTCATTTAAAAAGTTGCAGATGCCTTTTCTTACATCAGAGTTCACTTTGATTTCCTACACAATGTCTGGTTTTACAAACAACCAGTCAAATCATTATGCTGTACCCCTTAAACTTACACAGTGCTGTATGTCAATTATATCTCAATGAAACTGGAAGAATAAATTAACTAATTGCCTAGTGAGGGAAGGCATTGACTCCAGTAAACGAGAGATTGGTAAATTTCCAAAATTCACAGAGTAAATCAGTGGGAGCTCAAATAATGACTCCAGAGCCCACACTTTTATGGTAGAATAGACATCTTCATCACATGAGGATGTATATGTATATCAGAATGCCAATTTAGTCACGTAAAACGAGTTTTTAAGGTGTCCTAAGTTAATTATCATTAAAATTATAACGTAAAACCACATAAAAATAACAATCTGTTTATAAAAGTGGTACAAAAATAAAGAACCTAGATTTAGAATTCATGATACTCAATATTATACATATGTTGCTGTTTATAATTAATGTACTTGAATTCATTTGGTCCATATAGAAAGAACAGATATTAATGTCTTCATTTTATAGTTTCGGAAATAGATTTAGAGGGTAAATAACTTGACCAAGGTGGCCAAGCAGCTGAGAAGCACAATCTGTGTCTTACGGCATTCGGTTTCAGTACTCTTTATGTTGCCTCCATTTTGTCATAAAGATAGGAAATCTGATAGCAGATGCTGGGTTGGATTTGGGACACTTAAAAGTTTTTTTTTTTTTTTTTTGAGGTATTGATCACAGGCAATTTCATTGTAGTTCATTATAAATTCATCTTATATGACAAAGGGTTTTTCTAAATCTTAAAACATTAAAATCGAATTTATAAAGAATATTACTTTTTTCACATTATTTTAAAAGGGATTATGAAATCAATTAAATTAAATCTACAAATTTTTAACTATAGAAAACACAAGTTTCAAACTGTTAAGGGAATTCATTGAAAATTCGTAAGAGGTCAGAAGAACCGTTACCTCTTTGCTTGGATTTTCCTTGAATACTTGCAGCTGACAATAAAATGTTAGCTCACTGGTACTTGTGTGTGGGGTTATGTTCTTTATAACCTCTACTCTTTGGCCTATAAAGGAGGTTGTGGGTTGATTTCTTTTCTACACCCTTGGAGTACATAGGAGTCTGTTTTAAAATTATGTTTTGTGCAAGCAAATGAAAATGAAATAGAATAACGCATCTAAGTTAGAAATACCTACATATTTGACTTCATATATATATTACATATATATATATATATATATATATATATACACACACACACCATTTTTTTCCCCGAATGCCAAATGTCCAAGTGTGAAAACCAGTATTTGACTAACGCTAGGGCTGAAGCCATAGATTAAACTTTTGAAATATGTGAATAAATCTGAAATATTGTCCCTCAATTTATTATTAGAAATTTTAGAGATCTAATTTTTAAAATAGGACATTACAGTACAGTAACAATAATTTTCAGCACTGCCTCTTGTTAGGTGCTCCTGTGATTACTGTAATGCACATGATAGTGAATGGAGGGTCATTTTCAACTGAGATTAGTGGAATTCAAGATAGTTGAGGGAATTTTTTTCCTCTAACGTTTTCTTTTTTATATATTTTTTAACTCTCTGGGGCAAACATGATTGATTACGTTGCACATAACTGGAGTTTTTTCTCCTCATGAAATTTTGAGGTAGCAAAGTTAACATTCTGTTTTTCATTTATCCATAAAAGATGTGAATTCCCAAATGGCATTTTTTTCTTGAAAGATTTATGGAATTAAATAATTAAAAACTAAACATAGTCTTTAGAAGTTATTTTGTTCAATGATGTCGATATTAGTATGCCAATAATTGAACAAAGTTAGAATTATGACATAATTTCTATTATTCTACTTTGCATTTTTTATTTAAATTTTTATAATTATTTGTCAGTTCAAAAAGGATATAATATCCTTTCTAAAGTCATCAGCTAACTCTTGCAATATTATTACACTATTTGACTATTTGAAAATTTCTTTTGTACGTAAAATAGCTTTCATAATCATCAATTGTGACATTTTTCTCTTGCATTAATAATGTACGTTTATACTTCATCTAATTCATAAATTGTCAATATATAAAGCACACAAGGAGATTCTAGTTCTAAATTGCACCTAAAATATCTTCTTAACTTGGAAAGTGAATATTCAGATACTAACAGTAAATTCACTTGATACAACCTTTTAATATATGACCTTGTTACACTAAACTAATGATCACACAATCCCTGATCATGTCACATTCAGGGATACCAGAGCTGACTTGAAGCAGGCCAAGGTAGAACGAAGAAAGGTACTTTAGTTGGATACTTCAGGCAAAGCCTATTTTGGATTTAAAAAATATATATACTCCCACCACATTCCCCAAATCCTGGAGCCCCAGTTCCTCATATTATAGTTAACGTGGTTATCAGTTAATTTGGGATATTGGACACTTATATACCAAGTATCCTTTTTGGATATTATTGGGTCACAGGCAGTTTTACCCAGCTCATTATAGATTCATTCAAGACTTCTTCAACTTTTGTTTTGATATCATGATGCCTAGAAGATTGTTTTCTGGCTTTCAAATTCTAAGGGTGTTTTATTTGCTGAGATTCGTTTCAGTTGGATTTCTAGCTTCTCTGGTCAACATCAGAGGACCTAAATCAAAAGGATAAATTGAAAGGGAATGAAAGTAAATGAATTTTAGCTTAGTGAGATAGCAAAGATAGTGAATGAAATATAAAAAAGAATTTTAGGGAGAGGCCTAGTGGTTAGGATTCTGGGCTTTCACTACCGTGGTCTGGGTTCATTCCCTTGTCGGGGAACCAAGATCGTGCAAGCCACATGGCGGGGCCAAAAAAAAGGAATTTTTTAAATGTAGTCTCAAAAAAAACTATGGCAAGCTAATTCAGTTTTAATTATGTTATAGTCTCTGCTCATGGCATAAAGGATGTTTGAGGAATAGTATGGTTTTCCTTCATGATGTTAAACATACAAGTTTAAGGATGCGTTAAATAAATTTAATTTCATAAATTGATACACAGCAGTACCTATTCTAGCTGGCATTGGATGGGGGCAGGGAATTAAGAAATTAGCAAAGATTTTATCAGAAACCAAATTTGTGAATTGTTTTGAAGGAACTCTTAAAATACATGGCATGCCTTCCTGTCGTACTAAATAGTTACTGATTTAGCTTTTTCTTAGTTACTTAGGATCATCATGAATATGTATTGTCATCATAATCCCTCTGAATACTAGGTATTATACTCCATCTTGTGTCTTGCTGCATTCAGGAGACTTTGGAAATATGGAAGCTTTCACACAGACTGTCATTGCTAGGTGTTGCTTAATGATAAGTAGAAATGCCCTCAGGAACAGACTCCAAAGTTAGTCTACCCCAGATTCCTTTCTGCTTCTGCTTGTTTCAGATAGTTTTTCATTGTTATTCTCTGAAGGAAAATAAGAGAAATTTCCCGTTACAATCCATGCCCCTTGGATTTATAACCTTCCCCAGTTTCTGTGGAAGTACCTGTAGTCTAGCATACCCATTTTATTCAAATGCATGTATTTCAAGTAGATCACAAGAAGAAAGGAAACTTGTTGAGGGCTGTCTCCTAGGTACAGTGCTAAGTAATTACCTAACTTTATCTCACTTACTCCTTAACTCTGTGCTGGTAAATTGATTCATTACATTTTGTAGTTGAGGAAACTGAATATTAGAGGTTGAGATCATTTGTTCAAGGTTATATACCTAGAAACAGAATTTGAAGCCACATCCTTCTGGCTCTAGAACCTTTCTTCTTCTGCCCTACTATGATTATTTTTAAGTATTCAGTTTTAACATATCACAAGTTTAAAGCATTATATAGTCCTTTTAAGAAATCTGTTGTTGGTAACTTGTTTAACACTCCTACTTTAATTTCCAGGTTCAGGTGACCTCACTTTGCCAGAGCCCTGGGTCCTCATTAAATAAGAGAGGTTTTTTGCCTGTTTGATTTTGGTTTGGGTCAAAGCCAACTACCTTATTAAGTATTACACATTCTTTTCTGGATGTTGGTGCTTAGCCCCGTCTTGTTTTAATTGAATGGCAAGCCTTAGTAATAACATAGCAATTTTCGTTTCTTGCAACATTCCTCTCTTTTCTTCCCCTCTCTGACTTTGATGTAGAGAATTTCATTTGGTAGGCGGTTACCTGGACTGCAACCCTTTTTATCAGCTTGCTTGGAACCCTGAAATGAAATAGGGAGACCCATTTTCCAGCTCTCATGATTTGATCGAGTCTTTTTTTTAATCTGTTCAATAAAAAAATTTTCCTTTGAGCACTTAAAAACAGACTGTTCATTAAAAAGAAAACCCAATATCATCAATCCAACTGGTCTAGCCTGGTAGCTCTGTTTCCTGACAGATCTTAAAATAACTCCTGTGGAATTTAAGTAACTCACATTTACTCTTTTTTTAATTAATTTTTATTGGAGTATAGCACATTTACTTTACGTGTCAGAAATGCAACTTCCAGACCGCAAGTTTCTCTGTATCATCTCTTAAAATACCACCCAAATCATGTGTTGATGAAGTTTTTTTCCCCAAATTTTATTACTTTAAACATACAAAAATGTTGAAAAAATTTTTACAGTAAACACCCTCATGTGTTAGCCACCATTTGGTATGATTCTTAATCTCTATATCAGCTACTATTAAGGGGTTTAGCTATTTGCACTTTCTTCCTAAGACTAAACACATGTTGTGACTATTATAGCAACAGGGTTAAGAAAGATGGGCCTGGGAATCAGACGGCCTAGGCTGGGTTCTAGCTCTGTCATCTACTAGCAGAGTTAGTTAAGCTTTTTGTCTCCTTTCTTCACCAGTTTAATGGGGATAATAATAGTTACAGTTGACCCTTGAACAACACTGGTTTGAACTGCCTGGGTCCACTTCCACTTGGATTTTTTTTCCCAATAGGAAAGACTACGTACTACACGAACCTGGGTTGGTTGAATCTGCAGATACGGAACCATGGTTTTGAGGAACTCAGATATAGAGGGCCGACTATAAATTACGCGTGGAGGGTCGGCACCCCAACCCACATGTTGTTCAAGGGTCACCTGTATTTCATAGAGTTAACATGAGGGTAAAATGAACTGACCCAACATGCCTGGCAGCCTAGTAAGTGCTCAGTAATTGTTGACAATCGTATTATATGATGATATAAAAATAATTTTATTTTTTGACTACCAATTTGGATTGAGATGTTATTTTACTTCAGAATTAATATTAGTTTATCATGAACACATTAGCTGGAATTGAAGATAGACAAATAGTGAAATAATTAGATGACGAAAAGTATAGACGAAAAATTGCTGAGGAATTTTTTTTTTTTGCGGTACGCGGGCTTCTCACTGTTGTGGCCTCTGCCGTTGCGGAGCACAGGCTCCGGATGCACAGGCTCAGCGGCCATGGCTCACGGGCCCAGCCGCTCCGCGGCACATGGGATCTTCCCGGACCGGGGCACGAACCCGTATACCCCTGCATCGGCAGGCGGACTCTCAACCACTGCGCCACCAGGGAAGCCCTGAGGAATATTTTTAAATTATTTGTTTAAGTCATATATCCATAATCCTCTGATGGCCCCAAGCTTTTGAAAGTTTCCAGGCAATATTTTGGCCTTTATGGGGAAACAGAGTTAACTTACTACAGCTAAAATTGAATCATTTACACTTTCTGTTTGTTCATATCTAGATTTGAATGCTTGCAGGACTAAGACAACCTGGTACTGTAGTGAATGGGGACTTGTAATGCTTCTTTAAAAGATAACCTTTAGTTTTATTTGTATCCTCTATTGTTTTTCTCTATTTTGTTGATTTATGTCCTCTTATGTATTATTTTCACTCTTCTTTTCAGTTTACCCATTTCCAAGTGCTTTAGTTGAATGTATAGATCATTTGTTTTTAATCTTTGTTATTTCCTGAAAATGTGTTTAAATAAAAGCATAAATCTCCCTCTAAGGACTCCTTTTCTTTGTTCAAAAGGTTTTTAATTTAATAACTTCATGGTGTACTCTGCACAAAATTTATACTGGGAAGTTCACCAGGAAGTTACATTGCTTGAATTTAGATGTTTCTTTATTATGCTACTGATACATTCATTACTGCATCAGGTAATTATAATGCCTTCTTTGAATAATTTGAGGCTTAAATGATTGGGATTACGTGCTGCTATGATAGAGAATATTAACATATTATTCATTCATATCCTTACTATTTTTAAGGGAAATCTTGACCCAATTCAAAGGAATGGTCACTTCAGCAATAATGAGGTGACATTTTAAAGGTATAAATCATGGGAATGTTTGTAATATTCACAGAGGATTGCCTGAAAGATAATAGTCTATTCATTTCTCGATATTAGTAGCTTTCAGCTAATTTTTTTTTTTTTTTTTGCCTCAACACTGTTGGAGAAAAAACATTCCTATCAGTAACAGAGTGATTGTATTGGAGTGGAGTGCGTCTAGTATCAGCATCTCCATATCTGTTCCATTCTTCTTTTGGATTGTTGCAGTGGCATCCTACTTTTGCTGTATCTGTTTTGTCTCTCCTCTAGATCTGTTTTTCACTCTCAATTAAATTTGTATTTCAAAATGGAGATCTAATTACAATGCCAAAATTTGTATTTCAAAATGGAGATCTAATTACAATGCCTCCTTTCCTGGAAAAAACACGTTCAGTGTTTTTTCATTTCTCTAGGATAAACTCCAAACATGCCCAAAGCCCTGCATGATCTAGTGCTACCCATCACTCCAGTATAATTATGAACCAGCTTCTCCCCTTTCCTCTATGATCCAGTGACACTGGCCTTGTCTCCGTTCCTGCCTCACTTCTCATACAAAGAAATTTTGCTCATCCTATTTTCTCTGTCTGCCAGAGGCCCTTCCCTACCCCTATTCTCCTAGGCTAACTCATCATCTCAGTTCATTCATGACTTCCTCAGGGAAAGCCTTCCAGACTTCCCTGACATGACTTTTCCCTATTGTGTACACTCGTAGCACTTTTACCTCCTTCGTATATGGTTGTTATTTTATATTTATTTGTGTGATTCTTTGATGTCTGTCTCCGCCATCACTAGATTGAAAACTTCATGAGAGAAGAAAGCCGTGTCTTTTTTGTTTACCATCGTATCCCCAGTTAGTAGTGAATAAATACGTTAAATGAATGAATGGCACTTTTTTTTTTTTTTTTGCTGGGAGGGCAGAAGATTCTTATAAACATATAGTTTTTGAGAAATGCTGCTCTAGATGCTGTGGTTTTCATCCCTGGATTAAATCAGAACACCAGACAGTTGTGTACTTGGACAATATTACTTTGTTTCCTCATATAATTGCTTCTTCTCAATTGAACTTTGGCATCATGCCCTTGGTTCAAATTGGGGTATGCTGTAAGTGATAAACTGTTGTATGGACACTATTGAAGATAGTGTCCATTGTATCAAGTACTGCCCATTGTATCTGATAATATTTATAAGGACTCAGAGGAGAAATTTCTCTCCCTTCTCCCAGAAACAAAATTGTGCTTCTCTTGAGCAACTGATCTGTTCTTGTCGTAAAAGCACTGTTGTCTTATACCTTATCCTGTTTCCTAAAGCTCAGGGTCAAATTTGCAGCTTACATCTAGAAATTAGTCCGGGATTTCTGGCATGCCGCTATGTAAACTAATCTTAGTCTTAGCACTGTTTTAAGCTTTAGAATTTTAACTGTGATTTATTTACATATTTTACAGTTTGTTCAATAAAAGTCTCTATAAATAGCTTCCAAGGAATAATAGAACTCTATCAGAACCTTAAAAAAAAAGGCAAAATTAATCTGTTAATCTGCTTGCTGGCTAAGAAACAAGTTCAGTGGGTCTCTCCATGCTGAAAGTGGAAGGGATAAAGAGGAGTATAAAATGTTTATTACATATTGGGAGGAATTCGAGATATTACGTTCTGATTGGTTCATTTGGGAAATAGAAATTCTTCCTTTTGATTTTTTTCTGCTTCTGTCACAAAAGCACAGGCATTGCTTTATGACGATGTCTGAGGAGGGATATGAAAGTGTCTGTTAGGCTCAAGGACACACAGCACTTTTTTTGTATGCGCATGTTGGGAACTTGGCAGAGCTTTAACAGTCTCCCCTTGTCCTACTCACGTAAACAGCAAGTTAACGTGTACGCTACGATCTTGTAGGAACTCTGATTAAAAAGGCCTTGGCTTAACTGAGTCCCTTTGTTTTCCTTCTGTTATAAAAATAAATTTTTGTACCATCTCATGAAATAACAGCTGTGCAGTAGCATATCTGACTCTGGAGACCAGGCATTGAAAGAAAAGTAAGAGTAGCCGTGACTGTTAAAAGGAGAAACTGGAAGGCACTTGAGAATGATGACCAAAGATTCCTCACTTGACCAGGAGGTTAGATGTTAAGGCTCCTGCTGAGTCCACATTTGATAGCCAAGTTGTCTTTTAGTTTGAGTATAGATTGGTCAACTTTCCTTATGGAATTATTCCATAAGAAGCAGGAAGTATCAGCCATATTGTATATTTTTCTTGGCTTGCCAGGAAGAAGTCCAGGGCCATGCTGTGATCTACAACCACGTGGATCAATGACTTAAGTTTGTTGTACTTTTAGGGCTTTACAGTATTATTTATTCTTTCAGTCAATGTTAACAACACATTTTTGATATATTTTTCCAAGTTATATGACCCCCTTAGTTGAAGATAGAGCCCTAAGGACTCTAGCTTTAAGGGAGCAACAGTTTTTGTTTGTTTTTTTTTTTCTCTAGGGAGATCAGTGTCCCTTCAGACACTCCCAGAGAAGCATGGTCTCCTGAAGGAGATAGGAAGGAAATATCTAAAAATGTCTAATTATTACATTGTTATATATACTTTTTATTTATATATGCAAGTTAGGTTTTGATGAAGTAAATATGTGAAACCATGTTGTTGATTCAGGAAATAAAGATTAGAAGGGCCACATATAGTTTTAAAAACAAAAGAGCAATTACTTGTAACAAAAGTAACAAAGGAATTCTGTTATCTCTGGGGTACAGATAACATACATAGAATTAAACAAAATTTGCAAAGATTGTCATAGGACTATGAAGGCTATTAGGCTAGTTAAAATATATAATTTTGCCCATATATTTGTACAAAATCCCATTCCTGAAGGAATTTGTATTTGGGTTGAGACTTTGACTAAGTTCTAAGACAGGCGTGGGGAATAAAACAAACCAAGTGAAAATTGCCGTGGCTGTAGATAGTCATTTTAAAGGGATAAGCTGAGTTTCTGCAAACCAGTACATTCCAGAGGGTGTAAGAATGTATTGGGTAAAGGATAAGGATAAAAAGTGATTTGAAGGCTGGTAGGTATCCAGATTTTACCACTGGTAATTTGTAAAGACAAACTCTCTGAAACAAATGCTGATAAACCATCTAGGATGTAAATGTTCAAGGTCCAGTTTGGGATAAACATAAAAGCACAGAAACTCAAGTTAGGTAGCTCTTCCATGACCCCAATATGGCCAGCCAGTGTTTTCCTTGAGGGGAAATACCTAGTTTGGGAGGTATAAGGTAGGGAGTTAGGTTAGGGCTTAATCAAGAGGATCACACATAAGCTATACAGATTGAGGGAAACAATCAGAGCAGGCATGGGCAAATCCTAGACCCAAGCAAGTTTTTTGTGACACCTGCTTACAGGTTCAGCGAGTAAGATTCAGAGAGTTTATTTCATACATAGACGACAAATTCAATATCAGCATCGGGTCAGCTTCTCGTGTCCCTTGTCCTACAGGATAACACTGAAATCAAAGAGACCAGAGGATCATAGGTAATGTGAGTGGTAGGGCACTCTTGTTGCTGAGGAACAGTTTCCATACTGCAGCTATGCAGTTTTTTTCAGCCTGCAGCTGTACACTTAGGAGTGGGCAAGGTGGAAAATCTAAGTCCTCACCGGAAGCAGGGAAGGTGGGTGAGAAATTGCCTTATAGCAGCCTCCCACGAAATAAGGAGGTGGGTGAGAAATAGCCTTGCAGCAGCACCTATCTTTCCATACTTCGGGGGGACCACAGGGCATCTGCTAAGATTTAGGTCAGCCTGTGGTTGAGCCTTGCCTGTGCGGCCTATGTGGAGACATGTAGGGTTGCCAGGGCACTGGTACAGAGCAGCTCCTCTACATTTATCATCCATGGTAAGGGAGAAATGACAGGATGAATTAGAACAAAGCATGAAAAGTGCTACAAGCAATCATTTTCAAGCATCTAGAAAATTTGTGTTCTCTTGGTTTTAGGATAAGCAGTCTACTTCTATAAACTTGTCTACTCTGAAAAATGTCTTTTTTGTAGTGATCATTATCAGCTTATCCCAGGGAGCTTGTGTTCATGAGTAATATCTCTGTAATATCATCCATCAGGAGCACTTGTATAATCTTTTTTTTTTTTTTTTTTTTTTTTTGCGGTACGCGGGCCTCTCTCACTGTTGTGGCCTCTCCCGTTGTGGAGCACAGGCTCCGGACGCGCAGGCTCAGCGGCCATGGCTCACGGGCCCAGCCGCTCTGCGGCATGTGGGATCTTCCCGGACCGGAGCACGAACCCATGTCCCCTGCATCGGCAGGCAGACTCTCAACCACTGCGCCACCAGGGAAGCCCTGTATAGTCTTTTATTGAGGCTTTTGTGTTTCTTCCAGAAGACTCAGTTTCTGATCTATAGCTTGTAACAGGAGCCTTTAGGCAAGCATAAAGAAAAAGCAGACACTACCTGTGGAGGTAAGACTGAATGGTTCAGGTTAATTTATTTTAATAGCCAACAATATCAAAATGGAGAAAAGTAGAATTCTCTATTGAGGCGTATCAATTTGTAAGGATCTAGTGACTAGTTACCTCAGAATAAGAACAGTGAGGGCATTGACCAGTTTCAGAGTCTTTAATTTATACTACAGTGTATTATGATTTTATCTAGTTGTCTCCAGTCTAGATATTTAAATCTAGAGATAAAATCTTTTAAAATTTTATTTTATTATTTTTTAAAATGACAGCTTTATTGAGATAGAATTCACCTTTTAAAGTATACAATTCACTGATTTTTAGGATGTTCCAGAGTTACGCAACTGCTACCACTATCTAATTTTAGAACACTTTTCATCACTCCTAAAAAAAACTCTGTACCTATTGGCAATCATTCCCCATTCTTCCTCTAGTCTAACTGTCTTTATGGATATGCCTGAGAGAAATTCTTTTAAAGATAATTTTGTTTATTAACTGGACGGTTATGTACATGTCTGTGACATGAATATGACTCCTTCTAAAAAGGACATAATCATTCTATTATTTTTTAAAATTTATTTATTTATTTTTGGCTGTGTTGGGTCTTCGTTTTTGTGCGAGGGCTTTCTCTAGTTGGGGCAAGCAGGGGCCACTCTTCATCGCGGTGCGCACGCCTCTCACTATCGCGGCCTCTCTTGTTGCGGAGCACAGGCTCTAGACGCGCAGGCTCAGTAGTTGTGGCTCACGGGCCTAGTTGCTCCACGGCATGTGGGATCCTCCCAGACCAGGGCTCGAGCCCGTGTCCCCTGCACTGGCAGGCAGGTCCTCAACCACTGTGCCACCAGGGAAGCCCCCTATTTTTACATTAATAAAAAGTCACCCATATATGGTTGACTTAGGAACTTTTATTTTTTATTTATTAAATTAAAACAAATTGGGCTTCCCTGGTGGCGCAGTGGTTGAGGGTCTGCCTGCCGATGCAGGGGATGCGGGTTCGTGCCCCGGTCCGGGAAGATCCCACATGTCGCGGAGCAGCTGGGCCCGTGAGCCATGGCCGCTGAGCCTGTGCGTCCAGAGCCTGTGCTCCACAATGGGAGAGGCCACAACAGTGAGAGGCCCGCGTACAGCAAAAAAACAAAACAAAAAAAAACAAATTATCTTGGGTTTAATAACCACAACAGCTTTCATAATAGTGTTAATTCAAAATCTAGAGAATGGCAAGCACTCTTAATTACTTCTATTATCTCTTCTATTTTTGATTTTTCACAGAGCTGGATTAGTATCTGATACATTGGTAGGTGCTCAGTCAAGAAAGCTTTATTTTATTTTGCTGACAGAGCTAGAATTAGAATCCAGTTTTCCTCCTACTAAGTCTCCTTTTTCCATTATGCCACACATGCTTTCCATCTGTGCCCAAAGGTGATTTTTTAAAGCATTGGAAGCAGCTCATAGAAGTGTGGATCATTGTTCTTCATTTCCTTTTACTCTCCTTTATGTAACCAAACATAAATTTACAAATTTAAATGTGTTATTGTATGAATGTTGAAATGATAAAGAGGCTAAAGGAAAAGAAAGAAAAAATTTTAAACTTTCAGTGTTTTATGTTTAATAACAAATATAAATTCCCGTATGTCACAGGTAAAGAATTTAAGTAAAGTGGAACATAATCATGTGCAGCATTTTCAGCTTGAGTATTTTATTTAAATAGCTCTAGTCAAAAATGCTAATTATGAATTAGTGGTTTTAAGGTATGATTTAAGGAGCTCAAACTGGAGGAGAATGATGGTAAAAGAAAGGATGAACACCTGTAGATTTTGTTGTTGTTTGCATTTAGATTTTTACATGTAGACAGTAAAATGCACAATTCTTAAATGAATTTTTAAGAATTGATGAATTTTTACACACGTGTATATGTAGTAATCACCATACCCATCTATAGAGAATATTTTAACAACCTAGGAGGCTTCTTAGTACTCCTTTTTTGTCAGCTATAACCCTCCAAGAGGTAATCGCTGTTCTAACTCACATCACCATAGATTAGTTTTGCCTGTTCTTGAAGTGCATATAAATGGAGTCAGACAGTAGTCCCTTGTGTCTGGCTTCTTTTGCTTATGTCTGTAACATTCATCGTATTATGTGTAGCAGTACAGTAGTTAAGTTTTTTGGCTTTATAGTATTCCATTATGTAAATGAAACACTATTAATCCATTCACGTGTTCATGGAGATTTGGGTTGTTTACAGTTTTTTACCATCATGACTAAAGCTGTTAAAAAACTTCTTTATACTTGTCCTTGGGTGAATATATGCACTCATTTTTCTTGGGCCATAGGTATTATAGTGTTATGAAAGCTCAAAACTTTTTAAATTAAAACAGCCAGTATGCTGAACCTGCCTCACATGAAATTTTCAAGTCCACCTAAATAGACATATACCTCTGATTTTATGATGGAAACTGGAGAAAAACAACATTGACTTCACAGTCAATACAGGGTGATATTGTGTGCCTGTTCTGTAATGGCAAGGGTTATGGGTATTTTACATTCAGTCATTCAGTAAAAAGCAGGGCACCATGCTAGGGATTAGGAGATACAGCTGTGAAAGACAGTCCCATACCCCGCTTTCACCAACCAATAAGCAAGTCATTCAGACATAACGTGTAGAGTGCAGAGATAAAGAAATGAGAATTATTAGGGGAGTGCTTAGGATGGAGCAGCTCACCTAATCCTGAGTAGTCAGTGGAGGCATCTTGCAGGAAGGGACATCTAAACCGGGTCCTAAAGATTGAATTGGACTTAGCCGGTGAAGGAGGTGAGAGGGTGGATGTTGAGAGGAGCAGGGCAATGAGAGTTTTTAAGGCAATGTTTAAGGCTTGGGGACTTGAATTGAAATTAGCTGGTGAATCAGGGACTCAATTATAAAGGGCCTTTTGGAGTCAAGGAGTGTTGACATCATCCTCAGGTCAGAAGGGAATCACTGATACTGTCTTTTTTATTATGGAAAACTTCAAACACATATTGATAGAATGGTAGAATGAATCCTTATATACACATCCCACAGTTTCAGCAATTACCAACTCATGGCCAGTCTTGTTGAGACCACTTCCTTCATCCTCAGTGGATTGTTTGAAGCAAATTTGAGATATCACATCATTGAAGATTTTTAGCAGGAGAGTGCTACATGATCAGTTTTGCATTTTAGAAATCACACATTTCTAGTAATTTAAAAGTATCTTTAAAATGCACACACCATAGTTTGTGTGCTTCTCATTTGCTTCCAGTCACAAAAGACATTTATCTTTCTGTATCACCATGTAATATTTGTAGTTGTTTGCATTTTTTCAAACTGTATGGAAACAGGATAAAATGTTAAAATTATTTTATGTATTTATCTTCCCATGTAGATCAGTTGGTTAATTTGCATTTAAAATACTGTTAGTGAACGTTGGGGCTTCTATAACTATAAAAATGTCATAATTAATATAAAGATTTGTAGATTTGGGGTTTTACTCTGAATATTTTTTACAGATTCAAGTTGAGGAATTTATTATTCTGCTTTTGTGGTTCAGGTTTCAGTAGGTAGATTACTTATCTACCTATTGAAATTTGTCTTCTTATTGAAGTTTACTCTTATGGTGAGAATTAATATATTACATTGCTTTTATTTTAAAGCTATTTATAGCTGTCTACAGGTCACTAAGTTAAATTCCTTCCTGTAGTTAGAATGTTTGCTTCCTAAAGTGTTTTAATTTCTTTCTTCCTCCCTTTCTTCCTCCCTCCCTCCCTCTCTCCCTCTTTTTCTTTCTTTCTTCTTTCTTTCTTTCTTTCTTTCTTTCATTTTTATGGTAGCTTAGTATTATAGATGGTAACTATTGCTGTATTACCTTGGGATACTATTGCATTCATGCATTCATTCGTTTACTGAGTGAGAGTCAATGCTCTTATTCTAAATCAGAGGTTGGCAAACTATGGCTGCTGAAATTGCTTCTTATGTTCTTGAAGGGTGTTGTAAAAAAAGAGAGATTTTGCAACAGAAACCATATGTGGCCTGCAAATTTAAAATGTTTACTATCTAGCCCTTTATAGAAAATTGGCCAACCCCTGATCTAAATGAGTATAACTTAAATTCTTGGCTCATGCTTTTTTTTTCTTTTGGAACTGTTTCTGTAAGATTCTCTTTAGAATTGACTTTTGAAAATTAAAATTTTCATTGTCTTTTACAGAGAAGATGGTGAATTAGAAGATGGTGAAATAGATGATGCAGGATTTGAAGAAACACAAGAACAGGAAGCAAAAGAGGATGAAAAGCAGAAAAATGAGAAAGCCTACAGAAAATCAAGGAAAAAACACAAGAAAGAAAAAGAGAAGAAAAAGTCCAAAAGGAGAAAACGTGAGAAACATAAGGTTAGTTAGAATCTACTTTTTATTCTTTTGGTAAATTTTTATGAAATATAAAACACTGAAAATTACAAAGTATAAATCATTGCCTGTTTTCTTATAAAATATATGGATTAGATCTTTTTATGTGCTTAAGAAATTTTATGAACATAAAGATTATATGAAATGTTTTAAAGATTTAAAAAATATTCATGAGAACCTTACTGTATAGCACAGGGGAACTCTACTAGGTTCTCTGTGGTGACCTAAATGGGAAGGAAATCCAAAAAGAGGGGATATATGTATACGTATAGCTGATTCACTTTGCTGTATAGCAGAAACTAACACAACAGTGTAAAGCAACTCAACTCCAATAAAAAAATTAAATAAAGTAACTTTTAATGCAAATTAGAATAAATCTTTTAAATTGATGGAAGATTGTCTGCAAGAATACTGAAATCTTAAGGAAAGAAAGTTTCATTCTCTACAGATGTAGATTAACAGCACTGGCATTGTCCATCCATTCATTTATCTATTCATTTGTAAGTATTATTGCGTGCTTGCTGTGGAAATCTCTGTGCTGTATGCTGGGGGTTATAGTAATGAATGAAATGGTCTCTGCTGTTATAGAGATTACATTGAAAAGAGAAGGAGAGAGCTGTAAACAATTGAAAAACAAATGCTATCAAGAGAGCACTTGGGTGCTGGATACAGAATAATGTGGATTGCGGTTGAGAAGAAGGGAAACCTATACTGACAGAGAAATCAGAGAAAAGTTGGCAGCAGTGGTGGGGTAGTTTTTGAAACTCCCTGAATTTCCCCCATAAAAACAGAGCAATTAGAATAGCAAAACCAAAAATTCATTGGCAGCATCTACCAAAAAATGAACTAACAAGTTATCTTCACAAACCTCAAAAATAAAAAACCACAGACAGCAACCACAGACAGCAACAAGACCAGAGTAGGATCAGCAATTGTGTGAAATGAAGCAGAAGAAAGGTAAAAAGAACTTCCAGAAAACAAACTACCAACAGGTATTCATCTCAATGCAGGAGTCCCCAGTGAACATGGAAAGCCTGTCGGCCAAACTGAGAAACAGCAATGGAAACTGAGAGGGGGCTTTACTAGCTCCCAATTCCCACATGAGTATAAGGTGACCACGTAAGATTGTATGGTGCTAGAATGGTCTGTGCCTGATGAATACTCATCAACTAAATCTCTTCTAGGACAGAGTCCCACCCTGAGGAGAAAACTGCTAGGAGTAGAATCTAAGTTGAGAGGACAAGAATACTAGGGCCAAGGAAAGAAAATGGGGGAAGGGAGCAGGGGTGGCATATCTCAGAAGATACACAGCCATGTTTTTTAATACCTCATGTGCTAACGACAGAAGAAATAACCCTAGAGAGTGAAGCTAGGAAAGTTTTCCTGGCTCCTTCCTCCTTTGACACATGAGCAACAGGATTGGACCATGACCACATTCCATATACGTTATTCTTATTAAAAAAAAAAAGAGGAAACTGGGGAGAATAATATTCTTCCAGAAAGGAAAGAATGCCCACAAAACATGAAAAACTTAACCTAACATTTCAAAATGATTTTTAAAAATTAAGAAAATAATATAGACTATGATCAAACAGCATCAGCAGAACTGGGGGAAAAGGGAATCCTTTGGTCATTTAGGCAAAAAGACCAAGCCACTTATTAAGAAAGGAAAGTCAGATTTATAGAAAAATTTTTGATATCAACATTTTATGCCAGAAGATAATGGAGTAACGTATTTGAATAAAATGCAAGCCAAGCATTTTATATCCAGCTAAATACTGAACTTCAAATATAAAGTCCTCAGAAAAGCTGTATATAATAGAAGTCAGGAAATATTATCATAAGACTTCTCATAGAATCTCCTAGAGCACACGTTCAGATAACCAAAATGACTGGTTGAAAAAGTGAGAGTGACCTACATACACTACGTATTAGTCTGTAAAGCTAAGACTAAATGATGGACGTGGGGGGCAGTAAATTATGTATCGAAACATTACAGCTGTAAAAAACGTCAGGGAAAGCAGAAGAATATATGGTAAGCAGGATAACCTTCTTGGTAGTTTTTTAGTTATTAACTGAGACTTTTTAAATATACTTCAAATTATTATCCTGGGAATGAAAGAGAGGAAGTAGAAGAAGAGGTTACTGCCTAATTTCAATATTGGTCCTACTAGTAAACAAATAGTATGCAAAGAAGGGATAGGGACTAAGGTTATTGGAAAAAGACAACTTGAAAGAAATAACTGAAACAAAAATATAATCTTTCTAATACCAAAAGATATACCTCCCAACAATGCAAAATCCAACTCTAAGCTATGTAAAAGAGAAAGATTTAAAAAGTGGGTAAAACCATTGTAAAGCAATTATACTCTAATAAAGATGTTAAAAAAATAAAAAAATGAAAAGTGGGTGAAGCTATACCAGGCAGATGCAAAGAAAGAAAAGGCAGAAATCACAGTGTTGATATATGAAAAAGTCAAATTTAGGTCAAAAAGGCATTGAAAGAAACAAAGAAGGGCATTTTATAATGTTAAGGTTATAATTCACAGTGAAGATTTATTTATTTATTGTTATTTAATATCCCCTTAAACACCAGTTTTCATAAAGCAGGAACTATAGGAACTATGAGAAGAAATAGACAGGAATACAGTAATAACAGGAGATACACCAGTATACCTCTCTTAACCCAAGGAGATTAATCAAATGGATGAAAAGGTGGTAAGGATATTAAAGAAATATTATAATATTATATTATAATATTATAATATATAGTATTATAAATATTATAAATATATAGTAAGCTCTGAATCCTGAGACTATATCTTTCTCTCAAGTATACTTGGAATATTCATAAAAATAGACCATGTCATAGGCAACAAAGAAAACTCCAATTAATTTGATGGAGTAGAAATAGTACAAAGAGCAATCTCAAACCACAATGCAATAAATCTAGACATAAATAACAAAGTCGAAAAACAGAAACACTTTTGAATGCAGACTAAATCTGCCGAATTACATGAAAATAATAATAGAATTTGACATATGGAAGATAGCTAAAAAATTACCAGAAGAAAAATTATTATAGTATTAAAATCTAGAAAACAGCAAAGTAAGACAGAAACAAAAAGGAAGGGCTTAATAAAGTTATAAGTAGAATTTAACAAATTAGAATGAAAAGTCAGTAGTTTGTTTTTTTTTTTTGGCCATGCTGCACGGCACGCAGGATCTTAGTTCTCCCATCAGGGATCGAACCTGTGCCCCCTGCAGCACGGGTTGGCCAAACTAATTAAGAAAAAAGGGAAGCACAAAAACAAAGTTAGATATTTTGAGGCTAAGAACTTTTAAAACCATCAAGTCCTGGTTCCTTTTTAACAGTTCTTCCTTTAATTCATCTATCTTTCCTCATAGATAGGTACTTTCAACATTTTGCTTGAAAATCTTAACTAGATCACCTAGTTCATTAGACACATTTTCTACTTTCCATATTGCTGAATGTAACAGTGTTGCTAGATTTCTGCCACTGCATAACAAGGATCTCCCTTTTTCCAGTTTTAATAAGATCTCTCTCACTTTCCTTTTAAGTCGCCCCAAAGTCCAAAATTTTACTAACAATAATTCAGGGTGATCTTAGGCTTTCACTAGTGCCCTCTTAAAATCATTCCAGTTTCTATCCACTGTCTGGTTCCAAAACCAGTTCTACCTTTTAGATATTTGTACTGGCAGCACCGCATTTCCAGATACCAAAACCTGTATTAGTTAACTATTGCTGCGCAACACATTACCCCAAACTTAGAAGCTTAAACAACAAAAGTTTGTCTCCTAGTTTCTGTGGGTCAGGAACGTGGGCACGGCTTAACTTGGTATTCTGGCTCAGCGCTTCCTGCGAGGTTGCAGTCATCTCCTGACTAAGGCAGGATCCTCTTCCAAGTTCGGTCATGTGGCTCTTGGCAGGCCTCCGTTCCTCACCATGTGGACCCCTTTACATACCACTTCTTTGACCTCGTGCTTTGGCTGGCTTCCTCCAAAGCAAGAGAGCAAGAGAGAGCACCCAGGATGAAAACTACAGTCTTTTTTATAACCTAATCACTTCTGACAAATTCTGTTTGCTAGAAGCAAGCTTCTAAGTCTAGTCCACACTCAAAGGGAGAGGAATTAATCTCCACCTCTTGAGGGTAGGAGTAATAATGAATTTGTGGACAATTATTATTAGAGAAATGCCATTTAATTGATTTTATATTTTGCATTTTCACTTAATAGTACAGATAAACATTTTGTTGTTACTATAAAATCTTCTAAAATACCATTTTAATTGATTGCTCTGTATTGTATTATACTTTAGTATCATTCTCTTACTATTGGACATGGAGATTTTTTGTGATAAATCTTGAAGGACAGGTAGGAATTAGCTCGTTGACCAAAGAGACACAGAGAATACAAAAGCAAAAAGGTGTGAAAAGGCTGGCATGGTTTGGGGAAGTCACTGAAGTCCCTAAATTCTTTCTGTTACTGTTTGAATATTTAAAGGGGTCACTAAATGTCTATCCTGTTAATTAGTTCTTGACTATGTCTTTTGCCCTCTTTACTCACCACGTTGTGGTGTCATGTTTGTTAAGAGTTCTATAGAAAGCATAATCACTGAGACTTGAACTTTATTTATTTTTAAAACATTTATTTATTTGGCTGGGCTGGGTCTTAGTTGTGGCATGCAGGATCTTCTTTGCAGCATGCAGGATCTTTAGTTGTGGCATGCGGACTCTTAGTTGCATCATGAGGGATCTAGTTCCCCAACCAGGGATCGAACCAGGGCCCCCTACATTGGGAGCGTGGAGTCTTACCCACTGGACCACCAGGAAAGTCCCTAGACTTGAACTTTAGTACTTACCAACCAAGTGTATTGAAAAAAATAATCCACCAGTGTATTATAGGTAAAATAACAAAATTAAGGGAACACTTTCAAACACCAAACAGATACCAAACAATAACCAAAAAAAAGAAACTCAAAAATTCTGAAATAAAAAAAGTATACTATCCTTTTCACTTAAAAATTTAATAATTTTTAATTACTCTCTACTATTTCCAGCTATTTTTAATGTAGTCCAATTTGCTAATTTTGGGTTAATAATTACTTATTACTATAGGTGAGCCACATACATATTTTTTTATAATAGCCTTCCTAATGACTTCTTAACGTCTGTGTTCTAGACTCATTTCGGGGGGCTAGCCTGAAGAATCTTCTCCCTTAAACAGAATCTTCTCTTCTCTGATGGCTCTTCCTGAAGCAATGCCTCTGTTTGAACTTCTTCTTAAGCAAGCCTTACCCCTTTAGTGTTCTTCAAGGTAAAGGTTTTCTTTTGAGCCAGAGCTGACTTCTGCTAGTAACAGAGCAAACTTGGCTTTTAAATGGACAATATTTATTTCAAGTCCTAACCAAAAAGATTAGGTAGTTAAGCTTGAAGCGTTTCATAGCATAATTATAAAAAGATCTTCATATCACCTATCAGATCAACAAAAGCAGAATTAACAGCACCCCAAAACTAAACCCCAGAACATTTAAGAACAAGGTGGAGGAAAACAGTTTGTCTTCTTAAACCAGCATTTAAGAATGGAGTAGAAGAAAACAGATCCTTCTACTGTAAAAGTATCAAGAGGTCAATTTAGTTCAGCACATTTTTACTGAGTTTGTTCTAGTCTTAGATGCTGGGAATGCAAGGATGATAAAATACAGAGTCAGTGTCTTTGTTGATAAGAACTTCAAAAAATTTTTTTAAAGAGGGTGCTCAACCTGGGAAGGTAATTATTTTGGCTAGATGGAGGATATTTCGTGATTTTTTTTTTTTTGAAATTGCATTCATACTTGAAAAAGCTTATTCTTGATATTTGTCAATCACTGTCAATTACTTGTGGTTTGCATTTCATCTTTGTTCAATTTTGTGGGTTGGATTTATGTTATATTTATAATTTGGAATGTTTTGATATCTTTTAGATTTAGGGTACTTATGCAATAGATTAAGAACTCTAAAGCTGTTTTAGGTAAAAATAAATTACTTCATACTCTATTCATGTTCTAGGACTCTTTTTGGTGATGAGGAACCAATTTTATTTCCTTTAAGATTAACTTAGGGGCTTCCCTCGTGGTGCAGTGGTTAAGAATCCGCCTACCAATGCAGGGGACGCGGGTTCGAGCCCTGGTCCAGGAAGGTCCCACATGCCACGGAGCAGCTAAGCCCGTGCGCCACAACTACTGAGCCTGCGCTCTAGAGCCCGCGAGCCACGACTGCTGAGCCCGCATGCCACAGCTACTGAAGCCCGCGTGCCTAGAGCCCATGCTCCACAACAAGAGAAGCCACCACAGTGAGAAGCCGTGCACTGCAACGAAGAGTAGCCCCCGCTCGCAGCAACTAAAAGCCCGCACGCAGCAGCAAACACCCAACGCAGCCAAAGATTTTAAAAATAAAGATTAACTTAAATTTAAGATCACTTTAGAGCATAGAGGTGCAGTATTTTCTATTTGAAGTCCTTGGGCCAAAGGGATGATGGGGAAAATGCTGCCATTAAAATCCCCGAGAAAAGAGGAAGATGTACTATTCCTCAGAAAATTTCAGAGGAGTTGGGGTGGAGGTGGTCTTTGGAACAAGAATTTTCCAGTTAATGCAGAACCTACTAGGATAATATAATCTGTTGGTTGGCACCTCTGGCTGAAACAAGCTTATCTAGATACTAGTTAAATTTTTTTTCCTTTTGTAAATGTAACATTTTTGGTTTTTCCTTCTTTTAGCATAATTCTCCATCCAGTGATGATAGTTCAGACTACAGCCTTGATTCAGAGGTCGAACATACAGAAAGTTCCCACAGAAAAAGAAGTGGTTTCTACAGGGATTATGACATTCCATTTCCTCAGGTATTGCCTTTATTTTTATTGTCATAAAATATACAGAACATAAAATTTACCATTTTAACTATTTCTTTTTCTCTCTCTTTTTCTTTTAAATTGGAGTATAATTGACCTACAACACTGTGTTAGTTCCAGGTGCACAACATAGGATTCAATATTTCTGTACATAAAATGATCACCACGATAAGTTTGGTTACCATCTGTCGCCATACAAAGATATTACACTATTATTAACTGTTCTCCCCATGCTGTACATTTCATCCCTGTGACTCATTTATTTTGCAACTGGAAGTTTGTACCTCTTAATCTCCCTCACCTATTTCATCCCCATTCCCCTCTGGTAACCACTTGTTTGTTCTATCTGTGAATCTGTTCCTGTTTTGTTATGTTTGCTCATTTGTTTTGGTTTTTAGATTCCACATATAAGAGAAATAATAGTGATATTTATCTTTCTCTATCTGCCTTATTTCACTTAGCATAATGCCCTCTAAGTCCGTCCTTATTGTCACAAATGGCAAGATTTCATTCTTTTTTATGGCTGAGTAATATTCCATTGTATATATACTGCATATACTGCATGTATATATATATATATATATATATATATATATATATATACTGCATCTTCTTTATCCGTTCATCTGTTAATGGACACTTAGCTTGCTTCCATATCTTGGCTATTATAAACAATGCAGCAGTGAACATAGGGGTGCATATATCTTTTCGAATTAGTGTTTTTATTTTCTCTGGGAAAATACCCCAAAGTGGAATTGCTGGATATTTGGTAGTTCTATTCTTAATATTTTGAGAAACCTCTGTACTGTTTTCCACAGCGACTGCACCAATTTACATTACCACCAACAGCGTACAAGTGTTCCCTTTTCTCCACATTTTCACCAACACTTGTTATTTCTTGTCTTTTTGATGATAGCCATTCTGCCAGGTGTGAGGTGATATGTCCTTGTGGGTTTTTGTGCTTTTTAAAAATTAATTACTTATTTTTGGTTGCATCGGGTCTTTGTTGCTGTGTGCTGGCTTTCTCTAGTTGCAGGGAGCAGGGGCTACTCTTCATTGCGGTGCACGGTGGCTTCTCTTGTTGTGGAGCACAGGTTCTAGGCACACGGGCTTCAGTAGTTGTGGCATGCAGGCTCAGTAGTTGTGGCTTGCGGACTGTACAGCGCAGGCTCAGTAGTTGTGGCACATGGGCTTAGTTGCTCTGCGGCATGTGGGATCTTCCTGGTCCAGGGCTCAAACCCGCGTCCCCTGCATTGGCAGGCGGGTTCTTAACCACTGTGCTACCAGGGGAGCCCTATCCTTGTGGTTTTGATTTGCATTTCCCTGATGATTAGTGATGTTGAGCATCTTTTCATGTGTCTGTTGGCCATTTGTATGTCTTTGGAAAAATTCACTATTTTCACCATTTTAAAATATACAGTTCAATGACATTAAGTTTATTTATGATGTTGTGCAACCATCACTCTGTCCATTTCCAAAACTTTTTCATCTTCCTAAACAGAAGCCATGTACCTATCAAGCAATAATACCTAATTTCCCCCTCCCTCCACTCCTGGTAACCACTATTCTACTTTCCATCTCTATGAATTTGCCTGCTCTAGGTGCTTCATATGGGTGGAATCATGCTGTATTTGTCCTTTTGTGTCTGGCTTATTTCACTTACCATAATTTTTGCAAGGTTCATCTGTGTTGTAGTACGTATCAGAATTTCCTTCCTTTTCAGAGCTGTATAGTACTCAATTATATGTATATACCACATTTTGTCGATAGATACTTGGATTGCTTCCACCTTTTGCGCATTGTGAATAATGCTGCTATGAACGTGGGTGTATAGGTATCTCTTTGAGACCCTGCTCTCAATTCTTTGGAGTATAGACCTAGGAGTGGAATTACTTGATGATATGTTATTTCTACATTTAACTTTCTGAGGAACTACCAACTGTTTCCCACAAAGGCTGCACCATTTTACATTTCCACCAACAATGCATGAGATTTTTCTGATTTCTCCACGTCCTTGTCAAACTTGTTATTTTCTGTTTTTGTTTGTTTGTTTTGTTTTGGATAACAGCCTTCCTAATTGGTGTGAAATGATATCTCACTGTGGTTTTGAGTTACTGCTTTTTAAAGAGAAAAATTAAACTTTCAATTTCATTCTTTGCTTTCTGATATTAAAAAAATATTTTATAAGACATATGCTACAAATTTTAAACCTTTGAAAATAAAGACTATGTCATGGATTTGTCTGTTAGGGCTGCCATAACAACATACCACAGACTGGTGGCTTAAACAACAGAAATTTATTTTCTCACAGTCTGGAGGCTAGATGTGAGTCCAAGATCGAGGTGCTGGCAGGTTTGATTTCCTCTGAGGGCCACAAGGGAAGGATCTGTTTAGGTCTTTCTCCTTGGCTTGTAGATGGTCACCTTCGTGCTGCTTTGTCCTCACATGGTCATTTCTCTGTGCACGTGGACTCCTTGTGTCTCTGTGTGTCCAAATTTCCTCTTATAAGGGCAGCAGTCAAATTGGATCAGGGCCCACCCTAACATCCTCATTTTAACTTAATCACCTCTTTAAAGGCCCTTTCTCTAAACACTGTCATATTTTGAGGTACTGGGGGTGAGGGCTTCAGTATATGAATTTTGTGCCACCTACCTCTTCAAGTGCAAACATTATTTGATGTGTTTTAAACAGAAAAAAAATTAAAACAACATGATATACTTTATGTCTTCCTTAAATATGTTGCACTGTATGAACAGAATCTTCCATCTGAATATTATTTTGTGCTAGAAAAATCCTAATGCTCTCAGGAGCACTGAGGAGTATTCAGGTCAGTGTGCATGTATCTGAAAAACCCCAGACTTTCTGAGTTCTGGTGGGTGGGGGTCGCTAAGGCTTCCGCTTTTTCCAGACTCTGGACTCCTTTTGTTCCCAAAGATTGAAAGGATAGTCAAAAGTGCTGTTGAACCTTTTCAGATGATTTTTCATGCTGGGCTGATGCTTTCAGAGCAAAAACAGCTCCAAGTACTGCTCACTTCTGGGGATTTTCATCTACTCCATGGGAAACGGTTCAGTAATCCTTCACTAATTTGTTAGCTCTCTGATGTCTACAGTGGTCTGAAAGAAATATCTTGTCTATCTTTGCTGCATTTTTTTAGGAGGAGGACTGATCTGAATTAAATTACCTAGTCTGCCATTAAAAGAGAAAGTTCAGGATCATTTCCTTCACATATGGTTTAGTGTTGACTCACCGAGGTTAGAAAGTATATCCTAAAAATCTCATTTGATTAGATAACGAGTATCTACTATATGACACTTCTACAGTTATAGGCCGACAATAGAATATAGTATTAGCATCTAGCTATTAAATTAGCTATTAAATTAGTACTTAATATATCTCCTTTTTCCTCATCCTTGTTCAGGGTCTCCTGTTCTCTTATTTCATGCTTAGAGTGACAGCCTGTGTAACAGAAACCAAATCTGCCCCCACAGACATTCTAGCAGGTAGATAGCCTAATAATCAATAAGCAAAGTGATTGGAGAAACTATATCCTTCAGTAAAATTTATAGTCTTTTTCATTTCTTTTATCTTTAGGAGGGCTTTTAAAAATACTTGCTAGATCCTTGCTGGTGAGTACATTTTGTTCATTCCAAATGGTGAACATGTGAAGCACGAGGAGATACTCTCCTAGAGAACTGGGGCTGCTCTGTAACCCCTCATTCATTTAGCGCTTCCTGGAGAGCTTGCACCGCATGGGTGGTGCCCTGATGCAAACACTAAGCACTGCAGCAAGCCACATTAGTCTGTCACTGCAGAAGAAGCCCTGAGGTTTGCATAATTAGAGGGCTATTAGGATTATTTGCAGTTGGGAAAACAAGGGAGGGATGGATTGAAAGTTTAGGGATAATTCTGCTTGAAAAAGTAGGAATTATGGAGATTATTTTTGTAAAGGATGTGAAAAATCAGAGAATTGGATTAATATTAAGACTTAAAGCTTTTGTGAAAAGCATCTAATCTCTAGAGAAAAATTCATACTCGCCCATTAACAGAGAGTAATCCTTGCTCATTAGGCATTGAAATATATTTTTGAAGAATTAATGTAATCACATTTTTTATAAAAGGAAATGTAAGTACCACTCAACTAATAAATCTTCAACTTAATCAAAGCAATTATTTTTTGTTTTATTTTCATAGTGGCTTTTTTTTAAATGTAAGAAACAGTCTTTTGGCTATAATTGTAGATCCCCTTCTGAATTTCTGAAGTGCTAGACTGAGAACAGTTTATAAACTTTAAAAATGTTGCTTAAAAAAATTTGGAAATCTAATATAATGTCTTCAAAATTTAAAACTGATGAGCTAATTGATTTTCTTGATTGCTTTAGTTATATACTTTTTCTCTATTTTATAATTGCTGAAAAGGACTTAATATTTCTCTGAATTTTACTTTTTTTTGAATTTTATTTTATTGTTATTTTTTATAGAGCAGGTTCTCATTAGTTATCTGTTTTATACATATTAGTGTATATATGTCAATCCCAATCTCCCAGTTCATACCACCACCACCACCACCCGCCCCCCCACCCCCGCATTCCCCCCATGGTGTCCATACGTTTGTTCTCTACATCTGTGTCTCTATTTCTGCCCTGCAAACCAGTTCATCTGTACCATTTTTCTGGGTTCCACGTATACGAGTTAATATACGATATTTGTTTTTCTCTTTCTGACTTACTTCACTCTGTATGTTCTCTGCATTTTATTAAAAACACAGTCTCGTGTTGGTATTCTGCCAGGGCAGTATTTTTATATCACATTTAAAATGTACTAAACTGAAAACGAGTCATGGTCTGACTTTTTCTAGATCCTCAAGCTGTAATTATGTGCAATTTTTTTTGCGCTACGCGGGCCTCTCATTGTTGTGGCCTCTCCCATTGCAGAGCACAGGCTCCGGACGCATAGGCTCAGTGGCCATGGCTCATGGGCCCAGCCGCTCTGCGGCATGTGGGATCCTCCCGGACCGGGGCACAAACCCGTGTCCCCTGCATCGGCAGGCGGACTCTCAACCACTGCACCACCAGGGAAGCCCTATGTGCAATTTTTTTCTTGCTTTCTTATAAAAAAATTGACAATAGATATGATAGAAGTAATAAAAATATTTCAGTAAATAGAGATATACTTGAATACTATCATTAAATGAACTTCTAGGACTACAATGTATTTTTTGTTTTTACATGCTTTAGTAAAAAGCAATAAAATTAATAATGTATAAGTGCAATAAATAGTTTCTAATGAGCAATTTATTCATTAGATGTTTTTTACTATTAGGGAAATCTCTGTTTTTTCTATTAGACCTCAAATATAAATATTTTCTTTTTACAAATTTGACTTTACATATAGTTTTTTAATTAAATATAATATGCTTAAACGTGTCATGTGGGAATTTTTGAATCTTAGGAGACTCTATATATTTTCTACCCTTGCTCCAAGCTATTTCACTATTTTTTTTTTCTGTTTTCAAAAAGACCTCTTCAGTTTTTTGGAGACGGAATTTTTGTATGACAGTATGGATTTTAAAGTACTCTTATGTGTATAAATATCGAGGCATGGAGCATGAGAAACATAAGACATGGGCATGGAAAACAAAAAGTGAACAAGACACACTCTCCAGCAATGTTCTATGAACATTATAATGTTTAATAACATCAGAGTAGCATTTAGCTTTTTGAACTTAGTTTTAAATAGTGCCATAGATAAGTTCTAACCAAGAGGCAGAACTAATAACTGTCTTTTCCCCTTCTTTCTCCCAGCTTTCTGGGGGGGGAAAGATGTCCTGTGTTACTATCAATTCCTATATATAACTGAAAAATCTTGATAATGGTTGTGCGTTTTCACTTAGCATGGACATATATCAGGAAGCTACATGGCATCAAAGAAGAGTCAACATAACAGAAAATTTAAAAGTAAAGAATATGATGAGTACAGTACCTACAGTGATGATAACTTTGGTAACTACAGTGATGACAACTTTGGTAACTACAGTCAGGAAACAGAGGAAGATTTTGCCAGTCGGCTGAAACAATACAGGCAAGCTAAAGAAACCTCAAATACTGCTTTAGGATCATCCTTTTCTAAAGAACCAGGGAAAAAACAAAGATTGAAAGGGATCCAGCAAGGTAAGTTTGAAATTGTCTGTTTTTTAACATGAGAACCTTATTAAAACAGGTAAATATGAAGTAAAATCTTAAATTTCTTTGCCCTTTCTCATGATCAGCTTATTCCTGTGCTTCCTGAATTCGTTTTTTTTTTATTTGTAGACCTTGAGGACAAAAATCTACAAATATTTCAATCTGCATGATATTTTAAAATTTGAATCTAAAAGATTTCTTAATATTTTTAAAGTGTATAAAAATGTAAAACAACTTTCCTGTTATGTTTTTCCCCTCCCTTCTATATGGTATCAGTATACTGAAAGAAATAACCTACCTTTTTCAGCTGTCTCTGTTACTCTGGGTTACTTTATGTTTTAGACCTGTTAAGGACAGAATCCTGGGAAGCTATTCTTTTATTAGGCTTTAAAATGTAGTGATCATCTTCACTATGTAAATGTACTCAGGACTATAGACATCCTTCAGGATCAGAAATAAGAACATAATCTAAAGAAATTTCTGGAGTGATAACCTATTCATCTGCTATATTGAGGTACATCGTCCCTGGAGAGACCAGTACAAGATTGCCATAGAAATTATGGGTAACATCAGGGTCAAATCAGCCTTAAGAACTGTCCAGTCAATATGTCTGCTTCAAGAAAACTGGAGCGAGATGAGGCTGAGGTGAAGTAGTGAGCACCAAGCCCTATGTAACTATCATTTAATTATCATTGAAAAAAGGAATCAGTTACGAGTAAATTTGGTTATTTTTATGGCTTTATTTTTTCTTGATTTCCAAGCAAAATTCCTTTGAAAAATGTGGATCTAGGCTTTGTTGAACTAAAGAGACAGGAATTTGTCTATGCATATGCTATTGTAATTAGTAAGTTTGTTCCTGGAGTCCAGACATAGTGGTGTCAGGGATCATTCCACTTGGGGAATAAGGGGAATGTAGAGGCCTTGTTCATCCCTTCCCACCTGGGGTTCTTCCTTTCAAACTCTTTCTGTTTGTTCTGTTAAAGAATTGAGTATTGCATTTTATTTTGACTTTCATTTTTCCCCCAGAATTATGAAAATAATATATGGTCAAATGTAGAAAACTTTTTCTATGTGTAGAAAAGATAACCCAGCAAAGATCAAAGATAAAACAAAAGCAGTTTGAATCCCTACTCCCAGAGACAATTACTATTAATATTTTTGGTATACTTTGTTTTTTTTTTTTTTGGCTGTGCCACAGCTTGTGGGATCTTAGTTCCCCAACCAGGGATCAAACCCAGGCCCCCTGCAGTAGAATCACGGAGTCCTAACCACTGGACTGCCAGGGAATTCCCCGGTATACATTCGTCTAGAATTTTTTGACAATTATTTTTTAACAAAAAACTATATACACTGTTATAACTTGTTTTTCTCCCTTAACTGTGAATTGTACCTCAGTCATTCTGATGTTAATGAGTAGATTTTAATGTCTACATTCTATTCAATTAAGTAGATATGCCATAATTTGTCTACTAAACTGTTAGGTTTGTTTGTTAGTAATTATTTGGGATTTAAGTTGCACCCATTTTTAAAAATTCTCTGATTAACCCTGCATATTTATACACATCTTGGCAAACATTTTTTTTTTTGAGAGTAAATGCTGAAATATAGAATTGAGTCAAAAGACATAGCTACATTTGAAGATTTTTGATCCATATACAAAGTTGATATCCAAAAAGGTGATGTAGCCATTTATAACACCCCTGCCAGTGTGTGCAAATGCCAATTTCTCCAAATCCCTACCAACATTATTCTATGAGGTGAAAATAGTTATGTTATCTTTAAATTTTTAATTTCTTTGATTTCTTTAATGAAGTGAAACATTTTTCTATATATCTATTGGCTATTTTGTAGGTTTAATATCATTAGAAAACTTATTAGTTCAGTATGACTTTGATATAATGAGAAATCACTTTGTATTGTAACTTACTACCCTAATATATAATTTTAGTCATTTGAGTATCTCTTTAGAGACTTTTAAATATCAAGTTTTTCAAAAGTAAAAGACAAGTATAAATTTTGCTTGGAGATATATGTGATGTCTGTTCAACATTATCAGTAGAAACTCAATTTGCCACAAATTAATCACGAATACCTACAATGTCTTCCTTAGAGATGAATGTAATATTTAATTCTCTTAAAAACAGAAAACATTGTTAATTGCTTATTCTAAGGAAAATTGAGAAGAATAAAACTAGATTTGATCTCTCCAGCCATGTATATGTCCTTGTTTCTTGCCTTCCTTATGTTGTTAACATCCCTTAAGAAACAAAACAATAAGGAGCAGTACCCACGAAGTAAAATGTAAAGACTGAATTAATTGTTTTCACTGAATCTAAAGGGAAAAAAAGAATACACTGTACATTATAGACTATTTAAAATAAGCTATTCCCTGTAAACTAGTAGATTGTCTAGTGTGCTGTTTTAACTATCTGAAGTACATTTTAACTTTTTTAGGTATTGAACAGAGGGTTAAAAGTTTTAATGTTGCTCGTGGACGCGGCTTGCCGAAGAAAATCAAACGCAAAGACCGTGGAGGAAGGGCCAATAAAGGGCCTAATGTGTTTTCAGGAACGGATGACTTTCAAGAGGTACTGAGAATTTATATATAATGAGGAGAGGAGCTTTTCCGTTTTGTAACTTATTTGGCTGCAAAAGAAAGCATTGTGATTTTTTTTTAATTTATTTATTTAATTTATTTACTTTTGGCTGCACTGGGTCTTCGGTGCCACGCGTGGGCTTTCTCTAGTTGCGGTGAGCAGGCTTCTCACTGAGGTGGCTTCTCTTGTTGAGGAGCACGGGCTCTAGGTGCGCGGGCTCAGTAGTTGTGGCACGTGGGCTCAGTAGTTGTGGCGCACGGGCTTAGTTGCTCCGTGGCATGTGGGATCTTCCCGGACCAGGGCTTGAACCCATGTCCCCTGCACTGGCAGGTAGATTCTTAACCACTCTGCCACCAGGGAAGCCCAGCATTGTGATTTTAATGCTACTTTCCTAGTAAATGAAAATTTTCCAGTTCAGATCGAATGAGTATAGATGAACTCCAGAAAAGAAGTATTGTTTTAATTAGTTTTGATAGTAGCACACAGATGCACGTTTTGGTGCCCTCGAAATAAAATCGGTAAGTTGGAAAGCACCTCAAAATAAAATTGATATGTCTGAAAGCAAAAATGTTTGTTCTGTTAGTTCTCTGTTGTACTTTCCTTTCCTAGGAGTCACGGTCCCTAGATGCAAATGGCAATAAAATGCTAATAGCTCAATACGTAGCAGGACCAAGAAGGGAGATAGCAGTAAATTCACTTACTTATTACAGTTGAAATCATTAAAAGAGAAAAAAGGAGGTATAAATGGTTGGAAAGATGAATTTATGAATTATGTGTATAGTAGGTATTGAATAAATACATGTTGAATTGAACTGAACTCTGAACAGTACATTTCAACCTTGTAGCGACTTTCTGGATTAGAGTGGTCCAATTCCTGTATTCTGCCACTGTTCCAGTAAGATTTGATTGAATTGTACAGAGCAAGGGTGGGTTATCAGTAGCTGCAACCTTGATTGATAGAAAAGGGATAGTAGGGGCTTCCCTGGTGGTGCAGTAGCTAAGAATCTGCCTGCCAATGCAGGGGCACGGGTTTGAGCCCTGGTCCGGGAAGATCCCACATGCTGCGGAGCAGCTAAGCCCGTACGCCACAACTACTGAGCCCACGTGCCACAACTACTGAAGCCCACGCGCCTAGAGCCTGTGCTCCGCAACAAGAGAAGCCACTGTGATGAGAAGCCCGCGCACCACAATGAAGAGTAGCCCACACTCACCACAACTAGAGAAAGCCTGTGCACAGCAGCAAAGACCCAATGCGGGCAAAATTTTTTTAAAAATTAAAAAAAAAAGAAAAGGGATAGTAACATATTATAATTGGAAAATGCTCAATTTTCTCATTTCTGGGTTTAAAGATAATGGGCAAAGATTTCTTAATATGTACTCATTAAGGTACTACTTAGGGAGTTGTTAACAGAAAAAAGAAGTTTGGGCCCAAATGAATTTGTGAAACCCAGCACATGCTACGCTACTCTTGGGGATTCTCAGTCAACATTAATGTATTAAACACTCTGAGCAGGTTAGGCATAAAGAAGTCTGTTTTACTTTGTTCAACCCATCATTTTCAAAATTTACTTGACCATGAACTCTCTTTCCTACACACCTACTAACATTTACTCTTAACTCACCGCTCCATGGAAACAAACTTAGAATTTCTGGGTGACTATAACCTGCCTGTCCATCTTTCTAGACACGTGTAGATGTCTAGGATGTGCTGCTTTCACTAGACGAAATTAGTGTGAATGTTTTCTAAGTAAGTCTTCTTCTATATTCAGTACGTATACCCTATATGTGAAAAAATATTAGCTTCCGAGGAAGTGTGGCGTTGATCATGTTACTGCCTATCTCTGAGCTTCAGTTTGCTCGATCTGTAAAATTAGAGTACAGTATTAATTCTAATGGCCTCTTCAAGCACTAACATTTTAGATGTTTGCAGATCTGGGCTGCAACTAAAAGATTTCTTTATCATGTAGTAGAAAATCAGAATAAATTCTTTCTTTTACATTTATCAGATTTAGAATATGTTTCCTTTCTTTATCAAGATTAAAATATGTTATTAACACTATGTCAGTTTATTGGCTCTCATGAGAGATTTCTTCTTACGGTTCCAGAAACAAGCAGGAGCGTGTCAGAGTCCAAGGAAGCAGCTCAAGTTCAGGAGTGCTTTGGTGGAGGCCCATCCAGGGTAGAGTGAACATACTTGGAGTGGCCAACATAGACCCATTTTTACCCTTGCCTTTTCAAGGAGTATAATATCCTCCAAAGGCCAGATAAATTTAGGAATACCTGCATGTCCACACTAATTTTCTTGAAAACTCAAGTATAGTCACAGAACATGCAAACTTTTGATGGATTTTAAAGCCTTATTCAGTCTTTTGGCCATAAAACTCCTAAAATTTTTTAGTCTTTATAGTAGCTATTAAATTTTTTTTATAAATACATATTCTTTTCCCAGTAGATCCTTTAATTTCCTCCTCCTTTTAGTATATTTAAAAAATCTTTTATGCTCTTGTTCCCTATACCAATATAATACATCCTCTAGAGTAAATAAATTTTAAAATCACCAAGTGGGTAGTTTGGTTTTTCCCTCCCTTTCTCTGCCTTTTCCTTCTCTCTCTTTCTTTCTTTCTTTCTTTTTTTTTTTTCTGGCCACACCGCACAGCTTGCGGGATCCTAGTTCCCTGACCAGGGATCAAACCCATGCCCCCCTGCGGTAGAAGCGCAGAGTCCTAACCCTGGACCACCAGAGAATTCCTTCTCCCTCTTTCTTGAATTGTGTTTTCTTTGAAACAGTGTGATACAGTGCAAACAGTTCTATCTTGATTCTCCTAACATGAAACGTAAACTTTGGCAAGTCACTAACTTCACTAATCTTCAGTTTTCATATTTGTCCAGTAAGGGTGATGAACTAGATTACTTCTGTCATTCTTCCAGCTCTTATAGTTCATAAAAGATCTTAAGGATAGAGGACAACACAACATTGTGAATCAGCTATACTCCCATATAAAATAAAAATTAAATTAAAAATTTTTAAAATGTATAGAGGACATTTGTGGTTCTTCTGTACGCTCAAGCTTAAAAGACCTTCTAGGCACTTTATTTTATCCTGAAATTTTGTTCAAGTTGCTTTAGATTTTCTAGAATACCTTGATTATAGTCAGTTTTCCCATAGTTATGGGTACTGCAGTACTTGCTACTTGTTTAAACAGAACTAAACTGGAAAAAAACAGCCCCCAGCGATCCTCCGTTAAGACAACGAGGTATATCATTGGAAAGTAACATAGAAAGAGTAAGTTATTAATGAAACATAGGTACAACTTGGTACATTTTTCAGCGTTTTTTTGGGGGGGAGGGTGATTACCTAATATTTTTACTTTTTAATTTCAGAGTTATATTCCTCAGGTTGGCTCATTGACTTTGTACAATGCACTCTCTTTGGCTGCCTATTTTATTACAGCCACAGTTCCTTGTACAGAAGGCATATGTGAACTGGTCATTTATATCTACCTGTTCTAAGTGAGCCTAGAAATAGAAAATGTTTGTAAGTAAAATTTACGTAGATTTAAGACATTTTAAATGATCCTATCAGAGTAGAGTATAAGCAGTTTCTTTGCATTTTCCTTGGGCAATTTGGGTATATATATGTATTTTTTTAAAAGAACCTCAAAGATTCTCTATTTTCCTGGTATTCTTGTACTTTTTTTCAGAATCCTTCTAGTAAAATGTATATTTCATCAGTTGGGAGCGCTGAGGGTCAGATTTAAGTTTAGCCATCTATTTCCTTAAGTGTTTGCTGAGAGGCAGTTTCCTGTTTTCAGTAGATTGTGCTTTGTTCTCCATCTTCTAACAAATTGAGGGAAAAGGGAAAACTGATATCACATCAGAAGAGCAAATATCAATAGTTATTAAGCTCCTCGATGTTCAAGGCACTGTGCATGCTAAGAACCTGAAAAACAGTGATATTTTATAGCACTCATGAGTGGAAGTCCTTAGCTTGGCTAAGCTTCATACTCTCTTGCTACTCCACCCTCTTATACTTGTAGCAAAAGTTGAATAGGAGACTGAGGAGAAGAACTAAGAAAAACAGGTAGGGCTGTGAGATTTTCTACCACATACTAATTTTTCTTAATTTTCTTAATTTAAAAGTTAAAGATAATGCATCCTCCATTTTTTTCCTATAGAAAGTACAAAATAACCACACACGCAAGCAATCTATAATTTTTTAGAGATATACCTAGAGACATACACTGTTAAAGGTAGGGGTATATTCTTTTAGTCTTTTTCTTTGTCTTTATTATTATAAACTGGGGTCACATTTTCACTTGGTAAGGTATTGTGAACATTTTCTTATGTCCCCAAATTGTCTTTCCATCCCATGATTTTTTAATGACAGTATAATATTCTACCACCTAAGTGTATCATAATGTGTTTGACTTGTCTCCTAGTTTTGGATGGGTACAGTATTTCTAGATTTTGTTTTGTGTGTTTGTTTTACTTGTAAATAATTCTGCAGTAGTTATTTTTGTGAATAACTCTTTGTGTGCCTTCCTGATAATTCCTTCAGAATAATCCTGAAAAGTACAAATTTTGTGTCAAACAGTATGGATATTGTACGTCTTCCATCAACAGTACATGAGAGTAAATATTTTATTGTACCTTTGCCAAAGTATTGTTGTTAATTTTCAAGATTTTCATAATTTTATTTTGAAAAATGTAGTTGTATGTCCTCATTAAATTAGAAATAGCGTTCTTTGCAACTACTAGTATAGCAATAAGCACTTTTCTAGAAGCATATCTCTCTCCAAGTAAATGAATAGCATCAGAATGTCCAGTCTTCACTACTTTTAATAATCAATGTATACTGCTTTCTAGATTCATTTGACTATACATTTTAATACCTTTTTACTACTTCATATGTTTTATTTAAATAATTTTTTTTCTTGCAGTATAGTAAACCAGGGAAAAAATGGAAGGTTATGACTCAGGAATTTATTAATCAGCACACAGTGGAACATAAAGGAAAACAAATCTGTAAATACTTTCTGGAAGGGAGATGTATTAAGGTAAATTTATAGGGGTATCATAAATCATTTTAACTTCTGAAATAATCTTTAAAATGTAAAGTCATTTTAGGGGGTGGTTAGTTTTTTCATTTCTCATATAGTTGTAATAAAACTGGTTCTTCAAAATGTATCTTGCATTGAATACTGTATATCAGAACTCATTTAATTATATTCTGGGACAGTAATATAACTTGTTGAAATGAGATTTTATTTAACAAACACATGATGCTGACTGTATGGCAAGTACTGTTCAAAGTAGATTACTAATATTAAATGTTTTAATCTTTACAGTGACACAGTGAATTGTAGTCACTGTTACTATCCTCATTTTTAACATGGCCAAACCAGGAGGTTAAATAAGTCCCCAGAGTAGCTCAGCTACAAATGGTGAGTGCTGGTGGAGCCAGGCAGTATCCTCTGAGGTCATGCTGACTGTGCTGGCTCTCTGCAAAGAGCCACATCCACTGTCTTGGGCAAGAATTCTAAGGACTGTTTGAATTATTATTAGCTCATTATTTAAAGACTGGAGATATGACCATAGTTCTACCATGAAACACCATGGAGAAAATTCAATTCAGTGGTTTCTTTTTTTTCCCTCTTTCTTCTTTTCTTTTTTTGTTAACAGGGAGATCAATGTAAATTTGATCATGATGCAGAGTTGGAGAAGAGAAAAGAGATCTGCAAATTTTATTTACAAGGATATTGTACCAAAGGAGAGAACTGCATTTATATGCATAATATCCTTTATTAAAAACATGTTAACCAAAATATTGTAGTTTTCAAGCATCACTGAGACTTTAAAAATCATAAGTACAACCCAGAAAGCCTAGTTTGGTTTTAAATTTAAAATAGCACGTTATATAAACCAGGTCTAATCAGCCTTTGCACTTCAAAAGGGCAAACTGAATTTTTTTCTTTAGGGAAACGAAATAACTTCCCTTTGGAAAAAAATCTATGAAATAAATATACTTCATATTTAATATACTCAGCTTATAAGTATTTCAAGAGACTGTGCTTCCTGAAGGAGTAGTTCGCAACATATTTATTCTGTGACTAAATGATTATTTACTTAGGTTCATAAGTAATAAATTGTCATTGTTGGAAATTATTAAACCAAAGTCTTATCAAATCTTACCACCTAATGATAAGCACTATATATTCTTCCCTACTTCTCCCTTTGGAAATCTATACATTTCAGTTGTATTCCTACCTCTACCCCTATGGCATTTCACTATATATGGTCCTTTAAAAAAATAAATAAATAAAAATAAATAAATAAATATATATATGTGTGTGTGTGTATATATATATATATATATATATATATATATATGTATACTGTCCTTCAGTAAGGACCTTATTTTTTTCCAAATGGTTAGCTCATTGTCCCCTCTTCACAGATTTAAAAGATCACCTTAACCATATTCTAAATTTTCCTCTGTGCATAATTCTGCTTCTATACTACTGTTACACGTTGTGCTCTTTGACCATTCCCCTCTGTAATATTATATTTGATATTTACTAGGGCAGATACTCCTTTTTTCTTTATCAAAATGTTATGATAAATTTGTCTTATTCAATCAAAGAAAATTTTTTTTCAGATTTGACGTACTTCTTTAGAAACCAGATACCTTACTGAACTGTTTCTTAAAGCTTTCCATCTATTCTTATGTTTTTCTCCATAGTCATGCCATCTGTGGGATGACAATTTCAACTGTATTGTCCATACTTCCAGAAAAATGTTAAATAATAGTGATTGTGGCAGCATAATACATGTTTCAAAGATAATGCCCTTTTGCTTTGGCTGTAGTTTTAATATTGATTTTTTTTAAAACTCAAGTATGTATATCCTTATTTTACTAACAGTTTTTAATATCAAAAAAAGATCTTGAATTTTATGAGTTGCCTTTTGTATCTGCTAAGATGATCACATGATTTTTCTCTCTTGACCTTATCAATGTGATGATTACAATAATAAATTTCCTAAAACTACCCAGAAATTTCCAGAACATACACTACCTGAAAATGGTATATTTTTCACTGTACTTCTAGATTTAATATTTTCTTTAGAAGTTTGTCTCTAAAATTTTAAGTAAGATTAGCCTGTAGTTTTCATTTTGGGGATATTTGACATATCAGACCCCTTTATTTTCTTCATAGATATGAGCTCTTGCTACAAAATTTATTTGTTCTATATTTTATTTTATTGAGTAAAGTAACAGAGTTTACATAATTAAATTACACTATAATATTTGCTATAGCCATCATAAATATTTTTACTTTAAAAAATTTTCTTGAAAAAGAATAGATACATATATGTGTAACTGAATCACTTTGCTGTATACCTGAAGCTTACACAACATTGTAAATTAACTATACTTCAATTAAAAAAATGGTTATTGAGAAAAAAGAATATTAATGGAATTAGCTAATTATCCAAGCTTAACATTTATACTTAACATTTCGTATCATGGTACTCTCAACAAACTATTGAAACTTTAACATGACTCTTTTGATCAGTGGTGAAGGCATCTAGATTTTGCACAGAATTTTTGGCATAATTTATATTATGGTAATTTGGGAGATGATTTGTAAAATCTTGACCCAAAGCTCTTTCTAAGGAAGTCTGTGTTAATTACCCACATTACTAACTCTGTTATGATAGAAGATATAAACATTTATCACTGACAGAAAAAAATAACAGGTAATATAGTTTGTACAGTCAAGTTTTTTTTAAATACAAAAGTTAAGCTCTTAAAAAATGTTTTCTAGTTTTAATAGAGTAGAGGAGACTTAAAATTTTTTGAATGTTTTGCCATGTATTTAAAATATTTAAAATTTAAAAAATTGTGTGATTATAGAAAATTTAGTACAGTATTAGTAATAAAGTCATTGATTCAGCAGTTACGTTTTTGGGTATAAAAATATGAGAGTTTGATTTTACGTGGTCTATTCCTTAATATTTTTATTTACATGAATTTCCATGCAAGTTCTATCATAGTGGAGCAAAATGTTACCAAGGAGACAACTGTAAATTTTCACATGATGATCTCACTAAAGAAACAAAGAAACTTTTGGACAAAGTGAGTAGTATTTTTGTACCTTGATTACAGATTCATTTGACTTGAATCATGTTTTATAAGTCATAGTTTATAAAACTCTGCTGAGAGATCAAGGACTTGTTAGTTTATGTTTTATTCTGTTAATGTAATGTGTTAGAAAAGCAGGAATATTGGACTAAGAATTAAGAATCTTTTGTTCTTAAAAGATTAAATTATGTGATGTATATGAAACACTTCATACCACTCCTAGTAAATAGTAAATGCTCAATAGTGGCACCTGTTATAGTATCCTTTACTTATTAATGATAGTAAGTAATACAATTGCCTTAACCTTAAAAAAAACCAGAATCTTTTGTTCTTATCATTGTTCTGCCATTAAAAAACCTAATTTTTTGAACCAGTCCCTCATAAATTTTATTTCTCTCAGTTGAGCTTCTGTTCAAATGCAGTTTATTTATTTTCCAATTTTACTGAGATATAATTGGCATACAGCACTGTATAAATTCAAGGTGTACAACATAATGATTTGACTTACATACATCTTGAAATGATGATCACAGTAAATTTAGTGAACATCCATCATCTCACATAGATACAAAATTAAAGAAGTAGAAAAGATTTTTTTCCTTGTGATGAAAACTCTTGGGATTTACTCTCTTAACAGCTTTTATATATAATATACAGCACTGTTAATTACATTTACCATGTTATACTTTACATCCCTAGTACTTATTTATCTTATAGCTCGAAGTTGGTACCTTTTTAGTACCTTCATCCAGTTCTTCCTCCCACTACCTTGGTAACCTCAAAATTTGACCTCTAAAAAAGCTAATTTACTTTAAGAAATATCCTTTACCTCTTTGAACCTCATATTCTTTATAAAAAAGTAGTTAGCTATCTCTGATCTATTTCAACTTTAATATTGTATTTTTCTATTGACAAAACTAGTTTACTCAAGTCGTCACAGTTTTAAATGTGAGGAAGAAAGCTTGTTTTGAAATAGTAATCCTTGCCAATTATTTTTAGGTGTTGAATACTGAAGAAGAAGCTACAAATGAAGATGAAAGAGAGTTAGAAGAACTTAGAAAGCGTGGCATAACTCCTCTTCCCAAACCGCCTCCTGGAGTTGGGCTTCTGCCAACCCCACCAGAGCATTTTCCCTTTTCTGATCCTGAAGATGATTTTCAGACAGATCTCTCTGATGATTTCAAGAAAATTCCATCTCTCTTTGAAATAGTTGTAAAACCTACTGTGGATTTAGCGCATAAAATTGGGAAGAAGTAAGTTAAATTTTTCAAAAAATGGCTGCATTTTCCCCCTAAAAATTCTTATTAAGAAACTAACTTGTATTCCATGTCAATCATATAATTAAACTTAGGTAGAGGTAGCAGATGTCTGGCATGCACCCCAACTGCTGCTTCCCACTTCCTTTTTGCCCCACCCTCTGCTGCCTGCCATGCCATCAGTGCTTTTCTGTACAGAATCCTTAACACAGCTTCAGAAACCTCTCCACACACTAATCCTGAAGGGCACTGCCAGGTGGATGGAACTGGCATTCCTACCACCTTGTTATGAGGCAGGACTGTCACTGATAACATCTTCAAATAGTGGGTAATATGTCTCCAGCATATTCATTCTTTTAGAGAAGTCGTTCCTTGGGCTGTTAGAGGAAAACCTCTGGATAAGGCTGCATCCAAGTTTGCATTTTCCGGTCCTGTTTCCCATCCACCAGGGTCTGTGCACCTGGGCTCTAAGTCCCATTGTTGATTATTCTTTTAATCCTGAAGACTCGGGGAAGCAATGAGATCTCAGCAATTGAGGAATAAGAAATCTGTAGCAAATATCACAGTTAATATGAGCCATTAAAAGTATTTCTATTGGGCTCCCCTGGTGGCGCAGTGGTTGAGAGTCCGCCTGCCGATGCAGGGGACATGGGTTCGTGCCCCGGTCCGGGAAGATCCCACATGCCGCGGAGCGGCTGGGCCCGTGAGCCATGGCAGCTGAGCCTGCGCGTCCGGAGCCTGTGCTTCGCAACGGGAGAAGCCACAACAGTGAGAGGCCCGCGTACCGCAAAAAAAAAAAAAGTATTTCTATTAAAGTCAAGAAGAAGACAAGTCTGTCCACTGCTTGCCTAAATATTATAGATTAGATCCTAGTCAATGCAAAAAGAGAAAGATAGAATAGATATGATTAGAAATGGTGGGGCAGACTCATTATTTGGGCATTTTCCCTTAGTAAACCCAAAGGAATCACTGACAAAACTATTAGAAGTTGTACAGTTGTTCCTGGGTGTCTCAGGAGGATTGGTTACAGGAGCTCCATGGATACCAAAATCCACAGATGCTCAAGTCCTTTATATTAAAATGGTGAAGTATTTGCGTATAACCTTCATACATACTCCCGTATACTTTAAATAATCTCTGGATTATCTGTAATACCTAATACAATGCAAATGTTATGTAAATAGTTGTAAATACAATGTAGATACTATGTAAATAGTTGCTGGAGTACATACAGCAAATCAAGTTTTGCTTTCAGAACTTTTTGCAATTTTTTTCTTCTGAATATTTTCGATCTGCAGTTGGTTGAATCTGTGGATGCAGAACCTGCCGATATGGAGGCCCAACTGTAATTAAATTAGTAAGATGCCCAGAAAGAAGAGCAACATTCAAAAACTAAAATCTTTTCATGTCAAGCAATAACCAATTAGAAATTATAATACAAGCAGTACGTTTATATAGTATAATTCTAATTTTGTTATAAAAAGGTCTGTGTGTACCTAGAAAAAGGATTAGAAGAGAACCAATCAAAAAGTTTATCTCTGGGTGGTAGGATTAGAGATGAATCATATTTATCTTTGTATTTTTCTATATTTTTGAAAACATCAATATTAAGTTTTAGAACAGATGATAGTAAGCAGCAATTTAGAAAACTTGTGTGCTAAAATGAAGGCAAGATACATATGTTGGTGTTTCTACTTATAGATAATATGGAATAAATTGCTTCTTAAAAATATAGTTTTCTCTTCTGATACTGTAAAACATTCAACCAATATCTATTTAGAAATGTAACATTCTTGTTTGCCTCTTTTCTTTGAACTAAGAAATATTATTCTTTTGTCTACAGGCCACCAGCATTTTATAACAGTGCCTCACCACCAGGACCACAATTTCAGGAAAGCAGCCCACATACTCAACATATGTATAGTTCTGGGTCAAGTCCAGGTCCCGGACCTAATATGTCTCAGGGACACAATAGTCCTGTGATGCACCCAGGCTCCCCTGGACATCATCCATGCGCAGGACCTCCTGGTCTACCAATGCCGCAGAGCCCACCTTTGCCGCCTGGTCCACCTGGAATTGTAGGCCCTCACAGTCAAGCGGGAGTACTTGTTCAACCGGATACACCTTTGACACCACCAAATATGAGTGGTGCTTACCATTGCCCTGGCTTTCCAGAACACATGATGAAAGTACCTAGAGAGAATCACTGTTCTCCAGGTTCATCACACCTGCAAAGTCCTGGTGAAATGCAGCTCAATACCAATTATGAGTCCTTACAAAACCCAGCTGAGTTTTATGATAATTACTATTCACAGCATGCTGTACATAATTTTCAGCCACCCAATAACTCTGGTGGTAAGCTTACCTTTTGAAATAACTCATTTCTAATTTAAAATATCTGGAGTCCTATTTTTCTTTAAAAGCATGGAAAGAATGCATGTTTTAAATAAAGCAACGTAAAATGTGATGAAATTGAAACATTAAAATATGATTTAAATTTAACCAAATATTTGTAACAATAGACCTTTAGATAACCTTGAAAAGTGCTTACAATCACATAATAATCTGATAATCAAATGTGATATTACTGTAACTCAATTTCTTACAACTCACAGTGGTACTTGTCTAGTGGAGTTTTACGCTAAATCAGTGTCTCTTTCCGTGTTATGTATGTAGATGGGACGTGGCATGGTGAATTTGCCCAGCATCAGCCTCCTATCGTTCAAGACTCACCTACCCGCGGGAGTGGGTCTGACAGCAGCAGTAATGTGACAGGCCATGGCCCCCTGCCTGCACCAGGTCTCCTCCCTGCAGTGCAGAGAGCTCTTTTTGTTAGACTTACTCAGAAATACCAAGAAGATGAAGAACCAGGCAGCACCCAACCTCAGAGGGCACCAAGCAAGGAAGAAGGTGTGTCAGGTGGTATGATAGCATCTTACCTATTTGGATCACTCAGTTCCTGAAATGGTCTTGAATAAGTTAAAATTTGAAAAAGGAGTTCCTGTGAACTATCTATTCTATTTCCAGTTTATCTCATAGCTCCTGTCTTCTTGGGATTGATTGTAGTTTCCAGTGCCATTGATGCATTAGTAGTTAATTGCAAAGGGTTTGATTTGAAGCAATAAAGAGACTGAAGCTGGAGTGTGAGGCCTGGGCAAGCAGACTTGCTATTATGCCTTTTTTCTTTTTTCTTTTTTAAAGAAAATAAATAGAACAGGAACAAGATACCTTCCAGTTCAGGAATTTTAACCTGTAACTCAAGCTCAAAGTTATTTGATTATTAGATTTTCATGGGCAGAGGCTGTATACTTCAGGTTCTGCTATGTTATTAAGGAATATTATTTTTAATTTAAAAGACTACGTGGGGACACTAAGTTTCCCTTAGTATTTTTGATATTGATATGTGTACAGCAATTAGTTAACTCAGTTAAGGGCAGAGAACTTTAAATCACCCAGTTCTTCTTATGAATTACAAAATTGATGTTTGGCCACTCTTAAACATGAAATTTAGGGCTTCCCTGGCAGTCCAGTGGTTAAGAGACTGCACTTCCACTGCAGGGGAGACGGGTTTGATCCCTGGTCTGGGAAGTTTTGCATACCTCGAGGTGCAGCCAAAAAACAAAGCCCCATGAAATTTATGAATAACTATGTAAAACTAGATAACACTAGGTAGCTACAAGCTATTATATAAACATTGTTATGTTTTCAAAAAAGGTGTTATTAACTCTTCATTTATTTAGCATGACAGGGAAATGAGGAATTTCTAATAAGTTAATTCCTGTAAAATTTATGTGTACTCTTTTAGGTGCTAATTTTATTATTATTTTTTTTGCGGTACGCGGATCTCTCACTGCTGTGGTCTCTCCCGTTGCGGAGCACAGGCTCCGGACGCGCAGGCTCAGCGGCCATGGCTCACGGGCCCAGCAGCTCCGCGGCATGTGGGATCTTCCCGGACCGGGGCACGAACCCGCGTCCCCTGCGTTGGCAGGCAGACTCTCAACCACTGCGCCACCAGGGAAGCCCTTAGGTGCTAATTTTAATACGCAGCCATTTTAATGGTAATCTTTCTTTAAAGTAACAAAGCTTTATGTTTTCATAGATAAGAAAATTAAAACTTTTCTACATGATATAAAATTTTATACTATAATACTATAAAATTGGTAATGTTTTATGAGGCTTGTTTTCTCGGAATACAGAAAACTTCTTAAACAGCTAGGTTTTTTGTGTTTTTGTTCATTGTTAGAAATTTTATTGCCTTTATAAATTTTATTTGTCCTTTGATAAAATGCTCATAGAAACCTCTTAACTATCATTTTCTGTCTAATATCTGCTTTCCACTGACCTTTCTCTACTGTTCTACTTTCTTTCTGCTCTATATTCATTCTTATTCCAAAAAGAATTTAAGACTGCTTATAAAATACATTGATATGAAAGTGAAAATAAAATAGCATCTTACCTATTTGGATCAGATTTGGATTGTCTTACCTATCTGGATCAAGTACCAAATTCTATGAGGAGTGAAGCTCCTATACAGAAATATTTAAAATAACTACAACAGCTGAAAGTGAATCACAAGTCTAGCTCTAGACTTCCTGGAAGTCAAAGGAAAAAAAAAAGAAAAGAGATCCGGTGTCTAGAAGTAGTTTTTTCAGACACCGAGATATGAGTAAAACTTTTTGCCATTGTGATATAATATTGATATATACTATTTTAAGCCACATCCCCACCCTAAATACGAGTGCTTGTTTTTGTTGTTGTTGTTGTTTTGGTTTTGGTTTTGGCTTAAACAACAGATATTTATTGTCTCACAGTTGTGGGGGCCAGGAGTCTGAGATCTAGGTGTCGGCAGGGTGGATTCCTTCTGAGGGCTGTGAGGGAAGGATCTGTTCTACGTATTTTTTTTTTAACATCTTTATTGGAGTATAATTGCTTTCCCGAGTGCTTGTTTTGTAGCACTGTTCTGTTCAAACTAAGTGTGTAGCACTAAAGTTCGATGTTGTGGAAACACATTAGTGAGCAGTGAGATGAGGTAAAAGTGAGAATATATATGCTGTTCTATTGATCCAAGATATTCTAGGATACGTATGAGTATGTGTACATATGTTCGTGTATGTGTATATATATATATACACATATATACATATGGCCAATTCAGAGATAACCTGTGTGTGTTTTAATGGAGAGGAAGGAGACTCGCCCTCCTGAAGCATCAGTTTTTATTCCCTTCTCTACTAGAGAGAAGACCTCTGATGGTTAAGCGTCTTAACATTGTGCCTAATACACTAGGGTTACATAGGCTTTAAGAGTAAGGCCCAAAGTGTTCTCGTAAAGTTAAAGTATATAAATTTTAGGCTATTAGTTTTCTTTGTTGTTTTTAATTTAATGTTTGAATAATTAATATATTCACACAGGTCAAACATCTAAAAATATAGTATGAGTGAAAAGTCCCCACCTGAGCCCACACTTGCTCGGTTCCCTTTGCTTCCTTAACCATCATTGTTAGTGTTTTGTTTTCTTTCCAGGTATTTTTTTTTTATAGCCCTCCCTTGTTATCCTGATAAATCCAGAGCTATGAAGTTTAAGGGATTAAGCTATGAAGTTAAATCCAGAGCTATGAATTAAAGAGAGCCAAAACATTTTGGTATTCCTTTTCAAGAGTGTTTTCCCTTCTCCCCCAGCTCTGTCTTACCACACATTTCTGAGCTCCCTTTGATCAGTTGGAATTAAAGGTTCAGACTGTTCTCTGACTAGTAGGACATTACACATGTTCTAATATCATACTTCTTTCTTTATAAAGTATAGTGACTGAATTGTTGATTGTTATACCACATCTTATCTTGTTCCAGTGTTGAAACTCTGTCATTTCTATGATGCATTTTCTTGAAGTTAGACTACACTTATTCAGAAATAGTATATGTGTTTTTTTCATCTTAATTAAGGCCAAATATGAATGCTTCATTCTTTACCATAGTTTTTGTCTGCATTTAGATGATACTGTTAACTGGTATTCCAGTAGTGAAGAGGAAGAAGGAAGCAGTGTCAAGTCAATACTAAAAACATTGCAGAAACAAACAGAAACTTTAAGGAGTCAACAACCTTCCACAGAACTCAGCACTCCTACTGATCCAAGACTTGCTAAAGAGAAAAATAAAGGAAGCCAAGTGGTTGACCCTAGACTTAGGACTATCTCAAGGCAAGACGTTAGAAAATCTTCTGAGTCTACCCCACTGGATCTTAGACTTGCGTGGGATCCCAGGAAATTAAGAGGGAATGGAAGTGGTCACGTAGGTTCTTCTGTTGGTGGAGCAAAGTTTGATTTACATCATGGAAATGCTGGCCCTAATGTCAAACACAAAAGAGGAGACGATGACGATGAAGATACAGAAAGAGAACTGAGAGAAAAAGCTTTCTTAATACCTTTGGATTCTTCCCCTGGTATAATGCTCCAGGATCCAAGGTCACAACTGAGACAGTTTAGTCACATTAAAATGGATATTACCCTAACCAAACCCAACTTTGCAAAACACATCGTGTGGGCTCCAGAAGACTTACTTCCAGTCCCTTTACCTAAACCTGACCCAGTATCTTCAATCAATTTACCTCTGCCCCCTCTTATAGCTGATCAGAGGCTCAGTAGGTTGTGGAATACAAAAAGTGATCTTCGTCAAAGCACAGTGCCCACTGATGCAAAACTAGCAGGCAAGGCCAAAATTAACACAGCAAACAGAGAAGGCTACCTAGAACAATTTGGAGACGCACATAGTTCAGGAAGTAAGTTAGGAGACCCTAGGCTGCAAAAAAGTTTTGATCCTAGACTTCACAGACTGCATAGTACAGAGTCTCATCAAGCAGTTATGAAGGATTCACATACATCAAAGGGTGCCCCTCATGTAGCCAGATCAAACTCTGGTTCATCACAGCCCTTAGGGGCAGTATCTAGCAATTCTGGTCCTGGGGCTTTGCCTCCATATGCCCCTAAACTCTCATCTTCAGCTGGCCTTCCCCTGGGAACTCCAGGTTCAGTCCTTAGTGCTATTAGTTTGTATGACCCTAGGGAGCATAGTTCATCATCTACATCAGAGCCAGCAACAGAAAATGCAGAGAGCCAGAAAAAAAGTGGTGGTTTAAAAAGTAGTGATAAAAACGAGCCTCCTACTGGAGAAGCAGTCCTACCACAGAAAATCGCTCCAAACGTGGACGTCCCTGTTGATGGGCCAGCTGACCCAGAGGCAGATATTCTTGGGAGTTCCGGTACCGTTCAGGTCCCAGCAGTGCACAGTCTTCCGATTCAGGCATTAACAGGCTTAATTAGACCCCAGTACAGCGATCCAAGACAGTCAAAGCAGCCGGGTCAGGTGAGCCCCACCCCAGATGATGACCCTCGTAGAGCAACAGATGACAAATCTCTGAAAGAGGTTTTTAAAACTTTTGATCCAACTGCTTCACCGTTTTGTTAGCTATTGTGTAATTAAGCAGTTCTTTTCACTCTTGTGACTATTGCAGTCCCCTGCTGTTTTGTAACTGGTTTACCTCTATAGTTTATTTATTTTTAAATTATAAACACTTTTCAGCTGCTAGTATCAGAACCACATGAAGTTATATCCTCTAAAGCCTGTGGTATTTTATATAATATTTTTATAATTTTAAGAGACTGTAGTAATTGACATAGAAACCTATATATCACGTTAGCTTCAGTAAAAGTACTTTTATTGTAAATAAACCATCATGAACTCAACACTCTGCCTGAATATATGCCAGTTGTCTTTCATAATCAGTGTTTAGATAAATGATTACCACTTTTATATGGTTATTAGTTTCAAGCAATATAATGTACATTACTTTTCAGAAACAGTATTTTGACTAGGATCCTATTTGTCAACACAGAACTGATTAATATGTAATGCTGACTGCTAGCTAAAATGTAAAATGAAGTAAAACATTTTTAAAATCATAATTAGCAGAGCAGTTCATGTTTAAGGGCATCACTTTTATTAGTACTGGCAATATTATTTGTGTAAATGAAGCATTTGAGTGTTGTACCTTTTAAAAGTATTTTATGGTATACTGTATCATAGAAGTTGGAGATATATAAATAGAATGTTTTGCTAAAATGAAAAATTCCCGAGTTCTCTAACATAACTTTTTAATTTTTCATATTAATAGTTATGAGTTACTGCTGTGTTACATTATGATGTTTATGCGTTTCGATGTTTTTTGTCTTTAGCAGCATAATTTATATTACTTTTTCAAATGATGTAGCTGCAATAATTGTATTCATCATGACTTTGGCAATTTTTAACAAAATTTTAAAAGATCCAGTGAGTCTGTGGTGATTATTTCATTGATAATGTTTTAAATGTCCAGGTTCTATATTTTTTCTTAAATAGCGAGAAAACACAGAGATGGTATAGTCAACTGTATATGGCTACCAATAAAGAATCTCTTTCAGATCTCACCTGACTGGCATTCTATAACAGAGGAGACTGCCTGGTGTTTTAATGTATTCAATGTCGTCATAGTTTGGAAACCTCCTGAATTGATTAGAGGTTGTATTTTTATGAAAAATAATTTGTACTCATTCTTGTATATTTATTGCAGTATATAAATAATGGCAACCCTACCTGTTTTATACATATATTATTTATAACTAAAACTAAGTAGTACACTTAGTTTCAGGCTAAGTGTATATATTAATATCTTGAACTAGAGGTATGTGACAGTATTTGCTAGTAACAACTCTAATAAGTAACTTGAAAAGGAGTATTTCATTATAAAAGATAATGGAAGTAGAGGAAATCAGTCCTTGAGAAGTGATTTTTAAAATATACAGCAAAATATTTATGTGGGAACCTAACACTCAGATAGCATATGGTTTAATACTAATGTATATCCTTTCTATTCCCTTCTTCACTTTTTACTTTTTTTGCCCTGATTCCGTGCTTAAATGGGGTTGCAGTTAAGTGAACAAGAATTCTGCCTGCCTACCTAAGAAGTTCATTGTGTTCTAAGTGGAAGGACAGTTGTTCAAGGGAATGTGAGTTCCTACTATTTATACTTTGGTTACATTGTAGCCTAAAGTGGTTCTGGATAATGTTTTGGGGTTAAAAAATGCAGTTTAAAGCCATGATAGAAAGAATTTTTTGACTTACTATCCAAATGAACTTTATTGTTAATTGAAAAGTCAATAAAATGGATAAAACTGACCAAAAAAAATATAGACACATTTATATTCCTAAGAATAATATTCCTTTATCAGGATAAAATCAGTAAAATTGCTGAATTTTAGTAATTAAATTTAAAATTTTAGCAAATCTTTAATTCATGATTTTATAATTATTGTAGGTGATGCTGTTTACATTTAAAATATCACACAAAAAAAGATAATTTGGATGTTAAAGATCAAAATGGAATCCAAATTTTTTTCCAGATTCTTAACAGAAGATCCTTTTTACTAAGAGAGATATTAAAAGATTAATTTAAAAGTAAGATTTAAAAACCATTAAAACTTACTTACTAAGTAAGTTCATTTACTTAGTATTCTTGAGCCCCTATTACATCGGCTAGTGGCCTGGAGGCTATTTTACAAGAAAGTTTGAACTTACCTTCAAATTTAACAATATATTTTTTATGAAAATGTTTTATTTATGTTTAAAATAATGATTTTTTATTTGTAATGCTTTTTAATTGAGATAACTTTAGGGAATATTCTATTATATCCTATCAACCTGGATTATCTTAATATCCTTTTTTCCCATTTTCTTACCAAAATTTAATAAGTAGCCATTCTCTCTAATTAATAAGCTCCTTGTAAGGTGAATTGGTGTTTTTAGAATCCATCTAATTTGATTTACACTATTACACTGAAAAGTACATTATGTCCCTATTCTTAGAAGCCAAACATTTACAGATAACAGAAATAACTGTGTCTTTAAAGAGTCTGCTATACTCATTGGTTGAGATGTAACTTAACTATTCATACTGGTTTGTGAGAGTTTTATACCTGTTCCCTTTGATGTTGAATAGAGTGGGATATGTCAGGGTGTTGAGTTGGGATATCCAGATGATCATAATTTAGATTGAGCAGCTACTTTCCCATGTCTTGTTTAGTTTGCTCCCAACTCCTCTCTCTGGAGGTTTCCTAGTTAGGACCTCATTCTGAATCTTGAAAATGAACCAAATGTTGGAGTGATTTCAAACTCTGCCTCAGCAGTTAGGTCTGTTGCTGTACAGACCCTCTGTGTTACCCAGCCATATGCACTAAACCCCAGAATTAGGTTGCAACCAAAGTAGCCTAATTATGAAATGATGTTTGCTTAGGTTTGTTTGTCTTTTAACTTGCCTTAGGAGTTTAGTAGTTTTCCTTGCTAGTCGTACTTACTTTAAGAGTAGAAGAGTAGTTGATTAGTAAAAAAAATCCTGTATGAGCGTTCGTATAAGCTACTTGCTGAATTAATTAGAAGAGAGAGAGGGAGGAAAGGAGAACTTATGAGGGCTAGAGGTTTATGACAATGAATTCATATTCTGGTTCTGAATTGATTTATAGGTGTTTTATCTTAATGTCTAGTTCGTTTTCTGTGAAATGGGTATAATTTTGACTGTTTACAGATTTGATGTAAGGAGTGAAGTAATTATCATTTTTAAGTATTTGTAAATATAAAATTGCTTTATGACTTTCACAAACGTAATCATTACGTTCCCACTGGGTTTGCGTTAAGTTGTACAGATTCCGAAATAACATGATATGGTTTGTGTGGTGCACCAGTTCTATGAAGTTTCAGACGATACACATTTGAGACACAGTAGAATTGCCTGAGAAGTTGTTTCAGAGAATATTAACCCATCAAGTTGGCAATTTCCTTAAACATTTTGTGTATCAGTAAAACACAGGACTTTCCTATTTTAGAGCTCTATGGACTTGTAGTGTCTATTCAAGATCTGACCGCTCTGCCCATTTTATGCAAGTTGGATATTGATGGAGGGTGAAAATCCTCTGATAGTCAGTGTCGTGTGACGTATTTGCTTGAATCATAGCACGTGTGTTGTGGGCGAAGTGGCCAACTCAGTCAGTATAAGGGCTGTTAGCTTTTAGAAACACTAGGGATGTTTACTCCCACCTCTTAATATATATTTCTGCAAGCATGTGACATTGAGGTCTTTCTTAGTGACCATTTGCTTGATATTGATAAAGGTACATTTTCCTTTGGTTAATGGCATCTTGACGTTCGGAAGTTCCTACGGATCTAGATGTGAGGGCTTGTCAATGTATTTCCATTTGCACAGGACAGAGTCTTACGGTGGAGATGTTCTCCCTGAGCTCACCCTTCTGGGCTGAGGGCTACACCTCAGAGGGGTTGTCTGTGCTAAAGGCTGTACCTTGGCGAGGTGGTCTGCAGTCAAGCAGTCCACTGATAGGGTGCCTGCAACCTTCAATATTGGGCTTTCTGTGGATTTCTAGAATGAAGGGTTGTAATTATCTTTTCAGAAATGGTTTGGCAGCACTTGATGCTGTTATGTTCAAAATTTAGTGGTCATTAGTAAACTTAATTAGTTTAAATAAGGCTGAGTTTAGGAAATTAAAGCTTTGACAAAATGTAACCAAACAGGGTCTGAGTGTTTAAAGCTGTTTTTCTCACTTATGTGTTAGGACTTGGTGTTTATGTAATGTCTCTTCCCGAAGTAGCTTACGTGATTTGCAGAACCAGCGCCAGTAGCTACCAATCGCTGTTATTGCTGGCGTTATGTTTTCGAGTATGTTATTTATTAGCAGCGTCTGCCAGTTGTAACAAAGTCCAAATTAACCTGCCTTTCTTGGAAAGGACACATACCTAAGAAAGGACTTTAAGTTAACGTCAACATAACATTTAGAATTTCTCATTTTAAAATAAGAAATAAAAAGCACATTTTAAACTGTATTTTATGCTTTTGGAGGCAGAACCCATATGTGTCTCCTTGCTTCTCTGTTTTCCCATTGCAGCAAGCCTAGTGCTACGCACACCGTGGGTGCTTTGTTCCCAACGTCCATCCAAGTTTAGATTTTGCAGGTGCTGTCATCTGTTAGAGTAGATGCGACAGAGCCATTCCATGATCGTATTAGAAAGAGTACAATAATAAATTATACCTCCTTCAGTGGACACAGGGCACCAACCTTCTCTTTTTTTGTCTCCCCTCCCCACCTCCCACCCAAACAATGTGAAAGTAGGGTTATGGCAGCTTTACTTAGGAGTTATATGTTTCTACAATAGTTCGTAATTCTATGAGTCCTCCAGACTTACAAGATAATTTTACTACTTCATTGTGGAAGTTTGAATAGATCAGTAATTTATCCCCATAGATCTATGAAGGGTTCTTTCTGTAATCTGAAAGAACTCCATGCTAGAGTCTTATGTTTTTATGTTAAAATATATTTCTCTAATTTCCCCCTTCCTATTCTCCTCAAAATTCAACCAAAATTATGAAGATATGCCTAACCTAGTGAATTTCCAATCGCATTTTATCCTAAGACCATTAACTTACCCTTTCAGGTCATGAATTGGACTCTAAATCTGGGTCTTGTGTCTTGTCCTTAAACACCCTTCCTTACCCTTTAGAACAGAACAGTCATGTGCTACAGTTGTGAGCATAAAGGAAATCCGTTTTTTCCAACAACTATGAGTTCTTGGAACAATATCTTGTAGCTTGGTTTATCATTGGATCTCTTGTTTTTTAAACTTAGAATTTATGAGAAAAAAGTTAATATATAGCTTGTTATGGCATTTTAGAAGAAAATCTCCGGCTCCACGCTCCTTGGCTCATTACTCTACTGATTTTAATACCTCTGTGAGGTTTTAAAGGTTGAGAGGAATGGCGAAATTTGTGTTAGATAATATTATTTTGTCAGTGATGTGATATATAGGTTATTGTAAAGGAGTTAAATACACACAGACCCAATTTTTGAAAATTAGTCATGTTCTTCCCAAACTTCCATTACAAGCAAGATCTTGGGGTTTGTTGTCCGTGATAGACTATACATTTTATGTGCTTTTTAAGTAGAGAAGGTGAAAAATAATTAACTAGTATTGCAGATAAGAGGTCTTAGTCCACCTATATTTTATAGGAATTTGCCCTCCAAATGTTTGAGAGAGAAGTCACATAAGATAGGAGAATATCTTTTCCTGAAGTAGAATGAAATTTCCTTTAAAAGTGACAATCAAGAAATAGTCATTTCTATACTTACTTGCCAAAGTTTTTAAAAAGTTTATGCTTCTTACCGTAAACCCAGTGCTCCTCCACCAAGGATTCAGAAAGGGCTCAGTATAAAGCCAGGGTTCTAGGCCATTTTGCTTTTAGTCTAGGGCTGCTGAGCTTGCACATGGTAAGGGCATTGATGGCACTTGTGTCCTAGGATGTCATGTGTCTGTGTGTTTGGTAGGAGGTGGTGTTGTGTCCAGATTCCTGGTCGCCCACTTTCTATCAGATTTACAAGCACCATCTGTAAGGTAGGCTGAAATCCAGATTAAACCTATGCAGTATGAAGTAGTGGGTTTTTTTTAACTTCCTACTGTTAATTATTTCAGTTCCCCACATTGTATCTCAAATGGTGGGGAAATGCTGCCTTGACTGTTTCACTTTGGAGGGTTTTAATAGATGCCAATTTAGTAGATTAACTAAATTATTAACCTACTGTCTGTTCAAAAGACACCAGCAAAGGGTGTACTTGGCTGAATTGATAAATTATTCTACACGAGGACTAACAAATCCCTTGGTAACATCAGGAATATCTTTTTTTTCCCCTTCTAATTTACTAAAAACTTTTCCAAGTTGCATTCTGTTGTTGCAAGTTTCTGTAGTTTTCTTCTGTGACATCTTTCTATTGTCTGACTTTAAATAAAAATGTTTCTAATAATATCTGTCTGGCAGTGCATTGCTTTGCTTTAATAAATCTTCAGTAGTTAAAGATAGGGCATTGGGGAGCCGTGTACTCGTATGAGAGTTTGTAAATGGAACACCTCCAGGTCTTCCTGAAAGAAGGGGACAGCAGTAAACTGTCCTTCAGGTTATCCTTAGTGCACAGAGAGTGTGCTTCACTTAACCACAGAGATTAACAGCATTTAAGGCCCTATCCTGCGTAAGGGAGTACCTCTTACATTAGCTTAAATCAATTTTCTGTTAAAAGATCTGAATCTGAGAGGTTGCTAGCAAATGTAATGCTTTGGTGTAGAACAAGAGCTCTTCAGGGTCAAAATAGGATCTCATTGCAGGAAAGGCTCTCAGAGAGCAACTGGTCATTCTTCCCTCCAAGATCAGGAGCAACAAAGAAGTGGCTAGTCATGCTTCCCTCAAAGGTCAGGAAGTATCATTAAAAGGTGTTTTCTGACTTCTGTTCTAGTATGTTCAATGGCCAAGGGCACCCTGTCTCAAATAAGGGAACCTAGTAGATTACTGGATTTAATTACGGAGCAACTCAGATTATCAGAAACTTCTTCCTTGAGAGCTAGCGTGATCTGGTCCTGGTGCAGTCTCTCCTGAGCAGTGCAACGCGAGGCGAGTTAGGACTTCAGTGAGTATCACTTTCCTCATGGACAAAATGGGGACTCATCACTTATTAAAGAAAGATTGTTTGAGCACTTAGCATTTGCTATTATGTTTTGAGTTACAGAGATGGGTAAGATAGACTGCTTTTTAAATCAGACTTACTACAAAGTGAGTGAAGTCACAGTGCTTTGCGGCTAATATCAAATGATCAAGTGCACAAGGATATGTTTTAGAAAATGACAAGGAACAAAAAAAAAGTATGGTGGACATAATGTTACGTAATTCTTTCAAAGCAAACCATGACCGTCTCTAATATCCTCACATTGGTCATGGCTCTGCCCCTTAAACTTCATCCTCCACAATGGCACATTCGTCTGCCCAACATTTTAGAGCCCAAAAGTGTTTATGATAATTACAGTAAAACCTCAATAAATGATGGGCAGTGTGCTTGGGGCTTAATTAAATATTCACCATGTGACGAACACGCTGGTTACTTTTTTCTACTACAATATATTCTTGGATACCCCATCAATAAAATACTCAACAAATATTTTTATTGAGATATAATTGACATGGAACATTCTATTAGTTTCAGGTGTACAACATAATGATTCAATTTATATATGTATTGTAAAATGATCACCACAATAAATCTAGTTAACATCCATCACCCCGCAGTTACAAATTTTTTGTCTACTCTCAGCAACTTTCAGATATGCAATACAGTGTTATTAACTGTAGTCACCATGCTGTATATTACATCCCAGGACTTATTTATTTTATAACTGGAAGTTTGTCCCTTTTGACCTCCTTCACCAGCTTTGCACCCCACCCCTCCCTGCCCCAGCCTGCCTCTGGTAACCACTAATATGTTCTCTGTATCTCTGAGTTGGCTTTTTGTTTTTGTTTTTTAAATTCCACATATAAGTGAGATCATTCAGTATTTGTCTTTCTCTGTCTGTCTTACCTCACTTAGCATAATGCCCTCCAAGTCCATCCATGTTGTCACAAATAGCAGGATTTCCTTCTTCTTTTATGGCTGAAAAATATTTCACATTGTGCATATGTACCACATTTTCTTTATCCATTCTTCCATTGATGAACACTTAGGTTGCTTCCATGTCTCAGCTATTGCAAATAATGCTGCAGTGAACATTAAGGTGCATAGACCTTTTCAGATTAGTTTTGTTTGTTTGTTTCCTTCAGATAAATATCCAGAAGTGGAATTGTTGGACCATTGGTAGTTCTATTTTTAATTCTTTAAAGAACCTCCATACTGTTTTCCGTAGCGGTTGAAGCAATTTACATTCCCACCAGTAGTGCACAATGATTCTTTTTTCTCCACATTTCCACTAACACTTGTTATTTCTTGTGTTTTTGATAATAGCCATTCCGACAGGGGTGAGGTGATATCTCGTGGGTTAGATTTGCACTTCTCTGATGATTAGCAATATTGAGCACCTTATCATGTACCTGTTGGCCATCTGTATGTCTTCTTTGAAAAAATGTCTGTTCAGATCCTCTGCCCATATTTTAAATCAAATTGGTTTTTTTTTCTTTTGCTATTCAGTTGCATGAGTTCTTTATATATTTTAAATATTAACCCCTTATCAGATGGATGGTTTGCGAGTATTTTTTCCCATTCTGCAGGTTGCCTTTTCATTTTGTTGATGGCCGATAAATATTTATTGACTGAATGGACTAATTTCAACTTAGAAAGGCTTTGGAAAGACTCACACACTTGCAGTTATCTTCTCCTGCATGTGGAGTACCTAGTGAGTGAGAAAGAATGCAGATTGGTCTTGTTCTCAGATCTCCAATCAGCTGCTGAAGCTGGAATTAGACCAGTGAAATATGGTCACCACTGTCACATTGATGGCATCCAAGGAAGTGAAAAGACCAAAGTGTTCCTATAAAACAAAGCAAAATTCCAGCATAGGATTTATTAGCCATAACCACAGACGAGCACATGTTTCCATTGATCTTACAGGCATGTAACCCGGCAGGTCTCTCAAGGATCCCTAAGTGCTTTTAATTATCCTTAGAAGCTCATTTCCCAAAAGTGAGCCAAGCCTCTCTACATCCCTGATATCTACCTCCTCCCCCTAAGTAGCATCAGAAACAGTCATTAAAATATGTGTCATTTTTCACATTATTAACGGACTTTCTCTTTTGTCTTTTGGAGTTTGCAAACTCTTGCCTCATTGGCTTGTGACAGCCATCCAACTGGGATAGTGGAGTGAAGGAGAAGAGACCATTATGGCTTGTTACAAGGAATACAAAGAGAATGAAGGTAATATTCAGCTTTAACACTCAAAAATGGGATTTTGCAGCAATATCATAACCTGGTTTGAAATAATTATCTGAATTCCTTTATCACCCCTGCAATATATCAATGACCAGAGTTTTGCTTAAAAAGGGGGCAAACAAAAGAGAAATGTGGTGGAGGAAGGAAGCCTTTTTCTTTCTATCCCTGGAGAATTCTAAGAAAAAGCATAAGAGGAAAGGAGAAGAGGGGATTGATCAGATGGGTGTCCAGAATTGTTTTCTTGGGGGTTGTGGGTAACGAGAGCTTTGATTTCTGTCTGAGATTCTGGGAGGAGACTGTAGTGCAGAGGTCCCATCACTGATGTGGGGCAGCCAAGGTTACATGGAAGTATTTGCTCAGGATGTCCTGATTCTCCTGGGGCACTCTCAAACCTGTGTGTCCATGGGTGCCCTCTGTGATAAGATGTGGTGACCACACAGCAGAAGCCAGGGAAGGGGTCATTAAGAGCTTAAGCCATTAGGAGCCAAGGAGAAGCAAAGGCTGTGAGGGCAGTTGTCTTATGCTCCCTGGGAGCACTTCCCAAGCCGAAGAAAGGGCCACAGTTTACCCAGGTGTAGATACGGCATGAGAGGCCAGTAGGTGTTGTGGACAGTGATCAGAGCAATGGATTTCAACCAGTGGCCACTCCAGGATCAGCACAAAGCTGCCGGGCTCACTACCCCTACCCCCAAGCCAAAAAATGTGTGTGCAAACTACAGGGCTCACTACTGAACCTCCCCACCTACCCCGCTCCGCCCCCCCCCCCCACCACACACACACCCCTAGATGCCATCTTAGGAGAGACTGAATCCTACTAAGTTTTAAACCAGCTTGGACACCTAATTTTCTCCTGCTGATCATTGGGTGTGAACTCAGGAGAAAGGCCAGACAGTCTATTTTGTTATGGACAAAATAAGCAAACAAAAAACCTTTCCATATCTGAGTTGTGTGAGCTAAAATCTGCAACCCAAGAGACACTTACTGAAGAGCAGCTTACTTTCCATCAAGCATCTGGAGTTTGTAGTTCCCCCAGGCTCACGACAGCAGACGGGGCAACAGAAGTTCAGTGTTTACTCTGAGGCCTCGTCCACTATTTCCATGGAACACTGGCTCAGAGAGAGTTCACCAGATGTCCAATTCTTACACAGAACCCAAGAGTTTACTGAGACAATATCTCATTACATGTTCCAGGAGGTGGTGTTGGCAGTTTAGTTACTGCCATCCATTTCCAGGAAGGCAGCAGACCCTGAAATTTGGCAACGTGTTGTTCAAGAGGGCTTCAGTATACATAGAAAGGAAGAGTGTCATGGGTGAGGCCAAGCAAGCATAGTTGTAAGATAGGTTAGATAGAAAATTAATTTAAATGAGTCTCAGAGGAAAAATAAAGGCTATGGATAAGGCTAAACTGTGGTTTCATTTAATGAACTGAATACAAGTTTAAGTACAACTAAAATGGACATAGTTGACCTAGGAAGCAGTGAGACAGCCTCACAAACGTTTGCATTCGTTGTTACAACTGCTCTAAGACTGGTTTGGAAATCTTAAGTTGGTATTCTATCAAGGTCCCATCTATGGGATTGGGTTGTCTCCTCAGTAAAATGATGCATTTAATTTGAGGAATGAAATTTCTTGTTCCAGATTCAAAATTATAAATATGTATGTTTCTGGATCTCTGTGTCCATTTTTTGTTTAAGTGTGTGTGTGTGTGTGTGTTGTGCTGACATACCAGATGTCCCAGTGTTTAGTTTTGGAATCGGTGCCAGTTGCCTATTAGGTCCATATAATCAGGACAAGGTACCAGCTCAGTTCAGAGTTAAATGTAGGAAGTTAAGAGAAGCACCCTAATATTCTTCTGTGAATTAAGTGTAAATTGTCTCAGGAGGCTACTAAGTCCCATGATAATGTTAAGAAATGTAGAAGGAAAAGAATGTTTTCTATCTCCTCAACATACAAGTTCCTGAGTGTTCCAGTTTCAGTGTGCAGGGTTGTGAGGAGGAGGAAGACTGGCCTGCCTGTCCACTCCTTCTAAGTCCCCTCCTCCTGCCCTCTTCTGTTTTTTGATCTCCAGCCATACCTAGGTTTTTACCAGTTTTTACTTCATTTTGTTTTAGAGAAGGGATTGTCCATCCTACCTCCCCACTTTCAAATCTTGATTTGTCTCCTCCTTCCCCTAAGGATTTGCTTTTCCAGGCATCCCTTCTCTGTTCAGTCTCTGTATGGCGGCAACTTCACCTACATGTGTGCTATATCCCTCCAGTGAAAACTACTGAACATGACTTCTGCTCTGGTCATAATGTTGTAACAGGGACTGGATTTATCCTCCTCCTTTAAACAACTAGAAAACTGGATTAAAATACATGAAATTACTCTATTAGACATTGGACCATAGTCCATGAAAGACATTGATATTTAAGAGAAGAAAAACAACTAAGGAAGCCCTGCAATCACCCCAGCTCTTTGCCTGTCATTACTTTCTGGACCACAGAGTAGGGAGGAGGATCCCAGGCAGTGCACAGCAGTCTCACTAAATGGAGGCAAAGATGGAAGCAGGAGGCAGAGGCAGCTGTGTGGCAGAGTTCTGGAGAGGAGAGAGCTAGCAGAAACAGAATTCCAGAAATATGTGTAGGGGTCCCCTTGAGTCTTTGTTGAACACTGAAATGTGAATTTGTGGAGTGAAACTCCACAAGGTTGGATAAAGAGTGGCTGGGGAGCTGTGAGTTATACTGTTCTAGGAACTCTTACCACCGCTAGGAATTGTTCAGGCTTCCTCCAGTCAGAGGGGAGAGTTCTCATTGATCACTTGAGTATGCAGCAGAGACTCCAGAAAGGCTGAAGCTTAATAGTAGGTTTAAATTATCCCTAAGGTAGAGACTACTCTCTGTCTGATATAACAAAGCTTAAAAATAAGGCTCAGAAGGATAAAACTAAACCACAAGTGATTGCACTGCCTGCCAGAACAGAGCTCAACACTCTTTAAAGTGAGACAGTAAAATCCGTACATTCAACAACGTAAGATCTACAATGTCCCGCATCCAACCAAAAATTGGTAGACATGCCAAGAAGCAGGAAAGTATTGTCTTTTACTAGGAGACAGTAAGTCAGTAGAAACATATCCAGAAAGTATAGCATGATGAAATTAGCAGACAGGGATATAAAAACAGCTATTATAAATAAGTTTACATACTTAAGGGAAAATATTAGCATATTGAGGAGAGAAATGGAAGATAATTTTTAAAATAATGAGATTTCTAGAGCTGAAAAGTACATCAGAAGTAAAAAGTTCACTTCATGCAATTAAAAAGAGATAAGACACTGCAAAAGAAAATATTAGTGTACTTGAAGATGTAGCAATAGGAAGTATCCAAAATGGAGCACAAAGAAAAAATAAATTTAAAAAAACAACAAAAGAACAAGAGTTTCAGTGTCCTGTGAGCAATACCAAGAAGTCTGTCATACATGTAATTGGACTCCCAGGAGGAGGATTGGTGGGGGAAGGAGTAGCAGAAAAAAATATTTGAAGAGATAGTAGAAACTTTTCAAAATTTGATGAAAGCTATAAGTTCAGATGCAAGAAGCTCAATGAACCTCAAGCACGATAAACACAAAGAAGAACACTCCAAGGCACATAATCAAATTCCTGAAAATCAGTGATTAAGGGAAACTCGAGAGACAGAAACAAAAGACATATTATGTACAGAGAAATAAGCCTAACAATAACTGCAAATTTCTTGTCAGAATCCAAATCAACCATAAGACAATGGAAAGACATCTTTAAAGTACTAAAGGAAACTATCAATGTAGAGTTAGGTAACTAGTGAAAATACCTTTCACAAATCAGGAAAAAGTTAAGACAGTTTCACACAAACAAAAGCTGAGAGAATTTGTTGCCATCAGACCTGTACAATAGGAAATGTTAAAGGAAGTTCTTTGGGCAGGAATAAATGAGGAATGAGGTGCATCAGAAATGGTAGATATGTAAGAAAATATTAAAAATTTTAACTTCTAAAGACTTTGAAAGAAAAATTACTATTTAAAGAAAATATTATAACTGTGGATTGTGGTGTTTATAAAATATATGTTACAACAGTGGCACATGGGAAAGGAGAGGGAAATGGAAGGTTGTTTTTTTTTGTTGTTGTTGTTTTTGTTTTTTTTTGAGAGAGATATACAGTACATGAAGTGGTATAATATCATTTAAAAGTAGACTGTGATAAATTAACAATGAATATTGTAAACCCCAGAGCAATTAGCATAAAATACACCAGGGAAGTACAGCTTATAAAACAATGTGGAGATAAAATGGAATTATAAAAATATGTTCAAGTAATCCAAAAGAAGGCAGGAAAAGAGGAGAAAAAGGAGGAAAACAAACCTTGTTAATAATTTCATTAAATGTAAATGGTCTAAACACTCCACCTAAACTACAGAGATTGTCAGAGCCACTGTAAATCCACAATAATCAAGAGTCAGATTGCCTTAAGGATGGACATATAGGCCAGTGTAACAGAAGAGAGACACTAGAAGTTGACCCATATATATATATATATATATATATATATATATATGTCCAACTGATTTTCACTAAGAAGCTAAAGTAATTCAGTGGAGAAAGGAGAGTCATTTCAGCAAGTTATGCTGGAACATCTGGATATTCATATGCAATAAATAAATAAACCTTAACCCTTTTCTGACACCACACACGAAGAGTAAGTTGAAACGGATCTTAGACCTAATTGTAAAAGATAAAATTAGGGCTTCCCTGGTGGCGCAGTGGTTAAGAATCCGCCTCCCAATGCAGGGGACACGGGTTCAAGCCCTGGTCTGGGAAGATCCCACATGCTGCAGAGCAACTAAGCCCGTGTGCCACAACTACTGAGCCTGAGTGCCTAGAGCCCGTGATCCACGACAAGAGAAGCCACTGCAATGAGAAGCCCGCACACCGCAATGAAGAGTAGCCCCCGCTCTCCGCAACTGGAGAAAGCCCATACACAGCAACAGAGATCCAACGCAGCCAAAAATAAAATAAATAAATTTAAAAAAAAAAAAAAAAAAAAAAAAGATAAAATTACATATACACTTATAGAAAAAAAATAGAAAATCTTTGCAATCTTGGGATAGGCAAAAGTTTCTTAGATATAATACAAAAAGAGTGAATTATAAAAGAAAAAATGGTAAATTTGATTTCACTAAAAATTTTAAATTTCTGCTCTTCAGGAGATATCTTTATGAACACAGACAGGCATGCCCCAGACTGGGAGAAAATACTTGCAATAAGGATTTGTATACAAAATATATAAGAAACTTTGTTATAACTCACTGGTTAATAAAAATTAACCAAAAAATATGGGCAATGAAAGAAAATGATACAAATGGCCAATAAGTACCAGAAAATGTGCTCAATATTATTATTATTTTATTTTTTAATTTAAATAAATAAATATTTATTTATTCCACATGTGGCACTTGGAACTTCCCTGAATAGGGATTGAACCCATGCTCCCTGCAGTGGAAGTGCAGAGTCTTAACCACTGGACCACCAGGGAAGTCCCTTGGTGCTCAACATTATTAGTGAACAAGGAAATGCAAATTAAAACCACAGTGACATACCGTTAGACACCCTTGAGAATGACTAAATTTATAAAGACTGACAATATCAAGTGGTGGGAATATAAAATGGTACAACAACTTTTGAAAATAATTTCATAGTTTCCAATAAAAGTAAGAGTATAATTACTATCCAATGCAGCAATTCCACTCCTAGGTATTTATTCAAGAGAAATAAAAATACATGTCCACACAAAATCTCATACGTTCATTTTTTTTCCAAAATAACAAAACCTGAAAAGAATCCAAATAGCTATGAGCATGCAAATGGATGAAGATATTATGCTATATCCATAATTGAAATACTATTCAGTGATAAAAAGTAACAAACTATTGATACACAAAGCCACATGGTTGTGCTGAATAAAAGAATTCAGACACAAAACAGTCCTTACCATATGATTCCTTTTATGTGAAGTTCTAAAGTAGTCAAAACAAATCTGTAGTTACTGAAAACAGATCAGTGGTTGCCTGGGCCCAGAGATGGGTGAAATTTTACTGTAAAGGAACACAAGGGAACTTTGGGGGATGATGGAAAATATTCTATAGTGTGACCGTGGTTACAAGGTGTATACATTTGTCAGGCAGCAGTTCAGGTCCACATCTTATTCTCCTTGGCCAGCAGCTAATTAAGGCATATTCTCATTCTTCTTCCCCCTCTTCCTTTTCCTCCTCTTCTTCCTCCTTCTCCTCCTCCTCCTTCTTTAATTTATTGAGGTATAATTGGCATGTAACATTAAATTACTTACAGTTGTACGACGTATTGATTTGATATTTGTAAGAATTGAAAAATGATCACCACAATAAGTCTAGTTAAGGCACATTCTTCTTATCACAAAAGGCAAGAGCACAGAAGGATGAACCCAACTATATAAGCACATTTCAACTAACACATCATATCAACAACATTCCATTGCTGAGACAAGTTCCGTGGCCAAAACTAACATCTTAATCTGGGGAAATACACTCTGTCCACAGTGGGAAGGGGAGTGGGGTGAGAAATTGCTGAATAATAGTCTAAACTATCAGAACACTTCAATCAATTCTCTGTATCAAACATTCATACTCCTTCAACAAATATTTATTTAGCAGCTTCTCTGCCAATTCTAGGCTCATTTGTGAACAAAAAGACCTGGTCCTCAGGGAGTTTCTATCCTACATTTCTCAAATGAAAAATGTGTGTGAAATCCAGCCTACAAAATGGATGAACGCAGAGACATCCTGGCTCAAGTTGGGGTGGGGTGCTGGATCCCACACTTGAATCACCCCAAAGGAGCAAGTCCCCCACAGGGCAACCAGTTCTCATAAAGCATAGCGAATACCTTGCCACTCGTTGGCTTAAAAGCCCACAGGGACTTCGCTTATCTGTACGACGGGTCCAAACTCCTTGGCTTTGTAATCGAGGCTCCTTTTCCAAGTGCCTTCCAGACTCTGGCTGTCACACCCCTAGATCCACAGATCCAGACCCAGTTGGTTCTGCAGAGAACTAATCGGTCTCTCTATGTGCTCCCATAGTATCAATCACATTCCATTCTAATGAGCTACAAATTTGTCTTCTCAGGTGCACTCTGAACTATCTTCCCATTTGCTTCCATCTCCCCAGGACCTCACACAGTGTCTGTTCCTCAGCAGGAACTCGTTGAATATTCAGTATGGTGTAGGACAGACCGGGGTTCCAAATCAGAGGCCACAGGTGCACACTCCCAGGTCCCACAGCCTTTTCAAAAATCTACATTGGATAGAGTACACAGTATTGTATAGAGTACACAGAAGGGTCTTGCCTCAGAAGGAATTATTTCACCTTAGACTGAACTGTACTCTCATCCCACTTAACAAATCTTAGAAGCAAGACAGAAAATATTAAACTGCTTCCAAGTAACTTAACTGTCTCCCAGAACAAATTCAAGAATATTTATAGGAACACAGAAATAGCCAGCACCCAAAAAGGCAAAATCACAATGTATGGCACACAGTAAAAAAAATCACCAGGCATGCAAAGAAGCAGGAAATACTGCCCATAATGAGGAGAAAAATGAATCTATTGAAAGCAACCCAGAAGGGGCACAGATGTAAGAATTTGTAGAGAAAAAAACATTAAAAGAATTATTAGAATGGTATCCCACATGTTCATAAGTTAAGTAAAAGCTTAGGAAATATTTAAAAAATCAAATTTTAGAGCAAATAATATTGCCAGGAATGAAGAGATTAATTTATTAATGATAAAAGAGTTAATTCATCCAAGTGATATAAATGTTTATGCACCTAATAACAGAGCTTTAAAATAAATGAAGCAACTCTGATAGAACTATAAAACACGCAAATTCACAATTACATTTGCAAATTTCAATATCCTACTCTTAAAACTGATAGAACAAGTAGAAGGAAAATCAGTAAGGACATCAAATACTTGAGCAACAGTGTCAGTCAACTTGACCTAATTGGTTTTTATAGAGTACTCCAACTAACAACAGCAGAATGCACTTTCTTTTCTAGTGTACATGGAACATTTATCAAGATAGACTATAACCCAGGCCATAAAACAAGGCTCAGTAAATTTAAAAGGATTCAAGTACTACAAGGTATGTTTTTTGACCACAAAGGAATTAAATCAAAACCAAAACAGAAAATCTCTGGAAATTCCCCCAAATATTTTGAAACTAAATAGCACAGCTCCAAGTAATCCATGGGTCAACAAATAATTTAAAAAGGAAATTAGAATGTACAATGAGAAATAAAAAAATATCAAAATTGGTGGGATGAAGCAAAAATAAGGCTTAGAAATGTACAGCAGTAAATGCCCATATTAGAAAAGAAGAATGCCACAAAACAAAGACCTTACCATCAACATTCAGAAACTTGAAAAGAAGAGAGAATTAAACCAAAAGTTATCAGAAGAAAATAAATGTTAAAGATAAGAGAAGGGATTCATGAAATAGAAAACATAAATCTAAGACAAAGTCAGCAAAACCAAGAGCTGGTTATATCAAAAAATAAATAAAATCGAGATGAGAAATCTCTACAGAGGCTTATTAGGAAAAAAAGAGTAAAGACAAATCACCAATATCAGGAATGAGAGAAATGACGTAAGTACAGATCCTATAGATAGTAAAAGAATAATAATATATTATGAATAACTTTATGCCAATAAATTTGACCTTAAAAGAAATAAACAATTCCGTTAACTCCACAGACTACCAGTATTCACCTTGAATATCCTATACCTATTTAAAAATAATATTTTAATTAAGATCTTCCCATAAAGAAAACACCAGGCCCATAAAGTATCACTGATGAATTTTATCAAGCATTTAAAAGAGAAATAACACCAATTCTCTGCTAGAAAATAGAAGGGAACACCTCCCAAATCATTATACGGGGCCAGTATTACACTAATACCAAAACCAAAGACAGTACAAAGAAACAAACAAAAACTACAGTCCAATGTTCCTCATGAGCACAAACACAAAAATCCTCAACAAAAACATACTAGCAGATAGAATCTAACGATACATCAAAAGAATAATATGTCATGACCATGTGGTGTTTATCCTTGGAATGCAAGGTTGTTTCAACATTTGAAAGTTGATTGATGTAATCTAGCATATTAACAAACAAAAACAAAACAAAAATTAAACCCCCCACGTAGTTATATTAATTAATGCAATGCATTAAAAGTATTTACAATATTCAACATCCACTCATGATAAAAATTCTCACATATAACAATAGAAAGGAACTTTCTTAACCTGATATAGGACATTCACCAAAAAGGCCTACAGCTAGCAATATAGTTAATGGTGAAAGACTGAATGCTTTCCCCCTAACAAGGCAAGAATGTCCACTCTCACTCCTCTTCAACATTATATTGGAAGTTCTAGCCGGTACAAGACAAGGAAAAGAAATAAAAGACAGACTGATTAAAAAGGAAGAAGTAAACTTTACAGTAATGACAGTTATATCTACATAGAAAATCCTAAGGAATCTACAAAAAGCTCCTAGAAGCAATAAGTGAGTTTAGGAAGGTAGCAGGATACAAGGTTAACATTTTTAAAAATCAGTTGTATTTCTGTATATTAGTAATAAAATTTGGAAACAAAAATTTTCTAAATGGTACCATTTACAACAATTCTATAAAGTGAAATATTGAGGTTTAATATATAAAATATGCACGGAACCTTATGCTAAAAACTACAAAATGCTGGAGTGATACACTGTGCTCATGGATTGTAAGTCTCAACATAGTTAAGATGTCAGTTTTCTCCAAACTGATCTATAGATTTAATGTAATTCCAATCAAAACCCCAGCATAATTTTCTGGAGATAACAGACAAGCTGATTCTAGAATCAGCTTGTATATGAAAGGCCAAAAAATTAGAATAACCAAAATCATTTTGCAAAGGACAAAATTGGGGGACTTAAACTACTGGATTGTAAAGCTTGCAATAAGACTACAAGAATGAAGACAGTGTGATATTCATGAAAGAATAGACATACAAATTAATGGAAAAGAATAGAGATTTTAGAAACAGACTTGCGCAAACATGGTCAGTTGGTTTTTGTCAGTGGTGCAAACACAATTTGATGCAAAAAGATAGTCATTTAAAGTTATAGTGTTGGAACAATGGGACATTCATATACAAAAAAAAGAAACCCAAATGAACAAATCTTGACCTCTGCCTCACACTTCAAACAAAAATTAATTCAAAATGTGATATATATCTAAATGTAAAATGTAAAACTCTCAGTCTTTTAGAAGAAAACATAGAGAATTTTGTGACCTAAGTTTGGCAAAGAGTTCTTAGCACACAAAAAGCATAATCCATATACCCCCCCAAAAATTGATAAATTGTACTTAAAAATTAAAAGACATTGTTAAATGAATGAAAAGACAAGTTACAGACTGGAAGAAAATATTTGCAATCACATACTGAACAAAAGAACTTGTATCTAGGATATGAAAAGAACTCTCGAAATTCAACAATAAGAAAAAAAAAACAGAAAAAAAGAATAGGCAGCAGATTTGAAAAGATGCTTCAGCAAGGAAGATGTGTAGATAGCAAATAAGTACATGAGAAGATGTCAACATCATAAGTCTTTAGGGAAACGCAAATTAAAACCACAGTGAAATACCACTGCTCACCTATTACAAGGCTAAGATGAAAAAGAATGACCATACCAAGTATTGGAGAGGAAGTGGAGGAACTGGAACTCTCACACATAGCTGGTAGGGATGTTAAACACTACAGACATTCTGAAAAAAAAATTGGCAGTTTCCTTAAAAATGTAAACATTCACTTACACTACCACCCAGCCATTCCGCTACTAGAAATGTTCCTGAAGCAATGAAAGCATTTGTGTGTACAAGGACTTACATAAGATGTTCATAGCAGATATTTTTGTTACAGCCCCAAACTGCAAGCAACACAAATGTCCATCAACAGGCGAGTGGATAAACAAATTGTCCTATATCCATATAATGGAATACTACTAGGCAATGAAAAAGAATGAATCTTGATATACATAGTAACATGGATATCTCAGAATAATTATGCTGAATGAAAGAAGCTAGAGGGGTAAAAGAACACCTACTGTATGATTCCATTTTTACACAAATCCTAGGTAATGCAAACTAATCTTTTTAATTGAAGTGTAATTGATTTACAATATTATATTAGTTTCAGATGTACAACGGAGTGATTCAATTTTTTATACATTACAAAATGATTACCACAGTAAGTCTAGTGTCCATCTGTCACCATACAAAGTTATCACAATATTATTGACTATATCCCTTATTGTGCACATTAAATCTTGTGATTTATTTATTTTACAACTGGAATTTGTACCTCTTAATTCTCCTCACCTGTTTCACTCATCCCCTCACCCCTTCCCTCTGGCAACCACCCTTTTGTTCTCTGTATCTATGAGGCTATTTTCATTTTGTTTATTTGTTTTGTTTTTTAGATTCCACATATAAGTGAAATCATGTGGTGTTTGCCTTTCTCTGTCATACTTATATCCCTTATCATAATACCCTCTGAGTCCATCCATGTTGTTGCAAATGGCAAGATTTCGTTCTTCTTTTATGGCTGAGTAATACTCCATTGTGTATGTATATTTTATCCATTCATTTGTTGATGGACACTTGGGTTGCTTCCATATCTTGCCTATTATAAATAGTACTGCAGTGAACATAGGGCTGCATATAGCTTTTCAAATTAGTGTTTTTGTTTTCTTTGGAAAAATACCCAGAATTGGAATTTCTGGACGTATGCTAGTTCTATTTTTAATTTTTTGAGGAACCTCCATACTGTTTTCCATAGTGGCTGCACCGATTTACATTCCCACCAACAGTGCACGAGGGTTCCCTTTTCTCCACATCCTCACCAACACTTATTTGTTGTCTTTTGATAATAGCCATTCTGACAGGTGTGAGGTGATACATATCCTTGTGGTTTTGATTTGCATTTGCCTGACAGTTAGTGATGTTGAGCATCTTCTCATGTGCCTGTTGGCTATCTGTATGTCTTCTTTGGAAAAATGTCTGTTCAGGTCCTCTGCCTTTTTTTTTTTTTTTCTGCGGTATGCGGGCCTCTCACTGTCGTGGCCTCTCCTGTCGTGGAGCACAGGCTCCAGACGCGCAGGCTCAGCGGCCATGGCTCATGGGCCCAGCCACTCCGCGGCATGTGGGATCCTCCCAGACCGGGGTACAAACCCGTGTCCCCTGCATTGGCAGGTGGACTCTCAACCACTGCGCCACCAGGGAAGTCCCCCTCTGCCCATTTTTAAATTTGTTTTTTGATTTGTTTTTTTCTTTCATATTGAGTTGTATATGCTCTTTGTATATTTTGGATATTAGCCCTTTATCAGATATATCATTGTTAGTGTATAGAAATGCAGCAGATTTCTGTTATATTAATTTTGTATTGTGCAAGTTACGGAATTCATGTATTGGTTCTAATCGTTTTTTAGTGGTATCTGTGGGATTTTCTATATATAGTATCATGTTATCTGCAAGCAGTGACAATTTTACTTCTTCCTTTCCAATTTAGATAAAAGGAATTTCTTTCTCTTGTCTGATTTGCTGTGACTAAGACTTCCAATACTATGTTGAATAAAAGTGGTGAGAATAGGCATCCCTGTCTTGTTCCTGCTCTTAGAGGAAATGTTTTCAGCTTTTCACCATTGAGTATGATGTTAGCTGTGTGAAATAAAATTCATATTTTATGACAAGTCAAGAAAAATTTAAACATCAAAAATTTTCTCTGCACTTTGGCCTCCTCTCTCCTCTCTGCTGTGCTTTGTGCACCTGCATTATATTACATTTTCCAATCAGCAGAATATCTGCTCCACCATAAAGAGCAACATTCTCCCAGCACCAACAAGGCAACTTAAAAGATAACATTCCTTCTTAATCTTGTAAGGGACCACGATGAACCATGACCCACTATTCACTACATTGTATAAACTGTCAACAATACGTTATTTATGTACAGCCTCTGTCTTAAAAACTTACATAACTGTGCTTTGACCTCTAATGGGCAGAACAGTTCTCAGAACTTTCCTTGAGGCTGTTCCCAGGTAACAATCCTCAATTTGACTCAAATAAAATCTTCCATTTCTTTCTTAGATTGACTGATTAATTTTTCAATGACAGCCATGTGCTTGTCATATATGGCCTTTATTATGTTGAGGTATGTTCCCTCTATGCACACTTCATTGAGAGTTTTTATCATAAATGGATGTTGAGTTTTGTCAGAAGCTTTTTCTGCATCTGTTGAGATGATCATATGATTTTTATTCTAATTGTTAACGTGGTGTATAACATTGATTGATTTGCAGATAACTAATCAAACTAATTTTTTTTCTTAAAACGGGTTAGGTTGACAAATTTTATTTATTTTTAAAATATTTATTTATTTATTTGGCTGCGCCAGGTCTTAGTTGTGGCACGTGGGATCTTGGTTCCTGCGTGCGGGATATTTGTTGCGGTATGCAAGATCTCTTAGTTGTGGCATGCAAGATTTAGTTCCCTGACCAGGGATCGAACCCGGGCCCCCTGTATTGGGAGCACAGAGTCTTAACCACTGGACCACCAGGGAAGTCCCTCAAATTAATCATTAAGTGACAAAGCAGATCAGTCATTCCAGGGACCCCGGAGGGGAGTGAGGACACTTTTGGGGTGATGCATATATTCATTATCCCAATTGTAGTGATGATTTAATGGGTGTATACAAGGCAAAACATCACATTGTATTCTGTTTTTTTTTTTTTTAAAGTGGAAAGAAATCCCTATCTTTATTTACTGTAAATCTGAACCACAATCCCACTGGGTTGTGGGAAATTCTGCCTCATCTAGTGTCAGCCCTCCTCCCTATGGGCTGTACCAGAATATAAGAGGGTGGCACGATGTCCCCCAAACAAGCAAGGCCCCAGCCCCCAGGGCATCCCTGCTCCGAGATCATGTATCCAGTCCCTGTCTACATCCCCCTCCTCCAGACCCAGTTCTCCACTTTTGGCCCATGCAGTTCAACCCCTGAGGTGAAGGTCACTGGTCTCCTCATTCCTTTACCAAATAGGTTTTGTGAAAGATCCTGAGAACTGAAAAATTTCCACTGACTCTCCAAGACCTTAATGCCCAACTGTTCCTCTCCATCCCAGATGCTAAACCCAGATTCACCAAATCACAACTCAGGGCCTTCAGACTTGCAGCTCCTGCACTGTATCCCCAAGTAGCACATCTTCAGTTTCCTCACACCTTGAAAATTTGAACAGTGCCAAGTTATTCACGCAAGGTGAACTCGGACTACCAATCTAATCCATAAATCTTTCAGTTCCTGGATCCCTGTAGAACGTGCTGGGACTGTTTTCACATTGCAACATCTTAATATAGGCTTAAGCTAATAGGGCTTGGGTGTTTTTTACCCCATCCTTGCCCAGTCTATGTGTGATGTTCCTTCTAAACCCAGAAAGCTAAGTATCCTTCCCAGGAAGACAGCAGTCTCACCAGGGGCCCAGAGCTGTCCCCTTGACTGGGAATACTGTCGGGATAGCTCTGTTCAAGGCCCAGCCCTGGCTGCCCTGCACCCACCCAACCCACCATGTCCCCCTGTGTCCCCACAGGCTGATTCGGCCTAAAAGGCACATTCCATGGGCTCCCAGAGTCTCAGGGCCAGTGCACACATCAACAGAGAGTCTGACTTGGAGAATATTGCTCAGCTTTTATAAGGCTTCTTGAACCAGGGCCACGAGTGTCGGGGGCCCTTTAGTGCTTGTTTTTCGCAGGCCCAGCTCATCACAGTCGAGGTCTGAGGTTTCTTGAAGTCTGTGCCTTCGCAGTTTTCTTCTCCACTGCATGCAGAAGGCAGCAACTTCCAGTTCCTCCGGATCTGGGGAAGGCTGTCTCAAACCCTGGAGGAGAGAGAGATGATTAAGTACTAGGAGACGCTGTGCACTCTCTCCCAGTGTCAGCTCATTGGAGCTCCTAGGGGATTCTTCTGAGTGATGCTGGGACTGGTTTTCTGATATTTTAGCCCTAAATTGAATAGAGAGCAAGGAATCGTGTTTGGAGAGGTCCTCTGAATTGGAGCCCACTCATTCTTAAAGGACAAGCACAACAGGACAAAGGATCTTGTCTATCACGATAGAATGTTCTGGGACTGTAGTTAATTAAAAAAAAAAAATCTCTCTCTAACCCAAATTCTGCCTCCTGGATCTTGCTTTATTCATTTTGCTTTATGCAAACTATCCATGGGTCTTTAGCCAGCGGCCTAAGCAGAGCCAGGACACAGGTGTACACAGCAAGCACTCAGCGTGGCCCTCAGGTTCTCCTGCACTCAGATGGCCTGGGCATTGGGACCTGGGGACTGGCCCTGCCCTGGGTGGTGCTGCAGGATCTGCGGGAGGCTGTGGCTGTGGCCACGCTGGCGTGCTGGCAGGAGAGATGCTCACTGATCCATGGGGCCAGTCCTGAGCTTTTCTCTCAGCCTTCTTTATATTCAAGAAATTCTGGGACTTGTAGTTCAAGTATGCACATTTTCCAAATGCTTTTCACTGGGTGTGTCTATTTTATGTACTCTTTGAATTTAATCGGTACAAAGTTTCTTTAAACTTGAAATGAAAATTCCCGTTCTATTTATTTAGTGCCTCCATGCACTTGCCCACTATTCTAGGTCTCTGGCTTCATGAAGTATACATTCTAATAACAGAGCCAGACAAACACATAAAAGTGAGGAAAAGAAGCAGACAACTACAAAATGTGATAAGTGCTACGAAGGAACCATACAAGGTACTAAAGCAGGGGACACTTGGTGCGATTTCATTTAGATATAGTGGGGGGTATTTCATCCCTTTTGAGGAGGTGGAATTTAAGTTTGGGCCTAAAAGATAAGAAGGAGACAGACATGAGACAATTTGGTAGAAGTGGAGGGGCAGAAATGCATCTCACACAGGTAGAATAGCACATGTGAAGGCCCTGGCAGGGTATTCTTTTGGGAACCCAAATATTTCCCATTTCCTGCCTTCACTTAGGACATAGAAAGCTGGAAAGGGAGTTGCTCCCACCCTAACAACAAGAAAAAGTCAGATAATCCACAAAATCATAACTTTTCTTGAACTTATTAGAGAGTAAGGTTGAAGGGCAACTCACTGGACTGAAATCTAAGAAAAGACAGCCACTTTCAGGGAGAGGCAGGGGCCCAGCACTGGCTTCCTTAGGATAGAGCATGGGAGGAAGATGAGACTATCATATACCTGATCAGAAGATTTTAGCTAAAATTCTTAACAAATTGATGTGGCCAATTGTAGATGAGTGTGAGTGTATAGGACCCATGAGAACCACAACTAAGAAAAATCCACACCTGTTCACAGGCTTTCTCCAGGACCTCTCCTGGTGCTCATGACAAAGATTTGGGACAGGGCAGGAGGTTGGGACTTTCTCCCTTGTGGAGCAGGCTTTGGGAAGAGGAGCGGCCATCACTGCAACAAAGGCACAGATCTCTGCCCACATCTGTCTCTTCATGGCACAAAAGCTCAAGTCACTGAAGGAAGGACAGCAAATCCTGTCATCCCCAGGGCACAGGTCAAGACCACTGCAAGCGGAGAAAGAAGACAGAATACAGCCCTCTACCTCGGGGGAAGAAGCAGAAAACCATCCTGAATTCATAACTGTTAAAAGTCTCCTATTGGGCTTCCCTGGTGGCGCAGTGGTTGAGAGTCCGCCTGCCGATGCAGGGGACACGGGTTCGTGCCTCGGTCCGGGAAGATCCCACATGCCGCGGAGCGGCTGGGCCCGTGAGCCATGGACACTGAGCCTGTGCGTCCGGAGCCTGTGCTCCGCAACGGGAGAGGCCACAACGAAAGTCTCCTATTGCTGAGGGAGGAACAGGGCCTGCCTACAATTGAGGCTGAGTGAGAACAACAATGAACACTACCACCTCCTCTCCAGACCAGCAATCATCGAGTCACAAGTAACAAGTAGGCTATGGAGAGGCAAGAACATTGAGAGAGAACACCCCTGAGGTGCACACTCACAAGGAAAGCCTCAAGCTGACAGTGGAACAGGAACATTGATGAAAACCCTCTGGTAACCCGGACCCCACACTGAACACAAAGTAATGCTAGAACATTTGAATCCAGTGGTTACCCAAGGATGACTGTAACAATGCCACCCAAACTCAGCTCAATTCCTGACTATATTGACTCACACCCCCACTTCCCACCACGCACACACACTAAAGGCCTAGAAGAAGAGGTGGGCCCATTTTCAGGCATACATAGTATTCATTTAGTCTCTGCCAGTCTATGCATGATGTCAAGTTTTCAATGGAAAATTAAAAGACACACAAAGAAGAACAAGGATCTGCTGTCAAGAGACAAAGCAATCAAAAAACCCAAACTCATGGGACTTCCCTGGTGGTGCAGTGGTTAAGAATCCGCCTGCCAATGCAGGGGACACGGGTTCCAGCCCTGGTCTGGGAAGATCCCACATGCCGCGGAGCAGCTAAGCCCATGCGCTACAACTACTGAGCCTGCGCTCTAGAGCCCGCGAGCCACAACTACTGAGCCCACATGCCACAACTACTGAAGCCCGTGCACCTAGAGCCTGTGCTCCGCAACAAGAGAAGCCACTGCAGTGAGAAGCCCGCGTACTGCAACAAAGAGTAGCCCCCACTCACCACAACTAGAGAAAGCCCGCACGCAGCAACAAAGACACAATGCAGCCAAAAATAAAATAATTAAAAAAAAAAAAAGAAACCCAAACTCAGATATGAGCCACATGTTGAAACCATCAGATAGGAAGTTAAAAATAACTATGATTTATATATTAGTGACTTTAGTGGAAAAAGTAGACAAAATGCATGAACAGATGGTGAGTTTTAGCAGAGAGACAAAAACTATGAGAAATAAACAGAGATGCTAAAAATAAGAAAAAATGTGGTAACAGATTGAAGAATACTTTGACAGGCTCATCAGCTTGGACACAGCTGAAGAAAGAATCAGTGGAACTGAAGGTAGGTTGATAGAAATTAACCAAACTAAAATGCACAAGAAATCAGGTGACAGGTTTGGGTAAGAAATGCAGTTGAATTTAATAGCTAAGAAGCAGGTAGAGTTGCCTCATGAATGTCTGCAAAGTTGCTCTCAGCCTGTGACCTGAGTCATGGTCCTGTGCATGTCTGTGCCAGTGTCCACCCTTGGGATTAGCACTTACCCGGAGACTGGCGGCTTCTGCAGCCCTCACAGTCTTAGAGGCAGCACGGAGGAGCCGCTGTGCATTTTCCACCAGGAGCTCTTCAGAGGACTTGCTTCTTGCCAAGGAGGCCTTTACTCTTGGGAATTGACAGGAGGAAAGCAGTTAACATTATACCAGGTAAGAGGCATAATCTCAAATAAACAAATACCAGATGGTTTTACGTGAGCCTCTTCCAGAAAGCTGGGATGCCTTTGTAGGGACTATTCAGAGAAAGAAAGTTCTTAAGGTATAATCTAACATTTTAACATAAAATTTATATTTTGATACTAAGAAAGTATGACTCATATAGAATCTATAAATTAACAAGAAGTATGTTTTTAAAAAATTTTTATTGAAGTATAGTTGATGTGCAATATTATATGTTACATGTGTACGATATACTGATTTACAGTTTTTAAAGTTTATACTCCATTTATAGTTATTATAAAATATTGGTTATATTCCCCATGTTGCACAATATATCCTTGCAGCTCATTTTATACATGATAGTTTGTACCTCTTAATCCCCTACCTTTATATTACCTCTCCCCACTACCCTCTCCCCACTGGTAACCATTATTTTGTTCTGTATATCCGTGAGTCTGCTAAGAAGTCTTTTTAATGAAAATAACTGAAGAGACCTAGCAGAATAAATGCCAACATCCATACCTAATGAAAGAGAACAAGAAATTTTGTCTAGAATTGCATTCAGGACTTAAAGTAAAAGTTCTAATCAAAGATCAGACTGCTATTTCTTAATTGAATCACACACCTCAATGATACTTGCTTTAAACTGAGTGTAACTGAATTTAGTGAGACAAGTTGTTTTTCACCAATGAAAATGAAGATGCTATACATAAAATAGATAAACAACAAGGACCTACTGTATAACACAGGGAACTGTGTTTGATATCTTGTGATAACCTATAGTGGAAAAGAATATGAAAAGGAATAGATAGATAGGACTTCCCTGGTGGCACAGTGGTTAAGAATCCGCCTGCCAATGCAGGGGACATACATTCAATCCCTGGTCTGGGAAGATCCCATATGCTGCAGAGCAGCTAAGCCTGTGCACCACAACTACTGAGCCTGTGCTCTAAGCCTGCGTGCCACAACTACTGAAGCCTGCGCGCCTAGAGCCCATGCTCTGCAACAAGAGAAGCCACTGCAATGAGAAGCCCGCGCACCGCAACAAAGAGTAGCCCCCGCTCGTCGCAACTAGAGAAAGCCTGTGCGCGGCAACGAAGACCCAAAGCAGCCAAAAATAAATAAATTGATTTAAAATAAAAAAGAATAGATAGATTGATTTAGATAAAACTGAATCACTTTGCTGTACACCCGAAGCTAACACAACATTGTAAATCAACTATACTTCAATAAAAATTAAAATTAAAAAGAAAATGAAGATGCTGTGAAACTTAAGTGACTAACTTTGGTAAAATCTCAGGACTTCCAGATCCTTTAGAGAACTGGGAACTTGATAAATGTACCTGTATTAATCATGCCTTTTTATTTTCTGTGTTTCTGATGCACTATCTTAGGGCCATCTGATGTTGGAAAGACTGCCCCTCCCAGGGTTAGCCAATTCTTAGAGTAAACCACTTGCCTGCAAGTGCACTTATACATGCAAACCAACCAATACAAAGTTCACACCCCCAACCTTCTCCTTTATAGCGCTCTTATACTCTGGGCCACTATTCCCCTGCCCTAATCACCCCAGAGCCAGGTGCCAGACAGCTAGAGATAATCTCTATACTCCAGAGCCCAAATTCAAATTAACCAGTCCTAAAGCTGTTTAGCCTACTTCCCCTGACTTGTCCATTCCTTCCCACGAAAACACAGTAAAGGATTTGTCCATGCTTTCCCCTCACTCCTTCTGCTTTTTGACTGACCCTGGTGCTTCCCTATGTGGTCCTACCGACATGGTTCCTGTTTCTAAGGGTCCGTGAGGGATTGTCTTCCTTGTTTTCTTCCTTCTTCCTTGTCACATCCATGTTTGCATGTCCTACTATACCTGATTTAAACAAATCCAGAGTACCCTTACAGCAATACCCATATTTGAAATGCTAAAATTAATTACAGTTCCTGTATCTTAAGTAGAAAAAATCTGGTAGCTAATTGTGACATGATTTTGTGCCTGAAATATTATTTCCTAGAGAACAGTAACCAGGCTTTGTGTTTAGTTTAAAAACAATTTATATACCCTGGTCTTGGCGATGTTATTTTTATGCCTCACAATAATTGATAATAGTCTTAACTACCAAGCTTTCCCATAATATATTACTAATAAACGTTTGTTACTGATGAATATGCCACTGCAGGTATTAAGGGACTTGGGTGGAAATGAAACCATCCTATACTTCTATTCTGGTGTTCTATATTATCAACGTGAAAACTGTTATATGGAGACAATGACCAAAAACTGTTCAACTCCAGCACAAGGCTTATGTTAAGATTAATTCATGGGGCACATTAAATGAATTAATCTTAACATAAGCCTTGTGCTGGCATAGTTTTTCTTAGGCAAATGACGTTTAAAATGCTTTCACTTTTCAATTAGTGTATTTTTAGAGATAACCAGCTTGTTTGTTAGCTATGATTCGTATAAAAACCAATAGAGAGCTAATGGTGAAAACGTAAACACGATTGTAAAGTAGAGATCAGTCATCTGTGCTTGTATAGTAACCCTGAAGTGTTGTGAGCCCAGCAGCACCACTGGAGTCACTGTTATGAAGGGAGGAGGGACCGATGTTGAAGGAGAGCCTCAGTTCTGATGTATTTGATTCTTAATCCTTATGGGGACTTAAGGACTCCGTGCTTCCACTGTGGGGGGCACAGGGTCGATCCCTGGTCGGGGAACTAAGATACCACCTGCCATGCAACGCCGCCAAAAAAATAGAAAAAAATTTAAAAAAAATCCTTATGGTTACTTTATCCTCACACCTACTCAGGAACTAGTTTTCCATGTTAAATATTTTTTCTTTCTTAAGTATATTATCAGATATGTTTGTGAAACAGTGAGAAATGACAGTAGCCTAAATGTGTTTTTTGTGCTCTGTAGTTACACTCTATATTTTTAACATTTGATATTCCTCAAATAAACGTAGATTCTTGGAGGATAAAAAACATTAAAAGGAGTATCCAAAAGAAGGAATTATATTCCCCCTTCCAAGCCCTCCCTTTGGGTCTCGAGAAAGAAGACAGCAACTTCCCTTCAAAGCCATTTCCTACCTGGAGATGATGCGGAGCTGGCTGCTCATTGTCTGAATCTGCTCTACCATGTACAGAAGCTCCTGGGAGCATCTTTGGTCTACACAGTTCTTAGCAATGATGCGGATAAGTCTGGCGAAGTTTTGTCCGGAAGTCGCAATTTTCCTGGCAGAGGTAATGAGCTGTTCTTTGGTCTATACCAAAAGAAATGAAAGAGTTGGCAGTAGGTGAACAACGCCTCCGCAAGTTTTCTCTAAGAAATCAGTGGCAAATGGTAAACATCCCAAACTTGCTTAACTTATTCCAGCCCCGGAATGAACATATTGTGGCTTGGTCTAAAACTGTGATGTCCCGAACCTCCTCCAGAGGCTTCAAGACCAGACACTCTAGGTTAGCAAGAAGCTTATTCTCTTTAAAACCACAGAATGAGGTGGTCCAGGCCCATCTGTCCGTGGGGACTGCTGAAGGGAAGGTGGCCCAGCCTCCTGGTCTTGGGCTAGATGTTCTGCACAGGAGCTGTGGCCTGCAGTGGCTCAGAGAGAGTTTTCAGCAGCCCCGGGGCAGAGATAAGGCCCCTAAGAAGGGCAGGTGTGAGGAACGTGCAGGTTGAAGGAGGTCTTGGCTTGACCAAAGGGTCAAAGGCCTATAGCCATATGTAGAGCTTCCCAGTTGGGAACTGATAATTAATGGGTTGGTGACAGAAGCCTTTTCCTAACCAGGTCTGAAAAGGCTTCAGAGAACAAGGAAAGGAGACCGGCCTGGCTTTTGTTGTGGTCAGGGAATGGGGCCAGGGTGGGAGTTTCCACTCAACAGTCAGGGCTTGTGTGGTTTGAGCTTCCCACTAGCACCAGAGGAGACTGTGCCTGGACCTTTTGGCTTGCCCAGATGTGGAGCACAAGGGGAAGAAGGAGGAGTGGTCGGGGCTTGAAAGCTGTCAGCAAACATTAAAAATGGAGTCAGACTATTTATTGTACCTGCCCTGTTGAGGGGCCTCTAAATTCCATGAGGATGGACATTAACTTAAGGGACAGAACTTAATTTTGTCTGCCCCATTCTTTTCATAATGGCCAGCCCTGGTGGGGAGCCACTTCTGGGTCCCTCTCCTGCATGTATCATGCTGTCTCAGCTTCTCCTGTAAGGAAGAAAACAATCCTAAAAAACCTATGTTAGAGGCTTAGTTTATTAGAGGTATTTGCAATTCCAGATAAGAAAGGAGTGGGTACAGATGTGTCCAGTGCCTAATTCAAGCAATTCCAAGCTCCACAGCAGACCAGTCCGAGAAACCTCCCTTTCAAATGGGACAGCCTTTTTGAAACACAGAACTCAAGCAGCCAGTCCTAAATTAGCCAAATCTGTGCCAGGTCATTTGACACTCTGTTGCTCCTTCTTTTTAAAAAACTGACGTTGCGGGCTTCCCTGGTGGCGCAGTGGTTGAGAGTCCGCCTGCCGATGCAGGGGACACGGGTTCGTGCCCCGGTCCGGGAAGATCCCACATGCCGCGGAGCGGCTGGGCCCGTGAGCCATGGCTGCTGAGCCTGCGCGTCCTGAGCCTGTGCTCCGCAACGGGAGAGGCCACAGCAGTGAGAGGCCCACGTACCGCCAAAAAAACCCAAAAAACTGACGTTGCAACCCCAAACCAAGCCCCATCCCAAACATCCAAGGCAGCACACTTCTTTATGATGTCCCAGGAGAAGACATGAGTCCTCACACCCTCGAGAATTTGTTTTTGCTTTATGATATGCCACCCCAGTTAGCAAATGAGTCCTAAAATATGTACTTTACTTCTCTTTGGATAAGGCTTGGGTTTAGGCAAGCTCTGCATCTGTCAGCTCTCTCCCTGTACCAAATGTAGGTTTGATGACCTGATTTCAGAGTTACTGGTCTTTAGGATAAGGAATACTAAAGAAATAGGAGAGAGGAGGGTGAGAGAACCCCTCTTTTTTCCTGTGGGTATTTTATTTTGTACACATTACTGCGACAGTTTCCCTGACCTAGATAATGACGTGAGGAATGGCTATCGTTCTCTGCTGGCACACAGACAGTGCTGATGAAGGTCGTGATGCTGGAAAGTCTTTAGTAAGAACATCTCCATGTGTGAAGGGGGAGGGCTCCACTGAGGAGGTCAAGCTGGAATATTCCAGAACTCATAACCTAGGTCTCAAAGGTGCCAGAGAAAACTCAAACCACATGAGAATAGTCTTTTGTAGACCTCTGCCAGGAAAGGAGGTGCTTACCTTTTCTGCCTCTCCAAGGGAAACCTTCATCCACTCTCCCCATCTTCCTCCCTGCTTCCTCCAATTCTGCCCCCAGCCTCAGGGCTGAAGAGTTGCTAATACGGTTGACTCAACATTACTGCTCTGCCCCCGTGCCTGTGCTGCCTGTTACCCCCCCAACCAGCCATTTTAAACTCTTTTCTCTATTTTACTCAAGAGTACCAGGGACTTTGGTTGTTAAAATCTGCTTGGTATTAAGGTCGAGATTTGGAGGATTCGGGGGGAAATTCTGCATAGTCACTGCATTTTACCAGGCACTAGCCTCACTGTTAAAAACCACCATTTGCTTTTCCTTTTGTCATTTCCCTTTAGCGCACATTTCCCCAGGGAACAGCACGGGCTGGAGGATTTGCATATTCCTGGGCCCTCAGCCACATGGCCCCATCAGCACCCAAGTCCTATATAAATTAGAATATCTGAGATGTTTGGAAGGAAAACGGAAGTCAGCAAGAAGTGGTAACTGCTCCCACTTTTGACCTAATGACCTTGGGGTAACTGTTCCAGTGAGAAACTAACTGAAGTGGACATGGGTTGGGAGAAAGAAGAGGCCAATGAAAGGCCTGAGTCTTGGGTGTGGTAGGGCTGCTGGGCAGGGCTTTGCAGTCACCTCGTCTGGAGGTGCCCTGACATCCAACCTTCTCTCTGGGCCCCGCTCCTCTACCGCGTGTGGCCCAGCCACGGGTGTGGGGGCCACGAGTACCCAGCAGGCCTGCGCTAGGAGACATTTTCTAAATGGCTCTCGGTGCCTTTCGATCTCTTCCTCTGGTCCCCACACTCAGTAAATGGACTTCTTTTATTTTTTTCAGTGTTGATGTGTGTGTGGATGGTAAGTGATGCTTAACTGCATTGAATCAGGGAGATGGCTAAAGAGAATCAGAACAGGTGACCTGTGGTTGAAGTTGCCCCCACCCCAAAGCCAGTGGAAAGTAGCCCCCATCCTGTCCAGGCTGTGCTGGCCCTGAATGGCCATCCTTTAGGAGCTTGCAGCCCTGTTACCTCTATTTTGGGGAATTTTTAAAGACGTAAATGGCTCCCTTCAGTTCATCCTCTGGGATAGGAATGGGTCTTGATTTTACTAAACTGCAGCTTCCGGTAAATTATCTTCCCCGTTGGATTAAGACAAAGCCTTAGTAACGAGCCCACAGGAGGAGGGAAGAGAAAAATGAAGTGAGCTCTAGGATACGCCCAGATGGAGAGAGAAGACAGCACTGAAAAATGCTATGTGCCCGATGGCCCCTGCTCGTGGCCCCTCTGTCCTGGCTCCTGCGGGGCAGCAGCTGGGAGACCCGTTTCCCCCCGTGGTGCCCAATCCTCCCACCACCCACTGAAGGTCAAGTACCAGGATGCATCCTCTCCTCCTCAGACTCTGCGCCATCAGGAACACCTCCTTGGCCATCTCCTGGGTAACCTGGGTGATTCTGTTCCCACTGTTCACGCTGCCATCCTCTGGGAGAGGCAGGTCCACCTCAGTGTGCGGCCAGGCTGGACAGCCAGGGAAGCTGCCAGGGGTGCCGCTATGCTGGTGCTGTAAGAAGACAGGGTGGAACTGATGAAATTCAAGACGCTCAGATCTTTTAACTGCAGTGGGGATGTTAATGGCTTCTTCAGCATTTTTAAAAGAAGAGTGGGAATCAAGAGGGTTTCCTGATCCCCACATGCCAGCAGTTCTTGACAATCTCCTCCAAATACCTAAAAAAAAGTGAGAAGAGGAAACAATGAATCCCTATTGCTCTGTGCTCCTTTCACCCAGAATTTGCATAAACTGCAACCGGGCAGACTCAGATCCCCAGTATAGTTAAAATATCACATTTTCTTTCCTTTGGTGAATTTTCAGGGCTTACCTGGGAGAATCTCTAGCTCCTTGAAGAAATTCGGGAATCCTTGAATGTCCCTACTTTGGGACAGTTTTATATCAATTATTCCATGTGAAAGGACTTTACAGTTCTGGTATGAATAATTATTTTTCCCCCATTAACTTGCTTATTATTTTCTAGTGAGAAAAACAGCAGCTTCTGCCAACCAGAAGTGGGCGAGGCCATGTTACTCTTCTTTGGACCCTAAATGAGGCCTCCACTAAGCCTCTTCCAGACTCTGGAATCGAGTGTGCTGCCCTTGAAGGTAAACCCAATAACAAAGTGTCAAGAGTGGCCTTGATCATCTCTCGGCCTCACGCACCAGATCCTGAGCTCCTGGGGGTAGGGCCTGTGCCCTAGGTGTGGGTGGGAAGGAGAACATGGGTGGGAGGAACCTCTGGGCCTTCCTACACCCTGACTGCTCCCCCAAGTCCCCAACGTAGCATACTGATGTCTCAGAAGGGTCATAACGTAGCTGTTGGAAGTATGAGTGTGATAGCAAATTCTATCTAAATTGGGAGATATAAGTTCACGATCCTGCTTGGTCTGAGGCTATATATGTAGCAAATATTTCACCAGGAGAGGAATGGAAATCAAAGGATAACTGCTCCAGGCATGTGTCCCTTCCACCCCCACCTTGTTGGCCACTTTGTCCAGTCTTTGTAATGCTTCACTCACTGCCGAGCACGCAGGAAGGGTGCTGGGCTAAAGATGTGGAATCAGGAGACCAACGATCCAAGGAAGGGGTTGGATGAATCACATCATTTGGCTGTAGCTCTAGAGCTCAGGTGGGTGTTTAAGCGAGCGGTTGCCAAGTGACAGACAAGGGGACGGGACGTATGTGAGTGGGACCAGGAGACCGTGGAGGCTGGGATCTAAGTGAGCTGCCCTGGGGTGTGGGTGCTCCACATCGTGGTGCTTGGCCCCAAGCTTGGCCCAGGAGCAAGCAGAGGCGACAGCCGCCGAGCATGTGGGGAAAGCCCTGATCATGTGGGTTTGACTCAGAAGTTGTCCAGATGCCGAGAACAGCAACCAGCCAGGTGGGTGGCTGGAGGTGGCACAGGGCATCCATAGTGAAGGCTTAACTGCAGGCTGTTTTCCTCTCCAGCCATAAAGTATTCACTTCCACGTTGGGAGCACATCTGAGCACAGGTATGCGCCCCCCGGGCTCACAGCCACTTGCAAACCAAGTTCACTTCAGAGCTCTTATTGCCTGCAATGTCCTTCCTCTCTTCCCTGGCAAATACAAATCCCAAACTGCCTCTGAAGCTCAACTCAAGACCACCCTCCTCTCAGGAGACATCTAGAATATCTGCTTTATCCCTCCCATTACCATTTTGCCCCAGATTTGCACCCCTTCTGCCCTTCTAGGCTGTCTTTAGCATCCCAGCAAGCAATCTAAATCACTTACCATGCACCTGCGATGCCCCAGACACCGTGCTTGTCCTGAAGGATCTAAAGATGAGTAAAATGAAGCCCTTGAACTGCAGCGGCTGCGAGTTTAGACTTTCTGTGCTAGTGCATATTGAGAAGTCACCTGGCTTTTTTTGTATTATGTCTGCAATTAAATAATCCCCCACCTTCTGAAAACTGTTTGTTGGCCTCGTTTTAGACAGGTTGGGATGCCCCCTGACTGCTGGGAGGGGCAAGTCGGAGCCTTTTCTGGAGAAGGACCAACACACTCAGGTCCAGCAGGCTGCCCACAGGGCCCGGGATTATATGACGTGAAGAGAAAGGTGAGAACTCAGCTGGGACTAAGACTCAACCATAGTGACTAAAAACCAGGGTGAAAATGGCAAATGTGGGATTTGGTGGGCCTTGAGCCAAGGGATAGGCAACTAGGAAATATTCTTTTCAACTCATGCCTTGTATTCGACTGTCAGGGACCTTCAACATCCAAAGCTAGCAGTGTCTCCAGGCTCTTCAGTAATGAAGGAGGCTAGGACTCTGCTGGAGAGCCCATAACTGGAATAAAGAATTTCCAGATTGTGACTTACAAGTGCCCAAAAGATGCACCTTCCCAAGGCCATGCCCTCCCTCAGGGGCTCACAGTCTGAGGTGCTGTTCTGGGCTGTGTGGAGGGTGTCTCCACCCCCCAGGAGCCCCAGGGAGTGGGACAGTGGAGCAGACACACACCATGGATGGTGATTCTCCCCTCTCCAATTGCCCTCCCACCCGGGGGTAGCCCAGCAGGACCACTGTCCCCACTGTCCCCTTCTATGCACTGGAATTATGTGTATGAAGGAGAATGCTTCCCTGGGGTAGGAACCTTGGAATGTGAGGCCTTGCTCTCCACCCAGAGGAAAGCAGCCTGCAACAGGAGAGGTGACACCCCTTCGCGGACAGGAGGGGTGATGGGGGCTGAATGAGCCTGCTCTTCTCACCATTCCGGGTGCCAGCTGACCTGGGCGCTCAGTTCTCTGAAATGCTCGTGTCGGGAGGTTTTGCTGAGAAAGGGACTGTGTCAGCTGAACTGAGAGAGAAACAGAATGTGTTGTCAGTGAAGTCAGCGGCATTAAGTATGTGTCAGAAAGGCCCTGTGGAAACACAGATCAGGGGGAGCTGGCAGGATGTCTGAGCTCATGAGACCAGGAGCCACAGAACAGGAGAGATGAGAAGACAGCGGGAGGCAGAGCAAAGAGGGCTTAGGCTGCAGGGGCAAGGGAACTGTGCCTGCCAGGCTCCCAGCGAATCTGGGAACAGGGCCTTTCTCATGGTAATGACATTTTAATGAGAAAGATGAAGTAAAGGGTAATGGGGTGGAGAAACACATTGTCTGGTCCACTTTATCTTGGAAGAAAGCCCAGGGAAAGGTTTGGGGGGGAGTCTGGGCAGCCAAGCATAATGTCACGAAGGGGACAGATCAGGTTATGCACAAAACGCTGGGCTGAGCACATCTACCTGGGAACTTCTTGGGCGGTCACTGCCAACCTATTATATCTCCCACGGTTGATGTTAAGTAAATCAAATGTTTGGGCTCCACAATCCCTCACATTGTCTGGTGCCCCAGAAGGAAACGACTATACGTGGAAGGTGTTCAACAGACCCAGAAGCCTTCCGGTAGATCTTTCTTTTTGCCTACGAGGATTCAAGTTGGACTCCGGCCACTTGCAAACCAAAGAACCCCTGACTGGAGCAGGGAGGTAACATCGTGGAGGTCAAGGTGGCATGAAGTAGCCGGATCCACAGGAGGAGTGCTGTCAGTCACAGCAAGGGGAACCCCCTCCAGATGGGGCCATGCGAAAAACTTCATGGAAGTCAATCATTACAGGCCCTACCACAGCGTACTAATTATGTTCCAGGCAAGTGCAAGTATTTTCCATGGATGCTTTCATCAACCCTCTGCCAGGAAAGTATCAATGTTCCCATTTTCTAGACTAGGATCTTAAAGTCCAAAATAGCTAAGAAACTTCTCTGAGGTCTCAGAACTTGGAAATGGTAGAGGCAGACACAGTGCAGGCAGTGTGGTTCCTGACCTTGGATTCTCAAAGGGTGCCCTGTGCTGCCTGCCAGATATGAATGACACACGTGGGCACCAAGAGAGCTTTTTCTGGAACTTGACGGGGGGCTTTGGTGACCAGAAAGAAGGCTGAGGTGGGGGAGAAGGAGGGATGCTGACTTTCCTACCGTGCCCAGGTCTGCGGCTGTCCCGGTGATTCCTACCGTGCCCAGGTCTGCGGCTGTCCCGGTGATGCCTGGATCCGGAGTGCGGGTCCCCACTGAGCTCCCTGCGGTGTCTCTTGGAGCAGCACCCTGGGAATCTACACTGCTGGCTTCAGCGGCTCCTGGTGGACCCTCCCCACGGTGGAGCTGGGGCTGGGTGGGGTCCTCTTCATCACTGGGCTTCAAGCACTGGGCCAGGAGTCTCCAAGCCTTGGTGTGACCACCTTTCCAGGCCTGGAGCTGGGCCACAGCATGGTGGGCCTTGGCTGCCCACTCCTGCTGAAGCCAGTCCTCTGGGCATTCTCGGAGCACAGGGACCCGCTGGGCTACCTCCTTGGTGAGGACGAGAATGCTCTCCAGAGCCATGAGAAGGTCTTCCTGGCAGAGCCCAGACTCCTGACCTCCAGCCACAATTCCCTGCACAGCTTGGATACCAGACACCATTCTTTCCAGAGAGCCTTCTGGCTGGGTCTGGCGGTCTTTGCACACAGAGAGCCTCGGGCAGAAGGCACCTTGGAGGACACGTTCATAGTCTGCATTGATGCTGCTGAGGTGGCCAGTCAGGGCCTTGGCTTGAAGGGTGAGCTCCAAGCAGAGAAGTTCAAAGCGGGTGGACAGGCTGGGAGATGGTTTGGGGAAGGAGGCTAGGATCTGTGCCACATCCAGCAGAGCATCTGTGAGCACATGAACCTCCCTGCACAGAAAGGAGATCTCACTCTTTACCTGCTCATCCCCACACAGAAGAGAAGACAGCCTAGCAGCCTCTTGGAGCCTTTGAGAAACATCTGCTGCCTGAGCCAACCCTTCCTGCAGCCCCTGCTGGTCCTTCACAGCCTGTCGCAGGGGCAGTAGGAACAGGCCTTGTCTCCCGCTGAGCCTCTCCAGGCACTGGAGCAGGTCTTGGACAGCCACTGACCATAGAAGGCACCCATCCTCAATGCTCTCCTCCCACGACCTGGGGGCTTGGAAACCATCAGAGGCCAGAACTTTGTCCAAAAGCTGTTTGGCATGGGTCTCCGCCTCCTCCAATCTGCCTTGCACTTGTAAATGCGCTTCTGGGTGCCCAGCTGAGTCAGAATCCTTCTTACCCGAATCCATGGGTCCACTTTTGACTGCTAGTTGAACCATTGAGGCTAAGTTCTGCTGAAGCTCCATGAACACTGTCATGTTCTCTTGAAGATCAGCTGCTGGGTTGTTGCAAAACAGCTGTTGACACAGAGAATACCAGTCACCAGCTATGGCTACCAAACTTTGCCTGGTTTCCCTGGACTTCCCAGACAGTTGGAGAGCCACTTCCAGAAGCCTGTCAGTTCTAGCAGTTGTGCAATGTTCTATCTCCCTTGCTAGGTCAATAATAGAAGGTGCTAGTGATGGGATTTCTTGGAGTCCAGTCATCGTCTCTGACCCCAGTGGTACCTCTCCAGCCAGGGCCTCCTGAACTGCCTCCACAGCTGCATCCTGGTCCTGCAGGATGGTGTGAGCCGAGGTCACTCCCTGGTGGCTCAGGCTGTCTACAGCAAGCATGGGTTTGCTGATGGCAGAGAGTGGAGAGTCCACCTTCTGTAGACCGGTGTCAAAAATCAAGGGGCAAAAAAGATGATCCCTAGGTGGATAGGAGGTGCCCTTGTCGCTTTTCCTCAACCCAGGCTCCCTTTGGTGTTTCAGTGCAGGAGCTGTGCAATCCTGGAGGCTGGAGAGAATGAAATAAGGCTGTCTCTCAGCCATGTCCAACCTCTGGACTTGGTCCCGAAGGGGACTGAGGATATCTGGGTGGTTAGTTCCATCCAGCCCCTCTCGGATGCTCTGAGCTGAAGAGATCACATGTTTCGCCAAGGTTAATAGCGCATCTGTGTCCTGAGAGCCGTGCCCGCCTGAACAATGCTCCCCAGCCTCACCCAGGACCCGGGAGGATTGCTCCAGCTGCTGGATCAAGACTCTCAGGCCATTCCGGAAAATAGGATCTCGATCTTGGTCCACATACCTGCTCATCACCTGCACTATGTGTGTCCCTCGACCCTGTAAATATGCCACAAGTGGAGCAAACTCTCTGGAATCTCCACACCTCAAAGCCCATGTAAAAAAGTCCAAGTGCTTGGTCATTTCCTGAATGGACACACTCAGGAACTCAGGAATATCGAGAACATCATCAAAACATGCTAATAAGCCTTCAGATGCCCTGGCCCACTCCCGAAGCAGGGCCTGCAGGGCAGCAGGGCTCCAGTCCAGACCAGACCCTTGGGGCCCTTGTGAGAAAAGCTGTCGCACTCTGACCACGAGCCCCCAAAGGCCTGCCATGGTGGCCTCCATGTCTTCGCCAGTTTGCTGTCGTGGGCAGCAAACCAAGACCAAGTGAGCCACTCTGAGCATCCGGTTGGCCTGGTCGTGGAAAGCAGCGAGGAGAAGCTGGAGGCTCTCAGGCAAGGCCTCGCCATGGCACCGGGAGGAGACTGAGGGAGTGGCCAAGGCGGCCCGGACCAGTCTTTGAAGAGGGCTTTGCGTGTCGGTGAACGTGTCCAGGATCTGGCGCAGCAGCCCGGTGCGGACCCCCTGGGAGAGGTCCTCAGTCGCGGCCCACAGCGCTGCGCACTCCTCCCCCGGCTCCTGGCTGTTCCCGCCCGTCCCCGGAGGCCCGTCAATCGGGTCCAGGCGCCGGACGCCGGCGCTCCGCAGCTCCAGCAGCCGGCGGCAACGGGCCACTAGGCGCAGGCGCTCGGGCGGCGGGGAGCAGGCGGCCAGGCGCATGCAGTGCCAGACCACGGCCGCCAGCGGCGCGTCCAGCCCGCCGCGCAGCCGCTCGGGTCCGGGCGCCGCCAGCAGCTCCCGCAGCTGCCGCAGGCTCCGAGGGAGCGCGCCGTGCGGGGCGCGGGCCGCTGGGGCGGCGCCGGGCTCCAGGCGCCCTAGGAGCTCGCCCAAGGTCTTCCTGGCCAGAGCGAAGACGTGGCGCCGGGAGGCGGCCAGCCGCGGGTCGCGGGGACGCCGGAGGTGGCCGCGGGCGGCCACAAGCAGCACAGGGACGCAGCCCCGCAGCAGGCGGCTGGCCCGGCCCAGGCGCTCCTCGGATCCGCGCGCAGTCAGGCCGCCCAGGCTCTGCAGCGCCACCGCCAGGTCGGCGAAGGGGCCGCGCAGCGAGGCCGCGTCGCCCGCCGCTTCCAGCGCGTCCAGGCAAGTCAGGCACCAGCCCGCCGCTCGCACCATCTTCCTCGCCGTCGCCGCGTCTTCCAGCAGCAGGACCTGTTTGGGCAATCGGGGGAAGAGAAGCTGGAAAATGCCTACACGTTTATGGAGCCGAAGCGAGAGCAACGGCAGCTGCTTTACCCCCATTGTGCAAATAAAGACTAAAGAGAATCTCAGAGATAATAATAGTAATAATAATGATGACGATGTCACCTAAGAGTGACGTTTAAAGAAAACATTTGGCTTAACTGAAAATGTAAGCCCCTCTAAATTGAGCTACATTTAATGTGGGGTCCAATCTGGCTTTGAAGAGCCCTTCTCTTCACATTACAGGAGGAGCAGTCAACCGTCCACGTGGTAACCAACACATCACGAACGAAAGAGTGTTTAGGAAGCACTTACTGTTTGCATGAGGATGATGGGGGCTGGCGAGATGGCCTGTCCAAGAAGTGCCTCTAAGAAATCTTTCCTGGTCTGACTCTGTTGCCCCCTGACTGCTCTGTTCATCCCCTTCAACAGAGCTGGTACCCAACCACTTCCAAGAGCCTGCCCTTCTTCCCCTCTCCTCCTCCCAGCAGCAGGTGCCAAAGCCCTCTGGCTGTGCCTCTCTCATCTCCCCATTTCAATCTTTCTTTAATGAGGATCTGTTACATTACAACTACACCCCCTCCCAATAACGCACAGTATTAAAGTTTAAATGATGAACATTATTAATATATTAATATTTGATAATAGTTGAGGCATATAACGTTGTAACAGGGAGCGATGTACTGAGCTAAAAGAGTTGTGACAGATGGTGGAATGTCAGGATGGAGAATGGGGAGTATTTGGAGGCTGAGGGGTTATCCTGGCCCCTGAGATCCTCCCAGGTGTAAGGCAATACAGCAAGTTAGCCAAATAGGCTGAGAGTTGCCCAGGTTTTGGTAGCTTCTCCCCAGGTAGCTCCTGGCCATGGGTAGGGAGGGAAATGCATCCCTCATCATTACGGTTTGGTGGCCAAGTGTGGGGATCAGGGGTTGCATGTGGGTTTAAGAACAGAGACTCAGTACGTCTACCCAGCTCCCTATGGCAGCTTCCACAATGAGCATTTATTAAATTGGTAATGAACTCTGCGATCTTGGCATAAACTTGGGCAGGTTTCTCTCTCTGGGGTGGGCATCCCTTGTGGGAATGACATGCCCCGTCCATGCTTCCCAGCAATGAGCTGACAGACCAACGGGCCAGCCAGCTCTGACATCAGCCTCACCTTCGTGGTGTCTACCAGGATGTGCTGAGCTGTGGTCACTAGCTCCTCCTGGTGGCTCTGACATTCCGGCTGAAGATGGAGCTTCTGAGCTACCAGCGTGATATTCCTTGAAGACAGGATCAGAGACTCCGCCGCAACCCCCATTTCCTCCTGGAGCCACACTTCCTCAGAGTCTCCCGCCAGCCTGGACAGACATGTTCTTTGCTTAGCATTTACCAACACTCCATGAACGTAATGTTACAAAAAAGAAACATCCCAGTAAGGAAACTGTGACGCGTAGAAGTTACAGAGCACTATGAAGCCATTAAAGTGGTGACGTAGGTCTATATGTAAGTGACAGAAGCCTCTCCAAGATGTGATATTGAGTGAATAAAACCAAACTACAGAATAGTGTGTATGGCAAGATTTAATTTGTTTTCAATTAAGTGTAGATCTACATCGAGAACCATTTATCGAGAAGGATAATCATCAAACTGTGGTTCTATCTTGGCGTCTTAAAATATGCTTTGTTCCTTTCTGAATTGCTCTCATTTTCTCTGCAGTGAACACATATAATTACTACAGGAAACAATAAGCCTCTTTTTGTAAGGAAGAACTATCTAGAATCTCACTGCAATCCATGTTATCAGGAGGAGATGTTTTGTGTAACAAAAGTCAGTTTCCATGAACACAGATGTCCACAGCAGCTGTTTTTGTCCACGTGACTGCAAACATTTCTTTTTCACTAATAATCCCTAACCACACAAAACAAAACAAGAAAAGTCCCACCCCGCCTCCCGCCTGACCATATAATGGTTATTCTTTGCAAATGAGGCTGAGCTCTGTGCCTTTGGACTTGCAGGCTGGGAGGACACAGGAGTGCCAGCTTGAGTGATCTCAGAGAAGCTCCTCTCAGCTTTTGGTCCCTTACCTAATGGCAGCTGATTTCAATGCCCCTCATTCTTTCCTGCCCCAAACAATCCAGCTACCCTCATGTAAAATATCCCAAGTTCCCGGTGTGCAGAATCACACGAACCCAAAACACCCAGCGCAGCAAAATGTCTAAACGCTGGGGGAAAGGAATATTGGAGAGGATATGTGACAGCTTTTGTCTTCCCTTACTTTACTTTGGACTCCTTGCGGAGAATTTGCACATCAGCTGCTTGGCCCGTAAATTTGACACTCAGGCCGCTCAGCCCATAAATATGACTGTGCCACATCCGGGCAGCTGTTCAGTTGCAGAGCTGGGGCCCTCACACACTAGCTAACTTCCTGGGCTTTCTCATGGGAGAGAAACATAGCAGTCAAGAGTCAGGGTTGTATATGTGAAATGAGGTTGTGGAGTCCAGTCTTAAGGCAATTAATAGCTGTGTTCAAATATATGACCTTGAGTACCAGCTACTTCACACGGAATAGAAACTCTGCAGTGATCTGCCCAAATGAATCTTCCGATGACCTGCTGACCTTCCCAACTCTCCTCCCTCTTCCTGAGACCTTTGGAACATTTTTCAATCCTTTCTCCCCTCACTCTCTTCCCTCCTTTTAGATTCGGCTGAGGTAGTTTAATGTTTTGAATTTGAAGCCTCAGTTAGAATTTCCCTTAGCATTTGCATCTCTCTTTCAAGAATTTTGATTCTTAACCATTCCAAGATGCAGTACTATTATCCTTTACAAATTTCTGTTCTTCTTCATCTTCCCTTATATTGAGGTCTTTGGTTTATGTTTGTGTTGTTTATCAGTATTTTTCTGGGTTTTCTTTTTTTTTTTTTTTTTTTTTTTTTTTGTGGTACGCGGGCCTCTCACTGCTGTGACCTCTCCCGTTGCGGAGCACAGGCTCCGGACCGCAGGCTTAGCGGCCATGGCTCACAGGCCTAGCCGCTCCGCGCCATGTGGGATCCTCCCAGACCGGGGCACGAACCCATGTCCCCTGCATCGGCAGGCAGACTCTCAACCACTGCGCCACCAGGGAAGCCCTGGGTTTTCTTGATTTCTTGACTTGGGGTACATGGTGATGTGGTCACTAAATCCTTGCTTATCTGCATTCATATACTTCCTGTTTCAGGTTAATGATGAGGTGTCTGGGTAGAGCGTTCGTAATGGCAGGCCTTTCCTCTTCGCAGCCCATAGACTTGTTACCAGCATCTTCTGGCCTCCAGAGTTACAGGTGAGAAATATGAAGCCAGTCTATTTGATACCAGTCTAATTGACCTTCCTTTATAAGTAAGTTGTTTTTCTTTTCTCTGGAAGCACCAAGAGTTCAGGAATTATGCCAACATATGCTTTATATATATCTTTCCTCTGCAATCTCACCCAGAACCCAGGGAGCAGTTTTTCTGTACAGATATGGGTCATTAATTGGCTCAGAGAAATTTTCTTCTATTATTGGTTTAATTATTGCCTCTCCTCAATCTCTTCATGTTTCTCCTTCTAGAAGCCCCATTATCTGAATATTGGGTCTCCTGGATCTGTCCTTCAATTCTACTGTATTTTACATGTGTGATTTCTATATCTTTCTGCTTTTGCTCTTTGGCCGAATTATATTGATAGCTTGCTCTTTCAGATCAATAATTGAGTCATAATAGTAAATATTCTTGGGACTTCCCTGGTGGTCCAGTGGTAAAGAATCCGCCTTCCAATGCAAGGGACGTGGGTTTGATCCCTGGTCGGTGAACTAAGATCCCTCATGCCACGGGACAACTGATCTCGAGTGCCGCAAACTACAGAGCCCACGCAACACAGCTAGAGAGAAGCCCACGTGCTACAACGAAGAGCCCACACGCTGCAACGAAAAATCCCGCATGCCTCAACGAAGATCCTGTGTGCCACAAGTAAGACCCGATGCAGCCAAAGATAATAAATAAATAAATAAAATAGTAAGTATTCTCAAACTTTTGCTTCAAGCCATGAGAGTATCAGACCAACCTTCCCACCAAGAACACTGGTAAAAGATGGATGAAATATTTTTAAAAACCCAGATACTTTCAGGTGCTAGAGATCAACCAAGGCAGCCAAGATTTATTCCCAAGTAACGCAGGCCAAGAGGCACAAAAGCCATGTAAAAAGTAGCAGTCATGCCAAGACTTCAGTAGTCTCATGGTACTGAGAAAATAAAAATTAGAGTTTGGGTCTCATCAATGTGAAGGAAACCTGATGAGTATCCCAGGATTTCAGCTGAGACCGCAAAAGGCTACACCTTAGAAGTAAGAACTGGAAATAGACATCTCCTAACAAAGACTGAAACTAGTCTTGAAGCATCTTAAGGTTTTGACTGGAGAAGAGTGACCTCTCCCTACTTTAACTGCCCATCAGAATAAAATTAAATTCTCTCTGGAAGGAGACAGTACTACAATTTTCATACATTATGTATTGTATTCAGTTTTTTTTTTAATTAGCCCACATGAAAAGATAAAGGTAGCATCTCAAATTATTTTGGTGAAGATAGACTTTATAATAAATAGTGCTGGGGGAGTTCCCTGGTGGTCTAGTGGTTAGGATTCGGCACTTCCACTGCCGTGGCCGGGGTTCAATCCCTGGTCAGAGCACTGAGATCCCACAAGCTGCGTGACCAAAAAAGTAATAAATACATAAATAAATAGTGCTGGGACAACTGAGTAGACATCTGGAAAAATATAAAGTGAGATTCCTATCTTAAGCCATACACAAGACTGAACTCTGAGTAGATTAGGCAATCTGAATATAAAATCAAAACTATACAAGTACTAGAAGAAAATGTGAGTGAATTCTTCTTTAATCTTGGTGTGAGAAAACCTTTGTAACTATGACTCAAAACCAAAAGGCAATAAAAGAATAGGTTGATAAATTTAACTACATAAAATTTTTAAATTTCCATGGCAAAAAAAAAAACACACCTAAAATGTCAAAAGACCTACAGTAAGCTGGGAAAAGATTTTTGCAATATATATGACAGACAAAGTTACTAACCTTAATGTATAATATATTCAATGTTTATAAACCTAATGATATAACTCTGCACCATACACTTTGCTTTTATCACTTAATAGTGTATGTGTTTTGGATTAATAACATAACCTAACATACACTACAAAGGGCTAATAACCTAATTATATTTCAATAGATCCAACATGTAATATATAATATATTTCAACCCAGAAATCTCACTACAAAGAATCGACCACCTCCAACAATATGAAAGTACATATGCACAAGGTTGTTTACTGCAGCATTGTTTATAATTTCAAATATTGGAAACAACCTACATGTGCATTCATACAACAGTGGTTGAATAAATTATGGTGCGTTCATACACACAATGGAGTTATTATACAACTCCATATAAAAAAGTAAGGAAAATTTCTATGAAATGGTATGTGTGATCTCCATGATATATTAAGTAAAATAATCAAAGTGCACAACAATATCTGTAACATACCCTTCATGTAAGAAAGAAGATATTAAAGATACATGTGTCGAGGGCTTCCCTGGTGGCGCAGTGGTTGAGAGTCCGCCTGCCGATGCAGGGGACACGGGTTCGTGCCCCGGTCCGGGAAGATCCCACATGCCACGGAGCGGCTGGGCCCGTGAGCCATGGCCGCTGGGCCTGCGCGTCCGGAGCCTGTGCTCCGCAACGGGAGAGGTCACAGCAGTGAGAGGCCCGCGTACCGCCAAAAAAAAAAAAAAAAAAAAAAGATACATGTGTCAAAATTAACCAGAATGTGGGGAAATCCCAAAATAAAATATGAAAAGTAACAAATGAACCAAACTACTCACTGAGGTTGTCAGAATTCTAAGATCGCCCGCAAGGCTCTCATCCCCTGGTGTACACACCCCGGTAATGGCCTCCCCTTGAGTGTGGGTGGGACCTGTGAATAGGATGGGATGGCAGCCTGTGATTATGTTATCTTATAGGAAAAAGGGGTTTGTTGATGTAATTAAGGCCCCTAATCATTGGCTTGAGTTAATCAAAGGAGGATTATCTTGGGCTGGCTTGACCAAAGCAGAGGAGCCCTTAAAAGGGTGAGTGGGTCCTTATTGAAGAGACAGATTTGAAGGAGCAGAGACACTCTCCTGTTAGCCTTGAAGAAGCAAATTGCCGCATTGCGGAGAGGGCCATATCTCAGGGCCTCAGTTCTCCAATCCCAGAGAACTGAATACTGCCAGCAACCAGTGAGCTTGGAAGGGGACCTGAGCCTCAGATGAGACTGGGGCCCACCTGACACCTGGGTCATCTGGCTCACCCAGCCAGATGAGACTCACAGCAGCAGACCAGCTACCCCAGGCCCAGACTCCTGACCCACAGACACTGTGAGATGATAAATGGGTGTTGTTTTCAGCAGCTAAACTGGTGGTAATTTGTAACGCAGCAGTAGAAAACGAATATGATTTCAAATGAATAACACTGAAGGGGATGGGGAAGAAAAAAACTAACCTAATTAACTCTAGAGAACAATATTTTTCCAGGACAGGGTCAGGATAAAAACGGTAAGAGCTACATAAAAATGCTTCCCTCTAGTAATCTGTTTCTCATATGGTTACAGGTTAAATTTGCAATTCCTTCACGTGTATAGGGCTGAAAATAAATGGATATATTGTGGGTAATGAGAACCAGGATTCTCATTTGTTGGAAAAAGAAGCTGCAAAGAAGGAAAGGAGAAGATAAGAAAGAACCTTGTAGGGTTGGATTGGACTTGGAGATATGAATATGCGATTTTATATATATATATATATATATATGCATTCGGAGACATAGAAATAAATAGTCAATGTATGTGTGCCCATGGATTAGGATACATACATATATTTCTTAGCTCTGTCTGCTGAGAGGCCCGAGGAGCAATGACACACCAGTAGTAATGAGTATATTTAAAGCCCAGATCTTGGTTTCTAAATGCTCTTATCCTTCAGTAAAGGAAACCAGGGTTCTTTGGGGGAAGAAGTTAATTCCAGGGCTCAGGCTGGAAAAATACAAGATGAGTCTGAAAAATAAGTGGGTGCTTTAAAAAAATGGAGACATTTTCAAAAGGACACAGGAGCTGATTGGAAGGAACTCCCGATGACCGAAACTGGAATGAATTAAACAGTAAAATAATGACAGTATTGGATTATAAGCCATAGAACGAAATAAATATCCAGTATAAATCATTGAATATATACATATAATTGAATAAATAAATGAGGGAGAAAGGATATTATTTCTGTACAGAAGAATTCCAGTTCATACACGTAGAAGAAATGAGAGAAATTTTAAAAATTATTAGGCAAACATCACAGTAACAATTCTTACAGGCAAGATACACTAATGGGTAAATGGATGAAAGTTTGAAGAGAAACAGAACAGTTACAGAAATTACTCCAAGACACTTATGAATTACAAAAGGAAAAATAGTGGAGAAATCTATCGGTTAGTTAGCCACTCAACTAAATGATAAAGTTTAAAATCACTAGTAATAAGATAGATCAACATCATGATAGAATGCGTAAAGAAGGCCACATCACTTCTGTGATATTCTTGCCAAAAAATGCATAACCTCAATCTAATCTAATCATGACAAAACAATCTGACAAACCCAAATTAATAGATATGAAAGTACTAAATAACTGACTGCAAAATAACTGACCAAGACTTATCATAATATCAGGGTCATAGAAGACAAAGAATGAAGAACTGCCACAGATTGGAAAATCTTAAGGAGAGACCATTAAATGCAATGTGGGATCCTGAATTCGATCCTGGAACAGAAAAAGAACATTAGGAGGAAAACTGGCGAAGTTTGAATGAGGTCTACAGTATAGTTAATAGTATCGTATCAATGTTAATTTCCTGGTTTTGAAAATTGCACTATGGATATATAAGTTGTTAACATTAGGGAAAATGAGGTGATGTGTGTACCTGAACTATATTATTTTTATTTATTTATTTATTTTGCGGTACGCGGGCCTCTCACTGTTGTGGCCTCTCCCGTTGAGGAGCACAGGCTCTGGACGCGCAGGCTCAGCGGCCATGGCTCAAGGGCCCAGCCCCTCCGCGGCATGTGGGATCTTCCCGGACCGGGGCACGAACCTGTGTCCCCTGCATCGGCAGGCAGACTCTCAACCACTGCGCCACCAGGGAAGCCCCTTTACATATTTTTGATATAAGTTCTTTATCAGATAGATGCTTTGTAAATATTTTCTCCCAGTCTCCGGCTTCTTTTCATTCTCTTAGTAGTAGCTTCTTTTCATTCTCTTCTTTTGAAGAGCAAAAGTTTTTTATTTTTTGAAAAAGTCTAATTTGTTCTTTTATGGATCATGCTCTTGGCGTTATGTCTAAGAAATCTGTTCTTAATCCAAGATCTCAAAGACTTTTTTCCCCTATGGTTCCTTTTAGAACTTCTATAGATTTAGGATTTATATTTAGGTCTGTGATCCATTTTGAGTTAATTTTTGTATATAATCTAATATAGTATGTATCAAAGTTCATTTTTTTGGTATATGAATATCCAATTATTCCAGCACTATTTGTTGAAAGACTAACCATCCTCCACCGATTTGCCTTTACACCTTTGTAAAAAATCAATACTAATTTATATTAGAGTCTAAAAAGTCAAGGATTCATGTTGTAATGAACTAATTCATGCATAGTGCAGAACATTAAAAGGATAATTTAAAAATGCATAACTGCATAAAAGAAGAGACATCATATAGAATATTTATTGGACCACAGTATAATTATGCTAGAAATCAGAAAGGTAGCTAGAAAATCTCCAACTGTGTGGTCCAGGAGAGACTGAAGTTGGAAGTGGAGAGCAGAGAAGGTGTGTTAAACCATCTTCCCCAGGGCTGCTGTGATGCTCATGCTGACTGTGCAGTCACAGCCCCAAAGGCACGATTCACCCAGACTCTGAAGTGAGTGGTACCCTGTGGGGTTGTGCAACCCACGGACCCTTCCCTGTTTACCAACCAGTATGATCATATATATGTATGGTAAACACATATACATATATACAGGCATATCCATGGATAGATATGCTTTATATGAATTTTTTTTAATGAAAATGGAGAGATAGGGAAGAAAAAAGGATGGGAAGAGGGAGTGGGAAGGAAAGAGAGAGAAAGCAAAAATATCTGGAATCAATATATACCAAATGTTCACAGTGGTTACCTATGGGCTGTAGACTTATGGGTAATTCTTTTCTTCCTCATCTCATTCATATTTTCTAAATGTTCATCGTATGATACATTTCTAAGCAAAAGGGGACATATGCTGTGTTGGCCTCTTCTTGTGGGGTCTTCCCTGTAGCCCCGTCCTGATGCCAATGCTGGTCTGCTGATGTGGCAAGTTCCTTCTGGCCTCCTGAGAGCTTACACAGCAGAGAGAAACACCGGAACTTGCCAGCCAGAGAGAAACACTTAGCACGTTGTGTACAGATTGCCTCCATTTGCCCTCTCCTGAGAACTGCTGGAGGAGCTGCCCTGAAAGCCAAGGGAACCAAACCTAAGTCAGAATATGAATTATTTGCAGTGTTGCTCGGATTTGATGGGCTGGACCGTATCCCACGGTCATGAGCACAGATAATTCCCTTTATAAATAATTTAATTGCCCGGAACAGATGATACAGCAAAGGCATTTATAATGAAGCAGACAAAAAGGATAGTTAACTTCTCCCAAAGTTTTGTGTGCCCTTTTTTGTGTGATTACAAAATGCATTGCATTAAAAACTTAGAATGTACAAAAGAGCATTAAATTAGTATAAAATCACTCTATTCTCAAACTCCTAAGTAAATTATTGTAAAAATTTTGGCAAGTTTCTTTCCATGAATTCTTTTTCCTTTCACATCACTGGAGTCACACCATGTACAGTGCCTCTGGCTGCATATCTTGTGTGTGTGTATTAAAATATACATAACATAAAACTTACCATCGTACCCATTTTTAAGTGCACAGCTATTTTGGCAGTAAGTACATTCACATTGTTGTGCAACTATCACCACCATCCATCTCCAGAACTTTTTTCAACATCTCAAATTGAAATTCTTTTTTTTTTTTAAGATTTAATTTGATTTATTTTTGGCTGCATTGGGTCTTTGTTGCTGTGCGCGGGCTTTCTCTAGTTGCGGTGAGCGGGGGCTACTCTTCATTGTGAGTGGGCTTCTCATTGTGGTGGCTTCTCTTGTTGCAAAGCACGAGGTCTAGGCACGTGGGCTTCAGTAGTTGCAGCACATGGGTTCAGCAGTTGTGGCTCACGGGCTCTAGAGTGCAGGCTCAGTAGTTGTGGCGCACGGGCTTAGTTGCTCTGTGGCATGTGGGATCTTCCTGGACCAGGGCTCGAACCCATGTCCCCTGCATTGGCAGGCAGATTCTTATCCACTGCACCACCAGAGAAGTCCCTCAAATTGAAATTCCATACCCATTAAATGATAACTTCCCATCTTCCCCCTTCCTGAGCCCGCCCCTCACCACCCCTGGCAACCACCATTCTACTTTCTGTCTCTATGAATTTGACTACTGTAGGAACCTCACATAAGTGGAATCACAAAGTATTTGTCTTTTAGTGCCTGGTTTATTTCGCTTAACACTAAGTCCTCAAGGTTCATCCATGATGTAGCATGTGTCAGAATTTCCTTCCTTTTTAAGACTAATACTCCCCTGTATGTGTACACCACATTTTGTTTATGCATTCATCTGTCTAGTGACACTTGGGTTGTGTCCACCTTTTGATTATTGAAAATAATACTGCTGTGAACACGGGTATACAAGTAACTGTTAGAATTCCTGCTTTCAATTCTTTTTAATATAGAACCAGAAGTAGAATTGCTGTATCATATGGTAATTCCATCTTTGGTTTTTTGAGGACTCACGTACAGTTTTGAATCCTCTCTGCTTCTAATTCACTTAACTTTTGAGCATGAGGTGTTTTGTTTTTTTTAAAATTTTTGGCTGCATTGGGTCCTCATTGCTGTGCGTGGTCTTTTTCCCTGGTTGTGGAGAGCGGGGGCTACTCTTTGTTACAGTGTGCGGGCTTCTCATTGCGGTGGCTTCTCTTGTTGCAGAGCACAGACTCTAGGTGCGCAGGCTTCAGTAGTTGCAGCACACAGGCTCAGTAGTTGTGACTCGCGGGCTCTAGAGCACAGGCTCAGTAGTTGTGGCGCATGGGCTTAGTTGCTCTGCGGCATGTGGGATCTTTCCCGGGCCAGGGATCGAACCCGTGTCCCCTGCATTGGCAGGCGGATTCTTAACCACTGTGCCACCAGGGAAGCCCCCATGAGTATCTTTTTAACAATGTTTTTGTAGCTCTTAATAATTTCAAACTTCCAAAAATTTTTGTGAAAATAATACAACAAACTCCAATATATCCTTCAGTGAGATTCACCAACTGTTCTTATTTTGCCATGTTTTCTTTATCATTCTCTCTCTCTTTTTGTGTATGTATGTGTGTGTGTGTGTATAGAAAGTTCCAGATACGATGCTTCTTTACCCTGAAATGATTTAGTGTGGATTCCCTAAGAACAAGTACATTCACTTTCATAACCACAAAACAATTATCAGAAATTAATCAGAAAATTAAACATTGGTACAACGCCATTACGTAATCCAAAATCCATATTCTAAGTTTGCTAATTGCTCCCAATCTGAGGACATGTATGAAAGTTAATTGTCGAGTCCTGTGGTGGGCAGTTCTAAAGATGCCCCCACCCCAACGTTCCCATCCCCTGGTAAGTCAATCCAGTGTTAATCGGGTACTGCTGGGAAGGACTTTGCAGATGCAATTAAGGTGACCTTAAAATAGGGAACTTATCCTGGACGATCCAGGTGGGTCAAAGTAATCACATGAGCCCTTAAAGCAGAAGAATAAGGCAGAAGGGGAAGTCAGAGAGGTTTGAAGCGTGGGCAACCTTGACCCGCCATTGCTGGAGGGGCCACAGGAATGCAGGCAGCCTTGAAGAGCAAAGATGAGCCTCTGGCTGAGAGCCAGCAAGAGACTGGGCTCCTCAGTCCCATGACCACAAGGGACAGCCTGAATGAGCCTGGAAACGGATTCTTCCCAGAGCCTCTACAGAAGAGCCCAGCCCACGGGCACCTTGATAACTTGTTACAGCAGCAAAAAAAACCTAATACACGTCCCCTCAGTCTCCTTTAATCTGCAGCAGTTCCTGAGACTTCGTCTTGACCCCTGACACTTTATGGAAAATACAAGCCATTTATTTGTAGAAGGTCTCTGAATTTGGATTTTTCTGATATATATATAAATATAAATAAATAAATAAATAAATAAATAAATAAATAAATAAATATATATATATATATATATATATATATATATATACACACTTGGCCACGTGCATGGTCACCCGACCAGGGACTGAACTCAGGTCACAGCAGTGAAAGTGCTGAATTCTAACCGCTAGACCACCAGGAAACTCCCTGATATTTTATTAATAGATTCAGGTTCTACATCTTGGCAATTGATTCCACAGAAGTGGTGCTGTGTCCTTCTCAATGGCCCACATCAGTGGGCATGTGGTGGTGTTTTTGTCCCAATAACAGTAATGTTAACTTGATCGCTAGGGTAAAGTGATATCTGCCAGGCTTCTCCTCTGTAAAACTACTATTTCCCCTTTGTAAATAATAAATACTCTGCCGGAAGATAACTAGAGACAGTACAAATATCCTGCTCCTCATTAAACTCTTGCCCACCAATTTTAGCATCCACTGACGACCCTTGCCTGGAACAGTTATTATTATGATAGGTGCCTTCTCTGTTCATATTAATTCTAGCTCTATATTAGCTTAAAAATTTTGTTTGATAGCCCGCTTCCCCATGTAAAGCAATACTACAAATATTTCCCCTAATTAATAAATGTTAATTGACATTTTAAGCATCTACTTTGTTTTATTGTTTCACCATAAGGTTATATCATGGTTTACCAAACTAGGTCATTTAGCTTGTTTCTCCTTTTTCACAATTTTAAATAATGACACAACAAATGTCCTTGTGAATACATCGTAGCTCATATTTGTGACTATGTCCTCTGGGTAAATTAGTAAGATTGGAATTAATGAGTCAACAGGTACATATTTCTAAAGTCTTGGATCTATTTTATCAAATTACCCTCTAAAACACCAATTTCCATTTCTATCATGAGTATATGAGACGACGCATGTCTGCCACCACAGTATTATCATTATTCTTTAATAGTTGCTGATATGCTGGGCTAGAAAAATAGTATCTTACCATTTTAATTTTCATTTCTTTGTTTGCTACATGTTTGGTAAAAGAATTATTGAGGATTAGTAAGATTGAATATATATTCCAGATTTTAAAATTCACTTTTATTTCTTTTTCACTGAAATAGCTATACTTTCCTTACTTTTATATTTATGTATTTGGCTTTTCCTTGTTGATATCGTTGTATGTTTCCTTTCTGTTTGATCCACTGCTCCTGAGAGCAAGGACTGTGAATGTCTTATTCATGCTATATTTCAGCGCTTAGAATAGTGCCTGACACTTTAGTAGATGGTCGATAAATACATGTTGGATGAAAACATGTATTCTTAGTGGAAAACTCAGTCAGCTAATTCTGAAATGTTTGCCTTTTGAAATTACATCCCGACTAATAAATAACAACATATTAAGTAGCTTTGCTTTATGTTTTATCAATTTACTTGTCACACCTGACTTCTTTCCAAAAGTATCTAAGGAGACTATAATAAGGCTCTATTTATACTCTTCTTCTGCAAACTTGTCAGAGTAAAGTGCTTGAGTTGTTTAAAATTATTACCTTTGGGCAATTTGCACAAACTCTTCACTAGCTTGAGCCAGTTCCTCTGCCATCTTCTCCAAAGAGGCAAATACTTCATTGTCCATGTCTTTCCTCTCCACTGAGATGATCAGATGGCAAAGCTGAACAGTCATTGGTGAGATGATTCTCTCAATGGCCTTGTTCTGTATCATGGAGCCGATGTCATCCAAGAGGAAAGACTCCATCTGTGGACAGAAGTATGACATGGCTGAGAAGAAAAGAGGAAGGCTCAGACTTGCCCTTCTAGTTAAGACATAATAGATTACAACAGGTCAAAGTGCCTGCTATAACATTAAGAAAAGTCAGATAAATTATAAAAATTATATTCCAAATACATCAGAGAGCTGTGGCAGCAAGGATTATGAGACAGATTAAAATTCCAGGAATGAGGTGCTTCCCTGGTGGCGCAGTGGTTGGGAGTCCGCCTGCCGATGCAGGGGACGCGGGTTCGTGCCCCGGTCCGGGAAGATCCCACATGCCGCGGAGCGGCTGGGCCCGTGAGCCGTGGCCACTGAGCCTGCGCATCCGGAGCCTGTGCTCCACAACGGGAGAGGCCACAACATTGAGAGGCCCGCGAACCGCAAAAAAAAAAAAAAAAAAAAAAAATCCAGAAATGAGAGAATCTTTCAGAGATGAGTTAGTGTAGAGGGCTATTTTCTTAGGGGAATTTGTTATTCTGGGCACAGGCTGAGGAACAGGGCCTGGACAATTCAGAAGCCCAGTGCTGGGGGAAACAGATAAAAAGAAAACTTTTATAATAAAAAAACCTCACACTGAGAAACATTACATAGTCCAACTGCTAAAAATTAAACACAAAGAGAAAAAATTTGTGAGCATCCAGAGAAAAAGGCACTCTATCTCTGAAGGAACAGTATTAAATTTGACAGGTGACTTCTCTATAGAAACAAAGGAGTACAGAAGATAATGGAATGGCATCTCTAAAGCGATAAAAGAAAATCATTGCTAACCTAGAATCGTATACCCAGTGAAGTATGCTTTTAAAAAAATGAATGTGCTGGGGTGATAGAACAGTCCTAAATCTTGGTTGTTGTGATTATGTAAATGTGTACATTTGTCAAAAGTTGCAGAATTGTACACTAAAAGAGGGTAAATTTTACTGTATGTAAACTGTGTTTTTTTTTATGAAAAAAAATAAGGAAACAAAGGCATCTTCAGACAAACGAAAACCAAGGGGATTTGTTGCCAGCAGGAACTGCACTGAAGGAAAAAAAAGGAGTTTATCAGGCAGGAGGAAGATGATCCAAAGAGGGAAACAAATGCAGAAGAAAAAGAACAGCAGAAGGGTAACATACAATATTGCTTATAAAAAACAATAATCATATATAATGGTATATTTTATAGAGTTTAAAATATATGTAGATCTAAAATGCATGACATGAGGTGGATGGACCTAGAGACTGTCATGCAGGGTGAAGTAAGTCAGAAAGAGAAAAACAAATACTGTATGCTAACTCATATACATGGAATCTAAAAAAAAAATGGTTCTGAAGAACCTAGGGGCAGGACAGGAATAAAGATGCAGATGTAGAGAATGGACTTGAGGACACAGGGAGGGGGAAGCTGGGACGAAGTGAGAGAGTGGCATGGACTTATATATACTACCAAATGTAAAATAGATAGCTAGTGGGAAGCAGCCGCATAGCACAGGGAGATCAGCTCGGTGCTTTGTGACCACCTAGAGGGGTGGTATAGGGAGGGTGGGAGGGAGGGAGACGCAAGAGGGAGGGGATATGGGGATGTAGGTATAGGTATAGCTGATTCACTTTGTTATACAGCAGAAACTAACACACCATTGTAAAGCAATTATACTCTAATAAAGGTGTTAAAAAAAATAAAATGCATGACAGGGAATTCCCTTGTGGTCCAGTGGTTAGGACTCGGCGCTCTCACTGCCGAGAGCCTGGGTTCGATCCCTGGTCGGGGAACACAGATCCCTCAAGCCGTGAGGCATGGCCAAAAACAGAAAAAGAGATAAAATGCATGACAATCATAACTCAGAGAGCAGGATGGGGTAAATGTTGTCAGAGTGTTTTAGGGTTGCAGCATCATTAAGAAATTAGTAAAAATAATCATCTGTGTTAAACTATAATAATGTAAGGACATATATTATAATCTCTAGGTTAACCACTAAAAAAGTGAAGGAATGTGTAATTAAAAAGTTATTACATGGAAATAACAGAAAAATTACAATTTTGATTGATTTTTAAAGTCAAGAAAAGGAGGAAAATGGGCATAAAACAGATGCCGAATAGAAAAGTCATCCCAGTAAGAGAGTATATATACACACACACAAATACATCTAATTACATTAAATGTAAACAGATTGGATTCATCAAGTAAAAGACTAAAATTGTCAGTCTAGGTAAAACAAATTCATTCTAATTATAATACAGTAATCCTGCTTACAGGAGACATAGTTAAGGGCAGAGAGAGAGATTGAAAGTAAAATAAAGAAGCATGCCATGGAAATGTTACCTAAAAGAAAGCTGTTTTGCTATAATTAATGTCATACAGAGTAGACCGAAGGCAAGAAATATTACTGGAGATGAAGAGGGTTACTTCATAGACATGACAAATCTCCCATGCAGTAGAATTCCAAATAATTTCTATAGCAACTCCACCCTCAAGAAGGGGGAGAATAACTCCCCAGTCCTTAAGTGTGGGCTGTGCATAACAACTTCCTTCCAAAGAGAACTGGAAGGAACGGGTATGGGGGAGAGTAACTTTACAGTAGAGAAACCTGACGACGCTATCTCAGCCAGGCAATCCAGGTCAGCATCAACAGTGATGAATTGAAATAGGATTCCTCAAAGCTGTTTAGATCAAGGTGATCAAAAACAGGGAAAACCTTTGGAACTGTCATGGCCAGGAGGAATCTAAGGACACATGACAACTAAATTTAATGTGGCATCCTGAATGGAATCTTGCAAAAGAAAAAGGATGCTAGGTAAAAACTAAGGAAATCTGAATAAAGGATTGACTTTATATAATAATTGTGAGGGCTTCCCTGGTGGCGCAGTGGTTAAGAATCCGCCTGCCAATGCAGGGGACACGGGTTCGAGCCCTGGTCCGGGGAGATCCCACATGCGGCGGAGCAACTAAGCCCGTGTGCCAGGACTACTGAGCCTGCACTCTAGAGCCTGCAAGCCACAACTACGGAGCCCGTGTGCCACAACTACTGAAGCCCGTGGGCCTAGAGCCCGTGCTCCGCAACAAGAGAAGCCACTGCAATGAGGAGACCGCGCACAGCAACGAAGAGTAGCCCCCGCTCGCCACAACTAGAGAAAGCACGTGTGCAGCAACGAAGACCCAGTGCAGCCATAGATAAATAAATAAATAATAAAAATTTAATAATTGTGTATCAATATTAGTTCATTAATTAAAACAAATATACCATATTAATATAAGATGTTGATAATAGGGGAAATTGGGTTCAGGGAGTTCATACTACTTTCTTAATTTTTCTGTAAATCCAAAACTGTTTAAGAAAATTAAGGAAAATTAAGTCTAATTTTTTAAAAATAAATGATCACAATATATTTAATCAATGAATTAAATATGATAATATTAAATCAATAAATAGTAAAAAGGCTATTCCTAATCTTTAAAAAGATTTCCAAGTAAAATACTTAAACATGATAAAGATTATTTACCAAGAGAAAGCTTTAGACTAAAGAGTAAAATGCAGAGCCAATTTCATCAAAATCAGTTTCAAACTACTTATGCATCTATCACTATGATTCAACATTTCCCAAAGTTCTATTTAATGCAATTAAACCAAAAAAATAAAATTAAGTTAAAATTAAATTTAAAAATAGGCAAAATCATCCATGATATTTTAGGAAAGAAAATCTTTAAAAAGAAAATTTGGTTTAAATGGTTGCATATGTTTTCTGTATTAACAAAAATTGGAAATGGAAGAATATCTCATTGTAGTAGTAACAATATACAACGTGAAGTAAATTTAACATGAAAGGCATGATATAACTTAAATAAAATCTTCTAGAGGACATAAAAACTGAATCAATTGAGAGATATAACACGTCTGGATAGGAAGACTTAGTATCATAGAAATAAGAATCCTCCCAACATTAATATGTATGGACATTACTGCCATTCTATCACAATGAGTTTAGAGCTAGCTAAAAATAGTCATAGGGAACAACAATAATGACAGAAAAGTTCATAGGGAAAAATAAGTGCTTGAGAATAACCAAGAAGCTAAGGCAAAGATTAAGAGGGAATTGCCTTTAAAACCATTGTGTGGTGGAGACGGCTACCTGCCATCACCCCCATATTGGTTATCTATATCTGTGTAAGTACCACCTTCTGTAATACCTCAAGAAAATCAAAGGAGTTTTGTTCAGTCATACAAAGGTCCCTTTAAAGAGATTTGGGTGTTCCTCTCAGATCCTCTCAATCAAACAATAAGGGGAGATTAAGAGCAGTGTTTCTCAGCCTCCATGCAGGAGCTCAAGGTAGTGAAGGGTTTATCTCAAAGATTTGTAGTGTGTTTCATCTAACGGAGTTAATCCCAAGGAGACTCACACACACACAAAGAAAACCCACAAGTTTTTTGAGAAATCTGTGTCAGCCAAGCAGGCATGCTCCCACAGGGGTGGGGTGTGGAGGGATACGGGAAGAGTCCCTCTAAAGTTAAGGTAGTGGTGCCCACTCGGACACTGTCACCAGCAGTGCAGCTGGTGCTGTGAGTAGGAGCTGCCAATTCCCCTCTCCCGGGAACTGCTCTGACCTGACAGAGCTGCTTTCCCTGGGGAGTAATTCCTTCCCCCTGGACAGAGCGGACTGTAGCCAATGGCTGAATGACATGGAGTGTAAATGGTCAGGCCCCCTTGCCTTTAGGGGAGGCAGATCTAGGATGCAGTTTGTGCTCCATGGTCATATCCTGTGGGTCAGACCAGGTTAGACTTGGTCCTGAGACCAGGTCCTTTCTCCTTCCCCTCCCCTGTCCTCCCTTCAGGCTTTTCCTGAAGGGCACTCCTTCAGTACATCCTGTGCCCCCAAACCACTATCTCAGTCTCTGCTTCTGGGGAAGCCGGGCTAAGTCTCTTCCCCTGGCTACATGTATTGATTCAGGGAGGGCAAATGATCTCAGCCTGTCCAATTAAAGCTGACCCCCCAAACCCGTTGAGAGCCAGACTATGCGTCTGGAGCTGCTGGCAGCCGTTTTGCCCCCCGATGGCGTGGCGGGTGGTGTCTGCTCTTGGAGGGAGACAGCAAGGGTAGCCAAGGGATGGAGCAAGTAAGACCAAGTCCTGAAGACATTGCTTACGCCCTTGGATTCAGGTAAACAGTTGTCTTCCAACACACACTATTTTTGTGTTGCTTAAACCATTTGGTCACATTTGGGAGACTCCGCTGACATACCTGGGAACCTCCCAGAGGAATGAGGCCCCTCCCTCTGCATAGCTACAGGTGGTCAACACCACCTGCAGTGCTTATAGAGTAGCAGGGAGGAGCTACAGAATCCTGGCCCATTGTCTCAGTTATCAAAAAATTTAAAAATTTTTAAAAAGGTTGTTTTTATTTAGTATTTTTTTTATTTTATAAAAACCTTCTTTCTCATTTTTAAATGGATACCCACATAATGTTTCTAGTGTGAACTCTGTTCATGAAAGATTTTAACACACCAAAACGTATTATAAAATAAGTTATTCCTGGGACTTCCCTGGTGGCGCTGTGGTTAAGAATCCACCTGACAATGCAGGGAGCACGGGTTTGAGCCCTGGTCCAGGAAGACCCCACATGCCACAGAGCAGCTAAGCCTGAGTGCCACAACTACTGAGCCCACACGCTGCAACTACTGAAGCCCTCACGCTCTAGGGCCCGCGTGCTGCAACTACTGAGCCTGCATGCTGCAACTACTGAAGCTCGTGTGCCTAGAGCCCGTGCTGCGCAACAAGAGAAGCCACCGCAATGAGAAGCCCAAGGACCGCAGCAAAGAGTAGCTCCCGCTCGCTGCAACTAGAGAAGAGCCCATGTGCAGCAACGAAGACCCAATGCAGCCAAAACAACAACAACAACCACCAAACAAACAGAAAAACAAAAACCATAAAATAAGTTATTCCAGATAAGAAAGAGTTTAACACATAAGAAAAAGGAAAACATGGTTATTCCTGCTTCTGAGTATGCCTAGAGATCAGCCAGCATCATCTTATGCCAAGAGCATGAGTTGTAAAAACCCTATGATCCATCTTGATTGACAATCTTGAGAGCATAGCCACCCATAGAGAACCAGCAAGGGGGAAAACATGGACATTTTTGCTTACCTTGATGGGAAGATGCTCTCCACTTTCCAAGCCAAAGAGCAGAATACTGGATTCACTCTAAATGTAAAATATCCAGTTTTTTAAAACCAGCAACAGTAATCTATTTACATCCATACTACTGTTCAAAACTGTGGCATCTCCCACCATCTGTTAGCTGACTCTGCTACTTACGTCACAGACAGTATTGCTAACAAGCAAACATCATAATTTATGCATGGAGCTATTCAAAGTCTGCTGCGCCTGCGGGATTGAATGTCCTGCTTATTCACAGGAATAGGAACCAGATTACAGTCCGAGAAAGAATCTAAATGTTTTAATCAATTCAGTCATAAAAATAAGACTCGACTATCGGTCTTCAAAAAGTTTTGTTGTGGGCAACTGAAAGGAAATTAGGCATCTGAAAGCCAGACGATGAATCACTAAGCAGTTTAATTAACTTGGCTTCTTTCTAGTTTCCTAATGTGTAGATTTTCACAAGAATCTGGTTTGTGAGTGAATATTCAGGCTGCTGTTTGCGGGAACAATAAAAGAAATGGGGTCTTAAACTGGAGGGAAAATAGAATTAAACATGTATTTAAGGTTTGTACTGTGTCCCGGGTGTTTCCTATACGTCATCTCACTTACTTCCTAGAACAACTTAATTAGGTAAGTATTATGAACTTCTCTTTACAAGTGAGGAAACCAAAGGCTGGGGCAGGTGAATGGTGCCAAACCTTTGAGAATTATTTCCTATTCAAATTATCACTCATTCCTAGATTTACAATAAGTTCCTAAAGACTATATGACGTTTGAGTTGTGCCTGATCAGGAAAACAGAAAGCACTTTAGGTACTTAAACCAGAAGGAATCTGATTCAAAGAATTAAATACAAAAGTGTTGGGAAGGATAATGATTTCAGGCAGGACTTCTGACTATGGTTGAGTGAGGAGATTGTCAAACGCTCTTCCCTAAAAACAACTATAAAGATGGACAAAATTGCCCCCAAACAATCATTTCAGCGCTCTGGAAACTGACCATAGGCATTCAACAATCTGAGAAGTGTTTATGCTTTAGCAAATGCTGGACTTCGTGGAAATCTGTGGCGTTCTAGTCTGTGTCTGATCCTGTCTATCCCTTCAATGTGGAGTACTGTCAGGGAGGAAGGACCGTGAGAACCAGCAACTTTGCTGTTGCCATCAAAGGGGGCTCACTCCATTTGGAGCAGCGGATGATGCCCACACTCAGGGTCCTTGTCAGTGAAAGTGATTTCCCAGAGGCAGGAGAGCTGGGGAGGGCCAAGCCCTGGTCTGGGAGGATCCCACATGCCGCGGAGCAACTAGGCCCGTGAGCCACAACTACTGAGCCTGCACATCTGGAGCCTGTGCTCCACAACAAGAGAGGCCACGATAGTGAGAGGCCCGCACACTGCGATGAAGAGGGGCCCCCCGCTTGCCACAACTAGAGAAAGCCCTCGCACAGAAATGAAGACCCAACACAGCCCTAAATCAATAAATAAATTAAGGAAAAAAACGAGTAAATCCTATTTTAAAAAAAAAGGAGAAAATAAAAAATAAATAGAAAAATGACAAATATATAACAAACAATATCAATAATTATATTAAATCTGAATTATCTAAACACCCTAATCAAAAGGCAGAAATTGAAAGACTGCATAAAAAAGCAAAGTCCAATCCTGTCTACAAGAGACACAACGCTGATTCAAAAACACAAATAAATGCAAAGTTAAATTTTGGGAAAAGATACTCTTTGCAAATAGTAACCCAAAGAGAGCTAGAGTGCTGTATGGGGTTGAAGAGCATTCCCCCCAAATTTCATGTCTACTCAGAATCTGTGAATATGACCTCATTTGGAAATAGAGTCTTTGAAGATGTAATCAAGATAAGACAAGGTCATACTGAATTAAGGTGAGCTCTAATCCAATGATTGATGTACTGATAAGAAAATAGAAATTTGGACACAAACCCGCAGAGAGAACGCCATGTGATGATGGAGACAGAGATCTGAGTGATGTGTCTACAGGCCAAGGAACATCCAATATTCCTGGCAATTACCAAATACCAGGAACAGGCAGGGAAACATTCTTCCCTTGAGAATCCTAGAGCCTTGAAAGAAAACATGACCCTGACAACACCTTGATTTCAGAGTTCTAGCCTCCAGAACTGTGACAGAATCAAGTTCTGTTGTTTTAAGCTCCCCAGTTTAGATATCATCAGAGACAAAATGGGACATTTCATAATGATAAAAAGGGTCCATCTGTCAGAAAGATGTAACAATTAAAATGTAAATGCACTTACAATAGAACTCCAAGATACATGAAGCTAGAGAATTCCCTGGTGGTCCAGTGGTCAGCACTAGGTGCTTCCACTGCTGGGACCCGGGTTCAATCCCTGGTCAGTGAAAAAATACATGAAGCTAAAACTGACAGATTTAAAAGGAGAAATATACAACTCAACATATACAGTTGTAGATTTCAAGACCCCATTTTAAATATTTAATAGAACAACTAGTCAGAAAATGAGCAAAACATGAACAGTACTACCAACAAATGCACCCTAACTAGTATATACAGAATACACCACCCAATAACTGGAGAATACACATTCTTTTCAAGAACACATGGAACATTTCCAGGAAAAATGACATGCTATGCCATAAAAGTATAAAAGTCTCAATAAATAAAAAGGTTTGAAATCATGCAAAGTACGATCTCTGAAGGTATTGTTGTCCCTTACATCTGTCACCCCAACCCAGAATTGCAGCTGCGGAGACTGTGGGAATTTGTGCTCCTCCAGTTAAAATTCCTCTCTCTGAATCCAGTAAAATCCAAGCTTCCCCAGGAACAGAAGCTCTGCGAGGGCAGGGACTTTGTCTTGTGTCCTCCATGCCTCAAGCGATGTCTAGAACAAGCACCAGCAAGGATATCCTCGCCCTACAGACTGTTTTCCTTCTAACGGAAACGTTATATTACACGTACACGCAACATCCGAACTTGGTAACTTCCCAGTTATGAAGAGTTGATTATATGCCAGGCATGCCTTAGGCATTTCACATGTCACTTAATCCTCACCAATGTCACATTATTATTCCATTCTTCAAAGATACAATTTGAGGGACTTCCCTGGTGGTCCAGTGGCTAAGACTCCACGCTCCCAGTGCAGGGGGCCTGGGTTCGATCCCTGGTCAGGGAACTAGATCTCACATGCATGCGGCAACTAAAAAGATTCCGCATGCAGCAACTAAGACCCGGAGCAGTCAAATAAATGTATGAATGAATGAATGAATGATACAATTTGAGGCCCAGAGAGGTTGAGTAACTTGTCGCAAGTCACACAGAGAGTCAGCGGCTGAGGTGGGATGTTAGCCTAGGCCTGGTGGCCCCAGAGCCTGAGCTGTCATCTCTCTGTCACACAGCCTGAGCAAAGTCACAATCCCAGACACAGTCACCTTCTGAAGAAAGTGACTCCAAGTTCTGTCATCCTAATAAAAACCTCAGGCCTCATGATTTCTAAATGACACCCAGCCTGAAGCTCAGGACCTCGTTCTGGAACTCCAAGTCCCTCTCTACGGCTGGAGTTTAAGTAGCCTGGAATGTTCTCCAGTGCTTCTTAGGGCATTTGAAGTGGTAGGAGAACAAGGGAAGGGACCAGCTGTGTGAGCTGAGGATACTGTCTCCAGAGGGACTGAGCCCCTTCCTGGCTCACGTGAGACCTTTGGGAGAGCGGGATGTGGGATGTCTATGGAGGGGCGAGGAGCTCCCCCATCCTTCTTCCTGGTGCCGTATTCACGGGTACCCACGTTCCACATACCACGGATGACCTGGGCATGTCTCATCCCGGAAACTCTAAGGAACTTGACTGCAAGAGGTATATACCAGGAACTGCATATAGAACCACCCTTCAAGGGCCTTTCTCTGCTGCAAGGTTCAAGCTGTTTTTACAAAGGCCCCTGTGAGGTAATAGAAAATACATACAGTTGACCCTTGAACAAAGTGGCGGTTAAGGCCACTGGCTCCTGCGCCTTCAAAAATCCAAGCATGACTTTACAGTCGGTCCTCCCTATTCACGGTTCCAATCCATGGATTCAACCAACCATGGATGGTATCGTGCTGTATTTATTGGAAAATAAAATCCATATATAAGTGGACCTGGGCAGGTAAAACCCATGTTATTCAAAGGTCAAATATAGCAACCCAAATCTCTCATTTATCACTGATATTTATTGAAACTCTTTAAAATCACATTATCTAAAGAATGCCCCATTTAGGCAGCTCTTCCACGAATTTATTGGTCTCTATGCTTGTCTATAGACTGGGCAATCCCTTCGCAGTTGGGGCGGGATTAGAAGTGGATTCAACAACAGACGCATATTTCAGGTATGGTTTGGGTACTTTTTTTATACTTTTAACTATAGGTTCTGACTGTTCTTCCCTTTTACAATTGTTTTTTAGATGCATATGTTTGTATGTGTACACATGAATGTGTATAATAATTATTATTATGGATATTTCGGACATCATACAGTACAGAAATTTTTGAAGCAGATGTTCACTTTGTAATATCAAAGGCACGAAAGAACTTAACACAGAAAAATAAAACAGATAATTTATGCAGTCTTTTTATTAAACATTTTGGTGCTTGGGGGGAAAAAGTAAAAAAGGTCAAATATATATTGGTCTCTGCTCCTGGCTCCTGGCTCCTGGCACAGAGTTCCTAAAACACTTGTAATTTCCCAAGTGATAAGAGCCCTGGGATCATCTTGAGTTCTACTGAGGTGACTCTGGGTGAGCTTCTCCATGGCTCCTGGATAGGGGGTGGTTGTCAGGAAGACCAAATCATGATTATTAGGAGCTTGGAAGTTTCAGTGCCACCCTCCATCCTTCAGAGAGGAGACAGGGGCTGGAAACTGAGTTAATAATTCAGCATGCCCATGTGAGGAAGCCCCCATGAAATGCCAATAGTACAAGGTTCAGAGGGCTTCCAGGTGGGTGAACGAATCCACATACTAGGAGGGTGACTCATCTCAACTCCACGGGGACAGAGGTGCCTGCACTCGGGACCCTCCCAGACCTCATTCTGTATATCTCCTCATCTGACTGTTCATCTCTGCCCTTTATTATACCCTTTAGTAAACTGATAAACGTGTCTCTCTGAGTTCTGTGAGCCGCCCTAGCAAATGAATCAAACCCAAGGAAGAAGTCCACTGGATCCTCTGACCTACAGCCCACTGGTCAGAAGCACAGATGACAACCTGGGCTTGAGGCTGGCGCTGGAAGTGTGTGCTGTGGTGGTGGAGGCAGTCTTGTGGACCTGAGCGCTTAACCTGTGGGATCTGACGCTACCATGGGGTAGTGTCAGGACTGGGTGGACCTGTTGGTGGCCACAGAGAATCGCTTGGGGTATGGAAAACCTCCACACACTTGGTGACCAGAAATGTCAGAAGTGAAGTGTTTGGTGTGAGTGTGGAGTAGTATGAGACATGCAGGAGAAGGAAACACCAGAGGGAAAAACTGGTGTTTCCGACTCAGGCCACATCTACTTTTGTGGAAGCGTGGGCAGCCCTGGGATGGACGAAGCGGACAGGGAGAGACTGGGGAGAAACCTTACATAAAAAAGATCTATGTGAGGGCTTCCCTGGTGGCACAGTCATTGAGAGTCCTCCTGCCGATGCAGGGGACACAGGTTCGTGCCCCAGCCCGGGAAGATCCCACATGCCACGGAGCGGCTGGGCCCGTGAGCCATGGCCGCTGAGCCTGCGTGTCTGGAGCCTGTGCTCCGCAACGAGAGAGGCCACAATAGTGAGAGGCCTGAGTACCGCAAAAAAAAAAAAAAAGAAAAGACCTATGTGGTCCATGTTTGTACAGCATGCTATGCAGGAAGAGTTTGCTGCAATCAATCTGTCAAAGAAAGGCAAAAGGAGCTTTCACAAGTAAACTCTTCCGGTACGTGAAAGCATTTCATTTTATTGTTTAACATCCTAATTGGGAGAAAAAAAAAATCTCCCATCACGTGTTCACAATTAGATTTTTTTTTTTTTCTTTCTTTCTTCAAAGAATATTAAGGGAAGTTCCCTGGCGGTCCAGAGGTTAGCACTCGGCACTTTCACTGCCCTGGCCTGGGTTCCATCCCTGGTCGGGGAAGTAAGATCCCGAAAGTCATGTGGTGTGGCCAAAAAAAAAAAAAAAAAAAAAAAAGAATTATCCAGTGAGTGTAACATCACGTGCATAGCATCTTGAGAACCGCGATTCCGGTTCTTTGGGGGCAGAAGAGTGTGACAGGCCTTCCTAAAGGAGGGGGTCAAGGGCTCCACTGAAGGGTATGGCAGTTCTACCTGCAAAGTGCTTAAGAGCTACCGAGACCTCAGGCTAAAGAAATAGTAAGTCTTATTTTACTCAGCACGATTGTGAGATACAAAACTCTGGCTCATTAAATGTTTTGATTAATAGGGACTTTATGATCCATGTGGTATATGGTCCATCCATTTAGGGAGGGTTAATACACACTCAACAATGAAACAGACTTTCATTTGACCTTGATGATGATCAGGGCACTTCAAAGACTTTGGATGAAGGAGTGTGGGTAACACGGCAGGGAAGATCCAATGGGAAGACTTAATGAAAGGCTATGAATTTGAAACTGAGGATGCTGGCTTCAATGAGCCACTGCAGTTTTTGATGGGTGGATAGACGTGATGAACGCTGTGTTTTTGAAAGATTAACCTGATAATGATGTTCAGGGAAGAGGGGAGGTAGAGGGGCGAAAGCAAGAAGAGCAGCCAGAGGCAGGTGTAGTAACCGAAGCGTGGAATGATTGCGGTAGCGTCAGAGACAGACAGTTTTGAGTTGTTTGGTGTCCAAGTAGGAGACACAAAGAGCAGAGAGAGGGGAAAGGGTAGTTGAGGATTTTGCAGCTTGTATCTTAGGAGCATCAATCTAAGGTCTATGTAAGAAAAGTCCTTCTTTAGAGGCTCCAAGTCTGGCCCTATTCTAGCCACGTCCCTCCCTATGAGTGAGACATCTGTGAGGTCAAGGGGATATGGGCACCCCAAGACTATAACCTTCCCCCTTTCTAGACTATTCTGGGTACCTGAGAACCTGATGCTTCACTGTCCAAATAGCCCAGCTCATGGCCTGGGCCTATACAGGCTTCTTCCCTGGGTCCATTCTCTGAAGAGTCAATGGTATGGCTGGTGTGTGCGCCTCTAGGCCTGAGAGGTGGCCAAAAGGCAGCTGTTTGTGGGAGGTGCTGGGTGAGTGGGCGGAGCTTGAATTTCCTGGCTACGGAGTCCCCGCGCATGATGCAAAACCAACCCCTCACAGTGTAGGATGGAGTCAAGGGGGCGGGCCATGGACAGGGGCCAGGGTCGTCCCTTCCAGTATTACCAAGGTCTGGCATGGAACTCCTGTGAGTCTGAAAATTATTAAAATCCTGATCTTCCAGGTCATTCTCGTAAATGTATATTTGTAAGGTAGGAAGATAGACATATTGTTTAGCAGCTTATCAGCTCGTTTATAACTTCAAAGTATTTAGACATATGGCTTCCCTTTGTACTCTTGCCCTACAACTATTAGGTGTATGTGGGCCTGCTTTTTAGCCAAATATATTCCTTTTTTAGTTTCTCAGGGTGACTTTTCTTCCAATTTTCTCTTTTCTGAGGGCTTACCTCTTGGGTTGTCCCTTAGACTATCCAGAACAATTCTTTTGTTAATTGGCTTACCAGTTTCTTGTTTGTTTGTTTGGCCGTGCCACGTGCGTGGCTTGTGGGATCTTAGTTCCCCAACCAGGGACTGAACCTGCACCCTTGGCAGTGAAAAACGTGAAGTCCTAACCACTGGACTGCCAGGGGATTCCCCTCAGTTTTTTAAATTATTGATTTGTAATTCCTTGTATATCTCAGCTATGAGGCCTTTGTCAGATACATATGTGTATGTACACACGCGCACACACACATCAGACATATTCTACTCTCTTGTTTTCCTTTTTATTCTCTTGATGATGTCTTCTGATGAATAAAAGTTCATAATTTTAAGGTTGCCATTTTATCAGTTTTTTCCTTTATTCATAGAGATTTTTGTGTCTGCTTTGAGAAATCTTTATCTAGCGGAAGATCATAAATATTTTTCTTCTTTCTGTTTTCCTCAAGCAGGTTTATTGCTTCACTTTTCACATTTAGATGCATTATATCACAATGAATCTGCAACTAATATTTTTCTTTTTGCAACTGATTTTTGTGTGTGGTAGAGGTCAAGATTAATTTTGTTTTCCAAGTGCATATCCATTGACCCAGCTCCATTTATTGAAAAGTCCATCCTTTCTCCTATTGATGTGCAATGTTGCCTTTGTTATAAACAAAGTGACTATATATGCATAGGTTCTTTCCATTGGTCTATTTGTTTCTCCTTGTACCAAAATCATAGTTTCGTAATTACTATAGCTTTGTACTTAAATATTATAATTTTACAGTTCTTGATATCTGGTAGTGTTAAGTCCTCCAACTTTCTTGGTCAAGATTGTCTTTGCTATTCTTGGTCCTTTGCATTACCGTGTAAATTTTAGAATTGCCTTGTCAATTCTCAAAAACTGTTCCGTTTTCTATTTCCTTGGTTTCTTCCCTTCCACTTACTTTGGATTTGATTTGATATTCTTTTCATAGATGAAACAGATGACAATAGAGATGAAAGCTTAGATAATTGATTTTCAGTCTTTCTTCTTTTTCTAACATATGTTCTGTAGAATGTAAATTTCCATTTAAGCACAGCTTCAGTCTGCGTTCTACCAGTTTTGATACACCACATCTTTATTACCATTCAGTTAAAAAATTTTTTTTCATACTGTTGCGATTTCTTCGTTGACTCATGGGCTACTGAAGGGTTTTACCTGATGTCCAAGCAGCTTGATTCCACTGCAGTCAGAGAAAGCGCTCAAAATTATATCAGTCCTTTGAAATTTGTCGAGGCTTACCTTATAACGCAGCATATAACGAGTTTTGGTAAATGTCTTACAACGTTTTGTCCCACTATTGTTATTGACTGTGTATCCTGCCTCCAAGAGAAGAAGGAGAAGGCAAGTGCAAATTCTAAGGTCCAGCCTAGGAAGAAAGGCACAGTACTTCATTTACATGTAGTAAATGAAGATACTTATGTATCCACATGGCCAGGCCTAATGCAAAGGAGCATGGGAAGCTGAATTCTCAGACAGGGTGTTCCCTCTGTAAGATAGCAAGAGAGCTGCACGCTGTCCCACACCATCTTCCAGCTAAGCAACTCCAGTTGGGGGAAAAAAGAGAGTCTTTCTCCATAGCTCAGGTAGAAAAATCCCGGAGAGAATCAGATTCGCCAAATTTGGATCACTCTCCTATGTTTCTCCAATCACGATGGCAAACGGGGTGGAGTAGTCCTGTTGGGCCAAGATATTCATTTTCCTGTGTCCAGAACGGTCAGTGTCAATCCCAACAGAATCACATAAAACGGACTCCAAGGGGAAAGATGGATTCTATTCTTAAGAAAAGGGGTGCTGTACAAGAACTAAAACAAACAAAAAAGATGTTCACTGCAAAGTGTAGGTGAGAAAAAGGAGAGAAGTACTACTGGATTTGGAAATTCAGAGGTCGCTGATGTTCCTAATGACATCCGTGGCTGCGGAGTGGCAGAGAGAGAAGCCAGCTTGCCGGGGTGAGTGGGTGATGCAGGAGGATTGAGTGAGTGAAGAGGACGGGGGTGGGGGGCACGATGAAAGTGGGTGTCACTTCCGGGATGACTGGCTGTGAAGAGAAGCAGCTACAATGTCTGGGCCTGAGTTCCCCAAAAAGGGGGCCCTGGTACAGGGATTTGAGAGCAAGTAGTTTATTTGGGAAGTGATCCCAAGAGACGTGGTATAGTAAACCAGGAAAAGGAAGGACTCCAACAAGAGAAGGTGCGTGAATGAGCGGGTTACAAGCTGTGGACAACGGGAACGCTTCTGCAGATGACCTCGAAGTAGGGTGTAGGATATATGCCTCCCTGCCGGTTCGTTCACTGGAGGGGTGAGGAAGCTGGAGAACTATCTACCAACTTTTTTTTTTTTTTTTTTCTTTTTTGCGGTATGCGGGCCTCTCACCGTTGTGGCCTCTCCCGTGGCGGAGCACAGGCTCAGTGGCCATGGCTCACGGGCCCAGCCGCTCCGCGGCATGTGGGATCTTCCCGGATCGGGGCACGAACCCGTGTCCCCTGCATCGGCAGGAGGACTCTCAACCACTGCGCCACCAGGGAAACCCTCTACCAACTCTTATTCCTCCTGGATGTCTGAGTGCTGGGGGCGGGGTTGGGGGGGGGTGAGGAAATGTAACCAACCCGGCACTCCTGAGTCTGCCGCATTCCTCCTCTGAGCGAGCTTCCCTCCAGCGGTTGCCGAGCTGGAGGCTTGGGCGTAGAATAAGCGAGTACTCGCCGCTGGGAACGTGGGCAAAATGGGAGAGAGGAGAGCGCCTTTACGATATGCTAATTAGACACCATGAGCACAGGGAGAGCAGGACGGGGAGACGTCCCAGGATGCTCTTTCTCTAAAGAGTAAAAGATATGAGGCGTGTGGCTGATGCGGCTATCTCATGCGGAAGTGTAGGAAGTTTACGGGAAATCTGATAGAGTCCTTTCTCTGTCCCTCAAATGGACCAAAAATCGTTTCCTAAAAGGAAGTCAGAGTGAGATCAGGGCCGAAGGGACTTTCAAGAACCCCGCCACGCACACACTCGAAAGGGGAAATCGTTCCGGAGAAGAGAAAGCGAGTGACCCAACGCCGGTAAACCGCAGGGCGGAGTCCAGGGCTCCCCAGAGCTTGTGTGCAAGCGCCCGGCGGAATCTGAAGTCACCCCCTGGCTGTGTGCCACGCAGGAGGTCTCAGCAGGTGAAAGGAGCATTCGACCCAAAGGGAAACCAACAGCCACCGGAACGCTTCTGGTTCTCCGCCGTCTTTAAGCAGGAAAGCCAAAGAAGCGCATCTTGGACGCAGGATGGGGCCGCAGAACTTTTTGGTTTTATCCATAAAACGTCCCTTTGAAATAGTGGGTGGGAAGCTACCGGAGCAAGCCCCCTAGAAAGGGATCTTCCGCTGGCACCGCCGCCCCCCTCCGCCCCCAGCAGTGACCCTGGGCTCGGGAGGACTGCCCCACCCTCCGGTCCCTCTGGGGACCGGCTCCCGAGGCTGCAGCTTAAGCCGCGCGCCCCTCCTCCAGCCCCCGCATCCTCCGCCGCCGGCAGCCGGCTCAGGGAGGGTGCGGGGCGCGCCCCGGGCGCACAGACTCCCCCCCCGCCCGCCGCCGCCGGGCTGGCCGCGCGGAATCACGGGCCGGAGGCGGGGCTGCGCCGGCGGTGGGCGCGGCGTCCGGGCTGCGCTCGCCGCTCGGGCCGACGCGCGGGCACCCGGGCGCGGGCCGCCAGGGGAACCCTAGCTGCGCGGGGGCCGGGCACGGCGGCGCGGCCGGAGCGTGCGGGCGGGGTCGGCGGGGCCAGATCCCGGCTGGCGCCCGGGCGGTTCCTACGCTGAGCCGCCGCCTGGCCGGCTGGTTCCTGCGGCGGCTGCCGGGGCGGCCCGGTCGCGCGGCCCTTCGCCATGTACACCTTCGTGGTGCGCGACGAGAACAGCAGCGTCTACGCCGAGGTCTCCCGGCTGCTGCTCGCCACCGGCCACTGGAAGAGGCTGCGGCGGGACAACCCCAGGTTCAACCTGATGCTGGGAGAAAGGAACCGGCTGCCCTTTGGGAGACTGGGTGAGCTTCCCCGTTTCGCGCCCTCCCGCTCCTCCCGGTAGAACGAGCGCTTTTGTCTTAAGGTCAGAAACCTTCCACTCTGTCGTTCCTCGGGCGGATAAAAAAATGCATCCCTAAAGGGCTAAGGCCGTCGTTTTTCATGCCTTCTCGGGTCCCAAATCGAATTCGGGGCGGGAGTGTCGGTGCGGGCCCCCGGGACGGCGGCTGCCTCCTGACAATGACCCGGCCCTGCAGCCCCGGGGGCGTCGGCCTCGGGAGCGGGGAGCCAATGCCGCGCGTTCCCCGGATTCCCCGGTCCTGACGCCCCCAAATCGGGCAGGTCGGCTGGGCAGATCGCCGGGCGGGGCGAGGCTCCGCGGAGCTGGCGGCTGACCATCTTGCAAATTTCCACCACGGGGGATTCCGCCCTGTCTGTGTTGGCTCGGGAGGGGAGCTTGTGTGTGTTGAAAACCCTGAGGATTCAGCTCCCCGAAGGCTCAGATAAAGCGGCAGGGGATTTGGAAAAGACCTCTGGATTGCGAAAACGGGAGCTTCAGCAGTGAGCCCAGCCCGGGGAAGGGCGGAAGGGTGTCTGATTTTAGACCTTCCCTTAGTTTCACCAAAGAACACGTTTTCACACTTGCGCATTGAATGCAGATTTTACGTGACCCAGGTTTCTCTGCCCTACTGTCTCCGAGGGAGTTCCCTTCATTGACACGGTTGAAGCTGGCGCCCCCATGCCTACATCTTCCCCTGTAGGAAGAGGCAGGGGGAAGGAGAGGACCAACGGCTCCTTTTTAGATGACGTAATCCAGAAGTTGTGCAGATCATTGCCATTTACATCCCACTGACCTGCACATAGTCTCACGGCCTCTCCTCCCTGCATAGTCATCCGGAATTGCAGCCTCACTCAGGGTCGCCGTGTGCCCTACCAAAATTCCCCTGGGGTGGGCACCCCATCGTACTGCCAAAGATAGAAGGGGAGAAAATAATGAGGAAAAGTCATCTCTGCCTTGGAGGGCATCCCAGAGAGAACAGTTGTATGTCCAGGAGAGGAGACAGTTTTTAGAAATAGGTGTGGTCAGCGGGTTGGAGAGGTTGAATAGGCAAAGACTGAAAATAGCCATTTGGAACTGACTAGCCCTTGGTGAGCTGACAGAGCACAGTTGGGTGGGAGCCTGTAGAATTGTAATGATTTGAGGAATGAAGGGGGTTTCAGCCTAGTCTTCCTGATATTTTTTCTTTGAAATGAGACCATGGACAACTTTTTATTGTTATACAAATTTATGATGTGTGTTGGGGACTCCATGGAAGGGCTGATTCCAACCCCCAGAAACCTTCGAATACAGAGAATGGGCCTGGAGATTGATTCCCTTTTGTTAAACTGTCTCCCCAGGAAGCCCTCAGCGAGAAGAATATCTTCCCTGAAAGAAGAAAACCTGCTTACAGTTGAGAACGTTTATTTCCTCCTTGCTCTGTCTGCTCCCCTGCCTGCCTGACTTTCCTCTTTGGACTGATCAGTGCCCAGCTGAAAGAGCTTAGGTGGAATCCTAAAATTAAAAACTGACAAAAACGGCTCTTTGCAGGGGTGATCGGCGTTGCTGTGAGGCTCAGGACTAGGGTGTAGGATTAGGGTTAGGAGCAGAGTCCTAGAAGGTCCGAATCCTAAGCAGGTACCATGAAGTCAGCAACTGCTCAGGGAACATTTGCTTTTTATGGGAAAGAAAACAGCATCCGATTGGGAGTTTGGGATTAGCAGATGCAAACTATTACATATGTATAACCGGATCACTTTGCTGTATACCAGAAACTAACACAACAGTGTAACTCAACTATAGTCCAATATAAAATTTAAAAAAAGAAAAATTCTAAAAAGAATGTCAGCCAAACCCCCCCCATACTTCAATAAAATAAACATTTTTTAAAAGGTTAGCATCTTAAAAAACAAAGAAGAAGAAAAAACAAAAAGAAAAACAAAACAAAAAAACCAGCATCCCACAACCAGATGGTTATAATATGCCTTCATTGTTAAGGATATTTACCTTTCACACAGTTCGAAACCCAAGGAGATGGCCCAGCGGATAAAGGCCAAGGAATGCTGCTGCCTTGGTGATGTGAAGGTGGGTAGTTCAGGTGTGAACCAGTCCATCTGTCCAGGGAGATGGTGAGAGCTAGTTAGCGCCTGAAACTTTTTATTTGATTGTATGCTGTTCTCAGATGAATTATTCTTAAACCTCTGGCATCTTCAGTTCAAGCTCCCATTGTTGGGTTCTACTTTGTGTTGCTGAAAACTGCATTTTGTTAAGATGTTAAACATAAATTGAGGCTTTTATAGAGATTATCATACTCAGTGAAGTAAGTCAGACAGAGAAGGATAAATATATGATATCACTTATATGTTGAATCTAAAAAATAGTACAAATTAATTTATTTACAAAACAGAAACAGACACACACATAGAAAACAAACTTATGGTTGCCAAAGGGGAGGGGGGGGAGGGATAAATTAGGAGTATGAGACTAACAGATGCACACTACTACATAAAAAATAAACAAAAAGGATTTACTGGATAGCACAGGGAACTATATTCAATATCTTGTGATAACCTATAATGGAAAAGAATCTGAAATATATATATGTATAACTGAATCACTTTGCTGTACATCTGAAACTAACACAGTATTGTAAGTCAACTCTACTATAATAAATTGTTTTTTAATTGAGGCTTTTGTTTTTATTTGTATCCTTTTGCCCTAATTTTAAAGAGGAGGGGGCATGCGGTACAATCTATGGAAAATGGGTTTCCCTGTGAGAGGACGCACAGAACATCCTCAGGGCTTCTGAATTTACAGACACGGCCTCTTGGAGCATCTAGTGGCCCTCCTAGAAGCTTGCACAGGGAGACATGCTTGAGAACAGCAGGATCGTAGTTCTCCTACCTTCCTTGATGACTGTAGAAAGCAAGGGTAGCAACATCAAAAGCCTAACTGTTTAAGTCCTTACTGTACAGAGATGACTAACTCCATATGTGTTAAGCCATGTGTGCAGTGCAGTGGGGATCCAGGAGAGGCGAAATAGAAAATACTCTCCCACCCAAAGAAGAAAAAACAGAGGCAGCAGTGGTCTTTGGCAGACCTACGATGGCGGTATCATAATAGCCACTGTGGGGAGGGTGAGAATTGCCAGTGAGACGCTGAGCAAAGGGGCGTAGGGGGGCCGGGCCACTGAATCGCTCCCTTTCCAACACCCAGTCCTGAAAGGGGAGAATGACAAGCTAAGCGTGACCCTGCTCTCCCTCCTGTGTGCTGGTGTTGACATTGTCATTTCCCACTTGAGAAATTGTCTGTTCCCCTTCTGAGCCTCTTCTTCCCTTCACAGGTCACGAGCCTGGCCTGATGCAGTTGGTGAATTACTACAGGGGAGCTGACAAACTGTGTCGCAAAGCTTCTTTAGTGAAGTAAGTGTTCTTTACGACCCGTGTTTTCCACTTTTCACCTGAACCTTTTGGGCTTTCATCCTGAAGCACTTAAGCAAAAGTGTGAGGTCGTCTTTAAAGGGAGAAGACACTTTTATTTAAAAAGCCAGCAAAGATCAGCTTTTAGTCCCAGTCCAAACTTGGCCGTACGTGCCTGTCTGTCCCTTAAGTTGAGGCTCCCTAGAAGCAGAGCCTGAGACAGGGCTTCTGGCGGAAGTGATTTATAAGGGGAGGGCTTGCAGGAGAAACGCGCTGAGAACCAAGGGCAGGGCATCTGGGGAAGACGTGAAGCGAGGAGGTGATTTCAGCTGAAGTCTCGCCTCTGCCTGACTCCATGGAGCAGCAGTGAACAGCCCCTCCACGTTCTCTACTCTGACGTCGCCCAGCCACCGGCTTTGGGCGGGACACAGCTTCCCCAGCGCTTCTAGGCACGGGCTGGTCCCCGGAGAAGAGACGCGCCTAAGCCCCTGGCAGCCAAAGCTCAGCAGCCAGGGGTCCCTCAGAAGGGACACCTGGGCAGAATATACCGGTGTCTACCGCACCACCCACCTCTGAGCAGTGGGCTTGCAGCCAGGTGCCGAAAGAACCGTGTCATAAGGCGGAAGGAAGCAGCCTTATACAGTGATAAGATGTAGGATCAGCAGCTTGGGTTTTAATTTCAGCTCTTAGCAGTTTGGGCGAATGTTCTGATCCCTCTAAGCCTCGGTGCCTCCCTCCTAAAGAGGTTGTGATGGACGTAAAGCGTGTAGCACGGTGACACAGAGTGAGCGTTTGACGCTATGCCTTAGTTTCCTTTTCTGTGAAACGAGGATGATAATAGCAGCTACCTCAGGGTTGTTGTGAGGATTGGTTGAGTTACTTTACAGAAACGCCCGGAATAATGCGCGTGTCAGAGTTCACACTGTATAAATGAAAGGTGGGTGTGGCCCCCCAAATCAGGTCTCCAGCATTCCCTCCACAGTGGCTTGTGAACATGTGTGTGTAGCCAAACGAATCATTTAGGTAAGAAGACACTAGAAGACTTGACCCAAAGCAAAGGCTCTTTTCCCCAGTCGCACAGCTTTCCGGGCTCTCTAGCTGTTCACTAGTTTGAGTGCTGGTAGGAATATTTCCACCTTTTTGTTCACTCACTGCCCCCACTAACTTATGTATCCACTTCTTCCTGTGACGGATTTTCATGATTTACCAGCTGTCCTGAAGGAGAACGAGGCTTTCTGAAGTCTTACATATTTTCACATTTAGAGTGCAAACAGTTGTTTCAGCAGAACTAGAAGCAGCACACGATTATTCATCCAGATTGTCCATTTAGAAATTTTTTTTTTTTAATTTTATTTATTTTTGGCTGTGTTGGGTCTTCGTTTCTGTGCGAGGGCTTTCTCTAGTTGCGGCAAGTGGGGGCCACTCTTCATCGCGGTGCGCGGGCCTCTCACTGTCGCGGCCTCTCTTGTTGCGGAGCACAGGCTCCAGACGCGCAGGCTCAGTAATTGTGGCTCACGGGCCTAGTTGCTCCGCGGCATGTGGGATCTTCCCAGACCAGGGCTCGAACCCGTGTCCCCTGCATTGGCAGGCAGGTTCTCAACCACTGCGCCACCGGAGAAGCCCCATTTGGAAATTTTTATAAAATGCTTACTCATTCTTTATTCTATGATGATTTTTTTTCCTAAAGATAGAGGTTGAATTCTGTTTTTGAAGTAGAAAGCAGAGGGTGCTGTAAAAAGTAATGTTCTCTATATTTGCATACTTGGCAGCTATAATAGGGTGAAGAGAGTACAGAGCTGGAGTCGTGAGCAGGTCTGAATAGGTATCCGGACCTCTGTGACCTTGGACAGTACCACTCAGAATCTGTGGGGAGGGAGGTGATCACACCTGCCCTTTGCTGTTCTGCAGCACGCGGCGTGGTCTGTCATGACACCTTATAAATGACGACGTGACTTATGCAGACAAGGGGTTGTCATCATTCTCATAAGCTTCCTTCGTTCTCTCAGGTGTCCTGCGAGGGACTGTAGTAATTCCAGGAGGGAATGATTACCTTTGTCATTTTGTCTCTCTCCCATAGTTTGTATGGCTCAAAAGAGCTCCAGAAAGTTAAAAAAATGTCATCTCAGGTGGCAGTCAGAGAAGACAGCCAGGTTGCCCGTGGCCGTAGCAGTTAGTGTCGAGCCAGGACGGTTCTCCTCTGTACAAATGGGCCCCGTGGGCAGTGTGCCTGGGCATCCCTCGAGGTTCCCAGGGCCTTGATGGGGTTCCATGCTGGACCCTGTACAGTCTGTCACGCCTGTCACTTCCAGGAGCTTTAGAAATTCATCAGGGCCCCATGGCCATAGTCTCAGAGTGCTCAAGGGCTGTCCTCCTGGCCCTGATTCGAGCTTTCTTTTCCTCTTGTTAGCGTTTCTCACATCTCGTGTGCGATGCGACTAAACCTCCACTTGTGGCTGCTTCCCAAATGGGCCTTTTTTGGAAAGGGAACAAACGCTAGAGATTTCCGGTAGAAACTGAACTGGGTTCTGTACAGGAAATGAGGGCTTCAGATGAAGGGCATTCTGCAGACCAGCGCTGGCCAACAGAAATAGAATGCTGGCCACATGTGGCATTTTAAATTGCTTAGTAGCCCCATTAAATTGAGTGCAAAGAAACCGGTACAATTTATTTTAATAATGTATTTTATTTAACCAAATAAATCCAAAACGTCATGTAATTAATATTAAAAACAACTAATGGGATATATTCTTTTTTTTTTCTGGTGTGTATATTTTACATTTATAGCACAACTAAGCTCAGATATTAAATTTTCATTGGAAGTCCTATGTTTAGATTTCATAAAAATGTGTGGTTGAAAAGGTAGATTTACATATGCAAGTCATTCTGACAAACGTAAAAGTTTTTCAATAACTGTATTAAATACCAGAATATAATTTTCCTTTAATAGTCACATGTACATTGACAAAGCAGGTTCATAACATGAGAAGAATTGACTTGACTTTGAAGCAAAAGCATATCGTTTTTAAAACTATGTCCAAGTTAAGTAAATTCACCAACTCATGTGTCAACTCAGTATTATGAATATTGAATTCAGAGGAGGTATTGAATACATTGAAAAGAAACTCTAAATTTATCATTATCAACAAAGTGTTCTTCAAATTTTTCTTTAGTTTTTGCAGCCAGTTTGCATAATGTTGTCTGTTACAAGGAAAATCTTATGCATACTGAGTCATAAAACTGTGTAAAATCATTATTATTGACTTATATTATGAAGTTGGAACACAAATTCTCACACCTGTTGGTCTACATCACAAGTAAGATCTTTTTTTCCAACTTCCTTGGAGCTTGAAATTTAGCTTGTTCATATGCAGCGTGGTTATAGGTGAAAAAATGTAAACCACACTGCATTTTTTATCTTTGATTATTGAATGAGGTAATAGTTGCATGAAAAGAACGATTTGACAAGCATTCCTCTTATTTTAAGAAACTGGAGTTTACAGTACGGGGAAACCTTGTAAAACTCTTCCATCTCTCAGTCAGTGAGCATTGGCAAAGAACACAGAATCATTAAATTCATCATCTTGTGTTTCTTTCATGGTTCTATACCTGCAAACCATTGTAGCATTTGCAAGCATATACTGAACCATTTCAACAACTGTATCCATACTGAGTGCAAACGTTCTCAGTATGTATCTTGCGGGCTTCCCCAATGGCGCAGTGGTTGAGAGTCCGCCTGCCGATGCAGGGGACACGGGTTTGTGCCCCGGTCTGGGAAGATCCCACGCTGCGGAGCAGCTAGGCCTGTGAGTCATGGCTGCTGAGCCTGCGCGTCTGGAGCCTGTGCTCCGCAACGGGAGAGGCCACAACAGTGAGAGGCCCGCGTACCGCAAAAAAAAAAAAAAAAAATGTATCATGCAATGAAGCAGATGTTTCCAATACGTATGGTACAACAAAATAAAGCAATAAAGCAAACGTCAGTCTATTAAAATCCCAGTAAATCCAGATTTTAACCCAACCTAGCTGAAGTAATGTCTGTCATGATAGAAGCTGACTTTTCACATGTAGATGAAATTCTTCTTGGACAAATGTAAAAGATTAGGAAATATCCTCACCACGAGTTTACATTTTAGGCTGCAATTTGACAATAATTTTTTCCTATATTTGGAAATCTTTTGAGGCAAAACATACAAAGTATTAATTGGGCAGCATCTCTTATGTCACTCAACTCATCTAAAGCTAAGGAAAAATATTTCAAAATTTTCCGGTTTTGAATCAATCTTTAATATTGTTAGAAATGCTTTGTACTCTATGGGCAATTATTGATGGCTTAACTAAAGATTGTTCACTTTTTATAAAATATCTTTTTAGTCTTTTCCTCAAAATAATTTCTATTACCACATTTCCATCTAAAAGGATGTTCGTTTTGCGTGTGTATGTAGGAATCCAAGCCACTTTAGAGCTGACCAAAGTTACAAGCTCAGATCCTAAGAAAAATATGTTGAAAGTTTTTTTGTTGAGTTTTTAATTCTGATTTCAGCCGCTAATTCCATTGCTTCTCTTTAGACTATTGAGAGGAAAACACCTATCAAATTCATTATGTATTTGCTGAAAATGTCTCCTTACACAACAAACTTCATTTTTGCTGCCACAGCACATTGTAATTGCCGTTTGTTAGGAAATTTGTGACACGTCTTCTTCTAGTGCTTATTTTTTTCTTTATTGTCTGGTCATAGTTCCAGCTTCTGCATCCCCACTCAATTCCGTGTCAGTAGAATGCCTTTGTTTTAAACTTAAAAGTTTGTCCGTACTCATTTTTTTAACTAGAAGACTAATTATACATTATTTACCAATTATGATTTACCTAGCAATCTCTGTAACTTGGCTGTGTGCATAATAAACACATTATAATGTTTCATCAGTGCCTGGAAAAAAATTCACATGAGCTGAATCCATCTGTTGTCCCCCAGTAGAACAGTGATGCATTTATGTCTAATTCCAGAAGTAGCACATGCGCCTGACATGCACGCCACCCTCTAACAACAACATCTGAGGTCACATGGTAGTTAAAGTGAAAACATCATCTACCGAAACAGTAATGTTGTACTTGGTGGAAACATATTTTACAGTGCTTCCGCTTTTAAATGAAAACCAAACAAAACGGAAAATTCAGTTTCCGAGTCGCATTGGCCACTTTTCAAGTGCTCGGAAGCCCTTGGAAACTCCACGTGGCTAGTGGCTGCCGTATTGGACAATGCAGATAGAGCTGAATGGTCAGTGAGTTAGAAATGTATTGATTTTTTTTGTTCCTTTGAGTTCTTTAAGTTAAATTCCATTGCCTCTAACGTAAAAATAGCTTTATTTAAAAATCTCAGTTTAAAGTTTCTTTTCATTATTTCTGCCATTGGCTCAGAGGCTGGGTTTTGGTGATGAATCATACCCCAGGCTTTAACAGTTCTGCTCTAGATAGAAGAGGGAGTGCAGCTCAGGGGAGGCCTGTGAATGTCTTTGGGCAGGTTTCTCCCTCCTCTGATTCCTGGGGAGCAAGGGTAGCTTTTTTTCTTTCTATTTTCTTTCTTTTTTTTTTTTTTTTGGCTGCACCTCGCGGTTTGAGGGATCTTAGTTCCCCAACCAGGGATTGAACCTGGGCCCTCGGCAGTGAGAGCCTGGAGTCCTAACCACTGGGCCACCAGGGAATTCCCAAGGATAGGTTTGGAATTAGGACATGGGAGTGATTCAGGGCTTATATCCTGCTTGTTTCTTACTACCTTTGTGATCTTGGGAAATTCACTTCTCTGTGACCCAGTGCCTCATCTGTGAAACGTGATGCTAGCGCCTCCCCCCAGGGGTCTGTTTGGAGAGGAGATACAGTGTGAAGCCTTTGTGTTTATTAAGTGCCTGCCCAGGGCCTTTCTTTATATTCCATTATATTATGGGGGTTTTTTTTGAGGGGGGGCAGGAGGTGTGTTTAGTTATGACCACTGGAGTCCCAGGTTCCATTAGAAAGATTCTTCCTTTATTCTGTCACGAAGCCAGGCTGAGCTAAAGGCAAGAAATGAAGAACGAAAATGTCTTTAGATAATTCCGATTCCTGAGTGTTAGCCTTTTCTCTCCAGAGTTGGGCCAAGGTGGTATTTTTTGCTAGTAATCCAAATGGTTTCCTCAGTTCTCCACTTTGATTTTTTCGGGTGGGTCTAGCTCAGCTACAGCATGTTCGGTGAAAAGATGTTGGTTCAGGATTACTTCAAGCTAAGTTTCCTTAGAGATGCATTGTAAAAGGAGCTGAAGTTCTGGACTTTAAGCCCCTTTTGAATTCACCGGAGCATGCCTATAAGGTCGCGGGTAACAGCTGTGAGCTGCCCCGTGGTGCCTTGGAGGTGTGCCCCGTGAGTGGGATAAAAAGGAGACCTAGCCCTGGTCGTGCCCGGCTTCCTTCAAGAGCTCTGGGGCAAAGCACTGGCTGTTCTGAATAGAGGGACGGAGGGTACTCAGAAGGGAGACTGACCCTCTGTCATCTGCCAGGCTCGTCAAGACCAGCCCAGAACTGGCTGAGTCCTGCACATGGTTCCCCGAGTCCTATGTGATTTATCCAACTAACCTCAAGACCCCAGTTGCTCCGGCTCAGAACGGAATCCACCCGCCAATCCAGAGCTCAAGGACAGATGAGAGAGAATTTTTCCTGGCTTCTTATAATAGAAAGAAAGAAGATGGAGAGGGCAACGTTTGGATTGCAAAGTCATCAGCCGGAGCCAAAGGTGAGTCGGCACTGTTGCCCCTTCTCCCTTCCCTGTAGGTTCCCATTGTGTTTTGTTAGATTCAAACGATGTCTTTAGATGTGTGGCTATTCTAATCTGAATCCTCGGGGGTGGAGACCTCGTTTCATTACATAGTTTAAAATATCTGCGTGCTGGTGACTTAGAAACGTGTATCTCCAAATCAACTAAAATAGAATAAAATAAAATTTTATAAAAAAATGAAATAAAGTAAAATAAAATAAAAAAATAGAAGTATCTCTAAAATAGAATAAACTCGAGCTGAGGTCTTCCCCTTTAAGCTCCACATCCAACAGCAGGCATTTTCAGCATAACATGTCTGATATAGAACTCTTTATTTCCTTCCCAACTTCACCCGCCCCAGCCTACTCCTCTCTCCATCTTCCCATGGAGTATATGATTCCACTTCTCACCCAGCCTCTCAATCCCCAAACCCAGGAGTCCTCTTTGGCTTTACAATCTATACCTAATGCATCAGTAGGTCTTGCTAACTGTACCTTCAAAATAAAGTCTGCGATGGACTTTTTCTTGCCATTCCCACTGCTCTCACTTAAACCAAAGCTCCTTTTCTCTCTATTCTGGGTAACTGCAGCACCTGCTCACAGCAGCTCTCCTGCTCTTGGACAGAGTGATGTTTCAAAAACAGAAACGTGATCATGTTACTCCCCACTCAAGACTTACCAGCTGGCTTCCCAAGGCAACTAGAATAAACTCGAGTCCTGCTGGAAGTCTCCGTCACTTGATATTTGCCTGTGTCTCTGATCTCATCTCTTATTCTTGGCCTTGCTCCCTGTACTGTAGCCATAACACCTGCCTAGCATCCCTGAAATACTCTAAATTCATCTCTGTACCTGGAATGAGCTTTCATGGACTATTTTTCATTTCTCAGCTCAGATGTTGCCTTGTCAGAGAGGCTTTTCTTTTTTCTTTTCTTTCTTTTTTTTTTAGAGAGGCTTTTCTGATCTAAAATAACCTCTGTGCCCATTGCTTTCTATCCTTTCTCCTGCTTTATTTTCCATCCTTGCACTAACCTCTTCCCAGCACTCTATTACATATTAGTTTATCTGTTCATCTCCCCCATAATCCTGCACACTCCATATAAACACAGACGTTCTGTCTTGTTCATCTCTGTACCCTCCCCATAGGCACTTAATAGAGGTATGTTGAGTGAATGCAGGGAAGGCATAAGGTATGTCATACTAACTCAGGCTTAAAATGTAGGCAGCTGCCAATGTAATGATCACATAGACACGGTCCATCTCTGCAACTACCATCATATGCTCTCTTAAAACCCACTCCATTTTGAACTTACTTCTTCTTTCATTGCCTTGGAAGACCATCTGGCCATTGGTACTCATTTCTGTCCCCGGTCCAGTGGATCTCACCTTCTTTTCCACCAACCGTGAGACAGGAGGGCATCACCTGGAATCTCCTGAAAGTGGGAGAGTTGGACTCTTGCCACAAGCCAGGTACCTCACCTACTTCTCCCTCCCCTCCTGGGACTTCTTCTCCAGGAGAGTCCCCTAGCTTTGTTCTACTAGTAAGTGGGGGAATTGAAAGAGGAAATAGTCATCCAGAGTATTCCAGATTCCTCCTTTGGATCGGGGCTGGAATCAGGATGGCCATTATGAGGCTATCGTGTGTCCTTGTGTCATGGACTTGACTGGTGCCGGAACCATGAGTGGGGCAGAGCCCTGGGTAGAAGGATCTGTCAAGTCGTGGCAGTGATCCCACCTAGGTGGTCCCTGGACCCTCACCAACCCAAGATATAGAGTGATTCTCAGCAGCAGAGGGAGGTCATAAAGAGAGAATAAAATGCCAAACAGGACGTTTTGCTTTGGGAGTTGAGGAGATAAGTGGTGTGGATTTGTTTTGTTTAGGCTGAATGAATGACTTTTATTCTTGTTAAACAAATATTTAGTGCCTACTACATGCTGGGTGTAGTTGGCTTAACTTCACCCTATATCCAGATCAAGCCACTGTTCACCACCTCCACCCCCGTCTTGGATCTGAGTCACCTTCACATGTCACCTGGAGCATTGCTCCCTGTTCTGTTCTTGGCCATTCTGCAGAGTCTACACAAAATACAGCAGACAGAGATCCTGTTAGAGCACAATCAGACCATGTCACATCTGTCCTCAGCACTGCCTCTGGGGCCAGGACAGCACCTGGCGTGCTGCAAAGGTTCAATATATGTATTGAGCGAACGAGTGAATGGATGGATGAATGAATAAGAGAAGTAATGAACGTTTGGAGGGAGATGAAGAGATAAATGAGACGGACATGGTTCTCTTGCCCTCAGGGACCCATAGTCTAGTCAGAAAGAAGGCTAATGATGCATTTATTTCCAGATTAGCTAAATGCTGAGATGGAAACAAAGAACCCGAAAAACCACTGTGACTGCGACCTTGAAGCTCCTAGAAGAACCCCAGCTTCATAACTTAGTGAGGATATAAACAGATATCCTCCAGGTATAGTTAGTGAGGATAGAAACGAACGGTATAAGAAACAGTTAAGAAACACATGGAAACATGCTACGCTGGTGTACAAAACTTACAAAATCAATGTGGATTTTACGTATCATTTTACATCTACAAAGTAAGAAAACAGAACCCTTCAGTGGTTGTGTTGCTGAGTTTGTTGTGAACTGCTCCCTCCCAGTGGCGATACACAGCCCTTTGAAGCAGCAATAGGATCACACAGAGCAAGGGTCAGAGTTCCTTTGCTTTCGGCTCACTCATCTCATTCCTGAAAATTTACTCCGGGGAGATAGTTAAAAAGTAACAAGGGTGATCTACAGCAAAGACCTTTACCATTGTGTTACCTGTAATAGCAAAATTGTATTTAGGAACAGCCCCGTTGTCCAGCAGTCAGTAAACGTGTCATTTTTTACATCCACACAATGGGATATGTCCTTGGCCACTAGCATTGGGAAGTCAATGCAGATACAGTGAAAATATTGACTGTATGAAGTGAAAAAAGAATATGAGGTGAGTCTGCTGTGATTGAACCTATCTTTGCCATATTACGTAAAGGAAGGTAATATGAAAAAATGAAAAGCATTATGTTAGGAAATAAGACGATGGGTAGCTTCAGGGCACTCGTAGGAAAATGCTGTTTTCGGTTGATGATTCTAAAAAGAGTGTGCAAGGTGCTGTGGAGCGGGAGAGACTGAAGTCTGATCTGAAGAACTGGCAAGTGAGAATGAAGAGGAACCAGGGAATCTGAGTGCGGTTCTCAAGGGAAATGAAACAGAATGAATTATGTTCATCCAAAAAGAGCGGAAGGAATGTTTCCCAAGTTGATTTGCTGCTTCTTGTTTAAGAGGCTAACCAGGTGGTGGAGGGAGTGATAGAAATGGGGTAGTTGAAAACGGGGCTGGCTTTTAGGAAAGATGAATCGTTAAATTAATTTGCCGTACAGCAGAAATTAACACAACATTGTAAATCAACTATACTTCAATTAAAAATATATTAGAGGGCTTCCCTGGTGGCGCAGTGGTTGAGAGTCCGCCTGCCGATGCAGGGGACACGGGTTCGAGCCCCGGTCCGGGAGGATCCCACGTGCCGCGGAGCGGCTGGGCCCGTGAGCCATGGCCGCTGAGCCTGCGTACCCGGAGCCTGTGCTCCGCAACGGGAGAGGCCACAACAGTGAGAGGCCCGCATACCGCAAAAAAAAAAAATTTTTACTGAAAGCATGAGACCCAAGTAGAGATGAGCTGTGAATCTAAAGTGTAGGGGGGTGACTTCCCTGGTGGTCCAGTGGCTAAGACTCCGCACTCCCAATGCAAGGGGGCTCCAGTTTGATCCCTGTTCAGGGAACTAGATCCCGCATGCCACAACTAAGAGTCCACATGCCGCAACTAAAGATCCTGCACGCTGCAACTAAAAGATCCTGCGCGTCTCAATGAAGATCCCGCATTGCCACAACTAAGACCTGACGCAGCCAAGTAAATAAATAAATATAAAAAAAAAAAGTGTAGGTGGGAGGTCCTAGAACTAAAAAGTGAGTCCAGCAAGGTCGCAGGATATGAGATCAACACACAAAAATCAATTGCATTTCTACCTCTGTCACCTATTTATGCCTTGCTCTCCGCAATCTGGTCACATCCCATCTTGTATGCTCCAACCTTATTTTCTTTATGCAATTTCCTTACGGACTATTTCTTATTGAAAATTAATATCTCTAATGCTAGTAGATGGAAAAATAATGGGAAGAAAGTAAGGAGACAGGTACTTTTTAAAAATAAATTTATTTATTTATTATTTTTGGCTGCATTGGGTCTTCGTTGCTGTGCACAGGCTTTCTCTAGTTGCAGCGAGTGGGGCCTACTCTTTGTTGCAGTGCACGGGCTTCTCATTGTAGTGCCTTCTCCCATTGCAGAGCACGGGCTCTAGGCGTGCGGGCTCAGCAATTGTGGCTCATGGGCTCTAGGGCGCAGGCTCAGTAGTTGTGGCGCACAGGCTTAGTTGCTCCATGGCATGTGGGATCTTCCCAGACCAGGGCTCGAACCCATGTCCCCTGCATTGGCAGGCAGATTCTTAACCACTGCGCCACTAGGGAAGCCCTATAACTTTTTTTTTAATAGGAGTATAATTGCTTTACAGTGTTAGTTTCTGCTGTACAATGAAGTGAATCAGCTATATGTGTACATATATCCCCTCCTTCTTGGACCTCCTTCCTCCCCCCCACCCCATTCTACCCATCTAGGTCATCACAGAGCACCAAGCTGAGCTCCCTGTGCTATACAGCAGGTTGCCACTATCTATTTTACACATGGTAGTGTGTATATGTCAACCCTAAGCTCCCAATTCATTCCACCCTCCCCTTCCCCTCTGGGTCCACATGTCTGTTCTCTACGTCTGCGTTTCTATTCCTTCCCTGCAAATAGGTTCATCTGTACCATTTTTCTAGATTCCACATGTACGCGTTAATATACGATATTTGTTTTTCTCTTTCTGACTTCACTCTGTATGACAGACTCTAGGTCCATCCACATCTCTACAAATGACCCAGTTTCATTTCCTTTTAAAAAGTATTATCATTAAAGAAAACCTAACATTAAAAGGAAATGGAAAAGTTACCCGTAGCCTTACCCAGTTCCTAACATAATTATTTTTATTTTTTCATATTAGTTTCTTTTACATATGGGCAAAGACAGGTTCAATCACAGTGAACTCATTTCATATCTTTTTCATTTCATACTAACAATGAACATGTGGAAGCCAAAGTTAAAAATACAATACCAGTTACAGTCACCCTAAAGAAAATGAGATGCTTAGGTATAAACTTACCAAAACACGTACAGGGCCTATCTGCTCAAAATTACAAAACAACTATGAAAGAAGTCAAGGAGGACCTAAATAAACAGGTAGACATATCATGTTCATGGATTGCAAGATTCAACACAGTAAAGATGTCACTTCACCCCAAATTGCTCTGTAGGCTTTAGGTGATTGGTGTCAAGACCTCAGCAAGGTTCTTGTGTAAACATAAAGCTTCTACTAAAATTCATATGGAAAGGCACAGGCCCTAGAATAGCTTACACAATATTGAAGAAGAAAAGTGGGAGGAAACACTGTCCCTGATGCCAAACTGTATTGTAGAGCTACAATAATCAGTACACTGTGGTATTCGTGGAGGGGATAGAAATATGAATCAGTGGGACAGAGATGTACCCACACATTTATGACCATCTGATTTTTGACAGAGGTGCAAAAGCAATTCAATAGAGGAAGGATAGAATTTTCAACAAACGTTGGTGGAGCAGGTGGATAGCCACAGACCAAGAAAATGAACCTCAACATAAACCTCACCCCTTATACAAAACCGAACTCAAAATGGATTGTGGGCTTAACTGTAAAATATAAAGTTATTTTTCAGAAAAAAATAAGAGATAAAGCTAGGCAAAGAATTCTTAAACTTGATACTGAAAGTATAATCCATAATAGTAAAAACTGATCAGTTGAACCTCATCAAAATGAAAAACTTTTGTTCTGTAAAGGACCCAACCACGAAGATGAAAAGACAAGCTACAGACTGGGAGAAAATACTTCCAAGCCTTATATCTGACAGAGGACTCATATGTAGACTATACAAACAATATTCAAAACTCAACAGTTAAAAAAGGGGGGATCCAATTAGAAAATGGGCAAAAGACAATGAAAACATATTCCATTGAAAAGGTTCTACAGATGAAAAATAAGTAAATGAAAAGATTTTCAATATCATTAACCATTAGGGAAATGCAGATTAAAACCACAATGAGCTATCACTGCACTCCTAAAATGGCTAAAATAGGAAACGGTAACAACAGCAAATGCTGGCAAGGGTCAGGAGAAACTAGATCACCCTCCCAGTGCTAGTGGGGATTTAAATTGGTAGAGCCACTCTGGAAAACAGTCTGGCAAGTTCTTATAAAACTAAACCTGGGGCTTTCCTGGTGGCGCAGTGGTTGAGAGTCCGCCTGCCGATGCAGGGGGCATGGGTTCGTGCCCTGGTCCGGGAAGATCCCACATGCCGCGGAGCGGCTGGGCCCGTGAGCCATGGCTGCTGAGCCTGCGCGTCCAGAGCCTGTGCTCCGCAACGGGAGAGGCCACAACAGTGAGAGGCCCGCGTACTGCAAAAAAAAAAAAAAAAAAAAACTAAACCTGAAATTACATGACCCAGCAACTCCACACGTGTGGGCATTTGTCCAGAGAAATGAAAACTTACCTTCACGAAAAACTTGTACATGGTTGTTCATAGCAGCTCTATTTGTAATAGCCCAAAATGGGAACAGCTCAACTGTCCTTCAGCAAGTGAATGATTAAGCAAAGTGGGGTGAATTGATCCCATAGAATACTACCCAGTAATAAAAGAGAATGAACCGTTAATAAATACAGCCCCTTGGAGGAACTTCCAGGGGAGTATCAGTGAAGAAAACAACTTCCAGGGATCACATATGTTGTAATTCTATTTATGTAACATTTTTGAAATGACAAAATTGTAGAAATGGAAAACGGATTAGCGGCTACCAGGGGTCGGGGAGTGGGGTGGGGGGAGGTACTCGTGGCTTTGAAAGGGCAATATGAGAATTCTGTGCAATAATGGAACTGTTCAGAATTGGAGAAGATATTTGCAAATCATATAAGGTACCTGTATCCAGGATATATAAAGACCTCTTATAACTCAGTAATAAAGACAAATAAGCCATTGAGAAATGAGCAAAGAATCTAAATAGACCTTTCTCAAAACAAACAAATGACATAAATAGCCAATAAGCATGTGAAAACATGCTCAACATTCCAAGTCATTAGAGAAATGCAAATCAAAACCATAATAACATACCACCTCCCTCACAGCCACTAGGATGGCTATAGTTAAGGCAGAATACAACATGTGTTGGCAAGGATGTGAAGAAATGGAGCTCTTGCCGCCCTTTGCTTATGGGAATGTAAAACGGTACAGCTATTACCAAACTATTTTGGAAAACAGTTTGGTAGTTCCTTAAAAAGTTAAACAGTTACCATATGACCAACAATTCCACTCCTAGGTATATTTCCAAAAGAGTTGAAGACATGTCATATGTTTTCCTATGTTGAAAACATATGTTTTCCACATGAAAACTGCAGTACACATCTTCATAGCAGCATTATTCATGAGCCAAAGATATATGTATATGTATAACTGAATAACTTTGCTGTATACCTGAAACTAACACAACATTGTAGATCAACTATACTCTAATATAAAATTTTAAAAAAAGAGCCAAACAACAGTGGAAACAACCCAAATGTCCATCAATTGATTGAACAAAATGTGATCTATCCATACAATGGAATATTTAGTCATAGGAAGGTGGAATGGCATATTGACACATGCTATAACATGGGTGAAGCTTAAAACGCTGTGTTAATGAAAGAAGCCAGACCAGAAAGGGCCCCATATTGTGTGTTTCCATTTATATGAAGCATCTAGAATAGGCAAACCCATAGAGACAGAAAGTAGGTTAGTAGTCCTCAGGAGCTAGTGTGAGGAAGGAATGGGGAGTAACTGCTTGGTGGGTGTGGGGTTTGGGGGGAGGTGAAGAAAATGTCCTAAAATTAGATTGTAGTGATGGTTGCAAACCTCTTGAATATGCTAAACACCATTGAATTTTACACTTTACAAGGGTGAATTTTGTAGGATATAAACAATATCTCAGAGCTGATGCATCATTTATCTAATATTGATGGACACTTTCTATTGGAGTAGAGTTGCTTTGCAATGTTGAGTTAGTTCCAGGTGTACAGCAAAGTGAGTCAGTTATACATATACATATATCCGCTCTTTTTTTAGATTCTTTTCCCACATAGGGCATTACAGAGTATTGAGCAGAGTTCCCTGCGCTCTACAATAGGTCGTTATTATCTATTTTATATATAGCACTGTGTATATGTCAATCCCAATCTCCCAATGTATCCCTCTCCCCGCCCTTTCACCCCTGGTAACCATAAGATTGTTTTCTACATCTGTGACTCTATTTCTCTTTTGTAAATAAGTTCATTTGTACCATTTTTTTAGATTCCACATGCAAGCGATATCATATGATATTTCTCTTTCTCTGAAGTAAGTCTGACTTCCTTCACTCAGTATGACAATCTCTAGGTTGAGGGACACTTTAAATGTATCCAGTTTTTTCTAATACAACGCTGCAGGAATGTTCTTGTACATTTGTCTTTCTGCCCTAACCACCTGATGTTTCTACTAGATATAGTGTTTCCAGTCGGTCTATTGGTCATAAGCAGCATACGGCCTTTACTGTGGTAGCCAGTGACCAAAAGTAGAGCGGCCTTTATTTATGGTGCTTAGACCCTTTGAATATCCATAAAAATGAAATTTCATGGAGCCTGCCATGACAGTGTTTACAATCCTACATGGAGAGAGGGTTGGATAACCCTTGGTGCTTTTGTGGGGAGAGGGGAGAGTGAGAGAGATGGAAGGCGGGAAAGGATGGAGAATGAAAAGCGAGTCGGCCAGTAACAGCCGCCTGTCGGTTTTTACGTGCTGTCAGAATTTCCTTTCTGGCTTTGCAGAGAGCTTTTCCTCTTGGAGTGAACTGGACTGATTATGGTTTGCTTTTGCCCTGTTAGGTGAAGGCATCCTCATCTCCTCGGACGCTGCGGAGCTGCTGGATTTCATAGACAACCAGGGCCAGGTGCACGTAATCCAGAAATACCTTGAGCGCCCCCTGCTTCTGGAGCCAGGCCATCGCAAGTTTGACATCCGGTAATGCTTCCACGTCTGGAGTTTTTGTTTTACAAATCTGGAAAAAATGCAGTGGTGTGTGATGTGGAGGGTGACATGGATTATAGGGAAGTATTGGACTTCGTTTAATGTTCCCCAAGTTGAGTGCAGCTGAACAGGACCGAGCTTCTGTTTTTCTTTCACTCTTTCTCTTGTCTTTCTAGAAAATGTTTTTAAGATGATGAATTTTCTTTTTTTTAAGTATTCTCTTTAATGAAGATGACTTGTGGATCCAAAGAAAGGATATCAGTGTGTGGGGCTTGCTTTATGAAAGCGGCAGAAAGATATGCATAGAACACCTAATACGGTCACAGCAGATCAGGTGATCCTGCCAAAGAGCACGTCCTCACTTTATTATCCGTGTCCCACTTTTTAAGGTTTTCATGAACACACCTCAGGGGTTTGGACTTTACCTTTGCGAGCAAAGGGCCTGCAAGGAGAAGGAGGTTGCGTGGTGCTTTCAAAAGCTGAAAGCCCTGCCCCAGCTCGCCCTGAACCTTGCTGTCCTCTCCCCATCCAGGACTCTTTGTCACTTAGGTGCCTTCACGTTGACTTGCTGCTTCTCGAACACCAGTGCTGTCAGATCAGCTTCAGCAGAAAGTCTTCTTAAGATAACTAAAAGAGCAAACATGGCAACTGGAGGTTTCATAGATTAACCGTAAAAACCAAGCCACTCAGATCTCTTCGAAATGCTGTATCTTTTGAATGGATCAAAGTCTCCTTGTCAGTTACGGTGAAATGTTTTCTTTGCCTCCTTATGGTGGTAATCCACTATCTTGGCTAACTGGCATGACTTGCCTTGTATATATATTTTTTATTAATTTTTTCTGGAGTATAGTTGCTTTACAATGTTGTTACGGCATGCCTCGTATAATTTTAGAACATACCTCCTTCCTCTGTTTCCTCCCAGAGAAATCAAGGTGTGGGGATGATCTATATAACATGCAGAAACTTTGGGTAACTTGAATATTTTATTGACTTGCAGAAGCTGGGTCTTGGTGGATCATCAATATAATATCTACCTCTATAGAGAGGGTGTACTTCGGACTGCTTCAGAACCGTATCATGTGGATAATTTCCAAGATAAGACTTGCCATTTGACTAATCACTGCATTCAAAAGGAGTACTCAAAGAACTATGGGAAGTATGAAGAAGGGAACGAAATGTTCTTTGAGGAGTTCAATCGGTACCTAACAAGTGCTTTGAACATCACCCTGGAAAGTAGTATCTTACTACAAATCAAACATATAATAAGGTAACTTATTCCTATCTCTTTCGGTTAAATGTGTCTTAAAGGAGCTTTGGGAGTTTGTGCCTTTCAAGGAATGATTCCATTTACATTGTCTAAGAACAAAAATTATTTGTTATATCCCTTTATTATCCTTTTAATATCTATAGGATCTGTAATGCTGTCACTTTTTTTTAATCCTTACGTTGGTAATTACCTCATGTTGGTAGTTTATATCTTCTGTCTTTCACTTGGACAGATTGGTTAGAGGCTTATCAGTTTTATTCATCTCTTGTAAAAGTCAGCTTTTGGCTTTATAGATTTTCTTTGTTGTTTCTGTTTTCAGTTTCTTTGATTTCTGTTCTTAATTATTTTCATCCTTCCGCTTTTGGGAGGTTTGATTTGCTTTTCTTTTTCTAGTTTCCTTAAAGTGCAAGGTTAGATCATTGATTGGAGAGATTTATTTTTTTATAAAATATAAGCATTTAAGGCCATCAGTTTTCTTATAAGTACTCGTTCGCTGCATCCCACAGATTTTGCTATGTCATGTTTTTGTTTTCATTTTATTTTTATTTTTAAAAATTTTTGTTTATTTTTGGCTGCTTTGGGTCTTTGTTGCTACACATGGGCTTTCTCTAGTTGTGGCGAGTGGGGGCTACTCTTTTTTGTTTGTTTGTTTGTTTTGTTTTGTTTTGTTTTGTTTGTAGTATTTGGGCTTCTCACTGTTGCGGCCTCTCCCATTGCGGAGCACAGGCTCAGAGGCCATGGCTCGTGGGCCCAGCCGCTCTGCGGCATGTGGGATCTTCCCGGACCGGCGCACGAACCCGTGTCCCCTGCATCGGCAGGCGGACTCTCAACCACTGCGCCACCAGGGAAGCCCTTTTTTTTTTTTTTTTTTTTTTTGTATTTTTGGGGGCTACTCTGTTGCGGTGAGCGGGCTTCTCATTGTGGTGGCTTCTCTTGTTGTGGAGCACAGACTCTAGGTGCGCAGGCTCAGTAGTTGTGGCTCTCAGGCTCAAGAGCGCAGGCTCAGTAGTTGGGGTGCGCGGGCTTAGTTGCTCTGCGGCATGTGAGATCTTCCCAGACCAGGGCTCGAGCCCATGTCCTCTGCATTGGCAGGTGGATTCTTAACCACCGCGCCACCAGGGAAGACTGTTTTCATTTTATTAAAATATTTTCTAGTTTCCCTTGTGACTTCATCTTTGACTGGTGTTATTTAGAAATTTTTGCTTAATCGCCAGATATTTGGGGATTTTCCAGGAATTTTAATTTCATTATGGTCAAAGAAAATACTTTGTATGGTTTTACATCTTTAAAATTTGTTAAAGTTTGTTTCATGGCCCAGAATATGGTCCATCTTAGTGAATGTTCCACATGCACTAAAAATAATGTTTATTCTGCTATAGCTGGGCAGAGTGTTCTATAAATGTGCTTTAGGCAAAGGTGGTTGGTAGCGTTGTTCAAGTCTTTCGCATCCTCGATCATTTTCTGTTCTACTTGTCCTGTACATTATTGAAAGGTAAACTATTGACGTCTCCAAGTATAATTATGGATTTATCTGTGTCTCCTTTTAGTTGTTTTTTTCTTTTTTAAATAAATTTATTTATTTATTTTTTGGCTGCATTGGGTCTGCTCTGCTGCACGTGGGCTTTCTGGAGTGGTGAGTGGGGGCTGCTCTTCGTTGCAGTGTGTGGGCTTCTCGTTGCAGTGGTTTCTCTTGTCGTGGAGCACAGGCTCTAGGTGCACGGGCTTCGGTAGTTGTGGCACTCAGGCTCAGTAGTTGTGGTGCACGGGCTTAGTTGCTCCACAGCACGTGGGATCTTCCTGGACCAGGGCTCAAACCCATGTCCCCTTCATTGGCAGGTGGATTTTGAACCACTGTGCCACCAGGGAAGTCCCTCCTTTTAGTTTTATTAGGTTTTTGCTTCGTACATTGTGAAGATCTGTTGTCAGGTGCATATGCATTTAGAATTGTTATCTCTTTGAGGGCAATTGACCTCTTTATCATTATGTAGTTTCTGTCTTTATCTCTGGTAATATTTCTTATTTTGAAGTCTATTTTGTCTGATATTAATACAGCCACTCCAGCTTTCTTTTGATTAATGGTATGTCTCTTTCCATCCCTCTACCCTTCTTCTCTATTCTATTCTATATTTAAAATGGGCTTTTGGTAGACATCACATCATTGGATTTTGTTTTCTTTTGTTTTTAATCCAATATATCATCTCTGTTTTTTTTAATTTAATTTTATTTATTTTTTTATACAGCAGGTTCTTATTAGTCATCAATTTTATACACATCAGTATATACATGTCAATCCCAGTTGCCCAATTCATCATCATCTGTTTTTTAATTGTTGTGTTTATACCATTTAAATTTAAAGTAATTACTGACTTGATGGGATTTATGTCTACCATTGTATTATTCATTGTCTGTCCCTTCTTTTCTGTTTGTTTGTTTTTCATTTCCCTGTTTCCTGCCTTCTTTTGAATTATTTGAACTTTTTTAGCGTTCCATTTTAATTTTTCCACTGAATATTTGGCTGTATCTCTTTGTATTTTTGTTTGTTTGTTTGTTTTAGTGGTTACTCCAGGGTTTATTATATAATACTTAATATATGATAGATTGTCAGGTTGGATTAAAAAATAAAAAAAGACCAAACTATATGCTCTCTACAAGCAACGCACTTTAAATATAAAGGGAGAAAACTATGCTTTTACATTTACCCAGATATTTGCAGTTTCCTTTGCTCTTCCTTCAGTCCTCAAGTTCCAAGTTTCATTTCCCTTCAGACTTCAGCATTTCTTCTAGAGCAGTTCTGCTGGTGATAAGTCCTCTTAATTTTCCGTCATCTGAGAATGTCTTTAGTTTACCTTATTCCTGAAGGATTTTTTTCACTGGAGTTATACAAATATAATGTCAAGCAAAAAATTACAAATTGGTCCTGTTCATATAAATTGAAAAACAAGCAAAACTAAGTAATACATTATTTGGAGGAATGTACACATGTGGTAAAAATCTAGAGAGAAACAAAGTAATGATAAACACAAAATTCAAAATAGTGGTTAACTCTGGAGGGGAAGCGGGAGGGACCCAAGGAGGGGGTTTAAAGGTATTGAATTGTAAGTATATGGGTAGTCATTAGTGCTACATATATTTTAAAATCACAAGTCATTATTTTTGTTATTTGTATAGTTAATATCCTGTTAGATTCCCCCATACATTTTAACCCTTTATGACCCCAGGTCACTAGTACATATGACTGTCCTTTCCCCACTGCGTTTTGGTGTGCCTTTGTTATAAATCAGGTGGCCGTTTATGTGAGAGTCTGTTCCTGGGATCTCTGTTCTGTTCCGTGGTCTGTTTATCTGCCCTGTCGTTACCACCCTGTCATGATGACTGAGCCTTTTTCCTTAATGTATTCTTACACAGAGTCTAACAGAATAATTACGGGGCTCAGAGTTCCATCTCTTCAGGGATTATATGTGGTTAGAATTCTGACACCAGATAAGTCAAGTATACTGAAGAAAGAATTCATATTTTAGGCAGAAGATTTATTTGATATTTGATATACCCCCTCCTCCTCATTGTTCTGCACTTCAGAGAGTGTTGCTACATTGGTGCTATTAACGCTCCTCACGGCTCTCATGTTCCTTTTTTCCCCAGCTAGCTTCCCCCAAACTTCCCACTCCAGCTGAAAAAAAAGATGTACTATATAAAGTCTCTGATGATGAAAAGACATTCTTTAAAGTGAATTATTAACTTGAACTCCCAGCAGATAAAACAATATTTCGTTTTGACTTGGTTCTTGCTTTCAGTTTTTCCTGTAAGTGTTGGAGTGTAATGTTTCTTTCCATTTTTATCCTTCAATGTTGTTGGTTTTGTTTTTTTTTTTAATCACGAGCACCTATTAAATTAAAATTTTTTTCTAAATTATATTTTAAAGGGCATTTTAATAAAAACAAAAGTTAAGGGTATTCTCTCGTAGAATAGAGATGAAATATAGAAAAAAATGTGATATGTGGCTTGCAGGTTAGGGATGAATGGGAAAAGAAATTTTTATTCCAATTGGTTCTTAAGTGACTAACTGTCCAAAGTGATTTTGAAAGGTTTAAACACATCTATAGAAAGTTTTTCCTCTTCGAGAAAAAAAGGAGGAAACTGATGCTTGGGGTGGAGGGAGGTTGAGGGGAGCAAGACCCTGGTGCCAAGTTCACAGAAGCCTCAGTTCTTCTTTTAAAGTCATAAGCCAAAAGCTACTTATAAGGACACGTCTTTTTTCTTTTTGGCCATACGGCACGTGGGATCTTAGTTCCCCAACCAGGGATCAAACCCGCGCCCTCTGCATTGGGGGTGCGGAGTCTTAACCACTGGACCGCCAGTGAAGTCCACTTCTATTTCTTCTTCCCCTTCTTCTTCTTCTTCTTTTTTTTTTTTTTAGGACACATCTTTTTTCTTCTAAATATACAGCTGTGTAGAAGGACAGCTATCTCTGGTAATCTTAGAGTCATCATAACATATATTGCATTTACTAAGAGAAATATTTTGCCCCAACATCTAGTTGAGGGAAAAATCAGTGAAGAGAACTTCATAAAACAGAAATGGCCTAGGTTTTTTCTAGGATGGTTGTACTAGATAACAGTTCTTTATTATTCATAAACAATAGATTCATGATTATCGTAATTAATGATAAATTCATAAAATATGCTTACATTTATTAGATGCTTCCTAGCTACCAGAAGTCATGCCAAGTTCCTTATGTAATTATGTCATTGAACCATCTCAGCACTGGGAGTAAGTATTATTTTTACCCCAACTTTACGGACAATGAAGTCAACACTTGGCTTAAAGAGGTTAAAAAACTTGTCCGAGCTTCTGGCTTCAGCAGCCTGACCTCAGGCATCATGTACTTTTCCATTATGTCTCTGAGATTCACTTTCAGCTTTTCTGCGTCACTAAAATCCTCCAATTTTTGCGAACAGTAGTTGATCCTAATATTAAATCCTATTCTGTATGTCAGTATCTTGTTTCATTATATAAAGCTTTAAAAGCAACTATTTGACACTTGAACTGGAGCTAGTGAAAGAAATGAACGGAGTCAGCATTCTTTTTGCAAATTCTGCTCATCACTAAATGGTGGTCCATTCTTTTAATATAGCAAAACTACGTAGAAGTGTTTTGCTTATTATTATTATTATTTTTTGGTTTGTTTTGCTTATTATAAACATATGTGGCAGCAGTCCACCTGTTGGAGGAGTCCACGTTTGTAGGGACCACGGTGACTCAGCACTTGCTGGGAAAGCAGCCACTACTTGTAAGAACAAGAGTGATGGCAGAGTTTTCTAACAAATAACTCACATCATCTTGAATAATCTATTGGTAATGCATTTAAAAAAGAGAATTAAGCCAAAGCCTAATTTTCATCAGCACATTCGACATAAAACCATCCAAGCACCTCTCTCTCCCAGTGGTCCTTCTCCCTGGACCACCCCATCCTCAGTGAGCGCCCCCTCTGCCCTGCAGGAGCTGCCTCATGAGCGTGGAGCCCGCCATCAGCACCCGACACCTCCCTTACCAGAGCTTCCAGCTCTTCGGCTTCGACTTCATGGTGGATGAGGAGATGAAGGTCTGGCTCATTGAAGTCAACGGCGCCCCTGCTTGTGCTCAGTAAGCCCGAACACCACTGGGTTTTTGTCTGTTTGTTTGCTTTTATCTAAAATGAGGTTTAATGCATTTCATGCAGTTTGAAGTCCGTGCAGCAAAGGAGACTAGCACGATCTTTAATGCATTTAAAAATAAGGGCTTCCCTGGTGGCGCAGTGGTTGAGAGTCCGCCTGCCGGTGCAGGGGACACGGGTTCGTGCCCCGGTCCAGGAAGATCCCACATGCCGCGGAGCAACTAAGCCCGTGAGTCATGGCCGCTGAGCCTGCGCGTCCGGAGCCTGTGCTCCGCAACGGGAGAGGCCACAACAGTGAGAGGCCCACGTACTGCAAAAAAAAAATAAATTAATTAATTAATTAAAAAAAATTAAATTAAATTAAAAACGTGGGGTGGGAGGCAAATACACAAAGTCCTAGTCTCCTTGAGTCCCTGGAAGAGAAGGATTTGGGTTAAAACGCGTGGGAACTTAGTTCTGCAGGGGGAGTAGTCTGTCTTGGCAAGGTGGTGAGCTCCTGTTACCTGGGTGTCCAACCACTGACCCTTTGAGTGCCGTCAAGGAGGATGTACCAGCGACGGGAGGGCTTTGGGAGGACCCCGGCCAGCAGGGTCTTTGCTGAGTCATTTCTTATCCCTTTTCCTCCCTGTATATGTTGAGCACTTAGCACCTGTGGGTGGTGGATGCCGTGAGAGTTCTAAACAAAGCTGGTAATACCAGCAGTGACCCTCTCCCGTGACAAGGTGATGAGTCAGCCGCGTCCTGTGAGTCAGGGAGAAAGTGATGACCAAGCAGTTCAGAGGCTCCCTGGGCAGGAAGTGGTCTGAGAAGGTACCATGGACATCGTGGAGCTGAGGCTGGGGTGTAAGAGGAGAGTGTCATGTGTGCTAAGGGGGCGGGAACCCAGAATCCAGTGGGACCTTGCTCTGGGCCAGGCTCTAGGGGAGATGCACAGATGAACAGACCCTGCCCTCGGGGAACTTCTGTTCCTCCTGGGAGGAGCCTGGCTGCAGCGTGGCATGAGTGTCGGGGGTGAGGAAAGTTGAGGGTGAAAAGGTGAGTTGAGGCCCCACTGTGGGAGGCCTTACGTGTAAGGGAGTCATTTGGACTTCATCCTCAAAGGCTGTTGGTTCCTCTGAGGATCCACATTCATTAGCGTCAAGACCCTTTCACGGTTCCCCACGTCCACGTCTTGGAGAAATTGAGGTGTGATCTTCCGACGGCGTAGGAAAAAGGCCTGCACCTCCAAGGGGCAGTGTTAACACATAAGCAGTTCTCTCATTTGCCACCTGCTTCGTGGCTGTGACCTGGCAGCTGGGATTCCGTCTCATTCATCCTTGCCTTCCACTAACGAATACCTGTTAGATACCCCTAACCCGCCAGGCCCCGGACTGGGCTCTGGGTCACAGTCGTGAGCAGAGAGACCCGGGCCCCGCCCTCAGTGGAGGGAGACTGGGCGAGACAAAGGACAAGACAAATATAGATTACAAACTGGGACACACCCTTTCATAGGGTAAGAGATGTTAGAAGGTAATATAATTGAGCAAAAAGTCCCCCTGGGAGGTGATGTTTGGAACCGAGATCTGAAGGAGAAAGGAAAGTTAAGGAGACCCAGGGTGGAGGAGAGCAGAATGTTTCACATCCTCCCTTCCCCAGGTCCACAGGGGTGTCCATCTTCTCCCGTCCTTCCTGTCAGAGGTTTGTCCCTTCCTTGTGCTCTGGACCCGATCCCCTCCCTCCAGGCAAGAGGGCGGGTTGAGGATGCCTCCCTCATCTGCTTTCTCCCTCTTGGCTACCTCGTTCCCACCAGCCTGTGGCGCTCAGCAGATTTCCCCAGCAATTAGGAAAAGCCCTCCTCTGAAGCCCCGCCCTGCTCCCGGGACCACCCCCTCCCTGCTCCCTCCACAGCCACACTTCTGGAGAAGCCACACGTGCACACGCTGTCTCCTTGTCCTCAGTCCGCATCCACGCTCTGGTCCACTCCGGGCTGCCTCGCATCCCGGCCGCTGCACAGAAACTGTTCTTTCCAGGTCCCCAGCCAAGCCCATATTGCACTCCAGGATTTTAAAACCAGCAAATGATGTCGCAGCCCGGAGTTGCAGGCCAGTATCTGCACCTGTCTTCCCGGCGTCCTGCAAGGATGTGTGTGGATGTCCAGTAGGCGCCCCACCCGGCCAGAGTCGCCCATCTCACTGAATGTCCAGCCCCCCGCTGCCGCCCCTCGCTTTCCAGGTGACCGAGACCCTGCCCCTGCCTTTCCATTACCCTCAGGTTCTGTCCATCGGGGCCTGGTCAGTTCTGCTTCCAGCCTCGCCAGCCCTCTGCTCCCCCCGCCCACTGCCCTTGCTCTCCCAAACATCGTCCTCCAGCTTTGCTTTTGCAGAGAGCCTGCTAACTGGGTCTGTGCTCTTGCCCCAGTGGAGTCCGTTGTCCCCTGAGCATCCAGAAACCAGGCCCTGCTGTTCTCTAGCCTTCCCCCTGCGCCTGGGACCGAAACCCGACTCCCCTCCACCTGCAGGGCTCCTGCCCCGCCTACCTCTCCAGCCTCACCCAGAGCCTCGTTTCCCTGATGACGCTTACCTGCTGCGGGGCCTTTGGCTTACTCTTACTCTACCCCCCCCAGCCCAGTCTTACCAAGGCTGCTCCTAGTCTGTCGAGATGGCATCTCCAGGAAGCCTCCCCTGAATAATCCCATCTTTTTTAAAAAATTTATTTTATTGACGTATAGTTGATTTACAGTGTTGTGTTCATTTCTGCTGTGCAGCAGAGTGATTCAGTGATACATATATAGACATTCTTTTTCATAGTCTTTTCCATTATGGTTTATCCCAGGATATTGAATAGAGTTCCCTGTGCTCTACAGTAGGACCTTGTTGTTTATGCATTCTGTATATACCGGTTTGCATCTGCTCACCCCAAACTCCCAATCCATCCCTCCCTCCCCCCTCCCCTTGGCAACCACAAGTCTTGAACAGTCCTATCTTTGATTTTCTCCAGCCAGAGCCTTGGTAGTTTACTTCATTACACTAATTGCTGTCAAATCAACCCATTTTTGTTTTCTTTACGGAATGTATGCACCGTGAGGGCAGTAGCCTTGTTTTTCTTGTTCTCCTTGGAGTCCCAGCACCTGGCACCGTGCCTTGCACATCCTAGTCTGCAAATAGTAGTTGGGTGGATATAGTGTGTGTTACTGGTTCACACTCTTACTCACCTGAGTCAGTAATTGCTTAGGTTTTATTTACATAGAGACATCTTTCTATCTTCCTAATACTCCCTAATGACATTGGTGCTTCGATGCATAGAATTTCTTTATCATTAGGCCCAAACTTACGCATCAGCCAGGATGGGGTGTCAGGGAGCAGGGAGGTTCTGTGCGTACTGTGAAGAGCTTTGGGAATGTTTAAATGGCAGCTTTAAGTGTTTAAAGACAAGGATGCCATCATGTTTTGATGGTGAATCAAGGACAGAATCTAAAATGCAGTCAGGCATTCAAGTGTACAAGGTAAGAAAGTCATAAAATAACCCCACTGTCTTGTGGGCAAAAGTGATTCTGTTTCAGTTTATTCCTGAAGCTTATGAGCTGTTCACTAAGTGTTTCTTCTCCAGGGTAGCTCTTTGATTCCAAGTGTAAATTATCCTAGGTCAAGATACAGATAATCTGGTGCAGGCCCTCATAACTGAACGCTTTCCGTAGACGTTGGACTCTTTATTTACCATTGGTCTTAAGGGCTTTGGCTCAAGGGTGGACCTCCAGTCTCTGGATTGGAAAAGGTGAATCTGCCTCTTTTGTTCCGCGTAAGGATTGAAGGCTAGGGAGGGCAGAGAAACGGCAACTTCTTAGTTCATTTGGAGTGTCTAGTAATGGCTTTGACCTCTTTCCCCAACAGTAGCACCCCCCCAACCTGGTGGAAACTCACCTGCTCTCTGAGGTGCCTTGCAGGATCAGGTCATGCTGGGCCCCAACAGAGGCCTCTGGTGATAAACCCCTGGGCATCAGGGTTCACTGGCTTCTCTGGGCTCCATCTCACCAGCTCCCACACAGCCACTCACTGTCTGTTGGATTCCCTTCGTTCAGAGTCCTGATGCGAGCAGTGGGGTCCAGGGAAACAGTGGGGATTTTAGGAACATGTAAAAATGAGCGTCCTCAAGGAGTCGACTGGAGGAGGGAGACAGACACTGCCCAGTTAATTATTATATGAATCATACTGTGTTACAGTTGCTGTAATAGAAAAGAAACAGATTCCATCTTTTTATTTTTTGGCCAAGCCAAAAATTGTGGGATCTTAGTTCCCTGACCAGGGATTGAACCCGGGCCCTCGGCAGTGAAAGCGTGGAGTCCCAACCACTGGACCACTGGGAATGTCCCTCAGATTCTATCTTTTAGGTTCATGATTTTGAGTGGGGAGTGTTCTTGGGTCCTTGCTTCCAAAAGGACGAACAGCGGGGAGAGGGTCAATGGAGATGGTGACATGAGGGCGTAGTCCAAGGGAAGTCTTTTTTTTTTTTTTTTTTTTTTTTTTTGGCTGCATTGGGTCTTCGTTGCGGTGCGCAGGCTTCTCATCGCAGTGGCTTCTCTTGTTGCGGAGCGTGGGCTCTAGGTGCGTGGGCTTCAGTAGTTGTAGCATGCGGGCTCAGTAGTTGTGGCTCGCGGGCTCTAGAGCGCAGGCTCAGTAGTTGTGGCACACGGGCTTAGTTGCTCCGTGGCGTGTGGGATCCTCCCGGACCAGGGCTCGAACCCGTGTCCCCTGCATTGGCAGGCGGATTCTTAACCACTGCGCCACCAGGGAAGTCCCGGGAAGCCTTTGTTCAGGAACCACAGTTTCCATTATCGTGTACATGTTAAAATAGGACTTACTCATCTTGCTGTATGAAAACCAGCAGGATGTTCAAAGGCCCACTCTTGCCTGTATGTCAGGTACTTCCTACACCAGAAATAGCGAAGATATGAGTTGACCAGGTTGAAGCTGTGTCCTCCCCTCCCCCAGTATCCCCTTTGGAAAATGCCTTCCCGAGGTAGCTAATGACAAGCATCACGAAACACCAAACACGGTGTATTTTGATGGTTGTGGCTCTTGGGGACTTGCCGAGTCCCAAGTTTAGCAGCCGCTATCACTCCCTTGCTGGCCCCCTGGTCACTATCCCTTCAGAAGTGGGAGGTTGAGTGTGTGGCCACACCAGACGGTTGAAAATGGGACTCGATTCACAGACAGAAGGGGCAGAGGCTGGGGGACTGGGGAGAGGGGAGAGCGGGAAGAGCAGACATCCAGCAGGAAAGATGAAGGTTAGCTGGCAGTTAGGACTTCCTGAGATAGACAACGGAAGCATGGCTTTGCGTGAGCTTTCTTCCCAGAGGGCCTTACCAGAGGTTAGAGCATACAGGTTCCAGCTGCAAGGGCAGTAGAAGGGGATGGGAGGGGTGGGAGAAAGTCTCTGTGATGGGGTGGATGATAGCAGAGATTTGCCATTGCATCAGGAGGGATGGGAATTCGCTTGTGAAGATTTCCTACCTGTTGGAGGTTGGGACATAGCATCTTCTGGAGATCAGGGCAGTGAAGACCTCTGTTCCTCCAGGTCGAGCTGGCCTGGGCTCCTACCCTTGGCTGCAGCCACCTGGATTCCAAATGTGTCTTGAGTGAGTTGGGAAGGCACGTCAGGCCTGGAGCGCCATCCCAGATGTGGGTTTTCTCTTTGGACCATATGTCTCTGGTTTTCCCCTGTGTTAGAGACAGTCCTCCGAGAGCTGGCTCTGGGCCTCATGTGCTGCCGTGTGAAACGGGCGAAAATCCTATAGGCAATGAGTGAGTGGGGAGCCAGAGGGCCTCATCGCTTCTCTGAAGAGGCTGGATGGGAGGTTTTCCTCCTTAGCTTTTCTGCTATGGTGGTTCCAGACCCCTGCACGTGGCCTCAGAACCCTGCATGGCTTGGCCCCTGCCTTGTCCCTAGCCTCGCACTGCAGTGGTCCAGTTCCCCAGATGCCCTGAGTTCTCTCTCCTCAGTGGGTACCACTCCTTCCATTTGCACTGCCCCTCTTCTCTCTCGCCCAAGTCTCTCTTTCTTCCTCCCCTCCTTTCTCTCCGCATCTCTCCCTCATTCTTTGTGTCTGGCTCCCCCTCCTTCATCCTGTTTCCCATCCCATCATCTGTTCTCTGTCCGACGTGATTCCCTCTCCGGGTCTCGGCCGAGCTGTCACTCCGGGGAGTCTTTCCTAAAGGCCCCGCAGCCGCACTGCGTGGGCACTTTCCCTGGGGAGAGCCTGCGCCTCCAGGTGTCCCCCCCCCAGACAGGCAAGACGGCCCCCGTTCTCTTTGGAATTGCCTGTGTTCCCTGCAGTTCAAGTCAGAGCAGGAGTCGTCTTGTCTGTTCACCTGCAAGACCTTCCAGAAATATCTGTCGAGTGGCTGCTTTCTCTTCCTGCAGTACCTCCTGCAGGATTTGCATGGTCAGCAGACAGTAGTCTTAGAAACGTGAGGTGGAATTTCTAGGGCGGATCCTGGTGAAAAAAGCGTTGACTTTTCGCTCGCACTTTGATGAGCATCCTCAGTAACAGCTCTTTGAACCCGTTGCAGGAAGCTCTATGCGGAGCTGTGCCAGGGCATTGTGGACATAGCCATCGCCAGCCTCTTCCCGCCCCCCGGCTCGGGGCAGCAGCCGCCCCAGCCAGCCGCCTTCATCAAGCTGTGACCGAGGGAGGCGCTCGAAGCTGCCTCGGAAGAAGCACGAGGGGGCGCTGCCCCGGGGGAAGGAGAAGTGTCCGAGTTGCTCGTCATCAAGCCAAACAGGAGGAGGAGAGACAACCCGCAGAGATGTGCTGGAAGAAGAAAAGGCAGCTTCCCCGAGGAGTGGTCGTTTGCCCAGGGGTTCCCAGGTGGAGCTCTTGGCACTGCTACTGAGATTCGAAAACTGCAGCAAATTTCGCCAATGGGAGAGCAGGCTATTCTTCTGAGGGGCAAAACACAGGGATGTGCTTAACGTTCTCATCCTTTGAAAAATCTGATTTTTATCCTAAGGTAGTGCTGTGAGCAGCGCCTTTCCTGCCCAGGGTGGCAGCCGTTGGATCTGGTTGGTGTCTGTCCACCTGCTGCATTAGTGCCTTAGCTCTGTGCCCAGCTACAGCCTCCTGTCTGGGGCAGGGGCGGGATGCGAGAGCACTTGGGAGGTTGCCAAGGGTGTCCCCCGCTAGTCCCACGGGCATCTGCACAAGCGCGCACCGACTGTCCTGGGTGCTGGGCTCTGCGGACGCTGCCTTGCCATCAGGGGGCTTGCTCTTCTTGGTCCTGATGGCATCTGGCTGGTCACTGGCCAGGGATGGCGTGGGCTGGGCACCCAACAGCAAACGCTGCTCTCAGCCTGCTCTCTGCATGTTTTAGAAACCAAGCAGCAAGTTTGCTGCAAACCCGTAAGCATCCAATAAGCATGAGAGAGGAAACAACACAACGTCCTGCTTTACTTAATAGCTGCGTGGGGGGGAGTCTTTGAAATATGATTCTCAGTTCTCTTTGTTTTAACCAGAATTCTACATGCCCTTTGGCCAAGTTCCCTTTCGTTCTGTTTTTTTTGGGGGGATTTAACTTTTGTAAAAACCCTTCTAGGGGTCGGGAGAGGGTAGAATTCCCCCCCTCCACCCCAGGGGGCTCCTCCCCACTTTGTTTTTCTTGCTCTTCTAGCACCTTCTGTGGGAGCTGGACAGGCAGGTTTTGTTCCAGGGAAGATTCTCCGTCTGCTGTGCCTCTCGACATCACGGAGAGGCTCTGAATCAGTGTGTGTCTCGCCTGAGTGGGAGAGTCTCTTAAAATGGGGAAGATGGGGTTTCAGAGCCGCACTCAGCATCTCTTAAGTCAGCAGAGGTTAACGGCGTCCCGTTAGATGTAGTTTCTACTCACGGGATGGACGAATTTTCTGCAGACTTTCCAGGAGGCCATGTCACTAGCGAGAGGAAGCCCCATATGCCATCTGTGTCCACCGTAAGATGAGTGAACAGTGCGCTGGGAATCACAGCAGACCCACTGAACCGGCTCCCTCCTCCCCAGGGCGCGGCGGGGTCTTCCCTCTGGCACGTGTGTGCTCCGTTATTCGTCTCTACCTGGCACAAGAAAACAGTTCTGCAGCCAGGGGAGACTTTTTTTTTTACAAAGAGAAGAAACAGCAACACCTCAAACATGATGAGATGTGGGAGCTTAACAGTGAAAAAAGGAATCATGATGGAAATGATTCAATGGCTGCAGCAGTGTGTGTGGGATGTGAAAGTGTTATGTCCGGGCTGAAGTGGAGGAAGGGCCAGCTGGCTCGGCCCTCCCGGGTGTTTGGAATTACAAAATAAACGTGCGGGCGGTTACCCAGAATATATAGATAATGAAGTTTCCATCCAGAGCGAAATAAGACAGTGTTAAGGGAACTGTGGAGGCCCAGCACAGCTGATGGGTTAGTGCTGGGGGCTTCTGAGCAGATCGTGGTGAGGTGCACACCTACGTAGAAAGTGTAGGGTGATGGGGAAAGCGTGGAGGTTTTTGTAGTGCTGTCACATGCGAACGCAGATTTGTAATGATCTTTTGGACCTGAACTGCAGGGACGTTTGAGAATTTTCTCTTACCGTGTCTCTTACTGGTGACAGAGCTAAGAATCCAGGTGTAGGAAGTCTGTGGAACTTGATGGATTTTCTAAGAAACCTGAATCAATAGCAATATATGTGAGGGAAGGAAGGCTTTAAAGAGAAAATTCTGCTTCATTCCTCGCGTGGTTTCGAATAAGTATCTATTTTATGCATTTATTTCTGACCAGGTGGAATGGCTGGCTCAGAGCTCTTCCATATCCTTCCACGATATCCTTGACACAGGTGGTCATGCCTCGCCCGCAGTCAGTCTTCATACCTGTGGTCTGTGTTCGTGTGTCCAGTTGCTGGGGAAGGAGGTGGTGTTTTGTGGAGGCGTTGATTCTGATCTTGACTCTGTCATTGGCTGCACGGCATCAGAGGAGCCCGTGAACCTCTCTGTGCCTTAGTTTCTTATCTCATGGAAGAGCTTGTTGCCTGACCCAGGGACTACTTCAAGGGCATTTAGTGAGGACACATGAGATTAGGAAGGCTGGAGAACCTCCAGCACCAAGGTTCTCAATGCTGGCTGTTTGCTGGAATCACTTGGGAAGCTTTTAAAGAATGTCGGTGTCCACACCTTCCCCCTCCCTCACCCCTGACCGATTAAGTCAGAACCTCAGGCATCAGCTTGCTTTGAGATGCCTTGAACCACTGACTGAGAAGGAAGGACAAACACATTATTACCTTGGAAGAATCAGATAAGGTTTAGGGCTTTAAAAAAAATTCCTTCTAGAAGGCTAGGCGTTCCTTTAAGAATGACCGGATGCTGACGTGATACAGCGAGTGCCGTCCAAGCAGGTTTTCCTTTGCTCCCCGTCACAGCCTTTGGAAGCTCAGCTGTGCTTTCATCTACTTAAACAGTTTGTGAAGCCTTGTCAGCAAATATAAACAGATATGAATTTATAAATCTGCTAAATAAGTGTTAAGATTATAAACAAATAATGGAGAGAAAAATCCCCTTCCCTCCCTCTGGACTCCCGTGGTAACTATAGACTCCACTTCCCCAGGACGTGGAAGTGCCTCGGTGTCTGTCTGATGCAGTGGAGCGGGTGCTGGTGGACTTACCAGCTGACGTGATGTGTCACGAGTGCCTCAGGGTGATCATCCCAAACTGGGGACATCTGGTAGTGCTGGAAATGGATGGGATCCGCGGGACCCGCAAGCAGCAGCGATGCTACGGAGGGTGTTGCCATTAAGAATTGAGGTCGTGTCAAGCAGGGGTGCGTCCAGCCCTGCTGTGGGTGGTGGGGACTCTGCCAGAGGAGACTAGATGCCAGAGTGGGTCCCCACAGCACATGGGTGCCACGGAGAAAACTGTCTCTGATCCTGGACACAGAATATGTACCTAAGAGGAAATGACTCCTGACACAAGGCGATTTTATGAATGTTTAAAATGCCTGGAGCATTAAAGGAATCATATTTCAAGCATTTCTCTGCCCTTTGGTTCTGTCATCTTATTGCGAGTGTTGACTGTCCTAGGTTATCACTGGTTATTTGAATGCATGATTCTGTTACCCAGAGGTAGGCATACTTGTTCTATAAAGGGCCAGGTAGTAAATATTCTAGGCTTTGCAAGCCAAACTGGTTCTCCTTTGCATATTCTTCTTTTTTTTCCCCAACTCTTAAAAAATATTAAAACAAAGCCAAAAAAACTTAGCACACAGGCCATACAAAAACAAGCATATATGCGGCCATTGTTTACTGACCCCAGAATGCTACTCAATACGTAAGCCAACAGATTGGCCTTTGAAACTGTGATGAGCTGCTCCAGAGTGAAGCATTGAAACAGTTTCAGCTGCCAAAATGCAGCCCATCATGTCTCACATGTCATGTGTATTGCCTGAATCATGCTGCAGGTTGTGAGGTGACACCCCTGGTTGTGAAGGAATTATGTGTGCTTTAAACATGGAGGTAGAGGGGCTTCTGAAGTGAGGTTCGTTCCCCAAATAGCTGGAAGTTCAAGAAGTCCTTACTAAGACTTCACTGAGGACTTCTGTGTAAGTCCCCGTCTTAGGGCTTATTTTATGTGACCTGTCTCAGAGTGTGCCCAGTGTGAGCAGCCTTTTCCCTAGGTGCACTTGTTAAAAATAATCAGCAGCCGTTGTTTAACATCTCAACTTCCTGAGATGGCTTTAGCAGCTGGAACAGAGAAGCCGCTGACAAAAAATTTAGAAGGGAAAGATGGGGAATAAGATGTCCATAAAACGTTTTGAAAAGTTTCAACATATTCCTAAAAATATGGAAGGACACACACAGGTGTAGGGCTGTGTCCATGCCCAGGGGAGACCTGAATTCCCTCGGCTTTCACCTCTGTCTGACTAGGAGGATCTGCACAAGCAGGACGTGCAGACTAAGGCAGAGCTGTAAACTAAAAGGAGACAGAACGATGTGTCACCAGAGAGACAGTATCATTAAAGAGATAAATTGTTTTTGAAATCGAACAAAGAAATTTTGGCATTGAAAAGTATGATCATGCGAATGAAAAATTCAGTAGAGGTGTTCAGTAGAGGTGTCCAAAAGCAGGTTTGAGCTGGCAAAAGAAGGAATCAGTGGATCTGAATTCAGTTGAGATCATCCAGTCTGAGGAACAGAAAGAAAAATGAATGAATAAAAAAATGAACAGAACTCCAGAAACATGTATGTACACCAACATATACGTAACAGGAATCCTAAAAGAAAGGAGGGAGAGAGAAGGGGGCAGAAAACAAATTGGAAGGAGCAGTGGTCAAAAACTTTCCCACTTTGAGGAAAACCATTAAAATGCATCCAAGAGGTTCAATAAACTAAGTAGGATACATTCAAAGAGATCCGCGCCAAGACACATTAACCACTAAGAAAATAACTTTAAATATATAGTAAAAAGGACAAGGGAACTAGAATGTTACACTAGAAAATATATATTTAACAAGAAAAGGCAGTAGTGAAGGGATGAGGAGGTAATAAGGCATTTACAAAGCAAATAGCACAATGCAGACACAAATCCTACCTTATCAGTAATTTCATTTAAATGTAAATGAGTTAAACACGCCAATCAAAAGGCAGAGATTGGCAACGTGGATCAAAAAAAAAAACATGATCAAACTCTGCTATCTACAAGAGACACGCTTTGATTCAAAGCCACAAACAGGTGAAAGTAAAAGGATGGGAAAAAATATACCATGCAAGCAGTAACTCAAAGAGAGCTTAGGTGGCCATACTACTATTAGACAAAATAGACTTGAAGAAAAAAAATTATTACAGGCAAAGAAAGACACTTTATAATGATAAATAGATCAATCCATCAGGAGATACAGCAATTATAAACAAATGCACCTAGCAACAGAATCCCAAGATACATGAAGCAAAAACTGGCAGAACTAAAGAGAGAAATAGTAAATTCAACAGTAATAATTGGAGCTCTCAATTTTCCATTTTCAATAATGGATAGATGATCAACAAGAACATAGAAAACACTGTAAACCAACCAGATCTAACAAATATCTATAGAACACTCCACCCAACAATAGCAAAATATACATTTTCCTGAAGTGCACATGGAACTTTCTCAGGAATAAACCATATGCTACACCATAAAGCCTCAATGAATTAAAAATGATTGGAATCAAACTACGTATGTTCTGTGAACACAAATAAAACAAGAAATCATTAACAAATCTGGGAAAATCACAAGTGTGTGGAAGTTAAAAATGCCAAAGGAAAGAAGTCACAAGGGAAATTAGAAAGTACTTTGAGAGAGATGAAAATGAAAACACAACAGGGCTTCCCTGGTGGCACAGTGGTTAAGAATCCATCTGCCAATGCAGGGGACACAGGTTTGAGCCCTGGTCTGGAAAGATCCCACATGCCGTAGAGCAACTAAGCCCGTGCACCACAACTACTGAGCCTGCGCTCTAGAGCCTGCAACCCATAACTACTGAGCCCGCGTGCTGCAACTACTAAAGCCCGTGTGCCTAGAGCCCGTGCTCTGCAACAAGAGAAGACACTGCAATGAGAAGCCCGCCCACTGCAATGAAGAGTAGCCCCCGCTCACCGCAACTAGAGAAAGCCTGCGTGCAGCAACGAAGACCTAACACAGCAAATAAATAAATAAACAAAAAAGAAAGAAAACACAACTTACCAAAACTTAACGGAAAGCAGTTAAAGCCATGCCTAAAGGAAAACTTATATCTTTAAATGACTATATTGTGAAAAGATCTCAAATCAGTAACCTAACCTTCCACCTTAAGAAACTAGAAAAAGTAGAACAAGCTAAATCCAAAGTAAGTAGAAAGAAATAATACAGATTAGAGTGGAAATAAATGAAATAGAGAATAGAAAAACAATAGATAAGATCAATGAGACCAAAAGTTGACGCTTTGAAAGATCAACAAAATTGACTAACCTTTAGCTAGGCTGACCAAGAAAAAATAAGGAATGAAAGAGGGACATTACTACAGCACAAGTAGAAAGGATTATGGGGGAACCTGCTGAACAATAATATGCCAACAAGTTAGATAACTTATATGAAATGGGCACATTCCTAGAAAGACACAAAACTGATGAAACTAACTCAAGAAGATAAATTCTGAAGAGACCTAACAGGAGATTGAATTAATAATAAATAATATTTTCACAGGGAAAAGCCCAGGACCAGATAGCTTCACTGGTAAATTCTACCAAATGTTTAAAGAGGAATTAACACCAATCGTTCACAAACTCTTCCAAAATATAGAAGAGGAGGGGACACTTTCCAACTCATCCTATAAGGTCACTATTAATACTTTAATACCAAAACCAGACAAAGACATCACAAGAAAAGCAAGCAACAGACCAATATCTCTTAGGAATAGAAATGAAAAAATCTTCAACAAAATACTAACAAACCAAATCCAGCAACATATAAAAAGAATTATAGATCTTCCTTTACTTATGATGGGTTATGTCCCAGTAAACCCACTGTACGTTGAAAATACCGTCAGTCAAAAATGCATTTAATACACCTTACCTAGCAAACATAGCTTAGCCTAGTCTACTTTAAATGCACTCAGAACACTTACATTGGCCTACAGTTGGGCAAAATCATCTAACACAAAGCCTATTTTATAATAAAGTGCTGACTATCTCATGTAATTTATTCAATACTGTAGTGAGAGTGAAACATGGAATGGCTGTCTGGGTATGGAATGGTTATAAGAGTATTGGTTGTTTATCCTTGTGATCGCTTGGCTGACTGAGAACTTCAGCTCACTACTGCTCCCCGGTATCATGAGCGACTACCATACTTCATATCCGTATCCCGAGAAAAGATCAAAATTCAAAATTTGAAGTAAGTTTTCTAATGAATGTATATCGTTTTGCACCACTGTAAAGTTGAAAAATCATAAGTCGAACCATTGTAAGTTGGGGACTGTCTGTCTATACTGTTGTATACACCATGATCAAGTAGGATCTATCCTAAAAAGTCTACATTCATTTAACACACAAAATTCAATCAATATAATCATTTTTTATGGAACAAAAAATGATCATATCAATATACACAGAAAAAGCATTTGACAAAACAACACTTCCTTTGTAAAAAAACTAGGAATGGGGCTTCCCTGGTGGCGCAGTGGTTGAGAGTCCGCCTGCCGATGCAGGGGACGCGGGTTCGTGCCCCGGTCCGGGAGGATCCCACATGCCGCGGAGCGGCTGGGCCCGTGAGCCATGGCCGCTGAGCCTGCGCGTCCGGCGCCTGTGCTCCGCAACGGGAGAGGCCACAACAGTGAGAGGCCCGCGTACCACAAAAAAATAAAAAAAAAAAATAAAAAACTAGGAATGAAATGGGAACTTCCTCAATTGGATGAAAGGCATCTTTGGAAAAACCCACAGCCTACATCATATTTAGTGGTGGAAGACTGAAAGCTTTCTCCCTAAAATCAAGCATAAAACAAAGATCTAATCTTGCCACTTCTATTCAACAATGGATTAAGGGTTCAAAAGGAAGGGAGGAAGGAAAGAAGGAAGGGCATCTAGATTGGAAAGGAAGAAATATAACTATCTCTTTTTGCATATGACAAGACCTAACATACAGAAAATCCTAAGAAATCCACAAAACCTATTAGATCTAATAAATGAGTTCACACAAGATTGCCAGAAACAAGATCAATATACAAAACTCAATTGTATTTCTAGACCCTACAAATGAGCAATTTGAAAGTTAAATGAAGAAAACAATTCCATTTACATCAACATCAAAAAGGTTTAAATACTTAGGAGTAAATTCAACAAAAGAAGTTCATTTGTACACCAAAAACTACAAAACATCTTTGAAAGAAATTAACACCCAAATAAATGGCAAGACGTCCCATGTTCATAGGTTGGAAGATAATTATTGTTAAGATGAATATAGACCCTAGATTGATGTACAGATTGAATATAATCCCTATCAAATAGCTCAGCAGCCTTTTTTTGCAGAAATTGACAAGCCAACCCTAAAATTCATATGGAAATACAAAGGATCAGGAATAGCCAAAGCAACCTAGAAAAAGAAGAACAGAGTTGGAGGACTTACACTTCCTGTTTTCAAAATTTATTACAAAGCTATATTAACCAAGATTGTATGGTATTGGTATAAGAATAGACATACACATCAAGGCAACAGAACTGAGAGTCCAGAAATGAACCATCATATTTATGATCAAATTTTTTTTCTTTTTTTTGCGGTACGCGGGTCTCTCACTGTTGTGGCCTCTCCCGTTGCGGAGCACAGGCTCCGGACGCGCAGGCTCAGCGGCCATGGCTCACGGGCCCAGCTGCTCCACAGCATGTGGGATCTTCCCGGACCGGGGCACGAATCCGTGTCCCCTGCATCGGCAGGCGGACTCCCAACCACTGCGCCACCAGGGAAGCCCTGATCAATTGAGTTTTGACAAGGTGCTAAGACAGTTCAATGGGAGAAAGAATAGTCTTTACAACGAATGGTGCTAGAACAAAATATTCACATGCAAAGGAATGAAGTTGGATGTCTCTCTCACACCATATACAAAAATTAACTCAAGATGGGTCAAAGGCCTAAATGTAAGAGTTGCAGCTAAAAAAACAAACAAAAAGACACAACTCAGAAGACAGCATAGCTGTTAACCTTCATGATCTTGGATTAGGCAATGATTTCTTAGATATGATATCAAAAGCACAAGCAACAAAAGGAAAAAAATAAACTAGACTTCATCAATATGAAAAACTTCAAAGGACACAACCAGGGAAGTAAAAGATAACCCACAAAATGGGAAAAAATATTTGCAAATCATATATCTGATAAGTAGTATAGAAATAATACAAAGAAGTATGACAGCTCAACAATAAAAAAGACGACCCAATTTTAAAATGGACCAAGTATCTAAACAGACATTTCTCCATTGAAAATATACAAATGGGCAATAAACACATGAAAATATGCTCAATATCACTAGTCATTAGAGAAATACAGAAATCACAATTAGATACTACTTCACATGTACTAGGGTGGATATAATTTTTTTTTTTTTTTTTTTTTGCGGTACGCGGGCCTCTCCCTGTTGTGGCCTCTCCCGTTGCGGAGCACAGGCTCCGGACGCGCAGGCTCAGCGGCCACGGCTCACGGGCCCAGCTGCTCTGCGGCATGTGGGATCTTCCCGGACCGGGGCACGAACCCGCGTCCCCTGCATCGTCAGGCGGACTCAACCACTGCGCCACCAGGGAAGTCCTTGTACCGTTTTTTTTTGTGTGTGTGTGTGGGGGTGGATATAATTTTTTAAAAAACAGAGAATAACAACTACTGGTGAGGACATGGAGAAACTGGGATCCTCATACGTTGCTAGAGGGAATGTAAACGTGTACAGCTGCTTTTGGAAAAATTTGGCAGCACCTCAAAAAGTTAAACATGGAGTTACCATATGTCCCAGAAATTCCACTCCTAGCTGTAATACCTAAGAGAATTGAAAACTTATGTCCATACAAAAACTTGTGCATGGATATTTCTAGCAGCATTACTCATAATAGCCAAAGGTGGAAACAACCGAAATGTCCATCAACCGGTGAATAGAGAAACAAAATATGTATCCATACAATGGATTCTTATTCAGCGGTGAAAGGAATGAGATACTGATACATGCTAAAACATGGATGAACCTTAAAAGCAGTGGAGAGATGGTAAGGATGGTCGACGCTTTTTGTGTTCTGAAGGGGAGAATTCCTGTGGTAGCTGAAGTGGGACAAGAGATCAGTGAGCTGTTTTTTTGTTTTAACAGCTTTTCCAGCAGGTTTGTATGCTGATGGAAATGACTGCTTCTGCCATCATCCCTGCATTCTCCTGCCCTCCAGGAGACCCTGACCAAGGGAAAGGGAATGAAGGAAGTTTTCCTTAAAAGAAGCAGACGTTGTAAAGGGAGAGAAGGCAGAATTTAGGTCACAGCTGCACGGATCTTGGGAGATTTGATGACGTCAACATAAGACAGAAACAGAAGATAACTTTTTAAAAGTGATATAAGAGGAATTTCCTGGCGGTCCAGTGGTTAGGACTCAGGGCTTTCACTGCCAGGCCGTTTCAATTCCTGGTCCGGGAACTGAGATCCTGCGAGCCACATGGCATGGGATGGGGGTGGGGGAGCAATAGAGGAGTGAAAATTACCAGCTGACCCAGGTAAAGGTGAAACTGGGGAAGGAGGACACTTTTGGGAGTGGTGAATTAATTCATTAATTGTGGTGATGGCTTCATGGGTGTATAAATAGGTCAAAACTTATCAACGTGCACACTTTAAATGTGTGTAGTTTATTGCATGTCAATTATACTTCAATACAGAAGAGAGCTGTGACACACACACACATACACACCAAAGATGAAAGACAGCTGCAGGCAGTCCCTGATAACGTCCGTATTCTGGGGAGATAAGTGCTTCATAGGACTTACAGATCCTCAAAGGATCTTAAGGCTGCAAGGCCCCTCGGACACCCGCCTTCCCACCCCGCCGGCCCCGCCTGGCTCAAGACTTCAGTCCAGACGACGCGGGGAGTGGGTAGAGAGGGCGGACCACCGCTTGACCGTCCCAGTGATGAGCCTTCGACTTCAGAGTTGGGTAGAGAGCAGTCAGTTTGGTGCCCGACTGCTTTTTCCTTGAAGCCAAGACTCCGGCTGGGTGTCACCCCAAGGGTCTGCATCTGGATCGCAAAGCGGTCAAGGGAAGAGAGGGAAATCTTTGAACACCGCTCTCGGCCGGCCCTGATAGCACGAATGAGAGCCAAAGAGGTCACACGTGGAATTGCCCGTGGAGCGGATTCCCGCCTTTGGCGTCTCGCGGAAGGGGGATATGGGAGGGGGCGGTGGAAGAAAGGAGGCCGGGCGAGTCCCCCACTCTGCACAGGTTTAAACTGGCCCATTCGCTCCACGGTATTGGTTTCAAGTCGACCCCGTAAAATCGGAGGACCCAGGGCCGGAGGAAAAAGAGGAACTACATTTCCCAGCAAGCCGAAGGCGTCCGGCGCCGGCCATGCTTTCCGGCGCGTGTGAAGCTGTTGTCGGCATCCGGTGTGCAGGCGGACTCATGGATCCCGACGGCCGGTGGCGGCACCTACCCAGCGGGCCCAGCCTAAAGCACTTGACCGACCCCTCTTACGGGATCCCGCGCGAGCAGCAACAGCCAGCGTTGCAGGAGCTGACGCGGGCGCATGTCGAGTCCTTCAACTACGCTGTGCGCGAGGGGCTCAGCCACGCGGTGCAGGTGAGCGCGGCGTCCTCAGGCGAACCCAGGCTCCCCTCAGCTCTGGGTTCGCCTGCGGCCCTAGCCCCTGCTCCAGGCGGGCGGAGGAGAGGGGGCCCGGCGAGGATAGGGGTGGGGGGCTTGTGAGGCGTTGGAGGAGGGCCGGGGGAGAGGTGATTGAGGCTCGGGGCCTGGGAGGGGGAGATCCAGGAGGCGGGGGGAATGGGGCACATGCCGCGGGCAGGGGTCCCAGAGAGAGGACTGGGAGGTCGCAGTATAATTTCAAATAGTTGTAACTCCTTGACCGTGCTAGGTAGGCTCAGCGCGGGTCTGTGTTGAGGAAGGTATCGGTGAGGCATAAAAAAGAGGTTCCGTAGGAACCATTTGGTCCACAGGAAGTGATTGGTACCATCATTACACAGCATTTGCTCCACATTAAAGTGATTGGTCTAGAGGGTCATGGTGCCAGAGTTCAGGTGAAGATGGTGGGGGGAAGGTCTCATTAGTAAGCATCCCCTTGTCTCCAGGCACTGGGCTCTAAGGGTGAGGGAGAGGCAGGCCTGTAAGAGACAGTTCTTGCTTGGCATCATGTTTTGGGTGAGGAGGTGGAACTGTGAAGGCAGTCGGTGCCGGTACACTTGAGCACTGCTCTGACAAGGGGCGGCCGCATGGTACTCGGGGAGCACAGAGGAGGTCCAGCTAGTCCAGGTGTACACGAATTGAAGAGGAAAGTGCGTTCCCTCCAGGGGAAGTGAAGGAGCAGAGCTCAAGGGGACTCTACCCTGTGCTTTTGTTGGGTAGGGCTTGCATGGTGGGAGGGGTGGAGAGAATGTGGAGAGCTGTACCAGTCTCTGATGCTTGAACTCTATTTCACAAATAATTCGGAGCCGTTGAGGCTTCTTTGAAGTTTAATTATTCCTTGACCTGTTTGCGGAAGACAAGATATTTTTGTCTGATGGGAAATAATTTCTATCATGCCTGGACTCATTGTATCGTGTCTATGAGAAAAATTATACGTCTACTTAAAAGTTAATTGGCCCTGGGGTTTATGAAAACAATGAAAAAGAGCAGTGTTGAGATGATCAAGGAAGGTTTGACCTAAAATGATGGAGCACATGTACATAAGAGATTTTTATGGGTAATATGTGGACCAGCAGTTCTCAAACTTTTTGGTCCCAGGACCCCTTTCCACTCATAAAATTCTTGAGCGATTCCCAAAGAGCTTTTGTTTACTCTATTAGAAACTGAAATTGAGAAATCTTAAAAATACTAATTCATTGAAAAAGAGACCAATTTTATATGAACTTTTTATAAAAAATATTTTCTAAAGCAAAAATGAGATTAGAAGATGAATGATACTTTTGTGTATCTTTTTAATGTTTGGCTTATTAGAAGACAGCTGGATTCTCAACCCTGCTTGTAGAGTCAGTCTCTTTTGATATGTTGTTTTGGTTGAAATACATGAAGAAAATCTGACCCAGATAACGACGCTGCAATTTGGTTTTTGAAAATGTTGTTCCATGAAGCACAGTAAGGTAAATGACTAATGTTTACAAAACCAAGGGGAAAATAGCCTTCATCAGATCTTGTTTTGCCCAGTTTCTTTGGAGTAGATTTCCTCCATCTGTGAGTGCAAGTTGATATGTCTGTCACGTTTGTGAATTGCCTACTTGCTAAAGTTTATTTGTAACCCCCAAACCAGTACTCGCCAACATCTGCAGGGACAAAAAATTTGAGTTGCCCATTGTACAGCCATCCCAACTCAGGTACGATAAGGCGACACTCTTGCTTTCTTGTTTCAAGTTCTTATACTAAAAATAATGAGATAGTAAGAGAGATATGCTCATTTTTTTCCAGCAGATTCAAAGTGTTCTTTTCAAAGTTTCTTCCGTTTTTCACGTTCTTATTGTGTTCTTTTTGTTGGTGATTTTGCTGTTTAAAACAGACATCATGCGTAGTGCTGAAGTGCTGTATAATGTTGCTAAGTGTGAGAAGGCTGTGATGTGCCTTCAGAGAAAATGTATGTTAGATAACCTTTGTTCAGTCATGAGCTAGTGCTGATGGCTGTGAGATCAGTGTTAGTGAACCACGGTATGTATTAAATAAGATGTTCCTAAGTAGAAACACACATAAAGGGAATTCCCTGGTGGTCCAGCGGGTAAGACTCTGTGCTCCCAATGCAGGGGGCCCAGGTTCAATCCCTGGTCAGGGAACTAGATCCCACATGCATGCTGCAACTAAAGATCCCGCGTGCTGCAACTAAACACGCTGCAGCAAAGATCCCGGGTGTCGCAGCTAAGAGCCGGTGCAGCCAAAATAAATAAATGTTTTTTTAAAAAAAAAAAAGAAAGAAAGAAACCCACATAAAGCAAGGTTATGTATTGATCAGTTAATGAAATGCTGTGATCAGAGACTGGCAGGAACCTAACTTTGTATTTCCCCTGAGAACAGAGGTTCAGAATTCACTGATTCAGCACTTGTGGTGACTTTATGGGCCGTAACTATCTTGAATAATGAGAATTGGCTGCGTTGAGATATAGATAGTGCAGCAAATGGCTGGAGAAAGTGAATCTTCTAATCTCCTTTTGTAAACTATTGCTCTATCCTGAAATAGGAAATATGTTAAATTTTTATTTTAGAATAAAATACTGAATTCTAAAATACCAGCTTTAGATAAAATTTTAAAGTTTAGAAACGGTCAGTTGAACTCACGTGAGGTGGAAGAACCTCCCTCGTATTCTTAGCTCCATTTTTGGCATTCTTGCTATTTCAGCACTAAGGCCAGGAGGTTGTTTAGAGTTAATACGTACGAGAACTCAGTGATGCCCCTTCCTCAGTTCAGCAGCGCTCCCCCCGGGGAGTGGTACAAAGAAGCAACTGCTGTGGAAGGGAAAGAACCACCATGACCACCACCAACCCCTTGCATGGCTCTGGCTTCAGTGTGAGGCCACCGTGGAATGAAATGTACAAAGATCAGCCTAAAGAATGGCATTATTAGAGTGTCTGTTGCTAAATCAGTAGGGTGTGTCTGTATCCTTGCTCTGTTGGCAGGAGTCCCATTTGTCTTGCATGCAGAGGGTACAAGGTACAAATGGGAGGGGTGGGGGAGAAATTAGGAGTTTGAGATTAACATATACACACTACTATATATAAAATAGGTAAACATCAAGGACATACTGTATAGCACAGGGAACTAACTATACTCGATATCTTGTAATAAACTATAATGGAAAAGAAACTGAAAAAGAATAGATGTGTGTGTGTGTGTGTGTGTGTGTGTGTGTGTGTGTGTGTTTATTATATATAAGAATAGAGAAGTCAAGCACTTGGTTCAGAGAACAGCTTTGTTCTGTACACAGCTGTATCCCTAGAACCTGCTACAGAATCGGACATGTAGTAGACAGTCAAAAAAAATCTTGTTAATGCATTACAGTTTTAGGTACTTAGGATGTGAGTAGACTGGATGTAGCTTTAGCTGTTTTTCAGATGTGTCACATTAGCATTATAGCCATCAATGCTTATAGAACACATGGGATTTGAAAGAGTCTTAGAGAAAAAAATACCTTGGAAATGCAAGCAGCTAACAGTGTGAATTGTGTTTCAGGCCATCCCTCCCTTTGAATTTGCTTTCAAAGATGAGCGGATCTCTCTTACTATTGTGGATGCTGTCATCAGTCCACCCACGGTTCCAAAAGGGAGCATCTGTAAAGAGCTCAATGTTTATCCAGCAGAATGCCGGGGCCGAAGGAGCACCTACCGGGGAAAGCTGACGGTGAGTACAAGAGACAGTGTATGACTTGCACACTGTACATTTTTGAGAATAAGCCTGGTGCCTAACACAGTTTATACCAGAATTCTACTTTCTTAGTGCTGTCATCCAAGAGATGCCATCTTTTCAATCTAAAGCATAAAATCATTTAGTGTATGGTCTTCTGCCTTAATCTCTTCAAATACTCATTCTTGTAGATCTGGATATTTCCTTTTGTACGAAATAATTTTTTTCTCTCTCATTTTCATTTAGGCCGATATCAGCTGGGCAGTGAATGGAATCTCAAAAGGCATCATTAAACAGTTTCTTGGCTATGTTCCCATCATGGTGAAATCCAAGCTTTGCAACTTATACAACCTTCCTCCAAAAGCCCTCATCCAGCACCACGAGGAAGCAGAGGTACCTACAGGGGTCCCATGCAGTCAAGGGCCAGGTGACAGTAGAAAGCGCCGGAGCTGGGAGAGAGAGGACGGGAAGCTTGTCGGGAGTGGGGGAGGGGGGTCCGGATTTCTTTCTCTGCTTCAGTCTCTGGATGGGTAACGTGGGGCATTGAGGTTTTGTCTGCACACTGCATAGGCCTCATAATGAGTCTCACATGAGACAATGTATGGAAAAAAACCACTCCAGTTAGAGAATATGATTATTATGGGGAAAGAATTGGTAGGTTTCTCCTACCAACTGATACATATTTAGATATGTATTTGGTTTTTTTTAAAGCTGTCTTAACCCACATATCTGTCTCAAATGTCTGCTTTACCCACAGTCAGATTCTGTGGACGTATTAAATGCTTCATGTACCTTCCGTTCAAGCCCTGTTAGGTGGCTTTGCAGTATTAAGTTGAAGTAATCAAGACATGCAAACACTACAAGTAGAACTACCATATGACCCAGCAATGCCACTACTGGGCATATACCCTGAGAAAACCATAATTCAAAAAGAGTCATGTAGGGCTTCCCTGGTGGCGCAGTGGTTGAGAGTCTGCCTGCCGATGCAGGGGACACGGGTTCGTGCCCCGGTCCGGGAAGATCCCACATGCCGCGGAGCGGCTGGGCCCGTGAGCCATGGCCGCTGAGCCTGTGCGTCCGGAGCCTGTGCTCTGCAACGGGAGAGGCCACAACAGTGAGAGGCCCGTGTACCGCAAAAAAAAAAAAAAAAAGAGTCATGTACCAAAATGTTCATTGCAGCTCTATTTACAATAGCCCGGAGATGGAAACAACCTAAGTGTCCATCATTGGATGAATGGCTAAAGAAGATGTGACACATATATACAATGGAATATTACTCAGCCATAAAAAGAAACGAAATTGAGCTATTTGTAATGAGGTGGATAGACCTAGAGTCTGTTATACAGAGTGAAGTAAGTCAGAAAGAGAAAGACAAATACCGTATGCTAACACATATATATGGAATTTAAGAAAAAAAAATGTCATGAAGAACCTAGGGGTAAGACAGGAAGAAAGACACAGACCTACTAGAGAATGGACTTGAGGATATGGGGAGCAGGAAGGGTAAGCTGTGACAAAGCGAGAGAGAGGCATGGACATATATACACTACCAAACATAAGGTAGATAGCTAGTGGGAAGCAGCTGCATAGCACAGGGAGATCAGCTCGGTGCTTTGTGACCGCCTGGAGAGGTGGGGTAGGGAGGGTGGGAGGGAGGGAGACGCAAGAGGGAAGAGATATGGGAACATATGTATATGTATAACTGATTCACTTTGTTATAAAGCAGAAACTAACACACCATTGTAAAGCAATTATACTCCAATAAAGATGTAAAAAAAAAAAAAGACCAGCAGACTCTGCTTACAACAGGGGGGCTGTGTTGTGTGGTGGGAAGAGGGTTTTGGTGGCAGATCTGGGTTTGACATCCAGCTGTTCCGCTTACCAGTCCCGCACCTTTGGGAAATTTAATCTCCCTGAGCCTCAGTTTTCTCTTCTGAAAATGGGCATATAGCTCTCTCTCATTATTATGGGATTAAATGTTATGCTGACATAGAGCACTCAGCGTGATATGCCTGCTTCATAGTAGCTCCTTATTTATTACAGAAACGTTCTATTAACTTATTAAAAATTAAATATTAAAAATATTTTCCTATTTAGCTAATCCAAATTTCTGGTTTCCAGAGCTTTCATACAGTCAAAAGCTTTTTAACTTATTCAAGAAGCCATACTTGTCTGGAAGCTAAACGATTACTGTTTTCATCTTTAGACTTCTCTTTGGAGTAACTTGTTTTTGTTTGTTTGTTTTGCGGTACGCGGGCCTCTCACTGCTGTGGCCTCTCCTGTTGCGGAGCACAGGCTCCGGACGCGCAGGCTCAGCGGCCATGGCTCACGGGTCCAGCCACTCCGCGGCATGTGGGATCTTCCTGGACCAGGGCTCAAACCCATGTCCCCTGCATTGGCAGGCGGACTCTCAGCCATTGCGCCACCAGGGAAGCCCTCTACAGCCGTTTTAATGTGCTTAAGAAGACTTAATAAAGTCTGCAGTTTCCAAGGGATCCACAGTTCCTCTTGCCCGAGTGCACCTCTTCTGCACATCTGTTTACGAATGAGGGTGGTGATTGCAGTTGGTCAGTTTCATGTTTACGGGTGGTTATATATCTTTGTTTAACAGATTTTAATTCATCTCTTTGGCAGGAAATGGGAGGCTATTTTATAATCAATGGCATCGAAAAAGTCATCCGAATGTTGATTATGCCTCGCAGAAATTTCCCCATCGCAATGGTAAGACCAAAATGGAAAAGCAGAGGGCCTGGCTATACTCAGTATGGTAAGTTGTAGTGATTTTTTGGAATGTTCTTTTAGAAAAATTTAAGCTATTTTATTGGGTCGGCCAAAAGGTTCGTTTGTTTTTTTCCATAAGATGGCTCTAATAGCAGTTAGTTGTCTTTAACTTCATTCGAAACAATTCTGTTAGATTGTATTTGACAGCTGTCATATCAGCGCGCATTTAAAAAAAGACATCAAAATTAGTGAATTTTTGTGTAGCCATTTTAATATTCAAGATGAAAGAAAAAAATCAACATTTTTCAGCATATTATGTTTTATTATTTCAAGAAAGGTAAAAACGCAACTGAAACGCAAAAAAATATTTGTGCAGTGTGTGGAGAAGGTGCCATGACTGATTGAATGTGTCAGAAGTGGTTTGCAAAGTTTCGTGCTGGAGATTTCTCTGGACGATGCTCCACAGTCGGGTAGACCAGTTGTTGATAGCGATCAAATCGGACATTAATTGAGAAAAATTAACGTTATAGGACTTCCCTGGTGGCGCAGTGGTTAAGAATCCACCTGCCAATGCAGGGGACACGGGTGTGAGCCCTGGTCCGGGAAGATCCCACATGCCACGGAGCAACTAAGCCCGTGCGCCACAACTACTGAGCCTGTGCTCTGGACCCCGTGAGCCACAGCTACCGAGCCCATGTGCCACAACTACTGAAGCCCGCGCGCCTAGAGTCCATGCTCTGCAACAAGAGAAGCCACCATAATAAGAAGCCCGCACACCACAACGAAGAGTAGCCCCCACTTGCCGCAACTAGAGAAAGCCTGCGCACAGCAACGAAGACCCAAGGCAGCCAAAAATTAATAAATAAAATAAATAAATTTTTAAAAATCAACATTATGCCATGCGGGAGATAGCTGACATACTCAGAATATCCAAATCAAGTGTTGAAAATCATTTGCATCAGCTTGGTTATGTGAATTGGTTTGATGTTTGGGTTCCACGTAAGTTAAGCGAAAAAAACTTTCTTGACCTTATTTCTGCATGCGATTCTCTACTGAAATGTAATGAAAACATTCCGTTTTTAAAACAAATTGTGATGGGCGATGAAAAGTGGATACTGTACAGTAATGTGGAACAGAAGAGATCATGGGGCAAGTGAAATCAACCACCACCAACCACACCAAAGGCCGGTCTTCATCCAATAAAGGTGATGTTGTGTATATGGTGGGATTGGAAGGGAGTCCTCTGTTATGAGCTCCTTCCGGAAAACCAAACGATTGATTCCAACAAGTACTGCTCCCAGTTAGACTACCTGAAAGCGGCACTCGACAAAAAGCGTCTGGAATTAGTCAACAGAAAACACATAGTCTTCCATCAGGATAATGCAAGACCGCATGTTTCTTTGATGACCACTCAAAACTGTTACAGCTTGGCTGGGAAGTTCTGATTCACCCTCCGTATTCACCACACATTGCTCCTTCGGATTGCAATTTACTTTGGTCTTTACAAAATTCTCTCTCCTTTTTTTTTTATAAATTTATTTTATTTATTTATTTTTGGCTGCGTTGGGTCTTTGTTGCTGTGCACGGGCTTTCTCTAGTTGCGGTGAGCAGGGGCTACTCTTTGTTGCAGCGCACGGGCTTCTCATTGCAGTGGCTTCTCTTGTTGCGGAGCATGGGCTCTAGGCACGCAGCCTTCAGTAGTTGTAGCACGTGGGCTCGGTAGTTGTGGCTCGCGGGCTCCAGAGCGTAGGCTCAGTAGTTGTGGCGCAGGGGCTTAGTTGCTCCGTGGCATGTGGGATCTTCCTGGACCAGGGCTCACACCCGTGTTCCCTGCATTGGCAGGTGGATTCTTAACCACTGCGCCACCAGGGAAGCCCCAAAATTCTCTTAATGAAAAAAATTTCAATTCCCTGGAAGACTGCAAAAGGCACCTGGAACAGTTCTTTGCTTAAAAAGATAAGTTTTGGGAAGATGGAATTATGAAGTTGCCTGAAAAATGGCAGAAGGTAGTGGAGCAAAAGGGTGAATACGTTGTTCAATAAAGTTCTTGGTGAAAATGAAAAATATGTCTTTTATTTTTACTTAAAAACCGAAGGCACGTTTTGGTCCACCCGATATTAAAAAGTAGATGCATCCAAACAGAGTCTTTGATATTTTTCTCCCATATATGTATAATTTTTTTTTTCTGTTAAGCATTTCTGTGTTATGATTTCATAGTGGGAAACCTTTCTACTGTGTTCAATTTTTTTTCAAACTGAATGAACACGTGTATTTATGTTACTGCTTACGGTGCTGAAGGATGCTGACTTGGCCAGGTGTAGGTACAGGCCTCGGAACTCTTCTGGTTCAGGGTATGTGGCACTCCCCTCGGTCTCTGGCTGACAGTGACCTGGCCTCTGTTTGATCACTCTCCGTGACAGTGGCTGGCTTCACAAGATAGCATTTTGCATTCACGAGCCCTGTAGTTAAACAATTTATTCTCATAATTGAGCTAAAAATCAGTCTCTAATTGTAGCCATGCATGCTAAGTGGTAGTGTTGCTGAGTTTCTGACCGTTTGCTCTGTTTGTTTAAATAGGAGTTTCAATGCACTGTGTGAGGGAAGAACATTCCGCCGTCAATATGAACCTTCACTACTTGGAAAATGGCACGGTTATGTTGAACTTTATTTACCGGAAAGAACTGTTTTTTTTTCCTTTGGGATTTGCACTTAAGGTGTGACTTACTGAATATACTTCTCTCGTTAGGGAGTGAGTCACTGGAAATGGTGTCCTGCGCAGGATGGATATAGGTTGTCCTCATCAGAGTTCATGCTGTGCTGGCATCTCCTACTGCTCCATAATAAGTTACCTCAGGGAATTTCCCGGTGGTCCAGTGGTTAGGACTCCTCGCTTTCATTGCCGAGGGCCTGGGTTCGATCATTGGTTAGGGAACTAAGATCCTGCAAGCCACGTGGCGCGGCCACCAACAAAAAAAGTTAACTTAAAAGGCAGTGGCTAAAGCATCGCTAAACATTTCTCTCACAGTTTCTGCGGTCAGGAGTTTGGAAGTTGCTCCAGATTTGGGCAGCTCTGGCCGGGGTCTCCGGAGGTTGCCGTGAGATGTCAGCGGGGGCTACAGTTGTTTAGAAGGCTTGCCCGGGGCTGGAGGATCCCCTTCCGAGGCGGTTCCCTCATGGCTGGCAAGTCACTGTGGGCTGTTGGCAGGAGGTCTCAGTTCCTCTCCACGTGGACCTTTGCACAGGCTGCTTTGAGGCAGCTGTCTTCCCCAGAGAGTTAGCCAGGAGAGCAAGGCGGGAGCTGGAGGGCCCTTGAGACCCTGCCTTGAGAGTCATGCTTCAGCTTTTCCACCATGTTCCATCGGTCACACTGGCCAGCCCTGGCTCAGTGTGGAGGAGACCAAGGTTGTGGATACCGGGAGGTGAGGATCATGGGACCATCTTGGTGTCTATCATACAAGCATCGCTTAGATTCAGCGATAGCGGAGTGCTAATTTTTCTCGGGTATTTAAAAAAAAAAAAAAAAGAACAGAATGGTTACTAAATGATTAAGATGGTTTAGTTATTAGCAATTTTAAAAAAGAACCTTCTTTTCTTTTCTAGGCACTTGTCAGCTTTTCCGATTATCAGATTTTTCAGGAGCTCATCAAAGGAAAGGAAGATGACTCTTTCTTTAGGAACTCTGTTTCTCAGATGTTAAGGATTGTAATGGAAGAGGGATGTTCCACACAAAAACAGGTCCTCAGCTATCTGGGGGAACGCTTCAGAGTAAAACTCAGTCTTCCTGACTGGTACCCAAATGAACACGCTGCAGAGTTTCTCTTCAGGTATGTGTGCTTTTGTTTATTGGGGGTGGAGGGTGTCCATGCTTCCTTGTATTGATGTAGCTGGGGCTGGTGAGTCATCTGGGAATCAGAATGGCCCTGGGGGTAGGGTTCTGGCTTAGGAAAGTAGGGCCCAGCGTTGTTTCTGCAGTCATCTTCGCCTTTTTTTTTTTCTGGTAGCTTCATGTCTTCTGTTGTACTTTAAAACTTTTGAAATAACTTCAGACTTCCAGAATTGCTGCAAAAATAGTACATTGGACACTCTCGTTCACTAGTTCTTAATATTTTTACCACTTTGCTTTGTTGCTTTCTCTGCATATCATCAGTGTTTTTCTTTCTGCATCCTTGAAAGTTGCAGGCATCACGTCCCTTTATTTCCCCAAGGCTAGGACCTGGTCTTCTGTAACCACTGTGTAGTTATTAAAGGAGCCCTGCTCTAGACCAGCGCTGTCCAATCTGTATCCACGAGCCACACGCTGAGCATCTGAATGGCCAGTGCAGCCGAGAAGCTGAATTCAGTAGGACATCGAGTAGTATCGGCGGCTGAATCGTTCTAAGCTTTTTCTTTCTCTTTTGGCAGCCAGTGCATCTGTATCCACTTGAAATCCAACACTGAAAAGTTTTATGTGCTTTGTCTCATGACCCGGAAGCTCTTTGCTTTAGCCAAAGGAGAGTGCATGGAGGAGAATCCTGACAGTTTAGTGAATCAAGAGGTCCTGACCCCCGGGCAGCTCTTCCTCATGTTTCTGAAGGTAAATGCAGGCTGCTTCACCCCAGAGCAGTCATACCTCTTGTGGGATGACGTGGCCATTTCCAGCAGTATTGTTTCCTGCATGTTTAAAATTTCTCGTTTGGGCATTTTATGTAGTCTTTTTTTTTTTTTCTTTTCTACTTTTTGTTTGTTTAGCAGTAACGGACTTACAGATCTTAGCTTGGCCAGGTTCAGAAATTTCTTTAATGTTTTTATAGAAGCTAAATAAAGACAATATCAAATCTTGGTCATAACATTAATGATAAAGTGTAAATGGCCTATATACACACATCCAGTCAGTCCCCATTATTCACAGAGTCTGTACTTGTGAATTCACCTACTCGCTAAAATTTATTTGGAACGCCAGCAGTGTCAGCACTCCCGGGATCATTTGCAGACATGCACAGGTGCTGAAGAACTGGAGTTTCCTGATGTTCATGGCCCCAGCTGAGGTCTGATGAGCTGTAAACAAGGGTCTCTACTGCCACGTTTTTCACAGTTTTGTGCTTTCTGTTGGTGATTTTGCTGTTTAAAGTGACCCCCAGGCTCAGTGCTGAAGTACCGTCTAGTGTTCCTAAGTGTAAGAAGGCTGCGACGTTCCTTATGGAGAAAACACTTGACAGGCTTTGTTCAGGCATGAGTTACGGTGCTGTTTGCTCTGAGCTCAGTGGTAACGAACCAACAGAATAAACTAAGGTGTCTCTCAACAAACACAAAAAACGAGGTCATGTTTCGATCAGTTGACGAAAACGTCGTCAATGACCAGAGACTCCCTGAAGTCTAACCCTGCATCTCCCCTAGGAGCAGTGCTTCTGTGCTCGCCAATGCAGTGTTCACAGAGACAGGATAGGACATGATTACTGTAAATAATGAGAACTCTGTGTGTGTTGGGAGAGAATGTTGGCATGACACAAAAATAATTTTATAAGCACGTTGACTTGGTAGCATTTTATATTTTGAATATCATCCCTAAAAAAGATTTAATCTAAGAGATAACAGAACAACGGCAGGGAAGATGGAGAGGACTGCAGTAAAAATCTCCAAGTTCCTAATCTGGTCAATAATTAAATTCTTACTTGAAGGTAATAACTTTTGTTTCTGTCTGCTCTGTCTATAAAATTAGATTGAGAAATTTTGGTAGTCTAGAATTTCCCCGATAAAAATTCAAATCAGGCAGAAGTTTCAGTCACCTTTAAAGACTAATTTACATTTCCCTCCTTAAACTGAAGCATGTGGGTTCGTTGCGAGCTGGCCATGTTAGAAGTACCTTCACTTGCACGACATTACCAAGGTGACCTGTTTCAGCAACAGAGGAAAGGAAACTTGGGACGTTTTCAGAGAATTCATTGCGTAAAAGTGTCTGATTTCCTTACCTTTGCCTCCGTTATACTCAAGCTTTTAAACCTCTGAATTCGGGACATGAAAGCAATCTTCAGAAGGTTCACGACAGTGACCTGATACGAATGACAGGCTTGTATAACCGTCTCAGGGAGTGTTGCCACAGAGACTGAGGTCCCTGTGATTGGGTCCGAGGCTGCTTAACAGGGTTGGGGAGTGAGGGACGCTGAAGCGATTCCGCTCTGCAGTGTGAGAGCAGATGGGGAGATGCTGTACCTCCTTCTCAGCGCTGCGTCGCTCTTCATAGGCTTGTCCGCCCATCTCCACGTTAGCCCTTTTCCCAGAGAGGCTGGTGAGCCTCATGGGAAGGCTTCCTGGAGGGCTCTCGCTTGCTTCTGCTTGTACTGAGTGCAGACCGCACAGACAGGTCCACAATCGCTCGCCTGCAATTCCAGATCCAGAAAGTATGAGAACCAAAAAAAAATATAAGAGTTGGCAGCAAAACTTGATCCGAACCAACAGGAGGCTGTTTGTAACTTTCATTTGCTCTACCTAGTATGACAGTTTGTGTTTCAGGGTAGAAATGTGTTTGATTATGAGCCAGTGCCTCAGTCTCCATCATGGGTGTTAGGTAATAAAAGGTCTGTGTGCCTGTCACCTTTCGGAAGCCTAAAAAGTTCTTAATACTGAAGTGCATCTGGTCCACGGGTTTTCAGAGGTCCTGTAATGCCGTGCTTCCTGAGGAAAAGTTTGTTGTGCGGCTGAAGTAACCATGCAGAGCGCCAGCTTGTGGTACGTGCCCAGTAAATGCTAGCTAACCTCGAAGAGACCACGGGCAGGCCTCTGACCCAGGAGGAAAGTTTAGCTCACTCTTTCCGCCTCCCCGTCTCCGGTTCCAGAGCATTTTACCCACGTCTCTGTTCCTCATCTCTGACTTCTTTCCTCTTTTCTCTTTTGTTTTCTCTTCCTTTTCCATTATGTTTCAACTTTTATATGAGAAGAACGTGTCAGTCTTTCCTACTGGCTTGTCAGTCAGGGGTCCTGTGTGTTGGGTGTCATTTGGGGACTCCGGGCTCTTCTTAGTTGTTTTGTTCTTGGGACAGCGGGCTGCTGCTTTGTCTCAGGGCTTTGTTGTTGTTGCCTGTTTCTGGGGTTGAAGGTCTTGCGATTGTTTGATAAGAGCATTTGAATTAAAAACTTTTCTAAGGCCCAAGCAAACCAGTTTCGGTTCTTTTCCATTAGTGTGGGTAATCTCGACTGGGAGCGATTTTGTTCCACCCCAAGGGACCTTTGAGAGTGTCTGGAGGCATTTTTGTGGGTAAGGGCCAGGGATGCTGCGGTAACATCCCACAGCTCACAGAACAGCCCCTCGTCACAAAGAACTATCCAGCCAGCTGCCCACAGTGCCGAGGCGAACCTCAGCACTGCAGAAGCCTGTATCTTCTGTCTTAAGAAATGCCTGAGCTGCAATCGTACTTTGAAAAGCTGTTTTTTCAGGTTTATAGTTTAGAAGTTTTCCGTGTCAAACGTACGAATTAGTGGGCTTTTGTTACGGATGTGCAGGTTATGTAAGAGTAAATATCCAACTTGTGCTCATTAAAATACCTAACAATGTAAAGTTTTTCTTATTTCAGGAAAAATTGGAAGCTTGGTTAGCATCTATTAAAATAGCTATAGACAAGAAGGCCCAGAAGACCAGTGTGTCCTTAAACACTGAAAATTTGATGAAGATTTTTACTCTGGGAACAGACCTTACAAAACCATTTGAATATCTTCTTGCTACTGGGAATCTACGTTCTAAAACAGGTGAAATTAAATAGAGAGGCTTCATTTAGTTACGATTTTCAAATTATTTGCTTAATGTGGATTTATATATTGCTGAGAGAGATTCTTTTCAAAAGTGAACTTCTTACTCATTAAAGACCGATTTCAAGTTGTAACTTTTGACAGGTGTATATTGGGCTGTAGACTGTCTGTATAGTTGAAATCTAATTTTAATGATCAAATGCATTTCCTGTGCCTCTTTCTACAAAACTAAAGAAAGCTTAGATCTCTGAGGAAAGGTTAACTAGATGGGTTGTCTGGGAGGGTTGTTAGACGTGCGCATCCCTAAACCAGTTGTATTAGAATGACTGGAAAACTTTAAAAAGTGGTTATTGAGGGCCCAGAAATCTTTTTTTTTTTTTTTTTTAAACAGATGATACTGGTGCAGATTCCTTAAGGGCTAACAAATGCTTGTGTGTTATCCAGCCCTCTTGGATGAATCCCATTTAATTACTTGCTATTTATTACTCATTTAATGTTTTCCCACAAAGGAGATAGTATAGAGGAGATGGAGAAACAGTCGAGGCTAATACAGTTCGTGAAATCTGGGGATTTTTACTATGTTTTTAAGCTCTTCCCCTCACCAGAGCTGAGTAAACTTTGTGATGACCCACTCTGTGATCTCTAGTGTACTCTGAGGTTTTATCTTATCAGAGCCTCCAGTAAAAGATAGGCTTTTTTTTTTTTCCTTAAGTTTAGCCCATTTTCATTGACATTTGTTTTATTAAGGTCTCGGCTTCCTGCAAGATTCTGGACTTTGTGTTGTGGCTGACAAGCTGAACTTCATACGCTATCTCTCCCACTTCCGCTGTGTGCACAGAGGGGCAGATTTTGCCAAGATGCGGACCACCACAGTACGCAGGCTGCTGCCGGAGTCCTGGGGTTTCCTTTGCCCCGTGCACACCCCCGACGGGGAGCCCTGTGGTCTGATGAACCACTTAACCACCATATGTGAGGTCGTCACACAGTTTGTGTATACAGCATCTATTCCAGCTTTGCTCTGCAACTTGGGTAGGTGGTGTACAGCAGCCTTGTCTTGTTTGCTTGTGTGGGTTTTAACAGGTGCAAAGCTATTAAGTTGTGCTTCTTTGGGGGCTGAGCAGAGAGTTCTTGTAAGGGCGATGGGTGAAACACTGTGGATAACCTGTGACATTTTGTAAAGCACTTGCTATCTTCAGAAGATGTTGATGGCTCATGGAAGAGCGTTCTTTATTTAATTAGAGTCGATTCTTGGTATTTGCAGTACTTCTGTAAAGTCACCACTGGCACTGAATTAGCAGATACTGAGCCGTTGTTCCTGGGGGAACAAAAGATTAGGTTCCTGTGAGCCTCTTGGCACAGCGTTTTCATCAGCTGGTACATAGTCTTGCTTTATGTGTGTTTCTGTTTAAAGACGCCTTACTTAATGTATATTGTTGATTCATTAATATTGAGCTCTCAGCCAACAGCACTGTAACGACAAGCTCATCTAACACGTTTTTCCATAAGGCTCAGCAGGGCCTCGTGCTTAGGAACCAGCACTTTCACACTGTGCTTGAAGGCCATTATAAACAGCAGAATCACCAACAAAAGCACAAAGATGCAAAAAACATGGCACTGAACAGAGTGCGGAAAGGACACTTGTTTACAGTATGAGCTGAAACAGACAGTGCGTCACCTGGTTTGAGCTCAGCTGGGAACACGTGTATCCGGCGATTCAAAATTTTCACTGCATGTCCTCAAATGATCAAAAAAGCGCCACTAGTATTGATATTGGGGTTACAAATAAAGTTTAGCTAGTCGGCAAATTTGTGATATGTGAACAATGAGGATCAAAGGTAATTAGATTTTTGGGAAGAAGTTAATATGTTTACATGGCTCAGAAATCAAAATACAAAAGGTGCACAGGGAAAAGCCTCCCTTAAACCCCTGTCCCCCTGCTCCTCTCCTCACCGGCAATTAGAGACAGTAGATTTGGGGGGTCCTTGCTGAAATGATTTAGATATTTACTCAGGCAATACAAAAACATTCCGGTGTAGAGACAAGATGACTAGATAGCTAAAATGATGAAGCACTTGTTGAATGTGGAGGGAAAGTTAAATGTCGGGAAAAGCATCCTGATGTGATCATTCCGTTTCCTCGCTTCACCAGGCGTCACTCCAGTTGACGGAGCGCCACATCGGCCGTACAGCGAGTGCTACCCTGTCCTGCTGGACGGTGTCATGGTTGGCTGGGCGGATAAGGAGCTTGCTCCTGGCATTGTCGATTCTCTCCGACATTTTAAGGTCATTTTAAGATCTTGAGTCTCTGTGAATTGTCCTGTCCTTCCGTCTTAGGTTTTCAGTCATTTTCTAGTTGAGGTAGCCCCAGGGCATTCTCGAGTGTCAAGGGGTCTGGAGGTCAGAAGCTAATTACAAAAGTGCCCATACATTCCCTCTGGTGGCAGCGTCTTGCCTTGTACTGACGTCATCAGTTAGGGTCAGTGACAGGTATTTGACCTGTACTTTTTTTTTGGTGGTTTCATTGAGGCCCTAGTCTATTAATCTAACACCCTTTTAACTTTTTTTTTCTTGGTAAACACTAGTGGCATACAGGGGACCTTGAAATATGGACTTTATATTTCAAGTAATATTGAAACTATACAGGATATAAGTCATAACCTGTTGCCTTCTGGGTCCTGAGATACCTTTTTTTTTTTTTAAAGGCCGTTCCATGCAGCTCGTGGATCTTAGTTCCCCAACCAGGGATTGAATCCGTGCTCCCTGCATTGGGAGCGCAGGGTCTTAACCACTGGACCACCAGGGAAGTCCCTTGAAATACATTTTTTTTTTTAAGTAGAGGGCTTCCCTGGTGGTGCAGTGGTTGAGAGTCCGCCTGCCAATGCAGGGGACACGGGTTCGTGCCCCGGTTCGGGAAGATCCCACGTGCCGCCTTTTCACTGAATACATTTTAAAATAACACCAGTCATCTGTATATTATTTATTTATTTATTGTTTCAGTATTTATTTGGCTGTGCCAGTTCTTAGTCGAGGCACACGGGATCTTCGTTGCGGCATACAGGATCTTTTAGTTGCGGCATGTGACCTCTTACTTGTGGCATGTGGGATCTAGTTCCCTGACCAGGGATCGAACCTGAGCCCTCTGCAGTGGGAGCTCAGAGTCTTAGCCACTGGACCGCCATGAAAGTCCCCAGTAATCTATGTTGTAGACATCAGAGGATAGAATTTCATTTAGTATGTCTACACACACATTCTTGGTTTACCTTTTCCCCAGTCTCAGTTGTACGCAGTCTGCCTGATACTGGGACTGAGCCCCCAAGAAAGTAGGGCTTTTGCCAACTCTGGATATGGGGCGAATGGCCATCTGTGTGGGGTTGAGACTGGCAGGGCACTAGGTTTGTTACCTGCAAAACTGATTTAATTCTAAAGATGTTGCTTTTCACATTTGATCTGCTTCTCCACTATACCCACCTCCTGGGTGGCAGGGGAGATAGATGTAAAATACTTCATTTATTCTTAATTGAACTCTTTTTTTTTTTTTTTTTTTTTGAGAACAGGTTTTGAGAGAAAAAAGAATTCCTCCCTGGATGGAGGTGGTCCTGGTCCCCATGACAGGAAAACCAAGTCTGTACCCAGGATTGTACCTTTTTACCACTCCTTGTAGACTGGTGCGGCCTGTGCAGAACTTGGAATTGGGCAAAGAAGAACTAATTGGAACTATGGAACAGGTACATAGACTATGTGTGATTGTATAGTATGCAACTTTCAGAGACTTAGTAACTATTTCTTTTTTAAAAGTGTTACTGGGGCTTCCCTGGTGGCGCAGTGGTTGAGAGTCCGCCTGCCGATGCAGGGGACGTGGGTTCGTGCCCCGGTCCGGGAAGCTCCCACATGCCGCGGAGCGGCTGGGCCCGTGAGCCATGGCCGCTGAGCCTGCGCGTCCGGAACCTGTGCTCTGCAGCGGAAGAGACCACAGCAGTGAGAGGCCCGTGTATCGCAAAAAAAAAAAAAAAAAGGTGTAACTGTTATAATTACAATTGGGGCATTTGAAAGAAAGTCAAAGCTTATTTTCTGCCTCTTCTGTGACGAGCATGAAGCAGTTTTCATGCTCATCAAACTTGAGAGAGGGTTGGCAGTCACATGACTTGCCTTTCCCATCCCGCTCAACTCCCCACGTTCCTTGGCAGCCAGCTCTGCCTCGGGTGGTGAGACTGAAACGTTCCGTTAGAACCGCTCTCAATCTTTGCCTGCATTTCTGCAGTTGCAAACTCTGGGCTTTGTGCTACTTTAAAAAAAATGTTCCTCCTTCCTGTCTCCCTTCACGATTGGACCAGGGTAGATTTAGAATGAGGTGTGTAAGGCATGTGGTATTTCTAACTGTGGATCCCTTCAGTGTTCATGATACTGGGTGCGAAGTTTTTCTTTCAAGTCTGTGAGAACTAAACTCTGAGAGATAGAGCTAATACGTGTTAGCAGTCACAGTTATTTTGTATGTTGAACTTCCTCGTCCTTCCTCTTTTCCAGATCTTCATGAACGTTGCTGTCTTTGAGGATGAGGTTTTGGCTGGCGTTACCACCCACCAGGAGCTCTTCCCTCACAGCCTGCTGAGTGTGATCGCCAACTTCATCCCTTTCTCTGATCACAACCAAAGTCCAAGAAACATGTACCAGTGCCAGATGGGTAAGGTGGAGGGGAAGGTGGTGGTAGTCACAGAAGAAAAGGGCTTGTAGTTTCTTTTTAAAATTTATTTATTTTATTTACTTTTTATTTTTGGCTGCGTTGGGTCTTCGTTGCTGCACGCTGGCTTTCTCTAGTTGTGGCGAGCCGGGGCTACTCTTTGTTGCGGTGTGTGGGCTTCTCATTATGGTGGTTTCTCTTGTTGTGGAGCACAGGCTCTAGGCGCTCGGGCTTCAGTAGTTGTGGCTCGCGGGCTCTAGAGCGCAGGCTCAGTAGTTGTGGCACACGGGCTTAGTTGCTGCACGGCATGTGGGATCTTCCTGGACCAGGGCTCGAACCTGTGTCCCCTGCGTTGGCAGGCAGATTCTTAACCACTGCGCCAGCAGGAAAGTGCCTTAAATCTGTTTTAAAAAATTAAATCTGTATGGTTTTCTGTCATTATTTCTAAAAATAATTGCTTCTGCCTCATTCTCTCATCTCCTGAGACTTCAGTTATGCATCATATATGTTACGCCTTTTAGTGTTGTCCCATAAGCCACTGGATTTTTGTTCTCTTTTTTCAATCTTTTTTTCTTCAGATTGGATCATTTTTATTGATCTATCATATTCACTGTCATCTAGTGCATTTTTATTTCAGAAAGTTAATTTTTTAGCTTAGAGCTTCCATTTGTTTCATTTTTATAGTTTCTGTTTTATCTGAGAGTCTGATCTTCATTCATCGTGAACATAATTTTCCATTACATGAGCATAGTTATAACAGGTATTTTTAAATCATTGTCTGCCAATTCCAACATTTGGGTCATCTCAGGATCAGTCTCCATTGATTGCATATTTCTTGAGTCTTGGGCACGTTTTCCTGTTTCTTTGTATGTCTAATAACATTGGATTGGATTGTGGACAGAAAATATGTTGTAAAGACTAGATTCTATTCTGTTCCTTGGAAGAGGGCTGGTTTTTAGATGCTGGAAGTCAGCTGAACAGCTGTTGAAGTGCACTCTTTAGCCTTAGGTAGGCTGCCCACGTCTGTCCCACCGCACATAGTGCTGGACGGAGTCCACCAAAGATTTGGACTCAGTTTATATGCAGAATGTGAGGCTCTCCCTTTATGGTTCTCTCCTTTCTGAAATTTCCCCCCTTACGCTTCCAACTGCTGTCGTGCTCTGAACTCTGTTCCTTGATTCTTCAAGCCAATAAGACTGTGGGTTTCTGAGCTTTAGCCACTACACTGACTGAGCCATCCGGTAAAAAATTAAACAAGAAACAAGACATTAAAAACTGAAAAAACTGGAAATTCACTCTGAAGTTGCTTTTGTCCAAATGTTAATCCCTCTCTAATTTCTATTTTTTATTAAATTTCAGTGCTTTCAGGTAGTGTGTATATGTATGTAGTTGATTTTCTTTTCTGGATTTTATACTTACATGTTGGGGGTGATATTGTAGGAATATCTCTCTATATACTGGAAACTAGAAGTCTCCCTTTTTAAAAAAATTCCCCTGTGTATGTATTTATTTATTTTAGCTTTTAAAATCATTTTGGGGTTTTTTGGGGGGTTTTTTGCGGTATGCGGGCCTCTCACTGCCGGGGCCCCTCCCGTTGCGGAGCACAGGCTCCGGACGCGCAGGCTCAGCGGCCATGGCTCACGGGCCCAGCCGCTCCGCGGCATGTGGGATCCTCCCGGACCGGGGCACGAACCCGTGTCCCCTGCATCAGCAGGCGGACTCTCAACCACTGCGCCACCAGGGAAGCCCTAAAATCATTTTGTCTTGAATTGATTCTCTGTACTGTAAGGTAGTAGTACAAAGAAGCGTCTTACCTGCCCCCTGTACCTACCTCACTATGCACAATTTACAAATACCAACATCTTACTCTGTGTGTGTGTGTGTGTGTGTGTGTGTGTGTGTGTGCGTGCGCGAAAGTAATCTACTTAGATAGTAGTTACTGTCACTCCATCTCTCTCCCCAGTAGTAGTAATATCCTGTAGTTTGTATATATCCTTTACATCCCCTTTTTATGCTTTTATTACATGTGTATCCATAAACTAGGTCTAGAATTGGGATGTGTGGCAAATGTACATGAATGCATATTAAACGTCATTCTGTACTTTTTCTCATTCAGCATTGTTTTCATGGCTCCTGTTGATACACACTTGTCTACTTCATTTTCACCCCAAGTATTAGTCTGTAGTAAACATAACCAGCATGATTAATTTCTTTATTCATTCCCCTATGATGAATATTTAGTTTCCAATTTTATATGTCACCTTTATAATCAAGGAGGAAAAAACGAAATACTAATTTTTTTTCCCTTCGTAGGTAAGCAGACTATGGGCTTTCCACTCCTCACTTTTCAAGACCGGTCAGATAATAAACTGTATCGTCTTCAGACTCCACAAAGCCCTTTAGTGCGACCATACATGTATGATTATTATGACATGGATAACTATCCAATTGGGACAAATGCCATTGTTGCTGTTATTTCTTACACTGGCTATGATATGGAAGATGCCATGGTAAGTTCTACCAGGAGACGTAGTTGCATCCTTTTTCGTTTTTAACTTCTTTGTTTACCATCAGGTCACTGAAGGAGGATTTCTTGTGTGCCCAAGTGCCTAGTATTTGGTGCATGGCTATGCTGTTAAATAGTTAATTCCTGGTCTAAGTTAAAAGTGGCAAGCCTTGAGGGATATCACTGAATATTCATATGCATAGAGCCTGCCTGTTTGAGTGCATAGTACGAGTAGATGTCGAATGAATGTAGTCTTGGAAATATCTACCTTTATTGTGTCTGGATTTTAATAGCATAGGTGATTTAGGAAATGTGGATAGTTTTAAAATCAAATGCCTAAACCAGTTGTAATTCTAACCGGGTTTATTTTGAAAACTCTCATTTGGTCTCAGTCTCTTAATGATTCTTTGACTTCACAGATTGTGAATAAGGCTTCTTGGGAACGAGGCTTTGCCCATGGAAGTGTCTACAAGTCCGAGTGTATAGATCTGTCTGAAAAAATCAAACAAGGAGATGATAGTCTGGTCTTTGGAGTCAAACCTGGTGACCCACGGATTCTGCAGAAGTTGGATGATGACGGATTGCCATTTATTGGAGCACAACTGCAGTATGGAGATCCATATTACAGCTACGTAAACCTCAACACCGGGGAAAGCTTTGTGATGTACTATAAGTAAGTTCGCATAACCAGTGCTGTGTTTTTTGTTTGTTTTTTGTTTTTTCGGTACACGGGCCTCTCACTGCTGTGGCTTCTCCCGTTGCGGAGCACAGGCTCCGGACACGCAAGCTCAGCAGCCATGGCTCACGGGCCCAGCCGCTCTGCGGCATGTGGGATCTTCCTGGACCGGGGCGTGAACCCTGCGTCAGCAGGTGGACTCTCAACCACTGCGCCACCAGGGAAGCCCACCAGTGCTGTTTCTTAAAGGCTGTTTCTGAGTGAAATTCCTGGAAGTCAATGCAAGTTATTTTTCAACAGGAGAATTTTTGGAGAAAATATAAGCGGTAGCTTAGTTATTAACTGAATGGACATTTCTTAAATGAGACAAAGTTCTGTGGTCTTTTGTACTGCCTTTGTTTTTCTACTTTTCTTGTCAGTCTACTACAATAGATCAGCTAATCTGTGATTTATTTTAAAACTATATTATTCAAACTTGAGCATCTCTCTTGGACATGTTGTTAGTAATGTTTCCCAGCTAAAATGTTGAGTTCATTATACCTCTTAATAAAAATAAAATTTTTAAGCTTATTTTACAGCTGTAAAATTGGTTTCAGTAGTAGGTCTTCAGCTGCCTTTCTTGCTAGTATTCTTTCAGATGAACACAGTTCTCTAGTGAACATAATCAGTAGCCCTATTCATAAATATACTTTTAGGGATACCAGCCCTATCTGTATTGGAGAATAGAGGTGAGAATAAGTTCTGCAAATATCCTTTATGAAGCGCTAACTATATCAGTAAAACTTAGTATCTCTATACATTTTGACATTTTGTCCGGTTTATTTTTTCCTAGGAGTAAAGAAAATTGTATTGTGGATAACATCAAAGTGTGCAGTAATGACACCGGAAATGGCAAATTCAAGTGTGTTTGCATCACGATGAGAGTCCCTCGGAACCCAACTATCGGGGATAAATTTGCCAGTCGTCATGGGCAGAAGGGCATCTTGAGCAGACTGTGGCCAGTTGAGGACATGCCATTCACTGAGAGCGGGATGGTTCCAGACATTCTGTTCAACCCTCACGGTTTTCCATCCCGCATGACCATCGGTATGCTGATTGAGAGTATGGCAGGGAAGTCTGCAGCTTCACATGGCCTCTGCCATGACGCCACGCCCTTCATCTTCTCCGAGGAGAACTCGGCCCTGGAGTACTTTGGTGAGATGTTGAAGGCTGCTGGCTACAACTACTATGGCACTGAGAGGTTGTATAGTGGCATCAGTGGGCTAGAGCTGGATGCAGACATCTTCATAGGTGTGGTTTATTACCAACGCTTACGCCACATGGTCTCAGACAAATTCCAAGTTAGGACAACAGGAGCCAGAGACAAAGTCACTAACCAGCCTATCGGGGGAAGAAACGTCCAGGGTGGGATCCGTTTCGGGGAGATGGAGCGGGACGCCCTTTTAGCTCATGGTACATCTTTCCTCCTTCACGACCGGCTCTTCAACTGCTCGGATCGGTCCGTAGCCCACGTGTGTGTGAAGTGTGGTAGTTTGCTCTCCCCGCTGTTGGAGAAGCCACCCCCATCGTGGTCCACCACGCGCAACAGGAAGTACAACTGTACTCTGTGTAACCGCAGTGACACCATCGACACTGTTTCCGTGCCTTACGTCTTTCGGTATTTTGTAGCTGAACTGGCAGCTATGAACATCAAAGTGAAACTGGATATCGTTTAACTTGACGCTGGCCTTTTGGGTCAAGATTGCTATCAGCTTAAAACAAAATGTAACTTTGGTTCATTGAAGCTGTTAATAGTTACTCGAGTTTTTCAAGGTTAAGAGTGCTCAACCAAGACCTGGCAACTAAGAATGCAGAGTTTCTGAGTTGCTCTGGTATAATAACTGCTGAAGATGACGTTCAGTGTATTTGTTGCTCTTTAAAAGTGATACACTGATAAATAGAAGGATATTCAGGGGAAAGTCTTTCCACCCCCAGGTTCTTCGTATCCTGCTTTCAGCAGGCAGTGACAGTCAAACATTTATTTGTCCATGTAGAGCAGAGCAGCCCAATAGAAATAAACAGTGTAAGCCATATATATGTAATTTTGTATTTTCTTAAAGTAAAAACAAAGGTAGAAAAATTTTTAGCAGCTTTTTTGAGGTGTACTGGTTGTACCAAAAACTGCACATATTTAATGTATATAATTTGGTGCGTTTGAACATATGCACACACTTGTGAATGATCACAATCATGGTAATAAGTGTCACCTCCAAAGGGTTCCTTGTGCTCCTGGGGGTGGTTGGTTTTGTTTTGTTTCTTGGTGTTTTTACCGTAAGAACACTGAACTTGATCTCTACCCTATGGACTATGGATAGAACACAGATGAATATATCGCCCCATAAAAACAGTTGTTCAAAAGATCGATATGTGTCTCTAGAAACTGGGTCTTGGTGTAACAAAAAATAATGTATTTATTGAAGGAAAGAGCGATAAAACTGAATGGTGTGTGTAACAAGTTTATGAGTGAATGGCTGCTAAAACACATAGAAAAATACAACTCAAGACTGAATTCTATATGTGACTAGAACAAAAATGTATCTAAAAAGAGCTATACTCAACACGGAATGATATGAAGTATATCTATGAATGGACAGTTTGTATAAAACAAAACTGTCTACTCAAAGGAAATACCTGAACATAAGAACGAATGACATTTTTTAGAATAAACTGTTGTAGAATGGGAAAAACTATACACACAATTATATGCTGTGTATCTCTATGAATGGAATGTTGGCAGAACAATAATATATTAACATAAGACATTTCCATATACATAATTGAATTATACTTTTATATCTCCCTGAATGAAGAGTTTATGAATCTAAATGAATGTAACTACTGAAAGGATTTATACGCAAAAGAGAATGATGCAAAATATATCTATACATGGAACGTTGGTAGAAAACAGAAACAGGAGGTGTCTACAGAGAGAAAACGCCTATGTACAATGCGTATTGTGGGTCCCTGGAATAAAATGTGGTTAGAATGGAAAGGAATATATCCACTCAAAGAAAAGCGGTGTACACAACACTGAATGATAGGTTACTTATCGCTGCACTGAATGTTGGTATAACAACAAGAAGTGTATCTAATGAGAATGAGTGATGTGTTTTTATCTATAAATGGAGTGTTTGTGAACACAAATGATGTATCTGGAGTATGAGAATATAAGCAATTGTACCTATTAAAAGGAAGGATTTAGAAATGAGCCTGAAAGGTTTTCCCCTGTGAATGGATTGCTGGCAGAACACATGGGTGTCTGCTGAGACAGACTGCCATATGCGGCACTGATGATTTGTATCTGTAAGTGGAGTGTTGGTGAACCCAGATGAATGTATTTGCTCAAGTAAGAACGGTATATACAAGATCTGTGCGTGCGTGTGAAATTCATGTGTAAATATATATAGGTATATAATCTCAATAAATAGGAGAACAAGCAAAAAATCTACTTAAAGGAAAAATATACTCAAAAGATTGAATTAATGTTATGCAACTCTATGAAAAGCAGAGAAAAGTACCTTCAATGGGAAGACAGAGCTAAATGTAAAACTGAATAAGTTACTTATAACCATGAATGAAGTGTTGCATAATTAAAGAATTTATTATGAGTACCTTAAATGAAAGAAGTAAATACACAATTGAATGACAGATTTTGGTTCCTGGCAGGACCCGTCCCTGGGTCCTGCTAGAAGTCAGACCTCCAGGCCCAGCCCACTTGGAGACAAAGACAAATGTATGGGGTAGATTCACAGCACTCAGTCCCTCTGGCAGTCAGGATACTAATGAGAAGCCACTTGTGACTCCTTCCCATCGGTCTTGTGGTAAAAGAGGCCACATCACAGGACTGCAGTGTGTCTACCAGCCGAGGAGGGCCAAGGACTGCTGGCGACCACCAGAAGCTGGAAACAGGCCTGGAACAGATTCTCCCCGTCTCCCGAAGGAATCTACCTGCCAGCACCTTGATTCTGGACTTTGGCCTGAACTGTGAGAGAACACGTTTCTGCCTACCTAGTTTGTGGTAGACTGTTCAGCAACCTCAGGAAACTTCCACAGCCGAAGCTCAGTGCCTGGTGGGGCACACCGTTGAATAGCATGGGCTCTAACTGTGACATTTAGGTCCCTCCATTGGGATCAGTGAGGGGGAGGTGAAGGGGCCCAGACTGGCTGTCAGAGAACCAAACCACCTAATTAACCCTTCCCATGCTTCCTTTTTCCTTCCCACGAGGTGCCAAGTTCTGTTTGAAACATCAAATGCACTTTAAAGGCTAAGCAGGGGGAATTCCCTGGCGGTCCAGTGGTTAGGACTCTGCACTTTCACCAGCAAGGGCCCAGGTTCAATCCCTGGTTAGGGAACTAAGACCTTGCAAGCCTTGCGGCACGGCCAAAAAAAAGAAAAAAAAAATGCCCTGCATCTGTGACCGGTTTCTGTGCGCCTCCTTTGGCCTTTTGGCCCACAGCTCTGGAGGACCTGGAGGAAGGAGTAGGGCACTGGGACCCATTCATCAGCTGCTGCTTATGAAACTGCACCTCTTCTAAGCCTCGCACCCCGTGAACCTGCAGTGGGTAAGGAAGGCTCGGGCAGTGCTGAGGAGGGGGCCAGGCCCACGGGAGCCCCAGCAGCCCAGTGCACGAGGAAAGGAGTTGCACTGGGTGGGCGGCGGAGGTCTTGTCTAAGACTGGTCCCCAGGAGGGAGCTGCTCCCCTGCTCCCAGGGAGCAGAAGAGTCTGAGTCCGCCCTCATGAGGGCACCGCGTCCTCCTCACCTGCAGCGTGCCTGCCATCACTCAGGAAGGCTGTTTCGGTAGCTTCTCTAGGACACAGCCACAGCTTCCACCTCTTCCCCAAAACCTCCTCTGCCCGGCACCTTAATACAGGCCTGAGAGCACGGCAGGAACCTGCAGGTATACCCTCCTCCAGGCCTCCCAGCCCTGCCTAGACTGGCAAACGGCTGGAATCCAGAAGCTGGAGTCGAGGATGGAGTTTTTTTTTGTCTGCGTTGGCTCTTCGTTGCGGCAACCGGGATCTTTTTGTTGCGGCGCTCGGGCTTCTCTCTAGTGGCGTGCGGGCTCCAGGGTGCGTAGGCTCTATAGTCTGCGGCACGCGGGCTCTAGTTGATGTGTGTGGGCTCTGTAGTTGCAGCGCACGGGCTCTCTAGTTGTGGCACGCAGGCTCAGCAGTTGCGGCGCGCAGGCTTAGTTGCCCCGCGGCATGTGGGATCTTAGTTCCCTGACCAGGAATCGAACCCACGTCCCCTGTATTGGAAGGTGGATTCTTTACGAATGGACCACCAGGGAAGTCCCCACTGAGGATAGAATTTATCACAGTTCCGATTTTAAACTAAAGGGCCTACGATGGAGAAAAGGGGGCAAGAGACCCCCTCAGAGTATGTGGTTTCCTCTAACAATTTCCTGTGCCACTCTTTCCACAGGAGGGGAGGCCCTGAAGTTCTACGTCACTGAGAAAAGGTGGAAGGTGGCTGGCAGGGTGTATCCGCTCACCGCTGTCCTCACACCGGGAGACTTTACGTGTGCGGGGCTCCTCAGGAGTTGCCTCGCCTCCAGCATGCCCTACAACCTAAGATCAGGAGTGTGGAGCTTCCAGAAAAGACAGAAGGAAGCCCAAGGGTTGAGGGTGGTGGGTGAAGCCACCCGAGAGGAGAGGAGCCCGTGGGGCCAAGAGACCCTCTCCTGGTCTACAGAGCCTTCTCGAAACACCCCGTCAGGAAACCACCTGTACGCCCAGGCACCATCACAGGCTGCCTCACAGCCCCTTCAAGGGATCAAGGGTCAGCACTCACTTTGCTGCCAGGTCGGAGATCATCTGGTCAAAGTCATGTCTGTGCTGCCATCCGTGACGGCTCTCAGTCTGGCCAGGGATCGAAGCCCTGAACTAAAACTCTCTCTGAGTCAGTCTACAAGTGCATCCTCCCATCATACAACCCTGCCCCTCACCAACTCTGACACGCGCTCCCTGGAAGGCGCTATGTCTTCCTGTGTCTAGCTGATTTCACCGAGCAAACACTCCATGATCTACTTGATATGTGGAATCTAAACAAGTAAAACTTCCCTGGTGGCGCAGTGGTTACGAATCCGCCTGCCAATGCAGGGGACGTGGGTTCAAGCCCTGGTCCTAGAGGATCCCACATGCCGCGGAGCAACTAAGCCCGCGCGCCACAACTGCTGAAGCCCGTGTGCCCAGAGCCTGTGCTTCGCAACAAGAGAGGCCACTGCAGTCAGAGGCCCGCGCACCGCAATGAAGAGTGGCCCCCACTCGCTGCAACTAAAGAAAGCTGGTGCACAGCAACGAAGACCCAACGCAGCCAAAAATAAATGGATAAATAAATTAATAAAAACAAACTCTGTGGAGCTAAAACATAATTTAAATAAATAAATAAATAAAATTAAAAAGTCAAACTCATAGGAGCAGAGTAGCCAGGCCCAGGGAGTGGGGGAAATGGGGAGATGTTGGTCAAAGGGCACAAACTCAGTTACAGGATGAGTAAGTCCTAGAGACCTAATGTACAGCATGGTGACCACAGTTAGCAATAATGTATTATGTACCTGAAATCTGCTAAGAGAGTGGATCTCAAATGTTCTCATCACACACACACAATGGTAATTATGTGAGGGATAATTACCCCTCGCTACGATAGGGATAGCGAAGGATAATTAAATGGTTAGTTTAGAAATCCCACTAGGGGATTAAAGAAAGGGAATTTTAAGAGTCTGGGAGACTCTTGTAAGCTAATGACACTCAAGAAAAGGATCCAGTAATCTAGCAACAATCTACTCTACCTTGAAGGAACACCAGGCACACTCAAGCCACAAACCCTGACAGCTAGGACACAAGACAATAGGGAACTCCCTGGCGGTCCAGTGGTTAGGGCTCTGCACTTTCACCGCTGAGGGCCCGGGGTTCAATCCCTGGTCGGGGAGCTAAGATCCCACAAGCCATGTGGCGTGGCCAAAAAAACAACAAAAAACCCACAAGACTATAGATATGGGGTCTATGTCTTGTTACATGAAATCGGGGAGTTAGTGGTCCTCGAAAAGTATCATTTCTGCATGTAGCCAAGACAGGACTTTGTATAGGTGAAAGGGTGAAGAAACTAGGTGAAAGGGGACATTATACCGAAACCTGAGATGAATTACCATATTTTAGTATATGTCACCACCCTAATATACATAGGATTTAAATAGCACCATGACGGTCTCAGACCATATAGGGTTAAAGGAGGGACTAATGATGTAAGCCTTGATGTCTACCCAAGAATGAGGAAAAAGGTGGTCTTCGCCCCTCCCCATTTTCTTTGATTATAAAAATGGAGCCCTCTTTGCTCTTGCGGCTGCGCCTTGCCTGCCCGCTTGTCTCTCTCACAACTGTCCTATGCTAATAAACTCACTCTTTGAATGCCACTTTACCTCACGCTGAATTCTTTCTGCATCAAAACAAAAGAATCTGGGGCTTCCCTGGTGGCGCAGTGGTTGAGAGTCCGCTTGCCAATGCAGGGGACACGGGTTCGTGCCCCGGTCCGGGAGGATCCCACATGCCGCGGAGCGGCTGGGCCCGTGAGCCATGGCCGCTGAGCCTGCGCGTCCGGAGCCTGTGCTCCGCAACGGGAAAGGCCACAGCGGTGAGAGGCCCGCGTACCGCAAAAAAAAAAAAAAAAACTTATCTGCCCTTTGGCCTCCCCTCTCCCCACCGCACTGTGCATTGTGCATCTGCATTATGCATTCACCAAACCTCCCCCCTCAGCAGAAATACCTACTCAACCATAAACAGCAACACTCTCCTAGCATAAATAAGACAACTCCTTAAAAAATTACATTCCTTCTTGATCTTATAAAGGGTCACACGACCCACTGTGATGGTGCTCAAATCTGGAATTATGTAAACTGTCAATATTAAATCCTTTAATGTACAGCCCTCTGCCTCAAAAAACTTATATAAACTGTGTCTTGACTTCTAAAGGGTAGAACAGTTCTCAGAACTTTCTGAGATGCTCCTCCCAGGTTATTATCCTCAAATTTGGCTCGAATAAAAATTTCCAGGGACTTCCCTGGTGGCACAGTGGGTAAGACTCCATGCTCCCAATGCAGGGGGCCTGGGTTCGATACCTGGTCAGGGAACTAGATCCCTCCTGCATGCCACAACTAAGAGTTCACATGCCACAACTAAGGAGCCCGTCTGCCGCAACTAAGACCTGGCACAACCTAAATAAATATTTTTTAAGAATAAAATAAAAATTTCCAATTCTCTTTTAGATCAACTGATCAGTTTTTCGTCAACAGTGAATAACTGGATCTCATGTTACTGTCAACAAAAAATTAATCAGTGGTCAATCTAAGACATGGAAAATGTTACTTAAGCCAACCTGAGGGTTATAACCCAGGAGACAGTCTTTCAGGAAGTTCTGAGGACTGTTCTTCTTGTTAGAGGTCAAGGCACAGTTATATAAGTTTTTGAGACAAAGGCTTATACATCAAAGTAACATATTGACAGTTAACACAGTCCAACAAGGAGAGTAGTGGGTCATCGCGATTGCTTACAGGATTGAGAAAGGAATGTTATCTCCTAGGAGTTACTCAGCTGGTGCCAGGAGGAAATCGCTTTTTTTTTTCTCTTTGTCAAGTAGGCATTTCTGTATCCTCTTAGGGGATCTAGTTGATGTATAATGCAGATGCCCAATGCACAATAAAAGGGAGGGAGTAGTGGCTCAAATGGGCAGAGAGAGAATTTTGTTTTCCTTTTTCTATTTTGAGAATTTTATGTTTAAATATTTTCTTGTACTGCCTTAAAAACAATTTTATTTCATCATTATCCTCATGCAATCCTATGAGCACACTGTTTCATTCATTCCACTATTACTCTGCCAGGCCCCATGCTGTGGGGTAGCCAGCAGTGACCATGATACAGATACAAAGTCCCTTCTCTCATGGGCTTCACAGGGCTTTGAAGTAGGCAGAAAATAAGCCAACAAATATATACAATAATAATTGTAAAAAGTAATAAACAGAACCAAAATTAAAACAGTCAGGAGGTCAGAAGGGGGCGCACTCACACCCTAACACATAACTGAACCCAACAGGAAGAGATTCCTCTTCTTCCCTAGCAAGAGCTCAGCCAATGAGACTGTCAGGACTTAGCCAATAAAAAGCCGCTAAACTTCAAACTCCCAGTCCCTCCAATGGACTCTGTTTACTACGGTCCTCCCAATTTCCTTTTCTCCTCTTTAAAGGAGCTCTCCTCTCCCTGCTGTGCTGGGACTTGCACCTGGCTTGCTATGGTTGCAGACCTGTTAACTATTTCTTTACTGATCTCGAATAAACCCACTTTTGCTGGAGAAATAACTGGCAGCCTATTTGTTTTAGGTCAACATAACAAACTCTGATAAGGCTAGAAAGAAAGTACAAAGTGCTCCGTACCAGGTGCTTTGCGCGTCATCTATGTTTCTACTCACAAGGAAATCCTGAAACATCTGTTACAAGGAAACTGAAACACAGACAGAAGTACTCTGTCCGAGATCTCAGGTTCAAACCCAGATCTGCTTCACTCCAAACCCTAGGGTCACTTGGGTCCCCCCTTCCTTTGATTCCTAAAGAGGAAGTTAGTTACACTCTTGAGGCACAGACCAAAAGGCAACTAGAAGTTTGGAGGCATGAGTGTCAGACGTTTGAAACCCTTCCCTGGAGGAAGCATATTACCTGGACTTTGGGATAAGACTCAGGGGGAGGCATGGGACAGGTTAAGATTTCACTCTCCCAGGAAGGGAAAACCTGAGAATTTAGTCTACATTTGAAGCCAAAGAGAAGAGATGCTGACGCTGTTCCCTTCCTCTCTTCCAGGCTCCATGCTAAAACGCTCACATATACTATATCTTGTGAAGAATTTCACTGTTATCGTCCCCATTTTACAGACGAGCACACTTGCAACCAAGGAGGACCCTTTGGGGCCCTCCCAGAACACACTTCCTCCCCATGTCCTCTGCCTACCTTCTGTCTGTAGAAAAACTTTAGCCTCCTGGGCCTTCCCCGAGTTCCAAAGAGGAAATTTAATCAGAGAAGTGAGAAAATGCAGAAAGGAAAACCGTCAAACAAGACAAAATAATAATAGTTTAGCCATTAAACAAAGTCAAGGCCCTTTAGTTCCTCCTCAGGGGCTACAGATAATATTCTGAGCCGCGTCCTTTGAGCTGTTTTGCACATACTGAAACCCTCACCAGATGGAGGCACGTAGACCCCAGACTGGTTGGAACCAGAAAGTTGATGATACTAACTCCCACCAACCAATGAGAAGAATGTCTAGAGCTGATCACACACCTCACAACCCCGCTCCCTCACCCTGTCTTTTTTTTTTTTTTTTTTTTTTTTTTTTGCGGTACGCGGGCCTCTCACTGTTGCGGCTTCTCCCGTTGCGGAGCACAGGCTCGCTCGGGACGCGCAGGCCCAGCGGCCACGGCTCACGGGCCCAGCCGCTCTGCAGCATGTGGGATCCTCCCGGACCAGGGCACGAACTCTCAACCACTGCGCCACCAGGGAGGCCCCCTCACCCTGTCTTTAAAAACCTTTCCCTGGGAACTCTCTGGCAGTCCAGTTGTTAGGACTTGGAGCTTTCAGTGCCCTGGGCCCGGGTTCAATCGCTGGTCAGGGAACTAAGATCCCTCAAGCTGTGTGTCGTGGCCAAAACAAATTAAAAAAAATAAAAGAATGACAGAGCCGTTGCAGGTATGACAAAAACTGGCTAGAACCGATTAGGCCCAAGATGGAGGAAGATTCAACTCCCAGAAGACCTTGAACCTCATTATACACTAACATATGCAAATGACATGCCCACAGGTGCCAGGACAGTTCTGAGGCTGACCAAAGGAGGCCAAAAAGTGGGCGGGGACCCAATTCCTGGAAATCCCCGCCCCTTCCCCTAAGTAGTTAGAATACTCCTCCCACTTGCCTAAGAAGTTACCCAGCCCATAAAAACTAACCACCCCATATTTCCGGGCCACTCTCCCCTTTTGAGATGGATTGCATTCTGCTTATAGAGTGTATTTCTCTAAATAAATCCACTTCTTTCCTATCACTTTGTGTCTCATTGAATTCTTTCGGCAACCAGACAGAAAAAACCTGAGCCTCTGTAAGTCCTGATACCAGATGTGCGAGCTCAATGAAAAGACAGTGAGTTAGAGTCCCAGCCCCTGGGTTCCAGTCCCATCTGAGCTGTGCTGTTTCAGTTCGGTAACATACTGAGACTCCAAGCAATTGTCACGTGCTCACAAATGGCTCTGGTTCCTCTAAGCCACTATGATTAACTACATTTTATGTTCATTTTGGCTCACCCTGGGTCTGGAAAAAGCTCTGCACACAAGACAGCAGGACTGACGCTCAGTTCTCTGACCAAGGGATACTCACACGGAGCCTCATACCTGAAGACAGACGAGGAGGCGTTGGCAGGGAGCCAAGACTAAAACTCACATCCGCCTTGGCTTCATAATTTATGCCAAGGGGTAGGGGACACGGTCTGGGTAACCCAGGCTGAGTAGACGAGTGGTCCAGGCCTCCTTCTCCTGCTCCCGGGGTGACCCCCTTCCCGCCCGCTCCGCCTCGCGTACAACCAGCGTCCCCAGAGGCTAGCGAGCGCACGCGCAGAGCAGAAGATGCAGAGGGGCATCAGGTATCAGGTTCCGTGTCCGGGCACCCAGCAGCCCGCAGCCACGGCGCCCAACCAAGCCGCGAACGGCAGCATGTTGAGGGGTCGCAGCAGCGGCAGCCGCTGGCCACCAGCTCTAGCAAGGCGGCTAAAGGCGCGTGCGGCTGCGGCCAAGTACAGGAGCGGCGCACACCGGCGCCGCACTCGCGTTAGAGCGGAGGTACCGCGATTCTTCCCAGCACTTCCGGTGAATTCCCGGTGCCGCCAGGGCCAGCCGGAAATTGAAGGGCACAAAGTACCGAGCCGGCTGGGGCCGGAAAGTGGCTACGCAAGGCTCCACCGTTAGAGGTCGGGGCCGGAAGGACAAGTAGGGCGCCGCCATGACGGGTTGGGCCTAAAGGGAACTGGGCAGCCTGTCTGCTCTGCGACCGGGAAAATACGAGGCAAGGAGGGCTGGGCTGGGCGCCGCCATGACAACCTGATACCGGAAAAGGCGGGGCTATCCTCCCTCATTGATCCTCCTCCGGTATCGGCCTCAGGATGTGAGTAGCGGGAGCCCCTACCCCGTAACTGCCCCCGTATTCTTTCTCTTCCCCAGTGATCTGGACTTAGGCCAGGACTCCGGGAAGAAGGATTGGCCACTCTGTTCCCTGGAGATCCCGAGCCTTAGGATTCAGCGCTGTCCTTCACGAGCCTCAGTTCGGCGCGGGTTCAGGCCCCGCCCTCTGAGCGTTTAGGCTCCGCCCCTCTTTCGGGTGATAACGGAGGACTTTCAGGTCCAGTCTCTCAACACCCCAAGCCTTGCCCCCCAAAACACCCGGTCTCGTCCCTCACCCTGCAACCCTGCGACTCCAGACTTCTCCCAGGACCTCTAGGACTCTTAGAGCCGTCCTTTTAGAGCTCCAGGTTCCTCCCCCTGGATCATCTGACTTTACCTTTTGGAACTTCCGGGTCTGTCGAGTATCTCAGATCTCACCTATAGGGCCCACAGACTTGTTCTTAGACACCACTGATCTCACGCTGGAGTTCCAGACCTTGTTCCCAAGAACTTGAAGAGCCTATTTGTAGGACCCTCCAGATTTACCCTAGAGCCCCAGCCTCACCCAGGGCTTCCAGATCATGCCCCTAGGACCCTGAGACCCACCCCAGGACCCCCAAACCTGCCCCAGGGCCTCAAGTCTCCCTTTCAGTACCCCTGTTTTCAGGTCTCATCTCTAAGACCCTTTGGTCAAGAGACCCTTCCCCAGGACCCAAGACCTCAACCCTTGGACCTCTAACCCTCACTTTTAGGGCCTTTGAACTCATTTAGGGCTCCCAGGTTCTCTCGGAAAACTCTAGGTGTTACTTCTAAGGCCCTAAGCCTTCTCTTCATGATTCCCAAGCCTAAACTGGGGGATGCCCAGACTCCCAGACCCTTCTTCCAGGACCTCCACAGCCTGCCTTGGAATAATCAGACCTTTTTTTCAGGACCTCCATTAACTCCCCAGAAGCTTCCAGCCTGCTCCACAGCCCCCAAGGCTCATGCCTTACCTCTCTACCTCCCTGGCCCTATCCCAGGACCCTTCAGACTCTGAGATTTCCCAAGACCCCATGGGGTGCCACCCCAGACTCAGATCAGAATTCCCTTTCTTGCCTACTGCCTGGAATTATCCTCAGACTGTCACGTCCCACAGGCAGGCGGCCCTGGAGATCACTGCTCGCTACTGTGGCCGGGAGCTGGAGCAGTATGGCCAGTGTGTGGCAGCCAAGCCTGAGTCATGGCAACGAGACTGTCACCACCTTAAGATGAGCATTGCTCAGTGCACGTCCGCCCAGTGAGTGTGGGCAAGTACGGGGCAGGTGGAGGGGGGTAGGCAGTGGGGTGGAAGTCTCCCCAGGCCTGAAATGCCCTGCCCCTGCAGCCCAGTCATCCGGCAGATCCGCCAGGCTTGTGCGGAGCCTTTTGAGGCCTTTGAGGAATGTCTTAGAAAGAACGAGGCAGCCGTGGGCAACTGTGCAGAACACGTGCGCCGCTTCCTGCAGTGTGCTGAGCAGGTGCAGCCGACACACACCTCCTCCACCGCAGAGGTAAGACAGCAGCTCAGCACTTCATCCCACCCCTTCATCTTTGTAGCTGCTCAGAGTAAAGACCTTGGAGTCAGCCTCAGCCCCACACAGACCTTTACCATGCATCCCGCTTCCAGAACATCAGCACGTGTTCTCCTCTTACCCATTCCATAGTCCCTGCTTTAGTCCAGCCATCTCCTCCCCCCCTCCACAGCCAGGGTACTTGCCCCAGCCTTCTCCCTAGTCTCCCTGAATCCCCTCTTACCTTGCCTCCATGCGGTGGCCAGAGAGAACATTTAGGAACTGAAAACTAGTCACATTACACCTTTGCTTAAAGCTCTTTGGTGACTCCTCATCCACACTGAGAACAAAATCCCAGGTTCCTGCTGCTTCTCTGTGTTCTTCCCCAGGCTGACCTGATCCACCTCCTCCCTTACCCACTCTCCCTTTCTCGTCCTCATTGCCTCTCAGCTGTATGGGCAATGGGGGTAAGGATGGAGCAAAAAAGTCTTACCTGTTTTTAATGTATACAGTACCTAAACAGATATACACTATATCTATGGTATTAAAGTGTCATGGATGGGTTCAATTTTAAAAAAATGTCTGAAAAGACTCCTTGGGGGGGCAATAATTTTTTTTAAAAAAAGGTTGAGAAATGCTGGTTTAGATGTTTATGTCTCTCCCACTGGCCTGCAAGCTCCAAAGGCAAAAGTCACATCTTTCACCAGCTCCCTCTCAAGCCCCTCCCATTTGCCCCTCTCTCGGTTCCTGGGGCCCCATCTTTTCTGTTCACACCCAGAAGAGAAGCCTTCTCTTGGACCTCCATGCTGTCAGTCTTACCTCATTCAGTCCGTTCTCTGTGAAGGTCCCAGAGTGATCCCAAAGGAACTCTGACTGTGTACTGCTTCATGGCTCGCATTGACCAGGCCAGGTCTACACCCCGGCACAGCCTCTCGGGCCCTGCAGGACATGACCTCTGGCCCTGCCTCTACCCGACATCCACCTCAAGCTCTGTGTTTCCTGCCCCAGTGAACATGCAGCTACTCGAATGCCGGTCTCTCCTGCTGCCAGGCTTTTATCTCACTTTTCCTCTGCCTGGACTGCCCTTCCCATTCCATCTGGCTAATTCGTATCCCAGCTTCGATGTCACCTCCCCCAGAAAATCCCGTCATGGCCCGTCTCCATCCTCCCAAGATCCCTGAACTCCCTCCACTATGGCTTATACTTTACTGCCTTGTGTCTTCTTCCCTCCCATCGCCTGTTTCAGAGGAGTTCTTGCCTAAAGACTGGGGAAATGCCCTTCTACCAGGCCCTGTAGACGTTGGGTTTTGTTTTTTTTTAATAAGGCACAGATAAGTGAAAGGTTCAAGTTCTAAGAGCAGACACCAGTGAGATGGACTTTTAATTCTTTTCAGAAAATATTCAGTAATGATTGCATACTGTTCACGCTAGTTTATTAATTATATTTTGGTGATACTTCTTTCAAGTTTTTTGAGCATCTGAGCAAAGACCCCACCTTCCTATCTTAGGGCCAGTTGCTCCGTCCCTCCCGGAATGAGCAACCAAGGCTCTCCCTGGTCTTCCTCGGGTCAGCCCTGCCCTGCCCTCTTGCTATTCTCTGTCTCCCCGCTGGTAGCCAAAGGAGCTTTTAAAAACGGAAATGGGGTCACATCTGTCCCCTTTAAAGCCTGTGGCTTTCCAGCGCACTCAGAGTCATTAACCCCGCTCCCCGGTCCCCCTGACTGCCCTTCCCTTCCCGGTAATGGCACCCCAGCTGCAGCTTTCCCTCTCCGATTGGGGGCAGTGAAATTCAGGCCTCCTCTCTTCTCTGGTCTCCAAAATGGCAAACACACAGGCTCATCTCGTAAAACACGGTATAAAGACATGTCATGTTAGCGCGGCTGACGGCGTGAAGTGCTGCTTGTACCTCCCGCTCCACACACCTCTGCCCTTCACCCCGATGCAGTTTTCTTCATAGGATTTACCCGCTGACACGTTTTTGTTCATTTGTGTCTGTCCCTCCCTGGAGTCAGAGATGTGTGTCTGCTGCATCCACTGCTGCGTCCCTAGTACCTGTCACAGTGCTGGGCACACAGCAGGTGCTGTGTAAACCCAGCAGAATGCTGCCTTCCCTGCTCCCAGTGATGGCTCGCTGCACCCGAGGTCATCACCTGACACCCTCTCCCTCCAGGCTGTGAGCTCGGCAAGGGCAGCCTCTGCCGTGTCTACCTGATCTCGCCAGCAGTGGTCCCAGGGCCAGGCCCACAGAGGTGCTAGCAGATGTTGATGTGGCTTTTTTCTGCAGGCACAGCCACTTCCTGCCTCCTGAGGACCCTTCAGACCGTAGGAGAACTGGACATGAGCGACTGCGCTTGATGCCTCCACCCCTGAAGCATGGCCAGGTGGAGCCTGAGGGCTGTGGACATGGGCCTGGCTTCCCTGGACATCAAGGCTCACAATAAATAAAGACTCTACAGCCTTTGGCTCCTGCCTTCAGCGCCTGTGGGCCCTGTTCCCCAGCTTCACCTAGTGCGCCAAGGAGGGGCCTGGGGCCTGGGGCAAGCTGCTCTGTCTGTTCACCAGGGTTAAGGCGACCCCTCTTCCCCCTCAGCACTGCCAACATCCATTTCCTGTCCCTTGCCGCACAGATACGGAGAAGGGCTCCTTCTCACCTTAACTGTAGCATTTACAAGTCTTCATTGAGTGTTTCCTTGAGGCTTAGGGGGCAATAAATAACACACCTCCTTCCCTCCTGAGTTCAGAACCAGTTGAGCAATAGACATGGCCATGAGGCAATGCAGGTGAAAACACTGGCTTTTGTATGGAAAACAGCTGCATTGACGGATGTGGCTTGGAGTTTGCTGCACTGGACTTCTCCTCTGTCTTGGTTTGCATCCTTCCAGAGTCCAACCCGGAGGATTTGAGTGCAGGTAGTATCTGGGGGCATGATTCCAGGAATACTCGTAGGGAAGTGGAGAGGTGTGACAGAGACGAAGGCAGCCAATAAAAGGTGCATCATCAAGCCGGTCACTGCTGTGGGCAGCTGAGGCTCAGTCCCACCTGGGACTTCTGGGAGGCGGCACAGAACGTACCTCAGTTCCCCCATCCCAGGGGCAAGGAAGTTGGGGTGTATGTACACCAACTCCCCATCTGACACTGAGGGATGTTTTCATGGGCATTGACTGCCCTATGCGTGGCCGAGTGCCCTCCTGCCACCAAGAGAGGGCCCTGAGCAGAGAGCAGTGGGAAGTCACGTGAGCAGCCTTCAGCACACAGGAGAGGGTGCTGAGTGGATCGGGTAGGTACCAGCAGTGGCTGCTGCAGCTTCTTAATGTTTCTCTGCAGGATTACAGGCTCCGTGGGCACAGCTGGTTGATCGTCTTCCTGCAGGGGAGGTCCTAAGGTGCAGAGGGTAGACAGGCAAGTATGCAGAGAGCGAGCCCAGAGCCTGCACCCAGCTTCACCATTCAGATAAGTTGCTCTTCCCTGGAGCGTAATCCAGACTTACAGAAACTGGAAGTGACTGGTCAGCGCTGACCGGACTGGCCATTTGAAATCTAAGGCTTGTGCTCTGGCTTGGAAAAATGAGCTGGGAGCCTCTCCTGGGGATTTGACACCTAAAACAAAGGAACTTGTTGGTTGGCTTCGCAGCCAGGGCGGGAGTCCTGTGCAGCCAGGGTTGCAGGGGCCTTTGGATGCCATGTGGCCCAAACAAGAAAACCCAGGTTGTGGAGAGAGGGTTGTGATCAGTTCCTGTGGTCCCTGATAGGGCTGCTTGGGTCCTGGTGGCTTTCTGTTCCCAGCTCCAGTTTCCTTGGGCTGTGGATTGAGCCCTCAGGTTTCTGTGTATGTTTTCAGCCAACCTGTCTTTACTTGAGTAAGCTAGGGTGGGGTTCTCTCCACGTGACTGAAAGAAGTGATAAGAGCAGACAAAATGGAGGTGGAGACTACGTTTTAGAACATCCCTAACAGGCCTCTCTTCCACTAGGCTACACCAGCTTCCTTACATGGTGGGTCTCAGGGGTCCACGAGAGCAAAAATGGAAACAAAGTCACCGCGTTCACCACATTCTACTAGTTGAAGTAAGTCATGAGGCCAACCCAGACTACAGGCCCTGGAGACGCTGCCTCTTTCTTGGCGGGGAAGGGACTCCACCCCTTGACGGCGTTTGCCTGCAAAGAATTTTTGCCCATATTTACCCATAAAAACTTCATAGTTTCTATTCTTGCGTCTGTTTGGGTAAAATGTATTTTTCTAAGAATTTTTCACATGATCTGAATTTTTAAATGGCCATCAATTTGTTCTTCATATCCTCATGTTATCTTAAGGTCCGTCAAACCTGTGACAAAGGCGCCTTTTTCATTTCTCTCTTTTCTTCTTTTGGCCGAGCCGTGTGGCTTGTGGGATCTTGGTTCCCACCTGGGCCCTCGGCAGTGAGGGTGTGGAGTCCTAACCACTGGACCGCCAGGGAATTCCCCCCGTTTTCATTTCTGACTTTGGTTATTTGTGTCCTCTTCCTTTTTTTCTTGATGAGTCTTGACAGGAGTTTATCAATATTATTAGTCTTTTCACAGAATCTGCTTTTGGCTTTGTTGGTGCTCTCTAGTTCATATATTTATTTTAATTTAAATCTCTTCTTTATTATTACCTTCTTTCCTTGGATTTAATTTTCTGTTTTCTACCTTTTTGAATGTTTAGCTCACTGATTTTCAGCCTTTTCCCTTTTCTAATATATGCACTGTTTCCCCAAAGCATGGCTATTTTGCTTTTTTCATTGATCTCAGATTATTTAGACGTTTAAAATTGTATTTTTAAATTTCTAAACATATGGGGATTTTTCTAGTTATCTTGCCTAATTACAATTGGGCTGAGAACATATTTTATGTGATTTCAGTCTTTGGAAATCTGTTTCGACTTTCTGGCTTGGCATATGGTCAGTTGTTGTTCATGTGCCGTATGTGCTTGAATGCTTGGCTCGTGACGCATCATCGTAGCTTGGATTCCCCCACAAACAGACTTTGAGACAAGGGTTTGGGAGATGATCCCAGAAAGCACTGGTAGAGCTGTGGGAAGTGAGGCAGGGAAGGGAAGGCAGCACATCAGAGGTGCATTTTCAAGCAAGGTATCACTGTGGGCAGCAGCTTCCTTCTCTGGGCAACTCTGGGAAGCAGTGGAAATAGGCTTCCCACTCTTGGGGTGAGGGCACTTGTACACCCTTCATTTGGTTGAGGGCTACTTAAGGGGATGGGTTTGTGGGGTCTTTTGTTTTTTTTAGTTTGGCCCGCGGGATTTTGGTTCCCTGGCCAGGGGTCGAACCCGTGCCCCCTGCAGTAGAAGCGCAGAGTGTTAACCACTGGACCGCCAGGGGAGTCCCGAGGGGATGGACTTTTAATTCGCTGCCACTTCCCGCTGGCCACACACATCAGGCAGAGTGGGCTTTGGTGGAGAGGGATCTCTCCAGCAAAGGTCAGCCGCCTCGCCTGATTCACCCACTGGGTTCACGTCTGTGGCCGCCACCTGTGGCCACAGCTGCCATTGCTCCCGTCTGTCATGGCTGCCTCAGCAGCAGCCAGCGTCATCCTGACCACCTTCGCTGCCTGTCACTACTGATGCCATCACCACATCCCACCATAGCCACCGTTGGTGGAGGTATTGAAATGACAAGAATGCCTTCAAAATGCTTGACTCCGTTCGCAAAGAATGGCTGCATTCAACCCAGGAGGCCAGTGAGAAGTGGTGGGCGTGAAGGCGGGGGGAAGCCCAGGGAAGTGTGTGGGGAGGGACGGACGGCAGTGTTGGGGGGACGCGTGTGCACGCTGAAGGGGCTGAGTGAGCGGATAACGCTCAGGGTTCTGAGGAGGCAGAGTTCCAGTCAAGGCTTCAGAACCGCAGAGTTTGGCTCGGGCGGCAGATGGGCTTGGGCGGCTCCTTGGTGGGTGGTGGCGGTGGCCTGGCGGTTCCTCCTGGCCCTGTTAATGTCGGGGCCAGGCCCGGGGAAGATGGTGCCCTAGAGCCTAGCCTCGCTGGGGTAGGGACGGGAGGGGACGCGGTGGGGACCGGCCATGTCGGAGGTGACCCGAAGTCTGCCGCAGCGCTGGGGTGCCAGCTTTGGGAGAGGCTCCGACTTCGACTCTTGGGGCCAGCTGGTGGAGGCGATAGAGGAGCATCAGATATTAGCAAGACACCTACAAAAAGAGGCCCAAGCTCAGCACAGCAATTCTGAATTCACCGAAGAACAAAAGAAAACCATAGGCAAATGGCGACATGCTTGGAATTACGAAGTGCAGCTTTACAGCCCACATGGTCCCAAGAAGAATTTAAACTGGAGGATCTGAAGAAGCTAGAACCAATCCTAAAGAATGTTCTTACATATAATAAAGAATTCCCATTTGCTGTTCAGCCTGTCCCCTTAAGAAGAGTTTTAGCACCTGGTGAAGAAGAGAATTTGGAATTTGAAGAAGAGGGTGGTGCTAGAGCAGGGTCTCCTGATGCCTTTCCTGCTAAGAGTTCCCCGTACTTTATTACCAAGGTTGCCGTCAGAACCAGGAGTGACGTTACTCATCATCAGAATTGAGAAAATTGGCCTGAAAGATGCTGGGCGACGCATTGATCCCTATGTCACGGTTAGCGTAAAAGATCTGAATGGCGTGGATTTAACTCCTGTGCAAGAGACTCCAGTGGCTTCAAGAGAAGAAGATATGTGTGTTCATTTTAATGTGGACGTGGAGCTCCAGAAGCATGTTGAAAAATTAACCAAAGGTGCAGCTATTTTCTTTGAATTCAAACACTATAAGCCCCCAAAAAAGGTTTACCAGCACCAAGTGTTTTGCTTTCATGGAGAAGTATGAAATTAAACCTGGGCCAATTGTAATAGAACTATACAAGAAACCCACTGACTTTAAAAGAAAGAAATTGCAATTGCTGACCAAGAAACCACTTTATCTTCATCTGCATCAAACTTTGCCCAAGGAATGATCGTGACATGAATACCCTGGAACTTCTGTGAATCTTACCACTCAGTAGAAACCATCCTAGCTCTGTGTAGCCTATTCACCCTTCAACAGGCAGGAAGCAAGCCATACCCAGGCCAGCAGGACAGAGCGAGTCCATTACCCAGCTGTAGCCCAGAATTCAAAGTCCAGCACGTCACTGATGGAAAAGACTCCTTTGGATACAGGCTTATTGTAGATCTTGAAACATTTTCACTTTTCTATTAATTGTGCAATGAATAGCCTCTTTTCTAATGTGCCACTACTCCTGCCCTGCTTCCTGGAACGACACTGTTGTGGGTGGAATGTGCTCACCTGCACACTTAATACAGCAATAAGAGTGTGCTGGAGTTTACACACCTGTCCACTTCCGCTCCAATATGCTCTTCGGTTTTTCGAGTTAATGTCAAACTTTGGGTTGATGTGGCTAGGATAGTATGAAACTGTCTTTGAGAGGAATTGGACCAATTATGCTGCCCAAGGTCAGTCTGGAAATTTATAGGCTGCTCCTCGGAGACGGCCTTGATTCACCCTGATCTCATGGTTCTCCTGCTTAGAAATAGTGTGTCTTGGCCAAATCAGCATCCCATATGGGCGTGTTCACAGGTTGTAGCTGTGATTTTTCCAGATGACCAGATCGTTTTTCTGAAAGATCATTTTTTTGTTTGTTTGTTTTGTTTTGTTTGTGGTACGCGGGCCTTTCACTGTTGTGGCCTCTCCCGTTGCGGAGCACAGGCTCCGGACGTGCAGGCTCAGCGGCCATGGCTCACGGGCCCAGCCGCTCCGCTGCATGTGGGATCTTCCCGGACCGGGGCACGAACCCGTGTCCCCTGCATTGGCAGGCGGACTCTCAACCACTGCGCCACCAGGGAAGCCCCTGAAAGAGCATATTTTTAGTCATGTTGATTAGCTTCTTTCTACACCACATCGTTACTCTTTCTGATAGTGATTCTGGGGTTAATGATGGAATAATTACGAATTCTTGGTGGGTTTATAATGTCTTCTAAATCATGTAATCTAAAAATAATTTTATTTTTAGATTGTTAGTCAGATGCTAACAAGATACTGCAGGAATAACTGCTGTTTTTCGGACAACTGATTGTGAAACCTTAAAACCTGCCTACCTCTTCTTATAGTGGTGAGTACGCAAATCTGGAGATATTCTGTTTTTTTTTTTATATAGGTAGATAGGATTGCCATTTATTTCCTATGTAGATATATTGCCATTCACATATGGAAATATGCAGGTCATGAGCTTTTTATAATTTGACTATTTACATTGTTTCAACTTGATAATGGGGCATAAATAAAACTTTCATAGTACACACGAGGTGGATACTTGATACACAGAACATTAAGATTTGGGGTGGGCATTCTGTGGGTTAGGTGTGGAGCCCACATATTTAATATTCACTATTTTAAATGACCAGTGCTAGCATGAGGGGAACGCAGTGCCAGTACTTGGCCTATTTTTAAACTAGTGTAATAGGCCTGGTCATACCGTTCAGTATGTTTGCTTTTTAAAGTAAGTAACCACAGTCAAGTTCTAGCCCTTGCACTTCAAGAGATCTAGTCTCCACTTTCAGTTGTCTGTTAGGTCAGTTCTGTTTACTATGATGGATGTTAAAAAACTATATGAGCCTGAAGAATTCTCAACCAAATTCAGTCTTGCCTCTCTCTTGATTAGCTTAATTCCAAAACGATTCCATCCGCAGTAGCTTGAGGGGATGAGGAATTTGCCTTAATAAGTTACTTTGTTGTTCACTCAACTCTTAGACTGTGAGGTGTCAGCCCCCCCGCCCCCCGCCGCCGACCCCCAGACTGTAAGCTCCCCAGGGGGCAAGAACCACATGTTCGCCACATCACGTACATTTTCTGAGGTGCTTGGCAGCGCTCTGTACCCTGTGGAGTACTCGGTACCTTCTGTTAGATGTTGCTGACAAGACCTAAAACTAATCCCTTAAAAAACCTACCATTTGGGTTTCCCTGGTGGCGCAGTGGTTGAGAATCTGCCTGCCAATGCAGGGGACACGGGTTCGAGCCTTGGTCTGGGAGGATCCCACATGCCGCGGAGCAACTAGGCCTGTGAGCCACAACTACTGAGCACGCGCGTCTGGAGCCTGTGCTCCGCAACGGGAGAGGCCACGACAGTGAGAGGCCCGCGCACCGCGATGAAGCATGGCCCCCGCTTGCTGCAACTAGAGAAACCCTCGCACAGAAACGAAGACCCAACACAGCCAAAAATTAATTAATTAATTAATTTAAAAAAATAGTAGTACTTAAAAAGAACCTACCATTAAAATGTAGCAAAACTGGAAGAAAAAAAAAAAAGCCAGTCAAAGGTGTGTGGAGGTCAGGAGGCGGGGTATGTGAACCAGAAAGCAGAGTCTTCGAGGGTCATCATTTTCACCTTTGATGGCTGGACTGAGGATTTTGTGTTTGTCACTGAACGTACTGACTTTGATGATAAAGATTATCACTATATTAATGGTAAGAAATATTTCAGTCAGCACTTACCTTCAAAGGGTAAGCACCTCATTTATACCATCAAAAACTTTCAGGCAGAATGTGTGCAAATAGAAGTCAGATCTCTAAAGAAATTAATAATCTTGAAAGAAAGTAAGCTAGCTTTTACCATAAAGTGTGTTGCTTTTCAAAAGTCCTGCTGCCACACCCTAGACCAATTAAATCAGAATCTCCTGGGGTAAGACCCACCCAGACATGGGTATTTTTTTTAAAATACCGATTTTAAATTTTATTTCAATATGCAGCCAAGAACCACCGCCCTGGCGGAATTCCTCATTTTTGGTTGACTGCGTTTTGTAATATTAACTTGTTTGGAAATAAAGTTCTGAAAGTTGTTGACCCTATTTCTGAAGCCCCTGATGATCTAGAATTTACAGAGTCTGGGAGCCTGTGAGTGTCACAATAGTATTTCTAACCCAATGAATATTTACCAGTGAGGTGGGGACATACGAAACAAGGTCAGATCCAAGTAATTTACATCCTTTCCTCCTTCTCTGATGGGCCAGAAATTATGGGATGCAAGGTGTGTCAGTTCAACTGGACAGAAGGAAAGGGTGTCACTCTAAAAAGCATTAAGCAGCAAAAATGTCAAGGACATGGACAAGTTTGTGCAATAAGGGGACCTGCCCTCCTGAGTCTTCCAAGGCCAGAGGCCTGGACACTGCTGCTGGGACTGTGCTGGCTGCAGAGCATGTCCAAAGTCAAATCTCTTACTTCCCCAGAGAAGACATTGAAGATAACACGGTGACCTCGATGCAGCAGTGTGAGGTGCTGGCGAGAAAAAGGGGGGAAACGCAAATCGGTAAAATGGAGAAAGAGAACAACTCCAAAGATTCTGTACCCAGCAGAGCGTGAGCCCCAGGGAACCAAGTCCAGGGAAGCATATTTACATATGTTCTTAAGACACGTAAAGGCAAGACTTTAAAAAAGAAGACGGCAAATAAAATAGTACTAATTTAAATGGATATAACCTATACAGAATAAAAATGACAATGACCTGTTTCTTCCTGTCTGATGATACAGTAACATAGTTTTGCTTTTTCTGTTTCCTTTTCCAGTAATAATTCTCTAAAGTGCCTGCAGTCTTTAGGATGTCTTATTTTCTTTCATTTAGTGGTAAAACTGAGAATCCTAATGATTCCGTGTTCAGTGCTTTTGTTGAGAGAATGTTTAGCTCGATGTCATCACGTTGGCCTGACACCAGGAATCAGTGTGATGTGTGCCTTCTGAGAGTAGAACTTCAAGGCAAAGTGAATTTTACATAATAGAGTAAAAGTGATAAAGTAAAACAAAACAAACAAAAAATCCTCATTTAATTCTTCTTTACATTTCGAGAAAAGGAAAAGTGACCAAAATGCACATTATAAAAGCCTCAATATCACAGGTAAGTAAATCACATCTCTTTTTAGCAAAATGTGTCCAGGACACTTAGCAAGTAAGATCTTTCCGTTTTCTTTGGTAAGGAGCTTATATGCTGAATGGGATTTGTCAAAATTTACATTTGCACTCTCTGCTGAATATGCAGATAAATAAGCAAAGTCTAGTTCGTGTTTGTATAAGAGATCAGCAATTTTTTTGTTTTATGTCTTCTGCAACTTCAAGGCAACCTTCATAGAAATTAAGAAATGATGTGAAGCTCCAGTTTTCATTGAAAAAGTACCTAAGAGCTAGGGGAAACATTTGTTGTGGCTGCCATGCCTCAGTTGAGTCACTGTAGCAAGTATGATCATTGGTGAGATACGACGGAGTCAGTTTCGCACTGTAAGGGGCCAACACATCTGTTACGCTCTAGAGTCTACCCTTCTGTTGGCCCACAAGACATTTTAGTTGCAATATCTGAATGAGGAAATGTAATTCTACTCGGTTTCATAGCGCGGTCAAGGGAACAGTACGCTGATCGTACATGTTTGTGTCGATTCAATGGCTGCTGTTTTCAGCTGAGCTTTGGTGTCTTTTGGGGAGACAAACAAGCAAACGAACACACTGGCTTTTTTTTTAATATATAAATTTATTTTATTATTTATTTATTTATTTTTGGGTCTTTGTTGCTGTGCGTGGGCTTTCTCTAGTTGCGGTGAGCTGGGGGCTACTCTTCGTTGTGGTGTGCGGGCTTCTCGTTGCAGTGGTTTCACTTGTTGCAGAGCATGGGCTCTAGGCTCATGGGCTTCAGTAGTTGTGGCACGCAAGCTCATTAGTTGTGGCTCGTGGGCTCTAGAGCGCAGGCTCAGTAGTTGTGGCGCGCCGGCTTAGTTGCTCTGCGGCGTGTAGGATCTTCCCGGACCAGGGCTCGAACCTGTGTCCCCTGCATTGGCAAGCAGATTCTTAACCACTGCGCCACCAGGGAAGTCCCAACACACTGGCTTTTGGTAGATTTCGAAGTACTTGCCTGTCTCATCCTGAACTTGTGAGGTTCAATCTCCACATGTGCTTTCATATACTCTTTTCCACCATGTGCAATCCCCAGTTTTTTCCTGCATAGTGTGCAGTATGATATATTTTGGTTACTTACTTTCCTAATCCAGTTATATATGTTCTTCCATTTGTCATTAAAATAACATAAACATTTAGTCTGTGTTTTATGTGCTATCTGGGTCATGCTGGCATTGGTACTACAATTATTCTCATTTTCATTATCTGAACTCCTAGAAAACAAAGTCACGATATTCACAATGTTAAATATTAAACTGTCACTGTCCCAGTCCAAAGTACAACAGTGAATCCACAGAGACAGAGTATTAACATACAACTACAATGTACTTGTTACACATTTAAGTTGCATCATTCAGAGTGATGCAGCGATGGAGGATTCAATACTCTGAGTCAAATTATACATTGGGAGGAAAACAACAACAACAATGGCAGGGAATTCCCTGCAGTCCAGTGGTTAGGACTTTGCGCTTCCACTGCAGGGGGCCCGGGTTCGATCCCTGGTCAGGGAACTAAGATTCCGCAAGCCGTGCTGCGCGGCCAAAAAAAAAAAGGCAGGTGGTTAACTCCTGAAATTTAATCTCCACTCAGACTTCTCTGCCAAACTCCAGATTTGCATATCAATTGCCTACTCGACTTTTTTTTTTTTTTTTTAATTACTACACTTACTTTATTTTATTTAGTTATTTATTTTTTGGCTGCAGTGGGTCTTCGTTGCTGCTCACGGGCTTTCTCTAGTTGCGGTGAGCAGGGGCTACTCTTCATTGAGGTTCGCAGGCTTCTCATTGCGGTGGCTTCTCTTGTGGAGCACGGGCTCTAGGAACCCATGGGCTTCAGTAGTTGCAGCACATGGGCTCAGTAGTTGTGGCTCGCGGGCTCTAGAGCGCAGGCTCAGTAGATGGGGCGCACCAGGTTAGTTGTTCCGTGGCATGTTGAATCTTCCCATACCAGGGCTCGAACCCGTGTCCCCTGCATTGTCAGGCGGATTCTTAACTCCTGCACCACCAGGGAAGTCCCAACGTTTCTATTTTGATGTCTTGAAACATCTCAATATTACCATGTTCAGAGCTGAGCTTCTGATTCTCCTCCTAAAACTGTTCCACCTCTGCCTCCCCTAACTCAGGCAGATCCATTCTGCCCGCTGCTCAGGCCAAAGACCTTGGGAGCCTCCTTAACCCCACTTTTCTTTCACATCCAATATCCAGTGCATTTGGAAATCCCATTGGCTCCTTCTTCAAAATATATCCACCATCCCTCTACCTTTCAGTACCTCCTGTTACCAAATCCAGCGGGAACCACCATCCCTCACACCTGGGTTTCTGCACAGCCTCGTCCCTACTCTCCAAGTTTCTCCTTCCTCCCACCCTGAGTGTGTTCTCAATACAAAAGCTAGAGGAATCCTTTTAAATATTAAGTCAGAATATCTGTCACTTCTCCATCTGAAACTGTGCAAAGGTATATCATCTCAGAGCAAAAGCCAAAGTCCGTAGAGTAGCCTGTGATGCCCTGCGCCCTCTGGGCACCCTCCTCCTCATGCCTTCTGACCTCATTTCCTTCCAAGTTCCCAGCCACGTGGACTCATTCCTGCTCTTCGAACACTCCAGGAGTGGCCCTGCCTCAGGGCCTTTGCTTAATTCTGCTGGGAGCCTTCTTCTCCCAGAGAAGCATGTGACTGTCACCTCAAAGTCTTTTCTCAAATGTCACCTTCCTACCACCCTACTTAGCACAGATACGTGCCTCTTGCCCTGCACTTCGGATAACCTGCTCTTCTCCTTTTATCACCTCTTCGCCTACCTTATTTATTAGTATTATTGCTTACGGTCTGTCTCTCCCACTCGAATAGGCAGGAATCTTTGTCTCATCTGTTCATTGCTATATCCAAAGCCTTGAGGATAGTGTCTGATAGGTGCTCAATGAATATTTTATTATTTTATTTTATTTTATTTTTGGCCATGCTGCGTGGCCTGCAGGATCCTAATTCCCCCACCAGGGATCGAACCAGTGCCCCCTGCGGTGGAAGCTCAGAGCCCTAACCACTGGACCAGCAGGAACTCCCTCAATATATATTTTAGAATGAACGAAGGAGGTGATCACCATGCTCTGTTCAGGTCACAGCCTAGGAAGTGTGGCTGGAGCTGTCGTGGTGAGGTCCGGGACCCCGGAGTGGTGGTGAAATGGTAAGGCTGAGGCCTCAGGGCCCAGGGGTTCACCGTTGCACTCCCTCACCTCTGCCCTAAGTGGCTCTAGCCTATTTATCAAGGTTGCATCATCGTCTGGGGAAGAAGTTTCATTGGAAATGCCAGTATCATCTTATTTGAAAGACAGGCAGATCCCTCAAAGTTGCTCAGATCTGTAGGCAGGCTGTGCTAAATCAGGTGGTAGGGAATGCCCTCCGAGAAGATGACATTTGAGCAAAGACTTGCTGCTAGGTCCAGGGCATGCGATCGAATCTCAGTGCGGAGAGAGGGGAGGGGGCAGCAATGAGATATGGTAAAAATTTGTTTCTCTGCTCAACCTAGTAATGCTCTAGGGCTCAGAGACTTCCACTTGACTTTCTGCACATGTCAAGCAGATGAAGGAAGAGAGAGAGCTTGAGGATTATGGAGAGGTTTTTTAGGGGCCAGTTCTGGAAGTGCTGGTGTACATCACTACTGCCACCAACCAGAACTCAGCCTCACCTCACGGCAAGGGGTGCTGAGAGATGTAGCGTACTTGTGTGCTCCGGAGGCAAAGCCAGTAAGCGCTCAGCATCGTCTGTGCCACAGAGGTACCCTGCGTAATTCGGGGACAATACTCAGGGCTGTAGACTAAGTAGAGTACCAGGCACACACTGGTGTGGATGGGAGAGGTGTGTGGCCTGGAACAGCCTTTCGGGAAGGCAATGTGGAAGAATCTTCTTCCCTTTGTAGGAATTTATGCTACAGAATCGTGAGTGTACAGATGTAAGTGTACAAGAACGCATCTAGCAATGCAGTTCACAGTAATAAAAATTGGAAACATTGGACAAAAAATGGGATGCAGATCATTTAAAAACAAAGACAGGGACTTCATCGGCAGTCCAGTGGTTAAGACTCTGCACTTCCATTGCAGGGGGCATGGGTTCGATCCCTGGTTGGGGAACTCACATCCCACATGCCACGTGGCATGGCCACAAACAAATAAACAAACAAAGACAGATCTTCTTATATTGTCGTCTGAACAGATGTCCAATAAAATGCAAATTGTACTGTAATTATAGTGTGATCTCAGGAAGAGTATTTATACATTAATTTTTAAAATACATAGTATTTGCACGTGCTACAAAAATTCGAAAGGTAGAAAAGGCTACCCACTGAAAAATCTCCCTGTCACCCCTGCTCCAGGTCATCAAGTTCATCTCCTTACAGGCAGCCTATGCTACCAGTTTCTTGTATATCTTTCTAGGAGCATCTTATGTATACACCAGCAAAGGCATACATATGTGGACACATTCCCACACATATGTGTGTGTATCTCAATCCTCCTTTTTTATGCAAATGCTAACTTACTATACATATATTGTTTTCAAAACAATTTTTTACTGAAGTATAGACTTACAATGTTGTATTAGTTTCAGGTGTACAGCAAACTGATTCCGTTATATAAGAGTATTTCAGATTCTTTTCCATTTCAGGTCTTACCAGATACTGAATATAGTTCCCAATGCCACACAGTAGGTCCTTGCTGTTTATCCATTTTATACATAGTAGTGTGTATGTTAATCCCAAACTCTTAGTTTATCCCTCCCCCCAACTTTCCCTTTTGGTAACCATAAATTGGTTTTCTATGTCTGTGAGTCTATTTCTGTTTTGTAAATAAGTTCATTTGTATCATTTTTTTTCGATTCCACATATAAGTGATATGTGATATTTGTCTTTCTCTGTCTGACTTACTTCACTCAGTATGATCATCTCTAGGTCTTTTGTCACCTAAAAATTTAACTTTGTGATCATTCCATTATGAGTACCTAAATAATTCTCTCATTCTTTTTATGGCTACATAATATTTCCTTTTATGGATATAAAAAATGAGTTATATTTAAAATTAAGTGTTTCCAGCCCATATATACATAGAACTATATGCAGAATATCCTCAAACTCTTCACAGCTCTTGCTAAGGCCGCAGTGACCTCCACGTGCAGTGAGCACTTTTCAGTCCTCCTCTTGGCCGCTCTTGACGGGTTGCTTTCTGACAAAGACTCTCTCCTTGATCAAACTTGAGTCAATTTCCCCCAGACCCTCTTTTTGATTAGGTCTCAGCCTTGGCCGCCATCCTGTGTCTGGTCTGCCCAACCCAGTCTCAGCAAAGAATCCTGCTAAGTTGGTTCATCTTTGACATCTGATCAAGTTCCTCATGCCCCACCTTTGACATCTAAGTCCTTCACCTGTCTTAGCAAGAATTCTGTTAGGTCAGTTTCGCAAGAATTCCTTGAAGTCTCCCCTTAGTCATTTTCCATCCACTGAGCCCTTCGTGCTGCCCTTGGCTCTAAATACCCCTTGTCCTTGTTGGAGTCAGTGTTGAGGCAGATCTCTCTGCCCTATAGCAGTACTCCTATTGCAACAGTCCTGAGGAAAGCCTTTTTTACCATTTTAACAAGTGTCAGTATTAACCTTTAACCTTGCTCCCTTAACCGTTCCCTGAAACTCGTCTTCCCTTGTCTTTCTGTACACACTCTGCAGGCCTCCTCCTGCCTCTCTGGCCATCCCTCCACCTACTCCCACCCCTGGCGGTATTCTTCAAGGCTTGAACCAGGCCTCTTCTATTCTCTACTCTCTGCAGTGACATTTCTTATAGAGAATTGCAAACAATTCATTGGGTCACAGATGGTTTCCTTCAGCCCAGGCCTCTGCCACAGGCTTCCCCCGACTACATGGATTTTTCTCAGATTTTCCAAGGGAACACTCACCATCCAGAACTAAAGGCATCATCTTCCCAAGCTTGTCTGTCATTTCCTTTGGCCCCCTCACCCTTTCTCATGGCCACTTCATTGCACCTGGGCCTGGAGGGCTGTTGCTCGCCATGGCCAGTGTGCTTAGTTAATTCCTTCTCATCATTTAGACCTGAGCTCAGCCCAGAGTCCCTTAGAGAGTCTGCTCTGTCCCCGCCCTCCTCAGAGGCCAGATTCCACTTCTGTATGTTTTCACAGCAGTGCCATAAGCACCTCACTTGTGGCCCCACTTGAAAGAGGGAACCTCAGGCTGATCCGCACCGAGAGACAGTCTGCAAAATGACTGTCTTGGACTCTTCAAAAACATCAGTGTCATGAAAGACAGAAAAAGTCCAGGGACTGGTGCTAAAGAGACATTGTTTGGGCCATCCATCTCTAAGCCATTATTGGGATAATTGGGGATATTTGAATATGGACTGTATATTAGACAATAAATGTTAAGTGCCTTGGGTTTGATAATGATATTGAGTTAATATATGAGAATTATAGGGAATTCCCTGCCAGTCCAGTGGTTAGGACTCTGAGCTCTCACTGCCTTGGGCCCGGGTTTGATCTCTGGTTGGGGTAGGATCCCACAAGCCGTGCAGTGTGGCCAAAAAATAAAAAAGTTGCTTAATATATGAGAATTATATAATATGTAAGACTTCTTTAGGAGATACATGTCTAGGGATGAAGTCTCATAATAAATGCAACTTATTCTCAAACAGTTCAGAAAAGAAATGTGAGTGTATATATGTATACACCTATAACTATAGGTATTACATATACACCTATACCTATCATTCACATATGTGTATTTATACATATATACACATATACACATACTATATATAAACATATCTATCTATCTATCTAGAGAGAACAAATGTGTCAAAAGGTTAATAATTGATACATCAAGGTAAGAGATATACTGTATTATTTTTGCAACATTTTGTAGGTTTGAAGTTTTCCAAAATAAAAAATTGGAGGAAAATCAGTGAACATGTAAAGTATAAGAAGCTTTGGGGAAGAACTTCTTGATAACAGTCATTCAGGCCATGTTGTCATCCTTTTGTTTTCAACTACAGTCCAAAAAGATTGGCTTTTCTGGGCTTCCCTGGTGGCGCAGTGGTTAAGAATCCGCCTGCCAATGCAGGGGACACAGGTTCGATCCCTGGTCCAGGAAGATCCCACATGCCACAGAGCAACTAAGTCCATGCGCCACAACTACTGAGCCTGCGCTCTAGAGCCCACGAGCCACAACTACTGAAACCCGTGTGCCTAGAGCCCGTGCTCTGCAACAACAGAAGCCACCGCAATGAGAAGCCCACGCACGGCAATGAAGAGTAGCCCTCTTTGCTCACTGCAACTAGAGAAGTCCCGCGTGCAGCAACGAAGACCTGATGCGGCCAAAAATAAATAAATTAAATAAATAACTTAAAAAAAAAAGATTGACTTTTCTAAAAAAAAAAAAATCTGAGACACAACTTAATGATCTAAAGTACAATCCAGTTGATAACACCTTAACTTAAACGGCTCAAGATCATAGAGATATAGTTTATTCTTTCTAGTTTTGAAGTTGGACACAGACTGTGCATGGGTTTATTCTATTATATTTTAAATAACAAAATAAATAAAGCAGGCCATGCATAGAATAGTGATGACAGTATTATGGAAAAAACATTTTGCTTGGTCCAAGTCTGAGCTCTTGAGGTACAAAAAGCAGAAAGGAGGAATAAATAAAATTAAAATCTGATGCAGGGCTTCCCTGGTGGCGCAGTGGTTGAGAGTCCGCCTGCCGATGCAGGGGACACGGGTTCGTGCCCCGGTCCGGGAAGATCCCACATGCCACGGAGCAGCTGGGCCCGTGAGCCATGGCCACTGAGCCTGCGCGTCCGGAGCCTGTGCTCCGCAAAGGGAGAGGCCACAACAGTGAGAGGCCCGCATACAGCAAAAAAAAAAAAAAAAAAAAAAAAATCTGATGTTAATGAAACAGGAAATAAAAAAGCAAAAAAAAAAAAAAAGGCTTAAAAGGATGAATTCCAAGTTGCTTCTTCAGGAGCCTGATTAAGGAAAAAGAAAGGAAAAAGTTAAAAGAGATGCATTAAAAATGAGAAAGGAAATGTAACCAGAAATTGTCTGGAAACTACTGTGTGCCGCTCTATTACAAAAAGTTCCTGGGCTTCCCTGGTTGCACAGTGGTTAAGAATCCACCTGCTAATGCAGGGGACATGGGTTCGAGCCCTGGTCGGGGAACTAAGATCCTGCATACCAAAAAGTAAAACAAAACAAAACAAACACCCGTATATCCTTTACTCAGATTTACTTATTGCTAACATTTTGCATCATTTGCTTTGTTGCTTGTTCTCTCTCTCTCTCTCTCTCTCTCTGTATGTTCTTAACTTTTTTTTTCCCTGAACAATTTGAGAATAAGTTGCAAACATCATGGCCTTTAACTCCTGGTGTAATACAAAGCACAGTGGTGAGGGAGCTTCTGGTAGCAATGAGAAATTCAGTGGTAGGGTCCTCCACAGGCTGGGGTGACGGTAAGACATGGTACCACTGAACTGGACTGCCTTGTGTTACTGGGAATAACAGGATTCTGAAAAAGCAGAGGCAGGTGTGGTTACTTAACGGTCAGAAATGTGGACATAATCACTGGAATGGGCAGCAAGCTTGAGGTAGCAACCAGGGTACCTTGATACACAGAGATCTGTGGCAATGACTAATGATCCATAGTGTCTTTGGGAAAGAGATATGACAGCATCTGAATAGAGTATTGTTTGGTTGTATAACCAGAAAACATGGAGATCTGGGGAGCTGAAGCCCGATGGCTTTCACTACGGTGGAAAATCACAAGTTCTCACCCAGTTTCTAGATCTGAGTCAGTTCTCAGACTGACAGATGGGCAGTCCAGTTCCCTGTGGGGAAGGACTTGGTAAGGCCACTGCAAATATGCACAATATTCCTCTAGTTCCTCCTTAAAGGGACTCGTGGCCATTTTCTAGAGAAACCGTCCACTACGGAAAAGGGGATTCCTAGATTTCTCGAGGGCTGTGGAATACTGGGTTCTGAGGTGACACCAATACCAGGGGATCCGAAATGCCATTGTGGTTCCCTCGGCTGGAATGAGGCTGAGAGATGAAAGGTAATAAATGAAATCCTGATTCATGTTTGTCTCACTGTGGGTCTAGTGGGCCCACAGATCCATCCTGCAGTTACATCTCCTAACGGTAATGGATTAACAGGTAGCAGACCTCACATATTGGTTCCCTCACCAATTATGTTAGGGAAAGCCTAGGATGTAGTGACAAGACAGTACATAAAGGATAATATCCTATCAGGGGTGGAATTGCAGAGATTAGCACCTATATCAGACTAAAAGATGCACGACTCCCTATCATATACCTATTTGGTTCTCATGAATATAAAAAGACAGACAGATTATGATGGATGGCTGTGGATTTCCATCCACTTAACCAAGTGATAGTCCCAATTGTAGTTGCTGAGCTGGATCTTTTCTTTCTTTCTTTATTTATTTGGCTGTGCTGGGTCTTAGTTGTGGCATGTGGGGTCTTTAGTTGTGTCATGTGAACTCTTAGTTGCAGCATGTGGGATCTAGTTCCCTGACTAGGGATCGAACCCAGGCCCCCTGCATTGGGAGCGTGGAGTCTTAGCCACTGGACCACCAGGGAAGTCTCGCTGAGCTGGATCTTTACCTGAACAGATCAATACAGATTTTGGCACTTGGTATGAAGCTATTGATCTGGTAAATGCATTCTTTTCAATCTCCATCATTAAAAAGGCTCAAAGCCATTTTGTTTATATGTGGGAAGGCCAGCAGAATACATTGACTGTCTTGGCCCAGTGCTACATTAACTCTCTTGCTTCCTGCTACAGTATTATCCACAGAGACCTTGATCATCTTGATATTCTACAGAACATGATACTAACTGAACTTTGTTGAACAAAATATAAGTACTCTGGATGCCCAGATGCCAACTAGTGGGAAAAAAAGACTCCCTCAAAATTCAAAGTCTTTGCCACATTGGTGAAATCTTTAGGGGTCCACTGGTTTGGGACAAGATGCTGCACCTTATGTACCCGCTATCACTATGAAAGGGACAAATAGGATAAAAAAAGAAAAATCGTATTTTTTGGAGCTCTTTGGATTTGAGGCATCATACACCACGTTGGCAATACAGCACTGATTCATTTATTTCCTAGTTCAAATAATGTCCAGAGCAAGAGGAGATTTGCAGTAGATCCAGGACGTAGGGCAAATTACCTGCTCCGTGGCCACTGCAACTCAGCAGGACCTGTGGTGCCCAGATATCCTTGATAGGTAAAGATGCCATGCGGAGTCTCAGGAATGTCTAGTAGGAGGTCTACAGCACAGACCTCTAGGGATCTGGAACGAGGTTCTACCTTCTGTAACAAAGAACTATTTGCCATTCATTTGAGAAGCAGCTCCTGTAATGCCACTGAGCCCTAAAAGGGACTTTGAAATTGATCATGGGGCATCCGATGACTTTGCAACTGGAGTTGTCTTTCAAGTTGCAGCAACAGTTCATCATATAAGGGAAATGAACAGGTCCAGAGAACACAAGTAAGTTAAATGGATAAATGGTCCAGATCCCTATGTCATCCACCTCTGTTGCACTGACGCCATTCTCTCAGCTCATGCATATAACCTCAGGGGATCTGTATGATCAACTAACGAAAGAAAATCTTGGGCCTTCTTAGTGTGAGCTGAAATGGACTGCTACCACATTACAGCTCTACTCAAGGTGGCCATAAAAATAGCAATGAGGGGGGACGAGGGGAAGAAAAAAAAAAAAAAGCAATGAGGAGAAATCTTCCCAGCAATCAGAGCAGTGAGTAGTGTATATTGACTGAAAAACAACAAAAAACAAAACATACAACCTGAAATTATGTTTTATTCGGGGGCTATACTGAGGTCTATAGCACAGGAGACAGCCTCTCAGATAGCTCTGAGCAACTGTTCCAATGAGGTAAGAGAGGAGCCAGGATGTTTAGGAGTTTTTGTTGGAGAAAAAAAAAGAAAACCAAACCCATATAGTTGAACATCAAAAAATTACTGCTAATCACAAATAAACAGACAAGTTAATGAATTTCGTGCTTTTCTATGTATGGGAAGATGCAAGAGTCTGCATCATTGAAATCATTCGTTTGATATGCATCTTAACTATATAAAGCCAGTGTCTATTTTTCTCCATCCTGAAGAATTCCCCTCAGGGAGCACTGTGCAGAGGCTGATGGTCTGATGGCAGGCAACGTTCATAGTTTACTGGAATGGCAGGAAACAAGTTTTGTCCACATATACTTTGTATTTCAAGAGACGAGGTCTAAAGTAGGTATGTGTATGGACTCCTGAGCTGTGATGAGTAGTTTGTCTAGTAGGTCAGGGACCTAGAAGGAGTAAGATGGGAAGATTAGAGACAAAGGGGTCTGAGGAGGGTGAACCTGTGTGCATGAGCACAAGTGTGTGTATCTTCGTGTTTCAAGTCAGGGCCCACCAAAAGCATCCACGTCAGAAGATGCACTCAGCAGCCATGTGGACAGGATGACATATCTGGTGGATATCAGCTAGGCTCTGTCTCTTATAACTCCATTGCTTGTGTGATTGACAGCATGGGCTCCGTCTGTCCAAGGCTGATCTAACTTAACATTTACCATGTCACCAACTGTGCCACGTGGTACCATCCCTTGGAGGAAAACAGCCAGCCTCCTGGTGGCAAATTGATTACATCTGATCTCTTGTATTCTGGAGGGGACAGTGATTCATTCTTACTATAGTTTATGCCTATTGCACACGTGGTTGTAATTCACTGCCTGAAGTGTCTCTGCCAGCATCACTGTGAAGGCTCACTGAATGCCTGATTTTCCGTGAGTTTGAATGACACATAACCATGGGTACCTAATAACGGAATCCACTAGTCCTACCATATACCACACCATCCAAAAGTAGTCAGCCAGGTAAATGTTTGGAATGCCCCATTAAAACCTCAGCCCTGGCACCATCTTGGGAACAACATTCAGGGATAGGACATTCTTCTTCCTCCGGGGATGCAGTCTATGCATTGTACCAATAACGAGAATATACAGGTTCTGGAATCAAGGGGTAGAATGCAGAGTGCCTTTTCTCACATTGACTCACAATGAGCAGGTTGCCAACTTGCAACCTGAGGCTCTACTGGGTCCAAGGGCCTGGTTCACGGAAAATGAATGCTTGTTCCAGCGGATGAAGTAAGGTTTCAGCTTCTTTGGATTTCTTTTGTCCTTTCTGCAACTTCTTAAGTAGGATACTTACATGGATCTTTAATCTTCAGCCTTTATTTCTCTCTAACACGAGCATTTAAGGCTATAAATATCTAAAGAGTGTTTGTGATATGGTAGTATATTGTCATTATTTTTCATTTCTGCATACTAAGTGATTTCCACAAGAGGTTCTTCTTTAACACATCAGTTATTTAGATGTTATTTCATGAATTTCCAAATACGGTATTTTTCTAATTTTCTTTTGGTTAATTCTTTTCTTTTCTCTTCTTTCTTAAGAAAGAAGTCCACTTGCTTTAATGTTGTACAGAAAGTATGTGTAGAACCAAAAATAAAGTAAACATTATCCCATTTGTTTACATCACAATCTAGTTTTTCATATTAACTTTGCTATTCAAACAACAGAAAGTAGGTGGTCATTTAGGGATTGGGAAAGAGATAAAACCCAAAAAACTTTTCTAGCATGTTTATTCTACACTGTGTATAGCTGTGCTCACAAAGACAGCTGCTCTTTTTTTAAAATTTTTTTTTATTGGAGTATAGTTGATTTACAATGTTGTGTTAGTTTCTGCTGTACAGCAAAGTGAATCAGTTATACATATACATATATCTACTCTTCTTTAGGTTCTTTTCCCATATAGGTTATTACAGAGTATTGAGAAGAGTTCCCTAAGGAGCCCACCTGCCACAACTAAGACCTGGCGCAAACAAACAAACAAACAAATAAATATATAAGTTCCCTGTGCTATACAGTAGGTCCTTATTAGTTATCTTGTTTTGGCTGCTTTGGGTCTTCCTTGTGGTGTGTAGGCTTCTCATTGTGGTGGCTTGTCTTGTTGCGGAGCACGGGCTCTAGGTGCGTGAGTTTCAGTAGTTGTGGCGCACGGGCTCAGTAGTTGTGGCGCACGGGCTTAGTTGCTCCGCAGCATGTGGGATCTTCCCGGACCAGGGATCAAACCCGTGTCCCCTGCATTGGCAGGCAGATTCTTAACCACTGCGCCACCAGGGAAACCCAGTTATCTATTTTATATACAATAATGTGTATATGTCAATCTCAATCTCCCAGTTTATCCTTCCCCACCAAGACGGCTTCTCTTACTTCTCTGCTGCGCAGGAATTCAGTTGTGTATAAAATTGAACCTGCTCAAAAGCTGGGGGAGACTAGATATGATGGGTCCATATCTGGGTGTATTGTCATACAGTTCAAACAGTGGTGCAGCTACCAGCTCGTAATTTTTAAGGACTGCAAACAAGGCTTTCTCTTGAAGTTGAACCAAAAACAACTTCTTATGTTCCTTAGGTTTTGTAATATGTGCAGGAATATATGGATACTGAGAAGGTTCAAAATTTGGTCTCCACCAGTTACCATTGCAGTCATCAATGTCCCAGTCTTGCAGGACTCCATCTTGACGACCCAATAGCTCTGTCATTAAGCATTTTTGTCCGTCGACTTCATCTTCTCCTATGTTAAGCTACCACCAGGTAATTTGAAGAAAGTTTTTCCCAGCTGTAGCAGCAACACATGGGGTAGCCGGTGCTCAGGGACAGTCAAAACCCCTTCTACAGTCCTCCTCTTGCCAATTTTATCAAGTTCCTCACTCATGCGCTGAAATCTGGCTGCAACAGAGCTGTACTTCTTTTTTTAATTATTATTATTTTATTTTATAAATAATATCTGGCCGTTTATTAACCAATGGAGTTATCGCACAACAAACTACCTCACATCTTTCAGGAGGCAAAACCACTACATTTGAAAAATAAAGACGTCACCCACTGAATTTGAACACAATTAAAATGTGCTTTAAATATTTCTTTGGGGGAGGGGACACAACATTTCCAGTCAATTAAGAGAAGCATTGTAGAGTCCAAGTCTTTTATTTTCTTTACACCCATCATGCCATGAATTCATAGGGAATGGGCTCCAACAGTTCAGACTCCTTTCCATTGGTTCTCACGACGTGTGCTTCTCTGGGTGGAGCAGGCTGGCGCTTCAGTTGAACACAAGTACCCTTCTATCTGGCTTCCTTCTTTTTCTTATCATTTTCCTTCACACATTTCAGGAAGCAATCTCGGCTCTTAGAGTGCTTAATATACTTGCTAGGCACATTAATTCTCTTGGCAAGAATCTTGCCCTTGTTCGTCTGTGGCACCACGGACATGCTGGCGAGCTCGGGCACTGGAGGCAAGGGGAAAGGGAGAGGCAGGGAGATGTTCCCTGTGCCGGCAGAGGTTATCTGCATTCCACGGAACAGCCGCCGCCCTTCACTAACAGGAGAGTGCAAGAGCTGGTTAATACTTTCTAATTTAATTGAATCAGAGAGTGAATCAGTCTTTTGAGAGCTGATGAAAATAACATTGTGGGATCTTTTTTCATAAACGCTCCCTATGAGATCCACTGTTGTTCTATTTCTGCCCCAAAGTTAAGCTTCTTGGTTGCAGAGTTTAGTCAATAGAGTAACGTCTTGATCTGAATATTGCAGAAAGTAATGTGTCAAATATCCCATGGAGGGAATTCCCTGGAAGTCCAATGGTTAGGACTCCCGCTTTCACTGCCCAGGGTACAGGTTCAATCCCTGGTCGGGGAACTAAGATCTCACGAGCCACGTAGGGCAGCCAAATTAAAAAAAAAAAAAAAATTCATGGAGAGTAGCATTGTGAATTTCTCTTTGTAGTTCTGTCCATTTTCATTTATATACAGTATTTTGACTATTTAGTTAGGTTCACACAAGTTTGTATTTGCTTTATTTTCCTGGCGTAATAAACCTTTTATCATAATGGAGTGATCCTCTCAATCTGCAGTAATGCTTTTTGCATTAAATTCTGTTTTGCCTGATAATAACATGGCTACATCTGCTTTCTTTCCCTTAGTGTGTCTAAATACAAGTATATCCTTTTGCATCCCTCTACTTTAGATCTTTCTGAGAATTAAACCTTTAGATATTTCTTGTCAGCAGTATAACGATTTCTAGAATCCATTCTGACAATCTGTTTTTTGTTTGTTTTTTGGCCGAGTGGCTTGTGGGAACTTAGTTGCCTGACCAGGGACCGAACCCGGTCCCTGCAGTGAGAGCACCGAGTCCTAACCACTGGACCTCCAAGGAGTTCCCTCTTGTCCTTTTTAAATTAATGTTTTTAGTTATTTGTATTTTATATACTCTTTTACAATTTATATGGTAATCAGCGCTCTCTTTGGATTATTTTGTCCATCTTATTTTGTGCTTTCTTTTCTATTTTTATTCCTCTCTGGCTTTTTTTGGATCAATTAAATATTCTTTCTAATTACTTTCTTAATTTTTACAAGTATGGGACATATTTTCAGCTTAATAATTTTTACCCTGATATTTTGACATTCCTATTTAACTTAGTAAAATCTACAATGAATAGCTTTACGGTCCTTCAAACCACACAAGGATATTTGACTATATGAACCTCACTTCCTCTCCCTCTTACGTGTTCATCTTGCTCTTTTAAGCCCAGCGGACAGTATTATTGTTCTACACTGTCAATGTTCTTCATTCTTTCCGGCATCTCCGATCTTTTTTCTGGATTGCTTTCCTCCTGTCCAAAGTACATTCTTTAGAATCTCCTTAAGTTCTGTTGGGGGCACACCCTCTGTAGTCCTTTCCTGGGGGGACTGGTTCCAGGAGCCCCTGGGGATGCTCAAGCCACTTACATAAAATGGTGTAGTATGAGGAATACAGTCGACTCCCCTATGGGCAGACTTAACTGCCGATCGAAGTACTTGTGCACAAACGATGGAGAAAGAGAATACACAGTAAGAGGAGACCTTAGGTTGTTAAATAACCAGAGACTTTCCTGCTTATTAGAACTCATGACTTGACTGCCTGAAAGATTACTCACGCCCGAAAATAAGCAAGAAGCTGTCTCCAGGAAGAAAAGTGAAAATATTCTTTAGAGGAAATTGGGCAGCTCTGAAGCATCTGCCTGTGTCTGCTGGACTCACATTAATGCCTCAGGGCAGGTTAAATGTGCGCGGCACAGGCTAAACCTCAGAGGCTGAGGGTCAAGGACTCCTGGAATGCTGGCGGTGGTGGGAGGAGAGCTTAAGGGCCAACAGGTGGGAAGACAGGAAAAGGCTGGAGGTCCCAGCTTCATTTTAGGCTGGAAGGAACAGGTTTCCGGTTTAGAAAGGCTGGGGAGGAAGTTTTACATGATAAATGCAAATATCTACAGGATGTGATCAGGCCCCAGGGCAGGAGAGAAAGCTGGGTCTTGGGAGATAGACTAAAAGACCTGCAGAATGAACCCCTTTCATTGTTGTTGTTACGGTCTCTTGCCCAGTCCATCCTGAGGGAGGAGAAGGGGTACCAGAAGTGAACACAAATTCGTAGAGTTTGTGTTCCAAAAGCGTTGCATGTGAATGCAATTCCTTGTAAACACTTTTGGTTGTTCTACCCCTGCTCGTGACACTGCATGATTTTTTTTTTTTTTTAACCTAACCCTGATGTGCTCTCAGGGACCCTAATTCCACCCCAAGCCCTCTTTGACCAGAACCAGAAGGTGGGAGATTTATGCCTTGGGGCAAGGCTGCAAATGGCTCTGATAAGGATGCAGAAGAGCAATTTGCCAGATCACTGACCCATACTGCATCCCTGATATGCTGTTCCTCTGCCTGAGGAAGACACCTGGGTACCTCTTCTGCGAGGCAGCTGTGAACACTGGGGCTGTTCTTTGGTTGCCTTTGCGGTTGTCCACCGTCTTCTGCTAGGATACATCTGGTTTGTGCTTGAAGTGGATGTGATTAAAGAGGGGTCTGAGAGGCACCTTCACCTCTACATTCCTTCATCTTTATGGGTGGCACAACTCCCCTCCCCCCCAGGATGTGGGATTATTTGTGAGTTATGATTTTGGTCACGGGAAGCAGGTTCAGAGGTTTCCGCTTGACCTTGCCCACTGCCATAGCTCTTCTCCACAGGCTAAGGACCATGTAGGGGTTCTTCTAGCTGTCAAGCATGTCCATTGCAATTCTGTATTTGTGGATTGGGGAAATGACCATCAGGTGGCTCCATGGACATGGTAGACTCACTAAGGAGGCCTGGTCCAGGACTCCGTTATTACCTGGCCCCTGGAATGATGATGCTTCAAGCCTCGGGATTTTTTTTTTTTTTTTTTTTTTTTTTTGGCAGCAACTCGAGGCTTGTGGGATCTTAGTTCCCCAACCAGGGATTGAACCTGGGCCCACGGCAGTGAAAGCGCCAAGTCCTAATGATTGGACCGCCAGGGAACTCCTAAACCTCAGGATTTCTTTCTTTCTTTCTTTTATAGTTTAGTGTTTTATTTTGAGATTTTTTTTAAGTACAAAAAAACCAGAATAAGGGGCTTCCCTGGTGGCGCAGTGGTTGAGAGTCTGCCTGCCGATGCAGGGGACACGGGTTCGTGCCCCAGTCCGGGAAGATCCCACATGCCACGGAGCAGCTGGGCATGGTGAGCCATGGCCGCTGAGCCTGCGTGTCCGGAGCCTGGGCTCCGCAACGGGAGAGGCCACAACAGTGAGGCACGCGTACCACAAAAAAAAAAAAAAAGAAAAAAAGAAAGAACGAGCCCATTTTCAGATTAGGCAGTTTATTACTCACACAGAGAGTGAAAGTGAAAAGTCAGAGGTGCCAGATCCTTGTGGCCCTTGTGCAGGGCGACACCAAGACAAAAGGGGTCCAGCGTGGCACCATGGATGACGCCCAGGCTGTGACGCAGCTAAACAGCTTAGAGCTGGCAGCCACGCTCTAAGTGGGAGGAGGGGTGGCAGGCCGAATTCCGAGGTGGCCCCCCAAGAGTCCACCCCCTGCTGTACATGCCTTCCCTGTGTAACTCCCTCCCTCTGAGTGTGGGTGCCCTCTCTCCTGGCGAAAGTGCTAAGGGCGGAGGTAGGCAATTCCACACCCAGAGGGTGTCTGTGTTGACTGACCTTTATTCCCCACCACCGCTGGCCTGTGACACTGTCCAGACAGGTAAGGTAAATGCAGATGCTGTAGGAATCACTAGCCCTGCATCTTTCAGATCTTTATGGAACTAATTTCTGCAATGTCCTCCGGGGCACGGAATTGTTTTTAGGTTATTATCTTGGCTGTAGGAGGCCCTTTCCAGGACTCCGACTGGCCATTCCTACCATAATAGACATTATTCCTCTGGTAAGGGAAGCAAGACTGGCCAAATAGCCACAAGGTGTGTCTGGGATCCCACTTGACCCTCTGTGAGATGGACTCTGGCCAAGACTTATCTTCCTCCTGACCGCCCTAAGCCTCTCTGTCCAAAGAATCCTAGTACTCCAGGGATTAGGCTCAGATAAGCACCATTATCTACAAATGTGGCTTTCAGTAAAATGAGCACAGACTGAGATGAAAGAATCCAATTCCAGATCCTCTCATTTGCTAGGTGTATACCAGGCAAGATCCTTAAGCTTCCTGAGCCTGTGTGCTCATCGGTAAATGAAAGCCAAAAATATTCTTCTGATAGTTTCTTGTTTGTGCTGCTGTGATAAAATTACGTACCAAGTGCTTTCCACACTGCCTAGAATATAGCCTAACGACCATCAATACCACTCGCTTCTTCTTCTGGAAAGTGTAAAGAGGAACAGAAATGTATATTACGTTTATTTGTATTTTAACAACCCACATTGTCAGTTTTTAATTATTCCTCATTTATTTCCAACTTTTGTTGTTTTTTAATAACATAGAATTTAGGGGTAGGAATTCAGGACTAGGTCACCCATCAAGTTGAAGGAATATTCTTACATGACAAATTGGTTAGATTAAGTCCCCAAGAATCAAATGAATTGATCCTTATTTTCAAATAATTGAGCTATAAGATTTATCTTTTACTTCTATGTTTATGATTCAAAATTTTTATAGATTATACTCCATTTAAAGTCGATTTATCTTTTACTCGCTAATATATAATCTCTATCCCTAGCCTAGGATTTAATTTGGAAAAGATTTTTTTTTCACTGCATAGCTCTAGAATATGTGTGCTTCTGACCATAGCTGTTAGGAATGTGAATTGGTAAAGCATTTCTGTAGAGCAGATGTTATGGCTATTTAAAACAGATTTCAGTGGGAATTCCCTGGTGGTCCAGTGGTTAGGATTCCGAGCTCTCACTGCTGAGGAACTGGGTTCAGTCCCTGGTCGGGTAATAAGATCCCACAAGCCGTGTGATGCGACCAAAAAACAAAACAAAACAACAACAACAAAAACCCCACAGATTTCGGACTGCAACCTTAGAGTATATGACCCAGTGGGACTGGGGGAGGGGGCTGAAGAATTTGCATTTCTGACAAGTTCCCAGACGATGCTGGTCCTGAAGCTGCTGGTCCGTAGACCACACTTTGAGAACTACTGATGTAGAGAATTCTGGTAACATTTACTTAAAGCCAGAAAAATATTCATAAACTGTGACCCAGGATAAACGAAGATGAGTAGCCCCCAGCCCATCACCTGCTTTGGAGGCTCTCCAGCTGACCCCCCAGGACCTGCTACAGCCCCACCTGGTCATGCAGGGCACACCCCCCAGCACTGAGGAGTGTGGTGAAGGCATGACCCACCCAGGGCAGCCCCAGGTTCTCAGGGTGTGGCCGGGGCAGCAGAGGGGAAGGGCAGTCAGGACCACATCCCAGCTCTCTGACCCTGCTTACGTTTTTTCTATTGCACTTATCAACATATATCATAGATTTGACTGGTTTATCGCATTTGTTGCCCGATCCCCTCACCTCTCATCAGAATGCAAGTTCCCTAGAGCAAGAATTTTTGTATATTTTGGGCAACAACAGTGTTTGGATCATAGCAGGTACTCAGTAAATATTGACTGACTATACCCATATGTCTGTATGTTCATAGTACTATTTCTATAAGGGCACAAGAAAATGGCAGCAGGCTTTCTGTGGGCAAGGGACATGGGGAAAGGACTGGGAGTGAGCACAACTTTCTACTGACTCTGTTCAGTCCTTTGAATTTTTCCTACCAACTGTTAAAAACAAGATGACATGCCCAAGATGGAGTTGCTCATGCTAAACCCCACGTCACCAAACTGAAACTTATTTATACTTTTGGCTCGCCCTGAAATGGAATCTTAGCCCAGCCAATCAGGAATTGCCTGACCAGCACTAGGGAGGTCAGCTGCCTGGTCGACCTCTGCCTGCCGACCCCTAAAGGGAAGTAACATTGCAATAACCAATCTGCTTTTTTTGCCCGATATAACTTCTTGTTCCTGCTCCTCTGTGCCTATACAAGTTTTTCATTTTGTACAGCTACTGGGGGCTCCTTTCTATCTGCCAGATTGGGTGCGGCCTGATTAGAATCGATTTTTGCTCAAATAAATTCTTAAAAATTGTAATATGCCTCAGTTTACTTTTTAACACCACATATGTCACCTAGCTTAAAAAAATGTTAGATCCCTATTATTGATTAGGAAGAACAAGTTGTAAGAGAAATAGGCATAATAGGAAAAATCTTAAGGAACACACACACACACACACACACACACACACACTTAAGTATGGTTTGGTTAGTTAACACCTGAGACAGGCTTGAAGAAAAGTTCAGTGTTCACCGATCATACTCTTAAGTGGCCTGGACCTGAGGCCCTACCCCAGGCCCTCTCCCAGGCTCACTCCAGGGGGTCCCACAGGTCCTTTCCAGCCCTTTCTCCAGGCCCATGTTATTTGCAAGTGTCAAGTAACAACAGTTAATAATTAATGAGGGAAAGAGAAGCCGGCCTGGGGCTGCTTCGGGAAAAAGAGAAAATCTCTAAGTCCAAGGAACTATAGGCCAGATGAGAATCCCGGTGTCCAAAAGGGACACAGAAGGAAACATTTAAAGAGAGAGAGAAAGGGGAGAAGCTGTGAACGAGATCCGACGTGATTTGTAAGCATCTCCGCTGGGAACCGGGAGCTGGGTTGAGGGATTAGAAGAGAGAAGCCTCCAGGATCCCGAAGGAAGAAGGCCAGGTTGGATCTCCAGTAGAAGCAGCTTGGAACTGGGAGAACCAGGTAGAAGGACCTACTAGAGACAGGAATTTCACAAAGAGGGACAATAAACTGGAAATGTTCTCCCAACAAAGCCAGGAGCGGTTTCTACCTTGGGTAACTGCTGAGCTAGTTATTTATTCCATTAATATTTATTGGGCACATCATTGGGTCAGACCCTATGTCAGAAAAATCATTCTCATTAAATGCAGAAGACTTAAGTGACCTGAGACTGTCTTACTGGAGACTTTGTAGGAGGCACTGATACTCTCCCCAGCCTTCCTTGGAAGGTGGCAGAAAAGCGGAAGACCTTTCCCACCTCCCAGATGCGGGGACTCCAGGAGAGGGGCGCCTCCTTCCCTTGGGAAGCAGCTTCTGTGCTTGCCCAGCAGAGGGCAGCCGGAGCCTGGGCACCAGGATCCCAGCCGCCTGCTCAGGAAACCGGATAGATGGGTACCTATCCCTCACTGACCACTGCAGTTTGGGCGTGATGCCCACTTGCTGACGGCGGTGGCAGCCCTAGAGAAACAGGATGCACCAGGAGGCTGTAAAAAAATGCTGTTTTGAATTCTCTCTAAGCTGTGTCGCTTCTGCATGGCGTATGCTCAGCCCTGGCGCCCTGCCACGATCCCCCTCTCTAGCATACTGGGGCGAAGGATCATTTCCGTCTCATCCCAGGGCATTCTGCTTGCCCCGTTTCTACTCACTATTCAAAAATCTGTTTTTTCCAGGGCATAGAATCCTAGAGCCCCAGAGCTGGAAAAAAAAAACTCGGGGGAGCTGCTTTGTCCAGGAGTTGCCATTTCAAATAACTTCAGAGGCAGGCGGTGAGCCTCAATTTGTGATGCTGATTTAGGGCGAGACGGTGGGGAATTACAGCGGCGATGGTGAACCGGAAGCCCAGCCTTGTGCAAAAACACCTCCGTTCACTTGTTTTTCTAATTGGGAAAAAATAAAACATGGCCCTGGGCTGAGTTGGGGTCCTGACTGCCAGGTCTGCCCCTTCATCTTACAGTGAGAAACTAAGGGGCGCAGAAGGGGGGGGGGGAACTACTTGCCCAGGATAGGGCCCGACTCCCTTTCTCACCCGAATCCCGTCTCTTTCGTGTTGTTTGTCCCTTGGAGGCACAGGGTCAATATCAAGCTACAGTAGTTGGGGATGACTTGGGCTTCCAGCTCGCCCTGCCCCGCAGCTGCTGATTACTCTTGGATTGCTTCATTTCCTTCCCTGGCCACCGATCCCGTTTGGAGTAAGCAGCCTCGCCCGGAATACAGGGCACTCCTTTTCCTCGCGGTGAGTCACAGCCTCGGAGCTGACTTGCAGACAGCCTGACTCCGAGTAAGGATCCTCTCCTCCTACTGCTTTTTCCAATGAATACCGCCAGCTGTGGCGTTCGCTTCCTCTGGCCATCTCCCTCTGGCTGTGCACTTTTATTTACTCTGGTTTTACTCCTTGACGTGAGGTCCTTCGGAGAAGTAGCCAGGGACCTTTCAACCTTGATTCCTCAGATCTCACCGAGAAATAAGGGTAAGAAGCATAAAGTGCTGTTTTCCCATCAAGAGCTAAGGTCCCAGGGATGCTGCACTTGCTTAGTGTGGTTTTGCAAAGCAAACCACTGAGGGTGGTTTTCTAAAAATCCAATCTTATATTTTTTTATTCAGGCAGCCTGGCATTGCTGCCCTCTCAGGAGGCCGCGGTGGGCTCGGTGGGGATGCTTCATTAGGGCACAAAACTTTCGCTTCAGCCTCCGAGTAGCAGGAACTCCCAAGTAGCAGGAATGGGGGCCGTGGCTCCATTATCAGTCATAGAGATACCTTTGGGACCTGGGCAAGGATTTACGCCAGCTCATTCTCACCATGACTAATCCCTTGAGAATTAGCACCAACTAACCCCATTGTCATGGAGCTCCTGCTTGCAACACCTCCCAAACTGAAGTGCAAAGATGACTAGGGTCCTGAGAATCTGGTCTCAAAGGACATGGTCTTAAGAATATCATTTGAGTGGAGGAAATAACCTCCACTAAGATAACTTTCAATAACCTATTTATTCAAGGAAGAAGGACCAGAAAAAGGAACAAACAAAAAAAAAACCCTAATGAGATTAGTTACCTGCACGGCATAGTGGGAACAGGATTGAAAGAATAAAGTAAATGAGGGGAATGACACTTCTCTGAAACAGCTTTTTTTTTTTTTTTGCGATACACGGGCCTCTCACTGTTGTGGCCTCTCCAGTTGCGGGGCACAGGCTCCGGACGTGCAGGCTCAGCGGCCACGGCTCACGGGCCCAGCTGCTCCGCGGCATGTGGGATCTTCCCGGACCGGGGCACGAACCCGCGTCCCCTGAATCGGCAGGGGGACTCTCAACCACTGCGCCACCAGGGAAGCCCTGAAACAGCTTTTTGTTCTGACTTGCCTTTGGAACCATTGTAACATTTCAAATTTCAAAAATAAATAAAAATAGGGGCTTCCGGGAAGATCCCACATGCCGGGAAGATCCCACATGCCGCGGAGCGGCTGGGCCCGTGAGCCATGGCCGCTGAGCCTGTGCGTCCGGAGCCTGTGCTCCGCCACGGGAGAGGCCACAACAGTGAGAGGCCCGCGTACCGCAAAAAAACAAAACAGAAACAAAAAAACAAACCCGAAGAATCCTTGAACCAGGGACAAACGCAACATCTGGTCCTCAAGCTGCTGCCTGCCCTCCCCCAACCCCGCCTCGGCCCCTGCCCCATGTCATCCCCTTTTTGAAACAATAGGAATAATCCCACATCTCCCACAGGGGAACATCCTCAGCTGGCCGCTTCTCAGAATCTTTCCATTCCTGCCTGGCACCGTTGCCCCTGCGTCCTTCCCCAGCACCTGCTGAGAAGCCCCTGGCCCCGGGTGGCCACACCAACCCCTGCAGCTCTGTATTCACACCCCAACGCCCAGCTGGAAGCACTGGGACCCTGGGCAAGGCGGTGGCTTGGCAGGCTGGGCACACCCCTCTGTCAGTGTGGTTTTTCACATCCTGTCCTGGTGGTGTGTTTGTCTTTTCACCCCCGGATCCGGAGCTTAAGTGCAGGAACCAAGTCTTGCTTTTTTCTCTCCCCTAGAACAAGATACAGTTCTGGAGAGCATTTGTTTAATAGTTGATGGATGTTTTCCCTTAAAGCAACGTTTCTTAAACTTAAAACCACAACCTCAGTAAGAAATATTTTTTACATTATGATCCAATTTACACACTCATCCACACATGTATATAATTGAAATAAGAGTTTCAAGAAACAATACTTACTATGTTAGATGCGCTTTGAGATTTTCTCTTTTATTTCATTTTATTCCTAAATGCTTTGTTGGGACTTGGTAGGTGGAAAGCCACTGTTCGAAAGCATGAAAGGAGAAGAGCTTCTCTTCCAGCCAGGATCAGATTAGGATTAAAGTGTAAACAAATGAGGGCCTCAGCCAGCTCTGAGGTGCAGACAAAGGTCTTGGCCTCATTATCAAGCAGAGGCCCAGGTAGGGTTAGTGGATACATGCTGGACGTCACACTCCGGGCAGTACCTGGGCCTGGGCGTGCCCTTTGCAGCGTTCTCGTTCAGTCTTTTCTATCTTTCCTTCATTCCTTTCACAGGGCCACCTCCGCCTCACAAAGACTTCCTCTCACTTGGCTTGGGGCGTCACTTATATTTCGTGCATACCTCTCTGATTGATCTTATCACACTGGCCTGTGATGCAATTCCTTTTCACATGGCTGGCTGCTCACCTGAGTGCCTGGAGGGCCCCTGGCCTGGGAAAGCCACCCAGCAGGACTGCCTTGTGTGAATGAGGAGAGATGAAGGACTGCTCTCAGGGGGTCCGCGGGTGTCACCTCTTCCTCACGGCTGCTGGGTCGGGAGTGGCCGAAGGCTCGGAGCTGCTGCAGGAAGGGCAGGCCGTGGCAGGAGCTGCCCAGGGGCAGTGACTGGAGTTCAACAGTGAATTTCCAAAACTCGGTTATCTCTTCACTTCGTCCAGAAACCTCACAACTTAAGAAATCAAGACGATAAACCTGGGCTTAGGGTGAACTTTGGTGCCGAGGCAGTCTCTGAGGACTGGGGTTCCTGGAGCCCTGATTACAGTGGCGGATGACCGCCAACTCGGGGCCTGGCACTGAGGGTCTGAATGTGACCCAGGTCACTCGCCGCGGGTAAAGCCAACCCCGGGGCCTTGGAGCTTCCTCTTCCCTTTTGCCGTGCCTCGCTCTGAGCAGATGATGTGTATAAAACTGCGTGGGAGGGCAGTCAGTGCTGTGTCTCCACCTTCCGTGCCAATGTACCAATATTCCGGGTAGAAAGTGTTTTGGGGATGGTCAGGAATGACATAGATCGTGAAACATAAATAGTACATAAATCGCATTACGTCGGAAAATGTAAGTCACGGTTCTGCTGGTCCTGTGCTGGCGGTAATCACACATCTTCCACGCAGAAAGAAACAACAAACACAGAGCTCCACTCCATAGAGAGCTCGCCACCTCAGGAAGGAACCGGGGTGAGAACATCCCAGAACATTCCAGCTGGCTGCCGCCTGTGTCTGGGCCTCACTTGCTTTGCGTCTTTGCTCTTTCAGTGCCTTTTAAGAGGACAGCATCGTGCCGTCTGCCAAGGGGTACGAAGTTCAGTTTTTTTTTTTAAATGAATTTCAGCAACAGGATAGATTAAAAACAGACACAGAACCAATGACTGTTCCTCTTAACTGTTTACCTAGCTCCGTCCTCTCGTTGTTGCCTTGTTTGTCACACAAAAAAGAGAACCTGGCCCTTGTTCCTCGGGAGCTCATGGTGTTCAAGACAGGTAAAGTGGGAAGGCCTCCAGGCGAGGAGCACAGAGGGGTCTCAGCCCTGTGGTTTCGGGAAGCGACTGGCACCTTCTGAGCCCCAGTTTCTTCTCGGCCTTGGAATTAGGATGACTGTACTGCACCCAGGCCTGCTGGGAGGAGGGAAACGAGGGGACATAGGTGGCAGCAGCTGAGGTTTGGGAGAAGTCGGTAACTTTCTCAGGTGACGTTGGAGCCTGTTGCCTTCTGAGTGCGGAAGGAAGGTGGTAGTGAAGAGCCAGACTGGGCCGACTGGATTTTTCCCGTGGTGAATCCGTGGAAAAGAGAGCTGCATGGACAGAGAAGGGCCCCGGCCAGCCAGAACCGTCTAGAGTGTGTCCTGGCATTGGTCGTGCGGGGAGCCTTCGTGAAAGTCATGGCCTAACAGATTAGTCTGGGCACCTGTGTAGCTCGGCTGGAAGCCGGGTGAGGCTGGGGGCGGGGGAGTAGGGGCGAGTGGCTGCACTGAGGGAGGAGAGAGTGAGGGGAGGGGCAGGTGTGAGAGAGTGGCCACGGGAGGACTCAAAACTGGGTTTCCCTGTGCTCTGTCAGCCCCCTCCCCCCTCCCGCGCCCAAGTCTTTCTCTCTGTCTTTGCCTTTCTCCTCCGGGTCCTTCTTTTTTTTTTTTTTTTTTTAACTATTCATTTATTTATTTATTGGGCTGCACCGGGTCTTAGTTGTGGCATGCAGGATCTTTAGTTGCGGCATGCAGCATCTTTTAGTTGTGGCATGCGGGATCTAGTTCCCTGACCAGGGATTGAACCCAGACCCCTGTATTGCGAGCGCAGAGTCTTAACCCTGGACCACCAGGGAAGTCCCCGTCCGGGTCCTTCTGTCTCCATGCCACCCCTACTCCCCACATCCACCCTGTGTGTCCTTCTACCACCCAGGTCAGTGCGTACGTGAGGCTCAGCCAGTGCTTCAGACGACGCAGCTGCTGCCCAGTGGGTGCTCCCTGGGTGCCGGGGGCCGGGCTGGCTCTGACTGGGTCATGAGCGGGAGGGGCATGCCACCCTTTCTTTAGTCTGTGAGAGAGAAAAGCGCCTGCTGGCTACACCTCACAGGAAGCTCAAGCCAAAGGGTAGCACCTGACATCAGGTGCGGCACAGCCGGCTGGGTGAGAAGGGGAGGTGATGCCTCTGGGCTGCTGAGGCCGGTGGCTCCTTCTACCCAGGGCCAAGGAAATCAGGTCACCCTGCCCCTCTTCCTTCTGCTAGATGCTGAGGCACCGACTGCTGCCTCTGGGGCATCGAAGAAATATTCATGGACTAGCCCGCCAGGGCAAGGTACCTGGGTGAGGGTCTCAAACTGGTGGCCCACAGGGCCATCCCCCCTGCAGATGGCTTTTGTTTGGCCCACACAGGCCCTCTCACTCTGTTACACATCTCCCTTGTCCCCTCTCTGCCTCCTGTATTTGCCTGCCTTGTCTCGCCACTGAGCTTATGACTTTAGCAACCCCACCCTAAGAAACACAAAGGTGCTCCAGGAGCTTCTGACATGGCTGGGAAAATAAGACCAACATACAGGCCAAGAGGACTGAGCATGCCAGACCCAGTGTGTGGGACAGCCATCCTACTTTTGGAGTTTAGACGAGAGATCTCCCATGGAGGTCATGATAGAGGAATGTACAGAGGTGAGTTGCACACTGAGCCTCGCTGGAAGAGGAATGTTGGGATGGAGACTAGGGAGGAATGTTCCAGGAAGGGGAAGGACCGGAGGGGACCGCCTGGAGAAGTTTCACCTGGCTGGGCTTCATTCCACACGCAGCAGGGGGCACCTCTGAGGTGTTTGCATAAGGGAGCAATGACGGTGGCACAGAACAGTTCAAGGAAGGTAGCAGGGGCGGGGACAGGGGTGGGAGCTGAAAAGAGGTACCAATTTGGGAGGAAGTTTGAAGGATGTAAAGACCGGGCAGTGTGCAAGCTGAAGGATCCAAGGACACTAAGCTTGAAGCTTCAGAGCATCACAGAGACAAAGCTCTTGAATCACGGAGATGGGGAAGTCATGAGAAGGCAGCTGCCTGGGGTGGGGTGAGAAGTTGAGAAATTTTGATTGAAATGTGTTACATTTGATGGATGAAAAAGGTAGCAGGCATTTAGAACCGTGGACCCAGAGATGGAGGTGGTGATTTAGGGCGGCAGTGGATTAGAGCAAGAATCCCAAGGGAGATGTGGAGGGGGGAAAAAAAGAAGAGAGAGGGAGAGGCATTGGGGAAGAAGACGGGCATGGAATCGGAGAGGGAGAGCAGAGAGGACAACCTTAAGAAAGAGGTCCACTGACATCATCAAGTTCAGAGGATTCAGGAAAAGCGGAGCAGAGCAAAGGCTGAGGTCTGGAGCCAGGGAGTGGCAGACGTTTTGGCAGGTGTGGAGAAGACGGCCACATATGTCACAATCAGAGAGACAGCACCGGTGGAGAAGAGGCTCCTTATCTCAAGGAGCTCGTGGTAGATACAAGTGATGTCACCGATACCAACACCGGCTTGTGGTGAAGGAAGGTACAGCATTCATCTGCGGGGCGCCAAGCGGAGTACTGGCGAAAAGACCTAAACTCCCCCCACCCCTTGGATTTCACGGAAGGATTTTGAAAGGCAACATTTGGGGTGAGAACTGCCGGGGCATGACTTTCTTCTGATTGGCTGGTAGTGAGGTAACAGGGTGATGTTTCGGGAATCTTAATCATCAACCTTCAGGTTCTAACCAGTCTGGGGTCTACTGCCTGGGCTCAGCATGTAGTCACTGTCCTCCACCTGGGTGGCAGGGGGAGCGGGGGTGGCGGTGGAGGTCTTAGTTTTGGCAGAAGGTAGTGTCACATTGTGATGTATATCCCTTGAGGACTCTGGGATATAGGGCTAGGACTGGGATATAGAACGTGGACTCTGTTTTTTCGCTGAACTATTGTCATTACTTTTCTTAACTGCTTTTCCTTTGTTTTTGCATTCCTTCACTTCTCTGCTAAGTAACTCCTTGTTCCTGCTCTGGAACTCAGGGAAGTTCTAGGAGTCTAAAGCCTTTTTCTACAAACAAGAAATGGGGGACACGGAGGGGCTTTTGTATCTGGGAGAGCGCCGTAGGGTCCTGCTCGGTTGTGACAGTAAGAACAAAAGGAGAGTCCTGGAAGTTTGAAGGCAGAAGGAGACAATGGTGAGAAAAGTACTGAATCTGCTACGGAAAGATGATAAAATGAAGAAAGGGCTCAGGCGCGGTGGAGGGGGTGGATGGAGACGCCAAGCTTGGATTTCACAACGGGCTGCATGCCCTCACCCCTCATCTCGGGCCCGGCCCTGGGTCCCCCCACTGTCTGTGCCCCTCACTCTTGGACTTGGGCAGCAGAGGGAAGTCGGCAGCTGGCCAGGTGAGGCACCTTGGGGGAAACGCGGGGATGTTCTTAGCTCAGCATTGGGACCCAGAGCACCAGCATCGATTCCTTTTCCCTCTGGCCCTGGATTCCACTCTCCTTTCTCTCTCAGGGGCCCCCATTAGAACTGGTAGTGATTGTCCAGAGGGTTGGAAACGTCCGTGAAGCCCTCTGATTGGCCCCCGTTTTAGGCTCCCCAGGCACAAGCAGACAGACAGGAAGTAAAAGTGGGTAACCACGAGGAAGGGGGGCGGGGCGAGGCCTGGGTTAATCATCACAGTTCTCGGCGGCAAGTTCTCAGCCAGCCTTTGCTGAGGTGGCGAGTGACGACAGATTTAAAGTTCTCTCGGTGGCAGAGTCTGTCTCTTCACGATCTGGTTACCCACGCGGACCCCACAACGAGCACCAGGCCAGCAGGCCCTGTGGATATAGGAACATCAACAAGCAAGGAGGTGCCTTCGAGGATGACCTCACTGGAAAAGCAAACATACACCCCCGGGGCAGGGAAGGAGGTGCGTGTTCACAGCTGGGCTGGAGGCTGCTCTAGAGACGGCAGGGCAGGAAGGGAAGACGGATGGATGAAGGAGAGTGGTCTTGGTCTACACTGCGAGGCACAGTGTGAAGGGGAAGACAGATTTGTGCAGGAATGACAAGTAAAGAGCTGGAAGGAGAAAAAAAAAAAGCCTACTGCTGGGGACGAGGGTCCAAAGGTCTCATTCTGAAAGAAGTTCTGACTGTGGGTAAAATGTTATCTAACGGTACTGCACGCTACAGAGAAAGTGTTCTTGAACAGAAGAGTTGATTGATGCGGCCAACTTCATTATCTTCTTATTTTAAGAAACTGCCGCAGCCTCCCCAGCCTTCAGCAGCCACCGCCCTGATCACTCAGCGGCCACAGCATCGAGGCAAGACCCTCCACCAGCAAAAGGATTATGACTTGCTGAAGGCTCCGATGATGGTTAGAATTTTTTAGCAATAAAGGTTTTTTTTTGCGGTACGCGGGCCTCTCACTGTTGTGGCCTCTCCCGTTGCGGAGCACAGGCTCCGGACGCGCAGGCTCAGCGGCCATGGCTCACGGGCCCAGCCGCTCCGCGGTATGTGGAATCTTCCCGGACCGGGGCACGAACCCGTGTCCCCTGCATCGGCAGGCGGACTCTCAACCACTGCGCCACCAGGGAAGCCCTAAAGTATTTTTTAAATTAAAGTATGTACATTGTTTTTTAGACACAGTGCTATTGCACACTTAATGGACTACAGTATAGCGTAAACATGACTTCTATGTGCACTGGGAACCCCCTCCCCAAATAAAAGGTCTCATTCTGACAGAGAGTTCAGAGATGCTAAAGAGGGAGATTGATATTGATGAAGGAGACGTAGGTGGGCCATTAGGCCACTGACCACGTGTGACCCGAAGGAGATCTAAAACATCCTGAGCCTTGAAACTGGCATTTTCTCTTATAGGCTTACAGGTGGGCACCTAACTCGTAGTTTGGCAATACCCTATAAGTGAGAACATTCACATAGCCTATAACCCAGCTACTCCACCCGTGCTAGGACACACACGCACGGACACATACACCTTATGATGGACTATTATGCAGACTTTAAGGGAAAAGAATCGGGGAGCTCTATATGCAAAGTATCTAAAAATGTTAAGTGAAGACAACCAGTTGTATAACTGTGTGGTAGGATTTCACTTGATTAAAAGAAGAAACATGGTATGTATTTTATATTATAGAAAAACATACTTTCTATGTGTCTATCACAGGAATTTTTTAAGAAACCACTTTGTTGAGGTATGATAGACATACAAAAATCTGTACCTATTTAGTTATATTAAATGATGTCATGAGTTCACAAGGAACTGTTAATAGCAGTTATTTTGGGGGTTAGATTAGAAAATTGGGGTTCTAAGTAGGGGCACTTTTAACTTGAAACTTCTGTATGGTGTATTTTTTTTAATTTAATTTTTTAAAATTAAAAAAATTTATTTTATATTGGAATATAGTTGATTAACAATGTTGTATTGGTACAGCAAAGTGATTCAGTTATACATATATGTGTATCTATTCTTTTTCAAGTTCTTTTCCCATTTAGGTTGTTACAGAATATTGAGTAGAGTTCCCTGTGCTATACGGTAGGTCCTTGTTGGTTATCTATTTTAAATATAGCAATGTGTATATGTCAATCCCAACCTCCCAAGCTATCCCTTCCCCCCATCCTTCCCCCCTTGGTAACCATAAGTTCAATCTCTAAGTCTGTGAGTCTGTTTCTGTTTTGTAAATAAGTTTATTTGTACCAGTTTTTTCTTTTTAGATTCCGCATATAAGTGAAATCATATGATATGTCTCTCTCTGTCTTACTTCTCTTAGTATGATAATCTCAGGTATCCATGTTGCTGTAAATGGCATTATTTCATTCTTTTTAGTGGCTGAGTAATATCCTATTGTATACATGTACCACATCTTCTTCATCTAGTCATCTGTCATGGACATTTAAGCTGCTTCCATGTCTTGGCTGTTGTAAACAGTGCTGCAATGAACATTGGGGTGCATGTATCCTTTCGAACCATGGTTTTCTCTGGATATATGCCCAGGAGTAGGACTGCTGGATCATATGGTAGCTCTATTTTTAGTTTTATAAGGAACCTCCATACTGTTCTCCATAGTGGCTGCACCAATTTACACTCCCACCATGTATGGTGTATTTTTTAACATCTGAACGTATTATTTAGCTTGATTGCTTTTTAAGTGACCACAGTTTGTGAACTAAATAGTCAGAATGCAAATTTGATAAATATGAATATGAATTATTTTTTTTTGGCTGCGTTGGGTCTTCGTTGCTACGCAGGGGGCTTTCTCTAGTTGCGGTGAGCAGGGGCTACTCTTCGTTGTGGTGCGCAGGCTGCTCATTGCAGTGGCTTCTCTTGTGGAGCACGGGCTCTGGGCACGCGGGCTTCAGTAGTTGTGGCGCGCAGGCTTCAGTAGTTGTGGTGCATGGGGTTACTTGCTCTGCGGCGTGTGGGATCTTCCTGGACCAGGGATCGAAACCGTGTCCCCTGCATTGGCAGGTGGATTCTTAACCACTACGCCACCAGGGAAGTCCAAATATGAATTCTTATGGAGACAATGGAACAGAGGTCTCTCCTTTTGCTCTCTCTCCCTTATCTGGCCTCAAAGCCTCACCCCTGAAAGTTGCTCCTCTGGTTTACATTGGAGGCAACCCTGGGTGGTGGGAAGAACGCTGGGTTTTGAGTCATTCATCCAGGGCCTACCAGGGCATCCTGTACCAGCCAGCATTCCAGGCCCTGCTCCACCACTTACCGTGTGGCCATGGGCTCTCAGATTCTCATTTCCCTGTACAGTAGGGTAATAATACTTGTTCTGCCTACATTACACAGTTGTGAAGATGAAACAATGCTTTTGAAGGTACCTGGAGGGTAAGAGCCCTACACAAATATTCAAGGTTTTCAGAAATCATCGTCAGAGGCATTACCCAAGGTCACGGTGAAAAAGTTCAATTCCCTGCAGATGGCGGGTATGGAATAAATTAAATGGACAGTCCTGAAATGAATATATTCGGGGGTAACAGTAGGTTGCCTGCAGGAATAAAGTCACTTTTAGAAAAGAAAACTGGGAAGCAGGGACTTTCCTGGTGGTCCAATGGGTAAGACTCCGTGCTCCTGATGCAGGGGTCCCGAGTTCGATCCCTGGTCGGGGAACTAGATTCCGCATGCATGCTGCAACTGAGTGCACATGCTGCAACTAAAAGATCCTGCAGGCTGCAATGAAGATCCTGCGAGCCGCGACAAAGACCCAGTGCAGCCCTAATAAATAAATAAATAAATAAATATTTTTTTAAAAAAAGAAAGAAAACTAGGAAGCATCTGTGCATAGTGGATGAGACCACCAACTCCAGAAGCATTTCATCTTAACAGATGGTAAGTGCAGTATATAGAAAATTGGGGGACACCCAAATCCAATTAGTATCCAAGTGTATCGAGTGCTCGCTAAATGCCAGGTATGCGCCAAGCGCTTTACTTATTTGATCCTTATAACAACCCTATTATCTCCACTTTACAGAGGAGGAATGTGGGCCACAGGGAAGCATGGTAACTTGCCTAAGGTCAGAGCAGGGAAATGGTAGAGCAGGATTCTCATTTCAGACAGTCAGCCTAGGTGCTGAACTACCCCGTAGCTAAAATGCTGGAGTGCTTGCTCAGGAAGATCAGATTTAAGATAGAAAAGAGTGGCGGCTTTTCAACATCCGACTGAAAAAGAAGGTATTAACATATTGTTTCTAAACTGTCCAGATAACAAGAATCATTCTTCTTCTTGTAATTGCTTCTCAAACTGTAACGTGCCTCTGAGTCCCATGTGGACCTTGTTAAAAATGCAGATTCTACATAGAGAACAGACTTGTGGTTGCCAAGCGGGGTGGGAGGAGGGTTGGGAGTTTGGGATTAATAGATGCAAACTATTATATATAGGATGGATAAACAACAGGGTCCTTCTGTATAGCACAAGGAACTATATTCAATAACTTGTGATAAACCATAATGGAAAAGAATATGAAAAATGTATGTGTATGTATAAATGAATCACTTTGCTGGTCAGCAGAAATCAACACAACGTTGTAAATCAACTATACTTCAATAACAAATTTTTTTAAATGCAGATTCTGATTCTGCAGGTCTGGGGTGGGCCTGAGGTTCTGCCAGCTCCTTTGTTGCTGGTCTGCAGACCACACTTGGAGAAGCAAGGCTCTAGGTAGAGGGAAATTGGAAATGGATCTCCCCACTGAAAATGAAGAAACTGGGCTTTGTTAGAACCTCAGTCTCCCGTGAGGCAGTTCCCAACAGCTGAAGCCCCTCCGAGCCCCCAAACATCTGAATTTCTGGGCCTGCGGGGCCGGTCGCTCCCCTAACAGACAGCCTTCTCCTGCTGAGGGGATCAGATGCGTGAGGGACCCTGAGCCAGCTGGGGGACGCCCATGGAGAGCAGGGGGCAGCCTCCTGTGCTCTGGAGATGTCTGCTGAGAGAAGAACGATGAATCAGAGTGGCCTGGATGATGAGCTGTGTGGGCCGGAACAGGAGGGGGAGGTCTGAGGCGGGTGGAAGGTTGACTTTGCCTTCTCGGCTGTTGTGCTCAGGGCTGGTCCTCGGTGTGAAATTCTGGGTGTGAGGAGTTTGTGTTTTGTGAGGGCGAGGGCTGGTCAATCTTGTTCCCCTGCCAGATCCATGCTAGACTTCTGTTCAGCGAGTGAAAGGATGAAGAGCTACGGAAGCAATGGAGCGTCTGAGGCCATTACCCTCTACCCAGTCTGTGGGAGGGCTGTGAGGATGACTCACATCCTGCCGCCCACTCACTTTCTCAGCCTAAAGCCATGTGTCCAGGGGCACGGTGACAACCAGCTGACCCCTTGTCCCTTCTGCCACAGGAGTGTCATTACACACAGTTCCTGAGTTTCCAGCAAATTGCCTTTCTTCCGTGCTTTCCTGGTAAGAGCTGAGAAAGTTGGGCCTTGGGGAAAATGGAGTCCTGGGTGAGGTCTCCGGAGAGGCCTTTCTGAAGAAGTGTCCAGGAAAAAAGGGCTTGATCGTTTTTTTAGTGACCACAGTTTGTGAACTAAATAGAATGACTGATAAATATGAATTCTTTTTTTTGTTGTTTCGTTTTGGTTCTTTTTTGGCTGCGTTGGGTCTTCGGTGCTGCCCCCTCTGTCTGGGTCCTATGCCACAACACGCCCAAGCGTGTGAACTCAAAACCAAAGGGAAGAGACCAGGGATGAGCAGTCGGAAGGAGGCACATAAAGTCTGGAGTGGGTGGACTAGTCCCCCACCCCTTGTGTTGGCAGAGGAACAGACTGACCCGTTTGTCTGGGCCAAACAAAATCCAGCTCTTTATGGCTGTGGGATGCTGGCCTGAGGCAGCTCTCCACATCAGAGCTTGTCTGTGTGGGTGCTTGAAAGCGCCCCTCCCCTACCTTCCCCCTCTCTCCGGAACAGTCCCTGGACCTCGTGGGGGCAGAGCCACGGATACTGGGTGGCCAGTCCTGTTTGATGGGGAGTGAGGAAATATTTGACGATGGAAGCCAGCCACATCCACAGCAGGTGGGAGTGTGGTGGTGGGATGGTGATGTGTGGTCCTTACTTGAATCATTATTTTGAACCTGTTTCTGTAGGCATTGACTACAGCCGGGTACAAGACAGGTTCCCTTTCTTTCTTTTCTCTCTTTTTTTTTTTGGCTGCACCAAGCAGCTTGCATGAGATCTCAGTTTCCTGATCAGGGATTGCACCCAGGCCACAGCAGCGAAAGCCCAGAATCCGAGCAACTAGGCCACCAGTTGGTGGCCTAGAACTCTTGACTTCTCAAGAAAGGAAACTCCCCCACGTTTCCTTTCTTGAGAAGTCTGAAAGAGAACACAGTTTTCAGCAACTCTAAGACATGGTCAGGCCATTGCATCAACTTACTTTTTAGGAAGAAAGAATATGTGCTTTGACTTCCTGCCTCTTCTTACTCTGCAGAAAGGGAGGGCAATCTTTTTTTTTTTTTTTTTTTTGTGGTACGCGGGCCTCTCACTGTTGTGGCCTCTCCCATTGCGGAGCACAGGCTCCGGATGCGCAGGCTCAGCGGCCATGGCTCACAGGCCCAGCCATTCTGCGGCATGTGGGATCTTCCCGGACCGGGGCATGAACCCGTGTCCCCTGCATTGGCAGGCGGACTCTCAACCACTGTGCCACCAGGGAAGCCCGGGAGGGCAATCTTGAAGTCAGGTCTCCTAGAAATGCCCTTTTCTATTCTGACAGGGTTGGAAGAGGCTTAAAGTACAGGCTGTAAAAGCAACAGAGTTAACAAAAATAAAGAGGAAAGAAGGGGGAAGTAAACGGGTTAAGTGCAAAGAAGAGTTACCACCTAAGGGCATCCTATTTGCCTCTGCCTCAGGGAAAAAGCACTTACAGACTCGAAGTTTGTGGGGTTCTTCACTGGTTTAACTGTTGCTTCATTCTCTGTGCCTCAGTTTCTTCGTCTGTAAAATGAGGTAAAAGTACGTTAAGAGAGGTTTATTAGAGCATCACGTGAGCATTAGCATGTAGAGCATCTGAAACTGCCTGGCGCAGAGTAAACGTGGTAGATATTACCACTACTTCATTCATTTGTGACCGCAGTCGAGCGGAGGGGAGTGGTGGGTAGAGAAGAGGTGGTTTTCCTTTACTCAAAGGCTCCCATCTTCTTCTCCCTGAATGTTCCTCTCCCCTCTCCCATCCAAGTCCTAATGGATGGCCTCTGAAACTTCCTTGGATCCCAGTCTGGCTCCACAGTGTTCCCATTCCCCACTGCAGTCCCCCCTCCTCGAAGCAGACCCTTTCCAGGAGGCTTCCTTCCTGCTCAGTGAATGGTGACCTCAGATGCATTTCTCTGACTGCAAGCGTCTCTGAGCTCAGAAAGTGCGGAAGTGGTACTGCCTCTTCCTTTTGTCCACGCTTCTGCAGGTCTGGAGGGGCTGGTGGGTCAGCCTTCCCAGCTCTCTACAATTTAACTCCACCCATGGAGTCAGTGAGAGATGGAAGCATCTCCAAGAAAACTCCAAACCCATAGTGCCCAGGTTGCCGTTCAGCGGCACATGGCAGGCTGTCTTGTTCAATTCTTTTTTATTTTTTTGGCTGCACTGCATGGCTTGTGGGATCTTAGCTCCCCAACCAGGGATCGAACCTGGGCCCTCAGCAATGAGAGCACAGAATCCTAACTACTGGACTGCCAGGGAATTCCCTGTTCAATTCTCTTTGAGGTGAGGGTGGGTAAGGGACCCTGAAGCTCCTGGGCTCTGTGGCAGGGACTCACCAAAGATCCTGGGGGCAGTTAGGGTCTGAGCCAGGCCAGGCCTCTCACTCCTAGGCCAGCAAGCCCACTCATGTGCCCTGAAGCACACACTATACCCCATCCCACCATGCCAGGGCCCCGGCAGAGGGCCCCAGTTTCTCGTGGCCCCCCATTCTTTATCAGCAATGGGAGAAGTCTAAAAGAGCTTGGCCTGGATGGCAACTCTGCCATGTAGCACACAGTTCCTTTTAAACATGAGCTCTGCACAGTAGGCCTTCAGCTAGATACTGAACTCAGTAAGAGTGCCGAGATCACACCAGCCACGGAGTAGACATCCTCTCAAAGGACTTTATGTACATTGATTGAGTCCTCACAACAGCCCTAGGAAGTAGCAACTCTTAACCTCTCCTCTTTGCAGATGAGGAAACTGAGGCATAGAAGGTACTTGCCCATGGTCATGTGACTAGTGAGTAGCAGAGCAGGCAGTTCGGCTTTATTGTCCATACGTTAAACCACTAGACCAACTGGCTTCGCTAGGGTCCGAGATTCTAACAGAGAACGCCTTGATTCTAAGAGAGAAACATTATCATTGAGATCTCTGCCCTCTTTCCTGTGTTCAGCCGTAAGGTCAGAACCAGCGCCATTTGTGTGTGAATTGGTGGTCCTCATTTTTTCCATCGTTTTCCATTTCCAAGGCACTGTAACTTCTCTCCATAGGCAGAGCCCTAGCTCTTCTCCCTAATGGGAGGATAAGGCGTCCCAACCATGGTAAGTCTAGGTCTCTAAGGGCTGTATCCCACAGATCCTCTCTCCCCAGGTGAGGCAGCCAGGACCCCACCCCACCCCACACGGCCTTCAACCCCCCCACGTCCCTTTACAGCCTGGTTCACTCTGAGTGTTGTCCTAAGGAGGAAGGGTAGAACCCTTCTAGAGCCTGAAGATGTTCACAGAATTCATTTGTGTCACAAGGGGCATCTCCTGAATCTCTGCCCTGGCACTCTCCTCAACCCACCCCAGGAGGCCTGGAATGTGCTCTTGCCTTGATAGATATGCCCCACGGCTGCCCCACGGCCTTCAATAGACATTGTCCAGCAAGTGTTTGCCCACTTAAAGAGCTAGTACCACAGGCCAGCAAAAGTAGACAGAAAGGACAGAATGCAAAAAACACATACTGGGAAAAGTTCCAGGCAATTGCCTTAATAACTGCTTTGAAAATTATCATTTTCAGTGGCAGAACACTAAGGACCTTTAACAGACCAGTCCTTTATTTTTTTTTCATAACCTTGAAATGAAGTAAAGGTGGAAGGAGGAGTACAATTTAAGGTGTCAGAATTACATCAGATTTGCACCCCAGGGTCAGTGCTCCTGGACACGCACTTTCTTCTTTTTGGACATGACCTTCGGACTTAGAGTTTTGTAAGTTACTCATATAACTCCACCAGATTTTCTAGGCAGGTCAGAGGATACTCCGGTGGAGTTTACGCCTCCATAGATGACCCGGACATAGCAACGATTTACAACGTCTTCGTTCCTGCTAATCAGTGCCCAGCTGCTAGAGATGGCAAAAGGTGGGGAGGGCTCCAGAACATTCTAAGCCTGGTAAATATTTCTGTTGGGAATTCTTTAATCTCACGACAACCCTGACAAGAGACCATGACCTTAATCTCCCTTGGCATGAATGGTTCGTCTTGAACTTAAGCCAAATAGTGAAATGCCCCTAAATGTGCAGAGAAAATCTCACTAATGTCAAAACTACATTATATACCACGTAGGGGGACCAGAAATCAATGTCTCAAAATAGGAAAGTTTCCGGGATGCAAAGAGAACACCCTTACAACCTTTTCTACATTCTAAAACAGGAATATTCACGGAAAGAGCAGGACGAAATTAGCATTCACTGAACTCCTACTGAGTTCTAGTCACATTCACACACGTTAACTCACTTAATCCCCGCTACCAGGTAGGTAGGGATTGTTAACAATTTACATTCCCGAGAGCGCAGTCAGAGAGATCTGGAAGTCGCTCAAGGTGACACGCTGCAGCGAGCAGGAGTCAGGATTTGAATCCGGAGCAGTGTCCTTCCCCACGCGCCACAGCTGCGGCGCAGAAAACGCAGCTCTGCCACGGGGAAACTGACGACTCGCAGCCGCCCTGGGGCTCTGCGCCATGACTGGGAGACGACCTGGTTCTCGTGACTGCTCAGTCTGTTTTCACCCAAGTGCATGACTGCTGGAGTAAAGCGACCACGTGAGCCCTTTCCCTCCCCCGGCGAGGGACAGTGCCTGTCTGGCCAATGGCAAGTCACAGGTGCGACAACGTGCCGGGAATGGATTCGGAGCCCCGGGGCGCGAGCTCTCCTGCAGCGTCACCGGGAGGACGGGAGGGAGGGAACTCGGCCAGGTGTGGCCTCCGGATGTGGCAGGTCGCAAGTGCGCTGAAAGTGCGGCTTGAGGCGCGGCCAGCTCCGTAAAACTGGGCTCGCGCGGGAGGAACTATGACCTTGGTCGCGGCCTCTACAATCCCCGCTTGACAACCTCCAGCGGCAGGGTGAGGGTGCCCCGCGGCCTCCGCCGCTAACCAGCAGGCGCGGCCAGAAGGTGCCAGGACACCAGGGCAAGGCCGCAGGGAGGAGGCCGGCCCTCCCCACGTGGACAGGCTACCCTCTGGGGGCGTGGCCGCCAGCGCGGGGCGGGCCAATGATCGCCGCGGTCGGGCTCATCCGGCCGGGCCGCCGGGTTGGCTGGGGCTGCGTCATCCCGGGGGCGGGGCTCCTGGGCGGCGCGAGGCGCGGCTGGTCACGCGGTGCGCGGCGACGGCTATAAGTAGAGGCCGGCGGAGTGCGCTGCTGGAGTGATGGCTGCCGTCGCGTGCTGAGTGCTTTTCCTTCTCGGCTGCTGAGGCGTCCGCGGCTGCTTCCTGGGTGGGTTGCCAGCCCCGCCGAGCCATCCCCAGAGCCTCCGCCCCAGGCCAGGCCGTGTGCTCGCCGACAGCAGGTGCGTGCGTCCGTGGCCCTAGCCCGCCGCCGCAGCCTGGACCTCGTCTCCCGCTCGGCCCTTCGTTTCCTTTGGTGAGTGGCGGCGCCACCTTGGAAAGGCTCTTTCTTCTCCCCGGGGCCCGGCGCGGACGCGGCGGCGCGGGGGCTGGGCCGGGGCCGGCGGCGCGGTGGGGTTCTGCTTTCGGCGCTGCCCGCCTCCCTCCCCCACCCTCCCCCATGCCACCCCGTCCGCCCGCCCGCGGGCCTTTTTGGCGGTCCCCGGGAGGCGCGCGCGGGAACGGCTCTTTTCCGCTTTTCGCGGGGAGGGCGCGCGCGGGCCGGCGGCGCGGGGGCCGGGCTGGGCGCGCGCGGGCCGAGGTGGTCCCCTGCGCCACGTGCCCGCCGCCCGGCGCGTTCTGCTTGGGGTGCGGGACACCGGATCGCGGGCGGCGGGCACGGCCGGGGCCCCCAGTCCCGGTGGGCCGTCGCGGGGTGCGGGACCGCAAGGGCGCGCTGCTATTGTTATCCATCCCCCCTTCCAGGATGAACTTGCGTCCTTTCTCTTCTCCGCCATGGAATTCTGCTCCGTGCTTCTAGCCCTCCAGAGCCAAAGAAACCCCAGACAACAGATGCCCATACGCAGCGTATAGCAGTAACTCCCCAGCTCGGTTTCTGTGCCGTAGTTTACAGTATTTAATTTTATATAATATATATTATTTATTATAGCATTTTTGATACCTCATATTCTGTTTACACATCTCGAAAACCGCTCAGTAATTCTCTGATTAATTAAAGAACCACTACTCTAGAGAATGGCATCTACCATGGCAACGCTGATTGCCACTACTATTGCTGCTACTGCCGCTTCTGGTCCATTGGTGGACTACCTATGGATGCTCGTCCTGGGCTTCGTTATTGCATTTGTCCTGGCATTCTCCGTGGGAGCCAATGATGTAGCAAATTCGTTTGGTACAGCCGTGGGATCAGGTGTAGTGACCCTGAAGCAAGCCTGCATCCTAGCTAGTATCTTTGAGACAGTGGGCTCCGTCCTGCTGGGGGCCAAAGTGAGCGAGACCATCAGGAAGGGCTTGATTGACGTGGAGATGTACAACTCGACACAAGAGCTGCTGATGGCCGGCTCTGTCAGTGCGATGTTTGGTAAGTTTTTTATTCGTGTTGTCCTGATCGTGGCGGGTGAGGAAATTCTTATCATGGGTAGTTCCATTCTTGTGCTCTGCCTCGATTCAGAGTATTACATTCAGTAATATGCACTTCGTACATAATGGAATTTGTCACTTTTGTCACGTACTTAATAAAACTTCATGTGTTTCAGGTTCTGCTGTGTGGCAACTAGTGGCTTCGTTTTTGAAGCTTCCCATTTCTGGAACCCATTGTATCGTTGGTGCAACCATTGGTTTCTCCCTGGTGGCGAAGGGGCAGGAGGGGGTCAAGTGGTCAGAACTGATAAAAATTGGTATGTTTAATTCTAAAAGGCTTTTTATTCTTGTCGTGTTACCATGGCGTTGTGTATGGGAGAAAATGATGTAAAATTGGAGGGATGGGCTAAAGTTTTGAAACGAGAGGACTAAAATTTAAAGTGTGTTTTGGTTCCTGATTTCCATTAGTTGACATTTTTTTCTTACTGTGTTCTATTCCAGTGATGTCTTGGTTCGTCTCACCGCTGCTTTCTGGTACTATGTCTGGAATTTTATTCTTCCTTGTTCGTGCATTCATCCTCCGTAAGGTAATCTTTCTCTCCCCCCATGACCTGTACTAAGTCACACTCAGTGGTGTTCAAACCGATAGCATTATTGCAAATGTGATCGGTGTGTAGGAGTGTGGCCTTGGAAAGTTAGAAAAATTCTTTGTTTTGTATTCCTCTCGTATGTTGAATTTTCTGAAAGAAGCAGGTTTTCAATACCCAAGAAGTCATTTGGGAAGGAAAAATTGAACACTATAGCGTGCCGAGACTGAAAGAAAAAATTAAGGAAATGTATTTGGAGTGGCTTTGTTGACCTGTATGCAGATTACTACCTCAAATCACCGTCATATGCAGGCCAGTCTGCATTGTAAGCTTAGGGTTCAACAAATCACAGTGTCCTGGGTGACATTTTCTTAGCTGCCAGTTAAAGTGGAGTCGTTTGGGTCCCCACATAGTTATTTGTAGAGTGTTGATTATCGAAACCAGCTTGTAAGCTTCATGGTGGACACGCTACCTCTCACAGTGACTTGACTCTAATAGCTCAGAATAGGTAAAAAGGAACCAGTAAAGGTAATTCTCGTTTTGTTTTTCTTGGCAAAAAAAAAAAAAAATTCCAGACAGCCATTTAATTTCCTGTCCATTTGAAAATCCCTTTTGAGGGACCTGATAGCATTTTTTTTTAATCAAGAAGTCTGATGCTGGCTCCAAAATAAATGTAGACAACAAGGGATGTTGTCGTTGGACTGAGTTACAGTAAGAATAAATGCTTTTTTCTCAGGAAACAAAGTTGTCCTTTTCCTGAGGTGAATGGCTCTTAACGGTCCATTGTAAGTTCTTAAAAATTCTTCTGAACTGAAGAAATCTGAGTGAAGGGAGATAGGTAGCTTAATCCCAAGGGGTAAGAATGTATTCAGAACCGTTTGTTTGGTCTAGTTCTGAGCTTCTCTAGGGAAGGATACGTACTTTTCTATAGAAATTCAGTAACTGGTAAAGTGACTCACTAATCACTTTTTAACATGGCCTGAGTCTGGCAAAAGATAGCAGCGTAATACTTTGAAAACTTGAAACCTCTATAGCTTGGTATAATTTGAGAGTAAACGGTTAGTTGATATCAACAGACTCAGAGTTTGGCATTGTCTTGTTTAGCAAGTGGTTAGTGAATAGCACCTACCCTCCTACTCCCCACAGCTGTGGAATGTGATAACGTGAGGCTTCCCTTTGAGGCTTAGTAGTAGTCAGGGATCAGAACTCTTCGTACTTTGAGAGCTGTATAGCTTGCTCCTTACCAGAGAAGCAGGAGGATTGCTGGGATCCCCTGTTGTGGATTTGTGCTCATAAAGGTTTACACCGGGCCTTTGTGGATTATTGAGAGACAGATTGTTCCAGAGGCTTTGTGTGTCTCAAGCCCAAACAAACTTCTTTTCTGGAGGAGGAATGGTCATGCTTTCAGGTGCAAAGTCGGATTTTCAGGTCCCCAGAACTCTCATTTGGGGAATGCATGCCAGGCGTCTTTATCCTCAGTTAGAGACCTTAAGTTAGATATATGAACTTCTTAATTATATATTTCTCATGGGGTATGAGGATGAACATGATCAAGAATGAATGGAATAGGTCTTCCCTGGTGGTCCAGTGGGTAAGACTCTGTGCTCCCAATGCAGGGGGCCCGGGTTCAATCCCTGGTCAAGGGGACTAGATCACGCACGCATGCTGCAACTAAAGAGTTCGCATGTCGCAACTGAGAAGTCCGCATGCCACAACTAAGAGATCCTGTGTGCTGCAACTAAGATCCGGCACAGCCAAAATAAATAAATATTAAAAAAAAAAAAGAATGATTGGAATAGTGTTTAAAACTATTCAATATGGACTTTGAGAATCTACCCGCACACGCACACACACAGGCAGGCACGTACTCTTGTGTTTAATCTACCAATAACAGATGAATTTTTAGGTGATGAGGCTAAATATTTCTGGTTACTGTTAGCTTTTAAGTCTCAAGAAAACATCTTTACACTAGTAACCTTTGGTGGTCTTGGCTGTTAAAATCTAAATATTTGACCATTAAGATACTTTCCAACTAAAGATTCTGTTTTGGAAATTAACATTAAAAGTGCTTTTAAAAATTTTCAATTTTCTGAATGTTCCAAGGGTGTTGGGTAGTCTAGTAGGAAAAAGCAGAGTGGAGGTTAAGGATTGGGACAATAAACAAGGAATAAGGGGAAAAGGGAGTTTTCCTGTTGAGTGTTTAAATTCTAGTCAAAGAAAGTGGGCCTTTCAGCATTCTCCCTTCTGTCAGGAATCTCATTAAATATATCTAGGGTATCTTTTCAAACTCAGGAACTTTTTTCTTTAGTTTACTGGAATGTCCGATGTATAAAAAATGAACTATTATGGTTGAAAATGGGTTATGAAGAACCCCTTTCCCATCCCATATAACTGGATGATGAGATATTTACTTATAGGTAAAGTTTTAAGTGTTAGGTGAGTCATATGGTGGTCAACATTCAATAAAATGTTAGCCCTGGTTACCTCTTGGGGGAGTGGCTAAGAGGAGTTTGGAGGTAGCAAAAGGGAGAAAGAGAAGCCCCCACAAATGTCTAGAACCCTTATGGATTTTGATTTCGGGGGGTGGTCTTTGGTTTCTTGGAGAATTTCTTTAAAGCACAGAGAGTTCTTAGAAGAAAAATGTATATACACCTCAGGTTCATAACCTTACCGACTACCCTTGGGGTGGGACACGCATGGTTGAGTTACTCAGAGATGATGAGTTTTTTTTTTTTTTTTTAAATTAATTAATTAATGTTTGGCTGCGTTGGGTCTTTGTTGCTGCACGTGGGCTTTCTCTACTTGTAGCGAGTGGGGGCTACTCTTCGTTGTCGTGTGCGGGCTTCTCATTGCAGTGGCTTCTCTTGTTGCAGAGCACAGACTCTAGGCGCGCAGGCTTCAGTAGTTGTGGCGTGCGGGCTCTAGAGCGCAGGCTCAGTAGTTGTGGCGCATAGACTTAGTTGCTCTGCGGCATGTGGGATCTTCCCAGACCAGGGCTTGAACCTGTGTCCCCTGCATTGGCAGGTGGATTCTTAACCACTGCGCCAACAGGGAAGCCCTGATACTTAGGTTTTATTGGCTATTTTTGTTTTGACCAATTCCCTACCTGTAGCATTCTCTTAAACTACGGATAGGGAAGGTAATATTCAGAGTGGTTTTTGTCAAGCGCCCATCTCTGCTGATTTGGAATGGCACCTCTACTTTCCGTTTCCTTGATTTTAAGCCATTACCTCACTCTTCTGATGTATTTGATTCTTCTCCTTGTCTGTTCCTCCCCAAGATTTTCCATTGGATTGTGATTCAAGATAGCATTAAACCTTTGGGCTAACCACATCTTTGAAGTTCAGCCTTCTCATGTATTCAGATCTGTGCTCTTGTTTTTAACTCTTGTTTCCAGTCACACTGGCCTCCTTGCTGTTCCTCAGACAATTCAGGTGTTTGCCTCAGGGTCTTTGTACTTTCTGACGTCTCTGGGATAGTCTGCCCTCCAGGTAGCCTGCTCTCTGGCTGCTCTTTTTCTACCCCTGCGTGTGTACCTGGCTTATGGCTTGTTGACCTAACACATTTGTGTCTTTGTTCCACTGATGGTCTTTGGAGTATCTCCCGCGCCACCTCCAAGAATTAAAGTGTGCGCCTCCTTCCATCACGGCCTCCTTCCCCTTCTTTTTTCTTCATAGCATGATTCTGTACTAGAATGTAAGTGTCAGTTCTGTGAGAGCAGGAACTTTGTCTCATTCACTCCCATATTTTAGTGCTTGGCACAGTCTGTTAAATGAGGAGGTGACCTAGTGTACGATTGATTTTTATCTTAGCCCTTTGGTAAATCACTAGTTGTGGCATATTTATCAAATGTCTAGATAAGATGGTTGTTGCTGGTATATTCTCCTACATGTTTTGTTTTTAAGAAGTCATTGCAGGTATAAAGTCAGGTAAGAAATGTAATATCTCATAGTCTGTTTCTTGATCTCTCTTATATAGTACATTTTCAGGTGTGTGCTCAGATTTTATCTGGACATGAGGTACCTTAGAGCACTGGGGTTTGAAACTGATCATTCAGGACATCACCAGTCACTAGTAATAGGTAGCCTTGTTAAGAATAACAGCAACAGGGACTTCCCTGGTGGCTCAGTGGTTAAGAATCCGCCTGCCAATGCAGGAGACACGGGTTTGAGCCCTGGTCCGGGAAGATCCCATATGCCACGGAGCAGCTAAGAGCAGCTAAGCCCGTGCGCCACAACTACTGAGCCTGTGCTCTAGAGCCTGCGAGCCACAACTACTGAGCCTGCGTGCCACGACTCCTGAAGCCCTCATGTCTAGAGCCCATGCTGTGCAACAAGAGGAGCCAACGCAATGAGAAGCCCGCACACCGCAACAAAGAGTAGCTCCCGCTCGACACAACTGGAGAAAACCCAAGCGCAGCAACAAAGATGCAACGAAGCCAAAAAAAAAAAAAACAATAACGGCAACAAAAACCTAACCAACCCCCAAACATTAAAGCAAACACAAACTTAAATTCAGATGGATGTAGAAGATGAGATCAGCCTTGGTAGGGGAACTTCCAGGAGCAAATGTAGGAAAAGACCATCTGGCCTTGGAAACTACTATGGGGAGATAGTTATTGGAACTAATTCCTGAAGCTGCCCTTTGATAAGGTTCTATGGAAATGGGTTAAGTTTTTACAGCTTTTAAGATCTTGAGCTTAATGATGATGGTATTTTACAGGCAGATCCGGTTCCTAACGGGTTGCGAGCTTTGCCAGTGTTCTATGCCTGCACAGTTGGAATCAACCTCTTTTCCATCATGTACACTGGAGCACCTTGTAAGTACATATCAGAATATTTAAATGTGAATTGAAAGTTGTTTCTAAAACTTGCATTAAATGCCCAATTTACCCCTTTTTGTTTACAGGGCTGAAATCTCCTAGAAGGTGGCTGGCCTGCGCCCATTTCAGAAGGCTGCAGGCTAGTGTATGCTGAGTTAACCTAGATAGTTTTTCAACCAAAGAGACCTGCTCAGATTCTAAATCACTACAGACCTTTACTCTTTAGTCTTCACAGGATCCACCGATAATTTGATCTTCTCCCTCCCTCTTTCCTATCTATGCTAAAAATACCGGAATTGATGTTACCTCGACTACTGAAGAGTCATTAGTTATACTTGGTCTTCGATAATCAGTCATTTAGGACTGGTTTGCTGGATATTCTCATTTTTCTCTCCCAAGTGGAGCTCCTTTTTGTTTCTAAATTTACTCCCTGAATCTGCTTGAATGAGAAGAGTTGGGATGTTTAACACCTGCCCTAAGTGCACTTGGAAGAAGAATTCATGCAGCTAAGAGGAAAAATATTTGTGAGAATATAAAGATTGAAATGTTGATTACTTTTATGTTGGAACACAGGCAAAGCATGGATTAAATTGTGATACGTGTTTCATTTAGCAATTGAAAAAGATTGATAACCTGTAACTTGTCAGACAGGACAGTACATGTCTTGATCAGTCAGTTTTCCTGTCTAGGTTCATTTGGCCTGATGGCCTTTGATCCGTCAAGTCAGTGGCTTTCAATCTTTTGACTGTTGTGACACACTGGAAGAAAGACATTGTACATTGCTGCCCAGCACACACATACTTAGAGAGGGAGGGGGAGAGAGGGAAAGAGAACTGGAATAGTATGTTGAAGCTACTTAACCTTACTATGTGCTATGCAGTCATATTTGCAAGTATTCTTTTTAGCTTTTTAAAATGCTCATTGTGGCCCACCAAATTGATTCCATTTCTGACTGATGGATTGTAACTTGCTTTGGAAACCTCACTGAAGTAATAAGTCACTGACCAAAATTGGAGTTAGCTAAGTATTTTTAACCATGTCTTTGTTAGAATAATCAGGAAAGAAATCAGACAACTTTATGAGGATATTGATCTTATTTAGGGGATACCAGCCTCCTTACCAAATGCTACAGGCAAAGGAAAGCTTGCCTGCTGCCTTTCCATTCTGTTTTAAATTGGCTTCTTCATGTTAAACTAAAAAAGGCTCCGTGAGGCTCTAAGCACTGATGTTTTATGTGGTAGCAGCAAAGCTCATAGTTCAGTGAAATTAGAAACTTGCATTTTCAGTCGTCTTTGAAAAGGGAATGTGGGTATTTTTGTCCTGTCCTTTGGTCGATCATTTACAAGAAAGAACCAGTCTCATTTTCCTTTTTTGACTTGGAACGTAGGCAAATTTAAATTGTGATACAGAGATTGATTAAATTTCATGTATATTTTAGTTTGTGTGACTAACTGCATGATTAGAATTGATAGCAGGAATTAAAATGGAAAGATTTAGTCATCACAGAACTTTGGTTTTGAAGGGGCCTCGATTTATATCTGATTTTTAAATACGAATCATTTTGAGGAACAATAGAATTTCCATTTTATAAGTAATTCCTAATATGCAAAACAACCACAAGGAACTAAGCTGTTCTTGGATAAACCACAGATCATTATAACATCCTTTAGGTTTAAGTAGTGTTCTCTAGTGCTTTGCTTCTGTCATTAAATATAGACGAGTGGCTTGGAGGCTGTTGGCATTTAAGTGATAACCAGGTGACTAGTTAATGATCCCTGAGCCATGTGAGAAGTAGGCATGTCTCTGTTTAAGATGTCGCTTGTTAGTGTGATTACCACTCTACTATCTTCTTTTTGTGAAAGACAGCCCTTTGAACTATTCTTATCCCTTGATAGATAAATGTATCTTAGTTTGATAATGCGTCCTAAGAGATAATCTTGCTCTAAAGGATTTTGCTTGGATGTGATAACTTCCACAGAGAACTGATTACATCAGTAGGAGAAATGTGACGACTGGGGCACTTTCCTTTCTTAACGTTAAAATCTTATGTGCAAACATAAGGTGTGGCCGCTCCCATCTGGAGGCTGGGCAGTGGAAAGCTTCCGTTTATTTTCATAGCTAGTTGCAGTTGCTCAGTGTAGTAATCTGTCTTCTAAAGCAAAGAAAGGAAAAAGCCTAGTATGTGAAGGAGCTTGGGAGATGTCTGTCTAGCAGGTGTTTAAAGTAGGCCAGACTGGTGGATTTCACATGCTATGGGATTTTTCTCCCAGATTTGTATAGCCACGAACACAGTAATCCTGTGGACCTAAGGCTGGCAACAGCTATAAAGGGTGATGGGCTGGCTTGGGGAACCCCAGAGTCCCCAGAGGAGGGTTGACACGTTATTACAGGGGGGCAGTTGCCCTGGGGTTTTCAAGATGCACCATTTTATCTCCTAGTGCTGGGCTTTGACAAACTTCCTCTGTGGGGTACCATCCTCATCTCGGTGGGATGTGCAGTTTTCTGTGCCCTTATCGTCTGGTTCTTTGTATGTCCCAGGATGAAGAGAAAAATTGAACGTAAGTAACACGTTGTAGCAGAAAATCTTAACTAGTAATGCTGTGCTTGCTTCTTTGTGTGTAGCCGTCTGTAAAAATCTGCTACTTGGATAGATTGGTAAAGCCAGAAAATTTACATGGAAATTTGCGGATGTAGGTTTATTGTCCAAACTACGTTCTTATTAACTTAAAATGACCTGAGACCTAGTCATAAGGCGTATTTGACCTTATTTGGGCCGCCAGACAAGCTAGGCACTTAATCTGTTTTTTCTTTTTTTTACTGTACCTTGATCACTTGCCAGTGACATGCTAGATAAATACAGAGAAGTTGTAGTCTACATTAATTGAGAAGGATGAGGATACCTTAATGAAAAATAAAAGGTAGGTATGAAGTATTTTCACAGGAAACATTTACCAAAACCAGCGCCTTCAGATTCAGATATTCAGAGCTATGCTACTATATTATCTGACTTCAGATTTGGTTCATTTTCAGAACTGGAGCACAGATTCCAGAGGTAGACATTTTCAGGGTGTCATGAAGGGATCATTTAGACCATTACTGTATGTAGTATTTCAGTATAATCAAATATGGCATACATTCTGGTTAGTATAGGTCTTAATTAAATCTTGTATTCCTTCCCTTACTACTTGAACTCTCCTGAGACGATCTTTTTCCGCCCTTTTCATCTGCAAATGCTCGGGTGGTGATATAAGTTTGTTCTTTGAAGAAGCGCAGGGCTGCACAGACTGCAGTGGCACCGGGAGAGTGCTGCGTCATGCAGCTGTGTTCCGGAGCCTCCGAGAGGCTCTGCGCTAGTCTGGCGGCCTTCAGGACTTCGTGACCTTGATTCTCCCTCAGTCTGGGAGAAGATGAGACAGGTCTTGCTAATGTTCTGTACCCTGGTTGGTAGCTTGACCGGGATTCCTGAATGAACACGGAAACACACTGGGCATTGGTGCAGAGGCAGAAAACGTTCCCACCTGGTCATGGAACTTGAACCATAAGGCACATGTCTTTGTTTTCTAGAGGTGGAAATTCAAGTCACCTTCAGTTGCCTGCGTTGAGCTGTGTCATTTTGCTTGAACTCACAGACTGAAATCTGGGGCCACTTTTTAAAAAGGACGTGCACTAGATGCAGTCAGAATTTTTAGTTATCTGTCAGCCCCACGCTTGAGCTCCTTTCCCCTCAGGAAGGGGTCAGCACGAAGCTCAGGATGGTTTCTACATTTGTGAAGGGTTCTATAAAGAACAAGAATTTATAGCAGAGTCCACAGAGCCTAAAAGATTTTTACCATCTGGCCCTTCACTGAAAAAAACTTTGCAACCCCTAGTAATAGGGTGTTCTGCATTTGTATCGCTGGTTTCTTCCCAAGGGAGAGATTAAGCGATACAGCAAATAAAGCAGACAGGAAAATTATCCTGAATTTTCACTGAAGTTTACATGTGGTCTTATTTTGAGAAGGATTTTTTTTTTTTTTTTTTGAAGTGAGGGAAAGGGGAAATGTAGAGCAAGTTAGTTTGGTCAAAACCAAACAAAAACATCCTTCTTTTCTAGGAGAAATCAAGTCTAGTCCTTCTGAAAGCCCCTTAATGGAAAAAAAGAATAGCTTGAAAGAAGACCGTGAAGAAACAAAGTTGTCTCTCAGTGATACCGAAACCAGGAATCCCGTCTCAGAGGTAGGGTCAGCAGCCACTGGGCCCCTGCGGGCTGCAGTGGAGGAGAGAACGGTCTCGTTCAAACTTGGAGACCTGGAGGAAGCTCCAGAGCGAGAGAGGCTTCCCAGCGTGGACCTGAAAGAGGAAACCAGCATAGATGGCACGATGAACGGTGAGTGGACTCTTCTCGGGTGGGGAAAGCCGAGTTTCCCTTTGTCAGCAGCACTGCTGCGAGGCTCTGTGTTCGGACTTGATGCTCTGGGCATTGAGTGTAACCTTTCGGTCTTGGCCAGGTGCAGTGCAGTTGCCTAATGGGAACCTAGTTCAGTTCAATCAAGCTGTCAGTAACCAGATAAACTCCAGCGGCCACTATCAGTATCACACGGTGCATAAGGACTCCGGCTTGTACAAAGAGCTGCTCCACAAGCTACATCTTGCCAAGGTGGGCGACTGCATGGGAGACTCTGGTGACAAACCCTTGAGGCGCAACAATAGCTACACTTCCTATACCATGGCAATTTGTGGCATGCCCCTGGATTCATTCCGTGCCAAAGAAGGTGAACAGAAGGGTGAAGAGATGGAGAAGCTGACGTGGCCTAACGGAGACAGCAAGAAGCGAATTCGAATGGACAGTTACACCAGTTACTGCAACGCCGTGTCTGATATTCACTCGGCATCCGAGATCGACGTGAGTGTCAAGGCCGAGATGGGTCTGGGCGACAGAAAAGGAAGCACCAGCTCTCTAGAAGAATGGTGCGACCAGGACAAACCAGAAGTGTCTCTCCTCTTCCAGTTCCTGCAGATCCTCACGGCCTGCTTTGGGTCATTCGCCCATGGTGGCAATGACGTCAGGTCAGTCGATTATGATTCTTGGCATTGCTCGTGCTATTTTTGTGCCGCCTAATCCCTTTATGAGGTTCTGCTTGTGGCCTTGGTACTTATACCACCCGTGGGACACTGAATAATGCAGAAAGGATGAGGTAATAGCAATTAATTGACTTAAAAAAACAGGAAGAAAAATTTTTTCTTCAGAGATTACAAAGAATATGTTTGTTTCTGTAGGTGATAAACACATATATCTTCCACAGAGAAGCCTTTTATCGAGATGGGAGCCAGTTCTTTGATAGAATCACTGCCCCCTAGAATGAATTTGTAGGTGGTTAATCCTAGTTCTGTGGTTTGTCACCTGTTCATTGGAACCCAAAATTTGCTTTAGTTGGGCCTGTAGGAAGACAGGCCACCAGATGCGTGGCGTTTCCCCTCTGAGAAGAGCTCTCATTTTCTTCTGTTGTGTATGTTGGGGTTCCATTTATTTCCTTTGAAAGAAAGACCAGTTTCTAATGAAAGCTTTGCTTTAGAAAACTTAGTAGATCAATTGACAACTAGATTCTTGCCAAGTTTTAGTTTTGCCTGAAAAATCATCCCTGCCCTCTTTTTCTTGCAGCAACGCCATCGGTCCTCTGGTTGCTTTGTATCTGGTTTATGACACGGGAGATGTTTCCTCAAAAGTAGCAACACCAATATGGCTTCTGCTCTATGGTGGTGTTGGTATCTGTATTGGTCTGTGGGTTTGGGGAAGGAGAGTTATCCAGACCATGGGGAAAGATCTGACACCAATCACACCCTCTAGGTAAGTTGGTAAAGCAGGTCTTATTAGGTTAATGCTCATTTTCTTAAGATACATAATACTGTGCAGTGGTACTACGTAAAGTAACCAAGTTCGTGTAAGTTCCTGATGTTCCTCTCTCTTTGGTGTGAACTTTTTAGATTTTCCTTATCGTCTGGCCCTTAAACATAAATTATCTATTCAACTCCGGTGGACTCTTTTTAACAAAATAACTTCTGAGAAAGACGTGTGTGCTAAGACTTACTAGCTATGTACATTTGGCTTTTATCTCTGTCTTTACGGAGCCAACACTGATGTTTACTAAATTCAGAGTAAAAGTGCAAGCTTTAAGAATGGGCTTCCAGAAAACCTTAACACCTCAAATGCTGGAAAAGAGAAGAGCAGTCTCATGGCCTGATTTAAAGCAGATTTCAGGAGTTAGAGCAGACTACAGATGGTGGAGTTTTCGTCACTGGATAGAGCACAGCAAGATTGCGTGAACTTTGGGGTAGTGCTAACTTACCAAAATTTAAGTTCCGTTCTTGACAAGTGATCTGTCTGTGTCCACAGCGGCTTCAGTATTGAACTGGCATCTGCCCTCACTGTAGTAATTGCATCGAATATTGGCCTTCCCATCAGTACAACACATTGTAAAGTAAGTGTAATGTGGAGGTACTGTGTCTTTTGAGTGGTTTTAGTAGATACGTCGAGAGGTATTTTTTTGTTCTTTTTGGTTTTTGGTTTTTTTCCTTTGATATTTGGTGTTATACCGTGGGAGTCTTGAAGAGTTCACAAGTTTAGGACAAGTTGACTCTAAGGATGTAAATACACATTGTGCAATTTCTAGCGTCTATTACTTTTATTTAAGCAGATAGTATATTTTCTCTCCAAACCATGCAAAAGCCCCTTTTTATAGAGGCAGCAAGTCTGTGAGGCTTGTTGAAGGGCAGTTTATTTGAAGCAAGCATATATTCAGAGCATCTCAGGATTGAAGTCCTGAGAAACTTATTGAGTCCTAAGGTGGCTTGATGACCATCTAATAACCATAGGGTAACTGTAGGGAAAGGAAGAAACTGGCTTCCTTAAGGGAATTTTTAAGTTAGTTCATCATGGAGCCTTTGAGTCATTCTTTTTCTTCCAGAGAGATCTACGGGTGATTGGCTATTAGGTCTAACAGCAGCCTCCCTCTAGAATCTTTGGGAAGCCTAAAACTTAAAGGAATCTATTATTAAAGCAGTTATTATTATTAATGTAGTTCATTACATTCCAGCAGCTCAGAAGGGGAAAGGGAGTTTTCTTTCCCTCTTTTACCCCAATTAGCACGGATTCCGTGACTGGATTTTATATTGCCCTTCGTCTTGTTACAAGCCAGCTTTCGTGGATCGGTCCGGCAGTCCGGGGCTCCTTACCTACCTAAGAATCACGGGTCTGTTTAACAAAATGCCACTGGCACTTCAGTAACCAGTTTCCTTGATTGCTTTCTCCCGTAGGTGGGCTCTGTTGTGTCCGTTGGCTGGCTCCGATCCAAAAAGGCTGTTGATTGGCGACTCTTCCGCAACATTTTTATGGCCTGGTTTGTCACAGTCCCCATTTCTGGCGTTATCAGTGCTGCTATCATGGCAGTCTTCAAATATGTCATCCTCAGAGTGTGAAGCTGTTTGAGATGAAAATTCGGGTCAGTGTTTGGGACCACCATCCACATTCCTGTTCCTTTGAAGAATGAATTACAGTGTTATAGAAGACTGACAGGAGTCTCTTTAAAGTTTGGGAGCTGTGGGAGGGAAGCGTTACTTGTGCTATAATTGCTTTTGTGCTAAATATGACTTGTCTCAAGATTAGCTATGTAAAGTAGCCAGGTTTCCACTGGTTCCTGTTGAGGTTCCTTTTCCTTCTGGGCTGTGAATTCCTGTATATATTTCTCTACTTTTTGTATCAGGCTTCAATTCCATTATGTTTTAATGTTGTCTCTGAAGATAACTTGTGATTTTTTGTTTGTTTGTTTTGTGTCGTTTTAAAACGACCCTTCAGAGCCATTTGACAGTGTGCTCTGCTTTGTTGGTTTCACCAGCTTCTGCCCCAACACGCACAGGGACTTAACAGCACACACCGTAACCGAAGCTTCCCTTGTAGTCTCTTAGAAAAATCGTCATTTGTACCCTGCCCTCCTGTCGGTAGTGGCAGGTTCTGTTGGCATACGTGAACTTCTTACTTACAAGGACAAGGTTCTTTGGACACGGTGAAAATTTAAGTTAGTAGTAACTTCTTTGCAGGCAGTTCACTGACTGTGATTGCTAAGAAGAATTAGGAAGAAAAATCCTTCTGGCAGTCTTGGTTATTTCTTTAAGATTTCTGGCAGTGTGGGATGGATGAATGCAGTGGAATATGAACTTCGGGTGAGTTAAATGGGCCAGCCTTCCATGTTCATCTGTCTACCTCTTAACTGAATAAAAAAGCCTACCGTTTTTAGAAAACATGTCTCATTGGTTTTGTTCACATATTTGAAGCATCTGAGCTCCCGATCAGTCAGCCTTATGCAATTCTTAGGAGAATGTGGTATCTTAACAAGTGAGAACTGCCCTCTAGCTTAAAGTTCCCCACTCCTCCCTGGTATGTTTCTTGTGATCCCAGAATATACCTGACATTCCTCCATGGGGCATTTCTAACTGTTTAGTATTTTTTACCAGCACATCCTAGACATTTCCACGTTAACACGTATCTACTCATTGTCTTTAACAGCCACAAAGTTTTCCTGTTTGAATGGATTAGTTTGTCTTACTAGACCCTTACTTAGATTATTTGTAGCTTTGCTATTAGAATGCTAAAATGAGTGTTCGTGTTTCGTGTGTGTAGCTCGGCTTCATTTAAAAATTCTCAGTGTCGGATTCTTCAGTCTTGACCCATTATCTCTTTTAGGCTTGATCAGGACAGTTAAGCAAAAGTGCATGGCTTTGCAAACTAGATTGATGGGTCCTGTCCTTAGACTTTTAGCAAGATGCTTTGTAGAAGCCAGACTGCAACAAGGATAAGGTTATGCTTGCCTGACCTGTGCCTGAGAAATTGGACCACTGGTTGCATACCTGCCATGGATTCACTTAGTAAATGTTCACCGTTTCATGTCAGGCACTGCACTAAGCTTTTTATATACATTTAATTCTCAAGACCTTTTGCAGTAGTTCCTAACATTATTTTGTAGCTGATGAAAGACACTGAACTGTATCTTTCCTAATCTTAAGAGAACAGACAGGGACTTCCCTGGTGGTCCAGTGGGTAAGACACCGCGCTCCCAATGAAGGGGGCCCGGGTTCGATCCCTGGTCGGGGAACTGGATCCCACATGCCACAGCTAAAGATCCCGGGTGCCATGCAACTAAGACCTGGTGCAGCCAAAATAAAGAGAATGGACAGCCCCAGGCTAGCTGAAGGTAGCCATGTGACTGAGGAAGGAGAGGGGGGCCTGGGGTAAAAGGAACCTAACGGTAAGCCCAGAACTGAGGGTCCTGCAGGAGACCCTCTGAGTTTTGGCGCTGGCCTCCTTTCCTGGTGCTACGTGACCTCACACAAACCCAGATCCTGTCTTTGCCCAGTGATTAATTGGAGAGTAGTGACTCTCCCCAAGACTCTCCCCTTGGCCCAGGAGAGGACAGCTGAGGAAGTACTTGACCCAAGGATGTGTTTCTCTAGGAAGAGCAGCTAGATCTGGGGAAGAGGAACCCCATTAGAGCTAGTAAGAGGCCAGAGGGGATCTGTATTTCCATGTATGGTGATAGCTGCTGTGGGCCAGGGACACAGGCTGGTGAGAACTCTGGCCTGTTTCTCTTGGGCGTTATTAGATGTTGCCTTTTTTTTTTTAACTCTCCCCCCATCCAAGCTATTTTCATTAAGGTTGCATGTATGCATAATAAAGTACTCAAGTGATTCAACAAGGCTTCTATGGAACAGGGATCTCCCACCATCATTTCCCTCTTTGCTGAGGCAACCACTTGCTTTTCTTTTGGTATTTGTATTACTATTTGGCCCTTTCAGTGTTTAGCTCTTGATGTCCCATAGTGAAAAATGATGTTTAGTTCTAGTCTAACACTGTTATCATACACAGACCCTAACCTCCCACCTTTGCTGTATAATTCGGTCTTAATTTTGGTAAGATCAAAATTGAGAGTGTTTTAAAAATGTCACTGAGCTGCTGAGTCTTTTCCGGACGCGCAGGCTCAGCGGCCATGGCCCACGGGCCACCAGAGAAGCCCTGCTGAGTCTTATAGTACGTATATACTGTGACCATTTTGTTTTCCCTGGAATAAGCTCTACCGCCCCACCCCCCCCCTTTTTTTTTATTAAGTGCTTGTCACCCTTTTAGGACTATGAGAAGCAACAGGAAAGTTCCTGATATTTTAGGGAAGCTTCACTCACAGCCTCTGACCTGTTCCAGTGTAGACAAGTTTCACATCTGCAGCCTAAAATTTCCCTCTGCCATTCTGGAAATTTCTTTTACCTCCTCTGTTGGATTTCCTGTTTCCTGTAGCCCATGTTTTTGTTTTTTCTTGGTTTATTCCCCTGTTTTGGGGGAGAACACCCTACTGTAGCAGCTTCCTGAGAGAGAATCTCGGGTGGTAAAGGCCTAATTGCTCAGAGTTCCGGGGCTCACTAGGGCAAGGGTCACAGTGTATTTTAGTCTCCCCGTTTTCAGTACCTTGTTTTTTTTGCCTGGTTCCAAATGCAGCGTTCATTACCACAGTTTTTAGGTAACTAACACCAGTCCCCCAGTAACACGGTTCAGATTTCAGTTGCCATGGTATATTTTAACTGAGGAATCGCGTACAGTACGAACTTTAATGCTAGCTCTTTGGTCCACAAATCCCATTTCCAGAGGAACAGATGGACATAGGCCCAACGAATGACCTCTCAGTTCGCTTCTTTCAAAGTCGTCTTGGTGTCTGGTTGCCGTTCAGCTATTATTCAGTTCACTCACTGACAACAGAGCTTTTTAGTAGTGTTTCCAGCGGTAGAAGAGATGCTGTAGGCTGTTAGCACCGCAGTTGGATTATGTTCCAGGTTCTCTTGCGGGCTTGAATGAAAGTGCGAAAACTTGCCTTTTACCATCAAATGCAACTTTCATTGATCCAGCCAACAAAGAGGTTATTTCAAATTTTAACAGGTTTGGACAGGCTATTGGTACTATAACTGGAGATTGTACGATTGCTTCAGCTGAGGCTTGGAAGAAGTTGAAAGCGTCATGGCAAAAAGCAGCAGTAATTTGCAGTGTGGCAGAAACTGACTACACTGCAAATAACTTTGGACGATTCAAAGTGGACGTGAATTGAGTTGTATTTGAACACGGGAGGGTTGATGCTGCTACTGTTTGAGAGATTCTAGATAGGCAGCCGGAGGCGCTTTAGTGAAGGTGAGCGTGTCGGCGTAAATGAGGAAGGTGGTTGTGATGAAAAGGATGCGGATGTCCCAGAGGAAGTGATGCTGGCCTGGCCCGAACTTCGCCTGAACTTCACATGAAGGGACTTCCCAGAGCTATTTCTCAACGGTGAAGAAAAGGTAAAATGTTGGAAGCTGAGCCTCAAACACTTTATTTAATTAATTAATTAGTTTCCTGCAGATGAAATTTAGATTTTTTTAATTGAAATATATTGTATACAGAAAAGTGCACATAATTGTATAACTTGCTGACCTTTTGCACACTGGACAGGTCCATGAAACCAGCAACCGGAACAGGAAATGAACAGTATCATTCACAGGATAAACGGGTCAATGACGAGTCACCTGGTTAAACTGCAATATGGTAACTGAGAACTAGATAAATGTTACACAATCATGTTTACTTGCAAGCTGGGCAAAGCTCTAGGCTACTAGTGCTTCCAACAGTTCATTTCCTGACTGGCAGGAAATAAAAGGATTTGTTCTCACCCTACCTCACCCTTTCACCTTTCCGCAACGTAAAGTTTCCTAGAGACCCAAGGTGACAAAATCAAAACACTTGCTCATAAAACCTGGGTTGCGGTGTTCCCTCTACAACATAGTGGTATAGGGATGCCTGGTCTATTAAACACTTTCTGCACTGTGTTTGTGCAGTGTGTACGATTTGCAAATATTTTAATTGCCATGGTTTTCTCTTGCTTCACAGGAAAGTCTTGTTTAGTGCTCCAAAATTTCAGTAAGGTTACAGAACTCATACCCCATGGTGTGAAAGTCCTTTCTCTTTAACTCCGTTCTCTTTGTCTTTGCCTCTACTTGAGAGGTTTAAATTCTTTACCCATCCCATTTACACCCAAGACACAGTGAGATCTTTGAAGTCGGAGAAAACTCAGCTAACTGAAGACTGCTGAGGTGCTTCTACCAAACTGTTACTTTTGTGACAGATGGGGACTTTCGAGACTTTATTAATAGCTTTTTTTAATACTAAAATATTAGAGCTGCTCATTGGCTTGCCTTTCTAATGACTGGGCTCTTGTGGAAACCCCTTTTGTTATATTCAGAGCTGAAGCAGGGTTTCATCTCAGCTGAACACACTGTGATGCAGTGCAGATGGCTACTTACGAAAAGGAGCAAGATGTTTGTTTTTCTGGGGACTGCTGACATTAGTGCAAGGTCTCCCCTCCCAGACGATTATTGCTGAAGACCTAGATAGCAGGTTTCTACTTCCCATTCATTCTATTTCCAGAAGCAAGCAAACGTTCTCTAATTGCAGGCTTGGGCTGAATGCCTCCGTAGTGTTTCCCATTGTGCTAATTGGAAAAATATAATTTTCAACTAACTGTGACCTGCTTTGCAAAATAATCGTTGACAGATGAGTTGCTGGTTTGGTTTCTAAAGTGAAATAGTACCTTTTAGTTTAGCACTAAGGGTAATGGCGTTTTGGAAGTCCCAGGGCAAGCCTGTGCTGTGTGCAAGGACCATTAGAGATCAGATTTCAGCCTGGAAGAACCAAGAGCCTATTGATTTGATGTCTTTTTCTGGGAGCTTTTATTAAATTGAATTTCAATTAAAAATTTTGAGGGAGCCACGTTCTGGGAATGTTAGTCAATGTTGCCCATTAGTTGAATAGTCATACAATGGGCCTTGTGTGTACCTTATTGATTTGGAAGGAAGGTAATCTTTTAGCTAAGGTCTTGGCTTCTGGCAAGCTCTCCTTCAGTCTAAATGTGGTTGGCCTTGCCAGCTTTTTGGAATTACTGTCAGCTTGTGAGTATAGAGTTGGTGTGACTCTTCTGTTTAGGATCTTTGGTTTTTCTTAGAGTGGTTCTGTCGTCACTACCACAGAAAAGGGCTTTAAATTCAAAGTTGCCATTGGAATCGGAGATCTTTTTTTTTTTTAATTTTTAAAAATTTATTTATTTGGTTGAACCGGGTCTTAGTTGCAGCAGGCGAGCTCCTTAGTTGCGGCATGTGAACTCTTAGTTGCAGCATGCATGTGGGATCTAGTTCCCTGACCAGGGATGGAACCCAGGTTCCCTGCATTGGGAGTGTGCAGTCTTATCCACTGCACCACCAGGGAAGCCCCCGAATCAGAGATTTTTTTTTTTTTTTAAAGAAGATGTTGGGGGTAGGAGTTTATTAATTTATTTATTTTTGCTGTGTTGGGTCTTCATTTCTGTGCAAGGGCTTTCTCTAGTTGTGGCAAGCGGGGGCCACTCTTCATCGCGATGCGCGGGCCTCTCACTATCGCGGCCTCTCTCGTTGCGGAGCACAGGCTCCAGATGCGCAGGCTCAGTAGTTGTGGCTCACGGGCCCAGTTGCTCCGCGGCATGTGGGATCCTCCCAGACCAGGGCTCGAACCCGTGTCCCCTGCATTGGCAGGCAGACTCTCAACCACTGCGCCACCAGGGAAGCCCAGAATCGGCGATCTTAAAGACAGTGATTACTTCCTGTGTGTGGTGGAGTGGAGTGGTTCCGAACGTAAGCTTTGGAGCTAGACCTGTCTAGGTTCCAATTCCAGCTCTACCACTTGCGGATCCTTGAGGTCATTTAATCGTTCTGAGCCTCAGGTCCCTGTCTGAAGATTGGTGATAATAATGGTACTTAGGTCCCAGGATTTTCATAAGGATTAATTAAAATAATGCCTGTGAAGTGTGCCTTCTTAAGCACTTCTTAAGTAGTGTTTACTAACTGGTCTCATCCTCCAAATAAATATATGTAACTTTTCTTGACACGGTCATGGTTGACTTAACACTGATTCCCCTAGATACCCTTCCTTGACTATGGAGTGACTGTTAAGTAATTTTCCTTAACTGTACCTTTATGTATTTCTTAAATCTGAAATGAAGGATTTAATTTTGGTGGCTTGCCTTTGAAGAAAAGTGTATTCAGACCCTGTATACATTAGGATTCGGTTAAACTGTGAGTGATGGAAAATCCCAAGAACACAGAAGAAAGGTTTTCTTCCGCCAGTTACTGATGGGCTGGAAATGGTGTCTCAGTTTGGAAGGAGTCCCATGGGCCTGGGACCCCAGCGCCTGAGGAGGGCACGCTGGCGGCTAGGTGTGAAGAGGATGACTCTGTGAGGGCTGAAAAACTACCAACAGGCTGCAGCTGGTTGGGGTGGGGGAACTGCTGCTGTGGGAATGAAGAAATGTGAATGGAAGGAACAGGAGGCTGACCAGGAGCAGCTCCTTTTCCTGGCCGGGTCCTCACAGCTCCCCTACTGAGCAAATGTGAACAATTGGAACAAGACCCCACGCTCCCAATGCAGGGAACCCGGGTTCCATCCGTGGTCAGGGAACTAGGATCCCACACGCATGCTGTGACCAAAGCCGGCGAACACGTGGTTGGGAGAGTTCCAGCCCCGGCGGCACCACAAAGTCGGGAGGGCTGGGTTTGCAGCTGAGATGTGGTCTAGCTTAGCAGCCAACACAGGGGCGTCTGCCGGATTTCTTCATCTTCAGAGCACGTTTGGAATTAATACCTTATCTGTGGGGTGAGATTTTGAGATTGTGTGACTGTCCTGTGCCTCACAGCCGTCTTGCATTCAGTGGCCTCAGTATCCATTGATGAATCTTGCCTGAATCCATTTTTGCCAAACTGGTTGTAAAATGGGTGATGTTCTATTTTTCTTACACCTTGAACATTTATTAGTTGGCATTCTTCGTTTGGTAAAGGAAAGCTCTCTTATCTCCCTCATACTTTGCTCTGGGAAATGGCGGTTTTCAGTTGGGTGACCACATCTTGGCTAAAAGTTGGAGTTGTATTATTAAGAACTGGGTAGAACAGACACGGTGTAGTCAGCCGTCACTTTGACACAGTCCAAAGCCGAAGCAGTCTTATTTCTGTCATTGTATCCATAATTGTCTTGAATTATAAAAGGTTTAGAAGGAATTAATGAGTATTTTACATATGAAAGGATGAGGGAAAACAACCTGAATTCACAGGTGGTGTCTGATGTTTCAGGGTGTTATTCTCTTGAGAGGACCAAATAGGCGAGTGATTCTCTACTGTGCCTGCCCCATTGGACTCATCGGGAGACCTGAGGCCTGGGTTCTTTCCAGGGGCATTGGGATTTAATTGGTATAGGTGGGATCTGGGCACAGGATTTTTAAAAGCTCTCTTGAGGATTCCAACATGCTTCCACGGTTCAGAACTTGGAAACAGGCAGCCGACAGTGGTCACGTGGGGTAAATGAGTGCTGTCTGTTACATTCCATTGAATGGGAATGAAGGAACTGAACTAGGTATACTGGCATGCCTTGTTCTCAAATCAGCACTTTAAAAAATCTTCCCACTGTTAGTGTTTGACCACATGGCATATTTATAAATTTGATTTCTTTGTTAACTTTTTACTTTATATTGGATTATACTTGATTAACAATGTTGTGATAGTTTCAGGTGTACAGCAAAGTGATTCAGTTATACATATACATGTATCTATTCTTTTTCAAATTCTTTTCCCAGTTAGGTTGCTACATAATATTGAGCAGAGTTCCCTGTGTTACACAGCAGGTCCTTGTTGGTTATCCATTTTAAATATAGCCGTGTGTACATGTCAATCCCAAACTCCCTAGCTATCCCTTCCCCCCACCTGTCCACCCTGCTAACCATAAGTTTGTTCTCTAAGTCTGTGAGTCTGTTTTGTAAGTAAGTTCATTTGTATCATTTCTTTTTAGATTCCGCTTATAAGGGATATCATATGATGTGTCTTTTTCTCTGTCTGATTTCACTCAGTATGACAATCTCTAGGTCCATCCATGTTGCTGCAAATGGCATTATTTTGTTCGTTTTTATGGCTGAGGAATATTCCATTGTATATATGTGCAACTGTAAATTTGATTTCTTTTCCCTTGGGGAAAAAAAAAGTTACTGTTCTCAAAATCCAGTCTGACTCAGTTGGTCCAGATCCAGGCAACCAGATAAATGTGACTTCTCTCATGACCTTAGTCACACACTCATTTGAACTCCTGTAAAAATGGAAACACCTTTTTCTAGCTTAAGGGTGGAGTGAAGGAGAGGGTCCCAAGGGTGAGTAGGTAACAAGGGGTGAAATGTCGGAGTGAAAATGAAGGCATTTCCTAGTGGACATTGAGCCTTTGACTCATCCCCGGCGTTGCACACATACTCACTATAAATAGGTCTTTATTCACTTGTTTGTTTTGGCCACTCCACGGGCATGGGAGATCTTAGTTCCCCAACCAGGGAATGAACCTGTGGAAGCGTGGAGTCTTAACCACTGGACCGCCAGGGAAGTCCCTATAAATAGGTCTTTAAAACTTTCAAAGTTTGATGTGAAATATTTCAGACATAGAGAAGGTTATAAAAAGAATAAAATAATGAACACTCTTGTACCCACTGTGTAGTTTAAGATTCCAGGGCCTGGACTGTTTTCCTCTTGTTCCATTCAGGACTACTGACAACTGACCAAATTTAGTGTTTACTGTTTCTTTTTACTTTTACTACACATGCTTTTTTCCCTAAATAAGACATAACATTGTTTTGCATGTTTCAAGCTATATGTAAATGGCTTCACACCATGTGCATTTTCATTCTAATTACTTTTTATACATTGTAGTAGTGAGATTCCTCCGTGTTAGTATGAGTAGCTCTGGCCCATACATGACCACATCACAGTTGATTATCTCTTTTCCTGGTCAACATTTAGGTGGTTTCCAACTTTTGGCAATTAAAAACAGTGCTACCCTTAGTATTCTTGCATTTTTTTTTTTGGCCCCGCTGCCAGGCATGCAGGATCTTCCCTGACCAGGGATCCAACAGGTGGAAGTGGAAGTGCAGTGGAAGTGCAGAGTCTTAACCACTGGACCACCAGGGAAGTCCATCCATTAGTATTCTTATATGGATTTCCTTGGGCATCTGTGCAGGAGTTTCTCAGGGTCTAAATCTAGGTGTAGAACCACTGCATTGTAGTATATGTTCATCTTTAATCTTATCATATATTGCCAAGTTGGTCTCCAAAACTTGACGCAGTATATGCTCTCACGAGCAGTGTATAAAGTTCCAGTTCTATGCCTTTGTCAACACTTGGCATTGTCGGACATTACAGTTTTTGCCAAATACGTTATTTATTAATCCTCCCAGCAATCTTATGAGTAGGCTTCTTATTTCAGGTGAGGAAATTCAGTGTCAGATATTAAGTAATTTGTTCAGGGTCACAGCAAGTCATTGACAGAGTTGATTCTAACCCAGGTCTACCATTTCCAAAGCTCTTGATTAACAGTACGTCACTGCAATGTAGTGTAGCTTCTGAATCTGTAACTAGAGATGAGCGTCTGCAGGTGTGAGAGATGACAGCTGGGCAAAGGACCAGGATCTAGCAAGGAATAAGAGAGGCTGAGGTGAGAGAGGACGTGTGTGAGGTATGAAACGGTAGTGCCTTGTCTGTCGCTTCGGCATGCAAGCTGGCATGAGAAAAGGGTAACTGTGGCAGTTGAAGAATGGCCACAAATTCTTTGACCCTCTCCCCATAGAGGCGGAGTCTGTGTCCCCTCTCCTGAAATCTCAGGGTGGGCTGTCTCTGCTTTGAGTCATAGACTTTGGCAGAAGTGACTCTGCCAATTTCCAGACCCGGCCCCTGAGAGGCTGGCGGCTTCCACTTCCTGTCTCTTAGAACACTTGGTCTGGGGAAGAGACTTGGCGGCAGTGTTGTGATGTAGCCCAGGCAGATTCATGGAGAGGAACCAAGGTTCCTGGTCGACAGCCAGTCCCAACTTGCCAGCCATGTGAGTGAGCCATGTTGGAAGTTGATTCTCCAGCCTCACCTGCTGCTGTGTGGAGCAGAGAAGAGCTCCGTTTGGAGCCCTCCCCGAATTCCTGATCCCCCAAATCATGAGCAAAATAAAATGCTTCTTTTGAGCCGCTAACTTTTGGGATAGCTTGTTATGTGACAATAGGTAACCAGAGCTATAGTGAAGGCAGAAACTGAAGGGAAGATATATATATATATATATATATATATATGGCTGTCACAAAATATATGTATTACATGCATTTCAAAATTTTAAATCCACCCAATACGACTATTTTAGGTTGACTTTTCCCATGTTATACAAACAGTACATTATAAAATCACCTACCTGGGGCTTCCCTGGTGGCGCAGTGGTTAAGAATCCGCCTGCCAATGCAGGGGACACGGGTTTGAGCCCTGGTCCGGGAAGATCCCACATGCCACGGAACAACTCAGCCTGTGCACCACAACTACTGAGCCTGCGCTCTAGGGCCCGTGAGTCACAACTACTGAGCCTGCGTGCCACAACTACTGAAGGCTGCGCGCCTAGAGCCTGTGCTCTGCAACAAGAGAAGCCACCGCAATGAGAAGCCCGTGCACTGCAACGAAGAGTAGCCCCTGCTCGCGGCAACTAGAGAAAGCCCGCGCGCAACGAAGACCCAACGCAGCCAAAAATAAATAAAATTAAAATAAAATAAAATCATGTACTTGGACCTAGAGAGTGTCATACAGAGTGAAGTAAGTCAGAAAGAGAAAAGCAAATATCTTATAATGACACATATATGTGGAATCTAGAAAAATGGCATAGATGATCTTACCTGCAAAGTAGAAATAGAGACACAGACGTAGAGAACAAATGTATGGACACCAAGGGGGAAGGTGGTGGGGTGGGAGGAATTGGGAGATTGGGATTGACACGTATACATTGTTGATACTATGTATAAAATAGACAGCTGATGGGAACATACTGTATAGCCCAGGGAACTCTACCTAATGCACTGTGGTGACCTGAATGGGAAGGAAGTCCAAAACGGAGGGGAATATGTATGTGTATGGCTGATTCATTTTGTTGTGCAGTGGAGGCTAACACAACATTGTAAAGCAACCATACTCTAATAAAAATTAATAAAAAATAAAATCACCTACCATGACTCCCAATCTACTATTTTCATTTGTCCATATTCTGTTCTAGTCTTTGCTTTAACTGCATATTTAATTTCTAGTTAAATATGTAATTATGAAATAGGTACAGTTTAGGTCTTCTGTGTCATAATTTTTTTTTTTTTTTTGCGGTACACGGGCCTCTCACTGCTGTGGCCTCTCCCCTAGTGGAGCACAGGCTCCGGACATGCAGGCTCAGCGGCCGTGGCTCACGGGCCCCGCCGCTCCGCGGCATGTGGGATCTTCCCAGACCAGGGCTCGAACCCGTGTCCCCTGCATCGGCAGGCAGACTCTCAACCACTGCGCCACCAGGGAAGCCCCCTGTGTCATAATTTTTAGATGGATTTGGTCACAGGGAAATCAGCAATTAGGTTGGTGCAAAATTAGTCATAGTTCACGTTAATTTAGCACTCACTTTGCTTTAATTCATTTAATATTCATAATAATTCAATCAGGAAGTTATATCTTATAGATGAGAAGACTAAGGGATTCTTGAGGTTAGGGAATAATCCAAGGTCACACAGCCAGCACACTAGGAATGTGTCATTACTGCAATGGAGAAGGTTAAAAGCAATGGAGGACAGTGTATCTGGTGCCCATACAGAGAGAAAACACTCAACAGGTAAGGCAGGAGCATTTCCAAATCTGAGATAAATGAGATTGCTGGATGCCAATTGGACTGCTCCTCTTAAAGTAAGTGAGTGCTGGGAAAATTATTTAAGGAGCATTGAAGCAACATTTGCTGTGTGCTTTGGCAATAGCTCCTTCAGAAAAATCTGCAGCCAGCAGAAGATCTGGATACCACAGAGACAACACCATTGAGACTTCCTCATGTGCTTGGAGAAAAGAGTCCTTACCATCAAATCTGTGACCTGTGCTTTTGGGGTCTTCAAAGCCAATCAAGATAACTGGCAACTGAAGGAGAAGGAAGATAAAGAACAGGGAGGTTATGGTTGGTTTTGTACATAGTAGAGATGCCTCTGTTACCCGTTTCTGGGGTTTTATTGCTGGGGTCTTATACTCTTGGGAAGAGTGCCTCTATCAATGAACAAAGGAGCAGTGTTGGACTAAACATAGTCTGATTTGCAGGCATAACTATAAGGATATTGACAATGCTGCCATTTTCTGAATGCCTGGCATGCGACTCTGGCATTCCCAGTGCAACCCCATGGTCTGTACCAGCATGGTTGACCCTGACCGCAGGAGGAACCTTGAGGCATCATGTTGCCAAAACAGGCTAAGCTTTGATTTGCCCCCCACCTCCCCACCCACTGCCATCTCGCAGGAGTTTCTGTTAAACAGAGCAGAGTTTGTGGGTAGGAGCCACGGATCTACTTGATGACGCAAAACTGCTGGAAGCAGCTGATGAGAAACATGTTTCGAGAAGATAGAGGGGTTGTTCTAGGCACTGCTCTCCCAAAGTCGCTGCGCTAACAGTAGGCTGGGGGCTTGTGGCTTTCTTGCTTCTTCCCGAGCAGCCCTCCTGGCATCAAGGAACAGCTGAGCAACTCAGGAAGGACAGTGGCTGTGACAGACCAGCCTGCATCACCAGGGCACTTTTTTTCTTTTTTGGCTGCACTGCCGGGCAGGCGGACCTTCCCGACCAGGGAGCGAACCCGCGCCCCCTGCAGTGGAAGCACAGAATCTTGACCACTGGACCACCAGGGAAGCCCACCAGGGCACTTTTTGCTCTGATGGTTGCAAATTGTTTTCCAGACAAAACACTGTGACATGGCACCTGTCACTTAGAGCTTATGTGTGCCCTTTATGGAGGGGCTGGACAGATCAGGCAGCGAGACTCTGGCTTTGTCTGGTATTGGGGGTCTCGTTCCTGATTTAGGTCACATGCATTTTCTGGGTCTTCATTTCTGGCTGACAGGGTTTTTGAATCCTGAGCTTGGGAAGAAATGATAAAGATGGTATAAAGAAAAATGATGTTATGAATCTATCTAAGATGTAAGGGGCAAAGTTTCTCCAGTGATACAAGTATTTCTTTTCAGATTTCAGGCTCCACGCTGCTTCCTTCCCGGCTTCTTCAGGAAGCCTGGTGCAGTGGACACGTCGGGGTATCTCAGCATCCATTCCGTTTTCCCTCTTCCCTTTCCCCCGCAGGCCCAGATTTCCGGTGGGGATTTAAGTGGTCCCAGCTCTAAGGTGATCAAGACAAGCCAATTCTACCCTTCTCCCAGATGGACATGTGAACAAGTATGGTCTAATCAAAGCGAACGTCAGGACTTTTGCTGGGAATTCTGGGCCAAAGAGTTTTCTGCTGTGTGATTATCAGCACAATGCAAAGGGAGCCCCAAGCCTTTCCCAAGGATGCTGCTAACAATGAGGAAGACAGTGCAAAGCTCAGGAAAGAAGCAAGTCCTTGCAAAGTCACTGAGCTACTGGAGGAAGGCTCCCTGTGGACTTCCGTCACCTGGGCCTAGAAATTTCTTTGATGGCTTAAGCCAGTTTGAGTCAGGTTTCCTGTTTCTTGCAGCTGAAGCCATCCTAACTGGTACCCTTGGGATGCCTGTCACTAGTCTTTGATCTGAGCTGTTGTCTCTGATGCAGAGGGGGAGAGAATTCTAGAACCCCTGGGTTGTGGGCTCCATGGAGGAGGCAGCGCTGCCCTATTTATCCCAGTAGTTGTCCTGGCAGAGGTGGGCCCTCCTTCCCAGAGGGGAGGGGAATCTAAGGTCCTGGTCCTGAGGGAATTTACCAGTGTCCATGTGACTATGATTCATCTACTGGGCTTAAAGGACTAATTCCTTTTTTTAAAAAAATAAATTTATTTATTTTTGGCTGCATTGGGTCTTCGTTGCTGCGCGTGGGCTTTTCTCTAGTTGCGGCGAGTGAGGCTACTCTTCGTTGCAGTGCACGGGCTTCTCATTGCGGTGGCTTCTCTTGTTGCGGAGCATGGGCTCTAGGCGCGCAGGCTTCGGTAGTTGTGGCGCATGGGCTTAGTTGCTCCGCGGCATGTGGGATCTTCCCGGACCAGGGTTCGAACCCATGTCCGGGTGGATTATTAACCACGGCGCCACCAGGGAAGCCCAGACTAATTCCTTATAGGGCTATATTCAGCTCCTCTGGAACAACAGAAGTCTATAGATACCGTGTAAATAAACATCCTGTTCCCCAGCTTCCTTCCCCCCGACCCACTTAGTAATACCAGCAGTTCAAAGCACTGCTTCCTCTTCCTGTTTTTATTTTCTGTAGCTCCTCCCCTTTGGGTTGCACCAGATGATCCTGGGGCTGTGGCTTCCAGATCCTATGAGGCGCCTTTTCTCTTATCAGCCTCAGGCAGCCTTGTGCCTGTTCCACCCAGTGTGGGCCTCCTTGACATGAAGGTGGGGCCTCCCATGCCCCAGATTCCGTTTCGGTCTCTTTTGTTCCTTCCCGCCCCCCCCCCCCCCCCCGCAACTGATCAATAAGATTAAGTATCCTCCGTGAAGGATTAAAAGAGACTGGGAGGGCTTCCCTGGTGGGACAGTGGTTGAGAGTCCGCCTGCCGATGCAGGGGACGCGGGTTCGTGCCCCGGTCCGGGAGGATCCCACATGCCGCGGAGCGGCTGGGCCCGTGAGCCATGGCCGCTGAGCCTGTGCGTCCGGAGCCTGTGCTGCGCAACGGGAGAGGCCACAACAGTGAGAGGCCCGCGTACCGCAAAAAAAAAAAAAAAAAAAAAGACTGGGAAAGCAAGAGTGTAAACTGATTAAAGGTTAATACAAAACTACAATAAGGAAAATAGTTGGTACTATTTTCTATATAGTCCAAGAATAGACAGCAAATAATTGGAACTGAATAGAAAGTCCTGAAATGGACCCGGGTGTATATGATATATTAGAATGTACTTCGTTGTCGAGATGGTATTTCAAATCATTTCCAGGGAAGGATAAATCAGTGGTTCTCAACTGGGAGTGATTTTGTTTCCCAGGGGACACCGGGCAATATCCAAAGGCATTTTTGGTTGTCACAACTGGGGTGATGCTACTAGAATTTGATAGATGTCAGGAATGTTGCTAAACATCCTACAATGTGCAGGACAACCCCAAAGCAAAGAATTACCTGGCCCCAAATACCAATAGTGCCACTGGAGCGAAACCCTGGGATAAATGATATATTTGGAAGAACCGTTCAGGGGGAAAAGAAAAATGAAATTCGATTCTGAAATTCGATTTTGAATCATACCATAACAAAAATAATTTCAAGTTAGATAAAATATAAATTTTTTTTAAATATAAATTTTTAATAAACAAAATCTTTAGTAAAGTTTAGAAGAAAACACAGGTCAATTTTTATCCTTAATGTGTAAAGACTTTTTAAAACCACACAAACAGATCAGAAACAATAAAGGAAATACTGACAGACTTCACACCATAATCATGAAAAACACCATAAAGGCACTATAGAAAATAGCAACAAGAGTTGCAACATGTGTGACAAAAGATTAATATGTTTTTCCTACACTTTTTTTTCCTTTTCAGATTCTTTTCCATTAAAGTTCTTTTGTAATTTAATTTTTATTCATATTGGAGTATAGTTAACACAATATTGTGTTAGTTTCGGGTGTGCAGCAAAGCGATTCAGTTATACATATACATTTATTCTTTTTCAGATTCTTTTCCCATATAGGTTATTACAGGATATTGAGTAGAGTTCCCTGTGCTATACAGTAGGTCCTGGTTGATTATTCCCACACTTCTATTAGCATTGGAAGAAATTAAACATCATTTTACAATGCTTTTTCCTCAACTTCATTGAGGTATGATTGACAAATAAAAAATTGTACACATTTAAGGCATACAGTGTGGTGTTTTGATGTAAGTATACCTTGTGTAATGATTACTACAATCAAGCTAATTAACATATCCAACACCTTTAAGAGTTACCATTTTGTGTTCGTGTGTGGCGGGGGTGGGGGGGCGTGGTGGTGGTGAGGGGAGAACACTTAAGATCTACTCTCGGGAATTCCCTGGTGGTCCAATGGTTAGGACGCTGTGCTTTCGCTGCCAAGGGCCAGGGGTACAACCCCTGGTTGGGGAACTAAGATCCCTCAAGCTGTGCAGTGCAGCCAATTAAAAAAAAGTCTATTCTCTTAACAAATTTCAAGTATACGATCTATTATTAACTTATAGTTACAATGCTGTATATTAGCTCTCTACAACGTATTCATCTTATAACTGAAAGTCTGTACCTTATGACCAACATCTTCCCATTTCCTTCAACCCCCAGTCCCTGGAAAACACAATTTCTTTATTTTATTTTCTTTATTTATTTGTGGCTGCGTTGGGTCTTCGTGGCGGTGTGTGGGCTTCTCATTTTGGTGGCTTCTCTTGTTGCGGAGCACGGGCTCTAGGTGTGTGGGCCTCCGTAGTGGCAGCACATGGGCTCAGTAGTTGTGGCTCGCAGGCTCTAGAGCACAGGTTCAGTAGTTGTGGCACACGGGCTTAGTTGCTCCGTGGCATGTGGGATCTTCCCGGACCAGGGCTTGAACCCATGTCCCCTACATTGGCAGGAGGATTCTTAACCTCTGCACCACCAGGGAAGTCCCAGGAAACACCATTTCTTAAGTTTCTGTTTCTCTAAGTTCAACTTTTTTAGATTCTACATATAACTGATATCCTGCAATATTTGTCTTTCTGTGTCTGGTTTATTTCACCTTGCATAATATCCTCCCAGTTCATCCATGTGATTGCAAATGACAGGACTTTCCTCTTTTTTAAAAAAATTAATTTTTATTGGAGTATACTTGATTTACAATGTTGTGTTAGTTTCAGGTGTACACAAAATTAATCAGTTATACACATACATATATCCACTCTTTTTTAGATTTCCTTCCCATTTAGGTCACCACACAGCATGGAGCAGAGTTCCCTGTGCTATACAGTACGTTCTTATCAGTTATCTTTTTTTTTTTTTCTTTTTTGCGGTATGCGGGCCTCTCACTGCTGTGGCCTCTCCCATCGCGGAGCACAGGCTCCAGACGCGCAGTCTCAGCGGCCATGGCTCACGGGCCCAGCCGCTCCGCGGCATGTGGGATTCTCCCGGACCGGGTCACGAACCCGTGTCCCCTGCATCGGCAGGCGGACTCTCAACCACTGCGCCACCACGGAAGCCCTCAGTTATCTATTTTATATATAGTAGTGTGTATATGTCAATCCCAATCTCCCAATTTATCCCTCCCCAACCCCCCTCCCTGCTTTCCCCCTCGGTAACCATAAGTTTGTTTTCTATATCTGTGACTCTATTTCTGTGTTGTAAATAAGTTCATTTTTACCATTTTTTTAGATTCCACATATAAGCAATATCATATGGTATTTGTTTTTCTTTGCCTGACTTACTTCACTCAATATGACAAGGATTTCCTCTTTTTTAAGGCTGAAAAACATTCCATCATATATATATATTTCCCCATTTTATTAGCATTGATAAAATATCTCGCAATTTCTTTATCTATTCATCCATCAACAGACACTTTGGTTGTTTCCATATCTTGGCTATTGTGAATAATATTGCAATGAACATGGGAGTGCAGATATTGCTTTAAGATCCTGATTTCAGGGACTTCCCTGGTGGTGCAGTGATTAAGAATCCACCAGCCAATGCAGGGGACACGGGTTCGATCCCTGGTCCAGGAAGATCCCACATGCCACGGAGCAACTAAGCCCGTGTGCCACAACTACTGAACCTGTGCTCTAGAGCCTGCGAGCCACAACTACTGAGCCCATGTGCTGCAACTACTGAGGCCCACACACCTAGAGCCTGGGCTCCGCAACGAGAGAAGCCACTGCCATGAGAAGCCCGTGCACCGCAACGAGGAGTAGCCCCGCTCGCCGCAACTAGAGAAAGCCTGTGTGCAGCAACGAAGACCCAACGCAGCCAAAAAATCGAAACAAAACAAAAAAAGATTCTGATTTCATTTCCTCTGGATATATACTAAGAAGTGAGATTACTGGATTATATGGTAGTTCTATTTTTAAGTTTTTGAGGAACTTGCATACTGTTTTCCATAGTGGCTTTACCAATTTACATTCCCACCAACAGTGTAGAAATGTTCTCTTTTCTTCAAAACCTCATCAGCACTTGTTATCTCTTGCCTTTTTGATAATAGCCATTCTAACAGATATGAGATGATATCTCACTGTGGTTTTGATTTGCACTTCCCTGATAATTAGGGATATTGAGCATCTTTTCATATACATGTTGCCCATTTGTATATCTTCTTTAGAGAAACATCTATTCAGTTCCTTTGCCCTCTTTTAAATTGGACTATTATTGTTTGCAATTGAGTTGTATAATTTCCTTATACATTTTGGATATTAACCCCTAATCTGATATGTGTTTTGCAAAGATTTTCTCCCATTCTAGAAGTTGACTTTTTATTTTGTTAATTTTTTCCTTGCTGTGCAGAAGCTTTTTGTCTGATATAATATCTCTTGTTTATTTTTGCTTTTATTACCTGTGCTTTTGATGTCATCAAAAAAATCATTGCCAAGACCATTGTCAGGGAGCTCATTCCATATATTTTCTTCTAGAATGCTCATGGTAGCATTGTTATAATTGGGAAAAACTGGAGAAAACCTCAATGCCCAATAATCAGGAATCGGTTAAACATTCATTCAATGGAATATCATGACATCATTAATGGTAATGTAATAATAATGTGAAAAGATATTTCACTTGGAAAAATGTTTACTATTTATTCAGAGGGAAAAAAATACAAACTGTTGTAGTGGTGTCACATTTTTGTAAAAGACAAAGTACATATATGTTCACACGAGTAGAAAAAACACTATATTTTAAAAAGATGCTAAACAGTTGATGCGATTATCTCTGGTTGGTGGGGCAGGGGGTGGGTGGGAACTGGGTGATGGGATTTTTTTCTGTGTATTTTCAAAAAATTCTAAAAGAATCTGCTTTGTGGTAAGAAAAGAATGTTATTTCAAAACTTCCAAGCAAAGTGGTTGTAGAACACTAACCAGGGACGGCGTAAGTGCTCTTCCAAGTGTCTACAAACTTGGCCTCTGGTCTTTGGGCAGCCCCTTCCCCTCCTCCTCAGTGACCTCTGTCTTCTCACCTCCTAAATGTGGGTTGGAAGAGCTTAGACTCTCAGATGCCTATAGTTTGCAGCAGCTGCTGTCTGCTGACAAGCCCTGTGAGAATTTGTGCCAAAACATTCCCTCATTCTTCTCATCCATTAATAGCATGTGGGACTCACAAGTTTCTGACAGATAATTTACTTACAAAAGACTTACCTGTGTGTCTCAGCCCTCACTGGGCCTTTGCTCCAAGGTAAACACAAGGTAAAGCGGGGTCAGGGTCCATTTTAGAGCCCAGCAAGCTGAAGTCCAGGGAGAAGGGCATCACGTGGGTTTGGTGTTTGCCTGTCCAGGGCCATTTGAACTGGACTCTGTTAACCCCAGAGCTTTTGTATGTACAGGGAACCCAGAGCTAATTAATTAACTAATTAATAAATTATTTTTTCAATGAAGTTAACATCTTTTTTCTTTTTTTTTATTGAACCAAAATTGATGTACAATGTTGTGTTAATTTCTGCTGTACAGCAAAGTGATTCAGTTATACATACATTCTTTTTCATTACGGTTTATCACAGGATATTGAAATATAATTCCCTGTGCTCTACAGTAGGACCTTGTTGTGTATCCATTCTATATATAGTAGTTTGCATCTGTTAACCCCAAACTCCCACTCAGTCCCTCCCCCACCTCTTCTCACCCTTGGCAACCACAATTCTGTTCCCAGAGCTCCTTTATTATTAGGTTGCTGAGGAACACCAGGCAGAGACTGACAGGGAGAAAGAATCTATGTGTGACACAAATGAAAGCCGTTTTATTAACGTAAAAGCTAATTTTAAAAAGATATTTGAAAGTGGCTTCTGGGACAGAAAAGTCCCCAAACTCCTGGGGAAAAGGTTATCTTCCTGGTTGATCATCAGGGGATATCTAATAGTTTGCTCCAAGTCTCAATTTCTTTATCTACATTGGGTGGGGTGGGGAGGTTTGGATTCCCTGAACTTTTCAGTTGAAAAATTCCAAGATTTTTATGTTTGATGGGGATTTTTCAAACCCACATTCTGCGAGGTGCAGGGAGAAGAGGGCAACATAGGAAAGAGAGTTGTAACGACTCTGTCCATCCAAATAGCTGTCTACGTGTCTTCTTGGTTTTCTCAACTAGCACTGTCCAATAGAAGCATAATGCTAGCCTGTATGTAAGTGTAACTTTTCTAGTAGCCACATTTTGAAAAGTAAAAAGAAACAGGTGAAATTAATTTTAATAATAGATTTAACCCAATATATCAAAAATATTGTGTAATGACTATAAAAATTATTGAGAGATTTTATATTTATTTTTTGGTACTAAGTCTTTGCTATCTGGTGTGTATTTTCCACTTAGAGCACATCTCCATTCGGACTAGCCACACTTGAAGCTCTCAACAGCCATTCGTGGCTAGTGGCTACCATAGTGGACAGTGCAGCTTTAAGCCATACCAGGTAGGTAGGGTTTATTTCTCCCCTTATACAGATGGGAAAAGAGAGGCTTAGAGGGTCTACAGTGCACCTGGCAGAGCAGAGACAGGGCCCCAAGCCTTCCCTCTTCCCCTCAGCAGATCCCCCCATTACACCCCACCCTTCTCCACAGCCCGAGGTACAGTCCGGCCTCCTTGGACCTCAAAGGCAAGTGGGGAGACAGAACCAATTCATTTCTAGTGCAGTGACACACCAGAGAGTGCAATGAGGTTCACAGGAGGCGGGGAGCTGTGAGGCCTGGAGGAGGAGACAGGTTAGGTTATCTCTCAGCAGCAGGACAGCCTGGGCTGTGGCTCTTGGCCGGGTAGGTGTCCCTGATAAGCTGCCCAGACAACAGATTCCTGCAGACCATCTTGAGGTCAACATTCCTGCAGACCATCTTGCAGACCATCCTGCAGACCATGGGCCAGTCTTCCATGACCTGTGGTTTCATCTGTGCACAGTATTTCGGTGAGGCTTGGCCCTTCCAGAGAGGCTTAACATGCCCAGGAGAAAGAGGAGACGCCATCCAGGGGCTTCCCTGGTGGTGCAGTGGTTAAGAATCCACCTGCCAATGCAGGGGACACGGGTTCGAGCCCTGGTCTGGGAAGATCCCTCATGCCGTGGAGCAACTAAGCCCGTGCGCCACAACTACTGAGCCTGCACTCTAGAGCCCGCAAGCCACAACTACTGAGCCCACATGCCACAACTACTGAAGCCCATGTGCCTAGAGCCTGTGCTCTGCAAAAAGGGAAGCCACCGCAATAAGAAGCTGTGCTGCAAGGAAGAGTAGCCCCTGCTCGCCGCAACTAGAGAAAGCCTGTGCACAGAAACGAAGACCCAATGCAGCCATAAATAAATAAATTAATTAATTAATTAAAAAAAAAAAAGAAGAGACGTCATCCATAAAAAGAGCAATGGTAATATGAATACTAATAGTGATAGCGGTGTGCGTCCACCCAGGGTGAAGTGGTTCTGTCCCTGGTAGTGCGGTATTTCCCCAGCATCCCTGGGAGGCAGGTCGGATACACATGGTTCCCCGTCCTGGACGCCTTCTCCAACCGTTCCCAGGCCCAGTGCTGACCTTCAGGGGGACCACCCCCATGCCAGGGTCCTGCTGTCCTGCTGGGGTCTCAGGCTGTCTTTCCCTGAGTAGCCAACCAAGAGACTACTTCATGTCATCCATGAATTTAGGTGATTTTTCTACTGAAGACTTAATTATAATAAAAGCAGCTACTCATCAAACACGAACTCCTGGCTTTACAGACAAAAATATAAAGGGACAGAGTAGGGCGTGGGTTACACAGGAAGGCACTGTCCAGCCGAGCCCAGGAGGGGCGGGATTGAGAACAGATCACGTCTCAGCCTGGCCCTGCTACTCATCATATGGCGCTTCAAAGGTGTCCCAAGGACATTGCAGAGATCCGAATATGCTTTAGGTGATTTTAATAACATAGTTCTACCTGACCACATCAAACAGTGTTTGTCAATGAATTAAATCTTCAAAGGCTTTTCTGAATTGATATGAAATTTTACAGAATGAACTTGAGCCGGAATAATAATGCATTTCCTGTCTTTAAAACTGCTGTGAAGATCAAGTGTAACAGGGACTTCCCTGGCAGTCCAGTGGTTAAGACTCTGCGCTTCCAACGCAGGGGGCACGGGTTCCATCCCTGGCTGGAGATCCTGCATGCTGCGCTCTGTGGCCAAAAAAAAAAAGACCAAGTATAATAATTTAAACGAAAGCATCCTGTAAGCCAGGCAGCTACACATACATGTAGTGTGTTTTTGTGATGAATTATCACAATTAATTTTCTTTTAACCTAACTGCAGCTGATATTAATCTTTGGAGCCTCTGAGAATCTTCTCATCAAAAAGCGCTTTTAGCCTTAAATTCCCTGGATAAATATATGAATTGGTCCTCAGCACAGAGCCCACCTTCTCATTATTTTTTTCACCAAGTTCTTTTTGCTTTATTTTTAGTGAAACAATTTTTCCAGTTGTATTGAGGTATTATTGATATATAACATTGTATTAAAAGTATATAACATAATGATTTGATACATATATGTATTGAGAAATGACCACCACAGTAAGTTTAGTTAGCATTCATCATCATAGTTACATTTTTTTCCACTTGTGATGAGAATGTTTTTTCTTCCAGTTTTATTGACATATAATTGACATACAGCACTGTATGAGTTTAAGGTGTACCGCATAATGATCTGACTTATATACATCAAGAAATGATGATCACAGTAAGTTTAGTGAACATGCAACATCTCATATAGATACAAAATTAAAGAAATAGAAAAAAATTGTTTTTCTCTCTTAACATCTTTCATATATAAAATCAGCAGTGTTAGTTCTATTTATCCTGTGGTATATTACATCCCTAGTACTTATTTAACTTGGAAGTTTGTACCTTTTGAATACCTTCATCCCCTCCCCCTCCCACCCCCAACCTCTGATAACAACAAATCTGGTCTCTTTTTCTGTGAGTTTGTTTGTTTGTTTTTGAAGTATAATTGACCTATAACACTATGTTAGTTCCTGTTACACAACTTAGTGATTTGATTTTTCTATACATATCAGAATCACCAGGATAATTCTAGTCATGTCACCATACAAAGATATTACACAGCTATTTACTGTACATAGCAATCTATATGTATACGTGTGATTATTTTAAGTTGCTGATCACTTAAGTTCAAATGCATTTTAACAACCCTGTATTTTTACTCCTATCCACTACACTTACTGTTTTTGACATCATAATTGATATCTTTTAGTTTTGTATATCCCTTAACCACTAATTGTGGATATAGATGATTTTACTACTTTTGTCTTTTAACTTTCCTACTAGCTTTATACATGGCTGATTACTACCTTTACTGTATATTTGCCTTTACCAATGAAAGTTTTCCTCTTGTAATCTTCATGTTTCTAGTTGTGGTCTTTCCTTTTTAGCTTAGAGAAGTCCCTTTAGCATTTCTTATAAAGCTGGTTCGGTGGTGCTGAACTCTTTTAGCTTTTGCTTGTCTGTAAAACTTTTGGTCTCTCCACCAAATCTGACTGAGAGCCTTGCTTCGTAGAGTATTCCTGATTGTAGGTTTTCCCCTTTCATCACATTAAATATATCATGCCACTCCCTTCTGGCCTGCAGGGTTTCTGCTCAAAAGTCAGCTGACAGTCTTATGGGCGTTCCCTTATATGTAACTAGATGCTTTTCTCTTGTTGCTTTTAATATTTTCTCTTTAGCTTTACTTTTTGTCATTTTAATTACAGTGTGTCTTGGCATGTTCCTCTTTGGGCTCATCCTGTATGGGACTCTCTGAGTTTCCTGGACTTGGGTGACTGTTTCCTTTTCCAGGTTAGGGAAGTTTTCAGTTATTATGTCTTCAAATATGTTCTCAGCCCCTTTGTCTCTCTCTTCTCCTTCTGGGACCCCTATAATGTGAGTATTAGCACTTTTGATGTTGTCCCAGAAGTCTCCTAAATTGTCCTCAGTTCTTTTCATTCTTTTTTCTTTTTTCCTGTTCAGTGTCAGTGATTTTCACTACTTTGCTTTCCAGTTCCTTGATCTGTTCCTCTGTACCATTTAAGCTGTTGTTGATTCCTTCTAGAGTATTTTTCATTTCAGTTATTGTATTCTTCATCTCTGTTTGGTTCTTCTTTGTATTTTCTAACTCTGTTAAAAACTCCTAACTTCTCATTGGTCATCCAATCTTCTGTGTTCTTTGAACATCTTTATGATCATTACCGTGAACGTTCTATAGGGTAGATTGTCAATCTCCACTTCACTTAGTTCTTCTTCTGGGGTTTAGCCTATTCCCTTGTTTGGACGGTATTCCTCTGTTGCCTTACTTTGCCTAATTTGCTGTTTTTATTTGTATGTACCTGGTAGACTGGTTGCATTTCCTGATCTCGGAGAAGTGGCTTTTGTATGAGACATCCTATGTGTCCCAGCAGCGCACTCCCCTCTGGTCACCAGAGGTATGTGCTCTAGGGATGCCCCCTATTTGGGCTGTGTTGGCCCTTCTGTTGTGGCAGGCTGACTATGTGGGGGGGTCTGGTAGGTATGGCAGGACCCCAGTCTCTTCCTTGTGCAGAGGCTGCCTGCCACTGGTTGGTGGGACCTAGTCATGAGACTGCTGGCTGCAGGGACCTGGGAGCGGGGACTGGGGCTGGGGCTGGGCCACTCACGGGCAGAGCCGTGCTCTGGAGTGGGTGGCTGTGGTGCTGGCGGTCCCAGATCTCGTGTTGATCTGCTGGTGGGACGTGAAGCGACTGCAGCGGTCATGGTCATTACCTTCTTGAGTCTGCTTTTCCCATGATGTTGCTCATCTATTTTCCCATAGGGATAAATGCCAATTCTTTTTTTTTTTTCCTTTTTTTTTTTTGCGGTACGCGGGCCTCTCACTGTTGTGGCCTCTCCCATTGCAGAGCACAGGCTCCAGACGCGCAGGCTCAGCGGCCGTGGCTCACGGGCTGTGGGATCTTCCCGGACCGGGGCACGAACCCGCGTCCCCTGCATCGGCAGGCGGACTCTCAACCACTGCGCCACCAGGGAAGCCCAAGGCCAGTTCTTGAAAATAAAATGGAGGCTTCAGCCAGCTCACACACATGGTGCTTTCCTGATGAAGATGTCCCGAGCTTGGGGCTGGCCAAAGGCAGTTTGTCCTGCTCAGAGCAATGATCCAGGGAATGTCTCACCCTCCTTTCCTGCAGGGGTGGCAGGGAGAGGGGAGTTGTTCCAACTGCTCACCTTTGCCTGGGATCCCTTGGTGCCTGGGCCAAGGATGGGGAGGGATGGCTAGAGGCCCGGTGGCTCTTCTCTGACTCTTGAAAACATGGCCTCCATCTAGTCGTGGCCTACAACAGCGGGCTCACACTCTTCGATCATTCATTCATAAACAGCATCAAACACACACACCAGAGTAAATGTAACCCAGCATATCAGGTTCTCACTCAAAACCCCCTCCTCTATTTTTAAAAAATCAACTTTATCGAACCCTAACCCAAACTCTAGCCCTAACTTTGCATACAATAAAATGCACCCGTTTTAAGTAGACAGTAGGATGAGTTTTGACAAATGTATACACCTACTCCTGTTTTCTGTCACTGCAGTTTTGCCTTTTTTAGAATTTCAGATAAATTTCATCAAGCAGTGTGTATTCTTTTGTGCCTGACTTTTGCACTAAAATAATGTCTGTGAGATTTTTGTACATTGATGTGGGTATCAGTAGTATTTTCATTTTTGTTGCTGAGAAATATTTCATTGTGTGGGTATACCACCATTTTTAATCTCCCTCTTATTTTTGACTATGACAGATGGTCTATTCAGTGCCCCCTCCTAATGGGGGTGAACCTCTGGGCCACTTCTACATATATACTGGATTTTTTTAAGTGTATTTTTTAAAAAAAATATTTATTTATTTATTTTGGCTGTGCCGGGTCTTAGTTGCGGCATGCGGGATCTTTAGTTGCGGTGTGTGGACTCTTAGTTGCAGCATGCATGCGGGATCTAGTTCCCTGACCAGGGATCGAACCTGGGCCCCCTGCATTGGGAGTATGGAGTCTTACCCACTGGACCACTAGGGATGTCCCTATACTGGATTTTTATCTCCTACTCCTTTCTGCTAATCTGAGCCCTTTCTTCCCATCCCTGCCCCCTTCTTTGCCTTAGGTCTGCTGCAGAGCGGAGCAACTATTCTGATGCTTAAGATTGTGTAAAAAATAACCATTTCTTGCACAAGTAATATAAAGTAACATCAAGAGATGCCAAATTAAAAAACTAAAAAAAAAATGTGTGCAGTTTTGACAGCCCTCCAGATAAGATTCTCAACGACTTTAGCAGACTACCAAGCCCTCACCACCTGTTTCTTTAAAAGGCTATGATTCTTGCCAGAATGCATATATTACTTGAGCATCTCTCTTATGTAGACACACTGATAATATCTGTAGATGTATCACATTTCTTTCTTAAGTAATTACTTTAAAAGTTAAAAACATTTAAAAATAATACATGAATATGGTTAAAAAAAGATTCAAACAGTACAGAAGAATATAAAAGGAGAAGAAAAGTATTGATTTGAGTCCTCTCCCTCTTTTTCTGCCCACATCATTTTCATTTCTCAGGGCAGCCACCGGGAACAGGTTGGGGAGAATCTCTGCTAACATTTACAGTGTCCGATACACATGCTGTATGTCATCCAAACAAAACCAGGCCTCCATGTTCTTGCCATAGCACAGTGATACGTACACAAGAAACACAAACCTGGCTTCACTTTTGAAAACAGTCTAGGTCTTTGCTAGGTCTTTACTGAAGCTCTCTTGAGAGCACTATGGAGAGAGGTTCACAGCACACACACATGTGCCTCAGTCAGGATTCTTTTCATTTTATTTTATTTAATTTATGTTTTTATACAGCAGGTTCTTATTAGTCATCAATTTTATACACATGAGTGTATACATGTCAATCCCAATCTCCCAGTTCGCCACCCTCCCACACCCAACCCCTCACTGCTTTCCTGCCTTGGTGTCCATACGTTTGTTCTCTACATCTGTGTCTCAATTTCTGCCCTGCAAACTGGTTCATCTGTACCATTTTTCTAGGTTCCACATATATGTTAATATGCGATATTTGTTTTTCCCTTTCTGACTTACTTCACTCTGTATGACAGTCTCTAGTTTCATCCACATCTTTACAAATGACCCAATTCGTTCCTTTTTATGGCTGAGTAATACTCCATTGTATATATGTACCACATCTTCTTTATCCATTCATCTGTCGATGGGCATTTAGGTTGCTTCCATGTCCTGGCTATTGTAAATAGTGCTGCAATGAACATTGCAGGGGATGCATCTTTTTGAATTATGTTTTTTTCTGTGTATATGCCCAGTAGTGGGATTGCTGGGTCATATGGTAATTCTATTTTTAGTTTTTTTTTTTTTTTTTGCGATACGTGGGGCTCTCACTTTTGTGGCCTCTCCCGTTGCGGAGCACGGGCTCCGGACGCGCAGGCCCAGCGGCCATGGCCCACGGGCCCAGCCGCTCCGCACCATGTGGGATCCTCCCGGACCGGGGCACGAACCCGTGTCCCCTGCATCGGCAGGCGGACTCTCAGCCACTGCGCCACTAGGGAAGCCCTATTTCTAGTTTTTTAAGGAACCTCCATACTGTTCTCCATAGTGGCTGTATCAATTTACATTCCCACCAACAGTGTAAGAGGGTTCCCTTTTCTCCACACCCTCTCCAGCATTTCTTGTTTGTAGATTTTCTGATGAAGCCCACACTAACTGGTGTGAGGTGATACCTCACTGTAGTTTTGATTTGCATTTCTCTAATAATTAGTGATGTTGAGCAGCTTTTCATGTGCTTCTTGGCCATTTCTATGTCTCTTTGGAGAAATGTCTATTTAGGTCTTCTGCCCATGTTTTGATTGGATGGTTTGCTTTTTTAATATTGAGCTGCATGAGCTGTTTATACATTTTGGAGATTAATCCTTTGTCCATTGATTCGTTTGCAAATATTTTCTCCCATTCTGAGGGTTGTCTTTTTGCTTTGTTTATAGTTTCCCTGGCTGTGCAAAAGCTTTGAAGTTTCATTAGGTCCCATTTGTTTATTTTTGTTTTTATTTCCATTACTTCAGGAGCTGGGTCAAAAAAAATCTTGCTGTGATTTATGTCAAAGAGTGTTCTTCCTATGTTACCCTCTAAGAGTTTTATAGTGTCCGGTCTTACATTTAGGTCTCTAATCCATTTTGAGTTTATTTTTGGGTACGGTGTTAGGGAGTGTTCTAATTTCATTCTTTTACATGCAGCTGTCCAGTTTTCCCAGCACCACTTATTGAAGAGACTGTCTTTTCTCCATTTAATATCCTTGCCTCCTTTGTCATAGATTAATTGACCATAGGTGCGTGGGTTTATCTCTGGGCTTTCTATCCTGTTCCATTGATCTATATTTCTGTTTTTGTGCCAGTACCATATTGTCTTGATTACTGTAGCTTTGTAGTATAGTCTTAAGTCAGGGAGTCTGATTCCTCCAGCTCCGTTTTTTTCCCTGAAGACTGCTTTGGCTATTTGGGGTCTTTTGTGTCTCCATACAAATTTTAAGATTTTTTGTTCCAGTTCTGTAAAAAATGCCATTGGTAATTTGATAGGGATTGCATTGAATCTGTAGATTGCTTTGGGTAGTATAGTCATTTTCACAATATCGATTCTTCCAATCCAAGAACATGGTATATCTCTCCATGTTGGTATCATCTTTAATTTCTTTCATCAGTGTCTTATAGTTTTCTGCACACAGGTCTTTTGTCTCCCTAGGTAGGTTTATTCCTTGGTATTTTATTCTTTTTGTTGCAGTGGTAAATGGGAGTGTTTCCTTAATTTCTCTTTCAGATTTTTCATCATTAGTGTATAGGAATGCAAGAGATTTCTGTGCATTAATTTTGTATCCTGCAACTTTACCAAATTCATTGATTAGCTCTAGTAGTTTTCTGGTGGCATCTTTAGGATTCTCTATGTATAGTATCATGTCATCTGCAAACAGTGACAATTTTACTTCTTCTTTTCCAATTTGTATTCCTTTTATTTCTTTTTCTTCTCTGATTGTCGTGGCTAGGACTTCCAAAACTATATTGAATAATAGTGGCGAGAGTGCACATCCTTCTCCTGTTCCTGATCTTAGAGTAATTGCTTTCAGTTTTTCACCATTGAGAATGATGTTAGCTGTGGGTTTGTCTTATATGGCCTTTATTATGTTGAGGTAGGTTCCCTGTATGCCCACTTTCTGAAGAGTTTTTATCATAAATGGGTGCTGAATTTTGTCAAAAGCTTTTTCTGCATCTAATGAGATGATCATATGGGTTTTTTTCCTCAATTTGTTAATACGATGTATCATCTTGATTGATTTGCGTATATTGAAGAATCCTTGCATCCCTGGGATAAATCCCACTTGATCATGGTGTATGATCCTTTTAATGTGTGTTGGATTCTGTTTGCTAGTATTTTGTTGAGGATTTTTGCATCTATATTCATCAGTGATATTGGTCTTTAATTTTCTTTTTTTTGTAGTATGTTTGTCTGGTTTTGGTATCAGGGTGATGCTTGCCTCATAGAATGAGTTTGGGAGTGTTCCTTCCTCCGCAATGTTTTGGAAGAGTTTGAGAAGGATGGATGTTAGCTCTTCTCTAAATGTTTGATAGAATTCATCTGTGAAGCCATCTGGTCCTGGACTTTTGTTTGTTGGAAGATTTTAAATCACAGTTTCAATTTCATTACTTGTGATTGGTCTGTTCATATTTTCTATTTCTTCCTGGTTCAGTCTTGGAAGGTTATACTTTTCTAAGAATTTGTCCATTTCTTCCAGGCTGTCCATTTTATTGGCATAGAGTTGCTTGTAGTAGTCTCTTACGATGTTTTGTATTTCTGTGGTGTCTGTTGTAACTTCTCTTTTCTCATTTCTAATTTTATTGATTTGAGTCCTCTCCCTCTTTTTCTTGATGAGTCTGGCTAATGGTTTATCAATTTTGTTTAACTTCTCAAAGAACCAGCTTTTAGTTTTATTGATCTTTGCTATTGTTTTTTTGTTTCTATTTCATTTATTTCTGCTCTGATCTTTATGATTTCTTTCCTTCTAATAACTTTGGGTTTTGTTTGTTCTTCTTTCTCTAGTTCCTTTAGGTGTAAAGTTAGATTGTTTATTTGAGATTTTTCTTGTTTCTTGAGGTAGACTTGTATAGTTATAAACTTCCCTCTTAGAACTGCTTTTGCTGCATCCCATAAGTTTTGAATCATCGTGTTTTCATTGTCATTTGTCTCTGGGTATTTTTTGATTTTCTCTTTGATTTCTTCAGTGATCTCTTGGTTATGTAGTAATGTATTTTTTAGCTTCCATGTGTTTGTGTTTTTTAACTTTTTTTTCCCCTGTAATTGATTTCTAATCTCATAGTGTTGTGGTCAGAAAAGATGCTTGATACGATTTCAATTTTCTTAAATTTACTGAGTCTTGATTTGTGACCCAAGACGTGATCTATCCTGGAGAATGTTCCGTGCGCACTTGAGAAGAGAGTGTAATCTGCTGTTTTTGGATGGCATATCCTATGAATATCAATTAGATCTCTCTGGTCTATTGTGTCTTTTAAAGCTTGTGTTTCCTTATTAATTTTCAGCTTGAATGATCTGTCCATTGGTGTAAGTGAGGTGTTAAAGTCTCCCACTATTATTGTGTTACTGTCAATTTCTTCTTTTATAGCTGTTAGCAGTTGCCTTATGTATTGAGGTGCTCCTATGTTGGGTGCATATATATTCATAATTGTTATATCTTCTTCTTGGATTGATCCCTTGATCATTATGTAGTGTCCTTCCTTGTCTCTTGTAACATTCTTTATTTTCAAGTCTATTTTATCTGATATGAGTATTGCTACTCCAGCTTTCTTTTGATTTCCATTTGCATGGAATATCTTTTTCCGTCCCCTCACTTTCAGTCTGTATGTGTCCCTAGGTCTGAAGTGAGTCTCTTGTACACAGCATATATATGGGTCTTGTTTCTGTGTCCATTCAGCGAGCCTGTGTCTTTTGGTTGCAGCATTTAATCCTTTCACGTTTAAGGTAATTATCGATATATATGTTCCTATTACCATTTTCTTAATTGTTTTGGGTTTGTTTTTGTAAGTTCTTTTCTTCTCTTGTGTTTCCCCCTTAGCAAAGTTCCTTTAGCATTTGTTGTAGAGCTGGTTTGGTGGTGCTGAATTCTCTTAGCTTTTGCTTGTCTGTAAAGCTTTTGATTTCTCCATCGAATCTGAATGAGATCCTTGCTGGGTAGAGTAATCTTTGTTGTAGTTTCTTCCCTTTCATCACTTTAAGTATATCATGCCACTCCCTTCTGGCTTGTAGAGTTTCTGCTGAGAAATCAGCTGTTAACCTTAAGGGAGTTCCTTTGTATGTTATTTGTCGTTTTTCCCTTGCTGCTTTCAATAATTTCTCTTTGTCTTTAATTTTTGCCAATTTGATTACTATGTGTCTCAGCATGTTTCTCCTTGAGTTTATCCTGTATGGGACTCTCTGCGCTTCCTGGACTTGGGTGGCTATTTCTTTTCCCATGTTAGGGAAGTTTTCGACTATAATCTCTTCCAATATTTTCTTGGGTCCTTTCTCTCTCTCTTCTCCTTCTGGGACCCCTATAATGCAAACGTTGTTGCATTTAATGTTTTCCCAGAGGTCTCTTAGGCTGTCTTCATTTCTTTTCATTCTTTTTTCTTTATTCTGTTCCGCAGCAGTGAATTCCACCATTCTGTCTTCCAGGTCACTTATCCGTTCTTCTGCCTCAATTATTCTGCTATTGATTCCTTCTAGTGTATTTTTCATTTCAGTTATTGTGTTGTTCATCTCTGTTTGTTTGTTCTTTAATTCTTCTAGATCTTTGTTAAACATTTCTTGCATCATCTCGATCTTTGCCTCCATTCTTTTTCCGAAGTCCTGGATCATCTTCACTCTCATTATTCTGAATTCTTTTTCAGGAAGGTTTCCTATCTCCACTTCATTTAGTTGTTTTTCTGGGGTTTTATGTTGTTTCTTCATCTGGTACATAGCCCTCTGCCTTTTCATCTTGTCTATCCTTCTGTGAATGTGGTTTTTGTTCCACCTCAGTGAGGATTCTTGATTGGGAGCAACAGAAATCATTGTTTTCGGGTTTCCCTGTTGGCGCAGTGGTTAAGAATCCATCCTGTCAATGGAGGGGACACAGGTTCAAGCCCTGGTCCAGGAAGATCCCATATGCCACGGAGCAACTAAGCCCGTGAGCCACAACTACTGAGCCTGCACGTCACAACTACTGAAGCCCATGCACCTAGAGCCCAAGCTCTGCAACAAGAGAAGCCACCACAATGAGAAGCCTGTGCACCGCAATGAAAAGTAGGCCCCACTGGCCGCAACTAGAGAAAGCCCACGTGCAGCAACGAGGACTCAATGCAGCCAAGAAAAAAAAAGAAATCACTGTTTTCTATTAGACAGTATTGGGTGCTCAGGTAATCTCTGGATATCTCATAGCTGGGAGGCTCTGTGGATGAGACCAACCCCCAAATCATGTCCCAGAGTTGGTCTGATTAAAGTACAATGACCACCGACAACGGTGCTGGTGACTACAGCTGACAACACCACCAATGCCCACTCTGGACCCTGGTTGCAACTGCCACCCTGGAGAGTGAATGTCCTGCCATCACGGCTGCTTTATGTTCCTAATTTCTGATTCAAACACTGGGTGAGTCTGTCTGATTGGTGGAGCCATGCATGGGTCCACACCCTACCTGCAAGGTGAATTGGGGAAGTGAGCTTCTGGCATCTTCTGCTTCTATTGTGAAGGGGATCCTGTGCCTTCTATTTTTTAAATATTTATTTATTTGGTTGTGCCGTGCATCTTGTAGGATCTTAGATCCCCGACCAGGAATTGAACCTGTATCCTTGGCAGTGGGAGCACGGAGTCCTAACCACTGGACTGCCAGGGGTTTCCTGGGATTCTGCCTTCTAAAGAGGAGGTTTTCTTATCATAGACAGAAGTTCAGATGCTGAATGGCCCAAAGAAATGGAAATTGCCTTCTATAGTACCACCCTGCAAAACTCCTTAAAAATGTGGCACAGCATTATTGCAGGTAATCCAGACTGTCTCCTTGACTCTCCATCTCGCTCATTCCTCTTCTACTGCTTTGCGGGGCTCCCTTCTTCCTTCGGGGGTGCCGGGGAAACTCCAAATGCTTATACTTTTATAATTTTGTTCCTGCTACACACACATATGAGAGGAACAAAAGTTGTGTGCATTTTTTACAGAAAGTTGTGTCATACTCTGTACATCTGGCGCCTTGCTTCTGATAGCACAGCTTGAGATCATTCCATTTCAATACAAATAGAGAACTGCTTGTTGCTTTGTGGTGGCGGAATAGTGAATGAACCATGATTAACTGCATACGTTGCCTCCTGATGGGCATTAAGTTGTCAGTCTTTCGGAATTCAAACAATGCTGTGTCCTTGTGCTTGTATATTACTCCCCTGTGTAAGTAGGGACATTGCTTAGTCCAGCTGGGGAAGAATTTTAGCCCTTCACACCCCCGGGGTGTGAAGTTATGGTGGGCTGGGTGGGCCTCCCAGGGGCTGCTTCCAGTGAGGGCTCCATATGCCTTGTGGGTGGATGTAGAACCCTGAGTGAGGTTTGGCAAGAAATCTAGTGAGAAATGTCACAACCCAAACAGTAACTATATGCACAGTGTTTTACATTTCTTCTTCCACTGTGACCAGCTGCCGTTACCCGGAGCTAAAAGACTGAGTGAAATGTCTAGAGGAAGTGGTTGGAACTTGTTGGCAATTGGCAAAATATCATTTGAACATCTGGATAGCCATTGAGCGACTCAAATTCTTAATTTTAGGGACAGATTCAGAGGTTTGTCCTTCCACTATCGGACTGGTGACCTCGTGACACTCACTCTTTATTTTGGATACAGCAGCCCCATTTCCTTCTGGGGAAATACGTGTCCAAGGTCAGGTGCCTCTCGGAAAGCAGTCATCACCAGCCAAGGTGTGAGGCCATATGACTCCATCTGGGCCAACGAGACCGTCTCTCCTGGACTTTGACTCCTGCAGGGGGTGACGTGAGAACGGGAGAAACGTGGCTGGTGCCGACCCATGCCAGAGGCACCCTGTTCTGGCTCCCTGAGCTGGCCCCTGCGGCTGCCCTTACCCCTGCCTTTCTGACTTTAGTTTCTGCTACTTCATTCTGTGAACCCTCCTTCTCATCAATGCTTTTATTTTTGCTGAGGTTGCCCCTGTTGGCTCTGTTGCTAGGACAGGCAAGTCTGAACTTGACCCCTGGCTTCTGCAGGGAGGCAGCAACAGTGACCACAGGCACCCTTCCCCCAACTCCCTACAGTCTGTATCCGCCCAGCTTCTCCCACTTTGGTCCAGCCCGGTCCACACTCCACCTCTGCTACCTGCCCCGCCGCTCCATCATACCAGCTTCTCCGTCCTCGCAGCAGGCCCTGCTTTACCCGTCCCATGCCTCCCTCACTCCTGCACCCAACCTGGGGACTGTGGTCAGGGCCAGCCTTGACCTTTTTCTTGCGACCCCCTGTGCCTGCCTTTGCTCTCCCTCCACAGCCTCAGTGTCTTGGCCCTCCCCCAGATTAGATGCTGGGACCATCTAACCCCCAGAGATCGGGCTCAGTTTCTCCCCGATGCTATGGTTTTTCCTCTGGGCACCCTGAGGCTACTGTGGTCAGGCTGCTTGGGGAGCAGAGGGCAGACCTGTGGAGAGGGAAGATGGAGGGAGAGTGAGTCATGGCGAGAGGGGCGGAGCCCCTAAGGAAGGAAATGGGTGTATACACGTTGGTAAGCACCAGGATTCTGTGATTTGAGGGTCCAGAAAGTTCTCCTTACTTAGCACTCTTTTTTTTTAAACATCTTTATTGGAGTATAATTGCTTTACAATGGTGTGTAGGTTTCTGCTGTGTAACAAAGTGAATCAGCTATATGTATACATATATCCCCCTATCTCCTCCCTCTTGCGTCTCCCTCCCGCCCTCCCTATCCCACCCCTCTAGGCAGTCACAAAGCACGGAGCTGATCTCCCTGACTTAGCACTCTTTTACTAGCCTGGATTAATACAGGATCTTCACGCAAATGAAAATAGTGAAATGGCGAAGCCATTAAACTCCAGACACTGTCATTTGCATTTGTTTATCATTAAGACCTAGCAAAGAGCCAGCGTGAAGAGGATGAGACACAGGTGTTTTGAAAAAAGAAAAGAAAAATCAGAAAATCTGGATTTGAGTCCCAGCTCCCCACTTACTACTGAGCCCCCTTAACAAGGTATTTAAACCTTCTGGGTACCACTCGTCCCTGCCGTACCGGGGCTATGATAATTATGTGTGTTCTTTATCTTACCGGATACTTGGGGAGGAGGTGGAGGGGATCAAGGCACAGGAGCTTTGAGCAGCTTAAAGCCGCACAGCGAGGTTAGTCATCGCTGCTATTTTTCTCCTGGGAAGAGACACAAACTCTCTGTCATCCCCGCAGGAGTGGGTGCGTGTCAGCCCTTACTGCCGGCCCTGGTCCTTGGGCTCATGGCTGGGGGTAGGGGGACAGAAGGGTGGAGGAGGGAGTTTTCTGGGCAGGATTCTCCGACGGGTTGAGGAAGAAGAACTGGGGTGGGTATTCAGACTGGAAGCCTGTGAGGAGACTCGGGGCTCACAGAAACCAGTGCTTTGTGTGGGTCGGAGGCTCTCCAGACTGTCCCTGGTTGTTCTGTCTCCAAGCGTAAGTCCATTCTGAGGCCGAAGGGTTGTGAACGGGCTCTCAGGTCCAAAAGGGGAGCGCCCACAGTGTTGAGATTGGAAGGGCCTGGAAGGGCCTGGAAGGGCCCCCTCTGCTCCGAATTTGGTCTGGACCGCAGAGCAACTCTGCCTGTCCCGAGGCAGAGCGTGGGCGAAGATCTGGGAGGGCTGGAGAGATCCCTGCCTGGAGCAGGAAGGAGTAGGTGGTTTTAATGAGCAGGTGGCCTGAGTGGCTGGAGCAACGTGAGCAAGGGGAGATGATGGGGTGATGAGAGGGGAGATGGGGAGATGAGAGGGGAGATGGGGAGATGAGAGGGGAGATGGGGTGATGAGCGGGGAGATGGGGTGATGAGAGGGGAGATGGGGTGATGAGAGGGGAGATGGGGAGATGAGAGGGGAGATGGGGTGATGAGAGGGGGCAGGGGCCCGGCTGGAAAGGGATGAAGCCGGCTACGGAGGTGAGGCTCTAACAAGTTCTTCACTAGGCTTTGACAGCCTCTGCGGCTCCATCTGCAAAATGGGTCGAGGCAGGTGAAGGGAGCAATGGCTGTGCGGGGTGACTTGGAAGTGAAACCGGGAGGAAAGGCGGGAGAGGTAGCCCCTCATCCACAGCCCATCCCCGAAGGGCCCAGCCTCCAAGCCCCAGCTGGGTCTCCAGGGAAATGAGGCAGCGAACCCTGCGCAGACGCTCTGGGTTTTCTTCCTCTGCATCTGTCATCGTTGATGAAATGGAGAGTAAAGACCCAGCAAACTCGCAAAGCATCTCCTGAAGTTCAGCCTGGCGGTGAAGTAGGGGGTAGGTAAGTAGGTAAAATGCGGTAGCCTCAGGAGAGAGCTGCTTACCCTCATATGACCCAAAAGAGCCCAAAAGATGCCCCACTTAATAAGAAATCCGGCCTCTGGCTTGGGAAATCCACTCGGCTCTTGGTGCCCCAAGCGGAGTCCCTTTCTGAACCTATCGGACGCCAGGCTGCTCAGGCAGATCCCAGCGGGGCCCCGGCAGCCGGCTGGGTTTTGTGCGCCCTGAGTTGCCAAATCAGAGAGTGTCCTGGGTTCTGGAGCACGTGCCGGGCCCCCGTGAGACCCGGATGCTCAGGATCGCTGCGGGTGTTGGGTCCGGGGTTGCGGGGGTCGCCGTCCCGACGTGCCCATGCTTTGCAGGTTTACTGCGGCTTTCTTTGCTTCTGCCTCCACGGACTGCAGTTTTTTTTAACAAATGGTTAATGCATTAAAAAAACCGTTGATTCCTGATCTCCAGGAATTTGTAATCTAACAATATGTTTCGTGAGAGGAAAAAAATTAGAGACTTCCTTATTGAAGTAAAACGGTGGGATTCTAAAAATTCAATACATTTTTAGTTATAAAAGTAATACATGCATTGGGAAGAAGTTGGAATCCTTGTGTGTTGCTGGTGGGAATGTATCAATAAAATGGTGTAGCCACTTTGGGACTCAGTATGGAGGTTTCTCAAAAATTAAACATAGAATTACCATACGATCCAGCAATTTCGCTTCTAGGTAGATAGCCAAGAGATTTGAAAGCAGGGACTCAAATAGATGGGTATATACCCATGTTCATAGCAGTATCATTCATAATAGCCAAACGGTGGGAACATCCAATTATCCATCCACAGATGAATCGATAAATAAAATGTGGCATATTCCTGTAATGGAATAAGATTCATTCATAAAAAGGGGTGAAATTCTAGAATCTAAAAAATAAAAATGAATTAATATAACAAAACAGAAACCGATTCACAGATATAGAGAACAAACTAGTGGATACCAGTGGGTAGAAGGCTGGAGTAGGGGCAAAATAAGGGTAGGGAATTAAGAGGTAAAATCTATTATGTATAACATAAATAAAGTACAAGGTAGTAATGTATAGCACAAGGAATATAGCCAATGTTTTATAATAACTTTAAATGGAGTATAATCTATAAAAATATTGACTCACTATACTGTACACCTGAAGCTAATATAATATTATAGATCTACTGTACTTTAGGAAAAAAATTGTTATAACAATGTCCTCAGGCATAGTCATATGAATAAAGTTTTACAGTATAAAAAAAAGGGATAGGGAATTCCCTGGCGGTCCAGTGGTTAGGGCTTCGCACTTCCACTGCAGGGGGCACGGGTTCGATCCCTGGTCCGGGAAATAAGATCCTGCATTCCACACAGCGTGGCCAAAAAAAAAAAAAAAAAAAAAAAAAAAAAAAGAGGTAAAAATTCTGACACGCTACAACATGGATGAACCTTAAAAAAATTTAGAATGAAACAAACCAGACACAAAAGGACAAATATTGTATGCTTCCGTTTTCATGTGGTACCTAGAATAGGCACATTTATAAAGACAGAAAATTGAATAGTGGTTACCAGGGGCTGGGGGACAGAGGAGTTATTGCTTAATGGGTCCAGAGTTTCCTTTTGGGAAGATGAAACGTTCTGGAGATGGATGGTCATGATAATTACACAGCACTGTGAATGTATTTTATGCCATTGAACTGTACACTTAAAAATGGTTAAAGTGGAAATTTTATATTATGTATATTTTACCATAATGAAAACAAATAATACATGCACATGGTAAACATCATCTGTTCAAAAGACTAATTTTTGAACAGCGAGACTAATTCTCGGTCTCACTCCTCTGAGTGACCCATTATTGGCAGACGTCACTGGATCCTTCCAGACAATTTTTATAGACATGCTTGTCCTTAATCATATTTTATCTTTAAGCAATAAGATTATGGTGTTTACTACGCTGCAACTTGTTTTTTCACTTGCTAATATCGCAGCCATCTTTTCGTTTTGGTATAGACACACCTACCTCATTCTGTAGAGGGTTGCATTTTAGGGCACCTCATAATTTAACCAGTTTTCTATTGGTGAATATTTTTTTTTGCTCTATAAACTATGCTGCATTAAAAAATCTTTATATGCCGCATTATCTGTTACATAGCTGTGGGGATATATCTGTTGCGTAAATTCCCAGAAAAGGGAATTCTGGGTCAAAGGGCATGTGTGTTAAAAGTGTTTATAGATATTGCAAAATTGCCCTGCAAAAAGGGTGCACCAATTTACATTCCTATCCGTAGACTCATTGGTCCTCCATTTGCCCTTCCTCATTTCCTTCCCTTCCCTTTCTCCCTCTCCGCCCCCCTTCCTTCCACTTAACAAACAGACAAGCAAACACTTTACTTTTTCCATAGTAACACGACAGGAATGAAAATAAAACGTATATTCCAGTTTCTCATAGTTTGTTGGTCCATCTGGTTCTCTGGCATCCAACTATTGACTATATTCATCCTTTTGCTTTAATTCACATCATGTTATTACTCTAGGAATAAGTTATCTTGAAATGTTTGGGTCTTATGTATGCTTTTTGTCTTGTCAACATAAAGTTAAAAATATGTCTTTCATTCTAAAGAATGACTGCTGGGTTCAGGGTATGATTTTGTTTTTGGTTATAATTACACTTTCTTTATATGAAAATTGCCCTGTAGTTTTTAATTTAATTTTATGGCTCACCATCCAAAAATATGAGCTGGTGTCCTGTGAAAAGTCTGTCTCTTCTCCTTCTTCTCCATCTCTGGTTCCTACCGCCTTCCCTGGCCTCTGAAACCTTGTTTTTAGTTTCTTATATATTCTTCCAGTGTTTCTTTATGAAAATACAAGCAAACAAATATGGATTCTTTTCCCTCTCTTTTTACACGAATGTAGTGCATTATTTGTTCTGCAACCTTTTTTCCTTCCTAGTTATTGGCATACATTGGAGATCTTTCCTGATTAGTAGATGGAGAGCTTCCTCATTCTTTTTCATGGTTGTATATATATATATATATATATATATATATATATATATATATATATATATGATATTCCATTGTGGAGGGACCTTATTTACGTAACCAGCCCTCTGTTGATGACTATATCCTATTTATTTTTACTATTATAAACAGTGTTGCAGTGTGGTCCATGTTCTTGTCCATGTGGTCATTTTGGATGTGTACAAGTCATTCTGAAGTGTCATGAGGAACTGATGGGTCAAAGGATTTCTCTTAATTTTGTAGATGCTGCCAATTTGCCTTCCTGAAGGGGCTGCACCAACGTGCACTATCACGAGGAATGTGGGAAAGTTCCTCTTTCTCCACAGCCTCGCTGCATGTATTATCTTATTGGAGTTTTGCCAATCTGATAGGTGAAAATTGGTATCTGTAGGTCTTTTTTTTTTTTTTTTTTTTTTGCGGTACGCGGGCCTCTCACTGTTGTGGCCTCTCCCGTTGCGGAGCACAGGCTCCGGACGCGCAGGCTCAGCAGCCATGGCTCACGGGCCCAGCTGCTCCGCGGCATGTGGGATCTTCCCGGACCAGGGCACGAACCCATGTCCCCTGCATCGGCAGGCGGACTCTCAACCACTGCGCCACCAGGGAAGCCCTCATTGTAGTTTTGATTTCCACTTCTCTAATAATTAGTGATGTTGAGCATCTTTTCATGTGCCTCTTGGCCATCTATATGTCTTCCTTGGTGAAATGTCTATTTAGGTCTTCTGCCCATTTTTTAACTGGATTGTTTGTTTTTTTGATATTGAGCTCCATGAGCTGTTTGGTTATTTTGGAGATTAATCCTTTGTCTATTGTTTCATTTGCAAATATTTTCTCCCATTCTGAGGGTTGTCTTTGTCTTGTTTATTGTTTCCTTTGCTGTGCAAAAGCTTTTAAGTTTAATTAAGTCCCATTTGTTTCTTTTTCTTTTTATTTCTGTTACTCTAGGACGTGGGTCAAAAAAGATCTTGCTGTGGTTTATGTCAAACAGTGTTTTTCCTATGTTTTCCTCTAAAAGTTTTATAGTGTCTGGTCTTACATTTAAGTCTTTAATCCACTTGGAGTTTATTTCTGTGTATGGTGTTAAGGAGTGTTCTAACTTCATTCTTTTACATGTAGCTGTCCAGTTTTCCCAGCACCACTTATTTTTTATTTTTTTATTTTTTGCTGTACGCGGGCCTCTCACTGCTGTGGCCTCTCCCGTTGCAGAGCACAGGCTCCGGATGTGCAGGCTCAGCGGCCATGACTCACGGGTCCAGCTGCTCCACGGCATGTGGGATATTCCCGGACCGGGGCACGAACCCGTGTCCCCTGCATCGGCAGGCGGACTCTCAACCACTGCGCCACCAGGGAAGTCCCATCCCAGCACCACTTATTGAAGAGGCTGTCTTTTCTCCATTTAATATCCTTGCCTCCTTTGTCATAGATTAATTGACCATAGGTGCGTGGGTTTATCTCTGGGCTTTCTATCCTGTACCATTGATCTATATTTCTGTTTATGTGCCAGCACCATACTGTCTTGATTACTGTAGCTTTGTTTTTTTAAAGAAGATGTTAGGGGTAGGAGTTTATTAATTAATTAATTTATTTTTGCTGTGTTGGGTCTTCGTTTCTGTGCGAGGGCTTTCTCTAGTGGTGTCAAGCAGGGGCCACTCGTCATCGCTGTGCGCGGGCCTCTCACTGTCGCGGCCTCTCTTGTTGCGGAACACAGGCTCCAGACGCGCAGGCTCAGTAGTTGTGGCTCACGGGCCTAGTTCTTCCGTGGCATGTGGGATCCTCCCAGACCAGGGCTCGAACCCGTGTCCCCTGCATTAGCAGGCAGATTCTCAACGACTGTGCCACCAGGGAAGCCCGATTCCTGTAGCTTTGTAGTATAGTTTGAAGTCTGGGAGCCTGATTACTCCAACTCCATTTTTCTTTCTCAAGGTTGCTTTGGCTATTCAGGGTCTTTTGTGTTTCCATACAAATTGTGAGATTTTTTTGTTCTAATTCTGTGAAGAATGCCACTGGTAGTTTGATAGGGATTGCACTGAACCTGTAGATTGCTTTGGGTAGCATAGTCATTTTCACAGTATTGATTCTTCCAATCCAAGAACATGGTATAGGTATATTTCTCCATCTGTTTGTGTCATCTTTGATTTCTTTCCTCAGTGTTTTTTATTTAAATTTATTTTTATTTAATTTATTTTATTTTTGGCTGTGTTGGGTTTTGGTTGCTGCGTGCGGGCTTTCTCTAGTTGTGGTGAGCGAGGGCTACTCTTCGTTGCAGTGCGAGGGCTTCTCCCTGCGGTGGCTTCTCTTGCTGCGGAGCACGGGCTCTAGGCGCGCGGGCTTCAGTAGTTGTGGCTTGCGGGCTCTAGGCGTGTGGGCTTCAGTAGTTGTGGTACACGGGCTTAGTTGCTCCGTGGCATGTGGGATCTTCCCGGACCAGGGCTCGAACCCATGTCCCCTGCCTTGGCAGGCGGATTCTTAACCACTGCGCCACCAGGGGAGCCCTAGGAGGCTTTTCTGAAGATTTGGAGCAGACGTGGGGATGTAAGGAGGATGGAGCCGGGGTCTGGGCAGCCGGTGGCACAGTTTAGAGTGTCCTGTCTCGGGGGCACCACTAACTTCCTTTGCACAAGTTACTGCTTTCCTTTTGTCTCCTTTTCTCTCCATCTCTCCACCTTCCTCACGGGGGCAAGACTCCTGACTCCTGCAAGAGAATTCTCTCTGTCCTTCGGTCTCACCTTACCCTGAGGGTCTTACCTGCCGGCCATAACAGAGCACGGCCTGCACAACCATATGGGGGTGTGGTGTCCGCTGCTACTTGCTCTTCCTGGGTTTTCCAGTGCTTTCTGGAAACTCTGCTTTCTAAGGCGTGAGGCATGGGAATCAGGGCATGTCCCAGTGTGACAGCAATGAAGGAAGAACAGACAGAGAGACTGTGTAACATGGGTAAGAGCAGATTGAAAAAGGACAATTTAAAAAATTTTTAGTTAAAAGAATTTGGAGGCGGGGAAGCAATATAAACACAAGGAAAAAAATTCAAACTGTAAAAAATGTGTACGGTGAAAAACCTCCCCTCTCTGCCCTCAGTTCTTTAGTTCACTTTCCTGAAATAACCACTGTTACAGCTTCTTATTGATTTTGGGGAAATGTTTTATGCATATATAAGCATAAGTTATATGTATTATGTGTAAGTATTCTCCCCCTTTAACAAGAAATAGTAGCCTGTTATACATAAGGCTTTTCTTTTAACTTTTGAAAATATAACAATATATCTTTACTATTTTAAATGGAGCGACTTATAAATATAGGTACATAAGTACACACAAACACATATATATCAATATTTTCTTGTATTTGCACAAAAGGCAAACCTACGTGACCTTCTTCATCTGTCAGCGGGGAAGCCTCCTGGGGCACGGGAGTTTCCATTATGAAAGGGATTCTTGTTGCCCAACATTCCTGATGTCACGTTCAGTCCCAGGATGTGATAACAAACACTGAGATCTGTTTCTGAGGGCTCAGAGCTGTGGTCGGTGGTATTCTTGTTCCCAGTTATTTTCTGTCCACTCCGTAGAGAGTTCTGCACAGCCGGGTGTGACCAGTGGTGCCTCCCCGCGGGAGGAATGTACTTCTTCCCCTCACGGGCACTGGACTGGCCACATCACCTCTCTGGGCCAACGGAAGTGAGTGGGAGTGATGCCTGCCACGTCGACATCAAAGCCTTAAAAGCCAGGGTGGGCTTCTGCTCTGTCTCTTTGTCCTTGGCCATGAGAATGGAGACAGGGCTTGTTCCTTCAGCCTGGGTCCCAGAACAAGAAGGCATCTGGAGTAAAGCCACAGCTGATCCACATCTTAGGAGTAATGTGGGTGAGAGAGAAAGCTTCCTCGTTGAAGGTTGTTTGTTATAGCAGCCTCGCCTAGTGAAAGCTGACTCAGACCCGGGCTGTGCTTTGTTCTAAAGTCCAGATGGCTCTGAGGAACTGGTATCTGCTAACACTGCCTCTGGGCTGGACCTGGATCTACCACCAGTAGGTAAAGGAGTTCTGCTTGTTATTACAGGAATTAAGATATGCCATGGGCGCTATGATATCTCATCCTTTGCTCATAGCAGTGCCAATCACTTCCAACGTTCAGAAAGCCCTTTGGTCATGTATAATAAGAGCCCTAAATAATTTTTACTTCTGGAAATCTAGCCCAGGAAACAAAGTCAGAGCTATACACGGAGGTCCATTGTAAAGTTATTTAAAAAACCGGAAACAATGTTAATGCCCCATCACTATGGGAGAGTGTATACGTTATCCTATATGATGGACGCTGTGCAGTCATTAAAAATCAAGCAGCTGAATATTTAATGAGGTGGAGGAGACGTTTGTGTTTTAATACTGAGTGAAAGAAACAGGATACAGAACTCTATCCTTATGACAACCCTAACAAATTTGGGATCACACTGTTTATAATTTTGTATCTCTTTTCACTTACGTTATGTGAATAAACATTTCCCCGAAGGCCAAACATGTAAATAGGTACAAAAAAAAGACCATGAGGAAATAAGCAAAAACAGTGGTTCTCTCTGGGTAGCATTTTCTTGTCTGTACTTTCTGTATTTTCCAAACGTGCTATGATGAATATGTGCTACTTCAATAATCAGAAGTAAGTAACTGCTGTTTAAAAATAATTATTCCGGTTACTTCTAGAGCTGTGCCTTTGCGCTGTGGCTGCCCAGGGGCCTTAATTGGGGCTCCTTGGCTAAGAATAAGCCTGTGTGTTTAATTAGGTCACTCTCCTGCCGACCTAGAATCTTTGCACAGGGCTTAGCTTGTGCTGCCCCGAACCCCTGGGACGTACCCTGTCTGAGCTGGGAGCCTCACAGGCAGGCGCCGGACTGCTGCCTGCCTTTAGCTCAGTCTGAATTTGAGAAATGTAGGAACTGTCACCCTGATGTCTCTCTCCCTTAAAAATGAATTGAGACCTAGCAGTTTTATTGAAGAGAAAACGAAGACTCATGAAGTAAGCATTCTACCCGTTTCGGGTTGGTTGTAATCCTGGTGAGGACAGCCGCTGTTCCCGGCAGCCGTCGTTCACTGTCCCCTGCGGCCTTCCAGGTCTGTCCCGTGTCACATACATGGAGGCCCTGGAGAGGCTAGTGAGCGGATGGGGGATATCTCATGTGTGAGAGCCAGAAGTCTCCTAGGGAAGAGCTCCATCCCAAGGAAAAGGAGACCCGTATGACCAGGATGACCCTAACCAGGGCCTCAAGTGTCAGTGGGCCAGCCAGGGCCACTCCGTTCCTGTGGTGTCACTAAGCCTTTTGCCAGGTTTGGCCCTTGTAAGTGTGTGCGCTGTGTGGGCAGGTGGGTGTCCACAGTGTTGCCCAGCAGATGCTACTGTGGATTTGGGGACCAGGCCTGGGGACAGACAGGGAAAGGGCGGCTGGGACCGGCACCCTCATGGAATAGGGCCTGCGGATAAACTAGCACAGCACGATCCACTTTCCAAAATAGTTTTTCTTAACTGTTTCACAATCATTCACAACTGAATGACTTTCCCGTCCATGGGGCGCGGGTTCCCTCCCCTCCCAGACTCCATCAACCTCCCTGGGACCTGCTTCTACCCTGCACCACAGGGCCTCGTCCTCCCCCAGACTGCTCCCCATCTGAAATCTTCAAATCCATCACCCTTAATTTTTTTCCTTGAGGTCTAATGTACATATAATAAAGTACATGAGTTTTTTAAAAAATATTTATTTATTTATTTTTTGCGGTACGCGGGCCTCTCACTGCCGTGGCCTCTCCCGTTGCGGAGCACAGGCTCCGGATGCGCAGGCTCAGCAGCCACGGCTCACGGGCCCAGCCGCTCCGCGGCATGTGGGATCCTCCCGGACCGGGGCACGAACCTGCGTCCCCCGCATTGGCAGGCGGACTCTCAACCACTGCGCCACCAGGGAAGCCCTGACCTGGTTTATTTTCTAGTATTTCCCCCACCTCCTCTTCGCCAGCATCACTCCCGTGGAGGGCGGGTTCAGGCGCTTAGCATCTCTTGCCCCACCACTGCACCAGGCGCCGGACTGGCCTCTGCCGCCCGGCCAAGCCCTCTCACGTGTCCTCCTCCACCCTGAGCCACGGAGATCCACCCCTGGGCACATGGGACCGGGTCACTCTTCTCTTACATTCCTTCACTCTCATCACCTCCAAGAGAAAGTCCCCGCCTGTCAGTGTGGCCTGGAAGGCCGGCCACAGTGCACCCCAGCTGACACCCCAACTCCCCACCGCAACCAAGCATGTCTGTGACACCCACAGGCTCGCCAGGCGGCCACTCAGCACCGTCGGGGGCAGCCCTTGCATGGCTGATTCCTCCTCCAGGAAGCCTTCCCTGACCTCCCCGGGTTCTAAGGGCACAGCTTTCTCACTTCACTGTTTCCCACTAATGCCTGTTGTCAGTCTCCTTTCTTGGACTGTCAGCTACTTAAGGGCAGGTAACACCTCCTCATAGTTTTAAACCCAGCTTCTAGCATAAGTTTGGCATGAGGCGCATACCTAAGGAATGCGTGGTGTCTGACTAGATCAATTGATGTGCAGGAAAATACTGCACATAATACTGAAATATGCCCCATTCTGACTCCCGCGCAGGTTCCCTTTGCCCCGGGACCCTCTGCTCTGGCCTGTGCTCATCCTGCCTAGCCCCCTCCGGATTCTCCAGGTCGCAGCAAGGGCAGGTGTGGGTCTCTGTCGGGGGCAGGGGGAGGGACCTGTCCCTGGCAGTGGCTGTTAAGGCCCCTGGCCAGGCCTCAGGCAGGTCTGGCGTGTCTCGAATGCCCTTCCATCCTGTCCCAAACCTGGCTCGGGGCCATCGTGCACCTTCTCCACTGAGCTACACAGTTCAGGGACAGGATGGCACTGTCTCCCGTGCTTCGGGCTTCCTCTGCCTCCTGCCGTCCTCAGATTCCCTGGGCACCCAAGGTCTGCAGGGCTGCACAGCTGCTGAGCTAGGGGGGCCCCTGGTTTCCCAGTTTAGGTGTAAATAAGACCTCACCTCACTCCCTCAGGGGCCAATTTTACCTAAAAGTGGAGCCCCAAAGTGTTGCATTGATGTCCCACGGGGGAGCCTTGGCCCCGGCCTCCCTGCCCCCATCCTGTGCTCTTGCAGGATGGTCAGGTCGGCCGTGTGGGCAGTCAGCGCACACACACTCACACCCACACTCACTCACGCTCACATATGCACTCACACACCACAGCCTCCCAGCGACTTCCTTTATTCTAATGGCAGGAGAGATAAGTTCTTGGAAGTTTCCTAACATCTCACCCCAGATCTCTCCTTCCACGCTGCCCCACCCATTCAGGGGGCCGGCCTTTGCCCTGGGTGGGGCAGGATTGGGGCAGAATTGTATGTGGGCCTTATGTCAGCCCCAGCTCCTTCCAGCAAGTGGAGTCCACCCTCCAGTCACCGTCCCTCCCCATTCACCCCGGGACGTGCCCTTTGGCTGTGTGGCCACATCGGAGGGGAGGAGCCGTCCAACGGCCACTGCCCTGGAGGCAGCTCCCAGCCTCTGCTGTTTCTGTGGGTCAGTTTCCTTCCAGCCCCTCAGCGCTGGGCGCGCTGCCGGCTACGTGAAATCCCTTTCTCCTCTAAACTAACACAAATCCTACATTTCCTGAAGACCTCATCCAGGATGCCCCTCTGTTAAAAAGCCTTCCTTTGGCGCGCCCCTGAAGATCCTGGTGTTGCTGTGGGCCGCCACCCCTCCCGGTGTTACCGGTATGGTGAGAACAGACTGTACCCAAAGTCTGGCTTCTGCTGAGGTGTCCCTGATGCTAAGAGCTGCATCTTTCTTTTTTTTTTGTGGTACGCGGGCCTCTCACTGCTGTGGCCTCTCCCGTTGCGGAGCACAGGCTCCGAACGCGCAGGCTCAGCGGCCATGGCTCACGGGCCCAGCCGCTCCGCGGCACGTGGGATCTTCCCGGACCGGGGCACGAACCCACGTCCCCTGCATCGGCAGGCGGACTCTCAACCACTGCGCCACCAGGGAAGTCCACGATCTGCATCTTTGACCTGGACTGGAAGAAGGCGAAAGTGGTTGAGCTCCCACTCTGTGGCCACGTGGTGTCACATAAGTATGAGCAGCTCTCCTCCGAAGCCCCGGAGGCGGCCCGTATTTGTGCCAACGCGTACGTCATGAAAAGCTGTGGCAAAGATAGTTTTCACATCCGAGTGCAGCCCCACGCCTTCCACATCATCCGTGTCAACAAGATGTTGCCCTGGGCTGGAGCTGATAGGCTCCGGACAGGTATGCATGGTGCCTTTGGAAAGCCCCAGGGCACGGTGGCCAGGGTCCACACTGGCCAGGTCATAATGTCCATCCACACCAAGCTGCAGAACAAGGAGCACGTGATTGATGCCCTGCGCAGGGCCAAGTTCAAGTTCCCTGGCCGCCAGAAAATCCACATCCCCAAGAAGAGGGGATTTACTAAGTTTAATGCGGATGAATTTGAAAACATGGTGGCAGAAAAGTGGCTCATCCCAGATGCCTGTGGGATCAAATACACCCCTAGTCGTGGCCCCTGGACACATGGCGGGCCCTGCACTCCTGAGAGTCTTGGCGCTGTCCCCTCCTTACTCACACCCACCGATAAATCCTACTTTCCTGTCCAAAAAAATCCAAAAAGCCTTCCTGATGTATTGCTCTGGTCCCCGCCTCAGTCTCCCTGTACAGCCACCCCTGTGTGAGGAAGCCCCATCTGCGGGAAGTTTCTGGTGGTCTCGAGAGAGTTTCTCCAAGCTCAGGGGTATGAAAGGCCCCTCGATGCTGTGGACCAGCTGTGCACCAGCTGGGTGAGCTGGAATAATGCCTCCGACTGAAGGTGGAGGTGAAGTGTGAGGGGTGACAGGTGCACCCAACACCCCGGGCACCTACGATCTGGCCACCTCTCTGAGTGTCAGGCAGCCACGGGGAACAAAGCCATCACGTGCTGGGCCTGGACACTTTCTAAACAGGCACAGCCTGGGTGTGAGAATCAAGAGGCATGAGGGCTGAGTGGTCCTGTTTCCACTCTGCCCCTGGGGGGATGGGAGGCGTCCAGCTGGGAGCTCAGAAGAAAGTGGGAGCCAAAGTGACTGTTCCTGGTGGTGACATGGGGGCCTTGGGACTCCTTATTTAAAAAAGATATTTTTAAAATTTGGAAATAATTCCAAGTTTATGAAAAGTTGTAAACATAAGACATAGTTCAAAGGACATCTTTATACCTTTTGCCAAGATTTACCGACTGTTAACATTTTACTCCATTTGCTTTATCATTTGTCTCCCCAAGCATGTACACACACACACACACACACACACACACACACACACACACACACCCCACACGGATGTCTCTATATGCATAATTTTTTCCCTGGAGCATTTGAAGGTAAATTACCCTTTTACCCTAAATACTTCAGTATTTTCCAAGAATAGAGATTTTTCTTACGGTATCAACTTCACAGATTGACATTGAGCCAGTACTTTTAGCAGCTGTTGATTGTCTAGTCTTATTTGTTGACCTAAGGATGTCCTCTTCCCTGATTCAATATCTGAGAGCAGATACCGCATAGCCTCCTCCATTAATCTGGAACATTCCCTCAGCCTTTCTTTGTCTTTCATGCTGTTGAAAAGTCCAGGGGTTTTGTGAGGGCTCCTGGGCAGAGGCGGTTTCACCCAGGGGTTGACAGCACAGATGTTGGCGCCTGGGCTCTGGGCTCAAGTCCGCTCTGCCATCTTGCTTTGTAATGGTGGGCGAGCGGCTTAGGACTTTGGTGCCTCATTTTGCCATCTGTAAATTCAGAGTAATGGAAGGCCTACCCCGTAGGGCTGTTAACGAGCCTGGCACACAGTCAAAGCAATGCAAGGATTCACTTGTTGTCACCGTAACAAATCTCCTCTTCTGGAAGGGGCTCTGAAATGTACCAAGTCCCACAAGGGTGCCCGTGGCACAGGGGCCAGGCCAAGAGGGCCCTGTGACAGCCTGTGGTCCTCCCCAGCTGGACCTGCCGTCAGCTGAGGGGCACTGGGGTCTGGACAGGTGGCCACATCCTGGAACGGCACTACAGACTGGCCAGCTGAAGATCCATTGGGGATATGGCCACCTCAGCACGCAGCAGTGTGGGGATGTGCTGGTTCCCCAGCTGTGCCAGTGCACGTCACATGAGGCCCCACCAAGAAGTGATGGGCAGCTACCAGCTCCTAGCTCCCAGCGTGCTGAGTATAACCCCCACGCTGTTCAGTCAAGCCCAGGAGAGGGCTGGGAGTGTACTTGGAGAGGTGGCCTGAGAACCCACTGATGTGACGGAGTGTATGTGAATGTCACTGGGTGACTTCCTTATCCTCAGGTGGAAGGGAATCTTGGGATAGACCCCCGAGTTCAGCTATGGGAAAAGCGGGATACATTTTTGCACACTCACCATGTTAACACCCAGTGGGAGGGCTGAGGAAATTTCTGGTGACTTCCCATAACCGGGTATTCCTCCTTCTGTTTCTGACCCAGAGAGGAACTATGCACCTTTAAAAAAGTCTCCCTGATCTGAGCAGAGAGCAGAGAATGGGTGAAAGGGACTCGGGAAATCCTGCTGATTTCTGAAGCTTGATTCTCCTCTGATACCCTTAATAAAGGCTACCATATATAGTCCATAGGTCTGTGCATCCAACTGTCCTTCCATCCATCCATCCATCCATCCATCTATCCACGAATCCATCCGTCCATCCACCGATCCATCCATCCATCCATCTATCCACTAATCCATCCATCCATCCAATGAGGTAATGTACCTCCTGCAGCCTCCATACTCTTGCCTTACCATCCTAACAGTTGCTCGTCTGGAATTACCAAGGAAGGAACTATTTCACTGAAATACATTTTTTTCCCCCAGATAATTGTTATCCCTTCAAAAGTGCCTAACTTCATTAAGTTTGGCCATTTTGTAGAGAAAATTTTCGAAAATGTATCATAAACTGGCCTTCCTTTTTCAAAGAGGACATGCCACATCCTATAAGTCTTTCTGGATGATCAGGTCAAAACTCTGAATGGAAGTCGTTGTGCTTTGTTGCAAAACCAGCAATTGTGGACCCTTAGGGACTATTTCCAGCTCTACACTAAATGGTCCCAATTGCTCTGCCTTTTTTTTTTTTTTTTGCGGTACGCGGGTCTCTCAGTGTTGCGGCCTCTCCCGTTGCGGAGCACAGGCTCCGGACGCGCAGGCTCAGCGGCCATGGCTCACGGGCCCAGCCGCTCCGCGGCATGTGGGATCTTCCCGGACCAGGGCACGAACCCGCGTCCCCTGCATCGGCAGGCGGACTCTCAACCACTGCGCCACCAGGGAAGCCCTGCTCTGCTTTTTGATACTCACTTTTGTACTTTTTTTTTTCTGATTCTGAGATTCTAGTCATCTGCCACTTCTTATAGCTCCTGGTATGCTTCTAGCAATTACTTCTTTAAATGGCCTTGGGCTGGGAAGATTGATAGCCAAGTGTGTTAGAATTGTGTGTAAAGCAAGAATCTTAAGTTCTTTCTTTCTTTATTAGTTTTATTATTTTTATTTTTTAAACTAATTAATTAATTTTATTTATGTTTTGGTCGCGTTGGGTCTTTGTTGCTGCGCACGGGCTTTCTCTCATTGCAGCGAGCAGGGGCTACTCTTCGTTGCGGTGCGCGGGCTTCGCGGTGCGCAGGCTTCTCATTGTGGTCGCTTCTCTTGTTGCGGAGCACGGGCTCTAGGCGCACGGGCTTTAGTAGTTGTGGCATGCGGCCTTAGTAGTTGCGGCGTGCGGGCTCTAGGGCGTGGGGGCTTCAGTAGTTGTGGCGCTCAGGCTTAGTTGCTCCATGGCATGTGGGATCTTTCCGGACCAGGGCTTGAACACGTGTCCTCTGCCTTGGCAGGCAGATTCTTAACCACTGTGCCACCAGGGAAGTCCCTAGACACCCTTATTTTATTTTTTTAAACATTCAAGTACAGGTTTTTGAGTGGACATTTTTTTTTATGGGTTTTTAAAATTGTTTTATTTGGGAAAAGTGCGTCTTACAAAAGGGCAGCTGCAAAATACAGAGACCTCTGCAACAATTACTTGGTTTTGCTTAACGTGAAAGAATGAGTGTTATCCAAGGAATCAAAGCAGTAGATGGACAAATCAGGGGCATCTCCAAGTTATTTTCAGGAAATAGAGCAACAAAACGCAAAGCTATAATTTCCTATCAAGAAATTCTTCTAACAATTTAACTTTAGCTTATCTCGTGGCTTACCACCCCTCCGTCCCCTTTTAGTGGCAAAGCATGACTGACTATTGCAAACCAATGACTTCACTACAGGAAACACCTTAGAACATAGTTTTGAATCACATCTGTCTAGCTGCAAAGCTCAGGGATGGAATGAGGCAAATACCCACAAAAACAAACACAAAAACCCGACAACAAAAGCCCCTCAAATGAGGACAAAGTTTTGTCAAAAAGTGCCTGGACTGGAAAGTCTAGGAGATCATAAAACATTAAATACAACTGGAACTGAGATCCAGTTTGTGTTAATACATGAGATAACCAGATAGTTTGAACTTCTATGGTTAGGCCCATTTGTTTACTTATATAGACAGAGCTAGCCCTGCTCTATTAACAGCTACCAATGTACCGTTGTGTCCTTTCAGATCCATTTTGAGTGGACATGTTTTTTTTTCTTTCTTACGTATTTATTTATTTATTTGGCCGTGCCGGTCTTAGTTGCGGCACGCAGGATCCTCGTTGCCGCGTGTGGGATCTTCAACTGCGGCATGCAAGATCTTTAGATGCATCACGTGGGATCTAGTTCCCTGACCAGGGATCGAACCCAGGCCCGCTGCATTGGAAGCGCGGAGTGCTAGCCACTGGACCGCAAGGGAAGTCCCGATACTCTTATTTTTAAAGCACACGCGTCTTCCGCTTTTGTAAACGCCATGTTTGCTTCACTCTGTGTTCTCTGCTACATTCTAGGTGGTTGAGGTCTTTGGGGGCACAAGCCCTAGAAGTGGAGGTGGCATAATACGGATGAATTCTTCTTCCTTGATCATTACTATTTTCTCTCTTAGAGAAGAGAGGGGATGCCAGAGACTGTCCTGGCTTTCTTCTCCCTCAAAGGAGGAGATGGGGGCCCAGGGTGGCGCCCACGGGGTCAGTGGTGTCTGAAGTGTTTGAGGGAGACGGGAGCTGCTGGGTCTCACTGCTAGCAGGCAGATGGCTGGGGAGGGGGCCGCTGTCTCCTCACTCCTGGCAGCGATGGCCTGTGTGGACGGGGGAGAGCCTGGGGGGCCCAGAGGGGAGACACAGGCCCTGGGGTAGGATTGGCACCAGCGGTGAGATGGGCATTTGGGATGGGGGTCGGGGGGATCTTACAAACACCCCATTTCCTGACATATCCCACACAACACAGCAGCTCATACACAGGGATGGTGACACTCAGAACACAGACCAGCCCCTGCACTCACAAGGGGACATCTTTCTGTAGGTGGGCAGTGACCCGTCAGAGGGAAACCTGACAGTGTACACTTGGCATGGAGGGAGGTGCTCTCCCCCCACGCACGCCGACGTGGGGATATGTGCTGCCCACCTGTGACAAACGCATCCTCTCTGAACTTGGACACAGTGACCCCGCTCAGGAAAGAGACAACGGCGCATCCTCGCGCACGGGGATGCCCCCAGCACACTCCCACGTTGAGACGGAGCCCTGCACACGCGCTCACACGCATGTGCCCAGACACACGCGAGGCCCTGGGTCTTGGAGTCTGGGGGGCTGATCTCAGTGTCCTTCCCCTTCCAGGATTTTTGTCAACCGCAGCCTGGAGCTGGGGAAGATTTGTTGTCTTGGCTTCAACATGGACTGCACTCTGGCTGGGAGGGGGAGGGGAGTGAGGGGAATTTGGGGCTGGGAGCAGGGGGCGGGCACCAACCGGCCTGGGTCTGCTTGGCCCACAGCCTACAAGTCCCCGGCCTATGAGACGCTGGCCTTCGAGTTGCTGCTGGAGCGCCTGGTGTGCGTCGGGTACCCACACGAGATCCTGCGCTGCACCTACGACCCTGCCTTCCCCACCAGGTGCGGGAGCCCGCGGGGCGGGAGGCTGGGCCCACTCACTGGCCCTGGTGCCTCATCCACAACCTCTGTGCCCTCTCCCGGGGGGCTGGTGTTTGACGCGCCCTGTGGAAACCTGCTGAAGGTGGACGCCCGCGGGAATGGGCTGCTGGGCACCCATGGCTTCTCCTTCCTCCCGGAGTAAGGAACGGGGTGCGGGGCGAGGATGCTGGAGGAAAGACAGTGGCGGGGGTGACTCGGGCACATCGCAGGGGCTCGGCAATGCCAGCTGGATAAGGAGGGAGAGAAGGATGGGTAGAGGCGGGAAAGAGTGGCGGGGCCTGTCCTGGCCTCTGGGAGGCGCTGGGGAGGGGCATCATGGCACCCAGCCCACCCCTTCCCTAGGGCCGAGATCTGGAGTTTCTACCCCAGTAAGTTCATTCAGAGGGATGAGCTGCAGCGGTCCCACACCCTCATCACGCTCTTCAACCTGCCTGGTGAGGGCTGATGGGGGTGGGGGGAGGTGATCCTTTGGTCCTGGCTCTGGCCTGGCGGGCTGCTGCCTGGATCCTCGGGCCGGCGACCGACCAGCCTCCCTCTGCCCTAGAAACCTGTCTCTACGTCTGCCTGTTGGGCTTCTTCTCTGGCTGCTCCCGCTACATCCAGTGAGTTCCATGCCCCTCCCCGCTGCGGCCCTGGGTGACCAGCAGGACACTGTGCAGCTTAGGGGCCAAGCCCGGAAATGGGGGCCCCGCCAGAGGGCAGAGGCTCCTCCTGAGGGGTTTGAGGGGCTCCAGGAGCTCAGAGGGAAGGCCTTGGATGTAGGGGCCCCCAACCTTGTAACTGATGCCCCCACGGGGTGACACCCGTGCCAGGAGGGTTGGGACATGAGCCCAGTGTCGGGCCCATTGTGGATGGAGGGGTCCCCCTGGTAGGGGTCCAGGGTTGGTGGTCACATCAGGGCCCCTTATCAGCCTCGCTCTTGGCCTGACCCAGCTGTGACACCGGTGATCAGCATGGGAACCTCTTCATGTCTTCCAGGATGTGACGGATGCCGTGGATAACGTCCACCATTCGGTGAGTGGCCCAGGCCCCCAGACCCCATAAGGTTTCACTCTTCTTCCCGTGGAGGCTGGTGGTCTGGGCTCCCTCATCTTGGATGCAGGCATGTGTAGGCACGCGCGCGTGCACGCACGCACACACGTTCACAGCTCTGCTCCCTCCCGCGGGGCTGTCTCAAGGAGAGGACCCCAGAAGACTTGGAGAAATACATGGAGAAGGATGCGAGTGGCTATAGACCAGGGTCGTGACCAAGCCTGTCCCTTTGTCCCCCTCCTCCCCAGGGCACTGGGGCTGCTCCCCCTTCCCTGGCCTCCCCTCGAGATCTGGACAGAGCTGTGCACCCTGGCCTTGCGCCCCGCCCTCCTGCCTGGCCTGAGGCCCCCTGCCCATGGGGCTGAGACCTGGGAAGGGGCTCCCGGGGCAGCTTGGGGAGACCCCAGCCCTGGAGGCTGCTCTTCTCTCTGACCCAGGCGGGAATCCCCATCCTGCGGGGCAAGAGGAAGGAGGTAGGGAAGGTGTTCCTGGCTACCGGCAGCTACAACTACACCGACGTGCATGTGCCTGTGACGGGGGAGGCCCTCAGCCTCCGAGCCAGAGAACTGCTTCCTTCTTGGCCCTGGGGAAACTGAGGCACTGCAGGAAACAGCAGCCAAGACCCTGCTCCGCCCACTGCCTGGTTGGCATCTTGGGTTCCATTTCTTGGCCTTTTTAGATCTCAGTGGAAGAAGCAATTTTCCCACCATCTCGCTCCTGTGGTCCCCAGCATGGCCTGTGGGGTGAGGGCAATGGCAGGTAGTGGCCCCTGGCCCATCTCAGCTGGGTGCCCTGACCCCTGCCCTGTCCCCGCCAGGCCATCCGGAGCTACCTGTTTGGCACTGGTGAGGTGAGGGCCACGCTCCTGGCTGGGGGAGGCTGTGTCAAGGGCAGGCAGGGCCGGGCTGGGCCACCTTGCTGGGGCCCTTCCCATGGCCAGCCCCCCGCTGGACGAAGAGGCAAGTGTGTGTGTGGGTCGTTTCACGTGGGTGGGTCTGTTGGAACTTCCCCCGTGGGTGGGAGACCAGTGACCTCAGCCGGTCCACAGGAGGAGCCTGGAGGGGTGGGGAAGGCCACTCACGGCCTTGGAGAAGGCAGTGAAGAGGCCATCAGGTATTTGGGGAGGGGCTGGTTGGGGCGGAAGTGGGTGGGGAAGGGGGCGAGAAGAGGCTGTAGCAGGCCTGGGGGAGGGGGCATGACACACCCTGCGGGGACCCGGCAGGCAAGCCGGTGAGCGGGTCTGCAGCTCGGGGACTGTGCTCTTGTCCCGTGCCCCTGCGTCTCTGACTCTGCCGTGAGGGGCTCTGGAGGCTGACGCGGTGCACGCGACATCCAGCGCTGGCCTCCGCTGCTATAGCTTGTGAGCCTCCCATGCCAGCATGGCTGCGTGGCCAGACTGCCGGGGTCCTGCCCCCGGGATGTCTCAGTCCTGCTGAGGGCCAGGGCCAGGGCACGTGGGCGGGCAGGAGATGCGAGGGCTGGCGAGCTTTCACCGGTCCAGAGCGTGGCGGAGCCTGGGCGGGCATCCGGCCGGGTATGGCGGGGCAGGGGCTGGCAGGGACCTGGCTGAGGACCTGTGAGCCGCGGCGGGTCAGATTCCCAGGCTGAGCACTTGTGTCTGCACCTGCCCACCCCCTGCAGGCCCTGGAGGTCCTACTTCGACCTGATCGTGGTGGACACGCAGAAGCCCTGCTTCTTTGCGGAGGGAACGGTGCTGAGACAGCTCAGGACGGTAATGCAGGGGCCGAGGCCCGTCCCCCATGACCCGTGGCCCACGCTGTGGGGAGGGAACCCGCCTCTCAGGCTTGATCTGCCCTTAGCAGCTGCTGCTCTGCTGTCTGTCTGTCCCTGGAAGCAAGGAAGCAGGGGACCCCTTCAGGGCCCTCTGCCGTCTCCTTCTTCCCACACCCCACGGTCACCCCTGCCAATCCCAGCCCCCTGCCCTCTCTGGCCAGGGCACCCCTTCTGCCTGCTCTAGGACATGGGTAAGCTCCGCGTGGGCACCAGCACGGGGACCCATCAGCACTGTGCCGTCTACTCTGGAGGTACTGGCTCCCCGCCCCGTCCCTCCACAGGCGCCACCTCTCAGCTAGGAGCCCATGTCCCCAGGCTGCCCACCAGGACAGGAAGGGCTGTGAGTGGGCCTGTCCTCCCATGGTCGGGCAGGGTCGTCAGACGCAGTGTGCAAGCTGCTCGGGGTGCGGGGGAAGGACATCCTGGACGTCGGGGACCACATCTTTGGGGACATCCTCAAGTCCAAGGAGCGGCAGGGCTGGCGGACTTGCCTGGTGGTTCCTGAGCTGTCCCGGGAGCTGGACATCTGGGCCTGAGAGGAGGGTGAGACGTGGGGGGCCAGCAGGGGGCACCATGGTCACATCTTCCCCTCTCTCCTGCGGGGGGCTTGGTAGTGACCGTGATAATACCGTCCTCTCTGTGGTTTGTGAGAGCAGATCTATTTTATACACGAGGAAACAAGAGACCCAGAGAGGTTAAGCGGCTTGCCCAAAGTCACACAGCCAGAAGGGCTAAAGTTGAGACTCAAATCCTGTCTCCTGATTCCAGAGTCCTGTGGTGTTTCTGTAGTCCGAGGTTTCCTTCCTCACTGAACCCACCCTCCTTACCCACCCTGAGGAATCTTAGTGAGTGGAAGGTCCACTCTCCCAGCCGGGAATGACTTGTATCCTCGGGGTCAGGAGTTGCTCTGAACCCAAACAATCCGGGCTTGTCCTAAGGGCTGGGTTTGAGTCATTGCCTTGTGACCTTGGGCGGGTCACCTGACTCCCTGTCAGCTTCCTCAACCGTCCCTGCTCTGCCTTGGGCAGAGTCTCCCTCGATGTAAGGAAAGGGTGAAGGATGTTATACACACAGTAGGGGGAGCCTAGACCCCAGTGGCCTTTCCACCCTCACCTCAACTAGCTGAGCTAGGCCTGGGACAAAGGTGGGCAGGGTTGTCAAGCCCCCTGTCCCCTGTCCACTTTTCAGAGCGAATGGAGGAGCTGAAGAGGCTGGACATGCAACTGGCGGACCTGTACCAGTGAGAGCCCTGACCTGTGACCCCTGCCCGGGGAGGGGAGCAGGATGGAGGGTAATGGTCCATGTCCAGGCCTGGCAGCGGGGTCCTCGCCAGAGTGGTCGGGAAATCACGATCTGTTTCAGGGTGGGCTTCCCTAGTAAACTGGACTTTGGGACCCCTCTGACCCCCTTGGGACACTCACACTGTGACCTCTAGGCCCTTCCTGCTGACCCACCAGCCTGGACTGAGGACGCTTACCATCTCACGGGCACACACCCAGCCCAGTACCCCCCACTGGTGTCCCCAACTCGATCTGGGGAGGTTGTGCCTGGAGCCTGGGGGGCCGTTCCTCTCTTCCTGGGTCATGTGGCCATTTTTGCACCAGGCACACGGATGGCAGCAGTTCCGGGCTGCCACTCATCAGCTCCACCAAGAGGGAGATTCGGGTAAGAGCGGGGTGCCGAGGGAGGAGGGGATGGGCCCAGGGGGCTGAAGGTAGGGCGTGTGCCTCCGGGAGGCCTGACTGGATCCGCTCCGTCCCAGACCCCAGAGCCCAATTACGACTCCCCCAGTCGTCAGGAGCGCCACCTGGCCTTGTCAGCCAGCGGCCCCTGCTGGCCATATTACGAATGACAGCAGTATGCTCTTAAAAGGGCCTGCGGGGTGATGGGTGGGGCTTAGCCAGTTCCTCAGTCTCCACCGTTAACCTTGAGAAGTGCCGGCCTCCTGGGTTGGGTCCTCATGTGACCGACCACCCGGCTAGCGTCTGGGGTCAGCCAGACAAGGGGCCTGAGAAGACGGGATCTAGGGCCGGTGGAAAGGACACGTTCCCTGTGGTATTACTTGACCAGTCACCAAAGCTGGGAGAGTCCCACAGGCCACATCAAGGGGAGTCAGGCCACTTGGCCTTCCCAGGCCCAGCTGGGACCAATAGTGAAGGATCTTTGCTGAGCCTCTTGTAGGGTATTTGATCCTCCCACAGCCCCGCGAGGTGGGCTGGGCGGGGATCGTCATCCTTATTTTACTCACGGGGAAACTGAGGCACATGTGCTGCTCAGTCACTCTGGGAGTAACATCTGGACCAGTTTTCTAGACTCTAAAAGAAGGGCCTGTGATGCGGGGGGGGGCCTGTTGGGGGGGCCGGAGTGGGGACTGGGCGTGTGGGCCTCCTGCAAAGCCCTCTGAGGAGGCATCAGAAGGTAAGTGATGCTGAGAATTTAGTGCAGGGTGGTCACTCTCCAGGGCCAGGCAGGAAACTAACTGTGAAGCGGGAAGTGGGGTCCGTGGCAAAGCGGCGAGCTGCCCCACTTCCCAAAGACCCCGGCTGCGGGCAACACGGCAGCCCCTTCCCCGTCGTGGGCTGCAGGGGTGGGGGTGAGGGGGTGGGGTGGGCGGGGATGGGATCTCTGCCCGCGAGTCTCCCAGGAGCTGGACCAGTGCTACAGCGCGATGGGCAGCCTGTTCCGCTGCGGCTTCCGCCAGACGCTCTTCTCCAACCATATGATGCGCTACGCCGACCTCTACACGGCCACCTGCCTCAACTTCCTGTACCACCGCTCAGCTCTCTGTACCGGGTGGCCCCGGAGCTGGTGGGTCCCTGCAGAACCCCCACCCCCACCCCCGGCATCCCTGACCCTCCGTCCCAGAAGGATCCACTGGTCCCCAGCCCTGCCAAGGGCTTTTGAGGTCACCAGACCCACGCTCCCCCTCTAGGCACAAGCGGGTCAAACCCTTGCAGATAACTGTCCACACGGTTAAAAAAAAAAAAAAAGCTCTAGAGGGGTTGGGGTTGTATAGATACGATGCCTCTGCTGGGAAGTTTTCCTCCTGCCCTCCTGCTTTAAACTGAGACCACATTATCTCCCTAGTACATATGATACTGGTTTGAAGGAGGAAGGCTATGGTCTCCCTACCCTCAGTACACAGTGATCGCAGAGGAAGTGGACCAAACAGCAGTCCATACAGTAAACGCTCCAGCTGGCTTTCCTCTGGAAGCCCTGGAGATGCTTCTGGGGCAAAAGCAGGGAAGTGGAGGCGGCGAAGACGCCACGGAGTTCATGGGGGCCGTGGGATTGACCAGGGCAGAGCTCCCCGGAGGACACCCATCCCTCTCCCAACAGGCGGTCATTATTTCCGTCGTACATGGTGTGCCACCTGCACTCAAGATTCTGGACTTGAAACTAGTTCTCTGGGGCTCCCTGAGCCCTGCTTTTCTTGTCACTCTCAGCTCCCTTTCTGATATTTGAGAGGAGGAAAAACTTTTGTTTCTGGGCTGGGTGTTTGTTTTTTTAAAATCGATCCTGCTGAATGCTTAACCCAGCAGAGTAGGTTTTCTTCTCATTTTACCACTGGTGAATTTTAAGTGCAGAGAACCTAAGTAACTTGCTGTCACACTGGTAGACAGACTGCAGAGTCAGCATTTGAACCCAGGGCTGCTGAACTCAGGGGACACGCTCTGCCCCCTGCATCACACTGCCACGTGCTGGGGGAACTGAGCTCTCCCCATGCAGCTTCATCCCTTCTCTGGGCTTTTAGATGAGCAGGGCTGGAGATTTCCTGTTGCCAAAGCTGGGGGTCCGAGGCACAGTTAGAGTGCTGTTAGACATTGTTGCTAAAGTAGAGACCAGACAGGTGAAGAAAAAGGATCCGGAGCACCCAGGTGAAACAGTTAAAGAAACCTGACCTTTACCCCGCTGTGCTGCCTGGGATTTTTGAGGAAGTGAAGTCCGTCTGCCAGAGCTTTCCTTCTCCAGCTGACCCTCCTGGGCTCCCTTTTCTGTGGCATCACTGGGCAGGAAGCTGGCAGCTGGGGGCAGAGGATGGAGCTGGCGGGGGTGGGGGGGGTGGGGCGGTGTCTATGCATAACTGGGGACTCCGGGAAGGCCTCACCACTGACGGAGCTTCTCCACCTCTTGCTGCATTGGTCCCTACAGATGCCCCATGAGTCAGCAGCAGAGCCAGAATGGGCCAGTCTGGGTCCTGCCGCCCACCTCCTCTCCTGCAGCCAGAGGGTGAGTTGCTGGGAAGTGGGAGGAGCCACCTGGCTGGCCCAGGAGCTCAGCGACTTAGGGGCTACCCCGGGGCTAGAGCAGGGGTCCCAATGGAGCAGTATCAACCCGAGCAGGCATTTGGGAGATTTGCAGGAGCTCTTTTGCCTTCCAAGTGCAATCATTCCTGAGTATTTACATAGAAATACATATTATATTATACATTGCTTTTCATTTCTCCTATGTTATAGTTATGGTATTATATTGATTTTTAAGATTATAGACACAATCATTATATTATCTATGAATTTCAATTCAGGATAGAAGAAATGAAAATACTTGTTTTACATATTTTTTTAATTGAAATAGTTGATTTACAATGTTGTGTTAGAAAATATTTGGATTTAAAATGAGGCATTGGGGCTTCCTTGGTGGTGCAGTGGTTCAGAGTCCGCCTGCAAATGCAGGGGACACGGGTTCGTGCTCCGGTACGGGAAGATCCCACATGCCGCGGAGCGGCTGGGCCCGTGAGCCATGGCCGCTGAGCCTGCGCGTCTGGAGCCTGTGCTCCGCAAGTGGAGGGGCCACAACAGTGAGAGGCCCGCGTACCGGAAAAAAAAAAAAAAAAAAAAATGAGGCATTGGGTCCGAGGGGGCCCAGAACCACTGGCTGTCAGCCCAAACTCACAGGTTCTGCTCAGCGGGGTCAGCTGACTGCACTGGGGCCCTGCACCTCTTCACACCAGTTCTGGCTCATTTCTCTGACAGCTCCGTCTCCGCCCTGGGAGAGGTTGCAGAGCACAGGCTCTCCCTGGCCAGGCTTCCTCTCCAGGCAGCTTTTACGGACACAATGTGTAGGGGCTTCTGCTTTGACCCTTCTGCTCCTTTGTGCTGCCTGACTGCCCTTTGAGTGCAAACTCCAGTTTTCCTGAGGGGCAGGCTCAGCTCCTAGCCTGGTTCTGCAGCCCCAGGCCCTGCAGGAGGGTTCCTGTTTCTACCCTGGCGTTCCTGGGCCTTGATTTTCAAAATGCCTGTCTCGTCGGTTCCCTTTAGATTGGTGGCTTCGGGCTCAGTGAGCATTCTTCCCACCGGTTTTTTTACCAAGCACCTCCAGCATGCCCGACAAGGTAGAAATGGAATTGTAAGCCACTTTACTCCCGCCCAGGAGAAGCTCAAAATTCAAGCACATCAATACTTTAATCAGTGCTTTGCAACTATTTTTCCCTCCCAGCCCACCAGAGGGCTGGACCCACTCCCATCTGCAACTGCATGTTCTCTAGGGATGTGTTGGTTTCTCTACCCCTTCATCTCCATCCCAGCCCAGGCTAGGGCATTTTGACACATTTTCTACCCCTGGTTGAGAGTCACTGTGTGAACCTGGGAAGGCTCCATGACCAGCTTTCTTTGTTTCTTAGAAGGCTGAGGGCAAAGAGAGAGGCAAGGACCAGGAGGGCTGCACGGAGGCAGACTGAACCCAGGACACAGGCCGGCATCACGGTCGTCTTCCACTTGAAATATTTTTCAGATAACGGGAAAAATATGGAAGAGAGAAAAAGCAACCATATTGAAGTCTCCTAAATGTAACAGGTTTGGAGCCCAAGAGCACTTCTTTTAGGTAGGAGGAAGGTGTCTTGCTCTCATCCTGGAAGGCAACCCTCCCTGGCCTCTGGGCCATTTGTGTGTAACAAGTGGAATTATTTTGCCCAGTTCCCCTGAGTGTATCATTTCACATCCAATTTTATTTCTATCCATTTCTTTTTAAAAATAGTATTTCCGGGACTTCCCTGGCGGTCCAGTGGTTAAGACTCCGCACTTCCAATGCAGGGGGTGTGGGTTCGATCCCTGGTCGGGGAGCTATGATCCCACATGCCTTGCGGCCAAAAAACCAAAACATAAAATAGTAGCAATAGTGTAACAAATTCAATAAAGACTTAAAAAAAAAAGGTCCACATCAAAAAATAAATAAAAATAATATTTCTGTGCACTTTTGATTCCGTCACTAGTAACAATAATACCTAATGGGCTATAGATGACCTCATTAATGTTCTTTCCAGGTCACTATGCAAGACAGCGAGATGCCCAGACATCTTTGAACTTGATGTATACATGCATTAAAAACTGTAAGTCCTACTCATGATTTAAAAACTTGATTCTTTATTTTAGTCGGAGCTCCTCCGTGGTGTTAAGCCCTGGCCCTTCTTGTTCTGTCATTAATTTGAGTTCACTTTTCGTGTTAGTGTATCGTCTGGCATTAATATTGGAGGCTCAGAAGGAATATATTTACATGTTTGAAATGACAAAACAAACTCTTGAAGAAATTGGTCTGTGGCACAGTTCACTAGTTTTATTTTCTGTGGATAAACAAGGGAAACATTTGGAATATCTGAGGATAAATAAGGGACAACAGGCTGCATGCTGAGAGTTCACAGTCATTTTTTTAAATCTCTGTTTATTTCAGAAGTTTCCAGGCCTTTCACTCTTCTTCCTGGGTTGACTTTTGGGCCTCAGAGTCCTGCAGGGGTAGGTTCTCCAGGCAAGAACCGGGTATCCCTGGCCTTTTGTCTTTAAACACTAGATTTTTATTCAAGAGGTAGATGATAGTATTTTACCGGGAAAACTGCTCAGACCCTAGGGTCCATGCTTTTCTGGAAAGGTGCTGAAATACAGTAGTATTACAGAAAGTATTTTGTAATGCTACAAAACTGAACCCTTAGAATTCCCTCCCAGGGTGGAGAGAATGCAGAAGGGCCTGGGGGTAATCGGCCTGGCAGCAGACCCCTAAGGGGTGTGAGGAAGAGAGTGAGGGAGAGGGAGAGGGGAAGGGGGGAAGGGACAGGGAGGGGAGAGAGACCTGCAAAAGGAAGAGGTGGCCAAAGGGCCCTTCCCGTGTTTTTCCTTCTGCCTGAAGCACCCCCATCTCTGCCCCCCACCTCACATCTCGGGGGGCCTCCCCACCTCCCTGACTGGATCAGTTCCTTCTCTTAGTCCCTCCCCCAGGGACCTCTTTCTCAGAATCATCACACTTTTTTTTTTTTTGCGGTACACGGGCCTCTCACTGCTGTGGCCCCTCCCCTTGCGGAGCACAGGCTCAGGACGCGCAGGCTCAGCGACCATGGCTCACGGGCCCAGCCGCTCCGCGGCATGTGGCATCCTCCCGGACCGGGGCACGAACCCGTGTCCCCTGCATCGGCAGGCGGACCCTCAACCACTGCGCCACCAGGGAAGCCCAGGATCATCACACTTTGACACTTGTGATTCTTTAACATGTGTCCCCACCGGACTTAAGGCTCCTTAGTGACAGGTCGTTTGGGTCATCATTGTATCTCTGGCTTCCAGTGTCCTGTATGTTTTATTGAGTGAACCGTGTAACCTGATTTATTATTACTCTGGGTCAGCTTGTAGAACTGCAGGGGAAAGGGTGGGGCTAAAGACCTATCATGAGACGGACGAGAGGAAGTGGGGAAGGGCTATACAACTTTGGATTAGAACCCTCCTCAATTCTTAGGAACTCATCTGAGGCAGGGTAGGGTGGGAGATATTTCTAGCTCGGGGTTGTTCATTTGATGCAGTATATATATTTTTAATCCTGTGTCACCTCTGTCCTCATTTATCTGCACCTTAGAGATGTACTCCATTACTCCTAAGACTGTGGTAGACACTGATAGTCATATCCCGTTTCTGGAAGAAGTTTTAGTTGGGCATGTGGCCACCCAGAAGACATTTCCCAGCCTTCTTTGAAGATGAGTGGGGACACGTGAGCAAGCTGTGGTCCCTCTCACCCTAAGCAGAAATAATGCATCCAGCTTCCAGGTCGTGACCTTAAAAGGAGAGGGTGTGCCTTCCGCCCCCTCTCTTCCCCGTTCCCACTGGCTGCCATGTGAAACTGCTTGGGAGCCACGCTTGTCCACATGGGTGAGGCTGCACCCTGGGGATGGCAGAGCCCCGAGACCGATGTGCTGTGGGCCTGGCACAGCTGAGCATTGGCTGTTTCACCAGGGTTGCTGACGGGAGAGAGACGCATTTCTAGTTGTGACTAGTCACACCGGCTGAATCGGGGTCTGAATTCCGGCACCCAGTCCCGAGCAGGCAGAAATGATGAGAAGCACCATGCCTGGGGCGGTGCTCTTGTGGTAAAGATGTGATCGATCACCTCATCTGGAGGATAAATGACAGCACTCTGGCTATCACAGTGATTCTTATTTGGTAAGTTGGGAACCGTTCAAGAATGTCTTTCTCAGATTTGCTCTTTCCTTGTCACCGTCCTAGTTCTCATTTCCATACTTTAGAGACAGGAGTTAAAAGCTCTGCACTTGGAGCCAGGCAGCTCTGAGTTTGAAACTTCAGTCCTGCCTGTCATTTACTGTCTCACTTTGTTTCCATACCTATGCCATAGGGCTACTGTGAGAATGTAGTGAGACAATATGCCTGGAAGGCGGCCAGAGCAAACATGAAATAGGAGTTTCCTCTACTACTGTATATATGTGTACTAGTCAGGATTTTTCCCTAGCACCTGACAGAAACCTAAATGAAACTGGCTTAAGAATAAGGGAATCAATTGTCTCACATCACTGAAAAGTACAGGGCTTGGCCAGCTCCAGGCTTTAGCCAGGGATCAAATGATGTCACTGGATGTAAGCTTACTCTCTCTAGCTCTCAGGCTTATTGTGTTGGTGCCATTCTCTAGGAGGTTTTTTTCTCCATGGTTATAAGAAGGTTTACAGGTTTCCATCCTCTTTGCAGCAACTCTACCAGGGAAAGAGTCTCTCCAACAAAAGTCTGGGAAACGAGTCTCACTGGTTTTGAGTGAGAAATAACCCCATCGTCCAATCAATGCCGCTGGCCACGATACTGGGCTCTGGTTGGCCTAGCCTGGGTCACATGCTAATGTGGGTGGAGTCCGTTCCTGTTAAGCGACAGATTGTGAGTGGGAAAGACGTGGTCCTAAGGAAATTAGGGCACTCTTATTAGAAGAAGGACTACAGGCCAAGCAGGCACAACAGATGTCTTTTATAGCATGAGTACCTGTACCTAGTAAACAGTAATAAATGTGAACTGTCATGCCTCCTCCTCTCCTCGTCTTCTGGTTCATGGTCATTCTGCACCAGGATGCCAGTATATAACCATCCTTATTTATCTTCCTTTAACACTCCCTTTACACTCCCCCCTTCTAAGAAGTTGGACGTTAGACTTAATTTCTGCCGAGGCCCATATCTCCCCTGCAATTCCCTATGAATCTTCCTCCCAAGTGATTAAGGGCCTGCTTCTTACCTTGCCTCTCTCCCTCCCACCTGCTCCAGGTATCTAGGAACCGCTATTTACTAAACAAGAGGGTTACTAAGAATCTACAAAGAGCTCCAGAATCACGGTGCAGTTTCCTGTAGTTGCTATACCATCCCCATCACTTCCACATCCTTTTATATCCTGAAGATGCTACCTAGTCCAATCAGGCTGTTTAAAACCGCCAATCTGTCAGTTTGAAATCTACACGTTATTCAGTGCCAGTGGTTCAGCCGACATTGTTAGTACCCAGGGTGGTACTGTGAGAAGTCCTGCTGGGAACTGGCAATAGCGAAGGTGTTCTTTTGAGAACTGAGCTGTACTACTGAGACGATGTTCTGAGGAGAGAGAGACGTAACATCACCATAGACAGCTGAGTCCCAGTCTGGGTGGGGGGATGGGCATTAGGTGGCAAGGATGAACCGTCTGAAGCCAAAGGACAGCAGTGCAGGCCCGATCAGAGCACTGGCCCACGGGCGTGAGCTGGAGGGCCTGAGGCCTGAGGCAAGGGTCCTAGCAAGGAGGGGCGTGCTTCAGGCTCTTTCTGTCTCGTGATTTTGAATATCTGATTTCCCCAAGTCCCATTTCAGCTGCCAGGACTTCTAAGCAACCCCTCGGGCATGATTTGGCTTTAGAGGTAAAGTGAGTCTGTCTAAAGGGCAGGGGACGCCTAGCTGTGTGGATTCCTGCGTTTTGGTTGTGGTGACAATCTATTTCTCATCCAAAGTTAGTCTATGAGCATTATGGGTTTATACCTCAGCTTTATGAACCTCGTTTTTGTAAATCAGACTTGGAGAGATGGATCTGCTTCCCTCACAATGGAAAAATCCACATGAAGGTGAGTTCTCCAGGGTAGTGGGTGTTCCCTGTGAGGCGCCTGGGATAGCCTATTGGCGTTCCCCAGACAAACCCCTAATTCTCTAGGCCAAGCCACCAGCACTGTTTTCTGTAATAAATACGATAAATGAATACGCAGGAATGAATAAAAGTCAATTGTTTTTTAGATGATACATAAGTATTAAGAAAACTAAAATCTCAAATACATCGACTAGGTTTTCCTATACGTTACATTTACACAACGATTCTGATTTTACCTTTCCACAGGCAGTTGCCCAGGAGGAAGGAAAGGCGACCTGTGATAGTCTCTGGGGCTCAGATGTCTTCTCAGGCCAGGTGTCCCCTAGCAGAGCAAAGAACTGAAGAGGCAAGGGTCCTTTCCCCGCCCCTGTCTGCTGCTCCCTTTTGTTTTTATTTGAAGCATTTCTCAATAACAAATGCAAAATTAGGTTTGAATATAAAACGCTAGATGACCACTCCAGTGCAGGATTGTGTATCATTAAGGAGGCCAGGCCCAGAAAGGATGTGAATTACCTCTCATCTCCAAGGATCTGTGACGGAAGCCAAAGATCACACATAAAAGTCATCTGTGATCTCTGAGCGAAAGGCACAGCCAGCATAAACTCAGCTGCAGAATGAGAGGATCTGACCAGATGGTCTGTCACGTCCCACCTAGCGGGGAAGGCTAGTTTCTACACTCAGATCTTCCATGCTGGAAGGATTTGCCCTCTCTGCTAAGGTGGATGCAGGAAGGAAAGTCTATCATATTGTGGAATTGACCTCCTGATATAAAAAATAACTATGTTGGGATTAAGGCAGGTCAATAAAATTCAAATTGTTACCATACTTGTGGGGTAAGTTAATTTTCAAAGTTTGAGATTTCTGTGTGCTGTAAAGCTGGGGCAAACTACAGTCTTAAGTAACCAGACCTTCCCATGGGGGTGTAAAATCTGAGAGGAAGCGCAGGGAATTACTTCCCAGGCCCTGGGCCCACAGTCTGCACCCACGATGCCCCTCTATTACAGCTTCTCCTAGGCCACCCAGGTAAGTGCATTTCTTGTCTTGTGGAGGCTCTGAAATGTCTCTCTTTTTTAAAAAAAAAAATCAAGAAATTACGACTCAAGGACTTGAAACCCTAATGTTACCGGCAAAGCCTCATTTTTGCGGAATATAAAACACTCTGTCTCTTCCACTTCTAACAGTTCGTCGAGAGAAGCCACCACTAGGTCATGTTCCTGCAGCATTTCCGGGTAGCGGGACACTGCTCGCTCGATCCTGGCTGAACGCCGTACAGGAGTGATAAGCTTCATGTCTTGCACTTCCGGCATTCCGTTTATTCTGAGAGACAGCAAGAGATGCATTCAAAACCTTCTAACTTCTTTCAAAATTCTACTTGTTAGTCTTTATTTTTTTCTTATTCCCTAATAAAACACAAGAGAAATGTCTATAGCAGCTCTCGTCCTAAGGTGGACTTGCCCTCATTGTCAGAATGAACTGGGTGGTGTCCATCTGCTCTCACATGGTGTCAGCACAGGGATTTAATTGAGTGAATTGTTAAGTGTGCTTTTATTTGAAGTCAGCTACTTGGCAGTTGGTGTTTGTTTATTCCATAAACTTTCAAAGAGCTGACACGTTTTGATGAAATTGGGCCTAACACCAAATGAGGCTGGACTAATGAATTCTAAGATTCTTTCTAGCTTTGACAGTAAATTATTCAAAAAACATCTTTTAAGATGGTGGACCAAACCACAAATTGAAACTGGAACAAATCAGGCATCTTCCTGGTAAACCTGAATGCATTCCAATCACAGGCAGCCTGGAGGGTACGTTGCAGAGACCTTTCCAGGCAGTGAATCCTGGTCACACATCACAAAACCACTGATTACATTAGCCTCACAAAACTCGTGGCCAGTCTGCTGAAAACGCCCATCACCAATTCCGGAGACAGTAAGAGGTGGTCTTCACGTCAGCTGCCTGCTTTCATCCACCCACGAGCTGACTACAGTGGGGAAATGACAGGTCTGAGACAGGAGTTTAGACTGGAAGAGGCCCAGCTGTGCTTTCCAGAGAACGAAGATACAGAACTGTGGTCTTGGTGCTTTTGTTTGGAATTTTCCTTTCAAGAGCACGAACAGAGACTGATGTGACACTAATGTTTTAGAAAATGACATCGATACCCTGACACAGTTCCTTAAATTACCATGGATTCTTAACCTTACACTTGTCTCAAAACCAAACACTTCTGATACTGTGCGCGGTCTCTAACTAGCACGTGCCTGCCGCCTCCCTGTTCTCACAGGGCTATTCACAGCTCCCTCCTTCCCACAGCTCCAGAGGCTGCCTGCTTGGCAGTTTGCTCCTGCCCCCCAGGACTGGCTGGAAAGGTGGGTGGGATCTGCAAGTGCAGCACAAATGAGGGTGAAGAGGGAGGACCAATGCCAGGAGGGAGGGGTGACTCCACTCCAGCAGCCCTCCTGACTCTGGCAGCTCCTTCCTCATTGCAGGTCAGGTCTCCTTGGGGGTGGTGTGAGGGGGGATGGTGTGTGTACTGAGAAAGGACACAGATCTTCCTGGCACTGGTTCCAACCCCCCCCATCACCCTCAGCTCCTTCCCTTAACACCAAAGATGGATTAGACCCCCTGGTCCTCGTGTGAGGCAGAAGGTATCACTAATCTGATGGTATCCTGGATCTGGGGAGGTGAAATTGAGAATTGGACTTGAATTAGACCTGTGAACACAAGCCTGCTTTAGAGTTTGCTTACCTAGGGATCGGGGCGATCTGTAATTTGATACCAGGATGATTATCCTGTTCTGACTTGGTGATTTGGGGTGTTGCTGAAACCTGTTCCCTCTCTTTTGGAGAAAGACAAGACGTCCCAGACTCCATCTTCTTGGCCAGCATTTCTATTGATGTTATATTAGTTTCAGCAGCTAAAGAGTCAGAGGTAATTCCTGTGTATACAAGGTCAAAAAGAAAAGATTTAGCAATTTAATACTGAAGCTAAAAAATCAATAAAATGAAACAGCAGTTATCTACAATGATTTCTCAGTGATCCTTACGGACTCCATATACTCAATAAAGAGTAATTGATTTGGAGTGGGACCTACAACTAGTTTTTCCTGCTACATCAGGCCATCCTCCTAACCAGCCCTCCAGGCAGCCTTGGGGCCTGTGAGAATGGATCCCGGCTACCCTTTCAACATTGTGAACACATCCCCAATCTCTTATTCACTCTCGAGGGAGCTCCCTTAGTGACTAATCATTGGCCTCTTCTTACCCTTACATCACACCTTGGTTCAATTTTCCTGACTCATTAGAGTTAATTCACTTGACCTTCTGATCCCTCCCTACCCAGGTGTGACCATATGGCTATCACCTTGGACAGTAGGTGAAAAAATGTCTTGTGTTGACACAATTTGCATGATAGCCCAACCATAACAACCAAAATTAAGGGAAGGAAATCAGGCTGAGACAGACAGATACTGTGGCTGGAGGCTGAGACCCCAAGAGAGGCCAACAGGGGCCAAGAGGTGGGAAAGGCATGGATTCCTGTCTCCTCTTTTTATCCCTTTGAAGAACACTGCCACACATTATAAACAAATACCTGAATTGTAGCATCATTCTCAGCAAGAGGACCACTGAGTATAGGTACTCTACAACCTTATTCCCAAAAGTAATGGGTTAGTTGGCTGTAATTCCTCATGACGTGATTGTTCCCCAAAGGTCAATCTACCCCTTTGTTTTTTTTTGGCTGCGTGGCACGCATGGGATCTTAGTTCTCTGACCAGGGATTGAACCCAGGCCCTTGGCAGTGAGAGCGCAGAGTCTTACCCACTGGACCGCCAGGCAATTCCCTAAACCTACACTTGAAAAAGATTTGTCACCTTCTAAGATTATAAAAATAATCCATTTTATTTTCTCAAGGTAGCTTTTTTTCCCCCATTCATATAACAAATATTATAATTAACGTGTCACTCACTGTATTTGGCACATTTTTCATAGAAGAGTTCTCTAAAGGTTCTGGCCAATGACAGTAATGGTGAATTAAGTGAAATGATTCCTGAGATGGGTATGATTTAAAGGTATAACATGAATTTGGATGTATACGTGTTGGTGGGCTTGTTATGATGAAACATGTAACTTAAACCAAAGCACCTCTCCCATTTGCCTCAGTCTCTTCTGGTAAAGAGTCACTTGCTGGGCTTCCCTGGTGGCACAGTGGTTGAGCGTCCGCCTGTCGATACGGGGGACGCGGGTTCATGCCCCGGTCCGGGAAGATCCCACATGCCGCGGAGCGGCTGGGCCCGTGAGCCATGGCTGCTGAGCCTGCGCTCCGCAACGGGAGAGGTCACAACAGTGAGAGGTCCACGTACCGCAAAAAAAAAAAAAAAAAAAAAGTCACTTGCCTTCTCCTCTCACCTTCTCTCCAGGGAAGCAATACACCCTAGTCTAGGCTGCTCTGGTGGAAACCTTTGTTTGGTGTTGAGCAGTATATTTACTTGTAATAATAGAATAGAAATGAATCAGCTGATGATGAAGGCCAAAAGGGCAGGCCATGGAAACCAAGAAGCAAGAGGCATTTCAGGGGACTTACAATTCTTTTTTTACCCGCTATGTGTTCCTCAATGACTTCTACTTGAGTGGCTGGAGGGAATGAATTTAAATACAAAATAGTAGTACCTTCTGTGGTTCTGTCTGGGTCTTGCAAAATATTAAGGACAACTTTCCGCAACTCTTGTATTGGCTGGAAGGAAGAAAATACATGAACAGTAGTAAAAATATTCATGGAAAAAAGTGATCTAAGGAACTTACGCTGTTGTTCAACATCAAATAGACTTTTTATAACAGAAACATTTCCCTTTTTATCTCTTGTCTAACTATAAATAACATTTAAAAGGTTTCAGTTTTAGCTTTATGGGAAAAATAAAGGAACAAAGAAAATGTTGGTTAAATGCTGGCATGCTTGACTTTTTTTTTTTTACACAAAATTGCAGATTTTATATGAAATCACACCAAGAGATACACATTAAACTCAATAAAGTTAACTGTGGGAGGAAGAGAATGATAGTTGGCTACAGGAATAAAAGAATAAATAAAATGAGAGGCTTTGCATAGAACAACCATGACGATGTGTCATGAATGTGAAATATGATCAGACCTCCGACACTTTGAGAGGTAAATAGGTACCTCTTATTTTTGCATGGGGGCTCACATTCTCAGAGGGCTAAGACTAGTACGTATGTGGACAATGTGAAATCTCTTCACGTCCATCCTGGGCATAGAAGTCTGGATATGGCAAAAGCCGGACAAGTCCATTTTGTGGATGCATACTATACTGTAGTCCAAAAGTTAAATCTAGTCTGTGTTTGGGGTGCTGACCCTTAGCAGGCTGGACAAGTCCATTCTATGGATGACATATTTAGAGTCTCTGAGGGCAAACTAACCCATTCCTTCTTTTTTTTTTTTTTTTTTTTTTTTGCGGTACGCGGGCCTCTCACTGCTGTGGCCCCTCCCGTTGCGGAGCACAGGCTCTGGACATGCAGTCTCAGCGGCCACGGCTCACGGGCCCAGCCGCTCCGCGGCACGCGGGATCCTCCCGGACTGGGGCACGAACCCGTCCCCTGCATCGGCAGGCGGACTCTCAACCACTGCACCACCAGGGAAGCCCCCATTCTTTCTTGCTGGCGAGTTCAGAAACGAAAAGTCTGTCAAATCCATTCATTGGAAAGGTAGCTCACACACTCAGAAGGCTGAACGAGAACCAACCATGGGGAGTGGGCTCAGACACTCTTTGCTTTGGGTAAGTGCATTGATGTATTGTGGAAGTCCTTTCTGGGGATCAAGGGTTCAGCAATTCTGAGCGACAGCAAATAATCGTTCTGTTGGATTGGGATTTACTCCTGTAGACTGAAGCATCCTCTTCTGCAGAAGGCACCTCAGACGGTCTGCTGGTGGGGAATTCGAGAAACTGGCTTCAGGAGGGCTTTATCAGGAGTCTTCCCAGTCTCTCGGCTTCTTGGCGGTAGCTGCCTCTTTGGCCTTTTTACTTAATTGCCAGGTAAGCAGCGTGCATCTTGCGGAGCGACTGCTCCTCGCCCCGCTGACGTGTGCCACGCAGGGCGAGAGCGAGGTGTGCGACTGGGGGGAGTGCCGGCTTCCGACACGTAGGCTTGGGCTTCTCCGGGGTGGTGGGTCCCGTGCTCCGACGTGACACTTTTTGGTTGGTGCGAAGCTGGCGCGCTATATGCGAGCGCGAGGAATGCCGGGAGGGGCTGGCGGCGTGGGTGGTGGCAGTGACCACGACAGCGGAGACCTGGGTGGGGGGTTTGCTCATGTGGCCGCCGCCATCTTGTTTTGGGCATGCTTGACTTTAATGAAGAGATGTATTTATGGAAAGTTGTCTATAATAAAATTTCTCTAAATCAATTTTCTTACTGACTTATATAATCCCACTGAAGATGTGTTCCCACATAAAGATTCTGATCCAAAGATGTAAAGCGAGCCATACAGAAAATTTGGCATATGTTTTTAGTGTTGTCTTAACTGACTTTTTGTTTTTATTATAAAAGTCGTATATCTTTTTTATTTTATTTATTTATTTTTGGCTGCATTGGGTCTTTGTTGCTGTGCGTGGGCTTTCTCTACTTGTGGCAAGCGGGGGCTACTCTTCATGGCAGTGTGTGGGCTTCTCATTGCGGTGGCTTCTCTTGTTGCGGAGCACGGGCTCTAGGTGCACGGGCTTCAGTAGTTGTGGTGCACAGGCTCTAGAGCGCAGGCTCAGCAATTGTGGCGCACGGGCTTCGTTGCTCCACAGCATGTGGGATCTTCCCGGACCACGGCTCGAACCGTGTCCCCTGCATTGGCAGGCGGATTCTTAACCACTGCGCCACCAGGGAAGCCCAAAAGTCATATATCTTATTACAGAAAACTGAACAATAGGTCAAATTTGAAAAGGAAAACCACCCATAATCCCATCATCTAAATATAACCTTTAGTTGGCATTCTGGGCAATTTCCCCCCAGCCTTCCCTTTCTTCTTGTATTTGGTAAAATAACGTAAAAAACAATAAAAAAAACTATTATAGAATAGTAATTTTCTGATAAAATTATCTGAGATAGCCATCCTTTTTAAAGCATGTTAACCAGCATGAAGCAGAACATCATAAATGAGTTGTACATTCTCATAGGAACATGATATTTGGAGCCTGGTCTTCCTGACCTGGGACTCTGTATCAAGTAAATAACAGATACAAACTGACAACAGAGCATAAAAGCAAAGCTATCTATACATTTTTACAAAATCTAAAAGGCTGTAAACTTAAGAATGGGAATAAATGTACAGAATATACTGCAAAAGGTCTTAATTATATAAAACACTCATCAAGTGTATTTTACATTTTCACAGGCTTCTAGCTAAAGACGATGCATTGAGTACACATTTCTTTTTTTTTTTTACACATTTATTTCTAATCACTCTTGAAACGCTACTGAAATTATACTAAAGGGATTAAAAAGGAGGCAGTAACCACAGGGAATAGAAGAAACAGCAACAAGACTTTGGAAGCTCGAATGTGGAAGGAAGAGGTAAGCAGTTTGACCAACTTGAAAGAGCCAAATTCTAAGCTGGCAGTGTGGCTAAGAAAGAACCTGATTCGACCCCAGAGCCCCTGAAAGGCTGAGGAATGGATGGAGGGGTCAAAATCAGGAGGGCTCTTGAGCATCTGTCAAAAAGCAGTCAGACCTGGGAATTCCCTGGCGGTCCAGTGGTTAGGACTCGGCGCTTTCAGGGCCACGGCCCTGGTTCAATCCCTGGCTGGGGAACGAAGATCCCGCAAGCTGCGTGGCTTGGGAAGTAAGCAAGTAAATAAATAAATACGGTCAGACCTCCAAATCCACCCTGCATCCCTAAACTCCATGCAGCCCGGTGACTGTGCCCCTCCCACCTTCATCCAAACAGGACACTGGGCATGTATCCTCCAAGTCTCTGGGGGATATCATGCAAGATTGAGGGTGGGAGTGCCTACTGAAAAAAGGGATAAATGAAAGTTTCCACGCTGAAGGTTGAGACACCCAGCTCTCTCCTCCCCCATAACACCTGGTAGCCTGGCTTCTAGTTCCTGGGAAGAAGACTGGATGAGGCTTCTTCAGAGAATATAGCCAGTCTTAGAAGGAAGACCTGAAGACACTGATATGGAGGGTTCTTCAGTCAACTGACTCAGCCAAAGCACCCTACGGTAAAGCCTCATCTGTGTCCACAGTTTTTAACAAGCTTTGTAAAATCCACCTCTTCTACTGAAACAGCCCAGTTTCACTGGCATCTGAGTAAAGCATTTAATGAACAAAAGAGAACAACCCCCTACCCACCAAAAAAAAAAAAATGGTGAGAGAAGAAAAGTATTGGAGAAGAATCAGGCAATGCAGGAAGAAACGGGAATCTGAGGGTTTTGGTGAAAGGAGATCCCAGAATGACAGGCAATAAAGACAGGGGTAAAGAACAACCTGTTGAGCCTGGAACAGATTAAGAAGGGTCTGGGAGAAAAGTCTGAGAAAAAGAAATCAACAGAATATCGAATGTTTTGAAAGTATGGAGAAATTTAGATAATTATAGAAGAGTATGGGAATTAATTATATAATAAATACTCAGAAAACTAAGCGAAGGGAAAACGAGAAAATAATTTCAGGAAAATTATGAAACCATACTTGAAAGGCAAAGTAATCACAGTGTATACCACATGGCTCAATGCAAATTTCTCACATAGTCAATAACAACGTGAACACTGAATAGTGACCAGAATTTCCATATGACTCTAATGGAAATATGGAGGACAGTAAAAGTCTGCAGGGGTGATAGGGGTGTCTATGTGTGTGCGTTGGGGATCTGTGTGGGTGTGTGTGAGAAAGAAGGTTAGATCCTCATCCTGTATAGTTGGATGTCTACAAATCATGTCTAAAGAGAGAAAAATCAAGAAATAGTAATATAAGCATGTTATCTGAAACTATCAAGGTAACAAAATACTCAGTTTGCTCTGGGAAGTGGGAAATGGGAGGGGAGGGAATCAGGCCTTATGGAACAGACCTTATCAAATTATTTATTTAAACTATGTCCATGGACAAGTCTGATTCTGAACAATCATGGAAAAGGTATGGTAGAATATATGATGACATGGAAAGTGATATTATAGGGAAAAGAGTTATGAAACTATTTAATGCAGTCTGTGTTAAAAAAATTATATGTAGGGCTTCCCTGGTGGTGCAGTGGTTAAGAATCTGCCTGCCAATGCAGGGGACACGGGTTCGATCCCTGGCCCGGGAAGACCCCACATGCCACGGAGCAACTAAGCCCGTGCACCACAACTGCTGAGCCTGTGCTCTAGAGCCTGTGCTCTAGAGCCTGCGAGCCACAACTACTGAAGCCCGCGCGCCTAGAGCCCGTGCTCCGCAACAAGAGAAACCACTGCAATGAGAAGCCCATGCACCGCAACGAAGAGTAGCCCCTGCTCGCCGCAACTAGGGAAAAGCCCACGTGCAGCAACGAAGAGCCAACACAGCCAAAAATAAAGAAAAATTTATTTAAAAAAATTATATATAGACAGTGGTTTTACTAGGTTTTAGGATTAAAAGTTATTTCATAAAATAGCCCTAAATTATTGATTTATGGACATTGATGTGTTGGGTTTAATATATTTTTAGGTTCTTTAGGTGAGGTATGACTTTCTTAGTATTGGCTATTGACGTTACATTATAATTTTCTATGCTATTACTTTTCACAAGTGCTTATTTCTACAGTGAGTGTAAAGTGAGACATATTCGCTTGACAAGAAAGTGATTCTATTGGTTTACATGTAACACTATATTCTACGAAATAAATATTTTAATTAAAATGTTCATAAAGGACATATCGTACTTCATATTTTGCATATAACTTACGAAGTGAATTAGAAGCTTCAACATTACATTACATAGCCGCCATTTTGCAAACAACAGAGAAGTCGTATTAAAGAGAAGTTTTAAGAAGTCACCCACTCAAGGTAGATACTTACTCTGGCCCCATTTCTAATGGCCTCTTCATATAGCCCAATGACATCAAAGGTGCCTTTACTTGCCAACAACTTTGCTTTGCAGATCCAGAACTGAGCAAACTTTTCAGCCTCAGGAATACTGGACAAAATGGCGCCTATTTCATTAGAATGTACACCCTGGAGAAGAGAAATACACGGAGGTAATTATTACTGTCTTGCTGTTATTCTCTCCTAATATTTATCATAGAAGGTATGCAGAAATCAGTCTGGTCAATATTTTTTTGAATTAAAAAAAATTGAATTTTATTGAAGTAGTTTATATAAAATGCACCCGTTTAAATAGCATGTTTTGATGAATTCTGACACTGATCATTAAATTTTAAATTAAGAGACCAAATAGAAAAATATTTATCATAGTTGAAAGTAAGAAATATGTTCTCCATTTTTATGCAAAACCAAAACCAAACCAAACCAAACCCTGGAGTAATCAGCCATTCATGTATTTCTTACACATTCATAATAATGTGAACACTGAATGGTGACCAGAATTTCCGCTTGACCCTAACAGAAGAATGAAGGATGGCAAAGGTATGCAAGGGTCATGGGTGTATATGTGTGTGTGTGCTGGGGATCCACACAGGTGTATATAAAGATAAAGAGGGTCAAATCCCACAAAAAGGAACTTTAAAATGGCTTCACTGGTTTGGTTCCCTTCTGCCTTGTACCAAGAGTGGTGCAGTGACCTGGACCAGGAGGAATATGAAGAGCCACATGCCCAGAAACCCAGGCACTGGCACACTCAGCCAGGCAGCACCTCCTACTTCTCCTGAGACGGGAAAGACACAAGGGTAAGCTCACAGTCAAGAATCACTAATGTTTGAGGAAACCAACACTACATGAAAGAGGCATAAAACTCAAGAACCAGAAGAATGAACATTGGAGCAAACAGCTGAGGGAGCAAAGAGAAATACATTTTAAGAGTACTGTAGTCAGGACAGGAATAAAGACGCAGAAGTAGAGAATGGACTTGGGGACACGGGGAGGGGGAGGGTAAGCTGGGACAAAGTGAGAGAGTGGCATGGACTTATATATACTACCAAGTGTAAAATAGATAGCTAGTGGGAAGCAGCTGCATAGCACAGGGAGATCAGCTGAGTGCTTTGTGACTACCTAAGGGTGAGGGTGGGATAGGGAGGGTGGGAGGGAGACGCAAGAGTGAGGAGATACGGGGATATACGTATATGTATAGCTGATTCACTTTGCTATAAAGCAGAAACTAACACACCACTGTAAAGCAATTATACTCCAATAAAGATGGTAAAAAAACAAACAAACCTGTAGTCAGTATCTTCAGAGTGATAAGAGAATATTGCCGTCATAAAACTAGAACGAATGCTGTGAAAAAGAATCAATAGAAAGGCAGAACAGTGGCATGGACCCTGCTGAAGAATAAACCAGTGCACTGAAAATTTGGCTGTGGAATTCTTCCAGAACCCAGTGCAACAGAACAAAGAAATAAAGAGTATAAAAGAAAAGTTAAGAGTTCCGGAGGATACATCTATTACTCAAGAATTCCAATAGCCATGTAATAGAATTTCTAGAAGAAAAAGTAGAGAAAGAACAAAGCAGAACATACACTCAAAGCAGTTGTAGAAGAAAATTCCCAAGGACTGAACAAAGAAACAAGTGTTCAGACTGCAAGGTCCTCAGAGAGCTAAGCAAGATGGATGAAAAAAGACCCATACTTAGAAAACCAAGGACGGAATTCCCTGGTGGTCCAGTGGTTAGGACTCCATGCTTCCACTGCAGGGGGCGTGGGTTGGATCCCTGGTCGGGGAACTAAGGGCCTGCAAGCTGCATGGTATGGCCAGTTACAAAAAAAAAAGGGATAAAAGGAAAATCTTAAATCCTTCCAGAAGGGAAAAAAAGGATTACCTATACAGGAATGAGAATTAGATTGACATGAGACTTTAATAAATCAACAATTCCAGATGTAAGAAAGAAAATGAAAGAGTAACTTCAAATTTTCCAGGGAAGATCATGTGAATTTAGAAATTTCCCCCAGCCAAACTATGAATCCAGCAGGAGGGTGAAATAATGACATTTTTACAAGCATAACAACTCAGAAAGTTTACCATTCAAAAACATAAAGTTACTAGTGAACAAACTTTAGAATTCAAGTGGAAGACTTGAAACAAAAGTAACCACGAGAAGAATATATAACTTGCATACCATGTTTGAACTCACACTTACCACTTTCTTTTGTGATTTCAATTTATATGCTTTCGTTATGAAATAAAGAAAACTGGATAAAGAGATGAGGGAAAATGAACCAAAAAATAATTCATGTAAATTGAATTACAAAATAAAACGGCAGAGATAAAGTTAAACATATGCGTAATTATTACAACTGATGTATATGGGTTAAATGCACTTTTTTAAAAGCAGGGAGTTCCAGATTTGGTTAGAGAAATTAAATTGTATGTATTCATGAGACATACCTTTAAAAATAAAGGAATAGAAAAAAATTTACTAGACAAATTGTAAGAACAACAAAGCAGGTGTGGCAAGATTAATATCAGACAAAAGAAAAATCAAAGCAAGTCATGAATCTTTAGTACCTAACAACGTAACTTTGAAAAGTAGAAAGTAAATGTTGACAGAAATACAAAATGAAATTATCAATCACAAATCACAGTGCCAGGGACAGACTCTGGTATATTTCTTTCAGAGAGCAATGGGTACCCATGTAGAATTTTCTGTTCAACAGAGAATACGTATCCTTTTCAAACACTTTTGGAACATTCACCAAGACTGATCAGACATTAAGACCAGAAAGAAAATTTCAACATTCACCAACCACAATGCAGTATAATTAAAAATTGACACCCAGAAAAAACAAAAAAAGAACCCCCCAAAACCCAACACCAACAAAACCAACTACATATCTGGGAGTTAAAAGATACTCTTCTAAGATAACTTTTGGATTAAAGAACTCAAAATGGAAATCTCAAACTAGAAACGAAAATGAGAACATGTCAGTTATTAGGCTATGATCTCTTAGCTCTAAACCCACCTTTTATCCTCTGCTTTGTTGTGCAGAATTCTGTAAATGTGCTGGAATTCTATAAATCACTTTCTGCTTTGACAGCAGTTCTCTGATGGGCTCGGCCAGTATGGGGCACTAGAGGGAGGTTGCAGGGCTGGAGAAGAGAGGGGACTGCCTCTTTCCCATTTGCTTTCATCACCCCAGCAATGGTCCTTCACTGTGGCAGCAGCAGTTGGTTCCAGCCTCTACCTTTTTACACTGGCATTCACAGACTCTGCCTCACTGTGCTCCTTCAGAGGCAAAAGCACCAACCGGCTAGCTAGCATCGTTTTCTCAAGGTCTGAATCCCAGCCCTGCAGGGCCCCTCCTCCAGCTCCGGTGGCACCAGCATTGCTAGTAGTATGCCCTCCTTAGAGCTGGAGTCCCACTTCCACCAGGGTTTGTCTCTCCTAGCTGCTAGGTTCTGATATCCCCAACCTCTCTTTGTTCCCCTTTCTTCCTTGAAGGGTCTGCTTCAAGGACACTCACCTAAGACACTGTGAAACCAACCTTCATATTCCATTCTTTCTATTGAGATACCTTGTGTTTCTGTTTTTGACTTGACTCTGATACAAAACATTACCTAGTCAAACATGAAGGATATGACCAAAGCTAAATTCAGAGGCAAATTGACAGCACTAAAAAATATTTTTAATAAAATAAGAAAGACTGACATAAATGCTCTAAGCTTTCAACTAAAAAAGCTAGAAAAGAAAAATAAACATAAAAATAGATGCAGACACTGATGCAAGAGAAAAAAATAAAACCCAAAAGATGGCCTTTTAAAAAGATGAATAGAGAAATCTTTAGCAAGTCTGATTTAAATAAAAGGCACAGAATTACTACAACTGGTTCAAGAAATACAAAACCTAAATAGACCAATGACCATGGAAAAAATTGAAAAAACAGAAAATTATCCCCCAAAGTCCAGATGATTTTAGAGGTAAGTTCTTACCAAACCTTCAAAGAACAAAATAATTCTAATGAATCTCAATTGCAAATAAAGTATTTTCAGGGTACAGGAAAAAAGGAAAATACCCAACTCATTTGACAAAGCCAGCATAATACTGATACTAGGAAAACACAAGGAAAGACAACCAAAGAACACACATAAAAATCTGAAATAACTGCAACTCACAAAACCATATACTTCATTTCTCTACATACCTATACTGTTAAGCAAATGCATAAAAACTGTCTGGAAGGATAATGGGCAGTAGTGGTCACCTCCAGGGAGAAGCCTGGGGTGCGTACCTTGTGTGTGTGCGTGCACCTGCGCAAGTGCTGGGAGTAATTTACCTGTATTATCTGAAATGCTTTTAATAATAAAAATGTATTCAGGTATTTTTTTAATGCAATGAAAACAAGAGAAAGGACAAACAAAGAACTGAAGTTTAATTCCACAAAAGAGTAGTTAATGTTTAACTGAATCTAATGAAAAAACTACCCAGAGTAGACCTAATTTGAAGGTTTCCTTTTTTTTGCTGATATACAATACTACCAGTCAAACGACAGAACTGAGTTTGCTTCAGGCAAGGACCTTAGTATAGAAGTCTATCCAGTTATTTTTTATTAATATATTTTTCCTTCAAGGAATATCCTAAGGATCATACCCTTTGCTTACCATTTACTTTATCCTTATCTGCAAAATCCAAGATACAATTTAGATGCCATTCATAGCTACCTAGAGACGTTAGGATAATCTAATTCTACATGCAGCCTTGCCTTTTGACTTTAGCTTCATTATCTAAATGTCAAATGTTTACTCTTTGGACCTCAATACCTGAAGAAGGCAGAGTTCCTTTTGAATCCCTCTGGAGCCAGGCTAGTTGGGTTAATTTCCCAACTTCTCTGTGCCTCCGCTTCATTTGTAAAGTGAATATCGTAATAGTCATTATGTAATTGTATGAAATAATATAAGTAAAGTGCTTAGAACAGTACCTGGCATACAAGAGTCATTATTTAAGTACAGGTTTTTTATTATTACTATCCTTCCTCTCTATTAAAAGGAGGAGCTAAATTTCTGCTTAGACAGAGGTTATCTCCCCTACACTATATTTAACAAAAATGTTTAAAAAACTCTAAGATTCAGCAAAGCTTTGGGAGCTTACTGTTCTCACTCACCCCTTCAATGAGCTGCAGACATTCTGTCAGAGTGTTGTTAATTTTACTGGATAGTTCAAGTTGTGCTTTCTTTTCTTCCTCTTCTTTTTCCATACTCTTCCAGAATGAAATATTCATTTCCTCTATTATTTTTCTTTTTGTTTTAAGTTCCATAGGAGGCCGTTTATAGATCCTCCCCTTAGATTTCTGCCATTCTTCCAACTGTTTCCTGTTATACAATTAAAAAGGGGGATGGTTTTAGGGGTCTTTTTTGGTACACGGTTAAGCTTCTAAAGTATGACATGCATAGATTATCACTGAACACCTTCAACTAGAAAGTCAGGAGAATGTTTTAAAAATAATTTACCAATTGGTATTGGAAGCACTGGTTGCCCCCACCCTTCAGAAGGCAGATGCCAGACGGATTAGTTGGATTACAACAGGTGGTTAGCATCTCAATCTTCAAACTCCTTAATTTCCTGTTTATTTTCCAATATTTTTCTCTGAAAATTTTTACCTGTATGCTACTCCTGACAAATTGCTGTCCTAAGACATCCCTCCATCTCTGAGATCATTAACTCAGCACTCCATTTCTCTTATCATGAGCTTTGTATCTGCCACTCAACCAGACTCACCAAACCTGTATTCTGCCCTCAGCAGGGTCGTGGCCACTCAGAGTGACCCACTTTGCCCAGTTCCTTAGCCCTCTCCTACCACACATGACCCCCTCTTCCCCAATGAGATCAATAATTTCAGGGCTCTTTTCTTAAGTAGCTAGTCTCTGATGGTGCCACGTCCTAATCCTCGCTCTCCCCACACTGTTCACTCTCCACTCCTGCTCCTAGGCAGTCCATAGACTAGTGTTGAAGGAGTCACCAAGACATGTAGGCCCAAGCATCTGAATGTAGGCTCTTCAGTTTCTTTAAATTACAACTACATGTTTATGACTCACAAACGTACATTTCAGCCCAGATCGCTCTCTAGGGTCCCAAACTTTGTAAACTCCAGTGCCTAACTGATAACTTTTATTTGATGTCTGGCAGGCATTTAAAATTTAATATTGTTCAAAACGAAGCTCTCGATTTTCATCTCCAAATCTTTTCCCAAACAGCCTTCCCTACATTGGTAAACAGTGGCCCAATCTACCCAGTTGCTAGGGCCTAAAACGAGGAGCTGTCTTGAGTAGTCCTTTCTTTTCCCCACGTCCAATACATCATCATATAATCAGTATTGATTCTATCTCCACTACCACCATTCTTGTCCAGATCACTGTCACCTTCTGCCTGAAATGCTGCAGCAGCCTCCTAACTCATCTCCTTCCTTCCACTCTAACCCTTCTCAAATTCATCCTGTGCACAGCAGCTAGTGATCTTTATAAAGTAAACCAGTCATGGCCAGGTACTTTCCATGGCTCTTGGAATAAAATTCAAAATGTTCTCTGTGGCCGGAGGTGCAGTGCAGGTTGGTTCCTGCCTACAACCTCATGTTACACCACTCTCCCCCTCACTCACTGCCTTCCAGGAGCTCTGGCATTTTTTCCGTTACTTAACCCAAGCTCATTCCTCCCTCAGGGTCTTGTATTGTCTGTCTTCAGTCCTCTGCTCAAATGATAACTCCTTGAAGAGGTAATTTTCTGTAATTATGCTGTCTTAATCAACATGTTGATTTTCTATCTTTTCCACTAGAATCCAAGGTCTATGAAGACAGAAACCTTGGATGTCCCAGTGCCTAGCATAGTGTTTAGAACACGTGTTTAATTACAGTAAAATTCACCTTTTTTGGTACACAGTTCTGTGAGTTTTGACAAATGCATGAAATCATGTGACTGTGACTACAATCAAGATATAACACCCTCAAAAATGCCCCTGTGTTCCTCGGTGGTCAACCTTGCCACCCATGCCAGCTCCTAGCAGTCACTGATCGCTTTGCTGTCCTTATAGCTTTGCTTTTTCCAGAAAATCAGTAACTATCAAAAAAAAAATTTATTTATTTTTGGCTGCATTGAGTCTTCGCTGCTGCACACAGGCTTTCTCTAGTTGCATCGAGCGGGCTACTCTTCGTTGCGGTGCGCATGCTTCTCACTGCAGTGGCTTCTCTTGTTGCAGAGCAGGGGCTCTAGGCGTGCGGGCTTCAGTAGTCATGGCACGTGGGCTCAGTAGTTGTGGCTCGTGGGCTCTAGAGTGCGGGCTCGGTAGTTGTGGCACACGGGCTTAGCGGCTCCGTGGCATGTGGGATCTTCCCAGACCAGGACTTGAACCTGTGTCCCCTGCACTGGCAGGCAGATTCTTAACCATTGCGCCACCAGGGAAGCCCCCGAGAAAATCAGTAACTATTAACTCTCTTGTTTCTCCCTTGATTTCTCAGCACAGTCCACACAGTGCTTATATTAGCCCTAACTGCTTCCCCTTTACCTTCACCGGCTTCATGATAGAAGCTGAGTCATCTGGCATGTGTTTCCCCTATGTTCCCGGCATTCTTATCTCCTTAGCCTTGCTTCTAATCATAAATGAAGAGGGAACTTGCTTTTTCTAAAGCTAACATATTCCTAGGACCTGGCTTTATTATTCTAGTACTTTCCATATATACACCAGAAAAAATGTTCCATAATAGTAGACTATGACTGTGTGCTGATCACTGTATCTCCCAGTGTAGGTGCTAAAGGAACACTCGAGGAATGAGAGAGTGATCTATCCTTCTCCACAGACTCCTCCTATTTTTTGTCATCAAACTTGGCCCAACTGTAATCTGTCTTAGGATCCATCGTCTGTTATCTGGTCTACACTGCAAAGCTCCAGGGTAGGGACCCTGACCTCCTCATTCACCAGCTCAAGGCCTTTGCATTCAGTTTTCTTTTTGCTCAGAAGACTCATCCTTCTTCCTGTCACTGTCCTTTTTTTTTGTGGTACGCGGGCCTCTCACTGTTGTGGCCTCTCCCACTGCAGAGCACAGGCTCCGGACGTGCAGGCTCAGCGGCCATGGCTCACAGGCCCAGCCGCTCTGTGGCATGTGGGATCTTCCCGGTCTGGGGCATGAACCCGTGTCCCCTGCATCGGCAGGCGGACTCTCAACCACTGCGCCACCAGGGAAGCCCTCTGTCACTGTCCTTTTCCCAGTCCAGATGTCACTGTTCAAAGTACCTCCCCTGACCTTTCTATCTAAAGTCATCCCAGCCTCCCTCTCTCAATCGCATCACCCTGAATTAAGTTATTTTCTGTCTCTTCAGGAGGGCAGAGAGCTTGTCAGTGGTGTTCAGGGCTGTATTCAGAGAATAAATCCTGCCCTCACTTCACTCTGCTATACCTTTTAGCTATCATCTAATTTTACATGTTCCTTTTGCCCTTGCCAGGAATCTCCTTATTTTCTACTCCAATCCAGTGTACAGAGGTGCTTCTCCTGGGAGGTTCACCACATCATCAGAATATGTCTGGTCCTGTTCAGAAAGTGTATGAAATCCTTTGGCTCAGTTTCAAGCATCACACATGTTAATGTTAACTCCCAGCAGCCTGAGATTCTGACTTCTAACATCTGAACTCTGTATGTGAACTGATTACTTCTCTCTGCCTTAGCGTACTTTCCAAAACTTGGCCTGCTCAGACTCATAGAAGTTTCCTGCTCCTTCTTCTCTGATAACTTTTTGGATTGCACATTAGTTGGCCTGACAAGGGGCTACCATGTCTGCACTTCCTAGCAGTGTAAGTTCACTACTCTGGCTCCTCCTACCCTGCCTCTTCTGTTGCTGTTCAGTCCCTGCAGGACACTTCTTGCATGAATGGTCTACCTCTGCAACCTCTACTTCTTATCCAACTGTTCTGTTTCAATTTCTTTTTTAAAAAATAAATTATTTCAAGCGTACAGAAAATTACAGAGAACAATTTGAACACATGTACGTACCACCCAGCTCTATCAAGTCTTCATATTTGCTTTGTCTTTTTTTCAGAGTTACAGCTAAAAATTACTCAGGAGCCATTATTTATGACCCATCTCCTGACTTTAGCACTCCTGATGGTCAATTTGCCTAGTCATCTTACTTTGCAAAATTTTGGAATTAAAACAAAGTACCTTCGATCCTCTGCTGTGGTCTTCTTATTTGGATTAGTTTGGGTCCCATTTGGGAGTCCTCTTCCATTTACGGTTGTGCCACCAGCTTGAGTTCTGGGAGCTGTCTTGTTTAGAAAACAGTTCTGGGGAAGAGCCCTTTTCAACTTGGAGTCCAAAGTCCGTGCTTTTTGTTGACAGCTGTTGTTGCATTTATTCCCTTTGGCTCCATTTGCTCTTATGCTAGGGGTGCTTGGAATGACTGAGTTAAAGCTGCCAACTGTCAAATTAGGCCTTTGGCTTATGGCTTTTGATTTTTGCAGTACATATGATGTCCGACATCTACAACAAGCTTGCGTGGGTTTATGATCTTGCTTTGTGTTTGGATGTCTGTTGTTACATCCTCTTTGAAGCACTTTGGGGTATGTGCTGGGTTTGCTATGTTTTACTTTCTGTTCAGTAACAGTGCATGACTGTAACTTAGTTTCATTTGGTCTTTCATACTTACCCCTATTAACCTTTATATTCTTTATGTCCTTAACCACTGTTTTCTTTGATGCTCGAGTCCTGTTAAGTGTCTGGACAAAGTGAGAGGAAACTGTTTTTGGGGGTTTCCCCCCTGGTCTTGCAAGATCTGTTCCTCTAGGGAGTTGCTGAGCCTTCTCTGGTGGAATCCTGATCTGTGTGTCTTCGAGGAATTGTTTATTGACTCTGTCTTTCAGCACAGCACCGTGCACTGACCTTTTGCCCAAGACTTCTTTAGTAGGAGCCACACTGCTCTTAGTTTGATTAGTGTTTGGCTTACTGACGGTGCCTAATTCGGGATTTGGCTTCCCCCCAGAGTCTGGTGAGATCTGGGGCGAGCTCTCCCTGTTCATCTCTTTTAGGCAGCTGCCCAAGGGTTCATCTCCGACACGGGTGTCCACAGAGTCTGTACATTTAGCAGGTCCTTGTTGTGTTACCTGCTGCTTTTTAGTTTTCAATTCCTGTATACTAAGTGACCCCATGGTTTTTCTTGACAGTTCTCCAGTAGTGGATGATCCAAATTCATGGTGGTGTTGACTACTTCCGGAAGGCTTACGGTTTGGGTTAGAAGAAACACATTCTGAAGTGAGCCTTTTTCTGCCCAGAAGTTTTGGTGGCTCCAACTTTGGCCTCTGGGACCCTGTGATACTGGCAGGTCTGGACTGATGTTTAATGTTGATGGGTCTTGTAGCTTTGACAGGCAAAGCAACATGGTTGGTAACATCCTTTTTAGGTCTAATAGTCTAAAAAGACAGAGAAAGATATGAAAAAAGTAAACTCATAACAACAGTCCACTGTTTTTAAAATAAAAAAATTAGTTATTTTGTTTATAATTTCATTTAAGAGACTTGAATCCTGAGAAAATAAAAGACTCACTAATAGATGATTTTTATAACTGGAGTTCCTATTAGAAATACATTAGAATCTTTTGGCTTGATAGAATTCAGCAGAGATGCAGTGAACACATAAAAATTGCTGTTTACAAAAATAAATTTGGCTCCATCAAACAAGTACTTGCTGAATGCCCATTATATCCAAGTGAAGTGTCATTCTAGGGACTCTGGAAAGATACATACATAATAGACTTATGTTAGGGTACCTCCCAAGTTCCTCCTAGTACTTTGTATTGCTACACTAATTTTCTTAAAACAACACTGCCTTTGTAAAGGTCAGAGTGTCACTCAAGAAACTTTGTCTCATCCTGGAGATCAGTGGTATGGATATGCTGGGAGTCCTGAGATACTCTGGAACAGTTCTGAATAAGTACCTAACATCTCAGCAGAAAGTCAGTCATATTTGTGAAGTCAGGAAAGGGTTTTAAGGTTAGATTGTACATTATTAACAAGTAAATATTTCAGTCATGTGATTTAATTTTGGATAAGAAAGGTAGGACTAGGTTGCAGAGAACTTTTAAAACTAGGGAGGGGTGTTTAGAATTAATATGGTAAATAACAGGGACAGGCCACTGTGGATTCTGGAGTGTCTGCATTGAACGCAGTTACTCAGAAAGGAGAATTTGGCAGAGATTTGTAGACTATCCAGGGAAAGATATGGCAGTGCTAGAGTTACTGTCCTCTATTTTTGGTTTGATAATATGATGAATAATTACTATGTAAGCTTTGTGAATGTGTAAAGGACGTCTGTAACTAGAACCACTTGTCCTTAAGGGCGAAGAGATGGCCACCCTAGGATGGCCGGGGCATGTGCACTGTTGCTCATGGGTACTCTAGGGGAGCGCTGGGGGCGGGAGGCAGAGAGACAGACGGTGTGCTCACGTGGCCACAGCTGGGTTACTCCTTGAGCCCCAACATTTACATCAACCTCGGCTCTCCCCATTATTGCTCATTACTGCTTACTGAAGAGGCAGAGATGTTGGTATAAACTTTCCAATTCCTTACTCGTTCTTTTTTGTATATTAAAAAAATATCGACATATAATTTGTACCCCAGTCACCATTTTAAAGCATACAATTCAGTGGGTTTTAGTATATTCAAAAGACTGTACAACCATCGCCACTAATTCCAGAACATTTTCATCACTGCAGAAAGAAATCCCACATTTGTTAGAAGTCACTCCCCATTTCCTCCTCCCCACGGATCTGGACAACCAGTAATCTATTTTCTGTCTCTATAAATTTGCCTATTCTGGACATTTCATATAAATGGAATCATATAATATGTGGCCTTTCGAATCTGGCTTCTTCCACTTAGCATAATGTTTTTGAGATTCACCCGTGTTGTGGCATGTATCAGCACTTCATTACTCTATTTTTTAAATAATAAACTTTAGGGCTTCCCTGGTGGCGCAGTGGTTGAGAGTCCGCCTGCCGATGCAGGGGACACGGGTTCGTGCCCCGGTCTGGGAGGATCCCACGTGCTGTGGAGCGGCTGGGCCCGTGAGCCATGGCCGCTGAGCCTGCGCGTCCGGAGCCTGTGCTCTGCAACGGGAGAGGCCACAACAGTGAGAGGCCTGCGTACCTAAAAAAAAAAACAAACAAAAAAAACCCAAAAAACAAAAAACCCCAAAAAAACCCACTTCATTTTTAGAGCAGTTTTAGTTCAAAGCAAAATTGAGTGGAAGTACAGAGACTTCCCATATATTCCTTGCCCCCACACAGGCACGTCACGTCTTTTTATGGCTGAATAAATATTCCATTTTATGGCTATATCACATTTTGGTTATCTATTCAATTGATGGACATCTGGGTCATTTCCACCTTCTGGCTATTATGAATAATGTTGCTATGAATATTTGCTATAAGTTTTGTGTATTTGTGTGTGTGTGTATATCTCTGTTTTCAACTCTCTTGGGTACATATCTAGGAGTGGAATTGCCGGGTCATATGGTAGCTCTATGATTAACTTCTGAGGAACTGTCAAACTATTTTCCAAAGGTACTGCACCATTTTACATTCCCACCAGTAATGCATAGGGGTTCTAATTTCTCCACATCCTCCCCAACACATATTATCTGTCTTTTTGATTATAACCATCCTAGTGGGTGTGAACTGGTATCTCACTGTGATTTTTATTTGCATTTCCCTAATGTTGAGCATCTTTTCATGTCCTTATTTCCCATTTGTATACTTTCTTTGGAGAAATTTCTATTCAGATCCTTTGTCCATTTAGAAATTGGGCTGTCTTTTTATTGTTGAGTTGTAAGAGTGCTTTATTTATCCTGGGTCCTAGATCTTTATCATATATAAGATTTGCAAATATTTTCTCTCTTGTACAGTTTTTATATCTTTATTTTAGATCAGCCTGGCCTTGCTAACTTACTGTAAGTGGTAGAACTGGTCATGCAGTTAGTTTCAAGTACTTCATTGAGAGAAAAACTAGGCTTAGAAGAGTCATTAGGCTAGCAGAATAGCCTGCAATCAATAGGCAAATACACACCATTCGAGCTGGAAGGGATTTTGGAGATCATTAAATTGAGCCCCTTCATCTGAGAGGGAACGTGAGCTGCCCAAGGTCAGGCAGGGTGTTAAGAGGCAGGGTTGGGGATAGAACTTCAGTCTCTGACTCCTGGCCTCAGACAACTCACGTCAGATCTGATTAAAAAAAAAAACAAAGACAGAATGTACAAGAAGGAACAAGTGACACAAACTGAATTTGGTCACTTCATTCTGTACACATGAAGCCAGAGAAGGGAGAAAATTCACAAAGGATATGACAAGGGTTTAAATCAGGAGAGATTTACTGCATCTGTACTAGGCACTGTGCTAGACAGCAAGGGGATACAAAGATGACAAGATGACACATGCCCCTGAGGAGTGCTAACAGAAAATTATGATACGAAGACATGAGGGCTGTAATAGGGCTGGGAGGGATTGTAAAGCTCATCTGATTGGTGGTTTTCAAGCATTTTTGTTCATATACTCCCAAAATAATTTTGACAAACTCTGTGCCTTCCTATACTTTTAAAAGTTAATAGCTAACATTTTTTCATCATTAGTTTAAATAGCTGCAAATATGTAATTTCAGGCACACTGTCAATATTGACATTTCAAGATGAAATGAAATTTGATACCCACTATAATCTATTTAAAAACTATAGAAACACACTCTTCTTTAACAACTGAAAAGATAATTCCTTTCTTTTTTCTCCTGGTCTGTTCTCATTCCAGTTCACCACAAAATTTTTATACTAGATATTTGTGCTTGGAAGTTTATAATCCATTACCCTATCATACTTCTCAACAAATATATGTCTATAAGTTTACCTTAATCTGTATTTACCATAACTATAAATAATTCAGCAAAAGAAGATAAATGTTACCAATTTTGATCAATAATTATTAAGTATAAAGAGTAAAATACTTTTTCATAAAGAAATGGAAATATCTCTTAGTGAGTTGGCTGGAGGTTTCCCCCCACAATTAGTTCATGTATTCACTGGAAGACATTATATTACTTATTGCTAGAATGAGACAGAGGTCTTCATCAGTTTTATTCCTTTGGCTTTTTAAATAAAAACACAGAAAATTTGTGCACATTATCAAGTAGATGGGAATAGAAGATGTTTTGTTACAGCAATTACAGTCAATTCTTTGAACTCATCCAGAGGCATATGCTGAAAGTCATGCAGTGATCTCTCAGCAAAAAATTATTTTTAATGTTCTTCCACATGACAATGTTGAATGCAAAGAACTGGAAGCTGCTTGAACTGCAAAAGGCTTTCTGAACATCACCACCATTATTTCAAATTGTCCCTTGATTTTGTACTTTGGAGGTACATATTTCCATCCCTGGGCAAAACAAGCAGAGAAAGAACTGAAAAGTGGAAGAAGGATGACAAGGGAGTGTCAAGGGAGGTGGGAAAGGAGAAACTGAAGCACATTTGACGACAAATCAATTTTGGGCAAAAGCACATACGGAAGCTGAAGATGTGGAAATTGGTTCTGTTAAAATGTGTACCTGCTGGAGATGCTTTATGCACCTCCAGAGGAACATATATCCCAATATGCAGACACTTCTAAATGTACTTCAATCTGCATTAACTCAATCCTTTCAAACAACTCTATGAGAAACCTCCTATTATTCCCATCTCACAGATGAAGTTAAATAACTTGCCCAAGGTCCCTGAGCTAGAAAACAAAGGAGTCAGGATTTGGACCAAGGCAGTTTCTTAACTATTATACATTACTGTTTCTCAATAAATCCAAGAGGATGGCTCCAAGGAATCTTTTCAAATACGTTAAAACTCCTGATAGGAACAGAAAATGAAAAACTTCTTTTGTGTGTTCCTTTGTGGGCCAGAATGAAACTGAAACAGTTATGGTGAGGCTGTTAATTTCAAAAAGTGAGGCATGGTAACAGTACACTAAGAGTATGCCAGAAAAGCTTTGTTCAGGTCCTTATTGGCTGTATAAATGTGGCCAATCTCCTTGAGCCTCAGTCCTCTCATCTGTAAAATGGGAATAATAATATCTATAATCTAGGGAAGGTGCTATAAAGTCCTGGCTTTTGCAAGATAGTTTTGATTTATGCCTGTTGGCCCAACATATTAATAGCACTTCCTTTTACTCTCAAAGGTCTCTGGACATTAAATCATATGACCACCCTGCTTATAGCGTTGTTTTGAATATTAATTGAGATATTGTATGTAAGGTGTCTCATCCAGTATCTGCATAATAATAAGTACTCAAATGTTAACTCTTATGGTTATATATAAAAAATGTTTTATAAATTGTGAAGCCTTATACAATTGTAATGATGATTTATTTGCCTAGTACGTTGAGTTTCTCCCAAGTTCCATAATTGCCTTCCCCACTTCATTTTTATCTTCACTACTGTGATATCTACCGTAAAGAGTAGGTATCACCTCATTTAAGAGATGATTTACTGAAATCAGTATTGTCGGCTTCGAGTGAACCTTCTGGGAGCTCTTAATGAGGGCCCCTTCCAACAGAGTTAAGCCTTGCATGCTATACCAGTTAAATCTTCCTAAAGCAGAAGTCTAATCCAGGGGCTTCCCTGGTGGCGCAGTGGTGAAGAATTCACCTGCCAATGCAGGGGACACGGGTTCATTCCCTGGTCCGGGAAGATCCCACATGCCACAGAGCAACTAAGTCCGTGCGCCACAACTACTGAGCCTGTGCTCTAGAGCCCATGAGCTACAACTACTGAGCCCACATGACACAACTACTGAAGCCTGCGCGCCTAGAGCCCGTGCTCTGCAACAAGAGAAGCTACCTCAATGAGAAGTCCACGCACTACAACGCAGAGTAACCCCCATTCTCCGCAACTAGAGAAAGCCTGCGCAGCAATGAAGGCCCAACACAGCCAAAAATAAATAAATAAAAAATAAAGATTAAAAAAAAAGTCTAGCCCAGTAATTCTCAACTGTTCACATCATCATGCACCACTTTTGCTTTCTATGCATTTTCTATCCTCCACAGTGTCTAATGATGTCACGTGTACACATAACATATATAATCTATATATGATATATACATGCCTATGCATATAGGTATATATGTATATGTGTGTGTGTCTGTGTACATTTAATGAACGAATCATTAAAACTTATGAAAACTGGCACCAGTGTCACACTTTGGGCAACATTATTTCAATTACACTTGAACTTAGATAAAACTATGGTTTTAAAAATTAAAGTTGGGATTTTTATTGATTATTTTATTGCAGATGAACAATTTGTGCCATTTTCAGGAGGATAATTTCTCCCATTTTAAAACCTTAAGTATGTTAGGATCTTTTTATCATTCCATCCACAGTCTAGCTGAACCGAACTGATTGGGAAGCACAGGTTTGTTAAGTACCTTGGAAGATCCAACACAGATGTTCTCTTTTAATGACTACTGAGCTATTTAACTTCATGGCAGCATACCAAAGTAGTTAAGACCATGGGCTCTCAGCCTATCAACCTATTAAGAGATTAATAACTATGTGACCATGGGAACTTAACCCTTCTGTGACTCAGTTCCCTCATCTGTAAAATGGGCTACTAATAGTCCTACCTCATAAGGTTGTAAGGACTTTTCTGACTTAATGCAAGTCAGAAAAGTTCCAGACACATAGTAAGTATTCAATAAACGTTAAGAGGACAAAAGTGCACTTAAAGATTTTTTTTGGCTAATAAACTGAACTATAGTATGTTGTACTTTTCAAAAATGATAGTATTGCTTACTAAACCAAACTGTTCTTATATTTATGTAAATACCTTTGAAAAACATGTTCTTTAGGTTGTTAACATGGTTGTTATTTTTATTGCTAATCATCCAAAACGGATATTTTTTAAAAGACTAATTTCTACTTACAGATTTAGAAGGTGGTAGATTCGGGCAATTATTCTTGGCTTTTAGATAAGGCCTATAAAAGATGAAATAAGATTAATTCTTGGTACAGAAGAATCAGCAAGGCTTGGGAAGTACAGTGATTAACAGTACAGTGATTAAAAATTTTTACGGTTAGAATTTTAAAGCATTAGAATTTCCATATATGGTAAAAAAAAATTCAAAAATTATGACTGATAGAAAGTCTCCTTATCATCCCTTCCTCAGTCCTATTATTCTACTCCTCAGCGACCACAACCACTGTTGCCCATTTTTTTCTGTGATCCTTTCATAGATGTCCTATGCATAAACATAACATTCTAACAGTATTAATAAAATATGTGTTTTCTTCATATCTGCATAGTCTTACTCAGTGGAACATCATTCCGGGAACACTGCAATGTGCCAGGCACTAGAGATTCAATGCCAAATAAGATAATTAAATGCTTCTTTAAAAAGCTTGTTTTCTATGACTATGAATCTGTTTCTGTTTTGTAAATAAATTCATTTATATTAAATCAACTATAAGTAAGAAAAAAACTTGCTTGTTTTGTAAGTATCTTCACATAGTGAATTTTCAGGTGGGGAAAGTGATATAAATAAAAAATACTGAGGCACATATGAAATCTAGCTAGTGAGAGATAAAATGCAAAAAAAAGAGAAAAACAGAGAATTTAGACTCAGTCTTCACAGATCATAAACTGACAAGACTAACAGGGACTTTGATCATGACTTGATGCTTGTTTCTCCCATCTTGGATGTATGTAAGTCCTGGGAAGGCAGGGAGCGCATACCTTCAGAAGCAAGAGTGACTGATACATTATAGGTATTAAATAAATATATGTTGACTACATGAATTAGGTTTATTTAATCAAGGAAATAGAGTCGAGTAAAAACCCAAAGTAAAAAGAAACTAAAACAAAGGGTGAAAGCTAACTTTGTAAAAATTGGTTTTCAAATAAAAATTTAGCAACATGTTGGGTAGAAAAACATATCAATGCTAAGGCAAGTGAGATAACACCATTTAGATGACAAGATGCTGACAAAAGATCAAAGTGAAGCAGTCATATTCTGTTCACCTCAAGAGTAAGTGCTAAGAGGGAGACCAAAGAGCACTGTCAGGCTGGAGGATGTGGGTATGCAGCTAATGGAGGACGGATTGAACCGGCTCTCCTGCTTTAGAGAGAAGCACCAGAACCAGGGTCACTCAACTCCTCGGCCAAACATTGCCTTCACAAGAATCGCTTTCCCAGGAAACGCAGCAGGGGCAGGAAAAGCTTGCAGCATTGCAGGTGATATTGTAGACCCTCCTCTCCCGCCTTTGGAGACTGTCACAGTAGTAATGCTTAAATCTTTGCCAACATCTTTGTCATGGCTTGCCTGGAAATGCCCTTTTTGAATAATCATAGGATCCCAAGGCAAGTCTGAGTAGACTGCAAACAAAAGGGCTATGTTTTGAAAAGGCTTTAAGTCGCTATTAGCAACCAGGGCAAACGTGCATAACCGCGGGAGACAAACTCACTTGGCGTTTTGGCACTTCAGTTTTCCCTTGGCTGCTAGGTACTCCTGGAGCTTTCTCTGCCGCTCTTCTGCAAAACAGGCGAGCAAACAAACGCGTGAGATTCTAACCAGTTCATTTATATTCTAAAAGATGACACCTCTCTGTAATGATTCTGGCTTTGGACCATAAAGCTATGAAGTCCCTAGCCCTACAAATGGGCCTCCAGGTTAACACTAACATCAACAATATCATTTATATGCCACGTTCAAAGCTCGTCACACACACTTCCTTTCTTCTGCACTACAATCCTATGAAGTATTTTACAGTCCGAAATTTAAAGAGGATAAATGATATGCCCAAAGTTACCCAGATAACATGTGGCTAAGCCAGGATTTGAAACCAGGTTTATCCAAACCCAAAGCCCTTGCTCACAGCCACTGTTCTCAGCTCCAACACATCAAGCTTTGCTTGAAGAGATTCTGTTACTGGCCCATCTAAGCTGGCAAGCCCGGGCCTTGTTTTATTAATCCCTTCTAACAGGGATGATGACTTTTGACCCCAAACCTTTACACGGTTTCCTTTGGTACTAAGGACAAAATAGGCCAGGTTAGGGGGTTCATGGCAAACATCTATCCATATGGTGACTTTCTAAGCAAGGCATCTGTGAGGGAATGAAAAGTCAGTATTTCCATCTTCAAGAAGTTTCAATCTAGTAGTGGAGATAAAATAAACACAATAATAATTACAATATAAGGCAAAATCTAAATGCCATAAAATAGGGTCAAAGAAAGAACTATGGGAGTCCAGAGGCAGAGACTCAGTGAGGGGACTGGGTGGTTGGAAAAGGCTAAAATTCAGTAATGGTTTAAAAAAAAAAAAAAAAAGCTATAGGGGTGCAAAACAACTCAACCTCATTTAAACTGAGTTGCCCTGTGTTTTTTGGGGTTTTTTTGTTTTTCGTTTTTGGAGTATAATTGCCTTACAATGTTGTGTTAGCTTCTGCCGCAGAGCCAAGTGCATCAGCCATTCGCATACACACATCCCCTCCCTCTTGGGCAGCCCCCCCACCATCCCACCCAACTAGGCCATCACAGAGCAGGAGCTATCTATTTTCCACGTGGTAGTGTATTTATGCCCTGTATTTTGATATCTGGCTCTGATGCATCCCTAGGAGACAGCTGTGTCAAGAGGACCGTTGGAGACTGAGAGACGGGGCTGGAATCCCAGCTCTGTGACTTCTAGCAAGTTACCAAACCTTGCTGCTGCTGAGCCTTTAAAATGGGGCAGAAATGCCCATCTTGAAAGGCTGTTGTGTAAAGTGCCTAAACAGTCAACATGCATTATTACCGAAACCAACAAAACACTATACGCATTTTGGAGCAGGTGGCAGGCACCTGAGCAGGAGTATGCTGAAAGTCAGCAAAGGGCTCCAGGCACATCTAAGAGGTCGGGGAGCCCTTCAGCCTCCGCGCACGTTTAACCCATCAGCTTCCACCAGGGCGCGCAGGCTTGCGAGGAGATGAGCTCCGCGTCGGGGTGAGACCCTCCTTGACAGCTGTCACTACTCGGGCGGCCGGCGCTGCCCCGAGGGCCACACCCGGGCTCCGCCTGGAGCCAAATATGGGCCGCAGGAGCGCCTAGCTTCCTACTGACTGTGCCACCCCGGGCAAGGGGTCTCAGGTTCTTTACCCAAACGAGGTGACAATGACAGCTTCTTGCAGAGCTGCTGCGGGAGTCACTGGGAAGATGCCTGGGAGGCACATGGCCCCGCGCACACCCTCCCCGACCCCCGGCCCCGACTTCTCACCGGGGCCTAGGGCCTGGGCTCGGGTCAGCGCCCCCTGGACCGGAAACGCCGACGGGGAGGCAGAAGCAGGCAGGCGAGCGGACCGGCCACTTCCGCCTAAAGGACTCACTCGGGGGCCTCCCTTCGTCCCCGCCCGTAAGACACAGCGGCTCGAAGTCATACTCACCCGCGGCGGCGGAGCGCCCCGGCAGCACCATGACTCCCCAGCTACAGTTCTTCTTCAAAAGGCCGCGCCTGCAGTCAAGGCCGGCGCGTCGGGAGTGCGCCCACTCTCATTGGCTCCCGTTGGTTTGAAACCCGCCAGTCGGAAGCAGGGGAGGGCGGGACAAAAGGAAATAGACGCGTTGTGGTTGGCTCTGCCAGTCAAATCACCCAGGGGGCCCTTTGATTGGAAGAACGTACAGTTGAACGGGCAGTTGGCACTGAGGGCGGCTGGTTAAGTGGGAGAAGCCCCCCTTTTAAGGATGCGGTTTCTGGGCCGTTGTGCTGTCACTTACGCTGAAGGCAGCGGGGATGGGCGATGGGGGAGCCCCCGGGCCCCATAGACAACGCCTCCCCAGCCCCCTTAGATGCTAAGGTTCACATAAAAATAAGATAAAACCAAAATGATGAATTTGGCGACTCCACATGAGTGTACATCTCCACTTGTTATGGGTCTCTGAAGCTAAAGGATCTTAGTTTTTAGTACTGCAGCGTGTCTCCTTTTATGTTTTTCAGTGTGCTAAGATATACAAAACAAAGTTTACCATTTAAGCCATTTTTAAGTGTACAGTTCAGTGTCATTATGTTCATTTACAATGCTGTACAATCATCACCACTGTAAAAAATCAAACATGTACCTCAAATAGAGTAGGGAGATCAGAAGGGGGAGTTCTCATATTCTGCGACCACAGGGAGCCCAGTCATAAGAAGAAAGACTCCTGCTTCCTGGCAAGGACTCGCCAATGAAAAGCCAGGGATTCTTTGTTTATTACAGCTCTCCCAACTTCCGTTTCCCCCTCTGGAAAAGCCTTTTCCTTCCCTCGACTTCAGTGTGGCTCGTCATGGTTGCAGATCCCAAATTGCAATTCTCTGCTGACCCTGAATAAACCCATCTCTGCTGGGAAACTATCTGGCAGTCTATTTCAGGTCAACACCATCATCTGTCTCCTGAGCTTTCGCATCCTCCTAAACAGAAACTCTATACCCATTAAACACTAACTCCCTGTTGCCTTCTCCCCACAGGCCCTGGCAACCACCATTCTACTTTCTGTCTGTGATTTTGACTACACTGGGAACCTCATTTAAGAGGAATCATACAGTATTTGCCTTTTTGTGACTGACTTACTTCACTTAGCATTAAGTCCTCAAGGTTCATCCATGTTGTAGCGTATGACAGAATTTCCTTCCTTTCTAAGGCTGAATAATATTCCATTGTATGTATATACTACATTTTGTTCATGCATTCATCTGTCACGGACATTTGGGTTACTTCTACCTTTTGGCTATGGTGAATAATGTCGCTTTGAACATGAGTGTACAATTATCTGTTTGAGCCTCTGCTTTCAATTCTTTGGGTATATAACTTGAAGTGGTATTACTGGATTATGCAGTAACTCTATTTTTAATTTTTGAGGAACCACCATACTGTTTTCGGGATGGCCCCTTTTTGATGTATATTTTTGATTAGACCTTATCAGCTGGGTGTGTGCCTAACCAAGGAAGGGACAATGGGGGCAGGTCCAGACCTCCTGAGTCCCTAGACACACCTCATTCCTTTTACTTCTGTCCTAAAACTTTTCTTTCAAAAATTTCCCCAGTTTGGCTAGTCCACAGTTTCATGAAGAGGTTTGGGAAATGCTTTTGGCACTCTAAGTGTTAGGGTTCCACTTCCCTAGGTGCCAGAGAGGTGGTGGATAGAGAGGTGGAGCTGTGTGTGGGCCCATTTTTGCCAGGTTTGCTTCACCATTTGGGTGCTCAGCTGGGCACGAAGCCATTGGGGCAGCTCTCCTCTTTGTTTCCAAACAGGCTATTCAGGAGGGAGCCATGCTGGGGTTTCTGGCTTTATATGTTTTGACACACTAGTAGTATACAAATATGTTTAAAATAGGACAACTGATAATTGTTTAAGTGAAAAACTTGGACTCTTTGTCTAGTGCCATGAATCCTTGCCTAATGGTTAAATCTAGCAGCTGGGCAGAACATTTTTGGTTAATGAGTAAGAAAGTGGCTCATGTACAGTTTCAGAAAAGTGAAAGGAGTTCTCTTGGTCTTTATAGAATCTTAGTGATCGAATGGGTTGCAGATTGAGAAGTCATCTTGTCCACCACCCAGTGCTAGAGTATTCTGCAGATCCCATGTGTGCATTGCATCTTTGCAGGAATACTGCTTGGGTCAGGGAGCTGCTTCACCTGTCCTGTTTTTAGACAACTGCTGATTATTATGAAAATTAAAGAAAAAAAAGAGCTCAAATAAGCCTCTTGCTCATTGGTCCTTGTTCTCTGGAGCAACATGGGCTGACTCTGCACCCTTTTCTAAATTCTTTGGATATTTGAAGAACCATTTTGTAGGACACAAAATATGGAAAAAAAGCTAAATAGGTTTAACAATTCTCAACTCATCTAGCAAAGTATCCATCTTGTGGCTTGAATGGCTTCCCATTGCTCTGAGGCTAAAGTCCTACAACTCCTGCAGGGCCTAGCCTTTGCCTACTTTTACAGCTTCAGCTCATACCACTCTCCCCTTGGTCACTGTAGTTCAGGCACCTTGCAAAAATGTTTGTAACCTATTTTTTATACTCTATGATATACTATATACAAAATGAAAACATGCTCACCAAATTACAGATGTCACAAAACTAAGAGGAAGAGTCAGTGTATTAAAAAAAAAATCAGAATCTGGAACAATCTAGAAAGATCTGGGGCCAAATAAAGATTAAAATTGAACAGGGATATATGTAAAGTTTTGAATTTAGGATGAGAACCTATAGGTCTTTGTTGCCTACAAACCCTATATGAATCAACAATGTCACTTGCTTTCAAAAAGCTAATGTCACTTTCTAAAAATATCATGGTGTCTAAAATTGGAAGGACAAGGTCCCACTCTAAGCTGTGCTGGGCTGGCCATATCCTGAATAGTATACTAATTTCTGGGTAACAAGTTTTATGAGAGATATTGACAAGCCAACATTGGCCAAGACTCAAGAGGACAATTTTGACAAATGTATATGGTCATGAAACCACCACACAATCAAGGAATAGGTATAGATACACAAGCATATTTTACATCCAACACAGTACTTACTGTTATCCCAACTATTTCCATCATCCCCCAAAAGTTCAAGTGTAGGTATATGTAAGCATCAGAGGGATGATTTAATTCGGGGGAGGGTTAGGAAAATATCCTTTCCCTTTTCCTTCCATACCTTGGACTTACAGGTGATGTGGCTCTACACTCATCAATTTGGAGACTGATGTATAAGACCATACTAAAGAAATAGACTCCAACAAGTTCAGTGCTAGGATTGTTGAAGCTCATCATGGTGACCTTCTCACTGTTTATGCAGCTGGGGAGTAGGGAGTAGGGGATATGCATAGCTGATCCTGTTAGAATAATACTTGAGGCCATTTCTAGAATGATTCAATATTTCACTGTTGAAGACTGAGCAGCTATTACGCTTTTTACGATTTCTTGAATTGGTATTGCTTGCTCAGTGTTTTGTATTTCTCTATTTCTTAAATATTGATACCTAGTCTTACTCTAGCCAGACTCGGGGTATAGAAAACCTAGGAAAGTAATGGCAACTAGAAAGAACAGTGTTAAACAAACAAGAGAACAGGTTTTTTTCCTTTTCTCTCTGTTTTTCTGCAGTGCTCTGTATCTGTGTCTGTATTCTGTGGTGCTCAGTTAGGCTGAGTTTGGCTGTAAGTAATAGCAAACCAAATGTAAATGATTTAAAATCACAATAATGGGACTTCCCTGGTGGTGCAGTGGTCAAGAATCCACCTGCCAGTGCAGGGGACATGGGTTCGAGCCCTGGTCTGGGAAGATCCCACATGCCCTGGAACAACTAAGCCCGTGCACCACAACTACTGAAGCCCTCATGCCTAGAGCCTGTGCTCTGCAACAAGAGAAGCCACTGCAATGAGAAGCCCGCGCACCATAACGAAGAGTAGCCCCCACTCGCCACAACTAGAGAAAGCCCGTGCATAGCAACGAAGACCCGACGCGGCCAAATATAAAAAGAATAAAATCGCAATAATGCTTCTTGTGGTCTTAAAGTCTGGCAGTAAGTAGATTCTTAGTGCAACAATATCATCAGAAATGCTGACTCTATTTCTCCTTCCATTCTGCCATCCTCAGCGTGTGGCTGTGTCTTCCCAAGTGCAAGTTGGTTAGCACAGTTCCAAGCTCTACATCCTCATAGAACATGTCTCATGCAGGAAGGAAGGAAGAAAAAAAAGACTTTCTTCTACATGGCTCTTTTATCAGAGTAGAAAATCTTTCCGAGAAATTGCCCCCAGCAGACATCTCATTAGGCAGGACTAACTCAACGTGACTTAGTCATGGGAGGACAGAATGACCATGATTGGCTCAGACCAATTGGACTCATTCTTTGAGTCCAGTTGGTCTAAGCCAATTCAAGACATATTTCCTTCTGAATGAAGTCAGAGTTCTGTCAGTAAGGAAGATGGGGAGATGGTGATTGGGTGGACAACCAACAGTGTTCATCATATTCTTCTCTTCTCTCTCTGATGTCATTTTTAGGATTTTACCTACTAAAAACCTGCTGATGTCTTCCAAGTCTGTATCTAGTTCTAACTTTTCTTGAGTTCCAGACACATCATCATCTGCCCATTGTACATCTGCATCTGGGTGTCCTGCCAGTAGCTCAAGTTACGTGTCTAAAATGGTACTCATTATATTTCATCCTAGAACTCCATATTTTCACCAAAAATACTGATTAAGACACCACTGCTCACCCTCTCTCCAGTAGCAGGAAACTGAGAATCATCTTGGACTACTCCTTCTCCACTACTTCCCACATCTAATTCCAAGTTCTCTTGATTTCAACTTTTTCCAACTCAACATACTTTGTATCTATGCTTTCCAAAAGGATCCATTAGTCCTTAATGTGGCTCTGAATGTGTGAGTTTGTATGGACATATGAACACAAGTGTTGTGTGTAATATGAGCTTTAAATGAACCTGGGAATATTATCATTCTTATGCCTTTTATGCATACTGGCAAGCTAACAAAGGGGAGAGAAAACCCATAAAATCTTGGTATGGTTTTGTAACACTACTTATAGTTATTTACTTTTATTATCTGTTCCTAATTACCATGCTGTAAAATAATGATTAAGACAACATGTAATTATGGGCCAGATTTACTTTTTTCTAAATTATATTCAATTATGATTGATAATAATGTATCAGTTCACATTGTTTTTTTTTTTTTTTTTTTTTTTTTTTGCGGGCCTCTCACTGCTGTGGCCTCTCCCATTGCGGAGCACAGGCTCCGGACGGGCAGGCTCAGCGGCCATGGCTCACGGGCCCAGCCACTCCGCGGCATGTGGGATCTTCCCGGACCGGGGCACGAACCCGTGTCCCCTGCATCGGCAGGCGGACTCTCAACCACTGCGCCACCAGGGAAGCCCCAGTTCACATTGTTGATGGTAATGTAACACTACGATTGGATCACAACTTCTAGAACCTAGAAGAAACGTTGCTCATGTTCCAGAAAAGAAAGTTGAGATAACAGTTGTCCTGTGGTTGCCAAAGTTAGGTTCATCCCATTTTAGCTAGTAGGACTTGAGAGCAGGTGAAATTGAATGACACAAGAATGACAAAGGCGGAGGAGTGAAAGAGTTTGGCCAGTTATCAGTTCAAACGAACAAGGTAATTAATACAAATTTATTATCGTAATTACAGAACTCCCAGGTACTAGAATACAGAGCTTCACAGCAATGGAAAAAGCACAACTTGGATCAAAGTGCCTTAGTGCCTGAAACTCATTCAGCCTGGAAAACACTGTCTACTATTGTTGAAGATACATGGGCATACTCAGAGACTGCAAAGAATTGCTATAAATATAATAATGTTACAATTATCTTAGAAATAATATTTATAAATATATAAGTGTAATAAATAATAATTTAAAATAATATTGCATCCTTTGCCTTCTTCTTGAGGCTCAGCTTCAAGAAGTGTTTTACTAAAACGAGCTCACGGATTGGCATAAAATACTGTTGAGGCAGGAAGGATATAGCCATCATTCCCTCCATTTTGAAGATGATCAAACTGAGGTCCCAGAAACTTACAGTGTTTGATAAAGGGTCCATCAGCAACTTAAAAGCAGAAGCTAAGCAGTTGGAATGAAATCCTGGGTCCATGGCTTCTCATTCCAAATACTATGGTGGGTATTTCTTAGTATTCTTATGCCTTAGTTAACCCATCTGTAATATGGGTAGAGCTTTTTTGGTAGCCACAGTCAGTAGCCCTGGCCCTCCCAAGATTGTATGCATAATAATAATTAAAATGATTGGTAATTTGCAAAGCATGGGGTGTTCTTTAAATAACAAGCAACATTATATGTTAGTGTTGGTTCTACTAGACCTTGTGCCCTCTCTTAGAAAGAGAGTAAATATTCATTTAGAGTTACAAAGGCTCAGCACATGCTCAGAGAGTGACTAAGAGTGCAGGATTTGACCCCTTCATGTACATGGTACATACAGATTGTCAACACTTCACAAGTAAGTAGACTCCACAGTCAAAGCTGAAAGTCAATGATAGAGGGCGGGCCCCTTGCCAGGTGCACCAGTTTTTCTCCCTTTGTGGCAAAATACAGCTTGGGATGGGCAACTGATTTGAAGTGTTGCATACTGCCATGGTTGCTCCAGAGGAAGAGGAGATCGGTCTCATCTTTGATGGTTTGGGGTGTCTCAGGCATCTCCTAGGATAAGGAAAACAAAGATCTATTAAAAGAGAAGAGGAAGATGGTAAAAAAAGAACTGATGCTCAATTCCTTGGCGTTTGGTCTTCATGAGATACACAGTACTTTAGGACTATGAGTAGGTAACATGATGATATAGGTTCTTCATTCATTTTTTCATTCAGAAAGCATTTATTACATGCCTGTTAGATGTATGGCCCCATCTATTCATAATAATTGGTTTCCTCAGTTAACTGGAGAGAAATCCAATGTCATCATGAAGATCACCAAAGACACTAGTGTCTCACTGTATCCTGACAGGTAGGGCAGAACATTCTTCTTGTCCTGCCTGAACATGGGAATAGAACATTTTGCATCAGATATGAGCACTAAGGACGCTAAGACCTGGAAACCTTTTGACCTCTAAATGTACAAAACATACTTTGGGAAAATAACTTAGAATTTAGACATGTTTATCTCTGTATTTAAGTCAACAACTGAAGACTAAAGAAACCCAAATCTCACACACACACATACACAAAACTTTCCAGACATATTAGAAGCTGAATCCTTTCAATACAATTTTTTGAAAATTGTGATCCCTTTAGACGACACTCCTCTTGTTCCTCTTGCGAGTATGAAAAAAACTTAAGATGCTTCTTCTCTATTCTTTTAATAGAAAAGAACTAAATATCCTTTTGAGGTTTCCTTGGGTTTTTCAATGTCAACAAGGATTTTATTTCTCAAACCTATTTCTCTCCCAGTTTCCCCCTCTTCCTCTTGTTGGTTCTATCTCCAAAATATAACCAGATTCTGTCTCCTTCTTTCCACCTGTCTCACAACTCCCGCCCCCACCCACCCCGACTGTTACTACCACATCTTAATCAGATTTTCTCTATTGCCTCCTTTCTGATCTATTCTCTGAGTTAGAAAATATAAGTAAAGTCAGGATACTTCCCTGTTTGAAGTCCTTTCCTCTATTTATCTTTCCTTTTTTTCAGGGTGTCCCAGCTCCTTGGGTGTCCCTTCTGATCTTTGAAGCTGGCCTTGTAAAGCTCTAGGGCTGGGTGCACTCAGATCCCTCTGTTTGGAATGCCCCCCACCCCCCATGGCATGCTCCCTCCTGGCAGCAGCTCTCATCTCTAGGGAGCTCTGTGTAAAAAGCATGCTCTCATTTTCTCTATCTCAGCACCCTGTTCATTGGCTTTACAGCATCTTGCACTTTTTGCTGGTTGTTTGGCTCGTCTATTGTCTGTGCCCTTCAGAAGAGTGAGTTCTATAAGGCTTTGGCTCACCACTGTCTACTGAGCTATTGACACTGCTTGAAAAATAGAAGGCTCTCAATAAACAACGTTTGTTGAATGAATTCACAAATGAAGCTACTGCCCTACTCTATAGACATCACTTTCATCTGACTTGATCCAGGAAGAGAGACACATGCATCCACGTAAATCCTAGTTAGGGTGGGAGCAGGGGTTGGGTTTTACACATTTACTGAATAAGAGTCACCCACTAATCAGTGGAGAAAACATCTGGCTCTAGTGGGCATGTGTGTGCGTCTGTATGTTTGGAGGGGAATGTGGTAGTAGAGATGAGGCTGGGCTGAGAGAGAAAGCTGGCACCAATGGAGAGAGAGAGGCACTGCAGTCAGAAAGCCAGGGTTTGAGCCTTGGCTCCCAGTTTTTGCTTTGTACCCACTGGCAGGTGATTAATCCTCTGTGATCTCAGTGGTTTATTTGACACTCTTGGAGGCAGGCCCCCTGGTACTAAAGCCTACTGTCATGTAGGTCAGATAGTAGATGTCAGTAGAGCTCAAAGAGGGATGGAATAAACAGATGCCCAGGGATGGGAGGTGAATAGGACCAGGCAGGGAAAAGAGAAAGAAGAAGAAGGCAGTTTGCCTTTTATGTCATTTTGCCACCTCCACCTCCACAGATCCTGCCTAGAACTGCCTCTGAATATAGTGGGTAAGAAGTAGGACGGGGGCTTCCCTGGTGGCGCAGTGGTTGAGAGTCCGCCTGCCGATGCAGGGGACACGGGTTCGTGCCCCGGTCCGGGAAGATCCCACATGCCGCGGAGCGGCTGGACCCGTGAGCCATGGCCGCTGAGCCTGCGCGTCCGGAGCCTGTGCTCCGCAACGGGAGGGGCCACAACAGTGAGAGGCCCGCATACCGCCAGAAAAAAAAAAAAAAAAAGAAGAAGAAAAGAGGACTGTGCCATCCTGCTAGGGGTGTCTGCCTCTTGGGATCATCTACAAATGCATGGGTTGTAAATGAAGGTAAATTGGAGACTGAGAACAACTGACCTTTAGCAATACGGGTTCGCCTTCGTTTTGAGCACAAACAAACAGTTGAGTTTTTGAGATTCTTAGAGTCACAGGAAGTTGAGTATCATCTCCTGATGTATAAGCAGCTATGTCAAATTCCACTGGCAAAGAGAAAAGCCAAAAAAAAAAAAAAAAGTAAATCCATTGTATTTGTGTAAAATCAAGTGTCTATGAAGATGCTGTGTGTGGGCTTCCCTGGTGGCACAGTGATTGGGAATCCGTCTACCAATGCAAGGGACACGGGTTCGAGCCCTGGTCCAGGAGGATCCCACATGCCACAGAGCAATTCAGTCTGTGCGTCACAACTACTGAGCCTGTGCTCTAGAGCCCACGAGCCACAACTACTGAGCTCACGTGCTGCAACTACTGAAGCCCACATGCCTAGAGCCCGTGCTCTGCAGCAAGAGAAGCCACCGCAATAAGAAGCCCGTGCACTGCAACGAAGAGTAGCCCCCACTCACTGCAAATAGAGAAAGCCCGCACATAGCAACGAAGACCCAATGCAGCCAAAAATAAATAAATAAGAAATAAATTTATATATATATATATAAAAGATGCTCTGTGTGTGTGTGCAGTTATGTCCCCAACTATGGTGTAAGTACCCGAAGGTCAGGAATGGAATTTATACATCTTTGTAAACTTCACAATGTCTGCCTTATTCACTAGGCAGGTAAATACCTGGTTAATGGCTTTAGAATTTTCTATGTTGAATGAATGCTTGGGGGCTGCATATTTATTGAATCTCTTATAATTATATTAGTGGGATAAGACCCTGGAATTTGTGAAGTCGTGAGTAAAATGGAGGGGTTTAGAAGCTGATACACTCATATGTTGCTAAGGATAGTGAAAAGTAGTTCAGTTTTCCTTAGAGAACAATGCTTAATAAGAGCTGTAAAATTATTTATGCCTAGAAATCCAGCATCTGGGATACGTTCCAAGAAATAAGCTCATAGAGAAAGAAATAATTTAAACAAAGACATTTGCAACTGAATTATTTAGAGCAAACCCAAGGCACCAGCATAGCAACATGATTGAATATTCTAGTGCCATTAAAAATGGCAAATACATATACTCTGTCAATATGTGGGAAAATTGTGTGAAATAATATTAAGTAGGAAAATAGAACACAAAATAATTTGTAAATGTCTTAGAGTGGAAAGCGTGTTAGCTGAAATATATCCAATCAGAAAGCGCCCTGCTTGTTTATCACAAAGTAGCCTCTTTGGACCTCTGAAGATAATTTTGTTTACTGATGACATGTCCTTAAGCTAAAATATGTACACCATGGAAATTGGATCGTTGTGACAAAATTTCTTGCATCCTAAATTTCATTCTTCAGAACATATTTGCAGCTTATTGGCTACTTTGCCTCACAATTATGTTATCAGAGATAATGATTCTTGGGCTTCCCTGGTAGTGCAGTGGTTAAGAATCCGCCTGCCAGTGCAGGGGACACGGGTTCGAGCCCTGGTCCAGGAAGATCCCACATGCCACGAAACAACTAAGCCTGTGCACCACAACTACTGAGCTCACGTGCTGCAACTACTGAAGCCCTCACGCCTAGAGCCCGTGCTCCACAACAAGAGAAGCCGCAACAATGAGAAGCCCGAGCACCACAAGGAAAGAAGCCCCCTGCTCGTCGCAGCTAGAGAAAGCCCGTGTGCAGCAATGAAGTCCCAACACAGCGAAAAAATAAACAAATAAATAAATTTATATATATATATAAAAAGATAATGATTCTTCCTAGTTTGGTGTTATTTGGAAGTTTGATCAGCAGGCTCCTCATTGGCTTCTGAGTAAATTTGCATAAGTCACTGAATATTTCTGAGGCTCCGTTTACTTACCTTTAAAATCAAGGATAAGACTATCTCAGAGAAACAAAGGAGACAGTATCTCAGAAAGCTTTAAACTGCACTTAGAGCTTTCATAGCTAAGACACTTCTCTCTTGTTAAAGCTTCCAGATTTGGCTGAAGTTCCTGTCCTTGCCCAGAATTTTTACGAGGGGTGATGTGCTTCATCTTATTGTAGATAAATCGTGCAAAGCCAGGAATCTAGAGAGGTTTATTCTTTAAAAGCAGAAAGCTTAAAAGAAATACAGAAATAAAAAGGGTGGGGGAAGATGACAGAATTGTCCATTTACCTGCCTCATCCAGATTATTTAATGCAGCAGCCATGAGGTATTGACCTGACGGATGTAGAACTATACTTTGATGGAGGGCGTCATTCAGGATGTATTGCTGTTGGATGAGCTTGATAAAGTTGTATTTCATGTTGCTCTGGAAGCTGTAATGTGCTGATCTGGGCTTGATGATTTCTAAAACCGTTATCACGAGCTCAGATTAATGTCCAAGTACAAACATAGATGATATACATGCTCTAATACAAGGTATTGAAGGGACATGAAGAATATCCCAGTCTAGGTGAGGAAACTGAGAGAGAAATGAAATCACCCTGTCAGCAGAATTGGTTCTAGAATTATCCCTGTGGTTACTTATTTGTTTCTTTTTAAACTTAGATTCTTCAGGCAATAGTTTTTTTTTTTTTTTTAAAGATTACCTGTACAACTTTTTGGTTGTTTGGAGGTTTGTAAGTAACCAGGAAGACTCCTTGTATATTCTCCACCTATATTTTCAAATGAATGCACTCTGAGAAAAAAAAGAATCCACTAGGAATTTTATATGTCACTGAGGTGCAGGTCTAAGTGTCTGCCACCTTTTTTTTTTTTTTAAATCTTTATTGGAGTATAATTGCTGTACAATGGTGTGTCAGTTTCTGCTTTATAACAAAGTGAATCAGCTATACATATACATATATCCCCATATCTCCTCCCTCTTGCATCTCTCTCCCACCCTCCCTATCCCACCCCTCTAGGTGGTCACAAGGCACCGAGCTGATCTCCCTGTGTTATGTGGCTGCTTCCCACTAGCTATCTATTTCACATTTGGTAGTGTATATAGGTCCATGCCTCTCTTTCACTTCGTCCCATCTTACCTTTCCCCCTCCCTGTGTCCTCAAGTCCATTCTCTACGTCTGCGTCTTTATTCCTGTCTTGCCCCAGGTTCTTCAGAACCATTTTTTTTTTTTTTAGATTCCACATATATGTGTTAGCATACGGTATTTGTTTTTCTCTTTCTGACTTCACTCTGTATGACAGACTCTAGGTCCATCCACCTCACTACAAATAACTCAATTTTGTTTCTTTTTATGGCTGAGTAATATTCCATTGTATATATGTGCCACATCTTCTTTATCCATTCATCTGTCGATGGACACTTAGGTTGCTTCTGTGTCCTGGCTATTATAAATAGAGCTGCAGTGAACATTGTGGTACATGCCTCTTTTTGACTTATGGTTTTCTCAGGGTATATGCCCAGTAGTGGGATTGCTGGGTCATATGGTAGTTCTAGTTTTAGTTTTTTAAGGAACCTCCATACTGTTCTCCATAGTCTGCCACCTTTCTTTTTATTTTTTGAAAAAAATTTTTTTATTTTGTTTTTTCTATCTACCACCTTGCTGAACAGGGGTATATGTCAATAGCTTCACAAATCCTCATGGCTCTGAATAATTCTACTTCCAGGAATATTTTATTCTAAGTAAATAAATGATAGAAATGAAGATTTATTGATACGGCTCTTCATTGTCACATTACTTATAATGGTAAAAAACTGGAGCTCTAAAATGTCTTTTATTTATTGACAAATGAAAAAAGTTGGATATTAAATTGTATGTAATTGACCTAATAATGTTTAACATGTATATTCCTGTGTGTGCAGGCACATAGAAGACTTTAAGGAAGGTAACATAGTGCTGGCAGTGGTAAACCCTGAGGGGTAGTATGCATATGCGTGGTTTTAATTTTCATTCTTGTATTTTCCAATTTTCTAGGTGAACATGTGTTAATATTTAGCTGTTACTTTAAAAATATTAGGTTTATATCTCATGTGGAGGCTTGTATAGTGAAGGCATGGGAGAAAAATCATGACTTCTATAGTCAGATAGAACAGATTTGGTTTGACACTTTACTACTTAACACACTGTGAGATTTTGGGCAGGTCACTATCTCACTGAGCTTACTTTCCTCATATATAAAACAAGAATGTAGGATTGTTGTGAAGGTTAGAGATAATGCAGCCATTAGTAAGTTAGTAGTGTCAGTAGTATTAACAAAATAGTAGTAGTAATAATGCTAATAATAGCTAACATTTTTTAGGTATTTTCTACGTGGCAGGCATTATTTTAGTCCAGAAGCTTGCAAGTATCGACTCATTTAATCTTCACAACAGTTAGGGGATTACCCCCATTTTACAGTAGAGGAAACTGAAGTACAGAAAGGTTAAGTAACTTGCCCAAGGAGACATAATTAGTATGTGGAGGAGCATAACTTCCACAGTGGAAGTCACCCACTAACAGTATATAACTGCTTTCTGTCGAAAGGTGCAAAGTCACATGACCTTAAGAATATGGCCACGAAGTGAGCCTGTGAGCAGGTATGCTAAACTCAAGCCACTGCTGACCTCTTCCCACTGGAGAAGGCTAAAAATTAATTTTCCTTTCTTATAGTTACAGACGAATGGTTGGTTGCCCTCTTGTTACTCAAGGTTTTATTTTTCCCTGTACTCTGCTGTCCCCATTTGCTTAAAAGTAGAAAACAAAGATATTATTGCACTTGACCCCTTACCTTCTTCTGTATCATTGGCAATGTCTTCCAGGTCATCGTCGGTGAGGAACTGATTTAAACTCAACCATCTGTTCTTCAGAATCTTCCCGTTGGCTGCCACCATCATCACATTTTCCTTGAAGGTAAGCTTGGATGTCTTAGAGGTTTCAGGGGTATTCAGAGACATATATTTATCTATGCAGTCCTGATGAAGTGGTTCATAGCTTGCATCATAGAAGGACTTCTGTGAGGAAGGAAAATGAAAACTGAAAAGCTGCCCATGGCCATAGAATGAGACTCCTTTATAATAGGAGTTTTATTCAACAGACTTAGAGAGAAGGATGTCCATTTTGGTCTCGGGTAACCCATGTTTCATCAGTCTTTCCCTCCTTCCTCCTTTCCTCCTTTCCTTTCTCCTTCCTCCTTTCCTTTTCCTCTGCCTCCTTCCTCTTTACCCACTTCCTCCCATCCCTCCTTTGAGGATTTCCCTGAAAAGATGTGATCTCTGGGAAGGTCTTTGTCATCCAACCACAGACTCAAAAATGAGATCTTGTTATACTTAGTGAAGTAAGTCAGAGAAAGACAAATACTATATGATATCACTTACATGTGGAATCTAAAAAATAATACAAATGAACCTATATACAAAACAGAAAAAGACTCACAGACGTAGAAAACAAACTTATGGTTACCAAAGGGGAGATGTAAGGGGGGAGGGGCAAATTAGGGATATGGGATTAAGAGATACACACTACTATACATAAAATAGATAAGCAACAAGGATTTACTGTATAGCACAGGAAATTATATTCAATATCTTGTAATAACCTATATCAGAAAAAAAACTGTATCGCTATGCTCTCCTCCTGAAACTAACACAATATTGTAAATCAACTATATTTCAGTAAAAAAAATGACATGTTGTAATGAAACAGGTCTACAAGTGATCTTAGTGAGTGGTAGCCTTCTAGTCAGTTCCCCCTCAGGAGGTCAAACACCTACTTGACAATGCTTAAATATTTTAGAAATACTCCCCTAGGTATAGCTTTTAGAACTAGTACCAAAGACACACAAAGCAGTACCTATTTGTGGTCTCCTAACCAAATAACACAGCATGTGAACGGCTGCAGATTTTTTACTTTCAACTGGTCTGCTTCTTCCACCTCAGCTTCATGGGCTATTACACTTAGAGGGCTATCTCTAATCTCTGGAGCTGGTGTTAGAGAAGGTGTCAACAACACGTCACTTAAGGAGACAGAACCCTGGTGAAGTGGCCCAAAGGGGCTGTCCCAGGATGGCAAAACCAACATTCTGATTGAAGGCTCACCCAGGAGACTCCATTCGCGGAGTTTCAGGTGAGTTCTGCTCTGTTCTGGGAAAATCTGGTGACCATGAATGAGGCCATCAACTGTTAGTGCAAAGAGGCAGTTGGTCTCACTTATAATGAAAAAATGCATGTCTCTGGACTTCTAGTGAAGGTAAAACAGAAGCATCTAAGATTCAAGCCATTGTTATACTAGTGGAGAAAATACTGCGTAAACACAGCAATCTTAGAAGAATTACAGTCATATGCTTACCTGATTCAGAGACAGATGGTCAATTTCGGAACTGTATTCTTCATTTTCACTGTTAAACAAGAGGATGAGAATTTAATTTTGTTTGTTATATCACTACAGTCACTGGGCAACATATTTTAATAACTATATTAGCTTTGGGTAACACACACACACACACATGGCCATTCCTGTCATCTTTGAAAATTAAGGGCCTCTGTGCATACACACCCATGCAGTAATTTGTACTTGATAATTTGGAATTAGTAATCATCGGGCCAGGCCTTGAACTCTACCTGTGCTCTACCTATAAAAACGAGGCTTGGCTAACCAACTGAAGAGTTGTAATTGAATTTCGGGGGAAAATTTTAAGCTCCTCAAGAGAGAAGAAACACTTTTGAAGCACCTCATTTAAATTTGAACCAAATGGGTTATACGTTACACTTTGCTTTCATGTATTTACTAAAACAGATTTAATCATTTATACTTTGCCAAATATCCAGGCAACATTTCCATAGTCTAGTTTGTGGTTAGTGTATCTTAATAGGTAATGGGAATACCATGTTGGCTTAAAGTGTTACACAATTTTAACTTTTTATTCATTATCTTTCTCCTGTGTCTGAATGAGATTGACTGTGTATGTTTCACATGCTCAAATTGCTGTGAAGCCATTTCCTATTCCAGATTGAGATCAAGAAGTTTTCCTGAGAAAGGTTTCTCTTTCTGACAATCCAGTAAAACTCCTTACTGTATCATGGCATGTGAACCAGACTGAAGCTGTGTCTAAGTAGATGTTGAAAACCACTAGGACTCAGCAGCCCTTAAAAGTGATCTTTCGGGCTTCCCTGGTGGCGCAGTGGTTGAGAATCTGCCTGCTAATGCAGGTCACACGGGTTCGAGCCCTGGTCTGGGAAGATCCCACATGCCGCGGAGCAACTAGGCCCGTGAGCCACAACTACTGAGCCTGCACGTCTGGAGCCTGTGCTCCGCAACAAGAAAGGCCGCGATAGTGAGAGGCCCACGCAAGGCGATGAAGAGTGGCCCCTGCTTGCCACAACTAGAGAAAGCCCTTGCACAGAAACGAAGACCCAACACAGCAAAACTAAATAAATAAATTAATAAACTCCTACCCCCAACATCTAAAAAAAACAAAAACGAAAAACCAACCTGATTAAAAAATGGGCAAAAGACCTGAATAAACATTTTTTTTTTTAAAAAAGTGATCTTTCTAGAATGGCTGCCTCCCTGTCAATTTCACCTCAGTTTAAATTCTGGGTGCTGTTTCCCTGGGTCTTCACTGAACCTGCCCTGACTTCAGAGGTAGGACACATCTTTACAGCCTCTGCGGGTCTGGCCCAGCTGGATTCTAATGTACCTTGATCCCCTCATTAAATCACAAGAGACAGAAGCTCTTTCCTACCTGTAACAGTTCTTCAGGTCTTCAAAGAGGTCGGGGACTTTGGCCATCTTCACTTCTGCAACAGAGAACACCAGTAGCTGTCAGCCCGGCCAGCCTCTGAACCAGATGCCAGCAACGAGAACCACCTCCCCTTTGTGTTTCTTGAGACATTTAATGAATGACTTAGCTCACACTCAGCACTCTTCTTTTCACTCCCTTGAATTATTTGCATATGTATCTGCCTCCTCTGCTACACAGTAAACTTCTTTTAGAATCTTGGTAACCCTTATGTGTCCAACCCAACGCACCACCCATGGTAGGCATTCAATGAAAGTTTGAATAAGTAAAAAACAAGAAACAGAAAACCCCCAACAAGGATGAGATATTTACCTTACACAGATGCAAGAGAGAGACAGAGTTAGAAATTCCCAGTTTTCTCCTAACAGTTTTTGGTTGTAGAGATTCCCTTCAAGGAAAGCCTTGGCTACACCCTCCAATGCCCTCATATGTAACCAGTTCCTCTGTCCCTCAATTTCCCACCAGTAGAGAGAAGCATTTTCTGAAATCTGAGTGTGATCCTAACTCACACACCAAACCAGAGAGGGATGGGAAAGGAAGGAAGAGGCTTTAGCTTCAGAGGAGGCAGTTTGAGAGATCACAGCCAAGGAGAAAAACAAAAAAAATGTGTTAATATCCAAAGATGTGATAGGGACTTTACCTTTGCTGACTCGAGCGAGCGACAATGAAATGACTTGCTCTCTTTCCGTGTGGAGACTGTAGCCCCAGCCAGCTTTCTTCGCCTTTTGTCTGCTCTGGCGTGGGCGTGGCCATGATTGCACCACTGGAAATTCACAGGGAAAAATTCTGCTTTGTATTTTTTTAAGTTCATTCAACCTTATACTGGCCAAAATAATGACAAACAATATACTTGATCATAGCGTTTGCAGAGATTCCAGGAGTATCTGACTTGGTTCATTTATTTATTGCTTTGCTCTAAACAGTGATAAACATGTAGTCTTAGAAAAAGGGAAGAAGAACAGGAAGCTTAAGTTTCTAAAAATATTTGGTGGGGGATGGAGGGAGAACTCCTAAAAGCAGAATTGTAGATGGTTAGAGTTGGAGGGGTGCTTAGGAGTTGTAGTTCGTGTTTTGGCTTTATTTGCTTATTGCGCCCCAGGGCTGAGTATGAATTGATGGAATACTTGGAAGTCCCCCGGCAGCTAAGGGGTGGCTCTTGAGAGAAGACGGTCCATCTTTTCTGAAGAGGGAGGTCTGCTTGAGTAGGCATCCATCACTCGAGTATGGGGTGACCACTTCTCCGTTAGGGCAGGGTAGAGGAGAGAAAAATCATAGTCAACCACAGAAGTCAATCCTTTTACTCCTCTGAATACTGTCAATCCATTTCAGACAGAAGTGACAGAGCTTTAGGAGAAAACTCTTTTCCTGGCCATGTTTGGCTTCTACCAGAGCCCAGAGAGAAGCATGGTCTTCTCTAGGATAAACCCAAGGTGTGTGAGGATAGCTGCAGACTCAGGGAGGTATGGACAAGGCTAGAAGCCAGTGGCTGGATTCAAGAATGGAGATCGGGGGACTTCCCTGGTGGTGCATTGGTTAAGACTCCACGCTTCCACTGCAGGGGCCTGGATTCCATCCCCGGTCGGGGAGCTAAGATCATGCATGCTGCGTGGCACGGTCAAAAATAAAAGAAGAATGGAGATTGAGAAAGGAAGGGACTCAGGGACTCTTATACACGACCCTGATTCAGTGTTACCTGGCTGTTATCATCAAAGACTTTTTCAGTATACTGAGGCTGGCCCAGTTCAGGTGGCAGAACACCAGACTCTTAGCAGATAAATGTTTCAGGTTTCCTGGTTGGAGTTTAAGCCATATAATTTAAAATAAAGGAAATGGATGGGAAAAGAGGGTAGAGGAGGAATATAAAAAGTAAAGAGAGGAAGGCAAGACACCACAATGCAACATGATATTAAAAAGCAAAAAAGCTCAGAGGGGCTAGGAGTAAAGTGGTTTGGTGTGAGTTGAGTAAAGCATGCTGTGTGGGCCTTGTTTGACATAAATCATGAGGTTGGTTAGGTGACCATTAAGGTCTGTCCTAGGTGCAGAATCTCTGGTACTGATTCTGTTGTCCAGTTCAGTTCCTCCTGCTCACAGACCTGGTGTTATAATAGTTATAAATAAGAACCACAGGAATAACTGGCATCCTGGATGCAGGCAATGTAGATGGAGGACCAGACTGGGACGAGCTTGGGTGTCTCAGGATGGATCCTTTCGTGAAGGGTGTTGGCAGTCTGTGCTTCTCTTTCAGGCGACACAGAAATACTAACACTCGTTACCCCCTCTGCCTCCTACGGATCTCGTGAAGACTATTACTAAGAAACAATTGCAAAGCACATAGCGAACGTGGGCTGCTGTGGAGATGCAATTAAACAAAAATAATAACAGCGCTAACGATGGCTTCTGTCACTTGGGACCCTGTAGAGTCATCATTGTAATGCCTTAGTTCACTGAAGATAATATAGTTCTTATAAAAATAATGACTTGAAACTTCAACAGGGAGGACATTTTCAGCTGAAGGCCTCCACTGAAACCTAGGGTGGGTTCAGTTTCTGGGAGGAATACATACCACCTCTTTGGTAATCCAGGAAAATACCCTTGGTTCCACCATCAGTGGCAACACCCATCCTGGCCCATGTCACATCTCTGTCATAGAAAATTGCTCAAATGTGGTTGCTGAATTTCTCAAGGAGGGTCTGAACTGATTTTCTAGCCAATCAACTCAGGTTGTGTCTCACTTAACTTTTTCCTGGACATGACCTTTTTGGAAACTGGTTTTTAAAGGAAGAACAAAAATGTGGGTGAGGTTTAGAGAGTGAGGAGTCCTTGCTTTGTTTTGGGGAATGTGCTTTTCTGTGAGTGTGAACAAAGCTTGACTTGCAAGTAATTTTCAGCACCACACCATCTCTTTCTAGGAAACAGAGAGAGGAACATACTGGAGCCCCAAGTGTGTTTGTGGGTTGTCCTGTGACTGGGAATTTGGGTGGTTTCCTGTATCCACTTCTTGACTCCGGGGAGGCCTCAAAAATCCTTCTTTAGTCCTTTTAATCTAAATCATTCAGAAAAAAGTTATTGTGCCCTTATTCTGTGCCAGGGGTTTTGCTGGGCGTCAGTATTTTTCTTTCATGATTCACAAAATTAGACAGGTATTGGGGCTTCCCTGGTGGCACAGGGATTAAGAATCCGCCTGCCAATGCAGGGGACACAGGTTCGAGCCCTGGTCCGGGAAGATCCCACATGCCGCTGGGCGACTAAGCCCGTGCGCCACAACTACTGAGTCTGGGCTCTAGAGCCCGCGAGCCACAACTACTGAGCCCGCGTGCCTAGAGTCCATGCTCTGCTACAAGAGAAGCCACCACAAATCAGAAGCCCACGCACCGCAACAAAGAGTAGACCCCGCTCGCCACAACTAGGGGAAGCCCGCACGCAGCAACAAAGACCCAATGCAGCCAAAAATAAATAAAATTAAATCTTAAAAAAAAAAATTATTGGGCTTCCCTGGTGGCGCAGTGGTTCAGAGTCTGCCTGCCGATGCAGGGGACAAGGGTTCGTGCCCCAGTCCGGGAAGATTCCACATGCTGCGGAGTGGCTGGGCCCGTGAGCCATGGCCGCTGAGCCTGCACGTCCGGAGCCTGTGCTCTGCAACGAGAGAGGCCACAACAGTGAGAGGCCCGCATACCGCCAAAAAAAAGATAAGTAAATAAAAAATGCTATAGGTATGCAGGATGAGAGGGTGTAGTATTTTGGTAGGTGATTGGATACGCTTTATGAGCTTGGAGGCTGTGGGTCTAACAGTCACGGTGGTGCTTTTCACTTGAAAACTGCTTTACATAGTTCACAAAGAACTCTCACCCGCACTGTCTCACTGGCTCCTCACTTTACCTACGAGAGACAGTGATTACCATGCCCTTTCACAGCTGAGGACCCTTGAAGAGGTTAAGTGACCAACCTATGGTCACCAAACTGGCAGAGCCAGCACTTGAACTCGGGTTTCTGATTCCAAGTCCAAGCTTCTCTTTCCACTGCATATAGATGTGCCAGTCTCTTATCACCACCAACGCCAAGTGACAGAGCTGAAACTGATTGTCCTTAAAGGTCTTTCCTGCCTCAAACAGCCTATCATTCAGTGATTCTAAGGTTCTTTGTAAAAGAAAAGTAAAAATAAAAAAAAGAAATGGTTTGAAATAGCTTTCCTCTCTTCTTCTATGAAATCTCACTTTTTTCTTTGGAAATACAGGAAAGGGGTGAAGGCGATCAGCGTAATCGAGTACATGATCGTGGTGGAGTCTGAATGGGGACTTTGGTGATGCTCTTGTCATTGTATCATGAAGACAGGAATCATCTGTAAACATCTTGGGAACCAACTTTAAAATCATTGCATGTAGTTGGATGTGACAGGGTGACAGAGTGCTTGATTGAAGGGAGATAATCAAAACTGTGAGGTCGGTATTCTTATCACATTTATAGAAGAGGAAACCTAGGTCCAGGGAGGTGGAGCAATCTGTCTAAGATCGCAAGGTAACCAAGTTGCCGAAATGGAATTCAGATTCCAGAGTCGAGGCTCAGTCAACCACGAGGGATTCTCTTTTTCTTAGTGGGTGACCTCTTTCTTTCTTTTGCTCTTGTTAATCTCTAATTTCTTCTGCTTTGTCTTGTTAGTCTTTTGAAGGGCCTAGAACGATATGTTGGAGAAGGATGCACCTCAGACACTATGTAGATTAAACACTTCCTAAAAGAGGAAGTAGGCTCAGAGAGGGGGAGCGTCAGTGTCCCGAGGTCACATGGAGAGTTCATGATGAGAGTGGGAATGAAAAATGAAAACTCGCTGTTTCTCGATTTCTAGTTCAAAATACCCCACTACCTAGTGACACTGGCTCTGTAGTAAAGAAAGGGAAGGTGAAGATATAATCTCTCCATGGCTCCTCATTAGTAAGTAAAAAAGGAGTTAAAAAAATGAAACCCCATTCAGTGAGCGAAACCAGCTATGGTCTCTGCTCTCCTGGAAGCTGACAGCAAAAGTGCTCATCAATAATCCCCTATATGAGTAGATATGTACAAACTGAGATAAAAGTGTTGTAAGGGCATTGAACAGAGGAGCTAGTCTGAGATCGGGAGTGGGTAGTTCAATGGGAAGGGAAGAGGGAACGTTTCAGGCAGAGAAAAAGTCATGGGGGTCAAATGATGACATGAAACCAGGGCATTGAGGCTGGAGCCCAGAGTTGAGGGGAGTTGAGAAGGTGGTGAGATGGGGGGGGAAGGGAGGCAAGAGCCAGCCGGGCAGCGCCTTGTGTCGACCCCACTAAGGTCTTTACGCATTTAATTTTGGGTAAACTTTGGGCAAGTGCTCTGGGAACTCGGAGAGCATCGAGATGGCTGTGGCTTGGAGCAGATGGAGAAATTCAAGTTGACAGGGTGAGGAAGGGACAGTTTCCTGGTCAGCCAGCAAATCCCCATTTAACTGTGATCCCCTTTCTTCCCCTAAGCTTGTTTGTTCCCTGATGTATGTGCTTTTATTGTTTCTAAATTCTCTTTCTTTCTTCTCTTGAGATGGTGGTAAATAGAGCTGTGCCCCCTCTTTGCCTTCTCCATTGGCTCTGTGTCCTTTTTTCTCTCTTTCACAGACACACTTTAAAAATCATAGTTCACTGTTGGGTTGGGTAGCCGCATGGCTGCGCCCATCTCGGGCCACGGGGCCTAGAACCTGCTGCAGTTCCTGCGGCTGGTGGGACAGCTCAAGAGAGTCCCATGTACTGGCTGGGCATACAGAAAAGTCCAGAAGCCAGAGAGCATATCAGGTCACATGTATAGGATGGCAATTATGGCTCTGGTGACCAAAGATGAACATCTTAACAAAGACCGATGTGTACGCCTAGCCCTGGTTCATGATTTGACAGAATGCATCGCTGGGGACATAGCACCAGCAGATAACATCCCCAAAGAGGAAAAACATAGGCGAGAAGAGGAAGCTATGAAGCAGCTAACCCAGCTACTCCCAGAGGATCTCAGAAAAGAGCTCTATGAACTTTGGAAAGAATATGAGACCCAATCTAGTGCAGAAGTTAAATCTGTGAAGCAGCTGGACCAATGTGAAATGATTCTTCAGGCATCTGCATATGAAGACCTTGAGAACAAACCTGGGAGACTGCAGGACTTCTACAATTCCACAGCAGGAAAATTCAGTCACCCTGAGATAGCCCAGATGGTTTCTGAACTCGAGGCAGAAAGAAACGCTCACATAGCTGCCGCCGCCAGCGAGCCACACTCGTGAGATGCACTCCTGTAACAAACATTTTATTTTTCTGTTTCATGGTATTGTGTTTTGCCACTGTTGGTCTGTTGATTCCCCAGATGTGAGTCTGTTTATTTTCAATTGCCTGGACTCCAGCAAGAAACGTGATACAATTTGGACAGTAAAAGAAGCTACAGAACAGGGTGTGGTCCTGAAAATGCCATGGATGAAGACTTGGAGGGTGGGGAACTTTTTATGAACTGAATAAATAAATTTTTAAAACCTTAAAAAAAAAATCATAGTTCATCAGAAAGCTTCCTGTGTGGCACAGTCACGTCTATGCTTCTCTCTCATTTTCTTCTTGCTGGCTAATTGTGACTGTCTAATTAGACTGTCTAATTCATGTCTAATTAGAAGTGCATTCTTAAAAGATTTTCTTTTCTTTTCCTTATGGGAATCATAGTTATCTCTGGCCTGAACTTGTTTCTCAATTAAAAAAAAAACACTTGTATTACTCTTTTGGGTTCTAAAACATGTTGATTAAATATTGCTAGGGAAATACAAAAAATACAAAAAAAAAAGAGAGAAGAAGAAAATAAAATCCCCAAACAATTGAATAATTATTCAAAAAAAGTATTCACTATTATTATTTTGGTGTATTTCCTTTCAGTCTTTTTTTCCTCAAGGCATGTATACATTTGTTTCGATACAGATGAGATGCTCCAGCATTTCAATATTTGCTCTCTTGAAATCTAAGGAACATATATTTGGTAGACCATGCTCATCGAACATCCATCTACTCATTGGTGGGATTACTTGGTAAATGTCTATCGTCATGCCCTGATCTCCCTTGCAGTTAGATCAGGGACACATGGTTTGTCTGGCCAATGCACTGTGAGCAGGAAGTCAGACGTGACATGTTACACCTCTAGGCTGATGCAATCGAGGGTCAGCGTGTGCCTCTGTCGTTGCCAACTTCCCCTGATGCAGCAACTTCAGAGGTGGTGTGTTCCCGAGGGTGTGGCTGTGGGGTGTGGCTGTAAACGTATGAGACTAGAACAACCTGCATTCGTGTTTAAGTTACTGAGATTTCAGGGTTTATGTGTTACTCTGGTACAGCCTAACCTATTCTGACTACTGCCGGGGATGACTGTCCTTCCTTTATCACAAACTCCAAAGTGACATGCATTTTTTTCCTCAAAATTCCTCTTTCACGTAATCGATGTCTTCTTGGACAGAAGTGTGTCTAGATTAGCATTCTTCTTGTCACATTCTTTACCCTCTGGGAGATGAATTTTCCACTAAGGTCATGTTGGCCAAGTTTCAATTCCAGATATAAAGATCAATTAACTGTGAAAACAAAATAGCCAATCATAAAGTTGAAGTAACAGCCCAGAATCAAAGCACATAATAATTACATTCAAGCTCTAATGTTTATATGGTACTTTACAATTTTTCAAAGCATTTTTTATAAACAAAATACGGGCATCTAATATGATGCGAGACTGACTTATGCATGCAGGTGGTCAATTGCAAAGGTCCCATGCCCAGTGCATGATTCTCTCCTCCCTCCCTTTGTTATGAACTCCTGGCTGCTGGAGAAGATGGGCCCCTGATTAGAGCAAATGTGGCCCAGGCAGGGTGTGGAGTGGCAGGTGTGGCAGACAGTGTGGTGGGAGAGGCAATAGAGTTGGATCTGACTCTGACCCTGACCCTAACCAGTTGCGTGACCTTTGGCAATTCCCACACATTCTCTGGACCTTCCTTATCTATAAAGGGAGGAAGTTGTACTGAATGACTACTAGGCTTCTAGCCCTGACTGTCCATTCCATATTTCATGACTACCCTGAACATGACCATGTTCTGCCTCATGGCAGCTCTGTGCTCTTGAAATGTTATGTTTGGTTACATAGAGCCCACACTGAACTCATTCCTCACTATCTTTTTAAAACTTTTTTTAAAAAATAAATTTATTTATTTTTATTTATTTATTTTTGGCTGCGTTGGGTGTTTGTTGCTGCGTGCGGGTTTTCTCTAGTTGCAGCGAGTAGGGGTTACTCTTCATTGCGGTGTGCGGGCTTCTCATTGCAGTGGCTTCTCTTGTTGCGGAGCACAGGCTCTAGGTGCGTGGGCTTCAGTAGTGGCAGCGCTCGGGCTCTGTAGTTGCAGCACACAGGCCCTAGAGCATGTGGGCTTCAGTAGTTGTGGCTCACGGGCTCTAGAGCTCAGGCTCAGTAGTTGTGGCCCACGGGCTTAGTTGCTCTGAGGCAGGTGGGATCTTCCTGGACCAGGGATTGAACCCATGTCCTCTGCAATGGTAGGCAGATTCTCTTTTATTTTTTTTTTGATATTGGGGGTAGGAGTTTATTAACTAATTTATTTATTTTTGCTGTGTTGCATCTTCGTTTCTGTGCTTTCTCTACCTGGGGCAAGCGGGGGCCACTCTTCATCGAGATGTGCGGGCCTCTCACTGTCGCGGCCTCTCTTGTTGCGGAGCACAGGCTCCAGATGCGCAGGCTCAGTAGTTGTGGCTCACGGGCCTAGTTGCTCCGCAGCATGTGGGATCCTCGCAGACCAGGGCTTGAACACGTGTCCCCTGCATTAGCAGGCAGATTCTCAACCACTGCGCCACCAGGGAAGTCCCCTCACTCTACTTTGTAGAATCTTTCTCAGTCACACATACAGTTGAATCACAAAGATATACCTGCTTTTTCATTACTTTAGTGGCAAATTTGATTTATCACTCTGAGTGCATATAGAAAAAAGTTCCTTTTCTAGTACAGAAATATATAACAGTTGCTGATAAATTAGAAGGAAATGACAATTTTACTCCATCTGTTAAGTGATGATGACTCAGGCTTGTTTTCTAGAAAGCTTGATATACATGGAGGACCATCTGAGCCCTCGATTACCCTCAAGAAAAGGAAGTTTAGGTTTCTGAGCCTGAAAGGCTGGACAAGTGTTGGAGTATTTTGGTAAAAAAAGGAATATCCAAGGAAAAAATATGATCTTAATTTCCCCTTTTCTGGACTCTTCCATCCAGGAGGTCTTCCATCCAGTGCTGTCCCCAAGTAGGCCATTATATTCCCTGCAGGGTTGCTCAAAGCACTGTGGCTTCCCTGGAGAAGCCTAAGAAAGCCTGGACTCAGGAGCAGGGCTTGGAGGCAGAGGGGAAAAGGTGATCCTATAGAGCCTACTTCCGTGAAGCCTTCCTGGAGCCCTCTTGACAACCTTCTTCATGGTTCCATCATGTGTAAGGCATTGTACTGGAAGCCATGGGAAAGAGGTGGCAAGAAAGCCACTGGCCCTTAACAGGCTTGGAACTTGTGGGCAAGACCCGTGTAGAAGACAGTAGCACAAGCAGAATAAAAGAAGTGCTGTAGTAGAGACAGAAACAGACGGAAGGGAAGGGAGTGACTGAAGCTAACACCAAGAATTAAGGAAGCTTCCCGAAGGCTGCATTTTAGCCGTGTCTTGAAGAATTAGATTTAGATAGTGGAGAATGGATAGTCCAGGCTGGGGAAATAGGCTGAGTAAAAGCATAAGGAGTAACATTTCATGTCTGTCTCTCCTACCGTGTGGCCCTGGGCAATTTCCTTAACTTTTAGAACTTTGGTTGCCTCATTTGTAAAACTGGGCTAGTAATTCTTCCTTCACAGGATTTTAGAAAGATTAAATGAGGTTGTGTTTGTAAGAGTGTTCAGTTTAGTGTCAGTTTCCTTTCCCTTCTTTCCAAATGTCCAATGCTCTCCCATCTCTCCACATTTGCTCAGGCTGCCCCTTCTTTGGGATCTATCCGCCTTCCTCCATCCATGGAATTTTAGACCTTTTTCTTACTAGTCCCGGTCTCTCCGTGATGCAGAATGGAAAGCATAGATTTGCTGCAGGGAATGTCAAATATGGCTAGTCAAAAATCAGGTTACAGTCAAAGGAATTTAAAGTGGAATGCAAGCTTGTCTATAGTGAGTATAGTAGACTGGAATACTTATTACAGCTATCAGTTCTTTCATTCATTCATAGAAGATGGAGATCTTTGGTCCAGGAACGTGTTTGGAGCTGAGGAATGAGGTATGATGAAAAGAAACACTGTTCTGAATCTCACGGAGCATCTCTGCTAGCAGGGAAGCCATATCTTGCACAGATGATCACAGTTGGGGGTGGTTATTAAGAAAAGGGTTGTATGGAGATATCAATATATGCAGTGGGAGGGGAGAACCTAATCTATTCTGAAAAGTCACGGAAAGTCTCTCTGAGAAAGCAACCTAATGGATAGGAAGGGGAGGGTTTAGCCAGATGAAGGTGCAGGTAGACGTATGGAAAGAGATTCATGTCTCGGGCAATGAGAACAGCATGCGTGGAGGCCCCGAATCTAGAAGGACTGTTGTGTATTAGAGAAACTGGAAAAGAGCCAGTTTGGCAGAAGCCAAAAGAGTGAGGGGCAAAGTGGCACGAGTTCAGGGTGAAGGGGTAGACAGGGCCAGGTCACTGACAACCTTGTAAACATACTAAGGACATTGGATTTATTCTGAAGGCATTTTGAGATATTTTTAAGCAGGTAAAGTCAGGTTTGTGTTTTTAAAAGATCAGGTTTGTGTTTTTAAAGGGGAGAAAGCAAATGAGGGGAGAAGCCTGTTGAATCCTCCCAGTGAGAGATGAGGCTGGCTCGGACTTGGGTGGTGGCAGTGGAGGTGGAGAGAAAATGATGTACTGGAGTTATTAGAAGGCAGCATCTACACGACTTGGTTATTGGTTAGACGTGGAGTGTGAAGAAGATAGACGGCCCTAAGAAAACTGCCCACTTGGATGGCTGATGTATTTGAGTTATCCATATTCTGGAAGGAGCAGCGAGGAATACCAAGGTACCACATTCTGAGAGAAATGGTGGCAGACTTGGACAAGAGGCTGTGGGGTGGGAGGAGCTTATGAGGCGGGAGTTGCAGGCATACGTTTAGAGCTCAGAAGAGACAGTGGGCTGGAGCTGGTGTTGTGGAATCCTTAGCAGTGGAAGGCTTGAGAGCGGGTGAGAGGGCCCGGTAGGCAAACCGACTGGTTAGAGGGCAGGTGCCCAGGAAGGGGCAGGTAAAGGCAACTGGGAAGCCAGGGAAGTAGGGGAAGCATGGAGAGTGTGGGGTCCTGGGAGGCAAGGGAGCTGCCGGCTCTGGTCCATCCACGTGAGGATACAGGTCCCAGTGCAGCCAAAACCATTGCCAGCTCACCTTTGGTGTTACCGCTCCTTCCAGCTTGTTCTGACCTATTTCAGCCCTTTCATTTCAGTCACCCAGTGCCCTATTCTGATCCCAGCTCTTTCTTGGCTTGGAGGGAAGTGGTCTGATAAAATCGTCGATGCAAAATTTCCGGGACCGAATATGGTGCAACTTGCAGACATTTATGTCTCTTAGAAGAAGAGCTTGGAAAAGGCAAGGCCTTACGTTGGGACTGAGAACTGTGCTTTTGTGAGGGCTACTGACCCACTGAGAAAAGTAAATACATGGGCATTAAGGTGCAGTGTAATTTAAAATTTTAGAAATTAACAGTGGGCACTGTCATACTTTATTCAATACCTGAATAAAGATCCCTAAATCCAGTTGAGACTGGAGGTAAAAGAGGAGAGAAATAACGAAATATTTACGAGATAGACAGAGAGCTCGTGTCAGAGGAAGGAGAAAAGATTGAGGAGGTGGGTGGGATTCCCAAATTGCAGCGGGCATCGCTGAGTATTGATATTGTTGCCAAATCTGGCTCCCTGTGCACTGATGCCAAATAAAAACACCGAGACAGAGAATTGGAAGATAAGAAATAGAGAGGCTTTTTATTTTCTTTGCCAGGCAAAGGGAAGACACAGTATGCTAATGCCTCAATAACTGTGCCACCCTCCTTTGGGAATCGGAGAAGATTTTATAGGTGGGGCTTGTAGTCTGGGGTATATGATAAGGATCAATTTGGTGAAGGTCTTGCATTTCTTTTCTTCTGCAAATTTATGGCCAAAGCTGGCATCCTTGAAGTTATCTGGTCTGGTGTTATTGGCCCGTGACCTTCTTTCTGAAATGAAGAATGCTACAAGGGAGTGCACGGGGAGAAGAAATGCCAGGTGCAAAGGGTCATTTGTATGGAGTCAGAAGGTACTCAGCTTTGTGAAGGACAAGTCTAGCTACAAGTGTTTGCTAGTAGTAACAGCTAAAGAATAACCAAGATTGCTTAACTCTTTCAGGCCTGTTTATGTTGTTTCCCCAGCCTGTTCATCTTTTCCTTGTTTATCAGAAAAATCTCATTTCTGGTTTTGCTGCAACAATATGATATCTGGACTGTCGTTTATGAGCAAGGAGGAAGCCCTGGAGCGTTTGGAGCAGAGCGATGCTGTGATGGAGAACATGTTGACAGTGATTAGAACAGGAAATGAGTGAGGCAGGGAGACGAAAGGTGAAAGGTGAGCAAGGCGTGGGCTGAGAGAAGCCGTGATGGGACCAGATGAAGGGGCAGATCTGAGAGGCCCGAGTGGGGAAGGAGGAACTGATGTGCTGGGTCCTGGGTGTGTGAGAGAGAAGAAAGAGGACTCTAGGGTGACATCAAGATCTTGAGTCTGGACAATAGAAATGGAGAAGTCTTGAGGAGGAAATGGTTTGGGAAGGAAGATGATGATTTAGGCTTTAGACAGTTTGAGTAACAGCTTAGGGTAGGTTGAACCAATAGCGTTTCCCAGATTTCCCCATTTTAGTTAAGTTCTGCTTTGTCTGTAGCCCCGGGAATTTCTATACAATGGAACCAGTGGCCTTTCCTTGCAGAATTTGGAAAGAAGGAATTCATAGAACCAAAGTAAAAAGAGAGGAAGTGACATATTATTTGTCTCATAGGTTTGAGGGAGGAGATAGGATGTTCTGACTTTCAGTCTAACATTTCCTGAAGTGTAGCCCGAACGGCAGTGGATTACATGTCAAAGCCAAACTTCCGGTATTTACAAGCAGAGGGGGAAAGCATGGATTAATTAATAAATGGTGCATTGGGAACTGATAATCCATTGGAAAATAAAAAATGAAAAGGTTGCATTTTTTTTCTCATGCCAAATTCAATTCCAAATAAATGAAAGGCTTAAACATTAAAAAAAAGAAATCATAAAATTATGAGAAGAAAATAAAGGCAAATACTTATATAATCTGGGGAATACATTTCCATAGGATAAATTTTCCTCTGGCTAAATTTCTGAAAGTGGAATTCAGTGTCCAGAAGTTTATGGACTCTATCACCAGATTGCCCTCCAGAAAGGTTGTGTCCATATACACTGCCACTAGCATTGTATGAAAATGCCCATTTTCCCACACTTTCACCAATGCTATTTTCACTTTAAAAATGTCATTAATTTTCTGTTAATGATTTTTACCGTTTCGATTTTTTACTGTTAGCTTTTAAAACCTCTTCATAAAATAGTAAACTCATTGACACGGATGAAGCAAATATGTTTTTTTCCTTTTGCCCTGTATTTCAGTTACTGAGCAGTATTTATGATTCTGTTTTATAAAAACAAAAAGACTGGCTGGATATATACCAGTATGTCGACAACAGGAATATTTTGCATTTTGAATCACAGATGTTTTAAATTTTCTTCTTTGTGCTTTTATTTATTTGAAAAATTTCTGCAACAAACCTATATTACTTTTGTTATAATAAGAAAAACATTTAAAAAATGTTTAAAAGATTTAAAATATTAAAAAGAAGTCTTCCCAGCTAGCTTATGAAAATTTTTCAAAGAGATCTTCCTCTGGCCTTCAGTTCTTGGGACTTTTCTGGGCTCTTTGAAGAGGGTAGGTACGCCTCTTTTTGTTGGACACCTTGGTGGATTTTGGGGTAGTAGACCCCTGTATAAAAGTCCTTCCAGTCTGTTGCTCTCCAGCTGAGTTGGCCCCATGCTCAGCATCACTTAATATTCTGGGAAGTCTTCCTACTCAGCCTTTACCACTGTAATTGAGCCAGACCCTAGAACTCATTACTTCATTGTCATCTACTTGTGTTGACTTTTTTTTTAATATATAAATTTATTTATTTATTTATGGCTGCATTGGGTCTTCGTTGCTGCGTGTGGTCTTTCTCTAGTTGCAGAGAGCGGGGGCTACTCTTCGTTGTGGTGGGCGGGCTGCTTATTGCAGTGGCTTCTCTTGTTGTGGAGCACAGGCTCTAGGCGCGCGGGCTTCAGTAGTTGTGGCACGCGGGCTCAGTAGTTGTGGCTCGCGGGCTTTAGAGTGCAGGCTCAGTAGTTGTGGCACACGGGCTTAGTTGCTCCGTGGCATGTGGGATCTTCCCGGACTAAGCATCGAACCTGTGTCCCCTGCATTTGCAGGCAGATTCTTAACCACTGAGCCACCAGGGAAGTCCCTACTTGTGTTGTCTTAATGCAATCTCTATTAATGTCTAATTTGGCATGTCCTGTCTCAACTCTTCAGTTTCATTAAACAAAGACCTTAGAAAACTCCAAGTATGTGACCATACCTTCTACTTCTTAGAATTTTGGAACTGTTTTCCTAGTCCGACTCTTCCTCAGGGTGGCAGTAAGTACCTTCAGCTGCATTTCCTGCAGAGATGAGAGTGATTCAAGAAATGGGGTACCTGTAGCTTTGTGAAGGAGCCCACTCTGCAGCTGGACAGCTCTGCTATTAGAATGCTCTCCCTTTTGGTGAACCAAAGACTGTAAGCACCTCTGTGAGTCCCTTCTGTTGATCCAACGTATATCGACAAAGATGCACGGAAGTTATGACACCACAGCAGAGATCTTGAGGAAGGTGATGACATCGATCATGTGCCCCCGAATCTTCTCTAACTGCTTTTCACAGAGCTTGTCTCTCAGATCCCTCATTGAGTTGGTTGTTCTCCTCAGTGAAGACTCAGCTTGTCCATGGCCCTCCTGAAATATGGTTGACCCCTGAATCCTCGAGATGTGAAGGACAGTGTGGGCTGACCTTTCTGCTTCTCATGCTCTGCTCTCTCCAGTAGAGAAGAGGTGAAACACATTCTTCTTCTTTTCTTTTTTAATTAAAATTTTTTTTAATTAAAATTTTTTATTTTTATTGAAGTATAGTTGATTTACAATGTTGTGTTAGTTTCAGGTGTACAGCAAAGTGGTTCAGTTATATATACATATATATATATATATTCTTTTTCAGTCTTTTCCCTTATAGGTTATTATAAAATATTGAGTATAATTCCCTCTGCTGTACAGCAGGTCCTTGTTGTTTACCTATTTTATATATAGTAGTGTATATATATTAATCCCAAACGCCTGATTTATCCCTCCTTCCCCCTTTCGCCTTTGCTAACCATAAGTTTGTTTTCTATGTCAGTGGTTCTATTTCTGTTTTGTATATAAGTTCATTTGTAACACATTCTTCTTCTTTTAAATCCTCAGCAACTTTGTTTCTAGGCCTGATTAAACCATTTGTGTTAAGGATCGGGTTGAGGATGACTGAGGGGATTATTATGAAACTGCAACTCTATTCAGTTTGGGGGACAGAGTGCACATACACAGGGTTCCTGAGTGATGAATGCATCTGTAGGGAACTAGTTGCTTCATTTCTCATTGCAGAAGAAGAACCTGGGCTTTGGAGTCTGACAGATTGGTGTTTTCTAGCATCTGAAATGGGGTAGCTCTCCTTGTAAGGTAGTTGTGGAAATCAAACAAAAGGTGAATTTCCAGGTAAAAAAAAAGACTCAAAAATATTCAAGTTCTCTTCTTTTGCATCTGATGTAGTCCTTAAAATATTTGGAAATTTGCATCCCTCATAAAAATGAAATTTCTATTATATAGAAAAGACTTCTTCACTGATATACATAATTTTGACCACCCATAAACTTTTGCAAATCAGTTATCCTAATTTTTCCCATTTTACAGATAAGAAAATTGAACCCCTGGGAAGTTGAGTGACTACTTAACTAATACTTTACTTAACTAATACTACTACTTAACTAATGGCTACTTAACTAATACTTTACTAGATGATGGGCCAGGACTAGAGCCCAAGTCATCTCCTTACCAATCCCTTGCTTTGCCTTCTATACCTCACTGTCTCTGTGTCTGTGCCTTTGATTAGGAACAGTTTAACCCGTAGGCCTACCAGTTTGTAACTGATTCCATTTACTGAAAAAAACTGATCAATCAAGCAACTAGTATTTCCTCTAGGCCTGGCATTGTTCTTGGTGCCAAAGAAGATACCAGTGGAACTCCAGACTCTTTAGGTCTCATTGCACACCTACAAGAATGTCTGAAATGAAAAAGACTGACCATATCAAGTGTTGATGAGGATGTCTAAGAATAGAACCTTCATGAGAATGAAAAATGGTACAACCACTTTGGGAAACAAGTTGACAGTTTCTTAAAACTTTACACATATATCTACCATATGACTCAGACCTTCCACTCTTCGGTTTTTATTTACCCAAGGGAAATGAAAACATATGTTTATACAAATACACATACAGGAATATTTATAGCAGCTTTACTTGTCATTACTAAAAATGGAAACAACTCAACATCACGAGCAAGTGATTGGATAAACAAACTATGGTACTTCCACACAGTGGAAAACCGCTCAGCCACAAAAAGGAATAAACTAATGATACACACATCAATGTGGCGGAATCTCAGAACAATTATTCTGAAAGAAGCCAAACATGAAAGAGAACATATCATATGATTTCATTTATAGAAAATTCTAGAAAATGCAAACTGACTAATGGGACAGCAAGCATCGGTAGTTGTCTGGTGTTGGGGGCTGCTGGTCGGGGGAGAGAGGGTTACACAGGGGCATGAGGAAACTTTTGGGGGTAATGGAAATGTTCATTATCTTGATTGTGGGGAAAGTTTCACCGATGTATGCCTTTGTCAAAACTATCAAACTGTATGCTTTCAGTGCGTGCATTTTTTAAACTGTAAGTTGCATCTCAATAAGTCTGTTAAAAGACTAGACAGAAAAACAAAACAAAGACGCTTTGGGCCTCACAATTGTGCGGGCGTAAAGAAACTGCAAAAACAAATAAGGACCTACGGTATAGCACAGGGAACTCTACTCAATACTCTGTAATGGCCTATATGGGAAAAGAATCTAAAAAAGGAAGTGGACATATGTATATGTATAACTGATTCACTTTGCTAGATACCTGAAGCTAACACAACATGTAAATCAACTCTACTCCAATAAAAATTAAAAAAAAGAAACTGCAAAAACATAATTGCAGTTTCCCAGGCTCCTGTTTTCTTCTGGCCAAGAACTCAGTCTCACCCAGCTTATCTTAGATTCAGAGATAGCTTTGTCGCTATCTCACATGTAAATCAGCCTGGCAGCGACAGTCCCCACGTGGCACTGCCCCTGCTGTTGTTGGGAGCGGCTTGCGATGCTTCCTGAGGGCATTGCACTGGCCCTGCTGCCAGGGACCAGCAGAGACGTGATGTCTACGCCAGAGGCCCGTCTCTCCAGGAGCGGCTGTCCTCTGAGGACCCGTGTGTGTACAGGCACAAAGGCTTTTCTGCATCAGTGCAGAAGAGGGAAGATCACGTCCCTACACACTGCCTCTGTGTCCTGGGTATAGCCATGTCTCACGGAGCGTCTGATGAAATACTGCCTCCAAGCCCCTTCCCCGTGATTTCCTGTGCCTGAGCGAGGCATCTACGAAAGAAGGATGCCACGATTTCCTCACGGGCAGATTCCTCTGATTAGATTGCCCCCGCATTCAAGTCAGCTCATGCCAATGAGTGACTTCCTGCTGCTTGCCAAACCCGCTCATCTGACCTGCCTGCACCAGTTGTATCCAACTACTGGCTTGACCTAGGCCTCCGCCGAGCATACCCACCACTCAGGGCAGACTCCGTTTGGCTGGCAAACCCCAGACATGGAAGACTTTCCCTACTGCCACTACTTCTTCCTAGGCTCCAAATCAGGGAGGAAGTTTGGACACTGGAGGGGGGGAAGGAGGAAAGAGTGAAGGAAGATACACGCCCCCCTTCCCAGAGCCACAGGCCAGGTTGAGAAACTTTGAATTAGTTGTGGGATTGGTAATCTTCCTTCCTCCCCCTCAATTCTCACCATGGAAAATTTCAAACATTCAGACAAGTTTAAACAATAGCACAATGAACATCTGCACACTCATCGTCCTAAAGCAACAGTCCTCAATGTTTTGTCACATTTGCTTCACACACACACACACACACACACACACACACACACACACACACACACACACACACACACACAGAGGCAGGCTAACGTTTAATTATTTTCTCTTTGCCCCTTTCAGAGTAAGGAATTGGTGTACTGGTCACATGTGAGACTGACGTTTTGATTTTGAAGGCAAGTTTGAAGTTCTGACTTAGATTGGTGGACTAACCTGGAAGGGAATCTAAAAAAAATTTTTTTTTAATTGAAGTATAGTTGATTTACAATGTTGTGTTATGGAAGGGAGTTTTAATTACTGAAATGAGACTGATTAAACTTTTTCTTCTCCTTTTTAAATCTAGTTTTAAAACATAGTACATGCCATGTGGCATGGCCAAAAAAAAGAAAAAAATAGAGAATCTTTGACGTAAGCCAGTAAAGAAAAAAAAAAAGTACAGCTTTATTGTTTTTTGTGTTTGTTTTTAAAAGTTCTACATGTAAAGAGTCAAATAGTTCTAGAAGATTTGTTAAATACTAATATATTATTATTAATAGATATAAATGTATATTAATCAATATAAATATAAAATATATTAAATATAGCAGGTTCTTCTTCTCCCATCTCTATCATTTCGTACTTAATTCTTATTTTTAATGAGACACTTGCTTTACTTTTTCCTGAACTTTAAGTTTTAGGCATTAACGATGATCTTCCCACTTTGGAGAATGAGAATTTCAGTTCTCTGTCCTGTCCCAACCATCCACTTCACCTACTTCCCAGTCCTCCTAATACAGTTATATCTTAATTTTCTTAGATTAATAATAAGAGTTTATATTATTATGAATATGTCAGTGCTATTCAGACCTAAGCCAATTAGTAAACTCTTCCTTTCCAGTTCAACATGTTGTTTTCCCTTGAGTTAATAACTGTCTTTTTTTCATTTGCTTAGTTTTTATGTACTTATCACTGGGGCTGGATATAGTTTCTTTTGGCAGCCCTCTTTAAGAAAACAAATAAAAATTACAAATACAGGGCTTCCCTGGTGGTGCAGTGGTTAAGAATCTGCCTGCCAATGCAGGGGACATGGGTTTGAGCCCTGGTCCGGGAAGATCCCACATGCCGTGGAACAACTAAGCCCGCGAGCCACAACTACTGAGCCCATGTGCCACGACTACTGAAGCCCGCGGACCTAGAGCCCGTGCTCCGTGACGAGAGAAGCCACCTCAACAAAGAGTAACCTCTGCTCGCCGCAACTAGAGAAAGCCCTGCACACGGCAATGAAGACCAAACGCAGACAAAAATAAAGAAATTTATTAAAAAAAATTACAAATACAAACTAAGCACAGACTTTGCAAGGGACCTTGTAAATGAAGGGTCTTGAGATTTAAGCTTGATTAGCTTCACAGTAAATCCACCTCTGATGATTATTAATCAAACTCTAAATTTCCAGTAATCGTTTAAATTTTAAGACATTCAGATGTATTAGGCAGTTTCTTTTATCTTAGAAAAAGAATATTTCCTAGGTTTTCTGACCTGCTCTACCTTGGACTGGTGGCTCTCTTTACTGCTGCATACAGCTTCATCCTGAGATCTCCTTCACCATCAGGATTCCCTACACCTTACTCCTGCACTGGAGCCACCCTTTCCTTGTTTCCCATGTATTCTTCTATCTTGGTTTACTCCCTTTAGTGGCTTCTTGGGAAAAGATGCCAAAGAAGTAAAAATATTTTTAGGAACCTACATGTCTGAGAAAGTCTTTATTCTACCTTGACATTTGGTTGATAGTTTGGCTGGATATAGAATTCTGGGTTGGATGGAATTAATTCTCCCTTGTGATTTTGAAGGCATTTCTCCCTTTTCTTCTAGCTTTCAATATTGCTGCTTGAAGTCTGATACCATTCAAATGCCCTTTATTTCCACGTGGCTGTGGTTTTCTGTCTGGAATATTGTAGGATTATGTCTTCATCCCCAGTGTCTTGAAATTTTATGCTGTGGACCTTTTTTCATTCATTATGCTAGACACTCAATGGGCCATGTCCATCTGGAAACTCCTGTCCTTTAAGTTCTGAAAACTTTATTAATTATTTGAGTAAGTGCCTTTCCGCTCTGATTTTTCCTCTTGTCTTTTCCTCTGGAACCTCTAGTTTTAGCTTCTGAGTCTCCTGGATCTGCCCTCTAATATTCTTATTGATTCTGTTCTATTTCTAAGTCTTTAGTCTTTTGCTTTACTTCCTGGGAGATTTGTTTAACTTAATCTCCCAACTTCTTAATTATTTTCATTTCTCTTACCATATTTTCTTTTTCTCTGAATATTTTCCCCCAGCCCTTCTCTCGTTCCCCCATGGTATCTTCCTCCTGTTTCATGATCCTACTATCTTATTATTTTGAGGACATTCATAATAGTTTTTGTTGTTGTTGCTTTTAAAGTTTCATTCTCTTTGCATAGTCTCTTCTTTTCCTTCTGCTTTTTTTCCAGTTGGTTTGTTTTTATACCCACCTTGCTAGAAAGTTCCTGCAGATGTCTAGTAATCCTAGATTTTCTGCTTATGTGCAAAAGTGGGTGCTCAAAAGCTGATTGGAAACTCTGAGAGTACGGGTAAGGCTTGTTGACTGTGAGTGTCGTCCTTTGATGCCCTGGCAGGGCCATTGGGTTGAACAAGCCCTAGTATCAGTATTGGCTTGATTCCCCAGAGAAGTCTCTTTTAGTCTCCTGCCTAAAGGATAAAGGCCTGGCCATCAGCCTTCTGCAAGTGGTATGTGTGGGGGAAGGGCGGGGATTCTCAGAATCATGTTGCATGCTGTCATTAATTACTCTGTTTGTGATACTTCTCCCACCTTCAAATATACCTGGTATTCCCTAGTTCAAAGACCCTTTATTTTACACCCTTTACGGAGTCTTCTTATCTTCTTGTTGTCTTCTGTTAACATGGGAAAAGTCATCTGTGGATATAATTATTTATTTTTTTCCCTGTTAATGTCATTTTAATTATTATCCAGATGTTAAATTACTATCATGTTATTCTTCAAAAACACTGAACCAGTCAGCAACAAATGAGAATTTCCTCACAGCCCTGTCAGTACTTCTAACAAACAACTTTACTAAGGTAAAACCGACATATAATAAATTGCACGTTTAAATTGTTCTCTTTATATGTTTTGACATACCTCTGTGAAACCATCACCACAATCAAGATAGCGAATGTATTCCTCACCTCCTAAGTTCCCTCAAGCCTCTTTGTAATTCCTTCTCTTCCCCTCCTTCATTCCCAGCAATCACTGATCTGTTTTCTGTCACTGTAGATTAGTTTACATTTTCTAGAGTTTTATGAAAATGGAATGGCACAAGATGTACTTTTTCTTTGCTCTCTTTATTGGCTTTCAAGCAGTCTTCCATATTTTACCCTCTAATCCCTCTCTCAGAGATACTAAATGTTGGCTGGTTCTGAGTTTTTCCACTGCTCACTTAAGATCAACTTCCACTTGTCCAACTATTGCTTTCCAGCTTTCAAAAAAATTTTTTTCCTTGAAAAACTCCTATGTGAGGCTAAGACCTCTTGCATCTCTGTTGTGAATGTGCACTCAGCAAAGTGCATGCCAGGGAGCTGCCTGATCTTCATCTCCTTCCACTATTGCTGGTTCCTTTCCTGTTCTCTCCATCCTTGTGGGTTTGTGCCTTTAAAGATCCCTTTAATGTTATTTTAGTAGGGTTTGGGAAAAGGAACAGAATTAGTGAAAGAGTTCATATCTGCCCTCTTTATCTGGAACCTGAGACTGTTCAGATATGAAGGTTATTCAACAGAAAGTTCTGCACTGGCTGGAGGGATCAGAAGGATATGATAGATCATGTGTGAAGCAGTTGCTGGAGGAAAACAGATGGAAAGCTATACTGCATTCTTGGATTAGAAGAATCAATGTTGTTAAAATGACCCTACAACCCAAGGCAATCTACAGATTCACTACAATCCCTATCAAATTACCAATGGCATTTTTCACAGAACTAGAACAAATAATTTCACAATTTGTATGGAAACACAAAAGACCCTGAATAGCCAAAGCAAACTTGAGAAAGAAAAACGGAGCTGGAGGAATCAGGCTCCCTGACTTCAGACTATACTACAAAGCTACAGTAGTCAAAACATTATGGTACTGGCACAAAAACAGACATATAGATCAATGGAACAGGATAGAAAGCCCAGAAATAAACCCATGCACTTATGGTCAATTAATCTATGACAAAGGAGGCAAGAATATACAACGGAGAAAAGACAAGTCTCTTCAATAAGTGGAGCTGGAAAAACTGGACAGCTACATGTAAAAGAATGAAATTAGAACATTCTCTAACACCATGTACAAAAATAAACTGAAAACAAAGTCATTTCTTGTTTGTCATTCGTGAAGTTCAGACTGCCTGATATATTGGTTACATTTGGTACTAAGTAAAAAGTCATTTCTCCTCCTTCCCTCCTGCCTTTCTCCCTTTATCCCTCCTTTTCTCCTTTTACTTCAGCAGCTACTTTGTGGAAACTTCTCAGGAGGAGAATGTGCCAGCCCACGGGTGAGGGCGACGTCTTGCGAGGATAGAAGAGATGCTGCAGCTCAATTTGGGATGGTGTGAAGGTCAATGGAGGCAGTTAAGGATGGATCTTCCTGCCAGGAAAAGGGGAGGGAGAAGGGGAGGGGAGTTAAGATAAGCCTCTGAGTATAGGGATTCCAGGGCCTGAAGCCCGGAAGAGTTTTTTTTCTCAGCCATACCGTGAGGCATGCAAGATCAAGATCTGACAAGGGATCGAACCTGTGCCCCCTGCAGTGGAAAGGCAGAGTCTTAACCACTGGACTGTAAGGGAAGTCTCAGGGAGAGGTTTTAAGAGGCCCGGCCTGGTGGGAACTCAGCTGATGAGGAGCAGCCTGAAGGCCAAGGAGGACTTTTTGGTGACCAGGCAGAAAGTTCCTTCCTCATTCAGGGACGCCAACTGACTGATGGGCAAGGGGGTGTGGAGGGACAGGCTTGGGAAATAAGCTCAGGTAGAGAGTATGGAGTTCTTATAGATGAGTGTTTTTCATTCCGAGTCTTAGAAAATGAAATTCAAGGCCTCATGTGACTGGAGGGTGGGTGGGAGGAGGAAGGGTCTCTGGGATTTATGTCCTAGGAACCGTGGAGCCACTGCCCAGCTGTCTCTCAGTTGTTCTGCTGAGGTCACTCCAAAGGCAAGAGATTCTTAGCCCTGCTGGATAGTATCGACCGAGGGAATCTTATTAGAGCATATACTTCCTTTTCTTTCGATGAAAGTTTAAAGGTCATCATTTCTTCTTGCAAAGGAATTTCCACAAATATTCCATTTCCTGCCTTAGAAATAAATAGCATGACATCAAGTTTATTGCAAACTCCCTGGTCTGGGGGAATTCCCAAGGAAGCGCAGGCAGAGTTCTGGTAGAGACAAAATGAATTCAGAGCGATTACTCAGCAGCTGCAGTAAGAACCAGAATTTCCCCACACGTTCTCAGGCTCCCATTTGCCAACTCAGCCTGGAAGTATTTCTATTGGTGGAAAAAAAAATAGCTGTGGGTGAAAGAATTCATTTTTCAGGCATGAGCCTCCACCTTGGTTGGCTTGGAGGCCTGTTTTACCTTTCTCTGGGACGGCAGAGGCAGACGGCCCTGATGTCATTATTGGGAATGGGAAATGTGTGGCTATCTAGGCTTGAGTTCCACCCACTTATAACATTAAATAGAGCTAAATGTCAAGTTTGTAGACATTCTACAGACAGTATTTGAATCCCAACCTGCCACTTCCGAGACGTTGGCGAGGACTGTAAATGGTTCTGGGGCGTCCCTCCCCTCTTTGGGGCAGATGATCCAAAGCTGACTTTCTGTGGATGGAGGGTCAGTGGTTAAATGTGAGTAATGCAGCTGTACTGGAGCCTGGGGGGTTACATGCCAGAATCTCATGTCATTCATCATTTGTCCACGTGAATAGCTGTGGTATCAGGTCCAGGGTTAAGGTCTTCCTGCCGTGTCTGGGGGGAACAAAATAACCCTACCGGGCTGAGATGTTTCTGTGATACAGAAGCATTGTGGGGCGGGGTGGGGAGGGGCGGGGCGGGGCGGGGCAGGGCGGGGCTGGGGAAACTAATGTGTTATTTCCAGATGCTTTGTTTTAAAAATGTAGACTTCTTACTCAGGAGAGATAGCCTGGTGAGTCAGAGCAGGATCAGAAAGACCAGGACAAAAAGATGGAAAAGTTCAGGGCATTGAGTGTGACTGTATTTAGTAGGGTAAGGGGGAGAAGGCAGAATAGAGGGAGTAGTTTCACCTTCACCCAACCCCATGCCCAGCTGATAATTGTCATTTTGTACTTTATTGAAACAACAAAGATAATAGGGCAGGAAATCTCTTATCTACCCCCTGAAATACTGAACCCACCTGCCTTTGCTTCTATTACAGTGGAAGAGGTGTCCCTGGGGACAACAGTTATCTTGAGCTCTGGTTTTTACTCCCCACCTGCACCCCACCCCTCCACAGCCTGCTCAGGACTCTTTTCTCACCTACGTCATCCCCTCTTCCCTCTCTCCCAGGTCTTTGCCCAAGTGTCTGCCCTCATGAAGAAGTCCTCCCTTGACCCCATGTCGCTCTCCAGCCACCACCCCACCTCTTTGTGTTCCTTCCCAGGGGGTTGTACTTCTATCCTTTCTTCATTCTATTCCATAGGGTTGCTGTGTTCACCAATCCACTGAGACTCTCATGCCAAAGGCAACCTTTGACCGCCATCTAGTAGCCACTTGTCCATCCTCATCTGTCCCTATCTCTCAGCAGCACTGGACACAGGTAGCCCCTCCCTTGTTTTTGAAATGCTTCCTTGCTTTGGTTTCTTTCTTTCTTTCTTTTCAGAAAATATTTATTTATTTTGGCTGCGTCAGGTCTTAGTTGCCGCACACAGGATCTTTTGTCATGTGGGATCTTTTGTTGTGGTGTGTGGGCTCTTCGTTTTGGCATGTGGGCTCCAGAATGCATGGGCTCTGTAGTTGTGGCATGAGGGCTCTCTAGCTGTGGCTCGAGTGCTCAGTAGTTGCGGCATGTGGGCTTCGTTGCCCTGGGGCATGTGGGATCTCAGTTCTCCGACCAGGGATCGAACGCACATCCCCTGCATTGGAAGGCGGATTCTTAACCATTGGATCACCAGGGAAGTCCCCTTTGCTTTGGCCTCTAAGACACCTAATTTTCCTCGTTTCCGTCTTACTTTTCCTCTGCCCCTGGCTGCCCGTTTCAATCACCTTTGCTGGCTCTTCCTCTCCTACCTCTTAATGTTGGCATGTCCCAGGCTCAGCTCTGGGTCTGCTTTCTCCTCAGGAGGTCTAATTTAGTCCCATGTTTCATTTACCCTCTGTTTGCGGTCCATTCCTAAGTTTATAACTCCAGCCTGTGTTTATTTTCTCTGAGCTTTAGACTTGTATATCTATCTGACTGTTTGCCACCTTCACTTGAATATCTAATCGGTGTCTCAAGCTAAACATGTCCTAACAAAAACCCTTGACTCACCACATACTTTAAGCCTGTTAGTCTCCTGGTCTTCCTCAGTAAATGACACCAAGATTTACGTAGTTACTCATGAAAAATCTAAGAAGTAGTCTTTGTTTTTTTAAATTAATTTTTATTGGAGTATAGTTGATTTACAATATTGTGTTAGTTTCTGCTGTACAGCAAAATGATTCAGTTATACATACACATATATCCACTCTTTTTTAGGTTCTTTTCCCATATAGGTCATTACAGAGTATTGAGTAGAGTTCCCTGTGTTATAAGTAGGTCCCTATTAGTTATCTATTTTTAAAAAATATTTAATGAATTAATTTATTTCTTTATTTTTGGCTGCATTGGGTCTTAGTTGTGGCGCGTGGGATCTTTTGTGGTGGCGCAGGCTCTGCCTTGCGGTGCGCAGGTTTCTCTCTGGTTGTGGCACCTAGGCTCCAGAGCGCTTGGGCTCTGTAGCTGAGGCACGTGGGCTTTCTAGTTGCAGTACACGTATTAGTTGCCCCGCGGCATGTGGGATCTTAGTTCCCCGTCCAGGGATCGAACTGGCGTTCCCTGCATTGCAAGATGGATTCTTAACCACTGGACCACCAGGGAAGTCCCTAGTTATCTATGATATATGGTAGTGTGTATATGTCAATCCCAATCTCCCGATTTATCCCCCCTCCCCCTTTCCCCCGGTAACTGTAAGTTTTTTTATTTAGAAGTTATCTTTTACTCATTAACTTTTCTCATTCCCACATCCAATCCACTAGGATGACCATTACTTCTACCTCTGAATTAGTATCCAAAATATTTTTATTCTTTCTTCATTCTCCACTAGAGAAGATTCGATGTATGATAGTCCAAGCCACCACATTCCTTGGATGGTGCAATAGCCTCCTAATTGGTCTCTCAGTTTCCACTTCTGCTCCTGGACAGTCCATTTTCCACACAGTGGTTATAATCATGCTTTAAAAAAATATAAATCTGGGGCTTCCCTAGTGGCGCAGTGGTTGAGAGTCCGCCTGCTGATGCAGGGGACACGGGTTCGTGCCCCGGTCCGGGAAGATCCCACACGCTGCGGAACAGCTAGGCCTGTGAGCCGTGGCCGCTGAGCCTGCGCATCCGGAGCCTGTGTTCCACAACGGGAGAGGCCACAACAGTGAGAGGCCCGCGTACCACAAATAAATAAATAAATCTGGTAATGTTACTTTCTGCTTAAAATCTTCCAATGGTTTCCCTATAATATGTTTTTCTTTTAAAAGATTTTTTGATGTGGATCATTTTTAAAGTCTTTATTGAATTTGCTACAACATTGCTTCTGCTCTATGTTTTTTTTTCTTTGGTGTTTTGGCTGTGAGGCATGTGAGATCCTAGTTGCCCAACCAGGGATTGAACCTGCAACCCCTGCATTGGAAGGTGAAGTCCCATTTCTGGACCTCCAGGGAAGTCCCCCGATAACCTTTTCATAGGTCCAAATTCCTCAATACGGCTTACAAAACCTGAGTGATGGTGGCCCTTATCTGTTTCTCAATTTCATTTCATAACACCTTCAGTGATGTCCTGAAGCCACTTATACCTGCTCATGAGATGACTGTGTGCAGGGCTTTCCAACTTTGCATTTAGTGACACCATGTTGATAGCTTTAAGTTGGCCATGGTGGAAATATTTACATCTTGGCAATTGGGAAATGCTACAAACCCAGATTTTTTTGCTTTTTTCTCAGAGGGTCAGTTGTTAAAACACCACTGATCCCCCCCTTTCCCATGATGCTCCAGTCACACTGACCTTCTAGCTTTTACTTGCACTCATCCAGCTGGTTGCTGCCTCAGAGCCTTTATGCTTAGATAAACTTACAGTTCTCTCTAGCTGGGTTGTTCTTCCTTTCCATGGTTGGCTCCTTCTTACCATTTAGAGCTTAGTTCAGAGTCATTTCCTGGGAGACGTCTTCCTTGATGAGCTTCCTTGGTGAACCCCCTCTCAACTCTACCACATCACTCTGTTTTATTGATGACACAGCATCTACCTCTAACTGAAATAATTAATTTTCTTACGTGGTTACCGTCTGTCTCGACACATTAAAATGTTGCCTCCTGTGTCTCCAGCACCTAGAACAGGGTCTGGTGCATGGTTGGTACTTACTAAACATTACTGAATGAATAGGTGAAATTTGTTATATTCTTTATCCTCTCTGGGCCTCAGTTTCCTCATCTAAAATGGAATCATTGAGGTGATGTCACCAAGATGGCAATAGGAAACCCCGTCCTCTGTCCCCCAACAAAGATCAACAATTAGACGGCTATCCATGAACAAAAACAGCTCTAAGAGAGCTCTGGAGTCCACTGAAGAAACTTCAGCAACACAGAGGAAGAGAAAATTTGAGAATAACTACACAAAATGGGAAGGAAGAACAGTTTCATTGAGCTTGCATCATCCCATCCCTCAAGCCAGCATTGTTCAGCATCAAGAGGGAACCCCCCAGCTAGAAAGAGTCCCCATCACCCTTTGTGGGGCACTGCCCGAAGGACCCACTTCATTTTCACTCCACTTAGAGACCAGACAAAATAGACTTTAAGTAAAAAACTGTAACAAAACACAAGATAATTATTTAATGATAAAGGTGGTAATTCATCAAGAGGATATAACAATTATAAATATATATGTACCCAACATTGGAGCACCTAAACATATTAAAGAAATACTAACATATATGAAGGGAGTAATAGACAGCAGTGCAATAATAGTAGGGGTCTTCAATACCCCACTTTCAACAACGGATAGCTCATCTATACAGAAAAGCAATAAAGAAATATTGAACTTGAACTATGCTTTAGAGTAAATGGACCTAACAGACATATATAGAGCATTCTATCCAACAGCAGCAGAATAGACATTCTTCTCAAGCATGTATGGAACATTCTCAGGATAGATCATATGTTATGTCACAAAACACATCTTAGCAAATTTTAAAAGATTGATATCATGCACAGTAACTTTTATGAACACAATGGTATGAAACTAGAAATCAATAACAGGAGGAAAAAGGAAAATTCACAAATATGTGGAAATTAAGCAGCACATTCCTGAACAACAATGGGTCAAAGATAAAATCAAAAAGAAAATTAAAAATATCTTGAAACAAAGAAAAAAAGAAACACAATATACCACAACTTATGGGATGAAGCAAAAGCAGAGGGAAGAGGGAAGTATATAGTGATAAATGCCTACATTAAAAGAAAAGAAAGGGGGCTTCCCTGGTGGTGCAGTGGTTGAGAGTCCGCCTGCCGATGCAGGGGACACGGGTTTGTGCCCCGGTCTGGGAAGAACCCACATGCCGTGGAGCGGCTGAGCCCGTGAGCCATGGCTGCTGAGCCTGCGCGTCCGGAGCCTGTGCTCCGCAACGGGAGAGGCCACAACAGTGAGAGGCCCGCGTATCGCCAAAAAAAAAAAAAAAAAAAAAAAAGAAGAAAAGAAATATCTCAAATAAATAACCTAACTTTACACCTCAAAAAACTAGTAAAAGAATAAACTAAGCCTAAAGTTAGCAGAAGGAAGGAGATAACAAAATTCACAGCAGTAATAAGTGAAATAGAAATTAGAAAAACAATAGATGAGAGTGACAAAATGAAGAGTTGATTTTTTGAAAAGATAAAAAAATTGACAATCCTTTAACTAGTTGTATTAAAAAAAAGAGATAGGGTTCAATAAATAAAATTATAATTAAAAAGGAGACTTTTCAACTGAAATCACAGACATACAAAGGATCATAAGAGACTACTGTGAAAAATTATAAGCCAACAAACTGGACAACCTAGAGAAATGGATAAATTCCTAGAAAAGTATAATCTACCAGTCTGAATTATGAACAAATGGAAAATCTCAACAGATTGATAATGAATAAGGACATTGAATCAGTAATCAAAAACTTTCCAAAAAAGAAAAGTCTAGGACCAGATGGCTAGTGAATTCTACCAAACATTTAAGGAAGAATTAATGCTAATTCTTCTTAAAACCCTTCCAAAAAACAGAAGAGGAGGGAACACTTTCAAACTCATTTTATGGGGCCAGCTTTACCTTAATATCACAACCAGTTAAGGATACTACAAGAAAAGAAAACTACAGGCCAATATTCCTGATGAATATGGATGTAAAAATTCTCAAGAAAATTTAGCAAACTGAATTCAACAGCACATTAAAAGGGTCATACACTATGATCAAATGGGATTTACCCCTGCCTTGCAAGGATGTTTCCACATAAATCAATAAATGTGAAACATCACAATAGTAGATAAAAGACAAAAATCATATGATCATCTCAATAGATGCAGAAAAAGCATTTGACAAAAATCAACATCCTTTAAAAATAGAACTACCGTATGATCCAGCAGTTCCACTTCTAGGTACTGTATGTGTCCAAAGGAAATGAGGTCCTATCTCAAAGATATATCTTCACTCACATATTTGTTGCAGCCTTATTCACTATAGTTAAGATATGGAAACAACTTAAGTGTCCATCAATGGATGAATGGATAAAGAAGACATGGTATTTATACACAATGGAATATTATTCAGGCATAAAAAGAAGGAAATCCTGCCATTTGTAAACATGGGCAAACTTGACGACATTATGCTAAGTCAGACAGAGAAAGACAAATACTGTACGACCTCACTATTTTGTGGAATCTAAAAATTTCAAAATTAAAATAAAATAAAAATTTCAAACTCATAGAAACAGAGTAGAATGGTGGTTGCTAGGGCCTGAGTGTGGGGGAAATGGGGAGATGTTGGTCAAAGGGTACAAACTTTCAGTTATAAGATGAATAAGTTTCAGGGATCTAGCGTACATCATGGCGAATACAGGTAACAATACTATATTGTATGCTTGAAAGTTGCTACGAGAGTAGACGTTGAATGTTCTCACCATAACAACAGCAACAACACAACAACAACGAAATGGTAGTTGTGTGAGGGGAAGGATGTGTTAACTAACCTTATTGTGGTAAACATTTCATGATAGCTACGTGTATCAAATCATCACGTTGTACACCTTAAACGTATACAATATTATATGCCAGTTATATCTCAATAAAGCTGGAAAAGAATCACACAAAAAATAAAAGTGAGATCATGTTTTCATTGAACATTCATTAAGTTCTTGTCCTGGGCACTGTGCACAAAGCTGGATTGAAAACTAAACTCACTCCATGAAGACTAAAATGTAAAGTTTGTACAAATAACATTAAAATCTATACAAATACGGCTATTCAATGACTGTGTGGGCATTACAGGGGATTTTTAATATTCTTTTTTCTTTTTTTTTACTTTCTCTTTAGTGAGAGTATTTTTCTTGTGTAAAACAAATTCACAGTGTTGATTGTTATTATTATTATTGGCATTATAACTAGCCTACTTCACTTGCTTTTTTGTTGCCTCCAGGCTTTTCCAAGTCTGTAATCTGGACCCTTCTCATCCCCTAAGTAATTAAGGAGATAAAGCACTTTCTTAAGAGAGAAATGAAGAAGATCCATACTGGTTTCTTCTACGAAAAGGCTAGAGGAAGCAGAGATGAGAAGTAAATTGGCAAAAATGAATTTACTTTTATAAAATAGCAAAGTTAGACACAAAACAAGGCACTAGTACCATTTATTTTTATAACTGGAAAGGACCTCAGATGCCATTTGGTTCAACCGAGTCCATTTTGTATTATTGTCAATTTCTCCCCTTATGTCTATAAATATTTGCTTTATATATTTAGGTTTTCCTGTATTGGGTGCATATATGCTAATGAGTATAATATCCTCTTCTTGTCTTGATCCCTTCATCATTATATGATGCTCTTCTTTGTCTTTTGTTACAGTCTTTGTTTTAAAGTGTATTTTGTCTGATATGAGTGTTGCTACCATTTGCATGAAATATCTTTTTCCATCTCCTCACTTTCAGTCTGTGTGTGTCTTTAGCTCTGAAGTGAGTGTCTTATAAGCCACATAGAGATGGGTCTTGTTTTTTATCCAATCAGCCACCCTATGTCTTTTGATTGGAGCACTTAGTCCATTGACACTTAAAGTAATTATTATTATTTTTTTTTTAAACATCTTTATTGGAGCATACTTGCTTTACAATGGTATGTTAGTTTCAGCTTCACAACAAAATGAATCAGTTACATATATACATATGTTCCCATATCTCTTCCCGCTTGCGTCACCCTCCCTCCCACCCTCCCTATCCCACCCCTCCAGGCGGTCACACAGCACCGAGCTGATCTCCCTGTGCTATGCGGCTGCTTCCCACTAGCTATCTACCTTACGTTTGGTAGTGTATACATGTCCATGCCTCTTTATTGCTTTGTCACCGTTTACCCTTCCCCCTCCCCATAGCCTCAAGTCCATTCTCTAGTAAGTCTGTGTCTTTATTCCTGTTTCACCCCTAGGTTTTTCATGACATTTTTTTTTTCTTAAATTCCATATATATGTGTTAGCATACGGGTCTCTTGTAGACAGCAAATATATGGGTCTTGTTTTTGTATCCATTCAGCCAATCTGTGTCTTTTGGTGGGAGCATTTAGTCCATTTACATTTAAGGTAATTATCGATATGTGTGTTCCCATTCCCATTTTCTTAATTGTTTTGGGTTTGTTATTGTAGGTCTTTTCCTTCTTTTGTGTTTCTTGCCTAGAGAAGTTCCTTTAGCAGTTGTTGTAGAGCTGGTTTGGTGGTGCTGAACTCTCTCAGCTTTTGCTTGTCTCTAAAGGTTTTAATTTCTCCATCAAATCTGAATGAGATCCTTGCTGGGTAGAGTAATCTTGGTTGCAGGTTTTTCTCCTTCAACACTTTCAATATGTCCTGCCACTCCCTTCTGGCTTGCAGAGTTTCTGCTGAAAGATCAGCTGTTAACCTTATGGGGATTCCCTTGTGTGTTATTTGTTGTTTTTCCCTTGCTGCTTTTAATATGTTTTCTTTGTATTTAATTTTTGACAGTTTGATTAATATGTGTCTTGGCGTATTTCTCCTTGGATTTATCCTGTATGGGACTCTCTGTGCTTCCTGGACTTGATTAACTATTTCCTTTCCCATATTAGGGAAGTTTTCAACTATAATCTCTTCAAATATTTTCTCAGTCCCTTTCTTTTTCTCTTCTTCTTCTGGAACCCCTATAATTCGAATGTTGGTACGTTTAATGTTGTCCCAGAGGTCTCTGAGACTGTCCTCAGTTCTTTTCATTCTTTTTTCTTTATTCTGCTCTGCAGTAGTTATTTCCACTATTTTATCTTCCAGGTCACTTATCCGTTCTTCTGCCTCAGTTATTCTGCTATTGATCCCATCTAGAGTACTTTTAATTTCATTTATTGTGTTGTTCATCGTTGCTTGTTTCATCTTTAGTTCTTCTAGGTCCTTGTTAACTGATTCTTGCATTTTGTCCATTCTATTGTCCATTCTATCTCCAAGATTTCGGATCAACCTTACTATCATTATTTTGAATTCTTTTTCAGGTAGACTGCCTATTTCCTCTTCAATTGTTAGGTCTGATGGGTTTTTATCTTGCTCCTTCATCTGCGGTGTGTTTTTCTGTCTTTTCATTTTGCTTATCTTACTGTGTTTGGGGTCTCCTTTTTTGCAGGCTGAAGGTTCGTAGTTCCTGTTGTTTTTTGTGTCTGTCCCCAGTGGCTAAGGTTGGTTCAGTGGGTTGTGTAGGCTTCCTGGTGGAGGGTACTAGTGCCTGTGTTCTGGTGGATGAGGCTAGATCTTGTCTTTCTGGTGGGCAGGTCCACGTCTGGTGGTGTGTTTTGGGGTGTCTGTAGACTTATTATGATTTTGGGCCGCCTCTCTGCTAATGGGTGGGGTTGTGTTCCTGTCTTGCTAGTTGTTTGGCATAGGATGTCCAGCACTGTAGCTTGCTGGTCGTTGAGTGAAGCTGGGTGCTGGCGTTGAGATGGAGATCTCTCGGAAATTTTTGCTGTTTGATATTATGTGCAGCTGGGAGGTCTCTTGTGGATCAGTGTCCTGAAGTTGGCTCTCCCACCTCAGAGGCACAGCACTGACTCCTGGCTGCAGCACCAAGAGCCTTTCATCCACAGGGCTCCTTAATTTGGGATGATTGGTTGTCTATTCAGGTATTCCACAGATGCAGGGTACATCAAGTTGATTGTGGAGCTTTAATCCGCTGCTTCTGATGCTGCTGGGAGAGATTTCCCTTTCTCTTCTTTGTTCTCACAGCTTCCAGGGGCTCAGCTTTGGATTTAGCCCCGCCTGTGCGTGTAGGTCGCCGGAGGGCGTCTGTTCTTTGCTCAGACAGGACGGGGTTAAAGGAGCCGCTGATTCGGAGGCTCTGGGTCACTCAGGCCCGGGGGTAGGGAGGGGCACGGAGTGTGGGGCGGGCCTGCGGCGGCAGAGGCCGGCGAGACGTTGCAACCTGAGGCGCGCCTGTGCGTTCTCCCGGGGGAGTTGTCCCTGGATCCCGGGACCCTGGCAGTGGCGGGCTGCACAGGCTCCCCGGAAGGGCGTGTGGCTAGTGACCTGTGTTCGCACACAGGCCTCCCGGTGGCGGCAGCAGCGGCCCTAGCGTCTCCTGTCTGTCTCTGGGCTCCGCACTTTTAGCCGCGGCTCGCGCCCGTCCCTGGAGCTCTCCCAAGCAGCGTTCTTAATCCCCTCTCCTCGTGCACCAGGAAACAAAGAGGGACGTAAAAGTCTCTTGCCTCTTCGGCAGTTCCAGACTTCTCCCTGGACTCTCTCCCGGCCAGCCGCGGTGCACCGACGCCCTGCAGGCTGTGTTCACGTCGCCAACCTCAGTCCTCTCCCGGCGCTCCGACAAAAGCCGGAGCCTCAGCTCCCAGTCCCGCCCGCCCCGGCGGGCGAGCAGACAAGCCTCTCGGCTGGCGAGTTCCGGTCGGCCCGATCCTCTGCGCTGGAATCTGTCCGCTTTGTCCTCCGCACCCCTGTTGCTGTGCTCTCCTCCGCGGCTCCCAAGCTCCCCCACTCCGCCTCCCGAAGCCTCCACCCGCGAAGGGGCTTCCTAGTGTGTGGACACTTTTCCTCCTTCACAGCTCTCTCCCGCTGGTGCAGGACCCGTCCCTATCCTTTTGTCTCTGTTTAGTTTTTTCTTTTGCCCTACCCAGGTACGTGGGGGGTTTCTTGCCTTTTGGGAGGTCTGAGGTCTTCTGCCAGCGTTCAGTAGATGCTCCGTAGGAGTTGTTCCACGCGTAGATGTATTTCTGGTGTATCTGTGGGGAGGAACGTGATCTCCGCGTCTTACTCTTCCGCCATCTTCCCGGAAGTCTCTCTAAAGTAATTATTGATAGGTATGTCCTTATTCCATTTTATGACTTGTTTTCCAGTGTTTCTGTAGTTCTTCTCTGTTCTTTTCTTCTTCTTTTTATTTCTTCCCTTGAGGCTTGATGATATTCTTTAGTGGTGTTCTTGTGTTTCTTCCTCTCTTGCTTTTGTGTATCTGTTGTAGGTTTTTGATTTGTGGTTACCACGGGATATATATACATTGACCTATAACTATATCTATTTGTTTTAAACTGGAGGTCCTTTAAGTTCATAAAGATTCTAAAAGATCCACATGTTTTACTCGCCTCCCCCACCCTTTGCCATATTTTACATTTTCACGTTTATCCCTTTACTGATTATTGTAGTTGTAGTTGATTTTTACAATTTTTTGTCTTTTAATCTTTGTACTAGTTCATTTAAGTGGTTGCTCCTCAGCCTTTACTATATATATTTGCCTTTACTAGTGGGATTTTTCCTTTCCTACAGATTCTTTTTTTTTTTTTACCTTTCCTACAGATTCTTACTTCCTGTTATCGCCTTTTCTTTTCCACTTAGAGAAGACACTTTAGTATTTCTTTTAGGGTAGGTTTAATATTGATGAACTCTTTTAGTTTTTGCTTGTCTGAGTTATTTATTTATTTATTTACATTGAAATAATGTTAATTTACAATGTTGTGTGAGAAGTTCTTCGTCTCTCCTTCAATTCTAAATGATAATGTCGCTGGGTAGAGCATCTTAGTTTGCAGGTTTTTCCCTTTCAGCACTTTGAATATATCATGCCACTTGCTTCTGGCCTGCAAAGTATCTGCAGAAAAATCAGCTGATAACCTTATAGGGGTTCCCTGTACATCACTCTTTGTTTTTCTCTTGTTGCCTTTAGAATTCTCTCCTTATCTTTAACTTTTGCCATTTTAATTAGGATGTGTCTTGGTGTGGGTCTGTTTGGGTTCAACTTGTTTGGGGCCTTCTGCACTTTCTGTACCTGGATACTTGTTTTCTTCCTCAGTTTTGGGAATTTTTCAGCCATAATTTCATCAAATACATTTCAACTTCCTTCTCTCTCTTTTCTCCTTCTGGGACCCCTAGAAGGTGAATGTTGATGCACTTGAAGTTGTTCCAGAAATCCCTTAAGCTGTTCTCATTTTTAAAAATTTGTTTCTCTTTTTGCTGTTCTGAGTGGGTGATTTCCATTGTTCTATCTTCCAGGCCTCTTATGCATTTTCCTGTATCACATAGCCTGCTATTAATTCCTTCTAGGGTGTTTTTCATCTCAGCTATGGTTCTTCAGTTCTGACTGGTTCTTTTTTGTGTGTTTTATAGTTCCTTGCTAAAATTGTCACTGTGGTCATATCTTCTTTTCCCTAATTCAGTTAGCATTCTTATTATTAATGTTTTGAATTCTTTATATGGTAAATTGTTTATATCTGTTTCATTATTTGTTTTTTCAGGGTTTTTTTTTTCTTGCTTTTTCAATTGAATCAAATTTCTCTTCTCATTTTTCTTAACCTTCTGTGTCTCTAGGAAATTGGGTGAAACAGTTACCTATTGTGGTCTCGAAGGGGTTTCCTTGTGTGGGAGCATCCCTATACAGTTTGCATGTGCCCAGTGGCTTTGGTGGGAGAACCAGGTGTGATGTGAACACAAGTCATGTCTTTCTAAAGGGTGTGCTGGCAGCTATCACTTCGGTAGGAGGTAGGGCTGGAGATGGAGGGGCAAGGATCAGAGCCAGGTGTGAGCTGGAGCTTCTCTTCTGTGACCATCACGGCCCTATCTGGGTTGGAGTCAGGTCCCAAGCTAATGTAGCAGAAGCTCTGAGGGCTGGGTCTGAGCTGACTTTGTTCCCTTTAAGTGTGGTCTCTCCCCTCTCCTGGCACCAGCACCCTCATCCCAGAGGGAAAGAGTGCTGGAGCAAGTGGGGCTGGTGGGGGTACTCGGGGTGGGTCAGGGCACAGGCTGTGGTGGTTCAGTCACAGACAGGGATCAGGGCTGCTTCTGATGCTCTGCCTGTGTAAGCATTGGTGATGGCTATCCCCACCCTGCTCAGATGTTGCTTCGGGTCTGAGCTACCTCTGTGTCTTAAAGCTGAACCATCACCCCAGGGTGGAGCTGTGTCATGAAGCAAACGGGGCTGGAGTGTTCACTTGGCTTATGTCGGGCTGCACACCGGGATGGTCAGCCACTGGTGCAGTTTTCAGTCTTCCCTTTCTGACCTGCTTTAGGAGCAAGCAGTCGTGCACACACTCCCCACAAGTGGAGTCTAGCTAAGGGAGCTTGTCTTCTCTGGGTCGGACCCCAGGGCTGGGGCAACCAATCTGTGGCTCAAATCACTCACTCCCCAGGGAGGGTCTCTGCCTGTGTAATTTCTAAGTCCCCTCCTAGGGGCACAGGTCCAGATCTGATCACTTCTCTTCCCTTCCTACCTGGTTCTGTGTGGCTCTTTCTTACAGCCTTGGTTGTACAGGAGTCTTCCTGCCAATCTCCAGCTGGTTTTCAGCGAGAATTGTTCCACAGGTAGATGTATTTTTGATGTGTTTTGTGGGAGGGGAGGGGAGTTCCATGTCGTCCTACTCTGCCATCTTGATCTCCTCTCATAAGTGGAAAAAACGGAGTGGAGAAGTTACTTGAGTGGTCACGGGTCAATCAGCTACTTTGCATAAAACCTGGGAATCCCAACCCAGTGCTCTTACCACTGTACCTCATGACTACTAACGCTGGGCATTCTGGGGAGGAAGCTGAAGCTCTGATGTTGGTGAAACACATTGCCCTCAAGATAGTCCACAGTGGCTAAAATAGATATGTTAGCAATGAAGGGAGCCCAAGTCAGCGTACTTGGGTGTGAGCTTTGGCCCTTGTTTTGTGCCAAATCACAGTGCTACTGGAACAGGTCACTGCCATGCTTTGCGCCTCAGCCTTCTTTTTCTTTGTAAAAAGGAGGGAATGGTGGGATGAAACTAGACATTCAACAAACCCCTGTTGTCTTGGAGTCATGTAACAAGGTTTGGGGGTGACTAATTGGACATATCACCCACAAATAAAGCCAGACTGTCCTGTGGTATTCTCTTTCTTCCAAACACCAGTCCTATCTTCCACACTAGCCATGCCCCACCCCACTCTGGTCATGTCTAACTTTGTCTCCTGCATCCTTCCCACCCCCCCCACCTCATCTTTGCTTCTTTTTCACCTACCCCTATGTCTGTTAATAGAAATACTTCTTGTTTTTCAGGGCCTAGCTTAAATTCCACTGCTACAAAAACGTTCTTAAATCTCCCCCCTGCATCCCCACCCCCCAAGCCAAAGTTAATTTCCTTTTGTGACCAAGGGACTGTGGTTGTATTGATAAATCTCTCATGGTACGTAACGTTGGGACCAACGTCCTTAGACTTCACCAGCCAGAGGGGTAAACATCTATGTTATGTGAGCTCCCGCCTGGACTTGCTGATGCGTGGCCTCTGCCTTCTCGTCTAGTCTCTTCCACTGTTTCAGGAATTTCCCAAGGTCATGGTGCAGCCCATGAGCTCCAGGGCAGGTCCATATATGTTCTTGCTTCCTCTCCTTTGCACATGGCTTTCTTGAGCTCTGGTGGTAGTTGTGGTGGTGGGGTCCCAGTCTGTAGGTTGAGTAGGGAGGGGACTTTAATAGTTGTGCTGTCCTTTGTCTTCCCCCAAATAGCATGAAACGCAAAGGCTCTCAAGAAAGAGCTGCTTTGATCTCTGGTCCTAACTCCTCCCTCCTCTGAGGACTCAAAACCAGGCCCCCAGGCTGAGCAGACCATAGATGTATCCTATCTTCACCATCACATTTGTCTAATCTTTCTCCTTCTTAGAGCAGATATTATATATATAAAATACATATACACTATACTACAGAGTACATATATTACAGGTGTATATATGTAATGAAGGTATATATAATACACATATGTATATATTATACATGTTATATCTATATATACATATATAATTGTATATGCAAATACATACAGCAAAGTTAGATACAAACCAGGGTAATAATATCATAACAGTTGAGTTCACCATTTCTCCTGGACAGAAATAATTTGTTATCCTGCTGGACAAAAATGACTCACCACTCATCCATCTTCTGAAGGTCAAGATCTAACTCTACAGCATCTGGGCCCTGATCAATAGTAAACAGTAATTTAAACAAAGGTACTTTCCTTTAGAGAAGGGGGTCAGCAAATTGGCCCATGGGCTTAATCTGTCCTTCTGTGTGTTTTTGTAATAAAAATGTATTGGGGCACAGTCTGTCCACATGTCACAGATTTTCAATGGCTGCTTTCATGCTGTAACAGTGGTGACGAGTAGTTGCCTCGGAGAGCTTATGGCCCTCAGGTGTAAAAGATTTACCATCTGGCTTCTTCCAGAAAATAAAAATATTTAGAATATCAGGCACCTTTTCAGCAGGCTAGTTAGACACTGAAAAGGTGCAAATAGTTTTTTTGCCCTCTTACCATGTTTTGGATACATTTTCTTAACATAACGTTTTAGCCTTTTTCTCTTATCCCTGCCCTCAAAGGGGCCACTTCTACCTTAGTAAGTCCAGTTGTTTAGGCTTTAGTAATGCCAATCGGTAAAGAGCAAGGGGTCTAGGACATGGGGTAGGGATTTAACAGGGAGCTTGGAAGAGAAAGTGTGGAGGCAGCTGTGAAGGAAATGGATGGAAGAGATAAGGGACATTCTAAGAAATGGTGCTTGGCAGAGGCCGAGTTTTGGGCATCAAGTTCATGTTAAACAGGGACAGAGTTTCTCTTTGGGATGATGAAAACATTCTGGAGAGGGATGGTGGTGACGGTTGCACGACAGTGTAAATGTACTTAATGCCACTGAACTGTACACTTAAAAATGGTTCAAATGGTAAATTGTATGTTATTTACACTTTATAAAAATAAAAAAGAAAGAGTTAAAAAAGAGAAATGGTGTTTGTGCTCTGGGCACTTTTCATGAGGTTCGTGGAAATTAGCCAAAAATCGGAATTATTTGAAAACTGATTTTTTTGTTGCCAAAATGTATGTTTGTGTGTGTGTGTGTGTGTGTGTGTGTGTGTGTGTGTATGTTTCCTCTACTGGGACTCAGTCCTGAGACTGGGCAGCAGAGTTGTCCATCATCAGAGATTCAAAGGGACCAATGAGGATGCAGCATTCCAGGACTGTTAACGTGTTGGAAAGGAGAGCACTACACAGCTTCCTGAAGACTACTTGGGGACCGGCTACTCTCTGCAGGCTGACTTCCTGTGATGTCAGTTAAATTTTTTAAGGTTCAAGAGTTGTTTGTGTGCATAGAAAAGCATTTATAGTTACTTGAGCCTAAATTTGTGTAGTAAGCTATTACAGTTATATATTTAAAAACCAAGATTTTTCTTAATAAGTTCAAATGACAAATCTTGCCACTCTCTTTATAAAGCTAGTTTTTGGTACAACAATGAGAAAAAACACTTTCACTTTAAAAAATTAGTGCTCAGTTATTTCATTGCTTTGATAAATGGAATATTGTCTGCCATATCAGTAAACAAGGGATGTCACAGTCATCAGCGATTGCAGCCACCACGGATGGTGAGCTGGTGAGCCCTGAGGGAGCTCAGGAAGGAAAGAACACCTGCCATCTAGCAGCCATCAGACTGCAGTCATTCCCCACGGTGAGCCCTGAGGAAACACAGGATGTGAAAATACATGATACTGGCCCCCGATAGATGAGGTGCATATCGAAGGAATGATTTCAGTGAGCCCAGACTCTTGCATCCTCTCATATATAGAAAAGTGCTAAATTCCTTAACTTGACATATCTGATTTCTTTAGTTAACAGTAATAATTTGATGTTCCAGACTACCTGTCGTTTGGTACAAAACCTCCTATATATCCTAGCTCCCCCCTGCCTCTTTGGAGCAGCTTCTCAGAGCTGTCTGAAATGCTGTCTCCCGGGCTGCAGTCCTCATTTTGCTCCAAATAAAACTTAACTCGCAACTCTCATGTTGTGCATTTTTTTTAAGGTCAACAGCATAATATATTAAATCTCACTAAATATTTACCTCTCTTTTCTAGCATAGTTAATTGCGTTTTTCTTAAATATTTTAAACTACAAATTTAATATATCTGCAAATTTAGTATGTAATTTTTTTCCCCAAACATTTCAAAAACCTGCCAGGGTGGATTAAAAAAATCTAAGGAGCAAAATATTTCTAAGCACCTAAGTCATGCCTGTAACTCCAGAGAAAGCAAATAAAAAATGTAGTAACTCAGGCTCTGAAAATGCAAACGCAATCAAATTTTCTGTCCTTCAAATGAAAATCAGAAGTCTAATATCAATTGCACATTTCAAATTGGAATTACAAAGTTAATATGACAAATTCTTTAATGTTTCAGTTTCTTTAATTGTTTCAGGCCCATTAAATAACAAAGACAGATCACCAGGAGACTCTCAAAACTTATTTCTAAGCTAAACACAAAAAACGTTAAACCTATGGGTTTCATTTACATCATCAGCTCTATGCTTTTTTTTTTTTTTCCTTTAAATACTTACGTGGTGTTTTCAAGCCACTTAACCCAGGGGCACAGACCACAGATGAACTATCTCAGTAGGCTCCTAGATCAAAGATTCTGACCCTGAGTTTCCTGCGTCAAAGATTTAGCAACTTGACTTGGGCTACTGGCTTGAGAATCTGAGACAGGGTTAGTGGCCTCTTGGATAACTCTTGACGCAAACCACAGGGTGACACACTCAGTCAACCCTTAGTGTTGGATGCAGGTTGCTGAGTCAGAGGGAAGCCTTCGGACCAGGCTTTTTAGCTGTGAGTTGATGTCACAACTAAGTCCCATGGACGTCTTTCAAATGGCATCCTTACGCAATTTTTTTTTTTTTTTTTGCGGTATGCGGGCCTCTCACTGTTGTGGCCTCTCCCGTTGCGGACCACAGGCTCCGGACGCGCAGGCTTAGCAGCCGTGGCTCACGGGCCCAGCCGCTCCGAGGCATGTGGGATCTTCCCGGACCGGGGCACGAATCCGCGTCCCCTGCATCGGCAGGCAGACTCTCAACCACTGCGCCACCAGGGGAGCCCCCTTACGCAATTTTTATCTTAACCGCTTTCAACCTTTCACCACCTGTTGTAGATAGATAGTCTTGCCTCTTGTCCGGATTGTAGTTAATATCTCTCATTGTTTTATCAGACTCAACTAATTTCTGTACTACCTGATTTTTTCCCTAATGTTCCCTGATGACTGCAACTCTGTACTCATTGTATTGATTAATAGGTACTTTAAAATCTCAGCGTTCTTATGCCTGCAATGGAATAAATTCTTATGCATTTATTGCCTGTGATGGCCAATGCTCACAGCCGTCGTGTAATAATGAATAAGGGGGAGATGCCTTTCAGACTCTTCTGGGAGCCAGTAAGACCTTAAAGGGGTTGATGGTAAAGCACAATAACGTTTCGAGTTTGGCAGAAGATGACAGCGGCTGGGGCGGCTCAGCCTGTTTGACCTGAGAAGCAGTTGAGAATCGTCCTGTTCAAGAGAGGAGAACCCAGACTGGGCAGGATTAACAACCTCAAGGACCTGGACGGCTAGCATCACTGAGCACTCTGAGCTGTCTCATTCAGAAGATGGGAGCAGGGCTTCCCTGGTGGCACAGTGGTTGAGAGTCCGCCTGCCGATGCAGGGGACACGGGTTCGTGCCCTGGTCCGGGAAGATCCCACATGCCGCGGAGCAGCTGGGCCCGTGAGCCATGGCCACTGAGCCTGCGCGTCCGGAGCCTGTGCTCTGCAATGGGAGAGGCCACAACAGTGAGAGGCCCGCGCACCGCAAAAAAAAAAAAAAAAGAAAAAAGAAAAAAAGAAGATGGGAGCAGTCAGGAAAGAGCTGCCTCGTATTTCTATCCCAGGAATTATTGACCTACTTGCATCTGTTCCCATGCACATCACTGCCCAGCATCACCTCCCCTACGGGACACCCAAGGCTTTGGCTTTTCTGATCCTCTTCCTCTCTCCCTCCTACTGACTGATGCACTATAACAACTCTCATCTTGAACATAAAAATCCGCTTTTGATCCCACAGTCCCCTCAGCTACCATGGCATTTCTCTGTCCCCCTCACTCTCACTTTTATTTTACTGCAAAATTACTCAAAGGAGCCTCGTCTACTCACTGGCTCACTTGCTCGCCTTTCACTGGAACCCATCGCAATCACACTTTTGTCCTCAGCTTTGTCCTCGCTTTTGTTATGGCCACATACCACCTCTTTCTCACCAAATCCAGTGGCCAGGTCCTCATGTCCTCAGCCTCTCAGCATCATTGGGCCTGGTGGACCTCCTTCTCCATTACTTGTTTTTTTCCCGCCATCCTCCCCCCATCCTGATTTTTCTCTTCCCTCACTTTTTACTTGTCCTCAGTCTCCTTTGACGGCTCCATTTCTTCCTTCCAACCTCTTTCGTAGCGCCCCAGGCTCAGTCTTTGGCCATTCTCTCTTTTCTATCTACACACTCTTGGTAGGTATTCTCATGTGATCCATGGTATTCTATGCCTTCTACTTGCCAGTTACTCCTGAATCTGAATCTCAGGGGAGATTCCAATTTTTTTTTTTTTTTCCGGTACGCGGGCCTCTCACCGCTATGGCCTCTCCCGCTGCGGAGCACAGGCTCCGGACGCGAGGCTCAGCGGCCATGGCTCACGGGCCCAGCCGCTCCGGGGCATGTGGGATCTTCCCGGACCAGGGCACGAACCCGCGTCCCCTGCACCGGCAGGCGGACTCTCAACCACTGAGCCACCAGGGAAGCCCCGAGATTCCAATTTTATATCCTCATGGATGTCTAATATATATCTCAAATGAAACTTGGCCAAAGCAGGACTTTTGGAGAATCCCCTCCCCCCAATATGATACTTGTCCCTTCCCAAGTCTTCCCCATTTCTGTTAAATACCCCCATTTGCCCAGTTAATCAGCTCTCAACCTGTGAGTGCCCCTTGATTGCTCTCTTTCCTTTACCTCCCACATTTACTCTGTCAGCCAGTTCTGCTATCACAATGCCCAGAACACCTCCCTTCTCACCTTCTCTGCTATTACCCTAGTCCAAGGTACCATTGTCTCCTGTGTAGTTCATTGCCACAGCCTCCCAACTGGTCTTTCTGCTTTCGTTCTTGACACCCTCTCCTCCTGCCCCCAGGGTCCATTCTTCACACAACAGCAAGAGTGATAAAACTTCTATGAGGTCATCCCTTCCGTGTGTAGGATGCTTTGCAAAACACAGTAAGTCCAAACTCCTTACACAGAGACCTGGCCCTTGCCTGCCCCGTCCCTGCATCCTCCTCTCCAGCCCTCTCTCCTTTGCTCACTCTGCTTCCACCACATCGGCCTACTTACTCTGCAACTGATGGGGTTCAAAGCAGGCTGCCTCCAAATATGCCACTTTGGTATATTGACTATTTTGAATTAAAGTTACTTTGGAAACAGCTGGTGCAAGAAGAAGGATCTGACCCTCTTTTGTCCCCCCAAAAACAGGAAATAAATCTCCCACGGAAAGATATCCTACCTACAGCAGAAGGATAGGAGGCATCTTTATGGCCAGAGGCAGGGAATTCAAGGCCAAGAAAGATGTAGAAACAAACAAATTTTGTTATGTCAGTAATCTGCTGCCCCAAGCAAAAACCCCTCTGTTTTGTCCAATTTTCACACATTTTCTTTGTCTAAAAGGTATAAAAGCTGCCTAATTTGGTCACTTCTTTGAGCCTCATATCTTTGGAGTTCCTGTATATGTGAAATTAAATTCAGTTGTTTTTCTCCGGTTGATGTTTTAGGTCAATTTCATTGTTAGCCCAGCCGAAAAGAACCTGGAAGGGTAGAGGAAAAATTTTCCCTTTCCTATACCTCATACACGCCAAGCCCATTTACAGCTGTGTGCTACCTCCCCTTGGCATGCTGTCTCCCCAGATCTTTGCAAGATCTGCACCCTCCCTACATCTCTGCTCAAGCCACCTTCCCTGACCAGCTCACATAAACCAGCACCTCTCATTGCACCCACCCCTTATTCTCTATCCTAAGAAAGCTAAGCTACTTTCCTATCACTGATGATGAACTGAACCACAGATGCTAGATCTCCCTGCACCCCCATCATTTTTTTTTAATATGGCTGTAGACCACCCCCATCATTACAGATGAAGAAAAGAAGCCAGAGGTCAGAGTGGCCCCAGGCCTCCACTTCAGCCTTCTCCCCCTCACTGTGCAGCAGAATTTGATTAGGTGTTGTCACTGCCATCACCTGACACCCTGACATGAGGCTGTCACTCTTGGCCTATTCAACCAGTCCAGTGAACACAGCACCAGGGCAGCAGCCCCATGAGTAGTGGAAAGGAGGCTGGAGTGACCTACAATGTCCCTCGTAGATTTTTTAAAATAGAAGTACAGTTGATTTACAATGTTGTGTTAAATGTGAGCCCCAAAGGGTTCTGCTTGGTTTCAGCATGTAAGCTAAAATACTGGAAGACTAACATTCCACAAGGATTACGGCCCTGGGAGGCCTTTTGGGAAGGGAACTGGACTTGCTGCTCTGGTAGTGAGGCTGACAGTGGACGGTGCAGCAGGAGGACATTACCTACTTGGGAAAAGGGTCTCACCCCCAAGGGTGGGAGAGCAGTGAGGCTCACCTTCCAAGTTTGACATCTCTTCCAGGTGTTCCTGATATATTTTACTTTAAAGCCAAACCATAGCTCCTGGATCCTTCTGGTCCAAGGACTGAACCAAACCCAACATTCACACGTGAACACTGTGGCCCCTTCTGGCTGGTGCTTCCTCAGGTTGACTTATAGCCTCAGGACACTCAGGCAGTGGCTGGGACTCCCTCGGCCCACCTGATCCCTGGCGGATGAAGGATTTCATACCTTTTGTCTCCGAGGGCTGGTGGGATTGGGGTGCAAGTACTGGAGGTGAGGGGCTGGAGAGAAAGAGAAGCATTGGCCCTTTCAAACCACCTGTGGGGAAACTCAAGACTTGGAAGGGAGTGACCGAATAACTGTCACAATTCCCACCTTAGTTCCCAGAGGGCCCCACCTGCCCAGGACAACCTGGACCTCTCTGTCTCTAGCTGCCCCATTTGCAAGAAGGGAAAATATTCTCAGAGACAGTGATGTCCCTGATTAGAGAAGGTGGCCCAGGTCCCAGGCACCCTCCTTGCCCCTTCCTGTCCAACTTTTCCTGGTACACTTGCTGCGTTTCATGGTTTTACAACCTGCTTTCAGAGAGGGATGTGAATTTTCATGATTCTTGTGTAAGCAAACAGTCATGCTTATACAAATAAGCAAAGCAGTGTTTCTGGACTTCCCAGGTAGAAAATTGAATCACTTGGCTTGCTTCCAAACTGCCAATTTAGGAGGCAAGATGTGGTCCCACACCCCTGGGCGGGCATCTTACCAGTTCTCTAGGTCATCCTCACCCCAGCGTCCAGCTGAATCAGATGGTTGTGGGTAGTTCAGCAAGTCTGTACTGGGGAGTGAGGAATGGGGTGGGGAGGAGGTCTGCACAGAAGGCCCACGGACTTACCCTTGCCCCTCTGACCAGGACGTTGTGACAGCCACCCACTCCTAACCTGTCCTTCAGACAAGGTATGCTCCCACCCACCATTGCATCACTTACCTTCCCTCACCTGCTTACTGCAGTCCAAGCTTATGGGATGAGCCACATCCTAATCCTACTGTCTTCCTGACACAGAATCCAAGACATCAAGTCAAATTCAGAAGCGCCGACCTCTTACTCTCCAAGTACGTGGATGGGATCTCCTTGAAAGCTGGTCAGAGCTGTGCTGCTGTGGTGCAGACGAACTGATGTCCCAGCCCATTGGAGAGCCTTCATACTTCTGGTTGTGTTTCCTGGGCTGGGTGAAGTGTGGGCATGGGGAGGGCACCGCCTCTCCTCACTTCAACCATCTGACCCTTTCCATTTAGAAACAGGCCATTTTTCTTTTCCAGGATAAGGCTACCCAGTGTAGAGAAAGGAGAGCTGTTCCCAGGGAAATAATTTGGTCCCAAACCAGGAATCGAACAGCCCTTGGAAGATCTATTTTAGTGTTTGGCTCAGGTCCAGGAATTGAAACACATTTCAAATTGAATATTTTAATGCAAAAGATTAAAATGTATATATATGTAATTCATGAATATAGTCATCTTGTAAAAAAATTCAAACTTTATAAATAAAGCTAGAGTTCCTCTTGACGACCCCCTCCCGGCCCCATCCCACCTCAAGTAACCGCTATTTTCAGTTCAGTCCATACTCTTCCAGACCTCTCTGCTTTCCATGATCTTAGAAGCACATGGCTATGCATTTTGGATGGGCAGTGTTTTTTTCTTTTATGTAAATGGTATCATTTTGTCCTTATTGTTCTGCAACTTGACTTTTTCTCACAGTGATTTGCCTGGATCTCTTTCCATTTCAGAGCTCTCTTTTTCTTTTTAATTTGCCATTTTATTTAAACTTTTTCCTACCAAAGGACCTTTAGGTTGTCTCCAGCTTATTCTGTTACACTTTTCCTAAACAATTCTAAAGTAAACCTCCTGAAATTTGTTTCTTTAGGGAAGACATCAAATAGTGGAACAGTAAGTCATGTTAGAAATAAATTAGACACTGTCAATGTTTTCTCCAAAATGGAGGTACGAATTTTCTCTCACAGAGATGCTTCATAATCTGGCTTCCTTATGAGGTGAGGCGCCTTCACACTTTGTCATTTTGGCTGGTGTGTCTTCCCTTTTGGACCTCAGAGAGGTGGGTGGAATTGTACCACTGAACCAAGGAAAGGGGATTGTATCACTGCTGGGGCTCCCAGGGGCACCTCTGCTTTCTCCCCAAAGCAGCTCCCCGCCTCCCAGGAACCCTGTTACATGTTGAGGATGGGTACCACTTGGATACTTGTTTCTCATAGCCATCCCATCCTTTTGTACTGCAGTTAGGAAGCAGACCGAGCTGGGGGTGCGGCCCTGCCGGCTTTAAAAAAAATAACACTATTTTATTTGAATACATAATATAGTCACATGATTCAAGAATCAAACAATATAAAAAGTATTAAGAGAAATGTCTTGCTCCCACCCTTATCCCCTTGTATCTTATTCCCCAACCCCTCACGGCTACTTTTTAAATTTCTTACATATCTTCCAGAATTTTCGAAATCAGATAAAAGACCTTGGAAAGGACTGCCTTATTTTCTTCTGCTGTTTGTTACATAAAAGCTAGCACCCTATAAACACTGCCTCTTGTTCTTATTTATTTATTAGGCTGCACCGCGCGGCATGCGAGGGATTGAACCCATGCCCCCTGCAGTGGAAAAGCAGAGTCTTAACCATGTGGCCTCTCCCGTTGCGGAGCACAGGCTCCGGACGCGCAGGCTCAGCGGCCATGGCTCACGGGCCCAGCCGCTCCGCGGCATGTGGGATCTTCCCGGACCGGGGCACGAACCCGTGTCCCTGCATCGGCAGGCGGACTCTCAACCACAGCGCCACCACGGAAGCCCACCAGATATATTTTTGATGAACAATAGAAACGAAAGGGAGAGGTATCAAGGCTGGTCTTTTCTGGCCAGTGATGTTCCTAAGTATCTCGCATTCAGTGATGAGGAATGAGCTTCTGAGTCCCCAAGGAGGATGCTCATGGCCCCATTTACCTTGACTCTTCTATGTCAGATCCAAGACAAGTCAATGACCACGTGGCAAAACATTTGTTTTCAGTGAACTTTATTTCAAAATCATTGAACAATCTGATCATCCTTCCTCATTCATAAATATTCCTTTTGAAATGATCTGAGCTTAAATATTTTCAGGCTTAGTGAAAGGACTTGATATAAAGACGGCACACTAGCCCAAATGAAATTGGTTCCATAGATATAGAAGACTAGGATTTTTCACAGACTCTGCTGTTTCTTGGCCCCCTTGAATTTAATTAAATAGATTAACCCATCAATAAATAAATAAATAAATAATTAAATGGTCACTCATCAGAAGCTGTGTGCAAAGGACATAGGATTTCTCTGAACCTAGTGTGCCATGGTTTCTGCCAGGCTGGCTTTGAGTGAGTGGAAGAGGTGAGAGAGGGCTGGCTCAGTGGTTGGGGTCTGAGGACGCGCAGAAGCAGCGTGGGAAGAGTGGGGTTATTCCCGCCGGCTGTTGGGCAGGAGGTCTCGTAGCACAAATATACAGAGGGAAGTTGGGCATTGATTAGACAACAGTGAAGTTCAGGCTGCAGCCATGCTCTTCGATTCCCCTTCTGCTAGCCCTCAGGGTCATTCAGCCCATATGGACTCTGGGTACAGCTTCCTTTAGGGAGAGATGATTTCCATGGTGAAGTCAGTTATATCATGGCCGCCTTTGGAACGTCCTAGGAAGATGGGCTTTTCTTCTGCTTGAGAGGTGCTGATGTACCAGTTGGGGTACAGGGCAGATTCAAATTCGACGCTATTCTTGATTTCTGTCTTGTTGAAGACAAATCGCTTTTCCATCTTCCACTTTGGGTAAGTTTTGGGGTCTACCTCCTGCAGCAAAACAGAAATAAACATTTTCATGAGGGCAGGGACACAGACGCTCTACTCTGATCTGGACAAAGATATTCTCTGGGTCGGCTAGAGAGAAAATGGATACGAAGGTCACAGGCCCAGGAGCCAGACTCCTGAGTTATCTTTGAGACCCCAGGTTTCTATGTGGTGACTGAAGGTGTCCCTTATCCTCTTCTGAAACTTAGCATCAAATGCTAGGTGGGAATGTTTTTCAAAAGTGAAAATCAGATTAAAGCTCCTAGGCGTATCTGTTTGCAGGGACTTTGCTGTATTTTCCTCATGGCCCTGTGGCTAGAATGACTTCAGCTTGGAAATGAAGCTTTTGCTGGGAAAGCGGGTGAGGGGAGGTGTGATTTTGGGAGAGGGTTGGAAATGATGACAGGTGACTGGTCCCCTGAGCAGATTAAGTTCCCAAAACGTCATCTAACAAGTGGAGCAACCTAGCACTGTATGATCTGTTGGGTGGTCACAATGGCAAGACACAAGAACATCTACATAATGATTTAATTTTCTGTGGTGGGAGTGAAAGTTGCATGCATTTAACACTTACATTAAACTTATTTACATCTATGCAAAATTATCAAGTAGATCTGCTCCCAGAGTTTCTAAGGGGAAGAGGTAGTTGTCTTGGAAGAAAGTGATGGCTAGGCGTCCTTCAGAGGAGCCTGAGAAGGGCCTTCAGCCCCTGGTACCCACTCACCTCCAGCTGCAGGATGGGCCTATCGCCTTTCATCACACAAGACAGGTATAGATTCTTTTCCTTGAGGCCTAAGGCCACAGGTATCTTGTCATTACTTTCATCTCCTTGCACGAAGCTCATGCAGAAAACCACTGGGGAGAGGAAAGGGGTCTCATGGTTAGGGACACACAGCACTGCAGGGACTCTTACAATTTAACATCCTCTGCGGAAACCCACACCGAGGTCCTTATGGCTTAACAGACAGGGTAATGGGGCTTCTCACAGATCATAGCAGGTTCAGTTGGTTGAAACAGGTTTTTCCCCAAAGAAGGTCTAGGGGCTTCTCAGAGCCTCATCACAGCGGCAATGAAGAATCAGGGGGTCTGGTTTTTAGAAACTGCAGAAAGTCATCTTGTCCCTGACGGGTGATGTGTCCATCCACAAGAGCACAATAATTTGATCAACGTGAAAAGCGAGAAAAGAGAGAAAGCTGGGTCCCGGAAAAACATCGGGCACGGATCTGTTTCGGGAATGTAGAGAAGGAAGTGGGAAGAACTTGGGAAAGGAGCTTAGCTGGGAAAAGTGGCTGCAAAGAGAGACATGCATTTTTTTTTGGCGGTACACGGGCCTCTCACTGTTGCGGCCTCTCCCGCTGCTGAGCACAGGCTCCGGACGCGCAGGCTCAGCGGCCATGGCTCACGGGCCCAGCCGCTCCGCGGCATGTGGGATCTTCCCGGACTGGGGCACGAACCCGTGTGCCCTGCATCGGCAGGCAGACTCTCAACCACTGCGCCACCAGGGAAGCCTGAGACATGCATTTTAATCTCCCTTAGTCATAGCTGTCTGACTTGGAGGCCCCAAGGTCACCCTCACAGTGCAATTCTAAAGAAACAGGGCTGTCTTGTCTTGGCTCACACCAGCAAGCTTTCCCACAGTGATGCCTCTCTCCAAGGTCAGCAGCCTTGGAAGAGAACTGCCTGCTTCTTTCAGCTGCCCCCTGGACCGCAGCCACGGTGGCAAAGTGCTGGGCAGATTCCCACAACCCGTGGGACCCCAGTCTCGAGACAATTGCCAGTGACAGTCGAGAGATATGAGCTCCTGCTTGTCAGTAAGGTTTCCCTCTAAGGAACCATCTGGTATTGGGCCGGAAAGATGTTAGGGGCGAGGGGGCGGGGCTGGGCATGAGGCGGGGGAACAGATTATCTCCTCACCATTCTAGTTTCAACTGCAACAACAGGAAGAAAGAACCCACGGGCGGTTAGGTCTTGTCCATCAAATGACTCCTTTCTAAAAGAAGCACTGACGTGGCGCTACCATCACATGACTTGAGTGAACAGTGGTCCTGAGCGTGCTTGAGCCCCCTAATTTCTCAGAGTCACCTCTCTTGCTGAAAAATAAATGCGCTAAGGGACTCGATCTGGTGTCAACGCTAGGACCCAAACAAAAACATATCCTTTATTGTATGTTATTTCACTGCTGTCGATCATTTGCCTTAATCATCTACTCTGTTGAAAGTGTAGAGAATTAGCAAGCTACCAGGAGGTCAAGAAAAGAAGCAGGGTGTCCCCAGGTACCTTCTCGGTTCATATCCCGTGCGAGGAGGTGGAGAGCCTTCAGCACATACGGGCTAGCCAGCACCAGGGACTTTTGGTCTCTGTCCTGGAGTTTGCAGGTCAGCGACTGCACAGCCGCGTCACACAGAAGATCATCGTCGTACGTTTCAAAGATGACAGGCTCTAAAATGTGGAGCACAGACGTCGTTTAGGTGGAAACTCAGAGGGGCAGGCCTGGTGCTGTGAAGCAGCAGAATTTGGTTCCTCCGAGGATATCTGAGCACGCATAGTCAAAGTTTGATTATAACATTGGTGGGCAGGAAGCTGGGGTGCGTCAGAACACTGGGCCTGGCACCCTAAGATTTGGGTTCAAGCCTCAGCTCTATTGCTGGCTGTGGATGGGCCATAGAGTTACTTATGTAAAGTGGCAGCGGCAATAGAACTGGCCCAACAGGGATATTCTGACACTCGCAGAAGATACATAAGTGAAAGCCCTCAGAATGATTGGGTGCTTTGCAAAGATCAGTAGTTATCAAGGTCCTATTTTAAGAATAGTTTCAACAACTAAAAATGAGACTAAAACCATCACCAAATTGGATTTTATACAGTCGTGTCTTGAGCTGTTACATTTTGGGTACCATTTTATGCGTGACCATGAATATATTCTGGAAAAGCTTCCATTCTTAAGATTAATAGCACTATTACCCAGTTACACCATCCTTTCAGTAAAGAAGAATTCCTTAAAAAATCTTTTAAGTGAACAAATCGATCTGATGGAAGACAAAAAAAAAAAAGAATGGTTTCAACTAAAGAGACGATTAATTGGGTTTCTAGGTGTCTCTGTTTGCCTCTCACTGCTGGGCCTTCTACTTTTAAAGGGTTTCAGCTTTAGGGAAGTTTAGTTGACTGTTGGGTTACGGCCTCTGAGAAGGAAATGACCAGCAATCTCGTGTCTGCCCTCAGCTCTCGTTAGGTACCTTCTTCAAAGATGAGTGAAAAGATGCTCCTCAGGCCATCATCCTGGAAGGTCTGTGAGCAGGGGATCTTCTGCAGCTTCTCCACAGCCACGATGACCGACACCACATGCCTGAAGCTTTTGTTGTAGAGCTGGTGGGAGATTTGCAGGTGGATGCTCTCATCTCCCGTGGAGCTGAGGTCCAGGTGTTGGACGCAGCACTGTAGAGAGAATAAGGAAGTCAGCGTGGGAAGGTGCTTGTGCCAGAAAACTCTGGTTTTGACATGAGAGAGGACGAAGGAGGGGGTAACAGAGCTTCTAAGGATAAACGTTCATCTCTCTGCAGCCCAGAGAGGTTAAGTGGCTTACCCAAGGGCACGTGGCAAGAGAGAGGCAGACCCAAAACTAAAACGTTGGCTTTCTGATGCCCTATATGGCATTCTTCTAGAATAAATACCATTTCTACCTTATCTCTTTTACACATGCTCCACCTAACTATAAACTTATACCTTCTTACACTTTTGATATTTTTGTAAATCTAATGCACTAACACTATGTAGTTAATTTTTCACGGCAATGATGATCATAATATTTGCAATACATCTATGCTCAATCAACAATTATTCTTTTTTTTTTGCGGTACGCGGGCCTCTTGCTGTTGTGGTCTCTCCCGTTGTGGAGCACAGGCTCCGGACGCGCAGGCTCAGTGGCCATGGCTCACGGGCCAAGCCGCTCCGCGGCATGTGGGATCTTCCCAGACCGGGGCACGAACCCGTGTGCCCTGCATCGGCAGGCGGACTCTCAACCACTGCGCCACCAGGGAAGCCCAATCAACAATTATTCTATACAAGTTTTTTTTTTCTCTCAAATGCTCTCTCATAAATAACCTGCCAATACTTTAAAAGTGGTTACTATTCCTGAAATAGGTTCCCATTTCCACCTTATTCAGAGAACCTGTATAACTAACTGCATTAAGGCTTAACTGAGGTTGCTCCCAAGGCACGATAATGGTTTAAAAGCTTGAAGGACAGCTAAAGAGACATATAACAGTGCAGAGGAAAGCTGAGTGCGAGATAAGTTCCTGCCCAGAGCAGAGGCCCCAGATGAGGGAGAGCCAGGCTCCTGGAAGAGACAGTGGAGGAGGGCCGGGTCGCACCCCACCCAGGGCCAGAGAAAACCAGTTACGCTGTTTTTAAAACCTTTAAAGAGATGTGCTTTTAACAAGACTGAGACTGGATGAGGAGGCTGGAGGAGGCTGTCATGAACTAAAAAAGTAAGAGAGAAGTAGCTGCCTGCTAATCTGTACAAGTGCATTAGCTGGGCTGATGGCTGGACACCCTGGGAAAGTTATCAGGCCTCTTACAGAAGAGAAGAGCCAGCTGGAACATCAGCAAGGCTCTCCGTTAAGATAAGAGTCAGAGGGCTTCCGTGGTGGCGCAGTGGTTGAGAGTCCGCCTGCCGATGCAGGGGACACGGGTTCATGCCCCGGTCCGGGAAGATCCCACATGCCGCGGAGCGGCTGGGCCCGTGAGCCATGGCCGCTAAGCCTGCGCATCTGGAGCCTGTGCTCCGCAACGGGAGAGGGCACAGCAGTGAGGGGCCCGCGTACCGCAAAAAAAAAAAAAAAAAAAAAAAGAGTCAGAGAAATACTCCTCTGCTGGGATAGACTTAGCTCCTGCTGACAATATTTCAGAACTGAAGGTTGCGGGATGCTAGGGTCTCTGACGTCATCCAGCTCATGAGCCTTATTTTTCAGATGAAGATCAGAGGGGTAAAATGACTTGACCAAGATCCACTGGCAAGTGAATAATTTTCTTGCCACTCCCAACTAAACTTTTTCTGTACATCATCTATGCCCTGTTATCATAAGCTCCACCCCAGGGAGCAAAAAGCAACTCCACCCTTAAGGGATGCAGACACGTTCATTCTCAAGATCATCTTCTCTGGGTCTCAGAGTGTGACTTAAGTGATTAACGTAGTTTCATCACTCTGAGGGCTAAAAGCCTCTTCTAAAAGGAGAATCAAATTTGCGTTGGAGCCTGGACCGTCTTCCTAACATGAAACAGCAAACGCTATCTCCACTGTAATTCCCCCTCACCCTCTGCAAGCATGGCCACCATCACCAAGCCTCAGTGAACCACTGTGGTGACGTGGGAGCTGCGTAGTGGCCAGCCTGCGTCTGTCTCACTGGAAGAGGAGAAAATCATTTGAACACAAAACTCCATAGGAACAAGGTGGACCCCTTTCCTTGAGTCTTTCCCATGTCAGAGCCCCTTCATGTGTTGGGAGCTAAGCCCACGGACTCACCTTCATCTGTTTGGGGCCGTCAGCCTCAAATAACAGGTCATTCTCGTCACTGTAATAAAAACAGAGAGATTGTTCAATTATGTCTCCTGGACAAGATTATTTTTCCTTCTCTGCAAACAGTCTTCACCGTTAATAGGAAACTGCAAACAGCATGTTCCTTAGGGCTGCCTGAAGCTGCCAGGTTCCGTGGTGATATGCAATGGAAAAGCAAATGAGGCAGGGCAGGTACCCACGTTGCTCTCTGTTGGATGCTGAGACCTAACTTCCAGCCCAGTTAAAATCTGAGCTTTCTGTCTCATTTAAGCCAAATGTTGCAAGGGATCCCCTGTATTGTCCACTTGACACCTTTCCTTCCTGTTTGCCCTCTGCAGGCTGTCCCTGCAGCAACATCTAGATGGCCTATGGGGCCCAAGGCCAGACTTAGAGTGGGAAATTAGTCTTTAAACCAGGTTTGCCTTGGAACCCTGCTTGCCACTGAAAGAGGCAGTTTGGTGGGGCAAATCTGGTCTTCAAGCTCAGATGACACACTCCACTCTTGAGAGGGGAGCCCTGTTCACATTACTGGTATCAATTTTCCCACTGACCTGTAGTAAGCCATCACTTCGTTGGTGGGTTCAGGTACCGTTGCCATGGCTGCTTCAGAAACCTGTGTAGAGAGGAGAAAATGAGTGACCATTTGCCACGCCAGTCCCCACGAGGGCTGCCTTCACACGTGAATTGCCCTCAGCATCTAGTACCTGGTAGGCATGCAAAGAAGCAGTCTTTGAACGCATAAGTGAATGCGTGAAAGAGTCATCCTTTGGGTCCAGAGTAGAGCATTTGCTAAATCAAGCCTAAACCAGGAGTGGATTTATTAGGAGACCTGGGGCAGAGGTTTGATGCTGAGCTATCAGACAGTCGCTGCGAGATAAGCAGTATTAATCCGCAATATTTTGCAAGTTATGGCGTTATAGTACATCTGGCATTTGTGCAAAAAGCCCAGCCCTCAGGCCCCGAGAGAAGGAGGGAGGGAGAGGGGAAGGGAGGGAGAGAGGGAGAGAGTGGGTGGGGGAGAGAGAGAGAGAGAGAGAGAGAGAGAGAGAGAGACTCCCTTAGGACCTAGTCATAAGGAAGAATTAAAGTGGTACCTGGACAATGAAGGCTGCCTGGAGAGAATAGAATCCCGGAGTGGCCTGTTGTGTCTCCAAGAGGTATGCTGTCTGCCAGTTTCTCCCTCACTATTTTATGGCCTTCAAAAGCAGAAGTGAGGAACTAAGAAATTTCCCGGTTTGGTTAACTGATTTCACAACCAAGTTAAAAAAAAAAAAAAAAAAAGAGGATGGATGGGAACTTCTGGGAGAGGGTAAACTGAAAAAATTCTCTAATCCTTGGAAGGGCAAGTGGTAGCAAACTGTGACATATTTTTGCAAATGTGTCATTATGCAAATATATGTTGTTTTTTCTGACAACTATTGTGCAGATGATGTCAATCAAAAATACTGGGGTTTCCTAGGTTAGAAGGACGTTTTAATTTAGGATCTCTGGGGTAAAGTGGAAGACACGCGGAGAGACACACATACAAATGCTCCCTCACTCTTTGCACATAAGTTTAGGAACCTTCCCACTTGGAGATGGATAAATGGGCCTAATGAAGTAACAGTAACCCTGCCAGTTCTGCACCCAGCGTGCTGTTTTCTACCTTGGGGGCTCCGGGTCAATTACTGGGGAGTAATTACTGGGAGCCTCTGGGGAGACACATGATCTTGCTAGGATGAAGCAGAGAAAACACAGTAGTGCAGGGGTTCAGGCTCCAGATGGGGCTGGGGAAACCTTGGAGACAAGTTCATCCAATCCATTCAGACCAGGTGCTGGTACCCTAGCCAATTGCATATGGAATCTCCATCAATGTTCGGTGAACGGTGAAACGAGCCTGGATTGAGAACATATTTGAAAAGATTGTGAATAAGTCAGGCTTCGTGATCACATTCCCTCTTTAAGATGCAGAGATGTTTTTTGCCTGAAAGAATTTTTTTCTGTTAACTCTGAAAAGTGAAAATTTTTACAAATAAGAATATTCAGGGCTTCCCTGGTGGCGCGGTGGTTGAGAGTCCGCCTGCCGATGCAGGGGACACGGGTTCGTGCCCCGGTCCGGGAGGATCCCACATGCCGCGGAGCGGCTGGGCCCGTGAGCCATGGCCGCTGAGCCTGCACGTCCGGAGCCTGTGCTCCGCAACGGGAGAGGCCACAACAGTGAGAGGCCCACATACCACAAAAAAAAAAAAAAAAAAAAAAAAGAATATTCAGCTGAGGCTATATCCCTTGGTAAGTCCAGAGTTATTAGACTTTGTTTTTTTCTCTAGCTTTATTGCAGTGCAATTCACATATAACGTTGTATAAGTTTAAGGTGTACAACATGATGATTTGGTATATATATATATATATATATATATATATATATATATATATATATATATATATATAAAAGATTACCACAATGAGGTTAGTTAACACATCCATAACCTCACACATATATATACATATATATACATATACATATGGTGGTGAGAACATTTAAGATCTACTCTTTTAGCAACTTTCCGCCGTATGATACAGTGATACAATATAGTTAATAATAATCACCATACTGTACATTAGATTCCCAGAACTTATTCATCTTATAACTGAAAGTATGTACCCTTTGACCAACATCTCCCCATTTCTCCCAACCCCTAGCCCTTGGCAACCACTATTCTTTTCTCTGTTCCTGTGAGTTTTGCTTTTTTTTTTTTAAGATCCCACTTCTAGGTGAGATCATATAGCATTTGAATTTCTCTCACTTATTTTACTTAGCATAACACCCTCAAGGTTCATCCACGTTGTGACAAACAGCAGGAGTTTCTTCTTTTTTATGGCTGAATAATATTCTTTTATATACATATTGTATACCTCTATATAGAGATATATATCTCTGTAATATAGTCTGAAATCAGGAAGTGTGATGCCTCCAGCTCTGCTGTTCTTAAGGTTGCCTTGTCTCTTCAAGGCCTTTGGTGATTCCATACAAATTTTTGGATTGTTTGTTATATTTCTGTGAAATATGCCATTGGAATTTTGATAGGGATTGCAATGCATCTACAGACGGCTTTAGGTGGTATGGACAGTTTAACAATATTAGTTACTCTAGTCCCAAACATGGGATACCTTTCCATTTATTTGTGTCTTTGATTTCTTGCATCAATATCTTATAATTTTCAGTGTACAGATATTTCACCTTCTTGGTTAAATTTATTTGTATTTCGATGTTATTGTAAATGGCATTGTTTTCTTTATTTCTCTCTGGGTATTTTGCTGTTAGTGTACAGAAATGCACCAGACTTTGTTTAACTCAGACACCAGAAGAGTGCCTGCCCAGGGTACTGCCCCAGGGTAGCCCTAGAAGAAGGAATGAATGACCGGGTCAAAAATGGGGCATGGAGTCTGGGAACGGTGCCTTCTCTAGCCCCTTTGTCACATCAATATTATAGCACTTATTATAGCACCGAATCGAAACCTGGCTCACTTACCTGCTTCCCTTAGGAGGCTGTGAACTCTTCTAGAGCTGGGCCTAGCACAGTGTGTGACATGCAAGTTCAGGCAGTAAAGCTTTGCTGCCTGAATTAGTGAGCAGGAATTTGACAGTGTTTTTACTCAAATAAGGATGTGCTTACTCTGTGCCAAGTCCTGGGCTTGCACAACATGGTTCATGGGAGAGAGTTCCTGACTTTCACAGGCAGGAGGGAAATAGACTCTACCGTGGGCAAGAATGATGCAGTGGCTTCACCAACCAGCCTTCTGATTGGGCTCTCAGTATCTTGATATCAGGAAGGCAGACACAAGAATCCCATCTTTGGGAAGGTATATGTTTCAGAGAGAATCTAAGAGCTGCATCCTGTTCAATGCATCCATTCCTTGGGAGTTTGGGGAGCAATAGTCCCTAAGTCCTCATAAAATTGGGTGTTTGGTTTGTGCAGACTCCCCGGAGGCCCTGCCTAGGGAGTCTGGTGGATGACTCTGTTTTCCTTTCATAAGGTCCACCCTGGAAATGAACCCCTGGTCCTCAAGTCTCACTGAAGGAACTACCACCTTCCTCAGACTCTTTATGCTGGGGGTCCACAGGACCCGGTGGTCTGGTAGCTCTGTGAGCTCTCCTGACAGAGAACACAGAGAGGCACTCAGTCGCTGATGTGATTACAAGCTGAGTGAAGGAGGATGGAAACCAGTGACAGGAGAGCAGGTATGCAAGGGACCCGTGTCGTTTCTGAATGAATCCATTCTGTTTCTGGGAATCGAGATAGAGGTCCGGAATGAATCTACTTCTCCATCCTCTTCATGCACCAGTATCCAGGGTGCATGAGCCCTCATTCTTTCTCCTCAAGGGAAAGTTTGGAGCCATGGGGCAATGCCCTTTGACGTAGTATTCTCTACAGCTCTGCCATGTCTCATCCTGACCCTGTAGCCCAGACCCAAAACCTGGCAGCATCCGGTCCATCTCAGGAAGTGAAACCTCTTATTGTGTCAAGCAGGCCGGTTGCACAATGCATGTATTAAATCCTGTCTTTCCAAGGAAACCACTCAGGCCCCAGCACTTCTTTCCAGTTCCCAATAAACAGAAAACATCTCACTACAGATGTTGCATGGAGGGAGGGCCTGGAAGAGGGACGACGACGGAGATGGAGATGCAGACACCCAGGGAAATGGACCAAGCAGAAGTGCGGGGGAGGTGTTGGCAATGCCAGGACGTCACAGGGAGCTCCAGCTTTTGGGGAATTCTTCAGCTGCTGAGTCACCCAAGCCCTTCTCAGCTGCAAGTTGCCCTCTACCCTGGTAGGTCATTCCTCTGAGACAGGATCCTGGCACTGATTCAGAGCAGCAAGTGCCCTGGTACCATCTTATGCCTAATCTTGGGCGTTGAACCTCTCTCATCAAGGTTGGCCTCACTGAAATGGTCTTCGATCACTTTGAACAAGAAGACCAGCAAAATAATCATGGGTTACTTCTTATATCATTGTGATACATGTAGTGACGACTGCTCTCCGCTGTGGGCTATTCCTTCCTGGTTCACTCCCTTGCTCAGAACAGAACTAAGGTACAACCATCCCTCCCATTTTCCCCACGTCCCTTCTCATCCTTGGCATTGACTTCCTAACATTGTTCATAAGAGTCTGCATTTTCCTTCCATTATTTCCACGGGTCTTTCTGGTACCTGAATGTGTAAACAACGTCCTGTGTAGCCACACCTGTCTCCATGAATACCCGACTCCTTTTCCTCCTGCTTCGGGAATTATTTGGGAATGGGCAGTCTGATTTTTAGTTTTGAGACCTCTGCTCTTCCTCTCACAGCATCATCTCATTTGGGCCTGCTTCCTACCCCCCTGGGCCCAGGTACTCAGAGAGGCGACAGACAGACTCCAGGAATATTCCATTCTTCCTCTAGGTCTAGAACAAGGAGGGCTTAGATATATAAGCAGGAGGTTTGGTGCAGCGAGGTATATGATCTCCAGTGGCCTCTCCCCACTCAGAGGTTATTTCACCTCTGAGAGCCCAGTGAAGACTTGCCCTTCCTTTGGATCCAACAGAAAAGCCCTGGGTGGGTAAGGTGGATATCAAGAGCTTTGTGCTCTATATCTTTTCGCACACATCGTGTGTACAGGAGAGTCGGCCTCAGACATAGTACTCTGATACAACTTGTACCAGGGGCCTGGAAATATTATGTATAAAAGAGCCAGATAGCAGATAATTTAGGCTCTGTTGCAACCACTCAACTTTACCACTGTTGCGAGAAAGCAGCCATGGGTAATATGTAAATGGACGGACTTAACTGGGTATGGCCTGCAGGTTGAAGGAGCCAAGTGCCTGTCATATCCCATTATATTACACCATTTTTTTAAAAAGATATTTTTGGGATATGGACCATTTTTTAAAGTCTTTTATTGAATTTTTTACAATGTTGCTTCTGTTTTATGTTTTAGTTTTTTGGCCCCGAGGCATGTGGGATCTTAGCTCCCCAACCAGGGATTGAACCTGCACCCCCTACATTGGAAGGCAAAGTCTCAACCACCGAACCACGAGGGAAGTCCCATCACACCATTTTTATTGGATAGAAATTTAGAAACAGTACTTTTAAAAAAACTGTCCTTGCTCATAGAATTCAACATCAAAAAGAAACAAACAACCAGATGAAAAAGATGGTAGAAGATCTGAACATTTTTCCAAAGACGGAATGCAGATGGCCAACAGGCACATGACCAGGTGCTCAACATCGCTAATCATCAGAGAAATGCAAATCAAAACCACAAAGAGATATCACCTCATACCTGTCAGAATGGTATCATCAAAAAAACACATATCTTACTTGTATCTTGCTATTAAAAAAGGAATTGGCCTTTTAAAAAAAAAAAAGAACACATATAACAAATGTTGGCAAGAAGAGGGAACCCTCCTACACTGTTGGTGGGACTGTAAATTGGTGCAGCCACTGTGGAAAACGGTATGCACGTTTCTCAAAAAACTAAAAATAGAACTACCATACGACTCAGCAATTCCACTCCTGGGTATATATCCAAAAAAACAGAACAAAAACAAAAACACTAATTCGAAAAGATACACGCAGCCTCAATGTTCATAGCAGCATTATTTACAATTGCAAAGATATGGGAGCAACCTAAGTGTCCATCAATAGATGAATGGATACAGAAGACGTGGTATATATGTATAATGGAATACTACTCAGCCATAAAAAGAATGAAATGATGCCATTGCAGCAACATGGATAGACTTGGAGGGTATTATGATTAGTGAAATAAGTCAGACAGAGAAAGACAATACTGTATGCAATTACTTATATGTGGAATCTAAAAAATACAACAAACTAGTGAATATAACAAAAAAGGAACAGACTCACAGATATAGAGGACAAACTAGTGGTTACCAGTGGGGAGAGGGGATGGGAGAGGGGTAACATAGGGGTAGGAGATTAAGAGATATAAACTAGTATGTGTAAAGTAAGCTACAAGGATATATTGTACAACACAGGGAACATAGCCAATATTTCATAATAGCCATAAATGGAGTATAACCTTTAAAAACTGTGAATAACTATATTGGACACCCATAACTCACATAATATTTTACATCAACTATAACTCAAAGAAAAGTCAATGTGAAAAAAAAGTTTTTTAAAAAAAGGCTGTCCTTTATTGAGCACCTACTAAGTACTAGGCAGCTTTTTCTCATTATCTTATTTAATCTTCACAGTAAACTTTGAGGTAAATAGCACCCATTTCACCAATGAGGAAACTGAGGCCAACAGAAGTAACGTACCTGAGACCACGCAACTAGTAAATGTTGGAATCATGACTCAGATATGTGTTCGCTGAACCCAAACCAGAACCTTTTTGTTTTAACCACTTTTTATTGTTACGAACGTTTCTTGCCCCCATCCTGTGCAGTCCACAGTGCCCATCTGTAGACTCCTTCCTCAGTGATGCGGTTATATTCTAAAGGACATTGGCCTGGAGGATCACGTATCTGTCCCCAAGCATTTCTACATTGTCTCCCTTGCCTGCCCTCCTTTCCCACCTGGCTGTGACAAGCTGTGTGAGTTTGCTTCTTTCTCCTTCTTTCAGGGCTGCCCGGGGACTTTCCAATTCGGTTCTTAGTTCTCTCTCTTCCCTTTTCTGAGTTTCTTCCTTATTCATCTTCACTTTCTCACCTGCTCCTGGTGGCTCTGTTGCCTGAGTTCCTTTGCCCTTTCCTTTTTCCTTAAGACTTTGTTATAGCACTGTCAAAGGAATCCCTTTAGGGTTTCTGTTCCCTGGAATCTTATGCTTTTTTTTTTTTTTTTTTTTTTTTTTTGCGGTACGCGGGCCTTTCACTGTCGTGGCCTCTCCCGTTGCGGAGCACAGTCTCCGGACGCGCAGGCTCAGCGGCCATGGCTCACGGGCCCAGCCGCTCCGCGGCATGTGGGATCTTCCCGGACCGGGGCATGAACCCGTGTCCCCTGCATCGGCAGGCGGACTCTCAACCACTGCGCCGCCAGGGAAGCCCTCTTATGCTTTTTAAAATGATGCTAAAAAATACTTCTCTCCTAGAGTCTCTGATGAAACGCTTCTCTCCTAAACTGTCTGCTGTGTCTGCATCTACTCGCTGGTTGTTACATAATCGAAGGTGATTTGACCATTTCCTTCCATGGCTTCGTTAATTTCACTTCTTTACTCACTTCCTCCTTATTGGCTGGAACTGAGTTTTCTATTTTCTGGGAGAGGAAGTTCTCACCAAGGCCACTCAGGATTTGTTGGGTGCAGTGGTCAAGTCTGGTACCCAGACTCTGGGAGGTTATCTCCCCCAGTTACTGAATGAGGATGCCTGAGTGTGTAAAGGTGTTAGGAAAATTCTGCCCAAACTTCAATACAATGGGTAGATATTACAGAATTCACTAACCTCTGACCTGGAGTTTCTTTCTCTCCCTGATATTAGAGGGTTAGAAAATCTTCCAACATCTCATAAAGAATCAATGAAGCTGTCACATAGGACCCATGTTTCAAAATAGATTTTTACAGAGAGTGATGTTTGGTGTGATGGTTCCAGAAATGATCTATCGCAGTTAACTTACGATGTGCACAGGCAGAAAGTTATATGTTAGAACTAGTAGTGATTTAAACAACACCCTTCTTAGGCTTTTTGTTAATATAATGCTCATTTTCAAAGTATCAAATAACACAAAGGTATTTAGAATAAAAGCCCTCCACTCTCCCTTCCCCACTCCCTCTCTCACTGGTTAAGGCATTCAACCAGAAAGTATCACAGTCTCTACCACCCAAGGACTCACCCCTCCAACCATTCATGACCCACCATCAGTTTGTGGAAAGGTCTTTCTTGAGTGTTTCCTAAATGCCTGGGATCTGTAGATTTCTTTTCATCCCCATACTTCATTGCAGTTCAAGCCTTCCTGCCTTCTCACCTAGGTTATTTCAGTCATGTCCTAATTGGTTCGCTTGCTGCCATGGAAACTCCATCCATCCATTCCCCACCCACCAGCCACAGAGATCTCTCCACAAAGTAAATCTGGTGACACAAAGCCCTTGCTCCAATCCCATCACTGGCTCTCCATCCCCTTTCTGGGTGAGTCCAAGCTCCTGATCTGGGCAAGCAAGTCTCGCCATGGAATCTTCTGCTTTCCTCTCCTAGCCCACGATCTTTCTGTGCTTCTGCACAACCTGTCGTTTCTGGCCTGGAACCTACTTCTCCTCTTTGTACCTTGGCCAACTCCTGGTGCTTCAAGACTCAGCTCAGGCTTTGCCTCCTCCATGACAAGCCCCTTCCCAAGCTGGGTGGTAGGTACCCTTCCTCTCTGTGGTGCGCCTCTAACACCCTCTGCAAACCTCCTTCATTGTGTTTTATTTGCTCGTCTCCCTTCCTGTTAATGTACCTGTCGCAGGCTTCGGATGATAGCTCTGATCTCCATGCCTGGCACATAACGGTGCTCCACAAATGTTGGCTGACCACATGCACGAAAGCCAGGAGTGATCACGCCACACCACTCTCACTGCTTCCATCCTGAGCTAACCCCCACTGACAGGGAAATGTTTCCTTAGAAAAGAATATCTTTGCGCGAAAAGCAGAGACTCACCAGAAGTACAATGTCCAGCTCAGAACAAACTCCTCAGCAGCAAATAGGCCCCCCAGACGCTTAGAGCAGGAGAGTAGCTCTGGCCCGGTCAGGGGTCTTATCCTCTTGCAGAAGCGCAGCTCCTGCCACGAAGGCACTGTGGACAACTTGCTGCTCTGGCTTGAGTCAGAGCAGTGTCCACCTGCTTGTCTGGGGAATTCTGAGCCTTTCATGAAGTTTTTTTTTGGGACAGGGAGGTGATAGGGGCTCCCACTGTAACCAGGAGGGGGGGTGTTCTCCTGACCTGGGTCTCACCAGAAATACCCTGGAGGCAAATTCCTGGAAAGATGCTCCCGTCTCTCCAGTATGGCAATTTTGAAGCGTTTCTTGAGGGCTTTCCAAATTCCTCTGACAATGTAGGAATTCTAGAAAGACAAAGTCAGAGGTGATGGCATGTCATGGTAAGTAAGGTTAGCTGGGCAGGTCAGGCAAAGTAATGTCCATCATTCATTCAGCACAGGCACCCAGTTTGAGGTGTGTATATGTGTGTGTGTGTGTGTGTGTGTGTGTGTGTGTGTACAAGCAGGGGGAGGGTAACAAAACTACACAAGACATGGTAGCTGTCCTCAAGGAGGTTCTGCAAACGTCCAGAATTTAAGATGGAACATGGCAAGTACCGGGGCAGATGTAAACTTCCTCCAAGGGGCCGTCTCCCTTTCCTCTCCACACTTGGGGACATGACTAGGCCAGAAGAGGGAGAGCAACGCGGTCCAGCTCTCTGTAGACTGTGAATGCTCTAGGCTGCGTGCTGGGCTGCTTTTGGGGAAATCGTGGGCTCTGGTGGGAAGGCTTGTTTCCGGCAGGGCAGAGCTGAGGACCTGAGAGCGCCAGGAAAGGCGTGGGGTGAGCATCTCCTCACTCTGGACAAGGGATTGTGAGGAACAGCGGAGCTGGCCTTGGCGCCCTGCTGTCCCCACGTGGCCACAGTCACTGGCTTGGGACCCTGAAGGGGATGGAGAGGTACCGTCAGACATGCCGGGGAGAGGGCGCGCTGGGGCAGGAGGAGGGCCCTGGTGGGCACGGGGGAAACTTCTTTCTCGGTTAGCCTCATGGTAGCTTGGGACCTGCCTGGAGCCCACCTGGGGGGTGGGCAGGGGGGGCGGGGCGGGGGGGCAGTGAGCTGTTTCCTGTCACGCTGGGAACCCCCCTGGGAGGAGAGGAGAAGGTGGGCCTGGACCGCGGACCTGGGAGGGGCCTCCCCTCGTCCTCACACCTTCAGAAGAGCTCTGTTGAAGGCAGGAAGGTGGCCTCAGAGATTTAGGGGCGAGCAAGGTCCCCTCTCCAGGGCTGATGTGGCAGAAGCAGCTACGGTCATCCTATGGCCGGCAGGGCAGACACCTCATGCAGGGTCCCCGAGACCAGGGACTTGGGTGCCTTTGCAGTTTCCCCAGACGCCAGAGCAGTGTCCCACCGTCGCCGGTGCTCAGGACAGTTTGATGGACTTGAATGAATGGATGCAGGTCACCTGCAGCAGGTGCGGCGGTGGCAGCCTGACGTGGAGGCCAGGGGGAGGCTGCTGAGACCATGCCCTGGGGACTCTCAGAAGTCCCTGGCGACACGTCTCTGTCCTCATTACTAGATGTCAGGCAAATTTACCGTCAACTGAAACCCAAGCGTGGGCATGCGTTTAATGAATGGAAGGGCGGCAGAACTTGTCACTTCAGCATGTGGATTCTTTTGAGCTGAAGGCAGTCGAGGCCCACCTGATTCGGGAGAAGGTTTAACCGCCTCCTTAACTACGTAAAGGAATTCGGACAGGGGGCATCTATCAGCAGGAGAGATATTGCCAGAAATGACTCTTTTAACTGACAGATTTATCTGCATAGCAGGGCAAACATGATGACCCGTCATCTGCTCTTCTTATCTTCCTGTGAATTTCCCCTATCCCCTTTGAAGCCCCGGGCCCCTCTCCCATCCCTTAGCTCAGGATGTCACAGAAGCCTCAACTGCCTGACTGCCTTTGAGTCTCATATTTTTATTTAATTTACGTGCAAAATTAAATGTGCTTTTCTCCTGTTAATCTGTCTGATGTCAATTTTATTATTAGACCCAAAAACCTAGAAGGGAGGAAGGGAGACATTTTCTGCCCCTCCAGAATCCTCACCACTGGGGTTTTTCCCTGTGGAGGAACCCAACTTTAAATTCCCTGCTTCTGGGAGTCTGCCTTAGCTGGGCACCTGGAAGGTACTGTACGTGCAGAGGGAGGCATAAAGAACTGGGTGTTGGGGTCCCCGCATCGAGACAGGATCTGAAGGGGAGAGACGGTTTGTACATCAGGAGATCGCGGGAGGGCCCTGAGTGCCTGGTGGCTCATCCCAGGCCGGTCTAGGTGGCTGATATCGTTTGCCTCCAGCTGGGGATCTGTCCGTGTCTGTGGGTGCAGAATGCTTGTGAACTGGGGAGCATGGGTTCAGAGCTGGGCTTGGGAGGCACCCTCGGTAGAAGTCCACGAGCTCAGCTCGCTCCACTGCAATGTCGTGGGTTAGTTTAGGCGGGCTCTCGACGCTCAGCCTTCCTTTTGCTCAGTACATGCAGCACACAGGTCTCCTGTCTGATCCTTGCCTATGTCAGTCTTGCTCTGAACTGAGAGCCAAGTTGGTTTATCTGTTTCTCATGAGGGTCTCCCCGACCCCCCATCCCTCACCCCCCTCCCTCTAGTTCCAGCCACTCTTTAGCCCATTGCTCCTGTGGATTTTCTTCTCACCGTCTGCAGTGATCTCTTATCTGCTCTTTACAGACAATCGAAACAGGTTGTATTCACATGTGTCCCCCGACCAGAGTGTATGATGAACAATGGTTGGTCAACTGGAGACGGACCGGACTGTCCCTTGCGAGTCCCTGATGGCTGACTCTTTCTGGCTCTCGTCTTAGGTCTCACTCCACGTTCTCTCCAAAGGATGAGAGAGTCAGAGTCGTTCAGTTCAGGGCCCTTGGGGGGGGGTGGCTCACGTCCCTGCGTCCCGCCTGGGAGGTTGCGCTGCTCTGGCTGACAGGGCAAGTTTCTCTGCCTCTCTCACTTCCGCATGGGTGTTCCTTCTGAAATCACTTGCTCGGTCCAGAGAGTGATCTTACCCGAGAGGGTCCTGCATCACAGGGGCTTAAGGAACGGAGACCTACTGCTCAGATATCTCCTCCTGAGCCACCCAGGGCGGCTGATGGCTGAGGGAGCAGCCTGGCCCAGGGTCCAGCTGCAGATCCAACAGGGCACAGGCTCCCACGCAGGTACCCAACTTCCAGCTCGAGTTCCTCCCACCCACGCTGGGTGTTCAGATGGAGAGAGAGTGGGGTGCTCCACCGTGCCCCTGGGAAACCCCAGGACTATGAAACCTCATCATCAGCCAGGGGCCACGCTTTACACACAGTTCCTGCCGCTGAGAATTGGGCCCCTGCCTGTTGTCTTTCTACGAATGGCTTCATCGACAAGGGGACTAGCCCAGTGTGAGTGGAGATGGAGGGAAAAGGGAATAAGTTCTCAACATTTCCTCTGAACCCACGGCAGCCTTGCTGGCTGAGCACAGGTGGTTCGATGGTCAGACCACTGAGCTCTTACATTATCCTACAGATAACTGGCTCTCAGGAGTGAGCTGGCCTCCGTGAACTCCAGCAAGTTCCTTAACTCTTTCTTTCCAGAGGTTGATTTCCTAGGAGACATTATTTTAAAGTATCGAGAGTACGATCGGATTCACCCCGGTTTCCCTTTGTCACTGGAGAGGGAAATTTGCTCTTACTTCTTTTAAGTTCTAGTCACGAAGAAAGCAGTCCTACAAACGAGCAAACAAACTCATCACGTTGATATCCGGAACAGAACCTTTCACCTTAGTCTCCCCAGGTGACAAGCCTCCTCGTTGGTTAGTGGGAAGGTGCTTTGCGTGTGGCGGTTTGGGGGCACAGGTGACCTTCCCCACCAGCCTGTAAGCGCCTAGGGGACCGTGACAAAATTGTCTACCTCGCCTTCTCCTGTGACACCTTGCTTAGGGTAGTCACTTGATGAATGGGTCAAATTATCACTGAATAAAGGATTCCAGGAGGCACTGAGTGGGTGAGTCAGGAAGACCAAAGAGGGGATCAGATGAAGTTCTGCCCTTGTTGCCCTGTCTCTGGAAGTCACTCCCTTCCTAATGAGAGTGACATCATTTCCACTGTTGCCATTGAATCTCTGATGGAAGAGATAATCCAACAGGGATAACTGGTCGTGAGTGAGTACGTGTGAGTTTAAGACTGGAAAATGTTAACTGCCAACACTTATTTCTAAAGAGCTCATTTGGCCTGGGGCTGCAGTGAACTTGGGGAGCCCTGCTCCCCAGTGTGCCTCGCTGCCCATTTGTCTCATTGGTTCCCTGAGGTTCACCGCACAGGGGCTTCCTGAGTTATCCTGCATCCTTCACACTTTAGCATCCTCCCTTCCCAAAGGGTAGCATTACCTTCCATGTAGTATTTTCAGTCCTGCTAGGAACACAAAGATGGATTCAACATGGAACCTCTCTTCAGGGAACTTATCTTGAAAACAAGGAATTAATACTCCGGGTAGAAGAGGCATGCCCCTGGCCACCCCCGAGGCCGGACGCCTCTTGGAAAGGCTCCATTTCAGCAATCGTGCCTGCAGACTTCCCCCTCTCTGACCACAGCCTTGCTGCTTTCTCACTCCCATACTCTGAAAGCACCGGTTCTCCACCACTATCAGGACCTCTAGCCCATGGACATCCTCCCTCTCTGTCTGCCCCTCTGCTTTCGCTTCCTTATCCATCCAGTTTAATTTCTATGCTCCATCCTTTCGGCCATTTTCTTGCTGGTGTTCTCACAGGCTTTCTCTCTTTTCTTCCCTAGCGCTCATTAGATAAAGCCCCAGGCCTCGTTGCGTTGATGGTCTGTATCTCCATAGGGGCTGCTAGGGGCTGTTGGAGAAAATCACCCAGCCTTATAGACGGCTGCCACCTGGACGCACGCGCACCACCACCACTGAGCTCTCGCACTGCTCAGCAGTGCTACGAAGCTTTCCTAGGCGTTTGTGCACGGCAACAATATCCCGACCCCGATCGCTCCCATGCGCCGTCCTTGAAAACAGAACTCATCACAGGAGAGCCTGCTCAGCATCTCCCACCACACTTCCAACTACACCCCACTAGCCCTGCCATTCTCTTATTGCTGGAGCGGTAGAGGCTCTTCCTTTCCTCCAGGTCCTGAGCCTCCTGACTCGTTGTTATATAATTTAAAAATTTATCTGCTTGGGCTTCCCTGGTGGCGCAGTGGTTGAGAGTCCGCCTGCCGATGCAGGGGACACGGGTTCGTGCCCCGGTCCGGGAAGATCCCACATGCCATGGAGTGGCTGGGCCCGTGAGCCATGGCCGCTGAGCCTGTGCTCCTCAACGGACAGGCTCCTCAACGGGAGAAGCCACAACAGTGAGAGGCCCGCGTACGGCAAAAAAAAAAAAATATCTGATCTTTGTCCCAGATTTCTGGCTGGGAGCTTCTGAAACCCTTGGAATTTCCTCAGTGACAGATAACGATCTGACTCATGGCAGGGTATCTAGATAGCTTCATGCTGGTGCCTGGTCATCAGAAAGATCAACTAGATAAACGGTTGGGGCTTGGAGACACTCGATATCAGATCTTCCTCCTGGCTTCCTGGGAGGGGCGGGGGGCTGGAGACTGCGTTCAATCATGTGGCCAATGTTTAATCCATCACACTTGTGTATTAAATCCCTCCAAACTCTGGACACTGGAGCTTGGAGAAGCTTCTTGGTTGGAAGCACACAGTGATGTGCTGGGCAGGTGAGGCACCCTGACTCCACAGGGAGAGGGCACGGAAGCTCTGTGTTCCCTCCTAGACCTCGTCTTAAATGTCTTGTCATTTGGGTCATCCTCCTGATGCGTGTCCTATATAATAAAATTACAGTAATTTATATCATAATATAAAATTATAATATAATAGCACTTTCCTGAGTTCATCCTCCTGTTGTGTGTCCTATATAATAAAATTATAGTAATTTATATCGTAATATAAAATTATAATATAATAGCACTTTCCTGAGTTCTGTGAATCTTTCTCGTGAATGATCAAATCTGAGGGGGTCATGGGAACTTCTGAATTTATAGCCAGTCAGTCGGAAGTGTGGGTGGTCAAGGGACCCCTAGTGTGGCTGGCATCTGAGGTAAGGGATGCTGCCTTTTAGCTCGTGGGATCTGCACTGACTCTGGGTGGTTGTTGCTAGAGTTGACCTGAAGTACACCCAGTTGGGGTTGAAATGGAAAACCCATCTTCTCAAAGACTTTGCCGTTTTGATTTCTCCCTCTCATCTTCAATCATTTGCTCTCTGCTGGTTCCTTCTCACCAGACCCACCCATGTCTTGCTTTTCTAAAACAAAATGAAACAAAACGAAGACAACATCTTCCCTCTCTACTTCTTTGCTTCTCTTGAAAGAGTGCCTTCCCTTGCTTCCCCCCCCATTCCTCCACCCTCAACAGTTTGCTTCACCCCACCCCTTGCTGGAAACTTTTCTCATAAAGGCCATCCTTGTGCCTCACAGGTAATGGACCATTTTCGGCACACCCTGCCCTTTTAAACTTGACTTCTCAGCCGCATTTCACACTACTGACCATTTTCTTTCCTTCTTCAGCTACAAACCCTTTCTGCCCCTCTTTCGGCAATGCCACACCGGTTTTCCTCTGGCCATCCCTTTCCTGGTCTCCCATACAGTCTTCTTCTGTCCATCCCTTAACTCTGCCAACCTGCCCGTATTGTCCACTTCCTTCCCTCTTCTTTAATTCCTAGCCCATGAAAGTCTCACCGTCCACGCGGATACCTAGAGCATCACCTTGAGTCCTTCCTCTCGTTCACTACTCTAGCCCCACATCTAATCGACCACCCGGTTTGGTTTCTTCCGTTTATGACGTTCTCTGCCTCTGTTGCTCCCTAGTCCAGATGATGACCCCTAGCTCACCTCGGTTGTCTGCCTACTTCTCGTCATGTGACCCTCCAACCCGTTGTCTACCCTACAGCCGGAATGATATTTCCAGAACACATGCAGTCCTGTAGAGCCAGAGTCCATGTGGGGCTTGGTCTATGGCAGGTGCCTGTGACTGTTTTGTTGAATGAATGAATGTTATGTCCTTGCCTAAAACCCAATAGTTTCCCATGGCTCTTAGAGTCCAAGCTCCTGGACACAGTTTCTAGCCCCCCTGACCTAGCCCTTGGACCTGCCTCTCTTTAACCTTAAATGTATCATGCTCACCCTCCCTCTATCTGGACCACTCTGCCCTTCCTTTGGCTGGGTAACTCTTATTCATCCCTTACATCTCAACTTTCATGGACCCTTTCCTGCCTTACTTGGCATTTGGTCCTGGTCACTACCTGCTCCGCCTATTATATACTGATTACATTTTATTGTGATTGTTTGCAGTACCAGTTTGCACACCCGCTGTCAGTATCAGTATCCCCATCACTCCACATTCCTGGGAACACTTGATGCAGCCAGACTTCTAAAAAATTGGCAATCTATTTGGTGGAAAATGGTATCGTAGTATAACTTAATTTCCATTTCTCTAATTTTTAATGTTTAATTTAATGTTAATTTTAAAACACAAATGTTTTCTAGCCATTTGTGTTTATTCTTCTATGAAATGCTTATACTTTTCCCTGCCGGCTATTATTTTTAAAATTTATTTGTAGGCATTCTTTATATCTTCCGAATACCAATCCTTTGCAAGATGTGTATGTTGCAAATATCATATTCCAGGTTGTGGCTTGTCTTTTCAGGTTTTAATGGTATCTTTTAATGAAAGAAGTTTAACATTTAAAATGAGGTCAAATCAATCAGTTTTCTATGTATGGTTTATGCCTTTGGTGTCTTGTTTAAGAAACGTCTCCCTGCCCAGAGCCACAAAGATAGTCTCCTCTATTTTGTTCTAAAAGTTTTGAAGTTTTGCTTTTCACATTTGGGTCTTTATTCCATTTAATTGGCTGCCTCCTCTGCTGGAGAGAAGCTGCAGGAGGATGTAAGGCATCAGTCTTGTTTCATTCTGATTCCCAGAGCCCTGTGTAGTCACTGGTACCCAAGAAGGCATCAGTGACTGAACGAAAAAATTAAATGATTGAAGGTAGAAACAAAGTGCTATGGGAGTTCAGAGAGAGCAAGAGATACCTTCGAAAAGATGAAGGAAATAAAGTAGGATCGTGGTTCTCAATCCTGGGTCCACACTGGAATTTCCTGGGGAGCATTAAAAAGTATTTACTGTGGAGGGCTCCACCACAAGAGATCATTTTGTAATTGGTTACAGGCATGATCTGGGCACCAGATGGTCCCAGTGAAGTGTCAGGGCTGAGAGCCACTGGATGTGGGGGTAAAATAATGCTGTGGTCGAGGGAACAGATGTAGGGCTTTAACAGACTTGCGTTTGAATTTCAGCCTGTCACTGTGTGTTTTTACACTCTGAGCCTGTTTCCTCACCTACAGAATGGGCATAATAACACCTGCCTGCTGTGGTGATCATGACAGTTAGAGGAGATAAACATGCTCGCAGAATGAAGGGTGTCCTTCATACTTTGTAGTTTTCGTTTGCTTGTTTATTTATTCTTTTTCAAGGCGGAGGTGGCATTTGAGCTAGCCCCTGATGGCTGGGTGTAAACGTGTGGTGCTTGGGAGAGAAGGGCAGTTTGGGTAGAGGAAACATGACATTTAAAGGGGAAGGGGAGGGAAGACATGCTGGGGAGAGGGGCCAGTTAGCACAGGTAGAGAGTGCAAGGAAGAGAGCAGTGGGGAATCTGTCAGCGGGGACAGGTGGGCAACCAGGTGCTAAGGGCATGGCTTCTCTCAGAGCTCCTTCCAAATTCTCAGCTCAGCCATAAGTGAGCAAGGGTTCTGGGTTCACTCTTCCTCTTCCTCGGTTCAGGAACAGAACAGAACAGAGCTGGTATAGAGAAAAAGAGTGGAGGCCGTGTTGGGGGAAGTCAGGGGAGCAGAATGCTAGGATGGAAGCAGAGGATGAAGTTTCGGTCCCAAGAGGAGGAATACTGGGGCTCGGGAAGGGCTTGGGAGTGATGCCGGACTCTACCTTAGGTCAGGTAGGAAGTATTTCCGTGAAGAATGGCGTGGAGGGTGGTGGAAGCAGGCAGCTGCACTGAGCTTCCTAAAGTGCCAAGCCTTTTAGATGGTCTTTAAAAGTCATGTCGTGCGCTTTATATCTGGTGTTCCAGTTCACAGGTTATTGATATAATAACAATGGAAACTCAAGCAAGTGGCCTGGAAGTTCTGTGTTGGTACAGGAAGTGGATTAGGATGAGCTCCAGGCCTGGACCTTTGCACACCTGGCACAGTCAAGTGGCTGTCCCAGAGCATCTTCAATTTACCATGTCCTAAACAGAACCTTGGTATTCCTGCTCAACCCATCCTCCGTCTCCCAGCTCTCACTAAATGGTACTCCAACGACCCGATTGATTAAGTAAAAGTCTTAGTACTAGTCCTGGATTCTTCCCTATCCCTGTTCTGTTACCCCACCCACTCCATCAGAGCTTTTGGCAGGCTCTACTCCTGACATAGATCCTGCCTGTGTGTTGCCAGTTCATTCCAACCACCTCTCATCCTTCTTCCGAGTCTCTCCAAGGGCCTGCGCTGCTTGTCAAGACAGGTACGCCCTAAATGCAACCAGGAGATTTAAAATGTAACCAGTATAACTGGGTGGGGTTATACTTACACATTATTCTTCCTTAAACATTTTATATTTATATCTGAAAATAGGCCATGTTTCTTCTCTTGCCAACTAACAGACATTATTAGTTGACAAAATCTGCTGATAGCCCTGGTAGTAAGTTACTGTTTCTGAACGCTCAGCTTGAATTACTCTCGCTATCATCTATGGGAGTTAATCTTGGTGAAAAGTAATTGAGTTTTCCAAAACAAATAGAACTTCAGGGTGTGCCCACGGAGCATGACTCATGGAATCACATTCTTAGAGGGAGCTCAGCATGCCTCCAGGTTTCTGTTAAGGAGCTTTGGTGGCCGCCTTGGGGAAACTCTGCCCTTTGGTGGAGTCACCAAGATTCAGATGCTTGGCCCAAGAGTTCCTTGATTGTTAACAATTAACAAGAATCAGATTCACAGGGGTTGATTATGAAGCTAGAGCACCAATGTATTATATTTATTTATTTGGCTGCATTGGGTCTTCATTGCTGCACATGGGCTTTCTCTAGTTGCAGCGAGCAGGGGCTACTCTTCGTCGTGGTACATGGGCTTCTCATTGAAGTGGCTTCTCTTGTTGTGGAGCATGGGCTCTAGGTACACGGGCTTCAGTAGTTGCAGCACGCGGGCTCAGTAGTTGCAGCACACGGGCACTAGAGTGCGTGGGCTTCAGTAGTTGCGGCTCAAGGGCTCTAGAGAGCAGGCTCAGTAGTTGTGTTGCACTGGGCTTAGTTGCGCCACGGCAGGTGGGATCTTCCGAGACCAGGGATCGAACCCGTGACCCCCGCATTGGCAGGTGGATTCTTAACCACTGCGCCACCAGGGAAGTCCTGACGCCAATGTATTATTGATACATTTATGGTAAAGGCCATATTTATGGTGATTGCATGTAGTCAAGTCCATGTGAAGATTAGAGTTCTGACAAATACACAACATAGGAGAGAACTATTGGGCTGAATATTTGAAATTTGGATTTTCCTAGAAAATCCAAATTTTTGATTGCCGTTGACATACATTTCTGGGGACAATGATTCTCTAGCCCCTAATATTAGAAGACATGTTCCCATCAGATTACTTTATTGCCAGTTTTCTTTCTAAAACCTCAATTCCCTGGCCTCCGTTCCTTAAGGTCTTCCCGTTTTCTACTGGATGAAATACAGATTTCTGCTTTTGGCAATATGACTGAGTATAGACTCTTCAGGGTCTTCCTGCCTCAAAAAAAATGTCTTAGATAAAACAGAGATAAACACATTTTTTGGACTCCTAGAAAGGAAAGGAAATCTCTAAATTCCTCCTTCTGTGTTCCCCCCCGCCCCCCAAAGTGAGCTTAAGGGGCAGTGGTTCTGTTCACCACCACTCTTGGTGGTGAACAGCAGCAGGTAAACATGCTTCAAAGTCAGGCTTCCTCTCAGAGGGAAAACACCTATATTAGCATTGCAACAGATGGGAGCCTCTGAACCAGAACTCAGGGCCAGTAGCAAGGTGTGGGGGTGGGGGGGCGGGGATACTTGCAAGGGTCCTGTCTCAACCTGGGACCTTCAAAGCATGCTATAGTGGGTTCCAGGTCCTTTACACTTCCTCGGCCTCCCAGCAGAGAGAAACACACATCCTCTCTGGAGACAGCACTCCAATTTACCATAGATTACAATCCCCACAAGCTAATATCAACTGTGAATGAGCTCACAATCAAAAGTCAACAAATACACAGAGCCACAAACCATGAGCGACATGAATGAGAGTCAACAGAAGCAACACACAAGCGTTGGGACTCTCCCAGACTTCAGCTCTTGGAATTACTGAATATTTAGAATATATTCAATAACTAACCCCAGAGCGAACATTTAATTCACTACTTACCATGCAGCCAGCCCTGTTATAAGCACTACACACATGGTGCCAGGTACTGTGACTCAACTCCAGGCTCACCCTCCAACATCCTTCTAATTTGCACGGGATTAAAAGATGGCAAGAAGATGGCAGCTCTTCTGCTCTTGGCCTCTGGCAGCCACAGCAAAATGGACAGTAGCAGTGGTAGTCACAGATGAGTGCCGGCTCTTGTAGTGGCTCCTGGCAGTGTGGGGCTTGGACTGAGGCAAAGACTTAGGCGCAAGGTCCTTGAAGGGACAGTGGTCAGCAGATGGGCAGGGGCTGCATGGCTCTGTGGAAACACTGCATTGTGGGCTCAGAGGAGCCTTGGCATGGCGGTAGTGATTTTCCATAGTTCCTGCTCTTTGGATCACACCACCTTCTCCCTTTTATTCCTCCAGCCGTTCCAATAATTTTGAAACTGACTTCCCTGTATTTAAATCCCTCTCTGATTGAAATACCTCGTCTGATTTTTAGTTCCTGATGGGACATTGGCAGGTATGTATATAGTAACTCATTTAATCTTTACAGTTCTATGAGGGAGGTACAGTAATCACCCCCATTTTACAGATGAGGAAACTGAGATGCAAAGAAAGTGAGCCACTTGCCTATACTTAGGGGAGGAGTTGATAGAATGTGGAAATGTTTAAAGAAAAAAATAGATGGAATTTAAAAATAAAACAAGGCTGATCTGAAAATGAACCAAATAATCTTCTTTTAAGTAAAAAACATAATTGTCGAAATATGTGTCTTGGTGAATGGTTAAACAGCAGAAGAAAGAATTAATGAACTGGAAGGTAGGTCTGAAGAAATTTTCCAGAATTCAGAATAGATAGAAAGTAAATGAGAATTATAAAAGAGAGATTAGTGATAGGGAAGGTAGAATGAGAGCTAACATTTGTTGTCTAATTGGAGTTTTGGAAGAAGAGAATAGAGAGTAGAGAAGAAGCAATATTGAAGGAGATGCCTGAGAATTTTCCAGAACTAATGTAAGCTATGACTCCCCAGATAAAGGAAGCCCAACGTACATAGGGGAGGATAAATAAACACCACAAATTGTAGTGGAACTCCTGAACAAAGTCAACGAGAAGATCTTAAAATCAATCAGAGAAAAAAAAAGGGCAGATTTCTTACAAAGAAATGGCAATTGGAATGGCAGCCTTCTCAATACAACAACAGAAGAAAAATCAATGGAATAATATCTTCAAAATGCTGAGAGCGTCAATCTATCTTTGAAGAATGAGGGTGAAGGTGATGCTTTGGTAAGAGACCCATTCTGCCTTACAGAAAATAACCACAACACAAAGAAATGTAGGTAATATAAAAACGTTTTTATATAAACAAACCCTCAGAGTTTACCCCCAACAAGGATTCACTGAAGGGATCTGTAAAGGAACTTTTCAAGAAAAAGGAAAATAATCTCACATAGAAGGTCTGAGGTACAAAAAGGAATGATGAACAAAAAAGTTGTTAAAATTGTAGGTAAATTAAAAAAAAAAACCATTGCCTGTAGAAATACTATTACTACTGCTACTACTACTATTACTACTACTACTAATACTGATAATGATGCTATTAATAGTTTGTGGGATTAAAGAAAAAGACAGAGTTAAAACACTAGACAATTAAAGCATGTAAAATATTCAGGAGTTATTTGGAAGTTAAAGATCTAGGATCCTTCTCTTGTTCTCCAGGGCGTAAAGATAACAATTTCTGACTCTGTTAATTATATAGTGTAAAACTTTAAGGTAATCATAAAATAATAGAAGTAGAGGGTGTAAATTCTGAAACAGTTAAGGGAAAAACATGGAACAAGAAAAATAACCGATAAGCATCTCATTTAATTAAAAAAAAAAAAGAAAGGGTTTGGAGGGAGAGAATCAAAACATAGAAAAATCAGGACAAATAGAAAGTGGGAAAGAAATAGAAACAAATTCAGGAACATCAGCAATGTACTAAACTCACCATTAAAAGACAGAGAAATAACAACAACAACAACTCTAGGGGTGCTAGTCAGGACGTGTTCTAAGATAAGAATTGTTGTGAGGGTCACTACTTAATGATGAAAGGTTTTATTCACCAGAAAGACACAATAATTCTAAACTTGTATGCACCTAATAAAATAGCTTTAAAACAAATATGACAAACTAGTACGACAACAGTGAAAATTTACAAGTCCATCACCACAGTGGGAGATTTCAACTTATCTATTTCAATTATTTAAAGGTCAAACAGACTGAGAACAAAATTGGTAAAACAAACCATGCAGTTTACTTGATTTGGTGAACATATGTAGAGTACTCTACCCAAGAATTAGAGAATACATACGAGTCTCAAGTTCATGTGGAACATTTACAAAAATGGACCAGGTGCCTACACCATAAAGAATTGACATGATGCAGCATAAAACACAACTCCTGGCCAGGAATCCAAAGCCCTCCACCCTTCCAGCTTTATCCGCCACCAAACCCCAATGTGTACCCTCTACTACCTGCTAATCTTGATACAAATTCCATGCTCTCTCAGCCTAAATAATTTTCTCTGCCTGGGATAACTGCTTTGTACACATTCACCTATTGAATTCTTACCTTAATATCCCATCTACGCCAAGACATTGTTCATTGGGGGTCATTCTCTCTCCTCCCATATTCCTAGATTATCTTTTTACACCTCCATTATGTTATTTATCACGTTTGATTTGTGCCAGTTTTTTACTTTGTGTCTGCCTTTCTTCTTTCCTGATCCCGAGAGCTCCTGGAGGTTTAAATCAACTTTTTGTTGTTGTTTACTTGTTTCCCACAGCACAGTGAGTGTTTAATGAATGGTTATGGACTTCAACTGAGTTTTATTTAAATGGGCATGTTCCATATCTAATTGTCTCTTGGACCACTGCATAGTTCCTTTCTAGCATAACCAGGAGATGGGGAACCACATAAAGGCAGGGCTGTGCCAGGTAGAAATGCATGAATCCTCCCTGGCTCCTGAAAAAGAGCATGGGAAGATGCAAAAACAAAACTTTCCACTTTTAGAGCAATGTAAGGATGTGGCACTCATCACACTCAGGTGGTATTTTATCATGTAGTTATCGCTGGTGTTTTATGACAGTGTTTACCCAGATATGGATTTATCTCCTGTGTAGGGAACTGAGGACAGGAATAAAGCTGATGCCAACTCTTGATAGTGAAGCCAACATTCAGAGAATTTCTATTATGTAGTTTTTGAAGAATTTTATTTTGCATTCGTTTAACACTTATCTAACTTGGTAGTTGTAAGCTGACCGAATATTTGGGATGTCCTCATAAATGATGGCTTTGGTCTTAGAAAAGTTATTTTGAAGCTATTATTTCTAATGATACTTAAACAGCATGGCCTTTTGCTTCTGGAGGCCTGCCTTAGGTTGTGAAATATCCTAGATAGTAAAATCATATCATCTTTGTGTAGAAAACACTTATCCTTCTGTCCTTTACAGCAGAATAGGAACCTGGCTTGTCCCCAAAATGAAATCAGATGAGTAAAGTGTACTTTACTAAGAAAATGGTTGGAACAAAGCAATCTCTGCTTCATTTACTCTGTTGGAAATCATCTATCCATCAGGACACTGTTCCAACTGACCTAAACTCTTATGAACTGACTAAAATAAGAGTTAATATCAATTTACATTTTTAAAGAAAACTTTTCTGTGTTTTAGATGGACTGTTAATTGGATAAACTGATAGATCTATAATATAGGGAGAGTAGTCTGTTGCCCTTAGTGATTTGACTTATTTCAAAGCTATACCTAATTTTGTTGTGAAATAGTCTGCATCCTCCAAAAACGTTGTATTGTATAATACTGAGAAGTACTGAATCATTCACCTGGAGGAAGTAAGTGTGAGAGATAATTTGAACTAGTTTAGAGATGGATACTATTGACATCTACCTCTTTCCTGACTGGCAGCTGAGGTATAGAGAGAAGGGGAAGAGGCGAGTTAAGTAGGTGCTGAGCTATGCATGACCTGGTTGACCTACAACATAAGGGAGGTTGGACCAAGGAAGAGGGGTGTGCATTTATTAATCTTCCTCCAGGAAGGGCACTATGATAAGCATTGGAAAAATGAGGTTGAGTAACAAGTGGTCTCTGGTTGCAAGAGGCTCGCAGGTTTTGGGGGAAGACAGACCAAAATATTTGATAAGTATGGTAAAGTGTTACAGATGCTCTGATGGAGGTCTGTGCCAGAGACGAAGAGGAGGGCCAGTTGACTGATTCTAGGAGCATGGGAGAACATAGTCATGAGCAGCTGCTGCTTGCACTGAGTCTTATATGAGTAGTAGTACTCAGGGGGCGTGGGAGGTGTCAGGCAAAAGGCCTTCAGGTAGAGTCTTTGAAGGGAAGTGGTGAGAGATGAGATTGGGAAAGTAGGCAGGGACCACATTAGGAAGGACCTTGTGTACTAGGCAAAGGAGATCTGAGTGACACATCAGATTTGCATTTTAGCAAGTTTATTTTTGCACTGTAGTGTAGAAACGGCTGGAGTTGGGCAAGGTTTGAAGCAGGGAGACAGATAGTCTAGGGGGAAGTGATGAAGTCCTAAAATAAGCCAGTGGTGGTGGGGAGAGAGTGGAAGGGATAGAGTTGAGATATTCCCAAAGTAGAATCAGAATGGACTTAGTGACTTTTAGATATGAGTGGGGATTGAGGAAGCAAAGTTGAGGCTAACTCTGAGACCTCTAGGTTGACACACTGAAGAGGCATTACTTAACACCGCCAGTCAACCAAGGGGGTGATCAGCTTAGCTTGTTTGTTTCCTTTAGGGAGATTGATATAAGAGGAGTTACTTCATTAAAGCTTGGATAAATGAATTTGTTAGGCCTTTGGTATTTGTAGGTAAATAACCCCAGAAAACTGTTTGGGATAAGGACACAAAAAGAACAATTTGGCTGGTGATGCATAGTTAGTAGAGGTCATCCTATTTCCCAGAACTTAGAATAGCTGAATGCAGAGGTCAACCCTCCAGCTGGGTGAGGAGCTCAGGGAATAAATGCTCTCACTTCTCACACCTTCTGCCTTCTGGTTTCATCTCCTTTCCTCTTGCAGGCTAAACCCAACTGAAAGCTGGACAGCCAGGGAGCCCAGTGGATGCAGTCCATGTGGGTCAGCCTCCTAGAGACCAGAGTGGGATAGAGGAGGGTAATAGAGGATCTGGGAGTTCAAAAAGAATATATGGGAACTGAGGTGTCAGCGGCCATTTTTCACTATGGACTCTGGCCTGAAGAGCCAGGTGTGAGGCCTCTGCGCCCAACAACAAATGAGCGAGTGAAAGTAGAAAGAACAAAGGGGGAAAAAAAGGGAGAATTATTTGTAAAATATGAAGAAGGACAACTCCTTGATCCAACAGACTGGAAACTAACTCAAAGAACACATTGAAAAAGATTTGAAGCCGTGTGACTGACAGGGTCCTGATGTTCTGGCTGGGTGTCAGGCCTGAGCCTCTGAGCGGGAGAGCCCAGTTCAGCACACTGGACCACCAGAGACCTCCCAGTCCCATGTAATATCAATTGGTGAGAGCTCTCCCAGAGATTTCCGTCTCAATGCTAAGACCCAGCTCCACTCAATGACCAGAAAGCTCCAGTGCTGGACACCCCATGCCAAACAACTAGGAAGACAGGAACACAATCCTACCCATTAGCAGAGAGGCTGCCTAAAATCATACTAAGTTCACAGACAACCCAAAACACATCACCAGACATGATCCTGCTCACCAGAAAGACAAGATCCAGTCTCATCCACCAGAACACAGGCACCAGTCCCCTCCACCAGGAAGCCTACACAACCCACTGAACCAGCCTTACCCACTGGGGACAGACACCAAAAACAACGGGAACTACGAACCTGCAGCCCGTGGAAAGGAGACCCCAAACACAGTAAGTTAAGCGAAATGAGAAGACAGAGAACACACAGCAGATGAAGGAGCAAGGTAAAAACTCATCAGACCAAACAAATGAAGAGGAAATAGGCAGCCTACCTGAAAAAGAATTCAGAGTAATGATAGTAAAGATGACCCAAAATCTTGGAAATAGAATGGAGAAAATACAAGAAACGTTTAACAAGGAACTAGAAGAGCTAAAGAGCAAACAAACAATGATGAACAACACAATAAATGAAATTAAAAGTTCTCTAGGAGGAATCAATAGCAGAATAACTGAGTCAGAAGAAAGGATAAGTGATCTGCAAGATAAAATAGTGGAAAAGGTGAAGATGATACAAACAGTTGGTGAGATATACGATGTTCCTGGATTGGAAGAATCAATATTGTGAAAATGACTATACTACCCAAAGCAATCTACAGATTCAATGCAATCCCTATAAAACTACCAATGACGTTTTTCACAGAACTAGAACAAAAAATTTCACAGTTTGTACAGAAACACAAAAGACCCCAAATAACCAAAGCAAACTTGAGAAAGAAAAACAGAGCTGGAAGAATCAGGCTCCCTGACTTCAGACTACACTAAAAAACTACAGTAATCAAGACAGTATGGTACTGGCATGAGCACAAAAATATAGATCAATGGAACAGGATAGAAAGCCCAGAGATAAACCCATGCACATATGGTGACCTTATCTTTGATAAAGGAGGCAAGAATATACACTGGAGAAAAGCCAGCCTCTTGCATAAGTGGTGCTGGGAAAACTGGACAGCTACATGGAAAAGAATGAAATTAGAACACTCCCTAACACCATACACAAAAATAAACTCAAAATGGATTAAAGACCTAAATGTAAGGCCAGACACCATAAAACTCTTAGAGGAAAGCATAGGCAGAACACTCTATAACATAAATCACAGCAAGATCCTTTTTGACCCACCTCCTACAGCAATGGAAATAAAAACAAAAAATAAACAAATGGAAACTAATGAAACTTCAAAGCTTTTGCACAGCAAAGGAAACAATAAAGAAGACGAAAAGTCAAACCTCAGAATGGGCGAAAATATTTGCAGATGAAGCAACTGACAAAGGATTAATCTCCAAAATATACAAGCAGCTCATGCAGCTCAATATCAAAAAAACAAACAACCCAATCCAAAAATGGGCAGAAAACCTAAATAGACATTTCTCCAAAGAAGATATACAGATTGCCAACAAACATGTTGAAAGGATGCTCAACATCACTAATCATTAGAGAAATGCAAATCAAAACTACAATCACCTCACACAGATCAGAATGACCATCATCAAAAAATATACAAACAATAAATGCTGGAGAGGGTGTGGAGAAAAGGGAACTCTCTTGCATTTTTGGTGGGATTATAAATTGATACAACCACAGTGGAGAAGAGTATGGAGGTTCCTTAAAAACTAAAAATAGAACTACCATACGACCCAGCAATCCCACTACTGGACAGATACCCAGAGAAAACCATAATTCAAAAAGAGCCATGTACTACAATGTTCATTGCAGTTCTATTTACAATAGCCAGGATATGGAAGCAACCTAAGTGTCTATCGACAGATGAATGGATAAAGAAGATGCGGCATATATATACAATGGAATATTACTCAGCCATAAAAAGAAACGAAATTGAGTTATTTGTAGTGAGGTGGATGGACCTAGAGTCTGTCATACAGAGTGAAGTAAGTCAGAAAGAGAAAAACAAATACTGTATGGTAACACACATATATGGCATCTAAAAAAAAGAAAAGGTTCTGAAGAACCTAGGGGCAGTACAGGAACAAAGATGCAGACCTAGAGAATGGAATTGAGGACACAGGGAGGGGGAATTGTAAGCTGAGACAAAGTGAGAGAGTAGCATTGACATATATACACTACCAAATGTAAAATAGATACCTGGTGGGAAGAAGCTGCATAGCACAGGGAGATCAACTTGGTGCTTTGTGACCACCTAGAGGGGTGGGATTGGGAGGGTGGGAGGGAGATGCAAGAGGGAGGGGATATGGGGATAAATGTATATGTACAGCTGATTCACTTCATTATACAGCTGCAACTAACACAAAAATGTAAAGCAATTATACTCCAATAAAGATGATTAAAAAAAAAAAGGAATATATGTAGGACAGGTACCATCTGAGAGCAGGTAGTACAAGAATTGTCAGTACAAGAGACTGAGGAGTCAGAGGTCAGAAGAAAAACCAGGTGACTCAGAGGACAAAGAGAGAAGGAAATGGAAGCGGCCAATGGTGCCTAAGACATGGGCCGAGTCCATTTGGTTTGGCAATTAGGAGAGTTTCACCAAAGTAGCTTCAGTGGAGTGGTGGGACCAGAAGTGAGCCAGATGAAGTGGATTAAAAAATAAAAAGGCTTAAAAAAAAATTCTTCTGAGCCTTCTACAGAGAAGGCCAAACCTTCCTAAGTCCTTCAACTCTTCATATGACAACGTTTTAGCTTCTTTCAACTTCTGGCCATGCTCTGTGCTCATATGTATTCGTTTTCTTATTTATTGAATCTCTCTCCTATTGAGCTGTAAGTTCCAAAGGGCAAGATCACGTCTATTTTATGCTCCAGTATACACCCAGCACCTAGTACCATGTCTCCCAATTAGAAGGCTCTCGGCAAATATTTGTTGTATGAATAGGTGAATATATAGAGAAGAAACTAAATAATAATAATAAATAGGCTTTTCATTTCTAGCCACATAGATGACTGTTGTATAGAACAGTTTTTCCCAGTAGAAGACATCTGGAAAATCAGGATAAATTAGTTTTCATTAAGATATTTTTAAAAGCATGACTTGGCTGATGAGAGAAATAATTTGAGGCCAGATGTAATATGAAAATTATTCCACAGTTGAGGTTAAGCACAGGATATAGCAAAGAGAAGTTGGTTAGTTACAGAGGCACAATTAGAATGATGGGAAACTCTTCAACAGTGATAGTGAAAGCCAGAAAACAGGACAAATAGTTTCACAGTATGGTAAGCAAATGCCTTCAACTTAGAATTGTGGGCCCCATAAAAACCATCTTTCAAGAACAAAAAACCCATGCAAAGATGTTGGTGGTGAGAGGCTTCATACCCAGAGGCCTTTATTAAAGCAACTTCCAAAGGCTGTACTACAGGGAGGGGAAAATGAACCCACTAGGAAGGCCTGGGATGTAAGAAGGGATGGTGGGCCAACAACATGCTCAAGGTTTGAATAAAGCTAAACAAATATTAACAAATATTAATATCATTTGCGAGGGAACTATAATTCTGGGTAACAGTAGGTTTGGGGAGGAGAGAGATTGGATTTAAAGCATTCTGAGGTTCTTTTCTGTTTGAGAGGAAGGGGTAAATTCTGATAAATTTTAGATTTTATTTCATTAGATATGATGTTAAAAGTTCTTGGAGGTTAAGTGTGAGAATAATAGACACAAAACATATAATTTCTTTAAACTAGTGAACAAACATTAATGGAATAATGAAAACAAAATGAAACAAAAACCACCTAAGAAAAGAGAAAAACAAGAAATGGAAAAAGGGGACAAATTGCCCAAAATAAGATGGTAGAAGTGAATCTACATATATGAAAAAACACCACCAAAGTAAGTGAGCTAAACTTGGTAGTTAAAAGGCAAAGATTGTCAGACTAGATTAAAAAAAACAGAGCTCAATTTTACCATAGACACACTTAATATAAGGATACAAAAAGGCTGAAAACGGGCTTCCCTGGTGGCGCAGTGCTTAAGAATCTGCCTGCCAATGCAGGGGATACGGGTTCAAGCCCTGGGCCAGGAAGATCCCACATGCCCGGAGCAACTAAGCCCGTGCACCACAACTACTGAGCCTGCACTCTGGAGCCCGTGAGCCACAACTACTGAAGCCTGCGTGCCATAACCATTGAAGCTCATGCACCTGGATCCCATGCTCCACAACAAGAGAAGCTACCACAATGAGAAGCCTGCCCACCACAACGAAGAGTAGCCTCCCCCTCGCCGCAACTAGAGAGAGCCTGTGCACAGCAAAGAAGACCCAACACAGCCAAAATAAATAAATAAATTTGAAAAAAAAAGGCTGAAAACAAAACAATGAAAAGAATATATATTAGGCAAGTTTTAAACAGGATAAAGCTGTTGATTAATAACAGAAGAATAAGCATTAAGAAAAATAGCATTACTAAAGATAAAGTCACTCATGTTGATTAAAAAACTACAAAGATAAAATTTTAAACATGTGTGCACTAATAGTATACAAAAATATATAAAGCAAAAATGACAGATCAACAAGAAGCCACTGACAAAGCCACTGTTACAGTGGGAAATTTTACTGTACATCTCTTAGTAACTGATAGACAGCATAGACCCACATCAGTAGGGAAATCACAAGCCTGACTGCATGGATATACGTGGAACGTGGCACCCACAACTGGAGCAAGTCTCTCTCTGGGAAATGAAGACAAGAGCCTCAGCCTCGTAAAACATGCTGTTAGAAGTAAAAGTAATAAACTACTTAAGGTACTTTATACAGGACCTGGCATACAGCAAGAACGTGATAAGTGCTTGATGAATATTACCGTAATTTGTTCCCTAAGGAAGATGCCACTGGGGGAAACTTTGGGACCCAAATTAAAAACAAACCAACAGGGCTTCCCTGGTGGCGCAGTGGTTGAGAGTCCGCCTGCCGATGCAGGGGACGCGGGTTCGTGTCCCGGTCCGGGAAGATCCCACATGCTGCGGAGCGGCTGGGCCCGTGAGCCATGGCCGCTGAGCCTGCGCGTCCGGAGCCTGTGCTTCGCAAGGGGAGAGGCCACATCAGTGAGAGGTCCGCGTACCAGAAAACAAAAAACAAAAAAAAAACAAACCAACAAAGCTTGTCCCCTGTGAGTCATTGACAGGTAGAACCCCAGAGGGCAGATGTGAATGCAGACTGCAGAGGGACGGCTGAGGGCTTTGGAGGCTGGGGAGACCAGCACAGCCTGGGACAGGACCAAGCAAGATCGAAGAGGGGGTGGTAATGGGATTGAACAGGGTCTGAGCCATGTGGTCATAAGGATCCACTAAGACGAAGATTGTAATTTTTTTTAAAGTGAGGATCAGGGTGGTTCTAGGAATCTCAACAGGGTTGACTAAGGAAAGCAGGCTGCAGAGAGTTGAGGGAACCCCTCTGAGGGAGCTCTGCGAGCCCATCTTATGAGCCCCTGCATCAGCGTTTCTCCTCCTCCTTTCCTGGTACCTACCCTGCAGGGAACCACACACCAAGCCACCGGCACCACGGTCATCCCCAGAGAGTCACAGCCCCTCAGGGCCTGGAGCCTGCAGTGCATGGAAGGAAGGGTCTTAAGAGACTGTAAGAGAAGTCACGCTGCTTGGCTCGCTGTCATTATCTTACCCCAAGCCTGATCTGAGGAAGAAAGTGCTCCCAGGTAGCCGCACAATCTCCTGGCCCACGATCTCCTATATTTGTCTTTCTGGCGCTCTGTCTCTTCTGATAGCTTTTGAGGTTCAGAAAAACCCACATAATGATCGAATCTGGGAAGTTTTCAACATTTCTCAGTGATGAGGAATATAAAGGAGGTCCTGGTGAGAGCCTGTGTGGGAAACGTTTAAAATTCTCCTGGCTTGAATTACCCCCGATATTAGTTTAAGAAAAATCGAATACTTAAGGAATTATCATTTTCAAAAACAAGGACAGGAGAATGTGAAAAGTAGATATTTGAAAATAATAAGTTATTAGAAAATTTAAGAAAAAGGATCTTTTATAGAGTAAATTTTTAAGAGAACATTTCTTTGCAATTCTTTTTTTTTTTCCCTGTTAGGTATATTTTGCACTAAAATCTTCTGGGTTCTTAACCCTTGAACTCTTTTCTTTACACATGGAGGTGGATTTACTGATGTGGGCTTTGAGGTTAATAAAAGAGTTGATTCTTCTGAAAACAAAACAAAACAAATAAAACTCTCCCAGCCTGGAGAGAAATTCTGGGGAAAAATACTGGCATTTCCACAATTCCAGATTTATATAAAAGGATGACAGCAGTGAGTTGGGGGTGACTCACCCTGTGTCTGGGTTTCCGAATCCACCTAATCCAGACAGATCAGAAGCACTGAGCTGGCTGGACAAGGGCCTCTGGCTTCCCACCAAGGTCCTGGTGAAATGGCTCTGGCTTGTTGGCTCCCATTCTGAGGACCAGATTGGGGGCTGCAGGTGAGGGAGAGCAATGGGTGAGCTCCCAGCTCCCGCGAGATGGCTTCATTATGTGCCCTGAGCATATGAAGGCTGGGGTGTAGCTTTTAAAAAGCTTCTTAGAGTTTTACCTTCCTTGAACAGTTGTGCTTGGGAAGAGGTGGCTAGACCAGGGAACAGTTCAGCGGGTCAGAGGATCTCCCAGGTGGAGGTGAGGGTGGAAAAAAGTGAGTGCATGTAGCTTTTCTCTGAGACAAGTTGGGAATATATTCTCAGAGAAAATACCCAATTCTTGAGCCTTGAGCCCTCCAGGAAAGCTTGAACTGGCAGGATAGCCATACCCACAGGGGTCTAAGAATTTCTACTTCACCCATCCCCTTTAATTCCCTCATCAATCCTGTGTGATATTAAGGAACTCTGGCCAGGAAACCTCCATGTATTTGGTGGTAATGGGGTGGTGGTGTGTGTGGCGTGGGGGTGCGTGGGGCTGTGAGGTGAAAAGGCAGTTGGGTCTAAGCTTAAGAACTTAATGGTTGTTTCAAAATGTTCTGATGCGATTAAACTCAGTACAAAAGATTGGCGCTGGGCTTCCCCGGTGGCGCAGTGGTTGAGAGTCAGCCTGCCGATGCAGGGCACATGGGTTCGTGTCCCGGTCCGGGAGGATCTCGCATGCCGCGGAGCGGCTGGGCCCGTGAGCCATGGCCGCTGAGCCTGCGCATCCGGAGCCTGTGCTCCGCAACGGGAGAGGCCACAACAATGAGAGGCCCGCGTACCGCAAAAAAAAAAAAAAAAAGTCCTACTCATATCCGTCTCGGATCTGGGCTCTAAGTTCCTTTAGGGAGCGAGGTGGATACAGGATGCAGAAGGAGGTAAGGACTAGAGATGCAGCGTTTGGTGTTTGGAGCTGCGGGGATGGACGAGTGGGAGGAGGGGACACCCTGAGGGGAGTGGATAGAAAAGGAAGTACCACAAAAGAGATGAGGTGGAACAGCCCGCTGGGGGTGGGTAGCGGTGGGGCTCGTGTGTGTCTGGCCCCTGCATACTCAGTGAATTCCTTAAGGACGGGCCCTGGGCCCTATGCTGCTTCCGGATCCGCGGCACAGAGCTGAGTGTGTGGTGGGCAAGTGAGAGAATGCTCACGGACTGACATTGGCTATAAGCATCATGGCTGTATTTTTTTTTTTTTTCGGTACGCGGACCTCTCACTGCTGTGGCCTCTCCCGTTGTGGAGCACAGGCTCCGGACGTGCAGGCTCAGCGGCCATGGCTCACGGGCCCAGCCGCTCTGTGGCATGTGGGATCCTCCCGGACCGGGGCATGAACCCGTGTCCCCTGCATCGGCAGGCGGACTCTCAACCACTGCGCCACCAGGGAAGCCCCATGGCTGTATTTTATAGATATGGATGTGTATACGTATATATATTATATAATATATATGCATGTTACAGCATCGTTGATACAGGATTTTTGTACTGCTGCTGGAATTCTAGGATATATAAGTTGGAGACTATAATATGGAGATTTCTAGAACTTTTTATTAGTTTTTAAAAAGTATACAAGCATAGGGTAAGAAATCAGACAGCGTGGAAGTGTTCGCTGTGAAAAGTAAAACTGTCTGTGCTCAGAGGCAGATACGTTAGCCCAGATCTTCCTGCCATCAATAGTGATTTTCTCTTTCTATTTCGGTAGTTTTATGGGTATATAGCTTTGGAAGCTTGACACTAGGATGGATCTCAGAAAATCATTGTTGTGGATTGAGGCACGGCCGCCTCACAAATATAGACACACACGCAGTGGGGATGTTTCCCGCGGGGCTCTCTAGCTGCTGTCCCTTTTGCTTGTGTGCCTACGTTGGGCTCAGTATGCCCTGCGGTTGGGGTCAGCCGCGGGGAGAAGGCTGGCATGGAGTTCTCTGGAGCCCGCTTATCATCCTAGGTTACCTGGAAAGTCTGTCGAAGAAACCAGGTCCCCTGAGGCTCTTAGGAAGGAAGGACTGTTGGCGCTTTGGGGTCTTCTAGCCCCAGAGGTTAGGGAGGAACAGGTTTTTGGCTTTGGGCCACATACTCCTTTGCCCAGTAGATGCGATGCCCCCAGGAGCTGTTGGCTCCCAGGCAAGAGAGCAAAGGCAGGGATCAGAGGCCAGGAAGTTGATGGTTGTAGGAAACCCCATTGGGGGGCTGGGCAGCAAAAGCTAAATTAGGGGGTCCTGGTGGCAACTGTGGGTGCAGAGATGCGGGGAAATGCGGGGCTGGTGACCTGACCATGCTGCTCTGCTTTCTGGATATGCATTTTAGGCTCTCACAGCAGACGACCGGCAGCTGGTGCCTCAGCTGGCAGCAGCAGATAGACAGACAGATTGGCTGAAGGACGGACATGCAGACTGCTACTGAATCAGATTTGTTTTATTGGACTCCCAGCCGGGGAGCCCTCGATGACTGATCAAATGAGAGAGGAAATGAGGCCACCTGTGAGTCAGGCCACCACTGATGCTGAGGGTGTTAGGGTCACGTCTCATCCAGTGCCTGGATCTTTGCAGCTGGATCTGAGCACAGCAGTTGAGAGCGAACCAGTCGGAGAGGCTGTGCAGAGCTCACCACGCAATCTTGCAGGAATGCAAGCACACAAGCGTGCACCGACAGGCATGTTGCTTCCCCGCTTTGGCACCAGGACCCTGGCCAGGCTGACTTGGCTCTGTCATGTGGGAAAACAGGCTATCCTTGGGGAGCCCATCCATCCTGTGTCTGGCCGCAGATGTCAACATATGTCTGCTCTTCTAAGTCTGGGCCTCCAGGCAAGCTTGTGGTCTTTTACCCACATGTGACGCCCTCCAGCTAATGAAGGGCTCCCTCTTGCCTCCATCCTCTCTGCCTCTAGCAAGTGGAGGCCCCAGGCCTTCACAAGGAGCAGTGACTGTTGGAAAAAGTGGACAACAACACGTTATCTAAACGGCATTTCCCTTGGCACATGGGAAGGGTCTGCATGTCATCTGACCCCCAAAGCCATTTTCTGACTGTCCCCAAAGCTGGACACGCCATGGAAGAAGGGAGGCTGAATGGAAGATTCAAGAAGGAGCCCTTGGGACTTCCCTGGTGGTCCAGTGGCTAAGAGTCTGCGCTCCCAATGCAGGGGGCCTGGGTTCGACCCCTGGTCAGGGAACTAGATCCCACATGCCACGACTAAAGAGTCCTTGTGCCGCAACTAAAGATCCCACACATGGCAACGAAGATCCCGCGTGGCACAACTAAGACCCGATGCAGCCAAATAAATACATAACTATTAAAAAAAAAAAAAGAAGAAGGGGCCCTTCCGACCTATAGAGCACAGGGAACTCTACTCAGTACTCTGTAACGGTATATATGGAAAAAGAATCTAAAAAAGAGTGGATATAGGTATATGTATAACTGATTCACTTTGCTGTACTGCAGAAACTAACATAACATTGTAAGTCAACTATACTCCAATAAAAATTAAAAAAAAAAAGGGGGGGCTTCCGTGGTGGCGCAGTGGTTGAGAGTCCGCCTGCCGATGCAGGGGACACGGGTTCATGCCCCGGTCTGGGAAGATCCCACATGCCGCGGAGTGGCTGGGCCCGTGAGCCATGGCTGCTGAGCCTGCGCGTCCGGAGCCTGTGCTCCGCAACGGGAGAGGCCACAGCAGTGAGAGGCCCGCATACCGCCAGAAAAAAAAAAAAAAAAAAAGAAGGAGCCCTTCCAAGGGGCCCCAAACACCCGACCAGAGAAACACCAGCCTTGACTCATGGCCCGTGCGTTAGATCCTTATTGTGTTGACTCATCTCTGTTTAATCCTGAAAAACCCCGTTTCCTGTGACAGGAGGAGTCTGGGGCTCGTTACTTTCAGTTTATGCAAATTGGGCAAGAGGGGTGAGGAATTTGTGCTGATGGTCCAGGAGGGGAGACAGAGGTCACAGAGCTGGGACTTGATTCCACAGCTGGGCCTGAGGGAGAGGCCCGGCATCTTGCAGAAGAGCATCTGTTCTGCATCTTGTCTGTTCTAGAAATGTGAACCAGGGGAAATTCCCTGGTGGTCCAGTGGCTAGGACTCTGTGCTCTCACTGCCATGGGCCCGAGTTTGGTCCCTGGTCAGGGAAGATCCCACAAGCCACACGGGTTGTGCCCCCCAAAAATGTGAGCCAGACCCCAAGGCTGGGACTTAACTTCCACAGTTGAGGGCGAAGCCCCTCATCTCTGGGGAGAGAGGGCCTGTCCTCCTGGTATCATCACCTCCCCCTTGCCTCAGCCCCTCCCATCCCACACTAGATGTGGCTGGGAAGGCTGGGAGGGGGAGTGGAAGCGCCAGGCCCCGGTGGCGGGTGGGGGGGGGTTGGAGGTGGGGGGAGTTTGTCTTAAGGGAGAGAGAGGATATGTGCATACCCACCTGAACACCAAGAATTGACAAAAATAAGCAGCTTAACAAATGCCAGTGACATTTCCAAGTCGGCAAGAATGGTGGAAGTAGGGACCCAAGTAGGGACCTAGTAGGGACCACGGATGTTGGGGCATCCACGAAGGGGCAGTTCTGGCTAAAGGAAGATTCAAGTAAAACCACCGGTCTTTGTATCCAAAGCAAAGCAAACACCTGAGTCTCTCATTTGGTTACTGGAGAAAATGTTGGGGCACGTTCGCCTGTTGCCTGAGTCTGAGGTTCTTGGAGCTCCAAAGGTTTCTCGGGCGTCAGAGGCTGTTCTCGTCTTGCTTCGTCATTTGAGCTGCAGCAGGAATGTACCAGACACACAGGAAATCATAAATTAAGAGTGTAACTGCAATGCCTGAGTGGCCTACCCGATCGGCTACCACTGGCAAGATGGAAATTATTTACATATGACTGACAAGGCCACACAAGAAGGCTTGTTCATCCATAGGAAGATGAAGGCTTGTGGTTTGGTCATTTTTTATGTTGCTAAGATAGGAGTTTCAACAGTGGAGAAGCACACAATAAATATTTTCTTGGTTTGATTGATTTAGATATTTGTGGGGTTAGTTCTGTAGCTAGTTTTGAACCGTAGGAAACAGAAGGCTTATTTGATTATTTTCATTACAAAAAAAGTAATGAAGTGTCAGAAAGAAAGGATTTCGGTATTGGCCAGGGCCTGGGGTGTCCAGTCCCATGGAGGAGGAAGGGCATCTGAGATGCATTGGCCTTCCTGGAACGACCCATCTGGGAACAGAAGGATACTGGGCCCCAGACTCACCACCACAACCAGCTGTATCATCTCAGTTTGTGGGATGCTTTCCTGCTTAAGTCTTTCACATGCCTGTCTCATTTGTTACTTCTTCTTTTTTTTTTTTTGCGGTACACAGGCCTCTCACTGTTGTGGCTTCTCCCATTGCAGAGCACAGGCTCCGGACGCGCAGGCTCAGCGGCCATGGCTCACGGGCCCAGCCGCTCTGCGGCATGTGGGATCTTCCTGGACCGGGGCACGAACCCGTGTCCCCTGCATCGGCAGGCAGACTCTCAACCACTGCGCCACCAGGGAAGCCCTCATTTGTTACTTCTAATGTGAACCGGACAACAGCAGTTATCATGGATTGAACATCTGTGTGACAGATGGGGGTGCCAGCTGTGGGCACCCTGGGGACCCAAGGGCTGGAGGCTGTTCCTGCAGAAACCGAAAAGGAATGGAAATCAATGGGAGAAACCCATGTGAAAGAGACCGCCACGTCATGGACCCAGTCCCCATCAGAGCCCAGTGATGTCCCTTTGCTGTGTCCACTCCCGCCCACCTCTGCTCGGTCTTCAGTGGGCGAGGCAGGATCACCCTGGAGACTTCCTCCAAGCCCACAGCCTGCCCCACCTTAGGGCCTCCAAATGTTACTGCCATATAACCTTCTCCCTTTTTCATGGATGGGGAAACTGAGGCACCCCAAACAAATTACCGTGCTTTCCCAAACCAGGTAGAAGTTCACTTCTGTAAGCACAGTTCCCCATCCCTGCTTTTTTTTTTTTTTTAACAGCGTTTTCAAATTTCTTCACATGCATCGATTGCTTTTACAAAGTGAATTTTCAACACAGCTTAAGGAGTGAACACAAAATGAGGATGAGGACAGCCAGGGAGTCTGGCAAAGCTGTATTAAAAAAAAAGGGGGTTATCAACCACTTCATATTTATTATTTCATTTTATCCTTATACCATTATTAAGCATCTGTTATTGTTATTCTTCTCCTTCCCTCCTTGCAGGGTATAAACCAGGCTTAGAGGAGTTAAGTAACTGGCTCTAGGTCCCATAAATAGTAAGTAGCAGAGCCAGGACATGAACCAGGGTCTCACGTCTTCAAAACTTCTGCACTTTCTCAAGTTTTGTCTTCTGGCTCTCCTAATCGCCACTGGAACACAGCAACATGAAAGCATAAGGAAGAAACACCACCAGCAAAAATAAACTCAGGCAAAACCTTGGTCTCAGGAACCTTTCGTCCTTCTGTTGAATCACTGACTTTGGAAACTTTGGAAAGTGATCAATGAAGGATCGCGTAAGAATAGACATCAGATTCATTTCATTGAGCAGAGCCATCTGAGAGAAATTTAATTGTAAGCTGCACATATGAGCCACATACAGAATTTAAAAGAGTAAAAAGAATGTGGTAAAATGAACTTTAATGAATTGTATTTAACCCACTATATCCAACATATTATTATTTGAACACGTAATCAATATAAAAATAACCAGTGAGATATTTTACGTTCCTTATTTCATAATAAAGAATATAAACTATTTCATCTGTGATATTTGGGGGTTTTTTTAACATCTTTATTGGAGTATAATTGCTTTACAATGGTGTGTTAGTTTCTCCTTTATAACAAAGTGAATCAGCTATACATATACATAAATCCCCATATCTCCTCCCTCTTGTGTCTCCCTCCCACCCTCCCTATCCCACCCCTCTAGGTGGTCACAGAGCACCGAGCTGATCTCCCTGTGCTATGCGGCTGCTTCCCACTAGCTATCTAGTTTACGTTTGGTAGTGTGTATATGTCCATGCCACTCTCTCACTTTGTCCCAGCTTACCCTTCCCCTCCCTGTATCCTCAAGTCCATTCTCTAGTAGGTTTGTGTTTTTAGGGGTGTGTTTTATACTTTATGTTCCAGATGCTCAAGAGCCATGTGTGGGGAGTGGACAGTGCAGGTCTACAAAAAAAGAAATGGAAAAATATTCCTGGAAGGATGGTTGTTGCACGTCAAGGCCATGGCTAACTCTTAAGGGCTTGAAATTTACCGTGGCATGGAGTGTTGAAAATATCAGCAAGAAGTAAGATGAGATAGGGGTTGTTATGCCTAAATAATAATAATATTGTACAAGACCCTGTGTCCTTGTCTTTTGAAGTAAAAGGATGACTCAAAAGTTAATGATTGGGGAAGATTGGTTCAAGATGGTGGAGTAGGAGGATGTGCACTCACTCCCTCTTGCGAGAGCACAGGAATCACAACTAACTGCTGAACAATCATTGACAGGAAGACACTGGAACTCACCAAAAAAGATACCCCACATCCAAAGACAAAGGAGAAGTTGCAATGAGATGGTAAGAGGGACGATACCCCGCATCCAAAGACAAAGGAGAAGTTGCAATGAGATGGTAGGAGGGATGCAATCACAATAATATCAAATCCCATAATCACTGGGTGGGTGACTTACAAACTGGGGAACAATTATACCACAGAAGTCTACCCCCTGGAGTGAAGGTTCTGAGCCCCACGTCAGGCTTCCCAACCTGAGGGTCTGGCAACGGAAGGAGGAATTCCCAGAGAATCAGATTTTGAAGGCTAGTGGGATTTGACTACAGGACTTAGACAGGACTGGGGGAAAGAGACATTCCACTCTTGGAGGGCACACACAAAGCAGTGTGCATATTGGGACCCAGGGGAAGGAGCAGTGACCCCAGGCGAGACTGAACCAGACCAATCTGCTAGTGTTGGAGGGTCTCCTGCAGGGTGGCTGTGGCTCACCTTGGAGACAAGGACACTGGCAGCAGAAGTTCTGGGAAGTACTCCTTGGCATGAGCCCTCCTGGAGTCAGCTGTTAGCCCCACCAAAGAGCCTGCAGCCTCCAGTGCTGGGTCACCACAGGCCAAACAACCAACAGGGAGGAAACTCAGCCCCACCCATCAGCAGACAAGCAGATTAAAGTTTTACTGAGCTCTGCCCAGCAGAGCAACACCTAGCTATACCCACCACCAGTCTCTCCCATCAGGAAGCTTGAACAAGCCTCTTAGATAGCCTCATCCACTAGAAGGCAGAGAGCAGAAGCAAGAAGAACTACAGCCCTGTAGCCTGTGGAATGAAAACCACATTCACAGAAAGATAGACAAAATGAAAAGGCAGAGGACTATGTACCAGATGAAGGAACAAGATAAAACCCCAGAAAAACAACTAAATGAATGGAAATAGGCAACCTTCCAGAAAAAGAATTCAGAATAATGATAGTGAAGATGATCCAAGACCTCATGAAAAGAATGGAGGCAAAGATCGAGAAGATGCAAGAAATGTTTAACAAAGACCTAGAAGAATTAAAGAACAAACACCTAGAAGAATTAAAGAACAAACAAACAGAGATGAGCAATACAATAACTGAAATGAAAACTACACTAGAAGGAATCAATAGCAGAATAACTGAGGCAGAAGAATGGATAAGTGACCCAGAAGACAGAATGGTGGAATTCGGTGCTGCAGAACAGAATAAAGAAAAAAGAATGAAAAGAAATGAAGGCAGCCTAAGAGACCTCTGGGACAACATTTCTTCTGAAGAATATATAGTATTTTCATCATTAGATACGCATGTTCTGGAGGCTTTCACAAACAGATTCTGCGTTTCCTAGAAAGTTGTGGGTCAGAAAGCCCCAAACAGTCACTCCATGGAGGGCAGCAGTATGGATGTTTACACCCCACGCCCCCAAGTCCCCGGCAAGGAACTCTCCCGCCACCTAGTGGTCATGTACCCACAGCTCTGGGGAGCGCCTCTGAGTTCACCAGTCTGGGGTCTGTTACAGACTTTGGCAGAGAAAAGCTAAACTCAGTAAAGAAATAGGGAGATTCCATATATATGTGTTAGCATACGGTATTTGTCTTTCTCTTTCTGACTTACTTCACTCTGTATGACAGACTCTAGGTCCATCCACCTCACTACAAATAACTCAATTTCGTTTCTTTTTATGGCTGAGTAATATTCCATTGTATATATGTGCCACATCTTCTTTATCCATTCATCTGTCGATGGACACTTAGGTTGCTTCTGTGTCCTGGCTATTATAAATAGAGCTGCAGTGAACATTGTGGTACATGCCTCTTTTTGACTTATGGTTTTCTCTGGGTATATGCCCAGTAGTGGGATTGCTGGCGAGGGGCAGGAAAGGAATAGAGACACAGATGTAGAGAATGAACTTGAGAACATGAGGAGTGGGAAGGGTAAGCTGGGACGCAGTGAGAGAATAGCATGGACATACATACACTACCGAATGTAAAATAGATAGCTAGTGGGAAGCAGCTGCATAGCACAGGGAGATCAGCTCGATGCTTTTTGACCACCTAGAGGGGTGGGATAGGGAGGGTGGGAGGGAGGCTCAAAAGGGAGGAGATATGCGGATATATGTGTACATATAGCTGATTCACTTTGTTTTTCAGCAGAAACTAACACAACATTGTAAAGCAGTTATACTCCAAAAAAATGTTAAAAAAAGAAATAGGGAGAAAATCAAACCCTCCCCACAAAAGTGTCATAAGAGAAATCTGACATTTGTTTTTCACCTCTATGTCTATCTGTTGCTTCCTTAAATATGCTATATGTACCAGGCACTATTCTAAAATTGAAAATAGATTTATAGATGTGCCCAATCCGGGGGCATTAAAAGATGGTTGATGTAAAATTTGCCATGATTCATGTTTTTGGAAGTAACGTGCAGAATTTTTTGAGGTCTAGGTTATAGCATTCTAGAATGCTCAGAGAACTATTTCTGATGGGACCAGGAAGGGCTGAGCTGTGGGCTTGGTGGAGAGCATTGACAGGTGAGTCTGTGAGTACTGTCTGTGCCAAAGTGACAGCTGAGGATGAGGAAGCAGAGGGACAGCTTTTTCTACTCCTGAGAAGAAGTTTTTGGTAAAAAAGACATAAATATTTATTTAACAATTGAAATCGGAAATCACAGCATTAAGTGTTTCTGCTGAAACTGAGCAATGTTTTCCATGATTAGGAATTTTCTAAGTGGCATTTGGACATGGTTTTGCGTGCTGTCAAAATGAGCAGCAGGTGATGGAGAACATCTTCCTTTTGATCTCCCTCTTGGGAGCTGGGTCATTCCCATACATGGAATCAGAAAGCTTGGACTTGAATCCCATGACTCTGGTGTTTCCTGGACAAATCACTTAAGTTGCGTCTTCTTCTAAGTTGTTTTTCCACACAGTTCAAACAGCACAGAACGTGTAGAAGAAAAGGTCCAAGTCCTGGTTTACAGTGCCTCACTTCCAAATGCACTCCCTGATCTGAGGTGACCTTGCCCTCGGTTGGTTGGCATTCTTTGCAAGTATACACACATACACTCTTTTTTTTTTTTTTTTTGTGATACGCTGGCCTCTCACTGCTGTGGCCTCTCCCATTGCGTCGCACAGGCTCCGGACGCGCAGGCTCAGGGGCCATGGCTCGCCACTCCGTGGCATGTGGGATTCCCCCGGACCGGGGCATGAACCCTTGTCCCCTGCATCGGCAGGCGGACTCTCTCTCAACCACTGCGTCACCAGGGAAGCCCTACACTCTTTTGTTTTAATTTGCCTAAATGAAGTCACACTTTGTTATATTGTTTTCTTTTAAAAAATCAACCTTACTGAATTATAATTTACATACAAGAAAAAACTGGGTTTTTTTTGAGAGGGGCCCCGTGACATGCGGGATCTTAGTTCCGCCATCAGGGATCGAGCCCCTGCCCCCTATAGTGGAAAGCACAGAGGCTTAACTACTGGACCTCCAGGGAAGTCCCCAAAAATCCATTTTTAAATGTACACCTTGAAGAGTTTTGACAAATAAAAAGACTTGTGAAATGAATACCTCAACCAAGTCTTAGAGTATGTTCATCACCCCCTAAAGTTCCCTTATGCCCCTTTGCAGCCAGCGTCCCTCTCCCACCCCAGGCAACCACTTACCTACTTTCTACCACTGCAGCTTCAATTGCCCCCTTGTCTAATTTCATATAAATGGAATCATACGTGATGTAGTGTTTTATAGCTGGCTTCTTTTGCCCAGCCTAATGTTTCTGAGATTCGGCTATGTTTTTGTGTTTGTCAATACAGTAGTTCATTCCTTTCTATTGTTGAGTGGTTTTCCATTGTATAGATGTACCATAAATTTGCATATCCATTTGGCTTCTGATGGACAATTGATTTGTTTCCAGTTTTTGACAGTTACCAATAGAGCTAGTATGAACATCCGTGTACAGGTCTTTGTGGGGACTTATGTTTTCGTTTCTCTTGTTTAAGTAGCTAGGACTGGAATTGCTGGGTCATATGGTAAGTATACATTTCGCAGTTTGTAAGAAGCTGCCAGAGGTCTTTATGATGGTGATGCCGTTTTGTATTCCCTCCAGGAACGTGTGAGAGTTTCAGTTGCTTACATCTTTGCCAATACTCTTTGTTTTATTGAATGTTAGACTAATCTAAGTGAGTATATAGAGGCATCTCACTGCGGTTCTAATTTTCTTTTTCCTGATGACTAACAATGTCGAGCATTTGTTCATGTGCTTATGGACCATTCACATATCTTCTTTTGTAGATAGTTTCTGTTCAAATCTTTTGCCCATTAAAAAAAAAATTGGTGTTTGTCTTATTGTGTTGGAAGATGTGGGATAATGGGAAATATTTATACTGCTCTCTGCCCCCGATTCCTGGTACAGAGCTCCTAAAACCCTTGTAAGTTCCTAAGTGATAAGGGCACTAGGAGTGTCTCTTTGTTCTATTAAGGCGACTCTGGGTGACTCTCGGATGAGGACTGATCACTGGAAAGATCAAACTGTGATTAGAGGCTATGATTTTCAGCCCCACCCCATCCTCCAGAGAGGGGAGAGGCACTGGAAATGGAGTTCATAATTGATCATGCCCACATTGGGGAAACCTCCATGAAATGCCAATGGTACGGGTTCAGAGGGCTTCCAGATGGACGAACACATCTACCCCAGGAGGGTGACTCATCCCAACTCCACAGGGACAGAAGCTTCTGCACTCGGGACCCTCTCAGACCTCGCTCTATGTATCTCCGCATCTGGCCGCTCATCTGTATCCTTTAGTAAGCTGGTAAGTATAAATAAGTGTTTCCCTGAGTTCTGTGAGCCGCTCTAGCAAATGAATTGAACCGAAACCGAGGAGGGGGTCGTGGGAACCCCTGATGTGTAACCAAGTCGGACAGAAGTTGAGGGCGACCTGGGGACCTACGACTTGCGATGGGCATCTGAAGTGGGGTGGGAGCATCTTGTGGGACTGAGCCCTTAACCTGTGGAGTCTGGTGCTGTCTTGGGGAGATAGTGTTAGAACTGAGCTGAATCGTAGGACACCCAGCTTGTGTGGCAGAGAATTGCTTGGTGGGTATATGTGTGAACACCCCCCTGCCATTGTAACTGGGTCTTAGAATCATTGCAGAAGAGTTCCATATTTACTTTTTCTTCTTTATGTATTTTGTATACAATTTCTTTGTCAGATTTGATGATATCTGTCTCATCTCCTCAGAAGTCCGGTCAGATAAGGTAAGGAGCGGCAAGAGCTTTGCAAATGGGGTAGGATAATTTCGATGTCGTTCATTAAGGGCATAAAGTCCTTCCTGTTGTGGTCACAGAAGCTGTTTGCTTCTTCCTTCCTTTGAAGACCAGCATGGTGGAGCCACCTGGGCCGGCTGCCATGAATCAATCAGGGGGCTTCTTGTTTGTCTTTTCTCACCACGTCATTCTGATTTGTGACATGCGGTTGACTACAATGTGTATTTTCAGTTGTGACACTGGCCTGGGAAGCCAAGAGGCAGTGTGATGTGGGTTTCCTTGATTGTGCAACAATGGTGTCTCTCTGGTCTTATTACTACCGCTTCTGTTAACACGAATTCGTGGAAATGAAACGTCTGGCAAAATACCTTCTTCTTCACGACCTTGACTTCTCATAAATATAATGGTTGTTCGTTCCCTTACTTTAAAAGCATTTTAATGCTCATTGAGGAAATTTGGAAACACCATAGAGGGGGGAAAAAATTCCATTACCCCAAATCCTCCTTGTTTTCTCACATAGGGTGTAATTTCTGGGCTTTTTAAAAGTTTCTTTTCTGCCCTGATTTGCATGATTGCGAGCAATGGTCTTTGAAGTATCGATATTTGGATTTGGCCTGTGAACCCTCAGAGAGAAGACTGCAGAGTGAGGGTCCCCAACACCTTCGAGATATATTAATTTCTACAGAGTTGTCCTTGTATTACAGTAGAGAATCACTGAAGACATTTCACACAGCCAAACACACGGTGGAGGCGTTGGCCCATCAGACTTCAGTGTGTCCACATGGTGGGATATTTGGGGCCCATACCTGCCCTTCTGTTAATTTCTTCATTTTGTTCTTATTTGATACTTTAGCAATTTGATGTAAAACAAAACCCAAAAAACTAGAATCTAGTGAATTTAAGATGCTGGCTCATTATTTCTTCTATTTAGGTGAGCGTCCCTAGTGAGCACTATGTGAATGTTAGGTTTACATTTTTTCTGGTTGTATTCAGTGTCACACTGTCTACCACTGGCTCCACACGCTTCCAGGGTTTGTCCCATGCACATCTCTGTCTTGGTTTGTTTTTCCTCCTTTGTCTTGGTGCTGATGGCTTGTTCCTGTCCAGAGGTAAGGAAAGGTCTGTAACAACTACCTAGATTCTACTTAGGAATCTTCCTAGGAAGATGCCTGCTTCTCTCCAGGCCCCGGACCTGCCCAAGTTCAGCTGTCCCTCATCACTTTTGGCTTCTTTTTTTTTTTTAAATGTCATACTGTGTTTATCCATTCACCTGGTGATTGACACATAGGTTGTTTCCATTTTGAGCTATTACGAGTATTAATTTTTATGAAGTCCAACTCATGTGTTCTTTTTCCTTTACTTAATTTTCATGCATTTTTGTTTCACATTTCAGAAGTCTTTGCCTAACCCAAGGTTGTAAAGATTTTCTTCTTTTTTTTTTTTTAAATTTTATTGGCTTATAGTTGATTTACAGTGTTGTGTTAATTTCTACTGTATAGCAAAGTGATACACTTATACATATATATCCTTTTTCATATTCTTTTCCATTATGGTTTATCCCAGGATATTGAATATAGTTCCCCGTGCTATACAGTAGGACCTTGTTGTTTATCCATCCTATATCGTCCTTGGCTTCTGCCTTCTATCTCATCTCCCAGTTCAGCCCTTCTCTGCCCAGATCAGGCTTTCACACTGCATGAAAGGAAACACTGTAAAAGGAAACACTTGAAGCAATGCTCTCCTGCCTGAAAGACCCTGGGGGTGGGGGGTTGGTCTGCAGAGTAGTGCAATGAAATAGCAACCTCTAGATTTCTTGGGGTGACTTTCTACTGTTACCCCTAGAGTTCTGAGTGAGACTTTCTCAGCCACGAAGCCCACTTGCGGTCTCCCTAACCAAGCCTGGGGTCTTCCCACTTCTAGGATTTTAGGTTGTGCTGTCCTCTCCGATCGAACTCAATCAATCAATGACTATGCGTTGAGAACACACCACGTGCCGCGTCTCTTACTTACTGGGAGGTTTCGGGCTAGGATTTGGTGGCTGAATTCATCACATCTGTCTCCTTGCCTCTAGGTTCCCTATAAAGGAACCTGTATGTGCAAATTACAATAGCTCAGCAGGGAGCAGAGGACTAGCTCTGTGAATGACGTGTCAAGCATCCAATGACACCCCGACATAGGGCTTCTCTGGTATCTCTGTTGGGGGGGCCCATGGATCGGCTCAAGGCTAGAGAAGGAACGCTCTCAAGTTTCCTACCCTCTGAATCTAGATGGTTAGGTATGTGAAATAGTACTCACAGGCCAGCCTCGTGGATGAGAGTTGTTATGGAGAAAGTGTGATGACTAGCCTGGGCCTCCTTCCAGAAGGTTCTGACCAGGTGCATTAATTAACTACCTGGAAGCATGAAGCAGAGAGAAGAAAGGGGGATGGCTGGGACTTTTCTCAAGAGGGAGAGTATGGCCAGAATCTGTCTTAGGAACCATGACCTTTCTCAGAGTCCTGCCACAGGGCAAGGGAGCCCACTCTGCCTGGGCACAGGGAGTGAGTGGACATGCACACAGCTGTGGGCTATTAGCCTGCTCCCTGGTCCCTGGTACCCCAGTGCATGTCCGAGCATCAGATGAGCAACTTCTCCCAGTGGTGGGGGAGGCAGGATGTGATGACTGCTGAGGAGCTTCCTCTCTTCAGGGAGGGCAGTTGGGGCAGAATGAGGACAGCTTTCCTCAAAGAACTGACATTGAAGCTGGGACCTGAGCGATGAGCTGGGAGCACCTTGGTGGACCCTGAGGACCACGGCAGATGGAGCTGGGATCTCAGTGCAGTCCATCTGGTTGGAAACTGGGTCTCGGCGGTTTGCTGGAGGTTTAGAGACTATGATTCAGCTCCAAGAGGAAGAAACTAAGAGTGAGCTTGGAGGTTACGTTTCAGTCCAATAAATCAAGGCAGGGCTGCAGTGGGAGAACTGTCAGGTAACCTGGACAAACTTATGTACACAGCCAGGGAGGTACAGGGGGCTGCTTCCCTGTAATTCACTCATTTAACAAATACTATTGAGCATTTCCTGTGTACCAGGGTATGTTATGGGCACCTATTCACACATTGCCTGTGTTCCCGTGGTGGAGACAGGCAAGGGACCAGCTCTGAATAATAAGTTAAGAAAATGTTCTGATAGTGACACACAGTCTGAAGAAAATGAAACAGGTGATGTGGGAGAGGGTGGCAGGCATGTAAACTGAGAAAGATTGGTCAGAGAAGGTCTCTGAGGGGTGCCCATGAGAAGGACCCAGGTGTGAGAAGACCTGGGGAGGAGCTTCCAGTCCGGGCAGAGGCAACAGTATGTGCAAAGGCCCTGTGGTGTCTGAGGAACCAAAGGAAGCCCCATGCAGCACAGTGAGTGGGCAAGAAGGGGAGTGGAGGGGATGACGTCAGAGAGGTAAAAGGGGCTTTATTCCCCAGGGTGACGAATTTGGATTTTGTTTTAAGTGAGGTGGCAAGCCATTGGAGGGCTTTAAGCTGGGGGGGGGGGGCGGTGACCGGATCTAACTTACACTGCTTACGCTGTAGAAAGATTATTTAAACAAAAAAAATTATTTATTTATTATTTGGCTGCGTCGGGTCTTAGTTGTGGCACACAGGATCTTTCACTGTGGCATGCGCAGGCTTTCGTTGCGTGCACAGGCTTCTCTCTAGTTGTGGCACGTGGGCTTAGTTGCCCCGCAGCATGTAGGATCTTAGTTCCTCAACCAGGGATCAAAGTTGCATCCCCTGCATTGCAAGACGTATTCTTAACCACTGGACCACCAGGGAAGTAGAAGGATCATTCAGAGGTGAAGCAGAGACTCTGGCCCAGAGGAGAAAAGATGCCTTGGGGCTGGTGGTAGCAATGGGGATGGAGGGAAGTGGACAGACTTGGAATATATCTTGGAGGTGGAGTCACTGGGATTGTGGAGGGATGGAGGGTCAGGGGTGCTGATTCCAGAGGAGGAAAATTGGGGAAGAAGAAAATTTGGGTGACAAGGAGGCAAGAGTTTTGGCCATTTGCGGTTTGAGATGCCAAGTGTCAGTGTTGTTGGCAATTAGATAAACAAGTGTCAATTTCATGGGAGAGGTGAGGGCTAAAGATGGAACTATGGACGTTACTGGCTAATAGATAATATTGGAAACCATGGAACTGGATGAGATGCCCTAAATAGGCTGGTACCCGGGCACCAGTTTAGGCGGTAAGACCATGATGAAATCTTGCCAGCTGACAGGAACTGAAGAGGGAAGGGTGGTGCTTAGCTTGCAGGCTGAGTCTTTCATACCCACATGTACGTGTGGCTGGATCAAGCGGCGACTGGCACTGCCCTGACGTGTTCGTCATTCCTCCCTCCTTAGCTCCACTCCCATCTTTTCTAGAAGCTCCCATTTCTTCATCCTCCATCAGCTGGCCATACCAGTTGGGCTGCAGGGTCTAGTGGTCCTCATTTGTGTATTGTTTCCTTGGTTGCCATATCCTGGTATTTTCCCTCTGTCTTCTAGGGTTGACTGAGTGAAAAACCCACATTTATATTACGTGGCATCCTCCCCAGTCTAGGTGAGGCTCTTCATCTCAAGAATGCAAGAGTTTTAACAGTTATTCATTTTGAAGATGGGAGATTGAGCACCATAGGAGAGATGTTATTTGGCCAGGGTTATGCAAGAAATCAGCAGGAACTGTGAGCTCTGGGAGGCCAGGGACCACTGGTGCTGCATCTTGATCACTATAAAAATGTGAGTTCCAACAGTAAAAGGGGTCTTCTAATGTTAAAATGATGTAGGCTTAAAAAACTTTTTATTTTGAAATAATCACAGATTCACAGGAAGGTGCAAAGGAATGTACAGGGGCGTCCTGAGCACACTTCAGCCAGCTTCTCCCAAGGTTAACATCTTGCATTATTATAGGACAATATCAAAAACAGGAAACTGACATTGGTACAATCCACAGAGTTTATTTAGATTTCATCAGTTCTACATGCATTCACTTGTGTGTGTGTGTGTGTGTAGCTCTGCATAATTTTATTACACATGTAGCTTCATGTAACCACTATGATCACGATACCAACAGTATCATCCCCACACCACTCCCTCTTGCTACCCTGTTATAGACACGCCCACCTTATTCCCTCATCCCTAACGCCTGGCAACCACTAATCTGTTTTCCATCTCTATGTTATTTAATGAGTGCTATATAAATGGAATCATGAAGTAGGTATCCTTTTGAGATTGGCTTTTCTTCACTCATCATAATTTACTTGAGGCTTATCTAAGTTGTTGGATGTATCAGTAGTTCTTTCCTTTTTACTGCTGCATAGTATTCCATTCTATAGATGTACCCCCTTGAAAGATATTTGGATAGTTTCCAGTTTCATAGTTTTCCATTATGAATAAAATGGCCATAAAACATCTGTGTACTATAGGGTTTTTTGTTTTTTGTTTTTTTTGTGGTACACAGGCCTCTCACTGCTGTGGCCTCCCCCGTCGCGGAGCACAGGCTCCAGAAGCGCAGGCCCAGCGGCCATGGCTCACGGGCCCAGCCGCTTCGCGGCATGCGGGATCCTCCTGGACCAGGGCACGAACCCGTGACCCCTGCATCGGCAGGCGGACTCTCAACCACTGCGCCACCAGGGAAGCCCTACTATAGGTTTTTGTGTGAACTTAAATCTTCATTTCTCTGGGACATATGCTTAAGAGTGCAATTCCTGGGTCATATGCAGATTCATTTTTCGTTTTAAAAAGAACTGCCGAACTATTTTGCAGAGTGGCTGTTGCCATTTTGTTTCCACTGCAGTGTATGAGTGATTCAGTTTCTCCACATCTTTGCTAGCCTTTGATGTTATCACCATTTTTTCATTCTAGTCATTCTGAAAGGTATGGGGGTGATAGTGTGGTTTTAATTTGCATTTTTCTAATGGCTAACGATGTTGACTATCTTTTCTTGTGTTTGTTTGTCATCTGCATATCATCTTTGGTGAAAGGTCTGTCCATGTCTTTTGCCTATTTTCTAATTGCATGGTTTGTTTTTTAAATGCTGAGTTTTGAGAGTTCCTAATGTCTTCTAGATATAAGTTCTTTGTCAGATAAATGATTTGCAAATACTTTCTCCCTGTCTGTAATTTCATATTTCATTCTTTTAATAGGGTCTTTTGCAGAGCAAATATTTTTAATTTTGATGAGGTCCAAATGATCAATTTTTCCTTTTTTGAATCATGCTTTTGGTGTTGAGTTTAATAACTCATTGCATAGTCCTAGGTGTCATAGAATTTCTCCAGTTTTTTTTTTCCTAGAAGGTTAATATAAAGTTTTATGTTTTACATTTATGTCCATGATCTGTTTTGAGTTAATTTTTGTGTATGGTTTGAGGTCTAGGTTGAGGTTAATTTTTTGCCTATGAATGTCTAGTTGTCCAGCACTATTTATTGAAAAGGATATCTTTCCTCCATTGAATTGCTTTAGCTCCTTTATCAAAAATGAATTGGGCATACTTGTGTGGGTCTATTTTTGGGTTTTCCATTTTGTTCCATTTACCTATGTGTCTATTCCTCTACTGATACCATTTTTCTTGATTATTGTAGCTATAAGTCTCAACATTGGGAAGGGTGTTTACTCCTATTTCCACCATTAATATTGATTTAAAAATTACTTATACTGTGTGTGTGTGTGTGTGTGTTTTGAGTGGGGCTGAAGGGGAAGGGATTCCTCCTTATGTTCAGAAGGTGGAATATTTTTCTTCTAATTATTGTCCTCTTTGGACTATAACATCTGATTTGAAAAAAGCTTTTAGAATTGTGCATAAAATAGAAGGAAATTAACCTAGTGTGATGCCTTTACCCAGAGGAGGTTGCATTGACTTTTTGCTCATTCTCTTGGCTTCTTGGAGGTCTTCTTCATGCCCATCAGCTCCCAGAGGAGCTTCTGGATGGTAGAGGTTATAGCAAACCTGACCTTTGTGTAAATGAAGTGAGTCTAGCCAGGAACTTTCAAAACAAAGGCTGTAGTGTTAGCTCTGAGATTATATAACACCAAATACACTATCTAGTGGGTGTGGCAGGTGATATAATTGAGAGAAGTGGGTTAGGGAAACAAAAGGAAACCAAGCACCATCTGAAGGGGGCATTTACCACTCTTATCGAGCATGCTGTTGAAACAGTCCTAGTATTGCCAGATTTTAAGAAAAGCCAGAAATTCAGATTTTTATGTGAAATCTCCTGGCTTTTCATGTTGGGAACCAATTGGTACTTTAAAATTATTCTGTGTGGGCCAAATGAAGGTCTGGGGCACTGATCTTTCCCAAGGGTGGCCAATTTGCAACCTTTGATATTTAGCTGGGTTGTCTGAGAGTGCCTTGTCATTATGGGTCCTGCAGGCGATGGGTGATTGGTCAAGCAACTATGTGCTCAGTGTCTAGTCTGTTTCCAAAGAGCCTGATGGTGCGTAAAAACAGTTTATTTGCCCATGCCAATCTTGCAATCTTGTTTACACTATTCATTTATTTTGCAAATCTTTCATGTTTCAAGCAGACAGAGCTGAGGCAAATGTCAGCCCCGTCTCTTTATAATGATCATTGAGTCTATCAAGCTATGTGCAGTTTGGTTGCCTTGTACTGGCTGAGAGCCAATGGTTGTGATTCCTCCCCTAGGTGTGGTGGGGATGACAGTGTGTGTGTGTGTGTGTGTGTGTGTGTCCCTGCACGTGCACTGTTGGGGGCAGAGGGGTGTAGAGGGCAATAGCTTGGCGTGGAAAACTTAAGTCTAAGGTAGCATCAGGAGGTCCGTGAAGTCAAAACTATTTTTATAACAGTACTGACATTATTTGCTTTCTTCGCTCTCATTTTTTAAGTGTGTTCAGTAGAGCTGTCCAGAAGCCACATGACATGTGATGATGTCATTGCTTTGATGGCTAATGAAGGATGTATATGTATGCCTTTGTGTTTTAAAACTTTGTTTTAGGGAATTCCCTGGTGGCCCAGTAGATAGGACTCCAAGCTCTCATTGCCAAGGGCTCAGGTTTGATCCCTGTTCAGGAAACTAAAATCCCACAAGCCACGTGGCCAAAACAAACAAACAAAAAACTTTTGCTTTAAAATAAACTTCTGGAGCCTGAACCAAGACAGCGGAGTAGAAGGACGTGCTCTCACTCCCTCTTGTGAGAACACCAGAATCGCAACTAGCTGCTGGACAATCATCGACAAGAAGACACTGGAACTCACCAAAAAAGATACCCCACATCCAAAGACAAAGGAGAAGCCACAATGAGACGGTAGGAGGGGTGCAATGACAGCAAAATCTAATCCCATAATTGCTGGGTGGGTGACTCACAGACTGGAGAACACTTATACCACAGAAGTCCACCCACTGGAGTGAAGGTTCTGAGCCCAACGTCAGGTTTCCCAACCTGGGGGTCCAGCAACGGGAGGAGGAATTCCTAGAGAATCAAACTTTGAAGGCTAGTGGGATTTGATTGCAGGACTTCGACAGGACTGGGAGAAACAGACACTCCACTCTCAGAGGGCACACACAAAGTAGTCTGCTCACTGGGACGCAGGGGGAAGGAGCAGTGACCCCAGGGGAGCCTGAACCAGACCTACCTGCTAGTGTTGGAGGGCCTCCTGCAGAGGTGGGGGGTGGCTGTGGCTCACCATGGGGATAAGGATACTGGCAGCAGAAGTTCTGGGAAGTACTCCTTGGTGTGAGCCCTCCTGGAGTCGGTCATTAGCCCCACCAAAGAGCCCAGGTAGGCTCCAGTGTTGGGTTGCCCCAGGCCAAACAACCAACAGGGAGGGAATCCAGCCCCACCCATCAGCAGTCGAGTAGATTAAAGTTTTACTGAGCTCTGCCCACCAGAGCAACAGTCAGCTCCACCCACCACCAGTCGCTCCCATCAGAAAACTTGCACAAGCCTCTTAGACAGCCTCATCCACCAGAGGGCAGACAGCAGAAGCAAGAAGAACTACAATCCTGCAGCCTGTAGAATGAAAACCACATTCACAGAAAGATAGACAAAATGAAAAGGCAGAGAGCTATATACCAGATGAAGGAACAAGATAAAACCCCAGAAAAACAACTAAATGAAGTGGAGATAGGTAACCTTCCAGAAAAAGAATTCAGAATAATGATAGTGAAGATGTTCCAGGACCTTGGAAAAAGAATGGAGGCAAAGATTGAGAAGATGCAAGAAATGTTTAACAAAGACCTAGAAGAATTAAAGAACAAACGCTTAGAAGAATTAAAGAACAAACAAACAGAGATGAACAATACAATAACTGAAATGAAAGCTACACTAGAAGGAATCAATAGCAGAATAACTGAGGCAGAAGAACGGATAAGTGACCCAGAAGACAGAATGGTGGAATTTGGTGCTGCAGAACAGAATAAAGAAAAAAGAATGAAAAGAAATGAAGACAGCCTAAGAGACCTCTGGGACAACATTAAATGCAACAGCATGCACATTATAGGGGTTCCAGAAGGAGAAGAGAGAGAGAAAGGACTTGAGAAAATAGTTGAAGAGATTTTAGTCGAAAACTTCCCTAACATGGGAAAGCAAATAGCCACCCAAGTCCAGGAAGCACAGTGACTCCCATACAGGACAAACTCAAGGAGAAACACACCAAGACACATAGTAATCAAATTGGCAAAAATTAAAGACAAAGAAAAAATTATTGAAAGCAACAAGGGAAAAACAACAAATAACATACAAGGGAACTCCCTTAAGGTTAACAGCTGATTTCTCAGCACAAACTCTACAAGCCAGAAGGGAGTGGCATGATATACTTAAAGTGATGAAAGGGAGGAACCTACAACCAAGATTACTCTACCCGGCAAGGATCTGATTCAGATTCGATGGAGAAATCAAAAGCTTTACAGACAAGCAAAAGCTAAGAGAATTCAGCACCACCAAACCAGCTTTACAACAAATGCTAAAGGAACTTCTCTAAGTGGGAAACAGAAGAGAAGAAAAGGACCTACAAAAACAAACCCAAAACAATTAAGAAAATGGTCATAAGAACATACATATCGATAATTACCTTAAACGTGAATGGATTAAATAAATACTCCAACCAAAAGACACAGGATTGCTGAATGGATACAAGAACAAGACCCATCTATATGCTGTCTACAAGAGACCCACTTCAGACCTAGGGACACATACAGACTGAAAGTGAGGGGATGGAAAAATATTCCATGTAAATGGAAATCAAAAGAAAGCTGGAGTAGCAATACTCATAACAGATAAAATAGAATTTAAAATAAAGAATGTTACAAGAGACAAGGAAGGACACTACATAATGATCAAGGGATCAATCCAAGAAGAAGATATAACAATTATAAATATATATGCACCCAACATAGGAGCACCACAATACATAAGGCATCTGCTAACAGCTGTAAAAGAGGAAATCAGCAGTAACACAATAATAGTGGGGAACTTTAACACCTCACTTACAACAATGGACAGATCATCCAAAATGAAAATAAATAAGGAAACAGAAGCTTTAATTGACACAATAGACCAGATAGATTTAATTGATATTTATAGGATATTCCATCCAAAACCAGCAGATTACACTTTCTTCTCAAGTGCACATGGAACATTCTCCAGGATAGATCATATCTTGGGTCACAAATCAAGCCTCAGGAGATTTAAGAAAATTGAAATCATATCAAGCATCTTTTCTGACCACAACACTATGAGATTAGAAATGAATTAGAGGGGAAAAAACGTATAAAACACAAACACATGGAGGCTAAACACTACGTTACTAAATAACCAAGAGATCACTGAAGAAATCAAAGAGGAAATCAAAAAATACTTAGAAACAAATGACAACACAACTACCCAAAACCTAAGGGATGCAGCAAAAGCAGTTCTGAGAGGGAAGTTTATAGCAATAAAATCTTACCTCAAGAAACAAGAAACATCTCACATAAACAATCTAACCTTATACCTAAAGCAATTAGAGAAAGAAGAACAAAAAAACGCCAAAGTTAGCAGAAGGAAAGAAATGATAAAGATCAGAGCAGAAATAAATGAAAAAGAAATGAAGGAAACGATAGCAAAGATCAATAAAACTAAAAGCTGGTTCTTTGAGAAGATAAACAAAATTGATAAACCATTAGCCAGACTTATCAAGAAAAAAAGGGAGAAGACTCAAGTCAATAGAATTGGAAATGCAAAAGAAGTAACAACTGACACCACAGAAATACAAAGGATCATGAGAGCTTACTACAATATATGCCAATAAAATATGCATACAAAATATGCCAATAAAATGGGCAACCTGTAAGAAATAGACAAATTCTTAGAAAAGCACAACCTTCTGAGACTGAACCAGGCAGAAATAGAAAATATAAACAGACCAATCACAAGCACTGAAATTGAGACTGTGATTAAAAATCTTGCAACAAACAAAAGCCCAGGACCAGATGGCTTCACAGGCGATTTCTATCAAACATTTAGAGAAGAGCTAACACCTATCCTTCTCAAACTCTTCCAAAGTATAGTAGAGGGAGGAACACTTCTAAGCTCATTCTACAAGGCCACCATCACCCTGATACCAAAACCAGAAAAAGATACTACAAAAAGAGGAAATTACAGACCAATATCACTGATGAATATACATGCAAAAATCCTCAACAAAATACTAGCAAACAGAATCCAACAACACATTAAAAGGAACATACACCATGATCAAGTGGGATTTATCCCAGGGATGCAAGGATTCTTCAATATATGCAAATCAATCAATGTGATACACCATATTAACAAACTGAAGAATAAAAACCATATGATCATCTCAATAGATACAGAAAAAGGTTTTGACAAAATTCAACACCCATTTATGATAAAAACTCTCCAGAAAGTGGGCATACAGGGAACCTACCTCAACATAATAAAGGCCATATACGAGAAACCCACAGCTAACATTCTCAATGGTGAAAAACTGAAGCCATTTCCTCTAAGATCAGGAACAAGACAAGGATGTCCACTCTCACTTCTATTATTCAACATAGTTTTGGAAGTCCTAGCCACGGCAATCAGAGAAGAAAAAGAAATAAAAGGAATACAAATTGGAAAAGAAAAGTAAAATGTCACTGTTTGCAGATGACATGATACTATACATAGAGAATCGTAAAGATGCCACCAGAAAACTACTAGAGCTAATCAATGAATTTGGTAAAGTTGCAGGATACAAAATTAATGCATAGAAATCTCTTGCATTCCTATACACTGATGATGAAAAATCTGAAAGAGAATTTAAGGAAACACTCCCACTTACCATTGCAACAAAAAGAATAAAATACCAAGGAATAAACCTACCTAGGGAGACAAAAGACCTGTATGCAGAAAACGATAAGACACTGATGAAAGAAATTAAAGATGATACCAACAGATGGAGAGATATACCATGTTCTTGGATTGGAAGAATCAATAATGTGAAAATGGCTATACTACCCAAAGCAATCTACAGATTCAATGCAATCCCTATCAAATTACCAATGGCGCATTTTACAGAACTAGAACAAAAAATCTTAAAATTTGTATGGAGACACAAAAGACCCCGAATAGCCAAAGCAGTCTTAAGGGAAAAAAACGGAGCTGCAGGAATCAGACTCCCTGACTTCAGACCATACTTCAAAGCTACAGTAATCAAGACAATATGGTACTGGCACAAAAACAGAAACATAGATCAATGGAACAAGATAAAAAGCCCAGAGGTAAACCCATGTACCTATGGTCAACTAATCTATGACAAAAGAAGCAAGGATATACAATGGAGAAAAGACAGTCTCTTCAATAATTGGTGATGGGAAAACTTGACAGCTACGTGTAAAGGAAGGAAATTAGAACACTCCCTAACACCATATGCAAAAATAAACTTTGAATGGATTAGAGACCTAAATGTAAGACTGGACACTATAAAACTCTTAGAGGAAAACATAGGAAGAGGATTCTTTGACATAAATCACAGCAAGATAGTTTTTGATCCGCCTCTTAGAGTAATGGAAATAAAAACAAAAATAAACAAATGGGACCTAATGAAACTTCAAAGCTTTTTCACAGCAAAGGAAACCATAAACAAGATGAAAGATAACCCTCAGAATGGGAGAAAATATTTGCAAACGAATCAACAGACAAAGGATTAATCTTCAAAATATATAAACAGCTCATGCAGCTCAATATTAAAAAAACAGACAACACAATCCAAAAATGGGCAGAAGACCTAAATAGACATTTCTCCAACGAAGACATAGAGATGGCCAAGAAGCACATGACAAGCAGCTCAACATCACTAATTATTAGAGAAATGCAAATCAAAACTACAATGAGGTATCACCTCACACCAGTTAGAATGGGCATCATCAGAAAATCTATAAACAACAAATGCTGGAGAGGGTGTGGAGAAAAAGGAACCCTCTTGCCCTGTTGGTGGGAATGTAAATTGATACAGCCACTATGGAGAACAGTATGGAGGTTCCTTAAAAAACTAAAAATAGAATCACCATATGATCCAGCAATCCCACTACTGGGCATATACCCAGAGAAAACCACCATTCAAAAAGACACATGCACCCCAATGTTCATTGCAGCACTATTTACAATAGCCACGTCATGGAAGCAACCTAAATGCCCATCGACAGACGAATGGATAAAGAAGATGTGGTACATATATACAATGGAATGTTACTCAGCCATAAAAAGGAACGAAATTGGGTCATTTGTTGAGACGTGGATGGATCTAGAGACTGTCATACAGAGTGAAGTAAGTCAGAAAGAGATAAACAAATATCGTATATTAACGCATATATGTGGAACCTCGAAAAATGGTACAGATGAACTGGTTTGCAGGGCATAAATTGAGACACAGATGTAGAGAAAAAAACGTATGGCCACCAAGGGGGGGAAGGCCCCGGGGTGGTGGTGGTGGTGGTGTGATGAATTAGGTGATTAAGATTGACATGTATACACTGATGTGTATAAAATTGATGACTAATAAGAACCTGCTATATAAAAAAATAAATAAAATAAAATTCAAAAATAAAATATACTTCTCTGGGTTCCTCACTAATTTGTAAAAGTAAAATGGGATTCTGTGATTGAAGAGTTTGAGAATTGCTGGTCTAGTGTGATGGTTGTCAACCTGGGCTGTACATTAAGGTCATCTGGGGAGTTTTAAATTCATACTGATGCCTGAACCCCACCCCAAACCAATTGTCCCAGAATCTCTGTGGATGAGAGGTCATTGTCACCATCACCACTATTGTCATTACTCTCAGTGTCATCATCATCATCACCATCATCCTCATCAGAACTCCATCTAGATTGTCCACCATGGCTCAGGCCCTGTGCTCTGTGCTGTACCTCTGCTTCTTACAGCTGCCCAGAGAGGCCAGTTTGATCTTACTTTACCACAGGAGAATCTGGATCAGAAAGGCTAAGGTGAACAAATTCACAAAGCTGGAACAGATGGAGCTGGGATTCCAAACAAGTTTTCTCCGCTACATCAGTGTTCCCAGTCTTTGCACTATCTAAAAACCTCTTTCATTGTGCTCTCACCCCTCCAACCTCACAGTGGATTTTGATACATTTTATAAACAAACTAGATCTACTAAGCAAGAATTGGTTTATGTTTTAAACCAAATGTTAAAAACATGCAGTGGACAATCTTGACATCTCCTCCATCCAAGATCATCATATTACAGCACAGAGTTGAGGCAATTCCACCTAAAAGCAGAGAGACCCAACCCCTAGGTTAACTGAGAAGGACTTAACATGGTTAAATGTGCAATTTTTCCTGACCTTTTGGAAAAGTCTCCCCCGTCTAATAGTTCTTACCTTGGTGGATCCCATACTGGGCACAACTCATGGGTAGATGAGGGAAGGAATAAGAAACCTTACTTGTTTTTTTTTTTTTTTTTGCTGTTCTTTTCAGGTGAGCATGGTGTGGAGATAGGTATGGGATGGCCATTGTATGGGAGAGCAGACAGAGGCTGTGCAATGAATGCACTGAACTGTCTAAGGACCCAGAAGTCAGCTTAACTTTTCAAATTTCCAGGGAAGGAGTTCCAAGCATCGAATGCCCTGTGTATGCCCAAAGCTTTGTCTTGCAAACAGACTTTAGAGAACAACTTATTTCATTTGTTGTCAGGAAACTGACTTTATGGATGCCAGAGGATGGGGGAGGGGAGAAAGATGGGTGCTGTGGTTGTCTGTGCTGCTGGGGCAGTGAGCCTTCTTCTCTCCTGGGGAAGGAGAGCATGAAGATGAAAGCCACACGAATGAGGTCTGTGAGACATGTTCACCTGCCAGATACAGAGATGCAGCAGTCCCCGTGGGGTCCTCATTGTTCTACCTTTATTCTGCTTTTGCTTATTCTAATATTAAAGACAGAAACTGACTATGATCCCAGAAGATCTATTCCCTCCCGTCTTGGGCTAGTTAAACCCCAAGTCTTTAGATCTCAGTGCAAGAATCACTTGCTCAGAGAAGCCCCCCTGGTTCCTGGACTAACAGCCCTATGATAAGCTCTTGAGTGCCGGGCCCCTTTTTTTTCATGTCCCCCCCCACTCCGCCCTTCATAGGAGTTGTTTTACATTTGCGTGGGTGAAACTTTGATGGACATTTCTAGCTCCCAATGGACTACAGTTCTCTCACGGGAAGGGATACGATCTGCATTTGCTCACCACGGTGATTCCCAGCATCTAGCACAATGTCTCCTGCACATAAGTCCTTCAAAATGGGATGAAAAGAATGAATATGTGAATGAACAGATTAGCAGCGCTGAAAAAGCAACTCCAGGTTTTATTTCAAGTGTTGAATTCCTCCTTGAGGCTATTGTTCTCCATGTTCAGGTTCCTTTTTTTTCTTTATTGTGGTAGGATGCCGATTGTGGTCTGTATTTGAGGTTAGACTAAGCACCGTTAGTGCAGATTTCTGGGGCCCAACCACTCCAAATGGCTTTCAGCTGTTTTATACACTGTATTGCGTTTTCCAATAAAATATACTAGAAAGAGGTGATGTTTCTCGAAGTATGGTCTGAAGCCACCTGCACCAGAATCACTTGGGGAAGCTCTGTAAAAATACATATTTCTGGGCTTAACCCTGGACCTGCTAAATCAGAATCTTGCAGCACAAGAACCTGAGAATTTGTATTTATTGTTATTATTATTATTGTCTCTCTCTTTTAAAAAAAGTTGAATAGGTACTATTCAACTATTTGATCCAAAACCCCAAAGTATAAAAAGACATACAGATTTCAATGAAAAATTTAATATTAAAAAATATTTTATTTTAGACTAGTTTTAGGTTTCTAGAAAAGTTGTGAAGATAGTACTGAGAATACCCACTTACTTCCCATTCAGTTTCCTCTATTGTTCACATTTTATATTAGTAGGGTATATTTGCCATAATGGATGAACCAATGTTGATATATTATTATTATTAACTAAAGTAACACATATGATGAAACGAAATTAATTTTAAGGCAGGATGAGAAAATATTTTTTTCTTTTTTTTTGATTGGAGTAGAGTTGATTTACAATGTTGTGATAGTTTCTGCTGCACAGCAAGGTGAGTCAGTTATACATATACATATATTCACTCTTTTTTAGATGCTATTCCCATATAGGTCATTACAGAGTATTGAGTAGAGTTCCCTGTGCTATACAGTAGGTCCTTATTAGTTGTCTACTTTATATATAGTAGTGTTTATATGTCAATCTCAATCTCCCAGTTTATCCCTCCCCTCCCCTTTCCCCCTTGGTAACCATAAGTTTGTTTTCTACATCTGTGAGTCTATTTCTGTTTTGTAAATAGGTTCGTTTGTACCGCTTTTTTTTTTTTTTTTCAGATTCCACATATAAGTGATATCATATGATATTTGTCCTTCTCTGTCTGACTTACTTCACTCAGTCAGGAGAGAAACACTTAACATAAAATATTCTCTGCTGTTTGAGCCACTACCCCCTTCCCTTTAGTGTGTCTACATTATTCATTAACTAGATCCTTTTAGAACACACAGGAATGCCTACAGGTCCCCCCACAAAAAAGCAATTTCCTCCTGGCACCAGCAAAGTAACTCTTTGGGAGATAACATTCCTTTCTCAATCCTGTAGCAATCACGATGACCCACTACTCACCTTGTTGGACTGTGTAAACTGTCAATATGTTACTTTGATGTATAATCCTTTGCCTCAAAAACTTACATAACTGTGCTATGTGACCTCTAATGGGTGGAACAGTCCTGAGAGCTTTCTGAAAGACTTTCTCCTGGGTTATAATCCTCAGGTTGGCTCAAATAAAATTTTCCATTTCTTTCTTAGATGGACTATTCGTTAATTCTTTTCATCAACACTCTGTTTAGATTTTGTTAGTTTTTACCTAAGTTCCTTTATTGTTCCAGGATCCCATCCACAAAACAATTCATCATCACATCTCCGTAGGCTCCTCTTGACGGCGACAGTTTCTCAGATTTTCTTGTTTTAATGACTTTGTTTTGAGGTATTTTGTAGATTTCCCCTCAGTTGGGGTTTGCTTCATATTTTTTATATGATTAAACCAGGTTCTAGGTTTTGGGGAGGTGAAGTGTCTTTCTCATGACATCATACTGAAGGTACGTATGATCAATACGATGTCTCAATGTTCAGATGACCCTTGATCAGCTGACTGAGGAAGTGTTTGTCAGATTTCTCCACTGTAATATTACTCTTTTCCCCCCCTCTTTCAACACTGTGGCATTTGGAAGGGAGTCAGTCTGGGCAACCCATACCCGAGGGGTGGGGAGTTATGCCCTACCTCTTTGGGGGAGGAAGTATCTACTTAAATTATTTGGAATTCTTCTGCAGGGTGATTTGTCTGTTCTCCCCCATTGGTTTGTTTATTTATTTATTTATATCAGTATGGACTCATGGATATTTACTTCATACTTTGGGTTATAACCTAATGCTCTATTATCTGTGTTGTTGCTCAAACTTTCCCACCTTTGGCCCCGGGAGCTCTTTTGGTTCCCTCCTGTGTCCTTTTGTTATATCCATAACTGCCCCCCCACCTTTTTTTGTCTTTTCTTTCTCTTTCCCCCTTCCTTACTTTCTGGCATAACAAGATGCTCTAGGCCCATCTTGTATATATCTCCCCTCTATCTGCTGTCTGTACGGGCCCCTCTTAAAGGACAAAGCCCACAGGCTCCCCATGCTTCCAAAAGCTCACCTGTGAGTGAGTTTGGAAATTAAGATGACTTTTTTTCCAACAGAAATAATGCCATACATATGATTGCCTTCCAAGTCTCACCCACAAAAGCCCACTCAATTCTTTATTCATTCCCAGCTGCAGTATTGGCATTTCACTTATCCCCAATCACACTGATAAGACTGTTTCTCTTAAAAAAAAATCCAAATTGCACTTGCAGTTCTAAGATTGCCCTTTAACAGAGACTGCATATTCCTTGAGGCGAATGGTAGGACAGTGGCACCTGCAGAAGAAACTCAATATATGCAGAGTAGAAACTGGAGCTTCCATTCTTCTTCTTCTTTTTGTTTTGGCTGCACCACACTACGTGTGGGATCTTAATTCACCCAACCAGGGACTGAACCCGTGCTCCCTGCAGTGGAAGCACGGAGTCTTAACCACTGGACCGCCAGGGAAGTCTCAAAGCTTCCCTTCTGGTAATGATGAAGTTGAAAGTTCAGGAATGAAGATGAAATAAGGATACTTTCCGCTGAACAAAACCATAAGGTCTGTAAGAAAGGAAACTATGCGATAGAACTTCTGGCGATGATGAAAATGTTCTATATGTTTGCTGTATGGTAGCCATTAGCCACTTGTGGCTACTGAGGACTTGATATGTGGCTAATGAGACTGAGGAACTTAATTTTTAATTTTATTCCATTTTACTCAGTTTAAATTTCAATAGCCAAATGTGGCTAGTGGCTACCATACTGGACAGTGCATTTCTCAAATATGTACTTCAGGCAGAAAGAAAAGGATCCCAGATGAAAGGTCATAGATACAAGAAGAAATGAAGAGTAAAGAAAGTACTAAATATCAGACTTCCCTGGTGGCGCAGTGGTTAAGAATCCACCTGCCAATGCAGGGGACACGGCTTTGAGCCCTGGTCCGGGACGATCCCACATGCTGTGGACCAACTAAGCCCGTGCACCACAACTACTGAGCCTGCGCTCTAGAGTCCATGTGCCACAACTACTGAGCCCACGTGCCACATCTACGGAAGCCCATGTGCCTAGAGCCCGTGCTATGCAACAAGAGAAGCCACTGCAATGAGAAGCCCACGCACCACAACGAAGAGTAGACCCCACTCTCTGCAACTAGAGAAAGCCCGAGCACAGCAACAAAGACCCAAAGCAGCCAAAAAAATAAAATAAAAAAGGAGAAAGTACTAAATATGTGGGCCAATGTAAATGAACACCCATGCTATGAAATAATAATAATAAAAAATAATAAAATCTTACAGAGTTTTGAAAGTATATGTAATTAAAATATATGACAGTAGAAGCATATAAGTTGGAGGGGTTGAGGTAAAGGCAGGTGTCCTGTGATCCTTGATTTGTCTGGGAGGAGAATAAAGCTATTCGTTAGCATTAGTCGTTCACAAGTTAAGGATGCGTGGATTACTTCTAGGATAAGCACTAAAAGAATAGAAAATAGTGCATAAGTTTCAAGCTATGTAAGGAGAGTAATGGAATGAGAAAAGATATTCAAACCAGAAGAAAGCAAGAAGGGAGCAAAGAAACAAAATGGGAATAATGACTAGAAAGCAACGTAACAACGGTAGATTTTAAGTCCAGATGCTCTATTTCGTTGATTTTAAAACACACATTTACTCATATTTTTACATTTCTGAAACCGGGAGGCATGTGACAGGCTGTGGCATCATACAAGCTCTGTCAGCACGTTGTGCTACCTGTCAGAGCTGTTCTTCTGGTCACCTGCTGAGTTTCGTGCATCATTGCACATGTATTGAATTAATCCCTGTTTAAAACGTCTTCAAAAAGATGCTCTCTAACTTGGCACAGAAACACAGTAGTAGGGTGAAAATTTGTAGTGAATTCCATTTTTTGCGTGGCAAATACCAAGAGCTTCTGAGACCTAAAGAAGGAGCTACCCACAAGTCGTGAAGCTGGGCTACATTTTATTTCTGAGACACGTGCAGCGTGAAACAGGAGAATTTGCCAAATCCCTTGGAACTGATAGAAGAAATTTGGAAGCAGGAAGAAGCTGGTGTGACGGATTTGTGCACTTCACAGGGACATTGTTAAGATGTTGTGTCATGGTTTAATAGGTAGAGTTTCTCTTTCTTATTGATATATAAAATATTGATGTGTTTTACAATCCATGGTGTTTTAGAACTGAAGTAAATGGTTTATAAGGTGGATTAAGCAAAGCAGGCAGAACCTAACTACATGCTGTTTGCAAGAGATAAATCTAAAACATAAAGGTGGAGAAGATTGAAAGGAAAAGAATGGAAAAAGACATGTCACACAAATAGTAATCAAAAGAAGCCTGCTGTATCTGACAAAGTAGACTGTGATGCAGTTAAGATTCCTAGAGTTAAAGAGGGTCATTCCTTAGATGCAAATACCTCAGCTTACTGGGGAGATATAGAAATTCTAAACATATATGCACCTAATAACATGGTTTCAAAATATATAATGCCAAAACTGAGATCAAAATAATAAACCTATGGCATAGTAGGATATCTTAAAGTACCTCTTACAACAAAACGACAACAAAAAAATCACTGTGGATAGAAAACATTTGTTAAATAAGATTAATACATCAGACCTCATGGACATATATAGAATATTGTACATAACAACTGAAGAATACTTGTCTAATATTTACATACAGACATTGGTGGAAAAATGTAAGATTGATATGAGCAGACTGGCATTCCAGAGATGTCAGTTAATAGCAGCGCTAATAATGAAGATTGCAATCATCTCTTTACTGCCTTCTAAATGCTTCTTACAGCAAAGATGAAATCACATAATTTTCTCCACTTTCCTACTCTGTGTTCTCTTCCGGATTCTTTCCTATTTATTGCCCAACACGCTGGCCCCTTAAAAATTGTTAGTTTGTTTCGTTTTTTCTTTTTTGCGGTGCGGGGGCCTCTCACTGTTGTGGTCTCTCCCGTTGCGGAGCACAGGCTCCGGATGCGCAGGCTCAGCGGCCATGGCTCACGGGCCCAGCCACTCCGCGGCACGCGGGATCCTCCCAGACCGGGGCACGAACCCGCGTCCCCTGCATCGGCAGGCGGACCCTCAACCACTGCGCCACCAGGGAAGCCCCCCAAGGGAGTGTTTTGATCTGCAGAGCACAAAGTCATTCCCAGCGTTACTTGCCCACACTTGTATGGAGACCTCCAGAAAGCAGGATCTGGGGTGCTTCTAGGAGGAGAGCAGTGTCAGAAGGAGAATGCACCCAGATTTCAGGCTGCACGACACACACACAGTCTGAGAGGAGCAGGCAGAGCCACACGCGCAGAAGGCGCTCTCCCCTGTACGTGCCAAATAGCAGAGGGAGGGAAGTGGGAAAGGAAAAAGACAGTATCCCCTGCGTTTACATTAAGGCCAAGGAGTTTCACCAGATCCCTGGGAAAACGCCCTTCTTTCATGCCCCGTTGAGTATGGGTAAGAGACATTGGGCTACAACACTGGAAAATACATGTCCTCAATAACTCACCTTCAGCTCTAGCGAGTGTGGGCTTTGTCCTTCATCCTGGTCACAGTTGAGATGGGACTTCTCTTTAGAGATCACCAAGAGACCACCAGACTCCCTTTCTTCTCACAGACTGAGCCCAAGGGTGAGGATAAAACACAGGTCTCCGGAAAACAACAGTCAGTGAAAAAGGTCTAGTCCCTGGAGTGGGGAAAACTTCTCAAATCAGCTGAAGTTTCAGGTGTGGCACGTAACGCTTCTCCTGGGATCTGTGGTCAAAGGCCCGTTCCCCCTGCTACCCCATCACACTGGTCCATCCTCCTGAATTGTTCTCTGGTCATGCTTCTTCAGAAGGCCCAGTTGTCCGGCTCCTTCTTAATTCCAGCCCTTCTAGAAATATCCCTCTCAGAAATAGGAATCTTTCCAGACTCTATCATCTAATTTCTAATGGTTCCTGGGGATTCCCTCACGCGGCTCACCGCCAGCTGGTTCTGGAGGCCCAGACGATGCACTCATTGGCCTGCAAGAAGAGGTAGGAAAGAGAAAGCCCATTTCGAGGGATCTTTACTTGGCCTGGTGGGGACACAAACCTTCCCCAGAGAACAGGGCAGGGGCCATTCATCTGGGCTTCTCTTGGCGGTTTGCAGAATGGCTTTGAAAGATCCCACAGAGCAGAAGCAGGAACATATGGTACATGACCTAAATATTGAATTTTATTGAATTTGGCTTTCGTTTGAGCCTGGATCACTGTGACCAGAGGATGGCATTTCACCTGGAGCGTGGAAGATTGTGCATTTGCAGCCCTGTATCAAGTGTACCAGCCCAGCTCCACTGGACTCTGATGAGCTTGGGACCCCTCACGATTTCCATCAACCCGAGCCTTTAATGAGAAGCAAGTGACCCTCTTCTCAGAACTTTGGCTTTGGAGGTAGGCAGATGGGGTTCCAATCTTGGCTCTCACACATACTAGTTGTGGGACTTGGAGCAACATTTTAAATTCTTCAGAGTTCAGTTTTCTCAGCCGTGAAATGAGCATTGTAAAAGGGCCGACCAAACTGGGTTCTTCTGAGAATTTAAAAGTTACTCAGTGATATCAATAGAATCTACCTTATTATGATGCTTACATTTCTTGTTTTGTGTTCACTTGACCTATCATGTCCTGGGAGTGATATATTAAAATCTTCTATGATTTGCGTATCAAAAGAAATAAAATAAAAGTTATTCAGTGATCGGTATTATCAAGGTGTCTGGACTATAGAGGAAATATCAAAAAATTGTTTATTATTATTCTTGGAGTTATTATTTTTCTTAACCCTCTTTCCTGTACCCTCAGTGCACCAGCAGTGCCTGGGGTGGGACAGATGCCTGCACTGGCTGGGCCGATGAAGGGACAGTGGCAGAGCAGGGAGTGAGAGATTGAGGCAGGAGGCAGGAGCCCAGCATCGTGCAGGATTGAGCTGGCACTGCCAGGCTCCCAGGAAAAGCTGCGGGGTTTGCACCTGGCCCTGGAGAACCTCTCTGAACAGGCAGACCAGCCACAAGAGTGGCCAGGGGACTTCCTAGGGCCTGGCTCCTAGGGACACATTCAGACCATTCTTGCCTAGAGGCTCGGCCACAGAGGGAACCTTCCCTACTGGGCCTTGGACTGGGCAGGGGGCCAGGCCCTCAGGGAGGAGCTCAGGCCCTTGTTGGATGAAGGGCAGGGGCCCACATGTGGGCCAATGACCATCATGGACAGGTGGCTGTAAAAAGTCCAATGTGACAACACGGTAACACTGCACCGGGTGATCCTGTAACATAATTATCTATCCTAGGCAATTATAACATGGAGATGGAGTCTAAGGCCTCATTCTCCACCTCTGCGATCGGCACAAGGCCTCTGGCTGGTCTCAGTGTGGAATGGCCTCCTGGTCTCCTCCTGCCTGAGAATGGGGAGGGCTCCTGCTGCTTCTCCTGCCACCTCCTCCGGGAAGCCCTCCTCAGCCCCTCTGCGTGGACCGGCTTCCTCTCTGGGCTGCGCAGCTCTTGGCACCCATCGCTGCAGCACAGGTGTCAGTGTCCTTGTCTCATCTCCCTGCAGCCCTGTAAGCTCCCCGGGAGCAGGTTCCCTGGCTGACTCAGCCCCAGCCTAGAGCCCCAGGCATCACAGATACTCGGCATTGATGGGATGGGTGACTGGCCCAGGCGAGATCCTAAGTGGCTCTGCAGCGATGCGGGGTCGGATACGATCCCTGGGTCTCAGCTCTGCTCACGTTAGAATCTCCTCGGCAGCTCTGTTGGGCCCCAGACATTCTGAGTTCACAGTATAGATGCACGTTGATTCAGAATCATTAAACTAGATTAACCCTAAGCCTTTGAACGTCTCTAACATGAACCAGACCTGCAGACTCTGCCTTTCTATCAGCCCCGGGTGCTGCCGATGCTGCTGGGCTGCGGACCACGCTTGGAGTGTCACCGTCTAAGGCAGGGTTCTCAACCTCGGCTCTATACCAGAAATCACCTGGTGGGTGACATCTTCAGACCATGGATTCTTGAGCCCCACCGCATGAATGAGCATGGTGGCCTCCACATCGCCTGTGTTCCAGGAGCAGGGCTGGTTCTCTCTTGTCACTGTTAGCAGATCCACATCCGTCAGACCAACATCCTGATTTTTCGTTTTGGAACTCTGAATGCCACGTGTGAGTTGAAAGCTCCAGGATTTGGTCTCCTCTCCCTTCACAGCCCGTGCTTTAGACAGTCATTTGGGTCAAAAGTCTCCTCTTCTTGTCCCCCTGGAGCCAATGTCCAAGTTCCTTCTTCCAGGGGACACTCAGAAGCCCTGAGCAGGGGTCCTTTTTCCAACCCGGACTCAGAGAACCCCGTCCATCGCAGGGCATTCTCCTCTGCCTGAGCCAGTAGGGAGAAAAGAGATGCATTTGGAGGATTCAAAACCATCCTGGTGGTGAGTCAGGACTTCACAGCCCTGACACTTTGGGTGAAAATGATGCATTTATCTCCCACTCGCTGCACCTGGACACCTGCTGCAAAGCTCCATTCTCCCCTCAAGTATTTCTCTTGTCTAATTCATTCACCAAGGAAGTTCCCAAAACTGTGCCAGGTCAACAAGGAGGAGCTGGGACTGTGCCCAGCACCTCACAAGGTCCCACTTTAGGAGTTACTCTTTGGCCCCGGTGCGGATTTTTATAAGAATCTTACCTTCCGAGTGACACTGAAGCTCATCTCTTTCACAGTCTTCAGAGCCCATTTTCACACCTGGTTTCTCCTCCAAAAAAGACATTTTCAACGTGAAGAAATGACTCAACAGGAGCCTGGGATGAAGGGCAGGACCTGAGTGGACAGGAAGGGGACTGGCTACAGCTCCTTCTGACCCCGGGAAACCTTGCCAGAGGCCCCTGCTGATAAGGCCGCAGGCCTTGCTCTCTCTTGGAAATGTTTGCTGCCTCTAGGAAGGCCTCCCAGGGCTGGGCCATCCTCTTCTGTCATTCCTTCTTTGATGCTTGCCCATCCAAAGCAATGCTCTCCAAACTGTGGGTCACCATATCTTTTTTATGGACCTTGACAGTATTTTAGCAAAAGGAAATAGAACATTCAAAGTGTATTGTTCTAATCCTGGGACTGGCAAACTACAGCCCACAGGCCAAATCCTGCCCTACCACCTGCTTTCAAGTAAAGTTTTTTTGGAACACAGTCATGCTTGTGTTTACACGTTTTCTATGGCTGCTCTCTGGCTCTAACAGCAGAGATGAGTCATTGAAAGGGAGTCACCTGGCCAGCAAAGCCACTACTGGTTACTTTCCCAACCTTCATAGAAAAAGGTTGCCGACCCTCTGCTAGAGTCTAACCTTAGACAAGAAAGGCACTTTCTTCGCAGCCTCTTGTCATGGAAAACTGAGCTTCCAAAGGTCCCAGGAAGCTGAACTCCTGATATCTTGGGGCAGGGCTGACACAGAATCCCCTTATTGAAAGGGCTTGGAGGAGAGAGGTTTCCAAACACCCTCCAATTGTACACATCACATCTCACCCGATTCACAAAGAACTTTAGAGGATGAGGAAAAGATTCAGATTCCAAGGAGAGCATGTGACTGCCCTAGTTTGGCTCATGTGTCTGCTTCTCAGACAGCTAAAGGCAACACACCTTATTAGTACTTTGAGAATTTGTATCTTGAGGTCATAGAAGGAAGGATTGCTTCATTGTAGAGTTTTTAGATGAAATAAATCAAACTCTCTACAAGATACCCCCTTATGTTTCCAAGAGGCAGCGAGGGTCCTCAAAGTCAAGCTGGAGAGCTGATCTCAGCAGGTACTGGGCAAGAAGACAAAGCGATGCCTCCCTGAGTCCCCTCAGCCATAACTAGGACTACAACAGTACCCCAGCCTGTGAGGGTCAAGGGGGATGAGGCCCCAGGGAAGAGCTCCGACAAGGTCAGCTGCTTCTGTTTCTGATCTGAGGACGCTGGCGACCAGCACCAAGCCCGAGGTAAAAAAGTATTTAGTATTTTCAGTGTTTGAAAATGTGTCCAGGTGACAGTGATGCTTGGCATGGGGGGTGGGGGGCAGGGGTGAGGGTGTGTCTTCTTCATAACGTCACGTAACTTCTTTGCAACCAAGACGTGTCTATTCAGATTGGTCTCTGAGCTGAGGCTGTCTCTTAACAGTGAGGACTCTGACTTCCAAATGGGAGTGAAACCTTGGTCTTGAGGAGGTCGACCATGTGGGTCAAATGGAGGCAGGCATAGCCTGGGCTCCATCCTCCTCCACCTGTCCTTCCAACCTGGTGACATGAAGTAAATCGCTGTGGTGCATGTAGCATGTTGTGCGGGCTTCCTGCGGGGCTACACCGAGATCACAAATTTACCCGCCTCCTTACAGAAGCACAAGATTCCTGTGTGCTCTGACTTTATTGATGGAAAGTCAGAAATGGTTCAGGTGACCACACAGGTGTGCCACCCCACTTAGTGCTGCGAGCGGCTTCCCACCCCAGCACCACCAAGCCCTCTTTCCCGGGTCTTATTTTTTTGGTCCTCCTAACATGCTATATAATTTGCTTATTTATTATGTTTAAAGTGTGCATCTTCCACTAGGATGTAAGTTCCAAGAGTTCTCTTCTCTCTGAGGTATCCCAAGAACCTACCACCCAACATGTTTTCTATGAATGAATGAAGGAGACAGAAAGACCACAGGGAGGAAGGAAGGAAGAAAAGGATGGAGAGAGGGAAGGGTTGCTATTTAAATGACGGTCTTCTTATTACTGCAGCTAATATGACATCCCCTGCAAAGCAGATGCATTTTTGAAAACTTGTATAAAAACAACTAAGGTGATTTGGATTTTATTTTCCTAACCGTCATTGTAATCATGGGTCTAGGTGTTCAGTGAAAAAGTTTGGGCCATTGCATGTTACACCTGCGAATCCCAATGTCTTTCTTTCCTAAGGGCTGCTATTACAAAGTGAAACCACTAGGTGGCTTAAAGCCACACAACTTTATTCTCTCACAGTTCTGGAAGCTAGCTAGAAGTGTGAAAGCAAGATATTGGCAGGGTGGATAAAAAAGAATGAAATAATGCCATTTGCAGCAACATGGATGGAACTAGAGATTATCATACCAAATGAAGTAAGCCAGAGAAAGACAAATATCATATGATATCACTTATATGTGGAGTTTAAAAAAATGAGACAAATGAACCTATACACGGAACAGAAAGAGACCCACAGACATGGAAAACAAACTATGGTTACCTAAGGAAAAGGGGTGGGGGGGAGGGATAAATTAGGAGGTTGGGATTAACATATACACACTACTATACATAAAATAGATAACCAATAAGGATCTACTGTATAGCACAGGGAAATATACTCAATATTTTGAAATAACCTATAAAGGAAAAGAATCTGAAAAAGAATATATATATATATATATATATATATATATATATATATATATATATATATGAATCACTTTGGTGTACATCTGAAACTAACACAGCATTGTAAATCAACTATACTTCAATTTTAAAAAATGTTAAAAAAAAAAAAAAGGATGTTGGCAGGGTGGGTTCCTCCTCAGGGCTCTGAATCTGTTCCACGCCTCTTCTAGCTTCTAGTTTTGTTGGCAACCCCTGGCGTCCCTTGCTTTGTAGATGCAGCATTCGTCCTCCATTGCCACATGGCCTTCTTCTCCCTGTGTCTCTGTGTCTTCTTATCCTCCTCTGTTTATGTCAGTGTCCAAATTCCCCTTTTCTTACAAGGACAGCGGTCACCTTGGATTAGGACACATCCTAAGAACTTTATCTTGATTAAATCTGCAAAGACCCTATTTCCAAATAATGTCACGTTCACAGGTACCAGGCGTTAGGACTTTAACGTATCTTTTTTGGGGGGAGGGGCACAACTCAACCCATAACACTCAAATTTCAGCTGTTCACCTCAAAAAATTCTCTATGCCTGTAAAATGCGTGATCTCACGACATTCACCCTGCAGCAAGAACTCCTTCAGGAGGACCCCATCCAGGGGTTCCTTTCCCAGCTGATCATTCCTCTTGCCCCCATTCAAGATCCTGGGCAGGGTGAAGCAGGTGAGGGAAAGAGGAAGGCTATACTGGGGACAGAAAGAGGAAACCCTTATCCATCCTGCCCTCTGCTTGGGAGTGAGTGACCCAGCACAGCGCATTAACGCACAGCCTTAGGAGTGGTACAGCCCAAGCATTTTTGATCCCAGTTACCCCACTCAAGGAAACAAAACGGAGGACACATCTTGAAATATGGGCAATAGCACTTTGTGAAACTTCCATAAAATTAGGAAATTTACAAGGACTAGATAAAACAGGAACTAACGTTTAGTAGTTTCGTCTCACATTCCAATGGACTGGCTCTCCCAGCCCCTTCTCTTCACCCCAGTCTCTGGAGACACACACCTAGTGATGGGCTGGTAAATGTTTAACAACAAGTTCTATGGGATGGAGGGGGAGGGGTGGGAATGGGCGGGAGCAATGATACACAGCTCTTGCCAGTTTCAATGGTGTAAGTACTGCCAGCACAGCCGACTTCAAACTGCCCCCCATGAAGTCACTGTAGGTGCTGTCAGGAAGAGGGGCTAACAATGGGCTCTTACAAGCTGGATGAACTGACTCCAGCATACCAGGGAAGCCCCTTTAAGATCATCATTGTAGAGCCAGGGGTGATTGGCAAACCATAGCCTGCAGGCTCACTCCCTGTTTCAAATAGTTTGCTAACACAGCCAGGCTCACTGGTCGTCTATGGCTACCTTCCGCCTACAGTAGAACCTGTGGATTCTCAGCCAGCAAAGCCTAGAAGATTTACTACCTGGCCCTTAACAGAAAGTTTGCCGACTCCCATTCTAGAGGGCAAGGGGCCACAGACTGTTTGAAGTCTCCAGACATTCATCCCTGAGTCATTCTGGAACTTTCCACTTTTCATCAAAGAGCTGCAATGCAAGATGGTCTCCATCTCACGCACAAAAGCCTGCACTGTTTTTTTTACTGCAAAAGTAACATTGCTTTTGTTTGTTTGGCGTAGCTCAGCCTCTCCTGGTATTTTTCAGGAGGAACATGCATTCTAAATTCCACATAATCAGGGACCTGAGCCTTCGACGGTGCCTGTCATTTCCCCACAGCCCTTTTGCAGAAGGCGCTTTGTCAGTGCAGCTCCGTACAGGGGCTCAGGGCAGGATCCAGAGGCCAGTTGACCAACGGCAGGGACAGACTCTTCGCAGAGTGTTCAGAGGGGATTGCTTGGCAGGCTGTCAGGGTCATGGTGATTTCTGGTCTGGGAGGTAATTTTCACAATGCATTGGGTGATCGTTGCATTCACCTAACGCTGTGACCAGGGCTGGATGAGAATTATGCCCATTTAATAGTGGAGTAAACAGACTCAGAGACAAGTAACTTGACCAGTCACCCAGATTCTAAGTGGCGGACTTCCAGAAGTTCTGACTCCTAGTACAGAGCTCTTTGCACTGTCCCTGAGGGGTTAAAATGCTGCTGTGCTTAAGAATCACCCAGGAAGGGCTTCCCTGGTGGCGCAGTGGTTGGGAGTCCGCCTGCCGATGCAGGGGACGCAGGTTCGTGCCCCGGTCTGGGAAGATCCCACATGCTGCGGAGCGGCTGGGCCCGTGAGCCATGGCCGCTGAGCCTGCGCGGCCGGAGCCTGTGGTACGCAACGGGAGAGGCCACAGCAGTGAGAGGCCCGCGTACCGCAAAAAAAAAAAAAAAAAAAAGAATCACCCAGGAAGCTTCTGACGAGCCTTGAAGGCATTATGCTAAATGAACTAAGTCAGACAGACAAAGAGAAGTACTGTGTGACATCACTTATATGATGATTCTAAAAAAGCCAAACTCAGAGAAACAGAGAGGAGGGTGGTGGTTACCAAGGGCTGGTGGGGTGAGGAGAATGGGGGATATTGGTCAAAGGGTATGAATTTCCTGTTATAAGATTAACAACTTCTGGGGATCTAAGGTACCGCATGGTGGTTATAGCTAATAATACAATATTATATACTTGACAGTTGCTAAGAGTAGATCTTAAATGTTCTCACCACAAAAAAGAAATGATAATTATGTGATGGGATAGAAGAGTTAGGTGAGGCGATGGGGGCCATCATATTGCAATACAGAAATGTGTCAAATCAATACGTTGTCTACCTTAAACTCACACAATGTTATACGTCAATCGTGTCTCCGTAAAGCTGGAAAAATACAGATTCTCAGGGTTGCACACCCTGAGATTCTGATTTAGGTGTTCTGGGATGTAACCAGGGACATAACTGCCTTTTTGTTTTAATTTTTAAATTTTATAGAGTTTTTAAACATTGCTTTCCATTTACAGTTATTACAAAATGTTGGCCATGCTCCCTGCGTTGTGCAATAAATCCTTAAGCCTGTCTTTCACCTGAGAGTTTGTATCTCCCACACCTCCTCCCCTATATTGCCCCTCTCCCCCAACTGGCCCGTTTTTTCCCTGTATCTGTGAGTTGGCTTCTTTTATCTAACTGCTTTTTTAAAAAAAAACCCAAGTAATTCTGATTCAGGCATTTCTTTCTTGTCCACACTTCCTCCTCCCCATACATTTCATTAGAAAATGATAATGTGCCTTTCTGGCTGAGTGATTGGGTACCAGCTGCCAACAGTACTAGTATTCAGGCTGGCCTTAAACTTGCACCACCAGGAGGAATGTCCTACTCCAGGTGACATGAGCCTGAACCACAGAGAAATCCCATTGCCTAACCCATCTGGTGACTGTGCCCTGTCCCCAGCAGGGAGGCACCCAGCAGAAGACAGTGCTCAGAGAGGCTTCTTCACACAGAGCTTGGACAGTGCGGGCTGGCCTGGTGAGCCCTCTGCCAGCTGACTCATTCCTTACACAGTGTTTGTGCCGGGCTCTGTGCGGGGCGATGAGGATGGAATGTTGAGCACACTCAGAAGCAGACCCTGCCCTCAAGGCGCTTGTGGTCTGTTGGGGAGACAGACGTTAATCAGGCCAACACAAGTGTAAGTGGAGAAGCTGTGCCCAGTGCATGACGGGGGTGCACAACCCAACCAGGAAAGTAGAGGGACTTCCCTGGGCAAGACCCGAGTAAGATCAGAAGGAAGAGTTGGTGTCAGCCAGGCTCGAGGTGCCATCTTTGGGGGGGGGGTCCTGATGAGTTCCCTTTATTGCTATTGAATAAGGCAAAGATGGAGAAAAGGGAGAGCTATGAACGACAAGGAGCCAGTTGCATCTCCACAGCTGGCAGGGATGGTTTATCGTACCCCATCTATATGCCTTGGGGCACCTCCTTTCCTATGGGGGGGGCAAAGGGAAGGGACAGTGCTTTAGAGGCACAGGGGGTCCTGTCATCCATCCCTCTTCCACCCTGTCTCCTGACACGCACAAAACTCATTTTTTTCACCCGGCAGGTGAACTAAGTGCTGCTGGAAGTGCAATGAATGAACACCGGCCTTGGGCTTATCCACAGCATGAGACAACCACTGCCTCTTCCTCGGAAATTCGGGAAGAGAAACTGCTTTATGCTTCTTCACACAAGCCTAAAGCAGAACCTTGCTCCTGATGCACTTTCAGAAGCGATGGCCAGAGCCCACCTATTACCCAAGGCTGCACAGGAGAAGAAAGGGCAGGCAAATTTCAAGATGTTGGTGTGTGCTAGCCTCCGTCAGCAAAGTCCTTCAGGAAAAGGATAGACTCAGACCATCACCCACCAGGTGGCAAGCAAAGATGGAAGGAAACCATGCTTGGTTAAGGGAAGGGACTGGTCTGAAGCCTGCAGTCTAAGCTCACTGAAAGTCCCATTCTTTTTGGAGCTCTACAGGACTGAGAAAGCCAGCTGCTTCTGCGTGGGCCATAGGAGCTGCGAAGTGGCAGTTTTCACAGTGTCTCGAGAAGACTGGGACCCCACATCTTTATCAAGCATGGTCCTTTAAGAATAACTGTAAAAATATACACACTACCATATATAAAATAGAAAAAGGACAAGGATTTGCTGTATAGCACAGGGAACTATATGCAATATCTTATAATAAACTATAGTGGAAAAGAACAGAAAAAAAGAATAAAGAGATATATATTATATATATAGATATATGTATGTATAACCAAATCACTTTGCTGTACACCTGAAACTAACACAATATTGTAAATCAACTATACTTCAATTAAAATAAATATATATATTTATTCCAATATATCAAGCATGGTTACTTAAAAGTTAGGTCAAGTCAGTCTGCCAGGTAGTATCAGACTAAGGATATTTACGATCTCATCTGAGCCCATTCTGAATTATCTCAAGGCGGCATCATTCATGTAAGGGGCCTCTCACAACATAGATCAGTGGCTACACGCCACTGCCAAGCAAGAACTCATTTGCTAGAACTCCCGAAATGCACATAAATGCAAAGAGTTAGAACAAATGAAATATTAGGTAAGTGCTTACATAACTATAGAGAAGGGAGAATTCTTTTTTTTTTTTTTTTTTTTCCTTGTGGTACGCGGGCCTCTCACTGTTGCGGCCTCTCCCCGTTGCGGAGCGCAGGCTCAGCGGCCATGGCTCACGGGCCCAGCCGCTCCGCGGCACGTGGGATCCTCCCAGACCGGGACACGAACCCGCGTCCCCTGCTTCGGCAGGCGGACTCTCAACCACTGAGCCACCAGGGAAGCCCCACACTCTACTTTTTATAGCTCAAACTTCATACCCATGAAAGGGACAAATGACACCGAAAGTCAAGCCCATGGTCTTGCTAGGTGAAGGTGACATATTACCGGGAGAAGATGCTTTTATTTGCCGTTCTCTATGGAAAAAAATGAAGACCACTCAAATGAGAAGAAACAGCTGCTATTTATTCAGAACTGGCTATAGCAAAGGAGTCAGCCCCCATCAGTTGCTTTCGGCAGAGATTCGGGGCAGGCAGAAAGGGAGGGCTCCAGGTGTGCTTTGATTGAAGCTGTTGCCATGGGGAAGCCGGGAGAGGGGCATCGTATGCGATTGGTTTGGGCAGCATAGTTGCCTTTTTCTGATTGGTCCTGAGTTGAAAGTGGGCACAAAAATAGAGAAGCTGGCCGTCATTGACCAAGTCCTGACCTTTCTGGGCCAATTGCTATAGAAGTTGAGGGTTGCATTCTATTGTCGGAGGTCGTCTGGCCATTGTCAGTTTGTATATTCAGTCTTGTAATGTATTGAGTTCCACATTAGTCTTTTGAAATTGAAAGGTTGTTTTTCTTTCCCTAGATCTTTGGTCACTCCCACAGGTTGTCTGGGTGTGTTGGAGGTGTAGATAAATATCCGTGATTCACAGCTGACTCCAGAGTGAAATAGGAACCCACCTGTTCCTTGAGGAAGGTGAAGGGCAGACGTTCCTCGTCCGTCAGTGAATTCAGCTCTTTAATGTTCTTTTTCTGAACTATGAGGCAGAATTTCTTAGGTAGCCAGGCTGCTTCCGGAAAGATCAGGCAACTTTGTTCCAAAAACATATGATGTTTTTTCTCAGTAGTAGCTTTTCTTAAGTGTGAAGTTGATACATAAAAGGTCTCTGGAAAAAGTCAGAAGACTGCGTCAGCCCTAGAGGAGAAAAATGATCTTTTTTTTCTGTTGACATTTCGGGTACAACCGCCCTGTTTTGCCTGAGCAATGTCATCAAATGCTCAATCCTGGGTTGGCCCAGGAGCCAAGAATGTCCCTATCCTCAGAATTTCCCTCTCCCTCTGCCTCTGGCTCCTTCTTCCTCCCAGCCCTCCCAGGGAGACTTCTTTGAAGTCAGGGACTCTCTGGAACTGTGTCCCCATCCTGACTGTTGCCCACCACCAGCTGCCCTTGAGGCTCTTTCCAGGAGGCAGTCCTTTACCTGTCCCAGAGGAGGGGGTGGTCAAGTTGCCCCACCGGGGAGGAGTTTTCTACAGGCCAGGTGGGCAGTGAGAGAATAAGAACCACTTCTGCTGAGTAAAGCAAGGCTGAGAGTCACCTCCGGTTCTGATGCTTTTGTCTGGGACCACTCTGAGGACCTCGCCTTCCAGGACCAGAACTTGCTGGTTCAGGTCTCGAATATTATACTTCTGAAAGGTTACGGATTTGACTTTGGGACCTGAAAAAACAGTACTAGAGATTATGAACAATTAACAAGCTGCAGTTCACCAGCCTCAAGTTCCCGCCTTGCCCAGTGGGCTTAGGTGAGGTGTATTCCTCTCATTAGTTTTTTATCCCACCCATCCGTCCATTCATTGAGGAACTTCAGTGATTAACCCCTGCACCCTGGAGTCAGATTAAGTCAGGGTCCAATCCCTGTTCAGTCACTTACAAGCTGAACAACTTACTAAATTTCTCCAAATCTCATTTTGCCCACCAGTACAATGGCATTAATAAAAGCTATCTTACATAGGGTTCATGTGGGGAATAGGAGGGAGGCAATGAAAGTTCATTACTATTAGTAGTGGTGGTATTGGTAACATTCACTGAAAAGTCATCATTATTACAAGTAATAGTTGTATGGATACATCCAACTGGAGGGAAAGTAATACATCATGAAAAAATAATACATCCATGAAAGTACTAATGATACAACATCATTATTATTAGTGGTAGTATTGATGACCCTCTTTTCTGCACCCTCTCCCTGGCGGCCCATGCCCTCAGCAATGCCTGGGTGGCACAGATATCTGCCATGTTGGGCACCAGCGGGGCTAATGGTGAGGAAGATGAAAGGGTGAAGATGATGAGGTGAGGCAGAAAGGACCCAAGAACAGCAACTTTGTGCTGGGAGGGAATGGAGATGGCAAGACTTCTGTGCAAAATGCAGAGAGGTTGTGTCTGCCTTTGTGGAGCCTGAGTGGGCAGGACCAGCTGCAGGAGTGGCCAGGGATTTGCCTGACTCCGGGGGGATTTGTGCGTTCAGTCAGCTCAGCCCTGCTTGGGGGGTGGGCAAACCTAGACTGGGAACTTGTCCCTCTGCCACCTCTGATTGGCCAGGTGACCATCTATCAGTGAGTGAACTCAGGCTTTGCATGGGGGAGGGTACAAGCCCATATACAGAACTGATGATTGAGTCTATCTAGAACAAGAGATATAAGATGTGATAATGTGATAGATGACCTTGTAGATTAGCAATTGTACTATATAATTACATACAGGCACCCACATAGTCTAGCTTCCTACTCACTCCATAAACATGATGCCTTTAGCTGAGACCCATGCTTTGCACTTTCTTCCTGTCACCTAGGGTCAACCTCCTTCTCGTCCTGTAATCCTAACTCATATGCCACCTCCTCCCTGAAGCCCTCCCTCAGTCCCTTAATGGGAGAGACATTTTCCTCTCAGAGCTGCCCAGCCCCAGCCCTTGGGGAAGAGCAGCTGTATGTCAATACCTCGTACTGCAGGTGTTGCCTGCTTGTGCAGGATTAATTTCTGACTCATTCTATGTTGTTCATGGGGCCCAGGGTGGGGCTTTCAGTAACCAGCAATGGGTCAGAGTTCACTGGATTTGCCTCTCTGGATCTGGAGGAAGCTGTCTGTATGCTTCTGAGGTCTCTTCTGACCCCAGCCCTCTATGACTTTTGTTGCGGAATAAAACAACGAGGGTTAAAACTAACTGAAGATACATTTACTTGTATCTCCAAGTTCATATTGTATTTCTGGGGAAAAATCGATTTACACAAAAATTGGAATAAAAAGCACTAGAATATTTTTAAAAATCAATAGTTCAACACTAACTGGTACCTATGAGAGCTAACAGAAGTCAATGTGTGATCCTGTACGTAACTTGCATCAGAGATTCACCACATGGTTGGCACACATTGGAAGAAAATCACCCCAAGTTGGATACCACTAAGGTAGGGCTGCCCAAAAGAGGCAGCCCAGGACCCAGTCCTCTCCTGCATCATACGGGTGTGGTCATGCAGGCAGGTGAACAAGGTCTCCATTACCTGGCTCTTTCAGCCTGCATCACCCCCGCCCCCCTGTCCCTCCACTCTTGCTTCATGCTTCAGTCCCAAGTTCCTTCTCTCCTGTATACTCCTTCACGCTTTTTTTTTACACTGCTCCCTCTGCCTGGAAATGCTTTCTACCTTTATTCTCAGCGTAATTCCAACTGCTCCTTCGAGATTCGGTGCAGGTATCACTTCCTCTGGGATATATCCCCCAGTTCAACCCCCCTCAGCATAGGCTGGCTCCCTGTGTTTCCATAGCAACCTGTGCTGCCTTCTAGTGCAGCCCTTTCCATATATAGAACATCAAAATTACTGTTAGAGGTCGGTCCCCCCCTCCCTCCCCCACCAGCCTGTGATTGCTAAAAGATGAATGAAAGACTTCCCGTGCTCGTTTGCATGAGCACAAGAGCGCATTCACGGGAACTTCCATGCCCCTATCCACTGCGTTCTTGGCACACCAGCTTCTACACCCAAGTCAATGCCCAGGGCTCTTACAACAGGGCCCGGCTTCCAGGGGGTAGGTCGGGAGAACTTGAAAGAAGGGCATCTCAGCAGAGAATGGCGGTTGGGGGCTGCTGGTGGGGCAGATTCCAATACATCATTTCCCCTAGTCTCTGAGGGACCCCAGGGCCAGAGGAATTGGGGCCAGTTCAGTCCAGGAGTCTACACTTTTAATGCCAACCAAACCACCGCTGCATCAGCAAAACTGGGAATGGCAACCGCTCGCTGGAAGAGTAGCAAACACTCTTTTACTTTCTTCCTGACATTGGATTTTCACAGCACTTTACAGACAAGGACGTGTGGGACCCGTGGAAACATTCTGGGACTCCAACTGAGGTTTTCCTGCCATAGGTGATGGAAAGACTCCTGGACCTAGAGGCGGCAGACCCGCTGGTCATCCTGTCTCTGCTACTTGCTAGCTGCGTGTCTTATATTCACACTTTTGATGATCTGTCTTTATCGGAAAAGTGGAAACTATACCTTACTAGTAAAGTTGTCATGGGAGTTTCCCTTTCCCTTGTGGAAAAAGCTCAGCCTGGAACTTAGTATACACTTGTCAGGAAATATGAGTTTCTTGTCCTTCACCAGCACCAAGTCCTGGATCAACTTCCTGGGCTTATTCTTCCCCCAAAGGCTAATTCTCTGAAAGCAGAAAGTGCAAAGGCTGGGTGTCACCTCCAACCACCCACCCCCAGTTTTAGATGCCCCCAGGAGAAATTTCCCCACTTCTAGGCGGAGGCTTAGCTACCTACCACCCTTCCTTCCCCTCCTAAGACCCCTTGGAAGATCACCTGAGCAGGCAGAAACTACAGAAGAAAGGCTGAGGTCTGATGCCAGGGCACCTCGTGCTGACAGTAGGAGTCAAAGACAAGTTAGCAAATGCAACGCCATTAGCCTAGGACTTGAGTTCATTGGCTTAGGGGTGATTTCATTGCTAATTTCTGCAGTTTCCAAGGGACAATCTGCAAAACACTCACAAAGAAACACATTAATGCGCTTAAGGAGGTTCTGTGCCCAATAATTTGGGGAGATTCTGGATTGAATACTATTAAGTCTGGTTCCTTAAAATGGGACTTCTCAGAGGCATTTTTTCAAAATATTCTGTGAGGAATTACAAGAGATTTTACCAATGGTGACTTAGCTAGACCAAAAAGGGGATCCCCTTTCTGACTTTGGGGTTGGAGCTCTCAGTAAGCCTTTCAACAAGAAGGTTCTCATTCCTAGTTTTTCGTGTTTTTTTTTTTTGTGGAGTAGGGAGTTTAGTAGCTGCAAACCAGTTGATTGGAGAAGCAGTGCTTTAAAGCTTTCTATATGAGGGTATGTATGAAAATTGTGTCTACTCATGATAGGACTGAAGGCCTGAATCATAATATGTCCCTTTCCACCACTTTCCGGAATTGTCCCTGTCTACTTAATGTGCTAGAGAGAGTCCCAGAGTCCAGTTCTCTGGCAAATTAGACAGAGGAAAAACCATTTCCATAGATAGCATTTAACCCATTTCCTGTTTGGGAACCAATTTTGACGCCCATGATGAATTTGTAGAGATTGCTTACATTCCAGGTCTGGCTGGGATTCATGCTAGTCCTCACGGGACTCATGGTCAATGTTCATGTCTGAGCTACCATCCAAAGAAGACATCACCCAAGTTGAGAATTAATGCAATGGGAGAGGTGAAGGGAACTCAGGACCTGCAAAGATCAGGGGATGTTGGTTATGGACCCTACTCTAGGAAACCTCACCTAGTGCCCTAATGCCTACAGGACCTTGCCTTATCTCTACTTGGGAATGTTGCTTTAATGTCGCAGGACCAGATCATTTCAATTCACAATGGAATTCTATTTAGATTGTAGCCCTCGGAGGTAATTCGGTGGTGTGCCTGTCAAATGACAATTTATTTTTGGCCACTTGCCATATTGTGTTTCCCATGTGGAAGGATTCCCAGGAATCACTGCGGGGGCGGTTGGGGGGAAGGTTCTTGCTAAAATGCAGATTCTGTTTCAGTAGGTCTCGTGGGTCCTGAGCTTCTACATATCCAACAAGTTCTCAGGGGATTCTGCTGGTTCACGGACCACACTTTGAGTAGCAAGGCTCTAAGAAGCTCCACCTCTAGTGCCTTGGAGCAGAGCAGGCTTACAATCCTGCCTCTTGTGTGGGCCGGGGCCTGGGGTGGGGGACACACACACACACACACACACACACACACACACACAACCTTAATCCTCTTTTGGATCTCCACAGCACTTTACAGTGTAAAAGCCGTTTTGCATGCATGACTCAGCAAATCCTTACCATGAAACTTCAAAGGACACTGGGTGAGTATTTTTAGCCCCTTTTATAAAGATAAAGATAATCTTCTATAAAGATAAAGATAAAGAAACAAGTTGAGAGAGGCCCCCAAGGTCATAGGGCCATGGAGCTCAAATCCAGACTTCCCAGTGCGCTTCCCATCAGACAGAATGCCAGGTGGGAGGTCACCAGACAGCAGTGCTCATCTCAGGCCCACCACCAACTTGCAGGGTGACACGGTAAGTTATGTAAGATTTCTGGGCCCCCAAAGACATGGTACACAGAAAACGTTCGATGAGATCTCAGAAAGTACCAGAATTTTGTGGTTGTCTGTGGCTGGAGGAGCTTCGCAAACTTTAATGAGCACGTGAATTACCTGGAGACCTCGTTAAAGTGCAGTCTGATTCAGTAGGTGTTTAATGGGGCCCAAGGCTGCATTTCTGACAAGTTCCTAGGTGATACCAAGGCAGTAGATCCATGGACCATGCGCTTAACGCTGGCTGTGTTTTGGGGTCACCTGAGGAGCTTTAAAAATGATAGATCTGGGTGCCATTCCCCAGGAGCTGACTCCATTGGTCTCGGGTAGGGCCCAGGCTTCAGTATTTTTTGAAAGCTCCCTGGTGATTTTAATGCGCAGCCAGTCTTGAGAATCACTGTGCTGTAGGGTTGGGCTCCTAACTGGAAACAGTCTACACTGTCAGGTAATACAGCTTCCTAATAACACTTGAGCTCCCCTGCTAGATTTTCTGGTATGAGATGAGTCATATTTACAGTTGTTACCAGGATAGGAACTACTTTTCCGCCCTTATTTTCTTTCTTCTATGGTTCTAACTCCAGAGTCCTTTGGGAATCCCACTGGGAGATGAATCTAGAAAGTTACTCTCTTGGCTACAGAAGAGAGTGGAGTCTGGCCTGTTTGTGGTAGGAAAGAAATGCCCAGAGAGCCTCTCTTTACTAACCAAATTCAGCCCCATCTGGATCAGACAGAATCATTGCCACAAGGCTTTCTTACCTTCCTAGGACATTTGGAGGTTGCGTTTATCCCAATTATTAGCTTAGAAACATGGTTCCCCAAGTGTTCACCAAGGTGCCCTGGGGCACCTCACCACACTCACAGGAGTGCCATGGGATACTTTATTTATTTTTAAAATTAATTTTTATTGGAGTATAGTTGCTTTACAATGTTGTGTTAGTTTCTACTGTACAGCAAAATGAGTCAGCCATACATACGTCCCCTCCGTTTTGGACTTCCTTCCCATTCAGGTCACCACAGTGCATTAGGTAGAGTTCCCTGTGTTATGCGGTATGTTCTCACTAGTTATCTATTTTATACGTAGTATCAATAGTGTACATGTGTCAATGCCACGGGATACTTTAAATTTTTGAGGGAAACAAGAACATGGGTTAGACCTGTGTATGCAAATTCCATTAAGTTGTATCAATCTGACTACTTAATAAACAGAACTGTCAGGCATATGTGTGTGTGTGTGTGTATATATATATATATATATATATATATATATTTATTTTTTGTCTTAGAGGTTCTTTGTAGAAGTTCCTGAGACCCTAAGGCACAGTGAGCTGAGAAGTTTGGGAACCTCTGGTTGAGAAGATGGAGGTCATATTGCTTTGGGATTAGTCAATCCTTTTGACAGTGCATTTAGGTGTGGAAACAAAGCTCGTAGAATGGGGATGGGATGTGCTGGGAGATGGAGAGGATTAGACTGATCCATCCAATAAACAAGGGAAAGTCTGATACTTGCACAAGCATCCTGAGAAGGACAAGGCAAGGGGCCTAGAGATTGAGGGAGGCCAAGAAACATGAAAGGAGAGAGAAGACTGGGAGCTGGGACTGGAGGAGATGGCGTCTGAGAAGTTCCTGATGGCGGTGTCACTGATGGACGTCTACCAGGAAGGGTGAAGATTGTTTTCTGGACCGTTGTCTTCCCCCGTGTGTGCTGACCCCTTGCTACTTCAAGTGTGGTCTGCGGATCAGCAGTATCATTTGAGAGCTTATGAGAAATGAAGAATCTGGGGCCCCACTCCAACCCCAGAAAGAGACTCTACTTTTTAAAAAAATTTATTTATTTGATTTATTTTATTTTTGGCTGTGTTGGGTCTTCGTTGCTGTGCGTGGGCTTCCCCTAGTTGTGGCGAGTGGGGGCTACTCTTCGTTGCGGTGTGGCTTCTGTTGTTGCAGAGCACAGGCTCTAGGCGTGGGCTTCAGTAGTCGTGGCACGCGGGCTTCAGTAGTTGTGGCACGCAGGCTCAGTAGTTGTGGCTTGCAGGCTCTAGAGCGCAGGCTCAGTAGTTTTGGCATACGGGCTTAGCTTCTCCGTGGCATGTGGCATCTTCCCGGACCAGGGCTCGAACCCGTGTTCCCTGCATTGGCAGGTAGATTCTTAACCACTGCACCACCAGAGAAGCCCCAGACTCTGCATTTTAACAAGATCCCCAGGTGGTTCTCATGCACACTGGGGTTTGAGAAGCACTGTGCTAGCTGAGAATTTCTCAGCTGAAATACCCAAAGGAGTTAATAAAAATACGAAGGCCTGTGTCCCACCCTCAGAAATTCCTATTTGATTGATCTAGGGAGCAGACTCACCATCAGGATATCTAAGGCTTGCTGGTATTTCTAAAGCCAAGTTTGCTAACTACAGGGCTAGTAACACCCAGTAGCAACTCTTTTTCCTTTTTTTTTTAGAGGAAACCAAAGTTCTGGGTCAGTTTGGGACCAACATAGGAGCCAATTGAAATATGTGAACCATGAGAGAGGTCAGAGGATATAAGAAATCGGTGACGACGAGAGGTATTCCTGAGGTGTGAGGGAACGGGGTAGGGGAAATTGGGTTTCCACCATATGTTGGGTAGGGGATTAAGTTAATTCCTATTTAAACATTGCAAAAAAGATGACCCCAATCGTCTGAAGAACTTGGAGACATTTAGGTGACTGATATCCAGTTATGGACAGAACTGGCTCACAAGGGTAATGAAATTCACAACAGATCTTTAGATGGTATCCAATCGGGTGATATCCACAGATCCACCTAGAAAAATGCTACATTCAGTCATCTGGGATCTGTCTCCATCAGCAAAGAATGCTCAAAGCAGTGGGACCAAAAGCACTCTCCTAAGACTAATTCTCTATTTGTTTTCAAAATGAGTCATTGTATCCCCTGGAATAGAGTGAGTGACGTCAGTGGTACCCTACCAGGACACACCAAGGCATGTATGTTCTCAAACTCCATTCTCTCCCTCCCACTGTATCTCTAACAACCCATTGATTTTTAGGGCCTCCTGGGAGAAAATATCTGTTCTTGTTCTTTGGAGCAAGTTGCTTGGAGTGGTCTTAGGAATGAAATTACGAATAGTTAGAGAAACATAAGGAGGAGCATTGTGAAAAAAAAACAGTGAAAAACAAACCCCCCAAAACCAACCCAGCCAGGCCAAGCCAATGAGTGCTCTTCCAGCCCCTCGTCCATGCAGGTCCATAGCTAAGGAAGACGATTTAGACTTGATCTAGGGGATTGAGAAGGGCCAAAATCATTGGTGCCCATAGCCCAGAGGGGGTGTTCCAGAAACCAGGAGTGAGGACCACATACCTGGGCCAGGGATGCACCATGTGTGCAGCTCTGAGTGGATGTCGGCGTGCTGGTGTGTCTTATGTACCACCAGGAACTGTTGCTCATCTGGAATGGATGGTGGATGGGAGTGGATGGGAGTGGGTAGATGTGAAATTATGACAGCAACAATTAGTCAACAGCTCGCTGGTGGGGCAAAGTAAAGATGACTGCAGATTCTTTGATATTCCTCTCCTTGAGAGGTGTGGTCTATGCACCCTCTCCTTGACTCTGGGTGGGCGCTGTGATTGCTTGACCAATAGAAGGCAGTGGAACTGTGTCTGCTTCCAGCCGCTTCCAGGTCTTAGGGACTGGCAGCTTGTACTTCCTGTCTCTTGGAATATTTGTTCTTACAAACCAGCCATCATACTGTGAGAAATTCCAAGCAGCCCCACTAAGGGGTCCACGTGGAAAGAAATTGGGGCTCTACTGAAAGCCCCAGCTGAGCTCCTAGCTGATATCTAACACCAACATGAGAGCAGAACGAGTGACCTGCTGGAAAATCATCCTCCAGGCCCAGCCGAGCCACATGAAACAGAGTCGCTATCTCAGCTGAGCCCTGTCCATAATGCAGAATTGTGAACAAAATAGGCCACAAAGTTTTGCGGTGGTTGGTTATGGTGGTTGGTTACTAGATAATTAGAAGAGGTTTTGGTATCAGGAGAGGTGCTCCAGTAACTAAAATGTAAAACATGTGACCCTGGCTTTGGGTTTGGGTGGCCGGTGGAAGCTGGAAGTCTTTGCTCATGAGGGCGTGAAGGGCAGTGAGGAAAATGCGACTGAAAGCCGGAGAAAAGAATGATGTGTGTTATGTTGTGGTGGGAAGTTTAGCAAAACTGTTGCCTAAGGTAATGTGGGAAATTGAACCTTAGAAGGATTGAAGGGCGTACCTGGCAGGTCCTTTAAGAAACTTGAAGGTCTTGTCCCACAGAAGCCTCACAGGCAATGCAAGTTAGGTGGGCCATCTGGAAAGGAAACGTAGGTGTGTTTTTTTGTCTAGTTGAATGGATTATCAATTGCGAATGCAAAATGTTTTTTTAAACTTTTGTTATTGAATTTATTTTTCCGTTAGAGAAGAATTTAATTGATTTACAAGTATTAATCGAACATCAATCTATAGTTTGATTCCAAGTTACTTAAAAGGAAGATCATTGGAATTTTATAAATACATGTACATATATGTACGTGTATATATATATAATATATACGATGGTTGAAAATTTTGTTCTCATAGACTTTATTTTTTATTAAAATTTTTTATTGAAGTATAGCTGGTTTACAATAATATATGTTATAGGTATACAATACAGTGATTCATAATTTTTAAAGGTTATATTCCATTTTTAGTTATTATAAAATGTTGGCTATATTCCCTATGCTGTATGTTATATCCTTGTAGCTTATTTTATACCTAATAGTTTGTAACTCTTAATCCACTGCCCCTACATTGCTACAATGCAAAACGTTTTTAAAGGAATGATAAAAGCTTGGACTGAAAGGGACAGAGAAGTAAAAAAATAAAATGAGGACTTAATGTATATAATCTAATATATATAATAATAATGGCCCCAAGATGTCTACATCCTAATCCCCAGAACCTGTGACTATGTTACTTTACATGGCAAAGGGGACTTTACAGATGTGATTAAGGGTCGTGAGATGGGAAGATGATTCTGGGTGAACCAAATGTAATTACAGGGGTCCTTGTAAGTGAAAGAGGTAGCAGGAGAATCAGAGTCAGAGTGATGTGCTATTTAAAAAATTCGAGCAGCTACTGCTGGCCTTGAACTTGGGAAAGAGCCATGGAACATGTGGGCTTGGCCAGAATTGGCCCACAGGTTGGATTTTCCTGGTTTAGATGATGAAGTCCTGGACCGCAAGCTGATGCCTTCATTGGATGAGACTTCTGGGGCCCTTGGGAGGGCATAAGTGTATTTCGCATAAGGGAGGAGTTGAAATAATCATGGCCAAGAGGCAGACTGTGATAGTTTAACTATGAATGCAAGTTCCTTGACATTTCTCCCATCGAGAGATGACATTTACATGCGCTCCTCTTGAATCGGTGCAGGTTCTTTGATGGATCAATAGAATATGTCAGAATTGAAGTATTGCCAGTTGCTGGACCCAGGTTTTAAGAGACTACCAACTTCTACTCTTCTTCCATTCTTCTGTAGGTTGGGATACTTGCTCTTGGAACCCAGCTACCATTCTGTAAAGAAGCCCAAGCAGCCCCAAGGAGAGGCCACGTGGAGAGGAATTGGGTCCCTTGGCCAATAGCCCTTGGCCAGTAGCCCTGGCTGAGTTCCTGATCCGTAGTAAGCACCAACGTGCCAGCCTTGGATGTGAATCCTCCATCCAGCTAAGCCCCCTGACATTGCCTGGAGCAGCAATGAGTTGTCCCCACTGAGCCCTGTCCACCTGGCAGAGTTTTGAACAAAATAAATGGTTGTTATTATTTTAAGCTACTCAGTTTGGGATGGTTAGTAATGTAACAGCAGATAACAAAGATATTTAGCTTTCTCTAACCTTTATTGTAGCCTCCTTCGATGGCACGAAACCATCTAAACCGTGATGAAGGAGGAAGGAGAAGCTGAGGTGCCTGCAGGTTCACTCCCACAACAAGGTGTCTGTGGAAAACAGCCTTGATGCAAGGAAAAGGGGAAAGAATAGGTAAGTCGGCAAGTGAGACTGGGTTCAGGCAAGGCTTTTGCTCTCATTAAATTCTCTTAACAGCCCAGGGAGTCCAGGCAGCAGTGGCCTCTCCTATCTCTCCTTCCAGATGCTCATTTAGACCCGACTACCATCGCCCTCTGCCTCCTCTGGCCCCCTAATCTTTAAAATGTGAAGCACTTCCGGGACACCGCCCTTGATCAACCCCCCAAGGACCTACTTCTCCCTACAGCCAATTGGCTGTTCGATTATTGATTTCATTTTCCTTATTTTTTCCTTGTAAACATTCTTTAATATTTAGTTGATGATTAAATTTTAGCATGACTATGTTTCATGATGACACAAACAGATGGTTCATTCAGGAAAAATTTCCATAAACCGTTTGGAACCTAATACAACCATGACTATAATGAACTTTTATCGAGCACCTAACATGTGTTATACATGCTCTGTATGATCGCACCTAAATCTTATAAGGGCCCTAGCACTCAGATAAAAGAACAGGGGCTTTGAGGCTGAGTAAATTGCTCTAAGGCCACATGTCTATAAGTCAGAGAGGGGATGTAGCTCAGGTTTTTGTGACTCCAAACCCACGTTCTTAACAATTCTCCTACACTACTTCTTAATCAGTACGAATGTTTACTGTCTATCCTTCTAGACTTTTATTTTTCATCTATAGACTTCTTTTTAATTACAAATATAGAATCAAGCATGAAAAATTAATTTTTTTGGTCACTAACTGTGTATCTTGCATTCCCTTCCATGTCACAAGGTAGGCTTCTATAAGATCGTTTTTAATTGTTGCATGACGTTCCACGGAATATGTAAAAGTATGTAGAAAATTCTTTTCCTTTTTCATCCATTATAGGGGTTTTTAGTAAGGGGAGACCCATCTTTGTTGGAGAATTCCTTGTTAGTCTTTCCAAGGGGGATGCGAGCCCCTAAATCATACCAATATGCCAAAACATGGTCATTAAACTGTGTTCTAAGGAAGGTCTGTCCTGTGTACTGTATCGGCCTTTGTTTTGGTGAGCTCTGAACTGGATAAAGAATGAAAATTTGGCAGGAGCGGGAGTGGAGAGTTGAGAAAAATGGGTTTCAGTGAGAAAGGACCAGACTGGAGTCAGTGAAATTTTGATTGGAGGAAAGGAGTGGAGGATGGAAGGAGAGAAAAGGGGGAAGAGGGGGAGAGCGAGGTGGGGGAGGGAAAGGGGGGAGGGGAGGGAAGCGCAGGGAAGGGGAAGCCAGCCAGTGGGTGCAAAGAAGGGACACTGGATACTGGGGTGATTAAGCTGTTTCCTGGGGGTTACACTGTAAACCTTCTCCATGCCTTCTACAACTCTCCAGTACCTTCTACATTGCTAACACATATTTGGGTCCAAGTGGACCCCTTTTGGCATCAAAGTTGAGGAAAGAGGACATGAACATCCTACAATTTTTGAAATGATTTCACATTGCTGGACACATGCATATACCCTATAAATTCAGCAGTGAGTGATTATTTCCTTGGAATATAACCTTAGGAGAGGAGTTTTTACATTAAGGAGTAGGAGAAGGGAGAAGTTTTTAATATATGTGAAAATTGAAAAAAAATTTATTTGGTAACATGTAGAAGTTTCTTTGATTTATTGTCTTAATGTTTCACTATTTTAGCCTGCTGTGACATCAGGATGAAAGAAGACTTTGAGATTGATAGTAAGCTCCCCCAGCTGTGTGGGCTGGCATGTCACTTCCTTTCCAGATCAAAATGTCCTCTTGGTCACTTAGAGAGGATGGCCAGAGATGTAGGTAGAGTAGATGATAGTCCATAAGTGGAGAAAGGATGGAACAAGTGTGGTCCAGGTGATACTTCCTATGAGGAAAAGGCTGATGGCAGGTGCTTCTGCACACACCTGTTCATAGGTAAAGCGGGGTGAGCCGTCATCCAACCCCCGCTTGCCAAGGTGGTGGGGTGACCTGATAGAATGGCACTATTCCGTTCTGTGGGTATTCTGTGGTGTGATAACTCTAGGTACCAAATCACGAACAGTGGCAGGAACCAGGCCCGGTACCGAGCAGGCTAAGCCCCAGAGTTTGTGGCTCTGATCAATTGTCTTAGAAACAGACCTGGGGTGCACAGTCTGTTCCTAACTCTGGGACTGTGTGTGCATTTGATTGTGCCCAGGAGTGGCTGTAGCCTGGGGACCCGCAGGGCCACTAGGCACAGAGGTAGTGCCGGGAACAGGGCAGGGATATGCTGGTCCTTGCTGAATGATTCTGACGATACACTTGTATTCTATATAAAGCAGTGCATTTTCCCCTGAAGTCTTTTTTTAATTCGTCAGACCCTTACAACAACAACAGAAGTAAAAGGGGCAGGAACTACTCCCCCGTTTAACACATGAAGTACAGGTGGGGTCCAAGCTTGCCTGGGGACAGGATGGGCCAAAGACATTTTTCTCCTAATTCCAAGCTTGGCTCTCTCCATGCGGCCAACCCTGGAGGAGGTGAGAGGGGCCCTGTGCTCTCTAGAGCCAGCTGCTAATAATCTATATTTTCTTCCCAGCTCCATTTCTAAGACAGGGCCTTATCAACTGTGGGCCGAGACCTGTAGTAAGTCATAGAAATCAGCCGCAAAACAAAAAGGAACAGAACCTAAACTAGCAGAATCCATTCAGCACGATAAGGGTTGAACCATTCACGCATTCTTGGTAAAGGGCTCCTTTTACTTACTTTTCAGCAGAGGTTTCTGCTCCCACATCTTAACAAGGAGCTGAAAACAGATTGGACAGAAGCAGTTGGGTTTTATAAGACATATCAACATTTTCTTTCTTTTTTTTATACCAGTTTTTTTAAAAAATTGAAGTATAGTTGATTTACAATGTTGTGTTGATTTCTGCTGTGCAGTAAAGTGATTCAGTTATACATATATACATTCTTTTTTTAAAAATATTCTTTTCCATTATGGTTTATCATAGGATACTGAAAATAGTTCTCTGTGCTCTACAGTAGGACCTTGTTGTTTATCCTTTCCATATATAATAGCTTGCATCTCCTAACCCCCACCTCCCACTCATCCTTCCCCCGACCCACTCCCCCTTGGCAACCACAAGTCTGTTCTCTATGTCTGTGAGTCTGTTTCTGTTTCATAGATAGGTTCATTGGTGTCATATTTTAGATTCCACATATAAGTGATATCATATATTTGCCTTTCTCTTTCTGACTTACTTCACTTAGTATGATAATCTCTAGGTCCATCCACGTTGCTGAAAATGGCATTATTTCATTCTTTTTTATGGCTGAGTAATATTCCATTGTATATATGTACCACATCTTCCTTATCCATTCATCTGACGCTGGACATTTAGGTTGTTTCCATGTAAGACACATCAATGTTTTAACATCACGTGGTGTGGAATTCAGCTGTCTAGGCAAGATTTAACATGCCAGCTCTTCCCTGTGAATTCAGGAATCACCCCAAATACCTGAATTTCAGTACTTTGAGAAAGGACTTGATATAAAGCTGTAACACGGAAGAGCCGAATCAGACTGCATGTTGGATCTCTTTCTTTTACTTTAACCTTTGCTTTCAGCTGCTTTTGTTCATTAAAAGGATACTGTCTATACATAATGGCCTGCCTCGGGGAAGCCTGCTCCTCTGCCTGAATGTTAAACCAAAGTGCCTTTGTTCAGGGAAACATCCCACCCAGTGCACCTGTGGATGGCTGTAAGAAAGAAGAAATTAACACATCCCCTCCCCGGGGCTGGCCATTCCAGGTGATATTTACAAAACTTATAGCCTTTTTACTTTACTTCCTCATCTCCTCCCCCTCTCTGTTCTATAAGAGAAACTGGCATCCAAACCCTGATGAGATGGTTATTTTGAGACGTTCGTCAGCCATCTTCTCGGTCTGCTGGCTTCTCTGATGTATTGTCCGGTAGTGCAGCGAGCAGAGCGAGCTTGGCCTCGGTAACAAAGCCACGGTGACGTTTTATCACTGCAGCCCCATCACAAGGACACAGACTTTTGCAGCGCTTCTAAGAAGATCTTTGTTTTAGAACATTTATTGACTCATTGAATATTTCACCCCCCAATAGCTTGTCTTGAAGAACTTCTCTTCAGGGATCCCAATTATTGTATTAACTATGCATGCTTACATACTTTTATCAATCTGTAATGAAAACTTTAACAATCTATTAGTAGTTATTATTTGAAAGTGGAACCTTTTTTTTTTTTTCTCTGTTGGTCTCAAACACCGCAAACAGCTTTTGCACAGGCTGGTTAAAGGTATGGTGCTGCACTGTGAGAAGCATTTTGCTTTTAACAGTTAATGGCATCCTTTTGTGACTGCCTCCTCCAGGGCTCCCTCCCACACTGTTGTAGCCAAGCTTATAAAATACACTGTTTCTTGTTTTGCATTTGTGGAAACTAAAGGAAGGTCCGTCTCACAAGGCCTCCATGTGGTTTGTTTCCTGCTGTTGCTGCCTGTGATGACTTTCCATGCAAACAAGCTATTTAAACTAAGCAAGATAATTATTTGGAACATGAATATAAATATAGATAATTACTATGTTTGTTAAAAAACAAGACAAAAGGCCCAAAATGGAGTCGATTATGCTAAGCCTGTGTCAACAAACTGAGGTTTCACTTAATCAGTGTTCCCAGATCTCCCAGAAATGGAATCTTAACCCAGTCAATCAGGGATCAACTGACCAACACTAGTTAGGTCATCTGCCTGGTACACCTCTGTCATCCCCTAAAGGAAAGTAACTTTGTAACAACAAACCGGACTTTTTACTTCCTTGTTCCCCGGCCCTTCTGCCTATATAAGTCTTATTTTGTACAGCTCCTCAGTGCTCCTTTCTGTCAGCTAGATTGGATGCTGCCCAATTCGGATGGATATTTTTGCTCAGATAAACTCTTAAAATTGTTAATAAGGCCCAGTTTATCTTTTAACATGTTAAAGAGTTTATGACAAAGTATTTTTCCCCACAACTGTGTATGATTTGTGAATCTCATAACTTTCTAGGTTGAACTAAAATGTTACGCACTCTGCTACCCAGAAAATAAATAACACATGAAAATTAAATGTTTCATTTTAAGGAGACTGTAGGCCTTTATGACTTTACAGCCTCAGATTTTCATTTTTTTTTGGTTAGCTATATTTTAAAAATGTCTCAAAATAAGTTGCATTGAAAAAATTTTTTAAAATTAAGTACACAGCAAGAAAATAAGGTACAGAAAATCCCACGCATTCAATAACTAAAATTGTGAATATTTCACAAAATAAATGCTTTAGTCACATAAAAACAGTTTAAAAAACTCTTGCTTTACTGGTACAAAGACCAAAACTCCACTTCAATTAATTAACTAAATTTAATTGTGTTAAACTATTTAATTTTGAATTTATCACTGTGAAATATCAGCAATCAGATTTGGACAGATTAATATTAAAACTCGATAATAAATATACGCGTATGTGTGTACTAGGTGGCAAGGTAAAATGTATTTCAAACCGTGGTTTGCATTAAAAAAAAAAAAAAGTTTGACAAGCGCATTTCTCGGGTTGGACAACTGTCCTGCCTGCAGGCACCACGCCGAGCTCAGAGCTCTCGCAACCCCACGCCCGGGGTGGCCTCCGAAAGTGCTTTCGACGTTGTTCGGTGTCATGGCGCCCTCTGCTGGTCAGAGGAGGCACAGTTCTGACACTAGCTCAGCCAGGGTCCCTGGAAGCCCTGAAGGTGTTTTAGGGGGACCACAAGGACGGATTTCGGGTTCGCTGGCAGCCAGGCCCTCTCTGTAGCAGCATCCAAGAGAGGATAGTGGCTGAGGATGCTCTATAAGGGGTCTGTGCTGAACCAAACCTTTGCATTCATGAAGGTAAAGTGAGCGAGGAGGTGCGCAGAGTCAGTTTATAAGAGGGTCTTGGGATTTCACTGTACAGTCTGGATTTGCTGGATAGAGAGCGCGGAGGGTTTTACTCAGGGGAGTGCTGTGATCGGCACTGCATTGCAGAGGGGTTTCTTGGCCAGAGTGAGTGCGCAGCCTGCAGCAGGGGTGCCTTGAGGTGGGCGGGCAGTTATGGGCTGGGTCAGGAAACCCAGTGGTAAGCGTTACCACCGAGCCTCAGGTGGGCGTGCCTCGTATCACTACATGCTCCGTGCCTGTGAAACTGACCTTGTGGGCTACTTCAGAGGTCTCTTGTCCTCTCTCTCCCGGTTGGGCTCAGGCACTGGGAGGTCAGAGGGAGGGGAAGAGTTTGGTTAGCGCACGACCGCCCCCTCCCCGTTCCCTCCGCCCCCCGCCCCGGCCCCCCAGCCGAACTCCTGGGCCAATTGTCAATGGCTACGTTCCAGTAAGTAAGATCACAGCTTCGGCTCTCTCTGTGTCAGGTCACGCCAGGTCCCCTTGCCCTTTTTCCTCTGGAAAGCGTAGTAGATTCCAGCTGTCGGCAGCTTCACCATCTTCTGTTGTTTCCTCGGGACCTGCCTGCACTTTTGTAAATACCCCTTTGATTGCATTCTCCCCAGTTGCATCTTTTGAGTGTAAGCTCTATCCCTTGCTAGGACCTGACCTGCGCTAGTGTTTGAACTTTACTGTCCAGGTAGTAGGGAATCATTGAGAGTTTTAGGGAGGAAGTGGCAAGAACAGATGTGTATTTTGGAAAAATCTGACCAAAGAGAGCAGGACAGCTTGAATCAGTGAGGGTCTGGGGCCGCAGACCATTAACAGACAGCAGTGGGAACCCAGGTGATAAACTGAGACCCCGAGGCCCGCAGTGTTGGATCAGGGAATGGGAGAGGGAAGTCAAGCCATTAGATGAGCATGTGAGTTGCACATATTACTAGGTAATTCACTCTAAAAAGCTGGAAATGTAATGTTTTGTTTTTTCAGGGTTGCAAAATGAGTGTGTCAAAAGTGTCACACCAAAATGTTCTGCTTTGCCCTGTCTCCCACCCCTGGCCCTTCCACATGAGCTGGGTAAGTGGCTGCCCCTTCATGATGCTGTACCTGGGCCTCTACTGGCAGTACAGCTGCATCCTTAGACAATCATACGAAGTGAAGTAAGTCAGCCAGAGAAAGGCAAATATCATACTATATCATTCATATGTGGAATCTAATTTTTAGAAAATAATATAAATGAACTTATTTACGAAACAGAAACAGACTCACAGATTTCGAAAACAAACTTATGGTTACCAAAGGGGAAACATGGGGGATGAGAAAAATTAGGAGCTTGGGATTAACATACACACACTACTACATATAAAATAGATAACGAACAACGACCTGCTGTATAGCACAGGGAACTCTGTTCAATATTCTGTAATAACCTATATGGGAAAAGAATCTGAAAAAGAATGAATATATGTATATGTGTAACTGAATCACTTTGCTGTACACCTGAAACTAACACAACATTGTAAGTCAAATATGCTCCAATTAAAAAAATACAGTGTAAACTACACATGTGAGCCATGTATGGAATTTAAAATTTTCTAGTGGCCATATTAACAAAAGTGAAAAGAAATAGGTTAAACTCAAAATATACAAAGATCTCTGATAATTCAATAATATGAAAACAACCCATTAAAAATGGGCAAAACATCTGAACAGGCAACTCACCAAAGAAGATATGCAGATGGCATATAATGTGAAAAGATGCTCCACATCATATGTCATTAGGGAATTGTAAATTGAAACAAGGAGATACCATTACACACCTATTAGAATGGCCAAAATCAGGAACACACAATACCAAATGCTGTTGAGGAAGGGGAGCAATGGGAAATTTCTGCCATTGCTGGTAGGAATGCAAAATGGTACAGCCACTTTGGAAGACATCCTGGCAGTTTTTGTTTGTTTGTTTGTTTACAAAGCTAAACATAGTCTTACCATATCATCCAGAAATTGCACTGTACACAAAAACATGCACATGAATGTTTAGAGTAGCTTTAGTTCATCATTGCTAAAACCTGGAAGCAATTAAGATGTCTTTCAATAGGCTAATGGACAGAAAAACTGTGGTATATCAATACAAAAGAATATCCTTCAGCCAAAAAAAAAAAAAAAAGGAGCTATCAAGCTGTAAAATGAGGAACCTTAAATGCATACTGCAAAATAAGGGAAGTTAGTCTGAAATGCTATGTATACTGTATGATTCCAACTATATTACATTCTGGAATGTGGCACAACTATACAGACAGTGAAAAGATCAGAGGTGTCTGGGGTTAGGAGAGGGAGAAGGGATGAACAGATGGAGCACAGGGGATTTTTTGGGCAGTGAAACTATCGTTTATGTTACTGTAATGGCAGATACATGACGTTATGTGTTTGTCAAAACTCAGAATTGTGTAGCACAGAGTAAAGCCTCATGTAAACTATGTACTTCAGTTAATAACAATCTCAATGTTATATATGGTTATATATGTAATATGGGTTCATCAATTATAACAAATGTAGCACTAATGCAAGATCTTAATAATAAGGAACTTCTGTAGGCTGTGTGTGTATAAGGGGGTGCTTGTGGGGAGGGGTATATGAGAACTCCCCGTACTTCCTGCTCTGTTTTCCTATAAACCTGAAACTGCTCTAAATGAAAGTCTATTAATTAAAGAAAACAGAAAGAGGTGAAAGTAATTTAAAAATATATATTCTTTAGCCATGTTATTTCACTATAATAGATGACTTGGTAGAAACGTGATTATCTTCTGACCTTTCTTTAAGCAAACATTCTTTTTTTTTTAATAGAAGTATAGGTGATTTACAATGTTGTGTTAGTTTCGGTTGTAGAGCAAAGTGATTCAGTTAAACATATATATATATATATTCTTTTTGTATTCTTTTCCCTATAGGCTATTACAAGATACTGAATATAGTTCCCGGTGCTATACAGTAGGTCCTAGTTGTTTATCTATTTTATATATAGTAGTGTGTATCTGTTGATCCCAAACTCCTAATTTATCCCTCCCCCTTTCTCCTTTGGTAACCATAAGTTTGTTTTCAGTATCTGTGAGTCTGTTTCTGTTTTAAAGCAAATGTTCTTTAACTTTATTTTTAAATTTTTATTTATTTTTTGTTTTTGTTTGTTTGTTTTTCAAACTCTTTTTACTGTGATGTAATGGAAGAACTACATTTTGCAATACAGCCTAGCGCATACACAGACATACAAACAACAAATGAAATAAAATCTCAGGGAACAATACTTATCCCTATTATGAATGATGTGCTCAGTTTTATTCTTTCCTTTCTGCTAAAGTCATTTCCTTTTTTTTTAGTTAAGTGATTATTTATTTATTAACATCTTTATTGGAGTATAATTGCTTTATAATTGTGTGTTAGTTTCTGCTTTATAACAAAGTGAGTCAGCTATACATATACATATATCCCCATATCTCCTCCCTCTTACGTCTCCCTCCCACCCTCCTTATCCCAGCCCTCTAGGTGGTCACAAAGCACTGAGCTGATCTCCCTGTGCTATGCGGCTGCTTCCCACTAGCTATCTATTTTACATTTGGTAGTGTATATATGTCCGTGCCACTTTCTCACTTCATCCCAGCTTACCCTTCCCACTCTCCGTGTCCCCACTCCCCAATGTCCCTGTGTCCATTCTCTACGTCTGTGTCTTTATTCCTGTCCTGCCTCTAGGCTCTTCAGAACCATTTTTTGTTTTTTAGATTCCATATATATGTGTTAGCATACATTATTGTTTTTCTCTTTCTGACTTACTTCACTCTGTATGAAAGACTCTAGGTCCATCCACCTCACTACAAATAACTCAATTTCGTTTCTTTTTATGGCTGAGTAATATTCCATTGTATATATGTGCCACATCTTCTTTATCCATTCATCTGTCGATGGACACTTAGGTTACTTCCATGTCCTGGCTATTGTAAATAGAGCTGCAATGAGCATTGTGGTACATGACTCTATTTTGAATTATGGTTTTCTCAGGGTATATGCCTAGTAGTGGGATTGCTGGGTCATATGGTAGTTCTATTTTTAGTTTTTTAAGGAACCTCCATACTGTTCTCCATAGTGGCTGTATCAATTTACATGTGTTTGTTGGCAATCTGTATATCTTCTTTGGAGAAATGTCTGTTTAGGTCTTCTGCCCATTTTTGGATGGGGTTGTTTTTTGATATAGAGCTGCATGAGCTGCTTGTAAATTTTGGAGATTAATCCTTTGTCAGTTGCTTCATTTGCAAATATTTTCTCCCATTCGGAGGGTTGTCTTTTCATCTTGTTTATGTTTTCCTTTGCTGTGCAAAAGCTTTTAAGTTTCATTAGGTCTCATTTGTTTATTTTTGTTTTTATTTCCATTTCTCTAGGAGGTGGGTCAAAAAGGATCTTGCTGTGATTTATGTCATAGAGTGTTCTGCCTATGTTTTCCTCTAAGAGTTTTATAGTGTCTGGCCTTACATTTAGGTCTTTAATCCATTTTGAGTTTTTTTTGTGTGTATGGTGTTAGGGAGTGTTCTAATTTCATTCTTTTCCATGTAGCTGTCCAGTGTTCCCAGCACCACTTATTGAAGAGGCTGTCTTTTCTCCATTGTATATTCTTGTCTCCTTTATCAAAATATAAGGTGACCATATGTGCTTGGGTTTGTCTCTGGGCTTTCCATCCTGTTCCATTGATCTATATTTCTGTTTTTGTGCCAGTACAATACTGTCTTGATTACTGTAGTTTTGTAGTATAGTCTGAAATCAGGGAGCCTGATTCTTCCAGCTCTGTTTTTCTTTCTCAAGATTGCTTTGGCTGTTCGGGGTCTTTTGTGTCTCCATACAAATTGTGAAATTTTTTGTTCTAGTTCTGTGAAAAATGCCATTGGTAGGTTTTTTTTTTTTCAGTACGTGGGCCTTTCACTGTTGTGGCCTCTCCCGCTGCAGAGCACAGGCTCCGGATGCACAGGCTCAGCGGCCATGGCTCACGGGCCTAGCCACTCTGCAGCATGTGGGATCTTCCCAGACCGGGGCACGAACCCATGTCCCCTGCATTGGCAGGCGGACTCTCAACCACTGTGCCACCAGGGAAGCCCTGCCATTGGTAGTTTGATAGGGATTGCATTGAATCTGTAGATTGCTTTGGGTAGTATAGTCATTTTCACAATGTTGACTCTTCCAATCCAAGAATATTGTATATCTCTGCATCTGTTTGTATCACCTTTAAAATCTTTCATCACTGTCTTATAGTTTTCTGCATACAGATCTTTTGTCTCCTTAGGTAGGTTTATTCCTAGGTATTTTATTCTTTTTGCTGCACTGGTAAATGGGAGTGTTTCTTTAATTTCTCTTTGAGATTTTTCATCATCTGAATATAGGAATGCAAGAGATTTCTGTGCATTAATTTTGTATCCTTCTACTTTACCAAATTCATTGATTAGCTCTAGTAGTTTTCTGGTAGCATCTTTACAAGTCTCTATGTATAGCATCATGTCATCTGCAAACAGTGACATTTTACTTTTCTTTTCCAATTTGTATTCCTTTTATTTCTTTTTCTTCCCTGATTGCTGTGGCTAAAATTTCCAAAACTATGTTGAATAATAGTGGTGAGAGTGGACAACCTTGTCTTGTTCCTGATATTAGAGGAAATGGCTTCAGTTTTTAACCATTGAGAGCAATGTTGGCTGTGGGTTTGTCATATATGACCTTTATTATGTTGAGGTAAGTTCCCTCTATGCCTAATTTCCGGAGGGTTTTTATCATAAATGGGTGATGAATTTTGTTGAAAGCTTTTTCTGTATCTATTGAGATAATCATGTGGTTTTTCTCCTTCAATTTGTTGATATGGTTTATCACATTGATTGATTTGTGTATATTGAAGAATCCTTGCATTCCTGGGATAAATCCCACTTGATCATGGTGTATGATCCTTTTAATGTGCTCTTGGATTCTGTTTGCTAGTATTTTGTTGAGGATTTTTACATCTATGTTCATCAGTGATATTAGCCTGTAGTTTTCTTTCTTTGTGACCTCTTTGTCTGATTTTGGTATCAGGGTGATGGTGGCCTCATAGAATGAGCTTGGAAGTGTTCCTCCCTCTATTGAGAAGGATAGGTGTTAGCTCTTCTCTAAATGTTTGACAGAATTCGCCTGTAAAGCCATCTGGTCCTGGGCTTTTGTTTGTTGCAAGATTTTTAATCACAGTCTCAATTTCAGTGCTTGTGATTGGTCTGTTTATATTTTCTATTTCTTTCTGGTTCAGTCTTGGAAGGTTGTGCTTTTCTAAGAATTTGTCTATTTCTTCCAGGTTGTCCATTTTATTGGCATATAGTTGTTTGTAGTAATTTCTCATGATCCTTTGTATTTCTGCAGCGTCAGTTGTTACTTCTTTTGCATTTCCAATTCTATTGATTTGAGTCTTCTCCCTTTTTTTCTTAATGAGTCTGGCTAATGGTTTATCAATTTTGTTTATCTTCTCAGCAAACCAGCTTTTAGTTTTATTGATCTTTGCTATTGTTTCCTTCATTTCTTTTTCATTTATTTCTGCTCTGATCTTTATGATTTCTTTCATTCTGCTAACTTTGGGGGTTTTTTGTTCTTCTTTCTCTAATTGCTTTAGGAATAAGGTTAGGTTGTTTATGTGAGATGTTTCTCGTTTCTTGAGGTAGAATTTTATTGCTATAAACTTCCCTCTCAGAACTGCTTTTGCTTCATCTCTTAGGTTTTGGGTCATTGTGTTGTCATTTGTTTCTAGGTATTTTTTGATTTCCTCTTTGATTTCTTCAGTGATCTCTTGGTTATTTAGTAGCATATTGTTTAATCTCCATGTATTTGTATTTTTTACAGATTTTTTCTGTAATTGATATCTAGTCTCATAGCATTGTGGTCAGAAAAGATACTTGATACGATTTCAATTTTCTTAAATTTACCAAGGCTTGATTTGTGACCTAAGATATGATCTATCCTGGAGAATGTTCCATGAGCACTTGAGAAGAAAGTGTATTCTGTTGCTTTTGGATGGAATGTCCTATAAATATCAATTAAGTCCATCTTGTTTAATGTATCATTTAAAGCTTGTGTTTCCTCATTTATTTTCATTTTGGATGATCTGTCCATTGGTGAAAGTGGGGTGTTAAAGTCCCCTACTATGATTTTGTTACTGTCAATTTCCTCTTTTATGACTGTTAGCATTTGCCTATGTATTGAGGTGCTTCTATGTTGGGTGCATAAATATTTACAACTGTTATATCTTCTTCTTGGATTGATCCCTTGATCATTATGTAGTGTCCTTATCTGTCTCTTGTAATAGTCTTTGTTTTAAAGTCTATTTTGTCTGATGTGAGAATTGCTACTCCAGCTTTCTTTTGGTTTCCATTTGCATGGAATATCTTTTTCCAACCCCTCACTTTCAGTCTGTATGTGTCCCTAGGTCTGAAGTGGGTCTCTTGTAGACAGCATATATATGGGTCTTATTTTTGTATCCATTCAGCCAGTCTATGTCTTTTGGTGGGAGCATTTAGTCCATTTACATTTAAGGTAATTATTGATATGTATGTTCCTATTCCCATTTTCTTAATTGTTTTGGGTTTGTTATTGTAGGTCTTTTCCTTCTCTTGTGTTTCCTGCCTAGAGCACTTCCTTTAGCATTTGTCGTAAAACTCGTTTGGTGGTGCTGAGTTCTCTTAGCTTTTGCTTGTCTGTAAAGTTTTAATTTTTCTGTCGAATCTGAATGAGTCCTTGCTGGGTAGAGTAATCTTGGTTGTAGGTTTTTCCCTTTCATCACTTAAAATATGTCCTGCCACTCCCTTCTGGCTTGCAGAGTTTCTGCTGAAAGATCAGCTGTTAACCTTATGGGCATTCCCTTGTATGTTATTTGTTGTTTTTCCCTTGCTGCTTTTAATATTTTTTCTTTGTATTTAATTTTTGATAGTTTGATTAATATGTTTCTTGGCGTGTTTCTCCATGGATTTATCCTGTATGGGACTCTCTATGCTTCCAGGACTTGATTGACTATTTCCTTTCCCATATTAGGGAAGTTTTCAACTATAATCTCTTCAAATATTTTCTCAGTCCCTCTTTTACTCTTCTTCTTCTGGGACCCTTATAATTCAAATGTTGACGCATTTAATGTTGTCCCAGAGGTCTCTGAGACTGTCCTCAATTCTTTTCATTCTTTTTTCTTTATTCTGTTCTGTGGTAGTTATTTCCACTATTTTATCTTCCAGGTCACTTATCTGTTCTTCTGCCTCAGTTACTCTATTGACTCCTTCTAGAGAATTTTTAATTTCATTTACTGTGTTGTTCATCATTGTTTGTTTGCTCTTTAGTTCTTCTAGGTCCTTGTTAAACGTTTCTTGTATTTTCTCAATTCTGTTTCTAAGATTTTGGATCAACTTTACTATCATTACTCTGAATTCTTTTTCTGGTAGACTGCCTATTTCCTCTTCATTTGTTTGGTCTGATGGGTTTTCACCTTGCTCCTTCATCTGCTGTGTGTTCTCTGTCTTCTAATTTTGCTTAACTTACTGCATTTGGGGTCTCCTTTCCACAGGCTGCAGGTTCGTAGTTCCTGTTGTTTTTGGTGTCTTCCCCCATTGGGTAAGGTTGGTTCTCTGGGTGTGAAGGCTTCCTGGTGGAGGGGACTGGTGCCTGTGTTCTGGTGGATGAGACTGGATCTCGTCTTTCTGGTGGGCAGGACCGCGTCTGGGGGTGTGTTTTGGGGTGCCTGTGACCTTATTATGATTTTAGGCAGCATCTCTGCTAATGGGTGGGGTTGTGTTCCTGTCTTGCTAGTTGTTTGGCATGGGTGTCCAACACTGCAGCTTGCTGGTCATTGAGTGGAGCTTGGTCTTAGCATTGAGATGGAGATCTCTGGGAGAGCTTTCGCTCTTTGGTATTATGTGGAGCCAGGAGGTCTCTGCTGGACCGATGTCCTGAGCTCACCTCTCCCACCTCAGAGGCACAGCACCAAGACCCTGTCAGCCACATGTCTCAGAAGAAAAGGAAGAAAAAAAATAAAGTAAAATAAAATAAAATAATTAAATTGAAAAATAAAAAAATTTAAAAAGTACTATAAAAAAACAAAGAAAGAGAGAAAGAAGAGAGCAACTAAACCAAAAAACAACTTCACCAATGATAACAAGCGCTAAAAAGTATACAAAAAAAGAAAAAAAAAACAGAGAAAACCCTAGGACAAATGGTAAAAGCAAAGCTATACAGACAAAATCACACAAAGAAGCATACACATACACACTAACAGAAAGAGAAAAAGGAAAAATATATATATATCTTTTGGGACGTCTGAGGTCTTCTGCCGGCGTTTAGTAGGTGTTCTGTAGGAGTTGTTCCACATGTGGATGTATTTCTGATATACTTGTGGGGAGGAAGTTGATCTCCACGTCTTACTGCTCCACCATCTTGAAGGTCCTCCCCTGTTTTTTAACTTTAAATACTTTCTTTCTTGCCTTTAGACTTGCGTGTATCATCTCCATGTCATCGGCATATCACTACTGTGAAGGAGGCTGGAAGGCCATTATGGTCTCCAATTTTAGAAGGAGTAAATGTTTGTGTGATCTCTGACACCTAAATTCTGATGTTAGGCTGTCCAACAAACATGGATCTGAGGAAACGAGATCTGAGGAATTAGAAGCCAGGTTGCCCCCAACGATTTAGGCTCCTCTTGTCACTGAATAAACAGGAAGAAAGGAGTCACCTTACTGGTTAGGGTGATTGATCCTGATTACTCTGGGAAAACTGGGCTGCTGGTACTCAGTGAGGGTAAACAGGATTATGTCTGGAATCTAAGGGGTTTCCTGGAGCATGTCTTCTTACATGTCTTATTAGTCCCTTGCCCAGTAGTTTTAGTCAACGGAAAACTGCAGCACCCAATAAAGAACACAAAGGACTCTGATTCCACAGAAATGAAGGCTCGATTGACCCTCACGGTGAAGGAGCACATCAGCTGAGGTACTGGTAGAGGGTAGGGGGAACTTGGAATGAGTGGTAGAAGAAGGCAACATGGTTACCAAATTAGACCTAGTGAGTAGCTATGGATTCAAGGAGTGCATCAGTTGACTGCTTAACTTTTTCTTCCCCACTCCTGCCTTTTCCTCTAACCCCCTTATATGAATAACACTGGGAATGGCTTAAAAAAGAGCTTCAGGGACTTCCCTGATGGCATAGTGGTTAAGAATCCACCTGCCAATGCAGCGGACATGGGTTTGAGCCCTGGTCCTGGAAGATCCCACATGCCGTGGAGCAACTGAGCCAGTGCGCCACAACTACTGAGCCTGCGCTCTAGAGCCCGCGAGCCACAACTACTGAGCCTGCGTGCCACAACTACAGAGCCTGTGCTCTGCAACAAGAGAAGCCACCGCAATGAGAAGCCCGCGCACCGCAACGAAGAGTAGCCCCCGCTCGCTGCAACTGGAGAAAGCCCACGTGCAGCAACAAAGACCTAACGTGGCCAAAAATAAATTTAATTAATTAATTAATTTTTTTAAAAAAAGGAGTTTCAGTTGTGGGTATGACCACATTGACCTAACTTGTGATGATTCAGAAGCTGATAATTTTTTATATTTCACTTCGGATAGAGAATACAGATTTCTCACCCCTGGAGGAAGACCATGACCCAGAGGGATGGAAGACTGGGATGATGCTGGATGGCTTCTATTACCCCTCAAGAGACACTGGAAAGAAATTGGATGGTGGGAAGGGGTGAGGTCAGGGTATCTATTCCCTGGTTCCTCCCTTCTGGGGTCACCCGGCCTGACTTTTTTAAAAAAACTGAAGTATAGTTGATTTACAATGTTGTGTTAGTTTCAGGAGTAGAGCAAAGTGATTCAGTTACACATACACACACACACATATATGTCTATGTACACACACACATATATATTCTTTTTCAGATTTTTTTCCATTATAGGTTATTACAAGGTATTGAAATATAGTTCCCTGTGCTATGCATAGGGTCCTTGTTGTCTATCTATTTTATATATACTAGTGTGTATCTGTTAATCCCAAATCTTAATTTATCCCTCCCCCCTTTCCCCTTTGGTAACCGTAAGTTTGTTTTCTATGTCTGTGAGTCTATTTGTTTTATAAATATGTTCATTTGTATCTTTTTTTTATGATTCCACATATAGGCGATGTCATATGATATTTGTCTTTCTCTGTCTGATTTACTTCAATTAGTATGATCATCTCTAGGTCTATCCATGCTGCTGCAAATTCGCCTGACGTTTTCTTGACAAAGGTCATAACTCCTATGAAATGGCCCTCTCCACAAAGCTCTCTCTGTGGGTTCTGGTAATCATTTCCTCCTCTTGTCCCTTCAAGCCTATGGGTGGTAAAGGGTGTATCCTACTGTTAGCAGCCCTGGGGTTCTGCACTATGCCTTGGGATTTCGCTGTCCTCTGCCCACATCTTTGTAAATAACTGCATTACGTTTACTTCAAATTGCTAAATTTGAATGCGTCCTATGTTGCTTATTAGAACCTGATTGACACAGCATGGCTCCCAAGTTGACCCAAACATTAAAATTCTTTTTTTTTTTTAGATGTTGGGGGTAGGAGTTTATTAATTAATTAATTAATTTTTGCTGTGTTGCGTCTTCGTTTCTGTGCAAGGGCTTTTTCTAGTTGTGGCAAGTGGAGGCCACTCTTCATCGCGGTGCGTGGGCCTCTCACTATCGTGGCCTTTCTTGTTGCGGAGCACAGGCTCCAGACACGCAGGCCCAGTAGTTGTGGCTCACAGGCCTAGTTGCTCCGCGGCATAGGGGATCCTCCCAGACCAGGGCTCGAACCTGTGTCCCCTGCATTAGCAGGCAGATTCTCAACCACTGCGCCACCAGGGAAGCCCGACCCAAACATTCTTGAAAGAATTTGATGTGGGAGAGACATTCTTTTCCTTGCAGGATATAAATGAATGAGCATGCAATTCTGATGGTCAAAGGCAATTATCTTACAGCCTTGAAGGAAACTGGCCCTATGTTATGTAAGTCAGTTCAGAGAGAATTAAAAGAATGCTGATCCTTGCTGACATCATAGAACTATCACATCAGCAACCATGATCCTACACTACTCCTGGGCTTTCAATCATGTGCTCTAGTAAGTATTTTTATTGTTTTAGCCACTTTGAATTGGGTTTTTCTAGCTTTTGAAGCTGAAGGTAACTTAACCAATAGATTATCATAAGTAGAATTGATGGGTCAAGGGTACCTACCTTTTAAATTTCTGAGGAATTGCTTTCCAAAAAGGCTGTGCTGATTCACACATCCATCCATCCAGTGAGTGAGTCTGTTTCCTCACACCATTGCCTATTATCTATTTAATTTGTGCCTTCCTGATGGGTGGAAACTGAATTTCATTATTGCTTTGATTGGCATCTTGCTAATTACTGGTATGGTTAACTATAATTACTTCTACTTACTGGATATTTACATTTTCTTCTCAGTGAAATGCTTTTTACATCTGTCACTCATTTTTCCTATAGAATTATTTGCATTTTTCTTACTGATTAGTAGGAACAATTTAAAAACTTTGAATATTAATTATTAGCTTGTTAGACGTGTTGCAAATATTTTCTCCCAGGTACCTTATCTTTTTAAAATTTTTTTAATTAATTAATTTTACTTTTTTTTTGGCTGTGCTGCGTCTTCACTGCTGTGCGCGGGCTTTTTCTAGTTGCGGATAGCGGGGTCTACTCTTCGTTGCGGTGCGCGGGCTTCTCATTGCGGTGGCTCCTCTTGTTGTGGAGCGTGGGCTCTAGGCACGCGGGCTTCAGTAGTTGTGGCTCGTGGGTTAGTTGTGAGCATGTGGGATCTTCCTGGACCAGGGATCTTACCCGTGTCCCCTGCATTGGCAGGCAGAGTCTTAACCATTGTGCCACCAGGGAAGCCCCAAAGGTACCTTATCTTTTAACTTTCTTCCATGGTGTGTTTTGTCCAAGTTTGCCCCAAATTCTAAAATTTTGATGATGATCACCTTACCATCTTTTCTTTCATGGCTTTGCATTTTGTGTGATCATTGCGCAAAGGCTAAAAGTACTCTTTGTATGGGAATTTCAAACTTTAGGCGTTTAACCTTACAACCTTTCCTTAAGTGTTGTACCACAAGCTGTCCAATTAAAGTTTTACTGTTTGCTTTTTATTTTTTGGTTGCACATCGTAAGTGTACAACTTGGTCAATAGCTGTTTTAAATTTAGAAAAATACCCCTTTATGTTTGTCCTGTGTAGTTGTTTCTTTTGTCTTAGTGCTTTTTTTTTTCTTTTTTTTTGCGGTACGCGGGCCTCTCACTGTTGTGGCCTCTCCCGTTTCGGAGCACAGGCTACAGACGCGCAGGCTCAGCGGCCATGGCTCACGGGCCCAGCCGCTCCGCGGCATGTGGGATCTTCCCGGACCAGGGCACGAACCCGTGTCCCCTGCATCGGCAGGCGAACTCTCAACCACTGCGCCACCAGGGAAGCCCTGTCTTAGTGCTTTTAATGCTTCTACTTATTTCTGCCATTTTGGTGAGTAGTTTGGAAGTTATTTTTGTTCATTTGTCCTTCATTTTCATGAGAGAGAGGAAGTTGTTAAAGAGCATCTTGGGCCAACTCCTAAAACCTGGGGTTTCATGGAGAAACTAGCTTTGGGGAGATGTGATAGGTCAGCCCACAGGGATGCAAGTCTTAGACAATGGGCTTGGGCTGTTTGGAGGCGCAGAGGTTTGGGCAAGTTCAACTACATCATCCCACCCACGTTGGGTACAGTGCGTACTGCACAGGCTGCCCTGGGAATTTCCTTGGTATTTTCCCAAATCGACCAGAGTACCAAAGGCTCCATGCTATTCTTTGTGGTTCATGATACCTATTATGTTGCCCCATTAGTTGAACCAAGGTGAGTGCCAGTTTTTTTCCAGTAGCAATACCCAGCCCAGGCTGCCAGTCCTGCCTGAAGGTAGCCATGATAGAATCGAAGCTACAGTGACTTTGGTCCTCTTAGGAACCCCAAGGGCACTGGTGAACACTGCAGCAGAGAGCCCTGGATTAAGCCTAGTTCTACGGATACCATGAATTTGGTTCTGTGTATTTCTCCACTGTGGGGGCCAGATAACCTCTACTGCTTCATGCTTTATTACCTGTGATTGTCAACTTGGTTACATGAAGAAGTCATTGCGGAGATTGTGAAGAGGTCTAGAGATTCCAGTGGTTTCCACTGATGTTTCCTCGACTTATTAAGATGATGGACATGTTAAGTGAGCAGACTGGTGGGACTTGTTACCAAACAAGGGTGGATGGTGCTATCTTAGAACTTGGAAATTGGAATCTGGACTTAGTGATCCCTTAGTGATCTCTTCAAATTATTTGCATGTCTAGGACCTTTGGCTTTATGAATACTTACTTGAATTCAATTCAAGCCACACTTAACAGTGTGCGTAATTTTCATTGTTCTAGGTGACAATAAAACATTAATGGAATCTGGCAAACTGGGTTATGTTTATAAACCACATTCTTTACTTCTTATAATCAGCGTGAATATTAACAGTCTTCTCAAATAGAGCTAAGGGATCATGTAATCATCCACTCTGCTCTAAGACAAAAGTTCTGGTCCATTTCTTTAGTAGATGGGCTCTCTGCTCTTCAGTTACGCACCCCAGTGGCTCAGTTCTTCCTTCTTACCATCATCAGTACTATTCCTTCTCATTTCTCTGATACTCATTCACACTAAAGTTGAAACTGGGCACTTTAGAATGGATGCAGATGGCTGATCATTCTGGGAATGCTGGTTTCTCTGAAGGTTGGGGAGCCAGGAAAACGTCAAGATCAAGTGGAATAAGAGGCTGAGGCTAAAGAAGACACGTGTCACCATCATACGTAGGCTTTTGCGATCTTTATCTGGGCATGGAAAATCCAAGCTATACACCAAAGCTTTTCTTCCTTCCTTCCTTCCTTCCTTGCATCCTAGTTTCCCGACCAGGGATTGAACCCTTGCCCTCGGCACTGAGAGTGTGGAGTCCTAACCACTGGACAGCCAGGGAATTCCCCCGCCCCTTTTTTTCCTCAAGAGCTTTAAAAAATATACATTGTATTATTTTATTCTACCCAGCTGCAGTACGTTGTCACAACCCTGGAAATTGACATTGATATTGCAATATTAACTGAAATACAAGCCTTATTCAGAATTCGCCAGTTTTACATGTACGCTTCCATTAAATAATTTACCAACTCAGGTGAAAAGTAACAAAACTATTAATAGTAGATCTTAGCGTCCACTTTTTTTTCCCCCCTCAGGCCCATCCCCTCCGAAAAAGGTCAGAATCTGAGAGTCAAAACTTGCTCAGAACTGAAAATAAAAAATCAGCCCTGCTATTAATCAGCCTGGGAGGACAGACAAATAAAGCCTGCTGAAGAAGTGAATAGAAAACACCGTCTCTCCCCAGGTCCCACAGCCATTGTAAAATGTCATAATGACCTCCGTCTTCTTTAAGTGACTATTACTTTCTTGCATGTGATAGCACCAACCTGCTCCCAAAGGCTTTTTTTTTTTTTTTTTTTTTTTTTTTTTTTTGCAGTACGCGGGCCTCTCACTGCTGTGGCCTCTCCCGCTGCGGAGCACAGGCTCCGGACGCGCAGGCTCAGCGGCCATGGCTCACGGGCCCAGCCGCTCCGCGGCACGTGGGATCCTCCCGGACCAGGGCACGAACCCGTGTCCCCTGCATTGACAGGCGGACTCTCAACCACTGCGCCACCAGGGAAGCCCCCAAAGGCTTTTGAATCAATGGAAATACAGCTGTCTGCATGTGTCCCTTGGGCCCTCGGAGATCTCCAGGGCTGACGCCTCATCTCCACCTTTGCGGTTCATGTGCCCCGCGGACTACACTCTGTCTTTTCACAGGTCTGAGCATCAGTTCAGCAGAGGAACCCGTCCTGAGGTCTAAGTATCAGTCCTACAAGTTTCCTCCTTTGAGCTTCTAGATTCTTCTGTTTCCTCTTGATTCCTTCCCACATTGGGTGCTATCTGGGATACCTCGGGCATCCTTTTTACTCTCCAGCCTTCTAACATGTGTGTTACCAGTTTCTTGTGTTCGATTCCCTTTGTTTGCAATTCCTTGTGTGGGTTCTGCTTTCCAGACTGGATCCTGATTGAAACAGAGACCTAAGGAATTTGGGGGCCAGAAGATGGAGCCTTTTCGATGCTGTTTCGTGGTAAGCATCCCAAGAAAGGGGATATGTTGACTGACGCATAATGGAGAGACTCTTCAGCTGGGCGGAGGGGACTCAAGGGGTGACGATGGGGCTGAGCTTGGCTTTGAACAGAAGTGTCTAAATTCCTGACCGCACTCTAGAAACCAAAAGTGATGGGACTGGGGCCTCAACAGGAAAAGACTATGTCCCTCTAAGGCCAAAAAGGAGATGGGGGTGAAATGTATGAGAGGCTGAGCAAGGAGACTCTTTTCAAGGTTGGGAAGAGGGGCTCATGGAGGTGCTTGCCTGGAAGGTTCTGTCTTATTCTTTGCACTTTTTTTCCAGGTGAATATGAAGCTGTAGGTGCTTCTAATCTGCCTTCTGAAACTCACTTCAGTCAAGTTAACTCGTCTCAGAAAATTTTTATGCGGGACCTCAGCAGATTGTGTGTGTGTGTGTGTGTGTGTGTGTGTGTGTGTAACAAACATATAGAAAAATAACTTACCATTTGTTGAGAACCTACAAATGGCCTGCATGACTGGAACAGAGGGTGAAGGGTAAGTTGGCAACTGGGGCTCAGTTTTTGGAGAAATCACTACCTACCTCATTAGTCCTTGGGCCGGTCAGGAGTCCACTCTATTTGGGGGTAGCAGAGACCAGGATTATCTCAGTTAAGGGTGTGTTGCTCAATGCCTGTGGCTCCCAAGAGGATACAGGTGCATCTCTGAGGGGCTGAAAGAGTGGGGGAGCAGCTTTTAGCCTAACCCTCCACTCACGGGCAGACCGAAGTGGAACAGTTGGGTGGCCAGAAATGCCATATAGCTCCTGCCTGAGCCCACAGCTAATTTTGCCGTCACAGGACTCTCTTAGTGAAACTGCAGTGGGCAAGCTTCCTGGGCCCAGGTGATGGATTCCCTTCACTTAGAGCCTGCATGTCCAGTTCTAGCTCCAGAGTGACACAGCAGGGGAACTGGGATCTGGGGAAGTCCCTCAGTCTCCCCTTCCTGAGCAACCCAGGGTCTGTCATTAACCCTGTTGGTAGGGCTTGACTAGGTGCTTACTTCTCAGGGAGCCCAGACAGGTCCTCCTCATACTGATGCCGTGATTTCTTCATCTGAGCCTCACCGGATCTTCTGGCAGGAGGATCTGGCCTTCTTCTTTCATGTCGTAAGATTGTCACGCCCCGCTGAGGAAGCTGGCTCCTCCCTATGCTCTCCAGATAAGTGTTCCCCACTCCACCAGAGCCCGTCACTGCTCTCGGGAGCTGCTTGAGCTGCGATTCAGTCCCCTGCGCTTTTGATAAAGGTTCTTGCCAGCGGGTGGCTGGAAGGTCCCTTGACTCTTACGCATCCCTCTTTGCTGTGTTTAGGGCTGGCGCCACGCCAGGCTGGGTCCATGTCTTGTCCTGTGCAGAGTTGGCTGCTTCTTACTTGGGGAGCTGCTAGGATCCTGGCAGAGTTGCCTTGGCTCGGGTCCCTCCCCTGTTCCCAGGCAGACAAATTTGCCAGTGGGAGTGGGGAGGGCTGCTGGGAGGAGAAGGCACAGACATCAGGGAACTGTATTTAAGGTCAAAGGGTATTTAAGGTATTTAAGGTCAAAAGTCATGCCTGGCCTTGGAACCCCTAGGGGGACACTGTCCCTGGCTGGATCTCTGGGTGGAGGAAACTTCTGCTTGATACCCCTCCCTAAGGTTGCCTTGAAGTTTTGTCCCAGGAGGTGGCCTAGATCTTCTGACGAGGGCTTGGTATCAGGCCAGGCTTCCCAGCTCCCTGCCCAGAATCAAGACCTTAAGAACCAGTATCCTTGGGAGGGTCTGGAAATGCCTCCTGAGACTCAGATCTCGTATCAATGTCCTCACAGGTGCCGAGACAACCCCGCTATGGCAGAAATTATGGAAGCCTCTGGACCAGTCTATATAACAGGTAATGTTGGGATGGGGTCTGGAGGCTGGGGACACTCATGCCTGTCTCTTCTGGACACCCCAGGCTTCTCTGTCCCTCCCTGTATATGGACCTTACCACCAAATGCTGTCCATGTCCCACTGGACCGCGAGGGTGAGGACCATTTCTTTTTCACTGCTGCAGCTCTAGATCTAGCCTTGGGCCCAATACAAAGTGGCTGTCAAAGTTAGTAGCTGGGCCTTGACACATGTGTCCTTATGGGGATGAGGGTTTAACTCATTAACGGTCTAACTCTTAGACTAGTTACAGGCTTGTCCTCCTCACCAGAGCTCATAGTTTTACTGGAAAGAAAGGCTGAGCTGATGGGCCATGTGAGAGCTGCCAGTTTTGATGTGTAAACCCTGAACCGTCCTTCCTGAAAGTCCTGGAGTAGATAATCTTTCTCCTAGCGTCTGATAAAGCAACCTTAATCGTGTTTCTTCATTATTCTTTTCTATTTAAATAGGAATGGATGAGCCTTGGACTGGAGAATGCTTTGACTTGAATCAGCAGGCGTGGATCCTTAAGGGTCACACCCTCGTGACAGCTCCACTGAACAACAGTGTGACTCCAGGTAGGTGAGCGGTCACCATGCGGTTGATCTTTGTGATGTGATCCCCCACACATCATTGCGGCTGGGATACTGGTATCCAGCCTTTGGTTAAAAGTGTGGCTTTATAACAGAGCTCACCTGGAGGGGGAAGAATTCCACACCTGCCTGGGAAGGGGTGTCTTGGACCAGGGCAAAGAGAGCAGAGAGAGTGGAGTGGCGTTCTGGGGAGCAGTGATCTGAAGGCCTGTCTTAGGGAAGAGGAGTGGCTTGTTCTGCCAGACTTCTGGTGTCCTAAGAGGACTAATGGGTTGGATAGCACAGGAAGGCAGATTTCAACAGGACATTAGGCAATACTTGTCAGTGAACAGGGCTCTCCAAGGCTCAGGGGGGTTGCTTGGGGTTGGAGCTTCTCACCTCCAGGTGTTCAAGAAGAGGTGTGAAAATCTTAAGGGTGGCGTCTGCCCTCTGATGAACTCTTTGTGTTCGCTCCATTTCTTAGGGCAGTGATTAGTGCTTGGTGTGAATGAATGAATGAATGAATGAATATGGGGCTGGCCACTTTGTGGGTCTGGGGTAGTAGGGATTATACTCTTAAGATCTCTTCCAGCCTTACCTGGAAGATCCTGGTCTTTCCTGACTTCCAAAGGGCACGGACTGTGTGCGTTGGTGGTATGTGGCGAACACAGCTGCCTTCCAAAGGGGCACTGACACCATATCCCCTCTTATCTAACAGTCACTGTCACTGTTATGCCATGCAAGAATCCAGGCTCTGTTGAGGAAGACAGAGGGGTTCCCATTTATTTGGGAATAGAGAATCCAGAAATGTGTCTGTATTGTGAGGACGTCGGAGGACAGCCCAAATTGCAGCTGAAGGTGAGTGACTGAGAAAAATAATGTAGAAAAACCTCAGTTTCTTTTCTGAGAACTTGATTTGTTAGGAAATCTAATTTTATAATTAAAAAAGAAATATCCTCCTGTTCTTAAGCCTACTTATCCCTTCCTCCTTTAGAATAACATGCCTGCAATAGACTTTAATTTGATTTATCCTGCCCCTCGCTAGTTGAGGGCTCGTCTTTCTTGAATATTGAGACATTCTAGCCGTTGTTTGTTTGTTTTAATTGGGGTATAGTTGCTCTACAATGTTGTGTTAGTTTCTGCTGTACAACGAAGTGAATCAGCTATGTGTATACATATATCCCCTTCCTCTTGGGCCTCCCTCCCACCCCACCCCCCATCCCACCCATCTAGGTCACCACAGAGCACCGAGCTGAGCTCCCTGTGCTATACAGCAGGTTCCCACTAGCTATCTGTTCTACACATGACAGTGCACATACGTCAGTCCCAATCTCCCAATACATCCCACCCCCCGTGTCCACATATCCATTCCCCACAGCTGCATCTCTATTCCTGCCCTGCCAATAGGTTCATCTGTACCATTTTTCTAGATTCCACATACATGAGTTAATATACAATATTTGTTTTCCTCTTTCTGGCTTACTTCACTGTCTATGACAGACTCTAGGTCCATCCATGTCTCCATGAATGTTTATTCAAATATATTCTCTCCTTCATTCTGCCTCCCCTCTCCTTTTCGAATTCCTATTCATCAGTTATTGGAACTTTGAGATCTCACTTCAATGTCTCACCTGATTTCTCATACTTTCTGTCCTTTTTTTTTCTTGTTGCATTCTGGGAGAACTCGTTGGTTCAACATCCCAGGTCCTGATTACCTTTTAATTCACACGCTAAATTATCTGCTACATTATCTTTCTATTCTGTTTTTATGAAATTTCAGTCTTTATTATGCTAATTCTCAAGCTCTCTAGTTGGTTTTGCGTTTTTCTTCTTTATAACTGCCTGTTAGTAAAAACTTGTTTCTGAAACTTCTGTTTACTGCAATTCAATTTAATTCAACTCAATATAATCCAAGTCAGCAAATGTGTGTGTTCTTACTGGCCTCCAGCACTGTTGTGGGCATTTGTGTATCATCAGTGCACAGAATGGCAGAGTCCTGCCCTCCTGGGGCTTGCATTCTAGTGGGAGAGGAGAAATGGTCCACAAGAAGTATAATCATGGGTAAATCTGTGGCATGTGAAAGGGTGTTATGTCTCCTGGGAAAGAACGATTAGAGCCGGCTTAAGAGACTGGCAGTGCCAGTAACAGCTGGGGTCTGGCTGTGTGGTAAATAGTACAGCAGGCATTATCGCAAAGGTGAGATTTTAGCAGATGGGATAGGAGGCAAAGGAGTGAGCCAGCAGTGTCCAGTGAGGGCAGGTTCAATCAATTCAAATTGTTAGAACGTTTTGAATAGAAGAGTGGCATGAACGGACATATGGTTTTTTAAAAAATTATTTATTTATTTACCTACTTATTTATTGGATGCATTGGGTCTTAGTTGCGGCGTGCGGGATCATTCGTTGCAGCATGAGGGATCTTTGTTGTGGCGCGTGAGCTCCAGAGCGCCCGGACCCAGTAGTTGCTGCGCATGTGCTATTTAGTTGTGGCCTGCAGGCTCAGTAGTTGCCATGTGCGGCCTTAGTTGCCCTGCGGCACATGAAATCTTAGTTCCCCAACCAAGAATCCAACTGGCATGTCCCGCATTGTAAGACAGGGATTATTTTGTCCGCTACTTGATAGCCTCGTGTGAAGGGCAAAGGGGAGAGTCCTGTTGGAGGCTTTGAGGTGATCCAGGTGTGATCTGATAGATATGGGGATAGCATGGAGGTAGGAAGAAAACGGTCAGATTCTGGAAATATTTTCAGTTGAGTCAATGGGCTTTGCTGACAGAGTGAACGTGGAGTGTGATTAAGAAGATGAGGACCGAACAGTACAGTTTCAGCTCTGTAAGCAAGAGCTGCGTGGTGTTGACCCTGCAGGCTTTGTTAAGACTTTGAATTTTGTGATAATTAGAAAATCATTCAAGACATTTAAGCCGGAAGGTAACGTGATCTTATTTATTCATTTTTTTATTTCAGTTTACAGTTAACTCAATTGCTTTGTGGAGAATGGGTGGTAAGGATGGAGCAGGTGTAGGGGAGGGAGTGAGAAGTGGCTCAGTTCAGGAAAGATTTTGGAAATAGGGCTCACAGGCCTTGCTGCTGGATTAAATGTGGAGGGATCTAAGAAAGCAATATCAAGGATGAATCCTAGGTTTTTGGCTGCCCAAAGAATTGGCTAGATTAACTGGAAGTTATTAACTGAATAAAGGAATCTTTTGGGAGAATTCCCCCTACTCAGGGTGGAATGTGGCTGAATTATGGACCATTCCTGTGTCTCTTTGGGGAATCTTGGACATAATGCAATTTACTTAGAAATACTTATATTACCTAAATAGAATGATATGTGAATATATAAATATATACACCCACAAATATACTTCTATATTCAATATAGAAACCTTTTCTGATTGTTCTATATACTTTGCTTTTTTGAGTGCAAGTCCTTTGATTTGTTAGACCCTCTTGTGCCTTTTTCGTGGCTCTGACCTTTCTCATATGTTTGGCAATTAATTGGAAACCCAAGCACCCCTGCCCTGGCGGTCCTTTGCCAGAGCAGTGGTTCTTGCGGGAGGGGGGCTCTCACGGATGAAGCTTTGGTGAGGGAAGACCTTGGCTTCCTGCCGCAAATTTGCATTTCCTTCCTTTTCCTGGGGGTGGAGTGGTCCCCGCAGCCTCTTGTGCGGGGAGAGTTCCAATTTGTCATTCAAGGGTGGCCACTTGTTCATGCACCTGTGCCTTGTGTCACTCCATGCCATCTCTGGAGTTGAGGGTGGGGGGCAGGAAGGTGACGTTTCATGCGTGCTCACTCTGTTGTTCCTTTGAAATGGGTTTTTCTAGGCTTGCTCTACTAGACGGATAGGGTTGCTCAAACTTCAGAACATTTACATGTTGTGTACAAGTAATGTTGAACTACTCAAACAGCCTGTGCTTCTCCTTCTGGCATTTTCTGTCCCATTTCAGGACCAGAAAATACTGGATCTGTACAACCGACCTGAGCCCATGGAGCCCTTCCTTTTCTACCATGGCCGGACAGGCAGTACCTCCACCTTTGAGTCCGTGGCCTTTCCCGACTGGTTCATCGCCTCCTCCGAACAAGGCCAGCCCATCTTTCTCACTTCGAACCTGGGGAAAATATACAGTACTGCCTTCCGCATAGATTTAAGGATTTAACTCAGCCTAGAGGTGGCAGCTTGGTCTTATAATTTCTCGTTCTCAGCGTGTCTTCATCTGGATTTTCTCAGCGTCATTGCACATTGATGCTGAGAGGTGGGCTTGGCCCTGTTCTCATCTTATTTTATGAACGGAGAAGAAGCAATGACCTCGTGGCACCCAAGGAATAGAATGTGGGCTCGAAAGCAGGAGGGAGGCGGTGACGTGTGGCTCTCCTTTCAAGCTGAAACTGTACATCTCTCAAGCCATCTGTACACGGACATCGGGACCCAGAAAACATCTGTCCCAGGGTTGGTTATGAAGAACCACGAATTCAGAGTTCACCCGTCTTACCCGAGATCCTGGGACTAGCATGGAGCTGACCTTTGTTTTTGTTTTGCTTTGTTTCCTTTCCTAATGGGATTACGCTTCCCATAATCTCTCTATGTTTCCAGTGTATTGTAAGGGGTGTAATATATCCTTTTAAGGGTTAGGAACTTGTAAAGAAAACCAATTCTTCATTAAATTACTTATGTCTAATTCTAATAATCTGTTACCATAAAACCAAATATAAACTCCACGTGTTTATACGATAAGAAAGCTAAAACAGTTACAAAATGAAATAGGAAACAAGGAGTAATCTGAAATTACCAAGAGTGATGGAATAAGGACACCGCAGTGGGTAAGTCTGGCACTGGGGCTTAGCTGAGGGGAGAAGGGCCCTTATCAATGGTGATAGGGTGGTGGGAGGGATAGCGCATGTAAAAGGCACCACTATTTGACTACTTTCTGTATAGTCTCACAGCCTTGCTTTCTTTTTTTTCTTTTAGCCATTCTCACCATCCACATACTTCCTTTAAAAACTGCAGTAAAGTTGCCTTTTTTTTTGAACAGAGAGCCTAAATTTCCCACCAGCCATGCTTCAGATGATATATTCTGATGAAATGAAATAACTGACCTCGGGTATAATTGTAGCTCAGATGTAGCTCATGATGTAGCTCAGATCTGGTTCTGCATATCATAGATTTCTTATTTTGACAATACCACAAATGCAGAAAATTATGTTCGCTTAAATACAGTCCACAAAATAGCACCAGTAACGTAAATTTTTTTAAAGAACTTTTGGACAACCAGACCACATACGCTACTGGGCACGCTAGTGAGCAATCAGTCAGCCCTGATCTAATGCAGTGTCTCTTGATTCTCAAAAGTTTTCTTCTTCAGCGAAATTTATTTTTAACATGCAGCTTTATAAAAGTCAACATTAAAGTGAACACCAAGCTAATTAGTTCCGGAATATCGAGTAGAAGAATTAGTCATTGGATATTTAGTACTACGCTCGGTGCTAATAACTGGTGACAGGTTGTGACAGCTGCCAGTTTACATTGCTGCTTTATCAACTGTTCCGTCTGACGATGGGGATCCGATGACACATTTGCACGTGACGTGATCGTGCATCTCCATCCTCCCAGGCTGTGTGATGATTCAGTTTTCCCATCTCCTTTCTCTACTGTGAAATCTTTGTTCGTGCGGGCACTGTGACACCCTGGATTGTTACTTGGCATGTGTAGACACTCACACGAAGCTCTAATATGAGCCCTGGTGCCATATGGCTGGGCTCGGGGGTAAGGTGGGCATTCTGGTCATCCAGAAGAGATTCTGGTAACTTATTTAAGAGTAAATCAAAATGAAAACATATGGAATTCCCAGGTGGTCCAGTGGTTAAGACTTGGTACTTTCGCTTGCCATGGGCCCGGGGTTCGATCCCCGGTCGGGGAACTAAGATCCTGCATGCCGCTCAGTAGGGACAAAAAACAAGCAAACGAACGAAAACAACAACATAATAATCTCATAGCTTGTGGGACCCAGGGAACAGACTTCCATGGACCCCGGGATTACCCACTGCATTTGAGAAATAACGTACACAGTATAGCACAGTGTCTGAGATCATGGAAGGCCCCTGTGAGCAGCAACCTCATTTTCAGGCGATTGCCTGGTGCACTTCTGATTTTCACGCATTTGCTGTATCAAATCCTCTTACATTTGAGTATCATGAGCTCCAGGCCAACACTCATTGAAGGATTTGTTTCCTTTGGAGTTTTAGCGACAGACAGCCTTGAGGGGCTTTTGGATTCCAGGGGGGAAGTTAAGAACCTTGCCACCAAAATCACAAGTACAGAGAAAACAGTTGAGTGGGATGTTCTTCTGTCGAGCTGCTTTGGGGCTCACATCTTCTGGCGCCAGAGTTGCTGAAGGGCAAAGGCTGTTTCCTGAAGACACTGTCCCTTGACTTGCGAACAACTGGGCATGGGGACTAAAGATGCTGCCCCAAAACCCTGAGACCAGTGGCTGTAATGAATAATTATTCATGTCCATGAAACATCAGTTTTTATTTCTTAGACTTTATGAAGTTATTTAAAAGAAGATTCTTACCAAAAGAGTACATGTCTATGGTTAAAAGCAATATTCTCCCGCCTCAGTCCTATTTCTGAGCCAACTGCTTTCTGTTTCGTGAGGCAACTGCTAAGTCTTTTGCAGCTCTTTTTATGTTTTCCTCCATGTGTCTAAGTATATGCTTTTACTTCTATTTCTTTTTTTTAAAGTTTATTTATTTACTTTTATTTTTTGGCTGGGTTGGGTCTTCGTTGCTGCATGTGGGCTTTCTCTAGTTGTGGCGAGTGGGGGCTACTCTTCGTTGCAGTGCACAGGCTTCTCATTATGGTGGCTTCTCTTGTTGCAGAGCACGGGCTCTAGGCACGTGGGCCTCAGTAGTTGCAGCATGTGGGCTCAGAAGTTGTGGCGCATGGGCTTAGTTGCTCCACGGCATGTGGGATCTTCCTGGGCCAGGGCTCGAACCTGTGTCCCCTGCATTGGCAGGCGGGTTCTTAACCACTGCGCCACCAGGGAAGTCCTACTTCTCTTTCTTAAAGTATAAACTTTGTACGTTATCTTTTCTATCAGACTGATGTCATTTACATCTCTATTGGACAAAAGTCATATGCTCTTTATTTTCTACAAGTTAACAGTAAATAGTAAGTCAAATAAAGTTGTGTTTGTAGAGAGTGAGATGATGCTTGAGTGGGCCTGGTAGGTAATGCTCTAGTATGACCTTGAAAAGACACACAGTGTTGGTGGGAATGTAAATTGGTGCAGCCTCTACGGAAAACAGTATGAGAGTTCCTTAAAAAACGAAAAATAGAGTTACCATATGATCCAGCAATCTCACTCCTGGGTATATATCCAGAACAGACGAAAACTCTAATTCAAAAAGAAACATGCACCCCAATGTTCATAGCAGCATTATTTACAATAGCCAAGACATGGAAGCATCATGGATGTACACTGACAGATGAATGGATAAAGAAGATGTGGTCTATATATACAATGGAATAGTACTCAGTTATAAAAAAGAATGAAATAATGCCATTTGTAGCAGCATGGATGGACATAGAGATTAAAGGCAAATATCGTACGATATCACATGTTGAATCTAAAAAAATGATACAAATGAACTTATTTACAAAACAGAAATAGACTCATAGAAAAGAAACATGGTTACCAATGGGGAAAGGTGGGAGGGATAAATTGGAAATTTGGGGTTAACTGATACACACTACTCTATATAAAATAGATTAAAAACAAGGACCTACTGTATACACAGAGGACTATATTCAATATCTTGTGATAACCTATAATGGAAAAAAATCTGAAATAGAATATCTATCTATCTATCTATCTATCTATATACATATAGATATATTGATATATATATAACTGAATCACTTTCTTGTATACCTGAAACATTGTAAATCAACTCTATTTCAATTAAAAATAAAAGGCACACCATAATTATCCCCCCCACCCCTTTTCCAGGAATTGGACAGTTTTTCTTAACGACATCATCCTTTAGCCTTTTCATTTTATAGGTGAGGAAAAGGAGGTGCATGGCGTGGCTGTGACTTGCGGAGGGTGGCACCGACCTTGAGTATTTGAACTGGAAATAAAGGCACTCTTGATTTGGGGTCCTTCAATTTCTGTCTCCTGGAGTTGGGATATTATGAAACACTGTGGGAGAAATCAGCAACAATTACCCAGAGCAAGACAGCAAATACGAACCACCTCACTCCCATAATTGGGGCTGTACTTACCTAGCAGGGTGTCAGCGGTTGAGCCACCCCAGGCAGAGCACCCCTGGCCACCTAAGCATCATTATGCAATGCCGTAAGTGCTGAGCTGTACTGTGCACCGGTTTCTCAAACTTGAAGCAATAGCAGAATCACCTGGGGTGTAAACGAAAAGCTCTGGTGTTTGGGCAGAATTTAGACCTAGTGAGTTAAACCCATTCCCCTCAAAATTCCAACTTACCAGGTTTAGAGCTGGGCCTAAGATGAAAGAGATGCGTATGGCAAGGTATGGAGACGGAGCGCGGAGCTCCCTTGCTCTCTGAGGGTGCCACTCTCTCAAGATCTCCACACGTTCACCAGCCCAGAACTTCTCCAAACCCCATCTTTTGGCTTCATTACATGGGTATGATTGATTAAATCACTGGCCATTGGCAATTGATTTCAGCCTCCAGCCTCTCTCCTCTCCCTGGAGGTCAAGGGCGGGTGGCACTGTGAAAGTTCCAAACCCTCTAATCAAAGAGTTCGTTTTCCTGGAAACCAGCAAAATCACCTCTTTAACATAACAAAGACACCATGATTGCTCTCCATACCTAGGACATTCCAAGGGTTTTAGGAGTTCCGTGCCAGAAACGGAGACAAAGACCAAATATATGTTTCTTATTATGAATCACAACACACGGTTGCATATTAGCTGGGCTGTGTCCTAAAGAGGTAAAATAGTATTTAGCTGAGTACATGAGATATCAGGAGGCAGGGTTCCATGTACGGACTTTCCCCTTACTGCTCGGAAATCTCCCCCGTCATATGGGTTGGTAACCAAATCTCGTTCCCAGGCTACAGGGGAAGAGGCACATACCATCTGCAGGGGTTGGGCGTGGGGTGGGAGTGGGGCAGGGAGGACAGAAAAGACCAGTTTTCAGCATTACAGTGGTGAACCACTCCCTACCCATACCTTTGTGTAAGCCAGCTCATAGATGGGTCATCATGGTTGGTGTGACCCCGTCCTAGGAGTTGGTGAGGCCTGGGAAAACACTGGCCATATTTAGGAGAAAATTTTGTTTTGAGAAGTAGAGAGATCAGAGCTAAGAGGACTGGTGACAAATTTTATTTTTCTATGTGGAAAACTCAGGCTGTGTTCATGGTCTTTTAAAAACAATGTTTTCCAGAAAGAGACTCACAGACATAGAGAACAGACTTGTGGTTGCCCAGGGAAAAGGTGGGTGGGGGAGGGATGGAGTGGGAGGTTGGGATTAGATGCAAACGCTTATATATAGGATGGATAAACAACAAGGTCCCGCTGTAGAGCACAGGGAACTATATTCAATACCCTGTGATAAAATACTATGGAAAAGAATATGAAAAATAATGCATATATATATACATGTATATGTATAACTGAATCACTTTGCTGTATAGAAGAAATTAACACAACATTGTAAATCAACTATACTTCAATAAAATAAATCAAAAAAATGTTTTCAAGTACATCATCAGTTGTCTAACCCTTAACATTTTTTTTTTTTTTTTCCCTGCGGTACGCAGGCCTCTCTCTGTTGTGGCCTCTCCCGTTGCAGAGCACGGGCTCCGGACGCGCAGGCTCAGCGGCCATGGCTCACGGGCCCAGCCGCTCCGCGGCATGTGGGATCTTCCCGGACCAGGGCACGAACCCATGTCCCCTGCATCGGCAGGCGGACTCTCAACCACTGCGCCACCAGGGAAGCCCAACATCGACATCTTTGATCTTGCTCACTGCTGGGTGGAAGTTGAACTTTAAGGAGGTAACAACAGAAGCAGGGAGACCATTTAGGGGTTATTGCAATACTCCCAGGGAGAGAGTCGGTGGTGGATTTCAGAGAACAGAACCCTGATCAGTGGTTGTGAGTTACAAGCAAATTTTGGCATTGAATGAGTAGATTTTTTTTCTTAACACTTAGGCCTGAACAACAATAGGGTTTCAAGGATAATGATTCCCTTTCACCACCAATGTTGAGGCTGAGTCTGATTCCTAATGCAGAGATAGGAAGCCAGGAGATCTCCAAGTTTCCACCTACTACGTGAGTCTCCTTGGACACAGTGCAGTGTTTAATATCCACCACTGAGCACAAGGCGTCCTATATGCCTCAGTTAACACACGGTGCAGGAGACCGTGACCCAAAGGAAACATATCACATCGTGGTTAAGAACAGAAAGACTTGGCTTTTTATTTTTTTGGCTGTGCCACACGACATACACCATCTTAGTTCCCCGACCAGGGATCTAAGCCACGCCCCCTGCAATGGAAGTGCAGAGTCCTAACCACTGGACCACCGGGGAAGTCCCGAGACTTGGCTTCTAACTCAGCTAAATTTCTCAGTAGCTATGTGGCTTTGGGTAAGTTGTGTCATCTCCCAGGGACTGTTTTCTTCCATAACAAATAAAGAGGAATGGCCCCTAAAGGGTTGCTGTGAGGATGAAAAGATGAATCAGGGAAATCTCTATCAGATACAGAACGAGCTCTCAATATTGGTTATGCAAAACTGAAAGGAGCACAATGAATGGCCCCAAATCAGAGGTGAATGAGGCTGTGGGTCACACAAGTCAGTGAATCAAGAGAGCCACACCTCTGCCTCCAAGCAGTCCAGAAGGAAGTTCTCCTTCACTCAGCGCCTGGCCTTTTCTGTATTTCCTCATCGGTGCTTCCTGGAATTTACTCTGCTCTAGCTTCTCCAGGACCCCAGCCCGGCCACACCACTGTTGCCTCCCAGTCACCCACTGAAGGCTGACAGGACGTCTGTTCCGGACTATCTTTCTTGCCAAAGTGGGCACACCAAGAGCCAGGAAAGAACCCTTCTTCCTTGCTCATTTAAAGGCCTGGGAGTCCTGGACAGCTTTACCGGGCCCTTGGGTGCAGGTGGAGCTTGAACATTGGACTCGAGGACAAGAGCATCTCTTTGGACAAAGGTAACTCCTGCTGTTCAGAACCATGTGTGGGGAACCTTCTTTCACTGCTCTGTGTCCAACCCTGAGGAGCCTCTCTGGACCTTGGTCCAAGACACAGGGTGTCAGAGGAGCTGGGACTGCCTCCAATGATGTAGGCTTACTTCCTTTCTGGGGATGACTATAGAATCAGGCACTGCAGAGCCTGAGGCAGAGAGGGATGTGAACAACTGGTTCTCATTGTGGGGAGTTTGTGGTCTTTTGGGGGAACTGTCCTGGGACCCTAACCATACGCCCAGAGGTGGATATCCCGTAACAGTCAAAATACCTCATGGGGCCCATGGATATCCTTGTGCAGAATCCTTAGAGATGCCTCTTTGGATGAGGGATGGGGGACGATGGGAGTGAGAGAGACAGGGTAGCTGCCCATTATTTAGGATGTTCAAGCTTGAAGTCGGGAGAATTGGTGGCTTACCAGCTGTATGGAGGGCTAAAGGGAGATAGGCACACCGTCTTTCTTCCTTCCTCTGAATCCAGAGACTCGCTGCACTAGAAGGCGGTTGAGCTGATGCGCTGGAATCTCCTAACAATCCCAGATGTGACAGATGGAGGGCATCCCAGGGCCACTGCAGCCACGACAGTGATGGGAGCTTCCAGCTGGGGTTTTATGGCCCTGGAACATGATTTCCCATCCTTAATCTCAAATGTGCATCTATTGATAAGATAGGATCTCCTCACGACAGATGGAAAAAGAGAGCTGTAGCAGTGTTATTTCCCTTGTTCCAGTCTCTGAAACAGTGGTTTCCATGACTTTTTCCTCCAGCCTTTGAAATACTCTAATATTCAAGATGTTGATGCTGTTGTTGCTTTCTTAAGCTCGAGTTAAGGTGGCCTTACTCAGATCCAGGGCTCTTGGCTGGTGAGTTATCCATAGACTGGCAGAGATGGGGTTATACTTGTTATGCTGAAGGATAGCCTTTCCCCTGAATCTCTTCCATTCAGCAACCTGAACCCCCAAATGCAAGTCTATTTCAGATTCCTACTCCCTCCCACCCATCCTTTCCAATTTGGGTCAGTGTCTATATTTGCTTTTCCCTTTCTTCATCTCCAGTTTCTTTTATTCTTTGGAAGAGAAAATTTCATAGGCTCTGAGAGCTTGCAACTGAGAATTTTTGTCTCTCACTTAGGTTGAGAATTTTAATTTTGTTTATAATCTAATGTGACCTTGAGGCAAGAAAACAACACTAGTTATCAATGAGAAAGAAGAAGGGAAGAGAAATATGCAGAAAATAAACTATCAATTAACTGATCAATTAGCATTTGAGTCATTTATAAGCAGAAGAGCCTTGATTATGAAGAAAATACTCCAGAGTCAACTCTAAGCCGTATGATTGGGTAATGACTCCAGGAATAAGTGGACAGGTCACGTGAAAAGTCATAATAACATCATTCCTCATTGGTTCTCTACTTGGCCAAAGATGCAACTAGAAATGAGATTCCCAATAACAAAGATTGTGCAGCTGATAGAGTGCCACCTCCCAATATCTAATACCAACCATTAAAAGACCAAAACCTACACAGTGATGTTCTCTACTTCTGTGCAATTTAGAAGATCTTTGCGGATTAAAGCTCTGATTAATATCGGCTTCATCTGTGCCTATAATAGCAGCATGACCATAATAAAAGCTGTAACTTACTGCCCAAGGTCAAAGCCAGCAGCAGTGGTTTCCCTAAACTCACCATGTGGCTTGAACCCCGAATACCAGAACTTGGGTTAATTCTCAAGAGGAGTGTCAGGACCGATAATTTCAATCATTTAGCAAATGTTTTTTGAGCACTTACACTGTTATAAATGCTGGGGATACAGTAGTAAACAAGCAGAAAAACATATCTAACCTCCTGGAACTGACATTAAATTTTGAAGGTTTGGGGGTACAGTCCCTTACCCCTGGTCCCCATCTACATTCAAACACATAGAGAATACACTGATGACAAAATAAAACTCAAAGCAGTGCCCTTATTTTTGATGCAGCTGAAATAGAGAAATGAGAGGTACCTTCTACTCCCCACCTCAACTTTTGGGGCCTAAACTGTGTTCATCAACTCTGATCTCAGTCTCAGGCCACTGTGATGACCTGTCATCTGCAACAGAACCAGGAGAATGAGGCAGAGGGTTAAGCTCCCAGCTGCTCTAGGCAGCCTCAGGGTGGAGCTGGTCCTCCTACCCACTGCTCTATGGTGGTCAGAGTCTTGTTGACCAGAGTTACTTCTCCTCCCTTGAGACACTCACAGCCTCTGCTTATAAGCTACTTTCCTCACAACCCATTCACTCTTTCCACTTTAAAAAATATAAATTTCAGCTGTTATTAATACATGGCTACATTCTCCTGTAAATAAAAAAAAGTAAAAACATAACTGACAAATCCAAATCCTTTCCCCAAATCCCAATTCCCCCCCCCCCAACCCAACGATAACCACTGATGTGTTGGCATCATCCTGGTCCATTTCCTATGCATTTACATACTCCTATGTACCCATTGGAAACACTTGGTGTTGTTCTGTGTGTGTTTCCCTAATTGGTATGATACAATACCTATATTCCTCCAACTTTCACTCAGCAATATGTTCAAATAGCTATTTATGCTTATATGGATGGATCTATCTCATTCTTTTCAACTGCTGCAGTTTCCAATAGAATGATTTTTACCATTGGTTGAATAGTCATCCCTTCATTGATGGACAGGTAGTTTGTTTCCATATTTTGTTGTTGTTTTACAATGTCAGTGAACGTTCTAGTATATGCTTCCTGTGCACACACACAAGACATTCTTTAGAATAGATTGGTGAATTGCTTGACCATAGATTAAAGAAATTCTTTATTTTCTTTTTTCTTTCTTTTTAAAATTTTTGGCCTCTCCTTGTGGCATGCAGGATCTTAGTTCCCCAATCAGGGATTAAACCCATGCCCCCTGCAGTGGAAGTGTGGAGTCCTAACCACTGGACGGCCAGGTAATTCCCTGGACATTCTTTATTTTCAACTGCTACTGACAATCTGCCCTTCGATGTAGATTTTCCAATGTATACTCCCAATTATGTGTTCATTCCTCCCTGCCCAAAACTTACTTTCAAGTTAAAAAAAAAAGTTTTGTTCATCAGTGTACAAAGAATAACCTCTCGTTGTTACTTTAATTGGTAAGTCCCCGATTACTGGTAAGCCATTTGCTGTTCACAACATTCTGAAGTCAAGACCTCTGACTTTTGACTTCTCCACCAAAACCTTTCTTTTGAGCATCACCAATGATGTCGCTGTTGCCAAATCCAGTGGACACTCCACTGTCCTCACCTTAATTGGCATCGGACATGGCCTGCTGCTCTCCCCTCATCCTTACCCTCAGTGCTAGGGGTTCTGCAGCAAGTCACTCCTAGTTTTTCCGCAACCTCGCTCTCCTTTACTGATTCCTCCTTATGTGACTTCTGAAGGTTGAAATTCCTCAGGGCTCATCCTTGAGTCCTTGTTTCCTCTATACTGTTTCACTGGAAGATCTTACTTGTTACGAATTTAAATTCCAAATGGATATTGACAATTTGATCTGGCCCAGAGCTCTTCTTGGAGCTCCAGGTTTGCATTGGCAGCTACCAATTTGGATTGTCTCAGAACTTGCAAATTGAGTATGTCCTAAGTAGCACCCTTGATCCTTGCCCAATATGCCTATCCCGACTCCCAGTCCTTTCCATCTCGGTTACTCAAGACAGAAACCTAGGAGTCATCCTTGATTCCTCTTTTCCCTAAAGACCTACATCCAACCATCCAACCCATCAAGTCTATCCACCAAGAAGTCTACCTTCAAAATACATCTCAAGTCCATTTGGAATAACTATTGAGAACCTGCTTTAAGCTAGATGATATGGTGGGTGCTTTCTCATAGTAATATCTTCTTCTTCTCTATACTTCCTTATTTTTTAATTTACATTTTAAAACAACCTAGTGAGATATTATTCCCATTTTGCAAACGAGGTGAAGGCACTAGTTTAAGAGTTCTCAGTTAGGGGATGGCAGAGACTAGATCTGATACAAAGTTCAGTTATTTATTTTATTATTTTTTTATTTTATTTTTTTTTTGCGGTACGAGGGACTCTCACTGTTGTCGCCTCTCCCGTTGCGGAGCACAGGCTCCGGACGCGCAGGCTCAGCGGCCATGGCTCACGGGCCCAGCTGCTCCGCGGCATGTGGGATCTTCCCGGACCGGGGCACGAACCCGTGTCCCCTGCATCGGCAGGCGGACTCTCAACCACTGCACCACCAGGGAAGCCCTAAGTTCAGTTATTTAAAAAAACTCATTTTCTTCACCGCGGACATCAGTTCAGCCCTGGATTACCTGCAGTAAACTGTTGAAACATGGACGGTGATCAATACAGCCCTGATGTGCTGATTTACATACGAAGGAGGAATTCTTCCATCACTCAACACCTGCCTGGATCAGAGCCCCTCAGAGTGTGGTCCCAGCTTCAGCGTCAACCGGCAACCTACCAGAAATGCAAATGCTCAGACTCCTCCCGGACCTGCCGCCTCAGAAAAACTCAGGGGTGAAGTCCAGCCACTGTGGTTTAACAAGCTCTCCAGGTGATTTCATTTTAAATTGAGGTAAAATTTACATAACATAAATGCACCACTTAAAAATATACCATCCGGCGGCTTTTAATGCATTCACAGTGTTATGCAACCATGACCACTAATTCCAGAACATTTTGCTGAGCTCCCAAAACAAACCCTAACCCATGAGGCAGTCATTCCTCATCGCCCCTCCCCCCAGTTCCGGTCAACCACTAATCTGCTTCCTTTCTCTCTGTATTTGCCTAGTCAGGACATTTCATATAAATGGAATCATTCAAAAAAAACCCACCTCAGATCCACCTATCCCTCTCCCACTTCTCTGCCACCCACCACTGCATATCTGGCGACCACCATAGCTCACCAGTCCTGTAAATCTGCCTCCTGACTGGTGACCTCCATCTACTACTCCATCTATATATTAAATCAGTTCTCTTTGAGCCAGCCAGGATTATCCCCATAAACGGAAATTCAACTATGTCATTCCAATGTTTAGACTTCTTTGATGCCTCCATTTGCAATTAGAATGAAATGCAAATTTTTTAACCATGGTGTACAGGTTTGCCTGGATGGTCTGGCCCTTGCTGACCGAACCCTTCTTCCAGGTCACTGTCTCCATTGCCATATTCAGTCATGCTAATCTGTCAGTTCTTTGAACATGCCAAGTCCTTTATAGCCCCAGGACCTTTGCATATGCTATGCTCATGTACCTCCCTTTTACGTGTATTGGCTTATTCTCATTCTTTGCCTCTCTGGCTCCTACAAGGAGCTCCTTATATGTCACATCCCCAAGACTCCTTCCCTAACCACCATGTCTGAATTAAGCTGTTTCTTCTACCTCCTGAAATTTCTATCTCCAGTTTTCCATTGTTTCCTTCACACAATTTGTAATGACTTTATTTGCCCTTGTCTTTCTTTCCTTCCCTCCTTGCAATATAAAGTCCTTGACTGCAGGGAAGTAGTGTTTGTCAAGTTCACCGTTATATCCCCAGCCCCTAATACAGTATCTGTGTCTAATAAATATATGTTGAATAAGTATATTAATTATTAATAAATTGCTAAGTGAATGAATAAATGAGGAGCTGACTTCCTCCTCAGGCAACCCACCTTCCCTAGCAAGACTAGCCTCATTCAGAATAAAGCCTACCTTTTCGTCCCTAATCCTAGATGTCACAGAGAAGGGAGCTCCCAAGTCCACACAAGGGCTTCAGCTTGTGAAGGCAGCGCCCACGGCCCTTTAATTTCCATTTGTTGCCAAGGCTGTTGCCCCAGAATCATACCCCTGCCCCTCCCTTGAATGGAAACTACTTGCTCTTATCTAAATTTCAGGAGGAAGCTGCAAAGAGAAAAACAAGAACTGGTTAAAACCAACTAAGTCCAAGATGGGGGAAGATTTGACTTCCATTAGACTGTGAGCTCATTATACACTCATTGTAATGCATTAGCTAAGTCACACACACACACACACACACACACACACACACACACACACACAGAGTTGACGGTTGACATGACAACAACCGAAAAAGCCTGACAAGGACTGAAAAGGAGTGTTGCATCAGTTCCAGGTCCAAACCATACCCCAGTTCACGACTATTCCTCCCTCTCTTTCCAATTCCCTCCCTTTCACCTCAACCTTCTGACATGTACACTGGTGTCTCCACCCAAATTGGATTGAGAAGTTGATTTGTGAACTAAGTTCCCACTTCTCCATTCTTTGGCAGTTGAATAAAGCTTGTGCTCTTCCAGTCTCAGCATCGGTTTTGTTATCGGCTGTGCAAATCCGAGTGGAAAAAGAAACTCCTTGGTTGAGACAAGGGATCTTGGCCAGGGTCTAGTTTACCAATTTGGTAACACTTTCCGCTTTGACATGAACCACCAAAGAGGGAAAGCAGTTCTTACTCACTCATGATGCTTCCTTCCGTGATGCACCTGGCCTTCTTCCTCCCCTGCACTCCTGCTACCCAAGTGGAGGGAAGACCACACACCCTGGTGCACACCTATTGTCCTGGTGTAATTGCTGATACCATCTTCTTCCACTCTCAAAAGTACTGTATTATAGGATAAATATGGGGTCACCTGACTTATTAGAAGCTGGGGTTGTATGGCCCACCTATTTACCTAGTTTCTATTGGGAACCAACTGAATTAAAGAAAGCATCCCTTCTACTCTGCTCCTTCATTATTTACATTTTTATGAGGAAGTCTGGGAGAGTCCAGAGCTGCCTGTGACTGGGCATGACTGTGATTCTCCCTCAGTGCTTCATTTGTTTGCAAAGAGGAATCCATGGGACTTCCTTGGTGGTCCGGTGGTTAAGAATCTGCCTTCCAATGCAGGGGACGTGGGTTTGATCCCTGTTCGGGGAACTAAGATCCCACATGCCATGGGGCAACTAAGCCCACGCTCTGTAACTACTGAACCCCCGCACTGCAACTACTGAGACTGTGCACCACAACTAGAGAGAAGTCCGCACGCTGCAACTAGAGAAGCCTGCATGCCGCAAGGAAGAGCCACAAGGAAAGATCCCATATGCCTCAACTAAGACCTGATGCAGCCAAATATAAGAAACAAAAAACTTCCCCAAACCACCCCCCGAAAAAACCAAAAAACCCCAAAAGGAATCCATACTCTCCAAAATCAGCTTTATCAGTAATACCCTTATCAGTAAGCAAAAAATTGGACTTTGTCTTAATTCTCAATTTGTTCATAACTCAGGTGGGAAAGAGGGATGCCATTACCCCTCCCCTCAAACTCTAACAATTAACACGGCAAAAAATGCTATTCTGGCCTCACTGCCAGGGTCATCAGTATCAACGGGTGTGTCCCACTCCAGGTTGACCTAATATTTGGGTTCAATCTGAAGTGACAACTAAGCACACGTGACACAGCAGCACCGGTGAAGGAGGAGGCTGGAAACAGCCATCAGGGCAGCAGTGCATATATTAGCCACTCGTCTAGAATATCATGATGGGTACTTGGATCTGCTGTCATGGTCCAACGGTGAAGAACCCATGTCTGATTGTCACAGTGCCCCCATCAGCCTAAGACCACCAGGAACAACTCCGTAGCCCGACAATGTCAGGTTAATTGACTCATTGCGATAAGGGAGACTGTCCAGCAGGAGCTGTGGGCCATCTCACCAAACGAGGGAAGAGAGACCGTTATTGATTTGGGGCAAGGGTAATGCTTAGGCAAGATTTAAGTGAAGCAGTGTTTTGCTGGACCCACAGCAAAAAGACTGTGTGGAAAGGGATCAACCTCAGTCTGTGAAAGGCATCCCACATCTGTGTCCTTTGAAAGTACAAAGCTGAGATAGATCTAGAATGCTGTGCCCAGAGCACTCTCTGAAGCTCTGTGTTCGGGCTGGAAGTCAAGGCTGCTCCTCTGTGTCAAAGTGACTTATATCCTTCAGGTAAAAGTAGATGTTTCATTCTTGCTGATATAATTCAAACAGTCGAATTTCTTTTTTTGGTCTGTATGTCCTTTGACTTAAAAAAAAAAATTGAAGTATAGCTGGTGTACAATAGTATATAAGTTACAGGTGTACTCTATAGTGTTTCACAATTTTCAAAAGTTATACTCCATTTATAGTTATTATAAAACATTGGCTATATTCCCCGCTCTACAATATATCCTTGTAGCTTATTTTATACCCAACAGTTTGTACCTCTTACTCCCCTATCCATTTATTGCCCCTCCCCCTTCCCTCTCCCCCCTGGTAACCACTAGTTTGTTCTCTATATCTGTGAGTCTGCTTCTTTTTTATTATATTCACTAGTTTGTTATATTTTTTAGGTTCTGCATGTAAGTAATATACAGCATTTGTCTTTCTCTGTCTGACTTATTTCACTTAGCATAATACCCTCCAAGTTCATTGATGTAGTTGCAAATGGCAAAATTTCATTCTTTTTTTATGGTTGAGTAGTATTCTGTTGTGTATATATACATCTTCTTTATCCATTCATCTTCTGGGTTTTTTTGGCTGTGTTGGGTCTCTGTTGCTGTGTGCAGGCTTTCTGTCTAGTTGTGGTGAGCGGGGGCTACTCTTCGTTGTGGTGCGCGGGCTTCTCATTGCGGCGGCTCCTCTTGCTGTGGAGCACGGGCTCTAGGCCCGCGGGCTTCGTAGTTGCAGCACACGGGCTCAGTAGTTGTGGCATGTGGGCTCTAGGCTTAGTTGCTCCTCGGCATGTGGGATCTTCCCGGACCAGGGCTCAAACCCATGTCCCCTGCATTGGCAGGCAGATTCTTAACAACTGCGCCACCAGGGAAGTCCTCCGTTCATCTTCTTATGGACACTTATGTTGCTTCCATATCTTGGCTATTGTAAATAATGCTGGTATGAACACTGGGGTGCGTATATCTTTTCAAATTAGTGTTTTTGTTTTTTTTGGATATGTACACAGGAGTGGAATTGTTGGGTCGTATGGCAGTCCTATTTTTAGTTTTTTTGAGAAACCTCCATACTGTTTTCCACAGTGGCTCAAACAGCCAAGTTTCTGATAGTCCAGAGTTTTAAAGAACAAAGTCTCCGAGAGTAGAAAAGTGGAAGTCACTCAGAAAAGGGGGGTGTTATGCCGCTTTTCAGCTGCAGCATGTTTCCTGTTAATGCCCAGTTGGCTTTCTCTGTGTTGTTAAGCCCAGCCCGAAGAGTGACTGGGCTGTTTTACTCTCTTACACTCTCTCAGCGTCTTCCCACTGGAGGTCCCCTTTTTATTCCTGAAGGGAAGGATGATGCTTAGGACAACTTATGAAGCCTAGGAGAGCAACAACTCATGGAAAGTAGACTCGTCAGCAGTGCATGGGGGTTGCATTCTCAAAGACTGTGAGGCCAGGGAAGGACCCTGAGGCCTTCCCAACCCATCAACTGCTTTGATCCTCGGTCCCAAGGGCTGGAGGGATACTCTGGGATGGGCCAGGAAGCGAGCATCACAAAAGATGAACAGATGCATCTGCTTAGAATTTGCTGCTCTCTGGCTCTGCATCAGCATCCCCTCCGTCCCATGCCGGGACAGCAAGTTACCAGTAGGGGGAAGCGCATTGTCCCCTCTTAGAGATCAATGTCTCCAGGCCTGTCTGCTCCCTGAGGGTCCAAGGCCAGTTCAGGGCCAAAGTCCTTCAATGTTCTTATTCTCTGTCTCTAGTCCCGCCCCTTCCCAGCTCTGTTGTGAGGAACACTGTTTCACCAACTCACTGCCCAATGGGAAGCAGCTGTCTCTTTGAGTCCTGTACAGGCTAAGTCCCTTGTCTGTGGTCACCACAGGCCAAAGGCACAGCAATGATCATGGGATCAGGGGCAGCAGCTTCCCAGCACAAGCTAGGCTCAGGGGCCCAGACACCAATGTGGATCAGGGTCTCTGTGTTCTCGTAGACACAGCCGGAAGCACAGAAGGATTTTTCTCTGATATTTACTGTAAGAACCTGGTCCACATCCTGGAGGTAAAATTCACAATGTGTCGGGGCTCCTCTTGATGGGCCCCCTTCCAGTTTTTCATTCTCCGACTTGTCCCCTCGGAGGCTCCAGCGATTTGTCAATTACAGTTCCGCTTTTCCTACCCTGGCTCTGGTTCCCACAGAGGTTTCAGCTCCGGAGTTTTTGCTCTGATGGCAACTGTGTCATCACCACGTGTTGAAAAGACTATTCCTTGTCCCTGACCCAGAAATCTTGTGTCTTCGGCCAGCGTTCCTGAAGCTTGGCAGCCTGACTTGCTAGCAGCTTGCCCAGTTACAGAGGTTGGTGGTCCCCAATCAGAGCGCCAGTGTGATGGAGCTCTGAAGTGGGTGTGGGTACTTTAATCCCTGAGTACTGACATTATCCATTCATCGTGTTTTCATTTAAATAAGGACACATTAAGTTTCTGGAAGACCAAACTTATTGTGATGAAGAGATACAAACTAATGAAAATCCCCTCTTTTTTCACACTAGATATATATACAATATGAAAAATGCAATCATTGCGTGTTAGCTTCAATAGCGGCCTTTGTTCAAATTTTGCCATATTTTAACAAGATGATAAAACTTGTATAATCAATATTATGACATCTATTTTTTTTAACATCTTCATTGGAGTATAATTGCTTTACAATGGTGTGTTAGTTTCTGCTTTATAACAAAGTGAATCAGTTATACATATACATATGTTCCCATATCTCTTCCCTCTTGCGTCTCCCTCCCTCTCACCCTCCCTATCCCACCCCTCTAGGTGGTCACAAAGCACCGAGCTGATCTCCCTGTGCTATGCGGCTGCTTCCCACTAGCTATCTATTTTACGTTTGGTAGTGTATATATGTCCATGCCACTCTCTCACTTTGTATGACATCTATTTTAATTATACCACAGAGATGTTTCATATCCTGTTTTTTAGATGTTTGTTCTAAATTTAAAATCTATGTGGATCTGTAGTAATTCTCACTTCCTATATGTCTACCTACATCTAACTTGCATTGTTTAATAGTAAAAACATGTAAATGAAGGTGAAAGCACTAAAGTAGATGTATAGATTGACGTGACATATATTTATAATTTACTCATAGGATAAATATATAGAACTCACATCACACCAGACACTATCTCATTTAATCCTCTCAGCAACACTATAAATATGGTCGTAACACTTAACATGCAAACCAGGGTACTTCTGAGGATGAATAAGATTACTATGAATAATTATTTTGGGACAATAGGCAAAAACCAGGATGACTAGTCACTCCACCAACAGGGTGAAAGTTTTCTTGACTAACACATCCCAGAATGATTCTTCTTTCTCAGCAGTTTTACCCCATTTACAAATGAGGAAATCAAAGTTCAGAGAGGCAATGGAACTTAACATAAGTCCCACGTCTATTAAGCATGTTAGTTGGAATTCAAACTTGGGACATAGGCTAAAGGTGACTGCTATCATAGGAAGTGAAGAAAATATGCACATTTCAGAATAGAAATTATAGCATATTATCACTGGTTAAATCTACATGTGCATGTTTAATTATGAAAGACATATGTCTAGAAAGATACATAAGCAAACAGCTAACAGTGATTACCCAAGAAGAATAGATGGTTGGAAATGGAAAGGCTTTCATTTTAGTGTGTGTATATTTCTGTATTGTCCATTACCACGTGACTCATCCTCCCATAATCTCTCCACTCAGCCAATTGCATTATTTACTTAGAGAAAATATCATCATTGTTTAAATTTTACCTTTTTTATTAAAGACAGGCAAAAGTTAACATGCCTAAAATATTACAGATATAAAAACAAATTTGAACACATTTAAATGACATCCTGCTCTATAAGGATTTAAATGACATCCTGCTCTATAAGGATTACACTGATTGCAGGTTTATCATAACTTAAACCAGTATTTTCAATTTTAAGTGAAAAGCTTTAGAAGGTTACAATTGTATAATTCAAGCATTGCAAGTATACTCACATATTGGTGAGGATTAAAAACTATGCTGTATTAAATACTTTAAATGAAATTAATTAAATAATAGACTTTACTTTTCAAATCTGAGATTTTATCCTATTATTTTCTTGCTTTAGCAGGGTTTCGGCTTAAATAAATGAAATGATTCGTTTAATAAATTAAGTTATATTAACACTCGATGTTAATCTTTATCACCTGGGGTAGGTAGTGTTTACTAGGTTTCTCCACTGTAAAGTTACTCTTTTTTCCTCCTTTCCATACTGTGATGAATGGGAAGGAAGTCACTAATGCAGTCCACACTTAAGACATGTGGAATATGCTTCAACTCTTTGAGGACACAGTACCAACATAAATTATTTGGAACTCATCTGAGTGGGGGATTTGTTTGTTCTTCGCCATTTATTTATTTCATCATTTATTTATATCAGTCTGGTTTCATGAATATTTATTTTATACTTTTCATTATAATCCATTGCTACTTCATTAATTTTGTTGCTCAAATTGTTCCGTCTTTGGCCATTGGATACTCTTTCAGTTAGCTCTTGTGTCTCTTTGATAGACCCCATCATTGTGGATTTTTTTTAATAAGTATTTTATTGCTTTCTGGCACTTCAGGGTGATCCAGGCTCATCTTCCTGCCCCAGTACTAAAATCAGCCATTTCCCCAAGGGTGTGGGATACTTTTGTATTCCTAAAAATATCCTCCAGCTTTGTTCTGAGATGCGATTACGCTCCTGGCAAAGAGTTTGATCATTCTGGGTCTTGAGCTCAGATCTGATAGGCGAGGCCACAGCAGTACTTAGTCCAGGTCTCATTATTTTCCACCTCTTAAGCAAGGCCTTTCTGAATACTGTACCCCAATGCCTTGCGAATTATGAGGTTTCTAGTCTGGACGGTGGGAACAGGTATTGTTCCCACTAATCTTTTAGAATGTTTTAATCTCTAGCCTTGGGTAGGTTCCTCCCCTACATGCACTGAATAGCGCTCTGGTGATTATGCAATGGGGACCTCCTATAGACCCTCTGGATTCTCTTTCTATGCAGCCCTTCCCTCTCATACTCTATTTTATGATCTCTAACTACCTTTATCTCCATGAACTGAAAAGTTCCATCTCCTCTACTCGCAAAGGATGCGGGGCCCTGCCTGGGTTTCTCCTCCAAAGCTGGGGTAATTATTGAGTCACCTTATTTGTTTCCTGTCTCTCAGGGGTCACTGTCCTTCACTGGCCGATGTTCAGTGTTTTAAAACCACTGCTTCGTAGATTTTATCTATTTTCTTTTCTTTTTCAGTGGAGTCAAGTGGGAGGTTAAATTTGGTTCTTGTTATCCCATCCTGCTGGAAGCAGAGCTCAGCACGTTTTAATACTACGGAAGCCACATTTACATTTAGAGCAAGAGTCTCAGATTAGCCACTGTATAATGCAGTATGATTCAGCCTCTCATTGTGCATGATGAATTAGTCTTCTCAAGGTTTCACTGTGTATCTGGAGAGATAATTCACATGCAGATGAAACTGTTATCAGAAACACCAGATCAAAGTTGGAATGCAGGTAGGTGATAATTCAAATAGATGTTTATAGCATGATATAGTCTTAATATAGGGGGTGGTGCTCAGGTATGGAGAGATACAAAAATACTAAGATCATTTCTTGCCCTTTGCCTGTCATCAACCTGGTGGGGGGAAGCAGGCCTAGGTTCCCCAATACATAAAAAGTGGACAATGTGTACCCTAACTAAGGAAGCACGGAGAGGTGACATTTGACTGGTGATCTAGGGGTTGGTAAACTTTTTCTGTAAAGGGCCAAATAATAAATACTTTAGGCTTTTCAGCCCTACAGTCTCTGTGACAGCTATTCAGCTCTGTTGAAGTAGCAACACAAAATAGGTATAGACAATGCATAAGTCAATAAGAAAAGCTGTGTTCCAATAAACATTATTTACGGACACTGAAATTTGAAATTCATATAAATTTTACTGCTATGATATATTCTTTTTTTTTTTTTTTTTTTGGTGTGCGGGCCTCTCACTGCTGTGGCCTCTCCCATCGCGGAGCACAGGCTCCGGACGCGCAGGCCCAGCGGCCCTGGCCCACAGACCCAGCCGCTCCGCGGCACGTGGGATCCTCCCAGACCAGGGCACGAACCCGTGTCCCCTGCATCGGCAGGCGGACGCTCAACCACTGCGCCACCAGGGAAGCCCTGAAATATTCTTTTAAAAATTTATTTCACTCATTTAAAAATGTAAAAAAACGTTCTTAGCTCATAAACTGTATAAAAAATAACTAGTGGGCCAGATTTGGTCCATGGGACATAGTTTTCTGACCCCTGGTCTAAATTGGCCTTAATATTCCTTATACCATATACAAAAATTAACTTAAAATGGATCAAAGACTAGAATGTAAGATCTGAACTATAAAATTCTTAGAAGACACAGGGAAAAACTTCATGATGTTGGATTTGACGATGATTTCTTGGATATGAGACCAAAAGACAATAAAAGAAAAAATAGATAAATGGGACGACATAGAAAAACACACAAACCTTGCGTACATCAAAGAACACTATCAAAGGTGCTTGACTAAAAGAATGAAAAGGAAACCCACTGACTGGGAATCATATATCTGACGCGATTAATATCCAGATTATACAAAGAACTCCTACAACTCAACTACAAAAAGAAGAACCATCTGATTCAAAAGTGGGCAAAAGATAGAATTGTCCTTTTCATTTCTCCAAAGAAGATATACAAGTGGCCAATAAGAACCTGAAAAAAATGCTCAGCATCACTAGTCATTAGGGAAATGCAAGTCAAAATCACAAGGTACCATCTCACGCTTGTCAGGATGGCTATTAAAAACAACAACAACGACAATACAACAGAAAATAACAAGTGTTGGTGAGGATGTGGAGAAATTGGAATCCTTGTGCACTTTTGGTGGGGTTGTAAAATGCAGCCATTGTGGAAAGCGGTATGGTGTTTCCTAAAAAAATTAAAAATAGAATTACTGTATGAACCAAGAATTCACTTTGGGGAATATACCTCCCAAAACTAAAAGCAGAGACCTGAATAGATATTTGAACACCCATGTTTATAGCAGCCTTACTCACAGTAGCCAAAAAAATGGAGGCAACCCAAGTGTTCATGAATAGACAAATGGATAAATAAGGTGTGGTGTAGCCATACGATGGAATGTTATTCAGTCTTAAAAAGGGAGGAAATTCTCAGACGTGCTACGCATGGACATTGTGTTAAGTGAAATGGGCCAGTCACAAAAGGACAAATACTGTATGATTCCACTTACACAAGGTACTTAGAGGAGTCCGATTCAGAGGCAGACGTAGGATGGTGGGTGCCAGGGGCTGAGGGTAGGGAGAAATGGGGAGTTATTGTTTAATGGATACACAGGTTCAGTTTTGCAAGATGAAAATTTCTGGAGACGGATGGTGATGTTTGCACAACAATGTGAATGTGCTTAACGCCGCTGAACTGTACACTTAAAAATGGTTAGGATGGGAAACTTCACGTTACTTGTATTTTACCACAATTAAATACAATAATAATTTTTTAAAATTAGAAAAGACAATGTGCAAAAACCTATGCAATAATTGTTACCCAAAACAGCAAATATATATATATACACATATATATATACACATACACATACTTATATATAAGAAATAGTCCCTGTTCTTGAGGAGCTCAGAAAGGGGATAATTTTGCCCTCTCTGTGCCAAGTGTCACTGACAGAGCCAAGGAAGTCTTAGGGCCTCCTCCCAGGGGAGCCCCGATGCAGCTCCCCTTAGCCCACCTAGTTCTGCTGTGGGCGCTCACTGCTTCAAGTCCTTGGTGGAAAGGAGCAAAGACTACACGGATTGGTCGCAGGATGTTTGAAAGCGACGCATCCAAGCGTGGCCTGCCTGATCCAGACTTGCCAAGAGCGCCCTCTCTGGTGAGGTCACAGTCATGCACACAGAGCCTAGGCGCTGACAGGCAGGAGGAGGGGCGGGCCCAGGGAGCAGGGAGAACGGAGCCGGAGCAGGGAGAACGGAGCCAGAACAGCGCTCTTCCTGAACTGCTGGTTTTTCCCTTCCACGTTTTTGGTTTAATTCCAATTTCACGCTAGGTCCAGAATCTGGTTCAAATCCTAGCTATTCCGCAGACAGAAGTCTGGCAGTGACCAAACCACACAGCCCGTGGGAGGGGAGTCCTCAGGCTCTGGAAACCTCTGAGGTACAGACGAGGGAAGCACCTGGACCTGCTCCGGAGGGTCTCACCTGCATCTGGGATAAAGAGGTTGCCAGCGGCTCTGGCCCCGCCCTTGGTGACTCAGACAGGAGAAACTGCCTGTGGGTACGACACGCACAGGGCCTCCCCCTGCCTCGTGCGTCACGCACAGGCTCCCAGATCCCGGCTTGCAGAACTGGCCCATGCCCAGCCCTCCCACCCTGGAAGATTGCACGGGACTAAGAGGGGGAAACAAAGCCACACGTTTCTGGCTCAGCACCCGGCTGCAGCGCCCGCACCTCAAACCTCCCTGTGATTTCACGGGGAGCCCAGTGTTTTTCAGACGTGCTAAGAGCCCAGAGGCACCTTGCCCTCTGTCGCTCCCACGGTGACTGCAGGATGTGTCTGGAGCTGGGTTGGGAGTCCAGGGCCATGTCCCTTTCTGCTCAGGGCTCCCTGGAGGCCGTGTCTGTCCATCACCACCGTCTCTCCTGTGCCAGGTGGGGCCTTCATGGACGTTCTGAGCCCCCAGAAGTCACCCCAAGGAGTGAGGAATCCCCGCCATCCTGATGTCTGCCACTGTATTGTCTGTACTGGAGCCGTTTGTCTCTGGACCAACTGGTGGTTCCCATTATCTTTTTCAAAGTTGCTGCTCTTCTCGAGACTTGGTCCTTCCTGAAAACAGACCCCTGGCAGGGAGGTCCCCTAGCCTCCTGCTCTGCCCTCCTTTCCTCTATTGCCTGAATCCGTACGAATTCCATGGTTTATTTGTTCACAGTAGGGGATGGGGTGAGTTAGTCTGGAATCGAACTGCCTGAGTACCAATACTGGGTCCATCTCTTACTAGTTTGTGACCTTGTGACCCAAACTCTCTAAGCCTGATTTTGGCGTATCAGTCAAAGGTGAATAAGAATAGAACTCTTCTCACAGGACCCCTGGCACGATGCCTGTCCTGCTTTTGAGATGGTGCAGCGAATGACTGTCACAGCGAGTGACTGTGCAGCGAATGTTAACCTTCTTGGAAATCTTACAGCATGTGCTGCGGCCTCTCAGCCAGGCTGAGGCGGGGACTTCTCCTTCACTGGCCCAGGTAAGCATGTTAGCACATGCAAGGAAGTGTTTGGTCTTGAGCCAGCCCCAGATTTAGGTGAATGTGAACTTGTCCTCTGCTATGGTCCCAGTTTCCTCTTTAAGTACCTGGGGACGAGTGCAGGAGACCGGGAAACACAGAGAGGGCAGGAAGCAGACGTCTGTGGGTTTGTGCTAAGCGCCCTTTTTTTTTTTTTTTTTTTTTTTTTTTTGCGGTACGCGGGCCTCTCACTGCTGTGGCCTCTCCCGTTGCGGAGCACAGGCTCCGGACGCGCAGGCTCAGCGGCCATGGCTCACAGGCCCAGCCGCTCTGCGGCATGTGGGATCTTCCCAGACCGGGGCACGAACCCGTGTCTCCTGCATCGGCAGGCAGACTCTCAACCACTGCGCCACCAGGGAAGCCCTACTCTCATCTTTATAGAGAAACAAAAAGGAGGTGAGATGAATCATTACATCAGAGAGATGAAGCGAGTTTCCCAAGGCCATGTAGCTGATGATGATGCTGACGATGGTATAGCTGACATTTGAGCACCTACTATGTGCCCAGCACTGTTCTAAACACTTCACGTACATTAACTCATTTAATCTTAACAACCACTCCTGAGTAAGTACTGTTTTTTTTTGTTGTTGGGGTAAAATTATTTTACAATGTGGTGTTAGTTTCTGCTGTACAGTGAAGTGAATCAGCTCTATGTATACATTTATCCCCTCTGTTTTTGCATTTCCTTCCCATTTAGGTCACCACAGAACATTGAGTAGAGTTCCCTGTTCTATACAGCAGGTTCTCATTAGTTATCTCTTTTATACGTATTGGTGTATATATGTCACTCCCAATCTCTCAGTTCACCCCACCTCCCCCTTCCCCCCTTGGTGTGCTTATGTTGGTTCTCTACATCTGTGTCTATTTCTGCCTTGCAAACAGGTTCATCTGTACCATTTTTCTGGATTCCACATATATGCGTTAATATACGGTATTTGTTTTTCTCTTTCTGACTTACTTCACTCTGTATGACAGTCTCTAGGTCCATCCACGTCTCTACAAATGACCCAATTTCATTCCTTTTTATGGCTGAGTAATGAGTAAGTACTATTTTTATCCCCATTTCACAGATGAGGACTCCAAACACAGAAAGGTTAAATAACTTGACCAAAGGCACATGCTAATAAGTGACAGATTTTTAAAAAATTCTTCTTTAAAAATTTTATTTATTTATCTTTGGCTGCGTTGGGTCTTTGTTGCTGCACGTGGGATTTCTCTAGTTGCGGTGAGCGGGGGCTACTCTTCATTGCGGTGCGCAGGCTTCTCATTGTGGTGGCTTCTCTTGTTGTGGAGTATGGGCTCTAGGTGCATGGGCTTCAGTAGTTGTGGCACTCGGGCTCAGTAGTTGTGGCTCGTGGGCTCCAGAGCACAGGCTCAGTAGTTGTGGTGCACGGGCTTAATTGCTCCACGGCATGTGGGATCTTCCTGGACCAGAGCTCGAACCCGTGTCCCCTGCATTGGCAGGTGGATTCTTAACCACTGCGCCACCAGGGAAGCCCCAAGTGACAGATTTAGGACTTGAATCCAGACAGTCTTGACCAGAGTTCAGCAAATTTTTCTCTAGAGGGCCAGGTACTAAATATCTTAGGTTTTGCAAACTCTGCGGTTTCTGTCACAAATATTCATTGTTGTCATTGTAGTACAGAAGCATTCATAGGCTGTGTTCACAAATGGGTAAGGCTGTGTTCACAAATGGGTAAGGCTGTGTTCCAATAAAACAAACAGTGGGCCCATCTTAGCCCACGGGCCAAAGTTTGTCCACCTGTGGTCTTAACTGCTACATCAAGAGAATGAAGGGCCAGAAACATCAAAACTCTGAGAAATAAAATCGTAATTGTGAACAAAATGTTAGACAAGTCTCTGGCCTTTTCTACATGACACAGCCTGTAATCCATTCGATGTCATCGCAACATTATTAATTGAAGGCTTACTGTATACTAGGCACCACCTTAAGTGCCTAGAATATGCCAATGAACAAACAGAAAACACCTGCATTTGAATGAGCTTATCTTCCAGCAGGATTGGCAGGGGAGCTGATAAATAATACACATAATTATTATACAAAGAATTATTCAGTGTGCTTACGAATGGTGAGTGCTTTGCAAAGAAATGGAGCGTGGAAAGGGGAATGTGGGAACAGGAGAGAGCAGCATAGGATGATGAATGTAGGTCTCACTGAGAAGGTGACAGTTCAGCAAAGCCTTTAAGGAGTAAGGGAGTGAGCCATGCTGATATCTTGGAGAAGAGCTTTCCAGGCTGAGAGAACAGCCAGTGCAAAGGCCCCGAGGCAAGAGCATGCCTCACTTGTTCAAGAAAGAGCAAGAGTTTCATGTGGCTTGAGGTGGTGAAAGGATGAGATCAGCAGTTAGTGAGAGCCTGATCTGGAAGTATGGTGAAGACTTGCCTTTTACTCCCAGAGACATGGGGAACAGGGGGCTGATGGGATTGGACTCAGATCGTGAAACCATCACTCTCACTCGTGCGTTGTGTCTTGGGGTCAATAGCTTTGGACTCGGGTTTCCTGGGTTTGGTTCTGACTCTAATACAAATTGCAGGTCCAATATCAGGAAACAGTTAATCTTTCTATGCTTGGTTTCCACATCCGTGAATGAGACATAATAATGGTATTTACCACACAGGCCAGTTCTGAGCACAAAACGAGAAAATTCAGGTCAATCATTAAACATTGTTCTGGGGACATAATGAAGACCAAATGAATACTGTTTATTTTAATTATTGTTAAATTTATCTTCTTAATAAAAAACTACCATTTTACTATAATAAACGTTTTGTGAATGTGTGCTTACATACTGATACAGGTGTGTACACGTGTTGTTTGAATCCTCATCTCTCTGTCAAGGGCAGGAGCCACACCTACCTCCAGGGCACTGCTGCTCAAGGGTGGTGGGAAGTCACCTGGGGTAACATTACCCCTCTGCAGGATGGGACAGCGTCTGGGCACCTCCATAGTCCTATAAAATCTGTGAAGTATTGAGCTGTTTCCTAAGAAGGGAGGATAGTCACTGAAGACTGGAGAATGAAAAAACAACAGGAACAACAGAAACAGAAACTGCCAGTCGTGATGACAAGGTGTATCAGTTACCTACTGCTGTGTAAGAAATGATCCCCAAACTTAGCAGCTTAAAACAACAAACATTTATTATTTCATATAGATTCTCAGAATCGGGAATCTGAAAAGTGGCGTTAGCTGGGTGGCCTGACTCAGGGTTTCTCATGAAGTTGCAGTCACGATGTCAGACAGGGTTGCATCAACTGATGGCTCTAATGGGGCTGGTAGGTTTGCGAGTGAGCTGTTGGCTAGAGGTTTGAGCTCCTCACCACGTGGGCCTCTCTGCAGGCTGCTTGTGACACGGTAGCTGGCTTCTCCCAGGTGAGTGGTTCAAGAAAGGTCCAGGGGGAAGCTGCAATGCCTTCTACCATCTAGCCTCAGAAGTGGCATGTTACCACTTCCACCATATAGTATATTATTTAGAAACAAGTCACTAAGTCCAGCCACGCTCAAAGGAAGGAGGATGAAGCTCCACCTCTTAAAGGGTGGAGTATCAAAGAATCTGTGAACATAATTTAAAGCCACCACACATGGTGTGTGAGTCTGGTGCAAAATAACGTTGTTTTCGCTAACGCCAGTTTCATTTTCAAAAAACCCAAAACATGACTCTCATACAAACACATAGTGAGCATGTGTCAAAGATTTATCTTTGGGCTTCCCTGGTGGCGCGGTGGTTGAGAGTCCGCCTGCCGATGCAGGGGACACGGGTTCGTGCCCCGGTCCAGGAAGATCCCACATGCCGCGGAGCGGCTGGGCCCGTGAGCCACGGCCACTGAGCCTGCGCGTCCGGAGCCTGTGCTCCGCAACGGGAGAGGCCACAACAGTGAGAGGCCCGCGTAACACACACACACACACACACACACACACACACACACACACACACACACAAGATTTATCTTTATTAATAAATGAAGGAACTGGCAGGATGATAAAGTTAATTCAAAAGATAAGTTAAGGAACAGAGGCTTGTATGATCAGTCAGGAAAAAAATTGTGGAGTAGATTGGCTTAGATAAAAAAAAAAAAACTGCTTAATGAATTGCAAGGCAATCCAACTGTACCCTTTGAGGTTATCTTTTCTATTAAGCAGGAATCATTTGAAATTTATCAATCTTCTCTTAGTTCACATCTAACTTCACAGAGTTTGATAGCTAATCCATGGTAGTTAGTAAGTCAAACAAAGACAGATGTTCCCCAGGGAACTGAGCAATTGTTGGTGGGACTGTTTGAGGATGCTCCAGTATGACACTGAGAGCACATGATGTCATCATTGTGTTTTATTTTCAAGTTTGGAGAAATTTTCTTAACAGGGGTTTGTTTTATTTTTCGTACTTTCACCTTCCTGGCTCATCCATTTGTTGTCCCGTCCATCCGCTCTGTATCCATCCCCTGTTAGGCACATGGTGGAGTAGACCGAGCTGGCGGAGACATCCCCCTGAATCCTCGGCATCCCGGGGGTGGGCAGCCACGTACTGGCTTCATTCTTTATTAGCAGAATGAGGAAAGTGCTTGATGAAGCTCCACGGCAGTGTCCTGGGGTGCAATTCACTGGGGTTAGGAAATCAGAGAGGGCAACCAGGGCAGATGACATTTTACCTTTTTAGGGGAAACAAAATCTTCTCTATTATCACTTTGTAAATGAAAGCCTGTTTGCTTAAAGCCACTTTGCCTAATGGCCAACTCCTTCTGGAGTTTCTTTTTTCTTTTGTTCTTTTTTGCAAGTATTTGCACAAATCGTGTTATTTTTGTTTGGTCAATTTATGGCCAATTCAACAATTTTGCATAAGCCTCTACATTTTCTGAAAGGTGTTTATCACGTTAGTGGCATTATGAGTGTTGAGTTATTTTTCTATCCTTTGAACAACTTGATATTTTATTTATTTTTGAACACTTTAAGGACATTTTAGCCCATGAGCCTGAATACAGTTTCTTTAAAAGGTATGCCTTAGGGCTTCCCTGGTGGCGCAGTGGTTGAGAGTCCGCCTGCCGATGCAGGGGACACGGGTTCGTGCCCCGGTCTGGCAAGATCCCACATGCCGTGGAGTGGCTGGGCCTGTGAGCCATGGCCGCTGAGCCTGCGCGTCCGGAGCCTGTGCTCCGCAACGGGAGCGGCCACGGCGGTGAAAAAAAAAAAGGTATGCCTTAGCAATAAATGGTTATCCGTGGTGCTCAAGACAAAATTAATTTGTCATTATGCACTGACCCTTACCTTTCATTTAGATCCATCACAGAGAGTGTATGGATGGATTAAAACAACATGCATCGTTACACAGTCACATGTTATTTTACCAGTTAGGTACTGAAGAAAGATCAATCATAGATGGCCCAAGCTAGGTTTTATTTCCAAGGGATATAATCAGACACTTGAGCAAAGAAGTTTGTCACAACATGCTTTTCAATGACACATAATAATAATAACAATAAGGACTAATAATAACAGATCGGTATAAATAAATGATGTTGCATTTGTAGAATGAAATACTATATGGCTATTCAATATTCTGATATCATTGTACTGGGTATGGAAGGAGATTCTGCTATCTTGCTACATGAAAAAAGCGTGCTGGAATGAGTGCAGGTTCTGGGATGCAGTCGTGTGTAAAGCTGTGATGGTTACAGGCGTGTATGTGCAGGGGAAAAACTGTTGTCCTTGGTTTGCTGATGACGCACACACTGGAGATTAGTATCCATGTGTTTTGTTTTGTTTTGTCAATACGGATTTTCACGTTAATCTACAATGAATACGTAGACTTAACATCCCCTAAGCAGGAGAGCTCCACCTCTAGCATTTCCCGTAGTCCCGGCAAAGGCAGAAAGGAAGGAAGGAAAGAAGGAAGGAAGGAAGAGAGGGAGGGAGAAAAGAAGAAAGGAAAGAGGGAAAGGAAGGAGGGAGGGAACAAAAGAGGGAGAGAAGGAAGGAGGGGAGGGAGGAAGGAGGAAAGGGGGTTGTTCTAAAATCTGCTTTCCTTCAGCTGTTCTCTGCATGATACCCCTGGGTCTGGAAGGGCCACATGTCCAGGAGCTGAGTGCTCACTAAGGGCTGCAAAGCCCCTGGAAGTTCTTCAGAATTGCTAGAAGAAGACTGTCTCTTCAGAATTGCTAGAAGAAGACTGTCTCCAGCAGCTTCCGTCCCTGAGAGAGATAATGAGCATCAGGTGTTTCTGGAAGCGACAGGTGGTGTGAAATCACTCTGGAAACCCCCCTTCTCCGGAGGCTGAGGCAGTTTCAGGGGCCCCACCCTAGGGCGTCACTCAAAGGGCTGAGGCAACCTCGGAGGAGCGGGCAGACACCTCGGGTCCTGCCAAGAGAAAGGAGCAGTCTGAGGTGTCCTCTGGGGAGCTGGGCTTCACCTCTCCTAACCCCAGACCTAGAATCCCCTGATCCTTGGGGGCTGTTCGTATGCCGGGGCGCTCAGGGGGCTGCTTACTGGGGCCCCTGCCGGCTCAGCCTCTATCTCCACCTAAGATTTTCCGTTATCTCAAAATAGGAGTGTCAACACACAGAAGATCGAGATGGTCCTGAGTGGGGCGCTGTGCTTCCGGTGAGTAGCTGAGCCTCTGCTTGGGTCATGTCCTCTGCGGGGGAGTGAATTCTGGGTAGATCTGTTGTCCAGCCTTTCCGGGGAGGGCGCTGTGATTGTCCCACAGGTGGGATGGGCAGCTGGGAAGGTGTGAACAGCAACTCCCTGCCCTTAGAGGAGTTCTTCCAGCCTCTTCAGACGGGAGCAGGCCCTCTCCTGGGGCTTCCCTGATGAGAGGGGCTTGTGGCCTCATCCCTTTTAGGGAGTTAGGAGGCCCGGCTTAGAGCCCTGCTGTTACCACCCACTGCAGTGAAGAGATGTCAATCCAACCACTACCTCCTGGCTGCCCTCTGGGACAAGACAGCAGCAGCAAAACTCTTCTATCAGTCAGCCTGTCTGTCCATTGGCATGTGCTGAGCCAGGGGCTCTACAATGAGCTGGACTTTTGCAACAGTGAATGAGAAGAATCTTGCTCTCACTGAACTCGGAGTCTAGTATAGCTTTTCCCAAGGTGCGTTCTGTGGAACCCCAGTCCTACGAGTGTCTCTATACAATGATGCTCCTCGGTCCAGGAAATGTGGGAAATATGCTTTCTAAGTCCCCTTAAAAAAGGACCGCAGCACACTTCAGCATGTTAGTCACTTTGAAGTAGAGATTTGTTTAATTGTGTTTAGTCAGCATTGAACCAATTTGTACACATCTGGAGGAACCCCCTTCAGAGTATAGCTTTCGCCTCACAGGATGTCAGAAAATCAACTGAGATTGTAGGTGTGAATTAAATTTGAAAAGCAAAATGAACGAATTTTAAATGTAAAGAAATCCCTCACGTGGTAGGGACTGTATGGCCAAGCGGAAGTAAATGCACCAAACAGAAGTAAAGGCAGAAGTCAGTCAAGGCGCATTTTTATCCTGAAGAGGCCTGGGCAGCATCTGTCCCATCTTCTTAGTTTAGCAATGAGGAGACTCAGGCCCAGAGAGGGTGAATAACTTGTCTGTCGTGACTCAGCAGTGATGGCGGCAGAGCCGGGATGAGAACACAGGACTCTGACTCAGTTTAGTTTCTTTTCCAACATGACACCGGGAAGAGTCTGGTTAGCGTAGAAAAGGTTGAATAGGATGGGCTTACCTGGTGGCGCAGTGGTTGAGAGTCCGCCTGCCGATGCAGGGGACACGGGTTCGTGCCCCGGTCAGGGAAGATCCCACATGCCGCAGAGCGGCTGGGCCCGTGAGCCATGACCGCTGAGCCTGCGCGTCCGGAGTCTGCGCTCTGCAACGGGAGAGGCCACAACGGTGAGAGGCCCGTGTACTGCAAAAAAAAACAAAAAAAAAAAAATACAGATTGAATAGGATGAAGGGGCAAACCCCAGACTCAGATGGGAGGCTGTGGCCTTGTCCTGGCGGTAGGCATGAGCCCCCAGGGCTGGGAGAGAAGGTTCTGGCTCAGTGGGAAGACAGGGTGACGGTGCCTGAGACTGGGGGACTCTCAGAGCCCAGGCAAGCTGGAGCACCCACCACCTGCCCTGAGTGTCATCCTGTCCTGATGCTTTAGAATGAAGGATGCGGCACTGAAGGTGCTTTATCTGCAAGATAACCAGCTTCAAGCCGGAGCGCTGCAAGCAGGGAAGGTCATTAAAGGTTGGTGGCAAACGAGGACCCTACTTCCCTAGGTTTCTAAATACTCTGAGGGGAGGGGGCCTGAAGAGGGCTTAGAAACATTGGCACAAGCCAGCAGACCCTGGGCCTGACACAGTAGACGGGGCGTCAGAAAACCAGGCTCCGAGCAAGGACAAATAAAATAGCACACCTTCCGGCATGGCGTCATGCCCCAGTCCCACCGGAAGCCTCTAAGCAAAGGTGGGATTATTTTCCAAGATAGCTGTTTTGTCATTTCCTCGCAGGTGGACTTGGGTCCAACATCCCTTTTTGTGGGAGCCAGTGCTGAGGAGAGCCCTAAAGCAGGCTCTCTACACCCTCACTCCCATGTGGGAGTGGGTTTCTGCCCCTTTGCCCCTGGTCCTCTCGGTGCTCTGAGGGTCCTCGGTCACTCAGAGTGGTGGGGCCTAGAGCAGCAGGTGATGCCATCTGGCCTCGTGCTCATTCACGCAGCCCCACACAGTGTGACAGGACCTTCTCCCTAGAGTGGCACATACCTACTCGCCTAGAACAGCCTTACTGGGCGCTGGGGCCAGGCAGAGCCCTCTGTGAGGCTGAGTGTGTGTGTGTGTGAGATGGAGGGATTTTACAGAGAAAAGTGAGACCCTTTTCTGTTCTCAGGAATCTCACAGGGGGTGGAAAGATACCAACTAACTCTAATAGGAGGTTTATCAAGACAGGTTACAGAAAAGAGGCTGGAAGGTCGAGGGGCATTAAAAGAGGTGGTCAGTCTCCCTTGGGGCTTGGAGAAGACTTGAACTTTTGACCCTGGAGTGGGCGTGGGGTTGGGAGGTGGTACCGTGTGCTATCTGCCTTGACTTCCACTGGACCAGCTGGCAGGAGACCCCCCTTCCCTACATGACAGCTGTTATGAGGCTCCCCTTCTGTCCAGCCTGGGGACAGGAGGCCTGATACAGCCCATGATGGGGCAGAGGGAGGGAAGGGCGGCCAAGGTCCCTGCATCTGCTTCCTTCCTCTAGGTGAGGAGATCAGCGTGGTCCCCAATCGGTATCTGGATGCCAAGCTCTCTCCAGTCATCCTGGGCGTCCAGGGTGGGAGCCAGTGCCTGTCGTGTGGGATGGAGCAGGAACCGACTCTGAAACTAGAGGTGGGTCCTGTTGGGGGTGCCTCACCACGTGGCTTCACTAAGTCAAAGATGCCGATGCCACGGCTTCCTGGGCTCCTCTCCCTCCAGGGTTCTGTTAATTATGGCTCCGCCTCCCTGTGCCTTGGGGCCGGCCCCTGCCCCTCAGCCACCTGCCGTGCCCTTTGATTGCAGCCAGTGAACATCATGGAGCTCTACCACAGTGCCGAGGAGGCCAAGGGATTCACCTTCTACCGGCGGGACACGGGGCTCACCTCCAGCTTCGAGGTGGCCGCCTACCCGGGCTGGTTTCTCTGCACCATGCCCGAAGTGGACCAACCTCTCCGGGTCACTCAGCTCCCGAAGGACACCAGCTTGGACGGCCCCATCACGGACTTCTACTTCCAGCAGTGTGACTAGGGCGGCATGCCCCCAGGGCTCCTGGGGCGGGCCAGCTTGGGCAGGGCCAGGAGGTGTAGGAGGAGACCCGTGGTGATGAACCCACCTCTGCTCTCAGGGCCTCCACCGTGGAGGGGCTGGGCACACGGCCACTCTTCCTCCCTGTTTCCCAGGTTGGGTAAATCCTTCTGAGATTTGGGGCTTAGTCCACAGTTTTCTTTTCTGCTGGGTGGCACTACTGATGTGAAACCTTGCAGAAAGGTAAACCCCTAAAATAAACCCCTAAGGGGTCAGGGGCAGGGGCAGGGGAGCAGTGGGAATCCTTCATGCTTTGTGGTAACGTACAGGTAACAGTCCTGTGCTTTGACCTGGATTGGTCACAGTCTTCTGAGATTCCAAGAGGTGGGATCCAGCCTCCAAGGGGTCTCCTGGGCTGGTGGAATACTGTTCCCCACAATTCATGTCCTTCTGGGAACCTCAGACTGTGATCTTTGTCAACTGAAAAAAGATGTACAACCTTAAGTTGAGAGTTATGTTTTATTTGCTGGGCATTCTGAGGGCTTCAAGCCTGGAAGACAGCCTCTCAGATAACTCTAAGGGACTGCTCCAAAGAGGCAAGCGGGAAGCCGGGATATATAGGAGTTTTTGCAACAAAGACCAGGTATTCGGAACATCAAAGATGATTGTTAATTTAAGGCAATCAGACATCTCAAGTTAAGGAATTCAGCGCTTTTCTATATATGGGAAGATGCAAGATTCTGGGCTCACTGGAATCTTTCCTTTGATAGGCACCTCAGCTATCTGGGGCCAGTATCCTGTGTTTTCTCATCCGGGGTTTCCTCAGGATGCACTGTGGTGGGTGGCTGCAGCTATGGGCATTCTGTTTCCATCCTGAGTTCCCTCAGACCTCACTGCTGGGGGAGGCTGTAATGTGATGGCTTGGTGGCTACCACATCCTCTGGTTACTGAAATGGCAGGCAATATTTTTCATTCACACCTTGTTTGGAGGTAGGGTCTTTGTAGATGCAATTAGTTAAGAGGTCATGCTGTATGAGGGTGAACCCTAAATCCAGCAGGACTTCTGTCCTTGTAAGAAGAAAGAAACCCAGAGAAGGAGGCCATGAGAAGATGGAGGCTGAGGAGAATGCCACAGGCAAGGTGTGCCAGTGATTGGGGCACCATCAGAAGCGAGGAGGCAGGTTCTTCCACAGAGCCTTCGGAGGGAGCTCGGGAGCCTTCGAATCTCCTGAACTGCGCGAGAATAAATTTCTGTGGTTTGAAGCCACCAAGTTTGTGGTAATTGGTTAGGGCAGCCCCAAGGAATGAAGACAGCAGCCAATGATCCCCATCTCTTGGTATTCACACCCCCTGTGTGCCCCCGCCCACACTGGACCAGAGTTGTCTCCATGACCAGTAGGATGCTGCAGAAGTGATGTTATGCCGCTTCTGAGATTAGGTAATAAAAGACACTGTGGCTTCTATCTTGGTCTCTGTTTCTTTCTTCACTTGCTCTGGGGGAAGCCAGGTACCATGTGTGAGCTGCCCTGTAAGGAGACCCACTGGTGAAAAATGAAGGCTCTTGACAACTGCCACACCAAGGAGCTTAGAGTCAGCTCCTCCAGCCCAGGCAAGCCTTCGGGCGATGCGGCCCTGGCTGACTGCAACCTAGTGAGAGACTCTGAAGAGAATCACCCAGCTAAACTGCTCTAGAGTCCCAACCCTCAGAAACTTGGAGAAAGTTAAGTGTTCCTGCATTAAGTTGTTAAAGTTTGGGGTCACTTGTTACACAGCAATAGATAACTACTATGCAGGGGAAGAGAAACAAATTCGTTATTTTATTATGATTGCAATTTTCTCCATGACTTTTATTTTCCCTCCCAAAATGAGCACCAACCCTTTTATTTCCACAAACATCTGATTTAAAAGCGGATCGTACCAAATTGGTTGAATATTCTCTGTTCCCACAAGGTTTAGATCTTCCCTGACTACCTTTGCACCTTCAGACATACGTGCCAGGGACTGTGACTCCAGGGTCCCTGCCTAAAGTCTGGGGAATGAGAACAGAAGCCAGAGGAGGGGCTCAAGTCGGAGCCCCAGGAGTTCCATCTGTGCCTCACCAGTCAGACCAGCCTGGCAGGTTCACCTTCTGCTGAAAGACCAGCAAGGGAGAGGCCAGGCCATAGCGTCTGCCTCTGGGGATTGCAGCGGCTCCAGCCCAGACGCAGCTCAAGTCCCTGGGCAGCAGGCAGCACAGCTGCTACCACAGGCCTCTCAGGGCTGCCGAGAACAGACCTAGCTCACGCTCTCCTTCTGCCCACAGGCCCAGCCGCAGTCTCATATTGTCACCTCCTCTGAGGAGCCTTTGCCGAGAGGAGGTCCCTGGTCATCTGCTCTGACAGGGCTTTGTGCTTCACGCTATGCTAACTCCCCCTCCTTGTAATAAATTGACTTGGGGTCTGAGGCCCCTAAAATCACCTCCAGGTCAAGGCTGTGTCAGTTTTGTTTCCGAGCACCTCGAATAATGTTTGGCAAATAAGCGGGACCCAGTAAGTGTTGAATGTGGAAACGATTCCTCCACCTTGGAATATTCTTTCTCTCTCCTCCGCCCACCTGGCAGGGAGCGGCTGAAATTTCACCTCATTCTTGAAGCTTTCTGCAGCCTGAAGTGATTGCTTCATCATTTGTAGGATTAAAGAATTCAAAAGGGCTTTAGCAGGGACGAGCTGACACAAGTAGATGAAAAGGGAGGAACAGAGACCTCCCTGGCGGTCCAGTGGATACGGCTCTGAGTTCCCAACGCAGGATCTTTTTTGGTTGCGGCATGCGGGATCTAGTTCCCTGACCAGGGATCAAGGTCCCTGACCAGGGATCAAGGTCAGGGAACTAGATCCCGTATGCCGCAACCAAAACGGATCCTGCGTGCCGCAAAGAAGATGCTGCATGCTGAAACTAAGACCCAGCACAGCCAAAATAAATAAATAAATATCTTTAAAAAATTGAGGAACCATGTAAAGGGCTAAGGCCCTTTCAATTCTAGGAATTTATCTTTTTACTCGAGAAGGTTCTCGGTTTCTATTGTCTCCAATATTCCCTTGGCCCACAGATTAGAGAGTCTGGTCTTTTCAAGTGCTTATGGCTTAGCCCCCAGCCAGACTGTAAAGCTACTTAACAACAGGGACCAGGTGTTGTATGCCTTTGTCACAGGGCATTGTCAATGCTCAGTAAGCACTCATTGATTGCCTATATAATACCCTGTACTTTGACCTCTTCCGCTGAGGGGACAAGAGATCGGGAAAGGGAGTGAAGAATGACTGTTGGCCTTAGAAAACAGAAATCTGTTCCCGTCTCTGCCCATCTTTTCTCATCCGTCACTCTGCAGACATATGGGTATAGGACTGACCTCTCCCACCTCCTTGCCAAGCCTTTTATGGAACGTTGCAAATGACCTGTGAGCAAGAATTACCATAAGGCAGTTGGTCTATGTTGGGCACTATGCCCAAGTGTCTCTGCCCCTTGTGAGTAGGTGGATGAATGGATGGATGGATGAATGGATGGACAGATAGAAGGATGGATGTGTGGGTGGGTAGATGTACTGACGGATGGATGGATGGATGGGTTAATGGACTGATGGAGGGATGGGTGGATGGATGGTTGGATGGCTGGGTTGATGGACTGATGGGTGGATGGATGGACTGAATTAAGTAATATCAATCAGAGGCCTGAGTGTTTTTCACCCCTAACCCTGATCACACTGAGCCAGGTGCTCTCATAGTCCAGGGCAAAGGGCACCTGCTCAGTTCCAGGATGAATCTAAGGTCAACGTCTTCTGTCTGTAGTGGATTTCCTTAGACATTACATCTCATCAACTGGTACCAACTAATAGAACCGGTTGAAAAACAGAGACGTTCCTCTCATAATTCCAAACAGGGTCATACTCACAATGCCATCAGTCCCTGTTCTCACATCGCCTCACTGGCCACAGCCTGGCTACAGAAAAAAGTCTGTCCTTAGGCCCTTCAGAAACACTCGCTCTTGCTTCTTCCACCTCCCTATGGCTAGGATGGAGCCCCATGGGGCACCAAAGGGAAGGTGATATAAAGTCGTCTGACCCCAGCATCATTTATCTGGCTGCCAAAACCACCCAGAACAATAGCTATGAGCAGAGTCCCAGTGTCTGGCTTTTGCCAAGGCTTTATGGGTGACTCTCTCCTCTTTCAACAAACACTCATTGTTGTTCCCCACCTCCTTATTATCCATACTGTGCTGAAGACATTGTGAAATCCCTAGGCCCTTCTTCCCCATCCTGGAGACAGTTATAAAGATTGCTACAGGCTTACCCACCCTGACCAGGCAATATAAACTCAGTGCACATGCCCTGGAGAAATCAGTTGGAGGTTCCAGGCACCTGGCATCTGCAGGTCAGTGGTGGACAGGCAGTATTCTATCTTTCTCTGTTTTCTTCTCCCTCTGTCAATAGCTCTGATACGCCCCCTCTTTTTAACTCCTCCTGGCAAGCTCTCTAGTTAGCAAGGTATTCCCTACATAGATCACCATGGGATGCTAAATAAGTCTAGGGTCACATAGAAGGAATTTGAGGAGAAGGTATAGGTTAAGTCAAGATTTTTAAATATTTAGGACCACTGGTTTTAGAAAGTAATTTCAGAAGAACTCATCCAGGCCAGTGGTATTCAACAATGTTTTATGAAGCTTGAGGTTCCTTAGAGATGCCCCAGTGCCTTTTTGTTTTTTTGGGTTTTTTTGCAGTGTACATTATTTTAGTTTTATTTTTAAAAAATTCAAAAAAAATTTTAAAGTAATTTTTATTGAAATATAGTTGATTTATGTTTTTGTGTTAGTTTCTGCTGTACAGCAAAGTGAGTTATACATATACATCTTTTTAGATGTATACATCCACTCTTTTATAGATTCTTTTCCCATATAGGTCATTACAGAGTATTAAGTAGAGTTCCCTGTGCTATCAGTAAGTTCTTATTATCTATTTTATATATAGTAGAGTGTTTAGTTACCAAGGGCGAAAGGGGGGAGGGATAAATTGGGAGATTGGGATTGACATACACACCCAGTGCCTGCTTCAGTAGTCGATGCTGGCTGGGTCCTAGTGTCACCATCATTCTCTGCTTCTGCAGAAGCAGGTGTCTTTTATCCATTTAACTTTCATTAGTGTCTGTTTAAAATTTCCTCGTGAAACCTAAAATAGTTTTGAAAAATATTGACCTTGCCCAACGCCTCATTCCAATGATAAGGATTTGGAGGCCTAGGGAATAAAGGAATTTTCCAAGGTGACAAAATAAATTGGTAGCAGAGTTAGGTCTGGAACCAACCTTGCCGTCCGAATCTGCGGTGAGTGTTTCTATGTCCTGCTCATGAGCACCAGTGTGTCTCAGTGGGGGCAGATGGAGAGAGCTACAAGCTATGCTTTGTGGCTTCAAGAACTTGTTAACTTTTTATAAGGGAAAAAGTGTCTATACATAAAACAATAAATAACACACTGAAATTTAATGGGACTTCAGAGTACGTTTGCAATGGTAAAGTAAAGAGTCTTTAAACTCTGAGTCATGGAATCATTGATTGTTTGATCTTGAAAGAATCTTAATAACCACATCCTCTAACTCCATGATTTTATAGATGCTGAAAACTGAAGATTGGAGGGTAAGTGACATGAACTTGTATGTCTGAGTTGTTTCTCTGAACTGATAATTAACTTGGCAGAACTAGATACTCAACCTATAGATAATAATGCCATGTCCAGTGACCTTAATGTCAAAGATTTGAATGGACAATGATGAGGTCGGGAAATGAAAGATAACTTTCACTGTCGTGGCCTCTCCCGTTGCGGAGCACAGGCTCCGGACGCGCAGGCTCAGCGGCCATGGCTCACGGGTCCAGCCACTCCACGGCATGTGGGATCTTCCCGGACCGGGGCACGAACCCGTGTCCCCTGAATCGGCAGGCGGACTCTCAACCACTGCGCCACCAGGGAAGCCCGAAAGATAACTTTGAGTATGCCTACCGAGAAGATAAGAAAGAAGTCTCATTGCCTGGGAGGTGGTTTAGTGTCCACGGAGAAGTGAGATACACTTAAGATAAGTATATCATACAATGGAAAGCCCATGTGGATTCTAGAGCTGGATGGGGATGTGATGAAAGCAGTACTTAGAATACAAGTCCAGGAACCTCACATAGGTTGGGCTGGATTGAAGGTAGAGAAACCAGGAATACAGGTGCAGTTTCAATGGTTATGAAGAAAACAAAGTTATATTTTAAAGAATTTATTTATTGGGACTTGATAAATCTGACATAGAGTCAGGAAAAGTGGGAGAAATTGTCAACAGTTCTCAGGATTTGAACCTACCTGTCTAGAGGAAGATTATGGCAGTGAGAGAAATGAAACCAGGAGGGATGAATGAGCTGGGAGGAGAAGGTGAATTTGACCTTAGATGAATTTGGTTGGGTGTGATGGCAGGATATCCAAAGGGTGGTGTCCTGTAGGCTGTTGGAGATAAAGGAAGATGTTCAGTCTGGACTTGGAAGGCATTAGAGAAAGATGATCTTGCAGCTGAGGAAATGGATGGATTGCAGCTTCATGTGATATGAAAGAGAAGAGCTTAGGACCTTGGCCGGTGACTTCCAGGTTTAGGGGTGACCCCCAAACAAAGGGAGAATCTACAATGCATCTGAGGAGAATGGAGAGGTGTGAATCAATATCAAGGGGTCCCAGGGGGACAATGGCCAAAGATCAGAGGAATCAAAAAAAAAAATCTTCGGATTTGGCTCCACAGAAGTTAATATTTGTCTTGGAGGGAACAGATTCCATGGAGATAGTGTGTAGGAGGATGAAGGAGAGGCTGGAACAGGTGTGATGTGCAAAAGAGCATGGGGAAGCCCAGGGCTATTGGGTGGTGGTATTTGACCCAGGATAGGTGAATTGATGAGGTCTGAGACAGCCAAGGATGGGGTCCAGAGAGGGGTATAGACCAAAGTCCAGTGAAAGGTCACTTGGGGACAATAGGGAAGGGAAAGCTTGGGGAATGGAGTTTGTGGTGCACTGGGAGGGATCATGGCAAACACTCAAAACCAGGAGCCCAGGCTCTCTGATGGACTAGAAGTCAGTTTCTCACTCCTACACGATCCTCACTTCATCACAATCTATACCAGGACCCCAGGCAGGGGTTCCTGATATGGGAGTCTGTAGGAGAGACACTGGAATTTGGGGCTGGACCAGGACAACAGGACCCCAGCGATCCAGCTGGACTCGATCAGTCCTGAATTTCTGCCAGCTCTTTGAGCTGACACGGACCAAGAGCGGGAGTCATCAGCTTGCCTATCCAGCTTTACACAGGGACCCTCCACTTTGTCTGCTCCGGCCAGCCCTTGGCGCAGCTGCTAGGCTGGCCATATTTCTGCTGCTCCAACCAAAGAAGCCCCAGTAGCCTGGCCAAGGGAGAGCACAGCATCTCAGTCACATGGGCTTGCATGGAAGCCATGCTGCTGTCGACCTATCAGGGCTGGGGGATCATCTCGTCCTTTGTTACTAAAAGTGTGGTTCAGGGACCAGCAACATTAACGTAATTTGGTTGCACGTTTGAAACACAGTCTTAGGTCCCACCCCAGACCTAGGGAATCAGAATCTGTATTTTAACAAGAGCTGCAGGTGACTTACACGTTTATTAGAGAGTGAGAAGAACTGAGCTAGTGTGTACGTTCCCAAGACCAGTTGATCACTGAGTCATTCAAGAACCTTCAGCCCAGGCAACAGTACTTCTCAAGAGTCCCCCAGGTGATTCTATGGGCAGGCACATTTTGGAAAGCCAACGACTGTAATCGAACGCTTCATTAAAAAAAAAATTAAAACTTACCATATACTACAAAGGAAATTTATTTTCATATAAGGAAAAATGTTGAAATGATAAAGTAAATAAATAAAAATCACCCATAATCTTGTCAGCCATAGATAAGTGCTGTAAAGTGTCGAACATCTTTGTTTCTATGTATGTGGGCAGATTTAAATGGAATCATAATGCACACATTATTTATAACCTGTGCTTTTCACTTAATGTATTTTGACCATTTTTATATCATAAAATGTTTTTATACATCATCTTTAATGTACACATACTTTCTTATTTACCATAATTTTTTAACCAGTCACCTATTATTGTGCAGGTAGATTATTTTCAGCTTCTTGTTATTATAAAAAATGATGCCGTGAACATCTTTATTATTAAACATTTGGGCAATTCCTTATTTTCCCATAGAATAAGGGCAACAGGTGAAATTACAGAGTACATCGAATGCTTTAAGACTCTGATTCACATCACCAACATCCATCCAGAATTTGTACTCCTGTGATCCTTTGCTCTCACCAACCCTTAAACTCTCACTGCAAAGCCAAGGATTAGGAAATGACTTGTCCAAGGTGATCAAGTGGCAGATCCAGTACTAAAAGCCACCTTGGCTAAGTCCTTCTTCTAAGATCCAGGCCATGTTGCTCAGGGATGCTGAGATGGCCGGAAGTCCTGCCATCTCATCAATCTGCTTCTCCTTACCTGCTTCCCAAAATGTCCCTCAGTGTCACTCTCTCCTGCTCTGAGCCCTGCTTCCTCATTCCTACCTTTCTCCTATTTCCTCTTCTTTTCTGCTTTCTTATCTTTTCTCTTCTCTTTCCCTTCTTCCTTGGTGAGAGAATCAGCCCTAGCCATCCTTGCTTTTACTTTTCTGGGCTATTCTCCAAGTCCTACCACCCTCATGCCCTGATTGGCTCTGGGTTTCTTTCCATGCTGGATTCTGGAATGGCCTTTCTGAAGGTGGTCATTTCAGGGAAACGCTCTAGGGACGGATAATCCAACCGGAATGAGTGGAGCCACGTGCAGCTCTGTGGTTTAGGGTCTGTACAGGAACACTGGCTTCAGTTTTTAGATCATTCCTCCTCAAAAACGCAAGTCTGTGTATCTCAAACCTGTGCTGTTTTCCATCTGGAACAGAACAGGGGAGTGTGCATGGTCTCTCACAGATCACAGTCTTGGCAAAGCGATCCAGTCCCCAGAACGACACTCTCTAACTGCAGAGAGACCCCGTCCTGGCTGCAGGTGGGAGGTTCCTCCTAGTAGCGGAGGAAGCAGGGGGAGGTGGTGACTCTAAGGCCAGGCTGGGAGTGGGACAGGATGTCAGTCAGGTTCTTCCTTAAACTGTGAGGCTAGAGAACACCCCACCCCAGTCTGAGCCCCAGGAAGGGCTCCTGGCTGAACTCTTTGGGAAACCTGTCATCCTGTTTCCCAGAACCGGCGGCACCAGTGCACAGTCAAGCTCACACCCCTGCCAGCTCGACTCGGGTGGCCCCAAATGAGGGAGACTCAGAGCTGCCTGGAGCTTGCTGGGCTGAGGAGCCCTTGGTGGGTTCTGGTAGATAAGCACCTAGTGAGAACTTTCCACCCTGTGATTGGGTAATTTGGCTCCTTGGGATGTCTGCTCCCTAGCTCCACCCCCTTCTTTCTCTGACAGCCCCCCCCCTTTTTTAAATTACAGCCATTCTTTTAAAAAAAAATTTCATTGAAATATAGTTGACTTACAATGTTGTGTTAGTTTCAGGTGTACAACAAAGTGATTCTTTTTTAGATTCTTTTCCATTATAGGTTATTACAAGATATTGAGTATAGTTCCCTGTCCTATACAGTAGGTCCTTGTTGGTTATCCATCTGTTTTATATATATTAGTGTGTATATCTTAATCCCAAACTCCTAATTTATGCCCCTCCTTTCCCCTTTGGTAACCGTAAGTTTGTTTTCCATGTTTGTGAGTCTATTTCTGTTTTGTAAATAAGTTCACTTTTAACATTTTTTAATATTCCACATATAAGTGATATTATATGATATTTGTCTTTCTCCGTCTGGCTTATTTCACTTAGTATAATCTCTGGGTCCATCCATGGTGCTGCAAATGGCATTATTTCATTATTTTTTATGGCTGAGTAATATTCCATCATGTATATATGCCACATCTTCTTTATCCATTCATCCTCTGACGGCCCTTTTTTTCCTTCCCTCTCAGCAAGGACCAGTCACCCCTGATTGCAGGAATGTGCTCCCTCCCCATGGCAAAATACTACATGTAAGTCTTCCTGGAGTCTTCCTTTTCCTAATCAGGGTGTCTGGAGATGACAGAGGAAGAGGAAAGAGGGCTGAATCAGTCTCCTTCTCACCCCAGAAATCTCAAGTGCCCCATAATTAAGCTTAATCATCATCATAATCACAAAAGCTTTCTTTCCTGAACTTCTACAAGATGCCAGCCATTCTACTGCCCTGCCTCCATCCTGAGAAATCTACAAAGGGGGCATTACTAAGCCCATTTTATAGATTTGGAAACTGAGGCTCAAATAGGTTATAAAGTACCTAATGTCACACAGCGCCAGGACTCAGACTCTAGGTTCTCTGTGCTGCTCCGGCCTCCATTCTCTAAAAGCTCAGAGATAACTTTGAATCTCAGTGACAGCATCTTTGTATGTTAGCCTCTGTGGCCTCTATTCCCAGTCTGGGCTTCCAACTCTTACCTGCGTTTTATCTCACTTGACATTTGAGTCTTTACTTTTAGTTTACCACTTTATTGTCTGTGATTTTTGTTGTAGATTATCTCAAGCTCTTCGAGGAATGAGTTAAGGCATGATAAAAATAAAATAGGATTGACACCTGGGATGCATTTCCTCAGCTCCTCCATGGGCCCATCCTATCCTAGACATGGGGCGCCGGTCAGGGCCTTGGGAAGGTACAGCGTAGCTGGGAAGACAAGACACAAGTGCATGGACCACGCAGATGACAAAACAGATGTCAACTCTCTGGGGTATCTAGCCTGGGTTCTGGTCTCTGAACAGAATATTGCTGGCAGCTAAGTTATCCACAGTTCTTGGTTGTCCAGGTTGGAGGGAGAAGGCCAGCTGGCAAACCCAGGCTCTTTTCAGATCTTCATTTTTATTGTACAGGGGAACCTGCTTTAAACACATACAGTCATTGGCTAAGGGTATTATAATTAGCTGTTACTGAGAGAGAAGAATCTCCTGGAAGTGTGGTGTTGGCCAGGAGGTTCTGCTCTTGAATATAAGGAGGGCTCCCCAGGCCTGAGAGCAGCTGATGACCATGTCTGAAACCAACCAGCCATGGGCTAATAGCGTGGGCGTGGCTTTGAGGCTGCACAGCCTCACCACGGTTCCTTCTCAGCCTCCCTGGCATGAGTCTACCCTCCCAGGCTGATCGTCAGAACCACAGGCAATCCCAGGGCCAGCTCCCTGCTGACCACCTGTATTTGGCATCCATAGCCCCGCCCCGCCCAGCCCAGCCCTTACACACTCACCGGAGCAGGGTGGCCAGGCTGGCATGCTTACCATCACATCGGACTTTTTTCCCCCCTCATTTGTGGATTTTCTTCTATAAAAAGCCTTTAAAATATCTGAAAAACAAACCACACGTTATTATATACTCAATTAATCCCTTTACTGAAGAGAATAAACATATGAAAAATTGGGTGGGCCCAGAAAATCTGGGAGAAGTCTCACCACATCCCAGAGACATCGGAACCTCGTTAGGAAATTTCTCAGGGGAGGCATGGAAAAGGGCTGGAGCGTCAGGAAAACTCTACCCTTCAGTGGGAAGACGCAGGCTCCGGTCACCACCCTGAGGGCCTGACAGGGGCCAAGCTTGGTAGAGACAGAGGTGGACTGGGAGGACTTCCTTCGCCTAAGGCTGACCTGGTCTTTGTTTTGTTTTGTTTTTTGCGTTATGCGGGCCTCTCACTGTTGTGGCCTCTCCCGTTGCGGAGCACAGGCTCCGGACGAGCAGGCTCAGCGGCCATGACTCACGGGCCCAGCCGCTCCGCGGCACGTGGGATCTTCCCGGACCGGGGCACAAACCCGTGTCCCCTGCATCGGCAGGTGGACTCTCAACCACTGCGCCACCAGGGAAGCCCCTGACCTGGTCTGGACATGCTCTTGGGTGGAGTAGCACCCCTACTTCTCACCTGAAGAAGGAGAAGAGGCCCTAGTTCTCCATGCTGTCCTTCAGAGTGTGGGGTGGGAGGGCCGTGGGGCTCAGGGGTGCCTGAAGGGCGCGGGCCACCAGCACTGCCTCCTGTTTCAGAATTAAGGACGCAGATCAGAAGGCTCTGTGCACGAGAGACCGCCACCTCTTGGTGGGGGATCCCGCAGCAGACAACTGCCGTGCAGGAGCATCTGGGGCCTCGACGCCCTGGGACTCACCCAAGCTCCGTCTACCCCAAGCTCTCCCTTTCCTACTGAAGGGTCAGGACCCCTGTAGGAGTCCCAGCTCACCCTGCAGCGTGCATGCAGGGGTGCGGCCAGCTGTGCCCTGGCCCAGCTCCTTCCTGTTCGAGCTTGTGATCTGGGGTCCCCTCATCTCCTGGCTCTCTTTTCTCCTCCCCCCGCCCCACCCCAGAGATGATCTGCATACTCCCCAACAGAGGTCTGGGCCACACCAGTTTCCCCGTCTTCCTGGGGATCCAGGGAGGCAGTCATTGCCTGGCATGTGTGGAGGCAGGGGAGGGGCCTTCCCTGCAGCTGGAGGTGAGAGACCGCACCCTGTTTTGGGGGCCCCTGCAGACCTGGCCTGGCCTCCAGGGCGCTCTGGCTTCTCTGTGCTCCTCTGTGGATTCTGGCCAGGTCCACACATCCCTCCTGCTAAGGTTTCCACCATCTTTCCCTGCACCCAGCACCCAGACCCTTGCCTCCAGAACCTTCAGAGGGCAATTCCCTGGGGAAAGAGCCACCGTCTCAGGTCCCTTGTTGGCCAAGCCCCAGAAGCCTCGAGGGCTGACACGCAATCAGCAATCTTATCCAACAGCCGCCTTCAGGCTGGAGGCTGCTTCCTGACCTGACTGGTTTCTCTGTGGCTCAGCTGAGCCCCAAGAGCCTGTACGACTCACCAAGGAGAGTGAGCCCTCAGCCTGCACGGAGCTCTACTTTGAACAGAGTCGGTAGAGAGGCAGGAAGCTGGGTTCCGGCCTGGTGCCCCCAAACCAAGCTCATTCTGCTCAGGGTCTGTGGGAGGCAGAAGAATCATGCCCCCCAAAGATGTCCACATCCTGGTCGCAGAACCTGTGAATGTTACCTTACACGGCAGAAGGGACTTCACAAATGTGATTAAGGCTGATCTATCCTGTAGTATCCCAGTGGGCCCAAGGTAATCAAACACCAGGGTCCTCCTATGAGGGAGGCGGGAGGCTGAGAGTCAGAGGGAGACTGGAAGATGCTATACCGCTTACTTTGAAGATGGAGGAAGGGGCTGTGAGCCAAGGAATGCAGGTGGTCCCTAGAAGCTGGAAAAGGGCAGGGAATGGGTTCTCCCGTAGAGCCTCCAGAAGGAGCACAGCCATGCCAACAACTTGACTTGAGCCCAGTGAAAACCATTTCAGACTTCTGACCTCCAGAACTGTAAAATAATAAATTTATGTTGTTCTAAGCCATTGCATTTGTGGTAACTTGTTACAGCAGCTGTAGGAAACTGACACGGGGAGTGAGTGGGCCTCTGTGTGCACTATTCAATGCAAAGGGACTGGATAACTTGGTGAGTCCTTCTTGGAAGCCTGGCCATGGCTTCTCCTCTGGCCCCTCTGCTCCAGAGCTTCTAGAAACAACCGAGAAACTCCAGGCAGAACCCAGCTCTCCTCCTCTGTCCATGGACAATGTCTTGGGCTGCTTACAATTTCAGTTTTAGTTCAGGTTACGATTTTTCTATCAGATACTTCTCAACGAATCAGTCATCCAACCGACTGACCGGTACCATTAGTTGCCTGCTAATGTTGATGTGTGAGGACCAAGCAGGAGCAGTGATGGAAAGGCAGTGAGCTTGGACTGGACGTACTGAGTTTAAGGTTACTGTGGAACTGATGAGTTGAGTTGACTGTTTACAGCTGGGAATATAGGGCTGGCCCTCCACTGAGAGTTTGTAGTTAAAACTGACACTCATCCTCAGAGCCCCAAATCCCTCTCCATTTCGTAGAGGATCCACAGTCAAACAAGCTAGAGCAGAGAGCCCGTGGTATCAGGGCTCAGAGGGGTGTACTGCTGGTTCTCTTCCTCTTGTACAACCACTCAGCATCTGTCCAACATGTACTGTGGGCCAGGACATTTAAGAACAGTGTATCTTCACCCTCACAGCGACCCTGCAAGGCAAGTATTCTTACCTGCATTTGACAGGTAAAGAGACTAGACTAAAGGAAGTGACATACGTAACCCGCTGAAGGTCACATAGGCTGTACATGTACATCTGGTCCATTTGACGCCAACATCGTTCCGCAAATTTTTATTCCACTCTTATTCTAGGAGCAACAAAACTTAGCTTCCTTGGAGCTGATAATTGAGTGGAAGAAACACTAAACAAGCAAATTCACAAACAAGAAAACAAACAAGGGCAATTTACATGAGAGAGGGTGAGGGCGGTAGGTATCCAATGGTAACATTAGAGAGGGTGGTCAGGGGAGGTGACCCTGACTTTTTGGAGGAGGTGACGTTTGAGCTGAGGCTGAAGGGCAGGAGGCAGTGGGATAGAAAGTGATGCAGGAGAGAAATAGCAAACGCACAGACCTGAGACAGAAGGGGCTAATTGTGTCTGAATAGCAGTGGAAGGCTGGGGGGCTGGACCCTGGAGAGGGTTAGGAGGTGGGCAAGAGAAACAGGGGCTGGATCATGAGGGCATCTTGAAGGCAAATAAAGGTTTCTATTTATTTTTAAGTGAAAATGGATGCTATGGGAAGATTTTAAGCAGAGGAGAGACATACTGAGCTTTATGGCTCTGATAAATTTAGATTCTTTCCCTACCTCTCCATGGCCTTCATGTGCCCCATTATTTTATCACCTGGCGATGACATCCTAACTATGTATTTATGTGCCGGGACTACTCTGTGCTTTTTGAGGGGGTGTAGTTCAATTTTGGGTCACCAGTGCCCAGGACAGCTGCTGGTACATTGAAGGTGATGAGTAAGTGCAAATTCTGGAACAAATTAATGGATGATCACTTGGTTCTCGTTAGACATTCAGGATACGGTGTGAGGACATCTATGGCAGCAAGGTAAACGGACGCCACTGTAGCATGGAGGTGCAGCTGGTGGAGAGGGCTGGACGGGTCTTCACAAAGGAAAGGGCATTTAATCTCGGCCTCAAAGAAAAAGTAGTTTCAGGGCAGAGGATGTGTGGATGGGCATTTCTAAGCAGAGGGAGCAACTAAGGAAGGTGTGATGGAGGAGAGCTCCCAGCACACTTGGGGCGTGATGAGTCATCCACGTGCAGGGACCCGAGGCTTGTGGCGGAGGAGTTGCCAAAAATTAAGATGGGAAGATATGTGGGGCCTGACTGTAGATGCCTGGTGAAGGAGTGAAGGAGGAAGCCTGGAGGAATCATCCAAGTATTTCAAGGAGGACCCAGATTTTAAGCCTGGGCCCCTGAGGTCAACACTGGACCAATCCATCTGCTTCTAGGGCTTCTGCTCATCCCAGCTTTCTCTTTGCCCTACCTCTTGCCCCACCTGCCTTCTGTTAGGCTCTGCCCTGGGATCAGCTTCGATGTTGTGGTTCCATGGTTGGCCTGACCCCTGCTTCATCTTTCCACATCAGCTTATCTACCTCCTTCACCGGTGGTAACTCAACTTGACCCCGCTTGGAGCAGGGCCAGGAGTGGGAGGAGACCTGGGTATGCCTGGGTGGGTGGCAGGCACATTTCACAAGAGAAGGGCCAGCAAAGATGAGTTGAACATGTTCTCTATTTAAGTAGAAACACATTTGGAGCTTTAATATATGTCAGTTCTATATGAATGCTTCGGAGAGGAAGAGGATACAAGAGATTTAGAAGACACGGTCCTTACCCTTTAAAGACATATGGTGTGGGTGGGGACACCAGACATTATGAACAAAAGCCAACATCTATTGACTGCTTCCTATGGAATGACTAGTAAACACTCCAAACATTACTCAGGGAGCCTTGGGTTGAAATTCTGCAGGGCTCAGGTAGAAATAATGATGGGATGCTGCTATTATAATTATTATTAATAATAATAATGATATCAGCTTCTGATAGACACCCCTCCCAAGTCTTATCCCTGAAATTCTTCCTCCTTCCTTGTGACCATGCCAAAGGCTTCTTTCCACAACCAACCCATCAGAGCTGTATTATGTAAATTCCTGGGAGAGGCACACTTTAGGTCACGTCCACTATTTACATCTCAGAGTGAACTGAACTGGCAGGTCCTGAGCCAGAAACCAGTAAACAAGTGAGTAGAACACAGTGTGGTAACCTCTCCTTCAGGCAGCACCAGGGAGCTGGACTACTGAGTGGTCCCATCCCAGGGGGTCAGGAAAGGATTTAGAGGAGATGGTGTAGGCATGGGGGCCAGCCAGGTGAGGGGCAGGGGGAGGTGTGGGGCAGGCAAAGGAGACAACCATATACGGGCTTGAAGGAAGTCTTGAGTGTAGCTGTGTGTGTTAGTGTGGTTAGTGTGTGTGTGTGTGCATGTGCACATATGTGTGTGCACATGTGTGTATGGTGTGCATGTATGCATGCATGAACCTGTGTCTGCATGTGTGTGTATGTGTGTTGACAAAAAGCTCCAGATATAGCTAGTGACTAATGCATAGAGGAACTTGTTTTTATTCTGAGAAGATCTGAAGCAACTTTATACAAAAGGGTGATGTGTTCAGGGTCTCCTGAAACCTGTGTGTCCTAAGTCACATGGATTGAAAATCTATCACACTTCCTTTGTGACCCAAATTTTCATCTTGTGATCCCAAGCCCACACTATAGCCCCTATATTACTATAGTCTCCACAAACAAGTGCTAAAAACATCACACACAGGAAGCAACCTAAATGTCCATCAACAGAGGAATGGATAAAGAAGATGTGGTACATAGATACAGTGGAATATTACTCAGCCATAAAAAAGAAAAAAATAATGCCATTTGCAGCACCATGAATGGACCTAGAGATTGTCATAGTGAGTGAAGTAAGTCAGACACATGTCACATATTATACGATATCGTTTATGTGTGGAATCTTAAAAAATAAAGGGTACAAATGAACTTACTTACAAAACAGAAGTAGAGTCATGGATGTAGAAAACGAACTTATGGTTACCAGGGGATAAGGGGGAGGGAGGGATAAATTGGGAGATTGGGACTGACATATACACACTACTATATATAAAATAGATAACTAACAAGAACCTGCTGTATAGCACAGGGAATGCTACTCAATACTCTGTAATGCCTATATGGGAAAAGAATCTAAAAAAAAAAAAAAGAGTGGATAAAGGCATATGTATAACTGATTCACTTTGCTGTACGCCTGAAACTAACACAACGTTGTAAATCAACTATACTCCAATAAAAATTAAAAAAAACACAACAACAAACATCACACACAGAACTACACAGGCTACACAACACATGGAAGTTCTGGGGAAGTCTAAACCCAGATTCAGGGAGGGAAATAGTAAAAGTAAAGAAGAACACTCTAATGGAAACCAAAATTTCCTGGATACCATTGGGCCCATTCACCTGTGCGCAATAAAATCAATTTATTGGCACCAGGTTGTGGTCAAGGAAAGTGCAGCATTTATTGCCGGGCGCCAAGCAAGGAGTACAGGTGGCTAATGCTCAGAAGGCCTGAACTCCCAATGGCTTTCAGGGAAAGGTTTTTAAAGACAGGGTGAGGGAGAGTGTTGCAGGGTACGTGATCAGCTCGTGGACATTCTTCCGACTGGTTGATGGTGAGGTAATTGGGAGTCAGCATCATCAACCTTTTGGTTCCAACCAGTCTGGGGTCTATGTGCTTGTGGGCAGCATACAGTTAATTTCTTCCACCTGGTGGGGGTTTCAGTATCTGCAAAACAGCTCAAAGGACATGACTCAGAATATTATATATAGCCCTTGAGGAGAAACTAAATGTCCTTAACTTCATTTAATGGCTAAACTATTATTATTTTGTCTTGCTCGACTGTTTTCCTTTGTTTCTGCATTTTCTCACTTCTCTGATTAAATTTATTCTTTGGAACTTGAGGAAGACCTAGGAAGCTAAAGTATTCCTAAAAAACAAGAGGCAAGCAGAGGACACTGGAGGGGGGGGTCTGTCCAGGGAAGTCTCCACAGGGTCCTGCTCAGTTATACCATTCTACTACAATTTGCAACCATTTCATAAATGATCATGACAGAAGTGAACATGACGAGCATAGACAGAAAAGTTAATGTCTTAGAAGCACTAGCATTTGAGTTATTTGACTACATTTCCGGTTGGATTTTACATTTGTGTAATTAAAAGTGTTTGCTAGTGATTCAACCAAAACAAAAAGTCTATCTATGCCCAAAGTAAATTCCAATCTTGGCCCCCTCAATAGGCACAGACTCTGAGCAATCCAGGATCTACATCCCATGGGCCCATTTCTCAGGCTGGGAGCCTGCAGTGGGGCCTCTGGGCTGCAGGTGGCGACAAAGATCAATTTCCCTGCACTGCCTTTTGGGTCCGGTGCTGTGTGAGCAATTAAATTAATCCGGTATTTGGTATCCACTGTGTGTCAGTCCCTCTCCCTGTGACAGAGATGCTGCCGTGAGTCATCCTCTCCTACACTCATCCCCTCTGACTCCCTTGGGACACCCTTGCCCAGACTCTGTTCATAGAATTAGAGTGACAGAGGAGGCTGGCCGTCTGGAGTTTCAGCACAGCCTCTTTTATACTGGACTGTTTCCTGCAGACGTTTTCTGAGGCCCCATCACTCATAGAACCCGAGACGTGCAAAATAGCACAGTCACGTGAGTCTGTCTGCTCAGAAGACTGCAGACTTGGGTACCTCCAAGATATGTATTTTCCAGACTGGTTCCAGGGAACACTATTCCAATGAATGTTCATGGGTTTATGGGGAAAATGCATTATTGTGACAGTTAATGTATGTGTCACCTTGGCTGAATTAAGGGATGCCTGGAGAGTTGGTTAAACATTATTTCTGGGTGTGTCTGTGAGAGCGTTTCTAGAAGAGATTAACTTTTGAATCAGTAGAATGAGTAAAGGAGATGGCTGTCACCAATGTGGGTGGGCATCATCCAATCCACTGAGGCTAAGAATCGAACAAAAATGCCAAGGAAGGGTGAATTTGCTCTCTCTTTTCTTGAGCTGGGATGTTCATCTTCCCTTGCCCTTGAACATTGGAGCTCCTGATTCTAGGGCCTTTGGAGTCCATGATTTGTACCAGCAGTGCCCCCTGCCACCATAGCCCCCTTGGTTCTCAGGCCTTTGGACTCAAATTAAATTATACCGCAAGCTTTCCTGGTCCTCCAGCAGATTGACTGTGGGACTTCTTGGCTTCCATAACTGTGTGAGGAGATATATATATATATATATATATATATATATATATATATATATATACACACACACACACACACACACACATATATATACACACACATATATGTATATGTGTGTGTGTGTATATATATATATATATATGGAGAGCCCTAATACAGTTATCTCTGATCTATTCTCCTATATGCTTCTCCCTGTTTACTCTGCTTCAGCCACATCAAACTCCTCACTGTTTTCCAGAGACAAATGCTCCAGGCCTGATACCACCCCAGGGCCTTTGCACTAGCCTTCTGTCTGGAAGTCTCACTTCCTCAATGAAGGCTCCTCTGATCACTTCATTTATAACTGCAACATGGACCCCTCTCTGAATCTCAGCTCTCCTGAGTCCCCTATTGTACTATCACATTCTAACACAACTATGATTTATTATTTATTTATTATTCTGTTGACAAAAAATTAATCAGTAGTCAATCTAAAAAAGAAATGGAAAATTTTACTTGAGCCAACCTGAGGATTATAACCCAACAGACAGTCTTCCAGAAAGCTCTGAGGACTGTTCCAACCATCAGAGGTCACAGCACAGTGATACACATTTTTGAGATAAAGGGTTACACGTCACTGACAGTTTACACAATCCAGATCTGCACGTACAAAGCAACTAGTGGGTCATCATGACCCCTTATGAGATTGAGAAGGAATGTTATCTCCTAAGGAGGTCTGGTTAATGCAGATGCACAATGCACACTAAAGGGGAGGGAGGAGGCCTAAATGGGCAGAGGAAAATGTTATGTTAAAAGTTTTCTTGTCTTGCCATAAAATATGAATTTTATTTCATCAGTCCTTCTTCCCTTCTCCTTCCACTGGAATGCAAGTTCCACAGGACGGAGGTTTTTGCCCATTTTGTTCATTTATATTTTACGAGCACTTAGAAGTTGTTATGACATGCGTCAGACACTCATCAACATTTGCTGAACAGCTATGGGAATAAATGCACAAGTAAGTTGGGGAACTATTGGTTAGTCAGGTCACCATGGGCAGCAGTCCCAGAAAACTCCAATAATAGTCCCCAAATGGTCTGATTTGGAGGTCAGGCTTGTCAGGAAGCCTGACAAGATTTGTCAGGAAGGACTGTGGCAGTGGGAGGGAGTAGTGGAGAAGGGTCTAGTTTCCAGAAGGAGAGCTGGTGGGGGTGGATGGGGCCTCAGGACTCCCAGACAATGTCTGAAGCCCTTTGCATGGTGTCTCAGTTAGCTCTTGCTGTGTAACAACCAATTCCAAACTTACCAACTTAAAACAACAATTTATTATTTTTCATGATTCTGTGTGTTGTCCCCAGCAATATTTATTATGATAAAGGTACTTATGCTATTCTTCTGATGTTTCCTTCTTTTTTTTCCCCTCCTTCCCTTCCTTCCATGTGTATGTACTGAATCCTACTTTACACTGTGTGTGAGGAGATACATGTAAGGATTGACGTCCTAGTGTAGGAGAACAAAATTTACCACTCCCAAATGTCTTTTTGGCATGTGGATTATTTTGAGCTGAAAACAATCAAGGCCAAAAAGATTCTAGAAGAAACTTTGACCTTCCCCCAACTGCCTAAAGGAATGTAGGTAAAGGACCTGTTCCAGGAAGGGAGCTGTCATCATAGATAACTATAGTATGAACTAGGTGTGTAGACAGGGAGGAACCTAGCAAAGTTTGTTAAAATTCCTCTCTGTTTCCCATTGTCTCTGCAGGGCCAGCAAACATTTACCAAACATTTGCTTTTCCATTTCCATGTTAATTGCCTTTCTCGCCTTTGAAGCCCCAAACCACTCTCCACCCCTCAACATCCTCTTTCGTCTTTAGCTGAAGATGGTATTTAAGGTGAGGGTTTTGGCTATTTTGGTGAGTTACACAGGTTTCCTGGGTCTCTCCCATGTCTACATGTTGTTAAACTTTTGTTTGATTTTCTCCTCTTAATCTGTCTCATGTCAATTTAATTCTTAGACCAGCCAGAAGAACCTAGAAGGGTAGAGGAAAATTTCTTCCTCCCCAACACGAGCCTTCTCAAATTCTTACTTCCTTCTTGCTCTCCAAAGCCCTGAATTCAGTGTCGAGCACACAGTGAGAGCTTAATCAATGGCTTTGAATGATTCTAAGCAAACTGCAGATGCAAAGAACATTTTCACCGATATCCTCAAGAGTAGTCTGACCCTCATCCAAGACTATGTCCCCTTCACATTGTACAACTCTGAGGATGCCGTTCACATTGTAGACAATTTGGATTTGTTTACTATGTTAAATTATAACTTGCCCTCAGAGCACCAGAGGGTCTCAAATGCTCTTGACCACTTACATCAGGGTCAGCTAGTGAAAAATGATTCCCGGGTCCCCACCTCCAACTGGCTGATACAAAACTATGCGGTTGAGGTATTTCTGAATTTCTAGGAAGCCTCTAGTTGATTCTTAGGAAGACTCTAAGGATCCCCAACGTATACCGAATTTCCTTCAGCATCAACTCCACAGATATTAGATCCCAGTCAGAGTACACGACACTCTGTATGTGTATGTTTCCATGACCAAAAAGGAATAACTAAAACAGGAAGTTGAGAATCAAAACATAAATCTCCTGTACAAAAATATGTGCCTCACATGTGACCCAATATGTCATTTTATGCTCTGTCATGGAAGATGGAAAATCATCCTCATTAGGAGAGGCTGCTCATCGTTCATTACTTCCCCATATGCCCTGCGAGAGAGGGGAAGGGGGTGATCAGCATGGAAATTCAGGCAAGCCTGGTTAGGAGAATTCACTAGAATAGACTCCACTGGGGCAGGAGGTGCTTCGCCCGGGCAGGGGCATAGTTTTTGGGTGACGGTTCAAGGCTGATGTTACATCCTTTCCTGTTCTGGAGGTCGGGGGTCTCTCTTTACTGTGTTGTCCTTGGGTAAACTTTTGCTGTACCTTGTAGGTGGTACTTCCTAGGCCTGGCCAACCGCTTAACCAAAGGGATGGTAACTCCCACCCAGAAGGTATCCTGACAAGGGTGTGGCAGAGCCCATTCTTCCTCACCCCCAATACTCTGCAGGCAGCAGGTGAATGCTTGTTCCTTTGTCAACATTCTTATTATATGGCGCCAGACTGTGAGCTCCTAAGGGACAGAGACTTTGACACTTTCATTTCCATATGCTCATAAATGAGTACAAAGATGCTGGAGTCACCTCATACAGTTATGTATCTTTTACCCCTCGGCTCTAGGGCACATCACCCACATTTCCATATCACAGTCTATAATATTTATTATGACAACGTTATGGCCGTTGGCAATAAACTGCCTTGTACCAAAAAAAAAAAAAAGTCTTTCTAATGACTTTCCAGCTGATGAGAATAAAATCAGGAAAGGAAACCTTCTGCTAATTCACTCCAAGGAGCCACCAATGGCTGGAGCAAAGGGTACAAAGAAAGAGGAAGAGGAAAAGATGTGGCTTAGAGGAAAATAGGGTCCAGATCATGAACTTCATTGTGGCATGCTAAAAGCCTGGTTTCCAACAGGAGGTCCCTGCAGATGACCTCAAGCAGGGTAATGACATGATCAGATTTGCCTCCTAAAATTAGTGCTTCTGGCTGCTGGCTGGGGAATGGATGTTGGCACAGCCTCTCACATGGTTTTTCCTTGCTCCAGCCTTGCTCTCCTCCAATCCAGTTGAGAGATGAGTGTCGAATGATTGTTGCAGGGGATTTGAGAGAAGTCAATGGATTTAAGGAAAAGGAAGAAGGTAGGGTCAATAGATTTGGGTGATTTATTGAATGCAGAATGAGATTGACCACCAGATTTCTAGTTTTGGTGTCTATTAATGAACGTTTCTACTGATGGGTGGTGATTCCATTTACCGACAAAAGGGAGAATGGAAGAGAAGGTGGCAGTCTGGGTAGAAAGAGAATAAGATCTGCTTTTGACTATGTTGAATTTTGAGGTGTCTATAGACATCCAGATAGAGGTGTGAAGTGGGCAGATCTGGAGTTTGGGAGAGGAATTTGGAATGGAGATATAAATTTCAGAGTTTTTGGCATAAAGAAGATAATGGAACTGAGGGGGTGAATGAAATAGGGAGAGAGATTAGTTTAAAAGAGAAGATGATCAGGACAGAAAGATATGTGAGAATCAGGCAGAAGATTCAGAGGCTTCTGGAGGCTTAGGAGAGGACTTCAGAGGTAGAAGGAGGACAATGAGACATGGAGTATTGATGTCTAGAGAAAAGAGGGTTCGAGGTGAGAATCAACAGCATCAAACTAACAGCACATCAAGTCTGGTCAAGTTTGAAAAGTGTCCATTGGGTCTAGGAGCTAAGACACCCTGGAGAGCTTTCAGGAAGAGAGCTGTGCAAAAGTGAAAATGAAGGGTCTTCAAGAGTGAGTGGAGGGTGAGAAAGAGGAGGCAGTGGGTAGAGATAATTTTTTCAATAAATTTGGTTGTGAAGGGGGAGAGAGAGGTATGGGTGTAGCTAGAGGGAGACATGGGTCTAATGGAAGAAAATTTCAAGATGTGACAGGTTTAAACAAGTGTAAAAACTGATAGGAAGAAGTTAATGAAGAAGGACAGGCTGAAAAAAACAGGGTGGGTATGCAGTACAGGTTCCTGGGTATGGGCATGGGCTCTGGAGAAAATCCATCTCACTTTAAATTTCTACTCTGCTCTTTCTCATCTGAGTAAATTGAATGAAATAGACATACTCAAGTTCCTTTTAAAATTATAAATGTCTCAGAGTCATACGCTTTTATCTTTCCATAATGCATCTAAAACAAAAGTGCCAATGACCTTCTTCAGTCTTAACAAGAAATCTTTTAGATCTTTATACCATTTAAGGATCTGGAAATGCTTTTTCAGCATTATTTCTGAGGCAACTGTTTCATTTATCTCTTATTGTGAAATAAACCATCCTGAAACTTAGTGGCTTAAAGGAGAAAAAAGGAGACAATGTTTATTCTGCTGTGAGTCTGCAACTGAGCAGGGCTCAGGGGGGAACCTCTTGTTTCTTATCCACCCAGTATCAGCTGAGGGAGCTCAGAGGGTGGGAGCATCTCCATCATGCTGGGACCTCAGTGGGGCTGTTGCCCAAAACACCTTTGCATGTCCTCTCCATGCTGGTTGGGCTTCCTCACAACATGGTGCCTGGATTCCAAGAGTGACTACCTTGGGGAAGAGTCAGGCAGAGGCTGTATAACTTTTGATGACTGGCTTTGGGAGTCATTCAGCATCACTTCTACCACATTCTATTGATTAGAAATGAATCACTAATGTCAGCCCACATTCAAAGGAAGGAAAATTAGACTACCTCTTAATGAGAAAAATCCCAAGGAATATGTTGGCATGTTTCAAAACAACAGCAACACATTACCAATTAAAATAACACAAAGAAAGAGGAAGAGGCAAAGAAGTCTTTTTCTGGCTTGCTTTTTTGGGACATAACAACTTCTGAAGGCTTCAGTGTCGTATAAGACCCTTTTGTTCAAATACTACTTGCAAGGGCATATTTATTTTAACTAAGAACAGAAAAGTTGGAGATAGTCATGAATAGTCATACAGCTCATAATGACAGAAAAAAAAGTGATAGTCTTGTGACTGTTCTCAATTTAATGTTTCTCAACATGGATTCTTTGAATTAGTTTATGATGCAGAACAATTCTCTCTCCCATGGAATTTTATTTAGTGTTGGTGGAATAAGGAGCATAAAGTGTTTTTCTCCCACCATGGGTAAACTTGGACTAGTTAAGGGGGTGTATACTAATAGTATCCACCACATCATAGCCTTTTGGAAGAGGATTGGGTAAGCTAATGCCACAAGCCATTAGCATGGGGCCAGGCACATAGGGTGTCACTAAATGATGGAGAATTACTGATGAGGTGAGGACCTTGAGGAGGCTAAATGGGATGGTACCCAAAGCAAAAGTATAGGGACTGGCCTTGGATAAGAGTGAGACTCCTGCTTCTGTTGGATGAGAGGAGAGAAGAAAAGAGTAAAGAAAGATTCAACAGGTTTTAAAGTGGGCTGATGGGCAGTTGAGAAAGTCTTCTGTCATTTTGCTTCTGTTACTTTGCTGTAAGTGAGAGTTGAGGAGGTAGGGTAGCGTACTGCCAAAAGTGGGGATGATTTCCTGTGGAGAGGGGACAGCCATCAAGTTACAGAGACACTGAAGGGTTGCTAAAGCAACCATAAAGGTCAGTTGGTTTTGGTCATCAACGTGCAATGGGATCCATGTTCTCTTGAGGTGCTCACTGACTTTGGTGCAGGATCTGAGAGGGAAGATATTGGACAGATCCAGAACTTTGTCAGGCAGTGCAGTGAGAGGGCAGAGGGGCCAGGCAGCGGGGAATAGCGACAAAAGACTGTCAAGTGAGGGGCTGGAAGGAAGTGAAGACAGGAGGAAACGATGGAGCCAAGTTGAGTCGGTCAAAGGATTAGAGATCTCTGGTGGCTGAAATATGCAAACAGTGGGGAAGCTGGAGAGAGTGAGGAACAGAGGGAGAAGGAGAGGAGGGAGGCAGAAACAGGCCATAAAAATGGTCTGTTGTGGTCAGAGAACAAGATGTTTGAACATTTGAGCTATGAAGAGGTTAAGAGTGATGGTAAGGCACAGGGTGTGACTCTGGGGGTGTATGGAACAGAAAGTAGAGGAGGAAGTGACTGGGTGATAAAGTCAAGGGGTTGAGAGGCCATGGGGTTGGTCATCCAAATGGGCGTCAAGGTCAAAGAGGTTTAGGACAAAGAGGAGGGCTTGGTTCCAGGTGCCAAATGTGTAATAAGTGGAGGGGGCTGACCAAGTCGGTAGCTGAAAGCTACAAAGAGAGGCACAGGATGGCATAACCATCAAAGGACTGGGGTTTTTGTCTGTTTGGGTGGGTTGTTCATTTTACAGTGTTGCTGATGTCCTATTGTGATGTCGGTGGAGAGGTGACCCGATGTTGGCCCCAACTTCCTGGCTGGGAAATATCTGTGTGTAGAGGCATGAGTTCTTTCTCCTTGAGAAAGCTTCAGGGAAAGCATGGTCTTCAGAGGACAGCCAGGTTTCAGCCAAGGCAAGAATTGGGGGAATATTTAGAAAGAGATAAAAGAGATAGAGTCATTCATTTAAAAAGTAACTGTTGAGGACCTGCTTTGCATATGATCCTGTTGGAGGTGTTAGAATGTATTAAGGAATTTACATTCCAGTGGCAAGAAATGGAGAAGAAACACAAAGCAAATACATACTGAATATAATTTTGGTTAGAGATACAAGCTGTAAAGAAAAAAAAAAAATAGGGCTATTAGATGGAGAGTAAAAGGTGTGCAGAGGAAGTGGGGATTTATTTGTCGCAAACTGTGTGTCTCTAAAGGGAATGGAGGGTTTAGTGGGAGTTGTGTCAATGCTAAACCCAGATCCATTTTATTGGATTAATGCTTGCTAGAATAAGTAGCTTTGCTGAATAGCAGATGGAAGAAAGCACAGTAGGGTGTGCCAACCATCACTGTAGGATATGAGATTTTGCAAAATAACTGTCAGGGTTTTCACAGAAATTATTTCCCATGTGGCCTCCTGGAGACGTTCTGACCAGTACGTGACCTCCCCTCCCTGCTTGACCTCAAGGCCAGTGACAGACACTTGCAATCCCTGTCCATGGCTCCCATGGGTCATCAAACTGTGGGGCTTGGAGGCAGCCTCTAGGGCAGTCTCAGTTTGCACGCAGCTCAGGAAGCGATGGAGCAAAGGGTAGTGACTAACATTTCAGACATGACACTTACTGAAGCTTAGAGGAGACAGTTTTAGGGCAAAGAAAAGGAAGTTTTACTTTACTAGGCGTTGGTAAATATAGGAGATTTACTTTCTGGATCAATCTCTAAATAAGGTCAAAGGAAGACCAGGAACAATACCTAGGGGATAGAGCTGTAACTTATTGGTAATGGGAACTGGGGACTTTGGGGAGGGTGCCCTCCATCCAGGTGACCCAAGAGCATCCGCCCTGGTCTCCTGTGATCCTGTCTGGTGCCCTGATTTGCCAGGGTATTGGAAATGTCACTCAGGCCCAGATCGGTACCCCCATCCTTGCCTGATTTTCCTTTTTCGTGAATCTTACAGTCTTATATTTCCTGATTCCCTCTTCACCTGTGCCTCTCCTTGAGATCACAGGGAAGGTATATTTTTCTGGTTAGTTAAAGCCCTTCCTTTTTAAAATGACTAAATTAACACATTATTGATTTATTTATTCCAACTTTTTGAGCTCTTACTCTTTTAAGGTACTATTGTAGAAAAGAGAATTGAAGACAAAAATGTTAGAGTTCATAATCTAACAGAGAGAACAGATCAGTTTTTAGATGACATTACAAAATAATAAGTGCTACAGGGAACTATATTCAATATCCTGTGATAAATCATAATGAAAAGAATATGAAAAGGAACATATATATATATGTATATATGTATAACTGAATCACTTTGCTGTACAGCAGAAACTAACACAACATTGTAAATCAACTATACTTCAATAAAATAAATTAAAAAAATAATAATAAGTGATGAAATGCTGGTATGCTCTTTATGCTACACTTTCTCTTTCAGGCATCTCTTGGACTTCAACCATCACTTATAGAGCTTTTTCTCTAGTTCAGTCTTCTAAATTCCAGGTGTGTAAGTCCAGCTGCCAACTGGACACCTCCATTTGGTGTCTCATCCACATGCAAACGCTACACAACTTAAGTTGAATTAACCATCTCTCTCCACTACCCTCAGAAACAATCTGTTCCTCCTTCTTCTTGTATCTTCTTTCTCAATAAAAGGTTCTAGTGTCCCCCTGTTATCTAAGCCCCCAAATAAGATATCCTTGATCTCTATTGTCCTTCCAAATTCAAGAGTCACGTCCTTCATTCAGTAGTCACTAAGTCCTAGTGAATTTACCTCCTAAACATTTCCAGGGCCTTCGGTCCATCTTGATGGTCATCATCATAGTTCAGACCCTTGTCTCAGCATCCTTGAGTTACCTGAGGCAACTTCCCTACCAGCCTCCTGACCACAGCTGGCCTTGTTCTACACCTTGGTCCACACTGCTACATCTGGATGGTGTGGTACCTTTTCTTCAGTGGCTCCCATATGCTTTTAGCACAGACAAGATCCCTCATGTTCTGGGCCCTGCAAATCCCCCAGCTCATCTCTCAGCTGCCCTCCCAGCTCTCTGCACACGCAACAGGTTATGGCCCTTGTGAGCCTCTCACGGGTCCTCCAGGACACTATTCTCGCTCACAAGATGTCTTTGCACAGGCTGCTCCTTCTGTTTAGAAAATCATTCCTCTTCCACTTCCTCGGCTAATATTACTCATACTTTGGGACTCAGCTAAGGACTCAACCCTTCAGGGAAACAATGTATAGCCCTATGGCCAGATTAAACATCCCTTTTCTATGGTCCAGTGAGACCCTGGATCACCCCCATCATAGCACTTGCCAAACTACTTTTTAATTGTGAGCCTCTTCAGTGAATCTGTAAGCAACCTAAGGGCAGGAGCTGTGCCCTATGAGTTTTTGAATCTTCAGTGACTGTCTTGTAGTAAGTGCTTCATAAATGGGTGATAAATGAGGAAATGAAAGAAGAGAAAGAATGAATGAAAGGAAGAGAGAGAGGAAAGAAGAACAAACAAAAGGATGAACAAAAGAAAGAAGGAAGAAAGGAAGGATGAAAGAAAGAAAGAAAGAAAGAAAGAAAGAAAGAAAGAAAGAAAGAAAGAAAGAAAGAAAGAAAGAAAGAAAGAAAGAAAGAAAAAAGAAAGAAAGAGGGACTTCCCTAGTGGCGCAGTGGTTAAGACTTCACACTCCCAAGCTCCCAATGCAGGGGCCCCAGGCTCAATCCCTGGTCAGGGAACTAGATCCCACATGCATGCTGCAACTAAGAGTTTGCATGTTGCAACTAAGGAGCCGGTGAGCTGCGACTAAGGAGCCCACCTGGTGCAACTTAATAAATAAATAAGGGGGCTTCCCTGGTGGTGCAGTGGTTGAGAATCTGCCTGCTAATGCAGGGGACATGGGTTCGAGCCCTGGTCCGGGAGGATGCCACATGCCACGGAGCAACTAGGCCCGTGAGCCATAACTACTGAGCCTGCGCGTCTGGAGCCTGTGCTCCGCAACAAGAGAGGCCGCGACAGTGAGAGGCCCACGCACCGCGATGAAGGGTGGCCCCCGCTTGCCACAACTAGAGAAAGCCCTCGTGCAGAAACCAAGACCCAACACAGCAAATATAAATAAATAAATTAATAAACTCCTACCCCCAACATCTTAAAAAATAAATAAATAAATAAGAAAGCAAGAAAGCTAGAAAGACAGAAAAGGATGGCAAGGAGGAGCAGGAACTAAACCATACTGGAAATAGGAAGTGAAGGTTTCAAGGAAGAGGTGATGTTTGAGCCAAGTGTTGAAGTAAAAGTAGAATTTATCTAGGCAGAGTTAGGGCAAGAAGAATGTTAGACAGAGCCAAGAACACATGCTAAGGCAAAGAGGCGAGGAAGATGGTGGACTGTTGATTTATTTGGCAGGGTTCAGCTGCAGGTAACAGAAAATACTGCAGCTGATTCGATCAGGAAATGTTTTCATATGAAGAACTGGGGACTTACAGAATCAGCTGGAGGACTAAAGGAATGACCTTTGCATGAGGCATCCAGGAATCATCCCTGGGGGAACATTCCAGAACTGGCTTGCTGGGAGCACCAGCGTCTCTGCCACAGTCAAGAAGATGCTATCACAACTCCTGGCTCCAACTCACACCACTTGAGCCCAGTGCAGGGGTCAGGAGGCAGTTGCCATGGCTGTCGACTCCAGAAACACAGGGGCTCACCCGTGACCTGGAGACCAGAAAGCCACCCACGGAAGCATGCCTGGCTTGCTGAAATCTGCAGTGAGAGAATGGATGACTCGCCCCAAATAATGCATTCTAAATTTGGGTCTCCCGTGGAGGTGTCTGGCAGACTTGACATCACAGGGAGTCTGAGAGATGTGTTTTCAGCTTTCCAGGCCCTGCAAGGACAAGCTGGAAGGAGGCTAAAAGATGAGGCCCAAGAGCCAGGCTACCATGTGCACGGCCCCTTCCCGTGCCTACAGACTCATAGTAACCAGATGTGGTCCACGCACGACTTTGGAGAGAAGGCAAAGCTCTACGCAGGGCAGTGACCTCCCACTCCCTTCCCCCGCTCCGACTGTGCAGGCTTTGCAGGGCCTTATGCCCACAGTAGAAAGTTGAACCAAAGCTCTCGTGTTCTTCTCCATTGAAGCCCATGCTCCTTCCTGGGTCTCCACCTTGTAGCTTGGAGCCCAGTTTAGCATAGCATGTGTGGGGCTTGTGCTCGTGTGGTGGCAGACTCACAGTGACAAGTCTGATATCCTCTTACTGGGGGTGCAGTCAGCAGAGCGGAAAGGGGTGGGCAGAAGTCTTGCCCCACCATGAACTCTACTCTGCAATAGCTCTGTGACTGTGGGCAAATTACTTTGACATTCCAGATCTCATCCAGTGCTTCGTTTCGTCAAGATGCTCACCCATAAAGGAGGGATTAGAATAGCAGCTGCTGCCACCACTGCCATGGATAACAAGGCTTTCTTTTTAAAAAAAGTTTTATTGAAGTGTAATTGATTTACAATGTTGTGTTAGTTTGTGCTGTACAGCAAAGTGAATCGGTTATGCACATACATATATCCACTCTTTTTTTAGATTCTTTTCCCATATAGGTCATTACAGGGGATTGAGTAGAGTTCCCTGTGCTGTACAGTAGGTCCTTATTAGTTATCTATTTTATATACAGTTGTGTGTATATGTCCATCCTAATCTCCCAATTTATCCCTCCCTTCCACCTTTGCCCCCTGGTAACCATAAGTGTGTTTTTTACATCTGTGACTCTATTTATGTTTTGTAAATAAGTTCATTTGTACCATTTTTTAGATTCCACATATAAACGATATCATATGATACTTACACTGAGCGAAGTACCAATGCTTTCTGTGTCTTTGCGTCACTCCCTCAAATTCAAAGTTCTCAGTCGGAGCACCCAGCCGGCCCCTATTTAGTCATGTGCCCATCCCTCACTGTCCTGGGAAGAGGAAAGGAGTATTTGGTTCTTTCAAATTATGAAATGGAAAGCAAAACCCAGACACTTCCTACCCAGACAAGATTGGTGGGGGATTTATCCCCAGTGGGAAGCATGTTTAGTTGGTGGATAGAAAACAAAAAAGTAGCTATACCACAGATGCATTTTTAAAATAGGAATTATCTATTTTACCCTCCTCCTCCACTGATATCCTTAAAATCACAAGTTAAATGTGAAAGCTGTATTTGTTTCTATCACATCTGAGAATAAACACATAATTGTACTATTGATATATAAAAATATATTCTGAGAGGGACTTCCCTGGTGGTCCAGTGGTTAAGAATCCACCTTCTAACCTAGAAAAATGGTACAGATGAACCAGTTTGCAGGGCAGAAATAGAGACACAGATGTAGAGAACAAACGTATGGACACCAAGGGGGGAAAGCGGCCGGGGGAGTGGTGGTGGTGGGATGAATTGGGCGATTGGGATTGACATGTATATGCTAATATGTATATAATAGATAACAAATAAGAAAAAAAAAAAAGAAAGTTCTTCCTAAAAACAAAAAAACCCCACCCACCTTCCAATGCAGGGGACACGGGTTTGATCCCTGGTCAGGGAACTAAGATCCCTCACGCTGCGGGGCAACTAAGCCCGCGCACTCTAGAGCTGGCGCATCACAACGGAAGATCCCACGTGCCACAGCAAAAGATCTCGAGTGCCGCAACTAACACCCGTCCCAGCCAAATGAATATTAAAAAAGTTGAGATTAAAAAATTTATATATATATATACATACATATGTGTATATATATACACATATGTATGTATATATATACACATATATACGTATATATATATAAATTCTGAGATCTAAAATTGTCTCATGGATGGCCAGTGAGAGCTGTCATGCATTTAGTGACCCCAAATGTCTGCATGGCAGGTGGAGTGTTGATAATAATAGTGTGAGAAGCCAATCATTGTTGACAGGTCCGTCTTTATCAGCCGGGATCTATGGGAAAAGTAATGGAAAGGGACTCAGACTAGCGGAAATAGAAAAGTAATGTATTGAAAAAATTATCAGGGAGTTTCCAGAAGTGACAGGAAGGTTGGAGAACGGGCTCAGAAAACGAGCAGAAATCAAGGGAGGCTCTTTTTCTGCAGGCATGGGGGTGGGGTGGGAAATATGGAGGAAAAAAGAGCGAAGAAAGGATAGAGAGAAACGCCACTCACAGAGGAGGGAGCATTCTCATGCGGCATTCTGTTCTTTCTTTAAAGCTGGAGATAGTCTGTGGTTAGATGCATCCATATTCACACCACCAGGGGCTAGTTGAGTCCTGTTTCAGGAGAAGCAGAAAATGCCAGGATGTAGTACCAGGACAGAAGCCTGTCAAGCCAAGGGCTGGATATGGTGGAAGACGGAAGAAGTGGGTCTTGGTCTTATTATCGATGAAGTTGGCCTAATGGCTGACCTTGAAGGTGCTGTGTCGAGCACATTACCTTGGGACACCTCACATCAGCACTTTCAGAACCCATCTGTGTTTTCAGCCCACTCAAGATGGCTGTTCTCTTGCTCTCTGAACATCCCCTGCCCAACCAGTGCCTGTTTCACGCTCACCCGTGTACCTGTGTGCTTACACCAGGCCCCAGCTAGTGACAGTTTATCAAAGGGGTGGTGAGGGGCGTGCCCCTCTACTGGTTTCCCTGGTAAGTAATGAGCTAACTTGATGTCAGTTCCCCTATAACTGGCCATCTCCCCATCCCCGTGGGAGCAAAGACTGCCACAGTGTCCTGCCTGCTGTCTGCCACATATGGTGGGGTGTAGCCCCAGGACCTTGCTTCAGACGTGTAAGATTCCTCCCATCCATTAAACCATTGATGTCTCTGTTGCTGACTCCGGGCTCTTTCTTCCGTCTTGAAGCTGGGCAAGCACAGGAGTTGTAGGCCTGTGGGGTGCAGCCCAACACCATCCTACAAACGAAGAAACAGAGGCTCAGAGAAGTTAGGTCACTTGCCTCGGTTGGTAAGTTTTGTAGACTAGGTTCCAGTTCAGACCTTCCTGACCCAAAGCCCGTATTTGTCATCATCACTACTCACTCCTCCTTCTGAGTACAGGGTGCCTCACAAGTTCAAAAAAGCCAAGTTTTAGTGCTGCCAGGAAGGTCCAAACAGCCTGTGAGGAGGAAGTGATGACAAATGGCTGGGGCATCAGGAAGGTTTCAAGGAGGAAGCAGCATTCTGTGTGGGCTTTGAGGGTCCACCAGGATTTCAACAGGTGACTATAGGCAAGAAGGAGGACGTGGCAGTTTGAGGGAGCAAAACAAACCAAAGGAATGGGGAGCGGGGAGACTTCCAGAGACAGTAAAGAGAATTCCCTGGCAGTCCAGTGGTTAGGACTCCACGCTTTCACTGCTGAGGGACCGGGTTCGATCCCTGGTTGGGGAGCTAAGATCCCAGAAGCCACGTAGTGCGGCCAAAAAAAAATAAAAAATTAAATTTATTTATTAATTTAGAGACAGTGAAGGGTCCATGTGACCTGTGTGGGAACGTGTGGAGGGGTCTGAGCAGATGGGGAACCTGCTGTGAAGACCTGGGTTGGCAGAAGAAGCAAGACGGTCTCCTTTTGCAGGCAAAGGGAGGCATTAACATTTTTAGACTGAGAGTGGATTGGGGGCAGGAGGCTTACTGTGATCAGAGCTATGATTTAAAACAACTCTTCACAGACTATTGAATAACTCATGGCAATAATTTTTTTAAATTGGGGAAATCCCCTTTTAATTCTGACAAAGACCTTAATAAAAATAACAGGTTCCACCTATTATCACCATTACTTCATAAAAGAAAGGCCCTTTTTACACCCCTCTCCTCCCCCAATGAGAACTGCTTGTCCAATACACTGTATTATTAGAACTGCTTGTCCAAAGTATTGCAATAGCCCCTTTTGAACTGAAACCCTTCCTCTGTTTGTAATCCCTCCTTGGCTCCAATCTGCCTTCTATACTATTGCCAAATCTTTCAGAACAGTCGTTTCTACATATTGGTTCTTAGACTAGTACCAAATAAAATGAGAAAAGTGAGAGCCCTGTACCTGATGTTTAAATGTATTGGGGGTACTGCTGACAACTCTGTTTTTTGAGAAGGGCTGTCCTTTCTTCTGAGAACATATTTTATGCGGGAAGAGGGTGTAAAATTCGCCCTTTTTTTGAGTTTCAAGCCATTAAGTTTTGGTCATTTGTTACATACAGTAGTAATAGGAAATGAATACAAGAAGGGTGTGTCATCAACATAAACAGAGTAGTCTGAAGGATGGAGCGGGAAGCTGACAGATTCTGTTTTGGGCATTGTGGATGTCATATGTAGGGTATATTTTATTGGGAACATGTCCTTCCAACAGCTGGAACTTCAGGGATGGAAAGTAAGGAACAACAATATTTTGAAAGGAAGACAAGTGGATAATCAATATTTGTTGACTACCTACAAGGTTTCTGGTTCTTTCACTAAGTTATGGTATGTAATCCTCATGGCATCTTGGAGGTTTATTTTTTTTTAACTTGATTTTCACAGGTTAGCAGCCCAGATAAGTGTCCAGAGGTTAGAAAATATGCTAAAAATTACTCAGCTAATAGCAGACAGAAACCAGCCTCACCTCTGGGTCCAATCTGATTCCAGATTGTGTGATTTTTATCATTCATTATGCGTTGCTATGGTTCTGTAGCAGTTCGGAAGAAGGAAGTCAAGGGAGTTCCTGACAAATGTCTTAATTCTTCTCAGTAACACAGAAGATGAGGTCCCCAACAAGTAATTTCAGGGTTAAGGAGTCACTTAGAGGTAAGTTCAGAGCAACAGTAGTAGAAACAGAGACAAATCTTTGGTTACCTGGAAGTGATGCTTGTCAGAAGGAAAGTTTCTTCATGTCATGAGGTCATAGGTTCCAAGACCAGTGGGTGTCATGGATGATGCTGATAGTGACTCACTGTCTGTTGGCCCAGGACACGGAGAGGGCAGAAGCCTGGACAGTGGCTCAGGGTTCTGACTCCTACCCCTACGGTGATCTATTCCTGGGTCTCCTCACTGTGGGGGCAGGAGATGTGTGAAGGGATTTCCCCAATGTCTGAGGGCTCCAAGGGATTTTCAGAGCTGGACTCTTGTTGGCTCAAGGAGCTGGGTGTTCTGCGTATCATACACCTCCCCTGGCCCGGAAGGTGCCACACTAAGTTGGGAGTCAAAAGACTTTGGTCTTGGTCTACACCATGTGTTCACCGCCTGAGTGCACAGCTAACATTCGTTGGGCATTTAGCGTGTGTTAAGAGCCTAATGAACAGTTTTTCTTTGACCTCTGTTGTATTGATGAAGAAACAGAAGTTCAGAGAAGCTCAGCAACTTGTCCAAGGTCATAGAGTCTGTGTGTGTGGCCAAAATCTAAAATCAGGTTTATCCAACTCCAGATCCCATATTTGATCCATTTTGCTGTGAATTCAACATGATTCTGATTTGGAGAAACTCTCAATCTCAGTGAGGAAACAGATGGAATTGCAATTTACTATAACACAGTAGAGCAGTGTGGAAATAAAAAGAAGGGCAGGGAAGTCTTGGAAAGAACTAACACTGATGAGGAATGCATCGGGAACACTTCTCAGAGGAGGTGGCCTTTGAGCTCAGGGGTAAATGAGTTTCTGGACAGAAGAAGGGCATTCTGGGTAGAAGGAGTATTACACAGACATGAAGATGGTGGAAGTGTTTGGCAAGAGTGAGTAGGCTGGTGACCACAATGATGAGTCAAGAGCCTATGGCATCAGGGGCTACTGTAGACGTGTATGACGGCTGGAGAGCCTGTGAAAAGAAAACCCCTTCCAACTGAGTCCTAAAGCCCTGCTGGTTATACATCATCCCTCATGAGAACAGAGCAGGTGAACATTTGGGTCTACTTATTATTCTGTTCAGGAATCACTATGTTGCTCATTTGGTATACGCCAGAGTAACATTTTTGGTGAGATTTGTTTGCTGAGAACTGTAAACTCTATACACGGAGTCATAGGCTTCTCAGTTTGTTACTCATACAATATGGTCATCCAATCATGAGGCACAACTATCTGCTCAGAACTTTTTTAACATAGAGGGAAATTTGCATCCTAGTTCCATATCTTCTGAGAACTGTGCACCTCAGAAATCTCCTTGTGTTTTCTGAGCCTCTAAGATGACATAAGAGTGTGTTATAACCAGTTATCATGTTTGCTACTCAGTATTTAAAATTAAACATTTTAAATTGTTGCATAATTTTCCATAAATGTAACATTATTATTATTTTTGGAGTATAATTACTTTACAATGTTGTGTTAGTTTCTGCTGTATAACAAAGTGAATCAGCTATACGTATACATATATCCCCTCCCTCTTGTGTCTCCCTCTCACCCTCCCTATCCCACCCCCTTAGGTGGTCACAAAGCACGGAGTTGATCTCCCTGTGCTATGCAGCTGCTTCCCACTAACTATCTATTGTACATTTGGTAGTGTATATATGTCCATGCCACTCTCTCACTTCGTCCCAGCTTACCCTTCCCCCTCCCTGTGTCCTCAAGTCCATTCTCTACATCTGGGTCTTTATTCCTGTCCTGCCCCTAGGTTCTTCAGAACCATTTTTCTCTTTTAGATTCCGTATATATGTGTTAGCATACCGTATTTGTTTTTCTCTTCTGACTTACTTCACTCTGTATGACAAGCTCTAGGTCTATCCACCTCACCACAAATAACTCAATTTCATTTCTTTTTATGGCTGAGTAATATTCCATTGTATATATGTGCCACATCTTCTTTATCCATTCATCTGTCAATGGACACTTAGGTTGCTTCCATGTCCTGGCTATTGTAAATAGCGCTTCAGTGAACATTGTGGTACATGGCTCTTTTTGAATTATGGTTTTCTCAGGGTATATGCCCAGTAGTGGGATTGCTGGGTCGTATGGTATAACATTATTAATTAATTTTCCTTTTTTGCACATTGAGTTCTCTTCTAATGTTTTGATGTTTTCATCTATGCTGAAATAATCATGTGGTTTTTATCCTTCAGATTATTTTCTGTTGAAAGAGTCCCTGAAATGGGATTAAAGGATCAAAGAGTCATGATTTTGTTTTGATACATGTCACACAATCACCTTCTGAAAAAGTTTGAACAATAGCTTGTCATCATCATCAGATTTCACTGCACCATCACCCATGTTGGGAGGTGTGTTTTCCTAATTTTTGCTAATTCGTCAGGTGTAAATACCTTATTTTATCTATGATTTCCTTGTTAATGGTGGAAGCTAAGCATTTACTATATTTCTATTTTGCATCTGATTTCAACATTTTGTAAGATTTCCTTTGCTCATTTGTCTACTGGAATTTTAATATTTTGCTTTCAAATTTGTATGACTCCAAAATCTCACATGAGAAAATAAGCTAAGGTCTCTCTTAGAAGCCACAGAAATGAAGGAATGGATTAGGAAACAGTAAGGGGATAGGGGGATACAGTAAGGGGATAGGGAAGAAAGATACAAAATAATACCTGAGGGTTTATTTTCATTTCTGAAGTTTCCCCAGAGTAGTGATTCTTAACCTTTTTTGAGATTATACATCCTTTTGAGGTATGAGTCCTTATCCCCAAGATGAACCTGACCTATTGCATAAAATTTAAATGAGTTTATGGCCCTCAGGCCTATACACAGACCCCTCTTAGGTTGGGATCCTTTGTTTTGTAATAACTGCTTTAACTAAAATGTTCATTTAATTATTGCTATTTTTAGCTATCTTAAAGAGCTAAACAGTTATGTTTTGTGTTAGAAGGTTAATGTTATAAATAAAACTCAATGTGGTCTTTATTTCTTTTCCTTTTTCCTTTTTTTAATTTTTTTTATTTTTAAGAGAGTTTTGAGGTTATTGCTGAGTGGACTTCAAATCCCAGATGGGAATTTGACCTCACCATTCAGACCGCCAACTTTGGGTATAAGATGGTCCCAGTGATGTGGGAACCTCAGAGTCTGAAACAACGATAACAGATTGAGACCCCCCCAAAGACTTCAGATTTATCAGATTCAGAATTTTAAATAACTACTTGTAAAATATTTAACATAAAAATTGAATCAAGGGGCTTCCCTGGTGGCACAGTGGTTAAGAATCTGCCTGCCGGGCTTCCCTGGTGGCGTAGTGGTTGAGTGTCCGCCTGCCGATGCAGGGGACACGGGTTCGTGCCCCAGTCTGGGAGGATCCCACATATTGCGGAGCGGCTGGGCCCGTGGGGCCATGGCCGCTGGGCCTGCACGTCTGGAGCCTGTGCTCCGCAACGGGAGAGGCCACAGCAGTGAGAGGCCCGCGTACCGCAAAAAAAAAAAAAAAAAAAATTGAATCAAAAAGTGAGCAAGAGACAAATATAACAAATGATCTGGCAGTTTGGGGAAATAAATTGAGCTTTTAGAAATAGTAAATATAGTTTTTAAAATAAAAACTCAGTGAGTGGGTTTAAACAGCAGAATGAATGACTAATTAAAGAAGAATTATTACACTGAAAAGTCCAGTCCAAAAAAAAAAAAATCACACAGAATGCAAAACAAGGAAACAGGGCAATTCAATGTATGACAGACATGTTAAGACACTGTAAGCAAAGCATGAGAAAGTGTAACATACATCTAATTACAGCCCCTTAAGGTGGAAATAGAGAGCAGGGAGAAAAACAATACTCAAAACGTTAATATCTTAGAATATTCCAGAACTGATAAATAAGTGAATCCACAGATCCGGGAAACAAAGCTCATAAAAAGACATGTAAATAAAGATACACACATAGATACATTGCAATGAATCTGTAAAACACCAAAATTAGAGATTATTTTTCCAGTAGACTGACAGCTGACTTCTCCATATCTATGGAAGCAGGAAGACAGTTGAATGCCATCTTCAACGTGCTGAGAGAAAATTAACTATTAATATAGAATTGTGTACCTACTGAAACTATCTCTCAAGAAAAAGGACACAATAAAGATATTTCCAGATAAATAATAAACGAGTTTACCACCAATTAGCCCTCATTAAAAGAATAGCTAGGGACTTCCCTGGTGGCACAGTGGCTAAGAATCCACCTGCCAATGCAGGGGACACAGATTTGAGCCCTGATCCGGGAAGATCCCACATGCCGCGGAGCAACTAAGCCCGTGTGCCACAAGTACTGAGCCTGTGCCCTAGAGCCTGTGAGACACAGCTACTGAGCTCACGTGTCACAACTACTAAAGCCCGTGCACCTAGAGCCCGTGCTTCGCAACAAAAGAAGCCACTGCAATGAGAAGCCCACACACCGCAACAAAGAGTAGCCCCCGTTCGCCACGACTAGAGAAAGCCCGCGCGCAGCAACGAAGATCCAACACAGGCAAAAGTAAATAAATACAATAAATGTGGGCTAGAGAAAGGACAGAACTAAAATGCCACTCTGCAATAGGCTGAGGGGGAGATAGCTGAACTTAAAAGTGCTCGTAAATCCACGTATTTTGGGGGAAGGAAGTTTAGATATTTATTACCTCTGGACTCTGGAAAGTAAAATATTCATGGTTAAATTTCAGTGGTAACTACTGAAAGAGCAGAAACAGAGTATGTGGCTTCTAAACCAATAGGGGAGGGGGAACTCGAATAAAAACAACAATACCTCCCTACCAAAAAACGGCAAAAGAGGAGACATAAGAAGCATTGAAAAAGGGCTAAAATAGAAATTTTAAAAATTAAGGTAGTAAAGCAAGTCCAAATATATTAAAGATGACAACTAAATGAACACGAACCAAACTTCCTAGTTGAAAGATTGTCAGATTGGATTCTAAACTGGCTTAATGCTATTTACAAGAGACATGGCAAATATTAAACAGAAAAGTTAAAAGGGAAAGGATGAAAAAACACAGCCAAGCACAGATCGGAAGAGAGCTGGGGCCACTCTGAATATCAGAGCAGAACTTCATTGAGAAAGCACGAACAGGAAGGGGAGGGCCACAACCTAGTGACCAAGTATTTAATTCACCACAAATATATGACACTTCTGAACTTGTATGACTGCAAAATAAACAAACAAACAAATAAATAACCTTGCCATACATAACATTTTGAAAGAGCCACAACCGTCAGCTGACAGGTACATACTATGTCTGCATTGCTCTACTAAAGCTTTGCTAGTATTATTAAAGTGCTATCATCATTCCCATTTCACAGATGGGGAAACAGTCCCCATATAGGAAGAGGTTATACCTCAGCCATGCCTTGGCATCTCCTGGGCTCCGCTCCCTCCTCATTGAGCCCACACCTCACCTGGCGAACTTCTTTTCATCATCTGTTAGGATGAGTATGCCGTGCTTTACCCAAGGACCGAAGTCACTCTCAAAACAGATCTGGATGGATTCTGGTTTCAAATGAATCAAGAGGCCCCGTGGTACATCTGACCCCAGGTCAACCACTGTACACACACACACACACACACACACACAGCCTTCTCTTGGACTAGCAGTGGTGCTAACACTCAGATCCCAGGTCCCACTCTGGAGCTCTTTGAGGAAACTGCTATCATTCTGGGCTACAGGAAGGCCTCTTTTCTGTGCCCCTTTTTCCTTATCCTGGGGTTTCTTTCTGTGCTGAGGGCTTGAAATCCTGCCTTCCACAGCCTGCAACTTTCTCTGATCAACCGTATCAGGTCCCCTAGCTCATGAACCCCAGAAAGGGCCTAAGACCAATCCCCAAATTAAAGAAACAGATCTTGCTGCAAGAGACAAAGGCTTTCACTCCCTTCCACCATTTGAGCTTCTGGGTAGAAACAGGTTCAGGTGCCGGCCAACCTGTGAAGCTCCCAGCATCCCCTCCACAATGACTCCCGTGGCTTTGGAGCAAGTTCCTCACCGGGCAGGAGGCTGATCCCTTAGACCCCGTATCCTGCATGTGTAGTAAGAATGCCATCTTCTATTTGTATAGGACTTAGCAGTTCCCAAAGCACACCCACAGATCCAGTCTTGTTTTTAATTGGTCTTGGCAACAATGCAATGAGGGAAGTAAAAAGTAGGTCAAGTGTTATGATCCCCATTTTAGAGCTGGGAAAATCGAATCCTGGAAAGGAATAAAGGCTTGTCTGGGAACAGTCCGTGGGTGAATGAGAAGTTAAGGTTTTTGGAACTGAGGTTTCCTGACTAGATGTGCTGGTCAAGCACATCTAGTGCTTGATTCGTGAAGGAGGTGTTCGGATTGTTAAGCAACCTCCGAGTCAAACAGCTCCATCCCTCAGTTTCCTCATCTGTAAAATAAAGAGAATAGTTATACATTCTAAAGACTGTTGAGAAAATTCAATGGCAGGGTTCATATGATAGCACGACAGCTGTCATTAGTCACTGCCACTGTAGTAGATGCTGGGGGGCGCTACCCAGATCACCACCCTCACCAGCCCCATTGAGAATGGGCCACAGCCGTAGGGGTCACCTCTCCCTTCCAAGGGAAATGACCAGTAAATGTGGGGACATAGAGGCTTGACTCCCTTCCCAGGGCCACCCTAGCTCCAGATTTCTACGGGGTGGGTGGAGGCCTGTGCGACTGCACTGCAGTTCAGCTTTTCTCTCGGCTTAGTTCCTTCTTTCCTCACACCATACAGGTGTGGATTCTGAGTTAACGCCCCAGTGAATGCCCGCATGCTCACCTCCATTGCCTGCTAGATTCTGTACACATATATAAAGACCACCCTCTGTCAGTCAGGCAGGAACCACAAAGAGGAGTGTGCATTTGCAGTGGAATCTTTCTGGAGTAGCAGAGAGGCTCGTCTGGCTTAGGTGTGCACCCTGTGTTCCAGGCAGGCCCTCCTGACATCCAAGTCCATGACCCTGGCCCCCAGCACTGGGATCCAGTCAGCCCGGATAGAGCCTCTAGGTCTAGGACAAGCCCAGACTCTGGGCCGTTCTGTTCTTGGGCATAGGCTTCTTTCCCCAATGACGCAATACTTTGTAACAGACCACAGGTCAATTGCACCTTCCTGTTACCCACCAAGGAGTGGCTTGTAGCTCAGTCTCTCCAGGAATTCTGATGTCCTGCAAGACTCTGTGGTTGCAATGCTTCTACTTTCCCCGTAAAAGCCCCTGGTCTCAGAAAAGGAAACGTTCTCAGGCGACTAACGTGTGGGTCAGGGCTTCCCAGGGTCCAGCCACCCTGAGACATGAAACAAACAACAGAGATACACTTTAGCTCGGGTTGTTTTTCTTTGGGAGGGTGAGGTGGGGTAAGATAACTACCACCAGCTCCCCAACTCTTCCCCCCCCCAGATAAGCCTACAATGTAAGAGGGAAAATGCGAATTAAAGATTGCTAGCCTTGCCCCCACTTCCAACCTGACTGCTACCCCGAGTCTCCCCTGTTGGAAGTTCTGTAGCCCCCAGTTCGGCCAAAGTCCAGAGCCCTTGATGGGGTAGATGGACAAGGGACTGGATGCCAGGGTCCCCATCACCCTCCTCCTATTGCTTTTCCCCTTGAACTCTACATTTTGGCTCTGATGACTTATAATTAATTCCCTGAAGCCCCCAGCAGTGCTTTCTCTCCCCTTGGGGCCTCTGTCCCATCCTCCCCCCTTACCTGTCCCATCTCCCTCCTGCGACCCCGTCCCCAAGCCTGATTGGGGTGCCCCTGTTTGGAGGGAGCCACCAAACCCTGCGCTTCCTTTATCCATGCACACATCGTCCCGTGATGTCCTTTTTCTGGAGGTGTGAACACTGAGTCCCTCGAGGATGAGGACACGCCCACCTTACTCACCTCTGTGCCCTCAGGGTCCAACGTAGCACCTGGTGGGGGTGGGTGGGGAGTGAATCTTCTCGGAGCAAATGTGCTGTAGGTTTTGATTGTCGGTTGGTGTTGCAGGGACCAGCTCACCTTGAACTAGCTGGCAGCTCTACCCCCTTAGCTCCGGGGAAAGCACCAGGAACTACTCCTCTTCTTTCAGACACGGCTTGGACACCGCCAGGAGGATGCAGCTGGCTCTGACTCCTGTCCTGTGTCCGATGCAGTGCGGCCGAAGACGGGGTGAGACGGCTGGAGTGAGAAAAGGCAGAGCAGCTCGCCAACACGAGGCAGCGCGGCCGGCAGACAAACCGGACGCACCGTACGGTTGCAGGAAATGATTCTTCCCATCGTCAACCTGTGCCTTACTGGACTGTCCCTTCTGGAATTTCATGTTGATTGACTGCTCAGTTTCCTTATGTGCTGTTTGTTGGCTTTTATGGGATTATTTAATTGAAGGCTTCGGTTGCAGGAGACAGGACACGCTTGAGCTAGCTTCAGCTGTGATGGGAATTTGTGAGACAGCAGCAGGAGGTACAGGATCTCATGAGAGATACTGAATGGGAACGCGAAGGTTATGAGACATGGAGGCATCATCATCTATCAGCTGGAGGCCACTGCCTCCTCACCTCTGCGTCTCTCTATCTGTCTGCTCCGTTCTTCTCTCCCATAGAATCAGCTTCTCTCTCTGTACATCTGCCGAGAGGGGCCCCTTCTAGAGCTGATGGATTTAAGTCTTGGGTTTGAGAGCAGCTACACGTGGCCTGGCCTCTCTGCTTTTTACTTCCTTATTCCTGGCAGTGGGTTAGTTGGAAGCAGTTGGCTTCACAGGTCCAATCAGCTATGGCCTGGGGACAGGTTGAAGGTGACTGGCCCTGTGTGTTGGGATGCAGATGATGGGGGTAGTTCCCAGAAGAGGGGATCGTGGGTTAAGCAGAGGTGGCATGTCTTGACCTTGACGGACGTGAACTTGTGTGTTTCAGGGTGTGATCACTTACGAATGTTATGCTCGGGAGGCTCGTTTATCTGTAGAAATGTACGTGTGTGTGTGTCAGAGAGAGAGAGGCACCGTGTCCACGCGTGGTGGCTTCCTATCCATTCTTTGTTTCCTTTCTCCACGTGGCAGATCCTGTGCTATGGGTCAGGGACACAGCGGAGAACAAAGCAGACACTGTCCTTGCGGTGACCTGCCAGGGAGGCGGGTGTTGCACGGAGTATCACACAAATGAGTGTCTGAGCTGAGGTCTTCAGGGAGAGGCTGGTAGACTAGTCAGCAGAGCAGGGGAGGGGAGGCCGTTCCATGCAGGGCACAAGCAATGCCAAGGTCCTGAGGTCGGGGGAAGAGGGGAATTTGAGGAATCAAAAGCAGGCCTGTGTGGCTGCAGTTCAGAGGACAAGGGGGTTGTTTGGCAAGCTCAGCCCAGACCTGGTGGCGTAGACTCTTAGGGACGCTGTAAGGGCTTTAGGGTTTGTCTAAGACCATGGGAAACTCCTCGAGGGTTTACAATCTTCAGAATTGTAAAACCGATGCCATCTCTTTTCACAACTCAAGTTCAGTGTCGTGGCCTCATGTCCCTAGAACGGCAGGAACCAGGTTGCCCCCTGGGTGTTGCTCTCCTGGCTGCAGTGGAGGGATTCCCCCCACCCCCCACTTCTTAGTCTTCCCACGGCACCAGGGGCCCTGCCTTGGGCCCAGCTAGTGGCCCAGACTTCTGTTTCCACAGTATGACTCCCCTTTAGGACCTTGGGGTCTCTCCTGCCAGGAGACCTCACCTGCGACCGTCTGAATCCAAGATAGGGGTTCTAATGACATCCAGCCTCAATATCTCATTCCCCCCATCCCACCCCGCTGCCCTTCTTCCTTGTGCAGGGGGCTGGCCCAAGGCAGGTCAGTCACTGCCACTGGGGTTCTTCAGAAGCACCCCGACCTCCATGGCCAAGGGGCACCAGCCACCAGGAATCCCCAGATTCCCAAATGCCAGCTCTCCCTGCAGCTGCCAGTCTCCCACCTCTGGGACATTCGGCTCCAGGCTTCCAAGGGGCTCTGGGTGCTCAAGGCCAGGCTCTGATCCCTCAGAGCTTTGCAGATTTGCAGGAGTGTCGGCAGGAGAGGAGAGTTCTGCAGTTGGGCCGAGGTGGGGGTTAGAGGTGGTCACAAGTGGTCCTCCCACCCTGGATGTGCCCCGTGTCAGGGAAGCCCCAGCCTCTGCTCTGATCCACATGCCACCCCCAGGCCCTGATCGGTAGCCCAGTTTACCATCTCCTTACTGACCCCGGGCCCCGCCAGGCCCCTGGTTCCCCAGGGGAGACATCAGACCCATAGCCTGTGAGACTATAGCTCGTACTTAAATGATGCCTCCTGTGTCCTGAGCACGTTTATTAGCTCAGTCCTCCCAACCCCTCTACAAGGGGGGCCACAGTCTTGCCCTCATTTTCCAGATGTTCCCAGAATCCCACAGATATAGTTCATGAGGCCAGGGATCTGAACCTCCAGGCACCAGAGCCCGTCTCCCAGAGCGGCCCTCCTGATGTAATAACAGACACGCACCACTCCAGGCTGCCCCAAGGCCCAACTTTCCAGGTTTACAAAATTGAGTTCCTGATTCTTTAGCAAGAAAACATTTCTCTACAAAAGCTGCTTCAAAAATTCCCAGCCCCAGCTCAGAGGCCCTGGCATTCTAGGTGGTGAGGCCGGGCTGCAGAGAGCAGGAAGTGAGGCCCTTCCTGGGAAGTCCCTGCGGTTAGGGCACCAGGATGGGGCCCTGCCCCGCTCCAGCACCCTGCACCTCCCGACCTGGCTTCAGACCCCATGGGCTGAGTCAAGGAATGAGCCTGGGCTGCAGAGACTGTGTGAGGGGACAGTGAACTGCTCCTCCCAGACCCCTCTGGAGAGGGTCCTGAACGATGGACACTTCGTCAAGCGACTGGCCTGTCCTCCCCTGACAGAGGCTCGAAGGTGGCAGGATCAGGGTGGAGGCAGCCACTAGGCTGGCCTCCCCTTCACCTGCGCCCTGCGGCATTGCCTACAGCAAGGCCCTGCTTCAATGTGCACAACTTATAAAGCATTCTAGAGTCTGCCCATCATTCCTTCTTCCAGCCAGCCCCTCCGCTATGGCAGGGCAGGAAGTGACTGCTCCCTCTGCAGTTATCAGAATGAGGGCCTGGAGAACGAAAGGGACGCATCCAGAGTCATGCAGCTGCAGACCTGGGGATGAGACCCGGGACATGGAGCCTGGCGGGAAGACCCTGCCACTGTTCCCATGCATCGACCTGGGTGGTTTTAAAGATTCCTGAGTTGTCTGCTCCCTGCTGGCAGGGTCCAGGGCATGAAGCTAACGAGCAGGTCAGTTCTGAATGGCAAAGAGGAAGAGAGGGTTGAGAACACAGAATCTTTCAGAGAAGGTGGGGAGAGAGTATCTGACCTCGAAGACAGCATCATGCCAGGGTTGGGCACGGAGCCTGAGGGTAACTGGAGGAGGGGACGCATACCCTCTGCTCCCCAAGCCAAGCCCCAACCACATGGGCCACAATCCAACCATGATGATCCCACCCAAGGGCCTTTGTGCTTGCTGTTCTTCCACCTGGAACACTCCTCCCCTTTCTTAATCATTCAGGTCTCAGCTCAAATATCACCTCAGAGAGACTTCCCCTGGCCACTTTCCCTAAAATCGCACCCACCCCACGTCCCTTGAAAACCTCACGTCTCTTCTTTCCCCTCTAGCACTTCCTGCCATGTGAAGTTAGTTCGTTTGTTTCTTGTCTGCCTTCCCCTTAGAACATCAGGGAGCTTCTGTGGCTTTCCCCCGAGGCCCAGAAAAGAACCTGGCACACAGGGTTAAGTCCACCCACGTTGTCTGGATGAAGGCGTGTACGCAGGCGCCAGCTGACGGTCGTTGGGTTTGGGTGGGCACGAAGGTCCAGCCCCACTAAGCCTGCTCAACCCCTCCCACGTGACCTCCAGTTTTATGCAGGTAAGAACCAGTTTGACTTCTGTTCGCCTGAGTCACCTTTCCGGAAGCTGGGCTTGCCCACCTCCTTGCGGTGGCCAGCCCTGCGTGGGTATGTGGGAAGGCAGGCTGGGGCTTCTCCTCTCATCCTTTTCAGGGAATCAAGAAGGAGGGAGCAAAAAAAAAAAAAAAAAAAAAAAAAAAAAGAAGGAGGGAGCAGCTCTGCCCTGGGAGGCGTTGGTGGCACAGGTAGTGCCTGGCTGCTCTTCCTTCCTGTGCCAGCGCTCAGTCTGGAGCCAGAGGCTGGAAGACCTTGGAACACCTCGTCTTCTACCAGGCCCTCCCCATGGAAACCCATGGTAAGCTCCTTCCACTCCTATTTTTCCATCTGAAACATGGGACTGAAAAGTATTTGCTAAATGCTCTCAGACTCTGAAGAGTGAGCTTCAAGGGGAATGTCAAGGGCGTGGAGCTCCAGGCTTGTCTGGGAGACCTGGCCACTGTACAGACAACAGCCTCCATGGAGAGACCACGCAGATGCTCTGAGGCAGGGGCTGAGAGCCCCGTGCGTGCTGGATGAGCAGGTGAACTGAGGTGCAAAAACTGCTGTGCAAAAAATCTGGAAGCCCTTGGAGTCACTTGGGCATTTCCCACTGTTGATAGAGATGTGGAAAATTGGAGAACTGTTTCTGTAAAAAGAGAGAAAGGGCTTCCCTGGTGGCGCAGTGGTTGGGAGTCCGCCTGCCGATGCAGGGGACACGGGTTCGTGCCCCGGTCCGGGAAGATCCCACATGCCGCGGAGCGGCTGGTCCCGTGAGCCATGGCCGCTGAGCCTGCACGTCCGGAGCCTGTGCTCCACAACAGGAGAGGCCACGACAGTGAGAGGCCCGTGTACTGCAAAAAAAAAAAAAAAAAAAAAAAGAGAGAGAGAGAAAGAACAGTGTGAGCTAAATGAGAAATACTAATAGAACCTGGTCCTCAATCATAGATCTGAGGGGTAATAGGGAAGGGTAGGGACGGTGGAGAATTAGGGGTTGTCACTAGTCAGTTCCACAGGTGGGTTTTTCCATGAGAATGCAGGCCCAAGTGACCAGAATTTCTCATTTTTCTTCTTTTTTTTTCCCCGCACCATGTGGCATGTGGGATCTTAGTTCCCCAACCAGAGATGGGACCTGCGCCCCCTGCAGTGGAAGCCCAGAGTCTTAACCACTGGACCACCAGGGAAGTCCCAAAACTTCTCATTTTTCAAAAAGAATCAGATATTCTGATTTTGTGATGTGTAGCATTCTGATTAAATAAAACAATAAAGTGAGAAAATAAAATATTTAATCTATGAGCTACTGGCTTGCAACCTCTGGTTAAGTAAGATACATGAGGGGCAGAGAAAAGATCTTAAGGATGGTGGTCTGAAGGTCCAGTTTTTAATTCTAAGTTGGCCTCTAATGGGTAAATTATTACTCCCACCTGGGTCTCACTTTCCTCAATGTCGAGAGGAGGCTGGCAAACTCGGGGTTTCAAGGACACAGTAATAATTAATACTTCCACAGTGCTTACTACAAGCTGGGCATTCTGCTGAACTATTTACGTGGTTTACTTCATTTAATTCTCACAATAACCATATGAGGAAGGACTATTATGGTTCACATTTTCAGAAGAGGAAACTGGGGCACAGAAGGTTAAATAATTTGCCAAAGGCCAGACAGCCAGTATAAGCGGAGGAGCTGGGCTTGACAACAGACAGTCTGTCTCCAAACCACTGGATATACTCTAGGGGTATGGAGACCAAATGAGATCAGGAAGCAAGAAGTGCATTTAAACCACAGCAGTGATTCCAGAAGCAGCAAACCTTCACCCTTCCCCCAGCGGGTGTAACAGTCTCCAGTGGGGTGCGGTAAACTGTTAACCCATGGTCTTCTGTAGTTTTCAAATGTGTAAGGGAAGATGTAACTCTCAGAACCAGACAGTGATATGCTGTGAAGGAATCACTATACTTATAAAAGGTTCATTCCAAAATATTTTAAACTGGCACATAGTAGGTGCTAAATAAAGTGTATAACTTGAACTGGATTGAATTCAGGAGACAATTGCATGTAAGTCCAGTGAAGACACCATGTCTCCTGGGAGGAGGAACCACATTCTCCATCTAACGTCAGGAACATGGGTGGTACCACTGACGCCAACCAGAGAACGGGGATCTGAGAAGAGAGAACTCAGTGAGATTCATGGTTTGACAGAAGAGCCGGGAAAGTGAGGACAGAGACAGGATGAAGATGGAAGCACCCTGTGTGTATTCTGCATTATCCTGGACAAGCCATTTACCTCACTGGACCTCTGTTTCCTCTCTACACTGCTGACTTTATAGCTAATGTGTGTGAAGGAGGGGGAGGAGGTGAAGAAGTGACAATGAAAAGGTAAATCCTTTCTACAACCTAAGTTTTTTTGTGTGTGTGTGTGTGGTACGTGGGCCTCTTACTGTTGTGGCCTCTTCCGTTGCGGAGCACAGGCTCCGGACGCGCAGGCTCAGTGGCCATGGTTCACGGGCCCAGCCGCTCCGTGGCATGTGGGATCCTCCCAGACTGGGGCACGAACCTGTGTCCCCTGAATAGGCAGGTGGACTCTCAACCACTGTGCCACCAGGGAAGCCCACGACCTAAGTTTGAAAACAGTTTTAAGCTACTGAATGTTGACCATATCTTGATTACATAGTTGGGGGAAATTAAATATGAATGACTTAATTAAAAATTAACTTGATTAGAATGAGAGTGATTGATCAATATTATATCTGCTATAGTCTCTGTCCTTGAGTGGAAGACTTACTAAGGCTTTGGGGTCCTCTGGTGTGCTTTGCCTATATGTCTATTCATCTAATAAAATGGACAACATCTCTGCTACTGGGCTAATTGGCAAGGTACAATGATTGATAGTTAATTGTGCCTGCAATTTGCAGCACTAGCCATGAGATGGTGCCAGTACCTTCTAAGGGTTTGTATGATAAGGCAATCATCTGTTTTCCAGGGACTGAGGGGTTTCCTATGATGCAGGGCTTTCAGTATTAAAACCAAGAAAATCCTGGAAAAACTAGGGCAATTGGCCACCCTAGTCCATAACAAGGTAAAGAGGTTTCTTTTTAACCTATGTAAGGTCTTAGAATCATCTTTTCTTTACTAGCAAAATACCTCCTAAAATTTCCAAACAGTTATAGAATAAATCATTGCTCTATAAGATGTGAGTTCAAACCAAAAGGAACAGCATAAGAACAAATACAATTCTTGTTCCTGTGCTATCAAGCAGAGAAGAAAAGATGTCACCTGCCTCTCTGGCAGGACTGCAGTGTAGGAAGAACCGGCTTCAAATCCTGGCTCAGCCAGGATCTGGAGCAAGTGATTTAATCTTTCTGAACCTCGATTTCTTATTCTACAAAGTGAGTATAAGTATATCCCCGTCTTGAGACTGGGGGTACCTATACCTGCCTTGCACAGCTATATGAGGACTAAATAAGATCTGTATGAAAGCGTACGACACAGAGGCCGAAATACTGCAGGCAAGAAACAGGGTAGTCCCCTCCCCCAAGTTCCTGTCCTTCCCCTTCTCCTCCTGCCTGTGGAGAAGCTATCTTACAAAGCGAATCAGTCATCAAAGCCCAGAAGGCAAGAGTAAACACGTACCTTGGAAAAACATAAGATAAGTAGGTAAAATAATGGCTTTCAGCGCAGATCCCTATCAAAGCCAGAAACTGCTGGAACAAAGATCATCTTGGAGAACTCTGAACCTCAGAAAGGATTCACAGTGAGTTTACCATTTGTATCTGGGAGGAGAGCAAGCGTCTTGTAAAGCAGCAATCAATCGCAGTTGGCTTTATACACCGTCTCCTGACGTTTACCAGCCAGGACAGGCAACTCGGTCATTCCGACGGCTGCAGCTTGGTGGGCAGAGACGCCCAGGAGAACACCTGTCTCCAAGCCTGACCTGCTGCTATAGGGAGCTTTTAATAAACTAACGGATTTGGTTAAAATTGACTTGGCTGCCTGGAAGGGCAGGGTAGCTGGAGATCGACAAAGGGAAGACAGCAGATTATACTACGGGGGCCTGTATTGATCACCCTTTTTCCTCCTCTTTGTATTAATATATTTACTCATCTCTTGGAGAGAGTAACGGGAGCCTTTGTGCCATTATCTTAGTAAACATTTACAACGTTTGGACAACAGCACTGCCTGTATTGTGTGGTATGTGCTGTAACACTCAGGCATTCAAGAACTGGCTGAAGATTCTGAATATGGGATTTAGCCATTACAATGTAAGGCACACACCTGTCCACCCAAGCCTGTTGCTTAAGTGTTTCCCAGGGACACTTGGATGACAACAAATGCAGCTCCAGGAGGCACAGCTGGAAATGCACCAAGATGCATTGATGTTTCCTGATAAATGGGATTTATTGGTAGGGATTGTTTCCCGGGAGGGCGATGGGACCTGTGGGGTGAGCCATTTGGGCTGAGGAGGAGGAAATTTGGAGTTGGGAAAAGTGGGGACAATTTCTGTCTAGAAAGACGAAAGAACGCTCAAATCTCCCTGTCCCCTCAGGGTGCTGGAGCCAGGAAAAGCCCGTCTCTTCCCAACTTCACACTCAGTGATGTGGGTGGCTTGAAATCATCCGTGGTGGGCGTATCTACACCAGAGAAATTGGCAAATGCTACAAGTCAGAACTCCATTTGGAGATCCCGCTGTCAACATGCACTGCCGAGATCAGGGTTACACCACTGCCCTGCTTTCAGGTTCAATCACCCCAAAACTTCTTCCAAGTCTAATCCACCTGGCCGCTGTTCCCCGGATGGTCTTAATAAAACAAATATGACAGTGTCACCCTCTGATTCAATTTTCTTTTAGATAAATTCCCTGCTCCTTGAAGGGGAACTAAAGGCCCCTCCTTCCCTGGTTCCTGCTCAACTTGTCAATCACGTCTTTGGGCAGACTCATGGGACTCGGGGGCGGGGGAAGATGCAGTTTATATTTTATCTCCCACTGAGTAGGAAGGCCCCCCCCCCCTCCACGACAACCCAGGTTTGGGCTGGGACCCTGGAGCGTGAAAAGTGAATGGAAATGAAGAAGTGAACAGAAATGGACTCTGGAGCATGAGAAGTGAACAGAAATGGATTTCCCAAAGCCCATTTCTGACTCATCTCAAGCCCTGTTTGGGTGAAGTCACCTGGGGCTGCCGTGCTCCTGGCCTCAGTGCCCAGAGAAAGCAAAAGTGAATTTTCTCTGGGTACATACAACATCATCCAGGGCCTCAGATCATTCCTACAGTTTTTGCTACACAGTGTCCAGCAGTTAATAACAAGTAGTCAGGCATACGCAAGACAACGTGTGTACCAGAGAAAATCAGACAGGAGAAGGAGACCCAGTGGGGATTCAAATAATGTAGTCAACAGGGGAAGCCTTTGTAAGAACCCTGAATGAAGAATAGGATCAAGGATGTAAAGGACAAGATTGCAACTTCTGGCAGAGAACTAGAAATTCTACAAAAAAGGAAGCACATGGAAATCCTAGAACTGAAAGATGCCATTAACTGAAATTGAGAAAGAGCTCGCATGTATTGAACACTTCCTATGTGGGCAGACTGCACTGAACACTTTACTGGCAACAACAATGAAGATTCACCCACGTGGTCTCCATGGAGCCTGTCTCGTGTCACTCCTAGGACCCGGACTTAGCCTGGCTGTCCTGTTTCCCTTCAAGTGGACCTTAGTCATTTCTGCTGTCACCGGTGTCTAGCAGGGCAGGGCTCGGCACGTAGCAGGTACCAGTATAGCTGTGATGCCTGGTGCCCGGGGAAAGCACAGGGTGCTGACTGGGAAGCAGAGTTCACTCCATGGCGTGGTCATTAAGCTTAATTCGGAAAGCAGAGTGACGAGTGAGCACTAGAAGGGAGAATACGTTTAGTTAGAGATGTCCCGTGGGTGGGCAGACATCACAGGGACACCAACTGATTTGATGGGACAGAGCAAAGAGTAGAATTGTGGCCAGAAGCGTGAGGAAAGGGAGGAGATTCTCCTCCCCACTTACTTCCTCCCCTGCCCACTCTTGTTTCCCCCTCACCCCGCCACAGGAGTGAATCCCTCCCCTCTGGAGTCAAGCGGGCTTGTTGGGCATGTGGACGGGGATCAGGGCATTGTGACTGTCCCCTCCCACTCTACCTGGGGTGATGAATCAGACATCATACCTCCCTATTGTTTAAGTAGTTCCTACGTGCCAAGGACGGGGCTAAATACATCGTGTGCAAAATGTCTCCATCCTCAAAGCAACCCGTGACAAGGCTTCCTTCTATTATTAGCCCCATCTAATGGATAACGAAACTGAGACTTGGAGAGTTCCGGCATGTTGTCTGGGTGGCCCAGCTCATAACTGACACAGGAGAATGCAGCCCGAAATCGGCCTGGCCCCAGGGACTCCCGCCCCCATGTCCAGAAAGACTCGTCAGGCCACAGAAGGAAAAAGATACAGATCTAGGAGATGGGGTTGGGTGGGTGGGGAACCCAGGGCCTCTGCTCTCAGGGAGAAACCTGTCTCTTAGAATTTGGGCTGGGAACGGAGGAACATTTACCCAGGCACTGCAGTGTGGGCAGGACCTTGACCCCTTGGTCTCACCGTGGCAAGTCACTGCTTTTCTTCAGTATGTAAGGATATTTTTTTTTTTTTTTTTTTGCCGTGCCGCATGGCATACGGGATCTTAGTTTCCTAACCAGGGATCGGACCCGTGCCCCCTGGAGTGGAAGCACAGAGCCCTAACCACTGGACTGACAAGGAATTCCCTTTAAGGACAATTTTTGAGTGATGCTGGTTTAACAATCAAGGAGTACTTCATAAGTAGCCTAAGAAAGACAAGTAGGAGAGAACTTATCCTGGGAGGTGGCAAGCTGCCTTGTTCCCTTACAGCAGGTGTGATGACCAAGGTATGCACCCGGTGATTCATAAGTGTTCCAGAAATTATAAACCCCAATTCAGCAAATACTGGAAGTGACGAATAACCAAGTAGGTTCATACACATCGCCTCCTTCAGCCAGCCCCCCCAAAACAAACAAAAACAATCGACCCCCCAATACAGCCCTCGAAGGTAGACATTATTTCTTACATGTGTTTCAAAGGTGAGTAGGAGCCCTCAAGGTCGCACAGCTTGTGAGAACAGAGCAGGAGATGTGCCTACGTGCCGTTTTGTCCTACTCAAGGAGGTGACAATTTTTGCAGAAATGTTTCACTTACTCTGGAAGAGGAGCTCATTAACGATCTGAGAAATTCATTCGCAAACTTCCTCTTTAAAAAATTTTTTTATCGAGGTATAATTGACATATTACATTACGTGAGTTTCAGATGTACAACATAGTTATACAATTATATTTTTTGCTTGTGATGAGAACTTTTAAGATCCACTCTCTTAGTAACTTTCAAATATGCAGTGGACCCTACCTCTCTGACAGATTTTACCCTCATTTGGACACAGCCTCTGATTGGTTGGTTGAAAATAAAGTCAGACTCCTGCTGTAATAGGAGACCCCTGGGTGGGAGTCAGGAGACCTGGATTTCTGGCTACACCTTTGCCATGGAAGAGCTGTGTGACCTTGGGCAGGTGCCCTCCCCTCTCTGGGTCTTTCTGGGTCTTCTTCAGAAACAGTGCTGGGGTGAGGTAGAATGATGCTGAGTGCCCATCCGGTCCTCAAAGGCTACAGTCTGTGCTTCTGCACTAGCGTTACATTCTCCTACCATTTAGATCATGTAGGACCCGCTTCACCTCTTTTCTGTCCATTAATAGGAATATACTTTCTTTTTTCCTAACTGTCTAGAATGTAGTAAGAAAGGAAGTGAATGTTTCTTAGTGCTCACTATGAACCAGAACTTTTGCCTTCCAACCAACCTTCCTTCCTCCCTTCCTTCCGTCCTCCCGTCCTCGTACCTATGAGAATGACATAATCAACCTCATTCTGAGCGTGAGGAGAGAGAAGCAGAGACCCAGATAAGTGACTTGTTCCAGGTCACACAGGTGGCAAACGGCGAGTGCTAGAGGTAGATTTTTGGATTCATTTCCGTCCCACGCTGAGTTCACCCCATTTTCCCGAGACCATAACTTCAAAGACGTCGATAACAGGAATAGGGTTGGTTTCAAAGCCCCTCTCAGGAAGTTGACTCTAAAGCAGGAGGCAGCAAACTTCAGGCCAAATCCAGCCACCACCTGTTTTTTGTAAATAAAGTTGTATTGGAGCACAATTAAATTAGCTTGCTGGTGTACAGATCGTCCAAGGCTGCTTTTCAGCTACGAGAGCCGAGTTGGGTAATGATGACGTGCGGCCCTGCAAATTCTAAAATGTTTGCTATTTGGTCCTTAACAGAATGTTTGCCAGCGCCTGGTCCAGAGTTCAGCAAGGCCGTCCCGCCTTCAAAGAACACAAAGTGACCTGAGTCTGTCAGGGGTCCTGGGAGCCCTGCCACCCGACTTCTTAGGAAAGGGGGATGTTTCTACTCAAACCTGTTTTTGCAACGTCTCAGGATACCTGTCGGGCAGACGAAGGGCTTTGGTTTTCAGTGTGCTCTTATTCCCAGGAACTCCGTGAAGGGGAAATAAAAATCTCAATTTTGGGGAAATTGCACAGAGGAAAAGGGGAGGGAATGGGTTACAACATCCCATTGCGACACTCAGCAGGGCTGAAAGTGACAACAGCAAGGTTTCTCGTTTTGAAAATGTGAGGGCGTTTCCGTTTCTCACAGTGGGACAGGGTGGCCGCAGCCTGGTCTTGGTGAGGGACTATTTTCTTTATAAGCAGCTCCTCTGGGTCTGAAATGGCAGTCTCCCATTGCCTTGTGGTCACAGGATGGAAGTCTGCAGGTGTCACCACGGTTACCTAATCTCTCTCCTCCTTTTCCTGTTCCATTCAGAGACAGCCTGCTATCCCCTGGGAAAGAGACCCTGCGAGATGCAAGCCTTCAGGTAAGGCCGACCCAGAGGAGGTGGGGCTGGACGGGTAGAAAATGGAGAAAGAACAGAGAGCCATCTGTGGCTGCCAGGTTGCATGAGGTTTGGGCTGGAAAGGGATGCTCGTTATTCAAGTAAGAGGTTGCCACATCCGCGGTCTTCGGGACTTGTATTTCAAAATATCCCAGATGTGTGAAGCTTGGCTGGAGGCCTGGCGGACTCTCCCAGAGACCCTGGCAACTTGGTGACAGACACGTGCCCAGGAGCCACGCTGGGGTTTGGGACCGGCAGAACATGCTAGGCAAAGAGGCAGAGAGGGGCGCTGTGGGCAGGGCACAGCCCAGAGTTCCAGACTGACTGTTAACAGTGCCTGTCTGTGTTGATATATCAGAGGATCCCGCTCCCCTGGGACCTCAGTTTCCCCATCTGTGACATGGGGTTAATGCTAACCCTGCCTGCATTACAGGGTCGATGTGAAGGTCAAATGCACGGATAACAGCATGACGATGTTTTGTGAGCAGTAAAGCGCCTGGCAACGATTACGCTTATTAAAAATTAGGTCAGGGACTTTGTGAGATGTCATCATTCCTGGCTGTAAAAATAGCAGGCTGTGATGCTGATAAAAACAGAACACTGTCCGAGTGCGGCCTCTGGGCCAGGATGTCCCAGGACGTGTCAGGGTGATCTCACCCTCCAGCTCTGAGTTTCTCTTGCCTGAGGCTACGGGACGCTGCGTGCTTGTGTGTGTTCCAGAGAAGTCCCTCCCCCAGGGGTCTGCCTCTGTCTCCTCCCATAGGCTGGGAGCTCTAGGAGATGCTCCAGGGATGTTTAATCCCTTCAGATGGGATTCAGCTCATCCAGGAGCTAAGCATAATCACAAAAGGTCAAATGCTCACTCGTGCCAGGAATTTTACAGTTTGCCTGACCCCCTCTCATTGGGCTCAGGGGCTCGTCACAGCCACCTGCTGAGGTGGGTGCTGCTAGCCCCCTCTCACAGGTGAGGAGATGAAGCACAGGTCCAAGGTCAGGCTGGTGGGCGGCAGGGAGTAGAGGGTCCGCGTCGCGGCTGGGGCTCTGTTTACTGCATCTCACCGCTGCAAGCCCTGCTCTCAGCCGGAGGGGTCCTTCACCAAGAAGAAAAAACTGGAAGCCAGAAACAGGCCATGGGGTGAGCTGGAGGGGAAGCTGACTTGTCCCTGGGGACAGTGGTCCCTGACAGACCCAGAACAGGCCACTGGCCAATAGAGGACAGGCTCTGGGGACAGACCTCCACGGTCTAAGGCTTGGAGGGAGTTAGCTGCAAGGGACTCTGACCCTCGAAACTTCTAACCCTGTGCCGTGTGGGCCACTAGTCTTGGATGAATCTTAAAATTTACATTTAAATTCATAAAAAGAGAAGAAAGTAAAAAATCCAGACCCTTGGTCGCATTACGTTTCAAGAGCTCAATAGCTGCATGTGGCTGGTGGCTGCCATATTGGATGGTGCAGACAGAACATTTCTGCACCCACGAAGTTCTGTTGATGGTGTTACCCTAGAGCCTGCTTTGCTGAAGTAGAAGGTGGCTGCCCTGAGAACTTGAGCATAAGGAGCAAGGTAAAGAAAGGGGTAGGAGCTTCCCTGGTGGTGCAGTGGTTGGGAGTCCGCCTGCTGATGCAGGGGACAAGGGTTCGTGCCCCGGTCCGGGAAGATCCCACATGCCGCGGAGCGGCTGGGCCCGTGGGCCATGGCCGCTGAGCCTGCCTGTCCGGAGCCTGTGCTCCGCAACAGGAGAGGCCACAACAGTGAGAGGCCTGCATACTGCAAAAAAAAAAAAAAAAAGAGAGAGAGGGGTAGAATGCAGGCCCACAGCTCACCAGCTGTGGGGGTTGGGCCTCTTTTGGTTTTTTTCATATTCAAAATATATTTCTTATTTAAAATATTTTTAAGTTGTTACTTATTTTATTTTTTGTTGACTATTTTATTTTACTTTTTAAATTTTTATTGGAGTATAGTTGGTTTACAATGTTGTGTTAGTTTCAGGTGTACAACAGAGTGAATCAGTTATACATATACATATATCCACTCTTTTTTTTTTTGCGGTACGAGGGCCTCTCACTGTTGTGGCCTCTCCCGTTGCGGAGCAAAGGTTCTGGACGCGCAGGCTCAGCGGCCGTGGCTCACGGGCCCAGCCGCTCTGCGGCACGTGGGATCCTCCCGGACCGGGGCACGAACCCGTGTCCCCTGCATCGGCAGGCAGACCCTCAACAACTGCACCACCAGGGAAACCCTATATCCACTCTTTTAACCAGGGTTGAGCTCAGTCTCCACATCCATGATACGGGTGTGCTGAATTCCACACCCCAGGCAGAAGGTTGGACGCAGATTCTGCAAAGTCTGGGGAACACAGGAAGGGGCTGGGCACATAGAAACTGTCCACTACAGCTAGGTTCTTCTGCTTTTCAGAATCTGGGATGTCAACCAGAAGACCTTCTACCTGAGAAATAACCAGCTAGTTGCTGGATACTTGCAAGGACCAAATACTAAATTGGAAGGTGAGTGGTTGCAAGGAAGGCCAATGTGATGTGGGCACTGGTCACATTGCCTGGGGTCTGCAGCCTTGTGGCCCAACCTTGGGAACTTTAGGTGTGATGTCCTAAACGCTGCTGGCTCTTTGTGGCCAAGTTTGAAGCTGGAGAGGCCTGGCCACTGAAGGACACGTACAAGCACAGCCTCAAGAAGGCAGAGACGGGTGGAGTCTTGGTTGGGAGCTACCACCTACAGGCACCGTGGTCCCAGGGGGGGAGGTATGGCCCAGGAGGCAAGCTCAGCCCTTTCCTTCCTCTGGTGCCTAGAAAGCCCCCGTGTTCCTGTGTGATCAGACTCTCACTCCCACCCAAAAGTCATACACCATCAACACGGCTGGGTTATGTCCCTTAATCACGGACACCACACTCAGTCATGTTCCAGATCCATGTCAAACTGGATGAACTTGAACAAGTTTCACCCACTCTGTTCCTCAGTTTTCCCTTTAGTGAAAGAAGAGCAGTTGGATGATGGGACGTGGGATTCTTTCAGCACCGGCCCTCTAGGCTGTTTTCACGTCCCCGTTGGCTGGCTTGGCGTCGTAGGATGGCGTTATCCCCATGCCCTTGTCCTCTGTCCCCGTCTCACTCTTAAAGGGTGTGAGACCCACCTTTCCTGTCCTTTTGGTAATTCTCCTAATGAGGACACAGAGAGGCTGAGATGTTCACTCCCTCACGAGGGCATGGAGACCACCGAGGGGAAGAGGCGGGTTCAGAGTCACCCAGGCTCTTGTGGACCAAGCCCTGCGCCCCACTCATGACCTCGTGTGCTGTTTTCCCTGCCCATGGGCAGCACACCTGTTGACCTAGAGCGCAGGGGTCCTGGGGAAGGGAGGGAAGGATAGAAATCACCCGGAGCAGATTCTAGGTGCCTTGGACCTTGAGGGGTAGCTAGCTAGTGTGCTTGGTTTGATCTTCTGTTGGGATGCGGACCAGGAAGGGGGGCCCTTGCTGTCCTTCTGACCTTGGGGTTTTACTTAAGGGGCTGGAAGAATCCCCGGGGAGAGTCCAGCCTGCCGTGTCTTCGTCATCTGTGCCTCCTCTTCTTTACAACCCGAACTTCCCCTTTGTCCTTCCCCAGAGAAGATAGACGTGGTGCCCATCGAGCCCCATGCTATGTTCCTGGGAATCCACGGGGGGAAGCTGTGCCTGGCCTGTGTCAAGTCTGGTGATGAGATCAAGCTCGGGTTGGAGGTAAGGACCGTCTCAGATTAACGAACACCTCAAACTCGGTGGCTTAAAACAAGCACAATGGGTTCTTTCTCGTGATTCTGTGGGTTGACTAGGATCAGCTGGGCAGTTCTGTGCCACGTGCTATAGCTGGGGTCCGTGCTCCAGGCTCTCTCCCCACGGGGTCTCTCTGAGTTCAGCTGCCCTCTTGAACTTCCTTATGACACGAGTGCTGGCTTCCAAGAGGGATTACTCCAAAAAGACAAACCTCAATGTGCAAACGCTTATTAAACTTTTGCTTGTATCATACCACTAATGTCGCACTAACCAAAGCCAGTCAGGTGGCCAAGCCTAGCCTCGACGAGGGAGGGGACTACCAGGGTGTGGACACCAGGAGGCATGGCTCCTTTAGGGACCTCAATCTCGGTATGCTGCTGTCTTGCCCAAGGGTCCCCAGCCCACTTGGACTTGCCCTCTTTCGGTAAAGCCAACCTTTGGGACCATTCTCTTCCAACCCTTATCTACTCAAACCCATGAGCTGGCATCCCATCCAAGACCCTGTACTCCCGTGCAATATTTCTTATCTTTGCGGTGGGGTGGGGGGTGAAGCATGCCGTGTGGCTTGCAGGATCTCAGTTCCCAGACCTGGGATTGAACCCGAGCCATGGCAGTGAAAGCCTGGAATCCTAACCATTAGGGCACCAGGGAAATCCCCTGTGCAAATCAATGGGCTACTCAGCCCTGGGAAAAGAGGGCTTTGTATCAGGGGATTGTTGGATAAAATCTCAACTCAGATTGTGAGTGGCCGTAACTATGGCACTGTCCCTTCTGTCCGCTAGTGGACAGACACTTTATTGGAGCGGGGCTGCCTGCTCTGTGTGGCGCTGGAGTGACCACGATAATGCGGTAACGTCTCGCATGGACTGCGATACCCGGCCCACCTTGTCCACTGCTCCCTCTCTTGGAGGTGCAGACACAACAGACCGCCAGCCTCCACAGGCCTTGGCCTCTGCTGATGGTACCATGTGTTCCCCAAACATATTGGCCGAGGGCTGGAGTGACCAGATTTCCCCGCATCAAGGTGTAACCGTGGGACAGCCTCCTTGTGTCACAAGACCCGGGACGCTGGGTGTCCTGCCATGGTCTTTGGGCCAGCATTTCTCCGTGGGCAGTCACGGGGCCAGGTCCTGGGGGCTGGGGTACAAGGACCTCTCTGCTCTTTCCTTGGCCCCCAGCCGGTAAACATCACTGACCTGAACAGCAGCAAGGAGGAGGACAAGCGCTTCGCCTTCATCCGCTCCGACAGCGGGCCCACCACCAGCTTTGAGTCGGCCGCCTGCCCCGGCTGGTTCCTCTGTACCGCGCTGGAGACTGACCAGCCCGTGGGCCTCACCAATACGCCTCAAGATGCTGTCCAGGTCACCAAGTTCTACTTCCAGCAGGACCAGTAGCGGTGCTGTTCAGCATCCCTTGCCCCCCACTCCCAGCACATCTATGACTCCAGAGATGTCTCTCCCTCCCACCCGGGGGCTCGCCATGGTTGCAGTGAGCGCTCAGCGGGGCAGCCTTGGCCGGGGGCGGGGGCAGCCCTCGGAAGGAGGTACGAGAGCCCTGGGAACAGCCTCCTCTACTTACCCAGCCTCTACGAGGCCTCCGCCAGGTCTTTCTAAAGTGCACATGGGATCACGGCCCCGATCAAAGCCTTCAGGGTCGCCTGTACCTTCAGGGTAAAGTCCAGGCGCCCTGGCCAGCCCCAGCCCCTCCCTTACTTCCCTTCCAGGCCCCAGAGCCCGCAGGCCACTCGCTGACCTGCCCCCAAGGGGCTCCCATTCCGCTCTTTGCAAACTGGTACTTTTCCAGGGGCAAGAGTTTCAGGCTCTGTGGCAAAATGGAAAACAAGCGTTTCCTGTTTTTTTTTGTTTTTTTTTTCATTAAGCCAGCTTTGAGAGAGAGTCCTTTATTTGGAGATGATGTCCTTTCTGGAAGGGGGTGGAAGATTAAAATATCCCCTTGTTTAGGAAACGATGGTGAAAGGAGGTGATAGCTTTTCCTCTTTGTCTTTCTTGTTTTTGTGATGCCCTGACCTGTAAAATGAAAAGTTAGTGGACTAGGTTGGTCCCCTAGTGTTTTTCTTTCTGGAACATTCTTATAAGTCTAGACCACCCCCCGGCCCAGGCCCCGAGCACCGTGTCCACTGCAGACCTCCTGCAGCTGCCTGCAGTGCTGTCCCCTTCCCTGCCCTCCCGTCAGAATCCCCCAGCTCCCAAGACACAGCACAAATGTGGCTTCTCCGGACCTCCCGGGAGGAACGAATCGCTCCTTGACCATTTTAGCACTTCCGACACCCTGAGACTTGTTTGGAAGATGTTGTGCCTCTGTCTGTCTCCCCACCATCCTGTGAGCCCCTGAGAGCAGGGACCTTGACCCCCCCCCCCATGTCTTAGGTCTCTGCAGGGCCAAGCACATGGCCTGGCCCTCAGTAGGTGCCCTCAGTGAACGTGTGTTGTATGTGTTGAGTGGAAAGTTTCCTACTCCCTGTGACCTGAGCTTTGTTTTACAATAAAACCTTGAAAACTTGAAAACTCATCTACTTTGCTGGCTGTGTCCATGGCCTTGCCGGGCTTGGGGCAAAGAGAACTGGAAAACGGGGGCGGGGTGGAATGTCGAGCGACAGGCCTTTCAAACCCTGGGGCCGGGCCTGGGTGTCTCTCCTCTGAGTCCTTTCCTCCTTGGGCCTCGCTCTCCTCGAATAACAGGAGAGCAAAGCTCTCTGCCAGGAAGGTGTGCAGCACCATCGTCCACAACAGCCTCCAACTGGAAACAACCCAACCCCCCAGCCCAGAAGAATGAACACGTAAACCGTGTACGTTCGTACATACAAGGTAACGCTCGACAGCGAAGAGAATGGATAAACCGCCATTGGCTGCAGCCACAAGACGGATGAATCTTACAAACACCTTGTGGGCTTCAAGGATCCCCAAAGCATGCGTAGAGCACGATTCCAGTTACAGACAGTTTAAAACAGGCAGATGGAACCGTCGTGGGGAGGGATGCAGAGACACAGAGAACAGCAAGGACACGCCCTGCCTGAAAGCGGGGCGGTGGCCCGAGGGGCCAGGCAGCATTCTGTTTCTTGGCATGGGCGTGGTTAGGCGATTTTCTGTATGGATGTTATATTCACAGTTTTGAAAGGTCTAAAAATAAAAAGCCTTGCCCCCTCCCCCCATCCTGGGATGTGAGGGAAGGGGGCACCTGGGAAATGGTGAAATTAACGGGTGGAATGTTGAATGTGGCCCCATGAGATGGGAATGCAGGACTGTAAGAATGACCGTTTATCAGACACCCCTCGGCTAAATAGAGTCAGGCCAGCAAGGGGCGCTGTCCCTTCCTGGGATTCTGCCGACTTCTGGGCTGGGTCCCGGGAGTCCTAGAGTCAGGCCCCGCTGGGCCCACAGCCTGCTGTGTGATGTTGGCCAAGTCACCTCCCTTTCCTAAGCCAGGTCCCTCCTTCTCCCAGGAAGAGTGTTGACTTAGATTGGGGTTTTCCAGACAGAGCTCCCTGGATGCCTCTCTGAGGTCCCTGGAAACAAAGCCCATAAAAGGGGAATGGAGAGGCCAGGCTCCATCCCTAGGACTCAGCTCCCACCCAGCCCTCTGCTTCCCAAACTGGACTTCCCTGCAGGGCTTTATCTGAAGAGATGTCCTTGCTACAAACAAACAAAACTGAGCAGGTTAAAAGGCAACTGATTGGGAATTCCCTGGCAGTCCTGTGGTTAGGACTCGTGCTCTCACTGCTGAGGGCCCGGGTTCGATCCCTGGTCAGGGGACTAAAATCCCATAAGCCATGTGGCACGGCCAAAAAAAAAAAAGGGCAACCGACTGGAGAAAATCTTTAAGATCTCGCCTAGGTCCCAGATCCTAAGACGACAATGAGGTCGCCCCACTGCTCAGCTTTCTCTCCCTCGTGTGTAAAACGGAAGAAGCCGCTTGCTCCACAGGGACAATACACGATGAAGTGAGACGATATGAGTGAAACGCCGTGTGTGATAAGAGTGTGAGTGTGGCTGATATATTTTCAATCTGGGTAAAAGGAGGACGTTCAAGGCAGAAAACCCTTCCAGGCTTCACGGTGACAATAGCAGCTAACATTTGTGAGGCTCCGTAGACATCCTCCCCTCATGAAACAGGAGGTGAAGCCCAGGGCTCAGACACCATGCGATTTGGTTAAGCAGCCAACCGTAGGTTAGCAACAGGCGAGGCAGTCACATAGCCACGCACGCATGCGAGCCCGGGAACTCTGGAGTCACTTCCTGGCTCTCCTGTTTGCAACTGTGCTCATGGATGAGTTAGTTAAAGTGTCGGAGTCTCAGTTTTCCTACCTCTGATGCAGAAATCAGCCGATGAAAAGGGCTGAGTTATTTAATCTTTGCAACAACTTTCTGTGGTCCGTAGGAATGTTCTGATTACTAGTATTAGTCCAGCAGGAATCAGTGCTCAAAGGAATCTGTTTGAAAGCCCTGCTGCTCAAAAGGTGGTCCATGGCACAGCAGCAGCCTCACCTGGGAGTTAAAATGCAGAATCCCAGGCCTCACACCAGACTTACTGACTTAGGGTCCTCCTCTCAACCAGATCTCCAGGTGACTGGATGCATCTTAAAGTCTGGGCAGCTCTGCTTTGAAGGGAAGCACTCATACCATGTATAAGCTCTGGCTTTTTTTTTTTGTGGTACGCGGGCCTCTCACTGTTGTGGCCTCTCCCGTTGCGGAGCACAGGCTCCGGACGCGCAGGCTCAGCGGCCATGGCTCACGGATCCAGCCGCTCCGCGGCATGTGGGACCTTCCCAGACCGGGGCACGAACCCGTGTCCCCTGCATCGGCAGGCGGACTCTCAGCCACTGCGCCACCAGGGAAGCCCTCATGGTTTTTTTGTTATTTTGGGTTTTATTTTGGCATTTTTGTTGTTAAACTGACTCTTGTAATTACAAACCCAAACATCCTTGCTATCCCTCCCAGTAGCTCCCTGATGGTACCGAAAACTCCCCTCTTACCATCTCCTCACTTTGGCTTGAAATGTTCTTTAAGAGAAGAAAAGCTTTAAGCCGCCCTCATGTTGCTAGAACATCAGCTCCACACACGCAGAGCTTTCATCGGTTTTGTTCCATGGTGTATTCTAAGTACCCAGCTTGGAAGATACTGGGTGCTCCATAAATATTTGGTGAATAAATAAATCGGCCACTGACCTCTCAGTAGGGCTTAACGTATTTCATTGGTCAGAAAATTTAAGGAGAGAGAGGACTCGGACCGGGGAAGTTTTAAAAGAAACCTAGAGAAAGGGAAAGGCCTCCGAGTCTAGGAGGCTTGAGGTATCTGGAGGCTGATGGAGGAAGAAGATCTGACCACCAGGTGGCAGCAGCACACAAAAACTTTACTGGATGATGTTTTCGGGGAGGTACATCACAGCAGGGGTCCGTCCAGAGGCTACACAGTAGCAGGTCCCTGCTTAGAAGGAGAGGAGGACAAGGGGACTTGGGGGAGGGGAGCTCCTGTGTGTAGGCGATGTCACTCAGTAGCACAGCAGGAATCTCTGGGTCAGAGAGCTGCAAAGGTCAGCAGAGGACATGCGAGGGGCCAGGGTGGGTCTGTTCTGGGAAGGCCCCATAGGCTCCTGCTTGGTTACAATCCCTGTTTTCCTTGACACACCTCAATCTTGAAGCGGGAGAGGTATGGGACAAGAAAGGGAATAATACAGTTTTGGATAGAGAGGTTAATCCTAAACTCGGCAGAGGAACTCCGTTTTACGGGGATTTGGTTTCAGGAGAAGAAGGTTTTCTATTTTCTTAGCCTTGTTAAGACACTTTGAGCTTAATTTTGGGGGGACATAGATTGTGCTATAACTGAAGGTGTTAAATCGGGGCAAAATCCTTGCAGATCTTGGGCAAACCAAATAATTTTGTCTTTTCTCTTCACGTAACGATGAAATCCCTAAGTCATAATGGCAGATCTCAACATGCTTGATATTAAACCCAACTCTCAGAAAAGTTTGGAGAGCTAGTGAAATACCCTATTTCTGTTGGGGTTCTTAGCCCGAGAAAACTTAGAGAGATGTTCAACTTTCAAAAGAAAATTTTGCCTCTGGGTCTACTGCTGTTACCCAGACTTGGGGGGGCGGGAGCGGGGAGGGTGGGTGGGTTTGAAAACGCAGTTCAAGAAATGTCCACCAGGGGTCAGCATTTTCTTGAAGATAGTCCGATTATTCTCTTGTTTTGGGAAAAATCTTGGGAAGACAAATAACTATTTCAGTTTATGCTCTCAGGGGTGAAGATTTAGTCTTTCAAAGATTCCCTAAGAAAAACCTGGTTTTTCACTCCACGGAAAGTTTATTGTCATTCACCTGTCAGTTGAGCTGTAGTTTAGTCCTGATATGGGCTATTTACACATAGGAGTCTGACCACTGACAAGCACCCAGCAAATGTTGTCTTTTATCCATGTCTATTCTCCAAAGGGTGTGACCTGAGAGATTCTAAGGGTCTTCTTACACCTGCTTGAAAGCCAACATACTGTAGTCCTGTTTCCAGCTAAGGACCACTTACCTGGATGATTGATTGACATGTGGAATTAACCCCACCCCCTACCCACATCCACACCTCCACCCAGGAAAGAACACACACCCACCTTGCCGGAACTCAACACAGGAACCCCTGCGGCATGTCTGCAAGGGAGACGTGCACTTTTTCATGTTGGAGGGTGGTGGCTGGAGCTCTCCATAACAGATAAACAAAAAAGCCAAGACCCTCATTACCATAAGGACTAGATCCATAGAGTGAACAGCGGTGCCTGCACCCTCTCCCCAGGGAAAGTCCACGCAGGGTCAGATGACTCGGAAAATTTGACTTGAAGTCAGAGTGGAGGAATGATCTTGGTGGCCAGTGAACTCAGACAGCTTCTCTTGTTACTCCACCTCCACTCTGCGGGTCTCCCTGCAAAGGGAGTGGAGTTCTATGTCCTGGAGTCAGGCACCCCCTTCCATGGGCCGTGATGGAGTCACTCTGCCACTTTCTTCTCTCTCCTTGGCAGCATTCCTTATGAGTCATGGATGTTTTCTTTCCTTGTGTCACAGGCCATGTGGTCGGAGCACGAGGACGGGGGAGAGGTAGGCAGGGGCTAGATCCTGCTGGGCTTGGCTAGTGATGGCTAGCATTATAGTCTGTCCTAAGGCAGGAACAGGCTTTGGAAACTCTGAATCCCTTACCCCTCCACCACCTTGTGCCCTAATTCGGAGTGTCCACTCTCTTTCTCTGCACCAACTAGTTTCTACTCAACTTTCAAATCCAGGCTCTTGGGCCACTTTTTCCATGAAGGCATTGAGGACCATCCATGCCAGCCCACATTAAGCCCACTTTCTTGAAACTTCCACTAGGACCTGTGGTTCAGAGCACTGATTTGCATAATACTGATGAGGTCTTTCCAGGTGGGCATGTTTCAGCCGTCCCCTGAATAACCTAAGGTAGGGACTAAGTGTTTTGCATTTTGCAACCCCCCAGAGCACCTAGCCACTTACCTGAAACTGATTTTAGGTTTCTCCCCTGTCCGGAAGTAGAGTGTTCCTGTGAAACCTTTCATAAGCATGAATGGCATAAAGTGAAGAAGAAATTAGCTTAGGACACATCTTGCTAACAGATGCACAAAATAAATCGAGCTAAAGCACAGATGCTCACAGACACAGTTCAAAGCTATGGTGCCTTGATGCTGAGATGCTGAGTATAGCTCCCAGGGAAGGAGCTCAGGGGTGCTTAGGTGCTACTCCTGCTTCTGGAGTGTGTGCTGCCTCTGTAACGGTTGGCTGCAAAACAAACGCTGATGCTGTTTTTGCTTTTCTCCTTTTTTTGTAAAAGCGAAAATCCTCTTCGGATTCCATTGGTGAAAACGGGTACTAAGTAAGTCTTTTGTAAAAGAGAAGCGGTGTAATGCAAACTTTCAAAAAGCGGGGGATACCTGTAAAACTTGTTGCAAATACGTTCTGAAGTATATTAATTTCATGTGCATTTCCCCTTTACTCTTCCCTTTCCATTTTCTTCACTGAGACATCTGCACAAATGGCACCTTATCCGAGAGGTCTTTTTTGACTATCCTGCCTAAAATAGCATTCTTTCACCCAAAGCCACCTGTGACTCTTTCATTCGCTCTCTCTGTGGCCTGTTTATTTTTCTTCCTAGCAATGATTACTTCCTGACATGTTATATATTTGCTTGTTTGCTTATTTGTCTATTCCCCTACTACATCTCAAGCTCCATTAGGGCAAGGACATTTCCGCACATCAGTGCCTGATTATTAATTCAACAACCTTCATGGAGCAAGGACTCCGCATCAGTTCCAGGTGCTGGAGATGACACACAGAGCGCCCCCTAGCGAGCTTAGCCAGGAGTGGAAACCAGTTCAAATACCCACGCGTAATTGGTAGTATTTTCCCATAGTTAATTGGTATTTCCAGTTTTTGTCTTCTTTCTTGTGTGTTGTGGGGTGAATTGGGAAAATAATGGTTCCTTCTCCTGGGGTAGATATGGGGGTCTGCGGGGACAAATTGGGTGTCTCTGTGTCCCTGTTGTGAGAACCACAAAAATCTCGGTAGGGCTACTTAAGCTTCCTGAGGTTCATTTTATTCATTTGAAAAACCAAAATCATTATACTTCTCGGAGTCGTTTGGACGATTAAATAACATATGTGAAAGTACTCCGTATAAAAGCTCTCTATAAAAACCGTTTTAATAATGTTATAACCCAAGTGTCTCCAGCCTGTGGAAGCAAAGCAGATCACACCACCTGCGTGTCGTGGTCCCGATCCAGCTCCCCCTTAAGCCCCTCACCATCCTCTGATAGGAAGCCTCTCTCCACCCAGTATTTCTGGATGACCCAATGGGGGACCCTCACTCATGTCTGTCACAACCTTCATCCCCAATCTCCCTCCACTTCCCTCCTCTCCTTATCCATCAACGTCTGTGCCAAGCAATCTCTCCAGATAAGTCCAGAGTCTCCAGTTCTCCAGGTGTCCAAGAGGGTCCCAAGAAAGGAAAAGAACATCTATTTTCTCAGCTTTTGTGCCACCAGTGTAGCACTTATGTCCCCGAATAGCACTCGATGTTGCCCTTAGGTCCCCAGTGAAAAATCTGGCCTGTCATCATTCGTTTCAATAATACACACATTCCCAAGAAGAAGCAACATTGTGTAGGCATAGTAAAGTCTGATCCCAGTTTAGAGAAGAAACACAGGAAGCTGTGTGCAGAGATGGGGCCCTTGGTCTCGTGTTCAGAGTGCTGCAATGAACAAAAACTCTCAGGTTTTATTTAGTTGACAATATTTTTACTTGGCTTTCTATTTAAAACATGTTTTTAACTACTACAAATAGAACTACCATATGACCTAGCAATCCCACTACTGGGCACATACCCTGAGAAAACCATAATTCAAAAAGAGTCATGTACCAAAATGTTCATTGCAGCTCTATTTACAATAGCCAGGAGATGGAAATAACCTAAGTGTCCATCATCGGATGAATGGATAAAGAAGATGTGGCACATATATACAATGGAATATTACTCAGCCATAAAAAGAAACGAATTGAACTATTTGTAATGAGGTGGATGGACCTAGAGTCTGTCATACAAAGTGAAGTAAGTCAGAAAGAGAAAGACAAATACCATATGCTAACACATATATATGGAATTTAAGAAAAAAAATGTCATGAAGAACCTAGGGGTAAGACAGGAAAAAAGACACAGACCTACTAGAGAATGGACTTGAGGATATGGGGAGGGGGAAGGATAAGCTGTGACAAAGTGAGAGACTGGAATGGACATATATACACTACCAAACGTAAAATAGATAGCTAGTGGGAAGCAGCCGCATAGCACAGGGAGATCAGCTCGGTGCTTTGTGACCACCTAGAGGGGTGGGATAGGGAGGGTGGGAGGGAGGGAGATGCAAGAGGGAAGAGATATGGGAACATATGTATAACTGATTCACTTTGTTATAAAGCAGAAACTAACACACCATTGTAAAGCAATTATACTCCAATAAAGTTGTAAAAAAAAAAGCAAAACATGTTTTTAACTGGATACAGAGCTATAAGTTAATAGATTTTTTTCTTTCAGCCCTTAAAATCAATGTCCCATTGTCTTTTGGCCTACATTGTTTCTGATGAGAAGTTAGCCGTTATTCCTATCATTGGGTCACTGTATGCAATGTGTATTTTCTCCCCTGGGTCCTTATAAGATTTTTCTCTTTATCTCTGTTAAGTCAGGAACTGTGAAAAAATCCAAGATTTGATTTTACTCTGCTTGTAAGCCAGCAAGTTAGCATGTCACAGTTTTCATAGACACTGGCAGAAGATAAGAGATAATTTATGACTCATAGCAATAGGAGAGGAACATTGTTGCTTAGGTCTCCCTACCCCAATTCCCACAGGGAGATACGATGAGGTCCAGATGTTGCCTGCACAGACAGTGGGCCATGCTATAGCAGAGGAAGCCCAATGTTGGGAGGCTCTGATCTTATGCAGAACGTGACAAACTTGCCTATCTCCCCTCTGGCAGGGAAAGATTGAGGTATCTCTTCATTCCAGGTTAATACAGATAGAGATGTTTCCCTCCCTGGAGGAGATATATTTATATTCCTTTTGGTTGTTTATTTTAAAAGTAATGGGGATCGTATTTCTGCTGAAATTCCCTCTCTCTTCACCTTTATATCTACCTTTTGCTGTAGGTTCTCTAACATTTTTATCATAATTTTTATTTTTAATTCTTTATTTTTATTATTATCTAATTTTTAATTTTTGATTCCAACATCTTATTTGTCTGTATGTGTGATATTGTGATATAATAAAAAATACATATTTGGTCTCTGACACAGAACTCCTAAAACCTCTTGTAATTTCCTGAGTGAGAAGGTGATAGGAGCATCTTTTGTTGTAATACTTGGGGTTTTTTTGTTTGTTTGTCTGTTTGTTTTGTCCCCAGTTTTTGAAATAGCTCTGCAGTGACAAAGGTGAGAGTTTTTTGTTATTCATAACAGGCAGCTTTCAACAACACCTGAGTTTATGCTAATGAGGTGACTTTTGGAAAGGTCCTACAGATGGGGGCTGGTTGCCAGGGGAACCAGTCATGTGATTAGACGTTTGGAACTTTCAGTCCTACCCCTTGACCTCCAGGGAGTGGAGAAGTGCTAGAGACTGAATTCAGTCACCAGTGGTCAATGATTTAATCAATCATATGCCTACGTAATGGAACCTCCATAAAAACCCTAAACAACTGGTTTTGAAGAGTTTCTGGGTTGGTGAATACGTCCATGTGCCAGGAGGGTGGTGTGGCTGGAGATGGTATAGAAACTCTGCACTCTCTTTTTGTCCTATGTATTCATTGCATTTGGTTGCTCCTGAGTTATATCCTTTATAATAAGCTGGTAATAGTAAGTAATGTGATTCCTGAGTTCTGTGGGCCATTCTAGCAATTAACAAACCTGAGGAGGGGATCCTGGGAGTCCTCAATTTATAGCCAGTGGGTCAGAAGTACAGGTGACAACCTGGGACTTGCAATGGGGGGCAATCTTGTGAGACTGAGGCTTTAACCTGTGGGGTCTGCACTAACTCTGGGTAGTGTCATAATTAAATTGTAGGACACTCTGTTGGTCTGAAGAGTTGGAGAACTGATTAATGTGAGGGGAAAACCCACATGTTTGATGTCAGAAGTACTGAGAGTGTAGAGGAAAACAGTTTTCCTTTAGTGGGTATATTTTAATTGACTGGGTTTTTTTCCCCCTTTTGACCACAGTTCACATTTTCTGTTCACAATGTCTGCTATTTTGTTGTTATTGTATGGTAGGCATTGTGAATGATGCATTGTAGATGCCCTGGATTCTTTTATTTTCCTCTGAAGAGTGTCAACTTTTGTTCTAGCAGGAAGTTAAATTATTGGAAATGCAGTTGGTTTTGCGGGGGCTTGGTTTTAGATTTCTCTTGGCTTGCCCCTAATCCTGGGGTAGATCCCTTAATCCTGGAATGCAGTCTTTACCCCTTAAGTGTGGTCATTCTGAGGTGTCAATGGACAGTCCAAAGTGCTTGCCAACCCCCTCTAAGGTAGCAGGACTTGACTCCACATTCCCCAGCAGCAGGCAGCTAACTGCTCAAATCTCTGCTCAGCTATACTTTTCCTTTGGGTCATGTGCATCCTTGCCTCATGCGTGTTCATTCAGGAGTCAGCCACGGATTTGAGGGAAGTTTGCAGGCAGACGTTGGACCTCTCCCCTTTGTGGTTCCCTCCTCTCCAGGATTCTTCCCCTCAGGGAGTGACCCCTCACCTCCCAGCCCCCATCTATCTACATCACATCACTGCTTATCTCTCCTGCTAGGCTGCAAACTTTTGGAGTATTTGGTTCAGTTTTCTATCCCATAGTGCCTAGTCAGTGTCTGACATACATACAGTAGGTGCACAATAAATGTCTGTAGCGTTAACAAGTGAATTACTAATAAGTTGTAGGATCGCTGATCCTACAGTGATGACGGTCTATGTGGCCTTGGTCAGGTTGTTTCCCCTCTCTGTGCCTCAGTTTCCTCATTGTATGGAAAGCTGCCTGCCTTGTACGGTGGTTGTGAGGATTAAGTATTAAGACAGGTAGAGAGCTAGTGCCTGGCGCATCAATAACACTCATAAATTATTAGCTGCTGTCATTGCTTGAGGACCTTCAGCATCCCATAGAGACGGACTTCTCCACGTTGTCAATCTCTATGGAAGCTGAAATATCACTGGCTATACTGGAAAAATGGAATCAGCTTCTAGTTTCACATATGGTGTCTTATATAGTTACAGAAATGGAAACCAGAGAGTGGCATCAAGTGGAACATTAAAAAACAAGAGCTTCTTGCCAATATCACTACGTCTGAGGACATGTTTGCTAAAACAAATGGAAGTTTCAAGACACAACTATTTGCTTCCAAGCCACCGATCCCCAAACCAGCTAGCGAAAGTTCACCAGTTGTCTGTAAGTCAACAGTTACAGACAGCTGAAATTCTGAGCTGAGATAATGCAGTTTTTTCTGGCGCCCACGAAAGAACTGGCACAGAATGGGCTTGGAGGGACTCGGATTTTGACCCGGCTCGGGGCGTGCACCCGTCTGGGGCTGGTCTGGGCTTCCGGCTGGTTTCCGAGCTGGAGAAAGACACCGGACAGAGGGCTCGGGGCGCCGGCGGCCCAACGGGGACAGCGCAGGTCGTGCAGGAGGCGCCCGCCCGCCGCCGTCAGACCAGTCGGACGGCTTCGCCCGCCCCGCCCCGCGCCGCCGGCCCGGCCACCGCCCTCCGACTCCCCGCCGGAAACCCAGTGCCTCGCGCGAGCCGCGCGCCGGAGCTGGACCGGCCTGGTCCCCCGCGCAGCCGCCGCCCCGCGTTCCCCGCCGTCCCCGGCCCGCGCCTGGGCTCCGGGCCATGGGGCGCCCGGGCGGGCGGGCGGGCGGCCGGAGCAGGAGCCCAGCGGGACACTGGTAAGGGCAGGTGGGGCCCCGCGCCGGCCTCGCTGCGGAGAGTGTGCCGCGCACTGGGGGCGCCGCCGAGCGAGGGAGCATCTGCGCAGCCGGGGAGAGCGGGAAGAGGCTCCGAGGGGCGAGAGGCGAGTAGGGCTGGTGGGGTCCTCAGCGTTCAACCTCATCAGGGGGCAGGGCCGCCGACAGCAGGGGGATGCTCCCTGAGAGAGTCAAACTGCCCGGCCTGGGGTGCGGCGGCTCCACAGGCTCTTCCAGCCGGGCGGGGTGCACCTGGTTGCAGGAGGCGCCCTTAAAACCATCCAGCATCAGACCTGGGCGACACCGAGGGCCTAACTCCTTATCTCCCGTTGGCCTCCGTGGCCCCTAGGCCGGTGACCCGGCGGGGCCCTCCTCCCTGCTCCCTGCTTGCTGGGAGCCTGGCCAGTCTGGCAGGCTGCCCCCGCCAGGAGCGCAATGGGATGGAGGAGAGCCCAGCTCTTCCCCACTCCCTTGGATGCTGGCGGCTCTCCTTGGCCCTTCTCCTTGGCCCTCCTGGGTGTGTCTGGTCAGAAAACACCAGAGGTTCCTAAGAAGGTAAACAGTGTCTCTGCCCAGCAGACAAACTCACTTTCCCCTCTAGGGTTCTTTCTGGCTCTAGGATTGAGTTTAGCTTCTTTCAGTAAAACAGTGGAGCCAGGGCTGTGAGTTCCTTGCAGGTGTTTTTTTCCCACTTTGCCAAGTGTGCTGACCCAGGCCCTTGGGTCCATGGCCTGCATGTCTAGGTCAGGTGGGCAGCATCAACGTGAAGGCCAGGGCAGCTGAAGGCTCCACCTGCCCCTGACCTCATTAACCCAGTCCTTCCCCTGGCCCAGAGCTGATTGGATGTAATTAGCAACTAATTGGATGTCTCGAGCCCCTCTACATAAGAAACGTCAAGGTCAGGTTTAGACAGCAGATAGTACCGAGTGATTCATTTCTTTCTTCCTTTATGTGAGGGTTCTGAAGAAGGGTCATTCATTCATTCGTTCATTCATCCATTCATTCAACATATATTTACTGAGTGCCAACCACTCATCAGGCATGAAGGCAGTGGGAATACAGCTGCTCTCGTTTATATGAATTGCGGGAGAGAGAAAATAAGTAAGGAGATGAATCACATTAGTTCAGAGAGTGATTAAATGCTGTAAAACAAAACAAAACAAAACAAAACAGGTTGATGATGGGCATGACCGTGAAACAGATCAGAGAACTCGGCCCTGAGCTAGAAAAGGTAGCAAGCAGGCTTTCTAAATAAGGTAGGAAAATGGTACCATCTTCAGGCCCTCAAATTCTGGGGGCACAGGATAGGATGTCCTCTGTGACCATGAACAGGGACTTATGAGCTGCCTACAAGGGATCAGTGTATAAAGGATGAGAGGTGAGTAGCCCCCCTGTGGAGTCCTGAGAGTGTCCTTCTTGTTGGGAGGCTTAAATCTGAGGTGGATTAAGCTTCCCCAGAAGACATATCCTGTTGACTCGATTATTTGTTCATTCATTCAACAAATACTGAGAGCCTACATGTTAGGCACTCTTCTGGGTGTTAAGGATACATCACTGAACAAGACAGTCTTTCCTCCCTAGAGCTTATTTTCTGGTGGAGAGAAATGGACGGTAACAATAACAGCAATTTTAATGTCATGTCAGACAAATGCTGTGAACAAAAGCAAAGCAGCTTAAGGGGTTAGAAGGTGAGGGGACCTCCTGGGTTCAATAGGGTGGTCAGGACAGGCTGTGCTGAGGAGTTGGATGTAGACAAGACACAGGCATGTGACTAGCTGGGAGAAGAACATTCCAGGCAGAGGGAACGGCAAGTGCAAAGGCCCTGAGACATGAAGGAGGCTGGAGCAGGCTGGGCATTGCTGAACAGGAAGGAGGCCATGGTGGCTCTGAGAGGTGAGCAGGCATCTCTGGGGCTCTCATTAGAGGAGGCAGGGGCGGGGCTCAGCCTGCTGACCGGAGGCATGCAGGAAGGCAGGTGATGCTCTCAACTGCCGCGGCAGGAAGATTTACATGCTCCCAAGAAAACTCAGGGTCAGGCCTGGAGTTTTACACTAGCAAGGAACAGGTGATCACCAGAGATGGAGAGCGTGTCTCTTGGCAGGAGAGGTATCACTGACTTTCCTTATATGCAGCGTCCATCCAACAACATGGGCTAAAGTGGGAGGTACACACCAAGTTTTCCAAATCAGTAAAGACTTGATATGGGGAGAAAAACTGTTGCCTTCTAGGAAAATGCCAATAATCTTCTGTTTTTCAGAAGAACGATCTCATTAGTAGACTTAAAAGGAAAACAGGAGAGGATATCGGGCATGTACTATATGCCAGGCTCTCTTGAGCACTTCGTGTGCAAACACGAATCATTCTCACAGCACGTCTGTGATGTATGGACCACCCCGTTTCACAGATGAGAAAACTGAGGCCCAGCGAGAATAAGACAGTTGCCCACTTTTACACAGCTAGTAAGTGAAGAATCAGGACTTATAATCGAGTGGTGCAGTTTTAGAGCCAAGTGCTCTGAGAGAGAGAGAGGTTTTGGCTAAAGGGATGTTTGTCTGCAGTAGAAAGGGTCTCCAGGGTGCCTCACAGCAGGGGCTGGTTAGAGAGAAGACAGCAGGACTTATGGGTGCATTCCACTTCTTTTCTGCTTTTTAAGATAATATTTGCATGGGTTAAAAGTTCTTTTAAAAATATTTTGAAAGGTACTACTTGCCTGTGTTAAAAATCTTTTTACAAGTGTTGGTTCAAACAGCCCTTAAGGAACACAGTGAGAAATCGCCTTCCTTCTCCTGTCCTGTGATTCCCTATCTTTTTTAGAGGCAATTGAGAATACTTGCAGACCTATGTTCTATTTGTAAATGAACATATACATATTATACTTTTTCTTTTCTTTCTTTTTTCTTTACACAAATAATGAGAATATGAATACTCAGGTCTGGGACTTCCCTGATGGTCCAGTGGTTAAGACTCCACGCTTCCATGGCAGGGGACGGGGGTTCGATCCCTGGTCGGGGAAGTTCTGCGTGCCGTGCAGGCGGCCAAAAAAAAAAAAAAGAATACTCATGTCTGTACCTTGTACCGCGCCCCCCTTCTTTTTTAACTTAATATACTTATTCAGATTCAGGACATATAGATGTGCTTCATCCTTTTAAAAGAAATGTGTAATATCTCACTGAATGGATTTAACATATTTATCTAGCCAGTCCTTTATGGTTTTCTAAATTGTTTTCCCCATTTTCATTTGTTTGTTTGCTGTGACAGACAACTCTGCATTAAGGATACTTGTACCTACATCTTTGCTCACTTCTGTGACTGTTTCAGCAGGCGACATCCATAAATGTGTAATTACTGATTGAAAGGCCCTGTGTATCTTAGATTTCCGTTGATGCCGGCTTGGTGTTATAAACTGTTCTTGCCGATTTGGCAGACCAAAGAAATGGCATCACATGGTCGTTTTAATAGGTGTTTATAGTCAGCGGCGTTGTGAGTCTCCTGTATGTTTTAAACCCTTTGTCTTTCTCTTTCTGTGGACTGTTCATGTCCTTGGCCTGTGACCTAACTTGGATTTTTGTCTTGTTGTTATTATTGAATTATAAGGGATCTTATGATGATTTTCTCTTCATCCCTCAACTCCAGTCCCGCTGACTGCCCTTCCATCTTCCCTACCTTTGTCCACAGCAGCTACTCTGATATATTTATGATACGTTCATCCTGGGATCTGGACTATTTTAGAGAAATATATGATGTTGATTTATATATGCGTGTATTTTAAACTTACGTACCTTGTACTGTGCTACAAATCATGATCTTACTTTTAAAGCCGGTGCTGTTTTTTAAGAAGATTTATCTAGCTGCTCCCTGGACACTCGGTTTGTTGCTTCTGACCGCTGCACTGCTTTCCGTGGTTGGAATTATGGAATTATCGTAACGGTCGATTCTTACCGGCTTGGTCTAGAAAGCTTGTTTGGAGAAATGGCATGATGGGGGTGAGCCCTGGAGGCTGAAGAGGATTGGATAGGTGGAAAGGGGGATGGGGAAGGGAACAGAGCTGACCAGGAGCACAGCATGAGGACACGACAACGTGTGAAATTTCCAGGAACTATTGCGGGGAGCCCCATAGACTGGGGGTGTGGTTGAGGGTGGCAGTGTGTGGTCCTAGGAGAGGCTGGGGGTCTCAAATGCCCTGTTGGGTTCTCCCTAAAGGCAATGAGGAGAGGTGGGGGTCAGCCAGGAAGGATTTTCAAGGGCAGGAGTGAGCTCCTGGAGGAGAATTGGGACAGACTGTGGACGTGCACCTGAGAGGCAGGAGGTCCCTGGGGCTCTCCGGATAGGTGACGAGCAGAGGGGCTGCCGGGGACGGAGAACCAGCAGGACTGGACGCTGGAGGCATGAAGGGTGCCTGCTAACTTGGGAAATGGGGCACATGCGATGCTGCAGACAGGACCTGGAGCGCAGGGCTGGGCACGGGGCGGGGGTGCGGGGAGGCATGCCCACGGGCACGTGGACAGGTGATCGGGCACCTGTTGATTCTGAAGTCCTGCTCACCTGGCTAAAGGATTTCCGTTGGCATTTAGGACTCCGGGCTGGGGAGGGTTCATGAACCTTCAGCGAGTGGGTAGGAGATGAACGTGTGGGAGTGGGTGAGGTCACGATGGGAGAGCATTAAGTGCAAACTAGGCCCCACTGGAACAAAGCCCCGGGTTGTGGGTGAACAGGCTTGAGAAGTGGATGGACAGGCTGGACCAGCAAGGAGACATGGATGCACTTTCGAACTCTGCCCTTTGCTGGCTCCGCAATCTCAGGGAAGCATCCTCTCGGCCTGGGAACCTGGGCAGGGGTGGGGCGGGGGGTCCTTGTAGACAAGGACGGCCAACGAAGGGTCCCTGCCTTCCTGACATCTCTCAGTGTGCCCTTGGAGGATGAGTGGAAGGGCTGAGGTGTACAGGAGAGAAGAGGCCTCCGGAAGCACAGGTGTGCGGGCTGTCTCCCTGGGGAGGAGCTCGGGGCCCCAGGGCCGTTCCTGCTGGAAGCTGCTAAGCCAGACTGCCCGCTCTGTCCCTGTGGGCAACTGTTGATAGACATGATCTGTTCCAGCTGGCACAGAGAGGGCACCGGGCAGCCTAGGGCTTTGTTGCTCTGGGCAGGCTTATGTGAGAGCACCCCCAGGGTAACACCAACCTTTTGGGGGTGGGGGGGCGCCCAGACAAAACCCCCTCTGAGTCTTGTCTCCCTCCTTCGCGATGTCAGCGTATACCTGTTCTCTCTCTTTTTTCATAAAGTTGTTTTTTTAAATTTTTATTTATTTTATTTTTGGCTGTGTTGGGTCTTCGTTGCCCCATGTGGGCTTTCTCTAGTTCCGGTGAGCGGGGGCTACTCTTCCTTGCAGTGCGCGGGCTTCTTATTGCGGTGGCTTCTCTTGTTGCGGAGCACGGGCTCTAGGCGCGCGGGCTTCAGTAGTTGTGGCGCACGGGCTTCGTTGCTCCGCGGCATGTGGGATCTTCCCGGACCGGGGCATGAACCCGTGTCCCCTGCATCGGCAGGCGGACTCTCAACCACTGCGCCACCAGGGAAGCCCAATATGCACATTTAAAAAAAATTGAGACCATACTGAATATACAATCAAGTTTCTTACTTAATAATATGCAGTGAGAATCTTTCCACTTCATGAAATACTCTTCAAAAACAAGATAAAGGTTGCTGAGGTTCGCTCGATGGTTCTATCATAATTTATTTATCTGGTTCCTGGTGGATGTTGAGGTTGTGAGCATTTTTGCTTTTATAAGTATCTTAGCGCACATGTATTGCAACAGATGTTTGTAAGCATCTTCTGGGTGCCCAGGGGGCTCAAGGACAGATGTGAATAACTGTAGAGCCCTACTCTCTGCTTACCTAAGAAGGACAGACCTGTGACAAGTGGCTGCAGGGAAAGTGCTAATCTGAAAATACAGGGTGGCTTTGGGAGAGAGCAGCTGGGGCCGGACTTTGGTGCCAAGGAATAAGAAGGCCAGGGAGTGGTGGCCTGGGCACCTGTCCACAGTAACCACAGCAAGGTTACTGTACCCACTGCGGGACTGGGCAGCCGAGTCCAAGAGATAGAAGCTGTCACTCACTTTCGTAATAATCACTTCTGGCCCTTGCCCAGGAAAACAAGGGCAGCCTTGGTGCCCATGTGTGTAGGGCGGTTGGTGATGGTGCTGCCGCTCTCCCGTGATCCCTTTCCTCACTGCCCTGCCTCTGGGACACGTCTCCCTCCCAGTCTAAGACCACAGGTGTTAGGGAGGGGCACCAGTGGCCCCTGCCGTGGGCACAGTCCCTAGAAGCCCTCACCCTGGCCCTCCCTCCCAGCTGCTGGCCAGTGGGACTGTCACCATCTACTCTGGCAGAGAAATATTTAGGAAGGCAAGTGTCCTCCTGTCTGTCCTCCCTGAGGGCCCGGGCTTGTGGAGGCCTGAGAGCTAAGAGGGAAAAGGGCATTTTCTGGAGGAAGGAGCAGGTGGCTGCCTTACTCCCAGGCCTCCCTAAAGGACAGAACCTCTACAGTGACAAATTCAGGGACATGGGGGCCCGTCGAGGTGCTTCTGGCCCCGGCTCTCCCCCGGCCTGGTAGCCGGTACCCCCGGAACGATGGTAGTGAGTTCCATCACCGTTGGAGTTTTCATAAGGTCTGCGTTGTAGAAATGAGCTCAGGCTGGGCCATGAGGAGCCCTGCTCCCTTGGAAAGCAATCCCAACTCCTTCGTATCAGCAGCGTGTAAATGGCGACAGGGTATAGCAGACAGTGCATTTGGTTTGGCAGTCCTGGGTTCAAGTCCAGCCTGAGAGGCTGCTCTGACCCTCGGTCTCCTTATCTGTTCTGTGGCGTGGGGATCGTAACACCCCACCCCCACCCCGGACTCTAGGGTTTGGAGATGCTGTTTGTAAAGGGCCTTGTGAGTGGCAGCCCCTAGGGGCCCTCTGTGTAAGGTAGTGAGAAGCCAGGTGCCCATTCCCTTCCTCTGCTGCCTCCCGCCTCTCACCGCTCTGCCTCTCAGGAGGGCAGGCTGTGTGCTGAAAGCCCCAGAGCTCCTCTCCTGGAAGGTGGGCTCCACTCCACCCTCTGCGCTCTGATGCCACCTCCCCACCTGTGCTGAGCAGCTTCCGCTGCGGGCAAACAGGAAGTCACTCACCTCAAGGGAGGCAGGAAGGCTGCCTGCCCCTGGGCTGTGGTTGGGTCCGGAGGCTGCGTGTCTGCTGGGCCCTGGGGAGGGGGACAGTGGGCGGGGACCCCCAGAAGTGGGAGGGGGCACCAAAGATCAAAGCTCCCCACCAGCAGGGGCTCTGGGCGCCAGAGCTAGTTGCCCTGCGCCTGCCCACACTGAACCACACGCCCTGTGAGCTGGAGGCCCCCCTTGCCTGTGGCCCGCCCCTCCCCCCGCCCCTCCCCCACCCATCCAGTTTTGCTCCTTGCATCTTGGGAAGGAGGTGAAAGTGCTAGGAGACGAAAACAGAGCTGGCGGCTGCAGGAGTCTGGGAGTCTCTTCGAGGAGTTTGCTGTAAGCAGGAACCCCCCCCCCCCGGCCACATCCCAAATGCCCCCAAATGCACACACCAGTCACGTATAAGACCTGCTGCCTGGGAGGAGAGCGGAGAGGCCGACTCCGTTTCCCACGGTGCTGCTCGATGTGATTGAGGGTCAGAAGACAGCAGCTTTGACTCATGCATTCATCAGGCTTGGGAGCAGTTATGAGCCAGGCCCTCTGCTGCACAACCTGGGTAGCGATAGAGGCGAGTGGACCAGTCCTCGCCCTTGAGAAGTTTACAGTCAGGGGAAGGAAGGAGACTCATAAGTACACGGAGGAAGCCGATCGCTGGTGCCCGGGCTGACCGGCAGCGTCTCAGCCCCAGGGAGCCCAGCCTGGGATGGGTTCAGGGCTGGGAGTGGAGGGGGAAGACCCTTGTCCTCGGCTCCTAATCAGTCCTCACCTCATGGTCGCCTGGCTTCTGCCTGCATCGTGCCTCCAGCCCCCATCCCAGCTTGTCTGTAACCTCCGTGCGCCCTCGTTCGATGGTCACTTTATTCCTCATCTTGCATTACTTTCCAGTAGCGTTCGACACAGCCGACCACTTCCTCCTTCTGAAGTTATCTTTCTCCTCTCTTGTCTTTCTTTGGTGATGACACACCCTCACGCTGTTTCTCTTACCTCCTGGACAGCCCCTGCTGTTCTCCTCTGCGGGCTTTTCCTGGGGAGGCTCCGCCAGCCCCCAGCGTGGACCACCTTCCTGCTGGTCACATAGGAGCTCCTTTCTTCAGCCCAGCCCCTCCAGTCAACCCCAGGTACCAGCTACTCCTGCTTGAGTATCTCACAGATATCTCAAGCCTAATATTTATTTATTTTTGAAATTATATCTTTCTATTTTAACCTTCCAATATATTATTGTTACTGCTTTATACAGTTTTAATGTTTACTGCATCTTTACCACTCTTTGCTCATAATTTCTTCTTACATCTCAGACCCTCCATCTGGGAGAATTTTCTTTCCTCCTAAAGTGTAGAGCTTTCCTCCTAAACTGTAGAGCTTTCTTTAGTTTGAGATCGCACTTTCTTAGATTTTGTGTATCAGAAAATGTCTTTATCTCATCCTTGTTCTTAAAAGATATTTTCATTCTATATGAAATTCTGGGGTGGCAGTTACGTTTCTATCACCGCACTGAATATTTTATCCCACTGTGGCTTCTGTCACTTAAGTTGAGAAATCTGCTATCAGCAGAATTTCAAACCTAATATTTAAAGATGAAACTCTTGGTTTGCTCCCTGAAGCCTCATCTCCCCACATCTTTCCCATTTGAGCAAATACCATTACTACCCATCCAAGTTGCTCAAGCCAGAAATCTAGAAGCTGACCTGGACTTCTCTAGCATCACTTACGTGGCAGATTCTCCCAAGCATCCCCGATATAGATCCCACATCCTCTGTCTCACCTTCTCTGCCGTTTCTGCTGCCCTCCAAACCACTGTCCCACCTCCCCTGGACTGTCACAGAGCCCCTGCCTGGTCTCCCTGCTCTCACTGCGCCCTCCACTGTCTGTTCTCCATGCAGCAGCAGGTGATCTTAAAAATAAATACGCCTGTCACTCCCCTGCTTAGCCCTGGGGACCCCACGGGATCTGGCCCCATCCTCTTCGGCCACCCTCCCCTAGGCCAGCCGCACTGGCCAAGCTGGCTGGCTTTCTGTCCCCTTCACTCCTGGAGACCTTTCCGGTCTCGGGTAAGAAATGAGACATGCAGTTTCATCTGCCGAAAATGCCCACCCTGCACTCTTTACGTGCTGCCTCCTCTTTATGGGAATAAGGTGCCCCCGGTCTCCCTTCGCAGTGAGCTTCCCCACTGCTCACTTTCCTTTCTCCCCGTCCCATCCCCCCGCCAGCATTTATCACAGTTTATAATCACACACCGATTACTTCGTCGCTTGTTTATTTTCTGTCTGTCACTTGATTGGAAGCTCCTGAGGATAGGGGTCCTGTGCTTTATTCCTGACGGTCAGCAGCTTCTCGCGTTGGGATGGCGTGGGGCCAGCGCTGACTGACCCGTGGCCACGTGCCGGACACCCTGTGAGGCTGGAGGCCTGAGGGAGGGTTTGCGTTTGGGCCGAGGCGACTTTAGGTTTCTGGTTTACCTGGCTGGGCAAAGTGTTGTAAAATCCTCCACACAGAAGGACGAACAGCTTGGGGAAGGTTACGAACCCGGTTTGTGTTGCGCTGACCCGGAGATAAACCTGCCGCTAACATTTGCGAGCTCCAGAAAAGGGAACAGTGGAGGCCCCCCACCCCAAGACGTGTTCGGACGTGTCAGTGTTATAACACCGCACCTGATGAACTGTTATACAAAGTGTGTCCTCTTTTCCTGCCTGTCACTTTGATGATGACCTGGGGGTCCAGCTCTGAATGAGGGTTCGCAGCCCCTGCTGAATGTGGCGGCAGAGGCCACCCCAAGCCTTTAGCTCCTTCCCTTTCTTTCCCCTGCCCTGGCTTGGTGCCGCACGTGCACGAGGGCATCGACCCGCCCCCAGGTCCAGGCCCTCTCCACCCCCTCGCTGCCTCTCCCCCTCGCCCCAGGTCTAGGGCCGCACAGAGCAGTGATGTCCCCGGGGAGGAGCAGGAGTAGAGGTTCCACGGGTCCAGGAAGCAGAGAATCTCAGGCTTCTGGGTGCCCAGAGAAAGGCCTGATGGGCACGTCCCTGTGGACTCCTCGCCGTGCGCGTGCGCGTGCGTGTGCGCGTGCGTGTTGGGGGGCGCAGCTGGAGCCACGCCCTGTGCGCTGTGGGCCAGGCCGGCCTGGGTCTGAGGCCCTTGGATTCTGGGCCTTGCAAGTCGAGGAGTCTTCTGGGAGGTTGGATTTATGAGGACTAGAGTTCAGGGAGGGGGCCGGGGTCTTTGGACCCTCAGCAGGGAAGCTGGTGGTCACTGAGACCGGAGAATAGATGGTGCGGAGGGAGGAGAGCACGGTCCGGTGAGCGTGGTTCCCCCAGCCTCGGACTCAGACTCCTGGACCCCTGTGGCCTGTGGCCTGCAGACATACGTGGGGAATTCAGCCGTGGGAGATGGATGACAGTCGGTCCATGCGGTCAGATGCTCTGAGTTCCAACCACAGCTTCGTGATTTCCCAGCTGTGCCACCGTGGGCAGTGGCTTAACCTCTCTGAGCCTGCCTCTGGATCCATGCAATGGATAGAGTAACAGTTCATAATGTAAGTGAGAGGGGGGACTCAGGGGCTATTGGGGAACCCTTTGTCACTGTAGGACAGTTACACCAGGTGCCATTATTACCTACCCAAGACGGCCGTACACAGATTGAGGGAACAAGAAAAGTTACCAGCCCCAGGGCCCTCCCGAGTCCCACCGAGTGCCCTGCCAGGACCCGAGAGCTGGGCAGAGATGAGAACCTGGTGACAGAACGTGGGGGGGAGGGATGGGGCGTGTTCACAGTCCGGGGCGCTGCGCCTTCCTCTTTCTTTCTCCTGGGCCCCTGATTCGGGGCTGCGTGGAGGGTGGGGGACCCCCGGGAGCCGGGGCAGGGGGCTGGGGCCAGAGGCGCCAGGCCTGGGAGCGGGTGCTCTTGTCTCAGGGCAGGAAGTGTGAGGTGCAGCGCAGCTGGGGAGCCCCAGAGGCCTTGGGGCAGCAGGGGGGTGAGTGTGGTGAGGGGAACGGAAGTCGGAAGCTGCAGCTGCCACGTTCCCCATTCACAGGCCAGACGGACGGGGCAGCAGGGCCGCTCCCGGGGAGCCGGGCCCACACACCCCTTCCCGGGTCCTCTGGAGGTGAGCAGGGTGGGCCTGCTTCGGGTGGGGGGGCTCGGAGGGCGCCGGGGGGCGGGGATGTGGAGAGTCACGTGTGGGCCCTGGCGGTGACCGCCGGGGCAGGTGGGCAGGAAGAAGGGCTCCACAGGCCCCTGCGTGTGCACCTGCGGTGCGCCCGACCTTGGGCTGCAGCCCCATCCTTCCCCTTCCTCCTCTCCGTCCACCGGCCCCTCCCAATCTGGCCCTTTCTGGGATTCCTGCTCTGGCTCCCACGTACCCCAGCCTCCCCGGAGCCCCTGGGGGTCTGCAGTCGTGAAGTGGCCAAGGCCCCTCCCTCCTAAAGCTCCCGTGAGCCTCCCCAGGTCCCTGGTGGCTGCTGGGACTGGTACCCAGCAGGGGCTTCTGTGGCCAGAGGGCTTCTGAGCCTTGACCCCTCGACCCTGGAGAGAAGGAAGCCATTCGGGCTGGGGCTTTGGGTGCGGTCATCGTAGGAGCTCAGACTCGGGGCTCCCGCAGGGAGGACGGGTGGAGGGGAGGGGCCCAGCGTGCTGGTTTGCCTGGGCAGTGCTGGTTTAGGCCCGTCGACCTGTTGGGTAACAGGGACCAGCTCACTCTCAAAGGCTTCCCTGTTTGGGACACCGTCGGGCCTTCTAGTTGTAATTGTTCATCTTAGCCACTGCCCCCTTATTCTAGGGCCTGAGATCCTGTGGGTGGAGTCAGTCCTGCGCTAAAAGGCTGGCAAGGGTGACCTGTCATCAGCTGATAATAAGTACCCCAGAGGACCGAGGGGCCTTAGCCAGGAGGCCTGTCTCCCAGGGCTCTAGGGCATCACAGGCTCCCTCCTCTACAGATAAGGAACCAGCCTAGGGATTAGAATCCAGGCTCTAGGCTCTCTGTAGTGGGAGGGGGAGATCCAAGAAGGGGTGAGGGAGGCCCAGCCTGGCCCTGAGCCTTTGCTGTCCTTCACAGGCAGTAGCGTCTCTGGAGACCCTTTGGCCCTCTCCGCCCACCCTTCCCCCCATCCTCTCTGCCCCTACCCCGTCCTCTCTGCCCTCTCCATCCTCTGTCTCTGCCTGAGTCTCAGCTGACCCCACCTCAGGGTTCTCAGCACCAACTCGTGTGTGTGCGCGCGCGCGTGTGTGTGTGTGTGTGTGTGTGTGTGTGTGTTTCTCTCTGCGCATTTGCATGAAGCCTCCTTCCTTGTGGGCAGGATGTGGGGTGGCCCCCAGTCAAGTACCTTGGGTGCTCTGGCCCCGGGTTCAGGCAGGGGCGTCTGTCCTGCACCTTGAAACTGGAGACGCTCGGGGAGCTGTCCTCAGGGACAGCACCCTTAACCTGGCTTCCGCCCAGGGCTGCTGAGGGACAGGACAGGTCACCTCCTAAATCCCTGGATGGGCCAGGAGCCTTTGCTTTTTGCGTAGGAAGGAAACATTTCCAGGGCAAAAGGAAGCAGTTTTCTGAGTTGGAAGCTTAAAGGGAGAGAGAGAGATGCACACTCCGGATAGGACATCCCGGGCCGACTCCTGGGGGGCTGAGGGAGCCCACTGGGCTGAGGCCGTGCTGTCAGGGAGGACCCGGAGTCCGTGTTTGTTTGGCTGCAAGCCAAGTTAGTCTGAGCATGACGTAGTGTTTCTGAGCACCTCCCAAGGGCTGGGTCCAGCGTTAGCACTCAGACCCCCTCCCACTGTATAGCAAAGCTCTCAAGGAGCTTTGTCCATCTTGTTTCCTTCTTTCACAGGCAAGGAACCAGGTGAAGCTTTGGGCCAGAGTCGCATGGCTCGTCCATTGTAGCTAGGATTTGAGTCTAGTCTGCGAGCCTCCAGGTGTAGGGTGAGTGGGGGCCGAATGCAGGACATTCACGCTGTCATCTTCCGCACTCAGGCAGGCTCTCCCCCGGCCTCCCACGGCCTTCAGCACCTCAGGGCACAGGCTCTGTGCCCAAGCGGGGGGTGGAAAGCAAACCCACTCTCAAAACGATGATGCAGGTGCCATCTGGGCTCCTTCCTGCCCTAAGATCAAAAAGACATTGGTCTTGGGCCTCCCTGGTGGCGCAGTGGTTGGGAGTCCGCCTGCCGATGCAGGGGACACGGGTTCGTGCCCCGGTCCGGGAAGATCCCACATGCCGCGGAGCGGCTCGACCCGTGAGCCATGGCCACTGAGCCTGCGCGTCCGGAGCCTGTGCTCCGCAACGGGAGAGGCCGCAACAGTGAGAGGCCCTCACAACAAACAACCAAAAAGACCTTGCCTTGAAGCCCAGGGTGGGTGGCGGGTGGTGGTGGGAGGGACTTATGTCCCCCTGGTCCCCGAGCCGTGGATTTCTGTGTCCTTTACCTCCCATCAGCTAATGCAGGCTCAGCCCCTGCAGAGGTTACTCCGCTCAAGACAGGAGCCCTGGGGGCTGCCTAGTGCAGCATTGGCTCTCTCCGCCCCACCCCATCCTCAGCTTCCTCCCTAATACTTCCTCTCACTGGCTTCTGGACTCAGAGCATTTTTTTGCATTCCAAAGAGCCATCACACTTCTTCCAGAGCTTTTCCTTAAAAGTTTTCTCTTCCTGAGCCACCACGATGCTTAGAAAAATGAAGGGCTGCTTATTTCAGAGATAACAAGGCCTACCTAAGAAGCCTGTGGAGATGCTTTCTCCCTCCTTTGTTCTGGTTAAGATGGCTGAGCAATTTCAAAAGCCATATCGCTAAGCCTCAAGGGTGAAAAAAAGGTAAACCAAGAAAATGCTAGACACATGAGAACTAGGCTCTGCTCCCCAGTTCCTCTGTGTGTGTGTGTGTGTGTGTGAGAGAGAGAGAGAGAGAGAGAGAGAGAGAGAGAGGGAGGGAGAGAGAGAGAGAGAGAGGGAGAGAGAGAGAGAGAAACTTCTTAAACTCGCATTTCTAGTGGAGAGCACAGGACAAGGTGGTTGAACCGGTCCTGATGTCTCCTTCTCTCTGTCCAGCTACTGCCTCAGAGCCAGAACCCAGATGAGCATTTTGGCTGCTGGGTTGGCCTGGCAGGAGCCACCTCTGGAAAAGCTCTGCCCTAAGGGTTCTGGGCTTCCTGGAAGGAAGGTGTGATTGGCTCATGGCCAGACTGGCCCTCAGGGGGGAGTCTTCATGTTGTAATGAGGCTAAATCTCTTTCTCCAAGCCTCAGTCTCCCCAGTCCTGTAGGAAGGTTGTTGAGGAGGGGGCTTTCTGAGGATCCATCCACCCATCCACCTACCCATCTGTTCATCCACCCCCTCCATCCATCTATCCATCCAACTGTCCCTCCATCCCTCCTTCCACGCTTCCATCCGTCCCTCCTTCCATGCTTCCATCCATCCATCCACCCACCCACCCATCCACCCACCCATCCATCCATCCATCCATCCATCCCTCCCTCATCCCTCCATCCCTCCTTCCACGCTTCCATCCATCCCTCCTTCCATGCTTCCATCCATCCATCCATCCATCCATCCATCCACCTACCCACCCACCCACCCATCCACCCACCCATCCATCCATCCACCCATCGATCCCTCCATCCCTCCTTCCACACTTCCATCCATCCCTCCATCCCTCCATCCCTCCTTCCACCCTTCCATCCATCCCTCCATCCCTCCATCCCTCCATCCCTCCATCCCTCCTTCCACCCTTCCATCCATCCACCCATCCATCCATCCATCCATCCATCCATCCATCCATCCATCCACCCACCCATCCACCCATCCACCCATCTACCCATCCATCCATCCATCCATCCATCCCTCCCTCCATCCCTCCATCCCTCCTTCCACCCTTCCATCCATCCATCCCTCCATCCCTCCTTCCACCCTTCCATCCATCCATCCATCCATCCATCCATCCATCCATCCATCCACCCATCCCTCCATCCCTCCATCCCTCCTTCCACCCTTCCATCCATCCATCCATCCACCCATCCCTCCATCCCTCCATCCCTCCTTCCCTCCTTCCACCCTTCCATCCATCCATCCATCCATCCATCCATCCCTCCATCCATCCATCCACCCACACATCCATCCACCCATCCATCCCTCCATCTCTCCATCTTTCCTCTTATTTTCACAAACATTTCTGGAGTGCCACCTCTGAGTCAGGCAGGCCCTGCCCTGAACAGTGGGGGAAACAGGTGAATTAAAGTGACTCCGCATCAGAAGAAATTCATGCTCCATTCAATCCATGAATTCCCAAAAGAATTGATTTATGGGTGGGAAGAGAGAGTGCTGCTTAAGGGAGCTACAGACCTGGGTTCAGATCCCAGCGTCTCCACCCACCAGCTGAGCTACCTGGGCACAGTTCTGAAGCTCTCTGAACCTTGTTTCCTCAGTAGTAGGAAGGCGATGTCACCACGTGTCTCACTCGTGGAACTGAGCCCACAAGACTGAGTCTGGGGCTGCAAAGCGTGAGCTGGGTGAGTGGCACACCGCAGGGGCGGGGCGCTCTTGACGTAGGTTGGGCACTCTTGACATAGGGTTGGGTTGTCAGGTACAAGACAGAGCGCAGAGCTGAATTTGAATTTCAGATAAATAATGAGTCCGTTTTCAGTATAAATACGTCCCCAGGATTGAGCATCCTCTATTGTTTACTTGCTAAATGTGACAACTCTACTGAGAGGCCATGTGCACCTGTCTGCCTGCCTGGACCCAGGACACCCGCCACCAGCCTCTGTAACCCCAGGTGTCTCATGGGTGGTCCTGAGCTTCTCAAGTCAACACTAACCCTCAACTCTCTAACGACTGGAACTAGAGGCTAACGATATACCACCAGAACTTTGACGTTGGAGTGGGTATAACACAATTGGTCACTAAAACGATTGTCGGTCACCATTTCCACAGCGAGACAGCAGTAGCGGGAAGCACAAAGAACCTCCTTCTTGGCGATTACATTTTGGGAATGGAAGGCAAGCTAGAACCACGTGGGTTAACACACTAGGGATTACACTGTGGAGTAAATGCTCTGAAATAAGAGAGAGGGATGGCGTGCAGACATACCTCTTTCCCCACCACGTGCTGGATCTGTCTGTCCCTGCTTCCCCCCCAGGTCCCCACCTCACCTCCCTTGGGTCCTTCAGTTCCCCTCAGGCCCCAGACATCTGTTGTCTTCTCCTTTGGTCTCTGGAAAGCTGCCTCAGCTTCTCTGATTTTTCTTTCCCTTGGAATCCATGGAGGAAGACCCCATTTCTTCTGGGAAGGCCAGTCCAATCCTCGTTTGTGTCTAGCCTGGTCATTAACATTTACCTGTGTGGCTGCTTCGTTTCATATACATACTTATTTATAAGGACCTATTGGCAAAGAGGGACGTGTGGGACTCCTATCTTGTTAAAAATTGCAGGGCATCCTTTCCACCAGCCGCTGCCCAGCATTTCCCATTCCCATGATTGGCATTTGAACTTTCCTGTCAAGTGATTCACTAATGAGAGGAGGGGAGTTGATGTCATTTGGGTGGAATGCTGCGATGCTCCTAAGGCGGGCGCACATCGGATAGAATGTGTGGAGGAGGGAGGGCAGGGTGGGGTGCTTCCAGAGGGGAGCCAGCTAGGCACAAATAGACCAGGTCTTGGCAGGGACGGAGGGTCAAGGGGTCTGGGAAGGGAGGTGGAGATGCCTCGTGTTCAGGTGCCTGTGAAGTTGGTGCTTCCCGGCACCTCTGCCTACCATCTCCTACATGCAGCCGCCTTCCCAGAGTTTCCTGTACCCTAAGGGCTGGTTGCTTGAGAAGCCTGTGGTGGGGCGGGGGGCGGGGGGGTGTCTCACCTCCCTTCTCACACTTCATCATTCTCCAGACAGGCCTGGGGAGGGAGGTTGGATCCAGAGGGCTTGCCCGAGTATAGACAATGGGTTCTGGGTGCACTCCCTCCCTCTCTCTTGGTGATAGGACTATAGCAGGGCTCTCCCCTGGGATGGAGAGAAAGAGCCTCGAATGATGACTGAGGCTGAGCTAAAGGAGTTGGAGACCCATAGGAGGAGCAGAGTTCAAATCTATTGGCTTCAGAGCATCAAATACAAGATGAAAAGTAAGAAACGGCCCCACCTCTTGGGAAGTCCCAGTCTATTGGGGAGGCCAGCTGAGAACTCAGTGGTAGATGGGCCCTTCCTGGGGTCTAAAGCTTCCGAATCCTGAAGCCCCAGTTCAGCAATTACAGTTTCTTGCTGTGCTCACAGTGAAGAACATGAGGATTGGAACAGAGGGAGCAGTAAAAGCCCAGAAAGGGATTCTGGTTTTGAGAGACTTTTTTTTTAACATCTTTATTGGAGTGTAATTGCTTTACAATGATGTGTTAGTTTCTGCTTTATAACAAAGCGAATCAGTTATACATATACATGTGTTCCCATATCTCCTCCCTCTTGCGTCTCCCTCCCTCCCACCCTCCCTATCCCACCCCTCTAGGTGGTCACAAAGCCCCGAGCTGATCTCCCTGTGCTATGCGGCTGCTTCCCACTAGCTATCGATTTTATATTTGGTAGTGTATATATGTCCATGCCACTCTCTCACTTCGTCCCAGCTTACCCTTTGAGAGACTTGTGGGACGATGCTTTCAAGGGGAGTTAGAAACTTAAATTCGTGCGGGTCCTTTCTCGTTTCTCTCGGGCGCCTCCTGAAAGAAGGAACAGTGCCCGGCCGAGGTTTCTTGGTGACCTTAAACAGAAGGACCCCACCCAGCCTTTGTTGCCCAGCTCTGAGTGTTCCCGTTGATTGAGTGTCTCGTGGTGGGCCATGAAGTAGGTGGGAGTGAGTATCAGGAAGTTACGCATGGTTACAAGTCAGGAGCAGGGGTGTGTGTGTGTGTGTGTGTGTGTGTGTGTGTGTTCACGCGTGTGTGTGCTTTTGTTCCCCCAAATATTTCAGAATGGCTTACACGTACACACAGTCCTCAAAATAGAGATATGTGAGTGAGGAAAGTGAGGCAAAGGGAAAATAAAAGCTGTGACGTGGTCTGGGGTGCACTTAGTACGGGAAATGCGTGCATAGGGCCTGCGGACTTAACCTGCACTTCCTGAGGGCCAGTACCGAGGGAAAACAGGTCGAGTTACGAGTTTCACAGTGTCCACAAGCCAGTTGTTCTGAAGAAGCAGGGCCACCCCGAAAGCCCTGTAACCTGGGCACCACGTGCAGGGCATGGAGATGCGCGCTTCTAGAAAACGCCCCATGAAAATCCTTGGCCACATCCGATTAGGCCCGGTGCAGAGTGCCAATGCGGCCGACGCGCCGGGCAGCTCTGAGCAGGCATGGGGCAGCCCCAGCTTCCCGCTCCCCAGAAGGCAGCAGTCTCCTCCCTGTGCGGCAGGTCTGCCCCGTGGGCTGAAACCTCCTCATGCAGCAGCCCAGGCTGGGCTTCCTCCTGAGCCAGGCTGCATGGCTGTAACTGAGAACCGGCCAGTGAGCGTGGCAAGGATGCAGGCCCCCAAAGACAGGAGCCGTGGGAGGTGGAAACAAGACCAGCTGCGGCCTTTCATTCCTGGCTCCCTGCTTCTCCCTCGAGTCTGTCCCATTCCCCTCACCTCCAGTCCAGGTCTGTTTGGCTCCCACGTACATTGGTTTCCCCATCCTTTTTTTGGTTTGCCGCTACTTTCCCGCTATTTTTTTTCTTTTTTTTTTTGCTCCCCCTCCCCCCTCGCCCTCCCCCCTTTCCCGCTATTTTGAGACATTTCCACCTTCTGCTCCTGCTACCAACCATCTTAGCCTTGACATTCTCCAATCCAGGTTCCCCAAAGAAGGGTCTGGCTTGCCCAGTTCATCTCTTTCAGCTCAGCCACTCGGGCCACCCTCAGCCACCAGACGAGTGTCTTTGGGGCAGGTGCGAGCAGTTGCAGTTGTGGGTCAGACGGCGCGTGTGGCGCACTTCTCACCCCCTCAGGGCTGCGGAGGGCAGCGGCCCTTGGCCTGGGTTATGGATGTGGCAGGCGCTCGAAACCACGTGTAACTCACTGGACGTGTGCTTCCAGGGGCTGAGAGCCCAGCGCTAACCTGCCTTTGCTTTGGGTACTTCCAGGGTGGATGTGGGGTCCCAGTCACCCCCCTGGCCAGCGACCCCTCTGATCAACACAATGGGCTTGTGAAGGCGGACGCTTCTGGGGACTCCTGTGCAGCTTTACTCTGTGGAGGATGGGTGACGACGGACTCTGTGAACACCCCAAACCCATGGAATTGCTCGACATCTGTTTGGGAGACCACATGCAGCTCCACCCAGGAGCACACCTGAGGCAGACACGCGGCCGCCCTGGCCCTCTCGGACCTTGCGGGGAGCAGACCTGGGCCTCTGACCCTCCTGATTCCACGAGGCGAGATGTTCATCCCGGGGGCTCCAGCCCAGAGCCCGCGCACCCGGGGAGCGACTCTTCCCAGGAGGGGGCAGGGCAGAAAGCGGCATTCCCCCGGTCACCCCGGGACAGCCATCCTCTGGGGAGCCCGAGGCAGAGCCAGAGCACGTCCACCCAGGTGGTGTTCTGGGCGGGCATCCTGCAAGCCCAGATGTGCGTCCTGGACCTTCAGGAGGAGCTAGAGAAGACGGAAGGGATCAGAGCTGAGCTGAGATGCTGCCTCCCCACGGCGTCTCCTGACCTCCCCACTTTCCCCTCCAGCCCGATGGGACCCCGGGACTCAGGCCTCCACCGCAGCACCCCCGTGGACGTGCACGGGGCCTCGGGGGAAGAGAGCAACGGGCCTGAAGGGGAGAACCGGAAGCCGGCATGGCCGAGGGAGGGCGCGCCAGAGTCGTCCCCGGAGTGGGGTCCCGAGGAGGAGAGCATATTCTTTGACAACCCCCTCTTCCTGGAGAGCCCTTCCTCGGCCCCCAGTGTGTCTGAAGCGCGCTTTTCCTGGGGGTTCTCAGATCCCTGCGCAGATGTGAGGACCGGGCCCCAGAGCCCGCAGACCCTGGAGCCCTCACCCCCAGGAGGCAGTGTGCCGTGGGAGCTGGGCAGGGAGCCGGATCTGGGGGACAGCGCAGTGGATCCCAGCGGGCACACCACACTGCCATTCCCTGTGCCCACCTGCAGGCTTCACTCCTCCTCCTGGGCTGTGGTGGGCACCACCGAGGGGGCTCCCGCAGCACCTCCCGGCCAGGAGGAGAGCGAGGTAAGCAGAGCCCTGGGAGCCATCCCCAGGCTGTGCATGGGGACACGGAAGGAAGGGCCTTCCTCTGTGGTCACCAGGCCCAGAACTCTCTTCCCAGGTGCTGGGGCCTTTGGGGATCCTGGAGCAATAGCGCAGAAAGGCAGGCCCAGCGTGGCCTTCAGAATGAGAGGGAATTTTACGGGCGCCATCCTGTCAACTGAACATGACGGCAACACCTTGAAGACATTCCCAACTGTAACAGGGCAGCGGTCAGCCTGCTGGGGTGACCTCTGCCCCTAGTGGGGAGATGTCTGCTTTAAGAGTCCTCTCTTTTGGGGAGAGATTGCAGCATTTTGTTACTTTTAGCTCACGTGAGTCAGTGCGTCCAGTGTCACCCGATCAGGCCCACGTGACGATGGCAGAGGTCTTGATATCAACTGGCACAAGTCGTAGGGACAAGTTATGTGAGTGCATTTTTCCCAGGGAGGCCTCTGCTTAAGAGATAAGGAAACTCAACATGGCAGAGCAGGGCTGTAACTTTCTAATCTCTGTGGTCCCAGAGAGCAACGGGGAAGAGCTCATAACCAGAGCAGCTCTCAGCTGACCCCGAGATCAGAGGAGCTGCTGACACCGCCCAGGCCCCTCCACCCACAGGCTGGGGTCCCTGTGCAGGGCAGCTGTGCCTGTGTCCTGTGATGTGCATTCTGGGGCCTGGTTGCTCTAGGGCCCCTGGAGTCCTCAGAGGGAGGCCTGGGAGCCCTGTCCTGGGAGCCGGCCGTTTGCGCTCATCTGGGATGGCAGGGCCCAGCCCAGTGCCTGGGGGCTGTCCCCCTCTCTACAGCACAGCCCCTCCTTGGGCAGATGCTGCATGAGACAGGACCATCTGAGCAGACAGAGCAGAGAAGACTAGAAGTCTGTGAGCATGGATGAGGCCCCAAGGCTGGAAGGGAAGGCCCTGGGAGCAGTTTCCCTTGGGCAAACCTCTCTCTTCTCCTTTGCTTCCCTAGACCCCTCTGGGAGCCAGTCTTGCCCCTGCCCCGTCTGCAGCATCCTGTGTGGACAAAGCATTGACCTGGGAAACAGAACGTGTGGGATCTGATGCCAGCCCTGCCACGTATCCTGTGCAACCTTGGGCAAGTCACTTCCCCTCTCTGGGCCTCAACTTTTCCATCTGTAAAGAAGGAACATGAAGCCAGTGATTTCCAGGGCCCAGCACCAGCACCCCTAGGATGTGTGTCCCATCTGGGGTGCCACTTCTGAACTGAGGCCCAGACCAGGGTGTGAGGTCTGGGTGGGAGGACAGCAGGGAGGGGGGAGGGCCCTGTATACTCATGGTCCCTCTTCCCTCCCTCTCCTCCCCCATGCCTTCACTGCCCCCTTCACCTCTCAGTGCCTCCGGGGCTCACAGATGCGTCTGTGTCTCTCTCAACAGGCCCTGCCCAGTCACGAGGGCTGGCAGACCAAGGAGGTTCCTTCCTGGCCCCAGGGGCCTCTTCGCCCCCAGGACAGAGGTGAGATCCAATATGGGGTCTGGGAAATTGGGTGGTTGGAGGCTTTGGAATCTGGAGTGGGGACAGAGGGCCTTCCCCGGGGGTGTCATTAAGGAGTCCCCTTGTTTTGTGTTGGAGCCAGACAGACTTGGGCTTAAATCCTGCTTCTGCCTCTGTGGCTTCATCAGTACGATGGGTTTTAAAATACTCATCTCATAGAGTAAATGAAGAAATGTACAAAAGTCCCAGCCGTTTGGATGCCTGGGTCTCAGTGGTTTAGCAAGCCCTGAAACCCCGGTTACCTTAGGGCTGAAGTTCTGGGAGTCGTCTGCCCGCTGTCCCTACGTGTGGTGTGTCACTGCCCGACGGGGGACAGAATGTGCCGCTCCAGGGAGGAGCCCTGGGACGGGGGAGCTGCTGGGGGTGGCAGCCCAGGCTGTTCCCTGGCTCTGCCCCTTGGCCCTCAGCCTACTCCTCGTCCCGTGCCAGCTTTACTCTACACTCTTCCTCAGGTGACAGGCGTGCAGAGTGTGCCCAGGAGTCTGCTCCCTGCACTGTGTCCCCTGGCCCCCGGGGGAGCCCAGCCTCTTCGTCGGAGCCGAGCAGCCCTGAGTCTGAGGCCAGAGGCCCCAGCCCCCGGCCCAGCCCCCTGTCCTCCCAGGAAGGCAGCCCGCAGCTCTGGGGCCGCCACCGGGGCAGCGTTCTTTCCACGTGGATGCTAGGTACTTCAAGCCCTTCATTCCTGGAGACAGATGGGGCAGCGCCAACTTCCCTGGAGAGAGAGAAGGCAGGAGAGGCCCCAAGCCCAGGGAAGGAAGTAAAGAGTGACGGCCCAGCCGGGACTGCCGAGGCTGGAGCCAGGCAGCCCGACGTTCTCTTGACCTCTACAGAAGGGTGAGTGTCGTTCTAACCACCCTCTGCCTCCTAACGATGCAGGCATTTAAGAGTACCCGGTATGATTCTTTTCCCATATGGGTCCTTACAAAATAGTATAGTTCCCTGTGCTATACAGTAGGTCCTTGTTGTTTATCTATTTTATATACAGTAGTGTGTATCAGTTCATCCCAAACTCCTAATTTATCTCTCCCTGCCCCCCAACCCTTTCCCCTTTGGTAACCATAAGTTTGTTTTCTATGTCTGTGGGTCTATTTCTGTTTCGTAAATAAATTCAGTTGTATCCTTTTTTTTTTAAGATTCCACATATAAGTGATAGCATATGATATTTGTCTTCCTCTGTCTGGCTTACTTCACTTAGTATGATAATCTCTGGGTCCATCTGTATTGCTGTAAATGGCATTATTTCATTCTTTTTTATGGCTGAGTAATATTCCTGTGTGTGTGTGTGTGTGTGTGTGTGTGTGTGTGTGTGTACACATACATACCACATCTTCTTTATCTACTCATCTGTTGATGGACATTTACGTTGTTTTCATGTCTTGGCTATTGTAAATAGTGCTGCCGTGAACATTGGGGTGCATGTGTCTTTTCAAATTATAGTTTTCTCTGGGTCTATGCCCAGGAGTGGTATTGCTGGATCATATGGTAACTCTAGTTTTTTAGGGACCCTCCATACTCTTCTCCATTGGCTGCACCAATTCACATTCCCACTCCAGTGTGTAGGAGGGCCCCTTTTTCTCCACACACTCTCCAGCATTTACTATATGTACACTTTGGGTTGATGGTCATTCTGACTGGAGTCAGGTGACGTGAGAAAAGCACATTGGGACTTAACATACTAATATCTGTTAAGCCAGGATTATATGACTGGAGGGTCTGGTAGCACAAGAAACCAAAGAGCAGACAGTCATCCACGTGGGGCAGGACTTGAATGTGTCGAGGCAGAGCCAGGGAGACGTGTCCACGGCTGGACACCAGGAGAGGACCAGGGGTGTGTGCAGCGAACCTGACCTGACCAAGGCCATGTGCCCAGAAAAATGGGGGCCATGCTAGGCAGGTCTGGGGAGAGGGAAGGTCAGAGCTTGTGATGTGGGGATTACGTGCCGCTTTGAATTTGAGGATGTGTCTGGGAGGCCCAGGGCGCTGACTCGGATCTCAGGGGAAGCCGGAGCAGCAAGGAGAGGTTTGATTGGGACCAAAGGAATGGTGGATCTTGGTGGGTCCATAGCAGGACTACGTAACCCTAGAACTGTGACCAGGGGGAGGAATAGTCCAACTGGAAACCATCCTAGATGTCCACCTGCCCCAAGGATGCTGCAGGAAGGCTGTCAGCCCCTAGGTTCTCTACATGGGGAAGGGGTTTTGTTGGCCAAACAGGGGTCATATGAAAGAAACCAGGGGAAACTAGTGATGGTTCAGGTCGTGGACCTAGTGTTGGACTAACTGGAAGATTAACTCCACTCCCATCTCGAAGTCATTGGGTGATGGTGAACCCCAGGCAGTGCCAGAAACCAGAGAAACCAAAGAAGCCTCTTCTGCAGCTGGAAAGCTACACTGTCCCTGAAGAAGTTCAGACTAATCAGAAGAGTCTCTAGGTGTCTAAAAAGAGAGGGTTCATGATACCCAAAATTAAAGTTAATTCAACCCCAAATAAAAGTAAATCCACCTAAAATGAGAACCATACTTTCATAGTAAATAATGAAAAAAGGTTTAATTGATGCTTTTCTTGGTAAATGGCACTAAATATTACATAAGTAAATTTATTTAATCTTATATTTAATACACTATAGGAGATTAATTTTCCTGGCCTAATTTGGTGGCCCAATGAGATGTCTTTCATTCATCCTTAACTTTCACAGCGAGGTCATAAGGGTCTATTTAATTTATCATTTTATTTTATTGTTTTATTGTCGGCCGCACTGAGGTGGCATGTGGAACTTCCCCAACCAGGGATCGAACCTATGCTGCCTGCAGTGGAAGTGTGGAGTCTTAACCACTGGACCACCAGGGAAGTCCTATTTTATTTTATTTTTTTATATCAGCTTTATTAAGATATAATTCACATACTATACAATCCATCCATTTAAAGTATACAATTCCATACCAATTTATATTTGCCCTGTGGGGTGTTTTTCCTCAAAGTGCCTTCCCATCTAGATATTATTTGAGTAACAACACTCACTGACTAGGTCTTTTTTTTTTTTTTTAGATGTTGGGGGTAGGAGTTTATTAATTAATTAATTTATTTTTGCTGTGTTGGGTCTTCGTTTCTGTGCGAGGGCTTTCTCCAGCTGTGGCAAGCGGGGGCCACTCTTCATCGCGGTGCGCAGGCCTCTCACTATCGTGGCCTCTCTTGTTGCGGAGCATAGGCTCCAGACGCACAGGCTCAGTAGTTGTGGCTCACGGGCCTAGTTGCTCCGCGGCATGTGGGATCTTCCCAGACCAGGGCTCGAACCCGTGTCCCCTGCATTAGCAGGCAGATTCTCAACCACTGCGCCACCAGGGAAGCCCTGTCTAGGTCATTTTTGTAAAAGTATTTGAGGGCTTTGTCAGCTGATAATCTAAGTAGCTCTCTTTAGATGTGACAAGCGTGTCATTATTGTCATTTTCTCCTCTTCGGTTGTTCACGGGACTAACTCTTCCCGTTCCTCACTTGTCAGTGGCTTCCCAGGTGATCCCTGGAATCTTCCAGCATCACTTTCACGGCCTTCACAGAATCCTTTCCGGCAAGATTTGTAACTTCACTTTTCAGTTGGTTTCCATTACGTTTGCCCTGCCTTGTTGGATGTGATGAGCCTCAGGAAGCAGTGAGAAGTTACCGGCACAGACGCTGACCCCGTTGGGGGCAGAGACGTACATTTGTGTTAAGCGGAAAGGGCTGTCAGGTGCAGCTGCATTTCATAAGTGGGCAGTCTGTCGGTGAACGTTTTCATACCGTGATAAGTTTTCTTATCTGTACAACTCCCTAACTGCATCCTAATAGTGGATGACTATTCCACTAATGAGGAAACCCCAATACCTGGTTGCCATGTTGCAGGGAAAACGCAAGAGTCAGGTAGAGATGGGGCCGGGTGACTTCTGGGATTCTGAGTGTTCTCCGAGTCTACCGTGAGGCTTACTGGGGCCTGTGCAACCTCTGCAGGGCACCATCCAAAGCCCCTGCTGGAAGGCCCCCTCCTGTACCACAGGGCTGCCGATACAGGAAGGCAGGGGATGGAAACCACCTGTGGCAACCCCAGCATCACCATCCCTAAAGCTGGTCTCGCCTTCCGTTCTCGCTTCATCCTTGCACCTTCCTTGGCTCCAGATCTAGGGGTGGAGGCTGGAGGCTGGAGCTGGGGGAGGGGAAGGGCGGCAAGGAGGCATGATGGGGCGGGCGGGACAGGTGAGGGACACGAGTGGCTGCTGACCTTTGGGGAGGTATTCCCACCCCTCCTTGGGATGGACTAAACACCACTGGGGTCTTCAAAGGGCTGCACCTGCCACCTGAGGTGAACTCGGCTCAGAACATCCCTGTGGTTTACCTTAGGAAGTGCTGGTACCGAGCTCCGCTCCAGCCCTTGCTAGCTTCGTGTGAATACTGCCCTCTCTGGGCCCTCCGGGCGCCCAGGTCAGGCCAGGCAGGCTGTGACCCTGCCTCTTCCCTGGGGGAGGCCCTGGTCCGGCTCTTCCCCGGCCACACGAGGCCCTGGAGCTCCACCTCCTGCCCTGAGCTCTGGGCGTGGACTTCTGAGCACACCCGCCCCTACGACTGACCTCAAGGATGCTTGACCCCGAGCCCCTCTGTGTCCATCCCAAGTGGGAGTCTGAGGTCACTGATGGACTTTCGCAGGCTTCCTGAGAGCCCCGTGCCCCACGCGCAGCCCCCAGAGGAAGGCCAAAGGCCGCCAGCTGGAGGCAAGGTGGAGAATGGCGTCAGGACCGACAAGGTGGCCTGGAACTTGGCCTCCCGCCTCTATCGCCTGGAGGGCTTCCGGAAGTCCGAAGTGGCCGCTTACCTGCAGAAGAAGTAAGGGGCTTTGAACCTGAGCAAGGCCGAGGTCGAGTCAGGAAGGGAAGCAGCCAGTGGGCTCCCTGCCCGCCCGTGTCCCCCCAGCCCGACCGCTGACCTCTCGAGCCTTCATTCCTGTCCCGTCCACTGCACCCCTCACCCCTTTGCCCCCCAGACCCTTGCCATGCCTGCCTTTCCTCTTAGTCACATTCGTGTCACCCTCGACCCCTGCTTAGAGCCGCCGGACCCGGCAACCTGCCTCCTCCACCCCAAACCCATGTCCCTCCCACTCAGCGTCGGATGGGTGCCAGTGCCCTCTTGGAAACTAGGGTCCAGCCTGGCTGTGCCTTTCCCTTGATCTCACCCCCCCCAGCCCCTGTCAGGCCCCAGGATATGTGCAGGCCCCCAGTCCAGAACCCCAAAGCACGCTTCATCCCCACTTTCCCTCCACAGCAACGACTTCAGCAGGACGGTGGCTGAGAAGTACCTGTCCTTCTTCCAGTTTGGAGGCCAGAGCCTGGACCGTGCGCTCCGGTAACAGCTGGGGGCCTTCTCTGGGGAGGAGGGAGGGATGGTGGGGGGCAGTGGTACCACCGGCAGGGCTGGAATCTGATCGGCCCTGAGCTCTGGGGCTGCTGGGCTCTGCCTGGACTCTGGCCCTCCTTCCAGGGGCTTCCTCCACGCCCTGGTGCTCAGTGGGGAGACCCAGGAACGCGAGCGGATCCTCTACCAGTTCTCCAAGCGCTTCTATCACTGCAACCCTGGGCTCTTCTCCTCAGTAGGTAGGGAGACGCCGGCCCTTTGGGGGAACCGGGCAGAAGGATGGCAGGGAAGTGTCCCCAGTCTGCTTGGGGGTTCACTGGGTGGTGGCTGGTGGGAGTGTGTTTGGGGGGCTCTGGGGACCCAGAAGCATTTGGGGCTCACCCTGCCCAGGGTGGGCAGAGGAAATGCAGGAGTCCCGGTTCCAACGAGCTTTCTCTCTGGGGGGCAGACTGCGTGCACACCTTGACCTGTGCCGTCATGCTGCTTAACACGGACCTGCACGGACAGGTGAGAGCCTGGGGCTCCTGGAAAAGGGGAACCGAGGCCTGGGATGGGGTCAGGGAGGGCCCTGGGGACCTGGGGAGGGTTCGGAGTAGCCGGCCGGGGGTCTTTCTGTTGGGGTCGGGCATGTGTGCCAGTGACGCCCCTGTCCACATGGCCACAGAACCTCGGGAAGAGCATGAGCTGCCAGGAGTTCATCACCAACCTGAGCGGCCTGCGGGACGGCGGGAACTTCCCCAAGGAGCTGCTCAAGGTACGCACGGGGGCTGCTCAGGGGCCCGGAGCCTTGGCTCTCTGTCCCAAGGGCCACGTGAGCTCACGCCCGGCTTTGCCGAAACACCCTGGAGAGGACAGGCCTTCCTCACTGAAGGGAACGAGAAGTGTGGGTCCCGGGCCAGCCGTATCGGCGTCACCTTGGAATTTATTAGCTTGTGTGAATTCACAGCCCCCCCCCCCCCGCCCTGGACCTACTGAATCAGAATCTCAGCCTGGGGCCCTACGATGTTCTGTCATGCTTCTGGGTGATCCTTAGGCCTGGGGTTTTGGTTCTCAGGGCAGAGCTTCAAGTAGTAAAAGTCTAGAGCTAGGATTCGGGGGCCAGAGGTTCCAGGGTTTGGATTCAGTTCACTCCTTAGCCAAGGCAGCTTCCTCCAGGGCGAGTGACCATGTTACAGTGTTGTTATCACAACCTGCCTAGGCCAGGGCCTGGCCCACAGTCTGCCTTCCTAAGCAGTTAGAGCATTTATTCTCTTGTCTAGTCAGTGAACATTAATTGAACACTTACTAGGTACCCGGTGCCCCACTGGGCGTGGCCAGGGCTACAGAAGCCAGCCAGCCACATTGATATGAGGACTCTTGGTCATATCATTTCAAAGTCACAGCACCTCGTTTATTCATTCACTCGCCGTACACTGACGGCCCCGGTAGTCAGCTGTTCCTGTCGTGTCAGATCCCTCTGGGCAGGATGGTATGTGGGTGATTCGTTTCCCCTTCAAGGGAACTGGTTCAGGCCTCGCTGAGCTCAAGTAAGGACGAGGATCGCTTTGATCATCCCTGTGTCTCTAGCTCCCAGCACAGGGCTCGGCACATGCCCCGTACATTGCTGCATGTGTGCACGGATGCGCGGACGCATGGGCTGCTTCCTGCTCGGGGCAGAAGGGCAGCTACGTCGGGGTGGAGGCGGCAGGCTGCAGCACGCCCGTCCTACCTCTGCCAGACGGAATGTGCACCCCACGGCCCGAGGCTCCCGGGCCCACCTGTATGTTTCTGTTCCAGGCCCTCTACTGGTCTATCCGAAGTGAGAAGCTCGAGTGGGCTGTGTAAGTGAGACCCATCTTGCTTCCCCTCCCTCTCCCCTGCCCTCCCTCCACCCACCCACCTGAGTTGGAGAACTGAGTTGGAGCCCCTGGACAGGGCTCCCCTCTATGTGGCTGGAGCCAGAGGCGGGGCAGTGGGCCGGGGAACACCTGAGGAACCAGAGGTGGCGAGGGTATGGGGATGGTAGGCAGTGATGGGTTGCCTTTGGAGGAGGACTTCTCCGGGAGGGGGGGTGTCCTGAGGTGTGGCTTCCCAGCAGGAGAGAGAGGATGGGGGTCCTGAGGTGGTGGTGGGCACCTCCCGATGGCCTCTGGCCGGTCAGCACCCCCAGCCTGATTCTCTGATGTCCAGGGATGAAGAAGACGCAGCCAGGCCCGAGAAGGCCCAGCCGTCTTCCCTGGCTGGCAAGACGAGCAACCCCTTCCTCCAGCTGGTCCAGGACCCCACGGCGCCCACCTACAAGCAGGGCATCCTGGCTCGGAAGATGCATCAGGATGCGGACGGCAAGAAGAGTGAGTGTCTGCCTGCTGCCACGCGGGGGCATCTGTCTGCCCGTGAACGGGGTGTGTGTGCAAGTGCCGTGCTCAGGGACACCGTGCAGAGAGACGGCACGGGCGGAGGACAGGCAGCCCATGTTCCTGCCTCAGTGCTGACCGTGAACCGGGGTCTGTGTCATGTGCTGGGGGTGGGGGAGGGGTGCAGAGACAAGATAGACCTAGGGACCCCCCACCCCCGAACCCCTGTGCTATGGTGGGAATTAGACAAGCACACCAGTGTCTGGTATAAAAGGAAGAAAGAGCTGCGTGGTGTAGGGAGGCCTCCATCGAGTGTGGCGTGTGCAGGAGGGCAAGGTTTCTGGTTTTGTTTTGGGGTGGAACGTGGGGGACAGGATAGTTAAGGCTTCTGGGACGCAATGGTCTCTGAGCTGAACCTTGGAGGAAAAGAGGGCCTGATTCTTTGTAGTTGGGCAGAGGGATCCCCACCGAGAAAAGAGCACGGGGCGTGTGAAAGAGGATGGCGTGAGGTGCATTGGGCCTCATCCTGCAGACTGTTGAAGGCTCTGGAGCCGGGCAGCCACATGACCAGAGCAGGAATGGGATCCCAGATGGGCTGGGGTACGGTGACCCGCCAGGGAACTGGCGTTTGGCCGTGAGAAGTCACGTGAGCAAGGGCAGGAAGTGACCGTGGGGAAGCCGGCCTTCCGCCCTAGCATCTGAGCCCCTGGGCCTCTCTGATGGGACCAGAATGATGTCCGAGAAGAGCTGTGCTTGTGGGCGGGGCGGGGGCGCGTTTGGAGTCAGTGGGCGGGGCGGGGGCGTGTTTGGAGTCAGGACGGTCTGTATGAGCCTCGGCTTTTGTGGTTGTTTGTAAATAGTGCTGTTTTGGTATCTGCGAGTGGTCGCCCATGTGTGAGACACGGTACTGCCCGTCTGTGTGATCGGTTGTGTTTTGTTGTGCTCAGGCATGTCGCTCTACACCCCGGGGAGGGACTGGAGTTGGTGGAGGGGAAGCGGGGGGACAGTGTGTGTCTGAGGGTCCAGAGGGGCGGCCACCACACCCACCTTTGTGTTCTGCTCCTGGGGCAGCGCCGTGGGGCAAGCGCGGCTGGAAGATGCTCCACACGGTCTTGCGAGGGATGGTCCTCTACTTCCTGAAGGTAGGAAGGGAGTCTGCACCCGCGATGGGCAGCACGGGAGGACGAGCAACTGATGCAGACCTCTTTTCTGAGCCCGTGTGCCCTGTGGCAGGGAGAGGACCATGGCCTTGAGGGGGAGAGCTTGCTGGGGCAGATGGTGGACGAACCGGTAGGGGTGCACCACTCGCTGGCCACTCCCGCCACCCACTACACCAAGAAGCCGCACGTCTTCCAGCTGCGCACGGCCGACTGGCGCCTCTACCTCTTCCAGGCACCGTGAGTTTCGGGGGGGGAACAGGCAAGCGGCAAGGCCCCAGCTTTCCTCCCTGACCCCCCTCATCCTCTGACGGCTACCGGCCCCGCCCTGGGGGGGAGGTGGCGTCCTGACCAGTCCACCTGAGATGGGCTGCTGGCCGGGGTCCGGCTACAGCTGGAAGCCGGGGCTTCCTGCTTCCGTCCCCTGCCCTTGGCTCACTTCGCCACTGCACCACCTCTTCCCCGAAAGTCCGACTGAGCCTCTCAGTTCCAAACAGAGGATTCCAGGAAGTCACGAACCCTCGATCATTTTTTGGCATTTGATATAAACTCTATTGCCTTCCCAGATTTGCCTCTTTGTCTGCTGAGAAAAACCACAAGCGGGGGTCAACCACCTCGGCCAGTGGCAGGACTTCTCTGGCTTTTGTCGGCTCTGAGTCCTGAGCTGCCGGGCTGCTGTGCAGACCACGGGAGGCTGAGGGCGGGGATAGGTGATAGCACCGGCCTCTGTGGTCCTGGGGACAGACGGCCGCCTCTCCCTGCAGCACTGCCCAGGAGATGACTTCCTGGATGGCGCGCATCAACCTGGCCGCTGCCACACACTCGGCGCCGCCCTTCCCCGCCGCGGTGGGCTCCCAGCGCAAATTCGTCCGGCCCATCCTGCCCGTGGGCCCCGCCCAGAGCTCCCTGGTACGGCCTGGGGGAGGGGTGGGATGCCGCGCGGGAGGGGGGTGCACCCCGGAGGACTAGGAAGGAGATGAGAGGCTGTGCAGCTGGCCTAGGAAAAGTTGGGGGGGAGGGGGAGGGATGGGCTGAACACCTAGGCCCGGGATCGGGGATCGAGGTGTACACCTGAGCCCAGGAACGGAGGCGGGGGGCGGGGGTGTGGGGGGATTCTTGGGCTGCCCACCTGGGCCCGGAACGGAGTGGGAGGGCTCGGAGCAGCTTCCCCCACTGTCTCCCGCTCCCAGGAGGAGCAGCATCGATCCCACGAGAGCTGCCTGGATGCTGCCTCCGACGACCTGCTGGATCTGCAGAGAAACTTACCGGAGCGGCGGGGCCGCAGCCGAGAGCTGGAGGACTACCGCTTGCGGAAGGAGTACCTGGAGTACGAGGTGAGGTGCCCGCGCCTCACCTTCCGCCTGGACCCTCTGCCGCCCTCTCGTGGCCGTGGCTGTCCCTGCAGCCTTGGCTCAGGGCAGGGGGAGGTGCTCCTGTGAGAACACGGGGTGCTGTGTGCGCTGTCTCCACACGAGTGTGTGCACACGCGTGCGCAAATTGTGTGTGTCCGTGTGCACTCGGGCCGCTTCCCCTCTTGTCCTGGGGGCACATAGCAGCTGCTTGTCTGGAAACACTCTTAGGGAATGTTACTGTCATACATGTCTTTGCTCCCAAGAGTATATTTGGCTTTTCCTACACTGAAGGGAAACCTATATTTTAACAGAATTATTTCTCCTAATACCTACCTAATAATAATAATAGGCAGTATTTCTGAAGCTCGCATTGCATGGATTATCTTATTATCTAACTACTCTGGGGATAGGGGCGGTAATCCTCATTTTACAGACGAGGAAACTGAGGCACAGAGAGATTAAGCGACTTGTCCAAACCTGATACATTTTCAAGAGACTCCAATTACATCCGTGCCTCGTGTATGGTCGTAACTAAGGAATGACCTTTATTAGCTCTGTGATCGATGCTGAAACATTTTTTCCCACCCAGCACGCACCCTGCACCCAAATTCAGGAGGAGGATAGGCGAGGGGCATTGTGGGAACAGAAGGGGTCACAGGCCACCCAGGGGCAGAGAGGGGAGAAGGGAGCGTCAGTGTCACCTCCTGGCTGTGCCCACCGGCCCTCGCGCTGCCCTCTCCCTTTCTTTCTGGTTTATCCATTTGGCGTACTGGCTGCATCCATCGCTGTGAGCGCGCCACTTCCCAGAGGCCCCGGCGTGTGGCCGATAGGACCCAGCTCTGCACGCGGCATTCCAGCCTCTCTCTACCACTTTCTGACCAGCTGGGACCTTTAGCAAGGCCCACCCCTCCCTAGGCCTCACTTCCCTCTTTACAGAGCAGAGCAGTGACTCCCACCTGACCTCCCAGGGCTGGGATGGGGATCCAGCGGGCTGGAGGGTGGGAAAGCACTAGGTAAACTGGGAGCTGTATCCGAAGGATGCTAGTTACAGGGGCCCAAGGAGTGTTAAACAGATGAGGGTAGTTAGCGTCATACTCTCCAGATGCCAATTGTTAAAACGCCGCGCAGACTCACTTAGGGCTGAGTACAGATGTGCACTGTGTGTGTGCAGTGCTGCACAGACCTCGGGCCTAGTGGGTTATGGGTCTTCTAGTGTCTCAGCGATGTAACGTGCTCCAGAGATGTCAGTCACGGCACTACACGGTGTTGGCTGTTAGACCAGGGCTGGACTTACAGGTGTAACTATAAAACACCCAGGGAACGGCAGGATCTGCAGATACGGTTGCTTAAGCAGATGCTAGCCTTTGGCCCGGCGCTCTTTCTGCAGGAGTCCTTATCGCCATAGCGTCCTTCACATGTGAGCTGTCTGTCCCTCACGATCCCAGCCCCCTCCCGACCTGGAGCCAGGGTGGTGCTAAGGCGGCGGGGCCCGTGTGTTGCAGAAAACCCGTTACGAGACCTACCTGCAGCTGCTGGTGGCCCGTCTGCACTGCCCGTCGGATGACCTGGACCTGTGGGAGGAACAGCTGGGGAAGGAGGCTGCAGGCCCGCAGGAGTCCAAGCCCAGCCTGAAGAAGTCCCACTCCAGCCCGTCCCTGCACCTGGATGAGGCCCCCACCACGGCCAAGGTCAAGCGCAACATCTCAGAGCGCAGAACCTACCGGAAGATCATCCCCAAGCGGAACCGCAATCCGCTGTGAAGCGGATGCCCCTCACCGACTCTGCCCCCACGGCCTGGGGTGGGTGTGGGATGAAGCCCCGAGGAAGAGCCTCGTCTCAGCGGGCGCATGGTGGCGATGAAGCCCTGCCCCTCCCCCGCTGAAGGATAGCCTTGCTTCCCTGTGGTCCCTCGTACACAGGAGTTTTCCCAATACTGCTGCCCCCTGCCCCTGGCTGCTCCCGAGGGCGATGGGAGGTCAGGAATTTGGCTCCGCTCCCACAGCTCATCCCGTGTCACCCTCCATCTCTTCAGAAGCCACAGCGGACACCTTTCCCAGGCCTGCGGGCAGCTCAGTGCTTATGTGAGAGTCAGAGTACTCGGGGACCCCCGGCCTCCGGGACAGAGGCCGGGGCAGCAGAGCCCTCTGGGCAGACAAGCTAGGGGAGCCGCAGCCCTGAGGGTGGTCTTGTTCTGGGAATCAGGTGGCCTGCTGGGAGAGGTCCTGGGAGACCCCAACCAGGCCCCGCCCACTGGGGGGACAGCCTTCTGGGTAGGAGCAGGGATGCGGCGAGTTCAGGGGCTCAGTGAGGCTGACCCTGGGGCCCCTGCCTTTGTCTCCTCTCCCACACATCACCCACTCGCAGTGGGCAAACGAGAGAGGCCCTGCCTTGCATGGTCAATTGCTGATCATCAGAGCAGAGCCGATGGCGGTCAGTGAGGGCCGGAAGGGGTGGCGGCCTCCAGAGCTTGGTGGAGAGAGCCCTGGAACGAGGGGCCTTTGCCTCCCCAGAGCAGGGAAGGAGTTCTCTCCGGGTTCAGACCCTAGGGAGGCTGAGGGTAAGAGGTGGTGACGCGTCCGTATCCGCTGGGGGCTCTGGAGAGTTGGGGGGTAGGGTGGGCGGAGGCCTGGCTCCCTTCCCTGAAAACTCCATGCCCGAGGGGCTCCAGGACCCTCCCGGACCCCTCCCCTGGCCCAGCCTGCTCCCAGGGGCCTTTGCCACCCTGCCTGGGAAGTCCCCTTGTGCTCCGTCGGGCTGTTCTCCGGGGGCGGTTCCGGGCACTCGCGGACCCGAGGCTCTGCCTGTGGGAAGGAGGCTGGGCTGCAGGGGCAGCCACCATTGTCTCTGCTCAGCCGAGTGTGCGAGCAGGCGGCCCGCCAAGAGGGGCCTCTCCACTGCCCGCCTGCTGGCTGACGCACGGCCCCTCCGGCCTTCCTGCCGGCGCTCTCCTCCCCTTCGTGCTTGCAAGCAGCCTGGAACTCCACCAGGTGGGGCTGGCACTCGGGGGCCACGAAGGGCGTCTGGCCAGGGCCCAGGGCCGGGCCACACACCCAAAGCGTGCACAATAAATGCCAACAAAGAAGGAGGTGTGTACGGGTGTAGGGGGAGGGGAGGGTCAGCCAGTTCCGGGCAGCTGGGGCCACCCGCAGGGTGGCAGGCCGCATCCCCCTTGCCATGTGTGCGTGCATGTCTGTGTGCGTGTGCATGTCTGTGGGCGTGTATGTAGCACACTGAGCAGGTGCAGGGGTCACATATGTAGTTTGTCACAGCTGGAGGGGACCTCAGAATCATTTAGTTATCCACTCATGTGTTCATTCTTTCATTTCACAAGTAATATTAACTACCTTTTATGGGCCAGTACTATGGGATTCAAACACGGATTAAGCGCATCCCTGGCCTCCAGGAGATGACTGTCCTGCTCTCTGGTTTCCAGTTGGCAGTGTAGAGACACGCTGGAGACATTCCCATCCTACACCCAGGAATTCAGATACAGTAGATCTGGGTCAGGGACACCAATAGGTATTTTTAAGACCCCCTGGGCAACTCTGACGTGCAGTGGCAGTTAACAGCCACGGCGCAGTCCGGTCGTCTCATTTGATTGAGGTGGGAGCCTAGCGCCAGGTGGACGTGACTTGGCCCAGGAGTGATGCTTACAGGCTGAATGGCCGTGAGTGGGTTATTTGACCTCACTGACCTGTATGCTTATTTCTAAAACCCGAATAAAAGGCAGAGGTTGGTTTGCAGGTGTGCATGTGTGTCACATTTCCATGCTTCTTTGCTCTTGCAGAACTGGCATCTCCCTTTCCCCCCGGGCATGTGAGGCCTTCAGAGCCCGGTGACCGTGGCTGCCGGGTCCCCCTCTGGCCAGTGCTGTCCTGGCCCCCGTTGGCCTGGAGGCCTGGGGAGGTGGAGGTGGGTTGTTGGGCTGTGGTTATGACATGTGACCACCAGGGGGCGGGCTTGCATCTTCCAAGCCTGGGCGGCCCAGTTGTCCAGCCACAGCTGTGCTCCTGGAAGAACAGGAAGTTAGGCCTCCCCCAGGCCTTCCCCCCTGCCCCGCCCTCTCACCAGAACCAGGCCCTTCCACTTCCCCAAACCCACAGTGGCCCAGCCAGGCCTCCCACCATCTGGGGAGGTCTGATCCAAGCAAAGGGTTGGGACTTTGACATCTTCCTGCAGATGGAGAGGAAGAAGTTTCTGGAACCTTATGGGGACAGACTAGAACTCCCTACAGAACTGTCCCAAGGAACCTACAAAAATGGAAACCAAATGAGCACCCAGTCCCGGTCCTGGGTTTGGAACGGATCAAACCCCACGGGCCTAGACTCACCCAGTGTCCACCCTACTCTTCTTTCCTACTCAGCACTGGGTTGGTCCATATCTTTGCAGGAGAAGGGGATGGGCACAGGTTCTTGGTGAACAGCTCAGACTCCATAAGGCTGGTTGAAGTTTGCCCTCGGTTCCTCCTTTCCCACCTAGGGAGCTCAGCTAACCAGGAGATACCCCAGATGTAACCTCTTCCTGGTCTCTCAGCATCTCTGCTCCATCTGGCTTTCTGCTGAAGACATTCATTTGTTTGTTGTTTGCCAGGCACCAGGGAGGAGTTAAGATCACTAGGGCCCGAGGTCTGGGTCCTTTCCTCTGGGGGCTCCGAGTCAGATGGAAACAAGTGGGGCGTGTCCTGCTCGGCAGGAGCTGGGCTGGAGGGTTGAGGTGGGATAGAGTGAGAGACACACGGTGGTCAGGGTGGGCTGAAGCTGGATCTTAAAGGACCTGGTGTGCAGCCCAGGAGGGTGGGTTTCGAGCAGAAGAGTGACGGGTTCATGGCTTGGGAGATAGTCTGGGAGTTTGGCTTTAAGAAGATTGAATGACTTGAGTAAGTGAGCCTAGAATAGGGTAGATTATGGCCTGGAGGTGTTTTATACTATGCATGCAAATTTTCTGTAAGTCTAAAATAAAAAGGGGGTGGGGGGAAGAGAATACCCTGGAACCTTGGGACAACCTGGCCATCCACATCTGGCCACATCCCTCTCCCTTCCCCCGACCCCCCAACTTGCTTGCTGCCCATACTTAGGGGGTGTCCTGAATGCCACACTCTGCGTAAGGGCCCCTTCCCACTGCCCCCTCTGCCAACACCTTTGCCTCCAGCTATCCTGCATCTAACTGGCCCCCATCTCCACCTGTTCCCTGCCTTCTGAGGAAGCGATGCTCCGTGCATTCCTGGAACTGACCCTGCCCCTCCCTCGTGCCCACACCCCTCCCCCTCCCCATGTCCTGCCTACCCTGACCTCACCCTCAGGGGTCCCATCTGGGTTTTCGGCCTATGCTCTACCCCTTCATTATCTTGCCTCGCAAACAACTTGAAGTATCGCCATCGGGAGGAAAAAGAAGAGCCTGCACTTGACCGTCTGCTGCCTGTAGCCGAGGTCCACGGATGTGTGGTCTTTGCCAGCCCTTTCCCTCCCTCCCCTGGTCCCGTTCACACCTGGCATGTTGGCCTCCAGCCACTGCTCCCCACCTACGACCCTCAGTCATCAAGCTTCCTCACCTCTCAGCGACCTTTGGCCCCATGTGCGCCCTGATCTGTGGAACCCGCACAAGGCCCAGTGTGATCTGGCCAGTTTGTTAACTTCTTGTGCTTCCGTTTGCTTCTCTATAAAATGGGGATAATAGCACTACTTACCTCACAGAGTCCTTGTGAAGATTAAGTGAAATTATGCACGTAAACAGCTCGGAACAATGCCTGGCACAGAAGGAAAGCCTGTTAGCTATTAGCACCGGCCTCGCCGGCCTTCCTCAGGCACCCTCCCGCCTCTGGACTCCGGTTCACATTCTGCCCTCAAACATGGGGTCCTGCTCCGAGGCTGGGCCTCTGCACTCAGCTCTCCCTCTGCCTGGACTTTGCAAGTGACAGATGTAAACTCACATGGGCTTTAGCAGAATAGGACGTTGTTCAGCTCCAGTAACTGGACAGTCTGTGTCCAGGTCGGGCTCCACACTGAGCCAGGAACCTGTTTCTCTCTTGTTCTTCTCCCAGGCCTAGGAGGACAGGGGCAACCCTCACGGTACCGAGGTGCCCCAAGAGCTCAAGACTCCCTCTTCTTGGTACAAATCTAGCGCGCAGAGAGTATCTGCTCGTTGGAAATTTCAATCTCAAGTCCAGGGTAGGGTCTCGTCCTTTTTTTTTTTTTTTTTTTTGCGGTACACGGGCCTCTCACTGTCGTGGCCTCTCCCATTGTGGAGCACAGGCTCCGGACGCGCAGGCTCAGCACCATGGCTCACGGGCCCAGCCGCTCCACGGCACGTGGGATCCTCCCGGACCGGGGCACGAACCCGCGTCCCCTGCATCGGCAGGCGGACTCTCAACCACGGTGCCACCAGGGAAGCCCCAGGGTAGAGTCTCTTTGAGCAACATACCTTGGGCCACGTGCCCACCTCTGAGCCAATCACTAGGGGCCTAAGGTAATCAGAGGCCTCCTTCCGAGATGGGGGTGGGGTGTGGAGGCAATGCCACCCAAAGGATGGAGGGGGGAACATCTGCTGAGAGATTCGGAGTGCTAGGACTGGGAAGAGGCAAAATCCCTTGCCGTCCACATGCCACCTCCCCCGTGAAGCCTTCCTTGACTCTTTCTCCCCCCGTTATTCCCTATCACATCAAAGCCTAACTTTCTACACCCCTCCCCTGCCCTCCCCTCCTGTCTTTCCTGTCTTTTTGCTCCCAGTAGAACATAAACCTCCCAAGGGCGGGAACAGGGCTGGTTGTTTTCCATCGTATCCCAGGGCCTGACTCCTGGTGTTGAAAAAGGTAAATCTCAAAACTTCATCCTCCCTGGGCTTCCGGAATGCCACGTTCTCCTGGTTCGTCTTCTACTTTCTTGCATGTTCTTTTCTGTCTTTTCTCCGCTTGTAACCTCCCCGCGGCCCAGCCTGAACTCAGCCTTTTCGCCAGGGGGATTCTCAGAGATCTCACCTGGCTGACTACAGGGCTGTCGCTTTAGCTTCTGGGAAGAGTCTCCAAACCTAAGGTTTCAGTCCTGATCTTTGCTCTGAGTTTCAGACCTGGAGTTCTGTCTGCAGGACGTGGTCCCTCAACCAATCCTCCTGGAAATGGTAACTTTCTGTACAGATGTTACTCATTACACGGGAGAGTGAACTTAGGATCATCTCCCCTAAACCTGTCCCCGGCTGACTCCCTTTTTCTATGAATGATTCTGTGACAGGTCGTCCATTGCTTTGAAAGCCAACATGCCAGGATGATGAAGAGATTTGAGCCAGATGGGCCTTTGCCTTCACCTTGGGTGTCAGGTAGAAGCTTCTGGTTTTCTGGATCTCTTTGTCCCCATCTGGTGTGACACAGACAGGGTGGGGAGGAAGTACATGCACAGAGAGGCGCTGACTCCCTCACTGAGCGAATGAGGCCTGGCAAGTGACCGTGACAACCCTTTCACCTGGCCGCCAAGAGACTCCAGGCCGATTTGCACCTCAGGTGCAGCCGCTCAGGACCCACTCTTCCACCCGTTCTATATTTTCTGTGCTCCTGATGCTTTATTTCGTATTTGTAGTTCACTAATTTATTGCATGCATTTCCTGTGAGCTGTCTCAAATCCTCTCTGGAACAAGGTGGGAATACATTAATATTTAAAATAAAATAAACAAAATGTCAGCTTGTGTGTGTGTCTTAGGCTGGAAATTCCTTAAGGGCAGGGACCATGTCTGTTTATATAGCACCTGGCACGGTGTCAAATTGAAGCTTAACAAATGAATTTTGATGAAGACGAGAAAGAAGCTGCTGGCACGAAGATACAGAAGTTTGGATCTCACCCTCGGGCCAAACCTCATCCAAACCCCCTTTTCGCAAGGGGTGACCTTCCACAGGCCCCAGCCAAATCCTCCCCCTGTTCCCGCCCATCCAGGCTCCTTTCCGTCACCGCTGCCCGTCCAGACTCCCCACAACCAACCCCGTCCTCACCCACACTCTGCTCTCACAAATGCTCCCCTTTTTCCCCAGTCAGCCCTCACTCGGGTCTTCACCCCAAAACGCCCGGCCCACCCTTCTACCCATTCACCCCGTGCCCCAGCCCCGCAGGCTCAGGCTGGGCAGCAGCGTGTGGTGCTAGGAGACGCCACCGGCTGAGTGTTTCAGGTGCCAAGGCACGCGGAGGGACCTCCAGCCAGGCGGGGACCTGGCAGAGGGAGGGGAGGGGATAAGGTGCTTCAAACCTCCAGATGCAGCAGTTAGAAAGAGGACAGAGGCAATGATCCTTCAAATTGCCACATCTGTATAATCTGCTTTTTATTTTCTGCTTCATGAAGTTTTATTTTCCATTATTTATTCACTCCCCTTCCTCCCCTCCCCCACCCCCGCTCCTCCTTTAGCAGGCGACATGCTCAGATGGGCCCCGAGCCTTGGCCTGGGTCTCCGCCCACCCCCGCCCGGCTGGCTGCGGGGAGAAGGCACCTGGTCCCTTTCCGATGACGCCCTCTCCTCTTGCCATCGTCGTGTTTCAGCCCCCAAATGCCCCTCCCTTCATCCTCCAAGGAGAGCTTGGTGCAAATGTGCATGGGGGAACGGGTCACAGAGGTGAGGCGTGTCCCCAAGGCCCCGGTCCCCGTAACCACCCCGAGCCGGAGCTTATAGCCGGGAAGGACCCAGGAGATGGAGATGTCGACCTCACAGCCAGGGGGTGTCTCCCCGCCACGTGCCATCCGCCCGCCTCCTCTCCCGGACCTCTTCCCGACCCTCTCTACCCAGGACCTTCTTCATCCTCCCTTCCCTCCAGTTCTTGGACCTGTGGTCAGGGTGCAGGGGGTTACTGAGATGGGAAGGAGGGGGACCAGCCAGGACTGCAGGGAAGTGAGGCCCTGAGCATCCCCTCACGCCCCACCCCCACCCCGACCCCGCTCCCACTGTAGCAACAAAGATGCAGCTCAGAGAAAGACCGGGGCCATCAGGTTCTAGTTAGTCACGGGGGGTGGGGGGGGCAGGCCCCCAGTGGCTGCCGTGGGGTGAGAGGGTGTTTGGGAAAGGACGCTTATGTTGTGAGTCTCCTCGACGTTGAGTCTTCTTGCCTAGCGCCCTCCTTAGCCCTCGGTGGGACCCAGAAGCTCAGGACGATAGCCCTTTTCAGGCCCGAGGTTGAGGGCTTGCAGTCAGTGTTCTTAGAGCTGCGTCTTGAAGACGCTACGGATGCTCAAGAAAGGCCTGGGAGGGCCGTGAGGGATTTTGCAAATCTTACCTGAAACCGGACAGCACTTTATGTCCCCTCTCTTTTGGCTTTTATCCCTTTCCCGTCTTGCCCTATACTGACTTTTATAAGTCTCATTTTTTAAATAAAAGCTCTGAAGTTCCTTGTTTTTATTTTGGGTGACGGTGGGGGTGGTATGATCCCGTCCAGTTCATCTTGTTTCCTTCTAGGTGCCTATCACGGGGTCTGGCACAGAACGGGGGGGTTTAGGAACTATTTCTGAATGAACAGGTGAATCAGTGAATGTGAGAACTAGGCCTTCTCAGGCCCCAGGCTGTATGAACTGTGGCTAATTCACTTCGCTCAGGTTTCTGATTTCTGTCCCAGCCTGGAATCCTCTGGAAGCCTGGCTTTAGCCCAGCCAGCTGAGGCAGGAGCCCAGGGCCCTGGGTGGGTGGGCCACCAGAAGCCAACCACCCCCCACCCCACCCCGAACAGAGACCGGATTCCGCATATGGAAATACGGTGTTTGCCTGATGGAAAATTACCAGGGGAATTTGGTCGAAAGAGGGCTTCATACCTGAACCAGTCAGATGAGTCCCGTAATGCCTTTCACTGCCCAGGTGGCCACTGAATCACGGTGTGACGGCTGGACATCGTTCTGGCCCGAGCCACGTATTTTACGCAGCTGAGGATTTCCCTGGGGTTGCCAACCGGGGAGGCAACCAGGGCGGGGACACAGCCCCACACCCAGGCCTGAGCTCTGGAGCAACGCTGTCCCCCAGGGGGGTAAACAGAGGTGTTACGATTGCCATAACTAACAGCTCCAGCGACACCACAACCTCAGCCCCTAGAATGTCTGGCCAGCAGGCCCTTTCCCTGATCGCCATCATCAGCATAGAGGGGGAGGGCGTGGCTGTACTTCCTACAAGTAAAGCCTCAGTCCTCACCGCGGCCAAGGGGCCTTGCCCCCGCTTCCTTCTTTCTTACCCTCTTCTCTTTCTCTCACTTCTTCCCTTTGGTGAAGAAGTAAGTTTCCATTCGGACCGAGCTCACCCGTACTGATGAACAATGTCTTTGCCGCAGCAAGGTCCCCTGGGGAGGCGTGTGGGTGGGCTGGGGGATGCTCTCCTGGCCGGGCCCACGGGGGTGCACTCCTCTCCCCAGGGGGTGTATGGGGGGAACCAACGTTGCCCACAGCTGGGGGCCTCCACTCAGGACCCCCAGGAGGCACGAGCAGGACGTGAAAACCGGGGCCTGATGGCAGTGGAAGGGTGGGCTGGAGGGGAATGTGAGTTCCCAGGCCTGGGCTGTTAGGGAAGCTAACTAACGCCCGCCTCCCTGTAAAAAGCAAACACATCTAAAACAAACAAAAAGATTTATTTGTAAATGAAAGCGGTTCTCATTCGAGGCAGGGCTGCGTGTGTGATGGTGCGCACGCACGTGTGGGCTTGGGCTCCCGTTACACGGGGGAGGATGCCTTGGCTGGAGAGGAGGGGGAGGGGAAGTGGGGCGTCTCAGAGGAGGGGGGCGCCGGGAGGCGCGGTGGGGGGAAGGGAGTTGGCGTCATGCTGGTACTAGTTTGATTTATCCCTAATGAGTTCTCAGCACATGGCTGCTCCGGGCTCACTCCGGGGGCCAGCGCGGCCTCCCGTGGGCCCCAGCCCGCCCCCGACTCCAGAACAGACGCCACTCACTCAGAAAAGAGCCAATTTCCACACTGCACAGTCTGCTTCACTCAAGGGGAAATCACATTTCCCTGGGAGAGCCGGAGGCAGCGCTTCCCTCCCCAGCCTGGCCGGCTGCCACCGGGTACAGATGCAGAGGAGCTGGGCCCTGACCTCCCTTCTCCCCCAAAACAAAGCCCCACTTCCCCCAGCCCTCGCCCCAAATCTCAGGGCAGCCTCTCAGCAGCTGGGGCTTAGCCTTTGCCGCTCAGCTCAGCGAGAGAAGGAGATAGGGGGACGTCCGGGGAGGATGCTGCCGGGGCGGGGACCGGCCTTCCTTGCTCCCTCCAGCTTTGTCCAGGAAGCCAGGCACCGGGTTTGGTTTGAGGGGCTTAGAGATGTGGCGATGGGGTTGCTGGTGGTGTGTGTGGGTGCATGCGCTCGAGCAGGGAGCAGTAGGGAATCGGGATCTGCCATCAGGAGATAAGGACCTCCAGCATCCGTGTCCCGAGAGCCCCCAAGAGCCAGAGGAGGAGAATAAAGTAATGAGAAGAGTAAGAAAGCAAGCGGAAGGGATGGAAGGAGGGAGAAATGCTTCCAGCATTTCTGAGCAGACACGGGGAAAGTCTAAGCCCTCCCCACCATTCACTGCAGACACAAAGGTCTCTCAAAGGAATAATTGCTTCGGACTCAGCAGAAGAGGGACTGCTGAGATTAAAAGAGGTGGGAAAAGGAAAGAGAAAGGTGCGAGGGAAAGAGAGGAGGCGGCCTTTGTGGGCCGGGATGCTTTCATCACAATCACCGCGGCAGCTGCAGGTACCAGGCTGGGTCACTCCCTGTCTGCGGGTGTCTCACAAACTGAGGCAGAGGAACAATCAGACCCCTGCCTGCGGTGGAAATGCTTTATGACCCTAAAAGTTGGAGAAGGGGCGGCCTGGGGGGACATTAAGGGTCAAGGAGGCGGCCCCATAACTCTGTCCCTCCCTACAAAGTGATGGGAGCCTGAGGTCTCTGCAGAAGCCTGGCCACATCCAGCTACTCAAGGACTTAGATTGGGATGCAGAGTTGGCCTTAGATTAGGGGTCGGGCTGTGGCCCCAGCTCCTCTGAACGACCTTGAAAGATCCAGTCATCTCTTGCTCTCAGTTTCCCCAAGGGCAAAACGGGGCCGATGTGCAGAATCGGAGACACAAATGGATGGGAATGAGTTTTGTAAACAGACAGAGACTAAGCCTATGGGAGAAGAGTGATTCTATCTTCTGAGGATGGGGGAGTTCAGGGAGGGCCAGGGAGGGAGCGCCAATCCCCGCTGAAGCTCAGGGCACTGACTCGGGACCCCGAGGTCTCCAGCCCCCTTGTCCTGTGCCCACCCGCAAAGGACGAGCCTTAGGAAGACGCTGGTGGGAAAAGTTGTGAGTGTTTGGGGAGGGGGCCAGGAGGATGGTGAGGACAGCGGGAGGGGGGAAACCTTCGCAAGCCCCTCACCTTCTCTGGCCTCCTACTTCCCCATCTGTAGACTGTGGCCACACTCTCCTCTCACCTGAGGTTGTTGTGAGGGTTGAGTGTGTCTCTGGCACACGACGGGCAGAAGGTACGTGTTTTTTAGTAACAACCAATGCCAAGAATATTGGCGAAGAGACAGGAGGGGCTGGCCTTGGGGCAGGACTCCTAGCTGCCTCTGCCTCCCCCTGCCGCAGGCCATGGGGTAGGGGCCAGAGGGTCACAGCAGCTCCAGTCCACCTTAGAAAGGTGTGTTCTGCCCCACCTGGTGGGCCCAGGTAGGGTTCTAGCTGCTCTGTCTCCCAGCAGGAAACGCATCACCACGCAGGAGCTGCCTGGCCCACACAGACCGCTGAGCTCCAGGCACCCCGGGCTCTCCTGGCCAATGCCAGGAGGGCAGGGGCCGCTGGAGGAGGAAGGGTAGGGATGACAGACCGGGGAGTAGGGCCTGGAAAGCTGAGGAGGACTCTCCACACAGGCAGTGAGAGGGATGGTTCCAGGGTGCAGTGGGGATGGGGCGTGGCGGGGGGGCAGTGAGGCAGGGCCCTCGCTGCCCTGGGAATGCCTCGGGCCCAGGCTTCGTCCCCAGTTCTCCCACTGACACACGCACTGCTCGCATATGCCTTCAGAAAACCCAGGGCCTCGACCCTGCTACAGAGTAAACTACCTCTCTGCCACTTCCCACGCAGCTACCCACGGATACTTCCCACACTCCCCAGCAGGAAAGCCGCTTCCTGTTCACCTGTGCCTCCCAACACCTGTCCTCCCCGCCCTTCCCCTCATACTCTTTCTTCACCACGACCCCGTCATGTACCTCGCCAACTTGTCCCAACACCACCCCTGATGTCAGGGCACCTGAGATCATCTCTCCCCCCAAGCACACAGACGGCTGTATTTTCCAAGCCCCGAAGGGGGACCCGTGGTTTGACTGTGGACGGAGTGTCTGGAGCGCTACTGGCCAGGACCTGCCGCACACTCACCAACGTCTGCTCTGAGCAGAGTGTCCCGGGGGGCTCAGCTCACCTCCGAGAAGGAAGGGGAGCGCTGAACCGCGGTCAGCCTGCAAAAGCGCAGCCCAGGTCCCTTTGTCATTCAGGGCTTGGAGAGGCTGCCAGCGCACCAGGGTCCCCAGAAAGGGTTTGGCTGGGAATAGGAAGGATCGCTCTGCAGGCTCTGGGGGGGCACCATCCACCTCAAGGTGATTCCTGGGTGGGGACTGTCTTAGGGCTCTCAGGAACCCAGATATAATGGGATGCAGTCCTGCCACCATTGCTCGTGGCTGGAGGAATATCCTGTTATTGGAAACTGAGCCTCATCTCAGATCCGCTCAGAAGTCACGGGGACTGGTCTTTGTGGGGGGCCCACTCGTCTATGCCATCCGCAGCGAGCATTCCTTGCCTCTCCTTTGGGAGGACCAGGGAGGTCAGAGGCCTGTCTCTCAGCCGCTGCCCTCCCAGCCTGGGAGCCCCTGGTTGCGGTGCTAGTGGGGGATGAGGAAGCCCCTCCTCCACCTGACTCAACCTCAGCTGTTATCTGCCCAGCTGTCGGCATTAATCTGGGCATCCTGCCCCCGGCTCCAGCTGGGTCCCTCACGGAGAGGGTCCACGCAGACACCAGGCAGCCGCTGGTGGGCCAGGCACCCTCTTGGAGGCAGAGACCTGGCAGTCACCATTGTGACTTGTCCTCTAAAATTTCACAGAAGGGGGTTGTCCTAAGTCCTTAGAGTAGCTCCCTCACCCCTTCCTGGCCTCAGCTTCCTGATTGCACAGTCTTGCCAAATACTTAGGAACCAAACCCAAAAATATTAAACTCTCGGTGGCAGTCTCAGAACCTCCCTGGGGTCTAGAACCCCCCTGGCATCCCTGATGAGAGCCCTGTGCTGTTGGGTGAAAGTGCTGGACTTAAGGTAAGAGGACTTGATTGAATCTACTACTTCCTGCCTTGGGCAAGTTATTTCATTTTTTTCTGAGCCTCAGTTTCTCCATATGTAAAAGAGGGCAAATGGCGGCTTAATTTACGTGAGGCCCCATCCGGCAGAGCCCAGGAACTGTCTTCTCCCTTCCCTCCTCTCACACCTCAGGGATCCTAAGAGCTGTTTATGTGGGCTCCAGCGCAGAGCTGTTCCCGGATCTGCCTCCAACCTTCCCGGCGGATTCTCTGGCTTCCTGTTAATAACAACAGCAACTACCTGTGGGGAGTCTGTGATTGGCCGGGCACCGGGCCACGTGCTTATTTTATGCTCGCATTTACTCAGAGTTGGCACAGTCAAAGCTTGGGATACGTGATTTGCCCGGGGCTGAACATGTCTCTGGGGCAGAGGGCGAATGTTAAGTCAGGGGCTCCCTCCCTTGGGCATTCGTGGTCCTCTCAACGCCCGGCCCCCAAAGTGAGTTCGCTGGCCACTGGGCTCTGAGGTTCTCTGGAGAAAAAACCCAGTCCTGGGGTGCCTCCTTCCCCAGCCAACCCCAAAGCTGGAGACCAAGAGTAATGGTTTATTGAGTCTTGTGGCAGTGGTGGTTATCTTTAAAAAAAAAAAGAAGCGTCAGGGGGAGAAGCCCGACATGGCAGGGAGACAGTTCACTGAGAGGAAGACGGCAGCTGGGCTCAAGCAGACCCTCATTTACAGTATTTACAGTCGGGCCTGGGGAGCGGAGGGCGGGCACGGTGGGAGCCAGAGAGGAAACCGCCATGGCTGGCTTTGGGGGGTAGCTGTGGGCTCGGCAGGGCTGTTGGGAGGGGAGGCGGGTCCCCAGCCATTGTGCCTGGCTCCGCCCTGGGCAGGGCTGCACCCCACCCCCAGGAGCCCGGGGGCTTCGGAATGTCTGTCTCAAGCTGCAATAGGCTCGGCCAGGCTGAGGTCTGGCCGCCAAGGGGTGGTTCCGTGGTGGGGAGCATCTGGGATGGAGCTCCTTGACCGCCGGGCAGAGCTCCTGGTTGGCTGGACCCAGGGTTCAGCCTGTGGGCCAAGAGGGAGAGGAGTGGAAAGCGCCAAGCAAGCTGCCCAGAGAAGGTGGTGCGTCTCCGGGCGGCGGTGCGGGAGAGCCTTCGCACCCGCTGTGGCTCGTGGGCTGGACCGAAGCACTTACAGCCCGCGGCCGCTAGAGCGTGTCGGTGATGGGGCCACAGAGGTGCCTCTGTGTGTCCCTGACCCCGTTGTGGGCCCCATGTGCCGTCCCTCTCAAGCCTCTGGCTGTCCCCTCTTCTCTCCCCACTTCTCCTCCAATTTTGTCTCTTTGGAACGGGACGGTTCTGTCCCCCTGGGACTCCTGCCCCTCATTAAGGAGTCCTGGAGGACAGCGTGGCCTTCTCCAACGTCGTCCGGTCTCTCATGGTTCATTAAATCAACCACACGGGGAGGAAGCCGTGATGCTGGATTTGTGGTTATTTTTCATGTAATAAATAAAGATTCCTTTGTGTGACTCTCTGGGGCCCGTCCCAGGCCGAGTCCTTCTGTTGCTCAGTCGCTCCCACTGTCCCCATGGCAACTACAGATGGTCAAAGGCCGCGGCAGTGGTAGGTGGCGCGCTTGGCCTTGTTGTGGAACTGTAATAATACGGGGAACCTGGACACGTTCGAAAAAAGAACAACAACACTGCTGGTCAGAAGGGGAAACTGCACCACAGACTCTCCCTGCCTCTGCCAACCTTTAAGACAGCACAAGTTAATCATTGATCCCTCGGGCCTATCTGATCATCAAAGATTAACTCCTCTCTGGCCCTATTTCCTCCTTCTCTGGCCTCACCTTTGAGTTTCTGGCCAGAAGGAGAACAGTGGCTTCTTGCCCCTCCCGCCATGACTCCTTTGACCTTCAACACCCTTGTATCAGGGAGAGGGCAAGAGAGAGCAGTTACATTTGGAACCCTGAAGAACCAAGTTCACGCGGGGAGATCACTGGGGCTTTCCCCAGCCTTGCCCAAAACGTGCGAGGTCAGAGGATCTTCTTCTTGGGAAGCAGGGGGATTGGGTCCTGACTGGTCGAGGGGGATGCACATTTGAGGGCCTGCACCGGGCAGCTGTGCACACCTGCAGGATGGGCAGCCCGGGAAAGTTCCGTGGGAAGGGCATGTCTCAATGCCGTCAGCCTTTCCGGCTACATTGAACAGAAGCGTGGCTTGAACTTATCTGGCAAACAGAACCCAGCTCAGCCAGCCTCCTAGTCATTTCTGGAACAACAAGAGGTAACAGGAGGAGAGGGGGCGTCTTGGGAATGGATGGTCCTGCCAGGCCTGCGACGGCGCCCTTGCGGTTGGCCGTACTGCACTGCGGCTTCTGTCCGGTTCAGGTTTGCTCTGAGACCCTTAAGGCCATCCCTCACGGAGACTCCAGTGGGATCCCTCACGTTCCCCATTAAGGGGCCTGGTTTCCTGAAAAGCTTCTCTACCCAGCCCAGGCCCGGGGGGAGACAGGGGCTGATGAGCAGCTCCACAGCTCACTCTCTGTTCCTCCTGAAGGCTGTCCGTATCTCAAGCCAAACAACAGGAATGTGGTGGAACAGAGGATTTCTGTGTAAGGGCTCTGGTGCTGAATCGTGAGTATCTTTGAGTTGCTTAGATGGTTAATGCGGGCAACAGGATGGCACTGTTTGCAATCAGGGTGCTCCGCGGCAGAGGGGCAGCTGGCACTCCCACAGGGCGCCCCTGCGACAGCGTCTGCAGCTGTGGGACTCTAAGTCCCTGAAGGAAGGCAGTTCCCCTCCAAGATTTTTCTGGAGTCCACTCACCACTGCCCTCCCAAAGCCTGAGCCCTGAATCTTACACAAAACAAAAGATTTAATAGAAGATGGAGAAGAGAGACAGTGGTGCACGCAAGTCTCTCTTCCTTCTGCCTCTTCTCCCAGGCAACCCGGTACCCTGCCTTCCCTCTATCTGCTCGGATGACGGAAAACACCTGTCTTCCTGGGCGCTCCATCTAACTGGGGCCTCTCAGGTCTCAGGCAACTTTTGGCTCAGCCTTGCACCCCTCCTCCCCGCAGAGCAGAGGGCCTGGGAGGCCCCAGAGGCAACTTACTCAGCAAGCTGGAGTTGGGGAAGCGCCAGGCCTCGCTGTAGGAGGAGTACGGGGTGTGGCCATAGGCATTGCCAGAGTATTCGCTTCCTGTGGGAAGAGAATGTGAGACCCATGAGGTGGAGGCACCAATGGAAGGCTGGGGATGGGGGACAAGGGTCTGCAGGGCAGGCATCGAGCAAGTCCTCCTCCATCAGTCCTTCGGGGGCCCCTCAGTCTGCATCACGTGGGGCAGTGCCTTTTCCATCAGGGACTGGAGGTACTGCCCCATCAAGATCAGCCCTCCCAGGAACCCCAGGACGTCGATTTTAGTATTGTGCCCATTTTCCAGATGAGGAAACAGAGGCTTGGGGATCTGCAGAAGCTCACACACATGGAGGGTCTGGTGGAATTTGGAAGCTGTGCTGTGACCAGGGCCCAGGTTCTAACCACTTCTGCTGCTGCCTGGACCTTCTGTAGAAAGGTCTTTCCAGGAAGGGCCAATGGGAGTGAGAGGGGTTAGGGGTCATGGAAGGACTCAGTAAGGATAAGCTTTGTAGCCTCCCTAAGTATGGTTTGTGAGGGAGGGGCGTGTGTTTGGTGGTGGTGGGGTTGCTGAGGGTGAAGGGAAGGAGAGGGGAGGGCATCTGTGTCCTGGGACTGGCTCCATAGAGATGTTTGTCTCATTTCAGACCTGCCACTGCAAGCAAATTCAGTGTACGATTTATACGAAGCAAATCACATCACCTCTTTCTGTGACTGGATTCTTGGCTTCACCAAAGGAATTACTTACCAGAAAAATTACTTAAGAATTCCTTTAAATAACAGAGCAGACCACCGCAATTACTGCTGGGGCTTGGGACGGAGCGTAAAGTTGGCAAAACACTTTCCCACATGGTAAGCCCCTTTATGCTCATAAGCTTCCGACAAAGTGCTCGTCAGTAGCGCCAATTTATAGAAGAGGCAATCGGAGTACAGCACGAGTGAGTAGGGGGCCTCAAATCACACAGTTGGGAAATGGCAGAGCAGAAGTTGACCTGAGGGCTCTTAACTTGAAATCCCAGATCATCCATTTATGTACTTAGGAGACAATTTCATCCACAAAGCCAGGTTCCCGCCAACCCTGAGCTCCGGTGAATCCACACTGCCTTCCAGAATCTGATCTGCTGTTGTGAGCCTCGTGCTTTCTGTGGTTCCCTTCTGATCTCCTTCCCAGAGTCTAGAAGAGAGGCTCGAAGCTGCCTGGCTCTGGAGCTGGCCTGCCTGGAGCCAAATCTCCATGCTCCACTTCCTAGCTGTGCAACCTTGGACAAGTCACTGAACCCCTCTGAGCCTTGGTTTCCTCATCTGTAAAATGGGGCAGATTATTGTCCCTATCTCATGGGGTTTTGCTGAGGATTCAATCTGATAACACATGTCAAATGCTTATGAGCACCATGCTTGGAATATAAGAAGCAGTGAAGAAATGCTAGCTTTTCTGATTTTCCCATTAGGTAGGCGCTGAAATAAAGCTCAGTAGAGCCTCACACCAGTCATCCAACCAGTGTTAAAGCCTGAGCAACAGGAAGTTCCTTAGGGGCGGGGACTAAGTCTAACACAGGTCAGGAGCCCAAGAAATACATGTATAAGAAGGGAGGGAGAAGAAAAGCAAAGGGATAAAAATAGAAAGACAGAAACTAAGAAATGATCTCATCCAGGGATTTCCCTGGTGGTCCAGTGGTTAAGTCTCCGCCTTCCAATGCAGGGAGTATGGGTTCGATCCCTGGTCGGGGAGCTAGCATCCCACATGCCTCGTGGCAAAAAACCCAAAACATAAAACAGAAGCAATAGTGTAACAAATTCAATAAAGACTTTAAAAATGGTCACATCAAAGAGAATTGTTTTAAATTAAATATAGTAAAAAGGAAAAGAAATGATCTCATCCAACCATTCATTTCACAAGTGAAGAAGCTTCTGCGCAGAGAGGGACATTTGCCCGAGGCCACATGCTCCCTTAGGGCCTGCTAGGACCCTAGCCCCCAGCACTTCTTCTTGCGTTCACAAGGCAGCCTGTCCTGCTTACTGCTGGGTTCAGCGCACCCTGGAAGAAGCCGATTCTACGTTGGTTGCCCAGCAACGCCCTCAGGCTTTGACTCCACCTCACCCAATGCCAACCTCAGCGGCTCCAAAGGACAGGAAGAGAGGTGGAAAGTCCAATGTGTTTGCCCTCTCCCTGTGTTACTTCTTCGTGCATTCACTCACTACTCACTCACTTATTCACTTATCCAACACACGCTTACAGAGTACCTATCTGCTTCGGTCACTTAGAAGTTGGAGTAGGGTACGAGACTCAGGAGGTGGTACACCCCCTGGCTGCAGCATCCTCCCACCATCAGATCTGTCAAGCCCCCTGCAGCCAAAGCAGATGAAATGTCCCTGCACCCATGAAAGGTCAACCCATCCTGTTTGCTCTGCATCCTGCCTCACTCCCCTTTCTGAGGATTTGGTCCCTACAGTTTATCCCTTCTCTTTCCTCTTCATCAAGTCTCCCTTTCCAATTCATCACTGCCTTAGCCAGCATACATGCTCCGCCATCTTCTCTTTTAAAAATCCTCTTCTTACCCCACATTCCTCTCCAGCTACCAGCCCTTCTCTGCTCCATGGTCTCTGCCCTCACCTCCTCATTCCCCTCCAATCAGGCCAACACTGATCTCTTCAAATCTCTGCAACCTCTACCCCGATCACTCCAGTGGTCATTTCCGTGTCCATCACCCCCCTCAACCTCTTAGTCGATTTTGATTCAGTTCATCACTCCCTCCATGCCTTTGGGTTTCATGATGCCAGTCCTCCTGGTTGGCCTCCCAATCCAAGGGCCTTTCTGACTCCCTGGCCTTGCTCGTTCCTTCTCTGCTATGTCTCTGAATGCTGAAGAATCCCAGGGCTGGGTTTGTGAGCCTGCTGTGATTTTCCATTCACATTCTCTTTCTAGTGATCTTGTGTAATCCCTTGGCATTAAATAACAGCTTTGTACAATGGCTGAAATTTATGCCCTAGTCAGGATTCTTTCCTGACTTCAGACACACATCATATGCCTACTGATGTATTAAACTGGTTATCTAGGTGGTGTCTCAATCCTAATATGACCCAATAGAACTCTTGACTTCCACATGCCAAATACTCTACCTCTTCCTCGTCTAACCTCCCACATGTCACCACCATCCATGCTGTTTCCCAAGCCCCAAACCAGGGACTCAACCTTGTTTCCCCTGTCATTGAACCCCTACAGCCAGTTCCCTAGTAAGTGCTGTTGGCTCTACCATCCTCAGTGTCTCTGTTCTCCTCCTCCCCTGCTACCTCCATGGCCCCCACCACTGTTATGTCCTGTATGAACTACTGCAATTGTCCTTCAATTGGTCAGTTGGTCTCTGTGCTTCCGCTTTTGACTGTCTGCAATTTGTTTTCCCAGTGGCCTGAGTAGTTTACAAATTCGACCCATCCACATACAACGTCTCCTCATTCCGCAGTGCTTTCGCCACTCACTCACTGTTCTTGGATATCTCGCCCTCTTTCTCTGTGTGGTCATGCTAACCCAGTTCCCGCCTTGGGGCCTTTGCACTCGCTGTTCTTTTGGGCTGGGGTCGGTCTGCCCCGGTTTATCACTTGGCTGACCGCTTTGAACACCTTCTCAGAGAGGCCTCTCTGGATCACCCAATCGAAAGTAATCTTCTCTCCCTGTGGCTCTGTATTACATCATCCCATTTTATTGTCTTCCAAGTGCTTATCACTATCTGAAATTATCTTGTTTATTCATTCACTGACTTTCTTACTACACTTTTTTTCTCCGCTATTAGGCTGTAAGCTCCTGTCTTGTTCACTGCTATATCCCCAGCATCCCATACCATAGATCCTCAACCACCATCTGTTAAGTGAAAAGTGGTGAATGGATGGTAGGATGCAAGGATGGTTGAGAGGGCGGATAATGGATAGATGAAAGAATGGATATGTGAAAAGACGTATGGAAGGATGGATAGAAGGACGGATGGATGAATGGAAAGGTGGATGGATAGATGGATGGATGATGGAAGGATAGAAGAAGGGATGGATGGATAGAAGCATGGGTAGATGGATGGGTGGATGGATGGATGGGTGAAAGGAAGGATGAATAGAAGGATGAATGATAGAAGGATGGAAGAATAGATGACAAGATACACGGATGTATGTAAAACTGTGTGTAAAGATGGATGGATGGAAAGATGGAGAGATGGATGGATGGATCCATCTATCGGAGCTCTCGGTACAGCTCCAGAACTGGTTAGAGGGTCATTAACTGTATCAATGAGACAGGAACAACAGCAAACAATTAGAAGGCACAAGAGAAGATGAATGGATAAAAGAAATCTGTGCCCTGGTCTGGTTCCTACGTCGCTCTCCTATAACACATGTCATTATTTCCGGTATGGTGGGAAGCAGCGTGGTGTAGTACGCTAGGTTTGAAAGAATGCTAGATTTGAAATCAAAAAAACTGTGCTTGAACAACCCAGCCACTTAGCATGGTTACGAGCCCGGGCGCACTACTTCGCTTTTCTACGCTTGTTTCCTTATCTACATAAAACTAAGATCATACCAGCTTCCCAGTCTTATGGTGAGGATTAAATGAGAAATAAATGTATACCTATGAATGGCCAGGCACACAGAAAGTGCCTGACAAATGATCTCTTCCTTCCTTCCACAATTGATTGAAGAATGTCATTGGTATGCCTTGCTTTGAGCACTCTGTCTGTACCTAGCACACAGTAGGTGCTCAATGAAGGTTTGATTTTAATGGAAGGAATCTCGCTTCAGTCAACTTGGAGATTGTAACCACTGGTAAGAGATGGACACGAATACTTTTTCTATAAAAAAATTCCTTAAGAATTCATTTGCACCATGGAGTTACTGGGAACCAGGGATGCATTTAAATAACATCGTACTTTCTGAAAACTGATTTGCATGTAACTTACTGGGAGCCCATCCACCTTGCCAAGCAAGCCCCCTCTTGGAATTCACTTTGCAGTCCATGCTGTACTTGTGTTATTTATTTTTTTTCCACAACACCCACTCAGGGTGAGGTCTTTATGGAAACAACCTGGGGGCCTTTGATGAGAGGCCCAAGCCTTCCAGCTACCTCACAGGTCAGACTCTGGGCCCCAGGAACCACCCCTTGCCCTGGGCCTGCCCCCAGGAATGATCCATAATTAAGAGAAAAGCCCTGTGCTTTACATCTCCTCCTCCCCTTCTAAGCAGGCGGCAGGGAAAGGTGGAGAGGTTGGAAGGGGAATGGGGGGAGCCGACTGGAGCCTGGGATTTTGATTGAGGGCCCCATTATCCACACTCTTAAAAAAATAACCAAATCTTTTCCTTTTTTATCTGGACCAATCTCATTTCACGCTCCAGAAGAGGAAGGGAGGGAGGGAGGGAGTCTGGGGCCAGGAGGGAGAGAGGAGTCAGTATTCTGTATTTTCAACGCTGCATTAAGCACATCGCCACGGTAACCAGGCAGCGACAAGTGCCCGCTCAGCGGGTTCCCAGGGAGCACAGAGCCTCCTTCGCTCCCGCCCTCCTCCTCCCCTCCCTCTGCCTGGGAGAGCCCAGCCCACCTGCCTCGCACAGGGCACCCGAGTGGGTGGCTGGTAAAGAGTAACCCCTGCCAGTGGGGGAGGGAAACAGGCCTGGGTGAATGCCTTGAGTCTCTGGAGTCAAAGCCAGAGAGGCTGCTCCAGGGCTGGCAGGAAGGTCACAGATGCCCTGATTGATTCAGAGCTCCCTTCCAGAAGCTCCAGGTCCTCAGGCCTCTCTGGGCGGTGCGCATGGCTCTGTTCGACCCTATCCAACCTGGGGTCCTTCCTGTATGTTTCCTAAAAGAGTGAGACTCGCCCGAAGAAACTCTCATTGTCTTTACTTGCCCAAACCTTGATACCCTGGGTCACTGCTGGGTGATGACCACGCTGGTGGATAAAGAGACCCCAGTGACTGGCAGGGAGGATCCCAGGACAGTCCAAGTGATGATGGAGAAGTACTCCCAGCTCGTCTCCCACTTTATAGTACCTTTGGAGCTCTCCGGCCACGGGTCCTGCCCGTGCAGGGTTGAGTGAGTGTGAGGTGTGAAGAAGGTTGTATTTCAACCGTCTTCATCGCCATCATCACCAACACCACGCAAACTCAGACTTTACAGGAAGGGTAGATGGGATTCACCAGAGTGGAATAACTGGGAGACCACGGGCTGCTTGTAGGCTAGGATTAGGTTTAGCTCACAGTGTTCCATGGCCCCCAGCGGCCTCCGCATCAAGGCTCACTGAATCACTGGAAGAAACGGCAGAGCTCCGATCGGAACACCAGGCTGTCCCAGCCCCTCCCTTTTCATCACGGTGGGTAACACAGGAGCATCTGGGAAGAAGGGGGCTGAGCTGGAGAGAGTTATGGAGCCAGGACTGCACTGAAGTCTCTTCTCCAGGCATTTATAAGAAGATACACCTCTCGGTCCACGCTTCCTTGCCCTTCGGGAAGCCTATGCGAGGGGCACAGCTCACCTCTCTTGCTCGGCCTGGGGCCGCCACTTCCTCTTTGCAATGCTTCCCCTCCTGCCCAGCCCCTCCCCTTACCTGCCACCATGCCTGCGATGGCAGAAGAGGCATAGCTGCCCTGTACACTGGTGGGGATGTGGGGTGGGTATCCAGGCAGCGTGGGCCCCACCATCTCTCGCCCTGCAAAAATACAGCAAAGTGTCATCAGGTGGGCCACTGTGGGCTCCTGTGCTTACTGTCTTGCTCCCCCGGGGCTCAGCAAGCCTTCCCTCTGCCATTCCCGCTCTCTCCCGAGTCCTTCTCCAGACCCACTTCCTCCCCCACCCTCCTCCTCTGAGCCCAGGCTCCTCTCTCCTTGGCTGGCCTTGGCCAGGCCACAGGCTCCACCATGCAGGATGTCCTGGTTACTGCAGTCCTCTATTGTTCCCTGTTCTCCAATGATTTTATTGACACAAATCTTATTCATCCATAAAAATGTCATGGTATCGGAGGGAGGCTGAGGGCTATGTCTTCTGGGTCTTTGTGGTCCCCCATGGCATCCACATAGCAGCCGGCACAGCCTGACCTAAATAAATATGTTAGAGGCCACTGGACTCAAAGCTCACATCTCCAGCTCCAAGGAGAGCCGGGAACAAGGCCCTGTGAAGGGACGGCAAAGGTGTGTCCTGTGGGCCCATCACTCTCCTTTTTCAAACGTGTGGCAGATATCGCTAATCAATCATTGCACTCTTTGCTGAGCCAGAGGGAGGTTCCTGCCCCTGGACCTGGCCTTTCGGGTGGATACAGCCTATCAGAACTGCAAGAGACGTGAAACATATTGCCTTTTCCTGACCTGGAAAGGAGATGTGGGCTGACAGACAGTGTTTACACATGCCCATGAACCACTGACATCTGTCCATGCCATTCCTGAAAAGAACCATCTTTCTCTTTGTTTATCTGTAATTTGTGGGTAATTCTCTGGCCTTGGTGACACAGAGGCTGCTCTGTGAAGCCCTGATTTCCCTGGCTTTGCCTCTCCTCGACATCAGGTAGTCAAACCTTCCCATTCTGGAGACCCCACCTGACCTGCTGAGTTTCTCTCCATCTACACCACGTGCCAACAACCACAGTGCTTCACCCGTGTCCCTTCTTCCATTGCCCCATGTCCTGCAGGCCCATGAGATTCTGCCCCATCCAAGGACTCTTGGCCAGGTGACAAGGCATCCTGTTCTGCCCAGGTCATGAACACCGTCCCAGCATATTTAGGAATAAGTCCATTCCACTCTCAAAATGCCCCCGTTTGAATGATGAAATTATTGGGTCGTCCTAGCGCTCGGTGACGTTTACAAGGTTTCTAAACCTCAGACCTATCGACACTTGGGAAGAGAGAATTCTCTGTGAGGGACTGTCTTGCACATTGTAGGATGCTGGGTCTACCCACTAGATGCCAGTAGCAGTTCCCACTCAGTGTGACAACCCAAAATGTCTCCAGATATTGTCATATGTCCCCGGGGGGCAAAAATCACCCCAGAATGAGAACCTGTGTGTTAGATTATCACCATTACCAGAATGTTTTTACCTTTTCCATACTGGGGGCTACCTTCTCTCCTAGGACTTACATAGGCTCGCTGTGAGCCTCTGTCAACCAATTTACCAAGTCCACCCCTTCCATGGCACTGTTTGTCCAACTTTCCTCCCATCCATCCCCCAGAGGTCCTTCATATGTCGGGCCCTTCAGGGGGTGCCTAGTAACAATGGGAGGGAAGGTACCTCGCATGGAACCCTGTAAGTTGTCAATACAGCAGTAACTCCCTCCTTACCTCTATTTCTAGAGGTTCCCTGAAGACAGTTCATTCATTTGACAAATACTGATTGAGTAACTCTGATACCCTAGGCACTTTTCACAGCACTTGGGGATACAGCAGTAAGCAAGAATGCTAAATTAGCAAGGCTAGGCGCTAAGTCATGATGGGGATAGACTGGGATGGGCATTGGAGCCAAGTCCAAGTCTGGGGGGGTCAACAAACAAGACCAGGCCTACTGGACTTCTGCCCTTCCTCTGAAGGGAAGGGTCTAGGAACCAGAGGATTTTGGTCCTCATTCTGCTTCTACAACTAATTTTCCAAGTGCCCTAGACCAGCCACCAACGTACCCCAAGCCTCAGTTTCTTCACATGCAAAATGGCATAAAAAATAAGAGTAGCCTTACACACCTTATTACTATTACCAGAATGTTATCAACATAATTCAGAGCTAAGGTGTCATGCCACAGGTGAACACTGATTCGTGCAATGGACACATTCTATAAATTGTTACATGTCAAGGGAAACCTTATAGAATAAATCCTATCGGAAAGGAGCCATCGATTCATTATTTAAAACTCTGTGAATGTTTTGGTAAAAATGAACAACACCCCCTAATTTCCTAATTTGTTTGAGTATAATGTCCAGCAGTGGTCGGTGCGGGACCAAACAGAAAGGAACCCACTGGAATCCGACAGATGGGTTCAGTTCACTTGACACAGGCCTGAACAAATGAGGGCTTGGCCAAACAGGTGAGGAAAGGGAAATTTCAGTATATTTAGAAGGAGAGGGAGAAGTAGGCAGAAGATACACTAAGGGAAAATCTGATCTTTCTTCGAAAAAGACCGCAATACGATCAGCTCTCAGACTCTGCCCCTTGGACCCTTGGATGAAGCCCCTGGTCCCTTGGATGAAGCCCCTGGTCAGGCACCAGAGCCCATGAGAGGCGAGGAGTGACATGAAGCCCGTGCGGGCAGGATGAGGACACATGGTGTATGTGACGTGAGTAGGACAGTGATGGAACAGGGTGGTGGCTGATTCGGGCCTGATGCCTTTTCCCTTTCCTCTTCCCTCCCTACTTCTGAGAGACAGACAGACAGACAGACAGACAGACAGACATCTAGGTCCAGATTGTGGCTGAGGAACAAAGTACTTAATTTTCCTGACCTGCATCTTCCCGTCTGTCTCATGAGGAGCTAGGCTAGATGACAGATTATAAATTGGGCTCACCTTAATTAATATTTGACTGATTGGTAGGGGGCTTCCTGGTGCATTGTGTTGAGAAGGATTCTGAGGCTGCATCTGTGTCTGCCGTGATTGGGGTTGATGGTATATCTCGGCTCTCAGGCCATCTATTGGCTAGGGCTGGCCTAGGTGCTCTGCAGAGCTCTTTCCGGCCCTGGAGCCCTGTGGTCCCACATTCCCCTTCATTCTCCTCTTATCCTGTCCCTTTCCATCACCTGGTCCTGCTGCTTCTTGAGCTCTGCAGCTCAGTGGGCAGAGCACCAGGGTGCAAGTTCCCCTTAAGCCACAATTTAATTTAGTCACAGCTGCCCCCATGAGTCCCGTCCCACGAGAACTAGCTCCCAAACTGCTCTTTGGGAAACTGATTCACCAGCCTCACTCCCCTGTATTCTGAGATTTTTAATCTTCGTCTCCCCTTAGTCACTTAACTTTCTCCCAGTGGGACGGAGGTTTCTGAATCAGATGTTGGAGCAAACTCCTGAAGGCTTCCTCCCCTGAAGCTTGGCCCCCTTGAAAAGCCTGCTGAGACAGTCTTCAGGACGGCCTTCACCCGGACTCCGTACCATCAACTTTCCCACCAGTCTCGCAAGACTCCGCTTCAATTCCTTAAACATGTTTTCTCCCAAAGCCAAGAACTTTGCAACCTTCTTAGAAATGAAACCACAGAAGCCATAGGGTGGCGGCATCCTTCCACGGCCTATTTTATGGACTTAATTGATTTTTTAAGGCTCTTCACCACAAGTTTATCTTTGGTTTGTAATTCCATCTCCTCTGTACTCAAATATACTTCCAATACAGTCCTATGTTTAAGAAGCTGACACAGACACAGGTCGACGTTGACTGGCTGGGAAATGGGGTTTTAGAAGAGAACGCTAGCACCTCAGAAATACTGGTAAATGTTCTAAATATCGGTAGAGGCCAGGATCAGAGCCAGGACTCGCAGGAATTCTGAGGGTAGAGGTGATTTCAGACCATTTCATCCGCTCCCTTTGATGTCTGCCCTCTCTGTGACCTCTTTTCAACTCCTTATCTTGCCCTGATAGCAAGGAGAATTTATGGCAATCCAGAACTCTCTTTGGCAGGATTAAATATAATTTTGCACAAAAGGATGGAGGCGGGTAACGGGCTCTTTGATGATAAAACCGAAGTCAGGGCTTTCTCGTCAGCTGAGCGGGACTCAGCCCCGGTACAGCCAGGACAAGGACAGCCTCAATACTGCTCTCGGCCAGCGTGCTGGGACCCCATACTGGGGCATCTGACGGGAACTGCGAGTAGAGTTAGGAGAAATCTTCCTGTTCTCCAAACCCTGAGGTTTCTTCTTTCTGGGCTGATTAGGGAGAAGTTGAGACCCAGAAAATACCACCCCAGACATCGCACTAGCAGAGCCGCTGGACTGGGAGGGGACTTGACCCCGGGGATGCAGGCAAAGACTTGGCGGGAGGTGGCAGGCAGGGTTCATAGGAAGCTACTCACAGGAGGAGAGAGCTGGGAGGGTTCATGTAGGTGACATTTCATTATGGAATGAAAATGTACCTGGTCCTCCTTCGTCTCCTCTGTCTGCAGCATCATTACCTCGGATTAATTTGGGCTTGACTTCCTTCCGTTTTTTTCAAGCTCGTCTCTTCCTCCTTTGAATAGGTTTCCAGCCCCCAGACTCTTGAGATCATTCCCCTCCTTTTTTTTTTTTTTTTTTTTTTCTGACTGCCCTTCATGGCTTGCGGGATCTTAGTTCCCCAACCAGGGATTGAACCCGGGCCCACGGCAGTGAAAGAGCTAAGTCTTAACCACTGGACTTCCAGGGAACTCCCAGATCATTCCCCTCGCAAGCTGCTTTCTCTCTGCCGTCTCCCCCCAGTCCGCTCACGGTGGCTCAGCCACGTGGGAAGTATTTAGGTCCAATCTTGAGCAGAGGTGGCAGGGGGGGGACGCGTTTTCAGGAGCTCCAGGCCCACACGTGGGCTCAGCATGGATACTGCCATCCTAGGCCTTGTGCCTGACCCACAGGGCGGGCCTAGCTCTGTGAACTGCGGCCTTAACTTGCCTCCTGCTCTCGGCAACCTCCTGGACCCAGCCCCTCCAAGCCTGGCCACTGCTTGCTCTTCTCAGAGCCCCTGCCTGTGATTGCATGGTGGCTGGGGGTGCTTGAAGCCCTAAAAGGGTGGCAGGGAGGGGAGAAAGCGTGGGAGCTTTGGGGCAGGGACTTTGCACTGAGCTGTTGCAACCACACTTCACACCACCACCCGGGTCTGTGCTCTGATATATCTGCTTCCCACTGCCCTCTGTCCTGCCCGCTCCTCTCTGGCTGGTCCTGCCAAGCCTCTCCACAGCTCCCACAGTAAGTGAAGAACTGCTCCCCATGACCACATGCTTCACCCACACCCTCATCCCTTACCTGCCTCATCCCAGCCCTCCTGGCCCCGGCCCACCATGTGCACAAGGCAGGCAGTCTTTCCCGGTGACTGGGCCGGTCCACCCTACAGTGGATGTGAGTCTCTTCTATTCCCCCTTCCCTCCCTCCCCATCCCATTTTCTCTGGCTGACATCACTTCACTCAGCTCACAGAGTTTGCTTCTTTAATCACTTTGGTCAAAACAAATGACCCATCTCCGCTGACTTCACCCTCTTTTGAAATTCTGCACTGAGTCAACACTTTCCTCCTTGCTTCAGACCCTTAAACATTGCCTCTCTGCCCACACACTGGGCTTCCTTTATGAATCCTTTGCCTCTGTGCCCACCTCTTCCAAGAGGACCTCCCTCATTAGACGCAGGGATGCACAGAGGAAAAAAAAAAAATCCTAGGTGCCAGACAGACATAAAACATACAGACAGTTACAAGAAAGGGTCAATGAACTTGAATAAGAGGACCGTGCGGTCCCTCTGGGTGGGCAGAGGTCTGGTTCTTTTGCCGCAGTGATTTTCAAGACCAATGGCTTTCCGCGGACAGAGCCCCTACTTCAGACAGAGCAGCTCTTCGTTTGTCTGGTTTGGATACCTGGTTTCTGTCACAGGTTTCATTTCAAGAGAGTGCTGCGAGGTCCAGCAAGTTTGAAAACCACTGGCCCAGAAGGGGCTGGCCCACTCCTGGCTTCCCCCATGGGTCCTGGTTCAATGCCTTGGACCCACATCTGAAACTGTCTCATCTCTGTGGCAGCCCTTCAGGTATCTGAAGACTGTTATGGGTCTCTGCCCCCCATCCCTACCCCTCACTCCACCTCAGGCCTTCTCCCTGCCCAAGCCAAACACCTCTGACTTTTTCAGCCACTGCTCAGACCCTGGCTAGACGGGCTGATGTCCTTCTGCCAGGGAGACCCAGCTCTGCTGGGGTCTGACCCACACGCTGCATGGAGGCGGAGCCCTCACCATGGTCCTGATCAGGGGCCTCCGCCAGGCCCTTCTCTCTGGGCCTGTCGCCCGTCAGTATAAGGAGAGATTTGCTCTAAATGCCCCTAAGATGCTTCCAGCTTTAAATGTTTTGAGTTGGATGAGGTTCCTGATGGGAGGTCCCTGCTCCCCACCTCTCCTGGGTTGGTGAGTCACTCCGCCTGAGTGTCCTCCAAGGGTGACACTCTTAAGCAGGGCACAAGGAGAGTTCCACTATGGAGACCCAACTGGGGCTTACCCTCTGTCTTTAGAAATTTGATCCAGAATTTGGCCCCCAAAGCCAATGCCTTTCTCCCTCCAAAGTTTTCTTTCTTCCTTCTTCTGTATTTTTTACCCAGACCAAGTGTTCAGGGCTTTACGGAGCCTGGCTCCTGGCCTTAGGGACCCTGCTCTTCCATGGGGCCTTGGGTGGAGGTTCTGGAAATCTGCCGGGCACCCCCAGAGTGCCTGCCACCCCGACGGCCTGACTCTGCAGGCTCGGAGGGGGCACATCTTGGCACCTCCAAAAGTTGCCGGAGGAATCAGGAAGTGGGGCGATGGTGGAGAGGACTGGGGACCAGAGAGGGGGCTGGACCCACAGCAGGGGACCGGCGTCCGGCCCTGAGGACCCCCCTCCCTCCCCCCACGATGGCTGCACAGCCCGGGACCTCCCTGTCGTACCTGAGAGGAGGGCCTGGCCCGTGAACTGCCCGTACACGGAGGCAGCATGGGGAAAGGCATTGAAGGGCGGGACCGAGGCACCTGCTGGGACCCCGGAGCCGACTTGCTGCAGATCCAAAAAGGCGGAGCTAGATAAAGAGGAAGGGGTGGAGCTAGAACTGGACACCTCGGGGGTTTCCTGCTTTATGGCGAAGGGTGAATGAGGATCTGCCGGAGGGAGGGAGACAACAAGGAGAGAGGGGTGTGAGATGATGGGGTGGGAACATGCGCAAACCAAGCCATGAGGTGCGGGATGGGTGCGGCGGCGCGGGGCCGGTGGGCGGGCTCCTCCCTGAGGCTGGGCGTGGAGGGGTGAGGTGGGCGGGGCTACGCGGTGCCCCTCAGGCCGCGGGAGGAGGGGAGGGGCAGCTCTACCTCCCTGCTGTGCCTCTGTGAATGTAGACGCGGCTGCGTGTGCCCCGCGCTGGGGGGCAGGCGGAGGACCGGGGCCGAGGATAGAAGGCGAGACCCTCTGGACCCACCTGGAGGCCCAGCCAGTATAGCCCCCCTCTCCTCTCCAGGCCCGGGGCCGTAACACCTTCCTTCTCTCCATCCGCCAGCTCTGCCCTCCAGCCCATCCTGGCAGCTGGGGCCACATGGCCCAGGAGATTCCGGGCATCGTACCTGCCACCACGGGGTAGGTCTGATGAGTCGAGAGGTTGCGCCCCAAGGGTGTATTGGAAGGGGTCAGGGTGGCCTTCCCGTCGTCCAGGGCGCTGTTGAGCAACGGCAGCGGGTAGAGGCCCTGGCGAGCAAAAAGCAGTCAGTGCACAGAGGCCGTGGGTCGCAGGCCCACCTAGAAACCCCGCAGCCCAGTCTCCCCGGGAAATACTCCCTTCCTCTGTCCCCTCTTCCCGCTCAATCTCGACTCCACCTAGCCGGCTTAATTGGCCCTTATTCTCTGAGTCACAGCCCTTCTGTTTTTCTCCCAGTCCCAGGCTCAGGACCTTCCCTTCTGCAGCCCCGGAATTCAATGCCGGCTGGCGGTGCACAGGCCAGGCACAGAACAGAGCAGCTCCTTCCAAGGACCACGCCCTGCCTGGACGCTGGGCTCCTTCCTGGTCTCCTCACCCTGTCTGGGCCCGCAGAGAACAGGATGCAGGGCTGGGGCAGTTGGCCCATGAGACCGTTCAGGTTGCTTTGCTCCAGTCATTGTTATTCTTCTCCAGATCAAAAATGCAGGCACAGAGAGGTCAAGAAACTTGCCACACTCTCATAGGGGGGCAGAGCCAGGATTTAAACCCCAGGGGTCTGGCTCCAGGGCCCATGCTCTCAACCGCTGCTCTGCAGTGGATAACATCATGACCACTTCTTACACTTGCAAAGAGCGGACAATAGATTTTGCCTGTGTTATCCTGATCCGTTGCCCCCAGCAGCCCTGTGACATGGGTGAGCAATATTCTGTCTGTTTTATATGCCAAGAGCCTGAAGCCCAGAGAGGTAAACGTCCCGGGTGCGTATGAGACAGAGACTGAATCGAGGACAGCAGTTCCTGACCCGGGCATTTTCTCCTTCAATAAAATGACACACCTGATACCCCAGCAGAACAGGTGGATTTCTCTCTCCCCGCCCCATATCCAAGCAAATATAAATGTGCACGTTCAGCTTGAAGATTAGAGGGGTTAATTTGTTTAAAAAATTCTTTATCAGGTACCTGGGGATTTTCTTAGTTCTGACCTCATTTTAGATTTCACTCGGCCTCCCCTAACATGAGCAGGCCATCTCCTAAGACGGCCTCCAAGAAGAACCTGTTCAATGAAAGGCAAGGGTACATCACCCCTCACCATGACTCCCTCCCACCGGGGCACGAGACAGCACACACCTGCTCCCCGTACGTGGATCACGCACGTCACAAGTGCACTGTGTGAACTAGTGTGCAAAACTGAAATCAAGGCTTGCTCCGTGGTTACATAACGGCTCCTCTAAAGGCAATCGCTTTCCGTGATTCCCATCGAGCTGGGCTCTCCAAGGGGCCGCAGCAGTTTCTGGTTGTGTGCCAGGCACTTCTGGAAGAGGCAGTAAATTCTGGAGGCCACAAGGGCGCCATTACCATGTAGCAGCAATTACTGACTAGATGGCGCTCTGGTTCCATGCCTTGCGAGGGGGCTTCCTGCTTCCTAGGCAGGATGGAGTTGCTTAGAGCCCGGCTTAATGAAATTGAACAAGATGCCTAATTTCTAGAGAGTGTAAGAAAAGTTTAAAATGCTTTATGGATATGTTGATTTGATACCAGATGCTTTCTCAAAATCCTATAATTTTCTAAAATTTAGGCAATTCAGTGAAAGACAAACCAACCTATGTAGTCAGACATTTCGGTGATGTTGCACTGAATGGCTCAAACATCCCCATGACGACTGGGTTTCTTACTGGGATTGAACTTGAATTGGGGAGCAGAGGGCACAATGCTTTAGGACTTGGACGAGTCTGAGCCCTGGATCTGCAAGTAGCTTTAGTCTCCTTGACCTTTCAGAGCCTGTACACCTTTCTCACCTGTATAACAGGGCTAATGGAATCTGCTTCACAAGGCTGATGTAAGGATTAAGTGAGGTTTTATAGAGCTACATTAAATGCTTAGCCCAGAATGCTTGGTAACACAAATGCTCAATAAATAGCTATTTCAGAGTTATGTGAAGAGTCATAAGCTCCCCAATTCTTGAGTCTCTGTCTTCATAATATTCACATTCTGGTGATAAATCTGCTTCTTGCACTTGTAAAATAGAGGAACAAGGGCTGTGCAGATGCCTAACTACGCCTGGTGGTAAATAGCAACCAGAAATGAGGCCACACGACGTTTCTATTGAATGCTTTGCCCCTTGTTGACTTTACAGAAGAGATGGCCATGTCTTCGCCCCATCCTGAGGTCAGGTGTGAGGACCTGTGCTTCTCTCCTCGCTCCCTAGGCCGGAGGGCCTTCCTGTGCCCAGTGAGGATACATGGAGTCTTCCTTCAGCAGTGCTGACGGCACCAAGGGCGGGAGAGGTAAGGAGCCCCGGGCACAGGCTGGGTTCTCCCTGCCGCTCACCACCGAGCAGGGGAATGAATGCGGGAGTAGATGATTGGCTGAGGGAGGGAATGAATCAATTATGGACACGGCTAAGCCTGTCTCCTTATCTGTAAGGTGAGGGGTTGGAGTAGTGCCATGGTTTTCAGGCTCTCTTTTTCCAGTCTTCAAATAAGAACTCACATAGGAGCATCGTATTTAAAGCAGGTAAAGTGAACGGATCTGAATGAAACCAGGGCCAGCAGGTCTGAGCTCCACAACCATTCGCTTCCCCAAGCCCTCTCTACCTTCTCTGGCCCTGGGTCATCTCCACACAAATGGAGAGACTGGACTGGGTGGGCCCTGCGGTCCCTCTGGCTCAAGACCTTTGGTGCTGGGTCTCGGGGCTCCTTGTAATCAAGCAGGGCCCCTTGTGGGGCTCAGGAACGGAGCCAGGAAATGGCTCTGCGGCCCAGCGGGTCTCAGCAGCAGAGCTTCTCTCCTCTACCAGGACGCGGGTTCGTGCAGGCTCCGTCTCACACAGCGGTTGCCCGCAGGCCCACCGCTGTGGCCCCATTCGGCTCCCCCACCCCCGCCCCGCCCTGCCCTGGGAGCCACGTGCTGCCTTGAGGCTGAGCGCCCGGGCCCTCTCCCCAGGTCTGCTGACGGCCAGCCTTCCCTGCAGCCCTCCTGGTTGCTACAGCCCGGGCTGATAACATCGCTGACGCAGAATGCCTGCCCAGCTGCGTTGCTGGCACCGGCCCAGCAGCCCAGACGGTCACTGGCAATGGCTCAGCTGATGATTGGCATCGTCACCATTGGCCTACTCAGATCTTAAAGATGTACGGGCACGCCTCGCTCCTAGATCCGATGACAGCAGAGAGGGGTGAGCAGACACCGGCCCAGGGAATCCTCAGCTGGTTGACCAGGTGGGGTGAGGTAGGGAGACACTGCAACTGCAGCGTTGATAAAAGATCATGAACCGAGAGGCCGGCGGGCCTGGAAGTTCGGACAGAGGTGTGGAGTCCTTGTTGGGCTCTGTGGGAGACCTCGGACATCTCTGCCAGCTTTTCGCAGAAGCCAACCCACGATAAGCCATTTCACCTGCCCTGAGCACCGGAAATAAAACTTCCCTTGTAGCTTGTAGTTTATTGCGCTGGATTTCTCAAGGCATTCGCTCAATCTGCCTTTATTGAGCATCTGTTATAAGAGGGGCGCAATGTTAGGTGCTGGAGACAAAAAAAGATGTTTTGAGATGCTGCCCTGTCCTTAAGAGATCTGCTGCGTTTTTACATCTCTGTCCGCTAGGCAATTACACTACCCCATGAGTCCTGGGGAACAGCCACCCGGACGTGCAGAAGCAGGGGTGCGGGCGAGATGAAGCGTGTCTGAGGAGCGAGGAAGGATTCGTGGACCAGGTGGTGCTTGAGCTGAGTCATAATGGCCGAGTGGTATTTTTCCAGGCAGAGAAGTGGGAGGAAAGGCATTCTGCGAGGAGGGCACACCGTGTGCTGGGGCAGAGGGGTGTGAACAAGGCTCACGGGGTGGGCAGGCGTGCGTGGCCCAAGGCGGGGCTGGAGCTGCTGGTAGAGGTCACGCTGTAGAGGCCGGAGCCGCGGCTTTATTGCATGGGACCTGACCCCGCCGTCTAGGGAAGTCACCGCGGCAGGGGCATGGCGTGGTTGGCTGCATTGCCCTAAGCTCAGAGGCTGTGGGTGAGGGAAGGCCACAGAGCCGGGAGGATGAAGAGGAAGAAGCTAGCGTCTGGTGACACAAAGCCTGGGACGGCCTTGGAGCTGCAGGAAGCAGGCCCCTGAGCCCATCAAGCAACTCCTAGCTGCTTCCAGAGCCGCAGGCTGATTAGGGAGCTTTCAGAGCCCTGCCTCCCACCCCCCCACCCCCGTCTGCTAACCTCCCACGCCCGACTGGCCCCTCACCTGCTCGCCTTTGGTGTGGCTCGGGGAGACGTAGGCCTCTGGGTACGGCTGCCGATCAAAGGGGCACTCGAGCGGCTCAAGGTGGTGCTGGCTGAAGGCGTCCGTGCGAAGGTGCTTGCGGGGCCCGCTGCCGCTGCTCTGGGAGTCAAGGCTCAGCCGGCAGCTGTCCTGGTCACCTGGCGGGTGTCCCCAGGCAGGGAGAAAGCTTTCAGGGGCCCGTCCACCCACCCCCCGGGCCCGAGCTGGGGAGCAGACTTGCTTCAGGGGAGGGAAAGGACCAGGCTCCCGGGCCTCAGGGTGGCTTAGAGACAGGCCCGAAAGCCCTGGGCCGCAGGGGGCTTGTGTCCCATCAGAGCCTCAGCAAACTGCCCTCCTGCGCCCCCAGCCTGCCCTCTGGTTCCCACAACACTCACTGTCGTCCAGTTTCCTCTTGCTGTCGCTGCCAGGCTGCGCGACCCCCAGGAGCCCGGTGATGGAGTAGGTTGAACCCAGAGAATCGGACTGGGGAGACTCTGGGGGCGTCACGGCCGAGCTGGGGACTGCAGTGGGGCGAGACGGAGGGTCAGGACGTGAAACTGACACCCCTCAGAGCCCCTGCTGCCACCGTGGAGGGGTCAGGGGCACCGCTGGTGCCAGGGTTCTTGCCTGAGGTGGTTCCACCCCTGAATATTTCAGAGCAAGGCTGTGTCCCCACGGAAGGGCTCAGTCTACACCCCTGGTGTGTCTGTGTGGACGTGTTTGTGTGTGACTCTGGGTGTGTACGCAGATGGGTGTGTGTGTGCGAGGGGCTGGGTGTGCCTGCGGGACCCTCGGTACTCACTCAGCGTGTGTCCTGGGCTCAGGGACTTGGTGGCCACGCAGCCGTCCATGGGAAGGTTGAACGGTTGCTGCACCTTGGTCCGGATGATTCTGTAAGGAAGACAAGAAAGGCCCTTAGAAGAGAAGGAAACAGGGCTCCTGGATGCCCCAGATCCAGTTGCCTTTTTTTTTTTTTTTTTTTTTTTTTTTTTTTGCGGCACGCGGGCCTCTCACTGTTGTGGCCTCTCCCGTTGCGGAGCACAGGCTCCGGACGCGCAGGCTTAGCGGCCACGGCTCACGGGCCCAGCCGCTCCGTGGCATGTGGGGTCTTCTAGGACCGGGGCACAAACCCGCGTCCCCTGCATCGGCAGGCGGACTCTCAACCACTGCGCCACCAGGGAAGCCCCAGTTGCCTTTTTGAGATCCCACTTGGGTATCTAAAGGCACCTCAGGGCTTCCCTGGTGGCGCAGTGAGCCTGCGCGTCCGAAGCCTGTGCTCCGCAACGGGAGAGGCCACAACAGTGAGAGGCCCGCGTGCCGCAAAAAAAAAAAAAAAAGGCACCTCAAACTCAGCCTGTCCACACTCAAACCCAAGACCTTACTCCTCATGCCTGGTCCTTCGCACTGTTCCCATTCCACGATTAGTCCCCCTGGTCACTCAAGGCATAAATGCACGTGGGGCTCAGCATCTGCCTGCCTCCCTTCTCCATCGAGCCAGTCATCAGTTTCTGTGGGTTTGACCTTGTAAATCTCTCCAGCATCCATCCCTCTCTGCGTCCCTCACTGCCAGCACCAAACTCTCCCTCCAGGGTCACTCGCTGGCCCACCCCTCTCTGCTCTTGACCCTTTCTAATCTTTTCTTTCTATTGCAGCCAGAGTGGACTTTCTGAAATGCAAGTCAGCCTCGGGCTTAACGTCTGCCAAGATTCTTCCCATTGCTTCTGGGTCAGAGGCAAGAATACGCAGCACGGTCACCAGCCTCTGAACTGCAGCCTTTTCTTCACATCTGCACCTCAGCCGACTTCATGCTCCCCTTCCCTCCACCTACTGGCTTTCTTTCAGCTTCTCGTATGAGATCCTATTCGCCACAGGGCCTTTGCACGTGCTGTCTCAGAGCTCCTTTCACTATCCCCCACCCGCAGCCTTTCACCTAGTTAACTCTTATTAGTTATTTCTTACTCCAGGCATCTTTTCAGAACCTCCCTAAACAAAGTCACCCTCTGCCAGCTCAACACCCTCACATGTCTCTCCTTAGCCAAACTTAGAGCTGCTTTTCTTACAGTTGTTTGCATGGGCACTTGATTAGGACTCGATTAGTGTGTTTTCCCACTGGACTGTAAGCACCACATGGGCAAGGATTGTGCGTCCCCAGGGCCTACACATGAGTGACTTATGTGTGAATGAATGAGTGAGTGAGCAAGTGAATGATTGATTGAGGTGGTGAGTGAATGATTAAATGACTAAACACATGAGTGGGTGTTTGGATGAGGGCCCAGTTAGGGGGTCTTGTGCCTCGCTCAAGAAAGGATCAATGCAAGAGGAAGTTTCTTTTATTGAATGAAAGCGCATGTGGTGTGTGGGGAAGGAGACTGCAGTGGGTACAGTCTGGGTTGGGGACGGGGTGAGAGGGCAGTGCGGTGAGGAGAGGGGTGAGGGTGGGGATGCCCATGGCAGTGAGGAGACTGGAGGGGCTGGTGCCTGGCCTGGGCCCGGGGCACTTCCGGCCTGACTCTTCAGCATGCGGCCCCTTCCCAGGCTCCGTTCCACTCAAGCCAGGTCTCCGTCATGATTCCCCCAAAGCCCGGGTTCCCGGCCCCTGGCTGCGGTGTCCCTCTCACCTGTTGATGGAGCTGACACTGGGCACAGTGTCGTTGTCACAGACGCCCTCGGCCAGGAGCCGGTCTCGGATCTCCCAGGCAAACATGGTCGGGTTCTGCCGTTTGTAGTCCCCGATCTTCTCCACCACCTTGGGGGTGGCCACCTTGGGCTTCGAGCCCCCTATCACTCCAGGTCGGATGCTGCCAGTCTCGTAGTACCTACTCCAATAGAGAACCCCAAAGAAGTACCCAGTAAGCAGGTGGGGTCTTCGGGCAGGAACTTAGCCAGAGACTCTTGTTCCCCTCCGAGGCTTCTGGGGAGGGGCCGGGGGGTTGAATCGTGCCCCCAGGGCCGGCCTCCAACACGCTGTTCCTGGCACTGCCTGTTTCCCTTGCATGGGTAGGTTTCTGCCCTGCCAAACCAGAACTCTCTTCAGTAGACCTCGCCCAGGGATACCTGGCTTCTGTCTTTCCCGTCGTCCCCCTGGCCAGTCTCCTGCGTCTGAGCACCTGCGAGAGCCGCCTTATGGGGCACAAAACACCTCCCTTCTTAGAAAGGGCACTTTGACGAATGTGCTTCGCGGGTACATACAGGTTCACAGCAGCCGTTTGCTCCGTCCAGATGTTCTCGGCTGAAGCAGGACTTACTGTTCTCCTTGGCCATCCTGGTTGTACCCCTCCCTCCCCAGGAAGCCAGCGGGGTCATTGGGCCCTCTGCCCTGTCTTGCTGGTTTCACCTTTGTTCTCCATAAAACCCCTCCACCCCTCTACCCCACCCCATACCCCCAGCCACTGGTTTCCCACCAGGTTACACAGTTCAAGTTGAAGCTGCTCCTCATGGACTCTGGAACCCCAGTCTGGCCTGGAGCCCTGGCCACGTCCAGCTCCCTTAAGCTGAGCCTATTCTCCCAGGGTCTCCACTCCCCTTCCCAGCATCCCTCAGCAGGATAGCCTGCCTCCCCTCCTTGGGGAAACTCTGGTCTCTTCTGCCATGAAATAAAATCTGTCTCTTTAACACTCCCTTTATGGGCTTCCCTGGTGGCACAGTGGTTGAGAATCTGCCTGCTAACGCAGGGGACACGGGTTCGAGCCCTGGTCTGGGAGGATCCCACATGCCGCGGAGCAGCTAGGCCCGTGAGCCACAACTACTGAGCCTGTGCTTCTGGAGCCTGTGCTCCGCAACAAGAGAGGCTGCGATGGTGAGAGGCCCGCACACCACAATGAAGAGTGGGCCCCGCTCACCCCAACTAGAGAAAGCCCTTGCACAGAAACGAAGACCCAACACAGCCAAAAAATAAATTAATTAATTAATAAACTCCTACTCCCAACATCTTCTTTAAAAACAAAACAAAACAAAAAACTCCCTTTATGTGTCACCACCATCCGGCGCTCATCCCCTTCGTGGGATACTGCAGCCCATCTTGGGAACGCATCTCCTGACCCCAGCCTGGGACCACACTTTTTCCTGACAACTTCGGCCAGGAAAGCAGGGCTTTCCACGTTCAATTACAGATCAGGCTTTGGTCTTTTTGAACCAGAACTCCTCCTGAATCCACTTACAGGTTGAGTAAGGGAGACGGGTACACCGAGCTGACGCGAAGCCCCGACTCCCCCATGTGTGGGTACTTCCCACCCGAAGTGGCCTCCAGACTGGACTACGCGGCTGCGTCGGTCCAGAGCTCCGCTGCTTCGGGTCCCTCCTGAACCTTTGGGTTGGCAGTTCTTTTATTTTTTTTGCGGTACGCGGGCCTCTCACTGTTGTGGCCTCTCCCGTCGCGGAGCACAGGCTCCGGACGCGCAGGCTCAGCGGCCATGGCTCACGGGCCCAGCCGCTCCGCGGCATGTGGCATCCTCCCGGACCGGGGCACGAACCTGTGTCCCCTGCATCAGCAGGCGGACTCTCAACCACTGAGCCACCAGGGAAGCCCAAGGTTAGCAGTTCTTAACTCTGGTTGCAGGAAATTAGAATCACTCGAGGAGGGCTTAACACTATACTGAAACTTGGACTCATTCCCTGAAGTTCTGCCTTAACTGGGGTGGGCCGGGGCCTAGACATCAATTTCTTTTTCAGATTAAGATTACCCAGATGACTCTACCGTGCGGCCAGGGCTGTGAACTGCTGCTCTAGAGTTAGTGTCCGTAAGTGTCACCTGGTCATCTCGTAAAAATCACAGCGTCCGGGCCTGGCTCCCAGAGAGGCTGCTGTAGGCCTGGCCTGGGGCTTAGGGACCTGCATTTCCTCAAGCAACCCCGGTGCTTCTGTGGCAGGTACTCTGGGAGTTAGGGTTTGAGAAACACACAAACTCAGACGTCCCTCAAGCTGGGGTTAGACCTCTGATCGTGTGTCCCCTCCCCAGTGGCTCCCTTCCCGTGGTCTCAGCAGCGGGAGGGCCTTTGGAGAAGATTCTGTTTTAGGAACAAAGAAGTCTATAGAAAATGGGACATGGGGCAAAGGAGACCACGGGGGAGGGAGAAATGAAAGGAAGGAGAAATGGACAAATGAGGAAGGAAGGGCGGGAAACCGCAGAAGGCAGCAGATGGGGGAAGCCCAGAAGCACCACCACATCCTGTTCAGGTCCTGTTGAGGGGCCCAAGCAGGACGCCCCACGAGTCCCTGAAAGGGAGGGCGGTGAGGGGTGAATTTCGTGCTTACCTGCCAAGGATCTTGCTGACACAGCCATGGCTGACCCGGAGCTGGCGGGAGATGTCGCAGGGCCTCACGCCCTGGTGGGCCAGGTCCACGATGCGCTGCCGCACCACTTCGGGCAGGGGTCTGCCATTCACAAAGGCCCCTCCCAGCTGGTTCAGCCCTCCGTGGCCTGAAACACAATAGTCCGGGGGACGGTTGTCAGGGCCACCGGGCAGAGAATCAGCCTGCGTGTGGACATTGGATGTTGAGAGCCCCTGAACTTGAACTCCCACCGTTGGGCACCCCCTCTGGTGTTCCCGCTGCACCCCGTCCTGCTTCCCACCTCTGAGGAGGGCTAGCTCGGGTTGGCGGGGTGAGGGGCATGTATGATGCCACAGAGTGGGGACATCCCACTTTGGGGACCTTTTGGGGGGTCTCCTCTCAGACCCTCAGCACCTCACTCCAAATAACAACCCCAACACCTCCCTCCCTCCCTCTAGAAAGTATCTGAATAGCTGAGGATTCAGGGTCTTCCTACTCTGATACTGAGCTGTGTGACCTTGGGGAAAATCCCCCTGTCCTCTCTGCGTCTCTGTTCCTCATCTATAAAATGAGGGCGTAGGATGAAATCAGTGGTATTTAAGTTTCTCATTCTCGTTCTTCTTTTGAACCATAGGGCCGGGTTTTTAAGCACAATCACGTTGAGAAACACAGACACAAAACAATAAAAGCAGAGCTTCTCTGATTGAGCTTGGACAGAGTGGGCCCTGTCCGTGGGTTCCCAGCCTGAATGGCCCGAGCTCTGCTAGGGGCACTGAAAGGGCAAAGGCAGAGACCTCACTGGCCCACGTTCCAGGGCTTCCAGGACTGACATGTCGGACTGTGGGCAGTGGTGCAGAACGTGGACACGCTGTGATGTGCGCCTGTCTCGTTAGCCGCCTTCCTGACTTGGCCTCTACCCTCTGGCCCCAGCCTGTATTTCATTCTGAGCCCATCCACTTATTCAACACATATTTATTGAGTGCGTACTATGTGCCAAACGCTGCACCAGGCCCTGCAGATGTCGAGGTGAATAATGCAGATGTGATCCCTGCTCTGGGCTCATAGGGTTCAAGTGAGGATCTAGACCGGCCAATGACCATACCACATGGTCACTGCTGGGACCGGGGACATGCAGGGGGTTATGGGAACCCCTGGAGGGGACCAAGCCCAGGCTCAGGGGACCATAGATGGATTTCTGAAGAAGTCTAAGTGGAGACTGAAGATAAAGAGACGTCAGACTAGAGAAGGACATGAGAAGGAAAACTGTTCCAGGCAGTGGGAAGAGCATGTGCAAAGGCTTAGAGGCAAGAAGGTGTCTGTTCAATTTATCAACATACTTAACTCTCTAAAATCCCTAGATACAGGTTGGGCTAACTTCAGGCCTGAGATCTTCCTTTTGCCAATGAGGAGACTGGGGCTTAGAGATTTTCAGTGACAATTGATGTGACTCAGCTTATATGAGGGAGAGCCAGGATGTAACCAGGGATTAAGGCTCCCATCAGAGCTGCTGGGTGAGCCCCACTCTATGGCCAGACCTGACCCCGGAAGCTTGGTACCAGGCATGCAGTTCCACACTGGAGGTGCCACTGCCCGGGAGCCGAGGGTGTCTTTTCACACCAGGGGCATGATTTGGTAATCTGGGATGGCAGAGCCCCGGGGATGGGAGTCAGAGGGAGCGGGCAGGGCAGGAGGAAGAGCCAATGCCAGGCTTTCTGCGTCAGCCCGTTAAGGGCTATTTATGGCCGAGGGTGGGATGTACCTCTGCTAGGCACACCGTGCCCATTACGGCCCACTGGCGTAGCACGTTCAAAACTGCCCCTGCAATGTCTCCTCAGGGGCCCAAGCTGTTTTCAGCAGAGCAGTGAATATCTGGTTTTTTGTTGCTTTTTTAAAAAAGAGTCTATAAGCGCCTCTGGCCTGGGCACTAAGTCCAGAGGAAAAGCCCGCTGGCCAAACACCCAGCAGGAGGGACACAATGATCCAACTCCCTGGTGGAGACAATTGGGTGACCTTGGGCACTGCTTCCACCTGTCCCGTTCTAGGCAGCTTGTCCTAGCAAGTGTGCTTCCACCAGGGCTGGGAACACATCCCAGATGGTCAGCGGAGGGGCCTGCATCCACTCCTGAGCCCGCTCCTCTGGCTTCTCACTGGCCACAGGCTGTCAGTGGAAAACAGCTCAGCCATTTGACCCTCACTCCATCCGTGCTGCTTTTCGGCTCTTTTGGGTCCAGACACTGAACACAAGGGGGCGCCAGACAGCCACCCAAACAGACAAGGCCTCCCAGCTTTGTCCCCATTTTCCAGAATTTAGGCTCCCACGTGATCCACGGAGCTTAGATGTTGTGCTAGGTTCTCTACATCTAGAAACGAGGGTTCCTACAGGTGGAGTTCTTCACCCCCAGAAAGGTAATAGGTTTAAAAAGCCAAACGCCATTTCTTGGTGGCATGAACTGGGAATTATGCCTAAAAACAAATCTACCCTGTGTCTCCATTGAAGCGTGCGGGCCATTGTCCTAAACTTTCCTGAAGGGCTGATCAGGACCCTTAGAAACCCAAACTCTCAGGAACCCTCCTGAAAGGTTATTTACTAGATCAACCAGGGAAAGATGTATTCATAGCTCTGGCTCCTAAACTGTGAAGTCTCTGGTGTTTTATTTTATTTTATTGGCTTCTAAGTTCTTTGTGTTACTGTGCAAAGGGCGTTGGGTCAGACTCCTGTGTTGACTCTGCCTGTTCTAATTTTTTTTTTTCACTAGTTTCTTTTATTCTGTAAAGTTGCTTAAATTCTTCTAAAAAATTCTTTAAATCTCCTTTTGAGGAGTAATTTCTTTTTTTCGCCAAGGCTGCTGCTGCTTCTTCTTAATTTGTTTATCCCTCCACATATATTTTTTTTATCATGTAGCCTTTTTTTTTTTTTTTTTACAGTAGGTCCTTGTTAGTTATCTATTTTAAATATAGCAATGTGAACATGTCCATCCCAAACTCCCAATCTATCCCTCCCCCCCACCCTTCCATCCCGGTAACTATAAGTTCGTTCTCTAAGTCTGTGAGTCTATTTCTGTTTTGTAAATAAGTTTATTTGTATCATTTTTTTAAGATTCCACATATAAGCGATATCATATGATATATGTCTTTCTCTCCATATATTTTTAATACAATTTTTTAAGGGTTACACTCCATTTACTTCCTGTTTTAATTTTATCATTTGAGAGATTTGGGGTTTTTTTCAACCGTAGTGTTTTCATCCACTGAATGGGAGCTAAATAACACTATTTGCAGTGTCTGCTGCTGACCTAGGCCAATGGCTGGTAAAGAAAATTTCAGAGAATAACTAACTACATGTACACCTCCACCTTAGCCCCATCTTCTTAGAATAATAATTCTTATTGTTTGTATATTATGGTTTTCATCTCTTTTGATCTTAACACAGATATACCAAGTACCTACCATGAATCAAAGCACTGAGGATATCACCTTGAACAAGACGAGAAACGTGGCCCTCGAGGAACTTACAATCTTTGGAAGGATGCAGTCAGATAAATTGGAAATCACCATGTTAAGGGAGAAGTTTCTTGAAAGAGATACGTAAGATGCTAGGGGAGCCCGTAAGCGGTCTGAGGGAAGCTGAAGGGTGGAATGGCCAGGAGGTAACCAGGGGAAGAAGCTTCCACAGGAGGAAAATCCACACACAAGACTTTGGTGCTCTCAAGAAATGGAAAGACATTTACTGTGGCTGTCGGAGAATCAGGGTGGGGGATTTGGAAAGAGCCTGCTGGCTGCAGAGGGAGACGGGACCTCTGGTTTGAGGTTTGGAGCTCAGTCCCCATCACGGAAGGGCTTTTGTCCCTCCTGTGTCCGGTGCGGGGGAGTAGACACCTTTGGGCGAGTCACCGTCAAACGCCCAGAGGTGGGTGCATCCTTCCTTCCTGACCCAGGGAGGGCCCGGCCGCCCACAATGCTGACCACCTTTCCGTGTGGACAGGGTGGGCTCTGAGGCCGGAAGCCAGGAACGAGTGGGAAGCAGGGAAAGGTGTGACCCAGGAAGAGGTTTGACACTTTCTGAACAAAGGCCCTTTGTTCAGGCCCTTTGTATGGTCTGGAGGGTGGAGGAGAAAGACGAGCCGGCCTGGCCGGACCCAAGTGGGTTCTGAGTGTGAAGTCCGCACACGAGGGGACGCCAACTTGCCTGGGGACACAGAACGCTGAGCCTACAGCGAGGGAGTCTGCAAAGCTCTGGCTGCAGCCTGCTGTCCAGAAATGTATACTTTGGAAAAGTGACCATCTGGGGAGGTCTTAGGCCTTTCTTTGGTCATTCTTCACCCCTTACAGGGCTCTGAGGAGTAGGCAGAGTAGGAGAACAAGAGAGAGGTCATTGCCCCAAACTCTTGTTATATGTATGGATACCCAGACCCTTGAGATGTAGGATAATTTCCCTGTGCCCCATAATCCTTTTTTAAATTCTAATTTTATTTTTATTTTTCTAAAAATTTTAGAAAATTTTCTAATTTTATTTTTATTTTTCTTGACCATGTGCATGGCATGCGGGATCTTAGTACTCCGACCAGGGATTGAACCCGTAACCCCTGCAGTAAATACACGTGGCAGAAAAATGCTTTACAAATGTGAGGGGCTATTGTGATGGTTGGTGAGTCGATTCCCCACCGCGGGACCCTCGAGTCCCATCGGTGGGTACTTTCCCCTTTCACCTTCCGTCTGATTCCTCACATCACTGCCCAGTCCGAAAGTGACAATGGTTCAATGTGTTGTGCTGTGAAAATTTCCACTTAACTACCTGGGGATTTTTGTTTCAGCCCCAAAGAGTGTCAAGGTGAGCGTCTGAGCCTTGGCAGAACTATAGTGGGGGATTCAGCAGCTGCTTTGGAATGTCCTGTAAATCTCGCCACCACGCCTACCCTCGCTCCCCAAGGAATGGCAGTGCCAGCACTACCCAGTCTCTGACAATCTCAGTTCAGGGATGTTGTCTCCCCAGCATGCTTACCTGCAGGCCTGTGATCTCCCGCTGTAACCTCACAGCAGCCCCCGTTGCCTTGGAATAGAGACCAGGGCCTCTGCCTCAAAACACTCCTAGAGAAAATGCTCCAGGACCATGGAAACCCAGTGTTCCAACCTCTTGTCCCACCTTCCGCCCCAAGTCTACACTCCGGGTCCCTCCAGCATCTATGAGGTGATAGGTTACCTGGGCACATTAGGCCCTTGGATTAGGACGGAGGGGCCAGCGCACTGAGAAGCAGCATCGTGCATCTGGCTTTACCCTCAACTTGCTGCATGACCTTGGTCTCTGCGCCTTGCACGTCTCCCAAGGGTAACCGGAGAAGAGAGACAGTCGGTTGGTAAAGCTTCTGCTTGTGATGCTCGTCCCTTTCTCACTGATTCCTCCTCCTTCCACCTGTTCTGGAACCCTACTCCATACACCATCCTCCCACGTCTTTTATATGAGTTACGTCTCCCTTTTGACCAGGTCCATCCCCTGGACCTACAAACACAATTAAATCCACTTATGCTTCCTCCCCAGCCCCTGCTTACAAAACAAAACAAAACAAAACCTCCCCTTGACTATGAACCTTTTCCTTCCTATTGTTTTCAACCAAATTTCTCAATAAGTAGTCATACTTGACTGTTCCCATTTCCTTCCTTTCCTCCCTTCTGTTCAGGGGTCACCTCACGCCATGCCTCATGCTTAGCGGGTGCTCAGATGCTAGGAACTAGGTGGACGGCAGGTGGTAAGGGCACTAAGTTCTCCCTCTTAAAGAGGCTTCCATACAAGGCTCGGTCCTTGGTCCCGGCTCCTCGTGTTTCTCTTTAATGCAGTTCTCTTCCCTCATTTGTTCTGTGTTATCTATTCTTTCCCAGGCTTCTCTCAGATCCCAGTGCTGTGCTCGCTCTACACCATCACCCATGGTGATCCCACCTACTCTCATTGTTTCACTTCCCACCCCTGTACTGATGGCATCGTGGGCATCTAGGTATCTCCAGCCCAGATCTTTCCTCCGTTTTTTTTTTTTTTTTTTTTTTTGCAGTACACGGGCCTCTCCTGCTGCGGAGCACAGGCTCCGGACGTGCAGGCTCAGCAGCCATGGCTTACGGACCCAGCCGCTCCGCAGCTTGTGGGATCCTCCCGGGCCAGGGCACGAACCCGTGTCCCCTGCATCGGCAGGCGGACTCTCAGCCACTGCGCCACCAGGGAAGCCCTTTCCTCCGTTTTTATATTCAACTTCCTATCGGAAACCTCCAGGTGATAGAGGCACCTCCTCTAGGGTTGTCTTGGTGGGTCATGACACCAGCTGCCACGCAAGCATAAAACCTGCCCTGCAGCTCCATCGCATGCCACCTTCCACCACACTCCCTGCTCCACTCCCTCACGGGCCTTGCGCATGACCTTGGAGCTATCGGTGCACCTCCTGCTCTGGGGCCTTTGCACATTCTGTTCCCTCTGCCTGGCTTCTTTATCTCTGAAACCCTAGTATCTGGTATAATGCTTGACGCACAGTAGGTACCCACTAAATGCTGGTTAAGTTGACTACTGGAAGGAAGGAAGGAAGGAAGGAGGAAAGGGAGGGAAGAGAGTGAGGGAGGGAGGAAAGAAAGCAGGTCAAAAGCGAGCTGAGTGAAGCCCACACATTCTTTGCCTTCAGCAGAATTCTGTCTCTTTCAAAGACATATACTCTTAGACATGAGTTGTTTTTTTTAAAAAAAAGGAGTCCAGACATCATGGCACAGGAAAAGAGAGGTTTGCCTTCCTTCTGCAGGAGCCATGGGATGAATGCAGGGGCCTTCCTGTTGGCTTTTACATCCAACCTTCAAGGTCAACATTAAACGTGTGACACTTGTCGGGCTCACACCTTTGCAGGGAGCGTTACAGCCCACACACTGCCTTGTTGATCAGGCAGGAGAACTCTGTGAGATAGGTGCTACTGTCACCAGTTTACACTGATGAGAAAACTGTCACCAACTTGAGTCTTCGGGTTCTAAGTTGGGAAGATTTTTCCTTCTAACCCTGGCTGTAGAGGGTTATGGAGAATGATAAGGAATTTTTAGCCCCGGTGGCGAGATTTCAGCATGCCCCTAGGGAAAGAATCACGAGAGACAGCTCCAGCTAGGGAGGACCTAAGTTTAGTAGCAAAAGCTATATCCCACTGGGGAACTCGGACATCCCAGACTCAGAGGCCCACTTGACAAATTTCTGACTCAGGGCTGCAGGGTGATGCTACCCCTTGATGTGTGTCAGGGTCCTATCCGTAAAAAGATTTGCTCCCCCAGATCTCACTGCCAGGGAGCTCAGCCCTGTGTTCTGGGTTCAAGGCCAAGTACACGACCAAGCCAGTCTTGGAATCCTGTTTCTTCAGACCTTTAAGTACAGCATCAGTCAGGGGCTAGTCAGAAAACAAAAACCTGTTTCTAGGTATTTCAACAGAGAGGCTTTAATGGAAGGACTTGCTTTTCTAGGCGTTGGAGGCTGTAAGAAAGAGTGCAGAGGAGCACTGCGGTAACCCTGAGACAGTAACTGTGGAAGAAACCACCATTCGTAGGACTGGGGAAGAAAAGGAAGAGGCTGGAGTCATCAGAACTTTGACATTGGAGGAGGGGCCCAGGGAGCTGGGGCTTGGACCTCCAAGGTGATGGTGCCTCCTGGCTGCTGCTGGTATATCTGAGGGGCACAGGAGGCTGGTTCCGGGACTGCTGGTCTCTGGATCACCTGCTGCTGAGGCAACATTGACAAGAACCACATGCAACAAGAGGAAGGCCCTGTACCATCCTCCAGCCTTCTACCCCCTGTCACATGGCCCACTCAACAGTCCCTCATAGAAGCCCAAACCGTTAAGCAGCTTGAAAACCTGTCCTCTCACCCTGATGAGTGACTGAGGTTCATCTATTCATTTATTTTCATGCACTGAATCTGTGTAGGTAAAGGTTAGCAGAGTAGGCTCAGGAGACAGACTGCTGACATTCAAAGACCTGTTCCACCTCTGAATTTGGCGTGGACTTCACCTCTCTCCGCCTCTCCTCCTAGGTGTGTTGTGTGATCTACGTAACACAATGCCCATATAGCACTCAGACAAACATTCTCCATTACCACCTGACCATCACTGCTCCCCTGCCAGGCATGGCTCCAGGCTCCGAGGATACCTAGGGGTCAAGACAGGTGGGTCTCCGCCCTCTTGGATGTTATAGTTTTCTGGGAATGGTTTCAATGTAATGAGCTTACTTTCTCAGCAAGTGACAAAGCTCTCCCACCCCATCTACCCTATCTTCCTGCCTGGATCATTTTCTGCTCTTCCTCTTCCAAAATCCTTAGTGATGAGCAAAGGGCAAGGTTCTGGAATGCCCTGAGGGGCAGGAAGTAATCCCAGTTCCTCTCTCCCCTCCTGGGTTCCCTGCTAGGCGCTTATTCACTGATTCCTGGGCTTGTTCTTATAGATTTGTTCTCCCGGCCTGTTGGCCACTGTCCCTCTTGTGGGGCCTCCATGCACTTTAATTCAGCCCAAGAGGCCCCCAGGTTGTGAGACCATGAGGACCAGCTTCCAGCCTCCTACACTCTGAAGTTCTGGATGGTCTGAGGGTCCCCCAGAGCCCCTGGGATAATAGGTAAGAAGTCTGGCTTCTTTGCATGCTCTTGCCTTAGATCAGCCCAGAGGGTAGGAGGGTTCAGCCCTATTTTTTCATGTCCAACGGGTAGAGAGGGCTGGCAGGGACAAAGGGAAGGAGACAGAGTGGAGATAAGGAGGGTTCTCCTGGATTAGTCTCTAGGTGGGAAAGAACCAAACTTGGCTGGTATTTTTCCAAGATTGGACTTAAAAAAAAGAGGAAAGAGGGGAAGGAGGAAGGGAGGAAGGGCTACTTTCAGTATTCACCCCCCTTCTCCCAGGAGTCAACGCTTCCGAACAAGACTGACAGCCAGCATGGTGGGAGGGGCTCACTCTGGAGCCAGGCTGAGCTCTCTAACTGCGTCTTCTCATTCAGTTCTCCTAACAGCACATTATCCCCATTTTACAGATGGAGAGATGAGAGTAGAGACTGTCTGTAACTTTGCCCAAGGCTGCACTGGGGCAGAATTGAGACTCAAGGTGAGGGCTCCCGGATATCCCGGCACTGCCCCTGGCAACGTATGGTTATTCCAGATGGACAGTCAGACCCTTCTCTGAGGGCGAATGTGTCTTCACATCACCTACCAAGCATGGGTGCGTTGCGAAGCCCACTTCAGAAGCCCCTCTGGGTTTTCGTTTGGTTGGGGCTGAATTTTTCCTTTTTTATGATTTTCTTTAGCCAGAGAATGAACGGAATTACATTGTATTTCTCCCCCCTTCCACGTTGGTTTATCCCCCTCCACTCTCTCGATTTCCATCCATCCGCACTCCCTTTCTGCGCAGTCTTTGCTGCTCGGGTGTCTCCTCCTCTGTCCTCGGTCTCCTCCCATTGCCTTGCTGGTTTTTATTTCCACCCCTTGCTGATGCCCCTGCTCTTCTCAGCCCCTTCCCCAGTCCCCTCCACTCCTGCCCAAGACAGCAGACCCCTCCCCTGCACCTCTCTCCCACCCACTCACCCTGAGTTTTCCCTCCTCTCTACCTCCGCCCCCCCCCCCCGTCACTCCTTTGGCTGGTCGCCCCTCCCTGCATCCCTGCGTCGTCCTTAGCGTCGCCTGCATGACTGCTCTGGTTCTTTATCCCATCTTCCCCTCAAAGGCATTCGCAGCTCGGCTGTTATTCTTGTATTAGCACTGAACCCATTAAAGCTAATTTGTTTGCCCTAATCTTCATTTATTTTTCCCTAGTTGATATTAGATTTCCCTCTCTATTGCTCCGGCATGATTTTCTCTTTGTCTTCCTAACGGGCCCCCCCCCCGACCTCCTCTCTTCTTCTATTAATCTGGTTGGCTTTACTGGTTTCAAGGCCTTTCTCCACCTCCCTCAGCCCTTAGATTAACTCTGTCACTTCCCTCCCAGGAAGGGACCCAGGGAGTGGATTTCCAGGGCTGGCGCTGCTGTAAATGTCCGTGGATCTCTAAGCTGCCTCAGAAAAGTACTTGATGAGAGGCCCTGACTTGTCCCGAAAGTCTGGAAGGTTCGGAAATGAGGGGGCTGAAGAGCTGGCAGCAAGCGGGACGAGATGTGCTGTGTTCTGAGCCCTGAGGGGTCACCCAGCCCAAGGCTTCCCAGGCTGGGCTACCCTCTGGGGCTGTCGCAAAGATTTCTGGAGGGTTCTGCAAGCTTCTCAGATCCCATAGATTGTACCAGGACGCCAAACTGCATCGGGCCACTTTCTCCCTGTGACTAATATTGGGCACCATCTCTCCTCCATCCCTGTTTCCCAGACTGGAGACATACTCCCTCCTCTTCCGGAAGAGGGGAAGGCTTCTCTCTGCGGATGTGGCTTTGGGGCGGCTAAAACGCATCCCGCATCCCGGCCACCATGTTTCCCAGGACAGAAGCCTCTCAGGACCACCTCTCAGGAACCTGCACTATCCCCTACCTGCTTCTCCACTGACCCCCCTGGTTCACAGCACTCCATCTGAGGGTCGTTATTGGCCTTTCTTGGGGCCAGTGCTCTGCCTGTCCCCTGGACGCCTAGCTCCTCGAGGGCAGGTGCAGTGTCCTATCTGACTGTATAAGCTTGCATCGCGGACAGGAGAGCGGTGCTTCCCGGGGCATTCAGAAACTTTCCACCTCTGGTCACTTCAACCATAATCTCTTGCCATGGTGTCTGTGTTTTTAAAAAATTTCCTCTGGTGATTGCCCAGAGTCTATGTCCTCTCATTAGATGGTCAACAAATACTTATTGAAAGCATGAATTAACTGATTAAATGCGAACTTCCAGTCAAAGGCTGCAAATGGAACTTGCCAGTGCTTTCTGGAGGTTTCCTAGAGGTCATTCTTGACTCCTTCCCTCCCACTGAGCCTCTTAGATGCCTCCAGACTCCTGGCATCACGCACCCGGGGCTGCAGTGGGAAGGGCCAGGGCCTCTGCATCTGGGGGAGAGTGGGCATGAGGCAGGTGTGTCAGCACCCACTGAACCTGCCCTTGGAATCCCAGCATCTTCACAAATCACTGTGCTGTACCTTCAACTCCCCCTGGGGTCAGAGGCCTGTGGATATTAATGCTGGGTTTTTTTTAAATGATTCTATATTAAAGCAATTTTCAGTTCATTAGATTTCAATTCAACGAGCTCCCACTCTACGTCTAATAATATTCCAGGCTACATGTATGTGGGGAGATGGTTTCTGACTAGAAGACGGCGTGCTCGCCCTTGAGGAACTTACAGGTTAATCACCCCTGACACCTTATAGAACCTCAAAGCATTAAAATCCATTCAGAAGCACTATCTCCTTCAATTCTTTTCACAACCCCATGGAATACCCATGGGGTGTGTGCGCACATTTCTGTGTGTATGAGTGTGTGTGTGTGGGTGTGTGTCCCTGTCCCTGTGTGTGTGTGTGTGTGTGTGTCTGTTCCTGTCCCTGTGTGTGTGTGTGTGTGTGTCTGTTCCTGTCCCTGTGTGTGTGTGTGTGTGTGTCTGTTCCTATACCTGCGTGTGTGTGTGTCTGTTCCTGTCCCTGTGTGTGTGTGTGTGTGTGTGTGTGTGTCTGTTCCTGTCCCTGTGTGTGTGTGTCTGTTCCTATACCTGCGTGTGTGTGTGTCTGTTCCTATACCTGCGTGTGTGTGTGTCTGTTCCTATACCTGCGTGTGTGTGTGTCTGTTCCTGTCCCTGTGTGTGTGTGTGTGTCTGTTCCTGTCCGTGTGTGTGTATGTGTGTGTTCCTGTCCCTGTGTGTGTGTGTGTGTGTCTGTTCCTGTCCGTGTGTGTGTATGTGTGTGTTCCTGTCCCTGTGTGTGTGTCTGTTCCTGTCCCTGTGTGTATGTGTCCGTGTCTGTTCCTGTCCCTGTGTGTGTGTGTGTCTGTTCCTGTCCCTGTGTGTGTGTGTGTGTGTCTGTTCCTGTCCGTGTGTGTGTATGTGTGTGTTCCTGTCCCTGTGTGTGTGTGCCTGTCCCTGTGTGTGTCTGTTCCTGCCCCTGTGTGTGTGTCTGTTCCTGTCCCTGTGTGTGTGTGTGTCTGTTCCTGTCCGTGTGTGTCTGTTCCTGTCCCTGTGTGTGTGTGTGTCTGTCTGTCTGTTCCTGTACCTGTGTGTGTGTGTCTGTTCCTGTCCCTGTGTGGTGTGTGCCTGTCCCTGTGTGTGTGTGTGTGTCTGTTCCTGCCCCTGTGTGTGTGTGTGTGTCTGTTCCTGTCCGTGTGTGTGTGTGTGTGTGTGTCTGTTCCTGTCCGTGTGTGTCTGTTCCTGTCCCTGTGTGTGTGTGTGTCTGTCTGTCTGTTCCTGTCCCTGTGTGTGTGTGTCTGTTCCTGTCCCTGTGTGTGTGTGTCTGTTCCTGTCCCTGTGTGTGTGTCTGTCTGTCTGTTCCTGTCCATGTGCGTGTGTGTGTGTGTGTGTGTGTGGTGGGTATGGAGCCCTCAGCCCTGGTGCGGGGGCAGGAGGGGGGCCTGGCCACCCTGTGGAGCCAAACAGGTAGGAACAAATGAAGAACAACTGTCCTTGTGAGCCTGACACACTGAGCAAAATCTGTGACAAAACTGCACGTCTGTGGCTTCCACACCTGTCGACAGCTGGTTCCCCAGAACCGGGCATGGTAGCAAAGCGGATTATACACTGTAAAGCCACTCAGGGCTGCCTGAGAAACAGGAAGGCCCAGAGGAGCAGGATCAGCCTGCAGGCTGTGGTTTCAGGGAGGAAACGGGGCGCGGGAGGCTGAGAGCTGGGAGACCTGGGTCCTGGCCGCTCTGGGACCCTCCTGTCTGTGCCTCAGTTTCCTCATCCAGCTTGAAGGGCACAGATCATCTCTACTGTCCCTTTAGTCCTAATATCCACACCTGCGGGACTGCCCTCAGGTCTGGGAATAGAGGCCAGGAACTACCAGAAGGGGTGCAGATAGAGCTCTGTGGGGGGACTTTGGGCAACTTTTCCATGGAGGAAACTCCCAGGGGGTGGCCCTGAGGCCACCTGTAGAAAGACGAGGGACGTGGCACACAATGGGCCCTCGGACTGTGTGTGACCTGCATGACAGTGGAGAGAGATGCTCTGATGATGGACGATTGAGGGGACGTGTACGTGTGCAAGGCTGCGGGGCATGTCTGAGAGGGTCCCTAGCCAGGAAGGGGAGGCCACCTGCCTGATGCCACAGACTCAGTCCATGGCAGAGCCAGGGCAGAGCTCACCTTTTCTGACCCAAGTTCCCATTCATTCCTCATCCCAGGGGGGCCCGTTGGGACCTCAGTGCCATCTCAACTGGGGCCATCTTGGCCACAGTGAAGGAAAACGGTGGTGGGGTTGGATAGAATGTGTTCCGTGCCCAGGCGCACCCCGGAAGAGCCCTGATCCTCTTATCAGTTTGCTTGTCATTTGATTTTCTTCTGTGGTGAACCCAGTCTTGAAGCTCTTTTCTGGGGGTTCTGGGTCTGGGAAGCAGAGTCCCTTCCTCTGTGGAAGCATGGGGCTGTGAGAAACAAGAAGGGCTCTCGAGAACACGTGTCACTTCTCCTCTCTCTGTCGGTCCCAAACCAGGGCTTCTACAGCTGAGCTAGACCCATCACTTGCAACACTCAGATTGTTATACATTGAATTGAGTCCCCCCAAAACTCACACGTGGAAGTCCTAAGCCCCTGTGCTTCGGAATGTGACCTTATATGGAAATAGGGTCTTTGCAGATGATTGAGTTAAGATGGGGTCATTAGCGTGGGCCCTAATTCAACGTGGCTGTGAACTTTTAAAAGGGGGAATTTGGACACAGAGAGAGATACACAGGGAGGGAGAATGCTACGTGAAGACTGGAGTTATGCGGTCACAAGCCAGGGAACACCAGCGACGGCCAGCATATCACCAGATGCTAGGGGAGCACAGAACAGATTCCCCCTCTCAGCCCTCAGGAGGAACCGACCCTGCCAACACCTTGTTCTCAGACCTCCAGCCTCCAGAACCCTGTGACAATACATGCCTGTTGTGTGGCCCCCTAGTTTGTGGTACTTTGTTACGGCAGCCCCAGCAAACGCATGCACAGATTAACGAAGTTCTAGCTCAGAGCTGGGCACAGGAGGTTTGGGGAAGCCCCCTTGGGCTCCTCTCCTGGAGCCTCTCCTTGGAGTCACTCCGCCCCTCCAAGTGACTGTCCAGTATAAGGCAACCTCTGTCACAGGCAAAGAGCAATCACTTTCTAACATCTGACCCTCTCTAGGTGCACCTGCTTCCCTTGACACCGCCATCCTCCCACAGAGCCGCCATCCTGCTCCATTTCCGATCTTTCCGTCAAGCGGCAAATTCCTCTTTAATGCAAGAGCATCAACACATCACACGGCAAAGCGTCCTGTAGGCGTCCATCACTCTTGCCCAGCCAGGCCGTGTTTACCCCAAGTCCACCAGGACTTCCAGGCTTCTCCTCCTTTCATGAACTTTCTGGATCCAGTCTAAAGGTTGGTTATGAACTCACCCAACATTTGCAGTGCCCTTTCAAAGTGCTGTCAGGTAAGTGATTCTGAAATTCAATTCAGCAAATATCAATTGGGCCTTGGCTGTACTGGGGACGGATCTTCACAATCATTCTATGGCAGGGGGAGGGCCTGGCACTTTGAACCCATCTTGTATATGAAGACACCATCTTGGAAGGTTAACGGCTGTGCACAGCCAGTTATGAGCAGACCCGAGAGTGCACCTGAGTTCGACCCACTCCGTCTACTGCCAGATGGGAAATCTCTGGGTGGAGGGGGTGCTGGGCAGGGAGAAGGGCTGTCTCTTCAGAAGGCTGGCATGAGAGGCTCCACGTGGGATTGACCTGTGGTTGGGACTCAAGGTGGGCTGACTCCAGATCCATGGTTCCCCGATGCTGATCTACAGCAGAATCACAGGGAGCCTGTGAAGGACGCAGATTCCAGGACCCCACATTGGTTAACAGAGCTCCAGGAGCTTCTGATGCTAGAGACCACACTTGAGAAATATTTGTATAAAGCTAATTTTCAAAAAGGTTCTTTCATTTAGCAAATATTTATTAAGCATCTAGCATGTATCTACTGTGTGCCAGATATCGTTTGGGGAATTTTATCCCCAATCTACAGAAGTTTGTAACTCTTGGTCCTCACAGATGGATCCTGAATCTGGTCAACCACCAAGCTGATACCCAGTGTCCACCGGGAAGGCCCACTACCAGGTGAGTTTTGCCCAGGCCTGCCAGTGTTTGCCACCCCCAGTGGTCACGTCTGCCCAGCCTTGCTACCCTGTATTGGAGCCCAGGCCGGCAAGATGCCCCAGGACCAGGGAGGCGTCCTGGTGGGGCAGCCTGGGCCTCAATGGCTGCCTCGGTGTCCCTAAATGGCTTCTATCCTTCTTTCCTCAGTCCCATAATGACCACTTATTATAAAGAAAATAAGAGTAGTTACAGCAATATCATGGGAAAAGATCAAGTGTATTTCTCGTTGGGAAAACTTCATTTACAAAATTCAAGTGTACACGTTAGGTTAACTAGTAAGACAGTGAAACATGTTATTGGAGAATTATGTGAAAACTACCATCACGGAGATTTACGGACCCCTCACTAGGTCATTAAAAGTGAGGGTACCAGAGAGGGTCTGGTTAAGGAAGTAGAACCTGAACAGGGCTTTGTCAAGGGGGTGGGGATGGAGACGAGGTTCCAGGCAGCTGCCACGGAAGGGACAAAGGCACAGAGGTGGCGATGTACATGCTGTGTTTTGGAAACAAGACTACTTAGCTGGAACATGGGTTTGCATACGGAAATAGTGGGAAATAGGGTCAGGGGGGTGGGATCGAAACTCCTCGGGTCGTACACCAGCGGTTTGCCCACAAATGCCTGTTAATGATTGGATTAAGAGGAAGGGCAAGCAGGACTCTAAGATTATTTCGGAAAATCACCAGGCTCAGATTCTCTGGAACAGAGTGGGGAAAGGTGGGAAATCAGAACGTTTTGATAATGTAAATCATCTAGCAATCACAGATTATTGCCAAGTTGTTCCACTCAATAAAAGCACCACAGAGCCCAAAGAGGACAGTCAGTGGGTACACAGCTCTAGCAAGAGAACTAAAAGGAATACGGAAGTCAGCGACAAGGGAAGTGTGAAGGCGAGCTGGCTGGGAGTGGCAGTTTCCACGCACAGTGAGCAAACGGCCCCGCCACATGCACGCTGAGTGCACTTGACCCAGGCTTCCTGATGACAGGGTTAGGGGGGACCTCTTCATCTGGCCTCTCTGGTCTAAGTCCCCCACAGTGTGTCTGAGCCCCAACTGTCTTCCCATTGCTGTCCCCTCGGCCCATTGCTGTCTCCCGTGTTTCCAGGACCCTGGGCCCTGGAACCTGCCCACACTCCTAGGATGTCACATCTCTGCCCTTACTGGTTCCTCCTGAGTCCCCTGCTGGATTCCTGCCCCTGTCTCAGGTCAGCTCCCCCTACCCCACCCCATTCACAGCCCAGCTCGTCTCCCTGTCCCACTAGCTCAGCATTTTGTGTCTCTCTGGACTGAAGTCTTTCCTTTCTCTCCCCACTTGTGACTAAAAGTCCAATCTGCTTTCCTCTCTCTCTAGAATGTCAGCATGAAAGCAGAAGCATGGTCTCTTTAGCCCTGTAACTCCATGCCTGCCATACCGAAGGGCTCGGTGGATGTTTACTTACTGAACTGAATATTAGGGGAATGATGCCCTTTGAGACAACTTGGAGTTAGAAACTCCAGGCTTCTGTGGCCAGGGGATGCATGACTGGGGACAGCACGTCATAAGAACTGGAAGTAACCGAGCATGGTTGAGGGGGTGCGTTGAGAGACGTGCACTGGGCACTGCCAGGCTGGTGCAGGTGTGCCAAGGAGTTAAACCCAGAGACCAAAGGGACACCCGGTGCTTCCTTAGGAGCTGGAGTAAAACCTGAGGTGATGCAGGCACAGCGTCCAGATGGAGCACCCATTTGGGAGAGAAAGAGGCCAGGAGGAGAGGAGACAGGTTCATCACAGGACAGTAGAGGTCAGGGAATAGTAGCATCTCTGGATAGTGGACCAAGTGGTTTGCGCATCTGAGTTGGAGAAAGATAAATCATGATTTCTATGGCTGGTGTTATGGGCTGAATGTTTGTATCCCCCAAATTCATACGTTGAAGCCTTAACCCTTACTGCGATAGTATTTGGAGGTAGGACTTTTGAGAGTTGATTAAGGTTAGAGGAGGTCATGAGGGTGGGACGCTCATGATGGGATTAGTGCCCTTATAAGAAGAGGAAGAGACAACACAGCTCTCTTTCTCTCCAGGCTCATGCACTGAGGAAAGCCCATATGAGGACACAGTGAGAAGGCAGCTGTCTGCAAGCCAGGGAGAGAGCCCTCATCAGAACCTGACCATGCTGGCACCCTCACTTTGGACTTCTAGCCTCCAGAGCTAGAGAAATAAATGCCTGTATTTTAAGCCAACCAGTCTGTGGCATTTTGTCATAACAGCCTGAGTTGAATAAGACATGTGACTGGGATGGAAATTTCAGAGGTGACAGGATCTTCAGAGAAAATCTCAGGCAGAGATGTTTTGGCTCTAGGTATGCATGAAGGAAGCTGAGAATGAGACAAAGGGGCAACTGCTCAGAGTGTGATGGGTGAGTGGATGCAGACCCAGTGAAGCTGAGTGTCAGGAGACCCGGATCCAGTAGCCCACCTTTTCTGTGTATGTCTTTACAACCCACAAAGCAACTGGGTTCCTTAAATGATTGACGCTCACGTGCTATATTGGACCATGTGCCTGGGAAGAAGGGGGTTTTTCGGGAAAGTAAAGATGAGAGGAGGGGGCACAGGGATGTGGCTCCTTTCTTTGGATGGTGGCAACATAAATTCTCCATGATGGAAATGCTCTGGATGCCTTCTGACGCAGGCATGGGGACCTCATCATTTCACAGAATTGGGGCATCACAGCCACTATGTGGACATCAGGCAATTCCAGCCTCACATGCAGTCCAGCTGTTCCCAGGGCACAGGGCATCTAGAGGGTCCCACAAAGTGTTCTGCTGAGAACACCACAAAACAGTAAGCTCAATATAGCGAAAATCAGAATGTGCTGCTAAATCCAATCTTAGGTCCCAAGGAAAACACGCGGTAGTGGCCATCATATAAGGAAAAAAAATACATCTTTAGCTCAAAGGTATTTTATCCACAAATGTACTTTTTCCTGCCACCATTACTCTGTTTCACTATATCAATGAGTGGACACCTCTGCCCGCTAGACAGGAAAACATTGTTTGAGAATCACTGATTTATGCAAGTTATACAAGTATTTGTTGATCAAACGCACAAGTATTCCTGATGCACCACGTTGTGCGTGACGATCCGTTCCCACAGTGCTGCAACAAGCATGGCATCGTGTGTCCACAAGACTGCGGTTCCCGCTCACGTTTCCCCCGTGGGTTTAGTGCACGGGCGTGCCTGTTCCTAAAGACGCTGGGCAGAGCTTCCAGGGATTTGGAGTGAGGACATTCCCGTGGTCTGAGCCGAGGACCCCACTGGTGACAGCCCTCAGCCACCTGCCTTCCGTGTTGCAATCCTCGGTGGACCAACAGGCCAGATTCTAGAACAGGCAGGTCCTGCTGCTGTTGTCTGCCCTCTTGGTAACTCTGTCCCCATCTGGGAAGAGTCACCATAAACCCCAGAGCCCAAGTGTTGCCAGTGGCTCCCACACTGGCCAGACAGGTAACCTGTCCCTGGGTCTCATTTGAAAACAAGGTCTCTGCCGGGCCCCATGGCTACCGACATCCCATAACTTAAGTGGGGGGCCTGCAGGAGTCATGGCTGGACAGGGAGTTTCTCTGCCCAGACCTCGAACCGTAGGTTTCAAGAACAGGGAGGTCACAAGTCAGTGACCCCATGCTAGACTGACTACAGTTGATTCCCAAGACAGAGCAGGTGCCCCGGACCTCTGGGACCTTGCTTTCCCTACTATGTCCAGTGTCGTGGACTCAGTCTGGGATCATCAGCTGCTCCTATAGTTTCATGGCTGTGTCTCTCGGGGTGTCTGAGAGTATGGACTTCTTTGGCCGCCTTTTTTATCGCCCCCAGACCAAGGACAGTGTTCCGTGCACACGCGTGTGTTTATGTGTGTGAAAGGGTGAGTCTTATATGCACATGGGCATGTGTGTGTGTGTGTCACCCACGTGTGTATGAATGTGTGTGTAACTGGGTAGGTGGGTGTGTGTATCACAGAACGCAGACCAGGGTGAGGACAGCCAGGCATCCAGGGTACAAAATTTAAGGAGGCGCCTACTTTCAGGGCCTATCCTGCCCCTTAATGAGCCCGAGAGTGGGGGGCTCCTTAAATTTTGCACCCTGGGTGGCTTTGTCCCGCACCCTTGACCCAGCCTTTGTTGTGTGTATGTGTGAACGTGTGAGAGTGTATCTCTGTATGTTGGTGTGTATGGAAGCGTGTGTTGTGTATGTATGTGCATACGTTTGAGTGTGTGTATGAGTGTATATGTGTGTGCACTTGTGTCTGTGTGTCTGGGCAGTTCTTACTGGGCTTTTCCATTTCCGTCAGCAGCTGTAGGGGCCCCTTCTCATCCGCCTGGGTCAGCCTTCCCTCTACCCCGTGCCACCCACTGAAAGGCAGCACCCTGTCTCAGAGAGCCCTGGTTATACTCATGGGGTCTGGGGCAAGGCACAGCTCTCCCGGTCTCAGTTTCCTTGTTGGTAAAATGTGGTGTCAGGGCCTCACCTTTTCTGGCCTTGAACGACGCCGGGTCTAGGTAGACTACTTGGTGTAATGAAACCTATAAGGCTCCTGTGACACGTGAGACTCAAGTCTAGAAGGCGAGAGGCACAGAGATGAACATTCCTACACAAAGTAGGCTGCAAAACATGCCATAAAAATAAAGTGCTAGGGCTTCCCTGGTGGCGCAGTGGTTGAGAGTGCGCCTGCCAATGCAGGGGACGCGGGTTCGTGCCCCAGTCCGGGAAGATCCCACATGCCGCGGAGCGGCTGGGCCCGTGAGCCATGGCCACTGAGCCTGCGCGTCCAGAGCCTGTGCTCCCCAACGGGAGAGGCCATGACAGTGAGAGGCCCGCGTACCACCAAAATAAATAAATAAAGTGCTAGGGACCTTGGGGAGGAGGAAAGGAATCCAGGAAGGCTTTAGGGGGAGGTGGCATTGAGCAGGGCGGGCTGAGGATAGCTGGGCTGTCTGCATCACAGGCATGAGGTCTGTTGGGCCTCCCAGCAGGCTGCTGAGCCAGGGGCCACGGGTCCACTTCACCAGCGAGGGAAACGGCTCCTGAGGTCACACGGGTGCATGTGGTTGAATGGGAATTCAAAACCACATGTGTTGGACTCTCAAGGCCCCACCTCTTCAGCCACCTCCATCCAGGGGGAAAGAGGCTCCCGGGCCTCAAGATGGGCAACATCTACACGGGGCAGACCGATGAACACACACAAAACAGTCTGCAAACCATAGAAGGCTGTGTGCAATGCTGTGTGCAATCGCGTGTACACGGCGGGACAGCGAGTGACTTCCAGGGAGGCGGGGACAGAGAACCGTGTGGGCGGGGGCATGACGCGCTCCTGCCCCGGCTCTCCCGGAGAGGTGGACGCCTTCCAGCCAACCCGACCCAGCCAGGCTCCGAGGAAAGCAACTGTGACAAAGCAGTCAGGGCAGCGACTGCGTGGCTGCAAGCAAGACCGTGAAGCGGGGGACACTCACGAGAGGGTGAATCCCGAGGCCCCAGGGCAGGCCTGTCTCGGCTGGGGGTACCTGTCCAACCGGCTCTGAGGCCAGCAGGAGACAAGGGGCTTGTAGGGCTCTGGATCTCTGGGACACTGTCATATCACCAGAGAGCACGGGGACTGGAAGGACACAGGCCTTGTCACACTGGCTAAAGGGAGACGCCTTATACAAAGTCTGCAAATCTCTGGAGACACGGGGATTAAGCAGTGACTGGGTCCAGCAAGGGTTCTGACCTGGCCCAAGTGGGCACATCTCCACGGCACGTACACCTACAATTCTGCAACGTTCTGCCAGCCATTTGGAGCCCCGGTGTAGACCATCGTGGAGTTGGCTGATCCAACACGGCCTCACCTGCTGCCCTTCTGGAACAGTGAGTGATACAGTGATATCCAGAACACTGTGATAAATGGCCTTTGGTGCTCCCACCACCTGGGTTGTTAGCTTGCAGTCCTCGTCCTGCCACTGAATTGTTTTGTCTGATTATCTCCCCTCTCGGCGCTGTGGGTCTGCTGCCTTTGAAAGAGAATCACAAGACTTCAGCTCCCTGCCCTGAGAAGGTGCCTCTCACCCCTGTCATTTACCTGGAATAGCCTGGCAGTGGACGCCACCATCACTGGTGTGATGCCCTGCACACAGCAGGTGGCATCCGTGAGGGTCTGTGAAATTGAATGAAACCGCTCACCCTCAGATTCCAGCTTGACTTCACCTCCTCTCCTGCCCCAGCCTCCTCCCTCCCAGCCTCTTCCTCCAATTGGAAGTCACAGCCAGGCGCCCGAGGACGTGTCAGGAGATCACCCCATTCCTGCCACCTCCATTTCGACAGTCATCAAGAACAGTCTCAGGTTCGAGGGAAAGAGCAAAACAGAGCTGGAGTCAGGGATTTGATGCTCAGCTAATGCCAGGCTTTTAAATGTCAACCAGGGTTTGCTATCGTGCCAAAGCTGGATTATTATTACACAAAGTTGGAAAATAAATATAGGACAGGACGTAGGGGTGGGGCTGGAAGGTAGGAGAGAGAAGAAGACAGAAGAATTGTGGATTTTTATTTTTTTTAAATAGACATACGGTTCTGTGTCAATTAAGAACCAGTACACAAGGCACATCTCCCTGTGGTCCTGTCTCAGCTACACACATAACATAGATGCATGCCCACTCTAGCTCATCTTTCCTAAGACCAATTCTACCAAAACCCTAGAAGGTTCTGGATTGCAACCTAAAGTCCACGGGCAGCCCATTCTATCATGAGCCTACTGTTTCCCCTGTGATTGGGTTTTCTGGTAAAATGAAATAAGGAATCCTTTTCCAGACTGGGCTGGCGTAGCAGGTGATCATCGCCCCAGGGCTCTGAGTTAGCACTTCCCATGAATTCTTTCACTGAATCCAACACCCCTAGGTTGTAGGTCTATTATTTTATCCAGGTGGAATATTAAAAGGTCTGTCCTAAATCTTAACTGGAGCAAAATTTTGACACTGGTTTTCAAGTTCCTAATGGAGAGTTTCAGAGGAAATACTGAGACCATGGAATGTTTGGACATCTGTGCTGGAGAATTTGGGGAGACCCTCCTCCCTGGGGACCCCTGTACTGGAGCAGGGAAAAATTCTTGAGTAGCTGCTATGTGCCAGAGGAGGATGCTGGTTTCACTTTCAGTGTTGCCTAGAAACCCTGCAATATCCCCGTGTTTTATACAGAGGAAACTCAAGCCCAGAGAGACAACTGACTTGCCTAACGTCACACAGGGAGAAAGCAGTGAGGTGTGGTTCACAGGTAAACCCTCTGAGGCAGAGCCCCTCCTGCTGCCTGCAGAGATGGAGAGGCGGCCGCAGGGCCTGGTTCACAGTGACCTCAAAAGTCTCTCGCCCTCTTGATGCCTCACAGGCTGCCCCTGAGTTGATCAGAGGAATAATAGTTCTTCCAGAGAAGCTGAGGAATCCAACGCAACACGTGCGGTGGGCAAACACGCAGTTCACACGATGACGGTAGATTAAGCTGTTTCTCTTAAGTGCGTCACCCAACCAGCTCCCGACTCCTCTGCTGTGCTGGTCTGACAGCAACAATACGTGGCAGTGGACTAATTAGCACTAATGACTCAGGTCACTCCAAGGCCACTTAGGGAAACAAGTGCAGAAGAGAACACGGATGAGCACTGGGGCTGAGGACGGGAGAAGAAAGAACAGTTTAAAAAGAAGGAAGGGAAAGAGTGGTCTTTCTCTCTCCATCTCTTTCTCTGCTTAAATCAAAGATGGGTTTGCATCCAAGAAATGCAACCAGCCAGGAGCTGGGGGGCTACTGTCCACAGCCTAAAGGGGCAACAGGAAAATTTACCCCCTTTCCAGGCACTGGTACAAGTGGAACCTCGGTCGAGGTGCCAAAGGAGCAGACGACTTGATTTTGAACCCCTGAGTGAGAGGGACCCCCAGGAAGCAGCAGAGGGAATGAACCTAAACTTGGGGAAATGAGATCCAGCACCTCAAGTGCTCCCCACTTGCTGCCTGTGGGTGGGGCACCTGGCGACAGCCCCTGACTTCACGGGCGGGTCTTCCCAGTAACGCTGGAGCTGTTTCCATCACACCCACTAACTCCAAAGTCTCTGAAATGCACCCAGTCAGGGAGGCCCAGTGTGGTTTGGAGATACCAAGGGAGTATAGTATACCTGCTGGCCTACAATTTATTGAGGTGCCTGTGGGTAACTGCTTTTTTTTTTTTGGTGCAGGTGGAAACACAGCATCCTGGGGGGATGTGTTGAAAGAAAGCTCCCTCTCTCTGCATTTTCTAGTGGCTGACCATCTCCTTCCACCTCACAGGACCTCCAGGAGGGACACCAGATAGGAACCACTGCTCCCATTTTGCAGATGGGAAGACTGAGACAGCCTGTTTTCATTGAGCTGGAGCCTTAGGGACACTGATGAAGAAACCAAGCTGACAGACTGAAGGTCCTGCCTGTTGCTATCGGCAGGAGTCCTTGAACCTCCTCACCAAGGATGCTGGCCCGAGTTCCCAATGGAGCTGCAAGCGTGAACCCATCTAGTGCTACAGGGAGTTTTGATGAGCTGGCCTTTGGGAAGGGGGGCAGTGGAAAGGCAGCTGGAGTCAGATCAGTCTCACTGAGCATCAGTTCTCTTCTCTGCTGTAAAAACGTCCATAACAAACCTGCCTGGTAGACTCCTGAGAATTAAATGAGACAACGGATGTGCCCTCTCCCAGCAGAATCCCACACCTGTAACAGCCCTTGGAGATAATAATCAGAGCTTCCATTGACCGAGGGCTCACTAAGTGCCAGGGTGTGCCCAGCACTTTGTGTATTGTGTCTCTGTCTTTGGATATGAACGTGGCATGGGCAGAGCTGGAGCGGCTGTGGGCTGCCTGTGCTGAGCCTTGCCAATTTTATATGGCATTCAGAACTATGGGAGGGTCCTCAGGAATTAACACAGAAACAGGACCCATATATCCCTGGGGGACTCCTGAACCTCCCTCCCCTTCAGCTTGGACATGCCTCAGCAAGGTTCTATCCAGGCCCTTTGTTCTTCCTGGGGAAGGAGCCCCAGTCAAGGTAAAGCCCAGACTCGGTGACATGAATTGTGGGTTTAAAATAGAAACGTTCCCATGAAGATTTTTCTGATCCAGGTAAGAGACATTTGCTCATCTGGGCCACCTGGCCAAGGGAGAGGTCAGGAGGGGTTTTCAGAAACCCAAACAGGCTTGTCAGCCCTAACTCTGGACCTCAGGACACAATTACAAATGGTCAAAGATCTACTTAAAAGTGCCACGACCGCAGATACATAAGGAAGGGTGGATACCCCTGCCCACTCTACCCTGACCCAGAAACTCTATCTCAGGGTCACTGACTGTGGACTGGAGAAACTGGAATTGGCCTGGGAGGGTGAAGTTTTCAGGAACCAGGAGACCCTTGGACTGTATTTCTCTGTCCTCCTTCCCCCAAGGAGAAACACCTAGCACCTCTGTTGGAAGCAGGCATTGTGCACACTTCCTAAGCAGACTGTCTTCTGGCCCCGGCTCCGAAAGAACCTGGGCTAAGGTGCTCCAGAAAGAGTCACTCCCCCAGAAAGCTCTGACTATGGGGTTGCATTCTCTTCTTTTCAGAGAGTGCATTATACCGCCAAGTTCTATCTCTGAAGGGAGTGCGGGCTCCTGGGGGCTGGTAACTCAGTCTTTCCCCAAGTCTCAACTAAAACAAAAGCAAACTGCAATCTGAAATGGGGGCATATTCCCCTGCCCTCTCCTTTTAAGATCATCTTTTTTTTTTTCTTTTCTTCTTAAACGAAATTGTGTCTTTTATCTTTTGGCTTTTTGTGTACTCAGAACCTCGGAGCTCAAAGGTTTCTCAACGCAACTGAGAAGTCGGCGCCTCTTGGATTGATAAATAGAGCAGCTTTAAAATGCTTAGAACTGAAGACAGACCAACTGTGGCGAGAGAAAGTAAACACATCCCCGCACCAGTCAACCCTAGCAAGCTCCTCGCTGAGATTACAAACTGCAGTTCCTGCCTGAGCTGGCAAGGATGCTGGAGCAAGCTGGGGTGGGGAGGGGCAGAGCCACAAAGCAGCTTCCTCTGCCTCAGTCAGTTGTGTCCCAGAGGAGACGGGTCACCTGGGAGCCTACTCAGGACCCGGTTTGGATGTTCCTAAGCATAGCCGACTCCACCAACGGGTTTCACGCCTGGAAATGTCCCAAGAGAAGAGGGAACCAGCTTCCTTCGTTTGATCTAAAGGGGGTTCCTCTCCCTTACCCCCGCACTCCCCCTGTGCAGGTGAAATTCTCCAGTGAGAGAATTGGGATTTTTCACAAAATAGACTGTGATCACTACATAATTCGATATGAATATTTGAGGTACTTTTCCCATGAAAAAATCCATACTTTAAACACTCCCCCCCCAAACACACACACAAATTGTTTTTATGAGAACCAATTAATAAATGCTAATTCATCCAGGCATATCTCCACTAAATTACTGTTTCATTTAATTGTGGGGGAATTTTCCATTACTAAACTCTCCCTTGCTGGGTTTTTTTCTCGCATTATTTATATATTTTTTTCAGTTTCACTAATAGTGAGGTTGGTATGCGATATTATCTGCTGTTTGTACGTCTTAAATTTCTTTTTCATTTAAAATGTTTCCTCGTTCTTGCAGCTCCACGTAATCTGGGAGAAACATCATTAAAAGCAGACAAGATTTAATACATAAATGATGGAAACAGGCACTGGCTGAAGAAACGGGCACAGGAGAGCGTCTTGTCTGATGGTGCCCCTCTGATGTCAGGCGTGCATGGGTGTGCGGCAGCGTGTGTCTCCACTTTGGGTTAATGTGGAAATGTTTTCCTATGTCAGAGAGTCACAAGTCAATCCACGAAAAGACTTGTGGGTACACAACTAGGAATGAAGATCACAGGGGCTTGAACAATAAAAATAAACAACACTTGAATCTCTTCTTAAGCCAACAGCAGACAATGTGTATTTTCTTCCTTCCTTTTCACGGACACCAAATCCAAACTTTGACATCTAGACACCCAAAATCCAGACCAGCTGGTCCCCAAAGATCCTGCCTTTTTTATGCATAGAAAATTGGGGGGTTCCAGTGATGGTTAGGGGTGGCTTAGGGACTGTGGTTGAGATCGCACTCAAAAGGACATATTTTGAGGTAGAATTTTGATTTCCTTATAATGAATGGCAAAGTTTCCATGCACCTGGCTACCGTCATTTCTGAAATAAGTTCTTTCACTTTTCCCTCTCCAGCCACCTTCTTCCCCTCTCTCCTCCCCTCCCCCACTGCCTCCTTTCAGTGTCTTTCTTTTTCTCTTTAGTCTTCCCCTTCTTTCTCTTTCACGGTAACACATTCTGGAGGATGTGAATGATTAAACTGTTTACTCCGAGGTTTGAGGTTTAGGTATGAAAAGGCATGTCACTGTAAGTAAAGTTTCACCTTTATACCCAACTCTATCAATAATTACAGAACAAGGATGATTGTTAGTAAATCTTTCTTACAGTTAGCTCTTACCAAAAGTGATGGTATTTATTCTGAGTGTACTGAGTTCTACTGATCTTACTATTCACAAAAATTAATTACAGAGCTGAGTAACCTCCAAAATGAAGTTAGCGTATAAAGGGATCATGAGTGTGTCCCTGGAAAAATGCATACCCATAAAACATGTGCCACATTAAAATTCAAGATTTGAGGTCATAAACAGAAACTTTTGACATGTTATTATAATAGTAGACGCTTTCCTTTGAACCAAAATATCTCTTAATGATTAAAATTCCGAGATTGATTTTTGTGTTGTTTTTCTTCACTTCCTTTGTCCTCTTCAGCAAAATTAGGTAGAGTCCTTTCGGGTATAGACTGACAAAATTAATTAACTTTCCTTCCACCCCCAAAATGTCCCAAATAAATGCTTCCAATAAACATCAAAAAGTGTCAATTAGAAATAATTACTTCTTATCAATCAGTAGGGCAATTAAAGTGACAAAGCTTGAAAAGATACTTATCTTAAAACTAATTCACAAGGTAGCTAAATTATCTCCTAATTAACTTGTATTGAGGAGGGTGGGAGGACGGACCATCTTGAAACAAAGATGAATTGAGGAACCCCAATACCTCTTTATGGTCCTCAAGCTCCTCAAGACTGTTTTTCATCCTGAGACCTTATTTTCAACCCAGGCAAGAAACCTGGGCAGAAAATAGATCTCTGGCTCCCTTTGCCCCTTTTTAAAACCAAGAGGAGGGAACAGGGGTTTTACATCTGTGATTTAAGGAAGTTAGAGATAGGCTCCTCCTCGATCTAAAGCCTCCTTTGACTTCTTGAATAACCTATTTTCAGGAGCTGGGGGAGAGGACTTCTCGGAAGTTATTGCGCATAACTTTTAATGACAACCTGCTTGCTTTTTACTAAACTCTCTTCTTCACGGATACAGTATTGTTTACATTTTAGTATTTAGGTGGCTTTTCTCGTGCATCTTTGACTCTTGAAAAAAACGTTCTTGTTTTAGAGGATCTTTGTTCCCTGATGCTACAAAATTCCCAGTAGATTTCCAGACCATTTATATTGCTGACCGCCGGCAGGTCAGAATCATTCACTCTTCGCTCTCCACATCCCTTCAGAAAAAAAAAAATATATATATATATATTATATATATAATATATATATATATATATATTATATATATTATATATATATATATATATATATAATATATATATATATATATATATATATATATATATATTGCTTTAAAGAGCTCTCTGCGAAGCGAGCCGCAGAGGGTGAGCCACAGCGGCCTGGGAGGCAGAGGCCGCGCAAAACTTTTCTCGGACGTCTCGGATTTTTGGAAACGGTGCGCATGGCCTCGCTCCCGCGAAAAAAGGCCCGCGGCCGCCTTCGCCCCGGACGCTGCTCCAGGGGAAGCTTCAAGGGGCGCTCTCCAGGCAAGGGCCGGGCAAAGCCGAACTCAGAAATGGAAATGCCTGGGGAAAAGAGGGAAGTCTCTAAGACCTACAAGAGAAATGGGCTTATAAAAACAGGAGGGCTCAGCTTATGAATTTAGCTCTAAATATAGGCAATGGCGTCAACTGATTAGAAAGACAGAGGGTCTCTCCCTCAGGTTTGCCTAGAGAGGATTTAGAAAAGAAACAGGGGACCGTCTTGAACATTTTGAGCTACGTTTTAGGCAATTTTCTTCTGTTTCATTAGCATTAAATTAAAGTCTCATCCTCCCTCTGCCTCAGATTTTTCTTTTTTTAATTTGTTTTGGGGAGAGGATAGAAGAAGCCCCTCTGGCTCCTCTAGACAGAAAATTACCTCTGTCCCAGGCCCTGCCAGCGGTGGACGGCTCCCTCCCCAAACCCACGGGCGAATTGCCTCAGAGCTAATGGAAAAACTGTGTCTCCTCATCTGGGTCTCTTGCTGATTAAAAATAAAGTAAAAATAATTGTGTCCTTCCTTCTTTCCTTCTTTATTTCCTTTTATTCTAACGAGTGCTTCTGTAATGAAAATAGGTAGCGAAAACAAAATCAAGCCAACCCGAGGGACCGTGACATCGTCTTATTTCTCGAGCAGCGACATAGAGGAAAGGGTCTGGTCCAGCAGGGTAAATTCGAGGTCCGGGAGCACCCACTCCTATCACCGCCAGAAAGGTCAGGGGAAGGTCGGGGGTTGGTTGGGGCTTGGGGGTGAAGCGGCGGGACCCAGCCTGGCGCGGGTTCTGGCACCTGGCGCCGCGCGCTCGGCCTCGGAGACCGTCCTGATGATGCCGAGGCGAGTGGATTGACGTCTCTCGTTATACCCCCGTATGGCTAAAGACTAAGGGTCTAAAACCTGGTCCTGGCCTCAAAATGTGATCAAGGAGCTTGAGTGGCGCCCGGGCGCGGGTGGGGGCGGAGTAAGGGGTGCCAGGCGCTCCCCTCGGTGCCCTGGCTCGTCGACCCCGCCGCTCCCGGGGAAGGGCTGTGAGGTCTCCATTCCGCGCCCCTGGAGGCCCGGCGCCCGCAGAGGGCGGCCAGGACGGCGGTGGCCCCTAGGGGCACCGGGGTGGGGAGGCAGCGTGCTGCTGACTCCGTCTCCGGTGGTAGAGCGAACCCGAAGGAGAAACCTACCGGCGCCCCGGGGGTGGGGGGCCTGCGCCTCTGCCCGTGGAGCCTCGGCCCCCAGACCCGAAGCAGCGCGGGCGCAGCTCGGACCCGCGGCGCTCTGGGCTAAATTGAGATCTCAGCCGCGCGCCGCGCCCGATCCGACCCTGCTTATTATAACAAATGTCCCGTTTGCCGAGCGGGACTTCATATTCGCCGAGAATTCATCTGAAATATTGATTTCCTCTCACTCCACCGGCCCAAATCGATAGCGCTGCGCCCTGGCCCCATAAATCGCCTTCCCCGCGGCCGGCCCAGCTCCATCCATCACCGCGGGCCAGGCCGCGCCTCTGCCCGCTGTCCACACTTGCTGAGCGCCTGGCCGGCCGTGCCCACCGCGCCGCCCGGCCCCGACCCTGCGGCTGTTTCCTGGCACAGACCACCCCGGCCTGGGCCAGGAGGTGGGAGAGAGCGGGAGTCGCGGCCAGGGACACCCTGAGCGCTTTTGAAGGGCCTGGGCCCGGGCGCCGGTGGGGAGGGGAGTTCGCCCCGTGGGGGGCTTAGTCCTCGCAGGCCGGACGCCCCGAGCGCGGGTCCCCGCCTGCCCGGTGCTGGGCAAGGAGGAGTCCGAGAGCCCCCCAGCGCGCTCTCGGCTCCCAGGCCCCGGACCGCGGGCTCCCTTCCGTTTGTCTGGAGAGGTCCGCTGGGCTCACGGTCCCGCCCGGGAGCCACGGGCAAGAGCTGGGCGCACCCGGGGACGAGGGCTTAGAGGTCGGGGGCAGGGGAGCTGCAAGTCCTGCACGGCCGCGGCGCAGGGCCTGAGAGCGTGCAGGATGCCCACTCTCATGGGCCAGGCGAGACCCGGCTGGGGCGTGAAGGACACCCCTCTGCCCCCACGGAGAGGTCCTCGCCGCTCCAGGTGGTCCGCAGAAACCCAGGCCTGCGGAGGGCAGCTCCGCAGGGCCGGGAGGAATCTCAGGGCCCGAGAGCGGCGAGACGGCAGCCGCGGAGAGCCAGGCCGGAGGCGTCCCCAGCTGCGCCCCCCACGCACGGGGTCCAGCGAGCCGCGAGCCTACGCTCCCCAGCCCCACCGACCCGAGCGGACGCACGGACGCACGGCGACGCGAAGGCTCGGGGGTCCCGGCCACTCCGCGTCCTTACCCGATCTGATGGAGTTGTGAGGCATCGCCGGGGAGTCACTCGCAGCCCGCCGAGGGCTCAGGGCTTCCTCACGCAGGTCCCCGCTGCGCCCACCGCCACGCCGCTGCCCTGCACAGACCCAAGGGCAGGGGCATGAGACTCCCTGCCCGCTGCCTTAGACCTCCTCCCCAGGCCCTACCCCTGAGGCTCTCATCGCGAGGCAGGAGTCTCAGGATTTTTAGGTGAAGTGTGGCCAACCTCAGCCCGGCCTAACACATGCGCCCGGCCGGAGGATCCGGCGTTGGCATGTTCTGAGCAGCCCCAAACTCCAGCCCGGTGCCCTCTACCTCTGCCAGCCCAGCCTTAGCCGGTTTAACTTGAGAGAAAAAAGGCTACCGGGCTTCCTGGGACCCTCTCCCTTCTCGAATCATCCCTTTCTCCCAGTCAACCCCTGGGAGGGATACCTGGCCGGCCGGCAGGCCACAGGCCTTCACTGCCCGGGTCCGCCCGCGAGGGTGCCCTGGGCCCCGCGTCTCTCCTCCTTCCGAAGTTTGTTCCCATCCACCCGGCATCGCCGACCGGTTTTATCCCGCCAGGGCCCGGAGAGATGGGTCTGGGGAGGCTCGCAGGCCGCGGATTGGCTGGCTGGGTGCAGGGGGGTGCAGGAAGGGGAGGATTTTGCAAGGGGGACATGGCTGAGTGGACTCAGGAGTTAGAAACATTCGCTGGAGCTTCTGTTTCCAGTGGAGAGAGGAGAGGGAGGCAGCTGGGCCCTAACTCAGCAGGCCCGGAAAGATTTGAGGAGTGGGCGATGGAGGCCTCAGGGCCTGAGGGTGAGGGTCTCTGGGTCCACCCGGGGTCAGTGACACCAGAAGTGAGAGACACGCCACCCCTGTGCGCCCTGCGTCCCCTCCTCTCACCCCTAGTCTGCTCAGGGGATCACCTTTTCTTTTGTGGGAGGGAACTTTGTTTTATATGCCTGGTTCTTAAGGCAGATGCCTATTCTCAGGGCGGGAGGCAAGATGGTGTAACCTTCTCACCACTGGTGTGGACCTCTTCCAGGGCAAAATCCTGAACAGCCCCTGAACCCATTCCTTCCGCACCAGCCAGGATCCACGCCTCACATTGTTAAGTTAATGAAAATGGTCACCTAACCCATTCCACGGGAACACCTTTCTCCTTCTAAACACACAGCCGCCAGCCTCCTTCCTTGCTTCCTGAGGATTTTGAACTTGGGAGAAGAGTCCAGAGGACGGGCCATGAGGGCCTAGATTTCAACTCAGTGTGGAAGGGTATTAGAAAGGGACAGGATGAGCTGAACCCTGCCTTGTCTGCAGGAATCAGCAGCCTTGGGGCCGTGTGGGCCTGGGTGTGGATAAGAAGGGCTCCCTTGGGGTGGGAATGAGAAGCCCTTAGGGGGGGTGAAAGCTGCCCCCCTCCTTCCTCACAGGTCTTCTCTTCTGTCGGGGGAAGCGGGTACAGGGAAGATCGTGTGGGCGAGCTAATGTCCTGCAGCGCCAGCAGGCCGGCGGGGCAAGGCCTGGGTGTTCCCCAGCCTCAGGCTGTGCTCTGGACTCAGGGTTCTATCTGAGAGAACTGTGATGCTCCTGGCCTGGCGGGGGGGACAGCTCTGGGGTACAGAGGCTTAGAGCTGCCGGCGTGAGAGGGAAGGGATGGGGCCGAGGCAACTGGGGTGACTCAGAAGGATGTGTGCGCGGGTGTGTTAATACACACAATTTTTCTTAATTAAAAAAAAATCTCTCTCTTTCAGGTTAATCCACTTCCTCCTCCCACTCAGCCTTCCTTGTTTCTCGATTTAGCAGAAATTAATGATTCTGTGAAAAGCAAAAGACTATGTATGTTCCAAATGGATCCTTCACCCCATCCATGGCTCTAAACAAAAAACAATTCGCGCTTTATTGTTTTAAATGTGTCTCAAAACTTGTTATTTAAAATCGCTCTGTGGTTTCAAAATGTCCAGATATTCCACTTCTCTGGTCAGACCTCCTCCCGGCCGCACCCCAGAGAGAGAGGGAAGAAAGGTGCTGGGATGAAAGTGGGCCTTGGTGTAGGTCCCACGGACCCCACAGGCCAGTTTGCTGCTCCGGTGCCTGCCCTGTTGTCTGTAGGGGAGCGGTGGAGTGCGGAGGCCATGCAGAGACCGTCCACCCAGGCTCCCCTCCCACGGCGGAGGCAATGCTCCAGGGTGAGCCTGACGAGCCCTCATCCAAACAGTTCTGCAAACTTCAGAGCGTCTGCCCGAGCTGAGGGGCTGACAGGTACCCATAACCTTGAAAACTGCTGCATCGTTCTTGCCAATGCTTTCCTCCTGTTCAACAAAACAAGGTCCCCTCCTCCCTCCCCCCCCCGTTTAGCAAAACTTCTCAAAGGACAAAAACAGCAAGTTATCAAGACAGTCAGGTCCCAATTGTGAGTTCATTTTTTAAAAATTCTTTTTAATATGGAAACTTAATATGCAAAAAACACATCCACACACCTTAAGAGCACCCCTTCCCCAGACTGCAGGTGACAGCTGGTGGCCAGTAGGAGACTCCACAGAGAAGTTCTTCCAAAGCCAACAAGCAGTAAGAACACAGGAGCTCCACTGCCTCTTGGTCTGGTCCTGCTTTTTAATTACAGTGGGATTGGAATAGGACCTAATTATTTTCAAGTAAGGCCAAGAGAACGGTTATTAACCAGTATCCCAACCCTTTGCAAATGTAGAGGTTGAAATGATACATATATAATTTTATATATATATATATATATAATATATAAAATTTTTAAAAATGCCTTTTATCACTGTTTTTTTGCAAACAAGAAAAATTCATGATCCTTCTAGTTAGGCATAAACATCTCAAGCCTTCCTTTGATGTAATTAAACTTTCCAAATACATTTAGCATCCTGGCTATGACACTCAGAGCAATGGGAAATTGAGGACATGCTTTTCAAAACGAAAACACCTTCTTCTGCCTTCTTCTCGGATTTGATGTCCGTAAGCCTTTCACGCTGAGACTATCACCTGGCAAGCTGTGATTGAAAGCCAGTTATGATTTTTTAAACTCAGTGTTTTCCCAAGAATATTTAATTCGTTGCCAGTATGAAAATAAATCGAGAAGACAGAGTAACTCTGGTTTCCTTTAAACATTGGGCAGATCTGCCCACAGATCTAAGTGTTTCTTCGTAGAAATGAAGTATCTTGCAGTTCAACAATCAAAGAGTTTAATATACATCCCAGGTAGCTGCCTAACCCCAGTGAGTGTTCTGTGATTTTTAAATTCTAAGTTGATCCACTGAAGCTTCATAAGATGGTCTTTCTTTCCACGGTTCAGCTGAAATCCACCAAACTGGTGGGAGGGTTCGTTAGGGCTGAGACTGAGGACGTTCCCTAGATGTGAGATTTTGGGTGCTAAGGTACCGAACTGTCCCAGGGAAACCAGTATGAGTTGGTCATGTTAGCTGACAGAGCTGGGAAGGAAGGGGTTTGGGGTCTTTTAATAAGCAGCTCAGAGTTTACACTGTCCCTGGGCTGGGTGTTCAACTGTGCAGATGGAATCCTGCCTCCTTCTGGATCAGGTCCTTGACCCTCCGCTTGGTCAGGGGCCTCTCTTTCCCCCTCACCTCCCTGTATCCCAGGAGAGGGAACCCAGGACCTCTTCCTCCCCTTTGATATAAAGTCTCAGAAATTTCTCTCTGCCAACTGCCCAGAGGCCAGCCCTGGGGGAGATACCTGCCCCCAACAGCCTTGGGGGAGATCCCTGCCCCCTGCTTACCTGCCATGTCACCTTCCCCTACATGGTAAACAATCCGGGACTAAAGTGCATCCTTTGGGGAGGAAACAGCAGCTCTCTACCCTGAGTTAGAAGGCAAGCGTTTCAGCCCTGGCTGTGTGAAATGGGACCATTCCCTTTCTCTGAGCCTCAGTTTCCTCCTCTGTAGGATGTGGGTGTGAGTGAGGAGTGGGGAGGGTGAGACCCACCTCATAGCCTTGTTGTGACGGTGAATAGAATTATGATGGTAAAAGCCCTTTGAAAACTGCAGCTCTGTACAAAAGTTAATTATTATTAGACAACAAAGGCAGGGCGATACTTCCAAGAAGGGTAGAGGTGACACTCCTCTAAAATTTTGTTGTAGATGTTGGTTCCTTTAATCCTTTCCCAGCAGCACCGTGAGTTCTTCAAACAGCTGTGTGACTGCTGGGTGATGGACAGGTGAGCCGTTGAGCAGGAAAGGGCCAGTGAGCCTGTGCTTGTGCGTTGGGTGCAGGGTGGGTGTGGGAGCTTCTGTGGGACGGGGGTGTCTGTGAGGGGAGCGATGAATAGTCCCTGGCCCAGAAAGAGGGAAGCAGAACCAGTGGCAGAGGGGGAGGGCCTGACTCCCCGATCTCACCATTTGCCGAAGGCAGAAGCGCTCAGGGCACCACCCGCTCCCCCGACACACCTGTCCAATTGTGCTGGGATTTCTACCAAGTCCCACACCTCAGGAAATGGCCGACAGCCTGCCCTGAGGCCTCCTGGCGGCTGTGTCAGAGAATCAATCATTAATTACCCTGCGCTCCTCCCCCCACCCCCAGGCTTTCAAAACACAGAAATAGAAATACAGGTCCTGGCAGGTGAAAGGAAAGTGGAAAAGCAGTTTGGAAAAAGCCACCCGTGGCATCTGTCCAGTGGCTTTTGGAGTTGGAGATGTGTCCTGGGCACAGGTCTCTGGAGATCTTTGCCCACCCCAAAGCCCCTGGTGGCTGCCACCTGGGCTGCCGTTGGGGACCTGGTATTTTCGGGGTGGAGTAAGAAAGAACCCCACTGGGGAAGCAGAGAGAAAGGTAACAGAAGGAGAGGAAAGGAGCAATGTATAGAGGGGATAACACAGGTCAATTGTTTTTCTTTTTTAATAGTTTTTTTTTAAAGTTACAAATAATGACCTAGGCCTCTTGGCAACCCATTTTGCAGATGAGAAGACTGAGCCCCAGGAAAAGTGCGTACCAGATCTAAGGTTACCCAGCTGGTAGGTGGCTGACTCGATGTCCAGATAAGCACTAGAGACCCAGGCCTGGCCTTAATGTTGGAAATTCTGCTCACCTCAGCCTAGTTCCCTCAGTCCCCAGCACCTACCCCACATCCCATCAGGAAGGAAGGTTCTGGATCCCAGGGAGTGGCCAGGGTGAGGTCGGACTCCCATGGCCAGAAAACTTTCCTGCCCCAAGAGAAAAGAGCAGCTCACCAGGCAGGAATGCCCTCCCCTTGGCCGGGCCTCTGAGTCCAGCCCAGAGCAGCGGGGGTCAGGACACAAGAATCCTCTGAGGCCAATGGGCCAAGGTGCTGGAGTGGGCTGCCGTCCTGACAGATGTTCTTGGGGAGACGCCAAGGAAAAAACCCAGGTCCTGGGTTTTGCATCAGACTCAGGGTTGGCTTTGTTCTCTGTGGCCTTGGAAGGCCAGAGGTTCCTGCTGTTGGCAGAAATCACAGAACAGAGCCTGGCAGTGTCCAGGGCCCTGATGAAAGCACCAGAGACCCTGGTGGTAGGGTGGGGGGAGACGGGAGAAGCGGAGGGAGAGAGAAGTGTTGGGAGCTCTAACCTGCCTCTTGCCCCCAGCCTTCACTGCCTGCCCCCTGGAAGGCTTCCCGTATTCTGAGCTGAGTAATCCTGGGCCACTTGCCATGCTTTAGGCCTTGGCTGGCTTCAAAACTCTCCTCCCACTTAGACCTCTTTCATTCTCCCGCAGACCCTACAGCCCCTGCCTTCCCTGCGTTTGGAGGAGCAGGGCTTTGGTCCCCTGTTTTTGTCTCCATGCTCCAGTGTCGTAGCGGTGTGGCCACCCTTGGTCCCCATAAGAGGGTGGACACACCGTCAGGTTGAGGGAACTCTAAGCACGGTGTCTCCTTCTAAGAACAACAGCTACCTCTACTATTATTTACTAAGTATTACTAAATGCCAGGAACTGTCGAGTGCCTTCCGTATAAGCCCATTTATTCTCCACAACACCCAGTGAAATTGAGTTTTGAGGCAACACGGGCATAGGGGCTGCTCTGGGTCACCCTGTCGCTGGACGGTAGAGCTAGAATGGGAACTTGGACTCATCTAAGACCTGTGGCAGCATTCTCTCCACCCCCCCATGGGCTGATTACAGGCACGACAGCTGTAATAGCTCCAAGAAAGCTATTGGAACAAACTAGGGAACAAACTAGAAAAAGTGTCTTGTTTGTCAGTTTTGGGGGCCACCAGTGGTTTACTGGGAAGCTTGACATCTAGTAATGAGAGTTATCCTTCCGAGGCCCACGGACAGGCCAGGTAAATGAAAGAATGAAAAATAAAACTAAGGTGGGAGTCACAGTGACTGTATTCTCACTCAGTTAGCAGAGCACAGACACAGAACACATTTGAAGCAAGAATGAGTTCGTCATCCACCTATTCATTTTCCTTTTTTTTTTTCTGTTTTTTTCAGCAGTATTGAGGTATAATTGACAAATAAAATTGTAAGATGTTTAAGGTGTGCTTTGTGGTAATTTGATATACGCACACATTGTGAAAGGATTCCCACCATCTAGTTAATTAACACACACATCATCTCATTTATTTGTTTGTTTATTTTGGTGAGAATGTTTAAGTTCTGCTCTCTTAGTGAATTTCAATTATATAATACAGTATTATCAACTGTAGTCACCATGTTTTACATTAGATCCTCAGGAACTTATCTAGAAAACAGAAATTGAGTCACAGATGTAGAAAATAAACTTATGGTTACTGGGGGCTGGGGTGTAAAGGGGGGAGGGATAAACAGGAAGATGGGGATTGACACATACACACTACTATATATAAAATAGATAACTAATAAGAACCTACTGTATAGCACAGGGAACCCTACTCAATACTCTGTAACGGCCTATATGGGAAAAGAATCTTTAAAAGGTGGATATGTGTATATGTATAACACATTCACTTTGCTTACACCTGAAACTAACACAACATTGTCAATCAACTACATCACAATTAAAAAAAAAACCTATACCTTTTCTGAAACTTCTTAAAAACTTCTTTCCATTTTCAGGTACCTCATCTTTACATAAGGTAGCATTTCCTTTTCTTTGTCCTAAACTCATTTTAAACCTCAGGGCGTGCTCTGTGGGCCTGATAATTTCTGTTCGCTTCATCCACGTTCCTGATCTCTTTACAGACAGTCAGCCTCTTGCTCTGAGACTTCAGTTTTCCTGGTAGAATCACTTCCCTCAAGCTCACTCCGGAGGATAGAGCCCAGAGACCTGGGGAAGGATCCTTTGCCCCTTAAATCCTGGCACCTACCCCTCCACAATGCAGAGAAAGGGTAGAGGTCACCATTCTCTGTGGGGCTGGGAATCTGACGCTCAGAGCTGGAATCCTGGCACAGTCCTGCGCGGGCTGTGTGAACGTGTGCCGAGTATCCACCTTCTCTGAGCAGAAGTTTCTGAGTCTGAGAAGTGAGACTAATCATGGTATTTCTCTTCTATTATGTTGTGATGTGTAGGTCAGACAGAGCACTTGGGGCACAATGAATGCTCAGAAATGGTGAGTGACTGGAAATAAAACTAGTCACAGGGACTTCCCTGGCCGTTCAGTGGTTAAGACTCTGCGCTTCCACTGCAGGGGACGCAGATTCCATCCCTGGTCTTAGAACTAAGATCCCTCATGCTGAGTGGTACAGCCAAAAACCAAAAAACGAGTCACAATACAGGTGATAGAGAGTGTTGCTCATGGACCTTGAGGTGGTGTCACTGTCACCATACTCAGGACACCAGGAGACACCGAAAGATTCCACAGGACAGTGGGGCGAGGGCACTGGGGAGAAGAATTGAACTTGCCGGTTCCTGGGACAATCAGAGCACAGGGTCCCCAGGCACTTGTGAGCTGCTTCATCCCTTTCCACCCCGATCTGTGGGTGTGCACTTACCCCAGGGTCCCTGAGACTGCCCACATGGACCAGACCAGCTCTGCTCCCTGAAGGGGCTGCCGAGTTATTTAGCCTGAGAACTCTCCTCCCAGACACTGTTCCCTTGGCTCCGAGGGTGGCGACCAGAACATAAGGCATCCTTCCTGGAGGGGCAGGCATGGGCCTCAGCTTCCCAGTGGGGGAAGGTAACTGCCACTTTTCTGATTCACTGAGGAGCCAGAATCTTCTCTAGTTTTCTTTGCTTTTATTTATTTTACTTTTAGCTTATACACATAATAAATCATAAATAAACAATAATGATAAATGTCTCCCTTCTTGCAACCCTTAGCCCGAGGTAACCCTGTTATCTATTCAATATTTGTTCTTCCAGACCTTTTCTATTCATACCTTATGTCTGTAACTATAGGAATAATGACCTCTGTTTGCGGGGAGTGTGTGTTTTAAGATGCGTAGCAGCATCCCGGAAGTAAGTTGTGCTCTGCAAGTTGCTTTTATCCACTCAGCAATGTCTGGAACATATGTGCATTTCAAGACATGTAGCTCTACCTTGTCGTTTAGAACTTCTCCGTCAGAGCCCAAAATGTGAACGGGATAGAGTCCAAGCAACTCTCCTCCTTTGGATGGGTATTTCTCTCTCAGCTGTTCTGTTATATCAAAACTGTTCTGCGATGAACTCTTTGTGCACATACGTGGATATTTTCCTGGAGAAATTGAAAATGAGAAATGGGATTGTGGGAGCACTGGGTGGGCACCTTTAAAATAGGGATGAACTAATTGGCTTCCCTCAAGCCTAGTCTGGCTTCTCTTTTCATGACTCTTTTTTTTTTTTTTTTTTTTTTTTTTTGCGGTACGCGGGCCTCTCACCGTTGTGGCCTCTCCCGTTGCGGAGCACAGGCTCCGGACGCGCAGGCTCAGCGGCCATGGCTCACGGGCCCAGCCGCTCCACGGCATGTGGGATCCTCCCGGACCGGGGCACGAACCCGCGTCCCCTGCATCGGCAGGCGGACTCTCAACCGCTGCGCCACCAGGGAAACCCCATGACTCTTGAATGTCCCTTTCAAGAGGGAAGGTAGGCAGGATGGGCAGAGTGAGAAAGTGCCTGTGAGGTTTCCTCATCCAGGGGCGGTGACCACAGTGTACAGAAGCTCCGGGTGGGCATCCTGACTGGGGAATATTTTCATCCCGAGAGCATTCTGGACTACCTCAGACTAATAAGGGAATAAAGAGAGGGTGGTTTTTAGCCCCCTGGGATCCCAAGGCCACCTTCACAGGTCAAATTGGGTGACTGAGTTTCGTGTGATAGTCTCTCCTTCAAGATTCAAGAGAGAGCTGGACTCCCATGCTTGGGACTCACCCTCTCCATTCCGGAGCCTGAGGAGTTGTGAGAGACCTGAGTTTATGATACAGTCCTGCTCTGAGCTGTGTGACGTAGGGAAAGTCACTCACCCACTCTGATTCTCAGGTTCTCATACTTAGTAAAAAATGCATATAATATTCACGTCCTATCAGCAGGGTTGTATGAAAGTGATTTGTAAACTGTTAAGAAATGTGAGGGATGATGAATTTGAAGCAATTATCATGCTGAATATAACACCTGGATGACTTCACCAGGAGAGCCCTTTCTCTTTCCCTCGTCTTCTTCCTTCCTTCCCTCCCTACCCCACACCTCACTTCCTCTTCATGTATTTTGTTGTACAAATATTTATTGAACATCTATTAAGTGCTGAGCACAATGCCAGGGCCTGGGAACACAGTGGTGACCAAAACAAGAATCATGTCTTCAGGGAACAAATAGGTTCTGCAGGGAGGTGTGCTCCCTGCTGTGATGGGGTTGGAGTGGAGAGCAGGAGACGTGGGCAGCCCACGATCTGGAAGGCACCTCACAGCATCTTGGCTGTTCAGAAGCGACCTCTAGCAGAGCCCTGAAGGAAGAGGCAGAACCAACCAGACAAACAGAGGAAAGGGAGGAAGTAGAATATTCAGGCATGAGCAGGAAAAAAAAATAACACCTGTGAAGGTCTGGAGGCTGGGGGCAAGAGGGGAGATGGGGCAGGCACAGCTAGCGAACTGAATTCACTGTAGTGAGAAATAAAGTGGAACTATAAGGGGGATGTGTGTGCACACAGGTATGGTGAGGACTGAGAGATGGGACTGGGAAGTGTGCGTGGTTGGATCACAGGAGTCCTTAGGCATGTTAAGGACTGCGGGACTTTATCCTAAAAAGCAAAGGGGCGTGTCTAAAGAGATTTTAGTGGGGGCAGGGTGGGGGGGAGGAGTGGCCAGACTCGTGTTCTGGAAAGCTCTTCCTAGTGCAGGGTGAGAATGGGTTGGAGGAGGCCAGGCTGCAGGCTCGGGCAGGCTGTGGTACCGTAATTCCCTGCGGGCTAATGGGAGCAGTCAGGGTGGAGAGAAGCTGTGATGGGAATGGGGTGGTGGAAATATTGTCATGGTCACCTGTTGACTGTCAGTTTCATATTTGGCCTGGTGGTGGTGAGCTGCAGCCCCGGGAGGACCAGATTGAATATAAGTGCTAGCCCGATCCTATCTTCCTATGTTTTCTGGAGGGCTCAGACCTTGGGTCCCCCGAAGTGCAGGCAGATCTGCCTCCTCTCACCTTGAAACCTCCCAATGGCCAAGGGGACGTTTCTGTCTGATGACAGATCAGACAAGAGAGAACAGAGATGTTGGTCCAGGACCCAGGCTGTCATTGATGGGCTGGGGTGGAGGCATGTGTGTAACGTTGCCCAGGATTTTGGATTTCAAATCCCACCCTGATCTGGACACAGATAGCACCCCTGTGGCTGAGTGACAAAGAAACAGTGACCACGACAAAGGAGGGGGTGGAAAGTTACACAAGGGGTATCTGCCTCTATGTAGGACAGTAACAAAAGAGGACTGGCTGAGTCAGGAGCTTAGGGTCCCAGACGTGGGACCAAGGCTGTGGGACTTTGGGGAGGTCACTCGGTTTATCTGGGCCTTGGTGTCCCCAACTCTATAAAGAAGGACTAAGCGGGAGGTGGAAAGTGTACGGGCTTTCAAGTACCAGTGCAGAGGATTATCTCCTGCAGGTGCGTCCTGAGTGAAAAACACTCAATATCTCTATACCGTGTTTTCTGATGTTCAGTACGAAGGGCTTAAGGACATCTTCCTTGCTAATCTCATTGACTAGCTCTTGTGAAACAGTGTACGTGGAAGCACTTTGAAACCCTAGAAGTTGTAATAATAGTACAGACTGATACAACTCTTTTTTTTTTTTGAACCCAGCCTAAACCCAGATTGGGGCTGCAACCCGCAGAGCCGGGACTCAAACCCAGCCAAAACCCTGACAGGGACTTGAATCCGGCCCAAACCCACAGTCTTCCAACTGAGATCACACACCTGGTTTCAGGACTTAATGAAGCTCAGGTTCTTGATGTCTGAGGGCAGAACGAATTCAGTGAGAGACAAAGTGATAGGTAAGAAGCGGATTTATTTAGAGAGAAACACACTCCACAGAGTGTGGGCCATCTCAGAAGGTGAGGAAGGCCTGATACAACTCTTTGCAGTGAATAAATGCTACCTTATCCATTATCTCATTTTAATACCTACCTATTGCTATGTGTATCTACTATATAACAACATACAATACTATGTATAATACATATTATATGATATATATTGCTATATATAATATATATTGCTACATATTATATACATGTATATGTACGAGATTCTAATATATTCCAGTTCACATTCAGTGGCTCCCCAGCTTCCCCAGAGAAAATGACAAAATTCCTAACTGTTCTCTAAAGCCCTGCTCTATTGGCACCTGCCCCCCATCACTTCCCTCATACGTCTCCTTCTCTTCCCCTCTTTTATTCTGCTGCAACCACACTGATCTCTTTGCTTGCTTCACCTACGCCAGGCTAGCTCTCACTCTGGACTTTTCCGTTGCTGGTCCTTCCCCGGTGAGCCTGGGGCTTGCTGTCTCACCTCCAATTCCTGGCTCAAATCACCTTCTCAGTGACCTTTTGTCCAGTCCCCCTACGGCAAGCGTCTCCCCCGAACTCGTTATCCTTGTTACTTTGCTTTGTTTCTCTCCGCCATCTGACGTAGTATGTGTGTCACTTATTCATTTGTTTATCACCTGTCTTCCCCCAGGAGCAGGTAACAGGCATGAAGCCAGGGTGTTCCCATCCTTTGGTGTCCTCTGTACCTAGAACAGTGCCTGGCACACAGGGGGAACTCAGTAAACATTTGTGTTAGTGTGAGTATTTGATGGGGCATATGTGAGCAGCAGGGATAACACAATGACCTCATTGTGACAGCGTGATGCTGGGCACTGGACACACAGCAGCTAACAGGACAAAATCTGGACAAAATCAGCCGTGCGTGCCCCTCATTGGCTCTTGGCAATTAGTGGTGGAAGCAGAAACTCAGTAGCCCTTAACTTTTTCCATGGGGATGTTGCCTGCCTCTCTCTTCTTTGTTCCGGGCAGCTATAGATCCCCTGAGCAGAATCTGGGTGGGAGTTGGGCTCAGGTCCTGGCCAGGGTCAGTGGGAGGTATACAGGGAGTGACCTCCCTGTCCCCCCGTCCCAGGGGCAGTGGGAGTCAGCCAGACCCCCTTCCTCCTCTTTGGCATTCAGTTCCTCCATCGAAGGCTCCAGATCTCTGGGCAAGGTCACAGTACCTCCTGCCCAGGGGACATGTGACCATGTGCGAGCACTGCTGGGTTGGAACAAGCCACATTATCAGGTTATTGTGCTAAACATGCAGGTCCCCTTGCCAAGCCACCACACCCCATTCCACCACTGCCAGAACCTTTTGGGGGCCCTAATTTACAGGGGCCTGAACTGGGGAGGGTGTTGTCCCAATGGTCCTAGGGAAGGAGGGGTCTTTTCTGTGAGACCCACGTACTCCGGCTTCCTCTGAGGTCCGGCGAGAAGGAAGCAACAAGCCCACTTTGGCTTCAGGCCCCACAAGGAGTGGCAGACGTCGACAAGACCATGACTGTTTGACTCTTGGGGACCCTTTGGCATTAACCATTGTCCTCCAGCATTTACTTTGGGTGGCAAAGACTGTCGATCACTAACTTTGATTTTTTCGGAAATCCAGAGATGTTCCTCCTGTTGCGACTGTGTCCAGGAATTCCCAAGAAGTCCCCTCCTGGAGAAAGATCTTCCTTCACAGAACTGATCCTCAGCAGGCCACTGGACAAGGATTTGGAGCTACTGGACTCTGGGTGAAGCCTGTTAAGCTCAGGGAGAGTTTGGAGGGGTGGGTTTCTGGGGAGTTAGACAGAGCTGTCGAGGGGACAGTCCACATTTCCTACTTACAAGCTGAGTGGCCTTGGGCAAACTACTTAACCTCTCTGAGCCTTAGTTTCCTCATCTATGAAGTGGGGATGATAATGCCTATCATATGTGATAGCAGATGATCTTGAAACGAGATCTGTAAAATATTGGCCTGCACAACGAGACTGCGTTTGTTACTGCCCTTCTAGGAGTGAGCGGTCCTACAGGGCTTTGGACCGTGGTGACACTCAGGCAAAACTCACTGTCAGGTTTTATTTCACAGGCATTTAGTGACTGTGAGGGATCCCAACCTGCCTAGGCCATTTGTGGTTTTGACTATAAGTGATTCTAAGGGAGAGGGCGTAGCATTCAGCTTGGTGACTGCAGCAACCTCAATGTTAACAGGCAGGTGGATGAGGAATATTCCTTTGCTTAGTGCACTGCAAGATGCTTGAGTGCCTGGTACGTAGTGAGTGCAAAAAAGAGGTGAATCTGGATCAAGGAGCTTGAAGTCATCCAGGCCACCTTGGGTTCCAGGTATTCATGATGGGTTTAGAGATCCCAGGTCGGCTTTGTTCTAATCGTCAGCACAGAGAGGATCTACTCCTCCCTTTCCACAAAGAGAGAGGGAGAGACAGTAACCAGCATTTACCCTTCTCCATCTTACTTTTGCAGGAAAGATGTTGGTCTAGAGGCTGGGACCCAGGTACCCGAGATATCCTTGCCCATAACCCTGGCTCTTAGGGCCCAGCAGGTGATGTCTGCATCTCATGTTTTGGCTCTCCAGAATCATCCTCCAGGGGAGCACATACTCCCCCTGCCACGTGAAGGGAGGTCTGGGCACAGGATGAAGAGCATTGCAGTTTTTGAGCTCCTACCCTGGGAGCACAAACCATGTGTCAGGTGCTACGCAGGGAACTGCGTGTATGCCATTTCCACTGTTCTCAGTTGCCCTCACCCCTAAAGAAAAGGTCCTGAGACCTTGAACTTTGGAGTTGGTTAGTCTTGGAGGCTCTGCTCTGCCACCAATTGTAGGGCTTACACATGTGATTCAGCCCTCTGGGGCTCTCAGTGGCTGAGATGGGGATAATTAGAACACCTATATGGGTGTGTGAGGATTAAATGAGATAAGAAAAGCATATGGCCCAGGGTTTAAAAGCAAATGTTAAGGACGATGATGATGAAGATGTTGAATAGTGTGGGCTCTAAAAGGCTTCCCTAGAGGTTACTGTTGACCTCATGGCTACTTAGGATTTCCGGCCGGCAGCAGAATGGCCCTGACACTGGCAGTCCTGGGAGCCTCACTGTTTCTCACTTGCTTGGTCACTTGGGGCCAATGATTTCCTCCAGACAGTTTTGACTGGGGTCTGAAAGTTTGGTCCTAGGGTGCCGGGCCAGCGGCACTAAGTCAGAACTATTGCAAAGGACAGAAAACCCCTCTCCTTCTCCAGGTGCCCAGGCCTTGCCCTAAGGCGGCAAGGTGATGCCGCCAGCTCTTCTGTTTGTAGAGGAGGGGCCGCGAGCAAAGGGCGAGCCCCGCATGGGCCCGTCTCCCCCGTCCCCCAGCAGCGCGGCAGACTTGCTCTCTTCCCACCGGCTGGGTCTCCAGGTGCCTTCCTTTTAATTAAAGGTACTTAGCCTTCCGCTACACTGGCCTTCATTTGCATGGGATCCTTCCCTTTATGCAGCCTCAGTATCAGAATGAGCCAGGAGGTTAACGGAGCATCATCGCGCGGTGCCCTGGAAGGCGGGACAGAGCCGACTGCGCCCCGGTTCCCTGAGCGTTGCTCCCCGGGACTCCGCACGGCGGGCGGGGAGCTGCCAGCTTTCCAGCCCCTTGGCCGCCGCGCCTGGCTCGGCCCCGGGCCAACGGAAGCAGAGGGGCCGCAACTTGCTAAGCCTGCGCGGGCGTGGCCCCAGCTTCCTTCTTCAAAGGGCCTTTACAGACCGAATCTGCCTTGGTCCCTGAAGCCAAGGCGAGTCCTCTAAGTCTCTGCAGCCTCAGGGCTGGTCCTTGGTGCGCGCCTATTGAATCCACGAGGAAGGCAGGTGTTTTCCAATCACCCGTGTTTGCCGGCCCCTGGACTGAGTTCCTGCGGTATTTGGGGACAAATCACAACTCCTGTCCCGAAGGAACTGATCGCTGATCGGGAGAATTGTATTGCAGGTTACACAAAGAACCGTGATGTCGGGTAGAGGGTGGATAAAACTGCAGGAAGGCTTCACCTGAAGGGCACGGGAGTCCAGAGGGAAGCAGGACGTGAACCGCCAGCCAATACCAAACACTTACTGATGAGTATTCAGAAGAAGGTTCTGATGCTTCGAAGCACCAGGTTTAAACTCAGGCCCATCTTTTCTCAGGAAGAGAGGAAGCTCCACCTTGGAAAGACCAGACTCCTTCCGTCTCAGGTGCTTACGCTCTAGTGAGAAGATAAGACACAGACCTGGGAGACTCTAGGTCAAGGCCTTTTCTTCTGACCCCACACTTGCCTCCATCTCATGGTTTCCTCAAGACCTGACGTTTTCTCCATAATCTCCCACCAGCCCGCTCGGTGCCCCACTCACCTGAGTCTCCTCCATCACCAGGTCTGTGCCCTGCTTCTCCCTCTGGATGTCCTAATGTCTCGAGGCCAGGGAAACAAGAGCGGGGTCAACCCTCCTCTATGTGGCTGGTCCTATCCCTAAAGATAAGGAAGCGGAGACGCAGAGCAGGCTTGTTTATCTCGGCTAAGTTGTTATCCCTTTTCCCAGATTGACTCTGATGATTTACCTCCCAACTTCTGTGAACCAGCTCTTCCTTTTCTACAAATCCCTTTTCTTTTCCTTAGACTGGGAGACAGACGCCGTGGCGGTGGGATACTGGGAACTGCTGTGATTTCTTCCATGTAGTGTCTGACACAGAGAAGACAACAAACAGTGAATGAATGAATGAATGGGCTCGGAATTAGACTCAGTCTTCCATGTTAAAGACAGAGGAGAAAAGAGACATAGACCAGCATGTGGAAGGGTTCAGAACCTCTTATTCACTGGCTCGTGTCCCAATAATCTTCCCGAGTGTAAACCCAGGGGCTGTCACGACGTCAGCCCCTCCTGCGATGCTCCGGAGGAAATCAGGCAACATTCCCACTCAATTTATCATGTGAAGCTTCTGGAACCGGGAGCCCAGGGGATTCCTTTGCCTTCTGGAGCCAGCCCAGACGGACAGACAGACAGTCAACACCATTCTAGGCCCAGGGAAGGGCGGGGTAAGCTCAGGATTTCCTTTAGAGGTTTGTTTTCAGTGAAAAAGGTTAGTACCTCATTCCTCTTCCCTACCAGATGGTGAAGCACATGGAAGATAAAAGTCTTTCATTAGCGTTTCCCCAGCCATGCACCTCGGAATGGGGTGAGTGCTCCCCTTTCTCCATCTCCCTTGCCATGTGTGCCTTGCTGAATCGGGACAGGTGGGGAGGCTGCCATGAATGATGACAGCAAGCACCTCCCACAGGGCACTTTCCAGTAGCATAATCTCATATCACCCTCATAAACAACTGATGAGGTGAGTGTTGATCTGTTTCACAGATGAGCAAAGTGAGGCTCTAATGGGCTTCCATACCCAAGTCCCCTAACTATGAGTGTTGGAGCCAGGATTTGGACCTAGACCCTCTGATTCCAGAGACCAGCGGTCAGTGACCAGGGAGACTATCTGAAAGGCAAGCGGCTGGGCAAGACCCTTGAATCTCCAGGCTTTGGCCTCTGAACAAAGAACACTTGAAAGAACAGCTTGCTTGAAATGACCCTCAATAGGTGTCTCCTCTAATGAAGGCACTGTGACTCTAGAGGTGCTTGTCTTGAGAAGAGTGTGACAATGTCAATCCAAAGGCCCATCGGACTTGGTAGCAAACCCTGGGCCGTTCGATTAGCTTACCGTCACCCAAGAAGCGGAAAGCGTGACCCTCAAGGGCTAGATCTTTAGGGCAGGTACAATTTGCAGCAGATGCAGGGCTGACAGAAAGATGATAGTCTCAGGTGGCGTTCGTAATAACAGCACCTCCCAGGTAAAAGTGCCGGTATTCCCTCCGCACTCCTTTTGAGTCCCACCATCCCTGGGTTGTGGGTTCAGTTCTAATGACCTTCAAAGGAGGAAGATGAGAAACAGACACACAGGGGACCAGGGGAGCATAAAGGGACCCTAAGCCACACCTACTGAGGATGAATTAAAAGGATAGAGGATAGTTTACCCAAGAAGAGAAGATCGACGGTGAAATGGAAGGTGTAGCAAGGAGCTAAGCTCCGCCCCCACTCTGCCCATCAACAACCATGTGAAGGAAGTATCTTCCAGACCAAGTCCAACCTTTTTTTTTGGCGGTACGCAGGCCTCTCACTGCTGTGGCCTCTCCCATTGCGGAGCACAGGCTCCGGACACGCAGGCTCAGCGGCCATGGCTCACGGACCCAGCTGCTCCGCGGCATGTGGGATCCTCCCGGACCAGGGCACGAACCCGTGTCCCCTGCATCGGCAGGCGGACTCTCAACCACCGCGCCACCAGGGAAGCGCCCAACCTTTAGATGACCGCAGTCCTGCTTGACAGCTTGGCCGTAACCTCTGAGCCACCCAGCTGCAGAGCCCCTGGATTCCTGACCCTCAGCAGCTGTGTGAGATGATAAATGTTTGCTGCTCTAAGCTGCTAAGTGTGTGGTACTTTGTTACACAGCTCTAGGTAACTAAGACTATACTCATTCTTCTGTCTGCTCTGAGAAATTCTACTCTTGGCCGTAAGAGTGTTTTGTCAGCAGAAGGCTCAGAGAATATTTTCACTGCTAGAGCAAGAAAATAGAATTTCTTCTTCTTTCTTTCTTTGTCCTCAACTGACTTCATTGAGCTTTAAGCCTGCCTCTAGCCCTGATGTGGAGATCTGGTGAATTAACACATCAGTTGCTTCTTGGCATTTTAAATGTAACTGTGGTCAAATTCCCAAAGGGAGTCTGTCCTCCCAGAAGCTAGTCTGGAGATATCAGGGATGCCCCTCTCAGTCCAGTAGTTGCTTTATTCTGCGTTGGCTGGACCTTCTGGATGAGACAAGGAGTCATCCTGGGGGAGAGATCACATGGCCTTTCCTAGAGAGAAGTTGGAACAAATGACAGCAATGGGGGTGGAAGGCAGTGGTTGAGGTTGGTAAGGCTCACCTTTCAGAGTCAAGGAAAAAGAGAGAGAAGGTCCATCAGGTATAGAGTCTCTGTCCCTGCTCTTCGTATCTGTGTGTGCATGTGTGTGGCCGTTCATCTTTCAAAGAATTAGAGGCCAGGACCAGCGCTGGACAAATGTCACAAGTTTTGTTAATTTCTTTCTCCTTAGTTCTGATTTCCTTTTACAGGAAATAGAGCTACAGAGTGGGGAATACAGTGTGGGTTGCGGGGAGAGGCAGGGACAGCAAACATGCCAAGTCTCTGAGGACTACGGCAAAGGAAGAAAAATGTCCAGGAGAAGCTGGTCTGGGTCTGTGAAGGAGGTCTGGGCACTTAAAGTGTCCTTCTGGGATTCCCAGACTGTCCTCTGCTGTTTCTTCCCATTGACTAGACTCTACCTGTAATTCAGGTAGATTCCACCAGGTGGAGAAGTGTCTGGATTACAACCTCTTGACTCGCAGGATTTCCCACCGCCATGGGTAACTAAGATGATAGAGAGTTGGACTATCAGGTTCAAAACTGTCCACAAAAAAAGCACAAAATGCTCATTACTGAGGAAAGACTCCTCCACTAACAAGCATTGTAAATTTATGAAATTACTTATCACTAATTCTCTCAAGGACTTTGTTGCCTTATCTCTAAAGTGAAAGAGGCAAGCAAAGTGATTTCTAATGTCCAGCTCTGAAATTCTGGTGGCACAGTGGATACGACTCCACTGTCCCAATGCAGGGGACCCAGGTTCAATCCCTGGTCAGGGAACTAGATCCCACATGCATGCCCCAACTAAGACTCCACGTGCCGCAACTAAGGAGCCTGCCTGTCGCAACTAAGAGCCGGTGCAAAGAAAATAAATAAATAAATATTAAAAAGAAAATAAATTCTAGGATTCCATAATATAACATTTGTAATAAGGCTTATCTTAGTTATATTTGATTTCTCCTACTTCCTTAAGGCTGAGAGGTCTCAGCTGTATTCCCCACCCCTTCCTTTCCCATGGTTTACTTGAGCTATGTCTCATCAATAACCATTCAATGTCAATTTCCTCACCTTTTCCCAATAAAATAAAAACAAGGTTCTGTATTTCCATTCATCCATTCTCCCCTTTGTCTTGGTGTACAGGTGGACCTTGGAGATACTGCACGTTCAGTTCCAGACCACCACAATAATGTGAATATCACAAAAAAATGAGTCATACAAATTTTTTGGTTTCCCAGTGCACGTAAAAGTTTATGTTTATATTCTATTGTAGTCTATTAAGTGTGCAATAGCATTATGTCTTAAAAAATGTACACAGCTTGATTTAAAAATACTTTGTTGGGCTTCCCTGGTGGCACAGTGGTTGAGAATCCGCCTGCCAATTCAGGGGACACGGGTTCGTGTCCTGGTCCAGGAGGATCCCACATGCCGTGGAGCGGCTGGGCCCGTGAGCCATGGCTGCTGAGCCTGTGCGTCCGGAGCCTGTGCTCTGCAGCGGGAGAGGCCACAACAGTGAGAGGCCCGTGTACTGCAAAAAAAAAAACCAAAAACAAATATTTTGTTGCTAACCATCATCTGAGCCTTCAGTGTGTCATTTTTGCAGTAGTAACATAAAAGATCACTCATCACACATCACCAAAACAATTATAACAATAGTGAAAAAGTTTGAAGTATTGTGGGAATTACTAAAATGTGACATGAGTACACGAAGTGAGCAAATACTGTTGGGAAAATGGTGCCAGTAGACTTGCTTTGATGCAGGGTTGCCACGATAATTTGCTAAAAACACAGTATCTGTGAAACGCAATAAGGTATGCCTATATTAGCCACAAGTTTTGTGTGCTATCTTGGATTCCTCCTTTCTCTTGTTTGGTGCCCATTCCATTCTGAGTCATCCCTCCACTTACGGACTTGATCACACCACGTGATTTGGTGTTTTGGCAGACAAAGACTGAATGGGGCAATCCAGAAGTTCAGGGGCGTTTGCTCACTATTGAATAAATCTTGATTGGTGGGAAATGAGAGGGGGGTCAGATAAATTCCTCTCCTCTTTCAGTGGATATTTCAAGGTTTGATTTCTCTTTGTAAATCTTACGGAGAAGCTCAGCACGTTAAGCAAACATGCCTCATGGGTGCCCCACTGTGTGTCTTCACAGCTTGTTGTGAAATTGCACAATAATGCATTTCATCAAGTGCTTCACATCTTCCCTTCCCTTCCTTCTGATTTTTCCTAAACCTCACTGTCCTGGGCCTGTACATTTCTCCTCTATAAAGTGTGAGCACTTCAATCTTTGCCTCAGGCTCTGCTTTCCATAGAATTGAGGCTAAGACAGTTGGCCTCAGAGACAGATGCCTCCCTCCCACTTTTTAAGGCCAATTCTGTCGCTTGGGTTTTCAATTCAATCTCTTTCTGCCTCCTCTACACTTCATTAACTAGTCTTCCTTTTTTTTGGAGATATAATAGTTACACTAATTCTTTCATTGTTTTGAGTTTCCAACTTCTCCCTCTCTATGGACTCCATTCTCTTAGTCTGTGAACACACTCAAGGATTTCCATGAAAAATGAGCATTCCCTTTGCTAAAAGTGTTCAATTCCGTCTCTTCATGAACAGATTCTTACAGTTATACTCACTGCCTGTATTTGTCTTCTAAGGCTGCCATACAAAGTGCCACAAATTGAGTGGCTTAAGGCAACAGAAGTCTACTTTCTCATGGTTCTGGAGACCAGAAGTCTGAAATCCAAGTACTGGCAGGGCCATGCTTCCTCTGAAACCTCTAGGGGAGGATTCTTTGCCTCTTTCAGCTTCGGGTCACTCAGGCAATCCTTGGCTTATGGTGGCATAACTCCAGTCTCTGCCTTTATTCACATGGCTGCCTGCCCTCTGTGTGTCTGGGTCTTCACGTGACACTCTCCTCTCTCTTATAAGAGCACCAGTCATATTGGATTAAAGGCCCATCTAACCCTAACCCTAACCCTAATCCTAACCTTAATCCTAACCCTAACCCCTAACCCTAACCCTAACCTTAACCTCATCTTAACTTGATTACATCTACAAAGACCCTATTTCCAAACAAGGTCACATTCACGGGTACCAAGGGTTAGGACTTCAACATATATTTTGTGGGGACACAAATGTTCTCTCTGCCAACTCATTCCTTGGCTTTTTGTAGTTCGGTTTCTTTCCACACCTTGTTACTCACATGGTCCCCCCGAAGGTCATCAATGTCAAATTCAATGGCTTTTCTCAGTCGCTATCCTTGTGACTGCCCTGCGGTATTTGTCATGGTTACCTTTTCTCTCCTCCCTGAATCCCTCTGCTGAGCTGACATCCGGGTACTGTGCACACCTGCAGCTCCTTCTGTCTTCCCTACTGTTGCAGGTATACCATCTTCTATGTCTTTTCCTTCTCTCCCCATCTCCAATTCAAAGTGCATTTTAATGTTGGGGCCTTGGTCGTATTCTCTTCTTTCAACTCACTCTCTCTTCTGGCCTACTCCCAACCTTCATGCTTCAGTGCACTCTTCGAAGTAGATAACAAATATGTCTCTCTGGCCCGACTGTCTCTCGAGCTCAGGGCAAGCATTGTTGCTTGGAAATCACTGAAGAGCCTCAAAGGTAATAAATCCCAAGCACAACACGTTCTCTTTACACACACATGTCACATACACACAATCACACACACATCACACACACAATCACACACATCGCCTGATCAAAGAAACAACTGTTTCTCTTCTTGGCTTCCCTGTTGCTGGTAATGACACCACCACCCTCCTGGTCTTTATTTTCCATGCATTCATGTCAGTTTCTGTGAACTTGTTCTGAGGTTTCCAGAAATACTGTGGCACTTTGAATGTGGACAGGCTCCCACAAGAGTGGGTGGGACCCATCCAGTGACATGTGCCTTATTGCCATTATTGTGACCCCAGCTTTAGACTCAGGCTATCGAGGCCTGAGAAAGTCTGGTCTACACTTGATTCTGCAGGCTGGGACTCTCACGGCGACAATAGCAAGAACATGAGTAGCAGACAACCTAGGCATATAGATAACTCTAGGCCTGGTTTCAGATGCAGTGAGGCCCAAGGGCACCCTCTCTCTCATATGCTGTTTGTTTGGGGATATATGATTTCCACACTAATTCTGCAATGTTTTCAGAATCTCTGGTAGAGAACCTCACACATTGCTCGCTTCCTATAAATGTGGTTGAACGATGGAATCTGCCTGAGCGCTTATCTCAGCCATAAAAGTCTATACACTTGCACTCAAGGATCTGTAAATAAGCAGCTGATGCTACTTCTCTACAGCTCAGTTCCCCAGAGTCTTCATTCCAGGCACAGCCAGGGAGCATAATAATGGTGATGTTTAAGATTCAGGGCTGAAGAAGACTGGAAGACCTTCGCTTCATCGACAAGGAGGCAGACGTTCTGAGACATTCAGGGACTTCCCTGGGGCCCCCTGTGTGGTCCCCTTACATGCTACCTGCTTTTATTTACTTTCTTTTTAGAAAGGATAGCATTGACCTCTGCTGACCATTCCTGGGATGGGCAGAGGGGGCCTCAAATGAGCTCACCTGCCTGCAGTGTGTTGTGGGGGGCGGTGAGGTGCTGTCCCACACTGCACCATGGAAATACTGCCTGGCGGCAAAGCATCTCGGGATAACTTTAGGGATATTGTTCCGGGGTGGATGTTTGGGGTCTGGAGGGCTCAGTAGAGGGAGGAGGGAAGGGAAGGAGTGTTCAGGGGTTGTCATGTGTTGGGAAATATACACCTTTGAGCATGTCCTGGTTCATAAGGAGCCCAAGTATATGTTCTGTTCTCAAGGACTCTGCTGGGACCTTATGGCTTCTTTCAGTAAAGGAAGCCTCACCCAATAGCTGAAAATTTGGTCAGTCACATGTTCAGCACTTCTTTGTTGGCGGCCTATTGCTGCGCCTTTTCTTGACATAGCAGTTCATACACAACAAGACAGACCAGGAGTGTAGGTTTTGCTTTATCTGATGTAATATGATTTATTTTATGAGAGTGAGAGAGAGAGAGTATGGGATGGGTGCCTAGACGTGACCTGATGTCCAGGCTCTGCACAGGAAGCTGACGGCTTCAGGAGATGCTGTGTGGTCTGGGAAGGTCTTCAGAATCTGGGAGCCAGTGAACAGGCTTGGGCAGAGGTGGAGTCCAGGCAAGGAGGAGGCAGGCTGCGGGCATCACGGAGGAGCAGGGACCACATGTCGCCAACATTCAGGTCCCCCGTTCCATGAAGCCTTCTTGGTCTCAGTGACCTTGTTCTCTGACACTTGGTACTCACTGCATATGGCCTCATTGGACCACTGTCACCTAGGCTGGGGCGTCAGAGGGACTTTCAGGATACAAGGGAGGAAATGGAGGGTTAGCCAGATGGAATCATCTACACAAAGTCCCACACGTGGATGCAGCAGAGCCAGGGTAATACACACTGAGGCCCCCCCAAGTACACATCCTCCCCTGGGCTGCCTTGCCATCCCCTGCACCTGTCACCTGTCTCCTCCCCATCTAGGCTGGCGGTGCCTACGGCCGCAGGAACATTTCCTCCAGCTCTGTGCTGGAGATGAGAAAGCAGGGAAACTGTCTGGCTGTGGACCTACTGCACACCAGGTGTTGGCTAAACAGCACCTCCTTTGATCCTCCAACAGCCTTACGAGGCCGCCCAGGTTTCTTAACGCTGCAGTTCAGAGTGGTGTCGCGTGTCCTCAAGTCACCCAGTCACTGGCTGGGATGCAGCTCCCAGGCGCCCGGGGCAGGCAAGTGGAGACTGCAGGGCCTGCGAGTGATACATGGAGAGCGTCACCTCCTGCCTGACAGGAGGAAGATAAACAGCTCCCCGTTAAATCTCACTTAATGCTGATACTTATAAATTTATTCAGCTTGTGTTTACTGAATCGAGAGAATGCCTAATAACGTCGCGTGCTTCATCTCACATGTTCCTACTAATGAGAATGCAAGTATTGCTTAATTTTTTTTTTTTTAACATTTCATTTGCTTTCTATTCCCCCCACTTCTTCCTCTAGCTGTTGGCTTGGATTTTCCTCTGTTGCCAAATTCTGGAAAGTTTGGGCTTCTTGGGTGTTGGTGAGGAGAGGGCCAAAGTGGGCCCAGGGCAGAGGGCAGGGGGATAGTGCCCTGGGCTCTGGAGAGACAAAAAGGATGGTTGGAATGACCACGGGAACATTGGCAACGTTTGTGGGGTTGTGGTGTGGCTGTGTGTGAGTGTACGTGTGTGTGAGAGTATGTGTGAACGTGTACATGTATGTATGAGTCTTTGTAAGGAGAGAGAGAGAGACTCCACTTTTACCTTAGTTTGATCTGCTCACTATGGGTTTGTTAAAATGAAGGCCTCCCTCTGGCTGTTTATCCCACTAAGGTCAACTGTCTGGCTTCTGAGAGGGCAGTTATGGGATATACTGGGCAGCCCTCACCCAGCCAGCAGGAGCTCCAAGAACAGGGCAGGGAGAGAATGCCAGAGGTCAGCAGAGCTCGGGAGGGCATCTGGAAATGGGGTGAATGTGGGGAGAGCTGGGTGGTCTCATCTGGGCTTCCTTGGGGTATGCTGGGTGGGAGGGAGAGGGGACAGAAGGGTGAGCTCTCAGGCCTTGGTATCCTGAGGGGAGGGGGGCGCCATGCAAAAGTCTGGAATCAGGGTGGGGTGTGCGGGGAGCTGGAGTTTGGGAGGAGGAAGGCTGGAGAGATGCTGACGGTGGGTGGGGCCGGACCAGGAGGTCTCCATGCAGGGGGCACAGGTTGAGGGGGAGAAGAGAGGGAGATGAGTCTGATTCAGGGCACCAGAAACAGGATCTGGGCGAGGAAATGGAGAAAGGAGACGGGATGCAGGCCTTCCGGGGCCTTTCCAACTGCATGTTGCCCCAAACTGGCTGCACTCTGGTGCCTCCCAGCTCCAGGCGGACTCCGCATACTCTTAGACGTTTCTCTGCTGGGCCGGCAGAGCGGGGGTCTGGCTCGGACCGTAGCAGCTCTGGGGGCAGCACTCTCTGCTTTCCTCTCCTTTGAGAGGCTGTCTTCCCTGGGCCTGGCATCTTAGCAGGGCTCATGCCTTTTGGCATCATCCAGGAAGCTGGGGCTGCCGTGGGATCTCGGGAACCTGGAGGAGTCTGCGGCGAGGATGGAGGCCCCAGGTGAATGCTAGAGGCCCCCAGGCCTTCTCCGCAGGGCAGGAAGTTCCAGTTCTGCCCCTCACTGGGTTTGTACCCTGCATGGAGTCCTCTTCCTGTCTGGGTACCAGTTTCCCTGTCCAGTTAAAGGCAGGTGGTCACCAGATCTATCTATGGCCTAATTCCCACGGCCACCTGCCCAGGCAGCCCTAAACCATGGTGTCCTTTCCCCTACTGCCCAGAGCAAGGCAGGCAGGTAACGTGGATATCAGAGGTCCTGGGTAGCAGACACCTGCTTTAGGAGGGAGTGGGGAAGCCCTAGGCCCAGCCTCTGCCACCTCCTCGTGTTTCCGGTCGCCCAGGTTTAGTCCTCTCCCTGTGCAGCCTGTGTCCCCCTCTGTTCTCCCACCTCCAAGGCCCATCAGGACAGCCAGCCATCCCAGGCTCCTCTCTGCTCTGCAGCTGCAGCAGCCTGTGTCCGCCTCTGTTCTCCCACCTCCAAGGCCCATCAGGACGGCCAGCCATCCCAGGCTCCTCTCTGCTCTGCAGCTGCAGCAGCCTGTGTCCCGCTCTGTTCTCCCACCTCCAAGGCCCATCAGGACAGCCAGCCATCCCAGGCTCCTCTCTGCTCTGCAGCTGCAGCAGCCTGTGTCCCCCTCTGTTCTCCCACCTTCAAGGCCCATCAGGACGGCCAGCCATCCCAGGCTCCTCTCTGCTCTGCAGCTGCAGCAGGAACTTCCTCTTGACACCCCCATGCCTCCCTCTGGGCCCAGCTCTGTTCGGGGTTCCTTCAGGAGGAGGGGGAGAGGGATGGGGGCTCATCCCTGTCTTTTGTGCTCTCTTTTCCTCCCACTTCCGCTCCCCTCGCTGCTCCGGGTGACCTTTCACCCCTCCCTTGGATGTCCCTCAAAGGCAGCTCCTGTGGTTAATAACTTCGGCTGGCAGCCCCACACAAAGCCAGGGCCGGAAACCATTGTCCTGGGGACAATGGCCGAGCAGCCCAATAATGAGGCGGCCACAGTGTTGTCTGACATCCTACGTTGCCCTGGCAAAGGAGGAGGGGCAGTGGGGCTCGCTGTGCCCTCACCTCCTGGAGCTGAATTATTCCCCTCGCACATGGCAGTTCCTCTTCCCGAGGAGGCACCAGGCACCTGTGCCCTCCCATCAGCTGCATGTCCCTGTGATTGCAAGCTGGGTAGCTGTCCCCTGGAGACACCCCAACATACACCACCACTGCTCTGGCTTATTTTGCTGCTCCCATGTCCTGAGTCAGGGCACCACAGAGTTTAGCAATTGATTGGTTCCGGCAAATTGATAAGGTTGGGGAGATCTCAGCCTGTACCTGGTGGGAAGCATGACATCTGGCCTGGGTTCAAGGCCTCCTTCCTCTCTTCCTAGCTGCATGACCCTGGGGAAGCTGTTTAACTTCTCTGAGTCTCCACTTACTCATCTCTAAAAGCAGGAGTGGGATGGGAGCCAAGGGGAGGGCACTCAAAAGTTACCTGACAGGTGAGTACCTGCCACATCCAGGGGCTGCCCCGCCCTTGTCACCCCTGTGGGGGACAGTTGTGGGAGTGACCCTGCCTCAGTTACAATTTCACTTCTTTTTTATGCAGCCCCCTGTCTTGCATCTCAAACCAGATTGTAAATCACTCAGGGACATGAAGTTCCACATGCTTTTCCCCCATCTCTCCCGCTTCTTCCGTCCGCACAGTGTTGGGTACACAGGGTGGTGTAGGGATCCCACTGAAGCCACAAGAATTGGCGGCTGACACATGCAAGAGGATCTAGAGTGGTCTCAGCCCTGCTGTCCACTACAATGACCTGGAAAGGTTTAAAAAATACCCAGAAAATTTGAACTAATTGGTATGGGCTGGGGCATCGGGACTGTGTGTGTGTGTGGTGCATGTGACCAGTGAGAATATTTTTAAAAACAGGTAAAGAAACACTGATTTGTCCCCTTGGAAAACATGCCATCTCACATTCATGCTTGAGCAGAGCCCTTCTCTAGAGGAAGAAGTGGACGATGTCCTGAGACATTCTTGATATCCTTGAATACAGTGTTCTTTCTTACAGCTTTACTGTAAGTAAAAGATTTAGGTATAGGGATAGTTTCCTTTTTAATTCAACTTTACTGAGACATAATTTGAATCTAACAAAATATACATATTCAAAGGGCACAGTTCACGAGTTTAGACAAATATGTACCCATAAAGAACCACTGACCCAATCAAGATACAGAATAAGTTGTCATCCCAGAAAGAGCCCTTGTGGACGTGAGACTTTAAGACCTTCCCAGATGATTTTGGGGTGTAGCAGCATTTGAGCACTGCTGCGGGCCTGACACTCATGTTCTGATAGTTTCTGCTTTGGAGTCACAGAGAGGTTGTCCAGGACAGCATTACTCATGCTTCAGGACACACAGCATCATCTGGGGATCTGGTTAAATGCTGATTCGGTCCCGGGGGTAGGCCTGGAACTCTGCATTCTTAATAAGCTCTGCCCACCCTTTGAGACACCGGTTGCAAGTGTCTCATTTTGCAGATGAGGCTCAGAGTGTGGATGTGGGTGCCTTGAAAACCCTGGTTTCAAAGCTCCTGGCCTAATGACAATCATGTCCTTTGTGTCCCAATCTCTTTTTTATCTCTACCCAAACCCTGAATCCCAAACAAGTGGCATAGCCATGATAAGGGCTCTCTCCTCTTTCCCTTTGTGTGTTGTCACCCCTTCCAGCCCTGGACACCCTTGAGTCACTTTCCTGGGAAAAGGCCTCCTACTCTGTCTCTTTCTGAATGATAGACCCACTCCTTATCAACATCTACCTTCCCCATTCTATTCCATCGCTCGATATGCATCAATTCAACTTAATGAGCAAGTGTTTATTAAGCAATATCACTGGGCCAGACCTGATCATACCTTTAAGGAGGAAGATAAACCAGAAGCTATGATTTGGTTAACCCAGAAGACAATTGATTAACAGCATAGATGGACTGGGAGAGACCTGAGTGATCGCCCCTTATTTTACAAATAGTGTTTAGGAGAAGCCACCCACCCGTAATCCAAAGTGAGGAGCATATAGCGTAGACCTCACGGAAGAGGAGGGATTTGGGAAGGACTTTGAAAAAAGTATAGAAGAGGCTGTGAGAAGACAAGGCGGGGTGTCCTGGCCGAGGGTAGGAGGGAGACACTGCTGATGGAGACTGAGCCCCATTTTCTAAGAAAATTGGGAAGAGGTCCTGTGGACTTGGCTGCCCAGACAGCTGGCATAACCTCAGGCTGCCAGGATGGTCATCACTGCTGGGACATGGAAGGTGACACTATGCTTCTCCCCTATTCACGTTTCTTCCGAGCACTGTACGTGGGGTTTCCCTTCCAGGAGCTTAACCAGGGTGTGTGCTGGGGGTGGTCTGGGGATTAGGTCCCATGAGTACTGGGATCCGGGGATGCTTGGACACAAAGAGAGGAGATATTTGGTCTGGAGGTACCTGGGGTCACATTTAAACATTAGCAAGGCTATCCCGTAGAGTTAATTAGTACTGTGGACTTTGGAGAGATATGGGTTTCACTTCACCCTTGGGCAAAACTAGGTTCTAACACCCCTTCCCTGAGATAGATGGAGCCACATGGGGAGCAAGGGATCTTCAGTCCCTGAATGTGGACAGCTGTCAGCCATCTAAGCTCCTCTGCCCACTCCCTGAGCTTCCACCAGGGCATGCCGATCATCCTGGTGGCCTCATGTCTATCTTTGTGTCTGAGGTGCAGCTTGCACAGCAATTCCCCTGTGGCTACCTGGCTGTGACCAGAGGATCAGGTACCCATTTTCTCCCAGAATAGATCCGCACCCAGAATTTAACGGTTACAGGCAGGAACACAGATGACAGTATAGCTTTAGGAAAGAGGAAGACAACGGGGTTCTATCATGTGCATCTGAGGGATCTTTAGGTATCTGAAAAAATAGCTCTGGAGTTTAAATAAGAGGTTGGTGCTGATCTTGAGGAAAAAGAACAAAACTGGAGGCATAACCCTTCCAGACTTCAGACAATATTACAAATCTACAATAATCAAAACAGTGTGGTATTGACACAAAAACAGACATATAGATCAATGGAACAGACTAGAGAGCCCAGAAATAAACCCACACACCTATGGTCAACTAATCTTCAACAAATGAGGCAAGAATATGCAATGGGAAAAGACAGTCTCCTCAGCAAGTGGTGTTGGGAAAGCTGGACAGCTGCATGTAAATCAATGAAGTTAGAACACACACTCACACCATACACAAAAATAAACTTAAAATGACTTAAAGACTTAAAAGACATGACACCATAAAATTCCTCAGAGAGAACATAGGCAAAACATTCTCTGACATAAATTATAGCAGTATTTTCTTAGGTCAGTCACCCAAGGCAAAAGAAATAAAAGCAAAAATAAACAAATAAGACCTACTCAAACTTATAAGCTTTTGCACAGCAAAGGAAACCATAAACAAAATGAAAAGACAACCTACGGAATGGGAGAAAATATTTACAAACGATGTGACCGACAAGGGATTAATTTCCAAAATATACAAACAGCTCATATAACTCAATATAAAAAACAAACAACCCAGTCAAAAAATGGGCAGAAGACCTAGACATTTCTCCAAAGAAGACATACAGATGGCCAACAGGCACACGAAAAGATGCTGAACATTGCTAATTATTAGAGAAATGCAAATCAAAACCACAATGAGGTATCTGACAATGAGGCCATTGTCAGAATGGCCATCATTAAAAAGTCTACAAATAACAAATGCTGGAGAGGGTGTGGAAGAAAGGTAATCCTCCTACACTGTTGGTGGGAATGTAAATTGGTACAGCCACTGTGGAAAACAGTATGGAGGTTCCTTAAAAAACTAGAGTTACCATTTGATCCAGCAATACCACTCTTGGGCATATATCCAGAAAAGATGAAAACTCTAATTCTAAAAGATACATGCCCCCCAATGTACATAGCAGCACAATTTACAATAGCCAAGACATGGAAGCAACCTAAGTGTCCATCACCAGATGAATGGATAAAGAAGATGAGGTATATATATGCAATGGAATATTACTCAGCCATACAAATGAATGAAATAATGACATTTCCATCAGTATGGATGGACCTAGAGATTACCATACTAAGTGAAGTAAGTCAGACAAAGACAAATATCATACGATATCGCTTACATGTGGAATCTAAAAAATAGTACAAATGAACTATTTACAAAACAGAAACAGACTCATAAACATAGGAAACAAACTTATGGTTACTAAAGGGGAAGGTGAGGAGGGATAAATTAGGAGTATGTGATTAACAGATACACAATACCAAATATAAAATAGATAAACAACATGCATCTACTGTATAGCACAGGGAATTATATTCAATATCTTGTAATAACCTATAATGAAAAAGAATTTTAAATTGAATATATATATTCTTTTTAATATATGTTTAATATATAGAACCTAATATATAAATTTTATGTGTATATATATATAAAACCGAATCACTTTGCTGTACACCTGAAACTAACACAATATTGTAAATCAACTACGCTTCAATTAAAAAAAAAAAAAGAGGTTGGTGCTGAACATACAGAAACGAGGGTTAAGACAGCAGTGAGGCTTATCTAGGAAGATCACGAGGGTCCAGATTTCTGTGGATTGAATGTCTTGCAGGGTTTGGGGAGGATCAAACGGGAGTGGAATGTGGCCATGACCAGCCTTGCGAGTCAGCGCAGCCTTGCCCCAGCCAGCTGTGTGTCCTTGGTTATACCAAGGGTAAGCTTCCTCTTCTGCATGATGGTGAGATTGCCCTCAAGATATTTAAGGTTTCTTCTAGCTTAGACACACTAGAATTCAGTGATTTTAGGGATTCAGTCCAAATTCCCATCCAGAAGTGGAAATCAAGGCTGAGCTGGACCACCTCAGGGTAGTGGTGGGGTCCGTGTCCAGCAGTGCTGGTCATGGGTACTCTGGGAGGGCCCAGAGAGAGAGGGGGAAAGGACGATTAAGTTGATGTGAGATGGGGAAGAGAGCAGTGCATTGTCCTCAGTCCCTCCAGCCAAGCACTGCAGAAGCTTTGCCTGCCCGCCAATTGTCTGCCAATCAGACTTGGAACGTCCCCACAGAACGCTGCCCGGGGTGGCCTGGCCCATGTTCCACAAAGCAGCAACAACTGCTGGTTAATTACGCAGACACAAGGTGAGGAGAACAGCTGTCTTTAGAGCCAACTCAAAAGGAGCTGCAGTTTCTGCAATCAGCTCCCGGCCACATGTGGGGAGCTGGCTTTTCAAGTCCCAGGGGAATAGATCCACAGGGCTTGTCCATCCCACACCGTGCTGTACACTTGCTCTCTGCTGGGAGGGCAGAGCTTGCTCCTTTTTCTGGCTCCATTGCCCAGGGAGGGATGGAGCAGACAGTCTGGGCTCCAGCACTTCAGCCCTTTGCTCAGGTCATGTGTTCATCTCTCCAGCTCAGATATTCACCCCTGAAAAAGAGCCTAGACCTCGGCATGAATGCGTTCTTAGCAGGCAATGAATAGTTGGAGATCAGCAGACCTGAAGGATGCTAGGATGCAGCCTTCGAGATGGAAAAGCCAGGATGCCAAACACCCACCTCTCTCCCTCCCGGGTCCCAAGGCATTCTTTCCCACTGCTCCGCATTGGCCCCAGAATACGTCTTAACACATGACTCCAGTCAATGGGATTGCCACATTCAATGAACACTTGACCATCTCTGGACTAGAGGGTTAATCCTGAAACTGGCAAATGACTTTGGGTTTACTTATAGGATATGTTTCCTCTGGCAACCACACAGAATCATCTATAAATATCACCTCTGCGGGCGGATGGGAGCAGCATGGATAATATAAAATATCCGATGGTCCCACTGCCATGATACCTGCACCAAAGTAAATTCACAATTTCTTCAGAAATGGATTACAAAAAGTCACTCATTATCACCTTTCTAGTTAATTTCAAAATCACATAGGGAGGGGCTTCCCTGGTGGCGCAGTGGTTGGGAGTCCACCTGCCGATGCAGGGGACACGGGTTCATGCCCCGGTCCGGGAAGATCCCACATGCCGTGGAGCGCCTGGGCCCGTGAGCCATGGCCGCTGGGCCTGTGCGTCCGGAGCCTGTGCTCCGCAACAGGAGAGGCCACAACAGTGAGAGGCCCGCGTACCGCAAAAAAAAAAAAAAAAAAAATCATATAGGGATTCCTACAATTTGGGTTGACAGTCAAGTAAATGGCACATAGCAGGTACTTATCAAGTACTTTTGAGTGAATGAATGCATGAATGAATGAAGAATGAATGAAATTAAAGCTCTTCCAGTTTTTCTCAATGTCACCAATGCTCTGTATTTCTTGCTGCAACTTTACAATAACTTTGGTAACTTTTGTCAAGCGAAAGCCTTCTCTCTATAAGCTGCAACATGTAGGTGATGAGGTTTTGCCATGGAAACATTTTCCACCCCCGCAAACCAAGCCACCACCCTCTTTTTCTGGAAGCACATCTCTCTCAGGGTGAGACTTTGCAAGAAGGGTGCCAACCCCCCAAGAGGTGAGAGTTACAGCTGCTTTACCTCCCTGTCGCCCCACACGCCAAGGTGCATGGGGACGAGGTGGGAGGCCCTACCCAGGGCAGAACATGTGGGACATTAACTTTGCAAACTGACTTTTGGAACCACTGTAGTCTATTGAGGTTTGGCGTGTATTCACTTAACTCTTTCCCAGTATGTTTTCTCTCCCAATTGTCTTTGCTTTGACTTATTGTAGGACCAGGGTGTAGCTCCTGAGATGCTCTGCAGGATGAAACAACTGAGTGTGTTGTGAGGCTTGATACAAATGGACCACCAGCCGGCACATGGGAGCCACCTGCCTCAGCGCACGCTTGGACCTGCCTGGTGAGGGTTTGGCACCTAGGTAAGCAGCATTCGTACATCCACCTGGAGAGAGTCACCAGCGTTGGCTAACGTTGCCCATGGGTTCCAGAGACTCTGAGTGACCCTGGGTTTGCTGGCAGTCTTCATCCTCCCTTTCTTGCCATCCCTGGCCCCCGACCTGGGTTGCAAGGACGTCATCCCCCAGGGTGAAGTGTGGAGGCGACAGTTGGTAGGAATGAGGGTGGAGTGGAAGAGGAAGAATACTTTCTCTTGAAGGCACTGGATATCATAGAATTCTACACACCTCGGAGGAAAGGGATACTAATGAGTGTCCAGTCCAGCATCTCGTTTCAAAAAAGAGGAAACCAGACCCAGAGTGGGGGGGTGGCATGTGAAGTTACAGAGCTTATTTTTGAGAAAACCAGGGCTGTAATCCAGGTGTCCTGAAATCCTGCTTGTCCCAGGGTTTCATGTTGCTCCAGGATGGACAGTGAATGTTCGTTTGAGGTTCTCTTGAGAGCATCTGTAGTCTCTTATGAAACCCTGGGGACTCAAGTTGGGCCAGGCAAACTGTGAGGCTGTTGGAATTGGCCTTGGATTTCTGGGTAAACGCCCTTCATCGTCACCTTTTCAAGGCTCTGCATTCTTACTGAACTGGAAAATTTCGTGCATTTCAAAATAGTTTACAAATATTTATCATGTCATTTAATCCCTCAAACAATTTTAGGGCAGAGCTATTTCTTCTATTTTGTAGACGAGAAAACTGAAGCCCAAAGATGGGAACTTGTTCAAAGTCACAAAAATAGTGAGCAGCTAGGTGGGAACCAGCCATGCGGCCTTGTTCCTCTCTTGCACGGCATCCCGCTAGGTCCCCCCGCACTTTTCAGTTGCATGAGACTTCCTATATAGATGGTCAATGATGGCTTCTCCATGGGGTCGGGGGATAAGGGTTATAATCTCTTTTAAACCTTAAGACCTGGGGCTTCCCTGGTGGCTCAGTGGTTGAGAATCTGCCTGCTAATGTAGGGGACACGGGTTCGAGCCCCCGTCTGGGAAGATCCCACATGCCACGGAGCAACTAGACCCCGTGAGCCACAACTGCTGAGCCTGCGCGTCTGGAGCCTGTGCTCCGCAGCAAGAGAGGCCACGATAGTGAGAGGCCCACGTACGGTGATGAAGAGTGGCCCCCGCTTGCCACAAGTAGAGAAAGCCCTCGCACAGAAACGAAGACCCAACACAGCAAAAATAAATAAATAAATAGCTGCTATTAAAAAACAAAACAAAACCTTAAGACCTGATCTTCTTTGGACTTCTCATGGCCTGAAGTAGACATCCTGTTTCTTTCAGGGAGTTTTAGAGTTCAAGGACTGATGGGGGACATTTCATCTTATGCGCTGAAAATTAGAGTCTTACTGTCATACTAACGGGGTTGAGACCAGCTCTGCCACTTGAAAGCTGTGTGACCTGGGGAAAGTTATTAAACCTCTCTGAGCCTCTATTTTTTCATACAGAAACCAGCATGTTGGAAGTTTATTGCGGAGAGTTTCTGGGATCAGCATCTGAGGCGGAAGGGAAGGAAGCAGGGTCAGACCTGGGCAGAAGCGGACTGCGGTCTACTGCACGCAGAGCTCTAAAGCTGGGATGGCCCCGCAGAGCTGTCCTGAGTTGGGATGATGGGTCCAGGGCTTTAAAGCCCCATATTGACCACTCATGGGATGTGGGGCTTGGCCTTGGGTGAATTTGGCTTTTTTCAGCCAAGTGTAATTCCAGAGAGATCTGAGAGGTGGCAAATGAGCCCTTCACTCTTGAAGGGGGATCGGGGCGATGCAATACTTTGCTGTGCTGTTCTAGGACTAAATAAAATCATGGGGATATACATATAGCACAGGGGTGAGAATGGAAGTGTCCAGTTGACATCAGGTCCTTTCTCCTTCCCCAACCTCTTTCGCTTGGTTACAGACCCTCTGCCTGTCTTCCAGCTAAATCTACAGGGGGCAGAACCCACAGAGCTCACAGAGACCTCAGAGGGCCAGAGGGCAGACACCTCACTGGAGAACCTGCTTCCATCCGACAACCTGGCCTGGACTACTTGCTGTGGGGCGTGGAAGGGTATGCATGTGCGTACACGTGTGTGCGTGTGTACGTGTGTGTCTGGTGTCTGGGCATCTCTGCCAGATTACCTACAAGCTCCCAGGACAGGAATCATTTCTATTATTTCATGCTCATCTCCCAAGTAATTCCTTAGCTTAGTGTTGCAGGTCCCAGTGGACATTTGTAAACAAGATTTAAATCTCTTTTTTGTTTATCTGCTTCACAACATGTTATACAGCATACGTATTTACGAGAAAGGGATTTAAATGGTAGATTGAGGGCTACAATATCCAACCACACAGGTATTATAAGACCTCAATGTGGCCACACATACGTAAGCCTCCTGCAAGCTGAGGGGCTCAGTGCAGTCCCCGTGAACAGGCTCCTGAAAGCCCTCAGACAATCGTGAATTACAAACCACATGGAAGACGTTACTATAGTCGGTGGAGGGGCACCGCGGGTGATGTAGTGATGGTCACAGCTACCTTGCCAGGTCCAATGCATCTGATTTTCCTCAATCCTGAGAACCCTACATGGTGGGTGCTCTTTCTATCTACCTTATGCAGATCAGGAAGCTGCGGCTCAGAGAGGTCAAGCCACAAGACCAAGCTGACCCAGCTCATAAGTGGCAGAGCTGGGACCCCCCATCTAGCCTCGGGCCATCACCGTGCTCCAACGCCTCTTTAGCCAGAGGTTCCCTATTTTGGGGGGAAAAGAAGGTACACCTGGTCATCCTGTGGAAACAGAAAAAGCAGGATTGTGAGACGTTAAAATGGCTTGTCAGCCCACAAAGAGACGATAGGGGATGGTGACCCCCCTCCTGAAGGGAGGGTGTGGGATTGGGGGCAGAGGAGAAAAAGTTTAGGAGCTGAAACGAGTTTGTAAAGAAGATTGTGGCTCTCCTTCCCCAGAGACCATGACAAATAGGCCACAGCAGCCATCGGTGGCAATAATCAGTGGTTCGCTGCTCATCAGAAACTAGGGTGGTCTGAGTAAAATATCGACTGGGGTCAGCCCAGGCATCCCACTTCCAGAAGGTCTGCTTTCCCAGAACACAAGCTTGCAGCCCAGAATGCCTCGGGGTAGCTGGTTATTTAGTCGTCTTAAATTCCTTTGCTCCACTCGTGGACCTTTAACAAGTGAATCTCCCCGGTGCATTTAACATTGAACTCGGGTCATTGATATAACATCTCAGAGCCCTGACAACTGTATAAAGGTGTGTGCGCCTCCATGCTCAGAAGTTGGCTGCTTCTTCCTGGGAGGGGCCGTGGGCTCTGCCTCCTTGGGTGTCCCAGTTGCCCTGAAATCTGTGACGTGACCGAATACGTGTGTGCCACACCTTTCCCTGCCTTCTAGCTCCAGACCTATTGGCTGGCTCCCTGGTTATGGGCTGTCACTCCTCTGACTGGACCCCTGATAGTTTTTCTCTAGGGCTCACCTTGGCTTCCCTTCTGTATGCGTGCCGTGCTCGCCGTTTGGGCTTGGTCTACTCTGGACTCTGTTGTAAAGTACCCCCATGAATAAGGAACCCAAAAATGTGCACCTCAGCCCCCAGGACTGGGAGAGACAGGAGATGCAGGGGCTTAGAGGGAAGAGGGATGGGGGAGACATTGGGACCTCAGCTCCCCTACCCAGCCTCTGTCATTTAACTTGAGTTTCCTCACCTGCAAAGTGGGGACGGTCATTCCTACCTTATGGATTGCTTGGCGGTGTTTGCAAAAGATGTGGCACACGCTTTGGAGATGCTTAATGAAAGAGGGCTGCCGTTGCTGCGTTGCATTGTGATTTTTATTAAACTGTGACTGCTCCCTTGAGGACTGGGTGGTGGTAAGGAGAGGTGGTGAGAGAGGAGAAGTCACCTCTACCCTGGAGACAGACAGACAGAAGGCTCGGGGACAGGGGTGCCCTCAGGGGGGTGGAGACAGAGTTCTGGAAGTATCATTGCTGCTGCTGCTGGAGGCTTTTCATGAACCTCATTTGTCATGGACCTCAGGCCCTGCACTGCTGGGAGCTCTGTGTAGATCCCGGACCAGAGGCCCGACATTACCAGCACTCTTAAAATTTGGGTGGTCTTACCTTCAACAAGTCTTTCCCATGATCACCAGATTGCTTCCAACTTCTCAGAAGGGAGGATGAAAGTTATGAAGGAGTTCAGGCATCTGGACCTTTTGCATAGAAGAAATAGTGTTCATCTTTAGAACTCCCGCATCAGTCAATCACAGTGTAGCTGAGACCCTGCACATCTACAAGGAAAGGAGCTATCATATAATATGATTGCCATGTTAGTAACTAAACAACGCGTCTGAAGGTTGAATATACTGTATCTGCATTTGCCCTGAATACTGAACTCGGAAAGAAATAGAATGTCCTGGGGAAAGCAGAAGGTGTAAACTTTTGTACGAACTCTGGGGAAGGAGGCGAGAATGTTCAAGGAATTTCAGGTTGGTCTCTTTATGGCATCTAATTCCACTCTCCTTTTTGTTGATTCTGATGGTTCACTTGCGCACCGCTCTTGCATTTATCAGTCATGATTAAGGTCAATTTTTGGCTCACAAATAGAATGACTAGAGGAGGAAGGGGGTAAGAAAGGGAGGTTTGAGGAGGAGGAAATTCAGACGAGAGAGGGAAGGAGGGAAACACACAGATTTCTTTAAAGACGCTAAAGCATTGCTGAATTGATCAAATGGTTTAGGGTCTTCTGCACTAGCTCCTGAAGGAGAGGGGCAAAGGGGTAAGGAAAACAACATACTCAGGAAGAGAAAAGAAATGGTGGAGAAACAAGCAGGAGGTGGACAATTATTCATGCCTGACATTAGGGTGCTGTTCACACAGGACATCCTGGTTGGGTAGATCAGTGGTGGGCAGTGGGCAGCTGGCAGAAGGAATGAAATATTTGTAAGGTCAGGTGTTTATAATGAGTTTATATGTACCTGAAAATAAGGGTCGTGTGTTGGGGAAGGGCATATGGTGGTGGGCATAAACTGTTCTTCTATTATTATTATTATTAGTTATTAGGTGGTGTCATTCCCATTTTATATCAGTTGATTGGCTTTAGTCCTTCACCCCACACACATTAATTGAGCCTTCCCTACATTCTACTTCTTGGGGTTCAGTGATGAGTACAAACAGTCAGCCTCTCTTCTCAGGAGCTTACAGTCCAGTGGAGGAGAGGAACACGAATGAAAGCATCACACAGATGCACATACGTCTGCATTAGTGATAAATGCGGTGCTATATGGTCTTTAACGGAAGCATTGGACCCGGCTGTTTCTGCAGTGAGGCTTCTCTAAGGAAATGACGCTTGAACTGAGATCTGAAGGACGACGGATGCCAAGTGGGCTGAGAATTGAGAAAAAGTGAGCGGACAGAGTGGGCAGCAGGTACAGCAGCCGCGTGGTGGGAAGAAGCCCGGGGCGAGGGACGTGGCCCCCCAAGAAGGTCAGCTCCGCTGGGGTTGGACAGGAGGAGAGTGTGGGGAGGACAGAGCTTAGGAGGCGGGCCCCTTGCAGGAGCTACAGGGGAGGAAACTGAGGCTCAGAGAGGGTAAGCGGTTTGACAACTGTCCCAACTCATAAGAACCAGACCTGGGATTCCATCCTCATGGCTTGGAAAGTCAACGCTCTTTGGCGAACGTTTTCACATATTAGGTACTTTGTTCAGGGTGAGGACTTGGGGAAGACCATGCATCTTATTATCCCTCATTAAAACGTTAACAGTATTATGTATTGCTAGTCAAGCATCCAGAATCCACATACAACACCGTGTGGTAATGTCTTATACTAACAGGAGCATTGATTGCAAACGTACATATAAACAGTCAAATCCTCGCTTAACGTTCAAACGTAAGTTACTGGAACCTTTCTGGTTAATGATACCACAACAGAAGAGTCAGCAGGGCTCTGTTAAGTGGAAAAGCACACCCCAGGGGCATGGGCAGAAGATTGCAGCCACTGCCTGCCATGCTTTGTAAGGTTGGACATCTGCAGACCTTCTCACTCTACACAGTAGACGTGTTCTGGAAAACTCATCTCTAAGTTGAACTCAGGCAACTCAAAACCTGCAGGAAGCCAGAAGAATCCCTTCTTCCAGATCCCAGCTTCATGCTTTTACACGTTTGTATGGCACGCTTCTTTCTTTCTTTTTTTTCTATGACAGGTTTTCTTAAAGCGGGACCTACCTGGAGTATTCCAGGGCTGATGGTTGAACATTATACCAACAATTTTACTGTCTTTATGTGAGAAGATGGTAGGTGTATAGACTGCAGGTCTAAATTATATATTTTCCTTTTTCAATTTATTTTTTTATTTTATACAATTTTTAAAGGTTACACTCCATTTACAGTTATTACAAAATATTGGCCATATTCCCCATGCTGTACAACACATCCTTGTAGCCTATATTACACCCAATAGTTTGTACCTCGCCCTCCCCTCTCCCTGTATTCTCCCTCCCCCACCTCTCCCTACTGGTATATATTTTTCTTTTTTAACCTGGTAGTTACCATATAGGGTCTCTATCTAATGATCTATACAAATGGAGTGACTTTGGCGTTCTTTGCTAAGCTGGGAGGCTTCTTGGCAGAGCTAACGTGGGATGATGGAAGCTGGGTGGCTGACCTTCAAGGTCTCCTCCTGTCCAGCCACACGCAGCATCTGTAATGAACGGCCCTCCCCCTGGCAGGATGTGCCTTGTGCTAACCTCTCAGCGCAGCCTCCAGTGTCTCGCACTTGGTTTCATATGCGCTGCTGTGGCTCCTTACCTCCGTGACCTCCAAACCCATTGCTGTCCCCTTGTGGGTTTTTTCTGGGCCCTTTGACTCGCCACTGGGCCAGTCTCTCACAGCAATCAACCTCCACTTTCCTCTTGTCACCGTTTCGTCTCTCCCCGTGGACAAGGTGAAGTTGTTGATAATTTACAGTGAATGTACCTATCGCATTCCTCCTTGAGGGAGGGCCAGGGTGTGAAAGGGGCGGGGTCCGGATGATGGAGAAAGCACTCTGGCAGCAAGCCCACCTGGGTTTGAATCTTTGCTCCACCCATTACCTGTATATGACCTTGGCAAGTTATTTCATTTCTCCGAGCCTCAGTTTCCTTAGCTAAAAAACGGTGAGGACAGTTCTGACCTCACAGGGGTGTTGTCAGGATTTAGCAAGATATAGTATGTAAAGCCATAGTAGGTGGTAACGCACGATAACTCTCATTTTTTTATGAACAGGGTGGCACACAACAGGACAATTTTGAGGGTGAGCTGAGAGTTCAGCAGAATCCTGGACACTTGTCAAGTCCAAGGGGCAAATGAAGAGTCCGAGCTGAGAGATGGTCCTCAAATCTAAGTGAGGCAGATACTGAGCAGATCAAGCTGCTTGAGGAAGTGTGGGGAGCAGTTTCAGATGAGGCAGGAAGGCAGACCTCAGCCCCTATTCACTGACCACAGACTGCCTGGCCCCAGGGGTGACAGTGGTGGTCTTTTAAGGACCCAGGAGTAGCCAGACAGGAACACGCTTCGGTGATTTAATTCATTTGCAATGTCCCTTCCCTGGCAGGGAAGGTAGAAAGTTCTAGGATAAGCTAAAATCATCCTCTATTTAAAAAGCTACCCCCAGCAGTCTTGGGGCAGGGGCTAAATTAAAAAGCAAAACAAAGCAACAGCAAAAAACCCCAGTGATTCCTAATGTTTTTTGAATACAGAAGCTTGGCAAGGAGTTGGCCACAGGGTTCATGACGAAGGCATGGATTTTGTGTAACATTGGGGGGAAACGCCCTCGGGATTCCGCTTTGGGTACCAACCCTACCCCAGAAAGCCCCCTCCGCCATCTGATTGGCCCGGGTTCTTCCAACCCTGAGATCGTTTCACACGTCACTCAGTTTCTCCCTTAGCTCTTCTCATTTCAGCCCAAATAAGTTTGAATCTGTGTCGCTTTGACTAGTACGGCTCCGGCAGTCACTCGTTAGCTCCTTTTGTTTCTAGGACTGAACTTCCGCTTGTCTCCTCAGTAGCATTGGCCTGGGCAGGTCCCAAGTTTCATGCTATAAAACTGTGATGGTTTTACTGACCAATTAAGATAGGTTAATGATGATTGTTTTTATGAAAGGTGGCGGGTCACCCTCTGGACAGCGGGTTGAGCAATGTCATCTCAGTCTTAATCGTAGATCGTAAAATGTTAGAGCTGGAAGGCTCTCAGAAGTCATGTAGTTCAGCCCTCTCATTTAGCAGGGGAAGGAAGTGAGGCCTGGAGAGGTTAAACTCTGGATTTAAAAGGCCAGCCAGATAGCGTGAGTCGTGGAAGCACCAGGAAGGTCGGACTTTTCTCTTAGATGATTTGATAAAGAAGCTCTGATCTCTTTCTTATAATCACAGAACTTAGGCCTTCCAAATGCTAGATGCAAAGATAATGCTGTGATTGTATTTGTAACGCTGATACATGAGGAACTGTGTATTTTAAAGGCTAGGTGGCCTCTAAGATTTTGATCAACTCCGACATTAGACGGCATTATTTTGTATGGAATGCGTGATGCTGTATATATAATAATTGATTTATTTGCTTAACTTCTTTCTCCCGTAAAGAAGCTTCTTAAAGACAGGGCTATGTCACCCATCTTTGTTTCCCTTGTAGTCTTGCTTACAGTATGAGCTCAATAAGTCATTTGATGAACGAATGAATGGGTGAAGACATTTTGAACGTGTGACAAAGAGTAACCAGGTTCTTGAGTGAGTTTGAGAGCAGAGTATATTCTCGTTCGGTTGGCAACACTTGAGGAAAGACCAGAAGTATGTGGAGTGGAAGTGGAATTAGTTCTGAATTTAAATAAGGGGTGCAGCCTGAGGTTTTTCTGCCAAAAAAAAAGAAAGAAAACACATCTTTCCAAATACCACTGAAGCTTCTTGGCTCACAGAGTCTGTAAAGACCGAAGATGGGGGGCTTCCCTGGTGGCGCAGGGGTTGAGAGTCCGCCTGCCGATGCAGGGGACGCGGGTTCGTGCCCCGGTCCGGGAAGATCCCACATGCCGCGGAGCGGCTGGGCCCGTGAGCCATGGCCGCTGAGCCTGCGCGTCCGGAGCCTGTGCTCCGCAACGGGAGAGGCTACAACAGTGAGAGGCCCACGTACCGCAAAAACAAAACAAAACAAACAAACAAAAAAAGACCAAAGATGGGACATGGGACCACCTTGAGTGGGAAAACAAGTTTTCCAGATGAGGACGAGGTTGGCTCACTAAGTGGTCCAAGGCCATGCTGCCAGCTCTTAGCATCTCTGACACTAGAATCCAAGCCTCTGGCAAAGTCTGCTGCCCCTTCCCGGGCGCCACTCACCTCTGCATTGTGCGGCGAATTCCTCCTCTGCTTGGGAGAAATGACCATGGGAATATGAGGTCCCCCAGTTCTCAGAAACAGAAAGAGAAATGTGGGAGTCCATTTCCATTCAATTGCACTTCAGTAGACTCCGTGCTTAGTACCTCCGGCTCTAGACTCAGAGGCCCCACCTTCCAGCCATCACCTGGCTCTGTCCTCACCTGGAAGCCCCACTGGCCTCTTGGCCAGAGGACCCTGGCCCCTGGCACTGCGCCTCTGCCCAGCAACCTCCTGTTCCTGAAGGAGGTTGTGCTGATGGATTTCTTCTGTCTCGCTGGATCCTGTTCAAGGTTGCTGATCTGAGCATCTTTTATTTTTTTTTTAACATCTTTATTGGGGTATAATTGCTTTACAATGGTGTGTTAGTTTCTGCTTTATAACAAAGTGAATCAGTTATACATATACATATGTTCCCATATCTCTTCCCTCTTGCGTCTCCCTCCCTCCCACCCTCCCTATCCCACCCCTCTAGGTGGTCACAAACCACCAAGCTGATCTCCCTGTGCTATGTGGCTGCTTCCCGCTAGCTATCTATTTTACGTTTGGTAGTGTATATATGTCCATGCCACTCTCTCACTTTGTCACAGCTTACCCTTCCCCCTCCCCATATCCTCAAGTCCATGCTCTAGTAGGTCTGTGTCTTTTTTCCCGTCTTACCCCTAGGTACTTCATGACCTTTTTTTTTCTCTTAAATTCCATAAATATATGTGTTAGCATACGGTATTTGTCTCTCTCTTTCTAACTTACTTCACTCTGTATGACAGACTCTAGGTCCATCCACCTCCCTACAAATAACTCAATTTCGTTTCTTTTTATGGCTGAGTAATATTCCATTGTATATATGTGCCACATCTTCTTTATCCATTCATCCGATGATGGACACTTAGGTTGCTTCCATCTCCGGGCTATTGTAAATAGAGCAGAGAATCTTAAACATCCAAATGAGTTTGCACCTGTTACTTCTCATCAGAAACACATATTCAGTGGCTATCCCTAAAGTGTTGGGTTCCACACAGGGTGCTGGGAGACAGGGGATCTACCCCGAGGGTGACAATCGAAAATTCAATCTGTTCCCCAGGTCCCCTTGTCGGCACTTGGGAGGGAGAGGTGAGGTACAGAGAGCCCCCAGCTTTGTTGATAGAGTACTGTTTCCACCTGAGAACGTATCCAAATCCTCCTTCCTTCCCTCCTTCCTCTCTCTCTCTTCTCTCTTCCTTCTTTCTTTCTCTCTTTCCCTTCTCCCTTTCTTCCCTTCAACAAACATTTACGGAGCACCTCCTAAGTACCAGGGTTAAGTCAAGGTGGATGTTGTGGAGAGAGGGGGCTACAAAGTTTGATAGACACTGGCCTCTCTTCGGGAAGAATTTGCACAACTGAACTGCAGAGAGAAAGCAAAGCTGTGCACAGAAGTAGGTGTGGAAAACTCTGGCACAGAATCCACAAAGCACCCCTGGCAGGTGTACCCAGAGTGGGGCGTTTCCGTAGGAGGTGCGCCAGTGCAGGTGGGTATCAGAGCAGCTATCGGGTGGGGCATGGAATTTTAGCTGCTCCTCCAAGGTCAGGCACGTTGAAGGTGAGCAGAATTGACGGTGGTTTCTCTCCGGATTCTCCACATCCAGAAATAGCCTTTTTTAAAAAACTGAAGTATAGTTGATTTACAATGTTGTGTTAGTTTCTGGTGTACAGCAAAGTTATTCAGTTACACACACACACACATGCATACATATATATATATATTCTTTTTCAGATTCTTTTCCATTAAAAGTTGCTACAAGATATTGAGTATAGTTCCCTGTGCTATACAGTAGGCCCTTGTTGTTTATCTATTTAATATATAGTAGTAGTGTGTGTCTCTTAATCCCAAGCTCCTAATTTATTCCTCCCACCCCCGCTTTCCCCTTTGGTAACCATAAGTTTGTTTTCTATGTCTGTGAGTCTATGTCTATTTTGTAAATAAGTTCATTTGTATCATTTTTTTTTAGATTCCACATAGAAGTGATATCATAGTACATTTGTCTTTCTCTGTCTGACTTACTTCACTTAGTATGATCATCTTTAGGTCCATCCATGTTGCTGCAAATGGCATTATTTCATTCCTTTTTTATGGCTGAGTAATATTCCAGAAATGGTCTTTTCCTTCTCCACTGCGCTTTGTCTCGTCTCTCTGATGGCATCAGCAGGATTCTGGAGCCGGCTCTGTGGGTACCTTTCCCCTTCTTCCCGAGGCAGGTCTGGCTGCCCACCCCTGCCCCTGCCACCGGTGGCCTTCTGAGTCTTGATTCCCCAAGAGTCACAGGGAACTGAGATCTGCCTCAGTGCCTAAAATGCAGTCCGACAGCGATGTGGACTTCTATATTACGGAAGCATAGACAAGATAGCATTTTAAGAACTTTAATTTTTTTTTAGATAATAAAAATTTTATTACAAATGTTTGGCTTTTATAAAGAAAGACATCCTATCAAATGCAATTAAAATACTGACACAGAAAAAAACTTTAATAAAAAGTGTGAGCCATAGTAACAGGGAGAAAAGTCCGATTTTAAATAGGAGATAAAAATATGTCACACATAGAGAATTTCCAGATAGGAACAGCACCATTTGGGAGGGTTTAGGAAGCAGTCTTCCATCAGTGGGAGAGCTTCCTGGAGGAAGCGGGCTTTAGGGACTGAAGGAGCGGGTTTGGGCTGGAAGGCTGGGTGCTCACGCACTACACCGGAGCTCCTGGAGGGCAGAGACCATGCACACATTCCTGGTTCCTGCAGCCAGTGGGAGGTCCGGCACAGTCATGAATGAACGATGAATTAATTGTGTGGGTGACAGGTGAAAGCTGGGCAGCATATTAGAGGAAGCTGAGAGTGAGGGTGAGTGAAAGGGGCTGAGAAGATGGTCTGGGATAGAGCCAGGCTTTGGGTGCACCTTGCTAAGAGCTTTGAGGCAGAGGGTTCTATAAGATGGGAAGCCAGTTGTGGGCTGTGAGGAACTTAATAGCCTACCAGGGCTTTGGGTGGGGATAATGGAAAAGATAGGCCCCAGGAGTCCGGGAGTCTAGCAGTGGCTCTGATGGTGGCACCCCCATGACCTTGGGCAGGTCACCTCTCCTCTCCCACCTTGTTCACCACCCCATTGTGGATGGCTGCTGTGTTCACCTCCTCCTTTTTTGTTGTCGGGCACCCTGGGAATCCGAGGTGGCTTTTCACCTTGGTCACGAGGCCAGACCAAAGTTGAGTGGGTGGTTTGCAGGCTGGGAGGAGAGGCACAGCTGAAGGAGGAGAGAAGAAGGATTTGGACTAAGGTACCAGCACTGGAACAACTGAGAAAGAGGCCAGAAGCTACAAAGTGTGGCAACTGACTTATTGTTGAGGAGTTAAGACAAAAATAAGGGGAAATGACGATCGTAGCCCTTTACTGGGTGCTTAATATACCTTATCTACCTTATAAGGTGGTTATTATTATTAACCCATTTTACAGATGGGGAAGCTGAGGCTTAGAGAGGGAAAATGATTGTCTAAGGTTAACACTGTTAATAAGTGGTAGAGCTGGAATTTTAAAACTTGGTTTTTTCATCCTACCAGAGCTCTTAGCCACTGCTTTAATCTGCCTTCTTTAAGTTGATTCACTTACGAGGCTTCATCTGGGTTTTTAAATGGTGTCGTGTCATGATTCCTCATGAGGGGCAGGCTGGGAGGCATCGTGGTCCTCAGGGCTCAGACCACGGAATTGAGGACCGTGTGCACATCGGGCTGGGAGGGCAGGGCCATCGGGAAGGAGAGCTGGGGATCTGCCATCAGGAGGAGGTGGAGAGTAAGAGGCCTTCTCATTTCTAAAGTGCTTTCCAGTTTTTGCCTTAAGGGATTCTCATGACAGCTCTGGGAGTCAGGCATGGATTTTTTTTTGCAATCCCCATTTTCCAGTTGAGGAACCTGAGGCCTGGAGAGGCAAAAATAATTGACCAGGGTCATCTAGCTGGTAAATGGCAGACGGCAGACCCCGGTTCTCTTTTCCCTGGGCTGTGCTCCTTGTCAGGGTTGGACGTGAGGTCCCCAGAGGATGCCCACTTTGCTGGAGTGTTAGAGGGCACGGGAGCAGAGCAACCGTGACCCAGGTCCTAAGAGCTGAGGGCAGAGAGGTTCTGGATTACATGACCTCATCCTCAAAGCCCCAAGCTGGGCAGAGGCCTGGGGTCCCAGTGTCTGTCTGAGAGTGGCATAGCCTGATGCCCAGGGCTAGAAGACGACACCAATGGCACAGTTTCCAGAAAGGAAAGATTCATCCCCAAATGGAGTTCCCTGTGGGGTCCCGTCTCCAGGATCCCAAGGGTAAGGAGAAGACAAGGCAGGTACCACAGGTTTGGGGCTGTCTGCCATCTCTGACCTCGGGTATCAGGAGGCCCTTGATCAACATGGGCGGTTTGAAGAGTAATGTTGATGGGCAGAATGCCTAGCGCTGGGCTGCAGTGGAAGGAATGCGTGCTTTGGAGACAGACTGCTTGGGGGTCAAACCCCAGCTCTGCCTCTTCCCGGATAGGTGATTTTGTGTCTTAGTTGCCCTTTCCATAAAATGCAATAACAACAGCTTCTTTACTGCCATAAAGCGTGAATGAGTGAATACATATTCACGATATTAGATGAATTTCATTCATTTTATGAGCCTACTATGTGCCCTGCTGTGCTAGGGGCTGGGGGTAGTTCTGTGATCCACACAGACAAGAGCCCAGCCTTCACAGTGTGGACCCCCATAGGTACCACTTCCCTCTTCCCGTCCGTAAAGGTACGCAGAGAGTTCTCCCCAAGGTTGCACTGGCGTTGGGGATGCCGTGGAGGGCAGGCAGCTCCGTGGTCTTCCTTATCTGGCTGCCCTTGCACCAGAAGCCCAGAGAGCTTGACAATGATGACCTCACTAGTGTTCAAAGCTTCCCAGGGGAGACCAAAGGCAAAGCAGAAAGCACTGGAGTGTGCTTGTGTTGACAGCTGAAGGATCAGAGTGCCTGGCTGGGGATCACAGACTGCGGGGGTGGCAAGGCGCTGCAGAATCTGAAGGCCCCACCAGGCCAAGTTCACCGACCACAGACACTCAAGGGAGGCTCCTTTTCCTAATCAACAGCCTGTACTCTGCGCTAGATGCTCTTCCACGTGGGTAGCGTTTGCCAGTCCTCCCAAGCCTGGAAATAGGGATTAGCGTTCCCATTTTCTAGATTAGGAAACCGAGGCGCATAGGAGTCAAGCGGCTTGCTTGAGGCCCCATAGCATCATCATAAGAGTCGGGATGCAGGTTCCCCTCTCCTCTCTATAACACACACACACACACACACACACCCCACACTCAATGCAGTGACTGGAGACTTTCTCTCTAGGCTGGCTAACATAGTGGACCCCAGGATGACCTCACGTGACCTGCATCCTGCATCTGTCCACCTGGAGCAGGCAGCAGGGACAGAGGTGGGAAGAAGGACAAGGAGGGAGACCGCAGGCTCCCCGACAGCGCAGGACACAGAATGTGGAGGAGGGCAAGGGGCGTCTCTGCTCGCCATCCTTTTTCTGGTCTACCTCTTGACCAGACATCTCATGACTCCTTTGGAAATTCATTTTCTATTCATCCCTTGCTCTCTCTTTTCCTTCCCTCCCTTCTCCCCCACCCCTCCTTTTCTGTTTGTTTTTCTTCCCCGGGTGCCCCCATCCCCACCCACCCCTCCCTCCCTCTGCACCCCCACCCCCCACGCCAGGCTGCCTGCATCTGCGCCCGCAGCCCTCCCTCCGCCCTCGGCCCCGCCCTCCCCTCGCCCAGCCTCCCCCCTTCCCTCACCGCTCCCGCTCTCGGTGATTTATTACCTGCCCTGCTGCTTCTGACAAACTATTTGTAGGAAAATGAGATTTGGTCCGCGCTGGATGGCTCCTCTGGAAGGCAGGCGTGGGGGTCGGGTGTCGGAGCCCCCGTGCGGGGCCCCCCACCGGAGCCCACGGCGCTTACGGAGCTCTTTAAGATAAATGAGCAAAATTAAGAGACTCACTGGGGGAAGAAAACACTGGATGGCAGCGAGCGAGAGCGGATGGTACGTGGTTTCCTCCCAGAAATTCATCCACGTGCGCCCCACTGGGGCCTCCCCCATCTGCCGCAGACTCCAGGGAACTCCCTCCCCCAGAAGAACTTTCAGCCTCGGGGTGCCTTTCTTTCTCCCCCCAGGATGTGGCGCTGAAAAGGGCAGAAACCTTCCTAGAAGGGCACAAGCAACAGATTGGGGCTGGAGCAGCAGGTCCCTGGGGGTGCCTGGGAAGAAACCGGACAAAGGCGGAAGGGGTGGGGGGAGATGCAAGAGCGTGGGTGGCAGGTGGCTGTCCGAGGGCACGGGCGGCCTTGGATGGGTGGGTGTGCACGTGGCCACTCGCAACTGAGGTCCGGGCTACTTCAGTCATACCCAGATCCCACGGGAGCTCAAACAGCTTCATGTCCTGGTCACAGGCACCACTCGGGACAGGATAGGAGGCAGTGGGAGGTTTTGGCTGCGGCAAGACCAAGGCTTCACCTCCAAGACAGGGGGTTAACTCCTCTGGTTGTCTGCGCAGCCGACTGTAAGATCCCTGAGGGCAGGTGGTAGGTCCTGGGTTTTCCTGCCCTACCTTAGGGCTGCCTCATGGTAGTGCCCAAGTACTATCTATGGAGGAAGTGATTGCACCAACACAAGGATGTCTTGCAAACTCAAGCCTCCATTTTCAACTCCCATGGGATGTGCACTGGGGCCAGTTTTTCAGACGATGTTTTCCCTTATTTTAAAAACAATACACTTATTAGTCTGTCAAACATTAAGAAAATAGAGATAAGCAGGGGCAAGAAAATAAAAATCACTTGTTAATTCTACAGTTTGGTATCTATCCTAGTTTGAAAAGAAAGGTCATGTTGTTTATCCACTGAATATTGTGATACCTGCCTTTTTATGATATTAAATATTCTAAGATATAATTTTAAATGGATACAGTTTATTGATTTTATGTTTGTATGTTCTGTGTACGACTTCTTTACCAAGGCACACATTTTTGTTCATTTCGATTATTTCTAAATTTTTGCTATTATAAAGATATGCCAACCTTAGCATAATCCAAATTACCCTATTTTTATAATAGTCAGTGAGAAAAGCAATGACCTCTGCTCCTTCCTGGCTTCATGAGAATAAGATGTGACATATCTTAGAAGTTGACAACTCCACTGGGCCTGATCTGAGAGCTCACCCTGGATCGGCCCTTCTAGAACTTTATAGGGTTTCAAAGACCACCGGAATCTACAAACCAGGGCGATCTGAGAATGTTCTGCCAGCAAGACAGACAAACAAGTCTCCAGCTTCTCTAAGAACCCACAAAGACACAGTATTTGAAGAAAAAGGGTTGTTTAGCTTGAATCCTTGTAAGACATTTGCCAATAAGATGTGAGCCAAATTAATTACGTAATTTAAAAACCTACTCATTTCAAAGTGTCCTAAAATGTAAAACTTGAAAATGGTGGGATCATGCTAAGAGTCTAGTATGAAGATGGTCTAGTAGCATATGAGTGGAGAAGAAGAAAGGAATTTGAGGCGTAAAGATGTTGCAGAAAAATTTGGAATTCAGTGACCCCACACAGGTGACCCAAGTGATCAGGCACTTTTGAGGTGAAGGTTCATCCCCTTTCCTTGGAAAACAAGGTGTCCATCTTTATGTCCATCGGTCAGCCTGGAGCGTGGAAGGCTGTTTTGAGGCAAAACAATCTGATCATTTGCTCTTTGAGTTCGTGCTGTCACCAGCACTTTTATTATAAACAAATAAAAATTTACATGTCCTGTAGTGACATGTCTACGGATGCAACACTTCCAATCAATCTACTTCTTGGGGCCTTTGAGGACACTTTACATCACTTGTTATAAACTTCAGTGCCCTGAGTGGCTCTCTGAGGCAGAAATGTGAGGAGGGAGGAGTCCATGAACTATTTTCAATATTTGAAAAGATATGTGGCTTACTTACTATAAAGCATCTCGGGCTAATACAATGTCAATTTCTCTTTGGGTTGATTTCTACCAGCTTATGATACTTCCACGTATTATCTCAAACGGATTGCTCTGATTGACCTTTTTCTAGGTCTTTGATTAATACACGGAAGGGAAAGCCAATTGTTTAATAAACTCGGTCTGTTTTCCCTAATCACTTAGGAGTTCACGGTGGGTAATAAAGGGAGTCTCTGAGGGAACGAGCTTGGGAGGCAGAGTAGAATGTCATCTGGGGTTCTCTGTGCCACTGCCACTGAGGCAAAACCTGCCAACACAAGAAGGTACTCTTGACGCTGCAGTTGACGGCATGGTGGGGATTTCCTAGGAAAATCCATTCAACTCTTAGATCATGAAAGAGAGAGATGACATCTATGGAGGGTGGGTGGGGCGGAAGGCATCCATTGATGACTGGGGAAGAGGCATGAATGTGACAAAAATAGGGACCTCAGCCAAAAAAGATGATTCATGGCTGATTCAATCTGGAGGCCCCTCACTTGATTTTATTAGTAAGAAGAGATGCAATGGGGGATATGGGGGTGGGGGAGAGAAAAGAAATTAAAACACCGTGGTCCCTTTAATACGGTCCAAGATTTACTCTGCATAATCCAGCCATATTTTTGATAAGAAATTCATGGCTCCTCTTTCCCCAGTAACAGAACGGTGATCTTTATGGGGCCGGCGTGAGGAAGGTGGTGGGCACAGCCCCCGTCACATTAAACTGTCTCATTGAAGAGGCAATTTGTTTGATATTAAGAGTTATAAAAATATCGGTGCAGAGCAGTTATGCCGGGGATATTGCACAAGCCAATCTGAATTTTAATGTAGTGTGAGCAATAAGCACCGTATTTCCTGTGCCTATGCCACACTCCCCCTCTGCAAATATTTGAAGAGAAAAAAATAGAGTTTTTGAGTGTCTTGCCCTTTTCCACTTCTGCCTCGCGCGGACTCATTCCTCACCAGATGTGTGGGAGCTGGCAGGGGTTTCTGGGTGCCTGGGAGCCAGCAGCATCCTTGAAATTGATAGCAGAGAGAATTAGAAACATGGCCACGTGGACCGGCTTCCCACACCCACTGTTCACGCCCCTCTCTCACGCAGGCGTCCATCCCGGTCCTGCTCAGGACTCAGCCCTCTCTGTCCACCAGCCTCTCAGGATTGTCATTCCAGGCATCCTTTAGTTTTCTTAATCCACTGGAATGCCATTTCCCAAGCATCCCACCCGCCTCAATCGTCTAAATCCACCCTAAAATGCTCTTATCTTCTCACCATGCCCTGGTCCCATCCCGTCTCTTCAGCTAGCTTCTAGGTGCGTACTTTGACCTCTTCTCTCTGTCTCCTTCCATCAGTCTTCTCATTATTTCCATTTACTGTCATTCCTCTTCCTTCACCTCCCAGTCACCTCGTCCCTGCCTCTTCTCCCATAAATATCCATTCAGTCTTACAGATAGATCTTTCTGAAACATGCTAACCAATTAATTTCACTTCCACAGGGCACCCACTTCTCATCAGGCACTGGGCTTATAGCTGAAGGAGACACAAACATGAATGACTGGTGGTCTCCGCTCTCCAGGGACACACAGTGCGGTTGGGAGTGGGGCGGGAGGGGCCAGACAAGCACTCTGGTCATTTTCTTTTTTTTTAATTAAAAATTTTTATTGTTAATTTACAATGTTGTGTTAGTTTCTGCTGCACAGCAAAGTGAACCAGCCATACATATACATATATCTACTCTCGTCTAGACTCCATTCCCGTATAGATCATTACAGAGCACCAAATAGAGTGCCCTGTGTTATACGATAGGTTTTTATTAGTTATCTATTTTATATATAGTGTGCATATGTCAATTCCAATCTCCCAATGAATCACCCCCCCCCCCTTACCCCCTTGGTAACTGTAAGTTTGTTTTCTGAATCTGTGACAATTTCTGTTTTGGAAATAGGTTCATTTGTACCCTTTTTTAAGATTCCACATATAAGTGATATCATATATTTGTCTTTCTCTGACTACTTTACTCAATATGACAGTCTCATTTGGAGCAAAATGACGTAAGATCCCCAAGAGACGTCCAAACAAAAGCAGCAGAGGACCTAAGGAGGGAAAATCAGAAATACGTCACAGAAGGGTTGGCTAAGCAGCTGGGCCTCCAGAGGGGATGAGGGTGACAGGTGGCGATTGGAGACCTGGGTGGAGAAGAGTATATTTCAGACAGAGCGAAGAAAGGCTTGGTGGGAGGGATTCATGGGGAATTTTTAAGAGATAGTGAGTCACCCAGTTTGGTTGAAGAGGCTCAGAGAAGTTCAGGGGTATGTCCAAGCTAATGAGAAGTAGAGTACGATCCAGTACCTGGGGTTGTCTGATTCCCAGTTCAGGACACTTTTCAATATACAACAGCAGTGATTCTCAAAGTGTGGACTGGGACTCCGGGACTACCTGAGACCCTCCCAGGGGGCCTGTGAGGTCCACACTACTTCAGAATCCTTTGCTTCTGCCTCGCTCACTTGTTCCCGAGTGTACAATGGGTTTTCTATTGTACATTTGGAAGATCTGCAGAGATCAGTGAGCTAACATTTTCCAAGTGACCAATGCGTGATGTTACAAATTACGCTTGGGTGAAACATCCACTCAGGATGCAAATCAGATCGATGCATTTAAAAGTAGGAGGGAATAAAAACCTCGTTGATAGGGTTTCAGACTCCACACTGCAAATCACCTTTAAGAAGGTGCCATTTGTTGAATTGTGAGGTCGTGTCAAAGAAGAATGCCCACGGGCTTCCCTGGTGGCGCAGTGGTTGAGAGTCCGCCTGCCGATGCAGGGGGCGCGGGTTCGTGCCCGGGTCCGGGAAGATCCCACATGCCGCGGAGCGGCTGGGCCCGTGAGCCATGGCCGCTGAGCCTGCACGTCCGGAGCCTGTGCTCCGCGATGGGAGAGGCCACAACGGTGAGAGGCCCGCGTACCGCAAAAAAAAAAAAAAAAAAGAAGAAGAAGAATGCCCACTATTATCTGAAAAGGAGTTAATAAATACTCCCCCCCACCCCGTTTTCAACTACATGTCTGGGTGAGGCCAGAGTTTGTTCGATACTCTTCAGCCAAAACAACATATGGCAACACTGAGCGTCAAAGCAGGTGTGAGGAGACAGCCGTCTCCTGTTAAATCAAACACTAAAGAGATGTGCAAATGTGGATACTAATGACCTTTGGCTCACTCGGTTTTCAATATATATTTTCCATAAAAATATATTACCTATATTAACATGAATGAGTTTATTATTACTTTGAAATGAATTAATAAATATATCTTTTTAAAATGTGCCAGTTTTGACTTATAAGACGACAAATATTGATACCTGTAACCCACATAAACAAGGCTCTTGGGCTGCTCAGTAATTGTTTAGAGTGTAAAGAGACCCTGAGAGCAAACTTTTGAGAACTGTGGGAACAGAGATTGTCTCTGAAATTTATTATTTATCCGTTTGATTGAGTTTGGCTTAGAAATAGTGAGCCCACTCCTTGACTCCCCCTTCCCCGCCCCCTCACCCCTCTCTTGCTCTCATACTCCACCCCCTTCATTCACAGCAGCCCTATCCTTGAACCCCTTCCCTCCTTCTGGAAGTTTCCTTCCTCTCCCTTCTACCCAATTTCCCTTTCACAGCACCTCACTCCTTCACTTTCCCCAGATTCCAGGTCCAAACTACTTACATTCCTCAAGCTTGCCTCCCTTTCTCATCCGCTCTTATCTCCTTCACCTCAAACTCCCTCTCGAATCTCTCATCATTCTTTCGCAGACAAGCTCCCTGTTCCTTCTGGACATTATTGAGGCCATACACGCTCCTCGTATTTCCTCACCAGCTTCTTCTCAAAAGGCTTTATCTGTGGCTGTGAGAACTGTCCACACCTGTGCTGAGAATAGAACTCATCAGTTTCTTTTTGGAGTCACGTGACATTCTTCCTGCTCTTCCCAGCCTGGCCTCTGGCAAAGGAGGAGGCATGTCTTGGGTACAATGAAACGAACCCACCCGGGGTTGGAGGCAGATCCCAGCTTTGCCACGTATTAACAGGATGCCTAAGAGCAACCAAATCACTCCATCTCCCTGAACTTCAGGTCCTACCTTTATAAAGTGAGGATACTACTACTCACCCTGTGGAGTTCTTTATGAAAATGAAATCAGAATAGACATACATGGCAGAGAGTAAGTCCCCATGAAGGCCCACTATCATTATCAGAGTGAAACTTGACAGTAATCAAGAAACGTGACTTTTACAAACTAGTTAATTATTTGTCTTGATAATTATAAACTAAGGTAAACTATAACCTAGATCATTAGTTCTCAGACTTCCACATACAGCAGCATCACTTGGGCAGCTTGGTGGGTATAGGGAGGCGCCCCCAGAAATCCCGATTCAGTAGTTTATGGATGGGGCCCACACACGTATATATATATATATTTTGTAAATTTATTTACTTTATTTATTTATTTTTGGCTGCATTAGGTCTTCGTTGCTGTACACGGGCTTTCTTTAGTTGTGGCGAGCGGGGGCTACTCTTCATTGCGGTGCGTGGGCTTCTCATTGTGGTGGCTTCTCCTGTTGTGGAGCACGGGCTCTAGGCACGCGGGCTTCAGTAGTTGTGGCGCACGGGCTCAGTAGTTGTGGCTTGTGGGCTCTAGAACGCAGGCTCAGTAGTTGTGGTGCACGGGCTTTGTTGCTCTGCAGCATGTGGGATCTTCCTGGACCAGAGGTCGAACCTGTGTCCCCTGCATTAGCAGATGGATTCTTAACCACTGCGCCACCAGGGAAGTCCCAGGTATATATTTTTAAACGAATTCTAATGCACGCCAAGCACTGGAGCAGGTATTTCCTGAATTGCTCTGAATCTCATATTTTCTCACTATTTTACGGCACTTTCCAGTTCTTAAAAATCTGCCCAATTTGTGTTTGATAATTTTTTAAAATATTGAATATGTTTTCATATGCATCATATTTACTGATAAAGGGGCTGGCTCAGTATTTCACCACATTCTCATAACCACCACCACTCCCCACCCCCACCAATTCCACGTTAACAGGTGTGCAGGGAAGCCAAGGCACCTTGGGTATTATTTAATGTCACTGAACCTTTATTTCTTAGCTTTAAAGCGATGACAGCCATATCTCTTGAGGATATTGTGAGAATTACGTGGACTAGTGGAGAGCTCGTGTGATGTGCTATCCAAATGATACTTTTAATTATTTCCTTTTGTGCAAAGCCCATTTGCCCATCGATGAAAAGGAGGAATTGGAGTCACCAGTCTCCAAGGCGTTCACTGTTTTTGGACCACCCTGAGCTCCCCATGACTCTGAGCACAGTGATGGCTCCGGGTGGGCTGGGGGAGAACCAGGGACTGACTTCCTGCTGCATCCTTCCTCTCCCATCCAACTCCAACCAAACTGAGCCTCTGACCAAGCACTGTCTGTACTCAGCTGTCTCAGATGTGCTCAATGCTTTGGAAGCCCTGTCGTCTTGTTTTTCTTTTCTCCCTACTTCATTCTTTGGACTTGTTTGATGTACTTCGACCTGGAGGAGTCCTTATGTAATCTGAATGCTCCTTCGCCACACTGCCTGTGGGTGCAACGAGGTCACAGTGATCCGTGTGCCTGGTTCCTGGTACTGGCAAGATCATTTCTGGGAACTTGAGGCCATCATCCCCCCTCCGCCACCCCCTCACCTTCCCATGGCTCCTCCCATCCATCTCAGGCAGTGCCTGGGGTGTCATGATGCTCTCATGAATCTCTTTGCTCTCGTCATCTGCTGCCGCTGCTCGCTTCTTGGCGGCGCTCCCATTGTCACTCTGCTCAGGTGGCTTGTTGAAGTGTGGCCCCCACCCGTTGCTCTGGACTATTTGCTGAGCATCTGCAAAACAGGAAAGGAAAAAGCCCCTCTCTTCTGTGATTCCCTTACAGCATGTTGGAGCAGAGTTGCTTGAACCCTGAGACTTTGCTGCTCACTTAACTGTGCATATACACAGCCCTTTCTCTGTGGAAGAACATCCCAGCCACTAGCAAGGCTGGGCAGACTGAGCGCACAGAGTGGAGGTTTCGCCCTGTGCAGAGTCCTTTCCATCAGCTGCTCAGGTCCCATGTCCAGATTGATTCAATGGTGCCTGGAGTTCCTCACCACAATCTGGCTTCCGTGAAGACCCCATCAATGTCACCTGTGTACGTCCAAATCCCAAACTGTTTTCTCAGGAAGGGTCTTAGCCCTGCATACGTCAGTCAACATAGATAGACTCTGAGCGGTATGGAAGGGGAGAGTGCAGGGAACCCAAAGCCTCATCCTGGATGTACAGTTATACCCGAAAAGCATGCTAAAGTGGGCAAAAATCCTCTCTCCCATTCTTCGTGTGAGAAGCGTTTTTAGGTAGGTTTAGGGTTGGAGTTTGTGGGTGGGTGGTGGGAAAATGAGCTGGCCTTGCCTCTGGAGAGAATTTTTCCTTTCTTTTTGTTTATTTATTTGGAAGATAGCATCATAGGATGAACATTGAAGGGAACAGGAACTCTGGAGTGTTTTCTAGACAGAGGTGAAGGAAAAAGCTGGGAAGTCCAGTAGCGGGAGAAGATGAATGAACCAGACCACCTGTTCCCACAAGCAGGCTGTGGAGATCACCAGTAATTCCCCATCACGGCCCCTTCCACAGCTGTCATGTGGATGCTACTCCGTGAAGGACAGTGGTCCAGAATCAGGAGAAAGGGACGGAGAGTGGATGGTGTGAAGGTAGGGGAGCAGGGATATGTTTTCAGATTGGTTTTGAGGATGAAAGAAACTTGAAGAATTAAGAAAAGCCTCGAAATTACTGTGTCCACCTTGGGAAGATAGGACAGAGAAGACCCCTCTCCCCAAGGAGAAGCCAGTGTGGGGATCATCCATCCGGCACCCAACACTCACTCTGGAACACACCTGTATCAGGGAACTGGCAACAGAGATGCCTGATGGTGTCGTGAAGGAAACCTTCTGGGGCTCCCAGCACAGAGGGTGCGCCTGGATCAGGAGTGGTGTGAGAGAACGGAGAACTCGGAGTCTGGAGTCCTTGCTGAGAAAGAACAGACAGGACCCAAAGAGGGAGTAAACGCCAAGAAAAGAGAAAAATGAAGAGCGATGACTGTGCCGTCCTAAGGCTAATTGAGCTGCCAGCAGTAATAGGGAAAGTGGAAGGGGGCTCTGGTTTGGAAGGAAAGATAACAAGCTCTGCTTTAGACAAGTTTTGTTGCAGGGGTTGGAAGGTCAAACAAATAGAGATCTTCCATGGACAATAAGAAATATGAGATGGGAGAGGGCCAAGGGGTCAGGGTTTGAGATGGACGTTGAACGGCCGTAGGATAATGGGAACAGGGCAGAGCTGCTTAGATCATTCATTTCTCTGCTTAAGAAATATTCCCTGGGTGCCTACTGTGTGCTAAGCATGGATCTGAGACCTGGGGATGTTGCAATGAATCCGGCAGGGCAGGCATCTTGAATGATTTGTGTAGATGAAGAGAGTAAGAGATGTCGACTCCAGGGGAAAGAGCGAGCATCAGACTGAGAGGTCAGCCTGTGACGCAGGAGGCCAGGAGAGGAATGAATAGCATGATGGATCAGGTGAGGCCAGAGTTGACCCACGTGTAACATGAAATCCAAATAAAGTGGCCTAAATAAAGCAGGGGCGTATCGGTCTCTCCCAAAGCAAGGAATGTGGATGTGACAGCAAAGCACTGTCACCAAAGGACTCCACCAAGTGACTAAAGACCCAGGCAACCCACCCCTCCAAAGCCATATTGGTAACTGCCCACATCGTGTGATCTGAAGGTCAACCATGGTCCCTCTGTCTCCAACTTCAAAACTCTATATTTCTTCCTTCTCTGGTTTAAGGCTGTGTTTTTCAAAGTATATTCCGTGGAGCCCTAAGGAAATTTGGAGGTGCCTCAGGGGCAGCAGAGGGGGCTGGTCCTCACACACACTTGGCCACATACACGATGATATATGATTATACATATTTGACGCATGCCCTGAAAAAGGAGTGTTTCCTGGAGATCAGATTGCCTGAGCAGCTCTTTTCTAGAGTAAGCAGGGGCTCATCTGCTGAGACCACTGCTGCCAGAGGTGTGCTCTACCCAGGCCCCTACTGGTGTGTGTGTGTGTGTGTGTGTATACACATGTGTACATGCATGCTACTCATGCCCAACTGACTTGTGTGCACTCACCTGTCCATCTCTCAGTGCCATGTGCCTTTTCTTCCCTCAGTGACCTGAGCCCTTACCCATTTGAAACCTGGGTCTTCTTTTAGATTCTTGGCCTAAAACACAGTATCACATTGTAAATCCATTTAGGACTTGCAGTTAAGGGGCATTTGAGGTGGGGCGGGAGGAGCAGAAAGGGAAAAGGAGAAACGTAGCCCAGAGAAGAGACACAGGGTGCCAAGACATGCTTGCTTCCAGAGAGGAAGTCTTTGGAGAGAGTTGGAAAAGACCTCAACGTTCGTTGAAAGAGCAAATTCTGGGCCTGACTCTGTTCCAGGGGCTTTCCCATAATTGTCTCATCTTTGTACCAGCCCTGCAAGGTAGGTGATTTTAGGCTCATTCTATAGGCAAGGCAACATGCCTCTGTTTATAGATTTAGTTGCTGTGACAGCCAAAAGAGAACACATGTAAGAGAACTTTGCAAACTAGAAGTGCTGTCCACGTGTGTGGGTTGTTGGCATTGGCTAACTTTCTAGTTGACCAACTTAAGGAAACTCACTCACCCTCTTTCTGCCTCTAGTTTGATGATTAGGAGAACGAACCGTGGAAGGGAGAAGGCCCAGGGTGATGTCTCTAGCCCCAGGGAATAAGATGATGCAAGGGCTACTCTACGGGCCTCCAGACCAGCAGTGTAGAAAGATAGGCAGACTCGGGTTTGAATCGCAGGGGCACTGTATACCTCTGGCTGCCTACTTAATCTCTCCAAGCCTTAGTTTTACATCTGTATAATGGGATCTATAATAGGACCCACCTCGTGGGGTTGTTGTGAGGAGTAAGTCAGTGAACGCATGTAAAGAACTTTGCGGCGTCTATCATATCGAGAAGTCTCAGTGGCTGTTAGCTTTGGTTATTATCGTTTACAAGTGGGGAAACTGAGGCACACTTTTTCCAAACCCCAACCTGGGAGAGGGATGCTTCAGCAGACTTTGGACTGAGATCCTTGGAGTTCAGACTGATCCACACCCCGCTTCCTCCCCTGCTTATGGCCCAGCTCACTGGAGCCCCTTCTGTTGTTTACACATGTTGTGTGGGAAGTGTCATTGTGGGAGGGCATGTGAGTGAGTCTTTATGGCCTGAGGAGGGTTTGGAGTAGTGTTTCCCATCCCCAGGTCTCATTTCCTAGTCCAGAAACATTTATTCTACTCCTCACTTTTCTCAGTGCCCCCCTGTAGTCCTCCCTGCCCTCTCCCTTTGTGAAGGGTCTGTTTCTACTCTTAGCTTTGAGACTAACAGCTGGGAAATTTTTTGCATCCCAAATTTCTAATTTTAGTCATTTATAACCATCTCAAAAGTTATCCAGGGGATGAAATGTCCCTTATTTCATCACAGCCCCCAGATAGGATCTTTAAAGTCTTTCTACCTTTAACTTTGAAAAAAATCCATGGAACTATTTTTGAGGCAGGGAAGCATGAATGAGGGCCTATGACAGAGAGAGAGAGAGAGAGAGAGAGAGGTGGAGGGATACGTAAGTTTTTATTTATTTTTTTGCCGCTCTGCTTGGCATGTGGGATCTTAATTCCCTGACCAGGGATCGAACCCATGCCTCCTGCAGTGGAAGCGCAGAGTCTTAACTACTGGACCACCAGGGAATTTCCAAGTAAGTTTCTTTCTTGGCTGATGTACCCAGAACAACCAGACACTATGGATTAGAGTCAAAGTCCTCTGGGGGTGGTGACTGGCCCCAATGTGGGGAACCCCCAGGAGCCGTGAGGCTGAGATACTGACCCAAACCTGAGACTGGTCAGGACATAACACAAGAGGCATGGAGTAGGTGGGGTGTGTCTCTCAGGGGCACAGATCTCCCAGCAGCTTGGTCATGGTACTTTCCCCAGAACTGAAATGTGCATGTCTCAAGTACCTCCTAGTGAAGAATTTGAGTGGAACTCTCCTGCCTTGGTGACTTCAAAAGGCCCCAGGAAAATGTAACCCATTTACTCATATTAGCCATTAACATTTCAACCCAGAAGAGTTTACAGAACCCAGGATATTGGAGTCTGAGACGAGCAGGAAGCAGCAGGGCTGAGGAAAGAGACAGGGCCCAGTCCAGGACCAGGTTTGGAGGCACTGGTGACCCAACGACTTAGAGGAGAGGAATGCTAAACAATTGGATGGACAGATTTTGTATGGTCTTCACGTCCTCCTTGGGCCAGTCCATTTTTTTTAAGACCGAAGGCCTGGAAACGGAGGTGGGTTGGATTGTGAAAGAGATGAGAAGGGAGAGAAATCAGGATATTCTACAAAGGTCAGTATGTTAAAAGGCAAAATCTAGAAGACATAATCCGAAGGAACTCATATTTGATAGTGAAAAGTCAAGGGTTCCAGAAATAGCACAAAGACAAAGAAATACTGGCTGTGCCCAGGCCATAGGAACAGACACTCATACACACAAAACTGGTGCCAAGCTGAGTCCTTTGCTGGACTAACCAGCGACAAGGGGTCTGCCTTCTTCGAGATCCTTTGAAATCTCTTTGTTGATGCTGAGGGGCCTTCCAGGAAGGAAGAACAGTTCAGACACCCTCGAGGCAGACTTTGAGCTCTGCCTGCCACTCTCACCAACTCATCCTCAGTATACTTGACTCTCAGGGCTGAAGCCAAGTCTTCCAGTTGGAACCTCTCGCCTTTAGGGGGTGGATGCCCCTCATGCAGAGCCTGAACTTAGAGAACAACACGGCTGTGGGTGTCATGACTTGCATCTGCCAGTGTTATTTTATTTTCTCCTCTCCTGACCTGCACGATCACCCTCTGTGTTTAAACAAACAAAAAAAGTTAGAAGGACGATGTCAACTACAACAACTAAAGAGAGTATTCTCAGTGTCTTGACTCTCACCTGTCTGTGGGTTCAGGTGATGACACCTTAATAATAATTTTGGAGCTTGCTAACTTGGACTCCCACTTCTCTGTGCAATCTTTTCCTTCTCTCAAACATTTCTGTACTACCCAAGGGGTAGTGTCTATAGGCATTTTAGTTTGGGCTGCTATGGTGCTGGCTTTTGTTATTTTGGTCTGTCATCTCCGCTGGTCAGCAAGAGCCTTTGCTCTTCCCAGAAATGCCAACACTGGGGGCTCTGTCATCCGAAGCCACTGCTCAACCACTAATGCTCTTAGGAAGTGAGAACATTGTACCCTCTGTGCTCAGTTGGGGGAAATCTCCAAGCAGGGCTGCCTATACCCTCAAAGAATCAAAATTTACTGGAACACCTCTTTCAATCTATAGACACACAGAGCTATTTTTTCCCTTGTGTCCTCAAGGTAGCTGATTTGGGACAAGTTCCTGAAGTAACTCATGCTGCACACGATACCATGACCCTCTAACCCTTGGTGCTGCCATTGAGTCCGGCTTGCTTTGAAAGATTTTCTTCCTAATCGTGAATTATCTTACGAGGTCCCTGTCATTGCTTCCTACAAATGGGCTTCCAGGGGGAACCACCCAAGAGCTCATCAGACATGTTTGTTTATATACAGACTCCTACAGACTCAGTTCAAGATTTTTCTGGGAACCATCTCAGCTCTGCTCTAAGCAAGGACCCAGACGGATTCTTGGGAGAGATATATTTCTCAAGTCCATCTACCAGATTGTACCAGAGTCTCTGCTCTGTCTTAACTGGGAGACCCTGTTATTCCAGTTAACAGCATTGACTAGGCAGATAGCCCAGGGTCAGAGCTTTCCTGAGGACCAACTCTGCTGAGAACTGGTACCAAGGAGAGTTACTCTGACTTATCCTGATACCACTGTGAGGCCCAGGACCACCTTCTCTACCCATGGGCTTAATGAATCACAATGCCAGGCAATACACTCTCCCAAGTCCCTGTACCAAGTTATCCCGTCACTCAAGATCTCCAGCCTTCATGGAAATACTCTCTTCTCTCTTATACAGAAGAGGACCTCAGGGTCCCAGAAGCGAGAGAGATTTTTGCTTCAATCAGCATGACCTAGAATGCAAGGAAGCTGTAACCATGTTCCAGAGTGGATGTTCCTAAGATAAGGCAAAGATCCCTGACTAAGACCCATGAAGTCTCACAAAGTGCCTTCTTCTTGGTCACTTACTACTTGCAGGCCATGCATATGTCCCTCATCAGTTTCTTGTCGTAATACCCTCACTGCCCATGATTTTTCCTCTCTTTTCCTTCCTTCCTGTATCCCTTCCTCCATCCCTCCCTTTCCTCTCCCCTTTCCTACTAATTAAATACTTACTATATACCATACACTCTGCTGGATACTAGAAGGATGAGAGATGGGTAAGACATTGTCCTTGCCCTTGAAGGGCAAGCACATCATACGGTGGGGAAGGCGGATGTGTACACAATTAACTATAATAAAATATGTTGAGTGATATAATGGAGTCCTGCCCAAAGTGTCATGGGAGCACAGAGGAGGGAGTGAAGGAGCCGCCTTAGAGGTCAGCAGGAAAAGCTTCACAGAGAGGGTGATTTCTGAGTTGCCTTTTGAGGAGTGAATAGGAATTTTCCAGATGAACAAAGACAGGAAGGGCATATATCAGGCAGGGGGAAGAGTGAGAGTCTGTCATGGCCAGAGCAAAGCGTGTGGATTGGTTTTGAGGGTTTGAGAAACATTTTGAAAAGGTAGTTGATGATCGGGGTGTGATGGGCTCTGAGTATCATGCTGCAGAAATGGTATTTTATCCAGTATGTGATAGAAAGCCAGGCACAGGGTCGTTCTTTCCAGGACATTTTTTGGTCTGGCAAGTCTGACAGAGCCAGACTCAAGGTGGGCAATGAAAATGTGTATATACTAGTGGTTAATCAATTAACTGATCGAATATTTATTAATGGTCAGTGTGCACCAGGGTCTGTGTTAGATACTGTGGAAGTGCAAAAGAAGCATCATGATTAGATCATGAGGTCATGAGGGGTTCACACTTAGAAAAATTTGAGGGTAAGAAGAAGGAGTACAGTATGAGATCATGTGGTTGAATGGCTGTGGGTCAAGGGAGGGAGAGAGCAGAGAAGACTGAGTGGGTTTGAAGGATCAACAAGAGGCCATTCTTCACTCCAGAAGCCACATGGGCGAAGAGATGCATTGAGCATGGTGTGGACAGTGCAGAATCTGGCCTGTCTGGACACAGACTTGGAAAGAAGATGGATACAGACATGAGGTCAGGTGAAGGAGGGTCTTGAAGTCAGGTAGAATAGTCTAGAACCTCTGGGTGAAGAGGAACTTTTTAAAGCCTTCTAGAAAAACTCTTCCTACCTTGCTAATCTCACACGTGGGTCTCTTTTATGATAACCCTACCTGTGATCATCAAACTTTGTTGAAATATATAGAGAGACAGGAGCAGACAATTTCATCCTTAGATGTCTCTGACTGTTGGAAAGGTCTTCTAAAATCTAGCTCATGATTTCTTTTCTTTCTTTCCCTTTCTTTCTTTCTTTCTTTCTTTCTTTCTTTCTTTCTTTCTTTCTTTCTTTCTTTCTTTCTTTCTTTCTCTCTCTCTCTTTCCCTTCCTTCCTTCCTTCCTTCCTTCCTTCCTTCCTTCCTTCCTTCCTTCCTTCCTTCCTTCCTTCCTTCCTTCCTTCCTTCCTTCCTTCCTTCCTTCCTTCCTTCCTTCCTTCCTTCCTTCCTTCCTTCCTTCCTTCCTTCCTTCCTTCCTCTCCACCACATGGCATGCAGGATCCTAGGTCTCCAGCCAGGGCTCGAATCAGTGCCCCCTGAATTGGAAGCATGGAGTCTTAACCACTGGGCCACCAGGGAAGTCCTAGCTCATGATCTCTTGTGTCCTCTGGTTCCAGACATGTCCCTCTGTGTCAATCAGCTTCTGATCCTCCTTGAGGATTTTCAAATTAAGCTCAAATGTTTAGCCTCCCTTCTTTCAGTTTGGAAACTCTCAGTTTCTTCAACCACTCTTCCATAGGGAGGCTGGAGCCTGGGGTCTCCTCCCAATTTGGGCTGGTACATGATGCTGTTCCCCCATGGCTGATTCTTCCTTCAGGTGGGGTCTGCTCGGTGCTGTGCAGTCTGGACACAATTGAGTAGGTGGTGACCAGCCTCTGTCAAATGACTTAGTGGAAATGTTGTTTTGTGAAGATGAGTCTGGCCTCAGAGTTCAGGGTTGGGGGCAGGTGAAACCTGGGGGACCTTGGCAGGAGTCCAGGCATAAGAGCTAGATCAGGGTGATGCTGGGTCAGGGGATGAATAGGAAAGAGTGAAGCCAGGGGACATTTCAAAACTGATAAATGGGAGAAGAGACAATGATGACTCTAAGTTTTCTGATCTGAGAGCTTGGAAAAATGGCAAATGCATGGGCAGAAATGGGGCGGAGGAAGGGCGGCTGACTGTAGGGATGAAACTGAATGTGCCCCAAGAGCTGGGCACTTATACTGAGGTGCTTAGAAGTGGTTGCCAATGTGTCCTGGGAGCCCAGGAGTGTGGTCAGACTAGAGATAGCAGTTTGGAGTCATGAAAGGCAGGAACCTGTATAGGGAGTGAAAACACAGAGAAGGAGTGAGCTCCCAAGAAAGCGCCCATAGAAAGTCTACGGTGTGTAGATGGGAGGGAAACAAGACACACAGGCGGGATACAGGCAATGAGCTGTCAGAAGTAGAGCAGTGTCAACGATGCCAGAGGAGTAGGGGGCTTCCAGAAAGAAGTGGTCAGTGAGATCAAATGCCCAGGAGGACAAAGAAAATGAGGCCACCCTCTTACCCAGGGGGAGAAGGGGGACCAGCCTCAGTAGGATGGAGGGGGGCAGAGCAGCCCTGGAGGAGATGCAGAACGGACTGGGTGGTTACCCCCTCCTCACACCGTCACACTTAGACGTGCATTTCCCCAACTACCCTCAGCTCACCACCAGCCCCTTTGTCTACCTTCCTGCCTTCTCTCCCAGTTTCCATGCCGGCCCACCAGCGGTTTCTTAGGTGGCATGGCTGGGTCACTTCCACAGGGCAGGAAGCTGGGCTGTCCCACTGTGGGGTGCTGCCCCTCAGGCTGCCCAGCCCCGCTGTGAAAGCAGCATGAGCTGCTGGTGCAGGAAAAGAACTAAGGTGCTGCTCTGGCAATGATAGCCTCGTAGGCCCCCAGGGATGCAGCTGAACTGCCCACATCTATTTTCCTAGACAACCAAATGCTGCAGTTTCCAGAGGGCAGAGGGTGAGCTCAGAGAAGCTCCACCTCCAGCTCCTCCTGGTCAGCCCTGTCCCTCCCAAGGCTCTCCAACTTCACCCTGCCCTCTGCCCTCCCATCCCCCGCATCCCCCTCACCCCCCAACCAGTGCCTCCCATTAACGCCCTTCTTCTGTCTCCCCAGCGCTGAGCAGCCATCTTTCCCCTTGTCCATCAGTTTCTTTCTGCCCGGGACGTCATCCCAGGCTATGCCAGGGGCAAATGTGTCTGCTGAGGCTAAGGGGCTATCTTCAAGCTTCCCCGGCAGAGACCCCAGAATTCTCGTGACCAGGGAGGCAGGTTAGGCCAATCCTGCTTCTCCCAGGATGCACTGGGAGCCTGGGAACCAGGAGGGAGGGAGGAGGCTCAGCTGAGGAGCTCAGGATTTAATTCTATGCATCATTAAGTAGTCCTCTGAAAGTAGTGTCCCCCTATACATCATCCATGCTTAGTAAACAGCACGCTGACATTACATTAGCGGCTGGAAATGAATTTTCTCTTTTATAGGGAAATTGAGAATCCGCCAAGAAGAAAGAAAGAAAGAAGAAAAAAACCCTCAAAACCAATTATCTAGGCATTTATGAGTTCCACACTGGTCCCTTTCTCTCTCCTCTCTCACTCAAATGCAAAGAAGCATTTAATATTTAATATATTAAGAAAAGAAAGAAACTTTGATAGATTATGTGGAATCTGGCATTAATTCCCTCTGCCCCTCCTTACTTTCTCGTTCTCCCCTCCTGAAACCCTACGCCTGATTCTAGCTGACATTTAAATGGATTAAGGTGTTCCAATTTCCTTAATAGTGTTGACATTTTGGAAATATTTCTGCCTTTTCTCCCTCTCCTCGAAATAATAATAATAATAAATGTTGGAATTGATCTTCCCCCTCCACTTGCCACGCGGGCTCCAGCTCTGTCCTGCTCTCTTCAGTGTTGATGAAATGTACATTCCCCATTCTTATTTACGAGATCAAGTATGGAGAGAAGTCAAAGTCCTCCTTGGGAGACAGAAGGGGTGAGAGTGGGAGTGAGTGTGTGACTGGTCAGGAGGGAATTTCGCTGATTTCCCCTCTTCCTAGGGCTCAGGACAATTATTTCTCTCTCCTGTCCCCTCTTCTCTCCATCTCTGGCAGATGGCTCTTCCTTCATGAGATTGCACTGTCCTTCCTGTACGTAATGTGTGGTTTGCTTCATTTGCAGACCTGCCTTCACATGCCAGGTCTTCTCCCACTTGGAAGCATGGCCCTGTACCCTACTAGTTGAACATGAAGAGAAGGACATGAACCTGACTCTGCCTGTCCTCTATGTCCTGGAGTTTGTGTAGCCTCTCTCGCACTGTGCTGTGGTGTGTTCCCATGTCTATCCTTCAAGGTACCCGAGTGCGGGGTCCACGTTACTTTATCTCTGTATCCCACCTCAAGTGCTTGAAAATACTCATTTAATGGAAGGCAGGCAAGAGAGAAAGGAAGGAAAAGGGAAGAAGGGAGAAAAGAGGAAAAGGAAAGAAGAAGGACCACGGACAATGGGAAGTTCTCATCGGCTGACATTCTCAAAGCCCTGAGGCGTCACGTGGTCCCCAAACAAGATTCAGTCAGTCGATGTATTGCGTTTCATGATACCCAGTTCTGTGCTGATTCCTGCCCACAAGTTTCCCATGATTTAGTGGTGGTTGTTTTTTGCCCTCAATGTGGGTAGAAATATCTGACAATACTTGTAGAGAGCCCAGTGCTCCTTAGAGATGTCTTTTTATGAATATCAGCTGGAAGGAGATTAAATTAGATGCCCTGGAGACAAACTGCTGCTCAGTCTGCTTTATCTCTCAAGACTCAGTTTTCTCATATAGAAAATCGGGTAGTAATCCCGACCTGAGGGCACTATTATGACTGCTACAAGGATAACACACGTTCACGGATTAAGATAGTGCCCGCACGTAGTGAGTAGTCAACTGGTCAACAAGTTGTAACCGCCCTGTTTGCTGTTGTGAGGCACGTCACCCAGTATCTGAACAATAACAGCTTTCACCAATCAGGCTCAACTACCAATATTTGAAAATAGTCCTGAAAGGAAGAAGGAAATAATCATCAGATCCAATTATGAGTTCTAACCTATCTCTTCCTCGAGTTTTGCCTTTCCATTTGGATGCAAAGAAGCATTTAGTGCATAAACAAAATCAAGCAACTTGGATAGATTTTTCAAAGAGGAGTTTCCAGCAGCGTGTGCTGGAAGAATTTCAACTGAGCTTTGCCTACTGCACCAGAATTACTATAGGATCGATGCAGACTGTGGCCTGAGCGATTGGAGGCGTGATTAATTCCATCCAAGGTTCACACTTCTCTGTGCATGACTTTCCACCCGCCTCACTCACCTCGCTGTATCTCTGCACGTCTTCCTGGCCTTGTCACCTGCCCGTTTTTATTTGCAGGGCACCCTAATGTGTTTTCCAGGGATCAATACCCGAAAGAATTTTCATTTCAAATGCCGTATTTTCACAAAACTGGCTTCTATTCAACCTTCTCAAGATATCTCAGCCCAAACTTTATGGACCCACTTTATCCCCTGGGCTGTGTGTGGCCCAGGCTAGGTGTATTACGTGCGTCAGATTTGCTTGGCTTGAGAGGACCCAGCGAGACTTCAGTTTAAATTGCTTTTCTACATCCTAGCCATAATCAGCCTAGAGTCTACTTTGTATTTTTACCCTTCCTTCTGACTTTGAGATCCCTACTCTGCTAATGTATTGATACTTGAGTTTTGGAGTCATTGACTTAGGTTCACTGCTTTTAACGCATATCAGGATCTGTTCATTTCAAAAGAAGTATGTGTCCAACATGTGATCTGTCAAGTGCTGTAATAGGTGCAGGATGAACAGATGAATAGGACACACTTCCCTTCATCAAGCCTACAGCCTAGAAGGGCCGAGAAGGGCATCACGCTTGCAAATCAGTAAAGAATGTCCATAATCAAAGTGCGTTTGAAAGACCGAACAAGGGTCAGGGCAAAGCACCAGTGAGTTGGGAAAGAAGAGGCAATTCTCCAAGCCGACTAGTGAGGGTGGGGTAGTGGCGAGAGGACTGTGTAGAATTAATAGTCAGTCTTCTTTCCATTTAATAAAGAGGGATTCAATCAGGCTTAGGTTAAATTAGATGATTCTAATTTTATCTTATTGAGTGCATTCAAGAGATGAGAGAAAGGAAGTTCTGGTTGTGGTTCTCAAGTCTTGTTTAGCGTCCTGCTTCTTTCTCCCATTTACCCTCGAACTTCTATTAAATACCTTCATGTTATTTAGGCCCTGAGCTGGCCACTTCATTCAGTCTTCCATCTGTCCACCCAACCATCCATCTAATCAATCCTCTACCGTTTATTCCCTCATCAAGTTATCATTATGCATCTGTAATGATCTATGTGCCAGGCGCTGGCTGTATAGACTTCAATAAGAAGAACGTAGTGTTGGTACTGGGCTGAGGTGTGTCCAGAGCACTAGATGGTTGTCCACTCTGAATTATAAATATTAATATTCCTTGTCTGGGTCCTCTATCATACTCACAATATAGCCTTTATAGAATATATAAGGTGGAAAGACTTGCATAATGAACACCAACATAAACATCACACAGCTTGAGAGTTACAACATCACCTGTGGAACCACTGGAGACCCCTGACCCCTTTCTCCCAGCAGGGGTGACCAGTATCCTAAATTCTGGGTCCATTATTCCTCTTACTTTTCTTTGTAGTTGGCCCTGAATCTATGTATTCCAAACAATAGATTGCTTAATATTTCATAGTTTTGAATTTTATATAAGTGGTATCATGCAATATGTATACTCTTGTGCAGCTGAGTTTGTTCTCATTTTGTTCAGCAGATGCTTGTGAGGTTCCTGTGTGTTGATGTTGGCATGTGTACTTTCTTTTCATGGCCGTATGCTATTGCAGTGCAGGACTATGTCAAAAGTTATTCAACCATCTTCCTGTTAATGAACATTTGCTTGGCTGACGTGTTTCCAGTATATTTTTCTATTACAGTAATGCTGCCATGGACATTCTTTTCACTGTCTCTTGCTGCAAGGGCCAAGTGCCTTTTGTGGTATATATCCAAGAGTATAACTTCAGGATCACAGGGAACGCTTATCTTCCAATGTAATGGATGATGGCGAATTTTTTTCCGATGTGGCTGTATCAGGGTACACTCCCACCAGTAATAAGACTTTGCTTGCTTCACTTTTTCCACCAACACTTGGTATTATCAGACTTTTAAATTTTGGGGTGCAAAATTGTTTCTCATTGTTGTCTGAATTTTAATTTTCCTGATTACCCGTGAGGTTGAGTGAAGTTTTGTATGTTTATTGGCGACTTGCGTTTCCTCTTCTGTAAAATGATTATCCATGATTTCTTTTGACTATTTTTGTCAAATTGTTTGGCTTTTCCTCAGTGATTTGCAGAAGTTCTCTTCTGAAAATTTATTGTTGATTATGTGTTGCAAATATTTTCTCCCAGTTTGTGGCTTGTCTTTTTATTTTCTTTATAGTGTATTTCGATGAACCCACGTTCTTAATTTCAACTTAGTCAAAGTGAACAATCTTTTCTTTATGAGCTTTATTTTTTATATTGTGTTTTCAGATAAAAGTATTTCGTCTCCTGAGGTCATAAATATAGTCCCCCCCAGTTTCTTCTAAAGCTTTAAATTTTACTCTCCACAGATATTAAGCTAACTTAAATTGATTTTATATATGCTGTGAAGTAGATTAAAATTTAGTCTTTCTTTATGGTTTACCAGTTGTCCCAGCAAGATTTGTTGAACTGTCTATTCTCTCTCTGTTGATCTGCAACACCAGTTGTATTCTATATGAAGCGGTGTCCATCCACATGCAGGTCTGTCTCTGGGTTCTGTAGTCTATTTCACTGGATACTTTGTCTATCTCAGCCCTGCTGACGGACTAGAAGACTCAGTGAAGCTCTTGAGTCAATATACTATGAGAAGGAGCCCCAAATAATTCATTTGGTTCACTGAGACTTTTCTTTACAGGGGTGGTATAGTGAAAAGAATATGGGGCTTGAAGAAAAGAGTTAAAATTCCAGCCCTGATAGTTATTTGTATGACTTTGGGTACATTCTCATTTTTTTCTGAGCCTCAGTCTCCTTGTCTGTTAAATGGGAATACTTACTTCAACCGTAGAAGTTTCACTGAGGATTGGATTAAACTGTGTATTTTAAAGGATGTGAAAGTGCCTGGCGTCAGGATGGTCCCAGAGGATGTGCTTTGGGAGCACTCCCAAACTAAGGCCATATGGATATTTTCTAATAGCTCCAGCCCAAAGTGAGTCAAATCTCGGAAGTACGCTACATGAAAAGAAGACGTAGGCTCCCAAATGAATCATCAGTTTTAGTTCACGAAGCGCTCTTCCTCAAACCTCCTGATTTAGTTCCAAACTCATGTTAGAGGGCAAGGGGCTGTGAAGTTTCTCTGCTAAAGATGATTGAGGGTAACTGGCAGAAGGACACTTGCTATGTGTTACTGAGCTGAGAATGGCAGAGGAGGAAAAATGTCATGCAGGGGTAGCCATCATCAAATGCTTAAAGTCTAGGCTCTGTAGTCTAACTTAAAGACTTTCTTACTATTTACTGGCAACATAATAACAATAATATATCATTTGGCCATTTTAGAAGATTGGTCTGTTTTATTCTTGTAACACCACGAGGCGCTCTGAGGTTGGGTGTTGACTCTGGGAGTCTGAGACTTGCTCAAGTTCACAGAGCAAGTGAGGTTCCCAGGACTCAGACTCGGGTTGGCCAACTGGAACTCTTATTGCTACACAATGGTGACTGCCTGTATGTGCTGAACCAGTTTCAAACATGTTGTCCCATCCTCCTCATAGATACAATTGTAGATGAGATTGCACAGTTCAATTTGGGGTTCAGAAAGCATTGTTACTAACTGAGCCCAGATTTCTAGCAGAACTGGGGGTGGGCATTCTTCCCGGCAACTGACAAACTCTCTCCACTCTCAAAAATGAGAGATGCTTTTAAAGTTTGTTTGGTTCTTTTTTTTTTACACAGAAATGTTTTCTAACGGATTCCCCCTCATGCATTTACTGTAAAGTTCTAGCGAGGGCCAAGGTCCTCCAGGGGTGTATTGATTGGGGGACAATGGTGAGATTGGTAAGACACCTGTTCACATGACAACATGGCACCAGGAGACCCTGGCCAGGCTTTAGTAACCTCAAGGATGTGTCTGGGCACTGCATGCCCGGCAGCCAATGGTGGACGTGCTCGAGAGGCTGCTGTAGCCGTCTGTGTTGGTGGCCTTCACCTCTGGAGTGCTCCTGGACTGGCAGGCACACTGGCTGCAGTGGCGCTACCTGGACTGGAGAAGGAAGAGGCTGCAGGACAAGCTGGTGGCGATGCAGAAGAAGCTGGACCTGGCCTGTGACTCTGTGTGGCCACTTTGCCTCAGCTGTGGGTCTCCTGCCCAAGCAAGCCTGCCCTCATACTTTCTGCCCACAGTACTGGGCTCTTCCCAGAATCACTTGTTGAAGATGGATATAGAGAACTGGGCAGAGAAAAAAAAGGATGTAGCCTAGGTCTCCTGGCCCTTGAGTCCTACCCTGGCAGCACCTTGAGAGTAGCATTCTGGGAGCGAAGAGAGTTTAGCAGTTGCCTAAGAGAATCCCAAGTTTCTGAGGCTCTCCTTAGTGGCTGTTAGTGAATCTTTAAGTAACTTTAAGTAATTTCTGATGCTTTATAATTCTCCTTCTTGAGGAAAAGTATTCTCCACCGAAATAATTCCAAGTCCCTTTCCAGGCCTTCTGGAGGAATTTTCCAGCTCTTCTAAGTAACAGGACTTGACTTTACCTACATTCATTAACACCAAGGTTTCTCAGTTTCTGTAGCTACTTTCCCCACCATGCTTGAGCATCTGTAAAGGTTTGTGTTTAACCCTCCACAGGAACCTTCTCAGCCTACCCACTCCCATGCAATTGCCTCCATTTCCTATGGGTGTCCAAGAAGACTCTTCACTCTTTGGTCACATTCTGCCATATTTGGGCACTGTCATGATTCATGTATATCTTGTGCCATCTACCCTGTCTCTGGCCACATAAAACTCCTGCCCTGAGGAGCGTACTGGTTCTTTGACACAGTGGTACTCATTAAGCTCAGAGGAATCAATGGGTGGGCTATTGTTTCTCAGGGTACAGGAGAAGACTGGAGCTGGGCTCCTTTGGACCAGTGCAAACTTAGGCTGGCTACCTTGATGCTTTCAGACAAACTTCCTATTCATTTCTCATTGACCCCTTTTCTGCAATTGTGTGCTCAATCTTCTCAGCTCTCCTTAGCCTCTAACACTACTCAGCAACCCACTTCTGTTGCTTCCCTTTTAGAACATGGCCTTGATTCATGCCTTACTGAACACACTGGTACACAGAGCAATAGGCTGCAGTCCTAGGGTCAGAAAAAGGGCTTAGAAGTCAGAAAATCTTGGACCTTGGGAAAGTCACTTACCTTTTATGAGCCTCCTTTGTCTTACATGTAAACCAGAAATAGTAATACCTCCCTCTCAGGATTGGTGTACAATTCAATGAGATAATAAACATGGATAAGTTTTGCACCCCATAAAGCACGAAGTGAGGGTCACTACCAGACCCCCCTTCTCTGCACCTTCCAATATTTCTGTCTCTACCAGCAAATTGTTCTGTTTACCTTTCATCTTGCCTGCTCCCTTCATCTTATCCTGGTTCCAGCAGATTCAATCTTCCCCTCTTCATCCTCTCTACTGAAAAACACCCCTCTTCCCACCTCCACGGCAAGTAAACAATGTTTCACGTGACCCTGTTGCCTGCCCCTATTCCCACAAGCCACTGTCCTCCTCCCTTTCCTTTTGTAACATGAAGTCACAGTGCTCATTGCCTGCTCTTTCCATGACTCCTGCATTTTTTTCCCAACTGCTCTCCCCAAGCCAGCAGATTTGTCCATCTTTTCTGTTCTTCTCATCCTTAACCCCTCTTCAAAATCTCACATTGCAAGCCATCTTCCTGTGTCTTTAAACTCCTTCTTCTCTAGGTTTTCATAGCACTTTAAACTTTTACTAGAATGTACCCTTCTTGTATCCTCCCTAACGCTTTACCACTTCATGGTTTCCTGTCTCCTTTTCTGACTCAGTATCACCCTTGTCCCCTTATAAGTGGCTTTTCCTTGAGCCTAGGTGTCTGTCTTCTGCTCCGCCTCAAACAGGGAATCATCATCTCATCTTACTCCATGCTGGTTTAACCACATATGCAATATTGCCTTTACTTCTAGTATCATCTTCTATGAGAATTAGTACAAACTCAGATTTATTCAGCAGGATGACCAAGATGGTGAGGGAGCTAGAAAGAGCTCACCTTATGGAACACTCGAGAGAAGGGATATTTAAACCTCAAAAGAGAAAATTCAGCGGAAACACTCCTTGCTGTCCTAAAACATTTGAAAGGAGGTAGAAAAGGTTTTTGTCTCCTGACTTGGTTTCCCACAGAAAACAGAGAAGCTGAAGACAGGTAGGTAAGGAATCACTAGCAAGCAATGCCTTCCAGTCCTGTGAAGATGTTAAGAGCACAGGCTCTGCAGTCAGATGATATGGGTTCAAATCCCAGTTCTATCACTTCTCTGTATGATCCTGAGAAATCTATTTCATTTCTCTGTGCCTTCATTTCATCATCTCATAATGAGAGTAGATAATGATAGTCATTGGAACAAAGATTTATTATTCGCTGTGCTAGTTATTGTATAGGGATATAGATACAATCATGCCCACTGATGACTCACAATCTATTGGGAAAGGTAGGTGCACACGTGGGTAATTAAAATACAAAGCAGATCACTGAGATAGAGGAACAAAACATGATGAGAAAGGGGAAGATCACACTGACTGAGGGGATCAGGAAGGATTGCTTGGAGGAGGCGGAAGCAGTGTGAGTTAAGACCTGGGGATGAGAGAAGGCAGGACTTGTTTGAGGACTGGCAAATACCCCATCAAATTGCACCTCACTTGGAAGCCTTTGCTATGAAGCCAGTACTTTCGTGCTTGTCCTTCTCAAAGCTTCAGTATATACCTCATGCTGCCAGTCAGATTTGCATATCAAGTTAGGAGTTTTTCAACCTACCCTGCAAATAAATCTTTGTTCCCATATTACCTGATCCCAAAAGCCAAACATTTGATCCACGGGGCAGATGGTAGAAGAGTAGGGGGATAAGCCTGAGGAGAGGACAGTGGAGAGCATGCCTACTGACCAGGAAGCCAACCGGAGGGAGGAGCAGGTCCAGGGCAGGCAGGAGATGTCCTTGACCTGGGCAGCTGGAGCATAGGTACACAGGTGTCCCTCATGTTCATTGTCTAGGGCAGAGCCACGTGGACAGTGGGCGCCCCATGAATGAGTGAGTGAATGAATGAATAAATGAACATACGGCACCACGTAGGCGCTCGTGTATGTTATAGTATATTTTTACATATAATCTGGGTCAAGAAGAGGTGCAGACGTTAGAACAACCTGTGGTTCTCACTTGCTGTTTTCTGATGAAGTGCTCGGCAATCCTCACACATTGCTGGATGTTTAAGACAATAACACCTTTGCATTCTGATGCTGTAAGATATTGTTTGGATTAAAAGGGCAGGAACACATTGATGGATCTGAAATTTTTTTTCTTTTGGCTTGGAGATGACAGGGCAATCCATCAGACAACTTCCTTGGCTCCCCGTGACATTTCAAGCTCAAATGTTATAGCTTTCTTATTTTTTCTTTTCTCTTTTATTTCACCCCCTGGCTCTCTATTGAACTGTGCCTCTCGGAAATGCATCCTGTAGATGTGGCTTCTCTGACACTTGTCATACACAGGCACTCCGTTGAGGCTTGTCAGATGAGGGCTGGGAATACTCAGACTAGCTTAGCAGGTTGTGCTGAAGTTGAGGTGACTTCTTAATCTCCCGGTGATGCTGTCCCCACCTGTGCCCTAGAGCATGCGGCAAGCAGTTCTTAGAAAACAGAGCAGGCCCTAGACGATGACAAAGGATTCAGATGCCTACATAATGTGATTTCAGAAGCTGGATTGTGTGCACAGAGAAAGCAAGTTGCAACGCTTGGCTTCTTTACCTGTTTCTGCCACTAGGCATAGTGTAAACTTGGAAAGGCTACTTAACTTCTCCAAGCCTCAGCTTCTCTCCTTTTGAGAGAACAAATAAGTATAAGAATAAAATGAGATAATGATCTGGATGCCTTGTGAAAATATAGAACATAAGTAGGTAACATACACTCTCTGTATTAGTTATCTACTGCTGTATAGATATCCCACAACTTCGTGAATTCAAATAACAAACGTCTGTTCTCTCACATTTTCGTGGATTAGGAATCTGGGAGTGGCCTAACTGGGAAGTTCTGGCTCACAGTCTGTAGAGCCATTGTCTAGGGCTGCACTCATCTGAAGGCTTGACTGGGGCTGGAGAATCTGCTTCCCAGATGGTTTGCTCATGTGGATGTTGGAAGGAGGCTGCAATTCCTCAGCACATGGGCTTCTCCAAAAGACTCCTTGGGTGTCCTCATGACGTGGCAGCTGGCTTCCCAGAGTGAGTGATCCAGGGCAGAAGCCACAATGTGCTTTGTGAGCTAGGCTCAGAAGTCACAAGCTGTGATTTCCTCGATATTCTAATGGTTATACAGGCCAGCCCCCGTCAGCCTGGGAGGGCACTGCACAAGGGCATGAATTCCAGGAGATCATCTTGGAGGCTGACATCCACACCCTCTCTCAGTTTACACGGTTCGCCTGAAAAATGAAGAGATTATGGCTGACTGTCTCTAAGGTCTTCACATTATAACTTGGTCCAGATAGCTCTCCTTCAAACCCGCTATGCAACCGTTCTCCTCTCCCATCTAGCTTAGAATTCCTGCTACACTGTCAGCCCCTTGTTCCACACTAAAAATTCAGTTTCAGTCTTCAATAAGGTTCTGCAGAAATGGATGTTCATTGCACCTGAGGGAGTTCTCTGGAGCTGGGTTGCACTGGTTTGTCACCCGCTCACAGGTGCAGCCCACCGCAGTTTCCGGAGTGCGGTTCCATCCTCATTTCATGTGACACAGAGCCCCTTCTTTGAGAGTCAGTAAGGAGGTGACCAGTGTGGACAGTGAGGGAGAGGAGAGTCAAGGTGTCCAGCTTTGGCGATCTGCCTTGCATTTTATATTTTCCAAAATGTGTTTGTTTCTGGGCTCTCTACTTGATTCTGTCAACTCTGAAGGAGACAGAGCTGGCGTTGTTTCTTCCATTTTGTAGATTGAACAACTGAGGCTTAGAGAGTCCTAATTGAGTCATTCGCTGAAATAGGGAACATGGGAGGAAAAGATACTGGCTGGTTAAAATGTGGAGTCCGGCTTTAAATGTCTTGAACTTGAGGTGTCTGCAGTGTGTTAAGTGAGGTTAATGTACAACCTTGACTAGAGCTTCCAGATGATCAACCGGGCATAGAACAAGATCTAATATCCTGATTATTCTGCTTTGTCTGCAAATTTCTCCATGCCTTCCAGCTGTTCTACTATTCTCTGTCTTCTTGGTCCCAGATGTCCTGGGTTGCTTTCCTCAAAGCCATCCTCCTTAGCTTCATGGACCCCATTGGCCTGGTGGCGCATAGCCTCGAGGGCCCTGCAGGGTGACTGGGAGATGCCTTCTAGTGGGGAGGGTTCTGACTGAGGGTTCCACGAGCCCCTTGAAAAGAGAGGCAGAAAGAAGCTTCACCAACCTTCAGCCAAAGCAGTTTTCAACACATAGCTCATCCGTCCATGTGGACCAGCATGTTCTAATATTTCTGTAAGGTCCTGGGGCCCAGGTCTGCCTTTACCGCTAAGTTAGCTGCGAAGTGGAAGAATTGCAAGTAAAGGCACCTTGGGACCAACTCCCACAGACCTGGTGTCAGCTGCTGCTCTTTGCGGGAGCACCCTAAGCTGTGAATCTTAGGGTACTGGAGCACCCTAAGCTGTCCCCACCCTGTCAACCCCGGCTTAGACCACAGACCCCAGTGAACTCTGCTCCTGCCTTTAGAACTCTTCAGAGGATCCCCAGAAGTAGGGTTCCCCAAGGCCGGTCTCCCCACATGTCCAGTCCCACAGACCCTTCGAGCAGCTGCGTCTCCAACCTTATCTTCCCTCTGCCTCCACGGAAACCTGAGAAAGACGGAAAGGGGGAAGTGGCCTGGTTTCCCAACACAAATAACCCCGCAGAGCTTTCTCAGCAGTGACCCTTAGCCTGTTGTGTCAGCCTCAGGCTGAAGGAGGAAGGAAATAGACCTTCTATTGAGTATTTTTCTTCCCCTGTCAAGAAGATCAGAGGAGCTGAGACGAGGAAAGAAAAGGAGTCAAAAGCAGCTTGTTACCTCCTTTTTCAGGATTCGTGTTGCTCTTCCCCTCCCCTCTTGAGCTCTAAGTAAACAAACTCCCCAGCCGAGGAAGGCCCCAGGCCCCACTCCAGCCAGGCCATAAATAAGAGCCCTTCAGCCTTTCACTCTCGGGCAGCAGAGAGGGTACTTCTCAGTGGAACATTTGATAGCGGGGGAGGGTAGGGGCAGAGCGCTCGTGTTAATTGAATCCCAATTTCCTTCTCCCAGGACCGCTCTTATCTTTTTAATTATACAAGGCCTTTCATCTTCCTGAGGACTTGTCTCTGTTATTAATGCGTGATCCCGATTAGAGATAGCGGTCTGCTTGGAGTAATGGGAGCCTCGAGCGGAGGCCTTTGGAAACGCTTTTGCTTTTTTGAAACACTCAGGTTTACCCAGGGCAAATCCAGGTGGGGCGGGAGATGCTCTGGGTTCCTCTCAGCTCTCAGGTAATCTTCCTCTGGCTGTCAGTGTTTGAGATGGTCGACTCTGAGGTTAGGGACAAGGGCCTCTTGAGGCCCGTCTCTGCTGTTGTGGCCCAGCAGGGAAGGGACAAAGGAGCCACTTGCAAGGTAAGCAGTTCAGAGGGAAATCTGTCCAGCTGTATTCACAGGATGCAGGGCACCAAGGTCAGAGACCCAAAGCGTTGGGATATTCTGTATTTCCTAAATGTCTGGGTAGCCACTAAGTGCTTGTGACTGGAAATGGGTTCTCACGGGCTTTTCCTTCACATCACAGAGATGCATTATCTCCAGGTGACAATGGCTCGGGACCCTCCAGGGTTACATTTCTCTTCCACCCCTGCACTCCCAGCTGCCCTGTCAAATGGCTAATGAGTTGTAAACCAATACTTAGTGGTGCAAAGAACATGTCCTATTTGAAGGCATTTGCCTCGTAGTCGGTGTTCAATCAAGGTTGGCTAAATAACTTTTTACACGCAGGTTCTGAGAGCCATTCCACTTAAAACATGAATTCCCAAGTATTTATGGAGCAATTATAGCTCCTCATTGATAGCTTTCAATTCTATCGGAATTTATTTTTCTGGGCCGCATTGTGGCCTTTGGGGTCCCTTCACCAAGGCAGTCTGATATGTCACATGTGCCACGCTGGCCCCTGGATGTGCAGAAAGATGGGTGAGGCTGAGTGCCTGCAAGGAGCTTAGTGCTCAGCTTGGAAACATTCTGTTAGTTTAAAAAATATGGTATAAATATATGTAAGTAAATATGTATATATATGGTAATATATATATTGTATTATATATTATACAACTATATGTATATACACACTTAATATCAATACATACAACTGTATGTATAACATACATACAACTGTATGTATAACATACATACAACTGTATGTATAACAATAACATACAACTGTATGTATATACACACTTAATATCAAAACAACTATATAAATATATATATATAAATATATATATAAATATATATATATAAATACATTTATATATATATATATGGATGTATGCATATACATATATATATAGAGAGAGAGAGATTCTTATCTTCAGATAAGTCAGTTATGATTTCAGCTGTATATCTATATACACACACATAACATGTACAAATATACAGTTGAAATCACGGCCGACTTCTCGGAGGAGGGGAATCCACACAGCACCGTCAGCCAACTCTCCATCCCAGGTGTGCATTCTTGCAGGTTCTGTTCTGAGTCCCGTGTCTCATCAGCTCATGCCTACAACCACCTTAGAGGTTCTGGAGGCAGCCTGGCAGTTACTGATGAAGACCTCCTAACTAGGAGGTTTGGGAGTCAGGATTTCAATCCAGGTCCAACCACAGAGCTTGGCCCCCCACCCCTGAGCCCCATGGCCCAAACTTCCCTCCTTGCTTGACGCCACGGTTTGTTCCTGAAAGAGTGCCGTTTTGGTCATAAGCCCGCAAGGCTTATGGGAGACATGATGAACCTGGACATGGTCCAGAGAAGTGCAATTAAAATGCTCAAGGGGAAGGAGAGCCTTCTGTTTGAGGGCAGACTTAGAAAAACCAAACAGTGAAGTTTGGAAAGAGGAAGGGTAATCAGGGATGTGATGGGAATCAGTGGGTAGTGGAGGGAACGAAGCAGGAGGAGATAGGTGAGCTTGCCAAGGGCACACTCACTGCAGCTCAGACGCAGCGGTTTGGGGACAACAAGAAAGATCTCCTTAACACGTTCCATAGGTTTGCTGCCTGCTGTGCCATCCCAAGAGATGGCACAGGCTCAAAACATAAATAGGTTCCCAGCCTATGGATGTACTGTTGTGTGTTTCCTACAGAACATCTGGTTTCCCATTGTCTGACTCGGACTACCTCAGTTTCTAATGGTCTAGACCAGGAGTTGGCAAACTTTTTCTGTAAAAGAGCAGATAGCAATTTTTTTTGGCTTTGTGGCGACCCTGTCCCAATTACTCAACTTTGCCAATGTAGTCCAAAAGTAGCCATAGATAATAGGTATAAATGGGCTCGACTCTGTGCTAATAAAACTTTATTTACAAAAATAGGCAGCGAGCTGAATTTGACCCGCCAGCTGTAGTTTGCTAACCCTGGGTCTAGGTAAATTCATAAAATTCATAGGTGGGTCGAATTATACAATTTAAAACTGGGAGGAATTTTGGGGACCACACTCTCACTTTATGGAGCAGAAGAGTGACATCAAGAGATGTCAAATGAGCTCCCCAAGTCATACAGCTAGGTACCCATAGTGGGCTATTAGGGTTCTTTGGTTGTTCTAGGGGAATATATTTATATCCTCTGGAGATGATGTTATTGAGGCTGGCAGTGAAGTGTTCTCCTGCTGGATACAATGGTCCAATTTGGCATTTCTGATTCTCATTAAGTATGTATTCATGGTCAAAGACTGCCTTTTCTTAGAAAATGTTTCAGATGTAGGAGGATCTGGAAATATAGTTTACCTTAAGAAAACTAAAGGCTACTTTTATTTATTTTTTAATTGAAGTATAGTTGATATACAATATCATATAAGTTATAGATGTACAATACAGTGACTCACAATTTTCAAAGGTTATACTCCATTTACAGTTATTATAAAATATTGGCTATATTTCCTGTGTTGTATTCTTGTAGCATTTTTTTTTTTCTTTTTTTTGTGGTACGCGGGCCTCTCACTGTTGTGGCCTCTCCCATTGCGGAGCACAGGCTCCGGATGCGCAGGCTCAGCAGCCATGGCTCACAGGCCCAGCCGCTCCGTGGCATGTGGGATCTTCCCGGACTGGGGCACGAACCCGCGTCCCCTGCATCGGCAGGCGGACTCTCAACCACTGCACCACCAGGGAAGCCCCTTGTAGCTTATTTTATACATAGTAGTTTGTATCTTTTAACCCCCTACCCCTATCTTGCCCCTCCCCACTGCCCTCTCCCCACTGGTAACCACTAGTTTTTTCTCTATATCTGTAAGTCTGCTTCTTTTTTGTTATATTCACTAGTTTGTTGTATTTTTTAGATTCCACATATGAGTGAAATCAAACAGTATTTGTCTTTCTCTGCCTGACATTTCATTTAGCACAATACATTCCAAGTCCATCCATGTTGTTGCAAATGGTAAAATTTCACGTTTTTTTTCTTAGCTGAGTAGTGTTCTGTTGTATAGATACACCACATCTTCTTTATCCATTCATCGGCTGATGGATTCTTAGGTGGCTTCCATATCTTGGCAATTGTAAATAGTGTTGCTATGAACATTGGAGTGCATGTATCTTTTCTAATTAGTGTTTTCATTTTTTTCATATATATACCCAGGGGTGGAATTGCTGGGTCATATGATAGTTCTTCTTTTAGTTTTTAAGAAACTGCTATACTGTTTTCAACTAAAGGCTACTGTTAAATTCTTGGAACTCAGAAAACAAGATACTCCTTCCCCCCTCTCCTACTCCCCTGGTTCTGAGATGGGAAGACATTTTATTTCTTGACAGACTATGCAAGTGACATTGACCCTCAGAGCCGAGTCCCTTGATAGACTGGTGTCTGTAAATGGAGGTCGTAATTGACCTCCCTTTGGTCGACGGGTGTTCCTGGTGGGGCCTGTCCCCCTGAAAACATTACCCTCTCACATTTGGACCAGACTTTCCTGAAAACAGCCCCTGCTCTCCATGCTCTGTTGGCAAGAGTCAGGAAATGCTTGAATTAGATGACCCTCAGAGCCCTTATAGGGAAGACTCGGTGTGTGTGTGTGTGTGTCTGTGTAGCTGGTGGGGGGAGGGAGGGAAAGGAGCAGCGGCTGATAACACAAGAATGCATCTGTGCTCAGAAAGCCACTATTACATTTGTGGCTTGTTTTTTTTTCCTAGGGCCCATTGAAGGTCTCTCATGAAAATAACTCACTCAAGTAACCCTCTAGAAGTCCAAAGCCTTGAGCAGAGACAGACACATAGCTGTCCCAGATTTCGTGTCTAGCACTTTTGACAGCAGACTCAGTATTGCCTTCTGTGAAAGGGAACTGGGCTCTGTGCTCTTTGACACCGTAGCCAAATGGCTTCAGGTGACTGAGGCAGCAAAGGTGAGGTGAGAAAATAGGATATTTCACATGTGGACGAATTGCCTCTGAGGGTAACTTCATGCTTCATGGATAGAAAAGGAAACTATTCTACATACTTTAAAAGGGAGTCCAACAGCTGGAGTTTTGATCCACATGAGTGCCCCCCAAGATGCCTGGTGATGGGGTGGGGGGAACTGCAGTCTGAGAATCCAGCTGGGTTCCAGCTACTTGCTGAGCAACTCCTGTACCAGAGAGATCTCCACCCTAGGACTTCACAAATCTATGGGAGAAAAGTCTCTGTAATACATTGCAAGATTTCCTACCTGCTCCTTGATCCCAAGAAGGGATGCAGGCTGGGCATATAAACAGGTGACTAGAGCAGGCCTGGCTCTTGCAGAGGGAAAAGGCTCTTTCAAACATGGGCTGAAGAGGCAGGAAGTCCTGGATTGAGACCCCAGCTCTAACTGTTACCAGCTTTACCTCATTACGGGAGTTATATTGTTGGTAGATCTCAGACTTGGAGCACCCTGACTATAGCAGGACCACAGTAAATGTCGTTTTCCCTTTTCACCCTGTTGGTTCCCACACTTAGCAGCCCTCTTGTTCAACCTCCCACCCTGTCCCTGATACTCAGTGACAGGGAGGCCTCCACCTCATGGGGAAGCTAGTACTGAGCAGTTCTAGCTGCTACTTCATACGTGAGTTTATCGCCTATTCAGCCCACAACTGCTCTTCAAATTTTTGGGGTGGGAGGGGTGTGTGTCACGCTGTGCAGCATGAGGGATCTTAGTTCCCTGAGCAGGGATCGAACCTGAGACCCCTGCAGTGGAAGCGGGGGCCCTTAACCACTGGACAGACAGGGAAATCCTCGCTCTTCAAATTTCTTTCTTTTTTTTTTTTTTTTTGCGGTACGCGGGCCTCTCACTGTTGCGGCCTCTCCCGTTGCGGAGCACAGGCTCCGGACGTGCAGGCTCAACGGCCATGGCTCACGGGTCCAGCCGCTCCGTGGCATGTGGGATCTTCCCGGACTGGGGCACGAACCCGTGTCCCCTGCATCGGCAGGCGGACTCTCAACCACTGTGCCACCAGGGAAGCCCCCAAATATTTTTAATACTTCTTCTTCTGATTATAAAGATGATGCATACACATTGCAGAAAACTTGAAAAGCATAAAAAAATGGATATGAAAGAAAGATCACTGATAAATATAACATGCAGCGATAAGCACTGCTAGTATTTTGGTGTATTTCTTCCTATTTGTGGAAGAAATATGCATGTGTTTTACAAAATTTGTATTTCATTATAGGTTTTGTATCCCGCTCATTCTTTTCCCTGACATTGTGAACACTTCTCATAGCACTGAACAGTCTTCGAAGACATATTTTTAACGGTTGCCAAATTGTCTGTGGCATGGCTGTATCACGATGTGTGTGACCATTTCCTTACTGTTGGACACTTAGGTTGTTTCTAAATTTTCGATATTATAAATAACATGGCAGTAAACATCATTGTAGGAAAATCTTTGCCACGTTCTAAGTACTTCTTTGAGCTAAATTCCTAGCAATAGAAATCCTGGACCAAAGAGCATGAGGATTTTTAGGGGCCTTGGTATGGAAGGCCGTGCTGTTCTCCAAAAAGCGTGTCAATTTCTATAGACGGGGTGTGTTTCTCAGCATCCGCTGTCACACCCGGGTTGGAGCAAGCATTCTTCCATAAGACTCCGCGATATCAGAAGGTAGCTGTCAAATCTCCGGGATTCCTGGCTCTTCTAGGTTAAACAGCCCTTTCCTTAAAAATTCTTTCAAGGCTACTTTCTAAGCTCCTCACCATATCGTTCTACTGATTAGAGAATATTCTGGTTTGTGATTATAGTCTTAAAAATGGGCTACCTAGGGGCTTCCCTGGTGGCGCGGTGGTTGAGAGTCCGCCTGCCGATGCAGGGGACGCGCGTTCGTGCCCCGGTCCGGGAAGATCCCACATGCCGCGGAGCGGCTGGGCCCGTGAGCCATGGCCGCTGAGCCTGCGCGTCCGGAGCCGGCGCTCCGCAACGGGAGAGGCCACAACAGTGAGATGCCCGCGTACCGCAAAAAAAAAAAAAAAAAAAGGGCCTGAAAACAGAGCACAACACACCACATATGGCCTGGCCCATTTCTACCTGCTGTATTTGGGCTCTTATACTTCTGTTAATGCAATCTAAGGTTGCATTTGTTTTCTGTTTTTCTTTCAGCCGGCTGTTGGCTCAGATAAGTTCGTGGCAAGCTGACAGTTTGTGGTCTCGATGATCTGATTACTGGGGTCTCTTCCGTTTGATTCTTGTTTAGCTGAGCTCTTGAGCCTAATCCAGGACTTACATTTATCCGACTGGTGAGCGTTCAGTGCCCCAGCCTGTTTAAATTCCAATGCTGCCCACAGAAAGCAGGTCCTTCGTGCCTCAGCTGTGTTTCCAAAACACATTGCCCACTGGACTCCATCTAGGGCTTCTGCTGGCCCTGTTCCTATGCAGAGGTCAGGAGAAGGTCGTGGGCTTGTTGAGGTCTGGGCTGCCTGGCGCCATCCTGGCCGGCAGTCCACTTGCGAGCGTTCTCAAGGGTAACTGGGATCTTGGCTTGAAACAACTCTCATGAAGAGTGCAGCTGATCCCTCGGAGAAGGACTCTCGAGTGACGCTGGGTGATTCCACCAGCAGGGTGGGCCCTCCTTGGGGGCCACGGGGCTCTGCAGGTGGGGCACCCACCTGGCTCGGCTTCTCTCGCCAGATCTAGAGGCCCTGAGACTTGGCCACGACTCTGGCTTTGCCTCTCTTTCGCCTCTTTCCCAGTACAAATAGAATACAATTCCTCAGGCTTATGGGCAGGCCTGGGGCCCAACTTGCCCTCCCATCCCAGCTCTGACCTGAACCCCCCGGGGCTTTGCACATCAATGTGTGGCTGGCCTGGTTCCGTTGCAGCCCTTCCCCGTAACAGCCGCTGTTTGGCCACCCACCGGGCGTAGGCATGTGTATTGGAGCGTGGTCCAGGTGGGCCAGGGGCTCCCGGTGGGCTTGTCTCCTTAGCCCCTCAGACTCTTCATCTCATGGGAAGACCCATGGCTTAGGAGGCAAGGTCCTCGGAGTCAAAGGGCTTAGGTCAGGGGCCTTGGTTGTCCTGGGGTCGAAGGCGGTATTGCTCGTGGGTGAACGGCATTCAACCAGCTTTCCAGTCCCTGTAGATGTCTGTGCTTGTGTGTGTGGAGGGCACACCTGGGTAGATGGCTGGAAGGAGTAGTTGCACAAGTGTAGACGGAAAGCCCAAACGGGAAGGGGCTGGGTCCACGTCTAAGGTGTTCTGCCGTACCGATAGCGGGGAAACTGCAAGGCCATGGAAGGATGTTGAGATGGTGGGAAAGACGTTGGCCAGGAGTCAGGAAGCCTGAGCTCTCATTCTGGGACTTGGTCACCAAATGTTCTGACTGCAGCCCCAAGGCATTTTGGCTCACCAGAGTCTAGGCTCCCGGGTACAGAAGACCACGTCTCCACGTAGCTCCAGGTCTCCTGAAAGCAAATATTCTCCACGCACAGCACTCGGCATGACACCCACGCCCTACGCTACTGTGCCGTCCACTTCTCAGTCCCTGGGGACAGCCTTTCTCTTTCATCTTTGGAGTCACCGGGCTTCCCCTCCCACCTACATTCAGTGTTTGGTTTCTATGAGTAGGGATAATGCAACTCTTATTTAATTCAAATCACTTCCATTCCATCCCATTCAACTCTCTCCCGTCAACTACACGTCTGTCTTTTATTGCAATCATCATTTGCTGTTTTGAAGGAGATGAAACAGAAAATATAAACATATGTTAAAAATCAGCCCCTGCCTTATACTTTATATTTTCAAACTGCCTTCACGTAAAGTATTTCATTACAGACTCAAGCAGCTGGCGTCATGAAATATGGTCTCGGACGTAGAATCCAATGAAAATCCAATGAAAAGAAATCCTGAGAGCAGAAGGGAGGAGAGAGCAGGTTCACCAGGCCTGCTGCCCCATTCCTGCTAGGCCTGGGCCATGACTGGGTGCCTGCCTGTGGCCACAGCTAGGTCATCTGTTTGAAAATATCTCCCCTTACTTCTTCAAAAATTCTCCTTTATTTTAAAATGTCTTCTTCCCACTTACGTACTTCTTGGAAATCAGATCTTAAAACCTCAGAGCTGGAAGAAGCTCTAGTCGTCATCACCTAGACCAGCAGTTCTCAAAGTGTGGTCCCTGGGTCAGCAGCACCCGTCCCATCTGGGAACTTGTTTGAAATACAGACTCAGGCCCCACCCCTACCTGTTGACGGGGTAGGGTCCGGCCATCTGTGTTTTAACAAGCCCACTAGGTGATGACTCTGGTACCCACCCAAGTTTAAGACCACTGGTCCTGACCAATTTCCAAATTTCAAATGGAGGCCCTGTGGGCAGAAGGGCCACTTTCCTTGCCCCACACGCAGTCAGCTACGGAGCCCAAATGAGAAGCCAATTCCCAAGCTCCATCCTGCACGTGTTGCCCTGCCGCCACGGGCCCTCTGTGGGGCTCTGGGCCGTCCCCTCCACAGAGCGGTCCCTGCAGCCTGCTTCCCACTCCACGTCTGCGTGCACAGAAGATGAGCCAGGCTGGTAACCAGTGTCCCCCACGACATCAGACACCGGTGCTTCTTACTAGGCTCATGGCCCGCAACCTTACTGCCCTGGATGGCATGGGACGTTGAAAGTCACAACCTCTAAGGACACCTGATTTCTGAGAATCAGCCTATACATTCCCACCTGCTCCTGGGCCTCCTTTGATCTTTTCCCCTAGACTCCAGCGCTTCCCACTGACCCAGCAGAGTCCCCCCGGTCTCCTCCCCAGGGCTCTGGGTCATCACTAGTATATTACCTTGGGTTATAGGAGCTGAGTAGGCCTCCCCCTCTTCAATCCCTGCCCAGACATGGAGTCCAAAAGATGGCAGAGCTGTGGGCAGCTCGATCCCGGACACCAGCATTCTTGAGGTGGTTTTGAAAACAGTAAAAAATATTCCGCGTCAACACAGGGCATGAGTAAGGGGGTGTTTACTGAGCAGCTACGCTGTGCCAGGCTCCACGATAGGCCTTGCCTCTCCCGATCAGGGCTCTGGGTCAGTGGGTCTGCAGGCCTACACTCAGGCCCACTTCTACTCCCATGATGCCCACATCCTCCACCTCTACCCTTTCCGTCCCCCTCCCTCTCGACTGCCCACAGCTGTGCCATGTGGTCTGTGGCTCATCCCTCATGGGATGTGGAGAGGTGCTCGTCGAGGAAGGCAAAGTCACCTGCCAGAAAGGAAGGCTGGGGTAGAATCAGGCACCCTGGGAGGCTGGAGAAGATTTGGGGCAACTCAGGTGAAGAACGTGCTCAAAATGGACACGAGACGATTAAAACTGCCCAACTGAGGAGGGAAACAGAAAAGGCATGATGGGGCATTTGGTGACGTGACATGACCCAGGGTTTGCAGACAGAGTCTATGGATTTTCGAGACGCTGGGGTTCCAGCAGGTCAGGGAGGATGGTGACAGGCCTGACCCTGAGGGCCCGGCTGGACAAGACTCAAGCCCAGAGGACTGGGTGATGGGTGGCCTAGAGTGGTCGGGGAGCCCACTGAGGGTGCAGAGGCAGTGGGTGGTTGTCAGTGAGGCTGGGAGGAGGAAAGCACGGTGGCCAGAGTGAGGGAGCTCTCGGGGTAAGGCTGCTGCACAGACGTTACACCCCAGGGATGAGAGCTGGTCGGAAACGATAACTGTGGTAGCAACATTCATTGAACCCAGGTATCAAATTACCCTGTGATAAGCATTTGACATGTATTTTCTCATTTACCCCTCATGACAATTTTTCCAGGACCTGTAATGTGCCAGATACCACCCAAGGTCCTTCACATCCCCATTGCCATTTAGTCCACGTTACGACACCCCAGGTGACAGATGTGGAAAGTGAGGAACAGAAACGTTTTGTGACTTGCCAAGGGGCCACAGCCAGCAGAGAGCTGAGCTGGTCTTAGACTCCAGTTCTGTCCACTGAAAAGCCACAGCTCTTCTGAAAATATCTCCCCTGGCTCTTCTGCTCAGAGAAGCTAGTGAGAGTGACAGCTAGGACAGCCTAAGGCAGATGCCACATGGGCCCAAACTTTTGGTTCCTCCTGCAACCCGTGCAGGAGAAAGGAAGGAGGGAGCAAAGAGCTGGCACTTGTCCCAGAATGCATCAGGCAGAGCCCCTCCCCCTTCCCCTGCATCCCCATCACTCCAAGTGTGGCAGCGTAGAGAGCTCACACGATTGTGCTCAGAAGCTAGATGCTCCCAGATGAGCCTTTGGCATATCTTGGATAACCGCGTGTGCCACGCGGAACCCTCAGTGATGCCATGAGGACCAAAGGAAAGAGAGGCTGCTTGAGGGTGTGACTAAGCTCAATTCGAATGATGGTGGCTTGTATTTGTTCATCTGACAGGTGTCTATGGACCACCTGTCAAGCCATCAAATGAGTGCTGGGGCCAGAGCAATAAGTCAAAGGCGAATTCCCAGTTACATCACAACAATAGCTAAAGGGTGACGAATGCCACAGTTCCCTCAAGTCATTTGTAATCCTTGAGGTCACCCTGTCCTCTTCGTCCTAACACACTCCAGTCGCAGTTCCTGACCAATCGATACTGCCTTGATTCTTCAATTGAGCAGACTTTACCTGGGATCAACCATCCATAGATGGGGATGGTCTTTTTCTGTAGCTCAGGCCACCCTGAAATAGCCCTGGGGGCAAGCCTGGGGCCTCCCTGCCTTTCCTGCTGATACCCACTGACTTCGCGCTCCTTCTAGAAGAAACCTCACATCTGCCCCTTGTAATAAGACTTCCCATGACTTAAATGACCTCAGGTGTACAAACCTGGCAGCAGAAGAATAGTTAACTCTTGCACAAGTTGGGCTATTTGGGCAAATAGAGGAGAGAGACTTTCTCAGCAGGTGTGCTCTTACCTGGTCCTATGTAGTGATCTGGAGTGCGTGGACATTTTACCTAGCCATGAGGCTCCGTTGGTTCTTGGTGTGCACCTTCATTATCCTCTGATTTCCCAAGAAGATGTCCATTCTGGTCCCAGCTCCTCCACCATAAGGCACCTGGATCCCTTGCTGGAGTCCTGGGCAGAAACAGAGAAGAACTTGAGTTAGAAGATCTGCTGTGTACCGTCCGTGGGACCTCAAGCAAGGCACTTAACTTCTCGAGTCAGAGTTTACTCAACTGTGAAACGGGAATAAAAATATTCAGCCAGGCTGTGTTAGGGTCAAATTAGCATCACCACCAACCCTCTTACCCAAGTGAACGTTCGCCCTGGCCGAGGCAGCATTTATGTGCATTATCTCATTTAATCCTCACAATCCTGATACAGATGCTGGCAGTAATTTTACTTTTTTAAGCGAGGAAATGAATTGCAAAATGCTTAGATAACTTGCTCAAAGCCATGCAGCTAGACGTGATAGGGTAGGAATTTGAACCCAGGCTGGCTGACTTTAGGGACTGAACTCGTAAGCCTCTGTACCGCTTCCTAGGAAGCGGCCTTTTCCTGATTCCCAGTCACTGTTGAATCGTCTCATCTTTTTCTGTCTTCTGCTTTCCATTTGGCTGACTGGATTCAGTTAATACTTCTCTGGATTCAGAGAAGCAAGGTGGCATCTCTTCCGTGCACCTACTTTTTTTTTTTTTAACATCTTTATTGGAGTATAATTGCTTTACAATAGTGTGTCAGTTTCTGCTTTATAACAAAGTGAATCAGCTATATGTATACGTACAACCCCATATCCCCTCCCTCTTGCGTCTCCCTCCCACTCTCCCTATCCCACCCCTCTAGACGGTCACAGAGCACCGAGCAGATCTCCCTGTGTACACCAACTCTGAGCAAACTGCTTTAAGCCTGGGACCACATTCAATATGGTGGATACCTGGCTCTTGAGTATCAAATAGCTGGTGAGGGTCACGACTGGGCCTGAGAACAGGAGACAGCGTCTCGTGGAATGAACTCAATTTGCGCACTTTCCCAGGGCATTGGGGAGGAAATGACAGTGACTTGTTGCTTGGGAAATGCCGATGCGTGGCTTGGTATCTTGGGAATGTGCTCTGGCGACCAGGGGATGTTTTTCCAGCCTCTCCTTCTCCTCCCCGTTCCTAGGGTGGTACTTTGGACTCTTCACCGCTATTCCCAGGCACAAAAGAGAAATCTGATGCTGTTTTTTAATGCTCTTAGTGCTGGTTTAATAACCACAAACCTCTCGTTGTGTGTCAGTGTGTGCCTGATTCAGTGCGAGGTATTCCATGCTGTCTAATTTATCTGCAATTCTAAGAGGTTGCTATTACATGAGGAATCAGAGAGGTCAAGAAACGTCCCCAGAACCGTAGAGGTAGAAATGATGAAACCAGGATCCAGACACAGGGTCTGGACTCTTAATCATTAACTTACAGTATTATGACTCATCAGAGTCACCAGGGGCACGTCCCCACAGAGGAGGCGCCCTCCCGGGATGGGCCCTCTTGCTTTTTTGCACGGAGCTTGGTTCTGTGTAAGGTTCCATCGGTTGGTGTCTGGCCGGGGCCAAGTTATCTGGCCTCTGGTCTGCCCATGTGTAACGCCCACGGTCATTACTCGCAAGGACTCATCCCTCAGAGTCTTTGCGAGAATAAGTCAAAGGAAGGTGAGGAAATACACTTGCAACTCAGCAGGCATTTATTCAGCTCCAACTATATCTGGGGCTAAATACTAATGCAGGAAGTGACTCAGGCACAGATCCTGAGCTCTAGAGAGTGTCGATTGGGGGGAACTAACACTATGAACTCAGTAGCTCAGATCCAAGGCAGAGTATCCTGAACTCAAATAAAATACTTAGGAGAGGTGGAGGAGAAGATAATCCCAATATTGGGAAATATTTGGAGGACGCAGTCTGAGCCAGGGCTTTGAAGGGAGGATGATGAGATACTTCCAGATCATCAGGCTAAGAGGAGTGGGGACACGAGGCGTGAACGGGTGGTGTGTGTACAGGCACCATGAGTCTGTCTGTCTGTCTCTGGGCTGATAGGATAAAGTAGTGGCCAGTCTATGAAGGTTTTCAAGCCATGATGAAGACTTCAACATGTACATTCTAATAAGTGAGAAGCTCTTGCTGACTTTGAACAGGGGAGTGACATGATACCATCTATTTGGGGAAGACCCTTTTGGGGTTTCACTAGAGGCTGGGAGGTGGGTGATGGGAACACTGCAAAAATCTAGGCATGGGGTGACGAGGACCTGAGCGAGGGCAGTCTCAGAGGGGATGGAGAGGAGGTGAGGGGCACTGAAGACATTGGAAGAGGAGGTGTACAACGCTTGGGCAGGGAGGAGAAAGAAAGGGCCCTTTCTGACATAGTATAGTTACTCTCCACCCCTGCGGCTCACAGCCAGCTTCCCCCGTATGCTGGGAAGCGTACAGTCGTTGACACCTCGCTCAATTTTGCTGGCCTTCTAACTTTGCTCAGAGCCATAGAGCCTCTTCCTCCCTCTGCTTTCCACATACGGATGATTTTCCTTAGAATGACTGTCATAGTCATAACTATAACAATTATGGAGGCAATAATAAGATTCTGAATCGATCGAGAGCCTTTTTCCCGAGGATGCTAATTTGTGTGAGGTGGGGTGGAAGGAGTCCTACCAGAAATACGATCAGATCCAGTTTGGTGGAAAATAACCGTTAGCCTTGAGAGGATGTAGCCGTGAGGGAACTGTATGTGGGCTCTGCTCCTGAAGAAGAACTCACCTCCCACCGTAGTAAGGGTAAACTGCGCTCCTGCTGCCTGGAGAGCTCCTCCTGGGGGCACATTTGCTGGTTGTGATGGAGAAGGATGCCTTGTAGCACTTTGTCTTCCCTCCCCATCTCTGGGAAGCCTTCCCTGGGACCTCTGGTGTACAATAACCCCTCTGTTCCGACTACAGGCTCTCTTATTATTCGACCACACAGTTAGGTCCTAATAATAATAACACATAATATATCATAGCATTTTATGAATTACAAAGCCCGTTTGAATTCATGACTTCATTTAATTCTCACCGCCACAGAAACTAGTATTATTATGATCACTCCCACTTTACAAATGCATTTGTACAAACATGCACGGAGCGCCAGTCATGTGCTGAAACCGGACACTTACTTCAAGACTGAGTGACTGATAGAGACCTAACCAGGATTCAGACTCAGGTCTTCTTTCTCCAAGCCATGTTTTCTTTTCCCTTTCCACACTGCCCTCTTTATTTTTAACCGGGTAAACGACCAAGTTTTAGCACTTTATCGCTGCATGTTTCACATATTAATTTTCTGTACCCAAACACATGGCAAAAATTTGTAAAAAATAAAGGACCTTACAATTGCAATTTATTATTATTATTAAACAACATTTTGGAAGAATATTAATGTGCCCATTATAAAGACAGAACAATTAGGAACAATGTAAAGTTTTAGACTCCTTTACAATGGTTTGATGGCTGGTCTTCACTGCATGTAGGTTCTTCAGACAGGTGTGGAAGCTTGGAAAGCCAGGAAGGCCTAATGGCTGACGATTTCTCCAGGCTTTCTGCATATTCTCCGTGTAAGGTATTATAGAAGAACCTCAGTTGGCCAGGTATGTGCTGCCACCATGTGGTAGAATTTGATATCTTCTGGTCTCACTGCATCTGCACCTCCCACTAGGGGTCATGCATCCACTTAGCATGTTATTTGCTGATGGCCAGTTGCACCGTCACATACTCAATGTTGGGGATGTAGAAGTGAAAGAAAAGAAAGAATTGTTTTCTTATTGGGGCTTACATTCTGGGGTATGTGTTGGGGGTGGGAAATAAATAAATACAGAAAAAAACCCAAGATGACTTTAGTGTTAAGTGCTCTAAAATGGACCAAGACGATGCAATGCGGCGACAGGGAAGGAGAACGACTTCAGCTGGGGTGGGTGGTGGGGATCAGGGAAGGCCACTCCGAGGAGGGGACAGGGATGCCGAGAACTGTGTGACGAGCAGCAGTCAGGCCCGTGAGGGTGGTTCCCAGGCAGAGGGAGCAGAATGAAGGCCCGTGGGGCTGGATCACGGTGTGTGACACAGAGAGGGCTTTCAGGGGAGGGTGGAGAGGTGGGGAGAGGTCACATCACGCAGGGCCTTCCGGGCCATTCCTTGTGCAGTGGGAGACACAGGAAGGTTTTAAGAAAAGGCTGACATCATTTGCAAAGCCACGGGAGGCTTTGCGTGCTCCTGCCCGGACTATCCATTAAACTGAACAAGCAGCTACAAAGGCCATGCTCAGACCTTCCCCAGAAATTGTAAAGAGACCCATGCCGTATAGGTGTACATCTGGATCACGAGGGGAATCTTACAAAATACTGATGCCCAGGTACAACCCATGGGCAATTACATCAGAAGAGCTGCAGGTGTGGCCCAAGCCTGGGTATGTCCTCCAATCTTTTCCCGTGATGCTATGCACCACGAGAGTTCAGAACTACTGTGTGTTGGGGAAACTTGGCCTTGGCCGAAGGTGGTCAATGAGAGCCTGGCTGTTAAGGTGAGGGCTCAAGAGGGTCTGTGGGGTTTCTGAGACAGCTGACGACCACTCCCATGGCCTGTGAAAGGAGAAGGAGAAGAAAACAGGCTTCAGAGCCCTGGGTGTTTTTTTCTTTTTTAAAAAAATTGAAGTGTAATTGACATATAACATTATATTAGTTTCAGGTGTACAATGTAATGATTCAATATTTGTATATATTGTGAAACGGTCATCACGATAAGTCTAGTTAACATCTGTCACCGTAGTTTCAAAACATTTTTTTCTTACGATGAGGACTTTTAAGATCTACTCTCTCAGCAACGTTTAAATATGCAATACGATATTGTTAACGCTTATCACCGTACGTGCATTTCATCCCCATCACTTAGGTATTCCGTAACTGGAAGTCTGTACTTTTTTGACCCCCTTCACCCATTTCATCCCCCACCTCCGCCACAGCCTCTGGCAACCAGCAAACTGTTCTGTTTCTATGATCTTGTTGTTGTTTTTTTATTTCAAGATTCCACATGTAAGTGAGATCAGATGGTATTTGTCTGTCTCTATCTGACTTATTTGACTTAGCATAAAGCCTCCAAGTTCACCATGTTTTCACAAATGCAAGATTACCTTCTTGTTTATGAGCCCTGGGTATTGATGGGAAAGATTAGAGGCTAGTCTGGACTGGACTTGAAAAGTGACAAAGTGACGCACAATGACTGCATGATTGAACTAATTACAATGGAGGAAGGAGAGGCACAAAAAGGCCCAGATTGGAAGGGAGCCAGAGCAGAGGCCTGGGGACGGGTGGCCCTGGACAGGGTTGACAGTGGACTCCGGTGGCCCCTTGTACACTCATCCTGTCTTCACGCATCCCACTTCACCTTGTCTCCCAGATGCCTCTTCTCTCCCCAGAAGTCTCAGTCAGAGAAGCTGCTCACAGACCCAAGGCCAAGTTCCTGCATTCCGGCACCTGGTCTTATCTGGGAACACCCTTGCAGGTGCCAGGCTCCGATGGATGAATCATCAGCGCTCTAATGGTCGCAAGGGACAGAATGCTGACCCAGAGCTGCTAAAGCGAAGATGGAGTTTGTCAGTTCAGGTGAGAGTTTAGGGGTGTGACTTCAAATGTGGCTTGATCCCAGAACCAATCAGTATGGCTAAGGGAACGCAAGGCTCTGGTCAGTTTGTTATGACTCATGGTCCCATCCTGGGAGCGGGGGATGGACTCAGTACCATCATCAGAAGAAAAGGGCTGAGAGTTGGGAGAGAACAGTTCCCTAGAAGAAAGCTACCAGGTGCTGTTATTCCAGAAGCAGGGGCAGTGGATGCTTATGTGATCCAATGAAGCCAATATTCCCTCCCATAAAATGATAGAGGAATATGGAGTTTATAACCTGTCTTGTCCACTGATCATCTGGGTAACTGTGGACTGGGCTTGGAAATTTGGAGAAACACTGAGGATGTAACCTCATCTTGATTGACAGATGGTAAAAGATACCTGTCATTGAACATAACAGATGATTTGACTGTTCTCCAGTAACAGACCAGATGTAGAGTGGAAAATGACTTGTCTGTTTCTTCCTACCTCAGCCCACGCCCCAGTACAGTAATTCCTTAGGGGAGAGCTATGCCCATCCACAGTGACAAGGAGAAAGAGGAAGAAGGATTCCCCTTCCCCAACATGGTTGAGGTGAGTTATAGGCACCTGTTATGTAAGTTGGACTAGTGCCTCGTTGTAAATGGTAATGGGGATATGATGCAGGCAAGGAACTAAAATCAGACTGAGAGCCCAGTGACTAAATTAGAAATGTTATACAGAAGGGAAAGCAAGGCTTGGTTCAGTACCAGCAACTAGACTCATCGGATTGAAAAGCACTCTCAAGGTTAGAAGTAAGAACAGCTGATGGAGGTGGAAGCTCGGGGGCCCCGGCTGGGCAGGGTCTGAGTTAAGGCAGGAAGGACACTGGCACAGGGGTTATCATGCAGTGATACTCAAGCCATCATTATTGACAATAATGAAACGCCTCTGAAATGCTCTTGGTCCTGACTAAATTGGGAAGAAAATGCCTAAATTTCTACTACTCGTATCTACGAATCCAGAAAACTGTGATTAGAGATCAAGAAAATAATTAACATTGAGAGATTTCAACTTGGACCTAGAGAGGGCCCAAGCAAGCAGTAGATTCCTCAGCTCAGGTTCTCCAGGTAATAATAGGCAGAGAAAGAAAAAAAGACAGAAAGATAGGAAGGAAAGAAGGAAGGAAGGAAGGGGGGAAGGGAGAGGGAGAGGAAGAGAGAGAACAAGAAGAGGAAGGGAAGGAGAAGAAACAGGAACAAGAGGAGGAGGAAGAAGAAGAAGAGGGAGGAGTGGGGAGGGGAGGGGGAGGGGGAGGGGAGGGGACGGAGAAGGAAGGGGGAGGGCGGTCACAAAGGAGGAGGAGGAGGAGAAGGTGGGTAAGTGGGGGAGGGAAGAAGGAAGGGAGGAAGGAAGGGAGGGAGGGAAGGAGAAAAAGAAGGGAAAGAAAGAACAATTGAAAGGAGAGTGGAAGGAAATCAAGCAAGCAGGAATGTAAGAAAGGAAGAAAGGTTGTCATAGCAGGTTTTTCCAGATGCAGCAGTGTATAATTTAAAATTAAAGTAGACAGGAGAGAACTTCCCTGGTGGCGCAGTGGTTAAGAATCCGCCTGCCAATGCAGGGGCAGGGGTTCGAGCCCTGGTCCCGGAAGATCCCACATGCACAGAGCAACTAAGCTCGTGCACCAGAACTACTGAGCCCGCGCACCTAGAGCCCGTGCTCCGCAACAAGAGAAGCCACCGCAATGAGAAGCCCACGCACCAAAATGAAGAGGAGCCCCCGCTCGCTGCAACTAGAGGAAGCCCGCGCAGCAACAAAGACCCAACACAGCCAAAAATAAACTTATTTTAAAAAATAAAAAAATAAAGTAGGCAGGAGAGCACAGTGGGAAACCTAGAAGCGCCCCCACCCCCCCCGCCGCTCCATTTCCTCACCACCCCACACTGGCTTAGAGTCGCTCTCTCAGCCCAGCACTTGCCTGGGGAAGGAAAAGAGACCGAGGGAGAGGAGAGCTTTTTTAGAGACTACACCTAGCTCAAGGCATTTGTGCTCTCACCTCTTCTACTTAAAAGCTCTAAAGCTTTAAAGAATTCGTTTCTCAGTAAGGTACGTGATACAATTAGACCCTCAGAGGCACGCTGGGAGTCATTAACAGCTGAATAAAGGTAACAGGGAGACTTCCGGGAAGATGGCGGAAGAGTAAGACGCGGAGATCACGTTCCTCCCCACAGATACACCAGAAATACATCTACGCGTGGAACAACTCCTACAGAGCATCCACTGAACGCTGGCAGAAGACCTCAGACCTCCCAAAAGGCAAGAAACCCCCCACGTACCTGCTTAGGGCAAAAGAAAAAACTAAACAGAGACAAAAGGATAGGGACGGGTCCTGCATCAGCGGGAGAGAGCTGTGAAGGAGGAAAAGTGTTCACACACTAGGAAGCCCCTTCGCGGGTGGAGACTTCGGGAGGCGGAGTGGGGGAGCTTGGGAGCCGCGGAGGAGAGCACAGCAACAGGGGTGCGGAGGGCAAAGCGGACAGATTCCAGCGCAGAGGATCGGGCCGACCGGCACTCACCAGCCCGAGAGGCTTGTCTGCTCGCCCGCCGGGGCGGGCGGGACTGGGAGCTGAGGCTCCGGCTTTTGTCGGAGCGCCGGGAGAGGACTGAGGTTGGCGGCGTGAACACAGCCTGCAGGGCGTTGGTGCTCCGCGGCTGGCCGGGAGAGAGTCCGGGGAGAAGTCTGGAACTGCCGAAGAGGCAAGAGACTTTTACGTCCCTCTTTGTTTCCTGGTGCACGAGGAGAGGGGATTAAGAACGCTGCTTGGGAGAGCTCCAGGGACGGGCGCGAGCCGCGGCTAAAAGTGCGGAGCCCAGAGACAGACATGAGACGCTAGGGCCGCTGCTGCCGCCACCGGGAGGCCTGTGTGCGAACACAGGTCACTAGCCACACGCCCTTCCGGGGAGCCTGTGCAGCCCGCCACTGCCAGGGTCCCGGGATCCAGGGACAACTCCCCCGGGAGAACGCACAGGCGCGCCTCAGGCTGCAACGTCTCGCCGGCCTCTGCCGCTGCAGGCCCGCCCCACACTCCGTGCCCCTCCCTACCCCCGGGCCTGAGTGAGCCAGAGCCTCCGAATCAGCAGCTCCTTTAACCCCGTCCTGTCTGAGCAAAGAACAGACGCCCTCCGGCGACCTACACGCACAGGCGGGGCTAAATCCAAAGCTGAGCCCCTGGGAGCTGTGAGAACAAAGAAGAGAAAGGGAAATCTCTCCCAGCAGCCTCAGAAGCAGCGGATTAAAGCTCCACAATCAACTTGATATACCCTGCATCTGTGGAATACCTGAATAGACAACCAATCATCCCAAATTAAGGAGCCCTGTGGATGAAAGGCTCTTGGTGCTGCAGCCAGGAGTCAGTGCTGTGCCTCTGAGGTGGGAGAGCCAACTTCAGGACACTGAGCCACAAGAGACCTCCCAGCTGCACATAATATCAAACAGCAAAAATTTCCGAGAGATCTCCATCTCAACACCAGCACCCAGCTTCACTCAACGACCAGCAAGCTACAGTGCTGGACATCCTATGCCAAACAACTAGCAAGACAGGAACACAACCCCACCCATTAGCAGAGAGGCGGCCCAAAATCATAATAAGTCTACAGACACCCCAAAACACACCACCAGACGTGGACCTGCCCACCAGAAAGACAAGATCTAGCCTCATCCACCAGAACACAGGCACTAGTACCCTCCACCAGGAAGCCTACACAACCCACTGAACCAACCTTAGCCACTGGGGACAGACACAAAAAACAACAGGAACTACGAACCTTCAGCCTGCAAAAAAGGAGACCCCAAACACAGTAAGATAAGCAAAATGAAAAGACAGAAAAACACACCGCAGATGAAGGAGCAAGATAAAAACCCATCAGACCTAACAAATGAAGAGGAAATAGGCAGTCTACCTGAAAAAGAATTCAGAATAATGATAGTAAGGTTGATCCGAAATCTTGGAGATAGAATGGACAATAGAATGGACAAAATGCAAGAATCAGTTAACAAGGACCTAGAAGAACTAAAGATGAAACAAGCAACGATGAACAACACAATAAATGAAATTAAAAGTACTCTAGATGGGATCAATAGCAGAATAACTGAGGCAGAAGAACGGATAAGTGACCTGGAAGATAAAATAGTGGAAATAACTACTGCAGAGCAGAATAAAGAAAAAAGAATGAAAAGAACTGAGGACAGTCTCAGAGACCTCTGGGACAACATTAAACGTACCAACATTCGAATTATAGGGGTTCCAGAAGAAGAAGAGAAAAAGAAAGGGACTGAGAAAATATTTGAAGAGATTATAGTTGAAAACTTCCCTAATATGGGAAAGGAAATAGTTAATCAAGTCCAGGAAGCACAGAGAGTCCCATACAGGATAAATCCAAGGAGAAATACGCCAAGACACATATTAATCAAACTGTCAAAAATTAAATACAAAGAAAACATATTAAAAGCAGCAAGGGAAAAACAACAAATAACACACAAGGGAATCCCCATAAGGTTAACAGCTGATCTTTCAGCAGAAACTCTGCAAGCCAGAAGGGAGTGGCAGGACATATTGAAAGTGTTGAAGGAGAAAAACCTGCAACCAAGATTACTCTACCCAGCAAGGATCTCATTCAGATTTGATGGAGAAATTAAAACCTTTAGAGACAAGCAAAAGCTGAGAGAGTTCAGCACCACCAAACCAGCTCTACAACAACTGCTAAAGGAACTTCTCTAGGCAAGAAACACAAAAGAAGGAAAAGACCTACAATAACAAACCCAAAACAATTAAGAAAATGGGAATGGGAACACACATATCGATAATTACCTTAAATGTAAATGGACTAAATGCTCCCACCAAAAGACACAGATTGGCTGAATGGATACAAAAACAAGACCCATATATTTGCTGTCTACAAGAGACCCACTTCAGACCTAGAGACACATACAGACTGAAAGTAAGGGGATGGAAAAAGGTATTTCATGCAAATGGAAACCAAAAGAAAGCTGGAGTAGCAATTCTCATATCAGACAAAATAGACTTTAAAACAAAGACTATTAGAAGAGACAAAGAAGGACACTACATAATGATCAAGGGATCGATCCAAGAGGAAGATATAACAATTGTAAATATTTATGCACCCAACATAGGTGCACCTCAATACATAAGGCAAATACTGACAACCATAAAAGGGGAAATCGACAGTAACACATTCATAGTAGGGGACTTTAACACCCCACTTTCACCAATGGACAGATCATCCAAAATGAAAATAAATAAGGAAACACAAGCTTTAAATGATACATTAAATGAGATGGAGTTAATTGATATTTATAGGACATTCCATCCAAAAACAACAGAATACACATTTTTCTCAAGTGCTCATGGAACATTCTCCAGGATAGATCATATCTTGGGTCACAAATCAAGCCTTGGTAAATTTAAGAAAATTGAAATTGTATCAAGTATCTTTTCCGACCACAACGCTATGAGACTCGATATCAATCACAGGAGAAGATCTGTAAAAAATACAAACACATGGAGGCTAAACAATACACTACTTAATAACGAAGTGATCACTGAAGAAATCAAAGGGGAAATCAAAAAATACCTAGAAACAAATGACAATGGAGACACGACGACTCAAAATCTATGGGATGCAGCAAAAGCAGTTCTAAGAGGGAAGTTTATAGCAATACAATCTTACCTTAAGAAACAGGAAACATCTCGAATAAACAACCTAACCCTGCACCTAAAGCAATTAGAGAAAGAAGAACAAAAAAACCCCAAAGTTAGCAGGAGGAAAGAAATCATAAAAATCAGATCAGAAATAAATGAAAAAGAAATGAAGGAAACGATAGCAAAGATCAATAAAACTAAAAGCTGGTTCTTTGAAAGGATAAACAAAATTGATAAACCATTAGCCAGACTCATCAAGAAAAAAAGGGAGAAGACTCAAATCAATAGAATTAGAAATGAAAAAGGAGAAGTAACGACTGACACTGCAGAAATACAAAAGATCATGAGAGATTACTACAAGCAACTCTATGCCAATAAAATGGACAACCTGGAAGAAATGGACAAATTCTTAGAAAGGCACAACCTGCCAAGACTGAATCAGGAAGAAATAGAAAATATGAACAGACCAATCACAAGCACTGAAATTGAAACTGTGATTAAAAATCTTCCAACAAGCAAAAGCCCAGGACCAGATGGCTTCACAGGCGAATTCTATCAAACATTTAGAGAAGAGCTATCACCTATCCTTCTCAGACTATTCCAAAATATAGCAGAGGGAGGAACACTCCCCAACTCATTCTACGAGGCCACCATCACCCTGATACCAAAACCAGACAAGGATGTCACAAAGAAAGAAAACTACAGGCCAATATCACTGATGAACATAGATGCAAAGATCCTCAACAAAATACTAGCAAACAGAATCCAACAGCACATTAAAAGGATCATACACCATGATCAAGTGGGGTTTATTCCAGGAATGCAAGGATTCTTCAATATACGCAAATCACTCAACGTGATACACCATATTAACAAATTGAAGGAGAAAAACCATATGATCATCTCAATAGATGCAGAGAAAGCTTTTGACAAAATTCAACACCCATTTATGATAAAAACCCTGCAGAAAGTAGGCATAGAGGGAACTTTCCTCAACATAATAAAGGCCATATATGACAAACCCACAGCCAACATCGTCCTCAATGGTGAAAAACTGAAAGCATTTCCACTAAGATCAGGAACAAGACAAGGTTGCCCACTCTCACCACTCTTATTCAACATAGTTTTGGAAGTTTTAGCCACAGCAATCAGAGAAGAAAAGGAAATAAAAGGAATCCAAATCGGAAAAGAAGAAGTAAAGCTGTCACTGTTTGCAGATGACATGATACTATACATACAGAACCCTAAAGATGCTACCAGAAAACTACTAGAGCTAATCAATGAATTTGGTAAAGTAGCAGGATACAAAATTAATGCACAGAAATCTCTGGCATTCCTATACACTAAGGATGAAAAATCTGAAAGTGAAATCAAGAAAGCACTCCCATTTACCATTGCAACAAAAAGAATAAAATACCTAGGAATAAACCTACCTAAGGAGACAAAAGACCTGTATGCAGAAAATTACAAGACACTGATGAAAGAAATTAAAAATGATACAAATAGATGGAGAGATATACCATGTTCTTGGATTGGAAGAATCAACATTGTGAAAATGACTCTACTACCCAAAGCAATCTACAGATTCAATGCAATCCCTATGAAACTACCACTGGCATTTTTCACAGAACTAGAACAAAAAATCTCACAATTTGTATGGAAACACAAAAGACCCCGAATAGCCAAAGCAATTTTGAGAACGAAAAATGGAGCTGGAGGAATCAGGCTTCCTGACTTCAGACTATACTACAAAGCTACAGTAATCAAGACAGTATGGTACTGGCACAAAAACAGAAATATAGATCAATGGAACAGGATAGAAAGCCCAGAGATAAACCCACGCACATATGGTCACCTTATCTTTGACAAAGGAGGCAGAAATGTACAGTGGAGAAAGGACAGCCTATTCAATAAGTGGTGCTGGGAAAACTGGACAGCTACATGTAAAAGTATGAGATTAGATCACTCCCTAACACCATACACAAAAATAAGCTCAAAATGGATTAAAGACCTAAATGTAAGGCCAGAAACTATCAAACTCTTAGAGGAAAACATAGGCAGAACACTCTATGACATAAATCACAGCAAGATCCTTTTTGACCCACCTCCTAGAGAAATGGAAATAAAAACAAAAGTAAACAAATGGGACCTAATGAAACTTAAAAGCTTTTGCGCAGCAAAGGAAACCATAAAGAAGACCAAAAGACAACCCTCAGAATGGGAGAAAATATTTGCAAATGAAGCAACTGACAAAGGATTAATCTCCAAAATTTATAAGCAGCTCATGCAGCTTAATAACAAAAGAACAAACAACCCAATCCAAAAATGGGCAGAAGACCTAAATAGACATTTCTCCAAAGAAGATATACAGAGTGCCAACAAACACATGAAAGAATGCTCAACATCACTAATCATTAGAGAAATGCAAATCAAAACTACAATGAGATATCATCTCACACCAGTCAGAATGGCCATCATCAAAAAATCTAGAAACAATAAATGCTGGAGAGGGTGTGGAGAAAAGGGAACCCTCTTACACTGTTGGTGGGAATGTAAATTGATACAGCCACTGTGGAGAACAGTATGGAGGTTCCTTAAAAAGCTACAAATAGAACTACCATATGACCCAGCAATCCCACTACTGGGCATATACCCTGAGAAAACCATAATTCAAAAAGAGTCATGTACCAAAATGTTCATTGCAGCTCTATTTACAATAGCCCAGAGATGGAAACAACCTAAGTGTCCATCATCGGATGAATAGATAAAGAAGATGTGGCACATATATACAATGGAGTATTACTCAGCCATAAAAAGAGACGAAATTGAGCTATTTGTAATGAGGTGGATAGACCTAGAGTCTGTCATACAGAGTGAAGTAAGTCAGAAAGAGAGAGACAAATACCGTATGCTAACACATATATATGGAATTTAAGAAAAAAAAATGTCATGAAAAACCTAGGGGTGAAACAGGAATAAAGACACAGACTTACTAGAGAATGGACTTGAGGCTATGGGGAGGGGGAAGGGTAAACTGTGACAAAGCAATAAAGAGGCATGGACATGTATACACTACCAAACGTAAGGTAGATAGCTAGTGGGAAGCAGCCGCCTAGCTCAGGGAGATCAGCTCGGTGCTGTGTGACCGCCTGGAGGGGTGGGATAAGGAGGGTGGGAGGGAGGGTGACGCAAGCGGGAAGAGATATGGGAACATATGTATATATATAACTGATTCATTTTGTTGTGAAGCTGAAACTAACATACCATTGTAAAGCAATTATGCTCCAATAAAGATGTTTAAAAAAAAAAAAAAAAAGGTAACAGGGAACAGACTTACAGAGTTAGGAAAAGAGACCAAGCAGAGCGCAGCTAACTTAATTTCCATAGTTCAGACAGCAGAGCAATTTAACAACCTATTGACAGCCTCGAACGTTTGTCAAGGAGTAATAACCCCTACGTTGTAAGGACCCCTAAGGACAGGAAAAATGGAAAGAAGAACAAAATAATTTTGTTTTTGAAAAAAAAAATTAACTTTTTCAAAGTAATCAGGTTTGCAAAACCATCATCCTTGCCGATTTGTCACACGTAGGAGAGAAGTCCGATAAAGCCGCTGGACCAATGGGTGTTAGCACTTGCCATCTACCTCTTCTTACCTTCACTCTTGCTGTTCATCTAGTGGGTTCTCCACGGGCGTTTTTTTCTACTGTCTGTTCTGCCACAGCTGCCAGTGGAGTTCCCCAGCAGTTGTAGCTCCTAAATTGACTCTGGGTAGCCTGGCGTGGGGGCTCCCAAGTCTTAGTTGTTGCAAGTGACAGCAAATCACAGGTTAGAGTCACCTGCGGGAGCTGGTCCCACTCCCAGAGATCTGATTCTTGTGATCTCTAATGGGACGCAGGCACTAATCTGTTCAAGGAAGCCCACCATGTGGTTCTAATGGGCACTGAGGTTTGAGAACTTTTCAGGCCTCCGGAGGAAATCTAGTCCTTTTAATTCACAATTGGCGAAGTTCAGGAACTTCGGTGGAGTTTTTTGAGGGCTTTGTCTGAAGATGTGTGGAGAGGCGCTTTCTTTCATTACAACTCAAAGGGGTCTCATCCTAGTGGGCTGAGGAACAGTCTCTCACCTCCCACTGAGGGTCCTCACTGCAAATTCCTGCAGGCAGAAGCTTGGGCAACTGTTTTTGTTGGCTTGCTTGTTTATTTGTTTCAGATGTGGGCATAGTGCAATATCAAATGCTAGCGCACACACACACACACACACAAACAATACACAGACAGACAAGGAGAATGCATATCCAGTGACTCCATAGTCACGAACAGAAAGGAGACATGAAACAACTATTTGCAGGTGACGGATATACCAGAGATGAAACCAGTGACTGTACAGGATGCAGGGAAAGTAGCAGCAAGTATAAAATACGTAACATTAATCCAGACTTTAAAAAGAAAAATAAAATCCTCCATGGAACACCTACCTAAGTAATTAAGATAGTTAGAAAATCAAGAAATCAGTCAGCCCTTGCAAAAAGCTAATTGTAACAGTGAAAAAAAATTGAAACTGGAAGACATATTAACCCAAGAATGAAAAACCAAGATTTGATTCTTTATTTAAAAACATGACTAAAAGAGGCTGGCTTGAGCAACCAACAAAAAAGAGAAAGAATATTATGAGAATATTAACTTGTTTTAAAAAGGCAATTACCATCATTTAAAAAGGCAATTATCATCATAGAAAACCCATATTTTTCTTAAATGTTATACATCAGTTCATGTAACCGTAATAGCTACAAACTACTATGCAAATTAAATTAAACTGTTTGAGAATCCAAACTTTCAGAAAGTCTAGCCCTTGGGTCATAAGGAAGACTTATGCTGTCCAAACTAGGAGGTTCCAAGGGCAGGTGAGACCATGCCTGGGGGACCACTACAGTAGATCCCCTACATACGAACCTTCAAGTTGAGAGCTTTCAAAGATGTGAACGTATGTTCGCCTGTCCAATCACGTCAGGTGTGAGTGAAACTGCAACTTGCCCTCCATCTCCTATTGCTGACGATCCTGCAGTTCTACCATCTCCCACCTCCCCTCCTTCCTCCAGTCAGTAATTCTTCTTGCCTGTTCACTCGATGCCAGCCCTGTATGCCAGCTGTTGTACTGGACTACTGTACTTTTCAAGGAACTGTACTGTACTACAAGATTAAAATTGTTTTCTTTATTTTTTGTGTTTTTTTAATGGATTATTTGTGTGAAAAGTATTATAAACCTATTACAGTACAGTACCATATAGTTGATTGTATTAGTTGGGTACCTAGGCTTTGTTGGACTTACGGACAAACTAGACTTACAAACGCGCTCCAGGAATGGAACTCGTTCGTATGTAGGGTACTTACTGTACTACCATTCCCTCCCACCCACCACAGAGGGTGCTGTTGATCACTATCCCTTCCTGTCTGATGGCTGCTGGTCTAAGTCCCCGTATTGGCCAGGAAGGTTTCTCTGAAGGAGGGCGGCTCTGTGGTGACCCCATTCCCATGGTACTACGAATACACAGGAATATGCACCTGGTACCGCATTTCCAGCTACAATAGTACAGTGGAATTCCCAAGCATAACAGTGCATCCTTCTTTGAGATTCCTAGATGAGATCTGTTTACTTACATTGATCCAGATATGTCAGTTATCATCCTTGGTTTGTACTGATTGGAGACAAATAATATCAGAGCTTTGCCCTACTCTCTGTTGATTTGACCATAATTGGGAAACTATATGCCACTCTGGGCACCACACTTTTAGAGGGTCATAGGTCACCCAGACCTCATCAAGAGGTGAATGGCTAGGACCCTGCATGTGTTTCATTCTCTTGGGGATCCGTAAATAAAACTGGGGATATTTAGACTAATTTCTTTAATCTTAGTCTTTGTTTTATGAATTCATTGTGATTATCACCAGTCTTTATTCAGTCAACAGAATATTTTGAAAGATGACTGCTATGGTCTGAATGTTTTGAAATATTTAAAATCCATATGTTGAAAATCTAACCCCCAAGATGATGGTATTAGAAAATGTGGGACAAAGCAGAAAATAACACAGCATTGTAAAGCAATTATACTCCAGCAAAGATGTTAAAAAAAAAAAAAGAAAGAAAGAAAATGGGGGCCTTTGGGAGGTGATTAGGTCATGAGGGTGGAGCCTCATGAATGGGATTAGTGCCCTTATAAAAGAAGCCCAGAGAGCTCCCTAGTCCTTTCCACAGTGTAAGGTTACAATGAGAAGTGTGTGACTCAGAAGAGGGCCCTCACCTGATTAATTGGCACCCTGATTTCAGACTTTCAGTCTTCAGAACTGTGAGCAATACACGTCAGCTGTTTTTAAGCCACCCAGTCTGTGGTTTTCATTAGAGCAGCACAAATGGACTAAGGTAATGACTATTCTTTTCCTTGCTGTTTCTAATTTATGTGTTCATTTTTAACGATTTTATTTATGTGGGTTCTCATTTTTTCTCCTTAGAGTTGCACTCTCTTTCAGTCTTATTCTGTTTTGTTTATGTTCTCATCTTTGGGCTCTTATTTTGTTGAATTAAATTCCTATTGACTCACTCTATGGTGTAAAACATAGAGTTCTTCTATGTAAAACATAGAAGTTCTCTTCCTTCAGTTCTTTGTGGCATTATCATTGCGGCTAAGTGATCCATCCAGCACAGTGGGCACAGTGCCCAGGACCCACAGTCCTTTTAGGAGCCCAGAGGAATGTATTAATTTTTATTCCTTTTAAAATCAGAAAAAATAAATATAATAATATTGAATACATAATATTGAATTCGCCTTGGACTTAAATAGTCTTTACACCATTGTGGTCATAAAATACACTTTTTAATATTTTTTCTATGGAGGAAGGGGCTCACAGACACAAAAGTTTCTAGAACACATTAAAGTTATAATGTGACCCTGATTTTCATAACTAACAAAATAAACATTCATTCCTTAATATCGTTTATTACGTTGTTCATAATTGAATTTCTCCAACTATATCATAATTGTTGTTTTATAGCAAGCTTCTGAGCTTGGATCCAAATAAGTTTAACAATTAAATTTGGTTGTCATGACTCTTGAGTCTGTAATCTACAATGGCCCCTCTGTCCTTTAACCCCCTTGCCAATGACTTGTTGCAGACATCAGATTAACTGCCCTAACTGGGTTGGCTGTCTTCCTACTTGGACTTGTCTATTTGCTTCTTTGTGGTGTCATTTATCTTCTTTCTCTGTTTACTATATTTCTTATAAAAGGAAGTTAGCTCCACAGGCTTAATAAATTCATGTTTGACTTCTGTGGCAAAAATACTTTATAGAGGTGCAGTGTGCCTCATGTCACATCACAAAGGAAGCTCCCAATGTCTGTTGTTCCGATTTTCATGATGCTAAGATTAATCATTACATTCGGGTAGTGACAGATAATGATTTAATGCCTTAGTAATAGTTGCCTGGAAAAACTTTTTTCATTAGGCTTTGAAAATGGTGATTTTTCTACCTCGTTCATTCTTGTCACAGCAGTTTTCCTCATCATTTAGAACGATTTTGCTCATATAGTTTATATAAATAAGATAGGATAAATGCTGACGTTTTCCTTTGAATTGCCAGTTTTCATATTAAATAGTTGTTATGGGAGTTGCTTTCATTGCTATCCAGTGGATGTTCTCCTTTTCCTCTAGCTCTCCTGAAAATCTTAGAAGCAATAACAATCTGATAACAATGAGTGTGCCCAGAACCAGCATGTGATCCTCTTAATACTAGTCTTTACTAAAAGGAATCAGAATTTCTTAAAAGAGTGGCTGATTCCGGGTCTGGAGCGGGAAATATACAAGATGATCCTGGCATATTTTTTATGCTAGAAAGCTAGGAAGTTAAAGAGTAATGGCTTGGGTCAAAAGACATAGACATACATATGAAGGGGTTCTTATTAACCAAAAATAGAACAACATGAATATCAAAAAAGGATAATGAAAGCAATTGATTAAAACAATTGACTCTATGAAATGTATGAGTTCACTATTGAGAGGAGAAAGAGAGATAGACAGACAGAAATACATGTATAATGTTTTAGACATTGTCAAATTTCCCTCCATAAGGGTTGCACCATTTGTATCACTTCTAAGAATGTATAAGAGTATCTGTTCCCATACAGCCTCACCAACAGAATATATTGTTGAATTTAATAGGTGAGAAGTGGCATTTCATTGTAGCTTTTTTTTTTAACATCTTTATTGGGGTATAATTGCTTTACATTGGTGTGTTAGTTTCTGCTTTATAACAAAGTGAATCAGTCATACATAAACATATGTTCCCATATGTCTTCCCTCTTGCGTCTCCCTCCCTCCCACCCTCCCTATCATTGTAGCTTTAATTTACACTTATTATGAGATATGTTGAGCAACTATCCTTATGTTTAAGATCTATTTTCAATTATTTCCCTATGAACTCTGTGTTTTTATGTTTTAAATTTTTTCTATTGTATTGTTGGCCTATTCCTCAATCAATTTCTAAGTGCTATTTGTATATTAGAGAGAGTAGTCCTTTGTCTGTGATATAAGCTGCAATATATTTTCCCACTTTCTCATTTGTCTTTTGACTTACCTCTTTACTTGTGGCCATTTTAAAAATCACTTTATTGATGTATGATTGACATACGCAGAGCTGTATTTATTTTGCGTATACAATTTGATGAGTTTAGAGATAAGTATATACCCATGTAACCATCACACCATCAATGCCATAAGCTTATCCATCACCTCCAAAAGTTTCCTCCTGTTCTCTATCTATCTATCTATCTATCTATCTTCCCATCTATCTATTTTTTGTCTTAACACTTAGCATAAGATTTACACTCTTAACAAATTTTTAAGTATACAATACAATATTATCAATTATAGGCATTATGCTCTAGGACTTAATTGCTTTGCATAATGGAAATTTTCTATCCTTTACCAATACCTCCACATTTCCCTTCCTCTCAGCCCCTGGTAACCACCATTTTACTCTGTTCCTAGGAGTAAAACTGTTTTAGATTCTTTATATAAGTGGGATCAGGTAGTATTTGTTCTTCTGTGACTGGCTTAGCATAATATCTTCTAGGTTCATTGATATTTTCACAAATGACAGGATTTCATTCTTTCTTAAGGTTGTATGTAAGCAAATATCACGTTTTCTCAATCCCTTCATCCATTGATAGACATTTAAGTTCCATGTCCTGGCTATTGTCAATAATGCTGCAGAGAACATGGGAATGCATACATCTTTTTGAGATCCTGATTCAAATGCCTTTGGATATAAACCCAGAAGTGGGATTTCTGGATTATATGGTAGTTCTATTATTAATTTTTAAAGAAACCCCCATATTGTTTTCCATAGTGGCTGCACCAATTTATATTCTGACCAACAGTGTACAAGTGTTCCCTATTCTTCACATCCTCACCAACATTTACCTTTTTTTTTTTTCTTTTGCTATGGAGTTGTAGGAGTTCATTATTCATTTTAGGTTTTAACTCTTTATCTGATATATGGTTTGCAAATATTTCCTCCCATATTACAGAATGCCCATTCACTTTGTTTATTGTTTTCTTTGCTGTTCAGAAGCTTTTTAGTTTGATATAATCACATTCTTTTCCTTCTGTTCCCTGTGCTTTTGGTGTCATATTCAAGAAATCATTATCAAGGCCAATGTCAAGAAGATATTTTCTCCTTTGCTTTCTTCTAGGAGTTTTACAGTTTCTGGATTTAGGTTTAAGTCTTCAATCCCTTTCGAGTTTATTTTTGTGTATGGTGTAAGACATGGATCCAATTCATTCTTTTGCATGTGGATATCCAGTCTTCCCAGCACCATTTATCCCTTTCCCATTATATTCTTGGTGCCCTTGTTGAAGATTAGTTGACTGTTTATTTTATTTTATTTTGTTTATTTCTGGGCTCTATTTTTTCGTTTGTCTCTGTGTTTGTTTTTCTTCCCAGTTTTACTGAGCAATAATTGACATACATCATTGCATAAGGTTCAAGCTATACAGCATGATGGTTTGACTTACTTATATTGTGAAATGATTACCATAATAGGTTTAGTTAATTTCCACCATCTCATAGAGATACAATAAAAAGAAAAGAGAAAAGAAGTCTCCTTGTGATAAGAACTTTCGGGATTTGCTCTCTTAACCGTCTTCCCATATATCATACAGCAGTGTTAACTACAGTTATTATGTTGTACATTACGCTGCTAGTATTTATTTATCCTGCAACTGGAAGTTTGTATCTTTTGACCATCTTCTTCCAATTTCCCCTCCTTCCACCTTTTGCTCCTGGTAACCGCAAATCTGATCTCTCTGATTTGGTGATTTTTTGTTCTTTTAGATTCCACATGAATGAGATCATACAGTATTTGTCTTTCTTTGTCTCACTTATTTCACTTAGCATAATGCCTTCAACGTCCATCCATGTTGTTGCAAATGGTAGTTTTTAATGGCTGAATAATATTTTTTTTGTATGTACATACCACAACTTATTTATCCGTTCATTTATTGATGGACATTCAAGTTGTTTTCATGTCTTGACTATTGTATATAATGCTATTATGAGCATGGGGGTGCAGATATATTTTTGAGTTATTGTTTTTGTTTCCTTTGGATATATTCCCAGAGGTGGAATTGCTGGATCATATGGTGGCTGTATTTTAATATTTTGAGGAACCTCCATACTGTTTTCCACAGTGGACGTGACAATTTACAATGCCACCAACAATACACAGGGTTTCCTTTTCTCCATATCATGACTAGCATTTATTATCTCTCATCTTTTTGACGATGGCCATTCTAACAGGTGTGAGGTGATATTTCACTGTGGTTTTAATTCGCATTTCCTTAATGACTAATGATGTTGAGCCGTTTGTATATCTTCTTTGGAAAAATGTCTCTTCAGGTCCTTTGCTGCTTTTTAAAATGGATTATTTATTTTTAACTCTTATTGTATGAGTCCTTTGTATATTTTAGATATTAACCCCTTATCAGATATATGGTTTGCACGTATTTTTTTCCCATTTCATAGCTTGTCTTTTCACTTTGTTGATGGTTTCTCTTACCGCGCAGAAGCTTTTCAGTTTGGTATAGTTCCACTAATTTACTTTTTATTTTGTTGCTTGTGCTTTAGGTGTGATTTCCAAAAAATCGTTACTAAGACCCATGTCGAGGGTTTTTTTTCTTATATTTTCTTCTAGGAGTTTCATGGTTTCAGGTCTTACATTTGTCCATTTGTCCCTAATTCGTATTGAGTTATTTTTTGTGAGTGATGTACAATAGGGGTTTTTATTCTTTTACATGTGAATATCCAGTTTTCCCAGCACCATTTGTTGAAAAGACTATCTTCTCTCCATTGAGTATGGCTCCTTTTCAAATATTAGTTGACTGTATATGTTGGGGTTTATTTCTGGTCTCTCGATCCTATTTCATTGTTTCATTTGTTTGTCTTTATGCCAGAACCATACTGTTTTGATGACTGTAGCTTTGCAATAAAATTTGAAGTCAGGAAGTGGGATGCCTCCAGCTTTGTTCTTCTTGCTCAAAATTCCTTTGGCTGTTTTTAGTCTTTCTTGTTTTCATATATGAATTTTAGGGTTTTTTCCCCTATTTTTGTAAAGAATTTCCTTGGCTTTTTGACAGGAATTGCACTGAATCTGTTGATTGCTTTGGGTAGTATGGCATTTTGACAATATTAATTCTTCCAATCCATGAACACAGGATGTCTTTCCATTTATAGCTTTGAAAATTTCTTTCATCAACCTTTCATACTTTTCAGTATACAAGTCTTTCACCTCCTTGATCAAGTTTATTCCTAAGTACTTTATTCTTTTTGATGCTAATGTAAATGAGATTGTTTTCTTGATTTCCTTTTTGGATTGTTCATTGTTAGTGCATAGAAACATAGCTGAAATTTGTATCCTGTAACTTTACTGAATTTGTTTATGAGTCCTAACAGTTTTCTGATGGAATTTTTAGGGTTTTCTAGATGATCTATAAGATAAAGCCATCTACAAACAAATAAATTTATTTCGTCCTTTCTAATTGAAAGCCTTTTTTTTTTCTTTTTCATTCCGAATTACTCTGAGGAGAACTTCCAGTACTATGTTGAATAGTAGTGGTAAGAGTAGAAATAATTGCTTTGCTTTGGATCTTAGAGGAAAAGTTTTCAGCTTTTTACCCTTGAATATAATATTAGTTGTGGGCTTTTCAAAATGGCTTTTGTTGTATTGAGGTACATTCCTTCTATATGTAACTTATTGAGAATTTTTTTTATTAAAGTGTGTTGAATTTTGTCAAATGCATTTCTAGCATCTATTGAGTTGATCCTGAAATTTTTATCCTTCATTCTATTAACCTGGTGTATCACATTGATTGACTTTCATATGTTGAACCATCCTTGCATCAGGGATAATTCCCCCTTGTTCATGATGTATGATCCGTAATTAGTTAAAATTAATTAGTTAATTTCCACTTATGTCTCTTAGTTCTCTGAGGGTCATTATTGTCTAGCTCATTATAGAACTAGTACTCATGGCAATATTAAAAATGATTCAAAAAAGAAATCACTGCATTGTGTATATCTCACCCCCTTGTTCCTAATTAGTGAAAAACTCCCGTGCAGGTGGACATTTAGGTCCAGAGTGAAATTTTTCATCACTGTTGCTGAATGCAGAACTGGAACGTTTAGTATCTGCCAAGCAAGCAAGCCCTTTATCTGTTCCACAGTCACCAGGAACACACCAAGAATGAATGGTCACTACCTTTCATTTGCTGTGATGGTTGCATCGGGTATCCCCTGCTTTTGCTGGGTCCATCAGTGCGGGAACTGCCCTGTACTCTTGGAACTCACAACTCATCCATTTTCCCAACTGCTTTGAATTCTTGCATGGTACACAGGCCTACTCTGCTACTATTTGTGGACAGAAAGTGCACCTGCATACACGTTTGCGGGGACATAGGCTCTTTCCGGAAGGTTACTCATGAAACTAGAAGCAGTGGCTGACTCTAGGGAGAGAAGCTGGAGGCTTGGGAACCCCTGTGAATTTTACATCATGTGCTCCTTTCCCTGGGACACATAAATGAATTAATTGAAAGGGAAGAAAAGAAAGAAAGATGGAGAATTAGATCGTGGGTTGATCAATAGTGACTTAATGGGTGAAAACTGAGTCCATGAGGGTGACTGTACCTTTTATGGCATCTCAAAGGTCTAAGAGATCACTGAGTGTTGACCTCTATAGTAAAAAAGAAATAAAAAATTGAAGACCCATATTTTGACGGAGACAGATGACATTGTTGTGCTACTCTGTGCTTATCAGATGGCACGAGTGTTAGCATGTTCATTTATTCACTCATCCAACAAAAACTCGTTGTGGTTTACTATGTTCTGTGCACTGGGCTGGGTGTTCAGGATAGACAAAAGAGAGAATAAAAATTTTAATAAAACAATCTTTGTCCTCAAAGAGCTTGTAAGATGGGATAACCCTGAGAAAGCAGAGACTTCATGAAGACTGAGGGGATGGAGAAGTATGTTCTCCCAAGGCGCCAGCTCTCTCCCCTCTGGGCCCCTGCACATCCTCTTCCTGCTATGTTCTCCTAAAGCCCTAGAGCTCTCCTCCCCGCATCCCACCTCTTACTGTTTTCCTATCTCACTCCTTTCAGCTCTCAGTTGAGAAGATGTTTCTTTGAAGCAGCCTTCCTAACCTCTCAAGTCCAAGGAGATGTCTTTTCACGTGTGGCCCAGGGCCCCTGCTTACTCCTATCAAACACATGGCACTGACGGTAACACAGCTGGTTTATGGTTTATTATGTTAGACCCTGAGCTCTGCTCTTTGCTACATGTCAGGATCTGGCAAAGTTTCTGACCCTTAAATATTAACAGAATGAAGGAATCAATGGTGGCTATTGGACAACAGAACCCTTGCAGGACCAAGGAGTCATGTGAGCTTGCCTTCAACTTGTGAAGTCCTGTCATGGGCTTTGCGGCAGGAGGCAGAATCAAACTGATGGGTGGAAGTTCAAAAAGGCAGAGTTTGCCTTTGTATCTGGAATGTTGTCATAATCAGAGCTAACCAACTATACAGTAGGATGTACGAGGGAAGTGAAAGTCTTTCATCACAGGCATTTTTAAAGTAAAGCCAAGAAATGGATGGTGCCAAGGGTGTGTTCAATGTTTGCTGATGCCAGAAACACAGTTATGGTTGATCAGTTAAATCTACTGGAAAGTTCATGGCAGGTTTTTTCGGTTTTTTTCATATTTGTTTTAAAATACAAGAGTAATACCAGTCCATACTGAAGAATTTGAAAATCATTAAAAAGAGAAAAATGACAACAACTGATAATCCTATTAACAAGGATAAACTCTCTCAAATTTTGGTTGATTTCTTTCCTATCTTCCTTTATATGTTTATAGTCAATATTAAAATGTAATAATAATTTTAAAGTTATCTTGATTTTTTCACTCAACAATATACGTTTTTCTTATGTCATTATTTTTAGTTACTATTATCAATTTTAGTGAGTATTACTGTTTAAAAGAACCATATGCTTTCCCCTCACCATTCTTTTTTTGAATTCTTGGCTAGTATTTAATTTTTCCCTAATATAAATAATGCTGAGATAAACAGAATATGCATATTTCTAGTCATTTTTAAGTGAATGTCATGTAAGTAATGCTTAAAGAATGTTACAGTCATAATTAGCCAATACAAGGCTTAAAGGGATTATTTTTGAACATTCCTTCTTAAATGTGTTCTCTAGGAGGTTTTCCTGATAAATTATTGTTAAATTGAAAAGGTGACTCTTTCTGACCTTCTCTGATAATCACAACTGATGAGGAAAATGGAAAAATCCAAGAAATTCTTTGCCTTTAAGTGCAGGGAAAGAGTACCTTACAGCGACCAAATAGAAAATAAAAAAATAAATTAAAACCCCAGCCTCTGTAACGATCGCATGTCTTCCTCTAGTGGTCAAAGTGGGTAAGTGCAACTTCTCCAAACACAAGCACTAATATTGCTTAATTTATATTTACAGACTCACGAGATGAAGAATTAGGAGGAATCCTAGCGAGTACATAGTTCAATTTCCTCATTTACAAAGGAGCAAAGCAAGTTTCTTAAGAAGGAAGTGACTTGAGCAAGGCCATACAGACGTTAGGAACTGAGCTTAGAACAGAACTCTCGTTTCCAAATGCCGTGGTTGATGCTTCCGGACGGTCCAGCCCTACTCCAGATGCTGCAACTCTGTCTGGTTTCCTCCTCACCACTCTTTCTGGACCTGAGGGATGTGTGTGTGAGTGTGTGTGTGTGTGTGTGTGTGTGTGTGTGTGTGTGTGTGTGTGTAGCAAGGAGGGTAGGCATTAGAAGTCCTTCCTTGTCAACAATCTGAGCATCGTATAAATAAGCTGCTACCTGCATATATGCAGTTTTCCTAGCTACACCCCACCCACAACTTCCTCCAACGCAACTTCTTCTCCTGATATTGTATTGGGACTCTCATACAATCTGAAAACAAATGTTGCCCCAGAGTCTTATGGTCCTTCCCACGGAATATGACCTGAGCACCAGGCCCTCCCCCTCCCCTCCACCCCCGCTTCCACCAGCATGAGGAAACCTCAGCGGGGCTCCTGATGCCTCATTCTCACCTGGGCTGCAGAGGTGCTCCCCAGAGGTAGGGTCTCACAAAATGAGTTGTGCATTCATTTCTCATACCTTTAAACTCTGAAAAGCTCACGTAACTTCTGGCAAGACAGGATTCTAGAGGACCAGAATCTTATTCTTCACAAAGATCATTTCTATTGGGTATTAATAAATCATAATGGGAGACGTTTCCCAGGCCACAGTTTCCCTGGGAACAGCAGGGCTGAGGTTAATTTTGGAGGATCATGGGTTCCTACACAGAGTTCCAGGTGGATCCTTTGCTGGATCACAAGCACACTCTATATTTAACGGAGCTTTCACGTATGCAAGTCGACTGGGCAGAGGAAGAAAGAAAGAGAGCTGAGGAGAGAGTCCAGACGTGCCAACATTTAAAGGGAGAGCAGAAAAATGTATTCAGTAAAAGACAGCTAGAGCCATCAGAGAGGAAGTAGGAGAGTTAAGAGAGAAGAGACTCACCCAAACAAAAGGAGAGGATTTGAAGGGGGGATGAGCAACAGTGTCTGATGCTGCAAGCGGAGCAGGTAAGAGAAGGGCTAAGACGTTGGAATTGGTGGTTGCGTGGCCACTGAGGATTTGGCAATGGTGATTTTGCAGTTTCAGTGACGTGGTGAGGGCGGCATTCGGTAGCAGCTTGAGGAGTGAGAGGATGGTGAGGGATTGGAGGCAGTCAGTGTAGACAAGGCTTTCAAAAAATGCTCTTTTTTTCCAGTTTATATATATATATATATATATATATATTTAAATTAATTTTTATTGGAGCATAGTTGATTTACAATGTTGTGCTAGTTTCTGCTGTACAGCAAAGTGAATCAGTTACATCCACTCTTTTTTAGATTCTTTTCCCATATAGGTCATTACAGCATATTGAGTAGAGCTCCCTGTGCTGTACAGCAGGTCCTTATCCATTATCTATTTTATGTACAGTAGTGTGTATATGTCCATCCCAATCTCCCAATGTATCCCTCCCCTCCCCTTTCCCCCTTGGTAACTATAAGTTTGTTTTCTCTATCTGTGGGTCTATTTCTGTTTTGTAAATAGTTTCATTTGTACCACTTTTTTTTAGATTTCACATATAAGTGATATCACATGATATTTGTCTTTGTCTGACTTACTTCATTCAGTATGACAATCTCTAGGTCCATCCATGTTGCTGCAAATGGCATTGTTTCGTTCTTTTTTATGGATGAGTAATATTTCGTTGTATATGTGTACCACATCTTCTTTACCAATTCCTCTGTCAATAGACATTAAGGTTGCTTCCATTCAATGGTGCTGCAATGAACACTGTGGTGCATGTATCTCTTTGAATTATGGTTTTCTCCGGATATATGCCCAAGAGTGGGATTGCTGGATCCTATGGTAGCTCTATATTTATTTTTTTAAGGAGTCTCCCTATCTCCATAGTGGCTGTACTAATTTACATTCCCACCAACGGTTTAGGAGGGTTCCCTTTTCTCCACACCCTCTCCAGCATTTATTGTCTGTAGATTTTTTGATGATGGCCATTCTGACCACGTGAGGTGATATCTCACTGTAGTTTTGATTTGCATTTCTCGGATAATTAGTGATGTTGAGCAATGCTCTTAACTTAGAAAGTAAAGGGAGAGAAGGAAAGAAAAGTGTGGTAGCCACAGGGAATCACAAATCCAAGGCAAGCAGGCTGATATTTGAGCATTTTGATTAGCTTAGGAGGAGAGCTCAGTGAGGGGAAGGTTGGAGATGCTGCAAAAAGGGGGACAGTGGATAAGGTAGATCTGGAGGGGCAACGGTGGAGGGACAGCCTTCTTGTGAGACCAGAGAATGGTTGGGGCACTTCCTCTTCTCTTAGAATCTTCCATATTCACTTTCCTCACGCAGGACCCAGAGCAGCAGGATACAGGAAGCCCATCTGAGTCTTCACGTCTGTGCTGTTATGTGCCTGAGGCTGATACCTGGCCAGCTGGGCCAGCAAGGATGAGTAGGAGGAAACCAAACAGCCCTTCCCCTACCCCTTAGCTTCCAGTCGGGTGTGAATTGTGTAGACTAAAGAAATCATTCTTTGATCCTGCTGGTTTAGGTTCAATTTGTCTCCTCAGCTGTGAAATCTCCGTTTCCACTCAATTCTATTAACTAATTCATCTCAACTTTGGGGGTCTCATTGTATGGAATTTATCTTTATTAAGTACTTTCACAGGTCAGCATGTTGGTGAGGGATATCATTCTATTTTTCAGGTGATGCTTTCTTCCAGAATATGTTCTGTCTGTATTTGGTAAGCATCCTTCTTTTCTTACAGTATGTTTCAAAGTTGCATTTAAAAAACTGGCATAGAGTGAAGTAAGTCAGAAAGAAAAAATCAAATATCGTATATTAACGAATATATGTGGAATCTAGAAAAATGGTATAGATGACCTTATTTGCAAAGAAGAAATAGAGACACAGACGTAGAGAACAAACTTATGGATACCAAGGGAAAAAGGGGGGGTGGGATGAATTGGGAGATTGGTATTGACATATATATACTATTGATACTACGTATAAAATAACTAATGAGAACCTACAGTATAACTCAGGGAACTCTACTCAATGCTCTGTGGTGGCCTAAACAGGAAAGAAATCCAAAAAAGAGGGGATATAGGTATATGTATAGCTGATTCACTTTACTGTACAGTAGAAACTAACACAACATTGTAAAGCATCTATACTCCAATAAAAATTAAAAATATATATATACACATATACATATATGTATATTACACTTCTTATTTATTTTTAATTTTTTTTTTTTTTTTTGCGGTACACGGGCCTCTCACTGCTGTGGCCTCTCCCACCGTGGAGCGCAGGCTCCGGACGCACAGGCTCAGCGGCCATGGCCCATGGGCCCAGCCGCTCCGCGACATGTGGGATCTTCCCAGACCGGGGCACGAACCCGTGTCCCCTGCATCGGCAGGCGGACTCTCAACCACTGTGCCACCAGGGAAGTCCTACACTTCCTATTTTTTAAAAAGAAACCTGGTATAGCTCTTTCTAATGACTCTCTTGGCTCTGATGCAGCAAATCTTCTTGAATCCCTTTCTGTTATATCTGGATCATTCCTTCCTTTCTAAGTTAAGGTTTGAACTCTGACTATTGGATTCTGGACAGGTTTCTGTCACTTGATGGCATGGGGACAGGGGACAGTTCTCATACAACCTTGGTCTGGGGATCCAAGAGTTGCTTTCCTTTCTCTGTCTGTATGTGGGTTCACACAACCTATGTGGTTACGAGAACTGCTCCAATAGAAGGATAGCCCTGGGGTTCAGATTATTACCTCAAAATCACTTTGGACCTGGAAATTCTCACTTCTACAAGAAGCACCCTCTTGACAGTTGGATTTATAAGTTTCACCAATTTTCCTTTATCACCCATGTCTTGTTTTCATGAATTTTTCTTTCATCACCCATGTTTTGTTAAAGGAGAATCAGAACTGGGCAGTAGTTAAGTGGTGTAAACAGGTTTTGTCCAGGACAATTGCAATAGGGGAAAAGAGACCTCAGTACAAAGGTTCAGTTCTGAATATAGACAGCATGGACAAGAAGTGTGGCTACAAACTCTGTGGATGAAAAATTACTAAGAGGAAACATCAGGGGTAAGGGGATGGGATGGTCTGGCTAAATCACCCTAACAGAAGTCTTGTTGAAGGAGTCTTGATGAAGACATCACCTGGGGGACGGTGGAAGATGAGGAACCTGATTAGGTATTGGGGATGGAGGATGGGGGATTCTTGCTAAATTGACTTAACAGGATTCTTGCTAAAATTGGATAATGCAGAGACAAACATGGAATCCAAGTCTGTATAGCACAGGGAACTATACTCAATACTGTGTAATAACCTATGATGGAAAAGAATCTGAAAAAGAAGATATATATGTATAACTGAATCACTTTGCAGTACGCTTGAAACTAACAACATTGTAAATTAACTATACTTCAATCAAAAAAGAGTTTTTGCAGAAAAACAAAAACAAAACAAAAAATCAGGGTTGAAGAAGGGTTCAGGGGAGCCTGAGTAGAGTTTGGACAAGGAGAGAATCTTAGTTAGTTAGTTAGTTACTTAGTTAGTTTTATTTCCTATCAGGTTCACTGGGGAGAGTGCTGTGCCAGGTGAGGACAGGGGAACTCTCTCAGCGTCAGGGGAGGAGCAGGGATTGGGGGTGGGGAGACCTGTGATCAGCTTGATCTGTGAGATATAAGGTGAGTGAGGGTGCAGTCAGTGTTTCCCTAAAGAATTGTGAACCCTCATAAAAAGATGAGAGGTGAAGAGCAAAGCCCTGCCTTTAATCCTGGAAGGGTTATGAGAGAACATGATGCTCAGAGCCATTGCAGCCCTCTTGAGTCCATGAGGCATTAAGCCCAAGATCAAAAAACCAATGAGGTGAAGGTGGCCAAGCAAATATATGGAAAGAAACCAGGACGTTTCTGCTGTCACTGAGCTGCTGCAGCAACTCTACAAGCTCCAAACCTCAGGCTTCTTATTATTGCTTAAACTTTTGTTATCATTTTTTAATTTGCTTCTAAATTTATTCTAATTTATACAGAAAAGGCAGGTAAAAGGAAGAGGCTGGCGGGAACTTAGATCTACTCTTTAGTAGAGGAGAGTCATTATCAACATGTGTGTGAGTGCTGGTGGGGATTTGGAGGCATAAAGGCAGGAAACATAATAAGTAATGCTCTCCCAGGCATGTCATGCTATGCCCATGGCTAGAGAAACCCAAACCACTTTGGAGAGTTCACGAATTCTACTCTTTCCCTATCTTTACTTCTCTTTTTATATCTTTAGGATGAAACAGCCTCTTGTTCTCCTTAATCCCTCCATCCTCCAGGGGTCATTCAAATAGAATTGTGGGGCTTCCCTGGTGGCGCAGTGGTTGGGAGTCCGCCTGCCAATGCAGGGGACACGGGTTCGTGCCCCGGTCTGGGAAGATCCCACATGTCGCGGAGTGGCTGGGCCCGTGAGCCATGGCCGCTGAGCCTGCGTGTCCAGAGCTTGTGCTCCGCAGCAGGAGAGGCCGTGACAGTGAGAGGCCTGCGTAGCGCAAAAAAAAAAAAAAAAAAAAAAAGAATTGTGGTCAAGAAACAGGAAAAGTTGGAAAAGACCAAGTCTGTGGAATATATGAGTCTCCTCAACACCAAAATTTTGTCCCAGGTTTTCCCTCCATTCTCAGCTGTTCCTGCAGGGGAGACGCTGACTCATCCTGCCATCTCCTATCAGGGTGCCATCTGAGGATATACAAAGAAAAATTAATGCTCGATTCCTGGGATGGGAAGCAGGAAGATGGTTCTGGATTCAGGATTCACAGCATGGAGGAGTCCAGAGTGAATTCTGAGAGGGGCTATACGCGTGGAAAGAAAGAACTTAGACCCCAGACCTACGGCCACAGCCTTAGGAGCTGGAAGGTGAGGCCACTGGTCAAAGAGCCTCGGGGATCTGAGTTGGTTCTCATCAGGAAGTCCATTTCAACAGTGGACATGCCTGCTTGTCTCTCTTGATCGATGTCTCCACGTGGTCCCCGAAACAATGGCTGTCAGGTCCCTCAGTGGAGGTTGGATGGATCCCTCTGGATGAAATAGGCTTTACCCAGGGGTGTGTGTGAGCTTGAAAGTGAGACCCCATTCAGAAAGCAGATGGGTTGGTGATCAATAGAATAAAATAACAGATGAGCATAGGAATTCCTGAAGAGTTTATACCCATTGTACTAACATCTTCTAAACTTCAGGAGTTTCCCACTTACAGTCAATCTACTCTGTAGCTGTTGAAATCTAACATCTTGTGTGATTCTGGGCTGGCTAAGAAGAAAAGTATCACAGGAGAGCTAGTTCTTGCCTTTTTCTCCAAGTGTGGTTAGGATAGAAAAGTTCCCTCCTAAATATTTGTTTTCTTTACAAGGGTTGCAGACCCCATCTCAGATCAGAAACCCCACAGCCACAGAGGGCTACCTGAATCCTTTCTTTAGTGCCTCTTCTTTTGCATCCCTCCCCTGTCTGCTGCACCAGCACACCCTCTGCCCAGTCTCTCTGTATGGGTCTGATGCACTCCCCAGTTTCTGAGCACTTCCTACCAGGATGTTACTGCAGATTCAGGGGCAGTTCCTCTGGAGCCTGGCTTTCTGGATAGCAGGTCAGCAGGGAGGCTGTGGGGCAAGACCAGATTAGTAAACCCTCTCTCTTAAGTGAACATGCATGCTCTGTGCATGTCCCCTGCTGTGCACCATGAATGCCACTTTATTATTTTAATTTTTAGCAGTGAGTGGAGACATCATCCTGACCCAGATGCCCAGACATCAGGACAGAGAGTCACCATTTCCTATCAAGCCAGTGCCAATGTACACAGAGAAATATCTGGATCCGAATAAAACCTGGACAAAGGTTTGAGCCCTTTGTATCTCACATCTCTACCTTGGCCCCTGCTGTCCCAGCCCAGCAAAGCAGCAGGGGAAGTAGAACCTACTAAGCCTTTAGCATCAGCTCCCTGGAGCCTGGGGACTCTGGGCAGTGTTACTGCAGGCATGACTGCAGGTAGCCAAACCACAGTGGTGCAGCCTGTGCAAAAAAACTCCTGCTGCCCTAGGGCCTGAGTTTCTAAGGAACCTGCTTGCCACTAGGCAGCCAGTATCCTGTACCAGAGAGATGCAGCTCACCTGGAGCTCCTGAGTGAAAATACACATTCTTTTCCAGGTGGATGTAGCGGTTGCTGTTGGTACCCTCAGGCTTTCCACTTCCGTGCGCCTCTGCTGACTTCCTAAACCCCCATCTGTTCCTCACTGCTCACTCTGAATAAGGGGGAAACAGCTGTGCCTGCATGTGTTGCAGGCCAGAGGGCCTGGAATGAGCACCTCCTAGGACAGCCCTCAACAGAAGGAGGTGCGTAAATACCTCAGCGCCCTCACATCTCAGGTGGAATAACTCAGGGACATTCACCTTGTTTCCACGGTGGGGTTGAGGTCCAGTCAGCCTCAACAGCAACAGGCCTGCTGATGTGTGCTGTCACGGTCCATCTTCTCTTCCCTCCTCCCCTGGCAGTGCTCCCTGCACCTCTCATGTATGCTGCCTGCATGAACATCCTTGCCACTGGCGACTCAACCTGACCATAGGCAAGTTCTTATTCTTGGAAGGCATCTCTGCTCTGAATTTTTTCCATTTCTCCTTTACTGATGAATAGGAAAATTAAGGAAACATTTAATTTCCCCTTACCAATCTCTCTTAGATTAGATTTAAGCAGTAAATTTTTTCTTCTGTGGCACTAAATCAGAGGGACCTCTGCACAGACAGTTATGCCCTATGAATTCCTCATTAGAGGAGTCTCTCAATCCCTAAGACCCGCAGACCAGAGGGCCCCTGAGTCTCAGATTCCTCCCAGCTTCATGGCTTCACATATCTGTGTATTGCTCCCCGTTCTCTCTTCCTCCTAGCCATGTGCTTTCCGATGTTCATTTAGGGGAGAACTAATTTATGTTCTGGCGATATTAGAGGGGTTGAAGATCTGAATTATGTCACCCCGCAGTTGCCAAAGATGTCCACATCCAAATCTCTGGAACTTGTGAATGTCACCTTCTATGGCAAAAGGATCTTCGCGGTTGTGATTAAGTTAAAGATCTAAGGGGATATTACGCTGCATTACCTGGTGAGGTGGTGCTAAGTCATCACAGGGGTCTTTATAATAGGGATGTTGGAGGGTTAGAGTTATAGAGAGGAGAAATGATGATGGAAAGAAAGGCCAGAGGGATGTGAGGAAAAGGCCACGGGCCAAGGAAAGAGAGTGGCATCTAAAAGCTGGAAAAGGCTGGGAACAAGTCATTCCATTTCGCTGCCACAAGGAACATAGTGCTGTCGGCCCCTGATTGCCAACCAGGGAGACCCACCCAGACTTCCCACTCACAGAACTGCAAGGTAATAAGCTTCAATTATTTGAAGCCAATAAGGTCGTGGTCATTTTTTATAGCAGGGAAGTTATATGAGGAGAGGAAACATCTACTGCCTCTCTGGGTGAATAGATATTCTCTGTTCTCCCAAAAATTTCCGACTTTTTATAATTTGGTGTCAATTTTGATAAGAGATGGAGAACATTTTACTGCAGGAGAAGCAGAATTTCTCTTAGGGAGAAAAGTCTCTTGGATAAGACGCCTTGTTTAGGGCTTCCCTGGTGGCGCAGTGGTTGAGAGTCCGCCTGCCGAGGCAGGGGACGCGGGTTCGTGCCCTGGTCCGGGAGGATCCCACATGCCGCGGAGCGGCTGGGCCCGTGAGCCATGGCCGCTGAGCCTGCGCGTCCGGAGCCTGTGCTCCGCAACGGGAGAGGCCACAACAGTGAGAGGCCCGTGTACCGCAAATAAATAAATAAAGATGCTTGCTTAGCTCTTGTACAACCTGGGTATCTGAGAGCCTGGGGTTAGTTCCCAAAGCACATGTGAAAAGGGGGAGGTTGTTGTTATCTTTTTTCTTTATTTTTATATTACGCTGGATTATCTGGGGAGGATTTTTATATTTTATATTTATATATTTATAAATATATTTATATTTTATATTTATAATATTTTTATATTACGCTGGATTATCTGGGGAGGTTTTTTATATTTTATATTTATAAATATATTTATAATTTATATTTATAATATTTTTATATTATGCTGGATTATCTGGGGAGGTTTTTTATATTTTTATATTTATATATTTATAAATATATTTATATTTTATATTTATAATATTTTTATATTACGCTGGATTATCTGGGGAGGTTTTTTATATTTTTATATTTTATATTTATATAAATATAAATATATTTATATTTTATATTTATAATATTTTTATATTATGCTGGATTATCTGGGGAGGTTGAATTTCTTTATAGGACACAACCTTAGCAGGGAGAGACAGAGGTGGAGAAATGGGAAGGACACGTGGAGATGAGGAAGCAATCGAGGCAATGCAAGTAGTGCCTCTTGTCACTGGAATAATGTCACTGAGCGTTTGCAAAGGTTTGGAGAGCGTTGTGCTTTATAGGAGAAACCGCTGAGGGCTGAGTTTAAGGTGAAGGTCAGCATGGTGTGGGGCAGGAGCCCCAGGGAGCTGTAATGTAACAAGGTCCTTCTGGTTTTGTCTTTTCTCCTACTTCATAGGCCATGAGCTCATTTATGGGATGGATGTGGCCTCATGGAAGGAGCAGATTTAATGTCACACAGATCTGACTTTGAATCCCAGCCCAGCACCCGCTGACCATGTGACATTGGCCAAACCACACATGCGCTCTGATGAACTCTTCTCTTATCTGTGCAATAGATCACTACACATGTAAAGGGGTGTTGTGAGGGTTAACTAGATGATGCACCACAAAGTGTGTGTGTTTGTGTGTGTGTGTATATATATTGTGTGAAGAGTACCCAGGTGGTCTATTTTATGCACCCTTGAATATTTTAGAATGAGGGTGCTATGGAAGATATTACTAGCCATATATTATCATTTCTACTGAAAGTCATCAATATTATTCCACAAAATAAATACATCCCTCACTGTAGCCTGTGATGTTTCTTGTGCATTTTTTCTACCGTAAAATCTCTTTTCCAGAGATTTTTCTTTTCTTTATTTTTCATGAGGAAAAGGGATTTTGAGGGAAGGAGGTGGGGAAGACTATTAGCTTTCCCAGGCAGCAGATGGGGCAGTGTTCACTGCTCATGCTACTTCCCTCTTCCCTAGAGCATCACAGGACCCTTCTTCCCCTCGTCTCCAGAGCCAGGAGTGAGGCTCCCACAAGAATCACCCAAGGGGCAGACTGAACTCCCTTTTTATGCCTCTGTTTTCTAGGCTTTCCCAAACTTTGGAAAAAGTCTGGCTCTGTTTTGAATGCTAGGGAATTCCTAAATTTAGATAGATGAGAATCTCAGTTTCCAGTGCTCAGGGCATTTCTTATCAAGAAGGGGATAATTACTGAGGAGCTGTCACCAGACCACAGGCACTGTGTGTAAACCCAGCCTTCACCCTCCTTTCCTGTGTCCCGCAGAGCCTGTCCCATTCCCTGCAGGGCTGGTAGTCTCAGAGCAGTGAGCTTGGTTCACTGACCTCATATCTGGTGGTCAGTGTTGGCTGTTGGCTGAGGGGCCTCAGTTCTCTTCCACATGGCCTCTCATCCTCCAATAGGCTAGATCAGCTTTCTTATATCCAAGAGGGAAGGTGGAAGCTGCAAGGTACTTGAGACCTAGACTCCAGAACTGGCACAGGGTTCCTGTCATCACATTCTGTTTGTCAAAGTGAGACCCTAGACCCAACTTGATTCAAGACATGATGAATTAGACTGCAGTCTCAATCGGAGTAACATATTTTCTGATCTACCATAATTGTCTTATAACTTTAATTATTAACTATAAGTTTAACAAACATAAAAGACCCCAAATAGCCAAAGCAATCTTCAGAAAGAAAAACATGGAGCTGGAGGAATTAGGCGCCCTGACTTCAGACTATACTACAAAGTTACAGTCATCAAAACAGTATGGTACTGACATAAAAAAAAACAGACACATAGATCAGTGGAACAGGATAGAAAGCCCAGAAATAAACCTATGCAACTATGGTCAATTAATCTATGACAAAGGAGGCAAGAACATACAATGAAGAAAAGACAGTCTCTTCAATAAGTCGTCCTGGGAAAACTGGACAGCTACATGGAAAAGAATAATACTAGAGCATTCTCTAACACCAAACAGAAAAATAAACTCAAAATTGATTAATGACCTAAATGTAAGACCAGATACTATAAAACTCGTAGAGGAAAACATAGGCAGATCACTCTTTGACATAAATTGCACTATCTTTTTTGATCCACCTTCTAGAATAATGAAAATAAAAATAAACAAATGGGACCTAATTAAACTTAAAAGCTTCTGCACAGCAAAGGAAACCATCAACAAAACAAAAAGACAACTCTCAGAATGGGAGACAATATTTGCAAATGAAGCGACTGACAAGAGATTAATCTCCAAAATATTCAATCTACTCATGCAGTTCTATGTCAAAAAAACAAACGTCCCAATCAAAAAATGGGCAGAAGATCTAAATAGACATTTTTCCAAAGAAGACATACAGATGGCCAAAAACCACATGAAAACATACTCAATATCACTAATTATCAGAGAAATCCAAATGAAAACTACAAGTTATCACCTCACACCAGTCAGAATGGCCATCATCATAAAGTCTACAAACAATAAATACTGGAGAGGGTGTGGAGAAAAGGGAAGCCTCCTACACTTTTGGTGGGAAAGTAAATTAGTACAACCATTATGGAGAACAGTATGAAGGTTCCTTAAAAAACTAAACCGAGAACTACCATGTGATCCAGCAATCCCACTCCTGGGCATATATCCAGAGAAAACCATAATCCAAAAATATATATGCACTCCAGTGTTCATTGCAGCAGTGTTTACAATAGCCAGGACATGGAAGCAACCTAAATGTCCATCAAAAGAGTAATGGATAAAGAAGAAGTGGTACATATATACAATGGAACATTACTTAGTCATAAAAAAGAATGAAATAATGTCATTTGCATCAACATGGATGGACCTAGAGATTATCATACTAAGTGAAGTAATTCAGACAGAGAAAGACAAATATTATATGATATCACTTATATGTGGAACCTCAAAAAATGGTACAAATGAACTTATTTACAAAACAGAAATAGAGTTATGGATATAGAAAGCAAAATTGTGGTTACCAGGGTGGAAAAGGGGGAAGGCAGGGATAAATTGGGAGACTGGTTTTGATACATGCGCACTACTATATATAAAATAGAAAACTAATAAGGACCTACTGTATAGCACAGGGAACTCTACTCAATACTCTGTAATGACCTATATGGGAAAAGAATTTTAAAAAGAGTATATATATATATATATATATGATTCATTTTGCTATACACCTGAAACTAACACATTGTAAATCAACTATATTCCAATAAAAATTTTTTAAAAAAAGCAACTTAATGGTTACCAAAGGGGAAAGGGAGGTGGGGCAAGGGATACACTGAGATTGGGATTAACATATGCACACTACTTTATATAAAATAGATAACCTACAAGGATCTACTGTATAGCTCGGGGAACTGTACTCAATATTTTTTTATAACCTATAAGGGAAGAGTTTCATATATGTATATATATGTCACTGTGCTGTGCACCTGAAATTAACATGATATTTTACATTAATTCTATTTCAGTTATAAAAAGGCCAACGATACTACAGTATAACCACATCCTAATTAACCTAATTATATCTACAATGAATATTTTCCAAATAATGTCATATGCTGAGGTTCTGGGGGCTAAAACTTCAATATAAGTTTAGGGAAACAGTATTGAACTAATAATAGAGCATAAAAACAGTTCTTAAGTTAAAACATGTTAAAAGATTCCTATAAAAGTAGCTTTAATATTTATAACAATTTCTCCGTTTTGCTTCATATTTGTTTGTATTTCTTTCAGGTGCTTATCTTTTGACTTCTTTCACTACATGGTTGATTAGAGGGCTGGAATTTCAGGATAGGAGGCTGCTACCTAGTAGAAACACCTATTTGTCTTGGTACCTTCATTAGCCAGGAGTAAAACCCAGAATCTTTTTGCTACTATCATTAAAAAAAAAAAAACAGGTCAAGGAAAGCAAAAACTTTAAGAAATAGATAAAATGAAAGAGTAAATAATATTTTGAACAGTGAAATATGGAACATGTGTAATTCTACTTGTACCTCTACACCATGGCTTATCTCCGTTAATGAGATTATTGCCATAGGGTTCAGAGTTTAAAGATGAACATAATTTTTGCTCGGTTATTTTTTCAGCATTGTTTCAAGATTTTATTCTTGAATATTTCCCAGAGAATATTCAGACCAGATGTTCTTGTGGAATCTTACATAGTATCGTATTAGTTAATTTGTCTTGGTCAATTAAGTCTGACTTTGGATTTAACTTATCCAAACTTTAATAAGATGGCAAAGTCAACTTTTTCAACTTCTCCAAGGTTTTATTTTCAAGACAAAAGCAATTTGACATTGGCACTATGTTTCAGGAGCTGTTCAATTCAACATGACCTGCACCAGGCTGGCACATGAGAATAGTCGTGTTGTTTTCCTATTTAATGAAAGCTGGTGTGACAGACTGATGCCCTGAGCAGTGGTGGTCTGGAACTGTGTTCCATAATGACCATTCTTAAATAAAAGCCCAGGAATGTGTCAATGATAGACATAGGCTACACTGAGACGTTAAAATAAAGGATCCAGGGCTTCCCTGGTGGCGCAGTGGTTGAGAGTCCGCCTGCCGATGCAGGGGACACGGGTTTGTGCCCCGGTCCGGGAAGATCCCACATGCCGCGGAGCGGCTGGGCCCGTGAGCCATGGCCGCTGAGCCTGCGCGTCTGGCGCCTGTGCTCTACAATGGGAGAGGCCACAACAGTGAGAGTCCCGCATACTGCAAAAAAGGGGAAAAAAATAAATTAAAAAAAATAAAGGATCCAGTCATTGCTTTTCTCAGAAAGGGCATCTCCTTTTGAAATGTAGACTCATGGCTGTGGCTTCCAACATATTGGCCAGTGAGAACCTTAGGTCCTCACACAGAGCTGACAAGACCCAGGAAACCCTGCAGGACCTGGTTCTACCAGGTGAGAAAGAGTCAACAGGAGATGAGTTTTTCTAAGCACCACTCAGAAAAAATAATATAAAATCGTTGTTTTTTCATTATGTTCCATCATCCCAAGTGAATTTTTTCCTTTGATTAATCTGACATATATATGTGTATATGTGTGTGTGTGTGTGTGTGTACAAAACATATATATATATAGAGAGAGAGAGAGACAGAGAGACAGAGAGAGAGAGGGACAGAGACAGAAAGAGACAGAGAGAGAGAGAGAGACAGAGACATAGAACTATGATAGATTATTCACCAGAGTAAAACAACTGGTTTTCAGGTATTTCATTTTACTGTCAAGTTCTTGTGATTTAAGTGGTCTTTGAAATATAATTCATGAGGTCTCAGGAAAAGACCAGTTCTAACATCTGTTTCTAACATTCTTAAACAGGTAACCTGGGAACTGCAGTTACCTGACAGCTCTTGAAACAGCTTAACTCTGTGCAGTTATTTGGAGAAAGTTCTGATGGTCAGTACTAGTGGGGAAGGAGCTGTTCTCTTATCTAGATCAGCCTGGAAGAATCAGAGCAAAATGACTGTTCCCCTCCCGGATATTGACCCTGGACACACATGTCTTCACTTCAGGGTCTCGTATGCTTTCTTAGAGCCGCAGGCCACGTACACTGGGTTCTTGCAATCAATCCGGACTTTCACAGTGGAATTCTTCTTCCCACTATTCCAAGAAGTATGGATTTTAGATGTTCATTTTATTCCAAACACAGAAGGCCTTTATTTCACTTTGCTCAAAGTTGGGCCCCTCCCTCCCTCCCCCTGGCTCTTTCCACACAGCTGTCCCCCCTCCCCCACCAGGGGATTTGCATGTTGTTCCCGAGGGAGGACCTTCCCCTGCAAGTGTGAAATAAAAGCTCAGCTCCAGTCTTGCTCTGACTTATCAGGACTCATCAATCCCAGCTTCTGAAAATGGGGTTCCCTGCTCAGCTCTTGGGCCTCCTCATGCTCTGGGTCCCAGGTAAGGATGGAGGGGAGATGAGAAGGAGGGTGGGAGGGTGAGCTCTGGGAGCACCACCACTGCTTTTCATGTGTCTTTGTCCACATGTTAGATGCATACCATACCCTCTGCAAAAGACATGTGATGTTTAGTGATATGAGAATGAGGATGAATCTGGAAGGAACAAGCAGTGTCTGTCCTCTGGTGAAGATGGTGGCATAGAAAGAGTGGTCAAGTGTACATGACGTCTAGAGACCTCTTTGCATTGTAAATCTTGGGTTCTTTTTGAAATTGGGTATTTTGGGTATTCTTCGGAATCAAAAAGAAAAAAAAAATTAGCCTGACGTCAATAACAGAAGACAAATTCTGAAACTGTTTCATAAATTTTGTCCAGAACTTTGTTGTTTTCTTTCATTATTTTAGGATCCAGTGGGGATATTGTGCTGACCCAGACTCCACTCTCCCTGTCTGTCATCCCTGGAGACCCGGCCTCCATCTCCTGCAGATCCAGTCAGAGCCTCCAAGATAGTGACGGAGACACTTACTTGAATTGGTACCTGCAGAAACCAGGCCAGTCTCCACAGCTTCTGATCTATGGAGCTTCCAACCGGGCCTCTGGGGTCCCAGACAGGTTCACTGGCAGTGGGTCAGGGACAGATTTCACACTAAAAATCAGCAGGGTGGAGGCTGAGGACGCTGGAGTTTATTACTGCCAGCAAGGCATGGAAGATCCGCCCACAGTGGTACAGCCCTGAACACAAACACCCCTCTCCGAGTGGCCCAGCTGCCCACATATGTTGACTGTCTGGGGAGCAGGCAGGCAGATTCTCTGAGTCAGTGTAAGAGGAAGATGTTAGAGAATCAGGGGAGTAGTTTGAAGCTGAGGCCTCTGGACCATGAAAGCCTCCTCTACTCCTCAGACATCACAGGTTAAGGCCCCATCAGCTGCAGAGCCCTGCCTGACAGAACCAGCAGGAGAATGGAAGGGTCTAAGTGCCCTCTGAGCAAACAGACCTGAGGAAGGAGAGGTGAGTGAAAGCGCATCCGACTTCTCCCTCCCTCAGGTACAGGTAGGTGTCAAATAAATGTAGTCAGTGTAACAGGTGGACAACTGAGGCAGATTTATAGCAACATAATGGGTTTAGCAGTTTTTGATATATTTTTTAAGATAACATGTCATAATATTCAAGAATATTTTTCCCCACTTTCCCCACTTTCTGATTCTCCCTTTTACTACATATCTTCCTACCTGTTTACCATGTTCTAGACAGCAGTCTACACAGCTGTCCCCAGGGGGAGTTAGCTGAGAACATCAGTAAGACTTTGGGGTTATGAGTGTCTAAATAGTCAATTGTAAGTCCATAGTCCCTACAATATCCTAATGCTAAACATATCTGATTTGTCTCAATTACCTTTCACAGAAAGAAAATGTGAGATATGAAAATTCCAAAAGTAGGGATTAAAAAATAAATAAACTGTAGGGCATAGAATTTACCCTGTAGAACACTGGAAGAATACAGAATGATATGAGGGGATTTTTTTCCACAAAAGTTAAGAATTTTAAAGTGCGGGAAGACTGCAGGAATGGAAACACGAAGAGAATCTAGTTGACACACACACAGTTGCTCTTTGGCTTCTATGTGGCGGGATTAAAAATGGTGGTGAGGGCTTCCCTGGTGGCGCAGTGGTTGAGAGTCCGCCTGCCGATGCAGGGGACACGGGTTCGTGCCGCGGTCCCGGAAGATCCCACATGCCGCGGAGCGGCTGGGCCCGTGAGCCATGGCCACTGAGCCTGTGTGTCCCGAGCCTGTGCTCCGCAAGGGGAGAGGCCACAACAGTGAGAGGCTCACGTACCGCAAAAAAAGAAAAAAGAAAATTACCAGATTATAATGGGAAACTCAATCACGAAGCTACTTCACTTCCAAGGCCATGTCTAGCAAGCATCCCTGACATTCTGAGAGCTGATTTTTTAACATTGTATAGTTGTTTTTTTTAATTTCCTGAGGGTGGCATCGTCTTGCCCTAGAACCCTAGAAATCTGGGTTGTGAGCTCTATTACAGTTTATAGAGTGTACACACAATATCCTTATCTATCACAGATGTATCATGCAACAACATATGTACTGGATCGTATGGCCCAAGTGACACAGCCACTTATATATCATGACCTGAACCTGATGCACAGACCTCTCCTCCCTGCGCCAACTCAGACCTGGCAGCTTTCTGTGTGAGCCACAAATGGGTGGTGTCTTGTACCCAAGTGTGGAATGTATTGTGTCAACATTCCACCGAGCCCACAAACACTCTGCCTCACCATCAGTGTAGGAGGACAAGGTTCAATTTCTTGTTCTTTACCCTGGATAACATGTGCCAGTCTGAGATGCTTCAGGCATCTGGACCCCTGCCATACCCACTGATTGGCAGCCCATGAATTTTGGTAGGATTTACATCATATTGTCTGGAGCACGTATATTTTCACCAGTCATTTACAGTCCTGGCAATTTCTTGCCCGTCGAATCTAATGAACGTGATGCCATCAATCCAGTCCTGCATTATACGACACGCTGTGGAATGTCCAGACAATCAAAGTTTCTTCAGCCTTCACTGTGACAGAGAACAAGAGAATTAACACTGTCCTGGGGGAGAACTGAGGATGTGAACTGCTTTTACTCTAGATAAACACAAACTATACCAGAAGACTGTATTCGTTTGTGTGTTTTTATTCTCCTGCTCAGCTCTGCATGTGATCAAGCATGGACAAACCTTTTCAAAATAATGAGTATAAAGTCTCAGCTTTGAGATGAATAAGGTCCAGTGATCTGCTGTACAGCTCAGTGCCTAAAGTGACAGGACCATATAATGAACTGAATTGTTAGGAGGGGAGATTTCAGTATTATCATTAAAAATGAATAAATAAAATAAAATAGGGCTTCCCTGGTGGCGCAGTTGTTGAGAGTCCGCCTGCCGATGCAGGGGACATGGGTTCGTGTCCCGGTCCGGGAAGATCTCACATGCCTCGGAGCGGCTGGGCCCGTGAGCCATGGCCGCTGAGCCTGCGCGTCCGGAGCCTGTGCTCCGCAACGGGAGAGGCCACAACAGTGAGAGGTCCGCGTACCGCAAAAATAAATAAATAAAATAAAATAAAATAAAATAAAATATAAAATCCTAACAACAACAAAATACCCAACGGGATGTGATGAAAATTTTGAAGGAGAACGATATGTCTAAAACTTTGATTGTGGTAAAGATTTCATGAGTGTATGCATATATCCAAACTCACCAAATTGTCTATGCTAAACATGTGCAGTTTATTGCATATAAATAAAGGTTGTAGAAAAAATCTTAACGTGTCTCAACTCTAGATCACCAGCAGAGGGAGACATAATTCACTCAGAGACAGGACAAGGGCAGGTGCTCCCCTCGCAAGCACTCCTGACTATTTAATCCAACATGAAATACCCATAATCTGCATGTATCCTTCCTCTTACCTCTGCCTCTCAGCAGAAGGTGAGAAATCATGATCGATAATAGACAGATAGACACATAAATATAGATATAGATAAGAGCTCTTATTTCTCCCATTGTACCAAGTCAGCCATAGTTATCATTTATAACTTTACATTTTCCACTACCCATGTTCCCACTGCCATGTACAACAACACCTTCGGTGTATAGTAACTCAAATCTTTTACTCATTAATGGATTAACCAATTGGACATTTATGTATTGTGTTACTGTAATCTTCTATTAACTATTAAATTTTACTTCTGTACCTGAAAATACTAAGGGGCACAAGAAATGTGTTCAGTTCAAAAGATGCATTTGAAAACTCCGCTTTAGATCTACTTCTCACCAACCTTCCAGTCATGATTAATCCAATCTTCTGACCATTTGGCCAAACTGTTAATCACTGCTCTTGAATTAGTAAAGATCTCTGACACAGGTTGTCTCTGTGCAAGGCAAAGTGGATTCGAGCACATAACTCCAAGTCCTGCCCACTGAGATATTTTCTTCCTGCACGGTCTTACCCCACTATTCTTAAAGTGGGCTTCAATGCTATAAAAATCTACTTTGAAAAGATGAAAGCATATATGACATAAATTTGATCTGAATTATTTTCTTCTTCAATCAGTTTGCTAAAGGGAATCCACAGAAGCCTGTAGGTAGAGCATGAGAGAAAAGGGGGAAGTCTGCAAGTGTTGGTGCCAAGAGAGTTTGAACAACCTACGTGGGTAAATCCTGTGTGCCTGGGGGACAGAATCAAGCCCTGGCCTTAATATCCCACTTCTACCTGATGATAGAATGCTCTTTGGCATGCATATGTTTATAGACCAGTGGGTCAGTTACCACTCAATTCAGAAAGAGCAACCCAGGTCACAGGACTCCTTTCGGGCCTATAGACAGCATGTAGTCTCTACAAGGAATTAATAGCAAATCAGAACCCATATCAAAAAAAGGGAATTGGGGGCTTCCCTGGTGGCGCAGTGGTTGAGAGTCCGCCTGCCGATGCAGGGGACGCGGGTTTGTGCCCCGGTCCGGGAAGATCCCACGTGCCGCGGAGCGGCTGGGCCCGTGAGCTGTGGCCGCTGGGCCTGCGCGTCCGGAGCCTGTGCTCCGCAACGGGAGAGGCCACAACAGTGAGAGGCAAAAAAAAAAAAAAAAAAAGGGAATCGGTATCTTCAGAAGGGATTATGGCATTATTCCAATACTCTGGAGATCTGAACTGTGCTTCTCCCGCTGAGCTTTCTGTAGCCTCCATACACTGTCCCTATCTAACCCCAGGCACTTTAGCTTCACTGGTCCACTAGGTCATAAAGTCCACTGCAGGTTGTACTTAGTGCAGAGTCTTCTTCTCTTCTGGGACTCGCTCAGAAATGGCAACCTTACAAGTTATTAAGCAATCAGTCAGACCACTGACTCCAAAATATACATGTAACTTTCAGAACCCAAAGAAGAGTAACTAGTGTTGACTCTATTTTTTTGTTATGAGGGCTGTGTTTTCATTTCGAAGATAATTTCTTGATATTCCCCCAGCCATTCAGATGCTAGAAACTTATTTGCAACTACAGCCAGGACCCCAGAGGGAGCAGTGGGTAAGTTGTGTGCTTTTTCTCAGCCTTCTGCAAATTCAACCACTGAATTCATGGTTTTCACCTGATCTTGATTTTTAATTATTGAAGCCCTGGCTGTGATTCTTTTTAATGTGGAAAATTGTAGACAATATTTTCTCAAATATTTTTTTGTACTCCTGTCCCTACTTCTTCCTCTCAGGACTTTAATTGTACACACAATAGATTGCTTGAAGTTGGCTTGCAGCTCACTAATGCTTTGCTCATTTTATTGAATTTTTTCTCCTTGTGCTCAATTGTGGATACTTTATATTGAGAAAGTCGCTAATCTTTTCTTCAGCAATATCTAATCTTGTTGGCTGAAACTGAGTCTAGTGGATTTTGCTTTTAATCTTTATTAGGAAAGACCTGAATGGCATCGAGAATACAGATAATTTTGCCCTCTACTGGAACAAAGCCTTTTGGAACATGCAACCTGATGTCTCTCAAATGATGAGACTTTGTGCTCTGCCTGGTGGAAACAACTAATCTTGGGTCTGTGTGAGCTCTGCAGGTATTTTCCCTCTAATAAGTTCAGAGAAACTTTTGTACAACATTGGTAGATTCTGCACAGTCTGCACATGTCTGGATCTGGTGCATTGTTAAATATGGATGGGAAACGTTGTGATTACCCTATGCTCTATCTCTCTAATAATAATTTATCACTCCAAGAGCATCAGGGAATCAGGTCAACAAAGAAGACATTCTAGCTTCAATGATATCCCCGGGTACCAAATGCAGAGATCGTGTAAAAATTCTTGCAGCTTCTTGAAGTGTATCATCCACGAGAGAACCCATATTAGATGGAAAGGTAGCAAAAAAAAATCATGTTATGAACATTGAAAAGAACAAAAGAACAGTAGAGTAATTCAAGTCTCTGGCCTCCAGGGAGAAAAGCATTGTCTGCAGTTAAATCTGAGCTGCTCTGATCAGACTTGGGCATCTGGGAGACACGGCCCCTGTGCGATGTTATTGAGATTGGCCAGCCCTGCAGCTGTGCCCAACTCTGCCCCATCCCCTACTGATTTGCATGTTACTGGAGAACAACCCACTGCCCTGGAGACTTATTAATGCTCTGATCCTATCTTGTGCAGAAATCAGTCCCAGTCAGGACACAGAGTGAACATGAGGGTCCCCACTCAGCTCCTCAGCCTCCTGCTGCTCTGGCTCCCAGGTAAGGACGGAGAGCTCTAGGAATTTACTCTGCCTGTGTGGTCATTACTGCCTGGTCTTACAGGATAGTCCTCTTATAACTTAGTAATAACATGGATATTTGTTTTTTGTGTTTCCCATCTCAGGTGCCAGGTGTGACGTCCAGATGACCCAGTCTCCATCCTCTGTGTCTGCATCTCTAAGAGAAAGAGTCACCATCTCTTGCCGGGCCAGTCAAAGCATTAGCAAATATTTAGCCTGGTATCAGCAGAAACCAGGGGAAGCTCCTAAGCTCCTGATCTATTTTGCATCCAGTTTGGAAACCGGGGTCCCATCCCGGTTCAGTGGCAGTGGATCTGGGACAGATTTCACCCTCACCATCAACAGCCTAGAGGCTCAAGATGCTGCAACTTATTACTGTCAACAGTATGATGAAACACCTCCCACAGTGTTACAGACCAGAACATAAACCACTAGGGGATGCAGATGTGTGAGGCTTGACTGCCCCAGCTGCTCTTGCCACCTCCATCCGCTGAGAACATATCTGAGATGCACCCACTTTTTGAATGTGGCTAGAAGTTTTGGTAGAAGTGGCAGGAACAGCACTCTAACTCTCCTGCCCCTCTTCAGTGCCAGTGGCACAGACATGATGATGCCTCTTCTGATTTATATAGGACAGATGATTACACCTGAGGACTTTGGTTGGAGTTCTTTCAGCAAAAGAAAACCAAGTTTACATCTTGCAAGCAAGGATTTTTTTTGAATACATGGAATGTGAGTCTAAACTCTACCCTTTTAAAGGCTGGGGAGTGTGATACTAAGTGAAGCACTATTAGAAATAAGTGATGCCCTGGTGTTCCCACAGAAGCTTGAACATATCTGCCACTGGAGATACAGGCTGTAACCAAACCATGTGGCCTGTCTGTGATGCCCAGGGGTCGGTGTGCTGATGTTGCAAGCTGCCTGCAGCACCTCAGACGATTCTCAAGATCTTGCCTGTGGCCATGCATGGAGCTGGAGGAATCAGGCTCCCTGACTTCAGACTATACAACAAAGCTACAGTCATCAAGACAGTATGATGCTGGCACAAAAACATAAATATAGATCAATGGAACAGGATAGAAAGCCCAGAGGGAAACCCATGCACCTATGGGCAACTAATCTATGACAATGGAGGCAAGAATATACAATGGAGAAATGACAGTCTTTTCAATAAGTGGTGCTGCAAAAACTGGACAGCTACATGTAAAAGAATGAAATTAGAACACTCCCTAACACCATACACAAAAGTAAAGTCAAAATCGGTGAAAGACCTAAATGTAAGACTGAACACTATAAAACTCTTAGAGAAAGACATAGGAAGAACACTATTGGACATAAATCACAGCAAGACCTTTTTTGACCCACCTACTAGAGCAATGGAAATAAAAACAAAAATAAACAAATGGGACCTAATGAAACTTAAAAGCTTCTGGACAGCAAAGAAAACCATAAACAAGACGAAAAGACAACCCTCAGAATGGGAGAAAATATTTGCAAATGAATCAATAGACAAAGGATTAATCTCCAAAATATATAAACAGCTCATGCATCTCAATATTAAAGAAACAACCCAATTCAGAAATGGGGAGAAGACCTAAATAGACATTTCTCCAAAGAAGAGATATAGATGGCCAAGAAGCACATGAAAAGCTGCTCAACATCACTAATTATTAGAGAAATGCAAATCAGAACTATCATGAGGTATCACCTCACACCAGTTAGTGTGGGCATCATCAGAAAATCTATAAACAACAAATGCTGGAGAGGGTGTGGAGAAAAGGGAACCCTCTTGCCCTGTTGGTGGGAATGTAAACTGATACAGCCACTATGGAGAACAGTATGGAGGTTCTTTAAAAAACTAAAAATAGAACTACCATATGATCCAGCAATCCCACTACTGGGTATATACCCAGAGAAAACCATAATTCAAAATGACACATGCACCCCAGTGTTCATTGCAGCACTGTTTACAATAGCCAGGTCATGGAAGAAACCTAGATGCCCATCGACAGAAGAATGGATAAAGAAGTTTTGGTACATATGTACAATGGAATATTACTCAGCCATAAAAAGGAACAAAATTGAGTCATTTGTTGAGACATGGATGTATCTAGAGACTGTCATACAGAGTGAAGTAAGTCAGAAAGAGAAAAACAAATATCATATATTAACGGATGTATGTGGAACCTAGAAAAATGGTACAGGTAAACTGGTTTGCAGGGCAGAAGTTGAGACACAGATGTAGAGAACAAACGTATGGACACCAAGGGGGGAAAATGTGGTGGGGTGGGGATGGTGGTGTGCTGAGTTGGGCGATTGGGATTGACGTGTATACACTGATGTGTATAAAATTGATGACTAATAAGAACCTGCAGAATAAACAAACAAACAAACAAACAAAAAACAACTAATACGAAACTTTCTTTGGGTTATTTGTATGGAAATATGTTAATATAATGTAAATATATAAATGTAAATATAATTTTTAGGGGAACAGAATTCATTCAGTAAGAGTGCATAAAAACAATTCTTAATTTAATACTTGTTAAAAGAATTGTATAAAACTAGCTTTAATATTTATAATACCTTCTCCATTTCGCTTCATATTTGTTTGTTTGTTTTTTTCAGATGTTTATCTTTTGACTTCTTTCACTGCATGGTTAATTAAAGGGCTGGAGTCTTCAGGACAGCAGCCTGCTACCTAGGGGAAACCCCTATTTGTCTTGGTACCTTCAGAAGCCAGAAGTAAGACCCAGAATCTATTTGCTAGCATCATAAAAGAGACCAGGTCAAAGATAGCAAAAACTTAAAGAAATAGAATAAAATAAAAAGGTAAATAATATTTTGACTAGTGAGATATGGAACATAATGTACTTCTGCATGTCCTTCTACACCACGATTTTTCTCAGAAAATGATATTATTGCCATAAAGTTCTGAGTTTAAAGGTGAACATAATTTTTGCTCAGTTATCTTTTCAGCATGGTTTCAAAATCTTATTCTTGAGTATTTCCCAGAGAATATGCACACCAAACATTCTTGTGGAATCTTACTAGTTAATTGTCTAGTTAATTTGTTAATTTGTCTTCATGATCAATTAAGTCTGGCTTGGATTGCAATTACCCAAACTTGAATAGGACAACAAAGTCTACTCTTTCAACTTCTCCAAATTCTATTTTCAGGACAAAAGCAATTTGACGTTGGCACTATTTTTCTGGAGCCGTTCAATTCACCATGACCTGCACCGGGCTGACATGTGAGAACAGTCACATTGTTTTCCTATTTAATGAAAGCTGGCGTAACAGACTGACCCTCTGAGCAGTGGTAGCCTGGAACCATGTTCCCTATGGACCATTCTTAAATAAAGGCCCAGGAAGGTGTCAATGATAGACACAGGTTACCCTGAGACATTAACATAAAGGATCCATCATTGCTCTTCGCACAAACTGCGTCTTCTTTTGAACTGTAGACTCGGCTGTGGCTTCCAACACACAGGCAGTGGGAGCTTAGGTTCTCACACAGAGCTGACAAAAATCAGGAAATCCTGCAGGACCTGGTTCTACTTGATGGGAAAGTGTCAACAGGGGAAGAGTCCTTCTAAGCACCACTCAGAAAAATATATTATAAAATAATTCTTTTTTCATATTGTTCCATCATCTCAAGTGAAGTTTTTCATCAAAAAAATCCTTTGATTAGTCTGCCCTATATATTTATAATATATATGGCATATATATATTTTATATATATATGAAGAGAGACAGAGATAGAGATATAGATAGAATTATGATAGAATATGCACCAGACTGAAAAAACTGGTTTTCAGGTATTTCATTTCACTGTCTTAGGCATAAAATTCTTATACCTTTTCTTTTCTTTTCTTTTTGCACTACGCGGGCCTCTCACTGCCGTGGCAGCACAGGCTCCGGATGCGCAGGCTTAGCGGCCACGGCTCACGGGCCCAGCCGCTCTGTGGCATGTGGGATCTTCCCGGACCGGGGCACGAACCCGTGTCCCCTGCATCGGCAGGCAGGCTCTCAACCACTGCGCCACCAGGGAAGCCCTACCTTTCCTTATTGTCTTAAACTGAACTGTCAACTCTCTGAACAACAGACATATTTTTTCCCTGTCAGGCTTAAGTGCTCTTTGAAATTTCATTCACTAGGTGCCAGAAAAGACCAGTTCTAACACCTGTTTCTAACATTCTTGAACAGGTAACCTGGGAACTGCAGTTACCTGACAGCTCTTGAAACAGCTTAACTCTATGCAGTTATTTGGAGAAAGTTCTGATGGTCAGTACTAGTGGGGAAGGAGCTGTTCTCTTATCTAGATCAGCCTGGAAGAATCAGAGCAAGATGACTGTTCCCCTCCCAGATATTGACCCTGGACACACATGTCTTCACTTCAGGGTCTCGTATGCTTTCTTAGAGCCGCAGGCCACGTACACTGGGTTCTTGCAATCAATCCGGACTTTCACAGTGGAATTCTTCTTCCCACTATTCCAAGAAGTATGGATTTTAGATGTTCATTTTATTCCAAACACAGAAGGTCTTTATTTCACTTTGCTCAAAGTTGGGCCCCTCCCTCCCTCCCCCTGGCTCTTTCCACACAGCTGCCCCCCTCCCCCCCCCCAGGGGATTTGCATGTTGTTCCCGAGGGAGGACCTTCCCCTGCAAGTGTGAGATAAAAGCTCAGCTCCAGTCTTGCTCTGACTTATCAGGACTCATCAATTCCAGCTTCTGAAAATGGGGTTCCCTGCTCAGCTCCTTGGGCTGCTAATACTTTGCATCCCAGGTAAGGATGGAGGGGAGATGAGACTGAGGATGAGTTTGGAGGCAACACTGCTCACCGTGTGTGGTCTGTCTGCATGTTAGATGTGTATGAGTTGTCCTGCAGACTGGCATGGGATGTTTAGATCTGTGAGAGTGAGGAAGTTTCCAGAAGAAACAATTACCTGGTCTTTGTTCAGGACTGTGACAAGGGAAGTAGGGATGGTGTAGGTAATGTCTAGAGGCCTCTTTGCACTTCGCAGATGTCAGGTTCATTACTGTGACTGTACAGTTTTGTTGTATAGATGACAAGCACAGATAATGAGAGTAAAACAAAGTCGCATTTTAGATAAAATAAATAAGAATTGGAAATGATAAAAATGGCTGCTAATATTTTCATGGAACTTGGTACTTTTTGTCATGATTTTAGGATCCAGTGGGGACATTGTGATGACCCAGACTCCACTCTCCCTGACTGTCATCCCTGGAGAGACTGCCTCCATCTCCTGCAAGTCTAGTCAGAGCCTCGTACATAGTAATGGAAACACCTATCTGAGTTGGTTGCAACAGAAACCAGGCCAGTCTCCACAACAACTGATCTATAAGGTTTCTAACCGTGCCTCTGGGGTCTCAGATAGATTCAGTGGCAGTGGGTCAGGGACAGAGTTCACACTCAAAATCAGCAGAGTGGAGGCTGGGGACGCTGGAGTTTATTACTGTCATCAAGGTACAAAAACTCCTCCCACAGTGGTACAGCCCTGAACACAAACCTCCCCGCCTCCGGCTGCTCAGCTGCCCCAAGTGCACCTTCTCTGGGGAACTCACATTAGGTTCTCTGCGTCTGTATAAGAGGAAGATGTGGGAGATCTCAGGGGAATAGTTTGCAGCTGAGGGCTCTGGACCACGAGTGTCTCGGCTACATCTCAGGCACCAGCTGCACGGCCTGGTCCTGGCAGAAGCAGCAGGGGAAGGTAGGGGGTCCTGTGTCCTGTAGCAACCAGTTACGTGAAAGGGAGGCTGAGGGAAACGTCAACCTCATCCTCTCTGCCTTGTCTACGTTTGTCAATTAAACGCATCCAGTCCAATAATCAGACAAATGACACTAATACATGGCAACAAAAGTTCAACACGTTTGCAAATGCATAGTCTGGGGTATATTTTCCTCAGGATAATTTCTGGTAATATTGGTAAATTGGTATTTTCCCTCTTTTTCAACTTCCTACTTCTTTATACTTAGAAGACCTCCTCCTTTAACGTGTTCCAGAAAGTATTCTACACAAGCTGTCCTCAGGGAGACTATGAATGAGAATAATCGGTAAAAATGTTTAATCTTTGAATATTTAAATAGGCTCTTTGAAGTTCACAGAAAATAAAAGATCTCAATGCCAAAAGATTTTTTTTTTTTGCCTCTTTTTTCTGAGTGAAAAGGCTTGCAATTTCAAATGTGGGCTTTGACTATAAACAGCAAAAAATGAATAACGGAGGACATAAAGTTTACTGCATGTGCAACAGGAAAAACCTAGATATGACATGTCTCTTTTTACTCCCAAATTGAAAACAATATTGAGAATATTTCACCGAAATAGTATTTTAGATATGACAAATTTGGTAGTATATTGTCATAAGAAAAGTTTTCAAACAATAGATAAGTTCACATGACATAGTTATTAACTGAAAATAAACATGAAAAAATGTATTTTAGTTGGAAATGTACATAAAATGTATGCCTTGCGTAGATTTCATTTACAGTAGTGCCCTAAATGAAATCTGACCGCATAAGGGGTCCTGCCACTTAAGTGTCAGAACAGTGTGAAAGAATTACAAGGATGAATGGAGGAACAAAACAACATGATCTTAATTCTCGTTAAGAAAATGAAGTATTTCAGAGTTGATTGTCTATTCTAAGAAAATGGACTCCACGGCAAGTGTAGTGAAAATCCCAATGTGTCAATTGCATTAGGTTTCAAGGTGTATGGGAAAATATATAGAGAAGTAAGCAGACAGGAGCCTTCAAATTGAGGAATTTAAGACTCAATAAATTATTTGAAAATACTAGTTCATCGCTGAGTTGAAAGAGATTGTGGAATGCACTGGGAGAAAAAGGAAGCGAAAGTGGGAAGAGTAGGACTTAAACTTTTCCACAGTCATCTGATCCCTCATGAGACTGATAACACCCAGAGTTCCCAGGCTCAGAGAGGAGATAAAACCAAAACCAGCGCCAAGGCGGTGAGATAAGTAAAGGAGTCCTACAGAACACGAATACCCCAAATGGCTAGATTCTCAAAATGAAATGATCTCAAAAACAAAGGGGAATTTGGGGGGAATGATCGTCTGGATTTTTCCTGTGGTCTCCAGTGTCCCTCGGTTCAGATGTGCAGACACATTTCTCTCAGTCTCACAATATGTGGCCAAAAACTATCACTTCCTGAGTAGCAGAGCTAATTACCTGGGCAAAATAGTAAATACCCGGATTGCCTATCAGTCTATGGACATCTATTACCACACACCGATACAGCTTTAGACCATCCTACAGAATCTTCAGGTAGACATATACTTCTAGGAATAAGAAACTCTGTTACCGCAGGGCCCCAAATTGCATGACAGGAAGCAGACATTTCCCAAATTGGTCATTGTGTGTAATGATGAAAGAGCTTGCTATAAATTTCACCCTTGGCTCAAACCTATTCATTCTTGCTATCATGGTCACTTTTTCAAAATATACAGAATATCTTAATGGAGAGTTTCCTAAGTCTACAAGTTGTCACTCCTAAGCAGCCTCCTTTGTGTAATACTGCGTTTGGTAGGATTAATGGATGCTGTGATCAGATAGATGTCTATTGTTATATGACTTTTTTCACAAAGTAAGTTCCTTGATCCAGTGGCTTCTCCTGTGGGCAAACCACAGGCTCTGTGAATCCGTAGATAGTAACAGCAACTGAGGCTCTGTGGGTAGGGAAGGCTAATCTCTATCCAGATTGCAACTAATCCCAGGAGCAATGCATCTCACGGAGGAAGTGATTTGGGGTACAAAATACCACCATGTGGGTGCTGGTATTGATGCCTAATGCTGGGAACACTGATATCCAAAGATGACAGTATGAGATCTACACTGCTCGAGGTGGTGGACGTGGTGGACATGGGCTCATGCTGTTGGGCATCTGCACAGCCTCCACCCATGTCACCAGGGCTGCTCTGTTCATGGACACGCAGAGGAAATACTGTAGTAGTTGTGACAAAGTCTGGGGCTACTTAATCTGCTCAGGTATGTAAGAATCTTCTGGTGCTTGGTTGTTCGGAGTCTTGTCTGTGGTAGATGTTCTGCCGATATTTTTTTTTTGCGGTACGCGGGCCTCTCACGGTTGCGGCCTCTCCCGCTGCGGAGCACAGGCTCCGGACGCGCAGGCTCAGCGGCCATGGCTCACGGGCCCAGCCGCTCCGCGGCATGTGGGATCCTCCCGGACCGGGGCACAAACCCGTGTCCCCTGCATCGGCAGGCGGACCCTCAACCACTGCGCCACCAGGGAAGCCCCTCTGCAGACTTTTGACATAAAACAAAGTTACAATTACATCATGCCCACGTCCTTAGGTTTATCTACATTCCTTTTCCCCAGACTCCTAATCTCTGATCTGCCAATCTTCTCTTTGATTAACCAGCTACTTTGAAATCGCTGTAAACCCTTATCTCGGGCCAGTTCTCTATGCAGACTAAGATGATAACCAGGGGCACTGCTCATGTACCTGCTAGCTTAACATTTTATTTCAGACCCTGCCATTGATTGGGCTGTAGTGTGGGGACTGTACATCTTTGCTCAGACCAACACATGATACCGGCATAGCCATGGACAAAGCCTGGAGGTTTTTTTTTCCCCTATGGAATTAGCTGGTTTAACCACTCCCATGAAGCCAAAATATAAGCCGATGCAGAGGTGTTAGGGCAAGATTGGAAAGTGATATGGGGACCTGGGATACTTGTCCATGGAAATGAAGTGTGCCTGCTGAATTTGCTCAGGCCCAATCCTAAATGAACCATCTCCTTTCTAAGACTGACTGCGGTTGCGACCCACCCACCCTGATAATTTGATGAGTGTGAAATTACCAGGTTACAGTAGGAAGCTCAATCACACAGCTTCTTAATGTCCCATAGACACATCTACCAGAGGTCTGTGACATCCTGTGAGCTGATTTTTGAATAGTGTATAATATTATTTTTATTTTTTAAGGATGTCATGATCTTGCACTACAAGTCTACAAATCTAAGATGTGGGTTTATAATAGAGCTTTTCAGAGTGTGCTCACGATATCCTTATCTAATCCAAACGTAACCTGCACCAGGTGATGTGTTAGATCATTTGGTCCAAGCGATGGAGCTGCTCATATTGCTACCTGAACCTGATGCAGAGTCCTCTCCTGCTGTGGGCCTCCTGCGATCTGGAAGCCTTCTAACTATACCTGATCAATGGGATGCGGTAGTCACCCTACCTCCTAAGAATGTAATGTGCTCTCTCAACATTTCATGAGGCCTACGAACCTCTGTGCTTCACTTTCTGTGGCAGGAGACGCAAGGTGCGATGACTTGCTATCTATCTTGAGGAGCATATGCCATCCTGCCTCAGACCTCTGGACCCGAGCCATATTCACTGCTAGGGAAGGTCATGAATTTTTTAAGTATTTGCATTCCATCCTCTGACCTTGTATATTTACAAGTCACCAAGAGTTCTTGCAATTTCTTGATCATCGGGTTTACTTAAAATGTTTTGATCAGCAGGTAGTTTATAGTGCAACACGCTGCGGAACGTCCAGATGATCAACGTTTCTTTGGTCTACGTTGTAACAGAGAGCAAGACGGTTAACACTGTCCTTGGACAAGACTGAGGATATGAGCTGGTGTTCATTCTAGATGCAAGCAAACTATATCAGAGGACCACCTTAGATTGTGTGTCTTCACTCTGCCGTTCTGTCATGTAAATGATCAAGTATGGACAAAATTCTATTAAAATAATGGGTACAAAGTTTTAGTTATGCAAGATGACTGAGTTCTAGAGATGTGATCTAAAACACAGTGCCTATAGTCAAAATTTGTTAAGAGGGTAGATCACATGTTAAATATTCTTACCAAATGTACACATACACACAAACACACACCCACAGCTAACCGCAGTAACAACAAATAAAATGGATGCAAGGAAGCTTTTGAAGAATATTTAATATATTACATTTTTCCCTTTAGGTTGTTCTTTGCTTAACCATTTGTAACATTTTGTAGATTGTTGATACTGGAAAACTTGAAGAAATTAAACAGGTTATCTTATATCCAGCAGTGACCAAAGTGCAGTAAGAATGAATCTTAAGTCAACCTGTGTCTTAATGACCTCTAACAGAGAGATGCACTGTATCAATCACTGAGGAGTAGATCACCTATTCCAACGACCTCCTTTTACACATAAAGACAGAGAAACCAAGAGACCTGCACTCCTTGGAGATAAAAAAATTCACTATTATTTCTTCTCATTGTAAGATGAATCCTGAGGCCTCTTTCATGTCTGTGAGTGCCCTGAGAAATCATTGAATGGGATGTGTTTAGTCTCAATGATATTTGTGATCATGTGACTTTAAAAAAATTAAGTTGCCAGTGGAGACTTGTGCTCACCTAATTTGTAACATCCAGTAAAAGCTTCAAGAGAGAAAGTCACCATCAGCTGCAAAGTATCAACATATTAGTACCCACTTGAGCAGATACCAATGAAAATATGACAAGTCCCCAGTCTTCTCAAACCATACGTCCATCCGTCCCCTGGTATCCTTCTTTGGTGTCATTACAGTGAGCCTGAGACAAATTTCACCTCTGCAATCATTAGCCTAAAGGCTCAAAATGCACCGTATTATTACTACCAACAACATAAGAATTTGTATCTCAAAATGTGACAGCCCTGAACAAAGAGAGTCCACTGATTCAGTTATTCCTTCTTATCCAGGTTACCAATGTCTAACTGGGGAGATCTGGTGGAAAGCTCAGGGAAAGGGACTTAGAAATGTTGTTTATTCCCATCTCAGATGACAGTGGCTGGAACCATACATCCTTCTGTTTTTGCAAGATGTTATATATTTCCAGGTCAGATTAGGACAACTACTAGAAGCTATTTGGTGTGTACAATTAAGCATGCGAGAATGAAAACCTGTACTCATTACAAATATGTTTATGGGACATTCCAGGAAAACATGACAGCTAGTTTGGAACAGTCACAATAAACATGACCCTCTGTATACAACATGATCATCTATAGGATAAAAGGCAACTAAACATGAGTTGATGCACTATATAAAAGGGTGAGAATTTTATAATTTTATTTCAAGAGATCTTGATATACTTGTTTCTCATAAAAACAATTATGGATTTAAGATATAGATTTGAATTTTGCAGCAAACTGTAGCAAAAGGCAAGTTAAAAGGATAAGTCAGGGCTTCCCTGGTGGCGCAGTGGTTGAGAGTCCGCCTGCCAATGCAGGGGACACGGGTTCGTGCCCCGATCCGGGAAGATCCCACATGCCGCGGAGTGGCTGGGCCCGTGAGCCATGGCCGCTGAGCCTGCGCGTCCGGAGCCTGTGCTCAGCAGCGGGAGAGGCCGCAACAGTGAGAGGCCCGCGTACCGCAAAAAAAAAAAAAAAAAGGATAAGTCAAATGGAAGAATAATGTTTGAGGAGCATATCATTTTCTGTTCTTCATCCTCTGCTCCATTGGCAATTCTTCTGCCATAGTTCATCCCCCAATATTGTTAAATGCCATATCTGCTCAGTGAGGGTTTTATTTTTTCCCCTGAATCTGAAAATCTAACAGACAGTGAGGTAGATTCCTCAAATCAAATTATCTATATTGATGTTGACACTAAAAAGTACAGTTTTGCTTATTTAATACTTGAAATAAAGACAAAAATCTTATTTTAAGACTGGGTGTTAGTTTTGGTTGGTACTTATTTCTATACCCTCATTCTTAGGAGCTAAATCCCCATTGGGAAATGAAGTTCTGTCTCATCTATGTCTGTGCATAAAATGACTGAGCTTTCTGAAGCTATGGTTTTGGAGACAACATCTACCAATGTCCTCTACCAGAGTCTGCATTCCCCTGCCTGGGGTGGTGAAATATTATTGTGGCCCTTAACTCTATTCTTGAGATATATCAATTCCTTTTTTCTTCACTATTGAGTCTTAGGAAACACAGAGACGGTATGAAAGCTAGCTGTGTCTTTGTCATATTCTGCGATTTAGATTCTCTTTTCTTTTTTTAACATCTTTACTGGAGTATAATTGCTTTACAATAGTGTGTTAGTTTTTGCTTTATAACAAAGTGAATCAGTTATACATATATATATGTCCCCATATCTCTTCACTCTTGCATCTCCCTCCCTCCTACCCTCCCACTCTCCCTATCCCACCCCTCTAGGTGGTCACAAAGCACCGAGCTGATCTCCCTGTGCTATGCGGCTGCTTCCCACTAGCTATCTATTTTAATCCCGACTTGCCCCTAGGTTCTTCTGACCATTTTTTTTCTTTTTTTTTAGATTCCATATATACGCGTTAGCATACAGTATTTGTTTTTCTCTTTCTGACTTACTTCACTCTCTATGACAGTCTCTAGGTCCATCCATCTCACTAAAAATAACTCAGTTTCGTTCCTTTTTATGGCTCAGTAATATTCCATTGTATATATGTGCCACATCTTTTTCCATTCATCTGTTGATGGACACTTAGGTTGTTTCCATGTCCTGGCTATTGTAAATAGAGCTGCAATGAACATTTTGGTACATGACTCTTTTTGAATTATGGTTTTCTCAGGGTGTATGCCCAGTAGTGGGATTGCTGGGTCATATGGTAGTTCTATTTGTAGTTTTTTAAGGAACCTCCATACTGTTCTCCATAGTGGCTGTACCAATTCACATTCCCACCAGCAGTGCAAATATCTAGGAATAAACCTACCTAAGGAGACAAAAGACCTGTATGCAGAAAATTATAAGACACTGATGAAAGAAATTAAAGATGATACAAATAGATGGAGAGATATACCATGTTCTTGGATTGGAAGCATCAACATTGTGAAAATGACTCTACTACACAAAGCAATCTACAGATTCAACGCAATCCCTATAAAACTACCACTGGCATTTTTCACAGAACTAGAACAAAAAAATTCACAATTTGTATGGAAACACAAAAGACCCCAAATAGACAAAGCAATCTTGAGAACGAAAAATGGAGCTGGAGGAATCAGGCCCCCTGACTTCAGACTATACTACAAAGCTACAGTAATCAAGACAGTATGGTACTGGCACAAAAACAGAAATATAGATCAATGGAACAGGATAGAAAGCCCAGAGATAAACCCACACACATATGGTCACCTTATCTTTGATAAAGGAGGCAGGAATGTACAGTGGAGAAAGGAGAGCCTCTTCAATAAGTGGTGCTGGGAAAACTGGACAGGTACATGTAAAAGTATGAGATTAGATCACTCCCTAACACCATATACAAAAATAAGCTCAAAATGGATTAAAGACCTAAATGTAAGGCCAGAAACTATCAAACTCTTAGAGGAAGACATAGGCAGAACACTCTATGACATAGATCACAACAAGATCCTTTTTGACCCACCTCCTAGAGAAATGGAAATAAAAACAAAAATAAACAAATGGGACCTAATGAAATGTCAAAGCTTTTGCACAGCAAAGGAAACCGTAAACAAGACGAAAAGACAACCCTCAGAATGGGAGAAAATATTTGCAAATGAAGCAATTGACAAAGGATTAATCTCCAAAATTTACAAGCAGCTCATGCAGTTAAATATCAAAAAAACAAACAACCCAATCCAAAAATGGGCAGAAGACCTAAATAGACATCTCTCTAAAGAAGATATACAGATTGCCAACAAACACATGAAAGAATGCTCAACATCATTAATCATTAGAGAAATGCAAATCAAAACTACAACGAGATATCATCTCACACCGGTCAGAATGGCCACCATCAAAAAATCTACAAACAATAAATGCTGGAGAGGGTGTGGAGAAAAGGGAACCCTCTTGCACTGTTGGTGGGAATGTAAATTGATACAGCCACTATGGAGAACAGTATGGAGGTTCCTTAAAAAACTAAAAATAGAAATACCATGTGACCCAGTAATCCCACTACTGGGCATATACCCTGAGAAAACCATAATTCAAAAAGAGTCATGTACCACAATGTTCATTGCAGCACTGTTTACAATAGCCAGGACATGGAAGCAACCTAAGTGTCCATCAACAGATGAATGGATAAAGAAGACGTGGCACATAAATACAATGGAATATTACTCCGCCATAAAAAAAAAACATGAAATTGAGTTATTTGTAGTGAGGTAGATGGACCTAGAGTGTGTCATATAGGGTGAAGTAAGTCAGAAAGAGAAAGGCAAATACCGTATGCTAATACATATATGTGGAACCTAAAAAAATATATATATTGGTTCTGAAGAACCTAGGGGCAGGACAGGAATAAAGACGCAGACATAGAGAACAGACCTGAGGACACAGGAGGGGAAGGGTAAGCTGGGACAAAGTGAGAGAGTGGTATTGACATATATACACTACCAAATATAAAATAGATAGGTAGTGGGAAGCAGCCACTTAGCACAGGGAGACCAGCTCGGTGCTTTGTGACCACCTAGAGGGGTGGGATAGGGAGGGTGGGAGGGAGATGCAAGAAGGAGGAGATACAGGGATATAGGTATATGTATAGCTGATTCACTTTGTTATACAGCAGAAAGTAACACACCATCTTAAAGCAATTATACTCCAATAAAGATGTTTTTTAAAAAAAACTCAGTCAATATTCTTTGAGACTCTGCATTGAAAATTTTATGAACTGCTGTATCGCAAACTGCCGTTAGATGGCAGACATATGCTGAATAAACACAAGACATAATCCTGTTCTCAGAAATACTGAGAAGGTAAGTGACACTGTACCATTTTCAACAGGAGCCCCTAAGGCTTGAATAGCTTCTGGCGTGGTGGGAACACCTGGGGAGGAGCTGTCTTCTGCTGAGTGGTGGAGAAACCCTCCTAAATGCTCTGTGCTCTGTGGCTGGAAGCCCTGCCTTGTCCCTCCCCTCTGTGATGGCTGTGTCCCCAGTGCCCATCTCTACCCGCCTCAGGAAGCACCTCGGGAAAATGTGGACGCCAGCTTTTCTCCTCTTCCTCTTGCTGTTCTGACTCTGGTGAGGAAGGAGGACTCAGGCTTCAGCCTCAGTTTCTCTGCATTGAACATGCACATGCCCTTGAAGAGGAAGTTGTTAGTCTGTTATTTTCTGATCAGAAATGCATCAGATGGAATGATGAAGTTGTTAGTCTGTTATTTTCTGTTATTTTCTGATCAGAAATGCATCAGATGGAATGAGCTACCTACATGCTTCGTTTGCATATTGGGGATGTCAATGTTTGCTCTCCCACTGCGACGCCACTGGGGACACTGTGTGGACACCGTCTCCAGCCTTCCTCCCTGTGTCCCAGGAGAGAGAGGTCCCATCACCTGCAGGGCCAGCCAGAGAATTCACAGCGTCATGGCCTGACATTAGCAGAAAGTAGGACCAACCGCTGAGCTCCTGCACACTGACACTTACCCCTGGTCATAAGGCAGTGGGTCTGCACAGACATCACTCTCCTCACCAGCAAGAGAACTGCCTTCAGGAGTCCCGGGACACTCCTCCTGTCATCACTCTGAGCCCAAGCCTAACCCAGCTTTCTCTCCTAGAGTTCTTAAGCTTTCTGGGGCCATCTCAGGGGAATAAGGCTGGGCCAACCCCCTCTCCTCCTGACCCTCCCTTCCCACCTCCTCTATGGGCACCTCCAGTGCATCTCACCTTCATCACTGAGTGAAGCACTTTGGTGTGTTCTGTCGACCTCCTACTCTGAATTCACTGATTTTAATTCATCTTTATGTCATACACATGCATTCTCATCTTGAGATTTGAGGCCCTTGTTTCTCACATCCTGACCCATTGTTATCCTGTAGTTCTAATTCCACTCCATGAATCCTTGTGGAGGAGTCGTTGTTGGCAGGTTGAGGTTATTGGAAACCATAAAGTAAGATACAAATACTCAGATGCTAGCAATAAGGGACAGGGGAAGACCTGGCCCATTGAGAACAAGAGTCCTGGCAGCCATGAGAAGCAATGAACCCTGGGGCAGGGGGGACATCCCTCCTCACTCCGAGTCAGACCCAAGGCTGAGAACAGGCTTGAGTGTTCTCAAGTGGAGTGGTTTCGTTTGTGTGACTACACTTGCACCTGAGGTCACCTGTGCTGCTCTTAGGGAGGGAAGCCACCAGGGGAGGTTCTGCCTATGGGATGAGCTCTGGAAAGAAATATTTCTCCTCTTGAGTCCCTGGCACACTACATATCTCCCCCAGTGCCTACAGCTTCACAGGGTCCCCCAGACCTCCCTCGGATCACTCAGAGTCCTCAAAAATGAGCAGGTCCCTGATGACCCATCAGGAACGTGGGTGTGGGGTCCTGGGCTTCATCACCATCAGGCTCTGTAGTGGGGAAGTGGCCATAGAGCAATGAACTCACTGTTGATTTGAAAGGTTCATGCTCATTTTTCAAAATATAAAATCATTTTTATGACCACCTAGAGGGGTGGGGATAGGGAGGGTGGAGGGAGATGCAAGAGGGAGGAGATATGGGGATATATGTATATGTATAGCTGACTCACTTTGTTACACAGCAGAAACTAACACGCCATTGTAAAGCAATTATACTCCAATGAAGATGTTAAAAATATATATATAGAATCAATTTTATAATGCAATTTAGCTTATGGTAACTTAGCAAAACAAGGGAAAACAAGAAATGTGTCACACTTATATCAATTAGAGGATGTTGATTTATGTTACTAATGTATGTAACTTTAATTTGATTTAAAAGTCTCAGCCAAAATAAACTTTATTTCCTATAACTTAAAATGTTTATATATGCTGAGAATATAAAACATAGGAAAAAGAAATTGAAGATGATTCAAAGAAATAGAAAGATATCCCATGCTCTTGGATTGGAAGAACTGACATTGTTAAAATGGTCATACCACCCAAATCAATCTACAGATTTAATCCAATCTCTATCAAATTACCCATGATATTTTTCACAGGACTAGAACAAATAATCCTAAAATTTACATGGAACCACAAAACACCAAAATTACAAAGTAATCCTGAGGAAAAAGAACCTAGCTGGAGGTATAACCCTCCCAGACTTCAGACAATACTACAAAGTTACAGTAATCAAAACAGCATAGTATTGGCACAAAAACAGACCAATGGAACAGACTAGAGAGCTCAGAAAAAAACCCACACACCTACTGTCAATTAATCTTCAGCAAAGGAAGCAAGAATATTCAATGGAGAAAAGACAGTCTGTTCAGCAAGTGGTGTTGGGAAAGTTGGACAGCTCATCTAAACCAATGAAGTTAGAACACTCCCTCACAAAAATAAATTCAAAATGACTTAAAGCCCTAAATATAAGACATGGCACCATAAAACTCCTAGAAGAGATCATAAGGAAAACATTCTCTGATGTAAATTGTAGCAGTATTTTTTCAGATTAGTCTCTCAAGACAAAAGAAATAAAAGCAAAAGTAAACAAATGGGACCTAACCAAACTTACAACTTTTGCGCAGAAAGGAAACCATAAACAAAATGAAAACACTACCTACAGACTGGGAGAAAATACTTACAAACGATGTGACCAACAAGGGCTTAATTTCCAAATATACAAACAGTTCATACAACTCAATGTCAAAAAACTAACAATGCAATCAAAAAACTGGCAGAAGAACAAAATAGACACTTCTCCAAAGAAGACATACAAATGGCCAACAGGCACATGATAAGATGCTCAACATTGCTAATTATTAGAGAAATAGAAATCAAAACTACAAAGAGTTATCACCTCATACCAGTCAAACTGGCCATCATCAAAAAGTCTACAAATAGGAAGGAGCTTCAAGATGGTGGAAGAGTAAGACGTGGAGATCACCTCCCTACCCACAAATACATCACAAATACATCTACATGTGGAACAACTCCTACAGAACAGCTACTGAGTGCTGGCAGAAGACCTCAGACCTCCCAAAAGGCAAGACACTCCCCACGTACCTGCGTAGGGCAAAAGAAAAAACAGAGACAAAGAATAGGGACAGGACTGGCACCAGTGGGAGGGAGCTGTGAAGGAGGAAAGGTTTCCACACACTAGGAAGCCCCTTTGCGGGCGGAGACTGCGGGTGGCGGAGGGGGAAGCTTCGGAGCCACGGAGGAGAGCGCAGCAACAGGGGTGCGGAGGGCAAAGCAGAGAGTTTCCCGCTCAGAGGATCGGTGCCGACCGGGCTTCGGTTGATGGCAGGGAGAGGACTGCCTGCCTCAACACAGCCTGGAGGGGCAAGAGCCTTTTTCTTGCCTCTTTGTTTCCTGGTGCACGAGGAGAGGGGATTACGAGCGCTGCTTAGAGGAGCTCCAGAGACGGGTGCGAGCAGTGGCTATCAGCGCAGACCCCAGAGACGGGCATGAGACGCTAAGGCTGCTACTGCCGCCACCAAGAAGCCTGTGTGCGAGCACAGGTCACTATCCACATCCCCCTTCCGTGGAGCCTGTGCAGCCTGCCACTGCCAGGGTCCCGTGATCTAGGGACAACTTCCCCGGGAGAACGCACGGCGCGCCTCAGGCTGGTGCAACCTCACGCAGGCCTCTGCCGCCGCAGGCTCACCCCACATCTGTACCCCTCCCTCCTCCCGGCCTGAGTGAGCCAGAGCCCCCTAATCAGCTGCTCCTTTAACCCCATCCTGTCTGAGAGAAGAACAGACACCCTCAGGCGACCTACACGCAGAGGCGGGGCCAAATCCAAAGCTGAACCCTGGGAGCTGTGAGAACAAAGACAAAAAGGGAAATCTCTCCCAGCAGCCTCAGGAGCAGTGGATTAAACCTCCACAATCAACCTGATGTACCCTGCATCTGTGGAATACCTGAATAGACAACGAATCATCCCAAATTGAGGAGGTGGACTTTGGGAGCAACAATATATATATATATTTTTTTCCCTTTTTCTCCTTTTGTGAGTGTGTATGTGTATGCTTCTGTGTGTGATTTTGTCTGTATAGCTTTGCTTTTACCATATGTCCTAGGGTTCTGTCTGTTCGGGGTTTTTTTGTTTGTTTGGTTTTATTTTGTTTTTTTTAGTACACTTTTTGGCGCTTGTTATCATCGGTGGATTTGTTTTTTGGTTGGGTTGCTCTCTTCCTTCTTTCCTTCTTTTTTTCTTCTTTCTTTTATTACTTTTTAAAATTGTTTCTAATAATTATTCTTTATTTTAATAACTTTATTTTATTTTATCTTCTTCTTTCTTTGTTTCTTTTTTTTCCTCCATTTTATTCTGAGCTGTGTGGATGACAGGCTCTTGGTGCTCCAGCCAGGCGTCAGGGCTGTGCCTCTGAGGTGGGAGAGCCAAGTTCAGGACACTGGTCCACAAGAGACCTCCCAGCTCCACATAATATCAAATGGTGAAAATCTGGCAGAGATCTTCATCTCAATGCCAAGACCCAGGTCCACTCAACGACCAGCAAGCTACAGTGCTGGACACCCTATGCCAAACAACTAGCAAGACAGGAACACAACCCCACCCATTAGCAGACAGGCTGTGTAAAATCGTAATAAGGCCACAGACACCCCAAAACACACCACCAGATGTGTACCTGCCCACCAGAAAGACAAGATCCAGCCTCATCCACCAGAACACAGGCACTAGTCCCCTCCACCAGGAAGCCTACACAACCCACTGAACCAACCTTAGCCACTGGGGGCAGACACCAAAAACAATGCGAACTAAGAACCTGCAGCCTGTGAAAAGGAGACCACAAATACTGTAAGTTAAGCAAAATGAGAAGACAGAAAAACACACAGCAGATGAAGGAGCAAGGTAAAAACCCACCAGATGTAACAAATGAAGAGGAAATAGTCAGTCTACCTGAAAAAGAATTCAGAGTAATGATAGTAAAGATGATCCAAAATCTTAGAAATAGAATGGAGAAAATACAAGAAACGTTTAACAAGGACCTAGAAGAACTAAAGAGATGAACAACACAATAAATGAAATTAAAAAGACTCTAGATGGGATAAATAGCAGAATAACTGAGGCAGAAGAACGGATAAGTGACCTGGAAGATAAAATAGTGGAAACAACGTACTGCAGAGCAGAATAAAGAAAAAAGAATGAAAAGAATTGAGGACAGTCTCAGAGACCTCTGGGACAACATTAAATGCACCACCACTCGAATTATAGGGGTTCCAGAAGAAGAAGAGAAAAAGAAAGGGACTGAGAAAATATTTGAAGGGATTATAGTTGAAAACTTCCCTAATATGGGAAAGGAAATAGTTAATCAGGTCCAGGAAGCACAGAGAGTCCCATACAGGATAAATCCAAGGAGAAACACGACAAGACACATATTAATCAAACTATCAAAAATTAAATACAAAGAAAACATATTAAAAGCAGCAAGGGACAGGGCTTCCCTGGTGGCGCAGTGGTTGGGAGTCCGCCTGCCAATGCAGGGGACGCGGGTTTGTGCCCCGGTCCAGGAGGATCCCACATGCCGCGGAGCGGCTGGGCCCGTGAGCTGTGGCCACTGAGCCTACGGGTCCGGAGCCTGTGCTCCGCAACGGGAGAGGCCACGACAGTGAGAGGCCCGCGTACCGCAAAAAACAAAACAAAACAAAACAAAATAAAAAAAGCAGCAAGGGAAAAACAACAAATAACACACAAGGGAATCCCCATAAGGTTAACAGCTGATCTTTCAGCAGACACTCTACAAGCCAGAAGGGAGTGGCAGGACATAGTTAAAGTGATGAAGGGGAAAAAGCTACAACCAAGATTACTCTACCCAGCAAGGGTCTCATTCAGATTTGACAGAGAAATTAAAACCTTTACAGACAAGCAAAAGCTAAGAGAATTCAGCACCACCAAACCAGCTTTACAACAAATGCTAAAGGAATTACTCTAGGCAGGAAACACAAGAGAAGGAAAAGACCTACAATAACAAACCCGAAACAATTAAGAAAATGGTAATAGGAACATACATACATATGGATAATTACCTTAAATGTAAATGGATTAAATGCTCTACCCAAAACACACAGACTGGCTGAATGGATACAAAAACAGACCCATATATAGGCTGTCTACAAGAGACTCACTTCAGACCTAGGGACACATACAGACTGAAAGTGAGGGGATTGAAAAAGATATTCCATGCAAATGGAAACAAAAAGAAAGCTGGAGTAGCAATTCTCATATCAGGCAAAATAGACTTTAAAACAAAGACTATTACAAGACACAAAGAAGGACACTACATAATGATCAAAGGATCAATCCAAGAAAAATATATAACAATTGTAAATATTTATGCACCCAACATAAGAGCACCCCAATACATAAGGCAAATACTACCAGCCATTAAAGGGGAAATCGACAGTAACACATTCAGAGTAGGGGACTTTAACACCCCACTTTCACCAATGGACAGATCATCGAAAATCAAGGTAAATAAGGAAACACAAGCTTTAAATGATACATTAAACAAGATGGACTCAATTAATATTTATAGGATATTCCATCCAAAAACAACAGAATACACTTTCTTCTCAAGTGCTCATGGAACATTCTCCAGGATAGATCATATCTTGGGTCACCAATCAAGCCTTAGTAAATTTTAGAAAATTGAAATCGTATCAAGTATCTTTTCCAACCACAATGCTATGAGTCTAGATATCAATTACAGGAAAAATTCTGTAAGAATACAAACGCATGGAGGCTAAACAATACACTATTTAATAACCAAGAGATCATGGAAGAAATCAAAGAGGAAATAAAAAAATACCTAGAAACAAATGACAATGAAAACACGACGACCCAAAACCTACGGGATGCAGCAAAAGCAGTTCTAAGAGGGAAGTTTATAGCAACACAATCCTACCTTAAGAAACAAGAAACATCTCAAATAAACAACCTAATCTTACACCGAAAGCAATTAGAGAAAGAAGAACCAAAAAAACCCAAAGTTAGCAGAAGGAAATAATCATAAAGATCAGATCAGAAATAAATGAAAAAGAAATGAAGGAAACGATAGCAAACATAAATAAAACTAAAATCTGGTTCTTGAGAAGATAAACAAAATTGATAAAGCATTAGCCAGACTCATCAAGAAAAAAAGGGAGAAGACTCAAATCAATAGAATTAGAAATGAAAAAGGAGAAGTAACAACTGACACTGCAGAAATACAAAAGATCATGAGAGATTACCACAAGCAACTCTATGCTGATAAAATGGACAATCTGGAAGAAATGGACAAATTCTTAGAAATGCACAACCTGCCAAGACTGAATCAGGAAGAAATAGAAAATATGAAGAGACCAGTCACAAGCACTGAAATTGAAACTGTGATTAAAAATCTTCCAACAAGCAAAAGCCCAGGACCAGATGGCTTCACAGGCGAATTCTATCAAACATTTAGGGAAGAGCTAACACCTATCCTTCTCAAACTCTTCCAAAATATAGCAGAGGGAGGAACACACCCAAACTCATTCTACAAGGCCACCATCACACTGATACCAAAACCAGACAAAGATGTCACAAAGAAAGAAAACTACAGGCCAATATCACTGATGAACATAGATGCCAAAATCCTCAACAAAATACTAGCAAACAGAATCCAACAGCATATTAAAAGGATCATACACACACAGCAAAAGAAACCATAAACAAGATAAAAAGACAACCCTCAGAATGGGAGAAAATACTTTCAAATGAAGCAACTGACAAAGGATTAATCTCCAAAATTTACAAGCAGCTCATGCAGCTCAATATCAAAAAAACAAACAACCCAATCCAAAAATGGGCAGAAGACCTAAATAGACATTTCTCCAAGGAAGATATACAGATTGCCAACAAACACATGAAAGAATGCTCAACATCATTAACCATTCGAGAAATGCAAATCAAAACTACAATGAGATATCATCTCACACCAGTTAGAATGGCCATGATCAAAAAATCTACAAACAATAAATGCTGGAGAGGGTGTGGAGAAAAGGGAACCCTCCTCTTGCACTGTTGTTGGGAATGTAAATGATACAGCCACTATGGAGAAGAATATGGAGGTTCCTTAAAATATTAAAAATAGAACTACCATACCACCTATCCCACTACTGGGCATATACCCTCAAAAAGCCATAATTCAAAAAGAGTCATTTACCACAATGTTCACTGCAGCTATATTTACAATAGACAGGACATGGAGGCAACCTACGTGTCCATCAACAGATGAATCGATAAAGGAGATGTGGCACATACATACAATGGAATATTACTCAGCCATAAAAAGGAACGAAATTTGTAGTGAGGTGGATGGACCTAGAGTATGTCATTCAGAGTGAAGTAAGTCAGAAAGAGAAAAACAAATACCATATGCTATCACATATATATGGAATCTAAAAAACAAAAAAAAAAGTCATGAGGAACCTAGGGGCAAGATGGGAATAAAGATGCAGACCTACTAGAGAATGGACTTGAGGATATGGGGAGGGGGAAGGGTAAGCTTGGACAAAGTGAGAGAGTGGCATGGACATATATACACTACCAAACGTAAGATAGATAGCTAGTAGGAAGCAGCCGCATAGCACAGGGAGATCAGCTCGGTGCTCTGTGACCACCTAGAGGGGTGGGATAGGGAGGGTGGGAGGGAGGGAGATGCAAGAGGGTAGAGATATGGGGATATGTATATGTATAACTGATTCACTTTGTTATAAAGCAGAAACTAACACACCATTGTAAAGCAATTATACTCCAATAAAGATGTTTAAAAAAAAGTCTACAAACAATAACTTCTGGAGGGGGTGTGGAGAAAAGGGAACCCTCCTACACTGTCGATGGGAATGTAAATTGATGCAACCACTATGGAAAATAGTATAAAGTTCCTTAAAATAAAAATACAGTTACGATATGATACAGCAGTCACACTCCTGGGCATATATCCAGAAAAGACGAAAACTCTAATTTGAAAAGATACATGCACCCCAATGTTCACTGCAACACTATTTATAATAGCCAAGACATGGAAGCATCCTAAGTGTCTATCAACAGATGAGTGGATAAAGATGATGTGGGATATATATAGATAGATATACATATAGATATAGATGAAGGAATATTACTCAGCCATGAAAAAGAACAAAATATTGCCATTTGCAGCAACACGCGTGGACCTAGAGATTATAATACTAAATGAAGTAAGTCAGAGAAATACAAATGTTATATGATGCCACTTGTATGTGGAATCTAAAAAATAACACAAATGAAATTTGCAAAACAGAAACAGACTGACAGAAATAGAAAACAAACTAATGGTTACCAAAGGGGAAAGAGGTGGGGGAGAGATAAATTAAGACTATGGGATAAAGAGATACATGAGGATCTTAAAACAGGGAAATTATCCTGGATTATCTCTGGTTTACCCCTGCTGGTGAGTCCTTGTTCACTCAGGCTGGGGCTATTGACATTTGATAGGTCCTATAGATAAAAATATTGAAAACTTTAGCCCTTGCTTTCAAGGAAGACACTGCCTTTTGGGGAAGATGATCCCTTAGATATACAAATGATTACAGTATAACTGATTTAGGCTGTGGTTATAGGTAGACAAAAGGGACTGTAGTGGAAAAAGGATGGAACACTGCACAAAAGAGACTCTGCACGAGGAAAGTTTTTACAGAGGAAAAGGGATTTTCATGGGTGTAAGATGGGGACGAGTATTTCTTTTCCCCGGGAAGAGGTTGGGGCAGCATCTCACTGCTGTTATGAAGTCTCACTTTAGGGATGTCCCTTCCCTAGGGCATCACAGAAATATTCTTCACTCTTGCAAGGAAGCCAAGTAGAGGGAGGCCCTACCCTTCTTTCCAAGAACCTCAGCACCCTCGAAGAGTCACACTGAGTTCTTTTTCTCATGTCTCTGTTTTCTAGACTATGACCTACTTTAGGGAAAGGCTGACTCAACTTTGGATGCTGAAGAGTTCCAAAATTTAAATGGTTGAGAATCTGTGTTTCCAGTGGGCATGCCAGCTCTCACATGGGCAATGACCATGGCGGGGGGTGGGAATCCAGGAAGGGACAATTTTTAATTAAAAAGTGCAGTGTATATATATATATATATATATATATATATATATATATATATATATTCCATTTTATATACAACATATTCCATTTTATATATTATATATATAATATGTGGAAGGAGGAAAACCTGCCATTTGCAACAACAGGGATGGACCTCGAGCACATTATGCTCAATGAGGTAAGTCAAAAAGAGAAAGACAAGTACTGTATGATATCACTTATATGTGGCACCTAAAACAGTTAAACTTGTAAGAAAGGGATGATCAATCAGGAGTTTTCACCAGGCCACATATACTTGTGCAAACCCAGCCTGCGCCCTCTGCTCCTGTCTCCCACAGAGCTCGTCCCATTTTCCTGCAGAGCAGTGAGGTTGCTTCCGTCACACATAACACATCACTCAGGTCCTGGTCCTGCCGCAACAGGATCAACAGGGCTGGGTATGGAGCTGATGCTCTGCTGACCACTGGCAGGGCTGCCGCAGAGAAGGCTACTGGGTCTGTCTGCAGCTCGATGCTGGCTCTGTCTGCTCCAAGGCTCTGGCACCTGCATGGACTATTCCGTGGAGGTCAGGGTGACATCAGTGAGCTGTCACCTCCATGACCACACAGGGCCACGCAGAACTCCTCCCACTCTCAGACCCCAGGCTCATTTTTTCCATTAAAATCGATCTCAACCTGCTGATTCCTTTCCTTGGTCACTAAAGATGCTTTTGTAGAATCAGCAGAAGTCCCTACCTACAGTGAGGAAAGAACATTCCAGTTCAAAATGCTTCCTTGAATTCCTGAGGATTCCACATGAGCAGTAATGGGATTGTTCAGCCTGCTTGTTTGCCCAGGTCTCATGTTCTCTGGGAACACGTAGTTCTAAAGTCAAAACGGTCAGAGTGACCACAGGACTGTGTCCTGTCCCTGGGGAACTGCCTACCACCTCATTTCCCTGCTGTGTTCGGTTCACCCCTTATGGTAACTGACAGGGTCCTCCCAAGGAAGGTTGCCAACAGACAGATAGACCCACAGAAAGAAACAAGGGGCCCAGACTAAACCAGACAGGCAGGCGTGCTCCGTGAAGGTGCAGAAGACTAAAGGAGATTGCTGACATCCCACCTCACTCCCATAATCATCACTCAGTCTTGTCCATGAGAACCCCAGAGCTACAAACTTGTCCCAAAGACCTGAAAACAGTACAGAGGACTTGATCCGAGACCCTGGGACTCCCCAGCTCACAACACACAGGAGAGAACCCGAGGGCCCCACTGTGGTCTCTGAGGGCAGCAGAACACCATCCTTCCTCTGGAGACGTGGGCTGGACAGGCTCCTGCATCGTTAGGTCAGCAACATGTACCCATATGCTGTCAGTATGTGGCTTCCCATATTAACGTTTTCCTTCAGCAACAACTTAATTTTAATTGCCAGTCTTTGTCGGTAGTGGTTGTGTAAATTTGGAAATACATTCTCTGTGATGAAGCCTGGAGGACTTGGCTTTCCTGTGATATCTGATTGGCTGGTTTGGTCTTCAATCAAGGGTAAATTTGGAAACTGGTTAGAGCAGAAAGTAAAACAAGCCCCCATTTCTGTAAGAATAGACCCTTGAGTGACCACTCTGCAGGCATCTGGCAGGCTCTGAAGTGAGCTCTGTCCCAGCCTCTGGAGAGGAGCCTGTGAATGGGGCAGCCTCACTGGTACCGCCCAGTCCAGCCTAAGAGTCTTTGGGACCAGAGGCACCTCCCTCACCTCCAAGTCCTCCTGCAGCTGTAGGTGCAGTAAGCCTGCTGCCCTCAGAGGGCTCTAGAGAAGAGCTCTGGTCAGGCCATCAGACATGCAAATCAACTCCAAGGAAGCCTGTGTTTATTTAGTCCCAGGGCTCAGCCTCAATTCCAAAGCAATACTATCTCCTGCCCTTCGGTACAGAAGCAACGGATTCCAGGGACACTCCAAGATGAGCTCCCAGACCCAGCTCCTCTGTCTCCTGGTGATGGGTTTTCAGGGTAAGCATGTTTCCCACTGCAGATTCTGAGCTAGAACTTTAGCCCTTGACAAAGAGATCACGTGCTCATAGGGCTTTAGAAATTACAATGCAATATGTAGAGTTGTGTTTTTTTTGTTTCTTTTGTTTTTATTTATTTTTGGCTGTGTTGGGTCTTCGTTTCTGTGCGAGGGCTTTCTCTAGTTGCGGCGAGCGGGGACCACTCTTCATCGCGGTGCGCGGGCCTCTCACTATCTCAACCTCTCTTGTTGCGGAGCACAGGCTTCAGACGCTCAGACTCAGTAGTTGGGGGTCACGGGCCCAGTTGCTCCGCGGCACGTGGGATCTTCCCAGACCAGGGCTCGAACCCGTGTCCCCTGCATTGGCAGGCAGATTCTCAACCACTGCGCCACCAGGGAAGCTCCCTGTAGAGTTGTTTTGACTTAACTCTTATTAGCATCCAAGGCAGAGTCCAAGGTTGACCATGAGGCAGAGGCACAAAGAACCTGGAACCTGTCCTCTTCCCCTGAGGACGATGGAGCCCTCTGTCCATGCCCCCTCCCCATGTCCACCCTCTCCTTAGAGGTGCACCAGGGACCCATTTAGACCAGAATGAATGGACTCATCCCTCAGCCCCTGAGGATGGGACTGTCCCATGTTCTGTCACCTTTCACAGCTTGCCCTTGTCCTGAGGACATAGCAATAGCCACTTCGATGTGGATTCTGAGTCTTTGAGAAAAGTAACACTTTGCGTTGCCTTGGTGGGGTGTCCTTACAGGCTGCTGGGGACAGATCACACTGACCCAGACTCCAGAGACCCTGGCAGCATCTCAAGGAAGCTTTGTCTCCATGACATGTAAGAGCAGCGTGGAGGTAGGTACCTCCATGGCCTGGTACCAACAGAAACCCAAGGAGCCTCCCAGGCTGCTCATCTTTGGAGCTTCTGCCCGGGCCTCAGGAACCCCGTCCAGGTTCCAAGGAAGTGGCTCTGGCTTTGACTTCTCCCTCGTCATCCATGGAGTCGAAGCTGAAGATGTTGGGGTGTATTACTGTCAGCAGCACATCAGCCCACCTCTCACAGTGACAGGCCCTCAAATAAAAATATCCTTTCTGGTCTAATGATGCCCACTTGGTGAAAAGACACCTGCTTCCTGCAAGAAGCCGCAATGTGAGATGTAAGATGTCCATATTTTAGATGCCCATGTTCTCAGAGTCTAAGTTTCTGTGCTGGGTGAAGCAGGGGCATGCTGAGACATTACCTCACATTTAAACTGGATCTACATAGGGGAAAGGGTAGAGGAGACTGGAGCCAAGCTGTGATCCAGACAGAAGCTTTAAATGGATTTTGTTGTTATTTCCGTTATCAACTGCAGCATAAAAGAACACCCCCCAAATCACAGCTTCAAAAAGCAACAGTTTATTATTTCTCGTGATTCTGTGGGCTGGCTGGGTGCTTTCTCTGCTGCTTTGCCAGGGGTTCACCCATGCTGCTGCAGTCAGCTGAAGGTCACCCGGGCTGAAAGGCCCAAGCTGTTCTCAGCCACAAGTCTGCCTATTGGTTCTGGTTGATGAGTGGGGAGTAGCTGAAGGTCACCCGGGCTGAAAGGTCCAAGCTGTTCTCAGCCACAAGTCTGCTTATTGGTTCTGGTTGATGAGTGGGGAGTCTTGGTTTTTCCCTTAGGCACATGTTAAGGGAAGTGGAGGTTGGTGAGAGACCTGCACCTCAGGTGCAGGCTCTAAACAGTGAATTGACTATAGAGAATTTTAAATGAATAATAATGCTACTTTTTATTATCACTGTGCACAGAAAATTCTGAACAATTCTCCTCCCCGCAGGAAGGACCAGTCCCACTCCCCTAGCCGTCCTTGTCATGCCACTGGATGGCCTCCTCACATGTCTGGTGGTCAGTGCCGGCTGTTTGCCCAGAGCCTCAGTTTTCCTCCATGTGACCTCTCATCCTCTAATAGGCTACATCTTCTTTCTTACATTCAAGAGGTGACATGGAAGCTGCAACACTATTTGAGACCCGCTATCCAGAACTGGCACAGGGTTCTTTGAACCACATTCTGTTTGTCAAAGTAAGACCCAAACCCAACTTGATTCAAGGCTGGGTGAAACAGACTGCAGTCTTCATTGCAGAAACATGCAGCAATGTTTTTCTGATCTACCATAACTGTCTGAGTTATACATTTAAGGACGACAAAGAAGAATGGCTGCAATATTTATCAAATGCTTATTATGTTCCAAGAACTGAGCTAAGTCTTGGCATGAGAAGGATGTTTTATTCCCATCGTCCAGTAGAAAACGCGGTGGCAGAGAGAGGTTATAAAATGTGTTCAAGGTCATCCAGAAAGTAAGGACAGATTCTAATCAGAAAAGCTGATTCACAGAAGGGAGTGAGTATTATGAGAACACAGAAGGATTCTGTGTAGGTAGCTGATTGGAAAGATTCTGTGAGAGGCAAGGACACTGGTACTAGGCAAGGCTCCACATGTAACTTGCTGAGGACAGGGTTTGGGATCTCTTAATACCTTTTTTTTTTTTTTTTTTACATCTTTGTTGGAGTATAATTGCTTTACAACGATGTGTTAGTTTCCGCTGTGCAACAGCGAATCAGCTATATGTATACATATATCCCTATATCCCCTCCCTCTTGCGTCTCCCTCCCTCCCACCCTCCCTATCCCACCCCTCTAGGTGGTCGCAAAGCCCCGAGCTGATCTCCCTGTGCTGTGCAGCAGCTTCCCACTAGCCATCCATTTTACATTTGGTAGTGTATATATGTCAATGCTACTCTCTCACTTCGTCCCAGCTTCCCCTTCCCCTCCTGTGCCCTCCAGTCTGTTCTCTACATCTGCGTCTTTATTCCTGCCCTGCCACTGGTCACCAGGTTCATCAGTACTCTTTTCTTTAGATTCCATATATAGGCATTAGCATATGGTTCTTAATACCTTTTTGTACCTTCATTGACAGTTCTGAAACTAATCAGTGTGACTAACTAAGATGACATTTGATCACTTAGAACCAGAGGGAAAATGTGATATTTTATTTTATTAAGATGATGACAAAAAAAAACCCAACAACAACAAGAAAATAACATACAAGCAATAGAGAAAACACTAGACTGAGGCCTTTTGATCAGAGATTAAGACTCTTAGTAAGGAGTAAATTGACCTTCTCTTTGCAGAAGACAGAGAAAACCAGGAAAGGAGATGTGAAACAAAGGTACAATCTTGGTTCCTCAAAGGAAACCTAAGAGGAAATGATGATCCTTTTTCCTGAGTGCCAACAGGCAGAAGGAATATTCTCATTCAAAAATAAATAATTAAGAGTGATTATAGTTACAGCATACTCAACACAGTAGGCTGGGAATCCTGGAGCAAAGAGAAGTGAACAAGTAATCCCAGATCTCCGATATATCCCAAATCTGACCACCCCTGATCACCTCCACCTTCACGGCCCATCCTGGTGCAAGCTTCCACCATCTTTTACCTGGACAAGGGCCACACCCTCCCCAAAGATCAACATGTCTATTCTCAAGGCAGCAGCCAGGGCAATCTTTTAAAAGGTGAGTTAAGCTTGTCCTCTGTTCCAAATCTTGCACTAGATTCTACTTCACACAGAGGAAAAGCTCAAATCCTTACAACGCCTATCAGGTTCCCGCTGACCAGGACCCTCCCTGTTACTTCTCAGACCCCGTCTCCTATGGCTCTGTCCACTGACTCACTGAGCGTCAGCCTCACTGGCCACCTGGCTCTGCCTTGAACAAGCCACACACAGTCCTGCCCTTGGACCTCTGGTCTCACTGGTCCCTCTGACAGCAAAACTTTTCCTCCAAACACGCGTTGTGTTAACACCTCATCTGTCAGTTCAGCCCAAAGCTTCCCTTCTCAACGATCACCCCAATCCTGCATGAATAGTACATCCTGCTCCACACTTTTGTTCAAAGCACTTCTCAACTTTACTTATTTCTTTTTTTACATTTTTGGTCACACCCTGTGGCTTGCAGGATCTTAGTTCTCCGGCCAGGGATTCCACCCTTGCCCTTGACAGTGAAAACTTAGAGTCCTAACCACTGGACTGCCAGGGAATTCCCAAGTTTATTTATCTCTTTTTGATGTTTGCCCTTTAGAGTCTGATTTTCTCTGGTAGAATTTCAGCTCCACAGGGTCAGGGACATTTGTTTCCTGGGAGCATTGACGTATCTCAGCGTTACACAAGAGTACGTGGCATATTCAAGGTGCTCAATAAACATCGTTGCATGAAGGTGGTACATTCTCATTAAGAAGAAAAATGACCACAAAGAAAGTAAAAGCATCCCCTCTGAGACAGTGTATCATTAAGGTATTAAATTTGTGCTGTGCTATTGCACTAAAGTAAGCAAGAAACAGAGTAGCTAAGGAAAAGCCCATGCATCTGATACCAGGCAACCTGGTATGTCCAGAGTAAGCTAGAGTGAGGATTTCACAGGTGATATAAAAGCACACGAAAGGGCTTTCTTGGTGGCGCAGTGGTTGAGAGTCTGCCTGCCGATGCAGGGGACACGGGTTTGTGCCCTGGTCCGCGAAGATCCCACATGCCGCGGAGCGGCGGGGCCCGGGAGCCGTGGCCGCTGAGCCTGCGCGAGCAAAAAAAAAAAAAAACAGGTTGTGAATTTAGTCCTTTCATGTACTTTTTTTTTTGCGGTATGCGGGCCTCTCACCGCCGCGGCCCCTCCCGTTGCGGAGCACAGGCTCCGGACGCGCAGGCCCAGCGGTCATGGCCCACGGGCCCAGCCGCTCCGAGGCATGTGGGATCCTCCCGGATCAGGGCATGAACCCGTGTCCCCTGCATTGGCAGGCGGACTCTCAACCACTGCGCCACCAGGGAAGCCCTATATGACATTATTAATGGAAAGACGAGATAATAAAAAGGTCAGTGGTTGCCAGAGATTGGGTGCAGTGGGGGACAAATGAATAGGCAGAACACAGGGATTTTTCAGGGCTATGAAAATACTCTGTATAATATTAAAATGATGTATAACATTTCATTATACATTTGTCCAAACCCACAGAATGTACAACACCAAGAGTGAACTCTAAGGTAAATTATGGACTTTCAATGATCTTGATGTGTCAGTGTAGGTCCATCAATTGTAAGATGTACCACTTTAGTGAGTGATGTTGATAATGGGGGCGGCTGTACATGTGTTGGGCTGGGGGCATATGCGGAATCTCCTTACCTTCCTGTCAATTATTCGACCAATATATTTTAAGCGTCATTTATGTTGGTGGTGTGGCAGTAATTTGTTCCTTTTCACTGCAGAATATCTTATATATGAATATATCAAAATTAATTTATTCATTCTTTAATTAAGGAGTTGTTTTCAGCTTTTATGAATATAGTTGTTTTTGGAATATTCTTTCAATGTCTTTTGTGGACTTATGTACTCATTTCCCTTGGGTACGTTCCTAAGAGTGGAAGTGCCAAGTCATAGGATTGGGATGGGTTTGGTAAAATTGCAAAATAGTTTTCCAAAATGGTGAACATATTAAAATCCATCAACCATGTATAAAAGTTCCAGTTGTTGCAATCTTTTCCAATATGAGGTATTGTCAAACTTTTTTTAAAAATCTGTATTGGTAAACCTGAAGTGATGTTGTATTTAAAATTTATATTTCCATGATGACCAATCATGTTGAATGACTCTTTATACATCTACCTATACATGTTTATACATATTTATGTAATATGAATCATATATAATATATAAATTATATATCATTTGAAATTCTTAATTATAAAGCACTCTATTATCTCTTTTGTTCTCTTGTGTTTGCTACATGTGTTTATGTGTGTGTTCTGTTTAATAAATTTTTGCCTACCTTTAGGGCCTAAAGATATCTTCCTATACTTTCTTCTAGAAGCATCAGTATTTTACCTCTCACATGAAGACTACACTCTAATTCATATTTTTGCCTGGTATTAGATGGGTCAGAATTTCATTCAAATTTCTCATGGGATTTACATGTCCATATCTAATAGCTCCTCACCACTTATTGTGAAACAAAAACAAACAAACAAAAAACAAACAAGCAGTTCAATATCAAAAAAAAAAGAATAACCCAATCAAAAAATGGGCAGAAGATCTAAATAGACATTTCTCCAAAGAAGACATACAGATGGCCAAAAAGCACATGAAAAGATGCTCAACATCACTTATTATTAGAGAAATGCCAATCAAAACAATAGTGTGGTATCACCTCACGCTGGTCAGAATGGCCATCATCAAAAAATCTACAAACAATGGATAAGAGTGTTATCAGAGGAGGAGGAACCAAGATGGCAGAGTAGAAGGACGTGCTCTCACTCCCTCTTGTGAGAACACCAGAATCACAACTAGCTGCTGGACAATCATTGACAGGAAGACACTGGAACTCACCAAAAAAGATACCCCACATCCAAAGACAAAGGAGAAGCCACAATGAGACGGTAGGAGGGTAGCAATCACAGTAAAATCAAATCCCATAACTGCTGGGTGGGTGACTCACAGACTGGCGAACACTTATACCACAGAAGTCCACCCACTGGAGTGAAGGTCCTGAGCCCCACATCAGGCTTCCCAACCGGTGGGTCCGGCAATGGGAGGAGGAATTCCTAGAGAATCAGACTTTGAAGCTAGTGGGAATTGATTGCAGGACTTCGACAGGACTGGGGGAAGCAGAGACTCCACTCTTGGAGGGCACACACAAAGTAGTGTGCACATCGAGACCCAGAGGAAGGAGCAGTGACCCCGGGGGAGACTGAACCAGACCTACCTGCTAGTGTTGGAGGGTCTCCTGCAGAGGCGGGGGGTGGCTCTGTTTCACCGTGGGGACAAGGACACTGGCAGCAGAAGTTCTGGGAAGTACTCCTTGGCGTGAGCCCTCCCAGAGTCTGTCATTAGCCCCACCAAAGAGCCCAGGTAGGCTCCAGTGTTGGATCGCCTCGGGCCAAACAACCAACAGGGAGGGAATCCAGCCCCAACAGTCAAGTGGATTAAAGCTTTACTAAGCTGTTCCCACCAGAGCAACAGTCAGCTCTACCCACCACCAGTCCCTCTCATCAAGCCTCTTAGATAGCCTCATCAACCAGAGGGCAGACAGCAGAAGCAAGAAGAACTACAGTCCTGCAGCCTGTGGAACAAAAACCACATTCACAGAAAGACAGACAAGATGAAAAGGCAGAGAGCTATATACCAGATGAAGGAACAAGATAAAACCCCAGAAAAACAACTAAATGAAGTGGAGAAAACAATTACAGAAAAAGAATTCAGAATAATGATAGTGAAGATGATCCAGGACCTCAGAAAAAGAATGGAGGCAAAGATCGAGAAGATGCAAGAAATGTTTAACAAAGACCTAGAAGAATTAAAGAACAAACAAACAGGGAGGAACAATAAAATAACTGAAATGAAAACTACACTAGAAGGAATCAATAGCAGAATAACTGAGGCAGAAGAACGGATAAGTGACCTGGAAGACAGAATGGTGGAATTCACTGCTGTGGAACAGAATAAAGGAAAAAGAATGAAAAGAAATGAAGACAGCCTAAGAGACCTCTGGGACAACATTAAACACAACAACATTCGCATTATAGGGGTCCCAGAAGGAGGAGAGAGAGAGAGAAAGGACCCGAGAAAATATCTGAAGAGATTATAGACGAAAATTTCCCTAACATGGAAAGGAAAGAGCCACCCAAGTCCAGGAAGTGCAGTGAGTCCCATACAGGATAAACCCAAGGAGAAACACACCAAGGCACATAGTAATCAAATTGGCAAAAATTAAAGACAAAGAAAAATTATTGAAAGCAGCAAGGGAAAAACGACAAATAACACACAAGGAAACTCCCATAAGGTTAACAGCTGATTTCTCAGCACAAACTCTACAAGCCAGAAGGGAGTGGCATGATATACTGAAAGTGATGAAAGGGAAGAACCTACAACCAAGATTACTCTACCTGGCAAGGATCTCATTCAGATCCGATGGAGAAATCAAAAGCTTTACAGACAAGCAAAAGCTAAGAGAATTCAGCACCACCAAACCAGGTCTACAACAAATGCTAAAAGAACTTCTCTAAGTGGGAAACACAAGAGAAGAAAAGGACCTACAAAAACAAACCCAAAACAATTAAGAAAATGGTCATAGGAGCATACATATCGATAATTACCTTAAACGTGAATGGATTAAATACTCCAACCAAAAGACACAGGCTTGCTGAATGGATACAAGAACAAGACCATATATATGCTGTCTACATCCAAATGAAATATATATAGAGAATTACACAAATAACAAACAGTATCATGAACTCTCCTAGGCACAGGACATTTTGAACAACTCCATCAGAACACTTGACCTCAGAGAGCTTTCAGTCTAACGGGAGGGACAGATAATAAAGAAATAAGCTTTCTGCTGTTCCTCCTGGCCTCTCCCTCTGCGATTCCTCCCCTGAAGAAATGTCATCACACAGGGTGAATGGGGCAATGAATGTGCAGGTGCACTTATTTTATCCTCATCCTGCATCATAAGAAAGAGTCAGAGGAAAGCGGAAAAAATCAGTACAGTTTAACACTTGTGTTTCCTGGGAAAATAAAGTGAATTATAGTCTCATTAATTGTCAGATATCCAAATCATCTCCTGATTACAAACAGTGGTCTTTCAGTTCATCATGTCTCTGCAGCATGAAACTACACAAGACACAGGTCGGTGACAAAAATCAATACACTGTATACAAAAATGACCTGGGTCTAGTTTTAGAAGAGCACTTTATGTTTAATATTCATGTCTTGTAAAGGGAACCTTCCTCCATTTTACCCTTCTCCATTTTTTCTTGAAAAATGAAGTTTTCCTAGATGAAAGAGACATCCACGTATTCTTTTTGTGCCTTAGATTTGTAGTGACTCCTCCTTGAAGCGCTTACATATTCCTCTTGTAATCCTTAATTCAGAGCCTCATTCCTTGGCTTGCAAATTGCCGTCTTCCCTCTGTGTCTTTACGTGCACTTCCCTATGTGTGTGTGTCTGTGTTCCAATTTCTTCTTCTTTAAGGGCACCAGACATACAGGATTAGTGGTCACCTCTCATTTTAACTTAATTACCTCTTTAATGATCCTATTTTCAAATACAGTTACATTCTGAGGTAATTACCACTGGCTATTACAACATATGAATTTGGGGGTTATGATTCAGCCCATAACGTACAGTAATATCCAGAAGCAATGTTCTGCTCTACTCACTGCATCCTATCAGGTGGTGCATGATTTCAATCTGTCCCATTACTGATGATGTTTCCTTAGAATCTTGAATGAAGGTAGTGTCTCCCAGACCTCTGCTGCATAGTTACTTTTGCCCCTTTGTACTTAATAAGAACGTATGAATAAGTTCTTTGATACTATATGAATCCCTATTCCTCATCAAAACATCAATATGAACTCATGGATTCCTATTTTCATCAATGGGCTATAATATGTTACCATCATTAATTATTTTGGTACTCAAAGTTTCCCAGATTTGGCCAGTTGGTGAACCATTGAAGTTGGCTTCTATTTCCTTCTGCCACAACCCCATCATTCTTTGAGCATTTCTTTAGTTTCTGGAACTAGATGGTCCAGGCTCATCTGGCTTTTTTCCTGTCCTAAATCCAGAGTCAGACATTTCTCCAAGAATTATTGGTTCCTTTTAGTGGAGAATGGTATTTAGACACCAAGATTTGAGCACTATGGACGCTATTGGGGACCGGGGTGTCATTGCTTCCAGCCTAGGGAAAATTTATCTATCTGTCTATCTATCTATCTATCTATCATCTATCTATCTACACACACACACGTATATACACGTGCACATTCATATCTGTATCTACAAAAGCCCAAGGGTTTACACTATCTCCAATTCCAATCTACACCATAGAGTTTATTCTAATACTCTCCTTCGATTATTCATGACTCTTTCTCTAACGCTGATAATTTGACTCTAAGTATCATTATTGCGTTTAATTACTTGATCAAACTACTTGATCAAATTGATTTGAAATCAATCTCGGTCGCGGCCGTCCCTTCCACCTCCTGTGCAGACAACTCCACCTCCCTCCCCACACACACATATACCTTGCTCCAGCTCTGATAGCCCTTGCACAGCCACCACCATTTTGTGCCTCCTGCATGGGTGGGCTCCTCACCCAGTCTGGGCTCTGACTCCTGCACTGTGGGCCCCCGCCCACGTGAACATCCTTCCAACCACCCACCAGCTGGCACACCCGAACTGGGAAAATAGTGCCATCATTCCCTGCTCTAGCCCCAGCAACCCATGTTGCACTTCCAGCTCCACCCCACACAGATGCCCTTTCCATATTATGGGCTCCAAACCCCACAAGGGTCTCCCCCTTCATTTTCCTATGTGGTTGCTTCCTCATCATGCTTGGGCTCTAATGTCCTAAATGCAAACATTGAAAACTATGTTCTCTTAAGATCTGGAAAAGATTTGGTGATAGTATGGTAGAATATGCAGGTTTAGGGAACATAGTAGATGCAAGGGTATACATGAACATTTGGTCTAAGGAAGACCTTAACTTCTAGAGAAGAATAGCTTGGGTTGAGAGGGAATAGAGAGCAGTGATGTGTGCCATGCAGAGAGCATCTAGCATGTAATAGCAAATAGAGTTAGGAAGGTGGCTGACACTTCTCAGATGTAGAGAGAGAAAATTTCTGACCTTGGCTGGCCTTGATGGAAATTGTGGGACAGAACATTCATAAGTGCTTAGCTGGAGGTGAGCAGTTGGTGATGACAGATAACCAGTGCCTGGTCCTTTCTTTACAAATCATGGCCTTGCATATTTTTATTGCTCTTCTACTTCATAGCATCTCTCATTGGTACTGCTAATAATTTATCTTAGTAAGAGCATCAGAGAGTCAAAGAGAAAGCCTCTCTGGCCTCAGTATCCGTAGGTTCTAAGTTGAAGGAGGTTATAGAATTCCTTGCAGTTTCTGGTGTTGTGTCATACCTGAAAAACCCTGCCTTAGTTGGAGAGACAGCAAGAAAAGCATGTTCTGAACTCTGAAGAGAGCAAAATATCACTCTAATCATAGGACTGCAGACAACCCAGCATCATCACTAGTTCCCCAGCTCTCAGAATTTTAAGACAGGGGACGGACCAAACTCTACTTGAATGTGCTTCCAAGAATCATCAGCAAGTTCGGATTCGTAGCAAGAAAACTTCATCAAGTCACAGATTAAACAGAAAAATGAGCAAATTGCATTAACTATATAGCAATCATTTGACAAACGAATTAAAAGTGACCATACTAGGCTTCTAATCTGTCTTACTAGTAGTCTGGTCTATGTGACCTGTTGGTTTGTCTGGGTATGAAACTATTCACCCTATACGTATATAATTCTGTGAAAAGTGTGTGACATGAGCTTCTCCTTAACAAAACTGTGATCAGTGATTAAGAACCTCCTCCCCACAATACAGAAAAAATTTTACTCTTAAATGATACAACTCATATTAGTACAAATCTTAAGTACAAATTCAGATATGTCCCCATAGCTCAGTGGTATAAAGAAGATAAATAATATTAATAAATGTGAGGGCTTCCCTGGTGGGGCAGTGGTTGAGAGTCTGCCTGCCGATGCAGGGGACGTGGGTTCGTGTCCCAGTCCGGGAAGATCCCACATGCCATGGAGCGGCTGGGCCCGTGAGCCATGGCTGCTGAGCCTGCGCGTCCGGAGCCTGTGCTCCGCAACGGGAGAGGCCACAACAGTGAGAGGCCCGCGTACCGCAAAAAAAAAAAAAAAAAAAAAAAAGTGAAAGGGCCCTAAATTATTAAAAATCTATTTGACAAGGAATGAATAATCCATTCACTACAAAATAACCTAGTAATCTTCCAGAAGTAAATCTGACATATTACATCTTTCTCCTGCATGATAAATACAGAGTAATTAACTCTGCCTGCATGGACAGTACCACTGTCTGTCTTCATGTATATGGTATCAGTACACTGGAGGGGGGAGGGAGGAGGGGAGAGCCAGGGTCCTCATCATCTGTGCAGTTGTCGTTACCCTTACAACCATGTTGCCTGGCCTAACCTGACATTACTCTTTCCTAATTCTAGCAAAGAATAAGGTGACTTCTTGGGAAGTGCCTTTGGGAAATAGCACTGTGCTGCAAATGACAGGTGTATCTGGAACATAAAGTTCCTATAAACTTCTCAATCCGTTTTGACCCAAGCATGCACCAAGGGAGACATCTAGGCATAGTGCTGGTAGAAAGAGGAAAACAGAACCAAAGGCATCTATTTTGTTCCCAGCAGGCTCATACCAAACACCATCTCTCTGAATCTAGGTGAATAATGAAGTGAGAGGACACGGGAAGGAAATTCTGTGACCAGAGGAGAAAAATTCATCCCTCAGACTAAGTCAATAGGCTTTTCTGACTTGACCACCTGGGGATGGGTTGCTCAAGTGTAGAGAAGAGGAGGCACGTGGTTGCTGCAGCTGGAAACCCAGCTCGCCCCATCCCAGCTGCTTTGCATGTTCCTCCCAGCCCGCCCTGTTGCCCAAAGCCCATATCTATGCCTGAGTCAGTGCTCTGGGGAAGATCTGCCTCAGATCTGCCTCTGAGTGGATCATGGAAGCCCTAGCTCAGCTTCTCTGCCTCCTGTTACTCTGGATCCCAGGTGAGAGGAACATGGGATGGTTGTGCATGTCAGTGAAGATTTTTGGTTCATGCAGTTGGGTCCTGCACCTCTACTCAGCAAGCAAAAAATTAAGGCTCAGTGTAGATCGATGATCCTAGCCCTGTGGGGAAGACAGTAAGTAGGATCTAGATTACATGAGCGACTTTTTTGTTTTATTTCCAATCTCAGATACCACTGGAGAAGCCACGTTGACACAGTCTCCAGCCTCCCTGTCTTTGTCTCCGGGGGAAAGCGCCACCCTCACCTGCAGGGCCAGTCAGAGTGTTAGCAACTACCTAGCCTGGTACCAGCAGGAACCTGGGCAGGCTCCCAGGCTCCTCATGTATGATGCAACCACCAGGGCCTCTGGCATCCCAGCCCGGTTCAGTGGCAGTGGGTCGGGGACAGACTTTACTCTCACCATCAGCAGCCTGAAGCCTGAAGATGTTGCTGTTTATTACTGCTATCAGTACTATAGCGGGTATCCACAGTGATTCAACGTGAAACAAAAGCCTCCACAAACCTTTGAGGGTTTTTCATTATACCAGCTGTTTCCTTTATAAGCAGCTGCTGTGACGGCTGTGCAGTTTTAGCATCTCTACCTCTATTTGGAAATCTTAACGTTCTGAAAAGTAACCCCATGACAAGATTTGCACGCGGACTCCTGGAATTTTTCTTGGACTTAAAGGCACAGCCAGGTTTAGGCACAATTTCTCTGCCAGTGGCATTGGATCAGACGCACATGAGTGGATGCCTTTAAAGATATACCTGTCCTGGCCAGTGCAATAAGGCAACAATAACAACAACAAAAAACAGAACTGGAAAGGAAGAATTAAAACTGTCAAGATGAATGGATTGTGTGCAGAGAAAATTCAAAATAATCTATAGAAAAACTACTGAAATCAATAAAAGAAATAGCCAACCACTGGATTCAAGGTGAATATACAAAAAAAACCAAAAAAAACCAATTTGATTTCTCTATAACTGCAACAAATTATAAAAATTAAAATTACAAAACACACCATCTACAAGAGCATCCAAAACATCATATATTTAGGAAAAAATAACAAAATACACTGTAGACTCCAGAATATTATTCAAAGAAATTGAAAAAAACCTAGTCAAAATCAAAATCTCAACGGGATTTTTTAAAAATCACACTTGCTGTGCCATTCAATAGAGATGAACAAGACCCAGATAGGTAGGTGGTAGGAGCTGTTCAAGGTCATCCACCTAGTTGAAGAGCATCACAGATCATTCTAGTAACTCCATTTTAGGACTAATTTCTTTCTCAATAATTCAAAAAAATGGACAATCTTTAAATGTTCAAAACATATCTCAGAACACAAAGCCCCAGGCTTACAAATAGCTCTTTTGGTTTCTACTACTCACATATTCTTTTTTTTTTTGCAGTACACCGGCCTCTCACTGTTGTGGCCTCTCCCATTGCGGAGCACAGGCTCCAGAGGCGTAGGCTCAGCGGCCATGGCTCACGGCCCCAGCTGCTCCACGGCATGTGGGAACTTCCGCGGCATGTGGGAACTTCCCGGACCGGGGCATGAACCCGCGTCCCCTGCATCAGTAGGGACTCTCAACCGGAGAGTCCCCGGACTCTCAACCACTGCGCCACCAGGGAATCCCTACTCACATATTCTTGCTGTTCCTCGCCGAAGGTCTCTTCACTCTTGAAACTCTAGACTTTTTGTTAACACCTTTATGGCATTATAATTCATATACAATATAGTTCACCAATTTATCTTGTCCACTATGATGGACTTTAGTATAAGAGTTGTGCAATCATCACCACAGTCAATTTTATATTTTCAAAAAGAAATCCTGTACCCATTACCAGTTACTCCCCATTTCCTCCAGCATCAAACATCCCCAAGTCCTAGGTAACCACTTACTGTCTGTGCCTACGGTGAATATTTCATATAAACAGATCGTGCTGCATGTTGTCTTTCGTGACTGGCTCACTTCATTTACCATAATGTTTGCAAGGTTTATCCATGTTGTAGCTTATTATAGTACTTTATTTCTTACTATGGCCAAATAGTATGTCATTATACGAATAGGCCATATTTTGCTTTTCCATTCAACACTTGATGGACATTCGGGTTGTTCCCACTATTTGGTGAATTCAATGCCTCTGCTATGAACATTCTTTTACAAGTTTTTGTGTGGGCATCAGGTAAACAGAATTTGATTAAGGAAAAGAAAGACACATCTTACTTTCCTTTCAAACTGACAGTAGCAATTTAATGTCTCACCCTTCATCTTTTTTGCCCTATTCTTTAGCTGTAGTTCTCAAGTTTCCACTTTCAAATGCAGCATGTAGTTTTTTCTGAAATGTAGACGGATGGTATACAAGGAAAATTATTTTAGGTTCTACCCAGTACCACCGAGTAGACATGAATTCACTTGAGTCAAAAGAAAATTTTAAAATTTTAATGTGAAAAAATCTCAGTGTAAGTAATTATGGTTTAGGGTAACTAATACGTGTGCAAATGTTGGAACAGAGAGCTGAGTAATCACGGAAGCAAGTGTGCAGTTGGAAACAGCATTACGTAGACACCTCTCTGAATCCTGTATTCAACCACGATGTGAAGTAATTATGGTCCTGAGCATGTAACCCAAAAATGGGGGCAATGGTTGATGATGTCAGGAGTATTGCCATGGTATCTATCACCCCAGTTTACTTAGCATCAGAATGGCAGCAGATGGAATACTGAATAGTGCAGAATAATGAAAAGTCTGGGGGCAGAAAAGCAAAGCGGAGGAAGGATGATGCTATTTGCCCAGGAGTTTAGATTTTACTCACAGCCCTTTTGAGAGTAAGGAAAGCTCTGACAATATCGCCATGGACAGCTCATGCATGAAGTTTCACACTCTGCCAGTTAAACACTGCCTGCCCATCCCACCACCACATACCATGTAATTTGCATACTGCTCCCATACATAAGTCCCTCAACATCTCAGAGGCCATAGAATGTGTATTGTTCAACTGGTGAGGACGCTGGCGACAAGTGAACGCCAGGCCGAGGCTATGAGCTCCCAGGCTCCCCTCATCTTTCTGCTCCTCTGGATCTCTGGTAAGAGAAATATTCCTCTTTTTGCAGCACTTAAGTCCTCTGAATCTTGACCAAAAAATATGGCATTTGTATATGAAATTGGTTTTTTGCATTCTCAACAAACATGCTGCTTTTGATTCATCTTTTCTCTTTTCCTCCCTAAACAGAGACCAGAGTAGAAACACCCATCACACAATCTCCAGCATTTGTGTCAGTGACTCCAGGAGACCATCTCACAAAAAGACAAAATAATCAGCAGTAATTTTTCTAAGGCTATAATAGTAAAGACCTGTCCAGAAGAAAGAATTTTCTGTATTTGTCATCTCCTTTCTGTTTAATTATTCCATGTAAATCTAAGTGCTACAATCTCTCTCCCCACCTCAGTCACTGCCCTACTGCTCTGGGAGGTATAAATAGGATGTGGCAGCCCTTGGGATGAAGCCTGCATGGCACTGGGCAGGAGAGACCCTGCACCCATCTAGAGAATATTTGATAAGATATGTAGTTCTCCATGTTCTTCAAGGATCTGTACATATTTTGTCAAACCTCATGACATTATGTTACTGCTGTCTGCACAACAGTGGACCCCAGCAATACTAGTGTGGAGAAAAAAGGAAGGAAGGAAGGGAGGGCAGGAGGGAGGAGATACTTGTTGATTTATCCATAAACATTCTAATTTTTCTAATTAAATTATATATCCAAGTAGTTTCAATGTGACATATTCCCGAATATACATATTTATCAAATTCAGTTTGAAGAGCAATCACTGAGTACTCAGTATAGAGGCACGATGGCGAATACAGAAGTATTTCAAGCTGTTCAAATACGATTATAAAAGTCCATGATGCAAGGCAGGATGTGGGAAGCATGATAAATACCACTCTACCAAAGTGATTGCCGACCTACCTGGAGAGTTTGGGTCACTCGGGTTTTATCCTCTCCTTCAATAGCCAAAGTCTCTTAGGCAGCAATGGAGAACTTCATTATGTGTAGAGCTCACCATCCGCAAAGCCTCCATTCTAGCCTGGAACTCCAGCCCGATTCAGTGGTTGTGACTGTGAGGTCAATCTTCCTTTCCTAATCAGTAGTCTTGCAACTCATCACAGGAGCTTTAAGCTGAAGATGGCCTTTGTCAGCCTGTGTCCCTCAGAGACAGCATGGGACAGAAACCCTACCCTCCACTGCCAATTAGAACTTCACACAAGTGAAAAACAAATTTCCAGTGCATTCAGTCACTGAAGCTTTGGATAGTATCTATTAGTGTAGCTATCACTGCTCTTAGTTAATACACTTCTCAGGCTGAAGATTATTCCAACTGGCAGCATTTAGCGGAAATCACAAACTGGTTCTTAGACGGCAAAGGTTTAGACCCTGACTGTGCTCCTACAACCTCAGTATCATTAAGGGGGCCTTTGTTTCCTCAGTTATAAAAGTCAATAGTTAAGGCTCTTTTCTATATTAAATGTGATGTTTGTATCCTGACTGAGTTCCAGAGCAGCTGTCACGCTGAAGAAAGAAACGTATTTTCATGCTGCACAGACTCATTTTTCATTCTGTCACTAGATTTCAGAAAATGCATTAAAATGTCTCCACTGACTTAAGGGAAACAGACGGCAACTGTGCAAACAATTTTCCTGGTTTACGAAGGTTTTGCCAAGTGCCTCAGGAAATGTGATGGAAGTACTTTAATTGGGAGGCAAGGCTCTACAAAGACCCTCCAAGATCACACTAAGCCTATATACTATTCAGTCTAACATGGTCCCAGGCTCAGCTGCAGCCCAGACAGTCCCAGTTAAGGCACCACCTTCAGAAGCAGTTTTCAGGGCTTCAGAAATTACCGAAAGTGATCACCAGAGGGCGCGCCAGAGCAAGAGAGGAGAAAACAGCAAGTACCACGTGACTGCTGAACAATCCTTGTTCGTTTCACTCATTCATTTGGGTAAACATGTATTGGACACCAAGTGTATGCCAGACACTTGTTAATCACGGAGAGTGCAGCGGTGAGTGCGATCCCTCATGAGATGCCTGCGCGATGCAAGAAATAATGAGGGATGTGAAGAATATTCTTTTTCATGGAAGTGGAAGATATGATATCCTGGGCAGAGACAAGTGTCAATGATACGTTGTGCGTGGTTATTTTTGTGATCTTGGTTCTTCCCTAGGTTGATGTGTCCCGGTGTATGTGCCTTACATTTGGGTAGACTCCTCCTGGTTTCTGGTATTAATTTCAGCTACTCCTTGTCTAGTACTTATCCAAATTCCCAGCCACGCCAATTACAAGATTGATTAAATATTTACCCTTTCTCCTCACTTCACTTTAAAGGGCCATGAAATTTGCGTTCAAGGAACAGAGATGAGCCTTTCTAATCTGTAAGGGTCCTAGGTTTCATTTGAGGACTGCTCCAGTCCACTTGCAGTATCACAGTCATGCCAACTCAGAGAATAAATTGAAAAGTATTCCATATCTGTGTATCTCCTTGACATAGGAATTATCAGTTTCAAAAAAAAAAAAAAAAGCTTATAAAGAAACTGCTTGAAAACTGTCTTGTATTAGGTTCTTTTGGAGGAGGTAGATCTTTGACAAACTCCTCAATTTCTTCTAAAATTAGTGTCTATCTCTTCTTGGGCGAATTATTCCATTTATTCTGGGAGATAAGGAATTGTGCCCTTCATTTAGATGTTCAAAAAGCAAAAGCCTATCTGGGGGAAGGGGAAATTGGATAAAGGTGTTCAAAAGGTACAAACTTTCAGTTATAAGATAAATAAGTACTAGGGATGTAACGTACAACCTGATAAAGATAATTAACACTGCTGTGTGTTACATAGGAAAGCTGTTAAGAGAGTAAACCCTAAATTCTCATCGCAAGGAAAAGGATGTGTTTTCTACTTCTTTAATATTGTCTCTGTATGAGATGATGGATGTTCACTAAACTTATTGGGATCATCATTCCACGACGTATGTAAGTCAAATCATGATGCTGTATGCCTTAAACTCACACAGTGCTATACACCAATTATATCTCAATAAAACTGGAAGAAAATATTAAAAATTTAAAAACAAAAATAAAATTTTAAAAGAGCAATGGCCTAGGGGGGCTTTAATCTGAATATGGGTAGAAAATGAGAAGAATAAACATTCTATCAAACCAACCCTGCCTAACCTAGAAACCCTGGACAAGTGGGTTTCTGGAAAATGAAGTAAGAGGACGAGTCAAGCATGAAGTGAGGAGGGGCAGAGAGAAGGCAATGGTACAGGAATCATGACAGCAGTCAGGGAGATCAATAATCCCATTGCCATAAGAATCTGAAACAGGAAGGGACCACACGTTTGAGAAGCTTCTGAGAATCCTTGAAAAGGTGGAGCCTTTACCAACATGTCACAGGGGGGCCCCCGGGCAGCTTTATTTGAATAACAAAAAAGGGTGAATTAACTGATTAATGAATAAACAAAATGTGGTATGTCCATGCAGTGGGATATTATTCATGCTACAGCAGAGATGAACCTTGAAAACATTAGGCTAAGTGAAAGAAGCCCAACACAAAAGACCACCTATTATGATTCTACTTTTATGGAACGTTCAGAATGAGAAAATACAGAGAAACAGGAAGTAGATTAGCAGTTGCCAGCAGCTGGGAAGGATGAGAATACTAAGAGGTGATAGAGAAGGAGAACGGGGTTTCTTTTTCGAGGTGATGAAAATATTCCTAGATTATGATGACGGTTGCATTTGTAGTGTGATATGGTGAATATACTAAAAAACACTGAGCTGTGTATTTTAAATGGGTCGATTGTATGGCATGTAAATTATATCTCAATAGCGAGGTTACCCCCAAGTCACTACCAAAAAAAGAAATGGAAAAAAATAATAGTGAGGATGGCCCCAGAAGGCTGGAAGAATGGGGGAAATCCAGGCAGCACGTGCTTTAATTCTTAAAAGCTTTTTGGTATGCTGTAATCTCTTTCTCATTCTCAATGTCTATATGTGTTTTTCTCTTTTTCCTTGGTCACACTGTCCAGAAATTTGTCTATTTTATTGATCATTTTCAAATAAATATCTCTTGGTTTTATTCACCAAAATAGCTTTGTTTTTTATGTGCTTCTGTTTTTATTTTTACTAATTATGTCCTTCTACCTTCTTTTGGTTCATCTTGTTCTGTGGCTAGCTCCTTGAGTTTAATGCTTAGTTTATTATGTTTGATCTCCTGGCTCTTTTTCTTTAATAAATTTATTTATTTTATTTTTGGCTGCGTCGGGTTTTCGTTGCTGTGCACGGGCTTTCTCTAGTTGCGGCGAGCTGGGGTTACTCTTCGTTGCGGTGCGCGTGCTTCTCATTGCGGTGGCTTCTCGTTGCAGTGGCTTCTCTCGTTGTAGAGCACAGGCTCTAGGCACGCGGGCTTCAGTAGTTGTGGCGCGTGGGCTCAGTAGTTGTGGCTCGTGGGCTCTGGAGTGAAGGCTCAGAAGTTGTGGTGCACGGGTTTAGTTGCTCCACGGCATGTTAGTTGCTCCGGCACGCTTCCCGGACCAGGGATCAAACCCGTGACCCCTGCATTGGCAGGTAGATTCTTAACCACTGTGCCACCAGGGAAGTCCTCTTGGTTCTTCTTTAATCAGTAAAGAAAACACATTTTCATTTGAGACCCACTTTAATTCCATCCCATGAATTTTAATATGCAGTATTAAATAGTAAGAGTATTTAATAAATACTTAATATTTAATAAATAAAATACTGCATTTTAATATGCAGTATTCTCACTGTTGTTGACGCTTCAATAATTCGTTGCTCTGTAATTTGATATATTTCCTTTTTAAGATTTTTAGAGTGGTCATTTTTTAATTTCCAAGTCAGTAATCTGTTAGCTGGCTACTTTATGGCTAAGTTCTAGGTTTATTGCGTTGTGGTAAAGATAATGTGTCCAAAATGATTTCTACTTTGGGACAGTGTATAAATGTTTCATTCTCTTTTTGGCCCAGTACACAGCTAAATGTTATAAATATTCCACAGGCATTTGAAAAGATTATGTTTTCAATGTTATATACCCAAGTATCTACTGATATATATGTGTGTGTGTATTATACATATACACACATATATTAAAATGAATTGAGACATACGTCTCTTTTTCTTTTTCTAATGGGGGTCAGTATGTGGATTATAAAGAACCTGTTTGAAGCTTGTGCTTCTCCACCAGGGAACTTAGACAGAAATATTCTCAGCTACTTTTGGAAATGTGCCTTATTACATAAACACACTTGGGAAAGAGGCAAATAATCTTTAACATGTTGATGCCGGCAAAATGATTTCACACTATTGTCAGTTCTGTTATTCCACACAGGATAGGATGATGGGCCTGGGAAGGAATGAAGAAGGGAGAGAGATTCCAGTTTTCATTGTGTTGGTCCCAACTTCTTTGTCTATACAGAAAGTCTTCTTCTCTGCTACTTACTAAATGTAACCTTGGACAAGTTACTTAAGATCATCCTACACCAGTTTCCTCATCTCTTACATGAAGAAAGCAACTATCTAACAGAATTAATCTCACAATCAAAAACAGTGATATATATATATAAAGCACTTAGCACAATACTGACTGCCAGTAATAGTTTAATAAAAATACCTATTATTCCCAATAGGCAGAAAAAAAAAAAGAAAGTCTTCTGGTGTAATTGTCATTTTCTCAAGTTCTTACTGTGTCTCTAATAAAAATTTTTAATGTATTTTGATGCATTTTGACTCAGTATAAAAGTCCATCACTATTAAATCTTCTTGGTAAATTGTATCTTTTATCTATAGTCAAAATATCCTAATTCACCAGCTGAGGATTCAAAATACACGGAAGAACAGAGAGCAATGGACATTCCATTTCCTAACTGCATCCTTGCACTTCCTAAGAGCAAACTAACCTCCCCTTTTGAGGAATTACTTCTTTCTGATTAGGTGGAGTCAGCTGAGGATGTCATGGGACCAACACTTTCTTTAGCCAAGGGGTAGCCCTTGACCCAAGCTAGGCTAAACAAACCTCCCCACTTGCTGAATCTTGAGGAAAAGGACCCAGAGACTGAAAGCATTTCATTCTATCTAATCACTCAACCTGAGCGGGCTGTTCCTGACATAAGAACATTTGAGGATGAGCGTGAATATAGGTTAGAGACTTGGAGGCACTTGCCGTGACTTCAAGTGAGTTTTGACCCTCCCCACCTTCCTCACCACCACTGCCACCACCAGCCTCTCTCTCAGCCCCTAATGGTCCCTGAGCCCCAAGGGACACACCCCTCCTTGGCCCCAAGCCCACCCATTTCCTGTCCTTGGGAAAACTGGCAATCTCAATACCCAGTGCCTTGCTCTCATGCTTTGCAAATGATATTCACAAAAACAGAACAATCTGATAGAAATGGATTTCCCACAGTCTGAGCCCTTCAGTCTCTTTATTATATTTGATTTTGTCCCTGGAAGTGTTCTCTCCTCTAATTCTATTTCTCCAATATTACACATTGTCCTTCCTTCAGTTAGCAGTTGCCTGGCAACCCTCATCCATTGCATTAGTTGTTCCAATCATTTTATGTATGAGTTTTAAATACATCCCTTTTCAACAACATACGGCCAGATTTGTGTGTTACATTCACTGTTCTTGGTCTTTCAGTTGTAAAGTTTTTCTCATTTATATTGTCAAGGTACAAATTTTTCCAAAAAATTTAAAGTTCTCATGCATATATATTGTGAGCATGTGTCAAAGATTCATTTAATTTATTGATGACAGAACCAGATGATAAAGCTGGTGAAAGGAGGTCATAGATACACACACACACACACACACACACACACACACACACACACACACACACACACACACACCTATCAAGGCTAGAATAAGATTGCTAAACAAGATTCAAAACTGGTTAATGTCCTACAGAGCAATGAAACCATAAGGCTTGGAGTGGTCTTCCCGGACAAAAATCATTTGTCATTTTCATGATATCCGTTTTTTCTAGGCTAATATCTAACTTTCTGGAATCCAGTTTTTTTTGTTTTTTTGTTTTTTTGTTTTGCGGTACGCGGGCCTCTCACCGCCACGGCCCCTCCCGTTGCGGAGCACAGGCTCCGGATGCGCAGGCCCAGTGGCCATGGCCCCACGGAACCAGCCGCTCCGAGGCATGTGGGATCCTCCCGGACCAGGGCATGAACCCATGTCCCCTGCATCGGCGGGTGGACTCTCAACCACTGCGCCACCAGGGAAGCCCTGGAATCTAGTTTTTAATCAGTAATAAATACAAGTCAAACAAACTTTATTTCTCTAGCAAATCAAAGGACCTTGAAAGGACACATAGTGTTGAAGAAAAATCATGTATGACAGTTATTAAAGAATGGTAAGGCTTGGGAATTCCCTGGCAGTCCAGGGGTTGGGATTCCTCTCTTTCACTGCCAAGTGCCCAGGTTCGACCCCTGGTCAAGGCTCCCACAAGCCACGCAGCACAGCCAGAAAAAGAAAATGGTAAGACAGACCCTATTCCGGACCATTACCATCATAAGTGTAGGGACCACCACGCAGCAAAGGGGTTATACAGAAGGGGAGAGAGATTGGGCTTCAAATACAAGGACTAGTGGGAATTTATAGCCAAGGAGCAGGGTAGGGGTCAGTGGATAGACAATTTCTAAGAGGAAACATCAGGGGTAATTCTGATTCTGGCTGAACCAACCTGATGGGAGCCTTGCTGAAGGCAGACCAGGGTCCTCAGACATTACCTGGGAGATGATGGAATATAAGGAACTCAATTAGATACCAAGGAGGATGCAGGATGGGGAATTCTGGTTAAATTGACTTAGCAGGATTCTTGCTAAAACTGGACAATGCAGTGATAAACACAGAAGCCCAAAATTCAGGGCCTGCTTGAGAAGAGTTCAGAGGAGCCTGAGTAGAGTTTGGTCAAGGAGAGAATTTTTCTCAGTAGTCATCATTGTGCCTTATCTTCAAGCTTTGGATAACTTAACTTTTATTATAGTTTGTTCTATCTGAACTTGGCCTGCCCATCTTATTTTGTATTTCGGTTTATCATATTTTTCTCTTGATTTTTTATTTCCTTGTCCTGAATTTTGCTACTTTGGTTTATTAATTTTTTTTCTTCTTCTGGTGTTTTGGAAGACTTTTATCCCATTGCTGTTGAATGCCTGTCACTTGACCCCTTTTTATTTCCATCACTAGTCACATGGCCTGAAGGGCAAGTGTCAGGCATCCCGGGTGTTACTCCACATTCCACCAGCCCCCATCCCACTCCCAGTCCCAATGTCTTTTAACTCTGAGGTGCATGTGCTTTTTTGAGGGCTTTGTGGGGAAAACTAGTGTTGGCTGCTTCAAGGGCCCCTGCCTATTTTTGTGATGGAATGGAAGATTCTAGATTCTAGTTGCTCCATCATTTCAATCATGTAATTTAAATCTGTGCAGTTTTCCCCCAATTTTTTTTTTTCTCCTAACAGGATCCTTTGTGATGCTCCAATCCTGGAATACATTTATTCTCATTTTTACATTTTTTCTGTCATTGCAAAGGGAGTTTGAGAGCGGTGGACAGGTCCAGCATATTCAATGTAAAAGTCCAAATTATTCCTTGCTTCAATTGTTGGGTTTCTTGACTTTTCTTCTTGTTTCTTTGCTGTTTGTTTTCTCGCCACCCTGCCCTCTTCCCATCCTTCCCTCTTAGGTTCGGAACTCTAGTCTCAGCCAGGATGATCAGGGCACTTTGGGGTGGAGGGTGCTTTAAGGGGAAGGAGGTGATCTGTGCTTCTTTCCCCAGCACCAGACTAACAGCCCTTAAATGTGATGCTGATTAGTATCGGGAGAAGAGCCAGGAACCAGCCTAGTTTAACCCCACTTAGAACCCAAAGGAGCCAATTTAAGAAAGATACAGTTTAAGATGATGAATTAAACTCACACATTCAATCACAATACCCCCTTGTTTAAAAACAAAATTAAGGGGCTTCTCTGGTGGCGCAGTGGTTAAGAATCCGCCTGCCAATGCAGGGGACACGGGTTTGAGCCTTGGACCGGGAAGATCCCACACCTCCCAGAGCAACTAAGCCCGTGCGCCACAACTACTGAGCCTGCGCTCTAGAGCCTGTGAGCCACAACTACTGAGCCCGCGTGCCACAACTACTGAAGCCCGCGTGCCTAGAGCCCATGCTCTGCAACAAGAGAAGCCACCGTAATGAGAAGCTGGCACACTGCAACAAAGAGCAGCCCCCGCTCGCCGCGACTAAAGAAAGCCCGTGCGCAGCAACAAAGACCCAACGCAGCCAAAAAGTAAATGAATAAATAAATTCTTTAAAAAAACAACAAAATTTTTAAAAACCTAAAAATAAATTTTTTTTAAGAAATTATTTTAAAGAAATAAACCCACAGGGAATTCCCTGGCGGTCCAGTGGTTAGGACTCTGCACTCTCATTGCCAAGGGTCCGGGTTCAATCCCTGGTCAGGGAACTAAAATCCCACAAGCTTCACGGTGCAGCCAAAATAATAATAATAATAATAAACAAACCTACAAGGACAAGAAGAACAGAACAGAGTCAACAGCAGCAAAATATTAGGTTGAGTGGTAACCGCCTTAACTGACCCGTGGAGCCGAACAGAAGAGCTGGTGGAACTAGAAAGCAAAGAGACATTGAAATCCTTTTGAAATGGGATAAGGATATACATATTGAGGGAATGAGGCAATGTCGCAGGGTGGGCAGGAAAGATGCAGAGCCCAGGTCCTTAGTCAAGATAAGCAAGACTGGGTGAGGGGGGGGGCATGGTCAGAGGGGTGGGAGGGGGCACTCAGTGAGGGTCCCTGAGCCAGCACAAAGCAGAGTGGAGTGTCCATAAAGGACCTGAGGATTTTGACAACAAAGGCAAAAAGTGTGAAGAGCCAAACCTGAATTCACGTAGCTCCACAGCTGCCTGCGGAGCTGGTCCGCGATGGGTTTCTCTGCGTAGGGTGAGAGAAGACGCAGGGCTGGATGCCAAGCAGACAGACAGGGAGCCAGGGAACTCCAGGGCCGAGCTCAAAGGGCTCATCACTAGTGGAAACCCGCTGCAAACCACAAGCCTCAATATGTAAATCTCCAAGGGTCCATAAGCCCTGGTACGTTGCTGCTGTTGTCGCTTTCACTCTAGAACGTCAAGAAACACCTGCAGCCTTAATGTCCTTGTGGAAACAAGATGAGTGTCTACATTTTCCAGAGTGGGACCAAAATCTTGAGTCACGTTTACGGCACATGCGTTTGCACATGGTTGGGCAAAGGACTTTGCTTCTCTCAGCATGTCTCTCTTCAGAGATGAATGGAAAGAGGCACAGCTCCAAGGCAGCAAACCAGCAGCGAGTTTTCAAGTGACCTCCTCTGCCTCCCTCCTTCCAGGCTAATGGAGCCATCCTTGCCCCCTTGGAGACGCAGGGCAGATGTCCATCTGTGGCACTCTGGCCCGAAGACCAGCAATTGATCAGATTCTGAGCACCACTGAATGTGGACTCCAGAATTTCCTCCTACCCTTTTGGAATATCAGCTTAAGTCAAGTACAAATGACAGAAATATGATCCTAAGGAGGGAGGGATCAAACTGAAGTCAAAAGAATCACCTGGGGCTTCCCTGGTGGCGCAGTGGTTGGAAGTCCGCCTGCCGATGCAGGGGACACGGGTTCGTGCCCCGGTCCAGGAGGATCCCACATGCCGCGGAGCGGCTGCGCCCGTGAGCCATGGCCGCTGAGCCCGCGCGTCCGGAGCCTGTGCTCCGCAACGGGAGAGGCCACAACAGTGAGAGGCCCGCGTACAGCAAAAAAAAAAAAAAAAAAAGAATCACCTGCCTGGGACCCTACTGTGAATGATGAGCTGAAGAAAACCTTTGAACCACAAACTTCAGGATGGATTATCAGACACAAATATTCAGCAGGCAGGTAGGGAAACCCCCATCCTTCAACCTTTGTGAAGAGCAAAATTGTGTCATTGTGTCTCTAAAATGCTCGGTGATTTACTCTATGGTACTGGTGGGAGGCAGACCTCTCAAATAGGCTGGTTAATCATGTCAAATAAAAACCAAAAATGGTGTTTCTTGAAATATTAGAGCTGAGGAACATTGATAAGATAGCTAGCTTATCAAGAGTCTTCAGGGTAACTTATAAACATGCACTTAGCCTCTCCCTCTCTCTCTCTCTCTATCCCCACAAGCAGTTTAGAATTTATTCTAAGAATCTAACTTTGTTGCGGGCCACATGGAAAGCAGCTTCAGTGATGAGTTTGTTGGAATTCTCCCCCAAATTTTTTATTTCCATCACTCATGCATAAATCCAAGAACCTCTCAGACTAGTTTATTGACACGGCCTTTCCTCAGTGTATACACTTCGTGTGTATACTTTCGGCTCAGGAACCAAAATAGAGATCAAACAGAAGTATTTTTTTCAACCGATTCTTCGCCGTTTCTGTCTAATTGGTTTGCTTTTTGTTCCTTTTTGCGTGTTTTCATTAATTAGGTGTCAGGGATAAAACAAATTTCATTCCCAGATTAGGTACAGAGGAGGGGAAATTGTTCTACAGGAGGCTAACTGATGACTAATTTTTAAGATTTCCAAACCAAAATAACTGAATTGCGGAAGGGGGTTTGCTGCCCTTTCAGGGTAGGGTTTTGTGCGAGTGGAAGTTACGGGGAATCACCGTGGTTCACTTTCAGCCCAGGGACCACAGTGGAGATTAAATGTGAGTTATCTGTTTTTTGCTCAGTTATCTGTTTTTGCTCAGTTATCTGTGCGGTTTTTGTCCTGCTGTATCATTTGTGCAAATTTGTGACATTTTGGTTAAATGAGCCATTCCTGGTGACCCAAAAGTTAAAAGGCAGAAAACCAGAAGATAGTCAATTTTTAAGCTGAACAGAAAAGTGGATGAATTCGTAAGGAGAGTAGGGTTTGTGGAGAGAAAGGGGAAGAAAAATCTGGATTTTTCTGTGAATTAGCCTTTTTCCTGTGATTGGCTTCAGAGGGAGGTTTTTGATCAGGGGGGTGTGTTAGCTCACTCACTGTGGCTTATACGTTCGGCCAGGGGACCAAGGTGGAAATCAAACGTAAGTGCACTTCTCTACTCCTCTTTCTTATAGAGTCGTGAAATTTGGGGGTTTTCATGCTTGGGATGTGAGTTGAGGTCACTTTCGAAGAGAATGGGATTCTTCTGAAAATGAGATCAGAAAGGGACTGAAAATCAGGTTGTCTCAGAAGAGCAAAGAGCTAGTTAGTTGACGTGGCACCTAAATGGCCAGATTTTCTCTGTATCTGACAGTCAAATGACTTTAGCAGCAAAAACAGATTTTTGTTGAAAGGAAAGTAATTAAGTTAACGCTGAGGACCACCTTTGGCCAAGGGACACGTCTGGAGATTAAACGTAAGTAATTTTTCTCTACTACCTTCTGAAATGTGTCTGGGTCTAAATGCCAGTGTTGACTTTTAGAGGCTTAAGTATGAGTTTTGTGGAGATGGGTAAATGAGAACATTTCAGATTCTTTATCAGTTTCAAAAGTTAAACTCAGCTCCAAACCTGGGTTTGTAGACAAAAAGATTAATCTACACCAAATGACTCAAAGGGAAAAAAAATCAGTGTCGATGAAAAAGGAATCCTTGCAGCTCTAAAAGAGTTAAAGCGAATTAATTTTCACTGAAATTTGCCAAATATTGTATTGATTTTTGCTTGTATGTACAACACGGAAAAGTAGAGAAATGTATTTCTTAGTCTGTTTTCTCTCTTCTGTCCGATATATTATTTTATAAGAATAAAAATCAATAGGATGCATTACGAAATCAGTAAGAAGTTAGAAAAGCATATTTATTTGTGTTAAAGGTGCCGCTTAATTGCGAATCAGAAGCACCGTCATTTTTAGAGGCTAAAATGAGTGCGAAACTGTCAATATTTAGAAATTCAATAGAGATTCTATACCTTAACAGATTACTCTTTTTTAAAAAGCCACATTTCTATATTAGACTAAACTGGAAATGATCTCTTATCATAATGGAGGAAAGACGGTTGTCCCCAAAAGCTCAGTTTTGAAGTAATTTGTTTAAGTGAAGGAAAATAAAATAATTGCGTTTTTTAGATGCCCACGGACATGTAGAAAAATAGGAAATATTTGAATGAGTATGTTCCTTGTTATTACTTGCTGGTGTTTTTATACTGCAGAGGAGGCCGTGGCACAGCTAGGGTGGTCTGTAGACTTCTTGGCGGTCTCTTTTCGTGATTGAATGACGTTGGCGGCCGGGTCTCAGGGCTCTGGTGACGGCGCACCTGGCCGCTAAATGCCGCCAAAGGCCACGGCAACCCCGCGATCGCCCGTTCAGCTGTGCCGTGGCCCTCTTTCCTAACACAGTGATACAAATAATGTCGCTAACGGAAGAGAACAGAAGTGTGATGGGCATGAGTTAACATGGGGAAAACAGGGAGAAACCTGATTTTTATTAGCGATTCCAGAAATGAAATTCACATTATTATATCCTCTTAATAAAAATTTCCAGTAGAAGACTATAAATAACTTAAAGCTATTTTTTTGCAGGGATATGTAATTTCTTAAATATCTTCTCATCAAATGTATTTAAGTAATAAAGGCTCAATCCAAATGAAATACATATATATACGTATATATATATATATATATATAAATTGTTTCAGGGCAAAATCGACACCAGCAAAAATATAACTGAAGGCCAGCAACAATCTGGCCGTTCAGGTTTTGATCAATTAATTTTTACTGAGTTCAAAATAAATATCATTAAGATATATTTGCTAACAAAAAATCAGATAAATTTGTGACATGTTTTTAATTTTCAGAAATTTAATGGCTTCAGTAGGATTATATTTCAGGTGTACAAAATATCTAACCATATGTAAATGCCATTGATAAAAACTTAATAGAATATATTTTCCAATCCCCACATTCTGTGATTAGAACGTTTTTAATCGGGCTATTTTAATTATATGCCCTTTAACATAGTTTAGTTATTTGTTATTGTCGTTGTTTACTCCAGGTAATTTCAAAAGCAATACTTGAAAAAGATTATTCTTGGTTTGTGACAACCTGACAGGACTATTTTAGGGCCATTTTAAAACCCTTTTCAAACTATTTAAACCATGTAAGTATTTTAAACTTACTTTAAACTTGTAATCAAGTACTTTAAACTTGTTCTAAAACTGTATTTAGGGCCTTTTAAACATCTTTTAATAAATTTTAAACTCCATTAGAAAGCTAGTAAGAGGTCTTACAAGAGTTTCCATATCAAATATGCTAATTGTTTAATGCAAGATAGAAAGTTTAAAGCTATCAAAAATTGACCCAAATAGGAGTATCTTCATAGAATATTTCCTCTCCTTTTTTTCTAGAATTCATATTATTTTGCTACTAAGGCTATTTTATAAAATTCTCTGAAAAAGATAGTGATGATGGTTAAAAGAGAAGAAAGTATCAAAACATTAAAATTTCAGTATCTTATATTAAACTGCTTGGTTAACATGGAGACTTATAGCTTTATAAAGGTTTATAGCTTTATAAAAATCTCTTCCCTTATCTGTGGCTTTTCACAGCAAAAGAAGATTCTTGGTTTGTTATTTGACTCATGCTCTCCCACCTGAGGGCTTGAAGGCCCACAAAGGGGATTCCCAGCAGGCCATCTGGCAGCTGTTTATGGTCAGAAGTGAAGCTAGCCAGTTCCTCCTGGGCAGGTGGCCAAAATTACAGTTGACCCTCCTGGTCTGGCTGAACCTTGCCCCATATGGTGACAGCCATCAGGCCAGGACCCAGGTCTCCCTCTGAGGCCTTGGCGAGGAGTGGGTGAGTTGCTGGCCTGATCACAGAGGGTGAAGTGGCCGATCCCCCCACCGACCCGGGCCCAGACTGAGTTTGGGGCTCACCCTGCCTGGTGGGTCTGACCCCAACACGCCCGAAGGAAGCCCAGGAAGTGAAAGGCAGCCTGATATCACTGCACAGAACTAGGAGAGGCACAGGGGAAACGATCTGTGCAAGTTCTGTTCTCACTTCTAAACTCTGACGGGTCCAATGAAGTGGTTTTGTTTCTTGGCCTGAAGCACTGGGTTCCCTGCAGGAGGCAGAGAACACAGATGAAGGAGAGAAAGGTAAGGTCAGAAGGGCATGCAAAGAGCTTCGAAAGGCTGCAAAGACTTCAAACAAAACAATTTAGAACTTTCTTAAGGGGTAGGGGCTAGGGGAAAATCTCCAAATCATGGCGATGAGAAATATGCTTCCTGGCTTCCCTAGTTGCTCCCTGGATGCCACAGAATAAGCCTGCTGCTCTCTGCATGTCTGTCCCTTGCAGTTCCAGGCTCACCCACAAACAATGCACCCAAGTGGAGAACTTCCCTGTTACTTAAACACCACCCCCTATGCTTCCTTCCTCAGGCTCTGATGCTCAGCCATCTGTCTTCCTCTTCCAACCATCCAAACAGCAGTTAGAGAACGGAACTGCCTCTGTCATGTGCTTAGTGAATGGCTTTTACCCTAAAACTATCAAAGTCAGTTGGAAAGTGGATGGAGTTGTCCAAGACAGCAACATCCAGGAGAGTTTCACTGAGCAGGACCGCAAGGACAGCACATACAGCCTCAGCAGCACCCTGACGCTGTCCAGCTCCGAGTACCAAAGCCATAGTCTCTATACCTGCGAGGTCAGTCACCAGTCCCTGGCCTCCGCCCTGGTCAAGAGCTTCAATAAGAACGACTGTTAGAGCGAGAGGCCTGCAGGCTCGTCCATCACCTGGGCTGGGTCCCAGCCCCCTTCCTCGCCTCTTCAGGCCTCGGGCCCTTTTCCCTATTGCAATCCTCCAGCCCATCTCCCCACCTCACCGTCCTCCCCCTCTTTGGTTTTAATCATGCTAATGTTGGGGGGAAAATGAATAAATAAAGTGAATCTTTGCACCTGTGATTTCTCTCTCCTTCCTGAGTTAAGCTTTTTAAACATTGTTTTTCTTTTCCTTTTTTAACATGTTTATTGGAGTATAATTGCTTTACAATGGTGTGTTAGTTTCTGCTTTATAACAAAATGAATCAGCTACACATATACATATGTTCCCATATCTCTTCCCTCTTGCGTCTCCCTCCCTCCCTCCCTCCCTCCCTATCCCACCCCTCTAGGTGGTCACAAAGCACCAAGCTGATCTCCCTGTGCTATGCGGCTGCTTCCCGCTAGCTATCTATTTTACATTTGGTAGTGTATATATGTCCATGCCACTCTCTCACTTCGTCCCAGCTTACCCTTCCCCCTCCCCATATCCTCAAGTCCATTCTCTGGTAGGTCTGCATCTTTATTCCCGTCTTGCCCCTAGTTCTTCATGACCTTTTTTTTTTTTTCTTTAGATTCCATATATATGTGTTAGCATACGGTATTTATTTTTCCCTTTCTGACTTACTTCACTCTGTATGACAGTCTCTAGGTCCATCCACCTCATGAAGATATACAGATTGCCAACAGACACATGAAAGAATGCTCAACATCATTAATCATTAGAGAAATGCAAATCAAAACTACAATGAGATATCATCTCACACCGGTCAGAATGGCCATCATCAAAAAATCTAGAAACAATAAATGCTGGAGAGGGTGTAGAGAAAAGGGAACCCTCTTGCACTGTTGGTGGGAATGTAACTTGATACAGCCACTATAGAGAACAGTATGGAGCTTCCTTAAAAAACTAAAACTAGAACTACCATACGACCCAGCAATCCCACTACTGGGCATATACACTGAGAAAACCATAATTCAAAAAGAGTCATGTGCCACAGTGTTCATTGCAGCTCTATTTACAATAGCCAGGACATGGAAGCAACCTAAGTGTCCATCGACAGATGAATGGATAAAGAAGATGTGGCACATATATACAATGGAATATTACTCAGCCATAAAAAGGAACAAAACATTGTTTTTCTAATGACCCAGTTTATCTTCCAAGGCAGAGGTCCCCAGTGGGCCGTACGGTAGGAGGCGAGTGGCAGGCAAGTGAGAGAAGCTTCGTCTGCAGCTCCCCATAGCCTGCATTACCACCTGAACCATCCCCAACCCCACCCCCACCCCCCCACCCCGTGAAAAAATTGTCTTCCACCTGGTCCCTGGTGCCAAAAAGGTTGGGGACCGCTGCCAGCAGTTCTAAGGAACTAAATATTGAGTTGCTAAAAACGACACCATCATTTATAAAAATCATCATCCTCCATTCTACCCTACCGTACTGTCCCCTATAAGACGCTCTTCCATGAAACCCACAAGCCGCCTATCTTCCCAGCCCTCTCCCGGGCCATGCTATGACAGGCTTGCCTCTTTTTTTTTTTTTAATTTATTTATTTTATTTATTTTATTTTTGGCCGTGTTAGGTCTTCATTGCTGCACACAGGGTTTCTCTAGTTGCAGCAAGCAGGCTTCTCATTGTGGTGGCTTCTCTTGTTGCGGAGCACGGGCTCTAGGTGCACAGGCTTCAGTAGCTGCAGTGCACGGGCTCAGCAGTTGTGGCTCACGGGCTTAGTTGCTCTGCAGCATTTGGGATCTTCCCGGACCAGGGCTCGAACCCATGTCCCCTGCATTGGCAGGCGGATTCTCAACGACTGCGCCACCAGGGAAGCCCCCCCTTTTTTTTTTAATTGAAATATAGTTAATTTACAATGTTGTGTTAGTTTCAGGGGTACAGCAAAGGGATTCAGTTGTACATATACATATATCCACTCTTTTTTAGATTCTATTCCCATATAGGTCATTACAGAGTATTGAGTACTGTTCCCTGTGCCATACAGTAGGTTCTTATTATCTATTTTATTGGGATTGAGATGCTTGCCTCTGTGATTCCCCTCTTCAGCAGGCCCTCAGAGTCCTTTTAAGGGTGACGGTTCTTACTATCACATATTCTTTGATCCAGTAGAATCTAATTTACCAAAAGCAAATCTATCAAAAGAAGCGAACAGCTAGAAAAAGAGTCATCCATGTAAAATAACATCTATGTAAAATAACAAAGCAATGATAACGACGTAAGTGAACAAGCAATAGGAAATGTTTAAGTCCATTGCGGCACTTCAACTTAAGGGAATATGATGCCTTTGTTGCATTTTACACACAATACGTATCGAGGGCCTTCTATCTGCCGAAGACCATGCTGATTGCTTTCCACAACATAATTTAATTCTCACTACGTTACACGGTTAAAAGCGTTCATTAAAATGTGAGTCAGGGGCTTCCCTGGTGGCACAGTGGTTGAGAGTCCGCCTGCCGATGCAGGGGACGCGGGTTCGTTCCCCGGTCCGGGAAGATCCCACATGCCGCGGAGCGGCTGGGCCCGTGAGCCATGGCCACTGAGCCTGTGCGTCCGGAGCCTGTGCTCCGCAGCGGGAGAGGCCACAACAGTGAGAGGCACGCGTACCACAAAAAAAAAAAAAAAATGTGAGTCAGGCTCTATAAAGCTGAGAGATATTCATACTCTATAACCCAGCAATCCTACACCTGAATGACTGTGTCCCTGTCCACCAAAAAAGCTCATGCAAGAATTTTTCAGAGTAGCTTCATTAATAAAAGCCAAAAACTGGAAACAATATAAATGTCCACCAACAGGAGAATGGATCATTAAATTGTAGCATGTTTGCACATTGGAATACTATTCAGTAAGAGAACTAATAAACTACAACTGTACCCAACAATAATGATGCATCTCATAAACATGACATAAGCAAAAGAAACCAAACACAAAAGACATGTCCTATATATTATCATCTATATAGAGTTCAAAACCAGGAAAAATACAACTGGAAATTGAGATAGGGATTACTTTTGGCTGGGGGGTGGGGTGAGGTAGTGCCTAGGAGACAAGAAGGGGCTTATGAAGTTTTGACGATGCGATGTGTGCCACTTTGTGAAACTTTATCGAGCTGTAAAGTTATGATCTGTGCACATCTCTTTATATACATTCTATTTCAAGATAAGTTCACATAAAGAAATATACTCAATTTACAGATAAGAGAGGCTAAGAGGCATAAGTAATAGGTCAAGGCCACACAGCTGGTAAGTGGTGGTCCAGGAATCAAATCCCTACCTGCCTAATTCTGCTCTCTCTCTCTCTCTTTTTTAATACTTATTTATTTGGCTGCACTAGGTCTTAGTTGCGGCATGCGGGATCTTTAGTTGTGGCACGAGGGATATTTTAGTTGCAGCATGTGGGATCTAGTTCCCTGACCAGGGATCAAACCCATGCCCCCTGCATTGAGGGCGAGGAGTCTTAATCGTTGGACCACCAGGGAAGTCCCCTAATTCTGCTCTCTTGACACCTATACAATTCTGCCTTCCAGTACTTACACTGCTGCACAGAATAGAGGGTCAAATGCTACCTTCCCAGGGACTCCTCCTCTATCTGGCTAACCAGGAGCATACACATGTAGAAATGGAATGGAACAGACATTCAACAGTGGGCAAAGGATGGAATTAACATGGACCAGGTATTGGGATCCCATGTATGAAAGGTTATGTGTTTGGGAAGCGGGGGGCAGGAGGGGCACATATAAAACCAACTTTGACTGTCCTCCCCCAGACCCCAGCCCTTCCCCTCTCACCTACTCATCCATCCAAACATTTACTGAGCACCTTTCTTAGCCTATACCCTGAGAGAGGTACAGAAGTAACTAAAATGCTGTCCTTTCCCTAAATAGACTTATAACCCAATTTTTCTTCTTTTTTCCTTTCCTTTGTCAGTCCTGGAGCAAGTGGGAAAGAACATTCATGGAAAGAAGTGGATAGAAGGACAACACTGACACTGTACCGCTTGAGAATATTCATTATTATCACGTCTTTGAAATTTTGGGGGTCTGAGTAGAGTTCAGAAAGACTCAGTAATGTCCCTTCAAATGACATAAACTTTCTCATTCATCTCTGGTGGCAAAACTCAACAATCAATGGCACATCTGATCCCAAGCAAGGGTCTTCTCATAAAGCAAAACTCTGAAACCAGACCCACCACGACCCAAAGAAGTGAAGACAGGTGTTATGGGTTGAACTGTGTCCCTCAAAAAGATATGCTCAAATTCCCAGTCCCTATAAACGTGACCTCATTTCGGAACAGGGTTTTTGCAGATGTGAATCCTGAAACGCTGGTGAAGATGCAGTGAACTGGATCTTTCATACACTGCTGGTAGAAAAGTAGGATGCCTCAGGCAACGCTCTAGAAAATAGTTTGTCAGTTTCTTAAAAAACGAAACAAAATACACCAGCAATTGCATTCCAGGGCATTTAACCCCCCAAAATGAAAAAGTACATCCACACAGAAACCTGTACCTACTTTTCATAACAGGTTTGTATGTGTAACTAAAAACTGGAAACAACCAACATGGCCCCCAAGAGGTGACACAAAAGGTGACTCGGTAGATCCCTCAACATGATTCTCAGTAGGCTGAACAGATTGTGATACATCCATGTCACGGATGCCGTGTAGCGATAAAAAGAAACAAAGTACTGATACATGCAACAACGTGGATGATTCTGAAGTGTACTATACTGAGTGAAAAAAAGCCAGTCTCAACAGGTCACATAGTACATGGTTCTTTTTTTTTTTTTTTTTAATTGGGGTATAGTTGTTTTACAATGTTGTGTTAGTTTCTACTGTACAGCGAAGTGGAGTTCCCTGTGCTATCCAGCAGGTTCTTATTAGTTATCTATTTTACACATATTAGTGTATATATGTCAATCCCAATCTCCCAATTCATCCCACCTCCCCATCCACCACTTTCCCCCCTTGGTGTCCATACGTTTGTTCTCTACATCTGTGTCTCTATTTCTGCCTTGCAAACCAGTTCATCTGTAACATTTTTCTAGATTCCACATATATGTGTTAATATATGATATTTGTTTTTCTCTTTCTGACTTACTTGACTCTGTATGACAGTCTCTAGGTCCATCTATGTCTCTACAAATGACCCAATTTCGTTCCTTTTTATGGCTGAGTAATATAGTACATGATTCTTTTTCCATAACGTTCTTTTTTTTCTTTTTTCGGCTGCACCGAAGACTGCTGGACTGCCAGGGAAGTCCCCTACATAACATTCTTGAAGTGACAAAATTGTAGAGATGGAGAATAGATTACTGGTTGCCAGGGGTGAGGGATGGTGGGGGGAAAAAAGACTGAATGTGACTATGAAGGGAGATCTTGGTGGTAAGAGAATAATCCTGTTTCTGGATTGCAGTGGTGGTTCCATACATCTAGACACGTGATAACATGACATAAAATGATACACACACATTGTACCAATGTCACATTGCTGGGTTTGATACTGTGCTGTAATCATGTTAAGAAGTAACCATCAGGGGAAACTGAGTGCAAGGCACACCAGACCTCTCTGTTCTATCTTTGCAACTTCCTGTTAATCTATAATTTTTTCAAAATAAAAAGTTTTAAGGACTTCCCTGGTGGTCCAGTGGTTAAGGCTCTGCACTTCCACAACAGGGGGTGCAGATTCGATCCCTGTTCAGGGAACTGAGATCCTGCAGGCTATGCAGCCAATAACTAAATAAATAAAAGGTTCTAAAAAAAAGTTTTAAAAAAGGAGGTCATTGGGATGAATTGGGAGATTGGGATTGGCATATATACACTACTATGTTTAAAACAGATAACTAATGAGAACTGCTGCATAGCACAGGGAACTCTACTCAATGCTCTGTGGTGACCTAAGTGGGAAGGAAATCCAATAAAGAGGGGATGTATGTATACATAGAGCTGATTCATTTCGCTGTACAGCAGAAACTAACACCACATTGTAAAGAAACTATGCCCCAATTTAAAAAAATAATAAAATAAAATGCAAAACAAAAGAAAAAGGAGGTCATTTTGGATTAAGGTGGGCCCTAAATCTAATGCCTGGTGTCCTTCTACGGAGAGGAAGATTAGAGATACAGAGACACACAGGGAAAAAGCCAGGCAGAGACCGGAGTAACGCAGTTGCAAGCTAATTTATGTCAAGGATCATTGGAGAGCCACCAAAGCTAGGAAAGAGACATGGGGTGGCTTCTGCTTCAGAGCGTCAAGGAAGAACCACTTTAATTTCAGGCTTCTGGCCTCCAGAACTGAAAGAGAATGAATTGCTGCTGTTTCAAGCCACCCAGTTGGTAATTTGTTACAGCAGCCCAAGCAAACTAACGCAATGGGGATGACAGAGATGAGAGTTCGGTTCTCAACAAACTTCCATCTGTACTGACAAGTCAGCCTCAGTAAACCATTAATGCTCTTACAGTCCAATAGGACAGCCAAGTGATGCACAAGAAGGTTACACCAGCCCCATGAAGCAAGAGCATCAGATAGGAGAATGGTTTAGGGAAATGGGAAATGACCAGTAGTCTGTGGACCTGTGGCACCTTCTATGGGAAGATGAAGAGGCCTGGCAGGCACCTGAGATCCCTGGGGTCCGGGGTCTCAAGAAAGAACAAAGAGACTTGTTAGGCTGCGGACACAATGGAAGAGTTAGACCTTGGAATTGTCAGTTCTTGAATGAGGCACAGTGTAAAAAGACAAACAGATAAACATCTATCTCCACTTCCCCTTTCCCTTTCCTCTTTCTACTAGAAGAACCCAAGCAAGAGATGGTGCTGCTTTGAAAGTAGGGCTAATAGGACATGCTGACAGTGTGGATGTGGGGAAGGACAGAGGAAACAAGGGTGCACCCAGGGTTCTTTGCCTAAGGAATTAGAAGGATAGAGCTGCTCTAATGAAATAAGAAAGCTTACAGAATGTGCAGGTCTGGAAGAAAAGACAGGAGCTCAATTTTGACCCATCTGGAATTAATTTTGCATATAGTATGAGGTATAGGAGTCAACATACATTTTTTTTCATGTAATATTCAGTTGTTCCAGCACCATTTATTTTTAAAGACTTTCCTTCCCTTTGTTGGATTACTTTGGCATATTTGTTGAAATAAATTGACCCCGTAAAGTAGGGTCTATTTCTATGCTTTCTTTCCCATTCCATGGCCTATTTGTCTATCCTGATACCAATAGACATTGCCTTGATTATTGATGATTTAAGAGCTCTATTTTGGACATGTTAAATCTGAGATGCCTATTAGACAACCAAGCAAACATGGCAGGTAGACAGCTGGATATAAGAACCTGGAATTCAGAAGAGAGAGGTCAGTACGAGAGACATAAATGTAGCGTCATCACCATGCAGATGGTGTTAAAAGCCGTCAGATTGCAACAGACTGTGAGAGGGTACCTAGCTAGTGAGCATGGATAGAGAAATCCAAGCACTGAACTGGGAGGCACTCCAACATTAAGTGATTACTGAGATGAGAAGGAACCAGAAAAGAAGACTGAAAAGGATTGGTCAGAGAAGAAGGAAAATCAGGAGAGTAGTGTTGTCCTGGAATCCAAGAGAAGAGATATTCTAAAGAGGGAAAATTGATCAGTTGTCAATTGGAATGAAAATGGACCATTGGATTGAGTGACGTAGGGGGTCACTGGTGAACAGATAAGAGCAGTTTCTATAGAATGGCAGGCAAAAGTCTGATCTGAATGGATTCAAAAGAAAATCAGAGGAAAGAAAGTGGAGACAGTGGGCATGAACAATTCTTTCAAGGAAAGAGTTGGAAAAGGGAAGGAGAGGAGTGAGGCAGTATCTGGAAAGAGAAGAGAAATGACAGCATTTTTGAATGTGTTGGGAGCAAAACTTGTCACCCCAAAATGTCTCTCTGGCATTTGGATTATTTTGAGCTGAAAACAATTAAGGCTCAAAAGACTCAGGAAGAAATGTTGACCTTCCCCCTAACTGCCTAAAAAAATTTAGATTGAGGGCCTGTTCCCAGAGTAGAGCTATCACCAGACATGTCTACAAAGAACATGAGCTGCGTGTGGTGGGGAAACTCTCAGAGATCAGAGTCCACTCCATGTCCCATTATCTCTGCCTGCCCAGAAAACATTTATTTACCCACAATTTACCTTTCCATCTCCATGTGAATTGCCTTCCACCCCTTTCAAGTCCCAAGCCACTACCCCCAACATCCTCTTTCGTCTTTAGCTGAAGATGGTAATTAAGTGACGGTTGCAGCCATTTTGGCGAGTTGCTCAGTTTTTCTGGGTCTCTCCCACTTATGCAGGTATTAAACTGTGTTTTTCTCCTGTTAATCTGTCTCAGGTCAATTTAAATCTCAGATCAGCCAGAAAAACCTAGAAGGGTAGAGGAAAATTTCTTTCTTCCTGACAAATGTTTATGAGAATCATCTAGTAGAGAAAGAAGATCTGGTGCTGTAGGAGAGAGAAGAGAAAACTACTGGAGCATGTCCTTGAGAAGGTGAGGTGGGAAAGGGGGAGCACAGGTGGAGGTGTTGCCCTTAGCTAGGAACACAAACAGCTCACCCAGTAACAGAAGAGAAGGGGGTGTCCATGGGCACTGATGTCCTTGCCTCATGGATGAGGAAACTGAGACTAAGAACGTTATGTCAAGTGCTTAGTATTACAGAGCTCATGCGAGGTAGAACCATGACTTAAACTACGGTTACCAAGCCCAAACCACCATGTCTTTTTCATAGTTTTGCACGTGGCAGGTTCTCTGTAGGTTTTCAATGTCATTGGTTTGTAATCTTACCAGTTAGGCCTCAATCAACTCCTATAATACTAGCAAAAGTGTTGGGCTGGATGGTGAATAAGGATCTTCTATCTATGAGTTCTTTTCAAGAACGTATACAAGTTTTTATTTCATCAGGGGCTCACAGAGCAAATGAGGAGCTGCCTCCAATCCATGACACTGTAACATGTTGATGGTCAAGGTAGGAAACAAAGAATACACAGAGAAGACCTTCTGTAATACTGTTGGTGGCTCAAAACATGTTGAGTTGTAATAGGTTTGTACTCTGTGATAGAGTAATGGATAGTAATGTCTCAACACTGACAGAGATCATGTCACTGAATCCTCCAACAACCCATGGGTAGTTTGTATTATAAGGAAACTAAGACTTAGAGTAAGCACTGTGTCCAAGTCACACAATCAGTAAATACCAAAATCAGTTTTCAAACTCAGGCAACCTGATCAAGAGCCCAAACTCTAAAGCACAATCCCTTAATAACCACTATTCACAGCTGCCATTTTCAGGGGCAAAGAATCATTGAGTCCTAGAGTGAGAGGAGCTTAGAAATCAAATCTCTCATTAACAGATGAGGAGACTAAAAAGCATGGCATAGCCTGGTCACTTAGAGACAGAATTGAGATTCGAAGCCAGTGTTCTAACTGTTTTGTTTTTACTAAATGTAACAATGAGCTCATTACAGACTTCTCAGGGGGAGGAATTCAAGACCCTCAGCAAAAATGGAGGGTCAGCCAAGCCTAAGACAACTAGGTATGTTGGTCTAGTTTGGAAAAATAACTCATTAACCAAATGTCCCTCTTAGCACCCCCAATGTTTTTCACCATCACAGTGCTGAGGCCCCAAAACCATGCCCAGACCACCCCAACCCCAGATTGGTTCTTACTGAGTTTCATGGTGACTGGCCTGAGAAGACCAAAAAAGTAATGACATCTTACAAAGGAGAGCACCAAGGACCAAGATAGCAAGTGTCATAGCAACGGTCACACCGCTTTGGTCAAGAAGATCTTTTGGGGAACTGAAAACAGAACCTTGAGCACAGCTGCTGGTTTCACTCCCATCCTCCTTCAACAGGCTGGGTGGTGCACTCCACGCCCTTACAGTACTTTCCACGGCCCCCTGCACCTGGGGCCCCCCTAGCACCTGGCTAAGTCTGTGTCCAGCACTGCAATGGAAGTAACATGGACCCTAACCTTGTTTAATACCATCCAAACCCCACTGCCCCATCTCCAGTCCTAGAACTCTTCTACTTGGAAACCTCAGCCCAGAATGGTCAGCATCCCCTACGTGGTCTGATACAGCAAGAGAATCTACATACACAGCATGTGAGAAAGAACTTGTGGGCAAGCAGGTTCCTCATGAGGCCCACAGAGGTCCTGGAAGTGTTTGAGAGCAGCAAGAAAAAATTCATGCTGAATAGTTTGGGCATCTCAGGGATAGGAGGCTGGGAAGGATAGGGAGGAGTCACAGCAACATTTCAGAACATATTTCATAAATTTCCTAGTGCCCGGGACAGAAGCATTCTCTGCTATTGTACTATCTCCCCCTTCCATCCATGCGTGTAGCCATCCACACATCCATTCGGCCATCTGTTGGCCCTTACCCTAGGCACAGGGTTAGCTGTTTGCCCTTCTACCCCAAGCAATCCTAACTACTATAGGAACTACCCGTTTGTGTGATTGCATGGATGGAGGCCCACCTTCATTCATTCCACAAACCTTATGATTAGCATCTTCACTACCGGGCTCTGTGTAGCGCTATGTTCTGCAGAAACATAGTGAACAACATAGAGCTCTCAACCTCAAGGAGCTCCCAGACTAGGGCAGAAACAAGTTAGCAGAAATCCCACACAGAGCAGTGGGATGGAGGGTGGGATGTCTAAAGAACCCTGTGGAACCACACAGGATGGGCCCATAATACACGTTGGAGGTCAGGGAAAATACATACCTTCATCCTCCTGCCCAAACATCAGTCAACCTGGGATTTACCTGACACCAAGGATATCCTCACAAATCACTCCAGGCCTCCAGCCCTGTGACTGGGAAGCCATAGGTTAAGGACCTCTGACATGGGGACTCATCACTTCAAAACTTAGTTACCTCCTCTTGGTCTTAGGTTCTTTGTCTATACTAAAGCAACAGAAGTAAAACCTCTGTCTCAGTATTACTATGAACATTAAATGAAATACTGTATATAGTCCACTTAGGACAGGGCAGGTCACAGAGTATATGGTCAATCCATGATCTTTTCTGATTCTTAATTATTAATAGGTTCTCGGATTCCATGGCTGCGTTCAGTGGGTATTCTCCCTGCGGTGATTCCACAAAGAAACCTTTTTTAGTTTGGTTTGAAATCTTCATTTCTTCCAATTTGCAATAAAACATCACAGTCCTCCTGTTCCTCTTTACCTATTTGACATGTATAGCAAGAAAAATCTCTCAATCTGAAAAATAGAGAAACTGAGGCATGGAGTGAAGGAACTATTTGTTGCTACAATGTCTCACCCACGGGCCTAAGGATCAAGTTCAGTTCAGGGTATTTCCTCCCCCAGCGCATCGTTCCTGACACCATAATGGAACATAAAAAGGTTGCAGGATTAAGGTAGAAGGTGCATTTCCCAAAAGAACAATATTTCATGCTGAAAAAAAAAAGAAAGAAATGTGCTCTCCAGATAGCACCACGTGGTTTCAAGTGTTCCAACCGTTCAGCTGTCTTCCTCACCAGAAGGACAGTGAACTAAGAGTGTGTTTATAGCCTTGTGGAAAGGATACTCTGGAGTCCAAGGCATCACAAACTCTTCTTGGACAGAAGACCTGGCTTCCCACCCACTTGGTTCATGGGCAGACAGGTGATGGCTCATTTACTGAAATCCTCTAATAACCGAAACTGGGGTTTTTGTCTTTCCCTGTTGGAAAGAGACACATAACAAGGAAAAAACTAACAGCACGGATAGAGAGGAATAAGAAAATAAACAGATAAAGAGCTTGGGGAATCAGAATATATTCAAGCCATTCTCTTACAACTTCTGACCCGACACCTATTCCTGGATTCTTTCGTTCTATAGACATTTATGAGCACTAGGGTCTGTGTCCTGGGGGCTGGGAGGTAGGCGAGGGAAGATGCCCCGTGGAGAGGAGTACACAGCTGCCCCTGACCTCGTGGGGCTGCCGCATGACCTACAAACACTCACCTTGAGCCCTTTAAGATCCTCGGTCACCAAACAGAAGCTTAAATCTGTTCCCTGGACCTGAATAAAATGAGGACCTCCTCCTACTCCCATTCACTTCTCTATTCTCTCCACAGACTCAAAGATCCACATATGGGTTTCCCACATATATTTTCTTTTTTGGGCCCACAATCCAGACATGAGGAAATTCTGGACTGAGGATCACCAATCCAAACAGACAATCTGCCCCAGGCTTCTACATTCCGGAGAGCTGTTTAAATTCTCTTCTTCTGTTTTAACAAATAGAAAATATTTCGTGTGTGTGTGTGTGTGCAGTGTTTTATTTAGCAAACTAATGTTTATGATTTTATTCCAAAGCGTGTTGAATTAAAGCACATTTTGTACAGGATTCGAAGGAAAAGGAAAATAAAGAGAGCTGGAAGAAAGACAAAAGATAACAGAGATGGGAACAATGAGAGAGACAAAAAGACAGAGAAACAGAGAGAAACTGGGTAGGCTCTGAAGACAGTGGTCACCAGGTCTTTCCCCTGAGGGCCCAGCCCAGGCTGCGGGTTTCTGAGAGAGGCTGTGCACTGAGGTGATGATCAGCTGGTCTGCCATGCACTGTATCAGGGTTCCAATGCTAGATGATAATCTAGCAATTAAATAATCTAGCAATGATGATCTAGCAAAGAGTCTCCTATGACTTTATTGACTAGATCAGCCACCCTGAGATGGAAAGATTTCCTCGGATTGCAGCAACTGCGAAGAGAGCCCCAAACCGAAGGGCTGGATGGGACTCAGCTTTCCTGCCCTGATGTGAGCTTGTCTTCTCCTCCCTTCCCCCTCCCTACTCTTTGAGGATTATAAATGCTTGAAGACACAGTGTCTCCTAAATTGACTGTAAAAATCCAAAGTTCTTGAAACAGGAGAAGCTGAACAGACAGATGTGAAAAATGATACAGTGCAACCCTCCTCGCCCCCAACCAACACACACGCAGACCCACAGACACACGCTTCTGTCCAGAGCATTTCTCACCCCAGCCACTGGCTCCCTCCACTCTCAACCTCAACATGGTTTTCTAATATGCATTTTGCTCAGAAATATAGTAACCCCTAATTTTTAGGTAAGAAAAAGGAATGCACTTCTTCCAGTTACTGCAGTCAGAGTTAATAAGTAAAAGGAAACAAGCTGTGTTTTCTCTAGGCCTATCCGATATGACAGTTGCAAATAAACTTCTCACCCGTGTTGCCAGATTTACGACACACTCCAAAATGAGGAGGCATGAATGGTTTGTTCAATGGAACAGTATCAAACTTGTTAACCTCATAAGTCATTCATTATGTATCTGCAGGTATGTCTGAAAATCAATGAAAACTTGGTTCTATTTTCAGTTGACCTCCAGATATCCCCCAGATGTCCCACCTTCCCTAAAAGATCATCTGTGAATAACGAGAAACTCTGCTGATTTTACCCAGAGTCTACTCTCTTGATTCCCCACATCACTGTGCTCGGTACATACGATCCATCACTTATGTATTTGATTTGTGTAAGACCCAAGGATCTCTGCCTTTATGTCCCATCAAAATATAAGCTCCTAAAAAGGAGAGCCTTCTGTCCATTATAAAGAAACTGGCACTGTTTTGCTCAAAAACTGTGCACCAAAACAATATTTGAGGATCACAATAGTAGCCGGAGAACCAACTGCAAGTCATTCTTTATTTCCATGCTTTGGTTTATGATTCATCACCATTTATTAAGGACTTGAACTAGAATTTTTGCACCTTCACTTTTATGCAGTTGTATACTTGTTGCAGTGCTTGGCACAAGGCACAGTGCCTTGGTTGCAAAAGCGTTTGTTGAATAAATAAATGAGTGAATGAATAATGAATTGTTTACGGTTGATATATGTTGGGAGAACTATTATAGGGGTTGTTTTTCTGTGTGCGCGGTTGTGTTTGTTTGTTATTTGGATAGACCAACTCACAGAGTGTGACGCTATTACCCCAGTTTACAGATGAAGAAACAGAACCGGAAAGACTGAGAGACTTGCCCAAGTGGAAAAGCCATCTCTCAGATACCTGCCCTCTGATTTCAAGCCTGTTCCTCCTTTTGCTCAACACAACCACCTGCCTGGAACAACAAAATTGGATCTGACCATCCAGGTCCTCCTAAAGAGTCCCGCTGGACTTGGAATCCACCTTCCAAAAGTGAACTTCAGGGACTGGTCTTCCTGTTGCTTTGCTGTCCTTCTATAGCACATCTGCTCTATGCTGCCTTCAGTTCCAATGAATGTAAGCTCCGATTTCATGTAAGGATAGGAGATTGCACCTTCTGGAGCCAGCCACCTAGAAATGAAGGGTCATTTCTCACAATCCCATATCATCTAATCCAAATCCACCAACACCACACCCTACCCAGCACCATGCCATTCTCTCCACCTCTGTGCACACACGATGGGCACTTTCTCTTCCAGTGGAAAGGAAGTACGCTTTTGGGCAGAATGGTTTGACCAGAGGTGAGAAGTCATTGAGTTGACAGGAAAGAACTGCTTATTTGCACCAAATAACTTAGAATCACTGCTCTTTCACAACTGGAAATGATTGTTTGTGTTTCACACCAGACATATTTATCAAACCACCTCATTTAGTTTTAAGAATAAATCTTAAAAAAAATTTTGTGTGTATAAAGTTACTTCCAACATTTACTCTAAAAGGAAATATTGGAGCTATAAAAATTCAAGGATTTATTTAAATTTTGATAACTTTTTACTCTTGAGTGAAGAATGTTTTATAGACAGGGGACTCTAAAAGGAAGGATAGACTCACCGAGAAGAATGTCATTTTCACAATGGCCCTAAAAGTTCAGGTCACTGTGAGGAGATATAAGAACATGGAAGTCACAAGTTCTACCCTCAAGAAGTCTGTGTAAAACATAAAACATAGGGCTTCCCTGGTGGCGCAGTGGTTGAGAGTCCACCTGCCGGTGCAGGGGACATGGGTTCGTGCCCTGGTCCGGGAAGATCCCACATGCTGCGGAGCGGCTGGGCCCGTGAGCCATGGCCGTTGAGCCTGCGTGTCCGGAGCCTGTGCTACGTAACGGGAGAGGCCGCAACAGTGAGAGGCCCGCATACTGCAAACAAACAAACAAACATAATCCTTGCCCCCCCACAAAATGAGTATAGACATGGGAAAATTAGAATAGTGCCAAATTGAGCGCTATCACCCCGAGAAGAGCCAGCTAAAAGTATCACAGTGATTGGGATTTGGTTTGAATGAATCAAGACGTTTGGATAAAAAAGCTGGAGGTGAATTCACAGACCACTAGGACTGAAGAGAAGCAGCCAGAAAAGTCAGTCTACCCTCTTTAGTGTAATAAGTATGGAGACTAAGCCCTCGAGAGATTGACTGACTTATTCAGCACTTTGTATTTGACTAAGTAGATAACTAGTTAACTTCCAATGACTTAGCAGCTGAAGTTGAGCTGAGACTAGAAGCCAGTCTTGAGGCTCTCTGCCCATTTCTCCTTCCTCTAGCAGACTCAGGCAAGGAGGCCTTGAGAAGTTGGCACATCGAGTGAGTGGAAAAGGGCCCCAGGCTTCCCCGTGGTGGCAGGAAAGATTAGAGGGCAACCTGGGCCAGGCTGCTGTGTTAACTTCTGATTCGGGGGGAATGACTGATCCTCAGTCACTGGCCCAAAACACCCACATGTTTTCTGGACTGGTTAGACTGGACTAGTTTACATTGGATGGGCTTGCACAGAGTCGAATCAATTTGACTTAAATCGAATTGAAAGCTGGAAGACTACTGAGGGTCCCGGTTGTGTTGCATCTCCTCAGATTCTTCCCCTTAACAAGAACCCTAAAAAAAAAAGGGTCAGGGTTAGTGTTAGGGTTGGTCAAGCTCTAGCAGAACCAGCCCTAAGTATTCATGACTTGACTTATAGGGCAAGTCACTGCATGAAAGCAATGTGCTCCTGAAAGGTCAATATATTTTTAAGGGATATTTATGAGGAATTCTTTGGAAAATAAAGGGTCCGTCTGCCAAAATAAAACATAAATTATCCATTTGCCAAGTTGACGGTTGGTATATTGTTTTTTTCCTGAAGAGATATGAGCCTCTATTGGGGCCGACTGATTCATGGAGGAACCAGACATTTTCTAGAGAAGTAGCAGGACAAATCCATGAAGCTCAAAATCAGAGCTCTCAGGGCCTCTCCCTCCTTCTGGATTCAATATCAGGTTGTAGGGAATTTAGGAAGAATTGTAAATGTAATGGAAGGAATGTAAATGGAAGAGGACTCCACAACCTACTGGATTTATACTTTTTCTCTTTAAAAAAAAATCAAGTCACTCAAGACAGAGATCACATTGAATATCAGAGAGGAAGTCCTACCCCAGAGAAGGATGGAGCCCTCACCCATGCACTGGTACAATATTCAATCCAAGCCATTATTCAGTATGAAGCTATTCAAAATATTTGGTCTATGTCAATTCTTAAAAGTGAAAGAATACTAAAGAGAATGTTTTTGAAATTTATCCATAAATCCATAACCCTAATACATCTATTATTTTCATTCCTCACATCATATTATTTTCTAATATTTATTTACATATTTCATTCATAGTGACAGGGGTAATTCACATCATTACCACAATTTTGTGTTCAACTTCTTTCACTTGCTGTTTTTCCCAGCACTTCTATTTTTGACTTAGATATTATGTTGATCATTGTGAAAGATACACATCATTCTCTCTTATTGACAGTGCATAATTTTACTTAGCCTTTTCCCCATTGTTGGAACCCACAACCTATGGCCTTGACTCTTTCTTAGAATGGCAGCTATGCTGGCACACCACTCTCCTTGAAAACTTGACTCAGAGACCATCGCTGTGAGAATTTGCCTGCTCTGCTTGGGGCATCTTATCCCCAGAGCAACAGCTGGTCATGTCCTGATTTAAGCTGCTCTCTAATTGTTTCATATGTTTATTTTGGCTCATTAAAATATTGCTAGCTTCTTGAGATCATGGGGCCAAATCAGTAGCCACGCCAATCAATAGGTAGCACACATGAGCAGAAAAAATGTAACTTATTATCTGACCCTAAGTGAACAAACATTTTCTGTGTGCCTAATATGTGTCAGACACTTCCTAAGCAGAGCCACATCCTTTTTCCCATTTATTTCCCATAACAACCCCATGAAGGAGGCATTACTATTCCTAAATTACAAAAAATGGAGAAGAGGACTCAAAGATTAGTTTGACCATCAGGAAAAAAATCCAGAGGAGTTTTATATCAATTTCTTAAAGTCTAATCTCTTGGGACTTCCCTGCTGGCACAGTGGTTAAGAATCCACCTGCCAATGCAGGGGAAACAGATTCGAGCCCTGGTCTGGGAAGATCCCACATGCCGCGGAGCAACTAAGCCCGTGCACCACAACTACTGAGCCCACGTGCCACAACTACTGAAGCTGGCATGCCTAGAGACTGTGCTCTGCAACGAGAGAAGCCACCGCAACGAGAAGCCCGCGCACTGCAACGAAGAGTAGCCCCCGCTCACTGCAACTAGAGAAAACCCGTGTGCAGCAACGAAGACCCAACGCAGCCAAAATAAATAAATAAATAAAGTTATATTTTAAAAAAAAGTCTAATCTCTTAAGATTTAGAACTTTTGAAAGGAATCTTTAATTCTTATGCCAGAAAGGGAAAAACAGCTGTCATGGAAATAATCCTCCCTGATGTTAAATTAAATCACCTGTTGTTTTCTGTGATCCTATATGTATACATGGGGGTTTATTCAAGGTTTTGAATGGTGCTTGACACTTGTTTAGAGAGGGTTGCTGATGCAGAACAAATGGGAAGTCAAGATAGTGGGATGATGTACTCTAACCAACAAGAATTCCAAGATCTGAGCTCTCATCAGAAGCATGGACACAGAATATCAAAGCTAGGAAGGATCCTCGAGGTTACCTCTATTTTACAAGTGAAGAAATTAGAAACGTCAACTGACAAACGAAAGGTCCCAGAGAAGTCAGGAAAATGGCACGGTGGAAAACAGATCATCATCATTTCATGAATCTGAACAGCAGGTGAAGGGGCGAGGGGGTTTCCATGTGGCCACGTCACATGGAACAAAGGCTTCTATTTTAAGAGGCCAGCCCTGCACCTGCGCTATCCAGCTGGGCTTGGCAAGAGAAGAAATGAAAACAGGCTTTTTTCACCAGGGGGCCGGCATGAGAATCCAGCTCACAGGTTGCTTAAGCCACAATGGAGGAACCAAATGTTGCTGACGTGTACCCCACAGTGGAACCTTTTCTCCTAAGACTCCCAGTTTCAGTTACTACAGAGCTTTTCCCCATAACACCAAGGGGAAAGTAAGGAAAAGTCAGAGAAAGAGACTTTAATACCCTGGCTGATACAGGGGCTCCCCCAACCGCTGTGTGCTGATTAAGCAGGAGAAATGGGAAACAAGAGAAGGTCCAGCCCAGCCATAGTTAGAGGAAGAGAAGTTAAGAGCCTGCACATGTCCAGAAAAGGAAATCATTCAATCTTGGAATAAACTGCCAAGAAAAGCAGAAAAATATTTTAATCATAGTTTTTTCAGCATGGTAATAAAAGTTCAATGAAAAGATTATGGACTTCAGAACAGGCGGACATGACCTTGAATCCAGCTCTACCATAACTTGGGTGACTGGCCTTGAGCAAGTTAGTGACACTCTCAAAACATCAGTTTCCTCGTCCGTAATTTTAAGATACTAACAGAGCACCTCTTTGAAGGTTACTGTAAGAACAGTGACAACATGAAAGCACCTAGTGCGGAGCCTAGGTAAAAGTAACCCCTCTTGTTCCTTTTATCAACCTACACGCAAGCACGGCTTTACAACTTTCAAGCTCACACGAGATGCTTCACTGCTGTTCCTTCATTTCCGACCATACGCGATCAATCCCAGCCTCAGGGCTCCACTAATGATACAGCAGCCACTCTCTAGCACCCCCCTCCTCTTCTCAAGACACTGTCATTCAAATTCAAAGGATTCTGTGAATTTTAGTTTAAATCATGTCATTAGACCTCCTCGTTCTATCAAAACTTGATGATATAAAATCTGCTGTGTGTAGTTATCAAAATCCACAAAACTATTTCTTTCACAAAAGGTGAAAGAAGCATCATCCAATGGAGGACTGACAAAATCGCCAAAATTTTTGAAGCAACCTCAGAAAATTCCCTGTTAGCTGCCTTACTTAAGGAATGGGTTCTTCTAGTTAAAGTGAATAGATTTTAAAAGATCATGACTGAGATGAAATCAAACCAGTAGATCTGGTTTCCTCTCTCTAGTAATTTTATTTCGTTGATAACTCAGAAGTCACTTCCGAATCTCCCCAAAAATTACTGTAGTACTATAAAGGGGCAAAATGTTGGCCAATTAAGAAACTCAGAAAATAGCAAATAAATTTGATTTTACGTATTCATACTTCTGAGTATGAATTCACACTTCTGAGGGTGCAAGAGATTCATAAACTACAAAAGGCTTCACGGTTGTAAGGGGTTCCCATGATTATGAATATTGTATGCTTCTGATTCCAGAACTAGGGTATTTTTCTTTTTGTCTGCTCTCCTTTCATAGAAGAGCAAACATCAGGTGCTCGTTACACAGGCTTTAAAACAGTGGACTGGAGTCCAAAGATGCGCTGGAGACCCTCCTTAGCACCACTTTGCCAACAATCTAGAGCAAGCCAGTGGGCCCCAGTTTTCCAGTCTGTAGGATGAGCAGGTTGAACTGGGTGTCTGTGAAGTTTCCTTCCACATCTAAGGTTCTACGATTCCTTCATGACAATATGAAGAATTTTTTTTTTTTTTTTTTTGCGGTACGCGGGCCCCTCACCGCTGTGGCCTCTCCCGTGGCGGAGCACAGGCTCGGGACGCGCAGGCTCAGCGGCCATGGCTCACGGGCCCAGCCGCTCCGCGGCATGTGGGATCTTCCCGGACCGGGGCACGAACCCGTGTCCCCTGCACCGGCAGGCGGACTCTCAACCACTGCGCCACCAGAGAAGCCCAATGTGAAGAATTTTTAAGGTCCTTTCTTTGAACATGACTTGCTAAGTATAATATAGAAATAAATACTTTAATATGAAAAAGAGGCTTTGCAGTATTCCTTTTAGCAAGGATTTTTAAAGTTTCAGCAGATGAAAAGGCGTATAATGAGGCACTGCTCTAAGGAACGTAACTAGCCAAAGAGAAAGTAAGATAACAGCTCCACCAGAGATGGACTGGGCCCACCATGCAGGTTAACCTATGACCCCCCTGACGTGTGGGCCTTGTACGAGGCCTCCAGAGACCTTTTAGGAGCTTATCACCTAAAGCAGGCCCTCACCCACATGGGTGCTGAGAATATGCCTACAGAGTGCAAGAGCGAAAGTAGGAGACCACCCAGATGATATAAACAATGCCGTCAGAAGGAAACAAATTAAATCTAGAAATCCTTGAGTATCCTGGTTTGGGTACCCTATCCAATGAGTCAATATTGGACAAAATTGCCAAGGCAACTGATCTAATTTCCCCTTCGTCTGTGCTGGGGATGCAGATTGAGAGATTTCTACCCTCAAATGGCATGTCTTTAATAAGTGGCCTGGGACTTCCCTGATGGCGCAGTGGTTAAAAATCCACCTGCCGATGCAGGCGATGCGGGTTTGATCCCTGGTCCGGGAAGATCCCACGTGCTGCAGAGCAGCTAAGTCCATGTGCCACAACTACTGAGCCTGTGTGCTGCAACCACTGAAGCCTGTGCACCCAGAGCCCGTGCTCTGCAACGAGAGAAGCCACCACAATGAGAAGCCTGTGCTCTGCAAGGAAGAGTAGCCCCCGCTCGCCTCAATTAGAGAAAGCCCACGTGCACCAACGAAGACCCAATGAAGACCCAACGTAGCCAAAAATAAATAAATAAACAAGTGGCCTAAGATGGCAATAAAACCTAGTCAAACCACACTGGATTTGAATACAGACTTTTGTACTTGGCTCTGGTTCTGCTCCTGTTCTGCTGACTGCGTCACTTAGTCCAGATAAAATAAGTCTTAGGGGCTTCCCTGGTGGCGCAGTGGTTGAGAGTCCGCCTGCCGATGCAGGGGACACAGGTTCGTGCCCCGGTCCGGGAAGATCCCACGTGCCGCGGAGCGGCTGGGCCCATGAGCCATGGCCGCTGAGCCTGCGCATCCGGAGCCTGTGCTCCGCAACGGGAGAGGCCACAACAGTGAGAGGCCCGCGTTCCACAAAAAAAAAAAAAAAAAAAAAAAGTCTTAGTATAAAATTGAGGATAAAAACACCTTATGTCCTACACAGTGTTGAATAACAGTCACACAAACAATGTTTAAGAAAACTCCTGGCAAGCTTATTGTACCCAGTCTTCTGAACAACAGCTCCCAGGGACAGGCACAGAATTCATTTCATAAAAAGCAACATGGTGCCACTTCCTGCCCCACCGGCAACATGAAACAAAACTGTTTTCTCCATGTGTGGTGGGCTCACAGGCATGCTCTCCTTCCTGCCTCCAGGCCGGGCACTTACTTAGTCCTGAATAATTACATGGGTGGGAACAATTTCCCTCAACTCCTTCTTTCTGGAGAGACATCTGTGATCATAGTCAGTAACAGAAAGTCAAAGTCTCCACTTTTTGCTGATAAGGGTTTGTGACCAAAAACTTACAGAATCGTGCTCTCAAAAAGACCTAATGCCAGACTTGAGGCCTGGAGCTAAGTGGGTTATCTCTGTATTTCTCAGTGAGATAATATCTATAGAATTTAGTGTGTGAAGCTTAGACATTCACAGTGAACATACAGGTGTTTATGTATGTCTAGGTCTTACTTCACCCTCAAGCCAGTTTTTTTGCTGGCTGTACAGGAGAGATACAGATGTGTGTAAACAGACTGTAACATAATTCTCCTATGGTTGAAAATGACACTTGTGAAACACTTAATTGGCATTGTAAATTGGTACGACCTTTTGAAAATAAATTTAGTAACACACATCAGAAGCCACTAAAATCTCATTCCCTTTAACTCAAAAATTTCAAGAAGTCTAAAAACCAAACATTAGAAAACTCTTACATGCCCAACAATAGGAGAAGTGGCCAAGGAAATTATGGAAAGCCAACTCAGTGAACTAACTTACAGTCATTTGAGAGGAGGCTTCTGAAGTCTGTGCAGCAACATGGAAAACTCAATTAATGAGGCATCTGTAAAGTGTGGAACTCTATATGCCTTACAATTAGCTTTCTGTAAAAATACATGTGCCTACGAACAAAGGCTGGAAAGAAAACGTGGACAAAATGCTAGAACGGTTATATTAAGCCCAAATTTGTGAATTTTCTTCCTCCGAAATTTTTGTTATTAGAATATCATTTCCCAATAAGTAATATTTAGGAACAGGAAAATATTGCCAAGATTGCACAGTGGAAGTCAGAAATAAATCGTTTTGTTTTCAGATTCAAATAGAACCAATACCTCCTGAGCACAAGCTCTGTGCCAGGCCCTGGGCAGATCATTCCCCAGCTGCGAAGATCCTGCCCCAGCACCCAGGGTAAATAAAGCACTGTTATTTAACCAGACAAACATGAAAGCTTATTGCTTCCTAACAGTTCGGACTAAGTGATTTGAAAGGTTAAATTCTACCAGTTACAGCAAATAATTCTCAGAATCTGAAATCATCCTTTATTGTCAAGTGACACGCGAACTATAAAAATAGGTTCAGTCATTCTGGATTGAGAACTGAAAATACTTTAGGTTTAGACGATTGTCTAAAATAAATTACCAAGGGTATGTTTGGGTGCAGATGCATTCTTTAGTCAATTAAGTTGCTTCTCTCTAATCTCTCACATCCATTTGTCTAGTTCCATTCTTGAAAGTACTTAAAAAGGCAGAAATAGGTTAATGAAAAACACTAAAGGGCATCAAGTATTTTACTGAAAAGTTTTCCATTTGATTGTTAAAAAGGTAATCCATGAACTTGGCAAAACACTCATACAGTACAAAAGAAAAATCATGGGAAATAATTCTCTCTCCACCACTCCATATCCCCCAGACTAATAAATTTTTAATAAAATATTTTAGTTCTCAAGTAGGTTTTTTAATAAAAGTGGACTGAAACCAAAAACTGGAATGTTAGAAAAGACATAACAAGAAGTGAGACCTCAAGGTAGGTGCTGTATAAACTCTCCTTACAAAGCAAACTAATTTTTGAACTACTTCCAAAACCAATACTTCTGGAATTCTTTTAGAATTTTCCTTACTATAAAAATTCAAGTTATCAAAGTGTTAATTATTTTAATTACAGAAAAGTATTCAAAAAATAAGTTCTAGAATTCAGTCTCTTATTTGGATAAATATTTGGGGTCATTTACTCATTTACATTATTTATATCTGGTATACAAAAATGAGATGATCCACTGAGGTTCTTATGGATAGGGGTACACAGAAAATATATTTTGCCCCATGAAATGAATTTATAATTAATGAGAGTGGAGGGATAAATTAGGAATTTGGGATTAATAGATATACACTACTATATATAAAATAAACAGCAAGGACCTACTGTATACCACAGGGAACTATACTCAATATCTTGTAATAACCTATAATGGAAAAGAATCTGAAAAAAAATATATATATATATATATATATGTATGTATAACTGAATCACTGTGCTGTACACCAGAAACACTATAAATCAACTATACTTCAATTTTTTAAAAAGGAACAAAAAGAAAAAATTATAATTAATGAGTACTTGCCATAATTAAAAACAAAAATCTACAAGGTTACTTAAAGAAAGATTCCTCTTTTCTCCTCAAAACTTTTAAACATAAACGTAAAAATACTTATGCATACATCTTATATAACAGCAATCAATTTTAGGAAGATGAATGCATTGAGGTGAATTTTATTGTATGTGAATTATATCTCAATAAAAAATAAGAGTGCATTAAATAAAACCCAAGAAAATTGTACTTGAGAGAAAGGAGCTGATCTAAGCCATCAGCCCAGAGGACCCAGCTCTCAGCTCTGCAAAGTACCCCAAGAACTTCCCAGATCAACATTTACAAGCATTATCAGCCTGGATTCATGCTTAATCAGAGACTCAACTTTTCATGCCTAAAATAGTTTACTTTGATGAAAGTACGCTTATTTTTCCCAATTAAAATTGCATCTACCAGTTAAGGGAAAAGAATTTCAAAAAGAATATATACATATCTGAATCACTTTGCTGTACACCTGAGACTGACACACTGCAAATCAACTATACTTCAACTTAAAAAAACAATAAAACTAAAAAAAAAAATTGCATCTCACCCTCTTAACACTTACTCATTGTATTTTGCTTACGCAATCTCTTTAATTACATTTCACCAAAGCAATCTTTTCCTTAGAGAAGTTTTAACTCATTTCCCAAAACAGAAACGCATAAAGTTGTAAAGCATTCTATACTTCCACCTCACTGGATCTCCCTTGGATTTTCCAAGAACACACACACACACACACACACACACACACACAGCCTGGGTGGGACTCCAGGGCCCAGCTCTTACCCCAGAGTTTCTGCACAGGCAGCAGGTTGGCAGCACTCACTGTGGGAGCCCTAGTGGCAGCCCAGGGCGGCTCCTGGTGGGGCTGCAGCTGCCTTCATTATCAGAGACCTGCTACATTTTTACAATGTCCACTATTCAGAATTTGGCCCCTTCTCCCCCGGGGAAGCTTCCCCACTCCCTAGAGCAATCTCCTGTGACCCCTGGGGACCTGTATATAGGTGTCCAGAGAAGATCATCTGCCTGAAGAGGTCATGGAGTTGCTTCGGGAAGGCAGGAATCCCAGCCCAGCCCAGCCCAGCCTGCACTTCCAGCCATGAGAAAGCTCTGTGTACCCCGGGGAACAGGCAAAGATAAAGGTTAGGTGAACAGAGGTACCTTACTGTCAAGGTACTCATGTTGACCGCCAAAAAAAGTCCTCTGGCCACTCAGTAATGCAGCTCGAACTACTTTTGGCATTTCGCTGGTTAAGCAGCCCAAGCTGGTCTACCAGAATCAGTCACTTGAGGTGAGACAGTTTGAAGAAACAGCAGAAACTGCAAAATATGGAGCCTTGCACACAGCAATTTCAGGTCCATACTCAAGGAAACGCCACGATGGATTCATACAGCATTTACTGTTATATGACATCTAGGGTTGAGAGTCTAACCAGTGACCACTGGCACCTCCAGGAAAGTCTCTTTAGGCCAAGCAAAATCAGTACAGTGGGGCTCAAGGTTCAACGGACACATGTGCCAAACACCCCAAAGGGACAACGAAAGTCCCTCCAGTTCCAGCGGTGCCTGTCTTGGCTTTCTCATGAATCTTGGCAATAGCTTGTCTAAAATGGAAGCGAGGGGCAGCTCTGAGACAGAGGCCTGAAAGAGACAAATCTCTTGGGGCCAGGCTAGTCAACAGAGCAACTCTCCCCTAGGGTCCCACGCGGCAAGGGCCGCCGGAAACCCCAGCCTGCCAGCCAGCCTGTGCGCTGGGCTGGCGTGCCCCCTGCTGGCTGCCATGAAGAGAGAACATCCAGCGCTAGGAGGAGCGCTCACTAAAGCCTGGAGCTTAATGAAAGAGACCCAGTATCTAAAACGCTGTTGTTTGACTGCATCACATCCATCCTTATGTACGTATTATCTTTGTAAGAATATCTGGCATCTCCCCTGAATATACTCACCATTGTTTTTAGTAATATTGTTTGGGTTCTTTAGAAAACACAAAAAAAACATGAAAGTAAAAGTCATATATAATTCCATCAGCAAAATATTAATTTGAACATCATTTAATAGGCACAATTTTCATCTAGTGGAGATCACGCTCCATCTACTGTCCCAGGCTCCACCGCCGACTGACTTCGGCTGGTTGGCGGATGGGAGGCACTGGCAAAAGCTTAGAGAGTGGGAATTAGGGTTAAAGCAAGGCCTTAGTCCCTCTGCTTCGGGGAGGAATTTTCCAGCAGTGGCTACATCTCCTCTGTGGTCCTAACTTATACCAAGTGCCCAGTTTCTGGGTTCTGGTAACACCACGTCCTCCAGCCCTGGGAGTGCAGTGGCCTGTGGCTGTCACTCATCTCTGAGTTGCTTTAACATAAGGATTGATTCTCTGCCCTTCCATCTCCTGTGAAGCATTTCCCATAATGAGTTCCCTTTGTTTGAAATGCCTAGAGTGGTTTACTTTTCTGACAAGGTCATGACTGACATATGTCACTCACATCTATAATTTTTGGTTAATTTATCCCTCCATATTATTCTATAAAGTTTTTCTGGTATCTTTCACTATTTACAAAACTTTCTTAATGGCTGCATAATATCTCATGACATCACACCTTAACTCATTTGTGTCATTCAAATTTCTAATGTTTGCTAGATTATAACATTGGTATGAACATCTTTGTACATAAATTTCTATTTACATTTATAAGTATTTGATCAGACTAGATTCCTGGATGCAACTAAAAAGGATTGATTCATTTGAAGATTCTTGGTAAATATTGCCCCAAAATCCCCAGAAAGAAAGATTAGACCAGTTTTCAATCCTACCAGAGGTCTAAAGAGAGCTTGTCTCACCTTGCCCTCTGCAACACTGATTACCTTATTTGCTAATTTTATAAGCAAAAAAAAAAAAAAAAAGGCATCTGGTGGTTACTGTTTTATCTTAGATGTGTTTTGTTTTTGTTGTTAGTGAGGTAGAACTTTTTAAATTTAGTTTATTTTATTTATTTTTGGCTGCATTGAGTCTTCGGTGCTGTGTGCAGGCTTTCCCTAGTTGCGGCGAGCGGGGGCTACTCTTCATTGTGGTGTGCGGGCCTCTCACTGCGGTGGCTTCTTTTGTTGTGGAGCACAGGCTCCAGGTGTGTGGGCTTCAGTAGTTGTGGCATGCGGGCTCAGTAGCTGTGGCTCACGGGCTCTAGAGCACAGGCTCAGCAGTTGTGGTGCATGGGCTTAGTTGCTTCGCGGCATGTAGGATCTTCCGGGACTAGGGCTCAAACCCATGTCCCCTGCACTGGCAGGCGGATTCTTAACCACTGAGCCACCAGGGAAGCCCCAGTGAGATAGAACTTTTTTGGGTGTTTATTAGCCATGTGCTTTTCCTCTTTGGTAAATTATCTATTTTACTATTTTACTGTACAGTCCTTACTGATTCTCTTATTGATTGGAGTATCAGGCAGAGTTCTTAGATATAAACAACAGAAGTTGGTTCTGGCTAAATTAGGCAGAAATGGGATTTATTTACAGAGTATAACGCAGCTCCAAAACGGATGGGAAAACTGAAAAATTAGGTTTAGAAAATAGGACCAAGGGTACCTGACACACTGGAAATATGGCCAAGATCTAACCGTAAAATGGTCTGAATAAGATGCTATATTGTTTTTGTTACCCTGAATGTCATTCCTGGCCTTACTGCCACCCACCACTGAATTCTGGATGCCGCCAGCAGAAGAACATCGTGTCTATTTCTCCACCTCTGTGAATCTGGGCTGGCATTTTGACTCGCTTTGAGCAATATAAGTGAGAGAGACACTGTACAATGTCTGAGAAAGCCTTCCAGCTTCCACATACACACTCCTTCCTGGAATCCAGCCACCATGCTGTTAGGAAGCCCAAGACGGCCCAGGGAGAGTGAGCGGCCCAGGCATCTCCCAGACATTCTAGCCTCTGCCAAGCTTCCCCAGCTGCAGCCACACACAACAGCGATGAGCCATCCCCAGCAAGCTCTGCTCAATTTGCAGGACTGAGCAAATGAACGGTGGTGGTGGTTTTAAGCTACTATACCTTGAGGTGGTTTACTATGCAATAGATAGCTGGGACGCTGCCTTAAGGTTCAAGCCTTGGGCAGGGGCAGCCCACTGATCAAGCCTCAGTCCATGCCCTAGGAGCCAGGGAGTAGGAAGAATAGACATTTCAGCTGTGGTAGAAAGGGCAAGACATGCCTCACATCAAGTTCCCACAGTGAGGAATTCCCCAGATATATATAGGGGGTTCAGATGCTGGAGAAGGGGAAAAAAAAATCTGTTAAACTCAGTACGTGCCTTTTATCTGCCTTTTATATATTGATCTTCCTCTACATGGACGATTGTGTCTCCTTCCCAAGAATCCTATGTCTTACTTCCACTTTATATCTCATCGTGTTTGGGGGGTTCCTAAACAATGGATCATTTTAACGGAAACACTTTGAAGGTAACTGGATTTAGGAAGCGCCAAAGTTCCTGCCCCCAGGGTAACTAGTGACGCTCAGAAAAAGTACCCACATGATATAGACCATTTCCTGGCATCTTGTACAACCCAGACTTGCTGTGTCCTGAAACTGTAAAGAAAACATTCTACCAGCCTTTAAAAAAAAAAACACAAAGTCTTCAAATAAACTGGGAAGCCCTTCTGAACATTTTCTATAGACTCATCACTGATTTCTCCAGCCCAGACTCTGCCTTGTTCATCCCACCCTCCTCCCTGCCGCCAGCAATGACGGACCCTAAGTCTCCGCTGCCTAAATCCCCCACTGTCAGAATTAAGACCATAGTCCACTGCTGTGGTGAACATGGCCCTTCAGTAAGTGGTTTCTGCCTTCCCTTCTCTCAGCTCCTCCCCAAAGCCACCATCACCTGTCACCCATACAGAGCTCCTCGAGTTTATCCGTACCCACCAGGTCCTCGCTAACCCTTGCCTTTGCACATTCTGTTCCCCCTCCATGGAATGCTTCTTTCCACTCTTCCCCCACCCACCACTGCCTACCTGGTGGTCTTTTACTCTTCCTTCAAGATTCAGCAGCTAGAACAACCACTTTAAAAAGTCACTAAAATATAAACAGTAAAAAAGAAAACAGAAAACAGAGGAATTAGAACAGTAGGCTTTAAAATTTATTTAAATCGAAAGAAGGAAGTACAAACAGACAAGGAGATAACAAAAAACATACATTCACACAAAAACTTGTACATCACTGTTCACAGCAGCATTACTCATAAAAAGTGGAAACAACCCAAGTGTCTATCAACTGACGAATAAATTAAATGTGGCATATTCATACAAGAGTATTCAGCATAAAAAAGAATGAAGTATCGATACACGCTCTAAGAATGAACAAGAACTGAAAACGTTATGCTAAATAAGACACAATGAGATCATATATTGTATGACTCCATTTATATGAAATTACAGAAGAGGCAAATCTATAGAGACAAGAAGTGAATTCATGGGACTTCCCTGGTGGTGCAGTGGTTAAGAACCCACCTGCTAATGCAAGGGGACGTGGGTTTGAGCCCTGGTCTGGGAAGATTCCACATGCCGTGGAGCAACTAAGCCCGTGCACCACAACTACTGAGCCTGCACTCTAGAACCCATGAGCCACAACTACTGAGCCGGCGTGACACAACTACTGAAGCCCACGCACCTAGAGGCCGTGTTCTGCAACGGGAGAAGCCACCGCAACGAGAAGCGCACGCACCACAACGAAGAGTAGCCCCCGCTCGCCGCAACTAGAAAGCCCACACGCAACGAAGACCCAATGCAGCCAAAAATAAATAAATTATTTTGAAAAAAGAGGTGAATTCATGGTTGCCTGGGACTGGGGGGTGTGGGTGGGAGGCACTGAGGGGAAACAGGGAGTTGCTGCTAATGGACAAGCGGTTTCTCTTTGGGTTGCTGGAAATGTTCTAGAATTGTAGCGACAGCTACACAACTCTACGAATATACTACAAACTGAACTGTACACGTTAAGTGGGTGAATTGTATGGTATGTGAATTATATCTCAATAGAGCTGAAAAAATTTTTTTAAAGATACAACTAAATGACCACCTACCCTACGAGGCTTTCCCTGACTTTCCCGAGCAGAACACACACATATACTCACACATCTCGATAATCCTACGTGGTACTTCACAGGGGCACCTAAAATTATTGTAACAATGTTTTCTTTCAGCAAATTCCAGGACAAAAGTTGGCAAGCCATTTTAAGAAAAATTTTATTATGGAAAATATCACACATTCAAAAGCAGAGAGCAGTGAACCCCATGTACCTATGATTCAGTTCATTGTTTCCCCATCCTATGCGCCCCCTAATTATTTTCAGCAAGCTATTTTTGCACGTCCCAATGCTCTTCATTGTGAGGCCCACGGAATCTAGAAAATATAAGCCCACAGCAGTCTAATGAGAATAAAACATTCAAGTGCTTTATGTGCCAATAAGTGCTCTAGGCACTTGGCATGAATTAATTCATTTGATCCTCAAAATTACCCTAAAAGGTAACATTTTTATAGCCATTTTACACTGAGGAAATCAAGGCTTATGAGTGAAATAACTTATCCAAAAGTTAGTAAGTGCAAGAATGGAATTCCAAACCAAGGTTACTATCTTAATCATACTTACCTCTCTCAGCAAAAACAGTATACCTCAACTAAAATAATCATTTAACTCAGAAGCTGAAGGAATGGTATTCTCTTTCCTGGAGTTAAGGCCACTTATAAGGTCAAAAAAGTCATCTGCTTGATGGGAATTCCCTGGTGGTCCAGTGGGTAGGACTCCACACTCCTAATACAGGAGGCCTGGGTTCGATCCCAGATCGGGGAACTAGATCCCACTTGCATGCCACAACCGAGAGTCAACATGCCGCAACTAAGACCCAGCACAACCCAGATAGATAGATAGACAGATAGATAAAGAGATGCCAAAAAAAAAAATTGGGGCAACTGAGTGGAGCCCCTGGGGAGCCCTCTATTTGACTCAATGCTCTGTGGGCTTTAAAAAAAATCTAGGGCCACAGGAGAACCCAGGCTTGCTCCTGTGAATCAAAGGAGGCTTTAAAAAGCCAGAACAAGGACAACACCAGAGCTCCACTTGAATTCTAGAACCTTGTTCCCCAATCCTATAGTCACTATTGAGAACCTGAAATGTGCCTAGTCCAAAATGAGATGTACCGAAGTAAAACATATATGATATTTTGAAGACTTAGTAAAAAAAAAGAATGTAAAGTATCAACTATGTGTTAAAATAGTAATATTTTGGATTTGCTGGGTTAAATATTTTATTAAAATTAATTTGTCCTGTTTTTTGGTGTTTTTTTTTTTTTAACCTTTTTAGCGTGGCTACTAGGACATTTAAAATAGCATATATGTGTCTCACATTTCCACTGGGCAGTGCTGTTCTCGACCATACCTGTACTGCCCTGGGTGCCAGAGCTCCCTGCGGGCTCTCGCCTTGTGAATGCTTCCACAAGTTCACAAAGAAACAGGAGGCAGCACCACTGGCACAGGAACATGGGCCAAGTAGAGCTAAACTCAGATCAGAGCTCTAATCTGAATTGAACTCATCAGAGACTGGAGACTGGCCTAACACTCCACTAAGAACAGCTTCTGAAATAAAATGAGGATGCGTGCCACTCTCCTATTTGCAACTCAGGTTGGAACACCCTTGAATCTGGGAAGTCCCTCCAATGTATTTCTGTCATCAGGGAGACATTTGGGGGTCTTATTGCCCATGGGCTGAAGCTGATAGAGATGCAGGCAGCCAGGGCTTCCATTCCCAGAGAAGCTGCTTCCTCTCCCACCTTGCTGCCAAGCAGAGATGTTCTCAGTGATGGAGTTTCAACACTGAATCAGGCTGCATAATGCATTGTCCACAGAACCCTGGGGTGGCCTTTGCAGGGAAGACCTTTCCCTTCCCCTCTGGATGCCACCTTACCACGCTGCCCTCATTAACCATCACACTTCCATCCCTCTCAAAGCATCATGAAAGACGTTTATTTGCAGAGGTCAACTTGGGCACATTTGAATGCGAGGCTATATTGGAGTGTTTTGCTGTCCTGCAATACAAGCTGGTTACTGAAAAAGCAAAGGCACTGAACCTGTGTCAAAAACATCATCTGATCACTGGGTTAATGGAGAGTGAAGGCTGATGCAATCCTAAATCTGGCTGCATCCGCTGCTGGGTGGGACAGGAAGCGAGCAAACTTCATGGCACCAATGAAGTCTTTGAAGGCTAGAGTCACATCATAGGGTATCTGTGGCCTGACTCTTCCATCCCAGTGCCCAGGACACTGAAAGTACTCAGTACCTGTTAACCAAAGGGAAGGGAAGAGTAGCTCATAGAACACTCAGGTCTCCAGACCCTGGGGTCAGAAGATCCTGGGAAAGAGAAATGCAGCCCCTGACAGCTGGGAGCTGGCCAGGCTCTATAGCCCAGTCTCGGTGTTGCTAAGAGCTGGCCTGGCACCCCACAGCAAGGCTGCTGTGTTCTCCTGTGCATCATAAACAATATCACAGAACGCCATCAGACAAAGCCACTGTGACTGTGAGGACAAACACGAGATGACTCCGTAATCATTTCACGTCTCCATGAAAGAGACACACGTGAATGTCATCCAAACCACAAACAGGACCAGACAGCCCCCTCCCCTGGCTATTGAGTGACTGCTGCCAATCCCAACTTTAGCCTCACTCCGTTCTTCTTACCTTCGCAGTAAAAATTAAGATGCCCGATCACAGAATTCTTTTTTTTTTTTTTTTTTGCGGTACGCGGGCCTCTCACTGTTGTGGCCTCTCCCGTTGCAGAGCACAGGCTCCGGACGCGCAGGCTCAGCAGCCATGGCTCACGGGCTCAGCCGCTCTGCAGCATGTGGGATCTTCCCAGACCGGGGCACAAACGCGTGTCCCCTGCGTCGGCAGGCGGACTCTCAACCACTGCGCCACCAGGGAAGTCCTCTCCTGCTTCTTGATGACATCCATTCCAGTACAAAGCCCTCCCCCAAAGCCCCAGGCATAAGCCTAAATCCTCTAAGTCCTAACACCCTTGGACAGACTCCCCATGGCATGTGACGTCCTTCACTCAATGGGTCAATAAAACCAATTTTGTTCAACTACATGTTCTGAAGAGTCTTTGGCTACAGGGAACTAACAACCCTTAACCATAAACATCCTCCCCAGGCTAGCAGTGCCTATGGTTGCCACTGTGCGTATATCCTGGAAAGGGGAGAAAGGAAACAAGCATGGGAGGAGAGAAAATCAGTGATGGCATTAAGGACCAGCTCCTACAAGGGCCTTCCCACAGCCGACCCTAGGTTGTACAATGTCCTGCTCCTTTCTCCCATTAAAAGAAAGTTCATTAGAGAACAGAAATTTATTAATAGTATAGGATTACCCATGAGTCTATACACATACAGACATACACAATAAACCATTCACTAACTTCAGTACTTTAACAAATTACAAATTACTTGTGATTCAAGTTACAAATGATGGATACAACAATTAAGAACACCAACCCTTCAAGAGTCCTACAACCACCTGCAACTATGAGCCAGAAAAGCCTGGCCTGCTTTCCAGTGTATGACCTGAACAAGTTACTTAAACTGAGCCCGTTTCCCACTCTGCCAATGAAAAGAACAGACACCACCAAGTTGCTGTGAGACAACAGGCCAAAGGCCCAGGCCAGCACCTGCACACAGTGAGGACAGGTAGGGCTCTGTCACCAGTCACCTGATAACTTTTCCTACCTCGTGGCCCCTCCTCCTTACTGTGCTGACAATTCCTCTGTCAATCTGTCTCGCCCCAAAGGCTGGAAGCATCTGGAGCACAGGAGGTGTCTCGTCTCTGTCCCCACCCTCCCCCGCCCTGGCCCCCAACTACTCCCCACTAAGAACTGGCACATGATGGGGACTTGATTGAAAAACACTTGATGATTGAAGAGTATCAAAACTTGATGAGCTCTAGCTGAAACCAAAGTAGAATCGATCTGATTCAAATCCAAGTGATTGTTTTTCCCCTTTGATGTCTCCCAGAAAGGTGGCAGCTTAACTTGGTTATAAACTTTTCCCAAACACCGGACTTGCAGCTTGCCCTGTGCCCCTCCAACTGCTCACAAGCCTGCAAATTGTGTCCATCCAACAAGATCACATTTACTAACAACTGTATTGAAGAAACTTTAATCAAGATTGACCTCTAGAACAAACTGCTGTATGCGTACCTGAAGCACAGCAGCTGTTTTTTCTTCTTCATGAGAAGAAAAACCTCACATTCAACTTAAGGGAACTGCAGTTGGGTCACAGGTGTGAAGGCGTGTGAAAGTCTCTGAGGATTTACATGTGCTGTGGAGCGTGCAGGCGTTTTTCAGAAGCCCAGTTTAACTTTGTTTATCTTTATGCCTTTATCTTTATGCCTTTATCTTTATGAATTTAATCCAAGAGCTTTAAAGGATCATTCCAAAAATCAGTTCTATCAAGTTTTCTCAGCTAAGACCTAGTGCCCATTTTGTGCAAAAATTACCTATCACCCAGACCAAAAGAGTCTTGGAGAAAAATAAAGCGCTCCTAACAATAGGTCTCCTAACAATGTGTGAGGCAACGATTTTTAAACAGCACCTTAAGAGCAAAGAAGAGAAGGAATTCAGCAAAGAAAGCCTCGTCAGTGCTCAGTCCTGATTGATTGACTTTTTTCCTGCAACTTGATTTAGCAGGAATTCCAATGCCACTAAGTTTGGCAGCTATAATCCAAGCTTCAGAACAGAGGCCAAGGCGAGTGAAATGACTGTCTAAGGATCGTGCGAAGTCAGCACGTGGCGGGGGGGAATCAGGGCTCTCCGCACAAACACCTTTGCAACAGGATGGATTCCCGAGTCCCATCTAGAATCATCACTGAGCTGATCACAGCCTTTCCGTTCCCATCGGAGGCTTTCTGGACGGTTCACTGCTCGTTAGGCACACTGCGAAGATTACAGACCGGGAGAACACAGAGAAAAGTCAGGTTACCCACTTTACTGCTTTTCAGCTTCCAGCATCGAAAGTCTGACCGGTGTGAAACTTGGGGATAATTTGTGACTTTTGTTCAGCTGTGTTATCCTCTATTAACAAAGAAAACTAATGTCTTATTTGACAGAGGTCTCTGGAATAAAACTGACATCAAGCTCTCTCAGAAATAAAGGTAATATTTGTCTACTCTTTGGCTCAAGACTGCTTGAGTGAATTCTACCCCTTATCAAAGATCCGATGTAAAGTGGGTGAGCAAAACTGACTCCTATTTTACTGCAAAACTGACAAAAATTCTACAGTAAAGACAAACAGTCAAAACGGCACCATACTGTTTTATTTCAACCTTCAAACAATATAAAGAGGTAACAACTTCTGATGCCGAACCATGCAAATAACAATAAAGGAACAAAAAAAATATTAACGACGAAAAGACAATCATTTAAAGGTGTTTCACAGCAGTGCTTTGGCAGTACTGGCAAGTACTTCCAGCCAATGGCTTCCAACAAGAGGGGTCTGAATGAACCCCCTGTTCTCGGCAAAAGAGCCCCCGTATTTTCCCCCTGGTGGTCTACACACTCTGAGTCACACACACCACACCCCTACGCTCACCGGATTTCTGTCATTCACATCTTACAACACGTAACTACACACTGGGCGTCTGTACACAACAAAAACGAAAAATAAAACAGTGTGGTAGAAAAGTAAACAAACTCCAGTGTTTCCAGTAAGGCATCAGGGAATCGCTGCTGGCTGGGCCCTTCATCTCACCAGTTTAAAGAAAAGTTTGATTTACATTTCTCAGCAAACCCAATGTTCAGAGGCTTCACCATAACCAGCAGGCTCAAGGTAAAAGTTTAAAAGACAGTCCTCCTTTTTTTTGGTAAATGTTTCATATAAAACATGAAATCAAGTTCTACTTTATAAAAAAACAACTAAGTATTTTTAATAGTAAAAATATATATGTTTATATTTCTCTTTTTAAAAAGACATTTAATAACAATACTTCAGAAGACCAGATTTAACCCTCAACCCCCCACCCTGCCAAGTGTCCACCTGGCACAGATACATTAAGGCAAAGGCTCCTGGAGAGGCATGTCCGCCTCGGCGGCGGGCTGGGGACACAAGGGGAACACACTCCGCTCCTGCAGGGCCAGTTTAGAAAGGCTTCTCCCTCATGTTCACCGAGCCGTCCTGCATCCCAAAGTAGACTCTCTCCGCCATGTTGATGAACAGGCCCGTGTCCACCACGCCTGCAGGACGAAGGACGGGAGGGAGCATTAAGTTTCAGTTTCCCAAGGCAAGAAGAAAACCAGGATCACAGGGCAGGGTCCGTAGGGGCAACTACCATGAACAGCACTGGACAAAGAAATGACAAGTCTAAAGCCCTCCCTCCCTCATGACAATGAAAAGAGATTCTGATTACTTTTATTTCTTCTTGCAATGCCTTCTCCCCTGCAGTCTTGGCTTTCCCTCTATACTGAGATGTGCAAAGCTTCTCCTGGCCTTCGGGCCTTTGCTCACACTGTTGCCTTAGTCTGGACTGGCCATCTTTTCAGAGAGGCCCCCCAGGATTACTCGAAGTACCCCCACTTCCAGTTATCTTCAATCACACTATCAGCCTTAGAACTTTCTCCCACAAAGGGCTGGAACATACGTGCAATGCATATATCACATCAAAATATATAAACTCTCCAAATCAATAAGACGACAGACAACCTAGTAGAAAAATGGGCAGAAGACTGGAAGAGGGAGTCCCCTGGTGGCGCAGTGGTTGAGAATCCTTCTGCCAATGCAGGGGACACGGGTTCGAGCCCTGGTCCGGGAAGATCCCACATGCCGCGGAGCAAAACTAAGCCCGAGCACCTATGAGCCCATGCTCTGCAACAAGAGAAGCCCACGCACAACAATGAAGAGTAGCCCCCGCTCGCCACAACTTAGAGAAAGCCCGTGTGCAGCAACGAAGACCCAAAAATAAATAGAAAATGTATTTATTAAAAAAAAAAAGACTTAAAGAGGCACTACACAAAAAAGGTTATCCAAAATGGCCAATAAACAGAGAAAACGGTGCTCAAACTAGTCAAAAGAGAATGCAAATTAAAACAAGACACCACAACACACTCACCAGAATGAGTATAATGAAATTTGACTAGAATGCAAAGACACTCCCACACGCTAACAGTAGGAGTAAATTGGCAAAACTACGTTGGAAAATGTCTGCTGGTACATCTTCTAAAGTTGAACATATTCATACCTGATGATCCAGCAATTCTACTCGTTGGTATATAAGGTATATATTAGGTATATATATGGCCCTCAAAAGACGTGTATGAGAACGTTCACAGCAGCACTTTTACTAATAGCTAAAAACTAGAAACACCCAAATGCCCATAAGAGTAGAATGGATATACAAACTTTTTTCCAAACACATAAATATGGTGGTATACTATTCAGTAGCGAGAATTAACTACAACTGTAAGCAACCTTCACTGAAAGTATTTACGTATATACACATACTACAATGAGATAATACAACAAGTCTCCTACATGCGAACCTTCAAGTTGCGAACTTTCAAAGAGGTGAACGTGCGTTCGCATAAGTTCACATAAGTTAGTTCACGTGTCTGGCATACATCGCTACGTCCGTGCATCCTCTACAAGTGGTTGTGCTTTTGTGCACCTTACTGTAGAGTACTGCAGAGAGTACAGTAGTATACTATCTTTGTTTCAAGCCCGGGATGTCTGGAAGCAAGTGTCAAAGCAGCAGTGATGTAGCTGGTACTACTGTACTTTTCAAGGTACCGTACTATAAGATGTTTTCTTGATTTTTTGTTTGCTTTTTATGTATTATTTGTGTGAAAAGTATTATAAACCTATTACAGTGCAGTACTATATAGCCGATTGTGTTAGTTGGGCACCTAGGCTAACTTTGTTGGACTTATGAACAAATTGGACTTACAAATGCGCTCTTGGAACAGAACTCGTCCATATGCAGGGGACTTCACTATACTGTTCAACTATCGAAAAAAAAAAGTTTGGGAGTTCCCTGAGGTCCAGTGGTTAGGACTCCGAGCTCTCACTGCTGAGGGCGCAGGTTCGATCCCCGGTCAGGGAACTAAGATCCTGCATGCCACACAGCGCAACCAAAAATAAATAAATAAAATTAAAAAAAAAAAAAGTTTGATGGACCCAGTGCGTAGGGCAAGCGGTACCTGCATACACTGTTAGCAGAAGGGTAAACTGGGCAATTCTGCACCAATAGCAAAATCAGATACACTTATTCTCTGATCTGGTAATTCCCTTCTGAAAAAAAAACAAAAACAAAAAAAACTGGAAACAAATATCTGCTAGTGGGGACCTGGTTAAATAAATTATGTGATAGCCACAAAATGGAATGCCATGCAATTATTTAAAAAAAAAAATGAGGGGCTTCCCTGGTGGCGCAGTGGTTGAGAGTCCGCCTGCCAATGCAGGGGACACGGGTTTGTGCCCCGGCCCAGGAAGATCCCACATGCCGCGGAGCGGCTGGGCCCGTGAGCCATGGCCGCTGAGCCTGCGCGTCCGGAGCCTGTGTTCCGCAGCGGGAGAGGCCACAACAGTGAGAGGCCCGCGTACGGCAAAAAAAAAAAATAAAATAAAATAAATTAAAAAATAAATGAGGAAGCTCTTCTGTGAACCATTACATAATAATCTTCAAGATGGGAAAAAGTAGGAAGCAAACCACTTGTCTAGTGTGCTGTCACTTACGTAAAAGGAGATGGGGGCGGGGGCTGATTTGCGTTTATGAAAGATCAACTCAAGAAGGACACACGACTTTGGCAGCACTGGCTGCCTCCAGACAGGGGGATGGGCAAAGGGATAGAAGATAGAGACTTTTCACTGTTTACTTTTGTAATTTTGAACTACATATATTAAAAAGGGTAAACAAAATTAAAATTTTCAAAGACAGCCCCCAATACATAAACAAATAAAATCATTTACCGGCAATAAAAAGCCATCAGGTAGAGAAAGGAGCTGCTGAAACACAGAGGTCTCCAGCACCACACTGGGCCGCCACAACTGGGGCCTCCCAAAGACATGCCAAGTGGCCACTCAAGACCCACCTTTTCAAAAATTTTGTAATACAAGGTGACAGCTTCCACCTGATCCAAGAGAAAGCCATACTGGCTCCAGAAAAGACTTCAAAGAAAGCGCAGAGATGTATGGCAGCAGTCTAAGGTCTGATCTTAGAGCAAACTCTCTTCAGGTTACTGAGATGCTAGGAGCGACTAACCCATTCCTACCCCCACCCTCCCAATTAGTGGAAAGGGCAGAGGTGGCTCAATGTGAACATGGGGGAAAGAACCTCTGCTCTGCGTGCAAACAATGGAACATCCAAGGGCGTGACCAGCCATGGACCGGTTTAACTGTCCTTTAAGTGTCCTCACATAAATGAACGTACATGGGACAAGGGCAGGGTGACAGGACAGACAGGATAGACAGGGAAACTTGCCCTCTTTTCCTCCCTTGATCATGGTCCAGCAGCAAGTATCTTAAGAGACCAAAGAGGAAGAGAAAAGAGAATGAGAAAGAGAACAAAACCTCACTGATGATCCTGGTGGCACTGCACTACATAATTTAACATCTAGCTTCTCTTTTTTCGCTTTCTTCATTTTAAGTTCCTCATGAAACTCTGAACTTCTCTAGGATGTAGCGTCTACTTACTAAGGTGGAGAGCAAAGCGTGGGAGAAATCTGCTCACCAAGGAGATCTCAATGTCTCAATACACCAAGAAAGGTCTGAACAGGTGCAACAGAGCTACCTAGTGGGCACTGCAAGAAATCCACCTAGAGAGGAAGAGCACCGGCAATGGTGAGCGGTTTCCTGTGCGTCCCTGGGTTTGTCTGCATTATCATTCGGGGCTAATCCTCCCACGTTACTGACAGCGACCTCTATGGCTTCTCTTCCTCCTGCCTTCTTAGAAGGCTCTTTAGTTCTTCCACTAAAAAGTTAACACTAAGTAAGGGAATAAGCTTAATTCAACCCATCTTCTTTACATAGTAAATCTGGAAAAAGATTGTCAATAGAAGACTAAAATAGTAGAGTAAAGTAAGGTTGGAGAATTAGCTCTTTATTACATGTCTATATACTTTTCATTTTATATATTTATATGTATTTCATTCCCAAATAGCATGGGTAAATCAGAATGTAATCTAGCAACTTAATTGATGATGAAGACAGTATACTTCCTTCCTAGGGATGTACTCGTTCAACAAATATTTCCACGTGTGCTGAGCACCATTTTAACTCATTTACTCCTCCCAACAATCCTATGAGGTAGGTACTAACAGCAGACTCTTTTACAGAGGAAGAAACGGAGGCGCAGAGATTTAACTGACTGCACAAAGGTCATACTGATAGAGCAAGCCTGGGTTTGGATCCTTACCCAGGATGTCTGCTCCAGAATCCACCCCTAGCCACTACAATCTACTAAACTGACTTCACCTGCCCCATTAGCTTGCTCTGGCCCAAGAATACTTCATGTCATGCAATATTCCCAGTTGGAATCTGAGTCGCTCGATATCATAAGACTGATATCTCTCACATCTGCCTCCTCTTTTTAATCCCCTCGTATGAGCCCTCAGCACCACCTCTGGCCTGGACTCATAACTCACCTCGATACTGCCCACCCAGCCTTCACCCAGGGCCCGGATCCCTGGCACAAGGTGGACTGGAGACACCCCACTGCTCCAGATGTCCGTGTCACATAACCCCCTTCTGACCTGGCTCTCGACGAAGGAAGAACTTAGAGTTCAGGGCCTAGAGGCAGACAACCCAGGCTCCCACCTTGGGGCTGCAGCCCTTGAGCAAACCATGTACCCTTCCTCGATCCGTGTCTTCCTCTGTAACTATCTTATTAAATTGGGGGATCAACGAGACGTTTTTCAACACTTAGCACAGTGTCTGGATCACTCTACACTAAGGCAGAGGTCCAAAGTCACCTCTCCTCCATGAACCTCCCCCTGCTTCGCAGAAGAAGCAACTCTAGACTCCTGGCATTCCACATTCCATCTTATTTGTAGACACAGCTCCTAGGCAGCCCCACACAGCTTTCCCCAGGTTCACATCAACTCTCCCTGAGGCAGAGCCCATGTTCTATTAACAGGAGAACTCCCTGTAACACGTGTCACAGCGCCCTGCCTGTGGCAGGAATCTAATGTGTGGGTGACCTGAGTCATTCTCCCCCAGAGAACATGCCAAAATCAAAGAGGCTGCAGTCAGGCTCCTGAAAGGAAAGGCTCTTCGCAGAGAGGGCGGGCTTATTTCAAGGCAGGCCCCATCTGACACCCCATCGGCTCCAGGCCTACCCCAACTGAATGGGTTGTGAAATGCCAACCAACGAAGCTGCTTGGTGAGCAATAACTCTTCTCGGAAGGAAAAGGCAAAGGCGTGAAGTTAGGAATTCCAAACACAGCATGAAGGAAATTCTTTCCAACAAGTCTTGCAAAGCCCGCATCCATCCACGGCCAGAGGCAGGGGACAGCTACGAAGGGCATGGGCGTCTGTGCTCAGTGAACGCCACTCCCATTACCTGGGATCATTTTGATAGTTGTGTTCACTTCACTCCATTTGTGGACCCGGTCAAACTTCCAGTCCAGGATAAAATTCCCATTATCCGTCACCACAGGACCCTAGAAGATAATTCCCCACACTTACAGAGGCCATGTACATACAGGCAGGCAGAGGAGAGCAGGAGAGTGGAGGTGATAACCAAAGACAAGTATCTTAATTAACCCGCTCCAACCAGTACCCCTGCCTCGTGCTTTCTAGGAGGCAGGAACTTGGGAGTCAGAACTGGAGTCTTGAAGCCATCCAGGCATAGATAGATCTCACAGGAGCCGTTAACCTCTGAAAGCCTCAGATTCCTCAATGGCAAAAAAGGGATGATGAAACATACCTCATCAGGCAGCTTGTGGGTAAGCCACATGGGTAACGTTAGCCACAGCGAGGGCTCACTGATTCTTAGCTATGATTAGAGTGAAAAACTACAGCAAAAGAACAGACTACCAACACGGCTCAACATTCCCACAGCTTCACGTGAAGAACCATCAGTAATGCAACATAAGACAAGGCTCCCCCAGGTGGGGCAGACCCATCCAAAAGGCAGGGAGCAGAGATGGGTCCTGGGGTCAGACAGGCTGGGGGCAGTTTTAGTTAAGTAATCCAGAATTCCGCGACAGCTCTGCGCACTAGAAAGCGTTTAGCAGCGTAAACGTTGACAGAACACTACAGTCAAAGGCAAGGAAGTGAGGACTCCTCTGCAAACTGGAGAAGGGCTGGGAGCCCAGTGCAGAACCCCACGAAGGCACGATGCTGGGCTCTAGTGTGGAGGAACCCCAGCCATGAGAGAGCACCCCAACAATCTCCTCTTGGCTTTTCAGCTACACAGGGAGCCAGAGTCAGAGCTCTGTACAACCAGTATGATTAGGATTATGATGTTGTAAAAGTCACAAAAACACCAGGCAGAAAACACGTCACAATAAAAGTTCGTCAGGGTAGAGTTACAGATAACTTGCTTTCTCTTCTGTACGTTCCAAACTTTTTATATATAGTTCCGTCTGCAACTACAGTTATTTTTTGGAGTATTGCTGTTGCTTTTTTGTTTATTTAAGTGTAAGAAAAAAAAGTTCTGTGCAACCCACTTCAGAAGCTGAAGAGAAACATGTGGACGAAGTTTCTGGAGTATATTCCTGGGGAGGAATTCACATCTCCCAAGAAACTCTACTTCATTTAACCACAGAATGAGAAAAGAGGAGGAAAAATAAAATTACACCATGAAACCTGAATAACTTTCTGCCCCAGGTGGGCCTCCCAAAACCCATTTTTAGCAGCTGTTAGTCAGAGATCCAGGCCTCGGGTACAAAGACCAGATAACCTAAGGAGCACAGATCCCGAGCGACAGAAAATACGCCCATCTGTACAGAGAATATGCATTGCATTAAGTATAGTCTTATCTACATGAGTTTGAATGTGGAAACTGATAAAGCCAGCGCTCTAAAAGTAAACCAATAGGCTGATTAAAAATAAATAAACAGAAGCCACCTGCCCAGTCTATGCACAGACCTAATGGAAGCAGGAAGGAGGACACAGCCCTGAGAGCCTGGAATGCCTTCCAGAAACCTCCCTGGCCACTTACTGCCTTGTTGACAGCCATTCGAAGTTCAATCACACCCCCAAACTTCTGGGTCACAGCTCGGCTCACTGGGACATAGGCCATCGGGATGACCTCGATGGGGATTCCCTTGTGCCACTGATCCCCGAGGTTCTTTGAATCTTTCCTGGAAAGAAAGAGTCAGAAAGTACAACAAATGTAAATAAGCTCAGTGGTACAGACACAGCAAATTCAGGCATGGGGGTAATAATGAGGTAAGAGGACAAGGGAAGCGAGAAGGGTCGAGTGCACGGGGCTTCAAATGCATTGGCTGTGTTTTACCGTTTAAGAAAAGCAGTAGCTCTTGTAAGTAAATATGACAAAAATGTTAAAACCTGGATGTGACTGGCTTGTCATATACAGGTGTGAAGAACATCATCATTTATAGCTGTAATTTTTTTTTTTAATTAACATGTTCGCAGGAGTGCCTTCTATCAGACTCCCTGAAGGAGAATCTGAGAGCCTGGTCAAAGACTGTCCACGACACAAGTCACGTGTGACCCCAGAGGCTGCAGGGCCGCTTCTTGAGGCTCCTTGCTAGGAGCGAATGAGTGATAAATAAGGACGTGCTCTGTTAACAAGGGTGACGAGCTGTTTCCTCCTCCTTCCAGTGGACACATGAAATAGCAGTACCTAACTTCAGCACGAAAGCAGAGCATAATCCTCCAGGACACGGCCCTCCGCCATAGACTATCAGAAAAGCCCCTCCCTCCACCTGTTTCTTCCTCTGTAATATGAAGCCTGGGGTCCGATCTACCTCCTCAGCGGACAGTTCAGAACACCAAACATCGTACCTGAAATCGGCAATCACGATGAAGCGACTGGCATTGCCAGCCACAATTTTCTCCTGGGTCAGGCAGCCTCTGGGGGATGGGGAAGAAGCAGCAAATGAACACAGGGGTAAGTAAGACAAAAACTGAATTCGGAAACTAAGGTCAGATATGGGAAACCAAAATCCACTCAATTCTGGCACTTAAAGAGAAATTTAATTTTTAATTCTTAAAGGAACACCACCCCCCCAACTCCATCATACTGTGCAACGGACTGACTTGTGTCTCCCTGCCCCTCCCCCAAAATTCAACTGTTCAAGCCCTAACCCCCAATGTGACTATACTTGGAAGACGGGGTCTCTAAGGAAGTAATTATGGTTCAATGAGATCATTAAAGTGTGGCCCTGGTCTGATAGGATGGATATCCTTTTAAGAAGACACCAGAAAGCTGTCTTACTCTCCCTCCCTCCGCCACAGGAGATGCACTGAGAAGGCCGCCATCTGCAAGCCCAGGGCTTCCAGAACTGTGAGAAATCAATTTTTCCATTTAAGTCACTAAGTCTAAGGGTTTTGTTATGGCAGCCCAAGCTAAGACATGCTGTTTCCAGTAAATGGACTATGGAAACACAGCCTGTGTCTGGGAGAAATGGTTCCCAGTCAGGCAGCGGGCATAATCCCATCTAAGATGCATCTGTCAGGAAGCACTGTGCCTGGGGAGAAGCCACCTGAGCACGGCATGAAGCGGAGGTTCTGCAACTGGAGAAGTAAGGACAAGCTCTGAACAACCTGCCGTATCTGCAGTGTGACAGCCAGGTTATAAAGTGGAGAGAGCACAGTGAGATGTGAAGCAAATTCTGTGTCACTCCACAGTCTGCTTGATTATACGAACCAGGAGACCAGGACTTCACCTCCTTCGACTCACCACTTCCTAACCCCCCAAAATCAACACCTGAGAAACACCCAATAAATGTTTTCCAAATCAATGAATACATACATCACTAACTGCTCAGAGCCCACAGACCTAGTAATCTAGTCCCGGTAGTATGTTTGCTTTAGCCTGTACAGTTTTTAAAGTTGGAATCAGCAGAAGGCAGCAAAGAGAACCCTTTAAGAGGAATAATTTCATTGCAGAGGCCCAGGTTCCTGTCACCAGACTGCTACTAACAACCAGAAATGCCAGGCTGGTTCTACAGCCTTATGCTGTCCACATCCAAGTAGAGAGACAAACTCATGTACATCACAGCGGCAATGTGTTTATTCTGTATTCCATTTTGCTTTGCTAAGGATTAACCGGCAGATACTCTGCAGAAAAATCCCCACAACACTCACCCACCACCCTTGATGAGATTGAGATCAGCATCTACTTCATCAGCACCATCGATGGCAAGGTCAATCTGTGATGAGGGTAAGGAAAGATATAAAAAGCACTAAGCTTGAACATGCCATAGCTCATCAGGTCCCAGCAGCCCTATTAGCCAGCACAGTTCTTCCTATTTAGCCAGTCAGGAAACTGAGGCCCTGAGAGGTTAAGCTATTCCACTAAGGTCACCAGGAAACAAACAGGGCAACCACACCTGGGCCCAACTCTTATCCACCACTTTACACTCCCTTTACTCACTGATGGGCTTCTCTGGGCATGAGCTGGAATTATTGAGAGCATGCAATCTCAACGTGGGTAACTTCACCTCCAAGTACAGAAGGAGGTATACAGTATACCTGTGAGATTAAAATTTCATTGGGGGTGGGCATTAATGGAAAAAAGGCTGAGACACACTGATTCAGAAGTCTCCGTACTAATGTGGCAAAAATACCGGCATGCTGACACACATCTGATGCAATACAGGACTGGAAATTTTCTGAGGTACCCCCGCTATGACCCACCAAGGCACCTGTCTGGGCTGGCCCACTCCCTTTACAGGAAGCTCCACTGCCAGGCCCAAAAGCAGTGGGAATAGGTTCATTCATGTTTCAAAATTTGAAATCAAGAAAGGGATGTACTTCTTGTCACTCCTGGTACTCTGCAGAGACAAGGTGGGAGCCTCAAGTATGGTTTTTAAAAGAGCAGTATAAAACCTCAGGGCGCAGATTCAGTTCAAGCTGCAGTTAGAAGCTGCTTGGCCCAGGGCCTGCAAAGCTTCGACGGGGCATCCTCGCTTCCACCCTTTCACAAGGATGGAGGTACAGCCTGCGATGTTCCTCCCCTCTCTGCACCATGGCAGCTCTCTGGGGCCTGGAAGGCGGCAACCTTTTCTGTCTGGGTTTCACGCCCACCTTCAGCCCAAACCACTCTCCCCACAGAGATGAACAGCTGATTCAGCCTGTGCCCTGGCTTTACCCACAGATATCTCTGAACAAGCCCTTCCCATGGTACTTACTAACCCATCTGTGGCCCACATGTCCCATGACACAGTGGATTAGTAGACCACCATCAAGTCTGTTTTCAAGCTGCCGAAATCCCACCTCACTCTTCCAATGCAGCCTTGCCCTCTCCTCTCCTTCTCCCTCTCCCCCTCCCGCTGCTGTGCACAAAGCCATTCCACTCACTCGGTCCTAGACACCCCAGCCAGTCTCAGCACTGCACACATGCCAGACTGGAACCTCCCCCATGGTTCCCATCTACCCCTCTCTGGAATGCTCTCTCCTGCCCTTGCCACCTAGCCTTCACAGCTCTGCTCAAACTTTACCTCTTCCCACAACACCCTTCTAAGCAGCATCCTCTAGAGCCAGAAGCACCTGGATTCACTTTCAGGCTCTGCCACTTACAAACAGCATGGTCTTAGGCAAATGCCTTGCCCTCTCTGTGCCTTTCTCCTATCTGTAAAATGAGGTCATAATGGTACCCACCCTCAAGACTACTGGAGCTTAAATACAGCTGACCCTTGAACAACATGGGTTGAAACTACACAGGTCCACTTATACAGATTTTTTTCCACTAAATACGTACTACAGTACGTGACCGACGGTTGGTTGAATCCACAGATGCTGAACCGCAGATACAGAGGGCCAACTACGGGACCTGAGCATCTGCAGATTCTGGTATTCGCAGTGGGTCCTGGAGCCGCTCCCCAGCAGATACCCGGGGACGACTGTGGTTTAATACAGGCCCGGCACTTAGCATAGTAACTGGCACACAGTCGGCTCAGTAAACGACAGCCGTGAGCATGCTGCTCGCTCTTCAGTCTCCTCCAGATTGTCCGTGTGTTTAATCATCTTTACCATACAACTTCACTTTAATCTGTTCTCAAAGACCCACGGCTGCCTCAGATGATGCTTCTTATCTCCACTTAGTTCTGAGGGCCGCCCTGCTCGTGTACATCGTATACGTCTGTGTGAGGGCTGCAGGAAGCCCTGGGTCTCTGAGCCCTCTCGGTTAAACCACAGGGAATGTCCTAGAAATTCATAAGCTCTTCTCTTCTGACCTCAGCTAGGATTAATATTCAAAGTCCTAGGAGAAAAGCTAGTATGACTAACTGACTCTTCTCCTAGACTCAACAAGATATCCAGAGCCCATGAACAAGTGACAACTGTTTAAAAAAAAAAGAAGAAGAAGAAAGGAGACCAAAAAACCCAGCAGCCTCTCTCTACTTACCTCTGGGTGTCGGTCCAGGTCACTGAGAGTTAAGCCATACTGCAGGATGAGCTGACGGGCCTGTGGAGGACAGGAAAAACCATCCTTAATCATTAACTCTTAGTGACGGCAAGAATCCCCAGAATCCTCTTGGATTTAAGTGTCAGACACTGAGTCCCACCAAGGCTTCCTCTCAAATCCAACCTGGTCCACCACGAGGTAGGAGATCTAGCCCCATGAACAGCAAAAGTTAATTCATTCCAGAAGCTTGAAGAAGGTAGACAGCACACAGTGAACACTGCTCCAGTGCTAGGCTGGGAGTTCCTCCTCAGTGACCTGTTACTTAAGATAATGTCAAGGGGGGCTTCCCTGGTAGCGCAGTGGTTAAGAATCCACCTGCCAATGCAGGGGACAAGGGTTTGAGCCCTGGTCCGGGAAGATCCCACATGCCACGGAGTAACTAAGCCAGTGCGCCACAACTACTAAGCCTGCGCTCTAGAGCCCACGAGCCACAACTACTGAGCCCGTGCACCACAACTACTGAAGCCCGTGCGCCTAGAGCCCGTGCTCCGCAGCAAGAGAAGCCACCACAATGAGAAGCCTGCACACTGCAACAAAGAGTAGCCCCGGCTCGCCGCGAGAGAAAGCCGTGTGCAGCAATGAAGACCCAATGCAGCCGTAAATAAATAAAGGTAGCCTCATGGCCTCCCAAAGCCTCTGGTAATACAGTACCAGTAGTTCCCTCCCCACCACCACCCCCTCCCCCACCACCACCACCCCCCTCCCCCTCCACGGCCATTCAAGGTTTCACTTTCCAGGGTTTCAGTTACCCAGAGGCAACCTTGATCCAAAAACATTAAATGGAACATTCCAGAAACAAACAATTCACAACTTTTAAACTGCATACCATTTTGAGTAGCTAGCCCTCATCCCTTTGTCCTGCGTACCCTGCCTATTTGTCATTTAAAAGCCATCTCAGTTATCAGATTGACCGTCACAATACCACAGTGCTTGTGTATCAAGTAACCCTTACCTCGTTTTATTGTGCTTCAGTTTACTGCACTTTGCAGGTACTGCATTTGTTACAAGTTGAAGGCTGTGGCAACCCTGACTCCAAGGAGTCTAGGGGTACAACTTCTCCAGTAGCATTTGCTCACTTTGTGTCTCTGTGTCACATTTTGGTAATTCTCGCAATATTTCAAACTTTTTCATTATTGTTATTATATTTGTTACTGTGATCTGTGATCAATGATCTTTGATGTTACTACTGTAATTGTTTTTTGGCATTATTAGCAATAAAGTCTATTTATTTATTCGTTTATTTATTTATTTATAGCTGCACTGGATCTCCACTGCTGTGCGCGGGCTTTCTCTAGTTGCAGGGAACGGGGGCTACTCTTCGTTGTGGTGCGTGGCCTTCTCATTGTGGTGGCTTCTCTTGTTGCGAAGCACAGGCTCTAGGCGTGCAGGCTTCAGTAGTTGTGGCACACAGGCTCAGTAGTTGTGGCACACGGGCCCAGCTGCTCCACGGCATGTGGGATCTTCCCGGACCAGGGCTCGCACTTTTGTCCCCTGCATTGGCAGGCGGATTCCTAACCACTGCACCACCAGGGAAGTCCCTAGCAATAAAGTGTTTTTTAATTAAGGTATGTACATTGCTTTTTTAGACATAATACTATTGCACATTTACTAGACTACGATGCAGTATAAACATAAATTCTATACGCACTGGGAAACCAAAAAATTCATGTGACTCGCTTTATATCATACTCACTTTATTATGGTGGAATGGAACCAAACCTGCAATATCTCCAAGGTAATGGTCCCAAAGCGCAATAGTGATGCTGGCAATTCAGATATGCCAAAGACAAGCCATAAAGTCCTTTAAGTAAAAAAGTAAAGTCCTCAATTTAGTAAGTTAAGAAAAAAAAGTTACATGCCGAGGTTGCTAAGATCTATGGTAAGAATGAATTTTCCATCATGAAGTTAAAGAAGGAAAAAGAAAGCTGTGCTAATTTTGCTGTTGCATCTCAAACTGCAAAAGTTACAAGACTACAGTGCATAATGCCTAGTTAAGATGGAAAAGGCATTAAATCTGTACAGTAGGGTATTTTGAGAGAGAGAAAAACCATATTCATGTAACTTTTATTATGGTGTATTGTTATAATTGTCCTATGTTATTATTTGTTGTTGTTAATCTCTTACTGTGCCTAATTTATCAAGTAAACTTTATCATAGGTATGGCTGTATAGGAAAAAACACAGTGTATACAGGGTTCAGTACTATCTGTGGTTTCAGGCATCCTCTGGGGGTCTTGGAACATATTCCTCCTGGATAAGGGGGAACTAACATTTTTTTTAATTTCCTAAACTAAGAGCCAAATCTACAAAATATTAGAAACGTCTCTAAAAAAATCTAACAGTATGAAAAAAGACTGTGGAAGATCACTACAAATAGATACATACTGATTTCCAGGCTACACTGTTGAATAAAAATAAGCAAAAGAATACATACACTCAGAAGTATATGTAAAGGCTGGACCTCCGGAATGGCTAGGTGAGAGCACCTGAGAGCACCAGACTGGGAAAGATTTAGGATGTTTGTAGGAAAAGTCAGCACCACCGACTCTATGGACATGCCTTTCACACAGGCTGACTGAAGGGGAGGGTTACCACCACCACAGGGCCCAGAGCAGAATTTGTTGCTGGAATAAATGCACCATGAACCTTTGAGTCTGACCTCTCAAGTTCAAGTGATAAGGATCTGTGTTCATGCCACTGCTTACAATACGCAGAGGAACTAAAGGATGGAAAACTTCTTTTCAAAAGCCACGTCTTGAAAATATTTTCTGCTTAAAGTCAAAAGCACCTGAAATGTAGGATCTGAAGGTCTCGGTTCTAATCTTAAATGAACCAGGCACATGACCCCTGGCAAGTTTTCTCATCTATAAAAAGATGCAGATGGGTAATGACCAATGTCAATCTTCAAATCCAAAATCCTAAGACTCTAACAATAAAGTACAAAGACCCTGGAATTTGCAATATATGGGACCTATTTGTATCCTGATTCAAACAAACTGTAAAAAAGGATAAGACAATAGGGGAAATTTGAATCCTGGATTTTTATTTGATCCTATTAAAGGTTATCGTTTGATTTTTTTTAGTATTGTTGAGATGTTTAAAAGTCTCCCTACTTTTCAGAGAGACATAATAAAATACATACAATGAAATCATACTATGCCTGGGATTTGTTTCAAAATAACAAAGGTGAAGGAGAATGAGATACAGACGAAACAAAATTGGCCATGAACTGATAACTGGAAACTGGGTGATGGGTCCGTGGAAGTTCATTACATTATTCTTTATCCTTTTTGAAGTTTGAGATTTTCCACAATAAAAAGCTAAAATAAAATACTGACTGAAAAAAGTTCAAAAGAAGAAAAAACATGATTTTGCTCCTATTAAAGAGAAATATATAATGAAGGGAGAAAACAACAATAAAAATGGTATTTCTGGATTATTTCTTAGTTCCTAGGTTTCTCCAAATGTGACATTGGAGGAACCATACTAATTCCAGACCCTAAGCCTATAAAAACATTTGGAACGTCTGGAAGATGAACCCCCAAAGTCCCCCACGCCTCTTGGTATTCGTGCCTTTGGGGAATCCCTGCCCACAACGTCCCAAGGCTGTTCTGTGTCACCAGTGGCACACAGCAGGAGATAGCAAGGCACTTCTGCGATTAGTTTATAAAGAAGGGGGGGCGTGCTCCCTCAAGATCCTTCCCTCCCTCCCTCCTTCCCCCTCATCCTCGCTCTCTTATCACACACACTGGGGGAAACCAGCTGCCACGTCCTGAAGACATGGAGACAGCCCTGGGGACAGGCCCCTACCGCACAGACTGTGAAGAATTAAGGCCCAGAACACCCACAAGACGGAGCTGGAAGCCCTGGCCAAGAGCTTAACTGCAACCTCCCCGGAGACCCGAGGCCACAGCCCCCCAGGTAACCACTCCAGGCTCCTGCCCCTTGGAAACTAGGAGCTAATAAATGTTTGTTTTAAACTGCTAAGTTTGGGGGGTAATTTGTTCCAGCAAAGATATCTAATACAGATGGTGTTGGAATAATGCTGTGAACTGCATGAAGTTCAGTGTGATACTCTATCATGCAAATAAACTGTTATATACTACGGTTCCTGCTAATTTCATGTACTACTTCAGAAACAATACTAAACTGCATTCAAACGTATTACATGAACACTGGGCGTCAGGAAACTGTTCTATCATGATTCCTATAGGGAAACATCCTGTGTATCATTGTAATTTAACAGTCAAGTGTTAAGACTGCCTGCACCACTTGGCAGTGTTACTCTTTCATGAGGATGTCCTGTTTGTCCATCTAGATTGTAATCAGAAAGCACATTTCACATACACTTTTCACCCTATAGCAGTTAGGGTCAGTTAAGCCAATAGTTGAGTGAATAATTAATTATTTTGAGTTCAGTCAAGTTACCTAGTGCAAACTCCTGTTTTAAGAAAGAAATGGATGCCCAGAGAGGTCCCAATGCTAAGTTAGGGGCAGGGCGAGGACCAGAAATACAGTCTCCTGCTCTCCTGCCCTGTCTAGGGACTAGGAAGGAAATCAGAAGATAAGGCAAACAAAGGGAATGTAGAAGAAAAAGGAAAGGAGAGGATGGCCTCTGCTTATAAATGGAATTGACGTCATCTTACATAATAATACTATGCTATTAATAACGTTTTTAACAATAACAATTTTAAAAGGAGTTGTCTGGCATTCCCTCCTCTACCTGAAATGCCCTGCCTCCTCCCAAACTCCAGCCCCTCACGCCCGGCTTTCCAGGAAGCCCCCAATCCCCTGTGCAAGGAGTGGGCTCTCCTTCCTCCAACAGGCACGTTACCTCTACTTCTTCTCTACCATATATTTGTAAAACATGACACACATAAATGTAGCATTTATTCATCCAACAGGCAGAGTGCCTACTAAGAGTGAGGTACCACACTGGGCACGAGCACTGCTGAATAACACCTGCCGTGCACAAGGAGCCTCGCACCCCTTTGAAAAGATAAACCCTCGGTGATCACTACGCTGACTGAAATCTGTCTCACCACCACCAGCAGCTGCCTGTCTCAACACCCGTCCAGAGTCTGCACACGAAAGGAGCCCAGCAGATACGTTTGTCTATGTTATGTGGCTGGGAGGCCACCCCAACTTCCACAAGCCCCGTGTCCTCCCAGACAATAAGCAGTAACGTAAGGACAGGATCTGTTCTGCCTTTAAATCCCCCCCCTTCACAACGTGGAGGACCCTGTACAATGACCTCAAAGAGCCCACTGGGGTCGGACCCTTAAGTCCTGCTTCCATCAGCAGGTCCTCCAACTCTCCCTTCTCCCCATCTTTGACCGGACTCCGCACAAGACCCCTGCGAATGGCCCTGCACACAGAGAGAAGTCATCATCACAGGTGGCATGAGCTTCCTCCTCCCTGAGTGTTATGGGTTATACTGTGTTCCCCTACAAAAAGGTACGTTGGAGTCCTAACTCCTAGTAACTCTGACTGTGACCTTATTTTGAGATTGGACCTTTACAGAGGTAATCAAGTCAGAATGTCATGAGGGTGTGCCCTAATCCAACAGGACTGGTGTCCTAAGAAGGACAATTTGTACACACAGACAGAGGCACACCGGGAGAACGCCACGCGAACATGAAGGCAGAGGGCAAGGATATGTGCCTACAAGCCAAGCAATGCCAAAGACTGCCAGCAAACCACCAGAAGCTAGGAGAAAGACAAAACAGATTCTCCTTCATAGCCTCTAAAGCAATCAACATCTAGCCTCCAGAAATGAGAGGCAATAAATTTGTTTTTTAAGCACTCAACTTGTGGTTCCTTGTTATGGCAGCCCTGGGAAACGAATCCACTGAATTCAACACTACAGCCCTACTGTGGAGATATGGACCCATCACTGGCTCAGCCAGGACTAATGCAGACACAGGTGCTCAACTGAGATCAGTACCTGCTAGACACCAGACACTCCAGGCTCACAAGCTAAGGGGCTCCTGAGGGTGTAGAGCAAACAGCTGTCTCTTCCAGCTCTTAAAAGTGCAGGGAGCAGGAAAGCTAATGATTAGCTTGTACTTTTGAAAAAAAAAGACAGGAAGCAATGCCTTCTCACTGCAATCCCACAGCTGGGGCCCCCAAATGCCTCATGTGATCAAGGACAGTGGCATGTGGCAGGCTAGCAGTCCTGTTTTTCATCAATTTCACAATAATACCTGAAAACACTGCACTTCCCCTTCTATCAACTAACAGAGGCAGACTGAAAGCCAGCATGGGCAAACACTGTTTTTTTGCCTAGACCAGATCTGGCTTTTAAATCCTTTTTTAAAATTTTCCTCTCCCAAAAGCTTTTAACTTTAAAGGGAAAATCTAGAAAAATCCTTTAAACACCTATGGGTTTACTTCTTTAAAAGGCAGAACATGAAATATCGTGATTTCCTTTCAATCATTTCAGGAAGATTGAGGCTAGCTAAACTTAGCACAGAATAAGTGTGGGTTTGATGGGGGGGGAAAAAACAAAACAGTAACTCTGGACAAGTGAATTTTTTAAAGTCCTGTGAACTGTGAATGACTCCTCTACCTGATCAGCTGGAATTGGCCAGCATTTTCCAGTCTGGGTACATGGTTATTACTAACCACCACAACATAGAGGTGGGCTGGGAGGATGCTATCTTAAAAACACAGATCAAACTTCCAATTAAAGATAGCAATTGAACACCTGTATTTAGCTCAGCTCTTTCCCTAAACCTCTCTAAATCTATAGTACAATAAAGGAATTTTTCTCAATGGCATAAACCAAAAAGAAGAAAAAACAGCAACCAACTTCTAAAAGCTAGATCACTGATGGACAATGGTAAATGGTTGAAATGAGAAACAGAAATCCTAAGCCAGTATCCTAAACCAGTACTGGAAAAAGCTAAGAAGTGACCAAATAAACGGCACAGAACCTCCCAAAAGGTTCAAGGACCAGCAGCCCTGGGAACTTCAGAAAACAGACACCACGGTGGGAGTGAAAAGCATCTTGCTCCACTACTCCCAAAGCAGCACGTTCATTCTCTGGCGGTCAAACAGCAGGTGTCAGGACTGGGCTGCCAGGCGCAGCTGAAGATGGGGTACTGCATCAGCAAGCTTTGGCCGTGCGGCAGCTACCCCAAGACTCAGAGGCTTAAAAGAGCCTCTCATCCTCCAGAGGAGGAGCCGAGGCCTGTTCACATGGCCGCAGAATGGTTTCAGCAGCAGAAGGGCCAAGCCACAAAGCAAAAGCACTCACTGTTCAAGCCACTGATGGCGGGCCATTAGGTCACATCCCATTGGCAAAACACGTCACACGATCAGGCCCAGAGTCAAAGAAATACTGCAACATGTAGCAGGCACTTTTTCCCCGTCTACCACAGGCACTACGCTGAAAACGGGGGTTATGTCCCAAATAATGACAGACGTCTTCTAGCCCTCTTCTCTTAACTTGGCTCCCGGGACACAGGCAGCCACGCATACCCCTCCTGAAAGGGCACTGGGCAGTTTTCTCCAGGAAACCTGACCAGCCAGAGGAAAAAAAAAAATGATCTGACACTAGGGGTTCCCCAATGATCTGTCTGCCACGAGTGCTCTTGGCAGACAAGCCGAGAGCAAGGACCACCCTCACCCCGAGAGCTGGTCTCCGGTCAGCTTCTTAGTCCACTAGTCTTCAAAATGAGCTGCAATTTTTAAAAAAAGAACAAAGCATTCTAACAATATTTGACTGTGTTGGTTGTTACATGACTATGTCAAAACTCAGAATTATACACTAAAAAGAGTAAATTTGGGGGCTTCCCTAGTGGCGCAGTGGTTAAGAATCTGCCTGCCAATGTAGGGGATACAGGTTCGAGCCCTGGTCCGGGAAGATCCCACATGCCGTGGAGCAACTAAGCCCGTATGCCACAACTACTGAGCCTGCGCTCTAGAGCCCACAAGCCACAACTACTGAAGCCTGTGCGCCTAGAGCCTGCGCCCTGCAACAAGAGAAGCCACCGCAATGAGAAGCCTGTGCACCACAACGAAGAGTAGCCCCTGCTCACAGCAAACAGAGAAAGCCCGCACACAGCAACAAAGACCCAACTCAGCCATATTTAAATAAATAAATAAATTTTTATAGATATTAAGAAAAAGAGTAAATTTTCTATGTAAATTATACCTCCAACAAACTGTAAAAAAAAAACTTTGAGAAAAGAGATACAGGAGAAGAAATACTAAAACAAAAACCAAAGTATTAACATCCTCAGGGAGCTAAGAGAAGAAATTGAAAAAAACTGCACCCATAAAACAAACAAAAAAACTTTTCAGAGAACAAAAAAAAAAAGAGTTATTTGAAATTAAATACATGAGAGCAAAGAAAGCTCAACAGAAGGGTTAGAAAAAGGTAAAGCTGAAAAGACAAAAGGACAAAACAGGCCCCAAGCACCAAGGAAATAACAAGTACCCTAAAAGGAAAGATCAGAGCCAGAGAAAACAGAGAAAAGAAAATTAAAGGAATAATAGGGGGAAAAATCCCCAAAATTGAAGAGTGTGAATTTGTAGAATGACATGTCCCAGCAAGCACCCAGCATAGTGGACAAAAATAAACCCACACTAAGACACAGCATGGTGAAATTTCAGAACACTGTAGACAAAGAAAAGATAATATAAGGGAGAGAATGAAAAATAGATTTTATACAAAGGATCAAGAATCAGAATGGCTGCAAGCTTCTCAACAGCAAATTGAAAGCCAGAAGAGGGAATTCCCTGGCAGTCCAATGGTTAGAGCTCCGCACTTCCACTGCAGGGGGCACAGGTTCCATCCCTGGTCCGGGAACTAAGACGCTGCAAGAAGGAAAGTTCCTGACCACAAAGGGAGATCCCAAGACAACAGCCGAGGGCAGCTGCTACCAACCAGAGTACCAAGAAGATGAAGCTGATGGGAGTAGAATATCCACTGGGCCAGAATGAGGTGAGATTTTCCATCCAAGTAAGAGTTTGGGGTTGAATTAGTAAGGAGTCCGCAGACAACCAAGGAAATGGAAAAAACAAAGGCATCATTTACTTAACTTTCAGGAAAACAAGATAATGAGCAGGCTCGGAAGCGTAATCATAGCTGACTGCACAGTTCAGCTGTAGCTTGGACATCACAATTCTGAGTGGGGCCTCACCAAAACGTAACTGTACTGCAGACCAGGAGAAGGGTGTCTGACCTGTGAGAGCAGGAGGGAAGAGAGAACCGAATGCTCGTCTTCCCTGCATCCACTCAGCGTGGAATTATTACCTCAAGTTGAAAAAAAAATTTTAAATGGCAAGAAAAGCATGTAGTTTCCAGACTTTGGAGCAAATACCCAATCAGCTAAAAGAGTTTTAAAAGTATGTCCATCTAAAGAGCAAGAAATGGTGGTGGTCAGGAGTGGGGGAGGGTGTGAAGGGAGTGTCTTATTTTTTAATAAAATGACTTGAATTGTTTGATTCTTCAATCTATGTGTATGTATAGCTTTAATTAAAAATAAGCACCAATATGAAATAATTTTATTAAACAAGAAATAAAAATACTAGATGATCAAGTCACTTGGAAAAATCAGACACTTCGCTTTTTCAAGAGCGAGGCAACTCATCACAGCCCCTCTGACTTTAACAGCATCTCCTCAGAACATCAGGATTTCCAAAGCAAGAAAGGCCAGGTAAAACCACTCCTTTTCTAGCCTGAAGCAGGAATTATGGTATTGTCTTCAGTTCCCTGGGTGTCCGGGCAGCTTGTCAGAGCCTCCAAGAGATTTAACTTCAAAACAGCTCCGACAGCGTGCACTATCCTTCCTAACTTCCTATCCTGCCTACCTGGAATCCTTCCTCCACTCCCTACTCTGACAGGCTGGGGCACACACCTGACACATCCTGCCTCCAGGACTGAGAGTTTCTTAAGACCTAGCTGTCCAAAACTATGTCCACAACATCACAGGAGCACAAATCACCAGCAATGCCAACCTTTAACCCCAATTCACAGGATCCCTGCGACAAAGCCAATGAGAGACGACACACATACCCTCCCCACAACAGCCAGGTGAGGCATGGGGCTCTGTCTCGGCACCTCTCTTCCCTCCTTTCCTGAAGTCTACTATTCCCTTATCTCTCCCTGTATTTAACTGGCTCCACTGCTTTCCTTCACCAGCCCCTACTATTTTATGGTGGAGCAGCATTAGACATGGACTCAAACTACTGTACTTGCATTTCTAATGCATCACTTAACGCCCTTTAGCCTCAGTTTTTTCATCTATAAATGGACATAATACTCCTTGAGGACGGAGACCACGTGGTTATCTCTGCGTACTCCGTGGTGCCTAATACAAGATACACTAAAATATTCACGTCTAAACCATGCTTCTGAGGAGCCATCTCCAATCACCTGCGCTCCCGCTCCTGGCTCTCTCGCCCAGAAAACCCTGGGACACGACCCAGAGCCGCACCCCTACATCCTCAGGGACCCAGAAGATTCATCCAACTGCCAAGATGCAGAACGGAAAGCAGGACATACCTGGAAGGAAGTGGGAATACAGACGAGGTTCAGATTCTCTTGTTTCACTCTTTCAGCTGTGGAGACAAAAGCCGCGTTGGTGGTTTTTCTCTCTCCTCACCTTATTTTCCTTGTACTCACATTTGCTCAAATCCCACAGAAAAGGTCCAACCCCTCCCCCCACTGAAATGTCCCTTTCATTCTATGTCCCCACCCTTGCTGAAAAGTTGGTAAACAGCCTTCACATGTCACTAGACAGGGACAAAAAAGCCTAAGGAGGTAAGTATTAACCACAGAAAGCGCAAGGTCAGGGTTTGCTAGTATGTGCATGGCGATATTCAAAGAATTTTGTACACATGAACTTTTAATCCAGTAACCCAAAGATAACTTACAATTACTATCCCCACTTTACAGATGAGGAAACTGAGGCACAGAGAGGCAAAGTAACTGGTACACAGTTAATAAATGGCAGAACTGGGATCTGATCCCAGGCAGCCTAGTGCCAGTCTTAACTACTTCCCTATATAGGCTTTTACAGAGAAAAGCTAGAATTTGACTTTTACAGTCAGTAAAAAAAATATAATCATTTATAGACCCCAGGGGGTGGTTAAAGAGGGTTTATTTATTCACTTTGGATTTGTACCTTTCGGGAAAACTCGATTTAAACAAAAAGAAAAGTCTTGGGAATTCCCTGGTCGTCCAGTGGTTAGGACTCGGTGCTTTCACAACCGGGGCACGGGTTCAATCAGGGAACTAAGATCCTACATGCCGACGATGCGGCCAAAAAGAAACAAAAAGGAAAGTCTTAAGGGATGCACACAAAGAACGTCTACTGTCATTTCAGTAAACAAAGGATGTCGCAGCCATCAAGCCCTCAGCCACTGCAGCTGCCCCCAAGCGGTGCACCCCTGAGAGAATTCAGGACGGAAAAAACAGGATACTGGCTCTAGACTAAGGTGCACATCAAAGGAATAATTTCATTGAGCCCAGACCCTTGCATCTTCCATACACAGGAAAGCACTACATTCACTAACTTGAGATGTCTGGTTTTTCTTTAATTAACTGTAATCTTTTGATGTTTGACTGCTCGGGGTTTTTTTTGCAAAAACTCCTATATATCCTGGCTCCTCAACAGTCCCTCAGAGCTATCTGGGAGGCTGTATCCCAGGCTTAAGTCCTCAGTTAACACCCCCAAATAAAACATAATTCTTGGGCAATTCTCTGGCGGCCCAATGGTTTAGGACTATGCGCTTCCACTGCAGGGGGTGCAGGTTTGATCCCTGGTCGGGGAACTAAGATCCCACGTGCAACACAGCATGGCCAAAATAAATAAATAAATAAATAACACACACATACAACATAATTCTCAACTTCGAGGCTGTGCATTTTTTTTCAGTCGACGGGGAAAAACCGTCTTATTAAAAATCTCAAGTCTCCTTAATCACTGGGTACACACCTTGGGAGATTCAGATGCCACTATTATGAAACCCACAGGAATCCCTGTGCCCTAAAGTCCTTCACATACTCAGCGCTGAGGCAGCAAGGTGGGCAACGCTGAGTTTTTCAGAAGCCATCACACCCGCACCACAACCATTCCTTAAAGACAAAGCATTCCTGCGCTTTGTCCCCTGAGCACAGCCCCTTGGCACCTGCCAGAGGAGATCCACATTCAGGCAAGCCTGGCCTCTGGGCTCTGTTCTCACAAACAAGAGCAGGGCGGTCAAACCTGTCCAGCAGCCACCGGGGTTGATAATGCTTGAGCCCTTCCTGAGCCCAGAGACACCCAAATCAGAATGAAGTCAGCATCTGCAGAGCCAGCCACCAACTGCAGGGTCACGGACAGGCCGCGCCTGCGCTGGCCCCGCCGACCTCGGTTTGTTTGCTTGAGAAACCGCAGGCTTTAGAGGGTCTGCCTGCCTCAGGACCCATGAGGCCACACACACACACACACCACTGATGACAATTAAGATTCTGTGGAGACCTCGCCCTAAGTCAGCTCCTCACCCAGCTCAGCAGAGCAAACAAAGCCAGGGCAACCCCAAATCTGGGTGAAGAGGCCCAAGAATCCCACTCAGAGAAGAGCAGAAACACTCACCTGGCCACAGGCTCCACAATGCTGGTGCCAAGCTGTGCCCCGCTTCCTCCCTCTCCGCTATGCCCCCATCCCCACCACCCCACACAAACATCCAGGAGTCAGCCTGAAAACATACCTATTCGCTGCACAGCGTGGACAATTGTAGAACCGCTCCCAATTCCCAGCACTTGGTTATTCTGCAAAAAAAGGAGGAGGGAAATCCAAGACTTATTAATACCGTGTTTCACTCCCATCCCCAGCCCACTTCCTAGAGCTATAAAATTATTAGGAACAGCAATTCACCAACTTGGGTGCAAGGTACTGTGCCCACAGAAACATAATCACTGAACCTCAAAGCTGTACTATGTCCTGGTGCCCAGTGGCAATTTTCAGCAGAGCCCTGCTCCTTTCATCCCTGACAATGACATCACCATTTCCTCCTGTAAAAAGATAAACTGAAGCCTATTAAAAATTTTAAGCATTTATTTCAGCAAAAATCAGTTTGAATTGGGCAGCACTCAGTCTAGCAGGCAGAAGGGAGCTCTGAGGAGCTGTACAAAATTAAGACTTTTATAGCAAGAAGCAAGCGGGGACAAGGAAGTTATATTGGGCAAAAAAGCAAGCTGGTTACTGTAAGGTCACTTCCCTTGAGGGGATGGCAGGGGTCTACCAGGCAGATGACCTCAATAGTGCTGATAAGGTGATTCCTGATTGACTGAGCTAAGATTCCATTTCCGGGAGAGCCAAAAGTGTAACTAGGTATTGTTTGGTGATGCGGGGCTTGGCATAAGCGACTCCATTTTGGGTCTGTTGTCTCATTTTTAACACTCCCTCCCTCTTATCAACACAAAAGATCTGGCTTATTTACAACACAGAGCAACTTAAGTCAGCCTCACAGAAATGGCCTGCAGATGAACGCGGAACGATTTTTGGCCATCCCCAGGAGCACGATCAGAAAGGAAAGACCCTAGGAGAAAAACAGCCTAGCTGAACGTTAAGAGCAGAAAACAGAGGTTTCTGGCTTCAGCGACTTTTCACACAAGTTTAACATTTACACAGTCCCCATCAAGTTGGTGGCATCACAGCGAACCTCAGACACACATCAAGGCTACCATCCAGAGCTCCAACCCAAGTCAACAGAAGAGTCTGAAGCAACCCTGAACAGCAAATCACGTCATCTGTCCGACTGATCCCAAGGGGTCCTCATTTTGCACAAGCCTGCTTCAGACAAAATGGGGAGAGGGTGAAGGCTTAGGTGGGAACATGAGAAACAGTCTTCATCTGCCATATAGGAAGCCACTCCTTGAGTACAAGGGAGAAGAAACAGGCATCTTACTACTGAGCCTATTATCTTAAGAAAAGGGGGCAGGTACCTCAGAGTAGACCAGAGGCGGAGTAGGGGCCCAGCCAAGGTCAGTTAGACCACAAACGGCAAAACAAGGTCAGAGTACAAACAGTCAGGAACTAATGTGAAGCTTGGTTCCTAAGCAACTTCCTGGGAGTAATCTCCTGCCTGTTTAGGGCAAAACAGCTACAAGCCAAAGCTTAACATCATCTGTTAAGCACCTACCAAGAAGATTCCTAAATGTTAATATAAGTCAAATCTCACAACAACCCCTTGTGACCTCAAGGCCCTTAGCCTCACTTTAGAGATGAATTCAACACCCTAAGGAAAAATTTAAGACTTAGAAATGAGCAAGAGATTATTAGACATACTTTCAATGAAATGCTGGAATCTGCAGGTAGTATCTGATCCTACAGGGGTGTGTGCCTTTGCTCAAAGTTTCAAAGTCACCAAATAACACCAAGGGGCCTTCAAACAGAGCTTGTGCTAGGTCAGGATTTCACCTGTGATGATGCCCTCAAGAAGGCAATGCATCCAACAGCCATTTACTACTTGGGCAAACCTCAATAGCAAGGTCTTCAAGACCAGTAAATGCTACATCACAACACAAAACAGCTGAATATCAGAAAATGTACAAACCTTCAAGTAACGAGGAAATATCTCGACTAGGTAGGCTCAACCTGACCTTCACACCCAACCTGAAGCTGTGAGCTCTAGCTATACAGCAATTCAACTGTCAGATGCCTCATTACCATACTCTGCCATATACTCACGTCACCCAGCAGGCAGGTGGCACACAGATGAACTTGGGTGAGTCACACAAGCTCTGTGCAAGGCTCCTCCCTTGGCTCTTGAAAGAGGCCAGGAATTGCACAGGCCTGCCAGGCCCAAAGCTCCTCAACCCTGTGGTCCTGCTACCTTGCAATCAAACGACTGGCCAAGAATCAGTGCACCAGCCAAAGCCAAACAGATGTGGCCCAGCAGCAGAAGGCTGCCAGGCAGGCTCTGCCGTAGGAGCAGGCTCCTCCTAATGGCAGTACTTGACAACAGGTCGTACGTGCAACACCACAACTTGGGTCACCTTGTCCAGTAGGGTAACCTCTTCTGTTGACCGACTGGAACCACTGCCCACCAACTCCTTCAAGCCAAGCCAGCCAAAAAGCTAAGCCCGGGCTCCAAAGAGAACAAAGGAGGCTAGGGACCTTCAGGAGAGCATGGCCCTGCATGGTAACCCATCCTGCAACAGGCACATCTGAGTCCCGGGTGGCTACCCAAAGGCTTCAGCTGAGAACTCTCCAAGTTTTCCACCCACCCAGAAAATGTAAGTAGTCACCAATGGGCTAGGGAGATTCACCCCACAACCTCCATATTCGTGTCCACACTCCGCATAATTCATCAAGCATTTACTGGGAAGGCCCCACTGTGACCAACACTGAATGAAAATAAGGTTAACTACCCTCCAGAAGCTTACCCTTCAGGGAACTGGCAGACGCACATACACATAACTAGACCATAAAGACACCTACTAAGAGGCATAAGGCACCTAAGAGGTGTGGAGTGCTACAGAATTCAAGGGGAGAACTGCTTCCCCTACAAGACTAAGGAAAAACGGAAAGGAAGAATGGCCTTTGAACCAAACCCTGAAGGACATATATGATTTTAATAGGCAAAAGCAGCGGACAAGAAAAAGCACTCTTGGTCAAGGGTTTTGATATTAAAACACACACTCTATGCCAGTAGTCTGTCCTTTCCAATGTTCTGGTACATGGGAGAGAAGGGAGCAGAGAAGGAAACAAGACTGTGGGCGTAAAGACAAGAACTAGAGCCTCTCATCCGTGTATCCCCTCCACCTGCCTCAGTACTGGTTTACAATAGATGCTCCTGATGTGTCTTATGGAGGTTAGGATGAGGCCACCTGAGGGGCACAGTGACAAGAGTAGATTAAAGTTTCAGAAGACGATAATGCACCACTTGGGTGGTCGACAGAGGGGACGAGATAAGGGCAACTGCAATCTTCTGGCCACGAGGAGAGCCTAAACCAGGAAAGTTGGCAGGCCAACAGGAAGGGTCAGTTCTAAGAACATTCCAAAGGTGGAACCAACAGGACCTCGCACACAACCTAGCTTGATAAACTTACACAAGTGAGTATGAAACGGAGCACGACCCTATGGCGTCCTCCCGTACAAATCCTTTCCATGTCCTTCGCTTCCTGTTTGTAGGAAATAGGCTTCTTTCAGCCTCCTTGACCTCCCCTGAGTTCCAAAGGGCAGATTCAAACAGTTGCTAATCAGGGAAGGAAGGGACTGCAGAAACCAGGGAGGTGCAGTCAAGAAGCAATGGTGCTGCGACAGGTCCCGGTTCCTTCTCAAGGAATATACAAAACAATACAACTCTGAGTTCCTGTACGGGAACTAAGGCCCCACCCAGGTGGAAGATGGGAAATTCAGGCTGGGCGCAAGACTTCCGGCTAACCATCACCCAGTTACCTCACCATCAACCAATCAGAAGAAAGTCTGCACTCGGTGGAAGATAAGACTCTGAACGCCCCCTCCCCAAACGATTAACTGCGATTAACTTCCCCTTTCTCCCCTGGAGTTGATCCTTGGAGTCTGCCTTCTCCCCAGGTTGCCGGCCTCCAGAATAAAGTAACCTTTTCTTTCCAACCAACACTTGTCTTTGGAGGGGTGAGCAGCCAAGCCTGGGTTGTGTAAAAAGTAAACAATTTCAAGACATGAAGTGCTAAAGGAACTCGGCCTTAGATGGAAAAAAGGATAGGATACCCCCTGGAGAGAGCAGCTAAGCCTTGACGGTGAGGTGCGGGACTATGCTCAATAAACCTGTGGCTCTGAATTAAGTTATCTTGTCTGCAAAGTATCCAGGACCAGCCTCTCCTCCTCCCTTTAGCCACATTTCTGACCACCACACCAACTACCTACACATAGCAGGCACTCAACAAATACCTGCAATGAATGAAACAAAGTTACAAAGCAGAAAATACAAAATTCAAGTAGTGTTGGCATCTCAGAAAAGAAGTTTGCAAAGGAAAGTGCGTGTAACAGATTGGGGTGAGTGCCCCCAAAAGGCCTATGACGATCTCCCCAGGATTGCCTGGTAACTTCACGCAATAATGTGGCCAGAATCCAGTGTTTTGCGGCTCTGGCCTAAGGTGGGAGTTTGCAGATTGTAATTTAACCAAATACATAATAATAAAACAATGGTCAGGGAGGGGCGTGCCACCAAACAGGAATGCAAATAGGTTAACAGGAAATGTAATACATGGGTCTTTTCTAATTGTATAGATCTCATTTATCCATTACATTTATCCATTACGACTCACTTTATCCAGGCATTTTGAAATTTCAGCTTACCGTCCCAATTTTGCAGCTGAGGCACGTGAATCCCAAAAGGAGAGCCAGATTACACATTTTACATTATCTCTGTGAATCCCCACAGAAAATCCTATTGCTAACCACACTATTAAACCAGAACAGAGCAGCTGTGTAACAGGTGGAAGGGCACTGGAACGGAAGTCACTCGGTTTGGGTCCTGGAGGATCCTTGGTCATTCCTCCGACAGAACACGCTGAGCCAAAGGTTACCACACTCGCCCCTCCCACTTAGCCAGGCGGTGGGAGGATCAAACATCTATCTAGGCAAAATAACTTTGTACACGAAAGCATTACCAAATGTAAAGAATAAAGAACCATCACTAGAGAAAAGAGAATCTGATACCACTTTCCAGGAAGCAGAAAAGAAAGACTAAAAGCCAATAAAGTCAAGGAAACTCCACCTAAGGGTAGAGATACTCCACTTGGCCGCCGGTATTACAATTAAGATAACTGACTGCTGCCAGCAAAGGCGCTCGGGTTAAAAGACTCCACCCAAGAGGACCACACCCGCAACACAGCAAACAAGTAGGGCCACGACCTCGCCAAGTAAGAGCTAACCATCTCCACATCCCGACCTTAAAGAGGGTCCTCCAGACTTCAAGTGTCAAAAGGAGGAGGTTTAAAGCCTGGGTTTCTCCTCTGGCTCAGTCTCCTCTTCCCTCCAACAAGTACACTCAGGAGCGGGTGCGCGCCCAGCTAAGCACTTTCTTGGAGTAAAATGTCAAAACACTTTTAAAATCAGCTCCCCCCCCCCCCGCGACTTCCCAGGGCAGTGAAGCGAGTGAAGACCTCTCGCAGTCCCAGTCTCTTATTTGTTGAAAAGGAAGCCACACGCTAAGTCCCTACTAAGCCCACTCCAAACATCAGACACACACCACCAGGCTCCACTTTGCAAACTTATCTGGCCTGCAAGCAGTCTTTAGATAGCACAACTTTAGGGAACGCGACCCCAACCGATTCCACATCTAAAAGGCCTTGAAGGAGCAGGTCTCAAGGCGGGTGAAATGCGTACCCCCTCCCCTCTCACGCAGCTCCCTCCCTGCCAGGAACTAGGCGCAACCGGCAGTGCCCAGAGCGCGAGCCCATCAGGCCGAGCACGGGCGCCCCACGTCCTGAGCTGCTCACCCTCACGTGGTTCTCCACGGCCGCGCGGCCCGCCAGCTTCTTGGCCTCCTCGGCCTTGGACATCGTGGAGGGGGCCGGGCAGACGCTGTTAGCGTCCCCGCCAGCTGTACTTGTGCCGCCAGCGCCGAACTGCGCGCGTCCCGGCAACTGCACGTGGGAACCCGGAACGCCCCAGCTGCTCCCTCCTCCGCCAGAGGCCGCGCCCCCGGCCCGCCCGGGCAGCGGGGCCAGGACCCGCCCGTAGAGGGTGCTGAAGGGCCCGGGTCGCTGCATCCCGCCGCCCCGCTCCAGCCTCCGCCACGGTCCCGCCCCCGGCTCTGCCGGAAGTCTGGTAGTGACGTACTAGGTCCGCGTCTGCTGCAGCGCGGGGCTTTCTGGGAAATGTAGTTCTATGGCTTCAATGGCCTTAAGCCGTGCCCCAGCCTGGACTACCAGCCCCACAATGCTCCGCGACCGGGTTCGCAAATCTCGGCGACAGGCATTGGCGCAACGGCTTGTACCGCCCAAGTAGCCCCGGTGGGGTCAATCCTGGAGATTTTTCTCTTTGCTCCAGCATCTGCGAAGGGAGTGTTAGACGTGACCCTGTTGTTTTTTCTAGAAGTAAGAACGTGGCGGTGGACGAGGCCTGAGGGCAGTTGCTCTTCTAGAGATGTCCTTTTGGGAGTGACTTCTCTAGACTGACGCCACAGGGAAACGCACCTGGGGGCTCCGGCCCCCACTTTACTCCATCCTTAGGCCCCCCCCGCCCCCCACCGCAGGCCCAAGGCTACAAATTAGAACGCCCAGCCTTAGATGTTGTTCTGCATTGGGCAGCGTTGGAAGGCACGGTTTCCCTCCAGATGGAGCCTGGCTGGGAACATACGTGTGCCCTGCAGAAACCCTGCAATACTTGTTGACTTAAAAAGGGCTTTCACTGAACCTAACAGCTTTCTCTTTTCTTCTCTACCTTTAAAGTGTCTTGCTGTAGGTGTGGACGAAAAAAAACGCACGACGTAAGGGCAGTGACTTTCAGCTTTATTCTGGGACCTTACTAGGGACTCTAGCCTGGGAGATAAACCTCTCAGCTATGCGGAACTATTACGAAGAGATAGGGGAGGGGCCAGTATATATATATACACACATGTGTATACATATATATGTATATGTATGCATATGAATTTTTGATCTAGGAAATGTAGTTAAGCATACATCTTGGTTAAAGATGACTGCTAATCATTAAAAATATATATATATTGAGTATATTTCAAGTTAATGATTTTAGTGCTTTCCCAAATATGGGAAGATCCAAGAATCTAGGGTCATTGAAATTCTTCCTTAGATATGCATCTTAACTATCTAGGGGCCATGTATCCAAAACACAAAATGCTTCATACTGTTTTTCTTCATCCTGAATTCCCCTCAGGGTGCACTGCTGGTGGGGCAACTGCAGGATTGAGACTTAGCTCTTCGTGTAACTGGATGATGAGTGAGACTTTTTGTCTTTCTGTTTGTTTGTTTACAGAGGGAATAGGGAGGGTCAGAGAATTATTATTGTTCCCATTTTACAGGTGAGAAAGCTACTGCTAACACCAGCCTTATAAACTACTTAGAGGTCTTTAAAAAGCACTAGCCTTTGTGCTACTCCTCCAGGTTGGTGGAATCCATTCTGTCTGCCATGAATTCATCTCCTTCAAAGTCACTTCAGGTCTTCTCCCTCTTCTGTGTGCAAGGCACCGGTAAAAGTTGTGTTATCGCCCTGGTCACCTGGATTCTCTTTGCCATGACCCCTGAGGCTGTCAGCCCCTGGACCTGAAAGGAAAATCAAAATGGAGTCGGTAAGAGAGTTCTCTAAGATGGGGTCAGGAGGCCGTTGGGGAAGTGTGATTTATGCACTTCTAAGCTGACCACTTTCTGTCTTAAAGCAGGCATTCAGGACATCTGCCAGAAGCTCGGGATACTTATCAGACCCTTACCCTAAAATAACTCCAGACAGCCTATCTGCTTATTGGGACCCTTACCCTAAAATAACTCGTGACAGCCTAGTCTTTCAGGACAAATATTTTCTTACCTGCATTGAGAATCAATTACAATTCTTGCTAGACAACTCTAATAACCTTGTGGTTTTGTCCGTATAAGCTCCTGGCTTTTTCTCTTCCCCAGAACACTCTTGAGTTTTACCTGAATCTGTGTCTCCCGAATTGCAATTCTTAAGACCCCAAATAAAGCTCCTTCTGCTTGACAGCCTCGATACTGATCCCACTACAATCGCCCACCGATAGTTCAACCACCTCCACCTTGGCCTGCAGGAGGAAAAGTTATTTGAGGTGATACTTGAATCCTACGTTTTAGGCAGAATTTGGAAATTAGCGCAACGTTCTGGCTGAGATGCAGGAAAAAAGAAAAATACGTGCATCTTCACTACAGTTGGTCTCTACAAACTTGTGGCCTCTCCTGCATCCTCTTGGGGGCAGTCTCCCCCCTTCAGATTTCTCCATCAAAAGGTTACTGGAGCAAATATCAGTGCCAATCTCTGCTTTACCCACCTCACTCCCCACCGCCCCCAGCTGCCCCCAGTCTCCAGCATTTGAACTGGGGCTTCCCACCATCTTGATTGTTCTGCCTGTCTGTCTGCCCCTCTCTGCACTGCCAGCTCCATCTTATTCTTTAGACTCAGCTGAAATCCACCTCCTCAGAGAAGTCCCCCTGACTACCCTATCTAAATTGGGTTCCCACCCACCCATCCTCTATCACTTTACCAGTGTTTCCTTTCATTCATAGAACTTTCCTTGATTATTTATGTTTACTTAGTTTTGTATTTGTTTGTCATCTGTCCTCTCTAGAAAATAATATTCTGGGAGTTCCCTGGCGGTCCAGTGGCTAGGACTTGGCGCTTTCACTGCCATGGCCCTGGGTTCAATCCCTGGTAGGGGAACTAAGATCCTGCAAGCCGTGTGGCGTGGCCAATAATAATATTTCTGAGAAGAGGGAATTTGCTTTTTTTCCTCTACAGTATCCTCCGTGTGTCCGTAACAAATACCTAAAGCATGACTAGATAACGGATACATTTCATGCCTAACCCCACACTTCACCTTCAGCTGTACAGAATTTCAATTCCTGCACACATGCTCTTACCTCCATGTCTTGAAAACACTGTACTCTTCTCTCAGATGTTCCTAAGGTCTCCACTCTTGTACATGTTACTCTGTAACCCTGAACCCCACTGCTTCCGGGGTTGGCTGCCCTTCTGTGCTTCCACTCACCTCTACCCTCTCTGTGATAGTTCACCTTGCTCTATTCATGCGACTCTCTCTCTCAAAAGATTGTGAGACTGTGTCTCTTGATAGCACAGACAGTCTATTCCTCATAGAATGAACAGTGCCTGGCTCAATATTTTGGGAGTAAGCAGTGTTCTAAAAGGTCCACCTGTCTGTGCCTCTGTTTTTGTTTTTTTTCTTTCTTTCTTGTCTCTCTTCTCTCCATCTTGCAATCATTTCTCATTCCTGCCTTCACTTTTAACCCTTCTCCTTAGGTCTGCCAATGGTACCCAGTGACTCTCACGGCCAATCTGAAATTCCACTGGCGGCTCTTGGGGCTGAGATTATGCTGACCCTTAGAATAGTTTGAGTATCGTGTTCCTATGACGCTTTGCATTTGCATATGTATTAATAACAGTGCCAGGCACCATGCTAAATGCTTTGCGGACGTTATCACATTTAATTTTAACAACTCCAAGAAGTGGGTACTCTTATCCCCATTGTTCAGGTAAGACATGAAAGAAGTCCTGACTGACCCAAGGTCACACTGCTCATAGGTGAAGCTGGGCTGCAAACCTTCAGTGACTCTAGGATCAAACTTTGATCTAACAGAATCACCTAGATGGATGTGTATTAATTGCCTTCCCACACACAGTATAGCCCTAAACTTTGTATAAACCACACAGGTAATGTTTTTTCTCTTTAAAGTCACAAGTAATAGCAATGGACCTTAAGACAAAAATAGTTAATAAGGGAAAAAAGGAAGGAAAAACTCTATAAATGAAGAAGTAGTAACTGAAGGGAAGTCCAAGTTTTGGCTGCTGGACCACTTTCAGGGTCTCACAGAGGGGGGATCAATCTGTGTTATAATCTTAACAAACCACTAAAAATTCTATTTCTTTCTAGATTCCTCGCACTGGCAAGAACCACATGGGGCTCATTTTCCCCTCTTTCGTGGGCCGTAATGTCCTTGGAAAAGAGTTTTCAGGGACAGAATGAAGGATCACAGAGCCCATTTTCCAGCACTATTATTGATGGTGGGAGGGAGGGCCTTGAGCACCTCACCTCCTTGATGGCTCCAGTGTGGTCCAGTCTGAGAGGAAACAAGGCACCTTGGCCACTCCCTCAATCCCAGGATGTAGGCTCCCCCAGGGAGATACACAGCCAGCACGCGTGCCTGCCTGGGCTTCAGCAAAGCAAGAAAAACTCTCTCCCTCCCCACTTCCCCACCTCCCTTTCCACTCCCTTCTCCCTCTCTTTTTCTTCAGTGTGTTCATTTGGAAGGGGACTCCCAGGGAACACTGTACAGATGCTGGGATGGACCTGAGGATCCTGACAGAGACTGGCGTGGGGCTAGCTCCAATACACCTCAGGCTAGAGTTCGGATTCCCCTAGTTTTATTCAGGAGTTAGACTCATTTAGAAATAGCTCACATTCTCTTAGCATCCAACTCTCACAACCTTAGAATGGGCCTTTGGAGCCTCAACTTGTGTCCTGACTTCCTTCAACCCCTTTCCACAAGAACAGGTTTATTGTCTACTAGTAATTTTGACTGAGATTTAAAGCGTTGGAAGAGTATGAGACCTTGTTATTTCTGATGGTCTAGTGATCAAAATGAGCCGTGGTTAATATACCAGTGCTCTGACCTTGCTAGACACTTAGCACTAGAAGGAAGCATAGAGCAGGCCATTTACCAAAAGCAAGTCTTCCTTCTGGTTGACCACGTGGTCAAAAAATATGTATAGGACCATTTCTTACCGCTGTGTGAAACCATTCCTTGCGTAAGGATCAAGCTGCCTCTTGAAATCTTTACAGCAATGGTTGTCAACTCGGAGTGATCTTGTGCCCCCCACCAGGGGACATTTGGCAATATCTGGAGACATTTTTAATTGTCATGACTGGTGGCTGCTACAGGGCAGAGGCCAGGGATGCTGCTAAACATTCCACATGCACTGGTAGCCACAGAGCATTTTCCCACCCAAAGTGCCAGTAGTGCTGAGATTGAAAAACTCACCTTAAAGCATCCTCAAGTGGAAATTCACAGATGGGTCTTCTACCCCAGGCACTTTGTTTCACCTGCTTCACCTACACCCAGGACTTTCACGTGATCGGCCTTCTCCAGTCCATCCTATCGCCGAACGTCTACCCACCTCCTATCACCACCACCCCTTCTGGTTGTTTCCTGTTCCCCAGAGTGCCCTCAGGAATTCACCTCTTCTCTTTGGTCAAGGTCGTCGCTCAGTTCCATTGTTTTTCTTCCTCTGGATGGAGCTGGAAGAGGCTTCACATCCCTGTGAGTTGAGGAGGGGTCGGAGGACGTGAAGGAACACAAGCTTTGCCTGGCGGGCATGGGAGGTGGGGGGGAACATCCACGAGAAGGTTCATCCTTTTCACACTGTCAGAGAGATCAGCTCTGGCCCTAATGCCTGCACTATCACCCCAAGAGCCTGTGTCTGTTCAGCCTTGAGCAGCACCAGCCTGGCTTACCGGGTACCCGGGCCCAAAGAAGGGAAGGATTTGTGTCCTTCTTCAAGAAGGAGGCTGGGGACTTCCCTGGCGGTCCAGTGGTTAAGACTTTGCCTTCCAGTGCAGGGGGTGCGGGTTCGATCCCTAGTCGGGGAGCTAAGATCCCACATGCCTTGCAGCCAAAAAAACCAAAACATAAAACAGAAGCAATATTGCAACAAATTCAATAAAGACTTTAAAAATGGTCCACAGTTTTCAATGTGGTCCAACAGGTCCAAAATAACCTGTTCTGCCACTTCAGTGTATAAATGAGTCCTCCAGAGGAATCAGGGGCACTTTCTAGGGCTGGACCACACATTTTAGCCATGGACCTTCACTCTCCCTCAGGTTCCTGCCCACTCCCAGGTCTTCCCTGATCATTTAATAAAGTACCACTGCCCCAATCCGCAGCCCTCCAATCCCCACCTCGTGCCCACCAGATCGTCCTATTCTGCTGTAACATCATCTCATTAAGTAATCTGCTTCTTTGTGTATTGTCTGTATCCCCTATTTGTAGAATATAAGCAGAAAACTTGTCTTTCTTATTCACTGCTGGATACATGCACTTGCAGAATGAATGAATCCACAGCCCTTGGCCCCTCCTTTCCCCTCATCCCCCCAACTCCCCACCTTCAGCCTCACTGATGTGGAATAACCTCCCTCTTTATCAGCTTACAAGAATGTTTCAGAGTGTAAGAACTAGTTTTACCAAGAAATTATGATAAAACAATGGACCAGGATAACTCCATCCCGAATGTTTCTCCTGCATCTCTGGAGCTGTTTGCTGCGTATGAAGCACACAGTAGGCACTGCTGGATGCTCTGCACAGTGTCTCCGATGTTTTTTACAGTAACTGTTTCCTTGCTGATTTCCCCGACTCAAGGCCCAGCCAGAGCTCAGAGGGGAGGGGCTTCTGGTAGAGACTGCTGGGCCTTGGTGTCACCACACATGTGCGCGGTTCAAGCAGGAGCTGAACAGACCTGAGGTCAGCCACTTCTGTTCTCCCCACTAGAAAAGCAGGACACCATGTCTTGAACACCATTTAGAGTGGCCGGACACACGTTCTAGTAATGAAAAAGGGAGCTGCAGGAAAGGAGCACTGGTTTTATTATTACCGGGAGCATAAAAGCAAAAACGAGTTACTAGTTTTCTGAGCATGTTTTTCTCAAGTTGGTTAGAAAGTCCATGCTCTCCCAAGCTTCAATTTCTTCTAAATTATAATCTAAATATTTACGGGGTTTATGAATAACATGTTTTGATTATAACTTTTAAAAACAGACTTTATGTTTTAAAGCAGTTTTACATTCATAGTAAAATTGAGTAGAAAGTAAGATTTTCCACATACTCCCTGCCCCCCGCACATGCATTGCTTTCCCCCATTATCAACGTGGTAATAAATATATGGTAATCCCACACCAGAGTAATATATGTATTACCATTGATGAAACTACATTGACACATCATTATCACCCAGAATCCATGGTTTGCATTACGGCTCACTCTTGATGTTGTACATTCCATGGATTTGGACAAATGTATAATGACATGTATTCACCATTGTAGTATCATATAGAATAGTTTCACTGCCCTAAAATCCTCCGTGCTCTGCCTATTCATCCCTCCTTCCCGCCATCCCTGGCAACCACTGATCTTTTTTTTTTTTTTTTTTTTCCGGTACGCGGGCCTCTCACTGTTGTGGCCTCTCCCGTTGCAGAGCAACAGGCTCCGGACGCGCAGGCTCAGCGGCCATGGCTCACGGGTGCAGCCGCTCCGCGGCATGTGGGATCTTCCCGGACCGGGGCATGAACCCGTGTCCCCTGCATCGGCAGGCGGACTCCCAACCACTGCGCCACCAAGGAAGACCTTGAGTTACTTTTTGTGAAGGGTGTAAGGTCTATGCCTAGATTAATTTTTTTGCATGTGGATGTCGAGTTTTCCAGAACCCTCAGACCTCATGGCCCCAGAAACCTCTGTTTGTTCCCCCTGGTTAACAGGTATACTTCCTGCTAGTAGACAACAAAAGCTAGGCTCAGGCTTTTTGGGAACTCAAAGCTTCCACTTTTTAGTGACGGAATACAGCTGGTGGATTTCTTAAGTACGTTTTTCCTATTTTATATATTTCCTATTATCCCAGTATGTTTGAGGTTACCTTGTATTACCCCCTTATATATTCACCTGGGGCCAAAAATATAGGCAGCACTGCACCTTACATATTTTATGAATGCCTTTAATTTTTACCCCAGAAGTCTTTGATATAAATGAGTTTAGGCGAATTTCCTGGCAGTCCAGTGTTTAGGACTCCATGATTCCACTGCAAGGGGCACAGGTTAGATCCCTGGTCGGGGAACTAGTCACCCTCTGTTCATTCAAATTATGCTCACTGTCTAGACTGGCCCATGCAATGTGCACCAGATGATAGGGCTGCCAGCAATGTCGGGGACTGCACATTCCCTAGCACCCTACCCATTTAAACACAACTTTCTTCCCATCATCAAGTCAAATTTTTCCTCCCCTTATCAAGTCAATTTTTTCTTCCCCTTAAAGAAATCTCCCCTTCTTTGTCCCCACAGAGAACACAGGTCTTTTCTTTCCCTTTTTCTTCGAGAATCTACTCAACTTCAGCAGAAGGTTTCCATTCAGTTGTCTCGCATATTCGCTCAGCAGATATTTATGGAGCAATTCCTATGTGCTGGTTGCTGCTCCAGGTACCAGGAATACAGCAATGGGCCACACAGACAAATGCCTGTCATTCTGAAGCTCTCAGGGGAGTCTGGGTTCCTGCCTCCATTGCCGAGGCCCGGGCATATCTTCCAATGGAAATGATTCCATTTCCTCAGCACCTCAAAGGTAGATGATGCTGTTAAAAGAAAATTCTCCAAATAAGATGAAGTATGACCCCGATACAGGGTGTTTTGGTTTGCTCTTTGCCTACTTTCTTTCTTTCTTTTTTTTTTTTTACAGTGTGCAGAATATAGTCATTATTTTTTTTAATTTTTAAATGTTTTTCTTGAGGTATAGTTCATTTATAATGTGTTTCAAGTTTACAGCAGAGTGATTTGGTTATACATGCATATATTTGTATTTTTATATATATGTATATATATATTCTTTTTCAGATTCTTTTCCATTATAAGTTATTACAAGATATTGAGTAGAGTTATTTATTTATATATTTATTTATATATTTATATATAGTTATTTATTTATAAATAACTATATATAAATATATAAATAAATATTTTTATTTATATTTATATATAATTATTTATATATAGTTATTATATATTTATATATATACATATATCTGAATCACTTTGCTGTACAGCAGAAATTAACACATTGTAAATCAACTATACTTCAATAAAATAAATTTTTTAAAATTAGGGTTGAAGAAAGAAATGGATCCTAGGAACTTGAAAACAGCACATGGCTGCCATGCATGGGAGTACAAAGATTATCAATCTTTTGCTTTGTATCCACTGAGCTTAGGCTTATTGTATCCGTGTTTTCATAGTAGGCTGTTCCAAATTCTTTTTGGAAACAGGTGGAGTTATAAATACATGAGACAATCAGTCAAATATTAGAATGGGTTGGTATCTCTCGCATACCCAGCTGGCATCTCTCGCATACACATCTACCATCTGCTAGTGTCAGGGATATGATCAGTGAGTGAGCAAGCGGCAAAGGGAAAAAAATAGCTGGAATCGATTCACTTTGTTATAAAGCAGAGACGAACACACCGTTGTAAAGCAATTATACTCCAATAAAGATGTTAAAAAAATAGCTGGAATTAAAATATTTTTGTAGCCAATTTCCATTATGGATATTTTATACAAAATAAAGGAAAGTTGATTTGCAATGCTTTTTGACATAGACCCACACCGGGGATGCCTCTATTTCCCTGCAGATGATAGATTTAAGCAACCAATGAGCAAGAACCATTGCAATGAATGAATGAACAAATTCTGAGCTAGGATTTTAAGAATAGTCCTCTCTCTCTCTCACTCTAGTCAGTTAATTACTTTTACTTACAGGTCCTACCTCCTTTATAACTCTCAGACCCGGCCCCTTTCCCTATGTCTGAGGGGACCTTCCTGTTCCAGCATCTACATTACTGCGACAGCTTCGTAGCTTCTCTCCTTCCTCATCCTCAACTCCCTTCTGCAGTCACCAGAGCAATTTTTAAAAAACAAATCTGGGGCTTCCCTGGTGGCGCAGTGGTTGAGAGTCCGCCTGCCGATGCAGGGGACACGAGTTCGTGTCCCGGTTCGGGAGGATCCCACATGCCGCGGATCGGCTGGGCCCGTGAGCCATGGCCGCTGAGCCTGCGCGTCCGGAGCCTGTGCTCCGCAACGGGAGAGGCCACAGCAGTGAGAGGCCCACGTACTGCAAAAACAAACAAACAAACAACAAAAAAAACCCAAATCTGATCATATTATCCCTGTTTAAATCTTGATGGCTCCCCATCGTTTTCAAGCTGAGTTCCAAACGTCTTAAGGCGTGCCAGGGCTTCCCGGGAGCTGACCTTGACCTTTTCCTTCAGCATCCTCCTCTCACTAGCACCCTCACTGCCTAAGCAGCAATCATAGCCAGCCAACAGAGTTCCCCGCTGTACCCCTCCCCTCCCCACCCCCGCTTCATCCTCTTCTGGCTAACACCTGGTCATCCTCTAAGACCTGGCTCAGGCCTCACTTCCTGAATAAACTCATCATAGTACTTTTCACACTGATATACATGTGTTTGCCCACTAAAGGGCAAGCTCCTTGATTCAGAGCCTAGAGCCTGCATCTTCTCTGTCTGTGTCCACAGGGCTTTACAGTGGCCCAAGGTAAGTGCTCAGTATGTGGTTCCTGGATGACGAATAGACAAAATCAGCATGTTAAGATTATGGTACAACCCAGAGATTGTATAATAGCTTACAGTTTATTAAAATATGATTTAACATGTGCAGCATATCTGATTTAACTTATAACATCATATAGCAACTGTATGATGCGATGGGAAGAATAAAGAATTGAGTTAGAACACACCACTATGTATAAAATAGATAAACAATAAGGATCTACTGTATAGCACAGGGAACCATATTCAATATCTTATAATAACCTATAATGGAAAAGAATCTAACTAGCTACCTATCCATCTATCTATCTAAAATGGAATCACTTTGCTGTACACCTGAAACATTGTAGATCAAGTATATGTCAGTTTAAAAAAAACTGAGTTTCAAGAATCGATTTTTAGTCCTGTCTTTGTCACTAACAGGTAGATGCTGCCTGCATTTCTTGGCTGACGGCTCCTTCCTACAACACTCCGACATTTTGGTTTTGTAGTCACATTTCCTACTACTCACTCTGATCTCCTCGACTCCTGTTATTAGAAGCCTTGTTATTACACCTGACCCACATGGATAATCTAGGATAATCGCCTCCTCTCAAGAACCTTAATTTAATCACATCAATAAAAATCTCTCTTGTGATACTGAGGCAGGAGGTAGATGGGCCCCAGGCTGAGCAGCTGGAGTTTGTCACCTGTGGACAGATATTCCAAGATGAAGAAGAGGAGGAACTGAGCCCTGCCCAGATAAGAGACCACATATTTCTCATTCTCAAGGTCAAGGAGACCCTCCCGACTACACAGGCGCAGAAAGGCTCCTTGGAGGTCAAAAAGGGAGTGATGTTCAACCTACCCATAGGCCTCTTCACTAGAATCCATCTTGACTAAGAGATGCGCAGGCACATATGGGAGGACCCTGAGATAAACCAAATACGGACTCAGAACCAGGCAAAGCAAGATGATTAGCCAGAGGAAACCTGGAAGGAATGCCCCATAAAAGTGATTCAAACTACCACCAGGGCGCTCTCTCTCTCTGAGCCCGCCCACGTGTCTATCCACACGTACTCTTTTTCCTTCTAATAAACATTTTAACTTGTTTCACTACCTTCCGTTTCTTTGTGGAAATTCATTTTCTAAAAAGCTGTATGGGCCAGGGCCTTGTCACTGGCCACTGGTCTAGTGGCCAGGACTCAGTGCTCTCACTGCCGTGGCCTGACTTCAGTCTCTGGCCGGGAATGGAAATCCTGCTTCAAGCCGCTGCAAGCCGAGGCCACCCAAGAGCAATACAAGGGTACAAGGTAACATTCACAGGATCCAGATATTAAGATGTGGACGTCTTTGACGGGCTGCTATTCAGCCTACCGCAAATAACCATAAGAAAACAACGGCAAACGTCAACGTAAACCTCACACTTTTAGAAGATTACTGAAAGAAAAACCCCCTTTTGCCTCTCTGCTCTACTATTACTCTCAATACTTAAAAAAATTTTTTTTCTTAACTTATTTATTTATTTTTGGCTACATTGGGCTTCTGTTGCTGTGCACGGGCTTTATATAGTTGTGACTGTAAGGCCAACTGGCCAGAGGCAGGGTAACGCAATCAGATTCACAAGTTGCATCAGACCGAAACTCTCTGGACCACCCAGTTCCGGAAACTGACCTGGAGACCTTCCAGACCACCCAGTTCCAGAAACTGACCTGGAGACTTTCCACCCGGCCCAGCCTTCCCGCCTTTCGAGGGGCGGGACTAACGGTCCCCCAGGATACCGGAAGAGACCACCAAATTAGGAATACCCTGCGCCCTCCCGGATTCACCACACCCCTTTCCCTTCTTCCCCTATAAAATCTTGCCCAACCCTCGCCCGGGCGCGACTTCTCTGGCCCCTTTCTCTCGGACCAGTGAACCTCGCCCGGGAGCGCTCCCTAATAAAGCTCACTTGAAGCTTTCCTCTGTTTCGCGGTGCCGTTTGTTAAGATCCGACCTTACATTTGGTGCCGAAACCCGGGATGGGTACCAAGCCCCGCGGGTTACCGCGCGGGCCGCTCCTCCCCTCCCCCAGGAGACAACCAGGGAACCTCTACTCATCCACCCGATCCGGCAGAAAACGGGGTAAGTCCCCCTCCCTTGTTCCCTCCGACCCTCAGAGTCCCTGCCCACCAGACTCCCTGTCCTTAATCGCGGCCACGTAAGGGATTCCTCCGTCCTCTCTCCGGGCCTCGGGCAACTGTGGAGACGTCCCAATCGCCTGACCGCCCTCCGACCTGCCGTGAATTGGCGACTGAGACCAGGGACGCCTCTCTCCCTCTCCGTTCACTCAGGGACACACTGGGGGTCATGGGAACCTCACAATCGAAACCAGATCCTAAGACGCCCCTGGGGTGTCTTCTAGCCAATTTTACAGCCCTCACTATTTTCCTGAAGGGACTTTCGATTTTAACATCCTCCGTGATCTAGATAATTACTGCCGCAGGACGGGCAAATGGTCTGAGGTCCCCTATGTCCAGGTTTTTTGGTATTTGCGCTCCCGCCCCTCCCTTTGCGTCAATTGTTCTACCTCTCAAATCCTCCTTGCCAAACAAATGTCTCCTCCATCCAAAACCTCAATCCCCTTGGATTTCTCCCCACTAACCAACCCTCCCGAATCTCTTACCACTCCCCGCTTCAGAACTCCTCTCCAACCTCCACCCTACCCTGAAGCGGTCCCTGCTCCTCCCGAACCCGCTCCGGCCCCTCCAACCGCTCCCCTGCCTCCCTCAACGGTTTCTCCTCCCACGCCCCTTGCTTCGCCAATTAGTGCACATACACGCTCTCACGACTCCCAAGATCCAAATCTCCACTGCCCTCTGAGGGAGGTAGCAGGAGCGGAAGGATTAGTTAGAGTTCATGTTCCCTTTTCCCTCCAAGATCTCACTCAAATAGAAAAGCGATTAGGCTCCTTTTCTGCCGACTCTTCCCGCTACATCAAAGAATTTCGCTACCTCTCTCAAGCTTACGATCTAACCTGGCACGATATCTTTGTGATCCTATCTTCTACTCTGACCACTGACGAGAGGGAAAGAATTCAAACTGCTGCCCGAAACCATGCAGATCAGGTTCACCTTACCGACAGCTCCATGCCTGTCGGAGCGACTGCCGTACCCGGCACCGATCCAGGCTGGACTTATCAGGATGGCCAAGATGGCTGCCGTAAACGCGACCTCATGATCCAGTGCCTCCTGGCTGACATGCAGGCCGCCGCTCATAAGGTAGTCCATTTTGAAAAACTAAAAGAGATAACCCAAGAACCTAACGAAAATCCAGCTATCTTTCTCAGTCGCCTTACAGGGGCCTTAACTCTCTACACCCGGCTGGACCCCGACACCCCGGCAGGGGCAGCGGTCCTAGCCACCCATTTTATTACCCAGTCAGCCCCGGACATCCGAAAGAAATTAAAACGGGCAGAAGACGGCCCTCAGACCCCTATTCGAGATCTGGTAAAGATGGCCTTTAAAGTCTATAATGGCCATGAGGATTTGGCAGAATCCAGCCGACAGGCTCGGATGCACCAGAAGGTGGCCCTCCAAACCCAAGCTCTTGTAGCCGCCCTAAGGCCGGCCATCTCCCATGGATCACAGCATCCACGGGGTCCGCAAAAGGCAACCCCGCCGGGGGCCTGCTTCAAATGCGGAAAAGAAGGCCACTGGGCTCGCCAATGTCCCAATCCCCGACCTCCTTCTAAGCCCTGTCCCAGCTGCGGGCTAACGGGCCACTGGAAGAGTGACTGCCCTACGACTGGTCCTCCCTCAGCGTCTCCACGCGGGGGGCAGGCCGACCCAACGGCATTACCACTCGAACTGCTGGGATTGGCTGCCGACTGACGGCACCTGGACTCGAAGACCCCCATCGCCCTCGCCGAGCCCAGGGTAACGCTAAAGGTAGCGGGTATCTCATTTCTGGTGGACACGGGGGCTACCTATTCGGTCCTGCCTACCTACTCCGGGCCAGTTTCTCCTTCCCAGATCTCAGTCATGGGTATTGATGGCAAACCACCCTTCCCACTCCAGACCGGTCCACTCCCATGTCATATCGAAGGACTCCCTTTTACTCATTCCTTCTTAGTCATACCATCCTGCCCAGTTCCCTTGCTAGGCCGATATGTCCTTTTCCACTTAGGGGCCTCCCTCCAGCTGGTTAGACTTGACCCTAAGTCCCCTCCTCCCAACTCCTGCTTCCTCTTCTCGGCCTGTCTCTAGAACCCTCCCCCTCCTATCCCCCTCTTCCAATCACACCGAACCCAATCAGTCCCCAAGTCTGGATACTTCTAAGCCCATAATAGCAACCCACCATTCCCCCGTTCTCATCCGCCTAAAGGACCCCTCCAAATTTCCATCAAGGCCCCAATTTCCCATCTCTGAGACTCACCTTAGGGGCCTACAACCTATTATCACCAGACTCCTAAACCAGGGACTCCTTATCCCCACTGACTCTCCCTGCAACACCCCCATCCTACCTGTCCGCAAGGCCTCTGGGGATTATCGCCTGGTCCAGGACCTCCGACTAATCAATGAGGCCATAATTCCTCTCCACCCAGTAGTCTAGATCCCTAACTTTGCTCTCCTTGCTAAACCCTTATATCTAGCCGCTAAAGAAACCCCTCTAGGACCCCTCACCTCTCCTTCCGCCGTTCGACAGGCCTTTCTCACCCTCCGTAACGCTCTGATATCTTCTCCTCCTCTTTCTCTGCCCAACCCAAACCGACCTTTTCACCTTTTTGTGGATGAACGGGCCGGAATAGCCACTGGACTCCTTGCCCAGCCTGTAGGGCCTTCCTACCGCACCGTGGCTTACCTCTCCAAACAGCTAGACCCAACCATTCGGGGATGGCAACCATGCCTTCGGGCCCTAGCAGCACAGCCGAACTGACCAAACAAACACTCAAACTGCCTCTGGCCCACCCACTAACCGTGTTTTCCTCCCACCGGCTGGTCGACCTCCTAGGCCACAAGTCTCTCTCCCTCCTGGGCCCCTCCCGCATCCAGGAGTTCCACCTACTGTTCATTGAAAACCCTGCTATCTCCCTCGACCTCTTCCCCCCGCCCCCCCCCACCTAAACCCGGCCTCCCTCTTGCCTATCTCCGATACCGGGACCTCCTCTTCCCACTCCTGCCCCCAAGTCGTAGAGGGACTCTTTGACACCCCTCTTTCAAAAGCGGACCGCACCCTCTTCGTAGCATGCTTGCTCCCTGTTTTCTTAGGTTCCTTCGCAGACGCATGGAGGAAGTCTCTCGGGTAGCCACAAACCAAATGCTCCTCGGTCCTTACACATTGCTTCCTACAGAAGCCCCCACTGGTCTCCCCTAAACCTCGGACCTCTGGTCACCCGACTCCCCTTTAGACATGCCCATTCAGCATGAAGTAGCCAGAGATCAGAACGCAGCCCCATAACACCAAAGAGGTCGGGATGTAAGGCCAACTGGCCCGAGGCAGGGGAACACAATCAGATTCACAGGTTGCATCAGATCGAAATTCTCCGGACCACCCAGTTCCAGAAACTGCCCTGGAGACATTCCGGACCACCCAGTTCCAGGAACTGACCTGGGGACTTTGAACCCAGCCCAGACTTCCCGCCTTTCGAGGGGTGGGACTAACGGTCCCCCAGGATACCCAAAAAGACCACGAAATAAGGAATACCCTGTGCCCTCCCGGATTCACCACACCCCTTTCCCTTCTTCTCCTGTAAAATCTTGCCCAACCCGCACCCGGGTACGACTTCTCTGGCCCCTTTCTCTCAGACCAGTGAACCTCGCCTGGGACGCTCCCTAATAAAGCTCACTTGAAGCTTTCCTTTGTTTCGCGGTGCCGTTTGTTAAGATCCGACCTTACAATAATAAGGCTACAGACGCCCCAATACACATCACCAGAGGTGGACCTGCCCACCAAAAAGACAAGATGCAGCCTCATCCACCAGAACACAGGCGCTAGTCCCCTCAACCAGGAAGCCCACACAACCCACTGAACCAACTTTAGCCACTGGGGACACACACCAAAAACAATGGGAACTACAGACCGGCAGCCTGCAAAAAGGAGACCCCAAACACAGTAAGATAAGCAAAATGAGAAGACAGAAAAACACACAGCAGATGAAGGAGCAAGATAAAAACCCACCAAACCTAACAAATGAAGAGGAAATAGTCAGTCTACTTGAAAAAGAATTCAGAATAATGATAGTAAAGATGATCCAAAATCTTGGAAGTAGAATAGACAAAATGCAAGAAACATTTAACAAGTACCTAGAAGAACTAAAGAGGAAACAAGCAATGATGAACAACACAATAAATGAAATTAAAAATACTCTAGAAGGGATCAATAGCAGAATAACGGAGGCGGAAGAACAGATAAGCGACCTGGAAGGTAAAATAGTGGAAATAACTACTGCAGAGCAGAATAAAGAAAGAAGAATGAAAAGAACTGAGGACAGTCTCAGAGACCTCTGGGACAACATTAAACGCACCAACATTTGAATTATAGGGGTCCCAGAAGAAGAAGAGAAAAAGAAAGGGACTGAGAAAATATTTGAAGAGATGATAGTTGAAAACTTCCCTAATATCGCAAAGGAAATAGTTAATCAAGTCCACAAAGCACATTCTTCTCAAGAGCTCATGGAACATTCTCCAGGATAGATCATATCTTGGGTCACAAATCAAGACTTGGTAAATTTAAGAAAATTGAAATTGTATCAAGTATCTTTTCCGATCACAACGCTATGAAACTAGATATCAATTACAGGAAAAGATCTGTAAAAATAAAAACACATGGAGGCTAAACAATACACTACTTAATAACGAAGTGATCACTGAAAAAATCAAAGAGAGGAAATCAAAAAATACCTAGAAACAAATGCCAGTGGAGACACGACGACCCGAAACCTATGGGATGCAGCAAAAGCACTTCTAAGAGGGAAGTTTATAGCAATACAATCCTACCTTAAGAAACAGGAAACATCTTGAATAAACAACCTAACCTTGCACCTAGAGCAATTGGAGAAAGAAGAACAACAAAACCCCCAAAGTTAGCAGAAGGAAAGAAATCACAAAGATCAGATCAGAAATAAATGAAAAAGAAATGAAGGAAACGATAGCAAAGATCAATAAAATTAAAGCTGGTTCTTTGAGAAGATAAAATTGAAAAACATTAGCCAGACTCACCAAAAATAAAGAGAGAAGACTCAAATCAATAGATTTAGAAATGAAAAAGGAGAAGTAACAACTGACACTGCAGAAATACAAAAGATCATGAGAGATTACTACAAGCAACTCTCTGCCAGTAAAATGGACAACCTGGAAGAAATGGACAAATTCTTAGAAATGCACAACCTGCCAAGACTGAATCAGGAAGAAATAGAAAATATGAACAGACCAATCACAAGAACTAAAATTGAAACTGTGATTCAAAATCTTCCAACAAACAAAAGCCCAGGACCAGATGGCTTCACAGGCGAATTCTATCAAACATTTAGAGAAGAGAGAACACCTATCCTCAAACTCTACCAAAACATAGCAGAAGGAAGAACACTCCCAAACTCATTCTACGAGGCCACCATCACCTTGATACCAAAACCAGACAAGGATGTCACAAAGAAAGAAAACTACAGGCCAATATCACTGATGAACATAGATGCAAAAATCCTCAACAAAATACTAGCAAACAGAATCCAACAGCACATTAAAAGGATCATACACCATGATCAAGTGGGGTTTATTCCAGGAATGTAAGGATTCTTCAATATATGCAAATCAATCCATGTGATACACCATATTAACAAATTGAAGGAGAAAAACCATATGATCATCTCAATAGATGCAGAGAAAGCTTTTGACAAAATTCAACACCCATTTATGATAAAAACCCTGCAGAAAGTAGACATAGAGGGAACTTTCCTCAACATAATAAAGGCCATATATGACAAACCCACAGCCAACATCGTCCTCAATGGTGAAAAACTGAAAGCATTTCCACTAAGATCAGGAACAAGACAAGGTTGCCCACTCTCACCACTCTTATTCAACATAGTTTTGGAAGTTTTAGCCACAGCAATCAGAGAAGAAAAGGAAATAAAAGGAGTCCAAATCGGAAAAGAAGTAGTAAAGCTGTCACTGTCTGCAGATGACATGATACTATATGTAGAGAATCCTTAAAGATGCTACCAGAAAACTACTAGAGCTAATCAATGAATTTGGTAAAGTAGCAGGACACAAAATTAATGCACAGAAATCTCTGGCATTCCTATACACTAATGATGAAAAATCTGGAAGTGAAATCAAGAAAACACTCCCATTTACCATTGAAACAAAAAGAATAAAATACCTAGGGATAAACCTACCTGAGGAGACAAAATACCTGTATGCAGAAAATTATAAGACACTGATGAAAGAAATTAAAGATGATATAAATAGATAGAGAGGTATACCATGTTCTTGGATTGGAAGAATCAACATTGTGAAAATGACTCTACTACCCAAAGCAATCTACAGATTCAATGTAATCCCTATCAAACTACCACTGGCGGGGCTTCCCTGGTGGCGCAGTGGTTGAGGGTCCGCCTGCAGATGCAGGGGACGCGGGTTCATGCCCCGGTCCGGGAGGATCCCACATGCCACGGAGTGGCTGGGCCCGTGAGCCATGGCCGCTGAGCCTGCGCGTCCGGAGCCTGTGCTCCGCAACGGGAGAGGCCACAACAGTGAGAGGCCTGCGTACCGAAAAAAAAAGAAAAAACTACCACTGGCATTTTTCACAGAACTAGAACAAAAAATTTCACAATTTGTATGGAAACACAAAAGACCCCGAATAGCCAAAGCAATTTTGGGAATGAAAAACGGAGCTGGAGGAATCAGGCTCCCTGACTTCAGACTATACTACAAAGCTACAGTAATCAAGACAGTATGGTACTGGCACAAAAACAGAAAGATCAATGGAACAGGATAGAAAGCCCAGAGATAAACCCACGCACATATGGTCACCTTATCTTTTATAAAGGAGGCAGGAACGTACAGTGGAGAAAGGACAGCCTCTTCAATAAGTGATGCTGGGAAAACTGGACAGGTACATATAAAAGTATGAGATTAGAACACTCCTTAACACCATACACAAAAATAAGCTGAAAATGAATTAAAAACCTAAATGTAAGGCCAGAATCTATCAAACGCTTAGAGGAAAACATAGGCAGAACACTCTATGACATAAATCACAGCAAGATCCTTTTTGACCCACCTCCTAGAGTAATGGAAATAAAAACAAAAATATACAAATGGGACCGAATGAAACTTTAAAGCTATTGCACAGCAAAGGAAACCATAAACAAGACAGAAAGACAACTCTCGGAATGGGAGAAAACATTTGCAAAGGAAGCAGCTGACAAAAGATTAATCTCCAAAATATACAAGGAGCTCATGCAGCTCAATATCAAAAAAACAAACAACCCAACCCAAAAATGGGTGCAAGACCTAAATACACATTTCTCTGAAGAAGTTATACAGATTGCCAACAAACACATGAAAGGATGCTCAACATCACTAATCATTAGGGAAATGCAAATCAAAACAACAATGAGGTATCACCTCACACCAGTCACCACGGCCATCATCAAAAAATCTACAAACAATAAATGCCGGAGAGGGTGTGGAGAAAAGGGAACACTCTTGCACTGTTGGTGGGAATGTAAATTGATACAACCACTATGGAGAAGAGTATGGAGGTTTCTTAAAAAACTAAAAATAGAACTATCATACGACCCAGCAATCCCACTACTGGGCATATACCCTAAGGAAACCGTAATTCAAAAAGAGACATGTATCACAATGTTCACTGCCGCACTATTTACAATAGCCAGGACATGGAAGCAACCTAAGTGTCCATCGACAGATGAATGGATAAAGAAAATGTAGCACATATATACAATGGAATATTACAGCCATAAAAAGAAACAAAATTGAGTTATTTGCAGTGAGGTGGATGGACCTAGAATCTGTCATACAGAGCGAAGTGAGAAAGAGAAAAACAAATACCATATGCTAACACATATATATGGAATCTTAAAAAAAAAAAAAAAGGTTCTGATGAACCTAGGGGCAGGACAGGAGTAAATACGTAGACGTAGAGAATGGACATGAGGACACGGGGTGGGGGAAGGGGAAGCTGGGACGAAGTGAGAGAGTGGCATGGACATAAATACACGACCAAATGTAAAATATATAGCTAGTGGGAAGCAGCCGCATAGCACAGGGAGATCAGCTCGGTGCTTTGTGACCACCTAGAGGGGTGGGATAGGGAGGGGAGGGAGGCTCAAGAGGGAAGGGATATGGGGATATATGTATACATATAGCTGATTCACTTTGTTATACAGCAGAAACTAAAGCAACATTGTAAAGCAATTATACGCCAATAAAGATGTAAAAATTTAAAAGTGTATGTGGCTCATAAGATTAAATGGATTAATTCAAGTAAAGTTCTTAGCACAGTTCCTGGGCCAATAGACATTAGCAGGAGCCAGATCTTATAGGCCATGATGAGGGGTTCAGATTGTATGAGAGACAGTTCTAGCGGTAGTACGGAGAAAGAAGTAGAAGACAGGCAAGAAGCAGGGATACTAGCTAGAGAGCTTTCGCAAATATTCCGTCAAGAGCTGGTGATAGAGCATGGACCTGGTTAACGGAGTTGGAGGTAGTTCAAGCTTGGAGGAAACTAGAGCAGAGTTCATGGAGGGAAATTATTTAAGCTTAGCCTTGAAGGAAGATATTTCCAAGGGAACCTTGGAAAAAAGCACAGATGACATGTCTTGAGCAGTGAATAGTCAATGTGGTAATGGAACAAGAAATGGAAGAGGAAGTTGAAAGATTGAGACCAGAAAAGTGAGTACTTTCAGAGCTTTACTTCACCTGTCTATTTGATGCATAAAAGAGCAGTGAGAGAAATTAATAGAACAGAAAGACATGGCTATGTCTTAGGAGTGACAGAGGAAGACCAATCAGATAAGAGGATCAAAGAAAAAGGGGTTATCAACCATGTAAATATTCTGGTAGGATGAAGATTAATGCCACTGATAACTTGAGGCAGATTCAAATTGTAGCGGCTGAAGACAGATTGCAAGCAACTAAGCAGGTGGGGAAAACTGCAAGTCTTCATTTCACTACAGGCTCTTTCTTGGATTTTAGCAGATAAAGGTAAAGAACTTTAGCTTGAAAAAAGTACTAGGAGTCTAGGAGGGAGTGGAAGTGGCGGAGGCTGACAAAGGGAAAACCAGGACATGACTGTAGGAGAATGCTTGAAGATTAAGATGCAGGGCAAGAGAAAAAAAAAAAAAAAAAGCTGCTGGAGCTCTGTACCAGAGAATGAACATAAGGTACAGTGTGATCCAAGACAATGATGGAAACCATGCTTTGTGAAAAGAAGGCTATCAAGCTTCAATATGTGTTTTTGCCATGGCAATTTTAGAGACTCATGTTTTTATATAAACACCACACTAAAGAAGGAATATCACAAGTGACTTCATGAATCATCAGAATGAGAATTTGCTCTTGAATGTGAACACTTTACTGAATATAAAATCCTCTAGATAAAGTTTCACTTTTGTAGCAAGGTGTCTTTGATTATAAGATCACTTATAGAAATTAAATCGTTTCACATTATTTTACCTTTTTATTTTCTAAAAATGTGTTAGGTAACATGCAGAAAATATGTGAACTTCGGGGTTACCTAGAGTCTTAAATTTCTTTGAGTAAATAGGAAATAGACTCTGGAAGTAGCTATAATGAATACCTGTTATATGGCTGCCCAGTGTCTATTTTTCTTCCTTCTTGGAGTAATAGCCTGAATTTCTTTTCAACACCTACCCCGTCCCTCCATTCTCACCGTTGTGATTTAGATAGAAAATGGGCCTCACCTGCCCCAGAGAAAGGCCCTGACTCATAGAGCCAATCTGAATGTGCCATCTTTGAATGTTTTGGAATTGGCACGATTACCTAAGTTGGACCAATCAGTGACTCTTAGACACTTTCGCTGAATATATGATATAGATTCTCTTTGTTTCACAAAAAGGATTCATGTAATTCTTAGAGTTCCTCAAAGTCAGTTTAGGATTATGAACTGGGGGGTGGAGGGGAGGGAGTGAGTTTGTCCAAAAACAGTCAACACCAGGGAAGTGACAGTTAAAAACTGAAAGAAACTAGGTTCTAAGTCACATTATGTGAGCTTCTAGTCTCACTCCTAGCAACATGTATCTCTGTAGTTTCAAAGGAAGTTAATTGGTTCACTCTATGTAAGCCATTCTCAGTTGGGTTTTTCTATTACTTGCTGTACTTGAAAGCTTCCTAGGTGACAGAATCTGTGATCTAGACCCTAAAGCCTATGTGTCACTTTTCCATCAGCTGTCAGGATGTTGGTGAACTCGTCTATGGAAATAGATGTCATTTTTATGAAAAGTGAGCATTTTGGGACCCTTATATATGTTGTATAGGTTCTTTAAAACGTTTAGTTTTACAGGGAAACTTTTTTTTATAATAAAGATATTCAACTCACCATGAAAAGCATAAGAGACTTAGAAAAATAACTAAGACCTGCTTATAGTTGAAGGCCCAACTACACAAAAGTTGGATTTGAAGGTTGTCCCTTATCTATTTTCTGATAGCAAATGTTGCAGGATTGTTTGTTTATATTAATGTGTTTCAATATATGTTAATTATGAATAGAACAAGCCTAGAAAGTGATAAAACCAATTCACATTCAACTTGTCAAAAGAAATAGTAATAAGCTTATTCCCTTAAGTGAAGCATGTTAACCTCTTCCCCACCCAGGTTCTAAAGTAATTCATAAGTAGACAAGAGGTATGTGGAACATGATGTATTATCTTTATTACTAATAACTCTCATTCTCTAATTTCAGCCTTATATCTGTGTAAAAGAGGGCTTCCTTACACTGAGCCCCATAATGATACAGACATACGCATCCAGCTGCAGACAGCACTGGACCCAGACTGTTTTGCCACCTGCCCTTGTAAGACTTATGGAGAAATGGGGCCCAATGCATGCTTTCTGTGAGCAGCTTATTCCCAAAGAGAGGGGAGAAAGTGCTACTCATGCTCACTTCTTTGTCCCAAACTCAAGCAAGTCATCACACCTCTACCAATCTAGGTCCAACCAGGAGACGGAACACGGTAAATTTAACCAGAATTGTTAAGCTATAATAGAGTGAAATACAATTACCCCTCTGTATCCACGGGTTCTGCACCCCGGATTCAACCAACCATAAATTGAATTGCAGTAGATTGAATCCTCGGATGCAGAATCCTCCAATGTGGAGCCCCGGGGTACTGAGGGCAGACTGTACTACTCCATTTTATATAAGAGACTTCAGCAATCGCAGGGGACTGGGGGGGCAGGGGGAGCCTTAGAACCAATTCCTTGCTCATGCTGAGGGATGACTGCGTGTTGAGAACTCTTAACCCTAGGGCAGAGGGACAGTACCCAAGGAAAGGCAAGCTTGGAAGTGGATCCCCCTCTGGCATTCATACCTTTGATGGAATAAAATGTAAAGGCAGGACAAAAAAAATTAAATACAGAATTCTGTTCGGGCCTTCTCCCTCCCTAATGCCCAGTGTGCATCTGCATTACACATTAAGCAGACCTCCTCAAATCTTCACGATCTAAAACAGAGAGAGATGATAAGTATTTTAGCTACTCAAAACTTGAAAGAGATACTCGTTATATATCTTCTCGCCGTAGATCAGAGAGAGAGCGAAGGCAGAGCAGGTCTCGTTTAAATCTGACAGAGGTTCTAGAACTATTTCATCCTATTCTCGGTCAGAACGATCCCATTATGACGACTCTCATTATGATGGTCGTTACCATAGGAGTTCCCCTTATCGAGAGGCCACGCTAGTCTCGGCCATACACAGATAACAGGTCAAGACAAAGTTCTGACTTGGATGGTTAGTACAAGAAGACACACTCAAGGCGCACCTCGTCTCCTCCTTGCTCTTACAGGGACCTAAGGACGCCATCCTCCCATTCTAAATCTGATGGAGACTGTAAAACTGAGTCCTCTTACTTAGAGATGGAAGAAAGAGGAAAGGATTCTTCAAAATTAGAAGGAGAATCCAAAAGGACTTCGGAAAATGAAGCAACGAAAAGATGTTATTCTCCCACTAATGAACAGGGATTCCGACGCGGGTCATCATATTCCAAGCACGGTAAGAGTGCTTCCCGTTATAAATCTGCCCCCTTCAAAACCTGAACCCAAGTCTGATAAATTTAAAAATTCTTTCTGTTGTACAGAATTGAATGAGGAAATCAAACAGTCTCATTCTTTTAGTTTACAGACTCCTCGTTCAAAAGGTAGTGAATTAAGAGTGATTAGTAAAGTTCCTGAAAGAGAGAAGATTGGGTCTCCATCTCCATCAAATCGATTAAATGATTCACCTACTTTTAAAAAGCTAGATGAATCACCTGTTTCTAAGTCTGAATTTATAGGACATGATAGCCACGATAGTATTAAGGAATTAGACTCTTTATGTAAAGTGAAGAATGATCAATTAAGAAGTTATTGTCCCACCGAATTTAATATAAACGGATCTCCTGGGACAGAATCTGATTTGGCAACATTTTTCACTTCTAAACGTGACACTGTTTTGATGTCTTCTTATGATAGTGTGACTGGATCAGAGGTATCCCCTTTGGTCAAAACGTGCATGCTTTCATCAAATGGATTTCAAAACATTAATAGATGTAAAGAAAAAGACTTGGATGATACTCGCATGCAGCACAGTAAGTCAGAAAGCCCATTTAGAGAAAGAGAACCTCCAATGTTGCCACACCAGGATCAACTCATATCTTTGCCAGTTATGACTATAGATTATTCCAAAACAATAGTTAAAGAACCAGTTGATGTGAGAGTTTCTTGCTGTAAAACCAAAGATTCAGATATATACTGTACTTCAAACGACAACCCCCCTTCTTTGTGTCATTCTGGATCTGAAAATACTGAGCCTTTAGTAACGAATATTTCTTCAAATAGCTTCATGGACGTGCATTTGAAATCAAAAACAGTTATATGTGATAATGGAAGTCTGACAGATCAGCACTCAGAATTTGCATGTGGAGAATATAAGCAGAGTGTTGGTAGTACTAGTTCAGCTTCTATTAATCATTTTGATGATTTATATCCACCTACAGGGAGCTCATGTATTGCTTCATCTCTTCAGAGTCTTCCACCAGGGACAAACGTAGACGGTTTAACTCTCTTGCAATGTGGAGAGAATACATCTCCAGTTTTGGATGCTGTGCTGAAGAGTAAAAGCTCAGAGTTTTTAAAGCATGCAGAGAAAGAAATAATAGAAGTAGCTAGTGGCCTTCCTGATTCAGGAAGAGGATTTGCTTCCTGGGAAAACAGGCATAATAATGGACTATCTGGGAAATGTGTGCAAAAGGCTCAAGAAGAAGGGAACTCCATACTGCCTGATAGAAGAGGAAGACCAGAAATCTCTTTAGATGAAGACGGTGGAAGAGGACAGGCACATACTTCTGATGACTCAGAAGTTGTATTTTCTTCTTGTGCTTTGAATTTAATCATGGAGGACAGTGATGGTGTAACAAATACCTTAAAATGTGACAGTAGTGGTCATGCCTCAGAGATTGTATCCACTGTCCATGAAGATTATTCTGGTTCTTCCGAAAGTTCAAGTGATTCGGAAGATACAGATTCTGATGATAGCAGTATTCCAAGAAACCATCTTCAGTCTATGGTGGTTGTGCCAAAGAATTCTACTTTGCCCATGGAAGAAACAAGTCCTTGTTCTTCTCAGAGCAGTCAAAGTTACAGACACTATTCTGACCACAGGGAAGATGAGCGATTGGAGCCAAGGAGGCATTCATATGAGGAAAAATTTGAGAGCATAGCAAGTAAAGCCTGTCCTCAAACTGAGAAGTTCTTCTTTCACAAAGCAACAGAGAAGAATTCAGAAATCTCTTTTACACAGCCCATCCAAAAACAGATAGATAATCACATGTCTGAAATTGCTTATCCTCAGAGTGATGGGGTTGATAGTACAAGTCATACAGACATAAAATCTGACCCTCTAGGTCATCCAAATTCTGAGGAAGCAGTGAAAGCCAAAATAACTTCTAGGCAGCAAGAAGAGCTGCCAGTTTATTCTCCTGATGATTCTGAAGATGTCTCAAGTAAGTCTCGGCAACAGACCACTTTCCCTAACAGGCCAGATAGTAGACTGGGAAAAACACAGTCAAATTTTTCTTCTTGTGAGATCTCCCGAGTGGATGGCTTCCGTTCATCATCGGAAGAGCTCAGAAACCTAGGGTGGGACTTCTCTCAACAAGAAAAGCCTACTACCACATATCAGCAACCTGACAGCAGCTATGGAGCCTGTGGTGGACATAAGTATCAGCAAAGTGCAGAACAGTATAGTGGGACATGTAATTACTGGCAAGCCAACGGCTACTGGGATCCAAGATCAGCAGGTAGACCGCCTGGAACTGGGGTTGTGTATGATCTAATTCAAGGGCAGGTACCAGATTCCTTAACAGATGACCGTGAAGAGGAGGAGAATTGGGATCAACGTGGAGGATCTCGCTTTTCAGACCAGTCCAATAAATTTTTTCTGTCCCTTCAGAAGGACAAGGGGTCCGTGCAAGCACCTGAAATAAGCAGCAATTCCATTAAGGACTCTTTAGCTGTGAGTGAGGAGAAAGATCTTTCAAAAAACTTAGAACAAAATGATAGGAAAGATAGAGGGCCTCTTAAAAAAAGGAGACAGGAATTGGAGAGTGATTCTGAGAGTGATGGTGAGCTTCAGGACAGAAAGAAAGTTAGAGTGGAGGTAGAGCAGGGAGAGACAGCAGTGCCTCTAGGCTCAGCATTGGTTGGGCCTTCGTGTGTCATGGAGGACTTCAGGGACCCGGAGCGGTGGAAGGAATGTGCCAAACAAGGGAAGATGCCTTGTTACTTTGATCTGATTGAAGAAAATGTTTATTTAACAGAAAGAAAGAAGAATAAATCCCATCGGGATTTTAAGCGAATGCAGTGTGAGTGTACACCTCTTTCTAAAGATGAAAGAGCTCAAGGTGAAATAGCATGTGGGGAAGATTGTCTTAATCGTCTCCTCATGATTGAATGTTCGTCTCGTTGTCCAAATGGGGATTATTGTTCCAATAGACGGTTTCAAAGAAAACAGCATGCAGATGTGGAAGTCATACTCACAGAAAAGAAAGGCTGGGGCTTGAGAGCTGTTAAAGACCTTCCTTCAAACACCTTCGTCCTGGAATATTGTGGAGAGGTACTTGATCATAAAGAGTTTAAGGCCCGGGTAAAGGAGTATGCACGAAACAGAAACATCCACTACTATTTCATGGCCCTGAAGAATGATGAGATAATAGATGCCACTCAGAAAGGAAATTGCTCCCGGTTCATGAATCACAGCTGTGAACCAAACTGTGAGACTCAAAAATGGACTGTGAACGGACAACTGAGAGTTGGGATTTTTACCACCAAACTGGTTCCTTCAGGCTCAGAGTTAACATTTGACTATCGGTTCCAGAGATATGGCAAGGAAGCACAGAGATGTTTCTGTGGGTCGGCTAATTGCCGGGGTTACCTGGGAGGAGAGAACAGAGTCAGCCTCAGAGCAGCAGGAGGGAAAATGAAGAAAGAACGATCTTGGAAGAAGGATTCGGTGGATGGAGAGCTAGAAGCTCTGATGGAGAATGGTGAGGGTCTCTCTGATAAAAACCAGGTGCTCAGCTTATCCTGGCTAATGGTTAGAATTGAGACTTTGGAACAGAAACTTACCTGTCTCAAGCTCATACAGAACACACATTCACAGTCTTGCCTGAAGTCCTTTCTGGAACATCATGGGCTGCCTTTGTTATGGACCTGGATGGCAGAGCTACGTGATGGCCGGGAAAGTAACCAGAAGCTTCAGGAAGAGATTATAAAGACTTTGGAACATTTACCCATTCCTGCTAAAAGTATGTTGGAGGAAAGCAAAGTGCTTCCTATTATTCAACGTTGGTCTCAAACCAAGACTGCTGTCCCTCAGCTGAGTGAAGGAGATGGGTATTCTAGCGAGAATACATCACGTGCTCACACACCGCTCAACACACCTGATCCTTCCACCAAGCTGAGCATAGAAGCTGACACAGACACCCCCAAGAAGCTAATGTTTCGCAGACTTAAAATTACAAGTGAAAATGGCATGGACAGTGCGATCTCTGATGCTACCAGCGAGCTAGAAGGCAAGGATGGCAAAGAGGACCTTGACCAGCTAGAAAACGTCCCTATAGAAGAAAAGGAACAACAGCTACTCACACAACAGCTGCCTGAATCTAAAGTTGATAGTGACATTGCTGTGGAGGCCATTAAGCTACCCACATCTGAACCAGAGGCTGACACTGAAATAGAGCCTAAAGAGACCAATGGCACAAAACTAGACGAACCTATTGCTGAGGAAACACCATCCCAAGATGAAGAGGAGGGTGTATCTGATGTGGAGAGTGAGAGGAGCCAGGAACAGCTACATAAAACAGTAGATATAAGTGATTTGGCCACCAAGCTCCTGGACAGTTGGAAAGACCTAAAGGAGGTATATCAAATTCCAAAGAAAAGGCGAACTGAAAAGGAGAGCACAATAACCAAACGAGGAAGGGATGCTATTGGCTTCAGAGATCAAACAGTTGCCCCAAAGACTCCTAACAGGTCAAGAGAGAGAGACCCAGACAAACACACTCAAAATAAAGAGAAAAGGAAACGAAGGGGCTCCCTCTCCCCACCACCTTCTGCCTACGAGCGGGGAACAAAAAGGCCAGGTGGCAGATATGATACACCAACTTCTAAAAAGAAAGTACGAATTCAAGATCACAATCAACTTTCTACAGAGGAGCATCGAAAGTTGTTTGAGCAGGAGGTAGCTCAGCGGGAGGTTCAAAAAAAACAGCAGCAGATGCAGAACCTGGGAGTGACGTCTCCACTGCCCTGTGACTCTCTTGGCTACCATGCCCCTCATCACCCCTTTGCTGGCTACCCACCAGGTTACCCCATGCAGGCCTGTGTGGATCCCAGCAATCTTAATGCTGGAAAGGTGCTCCTCCCCACACCCAGCATGGATCCTGTGTGTTCTCCTTCTCCTTATGATCATTCTCAGCCCTTGGTGGGGCATTCTACAGAACCCCTTGCTGCCCCTCCACCTGTGCCAGTGGTGCCACATGTGGCAGCCCCTGTGGAAGTTTCCAGTTCACAGTATGTGACCCAAAGTGATGGTGTGGTACACCAAGACTCCAGGGTCACCGTCCTGCCAGTGCCAGCCCCAGGCCCAGTCCAGGGACAGAAGTATGGTGTTTGGGATTCAAACCAACAGTCCGTGAGTGTACAGCAGCAGTACTCTCCTGCACAGTCTCAAGCAACCTTATATCATCAAGGACAGGCTGCTCCAACTGTCTATGGTGTGACGTCACCCTATTCACAGACAACTCCACCAACTGTACAGAGTTATGCCCAGCCAAGTCTTCAGTACATCCAGGGACAACAGATTCTCACAGCTCACCCACAAGGAGTGGTGGTACAGCCAGCCACAGCCGTGACTACAACAGTTGCACCAGGGCAGCCTCAGCCCTTACAGCCACCTGAAAAGGTCGTGACAAATAACCTCTTGGATTTACCACCCCCATCTCCTCCCAAACCAAAAACCATTGTCTTACCTCCCAACTGGAAGACAGCCCGAGACCCAGAAGGGAAGCTTTACTACTCCCATGTGATCACAAGGCAGATTCAGTGGGACCCTCCTACTTGGGAAAGCCCAGGAGAGGATGCCAGCCTTGACCATGAAGCTGAGATGGACCTGGGAACCCCAACATATGATGAAAATCCCATGAAGACCTCAAAAAAGCCTAAGACAGCAGAAGCAGATGCCTCCAGTGAGCTGGCTGAGAAAAGCAAACAAGTATTCAGAAAAGAGATGTCCCAGTTCATCGTCCAGTGCCTGAACCCTTACTGGAAACCTGACTGCAAAGTGGGAAGAATTACCACAACTGAAGATTTCAAACACCTAGCTCGCAAGCTGACTCACGGCGTTATGAATAAGGAGCTGAAGTACTGTAAGAACCCCAAGGACCTGGAGTGCAATGAGGATGTGAGACACAAAACCAAGGAGTACATTAAGAAGTACATGCAGAGGTTTGGGGCTGTTTACAAACCCAAACGGGACACTGAATTAGAGTGACCATCAGGGCCAGGGTGGGAGGACGGGCAAGCTGGTAGGAGAGACTCTGGGGAGAAGAAGTCCCGTGGGCCCTCTCTCCCCACCCCACTGTCAGGGCTGTGCTACTGATGACACATCACACTGAGGAATTCAAACCTGCAGAATGAGCTCACAAAAATGAGGTCCATCTACAACAAGCGGTCCTTGGTTGTGAGCTGTCGGTAGAGGCCATCTGAGGCAAGGGTTTAGGCCCTTGAGTCCTTCCCTTCCGAGACCCCGGCCAGGCCTGACCCCACTCTCAAGGCTGGGTCTCCTCCTTGGCCGTGCTGTCAGCGCACAGACTCATGCGCATCCCCACCCATGACCCCTTACCCTGACGATCTGTATTATATTTTAATGTATATGTGAATATATTGAAAATAATTTGTCTTTCCTGGTTTTTGGCTTTTGTTTTGCTTTTAAGCCTCTGCGTGCTAGGATCACAGAAGACTTTGTAAGGATGGTTTAAGTTCTCCTGCAAGGTTTAATGTGTTATCATGTAAATATTCCAGAGCAGGCTGCCTTGTGGTTCCGGCCAGCCTTGTGCTATGTTGATAAGATTGATTTACTGCTTAAAATCACTTTACTTGGGCTTCCCTGGTGGCACAGTGGTTGAGAGTCCGCCTGCCGATGCAGGGGACACGGGTTCGTGCCCCGGTCCGGGAGGATCCCACATGTTGCGGAGCGGCTGGGCCTGTGAGCCATGGCTGCTGAGCCTGCGCGTCCAGAGCCTGTGCTCCGCAGCGGGAGAGGCTACAGCAGTGAGAGGCCCGTGTACCGCCAAAAAAAAAAAAAAAAAAAAAAATCACTTACTTTATCCAATTTTTACTGAACTTTTTATATAAAAAATAGAATCAAAGAAAAAAAAAGCATAAGTCTATGCCTTCAACTTCTAACAGGTGGAAGAGTTCTCAGTGCTCTCTGAGAATCTGCTTCCCAGGTTATAATACTCAGTTTGGCTCCAAAAGAATTCTCTTTTTCTTAACTTTATAGTTAATTGAATTTTGGAGAAGGTGCGGTTGCAGACAACCACTGGCTGGTGAGAACGTTTGCTGGGTTGCCTGTCCCAGAACTGGTTTAGGGTCATCTGATAAACAGGAAACAATCACCTAGGACACAGGCAAGCCAAGGCATGTAAGCAGGTTGCTGAGGAAGCTGGGATGTTTCTGCGGTGCCAAGCCAGAGCGGACACTGCCCACCTTGGAAAGGTCTCAGGAACAGCCCTGCAGGGGGCAGCAAAGTCAGGCCTGGTCATGCCTGGGAGTGTGCGTGGTGAGAGCTGTGGGTTGCTACAGCATGAAGCCAGAAGCACGTGGTGTGCCTCTTAAGACCGCAGCAAGGTGATCACCAAGGCTCCTGGGCTGGAGCTACAAGGTAGTCAAAGGACTGAGCACTCTGGGTGTGCAATTGGAGAATGAATTTGGAGCTGGGAAGCAATAAGTTCATAAGCAGCTCAGTCGACCCCTTTGACTTCTCAACTTTCATATGCACCATTCTACACACATTTCAACGCCTGCCCAGCAAAGAAACTACATTTTAGCAAGAAACAGCTAACCCTCTGATAAGTGAAGTTCTTGCCCTTCCCCCAGGTAAAACACAAAGCCCCAGCGGTCATTGAATCCATTGCTGCCTATATTAATTAGGCCTCAATTTCAGTCTTAGGTCCCACTAAAGACTACATTGTAAAGTTGACCTCCACCTAGTGTTATATAAAATTAAAATGGGAAGGAGAAGTTAGAATAAACACATACATATAGCAGAAAATATGCAAAGCTACCAGTCCTGGTTTCTGTAGTTATTCATGAGGTCAGAGTTGACGTCTATAGCTTCCACCTTCACCCACTTATTCCTTGTTTTCCTTGCCCACAGCCAGAACCCACAGCTCCATCCAGATTCTTTACTGGTAGAATGATTCAATCCTTCCCTTCTGAATGGTCTGAATCCTCAATTGTCCTGCCTTTTTCCAGTTCCTGTAGCTTTACATTGATCTTTACTGTTGGCATGGAAGTATTGAAGGGAAACTCAGAAAATCTCCTGGGTTCCAGAGAAAATCTCCTGGGTTCCAGAAAAAATCCTCCTTGCTTCCATAATAAAGGCAACCAATTTCCTGCGGTAACTGAGATCATAACATCAATAGATTAACATTTTTCACCTGTTGGTTCAGTGGTATAAGGAGTGTAAGATGGCCAGGGGGCAGTCTGTGGTAGGCAGAATTCTAAGATGGATCCCACAATTCCTGCCCCCTGGGGTAAACACCAGTGTAATTTCCTTTGAGCACTGTAGAGACCTGTAAATACAATTGGATATCACCTTCATGATTATAAACAATATGGCAAAAGGAATTTTGCAGATGAAATTAGGGTCCCTAATCAGCTGACTATAATTCAAAGGGAGATTATCCTGGGTGGGTCCAACCTATCTAATCAGGCAAGTCTTTTAAAAGCAAAAGTTCTATTCTCCAGGATAGATCACATGCTAGGCCACAAGACAAGTCGCAGTAAATTGAAGACTAAAATCATATGTTGGGCTGCACCCCACAGGCCTGCAAGGCTTGTAGTTGCCAGCCTCAAGACTGAAGAAAGAGCCTAGAGACAGCAACAGAGACATCAGTGACTTATTGGACAAGGGATCTTACACACCTGAAGCAAGGTCCTGGAGCAACACCTCAGGGTTTGTGGCAGACAGCAAGCAGGACATGGCAGCAGTCTTTGCTACCCGGGGGTGGAGGAGGCTACCATTTATAGGGGGAATTAATGGTCAGGTTGGCTCATAAAATCACCAGAGAGACCAGCAGCTGGGGCAGGAAGCAAGCACATAGGCGGTTACTAATTAAGGCCTATAATTAAGAAGATTGGATAGTCATGTGAGTGAAGCAGGTACTGGCTGAACAGGGGATATACAGAGCAAGAGGACAGTCATCTTGAACGGCGTGGTCAAACACTCCACCCTTACATACCCTGTACGACCTCTATAATCTTGGCCCGTACTTCTTCTGCTATATCCCCAAGGACAGGTACGTAGAAGTGCAGATGCAACCAAACACCACAACTGCCATACAGACAGTCCAACAGGTGGGCAAGCTTTGGAACCAGGAGCTTATCAAGTCAATTCTTCATGGACTCTCAGAGGTTGACAATGGTATTTCGCTGTAGAGCCAGCAATCAAACTCATTTCTCAGTGAGGCCACCATCGTCACCCAGTCCACAAACAGATTCCCTTCACTCAGAGTAGGACAAGCTGCAAGGTATCTAATAGGCACAATATAGGGAAGATCATGACCATTAAGCAAAATACAAGCAGTAGGGCTTCCCTGGTGGCGCGGTGGTTGGGAGTCCGCCTGCCGATGCAGGGGACGCGGGTTCGTGCCCCGGTCCGGGAAGATCCCACATGCCGCGGAGCGGCTGGGCCCGTGAGCCATGGCCGCTGAGCCTGCACGTCCGGAGCCTGTGCTCCGCAACGGGAGAGGCCACGACAGGGAGAGGCCCGCGTACCGCCAAAAAAAAAAAAAAAAAAATACAAGCAGTAACATCATTCTGGGGTAATGCCACCCCTGTCTACGCGTTTTGTCCTGGCCTGCAATACCATACCACCTGCCCACCCTCAGTCTCCACAGCCAGTGCCGAAAACTGGAGAGGTGGTGTAACAGTACACAGGGTTAGTATAATGGTGCCTCTCTACAGTAGAGGCCTGGATTCATTACCTTAGTAATCTGAGGTGGGGCTGGGTAGAAGACAGGTAAAATCTGTACATCCCTTTCTGATCCTATTCCCCAATGGGACAGCAAACCCAAACCACTGAGGACTTACCTACCAGTCCTAAGGGCTATTTATAACATGTTCCCCTGGGGGTAGATCCTGTGAAGGGCAAAAATGAGTTGCTGTCCTGACCTGTAGTTGGCAACAGTCCTTCGGTGGTCAACAGTTCAACTCGAACGGTGTTGACTAGTTACCTCTGGGTTAACATGGCGTCGGCACTGGGATAACTGCTCCTGGGATGTGTCCACGTGTTAAGAGTGAGTTTCCCACCTCAACTGTTGTTTAAGTAGTCTCTTCGTAGCCCGGTAGCAGTGGGGTTGTAAGGCAGGTGGAAATGCCCCTGTATGTCCTTTGTATCGGCCCATTCCTGAACTTCATGGGCAATAAAGTAGATTCCTTGGTCACTATCGATGTCCACGGGGATCCTATATGTTGCATACAAATGAATAGTGGTTTTTTGCATGCTCAAAGAATCGGGTAGGTTTTTTGTAATGTCTTCCACCTGTTGTAATGTTTCGTAGACTGCCTATAGTTGTTGTTCCGTCACACTCTATCATTGCTCTGCCCCCTTCCATAGTTGGGACCAGAAGCCCAAGGGCACTCTTATTATTTTGCTGTTGCCACAGACCTCAACCAAACACTCCCGGGTAACGGGCCATGTTAATTCACAAGTCTGTCTCTGAATTCATATCCCTAAAGCCTGTGTCTCTAATTGTTTAGGGGTGGTAGGTCAGGGGTATGCTTGTATTTTGTAGATAATCCAGGTCCTTGAGTTTTGTCTCTATTCACCAGCCACCCCCGTGCAGTCAGATGAATGAGGAGCACTGGGCTGCTACTTTTAAACTGGGAAAAGACTGAGGTTAACAGGATATCATCAACATAATGGAAGAAAAAGACATCTCTCATGGAACACAGCTACCACAAGGCCCCACATGCTAGTAGACGGCCTCCTCCCGATCACCTCCACAACTTTCTGTTTCCCGTCCTTATGTCCTGACATCTCAGCTCCCAGGAGTTTTCTCACCTAGAGACAGCAACAGAGACATCAGGGATTTATTGGACAAGAGAAACCTACACATGAAGCAAGGTCCTGGAGCAACACCTCACTGTGCGTGGCAGACAGCAGGCGGGACATGGCAGCCGTCTTCACCACTCCGGGGAGAAGGTGGCTACCATTTATAGGGTGAATTGGCCAGATTAGCTCATCAATTACCAGGGAAACCAGCAGCTGGGGCAGGGGGCAAGTAGGAGGCAGTTATAATTAAGCCCCATAATTAAGAGGATTAGAGAGTCATGTGAGTAAAGCAGGGACTGGTTGATCAGGGCAGGTACAGAGAGCAAGAGAACAGCCATCTTGAGGGCCTGACCATACATCATAGCAAGCAGCTTTTCTGACCCAGTGCTATGAGACTAGAAATGAACTACAAGGAAAAAACTACCCGAAACACAAACACGTGGAAGCTAAACAATATGCTACTAAACAACCAATCGGCCATTGAAGACATCAAAGAGGAAATAAGAAAATACCTGGAGACAAATGAAAATGAAAACACAATCCAAAATTTATGGAATGCAGCAAAAGCTGTTCTAAGAGAGAATTTTATAGTGATACAAGTCTACCTCAGAAAGCAAGAAAAATATCAAATCAACAATCTAACCTTACATCTAAAGGAACAACAAACAATACCCAAAGTTAGTTAAGGAAAGATATCAAGATCAGAGCAGAAATAAATGAAATAGTGACTAAAAAAAAAAATAGAAAAGATCAATGAAATTAAGACCTGGTTCTTTGAAAAGATAAACAAAATCGATAAACCTTTAGCCAGACTCATCAAGAAAAAAGAGAAGGCCCCCCAAAATAAAATCATAAACAAAAAGGGGCAGTTACAACAAACACTACAGAAGTACAAAGGATCATAAGAGATTACAATGAACAACTATATGTCAATAAAGTGGACAAACTAGAAGAAGAGGACAAATTCCAGTAAAGGTACAATCTCCTTGACTGAATCAGGAAGAAGTAGAAAATATGAACAGATGAATGGCCAGGAATGAAATTGAGTCTGTAGTAAAAGATCTCCCAACAAACAAAAAATCCCAGACCAGATGGCTTCACAGGTGAATTCTACCAAACATTTAAAGAAGAGTTAACATCTACCCTTCTCAAACTAGTGCAAAAAACTGGAGAGGAAGGAACTCTTCCGAACTTATTCTACGAGGCCAGCATCACCCTGATACCAAAACTAGACAAAGAGAACACAAGAAAACAAAATTACAGGCCAATATCACTGATGAACACAGATGCAAAAATCCTCAACAAAATATTAGCAAACTGAATTCAACAGCACATTAAGAGGATCATACACCATGAGCAAGTGGGATTTATTCCAGGGATGAAAGAGATTCAATATCTACCAACCCATCAGTGTGACACACCACATTAACAAACTGAAGAACAGAAATCATATGATCAGCTCAACAGATGAAGAAAAATCTTTTGACAAAATACAACATCTATTCACGAAAAAAAAAAGGCCACCTACTGAATGAAAGAAGATATTTACAAAGACAAATATTGTTTTGTTTCACTTATATGTGGAATCTAAAAAACAAAACAAATGAACAAGCACAACAAAACAGAAACAGAGTCATAGATTCAGAAAACAAACAGCTGGTTGCCAACCAGACTTATCATGGCGATTATTTTGAAATGTATAGAAATATCGAATCACTATATTGTACAAAAGGAACTAACAGAGCCTTGTAGGTCAATGAGGTTTCAAAAAGAAACAGACAAACTTATGGAAAAAGAGATCAGATTTGGGGTTACTAGAGGTGGGGACTGAGGGGAGGGGGAAGTGGATGAAAATAGTCAAAAGGTACAAACTTCCAGTTATAGAAATAAGTACTAGGGATGTAATGTACATGATAAATGTAATTGACACTGCTGTATGTTATCTGTGAATGCTGTTAAGAAACTAAGTTCTAAGTTCTCATCAGAAGGAGAAAAAAATTTTTTTCTCTTTCTTTTATTTCGTATCTATATGAGATGATGGAGGTTCACTAAACTTATTGTGATAATCATTTCAAGATGTACTTAAGCCAAATCATTATGCCATGCACCTTAAACTTATACAGTGCTGTATGTCAGTTATATCTCAAGGAAACAGGAAGGAAAAAAATGTTTCATAAGATCCCATGCTGGCTAGGGTAGGGAGAACAGAAATTCTCCAACACTATTGGCAGGAGTGAAAACTGTCATAATAATTGAGGGTAAGTCAGTAATACATCAAAATTTGCAACATGCTTCCTCTTGGACCCAGGGATAATTTGCCCTACAGGCACTCTTGCAGAAATGCCCCAGGACATACTGTGTGTGCAAGGAAATTTCACTGCAGCATTGTTTGAAACAGCGGGAATAGAAAGCAATGTGAACAGTCAGTCCGTCACTAGAGTCTAGCTAAATAAATGATGATCTATTACCACAATGGAATGCTGTGCAGCTGTTTACGAGGGTGAGGTAAACATACATTTGTCTACATGAGAAGACATTCTTGGGACTTCCCTGGTGATCCAGTGGTTAATACTCTGTGCTGCCACTGCAGGGGGGAACGGGTTCGATCCCTGGTCGGGGAACTAAGATCCTGCATGCTGCACTAACGGCCAAAAAAAAATAAAAATAAAACAAAATAAATCCCACCAAAACAACAACAAAAAAGATGTTCTTAATGTTAAATGAAAGATAAAAACATTGTTTCAGAACAATAAAAAAGCAGAAGAGTTCTCTTGCTAGTCTGGAAGCAAAACAGCCATGTTGAGATAGGAGGGGCCGCGTGGCAAGGCCCTGAGAATGACCTCCAGGTGCTGAGAGCCATCCCCAGCTGACAGCAAGAGAACAGGGACGTTAATCACACAGCTGCAAGGCACCGAGTCCTGCTAACAACCACATGACCTGTGCAGAGGACCCTGAGCCCCGAATGAGATTGCAGCTTCAGCCAACACTTTGATTTCAGCACGGTGACACCCTGAGCAGAGGACTCAGCTAACCTGCGCCTAGATCCTTGACCCACAGAAACCATGGGATAAAGACATTTCTGTTATTTTAAACACAGTCTCATCTTCCAATTCAGCGGAAACATTGTTGTATCACCTGGCAGAAGCATTCCCTTATTGGATACTTAGATATCCAAACCAGCAGAGCTCAAAGTTGTTAGGACAGGAAGCAAATATCTGCAAATGGGTTATAAGATGTAATAGTGAGAGAAGCCACTTGCACTTCTGCCACTTGCATTCTGGCTATAGGAGCGAGAACACCATGTAATGCTTTCTGATCCAAAGCATATACTGCACCTGTAAGACAGAACCTCATTCTTTCAGGATGTTGTCTACCAACTGGTACCGTCAATGAGTCCTCAGTAAGCCATTTCCCCTCTCATTTAGGCCAGTCACTCCCAGGTGATGGGGGATGTGGAAAGACGAGTTAATTCCATGGGACAAGCCCTATCGCTGCACTTCTTCGCTGTGACATGAAGTTTCTTGATCAGAAACAATGCTGTTTAGAGACTTACCTGTTGGTCCAGCAGTTAAGACTCCGCGATTCCGATGCAGGGGGGCCTGGGTTCAATCCCTGGTCAGGGAACTAGATCCTGCATGTCGCAACTAAAGATCCCGCACGCGGCAATGAAGATCCCACATGCTGCAACTAAGAACCAGCACAGTCAAATTAAAAACAAAAAATTATATTTATTTATTTATTTATTTATTTATTTATTTATGTATAAAAGAAACCATCCTGTTTAGAATGTAAGGTGGTGGATAAGGCATTCTTGTGAGTCCATGAATGGTAGTGCTAGCAGAAGCATTAAGGGCAGGGAAGACAAATCTGTATCCAGAATATATGTCTATTTCCATGAGAACAGATCTCTGCCCCTCCATGATAGAATTCCAGGGTAATCAGCCTGCCATGAGGTGACTGGCTTGTCCCCCTGGGAATGATGCCATATTAGAAACTCCAGGCTGGACTCTCTGTTGGCCCATTAGGCACTCAGCAGAAGCACTAGCCAGGCCAGCCTTAGTAAGGGAAATTACATGTTGTTGAATCCATACATAACCTCCATCCTTGCCACCTCAGCCTCTTTGTTCAGGGGTCTATTGAACTAGCACTGGAGTGCCAGGGAAAGAAGCTGACTCACCTCCACAGCGAGTTACCTTGTCCACCTCATCATTAAGAACCTCCTGTGCAGTTGATGGTCTTTGGTGGGCATTCACGGTCTGTGCCAATTCAAAGAGGTCTTAACTAATGTTCTGGTCTGTGCCAATTCAAAGAGGTCTTAACTAATGTTCTGGTCTCCACTCAATATGTCCTTCATCCCAGTCCCCATGTGTCACAAGTTTTACCCATCTTGGTTAACTTCTACCTATCTTCAACATTATTTCATCTAGACCCCCTCTCACCCACTTTTCCTTTCCAGGTTACTCTGAAGCAAATTCCAGACATCATATCACTTTATCTTGAATATTTCCGTATCTCTAAAATATAAGTGCTATTTTAAAATAACCACAATACTACTTCACACCACAACCCCAAATCATTTTATATCAAATATCTATCAATGTTTAAATGTCCCGAACTACCTCAAGCATCCAATTAAAGTCCAAACACCAAAAAGAGTTAATATAATAGTTTTCTGCATACAGGTCCTTTGTCTCCTTAGGTAGGTTTATTCCTAGTTATTTTTTGTTGTTGTTGCAATAGTAAATGGGAGTGTTTCTTTAACTTCTCTTTCAGATTTTTCATCATTAGTGTATAGGAATGCAAGAGATTTCTGTGCATTAATTTTGTATCTTGCTACTTTACCAAATTCATTGATTAGCTCTAGCAGTTTTATGGTAGCATCTTTAGGATTCTTTATGTATAGTATCATGTCATCTGCAAACAGTGACAGCTTTACTTCTTCTTTTCCAATTTGGATTCCTTTTATTTCCTTCTCTTCTCTGATTGCTGTGGCTAAAACTTCCAAAACTATGTTGAATAAGAGTGGTGAGAGTGAGCAACCTTGTCTTGTTCCTGATCTTAGTGGAAATGCTTTCAGTTTTTCACCATTGAGGACAATGTTGGCTGTCGGTTTGTCATATATGGCCTTTATTATGTTGAGGAAAATTCCCTCTACGCCTACTTTCTGCAGGGTTTTTATCATAAATGGGTGTTGAATTTTGTCAAAAGCTTTCTCTGCATCTATTGAGATGATCATATGGTTTTTCTCCTTCAATTTTTTAATATGGTTTATCACATGGATTGATTTGCGTATACTGAAGAATCCTTGCATTCCTGGAATAAACCCCACTTGATCATGGTGTATGATCCTTTTAATGTGCTGTTGGATTCTGTTTGCTAGTATTTTGTTGAGGATTTTTGCATCTATGTTCATCAGTGATATTGGCCTGTAGTTTTCTTTCTTTGTGGCATCCTTGTCTGGTTTTGGTATCAAGGTGATGGTGGCCTCGTAGAATGAGTTTGGGTGTGTTCCTCCCTCTGCTATATTTTGGCAGAGTTTGAGGATAGGTGTTCTTTCTTCTCTAAATGTTTGATAGAATTCGCCTGTGAAGCCATCTGGTCCTGGGCTTTTGTTTGTTGGAAGATTTTGAATCACAGTTTCAATTTTAGTTCTTGTGATTGGTCTGTTCATATTTTCTATTTCTTCCTGATTCAGTCTTGGCAGGTTGTGCATTTCTAAGAATTTGTCCATTTCTTCCAGGTTGTCCATTTTACTGCCAGAGAGTTGCTTGTAGTAATCTCTCATGATCTTTTGTATTTCTGCAGTGTTAGTTGTTACTTCTCTTTTTTCATTTCTAATTCTATTGATTTGAGTCTTCTCTTTTTTTCTTGATGAGTCTGGCTAATGGTTTATCAATTTTGTTTATCTTCTCAATGAACCAGTTTTTAGTTTTATTGATCTTTGCTATCGTTTCTTTCATTTCTTTTTCATTTATTTCTGATCTGATTTTAATGATTTCTTTCCTTCTGCTAACTTTGGGGGTCTTTTTTGTTCTTCTTTCTCTAATTGCTTTAGGTGCAAGGTTAGGTTGTTTATTCGAGATGTTTCCTGTTTCTTAAGGTAGGATAGTATTGCTATAAACTTCCCTCTTAGAACTGCTTTTGCTGCATCCCATAGGTTTTGGGTCGTCGTGTCTCCATTGTCATTTGTTTCTAGGTATTTTTTTATTTCCTCTTTGATTTCTTCAGTGACCACTTCGTTATTAAGTAGTGCATTGTTTAGCCTCCATGTGTTCGTATTTTTTCAGATCTTTTCCTGTAATTGATATCTACTCTCATAGCGTTGTGGTTGGAAAAGATACTTGATACGATTTCAATTTTCTAAAATTTACCAAGGCTTGATTTGTGACCCAAGATATGATCTCTCCTGGAGAATGTTCCATGAGCACTTGAAAAGAATGTGTATTCTGTTGTTTTTGGATGGAATGTCTTATATCAATTAAGTCCATCTTGTTTAATGTATAATTTAAAGCTTGTATTTCCTTATTTATTTTCATTTTGGATCATCTGTCCATTGGTGAAAGTGGGGTGTTAAAGTCCCCTACTATGAATGTGTTACTGTCGATTTCCCCTTTTATGGCTGTTAATATTTGCCTTATGTATTGAGTTGCTCTTATGTTGGGTGCATAAATATTTACAATTGTTATATCTTCTTCTTGGATCGGTCCCTTGATCATTATGTAGTGTCTTTCTTTGTCTCTCCTAATAGTCTTTATTTTAAAGTCTATTTTGTCTGATATGAGAATTGCTACTCCAGCTTTCTTTTGGTTTCCATTTGCATGGAATATCTTTTTCCATCCCCTTACTTTCAGTCTGTATGTGTCTCTAGGTCTGAAGTGGGTCTCTTGTAGACAGCATATATATGGGTCTTGTTTTTGTATCCATTCAGCCAATCTGTGTCTTTTGGTGGGAGCATTTAGTCCATTTACATTTAAGGTAATTATCGATATGTATGTTCCTATTCCCATTTTCTTAACTGTTTTGTGTTCGTTATTGTAGGTCTTTTCCTTCTCTTGTGTTTCTTGCCTAGAGAAGTTCCTTTAGTATTTGTCGTAAAGCTGGTTTGGTGGTGCTGAACTCTGTCAACTTTTGCTTGTCTGTAAAGGTTTCAATTTCTCTGTCAAATCTGAATGAGACCCTTGCTGGGTAGAGTAATCTTGGTTGTAGCTTTTTCCCCTTCATTACTTTAACTATGTCCTGCCACTCCCTTCTGGCTTGCAGAGTGTCTGCTGAAAGATCAGCTGTTAACCTTATGGGGATTCCCTTGTGTGTTATTTGTTGTTTTTCCCTTGCTGCTTTTAATATGTTTTCTTTGTATTTAATTTTTGACAGTTTGATTAATATGTGTCTTGGCGTATTTCTCCTTGGATTTATCCTGTATGGGACTCTCTGTGCTTCTTGGACTTGATTAACTATTTCCTTTCCCATATTAGGGAAGTTTTCAACTATAATCTCTTCTAATATTTTCTCAGTCCCTTTCTTTTCCTCTTCTTCTTCTGGGACCCCATAATGTGAATATTGGTGCATTTAATGTTGTCCCAGAGGTCTCTGAGACTGTCCTCAGTTCTTTTCATTCTTCTTTCTTTATTCTGCTCTGCAGTAGTTATTTCCACTATTTTATCTTCCAGGTCACTTATCCGTTCTTCTGCCTCAGTTATTCTGCTATTGATCCCATCTAGAGTATTTTTAATTTCATTTATTGTGTTGTTCTTCGTTGTTTGTTTCATCTTTAGTTCTTCTAGGTCCTTGCTAAATGTTTCTTGCATTTTGTCTATTCTATTTCCAAGATTTTGGATCATCTTTACTATCATTATTCTGAATTCTTTTTCAGGTAGACTGACTATTTTCTCTTCATTTGTTAGGTCTGGTGGGTTTTTATCTTGCTCCTTCATCTGCTGTGTGTTTTTCTGTCTTCTCATTTTGCTTATCTTACTGTGTTTGGGGTCTCCTTTTTGCAGGCTGCCGGTTTGTAGTTCCCATTGTTTTTGGTGTGTGTCCCCAGTGGCTAAAGTTGGTTCAGTGGGTTGTGTGGGCTTCCTGGTGGAGGGGACTAGTGCCTGTGTTCTGGTAGATGAGGCTGGATCTTGTCTTTCTGGTGGGCAGGTCCACGTCTGGTGGTGTGTTTTGGAGTGTCTGGGACTTATTTTGACTTTAGGCAGCCTCTCTGCTAATGGGTGGGGTTGTGTTCCTGTCTTGCTAGTTGTTTGGCATAGGGTGTCCAGCACTGTAGCTTGCTGGTCGTTGAGTGAAGCTGGGTGCTGGTGTTGAGATGGAAATCTCTGGGAGATTTTCACTGTTTGATATTATGTGGAGCTGGGAGGTCTCTTGTGGACCGGTGTGCTGAAGTTGGCTCTCCCACCTCAGAGGCACAGCACTGACTCCTGGCTGCAGCACCAAGAGCCTTTCATTAACACGGCTCAGAATAAAAGGGAGAAAAAGTAGAAAGAAAGAATTAGTAGACGTAGAAAGAAAGAAAGAAAGAAAGAAAGAAAGAAAGAAAGAAGGAAAGAAAGAAAGGAGGGAGGGAGGAAGGAAGGAAGGAAGGAGGGAAGGAAGGAAAAAAAAAGAAGATAAAGTAAAGTAAGATAAAATAAAGTTATTAAAATAAAAAATAATTATTAAGAAAAACAAATTAAAGAAAAAAAAACGGACGGATAGAACCCTAGGACAAATGGTGGAAGCAAAGCTATACAGACAAAATCTCATACAGAAGCATACACATACACACCCACAAAAAGAGGAAAAGGGGAAACAATCATAAATCTTGCTCTCAAAGTCCACCTCCTCAATTTGGGATGATTCGTTGTCTATTCAGATATTCCACAGATGCAGGTACATCAAGTTGATTGTGGAGCTTTAATCTGCTGCTTCTGAGGCTGCTGGGAGAGATTTCCCTTTCACTTCTTTGTTTGCACAGCTCCAGGGGTTCAGCTTTGGATTTGACCCCGCCTCTGCGTGTAGGTCGCTGGAGGGCGTCTGTTCTTCGCTCAGCCAGGACGGGGTTAAAGGAGCCGCTGATTCAGGGGCTCTGGCTCACTCAGGCCGGTGGGGGGGGAGGGAGGGGTGCAGATGCGGGGCGAGCCTGCGGTGGCAGAGGCCAGCATGACATTGCACAAGCTTGAGGCGCGTCGCGTGTTCTCCCGGGGAAGGTGTCCCTAGATCCCGGGAACCTGGCAGTGGCGGGCTGCACAGTCTCCCCGGAAGGGGGGTGTGGATAGTGACCTGTGCTCGCACACAGGCTTCTTGGTGGCGGCAGCAGCAGCCTTAGCATCTCATGTCTATCTCTGGGGTCCGCGCTTTTAGCCGCGGCTCGCGCCCGTCTCTGGAACTCCTTTAAGGGGAGCTCTGAATCCCCTCTCCTCACGCACCAGGAAACAAAGAGGGAAGAAAAAGTCTCTTGCCTCTTCGGCAGCTCCACACTTTTCCCCAGACTCCTTCCCGGATAGCTGTGGTGCACTAGTCCCTTCAGGCTGTGTTCACGCCGCCAACCCCAGTCCTCTCCCTGCGCTCCGACGGAAGCCTGAGCCTCAACTCCCAGCCCCGCCTGGCCCAGCGGGTGAGCAGACAAGTCTCTCGGGCTGGTGAGTGCCAGTCGGCCCTGATCCTCTGTGCGGGAATCTCTCCGCTTTGCCCTCTGCATCCCTGTGGCTGCGCTCTCCTCCGTGGCTCCGAAGCTTTCCCCTCCGCCACCCGCAGTCTCTGCCCGCGAAGGGGCTTCCTAGTATGTGGAAACCTTTCCTCCTTCACAGCTCCCTCCCACTCCCTCCCGTCCCTATCCTTTTGTCTCTGTTTATTCTTTTTTCTTTTGCCCTACCCAGGTACATGGGGAGTTTCTTGCCTTTTGGTAGGTCTGAGGTCTTCTGCCAGCGTTCAGTAGGTGTTCTGTAGGAGCTGTTCCACGTGTAGATGTAGTTCTGGTGTATCTGTCAGGAGGAAGGTGATCTCCGCGTCTTACTCTTCTGCCATCTTACCCCTAAATCTCCCAGATCCAGGTTTGATTCTTTCTTGCAAAACAACTTCTTGGGGAGTGTTATGTGCTTTCCTTAGGGGGCACATAGTGTTCTTCTCATGCTGGAATGTTATCGGTCATTGATGGCCATTGCTAGAGCCCTAAAATCATGCAGGGTTGAAAAGAGGGATATCCTATCACTTTCTTCATTTGTTATCTATACCAATATATATTGCTATAAAATACACACACACACACACACACTCACACACACACACACACACACATTCTATAGAGAAATTTTCCTTCATCAGCAAGTTGGTTACCCAGAAATACAGTTCATGTAGAGAAAGCAGAACAAATGCTTTGTTTTTTTCCCCAAATTTCAAAGTAACAAGTTGATTTCTTGGCATCCTCTAAGTTGATCAATGAATTTTATTTTAATATCATTATGAACTCATGCATTTAAACATACCTGATGTGTTTCAAACCATTCCAGTTGTTATCTTCATTGATGCTTAAATCGTATCATCTCTGCCAGTGAGAACCAATCCACATTGGCTCTTGGATCCTGTTGAGTTGTCTTTCATAGTTGCCAAGATGTTCCAGGCTCACCTTGTACATTTCCTGCCCCAGAGGTGAAATCACCCATTTCTTCAAGGAGCCTTAGTTCCTTTTAGTGGGAAATGGTATATAGAGATCACAATCCAGTCATTACTAGTTTGGTCATTATTTCTAGGTCTTTTCAGTAAACAAAGCTAGGAGATTCTGTTGTTAATTGTTTTATAGCTTTATTTAAGATAAAGTAACTTATGAGCTCATATCGACTCTTCCAAGTCAAGCCCAGGATTTACTTAACTTTATCAGTCTTACACCTGTACTTCTTACACGATGACCCAAAACCTGCGGGACACAGCAAAAGCAGTTCTAAGAGGGAAGTTTATAGCAATTCAGTATCACCTCAAGAAACAAGAAAAATCTCAATCTAACCTTATGCCCAAAGCAACTAGAAAAAGAAGAACAAAGAAAACCCAGTTAGTAGAAGGAAAGAAATCATAAAGATCAGAGCAGAAACAAATGAAATAGGAATGTAGCAAACCATAGCAAAGATCAATAAAACTAAAAGTTGGTTCTTTGAGAAGATAAACAAAATTGATAAACCTTTAGCCAGACTCATCAAGAAAAAAAGGGAGAGGACTCAAACCAATAAAATTAGAAATGAAAAAGGAGAAGTTACAACAGGCACCACAGAAATACAAAGGATCATAAGAAACTATTACAAGCAACTTTATGCCAATAAAATGGACAACCTGGAAGAAATGGACACATTCTTGGAAAGGTACAACTTTCCAAGACTGAACTAGGAAGAATTAGAAAATACAAACAGATCAATCACAAGTAATGAAATTGAAACTGTGATTAAAAATCTTCCAGCAAACAAAAGTCCAGGACCAGATGGCTTCACAGGCAAATTCTATCAAACATTTAGAGAAGAGCTAACACCTATCCTTCTCAAACTCTTCCAAAAAACTGCAGAGGGAGGAACACTCCCAAACTCGTTCAATGAGGCCACCATCACCCTGATCCCAAAACCAGACAAAGATATCACAAAGAAAGAAAATTACAGACCAGTATCACTGATGAACATAGATGCAGAAATCCTCAACAAAATACTAGCAATTCAAATCCAACAGTACATTAACAGGATCATACACCATGATCAAGTGGGATTTACCCCAGGGATGCAAGGATTCTTCAGTATCAGCAAGTCATTGTGATACACCATATGAACAGATTAAAGGGTAGAAACCACATGACCATCTCAACAGATGCAGAAAAAGCTTCTGACAAAATTCAACACCCATTTATGATTTAAAAACTCTCCAGAAAGTGGGCATGGAGGGAACCTACCTCAACATAATAAAGGCCATATACAACAAACCCACAGCAGACATCATTCTCAGTGGTGAAAAACAAAGCATTTCCTCTACAATCAGGAAGAGGACAAGGATATGCACTCTCACCACTATTATTCAACATAGTATTGGAAGTCCTAGCCACGGAATCATAGAAGAAAAAGAAAGAAAAGGAATACAAATTGGAAAAGAAGTGAAATTGTCATTGTTTGCAGATGACATGATACTATACATAGATAATCCTAAAGATGCCACCAGAAAACTACTAGAACTAATCAATAAATTTGGTAAGGTTGCAGGATACAAAATTAATGCACAGAAATCTCTTGAATTCCTATACACTAACAACAAAAGATCAGAAAGAGAAATTAAGGTAACAGTCGCATTTACTATTGCAACGAAAAGAATAAAATACCTAGGAATTAACCTACCTAAGGAGACAAAAAGACCTGAACTCAGAAAACGAAGACACTGGTGGGCATTTCCCTCTTTTCCCTTATGTTCTTCTCGTCTTATACCAAAATGACTGCTGTTGCCAAAAACACAACCTGCGAGTTAGAATCTAGTCCAGCATCATCTGTCTCTGGCAACCTGGCCTCCAGCTGCTGCCTGGTTTAGCATCTTTTAATATAGAAACCCTCTTTTCTGTTCTCAAAATCAGTAAATGCTTTGTTTCAAAAGCTTCTTATATTTCTGCTGCAGGTCAGTGGACCTGGCACAGATTTTCTTACCCTGGCCTCATCGTACCTTCCCCGACTTGAGGAAACATTTGGATAACAACAGACAGAGAAAGAAAACCCCCAGTGGGATGTTTTCTCATTGAATACAAGACCCTCGGTTGAAGGTTTTTAGATCCTCTTTTCATCCAGAGGAATCCCCTTTACACCTCACATAGTGGGTAACCAAAACTGAAGTGTACCGGCTTGGGGTATCATAGGGAACAGAAAAGCATTGCTTCCAGTACAGGTCACAGACATGGGACGGGAGAAAGGCTTCGTTGTCTGTCGTCTTATGGAAAGAGGATCTTAGCATAAAAGGCTGCCTCGCTGTGGTTGGTGCATGCCCGTGGTCACTTGCATGGTCACCTTTGGGTTCCATGGTTTGGATGCTGAATGAGCCATTAGGAAATGAAGGCATTTCCCACACCAGCTAGAATAGCCACGCGGTACGATCCTGGGTTCCTGCCAGCAGGAGGAAGTTACGAGATCTTCCCACTGCTTCCCAAGCCCTCTTCTCTTATAGGCATTTCTGGAAAGCCTATTAGAAAAGCAAAGAGAATCCGAATCCAGCTTCCCTCCCCAACCCTACCCCAAGAGTCAAAGTAGATGGTGTTGTGAACATTTATATATATACACACATATGTTTGCTCTGGTTTAGTTTCATATATACAAGTACACGTTTATGTATTGTGCCCTAAATAATAATAACAATACTAGGGAAGGTTTTTCCCAAGCTTCTTGTTCCTTCGTTCTGGCTTACATTGGGGACTGTGTCACTGACCTGGCTTAGTGTTCCGGTCGGGGTTTGGGGAGAGCAGAGTAGCCAGGCACCCTGGGGGAGGTGGGGACCGCAGGGACAAGTGTCTCAGGAAGTGAGCAGTGCACACTCCCAACCCAAGAAAGGCGACTTAGACAAACCAGGGGAGCAGGGCTCTTGCTCAGGAACCCCAGGGGACCGCTTTGCTTTCAGGCCTGTGTTTGCCCCTTCCCCCCACCCCAGGTCTGTTACCACAACTCCCTGGTGTCTCTTGGTGTTTAGTATGTCTGTAGGACAGTGGAATCCTTAGTCTCTCCAGAAAGGGGCCTCAGCATGGACTTGAAGGCGTGACCAGTGAATTAAGGGATTCTGCACCCCACTTTTCCTGGTCCGTTAAGCTTGGGGTAGAGGGCGGCAGGCGGGTCCCCAGGCGTGGTACAGAGGCCAGAGCTGTGCCAGAGTGGTGCGCCTGTCCACCTCCAGGCTTCCTGCCATGAAGCCTTGCGTTTGCCTTTGTTTTTAACCTGTGCTGTTGCGAGTTTTGGTGTGTTTCTTTGTGAGTTTTTATTTAATTGTGTAACTTTGTTTTTCCATTACTGTGAAAGTAAGGTGTTGTACTTTTAATTTTTTTTAACAAATGCTACCATTCTTATTTAAGAGAATAAATTCCAAACAGTCTTAAAAACAAAAAAAAAGACACTAATGAAAGAAATCAAAGATGATACAAACAGATGGGGAGATATACCATGTTCTTGGATTGGAAGAATCAACATTGTGAAAATGACTATACTACCCAAAGCAATCTACAGATTCAGTGCAATCCCTATCAAACTACCAATGGCGTTTTTTTTTCACAGAATTAGAACCAAAAGTTTTATAGTTTGTATAGAAACACAAAAGACCCCTAATAGCCAAAGCAATCTTTAGAAAGAAAAACAGAGCTGGAGCAATCAGGCTCCCTGACTTCAGACTATATTACAAAGCTACAGTAATCAAGACAGTATGGTACTGGCACAAAAACAGAAAGATAGATCAATGGAACAGGATAGAAAGCCCAGAGATAAACCCACGCACATATGGTCACCTAATCTATGACAAAGGAGGCAAGAATATACAGTGGAGAAAAGACAGCCTCTTCAATAAGTGGTGCTGGGAAAACTGGACAGCTACATGGAAAAGAATGAGATTAGAACACTTCCTAACACCATACACAAAAATAAACTCAAAATGGATTAAAGACCTAAATGTAAGCCCAGACATTATAGAACTTTTAGAGGAAAATATAGGAAAAACACTCTTTGACATAAATCACAGCAAGATCTTTTATGACCCACCACCTAGAGTAATGAAAATAGAAACAAAATAAGCAAATGGGACCTAATGATACTTAAAACTTTTGCACAGCAAAGGAAACCGTAAACAAGACAAAAAGGCAACCCTCAGAATGGGAGAAAATATTTGCCAATGAAACAACTGACAGAGGATTAGTCTCCAAAATATACAAACAGCTCATGCAGCTCAATATCAAAAAACAAAAAAAAAAATCAAAAAATGGGCAGAAGACCTAAATAGACATTTCACCAAAGGAGACATACAGATGGCCAAGAGGCACATGAAAAGCTGCTCAACATCACTAATTATTAGAGAAATGCAAATCAAAACTACAATGAGGTATCACCTCACACCAGTCAGAATGGCCATCATCAAAAAATCTACAAACAATAAATGCTGGAGAGGGTGTGGAGAAAAGGAATCCCTCTTGCACTGTTGGTGGGAATGTGAATTGATACAGCCACTGTGAAGAAAAGTCTGGAGGTTCCTTTAAAAACTAAAAATAGAACTACCCTATGACCCAGCAATTCTACTACTGGGCATATACCCTGAGAAAACCACAATGCAAAAAGGCACATGTAACCCAATGTTCATTGTAGCACTATTTGTAAATAACCAGGACATGGAAAAAACCTAAATGTCTATGGACAGATGAATGGATAAAGAAGATGTGGTACATATATACTATGGAATATTACTCAGCCATAAAAAGGAAAAAAATTGGGTCATTTGTAGAGATGTGGATGGACCTAGAGTCTGTCATACGGAGTGAAGTAAGTCAGAGAAAACCCGATATCATATATTAATGAGTGCATGTGGAATCATAGGTAAACCTATTTCCAGGGCAGGAATAGAGACACAGATGTAGAGAACGGACGTGTGGACATGTTGGCGGGGGGAAGGGGAGGATGGAATGAATTGGGAAATTAGGTTTGACATAAATACACTACCATGTGTAAAATAGCTAGCTCATGGGACCCTGCTGCATAGCTCACGGACCTCAGCTCCTTGCTCTGTGTTGACGTAGATGGGTGGGATGAGGGGGTGGGAGGTCCAAGAGGGAGGGGTATATGTATGCATATAGCTGATTCACTTCATTGCATAGCAGAAACTAACACAACATTGTAAAGCAATTATACTCCAATTTAAAAAAAGAAAAGAAAAAAAGGCCCCACATCTGCTACTGGTAGCAGAACTTTTGCAAACACTTGTTTCCACGTATGGAAGACATGCATGTCTTCAGTGTGGGAATGTTTAAATTGTTATAGTATACATCCCCACGTTTCTTTTTAATTCTAAAAGGCCAGGACAGAGTATTTAAACATTTAAATTCAGTTCACTTTAGTAAATATATATATTGAGAATGTAAGTGAAAAGTTTCAAGGCTTTATTCCAATTCTAGGCATTAAGAAAATAAAGTTTTATTTTTGTGTGCTATGTTTAGTGTTGTCTAGCATTTTTATTAGTTATGAGATGTTTAATGCCTACATTAGATCAGCTAATACTCCTACATGTTCACACATTTAAAGGCATTTGAAAGATGGTTATGATTTTATCTTCAGGCTAGCTCTGTAGGAAATTAAGTATATATGTGTATATATGTATATATATGTATATATCTTCTTTTCTCTCTCTAAAGGAAAGAAGGCATCGGTGGATTTTACAAAGGAATTGCCCCCAATTTGATTAGAGTGACTCCAGCCTGCTGTATTACCTTTGTGGTATATGAAAATATCTCACATTTTTTACTTGGCCTTAGAGAAAAGAAAAAGTAAACTAAAAGAAGATAATTCCAGTACATCTGCCCAAGGCAGCCATGTGCTCCTTTGTATTTGAGACATGAAACTCAGAAGAATACTGCACAGCAACATGGCTCATAATTGAACTCGGTCTATAATCATTAGAAGTCACAGAACTGCTAAGCCTTCACAATGTTTTTCTGCTTTTGCTTTCCCCATACGTATGGGACTTGGCTTCCTCTACCTGAAATGGTTGCTAGCAACACAACAGTAAAACTGACACCGAATGGAGAGTTTCACAGATTTTCTCCATTTCATTGTCCAAGTAGAAGCTGACTTGCAGCATTTGCTGAATGGATTTGAAGACCGCTCCTTTTTCTGAACTCGTTTGTCTGTATTGGCTTTAAAATCAACCTCTGTGGGCTTCCCTGGTGGCGCAGTGGTTGAGAGGCCGCTTGCCGATGCAGGGGACACATGTTCGTGCCCCGGTCTGGGAAGATCCCACATGCCGCGGAGCAGCTAGGCCCGTGAGCCATGGCCGCTGAGCCTGCGTGTTCAGAACCTGTGCTTCGCAACGGGAGAGGCCACAACAATGAGAGGCCCGCGTACCGCAAAAAAAAAAAAAATCAACCTCTGTGCAATAGCAAACAAAAACCTTCTTAAAAGATGTCATTGCTGTTTCAAGTGTTTGCTGGGAAAGATGTTGCCCAAATCCTGACCACTTTTGAAACGGGTAAGTTTGGTGGGGAAAAAACTCCACTGTAAATGTGCTTTTGTTTTAATTCATTTGGAATGCAGTTATGTACTTCTCTTAATTTGAGAAGTACCTGATATCTGTTGTCATTCCATCACGAATTTTTTTCCCAGAAGCTCTTTCATCATTTAAAATGTAATCCTGGATCACATTATTATCTTTTGGCATAGGTAGTTAGCGTCTTTTTATAGAATCTGAACGAGGATCCAGCTGTGTCAGCCCTTGCTTAGCATATGTCTATAACTCACTTTACTGGTGTTGCTAGTAGATCACCTTATAGAGATACTAGAATGACTGGGGTACGTTTGTTGACAAACTGTATGGACACGAGAAGCTTTAGCTTTCTACCTCAGATTTCAGATATGTGGGTCCAGATCCCACATAAGTTACCAGTCTACATCGCTTGCTCAAATTCAGGTTTAAATACAAATTCCACTAAAGGCCATTATTGATTTTACTTTTGAGTTACGGTAACTTTTCTATAAATATAAAGGTCTGCCCCAGAAGGGTGCCAGAAGGATACTAACATTTTTATTTACGTAAACATCTATGAATGCTTTTTCCTGTACCATCTATTTCTTATAAATAAAATACTGTGGCTCTCAAAGCCATATTTAAATGGTTCTTTGAAAAGAGGCCCATTTTTTTATATTTTGAAAATGGCTTTGTTTTAAAAATAAAGACAGGTACCTAATTGTATTTACTGTATCTCGTTACATGCAGAGGAGTGCATTATAAATTAAATGTGATGTATTTTCCTCCTTCTGAATAATACTATTATTCATATGAAATCCTGATAGTAGTCCCTGTATGGAAAGCCAAGTTTTACAGTTGATATTTGGAGTTTTAGAGGTAGTGCCATTATTTGAATGCCTCCTGTGTACCCCTAAATTAATAAGGCATAATTCGTGTCCTCTGAGAGCATACAGGCTTGCGGGATGAATAAGCATTAAATAACTACAGTTCTAGGTTAAGAACATGCAAGAAGATTTCTACAAGCGCTGCACGAGTTTTGAGAAGAGAATTCATTCCACTCGATCAACGGTTACAGCACTCCTTCCTGCGCTGTGCCATGTATGTTACCAAGCATTGAGGATATGGCAGTAAATGAGCTACAAAACATTCCTGCCCTCAGGGAATTTTCATTTTAGTGTGAAGTGACAAAACATAAATATGCATAATATAATTTCAAATATTAAATGCTAGAAGTAAAACTAAGGAGTTGGGAATAGTGTTGCTATGCTAGGTAGGACCGTTGGGGTCAGGAAAGGTCTCTGAGGAGGTAGTATTTGAAACATTTTGACATAAGTGAGGAAGCAAGCCACTATGACATGTTGACAAAAATCAGTCAGCCTAAGGAATGGAAACTTATTCGAGCCAAATTTGGATATTACGACCCAGGAAGAGCATCTCAGAAAGCTCTGAGAAGTGAAGTAAAGGCTCAGTTATAGAAGTTTGTTGAGACAGAAGGCTATACCTTTAGATGACGTGTTGTTGACAGTTTACACAATCCAAGTCTAAGCATCATCTTGGCCCCTTACAAGATCAAGAAGGAATACTGTCTTTTAAGGAGTTGTCTTTCTGATGCTAGGAGAGTGTTGCTCTCTATGGTTGAGCAGGTATCTCTGCCAATGGGGAAGGTTTGGCCCATGCATAATGCAGATACACAATGTACAGTAGTGGGGAGAGAGGCCACCAAAGGGCAGGGAAAAGTTTAAGTTTTTCTTGTCTTGCCATAAAATATGAACTTTAATGATCAATGGGGGGAAACTGTGAAATAACCTTTCAGTAGAAAGTGTTAGGTGATCAAATATTTGGTCCCTCAAAACAAGGGTGGCTGCTTGCCTGTCCCTTGATGCTTGGCCTTAACGGCCTGATTCTCTCCTTTCGGGGGAGTTGTACTAGCAGGATGTTTGGCAAGGACTGACATTCAGTTCTAAGTTGTCCAGTAAGACTTAAGCCAATTTTCCTCACATGTGTGTGGGGTATGTCCATTATTTTATATAGAACTACAGATGTGATCTATAGTTTCAAGTCATTTAGACATTATCTTAGTACGAGTAGGTGACACAGCATGAAAGGCAGGAAAGTATCAACTTATAAGTTCCACAAACTAAATTGGTAGTAGTAGCAATATCATGAGCAAAGATTTAAGCCAAAATCCTCCTGAACAAAACCATTTTCCTAGTATTTCCCCTAAACTAGGAAGAGGATTGTTCAGAGCAGAAATCTGACACTTCATGGGTCATAAGATGAGTAAACAAATATCATGGCTAAATGGTCATGCCATTTGGAAAACTGATAGTAACCAGAGTACTCACATTACAGATTGACACGGGCTGTTTCCACGGTAGCCATAGGTGACCTTGAGCCCAAGGGAAACCAATTTTTTATCTTCTTAACCAACCTGGGGAGAGCCAAGGTCATAAACTTGTTCAGTAAATCCATTGGGTCCTGTTAGGAGCTACCCAATATTCAACATCTAATAAAAAAGGAGTATTATGGCCAGGTTCAGAACATGCACCGTTAATTGCCCAGGTAAGAGGGTATCACTTAGTGATATTGGTGGCAATGTTAGCTTGCATGGTGCTAGAGTTTCGTTTGAAATAAAATTTCTAAGAACCATCCAGTTAGAGCTTTGGAGAGGAGAGATCCACTAAGGCAACCTGGGAGTACTGGTAATTGGCCACAAACCCAGCAATTGGATTGATTTTTTTTTGAAACTTGCATGGGATTGAGCCCAAGAAGTACATTTGGTTCATTTGCAAAAGCGTGAGCAATTGTCAAAGTAATCAGTATACAGACCTGCTCTGTCATCTTGGGTCAGCTGTCTACTTCTGATGTAATATTCTCATCCTGGTCTGGTAGTGCTGGTCTTAGTCTAAGTCAGGTGTCAGAAATGGGAGTTGCAGTTCATTCAGTTGTAGAGGTCTGATAAGGTCCCTTCCGAAGTGGCCCAAAAGAGTCCTTTATCTGATGTCTTTTCCAATATGCATAACCTGGTTGCAGGTCATGATGCATCTTGATCTTCTTCCAAAGTTAGATTACTGTGATAAACTTCAGAAACAGTGTCTTTTTAATGACTAAACTTAACAAGGAGTTATCTGGGAAGTGAGTCTGCGCCAGTAAATACAGACATCAATTAACAAAACTAGAATTCTGTAGTCACTGAAACAATCTTTTTCTCTCTAAAATACCCTCATTTCTACCAAATATAGCCAAATTAAGACTTATTTGTTTGCAAAGTAAGTCTGGGTAATTGACCACATAGACTTTTAAATTGGCTGTGCTGGAACTTTTCATAAAGAATCTCAGATTGAACTTTAAAAACCTCAGGGAGGGCTTCCCTGGTGGCGCAGTGGTTGAGAGTCCGCCTGCCGATGCAGGGGACACGGGTTCGTGCCCCGGTCCGGGAAGATCCCACATGCCACGGAGCGGCTGGGCCCGTGAGCCATGGCCGCTGAGCCTGCGCGTCCGGAGCCTGTGCTCCGCAACGGGACAGGCCACAGCAGTGACAGGCCCGCGTACCGCAAAAAAAAAAAAAAAAAAAAAAAACCTCAGGGATAGGAAACCCATACCAAAGGTATGTCATAGATTCAACCTGTGATATCTATAGATTTGGGTGATGGCTTTAGGCGAATTCCTCTCTTCTCGAGGTCCCCAAAATACAGTGAGGTTCCTGTACCTTTTAGGAGGTGGCCTTCCTTACAGGCCTGATAAAGTTGCTGGGAGCCTAAGTGGTTCCAAATTCTGGAGGCATCTGGTAGAGAGAAAAGATAAGGTTTCAGTTCTACTTACAGAGGTATATTTTAAAGGTTTCCTTATATCTGGAAAACAGATTAAAACCCAGCAATATTTCAGACAAAAACCAAAAATTATAACCATAGTCTGTTCACTAGTCTGTGACTAGTCCTTGATCTCAGTAACAGTTACACGAAGCCATCCAGTTTATTAGAATTCTAAGTTCTTACCCAGTTCAGCAGTATGATGTGCAAATTATCAGAAATCTGTTCACGGCAAAAAGTACTTTCTGTGGATCTTCTTGAAGATGAAGCATTTTGCAAAAAGAGTACAATAATAACTGCCTATAAACGTCAAAAGACTTAAAAAGTCAAGGTTAAAGACCTGATTATAATGCAATTGGAAAACTTGGTTACTGCTGTGACACACAACAATTTAAGATAATTACTAAAATTATGACTGATATAATTTTTACCAGGACCTACCAGAATTTTAGGAGTTCCATATAATTTCTAGAATATGTATGTTGGTAACATTTACCCATAGGGTACAATCTAAGAAGTTTTATCACCACCTATTTGACAGTGCTTCCCATGTAATTTAACATACCAAAGAAGCCTAAGTAGTTTAATATTCCTCTCTCTGAGATGGAGAGAAAACAAATATTTTGAGGTATTCTAGGGACCCTTTGGAAAACTTCAAAATTAGCTAGAGGTCAAATGAGCTTCATTTAGGATTTTATCTTTGGGAAGGTTGTCAAAAATATCAAGAAGTTTTACAACACTTGGTCAAATAGAATCACAGGTCACTGTGAAACAATACCCATTCACTTAACTAAAGTGACAATAGAAGATCTCACTGGCAAATACAGATCACTTCAACACAAAGAAACTCACAATCTATTATCAAAAACAGTTCAATATTTTAAGAAAACTTTGTCCTTTCAGAGAACCAAATTCAGGTTTTGTACCACTTTACTTTTTTTTTTTTTTGCGGTACGCGGGCCTCTCACTGTTGTGGCTTCTCCCGTTGCGGAGCACAGGCTCCGGACGCGCAGGCTCAGCGGCCATGGCTCACGGGCCCAGCCGCTCCGCGGCATGTGGGATCTTCCCGGACGGGGGCACGAACCCGCGTCCCCTGCAACGGCAGGCGGACTTCCAACCACTGCGCCACCAGGGAAGCCCTGTACCACTTTACTTTTAAAATTCACTTTCTTAATTAAGTTCAATCTTATCTAATTTAGGCCAATCCTGATCATGTACAAAACTCTCAGTGTTCCCTTGCCACAAACATTTGACAACTTTATGTATCCATTTAGAAACAACCAGCTCTAGGACAAAATGACCTTTTTTTTAACAAAATGTATTTTCATTCCTCTTTTTTTGTCTGAAAACACACATCCTACTTTCCTTGCATACTGAAATGTTTCCCTTATAATGCTTAACCTTAGAATCTTAATCTCTAGCAAAAACCAAGAAGCAAGTAAACTGTCATACCAGCATTTCCTGATTGACAATTATGAACGTATTTTATAACCGCTAGAAACATACACCTTCTTAAAGAATTTCTTTCTTCAGTGTGATACAAGACATGTATCTAATAAACAGCTTCAGTTTCTCTTAAGACAAAAGTAGGTAAGCTTAAGCCTGCCCAGCAATTAATGTTCTAGTATTTTATCCTACTTGTAATGACCCAGATAGTGAAGAAATTCTCGTAGTTTAACTTAGTTTTGTTTCAGGTTACCAAAATCTGGAGATATTATCCTTAAAGTAGACATTCCCAAAACAGTTATTCCTAAAGAGTTTACCTAAAGCTCTTATCTCATTTACTTCTACTTTATTTACTTAAAACGTTTTCATACCATTATTTTTCTTGCTGACAAACTTTAACAGTAATAAGGTCTTATTTGATTTCTAGTAAAACTAGGTACAGTAAAAGTATTATATTTAATATTGATGACTCAGACAGGAAAGGGGCAGGGCACAACCTTTAAAAGAATTGTAAGGCCAACTGGCCCGAGGCAGGCGAACGCAATCAGACTCACAGGTTGCATCAGACTGAAACTTTCCGTACCACCCAGTTCCAGAAACTGACCTGGAGACTTTCCACCCGGCCCAGCCTTCCCGCCTATCGAGGGGCGGGACTAACGGTCCCCCAGGATACCCGAAAAGACCACCAAATAAGGAATACCCTGCGCCCTCCCGGATTCACCACACCCCTTTCCCTTCTTCCCCTGTAAATTCTGCCCAAACCCTCGCCCGGGCGGACTTCTCTGGCCCCTTTCTCTCGGACCAGTGAACCTCGCCCGGGGGCGCTCCCAAATAAAGCTTGTTTAAGCTCTCCCCCGTTTCTTGGTGCCGTTCCTTACATTTGGTGCCGAAACCCGGGAGGGGTACCAAGCCCCGCGGGTTACCGCGCGGGCCGCTCCTCCCCTTCCCCAGGAGACAACCAGGGAACCTCTACTCATCCACCCGATCCGGCAGAAAACGGGGTAAGTCCCCTTCCCTTGTTCCCTCCGACCCCCAGAGTCCCTGCCCACCGGACTCCCTGTCCTTAATCGCGGCCACGTAAGGGATTCCTCCGTCCTCTCTCCGGGCCTCGGGCAACTGTGGAGACGTCCCAATCGCCTGACCGCCCTCCGACCTGCCGTGAATTGGAGACTGAGACCAGGGACGCCTCTCTCCCTCTCCATTCACTCAGGGACAGACTGGGGGTCATGGGAACCTCACAATCGAAACCAGATCCTAAGACGCCCCTGGGGTGTCTCCTAGCCAATTTTACAGCCCTCGGTTTCTCCCAAGATCTCCGTAGCCGACGCCTTATCCTCTAGACAGTCAATCCAAATGGCCTCCTGAAGGAACTTTCGATTTTAACATCCTCCGTGATCTAGATAATTACTGCCGCAGGACGGGCAAATAAATGGTCTGAGGTCCCCTATGTCCAGGCCTTCTGGTATTTACGCTCCCGCCCTTCCCTGTACATCTCCTACACCCAAGCCCCTAATTTCCTTTGACGATGACCCCTCTCCACTAGCCGACCCACCCGAATCTCTCGCCTCTCCCCCCTCCAGAACTCCTCTCCATCCTCCACCCTACCCTGAAGCGGTCCCTCCTCCTCCCGAACCCGCTCCGGCCCCTCCAACCGCTCCCCCGCCTCCCTCAACGGTTTCTCCTCCCACGCCCCTTGCTTCGCCAATTAGTGCACATACACGCGCTCACGACTCCCAAGATGCAAATCTCCTCTGCCCTCTGAGGGAGGTAGCAGGAGCTGAAGGACTGGTCAGAGTCCATGTCCCTTTCTCTCTCCAGGACCTCTCTCAAATTGAAAAGCGATTAGGCTCCTTTTCTGCCGACTCTTCCCGCTACATCAAAGAATTTCGCTACCTCTCTCAAGCTTACGATCTAACCTGGCACGATATCTTTGTGATCCTATCTTCTACTCTGACCCCTGACGAGAGGGAAAGAATTCAAACTGCTGCCCGAAACCACGCAGATCAGGTTCACCTTACCGACAACTCCATGCCTGTCGGAGCGACTGCCGTACCCGGCACCGATCCAGGCTGGACTTATCAGGATGGCCAAGATGGCCGTCGTAAACGCGACCTCATGATCCAGTGCCTCCTGGCTGGCATGCAGGCCGCCGCTCATAAGGTAGTCAATTTTGAAAAACTAAAAGAGATAACCCAAGAACCTAACGAAAATCCAGCTATCTTTCTCAATCGCCTTACAGAGGCCTTAACTCTCTACACCCGGCTGGACCCCGACACCCCGGCAGGGGCAGCGGTCCTAGCCACCCATTTTATTACCCAGTCAGCCCCGGACATCCGAAAGAAATTAAAACGGGCAGAAGACGGCCCTCAGACCCCTATTCGAGATCTGGTAAAGATGACCTTTAAAGTCTATAACGGCCGTGAGGATTTGGCAGAATCCAGCCGACAGGCTCGGATGCACCAGAAGGTAGCCCTCCAAGCCCAAGCTCTTGTAGCCGCCCTAAGGCCGGCCATCTCCCATGGATCACAGCATCCACGGGGTCCGCAAAAGGCAACCCCGCCGGGGGCCTGCTTCAAATGCGGAAAAGAAGGCCGCTGGGCTCGCCAATGTCCCAATCCCCGACCTCCTTCTAAGCCCTGTCCCAGCTGCGGGCTAACGGGCCACTGGAAGAGTGACTGCCCTACGACTGGCCCTCCCTCAGCGTCTCCACGCGGGGGGCAGGCCGACCCAACGGCATTACCACTCGAACTGCTGGGATTGGCTGACGACTGACGGCGCCTGGACTCGAAGACCCCCATCACCCTCGCCGAGCCCAGGGTAACGCTACAGGTAGCGGGTAAGTCCATCTCATTTCTGGTGGACACGGGGGCTACCTATTCGGTCCTGCCTACCTACTCCGGGCCAGTTTCTCCTTCCCAGATCTCGGTCATGGGTATTGATGGCAAACCGTCCTTCGGACTCCAGACCAGCCCCCTCTCATGTTACATCGAGAGGCTCCCTTTCACTCATTCTTTCTTAGTCATACCGTCCTGCCCGGTTCCTCTGCTAGGTCGTGATGTTCTCTTCCAATTAGGGGCCTCTCTCCAACTGGCCAGGCTTGATCCTAAGGCCCCCTCCTCTCAACTCCTGCTCCCCCTCCTCGGTCTGGTAGCAGAACCCCCTCCCTCCTCTTTCCCTCCTCCCATCTCCCCCAACCTGATAGACCCCCAGGCCTGGGATACATCAAAGCCCATAATAGCAACCCACCATTCTCCCGCCCTCATCCGCCTGAAGGACCCCTCCAAATTTCCATCAGGGCCCCAATTTCCCATCTCTGAGACTCACCTTAGGGACCTACAACCTATTATCACCAGACTCCTAAACCAGGGACTTCTTATCCCCACTGACTCTCCCTGCAACACCCCCATCCTAGCTGTCCGCAAGGCCTCTGGGGATTATCGCCTGGTCCAGGACCTGCGACTAATCAATGAGGCCATAATTCCTCTCCACCCAGTAGTACCAAACCCATACACCTTGCTCTCCCATATCCCCCCATCCACAACCCACTTTACGGTTCTGGATCTCAAAGATGCCTTTTTCACTATCCCCCTACATCCCGACTCCTATTTCCTCTTTGCCTTTACCTGGACAGATCCGGATACTCATACTTCCAGTCAGCTCACCTGGACAGTTCTTCCCCAGGGCTTCCGCGACAGTCCTCGCCTCTTCGGTCAGGCGCTGGCACGGGACCTCACTTCCTGCTCCCTTACCCCCAGCACACTCCTCCAATATGTAGATGACCTCCTCCTCTGTAGCCCATCTCTCAGCCTCTCAAGACAACATACTGCAGATCTCCTCAATTACCTTGGCTCTCGCGGTTATCAGGTCTCCCCAGCCAAGGCTCAGTTATCTGTATCTTCTGTAACCTACCTGGGGCTCCACCTTACCCCTACCGCAAAAGGTCTAACAGCCGATCGCACCCCGATTATCTGTGAACTCCAGCCTCCGGAAACAGCGGAACAAATTCTCTCCTTTTTGGGCCTTATAGGATTTTTCCAACACTGGATCCCTAACTTTGCTCTCCTCACTAAACCCTTATATCTAGCCTCTAAAGAAACCCCTCAAGGACCCCTCACCTCTCCTTCTGCCGTTCGACAGGCCTTTCTCACCCTCCGTAAGGGATATACATCACAATCTGATACTTATATTTGAGTTCTACAGGAACTCGGCCCCCACCTAGGTGGAGGATGGAATGATGATGTTGACCTTTTCTGACCCTCATGACTTCAATCAACTAAAGTTTGGACACTGTCATCCTTTGCCCCAGTTCTGTGCTGAATTCTCTCCTGCTCAAGCCCCTTCATGAAGCTTAAAACTTCCCCAGTTTTGCTGTTTGAGGAGACAGTGAAACTGAGCAGGACCCTGTGGGGCTCCTGTGCCCAGGAGCCTTTCTGTTCAGCCTCCTTGACCTTCCCTGAGTCCCAAAGGGCAGGTTCAAACAGTTGCTAATTAGGGAAGGGAGGGGATGCAGAGACAAGGGAGGATCAGCTGAGAAACAATAGTGCAGCCTTGGAGCAGGGTCCTGGTTCCACCTCAAGGGATACACATAGCAATATCTTTGAGCTCTTTACAGAAAGAAAACCCCCAACAAACGGAAGGTGGAACCCCTGGATGAAGCATTCTTCAGAGAAGATCAGGAGACCACCTGAGGCCCTGCACACACCCTGATCCTTATGAGCAGCGCCACCCTTGAACCATTGCTATCAAACTCCTCACCAAACTCCCCTGGGTTGGGCCACACAGTTTCAAGGGTGGGAGCCCACTGTGTCCCCCTTCGCCTGGCAAAGCAATAAAATTATTCTTTTCTACTTCACCCAAAACCGTCTCCGGGATTCAATTCAGCGCTGGTGCACAGAGGCCGAGTTTTCGGCATCAACACTGCTTTGGAAAAGACCTCTGGTGTTCTGCTTACTTGATGAAAGTAATAAATCCTTCCTTCTCTCGCTTTTTTTTGTTTTGTTTTTTGCGGTACATAGGCCTCTTACTGTTGTGGCCTCTCCCGTTGCGGAGCATAGGCTCCAGACGCACAGGCTCAGCGGCCGTGGCTCACAGGCCCAGCCGCTCCGCGGCATGTGGGATCTTCCCGGACCGGGGCACGAACCCATGTCCCCTGCATCGGCAGGCGGACTCTCAACCACTGCGCCACCAGGGAAGCCCACCTTCTCTCGCTTTTTATCTTGGTTGTGTCTTTTGGCTTGACACAGGTAACGACCATATTGAGATATCACTTCACACTTACTAAAACAGCTAAAATAAAAATGGGTGACAATACCAAATGATGGCAAGGATGTGGAGAAAGTGAATCTCTCTTACATTGCTGGTGGGAATGTAAAATGGTATACCCGCTGGAAAGCAGCTTGGCAAACTTACTTTAGTTAAAAAAACTAAACATGCAACTAAAATATGACCCAGCAATTGCAATCCTGGACATTTAGTTCAGAAAAATGGAAACCCACGATCACACAAAAACCTATGTGTGACTGTGCATCAAAGCTTTATTTGTAATACTAAAAACTGGAAACTAAACTAAACTAAAATACTAAAAACTGGAAACAACTAAAACGTCCTTCAGTGGGTGACTGGTTAAACAAATGTGACACATCGTTTCCATGGAACTTCACTCATCAATGAAAAGAATGAACTATTGATATATACGACAACATGGATGGACCTCAGAGCATTACACTGAGTGAAAAAAAGCCAATCTCAAAAGGTCACATACTGTATGATTCCGATTAAATAACATTGTCAAATGCCATCATAGAGATGGAGAGCAGATTAACGGTTGCCGAGGTTTAGGAGTGTTGGGAGGGAGAGTTTTGAGTGCGTGTAGTGTAAGTAACTGACAATTACACAGCTTTTTTGATTGTAAAATGTACGCGTCTGACATTAAGCTTTCGATTGCTGCGGCATCTACTTCAAAGTCATTCATCTTGAGCAAACACACTGCTTATTACACAAGCAGTTAAGGAGCCAGGCTGCCCCAACCATGAAGTTCCCCTTTTGGAAACCCCTGGCTGACCTCAACAACTGACCATTTGAGTGAGCGACCCCGTTTTCCCTTCCCACACTTTAATTCCGAAAAGAGTAAACCTGAGAAACCCTAGGCAACCCATCCTCGAGCCCAGTAAAGGCAGAACCCCAGGTCCGTACTCTCTTTCTCTCTCTCTCTCTCTCTCCCTGTGACCTTGCTGTGTGGCCCCAGACATGCCGTGTGCCTTCCAGGACTTGTGGGTAATAAACCTTGTTTTTACAAAGTTCCCTGATGGTTGTTGACAAGGTGTGTCTTGTAATCATAATAAGAACCACAAGGGCCGGTCCAGCCACGACACTGGTTCCAAAAGGGGAAACGTCTGAGGGGGCTTGTCCAGAACATTATAGCCTTGGCATTTCTAGCCCACAGCATCACTACCTGTAGGCTGAGAGGTACACAAAACGGCATGATTTTCAGGGGTATTTGTGGTGATGGAACAGTTCTGTCTCTTGATTGCAGTAGTGCTTACGTGAATTTTTACGTGATAAAATAAAAAGTGCACACACATGTACTGTAGCAATATCAATTTCCTGGTTTTGCTACTGTTACTGTCGTTAGGTAAGGTATAAAATGTTTGCAACTTCCTGTGAGTCTATAAGTATTACAACATAAAATGTTAAACAGATATACTATGTAAACTACACTACAATAAAGTTAATTTTTAAGTGATCTTTTAATTGTTTGGCAAAATGCAGCGTAACAGCCTGAATTCATGCTTTGGAGCCAGGAAGAATTGTGCTGTACCCATTATTTTCTTGTTTAATCTCGGAGTAATGTCTTAACCTCTCTGAGTATCCGTTTCATCACGTGTAAAATAGATATAATACTACCCATATTACAAGGTTGTTGTGAGGTGAAGAAATTTATATAGAATGTTTAGTTCACGTTCAGTATTCCACAGATTTTAGTTTTCTTTATCTTTTCCTTTATCCCATTATGAGATTTATTACCTAAAAGAACTCAAAAATCATTAAAACATCTGTCAGGTTTCTCTATTTTAGCGGTTAGAAATATAGTCATAGCGTTGGGACTCGCCCAGCCCTTACCTTTCCTTCAGGAATTCTATGCCCAATAAATTCACCCAACACAGGAATTGTGGTTTACCAGGGAACAATGCTAAGAGTTACCACCAGGTGGCAGACCATCCTCTCTACTGAAAGATCAATTTGGTCACCAGAGGTGATGATAACCCGCTATATTTCCACTATGAAGTCTTGTTGTATTTACTGCTGTGAAGAATTTCTGGAACAGCCCAATTTCTCCAGATTTTCTGGCCCTGAGATTTTGAATATGATCCAACCCTGTACTCAGTTAAACTTGGTTCAACAGTATATCAAATATTTATCAAGCTCACATGACAGATAACTGTGCGAAGGGCTGAGGGACCAGAGCCGTAGGCTGTATGGCACTGTTGCTTTTAGATTGTGTGTGTGTGTGTGTGTGTGTGTGTGTGTGTGTGTGTTTATTGCAAGGTGCTTTTCCATCAAATCCTCCTATATAAATCACACAAGGTATTGCAAAAAGCATTTATTCTACTTTGCACCCAAACTGCTGTGGCCTGGGACAAGGTAGAAAGAATAAGACCAAGTGGGCGAAAGTGATTCAGTTGGATTTCAAACCAACTACTGTACCTTCTCAAAATATCTGGGGTCGTAAGGTAGACAATCTGTCCCAGTTTTCCAGGACTTTCCCAGCTTTAGATCTGAAAATCCCACATCCCATGAAAGCCCTCAGTTCCAGGCAAAATGGAACGGGGTAGACAAGTGCGCACAGCCTGTACCTCAGTAATGGATACGCTGCAGTGACTGTGACGGGTTTTCAAGGGAAACAAGGCTCAGGGCTCTGTGGACAATTGCCTCTGTGGCTAGTGTGTTTGATCTCGCAGGGAACCAGAGCTGGAGCAGACAGGCATCCCGTGATGATGACTCACAGCACCTGAGAACGGCAGCACCTGGGGAGGGCGGGCAGCAACCATCCAGCCACCCTCAGGAGAACCTAAGTCTAGTCCGGGTGAATCACGAGGCACTGTCACCAGCGTCATCCCTTCCTCTAACCTCAGTGGGATGCAGTCATTTCCTGTGTCATACTTAGGCTCTGATAGAACAAATACAGGTGTTTATAAAGATAAGTCTTCCTTTGTCTACTCTTTGGTTAGCCTGAAGTAACGTTTGTATATGAAATGAAAGATAAATGACCGAATCCTCTTTTTTTATAGGTCACTGTCGCTTTCAACATGGTCCTAATTGACAATGCCCCATCCTGATACTTTTACCCTTGTATTTGGTCACCAATATATTTGCATTTCTCCCTCACTCAACTGCAAGCTTCCTGGGGGTAAGAGTGGTATCAATCATCCCCAGAGATTCTAGTTCTCTACCTGACATATAATTGATAGCCAAGACTGTTTGTTGAATGAGTGAATGACTGTATTCTAGTCCAGGATTTTGTCTGTGTTTTTACCTTTATGCTGCTACCTCAGATACCTTCCAAGTGGGACTTCTCTCGTACTTCTCTGACCTTGAATTAGAGATAGAATGGAGCCTTCTTTTTTTTTTTAAAGATCCGTTTTTTTAAAAATTTATTTATTTTACTTATTTATTTTTGGCTGCGTTGGGTCTTCGTTGCTGCACGCGGGCTTTCTCTAGTTGTGGCAAGCGGGGGCTACTCTTCATTGTGGTGCGTGGGCTTCTCATTGCGGTGGCTTCTCTTGTTGCAGAGCACAGGCTCTAGGCCTGCAAGCTTCAGTAGTCGTGGCACGCAGCTCAGTAGTTACGGCTCGCGGGCTCTAGAACACAGGCTCAGTAGTTGTGGCGCACAGGCTTAGTTGCTCCGTGGCATGTGGGATCTTCCTGGACCAGGGATCGAACCCGTGTCCCCTGCATTGGCAGGAGGATTCCTAACCAGTGCACCACCAGGGAAGCCCTGGAGCCTTCTTAATAAAACCAAAACCCAGGTTCCAAACTGGATATAGACCAAGAATCTCCATGTGAAGTGCAGGCAGCTGGGCCCTGAGGTTGCACCCTTGTTCAGACTCCTTGGTCTTTTTCCTCGCTTGCCCAGCTGTGAAAAAACTCTTCCTATTAGACCTTCTGAAAGAGCTGTGAGCAAACAATCCCTACTTCAAGAAGGAGTGGGCAATGATATCAATACTTAAGTACGAGGGCTCATTTTTTTAACTTATGTAAAAAAAAAAAAGCTTGTAGATCTCTACTAGTTAGCAGTTGTTTTTTCCAGTATTTGTGAACCAAATGAAACTCACAATGAAATATCTGCTATAAATTCTTCAGTGATTTTAAATATCTTTGAATTTTATTAAAGATGCCATTTCTACATTTATTGGATTGTCATATGTGTGTGATACATTGTTTATTCTACCTACAGCCAAAGGCTTGGTGATGGCATGGGTTTTCAGAAGTCTGGCAGTAATTCCTTGGTTCCTAAGGTTGGGGTCAACATGTGAAGAAAGAGGAGGTAGCTTGGATCCAAGTTACAGCTTGACCCCAAACTCAAGAGACTCCCCCATTCACATAGGATCCTGGGAAAATAAGGGAGTTTCCCCTTCTTAATCTCTTAATGCTTCCTTCGTTGATACCAGTTATGAGTCTCCCCACCCTTCTAGAAAGATGTTCCTTCAGGATCCCCCAAAGAAACATTTGATACCTCCAGGAGTTCTTAAGGGCTAGATGCCAGTTCAAAGGTCTTTGACTTTGAAAAACAAGAAACAAAAGGTGGGGGACTTTCACATATAGGGGAAGTCCATGTCCTTACAAGGATCCTGGATACCCATCGGGCCTGTCCATGGACGTCCTATGGCTCCGCCACTCGTCTCCTGCATCTGTTTTGACCCCACTTTGCCTGTGTTCCAGATGTTACCCTTGGCTCATTCAGTGTTACTGGTTTGCTATCTCTTATTATAATTTGGATACCTGGTGTCTGGGTCAAGGTGTAAGCTCAAAGAACAGAACTGGCTTATGCAAAAAGGATTTAATTTGGAATATTTTAAAGCCTACAGCATTGTTACAAGGCTTGAAGGCTCAGGGTCTAGAAGGTTGGACTTTCAGGAACAGCTCCCAAATCCATGCTGAGGAAATGGACCACCAGAGACTCTGCCGCGTTGGTAGCCTTCCTCGCCCCCCTGCTCTAGAACACTTGCTACCATCCACAGAGCAAGATGGGTGCCTCTTATCTTGTCACCTCTCCCACTTAACTCAGTCCTGAGTTCAAATGTCACCTGAGTACTTAGGATCAGAGGAATGGGAATCAGATTCAGAGCCGTAGATGCAATGGGAAATGTGGTTTTTAGGTTTCTTGTCTCTACCATACAGGAAGGCACCCTAGAAGAGGCTGGAACTGTTGGGGAGGGACACAATTCACAGTACCCCCTGCACCTGGCCACACTTCATCTTGGCTTTTACCCCCATTGGAAATCTGATATCCCACCCAGATTCTCTGGGACCTTGTTTTATTTGTTTGTTTGTTTGTTATTTATTTGGTTGTGCCGGGTCTTAGTTGCAGCAGGTGGGCTTCTTACTTGCTGTTCGCTGGCTCCTTAGTTGCGGCATGCAGGCTCCTTAGTTGTGGCATGTGAACTATGGTTGCAGCATGCATGTGGGATCTAGTTCCCTGACCACGGATCGAACCCAGGCCCCCTGCATTGGGAGCACAGAGTCTTATCCACTGAGCCAGCAGGGAAGTCCCTGGGACCTTGTAAATCTAATGTGAGCTATGGACCAACATAATCAGCACCGCCTGTGAGCTTTTAGAAATGCAGACTCTCAGGTCTCACCCCTACTTAATTAGAATCTACATTTTAACAAGGTCCCTAGGTGGTTTGTATGAATATTAGAGCTTGAGAAGGACTGGTCAGACACTGGTTCTCAAATTTGACTTCATGTTGGAATTACGGAGGAAGATTTAAAAACTACCAGTGCCTGGGGTGCGGGAGGGCTGGATTGGGAGTTTGGGATTAGCAGTTGCAAACTATTATATACAGAATGGATAAACAACAGGTCCTACTGGCTAGCACAGGGAACCATATTCAATATCCTGTGATAAATCATAATGGAAAAGAATAGGAAAAAGAATGTGTGTGTATATATATATATATGTATGTATAGAATGTGTGTATATATGTGTATAGAATGTGTGTATATATGTATAGAATGTGTATATGTATAGAATGTGTAAATATATGTATACACATATATAACTGCTGTACGTTACATATGAATGTTGCTAAGAGAGTAAACCCTAAATTCTCATCACAAGGAAAAGGAGGTGTTTTCTACTTCTTTAATTTTGTCTCTTTATGAGATGATGGGTGTTCACTAAACTTACTGCTATCATCATTTCAAAATGTATGTAAGTCAAATCATGATGCTGTATTCCTAAACTTTCACAGTGCTATCTGTGAATTCTCTCTTAATAAAGCTAGAAGAAAAAAAGTGGTGTTCTGGGTTACAGGGTACATACATCAATACAGTGTCTTCTCCAGAAATGTTTGTACAACTGGTATTTCATTGAGAGCTGGACAGATCCCACCTGAAAAGACTTGAAGATGAACCACGTAAGTGAACAATGTTGTTCATTTCCCAAAGTGTATCTACACCGCCCCTCCCCCACCTCCCTGGCATTAACCTCACCGTGGCCTTCTTTAGTCTATAGTGAGACCATTTTAAGTTAGATGATATAAGATTTAAGTGGTCCCACCCTCCTTAATTCCCTGTATCTACACTGTTAGTAACCAGAATTAGAAAAGTTAACATTTCACAATGGATCTATGATGCCTGAGCTAGTTCACTGTGTAAAATAAACAAGCAATTATCAAAATCAGTTTGGGTGACGTCACCAGGCACTATTTAGTGACAGAGGCCTGGCTTCCAAAAAAGTTCTAACATTGGCATCTCTGAAGAGGAAAGACTGAAAGAAAAAAAATGCAAGAAATAAAAAGAGAAAGAAAAGAAAAGGGTAAGGTTTTAGAATGGGAAGCGAGAAGTGAATTTTAGAGAATATTTAGTAGATTAAATCATAAAACCTCACCCCCAAAAATAGTTTGAATGGGGCTTCCCTGGTGGCGCACTGGCTGAGAGTCCGCCTGCCGATGCAGGGGACACGGGTTCGTGCCCCGGTCCGGGAGGATCCTGCATGCCACGGAGCGGCTGGCCCCGTGAGCCATGGCCGCTGAGCCTGCGCGTCCGGAGCCTGTGCTCCGCAACCTGTGCTCCGCAACGGGAGAGGCCACAACAGTGAGAGGTCCGCGTACCGCAAAAAAAAAAAAAAAATAGCTTGAATGAATCCGAGGTTAACAATCTAGGTAGGTCTAACCAAATCACTATGGCTGAAAATATTCTCTGTCACATTGGGACCCACAGAGCATCACACATGTTCCCTGGCTGTGTATGGCCTATTTTTTCCCATTATACATTGATGTCCCCAAAATCTCCTGTCATGCCCTGATCTCAGTTTTTTGAACATCAAGGCTGTTGGATGGTGTGGTTGTCTTCCTTTATTGTCTGGTAGTGAGAAACTTACTTTCCATTTCCATGTTGTCATTCTATTGAGTTTTTAAATAAATAAACATAAAGCTTTCAGTGTTTGAAGAATGAAGAAACTCTTTGGAAAAGGGGTTTTAATACAAAATTACAACAGATCATGCAAACCAAAGCTGGTTTGATGGGTTGAAGAGAAGGGCTCTGTCTACTTTATACACTACCTCGGCTGTACCTGAGTTAAGAGTTTAGTTGGGGTCTGGCCCCTTGGATGTCAGATGGCAGAGAGGGACAGGCAGCCCGAAAGTCACTGCAAGTGACCCAGGAGCCTGGCAGAGTGAACCCAACTCCACATCACAACTGATTGTGTTGGTTCACTTTGTGTGTCAACTCGGCTACGCCATTGTACCCAGGGTTTTTTTGTTTGTTTGTTTTGTCAAACACCAGTCGAGATATCACAGTGAAGGTATATTTTAGATGAAATTAATATTTAAATCAGTAGACTTTGAATAAAGCAGGTTACCCTCCATAATGCGGGTGGGCCTCATTCAATCAGTTGAAGGCCTTAAGAGAAAAGACTGAGGTCTCCAGAGGAAGAAGGAATTCTGCTTCCAAACTGCCTTTGGACTTGAGACTGCAACATCAAATCTTACCTGGGTCTCCAGCCTGCCATCCTACTCTGAAAATTTCAAACTTAGTTTCCCAAACCACATGAACCAATTCCTTAAAATAACTCTTTCTTGGGCTTCCCTGGTGGCACAGTGGTTGAGAGTCCGCCTGCCGATGCAGGGGACACGGGTTCGTGCCCCGGTCTGGGAAGATCCCACATGCGGCGGAGCGGCTGGGCCCGTGAGCCATGGCCGCTGAGCCTGCGCGTCCGGAGCCTGTGCTCCGCAACGGGAGAGGCCACAGCAGTGAGAGGCCCACGTACTGCAAAAAAAAACAAAACAAAACAGGATGCTAGTGTGTTTAATGCTCTGAGAAGGGGAAAAGGTATAAAAAAGGGGAAAATTATGACCTGGGCACCCTGCAGTTCTCTTAGGAGCAACCCCTCTGAAATGAGCTTCCCTGATGGCCAGAAAGGAGACAAATATGACCAAGAGTCATCTATAAGGTCTCGTGAATGAGGGCAGGCAGCCTGCAGAGCGGGACCATGTGAGTTGGGCGTGGGTCTGAGCATGGTCCCTCTAGCCCTTTTGTTCTCCTAAAAGAGAGGAAAAGGAGCTTAACTAGAACCACAAACTGGCCAAGCCTAGGGAGCTCTGGGACTATACCTGTAAACATCCCAGGAATATTTGCATGGAAGAATCTCCAGAAACCCAAGATTCCTCTTAAGAGGCGCTGAGCATTGAGTATTTAAAATATTACCATCATGGAACTTTATTTTGAGGTCACTTGCTGTAGGGTTTGAACATGTGAGTTATATTTGCCTGATACTAAATTGGTTGGACAATATTCTGGTACAGATAAAAAAGCTACCTATAGATTCATTGCTGTGAGATGGACTCGAAAAATTGAATCAGTTTCTCATCCATATACTCCCCTTTTTTTTCTCTCCCCCTGGATTAAGCAGAATCCGATCAGTTTCTTGTGACATCTCAGAGACTTTAAAATAATTGTGCTTAATGAACCTCCAGGAGATTCCAGGACTAGAGTGGACTGGCTTTCGGAAACTTATTTATCTATGTGACCCTTTTTTTCAAGAAGCAATTCTTGAGATTAGTGTTTCATGGGACACATGAAATAACTATAAAGTAATCTTGTATAAAAGACGCTTTTCCTATGAATCCCCAGTTTTCTGTTCTTTTTGCTTGCAGAACAAAGCTCTCAGTCTGACATGAGAGGCCCTTCACGCTCTGTCCCCTGCTCTATAGCTGCATCTCCCACAATTTCTGATCAGTGATGCAGCCCAATTCACCACTCCTGGAACCCATCAAGTCCATGCCCATATTTTGTTCACGGAAGAAGGATTTATTTGGTTTGTATGACAAGAAAGGCATATGTACAAAGTCCTATCCTCGTATGTGGGCACAAAGGGCCTTTTGCATTTAAAAAAGAAATAAGTAAGGCTACCAGTTCCGTGAGGCCCTTACAGCTCTGGGAAACGTAATATGAACTAAGAACCAGGCATAAGAGCTGGGGTTTACATTCAAAGGGCTTTTCTGAAAGCTTCTGTCTTCGTGGTTTTGGTTATTTATATGCTTTGGTTTTGCAGAGGACCAATTAGAGTTTCCTCCTTTAACCATCACAGACAAGCAGAAGGAAAAAACAAAGTCTCTGGTGTTACCACAAGCTAAGAAATACACCCAAATGCCTGCAGTGATACCATACCGTAGTCAAGGCTGGACCAGAGTTGAGTAGGCGCCTGTAGACGCCCTTCCACGGCAGAAGTTTGCTGTGCTTGAAAAGTTTCCCTTCAGAGAGAAGATTCGCTCTCCCACCCTGAAAGAACCTTTAGTTGGGGGTTATCTCTGCTCCCCGCTGAGCTGCTTATGGCTGGCTACCTGGTACACATTCAAGTTCATGACGTGCTTGGCCTTTTGACTTAGAGAAAATTCTGAGGAAATGTGGGAGGCCTGAGCTCTGTGTGGAAACCACCCTTCCTGCCTTCTTTTCAGAACTAAGATCAAGAACTTAGTCCCCCCCTTTCTTATGAAAGGGGGACTTCCCTTAACCTTCCCAGTGGTTAAGACTCCGTGCTTCCACTGCAGGGGGCATGGGTGAAGGTTTCGGGGAACTGAGATCCCACATGCCTCTCAGGCAAAAAAAAAAGAAAAAAGGTTTTCTTATGAAAGGGCAGTTTTCCCCCGATTTAGCAAAGAGGGAGATGGTCATCGGAGAGGTGGTCAAAGGGATAGGGTGGAGAGGACAGTCTCCCACCTTACAGCCTCTCTCTGATCTCCACTTTTTAGCTTCTGCCAATTCTACCAAAATAAACTGGCAAAGGAAGCACAGATCCTCCGCGCCCCACCCACTGGCAGCCTGGCCACAGCCCCATCTGCCTTGGGGTTTCAGAAAAACAGATCCATATCTGAGTCACTGTTGGCCTCTCTGAGTGAAACAGGGGCTGGCCTCCAGGGTCAGGTGATTGTCACACTACTGAAAACGTAATCACCGAGCCAATAGGAGGAGTTTATTACAAGCACACGTTCCCTGCTTCTGGAGTTCAAGAGCTGCAAGGAAGCTGCTTTCAAAGTGAAAGGAGGATTCCAGGATGCTGCAGGCTGCTGGGAAAGGAAGAATATGGAAACATCTCCTTACCTCAAAGCACAGCTGCGAGAGAGGAAGCCTGAGTTTCTACAGATGGACAAGAAGAGCAGACTTAGCGGGCTGACAGCCATCCACTTTGCTCAGCCGTTGTTGATCATTTGTCTCAGAATGTGGTTGTGAGGGGAAGGCTGTAAGGTGCGGGGCAGTACTGGCTGTGACTCCTGTTCCTGGGGGCGGGGGGGTCTCTGAACTCAGCACTAAGGGAAGGGTGGAGGCCCCCACGGTCTCAATTCCAGAACAAGTGCAGGAAAACACCACTCTTTCTAGTCATTCATTTAATCATTGGTCATTTCACCAATATTTATCATTTATTTATTATATATATATTTATTTCTTTATTATTTTTGGCCGCGTTGGCTCTTTGTTGCTGTGCACAGCTCTCTCTGGTTGCGGCGAGCAGGGGCTTTGTTGTGGTGTGCAGGCTTCTCATCGCAGCAGCGTCTCTTGTGGAGCACGGGCTCTAGGCACGTGGGCTCAGTAGTTGTGTCACACAGGCTCAGTAGTTGTGGCGCATGGGTTCGTTGCTCCGTGGCATGCGGGATCTTCCCGGACCAGGGCTCGAACCCATGTCCCCTGCACTGGCAGGCGGATTCTTAACCACTGCGGCACCAGGGAAGTCCAGCCAAATACATTTTTAAAAATTTAAAAAAACCCGATGAATAAAGATAACAGCCACCCGTTCTTCAAATCTCAGCATCAAAGCTTTAGAAGGTGAAAGCCAAGAATTACACAACATGTGACAGAGGCATCAAAATTATAATTGAAAGACACATTCTGGTTTCTATTTTTACTTTTTGGCTCTTGAGAGAAAAAAAAGCCTTAGGACTGGAGGCACCCAGAAAAGACATCTTGAAGTTGATCTTTAGCTGCAAATTTATTGTATATTTACCGATATCTAAGGAAGAAAATGTCATTGCTTCCTGGATGAATCACTCTGGCGTTGAATAACTTCCTTAGCTTTCACCTACATCTAGTCTCCTGAGTTTATCTAAGACGCTCTGGTTTGGCGATCAGGAGTGTTATTATTCTACATTTTCACAATTCAACATCACCGTGCAACAACCCTCAACAAGCCATATAAGCCTCTCAAACAGGGGGATTTATGTGAGTCGGTGGGCTCAGGTGAACTGGGGGGACTGAAAACACAACCCTCGTCCACTGGGCCAATGGATGGAACCTTCTTTGTCGTGAGCAGGTAGCAGAGCTCTTGCCTTGAGCTACCATGAGTCACTGCATGTCCTCCTGTCCAGGAATCTTTCGTGTTGTTCATTCTCTGTTTTTACTTTGAAATCTGCTTTTTAATGTCCAGGTATTTATTATTTATTTATTTATTTATTTGTTTGTTTGTTTATTTATTTTAATTGAAGTACAATTGATTTACAATGTTGTGTGAGTTTTGAAATGGAGCAGGACCCTCTGGTCCTTGCCCCCGACGTCCTCAGTCTGCCTTTTGTCTATGGAAAAACTTTAGCCAAAGAATAAGTTTAGTCAGAGAAGTGAGAAAATGCAGAAGCAAAGAAAAGCAAACAGGACAAAATAATAATAGGTTAGTCAGTAAGCAAAGTCAAGGCCCTTTAGTTCCTTCTTAAGGGCTATAGATAATATTCTGAGCCATATCCTCTGAGCTGTCTTACAGATACTAAAACCCCCATCAGGTGGAAGAAGTTAACTACATGATGACCAGACTGTAGCCATGACACAAGCGGCTGCAATTCCGAGAATTGGCCTCAAGGAAATGGGAATAAACCGACCCTGGAACTGAAGATTAACCGTACTTAAAACAATCAAGAGAGGGCTTTCCTGGTGGCGCAGTGGTTGAGAGTCCGCCTGCCGATGCAGGGGACGCGGGTTCGTGCCCCGGTCCGGGAAGATCCCACATGCCGCGGAGCGGCTGGGCCCGTGAGCCATGGCCGCTGAGCCTGCGCGTCCGGAGCCTGTGCTCCGCAGCGGGAGAGGCCACGGCAGTGAGAGGCCCGCATACTGCAAAACAATCAAGAGGATGCTGATCAGACCACCGCGTGGCCAACTTCAAGATGACTGTCAGAGCTGACTGTGCTGTTTCTGCCTGTAGCACCCTGCCTCCATCTATAGAAGCTCTTGCTCCCTGATTGTCGGGTGGGGGGAGGAGTTGGCCTTTGGACAGGAGTCCACCCTCCCCACCCCCTTCCCATGTTGCCAGCATCTAAAATAAAGCAAACCTTCCTTTCCACCAACCTTGCCTCTCTATTGGCTTTTGAGCAGCGAGCAGCCAGACCCAACTTTCGGTTACAGTTTCTGCTGTACAGCAAAGTAATTCAGTTATACACACACACACACACACACACACACACACACACATTCTTTCTCAGATTCTTTTCCATTATGGTGTATTATAGGATATTGAACATAGTTCCCTTTGTTATACAATAGTACTCTGTTGTTTATTTTATATATAGTAGTAGTTTGTATCTGCTAATCCCAATTTCCTAATTATCCCTCCCCCTCTTTCCTCTTTGGTAACCATATGTTTTTTTTTCATGTCTGTGAGTCTGTTTCTGCTTTGTAAGTAAGTTCATCTGTATCATATTTTAGATTCCACATATAAGAGGTATCATATGCTATTTGTCTTTCTCTTTCTGATTTACTTAACTTAGTATGGTAAACTTTAGGTCCATCCATGTTGCTGCAAATAGCAGTATTTAATTCTTTTTTATGACTGAGTAGTATTCCGTTTTGTGTGTGTGTGTGTGTGTGTGTGTGTGTGTATACACATCTTTTTTTAAAATAAATTTATTTATTTAATTTTTGGCAGCATTTGGTCTTCGTTGCTGTGCACAGGCTTTCTCTAGTTGCAGCAAGAAGGGCTTCTCATTGCGGTGGCTTCTCTTGGCTGCAGAGCACGGGATCTAGGCACGGAGGCTGAGTAGTTGTGGCTCACGGGCTCTAGAGCACAGGCTCAGTAGTTGTGGCACACGGGCTTAGTTGCTCCAAGGCATGTGGGATCTTCCCAGAGTAGGGCTTGAATCCGCATACCCTGCATTGGCAGGCAGATTCTTAACCACTACACCACCAGGGAAGTCCCTATACTGCATCTTTTTTACCCATTCATCTGTACACGGAATGTCCAGGTAATTTTAAAACCTCCATTGAACAGGAAGAGGCAGGACAGTCATGGGGCCTCTATTTCTCTAGTGCAGCTCTTGTTTCTCAGGCTTCACCAATGAAGAGAAAATCCAGGGCCCAAGTCATAACCCCAGAGATTGATCCTCTAAGGCCCACTAAGTCTTCCTGGAACTCTAGCTCCACAGTTGGCCATGCTAAGGCCCCACCCTAGAGTTCTTCCTCTCCTCAGTACTAGACGTTTGTTGTTTTTGTCTGCCCAGCCTCCATCCCCTCCTTGGCTGGTAGAGGAACACTGATTTCCTGTAGGATCATTCCCTTCCCCCAGATTACCATATGATCTAGCAATCCCGCTTCTGCGTCCATACACAAAAGCACTGAAAGCACCCATCTTCATAGCAGCATTATTTACAATTGTTAAAATGTGGAAGCAACCCCGGTGTCCATAAATGGATGAATGGATAAGCAAAATATGTTAGATACATACAATGGAATATTACTTGGCTTAAAAAGGAAGGAAATTGTGACGTATGCTACAACATGGTTGAACCTTGAGGAGACTATGCTAGGTGAAATAAACCAGGCCCAAAAAGACAATATGGTATGAGTCCACTTATAGGACGTACTTAGAACAGTCAAAATCTTGGAGACAGAAAGTAGAATGGTGGTTGCCAAGGTTATTGTTTAATGAGTGTAGGGTTTCAGTTTTACAAAATGAAAAGGGGTCTGGACATGAATGGTGGTGATGGCTACACAACATTATGAATGTGTTTAATAACATTGAACTTCATCCTTAAAAATGGTTAGAACAGTAAATTTTATGTTATGTGTATTTTAGCATAATAAACAAAATTGGGAAAAAATCTCTTGGGAGCTTTTAACCAGTCTGATGCCCAGGCTGCATCTCTGACTCATTAATTACATTAGATTCTCTGAGGGTGGGATCCAGGCAGCTATATATATTTTTTTAAAGCTCCCCTGGTAACCCAAAAGCGGTTAAAGCAGTATCCTAGTACACTAAAGGTAAAGTATACGTCACTTCTCCCTTCTCAAACTTTTCTGGAACAACACTGAGTGGAATATTCATTAGGACCACCTGTACATTAATAAAATATAAAAATCTATATTATTTACGGGGTTATCCTCTTGTATCATCTTTCTCCACTCCCTCCCACTCTTGCTTCTTTCCCTCTTTCCCTCTTTTCCTCTTTCCCTCTTTCTCTTCCTTTCTGCCAAGTATAATTTGTGTAAATTCAGTTTTTATATGATGCTCTGTTCCTCCTCTATCAATTTGTCTTCCAAAACAGAGATTCACGCTTTCACTGCCTTCCCACCTCCAGTCTGTATCTTGTCTCAAGTTCTAGGTCTAGTTCCTAACTTCCTGCCCCCTCTCCTTTACCTTTCATTCCGGAGGAATAGAGCTCTCATCCAAATAATATGCCTGAGGACTTCCCTTGATTTCCAGTATTCCTGAGATGGCCGTGCCCACCAAGTCCTTCTGGAATCCTCATTTTCTCATATTTATTCCATAGTGTTGGGTACTCAGGGCTTAGTAAAACACGTCCATATGTAGGAGGCAAATTCCCTGGGGATATGAGGGTGAAGACCTCTACACCAGGGCCTTGATCTTTTGAGGAGTTCCCCTCCATCCTCTCATTGTTGGCAGCAAAGTTTACTCAACCAGTTGACGACAGGGAAGAAGTCTTCTTTGGGCTCTCTGTAAATGTGTGTGGGGTTAGTTGTTGCCTGGGTTGGGTGGGTGTTAAAGGCAGGACTATTAAGGGGGGTAGAAATGGGAAAGCTCCTTCTGTGCACCAGGCCCCATTAGAGGCCCTAGGGACCCAGTTTTGAAAGGCACAGTACCTGCTCTAAGGAAATCACAGTCTAAGGGGCAGGCAAGTAATTGGACAGGTGATTAAAATACCTTATAGTAAGTGCTGTGCTAGAAGTGAGCATGGGTATTATGGAAACTAATAGGGTTTTAAGGGTACCAAACCTACCATGGGAAATGAGGGAGTAGTCAAGGAAGGCTTCCTGTAGGAGGCACCATGAGGACGGTGTTTTATTTTTAACTTAAAAAATATAGAGGTAACATAGGTTCACTGTAGAAAATTAGAGTGAATTAAGAAATGACACTGAAGATAATCATAAACACCTTTTTAAAAATGCTCTAGCTTGGGCAAAGTTGAAGGGAGTTATGAGACTAAACTTGTGATCACACACCCTGTCCTGGGATGCCATGCTTGGTGACAGGTGCCTGAAAATGCTGACAGAGTGCTGTGCTGAAATCAGTGCTCTGCAAAGAGGCAAGTTCCCTGGGGAGACGAGAGGGGCGAGATCTGGATCCCAGGCTGTGGTCTTTTGAGGAGTCCCCCTCCATCCTCTGACAACAAAAGTTACCAACCAGTGAAAATCCTGAGGGGTCCTTTGGCCTGAAGTGTGCCTTAGGCCTTATTTTATTTTATTTTTATTTTTTAACCAAGAAATGTAAAGTTCTTTTCAAGCCAACCTGAGGATTACAATCTGGGAGACAGTCTTTCAGAAAGCTCCGAGGACTGTTCCTGGGCACCTACTTTAACAGATACAAAAGGATACACAGTTTAAACCCTCCTTCCTGGTTGCACAACTCTGTCGATATATTCAACCATTGAATGCTACACTTTAAATAGGTGAATTGTATGTTATGTGAATTATATCTCAATAAAGCTGCTAAAAGAAGCAAACAGTCTTCCTCCTATCCTCCCACCCTGGTGCCTTGGCCAACCTGTTTGTTCTTCCAGAAGCAACCTTGGGACCTGTTTTCTTCTTCCAGAGAGATACAGATATAGATAGGTATAGAAATATATATTTATTTATATAGAAATACATTTACATATATAGAATGAATATATCTATATCTAGATAGATAGATAGATAGATAGATAGATAGATAGATAGATAGATAATCACCCTCTTTTTAATACAAAATCCTAGGGCAGAGTCCTAAAAGAATTAGGGGCCATAGCCTAGGAGAGAGATTGGGTCCGACTACCGGGACAGAGAGTAACAGCCGCTGTGGTCCTAGAAAGGAGGCGCAGGCAGGCAGGAGAGCTGTAAATTGGGTTATCAGACAGTGAGTGGAGTTGGGGCCGTGTTGAAAGGTGAGAAATACAGCAAAACAGAGACTACAAGGAAGCCTAGGGCTTATCTGTGACACACAAGATCCCTGGTCTTTTGCTGCCATAAAAGGGGACCAATATACCCTAGTTTGCCCAGAACTTTACCTGTTTTAAAACAGAAGATCCCGGAAAATCCCTCAATCACAGAACTGTTCAATCATCCTAGCGGGTTGATCCTCCCCCGCTCCCCACTAGGAGATGGTGAGTTTTATTTTATCTTGCCAGAATAGAGGTTTGATTTGCTCTCGAATGTTCCAGGGCAGAGAGAGACTAGGAGAATGCAGAGGATGTAGAGGTCTATTCGTTGTAATCATCGCCCTCATTTTCATGTTCTCTATCAAAGGAGAGAGTAGCATGACTGCTTGCAGAACTGAACCTGAAGCCTGGATTTTCTTCAGGTTTCTTTGGCTCAGGCGCCTTTTTTACCATCCTTCCCACCTTACTCCTCTGGTCGTCTTTGTTCCCTCCCCGTACTGGATTAGGGCTGGAGTTGGCACGCTGACCTCTTGGGACATTCACCCATCTATTTTCTTTTCACCTTCCCTGCGGGTCCTTCCTCAGATGGCTGAGCCGGAACTACTGTTGTTGCTCTATGTCTGAGCTCTGAGATCAGCTTCCCCCAAGCATTCTTCTTTGGTGGAGGGGCTGGCATTACCTTTGGAGGCTGCTCAGGTATGGGAGGCTTGGAAGTTGGAGAGCGACAATCTTCCTCCTTATTGAATGTTTCCTTTTCTAAAGACTTCTTTCTCTTTTCTTCGTGCATTTCTGCCAGATGCGGCTGAGGTCCGTCTGTGATGACTTACTTCCTCTCCTCAACCCTTCCCTTTCCTGAGTCTCTTTACTTGGGCAGCTTTTGTGTCTCTCCCGAGGTTGAAGTTCTTGTTTGGGGGAACGTGTCTAGCGACTGTGTCAGTTAGGCTTTGCCCCTCTACAGACAGAGGCTGCTCGTCTGGACTGCAAGGTGCTAGCAGAGGAATCATCTTCCTTGGGAGTACCCTGAGGCTTTACATTCACGTTGGGTCTGTGGGTGGGAGGACCTCTATCATCATGCCTATTTTCATCTCGGGAGCTCCAGGACCGGTCATCTCGTCTGTCATATCTGTCTTCATAGTGGTCCCCTCTTTCTCTGTAGTTATCATCCCTACGGTGCATGATCAAATGGTCTTCCTGCCACTGCCTGTCCTGTAATCATAGCCTCTGTCATAGTCTCTACTGCCTCAGTCATCATAGCAATCCCAGCCCCCATATCAATCCATATCCCAGTGTGAACCATCCTACTACTCATCCTGACACCCATCATGGTATCAGTGTGAATCACAATGATCTCAACATTTGTGTCCAAAGCTATCGTCACTTCTTCTGGGCAGGTAGTCATCAAAGCTGTCTGCAGCAGGATGGGCCCTACGGTGTATACATGTTTTGTCAGAATACTGATTTCTATCTTGGCCAAAAGAATGATCCTTCCTGTATTCATCCTGTACTTGATCAGCAATGTCCATTTGAAATCCCCTGTTCCCTAGAAACACTTCACTGTTGCTCAGCATACTGAGCAAGGAATCCAAACTCAGGTCCTCAAACTCAGTATAACCAAAACCTTTCAACCTCCTTGCTGGGTTCACGGGGTAAATGCATTGGACTTGGGGTGACAATGATGAATCAATGCAGGTTCGTTGATTGTAGCAAATGTACCACTCTGGGAGGGTGCGGATTTTGATAGAGGGGGTGGCTGTGGGTATGTGGGGAGAGGAGGTATTTGGGAACTCTGTACTTTCTGCTCAGTTTTGCTGTAAACCTAGAGTACTAAAGTCTACTTTTTAAAAATTTTAAGTCATTTTAAAAATCAGCTTTTCCAGATATAATTATGATTACATCAGCTTTCTTTTTGCTACTGTTTGCATGTACAAGTTTTGCGTGTACACCTTACAGGTAAGGTGTGTCTCTTACCGTTTATCTAGTCTGATAAGCTTTGTGTTATAGCAGGAGGACTTATCCCATACATGTTTAATGTAGATACTGATATACGGGCATTTATAACTACCACTTACTGTTTTTTTTTCTCTAACTGTCCCACCTGTTTCTTGTCCTCTTTTTCCTATTTTCCTGCCCACTTTGGATAAATCACATATTTTTATTATTCCATTTCCTCTCTCTGTTAGTTATACAACCTTTACTATTCTTTAAGTGATAACCCTAAGATTGTAACATGCATCCTTGACCTAATACAGTATAACATAAATTAGTACTTTACTTTCCCAGACAATGCAAAGATCTTTGACTACATTAACTGCATTTGCTTACTCCCACATTTTGTGCTATTGTTAAGGATTTTATTTTATTTATTTATTTTTAATTTATTTATTTTACTTATTTTTATTTTTGGCTGTGTTGTGTCTTCGTTGCTGTGCACGGGGCTTTCTCTAGTAGCAGCGAGCGGGGGCTACTCTTTGTTGTGGTGTGCGGGCCTCTCATTGCGGTGGCTTCTCTTGTTGCAGAGCACGGGCTCTAGGTGCACAGGCTTTGGTAGTTGTGGCACGAAGGCTCAGTAGCTGTGGCTCACGGGCTCTAGAGCACAGGCTCAGTAGTTGTGGTGCACGGGCTTTGTTGCTCTGTGGCATGTGGGATCCTCCGGGACCAGAGCTCGAACCCATGTCCCCTGCATTGGCAGGCACATTCTTAACCACTGTGCCACCAGGGAAGCCCATGTATTTTAATATTATGTACATTTAAATTCTATGTATTACTTAAAGCTCCAAAAGGCATTAGCATTATTCTACAAAACAATAATTTTCATTTATATTTATCCTCAAATTTACCCTTTTCAATAATCATTAGTTCTTGTGCCCTTCATTTTCAGATTTCCATCTTGGATCATTTTCTCTCTATCTGAAAAACTCCCTTCAGTATTTACTTTACTCTAAGTTTGCTGACAGCCAGGTTCTTTTATTGTTTTTAAAGTTTTTGTATTGCTTTCATTTTTTAAAAGACGTTTTCACTGAGTACAGTATTATAAGTTGTCAGTTCATTTCTTACACCACTTTAACATTGTCATGTCTTCGTCTAAGTAATCTGTCAATCTTACTATTGTTTCTTTGAAGGCAATGTGTATTTTTTCCTATGGTTTTTTTTTTTTTTTTTTTTTTTGCTGTACGCGGGCCTCTCACTGTTGTGGCCTCTCGTGTTGCGGAGCACAGCCTCCAGATGCGCAGGCTCAGCGGCCATGGCTCACGGGCCCAGCCGCTCCACGGCATGTGGGATCTTCCCGGACTGGGGCACGAACCCGTGTCCCCTGTATCGGCAGGCAGACTCTCAACCACTGCGCCACCAGGGAAGCCCCCCATTTGTTTATTTTTGTTTTTATTTCCATTATTCTGGGAGACAGATTGAAGAAGATATTGCTGAGATTTATGTCAGAGAGTGTTCTGCCTATGTTTTCCTCTAGGAGTTTTTTAGTGTCTGGTCTCACATTTAGGTCTTTAATCCATTTTGAGCTTATTTTTGTGTATGGTGTTAAAGAATGATCTAATTTCATTTTTTTTCTTTTTTTTTGTTGGTCCACTTTGCCCAACACCATTTGTTGAAGAGACTGTCTTTCCACCATTGTGTAGTCTTGCCTCCTTTGTCGTAGATTAATTGACCACAAGTGTGTGGGTTTATCTCTGGGCTTTCTATCCTGTTCCATTGATCTATATTTCTATTTTTGTGCCAGTACCATACTGTTTTGATGACTATAGCTTTGTAGTATAGTCTGAAGTCAGGGATCCTGCTTCCTCCAGCTCTGTTTTTTCTTTCTCAAGATTGTTTTGGCTATTCAGGGTCTTTTGTGTCTCCATACAAATTTTAAGATGTTTTCGTTCTAGTTCTGTGAAAAATGACATTGGTAATTTGATAGGGGTTGCATTGAACCTGTAGATTGCCTTGGGTACTATAGTCATTTTGATGATATTGATTCTTCCAATCCACGAACATGGTATATCTTTCCATATGTTTGTATCTTCTTCAATTTTTTTCATCAGCATCTTATAGTTTTTGGAGTATATGTCTTTTGTCTCCTTAGGTAGGTTTATTCCTAGGTATTTTATTCTTTTTGATGTGGTGGTAAATGGGATTGTTTCTTGAATTTCTCCTTCTGATCTTTCATTGTTAGTGTATAGAAATGTGACAGATTTCTGTGTATTAATTTTGTAAACTGCAACTTTACCAGATTCACTGATGGGCTCTAGTAGTTTTCTGGTAGCATCTTTAGGATCTTCTATGTATAGTGTCATGTCATCTGCAAACAGTGACAGTTTAACTTCTTCTTTTCCAATTTGGATTCCTTTTATTTCTTTTTCAGTACTCTGGTTCTGACTCTAGCCTGTAAGTTTCCACTCATCTTTTTTTGTGTTTCTGCCATTGCCATAAGAATAAAGTGTTTTGGCTACATCATTCAATCCTCAGGCACAGGGTGTGAAAGCATAAATTTTTTTAAAGCCACTTCATTGTTGGGATGGCTCCTTATTATTTTTATGGCAATAGCCCACGGACACAGCATATTTCACTGTATGGCAAACTGCTGGGTGCCTACCTATATAAATTCTTTCATTTATAAATGCTTTGAACAGATATTTCACAAAAGAAGATATATAAATGTCCAATAAGTACATTAAAAGATGTTCAAAATCATTCGTTATCAGGGAAATGCAAACCAAAACCACAATGAGATGCCATTGCATATCCACTAGAATAGCAGATGTTAAAAGACTGACAATATCAAGTGTTGGTGAGGATTTGGAACAACTTGAACTCTCACACATGGCTAGTGGAGTGTAAAATGGTACGACCACTTTGGAAAACTATTTGGCAAATTGTCATAGAGTTAAAAATACATCAATCACATGAGCCAGTAAGTTTACTTCTAGGTATTTACTCAAGGGTTATAAAAACCTATGTTTCCACAAAAGAGTTGTACATGAAAGTTCATAGCAGCTTTATTTATTTATTTTTAATAATATTTATTTATCTGGCTGTGCCGGGTCTTAGTTGCGGCACACGGGATCTTCTAGTGGCAGCATGCAGGTTCTTAGTTGCACCATGTGGGATCTAGTTCCCTGACCAGGGATTGAACACGGGCCCCCTGCATCGGGAGCGCAGAGCCTTAACCACTGGACCACCAGGGAAGTCCCAGTAGCTTTATTTGTAATAGCCAACAATTGGAAATATCCCAATGTACACCACTAGGTGAATGGATAAACAAACGTGGCCTAGATACAATAGAACACTCCTCGGCAGTAAAAATGAACAAAGTATGGCTGCATGCAACAACATGCATGAAGTTAAAAGTATAAGGAGTGAGAGAAGCCAGACACAAAAGAGTCTATACTGTATGATGACATTTATTAAAAATTCTAGAAAATCCATTGTGACTGAAAACAGATCAGTGATTACCTGGGGGCTGGGGAGTGAAAGGAGGGACTAACCGCAGAGGGATGTGAGGATGCCCTTGGGGGTGATGAAATATTCTGTTATCTTGACTGTGGTGTATGCATTTGTCGAAACTTATCCAAGCATGCGCTTTCAATAGGAAGACTTTATCGTACATGTACTATACTTCGATAAAGCAGATTACAAATTCCCTCCTCATCATCACTAGCAGAACCCCAGTTTTGTTCAGAGTGGCAGTATGCTATCCTAGCAGACTATGTGACATAGTCTTGACCTTTGAATTGTAAGTGGAAGTCCTCTACTTGGGGCTTCCAGGGAAGTTCTTTAAAAGAGGGCAAATTCAGGTGGTAAATGTCTTCTGTTGTTCCCCTTTTCCTACCCATAGTAAAGAAATGATATTGGGCATGCCATCCTGAAATCATGAGATGACAAGCACGAGGAACAAAAGTCATACATGAAGAGTGGAAAAACAGAAGGAGCGTAAGACTAAATAAACCAATGTGGCACTGCCGTGTCACTAAGAAAAATAAATCCCTTCCTTGTTTCAGCCATTATGTGGCCTTTTTTTTTTTATTAATTACAACCAGATACAATCTCAACAGATACAGACATTCTCTGTTCATGGACTGAGCTTATGATACTAAAGCTCTAACCTGTTTTCCTGACCTTCTTGACCAAGCTGTTTTAGAATCTTAATTGTTCTGGGCAGCCCTGGCTCAGGGACGGAACCACCAGCTTCTTTTCCTGGCTCAGACTCATTGATCAGCATCACGCCTGGTCCCAACTTTTCATACACTTCCCTGAGGTGCTCAGACTCACTTTCCAGAGCTCCCATGCAGTCACTGCGGCTCTGCTCGCTGTTCTAAAACTGGCAGACTCTCTTTCCCCTCCCAGTTATTTTTTTCCCACTCGGATGACGATGACTCAGGACTTTCTTCTTTTTCCAAAATGGAAATATTTGCATGGTTTTTTTTTTTGTCTGAGTATGAAGCTTGACTCTCCTGACATTTTCCACCACTGCCCTTCTGCCTGTGCCCTTTTCATCATAGCACTTGTCTTGGTTTTAATAATATATTATTAGTGTCTGTCTCCCTAACTAGATAGATATTAAGCTTCAGAAGGGCAAGGACCATGCCTGTTTTGTTCACATCTTTATTCCCATTACATGCAGGTGGCTACATGGTACTCCCTGAATGGTAAGTGAACACATGAATGAACAAAACTTCCACATCATTTACAGGTGGCAAGCAGATCCCTAATTCATTAGCTCAGATTATTGCTCGTGACATGATCATTTTTTGAAAAAGTTACAAAACCGTGAGGACTAGGTCCACTAAAATATATATATCAATACTAGCTAATTTCAAATGAGCCATTACAAGTAGTCAACAATCATTTTTCACCTCAGGTTAATTTTCTGACACATCCCTCTTATAACCTCTTACTTAGGAGATCTTATCTCCTGTTTTGTTGAGTAGATAGTGATCAACTAGTTTGAGCTCTCTCATCTATTTTCTCTTCATTGCAAAGTAATTTATTCTCTAGGGGTACTCTCTAATCTCCACTTTCAACATGGAAGGCATAGCAGTCTCTGTTTTCCCCAGATACTCTGGGATCTTGCTTCCTTAATTGCCCCCTTCTATCTATAGCAACTATAATCTCTTCCATTTATCCCTTTCCCTTCTGTCCTCAGATATTCATTCATTCAAGAAATATTTATTAAACACTTACTAAACACTTTGTATTGTTTTTAGGCTCTTTGAATACATCAATGAGTAAATGTTCATGGAATTTATATAGGAGTGGAGGGAGACAGACAGCAAACACGTATGTAGAGTTTTTAAGATTTAAGGAGAGAAATAAACCAGGGGAGGAGTTTAGGAAGGGTGGTCCTGAGAGTCTTCACTCGGAAGGTAACAGAGCCTTGAAGGAAGTGAGGGAACAAGTCTCACGAGTATCTGGGTGTTACGGGCTGAATTGTGTCCCCCCTCAAATTCATATGTTCAAGTCCTTACCCCCAGTACCTCCGAATGTAACCTTATTTGGAGAGAAGACTTTCAAAGAGATTAAGTTGAAATGGGGGTGGTAATGAGGGTTATGATTTGGCCCACGTGGAAGCAGGAAAACCAGTGAAAAGTGTTTTTATATAGGAAAGACTGATGTGCTGGGTTAACTATAGCTGATAAAATGAAGATGGAGAATTGTGTTTTGAATTTAGCAACGGTGGCCACAGCTAGAGCAGTTTGGTGGAGTTGTGTGCCCCAAAGCCCGACTGTAGTGTGTTTGACAAGGAGAGAAGAGGAATTAAAGACAAGGAGTTCAGAGTTTCGCTGTACTGAGCAACAATGAAATGTGGGAGGTGGAAGGCGAAGTGGGGGGTTTTGCTTCTTTTGCTTTTGGACACAAGAAATTAAGAGCATGTCTGTATGCCGGTATCTTAAAAAAAAAAAACTTCAGAATTCTGATGGGGTCATAGCCTCCCAGCTATAGCTGCCCAACCAGTCTTCTAATCTTTGGTGCTCTTCTTTTGAAAACACTGCTGAAGAATCCACAGAAGTTGGTTGTTCCTAAACCACAACTCTTATCACTTCACTCAAAAATCTTCACGGTGTCCTTAACTGCATGAAAAGTTCGAAAGCCTTAGCCGAACATTCAAATCTTCTCCAGTTTGGCCTTTTGCGGTTTTAACTCTTTCTTTGCTCTATAGTGAGGTACAAAGCATGGCAGACCAGGATCAGAAGGCTTGGATGAAAGTCACGGTTCTGTAAATAACTAGCTATGTGACTTTAGAAAAATGACGTAAGTGCACCGGCCCAGGGCTCCTTCTCCTTTATAATGAGGAAGGGGCGTGTCGGATAGACTGGATCACGTAGGTCACCGGCATCTCTAACCAGCCGTAATTCTCAACACCGTCGCGGAAAACGCAGGATCGTCTCCTCAACTCACGTTACCCCTTCCACTTTCAGGAACTACACGTTTTGTGCGGTCACTCATTTTCCCTGCTCTTCTTTTGCCTATCCAAAAGAACCAGGTTTTACAGCGGTAACCCCTTGAAGGTCGGCCGCCTCCCCGCCACCAGGGACTAGCCTCCCACTCTTCCTTTCACTCGGGACTTTCCTCTCCACATTCAGAATCCGCCACGTATTAAGTGCCGCTTCCAACCAATCAAGAAGAAGTTATCTCAGACTTTTGAGGGGCATCGGCTTCCACCACTGATCTTCAAGTGTTCTCTAGCGCCTCGCTTTGAGGGGCGAGGCCAACCAGCACAATGGCCAATCTGCTCTGGGGAAAGGTATTCTGGGAACTGCGGAGCTCATCAATCAGGTAAGAAGGTTGCCGGGAGGCGCGTTTCTCATTGGTAACCGCGTCCGGAAGAGGGCCGGGCCTCGGGCTAAGGAAATACAATTTGATTGGCAGGCGTGCTGTTGACAACCAGGGAAAGCCCACCTTCTCCAACAGGACTAGCCTGGGAGCCCAGAGTGGCAGAGGCCGCAGCCAATCAAAGAGCAGATGCGCGGAACGTTTGCTCAATGGGCGATGTCCGAGGGAGGCTGTCACTCAGGTGGCGGTGGCTGAGGCCGGGCTAAGACGTGGCCTGAGAAACGCGGCTGGACGTCCTGACCGTCGGAGCGGCGGCTGAGGTCCCTAGCACGTCCTCGCCCTTGTCCGGGGCTCCGAGCGGCGGGAGAGGCGGGCGCCGGCGGCTGCACCTCCATGCCCGCGCGCGGGGCGGGCCGCTGATGGAGCGCGCCGCCCGCCCGGGGTCGCTGGCACGGGCGCTGCTGCTGCTGCTCCTGCTGCTGCTGCTACCACCGCTGCAGCTGGGGCTCGTGACGGGGACGGTGGCCGCGCGGCGCGCTTCCGACTTCCCCGCATCGACAGTGGAGGCGGCGTTCGGCCTGGGGGCCGCGGCCGCTCCAACTTCGGCCGTGCGGGTGCAGGCGGCGGGCGCCGTGACTGCGGCGGAGGTGACGGTAGAGGACGCCGAGGCGCTGCCGGCGGCCGCGGGGGAGCAGGAGCCGCGGGAGCCGGAACCGGATGACGAGGCCGATCTTCGGCCGTGCCGCAGGTGAGGGGCGCGGGCAGAGCACCCGGACCGCTGACCCCGGGAGTCTACTTGTTTATGCGCGTGCGCCGCGGAGGATCTGGTGGCCGCGGTCCCCCCTCGGCCACGGCCTCTCGCTGGCGGAGGACTGCTGCTAACCTGGGGGAGAACGCGGGGCCGCCTTGCCAGCCCCTGGACCGGAGACTGGCCTCGCTCCGCTCCCCGGCGCCCGATTCTAGCTCCCAGGCGCAAGCAGCATCCTCCAAGGTACCTGGAGGATGCTCGGAGAATGGAGGTCGAGGTGGGAGAGAAACGTCACTTTCCCTCTTGCATTGCTTTCGAGCTTTACTAGTACCCCAAGGGACTTACAGACCCCATTTTTTTTCTTTCGTGAATAACCTTATGTCTGTGCTGGTGTGACAGCTGTTTGGGGAAAGGACTTCACAAAGAGATTTCAACGTTTCCCTTTAAACATATCCCTGTAGTGCCCACGGACCAGGGTTGAGGTCAGTATTTCTGTAATTGAGTTCTGCGGAACACCTGCATCAGAAGCACCTGGGGATGCTGGTTAACTGTACAGTTTTCTAAGTCCGACTCCAGATTTACTGAATTAGACTTTCTCAGGGTAAGAACCTGGAATCTGCAAATTTAACACGCACTCCAGACAATTCTTGAACACACTAAAGTTTAGGAGCTATGGGTGTGTTCTTGAATTTTGGTAGTTCTTTGATATTTATAGGGTTTACTATATAAACATTTAATATAGGGCTGTCTTGGTTGAGTTGCTTCATCTCCTTAAAAACGTTATTTCAAGATACATGTTTTAAAGCACTTTTCAAAGTCTGGACACAAATGTAAGGCATTTTAATGGTAAAATATTTTGCAGATGACTAATCTTAGCACACCCAGGGGGAAAGTGATTTAATAAATGGAATGATAACAGGAGCATCAGATAAATTAATCCAGAATCTGGATTAGAATGTATTGTAAATTTACAATGTGGTAATTACTAGATTATGACAAATGAGGTTTAATTTTTCAGTTAAATATCAGAACCTTGAGATTTTGCCTGGAGACTACCATAACTAGGATACGTACTAAAATTCTAGAAGCACCCCTTGAATGTTTATATGCAGATGTTTTTAAAGTGGCAAACGTCTGGCAAAATTTTCATAGGTTTTGCTAATGAGTTAGCTATTCAGAAAGAGTGTTTTTGTTTCTCTTAAAGAAACTTCTGAAGCACTTGCTCAAAGTAAGTTACATGAAGTAGAGAAACATGTTTCATTTTTCTTAAAATACACATCCACTGCAGCAGGTATTTATTGGCACTTAAGAGGCCCCCAGGATGCCCTGGGGTTACAGAGGTTAGGCAGATAGCCCCTGTCCTCCAAGAGGAAGTGCAGTTCAGCAGTGAGGATTAAATAAGGGGACCCATAATGACTGTACAGGGCAGAAGCCATGCAAATTACGTGCCATCAGTGTCCCAGGGTTTTTGTAGTGTTCAGTGGGTGGGGTACCCAGGTGAGGTAGAAGAGAAGATGAGAAAATGTTGTGGCAGAATGAGTTGTTTCCTGAAAAGTGGGTAGAACTGTGATGGGCAGAGGCTGGACTTGAGGAGACAGCAAGAGGTGCAAAAGCTGGGAAGTATGTTTAGGGAACATTATTTTGTTTGTATGCATCTGTGTGCGTGTGTGTGTGTGTGTGTGTGTGTGTGTGTGTGTGTGTGTGAGACCTGTGCGTACGAGAGAGATACAGACATATGTGTGCTGGGCAGCGAGGGATAGAAGATAAGGCTAGAAAAATAGGTTGGGGCACATTGTGTGTATACAGCCATATGCTAGTAACATCGTCATCACTTGGGAACATGTTAGAAATCCAGAATCAGGCACCGCCCAGATCCACTGAAAGAGTATCTGCGTTTTAACAAGATCAGCGTCAATTCACATACACACTACAGTTTGAGAAGTCTTGGTGTAGAGTATCTCGAATGCCAGACCTGATTGAAGTTTGTGCTTAAGGAATATTTCTCCAGCAATGCTGTGTACTGAAAACTTGAGGAAAGGATACCAAAAGGAGCGTGTTATAGCGGTGCCGATGAGAGGTGTACTACTGTCCAGTGGATATAGAACAGAAGGGGTAGATTTGAGAGATCGGAAGCAGAACCTTGGTTCCTGGCAAATGAATTGATTCCTCCTCCCTGGGTACCGCCGTCTGAAGATGGAGAACAGGGTGGCTAAAAGGTGAGAGCACAGGTGGGAAAGTGGAAAGATTTAGGGGAGCAGGGAGGAAAAGGTAAGGGGTTTGGTGTTGGACGTGGTGACTTGGAGGTGCTGGCAGGACATCCAGAGGGAGAGATTAGGTAGGAAACAAGCGACTGCAGTTGGAGAGATGTCAGGGCAAATGGTTGAAACTGTGTGAAGAGGAGACTCATGATAAAAAGATCACGAAATGCCTTATGTTTTAGAGAAGATGAGCCAGCAAAGGAGACAAAGATACAGCTGGCTAGGCTGGAGGCGTAGGGTGAGGACTGAGAAGATGAGGGATTTGGGATGAGCACAGTTATAGGAGTTAAAGAGTCATCCTTTTGGGGAATTCCCTGGTGGTCCAGTGGTTAGGACTCTGCGCTTCCACTGCCCAAGCCACGCTCTGCAGCAAAAAAAAAAAAAAAAAAAAAGATTCATCCTTTTTGGCTCCACTTCCTTAGTCCCTCACTGTTAAACCTGATGGGACCTCTGCCTCTGATCTTTATACATTCAGAGGGTGGGAGCCTATACAGACAGGCTGAAAAAGAAAGGAATAGAAGAGGAGGCGAAGGTAGTTGGCAAGCAAGAGGACCACTTCTTTCTCAGAAAGAAGAGTGAAAATAGAGGAATTTTGCCTGCCAGAGAGTAAGTGATCTTTGGCAAACAGAATTGGCTGGGAAGAGATAGGCCAGGGTTTAAGGGTCTTCCTGGTAACTTAAGATAGTGTGGAAAGTTTGAGAAATCTTTTTTTTTTTTTTTTTTTGCGGTACGTGGGCCTCTCACTGCTGTGGCCTCTCCCGTTGCGGGGCACAGGCTCCGGACGCGCAGGCTCAGCGGCCATGGCTCACGGGCCCAGCCGCTCCGCAGCATGTGGGATCTTCCCGGACCGGGGCACGAACCCGTGTCCCCTGCATCGGCAGGCAGACTCTTTCACTGCACCACCAGGGAAGCCCGAGAAATCTTGAGTAAGTAGATTGGCAGAATCAACAAGAGATAAGTATGCAATGTTTGTAAAACTTTTGTTGTTAAGTGCTCTTCAGAAAAAAGTAAAAAAAAGAGAATATCAGTTCTATAATAATAGACCAATATCCTGTTTATTTAAAGAAGGAAGATTAGGGGAACAAATTTGGATTAACCAAGCCTTTATTGCAAACAGCTGTGAAAAACCATGGTCCTTGCAAAACTTTTTAAAAGAGGGAGATGGGGAATGAAGGTCTTTGTTTTTGCATGTTGTCTTTTGATGCCAAGAAGCAGAATGAGTCTCGCTAGTTTATTTTTTTTTTTATCTTGTTGAAATTTTCATTGGTTTCAGTCTAAATGCTTACTCTGCATCTCAAACATGTTGAATGAGTGAGTAAACTACTTTTTTCCCCTTTAAAAAGTAGCTAAAATAAACTTGTTTTTCTGGTAGCAGTCTTGTCAGTGCTTGTCCTGTTAAATATTACGTTTAGTTGAAATTTAAATGAGATGGTCAGTGCAGAAAATTGGGAAGAAAGTCAAAATCTCACCTCACTGTTCGGTTTTATGCACGCACATTGGCATAAGTTGTGAGTTACCAGTTTTCCGACTTCAGCACAAATAACAAGCTGCAAGGTGTCACTTGGGGTTCTTGTGATGGGATGAGCATCTTCATATTGACATCTGACAGCCCCGGAAGTTGTAAAGCACTAGTTTTAACTATGACACTAATTTGTAAAATATGTGTTCCTTTTGCCTCTGAGTTCCCTCTAACAAAAGTATTACTAAATTTGACATTCATCTAATGGTGCTTCTTTAATTTGTGCACCTGTAAACTGAAATTTTTGGATTTAATGAGTTGTAACCTGAAAATACTTTGCAAATGTAAGATGATTTAATTTTATTTATTTATTTATTTATTTATTTATTTATTTATTTATTTTGCGGGGGGGGTACACGGGCCTCTCACTGCTGTGGCCTCTCCCGTTGCAGAGCACAGGCTCCGGACGCACAGGCTCAGCAGCCATGGCTCACGGGCCCAGCCGCTCCGTGGCATGTGGGATCCTCCCGGACCGGGGCACGAACCCGCGTCCCCCGCATCAGCAGGCAGACTCTCAACCACTGCCCCACCAGGGAAGCCCCTTTATTTATTTTTTATACAGCAGGTTCTTATTAGTTATCTATATTATACATATTAGTGTATATATGTCAGTTCATCCCACCACCCGCCCCCGCCCCTGCCCCCTGCCACTTTCCCCCCCTTGGTGTCCAGACGTTTGTTCTCTACATCGGTGTCTCTATTTCTGCCTTGCAAACCAGTTCATCTGTACCATATTTCTAGATTCCACATATATGCGTTAATATATGATATTTGTTTTTCTCTTTCTGACTTCACTCTGTATGACAGTCTCTAGGTCCATCCACGTCTCTACAAATGACCAAGTTTCGTTCCTTTTTATGGCTGAGTAATATTCCATTGTATATATATACCACATCTTCTTTATCCATTCATCTGTCGATGGGCATAGAGCATGCTTCCATGACCTGGCTATTGTAAATAGTGCTGCAGTGAACATTGGGGTGCGTGTGTCTTTTTTTTTTTGTTTGTGGTACGTGGGCCTCTCACTGTTGTGGCCTCTCCCGTTGTGGAGCACAGGCTCCGGATGCGCAGGCTCAGCGGCCATGGCTCAGGGGCCCAGCTGCTCCGCGGCATGTGGGATCTTCCCAGACCGGGGCACAAACCCGTGTCCCCTGCATCGGCAGGCGGACTCTCAACCACTGCGCCACCAGGGAAGCCCTGCATGTGTCTTTTTGAACTATGATTTTCTCAGGGTATATGCCCAGTAGTGAGATTGCTGGGTCATATGGTAATTCTATTTTTAGTTTTTTAAGGAACCTCCATACTGTTCTCCATAGAATTCCCTTTTATTTCTTTCTCCTCTCTGTCCTTTTACAAATTGATCTGATCTGAATCAGTGGTACAGAAATCTGTGGTCTTCCTCAGATCTTCAGATTCATAATCAAGTCTTTTTTTTTTTAAACTAAAATGACTATTGAATAATAGAGTCTTAGGATACACTGTTGAAGGGGAACTCAGTTATCTGCTCACTTTTCTGACCCCAGACTTTTAAATTTGACTACAAATCACACTGAAGAAAGAATTTGTGCATAAGTATCAAGGCAGGCTGTAAGCCAAAATAAACATGCTTTAGGTGAGTAATGGATTAGCCTACCTGTCTATAATTGTCTTTTTTTAAAAAATTTTTTTAAGTTTTTGGCTGCGTTGGGTCTCCATTGCTGTGCATGGGCTCTTCTCTAGTTGCTGCGAGTGGGGTCTACTCTTTGTTGCGGTGCCGTGGCTTCTCTTGTTGCGGAGCACGGGCTCTAGGTGCACGGGCTTCAGTAGTTGTGGCTTGCGGGCTCTAGAGCACAGGCTCAGTAGTTGTGGCTCACGGGCTCTAGAGCGCAGGTTCAGTAGTTGTGGCACATGGGCTTAGCTGCTCCGCGGCATGTGGGCTCTTCCTGGACCAGGGATCGAACTCATGTCCCCTGCATTGGTAGGCAGATTCTTAACCACTGCGCCACCAGGGAAGCCCCTATAATTGTCTTTTTAGCTTAACTGACACCTGGACTCTGGATATGATATGTGACAGGATTGAGGAAATGGTTCTGTATTCACACTCCTGGGCGCAGAAGGCGACCTGTCTTTATCAGCTGCTGTGAGCTGTGGCTTCCACATGTTCCTTCATTTCCTAAATACTGCCTGGAAACTCCATCTGCTTTTTTTCCTTTTTTTGTAAGAGAGGAGCTGCCTGTACATTTTTATTACAAAACGTTTTAAAATACAGAAAGGAGAGCTGGTAGGTTTCAGAACTAAATGTGAGAGGGGAGATTAATTTTTAATTTTTTTCACGCTGCTCTGTCACTAACCATTTTATTTAAAAGGTTTCCTAGGATAAAGCAGAAAAAGTGCTTTGAAAAATGTTTTAATCTAACTGGAAAATGATATCTGCCGCTCTCATGTGGTTTATAACATTGAAAACTTAGATTGTATTTCTTTAAGGTTTAGGTGATATGTCAAAGTTATATAGTTAGTACGTTTCGGCACTATGTTTGGATTTGGGGCATGGCTAGTCTTGTGACAGGTTTAAATAAAGGAAGTTTGATTGGAAGATTTACTTAGTAGGTGAGGACTAAGAAGTAAAGTACAATTAGTACGTTTGTTTTTCAACAAGAATCTGTGCTTCCTTGAGTGACAGCATGTATTTTAGGAAGAGGATTCTTGGTTACATCAAAAGAGCAGATTTAACCCAATCACATTTTTAACTTTGTGACTTCTTTTTCCCCACAACAGGAAATGTACAATTTTAAAATAAGCAGTTGTTACTGTAGAAACCATTTAATTGATACAATGTTCTACTGTCACCTGCGTCTGTTTCACCTGGGAAATTTATACAGGCATTAAGACCCCTTCAAAGTTACTGTATGAAGGAATTCAGCATTTACTTATCAGACTCGGATAAACTTAATTGTAAACAGCCAGGTATTCTGGGTGACAGAAGTCAGAGCAAACAAAATTTTTTTTAAAATTGGGTATCCATTGTGGCCTAAGGTCATTTCTGCTCGGTTAAGGGCAAAATCAAAGCAGTAGCAGGATATGTGGCATCTTGATGAGACTCCTGGGAGGAATAAAAGCTGCACATTATAGTAATATAGGAGTTGCCACTTACGCAGACATATGGCTAACAGAACGATAGAGTTAAAAACCCTGAAGTTTAGGCTTCAGAATTCTGTCCAGAACCTCTTCTTCTGGTGCCTTAGGCAAGTGCATCTTTTCACATCTTTCTTAGCTTCTTTTTTGTTTTTGTTTTATGTGAATAGTAGTATCTGCCCTAGCAAGAGTTATTCATTCAACCAACATTTATTGCATTTGATTAGGGGCTCTGCACTGTTAGGTGCTGAGGGTAGATAAATGGGCCCCTGGGCTGTCCTGGAGTTCCAGGTCTGAGAGGGAGATACATGTGTTAGAGAATTAGCTGTACTAGAATGGATGAAAAGTGACATAAGAAGAGTTTGAGAGTGAAGAGAATGGAGACGTCAAGTGAGTGAGTCCTTGAAAGTGAAGTGTCAAGGACAGTCTCAGCTGCAGGGATGACGTGAGCAAGGGCTCAGAGTAGTGGTTTCTGAGCCAGGGCTCCTAGACCCCTATGCACCTGCCTATGCGGGATCCATGAGATCGCCCTTATTTTCCAAATAACCTAATGGAAACTGGACATTCACTGAGGAGAAGGCTAATTAAAAAGTCAAGTTTCTCAGTTTTGAACTGGAATTATACCAAACTTAATTAGTAATTTTAGCTACTTCTTTCCAGAAGCCTTGAATATTTTGATTGGTACTTAAATAGTTCCTCTAAAGATGGGGGGAATTCATTAGAAGTGATGTTTTAGGGGCACATGAAATCATTGAAGACATGCGACAAAAACCAAATTAACAAGGGAACTTTGTTCAAAAGGTTAGAAACCTAGGTTATGCCAGATTAGTGCTATACCAAGCAGTGTGGCCTTATTCACTGGGCGCAGGGAACTTCGGAAGTTTATCAGATCTCTATTATAGAAACAAAGCTGTTGGGAAAAAAACAAAAAAGCAGTCGGGAGAGCAAGGGGGACGAGACCAGGGGCAGAAAGTCTTTTTTTTTTTTTAATTAATTAATTTATTTATTTATTATTTTTGGCTGCATTGGGTCTTCATTGCTGCACGCGGGCTTTCTGTAGTTGCGGCGAGCGGGGGCTACTCTTTGTTATGGCGTGCAGGCTTCTCATTGTGGTGGCTTCTCTTGTTGTGGAGCATGGGCTCTAGAGCGCAGGCTTAGTAGTTGTGGCGCACGGGCTTAGTTGCTCTGCGGCACGTGGGATCTTCCCGGACCAGGGATCGAAACCGTGTCCCCTGCATTGGCAGGCGGATTCCCAACCACTGAGACACCAGGGAAGCCTGGCAGAAAGTCTTTCTGAAGATATTCTAATGAGACATGTGAATCTGTTGTAGGACAAGGGCAGTGAGACTGAAGAAGAATGAAAAGATTTAAAGGAAGCTATAGAAGTAGAGCCCAGAGTACATGACTGTTGTCTAAATGTAGAGCAAGGGTGGATCTGATTTCTGATTTAGATGTTCAGTGATGGGATGGATGCAGAAAGCTGGGAGAGGGAAGGGAAGTTTTCTGAAGGCTTTGTGGTGATGTCTTGCTGAAAATGCAGAGATAGTGTTCTTATATATACATAAGACATACGCATATTTTACTGTTGGATTTTTTCTTTGTTTTGAAAATGAAAGAAGTTTACTGTTCTTCTCTGTATATACCTCTAGCACAAGTTACAACATATTCAGAAAAAATACAGCTTTTGTATTTGGTTATAAGTAGCTGTCAGATTACACATAGAGTAAGCAGCGGGCTTTGGATAAAGCTGGAACTCCTCGGCCCGCTTGTTAGAGATTGAGAGCTGTCGGGATGGCAGGTGAGGAGGGGCAAGGACTGGGCCAGAATGGGAGGCAGCAGTGTCCCAGCTGCCACTGCAGGGATGCCTGACGAAGGGATGAACCTGGCCATCGGATAAGGTCATTGCAAACCTTTCTTGAGAGGATCTTTGAAGAATGGGGTTATGGGTGAGAGAAGGGTGCTTGCTGTTGAATCATTGAAACAAATGCCTTTGTAAACCGAAGCAATGTGTTAAGTGAGAGAAGTTTCAAAAGGGTTTGCTGACAGAGTTGATCAATAGACCGTCTTCATCCAGGTAATGGATTATTTTTTTTACTCCTAGGCAATAGCCCTTTGAGATAAATCACTCTTTGCCAGACTGACCTTATCCTGAGACTCACCTCAGGTACTTGTTAAGCTGTCGTCTCCCAACCCTGTTCTGGGGAGGGGACCTGTGAACCTTTACTGGTTGTTTCTTTTTTGTTTTTTTTTTTTGCGGTATGTGGGCCTCTCACTGTTGTGGCCTCTCCCGTTGCGGAGCACAGGCTCCGGATGCGCAGGCTCAGCGGCCATGGCTCACGGGCCCAGTCACTCCGCGGCATGTGGGATCCTCCCGGACCGGGGCACGAACCCGCGTCCCCTGCATCGGCAGGCGGACTCTCAACCACTGCGCCACCAGGGAAGCCCTACCTTTACTGGTTTTTAACAAGCACTCCAGATTATTTTGATAATCAGGCAAATTTGAGTTATGCTGAGCTGAGTGAAATAGTCCTGTTTTACCCATGAAAAAGCAATTCGAATGGAGCCGTGAGCAGAACAAGAGCAGAGCCATGGGGCTGGGCACACAGGGCTGACTTCAAAGCTCTGATTCTTTCCACAGGAAATGCTGCTTCTGCAGTTCCTTTGATCTTTAAATACGTTAAGAGTTTTTCATCTTGCTCATAGAAACCTCCAAATAGGGTGAGTGGATCGTGGGGAGATAAAGGGCCTTAGATTCTCCCTGATTTTGGGTGGGGGGCGGTGGCAGGCTCATTATTCAGCTCTCACTGATGTTTGTTCTAAATGCCATATCTTATTGCCACCTCTGACTGTCCTGCATACACCCTGAGGACTTTGTTTTTCAACAGAGCCTGTCTCCTTCATGCTTCTCTCTCCAAGAATGTGATACGGTCTGACAGTCTAAATCGTTACATATCTCCTTGGCCGAGTGGTGCTGCCCAGTTCCAGCCATGGCAGAGGGGGAAACTCCCTTCCAGGGATGTGCTTGGGACAGAACCCATAACTTGTAGCAGAGGAGAATGAAGAATTTTTTTTTTGATACCTGACAGGGTTTGTTATGGGAGTTTCTATTGTTCCCATTAAGAGAGGTGAAAAGAATTACGGATGTGCCATCCAAGTCAAAGAATCAGATTATACTAAATATCAATAGCAGTTAAGAGGGTGATGTACTTAATTGTTCCTGCCCACGTGTTTGTCTTTCTTTCAGTTATTGCTAGAATTCACACATATTCTCTAAATATAGTAGTTCATCATCTGAAAATTTCTTGTTTATTTTAAAAAGCAGAATCTTTGACTCAGTTCAACACACCTCACATTACAGGTTTTCAGTGATAGTTAGATATTAAACTCCAAATTACTTATTAAAATGTGTTTTATATATACATAAGACATATGCATACTTTATTGTTGGGTTTTTCTTTGTTTTGAAAATGAAAGTTAAAATTTTACCATTTTTCTCTGTATAAACCTCTAGCACAAATAACTACACATTCGGAAAAAGTGTAGCTTTTTCGTTGTTGTTAACAGTGGAATGCCTAGCATGATTAAATGAACAACATTGGTTCTGAATTTTAAAGAAATAGCGTCTGAAGTGTTCCGGTGGTCTCCTTAATTCTTCATGGGTTACACTTTGCGTATACTAAGTTTTGTCTCAATTAGAGGGTTTTTCATTCTACCATTTATTTATGGTTAATGATTATTGAACAGAAAAATCGGATCTTTCTGCAGTAGGACTAGGAAAGAGTTGACTTGGCTCTGAACCCTTGATCTCTAACTGAATTAGAGTCTATTGCTTTTATTTGTAAATTGACACATCTAAGGTATGAGGCTTTTCTTTGGAAATTTTATTGAAGTATAGTTGATATACAATGCTATATTAATTTCTTCTGTATACCAAAATGACTCAGATGTGTGTGTGTGTACATATATATATGTATATGTACACACACACACATATATATTCTTTTCATATTCTTTTCCATTCTGGCTTGTCAGGTATGAATTTTTTTATACCTTCATCATAACATAATTTTTTGGCTCATATTCTCCTCATCCAACTCCCAGTAGATCTCTTGAGAATGCAGGGTAATGCATGGGGAAAGGAGTTGAATTGTTACTTTTCTTTTGTTGTGTTATTGAAAATTACTAGTTTGTAGTGTGGCAAAAAATCTTTATTTTCACAGTTGAGACTGAGTTACCATTTGAAAAATTCAAAGTGAGAATTAGTGTATAGTTGGGGAACTAAATTAACACTTTTATTCACTTGATAAGTGTATTCATTTGCTAAACAATTAAGTTCTTTGAAAGGTTTCACATGAGTGTACTTGAACTGGTTTGTCGACTTGTAGCTTTACTTTGAATTTGTATGTATTGTATATGAAGTAGGATAGATAAAAGTTACATTTTATAAGCTGAACCAGGAACATAACTGTATGTGCTTGGAATTTGCATGGTCTTTCAGAAGCAGACCGGTATACCTAACAAATTCCTAGAACAATTATTCAACAAACCCTTTCATTCCACAAATATTTATTGAGAGCTTGTCGTGTATCTGGGGTATATGTTGCAGGATGCAAAGGAACAGTAGCTGCAAAGTCCCTGAGGAAAAATCATGCATGATGTGTTTGAGGAATTGGGGGTATCAGTCTGGGGATATTGATTTTGGATATGTGCACTTTGAGAAGCCTGTAGGACAATCTGAATCTGGCAGGCAGTGGGACTTCCCTGGTGGCACAGTGGTTAAGAATCTGCCTGTCAATGCAGGGGACATGGGTTCGAGCCCTGGTCCGTGAAGATCCCACATGCCGTGGAGCAGCTAAGCCCATGCGCCACAACTACTGAGCCCACGTGCCACAACTACCGAAGCCCATGCACCTAGAGCCCGTGCTCCACAACAAGAGAAGCCACCGCAATGAGAAGCCTGCGCACTGCAATGAAGAGTAGCCCCCGCTCGTCACAAATAGAGAAAGCCCGCGTGCAGCAACGAAGACCCAACGCAGCCAGAAATAAATAAATAAAATAAATAAATTTATTAGAAAAAAAAATCTGGCAGGCAGTTACATATGTATGCCCAGAGTTCAGGGAAGGGGCCTGGAACCAGAGATAGAAATTTGGAAGTTGCCAGTATATAGATGATATTTTCATCTATGAGACCACCAAAGAAAAGTACGTGTAGGTAGAGAATATTTTCAGAGATAGGAGAGGTGAGGAGGGAGCAGGAAATGAAACTGCTACAAGGAAGCATAGAACTAAGAACAAATAATCAGGAGAAGATGGTGCCCTGGAAGCCGCGTGAAGAGTGGTTGATAGAGGATAAACAACAAGGTCCTACTGTAGAGCACAGGGAACTATATTCAATATCCTGTAATAAACCATATTGGAAAACAATATGAAAAAGAACATACACAGACACACACGTATGTATAACTGAATCACTTTGGTGTACGCTAGAGACTAACACAACACTGTAAATCAACTGTACTTAAATTTAAAAAAAAAAAAACTTAGGGGCTTCCCTGGTGGCGCAGTGGTTGAGAGTCCGCCTGCCGATGCAGGGGACGCGGGTTCGTGCCCCAGTCCAGGAAGATCCCACATGCCACAGAGTGGCTGGGCCCGTGGGCCGTGGCTGCTGAGCCTGCGTGTCTGGAGCCTATGCTCCGCAACGGGAGAGGCCACAACAGTGAGAGGCCCGCGTACCGCAAAAAAAAAAAAAAAAAAAAAAAAACTTAAGTGAAAAAACATCAATAAAATAGAAAAAAAAGAGTAGTTGATGGAGAGCAGGAGAAGTAGCTGATCACATGTCACTGGATGGTCAAGTGAATGGGATTTGTCAGTGTGAAGGTCAGTGTATCACAGGAGCCTGTCCATGAAGGGGTGGAGGGAAGAACTTGACTAGAAATAGTTCAGCACAGAAAGGGGGAGAGGATTTGGAGACCCAGACTACATAACAACTCTTTCAAGGAGTTTTGTTCCAAAGGGGGCCGAGAAATGGATTGGAAGCTGGAGCGGGGAGAATGGATCATTCTATTTAATCTGGTTTGGTTTTTAAGTTGGGGGATATAATGGCAGGTTTGAGGGCTGAGAGGAATGCTGTGGTGGAGGGGGAATAATTGATGGGAGAGCAAGAGGAGAGGTTTTTGAGGAGTGAGTCCCTATGTATGCACAGGGAGATACCTACTGCCTAAGGGGAGTGTTGGTAGTGGATGGAGTCCTGGACAATTCACCTGCAGTAAGAGGGGAGGTATTTCATGGGTCCAGGTGCTGTTACATGGAGAGATGGGATGGTGGGATCTCTTTTGATTATTTGTTTTCCTTAGTAAACACCTATCTAGGAAGCATAGTCCCTGAGATGCACGAGCTTGGAAGAGCTAGGGTAGGAAGTTTGAGGGCAAAGGCAAAATGAAATAGTTGACCTGGGACAGTGGGAGAGTGAATAGACTAGGGAAACGTGTCATGATTGTGGAGCATCATTCGAGCCCTTTAGATGATGATGGTCATGAGTAGAGTGACACCAGTCAGCATGGTTATATTTTTCTTCAACCGCACAGATGCAAGATTGAGCGAAGGCAGAAAGTTTCATTGAACCAGGGTTGGAGTTCTGCTAGTTCAGTGTGAGATGTAAGAGAGCGGGTAGGGAGTTGAGGGCGTGAGCAAGGAAGTGCTTAAAATGAAGGACTATGGGAACTTCCCTGGTGGTCCAGCGGTTAACGCTCCGGGTTTCCACTGCAGGGGGCACGAGTTCGATCCCTGGTCGGGGAACTAAGATCCTGCATGCTGCACGGTGCCGCCAAAAAGTAAAAAAAAAAAAGAAGGACTATGGAATTTAAACTGGATAAGAAAGAAGTGAAGGCATAATGGTAGTCAGGTTCAGGGGAACAGCGGGAGGATCAGTGGCTGATAGGGTTCTGGTGGGGTCAGAGGTTTTTTGGAGTCAAGGAAGTAGAGGAGGTGAGCTGGAAAAGAGGGGTTGGTGACTGGGGTTGGAATGCTTGAAATTTCAGTGGGACAGGGAAGTTGTGATTGGTAATGACGAGGGCTTAGGGACCGAGGTGAGGTAGACAGATAATGAAAACCCACAGAACATGTTAATAGTGACAGTGAACCAGGAGCCAAAAACCTCAAGGGACGGGGCTAGTGACCCAAGGGTCAGTAGACAATTATTAGGAGGAGTAATGGATGGAATGACCTGAACCTGAGGATTTTTAGAGCGGAGAGAAAGTAAATAGTTCAGAAATGGTAACGAGGCGCAAGGAGTGTGCCTACGCCATCACTGGGCCTGGTAAGGGTTATGGAGAAGAAAATTCTCATAGCTTCTGAAGCAGTGTGCTCAGGGAGACCCAGGTTTCTGTCAGAGCAAGGAGGTAAGTGAACATTCAGGGGACGCTGTTTCAGGGCGAAGGCTTTAGGAGGTGGGGAAATGGAAGAGGACAGAGCAGGGCATGTCGAATTCCATGTGGGGATTAGAGTGTGGGAAGGAGGGGTGACCTCGGAGACTGGGGCTTTTCATAAGTGGAACAAACCCATAAAGGGCATAGTGCAGTTGTCTTGGAGGGCTCAAGACAGAGAGCGGCGGAAAGGCTACAAGTGTCGTGAGGAGGTGCTCACCCCCTTACAGATAGAGGCCTGGGGAGAGGCTGGTTCCTTTTGAGTGTATGTCTTCGATATCTTTTTAACTCTGTCCTATGATTTTTTAAATTTACAGATCCTTAGTGATTATCAGCACTTTAGACGGCCGAATTGCTGCCCTGGATCCTGAGAACCATGGTCAAAAGCAGTGGGATTTGGACGTGGGATCCGGTTCCTTGGTGTCGTCCAGCCTTAGCAAACCGGAGGTGAGAATTTTCTGTTATATGTTGACCGGAAAACTTAGGTAAAATCATCCATTGCTGCTATTAATAGTAGGTATTTGCTTAGAGAGCTGTGGCTCAGGGTCCGATTGCCTAAGTGTAGGGCATGTCTGTCTCTGACAAGCTATGTCCCCTTGGGGCATTTACTTAGCTTTTGTATTCCTCAGTTTCCCTCCTGTAAAATGAGGTGGGTAATGTCACCTACTTCTTAGGATTGTTTTGGGCATGGAATGAGTTAATTTTATAAATGAGTAATTGAGGATACTATCTGCTATATCAGTAAATCTCATTATCTGAGCTCTAACATGATCATAATTTCTTCTTCTTCCTATTGTCATCATCATCACAGGGTCCCTAGACATCATAAAACAAATATAAATAACTGTGTTTTAATAGTTAGGAATGCATGCTGCAAAATCCCATAAATTATTCACTACATTTTTCCCTCAGTTGTACATCCTAATTGTAGACATAATTCATCTGAAGTTTTCTTGGCGTGTAATTTTAGACAAAATGGATTATTTGCAAAAAAAGAGACCTTGCTTCCAAAACTACTCTGGCATATGACTCCAAAACTTGGACAGGTGACTTAGCCCCTCAGAGCTTTAGTGTCACCATCAGTAAAGTAAGGACACTGCCCACCTTGATGAGGGGCAGGTTGGGGGCTGTGTTTATTTATTTATTTTAAATTAATTAATTAATTTATTTTAGGCTGTGTTGGGTCTTCGTTGCTGCGCACAGGCTTTCTCCAGTTGCAGCGAGCGGGGACCACTCTTCGCTGCAGTGCACAGGCTTCTCATTGCAGTGGCCTCTCTTTGTTGTGGAGCACGGGCTCTAGGCACGCGGGCTCCAGAGCGCAGGCTCAGTATTTGTGGCGCACGGGCTTAGCTGCTCTGCGGCCTGTGGGATCTTCCCAGACCAGGGCTCGAAGCCGCGTCCCCTGCATTGGCAGGCGGATTCTTAACCACTGCGCCACCAGGGAAGTCCGGGGCTGTGTTTAAATGAGGGAAGTCTAGACTCCCCTCATTTAAGCACAGCCCCCAACCTGACCTTTTGTCTAGACTCTAATAGATTAAATCTCTCTCCTTTTCTGGAGCTTTACCCTCTTGTTTAAATCATTTAAAATAAGTCCCTCTTTTGAGTTACGACTGCTGACGTGGAAGCAGTCACCTGTTTTCCAGAATACCCTCAGCCTTCTACCGTGTCCCTATGGGATACTCCCTAGGGTACTCTTTTTTTTTTCCCTTTCATCATCAATCTTTCCCTTTCAAAAAGCTTCTTAGCTGGTATCAAGTTTGGAAAAGACAGAACCTAACACGAGGGGCTTGAGAATGACCTGATGAGTGGTGAAGAAATTTTCTGATGGGAAAACTGCTCCCAGTGACCCCGCTGCTCTCTAGAAAATCCAGCCTGGATTCCTTTCTGGGGTACCCGGGCAGGTACTTAGGGCGGTGGCACTGCCTAGCCTCCACACTCGCTGTGTGCTAAGCCTTGACTAGACTTTCAGAGTGCCTGTTGCTTACCGGACAGTATACCGGAAACATCTGTTGAGAATTGTGAACTTGTGAATTATTAATATAAATAACACTTTGATTGTAAATTGCCTTCAAAAGTTTGAATTGGATGTCATAGTCAAATGAATTATTACTCAGACCTGAATATTCATTTATTTATGTCCTCCTGAGGTTATGCTTGGGTATGCACATTGTGCTTTATTTTCAAACTAGACATGAAAGGTGATGAGCAAAATCGGAAGATTGTAAGCTGTTTACATCTGAGGTAACATTATAGTGTGTTGTAGTGGTGCAAAGCATGTGTGTTTCTATAAACTAAAGTATGCACACTCACAAAAACATACACTGCATGATATGACAAGTAGTCGTAATAACCTGAGTGCCATTGAGCGTGTTTAAATTATAAGCAGCTAGTCGAGCTTGAAGATTTTCTTACAATAGCAATTACATTAGCTGTTTTTTAAACTACAGTTGAATATTCTCACCATCCCCAGTCCTTACCATTTTCTGTGGTTTGTTAGGTCTCTCTTGTTTTAAGTATCCTTCTTCCCACTCACCCCCAACCCTTGATCCTTTGGGTAGAATGCTTTGAAATGTTGAATTGCAAGCATATTTTAAAAGTTTGTGTCACCTTTACACAATAAATGCAAAGCTCACTGACCGCTTTCCATTTCAGGGAAAGAATTCTGAGACCTCTTTGCATTATCTAGGTTTTAATTTCCTACTTTACACACAAAAAAATGGACTAGATCACTACTGCCCTATGTTCTTGGGACCATTTCTTGAGACTGTGTGTTTACTGTGTAGATATGCTAATGACAGCATTGTTCCCAGAGCTGTAATATACACACAATGTACTTTACACACCGTGTAATCCTCACAGCCATCCTCCTGAGATTGATATGCTGGTGTCATTTTACAGAAGAGGAATACAAAGCTCAGAGAAGTTATTTGCTTGAAGTCACAGACCGACTACATGGTAGAGCTGGGATTAAACCAGGCTTGCCTGACTGTACTCCACTCCACCTGCTCTGGAGCTCTTTCTACATCTTGTATGTTCCTCCCTTTTACAACTCAGGCTGTTCATCCAGTACAGTGGATCTCAAACTTTATGGTTTCAGGACCCTTTACATTCTTAAAAATTACGAAGAGATCCAAAGAGCTTTCTTCCCCATGGGTTATATCTATCTAAACTTAAGCCATATTAAAAATTAAAACAGGGCTTCCCTGGTGGCACAGTGGTTGAGAGTCCGCCTGCCGATGCAGGGGACACGGGTTCGGGCCCCGGTCCAGGAAGATCCCACATGCCGTGGAGCGGCTGGGCCCGTGAGCCATGGCCACAGAGCCTGCACATCTGGAGCCTGTGCTCTGCAATGGGAGAGGCCACAACAGTGAGAGGCCCGCGTACTGCAAAAAAAAAAAATAAAAGAACCCCATTGCATTGCACGTAGCATAAATAATATATTTTTATGAAGAATAAGTGGGGACTTCCTTGGTGGTCCAGTGGTTAAGAATTCACCTTCCAGTGCAGGGAGTGTGGGTTCGATCTCTGGTCAGGGAGCTAAGATCCCACATGCCTTGGGACCAGAAAACCAGAACAGAAGCAATATTGTAACAAATTCAATGAAGACTTTAAAAATGGTCCACATCAAAAAATCTTTAGAAAGAAAAGAAAGAAAAAGTGTATTTCCCCAAAAAATAATTCAATGAGAAAAGTGGCGTTGTTTTATATTTTTGCAAATCTCTTTAATTTCCAGTTTAATAGAAGACAACTTGATTTTCCTATATGCTTCTGCGTTCGATATGTTGTTTTGGTTGAACTGTATGAAGAATAAAATCCGTATGTAGGGGGAGAAAGGGAGTGTTTTAGTAGCCTTTTCAGTTGATTGTGATCATTCTTTTTTGGTTCTACACGAGAAAAAGTGGAAGTTTCTGAAAGGTTAGTTGCACCGCGGAATGTGAAACCATATTAATGAACTGTTGTACTCTGTACCAGTAACATCCATTGTTCTGTCTTGCCTTTTACTCGTGCATGGTTTTCTAACATCATTTGGAAAATATTGATTCATTGAGTTACACAGATCTTCCAAATGTTGACGTATTTCCTTATAGAATACTTTGTAAACTCAAATTTTTTACTGTCACCACTGATCTCATCAGAAAAGTCTTCCAGTACTGGAAAGCTGTCAAGCTCACATGGGTAGATACAGCTATTCCAAAATTCTAATTTTCGCTTGAAAACTTGGATTTTATCATTAACACAGTCAGTTGTTTTCCTTGAAGTGAGAGGTTCACTTTATTTTCGAGAAAACGTCTGCCAAATACGCAAGTCTCATCACTGTAGCTTTTCTCTCAATTTTTCAAGTGCAAATGGAGCTTTGTGAGCAATGCCACTAGTTTCAGCTCAAAACTCAGTCACGCAAGTGCTTTTCCTCAAAACATGCTTCAGTTTGTGGCAGAAGTCCTTAATGCACACCTCCTGGTTAGTCGGGCAGAATAGTAAAAATATATGTACTCAGGTCACAGTTTAACTTTTATTGTTTCATCAGAACATTCTCGAGTGAAACTTTTTTCTTCTTTTTTTTTTTGCTGCGAGTGTGTGACAGTGAAGATGTGAGGACTGAGTCTGTTACCTTATTCATGCTTTAGTCACCGTTGCTTTTATACCATCAATGCAAATAGCACCCCAGGGAAAGGCAAATAGCACCTTCTTATGAAAACCATTTGACTCTCTGCACCTCAAACAGAATCCACAGACCGCATTTTGAGAACGACTGATCTAGTATATAATAGAAATATCACCATTATGAGAGTATTCGTAAGGTTATAAACATTAACAAGGAGAGAGGACTGTATTTCGAGCTTGGGTCACCTGTTATTCAGCAAGGTATGTATCGCTCAGTATCTAGAAGTTATGTTCAGAAGCTGGACAAAACACCACCAAAAGAGGAACAAAAACTGCTATTTGAAATGCCCCGGATTGGATGCAGTACCCTTCTAAATGCATCTGATAGACAATTTTATGATGGTCCCTAACTTTTTGGGAGAAATAGTTAATTTTCTCTGTCTGAAGCTCAGCGTTTGCGAGGACAGGTAGTGTGCAGAGGAGAGCTGGGTACAGCAGGCAGGAACTGGTGGGGAGATGTAGCGGGAACCACCCAGGTGACAATTGGAGGCTCCGTTTGGAGACTCCTCTATTAGAATGTCAGTTTCTCCACCCTTTCATCAAGAGTGGTACAAGGATGAAACCAACTAAACTCAGAAGGCCAGGGAAGATGTATTCTCTGTGCATTGATTCTTAAAGTGACTTATCTAATGAGAAGCTGAAGGCTAAAGGATTTGATAGACTGTATAATAATTTTTAAGTTATTAATGATAGAGGAATTGGTTATGGATCACACGTACTTTTGCTAGAATAATAAAGTAAGAGCATCACAGGAACCTTGTAGGCCGTGGGGTGTGGAGGAGGCACTGGGATTCAGAGGCTGCAGTTCTAGTATTGATGCTGCTGTTAACTGGCTCTGTGACCCGGCTCATTATTTCAGTAGAGCTTTAATTTCCTTCTCTGTAAAATTATGGATTGGACTACATTTCTTCTTGTTGTTTTTTAAGATTTTTTGGCTGTGCTGTGCAGCATGTGGGATCCTAGTTCCTTGACCAGGAATCGAACCCACGCCCCCTACAGCGGAAGCACGGAGTTTTAATCACTGACCACCAGGGACTAAATTTCTAAAGATTGTCCTAACTTCAGGACTCAGGTACCATCGAACACATGACACACCCATATAAATTATCTAGAGGAATTTTTTAACTTCCCCTTTTACTGCATTTAAGGATTCTTTTAAAAATGGCACAAAACCATTACCGTTAGGTACATATCTCATTGCCTGTCAGCCTGCTTTCATGATGTCCTTAACCTTTTCTGATCCAAAAGCATATAAAATAGTTTATTATTTTGCTTTAGTCATGTTTTGATTATGTTAAGGAAAAAAAATAAGTTCCCAAAGGATAAGAGAGATTGACAGTTGCATTATGCATGTATGCTGCCGGAAGGTTGAGGCGCCATGGGACACAGACCTGACTTGCCCCTCTTTCCTCTTGACTAGGTATTTATAAGCTTCCTCAAAAGAATACTGAACAAACCGAGCTAAAACTGTGTGTGTGTGTGTGTGTGTGTGTGTGTGTGTGTGTGTGTGTGTGTGTGTTAGAGTAAATGATGAACCTAAGGTTTACTCTGCTACCTTTAACATGTGCCCCTAGGTTCTACATCTAATACTTTTGATCATAGCTAAGAATTTTGTTTTTAACTTTCAGAAGGGCCACCTGAGGTAGAATCTGATTTGCTTTCCACTGTTAATCTATATGCAGATTCAGCCTTGAAAAAGCACTGAGGAGATTTGGCAGCGGTTCCTCATTGATTGTCTTAAAATTCTGTTTTGTGACATATCAGCATAGTTTTTCTTTGGGGTCTCTGGGTGGCATTTGTTTGTTTGTTTGTTTTGTTTTTGCGGTACTCGGGCCTCTCACTGTTATGGCCTCTCCCATTGCGGAGCACAGGCTCCGGACGCGCAGGCCCAGTGGCCATGGCTCACGGGCCCAGCCACTCTGCGGCATGTGGGGTCTTCCCGGACCGGGGCACGAACCCGCGTCCCCTGCATCGGCAGGCGGACCCTCAACCACTGCGCCACCAGGGAAGCCCTCTGGGTGGCATTTGGATCACAGTTCACCAAATCTAAGTAGACATAATATCCTTGAACTGTCTACTTGTCTGTGTTTTGGAGCATATTTGTAAATACAAAGACCTTCTTCCTTATCTGTATTTAGAATGCATATTATAATTGTGTATATATAACTAGTCTGTCCTTAGACAATACCTTTACCTTTTCCTTATTTAGAGATACCATATTTGTTTTTTGTTTCAGTTTTCTGTTAAAATGTCCTTTTTTTTTTTTTTTTCCCTCTTAAAAAGAACAAACAACTCTCTTATAAGTCTATAGTTAGAGTTTGGGGTTTTGTTTTATTTTATTTTAGGCATTTTTCTCCCCAAGGGACACACCGCCTTTCTGTTTCAGACAGGTGCAGAAACAGACAGCTATGATGCGGAAGCTTTCCAGCCTGCGCACTGCAGAGTCAGGCTGCAGTCATGAAGAAGGGCCTTCGTAGGTTGGGGGGGATCTTTTGAAAAGAGCACATTTTTAATGGCTACCTGATTTGTTCACCGAGGGTCCGTCAGTAGACCGTTTTGAGTATTGCTTTATTAGAAGAGGATCTGTAATCTGTTTTAAAGATTGTCTGTACTGAAAGATGTCTGCTCATCTGGCAGTCTTTCATCTGTACATAAACTAGCACAATTTGAGCCTCAGATGAGCACCCTCTCAGATGGTGGTTTATTTGGAAAAGTCACTGTCAATCACGGAGCAAGCCAATATTTAAATAATTGCTTAGGTTAATTGCTTTTCTTTTAATGATAGAAATGAAACCGTTTTTTGATTTAATTTTGTTTTATTAATCCCTTAGCATGGCTGAAAACAGTGCTGTGAACTAAATCGATTTATTCCAGCACACATGTTGCCAAGTGAGACATTGATTTGACTCTGTTTTGTAGGAAATTGACTTCTTGTGCACATTATTTATCTCCTTTACGAATGAATAATAATCTAAGTGAAGGCAAAGATAGGTACTTAAATCTGTATTTTTCACCGTGAATGCAAAAAGTATACTTCAAAAATTAACCTGGTTGTTTTCCTGGAGGTATTTTGTTTTGTAGGTTGACTATAGGTTAAGGAAAGAAAGAATGAAATAATAACTATCTACTTGGTATCTCACTGCTCTTGGTCAATAATTCACAATCTTTGATGATCATAAATACCAACTCACTTCAGGATTTCTTTTTTATTCTGCATTTTCTTTCTTTTTTTTTTTTTTTAACCTACATTTCCTTTTAAGCATGTCACATGGGATGCCTTCTTCGACTAATATCCAGATCTACTGAAAGATCTCATAATCCCTCACGTTTAGATCACGTAACTAGTTGTAAACCATGATGCCTCCTCCTTAGTCTTTGAGGTATGATTCCTGGGAACGCTTTACTTTCAGCAGATAAGCTTCCTTTACTTTCCCCGTCATGGTAATTTCAATGTTTTCCTTGAAATCTAGGGAAATGTTTAAAAAATTGTTTCCTCAACACAACAGTGTTGGAACATCTTTTTTTTTTTTCTCATAAAGTTACAAATAGTCAATTTTGTCAACTAGTAGTCTGGTCAGTTGTTCATTTTACTTTAAGAGTTACCATTTTGTGTTCGATATATAGTGCAACATTTTTGAAGAATTAAAATATACAAAAATATGCCTGTTAACTTCTCTTTAATATTGTTTATCTTTTTGGCCAATAAAGTACTTTATGAACCTTCAGAACTTCTATATTCAAAGGAGAATTTTAGGGCTGATAAGAGATTTCTGGTGAGTCAAAGACTGGTCACAGTTTGATGTATTTAATTCTTATATCAAACTCATCTTTATATAGTTTTAAGACTTTGTTTTTAGATGGGTGTTGTGAATTCAGGATTGGGAAAGAGATACAGTTGGCTCTTGGACAGCTTTGGGGATAGGGGTGCCAACCCTTCATGCAGTGGAAGATCCTACATAACTTCTCCGTGGGCCTCTGTATCCACGGTTCCATGTTCGCAAATTCAACCGTGGATCGTGGAGTACTGGAGTATGTACTTAGTGACAAAAATTCACTTGTAAGTGGATTCATGCAGTGCAAACGCACATTCAAGGGCCTACTGTTACTGACATGGCATAATTAAGCTTTCTGCTCTCTCCTTGAATTTACTTTTGGAGCGACTGTTTGAATTCTAAAAGCTTTTTTGCAATATGTGAAATTTAGTGTTAACGAACCATAGTCATTTCTGAAGTTTCCTTATTGAGGATAAAAGAAGGCTCATGATGAATTTATAGATAGTCAGATTAAGAGTTTGTATTTTCGTTTTTAACTTTTTTCTTTAACAAGTATACGTATATATGCACTCACACACGAATTACCTTAGAGGTTCAAAATAGCAGCCCTGGATCATTACATCTACTTGACAAGTATTGCTTGAGTAGCACTTTATAGTTTGCAAAGTGACATCAAATCCATTCTTATTTATTCCCTAACATAGCCTTATAAAATACTCTTATTAACCCCCATTTTCCAGATGAGAAAATTGGGGCTCAAAATGGTTCAGAGGTTTGTCTGATGGAGTAAAACGGAGACTCAACCCTAGATCCTTGTGCTTATTTCTTGCCCCCTTTCCAATATTTCATGCCTTTTGAAATGCCTCAATACTTACCAATGTGTTTGCATTTTCTGCTCTTATCATTATCATTCTTAATGTGCTTTATCAGGAATAATCACTCAAAGACCTCATATAGAGAGCAGACTTTAGCACGGCGCTCAGCTCATTGTGAGCGCTTAACTGCTTCTTAACCCTAGTGAGAGACTCAAAGGTACTTGAACTTACCACATCCAAAACTGAACTGGTGTTTAAGGGGACAGGGGATCCTGCAGGGCTGTGCGCTGGGGTACAACAATGCCCAGGACAGATGAGATCCTTGCCATCATGGAACTTACATGACACTCTGTGGAGCCGGATATGAAATGATTATAATGTCAGTATCATAATTGAGTTGTGGTAACTGTCACAAGGACAGGTAGAACTAAGAGAGACTTAGCAAGGTTACCTGACCTCCCAGCTGGGAAGTCAGAGAAGTCAGAGAAGGCTTCTCAGAAGAAATTATGTTTACGACTGAGATCCTATGAGAAGCAAGAGCTGCAAGAAATGGGTAGAGAGGCTGGGAAGGACTGCTCTGGGAGAGGGAACGGCTGGCATCAAGGCCTTGCAGCAGGAATGATCAATCTGGGAGAAAGCAGGTGAATCCCTAAAATCCTTCTAGAATCAATCTCTCCTGTAGTCTGCTGACTACTGACCACTTATATAGTCAGTCTCTACTGACCGTAGAGAATGGACTGGAAGAGGAAGAAGAGCAGAAGTGGGAAGACTAGTTAAGAGACCAGGTCTAGTACAGATGGGGATGATAAGGTGACCGGGAAGTGAGGGAAGTGAAGTGATGGATTGAAGAGAAGTTTAAGGAGGGACGTCTTTATGAAATGAAAAGACCAAAGGAGAAATTAGTAGTAAATTAAGAACAGGTGGGGGAATTCCCTGGAAGTCCAGTGGTTGGGACTCCATGCTTTCACTGCCGAGGGCCCCGGGTTCAATCCCTGGTCAGGCAACTAAGATCCCACAAGCCGCTGGTGCGGCCAAAAATATATAAATAAATAAAAATAAAAGTGTCCTCCGAGACTGCTCCCCGGCCCCTTTAAAAAAAAGAAAAAAGAAAAGGAACAGATATAGAGAGGGAGAAAATAAATTTGTTTACATGCGTTGAGTGCCGAGTGACCTTGACCTTGAGTGACCTTAACAGAGATGTTAAGAAAGCCTGTGCATATGTGGGTCTGGTGCTCTCAGAGGAAAAGTCTGGGCTGAAGAGAAAAGTTAGAAGTGTTCGTGTCCTGGGAGCTGAGAGGAGCAATCACCTGGAAGGAGAGCAGGGTGAGGAGATGACCTCCAGCCAAATTTTCAGACTCCCTAACATTTAAAAAAAAATTTTTTAGAAGGATATTTATCTATCTGTCTATTTATTTATTTATGGCTGCGTTGGTTCTTGGTTGCCGCGTGGGCTTTCTCTAGTTGTGGTGAGCGGGGCTACTCTTCGTTGTGGTGCGCGGGCTTCTCATTGCGGTGGCTTCTCTTGTCGCAGAGCACGGGCTCTAGGCGCGCGGGCTTCAGTAGTTGTGGCGCACGGGCTTAGTTGCTCCGCAGCACGTGGGATCTTCCCAGATCAGGGCTCGAACCCATGTCTCCTGCATTGGCAGGCGGATTCTTGACCACTGCACCACCAGGGACGTCCCTCCATAACATTTTAAAATTCAGGTAGAGAGTGATGAGTCAGAGAGAAGAAAGGGTTTCAAGGAGAGATTGGCTTTAGTAGGATGTTAGGGATTTTCCTGCCTTCTTCCACATTTCCCCAATGGTTAGTTGGTGTGAATTCTTTATAAATATTTACTAAACGTAGATACTTAACAATGCAGATGCCTCATAAAGAGAACCCTGTGATTCATCAAAGTCTCAATGAAAGTCTTACAGCAAAAGAAAATGTTAAAAACCCTTTCTGTTTTGACTCTGGAAGGATTGAGGGGACAGGGGAAGGAGTGAGGAAAGCAGGAGGCCTGTGGATCCTCAGAGTGGTAGAAACAGTCATTGGTAGTTTAGGGATCAGAAGACATACCTTTTCAAAAAGCTGTGGAGAGTGCTTTTGAGGCTCCAGTGCAGTAAGTTAATTTGAGGCATTTTGTAAAAGAGTAGAGTGTTAGTTTTTGTCCAAGGTCACATCAGTGAGTGGCTGGTGGAGTCAGGGATGGGGCTGGATGAGCCGCAGTCACCTCCCCGTGGACACGTTTCCATTTCCTACGTTGGGTGCCTGCTGTTGCCTCGCCCTACCTCGGTTTCTGAAACAGCTAGCATGGCAAGGAAAGTAATTGTTCTGGGCAAAGGGGATTTCCAGGTATCAAAAAAAAGTCAACAATTTAACACTTTCAATGAAATGTTTTTCATGTATTTTACATCTTCCCAATCTCGGTGACTTTTATCTTTTAACTAAGTCCTGAGCTCATCATTGGAAGTATCATTTGTTGTATTATACCAGGGATGCTTGGAGTTCCTGAGGTAGGAGGGAGAAGGGTGTCCCTTTCATGAATATTCTAGAGTAGTTGGTTTTTTTCCATCCTTTTCCCAGATAGTCTATCTCCATTGTTCCTTATCTCTGTCTCACGAATCTGCATCTCTCCACATGCTTTTTCACTCGGTTTCTTCCCCCTTCCTCCCTTTTAACTCTTACTGCTGCTGAGCTTGTATTTGGGACTTGGCTTTTATAACCGTCAGGGCCAGTGTGATCGTTTTCCCTCTTTCTTGGTTAGGGTACACACTGGATACAACTTTGTGGATTGGAAAGTGTTTAATGTGAGTCATTACTTGAGAAAATGCTAGTGTATACAAATCCAGCTTCCACAGCTGAATGAGGAAAGTTCTTCTTCATAGAAAAATTCTAGCTAATAAATGTGGAAAGAATGATAGAATTAGAAGTCATTATTTTATTATTTTACTGAAGTAGTAGATCATCAATTGATACTAAAATGGTGAAAAGTTGGTGGGACACTTTAAAATGGAGGGGTCAGGCTGACTCCCTTAAATCCACTGATTAATAGTAACAAATGCGACAACTCGGGTTGGCAAACTTTTTCTGTAAAGGGCTAGATAGTAAATATCTTGGGCTTTGCAGGCCATACGGTCTCTGTAGTTGTAGTGGGAAAGCAGTCATAGACAATACAGAAATGAATGAGCATGCCTGTGTTCCAATAAAACTTTGCTTACAGAAACACGCACTGGGTCAGATTTGGCGTGTGAGCTGTCGTTTGCTGACCTCTGTTATAATAGGAAGTATATAGCACCACCTGTGAAGTAGTCTTGTCCAAAAGAATCAAACCTGTGTCAGATCAGAGCTCCAGTCCTAATTACACTTCTTTAGAAAATACAGGGAATAAAGGAACAAGTTAAGTGACATGCAAAATCCAAACTGTGGGACATTCTGTAGGGTGAATAATCTGGTTTCTCAAGTAAATCAATGCACGGAAAAAGGAATGAAAGGGGCCCTTATAGGGAGAAAAAAAGAATCAAATATAATATGTGGAGTTTAAGTCCCTTGTTGAAGCAAACCAATTATGTAGTATGTCTTGCAATATCAGGGAAATTTGAATATTAGATGATTTTAAGGAACTACTCTTATTTCTGTTAGATGTAACATTGGCATGGTAGTTGCTTCTCAGCAAAGAATACTGAAGTATGTATAGGTGAAATGACATGATGCCTGTGATTGACTTTAAAATACTTTCATTAACAAATATATGTAGTGGATGGGTGGAGAGTAGCAAAATGTCGATGATGGTTGAAACTGGGTGACAGATACATGGGGGTTTATTATATGCATCTCTTTACATTTTATGTTTTAAAACTTTCATATTAAGTTAAAATAAAGTTGAATGTACCCCCAAAAGTGTATGTGTTGATGGTGGGAGGTTGCGGATGGGTGGGTGGGGAGGTAGTTGCATAGAAAAAGAAGGAAGAACTGAATGAAAATATATTTTTGCATATTAGAAGAATTTTTGTTTTTATTGCTGGTTATATTCATTTTAGTAGTAGTACTTCCTTTATTTTCTCAGTTGAAGTTCCTTCTGCCACTTGAAAATAGAGTTCTTATCTCACATTCTGATTTCAAATAGAGTCCTTGATTACATGTGCCACTGGTATTCATTATGCCAGTTAGAGATTGTTCAGAAAAGGTAATTGAATTACTTTACTAAACTGCTTTGTGATTGCGTGGTTGAAGACCTTGATTGGATCTTAGGTAGCGAGTTTGCCAGCTGATTTGACAAACCTTTTATTTTGAAATTATTAATAGGGAAAAACAAATAGAGGAAAAAACCCCAGATGACAAGCATTTGTATTTTTAAAAATGACTGAAGTGGGAAGCAAGTCACATAATTAGTTTGAGATGCAGAGCAGCGAATCAGAACAAATAGCTGCTTCCAGAGGCAAATCAGTGGAATGGGAAAATGCATCACCATAACCCACATTTTTTTATACCAAGAGATTTGCAGTTGACTCTCCGGGTGACTCATTCCTATGCTGGGAGGGTGAGGTAATGCTCTTCTGAGGGGTGATGTCATCTCTCTACCTGAACTGCAGGCATATATCTCTTCTTGTGGCTCTCAAGGAAAACACACCATCTGCTTTCACAGATGCAGCCTGAAAGACTTCACAGCGATTGGTGCAGAGGTTAGCAGCCGTGGGTATGAGTCATAAGCAGCCAATTAGTGAAGAGCAGCTATTTAAAAGTGAACTTTAAAATCACAGTCCAGCAATATGGCATGATTGAGTATTGAATCATAATGCTTTTCTGTTTTGGGTTTTGCACTCTTCTTTTAAAATAAGGCAGTTTTTCTCAACATGGTCAATCACGTGAAATCTTTTAGGTTGTTTAAGCCATATTTTTAATTGCAAATAAGTTTGCTTTCTTTTACATTTGGAAGCAATGATGAATTTTAGCTCCTATTTGTTTGATGGATTTTCCGGTTTGTTTTTTTGTTGGGGGGATTGGGGGCGGTTGCACTTAGAAGCCATTGTGTTCCCTAAGGACCTGCTACTTCTTTAGGGGAAAAGAAGTTGTTTAATGGAAAAGGAAACAAGTAAAAATAAATGTTATTTGTTTACTAGAGACCCACTAACCCCTCTTCCTCTTTCTTGTAGTGACACACACCTGCTCTCCCTATTTGTACTCAACCAGTAGTACTGTTGACATTACCAGACAATACCTATTTTTTAATTTTATCACAATTTGAATTTATTGTTCTAGTAAATGGAATAGAGAATGCCTAACATAATATGGGAGGTAGAGAACAGTAAACACTTGATTTTCTAACTGATATGTAACTTAAAATGGGAGATCACATTGGCTAAATACTACAAATACTGTTACTGTAGGGTATATAAACGATGACCTAAATCTGTTCTTAATGACAGCCTCAAGTTGGACATTCTACAAAAGATAAAAATAAAAAGTTTTAATTTTTGAAAATATAATCTTTTATTTGTTGTTATCAAGAAATATAAGAAAGCAAAGAATAAAATAGTAATGTTAGAATTCTAAGATAATATGAGGTGGTATACATATGTATGTATGGTATACATACATACTGATGTCATTTGAGAGCTTACTAAAAATCAAATGTTTTTTTAATAAAAGTAGTAGTTGGAGATCTTTAAATATCCAGAATTATGATGAGCCTTCAGTTTAATGGTCTAGCCTTCTGAGTTTAGTTACAGAGCCCCTTCAAGGCTCTTGAGTATCTTTCTTTTCTTTTTAACCTCTTATTTGGAAATAATTTCACACTACAAAAAGTTGCACTCTTTTTGGTATTAAAAAACCCAACCCTTATATACCCAGATTTATCTGCTCAAAACGTGTTTCCTTTATCATTTGAGTTGTGCCTCTCTCTCTCATCTCCAGATCCCCCATACATACTCTTTTTTCCTTGAAACATCTAAAGGTAAATATCCACGTAGCCCTTTACTCCTAACGCTTCAGTGTGCATTTCCTAATAGAAATAGGAAATTTCTCTATTCTCTTATATAATCACAGTACAGTTATCAGCTTCATAAATTTATATGGACACTTTACCGTCCATATTCCAGTTTCATCAGTTGACCTAAATAATGTCTTTTATAGCTTTCTCCACTCCCAGTACAGCATCTAGTCTAGGGTCAGGTAATACATTTACTTGTTACATTAACCTCTTTTAATCTGGATTTTTTTCCCCACAGACTTTATCTTGTATGACGTTGACATTTTTTTTAACATCTTTATTGGAGTATAATTGCTTTACAATGCTGTGTTAGTTTCTGCTGTATAACAAAGTGAATCAGCTATATGTGTGTATATATATATCCCCATATCCCCTCCCTCTTGAGCCTCCCTCCCACCCTCCCTATCCCACCCCTCTAGGTCGTCACAAAGCACCGAGCTGATCTCCCTGTGCTATGTGGCTGCTTCCCACTAGCTATCTATTTTACATTTGGTAGTGTATATAGGGACATGGACATTTTTGAAGAATATAGTCTCTCTTATCTTTTACTGATATTTAAAAAAAATAGAACTTTCCTCATTTTGTGCTTGTCTGATGTTTCCCGGTGATTAGATCCAGGCTGTGTATGCTTGGCTCAGAACTCTGCATGGCTGGTGTTGCATCCTCTCTCAGAGTATCACGTCTGTCACTCATTTGATCATCCAGTCAAGGTATTGTCTGAATTCTCCACTATATAGTGACTGTTTCTGTTTTGTTTTTCTTAACTTTTTGTAACTAATAAGCAGTCTGTGGGAAGATACTTTTTTTTTTTTTTTTTTTGCAGTATGCGGGCCTCTCACTGTCGTGGCCTCTCCCGTTGCGGACGCGCAGGCTCAGCGGCCATGGCCCACGGGCCCAGCCGCTCCGTGGCATGTGGGATCTTCCCGGACCGGGGCACGAACCCGTGTCCCCTGCATCGGCAGGCGGACTCTCAACCACTGCACCACCAGGGAAGCCCTGTGGGAAGATACTTTAAGACAGTGCAGATATCCTGCTCCTCATCCACATTTTCACCTAGATTTAACACCGTGGCTGATTTTTGCCTGTTGCAGTCTTTACTGTGATGTCTGCAAGATGCTAATTTTTCCAACTCCAGTCCTCCCTTCATATTTACCAGTAGACATTTGGCATTTCATTGCAGTAAAAGCCCTCTCTTCTCCCCCATATGTTGTTTATTTTATCTATTTGTTATCAGTGCGGGTGCATAAATTCCTTATTTTTTTTCAATGTTTTATAATTCAGTACTTAATCATTCTGGTGCTTAAATTCCAGATGTGGTCAGTGACATGTTTCCGTCTTTTTTTGTGCATATCTTTACTTTTTAGACTAATAAGATGTTAAAGGCTCATCTTGTACCTGCCCTGCCCCAGCCCTGGAGGCAGCCGTTTCTCTCAGGAGCCTTTGTTCTTTCGGCAGGGAATGGAATTAGATAACAAAATCTGGGCACTAGGTTTGAGTGCATTACTTTTACAGCCACTGAATAAACATCAGTGTATACACATTAGTATACCTGATAAATATTTGTTAGAGGTACAATAAACAATTTTTGAGACTGTAATGGTGTCTCAGTTTACAGTTACAGCAAAAAGTGCAGTATTAAGACTTTTGTCAGCGAACTTACGCTGCTACAATTTTCTTGGATTTCACAGCAAAAACATAAGTGATGCTAGCTTGAAGGCTAGATAGTGTTTCAGTGGGCAGGGTTGGTACAGGAGGATGTTCCAGGGAGAAGAAATGACATTGACAGTGACATAACTGAACAATAACAGTAAAAACATTAAACATCCTGCTTAAGTAATGACACCTGATTTCCACCCACGTGGGGAAAAGTGAAAGACAACAAGGAAAAGGTTGTTTGAGGTCACGTTTAGAGGACTTTGAATGTATGTCCGAGTTAGGAATTGGGGTCTTTAGTAAGAAGATAATGGAGAGCTGTCGAGGATTTTTGAATAGTGTCATAACAAGCTTAACTCTGATTCAGGGATTAATCTAGAAGATATGCAGAGATTAGATTGAGGGAATTTCCAGTTAAGAACTGTAAAGAGGCTGTTATAATAGTTCAGGCAGGAGATACGAGGATTTGAACTACAAAATGAAGGAAAGACGTGGATTAGAGTCGTGTTTTTCATCCTGTCTTCTAGAACCCCAGGGGTGTGGGGCACAGCTGGGGTGGGGGAGGGGGAGGGATATATTAGCTGAGCATCAACGGAGAACACTTTGTGACTGAAAAGGATCTCTTTAAAATATCCCCGTAAGTATCCCTTTAAAGAAAGGAATTCTGCTGCTTAAGGAACAAAGAAGTCCATAGAGAAATTTTGTTTAAAAAAGCAAATCGACATTTGTCTGGAGGTTTTCTGGTTTTTAAACTCATGCTTCTTTCATAGTCTCTTTTTCCAGATTTTTGAGCCTTGACGATCAGGAAAATAATCGTGTCATTAGCTGAAATAAGTCAAGTTGTGTCTGTTTTGTTTTTTTGTGTTTTTTTGGCGCGCTGTGCGGCTTGCGGGATCTTAGTTCCTCGACCAGGGATTGAACCCGGGCCACCGCAGTGACAGTGCCGAGCCCTAACCACTGGATCACTAGGGAATTCCCGAGTTGTGTCTATTTTGAAATGCCAGAAGGCCAGTGTTACAAAGTCATGTACTAATTTAACTCTTTCTCAAGAAACAAGATTTTCTTGGCCAAAATCTTCAGAGTCATCCTGAGCGCTTTTCTTCCGCTCATTCCGTACAGGGAATCCACCAAGAAATCCTGTTGGCTTTACCTTCCAGTTATATCCCAAATCTAACCGCAGGCAACAGCTGCACTGTAGCCCACCACCAGCACCACCATTATCATCTCCGGCCTTCTACTTGCTCTCCCCATCTCCATCCTTGCCTCTGCAACCTGTTCCCTTTCCTCCTCACAGTGCACTTCCCCCTTAAGGCCTTTGCAAAGGCTGTTCCGCAGGTATCAGCAGGGTTAATGCTTATGTTTAGATTTTGCTCAAATATTACTTTCTCAATGGGGCCTACCCTGAACTTAACCGTTACTGACAAGTCCTGTCCCCTCCCATGCACACATTTATCCATTCCCCCTTTATCTTGTTCTATTTTTTTCACTATGGCATTTAACACCCAACATACTCTGTAATTATTTATTACGTTGTTTATCTCCCGATACCAGAGTTTGAGCTCCACAATGGCAGGGTTTGTTTTGTTTTTTTAATTTGTTTTGCTCCCTGGTGTATCCTCAGCAACAGAAGAGTCCCTAGCATGTAGTAGGCCCTCAGTTAACATTGATAAAAGAAGGAAGGACAGCTAAGAGCATTAAATCAGTAAGCTTGGTTACCAGGCTTCTAGCTCATAGCAGATCTGAGAAAGTGAATAAAAGAAAGAACGGGATGCTGGGTAAATCAACCTGTGTTCCTTGGATCTGAACCTATGATGGTAATTGGCCTGGATAAAATAGACTTGGAAAGTGCTGCATAAACTCTCCCTTTACTAGAAAATCATATTATATGTTAACATAGTAATCACTGTAAGAACTCCCACAGTAACCTCTTCTTTTTTTTTTTTTTGGTACACGGGCTTCTCACTGTTGTGGCCTCTCCCGTTGCGGAGCACAGGCTCCGGACGCGCAGGCTCAGCGGCCATGGCTCACGGGCCCAGCCGCTCCGCGGCATGTGGGATCCTTCCAGACCGGGGCACGAACCCGTGTCCCCTGCATCGGCAGGCGGACTCTCAACCACTGCGCCACCAGGGAAGCCCAGTAGTAACCTCTTCTTGAACTCACTTGGTCACAGAACTCTCCTTAGTAATTCCCTTATTGTTATGGAACACGCTTGGCTCGTGGCAAACAGAGTTCGAGGAAAACCAGACTGGAGTGTACCTGTGGGTCCCAGGAGAGATGGGTGGTTCTTTTAAGTTGCTTTTGGTGGATGAACTGTGCCGTTTCGTATGCTGCTCAGGAGGCCTGAGTACCTCCGGTGAGAGACTACGGCTTTTAGTTCCTACTCTTACAGTTCAGATCCTTTTATTAATTTATTTTTTAAGATTTATTTTATTGAAGTATAGTTGATTTACAATGTTGTGTTAATTTCTACTATACAGCCAAGTGATTCAGTTATACATATATATATTCTTTTTCATATTCTCTTCCACTGTGGTTTATCACAGGATATTGAATATAGTTCCCTGTGTTATACAGTGGGACCTTGTTGTTTATCCATCCTATATATACTAGTTTGCATTTGCTAATTCCAAACTCCCAAAACCATTCCTCCCCACCCACTCTCCCCCTTGGCAACCACAGGTCTATTCTCTATGTCTGTGAGTCTGTTTCTGTTTCGTAGATAAGTTCATTTGTGTCGTGTTTTCGATTCCACATATAAGCGATATTATATGATATTTGTCTTTCTCTTTCTGTCTTACTTTGCTTAGTATGATAATCTCTAGTATGGCAATATTTCATTCTTTTTATGGCTGAGTAGTATTCTATTGTTTACATGACCCACATCTTTTTTATCCATTCATAAAATCCTTTTAAAAGTTAGCTTTTTATTTTAGGTATTTGGGAATAAGATGATCATTCCTTCCCTGGATGGAGACCTCTTCCAGTGGGACCGGGACCGTGAGAGCATGGAAACAGTTCCGTTTACAGTTGAATCGCTTCTTGAATCTTCTTATAAATTTGGAGATGATGTTGTCTTGGTTGGAGGAAAGTCTCTCACTACATATGGACTCAGTGCATATAGTGGAAAGGTGAGTAAAAATGTTCAGTTTGTTTGGGGAGAAATTCAAAATAAATAGGAATAGAAGAGATAATTTCTTTAACTATACTATTACTGGTTGAGCTTTGTAATAATTTTCCCCTGAGGATATCATTTCTTTTGATAAAAGAACTGTGAAGTAGAAAGGGGGAATATTATTAAGAGAAACTAAATTTATCCAAGATAACAGAATGAACAGCAGAGCCAGGAATAGCAGGGGGAAGAGAATGAATAACTGTGGTCTACTGTATGTCAGGTGCATTCTTCATGCCTTATTTTGAAATCATCACAATATTTCTAATGGTTACATTGTACAATTTTCATATGGATAGATGAGGAACCCTCCAAAGAATAATAATAACCCTGATGATAAGACTAATTGCTACTACTTATTTCTCTACTTATTTGAGCCTATCGTAAGACGGTGCAAGAGGCAAGTTTGTACTCATTTTACAGATGAGAAAACCAAGACTTTCAAAAGTTCAGAAACTTCAAGGTCAGATTTGACTTAGATCTGTGTGAAGAAAAAGTCATACTGTTAATGACCTAGACTTTCTCCATTATTAGCTCTTAGGAGATGATCTGCTTCTAAGATTGGGTCTTAAAACTCCATTATGGGGAATAACTAATTAAAACCATGCCTTTTGGAAAGGTAAAAATCTCTTTTTAACCCCTTAATACGTTGATACTTGAATATTTGTATATAGACTTAAGACGAAAATAAGGAAGAATAGAAAAAAGATCCTTGGCCCTCAAGTTTTTCAAACTTTAAGGATCCCTTGTCTGAGTGTTAGGCCCATAGGCCCTTTGCCATCGTCTCTGCCCTCTCCAGCCACCTGCATGTGTATTGTATTGAGGCGGCCTTGTGATCCTTTGTTTCCTTCAGTATTCTCATCTGTAAAACAATGGGATTGAACCCCGTCACCTGGGTCTCTGATTTGATGTGCTGCTCCAAAATTCTGGTATTCTAGCAGGTATGCTTCTTTCTGTGAGGATTTGGTCACATCATTCCAAAGAATCTTCCTTTTCCTTTGAGTGAAGTTTTCAAAGCAGTACTTGAAAATACTGCAGCTGTTAGAAAAGTTTCAGATTTTTAAAAACTAAATATTTCCGTCATATGGAAATTCTGAGGTGTTTTTTTTTTAATTCACCTAGAATTTTATTAATGATATTTATTACTAAGAGATCACAACTAGTTATCCATTTCTTCCATGGAAATGCTCAAAGTAAGACTTATTCCCCGAAATAAATATTCATTGGTACTTTTATGGTTCTAAATGTTTCATTTTTAGGAGTTGGTGGTAATCTAGCTGTTGCTTTTTTTTCTTTTTCAGGTTATTTATTTTAAAAAATTTCTTTGCAGTACAGTTGATTTACAATGTTTTGTTAGTTTCTGGTGTACAGCAAAGTGAATCAGTGATATATACACATATATCCACTCTTTTTTAGATTCTTTTCCCACATAGACCATTACAGAGTATTGAGTGGCGTTCCCTGTGCTATATAGTATAGCTGTTGCTTCCTTTTTTTTTTAACAGAAACTGTGTATTTTTTATTTTATTTATTTATTTATTTATTTTTGGCTGTGTTGGGTCTTTGTTGCTTGCTGCACGTGGGCTTTCTCTAGTTGCGGCGAGCGGGGGCTGCTCTTTGTTGCAGTGCACGGGCTTCTCATTGCGGTGGCTTCTCTTGTTGTGGAGCACGGGCTCTAGGCACGTGGGCTTCAGTAGTTGCAGCACGCAGGCTCAGTAGTTGTGGCTCGCGGGCTCTAGAGCACGGGCTCAGTAGTTGTGGCTCACGGGCTTAGTTGCTCTGCGGCAAGTGTGATCTTCCTGGACCAGGGCTCCAACCCGTGTCCCCTGCATTGGCAGGTGGATTCTTAACCACTGAGCCACCAGGGAAGCCCCCTAGCTGTTGCTTCTTAATGCTTGGCTACTTTTTACACATTTCCTCAATTTCCTTTTACTTTTTATAAAACTGTTGAGAGTCTTTTAATTACTGTCTCTGATCTCCTGTAACTTGTTCTCTTTACTAATTTTACATCTGTCTTTTCAGGTGAGGTACATCTGTTCAGCTTTGGGTTGTCGCCAATGGGATAATGATGAAATGGAACAAGAAGAAGATATCCTGCTTCTGCAGCGCACCCAGAAAACCGTTAGAGCCGTCGGCCCTCGTAGTGGCAGTGAGAAGTGTGTATTCAGATAATGTTGCTGTTGGTGTTTAGAAGTACAAGACCAGAATTCATCAGCTTTTTTCTTTGTGGAGATTTTCTGAACTATTTTGTTTCCCCAAAAGCATACTACTCTTTTAAGAGAAATGAAGCCCCTAAATTTAAAACAGCTTCGTGATTATTAACAGATCCTGAAGTGAACTTCTCACCATGTGCTTCAGGATATGGTAATGAAGAGGAGTCCCATACAGTGACTCTATATTAGCTTAGTCTTAGGTTAATGATATTTTTCATAGCAATCTCACTGATCCAAGTTCTTTGCAGAATGCAGAAAACTCTTAAGACAAAGCTGATGTGCTTTGGGTCTGTTTGACCCTGCAGTTCTCTCTAGTAGGTAGTTTCATGGTTTGTGTGACCACCACCTCAATTATAAAATAATATTTTAGTGTATTTTCTTAAAGTGTTAAAGCCTAATTTATTTGGTCAAATACTGTTTTGTTTCCTTTTTCAAATAATGTAAATTTTTACATTTAAAGTAATGTGATTGAATTAGATATGCTGGTGGTAAATCTCATGCTTGACTTTTCAAAACCTAATATTTAAATTTTAAATTGCTGCGCAGTAAAGAGAATTTGAGATCCCATCTTTATCTTTTGAAAGTGAATCAGACTTTCAGATGTTGTCTAATCTGATGCAGTATAATTCAGTTTCCTTTCCTGAAAACTGTTTTCTCAAATTCAGTGAAGAATGTATTCTTTCTACACTCCCTGGACTTTGTATCTGCTGGTGACCCAACCTTCTTTATCCTGATGGGATTTTGTTTCCTTAAGTGTTTGAGTGCTTGCTGGGTGCTCAGCTGGCATAGGAGCAGATGTTCAACTTAACAGAATTTGAGTTATCAGAATGGGAAGAGTCTGGCATCTAAGATCCATATTCCTTAAGTATCTATTTTTTAACAGATGTCGGAATTCTGGGGCCATTTTATATCTTAGTGTCAAGACCATTATAGTGTCAACAGATAAGTGATTTTCCTGTGTATTAGTTATAGAGGAAACATTGCTAATACCACTTTATGGATATGGACACTGAAACTCAGAAAAGGTTAAATGACTGGCCAGATCTCAGTCAGTAGAGATTTGAGATTGAAGCTGAGGTGGTATGACCTTCAGGCTTGGTATACTGGGTCACATTGCCTTTCGAGGCTGTATTTTCATAAAAATCTAAAATCAGTAGCTTTCGTCTTGTCTTTTGCATTGGTTTATTGGGATGTGTTCATTTCTCTGCACTTGAACAAAATGTGTCAGACTTTAATTAAGAAGTAAGGCAGACTGCAAGCTACCTTATTTTAGGGTGACTGATGTGTTTTGAGAAAATTACCCTGATTTAGAAATGTGAACATTTGTTAATTTCAAGAGAAAAATCTGTCCTGTAGCCGTTGTCAGGTCACAACTCTCAGAACCACTGTTTCTAAAGGGTCAGAACCAAGTTACGCCCTCTTGTGGCATAAATCAGCAAGCATGCTCCTTTCCAGAAGATTGTGTTGAGTTGTTCCTTTTCTCATCACCAAATTTTAGTGTTTGCTTCTTCACTCTAGAAGAGTTCTTAATTATTTGGTCCTTTATTTAAATGTAAATTTCTAAAACACACCTTTGTAAATTTAAGGTGGAATTTCAGTGTTGGCCACTTTGAACTTCGGTATATTCCAGACATGGAAACTAGAGCCGGATTTATTGAAAGCACCTTAAAGCCCAGTGGAAACAAAGAACAGTCTAAAATTATTTCAGACGTGGAAGAACAGGAAGCTGCCGTGATGGACACAGTGATAAAGGTCTCCGTTGCTGATTGGAAAGTTATGGCCTTTAGTAAGAAAGGAGGACATCTGGAGTGGGAATACCAGGTACCTAGAACCACTGAGAATTTATAAATATGTTTCTTTCCTTCTCACTTTGACCAAACATGTTGGGTAGAAGGAAGTGACTGCCATTTTGGATTTTCAGCTTGTTCTCTGTGCTCTAAGAAATTTGTGATTTTAGATGTGTTAGAATGACTATTAAGAAAAAGTCAAAAGGTTGGTGAAGATGTTGGTGAACAGTGTACAACAGTGTATCTTCGTGCAGTGTTGGCGAGAATGTAAATTGGCATAGATGTTATGGAAAACATCATGGAGTTTCCTCAGAATATTAAACAGAAATGAAGAGAATAGATCTTAAATGTTCTTAAAACACATACATACAAAATAACCGTGAGATGATGGATATATGAATTAGCCTGATTGTGCTGATTATTTCACAGTGTATACATATATCAAAATATCACACTGTACACCATAAATACATTTTTTATTCGTCAATTATACCTCAGTAAAGCTGGAAAAGTGAAAATTTGTAAAGAAATATGTGGTTTTAAAGGGTATTTCAGGAGTTGGGATACATAGAAATACTGCTTGAAATTGTTTAAAATTTCCTTTCCATTTTTGTTTAGTTTTGTACTCCCATTGCATCTGCCTGGTTGGTTAAGGATGGCAAAGTCATTCCCATCAGTCTTTTTGATGATACAAGTTACACCACTAATGACGGGGTTTTAGAGGATGAAGAAGACATCGTAGAAGCCGCCCGAGGAGCCACAGAAAACAGTGTTTACTTGGGTGAGTGGGTATCTCTTATCTAGCAGTAGTACATGTTGACATCTAGATTTTATTCCTACGTTGTCTCTCTCTACTTCAGGTGTGCCTGTAGTAGTTTCAATTCCTAAGTACATTCTCTGGCCTTAAGATTTGTACTTTGATCTCTATTCCTGCAATTTTCTTTCATTTATCCAATTCTGAAACTTTTAATTACTATAGCGGGTTCTTTTTCTCTGAGACCTATATTTGAAAGGCTTAAAAATGTTGCCATTACATAGCATGATTTCACATTACTTATGTATCTTCAGAGTCTAAAACTTTCTACATTTGTATTTGCATCTGTATCAGTTTGCTCCCCCTTAAAGGTATGTTTATTTTTTTCTGTGCATCTATACAACTTATCTGAAAAATTAAAACAAAATTCTGGTGTGCTGCTTGGCGGTTGAAAGCCTTCAATGTTCTACATTTTGAAAACCCTCAAATTTAATTATTTGAACTAGTTTTGTGGTCAGATACTTATAAGATTCTTTAAGCCCCGTCAATGCGCTACCCGCCCCTCAATCTCAGTGAAATGCAAGAATTTGAAATAACATATCACACGTGTTATGATAGTATTTAATTGAATTGTTAGCAGTATCTCTTGAATGATAGGTGTTTAGGTTTTCTTAAGGAAAAGGTTACCTCATCTAAGCTGTTACTTTCATAAGACTACAACGATTTCTTTTGTTTGAATTTTCCTACTGGAAGAGTTTTTCAGTAATTACCAAAAATTATATAGTGAGAAACACTGAAACTTGTGTGTAACTTTCCTCCCCTGTTGTTGTTGAATAACCTTTGGGTCAAATTTGAGTGCTTCAGGCATGATTCTTTGAAAAGAGCTATGTAGCACATGAATAAATAACTGGAATTCATCTAATTTTATTAAATCAAAGTGAACCTTTTTATAAAAAAAAAATCATCAGTGCTTGATTCTAAACCTAACTGACAGTGTTCTGGTTGATTCAGGAATGTACAGAGGCCAGCTGTATCTGCAGTCATCAGTCAGAATTTCAGAAAAGTTTCCTACGAGTCCCAAGGCCTTGGAATCTGTCAACAGTGAAAATGCAATTATTCCTTTGCCAACAATCAAATGGAAACCCTTAATTCGTAAGTGAATTATGAACTTTTATAAATGTTATTAAGATGTTCAGAGGCCTAATCATGGGCTTTGCCCTAGTTTTGAATATCACAGAGATCACAACTATTATATACGCTATATTTTCTGATAAACTGGGAAGGTATTTCAGACGTTAATGAATTTTAATTATCCTTTAGAACATGATTTCATTGAAACAGCAGCTACTTCTATAGAAATCAATGTCAGTAAAGTATTCCTCTAGACAGCTTAGAAAAACTCTTTAACCATTCTCTGACCACGCCTTGATATCATTTAGCTCTTAACATATTTATATTAAGAATATTTATGGGACTTCCCTGATGGCGCAGTGGTTAAGAATCTGCCTGCCAATTCAGGGGACACAGGTTTGAGCCCTGGTCCGGGAAGGTCCCACGTGCCATGGAGCAACTAAGCCCATGAGCCACAGCTACTGAGCCCACGTGCCACAGCTATTAAAGCCTGTGCGCCTAGAGTCCATGCTCAGTAACAAGAGAAGCCACCACAATGAGAAGCTCGTGCACTGCAGTGAAGAGTAGCCCCCGCTCACCGCAACTAGAGAAAGCCTGCACGCAGCAATGCAGACCAAAAGCAGCCTAAAATAAATAACTTTATTTTTTAAAAAAAAAGAATATTTATGAAACATCTGGTTATCACATCATGTTCTTTGAGATACTCAAATTGAGTTGAATTCAAATACTAAGCCATCTATTTCCTTCAGCCATCTTTCTGTACCTTGTATATGTTTTTTATCACATATATCACATCATATTTTAATTGCTCGTTTAAATGACTCATCTCTCTACAAGACTGTGCTTTTCAAGGGAAAGAACATTGGGCCGTTTTTTTGACTTACATATTTGAACTGAGCTGTGCTATTTGAATATCTTTTTTTTGGATGAATGAGGCACACACATTTTCATTAAAGTCATAACAGTTAAGATTTTACCATTTTCTTTTAGATTCTCCTTCCAGAACTCCTGTCTTGGTGGGGTCTGATGAATTTGACAAATGTCTTAGTAATGATAAGTTTTCTCACGAAGAGTACAGTAATGGTGCACTTTCAATCTTGCAGTATCCATATGGTAAGTGTGATTCCACTTGGATTGAAAATGCTGTTTTTATTTTTCTGTTTATTTTAATTTACTAATTTGAAATTAATTAATAGAATTCAAATGCAAAGTAGCCAGTTGGAGGGCAGAAAATAAATATCTTGGGAGGCAGGTATTGTGAATGGTGGCCAAGGGTACAAGGCTTCAAAAGACAGATTGCCAGGGTTTTGCCACATGCTAGGCTGGGCACACCTAACTTACCTGTGTCTCTGTTTCTTCATCTGTAAAACAAAGGTATAGTAATCCTAATATCTATTTATTGGGTTGTGGTAAGGTCAAATGAGATAATGCACAGTCTTAATTAGCTCCATGCCTGGCAAATAATAGTGTTCAATAAGCATTAGTTCTTGTTATTAGCTCTTATTTAGTTATGAGCTTATATAATATAGTCTATATAATATCAGTCTGCATAATGAAGAAGATAGGTGTTTCCCATAGAGCTATGTGAAAATGCTATAAAATGGGGTTATTTTAATTTTGTTTTCAGACGAGGAAAATTAGTACAAAAGTCAAGAATAGGTGACATTTGACGTGAAACACATTCCTGTGTATTTAAAGTTAGGATATATTCAGTTATGAAAATTTTTTGAACAGTTGGATATAAAAAAGAAAATTGCTCAGATCTGCATTAGGCAAAAACATAGACTCCTCATCAGTTACCCTAGATGATAAAACTGGGAAATTACTGTAGAATTTAAATTGATTTAACGAAAATCAGAGAGCTCTGAACTACAGACAGCTGTCTATCTGATATTGATGAGAATACAAGGTAAAAGAGAATTGTGTAATCTGCCCATGTGGTATAAAATAGAAGGTGAAAAGGACAGGCTGCTTTCTAGGACAAATTCATTTTGACAGCCTGAAAGGAACCAGAGAGGCACGGTGGAGATGTTTTCCTCGTCATGGTAAAATTTTGATATTTTGTTGATGCTAAATGAAAGTAAAGTTTCAAATCCGCAAAGGAGGTTTGAGTACTATCTAATTTTTTTTTCTTTTTTGCATTTAAAGGATTGAATTATTAATGAGATAATGAACGGAGTATCCCTTAAGGGTTGTTTTTAGTCTTATTATTCAATAGAAAGATGTGTTAAAGAGGAGATGAAACTTTAGAAAAAGGAATTAGTGTTAAAAGTCATAGGAAATTAGATAATTTTTAGCAATTAAAGGTGGAACTATATTGGTTTATCTTTTTAAAAAAAACCACTTTTAATGTTTGTTGTTGAAGATAATGGTTATTACCTGCCATACTACAAGAGGGAAAGGAACAAACGGAGCACACAGATCACAGTCCGATTTCTCGACAACCCGAATTACAGCAAGAGTATCCGCAAAAAGGATCCCGTGCTCCTCTTACACTGGTGGAAAGAAATAGTTGGAACCATTCTGTTTTGTATCGTAGCAACAACTTTCATTGTGCGCAGACTCTTCCATCCTCATCCTCACAGAGTAAGACATTTTTTAGAATCTCATCCTTTTCAAAGTGTTGGGACTATAGAAAACTTAGGGGGGGGGGTGTGCGCATGTGCGTGTGTGCATGTGAGGAGCAAGGGGTCCATTTCCTTAAGTTTTACCCTAAAATCATTGTTGCCCATACTCTTGCCTCCACGTCCTTGTCCCCTTCACTCCTCTACCCATTGCAGTCTGGCTCCACCCTGATCATGCCCTTTCCCTTTGACAAAGGAAATGCTGTTGTTTTATGTTCTTATAATACATTTATTTTTCTCAGTATTATTTATTCTTCAGTGTTTTATAGCCTAATATTGTTAGCTAACTTCCATTCAGCTTTGTACTGAGAGTGACTTTTTGTCTCCCCCACCTTATCAGCAAAGGAAAGAATCTGAAACTCAGTGTCAAACTGAAAATAAATACGATTCTGTCAGTGGAGAAGCGAATGACAGTAGCTGGAATGACATAAAAAATTCTGGATACGTATCACGGTATGAGTCTTTTCATAAAATGTATGTGTGCTGTAGTTTCTGATGCTGACTGTTCAAATCCAGGAAGAAATGGCCTTAGATACAGAGAACGAATGGATGGTTCGGAAGGGAGAGGGGGAGTGGTGAGTGACATAGATGAAGAATAGAATAGTTGTTCATTCAACATCTGCTTCTAAACCTCCAGTTATATGATAAATCACAGGGATTGTAATATACAACATAAGGAATACGGTTAATAATATTGCAGTAACTTTCTGTGGGGACAGATGATGACTAGACTTGTCGTGGTGATCATTTCATAATGTATACAAATGTCAAATCATTATGTAGTACACCTGAAACTTACATAATACTGTATGCCGACTGTATTTCACTTAAGAAAGAAGAAACAACCTCTAAACTAAGATATTGTTTAATTTTTTTTAAAAAAAATGTATGACTAGGTAAATAAAACAGACATATCCCTCAAGTTACTTAAACTGATTCAAGGTGGTATAGAAGAGGGATAGAAGTAGAGCATTATAAAAGTTTAGAATTATAGCCACCATGTATGTCAATTATTTCTCAATAAAACTGGAAGGAAAAGAAAAAAAAGAATTACAGCCACCGAATTGAGTTGTTATTCAGATGACATAGTTATTGAGGGTCTACCATGTACTGGGCTTGGCATTAATACCAAACAATAATTTTTATGTTATTGGAATATGGCATAAATCTCCTATGTTACTTAATCCTCAGTTATTTATTTCATCCTTATTCTGTCTAAAATAAGAAGCAGAAAACTGGGGAGAAATACACCAATAGAATAGATCATTTTTAAAAACAGAAGAGGGAGTTGGGTTACTTAAAAATCAGCCAATTCAAATAATTTGAAAGTAAAATAAAAGTAGAAAATCTGTAAGCAGATCTGTCAGGTGTACAGATTTTCATGCTTTGTGGGACAAGGAATGGTGCTGCGGTTCAATTTTCTTAAATGGATTATTGCTACTTTTCCCCTTCGTTTTGATATCATGCTTATTAGCACTTTCATGATACAGGGACAAGGAGAAGCTCTATATGAAACTTACTGCTTAATAAATATCTAGGGAAATGGCTTTATGACAGAAAAGATGGAAAATTACAGCTAAAATGTGGGTTATTTTGATTATCTATGGACTTAATCTAAGCTGCATTCATACCATCTTCTCAAAAGTTGAGAATTGGCTGTAATCCGTATGTTTTAGCAAAACGTACTAGGTGACTAGCAAGTGGTAAGGGCTTTAATACCCTTGCTAATAAAAATGCTGACTTATAGTGAGGGAGAGGAGAGGGGCCTGTCAACTCCATGGAGTTCAGTACCCAAGCCATTCATCGTTCATTCAACATCTTTCTGAACAACTCTGTGCAGTATCTCAGGCTTTGGGAGAAATAAAAAGACTGGTCCTACCCCCTGCAGGAGCTTAAAGTCTACCGGGGAAGGTGATACTAGAGAAAACATAAACATATAAGGAAAAAAGCCATGAGCTGTAAGTAACTAACTCTGGCTGTGATGATTCAAGAGGGCGTCATAATAAATCATGAGTAAGAGACAGGTGGAGATGGGAGGGTGAGTGGGGTATGGTGATTAAGCATATATTGGTAAGGCTGTTGTGAAGAGAATTGGAATAATGTACTCTAAAACTGAGTTAGACTCAATTTTCCTTCCATTTTATTCACTATGAAGAGAACAGCTGATTGTTTTTAAAAATACAGGAGCTCTGTATAATACCTGACGTCTATTGAGTGCCTACTATGTTCTAGGCATTATTAAGAACATAAGCTCTGGATTCAGTCATGAATTTAAGTCCTAAGTTGGGACCTGAGGCAAGATGATACTTATATTTATAAAAGCTGTAATCATATATAAGATGTTTCTCCTTTCCAAAGATATATCCATTTTCATATGAGTGTTTTCTTTAATGTAGGAAGATAATTCAGTTGGCTCTCCAGGAGTAGGACAAGAACTTCATGGGCTTTTGCAGTTGGGGAGATGGATTTGTACTCAAGTACCTTGCCTAGCTATTCTTAGGGATACAGATCATTACTCTTCATTCTCTGTGAAGGTAATTGGCCCATGGAGGGTTGGGATCTATTGTCTCTCCTCCTTAACACCATGCTCTAAAGCTGAGCGAACCGCTAAATTAATATGAGTGTGCAAGTCATAAAGTAATAAAGTTAGCCTTCTAAGGGACACCAAAGATCATCTAATTCAACTCCCTCTCACACGGCTGGAAGAATGTCTTCCACAGCACGCATGCGTGCATTCATTCATTTATTAATTCATGCATTATTCGATAGATATTTGTTAGACCTTCTATTTGCCAGGTGAGCCCAGGCTTTGGAAATACAAAGAGGAAAAAGAATTCTCTCCTGCAGTCAAGGTCCCTACAATTCGGTAGTAGTGGAGAGAGAAAGCTGCTTATAAATAACTGCAAAATATTGAGACCAAGTTTAAACAGTTCCAAGTAGTATGTGCAAAGTGCTATAAGAACATTAAGATAGGGGTCTAGGAAGGCCTTATAGAGGTGGTGAGATGAGCAGAATGAAAGAAAAATAGAGTTTTTTTATTAAGTCCAAAGAAGTAGGGCATCCCACTGGAGCAAATAGCAGAAGCAAAAGCTCTGAAGTTGTGAGAGAGCCTGGTGCAAGTTGGCTGGAATATACAGAGCAGATCAGAGAGGTCACCAGGGGACATAGGCTACAAAGTGGAGGTCCATCTGTAAGTGCCAGATGGTGAGTTAGCTTCTGTCCACATACCTTTGGTGATGAGCACACTGACTCCTGAGGCACCCCAGCGAATTTCAGATAGCTTTGGTTCCTAGAGAAGGTTTCTGGCTAAAAACGTACATAAATGTAATGGAACTGATTAAATCTTTTCCATAAAATATACAGGCACTGGCATAAGATGAAAATACATTTTCTGCTTGAATACAGAATGCCACAAGAGGTAAAAGGTTAGAGAATTAAGGATAAACTGTTTTGATGGATGATGGAAAGTATTGGATAGGACAGAACAGTACTAAAATTGCTGTAAGAATAAGTGATTAACAAGTGATTCCCCATTAAGCAGAAGTTTTAAAATTTTTTATAAAATTCCCAGGGGCAAAATTAAAATGTCTTTGCTTCATTTATACAGACAGGAAAGCAAAGAATGCTATTAGAATTTAAACTGCACTCTATTAAAATAAGTTCTAGGAAACTTAGTTTATACATTTTTACATATCATAAAATAAGATTGAACTATTAGTACAAAATTTAAAACTATTACAAACTTTGTAAAATTTACTTTTTTTTTTTTTTTTTTTTTTTTAAGCTATCTAACAGATTTTGAACCGATTCAGTGCATGGGTCGTGGAGGGTTTGGAGTTGTCTTTGAAGCTAGAAACAAAGTTGATGACTGCAATTATGCTATCAAGAGAATCCGCCTCCCAAACAGGTAATGGATAGTACTTTTAGTAAACTTGGAGTTAGGACTGTGTTATCTAATCTCATAGGCAATATGTCCTTACTATACTCCATAGAGACTATAGAAAACAGAGTTTCTGACCTTCTGAATCTTATATTCTCAGTACTACCAGGTAACTAGCTATCTTTTAAAAATGTCATCTACTTTGACTGCTTTGTATCTACTTAAAAAATATGCCCTTGTTTTTGATTCTTAACAACTCAGGGCATTCCCATAGTGAATTTTAATAACTATAGACTTTAATACATAGCACCATTTAAAAATAATCTATATTTATTGTGGAAAATAAGGAATAGTATTAAAACAAAAAACAATCCGTGTCTACTCTACCTAGTAATAAACACTTTTAACATTTTAAGTTATTTTCTTTTTTTTTTTTTTTCTGGTCATAAATTTACCTAGTTCTTAGCACACTTATCAGTACAATACAGTTTTATTTATTGCTTCCTTCATTGTATTCTCAGTGTTTTCCTTCCTATTAAGAGTATGTTACTGAAATGCTAAAATATACTGAAAGTGTTTTATGACTGGAAAATAGTCCAATTAATACTTGTGCCATGTCTCATTTAACCATTTCTTATTTTTAAATATTTAGGTTTCCAACTTGTTGCAATTAAAAATAACTTTGGGGACTTCCCTGGCAGTCCATTAGTTAGGACTCCATGCTTCCACTGCCGGGGGCATGGGTTTGATCCCTAGTCAGGGAACTAAGATCCCTCATGCCTCTCGGCACGGCCAAAAAAAAAAAAAACAACTTGACATTGCTCATCCGTTATATAAAATTTTGATCACGTCTGTTTCCTTAGGATAGATTCCTAGAAGTGGAATTTTGGGCTCAGAACAGTGTGACGCTTAAGATGATGGGCTTTCAGTAACACCGTCCTTTTCATCTATTGTGGAAGCCTCCTGTGGATTCTTGATTAAATGTGCACTAATTTCTGGACTGTCTTCCTAATTAGCAGTTAAACATGCTGTCCAACAGATAGGGACATAGGAATGGGACAGTCTGAGTACTATGGGACTAATTCTTTTCTTTGGTGTATAATTTTTGAGTAGTTGAAATGTACAAAGTACCACATAGGATATAAAATTAAGAAAGGCTTCTGCCCTCAAGAATCTATAACTATTTGAGACCTTTGTATATATACTCAAATAACTGCAAAGCCAGGAAGACTGTGACTTGTGGTTTAATTTAGTAAGTAGCTTCTCATGAAGAAAGTGCAGAGGTAGCCGAAGGCAGTCAAGGAAAGCCAGCCTTGTGGTGGTAGTGTTGTCTGCGCCGTGTTCAGGGGTAACCTGTCCCTTGGTGGACACACATGTAGGGGAGGGATGGCCAAGTACATGAAATGGCCTGAGCATAGGCTCTAGGGAAACATTTGCAGGGGATGTAGAGGTTAGTTGAGGATTCTGCCACAAGTGGAGCAAGGGTAAGAATGGAGGGGAGGGACTTCCCTGGCGGTCCAGTGGTTAAGACTGCCCTTCCAGCACAGCGGACATGGGTTCAGTCCCTGGTTAGGGAACTAAGATCCCACAAGCCACACTGTGCAGCCAAAAAAAAAAAGAGAGAATGAAGGGGAGTATGGAAGAAAGATGGCAAAGATGGGTTCCAGCACCTTAAATGCCAAGCAGAGGAGTTTAGATTTTATTCCATAGACAGTTGTGCCTTTGAGCAGAAGAATGACGTGATCAAAGTGGAGGTGGTATGTAGTAAGAGACAAGCGTGTTCATTAGGAGATTTTTTTTTTTGCGGAAGTTCAGTCCTAAGATACAGAGCATTAGTGCATCAGAAGTGGAGATGGATGAGGAAGGAATGAGTATCAGGAATTACAAAGGAGGAGCTGATAGGATTTGGTCACTGAATATGGAAAATTCAGAAACCTACCAGGATTCTCAGGGTGGGACCATTAACAGTCATGAAACACAGAGAGAAAAGTGGGAGTAGCTGACTGTCTCTTGGGGACGGAAGAGGATATAACTTCTATTTATTATGTTGTTTCAGGTGATGGTGGGATCCCTAGAATGTGAGCTTAGATCCATCAGAAAAGCTGTCAAAGCAGAAGATCAAATCCAGATGCTTTTCTGGTTAAACATCATTGCCTATGATATTCAGTAGTTGAGTTTAAACAGACAAAGGTGCTCGTACAAGCCTTTCGGATTGTTGTCTGTACCTTGTCGGGCTGGTCCTTCTCCATCCTCCGGAGCTGCCAGGCTGAGCTCTCTTTTCTGAATACTTCACTTGCACCTATTCATCCCCCTATTAATTAACAAGCGTTAAGCAATTATCTTCAAGGGTCTTTAGTCATTCATTTTGAGTCAGCTAAGAACTCTTTATTTGAATGGATAGATGTACTTGTAAGCATTTATTTCTGGAAGAAACAAGAAATAGTATAAATACACATTTTTTTCTAATAAAGACTTATTTACTCTTTGGCTTCTTAGAATTATGCCACTAGGCTGACTCGTCTGTTCCCCGTTTTAGAACAAGGGAGAATTTTATTTTATTGTTTTGTACTGTCTTTGGTATGATTGCTTCTTCAGATTCGAGCAACCTTCAGGGTCTTCATTGTTTCTCTGTTTCAGGGAATTGGCTCGGGAAAAGGTCATGCGAGAAGTTAAAGCCTTAGCCAAGCTTGAACACCCAGGAATTGTTAGATATTTCAATGCTTGGTTGGAAGCACCACCAGAGAAGTGGCAAGAAAAAATGGATGAAATTTGGCTGAAAGATGAAAGGTAACTTGGTTAGACATAGACTTCAAAACTAGTATTTATTTCAGGCTAGTTTTTGGCTTACATGAACAAAATATCCTTTCTATAACTTTAGAGATGATTTTTTTAAAAGAAAAATAACAGCAGATTACTGTTTCTGTCATCGTGTTTTGGAACATTCTCTAGTCACTTGTTAAGTGAAAAGTTGATTTAGTTTTTAGAACATGAACTTTTTTTTCTTTTTTGTCCAGAACATGAATTTCTAAAATCATTGGTAGATAGAGCTCTATGACTTATAATTCACTGAAGGATTTACAGTAGCCTTTCTCAATAAGAGATATTGTCTGCTTTTGTCTCCATTTTTGTTGTTGTTGTTGTTGCGGTACCTGGGCCTCTCTCTGTTGTGGCCTCTCCCGTTGCGGAGCGCAGGCTCAGCGGCCATGGCTCATGGGCCCAGCCGCTCTGCGGCATGTGGGATCTTCCCGGACCGGGGCACGAACCCGTGTCCCCTGCATCGGCAGGCGGACTCTCAACCAGTGCGCCACCAGGGAAGCCCTCCATTTTTTATTTTAAATTTTCATTTACTTTCTTAGTAGTTAGCAATTTCCAACTCCTTTCTAAAGTAGTTTTAAACTATTTGCAGTTAAAACCACAAGAACTTGGGACTTCCCTGGTGGCCCAGTGGTTAAGACTTTGCCTTCCAATGCAGGAGGTGTGGGTTCAATCCCTGGTCCGGGAACTAAGATTCCACATGCCTCGCAGTCAAAAAAAGAAACCCCAAAAAACATAAAACAGAAGCAATATTGTAACAAATTCAATAAAGACTTTCAAAAATGGTCCACATCAAAAAAAAAAAAAATACATGAACTTATGGGAATTCCCTGGTGGTCCAGTGGTTAGGACTCCTCACTTTCACTGCCAAGGGCACAGGTTCGATCCCTGGTCGGGAAACTAAGATCTCGCAAGCTGCACAGCGAGGCCAAAAACCAAAAAGCAAAAAAACCCATGAACTTGGGCAACCTGAAGATAATTCCCATGTTAAATATGCTATTCTCTAGGAAGGAAGGTGTTTTTAAAAACTACTCAATGAGAACAAAAAGAAAGCAGGCTACAAATAGACTATTTAGTAAAGAGCTGGAGTAAAATTCCTGCCTAAAAGTACCAAACACAGCCCTAGATCCACATGAGGTACCTAGTTACAGTGACACTTATATACACAGCCAGTAGCCAAACCACAGAAGGACCAGGTGAAGTGACCCTGTGTCTCAAGCCCTAATTGGGATGGGGGCTTCCGAATCACAGCCACCAAGGGGTCTGGCCTTGGTCTTCCTCTGTGCTTTGTGTTTTGCACATAGACCTTGGCTGTTCTGGGCATGACAGTCCCAGAGAACTGTTTCCAGTTTAAAACCAAGATTTCCAGTTCAGGAATGGATGGGCTGTGATGTTCTTTGTCTCGTGTGGCATGTTTTCATTGAATTTCCATGTTGTCACTTGGTAACTGGCTTTATTATAGTTGAAGCTTTGGAGACAAAACATGTAGTTACAACACTGTAAGTCAACTGTACTTCATTAAAAATACATTAATCAATAAATAAGCAAACAAAGGATGTAGTTCACATAATTTAATCAACACGTATTCACTCTCATCCCTTTGTACTTCTCCCACTCTTAGCACAGACTGGCCGCTCACCTCTCCTAGTCCCGCGGATGCACCATCCGTTAAAATATGCAGAATGGATCCTTTCTCTACAAAGGAACGCGTTGAAATCATAGCCCCTTCTCCAAGAAGCAGTAGGTCTTTTTCGGTCGGGATTTCCTGTGGCCAGACAGGTTCATCCAAGAGCCAGTTCTCTCCACTGGAATTTTCCGGAATGGACCACAGAGACACGAGTGAGTCGGTGGACGCGGTGTGCAACCTCCAGGACAGCTGCCTTACAGACTGCAAGGGGGAAGACGGTACTAGGGATGGCAATGATGAGGGACACTCTTTTGAACTTTGTCCTTCTGAAGCTTCCCCTTATGTAAGGTCAAGGGAGCGAACCTCCTCTTCTATAGTATTTGAAGATTCCGGCTGTGATAACGCATCCAGCAAAGAGCCCAAAACGAACCGACCGCCTATTGGCAACCATTGTGCTGATAAACTAACTGCAGTCCAGCATTCCAGTAGCAAGTCTTCCTCGGAACCTACTTTGTCTATTTCTCCTTCAAGACCAACCACTTTAAGTTTAGATCTCACTAAAAACTCTGTGGAAAAACTCCAACCCAGTTCACCGAAGGTGTATCTTTACATCCAGATGCAGCTGTGCAGAAAGGAAAACCTCAAAGACTGGCTGAACAGCCGCTGCACCATTGAGGAAAGAGAGAGGAGCGTGTGTCTGCACATCTTCCTGCAGATCGCGGAGGCGGTGGAGTTTCTGCACAGCAAAGGGCTCATGCACAGGGACCTCAAGGTCTGTTTTTGTGGAACATCACCCAAGGGTTTCAATGTGGTTTTTTTTCCTATTAAAGTCATTTATTTTATTTATTTACTTTTTATTGAAGTACAGTTGATTTACAATGTTGTGTTAGCTTCAGGTGAACAGCAAAGTGATTGAGTTTTTTATATATATACATATTCCCAGTTGAAAAACTATGTATTGTGCTCATTCTGACCTATCATTGAGCCTAATGTTAAACCTCCTAGGCCCTCCAACCTTTTTGTATTTTGGTCACGTGTTTGTCACGTATCAGTCTCAGCATAGCTGCCAGAATTTCTCAGGGCTCCATGTATTAAGTCTTTCGGAGGTGTTGGGGAGAAAAGTGTCACTTTCCCCTGCTATTGATCAGAAGTCCTGGGTTTTCTTTTTTTTTTTTTCATTTAAATGAGCTTTTTTTTATATTAATTTTTATTGGAGTATAGTTGATTTACCTGGTTTTCTTCTAATCGATAAGCCAGGAACACATATGCGTCCCTAAACCAGTCGCCTGGCCAGAGGCTGGGATTATGCTCATTGGTGCATGCAAGTTCTGGATGCAACCTCCAGGTAACATCCCATATGAGCCATGGACTTGCTGCCCAGAAGAAGAGAGTTCCCAAAGTCACATCAGGATACTTCTGGTGGAAGCATAGGGCAATGGAAAGATGCTGGAGAACCAAAAAAAAAAAAAAAAAAAAAGTCTGTTAGTGTTGGGTAGATAACAGCTGACAGCAGAGCACGGAGAAGGGAGGAGAGATGAAATTTAAGGCAGTCTAATCCTGTCTCTCTTACAAGGTTATTTGAGGGAAAGTAGGAGGGTATCACCGTAGATGTTGATTATATGCAATCACTTCATTGTTTCAAAGTCCGTACTGTATGATGGTACTTTGGAGTTTTGCAATAAAATGTTTTTTGTCTGGCAGTATTTGAAGCCCAGTGAAAGTCAATTTTGTGAGCTAAATGGCTTCCTTTTCCCTTATTTCAAGGGCTATGAATGGTGGTCATGTGGGCTGAGAGTAGGCTCTAGGGAAAGACGATGTATTTCATGTAGGGGATTTTGGGTTTGAGGAGCCCGTGGTTAGATGTATCTTATGAACAGTTGCATATGAGAGTTTAGAACTCGGGACGGGGGTTGTGGGGTATATGGGAGCCTGTATTAGAAGAGGCAACACAAGATTGTAGTTAAGAGCTCTTATTCTCCTTGACAGCCTACATTCCCCTCTCAGACACAAGCCCGAAGATCAGTCTGTTTCGTTCATTCACCAAATAGTAGTGATTAGCTACAGCAGGGCAAGAATTGGACACATGGCAGTGGAGCAGAAGTCCTTTTCTCACAGAGCCAGACAGCCTGGGTTTGAATCCCTGCTCCACCCCTTACTAGCTGGGTAACCTTGGGCAACTTACTTAACTTCTCTGGGCCTCAGTTTTCACATCTGTGAAATGAGGGACCAATAGGACTAAAAGCATTGTATTACTTGAGTTAATAGTAATGAACTACTTAGCTTCTGGCTCTTTGCAAGTGCTATATATGCATTTGCTATTATTATTATTATTATTATTATTATTATCATGGCTTAGGTCATAAGTGTAGAGGAGCTTGCCAAGGGAGAGTATATAGAATAATGAGATTGAGGTTTAAGTACCGTAGACCCTAGGGAATGTGAATCTCTAAGGATTTATTTAAATAGATGTTCAGGGACTCCCCTGGTGGCGCAGTGATTAAGAATTCACCTGCCAATGCAGGGGACACGGCTTCGAGCCCTGGTCCGGGAAGATCCCACATGCCGTGGAGCAGCTAAGCCCGTGCGCCACAACTACTGAGCCTGCGCTCTAGATCCCGCGAGCTGCAGCTACTGAAGCCCTTGTGCCTAGAGCCTAGAGCTGCAACGAGAGAAGCCACCGCAGTGAGAAGCCTGGCACCACAACAAAGACCCAACACAGCCAAAAAATTAATAAATAAAATTTAAATAAATAAATAGATGTTCAATAAATATTCACTCCCTTTGCTACCCTTGCCTCTTCTTTACTCACAGTACTTGTCTAGCATCGAAGGATTGTTTTTATTTTCATATTAGCGCATTGTAAAGAGAAACATGCTTGAGAATATCTAGTGTCTTGTATTTATTTTCTGTAGTCATTTAAATAATTCTCTTCACTTTCCTTCTCCATACACACCCACCACGCTTTTGTCTGTTTCATTTTTTTCCAGCCTTCCAACATATTCTTTACAATGGATGATGTGGTCAAGGTTGGAGACTTTGGATTGGTGACTGCAATGGACCAGGATGAAGAAGACCAGCTGGTTCTGACCCCAATGCCAGGGTACGCCAGACACACAGGACAAGTGGGGACCAAGCTGTATATGAGCCCAGAACAGGTGAGCCTTTCGTTTTCCTTCTGAGGAATAAATAGATTTTTAATTAGGGTGGCAGCAAGCTAGATGTGTGCCATGAATCTCCATCCATGCTGTGTTTAAAATACCCAATAAAATAAAAGCTGAAAATGATGAAAACTGGCAGAAGTGTTCCACAGGCAACACAGCTAGGGTACAATTCCACAACGTGAATTGGGGTGTGGAGGAAGAAAAATACTAAAAATGCATCAAATGTGCTCACCCTCTGAACCGGAACCTGACAGCAACCAGAAACTTAGAATGAGATTTTGAATGTCCTCCTCCCAAACTTAATTGTCATTCACCCTGTGTGAACTATGCAGGAACTGTTTTCAGAGCCAGCTGGAGGTAGTGTTCTAAGCTATTCTCTACAATAATCCACAGGCAGCTTCCAGAACGTACCATGGTAGGAAATACCATGGACAGGCTGAGCTATGTTGCCTTGTGGGATGCTTAGTCTTCCAAGGAAAAGCTCCATAAACTGAACAGAGACTGGAAGAGTGGTGGGAGCAAGGCATCCTGGGAGCTTCAGCACAGCATCCCTGGCCACCACTACGCTGATGGTATTCACAGGCTTACATATGCTTAGATCGGCGGTTCTCAGACTTTCTGATCAATGCCTGTTCATACTTGTAAACATGATAGAGAGCTCAGAATTTTTCTTAAGGAATTTTATCCATCAGTATTTGCCATATTAGAGATTAAAATAGAAATTTGTAAAATTTTTAATTCAGTTAAAAATGACAGTATTAAATCTATCACATCTTCAAGATATTTTCTGAAAAATAAATATTTTCCGAAAGAAAACTAGTGAGAAGAGTGGCATTTACTTACATTTTTGTAAAGCTCTTTACTGTCTGACTTAAAAGAGATTTCATATCTGCTTTTCCATTTAATCCCTTGCACTATGTTATTTTGGTTGAAGTATATGAAGAAAATCTGACTTCGCATAGGTAGGCAGTTGGAAAAGGAGGAATATTTTAATACCATTTTCAGGTAGTTGTGGGGATTCTTCTTTGACAGCATATCAAAATACAATAAGCAAAAGTTTCTGAAGAGTCATTTGCCCTGAATCTAAAACTATAGCAGTGAACATTTTGTATTCTGTTGCTTTAACATCCGTTGGTCCACTTTGCACATTGAATGGACCTTTGACCCACGCATGATTTTATAAAATTGTGCATTGGTCATTTGGAAACTATTGGTTCCCTAAGTTATGCATCTTTTCCAAAAGTTGTCACAATTCACTATACAGTATTAAAAAAATCACTCTGGTTAATATCACCACCAGTCTCACCAGAAAAGGCTTTAAGTATTAGGAAGCTGTCAGGTTCCCAGTGATGGACAAAAATTTTCCAAAATTCTGACATTCACTTCCAAGCTCAACTTTTATTTTTGGCAACAAATGCTGTCAGTCTTCCTTGAAGTTCCATTCTCACTTTGTTCATCTTTAAGAAAATATCTGTCAGGTATCCAAGTATGAATAACCACAGTTTGTCTACCAGTTGTTCTTTCAAGTCAAAATGGAGCTCGATGAAAAGAGCATCTGGTTCATATAGTAACTCAAACAATTGCACAAATGCTTTCTCTTGAGACAACCATTGTACTTCGGTGTGGAGCAGAAATGCTTTATGAATACTGCCCATTTTGTCACACAGAATATTAAAGAAATGCATACCTAAGGGGGAAGATATAATAAAATTAATAATTTTTACTGCTTCAGCAAGGACATTTTAAGTGACACTGTCTTCCTTCCTCCCTTCCTTTTTCCCTTCCTTCCTGCCTCCCTCCCTCCCTCCCTTTCTTCCTTCCTTTCATTGAAGAACATAATTACTAGTAGTATGGTTTGGTGCTGCTGCCTTGGTTCCTGCTAAGGTTCAGCAGTGCAAATGTCAACACAGTGAAAAGACAAATCATGTCTTAGAATTATTATGAAAACAGTCTTGACTTTGTAGACCTCCTGAAATGGTGTTGGAGTCCCCAGGGATCCACAGACCACACTTTGAGAACTGATGGATTAGTTTATCTTTGGAAGGTCATATCAGAGACCAGTCATAGGAACTGGCCTTTATTTTACTGTTGTACAGTATCCTGTTAGACTTCTTGAGTTGTTTGCATTATTCAAGTGTTTTCTTTTTTATGCATAAATTTTATTTTTTTATTTAATTAAAGAAATTTTTTAACAGAACCCTATACTTAGACATCTGGAATTTCAAGATAAGGGAAAAATAGTGTAAGTATTTAGGTACGATAAAAAAGCACGTTACAGCTTAAAGAGCTTGTTTTCTATAACACTCAACCCTGGAGGACAATAAATCAACATTTACAGTTTGGATGAAAAACAGCTGTGACCCACAAATCATGTTTCTGGCCATAAAGTTATTCATATAAAAGAAATTAGGCATTTTTAGATAGGTAAGAGTTAAAAAAGAATCTCCTAAGTGAAAAAAGCCAGGGGCAGAAATGTGTGTATAGTGTGTAAAGGGGGGAAAGATAGCTATATATTTGCTTATGTTTATATAAAGAGCTCTGGAAGGATGTACAGGAAACAAATAGTTTTGGGGGCGGTAGGTAGAGGGGAAGTGACGTGGGAACTGGGCAGATAAGGGATGGACAGGAGGGAAGCTTGACTGTATACTTCTTTTTGAATCATGTGAATGTGTTACCTATTAAAAGCGAGTTTAAGAAGGGAAACATTTGTTTTGGATGTTTTAGTGACTTAGACATTTTGCTGTTAGGAATATCACTGTGATAACCATCCCTGTGTACAAATCTCTGTCTGCATTTCCATCTACCCTGGGGTGGATGAAATTTAAATAGAACCATTAAGTGGTAGTAACCACTTATTGCCAGGTTGCTTTCATGAAGTTGTGTTAATTAATATTCTCCAGATAGTGTATGAGGTGTCCTTTTCACTGTACCCCTGCAAACTCTGTTTTGAACATATTTTCTTTGAATGCTTCCCAGACCCCAGTAACAGCTAAGGGAAGGGAGGAAGATGGTGTAGCCTGTTGCAGTCACTGGAACTTCCCACCTGATAGTCTATAAGCAGAAAGGCAGGCTGGGTCTCAGAAGGAACCAGGGAGACAGGTATCAAGTGTAGTTTAGAGAGGAGGTTGTAAAGGGTTCCTCATCCCTGACAAATACCTTGTGATCCCCCAAAGGGAGGGCTTCCTTGGCCTTTGCCAAGTGTCCTTATGTGCCTAGAGTCATTTTCTCAAATAAAAGAGTTCTTCTGAGTCCACAGGAGGTCACTTTTAATTTGAATGAGGCTTTGTTTAATAGAGTAGTTGGGTTGTAATTCATTTGTTCATTTTAACAAGTAAGTATTTATTGAGGGCCTTCTCTGTACTTAGCCCAGTGCTGGATGGTGAGAATTCAAAAGAAGCAGTTCCCTTCCCTCCAGGACTTTATAATCTAGTTGTGAAGCATAAGAAATAACACACATGAAAAATACAACCAAGAATGCAGTGAAGTCCATAATTAAGTGCCGTAATGAGGGCTAACCACGGTTGATTAGTGGTTTGGAGTAATGAAGATTTTCTCATAAAAATAGGTGAGGACTAAGATGGTTAGAAATGAGAGATTCGCTTTAGATAGTGCTTGCTTTGAAAAGCTTCACCCCAGGGGAAGGGGGAGCAGCTCTTCCGGGCTCCTGGCTCCAGGTTTCCGCTGGGCCTATTTTACTGATGCATATCTCAGAGCTATACCTGGGCTTCCTTCTGTAATGCTGAGTACTTTAATTACTCTTGCTGTGGTGAATTGAAGAAAAGAGGCTTGAGAGATGATTAACTCTTTGCTAACATTTCTACGTACACTTAGATTCACTGATGCCGTATTATCCGTTGTACTATCTCCGTGAATGTTTTCCTGATATTTCTTCTTTATTTGGGATTTCAGATTCATGGCAACAACTACTCTCATAAAGTGGACATCTTTTCTTTAGGCCTCATTCTGTTTGAATTGCTGTACCCGTTCGGCACTCATATGGAGAGGGTCAGGGTAAGTGTTCCCCCCTCAAAAAAGGTAGAAAAAGAAAACATTAAATCTTAAATTCACAAAAGAAAGGTTTTAGAAGAAGAGTAACTTACTCCTAATACCAGCAGACTGGTTGACGTAGAAGAGGTCACATGAGTGACGCAGAAAGGATTTGTAGACTGTTTGCGTCCACAGAAAGCTCAGTCTTCAACAATTGTTGAGTCGAGTTGTCTGTTCCTTGTTGTTGCTTAAATTTGTAATAAGTGCAAAGCACAGGGTAAGCGAGGGAGGGTGACGGTGTTGGTTGGTTACAGAAGAATTTTCCAGAGGACAAGTGGCCATACACTCGCATACTTAAAAGGTGGCAAACTAAAGCATGATTAGGTTTTTTTTTCCCCCGTCTCAAAATAAACCAAGATGATGGCATTTAAGGAAAACAGTACTGAAAGTCTTTTAAAAGTAGACCTCTGTCACATTCTTCCCCGTACTTCATAAGCGGTTACCCTCCACTTTTCCAGCTGTTGTGCCTGTACTTACTTCTGTATTTCCAAAGTTTATGTCCTTATCACCATTTCTTAATTTATCAGTGTTAGACCTTATCTGTTGACTCCTGGCCACGGTAGAACAGGATGTAGTTCTCACATAGAACCAAAAGGACCTACCAAGTGTTCTATACAATAAATAGGAAAAAAAGAAAATAATTTAAAAGTCAAAGTGGCTAAATTTCAGAATACCAGAGGTAAAGGCACTAAAAGCTTCCAGAAAGGAAAATAAAACAGGCCCAACGTATGTTAAAGGATCAGGAATCATATGGCATCAAAATTTAAGTAGTTATGGGGAATTCCCTGGTGGTCCAGTGGTTAGGACTCCGCGCTTCCACTGTAGGGGACACGGGTTCGATTTCGATCCCTGGTCAGGGAACTGAGATCCCACATGCCTCACGGTGTGGCCAAAAATAAATAAATTTAAAAAAACAAAGTATTTTTTAAAAAAATTGTGTAGTTGTAAGGACATCAAAAGACACTATGCAGAAAGTGAAAATAGGGTTGCCCTGGTGGTGCAGTGGTTAAGAATCCGCCTGCCAAAAAAAAAAAAAAGAATCCGCCTGCCAATGCAGGGGACATGGGTTCGAGCCCTGGTCTGGGAAGATCCCACATGCCACGGAGCAGCTAAGCCCATGTGCCACAACTACTGAGCCTGCACTCTAGAGCCCGCGAGCCACAACTACTGAAGCCTGTGCGCCTAGAGCCCATGCTCCGCAACAAGAGAAGCCACTGCAATGAGAAGCCCGCACACCGGAACAAAGAGTAGCCCCCGCTCACCACAACTAGAGAAAGACTGCGCTCAGCAACGAAGACCCAATGCAGCCAAAAATAAATAATTAAAATAAATATATTTATTTAAAAAAAGAAAGTGAAAATACAACCCACAGAAAACATTTGTGAATCATGTATCTGATAAGGTTCTAGTATCCAGAATATATACAGAACTGTTACAGTTCAACAACAAAAAGACAACCCCATTAAAAAATGGGCAAAGGACTTGAACAGACATTTCTCTGCAGAAGATTACAAATGACCAGTAAGCACAACACCATTATTCATCAGGGAAATGCCAATCAAAATCACAGTGAGATACCACTTCACACCATCTAGGATGGCTAGAATAAAACAAAACAAAACAAAAACGGAAAAGAAGTGTTGGCGAGGAGATGGAGAAATTAGAACCCTCATGCATTGCTGGTAAGAATGTAAAATGATGCAGCCACTGTGGAAAACAGTTTGACAGTTCCTCAAAAAGTTAAACATGGAATTACCATATGACCCAGCAGTTCTACTCCTAAGTATATACCCAAGAGAAATGAAAACATAGGTCCACACAAAAACTTGTACACAAATGTTCATAGTAGCATTTTCATAATAGCCAGAAAGTAGAAACAATCGAAATGTCAATCAGCTGATGAATGGCAAAGCAAATGTGGTTTACCCATACAGTGAAATATTATTCAGCCATGAAAAAGGAATGAAATACTGATACATACTACAGCACAGGTGAACCTTGGAAACATCACACTAAGTGAAAGAAGCGGACATAAAAGACCACATACTGTATGATTCCATTTATGCAAAATGTCCGGAATAGGCAAATGCATAGAGACAAGGTAGATTAGTAGTTGCCAGGAGCTGGGGGTAGAAGGGGATGGAGAGTGATTGCTTGATGAGTACAAGGTTTTTCTTTGGGTGATGAAAATGTTCCGGAATTAGAGAGTGGTGATGGTTGTACAACATTGTGAGTAGAATAAAAATCACAGACTCATACACTTTAAAATGGTTAAAAGGGTGAATTTTATTTATGTGAATTTTATTTCAATAAACACATTTTCGAAAATATGTAGTTATGTAAAAATTTTTTGGTTAAATTAAGCCATGCAAATATTGTTCTATGCTAGACCAAATAATGTACCCTGACTTTCTTTTCTTTCTGATACAATCCTTTTTTTCAGAATTGCCTTTTCTCAATTGCTTAGTTTTCTATGAACCTTTGCCGTAATTTTTAACAAATGTGCAAAAGTCTGTCACATATCAAACAATATTTTCTCTGTGCTTCAGTATAGCTTACCTAGATAGATAGATAGATAGATAGATAGATAGATAGATAGATAGATTGATTGATGATTGATTGATGATTGATTGAATTTGTTTTCCCCTGGAGTCTTTCTTCTCAAAGCTTTGTTCTCCAGTCTGGACCAGTTGCCCCCTAGACCTTCTGTGAGCTGTCATCCAAGGATGCACTTCCCTACTCTCCTGGCTTGGATCCCTTGTTTCCTAGCTTCCATGTTTTGCTTTGTTTTATTTTCTTGCACTATTCTTTTATTTTGCTGGAGCACATTCTGCAGTAAATTCCTCAGAAACAATGTATGAGAAAGAAATTTTTAGAGTCCTCAGGTATCTGAAAATGTACCTTTTTTTCCATTGTCATACGTAACTGATAAATTGGCCAGGTTCCAATTCTAGATGGAAAATAACTTTCCTTCAGAACCTTGAGAGCATTGCCCCATTTCCTTACAGCTTCCAGCGCTGCTGTTGAAAAGCAGATACCATTCTGATGCCTGATTTTTTAATATAGGGTATCTTGGACCTGTTACATTTTCGTTTCTGGAATCTTTAGGGCTTTAGTTTTATCAGTGCTCGGTAGTTGTGGCTCGCGGGCTCTAGAGCGCAGGCTCAGTAGTTGTGGCGTACGGGCTTAGTTGCTCCGTGGCATGTGGGATCTTCCCGGACCAGGGCTTGAACCCGTGTCCCCTGCATTGGCAGGTGGATTCTTAATCACTTCGCCACCAAGGAAGCACTGTACTGTTTTTTGCAGGAGTTCCTTAACTTGTTATTCTGACTTTCCTAAGTCCTTTATTGTGACAATCCAATTTTTATTGTCCAAGATTGTACCGTTTTTATAGTATTTCGCTCTGTTTACATGAATTCAGTATCTTCACATTGCTGAGAATCTCAGTTACATGTATGTATATATTTTAAGTTTTCTTCCCCCTATATTGTCTCTTTCCTCTGGGTATATTTTTTTTAACTTTCTGTTTTGAAATTATTATAGATCCACAGGAAGTTGCAAAGACAGAGAGATACCCTCCACCCACTTTCTGCTGACAGTTACATTTGACATAATTACAGTACAACACAAACTTGGCATTGGTACAGTGTATGTATGTAGTTCCATGTTATTTTATTTCAGTACAGGTTTGTGTAACCACCACTGCAGTCCAGATACAGAACTGTCACATCAACACAGAAAACACCGTCTTGCTACCCCCTTATAGTCACACTTACTTCCCTCCCTACCAGCATCTCTGAGTCTTTTAATGATTTGTGTGTGTGTGTTTCTCATGCTGGTAATCCTTAGCTGTCCATTCATATTTAAGAATAGGGCTCTTGGAGAATTCCCTCGTGGTCCAGTGGTTAGGACTCGGCACTTTCCCTCCCGTGTCCCGGGTTCGATCCCTGGTCCGGGAACCAAGATTCCTGCAAGCCGTGCAGCACAGCCAAAAAGAACAGAAAAAAAAAAAAAAATGGAAGAAGAATAGGGCTCTAAAATGGTGACTAGAAGTGGACATCACTGTAGGGGTAACGATCCAGTTCGTACTTTGGGGTGCGGGGCGCCGAACTCCCACATGTCAGCATCTATAGGCCTTTCCTCATTTTCTCCAGAGAAGAAGCTCTCATTCTCCTGTCTGAGAAAGAGTCGGGATGGGGTGTGGAGAGTTCTTACTGTTCCACATGCAGATCTTCACTGCATCCTTCTGTGTTCCATGCCCACCCCCGACTCATCCTCGTTCTGTCAACCCTAAGTCTGGAATGCCTGGGTTCCGTTTCTCCAGAGAGCAAACCTTATGTGTTATCTGGGGATATGTCACTCCGTCCGTATACAGACCTTTCGACGGCTCTCCTGCTGCCATCCTTGAGCCTCACCCCCATGCCCAGCAGGTTCTGCTCAGCTAAGCAGTTCCCTCTTTGTTGGCTTTATCCCTCACAGGCAGCCTGGTTTACCTTCCTGTTCTGCTAAAGAAGCTGCTATGCTTCCACTGCTTTCTCTCTTTCAAAAATGTAATCTATTCTTCCACTGCAGTCATCCTTATAGTACATTTTACATCCTTACAGTACATTTTACCTTCCTTGGCACTTGTTTTAGTGAAAATGCTTACTAGAAATATAGTAGAAAATCTGCCATGTTTAGCCAGAACCCCTCTGAAATTCCATTAGTAAATGTAAAAGAGACTATTCAATGATTTGACCAAGATCTTTTTTTTAAATTAATTGTATTGAGACATAATTTACATACATACAACATACCCACTTTGTACATTTTTATGAGTTTTGACACATTTATACATCCACATAATCACCACTACATTCAAAATATAGAACATTTGTATCACCCCAGAAAGTTGCCTTTTGGCTCCTTCCCAGTCAGTCCCCTGTCTTTCCAGGCTCCACCTGGATCCCAGGCAACTGCTGATCTGTTCTCTGTCTTTTCTAAAGTTTCGTATAAATTGAATCATACATGTCTATCCTCTTTTGTGTCTGCCTTCTTTGACTCACTATGAAGTCAGTAGTTCCTTCCTTTTTATTAATATTCCATGGTATATATACCACAGTTCATGTGTCCAGTTACCTGTTGAGAAACATTTACGACTAAAGTTGCTGTGAACATTTGTGAACAGGTCTCTTTGTAGACATACATATGTATCTTTAGTCTCGGGTAATTATGAGGTAGGATTGATAAGCTCTGTGGTAAGTGGTTTAACTTTATAAGAAAGTGTCATTTCATATCCTCACCAGCAGCGTAGGAGAGACCTAGGTCCTCCACATACTCCACACTTATGTTTCAGTGTTTCCATTTTTAGACATTCTGTTGGGGTATAATGGAGTCATACTGTGGTTTAAGCTTGCATTGCTCTGATAACTAATGACCTTGACAGTCTTTTCAAGTCCTTTGCCAAGTATATGTATTGTGACTAGTTTATTCCAGTCTGTGGCTTGCCATTTCATTTTCCTAATGGTGTCTTTCGCAGGGTAGCAGATTTTAATTTTAAAGTTCAGCCTACCATTCTTTTCTTTTGTGCGTATGCTTTTTGTTGAAAAGACTCTCTGTTCCCCCATTGAGTTATGGCCAAGGTCTCTTTTAAATTCTAAGTTATAAAATAAAAACTTTAAGAATGTTATGTGATTAAAAATTAATTCCATGAGTCCAGACTCAAGCATTTATCTGCACTTAGTTTGGTACGACCTACCTATTAGCAGGTGAAACCCTCCCTTCTAGGGCCTGCAGCATAGATTCTTCTAGTGAAGTATCTGTTTCCCTTTAGTGGGAAGTGACAAATGCCAACCCAGTTCATATTTTTGTTCAAGTACACTCCAGCTTATTTCTCAAGAAATATGAAGACATATTTAATTTATTTCATTTCTCAAAACTGGTTTTTATCATCATTACAGAAGGAACATCAGGCACTGTGCTAAGTAGTTTGCCTGAATTACCTCATTTAAGTCTCAGAGCAATCACACACGGTGGGCCCTGTTGTCCTGTTTGTATGAAAATTTCTCAAATAACTAGTTTAATTTTATATTCAGAATTTAGCATAATTGACTTGGTTTTCTTCACTAAAAAAAAAAAAAAAAAGAGAGGGCTTGCCTGGTGGCGCAGTGGTTGAGAGTCTGCCTGCCAATGCAGGGGACACGGGTTCGTGCCCCGGTCCGGGAAGATCCCACATGCCGCAGAGCGGCTGGGCCCGTGAGCCATGGCCGCTGAGCCTGCACGTCCGGAGCCTGTGCTCTGCAATGGGAGGGGCCCCAACAGTGATAGGCCCGCGTACCGCAAAAAAAAAAAAAAGACTATGTCTTTTTATATCAAATACAAGAGGTTAGTGACTAGTAGAAAAAGTTACCCGCTTAAGAACACAAATGTGGGCTTCCCTGGTGGCAGAGGTTAAGAATCCACCTGCCAGTGCAGGGGACCCGGGCTTGAGCCCTGGTCCAGGAAGATCCCACATGCTGCAGAGCAACTAAGCCCGTGCACCGCAACTACTGAGCCTGCGCTCTAGAGCCCGTGAGCCACAACTACTGAGCCCGTGTGCCACAACTACTGAAGCCCACGTTCCTAGAGCCCGTGCTCCGCAACAGGAGAAGCCACTGCAGTGAGCAGCCCGCGCACCGCAACAAAGAGTAGCCCCCACTCGCCGCAACTAGAGAAAGACAGCGCGCAGCAACGAAGAGTACTGCTCGCCACAACTAGAGAAAGCCCGTGAGCAGCAAATAAGACCCAACACAGCCAAAAATAAATAAAATAAATAAATTTTAAAAAAATCTCTCTATGTTTAAATAGATTCACATATCAAAATAGACTTAAAGATAAGTAACACTTTTCTTTCTTTTCAGATCTTAACTGATGTAAGAGATCTCAAATTTCCACCACTATTTACTCAGAAATATCCTTGTGAGGTTGGTATTAATTCTCATCTTTTATTTTCTTTAGAATCTTACTTAGAACGTGAAGCGTCCTTAGCAGTCAGCTCATCAGTTTCCCCGTTTTACAGATGAGGAAGCCTAAGGTCTAGAGAGGAAAAGGACCTGATCCGAAGAACACACAACTTGTTAAAACCAAAGGCTGTGACTCGGTCCCAGGTCCTGGGCCCAGTGCCCTGTGCTCCAAGCTGCATGACACCCCATCTGGGAACTGTAGCAACCTTGTGTTTCGATAAGGCTGAGCTCCTAGCTCACCCTCACAGCCGTAGAGTTGCCATTATGATCATGCCATTAATTTCTTTATCTTAGTGAATTTGGGAGAGATCTTAAAAACTGGCTTCTTTTTTTAAAAAAGTCACTAATTTCCACTGATTTTGTGTGTTGGAGTTATGCCCCTCAGGGTGACACAGTAAATGGTCCAGAAGAAGTGGGAAGGGAAAATTAAGCTGGTCTTGATGGTGAAAACTGTGTAATGAATTTTTCAAGTTTCTTTTTGCAGCTTTTGTTTATTTCATTATATGTCCACAAACATATCGCTTTAAATTTATGTGTTGATAAATCTTGAATTTTCTTAGTAAATGAAGTTTAGGTAAATTAGACTGTGTGGCTAGTCATCAAGTTGGAAAAAGTCTAATTGATCTTTCAGTATTATAAGTATAACGAAGGGTTGCATTAAAAATGAACTTTATAACAATATAGAGATATACCGGCCTAAAGTGAAATCTATTTTACAAAAACTATTCTGTTGTGTATTTTGCAAAGTCGATGATTCAATCCCGGGGCGGGGGGGGGGCTCATCAGAATCCATGTTATATTAAAGGGGTTCAAAAAATCAGTAAAAAGGGCTAGGTACTGATCACTGGCATGGTTATTTTTTAATTGAAATCTTTGAGATAATTGTACATTCACATACAATTGTAAGATGAATTTATTTTAAAAGTCAGAGTATGCCTGCGTTTCAAAGATGTGACTGAAGACCTTTTATTATATGTTAGAAAACAACCAATTACCCCAAAATGGTCCATGTGTATTTGGAGCAGGGGTTGGGCAAACTATGACCCACAGACCAAATCCAGCCTGCTGCCTATTTTGGTAATAAAGTTTTATGGGAACACAGCCAGGCCCACCTGTTTATATAGGGTCTGTGGCTGCTTTTGTATTTCAGTAGCAGAGTTGAGAAGTTGTGTCAGAAACTGGCTCGCAAACTTAGTATAGTTATAGAAACATCTGGCTGACTTCTGAATTAGGCAGCTGGTTAGTGGCCCTTTTATTACAAAACAGTTTTTATCTTTCAGTATGTAATGGTGCAAGACATGCTCTCCCCATCCCCTACGGAACGGCCTGAAGCTGCAAACATTATTGAAAATGCTATATTCGAGGACTTGGAGTTTCCAGGAAAAACAGTTCTCAGACAGAGGTCTCGCTCCATGAGCTCATCAGGAACAAAACAGTCAAGACACTCCAGCAGCTCCCACAGCCCTTTGCCAAGCAATTAGCCTTAAGCTCTGCTCGCCTCCCTAACAGGTGACACGGAATAGCCCACTTCGAAGGAATGTTGATTTTTCCAAAATCGTGACCTTGAAAATTTTGTTCTTTGCTCGATTTCATTTTTCTAAATCAAATTTAAACTGGATTTTGGAGCTCAAACCTTTGAGCCAACTCTTTGATTTTTGCTCTGCTCAAGGAGAGGGCTGTCACTAGATCACACGTGGTCCTTTTCCTTCGTTGGTCTCTTGAAATCGGCCAGCCAAGCATCCTAGCCCTCACGTTTTGTCTAAGGAGGTGGAAGCAACCCCTAAAATGTATAGAGAGAATTATAAAATGGAAATATTTTTGTAGTACAGAAAAATGAAAGTCCCTACATGTAGTAACTATACTGTTCTAGAAGTACACTTTCTAGAGATGACAGTGGTGATTTTGAAACTGATTTCCAAAAAAGCTGACTCCGTTTTTGTCCCTGGTGGGTAAAAGGAATCTGCATTATTTTGGAGGACAAGTGGCACAAATTGTACAGTGGTTTATGTCCATAGCTAGTTTTCTAGTGACGTTTGTAGCATTAAATAGCTTTATTCCTTAGATGGTTCTAGGGAGCGTTTAAGAGCTTTTTGTACTTTTACCTCCAGTAAAGGGAAAATGAAGCTTTTTGTGTAAATTGGTCAAAAGTTCTGGTTTGGGGAGGAGAAAAGCCGTAGTAAGAAATGAATCATATATTACAACTAACTTCTTCAATTATGGACTTTTAAAATCTAACGAAATCTTAAGTGTCTTAAATATAATACTGTAGGTTGGTTTTTTCCCAAAACTGACTGTAGATAACAGTTTAATCATCTAACTTGCTAACATGTTTTTATTTTCCACTGTAAATATGTTTATTTTTTATTTATAAAAATTCTGAACTCAATCCATTTGGGTTGGTGGTGTATAGAACGCACTTAAGTGTGTTAACTATTGTGACTTCTTTCAAGTCTAAATGATTTAATAAAACTTTAAAAAATGATTTATGGTTGATTGTTATTTTGGGGGGAACTAGCCCTGAAATGGTAGTTTTTCAGGTTTATAAAATGGGATCATAGGTCTAAGAACAGTCATAACCCTACGCTCAAGAAAGCTTACTCCTAACCTGTTCTAAACAGGCATCTTCTTGTCATTTCCCAAGGACTTGACAGGACCAAGTCCTTTTCACAGTTCACTGGACTCATAATCCAGAGACATTAGCTCAGTTCCTACTCAGTGCCAGGGGCATAAAGAGCACCCTGCCCTAAAGGGAGACCTCGAAGAGCAAAGGCTCTGGCGATGCCAGTTGTGTTGGGATCACAGTGTGTCTGACGTGTACCATGAGGAGGCGTGTGTCATGAGGGCACAAACCAGCTAGACACAACCTTTAAGGGTCAGATGCATGATTATTTCCATCTTACAGGTACGTAATGTCTGACCCACAAAGTTTGAGCCATTTTTAAGCTGGACACGCATGTCGCAGATCTTTGTGTGCTCTGTCCTCACTCTCACTTCGCAGTGAGTCTCTAACTTCGTCTTTCTTCCCCATCCTGCTTGGCTCCTGGCCAGCCCATCTCTCTGCTTCATCTCTTGGTCGGCCTGCTTCAGTTACCTTTTTCCTCTTCACCCCAGCGAGGGATCCTGTTGATTTCTTCCCAGTCTGCCCACTCAGTCCCAGCTGTGGACCCTTTGACCCTCACGACCACCCTGAGAGCTAGCTATGAAAATGTTATAATAACGCCGTGATGGGTGTTACTATTGCCATTCTTCTTATGGTGAAACTCGGGTCCAGAAAGGTGTAATTTGCCCAAGATCACAAAGCCAATCAGAGCAGAACTAGGATCAGATCCCAGGAATTCCAGTTCCTAGTCAGGGTTTTGTCTATTCCCTTGCACCAAGTTGTCCAAAGGTTTGCAAATATCTTACATGATATAATCAGGCCTTCTTTCATTTTAATTCTGCCTGTGCCTTTGCTGGCCACTAGGATGAAAGCAGCCATGGGAAGTTAAGGGGCTGGGCTAGCAGCACCTAGCAACTCCTCAGCCGGCATGGAGTCTCCTGCGTTCTCACCCAGGGCCCTTTCTCCCGACTCCAAACCCTACCTCCCTTCAAGTTGTTGCTTTTCTGGCATCTTTCCAAGTCCCCTCCCTCCACACTTGCCTCTCCCTTTAACGCTTTGTACTTAATAACACTTAACCATTGTCAGTCCTCAGATGCGCCTGTAACTGGTGCAAATCAACCTCCTAAATAGCTGAGGTCCCAGAGGGTAGGGACACACCTTCTTGTAAGCCCAGTAACATCTATCATAATGTCTGGTACTTGATTACGTATTTGTCGAATTGAATTTGGAAAACATAACGTGTAACTCACATAGCTGCAGCCCTCAGGAAATAGCCAAGTAAGGAGGAAAAGAAATGCACCGGTCACTGCAATAAATATTTGGCAAAGTGAAGGAGAAAAGATGGCTGAACAATCCTGATGTTAAAAACATAAATTATTATGAACTTTCATCAAATCTTTAACCGTGGCCGCTTTTAAGTCTTTTGTCATTTACAGACAGTTCTGGGTGTACTCTGATGCTTTTGCAAAAATGTTCCTATAAAAGGGTTTCATCTTCAAGGAATTCATGGAAAAGACTCTGACAAGCACAGGTTTCTGGTAACTGACTATACTGCTGAACTGAATGAATAAGCATTTTCAGAACTCTAATGGAAAACTGATGAATTCATAAAAGTGCTAACAAAAGATCAAGATGAAAAAAAATTACATGGGACTGAGTGAACAGATGAGGATGATTATAATTTTTGTGACTTTGTTTGAATTTTTAAAAAAAAATTTTAAAAAAACAAAAATCTCAAATCCTGGAAGTTTTCTAAAGGAACAGGACCTTAGGGTTTAATTTAAATGAGAGGAGAAGTGGGCTGGGACACTAGCATCCATGTGGCTCTGTCTGATGCTGTCTGCTTTAGCCTACCTCCCTCTCCATCTTTTACTGGAGTGCGTTACATCCCCGGCCGCCAGCCTGGCCTGCAGGGGAGAGATCCCGATGGGGGAGCCACGGGAGCCCGCAGGGCTTCTAGTTTCCAGGTTCCCTCATTCAGGAAGGCAGCAGCACGGGAGTGCTGGTCCAGAGGTCAGTAACCAAGCCTGCCCTTTGCCTCCTAGGAGAACAGCAGACATTTAGGATGTTCGGACAGTTTTCTTTTCCCAGATTGTTTCTCAGTGATACTTTGGATGCATTTACACCGAAAGTGATTCTATTTCTCCAAGTAAATGGGGACCGAACAAGCTTTCAATCCAACCACCGGCCATAGAGCGACTCAGTCTTACTCCTGGAGTAAGTCAAGGGCGAAGCAGGAACTCTGGACGTTTTCTGGCTTATGTCTGGTGACGTTTACTCTTTCTAGAACTAGATTTGCACGGGACTGCTTAAGGAGACTTCCCGCTTCAGGTTCTAGCCCTGCAACTACTGCAGCTGCCACCAGGAGGCTCCTTTTCACCTTTTCCCCTAGAAGTAAATACGGAAGTTCCCCACCTATGATTTTCCAAATTTACAGTGGTGCAAAAACGATACACATTTGGTAGAAACTGTACGTCGAATTTTAAATTTTGATCTTTTCCAGGGCGAGTGGTAGATAAACTATCATGATGCTGGACAGAAGTCAGCCAGCCAATCAGGAAGGGAAACGATGATACACTTACAACAGTGCTGTACCCAGACAGCCATCCTGTTTTTCACTTCAGTACTGTATTCAATAAATTACATGTGGGACTTACCTGGTGGCGCAGTGGTTAAGAGTCCGCCTGCCAATGCAGGGGACACGGGTTCGAGCCCCGGTCCGGAAAGATCCCACATACCGCGGAGCGGCTGGGCCCGTGAGCCATGGCCGCTGAGCCTGCACGTCCGGAGCCTGTGCTCCGCAATGGGAGAGGCCACGACAGTGAGAGGCCCGCGTACCGCAAAAAAAACAACAACAAAACCCAATAAACCTAGGGCATTTTGCGCCTGGCTACTTCCAACAGCCTTAGCATCCCTCATCCCTGGCTCAGCGCCGCTTCTTAGAGCAGCAGAGTAGCTTCCTTCTCTGATTCCCCTGCACGGGCTGGTGCGCTAAGAAAAGATGGACTTGTAAACCCTTTGGAGGTCATGAGGAATATTTTCATCAACCACATCATAATCTCTAGTGGAATAAAATAAGACTGTTTCAGTTCTTCTTTGCAATTTCCTGCAGTTAAATTAATTGGATCCATGTGTTTCTGTAATAGCAAATATTAAGGCATTGACAGCATGGACCAAAAGTAGTTCTATAGATGTATGTCTTGCTATTTACTGTCAGACAATATGGCTCAACATTCATCTGGTGAAAAAATAAAATTATCTTCGACAGACAAAAAAGACAAAGATTGGAAAGACAGTGGGAACAGCCCTAGCGAAGGCTTGGTGGGGAAGGGTAGGAATGAGAAAGAGAGCTGTCGGTAGTGGGAGTGGAGAGAATTAGAGCAACCTGAGAAGTATGTTTGAGGCAGGAAGGCCAGGACACTGGAATTAAGTGAATAATAGGTAAAGGAGAAGATAGCTCTTGAATTTCTGGTGTGGAAACTTCCATAGAATCTAGAAGAAGGAGGGTGTGGTTTGGGGACAGATGTTACCCTTCAAAAATGATGAATTTCCTAGGTCTCTGTGGTTAAAAAACTGGGGCTTTAGTCGGGAGAAAATGGGAAGCCATTGAAAGTTTCTGAGCCGAGGAAGGATGTGATGAGGTTTTAGGATCTCTGCAGCAAGTGAGGCAGAGGTGGCTGGAGATAGAGAGGCCTTCACCCAGCAGAGGGGCAGAGGGCCTGAGCCTGGTCAGTAGGGGCCAGAAAACACCCCCTGTCCAGCGACTAAAGCTGTGCTGGTCCCCAGGAGCTCTCTTTAGTGTTGAGTTTGGAAGGATTTCTTCAGGGGCTGCTGCAGTGCGAGCCTCCCCGTCTCCTACCTCCTGAAAAGACAGGAGCTTTTAGAGCTCGCCTAGAGAGCACGTCAGGAAAGATGACAGTGACGTTGGGATCAGCCCATCTCTTGCTAGCAGCCAGAATGTGGGCAAGGAAGAGGAACCCGGACAATGCAGAGTTGGCTGGCCCAGAGTTCAGACGCCTCCAGTAAGAGCCTGAGGGAATTTGCCCTTCCCAGAAAGGTCACAAATGTGTCCGGAGGCAGGGAAAGGCTTTGATACTGAGAAGTAATGAAGGGGAAAGGGTGTTCTCTCTCCAAAAGGAGCTTTTGAAGAAATACTCACAGTAATGGCTGAATAGATAAATGGCTGGATGTTATGCAAATGAGTCAGCAGCCTCATGGAATGATTAAAATGTCTATTCAGCAGATAAATGACACATTTGCAAGTTGCAGAGGAGTGGGAATAGTATGATTGCAAACAAATGTAATGGCTTCTATATCTGTTTATTTTTATTTTTTGCTGCACCCCACACCTTGAGGGATCTTAGTTCCCCGATCAGGGATTGAACCCACACCCTCGGCAGTTAAAGCACAAAGTCCTAACCACAGGACAGCCAGGGAATTCCCTGTATCTGTTTAAATATTTTCATGGGCATAAAGTTTAGGAATATCCACATCAGTTACCTTAGGAGAAAGGAGTGGGAGAGGAGGGCCGAGGGAGATTTTTTTTTTCCCCATAAATTAATTTATTTATTTTTGGCTGCGTTGGGTCTCCATTGCTGCATGCGGGCTTTCTCTAGTTGCGGCGAGCGGGGGCTACTCTTTGTTGCGGTGCGCGGGCTTCTCATTGCGGTGGCTTCTCTTGTTGCGGAGCACAGGCTCTAGGCGCATGGGCTTCAGTAGTTGTGGCTCGCAGGCTCAGTAGTTGTGGCTCACGGGCTCTAGAGCACAGGCTCAGTAGTTGGGGCGCACGGGCTTAGTTGCTCTGAAGCATGTGGGATCTTCCCGGACCAGAGCTCGACCCCGTGTCCCCTGCGTTGGCAGGCAGATTCTTAATCACTGTGCCACCAGGGAAGCCCAAGGGAGATTATTAACTCCAACCTGCATCTCACTATGGTTTGACCTTTTCCAACTACTGATGCACTACTCTCAGGATTAATAATATTAAATTAATAAAACAAGAAAAAGGAAACCAATAAACCATATTTACAACATTTTAATTGATCTCATCTTTGTATCCTGCTCTATAGTTTAGAAGGCTGTAATGTGGTCTGCAACTTGGATATTTTCATATCTGTAATATCTGCTGTTTTATCTGTAAGCAAACAACACAATTATTAAAATAACACAGTAACATAACAGGAAGCTCGTAATAATCCACTTATCATCCCACCACCATTTTAACATAACAATTTCACTTCTCTGAATTCCCTTCAATCCAGAGGGCATTTTGAGGAGTGATGTGTGACAAGACCCTGTGCTTTGGAATCACAATCGGCTGTATTACTATTTACTTGTTTATAATTTTCCTTGAGCCCTCTAATCTGTTTCCTCAAGTGCAAGTAACACGTTGTGAAGATTAAGGGATAATAACATTGAGCGTAGAATCCCGTAAATAGTAAGCATTCAATAAACAGAGGCTTAAAATGAAATCATAACCTCAGTTTCCTCAGCTCTAATATGGGCATAATTTGTCGCAGAGTCCTTGTGAGGATTAACGGACATAATTTGGGTTAAAGAGTCATACAAATATGTGCATATATGCAAATCTACGATTACACGATGGGGGGGTGGGGAGGTACAGAAAGAACCCCTGGCTGCTACTGTCCTCAAGGAGTAGAAAGGAAGGAAACAGTAGGTGAAGGAAGAAGGAAAGATCACATAGCAAAATATGTAGCTTATAAAACTTTATAATGTTTCGGCAAAAATACAGACATTGAATATGCACGTGACAAGGACCAGAGGCTGACAGTTGATTATATGAGGGTAACGTGTTAGGTTAAGATGAAAGTATGATTATTATTAAGGCAATCTAGAGACGTCTTTTGTTAGCTGAGGGGTGTAGTGTAGGGCCGGGCAGGTGGGGGTGATGCTGAGAATCCCCTTTCTTTCAGGACTTTGACGCTAAGCTGCGGGTCAACAGGGTAGCCTATGAGTCTCCCCCCCGCCCCTCCCCGTTTGACTCCGCGGGGAGCCGGGGCTCAGGGTGGCCAGAGGGTTTGGAGATCAAAGATATGTGGATGAGACATCATTCTCTGGCCCGGGGCCGGATGTCTGGCTCGGGCGAAGCCGGGAGCGGCGCCAGGAATTATTGATGCAAAGACCGGTCTGGGAGAAAGAAGAGCTCCGACTGGCCGCGTGGGGGCGACAAGACACTGAGGGAAGGCGGGGGGCTCCAAGGGCCTTGGGGTTTGCCTGGGTGTCGTCGAGAGGGTCCAGTGGCCCGTCCCTTAGTGGGGCAGATGCAGGAGGACGGACTGGGCAGCGGGCACCTCGGCTGCGCGGGTGTGAGGCGGCCCGGATGCTGCGCGCGGGGAGCCGGGCCACCACCCGTTGTGAATTACCAGGCACCGCCCGCCCACCTTCCCTGGGGTTAAATGGACCCGCCTTAGCAAGTTTCAAAGGTAAACATTTCTGGAACGCCTGCTGTATACCAAGTCCTCTCCTAGGCACTGTATATTCGTGAAATCTCATCTAATCTTCACAACCACCTTGGGGGATATTATCGCCTCCATTTTATAGAGGAGGAAACTGAAACTTACTAAGTCGGAGGATTTAGCCCTAATAGGTATAATCAGGCAAGCAAGGAGAATTGTAAATCTTTTCATTTATTTATTTTACTTATTTTTGTCTGCACGTGGGCTTTCTCTAGCTGTGGCGAGCAGGAGCTACCCTTTGTTGCGGTGCGTGGGCTTCCCATTGCAGTGGCTTCACTTGTTTCGGAGCACGGGCTCCAGACGCAGAGTCTTCAGTAGTTATGTCACGTTGGCTTAAGTAGTTGTGGCTCGCGGGCTCTAGAGCGCAGGCTCAGTAGTTGTGGCGCAAGGGCTTAGTCGCTCCGCGGCATATGGGATCTTCCCGGACCAGGGCTCGAACCAGTGTCCCCTGCATTGGCAGGTGGGTTCTTAACCACTGCGCCACCAGGGAAGCCCTGTAAATATTTTAAAGTAAATATATGAATGAAAAGAACTCAACCTCCCTGCTCATCAGGGAAATGCAAATGAGAGCAACAACGGGGATCCCATTTTTTCACTACTAGATGGCAAGAATTTGAAAGATTTACCTGTGTGGGTGCAAGTGTAATAAAAAAGAATTCTCTACACAGTTAGGAATGCAAAGAGGAATGCATTTCAGTGAATGTTTGGTATCTGTCAAAATTTGCAAGCAAATTCCTCCTGATACAGAAATCCCCCTTGTGGAATCTATTTTACAGAAATAACCACACAAGTCTATTCATCTTAGTGGGAAAGGCAAATAAAGCTTTTTTGTTTGTTTTGTTTTGTTTTTTTTAAGTGATTTACCTGCTATTATGCAGCTATGGGCTGAGCCTGGGGGTCCAATCCCACGCTATCTGATTCTGATAATCTCCGCCTTTGGGCAACATCGGAGGCGGGGTGAGGGGAGGGTTCCAGTTTGAGCATTGCTCACTGGCGGCGGACTCTCTAGGGATGCTTGCTAAAATGCACATTTCTTTGGAGGCCTTTTCCCAGATTTAAAGAAACAAAAGCTTTAGGAGTGGTTATCCTAGAACCTACATTTTAAAAAAAACAACTCCCTGGGTGATTTTGAAAGCTCTGCTCTCTCCGTCTTTGCAGCAGGTTAGAATACTGGGACCTTTAAAAATACCAATATCCAGACCACACTCTAGCCCTATAAAACCACACCCTCTGTCTGTGAGGCCCAGGCATCAAGGTTTTTTTTTAAAGCTCCCAGGTAATTCCCAGATACAGCCAAGGCAGAGAACAACAGGCCTTGCCACTCATAGTATAGCTGCTGGCCCGGGAGTATTGGCAGAACTGCAGAATCTCAGATTCAACACCTCAGGCCGGCTGGATCAGAATCCACATTTTAACGGGAGCCCCCAGTGATTCATACGCAAATTAATGTTTGAGGTAGACGTGGGTGAGCGTTTTTCTATTTAATTAATTTTTATTGGAGTATGGTTGCTTTGGGGTGAGGTTTTAGATTTATTTCAACATTCCTCCTGTAGCCTACCTCATTCTGATAGCTTGGAGAGCAGATTGGAACTCTGGGCTGCCACCTACGAGATCAAAAGCAGCTGGGCCATGGTTAATCCTGCCAACATCTCCTGATCAACTCCTCAGGGGAAAGGCAGTTCTGGAGGGAGCTATACCTCTTTGTGCAGATCCCTGAAATCTGGACAAGCAGAGGCTGAGGGAGGGCTGGCCTGGAAGCAGTGTAAGTGCAGACAATCCGAACCCCAGGTGGATTAAAAGCATAAAGTAAATCAACCATGGGAGGCATCTAGTGAAACTTCAGATTCAAGTCTCCGTCATTCATTGGTCTCCATCACCTCTCACCAGATCCCCAAATCGGTCTCCCCACCTCCAATCTTGAAGCAATTCACGATGACACGACAGAGAATGTTCTACAGCACAAATCTGCCTATGCTATTTATTCCCTGCTTACCATCCTTGACAGGTTTGGGGCATCCTCACATTAAAAGTCAGACTCATGATCTTGGCATACTAAGCCCTCCACCAACTGACCCGGCTAAGCCTCGACTCTGGAGAACCGCCATGTGCCAACTCTGTTCAGGAATAATGACTGAACCACTGGGCTTCCCTCAAGCTGCTGTGTGCCCAGCTTCTGTATTAGTCACCCCCCCCCACACTTCCTTCGCCCACACTGCCCTCAGCCCCTGGAAAGTCTTCCTCCCAGATTAAGTCTCAGGATTTCAGTCTATGACTCTGCTCCTAATCAGTCCTCATCCCAGAGAAGAGCTGAACATGATGTCATTAGGAGGAGTGTCACCTGATTTCGGATTTGAAGGCCTGTCCAGTGAGAGCAGTGGGACCGTCTTACAGACACAGCTTTCAAGAGCCAACCCTCCTTGGACATATCAGCATAGAGGTGCAGGTGTGTGTCACACAGACCCAGATCAACAGAAAACAAGGGTTCTCAACTTCGGCTGGGGAGCTCTTTGAAATGTCGAAAGCTCAGGGTACACCCCAGACCAATTACATCAGAAACTGAGGAAGAGGGGGCAGTCATCAGTATTTTTATAAAGCCCCCCACCTTTTTTTTTTTTTTTGCCGTACGCGGGCCTCTCACTGTTGTGGCCTCTCCCGTCGCGAAGCACAGGCTCCGGACGCGCAGGCTCAGCGGCCACGGCTCACGGGCCCAGCCGCTCCACGGCATGTGGGATCCTCCCCGACCGGGGCACGAACCCGTGTCCTCTGCATCAGCAGGCAGACTCTCAACCACAGCGCCACCAGGGAAGCCCAGCCCCCCACCTTTGATTCTAATGTGCAACCGAGGTGGAGAACCATTGGTGATTTATTTCTCTCCCATGAGACATTCCAGAGCCGATGTGACCACTGTGTACCACTCAGGAATCCAGCCTCCTTCTCATCCCACCCACGTGGTCCAACTGGCTCAGTTTGTCCAAACTACAGGGTGAGGAGGGGAAGATGCACACATCACTTCTGGGTATGGCCCATTGGCTGGATGTAGTCAGAGGGCCACGTTTTATCCAAGGGAAGCTGGGAAATGTAGTCTTTATTCCAGGTGGCTGTGGCCCAGCTAGAAAACTTGGGGGCTCTGTTAATACAGAGGAGAAAATGGCTATTGGAGGAAATCAACCCAAGGAAGGATTTCCTAAAGAACAGAACGGTTGCATAATGGAAGAGGCAGTGTGCTCCCTGCCACCTGAAGAAGGAATCACACCAGTGGAAAAGTGCTGCTCTAGAGTGACCAGATACTCCGTCTGTCCCTCAATTATACATTCTCAGCCACCACAGTCACACTGGCCTTCTTCCTGTTCCATAAGTGCACCCATCTGTCTTCCCCATCAGACGGCCTTGAGTTTGCCATGCGTCTCTCTTGTCCTTTGCGTCTCAGAGGGGTCCACTCTGAGCACCAGACCCAGAGGTGTGCTCCCACTACCCCTGCCCCTGTCAGTCCACATACTTTCTATTTCATCATGTTTATAACCTTAAGAGTTAGACTGCTGGGTTTAGTCCCAACTCAGCCCCTCACTGGCTGTGTGACTTTTCTGTGTCTCTGTTTTCTCATCTATAAAATGGGGATAAGAATAGTGCCTAGGGCTTCCCTGGTGGCACAGTGGTTGAGAATCTGCCTGCCTATGCAGGGGACACGGATTCGAGCCCTGGTCCGGGAAGATCGCACATGCCCTGGAGCAACTAGGCCCGTGAGCCACAACTACTGAGGCTGTGCATCTGGAGCCTGTGCTCCGCAACAAAGAGAGGCTGCGATAGTGAGAGGCCCGCGCAGCGTGATGAAGAGTGGCTCCCGCTTGCCACACTAGAGAAAGACCTCGCACAGAAACGAAGACCCAACACAGCCAAAAATAAATATAAAAATAAATAAATAAATATTTTTAGAAAAGGACCTAAAGAAGAAATACATGGCGAATATCTTTAAAAAAAAGAATAGTGCCTATCATTATAAGGTTGTTACGCGCATAAGTTATTTCTGTAAAATAGTTAATATTAGCTGTTGTATCACTGTATCAGGTGTCTCTTCTTACGGGCAGGGAAGCCCCCTGAGATCTTTTTGCCTTCTTGCCTGTCTGTTCACTGTAGGGAAAACAGCCCCCAGAACAGTGCTTGACACTTGTAAGGCCCTCAGTTTCTTCAGGGAATTGTACACGGTGGTGGGTCCACTGCCCACTGCATTCTCCTGCCTGTGTTTCAGAACAGCCTGAGGAGTGTAACCCAGATCCCCAGATACTGACTCTGCACATCAGTTCTGCGTCTTAACAAGCCCCTAGGTGATCTGGATACAGCCCAGCCATGGATGGGGGTGGGGGAACAGGGGGAGGGGGAACCACTGGGGTAGACGACCTGAAAGCCCCTTCCAAATCTACCTGATGTGACCCCACTGTGTACATTTTTATTTTAAATTTAATTCTTAAGGCAGTACCTGTGTGTGGTTAAAATTTCCAACAGTGCAAAAGGATAAGAAGTCCTTATGGATGGGAGGAGGTGACACGCGCTCGCTTTCCTGTTTCCTAGTCCGTCGCAGCTTGTGTTCCATTGATGGCCAGTTGGTGGACATTCGGATTTCTTCCAGGGCTTTGCTATTATAAATAATAACGCTGTGATTATGCCTGTACATAATCACTGAGATCCATGTGACTCTGTCCATTGGGACAAATTCCTAGGAGCAGAATTACTGGGTTGAAGTCTAAGTTTACTGAACAGAAAGGCTGTACTAATACCAAGTCCTAACAGTGATGGGTGACAGTTGGCTTCTCTGGGTTTCCACAGTGTAGTATCAATGTTTAATCTCTCCTGATCTGATACATGTAAAAAGAATTCCCCCCCGCCCCCTGTTGTTTGTATTTTGTTTTTTGCCACGTGGCTTGCGGGATCTTAGTTCCCCAACCAGGAATCAAACCTGGGTCCTCGGCAGTGAGAGTGCGGAGTCCTTACCACTGGACCACCAAGGAATTCCCTCTGTTGTTTGATTATGAAGTTCAGTATCTTTCCATTGTTTAAAAGCCATGCATATTTCTTTTTCTGTGAACTTTCCATGTCTTTGCCCATCTCCCTCCCCCCCCATTTCTTCTGCCTCATTCCCACTTGCCCACCCTCTCTTCTCCCCCATTCACGCCCAGGCTCCTTGCCAGGTCACCATAACCTTGTGACTGCGCCCAGAGTTTCGTCCTCAGGCCTCATGCTTCCAGGCCCAGCGGCGGCATCTGGCCCAGCCGGTCCACTGAGAGCTCCCTCCTCCCTGACACCTCTCTTCTTGAGGTTTCCAGAACGCCCACTCCCCTGGTTTTCCTCCCGCCTCCCAGCGCCTCCCCGCGCCTCCCCATCTCCGTGACTTCTCAGCCTGGACCTAGACCTCAGTCCCTGGGCTACTTCCATGCCTTGCCAATGGGGTCAGGTGCCCTGGTTTGCAGTACCATCCGTAGGCTCTTAACTGCCACGTTTCTGTCTCCAGCCGCCCCTGACCTCTGTGCCGACCTCTCCCCCAGCGTAGCCAACCACCTCCTCAAATCCACAATCGGATGTCCTCCTGGAGTTTCAAACTTAACATTTCCAAAGCCAAACTGGTCTTCCCTCCCAACCCATTCTGACTGTTGTCCTCTCCAACTCAATGAGCAGCTGCTCAATTTTCCAGTTTGCACAAACCCAAAGCCGGAGTCCCCACTGCTGCCTCTCCTGCTCTCACATGCCCTCCGCACCCCCGATCTGTTGGAAATCCCATTGGCTGGACCTTCACACGGCCCCAAGACCCACCTCTTCCCACCAACCCCACCTCGCAACTGCTACTCTGGTCCAAGTCGCCACCAACTCTTGTCTGGATTATCTTAATCAACTTCTCGGCTTCTGCCTTTGCCCTCCCAGGGTTTTCCCAACCCAGCGGCCGAAGTCATCCTTTTATTTTTTATTATTATTTTTATTTTTTTGGCCGCTCTGTGCTGGCATGCGGGATGCGGGATCTTAGTTCCCCAACTGGGGATCGAACCGTGCCCCTTGCATCGGGAGTGCGGAGTCTTAACCACCGGACCACCAGGGAAGCCCCTAAAGTCATCCTTTTAAAACAGAAGTCGGGTTATGGCATCCCTTTGCTCGTTACTTCCCTGTGGCCCCCGGCTCGTTTGGAATAAGGCTCGGAGCCTTTGCAACGACTCAGCGGTCTGTGGACAGTCCTACGTGTCTTCTCTGACCTCATTCTGCTGCCCTGACGGGCCTCCCAGGCCCGTCCCCCTCAGGGCCTTGGCCTGGTCAGTAGGTCCCACTCATCCCGTGAGAAGGTCTCTGTCCTCTTTCCTGCTTTGCTCAAAAGTTGCCTTCTCAGTGAGCTCTGCTCTGACAAACCTATTTAGGCTGTGCTCAGGTCGCAGCCCTCCTACCCTCTGTGCTTGCTTTATTTTTCTCCAGGTCACTTGTTACTTTCCAACATATTATCTACTTCCCTTATTTAGTTTATTGTCATTTTTCCCATCTGGTATGGAATCTCTTTGTCTTATTATTATTTTTATTGTTGCTGTATTCCCAGCATTTAGACGTGTGCCTAGCATATACTGTTAAAAAATATTTGTTAAATAAGTAAATCTTTGATTTCAAAAATAATTTTTCTCCAGATATCATATATTAACGCATACATGTGGAACCTAGAAAAATGGTACAGATGAACCGGTCTGCAGGGCAGAAATAGAGACACAGATGTAGAGAACATGCCTATGGACACCAAGGGGGGAAAGCCACGGGGTGTGTGTGTGGAATGAATTGGGAGATTGGGATTGACATGTAGACACTAATATGTATAAAATGGATAACTCATAAGAACCTGCTGTATAAAAACTAAATTAATAATAATAATAATAATTTTTCTCCTGCATTGTTGGCCTTTTTCTTCTTGGTGTGTAAGGGACTCGGATGCTTTTGTCATTTGTGTTACAAATATTTTCCCAGTTTGTTCTTTGCCTTTTGATTTTGTTTATGGTATTTTTCCCATGCAGAAATTTGAATTATTATGTAGGCAATGTGCTAATTTTTTAAATTTAGAGTTTCCAGGTTTTATGTCACAGCTTCCCTTTCATATATACTGATATATATATGTGTGTATATAGTGTGTGTGTGATGAAATATACACATAACATAAAATTTACCATTTCACCCACTTTTAAGTGTATAGTTCAGTAGCATTAAGTATATTCACATTTTGTGCAAACATCACCTCCATCCATCTCTCGAACTTTTTTTTTTTTTTTTTTTTCGTGGTACGCGGGCCTCTCACTGTTGTGGCCTCTCCCGTTGCGGAGCACAGGCTCCGGACGCGCAGGCTCAGCGGCCATGGCTCACGGACGCAGCCGCCCCGCGGCATGTGGGATTTTCTCGAACCGGGGCGCGAACCCGTGTCCCCTGCATCGGCAGGCGGACTCCCAACCACTGCGCCACCAGGGAAGGCCCAATCTCTCGAACTTTTTCATCATCACCTTCCCCCCTTCTCCCAGCCCTGGGCAACCACCATACTGCTTTCTGTCTCTATGAGTCTAACTACACTAAGTACTTCTTATAAGTGAAATATACGTATTTTTTGACGTTTGGAAATTAATGCACGCTTTCTGGCTTGTTGCTTAGCCAAGACACTCTCGAGATATTTAAATAGGTGCTGGAATTCCCTGGCAGTCCAGTGGTTAGGACTTGGCGTTTTCACTGCCAAGGGCCCAGGTTCAATCCCTGGTGGCGGAACAAAGATCCCACAAGCCTGGCAGTGCAGCAAAAAAAAAAATAGGTGTTGCTCTGATCCCCCCCCCACCCCCTCCATGCCAACCCCTGCACACCCACTTCGTAATTTATCTCCAGCAGAGATTTACTACTGTCTGCCACTGAGACTTCCAGGAACTCTGCAGCCTCTTCTGCTGCTTCTCAGAGCACCAGCGACCCAACCTCCAGGTGAACTGGATAAAAATGCAGATGCTTGGAGTTTGCTCCAGACCTAGTGACCCTCCGTCCACACCTGGTGGGGCTGAGGAATCGGCATTTTATCGAGGTGCTCAGATGTGATCGCCTGCTAGGCACGTCTTCAGAGTTCACGATCAGCAGTGGGTGGCCACTTGATCCAGAAGAGGGCACACTGCAATATAAGCCTGGGCTCTGCATCCCCACCTGGCCTTCCTTACTTATCCTTCTGTGAAATGAGGGTAAGAACTCCTGGAGATGAAATGAGCATAGCAGGAGATAGCATCTGCGACTGTGTTTTGTAAACTCTGAAGAATATACACATGTAAGGGCTGTTAGCATTATCTCGGAGCCTCCCAGTCCTGCTTCTGCAGTCTCATCATCGGGGCCCCTCCCCAGGCCAAGGAATGACAAAAACATCCCATCAGGTTGACGTCATGGTGGGGATGGGGGACACAGGGCCGGGCAGTGGCAAGTCTTCAAGCAAGTGCAGCAAAACGCTTTATTAACTTTTACCAAAAAATTTTAAAAGTCCATTCGTGTACATTCTTTTTTTTTTCTCTTAAGTACACCAGCTTATTTATTTATTTTTTTGCAGTAGGCAGGCCTCTCACCGTTGTGGCCTCTCCCGTTGCGGAGCACAGGCTCCGGATGCGCAGGCTCAGCGGCCATGGCTCACGGGCCCAGCCGCTCCGCGGCATGTGGGATCCTCCCGGACCAGGGCACGAACCCGTGTCCCCTGCATCGGCAGGCGGACTCTCAACCACTGCGCCGCCAGGGAAGCCCTATTTTTTTTTTAATTGAGATATAGCCGACTTACAATGTTGTGTTAGTTTCAGGTGTACAGCAAAGTGATTCAGTTATACCTAAATATATATATTCTTTTTCAGATTCTTTTCCCTTATAAATTATAGCAAGACATTGAGTATAGTTCCCTGTGCTATCATGTACATTCTTGTTTGTATCTTGTAAGGTGGGTGTAATTATCCTCATTTTACTGATGAGAAAACTGAAGGTTTTCATGGAAGTGAGAGTTCACGGAAGAAAGAAGCCAAGTTTCAAGTCCTGTGACATTTGGCCAAATCACCTGATCCCTCAGTTTCCTCATCTCTAAAGTGGGGTCACAGCTGGATTATCTCAATGGTTATGATGGGTATTTGCTAAGATAGGGCATGTGCCTGGCTTGACACTGGGTGCACCTCCACAGCCCCTGCTCCAGGTTCTGTGCTCTACCCTTACGCTCAGGGACCTCAGGGAGTTCTAAAAACGCAGATGGTTGAAGACAGATGGGGTGGCTGCTGGCATCCAGGCATGTTCTGCCCCAGGAATAACTAGGCAAGGAGCTTAGAGTCTTCTGCTGAGAATATTGAAATATCTGTTGACCCGTAGCAGGCTTCTCCTGGGTCCGTTGGTCAGACAGTCCAGGGTAGCTTCAGGACTGGGAAGGCACGTGGCGGGGGCGGAGGGGGGCACCAAACCCAGTCTGGAGTTCCCACCATCTGCTCTTCCCAAAGATGACTCTGATTGGTAGAGAGTAGAATTCAGTGGGCAAAGTTGTGGACCATCCTTGGGAACGTCTGCCCAGGTAACTTCACCTGACACGGCCAGGGGCAGAGAGCTTCCCTGGCTGAAGGTGGACGCACAAGCTCACCTGGCGCCTGACACTGCTGGAGGCCAGAGGTTGGTGAGCAGCTGCTGAAATGCCCGGAGGTCAGGCCCGGGGCCACCTCACTCCTGTGCCTCCCCTTGGAAAACCCCGTCTCCACCATTCATCCCTCCAATGTTTATCGAGCACCTGCTATGTGCCAGGTGCCAGGAGCCACCAAGCTAAGTAAAATACTCTCGGGGATAAATAAGACAGTAACAATTCTAAAGAGAATAAAAATGAAAAATGTCTTACAATTATTGAGACTTCGCTGTTTGCCAGGCTCTAGGAGTTCACTCATGTAATCCTCACAGCACTTCTCTAAGGGATGGAGGAATGAAGGGACTTGGGAACCCAAACTGATGGGGACAGGAGATTATCAAGACAGGCTTTTTTGGAAGAGACAGAAATGCAGCTGGGGGAAACAGAAGGGTTTTCTAGCAGACAGACAGCAAGTGAAGAGGCACAGAGGTGGGAGTGTGTGTGTGTGTGTGTGTGTGTGTGTGTGTGTGTGTGTGTGTTGGAAAGGTTGATGCCACATACGAAGGGCCTTTGCAGTGGCAACCCCATAGGGGCGGTTATGCAGGGAGATGAGAAATAATCTGTCGTGTGTTCTGATTCCTCTGGGTGGACTACGGGGAGGACCTGCAGGGGGCGCTCCTGGGTGCTAGCTGGATGCTTCTGCAGTGGCCTCTGGACAGAGGGCCAATTTAGAGATTTATGAGGCAGGATCTTGGGACTCTAGTGGCTGTTGCCGAGACAGAGACCAGTTTATCAGCCTTCGGGCCTCTCTGTGGGCAAGCACCTCAAATGCAGCCTGTTGGGGTCTCATCCTTGTCTCTTGAGCAGATCCCTCCTGGGCTCCCTTCCACTGTCCTCTCCTGCTCCAAGGGACCCAGGGCCCAGCTAACCTTCTTGCCGTCTCCACTCCCGTGGTGCTGTCCAGGCATGTCTGGGTGATCCATTTTCTATCTTAAGCACAGCCACTCACACCCCTTGTAAGGCTGAGATAAAGGCTATGACCTCCTGAACACCTCGGATTAAGAGCTCCTGAAAGACCACTCGCATTGGCCCATCTTATTGGCCCAGGCAGTTGTTCACACCAATGGGTGGTTTATCAAGGAAATTTGGACATAAAGGAGCAAAACAACGATGGTATTAAGGGGCTTTCCATCATTTATTCAGAAAAAAGAGAAGGACACAGGACATTCCCAAAATGAAACCTTGGGGTTGGACTCAGATAAATCTGGGATTCACATTCTGGCTTTGCCATGTGTGGCCTTGGGCCGGGCACTTAACCTACTTCCCTGAACCTTTGTTTCTTTATTTGTGTGTGAGGATGAAATAATGCCCGTGATGTGTGCAACACAGAGCCTGGCGTCTGATAAGTGATCGATAAAGGGTAGCTATTGTGATTAATGTTTTTACCTCAACTAAGTCATTTTGTGGAAGTAACTATGTTTCAAAATGGTCAGCTGATCTACCTGACTCAACACTGGAAAGAAAATATTATTTATTAACAAGTATTGAGAAGTAGTGAAATTTCATTCGCAGATACTTTTTTTCTGGACATCTTGGAAGGCACCATGGATAAAAGAGATTCACTAAGGGACCTCTCTGGTGACACAGGGGTAAGAATCCGCCTGCCAATGCAGGGGACAGGGGTTTGAGCTCTGGTCCAGGAAGATCCCACATGCTGTGGAGCAACTAAGCCCGTGCGTCACAACTACTGAGCCTGTGCTCTGGAGCCTGCAAGCCACAACTACTGAGCTCGCCTGCCACAGCTACTGAAGCCCAGGCATCTAGAACCTGTGCTCCACAACAAGAGAAGCCACCAGAATGAGAAGTCCGCACACTGCAACGAAGAGTAATCCCCACTCGCCGCAACTGGAGAAAGCCCGTGCAGAGCAATGAAGATACCTCACAGCCAAAAAGATTTAAAATATAAATAAATAAATTTATTTTAAAAAAATAGCATAGTTTAAAAAAAAAAAGGAGATCCACTAAGGATTGTAACAGATAAAGGAGATGGGAACACACAGGCAAGAAAGCATTTTACAACTGATGAAGAGATAGATAAAGATCTGTGAGTCTGTTTTCTTATATTCACGCATTTGTATATTTTTTAGATTCCACATATAAGTGATAACATACGGTATTTGTTTTTCTCTGTCTGACTTATTTCACTAAGCATAATACCCTCCAGGTCCATCCATGTTGTTGCAAATGGCAAATTTCATTCCTTTTCACGGCTGAGTAATATTCCATTGTGTCCATATACACACACACCACACAGACATAGGGAACCAACTAGTGGCTACCCGTGGGGAGAGGAAGGGGGGAGTGGCAAGAGGCAGAAGTAAGGGATTAAGAGGTACAAACTGTTATGTATAAAATAGATGAGCTACAAGGATGAATGTACAGCGTAAGGAGTATAGCCAACATTGTATAATAACTAAATGGAGCCTAATCTATAAAAATATTGAATCACTATGCTGTACACCTGAAATCAACGATAATATTGTAGATCAACTGTACTTCAATAAAGAGATAAAGATCATTTGCAAAATTGTTCAACCTCACCATAGATCAAAAAGGCTATACTATCAAACTAACAGACTTTTTTCTCATTCTTTCTTTCAGTCTTCCTCTCTCTTTCCTTCCTCCCTTCCTTCTTTTCTTTCCCTTTCTTCCTTCCTCTTTCTTTTTTCTCTCTTTTATTCTTTCTTTCATTCTTTTTTTCATTCTTTCTTTTTCTTTCTTAATCAGGATAGTGAGGATGACAAGAATATCATGAATTAGACACACTTATAAATGGCTAGGGGTAGTCAAAAGGAGTGCATCCCTTTTTTTTCCTTCTTTCCTTTCTTTTCTTCCTTTTCCTCCACCTTCCCTCCCTTCCTTTCTGATCTAATGTTTTATAATGGAAAATTTCAAACATACACAAAAGTAGAGAGAGTGGGATAATGAACTTCCACACACCCATCACCCAGGTCAACTTTTATTTTGTCACTAAAATTGTTTCACTGATTATTCTTCATCCTACTAATGCTGTTTCTTTTGCTGGAGCATTTTAAAGTAAATTTTAGATATCATCTCTCCTGTAAATATTTCAAAATGAAGTATCTCTAACATAATCAAAATGCCATGATCACACCTAACAAAATTAGTAATGATCCCTTAATATTAAAAATACACCTTTTTAGACATAGAGAACAAACTTGTGGTTGTCAAGAGGTTGGGGGAGTGGGGAGGGATGGATTGGGAGTTTGGGATTAGCAGTGCAAACTATTATATATAGGATGGATAAACAACAAGTTCCTACTGTAGAGCACAGGGAACTATATTCAGTATCCTGTGATAAACCATAATGGAAAAGAATATGAAAAAAGATGTATATATATGTATAATGGAATCACTTTGCTGTACAGCAGAAATTAACACAACATTGTAATCAACTATACTTCAATAAAATTTCAAAAATACACCTGTTTAGAAAGCGGTTCGGTAATATGTATCAAGAACCTATTCATACACTTTGACCCAGTAGCTTTATCTCTCTCTTTTTCTACCTAATTGGAGAAAAAAGTTTATTCTGCAGCCTTATTTGTAAGAGAAAATACATCATTGGAAACTCAGATGTTGAACAACAGTAATTATGGTATGTTCATTCAATAATATTTATAAGGTTTTAAGGTTGAGTAGCACTGTTTATAGTTAATGCAACAATTACGTATTCAGTGTATGATTTGTAAATATGCCTGTAAATAAGTAAAATATACATATAAAAGATCTCACAGAGCACAAACTATATCATAGACGCTGTGTTCACTCAAAGATATGACCATTATTAATACTTCTTACAGATGAGGAAAATTGCTGTTCAGAGAGATGAAATAACTTTCTAGAATCCCCTTCACCTAGTACGTTGTAAATGTAGGTGTGGGTGGAACTCCAGTTTTGTCTGACTCCACAGCCCAAAGATTTAACTGTTACCCTGCCACCCTGGGCGTCAAAATGTCAACAGAAGTTGTCACTGACTGAGCAGCGTGATTATACGCAGTTTCTTTTTCTTCTTCAAACCTTTCTTCACGTTACAACATTTTCTAATGCAAGTATTATGAATTTTATATTAGAGAAAAATACATTCAGGTTACACACTTAAATGTTTATATTTAAAACTCGAGAGAGAACGTATTTGAAGCATGTGTTAGATAAAGCTCCGTAAATTGATGAGAAAAAAGATAACTCAAGGGAGAAAGATCCAATAGCTAATGATATAAAAAAGATCCTTGGGCTTCCCTGGTGGCGCAGTGGTTGGGAGTCCGCCTGCTGAGGCAAGGGATACGGGTTCGTGCCCCGGTCCGGGAAGATCCCACATGCCGCGGAGCGGCTGGGCCCGTGAGCCATGGCCGCTGAGCCTGCGTGTCTGGAGCCTGTGCTCCGCAACGGGAGGGGCCGCAACAGTGAGAGGCCCGCGTACCGCAAAAAAAAAAAAAAAAAAAAAAAAAAAAAAAAAAAAAGCACACACACAAATAGATTATCTGGACAGGATTCAATAAATAGTGTATACAAAACACAGGGCACACCAAAGGCTCTCAAAAAATCCTTGTCTCCTTCCTCCGTGAGGATATTCACCTCTACATCTTTATTTCCCTTTCTTTCTTTTTTTTTTTTTCTGAAGTATAGTTGATTTACAATATTTCAGGTGTACAGCAAAGTGATTCAGTTATACACACACACACACATATTCTTTTTCAGATTCTTTTCCATTTTAGGTTATTACAAGGTATTGAATATAGTTCCCTGTGCTATACAGTAGGTCCTTGTTGTTTATTATATATATATTTAGTAGTGTGTGTCTGTTAATCCCAAATTCCCAATTCATCCCCCCCCCCCTTTCCCTTGGGTAACCATGAATTGTTTTCTGTGTCTGTGAGTCTATTTCTGTTCTGTAAAGTTCATTTGTATCTTTTCTTTTTTTCGATTCCACGTATAAGTGATATCATATGATATTCGTCTTTCTCTGTCGGACTTACTTCGCTTAGTATGATAATCTCTAGGTCCATCCATGTTGCTGCAAGTCGTCTTTATTTCCTTACTGATAAAATACATATTCACAGACTGGATGGGAGACTAAAGGAGAAAGACACGCACAATGCTCTGGTATGTTGTAGGAGCTTAATTATTGCAACCTTCATTCATCTGAGAGAAACTCCTCTTGGCTTTCCCTGAAGGGAAAGCTGAGCCCCAAGTTTCTGTCTATGCAAATTCTGCATGTTAATATTGTTAAATCACAGGAGGAAATTCTTCTCCCAAACCAGAAGCCCTCGAGTTCCTCCAGGCTGATATTAAAGGGATTACAATCCATTTCCTTCCTAATTCGGCTAATGCGCTCTGGGAAGCCCTCAGGCCGAGGATTAAAGCATTTACGCCTTTAATTAGGAGCAAACCTTCCCCGAGAGCCTGAAGCACAAACAGCAAGTCGACACTACAAAGGCTCCTCCTAGAGCGGTGGGGACATTGATCCCCCTCCGGGAGCCAGGAGCCTCGGAGGGCTTAGCAAACGCTGCTTTTCCCAAACGGGGTATCTGAGCCGGGAAGGCCCTCAGCAGAAATAGAAACCCCTTCGCGCGAAGAACAAACAAACAAAAGCAGATCCGCGGAGTCCATCGGAATCGGAAGCATCTTCGGGAGGTGGGGGGACGCTGGAGGCTCTTCTAGATTTTCCCTGTGCGCTCACAACCGGGTCATTAGCTTTCAAGTGGACGGCTCTGAAAATTAAGTCGTGTTTGTGCATCAGAGAGGTCTGTCCCCACATGGATGCCTTCACCAGCCCTCCAAACAGGGTCTCCAAGGGCAGTGCCGTGACCGTCTGCTTCAGAGTCCCCCGGGATGCGCATTAAAACCCAGATTTCTGCTGCCACCTTCTGTGTCAGAATCTCTGGGAGAGGGAGCTAACCTGGGAATCTGCCTTTTAGCAAGCTTCATGGGTAATTCTTAGGATTCTCATGCTCCTCTGGAAGGAAATCCTGGCTGGGCTACCCCCCAGCTCTTTGTAGAGGAGAGAGCTGAGGCCCAGAAGCTTCCAGGGACTTGTACAAGGGCAGACGGCCAATCGGCCGGCCTGGGATTGGTACGCAGTGGTGGATGTGCACAGTACCTGAGTAAAGAAGCCAAAAGAGCCAGGGAAATTGTTAAACTGGGATAAGAATGCAGGACCTTTGGCTTCATACACGACTGCCTTAGGTGAGCGAGGCATGTGTTAGACACTGTGTGTGTGTGTGTGTGTGTGTTGTGTGTATAGTAGTAGGAAGGGCGTGTTGTTGGAGTGATGATAAAAGATGACAAATGCAAGGTTCCTGCCGTCTAGCACTTTATAACCTGGTCAGGGGAGGAAGGAGGAAGAAGGAACCAGCACATGTAGGGGTTCAGAGGCAGGACCATCTGGTACAGAGCGGGGCCTGAAGACATGGCAGAGATGTGGCCATGGGACCAAATCTTAAATGAAGAGCCTCCTTTTGCCCAAATCTGGCTTTTCTCTGAAGATTCAGCCACTCTCTGACCTCTGGTGGGAACCACTTCCTGTCCGCTCATGCTTGCCCACATCCCTTTTCTCTGAACGTTTATGACATTCCAGCAGACATCTGTCACTTAATTGATACCATTTCCATTAGTCATGCTTTTTTTTTTTTTTTTTTTTTTTTTTTTTTTTTTGCGGTAAGCGGGCCTCTCACTGCTGTGGCCTCTCCCGTTGCGGAGCACAGGCTCCGGACGCGCAGGCTCAGCGGCCATGGCTCACGGGCCCAGCCGCTCCGCGGCATGTGGGATCTTCCCGGACCGGGGCAGGAACCCGCGTCCCCTGCATCGGCAGGCGGACTGTCAACCACTGCGCCACCAGGGAAGCCCAGCTATGCATTATTTACTTCCTCAAAAGGTTTGAACTGCCTTTTGCCTCTCGACGTTCTCTCAGCCTTCCAGACCAGACCTGTGGATGCTGGATCCTCCACAACGCTCTTTGGTTGTTTGGGGGATTTTTCGAGGTCAAGCTGGAAGAGCAGGCTGCGGCAGGACACTGAAGGCCCACAACGCTAAAGAGTGTGGACTTGCAGACGGGAGGCCAAGTGCAAAGAGTTTAAAGGTCAGATGACTGCGCATTTGATCCCAGCTCTACCACTTACCAGCCTTGTGTCCTTGGGTAAGTTCCTTATATTCTCGAGTGGTCAGCTGGGGGTTGAAAATGCCTGGCTGGCAGGAGGAAGGAGTACAATGCTGTGCTGGGTCCGCTCAGCGCGATGCCTGACGCATAGTACAAACAGGGATGTACTCAATGAATGAGAGTGAGTGTGGAACCCGCCACTCAACAGTAACACGATGAAAGGGACTTTTTAAGGAGACCAGCGTGGACGCGCGCGCAGCCCAGACAGGGAATGGGACACAGCACTAGAAATGACAACAGTTGGAGGCTCTACAGTCAGCCAGGCTGGACAGAGAATTGGCTGGACAGTTGGGGATGCTGGTAACAACAGAGCACGTCCTCTGTGCTGGTTACTGTCCTGACGGCATCACCATAACCCTACAACACAGATCCTTTTTATTCCCCGCCCCCATTCTGTAAATGAGGAAAATGAGGCACAGAAGGGTTAAGTGACTTGCTTAGGGTCTCACGTGGCTAATAAGTGGCAGAGGCAGGATTCCAGCCCCAGCTGCCTGGGACCAGAGTCCACATTCTCCATTACAGGGCCGTATGGCCTCTCCACACCTGAAGAGAAAGAGAATGGGGTTCTAAAGAGGGCAACCTCTATGCTGCAGTTCAGGAGATGGTATTCTTTTCAATGTCCTGAAATTGCCTGAGAAAGTGAAAAGCGGCCCCTGGTCTGGGGGCTGGCACCCACGGCTGGGCTGTGGTGTCCTCCTGTTAAACATGAATAGTTTCACACAACACACACATCGGACAAGACTCCTGTGACCACAATGGATCAAGACAGAAACAAGACCACTCTGTCATTATGTTTCAACACAGACAAAGCAAGAACACTGTCCAGGACACAAAAATGACCAAACATCTCCATCCTGGCTAATGAGTGACTCCTGTCTTTTAGTCTCAACTTAATCCTCCTGCCTGATAGACAAGAATTATCAAGATACCCAATCATAGAGTTACACCTGCTTCCTGACAGTGTCCAATCTGGAGCAAAGCTCCGCTTCCTTGGACCCTCCCTCAAATCACCTAACACAAGCCCAAATTCTATGATCAATACTTCCCGACACCCCATTCTGACAGCTCCCCCTTGTGTGTCTTCTCCCTCTTTGCAACTGGACACGAGCCCAATTTGTCCAATCCCAAGAGGGTTCCTGATGGTCTTTGGATGGAAGTCACTGACAAGTCATTGGAAATCCCAGTGTTTCAGTATCCAAGCTGTTTCCCAGACGGCCTCTCCCAGTCAGAAGCGGGATCTTGGTCAGGCTGTACCATGGTTGGGATTCTCAGAAAGAATCACTATAATCGTCTTCGTGTTTCCCTAATCTCGGTAGAAACGGGAAAGAATTCTCCGTTAAAGTGAGGGTGAAATGTTCAGATCAATATCAATGAATTGTTAGGGAGCATCAATACTAGAACATGCAGCAATGTCTACCATGGTGACTAGCAGAAAGAGCTCAGACTGCAATTCTTTTTTTTTTTTTTTTTTTTTTTTTTTGCGGTACACAGGCCTCTCACTGTTGTGGCCTCTCCCGTTGCTGAGCACAGGCTCCAGACGCGCAGGCTCAGCGGCCATGGCTCACGGGCCCAGCCGCTCCGCAGCATGTGGGATCCTCCCGGACCGGGGCACGAACCCGTGTCCCCTGCATTGGCAGGCAGACTCTCAACCACTGCACCACCAGGGAAGCCCTGCAATTCTTAATTTGTTTAATTTATTGTTATTTCAGCAGTGCTCAAATCATTTAAAAAAATTCATCCAGATGATTGGCTTCTATTCTATTAAAATAAGAGTCAAATTATGAGATATAGGTGAAAAATGAGGTATTCAGTGCGCTCATAGCATACATTTTCCCCAGTAATGAAGCTTACTATTCTAAGAATTAAATACTATAAAAATCAACCTGTGTAATATTTAAAAATTTTTTCTTACGTTTAACACAGGATTAGGCATTTCTCAGAATACCAATACACAAATGACTAATAAACACATCACTGCAAATCAGAGGAGTACAAATAAACATGAAGTTTTCTACCTATCAGAGTGCCAGAAAAAGTTTTAAGTATAATCTCCAGTAGTGGCATGAGGAAACAGGTACTTCTTCACACACTATCGTCATGAGTATAAACTACCATAACTTTTTCGAAGACTGTTAGAGGTACCTCCCAGGAGTTTAAATGGCCATACACTTTGACCTAGCAATTACACTTCTAGATGTTGATCTCACATCAATGATCGCTCAGATGTGCCAAGATAGGCATGGCTTGGTTCATTATGGAATTGCTTGAAATGGCAAAAAACCTGCAACAAATGAAATCTACGTTGGCAGGGACTGATTAAATAAATATGGATACATCCACATTGGAGTACTAGTACGTCTTTAAAGGAAGTACGACAGACCTTCAGATGAATTGAAATGGAAGGACGTTCATGTCTATGAGAAGGAGATATCATTTCTGTGCAGATACTAAAGAATAATTTTGATACCCTTAGAGATGGCTCGATAAAATCCTTTTGCCCAAAGGCCTGGAAATGCAATGGAAAATTATACCTCTCAGGGTCTCTTTCCCATAATACATCTAAGACGTATCTTACGAGGGCTTAGTAACTATTGATTATTGTGATGTTGATCATGATGGTGAAGATAGAAATGGTGACGATTCTGTGCCCCCAAAGAATTAGAAGACTATTATCCCTAAAAGAGCTTACTTTGCCTAACAGTTACTTCTGTGAGGCAACAAATTAGCAGTGCTTATTTTGTTTCCTTGTACCTCTGTCAACTTTCCTAAATTCCTTCAAATGCTTTTTGGGCCATGGGTCTGGGGTCAGTGGTGGGTCGGGCCATTAGATGTTGAAAGGGCAAGGTGATCAGTAAGTCACACTCCCATCCCCTCCCTGCCTGACCTGGCACTGGCGGCGTAATCTGTGAGAGGATCTGCCTTTGTGCCATCACATTGGAATGAGGTGCCGAGCGGAGCATCTTCCCAAGGAATTGTGTTGACAGATTAGTCAGTCACCTTGAGGTCAGCCCCCTCATACTTCATAACGCAAACCTGGCAGCGAGAGGTTGGGGAAAAGACTGACTTTTTTGATCACAGACACTTTCAAGATAAGTTGGTGCATCTTAAAGTGTGGTCTTTGGACCGTCACAAGTAATTACTAAGAATACAGTCTCAAGACCCCATTCCCTACCTCCAAATCAGAATTTGATGGGGGAAGCTGGAGTCAGGCATGGGGGCCAGCATGTTAAACAAGCACTCAAGGAGATTCCTTTGTGCCCTGAAGCTTGGGGACAACTGAGGAAGACCTTGGTGATATTTTAGGCACGTCTTTCAGGATCCCATGATGACTGATTATATCTTTGCATGAAGCATTTTTGCAACGTCAAGTAAACTTATGTCTCCATGACTCTGGTGTAGAGAATAATTAGAAATAAACGAAGCTTTCTTCTGGCAACATCAGACAGAAGACAACTCCAAAAACAACATTAGGAAGAGAAATAAGAAAATTCGGGCTTCCCTGGTGGCACAGTGGTTGGGAGTCCGCCTGCCGATGCAGGGGACACGGGTTCGTGCCCCGGTCCGGGAAGATCCCACATGCCGCGGAGCGGCTGGGCCCGTGAGCCATGGCCGCTGAGCCTGCGCGTCCGGAGCCTGTGCTCCGCAACGGGAGAGGCCACAACAGTGAGAGGCCCGTGTACCGCAAAAAAAAAAAAAAAAAAAAAAAAGAGAATTTCAAGGCGTAGTGTGTAGATACATGCCATTTACTGATAGTTAGCAAACATTTATTAAACAGCTCAGATATATAGATAGATATAAGAATTTATCGAAAAAAATTTTAAAACTTGAAAAAAATTACCCTTAGTTCCGAGATTTCCTCTCTATTTATATTTATTTGTAACATATCATAGACACAGCCTCCAAGCCTTCAGTGATGACTTTTCATTCTTCCAGGCTTCACGTACCAGAAAGCCCCAGGCAGGGAAGGCCTTCTCCCAGCTCCAGAATAGCGTGTCTGAAGCATCCCTTGACTGCCCGTGTAGACGGCCCCTGCTCATTGAGGTCAGTAGCACCTGGCTCTACCTCTCAAAGCCCCAGTGTGCCTGAGACACCTGCCCACCTCCTGACTTCCATCAGACTTGAGCACAGGTTTTCCTCTCTGTCCCTCTCCATCCAGGTCAGGCATGATTCTAGGTCCCTGCAAGGTCCGTCCCACAGCCCAGCCTCAGCGTTGCACCAGCCCCTCCACAGTGACGTCCTCCTCTCCTCCGCGTCAGCTTCAAGGTTCCATCTGTCTTCTCTCACCCCTTCGAAACCTTAAACACCGGTACTGCACCCCAACCATGAACTCAATGCCTTCAGGCTTTCTCCTCCTTTGAAAACCACTGCACTTTCCGTCAATTCCACGGCAGTCCTCACCCATGTCATTTTCAGCCTCCTCCTGTTTCTGTCTCTCCCCTCCCGGCCTCACCCCCGTGGCCCATCACTATAGCCACTCTCTTATGCTCAAGCTCCTTCACCACGGTCACCTATTGCAATGGCTCAACAAAATCCAATTATATTTATTTATTTATTACTATTTATTTATGACAAACATTCCACATCTGCGATCCTCTTCAGTCAGAAGTTCTTCGAGAGGATGCCTTTGGCCTTGGCCAGTCAAAGAATGGAGTCATCTGACTTCCCCCACCCTGTGAAGGCCCACGCAGATAGTGTAGGTTTTAAACTGGCTGTTGAACCTGCTTGTCACCTTGTCAACCTCGGCCACGTTCACCTGGATGGACGCTTGGTCCTTGGCGCCGATGATGCAGTTGCTGGCAGAGCATTTTCGCTGCAGGTACAGATCCACAAACTCGCCGGTGTCCTTCTGCATGCTGACGGCGCATCTGGTGGCACCATGAGGACCGTGAGAGCAGAAACCAAAATCCAAATTTTAGATCTCCACACCCCCATCCAAGATTTCCGGGTGTCTCTGTTAGGATGTCCGGCAGACACCCCCAACTCAGCGTATCCACACCGAGAGTACTTCTCCCTCAGCGATCCCAGCCATAGCTAGTACCACCCTGGTATTAACAGCGGTAGTGATGACAACGATATTCACAGCTAAACGTATCTTGGATGCTACAACAGGCATCGTAACCCTATTAATGGTACTTTCACCCTTGCAACGAGCCCTCTCTTATAGATGAAATGACTGAGGCTCAGAGAATTGGTGTAATTTATCCAGACCTAAGTGGATGACTCAAACCTAGACTCATCTGATCTCTACAAAATCGTCACCGGTCCCCTAAACCAGAAACCTGAGAGTTGGTTCAGTGCCTCCTCCTGCCTCTTCCCACATCACTAGGTCCTACTGTTTCTACCTCATTCCTTCCTGCCCACCCCTCCATCTGCCCGTCTCTCTCCATCCTCATAATACTTCTTGGTCCTCATCATTAGCTCTTTACGTCTGGATTGCTGAAGAAACCTCTAGTTTCGATCTCTCCATCTACCCTCCGCTCCGCTGTCCCAGGACATTTCCTGAAGCCTAAATCTGTGCACTTTCCAACAGGCTTCTTGGCAAGAGAAATCATGATAGGGCCAGCTCAGAGCTATGACACTCCAAGACACATTGTCCACGTATAACCCCCCATACACGTTTACTTATTTATTATCAGTCAATGACTTGACAAATAGAGATGAAGAGACGATAAAGAGTCCAGCAGAACCTGAGAATAAAACAGAGATGAAGACACAGTCCTTAAGAACTGCCTGGGGAACTTCACAGAAATTCTGGTGCCTGGACATCACTCACCCCCAGAGGATTTGATTCAGGGAGACTGGAGAAGGGCCAGGGGACTTGCACTTTGAACATTATTCTGTTGCAGGGGCTTCCCGAACTGCATTTAGTGAAACAGTGACACTGAAGAGGCACCTTCCAGAGGCAATGACAATGCGGGGAAATAAGGCCAACACAGGGCCCTTCGGGAACCCAGAGGAGGGACTCAGAACTCAGAATAAGTGTGCGAGGGGGATGGTGAGGGTGACAAAGTCTTCCTGGAGGAGCTGAGCCCTAGGATGGCGGGTGGGGTGTGGGAGCAGAAAGGGTCTCCCCTTCACACACATACACACATACACACCTCAGCAGGTAAGCTAGTCTTTGCTGAATCATCGCCCTTATTTGAGGCTGTCTTTGGTGTTCATCTGAGCCAAATTGAACTGATAAGGAAAAGTTGCGGGGTCTACATGGGGCCTATGGCTGGCCAAGACTGAACCTAGAATAGCTTAGCTTCTGACACTTGATGACGGGGTGGATGTTGTGGAAGGGAAGTGGACCAACTACCCAGACACTTGTTTTCTTGGCCTGTTTGCCACTGACTAGCTGTGTCACTCTGGGCAGCTCATTTAATCTTTCAGAGGGCAGGAGAGAGGTAGAAGCAACAGGACCTAGTGATGAGAGAGGGAGAGAGAGAGACATCATTGGTACCTGGGACCTGTTTCCCCCATGACACAGACTTCTAGAAGGCAAGAAGCCCTCATCCTTATATTCTTCATTATATCCCTAGGGTCAGACTATACTAGGTTTCCCCCCGCCCAAAAAAAAGCAAAAAACTAACATCAAAATAATAATATTAGGGCTTCCCTGGTGGCGCAGTGGTTGCGAGTCCGCCTGCCGATGCAGCGGACGCGGGTTCGTGCCCCGGTCCGGGAAGATCCCACGTGCTGCGGAGCGGCTGGGCCCGTGAGCCATGGCCGCTGAGCCTGCGCGTCCGGAGCCTGTGCTCCACAACGGGAGAGGCCACAGCAGTGAGAGGCCTGCGTACCGCAAAAAAAATAATAATAATAAAATAAAATAATAATAATGTTAGGACCCGTGGTAAATTTCTCCCTCAATCCTCAGAATCAGGAATAACTTTCTTCAGGAAAACAAGCCAGACTTGTTTTATTCTTATTATTTTTAAATTTATGTTATTGAAGTATAGTCGATTTCCAATGCTGTGTTAATTTCTACTGTACAGTGAAATGACTCAGTTTTATATATATATATGTATTCTTTTCCATTATGGTCTATCATAGGATATTGAATATAGCTCCCTGTGCTCTATAGTAGGACCTTGCTGTTTATCCAAAACCAGACTTGTTTTAAGTTTCACGGACACTGCAAACCCTGTGGCCGCGCTTAACTCTCGTTTTCTTCCTACCCCTTAGCACAACCTGAAATTACCTTTGCTGGAGTATTTATTTATTTGCTGGGCTTGGTGCCCCAGTGCCCGGCTCAGAGATAAGGAGAGACTGTGCCTCTTTTCTTCTCGCACATGTTGCATGGCTGCCAGCTCTGCATCCCATCCGCAGGCTGGGGGCCATCTCTACCCTGGCTTCATCATTTCCTATTCTTATTTTCCCTACTTATTATTTTGTATCTTGTTGTGTTGTCTGTGTTTTTGAAAATCACCCTGAATCCTTCTGGAATAAGGCCAGGTACAAACAAGTATATTATTAATGATGAGCATTCTCTCTCAGAGACCAATGAACTCCTTTATTCAAGTCATTCCTTTGTTAGTGTCTGTTACATACGGCTCACCCTGCTAGGGGGTGGGCAACAGACACTGAACAAGCAAAGAAAGACAATTGTTACCACGTAGAATTAGTGCGAGGGAGGATATAAGCAGGAAAACAGGGAAGGAGGGCAGTGTTTTTACAGGAAGGTGCAGGCAAGGCCTCTGAGGAGGGGACGCTTAAGCAGGGATCTGGAGGACAAGACGATGTCGGGGAGGTCATCCCAGGTGAGCAGCACAGAGAAACAAGCTGTGTGGGTTTTGGGAGGGACAGAAGGATGGTGTGTGAGAGGGAGGGGAAAGGTAGCAAGGGAAGGCAGGGGAAAGGCAGCAGGCCGGCCAGGCGGGGACGGCCTTGCCAGCCAGGAACGCAGATGTTGGTCTCAGTGCAATGGGAAAGCCCCGCTTGTACCTGGAAGTGACAGGTTCTGTTTCTAAAAGGTTACATCAATACCATGGAATACCACTCAGAATACAAAGGAACAACTATTCATACACGCAATGACTTGGATGGATCCCAAGGGTATTATGCTGAGTGAAAAAGGAAAGCTGATCTCGAAGGGTCACATACGGCATGATTCCATTCATAGAACATTATCAAAATGACGTGATAGAGATGGAGTTATAGACAATTACAGAGTGGTTGCCAGGGGTTAGGGGGAGAAGACTGGGTGTGACGATAAAGCACAGCACAAGGAAGATCTTGTGGTGATGGACCTGTTCTATATCTTAATTGTGGTGGTGGTTACATGAATCTACACGTGGTAGAGTTACACGGACTGACACCCACCCATCCACTCACACACACGTCCCACACTCAAATGGGTGCTGGTCTGGGACTTCCCTGGCAGTGGTGGTGGTTACATGAAGCTACACGTGGTAGAGTTACACCCACCCACCCACTCACACACACATCCCACACTCAAATGGGTGCCGGTCTGGGATTTCCCTGGCAGTCACTTCAGGAGGCCCAGGTTCGATGCCTTGTTGGGGAACTAAGATCCCACATGCCGTGCGGAGAGGCCAAAAATTTAAAAAATAATGATAAAATAAAATTAAAAAAAAAAAACAAATGAGTGCAGGCCAAACTAGTGAAATCTTGATAAACTCCATGGATGACATCCATGTCAATTTCCTGGTATTGATCGCACAATAGGTTACACAAGATGTTAACACTGAGGCAACTGGATGAAGGGTACTCGAGAGAACTCTCTGTACTATTTTTGCAACTTCCTGTGACTCTGCAATCATTTCAGATAAACAGTTTTTTAAAAAAGTTTATGGTCTTTGTGTGGGAAGAAAGAGTGGATGTAAGCGGTCCAGCTATCCCTAAAGACTTGACGGAGGTGGGACAGAGTAGTGACGGGGAGGTATGGGGCTTGGAGGGAAGGGAGAGAACTTTTGAGGCTGCTGATGGAATGGGTCTAGGGGTGGAGGAAAGGGAGGAAAAGAGAGTCAAGAATAACCCTCAGGTCTTGGACCTCGGTAACTGGATGGATGGTGGTACCAGCAATTACTGAAACGGTGGAAAAGGGAGGAAGACTCGGCTGTGCGTGTAGCGCAACTTTTTCCTTAGTTCATTGTGAAAAAGTTCATAAAGAAAAATGCTTAAAATGTACACAGACAATTTAACAAATTATTCTAACATATGTATGTAATCTCTACCCAGATCAAGAAATAGAACCCTGCAGACGACTCACCCCACCAACGTTCTTCCTGATCAGATGCCCCTCCCCGCAGAGGTAACTGATATCCTGATTTTTAGAGTATTGCCCCCTTGATTTTCTTTCCAGTTTATCCCCCGCAGTACACATCAGCCAAGTTCCGTTTGAATTGCCATGAGAATGTCTGAATACAAAGAACTCTCAACTTCCAATGCCTTCGGAGGGCCTTGGAATGTGGCCAAGTCTTCACATCCTTTAAAGCTATTTCCTTTTTGAGGCTGGAAGGAGGAGAGCCATCCATGACAACATCACGTATGCTTCAAAATTATAAATACTTAAAGGAGATGGTGAGATGGGAGCTCCCTGGTGGTCTAGTGGTTAGGACATGGTGCTTTCACTGCCGTGGCTCCGAGTTCAATCCCTGGTCAGGGAAGTAAGATGCTGCAAGCCACGCAGCGTGGCCAAAAAAATAAAAATAATAAAGATGGTGAGAGTTTCAGGGCTTGCTGCAACGCTATTTCCTTTGCTACTTGTGAAGTCTTAAATGTCAAGTTAATTTCCAGAAAAATAACATGACTCAATAGATCAGAGGGTGTGCAAAGATCTGTTTCTGCAGAAGTGTGAGTTCTTTTAGTTCTCAGGACCAGGAGATGTGAACAGCTAAAATTACATGCTCTCCTCCCCTGACTGCCCTGGGACAGTTCTGACAGCATTGATCTCATTGGAATGACAAGGCCCACCCATGTGGCCAAACGAAGGGCTCTGCCTAGGTAAGGCATTTACACTGATATTGCCACTAATAACCATAAAGATAGGGTTATTGGGCTGCTGGTGTCACAAAGCCCAGGTCCCCTAGTGTTAACTCAGAGGACACTGTTGGGCCAGAGAGGCAAAGGAGGTTCTCTCTGGCTGCAGAACAGGGTGGGGAATCTAACCTGTAATTCTTTTTTTTTTTTTTTTTAACATCTTTATTGGAGTATCATTGCTTTACAATGGTGTGTTAGTTTCTGCTGTATAACAAAGTGAATCAGCTATACATATACATATGTTCCCATATCCCCTCCCTCTTGCATCTCCCTCCCACGCTCCCTATCCCACCCCTCTAGGTCGTCACAAAGCACCGAGCTGATCTCCCTGTGCTATGCGGCTGCTTCCCACTAGCTAGCTATTTTACGTTTGGTAGTGTACATATGTCCATGCCACTCTCTCACTTTGTCCCAGCTTACCCTTCCCCCGCCCCATGACCTGTACTTCTGAGGCAACTCCTACAAAAGTTCCTTCAGACAGTGCCTTAGGCCAACCATACCCTGAAGTGAGGCCCTTACCTAAATGCCACAGGTTATCTTTTTCCTCAAAGACTTTCTCACCGCAGCTGCTTAAAGCATCGCTCTTCTCTAGTTTCCTCCAAGCACGCTGCTTCTTGGAAGCCCTTCTGTGTTTATCATCCTTCATCAATGTTACTCTGCAGGATCCAGAGTCCCTTGTATTTATGTCTCACAATCCACAGGCTTGAACCCACGTAGTAATACCAGAGCCCCCCAGTAACTAGAAGCCAGACATTGAATAATCTATTACTGTGCTGATGAATCATGGCCTATGTGCACAAATATTGAGCACAAATGTCTTGTGTACATGTTTTTATGTGCCCACGCGTAGAAGATGCTAAACAAACCTAAGATATCCCTGTTCTGTGTCCATTTTGTACATTTTGTGAGCTCTGAGTAATCTAGGGACAGATTCCTGGGTCAAGGGATTTGCTCGCTCTCCGCTTCCCGCCACGTTAAAAGCAGGGGGACTTGGGGACCCCAAGGCAAGTGGAGGGCACATAGGACTCATTTGCGCCAACAGGGACCCGGACTGGGAGTGGAGTGGGTACACTGGGGATGCTCGGAGATAAATCTACCTCTCTCCTTCTCTAGCTGTCTAAACTTGGACAGCTTTCTCAAACTTTCTGTGCCCAGATTCCTCATTTTGTAAAATAGCAATATAGTTACTAGCACCTAATCTACAAGTATTTTGTTTTTCTATTTTTTGGCCTTGCCACGCAGCTTGTGGGGTCTTCTTTCCCCAACCAGGGATTGAACCTGAGCCGTGGCAGTGAAAGCGCCAAGTCCTAACGACGGGACGGCCAGGGAATTCCCTGTAGGTACTTTATAAGAGCTAATTCAGATAAAAAATTCAGCACAGGGCCAGACACGCAGTAAGCACTTCTTAACTCATGCCATGTAATATCTATCATTTACTTTGGGGTGCCAGACACTTTGCAAAACATCCTGCAAGGCTCACTTCCTTTCGTCCTCACGACAGCCTTGGAAGGGAGCTCCCATCATCAAGCCCATCCTACAGAGGAGGACATGAAGGCTTAACTTGCCCTGGGAATTCTCTGGCTGTCCAGTGGTTAGGACTCTGCATTTTCATCGCGGTGGCCCGGATTCAATCCCAGGTCAGGGAACTAAGATCCCGCAAGCCGGCCAAAAAAAAAAAAAAAAAAAAAAGTAACTTGCCCTAAGTTGCACAGCTAAAGAACTGAGGCACTGAGTATCAAACCCAGGCTGACTTTGCCACTCTGCTTCGTGGCCTCCAGCACCACTACTGAACTCAGTTCAGTTACTGGCTTCTGGCAGGTGTTGTCGGTCCCAGCTCTGTGCTGGCCCGGGGCACTGCTCCAGCCCTCAGCTGAGAAAGCCAACAGTGAGGCTCATTTCCAAGAGTGCCGATGGCAGTGCCCATTCTAGCAAGGACATTTATATTTTACATACCACTGTTCTACCTAAAACAACTGGTAATGCCCAGCTCAATAGACCCTGGAGCTCAAGGGCAATATCAATGGGGAAATTCCTGGCCGCTTCTGCACATGGTTCTTCTCTCTCCTGCCCCACAGAGACCACAGCAGACATCTGTGAGCGTTTTTTTTCTGAGCCAGAAACCGTGTTAAGGATTGGGAATTTGGGGGACTTCCCTGGTGGTGCAGTAGTTAAGATTCCATGATTCCAATGCAGGGGGCCTGGGTTCGATCCCTGGTCGGGGAACTAAGATCCTGCATGCCATGTGGCATGGCCAAAAAGAAAGATCGGGAGTTTGGGATTAGCAGATGCAAACTCGCAGTTATAGAATGGATAAACAACAAAGTCCTGTATAACACAGGGAACTATATTCCATACCCCGTGATAAACCATAATAGAAAAGAATAGGAAAAAGATTATATGTATACATATATGTATAACTGAATCACTTTGCTGTACAGCAGAAATTAACACAATGTAAATCAACTATACTTCAATAAAATAATTTTTTTAAAAAACCAAGAATCCACATGCACTGTCCATTTAATCCTCCCGGTGTTCTCATATGAAAATCAGCTATTATTATCCTAGTAAGGTCAAGTCCAGGTCCAGAATCACACAACAGTAACAGAGGCAGGATCTAAACCCGACTCTCTAGGTTTTGATCAGTGTGCTGTAGCATCAGCTGAGAAAAGTGAGTTTGTTCCACATTTTATCACCTTACATGTCAGCAACAACACAAAGCACTTTTATGTTATTTTTTTTTCACTTACAACATTATATCCAATGGGTGGGTCAAAATGTGATATGAAAACACAATTCTTATGATCTGAAAATTTACTGATTTTAAAATTAGGGTGCTCTGATGAACTCTAATACAAGGATGATTAACAGTCAATTTTAACTACATTTCCCCTGAATAGGTAACAAAAACCTATGTGAATTTTTTTTTTTTTTTTTTTTTTTACGGCTGCGTTGGGTCTTTGTTGCTGTGTGCGGCTTTCTCTAGTTGCGGTGAGGGGTGGGGGCTACTCTTCATTGCAGTGCGCGGGCTTCTCATTGCAGTGGTTTCTCTTGTTGTGGAGCACGGGCTGTAGGTGCGCAGGCTTCAGTAGTTGTGGCACGTGGGCTCAGTAGTTGTGGCTCACGGGCACTAGAGTGTAGGCTCAGTAGTTGTGGCGCACGGGTTTAGTTGCTCTGCGGCACGTGGGATCTTCTCAGACCAGGGCTCGAACCTGTGTCCTCTGCATTGGCAGGCAGATTCTTAAGCACTGCGCCACCAGGGAAGTCCCTGAAGTGTTTTTAGAAGTTCAATGTTTAATGCAACAGTCAGTGCCTCCACACCTTTTTTTTTTTTTTTTTTTTTGATAATCTGATGAAAGCCATGGACACTTTCTCCAGAAACGTGGATTTTACATGCCAAAAAAATCATATCTGTGCCGTCAAGGAGTTCTCAGAGCCCCTGAGGCTCATCCTTTCACCCCAATGATAAGAGTTGTTCTACGGGTTTACAAACGGGGAAATCCTTTGTGAAGCAAATGTTGTTCCTCTGACTTGCATTTTATAACTCTCTCTCTCTTTCTCTCTCTCTCTGTCTCTCCCTCTGTACACACACACATCACAGTATATTCACTCATGAACTGTCGACCGTCATGTTTATTTATCATCAGAGTAGTTTTCCCTTTTTTATATTCTGTGTTGCAAACAAATGTTACCATAACAAGCCCTTGAATCTCCCAAAACACGAATTAAGCAAAATTTTAGCTACATCATTTGGCTAAACTGATACTGCAACTAATGTGCAGATCTTTCATTTTCAACCTGATTTTGTCTTTGAATTGGTTTGTAGGCTTCTTGCAAAATGTCAATATGTTCAGTATTGCTCTAGCCCTAGAATTATAGAACCAGATCGATTTGAGGGAGCAGTTGGGGGATAGTTTCCACCCTTGCTGCAGAAGTAGCCCACTTGTTCACCTACGAGATACGAGCTGTTGACAATATAGTCATCTCTTTTGGTTACTACTTGCAGGGGACTTTGGGTTTAAAAGTACTGCACACACGTCACTTACAGCATGATATTTAATGGGTGGGGCAAAATTTGATGTGAGAGCACAACTCTTATGATCTCCAAATTTACCAGACTTGCATTTATAATTATGGTGCTAATTGATGAACTATAATATGGTATAATATGGTGTGACTCTGAGATTATGCTGTGGTTATAATGTTTACCCAAGGTCACTTAAAAAGCGATCGTGCACTGCCTATTCCATGTATATTATCGCTAATCCTCACGACGATCCTGTAATGGATCAGAATGCCAAATTTACAGATGAAGAAACTGAGGACCAGAGAATTTAAGGACCTTGCCCAAGATCACACAGCTAGGAAGCGACCCATGATTTGTTTGGCTTAAAAGCCCACTTTTTTTCAGCTACCACATTGCCTCTCTGGCTTTGGCTTCAATTTGGACCTGGACCCGTGTTTACAGGGTATCTCTCCTTGCAAGTAGAAATGTTCTTTTTATCGTTAAACAGGGCTGGCTTTACTGAAACTCCTTATGTCCCTAAAACTTGAAGTTGACACAAAGGGGATCCTCCAGGGGAACTAGCAGAGAATTTTTTAGGTTGATGTCTTTAACATTGCCACACAATCTGTTTATTTTTAGAGTAAGCAAGGAATTTGTCAATTTAGCTTAGAGCATTTTGTTTTTAACCTAAGCACATGCATGGCTAGAATCAGATTCTAAATTGAAAGTATAGAGCCTACATTCCATATATGCCTAAAAATTTTTTTGTCCATAAGAATCATTCCAAAATGGATAATTAAGTCCAAGATTTTCTCCCATTGGCCCACTTTTGCTCTGTTAGGTAACATAAACCTGTGCCGGAAAATAAAAGCCCCCAGTACCAGACAACCACCTGCTTTCATTGATAGACAAGCAAAGCAAGACCTGGCCTTTCCCATCAGGAGATAATTAAGCAACTGGATGGTTTCAGTTTGTGTCAAGAGTCACCCTCTTCCTTTGATCTGTACTTCAGTTAAGGTGCATCACGGATCTTAGGGGTCATGGGAGAAGAGGGGCAGGGCAAGAGAGAAATTTCAGTCCACCTTGAAGTGTGAAGTGTTTGCTTTTCACCAGACATCTCATCTCACTTCCTCTCTAGTGAAAATCTACCCTCCATATTCCTTAATGAACCCACCCTGGCATTCTTCAGCTGCCTTTCCCAAAACTTTAGGAAGCTCCAAATGAAGTGATTTCTTTCTAAAATACCGTGAAATCTGTGTATTCTAAAACATGCTGGGAGTTTTTTGGAGGTTTTTCTGATTTTTTTTTTTTTTTGTATGTGGAAAGTTTTTGTTATCAATCTAGATGCAGCATCTCTGTACTACTGAAAATCGTCTTCATTATAATTTAAATAAAAGTCACAGCATTTTATTTAACCCCTCAATTACAACTCCCCTCTTTATCCCTTACTCCATGAAGATTACCACACACTGAGGGTCCTACAGATACACCTATGCAAAAAGAGGGCTTTTATCTGGCTTGGGAGGCTGAGGGGAAATGTTAAAGGAGGTTTCCACTGACTATTTCTAGCCTTAAAACTTTCTTCTTATCTTTTCTGCCTCCTATGTTTTCATACCATTGACGGCGCCGTAAAATTTGAAATTCTCTCTTTGTGCATCTTTGTGTCACCCCCAACTGCAAGGCCCTGAGGCCTCATTAATTTCAAAGAGATTAGGCAGAGCAGAGATGAGGCACTAGGGAACCAGAGCCACTATCCCAGGAATCCTCACCCCCTATCTCAGGAATCCTGCCCCCACCCTTCTTAATTTGGTTGTCAAAAGTACTTTCCTCCTAATTTTAGAAATCAGAAATCCTAAAAAAAGCAGAGATGTCACTAGTAGCTTTGTGGAAGTGGTAGCCCGTAGACAAAAACATGGGCTCTCTAGGACTCAAGGTTTCTATTTTTTACCCTGTACAACTGTGAAATAAAATATTTGCTGTTACAGCACTATTAAAATATGTATATATATATATATATTTGCTGTTACAATTTGAAGGTGACACTGATTCAAGTGATTAGCTACTCATTGTAGACTGAAACGTGGCGCTATTGCTTTCTGATGTGTAGATATGGTTTTCTGGGGACCTGAGAGTGTGATCCTTATGTCCCCCCCGTGCTCCCACCTCCTACCCCTGTACCGCCAACAGGGCAATGTTTTTGCTCCAAGAGTTGAGACATTTCGTTTTTCAAGAGTAGAAAGTACCGTTTGGTTGCCAGCTTCAACATCTCCTGGGCTGTGAGGGCTTGCCGACGTTCTTGGACCTCTCTGGACTTTAGCTGCCATCAATAAATGAGGGTGTGTCCAGGGGAGCTGTGTGAGAGGTAAGAGAGTGGATGACAGATCTGGCTGCCTTGTCTCCACACCGGTCCCTGATGGGGAAGCAGCAGGGTTCCTCTGAAGGAAATTTGCTCTCCCTAAGACCTCCCTCTGCCACTCACTTTATGCAGAAGCTGGAGGAAGTTTACCCGAGGAAGCAAGTTGGTCGTGCCCTTATAACGGGTCATCCTGTCATATATTTGAGCATTGACCACATACAGTTTTGGTTTTTTTGTTTTTTGTTTGTTTTGCTTTGTTTTTTGCGGTACGCGGGCCTCTCACTGTTGTGGCCTCTCCCGTTGCGGAGCACAGGCTCTGGACGCACAGGCTCAGCGGCCGTGGCTCACGGGCCCAGCCGCTCCGCGGCATGTGGGATCTTCCCGGACCGGGGCACGAACCCGTGTCCCCTGCATCAGCAGGTGGACTCTCAACCACTGCGCCACCAGGAAAGCCCTATACTCAATATTTTGTAATAACCTATAGGGGAAAAGAATCTGAAAAAGAAAACAAACAAACAAACAAATATATATATATATATATAACTGAATCACTTTGCTGTACACCAGAAATTAACACAGCAGTGTAAATCAACTCTACTTCAATTAATAAATAAAAAATTAAAAAACCCCCCAAAACTGTAGCACTATATCACAACAGGATACTGACATCCATAAGGTGAAGATACAGAAGTTTCCCACAAGTTCTTTTATAGTCACACTGACTTATGTCCCCAACTAACTTTTAATGCTGCTGTGATTTATCCAGGCCGAAACAGCGCCTACACAAAACAGAGAACAAGGTCAGGGGCTAGGAGGATAAATGCATAGGGATCTGCAGAGCCTCCAGTCTGGGTACCAGCCTTCACAAACTTTTTTTTTTTTTAAAGAAACTATTCACCGATGATCTGAATCAATGTTTAAAATACGTGAGCTCCATTCTCTCCAGCGCTCCTTTCGTAATCTCATTTTTCATTTCCACGAGGAGAATCCTAATATCAAGTATAGATTCAAATAACCACCAAGAGAAGTCCATTTTTATTGAATGTTGAGTGTCTCTACTATTTGTGAGGTACACTGAACTACATGAGGACCCAAAAATTGGGCATAGTTTGAATGACAGCTGGGGAGATGCTTCCTAGTGGCACGTATTTTAGCGAGACCATCTGGAAAGTCTGATATTCCTATTTTCTCTTCCTGGGTTTGTTCCTGGATTTGAAACTCCCTGGGTTATATTTGATAGCCCATAAACATCTGCTCAAAGCAATACTTTGAAAAGATCTCTGCATTAGTGTTATTCACATAGAAAACTGAGCAGTCACAAGGGGGCAGAGAGATGGCGAGGAAAAGAACAAAGTTGAGAGAGTTATGAGAAGCACTGCCAGTTTGTTGCCTATTCTACCTGACGTTTTGCCTATGTCTCCTCTTCCATCACTGCAAGTTGTCAGGGTGTTTGTGGATAAACAGAGCCCCTTCTCTGGGTGATCTATCTTCTTGCCCTGCTTAGTTTATGCACGGATCACTGCCTATCCTTGGTGAAATGGCCTAGAAACCTCAACAGGCATTAAAAAAAAAAAAAAAATCAAATGCTCACTTAATTGCTATACAAACGCAAGATATTGTTTCTGTATCTCTGTATGGCTTCCTTTAGACCCTGAGTGACTTGAAGAGTTCCCACTGCCAACCGGAAGCATCCTGGCTTCTTACAAATTATAAACTTGGGACAGGTAAGGCCCTCCTTGGTCTGGTCCCAATCAGCCTCTCACCTCTCCAACTTCATATAGCTCTTCCATTCATTCCCCAAAACGATTCCTTTTCCTCACCAGCTGTCTCTTCCTTTTTAAAAAACCTCTGTGTTGTTCATTTTGTCCCAAATGCCCATCCTTCCTTCTTTAGCGATTACCCAGCTCAAATGCCACCTTCCCCAGAAGCCTTCTCTAATTGCCCCGGATTTTCACCGCACCGTCTGTTTATGTGCCTGACTCTTGTCCCCAATAGGCTGAGACTATATTTGAGAACTCCTGGTGTGGGAGATGCTGAATGATTCCTTGCTGCTGGAATGTTAAAGCTTATTGAATTTATTTACATATATATTTACCAGCACAAGGAAATTTAAAAAAAAAAAAACAACTTTAGTGCTCTGCATTTGGCAGTATTCTCTCCTTATACCTGTTGTTCCTTCTCAGTACCTGCTCTGGCAGGTGGGATTTCCTACCCATCCCAGCATCCAAGGAACCAATACTGGAGAACTTAAAAAAATTTCTCCTCCTCATTTGACATCTGGTTTCTAAGACTGTTGATTTGTTATAATGTCATGGGCCCAGCAGCCCAACTAGCTGAATATCAATTTACCAAATGACCAATTAGCTGAATCAACCCTATCTTTATAGTAAGTCCGGGAGGCAGAATTGTGAAAAAGGAGGTATTTAGGCTGGATCTCAAAGAATGGGCAGAATTCAGATGAGCCATGATAAGGGAGAAGAGAAAAGGGACATTCCAGAGGAAGGAACCAGCATATGAGCAAAAAAATTTCTAACAAAAGAAGCAGGGGGTTGGGGGGGAATAGTTTCAAAATAGATGGTTGGTGAATACAGGATACTTCCTGGTGGTTATATATGCTCTTATTGCTACAGCTGAATAAATCGTCAAAACCTTTTGTCTTCGTTAGATTAAGATTTTGTTTAGTAGCTGCCTTCTTTTCTTCCATTTCTTGGTGACATAGGTTCTGCTAAAGGATGGAGATCTAGCCTGGAAGAACAAGTTTGCCTCCCTAAGACGTTCAACTTATGTCAATGGAAATTGGCTTGAGTTAAATGGAAGTTGGCTCATTCTGTCACACAGCTGGGTCTTGGAAGGCGAACCCTAGTATATTTGATCAATATTTTTGGTAACCTCAAAAGAAGAACAATAGATGATAGTACATTCAGTGGACCAGGCTGCTTTCCACAGTGTTCTTCCTCCAGCTGTGATCCGAGAATATCCTGCATGGGTGGTATGACCATGGTGATGACGGAGGGAGGGGCAGTGTGTGTCATAAAGTACAGGCTCCAGGACCAGACCCAGACCCATATCAGACCCTTCAGAAGTGGAGCCAAGAATTGAATTTAAAAACCTGGTGCTTTTTCATTCATTCAAGTTTGAGAACAAATGCAAATAAATAAATATGCCAAGAATGAAATATGGATCTTGAAAACATTTAATTTAATTTAATTTAATTTATTTTGCTGTAGTACACGGGTCTCTCATTGTTGTGGCCTCTCCCGTTGCTCCCCCAGCCCTTCTGTTCAATATATGTATCTTGGTATTCCTTCTTTCAGGCAAAAGAGCTACTTTAAATGTCTGACATGTAAATATAGGATAAACATCTAAACATCACAATGAAAAGTCAGAAACTATCCGATTGAATAAAAAGCAGTTAGATGTTGCCTACAAGAAACCCACTTTAAATATAAAGATACAATCAATTAAAAATATGGAAAAATATATACCATGCTAACACTGAAATGAAAAGTTTGGTATGGTTATATTAATATCAGATAAAGAAGATTTCACGTTCCAGAGATAAAGAGAGTCACTTCATAATGATGAAAATGTCAGTTCACCAAGAACACAGAACAATCCTAAATGTTTGTGCATCTAATATCAGCGCTTCAAAACTAAAAACTGAGAGGGCTTCCCTGGTGGCACAGCGGTTGGGGGTCCACCTGCTGATGCAGGGGACACGGGTTTGTGCCCCGGTCCGGGAAGATCCCACATGCCGCGGAGCGGCTGGGCCCGTGAGCCATGGCCGCTGGGCCTGCGCGTCCGGAGCCTGTGCTCCGTGGTGGGAGAGGCCACAGCAGTGAGAGGCCCGCATACCGCAAAAAAAAAAAAAAAAAAAAAAAAAAGCTGAGAGAAATACGAGGAGAAATAGATGAACCTACAGTTAAAGTTGGAGATTTCAACACTCTGTCAATGTCTGATAGAACAAGGAGACTGAAAATCAGTAAGGACATAGAAGACTTGATCAATACAATCTACCAACTTGACCTACTTGACATTTATAGAACATTCCATCCAAGAACAGCAAAATATACACTCTTTTCAAATTCACAGAGAACATTTACTAAGGTTGACTATGTTCTGGGCCATAACACAAGTCTTAAGAAATTTTAAATGATTTAAATCATACAAAACACATTCTCAGACTACAGTGGAATTAAATTAGCTGAAATCAAATCAACTGTTTAAAAACTAAATAACACACTTCTAAATAACTCAAGAAGACATCAAAAAGGGAAATGAGATAGTATTTTTAAACTGAATGAAAATAAAAATGTAACATCAAAATTTGTATGATGCAGATAAAACTTAGAGAGATTTTTAACGTTAAGTACCTATAATAGAAATGAAGAAAGGTCTTAAGTTAGGGTTGCCAGACTTAGCAAATAAAAATACAGGATACCCAGTTGAATTTGAATTTCAGGTAAATAATAAAATTTAATTTAGTATAAGTATGTCCCATGCAATATTTAAGATAAATTAAAAAGTTATTTATTGTTTATCTAAAATTAAAATTTAACTGAGCATCCTGTATTCCATCAAGCAACCTAACTAAATCAATGCACTCAGCTTCCACCTTAAGAAAGTAGAAAAAGAAGATCAAATCAAAGTCAAAGGAACCAGAGAAAAGGGAAAAAAAAAAAATTCAAAGCAAAAATAAACAGAAAAAAAATAGAGAAAATCAATGAGACCAAAAATCATTCTTGGAGATTAATAAAATTAATAAATCTCTAGCCTAATTCATGAAAGATAAAAATTACAAATATCAGGAATGAGAGAAGGGGACCATCACTACAGATCCTAGAAATATTACAAGGATAATAAGAAAATACGAACAACTTCATGTCACAAAATTTAACAACTTAGGAGAAATAGACAAATTCCTTGAAAGATACAAACTACTAAAACCCACTTATGAAGAAATAATAATCTGAATAGCTTTATATTTATTAAAGAAATTGGATGTGTAACTGAAAACTTCCCACAAAGAAAACTCCAGGCTCAGATGGCTTCACTGGTGAATTCTACCAAACATTTAAGGAGAAAATATCAATTCTGTACAAACTCTTCCAGAAAATTGAAGAGGATGAAACATCTCCCAATTTATTTTGTGAGGTGACATAATCCTTATATCAAAACCGGATAAAGACCTTGCAAGAAAAGAAAACATACAAATATCCCTCATGAACATAGCATAGACACAAAAATTCTCACCAAAATTTTAGAAAATCAAATCCAAAAATATGCTTCAAAAATGATAATACTTCAGGACTAGATGGGGTTTATTCTGGGAATGAAAAGTTTAACATTTGAAAATCAGTTAATAAATTCATCAAATTAACAGACTAAAGAAGAAAAAACATATCATCATTTCAATAGATGCAGAAAAAGCATTTACAAAATTAAACATGTATTCACAAAAACTCTCAGTAAACTAGAACTATAAGGGAACTTCCTCAACCAGAAAACATATAGCTAATACCGTCCTCAGTGGTACAGGACTACATGCCTTCCCCTTAAGATTGGAAACAAGACAAGTGTGTCTACTCTCACCACTCCTATTCAAGGTCATATTGGAGTCCTAGCTAATGCAATAAGTCAAGAAAAAGAAATGTTTCCCAACATATTGGAAAAGAACAAATTAAACTGTCACTCTTTGCAAAGAACATAATTACCTATGTAGAAAATAATAAAGAATATACAAAAGAGTTCCAAAACTAATAAGTTTAGCAAGATTACAGTATATAAGGTCAACAATAGAATCTCAGTCTATACCTTGCAAAAATTAACTCAGAATGAATCATGGACCTACATGTAAAATCTTACATTATAAAATTTCCAGAAAAAAATATAGAAGAAAATCTTTGTTACTTTGGGATAGGCAAAGATTTTTTGGATAAGACACTAAAAGCACTACCCATGAAGAAATTGGTTTTATTTCTGTGGTAGTGGTTACACCTCTATATGTGTTTGTCAAAACTCACGGAGCTGTACACTAAAAAAATGGTGAATTTAATGTATGTCAATTGTCACTTAATAAAAAAATCAAATGCAAACAAAAAGTCTGACATGTAAATACTAGAACTCTGTAAATGCAAAGTTTGTTAGGAACTGATCATCCTATAGGTGACAAATGCAGTGGCGTTGGCTGGGTTTGGAGGCAGAGACAACCAGGGAGAGTCTGAAAATGGTAAAAAACAAAGAAATCAGTAAAGGATTTGAAATAGTCAAAGTGGGAGCTGGAGAAGAGATGATCAAGCAAACAGCAGGTGTGAGAAACAGAGAAGAGGAAAGCATGGACATGAGAACACAGGGGCTGCCCCACTGGCGCCTTAATTACCCTTTGATCAACACAGCGGGAGGGTGATGGCTGATGTCTGGTTGGTGGTAACAATGGAGAAGGACACAGGACAACCCTGGAGAGAGCAGCCCAGTGAATGGATCACTATGTACTGAGTTGAGCACGTCACCATGATGTCAGGATGCAATGGAAAGAATATGGAGCCAAGAGTTGGGATATCTGGGTTCCAGCCACAGCCCAACCAGGAATGGCCTGTGTGACGCCGGACGTCGCATCTGTCAGGAGGGTTTGGAATGATGGCTCTCAAGCCTCTTCCTCTAACAGTCTTCTGGTTATGTAATTTATACCCTGAGTCCTACTGAAATACACATTTACAAAGTCTTTACAGTTTATGAAGCACTGTTAGCACCAACCTCATTCACCCGCTGGAGGCCCTGTGGAGTGTATGTCGTTATTAGCCTTTTACACAGGAAACCGTTAAACAGTCTCACTTAACGTCACGCCAAGTCCAATCTCTTTCGGTCATCCCACCGCAAGGGGCAGAGCAGCGGTGACTGGCTGGGGAGAAGGCTTTGGGCTGAGGGTCAGACAGAAAAGCTCGGTACCTCCAGTGAGCTACGGAGAGCACTCCAGGTGCGTAAACAACTCTTTGTCTACATATTAGCTATTGCTTCTGGAAGCCCTACTTCCAGTTCACAGGTTTGTAAATACATTTGATAGTAGGTGCATAAGATGAATAATGACCCTGCAAAGATGCCAGGGCTCTAATTCCCAGAATATGGCAATATACTACTTCACATGATAAGGAGATTTGGCAAATGTGATTAAATTAAGGATCTCAAGGTGAGAGATTATCCTGGATTATCCAGGTGGGCCCATTGTAATGACCAGGGTCCTTGTCAGAGGGATGCTGGAGGGTCAGAGTCAAAAAAAAAAAAAAAAAAAAAAAAAAACCCATGAAGATGGAAGCGGAGGTTGGAGTGATGTTCTTTGAAGATGGAGGGATGGGACCACAAGCCTAGGAATGCAAGCGACCTCTAGAAGCTGGAAAAGGCAAAGAAATGGATTCTCCCCTGAAAACACCAGGAGGAATGCAAGCCTAGTGACACCTTCGTTTTAGACTTCTGACCTCCAGCGTTGTAAGAGAAAAAATGTGTTGCTTTAAGTCACTAAATTTGTGGTAATTTATTACAGCATTAATAGGAGACATACAGTAGGGAAGGAGAACATCGATATTTTGGAATTAGATGTATTTATAAAAGGTAAAGCCAGAGATTCTTTATTTTAATCATTGCCCCACATTTAAAACGAAGCAAAATGTGAACACACACACACACACACATCTCTGTCTGTGGCTTAATTAATATAGTCCGTCCATCCTATAACAAAATGATCCTAATTTTGCTATGTTTAGTAAATACTGTTTAGCACAAGAAATTGTTATACTGTTCCCTCCAGAACCCCAAATAGAGTAAGGACGAATAAACTTAGAATCCTTTTCTAGCCAGAACTGTGCTCAAACAAATGCTGGGGGTAACTTTTATTAATGCAAACTCACTTTAGAGCTTGAGTGGAGACAAATACATGGTCTAAAATTCAGGTGGAGGTTTTGATCATTTCTGTCCATAATTTTCTGCTCCCATTTTCAAATTTGCCACCCTTATCTCCCTAATGCTTTTAGACTTCTCAGGTAAGGATTATCGATTCAGAAAAACCACTTCTCTGAAAACAAGTACTGAACTATCTTAGAAGTTTACAAAAGGGTGTATGGAACTAATCTTGCTTTTTATTTTGAAAATTCATTTAACATTTGTTTGAACCGAGCTCTGGCTTTGAGAGTGATCTCCTGCTCTGTTGCCCTAAGCATGAGTTTCATGGTCATTCCAGTAATGTGTTAACAGACAGTGACATCATCTGGAGTCAAGAAATGGCTCTCAGGTTACCATATAAATTGACTTAAGCTCCGGAGAGGATTACAGGGCAGACCTTGGCTAAGTGTGGAGATGCCATTACAGCTAAATCAAAGGTAACTGTGAGGTCTGGCAGGCACCTGTCAACAGGTAAGGGAAGGAGGAGCCCGTAAAGGAACCTCGAGTCAGGATGACATTCTCCAAGCTTTATTTTTATTTCAGGTTAAAGGGTCAGACAGAAAAGCCATTCGCAGTGGTCTTTATTTATGGTTCTCAGAGGCCCAGTTGGTGAAGCATCCTGAAGAAGAAGGATGGCTCAGGTGGGATCCCCGTCTCCCCGCCCAGCTGATGACAGACTGAGGGCCTCGCACTTTGTGAAAGGCCAGCTTCTTATGAATGTGCAGGCACATTCTTCTTATTAATGTTTGCAGGCACAACACGAGACCCATCCTCTCTGTTACCTCCAGTGCAGAGAGAGCTGTGTGTTTTCCCTCTGTCCTCCCTTCTCGGCCACCTGAAAAGATTCCTTCCCACCACCTGTGGTTGGTCTTTGAAGACCAGATAAGAAGATACGAGCGTCCCTGGCTGGCAAGGAGATACGAACATCCCTGGCTGGCAAGCTTGGCTAGGGGAGAGCCTCACACCCTTCTCAAATGCTTGAAAATCAGTGCAGATGTTTTATTCACGCCTTCTCTTGGTGCAAAAATAAGCCTCCATTCTTTGAAAAGCTCATCTTCCCCAACCAGGAGCAGTGTTTAGGGAAAATGGCCGGAGAGCAGCAGAGAAGGAAGGAGACCTCTCACCTGTTCCTCTGGGCCCCCTCTACCTCCATCTCATCCTTTAACATTCAACTTGGATCCCACTTCCCCCCATCTGATTTCCTGGTCCTCTAATCTTTCATGTCCGGCTGACACAGTGAAGTGGCAGACAGAGAATGGCCAGGGTGGAAGGGGACAGGGTGGGGCTGAAGGTCTTCTTTGCCGACTGAAGGCTGCAGGACCTCAACCTCTGGGAGCTGGATGCGTCCTCTGTGAAGTGGGATTGATAATGTGGGGCTCCAAGGCAGTATGGTTGAAAAATACCTTTTCCCCAATTCATTGCCTAGCTGTTCCGTTCTCATTCTTCAGAGAGGCCTGCCCTTCACCTCCCTCCTGACCCACTCCCGGGCCAAAGTGAAGGGACCTCTTCTGTATGGTTCCATGAACCTGGCCCATAGAAGCAGCTCAAAAAATATTTGCTGAATGATGCGGGCTTAGCCAGCCTCATGGGCTGTATCATCCCAGACAGTCAAAGGGGCGCCCGTCACAGATCATGTAACCCTCCCATCCAACATATTTTACTAAGAAAAGAGAATTTGCCTTAATATTCAATTAATGGCACTAAAGGGGTAGAGTGGCAGAAGGGTGATCTGGAATAAATCAAGTTTGGCAAAAATATGAGACATTGTGTCTCAAGCATTCTCCTACTTTTCTCAAGAGGCCGAGAGCTCACGGGGTGGGAGTGGGGGTGGGTGATGTCTTGTTCACCCCTGTATTCCTGCACCTGGCAGAATACCTGTATCCAGGTAAGCAAAATGATGGGTAGATAAATGAACAAACTAATTTTTAAAATGTCCTTGCACGCACAGATAAACAAGAGAAACATTGTTCTCTTTGTTACCTCCACTGCAGGGAGAGTTGTGTGCCTTCCCTACCTTGTGTGTCTTGACCCCTTCCTTGGTCACCTGGAAAGACTTGTTTCCACTATCATAGCTGGCGTTTGAAGGACAGGTGAGCAGGTACGAGCATCCGTGACCGACAAGCTTGGGTCTGGGAGATTCTTATATATCATCAGGCAGCTAAACTCTAGTAAGGTATTAACTGATGTGTTAATTAATAATAACATATACCCATTCCAGAAGATATTTCCATTTAGTCTGATGAGTCTAGAAAACAAGAGATTTTAGCACACAAAACAGCAAAGTTATAACAGACAAATGAGTGGAAATGATATTTTGGAACAGTGAATAGCCTCAAGACACCAGCTGAAAAAATTTTCATCATCCCCAAAAGAAACTCCATACGCATTAGCAGACACTTCTGCCCTCCAACCCATATAAATGGAATCCTACAGTATAGGGTCTTTTTTTTTTTTGGCTGTGCCACGTAGCATGCAGGATCTTCCCCAACCAGGGATCGAAGCCCACTACCCGCAGTGGAAGCTCGGAGTCTTAACCACTGGACCACCAGGGAAGTGCAGTATATGGTCTCTTGTAACTGGCTTAGCATCATGTTTCCAAGGTTCATCCATGTTGTAGCATGTATCAGTATTTCCTTCCTTTTTTTTGCCAAATATGTTCCCTTGTATTGCTATACCACTTTTATTTATCTACTCATCAGTTAATGGACCCCTGGGTTGTTTCCCCTTTGTGGCTCTCTCTCCAAATTTTGATGACACTTCTATGATTCTCTCCCTCTTATCCAGTTATTATTGCAATCTAATGCAATCCTTTGTGTGTGACTTTTGACTTTTCTTCTCTTATAATCTTTCAGAATATCCTCTCCATTTCTAGTGCTGAAATTTCATGATGGTGTGCCATGGTGAGTCATTTATCATTCAGTGCCCTGACCTCTCAATGGACCCTTTTAATTGAGATACCCGAGGCCTCAAAACTGGGAAATACTCTTGTATTATCTCTTTTCACTTTCTTTTCTTCCATTTTCTTGACTCTTTTTTGAATTCATATTATTGGATGTTGGATCTTCTGGCTTGAAACTCTTTCTTATCCTCTCCTACTTTTCATTTCTTTGTATTTTTGTTCTAGTTTCCAGGACATTCTTTCAACTTCAGTTTCTAAACTTTCTGTTAAACTGGTGTGTATGTGTGTGTCTTTTCCTATTAAAATGGTCATCAACTTTCTTTTATTTATTTATTTTTGGCTGCATTGGGTCTCTGCTGCTGCGAGCGGGCTTTCTCTAGTTGTGGCGAGCGGGGGCTACCCTTCGTTGCGGTCCGCGGGCTTCTCATTGCAGTGGCTTCTCTAGTTGCGGAGCACAGGCCCTAGGTGTGTGGGCTTCAGTAGTTGTGGTACATGGGCTTAGTTGCTCTGCAGCATGTGGGATATTCCCGGACCAGGGCTCGAACCGTGTCCCCTGCGTTGGCAGGCAGATTCTTAACCACTGCCCCACCAGGGAAGTCCGGTCATCAATTTTCTAAGTGACATATCTGAGTATTTTGTTCTCACAGTAGAAAGTGATCATTACTCACTAAGCAAGCTTTGAAATAAACATTTTAAAGGACAATGAAAAGCATGTAAAGGTTCTCTTATTGTGGGTTACACTGTGTGCACCTTCTGTTGAATAACAGCTCATAACCCATCTCATATGTAATCTGTCCCCATGTGTTTGTTCTTTTACACGTGGCCATTCTGTGACGTGGGTAAGTCGGCCCCTTGGGCAGAGGGCAGAAAGACACTGAGAGGAGGGTCCTCATCTTTTCTTGTCTTCTACAATAATTTTGTGGAAGATAATGGTAAATCTATAAAGTAAAATGTCCTTTAGGGGTGACATGTGGCTTGTAACCCTTCCTGTCCATCCCTGAAGCCTTTCACCTTTTCAGGAAGCAATAGAGTGTGTGGTTTAGTGCACACGTTCTGAAGCCCAAGAGACTCATTTCACATACTGATTCTGACTGTACAAGCTGTGGGATCTTGGACCTTAACTCCTTCTGTCTCAGTTTCTTCTTCTGTAAAATGCAGTTAATAATAGAAGCCACTCATGTTGTGGCTGTGAGACGTAGCTGTGTTACTGTGTGGGAAGCACTTGGAACAGGGTCTAGCTGAGCAGTGCTGTTAGCCCCTGTCCTCTGGTATTGGTTTCCTATTGCTGCTGTAAAAATTTCCACAAGTTTAGTAGCCTAAAACAACCCAAATTTATGATCTTACAGGTCTGGGGGTCGGAAGTTCTAAAATCAAGATGTCAGCAGGGCTACATTTCTTTTAGAAGGTTCAAGGGGGAATGTCATCTGTTGCCTTGCTTTTTCCAGTTCCTAGAAGTCACCTGTATTCCTTGACTCATGGCTTTTTCCTTCATCTTCAAAGCACATCATTCCAACTTCTGCTTCTGTTGTCACATCTCTGACTCTGATCCTCCTGCCTCCCTCTTACAAGGACGCTTGTGATAACACTGGGCCCACCCGGAGAATCCAGGATCATTGTCCATCTTGAGATTCTGAATTTAATGACCTCTGCAAAGTTCATGTTATATATATATATTCTCACCGCTGTGGCTTCTCCCGCTGCGGAGCACAGGCTCCGGACGCGCAGGCTCCGCGGCATGTGGGATCCCCCCGGACCGGGGCACGAACCCGCGTCCCCTGCATCGGCAGGCGGACCCCCAACCACTGCACCACCAGGGAAGCCCCTATATATATATATATATATATATAGGCTGCACCTCGCAGCTTGCGGGATCATAATTCCCCAAACAGGGATCGAACCTATGCCCCCTGCAGTGGAAGCATGGAGTCCTAACCACTGGACCGCCAGGGAATTCCCTGCAAAGTTCATTTTACCAAGTAAGCAAACACAGTCACAGTTGCCAGGGAATCTGGGAATATCTTTGGGGCAGCATTCCTTTGCCTGCCACAGCCGTCTTGCCAAGTTGGTGGAAACATTGTCCTTCTGTATTATATAATAAAAGATGGTACTTCCGTGCTTGGTAAATGTAGTGCCCATGTTGACAGGATGATGATGGTGATAAAACGTCTCGTTGATATAAAATGTCATTTAGTCCTCAAAAATTGATAAGTAAAAAATACTGTTATGTTTATTATACACTTATTTCATTTGTCAAAGAATTAATTCCCTATTGTTTACAACATGCAGTGCAGGGTTAATTTTGCTTGTTTTAATTTTAAAGTGCAAGTATAATTTTATTTAAAAATTTTTTAAAAATTATTTCTTTATTATATTTATTGATTTATTTATCCATGGTCTTCATTGCTGCGCACAGGCTTTCTCTAGTTGTGGCGAGCGGGGGCTACTCTTCGTTGCGGAGCACAGGCTCCAGGTGCGTGGGCTTCAGTAGTTGTGACTCACGAGCTCTAGAACGCAGGCTCAGTAGTTGTGGTGCATGGGCTTTGTGGCTCCGCGGCGTGTGGGATCTTCCCGGACCAGGGCTCAAACCTGTGTCCCCTGCATTGGCCAGTGGATTCTTAACCACTGCAGGGAAGTCCTGGAACGTATAATTTTAAAGGGCTTCGATGGTTGCAATTTCTTGAAATATGCTGGCTGGCTTGCCCTGAGGCCAAATGTCATAAATGCCAGAGAGTGAGTGCACACACTTCAGAATTAATCACCCTCCCATCTCTGCTCACGCCTTTCTAGAGCAGAGCCACCTAAAATGTGATCTGCCCACCAGTGTAGTCACTTACCTGTTCTTACTAGTCTGCAAGGAGATGGCTGAGGGGTTTAAACCAGATTGCAAATCGACCAGGCAACTAAGCATTTCCTTTAGTTAAAAAACCAAAAGTATATATACATATATAAAAAGTAGTGTGTGTGTGTGTGTGTGTGTGTGTGTGTGTGTGTGTGTGTGTGTGATTTAGAGATGGTACATCACAAAGTTGACTTTTTCTGCAGACATATCTAAAGAAATGCTCTTGTCCTTATAGAGAAAGCCAGCTTTCTTTTTTCTTTTCTCTCTCTCTCTCTCTGTATTTAGATCTGCCCAGGTAGAGGATGCAGGACCAGGTTAAAGCTAGCGCTTAGCCTTTGATTAAATAATAAGCTGGTTATTATCTATGATAACTTCTCCCTGACTTTCTCTGCCACCTGGAGATGCTGGATCACTTGAGAAACACTCTCAATAATCTGCCTGGTAAGAGAGAACCACTGGATTGTATTTTCATCGTTTCTACACGTTAGTTTTTCTAGCAATGACATTTTCTCTTTTTCTACAAAAGAGATTAATGTAGTCACTGCTACAACTCAATTAATAATTAGATTTGAATTCTGCAATCCAGCTGCATCCAGTTCCTAGGATTTCAGGGCTCCAAACCTAAACCATGGCAAACCCCTGCATTATTTAGACGTAAATAGTTTCTTCCTATGCACTTTAAAATTTATTATCTGGGATTAATCTTATTTATGCACTGGAATATATTACAAAGTAGTGAGCTACCTGAGTACTGCTTATTCATATTGTTGAAAGTATTTATTTAGAAATGCATTTTAAAATTGAAACCTGGAATGATCTAAGCAGGAAAATGTTTTCAATGTTCCCCATTTTATATAAAATCTTTACAGCAAAAAGATGTAGGATTTATATGGGAGAATCAAGAGTGGAGAAATGATGGAGAACATGCAATTTTCTCACATACCTGAACATGTCTATTTCCTCCAGAAAGCCCAGGCTCTGAAGGAGCCATCATTCGATGAGCACGATGCATAGTTTGTAGGTGAAAAGAGCTGAGTAACAGCAATCTGGAACCTTCCGTGCTGTCATCAATTAGAGGCTCCTTCAAGGATACGCTTGAGATTAAAAATAAACACCCCTTACCTTTCACAGAAACAGATTATTATTTTTTTAATTTCTTATTTGACCTATTGTTTTTTTTTTTTTTAATTAAAAAAAATTTATTTCTTTGGCTGCGTTGGGTCTTAGTTACAGCATGCAGGATCTTTGTTGCAGCACGTGGGCTTCTCTCCAGTTGTGGTGAGCAGGCTCCAGAGTGCTCAGTAGTTGTGGCCCGTGGGGTTAGTTGCCTCGCGGCATGTGGGATCTTAGTTCCCTGACCAGGGATTGAACCCGTGTCCCCTGCATCGGATGGCAGATTCTTAACCACTGGACCACGGGATCACCGGGGAAGTCCCAGAAACAGATTCTTTACAAAAAAAATTTTTTATTTAAGTATAGTTGATGTACAATATTAAATAAGTTACAGGTATACAGTATAGTGATTCACAATTTTTAAAAGTTGTGCTCCATGTATAGTTATAATAAAATATTGGCTGTGTTCCCTGTGCTATACAATACATGTTTGCAGATTATTTTACACAGAATAGTTTGTACCTCTTAATTCCCTACCCCTAGATTCTTAGGAAGCTAAAGGGACACACCTGAGGAGGTATGGTGGCATCAGACCCTCTAACTGATTAATAACAAGACACATCGCAAGCACTTACTCAACAATCAGTGTTGGTTGATTATGTGCCAGGCTAGCAATACAGCAGGGGACACAGCGGTCACAGCCCTTGCTCTCAGTTAGCATGGTAGTCTTGGAGGTAATCACCCATGACTGCTGTCTGGGCACCAAGCATCCTTCGGGGCATGGGAGTTACACAAGCAACCTAAACCAGGTTCTTTGCATTGTGGACGGAGCAGAGATGACCAGTCACGTGCCACCTTGCTTCTCTTTCCTTCCTTCTTTCTTTTTCATTCTTTCTTCTTTCTTTCTTATCGAAGTCTAGTTGAGTTATAATGTGTTAATTTCAGCAAAGTGATTCATGCACACACACACACACACACACACACACACACACACACACATTCTTTTTCAGTGTCTTTCCCAATATAGGTTATTACAAGATATGATCATCTTACTTCTTTTACCTCCTGAGGCAGAATTGATTCTCATTCTTTGCGTACTACTTACAGAACCACCTTTGTTTCTGAGGAGTTAAAGCCTTTTTACGCAGCTTGAAATCTCTGAGTATCTCTGTTGACGGCTATTACTTCATAGAGTCCACAGAGAAAGGTGTACATGAGATTTCTCTGAGTGCCTAGCCCACCACCCCACAGTGAGGGGGGAAATTCCACAAAGCCTATCCGTTCTGAAAAATTTCAGTGACGCTTTGTGTCATACAGTCGTCTCTATGCTGGCTTGCAGGACTTCTCGGGGAGTAAATTGTCCAAAAAACGGCAGCAAGTCAAGATGCAATTCAAGGAGGACCGGCTTCTGTTTTTTTACAGGGCCTTTCTCTGAGGGTTCAAAGGTGCTGAGAATAATAACACTAACGAGACATCATCTCCTAACAGAAGCCCGAGGCCCACGTTTGCATAAACAGTCGCAAACGCAGACCTTGTCCACTTGAGCGGCTATAGGTACAGATCATTTTGAAAATCCAAGTCTCCCCCTTGGCTGGAACCTCAGTGGAGGTCGGGGAGAGGGTGGCACAGTTTCCCCGTTCTCGAGAAGACATGTGATGCGTCCCGCTTATAGCTGTGGGCACAAGACTTCTTTTCTTCCCAAAATTCAAAGAGCAAGGCTTTGGAGGCCAGCAGAACAGTGGCGTGAAAGGGAAGGGGTTGGGTCCAGCCAGGGGAGCCGGCTTTGAGGAAGCAGCAGTCAGCTGTTTTAAAGACACACACACCTGGTGTTTTGAGACAACTTTCCCAACACACTCAGCAGTCTGCATTCCTTTCCACAACTCTCTAAGAAAAGTGTCTCTTCTGGCTTAAGAAGAATCATAAAAAAAATTGCGGCTCCAACCCCCTCATCTTAATCCCTTGTCATTTGGAGAACAATAGAGAAAGCATACCTGACAAAGGTGTTGGGCTCATGCCCGGTGCCTCTTTGCTTTGTGAAGAGCACAGTGGGAGGCTTCATCTCCTTGCTTCCTTCAAGTCTGGAGACGCAGATCAAGCCACGCCCCTGATTTCAGTTTCTTTTGGAAATGGGTAACACTGCCATCCACAAGATGACTTTCTGGCGTCACCATCTGAGGCTGGCGCTTCTAGCCCCGGTCCTCCCAGACTTTGCCTCCATGCTTTCTTTAAACTCAAAATTAGGTCTCTTAGCAGATCTAACTCTTTTGCCAGACTAGATTTGAAAATATCGGGACACTGAGATACATTTTCACACGCTTGGTAGCAGGGACACTGCCTATTTTGAAGCGGCTGCAATTCAAACGTTCCGCCAAAGACAACTCAGAAAACAGTACCGAAGCATCATTGGATATAAGGAATGCTAAATTCTTATTTTCAAGTGACCTTCCTCCAAGTACTCTCTGTAAATAACGTCCACAATAAAAATGGATTAATTTAAGGCAATAAAGCCTAGTAGATGTGTTCTTATGGGAAAGTCAGAATCACATCTTCCTTTTCTAATAATTTTTGCAAGAGCCATCATTGCATTGAGTGTAATGGAACAGATAGAAGATTGGAGGGGCTGCTGACTCACCCGTGCTGCCTTTTTTTCTCACTCCCTTGAAGCTGAGATCATCTGATGGGAGAAAGCCTGAATAACGGGCAGGAAGATGGTTTATTATAAAGTGCTTTAATGTTCCAAATTGAACCAATGCAAAAATTCTTCATTGGTCACGAATAGATAGATCACTGGATGTAGGGAAGCATTTTCACACAGTAGGTTGCCATGGGCTCTGCACAGCCCCTGGTGATAGTGAGAGATGGAAGTGAGACTAAGGAAGAGAAGATCAGGAAACCACCAAAGTATAACCCCAACCCCTCTGATTCTCCCGGAGTCTTCTTGACTCCATACGTCTCTCAGCTGCTGTCATTTCCTAGTGACGTCAAATAAGACATTTTAAAAAGCAAAAGACTGAAAGTACATTTTTTTTTCGATTCTCTGTGTTTCATTTTATAAGTGATTCAACATCAGCTACCTTGACGGCATGCTTTCCAAAGTGTTCCCCCGGCCTTAACATTTTTTGTATGTACGTATGTATGTATTTATTTATTATTGAAGTGTAGCTTATTTACAATATTGTGTTAGTTTCAGGTGTACAGCAAAGTGATTCGGTTATACATATATATCTATATATATTCTTTTTTTTTCCTATTCTTTTCCATTACAGTTTATTATTATTTCCATTATAGCTAATGAATATAGTTCCACCTTTTTTTTTTTTTTTTTTTGCTGAGCCATTTTAGTTCCCCAACCAGGGATCAAACCCATGCCCCCTGCAGTGGAAGCACAGAATTTAACCACTGGACCACCAGGGAAGTCACTTGTTTTCCCTCTTAACGTTTAATTAAAATATTTGCTCATAGGTGACTTACCATTCCTACAAAAGAGGCAGAAACTTTGAGCAGTCTAGGTTTTTTTTTTTAAAAAAGATAGGTACATAAATAGATACATTATATATAATGTAGCTTACATCTATCCAAAATGAAACAGTATCTCAGAAGTTTAATTCGATAGTCAATATGCTATATATCTTACTGACTAGGACACTGGTCAACTGTAGATAATAATGTCAAAAAGTATACTGACAATAGGAAACAATGGAATCCTAATTATGTTTGTTTTGCCACCACTCCTAATACAGATTGTCCTTAAATGTCAGTGTCACTTTTAGATTAAATAGCAAATTGTTTAAGTAAGTCTTTGAGAACTTAGCTTTCTTCCAAAAAAAATGAATGAAGTCATGGAACAAGTAATTTTATTTCACAGAAAAAGCTAGGAAAATTCTAACACATAATGTTTTCTTAATTCAACAATCAGTTATTAAGGGTCTATGCCTCCGCTAAAGGGACAGAGGCCTCAACCGTGGCACCAGACTTGAGCAAGTGTTTCTCATCAGCACTCTGATGCCCCGGAAGGGGTTTCACCTTCTCAGCCCCGCCTGTGGACAGCTTCAGACCAGAGTACAGAACTGGAACTTATCAAGCTCATTGGCATCCAATAGGCCTGCCCTTCCCCAAGTTCAGGCCACTCATGACATCCTAAGATATCAGCTACTTTTTTCTCAGCCTCCTTCATCTCTCTCAGAGCTCCACTGCCTTTCCTTTTTCTCTCAACATTCATTCATTCATCCAGCAAATATTTATGAAGCACGAGGCTCCATCCCTGGAGGTGAGCTGAACAGACACTGCTCCTGCCCCGGAAGTCCAGAGTCCAGCACTGCAAGAACACATCTACCAAAGAGTCACACAACTACATCTTAGTTACCAGCTATGAAAGTACTATGAATAAAAGTAATATGAGATGATTATAAAGGAGCCTTCATCTACTTTGGGAGGTGTAGGAGGGAAGGGGCTAGGGCTGCTTTTCTGAGGATGGAGCTTTGCACAGGCATCTGAAGAACAGGTAGCAATTAACTGGCTGAAAGTTGGGAAGGTGGTCCAGGCCCAGGAAGGAGAATTTGCCAAGACCCTCAGGAGGCAAGGAGTATTATTCCTCTTTTCTTTTCTCAGCTCTGAGTTACTCTTATAATTATCCCCAACAAAAGAGCTTGGGGGGTGTGTGGGGGGGGAACTGCATCTACAAGAAATGAAATTCTTGCAGCTGAACAGTAGTTACCAGAAGTAAGTTCAGGAAGGGGGTGGATTTCACATATGAGGATGTAGGATTTGGGGAGGTGTGGTCCTGACTGCCAACTACCCCCTGGTACCCTTTCCTTCTTTTAGCACAAGAGCCATGCCCCTGCTCACTGGATCCATTGTTTTAGCAGGGCACAGGCCACCCAGCTTGAGACTACATTTCCCAGCTTCCTTTGCAGCCATGGGGTGTCTACCTAAGTTCCAACGGGATTTAAGTGGAAATAAATGTTGCTTCCTTTAAGGGAGATTGCTTGTTTTCCCTCCCCGTGGCCACGTTTTTGTTTGTTTGCTTTGGCCACACCACGTGGCACGTGGAATCTTAGTTCCCCATCCAGGGATCAAACCCTTGCCCCCTGCAGTGGAAGCGTGGAATCTTAACCACTGGACCACCAGCCAGGGAAGTCCCACCATGTTCTTTTCTGACAGAGAAAGTTCCTGGGTCACTGGGAAGCCTCTGGTGCAGAGTCACATCCCAGGTCAGGACTGTTCCCTGTGAGAGAAGTTCACTATAATCTTGTATTTGGGGTTTCTTCAAGTTAGCCTGTCCCCTAATTAACACAGAAGCGGTTATCTTACTCAATTATTTTGTCTTTATAATACCAACCAAGACAAAAGTCATCACCGAAGTCATGATGGAAAAGATGAAGAAATGTGATTATGTAAAAATTTTGGAAGTTAGCAAACACCACAAGTCAAATCAAACGTCAAAGGAAAAAAGTGGAAAACAGTTTTGCACCATGTGACGGATGAAAGGCTAACATCACATACATTTCATTAAATATCTACCACCGACCAGGCACTGGGCTGAGTGCTTTATAAGGATTGTCCTGATTGAGACTGACTGTAACCCTGTGTGGTAGGTGCCATACAGCACAGTGATTAATCATGGGCTCCAAATTCACTGCTGACTTGTTGTGGGGCTTTGAGGAAGTGACCTAAAATGGGGATAATAGTACCTTCTTCCTAGGGTTGTTTATGAAAATTAGATGCAACAGCATTGCTGTGAACAGTGGGGCAGGTTGTGCCCTGCATAAGGATGAGCTACTAAGGCAATAATTAGGTCTAATACTCAGCGCCTGCTCTCCAAGCCAGGTGCCCTAGTGCAGGGTGGTACCAGCTTGAGGGCGGGGTGCCTTTTTCTAATTTTCACAAAGGCACCTGTGGACTAGGGGCCATTAAATGAGATACTAGGAAATGCTCCCTGGGAAGACTAGCCAGTCAGTGGGGGAGCAATACCTGCAGTTAAGTGTTCAGTACAAGTTAACGATTGTCATTAACATTGTTCTCATTCTCCTGATGAGAAAACGGAGGCCTAGAGAGGCTAAGTGATTTCTCTGCTACAGAATGAAGATTCTTATAGATGCATAACAAAAAGGCAAATCATCCAACAAAAATATGCAAAGGACACTGTTCACAGAAAAAAAAACATACAAAAAGATATACACAATTACTCATAATTAAAGAAGTGAAAGTTAAAACAATAAATGAGACATTTTTCATCTCTCAGATTAGTAAACATTGGTTATATTCAGTCTTGAATAAAGCGGTGAGGAAACTGTCTCTTACACTGTTGATGGGCCTGTAAGTCATCTCATGAGGCTTCTTCCTACCCAGAGTTTCAGAAAAAAGGGATGGCTTAGGGGCTTCCCTGGTGGCGCAGTGGTTGGGGGTCCGCCTGCAATGCAGGGGACGCGGGTTCGTGCCCTGGTCCGGGAAGATCCCACATGCCGCGGAGCGGCTGGGCCCGTGAGCCATGGCTGCTGAGCCTGCGCGTCCAGAGCCCGTGCTCCGCAATGGGAGAGGCCACGACAGTGAGAGGCCCGTGTACCGCCAAAAAAAAAAAAAAAAGTGATGCCTTAAATACTCAGGGTTTCTTATATACACACTACTATATATAAAATAATCAACAAGGACCTACTGTATAGCACTGGGAACTCTATTCAGTACTCTGTAATAACCTATATGGGAAAAAAATCGGAAAAAGAGTGGATATATGTATACGTATAACTGAACCACTTTGCTGTACACCTGAAACTAACACAACATCATAAATCAACTATACCCCGATATAAAATAAAAATTAAATTAAAAAAAAATACTCAGGGTTTCTGATCTAGGATAACTGCCAACTGACCCTGGACATGGGCAACCTTTCACCAGTCAGCAATTCATCACTACCAAGGTTTTCTCTGAGGTTTTCACATTTCTTTTAAGTTTAGTTACCAAGAAATTTTTATTATTTCAGTGCTTAAAAGAAAGAGTGCTTCATTGTATACTTTGTATTGGATTTACCTTGGCTTTGGGGTGATAAGGTGTAAACTTTTGAAATAATCGCCTTTAAAAAGGCAACGAAGCAAAAAATGTTAACATGAGTGTTTAAAATTATTCTATGTTGGGACTTCCCTGGTGGTGCAGTGGTTAAGAATCCACCAGCCAGTGCAGGAACACGGGTTTGAGCCCTGGTCCAGGAGGACCCCACATGCTGTGGAGCAATTGAACCTGTGCACCACAACTACTGAGCCTTTGCTCTAGAGCCCGGAGCCAAGACTACTGAGCCCGCGTCCTGCAATTACTGAAGCCCGCATGCCTAGAGCTTGTGCTCTGCAACAAGAGAAGACATTGCAACGAGAAGTCCGCACACTGCAACAAAGACTAACCCCCGCTTGCTGCAACTAGGGAAAGCCTGCGCGCAGCAACGAAGACCCAACACAGCCATAAATAAATAAATTTTAAAAATAAAATAAAATAATTCTACATAAATCACTCCTCCTCTTGCCTCTTAACAGAGACTACACACGTCATTTAATCTTTTATTGAAGACTCGGGGTCATCACGGATGAAAATCAATAACTGTCATCTTGAATATAAAAAATAGAACTGTAAATGTACTAGAAGAAAACATTATTTTATAATTTCAGAATAGGGAAGACCTGACAACTATGACACAAATTCTAGAAGCCTTAAAGAAGATATTGACATTTGATGTTATAAAAATGATACCTGCATGGTAAAAAAAAAAACAAAAAAAAACAAAAACAAAAATATCACTGGAAAAAGTCAAAAGAGAATCCTGGGAAAACATGTTGTAACTCATATTACAGACAAAGGGCTCAATCTCCCCAAAATATATGGAGCTCTTAGAAATTCATAAGAAAATTATTAATATCTTAAAAGAAAGTATTATCACAACTCCCACAGATCCAACTTCCAACCTAATTACTTCCTTTTTGTTGTTGTTTTTCCTTAGCTGGGGGAACCTTGAGGACAGAAACTCTATTTCTTTTTTTTTTTTTTTTTTTTGCAGTACGCGGGCCTCTCACTGTTGTGGCCTCTCCCATTGCGAAGCACAGGCTCCGGACGCGCAGGCTCAGCGGCCATGGCTCACGGGCCCAGCCGCTCCGCGGCATGTGGGATCTTCCCGGACCGGGGCACGAACCCGTGTCCCCTGCATTGGCAGGCGGACTCTCAACCACTGCGCCACCAGGGGAGCCCCTAGAAACTCTATTTCTTTTGCCTTCTACAGGACCTGGCACATCTTTGTCACCCCATTAGTTTTTTTTGCTAATTTAAGAAGTTTCGTATGTTATATATTGCATTTTCAACCATTTTGCCAGATACTCTCTCCCCTAATAAGATTTGTCCAAATAACGCTCTACAAGGCGAAACCTCATATTTTAATTTTTCCAGCAGGGAAGTGCCCATTTACCTTTGCTTTGTGTTTCTGATCTGTGCCTTATCCATGATCAAAGGCAGTGCACTTCATTCCCAGGTTTATCAATTCAGAAAATAAATAATAGGCAATGATAAAAACTATCATTTATTGACTGCCTAGTATTTTACACACATTGTCACATTCAATCCTTGGAACAATTTTAGTATTGCCATCAACCTTTTATACATGAGAAAATCATGATTTAGAGATTTAAGTAGTTCTTTAGCTGGTGGTGTTACTCCCTAAGCTTAATAAGCAGCTAAGCTGAGATCAGAACCGAGGTTTCTCCCACTACAGAAACCAGAGAGCTGAAACATTTTGCTCTATTGCCAAAAAAGCCTCTGAGGCCCTTTGTCAGAGGTTCATGGGAGGCTTTGCTTTTTCTTTCTTTCTTTTTTTTAAAAATATTTATTTATTTGGTTGCTCTGGGTCTTAGTTGCGGCAGGCAGGCTCTTTAGTTGCAGCTCATGGGCTCCTTAGTTGCAGCACATGGGCTCCTTAGTTGGGGCATTCAAACATTTAGTTGCAGCAGGCATGTGGGATCTGGTTCCCTGACCAGGGATCGAACCTGGGCTCCCTGCATTGGAAGCTTGGAGTCTTAACCACTGTGCCACCAGGGAAGTCCCGGAGGCTCTGCTTTAGAAGGGCAGATTGAACTAGCATCCCACAATGACTTGTGCCCTCTGTATTCAAGTTCACTCCATTTTCACCTCTCAACTCTATTTAGGAGATTTTCTTTTCTCCCAAAACCACCTCCTTTTCCCCCAAAATATATAGAGAAATAGACCCAGAGACATAGAAAACAAACATATAGTTACCAAAGGGGAAGGGGAGGGAAGGATAAATTAGGAGTTTGGGATTAAAATATACACACTACTATATATAAAATAGTTAACCGGCAAGAACCTATTGTATAGCACAGGGAACAATACTCAGTATCTTGTAATAACCTATAATGGAAAAGAATCTAAAAAAAAGAATAGATACATATATATGTATATATGTATAACTGAATCACTTTGCTGTATACCTGAAACTAACACATCATAAATCAACTATATTTCAATGAAAATTTCTTTAAAAACCCACAGAATATATATATATATATACACATTCATATGAGGTGATCCTGATTATTCCCATATCTTGTATCTCAACTTTCCGCCTCTGCCCCTCCATTTCTGAGGGATGCTACAGGCACGTGTTTGCTAGTCGTGGCTCTCCACGTCATCTCCACATGGAGATGAAGTCAAGGACTCCTATGATTTGAAAAATACTTTGATTGATTCTGATAGTTTTCTCTGATCTCCCCAACTTGAGAATCATTGCTTTATCACTTATGTGTATCTATAAAGGACAGTTTTTCCTCATTTTTAATATATTTATTTATTTATTTTTGGCTGTGTTGGGTTTTCATTGCTGCGCGTGGGCTTTCTCTCCAGTTGTGTCGAGCGGGGGCTACTCTTCCTTGCGGTGTGTGGGCTTCTCACTGTGGTGGCTCCTCTTGTTGTGGGGCTCAGGCTCTAGGTGTGCAGGCTTCAGTAGTTGTGGCTCGCAGGCTCTAGAGCGCAGGCTCAGTAGATGTGGCACATGGGCTTAGTTGCTCCGCGGCATGTGGGATCTTCCCGGACAGGGATCGAACCCATGTCCCCTGCATTGGCAGACGGATTCTTAACCACTGCACTTCCAGGGAAGTCCTTCCTTTTTAAAGTTTTGAGCAGGTGATTATGCTCCCAAACTCAAGTGTTAGGATCATTAGGGGTGGAGGTTAAGTACAGAGCCTGCGGGCATCCTACTCTAGAGACTCAGACTCCACCGAGTGGAGCCAAGGAATCTGCATTTTAACTGGCTCCCTGGGTCACTCTGCCACAGGACAGGGAAGCACTGGTTGGAAAATTAAGTCAGTCCAGCTTTTCCAATTTCTGCCCTGGCTGGGTGGAACGAGAGTCAGGAGGCAGCCATAGGGTCAAGGATGTCATGAACATTGTCATCATCATCATCACCCTCGAAAACCATCTACAGAGTGCTTATTACCTATGAAAGGCAATTACCAACCTCAAAAAGTAGAAGCAAAGCAAAGGGCTCTAGGATAGAAAGGCTGTGGGAACTGGAATTAGAAGAATGAATCTGGGTTCAACTGGAGGTTGGTTAAGAAGAGGTGCAGTAAGTCAGTAAAATACATCTGATGCAAAGATTTTCTACATAATGGAGTCTAGCAAACTGAGGAAGCCACTGATACTGTAAAACCATCTAATCTTTGTGTGTTTGTCAGACATAGGCTGAATTAAGACCATGGTTGCATCCTGACCTGTCAACGCATACATCTGAAGAAGAGAACTGGGTTTTAAGTTTATTGGCCAATTTGTGGCAAACCATGATAAGGCTCGGAAGCAATGCACTGGGAAAAGCTTGGAGGGTGCTAGGACCATGTCTGGTTCACAAAAGAATGGACTCCCTTCCTTCAGGCTGGGCAGCCAAAACTATTCATCTTGTGTACAGTGGGGAATTCTTGGCCACAGAAAATTGGCAAGGAAAACTGGCAAGAAGATTCCAGGAGGCAATTAAAATTGTCAGTTGTATTAAGCACAGGTCACTGAAGTCTCAGTCTTTTCAAATTTGTGAAGTGTAGGGCAGTGACTACTGCTTCATACTGAAGTTCCACTCCTGTCTTTTCAAGATAGGAGAAGAATTAAGTCTTTATAGAAGAAAATTCTATCTTCATGGACATCATATGCATGATTGGGTAAGGATCTGCAAATTAGCATATCTTTAGATAAGTTTTGCTCATTTGAAAGCCTAATTTATCCTTGAAGGACAAGCTTATTTCAGTATTTCCAAACAAGATAAAGTGACCTTGGGGATTATAAACCAGTAGCCTGGGTCCCCTGGGTCCCTTGGTCCTCTGGGTGGGAAACTTCTCCTTGTCTGAAGCTATGTGGGAGGAGAAATTCATGGTTTACCAGGTTTGCCTGGAGCCAGGGTCAGGGTCTGTCATACTTAATAAGTATTTCTTTTTCTTTTTTTTTTTTTTTTGCGGTACGCTGGCCTCTCACTGTTGTGGCCTCTCCCGCTGCGGAGCACAGGCTCCGGACGCGCAGGCTCAACGGCCATGGCTCACGGGCCCAGCCGCTCCGCGGCATGTGGGATCTTCCCTGACCGGGGCACGAACCCGTGTCCCCTGCATCGGCAGGCGGACTCTCAACCACTGCGCCACCAGGGAAGCCCAATAAGTATTTCTTGAATAAATGAACCTGGTTACAAACTCACCTGAAATACTTGCTGAAAGTATTTTGCAGGGATGAAAAAACACTTGACAGGGTTGATAAAAAGGATTTTATAAGCATGATCCAGTGACGGTAGTTAGGGCCCAAGAACTCCCTTCTCTATTCCTTTTTGGATAACATCTTGGATTATGTCTTCACAGATTTATAATGGATCCTAATGATTCCTTCAGACAGCTTCTTGAATCAAACATTTTGGAATAAAAGTTAGCCATACCTATCAAATGGGGCAATCAAATACCATTTTCCATTCCCATGTAAACACACGTAAGCTGCAATTCTTCGTGCTGGAAAAAAAAAGTTCAAAAAACAGAATTTGTGTTACTAATGTAGAACTTTGTCTTAATCTTATTTTTCTTTTAAATCGAAGTGTAGTTAATTTACAATCTTCCATTTATCTTTTTTTTTTACAATGCTGTTCTTAATCTTAACTTAAAAATAAACATCATTAAACTGAACATCACTTTCTACTAAACTGATCATTAGTCCTGCTGTTCTTACTGAGGAATTTATTTTCAGGTTTGAATCTTTGTTAATGAAATTAAGGTAAACTTACTGTTACTTGTATTACTGTTAATGAAATTAAGTTTACTGGTATTTTTAATTTTTTTGAAATTTAACATTATTTAAGGAAACAATTTTATCAGCAGTATTAATGAACAAAATTCATAGACATTGTTTACCTTCTATCTATGGCAACGTCTATATATATCTCAATCACTTTATATCTATATAGATATATGGATATACACTTAATTTGCAGTAGTGCTATATGGTTTTCCTTCCAAATAATGGAATTTAAAAGTTGAATCAATTAAAAGAAAACTATTAAGTAGTAATTAGCATAATGGGTTAGAATCATGAAGAGGATAACAGAAGGACTGGATTTAGGGGAAACACTGAGTACGGAGCCAGTGTGGAGTGGAGAGCAGGCTGGCCAACAGGATGAGCTGCCTCTCCTAGGATCACATGTGCCATGCTATGGAGTTTACACTTTATCCTAAGAGCCCTGGGAGCCACTAAAGACTTGTTAAGTGTCATGACGAGATTTGCTCTTCTACAAAATCATTATGGTGTAGAGAGAGGATTAGACGTGACAAAAGGAGCCAGCAGGTCAGTTAGGAGCCAACTGCAAAACTCCAGGAGAGGGGGCTTCCCTGGTGGCGCAGTGGTTGAGAGTCCGCCTGCCGATGCAGGGGACGCGGGTTCGTGCCCCGGTCCGGGAAGATCCCACATGCCGCGGAGCGGCTGGGCCCGTGAGCCACGGCCACTGAGCCTGCGCGTCCGGAGCCTGTGCTCCGCAACAGGAGAGGCCACAACGGTGAGAGGCCCGCGTACCGCAAAAAAAAAAAAAAAAAAAAAAATCCAGGAGAGGGATGATGGTGGCCTAACTCTTGGTGTTGCCAGCAAGACAAAAAGAGTAAAGAGCTCTTATGGCATGACTTGGTCGTTGAGGTGGAAGAACCTCTGGTTCTTGGCTTAGACAACTGGGTCAATGGCGGGAGGGAGGGCCCATCACAGAGCCGGGGGAAGACAGAAGGAGAAGTGGGTTTTAAGAGGATTATGATGAGCTGCTTAGATATGTATTGGAGGTGACTTGTATGCAAATGAAGAGGAAATATTCAGTAGGAGTTGATGTCTGAGCCAGAAGCTGATGTGATTTGAATGGGAGTTACCAGCACTTAACCTTTCTTTTGAAATGGATAAAATCCTACCTGTGTGAGTTTGCTCCGGCTGCCAAAACAAAGTACCACCGACTGAGTGGCTTGACTGAGTGGCTTCGACCACAGAAACTTATTTCCTGATAGTTCTGGGGGTTAGAAGTCCAAGATCAATGTGTCAGCAGGGTTGGTCTCCTCTGCGGGCTTCTCGCCTGAGCTTGTAGATGGCCATCTTCTCTCTTCACACCGTCTTCCCTCTGCATGTATGCGTGTGCATGCCTGTGTCCTAATCTCCTCTTGTGATAAAGACCTCAGTCATTTTGGATTAGGACCCTTCCTAAGACCATAATTCACCTTAATTACCTCTGTAATGACCCTTTCTCCACATAGTCACATTCTGAGGCATAAGGAGTTAGAAAGTCAACATTGTCGTTTGGGAGAATGCAGTGCAGCCTATAAATCACATCCTAACTTGTTAAATCAAAAAGAAATTCTGTTGGCTAATGAAACCAGTAAGTTCAAGAGGATGAAGGACGATTCTGAATAAAGGGATTCAAATCTTGACTCCAGGGTGTGTCTTCGTTTCTCTCACTCAGCTCTACGTGATGTCACCTGTATTTTCCCTCATGGTACCAAAGATGGCCATTTCAGGACCACAACCTCTGTACAGGAACCAAGCCCTGTGAAGAAAGGAACTTTTTCCTGATAATCCCAACAGAAAACTTGAAGATGATCTTAAGTGACCTATCTTAAATCACTCACCCACCTCAAACAAACCATTGGCGTATGGAAAAGTAACTCTGGGCAAGGTCCAGGTTTGAGTCTCTAGACTTTCCCTGCCCACCTGTCAATCCCACATAATCCTCACAAATCGGGAATAATGGAAGAGTGTTTCCTAACAGAGTTGTTAAACAGGCAGTAACAACTATAACACACCATGTCCACTACAATGACTAAAGCCACACGAGTGGATGTGGCAGCCCATGAAGAATGTGTGGGAGAGGGGCTTCCCTGTTGGCGCAGTGGTTAAGAATCCGCCTGCCAATGCAGGGGACATGGGCTCGAGCCCTGGTTGGGGAAGATCCCACATGCCGCGGAGCAACTAAGCCCGTGCGCCACAACTACTGAGCCTGCGCTCTAGAGCCCGCGAGCCACAACTACTACAGCCTGTGCGCCTAGAGCCCGTGCTCCGCAAAAAGAGAAGCCTCCGCAATGAGAAGCCCGCACCACAACAAAGAGTAGCCCCTGCTGGCGGCAACTACAGAAAGCCCGTGTGCAGCAACGAAGACCCAACGCAGCCAAAACATAAATTAAAAAAAAAAAAGAATGTGTGGGAGGAAAAAAAGAGGGCTGAGGTTAGAAACCCGAGGGAAAAACACAATATTCAAAGGATGAGATGTGAAATAAACAGACATCCTTTAGGAAAATGCAGAAGATAAAGGAAGAAAGGCAGGACAGAGTGTTATCACAGATGCCAACAGAAGAGACAGTTTTAACAAAGAAACCATGATTTGTGAAACCTAGGAGAAAAAAAAATTAATATCTTTAATCACAAAGAGCTCAGACACATCAATTTTTTAAAAAGAACACAAATAGAAAAATGAGCAAAAGATCAGAGCAGGCAGTTCCCACACACACACAATTAAATTAAAATGATATGTGACTAGGTATTCATTTATCAAGGAAAACAAATGGAAACACTTTTGAGATATCGTTTTGGGCTTTTGAGATTGGCAAAATAAAAAGACTTGAAGACATCCGGCATTAGCAAAGAGGAAGGGAAATAAGCACCCAGGAGGAACTGCTGGTGGTTCAAAGTGGGGCATCTTCTGGGAGAGCAATTTGTCAGAATTAAACATTTAAAGGTACGTACTCTTTACAAAATCAGCTACGAAGTTACTATCATAAGTAAAGTAAGCCTTGTTTTGTTTTTTTTGTTTGTTTTTTAGAAAGGAAATAATCCAGAGATCATCTAAAATACGTTAAACTCAAAATATTGCTAACAGGTATGGAGGGGCACCAACCCATTAGAACGGACACAGGCTATAAACCACCCACGCACAACCATACTGGTGGGTCTCCGCTGAAAATCCCATGAAGGGGAAAACCAGGAGGACAAAATGAGGTAGACATGTGGACATAGGGGCTGCTTTGGAAAGTCCTCCAAAACATATTAATGAAAGTAGAAGGTGCAGAGCTATGTGAATAGCATGGATTCAGGTTTTAAAGCCATAGCTGTGCAGATAAGTACCTGAAAACATTTTCTGGAGGAAAGCATAAGAAACTGATAGCAAATGGCTGCCTTTGGTGAGAGGGACCATGTAAAAAGGGGGGGTAGGAGGTTGCAGGGGTGAGATTTCCAATTTCTGTTTTATATGATTTAATGCTTTTTAATTTATTCAAGTGACAAATGATAATTGAGCAGGCCCCGATGTCAGGCACCGAACTAGGCACACGGGAAATACTAGAGGAGGGAAATAGAGCGGAGGGCTTCCAGCCTGCGTCCCTCAGCTAGACTGCCTGGCTGTGAATCGGCTTTGAATCCTGGCTGCACATGTAGAAGTTGGGAGACCCCAGTTAAATGACTTCACCTCTCTCTCTCTGTTGCTTCATGTGTAGAATGAGGACGAACAGTTCTTATTTCACAGAATTGCTATAAGAAGTAAATGAGATAGCACATGTAAGGTGCTTAGCACCGTCCCAGGCATTTAGTACATGTTCTTTAATTGTAAGTGCTCAAAGAAAAAGTGAGCCACAGTCCCCAGCCTCAGAGAACACCCAGTACAGTGGGTGGCTGACCTGCAGAGGAGGAGTTGGTTATTGGAAACGAGAGTCCAGAGAGTTGGATGAAACATGCAAGCAGATGCCGGAGCCATCCAGCAAGACAGGAGGGCTTGAGGACCTTCTTGCCCCGAGGAGGAAGGCGTTGGGGGAAACGGAGCCTCAGGACACCATGGGAAGATCCCAGGAGAGCCAGAATGCATTCAATGCAGGGAGACATCCTACAAGAGTGGAAGACACTCTGGGAGCTGGGTCTGGAGCAGAAGGAAGGGTCTGAGAAGTCAGCTGAGGAAGCTCCAGAATGGGGCTAATCAGCTAGAACCGGAGGCCAGGACGCATTCCAGAGGATTGGGGAGGGGAGAGTGAGGCCACAGAAAGAGGTGCAAGGCTCAAGCAGGGGAGTGAGGTATTAATAACTTTGTTCAAAGGAATTGTTGGATCACCCTTGTTTGGGCTGATAATTTTTTCTTTATTTTTCTGTATTAAGTACCTGGAACTTCTGTGGTATCCTTGAGGCTTCAGCCTACAAGAATCCTAAGGATGCATCCTTTTTGCTACACGTCCTGTGCATAATGTTGGCAGTGGGAAGAAGGCCATGAGCCTTGGGGGTCAGCTGGTTGTGGCCCAGTGATCCCTGGGCTATGCCCTTGCTTCTGAGCCTCCCTGGGTTTGATTTTTGCCCCTCACTCTGTATTTGCAGCTCATTCCAGTCTTCCCTGACTCCCAGGTGGCTGAGTAGGGGAACCGGCAGGGGCTACTTGGCCAATGGCAACATGAAGGGCTTACAAGGGAACCGTATTCTTTGAACAGAAGACAAATGCTGGACTTCCCTTGTGGCACAGTGGTTAAAAATCCGCCTGCCAATGCAAGGGACACAGGTTCGATCCCTGGTCTGGAAAGCTCCCATATGCCGCAGAGCAACTGAGCCCGTGCCCCACAACTACTGAGCCTGTGCTCTGGAGCCGCGAGCCACAACTACTGAGCCCGTGTGCCACAGCTACGGGAGCCTGCGCACCTAGAGCCCGTGCTCCACAACAAAAGAAGCCACCGCAATGAGAAGCCCACGCACCGCAATGAAGAGCAGCCCCCGCTCGCCGCAACTAGAGAAAGCCCGCGTGCAGCAACGAAAATCCAATGCAGACAAAAATAAAGAAAGAAAAAAAATGATCCAGTTCAAATACTGTTTAAAAAAAAAAAAAGAAGACAAATGCTAAATTGGTGGAAAACCTGCTCTCCTAGGGAAAAGAGTTGCCTCAGTTTCCCACCAGCACTTAACATTCAGTAAGTAGAGCCCTAAAAGTTTGTTAAAGGAGCAAACGGACAGCACCTCTGGGTTCTGCTTTAAGCTGCAAGTCGCAGCCTTTGAGGTAGGGGCCGGGAGTGGACAGAGGCTCTTCAGTGTGCCCCGCACTAATGACACTACCAGCTCCAAAAGGAGAACCAATTAAGTGGTCAGAAGTTGGAAAAAGTAAGGAATGAGATACTGGGTCCAGCTCCCGTTGACACAAGATCTTTTCTTCCATAATCCATCCCATCTTCACCAAAACAATAAGTGCACTGATTAATCTTACATATTTTAGCCTACGTGATAGAGTTATTCTCACCTCATTTTTCCAAAAACTGTATTCTCCGATTACAATTTGAGTTTTCTTGCTTTCTTTTCTCACCTCTTCTTGTTCCTTTTTCATCTCCACTTGCACCCAGAGTTTGGTTTTTACCTTACTCTGATTTCTTGTTTCATAAAGGCCAAACCGTCTTACGTCTATTGAAGAAAAAAGGCAGATATTTTCTGAAATGTTCTTTCCATCACTCTAGTAAATGATTTTCAGAGTTGGACTTTTTCTGCACATCTGAGTAACGCTTCTATTCCTTTTTGCTATAGAAATTTTCCCCAGGTCCCAACGTTCCATTTTGTGTGTTTGGTTTGTGTGTGTGTGTGTGTGTGTGTGTGTGTGTTTACTCATCCTTGAATGGGCTTATTTATATTCCAACATGGCATTTGTAAGTAGTCATTCCTTAATTCAACAGGTACAAATTTTTCAAAAATTGATATTTGTTTGTCCTCTGGTGGGCAAGGTGTTTCAAAAACGGAATTACATATAAGGATTCAACTTCAAAGGGCCTCTGATGTATGAGAAGAGGTAAGATAGGTATAATAACTATAGTGCAAGGTAGAAAGCCAGGTGGGGGACATGGGTAGAGTTCATAATTTCTGCTTGTGGGCTTTTTCATAGATGATACAAAGTAAACAATGATGCTGAAATTGGGAAGGACTGACTCTGTTCACAGTTCAATGTTGTTCTAAGTCACAGCCATTAGGAATTAAGACCACTGAGGCTATTTCCAATTTATATTACCTTTTTCTTCCTCGGTAAATATGGAAAAATACCAGCAAACACTAATGTGCCAAGGTTTCTATGATGCTATCAATCAATGAGTGTAAGTAATTTGACATTCTGTTACAGTGTTTGTTACAAAATAACTACATGCCATCATAAATCACTGTTGTCGCTCAAAGAAGCCTCAAGGATATTACCAAATGTCAGTGGAAAATAAATGAGATGTTTTCTTTGGGTTGAATAATTTCTCAAAATGTTTTATTTTCCAGTGATGAAAACATGTAACAGTGGCATAGATACATTAATCAATTGCCTCGATCATATTCTTTTGTGAAAAGGGAATTTGACAAAACGTTATTACAGGAAACTTACATTTTAAGCATAGTTTTTTTTTAAATTTTTATTTAGTTATTTTTGGCTGCTTTGGATCTTCGTTGCGCGGGCTTTTCTCTAGTTGCGGCGAGTGGGGGCTACTCTTCAATGCAGTGCACAGGCTTCTCACTGCCGTGGCTTCTCTTGTTGCGGAGGACGAGCTCTAGGTGCACAGGCTTCAGTAGTTGTGGCGTGCGGGCTTCAGTAGTTGTGGCACGCGGACTCCGTAGTTGTGGTTTGCGGGTTCTGGAGCGCAGGCTCGGTATTTGTGGCGCATGGGCTTAGTTGCTCCGCAGCATGTGGGATCTTCCCGGAACAGGGCTCGAACCCGTGTCCCCTGCATTGGCAGGCGGATTCTTAACCACTGCGCCACCAGGGAAGTCCCTAAGCATAGTTTTTAACTTTTTTTCCCCTAAGTATAGTTTTTATCTTTTTTTTCCCTAAGTGCACCAACTGCTTTTTAAATTTAATTTTTTTAAAAAACGGGGATTTAAAATAATATTTTAACTTTGAATTAAAAACTCAGATTATGACCAATGATAGTTTTAAGCTTATCTAATTAATATGTGATTTAAAAATAGATAGAAAAGAGTATAACTTCCAAACCCCTAGAGGGGGTGTCCACCTCACAGATCCCTATCTGGATAAATGCTGTAACAAAGGCAAGGAGACGCTAGGTGGCTCCATGATTTTTAAATAAAAGTAAAGTCCGCAAAAGACTTTAGTCAAGTTCCTTGCATAGTCAAGGAACAAAATATCTCTACTGGGCTGAACCTTTAACCCAAACAAGAAACAATAATCTTCAATCATGGTCTCTCACTCAGGATAATTTGGAGTATAGGGTTAAGAGTTAAACTAAAACAAAACAAAACAAAACAAAAACAAACCTTCAGGACTGCAAAGTATATATGGGTAAGCAATTTGCTAAAAAATAAGGGAAGGCATTATATTATATTCTTAAGGACATCAATTACTAAGGGGGAGATGGTTTCAAATTTTTCCTAATTTATTGCCATCTAGTTTGCCAGCTCTTCTTGTGGACTTTCTCTTTTTAGTTTAAATTTTAAATTTACGAAAAATTATTAAATTGGGGCATTATAACTTATTAAAAATTGTTTTCCTTCCTTATAGCTGTCACCCTTATTAACATCGCAAGAGAAATAGCAAAACAAAACAGTTTCGTTTGGGTTATTTGGGAAGGAAAACAAAAGCACGGTGCTTATCTAAACTAGGAAACCTAACTCAAAATACGACTAAGGCAAACACTATTCCATTCTATATCATCTGCAAGGAGATTGAAAGAAATTGCGTGACAAGAATTCCTTTCCGGTTTCACAAAAGACGAGAAAAATGTTACATCTGAAGTGTGATTTGCATTTTAGGAACCAAAATTTGCTCGTTAAATGTTTTCTGGATTTCATTTTTTACGAAGTGAGGTAGCAGAAGACGATCATTTTCCTGAAAGTATATAACTAACTTTGTCCTGAAAATAAATGCGGGGTGGTGGAGGGGAGGGGTTTCCGAATTATTAAATATTCTGAACTGTCAGCCTGCAATTGGCTAATAGAAAAAAATCTTTTCCCCCACCCTCTCCCTTAAACGAGAATCTCAGACCGGTCACTTCTTAAGAACATATTTAGGAATCGTTTTAATTGTAAAAGAAACAGTTTTCTTATCGTTGTTCGGGGCCAGTAAGTAACGATCGCGTGGCACGTGGGGTCCACACAGTACTTCACTGGTTTTGTTTGTTTTTCCAGGCAGGAGCCGCATTTGAAAACTTACAAAAGTAGAGGGCAAGTCTTCTACCGTAATTCGTGAAGACCGTTTTTGTAAATGAGCGCTTCTTGCACAGTTTAAATTACAGTTGGCTTTAAAATGCTAATTCCGAACCCCCCCATTTCAATGTCTTTGAAAACGTTCACCCTTCTGTTTTGAAAGACAACAAATCACACCAAAAGACTGCGCAAACGTGACCTAAATGAACATGTTTCCCGAATGTGAACGAACCTATCGTTATGTTTAGAGACGTGGTTAGAGAAATTAAAAACCGATTTCAGTCCCTCCCTTCAAAGAATTCCCCAGGAGAAGGGATATCTTTCGTATACCCCAAAGACTTGTAAATCACGTCTATTATTTTCGACTGTGAGCCGATCGGTCGAGACCGGACGTGAATCCGGCAACTCGATGACAAAAGGTATAGCTCCAGGTCGAAATACCAAAGGGGGCTAGGCAGGTGGCCTGAGCGGCCACCCAGAGTTAACTTACAGACTTTTTAGAAAACAGTAGTACCGTCTCGGGTGATCTCTTTGTTTTGATATTCGTTATTTTATTTCGTTATTGTGCTGAGGACACGGTGGTTAGGAACGGGGAGCGCCTCGCTCGAATCCTGCAGGCGCCAGCCTCCCCCGGTTCCCCTGGCCCCCGGGGCTCCCCTGGCCCGGCGAGGAGGGGCTGCAGGGGCGGGGCGGGGCGGGGCGCGGCGGGCGGCGCGAGGTTTCCGCGCGCTCGGCCGGGACGCGCGGGCAGATGGGGCGTGGCGGGGGCGTGGAGAGCCGCGGCCCGCGGGCCGCCGCCCAGCCCCGGGACCTGCCCGGGAGGAGTCGCGCCGCCGACGGTTATAAGAAGCCGGCCTGTCGGCGCTCCGCGCGCACCCTCCCCCGCCCAGAACACCGGTCGCCCGGCCAGGGCCGAGGCGGGGCCGCAGGGTTGGCCCCCAAAGGGATGCTCTCGCCCGAGCGGCGAGATCAGCCCCGCTCTCCCCTCGCCGCCGCCGCCGCGCCGCACCCGCCGACGGTCGCCGACATGGCTCTCTACTGCGGCGACAACTTCGGCGTGTACTCGCAGCCCGGCCTGTCCCCGGGCGCCGCCGCCCCGGGCGCCCCCCCGGCTGCCCGGGCGCCCTACGGTCTGGCCGACTATGCCGCGCCGCCGGCCGCAGCCGCCAACCCCTACCTGTGGCTCAACGGGCCGGCCGTGGGCGGTCCCCCTGCCGCCGCCGCGTACCTGGGCGCCCCGCCGCCGCCGCCGCCCCCCGGGGGCGCGCCCGGGCCCTTCCTGCAGCCGCCGACCGCCGCCGGCACCTTCGCCTGCGCGCAGCGGCCCTTCGCGCAGCCCGCGGCCGCAGCGCCCGCCTCGCCCGCCGGGCCCGCGGCGCCCGGGGAGCTGAGCTGGCTGTCCATGGCCAACCGCGAGGACCTGATGAAGATGGTGCGGCCGCCCTACTCGTACTCGGCGCTCATCGCCATGGCCATCCAGAGCGCGCCCGAGCGCAAGCTCACGCTCAGCCATATCTACCAGTTCGTGGCCGACAGCTTCCCCTTCTACCAGCGCAGCAAGGCCGGCTGGCAGAACTCCATCCGCCACAACCTGTCGCTCAACGACTGCTTCAAGAAGGTGCCCCGCGACGAGGACGACCCAGGTGAGGGCGGACAGGTGCTTCCCGGCCGGTCCCTTACCCCCCACCCCCACCCCCACCCCCAACTCACACACGCGCAGAGACTGGCCAGTTAGGGTTAAAGGGCAAGCAGAGAGCCGCCCCTGGGTGATGTTCCTCAGGCCGTTGGAAGGGCCGGTCGAGTTGCAGGGAGGTGGATTAGGAATAAGAACACGGGTGGGCTCTCAGATAAGGGATGGCTGTAAAGATTCAGATGAGCTGAGAATCCCATTACATTTCACGAGAGAGGTGGGGAGAGACCGGGAGTTGGAACACGCTGTCCGTAGATGTCCTTCCTCCTGTCTCGGGTTCCAGAGAGACTCACTGTGTCCTTCGTGGGACACGTACTGTCCCTACCTTAAGACATGATTCGAGGATGGTGGCACGGGCATCGCGAGACGGGGGTCGAGGGATCAGGGAGCTTGAGCTGGGTCCTGCAGATTGTGGTTTGGGAACCTTATGTATTTGGAAATGTAAAAATGAAAACCCCAAGTTTGCTTCGTTCGGATCTAACCCCGGGGGTGAGGAGGGCTGGGTTACCGTGGCGCGTTAGTGGTTTCCCTCTTAACCTGAGGAGTGAGGTGGAGAAAAGCTCAAAAATGAGAGAAACAGAATCTTACGTGAGGTTTTCAGAAGGAGCCCAGGACTAGGGGTGTGAGGAGAGAGTCGGAAATTAGGAAAATTAAAAATTAATTAAATAAATTTAAGAAAATTAAAAAATTAAAAAAAATTTTTAAAAATTTAAAAATTAATTTAGAAAATTAAAATAGGAAAAGGGGAAGAGAAAACTGTTTCAGTTGCCCTCTACAGAGATCCAGGATTTTGTGTAAATTATGCAAATTATGACCTGGAGTATTTGTACCTAAAGTCTTTCTCGAGCAGTGCTTTCCACTTGAAATACAGTACAACCCACACGTGGCTGTGAATTGTCTTGTAGCCACGTGAAAAAAGTGAAAAGACGCTGGTGAAAATGTTTTTTAATTTCATTTCGACATAGAACAAATATAAAAAATTATCAGTGAGCTACTTTCCATTATTCTTTTGGTACTAAGTCTTCAAACTCCTATGTGTGTGTTTGACACCACATCTCACTTGGGACTAGCCTCTTCTCAAGCGCTTAGCAGCTACGTTTGGCTAGTGGTTACTGTACTGGACAGAGCATGCAGTTCTAGAAGATACATCTTCCAGATCTGGCTTCTCAATCACCTGAGATGATCATGTCAATTGTCATGTATACTCCTCAACTTTCTAAAAAGGTCGAGGACCTCTAACCGGTGTCTTATCAAAGCTTTTGGTACCAGGAACTTCCCTGGAGGGCCAGTGGTTAAGACTCCGAGCTTCCACTGCAGGGGCACAGGTTTGATCCCTGATCCAGGGAACTCAGATCCAGCATGCCACGCGGCATGGCCCCCCCCCCCAAAAAAAAAGAAAAAGAAAAAAGCTTTTGGTACCAAGGTGTGACACAGTATAAATATCCTGATAGATGCAGGTATTGTTATTTAGATGGTAGATATGTGAATAAGTTTTTTTCCTGCAACTACTTGCAGAAAATGTGTAGGTGGAAGTAATGGATATGGGGGAGTGTGTGCTAGTAGTTAAGAATGCTGAGTCTAGAGCCAGCCTGCTTAAATCCTGGCCCTACCTACCGTTGCTAACTGGAAAGACGGCAGGTTGCTAACCAATCTGCACCTCAGTTTCCCCATCTGAAAAATGGAGGCCATAATACTGCCTGTCTCCAAAGAGCTGTGAGGAGTAACTGAAGTTACCCATGCAGAGAATTCACTACAGGATAAGCGCTTTACAGTATTTGCAAATGCCAAAGATTCTTTTTACCAGAAGTGAAAAAAGCTGTTGGGAGATAAAATCCTCCAAGACGATAGATCTTTTTTACTTCCATTGTGCTCAAAAGGGAGGGAAATTTTCTAAGCAGAAGACTAGCATTGCATGCATTAAATGGGGCCCTGATCTCTGAGACTGGCCTGGTGGAGGAAGAGCTTGGAAGAGATGCAGGGGTGCCTCCTGCCCTAGGCAAGGAAGGGGTGTGGAGCCTCCTTGTACTCCAAATACATCCATCCAAGGCATTGTTCAACCAGTCAGTTCCCCAGTTATAACCTGATTTTGTTCGGCAAGGCAGAGGGTTGGGTATTGGAGGTTGCCTTTTTCCAGTGGAGTATTTTTTGGGGGGCAAGTATTGCTCCCTTTCAGCAAGTGATAACAGATACTGTTTCTTCACTCACTCACTGTGGTGTGGCTACTTTGCGGAGATCTGTCATTTAACCCTCACAGCCAACCTGTGAGGTGTACTGTTCTTATCCCTATCTCCACAGATAAATGAGGCTCAGTTAGTGCCATCTCCCACAAAAGGATGCATTTAAGCAGCAGAGTGGTTTGAGCATCTCTGTCGGAGTTTCACGAGAGCCTGCCCACCAGCCCCCTATCACATGCGAAGCCGAGTACATGAGCCTGAACCGCATCCTCCCCTAACTCAGCTTTCTTTCTCATCTCCGTAGGGAAAGGTAATTACTGGACCCTGGATCCGAACTGTGAGAAAATGTTTGACAACGGGAACTTCCGTCGGAAGCGAAAGCGCCGCTCGGAAGCCAGCAGCACCCCTACGGTGGCCGTGGGGACCTCGAAAACAGAAGAAGGGCTCTCCCCGGGACTGGGGTCTGGAGTGGGTGGGAAGCCGGAAGGAGACAGCTCCCCGGCGTTGCTGAGGCCCTCTCAGTCCCCAGAGCCTCCCGAGGGCACCAAGAGTACCGCCTCCTCCCCAGGAGGGTCCGTGCTCTCCTCCACCCCTTGCCTGAACAGCTTCTTCAGCAGCCTCGGCACGCTAAGTGTTAACAGCAGTGGGAGCACCCAGCGAGTGCTCCCCGGCGGCCGCCCCCTAGGGATCCAGGGGACCCAGGTGCCCTCGAGCGGCGCGTTCCCCCCCAGCTCCGTCCCGGAGGCCTCGCCAGACACCTTGCAGCTGAGTCACAGCACCAGCAATGGCAGCAGCCAGAGGTCTTCCTACTACTGCCCCTTCCCTGCCAGCACCAGCGGGGGACCAAGCAGCCCCTTCAGCACCCCTTTCTACAACTTCAGCATGGTCAACAGCCTCATCTACCCGCGGGAGGGCTCCGAGGTATAGACCCCCCGCTTCCCAGACTTGACTGTGGACACCTGAAATCTTGTGGAAAATGCAGATTCCAAGGCAGTAGGTCTGGGGCGAGAACTGAGACTCCGCATTTCTCCGAAGCTCCCGGCTGAGCTTGCGGTCCACTGACCACACTTGGAGTAGCGTGGATGCAGTAGGTAACTGTTTCTACAACCCGGCAAACTTTGACAGGTTTCTCTGGAGAGAAATCCAGCTCACTCTGTTCTGGGATCATACCCGTGAGCCCTGAGAGGGCATGGACCACGTGTGTTTGTTCATCACTGTATGTCAGGGTCACAAGCTCAAATGGGTCCAGGGACCGGCTACAAAAACAAGTGAATTAAGTTATTGGGTCGGAAAAAGATAACAGTTGGCACTGGAAGCAGTTGCGAGCGGTTGGGACCTTCGAGCTGAAGGCTGCTGTGGGCAGCTGGTTATCTCCTGCTTGACAGCATTCTGATTTTTCTAGAAAAGTCAGAGACATGGATTTTTAAAAAATTTTTTTTTTAATGAATTTATTTATTTTTATTTTTGGCTGCGTTGGGTCTTTGTTGCCGCGTGCGGGCTTTCTCTAGTTGTGGCGAGCAGGGGCTACTCTTCGTTATGGTGCGTGGGCTTCTCATTGCAGTGGTTTCTCTTGTTGCGGAGCACGGGCTCTAGGTGCACGGGCTTCAGTAGTTGTGGCTCGCGGGCTCAGTAGTTGCGGCTCGCGGGCACTAGAGCACAGGCTCGGTAGTTGTGGAGCACGGGCTTAGCTGCTCCGTGGCATGTGGGATCCTCCCGGACCAGGGCCCGAACCTGCGTCCCCTGCATTGGCAGGCAGATTCCCAACCACTGCGTCACCAGGGAAGCCCAGAGACCTGGATTTTTATAGGAAACCTCCATTTGTCTTCTTTGTGGCTACTGAGAGTCTTTCGAATACTGTGCTAGGAAGCGCCACAAATCCTTGAGCTCTTCGCAGCTCACAAATCACCTCTGTCTATGCTCAGTGTCAGGTACATGGCAGATACTAATAGCAATAGAACCGCCCAAGCACACCCTGTGTGCCAGGCACTGTTCTAGATACTTGACGTATATTAGCTCGTTTAATCCTCACGACAACCTTGGGAGAGAGGTATTGTTACTCCCCCTCATTTTCTGTATGAGGGCAGTGAACGGCCAAGAAGTTAGTTAGCTTGCCCAAGGCCATACAGATAGTAAGTCATGGACCCAGGATCGAGTTTGGGCCGTGCGTGTGTGCGTGTGTGCGTGCGTGTGTGTGTTTTGTATTTTAGGGTTTTTTGTTTTGTTTTGTTGTTGTTTTTTGACCTCACTGTGTGGCTTGCGGTACCTCTGTCCCCCGACCAGGGATTGAACCCAGGCCACGGCAGTGAACGTGCCAAATGCTAACCACTAGGCCACCAGGGAACTCTCACCAGGATCCAGTTTTAAGGCGGTCTGGCTCCAGAGTCAGTGCTTATAAGCTTTGTGTTCTAGTGTGTTCTAGTTCCTGAAAAGCAAAGGCACCAACGTGCATAGGCAGACATGGTGTCTAAAGAGTAGGAATGAGCTAGGTTTCATCTGACCAAAGATTCTGGTTGAAATCAGTATCTCTTGAGACATTCTGAGCAGCGAGGTTGGACACCAGCTCTGTCTTACTTCTGCTGCCATATTTCTGAGGTTTGGGGTGACCATCCTAAGTAATTGGCATCCTATCCGTTTTAGCATTTGTCCTGGATTTTTCGTCTTTGAAACAAAGTTTTCGAATTTTATTCAAAGTAGTTTTTAAATGGAATTTTTATAAGTTTTTAAAATAAGACATTTGTGGTCAAAAAATTTTTTTTTATGTAATTTATTTTTAACATTCCCTTCTACTTCTCAAGAGGTATCTTCCTTTAAATAGTTTTTTATGGTCACCCTCCTGGTGCCCAACAGAATGTCTGTACATGGCAGACATGCAGCCACTGTTTGAACTTATCCAGAAAGTGTGAATTAACATGCAGATAGTTGGTGATTTTATTGGAATAGCGATGTATTAAGATGAAGATAATGTCCTATGAATTGTTTTTTGGACGATGTTGTTTGGTCTTTGATGGGAGCGTTGCTGGTTCAGGATTTTAATTTTTTTAGAAAAAGGAACACAAATTCATTGCAAAAAAATTTTTAACTTTTCCCTGTGTATTCTTTTTTGAGACTCTCACAGCGTTACTGTTAAATTTGAAGTTTGAAATATACATACAGAATTATTTTTTTAAAATAGTCTATTGCGGTATAAATAACATCACCATTACTTTGTAAATATTATGCAGGAGGACAACCAAAGAGACTACCTACCGCCGTATTGTGTGTACAAAAAAACGCTTTCTATAGATATTTTTCTATGTGAAAAACTGTATGGACTTTTATAAATACTGTTTCTAACACAATTCTATATTTGTAAATTAATTTATAATGTGAACTGGGACAACATTTTTTTTCCCCCAAAAAAGCACACCGCATGCTGGAACTCACATGAAATAAACTTTAAGTGGGATGACTTATGGCTACCTTTTAGGCATTACTGTTTTTCTGTCTTTAACTTCTTTCTCCTAAAGGAATAGAGCTATAAGTGGCATGGCATGGAGGCTGCTACAGGGATTTTTGTGCGTTGAGAGAGCGAGCGATTGATTTTTTTTTTTTTTAATTGGATTTGTTCCACCTACACACATCCTATCCTAAAGGGTTGGAATGAAACAGTTCTGGAGGATCTCTAGGCATATGAGCATTTTATTTATTTTTAACAGAGTAACGGTTCTGTCATTTAGTTTAAACTAAGTTTCAGTGCACCAGATAATTTGTGTTCCAGAAAGAAATGGTGCTGTAAGGCCCCACGAGCTAGCAGCACTCCTCAGGGGGAGCTCTGGCTTTGGCTGTTGTGGTCCTCAAGGGGGCCGTGGGCAGCCCATCGTTTCCAAGGAAATTGCTAGGAAACTTGAACTTGGCCCCAGCTAGAAGAAACCTGAAAGATAAGGTTTCTAGCCTAGGGTTTCATCAGCACTATAGATATTTGGAGAGGGATAACCCATTGTAGAGGTTGCCCTGTACATCACAGAATGTTTAGTAGCATCTCTAGTCTCTACCCATTAGATACCAGAAGCACTCCCCCTCCTCCTGCCTCCTCACCCCCCAGGACCTGGCCATGTGTGACAACCAAAAGTTTCTCCAGACATTGACAAATGTCCCCTGGGGGGCAAAATTAGACCTGGATGAGAACCACTGATCTAGACCAACACCCACAATTTGCCAGGGAGGAAATGGAGACCCCTCACTACCCCACACAAAGTCCTAGGCTCTAGGGCTAGCAGAGGAGCCCTGAATGAATGAGGCCTCTGGGCTCTGGTACAGGACAGTGTCTGTCCTATGAAACGGCTTTTCTCTTCAATGAGTTGTGAGTAGAAGCAGCCCAACGATTGTGGCATTTCTCAGAACAGATCTACCCGTTTGCCGGTCGCATTGGAGGTAGGCTCGCCATATTTTAGTTGCTTGTTGTACATGCTTATGGGAGCTTCCTTCTTGGCATCTATCTCTATTAATAGAGACCTCGGCTGGGAATAATTCTGACCAAACAAAATTAAACTATCTGGGTTATTATTATTTGATAGGGATGGTGGTGCGGAGAACAGACTTATAAGGATTTTTTGGAAAGAAAGATACATTGAAAGAATGTGATTAACCTGTATTTGGAAGCATCTAAATCTGGGTGTTTGATAGCTATGAAATGCCAGAACGATGGCATTTATGAGAACAAAGACGAAGAGGAGAATCCACTTCTGATCTCCCAGACAACCGCAAAGGGCAGCAGGGTGGCTCAGTCCCCCGAGCTGAGCTGGGGACCAAAGGAGCTGTGCCCAGGGCAGGTCTCCATCCGGGAACCGCCTCCCGCTGGGCCTGGGATTAAAGGGAAAGAGACGAAGCTGCCTGTGCCTGTGATGTTTCCAGGTCAAAGTCTGCACTGGCACTCCAATTGACACCCATTTCCTGCATCTGTGACATTTTCTGCCTGGGAACCAGGTCAGGAATTCTGGACCTGAGCTAGATTTCACTTTCCGTTGTTCGGGACAATACAGAGAAGAAGACGTCCCCCTCCATCCCCATGTAGTTTAGCGCCCTTCTTTCTCTGGGGTTCTCCCAGAGTCTAGGGCCTGGTGTCAAGTTGCAGCCCAGGCTGAGGACCTTTGGGCACATGTATAACTTAAAGCAGCTGCCTTTCGACCTTCTAGGACCTGATGTACCTTTTAGAATAAGACAGGGGTAAAGGAGAATTTGAAAAACTAATAAGCAGGTTTCAGGTTTCCTTCTTGATACTTTTACATCCTTTATCTTCTTGAACTTACTGGGAAAAGGCAGCCGGGGAGCCCAGAGGCTTTGAAAACTGGGCACCTTTGCCCCCTTAACTCCTCCCCCAGCTCCCCAGGCTCTCCAGGCAAAAGGGGCCAAGCTTTGGTGTCCCAAAGCCCCCCCCACACACCCCGGAAGAAGGAACATCACTGAACTTCAGAGGAAACTCCCACGCTGTGCTTCTCTGCCTCTCTGAGACTTACTAGAACTTGGAAAGAGCCTACATCTTCAGAATCTAACTGTTTTTTTATCTTCTTGAGCTGCTCTAGTAGATAAAACCTTGAGGTTTTTCATGAAAAAGAAACCCGTGGTGGTTTCCTGAGGCAGGGATTTGCTGGTTTCTGGGGTAGAGACCTGGGGGCCTGTGGCCTTGCCTTTTGTCATGGAAAGCAGTCAGCTGTGCTTGTGGCTGGGTGGCTGGCACCGCTGGAAGAAGAAGGAATTTCCTGTCAGGTTTGAAAACAAAAAAAGGTCAAAAAAGACCTGATACCTACAGAATTCCTCCCTACCTTTTTATTCATGATGTTGGGGGATCATCGCCAAAACCCTGGGAGGCCTGGTGAACAGTCCTTTATCATTTTAAAAAAGGTAAACATTACAATAATAATAACTCTCTTATTAGGTGCCAAGCACAGTCCTAAAATATATATATTAAATTTAAAAAAGCAACTCTATGAAGTGGATACTGTCACTCATTTCACCAATGAGAATACTGAGACCCAGGAAGTTTGTATAACTAAGCCAAGGTCAAAAATCTAGGTGGTTGCTGCAGGCAAGTGGTTGAACTGAGATTCAAAATCAGACCATCTGATGTCACAGCCTACCTGCCCTTAACCTACTATAATGCCGCTCCATTTTGAAGATGAGAAACAGAGAGGTTAAGTGACTTGCCCAAGGCCACACAGCTTGCTGGTTGCAGATTTGGGCTTAGAACCCAGGCTCCTGCCCTGCCACCCACTCCCTTCTTCTCTTCAGGCACTTCATTTGTAAACTCCTTGAGGTTGGTTTTTGTGTCCAGGGCTCCTTTTCAGGGATACAGGAAGGTAAACAGAGAGAAGTCACTTTTCCTTGACGTGTCCTCCTTTGCAGGATCAGCCAGCAGCCAGATCAGAGGTCCAGATCTCAGGCTCTGAAGCGGCCGAGGGAAGCCAGATGTTGGAGATGCTGATTTGGAACCTTGGACTTTGAACATAAATTTGGAAATGTATCCACTGACTCAGCAAATCCCTTTGGGCAGCAGGCCCTGTGCTAGGCATTGAGGATACGAAGATGACTAGACCCACTCAGATCCTTAGCAAGCATGGTAGGGCCTAGAAAAGATGTACACAGGGTAGGGAAGGTCCACAGGAAGGGACTGAGCTTCCCTCACGCAGCTGCCAGCCTCCTCCAAGGGAGGCAGAATGACTTCACCTCTGGGAAGAGCAGCGGGCAATTTTCCTGTCCCGGGCTGAGAAGCTGCAGCCCTGCCACTGTCTCCTTCACCCCGTGTCTCCCCTGTGCTCCTGCTGGGAGGAGAAAATACCAGGGCCTTATTCAAAACCGTGGTGCTTCTGGACTGACAGAAGGGACAGCGCAACCATGGTCAAGTGGTCAAAGGGAGTTCCCTTCAAGGCCTCAGGCCTGGGGGCACGACTATAGTCAGTTCCCCTACACCGTTGCCCTTCCAGCCCTGGGCGCTTTCCAGCCACACCAACAAGCATCAAGACTCGCGGCCCCCACTCCACCGCACTTCAAAGGAGCTTCGAGGGACTTCCCTGGCTGTCCAGTGGTTAAGACTCCGTGCTTCCACTGCAGGGGATGCAGTTTCGATCCCTGGTCAGGGAACTAAGATCCCGCAGGCCGAGATGCGGCTAAAAAACCAAAACAATACAAACAAGCAAACAAAAGGAGGTTCGAGGCTGCAAGCATGCTGGGGTCCCCTCCTCCCCAGTTTACTCTCTCGAAAGGCATTAAGCAAACCACAGTGCAGGGATGCCTCTGCTCCAGGTTGGGATCAGCAAGTGGGGCATTACCAAGCACAAGGACCTCTTCCCTCTCAGCCCCAAAGATGATGCCAACTCACCCTATCACATCACTCTCACCTCCAACTGCCCCCACCTGGGCTGACCCATAGGCACTGCGACCGTGGCCCCTTTGTACAAACTCCCTGGGTGGGCCTCTGTCTTCCGGATAAAATGGATAATAGAGGTATCTCCTTCACAGGACCGTTGAGAGGGTTAATACATCTATTTTATATTGAATCTGTGTGTTTGCCCAACAGTAACATCCAGAAGGGCCTCAGCGTCCACTCACAGAGCCTCCACTTGTTTCTTCTCAGAAGGTCTGAGGTCAGTGTCATCATTTGTTTGCCGCACAGTCTTGGACAGTGAGTATTATTAACCTCATATTACAGAAAGGCAAAAACAGAGTAGGACGGGCTTCCCTGGTGGCACAGCGGTTAAGAATCCGCATGCCAATGCAGGGGACACGGGTTCAAGCCCTGGTCCGGGAAGATCCCACGTGCCACGGAGCAACTAAGCCCGTGCGCCACAACTACTGAGCCCGCGTGCCACAACTACTGAAGCGCGTGCGCCTAGAGCCTGTGCTCTGCAACAAGAGAAGCCCATGCGCCACAATGAAGAGTAGCCCCCGCTCGCCGCAACTTAGAGAAAGCCCGCGCACAGCAACGAAGACCCAACGCAGCCAAAAATAAAAATAAATAAATTTATAAAAAGAAAACAAAAAAACAGAGTAGGGATCTTGGCAAACAGCTGGCTGCCAGGAGCCATGGAGATCTCATAGGAAAGGGAAGTTCACTCATTCATGGCCTCCAGTGAGCGAGTGAGTCACTTAGTAAATGTACCAAACACCTACTAACTTTTATTTTGCTTCCTGTTTCCCTCGCACCCCACCTCCAAGCCTGAAATGAGGACTGTCGGCTCCAGAATCCAAAATTAGTCTGCAGCCCACGACTTCTCACTGGTTCCTCTGCCATCACCACACCTCCCGCCTGCAGGCCTCCCAGCCCTGACTCCTGACTCCCGGCTGTGCACGCTACCTCCATCCCTACCTTTCCGAGCTCATTCTCCCTTTGGAGCCCAGAGTAATCTTTTAAACAACAGATATGATGATACAGCTTTCCTGCTTAGAACCTTTTGATAACCTCTATTACTAGCAAACCCCAAAGTTCTTTTGTGCCCTGCATGAACTAGCTCCCTCCCTTACTCATGTAACCCCCCCTCTACTTGGCTCCAGACACTTACAGCTCTGCAGCCCCTCAAGCATTCCAAACTCTTCTGTTTTAGGGTCTTTGCAGTTATTTCCTCTACCATGAGAGCTCAATTCCCCAGACCTTTTTTCTTTCTTTTTTTTTTTTGGTCACACTGCACAGCATGCAGAATCTTAGTTCCCTGACCAGGGATCGAACCCCTGCAATGGAGGCGTGGAATCTTAACCACTGGACCACCAGGGAGGTCCCTCCCCAGATCTTTTCAGGCTTCCACTCAGAGGTCCATCTCTGGAGCAGCTGTCCCTTGAGCATCGTAACCCTTCCCATTTCCATCAAGTCCCCTCGGAAGCCCTTTATAAATTGTTCTTCCCACCGTAACTAAACCCCATTCATGTCTGTCTCCTCCTATTTTACTTATTTTTTTTTAATTTTTATTTTTTGGCCGTGCCACGTGGCATGTGGGATCTTACTTCCCCAGGGATCGAACCCAAGCCCCCTGTAGTGGAAGCGTGGAGTCAACCACTGGACCACCAAGGAAGTCCCTCCTCCTATTTTAAAGTGAAATAATTATCTTATTGATCTTAAAAGAAAAGAACATTTTCCCCCCTCCCTGTGTGGGGAAACTAAGGCACAGAGCATCCCTTTCCACAAGAGTTTCATTGATGATACACCTCATTTGCCCACCTGTGGGACCACTTAGTCCGTACAGTAGAAAATTTCTCTTTCTCCTCCAGTCTTAAGTGGGCAAAACCCCAGGAATTTTTGCTATGTTTAGCCTGGATTTAGCACTCAGCCGTCCTCCTCTCCCACACATCACTTCCCCCTTTCTGCGTTCATACCTCCCCTGTGTTCTCCCGGAGACGTAATTCTCAGCCAAACACCTGGAGTCTTTGATCATCAACCCATCGGCTGCCTCCCAGCACTCATTTCAGCTAGAAGACTTTCAAGTTCTCCCCCTTTACTAGGTCTGGGAAAGGAAGAAAAAAAAACCACCCGTAGCAGCTGTTACACTGCACCTTTCTTTGCGTACTGGTGGTCAGCGCCAAGGAATTGCTGCTTTAGCAAAGATTTTTAAAAAACCTTCCTTCAATGGGATTAACTTCCGGGCGGCCGATGATGGCTGCCACACAGCGTCGCAGTGTCAGCCACAGAGCCCCAGCCCCTTCTGCTGCCTTTCCAGCCTGTGTGCCGGATGTCCTGCTGTTTCCAATTTCTTGATTCAGGAACTACGGAGAACATACACACCTTAATAAAGGGATTATTGCCATTGCCGAAGTAGTAGTGGGGCTGGCACTTGTGAGGCAATGATCCTCCTTTCCAGCATCTTACACGCTCAGATTCCTCCAAAAGGGCAGCATCACAATTCATCCTGATGCTCCCAAATGCAGTGGCCCTTCGTTTGCTCAGCAGTTTTTACCAACCACTTTCTATACCTACTCAGAGACCTGGCTAAAGTCAAGGTCCCTATAAGGATGACGCTTTCATTCTAGGGGAGGAGGAGAAGCAAAGAAGGGGTAAGAGCAGGGTCAAAGTGCTTTGATGGGAGAAATGTGGGGTGCTGTGGGAACTTCTGGGAGAGGCCGCACCCCTCACCTGAGTAGGAGCTGGCGAGGTGAAGAGGGAAGGGAGGGAGGGAAGATGTGTAGACAGGAGGAGGCTGTGGCAGTAGAATGGAGGTCTGGAAACCAGAAGCCATGGTTCTTATGGGAACTGAAAGAAGCTACCCTCAGAGGCAGGTAGATACAGCAGGGTTTTAGGCAGGCAGGGCAGTGGAGTGGGTGGAAGCCTGCGTCAACAGAATAGAACTGGGCAGAATAGATGAGAACAGAAATGAATCCGATTTGTATTTCAAAGCGACTTCTTTGTGGACAGTCTTTTGGAAGGACAAGATCTTCTGAGGGAGACCTCTCTGGAAGCTACTGTAGCAAGCAAGAAGTGATGGGAATCTGAAATAGGGTTGGGATAATGAGGAAGAAAATAAGGGGAGGTTTGAGGGACACGTAGGATACAGGAAGGTAGACTTTGGGATTTCCAGAAACTGGTGGTCAAGGGAGAAGCATGACTCCAAGATGACATCGGGGCTCTGCCCGAGGTCGTGGGGTGAAAGGTGGTACCATTCACCAGATCAGGACACTCCAGAAGAGGGGAGACTGTCTGAGAGTCCCCCAGGAGGAGCTTTCCAGCAGGAGCTGGAGTCCGTAGATTGATTAGGAGGGAGGACCAGGCTAGCTGTATAAATCTGAGAGGTATCAGAATGTGGATGAGAGATTTAATTTAGCCACTTAACAAATACTTCTTAGCAGCTACTTTGTGCCAAGCCCTGTGCCGTGGGCTGGAGATACAATGGTGAGTATAATAGACTTGTTCCCTTGTCTCTTGGATTTCATAGTCTAGTGGGAGAGGAAATAATCTTGCTAATGAATATGTAATTACAAAGTGCTGTGAAGGGGCAGGGTGGAGTTCTGTGAGAATAAAAGGAAGGATAGTAACCGAGCCTGAGGCACCAGGAAAGGTTTTCCTGAGGGCATGAGGCTTGAATGGAGATCTGAGAAAATGGGCGGAAGTGGACCCGGTGAAAGAAACGAAAGCACATTCCAGACAGAAGGAGCAGAACTTACAAAGTCTCTGTGGCCAAGAGGACACAGCGCGCTGGAGGGGCTGAACAGGGCTGCGCGGGTGCACAGAGCAGTATGGGGGGACATAATCAGATTTGCATTTTGAAGGGTTGTTTGAGGTAAGGGGTCTTCAGAAGTGAAGCGGACAAAAGTAGGATGTCATTGCAGTTCAAGCAATGACCACGATCGTGACAATACAGAAAGACATACGGATTCTTGTGAAAGGTATCAGGGAAGTATTGGGTGGGCCAAAGAATGCCTTCGGTTTTTAAGTAAAAACAAAAGACACGTTTTTCATTTTCACCAAGAACTTTATTGAAAAAAGACTTTTTTACCTTTTTGAGCAAAGAACTGTTCCAGGGACCTTTTACAGTCTTCCAGGAAATTGAAATTTTTCCATTAAAAGAATTTTGTAAAGACCTAAGTAAATGCAAATCCGAAGGTGCAATGTCTGGTGAAGACGGCAGATGAACTTCCCAGTCAAGCTGTGACAGTTTCTGCCTGGTCTTCAAAGAAACATGCAGTCTTGCGTTATCCTGATGGAAGATTACGCATTTTCTGTTGACTAATTCTGGACACTTTTCACTAAGTGCTGCTTTCAGTTAGTCTAACTGGGAGCAGTATTTGTTGGAATTAATCGTTTGGTTTTCTAGAAGGAGCTCATAATAGAGCTTCCAATCCGACCATATACACAACACCACCTTCTTTGCATGAAGACCGGCCTTTGGTGTGGTTGATGGTGGTTCATTTCACTTGCCCCACGTGCCCCATGATCACTTCCATTCCACATTGTTGTACAGTATCCACTTTTCATCCCCTGTCCATTTGTTTCAAAAAAGGAACGTTTTCATTATGTTTCAGTAGATACTCGCGGTGGAAATACAGTCGAGATGGTTTTTTTTCCGCTTAACTTACGTGGAACCCAAACATCAAAGCGATGAACATAACCAAGCTGGTGCAAATGATTTTCAACGCCTGATTTCGATATTTTGAATATGTTGTCTGTCTCCTGCAAGGAATAACATTGATCATTCGCAATGTTTCGATTTGACCGCTATCAACTTCGACTGGTCTACCCGACCGTGGAGCATCGTCCAGAGAAATCTCCAGCATGAAACTTCGCAACACTTTTGACACGTTCAATCAGTCACAGCGCCTTCTCCATACACTGCACAAATCTTTTTTCACGTTTCGGTTGCGTTTTTACCTTTCTTGAAATAATAAAGCATAATTTGCGGAAAATGTCGCTTTTTTGTTCTTCCATCTTCGATATTAAAATGGCTACACAAAAATTCACCAATTTTGATGTCTTTTTTTAGATGCACGCTGATATGACAGTTGTCACATACGATCTAACAAAATTGTTTCAAATGAAGTTAAAGACAACTAAGGGCTACTAGAGCCAGCTTACGGAAAAAAACGAACGAAACTTTTGGCCCACCCAATAAAATCAACAAGTCTTGGTGAGGCATTGGATATAGAGATGTAAGGGAGAAAGGTATCAAGGATGAGTTTTTGGTCTGTACCCTGGGAAACTGGTTGGTAAGGGTTTCAGAGATGAGGAAAATTGAAACAACATCAATTGTTATTTGGTGCATGTGTGTCATAAATCTGGTCTCAAATACCTTGAGTTGAGGTGCCCCAGACATTCAGGTAGGAGCACAGATGATTCTGGAGCTCACAGGAGAAGCCTAGGCTGGAAATTTAAATTATGAGTCACTGGTGTGGAACTATTAATTAAGGGAATTCTGGCTTCTGACATGCAAAGAGCTAGAAGGTTATCACTTCCATGCTCACACTAAGAAAACGCTGAGCAAACTGAAAATCAACAACTTTTCTTAGATTCATCAGAGAACAGATGCCTCCAGAACTGAAAAGAGAGATGAACACCAAGAATCACAGTTTAACAGGAGCAAAGTTTACTCTTGCCACTGGAGCCAGTGCTGGTAGAAAAACCTAAAATGTGATTGACAAATTGCTGGAGGATCAGTGTGGACAAGCTTGAGAGTTAAAACTTCTGGAGTCCCCACACATTGCTGAGTGTTACCTCCAGGAACTCTTTCAGGTTCTCAGAGTACAGGTTGGAAAAAAAAGTCCTCTCATGCTGCTGACAGGGGGAGGGGAAAGTAACCATTTTGAAATAAACCAGATCATTCTGTTCCCCATAATGACATCCTGCTCTATGTATTTTTTTTATATTTTATTTATTTAGTTATTTATTTAGTTATTTATTTACTGGCTACGTTGGGTCTTCCGCTGCTGCACGTGGGCTCTCTCTACTTGCAGCGAGCGGGAGCTACTCTTCATTGCGGTGCGAGGGCTTCTCATTGCGGTGGCTTCTCTTGTTGCAGAGCACAGGCTCTAGGCCCACAGGCTTCAGTAGTTGTGGCACACGAGCTTCAGTAGTTGTGGCTCACGGGCTCTAGAGTGCAGGCTCTAGAGTGCAGGCTCAGTAGATGTGGTGCACGGACTTCGTTGCTCTGCGGCATGTGGGATTTTTCCGGACCAGGGCTCAAACCTGTGTACCCTGCATTGGCAGGCAGATTCTTAACCACTGCGCCACCAGGGAAGCCCCTGCTCTATGTATTTTATCAGAGCCTAATTGACTTGGGAGAAGGGAAATACCCAACTCCAGCCCCCTCTAGACTTCCTATCTCACCTAAAGAAACAAACAAAACAGCAGAGAAGCACTTGTGCAGGTCACAGACATGTCGCTTTTTTGTTCTTCCATCTTCGATATTAAAATGGCTACACAAAAATTCACCAATTTTGATGTCTTTTTTTAGATGCACGCTGATATGACAGTTGTCACATACGATCTAACAAAATTGTATGTGACACAGGCTATTGTATGTGAGCACAGGCTCACTAATAGACCAAAATTGAATTATAAACTATAAACACTCCACCTATCCCTACCTTACCACCATATCGATCTGCCTCCTGTATAATAACAGTGGATTATAGCTAAATGAACAGTAAGGCTCAGACTCTATTTCAAGACAGAGTCTCTAGGGAAACCCAAAGACAACAAGGGATGCAAAAATGAGGACACTGGGGGAAATGTTATCCTCTGATGCATATAACTACAGCAAACAGTAAATACAGCCTAACTCCTAGCCAAATAAACATAAACACACTAAAGACATAGCCTCAGTTTCTTTTTTACCAGATTCATCATATCTGGCTTTCAAGAAAAAAACTTACAAGGCATGCTAACAGGTAAAAAACACAGTCTGAACAAAACAAACATTAGAACCAGGCTGATGGCAAGGATGTTGGAATGATCAGACCAGGACTTTAAAATAACTATGATTAATATTAAGGGCTTTAATGGAAAGAGTGGACACCGTGCAAGAAGAGATGGATGATACAGGCAGACAGATGGGAACTCTAAGAAGGAATCAAAAGGAAACGCTAGAAATCAAAAACACTTGAACAGAAATGTAGAACGCTTTTGATAGGCTCATAAGTAAACTGGACACAGCCAAGTAAAGGATCAGTGAGCTTGAAGATATGTTGATAGAAACTTTCAAAACTGAAATGCAAAAAGGAAATAAGGATGAAAAAGACAGGACAGATGATCCAAGAACTGTGCAACAATGACAAAAGGTATAACTTCCGTGTAGTGGGAATACCAGAAAGGAAAGGAGAAAGGAGCAGAAGAAAGAATTGAAGCAATAATGTTTGTGAATTTTCCAAAGTTAATGAAATATTAACTGAGGTAGTAGCTGTGGATGAAGCCACTTAGCGGGTAGAATGTGTAATGAGGAGAAAAGAGGGTATCAAACTGCCTTGAGGACCATCAGGGTTTCAGTGACTTACTGATAGAAGAGGATGACTCCACCAAAAAGACACAGAAGAATGAATGAGCAGAGAGGAAGACAAGGAGATTGATGTGTCCCAGAAGCCAAGGAAGGTGGATGTAAATGAAGAAAGGATGGTCAATCAAGGCCAATGCTTCAAATAGGGCCCCATATTTTTCATTTGAATTTTAAAAAACTATGACAAATTTTTCCCTAAATGTATCTATGTAAGTGCTTATATCCCCTCACCAACAGTGGGGGACATATAAATATTTCTTATGTTTGCCAGTCTTAAGTGGCTAGATAGAAGATAAAAGCATATAAATTTATATCCTCCTTTTACACCACCCACGAACGGTACAAAAAGAAATGAGAAAAAAATCTCATTCAGGTTCCAGTTAAACATGATGGTTGAGGGAAGTCCCTGGCGGTCCAGTGGTTAGGACTCCGTGCTCTCACTGCCGAGGGCCTGGGTTCAATCCCTGGTCAGGGAACTAAGATCCCACAAGCCGTGCAGTACGGCAAAAAAAAAAAAAAAAAAAAGATGGTCGAATGAAGATTTATCTTTACTCCCTTGAAACATCACTAAACGAGTAAAAAACGTTAAAAGGCAGCAGACAACAACGGGAAAGAGGAGACAGCAAGCAGAAAAGTGTATATGATTTAGTATCAGGTGATGGAGAGGAGGAAGAATGGGTGTGCTTCGTTTAAAAATGCATAACATATCCCTGGTAGGGAAAAAAGGAGCTGGTAATACCTTGGAGAGGTGAGTTGGGGGACTGGGGAAGGAGTGGGAGGGAGGCTTCAATGCAGAGCCTTTTGTACTTTTTGAACTTGGAAACATATTACTGTTTTGTCCGAAACCAAGTTACTACAATTTAAATTTAAATCCAAAAGAGAATTGCCCTCATTTGTAACATCGTCCTGAGGGAGGTTGTCAGTGGGGTGAAGATGGATTCCTCCCGGCCCTTGAGTGCAGGGCAGATTCAAAAACGAGGCTCCTTCTGTATCTCACGTGGTGCCCTTCCAGACACTTGTCTTTATCAGCTGCCCAGCCTACTCACCTCTCCAGTATTCAGACAAACAAGACCCAAGGGCAAAAGTACAGGGTCTTCAATAACAGCTGGTACACTGCTTACTATACGCCAGGCACTGTTTCAGAAGGGCTTTACATGTATTTATTCAATCCCTACAACACTGAGGCAGGTATCATTATTTATGGGATAGATCCCTTAGGCCCTGTAACAAGCAGCTTGGAGCACTGAAGAGAATGGTAACAGGCAATGGTAATAATCCCCTACTCCAAGGCAGGTGGGAATTCTGGGTCCACTTTGGTCTTTGTTGTCTTGACCGAACTTCTCTGAGCCTTGTATCATCATTAAAGATCTCTACTATAATCGTTCTTTTTTAAAAATAAATTTATTTATTTTATTTATTCATTTTTTTGGCTGCATTGGGTCTTCGCTGCTGCACGTGGGCTTTTCTCTAGTTGCGGCAAGCAGGGGATACTCTTTGTTGCAGCGCACGGGCTTCTCCTTGTGGTGGCTTCTCTTGTTGCAGAGCACGGGCTCTAGGTGTGCGGGCTCAGTAGTTGTAGCACGTGGGCTCAGTAGTTGTGGCTCGAGGGCTCTAGAGCGCAGGCTCAGTAGTTGTGGCGCACGGACTTAGTTGCTCTGCAGCATGTGGGATCTTCCCAGACCAGGGCTTGAACCCATGTCCTCTGCACTGGCAAGCAGATTCTTAACCACTGCACCACCAGGGAAGCCCTCTACTATAATTCTTAAAGTAGTTTTTTTGTTTGTTTGTTAGTTTGCGGTACGCGGGCCTCTCACTGTTGTGGCCTCTCCCGTTGCGGAGCACAGGCTCCGGACGCGCAGGCTCAGCAGCCATGGCTCACGGGCCCAGCCGCTCCGCGGCATGTGGGATCTTCCTGGACCGGGGCACGAACCCGTGTCCCCTGCATCGGCAGGCGGACTCCCAACCACTGTGCCACCAGGGAAGCCCCTACTATAATTCTTTTACCAACAGTAATCATCTTGTACCCAAAATAAAACCAATAGCCTTGCCATAGTCATTAACAAAAATATTCATTAAACAAATAATTGCATAAATAACTATAATTCCATGATGGAAATATTTTGTGATAGATACAAGGGAATAGCTCAAGGTCTGGGCAGTCATTGAAGAACATGGGTGACTGGGCTGGCCAAATGGATAAGGAGAAGGCATTCCAGACAAAAGATAGAGTGTGGGTAAGGTGCCAAGGTGAGAAGGTACAGGGGGAAGATCAATGGGACTCAAGTGTCTTGAGTGAGTGGAGAGTGGGAAAGCAGAGGGAGGAGGGCCAGAGACATAGGTGGATCTCATGCACCACTGGCAGCCAGGAGGAGGATTTTGAACACTGCTCTGTGAACACTGGGAAGCCATTGAAGGGTTTTAAGCAGAGGAATGGCATGACTAGATTTCCATGTTTACAAGATCCATATGCAGGCTGCAGTACAGAGACATAGTAAGAGAATTCCATAAAGTTATGGCATAAATACAGAAAACACATTTTCTTTCCATTGTACAGTATTAACAAGGTAGAAAAGGAGACTGGAAAAGGAAATCCCCACACACCATGGCAACCAAAGGTTTAAAATAGAAGGAGAAAACGGAAGAAGATAAACTAATAGAAGAAATGTTTCCAGAGGTTAGAAAAAGACTGGACTCTTTAGTTTTCATCATCTCTCGTTTCATTATTTCTTTTTTATTTTATTTTTAAAAATTAATTAATTCATTATTTAGTTTATTTTTGGCTGTGCTATGTCTTTGTTGCTGTGCACAGGCTTTTCTCTAGTTGCGGTGAGTGGGGGCTACTCTTGGTTGCAGTGCACAGGCTTCTCATTGCGATGGCTTCTCTTGTGGGGGAGCACGGGCTCTAGGCGTGTGGGCTTCAGTAGTTGTGGCATGCGGGCTCAGTACTTGTGGCTCGTGGGCTCTAGGCTTAGTTGCTCCATGGCATGTGGGATCTTCCTGGACCAGGGCTCGAACCCTTGTCCCCTGCATTGGCAGGCAGATTCTTAATCCTTGTGCCACCAGGGAAGTCCCAACAATTAATTTATTGATATTTATAATCTTCAGATGGAAAGGACCCACCCAATGCTAAGCAGGATTTTGGGGGGGGGAAGAAAAAGACCTATACACGGACATTCTGGTAAAACTCTAGAAATCCAAGGATAATACCTACTAAGGAAGGAAAATCAGATGGTCAGCAGACTTCTCCTCAATAGCACTGCACCCTCTGAGGACTTCTTGTTGATACACAAGACATTCCAGCTAACTTAGGCAAAAAAGGAATTTATTAGGAGGGTATGCAGTAACTCACAGAATCAAAGGAAACCTGAAAAACTGTGTCTTGTTGGGGAGGGAATCATATTAGCTCTGAAGGTCACAGCAGCAGGTCTCCTCTGGACCCCATCACTGGGAGGAGGGAGCTGCAGCCAGGTATGGTATCTGTGCCACTCTGCGTAAGATTCAAATTTCAGGGAAAAAATTCTGATTGACTCCTGGGCTGGGAGGGGGGTGGGACACCTTAATTGACACGATACAGTTACTAGAATAGTGAGGATGAATTTGCAGTCAAACAACGCATTAATTCATCTAGTTGATCCATGTTTATTGAGTCATTCTATGTGCCAGGCACTGTTCTGGGCACTGGACATAAGCAGTGAACAAACCAGACAGAGACACTATTCTCATGGAGCATACATTCTGCTGAGGGAGGTGATGGTTGACAGAAAATAAATACAGCTCCATGATCTCTTTTCTCCAGTGATGAAATGGAAAAAGCTATGAAGTAGTATCCTTGTCCCTATTCTTATTATTTTATAAGGAAATATTTGTTTGGATTTACCTAAAAGTCAATCACTTTCTATGCTCACCATCTTTTCTTATGTTTCTTTAAAGACGTTTTCTTTTTTGCTGAAGTAAATCATACAGATGTTCTTTTAGTGAAGTTCTCTTGGCCATATACTCCTTCAATTTTTACTTGTAGAGAAATGTTCCATTTGCCCTAGTTCTTGAAAGATAGTATGCTTTCAGGACACAGAAATCTACGTTGACATGTGTTTCCCTCAACTCTTGAAAGATGTTATTCTGTATCTTCTAGTTTCTTTCTTTTTTAAATAAATATTTATTTTAAAATAAATAAATAACATTAGTCTTTGCTAATGTGGCATGCAGGATCTTCATTGTGGCATGCAGGATCTAGCTGCCTGACCAGGGATCGAACCGGGGCCCCTTGCATTGGGAGCGTGTAGTCTTAACCACTGGACCACCAGGGAAGTTCGCATATCTTCTGATTTCTGTTATCAGCTGTCTGAATAATTGTCATTCCTCTGGAGAGGATCTGTCTTCTCTTTCTGGCTGCTAATAACATGTTCTCTTTGCCTTTGGTGTTCTACAGTTTCACTAAAATATGTATAGGTAGATTTGTTTTTGCTTACCCTGCTTGGTGTATGCTGTCTTCCTTGTTTCTGTAGATTTTTGCCTTTTATCTATTTTGGAAAATGCACAACCATTATCTCTTTAAATACAGCTTCTCCTCCATCCTCAGGATTTTCTGTTTCTGGGACTATGATTAAATGTCTATCCCATTTCTCATTCTACATATGTAACCTCTCTCTCTATCATATGTTTCATCACCTTGTCTCTCTAAGTTGCATCCTCCATAACGTTATTCGCTCTACCTCCCAGGTCACTCTTTCCCTCTTCATTTTTCCCTAGGCTTTGTTTAACTTTTCCACTATTGATCTTTAAATTTGAACAATAACACTTTTCATTCCAAAAAATTCGATTTGGGGACTTCCCTGGTTGTCCAGTGGTTAAGACTCTGCGCTCCCAATGCAGGGGGCCTGGGTTTGATCCCTGGTCAGGGAACTAGATCCTGCATGCCAAAACTAAGAGCCCACACTCGGCAACTAAGAGCCCGCATGCTGCAACTAAGAGATTGCATGCTGCAACTGAGCCCGCATGCTGCAAGGAAGATCCCGTGTACCACAACTAAGACCCAGCGCAGCCAAATAAATAAATAAATATGTTTTTAAAAAAAAGACCCTGAGACTAACTCAATGAAAATAACCAGTCTTTAAAAAAAAAAAGTTTGACTTGTTTCTTTTCCAAATCTGCCTTAGCATTTCAGATAGTGTCTGATGGATTGCTTAGCTTTACAATCCATCTTTTATTTTGTAAACATGTTGTACATATTTTATATTCTGGATCTGATAATTCCAATATCTGAAGTCTTTTCAAGTCTAAATCTATTGATTATTTCAGCTTACTCTCACTCATTATGACTTGTCTCTCTGTGTCACTTGCCTTGATTGTGAATTAATATATGGTTAATCTTAATCTCTGGGAAAGAGGATTTATATAAGCTTCTGCTATCAGGGGGGATGCTATCAACATGTGAGCATTTTAGCCCTTTTTGAGGGTCCCAGTTTATGCTGGGACTCTCTGGCATTCAGCATCCCCACCCTGCTGCCTGCTGTGTTTGTGTGCCTTAGTAATATACGAGGCCAACTTCAATATTTGCCCTCTGGTCAAATTCCACCTTTGTACTTCTTGCTTACTACTCTCTAATTTGTTTCAGTTCATCTTTTTGCTTGTTTTTAACTTTTTATTTTGAAATAATTTGATACCTACAGAGAAGCTTCAACAACAGTACAAAAGACTCCCATATACTCTTTCTTCACCCAGATATCCCATTACACATGAATACTTTAGTATGTATATTTTCCCAAAATAGAGCTACTCTGTTACACAATCAGAGCACAACCACAAAACTCAGGAAATTAACATTGATAAAATACTACAGCTAATCCACAGACCCTTTCCAAATTTTGTTAATTGTCTCAATAATATCCTTTATAAAGCTGTCTCCTTTCTGGTCCAGGATAAAATCCAGGATCACACATATTTAGTTGTTGTGTCTCTTAAGTTTTCATCAATTTGGAACTGTTCTTCAGTTTTTCCATATCTTTCAAGACTTTGTCATTTTTGAGGAGTACTGGCCAGTTATTTTTCAATTTGAATGTCTTATGTTTTCCTCATGGTTAGATTCAGGTTATTATTATTATTATTATTTTTTTTGGGCAGAAATATCACAGATTTGGTTCTGTTCGCCTTAGTGCATCAGATTCAGAGGCAAATGATATTGATTGGTCCTATTATTGGTGATGATAACTTTTTTTCACTTAGTTAAGATGATGCTATAGACTGAATTATGTCCCTCCCAAAATTTTATGTTGAAGCCCTAATCCCCAGTGTGATGCTGTTTGGAGATAGGCCTTTGGAAGATAATTAGATTTAGACGAGGCTTAGGATCAGTGCCCTTATAAGAAGAGACATCCAGAGAGCTTGTTCTCTCTGCCATGTGAGGGCACAGCAAGAAGGCGGCTATCTGCAAGCCAGAAAGACAGCTATCACCAGAAATTGACCAGGTTGGCACCCTGATCTTGGACTTCCAGCTTCCAGAACTGTGAGAAAATAAATTTCTGTTGTTTAAGCCACCCATCTATGGTATCTTTTTTTTTAACATCTTTATTGGGGTATAATTGCTTTACAATGGTGTGTTAGTTTCTGCTTTATAACAAAGTGAATCAGTTATACATATACATATGTTCCCATATCTCTTCCCTCTTGCGTCTCCCTCCCTCCCACCCTCCCTAACCCACCCCTCCAGGCAGTCACAAAGCACTGAGCCGATATCCCTGTGCCATGCGGCTGCTTCCCACTAGCTATCTACCTTACGTTTGTTAGTGTATATATGTCCATGCCTCTCTCTCGCCCTGTCACAGCTCACCCTTCCCCCTCCCCATATCCTCAAGTCCGTTCTCCAGTAGGTCTGTGTCTTTATTCCTGTCTTACCCCTAGGTTCTTCATGACACTTTTTTTCTTAAATTCCATATATATGTGTTAGCATACGGTATTTGTCTTTCTCTTTCTGACTTACTTCACTCTGTATGACAGACTCTAGGTCCATCCACCTCATTACAAATAGCTCAATTTCGTTTCTTTTTATGGCTGAGTAATATTCCATTGTATATATGTGCCACATCTTCTTTATCCATTCATCCGATGATGGGCACTTAGGTTGTTTCCATCTCTGGGCTATTGTAAATAGAGCTGCAATGAACATTTTGGTACATGACTCTTTTTGAATTATGGTTTTCTCAGGGTATGTGCCCAGTAGTGGGATTGCTGGGTCATATGATAGTTCTATTTGTAGTTTTTTAAGGAACCTCCATACTGTGGGAATGTGAATTGGTTCAGCCACTATGGAGAACAGTATGGTATTTTTAATAGCAGCCCTAACTGACTAATATAGATGGTATTTTCAGGTTTCTTCACTACAAAGTTAATTTATAAGTAATTTTACTTATGAATTAGTAAGAAAATTGATAAGTATTTTGTAGAGAGCTACCTTGAGACTGGGCATTCTGTTTCTCATCAAATTTTACCCATTAGCAGCAAGGCAATTTCCTCTTGATTTCTTCTTCTCCCCTCCTCCTCCCTCTCTCCCTCCATCTGTGCCATCCTTCCCCCATTCTCCCTTTTTCCCCCTCCCTCCCCTCCTTCCTCTGTTCCTCCCTCCTACTTTCCTTTCCTCCTTCCCTGAGATCTCAAAATGAACAAGTGACTGTTTCAGCTCCCAGTTCCATCACAATCATTATTGTGTTCCTATGACATGAGCGATCCTTCCTTCTAAATCAGCAGAGCCCAGATCTTTTGAGAATGGGAAGGAAAAAATTTTTGAGCCTTTCATTGGGTGTCATATGAGAGGTGTGACTCCCAAGCTCTACCTCTTCATTCCCTGGCCAATGAACTTTTTGCTTGGGAGAAAGAGCACCATTACTTTGCTTGTTCACAGCCAACGGCTGTTTGAATAGCCGTTCAAGAGTCAGTCAAATGGCTGACTTTTTAATAGCCATTCAAGAGCAGCTCTTTCTGGATGATGGAGTACATGCAGACCAATGACTCCTTTGGGTGATATCTGATTTGTTTACTTTATTATGAAGCGAATTTATTTGTAGGAGGTAATGGTGTATGGTTTACCGTCATAGTGAATGATATTAAGTAAGGTGTTTGGTGGTGTTCCCAGTAGTGATAGGCAAGAACACAAATCCATTTCTAGAAAAAGTCTATTTAAGCAAAGACAGATTTATCCTTCCTCGATGATGGAAGAGATACCATGTAACCAGCTAGAAACCACGTGCCCTGGAGGTATCCTTCTATTATCAAAGATTCAGGGTTTCCAAGGCTAATGGTGAATTTGGTGCTTGGTGGCTGTGGTCAGACAAGCTTGGCGTTGCTGGTCTTCTCAAGAGAAGATAAACTCCATGAAGGAAGATGTTGTCTGACTTGTTTATCCAGTGTATTTAGTGACAGATATGTGTCTGAGACATATTGAGTGTTTAATAAACATCATGCTCAGGAATCAATAAGGTCCTCACCTTAGACCAGAAGGTCTTCTTGAGGCAAAGTGGACAGTGAGATATATTTCTTGAAGTTTTGTCTTCTGGGAGAATTTCCTTTCTCTACTGTCTTTCAAGGCGTGGAGATGTAAGGCTGAAGTCAGACACTTGTGGTTGATGCTGCAGTATAGTGCATGTCCATCTGTAAATCAGGGATAGGTTGTTTGTTTTTTTCTTCTCAATCAACTTTCCTTGGGGCCAAGCTGTTCACACTCACAAAATATGTACTCCCACCTACGTAGCTTCTTGCGTCTTCATGAGAAGCCCACTTCACAAGGCCCACTTCTCTCATTCTCTCTTTCATCGCCACTTGATGAAGGGTTGCTTCTGAGCACCTCTCACATCATGGCATAGGATCAAGGTGAAGAGGAGAACCCCATGAGGGAACTTTGCATCAGCAAGCTCTACCTCACCATCTGTGTGGGGGAAAGTTGAGACAGACTGACCCCAGCAGCCAAGGTGCTGGCGCAGCTCACAGCCCAGACCCCTGTGTTCTCCAAAGCCAGATACACCATCAGATCCTTCGGCATCAGGAGAAATGAAAAGATTGTTCACTGCACAGTCCGTGGGGCCAAGGCAGAAGAAATCCTGGAAAAATGTCTAAAGGTGTGGAGAACATGTGTTAAGAAAAAATAACTTCTCAGATATTAGAAACTGGTTTTGCAATCCAAGAACACATCGATTAGGGATCACATATGACCCAAGAATTGATATCTACGAGCTGGACTTCTACGTGGTGCCGGGTAAGCCAGTTTTCAGCATTGCAGATGAGAAGCACAGGACAGGCTGAATTAGGGCCAAACACAGAATCAGAAAAGAGGAGGCCATGCACTGGTTCCAGCAGAAGTATAATGGAATCATGCTTCCTGGCAAATAAGTTCTCGTTTCTAACCAAAAGGTCAATAAAAAGTTTTCAGCGAAATGTAAAAAACAAAAACAAAAACGCCACAAATTAGTAAATATCTGTATATCGAATGCTATATAACAGTAAATAATTAAATCTAGATGAAATGGAAACATTTCTAAAGGTACTGTATATCAACTAATAAAACTGACACATAAGATGTAGAAGCTCTGAACAGATTAATAACTACAGAAGAAATCTGAATAGTAGTAAAAAATCTACACCTAAAAAAGACACTAGGCCAAGACAGATTTATGAGTAAGCTCTACCAATGTTTCAAAGACAGTATTACCCCAATGTTACTTTTAAACATGGACAAGTATGAAAATTTATTAATTTGTTCTATGAAGCCAGCAAAATCCCAATACCTCTTTTTTTTTTTAACATCTTTATTGGAGTATAATTGCTTTACGATGGTGTGTTAGTTTCTGCTTTATATCAAAGTGAATTAGCTGTACATATACATATATCTCCATATCTCCTCCCTCTTGCATCTCCCTCCCACCTTCCCTATCCCACCCCTCCAAGTGGTCACAAAGCACCAAGCTGATCTCCCTGTGCTATGTGGCTGCTTCCCACTAGCTATCTATTTTACATTTGGTAGTGTGTATATGTCCATGCCACTCTCTCACATTGTCCCAGCTTACCCTTCCCCCTCCCTGTGTCCTCAAGTCCATTCTTTACATTTGCGTCTTTATTCCTGTCCTGTCCCTAAGTTCTTCAGAACATTTTTTTTTTTTTTAGATTCCATATATATGTGTTAGCATACGGTATTTATTTTTCTCTTTCTGACTTACTTCATTCTGTATGACAGTCTCTAGGTTCATCCACCTCACTACAAGTAATTCAATTTTGTTTCTTTTTATGGCCGAGCAATATTCCATTGTATATTCGTGCCACATCTTCTTTATCCATTCATGTGTTGATGGACACTTAGCTTGCTTCCATGTCCTGGCTATTGTAAATAGAGCTGCAATGAACATTGTAGTCCTTGACTCTTTTTGAATTATGGTTTTCTCAGGGTATATGCCCAGTAGTGGGACTTGCTAGGTCACATGGTAGTTCTATTTTTAGTTTTTTAAGGAACCTCCATACTGTTCTCCATAGTGGCTGTATCAATTTACATTCCCACCAACAGTGCAAGAGGGTTCCCTTTTCTCCACACCCTCTCCAGCATTTATTGTTTGTAGGTTTTTAAAAATTAATTAATTAATATATTTATTTATTTATCTTTGGCTGTATTGGGTCTTCATTGCTGCACACGGGCTTTCTCTAGTTGTGGCGAGTGGGGGCTACTCTTTGTTGCAGTGCACGGGCTTCTCCTTGTGCTGGCTTCTCTTGTTGCGGAGCATGAGCTCTAGTTGTGCGGGCTTCAGTAGTTGTGGCATGTGGGCTCAGTAGTTGTGGATTGCAGGCTCTAGAGCACAGGCTCAGTAGTTGTGGAGCTCAGGCTTAGTTGCTCCGCAGAATGTGGGATCTTCCCGGACAAGGGCTTTGACCCATATCCCCTGCATTGGCAGGCGGATTCTTAACCACTGCACCACCAGGGAAGCCCTGTTTGTAGATTTTTTAATGATGGCCATTCTGACTGGTGTGAGGTGATACCTCATTGTACTTTTGATTTGCATTTCTCTAATGGTTAGTGATGTTGAGCATCCTTTCATGTCTTTGTTGGCAATCTGTATATCTTCTTTGGAGAAATATCTATTTAGGTCTTCTGCCCATTTTTGGATTGGGTTGCTTGTTTTTTGATATTGAGCTGCATGAGCTGCTTGTAAATTTTGGAGATTAATCCTTTGTCAGTTGCTTCGTTTGCAAATATTTTCTCCCATTCTGAGGATTGTCTTTTGGTCTTGTTTATGATTTCCTTTGCGTGCAAAAGCTTTGAAGTTTCATTAGGTCCCATTTGTTTATTTTTGTTTTTATTTCCATTTCTATAGGAGGTGGGTCAAAAAGAATCTTGCTGTGATTATGTCATAGAGTGTTCTGCCTATGTTTTCCTCTAAGAGTTTTATAGTGTCCGGCCTTACATTTAGGTCTTTAATCCATTTTGAGTTTATTTTTGTGTATGGTGTTATGAGTGTTCTAATTTCACTCTTTTTCATGTAGCTGCCCAGTTTTCCCAGCACCACTTTTGAAGAGGCTGTCTTTTCTCCATTGTGTATTCTTGTCTCCTTTATCAAAAATAGGGTGACCATATGTGCGTGGGTTTATCTCTGGGCTTTCTATCCTGTTCCATTGATCTATATTTCTGTTTTTGTGCCAGTACCATACTTTCTCGATTACTGTAGCTTTGGAGTATAGGCTGAAGTCTGGGAGCCTGATTCCTCCAGCTCCTTTTTTCTTTCTCAAGATTGCTTTGGTTTTTCGGGGTTTTTTGTGTTTCTACACAACTTGTGAAATTTTTTGTTCTAGTTCTGTGAAAAATGCCATTGGTAGTTTGATAGGGATTGCATTCAATCTGTAGAGTGCTTTGGGTAGTATCGTCATTTTCTCAATGTTGATTCTTGTAATCCAAGAACATGGTATATCTCTCCATCTGTTTGTGTTATCTTGAATTTCTTTCATCAGTGTCTTATAGTTTTCTGCATACAGGTCCTTTGTCTCCTTAGGTAGGTTTATTCCTAGGTATTTTATTTTTTTTGTTGCAATAGTAAATGGGAGTGTTTCTTTAACTTCTCTTTCAGATTTTTCATCATTAGTGTATAGGAATGCAAGAGATTTCTGTGCATTAATTTTGTATCCTGCTACTTCACCAAATTCATTGATTAGCTCTAGTAGTTTTCTGGTAGCATCTTTAGGATTCTCTATGTATACTATCATGTCATCTGAAAATAGTGACAGCTTTACATCTTTTCTGATTTGGATTCCTTTTATTTCTTTTTCTTCTCTGATTTTTGTGGCTAAAACTTCCAAGACTATGTTGAATAATAGTGGTAAGAGTGGACAGCCTTGTCTTGCTCCTGATCTTAGAGGAAATGGTTTCAGTTTTTCACCATTGAGAATGATGTTGGCTGTGGGTTTGTCATATATGGCCTTTATTATGTTGAGGTAAGTTCCCTCTATGCCTGCTTCCTGGAGGGTTTTTATCATAAATAGGTGTTGATTTTGTCAAAAACTTTTTCTGCATCTATTGAGATGATCATATGGTTTTTCTCCTTCATTTTGTTAATATGGTGTATCACATTGATTGATTTGCGTATAGTGAAGAATCCTTGCATTCCTGGGATAAACCCCACTTGATCATGGTGTATGATTGTTTTAATGTGCTGTTGGATTCTGTTTGCTAGTATTTTGTTGAGGATTTTTGCATCTATGTTCATCAGTGATATTAGCCTGTAGTTTTCTTTTTTTGTCACATCTTTGTCTGGTTTGGGTATCTGGGTGATGGTGGCCTCATAGAATGAGTTTGGGAGTGTTCCTCCCCCTGCTATATTTTGGAAGAGTTTGAGAAGGATAGGTGTTAGCTCTTCTCTAAATGTTTGATAGAATTCGCCTGTGAAGCCATCTGGTCCTAGGTTTTTGTTTGTTGGAAGATTTTTAATCACAGTTTCAATTCTAGTTCTTGTGATTGGTCTGTTTATATTTTCTATTTCTCCTGGTTCAGTCTCAGAAGGTTGTGCTTTTCTAAGAATTTGTCCATTTCTTCCAGATTGTCCATTTTATTGGCATATAGCTGCTTGTAGTAATCTCTCATGATCCTTTGTATTTCTGCAGTGTCAGTTGCTACTTACAAAATCCCAATAACTCTTAAACTGGTTAGCTCTCCAAAGAAAAGTATAGACAAATTTCACTTACAAATGAGTGCTAATATACACAAAAGTCTGTCAAGAGACAGACTCTGTGAGACTCTTGTGTTTCCACACATCTTGCAGATAGAGGTACTAACTGCCCTTTTGTTCCAGGCTATAATTTCAAGGATGTTTGTATAGTCAACAACTTTGGAACATAGTGATAGAACCTCCACCTGGAATAGAGAGAAGATAGCTTACTGTGTGATAAACATGATGTCTCCCTCCAGTGCCTTTGCTTACTTCTCTTTATAAAAGATTCAGGTTCCTAACCTTGGAGTTCTGAACTGTGATGCAAGCCTGCTGGATGTATAGCAATTACCTGTGTTGCCCCTATGGGATTTATGGAGCAAGGGAAACCAATGGAAACTTATGGTTATGGAAACTTATGCTGCTTGCTGTTCTGTGTGTAATAAAATCCTTTGTCTTTGACCCAAGAGTCTTGTGTATTCTGTAAGCTTATATGATACTATATTGGGTTAACTTGTTAGCTGGCAAGCAAGGAAAAAAAATCTCAGAACTCTCACAGTTCTCAATAAAGTCTTAAACTCTTATCAGGTTGAATTTAGTAAGGTGTGAAAAGATCATATATCATGGAAAAATAGGGCTTATTCTAGTTATTCAAGGATCATTCATCATTAGAAAAATCTCTTAATGTGAGAATTCCCTGGTGGCTCAGTGGATAAGACTCTGAGCTCTCAAGGCAGGGGGCCTGGGTTCGATCCCTGGTCAGGGAACTAGATCCCACATGCATGCCGCAACTAAGGAGCCCCCTGCTGCAAACGAAAAAAAAAAAAAAAAGAAAATCTGTTAATTAATTGAATATATTAAAAAAGCAAGAAAACAAAGCATATGCTGAAAAATATTTGTTAAAATGTATCCATTATTTCTTAATAAAACTAAATAAAACAATAAGTATCAACAAAACTATTTATTACTGAGCTAGGAATAGGAAAAAAACATTCCTTAATTTAAGAAAATGTTTTTATAAGGAACCAAAAACAATGCTTTAAAAGCATTCCCATTGGGCTTCCCTGGTGGTGCAATGGTTAAGAATCTGCCTGCCAGTGTCGGGGACATGGGTTCGAGCCCTGGTCTGGGAAGACCCCACATGCCGCGGAGCAACTAAGTCCGTGCGCCACGACTACTGAGCCTGCGCTCTAGAGCCCGCAAGCCACAGCTACTGAAGCCCACTCGCTAGAGCCCATGCTCCACAACAAGAGAAGCCACTGCAATGAAAAACCCACACACCACAATAGCAGTAACTATTATGTAGCTCGCTGCAACTAAAGAAAGCCCATGCACAGCAATGAGGACCCAACACAGCCAAAAATAAATAATAAATAAAGTAATTAATTTTTTAAAAAAGCATTCCTATTAAAGACAGGAACAAGGCAAAATTTTACACTATTACCTATACTTTTCAACATTGAATTGGAGTTAACTAGTCAGTAAGAATAATAAGCAAGAGGTATAAATATTGAAAAAAGAGAAAGATTTGCCATTTTGCAGGTGGACAATATTATCCTCTAAAAAATATAAGAGGGCTTCCCTGGTGGCGCAGTGGTTGAGAGTCCGCCTGCCGATGCAGGGGACACGGGTTCGTGCCCCGGTCCGGGAAGAACCCACATGCCGTGGAGCGACTGGGCCCGTGAGCCATGGCCGCTGAGCCTGCGCGTCTGGAACCTGTGCTCCGCAACGGGAGAGGCCACAGCAGTGACAGGCCCGCGTACTGCGAAAAACAAAACAAAACAAGACAAGAGAATCATCTACAGAAGTATTAAAACTAATGAGATAGTTCAGTAATATGATCATGATCAGATACAAAAATTCATGGCTTTCCTTTATAGAATCAATAATCAATAGAAAATATAAATTTTAAAATATCCCATTTTCAATATTAATAAAATCTATAAAATTACTAGCTATAAATTTAACAAGGAAAAGTCAAGCTCCATGTTATATATAAATATTTTTATAACAATCCATAAAATCTTACCGAATGTCATTAAAAAAGAAAACAAAAAACATGCTCTTGAATAGGAAAACTCAATATGTAAAGATGTCACTGTCCCCCAAACAATGTTTAATGTAATACTAATTGATTTCCCTAAAGAATTTTTTAATGTAACTAAAGAATTCCAGTGCTTACCTGTAGTAAGTAATAATATATGAGATAATTTTGGAAAAAGGAAAAATATGTGTAAATATATATATATCCTCTTTCCCTTACTATCTATTAAGATATAGCACTTACAGGGACTTCCTTGGTGGTGCAGTGGTTAAGGCTCTGAGCTTCTACTGCAGGGTGTGTGGGTTCAATCCCTGGTCAGAGAACTAAGATCCCACATGCCATGCAGCGCGGCCAAATAAATAAATAAATAAAATTTAAAAAAAAAAAGAATCTGCCTGCCAATGCAGGGGACACAGATTCGAGCCCTAGTCTGGGAAGGTCCCACATGCTGAGGAGGAACTAAGCCCATGTGCCACAACTACTGAACCTGTGCTCTAGAACCCATGATCCACAACTACTGAGCCCATGTGCTGCAACTACTGAAGCCCTCCTGCCTAGAGCCCGTGCTCTGCAACCAGTGAAGTCACCTCAATGAGAAGCCCGTGCACTGCAACGAAGAGTAGCCCCCTCTCACCGTAACTAGAGAAAGCCCACGCACATCAACGAAGACCCAACATAGCCAAAAATAAATAAATAAATTAATTAATTAAAACAAAAAAGATACAGCATTTACAAACTTTAAAACAGCATGTGTTGGGACTTCTCTGGCGGTCCAGTGGTTAAGACTCCATGCTTCCACTGCAGGGGGCATGGGTTTGATCTCTGGTCAGGGAACTAAGATCCTACTTGCCACGCAGTGCAGCCGAAAAATAAAAATAAAACAGCATGTATTACTGTAGGAAAACACAATGGATCAAGGAGACAGTCTGGAGATTCCATTAAGGAACCTACGTACATTTAGAATATCCTCGAGGTGGCATTTCAAATCAGTGGAAAAGGAAAAAACACTCAAAACAAAGAGTTAGGGCACTTGGAATCCATAAAGAAAACATACATTTAAACTCTTATGTATACTATATACAAAAATAAATTCCAGAAGGTTAAAGAGATAAATCTGAAAACAAAGGTATAAAATTATTATAAAAAAATGAGGATAATTTTATAATCTTGGAAATATTTGCATATGAAAGGTAAATAATTACTTTCCATGTATTTCAGCTACAAATCCATAAAAAGTAGACAAATATAGAACAGGTTAGTCACAGAAGAAATAACAGATGCCAATATACACATAAAGATTCTGAGCCTCATTTTTAGTCAGGGAAATTCAAATGAAAACAAATGCTTTTTCTTTTTATTCATATTAATTAAAAAATAGAAGAAGATTGATAATTTCCAAGGTTAGCAATGGTGTATTCTTATACATTACTGATGCCAGTATAAATTACTTCTACTACTTAGCAATTCTGAAGGCAGTGTGTCATACAAAATTTAAAGTACACTTATTTTTGGCCCAGAAATTCTACTTCTGGCCAATTATTTCAAGCCACTCTAAGATTTGCACAAATATTGTCAGATATTCATCTATAACCTTGCTCTTTTCTTAATAGCATTTTCATGGTGTCTGTTTACCTGCCTTCTAAACTGTAACTTTTAAAATTCAGTTTCTTTTAGCTGTGTTTCTTTCACACAACATATTGTGGGATTTTGTATTTGAGGCATTCCAGAAATCTTGTTCTTTCATGGATGAGCTTATCACACCCACGTTTATTGTCACACAGGTTTGATCTAACGTTTGTCATCTCATTAAATTATTTTTCTTCTTCTTTGCTGTTTTGCTCTGTTTCATTGTTACATTTTACTCTAAGGACTGTAATTTCTTCTTTTTTTTCTCTCCCTTTGCTTATTCAATCCTGTTGCTTAACCTCTAGGTCTGTTTCATCTTGTGCAAAATGAACAGCATAATATTTTTTTACCATCTCATGGGGTCTCCTCTTTGCTTCCTGACAACTTGTTAGGAACCCTTACTAGGTTAAATTCTTCCTCTGCTCCTGAATTCAATTTCTCAGTCTTCAAGGGAGAGGGGAGCCTTTTCCCTCTGGGTTTCTGCCTGCCCTCTGCTAACTGTTGGTAATTGGTTCTTGTCAGAGCAATGAACTCCCAGCCCCAATTACCTGCCAGGCTTTTGCATGGAAAAAGGACTGCACAGTTTGGCTTGCCTTTGAGGTTTTAAACATTTCTATGACTGGAACAACTAGACAACACCAAATCGACCAACTAAACAAAATCCCCTAACTTCCGGCAGAACCGGGCAGAGAAGGGCACAGGGATGATCAGATTTACATCAGAGCCTGAAGGTAACTGCTTCACTGTAAGGCCCAGTCCCACCCGGGACGATACTTCAGTTCACCCTAATACGTGGGGCTAACCTTGACCTTCCTTCTCCTTGCTCCTGCCCTCTTCCCATCTACATCAGAGGTACAAGTGTTCTAGCCTGCAGATAGAGAGAGAATGTGGCCTTGAGCTCCACCCTAAGGCACAGGAATTTGGTACTCTAGAAGCAACTCCCAGGAAACCTGTGCCCTCTCTGGCTAGGGGGAAGCCCTATCACTAATGTTTTCTGGGCCTTGCCTCTGTATTTGTCCCCTCTCCAGACCCACAGTCTCTTGGAAGCCCCTTTCACTCACTCTCTATCCAGAATCTCCTTGTCATTGGTGGTCTCATCCCCCAGACAAGGCAAAATCCTCTCTTCTTTTTCTAGTTTGGCCTTAGGGGTACAGTGAAGACTGCTACTAGCTCAGATCCCCCCAGATTGGGACTATTTCTGCTCTAAGTTGCAGGGCTGAATCTCCAGGGCTTGGTTGGAATTTCATAAGATCTGCAAAGCGCTCCCTGTAGGGAACTCCATTCTCTGACATTCAAGGTGTGTTTTCCGGCATCTCATTTGGAGCACTGCCCGAGCAGATAAAAATCTATTCCCAAAGTGCCCTAAAGCAGTATTTCATTCCAACCACATGAAATCCCTGATAAATAAGGCAGGGGGCTTTCTTTCCTCAATTCTCTTGGTCAGGAGCAAAGACTTCTCTCAGCCTAACCTCTCCAAGCCCATTTTCAGGGCAAACATCCTCACTCTGTGTAAGAAGCAGTTGGCAATACCAAGCGTAGAGCAACTAGACACCCCCTGAGAGACCTGGTGTTGGGAAACCATTCTGAGGTCCAGATTTTAAAGCTGCCTTTTAAGCTACCCTTAAATGTGTGTTCTGTTATGTTCTATCTATTCTTGGAAACAGTAATCACTGAGCAAGAGAGAATCCTAGCAAAAGAGTTTAAGCGACACTGGAAAGGGGATCTGATTGTCAGAGCACGATGGCACAGGAGCTCAGAACATCTGGAAGAAAGGATTTGGGACACAGGCCCCTCCCACAGATCCGGGGAGCTCCCATCTACCTCAGGATCTCTCCTGAAGAGATTTAAGAGGCAGAATAGGCCTAGATCAGGAGTTAGCAACCTACAGCCCTTGAACCAAATCCCACATAAGGCCTGTTTTTGTACAGAACTAAGAATGGTTTTTCCATTTTTAAATGTTGGAAAAAATCAAAAGAATACTCTTTTATGACACATGAAAATTATATGAAATTCAAATTTGGGCATAAATGAAGTTTTATTGGAACATAGCTTCTCCCATTCGTTTGCATATTATGCCAGGCTGCTATGGGGCTCCCACTGCAGTGCTGAGTAGTGAACACAGACCATGTGACCCTCCAAGCCTAAAATGTTTATTCTCTGACACTTTACAGAAAAAGTGTGCTGACTACTAGTTATGGTCAGTTAAAAACAACTTCTCCTGGTCCTTCTTCCTCTTCTCCTCCTTCTCTCCTCCTTCTCCTTCTCCTTCTCCTTCTTCTTCATTTTGGAGAATATGACAATGAGGTGGCCAGAGCAGCCATGCTCAAGGGTACTCTTTGCTTTTGGGCATTTGGTTTTTTCTTTTCTCTTAGCTGCTTTTTAAAATTTTGTGGCAATGCTCTTAGTTACATTTTTCTTTTCCAGAAAGTTATCTTTAAAAGCTAGGCTAAATAGGGCTTCCCTGGTGGCACAGTGGTTGAGAGTCCGCCTGCCGGTGCAGGGGACACGGGTTCGTGCCCCGGTCCGGGAAGATCCCACATGCCGTGGAGCGGCTGGGCCCATAAGCAATGGCCGCTGAGCCTGCGCGTCCGGAGCCTGTGTTCCACAACGGGAGAGGCCACAACAGTGAGAGCCCCGTGTACCGCAAAAAAAAAAAAAAAAAAAAAAGCTAGGCTAAATAAATAGCATTTACACACAAGACAAAACCATCAAAGGCTTTTGTAAGAATCCAAAGTGTAAGAATCCAAGGTAAACGTACAGAGGTGCATCAACTTTCAGACTCTAAAATCAACGTCTGCATATAAGCAATTACCTCGATTATCTTAGTTACTTTAAAAAGGAAAATATGAAACTTGTGAAACAGTGACAAGAGACGGCTCTCAAGGACTCACTCAGTTCCCCTTCCAGTGCCACCTAATCGTTTGCTCCACACAAAAGGTCGATCAGAGAAAAGTCACTTCTTTATTCTTCCCCTTTACATCATCTCCCCCACACCTGGGGTGTCTGGATACACTGAGACCAAGTACAACATGCATCTGATGACGGGTTACACCAAAACACACCAAGATCTAAATCCCTCCCAGATTTATGGAGATTTTCTATAGCTTAACTAGATTTCTAATTGTCCTGCCACCTGTACTGAAATGTACAGTATGTGTTAATCTCGAATTCTTTTCTGTTTCCATAATCTTGGTAAAGTTTCCTGCACTCAAACAGTAGATCCAGTTTGGTCCATGGGTTTTAAAGAGGGACCCAAATTCACTTTTACGCCTTCCAGCATAAAGGCTTCTTTGGAGGTATTTGGGCAACGAAAAGGCCTGCATAATTTCTCTTTTTTGTGGTCCCTGTGCTATGCCTTCCGGGCTGAAAGCCTGAGTTCACGTGTCTATTGTCTCATTATAAAGTTCCTATCATTTCAGAGGAGTTTAGAAGGAAACGGGGAAGGGTTTCCACATATTCAGCACACCAGCAGCTCTGCTGTCCCTACAAACAGTTCATCTGAAGATGACACAATACACAATAGTTTGTGTATTTCCCAGGGACATTGAGGGTACAGAATGAAAAGACAAACTCAGTACCTGTTTACACAACCATTCTTCTGGACATTTCCTAAGGCAACTTTATCTGAGTTTGCCCTCTAACTTCAGGCAACTTGCTTAAACATCACTTTCCTCACATGTGAAGTTGGAATAAGACATTCTCTGCCCTGCTACCTCCTAGAGCTGTTTTCAGGAACTAAATGGGCTAAAATATGTAGCCATTTCTGAAAAGTGAAGCATTCTGTGGGAGTGCTCAGTCCTCAAAAGGAGAAGCCCTTATTTTCTGACTGTCCCTTCTCTGTCCCCGACTCCCCCAACCCCCCCAAAAATTAAGGGTCGTTTTTTTCTTTAGTTGAAGACCTTGAGTTTGTCTGTCCTTGGGCAAGTTGTTGACTTAGCTTCAGTTTCTTCCTCTGGAAAGTTTCATCTTAAAAAAAAAATTATAGGTATGGGTGTGTAAGATGTTATCATTGGAGGAAGTTGGGGGAAGGGTACACGGACCTCTCTGAACTATTTTTCCAACTTTCTCTGAGTCTAAATTACTCCAAAATTTTTTTAAAAAATTAATTATGTATAAAGCACTTGATGTGATGCCTGACATATTTTAGAAGCTCGGATTTGGTAGGTTAAAAAAGTAAATGGACACGTCGAAGTTTTTTGTGCCATAAACATTATGTAAACCTGAACTTTATTATTATCATCATTATTATTATCTAACACCATAATAACTAATAATATTTGTTGAATACTTACTATGTACTGGACACTATTTTAATAGTATATTATATTATTTATTTACTTTATAAATTTATTTATTTATTTATTTTTGGCTGCGTCGGTTCTTCATTGCTGCGCACGGGCTTTTCTCTAGTTGCGGCGAGCGGGGGCTACTCTTCGTTGCGGTGCGTGGGCTTCTCACTGCGGTGGCTTCTCCTGTTGAGGACCACGGGCTCTAGGCACGCGGGCTTCGGTAGTTGTGGTGCACGGGCTCAGTAGTTGTGGCTCGCGGGCTCTAGAGCACAGGCTCAGTAGTTGTGGCGCACGGGCTTAGTTGCTCCGTGGCATGTGGGATCTTCCCGGACCAGGGCTCGAACCCATGTCTCCTGCATTGGCAGGCGGATTCTTAACCACTGTGCCACCAGGGAAGTCCCCGAGTATTATATTATTTAATTCTGACAATATCCTCAGGTGGTAGTTATGATTACCATCCTCCATTTTATAGATGAGAAAGCTGGGACACAGAGAGGTTAGGTAATCAGTCTAAACTCACAAAGTTTAGAAGTTGAGGAGCCAGAATGCAATGACTCTACTATGCTTATTCAAAGAAAACATCACTATTTAGTCATTTGAGGAACTTTAGCTGAGATCAAGCCCCAAGGTGGGAAACCTGCACCCCCCCCCCTTCCTTCCAGAGTGTTCCCTGGAGGATTGTATCAGGTGAGAATTTTCAGCTACTTAAGAAATCCCCCACTTCTCCCCAATAATTTACCTCACACAACTCTCCAGCTGGTAGAAATTCCACTAATGAGGCGTTTCCTAGGTTATTATGGTCGTTCACAAATAGGGATGCCCCATGAAAAATGTACCTTCCCTAGCCCTCTGTGCTAAAAAGTCAAATTCAGTGGTCTGGGCTGGGATTCCAGACCCTGTTAAGAGAATCTTATAAAGAGAATCTACAGATAGATTCTTATCATTAGCTAAATGTGGGAAAATATGACTGAAGATTGTATTTTCTAGAGATATCTAATATAAAGCATATGGTGGTTTTGATGGGGGGAGTTTGCAGTAAGGGATAAACGTCTCACTCAGACGAGAGTGGACTTGGGAGCAGGTGGTCTTGGGCTCTAATCCTGATTTTCTGCTTTTGAACTCTGTGGTCCCTTGGTTTCAGTTTTCTCATCTTTGAAATGGAGACAATTCAACCCACCTCACAGGGGTGCTATGAGGATTCATGTTAATGTCACAGAAAGTGTTATACTTTCTACATTATTATTGTCGTTGTTAATTTACCATCTACTACCACATAAATAGGATTGAATTATCAGTCAAGCAGCCCGTCCCTTTGGACGGTGGAGAGTCAGACCTTGGGAAATTTCAATATATGGTTGATTTTGATTAAATCGAGGTAGGTTTCCAGAGATGGGAGGACACAGTGCAGGGTCTTGGGCAGGTGAAAATTCGTCCCTTGGGAAAGCAGCCTGAACAAGTCTTGCCTCTTCAAAAACCCAACAGTAGTCAGCAGAGGAGTTGATGATGAACACACAAATTTATTACCACTGTTGAAAAAAACACTTGAATGCAACAAGCCCACTGACTTTGGGAGTAATGATATCTTTGAATAAAAAGACTGACATTTTCATCAGCCTACCAGTGCCAGAAATGATTCTACCTTTCAGGAGAGACCGGGCCTTTTGCCTCCAGGGATGAGGTCTCATCTTTTTTTTTTTTTTAATAAATTTATTTATTTATTTGTTTATTTTTGGCTGTGTTGGGTCTTCGTTACTGTGCACGGGCTTTCTCTAGTTATGGTGAGCGGGGGTTATTTTTCATTGTGGTGCTGGGCTTCTCAATTTCGTGGCTTCTCTTGCTGCAGAGCACAGGCTCTAGGCATGCAGGCTTCAGTAGTTGTGGCACATGGGTTCAGTAGTTGTGGCTTGCGGACTCTAGAGCGCAGGCTCATTAGTTGTGGCGCACGGGCTTAGTTGCTCTGCAGCATGTGGGATCTTTCCGGACCAGGGCTTGAACCCGTGTTCCCTGCATTGGCAGGCGGATTCTTAACCACTGCGCCACCAGGGAAGCCCTGAAGTCTCATCTTTACAGGCTTTGATAGGATACAATATCATGACATCAAGGTTCTTGCATCTAGCAATTGAGCACATATAGAATAGATGTCCTGACCGTTCCTCTTAAATCACATGTCTATCTGCACATCTGTGACAAAGATCTCTTATTCTCTCAGGGAGTCTTTCTGGGAATAAGCCAGTTAGCCCAGGTAAGAAGTTTAATGGCCATTTAAACCTTTAATATCATAAGCAGGGTAAAAGAATACCTTTACTAGTGGGGACTCTTTTTATTTTTTTTTATTTTATTTTTTTTTTTTGCGATATGCGGGCCTCTCACTGTTGTGGCCTCTCCCGTTGCGGAGCACAGGCTCTGGACGTGCAGGCTCAGCGGCCATGGCTCACGGGCCCAGCCGCTCCGCGGCATGTGGAATCTTCCCGGATCGGGGCACGAACCCGTGTCCCCTGCATCGGCAGGCGGACTCTCAACCACTGCGCCACCAGGGAAGCCCTATTTAATATTTTTTTTCCATTTTACTAATTGAAGCAAAGTTCATGAGGACTGAATAGGGGAAACTCAGAGTTCCAAAACTTTGGGGCTTCATATATCTCATCACCCATGGAGTTATGCTTTAGGGGGCACCTTTCATTTGGAAAATAAAATAATTAGAGTGGGCAACTGGGGAACAAGGAGACCATGCATGAATGTTCCAGAACTACATACCAACACAAAGTTGTTGGCTATAGTTATGTGTTAGAATCATCTGAGAACATAACAGGAGATGTCCTGACCCTTACCTGGAAGGTTCTGAGCAGGAAGCCTAGGCTGGGAGGCTTCTAGACCCAGCATTTTAAAAAAAGCTCCCCCCAGTGATTCGGATGCACACCAGAATTTGAGAACCACTGGGCTAGCAGATTTCATTGCTTTGTTCCCCAGAACTTGGCATCCTCCAAGCCAGCAGCTGGTCCAGCTCTCTCTAGATCTCCACCAGCTTCTCTTAATCCTGTGCCAGGTGTGTGCCAGTTCATCCTCTGCCCAGTCTATATCCATCCGCCCTGGGCAAATACCTTGGTTGGTCCAGTTTCCTTGCCTGGGAAGGTGAACTGAACCTTTCTCTTCCTAAAGGGCTTGGGCCAATAGCAGGCCTGCTTGCATTGGGCTGTTGTAGTTTTCCACTGAATTTTGTCACAGGCTTCGGGAGTCCTAAGAGGACCCCAGGGAAGCCCCTGCATTCCAGACATATTCCTCGTCACTTCTGTTGTGTGGCTGCAGCCCGGTTTTCTCTGGAGAATCAGGATCAATCACCCCAAACAGTAGAGTGACCTCTTTGCCTGTTGATTCACTGGAGTGAAGAGGCAACGTGGCCAGATGGCCGTCCCAGCTTCCTCTTCAGTGGACCCCGTGCTGTGTCCCCTGTGGGAGATCCCCACCCCCTTGGGGACTGAGACCTCCTCACCAGCAGAGCTCGGAGTTGTGGAAGCGGGAAGCCAAATGCTGCCTGTGGATCAGCAGGGCTAACGGTGAGAGGGGCCACTCCCATCCCTGCCCTGTGGTCCCCTGCCTGCAGATCCTTAGAAACAGCAGCGTATGTGGGTCACTGATTTAGAGCACACATGGCCCTAGCCCTGAGAGGTGTTGCCACCTAGTTGATGGCATACATAACTGATGATGTCCTCAAAAGGACATCAATAGTTCTATAAAGGCTCTGCCTTAGAATAATAGGGAGCATGATAAGAGAAACGAACTCTATGATCCTAAGCCCATTGCAGTCCTCATCTGCTGTAAAAGAAGTCCCTTGGTCAGAAGCAATGCTATGTGAATAAAAGTGAATAAGACACTCTGTAAGTCCCCAGGGGATGGTTTTAGCAGAAGAATTGTGGGCAGGCAGGCACACCATATGCAGAATAAGTGTCTAGTTCAGAAAGAACATATGACGGCAGTGGCACAGTGAAGCCTAGTTTTTATACATTCTCTTGGAAACAAATTTTAAATACAAAATGTAGAGCGTAAAAGGGGAAAATCTCAGTTTACTCCCATCCCTTACTTTTCCCCTTCCCCTGTCCAAGCATAATCCCAATACCCTCACCAGAGCTTCTGACTATCCATCTTTGCTCTTGCATTCTCTCTGCAGTTTCCTGTGCATTTATATATATATGTGTGTACATAGAAACAGAGCTTTTATTTTTCTCTAAATCTTAATCGGCTCTTATTACATATACTGTTTCAGAACTTTCTATTAATATTCTTTTTCTTCATTAACTCTTAAAATATTGCTTTGAGATGCAGGGATGCTTATGTGTGAGACCTCTCACTCTGTCTCCACATCTACATTTACACCTACATCTAGATCTCCATCTCTGTCAATATCTATACCCACATCTATATCTATATAAAACGTCATGGACTTCCCTGGTGGTGCAGTGGTTGAGAATCCACCTGCCAACGCAGGGGACACGGGTTTGAGTGCTGGTCCGGGAAGGTCCCACATGCTGTGGAGCAACTAAGCCCTTGCGCCACAACTACTGAGCCTGCGCTGTAGAGCCCACGAGCCACAGCTACTGAGGCCACGTGCCACAACTACTGAAGCCCGCGCACCTAGAGCCCGTGCTTTGCAACAAGAGAAGCCACCATAATTAGTAGCCCCCACTCACCACAAGAGAAAGCCCGCGCACAGCAACGAAGTCCCAACAAAGCCACAAATAAATTAAAACAAGCAAACAAACAAACAAAAACGTCATAAGACAGGGAATAGCCACCAATATATAAGTGAACTCAGAACGACAACATAACTAGTAACTTACATCTACTTTTATATTTCTTATTTATTCCATTCCCCTGCATCTCTCCTGGGTAACTACTTTCAGAAGTTTTGCAATGATCGTTCCCTTGCTTTTCCTTTAATAACTTAAAAATTTTTTTTAATAGTTTAAGTCGCAGAAGAAGGTGTAAATATAGTACAGGGAGTTTCAGTGTTCCATTTACCTAACTTCCCCCAATGATAATATCTTACACAACATTGTCAAAGCCAGAAAGGTAAGGTTAATATAATAAAACTCAGGTACAGATCTTATTTGGATCTCACTACTTTTATGGGCACTCCTCTGTGTGTGTGTGTGTGTGTGTGTGTGTGTGTGTGCATAAATAGTTATATGAAATTTTGTCATGTGCAGATAACAGTAGCCACCAACGCAACCAGGATACAGAACTGCTCTTTCACTACAACTCTAGCAACTACTGATGTATTCTCTTTACTGTAATTCTGCCACTTCAAGAGTATTATATATACAGAACCGTCGAGTAAGTAACCCTTTGAGATTGGCTTTTTTTTTCATTCAACATAGTGCCCTTGAGATTCATCTGAGATTTTGAGTGCATCAATAGTTCATTCTTGGGGCTTCCCTGGTGGCGCAGTGGTTGAGAGTCCACCTGCTGATGCAGGGGGCGCAGGTTCGTGCCCCGGTCCGGGAGGGTCCCGCATGCCGCGGAGCGGCTGGGCCCGTGAGCCATGGCCGCTGAGCCTGCGCGTCCAGAGCCTGTGCTCCGCAACGTGAAAGGCCTGCGTATCGCAAAAAAAAAAAAAAAAAGTTCATTCTTTGTGTGTGTGTGAATATAAGTTGTTTTTTTGTTTGTTTGTTTGTTTGTTTTTGCGGTACGCGGGCCTCTCGCTGTTGTGGCCTCTCCCGCTGCGGAGCACAGGCTCCGGACGCACAGGCTCAGCGGCCATGGCTCACGGGCCCAGCCGCTCCGCGGCATGTGGGATCCTCCCAGACCGGGCCACGAACCTGCGCCCCCTGCATCAGCAGGTGGACTCTCAACCACTGCGCCACCAGGGGAGCCCCGAATATAAGTTTTAATTTCTCTGGGATAAATAGTCAGGACTATCATTGCTGGGTAAAGTTATTTTTATCAGAAATGGCTAAACCTTATTTCAGAGGCTGAACCATTTTACATCCCCGTTAGCAACGTACGAGAGATCCAGTTGCACCACATCCTCACCAGCACTTGGTATAATCAGTACTTTTTCTTTTACTCATTCTGTAGGTGCGTAATAATCGCGAATGATATTAATAAATTTTTTATGTTCTAATTTGCCTTCCATATATTCTCTTTGATCAAGTGCCTTTTCAAGCGTTGCCTGTTTTCTAGTTGGATTTTTTTCCCTTGCTGTTGAAGTTGGAGAGTTCTCTATACATTCCGGATGCAAGTTCATTGTTGGATGTGTGATTTGCAAACATTTGATCACAGTCTGTGGCTTCTTTCCATCTTCTTCTTTTTCTTAAAGTAATTTTTTTAAAGAAATTTTTAAGACTGCATTGGGTCTTAGTTGTGGCACGAGGCATCTTCATTGCAGTATACGGGCTCTTCGTTGCGGCGCACGAGCATCTCTCTAGTTGTGGCATGCGGGCTCCAGTGTGCGGGCTCAGTAGTTGTGGCACGTGGGCTCTCTAGTTGTGGCATGTGGGCTCTAGAGCGCACAGACTTAGTTGCCCTCTGGCATGTGGGATCTTAGTTCCCCGAACAGGGATTGAACCTGTATCCCCTGCATTGGAAAGCAGATTCTTAACCAGTGGACCACCAGAGCAGTCCCCTTTCCATCTTCTTGACAGAGTCTTCCACAAAGTGAAAGTTTTTAATTTTGGTGAAAAGCAGGTTATCAATTTTTTTCCTCTTGTGGATCATGCTTTGTTGTCATGTCTAAGAACTCTTCACCTAACACTAAGTAACGAAGATTTTCTCCTGTGTTTTCTTCTAGAAGTTTTATAGTTTTTTTTTTTTTTTTTTGCGGTATGTGGGCCTCTCACTGTTGTGGCCTCTCCCGTTGCGGAGCACAGGCTCTGGATGCGCAGGCCCAGCGGCCATGGCTCACAGATCCAGCTGCTCCGCGGCATGTGGGATCTTCCCGGACCGGAGCACGAACCCGTGTCCCCTGCATCGGCAGGCGGACTCTCAACCACTGCACCACCAGGGAAGCCCTAGAAGTTTTATAGTTTTAAGCTTAGCATTTAGGTCTATGACCTATTTTTTTTTATAAGATTCTTTTTGATATGGACCATTTTTAAAGTCTTTATTGAATTTGTTACAATATTGCTTCTATGTTTTGGTTTTTTGGCCAAGAGGCGTGTGGGATCCCAGCTCCCTGACCAGGGATTGAACCCACACCCCCTGCATTGGAAAGCAAAGTATTAACCAGTGGACCACCAGGGAAGTCCCTATGATATATTTTGAGCTAGTTTTTGTATAAGTTGTGAGATTCAGGTGAAGGTTCTTTTCCCTCTCTGAATATCAATATTTTCAACACCATTTGTTATAAAGATTATCTTTCCTTCATTGAATTGCTTTTGCACCTTTGTCAAAGGGACTTCCCTGTCAGGCCAGTGGTTAAGACTTCACCTTCCAGTGCACGGGTTGTGTGTTCATCCCTGGTCGGGGAACTAAGATGCTGCATGCGGCTTGGGCAAAAAAAAAAAAAAAAAAATCAGTTGGTAAAACTTTGTGTGTGTTCATTTCTGGACTCTATTCTGTGCCGTGATCTAAGTGTCCCTCCCTCTATTGACACTGTACTGTCGTAATTACTGAAACTGTATAAATAGCTTCAGATCAGGTAGTGTGACTCTTCCCACTTTATTCTTTTTCAAAATTGTTTTGGCTCTTCTATTTTTTTTGTATTTCCATATAAATTTCAGGATCACTTTGTCTATATCTACAAAGAATCCTGCTGGGACTTTGATAAATCAATTTAGGGATAACTGAGGTACTTTCCTGGTGGTCCAGTGGGTAAGACTCCGTGCTCCCAGTGCAGGGGGGGCCCGGGTTTGAACCCTGGTCAGGGAACTAGATCCCACATGAATGCCAGAACTAAGAGTCCACATGCTGCAACTAAGACCCGGCACAGCCAAAATAAATATTTTTTAAAAATTTAGGGATAATTGACATTTTTACTATGTTGGGTTTTTCAATTAATGAAGATAGTATTTCTCTCCATTTATTTAGATTTTTAAAAATTTTTTCATCAGTTTTTAGTTCATTTTGTAGATTTTAGCATATAGATTCTATACATGTTTTGTTAGATTTATACCCAATATTTCCTTTTTTTTTTTTTTAGCAATTATAAAGAGTAGTGTGCTTTAATTTCTGTTTCTAATTGTTCATTGCTAGCATTGGTTGTTAGCCTGATAGTTTTTGTGTGTTGATGTTGAATCCTGAGAATCTGCTAAACTCACTTATTAGCTCTAGGCATTTGGGGGGGGGTTTGTTTTCTTTTGTTTTGGGTCGATTCCTTGAGATTTTGTAGACAATAATGTAAATTGGGATAGTTTATTTCTCCCTTTCCAATCTGTATTTCCTCTACTCACCTTTTCATTCATTGGAACTTATCCCAACTTATTCATTCTCCTGTTGATGGAAACCCCATTCTTACTCTGTCCCAAGTACCTCTTCTGATATCTGTACAAGTCCACATGCTTTATTCAGATCCCTAAGAGCTAGTTGTGTTTGGAATTCTGAATTTTTTTGATTTAAAAAAAGGTAGTTCATTGCACTTACTGAATATTTCATAATACTCCCAGCAAAATCTGGGGCAGCACCATGTAATCAGATATATTAATTTTTTTGCAAAGAAATAAATGAATATTCACATGAAATGAGATAAAGTCTAAAAATAGCTCCACCTCAGTTCTGGTCGGGTTCTGCTTCAAATGTTTCTGCTAAACTTAGGAAAAAACCTTTCTGTCTTGAGAGTTTTGGACTTAAGAATTGCAGATACAAGATTGCAGATCTTTATTATTTGACTTAGAGTTTGGTGTGGCTTTGAATTTGTTTTTCCTCACCTGTCTTTTTGCCTAAGTGTTTTTAGAGTTTCTCTTCTTACTTATCTGCTTCCTTTCTTTATTCTGTCTTCTGGGAATTCTTCATGATTTCTGATCTGCTAGTAGCATCTCTCCTATTTGCTATGATAAACTTATTCTTTAAGCCACTTTTCCTTCATTTTTAGGGTTGCAGAGTTGAAGAAGTGTATTCTCATCTGCCACCTTGATCTGATATCTCAGATCATTATGTTTTCTGCTTCATATATGCACGATACACAGACACATGCATACACACACCCGTACAATGTTTTGTTTGTTGTCTTTGGTTTTTTTTTTGGCCCCCTTGTGTGGCTTGTGGGATCTTCCCTGACCAGGGATGGAACCCGCACCCTCAGCGGTGAAAGCACAGAGTCCTAACCACTGGACTGCCAGGGAATTCCTGGGACTTTTTTTTCTTTTTACTTTTTTGAGAAGCTTTTTTTATGGCTTGGTAAAATATAGACAGCTCAGTTCTCACATCTGCTTCTGCCTTCAGTCTGTTGCATTATAATGTATTGCTGAATTATATAAAGAAAAATCCAGCCTCGCGTGGATGTGTAGTTGGAAAGGTAAGTACTTACAGACACCCCAAAAGATGTAGGGAATCGCCAGGATTTTTGGCTCACAATTTGACAATAATTTTTTCTGGAGTAAGATTAGTGTACTATACACTTTTTTTTTTAAGTGTACAATTCAATGGCTTTTAGTATATTTACAGAAGTGTGCAACCAACATCACAATCAACTTTAGAATATTTTCATCACCTCAAAGAGAAGCTCTGCACCCCTTCACCATCCAACCCCTCCCCCCACCAGTTCCCATTCTCCTCAGACCTAAGCCATCATGAATCAACTCTCTATGTATCTATATTTGCCCATTGTGGACATTCCATATAAATGGAATCATATAATAAGTGGGTTTTTTTGTGTGTGACTGGCTTCTTAGCATAATGTTTTCAAGATTCATTAATGTTATAGTGATTCATTCATGTTCTTTCCTTTTTATGACCAAATAATATTCCATTGTATAGATACACCACTTTTGTTTATCCATTTGTCCATTGAGAGACACTTGGGTTGTTTCCACTTTCTGGATATTATGAATAGTGCTTCTGTGAATATTCGTGTTTACGTTTTTGTTTGGATATATGTTTTCAATTTTCTTGGGAGAGATCCTAGGAGTGGAATTGCCGAGTCAAAAGGTAACTCTATATTTAACCATTTGAGGAACTGCCAGTGATTTTCCAAAGTGGCTGTACCATTTTGCCACTTGAATGGCTGCACCATTCTCAACAATTGTATAAATGACTATGTAGACGTCTATAATAAAATACATTTGTATTTTCTTTCTCAAAAGAAAGAAAAAAATACTGGAAAATAACTGTGGGTTCTAGTTTTGTGTCTTCTGCAAAGAGCAAGTCACTTTGTCCTCATCAATAAAATGGGAACAACCAACAGTACCATCTGGAATTCTCCGACAGATGAAACTGGTCTGTGCTTGCTAAATACCATGAACAGAATTCTTTCACGGAAACTCTTTGAACCTGAAACTGAGTAGTACTCAGTGACCAAGGGTCCTCAGTCTTAGGAAAGTCTTAATCAGCCTTGGCCAGGGAGGCAGAACCGATACAGGAGTATGTGGGGTCTGCCCCCAAACCTCAATTAAAGAGCAGTTTATGCAACATGCCTTCTTTTTGAATCAGAGCCAGGGTCATTGTTGGGCTGAGGTAACATTAATTATTTTTCCGCTTGTCGGATTCCATGAAAAAGATGTGAAAATGGCCTGTTTGTAAAAGAGTGCAGGCAGAGGCTCTGAGCTGATTATGTCAAACCTAGTCAAAGCTTCCTTGGTGTGGGAGACTGTAATCAACAATGCATGGCGGCATCTGCGCCCATTACAGGCGGAGCCCCATCCGCCTGGCTGCTCCCCAGCAGTGACAAGAAGCCAGCTTTAACCCCTGCTGGACCGAATCGTGTTGACTGTCTGCAGCAAAGAAATTTTACTCTCCATCCCCCGCCACCTTCCGTGGAAAAATTGTCTTCCAAGAAACCGGTCCCTGGTGCCAAAAATGTTGGGGACCGCTGATCTAGTACACATTTAGGGGACAGAGTAGCACAGGAGGTAATTGTCCTTAATTTGCAGGGGAGAAGACTTCGAATTGCTCCCTTAATAGAGCAGCATCAATTCTTTCTGTGACTTGGGCAGCCATAGAGATGAGTCAAGGCACAAAGTGGCAAAGCTCGAAAGATACAGAATTAGCTGGAAAAAAAAAGAAGTCTGAAGAAGACCTCAGAGATCATTCGTGGGGTGCTTCAGACTTTCTATGTAGGTGGGGCTTAGGGACTGTGTTCTGGTGGAAAGAGGTGTCCCCAGATGGCAGTGGACAAGCATTCATTTTACGCAAGATTGTCTCATCGGAGAACTGGATGAGGCAGCTGCTGTTGCCATGGACAAACTAAAGCTCGTCCCCTCTTGGCAAGCATTCGACGCAGTGATAATCCAATGTGCTGGGCCCAATTTTCTTTTTTTATCACCAATATTTATGATGTTCCCTTTCCTTTCCTGAAATGAAAGCCATTGATAATAAAGCCTACTTCCAGATATGACTATAAAAAGATCATATGCCGTAAACATAAACTGTTATATCTCTGCAATGACGGAAAGAGCTTATACCAGAAATGAAAATCAACCGTATTGAAACACACTATTTAGTTTAGTGGACATTTTTTTCATAGCAAGACTTCCTTGATGAAGAAAACAAGATGTTGATCTACATTCTGGTGCAAGTTTTTTGTTTGTTTGTTTGTTTTAATTAATTTATGTATTTATTTTTGGCTGCGTTGGGTCTTCATTGCTGCTGCGTGGGCTTTTCTCTAGTTGCGGTGAGCTGGGGTTACTCCTTGTTGCGGTGCGCGGGCTTCTCATTGCAGTGGCTTCTCTTGTTGCGGAGCACGGGCTCTAGGGCACGGGCTTCAGTAGTTGTGGCACACGGGCTCAGTAGTTGTGGTGCACGGGCTTAGTTGCTCTGCGGCATGTGGGATCTTCCCTGACCAGGGATCGAACCCGTGTCCCCTGCATTGGCAGGCAGATTTTTAACCAGTGTACCACCAGGGAAGTCCCTGGTGCAAGTTCTTTATCTGGTAGCACACTGTCTTGAAGTGCATTGCTCTAGATGACATCAAGAAGTATCAGATGCATGAATCCATACTTCGAGTCAACAGGAATGTGACAGCTACCAGTGAAGACTGATACAGGCCTGTAACATTGGCAATTTAACAAAAACCCGAGTACTGTTATCATGAGTAATGAGATTTCCCAAAATTGTGGTAAAGTTCTAGGTAAAGCTCTGAATACATAAAGTACAATCTTCTCTTGGTTCCTAATGCAGTTGCATTCCTGGAAATTTCAGTGCATATTAAACCATTTATGTGCAGCTAAGGATTCGGTTCTAGGCTCTGATCATTGGTAGCAGGTTTTTCACCTCCTGCATTAATGTCCAGAGGAACATCAGAAAATCAAGCAACAGGCAGCGCAGTCCTGTAAGGTGAGGAACTTCCCACACCTGAAAACCTCTAGCATCCCTACTCCCTACATCCTCCATGTCAGTCATGACCTCTGATCATACATTTCCACAATCCAAACCCCAAGACCTTCCTAGATGGTCCTAGGAGGAAGGTGGCTTCCCCAAGATCACACATGAATCCAAGAGGACACGAAGACCAGGATTTAGGTGCTTGACTCTTTAGTCAGCCCCACTGTCACCAGTCCAAAGTTTCTTAGGGGTTCTGCCCACACTCAACCCTGCTCATTTCTTACTGGCCACCAATCCTGCTGGCCGCCAGTCCCACTGGCCATTAACTCACTGCTGCCTGTAAAGCATTAATGATCTAAAATGTTAACTTAAACTCTTGGAAGTCTCTCTGCAAGATTTTGATAACGTACCCCCAGGTGGTTCCAAGGTAGTATGTCTACGACTTGCTTGCACTCTGAGAACTATTTCCTAAAGTTAGTGTCAGAATATCTATGAAAAAAATGGTTTCCTGGGCTGATATGTTTTGGAAATCCTGGACTAGCCAGCCAAAGGTGAAAAACTCTTCTTCAGACCTTTTAATGGGTGAATGTGGATCTCTAATGTGCAGTGTGACTTGACTCATTTTCCAAGTTTATTTGATCATGAACTGCCCCCATTCCCTGCTTTGTTTTGTGGTTAAGAAGCTCATTGCTAATGAGATGTAGATTATTCACATCTCTACCCTTATTTTGTAGATAAAAGAGAGGAGAGAATAGATACTGACTGAAGTGAGAAGTTAAAAAAGGCTATGGGAGGTTTGTGCATTATTTCAAATAGAATATAAAGGAGAGAGATATTTGATCCTTTTTACTTTAATTTTCTAAGTCCCATGAGGACAAGTTCATGTCTTATTTTCTTGTTGTTGTTTGTTTGATTCTTTCCATTGCTTGGGCACAAACCCTGGCCCATCATTTTTACTTAAATAATGTTTGTTAAATGAATTACTTAATAAATTAAATAATCAACAGCTGTCTACTTATAAAAGGTGGTGGGACAGCTTCAGGTTGTTCTGAAAAGTGAGATGTTTCCTTATATTTGTTTTTTGTTTTTGTTTTTGTTTTTTGCGGTGCGCGGGCCTCTTACTGTTGTGGTTTCTCCCGTTGCGGAGCACAGGCTCTGGACGCGCAAGCTCAGCGGCCATGGCTCACGGGCCCAGCCGCCCCGCGGCATGTGGGATCTTCCCGGACCGGGGCACGAGCCCGCATCCTCTGCGTCGGCAGGCGGACTCTCAACCACTGTGCCACCAGGGAAGCCCCCTTATATTTCTTAAGAGCAGAGAGATCAGAGAACTCATACAGCAAGAGCATCAGCAAAACTTTTTAACCTCCACATATAATACCCAAATTAATCAGGATAGGCAGGAACAGTTGTGTAGGTTAAGCACTGCACAAATTATTGGGGCACCATTCACTGTTTCCAAGAAGTGTGCTTACAGTTGGGTTGGCCTGAGAAGGCATATATATAGAAATAATTATAGAACAGTCAGAGAGAGTTTGTAGTTGTTTTCCATGCCAGGGTGTACTATTCCCATGACTTTGCCCAGGCTCTTCCCTCTATTTAAATCACCCTTTCTCTGGTCTTCCTGACACACTACAACCTGCCTTTCAGGGCCCATTTCCAATGTCACTTCTCTGTGGTTTCCTGAGATCTCTCTTTGGCATTCACCTGCCATGGTAGAATTCACTGTTCCCTTGTGTCTGTGCCATCAGCACTTATAACAGAGACTACTAGTGCATATATGAAAAGCAAGAGAGGGAAATGTTTACGTGCTTTAAGTCAGACAGGGCCGGGTTCAAAATCTGGGGGATCTCCCACTAACAGCTGTGACATTGGGTAGGTTACTAACCTTTTCTAAGCTACAGTTTTCTCTCCTTTAAAATGGGAATAGTAATAGTTATAGTAATAGGAAGAGCTTATGCTGAGATTATGCTGACATTTAAGGGAGATGTTGTATAGATAGGGTATATATCTGCTTTGCATTGCTCCAAAAGAGAAATTGAACTGCTTATCATGTTTCAATGAGAGTATTCTTTTTTTTTTTTTTTGACTGGGTCACGCAGCTTGTGGGATCTTAGCTCTCCAACCACGGATTGAACCCCGAGTCCTGGCAGAGAAAGCTCCAAGTGCTAACCAGTGGACCACCAGAGAATTCCCAGGATATTCTTGAGAGCAGATCTCCATGGCTATTTTCTATTGATTGATTGATTAATGTAGACCATTTTTAAAGTCTTTATTGAATTTGTTACAATATTGCTTCTGTTTTATGTTTTGGTTTTTTGGCTGCAAGGCATGTGGGATCTTAGCTCCCTGACCAGGGATCGAACATGCACCCCCTGCATTGGAAAGCAAAGTCCCAACCACTGGACCGCCAGGGAAGTCCCCTCCATGGCTATTTTCTATCCTGGGAAAATTATCAAATATTTACTAGTAGCACTTATTTGTTTAAAAAGATGTATTAATGGCTAAATTATAAAATGCATCTTTTATTTCTTTCTTCTGCCTTTAAACCCTTTCTTCTTCTTTGTTCATAATGAGTTACCTCTGCTCAATTCATTCATTGAGATGGTAGTGCTAATTTATTTCAGAGTGAAAAAGCAGTAGTAAGCATTAGTGTCATGTGTCTGTCATCAATGGTTGGGAAACTCTGGAACCTACTAATTCTTACCACCATATGGTATGGTATGCCGTACCAGAAAGACATTAACCGTCAAGATTTAGTATGGGTTGGGTTGTCTTGACCGGAAAAGTTGTCCTGGTGTTTACAGAGCTGGCATTCCCAGGGATGCCCCAGCATTGCAATCCCGTGCTTGACAAAGGCTGAGTAACCCACCATCCAAAATATCACAGCAACGATCAAGCCTTTCTCCATCCAGCCCTAGGAAGGGGCAGCTTTACCAAGTCGAGCCTGAATCAACACACCACCCATTCCCTGGGTGAGATTCAGTACAGGACCACCTTCTAGCTTTTGATCAGTTCTCCAAATAGACCTTAAGAAATTCAACCCCCTAGTGAAGCCCATGTCTCGTCTGTATAAAGACCAGGGACTGTCAGTTTCTTTTTTGTTGTTGTTTTTTGGCCTTGTCATGCGGAATCTTAGTTCCCCCACCAGGGGCCGAAACCGTGACCCCTAGAGTGAAACCTCAGAGTCCTAACGACTGGACCGCCAGGGAAGTCCCTAAGGATTGTCAGCTTCTAGGTGTTTCAGTAATAGCGTTTTCCCTCAAATTCTTCTGCACAACTTCATGCTTATGGGTTACTTTCCCCCATGCGCATTCTGTCTTATTTTCCCCTCATCTTACATTTGTACCATGAAAACACTATCAAACGTGTTACATCCTCTTCATCGACTTCACTAACCCAATTCCACCCTCACTTTAAAATTGTTCACTTGTACCATATATGAACTTCAAACCAAAACTCTTTGCACCTCTGTATGTTCTCTTCTGATCTTTTTCAAGGATTTAACATAATTTTTTTATTCATATGAAATCAGTGTATATGTATTCTGCTTCACCGTGTTTTTCCCTATCTCCTGTGCACATGCTCACTGCATTTCTAGGGACCATAACTGCATAGTTGTCATCTGAAGAATTTATAGCTTGCTATCTTGTTAAGAAACAAGTGTTGTCTTAGTTTATTGCTTATTTTTGTCACTGAGGTTTATTTACCTTTTTCTCTCATAAATGGCACTAGTAAGACTAATTTTGTACCTTTCATTTTTAGTTATTTCCTTCGAAATATATTTTCCAAATAGAATTATTTGACCACAGCTCTTGTAACATTTGCAAGTTACTTGCCCAACTAATTTGCAGCTACCGAATAATACAGAAATGTACCTGTTTTCTCATACTCACAGAATGTTACCCTTTTAATTTTTGTAATGAACTTGATAGAGGTATGATAATTTCTTAAACCTATTTTGGGTTACATTTTTTTTTCTATTAGGAAGCTTGTAAATTTTTTAGATCATATACTATCTGCATTTCCTTGAATATAAACCATATTTGGTCACAAAATGAGTTAGGCTCTTCTATGGAACATTTAATAGCGATTAGACATAATCCCAGTGGAGATGACGTTAATGACAATATTAGGCATAACACAGAATTAATCATTTAATAAACCGTTAGGAAAGATAAAGAGCTTTTTTTTCTTTTTCTTTTTTGGCTGCACGACGTGGTTTGCAGGATCTTGGTTCCCCAACCAGGGACTGAACCCTGTGCCCCCAGCAGTGGAAGCATTGAGTCCTAACCACTGGACCTCCAGGGAATTCCCAAGAGCTATCTTAAACTTCCAAAATACAAGACTTTCACAAAACCGCTAAATGGAAGATATGGTCATCTTCACAATAGGAAGGGATCAGTGGGCAGACAGGATTTCAAGACCCTCGAAGATTACCAGTGCAAACCTACATGCCAGCATAAATACTGAATACAACCACTGTTCCTCCTGTCTTAGATTCTGAAACTCAGATGCCTACAGGGGCAAGGTAAGGAACATAAAGGTTTATTGGGCCAGATAATAATAATGCAATGGGAGGTGAGGACTGGGGAGAATTGGAAAGTCATGCCCATCTATGACATTGAACTCTTATTAAGGAAAACATTCTTTGGGCCAAACAAAAACGCATTTGTGGTCCAATTTGGCCATTGGCTGCCAGGCTGTGCCCTCTGCTTAAGGCTTCTTTTGGAGACTGTACTCACATGACAGCAGAGGTCTTGCACAGATGTGGAAGATGAGGCAAACAAGTGAGGTATGAAGAACAGTTCAGTTGCCTTTTAATACTACTAAGAAAAAGAGCACTGCAAGCCCAGTGAATAGTAACTAACGTCCTGCCTCAGTGACAGTAGAGCAGATTGGGGGCTGTGGCCAATAGGAGAATGCATATCTCCAGTTTTTTGTTGGCTTTTAACTCTTTATTATGGACATTAAAAACACAAAATAGAAAAGTATAATGAAGCCCTTGAGCCCATCACCCAGCTCATCAGTCCTTGCCAATTATAGGGGTCCTTGCTCATTTCTGTGCCTGGAGAGTGAGAGCAGGTACTGTTCCAGCCCACCTGAGAGTTACAGGCCAGCACACAGGGCCAGATTTTTAAAAGAAGCTAGACATTTTGATTTTTATTTAAGACCTCTTGATTTTTCTATGTTGGCAATTCATTAAAAAAATTTTTAATACATTGTAGAGGTCAAGATTGTGCCGGCAATTGCTGATTTTGGGTAATAACATATGCTTGGAGAAAATGCTGGAGGTGAGAGAGGAAGTGCAGTCAAATGTTGACCTGATCCTGGGCCCCTGGATCATTGCCCACTGGGATGGGCCACAGCTGGGCTAGACATAGCTCTGTGATGACCCTCGTAGTGCAGGGGGTTTGCCTCTTTCCTTAGACACTGAGCTCCTTGAGGAAACTTGTAGTCTCTCCCCCCAGGGCCCAGAGGATAATAATAACCAGTAGAGTTTTGAGGAATGAATGAACAAATAAATACACAACAGCCTTTCTTGTTATTTTTGAGTCTAGGGTCCCTTCCAACACCATCCAATGGAGGCGTCTTCAGGTCCACTGATATGACTATTATTTTCTTTGTTTTTTAGAAACAATCTTTGCGTTATTGCAAAATGCTCCACTCTTACTAAGTAAAATTTGAATAATTAATGCAATGTATTTTCTAGACTGATTTATATTTTTATTGTTTAGATCATGATTTGGTTAATTCATCAAGAATAATATGATTGGTGGCTACCTCAGAAGATAAAAACATTCAATATTGATAATTACATGGTGTTGAGCAAGTATGTTTGAATAGTGAAGATTGTCAGCTATTTAAGAGTGAGGACTATGCCTTAGTCTTTAAAAAAATTGATATATAAAATGCACAAGCCATAAAATTCACTCTTTTAAAGTTGTACAACTCAGTGGCTTTTAGTATAGTCACAGGGTTGTGTAACCATCACCACTATCTAATTTCAGAATATTTTCATCACCCCAAAAATAAGCCCTATACCCATTAGTAGCCACTCACCATTCTCTCCGCTCTTCAGCCCCTGGCAACCACTAACCTACTTTCTATTTCTATAGATTTGCCTATTCTGGACATTTCATGTAAATGGAGTCATATAATATGGGGTCTTTTGTGTCTGACTTCTTTCACTTAGCATGTTTTTAAGGTTCATCCATGTTGTAGCATGTATCAGTACCAAATGCTTTTTATGGCTACATATATTCCATTATTTGGATATATTACATTTTGTTTATCCATTCATCAATTGATGGACATTTGTGTTGTTTCTACCTTTTGGTTATTATAATGTGGTTATGAATATTCATGTCCAAGTTTTTGCTTGGACATACATTTTCAGTTCTCTTGGGTATGTATCTAGAAGTGGAATTGCTGGTCAGATAGTAATTCTACGTTTAATATTTTGAGAAACTGTCAGACTTTTTCAAAGTGACTGCACCATTTTACATTCCCACCAGCAATGGACAAGGGTTCCAATTTTTCCACATCCTTGTTAACACTTGTTATTTTCCATCAATTTATTTGATTATAGTCATCCTAGTAAACGTGAAGTGGTATTGCATTGTGGTTTCAAGTTACATTTCCCTAATGACTAATAATGCTGAGCATCTTTTCATATGCTTATAGGCTATTTGTATCTTTTCTTTGGAGAGATGTCATTCAAATCTTTTAAAATTACATTATGTGTCTTTTTATTGTTGACCTGTAATTGTTCTTTATATATTTTGGATACTAATCCATTATCAGATATACAATGTGCAAATATTTTCTTCCATTTTGTGTGTCATCTTTTCTTCGTGGTGTCCTTTGAAACACAAAAGTTTTTAATTTTGATAAAGTCTAATTTATCTGTTTTTTTCTTTTGTTGCTTGTGCTTTTGGTATCATATCAAAGAAATCACCTCCTAATTCAAGGTCATGAAGGTTTATACCTATGTTTTCTTTTTTATCTAAGAGCTAAAACTTCCACAGTGGACTCTACCCAAAGGGGTAAAACTTTTTTTCAGGAGTTTGGGTACATGGCTCTGTGATAGAGTTCCCATTGACTCCTGGGATGGGCCAAATCTACTCAGAAATACCAGACAACTGCTGAACCAGTGAGGGTTTGGAGTCTGTTGTTTGGCCTCCACTTTCTGGTGGGCAGAACTGGGCTAACAAGGTGATTCCTTCCCAAGAAGACGTTGGAAAAGAGTTTTATGCTCTCCAGAGCAGGTGGTCTTACCAGGGTGAGCAGATACAGGGCTTGAGCGCCATTACCTGCCACCCTAGTGCCTGAGCACACCTTACAGATAGACCCTGACCCTCCTTCCCACCGAACCCACAGAGGATCTCACAATCTGCCCCAACACTGGACTTTAGGCAGAGCAGGCACTCAAACTGAATGGGAACAAAAACAAAACTTGTTTGCCTAACCTGGCCAAATCAAAGTGATTCCCATTCCCAATATGGCAAGTTATATGATTATGTAGTTCTCCCAGAAGTACCTCTATAAGTGAACAAAGACCTTTTTTTAAGCTTTTTTAAAAAATTGGGTTAAATTATGAATTACAGTATTTGATTTTCCAAGTTCGCACTAGTTTACATTTGTCAGATTTATTCATGATATGATGTGCTTATTATATAACACTCGGTTTGGATTATAAAACTTTGGTTGGATTTTGCATTTATGCTAATGTGTTTCTTTTTCGCTTTTCTTTGCTTTTCTTCTTCTTTTTTTTTTTTTTGCGGTACGCGGGCCTCTCACTGTTGTGGTCTCTCCCGTTGCGGAGCACAGGCTCCGGACGCGCAGGCCCAGCGGCCATGGCTCACGGGCCCAGCCACTCTGTGGCATGTGGGATCTTCCTGGACCGGGGCACGAACCCGTGTCCCCTGCACCGGCAGGCAGACTCTCAACCACTGCACCACTAGGGAAGCCCGCTTTTCTTCTTTTTCTTTAAGGGGTCTCCATTTATCCTATCATACAACAAGTCCAGATGTAGATGGGCTTGAGGTTCCCTTTCTCCAAGGTTCTCTGGGCTCTTCCACTCTTGGAGAACACGGGCTTCTTTTTTTAGTTTGCTGTCAAAAAGAACTACCTGCCCCTCAGACCTCCCCACAAACCGCTTGGACACTTAGCTGGCAATAGAGCAGATCCCAAGGCTGAGCCAGCTCAGCTGTCGCCAGGCATTGGAGATCAGGTGACACCACTGGGGAGAGAGTCAGGGTAGGTGGCATCACTATCAACCTGGCCGAGGTCACCATGGGCATCCCTTGGCCTCTGAAGGAGTGTCGGGCAGGCAGCTGCCCCTCTGCAGGCTGCCCTGGATTTGCCCGGATGGCAGTGGTGGGAAGTGCTAACCAGCACAGAATGAGGGGAGCCCAGGTAGCAATTAAGTGGGGATAAATAGCCATTACCAAGGAGGCCTAACAACTGTAGAAGCCCGCAGTCTATTCACCAGCAACTGCTTATTTTCCCATTGATCCTTGGCGGGATAGGGCCTTGCCTTCTGCAGTGCCCCAAATAACAGGCTCGCAAAGCCCAGTGCTAAGAGGTGGCATCTGAGAAGAATCCGCTCAGGTCTTCCTGTCTGTTTCATCTTAAGGCCTGCCAGGAGAAGAGATAATTACGGGTCTGCAATTTTTGCTCCATCACAGACAATGGAGGGATCAACAGATGCCTCTCTGAAATCAGATGAAAAAATTTTGAAAAGGTTTCGGCTAAGGAGGATACGAGCATTTCCCACAGTTTCAGTTGGATGAAAATAGAAAGAGAGATGGAGAGGGAAGAAAGGAGAAAAGGGAGGGAGGAAGGAAAGAAAACTTGAAGTTCTTAAAAATGGAAATAACCAATGTGGAGGCTACTAAACAGACTTTGTTTTCCTGTTGCCTCCCCACAGGTATCTTTCCCTTGGCCCGTCACACCAGCTGAAAGGCTCCCATCAAGACTGAGTTCATATGTAGCCAAGAATCCCCCGTGAAGGCCCAAGCCCCTTTGCAGTCACTGTCACCCCTGCTAAACTTGACCTGCTTTCCAGCACCACGTAGCAGATTTGCCTAGTTTAGAACTTCCTATGAAAGGGATGTATATATAGTATGGACTCCTTTTGTCTGACTTTTTTCACTCAGCATGATTGTGAGAGATTCATCCATGTCATTGCCTGTTATCAACGGTTCATTGTTTTCCACTGTAGTCATATTTCATCGTGTAGATATATCTCAGTTTGTTTATCTGTTCACCTGCTGATGGACATTTGATTGTTTCTAGTTTGGGACTCTTATGAATAAAGCAACTATGAACATTTCTGTGACCGTCATTTTGTGGATACGTTTCTACCTAGAAGTAGAAATTGCCAGATCTAAGAGAGATGAAATTATGCTTTTTGTAAGAAAGTCACAATCTGGTTTTCAAAGGGTGTTGTACACTTTACCCTCCTATCATCTTTGTATGAGATTCTTTTTTTTAAAAAATACATTTATTTATTTATTTATTTATGGCTGTGTTGGGTCTTCGTTGCTGTGCACGGGCTTTCTCTAGTTGTGGTGAGCGGGGCTACTCTTTGTTGTGGTGCGTGGGCTTCTCATTGCAGTGGCTTCTCTTGTTGCAGAGCACGGGCTCTAGGCGCACGGGCTTCAGTAGTTGTAGCACGCAGGCTCAGTAGTTGTGGCTCGTGGGTTCTAGAGCACAGGTTCAGTAGTTGTGGCGCACAGGTTTAGTTGCTCCATGACAGGTGGGATCTTCCCGGACCAGGGATTGAACCCGTGTCCCCTGCATTGGCAGGCAGATTCTTAACCACTGCGCCACCAGGAAAGTCCTGTTTGAGATTCTGATTGTTCCACATCCTTGTCAAGTCTTGTATTTATCAGCCTTTTAAGATTTCGCTATCATGTTTTTCATATGTGTTTCCTTGATAACTCATGACGTTGAATATAATTTCATGTACTCCTTAGCCATTTGAATATTTCCTTTGGTGAAATTCCTGCTCTAGATTTTGACCATTTAAAAAAATGGGGTTGATTTTCTTATTACTGAGCTGTGTGAATCCTTCTTATATTGGTATTCAAGAAATTTATCACATACATGCATTGTGAATACTTTCTCCCAGTCTGTGGCTTGCTTTTTCATTATTGTTGAAGAGTAGAGGTATTGATAAAATCAAATTTCTTTCTTTCTCCTTTAGTGATTCACATTTTTTGCTTTCTTTCCAAGAATTCTTTGCAAAAGCTAACATTGCTTTTTTTTTTCTTTTTCCCCTGAAAGTTTTGCAGTTTTGGCTTTTATGTTGGTCTGTGATCTATCTCAAATTACTTTTATGTATGGGGTTGAGGTTCATTTTTTTGCTTAAAATCTATTGTTGTTTCAGCACCGTTTGTTAAGATGGCTTTCCTTTCTCCATTGAATTGATTTGGCATTTTGGTTGAAAATTAATTGATCATATACAAGTGGGTTCATTTCTGGACTCTGTTCAGTTTTATTGGAAGAATGGAAATATTAACATTAGAGGCATCCAATCCAAAAACATAACATACCTCTCCACTTTTCAGGTCTTTAATTTAGCAATGTTTTGTTGTTTTCAGTGTAGAAGTCTTATACATACTTTGCTAAATTTCATCCTAGATAGGTGATTTGTTTGATGTTATTGTAAGTGGTACATTTTTTAAAAATTGTTTTTCATTTATTTGTTGCTAATATCTAGAAATTCCATTAATTTTTGTATATGGACCTTGTATTTTACAATCTTGCTGAATTCACTTAGAAGATGTGGTAGTTATTCTATAGAAGCCCATAAAGTTTTCTATATATACAATCAAGTTGTCTGCAAATATTGGCAGTTTCAATTTTCTTGTCCAACCCCTCTGGATTTTCTTTCTTTTTCTTTTTTTGGTGCCTCAATTTTGAGCAAAACTTGTAAGAGCCGACATCTTTGCCTGTTCTCAGACTTAGTGAGAAATTCTTTAATATTTCACTATTACCTATGATATTAGCTGTAAGTTTTTGTAGTTCCTTTAATTAGGTTGAGGAAGTTCTCTTCTCTTAGCTTGCTTTGATTGTGAAAATGTGTTGAATTTTGTCAAATGCTTTTTGTGCATCTATTCAGGTTTTAGTACCATAATAACATTGGGCTCATAAAACAAACTGAGAAGTGTTTCTTCCTTTTTTATTTTTTGGAAAGAGTTTGTGTGCAGTTGGTATTCATTCTCTCTTAAAAGTGTGATAGAATTCACCAGTTGAAGTCATCTGGGTCTGGAGATTTCTTTGTGGGTTTTAATGATAAATTTAGCATATGTAAGAGATATGGAGCTATTTTACTTTTTAAAAATTTCCCCTTGAGTCAGTTTTGGTAAGTTTATGTTTTTGAAGGAATTTTTCCATTTCATCCAGGTTTTTTTTTTTTTTAATTATTGTATTGGCACAAAGTTGTTCATAAGATCCTCACATTTTTCTTTATAACTATAGGATCTACCATGAATTAAAAGAACACTCCTCCATTGAATGGGAGCTGGCAGAAAATCTCTAAGACTCTTTCTGATGGAAAATTCCGGGGTTAATAAACTATCATGGAAAGAGAGTCTGAGTCTTCTCTGTGGTCCTCTGCTCCTAGATTTCTTAGTTCTTCAGCTCTAGATCAAAAGCAGGAGTAGTTTTCTCACCCGTGGCAATTTTCATCTTACCTCATTTTCCTTTCCTGCTCTCCTTTTGAGAGATCTTGTTCCAATCTTGTGCTCTCTTGTAAATGAATCTAAAATGGCTATTTGAATTTGCAATGGTAATTTGGATGTAATTGTTTCCTTAGCAACAGACATTTGTGATTCACACTCTTAAAAATCTCAGAGGTCTAATTAGTACTCTTCTCTGAGCAAACCATTTATAACCAATATTTTGAAAACTTAACATAGCCTTAAAAGAGTGAGTTCGGGTTATTTTACCACAGCAGATACATGAGTCACAGGTTTCCCCAGCCCTTTTCCCATGAACTTCCTGGGACTAAAACTTGCAAAAATGCATGAGGTTGCAATGCCCTGGTTGAAGGCATGTGAAACAGTTGCTCCAACCCAGCTAGTCAACCAGGGGTGAAATACTGACCCCTCAAAAGACTGCCATTCTTCCCAATTTCCTGACCATTTTAACCCAGTAATAGTTTTTGCTCAGTATTAGAAAAGTTTCATTTTTGGGTAGGACAGTCACATAGGATCAAATCTTTCTCCCTAACCGGTCCCCCACCTCCAAACACACACACACACACACACACACACACACACACAGCAGTGTTCTGTGCTGTTTCTTCTCCAAATTATCAAATTATCCCGTGGTCAAAAGGTATTTGGTCCCATCCAGTCCCTCTCAGTTTGTGGTAGGACTAATTTGTTAATGGGGCTCAAGAAGGAAAGTGCCTAATGTTTCTTCTAATTGGACATGACTGCTTCAGAATGACTGCGGCTGCTGGCCAGCTCTCACTGTCCCTGAGGTTGGATAATAAGCTTCTGCCACTGGCTTCTGTGTCCTGCCCAGGACCATCTGCAGTAATGAACTTGGAAGGTTCATTGTAGATTGCAGAAAAAGAAAAGTGAGAGAGAAAAGCACAGTCCAGCTCTTGTCAGTGGGTCCCATTATGGCTTCTGTCAGCTTAATAAAAGAAATTCAGAAAAGCTAGACTAAGAAGGGACTGGGACGGAGCGGGCAAGGAAGGATGGGATTGGGGAAACCCATGACGGGAGAACCAGACTGAAATTCCTCCAGGACCCAGGTTTCTAGAAGGAGAAGTTCAGGGGTTACAGCAATAGGGATTGACTCTCCAGTGTCCAAATGTGAAACTCCTCAGCCTTGGGCACCACTGCCTGTCACTGGTCTGAGGGAAGAAGCTTCCCCACACCCCTCATGCTCACTGTCAATCCCCATCTCTCACATTGGTACAGGAACGGACCCATTGTGCCTATCTACACGGATTATTAGTATAATCACTGTTGATTATTTGTTGTTGTTTTTGTTTTTGCTTGGCTGCGGGATCTTAGTTCCCCAACCAGGGATCGAACCCAGGCCCACAGCTGTGAAAGCACCGAGTCCTAACCACTGGACCATCAGGGAATTCCTGATTTTTTTTTTTCTGAGACAGGATCTTAGAGTGCTCAACCCGACATCTATGACTAAAACCATTCCCAAGATATATATTTTTAAGTATATTTTATTTTATATTTTTTGAATTTTTGAATTTTATTTTATTTATTTTTTTATACAGCAGGCTCTTATTAGTTATCCGTTTTATACATATTAGTGTATATATGTCAATCCCAATCTCCCAATTCATCCCACCACCAGCCTCACAAGATAATTTTTAAAACCTTTTTTGTATTGTGAAACAAATACAAATATACAGAAAAATGCATAAAACATAAATATACAGCTTAAGGTATTATGAAAAAGGGAATACTTGTAATTAGCACTCAGGCAAAAAAATAGAACTTTTCCAGAAGACCCATCCTGCCCCATCCTGGTGGCAACTTTTTCCTTTATCCCTAAAGGTAACCACACCCATGACTATTATGCTAATTATTTCCTTGCTTTCTTTATAGTTTCACTACCTGAGTAGACATCCCTAAACACTATAGTTTGGTTTTGCCTGTTTTTGAGCTTTATGTATAAAAAAAAAAAAAATTCCCAAGTATCAACTATTCAGGAGCTTTTGTGTATATTTATCTTCCCTGCCTACATGGTTCAGAAATTAAAGTAGTAGTCACTGTCAAACTGAGTTTTTATTCTTTTTCCATTTTCCTTTCTTTTTCCCTTTCCTTCTTTGCTTCCTTCCTCCCTGTCACCAGCGCTCTTCTTTTCCTTAAAATTCTAGAGAGTAGAACAGGCACTCTAGGGAACGCTACTCAACACTCTGTAATAACCTATATGGGAAAAGAATTTGAAAAAGAATAGATACATGTATATGTATAATTGAATCACTTTTTGGTACACCTGAAACTATCACAACATTGTAAATCAACTATATTCCAATATAAAATAAAAATTAAAAAACAAACAAAAACGAGATTTGGTAGGAAAATATATATTTAAAAATTCCATTGGGATTTTGATAGGGATGGTTTTGAATCTGTAAATTTGGGAATACTGACATCTAACAATATTAAATCTTCCACTTCATGGGAAAAACAAACAAACAAACAACAACAACAGCAGGGCTTCCGTGGTGGCACAGCCGTTAAGAATCCACCTGCCAATGCAGGGGACACGGGTTCAAGCCCCGGTCCGGGAAGATCCCACGTGCCGCGGAGCAACTAAGTCCGTGTGCCACAACTACTGAGCCTGTACTCTAGAGCCTGCGAGCTACAACTACTGAGCCCACGCTCCTAGAACCTGTGCTCTGCAACAAGGGAAGCCACTGCAATGAGAAGCCTGCACACTACAACGAAGAGTAGCCCCCGCTCGTCAGCAATGAAGACCCAATGCAGCCAAAGATAAATAAATAAATAAATTTATTAAATAAAAAAAAAAACCACCACCACCAACAAAAACCAGACAGGTGCTCTGGTATCAGACAACCTGGGTCTGAATTCTTGTGTCAGAACTCACAAGCTTAGGGACCTTGGGAAAGTTTATACAAATCTCTGTGCCTTGCTGTCCCATTTTCCTCAGCAGTAAACAGAGATAATAATACAGCCACCCTCATTAGAAAGAACGAAATAAAACCATTTTCAGCGCTTAGAATAATGATTGACACCTAGTAAACATCCAATAAATGTTAGCTATTCTTTCCTCTTCTCCCCTCCTTCCTCACTTCTTCCCCCTCCCATCTCCCCTTCTCTCTTCTCCCATTTGCCTTCTTTATTCTCGTTTCTTCTGCTAATTTATTTACTCTTCAACTTATGTTTTCTCATCTATTTTCCCCTCTCTGTCATCTCATCTCCTTTTCTAGCCCTTCTCCCAAGGCCCTGGCAAAACAAGCTTCCCCTTGGCTGGGTCTCCCCCACAAGAAGAAATGAAGCATTTTTAACCGTGATGGCATCCATGGGTGTGGTGAACCAGCCTGCATCATCAAAGAGCTTCTTGTCAAAAGATACGATCCCGTCCTGGACCATAAGCGTCTGACTGTCCTGGACCATAAGTGTCTGACTGCCAAGTCCAGCATCAGGACAATCACTCTGCCCTTTCCCTGCTCAGCCAGGGAAGTTGCCTCCAATTTTCGGTATCTCTTTGAAAGATTACGTTTCCCTAGCATGACACTGATTTATTGATAGTTCCTACTCCTCAAATTTACTTTAACATGTAAGGATTTGATAAATGTTATTACATAAGCAGAGTTTCTATAAAATTTTCATACAAAATAAGAATGAGTAGTGGAAAAGAATAATGTCCTCCTTGTCCTATTCTCCCATTCTTGATTGGTATGAGACCTCTGGGACATTTTCTTTATTTGCATGGGTGTTGTGACTTTGTTTTATTTACATAAATAGGATTACATGCTCCAGACTGTGCTGGGACTTTTTTCTTTTAAATAAATTTACTTACTTATTTATTTTTGGCTGCGTTGGGTCTTCGTTGCTGCAGGTGGGCTTTCTCTAGTTGTGGCAAGTGGGGGGCTACTCTTTGTTGTGGTGCCGGGCTTCTCTTTGCGATGGCTTCTCTTGTTGCGGAGCATAGGCTCCAGGCGCGAGGGCTTCAGTAGTTATGGCATGTGGGCTCAGTAGTTGTGGCATGTGGGCTCTAGACCGCAGGCTCAGTAGTTATGGTGCATATGGGCTTAGTTGCTCCGCAGCATGTGGGATCTTCCCGGACCAGGGCTCGAACCCATGTCTCCTGCATTGGCAGGCAGATTGTTAACCCTGCGCCACCAGGGAAGCCCTTCTTATTTTGTTTTATTTTATTTATTTATTTTTGGCTGCATAGGGTCTTAGTTGCTGCGCACAGGCTCTTCATTGTGGCATGTGGGCTCAGTAGTTGAGGCACGCGGGCTTAGTTGCCCTGTGGCATGTGGGATCTTTGTTCCCCAAACAGGGATCAAACCTACGTCCCCTGCATTGGAAGGCAGACTCTTAACCACTGGACCACCAGGGCAGTCCCTGTGCTGTGACTTTCTTTTATCACATTCAACATACCATGGACCACTATCCATGCCAGGACTTACTGATGTACCTGTTTTTTTTTTTTGGCTGCACTGTGCAGCTCCCTGATCAGGGATTGAACCCGTGCCTTCGACAGTGAAAGCGTGGAGTCCTAACCACTGGACCGCCAGGAATTCCCTACCTTATTCTTTTTTAAAAAATAAATAAATTTATTTATTTATTTTTGGCTGCATTGGGTCTTCCTTTCTGCCCACGGGCTTTCTCTAGTTGCGGCGAGCAGGGGCTACTCTTCGTTGCAGTACACAGGCTTCTCATTGTGGTGGCTTCTCTTGTTGTGGAGCACGTGCTCTAGGCACACGGGCTTCAGTAGTTGTGGCTCGAGGCCTCTAGAGCGCAGGCTCAGTAGTTGTGGTGCACGGGCTTAGTTGCTCCGCGGCATGTAGGATCTTCCCGGACCAGAGCTTGAACCCATATCCCCTGCATTTGCAGGCAGATTCTTAACCACTGCACCACCAGGGAAGTCCCGCTGTTCCTCTCTTGAAGAACATTTAAATTAACAATTTTTACTCCTATAAATGCTGCAATATACATTATTATATATATATTGTTGGGTGGTAATGATTGTTCCTTCAGAATGGATTTCTAGAATATTTTTTGGTGAGTCCATAGGCAGATATCTTATATTTCGATAGGAATTGTCAAATTGTTACAAATTTGAAGAGAAAGAGGCAGGCATGCACTTGAAAGGATACGGAGAAGAACGGTTCAGGCTAAGATACCTTGAAGGCAAAGGCCCTGGGGCAGAAGAGAGCTACATGTTCCAGGAACTGAAGGAAGATGTGGTGATTGGTTTTAGTGAGGAAGGAGTGAGGTAGGCTTGGCAAAGTCAAATAGGGGCATAGGGAGATTGCGTTTTATTGTAAGCGCTCTTTGGAGCCACTGAAGAGTATTAAACAAGAGTGGCTCTATCGATGGAGTTCTCCGATTACATGGTGCCTCCAGGCAATCACCTTGAAGTCAAAACCAGTCTTCAGGTTTAGGTCGTTCATTGACACAAAGACAAAATAATACAAGGACTACACGGAGTATTCTGGAGATAACATGAATGATTCAAGGTCTCAATACTTTTCAATTAAATGACTCAGATGATGGCAGTAAAAGTTCATTCTGAATTGCAAAAGTCATGGGGTCACTAATCTGTTGAAGTTTCATGGCAGCTCAGAGCTCTAACCAGGCTGAAAGGGTCATGGGGCTTTAGGATGGTTTGAAGGGAGCTTGGGAAAGTGGGAAATTCTTGCACCAAGAAAGGGAAGAGAACCTAAAGTTGAGTAGATGGTGTGGTTCATTGTGGTAAGAAATCCTGGAAAAAAGAACTTAAAAATCGAGTAAATTTTTAAAGGCAGACGTTATGGGAGGAGAGTTCCTGAGATTCTAGGCTGTCCTCAAGCCAGGTTGTCTAGAGGAGAGGCTTTCAAACTTCTTTTTGCTCAGGTCCCCTATGAAAGAATTTTGAAAAACAATGTACTATTTTATATACTTTTTAAATTGACATTAAACTTTTCTTATTTATTTAGTTGGAAAAATGTGATTTCTGAATATATATACATATACACACACATGTAATTTAAGAATACAATTATTTCATCAGTCTTTAAATTTATCCAATGTAACCTAAATTTCACAACGACTTTAACATTTATCAGCTTAAAAACATTCAGAAAACAACTTTTGTAGCGTTGGAAATTTACATCCAACTTTTCCTCTCAGGACCTTAACTTAATGTGTGCTTGAAACACTTTTATTGATCCTTCACTCTCATACTTCTCTGCAATACATGTATTTATAAATTACTTTTTCAAATGTTCCATAACAATAGAACTTTATGTTAAGATATACGGTTGTTTCCAATCATTATTAAAACCCAATTGATCAAAGCATCATGAAATAGTCCAAAATTTGATAACCATTAAATATAACCAACATTTATTTAAAACAGTTTTTCTTTCTCTGCCAATAAGTTCATATTTCTATGGATGTGAGTGTTAATTTTATGTGTCAACGTGGCTAGGCTATGGTGCTAGTTTGGTCAAACACCAGTCTGAATGTGGCTGTGATGGTAGTTTTAGGCGTGATTAACATTTAAAGCAGTGGCTTTGAGTAAAGCAGAGGACCCTCTACAAGGTGAGTAGGGCTCATCTAATCAGTTGGCCTTAAGAGCAAGGACAGGTTTCTTGGAGTTTCTTGCCTGCCGCCCCACAGAATTTGGACTTAACCCTGCAAAATCAATTCTTTCCTGAGTCTCCAGTTTGCTAGCCTGTCCTACAGATTTTGAACTTGTCAGTCACCACAATTGTGTGCGCCAATTATTTCTAGTGAGAATCAGTTTTCTGATGCATAGCTGTTCTTTTGAAGATAATGTGTCTTTTTTTTTTTCTCCTCTGGCTACTTTTGAGGTGTTTAGCAATTTCAATATGATACACTAGGTGTGGTTCTCTTTATATATTTCCTGCTGTTTCTGGAGTTTGAAGTGCTTCTTGTATCTATAAATTGATGTTTTTCATTTGTTAAAAAAAATTCTCAGCCATTAAGTCTTCCAATATGATTTTACCCCATACTTGCTCTCCTTGTCTTTTGGAACTCCATCTATATGTATGTTAGATCCCATGTGTCTCCTGCCTTTTTCTTGTATTTTTCTATCTTTGTATAACTCTTTGCTTTACTCTGGATTTTTTTAACTTATCTTCTAGTTCATTAATTCTCTCTTCAGCTTCTCCTGTTTGCTGTTATGGCCATCCTTTTGATTCTTAATTTCAGTTACACTAGTTTCAGTTCTAGAATTCCCATTTGCTTTCTTAAAAATAGCTTCCCGTTGTCTGCTGAATATCTACCTCTTGTCTTTTATTTCACTGAATATATTAAGTGTAGTCATCTTCAACCCTTGTCTGTTAAGTCCATTATTTAGAACCTCCATGAGTCTATTCATTGGCTGTCATTTTCTGTTGGTTTTCAGCTATGCCTTGTCTTCTCATGCAGCAGTTATTTTTGACTGAGCGCCAGATATTGTACATAAACTATCGTAGGGATACGTTCAAGACGTCACCTTCGTATAGAAAGAATTTACTTTTATTTCTGATCAGCAGGGATTAAGATGATTTAACGCTGGGCTTTGTTATTTAAGAGGGCTGGTTTATTTCTGGTTTACTCTTACTCCTAGGGCACCTATTTTCAAAGTGTAGTCTGTGGGTCCCTGGGAGTCCCTGAGATGCGCTCAGGGGATCTACAAGGTTAAAACTGTTTTGATAGTAATACTAAGGCATTTGTGGTTTTTTGTTGTTTTGTTTGTTTGTTTTCCTTGCTGAGTGGAAACGTACACTGACAGTAATGTCATCGGTGCTTCACTATTAATGCCCTACCACAAATGAAGGATATGATACCCAACCATCCACTTGCAGTAAAAAGAATCCACTTGAGTCACTTAAAAACGCCCTTGACGAGCAGCAGAAATGATTAACTGTATTAAGTCTCAACCCTTAATATTCTGTGTGACAAAATTGAAAACATACATAATATACTTCTGTTGTATGCAGAAGTATCAAGTCTGGAGGAAAAAAATGTGTGAGATTGTTTGAGTTGTGTGCCGCACTGATTGCTTTTTTGTTTTGTTTTGTTTTGTTTTGTTTTCGCGCTGCACAGCTTGTGGGATTTTAGTTCCCCAACCAGGGATTGAACTCGGGCCTTTGACAGTGAAAGCATGGAGTCCTAACCACTGGACCGCCAGGGAATTCTGACTAATTGCTTTTTTAATGGGTATCAATTTACATAAAAGAATGTCTGGAAGATAAACTATAGTTCAAGACTTTTCTGAAAAGATTGGTGGTGATATTAATGAATGTGATTTTGGGATATTCTATAGTGAAGTATTTCAACGTTTGGAAGATCTGCATAACTCAGTGAACCAATATTTTCCCAATGACCAATGTATGTTAAAAGTTACGCATAGGTATGAGATCATTCACAGTACAAAATAGGCCAATATAAAGTATGGAAGTATGAAAAGTTCATTGATATGATTGCAGGTTCTGCATTGCAACAAACCTTGAAGAAACTACCACTTACTGAGTTTAGGTGTAGTATCAAAGAAAAATATTCTCAATTATTGGTAAAGCCTATTAAAATATTCCATCCTGGGCTTCCCTGGTGGCGCAGTTGTTAAGAATCCGCCTGCCAATGCAGGGGCAAGGGTTCAAGCCCTGATCTGGGAAGTTCCCACACGTCGCGGAGCAACGAAGCCCGTGCGCCACAACTACTGAACTTGCGCTCTAAAGCCCGCGAGCCACAACTACGGACGCCCGCGTGCCTAGAGCCCGTGCTCCGCAACAAGAGAAGCCACCGCAATGAGAAGCCCACACACCACAACGAAGAGCAGCCCCCGCTCGCCGCAACTAGAGAAAGCACGCACGCAGCAAGGAAGAGCCAATGCGGCCAAAAATAAATAAATAAATAAATAAATAAAAATAAAATAAAATAAAATACTCCACCCTTAACCTACATACTTCTGTAAGGCCAGATTTTTTTCATATATTTCAAGCAAAACAACTTACCGCAACATATTGAATATCAAAAACAATATTGTATAGATATTTTAATTCTGAGTTTTAATTTTTGATATGGTAAATATTGACAGATATAATCCATATAATCTTTGAGATCTTAAATAATTTTTAAGATTGTAAAGGGATCTGGAGATTAAACGGTCTGAGAACTGATTGTCCTAGAGTATAGCCCTGTCTGGATCCCAAGTAAAAGACCAGGATTAAAAACTTCTTTGTGGGCTTCCCTGGTGGCGCAGTGGTTGGGAGTCTGCCTGCCGATGCAGGGGACAAAAAACTTCTTCGTTAGCAGGCCTGATTCCTGGACACTGTCAAAAAAGTAATGCACACCTCATCCACTGCTTTTGGGTTTGGCTACTGCCTTGAGGGGGAAAGCAGCCTCAAATGCTGGGCTCACTTCTCTGGACCCCTCTTTTGTCCAGATCTTTGTCCTGTAAGTCCACGCCGACTTGGTAACTCTCTAGAGCCTTCAAACAGATTTTCTAATAGCTTTTGGAATCGTATTATCCTCTTCTTTTAAACGGTTTCTCGACCCTTTTTCATGCTGATAATGGTCTCTTTAATTTCTTTAAACATCTTTAATATATTTATTTTGTCTCTATCTGGAATCTTCTGAGGTCTCTGAAAAGGGTACATGTCTTCAGAAAGGATTTGTAATATTTTTCCTTGAGAAGACACCTTGAGGCACTGCCAGGTTTCTTCCACTTTATTTTATCTTTTTAAACTCATGATAGAACATTTTAAGCGTACAAAGGTAGAAAGATTAGTATATCACCTCATGTATCCATCACCCAACTCATGGTCAATCCAGTTTCATTGATACACCTCTGTCCACATCCCACTCACTTATCACTTTGAGTAAATTCTGACATCATATAATTATAGCCACAAATAATTTACTATGTATCTCTAATGTATAAGTTCTTAATCAAAACCACAGTACCATTATCACACCTAAAAAAATGTACAATAATTCCTTAATATCATCCAATATTCAGGCAGTTTTCAATTTCCAATTATCTCATGAATTGTCTTTACTTTACATTTATTTTTACTATGATCCAAATAAGGTTTATACATTGCAGTTGGTTGATAGGCGTATTAAGTCCCCTAACTCACAAGTTTTCCCTTCATCTCCATCTCTTTTTTCCCCCTTGTAATTCATTTCATTGAATTTCAATTTCATTGAAATTGTTCTGGAAAAGAAAAAAAAAAAGAAAGAAATTGTCCTATAGAGTTTCCCACAGTCAAGGGTTTGCTGAATACATCCCTCTGGTGTATTTGACATGAGTTTTAGAAACTTGATTGGATTCAAGTTCGTTTTTTTGTTATCTCATTTTAAATTAAAATGCTTACCTTAATTTTTTTTTAACCTTATAAATAATGTGAAGACAGGCCCATATCCATAGCAGCTAAGGCCTTTGACTATGATTTTCTGAGGATCCCTTCCTTGTCCTGACCAAGAGCTAAGGCCAAGACAAGCTATTTTCCATGCTTTATTCTCCCAGTGCCAGATTTTTTTCTAACTCCTATTTCCCTAGTGTACCCTTTGTAGGGGTCCAGCTTTAAAAAGAGGTCTCTGGGGGGAGCTAAGATCCTGCATGCTGCGCAGTGTGGCCAAAAAAAAAAAAAAAAAAAGTGATACAAAGAGCATCATTTGGGTGCCTCTAAACCTCTAAACAATAAGATCTTGACCCTTCCCTCACCAGGGTTTCATGACCTAATAAAATATTTTTAAAAATAAAAAGAGATCTCTGGAGAATTCCCTGGCAGTCCAGTGGTTAGGACTCCGTGCTTCCAGTGCAAGTGGCATGGGTTCAATTCCTGGTGGGGGAACAAAGATCCCACAAGCCGTGCTATATGGCCAAAAAATTAAAAAATAAATAAATAAAAAGAGGTCTCTGATCCTACTACCTGCTCTGAATTGCAGAATCTTTGTTTAGTTTCCGGCATATGATCTGAACTCTTGGTACCTGGGGTAAGTGGATGCCATCTGGGTAGCTGATAGCTTTAGCTGGTGATGACCCTGCACTGCTTCTTCTCCCAAGGATTTCCCTTTTTTGTTGTTTGTTTGTTTCCTTTTTGCAAACTTACCCATGCATTGTAAAGAGTGGAGCTGTGTGTGGTACTGGAGAATTTCAATATTTTTCAGTTACTTTATTTCTGGAAACCCTGAATTCGGAAGTAATCATGTAGTTGTTTTTTTGTTTTGTTTTTTTTGGTTTTGTTTTGGCAGCCCACGCGGCATGTGGGGGATCTTAGTTTCCCGAGCAGGGATCGAACCTGCGCCCCCGGCAGTAGAAGCGCGGAGTCTTAACCAATGGACCGCCAGGAAATTCCCAATCATGCGGCTTCAGAGTTATCTTTTAATTATCCCTTATCTAGAATTTTGAGCAGAAAGAATGGGATGTTTGATTGGGGATTTCTTCCAAAGAAATGATGTTAAACCTGAGACCTGATGGATGAGTAAGAGGGGCTCAGGTGAGGAGAGGGGAGTCTTTGTGGCTGAAAGGAAAGGCACAGAGGTGGAGCAATAGTAGGGGACCCGGGGTGCACCAGAGGGAAAGACCTACTCCATCTGACCTCATCAGAGAGGCTGGGTAGCCGCAATGAGATTCCCTTTCCAACTTAAATCTTTGGTGTCATTTCACCACCTAGGCTCCCTTTACCAAGGTTATAAGATGTACAAAGAACATCCCCGCCTGCCCCCGCCCCAGCAGCTGATGGTTATTCTCACTGTACCAGTCAAAACTGTGGCTGGAGAACCTAAACTGTCCACAAGCTTCTAGACAAGCTTGGATTCATGCTTAAAGGGTGGGCTTCTCCTGTCCATTTAGTTAGAGCAAGGGGGCTGGTCTAGGAGGCAAATACCACACCCTGGCATTCCTTTGCTCAAATGCCTTGCTTTCCTTTTCTTGTGCTACGTGGGAGCCATTTTCTTAATCAGGTAACTCCAGCCCCAAAGTAGCTGAGGGAGCTTGGGTGGCTTCCCCTTGGGGGGCAGCTGCCTGGGAAGCCAGCCAAGTTGCCTTTTGGTCTTCTGAGGGGAATCCAGGTTGGGGCGAGGGGCTGAGGAGAGTGGGGGCTCGGCCCTCTTCACATTCCTGCAAATAAGCTTTGTACACCTCTGCCAGTAGTCCCGTCTTTAGAATTAAAAATACAAGCTGAACAACTCCAAGAAAAATCACATACTTGTTGGTTAGTAGACTTCGGGAGAACTCACTCAACGCCTGAATGACATTTCTCCCTTTTTAGAAAGTGTGTTAGTTTCCTAGCGTTGTCTAAATGAAGTACCACAAACTGGGTGACTTCAAACAACGGAAATGTCTTCTCACACAGTTACAAGTCCGGGGGTTACAAGTTCAGAATTAAGTTGTTGGCAGGGTTCTTTCGGAGGGTCTGAGGGAGTCTCTGTCCCATATCCTTCCCGTAGCTTCTAATATTGTCGGCAATCCTTGGCATCCTTTGTCTTGTAGCTGTATCACTCCCACCTCTGCCCCTGTCTTCACAAGGCATCTCCTTGTCTTCACATGGCCATCTTCTTCTAAGGACCCCAATTGTATTGGATGGATTAAGGGCCCACCTTAATCCAATGTGACTTCTTTTTAGCATAACTAATGACCTCTTCAATGATTTTAGTTCCAGATAAAGTCACTTTCTGAAGTACTGGAGGGCGGGGGGTAAGACTTCAACATGTTTTTTGGGGAGGACGCAATTCAAACCATGACAGAGGGAGAAAATGCAAATAAAAGATATAGAACGTCTGTGCTGAAAATTTCCTCCTCGGCAATCTGGCTGTTTTGAACAGCCAGGTTTTGAACCTCGGTAATGTTCTAGGCCTCTGTGTCTGAGGATGTAACAGTCCTATTTTGCAAAAAGGCAAAAGACATTCTCCAAGTTTTCCTCACTAAAGGATTTACGCAGAGTCTGGGGCTGCCAGCATCAGAGTATATGGGGGTTCTGTCCTTGCTGAGAGCTAGGACTGGCTCACCCAGGACTGTGGCAAAAGGAGATTTGAAGTTACATCGGAGGGAGGAAGAAAAGCGCAGTCATTCTGGAATTTATTCTGGAGCATGATGTGAGATGGAGATCTTATTTTATACTTATTCCAAATAGTTATCCTCTGCTCTTCATTGAGACTACACATGTAATACGTTTTTTTCTGGTTTTTTTTTTTTTTTTGCGGTACGCGGGCCTCTCACTGTTGTGGCCCCTCCCGCTGCGGAGCACAGGCTCCGGACGCGCAGGCTCAGCGGCCATGGCTCACGGGCGCAGCTGCGGAGCACAGGCTCCGGACGCGCAGGCTCAGCGGCCATGGCTCACGGGCGCAGCCGCTCCGCGGCACGTGGGATCTTCCCGGACCGGGGCACGAACCCGCGTCCCCTGCATCGGCAGGCGGACTCTCAACCCCTGCGCCACCAGGGAAGCCCTACACATGTAATATGTTGATTTGAAGGGCCTCCTCTTGTTACACACTAGAGCTTTAGGTATAGTGTGTCTTTCCACCCAGAATTAGAATGGGCGTCTCTATTTCTTCAAGTGTCCTCCAGAAAGGGCTGAACTTTTGTTCATCTACGTCCTGCATGTTTATCGTTTTGTTCATTGTTTGGTCTTTTGCTCATTATTGTCCTTGTTGCTCCTGAAAGCAGACTTTCCCTCCATTATATTTACTATATTGTTTACTTCTAGAATTAAAAAATATATATTGATTTTTCTCACATATATTTTGTAACGAGCCACTTTGCTGAAGTTTAATGAGCTCTCGTACTTTTTCAGATGATTCTTTTGTGCTTTCACATCATCTGAAAGTGGTGCTACTATTTTCCAAATATGGTCTGTACTTTCCGGCCTCAAGGTTTTGCTATTACTGTCTGAATTTTCATCATTCCTATCTCCCAGAACCTACTCTTCATCAAGACTCAATATCTCTGTGAAACCTCTTTCAACTTCCCTGGAAGAGTTAATTTCCCTCTCTCCAAACTGCCGTAAAACTTTGTACGTGCCTTTGTTTATAACCATAGCGTCTTGCATTATAATTATCTGCTTATAAAGCTGCTTTCCCCCAGGACGCTAGAAAAAGCACACGTTTCTTCTCTAGGTTAGAGTCAAGTTGGGAAAGTTCTATTTGGATGATAGAGAATGATGCTCTCATTCATCTGTGTATTCCCTCCTCTGCAGTTCAGTACCTGATATAAGCGAGCTCACTAAGACATGAATGAAGAGACAAGGGAGCCCACTAGTAGGGGATGAGCTGGAATCAGAACTTAGACAGAGGACCATGGCTTTTCTACCCCACATGGTGCCTCCCCAGATGCTGAACTCCAATTCAGGGACCTGTTGTCTCTAGGACTCTCTGCTGGCAGCTCACGTGGGGACTTGATCAACTTGGAAAAGAAGTGGGATGCCACCCTGTGTCCTGTACCCTTCCTAGACCTCAGTTACTATTGTGTAGCCCACACCCAGCAAGGGTTTCGATGGGTCCTTGAGAAGAGTCATGCCACCTAGAGGGCTGATGGAGGAAGTCCTCTTCCTACAAAATTGTCCAAGGCTTGAATTCCAATTCCTTCAGCGTCTAGTGAGACCCTCCCAGGCGGTGCCAGTGTTTGGGGTGGAGTCTTCGCGTTTGGAGCTGCCCTGAGAGTTATGGGGTCACGCGTGCAGAGGAAAAAGCTGGGTAAGAGCCTCCTTCCTTTGCTTCCCACGGCGAATTCCCAGCTCTGCCAGCTGCTGCTCTCTGATCGTCCCCCCTCACCAAGAGGGCCTCCCAGAAGCCGGGGACTGCCAGGCGGGGAAAACAAGGCGGCTTTATTTTGCAAAATGCCTGGGGTCAAACGGCCCCTGAAAGGCGGCGGCGGGGGGAGGCGGCCGTCAGGCCAGGAATGCACACACCTGGTCCTGGGAAGGTTCCCTTGAATTCCTTCTGCTTTGCAGTCTCCTGGGGGCTTCCCTCTGGCGGTGGGTGGGAGTTTGGCAGTTGTGCCCTCGGGAGGGGACTCCACCCAGACCTCCAAGTCTGCGGGCCACCGGGGGAGAGGTGGTGCGCCAAGAGTTCCCCCCCAAACGACTTCCTGTCTCCCCACCTGCAGTTCCCACCCCTCCCCCACCCCAGACCCATGGGAAAAAAGAGAGCTTTCCAGAAAGAAAGGAAGAGTTTGGAGACAGACTTCCTCAGGAGCTTCCAGAATGGAATGGAATACGAGGGGCATGAGGCAAGGCCCTTGGATCCTGTCAGCCTGGGTCCCAAGCTTTCCATCTGACACATGAGGCTAAAACTCAGAGAACTTCAAAGACGTTCCTGGTTCTCCAGCCGATCCGTGGTGGACCACACTTGTTTCCTTTCTATAACCTGTTCTGTCAGGATTATTTCATCACAGAGCCCTGCTGGACCTAATCAGATGAGCACTGCTCAGGAATCACTATTTTGGAAACTTCTCATGACGGGCCCTCTAAGTGACCAGAGGGAAACAGTGTGATACTCTCTGAAGCGGGCCTAGTCCGCCACATGGTGGCCCCAGCTCCATCTGGAGGAAGTGGTGGATTTCCCTGCCTCTCGCTTGGATTAGCTGCCACTCCAGGGAGGCAGGAATTGAGGGCTGGATCGTAGGCTCGTCGACCCCAAGACAGGCCAGCCTTCAGCCAGGAGGCAACCAAAGGAGGAGCGAGAGATGTACATTATGTAAAGTTGAAGAGTCTGTGTAGTTCCACCAGTTGCTTTCTCTTAGGTCTACACAGAAGATCCTTCTAGAAAGTTCATCTTTTCTCTGTGAAGTGAGGACAAAGGGAGATTTATTCTCCTGGGTCAGGGCAAGAAAAGGAGAAAGTTGGCCAAGAGTCCTGGGCAGAGCCTGTCACGGTTCAGGAAGACCCCAAGGATGGAGAGAACCAAGGAGGTCTGCAGCCCCTCTGGGCCTGGGCCACCATTCTTAGAAGTGGGGAGGGTGTATCTTACCACCACTGGGTCTCTCTGAAGCTAGGACCGAAAGAGTCAAGGTTGTATTCTTGAAAAAGGGCTGGTGCAGAATAAGAGAGTAAATGAGGAGAAGCAGCAAAGAAAGAGAGGGAAGGAGGGGGGGAGGAGACACCATGGCCATGGACTCTCACCAGACCTCTCGTTAGAGGAGCATCTCTTTGAGCCAGAGAACCCTGTGCTGATGTGGTGAGCAGGTCGGGGATGATGGTGTTGATCATCGGGGGGTACCATGAGGGGTCCCCCACTAAAGCAGGGGAGGGAGGGACTTGCTTGTGGCTGACCGTGAGCCTCCCTCTGGGGGGTGCAGAAGAGTCTGGGCTACAGTTGCAGCTCCCAGGCCAGCCCAGTGTCCAGCTGTATCCAGTGCACGCTCCACTGTGAGACCAGGGAAAGATAGGATGGATGAGAGCTTTCAGCTAGAAAGTGATGCTAGACCTTTCTCATCGGCAGAAGTCTTCTGAACAAACAGCAACGTGACAAACCACCAGAGCTCCAAGGATGCAGAGAGACGTGAGCAAAGTGATCACTTTGGTTCCAGAACCAGAAGCCTTTCCCTGTGTCTTCTGGGTCCAGTTGGGTACTTGGTCAGGGGGCAGCTCTGAGGTTCCACAGCTCTCATAAAGAGCGGAGGGCTCACGGAGGGCCAGTGGGTGCTATCCGGAAATTGCCCAAGTTGAAAACTTATGAACAAACATGTTATTTTAAGCCATTAAGTTTTAGAGTGGCTTGTAGTACAGATAATTGGGACACACACTTGTTCTTTCACTTCATTTCGTGTTTTCAATAACCATGCCAGGCATGTATCACCACCCCTAATTTACAGGCAAGAAAAACAAGGCTCAGAGTACGTTAGTCACAGGATGTTACGGACTGAATTGTGTCCTCTCCAAATTAATATTTTGAAGCCCTAACCCTCAATGTGACAGTACTTGGAGAAAGGGCTTTGGGGAGATAATTATGTTAAATGAAGTCATAAGGGTGGGGCTCTGATAGGACAGGTGTCCTTTTAAGACAAGAAAGAGACAGGAGAGGACTCTCCACGTCCACCCCATGCAGCGGGCACACAGAGAAGAGACCATAGGAGGGTGCAGCAGGAGGTGACCGTCTACAAACCAGGAGGAGAAGCTTCAGCAGAAACCAACCCTGGTGGCACCTTGATCTTCGACTTCTGTTCTCCAGGACTGTGAGGAAATGTTTCTATTGTTTAAGCCACTCAGTCTGTGACAGCCTGAGCAGACTAATTCACAAGACGAGTGGCATGGCCATGATTCATACTGAAATTCTCTGACTCAAAATCTGCGGTCCACTCATTACACTGCCTGAATGTGAAAACAAGACTCTGTTCACAAGTGACAGTCCTCCCTGGTCTAGACTCGCAAGTCAGGGTCATTTTCTAAAGAGCCAAGTAGAACAGGAACCGGGTGCTTTTTAATCCAGGATTTGCCTGATCTACTGGTAGAGCTCAAATACCGGGCCAAGCCTGGGTCAAGGACCAGAAACAGCTCCAACGGGCCGGTTCCAGAAGCCAAAGGAGGCACTCTGTTCTGACCTAAGCTACCACAGGCCTGGGATAAACCCTGAATCTTTTCAGGGACTCATGAACTAGATCAGGAAATGGAGATATATAGTGATCTACCAGGCACTATTCCGGGCATTGAGAACAGACTGGCAAATAAGCCACTGATTGCACGGGACTTATATTCTCTGGGGAACAGAAAGGAAATGAGTAAACACAAACACAGACAAATTAGCTTCTAATGTGGTCAGTGTTATGAAGGAAATTGACAGCTGAACTGACAGAGAATGCTTCGGGGAGGGGGATCGGTAGAGGTGGCATTTGAGCTGGAATGTAAAGAAAGAGAAGCAGCTACCACACAAAGAGTGGCAGGTAAGTGCTCCAGGCAGAAGGAAATGCAGGTGCAAAGGCCCTGAGGTGGGAAGTAGCCAGGCCCATTCAAGAAATGCATGGACACCACACTGTAAATCAACGATACTTCAATTAAGGAAAAAACGAACGAAAGAAAGAAATACATGGAGAGGGAGTTGCTAAGATCAGAGTATTGCAATGAGGGGAGGAAAGTGGTAAAAGAAAGTTGATGAGGCAGGACAGAATGTATGGGCCTTGTCGGCCACAGCAAGAAGTCAGACTTAAATAAATGAAAGGTAAAATTTTCCTAACTGTGGTGCTGAACATGGGGAATGAATACAGAGAGGTTACCAGGAAGTGAGGAGACACTATTGTTGAGAAAATCATGCTCACCACCCCTGTGAGGGTATGGACACGGCCTGATGATGAGCCATTTGTATCTGTTTCTTCTTTCCCACTGCTGGGGACAGGGGAAAGAAATGACCACTTGCTTTGTTCTGAAATCTATTCCCAGGGCACAGGGACACCAGAGCACTGAGTGCCCACCTCTAAGAGTAGGGACGGATAGCCCAGGAAGAGAGTAAAGGAAATATATGCATTTCTTATTGCTGAAATTACAATAAGCTTAGTAGCTTAAAAAAATACAAATTGATTATTTTAGAGTTCTGGAGGGCAGAAGTCAGAGATGGGTCTTGTTGGGTAAGATAAAGGTGTTGGCAGAGCTGAGCTCCTTTCTAAAGGGTCTTTGGGAGAATTCATCTCCTTGACTTTTCTAGCTTCTAGAGGCCGCCATTCCCTGGCTCATGGCCCCCTTCCTTATCTTCAAAGCCAGGAATGGCAGATTGAGTCCCTCTCATGCTGCCATCTCTCTGGTTCTTCTATTATCATATCTCCCTCTACCACAGCCAGGAAAGGTTCTCTGCCTTGAAGGACCCATGTGATTACCTTGGGCCCATGTCTGATTCCGTTCAGGCTGCTATAACAAAATACCACAGACTCGGTGGTTTATAAAGAACGGAAATCTATTTCTCACAGTTCTGGAGGCTGGAAGTTCGAGGACAGGGTACCATCATGGTCAGGTTCTGGTGAGGACCCTCCCCCCGGGGGTGTTCTCACATGGTAGAAGGCTTTAGGGAGCTCTTTGGGCTCTCTTTTATAAGGGGACTCATTCCATTCGGGAGGACGGAGCCCAAAGCCTTACCTCCCAATACTATCACGTTGGGAGGTAGATTTCAACATGTGAATTTGGGAGAGACACAAACATTCAGACCATAGCAGCCCACCTGGATAATCCAAGATAATCTCCCCATCTCAATACCCTTAACGTATCACATGTGCAAAGTTCCTTTTGCCATGTAAAGTAACATACGCACAGGATCCATAGATTAAGATATGGATATCTTGGACTTCCTTGGTGGCTCAGTGGTTAAGAATCCACCTGCCAATGCAGAGGACACGGGTTCGAGCCCTGGTCAGGGAAGATCCCACATGCCGCGGAGCAACTAAGCCCATGTGCCACAACTACTGAGCCTGCGCTCTAGAGCCAGTGAGCCACAATTACTGAGCCCGCGTGCCACAACAACTGAAGCCCGCACACCTAAAATCTGTGTTCCACAACAAAGAGAAGCCACCGCAATAAGAAGCCCGCGCACTGCAACGAAGGGTAGCCCCCGCTCACCACAACTAGAGAAAGCCCGCACGCAGCAACGAAGACCCAACACAGCCAAAAATAAATAAATTAATTAAATAAATAAATGTATTAAAAAAAAGATATGGATATCTTTGGAGATCACTATTCTGCCTATCACAATGTTACTTAAGGGCTAAAATAAGGATAAAAGTAGATGGGTTTGGGGTTCTTCAGGTGGGCACATCCAGAGATTATTTAATAAATCCTCTTGATGGGCTCTTTTGTCTGAAGTTTTGTGCTTATTCAGGGATACAGATATGAATGATAAAAACAATCATCATTTATTGGGAGCAGGTCATGAGCCAGGGACTCTCCCATAACTACTACTACTTACAAATGATAATTTGTATTTATTGAGCACTTGCTACACGCCAAGCATTGTGAGAAGTGCTTTACATGCATGATGAAAATGAAAAGTACTTATATGTTAGTATTCCTACTCTTTTTCTCTCCCTCCATCAGCTGAGTAAACCTTTGCCCGCTTATCTTTCCCCCTTCCCTGCCATGAACGGGGTATTTGGCCTTTGCAAACCACATTTTCAAGTTTTTATGTTTCAAAATTGGAAGAATGGGCTAAGCGAGACTGCTCTGTTGCTTAGGAGCTTTCCTTCATTTCAGAAATGCCCTTCACATTCCTCCCAGGTTGCATTTCTCGCGTGCCAGTTTATTAAGCTACCGTCGCTCAATTTCCAAAGCACCCTTTTAAATTCCACTCTGTGAGCTGAGCAGGAGACTCTGCAAACCACATTTCTGCATTGCCAGCTGGCTGTCTAGGAGGTTTTGCCCACAGGGGTGCCAGAGGGAGTTTGGAAGGCGGGAAGGGACCTTTCCTCTCTGCTCCCTATTTCTGTCCGCATCATCACAGCAGCATTTTCTCACTGGTGGCCACAGTTGGTTCTAGTAGCGAAGGTTGGTTTCAGTTTGCCTTTTTCTCCCACATTCTCAGAATCATTGTGTCCATTCAGAGACATGAGCAACTGCCAGATGATGTGTCCTCCTCAAAACCTGAATCCCAGCCCCTTGGGGTCTCTCATCCAAGATCTTGAGGCACCAGCACCAGGTCAGCAGTGCCCCTTTCTCAAATTGCAAGTTTTAATCACCTCAACCTCTTCCTTTTGTTATTGCAGTCTTAGGTGGCAACTGCTTTGTGGAGCTACTATTTTCATGATTCTTCAGTATGTTCTTTTTGCCTTTTCGGTTCTCCAATATTTGGTTAGCAATTTTTTTTTTTTTTTTTTTTTTTTTTTTTTTTTTTTGCGGTACGCGGGCCTCTCACTGCTGTGGCATCTCCCGTTGCGGAGCACAGGCTCCGGACGCGCAGGCTCAGTGGCCATGGCTCACGGGCCCAGCCGCTCCGCGGCACGTGGAATCTTCCCGGACCGGGGCACGAACCCGTGTCCCCTGCATCGGCAAACGGACTCTCAACCACTGCGCCACCAGGGAAGTCCTTTTTTTTGGTTTGTTTTAAATATTTATTTATTTATTTTGACTGCACCGGGTCTTAGTTGCAGCATGCGGGCTCTTAGTTGCGGCGTGTATGCGGGATCTAGTTCCCCGACCAGGGATTGAACCCAGGCCCCCTGAATTGGGAGCGTGGAGTCTTACCCACTGGACCACTAGGGAAGTCGCAGCAATTCTTCATATTAAATTCTCCCTGCTGAGATAACTGGTATGGTTTCTGATTTCTCACTGGACCTAGATTGAAACATAAATAAATAAATAAATATTTATTTATTTATGTTTGGCAACATGTGGGATCTTAGTTCCCGGACCAAGAATCGAACCTGTGCCCCCTGGAGTGGAAGCTTGGAGTCTTAACAATTGGACTGCCAGGGAATTCCCATGACACATAAATAGATACCAGGAGTGGTTCCAGGAAACATATTTTCAAAGGTATATTGTTTTTGTTCTATCCTTGAACTTGAATGCAGGGCCATGGTCCTTGCCAATGGGAAATGAGATGATAGTAATTGATGACATGTAGTAGTAATACAAATGATCCAACTATCACCGGAAGAGTGTTACTATAAAGTGCCCACGGACACTTATCACATATATCACGATATCACACACACATTTATGGTAGTAATTATGGCCACAAGTTCTGTGGCTTCTGAGTAAACTGGAATACTTATAGAAAGAAAATAATAGGTTTAGGTCTATAAACTCTCAGTTCAAGTTATAGTCAGAGAACTAGACAATTTCTTATAGTCACCGGATTGACTTCCCTGAAAACTGGTGCAAATTTGAATTATGTGGTTTGCAGGATCATTTTGCAAGTGTAAGTCACAGCCTTACAAAATGTCTTGTGTGAATGTGAGGGTGTTGGTTAGGAAGGAGTAGAACCCTGAGATTTGGAAGGGGGATATCTGGGTAACGTCAGATGAAGCTGAGAATCTTGAACTTCTGAATCATTCTGAAACTTCCCTGGCAGTTGAAACAATCTGCCCTCTTATGGCTAAAAGAAGTGCTTCTTCTTGTTTGAAGATCTTACAACAATCTCAAGATCTCTCCCAATTATCTTTTGTTTCCTCCACCGATGATTAGGGTCAGATCTCTCCCTGCTCCTGGGCAACAAATACAAAGTTTGACTCATGAGTTTATAACTCCAGAAACTTGCAAGAGTTTGTGAATTAAAATCAGCAGAAACACAGAGTGGGAATGGATTCCAAATTTAGATCAGGCCAGAACTGATACGAGGGTACTTACCAGCGATTTTGTATTTAATGCGCTAGCTTGTTGTAGTCGGAAGTGGCTCTGACAGTTTACTTAGTTAAGTCATTGACTATTGGATTCAACAAGAGCTTTTCCAATGAGTTTGAGATGCCAGAACTTCCATGGCATAAGGCACAGGAAGGAATATAAAGAGGATGAGAATGTCAGAGTGGTTTTATCATGATCTACATGTCCCCCCCATCTCCCACTTCATTCTCTTAGAAGGCCCATAGGACACTACCTTCACAATGAACTTGAGAAATAGATTCATGAGAGGAATACCAGTATTCTTTCAAACTCTGTGGTAGGTATGACAATGGAACTTACCACCACTGAAATTTCAATAACGTGATGGGATGTGTGGGTGTAACAGATGCCAAGTGGCACCCTTTAACTATCAGAGATAAGATTGGCACATTTATAATAATGGGAATCAGGGGTGGGGTGATGATCCTAGTACTTTGACCCCTGATATTCTCTGGTAGTGGCTCATTGATCACCGTATGTGTATTAGTCTGGTTCCTTCAGAGAAACAGAACATGATAGATAGACGGATGGATAGATAGATAGATAAGTAAATGTTTATTTATTATAAGGAATTAACTCATGTGACTATGGAGGCTGAAAAGTCCCAAGATCTGCAGTTGGCAAGATGGAAACTCAGGAGAGCCAATGGTGTAGCCGGTGGCTGTGTCCAAAGGTCTGAGAACCAGGAAAGCGGATGAGCATGTAAATTCTAGTCCAAGTCTGAGTCTGAAGATGGAAGATAGCTGTCCCAGCTCAAAGACAGTCAAGCAGAGAGAGCAAATTCTCTCTTACTCAGTCTTTTTGTTCTATTCAGGCTGCGAATGGATTGGATTAGGACCATCCACTTGGGGGAGGGCAATCTGCTTTACTCAGTCTACCAGTGCTAATGTCAATCCCATCAGAAACAGCCTTACAAACTCAGCAGAGTGGACAACCTAATATCTGGGCATATTGTGGTGCAGGCAGGTTGACAGATAAAATTAATCATCACAGTATCCCTAGGAATGAAATAGATGAACAATCTGCTAAAATATTACTTAATCTATGTAACTGGGAAAACTCCAGTTCTGTAATAACAAACGGAAGAGGTTGGAATTATTATATCATAGCAGCAATTGAATCCAGTTTGTAGTTTTCCAATACTTGCAGAATCAACAGTATAAAGTGCCCAATTCAGAAACACCAGCATCAGCTGGCTGGTGCCCCCTCCTAAAAGTTTACCTCCCGGGCTCACAGGGACGCTCCCAAGTTCAAAGACATCAGCCCCAGTTGAGCCATGCCTCCTTCTTAGAGCTTTGAGCTTCAGTTCTTTGGTGCCCCTCTTCTAAGTTTCTAAGCATTAATATTTCCAACTCTTTCCTGTGTTCCCCCAGCCCTGGGAATGATAGAAGCTTCCTGTAATTCATACCTTCTTGATGTCTTAAGGGTTAAGATTTACACTTTCAGTTACCTAGTTAACACATGAATACCTAGGTAATATTTTTTAATATGTCATTTCCTCTAAATAATGGTGCAGTTTCTGTCATCAGGATTGTCCCTAAGTAATACAGAAATTAGTACCAAAAGTAGTCTCACAGAGATGCTATTTGGGGACTGGTTTGGTCATATCCTTGGGCTTCTTGCCAATGGGAGAAATGAGATACCAGCATTTGAGCGTACAGTGGCATCATGATTAATCAAATTAACACTAGTGTTTGATTATGATGAAGCATCTACTAAGATGCCCCACAAAGGGCCTTGCTGCCGTTTATTAGAGTGATTATAACCCTGAGAAAAAGGAATCATCTAGAACTTTCAAAGAATACTAGGTACTGGATCTGAATTTATGTTAATTCCTGAATACTCAAAATGTTACTATGTCACCAATGAAATGGGAGCTACTGGTGGCCTGGTGATATATGGAGTCTTAGGTGAATTTCAAATCCCAGTGGGCTCAATAGATCCATTGTAGAGAATCAGCGGTATAGTTATTTCCCCATTTCATGAATGTTAATTGGATATACATACTTAGTAACTGGAAGAATACCAGGCTTGGCTGTCTGGCCCATGGAGTAAGGAGTATGATGATTGGAAGGATAACATGGAAGCCACTGGAACTTCTTTTTCCTACCAGGATGGTAAATATAAAAACAATGCCTTATCCCTGAGGGAACTGTGGACTTGAAAGATGCAGGGTTGGTAAAACCCCATTTTACTTTCCTGTTTGCCCATGCAGACGGCAGGTGGATGTTGCAGAACGCCTGGATTAACAAAAAATTTTAACACATAGTGATTCTAATTGTAGGAACTTTACTACAAAAAAAAGTCAACATAGCTCCTGATAGCTAGTATGTAGCTACTGATCCGGCAAACACTTTTTTCTCCATTCCAATTTGCAAAACCGTAAACAGCAGTTTGCTTTTCCCACAGGCTACTGATAGTCTCAGCTACAATGAACTGAATATGTGCTACCCATTCCCACCCCGACCTGGAGTTGTCTTTCAACTTTCTAGCTCCTAGAGATCGGCCCCCTCCAAGCCATGTCCATTCACCCCATTGCACCTCATGACAGACTGTCAGTACCCGACAAGTCTCCTTCTACCAATTCCCAGGGAATTATGACACAGAGGAAACAGAAAATGCTGGTCTATGTCCTGTGCCTCCAGCTCCCCTGACTTCTGCCATTAAAGCTGTGACAGAAGGGATAAACTAAACTCTCTGAGTTCCAGTATAGGTTGTTTTGTTTCCGACTGTTGCAATTTGAAACCTTACTTAAGTTTCCAGCAAAAGATGAGGATGCAGAAGAAAGCCTGTGGGTTTCTTTTTTCTGTCAAGAATGATCCCCTTTGGTAATTGTAGTTCTTCAGGTGAACTTAATAATGAGATAATCACTAGATACATCCGTTTTACTTTGTATTGGAGATACCAGCGAGGAGATTTATGTCAGCTGGTCTGTCAATCAATCAGGAAGTTAGAAAAAAAAAAAAGAAAGAAAAAGAAAACTCTCCAAGCTCTGCTTCAAAACCATGGCATCAGCATTTCCTGGTGTGAAGAGATTGTTACGTGAAATTAAGTTGTAAAACTTCACGAATGATTTGAATGCACATCTTGGATGAGATCAGATGCTTTACAAGGCTTCCTGGGAGTGACTTAAACGTCCCTGCCTTTGGGGTACTTGCACCTTGCTAGGCACCATTAGTGTCATGTGCAAGGGAGCCTGAGAAACTGCACATGCCCCAGCTACTCCTGGAAATCTCCACCCTTTTCCCCAGTTTCTTACCTCTGTCTCTTACCCCATAAAGGTCCCCCACTTTCCTCCCTTCTGGGAGAAGGTGTCTTTAGAGGATGAACTCTCCTTTCTCCATTCCTTGATCAATGAACAAAGTTTCTGCTCTGTTTTGCCAAACCTGGTCTCGTCCAACTGACACAATTGGCATGGGGCAAGGGAAGGACGAGTTGGGGTCAACCTGATCTGAGACAGTCAGTAACACTTCCCAAAGGATCTGTGAGACTTAGAAAACAAACTTATGGTTACCAAAGGGGATAGGTGAGGGGGAGGGATAAATTAGGAGGTTGGGATTAACATATGCACACTACTATTTATAAAGTATATAACAAGGACCTACTGTATAGCACAGGGAACTCTACTCAATATGCTGTAATAACCTATATGGGAAAAGAATGTAAAAACAATAGATATATGTATACGTATAACTGAATCACTTTGCTGTACACCTGAAACTAACACAACATTGTAAATCAACTATACTCCAATATAAAATAAAATAAAAATTTTTAATTGTCTATGCCTTCAAAGACAACACATGAAACTCCACCTAGAATCATAGACTTAACAACGCCTATCACATCTTTTCATTTGAAGGTCAAGGAGAAGAAGCCAAGAGAGGTAAGCAACCATCATCTACAACTCACCCAGCTTCGTAGAGGCAGAGCCAGGACCTCAACCCAGGTCTCTGAATGAGTGGTACAGAGGGAAGACAGAATTTATCATGGCAAATTATTCCCAATCAGAGAGAGATTAAACTTCCAGCAATAAGGAAAATTCTGAAGAGGTCTTTAAAGGATGAAATTCATGTGGATACTTGGAAGGCAAGACAGACCTCAGGAAGGTCAGGATGGAAGGAAGGAACAAGGGCAACCTCCATTCCCACCTCTTACCACCCCCCACCACCCAAGTCTACAGCTATGATGGATTTTCCCAAAGAAAGTAAGCTCTATCTGGAAGGCTTGCTGGAAAAATGGGAAGGTAACATCTGGTGAGGGTAAAAATAGAAAGTATTATTGGGCTTTTAAGGCTGCTTACTTGAAAGAAGAGCATAAATCATTCCTTTGCCCAGAGCCCTTATCTGTTCTTTATGCCTTTGACTGTGGGCGTGTAGCAGGTGGGGATAGAGAAGGGGGTGGTGAGGAAATTTCTCCTCAGTGGAAATCCCCTGGTGGTCATGCATCCACGGGAGGGAGATGGGGGTAGTATCCAGAGTATCTGTATGGGGGGACATCTCCAGAGAATAACAGAGAAACAGACCTGAATGAGACACAGGAAGAGGAGAAAGACAGACGCTGGCCGATACAGTAATAGAAACAAAGGAAAAGAAGAAGAAAAGAATGGGTTGGGACCTATCATAGTCTAAGTCCATCTTACATGCCTCCCTGAGGCTTTTTGTGACACTTCGATTTTCTAACCCCACTGGCATGTTGTTTTCATAACTCCTGGGGTTTGGCTCCTCTGTGTGTCCAGTGCTTATGATGAGATGCCTCCCAGGTTTCAGCTGAGAATTTGGGAAGGGATTGGCAGGAGGGATCAGAGGACTTCTGGTAGTCCTTGGTTGTCTACTCATAACCAGTGGGGACCCCAAAGATCCTTGGCTTTTACCCCCAGGCTGGAAACCTGTATTCTCATTCACTTTGGATGTCCAGCCCCATCCCCCTGCAAGCAGGCAGGCTGATGAGATTTTCCTTTAATGTGCTTCCCCCCTTAGTCAGCACAAAGTCCTCTCTTCTGTTCAACTGATATCCTGCTCCTCTCCCTACAGTCAACATTTCTTTAGCCTTAATCCCTTAAAACCCCCTTAAACAACTCAAAAGCAATAAAGAGATAGTTCTTGGTTACATTTCTCCCTTTTGCTTTGTTCTTCCTAAACCTGTTCTCAGATTGCAGGCCAGAAGGTCTTTGTGTGAATGTTGACTCATCTCGTTCATTCTAATGAGATCACTGACAGCGTAAACTGGGTGGCTGGCTGCTCCTGGGCTGGGTGTTGGATAACAGAGCTGTCTGGCTATGGAGCTGAGCTTCCTGGAGGAGAAGAAAGGGAGGGGGACCTCCTGGGCCTGGGACTTTGCAACATCTATTATTCCCAGGGGCCTAAATGTGTGATCTTTGGATACTGCAGGACTGCTTATCCGCAGGTGACAGGAACTTTTCTGTCCACCCTGCAGTCCCCAAACACCTACACCTGTAATGAGGTCAGCAATCTGCCTTCCATCTCACTTCCTGGGGTTTGTGTTACATCCTCATGTGAAAATACTCAGTAAACTATTAACTTTAATTGGGTTTCTTATCACAATGATGTTTGATAGACATTAGCTAGGAAAGATAGATTTTAATGAAGAAAATAAGGCTTTAGAATAGATGAGGAAGACAAGCCTTGGTCAGGTGAAGGAATAGACATCCAGCATGTGGAGAGGGTGTGGAGAAAAGGGAATTCTCTTATACTGTTGGTGGGAATGTAAATTGGTGCAGCCACTAAGGAAAACAGAATGGAGATTCCTCAAAAAACTAAAAATAGAGTTACCATATGGTCCTGCAATCCCACTCCTGGTTATATGCCCTGACAAAACTGTAATACAAGAAGATACATGCATCCCTATGTTCATAGCAGCACTATTTACAATAGTCAAGACATGGAAACAACCTAAATGTCCATCAACAGATGAATGGATAAAGAAGATGTGGTATATTTATATAATGGAATATTACTCAGCCATAAAAAGGACGAAATAATGCCATTTGCAGCAACATGGATGGACCTAGAGATTTATCATACTAAGTGAAGTAAGTCAGAAAGGGAAAGACAAATACCATATGATATCACTTATATGTGGAATCTAAACTACGACACAAATGAACATATCTACTAAACAGAAACAGGCTTACAGACATAAAGAACAGATTTGTGGTTGCCTAGGGGAAGAGGAAGTGGGGGAGGGAAGTATTGGGAGTTTGGGATTAGCAGATGCAAATTATTATATACAGGATGGATAAACAATAAAGTCCTACTGTATAGCACAGGGAACTATAATCAATAGCCTGTGATAAACCACAATGGAAAAGAATATGAAAAAGAATATATATATGTATAACTGAATCACTGTGCTGTACAGCAGAAATTAACACAACATTGTAAATCAACTATACTTCAATGAATTTTTTAAAAAAGATAATAACAGTGATGAGAGAAATAGAAAGGAGAGAAAGAAAGAAAGAAAGAAAGAAAGAAAGAAAGAAAGAAAGAAAGAAAGAAAGAAGGAAAGAAAGAAAGAAAGAAAGAAAGAAAGAAAGAAAGAAGGAAGGAAAGAAAGAAAGAAAGAAAGAAAGAAAGAAAGAAAGAAAGAAAGAAAGAAAGAAAGAAAGAAAGAGAAAGAAAGGAGGAAAGAAAGTCCAGCATGCAGTCTGTGGGAGCCTGGGGTAGAGCACCTGCTAGTGAGTGGTGGATTTGGACAAATTACACTGACTTTTTTTTTTTTTTTTTTTTTTTTTGTTTCTTGCGGTACGCGGGCCTCTCACTGCTGTGGCCTCTCCCGCCAAGGCTCCGGACGCGCAGGCTCAGCGGCCATGGCCCACGGGCCCAGCCGCTCTGCGGCATGTGGGATCTTCCCGGACCAGGGCACGAACCCGTGTCCCCTGCATCGGCAGGCGGACTCTTAACCACTGCGCCACCAGGGAAGCTCTCCACTGACTTTTTGAACCTAGGAACCTCATCTGTAAAATGAGGAAAATAGAATGTTGTTAGGTTAAGTAATATTTGTAGACATACACAAACAACAATAAATGGAGTGAATCAACATGTTGACTATTAAAGAGTAATTGGTAGACCAGATAATGAAACAAATATGAAGGGAGTTATTGCCTGGATGTTTTTTGTGTGCATGCATGAGTGAGCAAAATTAAATTAATCATTCAGCAGAGATAAGCAGCTATGGGGACAGGGAGGGAAGCAGGAGTGAGGTGGTAGTGAGGGAGAAGAGCAAAATTCTAGCCAAATTAGCAATGAAAGGTAATAAAGGTGGTTAATATATAACATAATATAACACACACATATACATACACATATACAGGCACATACATGTGTTCATATACATGTGCCTGCATATATATATATATATATATACACACACACATATACATATATATACATATGGGATGAATGAATGATGGATGAAGAGATTGAGTGAAGGTGATGCATGAAAAGATGTGGACTTGAAAAAAATCTCCAAAATAAGATGAGGCTCTGTGGATTAACCTGGGTCTCAGATAGTGTCAACCTGGACAACATTGATCTCCCCATCCATGAACATAACATATTTACTCTCCATTTACTTGTCGTCTTTAATTTACTTTTGCAAGTTTCCATTTTTCACTATAAAGATCTTGCACATCTTTCATTAAATGTATTCCTAAATATTTTATTTTTTTGGTTATAGCTTACATGGTATCACTTCTTAATTCATTTTCGAAGTGTTCATTGCTACAATATAAAAATGCAAGAGGGGTTTCCCTGGTGGTGCAGTGGTTAAGAATCCTCCTGCTAATGCAGGGGACATGGGTTTGAGCCCTGGTCCAGGAAGATCCCACATGCTGTGGAGCAACTAAGCCAGTGCGCCACAACTACTGAGCCCACATGCCACAACTACTGAAGCCCGCACACCTAGAGCCCGTGCTCTGCATGCAACAAGAGAAGCCACTGCAATGAGAAGCCCATGCACTGCAACAAAGAGTAGCCCCCACTCGCCGCAACTAGAGAAAGCCTGCTCAGAGCAACGAAGACGAAATGCAGCCAAAAATAAATAAATTAAAAAATAAAATAAAATAAAAATGCAAGAGATTTTCATATATTCATGTTGTATTGTAAAATCTTGCTAAGTTAAGCTATTAGTTTTCCTAGCCTATGTGTACGTTCCTTAGGAATTTTTAGATATGTAATCATGTTTTCAACAAATTTACTTCTTCCTTTCAAGCCTTTATAATTTTATTTCTTGTCTGATTGCAGAGGCTAGGACTTCCAATGTAATGCTAAATAGAAGTAGTAAGAGTGGACATACTTTCCTAGTTATTAATATTAGGCAGAAAGCATTGAGATTTCATCATTGAGTATGATTATGTTGTTAGATGTAGGTTTTCACTAATGCCGTTAACCTGACTGAGGAAATTCCCTTTTATTCTTAGTTTGGTAAGGGTTTTTATGATGAATGCATGTTGAATTTTTTTCAAATGCTTGTTCTGCAACTATTGAAAAGATTATATGGTTTTTCTCTTTTATTCTACAAATACAGTGAATTACAGATTTTGGAATTTCAAATATTAAACCAATCATTCATTCTCAGGAAAAACCACACTTTATCATACATATCACTTTTTGTATGCTGTACATTTGATTTACTAATGTTTTTAAAAGTATTTTTGCAACTATATTCATGAGGTTTATTTGTCTATAGTTTTCTCTTCTTATGACATCATTATTTGGTTTTACTATCAGTATAATGGTAACCACAAAAAATTAATTAGTAAGTTCTCTCTTCTTCTCTATTATCTGATAGAGTTTGTGTAGGATTATTTTCTAATGGTTGATAGAATACATATGTAAAACCATCTGAGCCTGGCGTTTTTATTGCAGAAATGCTCTCAATTATGAAATCAAAAATTTTATATGATATTGGTAAATGATCTTGGATATCATGATAAGATACTCTTCTTATTCTAGTTTCTTAGAATGGGACCTTAAATCATTCACATTTAGGTCTTTCTTCTGTTCTAAAATAAGCATTTAGAAAGAGGTGGCTGAGATGGCAGAGTAGGAACTCCTGAGCTCACCTCCTCCCATAGACACACCAAAATTACAATTACTTACAGAGCAACTATCTACAAGAATGACCTAGAGAAGATTTTCCACAACTAGATATGTAGAAGGATCTACAGTGTAATGAGTAGGAGGAACAGAGACATGGTAGAGTCAGGACCCATGCCTCTGGGTTAGTGACCCACAAAAAGGAGGAATATCACAATCATAGAGGTCCTCCCCAAGGAGCAAGGGGTCCAAGCCCCACATCTGGCTCCCCAGCCCAGTGGTCCTGCAGCAGGAAGATGAGCCCCCAGAATGTCTGGCTTTGAAAACCAGCAGGGCTTATGTTCAAGAGGGCCACAGGGCTATAGGAAACAGAGACTCTGCTCTTAAAGGGTACATGCAAAATCTCACGTGCTCTGAGTCCCAGAGCAGAGGCAGTAGTTTGAAAGGAGTCTGGGTCATTCTCACTTGCTGATCTAGAATAACATCCCAGGAGTGCAGGAGGCAACTGGTACTCCTCCTAGAGATGGAGACATTGATTACAGCCATTTTGGGAAGCTCGTTCTACCAGGATAACACTAGTGCTGGCAGGTGCCATTTTGGAATCCTCTTTCTAGCCTATTAGCACTGGGGACTTGGCCCCCCCCACCAACAGGCCCACATCTCCTCTGGGCTGTGCAAACAGCAGCTTAGGAACCTGGCCACACCCTCAGCGAGATGGCAGCGGCCCCATGACCCCCTGGGCTGCACAGCCAACTGTGTGGGAAGCCAACCCCACCTTCCACTGGTCCCACAGCCACCACACAAGGCACAGCCTTGCAGCCAACCAAGGGGGCCAACCCCGCCTACGAGTGCACCCACAGTAGCTGGCCCTGCCACAACAGAAAGACACATGCAGCCTGCATAAGGGGTACCTTAGGGCATATAGCTATGGTGACAAGGGGGGAGTGTTCTTCTGGGTCCCATAGGATATCTCCTATGTAAGACTACTTCTCCAAGGCTGAGAAACATAACTGACCTACATAATACAAAACAAAATAAACACAGAACTGCACAAAATGAGGAGATAGAGGAATATGTTCCAAATGAAGGAACAAGACATAACACCAGAAAAAAAAAATAATAAATGAAGTGGAGATAAGCAATCCACCTAATAAAGAGTTCAAGGTAATCATCATAAATATGCTCAATGAACTTGGGAGAAGAATGAATGAACACAGTAAGTATTTCAGCAAAGAGGTAGAAAATATAAAGAAGAACCAAATAGAGCTGAAGAATACAATAACTGAAATAAAAAATACACTAATAGGAATCAACAGTAGATTATATGATACAGAGGAATGGATCAGAAATCACCGAAGCTGAACATAAGAAAAAAGAGGTTTTTTTTAATGCGGATAGTTTAGGAGATCTCTGAGACAACATCAAGCATACTAATATTTGCACTATAGTGGTCATGGAAAGAGAAAAGAGAAAGTGGCAATAACATATTTGAAGGAATAATAGTTGAAAACTTTCTTAACCCAGGGAAGGAAACAGACTTTCTGGCCCAGGAAAAACAGAGAGTCTCAAACAAAATGAACCCAAAGAGGTCCACACCATGTCACATTATAATTAAAATGGTCAAAATTAAAGATAAAGAGAGGATAAAGAGCCTACCTCAGGAAACAAGAAAAACCTCGAATAAGCAATCTAATGTTACACCTAAAGGAGCTAGAAAAAGAAGAACAAACTAAACCCAAAATTAGTATAAGGAAAGAAATAATAAAGATCAAAGTGGAAATAAATGAAATAGAGACTGAAAGACAATAGAAAAGATCACTGAAACCAAGAGCAGCTTCTTTGAAAAGATAAAAAAAAAAAAAGATCAAACTTTAGCCATACTCGTCAAGAAAAAGAGAGGGTCCAAATAAATAAAATCAGAATGAAAGGGAAGTTACAACTGACACTAAAGAAATACAAGGATCATAAGAGATTACCACAAATAATTACATGTCAATGAATTGGACAACCTAGAATAAATGGATGAATTCCTAGAAACATAGAATCTCCCAAGACTGAATAAGGAATAAATAGAAAATCTGAACAGAACAGTTGCCAGTAGTGAAATTCAATAATTAAAAAAAAAAATCTCCCAACAAATAGAAGTCCAGAATAGATGGCATCACAGGTGAATTCTACTGAACATTTAAAGAAGAGTCAATACCTATACTTCTCAAACTATTGCCAAAAAAAAAAAAAAAAAAAAAAAAAAAAATGAGAAGGAAAGAATCCTTTGGAAATTCATCCTACAAGGCCAGTATCACCCTGATACCACAGCCAGACACCACACAAAAATAGAAAGAAAATTAGACACCAATATCACTGATGAAATAGATGGAGCAAACCTCAACAAATTATTAGCCAACTGAATTCAGCAATACATTATAAAAAAATCCCCAATACATTAAAAGGACTGTACACCATAATCAAGTGGGATTTAACTTGGATTCAAGGATAGTTCAATATCTGCAAATCAGTCAACATGATACACCACATTAATTGAAAAATAAAAATCATATAATCATCTCAATAGATACAGAATAAGCTTTTGACAAAACTCAACATCAATTTGTGACAAAAAGTATTGGAAGTCCTAGCCACAGCAACCAGTTAAGAAAAGGAAATTTAAAAAACCTAGGAACTTCCCTGGTGGTCCAGTGGTTAAGAGTCTGTGCTCCCAATGCAGGAGGTCTGGGTTCAATCCCCAGTCAGAGAACTAGATCCTTCATGCTGCAACTAAAAGCTCACATGCTGCAACTAAAAATTCCACATGCCTCAGTGAAGCTCCCATATGCAGCAGCGAAGATCCCGCGCGCTGCCACGAAGACCCTGCACAGCCAAATAAATAAATATAAACTTAAAAAAAAATTAAAATAACCTAAATTGGAAAGGAAGATGTAAAACTGTCACTGTTTGCAGATGACATGATACTATACATAAAAAAATCCTAAGGACACTACCAAAAAACTATGAGAACTGAAAAATAAATTCAGTAAAATTGTAGGATACAAATTTAATATACAGAAGTCTGTTGTATTTCTATGCATTAGCAATGAACTATCAGAAAGAAAAGCTAAGAAAACAATCTCATTTACAATTGCATCAAAAATAATAAAATACCTCAGAAAAAATTTAATGAGGGAGGTGAAAGACCTGTACCCTGAAAACCATAAGACATTGATGAAAGAAACTGAAGAAGACACAAATAAATGGAAAGATATTTCATGCTCATGGATTGGAATAATTAGCATTGTTAAAATGTCCATACTACAACCCAAGGGAATCTACAATAAACCCAATGCAATCCCTATAAAAATACCAATGGCATTTTTCATAGAACTAGAACAAATAATCCTAAAATTTATATGGAAAGTCAAAACAACCCTGAATAGCCAAAGCAATCTTGAGAAAGAAGAAGAAAGCTGGAGGTATCACATGTCCTGATTTCAAACAATACTACAAAGCAACAGTAATCAAAACAATATAGTACTGACACCAAAACCGACACATAGATCAATGGAACAGAATAGAGAGCCCAGAACTAAACCCACACTTAATAAAGTCAATTAATCTATGACAAAGGAGGCAAGAATATATGATGGGAAAAAGACAGTCTATTCAATAAATGGTGTCAGGAAAACTGGATAGCTACATGCAAAAGAATCAGATTAAACTACCTGCACAAAAATAAATTCAAAATGCATTAAAGATGTAAATCTAAGACCTGAAACCATAAAACTCCTATGAGAAAACATAGGCAATATATTCTTTGACATAAGACTTAGAAATTTCTTTTGGATATGTCTCCTCAAGCAAGGGCAACAAAAACAAAAATAAACAAGTGGGACTGCATCAAACTAAAAAACTTTTACACAGTGAAGGAAACCATCAACAAAACAAAAAGGCAACCTAATGAATGGGAGAAGATATTTGCAAATGATATATATGATAAGGGTTGATATCCAGAATATACAAAGAATTCACACAACTCAATATCAAAAAATTCTGATTAAGAAATGGGCAGAAGACCTGAATAAACATTTTTCCAAAGAAGACATACAGAGCACCAACAGGCACATGAAAAGATGCTCAACATCACCAACCATCAGGGAAATGCAAATCAAAACCAAAGTGAAATATAACCGCACACCTGTCAGAATGTCTATCACCAACAAGACAAGAAAGAACAAGACAAGAAATGTTGGTGAGGATGTGTAGGAAACGGAACCATTGTGCATTGTTGGTGGGACAGTATATTGGTGCAGCCACTGTGGAAAATAATATGGAGGTTTATCAAAAAATTAAAAATAAAACTACTATACAATCCAGCTTTTCCATTTCTGGGTATTTACCTAAAGAAAAAGACACTAATTTGAAAAGATATATGTATCCCTGTGTTCATCGCAGCAATATTTACAATAGTCAAGATATGTAAACAATCTGAGTGTCCATTCATAGATGAATGGATAAAGAAGATGTGGTATACATATACGATGGAATATTAGTCATAAAAAAGAATGAAATCTTGCTTTCTGTGACAACATGGATGAACCTAGAGGGTATTATGCTATGTGAAATATATCAGACGTACAAAGACAAATACCATGTGATCTCATTTATGGGATCTAAAAAACAAAACAAATGAACAAATGAAACAAAACAGAAACAGACTCATAGATACTGAGAACAATCTGGTGGTTGCCAGAGGGGCAGGGGTGGGAGGACAGGCAAAATAGGTAAAGGGGATTAGGAAATACAAACTTACAGTAATAAAATCAATGTCATGAAGATGTAATGTACCACATAGGGAATATAGTCAATAATATTGTTATAACTTTGTATGTTGACAGATGGTAACTAGACTTATTGAGGTGATCACTTTGTAATGTATAAAAACATTGAATCACTATGCTGTACACCTGAAACTAATATAATATTGTAGTACAATTATAATTCAAATAAATAAATAAATACATTTAAAATTAATTTTAATTAAAAAAAGAAAGCATACAGTTGGTATCTTCGTCAGCTCAAGCAACCATGAAAAATATAGTAGACTCAGTGGCTTAAACAACAGAAATTTATCTTCTCACAGTTCTGGAGGCTGAGAAGTCAAGATCAAGGTCCTGGCCAGTTCAGTTCCTGGTGAGGACTCTCTTCCTGGCTTGCAGATGGCCACCTTCTTGCTGCGTCGTCACATGGTGAAGAGAGAGTGTGAATTCTCCAGTGTCTCCTCTTATAAGGACACTAATCTCATCAGATCAGGGTTCCACTCTTATGACCTATTTTTTTTGGCCATGCCGTGTGGCATGCAGGATCTTAGTTCTCCAACCAGGGATCGAACACACGCCCCTGCAGTGGAATCATGGAGTCTTAACCACTGTACCACCAGGGAAGTCCCCTCTTATGATCTCTTTTAACCTTAATAACAAGGGTATCCTTATTTCAAATTCGGCCACATCATATGCAGGGGTTAATGTTTCAGCATACAGGCATAACTCAAACATATTGAGGATTCAATTCCAGACAACCACAATAAAGCAAATAATGAAATAAAGTGAGTCACACAAATCTTTTGGTTTCCCAGTGCATATAAAAGTTGTGTTTACACTATACTGTAGTCTATTAAGTGTGCAATAACATTATGTCTAAAAATTATACATATACCGTAATTAAAAGATGCTTTATTGCTAATAAATGCTAACCGTCATCTGAGCCTTCAGTGAGTCATAATGTTTTTGCTGGTAGAGGGTCTTGCCTCGACGTTCATGGCTGCTGACTGATCAAGGTGGTGGTAGCTGAAGGTTGGGGTGATTGTGGCAATTTCTTAAAATAAGACAACAATAAAATTTGCCACATTGATTGGCTCTTCTGACTTCTCTGTAGCACGCAATGTTGTTTGATAGCATTTTACCCACAGGAGAACTTCTTTCAAAGTTGGAGTCAGTCCTCTTCATCAGGAATCAATTCCACCTCAAGAAACCACTTTCTCTGCTCATCGTTAAGAAGCAACTCCTCATGCATTCAAATTTTATCATGAGATTGCAGCAGTTTAGTCACAGCTTCAGGCTCCATTTCTAATCTTAGTTCTGCTATTTCTCTTGTCTTTGTCATCTCCAGTTACTTCCTCCACTGAAGTCTTGAACCCCTCAAAGTCATCCACAAGGGTTGGAATCAACTTCTTCCAAACTCTTATTCATGTTCATATTTTGACCTCTTCCCATGAATTACACATGTTCTTAATGGCGTCTAGAATGGTGAATCCTTTCCAAATGGTTTTCAATTTACTTTGCTTGGATCCACCAGAGGAATCAACATCTATGGAAGCTATAGCCTTACAAAATGTATTTCATAAATAATGTCTGGAAAGTGAAAATGACTCCTTGATCCATGGGCTGCAAAATAGATGTTGTGTTAGCAGGCATGAAAACAGCATTAACCTCCTTGTACATCTCCATCAGAGCTCTTGGGTGACCAGGTGCATTGTCAATGAGGAGGAATATTTTGAAAGGAATCTTTTTTTCTGAGCAGTGAGCTTAAAATATTCAATAAACCATGCTGTAAACAAATGTGCTGTCATCCAGGCTTTGTTCTTCCATTTATAGAGCACAGGAAGAGTAGACTTAGTATAATTTTTAAGGGCCCTATGATTTTTGGAAATCAATAAATGAGCATTGGCTTCAACTTTAAGTCACCAGCTGCATTAGCCCCTTATAAGAGAGTCAGACTGTCTTTTGAAGATTTGAAGCGAGGCATTGACTTCTCCTCTTAGCTATGAAAGTCCTAGGTGGCATCTTTTCCCAGAAGGCTGTGAGACAACAAATGTTTGACCCTGGCTCTCAAAGTTCCTCCAGGGTCATTAAGTTACAGTTGCCCACAGTGGTAGTTAGCCTGATAATACATCTTTATTGGCTATCTGCTGGCCCTCACTCCCCAACTGGTGTTTCCTTCACCGACAAAGTAAATCAGTGGCTCCTAAATCTTTGTCTTAGTGTCCACTTCTAGGGGAACTCAAACTAAGGGAGAAGTTACAGTTGAAGAACACCGTCTATAATCCTTGCTATAGAAAGTGTAGTCTGCAGACCAGCAACATCAGGCATCACCTGGGGGCATAATGAAAAAGCAGCATCCCAGGCACCATCAAAACCCTCCTGAATTATAACCCCTGTTTAAAGATCTTTGGGTGTTTTATGTACCCATTAATTTGAAAAGCAGTGGTCTATAGGATACCTACTCTTTCAAATTTGCTGAGACTTGCTTTATGACTACATAATATATTTTTATAAATATTCTATTTGTGCTTGAAAATGATGTGTATTCTCTGATAGCTGGGTATAGATTTTCATATATGTCCTTTCATCCAAGCTTGTTAATTGTGTTGTTCAAAACTTCTATACTTTTGCTGACTTTTTTTTTTTTTTGTCTGCCTGACCTACCATTTACTGAAAGATGTGTGTTAAAACCTCCCAATATAATAGTGGATTTGTCAACTTCTCCCTATAGTCCTATCAATTTTTACTATATATGTTTTGGAGCTTTAAGTGTTTATAAGTGTATTGATTTATTCTCTTGCTGTACACAGTGTTTACATGGTGATCTCTAGTCTCAGTGATGCTTCTTTTCTTAAATCATATTGTGATGTTAGTGTAGCTACACTTGCTTTCTTTGGGTTAATATTTATCTGGTATATCTTTTTAATTCTTTTCACTTTCAGCTTTTGTTTTTAGGCTTGAGGTTTGAAGCATAAGCATCATATCATTGATCTGGAAATGATTCTAATCTTCTGCCATTTTTGAAGTTTGTCACTGTGCTTATAATTTCCAAGAATGTTTCTCATTTCTTTTGTTTGCAGTATTACATCCATTCCTTTCAAGACTGGTTGTTCTGTTTGTTCATCTTGATCCTTCTGTTTCTATCGTTGACTGCTATCAAGTATCCTTGGCTGTCTGCTCGTATTTCTAAATGAAGGACTCTTGGTAAGTATTTGTGGCTATGACAAATTCCTCTGCCATTGTTCAAATCTGTTTCCCCAACAGACCTTGCCCTTGAACGGGGAGGCTGAACAGGAAGTGCCTATAGAGCATGTGTGTGGAGAGCAGCGGGCTGGCAGGCAAGTAGGAGCCCTCACGATTGTCAAAGAAAGGAAGGCTCTACTTCACAGGAGAAACACTGTGGTGTATTTTATTCCTGGGAAGAGCTTATCTCTCAGCTTATGCACATCCATCAGGGACGTGCAGAGTTAACTGACATTGCTTCGCTTCTTCTGGCACTAACACCGGGTCTCAGAACCTCCCTCAGCAGACCCTCCAGCTAATTCGATTGTTGTCCCAAGGGTTTTACATATAGATGATCCCCCCACCCGCCATTGGCTGGTCTGAGCAAGAGGGGGCTGCACAGGTGATTTAACTAGTCCTCCCAGCGATCACCAGTAGACAGCCCCCCCGGTCTCCATACTTTGAGACTGAGAGTTGGTTTCCTTAGGGACTCCTTAAAAGGAGCGTTCTTTACTGTATCTGTTTCAGACGTGTTTTCTCCATGATCCTAATCACATCTGTTTTCTAATTTCCACCAGCTCCTAAAATATTTTTTGTGCTGTTGACTGCACCATGTCTTATTTTCCAGAACTAGTATATATTTATTATTTTAAAATTAGGCATTCTATTTTTTCAGCTGAACACATGCTCAATCCATCATGTTGAACAAAATATTTTATCACTTTCTAAGCTTAGATTTGTAGATTCCAACCAAATTTAATCTCACAGTAAATTGTCCACTCCATTTCTCCACCCCAACAAAATATAACTCTTTATTTAAAGAACTATTTTGAAAACCTTATCAAATTATTTTAGTAACCCTATATTAAAAAGATGTTTTCTTTAGAACAGAGTGGAAGAACAGACTTGAATTTGAATATGTCATTGCAATTTAATTAGTCATATATCCTTCCACATCTTCCAGCATTTTATTTTTTGAATTGTAAGTTCTTTTTCTCTTCTCATCAATCAGAAAATATTGGTACTTTAATTTCCTTTCCCATTTTCCTAAAGGTAGAGGAAATGAGAGAAATCACCATCACTTTCTCTATGTATAATTCTGTGAAACCTTATAAATTTTCCTAAATCACAATGTTCTTGATAACTTGGCTTTGTAGAATAATAGATACCAATGTGGCTTTCCTCTTCCATTGCTAGAGTTAATGAAAGCCAAAAGATATAAATTTTATATATTTTAATATATATAACTTTGTATGTATCATATATAATATATTGTATTTATATAATGTATATTGTGTATTTATATAATGTATATTTATACTTATATAATATTCTATTATTTTATTATTATTATAATATATAATATATATAAATAATATATGATATATTAATATATAGTAATTATATATTAATATAATATATAAAATAATAATTATAATATATAAAAATTATATATATAATTTGATTAGCCTATACATTTTATAGGCTAATCAATCCTTTGGAAATATTCTTAGAAAACTTCAACTCACCAGCTTGTTTCTGCATTCCGTTAAAAGTTTGTATTCTTTTAGCTAGAACACACATTTTGGGGAAAAAGAAATCCATCCATTTTAACAGAAAATTTGAGTTTTGCAGAAAGAGACTTCATGTGGTTCCAAGACACACAGGCAGAAATATACAAGTTTCTCAAGGCATAGTCATGCCCACCAGGAGTGCCCTTCAAAAGCAGAACCTGTGATTCTGGTCTCTTAGGCTGAGTTTCCAGGGCAGCTGGTCATGTCAGTTCCTTCCCCCCGTGTTGACTGTTCCACTTGGCACTGGACAGTTATTTCCACCAGATTCTTCAGTGTCTGTGCAAGAGACACTAAAGGATAGGGACCCTGTTTCACTCCTTCTTTTGGTCTGGGCTATGGTTCTATGTGGAGAGAGGGAGAGAGAGAGAGGAGAGAGAGAGAGAGAGAGAGAGAGAGAGAGAGCGAGAGCGAGAGAGAGCGCTAACATCTTCTCAGGCAATCCGGAGAGGGAGGGGCGGTGTGGACGTCTGTCACTAACCACCTTTTCCTCTTACTGTAAAGTAATGAAAACAAACAGCATCCCGACCTCTCCGCCGGGGAATGGGGCTGCTGTTTACAGATAAACAGAGACCTGCTGCCTGTTAGGATCCCAGTAACAAAATTCAGTCAGAAGACTGAAAACACAATTGTGTTTACAGATCAGCAGCGACATACCAATGTCATGTTGGTGGCGGAAGGCAGAGGTCATGTTTACTGCAAGCAGAGGTGCCCGGAGCTGCCACGGGGGCTGCCGGCGGGGGATCCCGAGGAGGAGGCCGCCGCAGCCGTGAACCCGCAGTCGCCCGATGCGGAGAGACTCAGAACTCAAACCTCAAACCACAAGGGGTCGGATCGCAGAAGGGAAGCCCGGAGACTGCTGTGCCTCACAACACAGCTTCCCAGCCCCTCTCGGACTGAAATGGGCCACCCTGGCCCCATGTGCTGGCGGCTCTGGTTTCCCAATTCTCAGAAGCTCTGCTTCTGGCTGGGGAAGACCCTCTACAGAAAACAGGCTACAGCAGCAGAGGGTCACAAATGACACAAAAGAGCATCTGCCCCATGGACATATTACTGTGATTGCTGCAGGCACACAGCTCCTGCCCCTAAAGGCAGGTACTGGCTGCCCTGTAGATCAGTCCCTTTGAAGACAGAACGTCATCATGGTTACAGAGGCCATTTCTGCAGTCAGAGTGACAGGAGAACTTCCTGGTTGTGCCACATACTTTTGGTGTGACCTTGAGCAATTACTAAAGCTCTCATCGCCAGAGGTTCGTCATCTATAAAATAAGAGAAAAAAATGCTTGTCTCTTAGGATGAGTAAGAGGATTAACAGAAATGATAAACGGAGAGCACTTTCTACAGTTCTTGGTGGTAAGCGCTCAAAAAACAATAGCTGTTGTTATTACAGGGAAATTGTTGTTATTGGGGGAAAAGCCTTACACCAATGATAATTAGGTATAAATTAGTGATTCATAAAGAGTAATAACAACTCAGGACACTAGTCCAGCTGATCTGTGCTTTGGCTTCTCAGCTGAAGGGCTACACAAAACAACAGCACTGAGGCAGAAAGTAGGGTAACCAACTTGTCCCAATTTGCCTTGCATTTTCCCAGTTTTAATACGACAAGTCTCATGTCCTGGGAAACTCCCTGGGTCCTGGCAAAGCCGGATGGTTGGTCACCCTAGAGGCCGAATGGAATTTGTTTGGGGAATGATTACAAGTAAAGCACCTCATGGAATGTTTGCTCCTAGACTGACCCACTGTGTCTTAAAGCCCAGACTTTTAGTGGAAGGGGCCTAATAAGGGATAATGGTCCTGGACCTCATTCTTCGTTAATGGCTTTAATTGGAGCCGGAGTTATCTGGCAAGGCAACTTCCACCCAGCCTGCTGGGCAAATCCCCTCCCCACTGGGCCCAGTCATCAGGCAGATTTGTGTGGGGAGGAGGCGACACGACTTTCCCTTGTTCTTCTCTGGGGAGAATCCATGCAGAATGTTCAGGGGACGCTGCCCACGTCTGCCCTCTGGGGCAGATCCTAGGATGAAGCTAGGTCCTGGGTAATGAACAGCAGTTGCAGCCCACCCTGGAGACCACATCTGCGGACGTTGTCCTCTGCAGCAGGGAGAAGCTGGAACTGAGACTTTGAGAGGGCAGCCGGCCTAGTGTATCCAGGCCAAGTGCTGCAGCTCCTGATCTCCAACGTGCTGTCAGACGTGTGGGGGTAGCATGCACGTCATGTTCAGATTTGTAGGGACCACAGATCAGCATCCCCGGGATCATTACGGTCCTTCCAACCTCCTCCCCTGAGCTCCAGAGGAAAAGAGGAAAAAGCGCTGATTGATATCAGTATTTGGGGGACATTCAGTATACATGTATTAATAGAAAGACATGGTTTAAAAATGGAAATACTTCATTTCAGTTTATTGATTTATATTGGGTTGGCCAAAAAGTTAGTTCGAGTTTTCTGGTAAGATGTTATGGAAACAATAGGAACCCAATCCCACATGAACCTACTATTTCTTTTTTTTTTTCCTTTTTATTCTTTTATTTTGAGGCCGTGCATGCGGCTTCCGGGATCTTAGTTCCCCGACCAGGGATCGAACCCAGGGCCTTGTCAGTGAGAGCATGGAGTCCTAAACACTGGTCTGCCAGGGAATTCCCACGAACATACTATTTCTATAGTGCCTATTGCATCACAATACGTAAGCATGCATTACAAGAAGACAAATGCTGTCTTTGGCGATATGCATGTATTCGTTTACTGTTGCTGCTGTAACAAATTACCATGAAACTTAGTGGCTTAAAACAATAGAAATTTATTATTTTGTAGTTCTGGATGTCAGAAGTCCAAGTGAGTTACCGGGGCTGCATAGCTTTCTGTAGGCTTGCGGAGAGAATCCATTTCCTGGACTTTTCCGGCTTTTAGAGGTTGCTGTGTTCCTTGACTCATGGCTCTCTTCACCTTGAACTCTGCCTCCACTGTCACATCTTCTCTGCCTTTGATGTGGACATTGTGGGAGCCATCACTGCCCATCACAATGAGGAATGCATCTGGGACAAAGGCTGAAGTGGCTGCCCCTCTCTTGGTAGGGGATGCGATGCTGCCTCTCTGCCCTTGACGGCTACTGCCACATGTGGGGACAGGGTGGTAACCCAGCATGACATTGCTGACCCTGCAGCATGCTGGCAACAAGGATGGGCCAAGGACAGAAGGAACATCTGCCTGGAATGGACCTGAGCATCACTCCTCCTTGGGCTATCCAGGCCTTGAGGGAAAAGATTGTGTCCATTTACATAAAAATATAATTTTTCTAGAAAAATTTCTGAGAGGCAAATTGGCAAGAGTAAAAAAAAAAACAAAAACGAGTAAGAAATAATCCTTACCTTGAAATATAGCCTTGTAAGACAGGTAGACACATAACAGGAAATGACAGCCAAGGGGATTGGTGTAATAATCTACACAGGTACACAGGGTGAAGGTTAATGTGCCCATATGATTCTATAAACAATGAATAATTTTTGTTTTTACATTTATTCAGCACCTGCTGTGTGCCAAGCCTGTGATGAGTCTGGGGATGTTTTTGTGAAGTAGGTCAGCAGGAACCTCCTACCTTCTCTCAAAGACAGTACAGTCAAGGCCATAAAAGGCAGCCAATTAGTGTAGAAGATGAGTAAAGGCTTTGCTCCCAAGGTGGTGGCTAAGTGTACAAAGATGGTACAAGAATTAGTCTGCCAGTCATCAAAGAAATTAAAATTAAAATAAGAATGGGGAACTATTTCACGTGCATCAGATTGGGCAAGTATGAAAAGGCCTGACAATACTAAGTACGGCTGAGGATGTAAGAACAAAAGAACTCACACATGCTGCTGGTGGGAATATTATATTGAAAATATCAACCTCACAGCCCATCAATCCTTCATCTAGGTATGTGCCCTAGGACAGCAGTTCTCAAAGTTTTCTCCCCAACACCCTTTCAGGGACCCATGAGGTCAAAGCTCATTTCATAATAACATTAAAATGTTACTTTACTCTTTCACTCTCATCTCATGAGAGTACAGTGGCCAAATTATATGTGATATCACATATCAAAAATAATAAATGATATGTGATATCCCAACAGATTGAATGCAGGAACACAAAGCCATTCTATTTATTGTTTTGGATACATACAGGTATAATTAAATTATAAAATATAAATGGCTAACATGGAATAATACTGACAATGCCAAGTGTTTCTAAGACTGTGGAGCAACCAGAACTCTTATACACTGCTAGAGGGGTGGCCAAATGGTCTAGCTGCTCTGGAACACTGCTCTGCAGTCTCTTCTAAACTTAAACATACACCTATCATGTGATCTAGCCATTCCACTCCTTGGTATTTATCCAAGAGAAGTGAATGTACTGATGGTCACACAAAGACCTGCACACAAATGTTTATAGCAGCACTATTCATAATGGCCACAAATTGGAAACAACCCAAAACTCCTTTAGCAGGTGAATCAATAAGCTAACTGTAGTATATCCATGCAATGGTATACGACACAGCAATAAAAGGGAATAAATTACTAACACAGGCAACAACTTAGATGAACCTCGAAAGCATAATAGTACTAAGTGAAGGAAGTCAGTCTCAAAACGTCACATACTATTTGATTCCATTTGTATGATATTTTTGAAAAGACAATATTATAGTCATAAAAGATCATGGTTGCCAGGGGTAGGGTGTCAGAGCAGTGTAGGTACAGAGGGATAGCAGGAGAGAGCTTTGGGAAATGATGAAACTATTCTATATTTTATATTCTGATGAATCTGTATGTGTGCTAAAATTAATGGAACTCTACACAAAAAGAAGTTAATTTTAATACTATCTTTTTACATTAAAATTTTATTTTTAAATAAACTTTTAGTTTTAGTTGTAAATTTACAGAAAATTGTAATGATAGTACAGAAGTTTGCATATATCCCATACCCAGTATTCCCTGTTAACATATTACATTAGTGTGGTACCTTTGTCACAATTAATGAACCAATATTTATATATTGTTATTATTTTTAAATCTATGTATTTTTATTCTTGGCTGTGTTGGGTCTTCTCTGCTGTGCGCGGGCTTTCTCTAGTTGCGGCGAGCGGGGGCTACTCTTCTTTGCGGTCGCGGGCTTCTCACTGCAGCGGCTTCTCTTGTTGTGGAGCACGGGTTCTAGAATGCAGGCTCAGTAGCTGTGGCGCATGCGCTTAGTTGCTCCGCGGCATGTGGGATCTTCCCGGATCAGGGATTGAACCCGTGGCCCCTGCGTTGGCAGGTGGATTCTTAACCACTGTACCACCGGAGAAGTCCCTATGTATTATTATTAAGTGACGTCCATACGTTATTCAGATTTCCTTACTTCTTACCTATGTCCTTTACTATTCCAGTATCCTATCTAGGACACCACATTGAATTTTGTTGTTATGTCGCCTTAGGCTCCTCTCACCTGTGACAGTTTCTCAAACTTTCCTTGTTTTCAGTGACCTTGACAAGATTGAGAAGTACTGGTCAGCTATTTTCTAGAATGTCCCTCTGTAGGGGTTTAGTGTGTTTCTCATAATTAGGCTGGGATTTAGGGTTTGGAGGAGGGAGACCACAGAGAAAGTGCCTTTCTCATTGCATCATATTAAGGGTACACACTGTCAACATCCTTCATCACTATTGATGTTAACTTTGATCACCTGGCTGAGGTCGTGTTTGTCAGGTTTCTCCACTGTGAAGTCACCCTTTTTCTCTCCTTCGCGTACTGCACACTTGGAAGGAAGGAAAATATTCATGGCTGAAAGAGTGTGCAGCCGTGCTCCACTGTCTTGAGGGATGAACATCTATATAAATTATCTGGAATTCTTTTGTGCAGGAGATTTCTCTCTCCTCCCCTTCCATTTATTTATTTAATCATTTATTTATATCAGTATGGATCAATGGCGATTTATACTGCGGTTATAATTCATTACATACTACATTTTTTTTTTCTCTCTAATTGTTCCAGCTTTTGCCGTTGGGAACTCTTTCAGTTGGTACCCATGTCCCTTTGACATACCCCTCACGGTTGCATGTGATGGTGTTTGGCACTTCCTTACTTTCTGGCACTATAAGATGCTCCAGGCTCATCTTGTATATTTCCTGCCCCTGCCCTAGAATCAGCCAGTTCTCTAGGAGCCCTGGTTCCTTTTATTGGGTAATGGTTTTAGAAAACAAGATCTGGGCATTGGATGTGCTTACTACTACTGGTGTGTCATGACTTCTAGGCTCTCTCAGCTGATAGAACAGGAAATACATGTATCTATACTAACTCATATAGGTACACATATCTATAAATATCTCTATATGTGTCCATATGTATCTATATTACACTAAACATGAGTTTATACTAATGTCTCCAATTCTAATTCAGAAGCACATGGATCATTCTAGTCTTCCTCCCTCACTTGTCTATAACCCCCTACCAGTGAGAAACCTGGCTCCCAACATCTGCTTTCCATTTACTTAATTGTTCAATTCCCCTATATCTATATAATGGTTTCAGAATTGTTCATATCCTATTGAGAAATAATTTTACCAACTAAAGTACAATGCTTCTGTACAGTTCCTTTTGCCTCTACTCTTACAGTCTCCCTTCATTTTCAAAGTCACTTAGATGAGCACTTTTTCCCCCCCACTCCAATCAGTGTGGTTATTTAACACATTTTATACAAATATTTCATACTTTCATTCTTTTGTCATAGTCTGCATTCCATCTTGGGATTTCCTGACTGCCTAAATGATTTTTATTTCATTTGCATACATTAAAGTTCACTCTTCGTGCTGTAAAGTTCTATAGACTCTGATAAATGAATAATGTCATTTATCCAGTATGGCTATAAGATCATTTGTTTATCATTCACCTACTGGAGGATCTTCTGGTGGCTTCCACTTTGGATGAAACATTCATGTGCAGGATTTTGTGTGGACTTAAGTTTCACATCAATTTGGTAAATATCTAGAGCTCAATTGCTGGATCTTGTAAAGTATCATCCTGAATTAAAATTTTTCAGGTTTTTAAAAATTTTAACATTTATTTTATTGACTTGTACAATTAATATGGAGTTTAACTCATATATTATATAATATACTTTTATATAAAAGGAATATATGAAATTACATTCTTTTTAAATAAGTCATGAAATTTATTTTGTTTTGGTTTGGGGTTTTGGGTTTTTTTTATTAATTTATTTTTTAAAAAGTTTGTATAGGGCTTCCCTGGTGGCGCAGTGGTTGAGAGTCTGCCTGCCGATGCAGGGGACACGGGTTCGTGCCCCGGTCCGGGAAGATCCCACATGCCGCGGAGCGGCTGGGCCCGTGAGCCGTGGCCACTGAACCTGCGCGTCCGGAGCCTGTGCTCCGCAGCGGGAGAGGCCACAACAGTGAGAGGCCCGCGTACCGCAAAAAAAAAAAAAAAAAAAAAGTTTGTATACAATTTTTAAAGGTTACTTTCCATTTACAGTTATTACAAAATATTGGCTATATTCCCATGTTGTACAATACATCCTTGAGCCTATCTTACACCCAATAGTTTGTACCTCCCACTCCCCACCCCTTTATCGCCCCACCCCCCTCTTCCCAATGATAATCACTAGTTTGTTCTCTATATCTGTGAGTCTGTTTCTTTTTTGTTATATTCACTAGTTTGTTGTATTTTTTAGATTCCACATATAAGTGATATCATACAGTATTTGTCTTTCCCTGTCTGACTTATTTCACTTAGCATAATGCCCCCCCAGGTCCCTCCATGTTGTTGCAAATGACAAAATTTTGTTCTTTTTTATGGCTGAGTAGTATTCCATTGTAAATATATACCAAATCTTCTTTATCCATTCATCTGCTGATGGACACTTAGGCTGCTTCCATAAGTTGGCAATTGTCAAATAATGCTGCTATGGACATTAAAGTGTATTTATCTTTTCAAATTAGTGCTTTTTTTTTTTTTTTGATATATACCCAGTAGTGAAATTGCTGGGCTATATACAGTTCTATTTTTAGGTTGTTTTGTTTTGTTTTGTTTTGTTGGATATGCCACACGGCTTGTAGGATCTTAGTTCCCCAACCAGGGATTGAACACAGGCCCCAACAGTGAAAGCACTGAGTCCTAACCACTGGACCACCAGGGAATTCCCTATTTTTAGTTTTTTGAGAAACCTCCATATTGTTTTTGTGGACATATATCTTCAATCCACTTGTATGTATACCTAAGAGTGGAATTATCAAAATGTTTTCCAAAGTGGTTGCACCATTTTGAATTTCAATCAGGAAGGAATAAGAGTAGCTATTTCTTTGCATCCTTACTAGCAATTGATATTTTCCTATTTATGGGTTTTAGACATTCTAATTGGTGTGTTGTAGTATCTCACTCTCATTGTTGATTTAATTTGAATGTCCCTAGTGACAAATGATCTTCAGTATCTTTTCATATGCTTATTTTCCATCTGTATATCTTCTTTAATGAAGTGTCTGTTCAGACCACTTGCTCATTTTTACCTGGGGTGTTTGTTTTTTATTGTTAAATTTTAAGAGTTTTTGTGTAATTTTTATATGTCTTTTATCAGGTAACTGATGTACAAACCACCATATGATAATTTTTAAAATAAAAATTAAAAAAACATTAAAAGCAATGAGAAGAAGGGAAGGGGCGGCATGGTCTCTGAAGCTGGTAATACTGATTCTGCTTCTGACTTTGCTTCTTTTCAGCAATGTAACCTCCTGGGGTCTCAGTTTCTCCATCCATCTTTGAGGATGATGGTAGGGACTAAATAAGTTGAGCTGTAAAAATTACTGGTGCTTATGAAATGTACAATAAATGGTAGTTTAAATAAATTTTCCTTACCCAGGATTACCAGGTTAGCAAGTAGAGGAACCAAAAAGCAAATCTAGAGACCTTTCAAAACCTGTGCCTTTCCCAACTGTCCCCACCAGAGGGCAGCATTAGAAGCCCAGCAGCCCTGGGCGCCAATTTTACCTCTGCTGCCTGCTAGCTGCGTGACACTGGAAAGGTGTGTTAATCTCTCTGAGCCGCAGTTTCCTCATCTGCAGAGTGAGGGTCAGATGAACCAATGTATTTTAAAAAGAATCTACCACTGTCTTTGAGATATAGTAAATGGTATATATTTCATTTATATATCTTTTTAAAAGACACCATATGGTATATTTGGAAGACAATGAATAAAAAGTCAGGAGTCCCAGGCTCTTGTCTTATCTTGCTGAGTGACCTTGGGCAAGTCTTGACCTCTCAGGACTTTGGAGTCTGCATATACATTAAAGCATTAGAATCACTGATGGGAGCGGGGGGGGGGGGGGGGGGGGAGGGGGGGAGGGGGGTTCTTTTAAAATACCAATAAAAATTATGAAATATATAGGGGGTAGACAACAAAATCAAGGTAGCAGATGCTACTCAAGAAGAAAGGAAATGAGATTGAAGAAGGACCCATAAATTGTTTCAATTGTATTTATAGTGCTTTCTTTCTTTCTTTCTTTCTTTTTTTTTTTTTTGCGGTACGCGGGCCTCTCACTGCTGTGGCCTCTCTCGCTGCGGAGCACAGGCTCCGGACGCGCAGGCTCAGTGGCCATGGCTCACGGGCCCAGCCGCTCCGCGGCATGTGGGATCTTCCCGGACGGGGGCACGAACCCGTGTCCCCTGCATCGGCAGGTGGACTCTCAACCACTGTGTTACCAGGGAAGCCCCAGTGCTTTATTTCTTAAAGAAAATCTGAAGTAAACATGTCAAAATATTTAGGTTTGATAATCTACATGGCAGAATATGATAGACATTATTCTATATATTTTTAAAAGGGAGAGAAGAGTTTGATGAAAAGGAGATTGAGGGTGGAGGTATTTGATAAGGATGTTCCAGGCACAAGGAAGTCAGTAGAGACATAAAGGTGATAAGCAGTATGGTGTTTTCTGAGATACTGTGGATACATCAAGTTCAAGAAGGGAGTGGCTGAGATAAGCAAGCAGTCCAGACAGAGTCAGGTCAAGGAGGGCCTTGTTTGCCAGGCTGGGCAGTACGACTTTATCTTGTCTATAGTGGGCATGGGGGAGGGTGGTGATATGTGATTTTGCATTTGGAAATCATTTATTTTTTCTTATTCATTCTTCATTGACCCATTAACTTCCAAATGTCATGTCAGTCATTGTCCTGGGCACTACAGGTGCAGTGTTGAAAAAGATGAGCTCAGTCCTTTTCATGATGGAGTAAGTCCTGGGAAAGCAGACACTGAAGCTATGAATTATCAAGTTAACCAATCATGATGCATTACTCCAGTAGAGTGTAGATGCTGGAGGCAAGCCCACCAGTTAGGGCTTCCTGCAAGAGTTTGGGCTGGGGGATATTTAGAGGGCCCGGATCTGGTAGGCAAGATGAAGAAGAAAGGATGACATTAAGGATGATTAGGAGTTGATGACTGGTTGGATGAGTCAGGAGAAGGGAGGTCAAATCATCACTGATGTCTTTAGCCAGAGTGCCTGGGGGATCAGTGGTGCCCCCCTCTGTGAAGGATAATATTGTCTTCTGTGTCCTTTCTATCTCCTGCATCCTCAAAATCTCCTCCTCAAAATTGTTTAGCATTTAGAGGTCCTTGTGTTTTCTATGGAACACAATGAAATATTAATATTTGTACTTTGAAAGTGAAATATATAATTTTGTGATTAGTCGAGCACCATTTTATATTCATTTCTAGCATAAGCAAATTATAACAGGCACTTTGAATTGAAGTAAAGATTCCAGGAGTAAAAGTTAAAATTAAAGAGTTAATTCATTAATTTTTATCTCCCTGAAGACTAGAAAATGACTGCCTTTATATGGCTTGAGCTTCAGAAAACATTGTTCCAGTTTGAGGATGCCAGGATTCTGTGGGAGCACAGTTAGAGGACCTCTAACTTTTACGATAATCAGGGCCCTTCCTGGTGGTGTTTCCAGAAAGTTGCATAAATATTCCAATTCTCTCCTTAATGGCGGAAGAAGAGGTGATGGGAGGGGCAAGGAATGATCCTGCCAATAGGGATTTTTGGTGCTAAAGCTGGCAGAGGGAGTATCAGTCTAATACCAAAGCTTCTCGTGACATCAGTATTGGGAGAGCTTTCAGAGTCAAGAGTTGAGTGGCAGTCAAAAGTTAGTGATGTGGAGATGGAGGCTCAAATGGACCTTCAAAATGAAGTGAAGAAAGACAAACAACCTAATTTTTTAAATGGGCAAAGGATTTGAATATATATTTCTCCAAAAAAGATAACTGAGAGGCCAATATACTCACATGAAAAGATGCTCAAGTTATTAATCATTAGGGAAACATAAATTACAATAAGATAACACTTCACACCCCCTAGGATGACTATAATCAAACAGATGGACAGTAGTAAATATTGACAAAGATATGGAGAAATGGAATCCTCATACCTTGCTGGTGAGATTGTGAGATGGTACAGCCACTCTAGAAAACATTTGGCAATTCCTCAAAATGTCAAACTTTATGACCCAGCAATTTCATTCCTAGAAAATTGAAAATATGGAAAATGCATGTCCACACAAAATCTTGTACACAAATGTTCATAGCAGCATTATTAAAAAAAAAAGTGGAAGCAACCAAAATGTTTCTCAGTTCATGAATGGATAAACAAAATGTGGTATTCCGCACAATGGAATGTATTTGGTCATAAAAAGGAATGAAGTCTTGGTACGTGACACAACATGCATAAACCTTAAAAATATTAAACTGAAGTTATAAGAGGGAAGTTTATAGTGATGCAAGCTTACCTTAGGAAACAAGAAAAATAAAGATCAGAGCAGAAATAAATGAAATAGAGACTAAAAAAACAATAGAAAAGATCAATGAAATTATGAGCTTGTTCTTTGAAAAGGTAAACAAAGTAAACCTTTAGCCAAACTCATCAAGAAAAAAAGAGAGAGGGCCCAAAACACTAAATCAGAAATGAAAAAGGAGAAGTTACAATCAACACCACAGAAATACAAAGGATCATAAGAGATTACTATGAACAGTATATGCCAATAACATGGAAAACCTATTAGAAATGGGCAAATTCCTAGAAGTGTACTATCTCCCCAGACTGAACCAGGAAGAAATAGAAAATATGAACAGACCAATTACCAGTAATGAAATTGAATCAATAATTTTAAAACTCCCAACAAACAAAAGTCCAGGACCAGATGGCTTCACAGCAGAATTCTACCAAACATTTAGAGAAGAGTTAACACCTATTTTCTCAAACTATTCCAAAAAATTGCAGAGGAAGAAATGCATCTGAACTCATTCTGAGGCCAGCATCACCCTGATACCACAACCAGGCAAAGGTATCACAAAAAAAGAGAAAATTATAGGCCAATATCACTGATGAACATAGATGCAAAAATCTCAACAAAATATTAGCAAACCAAACCCAACAACACATTAAAAGGATCATACACCATGATCAAGTGAGATTTAATCAAGGGATGCAAGGATGGTTCAATATCTGAAAGTCAATCAATGTGATACACCACATTAACAAACTGAAGAATAAAAAATGTATGATCATCTCAATAGATGCAGAAAATCTTTTGACAAAATTCAACAACCATTTATGATAAAAACTCCCCAGAAAGTGGGTATAGAGGGAACATACTTAACATAATAAAGCCCAAATATGATAAGCCCACAGCTAGCATCATACTCAACAGTGAAAAGCTGAAAGCATTCCCTCTAAAATCAGGAACAAGACAAGGATGCCCACTCTCACCACTTTGACTCAACATAGTGTTGGAAGTCCTATAGCCACAGCAATCTAATAAGAAAGAGAAATAAAAGGAAGCATTCTGGCCACTGTTAAGATCAGACTTGGGGTGGGGTGGGCAGTGGGGGATGTGGAGAGGAAGAAGGTGTTGAATCAGTGAGACTAGTCAGGAGACCATCATAGGAACCCAGGCATGACATGGTGGAGGTTTGCACCACTGTGCAGGGAATGGAGATGGTGGGAAGCTGTTAGATCTTGGGTACTTTTATTTGATTGTTTATTTTGTATTGAAATTTTTTTCCTCATGCATATATTGATTTACTGTCATTTTTGTTTTGCAAAATTTGGATAATATAGGCCTCTGGCTTTTCCCACTAATCAATAAATTGTGGAAACTCCACCAAATCACCTAGTATAAAATTAATTATTTTAGTGGCAGTGTGATACCCCATGATGTATGTACTGGAATGTATTCAACTATCAATAGTTGAATGTAAATCAACTATGAATGTTAAATGTAATCTGTATTAATAGGTATTTACTTCATTTCTACTATTTTTGCCTCTGAAAACAATGCTAGATTAAATATCCATATATACATATTATTATTTACAATTGCTTTCGCTTATATGGGATTGATTTCAAAGGAATGGTAGTGCTGGTTTCAATGGTACATGCAATTACAATATTATATTATGGAAAATTTCAGACATACACAAAATAGAGATAATAATATAACATAATGAACCTCTATGTACCCATCATCCTGCCTCAGCCATTATCAGAACATGAACAATCTTGTTTCATTTAAATGCCCTCCCCGCTCTCCTTCTCTCCACCCCCAACACACACTGGATTAATTTGAAGCATCAGGCTGTACTTTTAAGGTAGAGACAAGATTTCCTGACCCACAGGATGAGGCATGTAAGAGAAAAAGAGGAGTCAAAGATTGTTCCAAGATTGTTGGACTGGGCGTGGGGTGGGGGAGGTTTGGGGAGGAAGCATTTGGTTTTGGACAGGCGGAGTTTGGGAATGACTCGGCAGCTACACGATGTCTAGGGCGTCAGTAAAATAAATGGATCTGGAGTTTCAGAGAAAGCAAGTATCTGGAGATATAAATTTGGGAGCCACTGACATGTCCCATCCATAGGCCTGAATGATATCATCAGGAAATGAGGGTAGATAGAAAAAAGAAGACCGATCCCTGTGGCCCTCCGTGGTAGGCAGAATAATAGCCCCCAAAGATGTCCAAACCCCAGAGGCTGTGAATATGTTACCTTACATGGCAAAAGGGATTTTGTAGATGTGATTGAAGTTAAGGACCTTCACATGGAGAGACTATCCTAACTTATCCTGATGGGTGTAATCTAATCACGTTGTACGGTCAGGACGCTCAAGATGGCTGTTCTCTTGCTCTCTGTACATCCCCTGCTTGACCAGTGCCTGCTTCACCTACATCCTACTCACATGACTGACCTGCCTACAGCTATTTGATTGTTAATTGTTATTTTGATTGCCCCCGCCCCAGCTAGTTACTGTTCTAACTTATGGATCAGAATATCTCCACTATGATAGTTTATCAAGGGGGTGGTGAGGGGCATGCCCCTCTGACCGTTTCCTGGGTAACCGATGAACCAACCGGACGTCAATTCCCCCTATAACTGGCCATGTCTCCCCTTCCCCCTGGGAGTGAAGACTGCCGCCATGTCCTGCCCACTGTCTGCAGCACACGGTGGGGTGACCCTCCAGGACCTTGCTTCAGACGTGTAAGATGCCCCTGTCCATTAAAGCACTGATGTCTCTGCTGCTGACTCAGGGCTCATGGTGCAGCCCAAGACACATGGATCCTTAAACATGGAGAACCCTTCCCAACTGCGGTCAGAGGGATCTGTATTGATGCAACAAGGGGCAGCCATCGTTGCTGGCTTTGGGGAGTTGGGGGGCAAGAGTCAAGGAATGAGGACCGTCTTCAGGAGCTGGAAAAGGCGAGAAAATGGGTTCTCCCTGGAGCCTCCAGAACTGTCAGAGCCTGTCAGCCCCACTGACACCTTGATTTTAGACCCATTTTGGATTTTTGACCTCCAGAACCGTAAGATAAGAAATTTGCATTGTTCAAGCCACCATGTTGGCAGCGACTTGTTATAGTAGCCATGGAAAATGGCCACACCCTCCTACATGAAGTGGTGCAGGAGAAGAGGAAGCAGCTGAGGGGTCTGAGAAGCAGCCAGTAGGATAAGAGGAAACTAGGAAAGGTGGTACCCCGGAAACCAAGGAGGCAGCAGGAGCTTGGACCACAAGATCAGTCAGATAAGGATGAGGACAGAGATGCCACCATTGGACTTAAGAATGTGGTGGGTAATTCTTTGAAGAGGTTTCTGCAAAGGGGAATGAAGACATGGGATGAAATTTAAGAGATGTTTGTTGTCACTGTTGTTGTTTAAAATGGGAGAAGTAACAGTATGTTTGTAAGCTGGTAGGAGTGAGACAGAGAAAGTGAGAAATAAAGAGAGAGGGGAGACTAGACGGAGGGCTGTCCTTGCGTAGCAGGACAAGGTCTAGCGCGCAAGCAGAATCAGCTTTTCTGGAAAGAGAAGGTCAACAGGTGGGAAAGCAGTCTTGGATGTTGGGGGCAGCTGCCTGGCAATGGTGGAGGGAGTCTATGACCTTCTGTTTGCCTCGGTCTCCTCAGTGAGGTAGAAGATGGGGGTGGGTGGAAAGAGAAGACGTAGAATAATCCCCTAGGAGAATGGGAAACTGCATGGATGAGAGAAGCACAGTATAATTGCCAGGCAGCATTCAAGACCCACTTCAGGTTCAATTACTTTCAAAGGGAAATAAATGAAATGGAAAGTATAACTAAAAATAGATTTGCAAAGTGCAGGTTTCCCCTGAGGCTGGATATCTAATTCCCAGCCCACATTCACCTGATAGAGGCCATGGGCACTCGGTCTTAAATTCTCTCTTAGCAACTTTCTGGCCTCTCATCGTAGGGCCTCTAGGCTCTGTTATTAGCTGCCTCCCTGGGGCTAGTCTGATGAATATCCTGTTCAAGGTCAGATGAAACAAGTTTTTCTGTTTCCAGCTGCACCACACCCTTTGGCGACCTCCCACTGAGTTCTAGCTTCTGGTCTAGACAAGACCCTTCGTTTTTTTTTTTTTTTTTTGCTCATTTGCATAGCAGAGATTATTGACATCAGGCAGATCCCAGCGACAGCACAAACCCGTCTCAGCCCAGGTTCCCAGCCTCAGCCTGGGTCCAGTCTCCTCTGCCAGGTAGCAGCTTCCTTTTTCTTTTCCTTTTTCTGTGGAAAAGTGTATCTACAAAAGTCTCACATCTGAGTAACAGTGATACACCTCCTGTAGAAATGATACAGTGATCACCACGGGTGCTTCTTTCACAGACCTTGAGCAGTCAGGGGAAAAGGGAGCACAACCAAAGAGGGGATGGGGGAGGCAGTGCTGATTTAAAAAGTGAGGTCAAAGACAAACCTTTTCTAATCCAATTTGGTCACACTTTGGCTATCTATAGGACTGGGGAGGTGAGGCTATCAAGAAGAGAAAGACCTAGAACAGGTCCCTGTCAAATTGGGAAGATATTTTTAGATGCATATGGAAAGTCTGCACTTTCCATGGAAGCTTCCAGAATTCCCTGCTTTGGGCCTCTGCTCCATGGAGTGTCGGCTATTTGCTGTTTTATCTGGAGGAAAGCTCCTTTGCTACCTCTGTAATCCCATTCACCCATTCCTTCTGCCAGAAAGCCCTCCTACCCTAATCTCCAACGTTCAAAAATTTTTTTCAGGCATCAAGCCTCACTTCAAATTTTACTTCCTCTATTATCTTTGGTTTCTTCAGCTAGAAGTTTTCTTAAACTTCTTCATAAATTCTTAAAGCAATGTACCTCACCCCCCCCCCCTTTTTTTTTCATTATCACCCTGCTAAGGAGCCTTTTTTTACACATTTTCCCCCCTGGTAGCCCCGCTCCTGCAATGGAACTGTAATACTTCAGAGTAAGGGTGTCCAGGAGAAGGCTGGGATTCCAGGATTTTGAAGCCATGGTAATAAGGAGGATGCAATGCAAGTCACATGGCTAAAGAATTGGCATACCTGATTCCCCCACTGGTTTGACTGAGGTTCTGTCCACAGGATTCCAGTTTCTTTGATCCTTCTTTGACCAGAAGACCATTCACTGACAGACACCAGAACCCTGGCTCAGATGTTTGATGGAAGGCACAGAATTAGGAAAAACCCATAGACTATAGAAGGGCTCATTTTTAGAAAATCATGAAAATCTTAAATTTCAAATCAGATAAACAGTAGATAGATTACAAAACACTGTTCACACAACAAAAGTGCCTTAGAGCAGGGGTCCCCAACCCCTGGGTCGTGGACCGGTACCAGTCCGTGGCCTGTTAGGAACTGGGCCGCACAGCAGGAGGTGAGCAGCTGGCGAGTGAGCGAAGCTTCATCTGCTGCTCCCCATCGCTCGCGTTACCGCCTGAACAATCCCCCCCCCATCCCCTGTCCGTGGAAAAATTGTCTTCCGTGAAACAGGCCCCTGGTGCCAAAAAGGTTGGGGACCACTGCCTTAGAGTACGCCTTTGGACAGTAGTACAGTGAGGGGCAATGAAAATAGGACTTGACCTAACAAAAAAATATACACAAATTGTGGCAAACATGCATTATACTATGCATGGTACACTAACATAACATCGATCTGAACATACAATATCAAAAAATCACTTAACAACACATTTACTGTTTATTTTTAAAAGTATAAAATAGTACAGGTTAATTGTAGATATCTAGAATATACGTATAACCTCCCTAAATTAAAAATCACATAAACTCACCATGCGAAAATTATCATTGTTAATAACAGTCTATGTCCTCCCAATCTTTTAAAAATGCATACTTGTCCCTTTCCAAGATTGAGATAATACAACACGTATTGTTCTTTAATCCATTGATTTACACTTAAAAAAACAGGATAACCATTTCCCAGTACCATTACGTATCTATCGACACCACACTTTTTCAGGTGTGGTATTCCAGCCTATGGATGGACCATGAATTATTATTTAATCTCCTGTTAATGTGCCCAGTTTTATTTTTTGCAAGTATAACCAGTGGGCAGTGAGAAATCTGTGCTCACACTCGTGGTTATTAGGACAAATTCCTAAAAGTGAAATTGCTGATTCAAAGTGTATAAAACATGTAAAGACTTAAGAGACAGGGTCGGGAGGCATTAGAGCAGCTTCCATGAGACATGGCTCATTGAAAAGAACATTTTCTGTTCACCTATATATATGGAATATATAATTCAGCCACACCCCAAATTTTCCTCACTCTGTCCTAGTCAGTCCGCACTCACCACTGGTCTGCTTCCCATCACTACAGATGAGATTTCTCTTTTCTAGGGCTTCGTATAAATAGAACCATACAGTATGCACTTTTTTGTGTGTTTGATATCTTTCCTCAGCCTGTTTCTGATTCATCCACATCAGTGAGTGTGTCAACACATACTTTTATTATTGAGAAGGATTTCATTTTATGGATAATAAAAATTGTTATTCAAACACCTACTGAGGAACATTTGAGTTATTTCCAGTTTAGGAGTATTATGAATAAAACTGTCATGAACATGCATGTGCTAGTCTTTGAGGGAACATATTCTTCCATTTCTCTTGGGACGATACCTTAGCACTAGAACTGTTGGACTAAAAAATATGTATATATTGGGGCTTCCCTGGTGGTGCAGTGGTTGAGAGTCCACCTGCCGATGCAGGGGACATGGGTTCGTGCCCCAGTCCGGGAAGATCCCACATGCCGCGGAGCGGCTGGGCCCGTGAGCCATGGCCGCTGAGCCTGCGCATCCGGAGCCTGTGCTCGGCAACGGGAGAGGCCACAACAGTGAGAGGCCCGCATACAGCAAAAAAAAAAAAGAGTATATATTTAACTTTATAGAGAATTGACACAGTTTTCCAAAGTGGGTGTACCATTTTACATTCCTGCTGGCAAACTATAGGAGTTTCAGTTATTCTATATCTTACCAACATTTGATATTGTGAATTTTATTTTAGCCTTTCTGGTAGATGGTAGTGGAATCCCATGATTTTTATTTTCATTTCCCTGATGATTAATGATACTGAACACCTTATTATGTGTTAATTGGCCATACACAGCATCTTCTACAAAGTGCCTATTTAAATCTTTTGCCAATTTTAAAGTGGGTCATTTGTTTTATTATTGAATTTAAAATTCTTGATAAAAATTCTTTGCCAGATATATAGGTATCAAATATTATCTTCTATATGTGTCTTGCCTTTGCATTTTCGAACAGCATTGTTTGAATTGCAGAAGGTTGAATTTTGATGATTTGTTTAATCAATTTTTCCTATCAGGGTTTGTGATTTTTATGTACTACCAAAGAAACCTTTATCTACCCCAAGTTTACAAAGATATTTCTCTATGTTTTCTTCTAGACTTTTACAGTTTTAGCTTTTATGTTTAAGTCTGTGGTCCATTCTGAGTTAATTTTTTGTATGGTGTGAAATGTTATTTTTCACTGTATGGATATCCAGTTCTAATAATATTTGTTGAAGACTACACTTTCCTCATTTAATTACCTTAGCTCCTTCATGAAAAATCAATTGAATGTGTGGGTCTATTTCTACTCCCTGATGTACATGGTTATCCTCATGCTCATACCACACTGTTGTGACTACCCTTACTACTTAGTGACCTTGAAGTTTGGCTTCACTAATAAAGTGTTGCCCTTCTGGGGTCTCTACTGAATGCCCTGGGTGATCAATGATGACTCTTCAGTATGACTGATTGGAATTCAAGCCACTCTCAGCCCAGTGTGAGCTCTGGGAACTCTTCAGCTCACAGCTACCCTGTCACTCTTTGTCCAGACTAATGGAGTTTCACCTTACAATTCCATGTCTTAGAATTCACTGAAGATATTCACAGCCTTACAGACTCAGTGCTTTTTAGTTCTTAACCTCTCAAAGGGATCCCTTAGCAGATTTCAGATCTTTTTATGCCTAGACCCCTCTATTCTGGAACTCTACCTCATACTTTATAGCCATGTCAGCCTCCTTATCTTCTGATCTCTATCCCTCAATTCAACAATACTGCAGTGCTCTGCTTGAGAACTGTCTGTGCTCTGTGGTCCAGAATATTTCTCCTGGCAGAAATCAGAAGTGATTGTAGGACTTAAATTGTTTATTATCCTCTCTCAGGGATCACAGTCCTTCACTATCTGTTGTCCAGTGTCTGAAAACAGTTGTTTCTTAAAATTTGCCCAGTTTCCTAGTTGTTTAAGGCAGAAAGGTAACACTGTTATGGTGTTAAGTCCATGAGATGGAAATTCTTCATTAAACATTAAGATTCTCATGTTCACATAGTTGAGAAGAGTATAGTACTCACTGGCCACTCATTTTTGTAGCATTAAAAACAATGTACCTTTACTGAAATTGTCAATAATATAATTAGTAACTAATAGTAGTAGTTAAATATTGAATAAATATGACCATCTACTCGCTCTATTATTTCACAATGCAGCACTCACAAGTTGCAAAATGTATTTTCTTATTGATTATTCGCATCAGCTACTTCTATTTAATTAATTTCCAAGTATTTTACTTTTTTCCTAGGTTCTATATTTATTTGGTACATATTCCATAATTTTTACTTCTTAAAACTTGTAAAACTTTGGTTAAGAAAATTTAAAATTTCAGACATACACAAAATAGAGATAATAATACAACATAACGAACCTCCCTGTACCCATCATCCTGCCTCAGCAATTCTCAGAACATGAGCAATCTTGTTTCACTTAAATGCCCCTTCCCCTCTCCTCTCCACCCCCAACACACACTGGATTACTTTGAAGCCATCTGGATATATTTTTGGCTTTCAGAAATTTTAATATGTATTTGACGTTTGTTTGTTTTTTAAATCCTGCTCAGAGTTTGATCTTCTTGTGTCTGTAAGTTGATTCTTTCTCTTAACCAAATTTGGAGGGTTTTCAGCCATTATTTATTCAAATCTTTTTTCTGCCCCATTCTCTCTTGTCCTTCTGGGACTCTAATCATACATGTGTTGACCACTTGATATTGTCCCAAGGTCAATTTAAAAAAATTTTTCCGTGTTCTTCAGATTGGATAATTTCTATTGATTCATCTTTCACTACCCTTTCTTCTATCATCACCAATCTGCTACTAAGTCTAACCAAACAGTCAATTTTATAAATTTCAGATATTGCCAATTTTCAGTTCTAGAATGTCCATTTGGTTCTTGTTTATAGTTTCCATTTCTCTTCTGAGCTTCTCTATCTATTCAGTTACAATGATTATCTTTTCCTTTAAGTCCTTGAACACATTTAAAAATATATGCTTTAAAGTCCTTGTCTACTAATTCTAAAACCTATGTCATCTCATGGTCTGTTTCTACTGGCTGTATTTTTTTGACTATTTTTTTCACACATTCCTGTTACTTCACATATCTAGTAGTTGTTTTATTATATACTGGACACTGTGGATGAGACATTGTAGAGACTGGATTCTGCTATCTTTCTCTGAAGTGTGTTGACATTTGTTCTAGCAGGCAGTGAATTGTGGAGGCTTGGTTTTACATTTATTTAGGTCTGTGAGAAACCCAAGATGGTTTACCAAGCCTCTCTATTTTGACAGAATTCAGACGACACCAAACTCTTTCTCCTCTTTGGTGTGTAGTAGTTCAAACCTCTGTTCAGTTCTTTCAGACTTTCAACTTTTGCTTTCTACTGGTTCCTTGGATTCTCCCCTGCATATGTGAAGCTCAGGGGTCAGGCAAGGATTTGAAGGGATTTATATGCAGATCTGGGGGATCCTTGCTGTTGTGGCTCCTTTCTTTATGTGATCTACTCTCTCAGTTTCCAGACACTCTGGCAGCTCTGTACATCATCCTCTGATACCCCAGGCCAATAAGATCAAGAATTTCTATTGAATTATAGTTAACCTGAGCCACACAAACTCAGGGGGTGGGGTGCTCTTAGGGAAAATCATATAATGTGAATCTCACACAATATGCTTTTCTTTTTTCCATTAGTCAAGTTCCTTCCAGTTTCTGCTTTCCTTTGGCCATTTTCCCATGTCTTCAAATTATATATGTCATTTGTCCCTCTTGAGGGATTAGGCTGACACAAGGTATTTCACCTTAATGGGAATTAGAGCCACTCCTTGCCTTCTTTTTATAAAAGAAAACATGATTATAAAATTAATGCTTAATCATTGAAGAAAAGTTGGAGGATCCTGAAAAACATAAAGAACAAAATGAAGTAATCCTAACTGTCTGGAACTAGCCATTGGAAACATTTCGTTGAACATCCTTCCAGTCTTTTTGCTATCTATCTATCTCTCTATCTATCTGTCTATCACATTCATCTCCCTTATCTTCCGGCAACAGTGTTTCTTGATTTTCTTTCTCTTTTCTCTAGCCATTTTTTCTTCGTGGTTTTCTTTTTCTCTATCCATTCTTAAGACACTGTCTGTATCTTATTAGTATTGATGTTTACAGATACTGTAAAGTATTTCAGTATCTTTAGTCCTTAGAAAACTATAAGCATTCAATGAATGGGTGCAGAATGACCAAACTTTCCTAGGAAAGGTAGAGATTTTCTTTAACCTACAACTATGAATTCTGTGGTAACAACTATAGCTATTCAAAAATATTTGGTTGTCTCTTTTTAGCACATGGTAGGATTGTACTTCTCTGTTGAATTCAGATAGGACCACGTGACTTGCTTCGGGCAATACAATGTGAACAGATGTGTGGCAGAACCTTTCAGGACCAATGCACACTTTGCCAGTTTCTTTCCCTCTGCTGGGGTGATTAGCAACGTTCCATTTAAAGGCTCCTCCATCAGGCTGGGTCCTGGGTCAAGTATGATGGTAATAGAGAGCACAGCCCCCACTTACCCTCAATGGATAAGGAACACAGCATGAAGTAAAGCTTTCTATTTTGCACCAAGGGGTTGGTAAAATATGCCTGAGGGCTGGCTGTGTTTGTAAATAAAGTTTTATTGGGACACAGCCACAGCCATTCATTCATGTAATGGCTGTATTCATGCTATGAAGACAGAGTTGAGTAGTTGTTACAGAGACCTTATGGCCCACAGCCTAAAATATTTAGTATCTGGTCTTTTAAGAAAAGTTTGCTGATTCTTCTTTTAAGCTGCTGCAATTTTGGACTTGTTGTCACTGCAGCATAATCCAGGCAATCCTAACTGATACACATTCTAAATATCCAAATGAGTATCAGAAACAGGATGGAGAGAGAAGAAGGCCACAGCAAAGCCAGATACAGTGACCCTAGAAGACTAGAGTAGCTAAATCTGCTCGTCTTAACCTTTTAAAACTCATCATGTTCCTTTTTCATATATTTTAAAACACATTCTTCTTCTTTTTCGATTGAAGTATAGTTGATTTACAAGATTGTGTTAGTTTCAGGTGTGCAGCATAGTGATTCAGTATTTTTGCAGATTATCTTCCCTTATAGCTTATTACAAGATAATGGGTATAACTCCTTGTGCTATACAGTAGGTCCTTGTTGCTTGTTTATTTTATATATAGTAGTTTGTATCTATTAATCCCATACCCTTAATTGATCCCTCCCCTCTTTGGCAACCACAAGTTTATTTTCTATGTCTGTGAGTGTGATTCTGTTTTGTATATACAGTCATTTGTATTATTTTTTAGATTCCACATATAAGTGATATCATATAGTATTTGTCTTCGTCTGTCTGACATTTAACTAAGCATAATATTCCCTAGGTCCATCCACATTGCTGCAGATGGCATTATTTCATTCCTTTTTACGGCTGGTAATATTCCATTGTATATACATGTCACTTCTTAATCCATTCATCTGTTGATGGGCACTTGGATTGTCTCCATGCCTCCATTGTCTCCATGTCATGTAAATAGTGCTGTTCTGAACATTGTGGTGCATGTATCTTTTTGAATTAGTATTCTCATTTTTTCTGGATGTATACCCATGAGGGGAATTGCTGGATCATATGGTAGTTTTACTTTTAGCTATTTAAGGAACCTCCATACTGTTCTCCATAGTGGCTGCACAAATTATATTCCCACCAACAGTGCAAGAGGGTTCCCTTTTCTCCACACCCTCTCCAACACTGGTTAGTTGTAGATTTTTTGATGACAGTCATTTTGACAGGTGTGAGGTGACATCTCATTGTGGTTTTGATTTGCATTTCTCTAATAATTAGCGATGTTGAGCATCTTTTCACGTGCCTGTTAGCCATCTGTATGTCTTCTTTGGAAAAATGTCTATTCAGGTCTTCTGCCTATTTTTAAAAACACATCATTCATAATGTTTACAATGTAAATCATTGGTTCTTTACTAAGTTTCTAACAAATTGAAACTATAGTAATTTCTGAAGAAAGTTTTGTTTTCATCTTAAAAGAGGCACTTTTGGTTTGAACTTGTTTGGTTTTGATTTGTTTTGACTTTATCAGGGTGAACAGTAACTCTCCTTTCAGGTGGAGAACAGCACACAGTGAATTACTTTCAACATCAGTTTATTCTCTGCTTTGTAATCAATGACATCCTTCCTCCCAGATACTGTTAATTACCTCCAGCCCCTGTGAAGGATGGTGGCTCTATAGGACCTACAGCATCACTACAGACAGGAAAAACTTGAGGGTAGAAGCCAGAAGGGTTCTGTCTGGGGCTCCAATAGAAATGTAGTTCTCTCATCCAGAGTCCAAAGGGGAGGCTGCAGGCAGCCCTGTCACTGAAACAGGAGGATGAAAGGACTGACGGTCAGAAGGACATAACCTCAGGGTGAGGGTTTTGAGAAAGGAAGGGTCTTCAGACTAAAAGGGGCAGATGGCAGGGAGTGTCTGGAAGGGTTTGCTCAGTGCTTTATACCTGAGCCAAGCTACCTGAACAAGGAGAGACTATTCTTCTTCTTTTTTTAATTTTTAAAATGTTTTGGTCACACTGCGCAGCACTTGGAGATCTTAGTTCCCTGACCAGGGATCGAACCTGTGCCCCCTGCAGTGGAAGCATGCAGCCCTAACCACTGGATCACCAGGAAATTCCCCATGGAGAGGTTATTCTTATGAGAACGCTCCATGATCGCAGTACACTTGCCTTAGGAAACTAAGGCTTAGAAATGGTTGTTTGCCCATAGCCATGCAGGTAAGTGGTGGGAGGACTCTCAGACTCAAGCTGGCTGACTCTGGAGTCTGCACTTGAACCCCTTTATTATCTGGCTCTCTAAAGAGTGACTTAGCCTCTGTAGGCAGGTAAGATCAAGAGGCCAGGAAGAGGCCAGGGTTTCCAGGAACAAGGAAGCTGGGTGAGCTTCATTGGCCTTGAATAAAATGATGACATTTCTCTCTTCCCCTCTTCCTCTTCCTCAGAGTGCCTTAGTTTCCTCATCTGTACAATGGGTACCTATCTTATAGGGCTGTCAGGTTTAAATGATAGAAAGCAAGTCATGCCCCTAGCAGAGTATCTAGTGCTCAACAGACACAGGCCATTGTTATACGGAATCTCGATGCATTAGTTAAATTCTATGGCAACAGAGCCCCCCCACCAACACCCTGCTTCCCAGACCTCAGTCGGCCACCTGCTCTTCTCCCCACAGCCCCTTTTTATAGGATTTACCATCTGATACCCTATAGGGAAGAGTGCCTTTGAACTTGTGTGTTGACCAGCGGAGAAGATGGAAGAGCTATGGAACCTAAAGAAACTAGTGGCAACCAGGGTCTCAGGGCCTTCTGACTTGGAAATCCTCCCTTTTCAGCCTTGGTTGGTGGACAGGGGCAAAGTGAACCCACCAGATCCAATGGGAGCCTCCCTTAGGGGGCAAAGGGAGAATGGAGAGCGTTCAAAGCCCAGCTCTGCCGCTGACCTGGGCTTGGAACATGGTGGGGCTCAAGATGGATTTGCTTCCCCCTTCTCTTGGTGGTGCCCCAGAAGCCACGTGAGAAAATGCCAAGTCCCCAGTAACAACACTCATCTTTCTCCCCGCTTCTCTGCTCCCGCCCCTCGAGAAAGTTTTCGCCTACCTGCCGCGTTCTTCATTAGAGTTCACCTGGGGCTTCTCCCGACCCAGACACCGCAGCCATTCCTGAACCACCTAGGGCGAGAGTCTCACCAAAGCCAGCTTGGGGCCCCCTACCAGATGCAGAGCCGGTAATGGGGCCAACCTAGGGGCAGGCGGCGGCTGCGGATCTGCAGGCAGGGCCGAGAGCTGCCTGATCCGCAGAAACTTGGGGGTGGGGACCGACATCAAAGGCTCGGCGCCGGGAGCGCGGGGGTAGCGGCGCAGGTCGGGGGCCGAGGGGCCCACGCCCCGCCGACCCGCACGTTTCTGGTTCTTTCCGGATAAGAGAAAATCCCTCTGTTGAGGATGGCGATCGCCTTCCTCTTCCTGGAGTGCCGAGGTCCTTACACACTCTGCTTTCGGAGGAGGCTGCGGGGCGTCCGGGGGGCGGCAGGGGCCGGCCCCCCCACGTTGCTGCTCGGCATCCGGTACCGATTGCTCAAAACTCTCCGAACGCAAAAAGGGCTTGTAAGGAGATCAATAATGACGGCTTCGTGACAGCTGTGATTCAGGGATGCAGATCTCCGCGGAGATGCTGACAGAGATTCCCCGCGGCGGCGGAGGCGCAAAGGCTTCTCGGCGGAGGCGCAAAGGCTTCTCGGAGGAGGCGCGGGGCTCTGAGGAGGGTGGAGGTTCTCAGGCCCTGGACCAGAGCTCTGGGGCTGCACAGAGGGGCTGATGTTTGCCCTTGGCAGGGTCGGAGGCCTGCCGGCCTCAGCAGGCGGGGCGCAGCTGGACTCCCCGGGCAGACCTGTGACCTCCGCGGGGGCTCCTTCCTTCTCTCGAGAGGGGGCGGGAGAGGCTGGGCGTTCCAAGGGGGAGCTTGGGATGCTGAGGCAAATTATGGGAAGGAGGCTCCAGACACTTCCAGAGCCGACTTCCCGAAAATAGGCCACTGTGAAAAGCATCACCTGGTAACTTGTTAAGAAAATAAACCTTGGGCTTCCCTGGTGGCGCAGTGGTTGAGAGTCCGCCTGCGATGCAGAGGACACGGGTTCGTGCCGCGGTCCGGGAAGATCCCACATGCCGCGGAGCGGCTGGGCCCGTGAGCCATGGCCGCTGACCCTGCGCATCCGGAGCCTGTGCTCCGCAACGGGAGAGGCCACAACAGTGAGAGGCCCGTGTACCGCAAAAAAAAAAAAAAACAAAACAACCAAGATAAACCTTCTGAATCAAATTGACCCAGCAATCAACTGTTCCAGCAGGCCCTCCTGCAGGTGATTCTGACGCCGGCTCAAGTTCAAGAACCACTGGTACAAAGGAAGGGTACTGGCCTCAGGGCTGGGAAACTGGGCCCCTCGGTTTTCCCATGGGTAAAAGGAAGGATTGGACCAGATCAGGGGACGCTGGTGGGTGGAGCCAGGCAGGTCGTACAGAGTGAGGTGGATCGGGTAGGTAACGTCTCTGTGCCCTGTGCCAGCCAGGGGTTGTCTGGCCTGAACCGGGGACAGGTTGTTGCCATATTATGTGGTTTTGCAAGAGAAGCTGGAAACCTGGATTTTTAAGATGTGAAACCTCTTGTTTTTGTTTAAATGTTGGCAACTAATTAGACATTTTCAAAACATTGTTTGGGTCTTCACTGCAGGCCAAGCAAAACACACATCTGCCACCTGGATTTGCCCTGTGGGTCCCAGTTTATTCTTCAGATTCCAGGATCTCATCTTATCCTGAAATACCTGTGAGATTGACATAAATGTGGCCACTGCCCTGGGACAGAAGAGAAGGGCTTCCTGAACTTCTAAGAAAATATTATTAGGAGAGACAGTTGTTTGAACACGTCATAGTATCACAAAAATATCATTGTTCCTTTAACTCCCTCCTTGCTGTTCTCCATCATCCTCTTAATCAGGGAACTTCATTGTTCTCATTATAATTTAGATCTAAAATAATGCTGACCCGCAGACACGTTAAGCAACTTGCCCAAATTTATCTGCCAGCATCAGACAACTTCCTCATCAAGACCCACTCTAAAAACACCCAGCGTTTATCAAGTGTTTTGCCTATGTGCCAGATATTGTTTGTAAGTTCTTCACAGGTATTAACTCTTTTAATCCTACAACAACCCTATGAGGACCATTCTTGTCTCCCATTTTACAGGTGAGGCAACGGAGGCCCAGAGAGGTTGAGTGACTTACCCAAGGTTGCCCAGCTTGTACGCAGTAAGTGGCAAAGCTGGGATTTGAACCCAGGCTGCCCGGCTGGCTCCAGAGCCCACCACACCTTACTGCCTTCTCTGCTATCAGTGATAAGCCTCCTCCTGTCCCACCAGGATGGGGTCCCTAGGAATGTGGCAGCTCAGAAGGCCATAAAGAGCCTGTGCTGATGGAGCCCAGCAAGCCTAGCGCACGCAGAGCTCTGACCCAACCAGGTCAGCCCCTCTTCGACGTAGCCGCTAATGTAGCCAGTCAGGCTTAAGGTGTCATGGAGTTTGACAGTTTTAACAAAGGAGGTGTCATCCAGAGAAGATGAAAGAGCAGAGCTATTTATTTGAGGATTAGAGCCTTAAGAAGTGTCTGTAACTCTGCAGGCTGCATTTCTGCATCTCACCCTCCTTGTTCCTGACAGTGTTCTCAGGCTTTGGAGGTAAGAATGCCCTGTAATCTAGGCTTTCTAGGCAGAGGAACTGTTTCCCTACCACATAGCACTTGCTCTTAAGGGCTCCAGATGGAAAGAGCACTGAAAAAGGAGTCAGGAGGCCTGGGTCCTAAGCCCTCGCCTTATAAATAATTGGCTGGGAGACCCGGGGAAACTAATTTTACCTTCCTGGGTTCCGGCTGGTTCCTCCCCTGTGTAGCCCTCACCACATGTAGCTAAATTAAAAATTCAGTTTCTCACCTGTACTCTCTAACGATGCTCAGTAGCCAAGTGTGGCAGGTGACTGTCATAATGGACGGTGCAGATGTAGGACTTCTCTGTTATTGTAGGAAGTTCTGTTAGGAGGTGCTGCTGGTGATTGAATTAGCTAATCCTAAAGCCCTTTCAACACTTAAATCCTATGTTTTGTTTGTTTCTGATACGTGAGAGGTCACTACTCATATCTGCTAGACTTTCCCTGGGGATGGCTGATCTCTGCCTGTGAAATGGGGTGCAGTGAGCTTTCAGCTGGTAATTTCACCTTGTGGCCAAGAGCAGCTACTAGAGAGACATCCGGTCAGAATCAGCAATGCAGCTTTAGACCGTGAAGGGTGCTGCTCTTTGAATCCTACTGGCCCATAAAGGAAGTGAACATTGGATCTAATTGTTTGGGGTAAAAGTATGAATGATATTAGCAGCACTATTCACAATAGCCCAGACGTGGAAACAACCTAAGCGTCCATCAACAGATGACTGGATAAAGATGTGGTACATAGATACAATGGAATGCCACTCAGCCATAAAAAAAAAAAGAATGAAATAATGCCATTTGCAGCAACGTGGATGGACCTAGAGATGATCACACTAAGTGAAGTAAGTCAGAAGGAGAAAGACAAATACCATATGATATCACTTATATATGGAATTGAAAATATGACACAAATGAACTTATCTACAAAACAAAAACAGACTCACAGACATAGAGAACAGACTTGTGGTTGCCAAGGAGTCGGGGCGATGAGGGAAGGATGGACTGGGAGTTTGCAGATGCAAACTGTTATAGAGAGAATGGGTAAGCAACAAGGTCCTACTGTATAGCACAGGGAAATATATTCAATATCCTATAAGAAACCATCATGGAAAAGAATATGAAAAAGTATATATATATAAAACTGAATCACTTCGCTGTACAGCAGAAATTACCACAACATTGTAAATCAACTATACTTCAACAAAATAAAAAAAAATTTTCTTAAGTAAGAATGATATTGTGCCAACTAGATGTTGGGATGAAAACATTGAAGGGATTTCATCAAATAAGAGTAAAAGCTAACATTTACCTAGCATTTAGCATATGCCAAGCATTGTCCTAAGCACTGAACATGTTTTAACCCATTATAACCCATGTTTTAACCCTCATAGCAATGCCATGCAGTGGGTACCACTATTACCCCATTTTACAGAAGAGCAAGTTGAGGTACAGAGAGGTTCAGCAGTGCCCACTGTCAAGTGACTAGTAACTGCTGGAGCAGGGATTAGGGCTGCCAGGTAAAATACAGCACTGAGATTCAATTTTTATTGGATGTCCTGTATTTTTATTGGCTAAATTGGCAACCCTAGCTGAGATACAAGTCTAGGCATTTTGCCTCCAGAGTCTGTACTCTGCCTCTATTTGTTGCCTCTTAAAAGAGGAAGGTAATTTGGGATGCTATATTCTAAGACACAAGGAAGCACCTCCTTGGAACTCTGCAGCTCTCCTCAATGCCATCCCAAGTCCCCATACTCAAATGCATGGACATCAACCAGAGCACAAAGAATCTGGGAGTCCACACTCCAATACAAACTGACCAATTACAGATGCCCCGTAACAGGATCCAGCTTTTCTGGCCTAAAGCGTGAACCCAGCTTCACACCTGGACAAGTAGGCTCCATTATTCCCAGAATTCCAGGAACCCGCCCACCGCATGAACATGGAGGCCCCCTCAACACTTTTGCTCTAACACAAGGCACAAAATTCAAGCCACAACATGAGAATATCTGGGGCTTATATTCTAAAGTTTTCGTGAGCCAGCTCCAGATCTGCTAGCATTGAATCTCCAGAGGTGGACCAAGGGCATCTGTATTTTTAATAAGTTCCTCAAGTAGTTCTGTTCGGTTCCCGGGTTTGATGACCCCAGTTCAGAGGTGCTGCTGGACCCGCTGCCCCCTCTCAGGACTTTTCCCTACATCACATGCCACAACCCCACCTCCCAGTACTGCTGCCTACCTCGTTATCCTGAATCCTTTCAAGTCTTTTCCTCCCTTATCTATTTCCTCCACTCATCTCTTGCCTTTTCCTCCCTACTCCAGAGCTGAATCCTCCCAGGCTTTCTCTCCTAGCATTGTTCCGGTTCCTATGCCGTCAAGTTTCTGGTCAATCACTCTATCAATATTCTCATGACCCATTGGTGTACCACCTCCACCGTCACAGCATCTCTCTAGGTTAGATTTGTGGATGAGACCTCAGGGGGGGAGAAAAAAATCTCTATTTTACAGATGGAGGAAAAAGAAAAAAAAAAAAGGTTTCAAGAGATGAAGTAACCCTCCCAAGATGCAGAGAGAGCTTGAAAGGAATCTCTCTGGAAAATCTGGTCTCTGGAAAATCTGCGTATGCCAAGACCCAGGCATATGCACATAAGATGTCTTGTATTTACAGGGACAAAGGCTGCAGTTCCAAGCTAGATGTGACCTCAAACAAAAGCTATTTGGTACATTTTTACCCCTGCTCCAGGGATGGTTTTGACAATTGGAAATCTGTTTGTAAGTGGTCAGCCCAAATCAACTGGCTACAGCCTAGGAATTCTTGGAGTCTCTAGAATGTGAGATAAGTAGGTCTGTCAACCATTTAATTAAGTCTGTGTACTTTGCAGAAACTAGGACTCATTAGCACTGATCTGCACTGACAGGGGAGTTTGACAGGTGGGCGGTGGGCTGGGGAAGCTGGGTGTCCTTTATAGCTGTCAGCTCAGCAGACAAGCACCCTTATTTTTCTTTAAAAGCCTGCCCTCAAGTTGCCATCTATTAGTAATTCAGTCTAATTTGGCAAAAACTTTTTGAGTCTCTGCTGTATCCCCAGCACTTTTAGGTGCCGTAGTGTCTGAGAAAAGGTGTATGTGTCATCTCGTTAGAGAGACAAGACAGTAAGAGATGAAGCAGATAAGGCGTATGCGCCCTGCCGGTGTCCAAACCAGTGAGAGTGACTCTAAGTGCCGAAGGCCCTTAAGAACCCTTCAATGTATTCACAAAGCAAGCCTTGAGGACCTAGTATGTGTTGAACACAGCCTGAGTGCTGAAGAAGTGGATGGAATAAATAGGACATGGTCCCTGCCCTCTGGGAGCTAGAGACTATTACTGGAGGTGAAAGGTACCTCGGGACCTTTGGATACAGGGAACTTTGACTGCAGCTGATAGAGTGTTAAGTGAGAAGACCTTTAGGCTGGGGGGTGGGGAGGGGTCTCTGTGGTCCGCGTCACTCCAGGAGTGACAGGGAATGAAAAGGGGGCTTATTTTTCAATACAAACACTATCGTACATGTTATCATGCATGTTAACGTATGATATATATGTATCATACATGGGCAAGCTACTTAACCGTTTTCTGCTTCCATTGCTTGATTAGTGAAATATACATACTAGCTAGATCTACTTTGCTAGGTTGTTGCGATGGTTTCGTTAAAATAGATATAACTTAAACTGCCCTGGTAAAGCGCCTGACTCTTGGACATGAAACAAAGACGGTCAGCTACCCACCCAGTCAATCCTACCATTTAAAAGAAAAATCAGCCCTACCACTTATTTGGTTTGGAATTCCACGGAGCATGCAATGAAGGTCGCTTTTATCACCAAACTACCAAAATGATCGGGTTGTATGGCACTGCGGCAAAGCGTGGCCAAAGAAGGAGAGAGGGAAAGAGAAACAAGATCAGAGACAGGGTAGAAAGAGGGAAAGGGGAGTGAGAACGTATCAGACAAAACAAAGAACCAGGCTGGAGAACATTTTATGTTCACTTTTGACAAGCTATTCAGAGCCTACACAAAGGAAAGCAACACCTAAATAGATAATTATTTAGATAGTATCTGCTTAATCAGTCCCAAATGGTACTCAGGTACTAGAGAATTAGAAACCCTTAATTACCGGTGTGGAATTTCAAAGGAAGAGCCTAGGAAATATGCAAATGCTCCCGCCGGGTGCCCAGGTGGGACCCAGGCATGCCAGGCGGCTGCCATTCATTCACCTGGGAGAGGCGCAGGGCCGATGTTGTCAGAAAGCAGCTGGGACAATTACAGCTTTGTGGCGAACAGCTGGAGACCCGGGAGAAGAGGAAGCTAAGCTGTGCCTGAAGCCGTATTAGAATAGTTGGGTCTTACCTGTAGCTTTTTTACTTGAAAAAAGAAGAAGAAAGAAAAAGCACAGCCATGATACATGCTGAACGAATCAATGAATGAGGTTGAGAAGTTTTCTCCAGTTTAACCCATGTTCTGTCTCTCATGCTGGCCCCACTTCACAAAACAGAAAATTCGTTTTCTGTCTAGAAGAGGGGATACTGCTTATAATAAAGCAACACTGTATTATTTTAAGTGCTTTACATGATGAAGGTAAGCCCCAATAACTACCCTCTGAGGGAGGTGCTATTAATATGCCCATTTTACAGATGAGGAGACTGAGGTATAAAGTTCACGTAACTTGCTCAAGTTCACACAGCTGAGTGGTGAAGCTGAGGACCCCGCTAGGCAGTCAGGTTCAGAGTTTACGTTTCCAACCACCAGACACACGTCTTCTCTGTTCAGAGCCCGGGAAGCGGTCTTGGACATCCGTGCAGTGAGGCACAGAAGGGACTGGCAAGGAAATCAATGTAGGGTCAGGGAGCACGTGGCATTTTCCCGGAGCAGCCCACCCGGAGGAGGCGCCCCACAGGCAGCCTGTGGTGTGGGCATCGTGCCCCCCCCATCCCCACCTGCCCTGGGGCTTCTCCCTGGGGTGACTTCTCAACTCCTTCCAGGAAGCGATACCCCACATATAACTTCTCTAGAGAGTCCTAAAAGGACCATGTGTGTCCATTTTTTTATTGAGGTGTAGTTGAGTTACCATATTCTATTAGTTTCAGGTGTACAATATACTGATTCAAAGTTTTTATAGATTATACTCCGTTTACAGTTATTATAAAATATTGGCTATATTTCCTGTGCTGTACAATGTGTGTAATGTATGTAACGTGTGTCCATTTTGGATGACGCCTACCCCATGAGCAGAATTCCTCACCCTCACCCTCCAAAATAATTTGACAAAGACTCCAGTCCAGGGCCAAGAGGTCCTATAAGTAGTTCAGACATGTCAGAGATTTCTTTGTGGTCACATCGAAGCTATGCCAGTGGGTTACCTCTTGAATGACCAAATGGAACCTTAACTAAAAATTAGAAGTTCACCTATGATATAAGATTAAGGATCTATTGCCAGAAGAAGGCACTTTTCCAGTGACTGGTTGCACAACCACAGGGGGAAATAATAGATGCTAAGGAGGTCTTGTGGGGGATTCCTTAAGGCCTTCTTCCCACCTTACAGAAGCTTTCCCACCCCAAGTTGAACCTGTGCTCCATCATCTGACTTTCCAGATGTGTGTATGGGTGGATGTGTGTGTGTGTGTATGGATGTCTGTGTGTATACATATTTGGCCCTGACAGCCGGCATGGTGGAAAGTGGCTTGAACTATGACCCAGGAGAACTGAGCCGTCCTGATTCTGCCCCCATTAGCTGTGTGACTTTGGGTCGGTCCACTTCCCTCTCTGGGCCTCACTGTGGTAACTTAGAAGGCGTAGGAGTTGGAGATGTTCTCACCAGGGATTTAGGATCTCTGAGGAGTGTTACAGGGACCTCCCTTTTAGCAGCCCTTGATAAGCAGCATCTCCCAGACCCCGAGTCCAAGTTCTCCCTACCTTCCCTAGTTACCACCCTGAGACAGCCACCCATGAGAACTGCCTCTGCCTCCCTGTTAGTATTTCAACACTTTCTCCCCCTTCACCCCCCACCTTGCGGAGGAGGGGGGGGGCAAAGCCACAAGCAAGTAGGCATGTCCAAACCTTGGTTCTCACAGCACCACCAAGCAGGCTGTTCTCAGAGGTGAGCCCCATCCTGACCCAGACTGGCAGCCCAGCTCACTTATCTGCAGACGGCTTTGTTCTTCCAGGCCCAGCACGAGACTCAGTTCCAACACAACCGAGCAGATACCAATCTTCCTGGCCCGCGCCATCCGCGGACGCTAGTTTCAGCACCTTGGTCGCCCTCTTAGAGACTCCTCGGCTCTTTGTATCCTGTGATGGAGGCGTCCGACACCCCCCAAGTTTCTCTGGCCCCGGGCAGGAGTGGTGACAGGAGCACAGGGCGGGGGGAATTGTGCAAGGCTCCTCTGGAGCGCCAGTGAAAGCACCTATTTATTATTTTTCTGCTGATTTACTGGGCTGGCAGAGCCCTGCCTTTGGTGAGAAAGCCTTGGAGCTCGTTGATACCTGCTCTTCTTGAAGCCAGAAAGATGGTGGTATGGGTGGCAGCCTCATGGCACACATGAGAGCTTTGAGTCTCAAGGGCTGGCTTTACGTCAGGTATGACAGTGTGAACCCCAAGCCCTTGGGCCTCCTATGGTCCCCAAAGAGGAAGTCACTACTGGGGGGATGTCAGAGAGGCTGTCCCAGGCAAGTTCTGTAGATTCTCCTGGTCTGAAGACCGAGTTAAGGCGTTTCCCCTCTTCAGTAGGGCACAGGTATAAGTTAGTCCACTTATAAGCCACTCTTCAGAGTCTGCACTTTGCCAACAATTGAACTTCACCCTGAGTTCAGTTAATTATGGGCTTTAATTGAAACCAAAATAAACTCGGGAGTAGCTCAGGGCTCCGCGGGCATTTGACACCTTGATCCTCTCTGAGGGTTTATCCCCAGTTCTTCCCGGACCTTCTCTGTAAGCTGTTACCCGGACCTCCTTCAAGGCCTAGTCCATCTTCCAAGTCCCAGATCAAATCTTCCCTGACCATACTGGGTCTCTTTTTTTTTTTTTTTAAATTTAGTTAATTAATTAATTAATTAATTAATTAATGGCTGTGTTGGGTCTCCATTGCACCACGCAGGCTTTCTCTAGTTGCCGCAAGTGGGGGCTACTCTTCGTTGTGGTGCACGGGCTTCTCATTGCGGTGGCTTCTCTTGTTGTGGAGCACGGGCTCTAGGTGCGCAGGCTTCAGTAGTTGTGGCTCACAGGCTCAGTAGTTGTGGCTCGCGGGCTCTAGAGCACGGGCTCGGTAGTTGTGGTGCAGGGGCTTAGTTGCTCCACGGCATGTACAATCTTCCTGGACCAGGGCTCGAACCCATGTTCCCTGCATTGGCAGGCGGATTCTTAACAGCTGCGACACCAGGGAAGCCCCCAGGCGTCTTGATCACACCTTTTCTGAGCGTCAGAGCTGCCCATGTAATTTGGCCCGCAATAGTGTCTATTATTCCTTAACTCCTTCTTATCTGTGAGTGTTATCTCCCTAAAGAATCTGGAGGACTGGGAGGTCTATTTTTTATTTCTTTTGGAGCCCGCCTTCCATTATTTTCTGGCAGAGTGCTGATCTGGGAGTTGGGGCTTAATAAATGCTTGCTTGATTGAGAAAGATAATACTTTGTCAAGAGATAAAAGAAGCCAGAGATAAGGCACAACCGTTGCAATCCTTTAGAAGAGACAATTGTGCTAACCAGTTGTGGTCCAAGCCCCCCTTCATTCCCTCATGACTCCCTTGGGGTCATGTGACTAGCTCTGGCCAATGGAATGTGAGTAGCAGTGTCATTGTCACTCCCTATCTGAAGGAGGTCAAGTCACTGAGAGTTTTTCACACCCTTCCCTACCCTCTGCCACTCACCCTGTTGCTATGGCAACATTACAAGATGGTGGCGTCTCCATTGGCTTGGATCCAAGTGACCCTATGGAGCCAAACCCCCAGCGTGAAAGTCATAAATTTTGTGTGCAAGAAATAAACTTTGTATAAAACCTCTGAAATGTGGGAGTTTGCTCCTGCAACAGAGCCTCACCTGACTAATATGACTCCTACTCTACTTAAATATATTTTAGAAATAAGGATGATCTTTACATTGAACATGGAAACACAGAAGACAAAGAGAAATAATTGTAGTCCAAAATAAGCCCCAAAAGGGGCATCTTGCCTGTTGTTTCTTAAAATGTCATCCAGGGATATATGTGTTAAAATGCATATATGTGTTAAGACGCTGGTTAAATCGCAGATTCCTGGACGCTACTCTAGACCAGATTCTGACCTAAACTCTAGGTCAGAATCTCTTGTGGCAGCTCCTGGGCGTTTGTATTTTTAATGAGTTCCTAGGTAATTTTTTTTTTTTTTTGCGGTACGCGGGCCTCTCACTGTTGTGGCCCCTCCCGTTGCAGCGCACATGCTCTGGACGCACAGGCTCAGCGGCCATGGCTCACGGGCCCAGCCGCTCCGTGGCATGTGGGATCCTCCCGGACCGGGGCACGAACCCGCGTCCCCTGCATCGGCAGGCGGACTCTCAACTGCTGCACCACCAGGGAAGCCCCCTAGGTAATTTTTATGCACAGTTAAGTTTGAGAAGCTCTCATCCCACCACTTTTTTTATTCTGTTGTTTTTGATGTGGACCATTTTTAAAGTCTTTATTGAATTTGTTGCAATATTGCCTCTGTATTTTTTATGTTTTGGGTTTTTGGCCGTGACACATGTAGGATCTTAGCTCCCCGCCCAGGTATTGAGCCCGCACCCCCTGCCCTGGAAGGCGAAGTCTTAACCACTGGACTGCCAGGGAAGTCCCTGACCCACCACTTTAAATAAGGCATTCTCTGACTGGTGATTCAAAACCCTGGCTACACATCAGAATCACCTGAGAAGCTTTTAAAAAATGCTGATTCTCTGCCTCACTCCTACAGAACCTTTTCTTTTTAATTGAAGTATAGTTGATTTACAATGTGTCAGAGGGACAGCAAAGTGATTCAGTTTCATATATATGTATATATATTAAATATGAATATATATATGTTCTTTTTCAGATTCCTTTCCATTGTAGGTTATTCCAAGATACTGACTCTAGTTCCCTGTGCTATGCAGTAGGTCCTGTTGTTTATGTGTCGTATGTAGTGTGTATCTGTTAATTCCAAACCTACAGAACCTTTTGTAATTGGTCTGGAGAAAGGCCTACATACCGCTCTGTTGTTGTTGTTGTTTGAAGTTCTCTTTTATGACTTTAATGTGAACTGTTGACCTGGATTAACTGTTTAAAAGCATTTTCAGTTCATATTTCAGAGGATTAAATAAGAAGGAATTGCTCCAAGCCTGAGACGTGAGCTCAGATGAAGGTAACTGGCATGGTGTCCTGAGTTAAACATTTACGACCTTCAGGGACAAGTTCTCATTCATCTCTGGCTCCTCCCCATTCAGAGCTCACAACCTACACACACCACGAGGCAACACTGTAGGAAAGAACCCATGGGTGTGGGTGGCCTTACCCAGATGAAGGGGCATTCTCTGGCACCAGAAACTTTATCTGCACAAAAAGACTGCTTCTTGTAAAATGTCCAGCTTTCATGAAAGGCTGTTTCTGTCACCCACTTTTACCTCAACTGTTTTCCTCATCTGTAAAGTGGGCTTAATAGCAGTTTCTAGTCTTAGAAGGTTGTTGTGAGAATTTAGACAGGAGCAAGTTACACACATACACACAAATCCACTCAGGATTCATTGTACACAAAAGTTTTTATTTCACACAGATGAATCAATTCTCATAGAAAAGCCACTATCAGTAATCTCCAAGGATTCCTGGAAAGTTAAAGTGTCAGTTGACAGGATATGAGCAAATGTCTTTTTTTTTTTTTTTTTAAGTTTTGTTCCAGCAACTACAGACTGGCAACTTTGCTCTCTGTCAACACCAACATTTTAGAATCAATCTTTCTTTCTTTCTTTCTTTCTTTTTTTTGGCTGTGAGGCCTGTGGGGATCTTAGTTCCCTGACCAGGGATTGAACCCGGGGCCGCGGCAGTGAAAACACCGAGACGTAACCACTGGACCGCCACGGAGCTCCCTAGAATCTATCTTTCAATTGTGATCACCAAGAACTGATATAGGTTCATTGAGAAGAAACTTCTTTCTGATAAAATTGCTTATTGAATTGGCAAATTGGTAGATGCGATGTATCTTGACATTTAGCAAGGCATTTGGCAAGTTTTTTTTAAAGAGACTGTTGTGAATAAAATAAAAGTGTGAACTTTTAGTTCAATTCTCCAAGCCTATTTAAAAAACAAATTCATCAATGGTTCTGTGAGCTTTCTACAATGTTGTACACTGTCAACTGTATCTTAACTTGGAGTCCCTCAGAACCACCCATGTAGCATCCTACTTGGTGTGAAAACACTGTAAATAGTCGTTAAATGACTGCTCTCAAGGGACAGAATTCTAGTTAACTTCCCCTCACTGCTCTCTTCTTGGCTCCCTTATTGACTTATAGCTTAGACGATAATGATGGATGGTGAGGTCAAGATCCCAAAAGTTCTCTACATGAAACCATTTGGGAGTAAGATGACCTCTTTTTCTTAATGAACAGGGACATTAATGTAGTTGGGGAGATCTAGCCTAGCAGCTAGATCTTGTAAAATCAGTGTTCACTTGATTACAAAGTTAACTGTAGCCAGTAATGTTCTTGGCAACTGAAACATTAAAAATCTTAGCATGTTTAAAGTCATCAGATCATCTTAAGTAATGGTCTCATTGCACTTTGCACCAGTAAGACCTCATTGGAGGAATCTCATTGGCTCTCACTATAATGGTTGAATTGTGACATACCCACTCAGAACCTGTGAGTGTGACTTTATTTGGGAAAAGGGTCTCTGCAGATATTATTAAGTTAAAGGGAATTAAGTGAGATCATCCTGGATTGAGGGTGGGTCCTGAATCCAACACCAGGTATCCTTGTAGGGAGAAGGGAAGGCAAAGTGAAGATGGAGGCAGCAGAGATTGGAGTGATGCCACCACAAGCCAACAAAATCAGGATTGCCAGGAGCCACCAGAACCCAGAAGAGACAGTGACTGATTTGTCCATAGAGCCTTTGGAGGGAGCACAGCTCTGCCACCATCTTGATTTCAGACTTCCGGCGCCCAGAACTGTGAGAGAATAAATGTCTCTTGTTTGACGCCCCCGAGTTGTGGTGATTTGCTGTGGCAGCTCCAGGAAACTAGTCCAGGCACCATGGTATTTAAGCAGAGGTGTGGTGACCAGAACAGTGACCGGTCTGGGAAACGGGATGGAGGTCTTCAAATGTTTAAGAGGCTGCCAGAGAGGAGAGGGAAGGAAAAGGATGTTGATGGAGCCCTGCTCTGAGCCAAGTGCCGGCTGGTTCAATCTGTCCCCTCGTCAGCCTCACAACACAGCTCCCAGTTACTGCTTCCTGCCTTTCTCTTTCGTCAGGAAATCTCTCCGGAGCACTGACTGGGTGCCGGGCCCTCCTCTGAGGCACTGGGGATAAACCAGAAGGACACAGGTGAAATCTCTGCCTCTGGAGACCATGTTCCAGTGGGGAGCAGGGAGGAGTTCACTGAAAGCAGAAAACTGGAATATGCAACAAAGCCAGAGTTTTGTTTGCTTGTTTTTTTTTGTGTGTGTGTGGTATGTGGGCCTCTCACTGTTGTGGCCTCTCCCGTTGCGGAGCACAGGCTCCGGACGCGCAGGCTCAGCGGCCACGGCTCACGGGCCCAGCCGCTCCGCGGCATGTGGGATCTTCCCGGACCGGGGCACGAACCCGTGTCCCCTGCATCGGCAGGCGGACTCTCAACCACTGCGTCACCAGGGAAGCCCTGCTTGTTTGTTTTTAATGCTCAGATGAAGATGTCAATCACCACTAACAGTCCCAGACAAAGCTTTGACTTGAGGGAGATGTCAACATCCAGTGTGAGTTAAGAGACCCTTACTCCACCCTGGAGGAAAACAAAAGTCAGAATTCTCTTGTGTTGATTAATAGCAAAAAGAATTTGGAGAAAACTTCCAATTTTACCTAGACTCACTTTTCTTACTAACTTCTTCTTTGGGACTGTTGCTTATTCGTCACAATCAGTGTTATAGTTTTTACTTTCAAAGGTACATTTAAAAGAAAAGGACCCCGAGAGAAGCTTGGGTGGTTGAATCATAAAGCATTACTACCCCACTGGTGGAAATTTGCTCTAATTGAGGACAAAGTACCTAGGAGGAATTGAAATGTCTCTGGATTGCTACTTTTTAAGCCCAGAACTTTAAGAGATGGTGAGAAGCAGAGAAAGCATTTTCAATGTTATAAAGGGAATTAACAGGAAAGCAATAGGCTTCTCTTGAAACGGAATCCCTTATGCGTTAGTTTTGCTAGAATTCAGCTCTTCCTCAAAGGAAAAGATAGCACCAATTACAAACCTACTGATATTTATACTGAAGCTAGTAAATTCCAATGACACATCTATTTATCAGGAACAGGGACGTTTTGGTTGCCTAGCTGCACGTATAGACTGCTCTGCAGCCCTTGGTTATGAAGAGTTCATCTGTTATTGTCGACTTTGCTTTTCATCCAATGAACTTTGTTCTAAAGCGATATTTCAAGAGATTTGCTGTTTGAAGTATTGCTGTGTACAAGAAGATACAGAAAGCAAGCCCCGTCTTTCTTCCTGGGAGAATATGTTTCGGAGCAACGTAAATAAAGAGAGTAGAGGCAAAAGCGATGAAGGCCAGAGGATTTCTTCCGCTTCCTGTAATGGCCGGCCAAGAGGAACAGTCCAGAAGCCACTGTGCAAAACCTCCTGTGTCTTAATGGGCTGAGCCCTTGCACAGAGACCACATCCAGGGCCGTGGATTTACCTGAACAAATAGATGAAGGCCTTCCAAAGCTGCAACCTGAATGCTGTTGACGCTGTAAATAAGAAAGACATAAACAGCTCTCTGAGGAGCTACTGTCCCATCTGGGCTGCCTCGTGGGAACAGAGGCATGTTCCAGCGGCTTGGCTGGCAGTGGGCGCATTTTGCTGAGATCGGCCCTCCTGGTTAAACTTGGGAGATGCAGCCGATAAGAGATCAGGATGCGAACCTTCTTGGTGCTCTCCAGGAGGATGTTTTTGAAACAGTACAGGGCTGAGTTCCCTCACCTATCGTTTCCCGCAAACTAGCCGTCTGGGAGTGTGTAGCAGGAATGAAAGCCCTTACCCAGCGCTGGCCTGGTGCTGAAATCCTGGTCACTCCCTTTACCACTTTGGTGGTACCATTGGTCTGCAAAGGCCCAGAGATTAGCCTTCCAGCCAGTGGGCGTGTCAGCATGCCAATACTTATGGACAGAACACCCTACAGAGAGCTCTGTGCTCTTTGGTATGGAAGATGAAAATAAAGACAGCCCCTGCCCTCAGAGCTGTCATTCTAGTTGAGATTAAATTGGTAAGACTTCAGCCAGTGGAAGATGAAGGATGGTCCCCGGGGAGGGTGAGCCAGGCCCCAGGCCTTGGGCTGTGACTGGGCCCTTGACTGTTCACTTGCTTTCCCCACCGCTCACCCCCATATCCTCACTCCGCGTCTCCCTCCACCAGGCCAGGTGTCTGCCAGCTTCCCTAACTCTCCCTGCATGACCCTCTCTCCTTCTGGCAAGCTCCCATCCATCCCGTCCCATCACCGAGCTAAGCCAGCAAGCCCAGCTCCTGTTTCTCCTCCTCCACGAAAACTTCTGTGAGCCATTTTTTGTGGAACATGTTCTGTTCCTCCTCTGAACTCTCATGGCGTTTATTGTCCAGAACTGTGGTCCCCAAACTGTGTGCCGAGGGACCCAGGGCACCACAGCAAGCTCGCAGTGTGCTGCAGATATTTTAGATTTTCTCAGAGAACCATGTGTCCGAAACCATGCAAAGTACTGGCTCAAGGTGGTGCAGTTTCCATGTTAAATTGCACCGCATTCCTTTGGATGACGTATTTTTTACAGTTGCTGTGATTTTTGTCCTTTTTTACAATGTTCCACGTGAAAATCAATTCGGAACGGGAAATAAGTGTGACAGTATTGTGTTCGACCTGATTCCAAGGTCTGAAAAGTTGTGCAGAGGATTATAATGAAATACAAATATTTTTTTCTTTCTGTCTTTTGAGTATTAATTTTGCAAGTGGCTACTAAGTTATTAAGCCATGAATACTTAAGTTGCTTGGATCTAATTACTTAATAAATGGAATTGTTGGTATTTCTTCTGGCCTAGGGGCACCTTGAAAAAATTACTGAGACACTGAGGGTTCCGTGAACAGAGAAAGTTCAGGAACCTCAGGTCTAGAACATTCATTGGACGGGTAGCCTTTACTGCGTGAATTCTTGTTTTATCTCATCGTGTAGCATCTTGGGAATCAAGATGTGTTTCGTTGGCTTGTTTATTCAGTTTCTTCTGGGGCTAGGCTTGAGAAGAATAAGAAAATGTTTTCTCCAGAAGACCCAAAGGAGCTTTAAGAAAGAAGAAAAACTGACCAGCAGGGGGATTGGAGAGAACTGGATGAGTTTAGACAGGAAGAGAACCCAAACAAGGGAAAGGCCAGGAGGAATCCATAAATAAAATTAAGTTTAATTAACTCCGTGGTTAGAGGACTGTATCACTTTTATGCAAAGGTAGGTCACCACTTCTCTGCACCAGGCTCTTGAACAGTGTATGTTTTTCCTTATTTCATAATGAAGGGTATATTTTAAGTAAACTTGTTTTATTACTGTGAATAGATGTTTTAAAGTTAGTGCTAATGAGGGAATGAAAAGTGACTCCCATTTGTTTTTGTTATGTTTTGTTTTGTTTTCTGTGCTTCATATCTAGAGTTTTCCATGCCTAGAACACACTACTTTGCTATTCAAACAAAGCACCGTTTCCCCCACTGTTGACAGCTAGATGTAAAGATGAACTTGAGAGGAGTCTTTCCCCAATGAATTTGCCAGCTCCTGGTAAACAGGTTTGCATATGCTACGTTCCACTGACTCCTTGCAAAGAGTCTTGAATGCTAAATCACTATGATTCTTCATGGATTGGACCCATGGGGGCCATGAATGGAGGAAAACTTGGGAAGTTATGATGATGGTTTAGAATTTAGATCATTTTGTGCTGACAGCTAGGAAGTCTGCTAACACTATAGTAGAACCAGTGGGTAGTAACTCAACCTCTCAGAGCTCAGTTTCTTCATAGCATTGTTATGAGGTTTACATAACGTTGGGTGACAGGATGGTGCACAAAATAAACATTCAATAAAGTCCATCTGAAATCAATGAGACAATCGAATATGTGTGTCCCTTAGACTGTTCCTTTTTTGTGTCCTTTCCTCCTCCAGACTCCTTGGTGGCTGACCGGCCGTGCGAGCTCGGTATATCCCTCCTTGTTCTGCCCTCTGGTCACTGTGTTCCTTTGATTTCTATTTGTGAACTTGCCCTTTGACCTTCACCCTCTGACTCTTGCATTTGTGTGCTTGGTGCCTTCTGGTTGGGTCCTCCCCCAGCAAGTATGACAGATTTGCTGAGGATCAAAAGGGCTGCAGCTGTGACCACGTCTTCAGACAACATTCAACCGTGGGGATCCCCCCAACAACTAGGGATGAGATTGTCTTCTGAGAAATTTACAATCAAGTAGTGGTTATATAACTGACTCCAGAGCCAGACTGCCTGTGCTCAGAAAACGGATTCTGGGGCTTCCCTGGTGGCGCAGTGGTTGGGAGTCCGCCTGCCGATGCAGGGGACACGGGTTCGTGCCCCGGTCTGGGAAGATACCACATGCCGCGGAGCGGCTGCGCCCATGAGCCATGGCCGCTGAGCCTGCGCGTCCGGAGCCTGTGCTCCGCTACGGGAGAGGCCACAACAGTGAGAGGCCCGCGTACCGCAAAAAAAAAAAAAAAAAAAAAAAAAAAAAGATTCTGGCTCCACTATTAACGGCAATTTGCTTCATGTTTCTGAGCTTCTGTTTCCTCCTCTATGAAATGGAAATAAAAGTAGCATCTACTTCATAGTGTTGCTGTGAACATGAGATGCCTAATACATGAAAGTGCTTACACGTGTCCCAGGCACGGAAGAGGTACTCAGGCATTGGTGGCTGTCTTCCATCAAGGGCGTGCTTCAAGCCTGCACTACCGTCGGCTGGCAGTGTGACCATGACCTTTCACCTCTCTTGGTCCCAGATGTCTCATCTGCAAAATGTTGGTGGCACCTGTGTAATTGCTTCGCGGTATTGTTGGGATAGTAAACTGGAAAAGTTCTGCACGCACGTAAGATTTCAATTTGTTCTTAGTGGCCCCTTCTTTTTCCATTACAGTCAACAGTGTGGTAAAGGTCTCTTTTCCTGAGAGAGGATGCTGAGTGCTGGACACAGTGCTCAGGCCCAGCCTAGGCATCCACTGGTCACCATGCTGGACTCAATGCAAGTAACCAGGGCACCCAGGGAGATGCATTTCTTGGATCCTCCCTGGGCTCGTGAATGAGTCCAGAGCCTGGTTTTCTGTCTCTCCTTTTCTCAATTAGGGAAACAGTTGAGCACTGTGTGTTCTTTTTCAGGTCTCGACAAGCCCTGGGGGTGGGGGGAGGAGAAGAGAGGAGACAGGAAGAAACTCTCCCTGTAAAACTTGGCTTTGACTGAATAGCTTCCAGTTGCCTTGAAATCCAATCTTCTTTTGAACTTGAATTTGCCATCAGTCACATTCTTGGAAGGCAATGAGCTCCAGCCCCAGTTCTGACAGTTGGGAGGGATAATACCTTTCCAAGAACCCCACTCCTGGTGTGGTAGGAGCTGACCGCCAGCTAACGCTTCTTTTCACCTGCTCAGGGAGAGTGGAGTGTCATGGACTTCAGCTCTGAGAGACCCTACAGACATCCTATGATCTGGTTCAGGAGAGAAAGTGCTCTCTTTCTACCTACTGTCTCTAGAACTGAGGGATAGTTTGATATCTCTTTCATACACTGTTATTGAATTCTCAAATGCTTGGCTTCCCCACTGCAACCAACAAAACTTGACTTCAGGCTGGCATTCACTAACTCATGAATTAATTAATTCAACAAATGTGTATTCAGTACCTACCATGGGTTCTAGGCATTTGAAGAACAGTGGACAAAATGAACAAAACACCTGCTCTCCGTGAAGTTCACCCCCAACACTTAGCCAACCAGCAAAAGTCAGGACTGAAATCTGTCAGAGAGAAAGACTTGGACCACAAGTCAGAAGATCCAGGTCTGAGAGAGAGAGAGAGCTTTACCATGTAAAAAACGTCTGACACCAGATGTCTGACACTTAGGTTCCCCGAGCCTCAATTTCTCATCTATAATGGGTATTGTATGGCCTGCTCATCCCCTGTCCTTGCAATGATAAAATGAAGGGAAATAAGTGAACTCATTTTGTATGCTGCAACATTGCATGCCAACTGGTCCAGTACAGATCTACCGTGCCAACTCAAACTTTTTATTTGGTTATGGAAGGAACGTTTCTTGAGCACCTACTATGTACCCTGCATTTGGAATACAGGGATGAAGGAGATACGGCCCCTGCCTTCCAGTAGAGGAGACACACACAAAGCAGTTGGTTATACAGCTGTGTGATGAAAGCAGTGATGAAGCCATCCAAGAGAACCATGGGAGAGTAGAGGAGGGGGTCTAGCCCCATCCTCGGGTGACGAGGATGATGGGACACTTGAGCTGAATCTTAAACGACACATTGGAGGTAGCCAGATGAAGAGAGTGGGAGGGGAGGGGGGTATGCTTGGTAAAAAGGTGCTGAGAACAGAAGAATGGAAACCAATGACAGCTCAGTCCCGTGGTTCTCAGGCATTGAGTATTGACAGGAAGTGATGGAAGAACAGCTGTCTACAGGAATGAGCTTCTGGAAGGCCTTGTCTACCATGGTGATGTGTTGGGGTGTATTCTCTAAACAGCAGGGAAACATTAAAAGGCTTTGAGCAAGGACGTCAAAGCATCAGCTCTAGGTTTTAGTTACTGGCAGTTGTGTGACAGATTGGCTGAAGGGGCACCTGCAGAGGTCGTGAGACAAGAATATTGCTGTAGGGCTTCCCTGGTGGTGCAGTGGTTGAGAGTCCGCCTGCCGATGCAGGGGACACGGGTTCGTGCCCCGGTCCGGGAAGATTCCACATGCCGCGGAGCGGCTGGGCCGGTGAGCCATGGCCACTGAGCCTGCGCGTCCGGAGCCTGTGCTCCGCAACGGCAGAGCCACAACAGTGAGAGGCCCGTGTACCGCAAAAAAAAAAAAAAAAAGAATATTGCTTTAACTGTATAGCACAGGGGACTATACTTAATATTTTGTAATAACCTATAAGGGAAGAGAATCTGAAGTACATATATATATATATATATATATATATATATATATATATATATATATAAAACTGAATCTCTGTGCTATACATCTGAAACTAACACGGTATTGTAAATCAGCTATTCTTCAATTAAAAATATATTCAAAAAAAGAGAGAATATCGTCTTATACCCACAGCAGGGCAGGGGCCTGAACTTGGGTGGTAGAGAGAGGTTAGGGTGGATTTAGGAGGTGGAATTACAGGACTTGGTAATGGCTTGCATGTAGTGAGTATGATCGGGAGATGAAATGATTCCCAGGTTCCTAGGCTGAGTGCCTAGGTGGAGGGTGCAGCAGGAATCAGAAAGGAGAGAGGATTTTGAGGGAGAGATGACCAATTCTAGGTGCTTGTTGGATTTCTGGGTGGTCTAGCAGCCAGTTGCATGTGGGCAGACCTCGCTTTGCATGGTTCCGTACCTGTGAACTTCAGTCGCCAAGTATAGTTAATAACCAGTCCCCACCGCCTCCCCCTGCCCCGCGCCTCTCAGTTACCACGGCACATTAACTGTGAGTGATTGTAGAAGGCAATTACTCTACTTCTCTGCGAGCTCTTGGGTCCCCAAATCACTACAGAATAAGAGTTGCACATAACGATCCATGACCCATCACATCATAAAAAACAAGTGTGTCAAAATTCAAACAATACAGACATCAAAAAGCCCCGAGTCATGCCAACACAGCTCTCTGACCCTCTGCTCCCACACCCACTCCCTCCCCTGGAAGGGTTTCCTGGAAGAAATGGGACTTCAAACCAAGCCCTCAAACACAGGTCTTCAGAGGGAAAGCTAGAAATTTGCCGGACTTACCTGGCAGGGATTTTCCCGTTTTGTGCAAACAATGGGATTCTTGTCATACTCGACCCGGACACCACGCCTGGCACCTCAGAATCAGAGAGGAAAACAGAAAGGACAGGGGTAGATATCATTGTTCCTCTTCTCTGTACCCAAACGAGTGTTTGATGACTCTTTTTGGACTGAGGAAAGAAGAGAGGAGAAAGGAAGTGGGGCTGCGATGAATGGTAGGAACAGCACCAGCCTGGGAGCCTCAGTTTCTTCATCTGAAAAATGGGGCTATTGAGCCACCTGATGGGCTTTGTCGCAAAACCCAAACGAGATCATGTGCGTAAGAGGACTTCTTCAATTGCGAAAGACTGTTCAAAGTTGGGAGGCAGTGAATGTATCGGGAAAAAAGAGAGAAGAGGTGAAGAATATAGGCTCCTGAGAGATAAATAACAAGGACCTACTGTATAGCACAGGAAACTATATCAATATCTTGTAATAACGTATGGTGAAAAAGAAGCTGAAAAACAATAGATATGTATGTATAACTGAATCAATTTTCTGTACACTCAAAGCATTGTAAGTCAACTATACTTCAGTAAAGAAGTTAAAATTAAAAAAACAATATAAGATCCTGGTTTCCTGCACAACTCAGAATCAACTACAAGAGCCTCAAAAACTTCCTGGGCTCCTGCTACACACTAGGCGCTGTCCTGTGATTATTAGCTTCTATCTATTTCGTGCTTGGAGCAGGTCAGAGATAACTCTACAGGGTTGTCTCATTCGGTGCTCTGAGGGTAACAACTCAGCCCTTAGCAGAGGCTGGTCCGTTTTTGGTATGGATTTATCAGGAACCAGAGGCTGGGGCATTTTAGAACGGAATGCCTTCTAAATTTTGGAAGGGAAGAGGCAAAGTTTCACAAGATGGGCTGCTTCCCAGGAGGCCAAGTGAGGGCACCCACGGGGCGGGGCCGGGCATGGCAGGAGGGGAGAAACATTGGGATCCATTAAATCTGGGTCAAAGCTCAGAGCCTCCACTGACCACCTCTGTGACTTTGGGCAAATAAGTCACCTGACCTTTATTGACCTTCCTTTTTTGTAACACTGGGGTATTAACAGCACCCTTCTCACAATGATGCTGTAAAGCTTAAATTCAATAACGTACATGCCATCTTTCCCAAAGGAAATAAATGTTCAGTGCTGGCAACTAGCCCGCCCAGGAGGGCTGGAGAGCCTCTTCCACCAGGCCGCGGAGGCGTCACCAGGAAGCATCAGAAAACAGTCTGCCTCCAGGGAGCTCCTGGTCAGCCCAAGCCCAGTCCCCAGGGTCTTGCATGCCTCTGCTGGGGGGATAATCTGAGCTGTCCTCAATGCAGAATTCTGGGCTGGGAATCATAAAAGATAGCTCGGGGCTAGTCAGACAACTACTGGGCTTGGGCCACACTCTGCATTTATTTTCCTCCCTCTCTCCTGTCCCCCCTCATTCCCTTCCTCTTCTCTTTCTCCTTCCCCCACCCCGTCCCTCCCTTCTTCCTTCTTTCTTTCAAAAAGTATTTACTGAGCATCTACTATAAACCAGACATTATTTTTAGAGCTGAGGATGTAGCAGTGAATAGAACAATGTCTCCGTCCTCAAGGGCCTTAAGTTCTAACTCGGGGAGATACAAAGAAGCAAAGTAGATACTGATTAGGGCTGTGGGAAAACAGCTAAGGAGGGAAGGTGGGCAGGGAGTCAGAAGGTGGGAGAGGGGGGCCATTTTAACGAGGTTTGTAGGGGAAGAACTCTTTGAAAAGGTGATGTTTAAGCAGAAGCTTGTTGTGGGATTGATTTTCTCGTTGCCAACTGCAACCTGGCAGCTGCAACATCTCAACAGGCCCATTCGTTCTGTGTGTAGATACAGTTTTGCATGCAGTGTACACAGCCCCATATATGTAAATGCATGTGTATATGAGGGTGTTCGGTAGGCATGGTCCCCGACACCCCGATGTGTGTGCACGCTGGACCCCATAACCGTCCACCCAGCTGGCTGACAACACCACCCTCTCTGTCCTCCTTCCCCCGCCAGCTTGGGCATTTCCCTCCCCTCCTCTCATAACTGCAGTCCCACCACGATGGGGACAACCTCCTCCCTCTTCTCTCACACGGTCATGGCGCAGCTGGGAGCTGTGAGGGCCTCCAATGACTGGATGGAAGAGAGAGGAAGGAAGGTGGGGTCATTCTCCCATCTTCTCTCATGGCCACATCACCGCCAACGGGGCCCCATGGACAACATCCACAGCCCCTTCTTGCTTCCCACCTTTACAGAGACCCATCCTTATTCTCACTCCCAGGTTCCCTTCCCAGATCCTGGGCTAAAGATCTTGGGAGATGCATGTATCTGTTTTTTCCTCGAGAGAATCTCTCACCCATAACTTCATCATCACCACCAGGATACACATCTGCCTTTCCTCACAGAGGCAGAGGGGGAAGGAGGGGAGAAGAGAGACAAAAAAAAAAAAAAAAAGAGAGAGAGAGAGAGAGAGAGAGAAAGAAAGAATGAAAGAGAGGAAGGGGAGAGGAGGGAGAGAGGAAAGAAGGAAAAAAAGCAGGAGGGAGTGGGGAGAGAAGGGAGGAGAGAAAATGGAAGAGCTGAGCCTTTCTAGCCCACAGGGTTACCATCTTTGTTACTGGCCACCACAAGCCTCGGAAACTCTCAAAGGACTAGGGTTTTGCTTCGGGACGTCATGCATGAACCCTCCTCTACAGCTCCCTGCCATCTGTTCTGCAGTAAAACCGGAAGAGAGAAAACCAATCAGAAGCTGCAGGTGGAAGAGAGAACAAGACAGGTCCGGAGCTGGTGGGTGAGGGTGGGAGTTGAAGGAGAAAGCAAGACAGCCAGGGCTGTGCGGGCAGCGTCCAGGAGGGTCTCTGCCGTCAGAATCCCCAGCTCCTCTCCAGCTCTAGCCTTGGTTGCGGGGGTGTGGGGGGGTGCTGCCAGGGGCCACAGGACCCCTCAGTGGTGCTTGGTGGGTGAGCAGGGCAGCCAGGTCGGTGGGCTCAGGTCTCAGCCACAGGGAGGCCTGCCAGCCCCACCCACGCACCAAAGGCATTGAGTCTCCCATGGGGAGAGGGAAAAATTGCCAAACTCATTTCTGCTCTGAAGTCAAAGAAAACCTAGTATAAACACGGTGGGCTCTTTGAATTACCCACATGAAATATTTAACGTGTGTAGCCTGGAGCAGAGGAGAGTTAATAAAGGGATGTTCTCATGGTGATTTTATTAAAAATTTTAATAATCAACTACCATTTATTGAGTGCCTCGTATCATCTCAGCCACTGGGTTCCAGGCACCTTGCCATGCACTCTTCTCCCTGAAACCCCCAGAAGGACCCCACCACCCAGACTCACACACATGCCCCACTACCACCAATGTTACAGCCGGGAAACTTCCCTGAGGTTCAGGAACATTAAGAAACTTTCTTAAAATCATGGAACTAGTAACAGTTAGATTCAGAATTGGAAACCAGGACTGGCTAACCCCAAACCCCAGGGCATCCATCACCGAGCTATCCTGCTTCTACGTACAATTTAAGGATGAACCAGGCAAGCAGATTGTCCTGTTTTATATAAGGCAAAATGTGCAACTTGAGCCCTCTACAGTTTAATTGCTTTTTCCTAGAAATCTAAGCAATTCTGCAAGACAGAGCTTCTTCAAAAGTTGAGATACTTATAATCCCATTTAGGAGCAAGCACCTCATGCTCTACAAGTACTTTTAAAATCAAAAGGACCTTTTTAAACATGGGATGTGTTTTATTTCTAAATGATAAGTTACTACCTGCACAGGACAACAGAGGTACAAATCAAATGATAAAGAAGAATTTATCCTCAATCTCACCTCCCAATTCATTCACTCCCACCTTCGTGGGGGAAACCCCTTGAAGACACATAGAATTTGCCAAAAACAATGAGACGAGGTGTTGGAAAGCTTCTAAACAGAACTTCTTTAAAGCAAAGGGTTATAGGACATATATGTTTCCACCCAACTCAAACATTTTCAGGAAAGAGAAACAGACACAGAATCATTACAACAAAGTTAGGACTTTCCCAAAGAGTTTCCCACACGGTTGCTTCGAATCAATCCCAGTTGTTTGCCTCCCACGCTTTTCTGCCTCCAAGGCATCAAGTCCTGCCTTCTACTGCCCGAAACCCTAGACAAGAACCTCTCTCCTTGATACTGCAATCACCTCCCCTACCCTTTCTCTGCACATGCACTATTGCCCCCTCTCCAATCTTTTCAAAACGCGAATCTGACTGTTCTTAGAATAAAGACCTAAATTCTTAATATGGCCTCTAAAAGATATTCTTGGTTTCTCAGCAATCATTGCCTTCTCCCTCCCTCCTAGGAGACATGTTGTCAGCTAGACTGTGTTGAGATGCAAGCACTAGAGTACCTGACTCGCAGCAGCCTAAGCAATAAAGACTTTTAATCATCTCATGCATGTTCCTTGTTTAATGTAGCTGCTCTACAATGTGGTCAAAGACCCACACCCTTTCCGCTCCCTCATCTTCAGCATGTTGGCTGTTGGCCCTCGCGTCTGTCACCACATGAGCACAGGAAGGCTGCTGTAGCACCATGTTTCACAACTGCATTTAAAAGCAGGAAGCCTGGGGAAGGTGATAAATGGGGCATTGCCTCAAATGATAGTCTCCTTTTATAAGCAAAATAAATATTGCCCAGAAGCCTCCCAGCAGACTTCCTCTCACATCTCACATATCATTACTGTGTCACATGGCCCTTTCTAATGACGGAAGAACCTAGGAAAGTGCAAATATGGCAAAGGGAAATGGTATTACCGTGACTGACTTAAATCAATCATGATTCATCAAGTGGGCCATTGGGACATGGAGGGAGGTTTGGCGGGACTTTGGGGAAGGTGGTTTCTTTACTTTTCTAGGACAACATCTGTAAAAGATCTTCCTTAGGATGCAGCCTTGCATGGGAGTAAAGCTCTTCAATCTTATAGCCATGTTGTTTCTAGCCTGTGAAGCAGTGATGCACAGAAGAGGGGCAGAGGCAAGAGAAATCATAAAAGCATAGATGGAGCCTGTGGTAGGCGGCCTCTGAGCTTCACCTGCCCCCCCCGCCCCCACAACTCCGTGGTCCGTGCCTCCTGGGTTCATGTCATTGTGTAATCTCCTCCGCTTGCGTGTGGGCAAGACCTAGGGACTCTCTTCGAATGCACAGAAAAGGGCAGAAGTGGTGGCGTATCATTTCTGAGATTAGATGATAAAAAGACTGCAGCTTCCACCTTAGGTCTTCTCTGTCTGTCTGTCTGTCTCTCTCTGTGTCTCAGCTCACTTCCACTGGGGGAAGCAAACGTCCATGCTGAGCACAACCCCATGGAGAGGCCCACCTGGTGAAGAACTGAGTTTCTCGGTCTAACCAGCCTGGAGGAACTGAATAACCACTGCCAACAGCCACTCGACTGATCTTAGAAGCTGATGTTTCGGCCCCAGTCGTGTCTTGGGATGACTGGAGCCCTGGTTGACAGCTTGGCTGCAACCCCATGAGAGATCTTGAGTCAGAGCCTCCCACTAAGCTATTCTTAGACTCTTAACCGGATAAACTGTGAGATAATGTTGTTTTCAGCTGCTTAGTTTCGGGGATAATTTGTTTTGCAGCAACTGTTAACTAACACACTCATTAGATGAAGTCAGCCCTTGTGCATAGGGCTTCCAGTTATATGAGACAATACATTTTCTTATTTATTAAGCCTATTTAAGTTAGGTTTCTGTTACATGCAGCCGAAAGCACACTAAATTGATCAAAAGAAGACTGCATATTATCTTTCTGTAGCCTGTCTCTCTGGCAGCATCTTAAAACACTTTCCCATTTCTCTAAAATACTCCAGCCACCATCCACCATGGCCTTCTTCTAATCCCATGAGCACACCATGTTCCCTCCCGTTTTCTGGGTTTTTACTTATCTTGTTCCTGCTACCCAGAACATTCTCCACTTTACCTTGTTAACTCTTTTTAGTTTTTCACACTTTAGCTTGTAATCCCATTTCTTGGTGAAGTCCCCAACCGCCCTGCAAATTATATCATATCCCCTTGCTATGCACCTTCATAGCACTATGTACCTTTTTCCGGGCCTTTACACAGTGGTCACTATGCTTTGTGTAATTATTTGCGTACCTCTGTCTCCTTTCTCCCTGAGGACAGGGCTTATAGCTCCTTGGTACCATTGGACCACGGTGTTCAACACAGTGCTGGAGCAGGGCAAGTTCTCAATGAATAATTAATAAGTGAGTAAACAAATGCATTGGAAACATACATTGGTTGGCCAAGAGAAGGGCCAGGACTAAGTAGATAGATTTCGAAGTCATCGGTATAGAAGGGATATTTGATTTCCCGGGAGAAGGCAGTCTCCCAGGAAAACTATGTGAGGGCAAAGATGAAACTTCAGAATCTCCAGGCCATGGAGACTGAAGAAGAAAGAAGCCTCAGGAGAGGAGGTCCACAGGTGGTGAGGGAGAAAGCCCAAAATGCCAAGGTGATTTAACCGTCAGAAGGAACTCCAAGTCCTTGAGAGGTGACAAAGTGTGGGACTCTCAGAGTGCCAACATGGTACAAACCAAGCTGGGCTGCAGGAAAGCAGCTCAGAGTGTGAGGCCTTGAGAAGGACACACTAGTGAGCAAATGGACCAGGATGGGTCACTCCCTCTTCACACCCCTCCCTGTACCCCTGACCAACAGCATGGGACTAAGACAGACAGTAGAAGTATAGTGCTTTGAAAGCAGTGACAATCGCAGCATTTTGTACATGGAAAGGGATTTTCTCCCAGCACAGATTCTAATTGCAGTGTCCATCAGTGTGCCCCTAGGGAAGGCTAGGCCAACCCTAGAGGAGTCATGACATGATGGTGCACTCCACCATCTCTGTGGATAATTCAGGCCCCACCTCCTCTTTTTTGTTTTTTTAAAATTGCTGAGAGAGGGGCTCAAATTATTCTGACAATTATTTTACCTTGACTCTTTTGTTCAGCCCCTGGCTCATACGTCTAGCTCAGCCTGAAATCTATGTGTTCATTAAAACATCATCTGTCTCGCCAACTGAGGGAAGGATGAATGTGGATCTGATTAACACAGTGTCTATCTAAGCTAAGTGCTTGAGTTAGGAGATTAAATTTCCAGGGACTTCCCTGGTGGTCCGGTGGTTAAGAGTCTGTGCTTCCAATGCTGGGGATGTGGGTTCAATCCCTGGTCGGGGAACTAAGATCCCACATGCCATGCGGTGTGGTCAAAATATATATATATATATATATATATTACTAGAAGGTGAAATTTCCAGATGGCTGGAATTTGCTGCTTGAGCAACAAAAAGTAAAAAAAAGAAATAAAGCATTATCAAGTTCAACACACACCTCACTCACTTTGAATGCAACCTGTAGCCCCTTCTTCCTTTTTCCTTCCTGATGGTAAAGGGGATGGTAGGGAAGCAGAAAGAGGAGGAAACAGAGAGAGAAAGAGAATGGGGGCATGGTTAGAGCAGGAACTGTCTAAAGCAGGTGTCAGCAAACTTTTTTCTGTAAAGGGCCAGATAGTAACTATTTCAGTCTCTGTTGAAACTACTCACCTCTGCCGTTGTAGCATAAAAGTAGCCATAGACAATGCACAACCATGAGCTTGGCTGTGCTCCAATAACTATTTATGGATACTGACATTTGAATTTCAAATGATTTTCATGTGTCACAAAATTTTCTTCTTCTTTTGATTTTTAAAAAGACTTTGTTTAGAGCAGTTTTACGTTCACAGCAAAACTGAGTAGAAAGTCTAGCGAGTTCCCATATACCCCATGGCCCCACACAGGCGCAGTGTCCTCCATCATCAACATCCCCCTCAAGAGTGGTCCATGTGTTACAATTGATGCACCTACATTGACACATCATTATCACCCAGAGTACCTAGTTTACATAGTTCACTCCTGGAGCTGTATATTCAATGGTTGATTTTTTTTTTCAACTATTACATTTTAAAACCATTCTCAGCTCATGCACTAAACAAACAAGAGTAGGGGGCCAGATATGGCTCATGGGCTGAAGTTTGCTGACGCCTGATCTAAAGTAAGGAGTTAAAACTACCAAAAAGAAGCAAGTCTCTAGCTTTCTTTCCCTCTTGCCTTCTCTTCTCTCTCCACCCCTACTTTTACTCCATGACGTTCAAATTTTACCCTGTAACAAACATTCAAACTGTTTCTCTTGGCTTCTACCTTGCCCGTCCTCTAACAATTACTTATACTTGTGTTAGCATTCAAGAAATTGGTCCTCAACCACACGTTCACTTTCCTGTAGCTGAAAGATTAAGGAACATCCAGAGCTTTCTATAGAGTAAGGTTCTTTTTTTTTTTTTTTACATCTTTGTTGGAGTATAATTGCTTTACAATGGTTTGTTAGTTTCTGCTTTATAACAAAATGAATCAGTTATACATATACATATGTTCCCATATCTCTTCCCTCTTATGTCTCCCTCCTTCCCACCCTCCCTATCCCACCCCGCTAGGTGGCCACAAACCACCGAGCTGATCTCCCTGTGCTATGCGGCTCCCATGGGTTCTACCACCGCTTATCTTATTTCTTAAGAATCTTATTGCCTAGCACAGGGAGTAAGATTCTTAAGAAATAAGATAAGTGGTGGTAGAATCCATGGGAGTGATAGTGACTCAAAATTCAACTCTGTAAAGTATAGGCCCACCCACTTTTTTTCTCTATTGCTGTATTACAAAGTAGAAATCATTTCTCACTAACTATAATGCTTAGATTTTATTTTTAATTTTTCTTACCTGCTCAGAATTTTAAGTGATTTACTCTAAAGTCTAAAAATGTTCAGCCTTTCTTACTTTCGGATGAAACAAATGGTCAGTACTGAAGCTCTCAAGCAGGGAAAAGTCTTACTACGCACACTTAGTGAGGGCTGATGTCCTTGTCCTTATATTTGCATAAACGTCAGCCTCAGTGAATACAGGTCATGGACGTCAGGGAAGAACTCAGTGTCTGGAGTGAGACAGGCTTGGGTCCAAACCTAGTTCTGCCACTGGTTGTAGGACTTACCTTCTTGAAGCTTCAGTCCCATCCCCTGGAAGCTGGAAATAATAAAAGTCCATTGTTCTGATGTTTAAATGAGCTAACACACATGAAGTCCTACTTCATGTCAGTGTTCTTCATCTCCTCCATCTCTGGAGCCTCTCCCAATCCCCTCCCCGTCTACAGAGCACCGTTGTTTAGTATCAGCAACAACTTTCTATTTTTTTATCTGAAGGCAGAGCAAGTAATAAAAAAGCATTCAAAGTCTATCTCCTGGATCGAAGGTGTTTTTTCTTTTTTAAGCTGTCTCAGAATATTCAAGTTAGTTTCAATTGTCGCAATAATTAATAGCACATTAGTCAATGAAGCCGGCTTTCAGAAGTCATAAACCCGGGAGCAGAACGTGAGCTCACGGCTGCTCTTAGCTCTTAAGTCTCTGCTGAGGAGGAGAAGAGGAGCCTGCCAAGGAATGCTGGGGGGAATTATCAGGGGTGTGGGTTTGCCAAAGCAGAATTAGCCGGGCTCTGATGCCTGCGGTGGGCACCGTGCAGATGCGGAGATGCCTGAAAGCAAGGCAGGAGGCGGGGAGGGGGTGGGGCTGCTGCAGGGGAGCGTTGGAAGGATGGCGGCAAACATGCGCTGGGGTCGTGATGGGGGTAGCAGGGATGCTGGGCCGGGCATTGTGCACTGGAGTTACAGACCGGCCTTGCTGTATGGCCCAGATTTAGACACCGAAGCTAGAAAAGGCTCACCATCAGGGGGCTCTGCCCTCTCACTGTACAGATGACAAAGCTGAGATCCAGCCATGTCCTGACTTGCCCAGGGACATGCATGTTCTGTGAAGGAAGAGATATGTGGCTGGCTTCCTAGGGGTCATTCAGAGAAGGGAAGTCCAGTGTCCTGTTCTGGCCAAAGTAGAAATAGACGTCCAGAAAGTGCTCAGCTCATCATGTAAATGTCCCAGGCAATATCGCCTACTTGTCCATCACCCCTGGGCAGAGAGGGTCCCGCACACACACAGACTCACTCACTATTGTCTTTCTTTTGGAATTCGGGGTTTGTGAATGCTGAAGCCAACTGTTAGAGCCTTTTAAAAAATTTTGGTTGCTATTGCAACAAATATTTACGGTATTTATTATAATGAAATATTAATGCTAATAATGAACCAGACACCAATTTGTGGAAATGACCCTTCTTCCCTGTCCTCTGTTCTGAGAAAGGGGCATGAATTGAATGCCTGGGATTAGCCTTGGGGGAGTGAGGGGGGTCCTTGAAAACCCACCTCCTGATGGCCCGCTGGAGAGTCTCCCAGCAAGAAGTTGCCCCTGCTCTGTTGCCATGGCCCTCCAGCCAGTCTCACCTGCCCATCCCCCGCCCCTACCCTGGGCTGAGCCCCCCACGTGCACCCCTCTCCCAAGGAGAGAGCCTGGCAATGGGAGAAGGCAGTTGCTTTTTCAGGGAAAAGAGGTGCCAATTACAGCCTTTATTAGGCTCACACCACCGTCTCCCTGCCTTCGACGGCTGCAGACCACACACACACTCAGTTTTCTTGCACTAGGACGGGAGACCTGTGTGGTCCTGCCGACTCACTTACAATAAATCTGCGAGCTTAATAAAAGGCATCATTTCTATCATTTGATCTCTCTTGAGTTACTCATAGCTCTGGGTGACACACAATTCTTGACTGACAGGCCCTTCCCAGGGAAAACCCAAGCTTGGTGGTTCTTCAGACAAAAAGCGGTGTGGAGAGGTGGGGTGTGTGTGTGTGTGTGTGTGTATGTGTGTGTGTGTTTGTGTGTGTGTGTGTTTTTGTCTGTGTGTGTGTTTGTGTCTGTGTGTGTGTGTTTATGTCTGTGTGTGTGTGTCCATGTCTGTGTGTCTCTGTGTGTGTGTGTTTGTGTATGTGTCTGTGTGTATCTGTGTGTGTGTGTGTATGTGTGTGTGTGTTTGTGTGTGTGTGTGTGTGTTTGTGTCTGTGTGTGTGTGTCCGTGTCTGTGTGTCTCTGTGTGTGTGTGTTTGTGTCTGTGTCTGTGTGTGTCTGTGTGCCTGTGTGTGTGTGTGCTTGTGTTGGGGGCGATGCACTGTGTGATTTGCAGGAAAGAAGAAGGGGAAGGAGGAGCTTGTGTATCGCAGGAGATGTCTGGGACAAGGTCCCCAGAGGAGATGAGCTTCACCCAGGGCTGGTGCTGCTGGCAGAAGGTTCTAGAACCCTCAGGGCATTGGGCTCTATAGGCCTCACCTGCTCCAATCTTCCCTCCTGCCTTCCTTCAGAATCCTTCTCAGGATCCTGTTTCTCCAGGCACCCTCTCTGTTGACTCCCTGTCAGCTCCAGGTCTGAGTTTTAATTTAATCTGAGTTTGTTTTCAATGCACTAAGGCCGGTTTCTTGTGGGACCTCCTGTCTGTAAATTCCTTGAAAGGATCAATATTCCACTTTCTTTCCCACCTCCCGGCACACCCAAAATCTATCGTATCAGCCACCACGTGTGGGTGTTGGCTGCACTTCCTCTGCGTCAGGCTCTGGGCTGAGCTCTGGACGTGGGTTATTCTCATGTGTCTTCACAACTCTGTGAAGTAGAAACGGTTATGATGTGCATTTAAGAGCTGAGGAAAGTCAGGCTCAGAGAATGTAGGTGAGTTGCCTGAGGTCACACAGCTCATAGGTGTGGATCTCATCCCAGGGCTGTCTGAATCCATAGGCCCTGCTCACCCCTACTCTGCCCCAACCCCATGCTGGGCCTCCCTGGGCTGGTCAGCTGGGCTTGCATTTGCATCCCCTCCAGCACCCAAGCCCGAAGTCGAGGTGAAGTTCCCAGAGTTCCAGCCTCCCACGGACTCACGTCATGCCCACTCCCTCTGTACGACTTCACCCCGGGCCACGGCTGCTCTGGGAAACCGCAGCTACTCAGGGGACCATGCGGTAGACGCCAGACTCAATATCGACTCACTGTGTGTTGGCGTTTCAGCTGAGAAAACAAAATTCCCAGGCCAGCCATGTTTGGTCCTCTTTACCTCATAGACGCAGCCTTCTTCCCAGCCACCCTCACGTGAAGCCACAAGCTCGGGGATCACAGGGCCTCATGGAACAGAGAGGCAGCCTGGCCCGCTGGTGAAGGGTGCAGACCCGCAGTCAGCTGAGGCAGGGTCGGGCCCCAGCCCTGTCCCTCAGTATCTGTTTGACCTCGAGTAAGTCACTCAGCTTCTCAGCTCAGTCTTCTCACGTGTAAAAGGGAGATAATAATGCTTATTTCATGTTACATGAGATAATCCATGTAAAAAAGCCTGGCATAAAGGAAAGTCTTTTTTTAAAGGTTAGCTATTATTAGTGTTCTGGGTTGAATTGAGCTCCCCAAAAGTTATGTTGAAGTCTTAACTCCCAGTACCTGTGAATGTGACATTATTTGGAAATAGGGTCTTTGTAGGTGTAATCAAGCTAAAATGAGGTTATTCGGATGGACCCTAATTCAATATGACGGGTGTCCTTACAAGAAGAGGGAAATTTGGACACGGATGTACACCGGGTGGAGAACACACGTGAAGACACAGACATAGAGGGAAGGTGGCCATATGAAGACAGAGACAGAGGTTGGAGTGACACTGCCACAAGCCAACTCCTGGAGGTACCAGAAGCTGGAAGAGGCAAGGAAGGACCTTCCCCTTGAGGTTGCAGAAAGAGCATTGCTAACACCTCAATTTCAAGCTTCTAGCCTCTAGAGCTATGAGAGAATAACTTTCTCTTGTTTTAAGTCAACCATTTTGTGACCTTGTTCCAGCAGCCCTAGAAAACTAATACAATTAGCATTAAAAAGATCACTGGTCTAGGACCCCCAAGACTATTGTCCTAGTTTTGACTTTGTTTCTAAATAGTTGTATGAACTTGGACAAATAAATTATAGAGGCATCGACTGTTAGAACTGAAAAAGACCTTAGGCCCAGGGGAAGAAACTGAGGCCCACAGAGGGGAGGGACTGGCACGTAACCCCAGAGAACCTCAGTTACTTCATCTGTCAACAAGACGTAATTATCCCACCCCACCTGCTTCACCCAGCTGTGGTTGACATGTCAATAACATCACCTGGGTAGACCAGTTGCCGTCACAATCACGGCAACACACACACACCACTGTCTGCCTTCAGAGGAGCACCATTGTCAGTTTCCCAGGATTCTGGTTGATTCAGAGGAAGGAGCCAGGCCAATGATGAACTATCTGAAGCAGATGGAATCCATAAGAGCCTCTGGGCCCCCGTTGACAGCCAGCCCGCTGTTTGGGTAAACAGGGAGGAACTGCGTAAATGTGAGTCAGTGTGCCACCTGAGAGGCAGAGCAGACACATCTACTGACATCCATGAAGGAGGGATTGGTCTCTTAGGGAAGCAAATGACAAATCAGGACACCTGGGTTCTGAGTCTGGAGCTGCTGCCTGACTCACTGTGCATCCTTGGGCAATTCTCTTACCCTCTCTGGGCCTTTCCATGCCTGTCCATACGATGGGAAGCCAGGACCCGCACCCAGGTCTGTGTGACTCCAAAATCTCTGATCTAAACCACTGTTTTATACTGCTAAGAGAGACGAAAGTGACTGGTCGTTCCAGGGAGTACAGGTGTCAGTAGGGCACTACGTATGTATGTATATATGAACTGAAATCATAAAGCTGACAGGGTCAGGAGGTCATCTGAATCACAGATGATAGCCTTCACAAGCAGATGTTTGAATAGCTTCTGGACATTCCAGTGAAGTTTTCCTTATTCCTCATTCTGTCGGCATGGAAACAGCCTTCCTTATATGGGGAAGTGATGAATATAAAGATTAAGAGTTTACAAAACCAGACATTTCTCCAAAGAAGACATACAGGTGGCCAAAAAGCACATGAAAAGATGCTCAACATCACTAATTATCAGAGAAACGCAAATCAAAACTGCAATGAGGTATCACCTCATACCTGTCAGAATGGCCATCATTCTGAGTCTACAAACAATAAATGCTGGAGAGGGTGTGGAGAAAAGGGAACCCTCCTACACTGTTGATGGGAATGTAAACTGGTAAAATCACTATGGGGGACAGTATGGATGTTCCTTAAAAAAGTAAAACTAGAGCTACCATATGATCCAGCAATCCCACTCCTGGGCATATATCTGGAGAAAACCATAATCTGAAAGGATACATGCATCCCAATGTTCATTGCAGCACTATTTACAATAGCCAGGACATGGAAGTAACCTAAATGCCCATCATCAGAGGAATAAAGGAGATGTGGTACATATATGCAATAGAATATTATTCAGCCATAAAAAAGAATGAAATAATGCCATTTGCAGCAACATGGATGGACCTAGAGATTACCATACTAAGTGAAGTAAGTCAGAGAAAGACAAATATCACCTGATATAACTCATACGTGGGATCTAATTTAAAAAGTAAAAATACAAGTGAAATTATTTTATTTTATTTTTTGCGGTACACGGGCCTTTCAATGCTGTGGCCTCTCCCGTTGCGGAGCACAGGCTCTGGAAGCGCAGGCTCAGCGGCCATGGCTCACGGGCCCAGCCGCTCTGCGGCATGTGGGATCTTCCCGGACCGGGGCACGAACCCACGTCCCCTGCATCGACAGGCGGACTCTCAACCACTGCGCCACCAGGGAAGCCCCACAAGTGAACTTATTTAAAAAAAAGAGTTTACAAAACCAGTTTGGGTCATTTGGGGTTCTGCCACTTTTTTTAGCCCAGACAACTTCGGGCAAATCACTTTGCCTTTGCTAAGACTCATGTGGAGACTTTGCAGAGTCACTGTGAGGGTGAAGCAAGAGAAGGCTGTGGAAGCTCTTAGCAGCCCTGGAACACAGCAGGTGCTCAAGAAACGTGGGCTTTCCCTCCCTTGTGTTAACCTGGAGCAAAACAAATTATACCTACTCTTTGGACCTCTGTCAGCTCTTCAACTGAAAACTGGGAACAACTCTCAGGTAGTCCCCCAGCCCTTAGCATCCTCAGCACCTTCCTCCCCTTCCTTATCTTCATCACAACCATTAACATCATCGCCTTTCATTATCACCGTCACCAACAGCCTCCTCACCATCATCTTTCTCAACACCATCATCTTTTATCATTATCATCCTCATCTTCACATCACACACATGAACTAATACCAGAATTTATTATGTATTCCCATAAGCGTGGCTGTTGGGTCCTTTAACAATTCAATGAACTAAATATTCTGACTTTACAAATGATGAAACTGAATCTCAGAGAACTAAGGTGACTTTCTGAGGCTTGCACGGCTAGAAGCGTCAAAGACAGGAACCTAACCTAGGTCTCGTGATGCCAAATCTTAGGATGGTTCCTTCGAGGGCATGTTTTTAGCAAACAGGTCACCCAGCTGGCTCAGGTTACACACGGGATGAGGTAGGAACCTCCAAGTGTTTTCCAGTGAGGTTTGATATTCTCCATTATGTTCTTGTGCAACTGACTTCTCAAATTTAAAGGGGAAATTTTACATTTGAGTGTGTGTGTGAGAGAGAGAGAGAGAGAGAGGAAGAGGATGTAGATATTCCTGGAAACCTCTGGCATTCTGCTCCTGCCAAGTAGACTTGGGATTCAGCCCGCACCTGCAAGATTTGGATGTCTTTTGTCCTCTGAGAGTCTCACTCCGTCTGGTTAATCCAGGCAGAGCTTCCTGTTGCCTCCTTACAGGACACGGTTCAGACCAGAATATTAATGGAGATTACAGCAGGGGGAAGAATAGATTCGGGGGAGGTAGGGAGCTGCCTGGCAGAGAAGCTTGGCACCCAGGTGGGGTCCTTCCATAGATGATCTCGAAGCACTTGTTTGGAAGCAGGATAGGACACAGGGGACCCTTCCTAGGGGTGCCTAGAGCTAGTCTATATCCTGTCCCCAGTTTGTTCCTAGGACAAATCTGCCCACCCCGTTTCTAGGAAATTGGCATGTGTGCATCTTTTTTCTCCCCTGCACATCAAATTCTGCTCGCTACAAATAGAGTGACCCTACAGCCCAGTGTGACTGGGACAGTCAGGTTTGCATCTGCTGTCCTGGCACCCCATCCAGTTTACTATTTGTCATCATCAAAAGCATCCCTATTTGGATGTTAACTATAGAACATTCTTTCAAGGATAAGCATCAAAGAAGGCAGGAAACAAGGGCCACCAAAGGCTGGGTTTGCCATGTAACCCATTGGGAAGAGCATTAGACTTGGAGGCAGAGAACTTAAAGTCTCAGCCATACCGCTTTCTACCTAAGTAGGACTCAAGTATCTCATCTGTAAAATGGGCAAAATTATACCCACCTCACAAGGTTGTTGAAGGTAAATGGCCTTAGCGGGCTCTGTTCTCTGCAGTCATCACCTTGCATGAACCATTTTACCTTCATTTTTCAGTTACAACTGAGCCAGTTTTTCTCCAAGATTGTTGAACATCTGGTCACATGAAATCAGTGGGAACCTTGGGCCAGTGTCAGGGACTCGCCACCTGTGGGGTCCACTCAGGGAGCTGTAAGTTACGCCTGGAAAAAGTCCAACCCATATTTCAGTGCTCCACCAGCTGAAGCGGTTACACACCAGGAACTGCTAATTTGGTAGATGGATTTGGAAAATCTGGAAGATTATAAAAATCTTTTACTTGTTAGAATTTTAGAATATTAGAGCCAATAAGCAGAAAGTGGTATTGGGAGGTGGGTTAACTACAGTAAAGGACTGAATTTGTTTGGAGAGGAAGATATTAGAGTCAGCCCTGCAATGTCATTCCACTGGGGAGCCTGGCCCAGAATGTTCTATCCAGCCTGGTTACTGAGCGCAGCACTGCTCCCCAAGTCCTATGTTGGTGAGTTCCAAGGGGCTCCCAGGTGCCACTCTACTGCTCCCTTCCACTGCTGATGGCCAACAGCAACACCTACCAGTCACAACCTGGCCTGCCAACCATGCTGCTCCTTTTCCAACCACACACCAACTGAGCACCTAAGGCCTTGACCACAGACACACCTCTGAGACACTGGGGTTTAGTTCCAGACCACAGCAATAAAACGAATATTGTAATAAAGCAAGTCACACAAATTTTTTGGTTTCCCAGTACATATAAAATTTATGTTAATACCCTGTTGTCTATTATGAGTGCAATGGCATTATGTCTAAAAATCAATGTACATAACTTAATTGAAAAATGCTTTATTGCTCAAAAATGCTACTTATCTGACCCTTCAGCAAGTCATAATATTTTTGCTGGTGGGGGGTCTTGCCTTGATGTTGGTGGCCGCTGACCGATCAGGGTAGTGATTGCTGAAGGCTGGGGTGGCTGCGGCAATTTGTTAAAATAAGACAACAATAAAGTTTGCTGCAACAGTTTCACGATGATTTCTCTGGATCATGCAATGCTGTCTGACAGCATTTTACCCACAGGAGAACTTCTTTCAGACTTGGAGTCGGTCCTCTCAGAACCTGCTGCTGCTTTATCAACTAAGTTTATGTAACATTCCAAATCTTTTATTGTCATTTCAACAATCTTCACGGCATTTTCATTGGGAGTAGGTTCCATCTCAAGAAACCACTTCCTTTGCTCATCCATGAGAAGCAACTCCTCATCGATTCAAGTTTTATTATGAGATTGCAGCAATTCAGTCACATCTTCAGGCTCCACTTCTAATTTTCTTTCTATTTCCACCACATCTGCAGTTACTTCTTCCACTGAAGTCTTGAACCCCTCAAAGCCATCCATGAGGATTGGAAGCAGCTTTTTCCAAACTCCTGTCCATGTTGATATTTTGACCTCTTCCCATGGATCACACATGTTAATAGCATTGAGAATGGTGAAACCTTCCCAGTAGGTTTTCCAATGACTTTGCGCAGAGCCATCAGAGGAATCAGTATATATGGCAGCCACAGCCTTATGAAATGTATTTCCTAAATAATAAGATTTGAGAGTAGAAATTACTCCTTGCAGAATGGATGTTGTGACAGTAGGCAGGAAAACAAAATTAATCGTATTATACATCTCCATCAGAGCTCTTGGGTGACCAGGTACATTGTCACTGAGCAGGAATATTTTTAAAGGAATCTTTTTTTCTGAGCAGTAGGTCTCAACAGTGGGCTTAAAATATTCAGTAAACCAAGTTGTAAACAGATGTGCTGTCATCAGTCTTTGTTGTTCCATTTATAGAGCACAGGCAGAGTAGCACAATTAGCTGCTCATAATTTAGCATAATTATTAAGGGCCCTAGGATTTTGGGAAATCAATAAATGAGCATTGGTTTCAAATTCAAGTCACCAGCTGCATTAGCCCCTAATAAGAGAGTCAGCCCCTTTGAGGCATTGAAACTAGGCATTGACTTCTCCTCTCTGGCTATGAAAATCCTAGATGGCATCTTCTTCCAATAGAAGGCTGCTTTATTTACATTGAAAATCTGTTGTTTAGTGTAGCCACCTTCATTAATGATCTGAGCTAGAGCTTCTGGATAACTTGCTGCAGCTTCTACATCAGCACTTGCTGCTTTGCCTTGCACTTTTACATTATGGAGATGGCTTATCTCCTTAAACCTCATGGACCGATCTCTGCTAGCTTCACACTTCTCTTCTGCAGCTTCCTCACCTCTCAGCTTTTACAGAATTGAAGAGAGTTAAAGCCCTGCTCTGGGTTAGGCTTTGGCTTAAGGGAATGTTGTAGCTGGTTTGATCTTCTGTCCAGACCACTAAAACTTTTTCCAAATCAGCAATAAGGCTGTTTTCCTTTCTTATTATTTGTGTGTTCACTGCAGCGGCACTTTTCATTTTCAAGAACTTTTCCTTTGCATTCACAACTTGGCTAACTGTTTGGCCCAAGACACCTAGCTTCTGGCCTATCTTGCCTTTCGACGTGCCTATCTCACTAAGCTTAATCATTTCTAGCTTTTGATTTGAAGTGAGAGATGTGTGACTCTTCCTTTTACCTGAACACTTAGAGACCGCTGTAGGGTTATTAATCGGACTGATTTCAATATTGTTGTGTCTCAGGGAATAGGAAGGCCCAAGGATAGGGAGAGAGAGGGGCAATGACCAGTCGGTGGAGCGGTCGGAGCACACACAACATCCATCAAGTTCACCGTCTTATCTGGACTTGGTTCATGGGCCAAAACAATTACAATAGTAACATCAAAGATCACTGATCACAGATTTCCATAATAAATGGAATAACAATGAAAATTTTGAAATATTGTGAGAATTACCAAAATGTGACACAAACAGGAAGTGAGCAAATGCTGTTAGAAAAATGGTGCCAGGGCTTCCCTGGTGGCGCAGTGGTTGAGAGTCCGCCTGCCGATGCGGGGGACGCGGGTTCATGCCCCGGTCCGGGAGGATCCCGCGTGCCGCGGAGCGGCTGGGCCCGTGAGCCATGGCCGCTGGGCCTGCGCGTCTGGAGCCTGTGCTCCGCGACGGGAGAGGCCACAGCAGTGAGAGGCCCGCGTACCGCAAAAAAAACAGAAAAAGAAAAATGGTGCCAATAGACTTGCTGAACTCAACGGTTGCCAAAAACCTTCCATTTGTAAAAAAAAAAAAAACTCCATATCTGCAAAGCTCAATAAAACAAGGTACCCTTGTACTCAGGGCCACGTTGTATGTCCAAATGCAGAAGGTACTGCCAGACCTTGTTCAGGCTGTTTCCTCTTCTGAACAAGCCCTACTTCTCCTCACCACGTGAATGCAGCCACCTTTCAACACCAAAATAAAGATCGTTGATTCTCAAAACTTTTCTTGACTCCACCTGCTCCAGGCAGTGTGAATTGTTTCTTCCCTACTACTTCACTGTAAGTTTAACTCTCTTTGCAAAAGTCGTCATACTTTTTTTTTTTTTGGCCACACCGGCATGTGGGGTCTTAGTGAGGCATATGGGATCACAATTCCCCAACCAGGGATCGAACCCATGCCCCCTGCATTGGAAGCATGGAGTCTTAACCACTGGACCACCAGGGAAGTCCTGTGGTCATAATTTAGAAGAGGCTGTCTCTGGATCTGTTCCCTCCATTCACTGTGAGCTCTGTCCCAGGCCAGCTCTGATTCCCTGGTGACTCACACAGTGGGGGTCAGGTTAACCCCTCTAAGACCCTTATCATCAGGGCACGAGGTGTTTTGACCTCTGTGTTAGTCAGGGTTCTCCAGAGAAACAGAACAAATAGGATATTCATTTTACATATATATGTGAAGGGATTTATTATAAGGAATTGGCTCACATGGTTATGGAGGCTGGCAAAGTCCAAAATCCACAGAGTCGTGTCCCATTTTGAGTGTGAAGGCTGGAAGCTACTGTACAATCAGGTCTTCCGATGTCTCAGTTGGAAGACTGTCAGACAGGAATTTTTCTCTTATTCAGAGAGGGTTGGCTTTTTGTGCTATTCAGTCCTTCAACTGATGGATGAGGCCCACCCGCATTGGAAAGGGCAATCTGCTTTACTCAGTCTTGCAATTCAAATGTTACTCTTATGCAAAAACACCCTTGCAGAAACACTCACAATAATGTTTGACCAAATATATGGGCACCAAGGGGCCCAGACAAGTTGACACATGAAATTAATCATCACAACCTCCCTGTGTTAGATAGTGCTTAAATGTCATCAACATTCATTACCTTGCCCTTCTATGCTCTCCAGTGCACTGCAGAGGCTAGAACCTGAGACCTATGTTTCCCAGACTCCTTTGCCAGCAAGGATACCATTAAGGTTCTGCAATCCATCAACTTGCAAGAGATTTGGAAGCAAGGCAGAAGCATCCTCCCTCCAGCACCAGGGACAGGAGAATAAGCTTCTGCAGATGTGAGTTTTACAGTGACTGCTAGATTCCCATCCTCTGTATGTCATCTGTGTTAGCTGCAGTGTAAGCAGATAGGATAAGGGGGTCCCTGAGAAAGAGAGCCAGGCATGGCTTTCTTGACAGAAGAGAAGCCATTTTGGCCTAAGGCATTCTGTGATCTAAGCCTGGCCACAGTGCTTGCCCTTGAACAGGTCTCAGTAATTAACAATCTTAAGGGGAAAAAAAGAACACAGGAACAAAGGAAAAACAGTCAAGAAACAATAGTTCAGCAATAAAAACAGAGTCCTAGTTCCTCCTCAAGGGATATACATCACCATCTGATACTTATCTTTGAGTTCTGCAGTAAACCCCACCCACATGGAGGATGGAATGATGATGTTGGCATTTTCTGATCCTTGAACTTCAATCAACTAAAGCTTGGACTCTGTCAACCTTTGCCCCATTTCTATGCTGAGTTCTCCTCTGCTCCAGCCCCCTCACGAATACACATGTACTCTTAGCTTAAAACTTCCCCAATTTTGCTGTTCAAGGAGACACTGCTTTGGGAAAGATCTCTGGTGTTCTCCTTACTTGCTGCAAGTAATAAATCCTTCAAGTAAATAAATAATAAAAAATAAATAATCCTGAAAGTAAATAAAACCATATCTCCTAACATTGTCATTTTTGTTTTGTGGTTTTATTCCTACCAAATCTAAGAACATCTTCTGTTATAATACTTGGGCTTTGTCCTCAGTTCCTGAAATAGCTTCAGAGAGTTAAAGATAAATAGATGTCTTTTATTAATCATAACAAACCCCTTTCAACCATACCTAAGTTTGTGTTCTTTGTTTGTTTGTTTTTTAAAGGCTTTTCTACTTCAGCCCACCTGTCTCATAAAATAATGCAAAAGAAAACACAAACATGCTTTACCTTTAACAACAATAACAAAATAATAGAAAACCATCTGCATACAGGGTTATACATTTTGCCATTGCTTTCCAGTATAACTAACACATTCCTTTAAGGCTTTGGCGAATAATTTTTCTAAGTCAATAATTTTCTCAGGTAATGCCTCTGCCCTGGAGGTAGCTGATTCTATCTGGTCCCTGAACTATAGGCATAATCACGTCACTGTATTTCCCCCACAGTGTTTACATTTTTTTTTTTTATAAATTTGTTTATTTATTTTTGGCTGTGTTAGGTCTTCCTTGCTGCGCGTGGGCCCTCTCCAGTTGCGGCGAGCGGGGGCCATTCTCCGTCGCGGTGCGTGGGCCTCTCACCGCGGTGGCTTCCCCTGCTGCAGAGCACAGGTTCCAGGTGCACGGGCTTCAGTAGTTGTGGCACACAGGCTCAGTAGTTGTGGCCCACGGGCTCTAGAGTGCAGGCTCAGTAGTTGTGGCGCACAGGACTTGCCGCTCTGCGGCATGTGGGATCCTCCCGGACCAGGACTGAACCCGTGTCCCCTGCATTGGCAGGCAGACTCCCAACCATGGCGCCACCAGGGAAGTCCTACATTTTTTTTTAACATCTTTATTGGAGTATAATTGCTTTACAGTGGTGTGTTAGTTTCTGCTTTATAACAAAGTGAATCAGCTATACACATACATATATCCCCATATCTCCCCCCTCTTACATCTCCCTCCCACGCTCCCTATCCCACCCCTCTAGGTAGTCACAAAGCACCGAGCTGATCTCCCTGTGCTATGAGCTGATCTCCCTGTGCTATGCGGCTGCTTCCCACCAGTTATCTATTTTACATTTGGTAGTGTATGCCACTCTCTCACTTCATCCCAGCTTACCCTTCCCACTTCCCGTGTCCTCAAGTCCATTCTCTACGTCTGTATCTTTATTCCTGTCCTGGCCCTACGTTCTTCAGAAACTTTTTTTTTTTTTTTTAGATTCCATATATATGTGTTAGCATGCAGTATTTGTTTTTCCCTTTCTGACTTACTCCACTCTGTGTGACAGACTCTAGGTCCATCCACCTCACAACAAATAACTCAATTTTGTTTCTTTTTATGGCTGAGTAATATTCCATTGTATATATGTGCCACATCTTCTTTATCCATTCATCTGTCGATGGACACTTAGCTTGCTTCCATGTCCTGGCTATTGTAAATAGAGCTGCAATGAGCATTGTGGTACATAACTCTTTTTGAATTATGGTTTTCTCAGGGTATATGCCCAGTACTGGGATTGCTGGGTCGTATGGTAGTTCTATTTTTAGTTTTTTAAGGAACCTCCATACTGTTCTCCATAGTGGCTGTATCAATTTACATTCCCACCAACAGTGCAAGAGGGTTCCCTTTCCTCTACACCCTCTCCAGCATTTATTGTTTGTAGATATTTTATGATGGCCATTCTGACTGGTGTGAGGTGATACCTCATTGTAGTTTTGATTTGCATTTCTCTAATGATTAGTGATGTTGAGCATCCTTTTATGTGTTTGTTGGCAATCTGTATATCTTCCTTGGAGAAATGTCTGTTTAGGTCTTCTGCCCATTTTTGGATTGGATTGTTTGTTTTTTTGTTATTGAGCTGCATGAGCTCCTTGAAATTTTGGAGATTAATCCTTTGTCAGTTGCTTCATTTGCAAATATTTTCTCCCATTCTGAGGGTTGTCTTTTCATCTTGCTTAGGTTTTCCTTTTCTGTGCAAAAGCTTTGAAGTTTCATTAGGTCCCATTTGTTTATTTTTGTTTTTATTTCCATTTCTCTAGGAGGTGGGTCAAAAAGGATCTTGCTGTGATTTATGTCATACAGTGTTCTGCCTATATTTTCCTCTAAGAGTTTGATAGTGTCCGGCCTTACATTTAGGTCTTTCATCCATTTTGAGTTTACTTTTGTGTATGGTGTTAGGGAGTGTTCTAATTACATTCTTTTACATGTAGCTGTCCAGTTTTCCCAGCACCACTTATTGAAGAGATAATGGTTTCAGTTTTTCACCATTGAGAATGATGTTGGCTGTGGGTTTGTCATATATGGCCTTTATTACGTTGAGGTAAGTTCCCTCTATGCCTACTTTCTGGAGGGTTTTTATCATAAATGGGTGTTGAATTTTGTCGAAAGCTTTTTTGGCATCTACTGAGATGATCATATGGTTTTTCTCCTTCAATTTGTTAATATGGTTTATCACATTGATTGATTTGTGTATATTGAAGAATCCTTGCATTCCTGGGATAAACTGCAGGTTTGTAGTTCCCGTTGTTTTTGGTGTCTGCCACCGGTGGTCAAGGTTGGTTCAATGGGTTGTGTAGGCTTCCTGGTGGAGGGGACTGGTGCCTGTGTTCTAGTGGATGAGGCTGGATCTTGTCTTTCTGTTGGGCAGGACCGCATCCGGTGGTGTGTTTTGGGGTGCTTGTGACCTTTTTATGATTTTAGGCAGCATCTCTGCTAATGGGTGGGTTTGTGTTCCCGTCTTGCTAGTTGTTTGGTATAGGGTGTCCAGCACTGTAGCTTTCTGGTCATTGAGTGGAGCTGGGTCTTAGTGTTGAGATGGAGATCTCTGGGAGAGCTTTTGCTGTTTGATATTATGTGGAGCCAGGAGGTTTCTGGTGGACCAGTGTCCTGAACTCGGCTCTCCCACCTCAGAGGCACAGACCTGACACCTGGCTGGAGCACCAAGACTGTGTCAGCCACATGGCTCAGAAGAAAAGGGAGAAAAAGAAAGGAAAGAAAGAAAGAAAGAAAGAAAGAAAGAAAGAAAGAAAGAAAGAAAGAAAGAAAGAAAGAAAGAAAGAAAGAAAGAAAGAAAGGAAGGAAGGAAGGAAGGAAGGAAGGAAGGAAGGAAGGAAGGAAGGAAGGGAGGAAGGAAGGAAGGGAAGAAAGTTATTAAAATTAAAAAGTAATAAAAAAAAGAAAGAAAGAGGAGAGCAACCAAACCAAAAAACAAATCCATCAATGATAAAAAAGCACTACAAACTATAGTAAAAAAAAAAAACAAAAAAACAAAAAAAGTACAGACATAACCCTAGGACAATTGGTGAAAGCAGAGCTGTACAGACAAAAATCACACAAAGCAGCAAACACATACACACTCACAAAAACAGGAAAAGGAAAAAAATATATATATCTATAGATAAAAAAAAAGGAAGAGAGCAACCAAATCAATAAACAAATCTTCCAATGATCATAAACTCTAAATACTAAACTAAGATAAACATAAAACCAGAAACAAATTAGATGCAGAAAGCAAACCCCAAGTCTACAGTTGATCCCAAAGTCCACCACCTCAATTTTGGGATGATTCGTTGTCTATTCAGGTATTCCACAGCTACAGGGTACATCAAGTTGATTGTGGAGATTTAATCCGCTGCTCCTGAGGCTGCGGGGAGAGATTTCCCTTTCTCTTCTTTGTTTGCACAGCTCCTGGGGTTCAGCTTTGGATAGCGCCCCCCCCTCCGCCTCTGCGTGTAGGTTGCCTGAGGGCATCTGTTCTTGGCTCAGACGGGAGGAGGTTAAACCAGCATCTGATTAAGGGACTGTGGCTCAACTCAGGCCGAGGGGGGGTGGGAGGGCTACGGATGCAGGGTGAGCCTGCGGCGGCAGAGGCCGGCATGAGGTTGCACCAGCCTGAGGCATGCTGTGTGTTCTCCCGGGGAAGTTGTCCCTGGATCATGGGACTCTGGCAGTGGCGGGCTGCACAGGCTCCCGGGAGGGGAGGTGTGGAGAGTGACCTGTGCTCGCACACAGGCTTCTTGGTGGCGGCAGCAGCAGCCTTAGCATCTCATGTCCGTCTCTGGAGTCCACGCTGATAGCCACAGCTCGCACCCATCTCTGGAGCTCGTTTAGGCTGTGCTCTGAATCCCCTCTCCTCACGTACCCTGAAGAAATGGTCTCTTGCCTCTTAGGCAGTTCCAGACTCTTTCCCAGACTCCCTCCTGGCTAGCTCTGGCGCACTAGCCCCTTCAGGCTGTGTCCACACAGCCAACCCCAGTCCTCCCCCTGCGATCTAAGCTCTGAAGCCCGAGCCTCATCTCCCAGCCCCGACCTGTCCCGGCAGGTGAGCAGACAAGCCTCTCGGGCTGGTGAGTGCCGGTCGGCACCGATCCTCTGTGCGGGAATCTCCCCGCTTTGCCCTCCGCACCCCTGTGGCTGTGCTCTCCGCGGCTCCGAAGCTTTCCCCCTCCGCCACCCACAGTCTCCGCCCGCGAAGGGGCTTCCTAGTGTGTGGAAACCTTTCCTCCTTCACAGCTCCCTCCCACTGGTGCAGGTCCCAACCCTATTCTTTTGTCTCTGTTTATTCTTTTTTCTTTTGCCTTACCCAGGTACGTGGGGAGTGTCTTGCCTTTTGGGAGGTCTGAGGTCTTCTGCCAGCGTTCAGTAGGTGTTCTGTAGGAGTTGTTCCACGTGTAGATGTATTTCTAATGTATTTGTGGGGAGGAGGGTGATCTCCACGTCTTACTCTTCTACCATCTTGAAGGTCTCCCCCTGAGTTTATGTTAATGATGATTTTTTAGGTGACTTTTTAGAAAGCCCCTAGATAACCACAGGATGGGGGCTGGTTGCCTGAGGAGCCAACGAAGTGGTTACAGGGTTGGAATTTCAGTCTCTCCCCCATTCTGGGAGAGAAAAGAGGCTGGTGGTTGAATTAATCATCAGTGGCCAGTGATTTAAGCAGCCATGCCTACATAGTGAAGCCTCCAAAAAAAGTCCAAATAATAGAGTTGGAGAGCTTCTGGGTTGGTGAATAAGGAACAGCCATGTGCCAGGAAGGTGGTGCACCTTGACTCCATGTGGAAAGATGCTCCGTGCTCAGGACCCTTCCAGACCTTGCCGTATCTTTTCATCTGGCTGTTCATTCTTATACTCTAATATCCTTTGTAATAAACTAGTAATCTAGTAAATTAACTGTTTTCCTGAGTTCTGTAAGCTGTTCTAGCAAATGCTTGAACCCAGGGAGGGAGTCATAGGAACCTCTGACTTATAGCCAACTTTGACGAGTCATGGGTAACATGGAGACACACCACTTGTGATTGGTGTCTGAAGTTGGAGGGGGCCAGGCTTGTGGGACTGAGCCCTTAACCTGAGGGGTATGTACAAATTCTGGTCAGTATCAAAATGGAATTGAATTGCAGGACACCCAGCTCTAGGTGTTGCAGGTCCCAATTCTGTAGGAGTTGCAGAATTGCTTGGTGTGGAAACCCCACACATCTGGTGTGTGGGTTTTCCACAGAAGTGAAAACTTTTCCACAGGAATGAAAAATTCTGTGAAGAGTGTTGCAGTAAAGGAAAACAGAGGAGCTTTTTGTTTCGATGTGATCCTTCAGTTTTTAGAGTTCACCATGTACTATTTCAGTTGATGTCAGATTTCTTTCTTGATTATTATTTCTACAGGTAAATTCTACCAGTAATCATCAACATAAGTTAATTATACAAAGATTGATTCTTTGCATGTTCCTTTAATTGAAGCAAGGTATATCAGACACAAAAGGCAGAGGCTGTATGTGCACAGCCAGCTCCTAGCATTCCTATCTTCAAGATGGTAGGGTAAAAATTTCCTACTTGTCTGGTTTCCTTAACTATAAAACATACTTGTTCTGAGGATTAAGTTAAACAATATAGCAATGCTTAGCACAATATCTGGAGTATAAAGCACTCAGTAATGATTAATCATTATTATATTAACTCTGTGAGTTAAATTGAATTTGGAATCCTGTGAGATGAATATCATTATTATCATCCCCATGTTACCCATGAGGAAGCATAGCACATTGGTGGCTGGCCCATGTGAATCAAGGACATGGCCCCAAGCCTTCTGACACCAAATTCTTTCTCCCACCCTACACAGCTCTGCAGGGGAAAGAATGTGTTCTGTCCCAAGAGACAGAGAGCTCTGTGCTGTGCCAATACAAGTGTGCATATACAATTGTGGTATACGCGTCAGATCATTCCAGGAATTCCAACCGAACACTGCCAAGGGTTTGGGCAGGAGGGGCCAGGAAACAGCGAACAGGTATCAGAAATACCAAGACATCCATGGTTCCTGACTCAGTGCCCAGCTGTCCTATCAGGGTTCAAGAGAAGCAGGGCAGGAAACAGAAAGAGCGGCCCATTCTGAACACTGAGGCAGGGCAAATCCAGGGCAAGAGCCATATATTAGTTCCCTATTGTTGCTACAACCAGTTGCAACCAATTTAGTGTCTGAACAATGAAAATATATTATCTTACACTTCTGGAGGTCAGAGGTCCTCCAGAGTCTCAGTAGGCTAAAATCCAGGCAACAGCAAGGCCCTGTTCCTTTCGGAGGCTCTAGGGGAGAAGCCACTTCCTTGCCTTTTCCTGCTTCTAGAGGCCGCCCACACTCGTCAGCCTCCTTCAGTACCAGGCTGGGTCCTTCTTATGCTGCCATAGCTCTGGTTCTCTCTTCCAATTCCTTCTTCCATTTCTAAGGACCCTTTTGGTTACATTGGGTACACTTGGATAGTCCAGGATAATCTCCCTATTTTAAGGTCAGCTGATTAGCAACCTTAATTCATTCTGCAATCTTAATTCTGCTTTGTCATCTACCCTAACATATTCACAGGTTCTGGGGCTTAACACACAGATATCTTTGGGAACCGTTATTCTGTCCACCACAAGCCAGTAAAAGTGTGGCATAAGAGGGCCCATCATTATGGAAAATTGGTCAGTTTCTACATTTCATTCTAGCTGTTGGGCAAATTTCTGGGAGCTGGTTTAATGTGGCTTTGGTGTCAGGCAGATCTGGATTAGAAGCCTGGCTTTAACACTTAAGGATTAGTAACTCAGACGCTCAGTTATCTCCTCATCTTCAGGGCGGTGATAATACTTGAGGCACATATTTTTAGCAAGAGTTCAGAAAGACAACACATATGACAGTGCCTAAAACATTCCAAGTGTTCAATATCCTTCTACTATCACTTACTTTACAATATGTAGGATCTCTTATCACCTCCTGACACTTATTTACTTAGCAAATATATATGGAACATGAACTACGTGCTGAGTATTGTGTTAGGTGCTGAGGGAGAGCCAGCACCTGGATCTGCCTTATCTGAACTTCAGAAACACAGCAGGGGATAGAGCTGGATGATGGATCATGCAAGGGGCAGCAACAGAGAAACTAGAGGACGGAGATGCCTCCCCCAAGATCTATGTGTGTCATCCTTTACCAGGTAGTGCCTGAGACCCCTAAATCATAGGACTAGGCTGTCAGGAATGGGAGAGAGTAGGTATTAAGAACGTGAGGTTTGAATTCAGACCTAGATTTTTTTTAAAAAAAAATTTATTTATTTATTGGCTGCATTGTGTCTTCGCTGCTGTGCGCAGGCTTTTCTCTCTAGTTGTGGCGAGCGGGGGCTACTCTTCGTTGCGGTGCGCGGGCTTCTCATTGCGGTGGCTTCTCTTGGTGCAGAGCACGGGCTCTAGGCATGCAGGCTTCAGTGGTTGTGGCTCATGGACTCTAGAGCGCAGGCTCAGTAGTTGCGGTGCACGGGCTTAGCTGCTCCATGGCATGTGGGATCTTCCCGGACCAGGGATCGAACCCGTGTCCCCTGCATTGGCAGATGGATTCTTAACCACTGCGCCACCATGGAAGTCCAGACCTAGATTTTTTTAAAATATGTTTTATTATGAAAATTCCAAATATTAACAAAAGAAAAGAATATAACACTGTGTTGTTTAATTCCGCGACTATTGAGCACTTGAAAAAAGACTAGTCTGAAATGAGATGCGCTAAAAGTGTAAAACACCTGTGAACTTCAAAGGCTTAGTATTAAAAAAATGTAAACTATCTCATTAGTAATTTTTATATTAACTAGTATTGGTATGGTGGAGCAAATAAACTAGCATTATTATAACTAACAATACACATTTCATTCCTTTTTGAATGTGGCTAAAATATTTTAAATTATGTATATGGGTCACATTAAATTTCTGTTGAATCAAGATGATGTAGAATAAGTCGCTCAGCTTCAACAATTACCAATTTCTGGACACTGTTGTTTCCTCTATACCCCTACCAACCTCCACTCCCACTGAATTGTTTAGCAATAAATTCCAAATAACATATTACTTCATATGTAAATATTTCAGTAAAAGGACTATTTTTTTTAAAAAATCTCATTATTACATTTAATAAAAACTAACATATGTCAACTATATCTCAATAAAACTGGGAAAAAACTAACAATAGTTCTTTAATATTCTGGGGTAGAGATTTCTGGTTCCAGAAAAGGTGAAATAGACACATTTCTTCCTCTTTCTCTAAGAACAGGTAAAAACCCTGGATTTAATACATAAGACAAATATAAGAAGACTCTGAAATGTGGAAAAAAGGAGAAATGAGTAGGAATCTCAGGATTTGAGGACAAAGTAATGAGTTCTGAGATTTTCTCATTTACTCTTATATCTATTATGGTTTCCCTTCATCTGGAAACACCAAAAAGTATAGAAAAAATAATCTCCAAGAAAATTTCTAGCCAAAGGGCAGCTTAGAAAACCGAACACATTTTGGAAATATTCTAGCCAAACATCATGGGAAAAAACAAGACACCTGTCTACAGCTGAGATCAAGTGGTAGCCAAGGCTTTCATCTATGCCCAGTCGTAATCAGGTTCCTCTTCTTCCTCTTCCCACCACCTGCAGTGTCAGCAGAGACTAAATGGGAATTCTGGATTTCTGCATTACATGGTAGTAATGATATGGCAACCCCGTTCCCCCTGCAGTAGAGGTCGGCTAGAATAGAATATTTAAATAATATCCAGGGCTTCCCTGGTGGTGCAGTGGTTGAGAGTCTGCCTGCCGATGCAGGGGACACGGGTTCGTGCCCCGATCTGGGAAGATCCCACATGCTGCGGAGCGGCTGCGCCCGTGAGCCATGGCCACTGAGCCTGCGCATCCGGAGTCTGTGCTCCACAACGGGAGAGGCCACAACAGTGAGAGGCCCGCGTCCTGCAAAAAATAAAAAATAAAAATAATAATATCCAGAGTCTTATAACACAATACCCTACATATCTAGGATACACTACAAGAACACATCTTATACCAAGAATCAGGAATATCTCAATTTGAAAAACAAAACTCAAAAGTCACCAATACAGACAACACAGATGTTGGAATAATCTGATGAAGATTTTAAAGCAGCTATCATAAAAATGTTCTAACAAGCAATAATAAGCACACTTGAAGCAAATGAAAAAAGCTCAGCAAAGAAATAGAAGACATAAAGAAGAACCAAATGGAAATTTAAAAACTGAAAATATAATTACTAAAAGAAAAAATCACTAGGTGGACTCAATAGCATAATGCTGTGACAGAAGAAAGAATCAGTAAACTTGAAGATGAGTCAAAATAAATGATCCAATGTGAACAACACAGAGAAAATAGACCAAAAAAGAACAGAGTTTCAGGGATCTCTAAGCCAATAACAAAAGATTTAACATTGATGTCATTGGAGTACCACAAAGAGAAGAGAAAGAATCTGGAGCTGAAAAACATTCTACAAAATAATGGCTGAAATTGTCCCATGTTTGGCAAAAGACATAAACAGATTCAAGAAACTGATTAAACCCCAAACAGTATAAACCCAAAGAAGTTTATGCCAAGACCCATCATAATTAAACTTTTGAAAACTAAAATCAAAGAAAAATATTGAAAGTATCAAGTGAGAAATGACACCTTACTTACAAGGGGAAAAAGTGAATGACAGCAGAGTTCTCATCCAAAACCATGGAATCCAGAAGGAAGTGACACAGCATTTTTCAAATGCTGAAAGAAAAGAACTGTCAACTCAGAATTCTATGTCCACAAAAATGTCACTCAATAATAAAAGGGAGGGAAATTCCCTGGCAGTCCAGTGGTTAGGACTCAGTGCTTTAACTGCAGGTATCCAGGTTCAAACCCTGGTCAGGGAACTAAGATCCCACAAGCCGTGCAGCCAGGAAAAAAAAAAATTTAATTTAAAAATAACAAAAATTGAAATCTAGAGAAATATTTTAAATAAATAAAAGGGAAATCAAGACATTCTCAGATGAAGAAAAACTAAGAGAATTTGTCACCAGCAGACCTGCCCTATGAGAATAGCTAAAAGATGTTCTTTAAAAAGAAAGGGAATTAGGGGCTTCCCTGGTGGCGCAGTGGTTGAGAGTCCGCCTGCCGATGCAGGGGACACAGGTTCGTGTCCCGGTCCGGGAAGATCCCACATGCCACGGAGCAGCTGGGCCGGTGAGCCATGGCCGCTGAGTCTGCATGTCCAGAGCCTGTGCTCCTCAACGGGAGAGGCCACAACAGTGAGAGGCCTGAGTACCGCAAAATAAATAAATAAATAAATAAATAATAAAAAGAAAGGGAATTATAAAAGAAGGACTTTTAGAACATCAAGAAAGAAGAAAGAATATGGAAAAAGTAAAACGTGAGTAAATACAAAAAACTTTCTTTCTCCCCTTGAGTTTTCTAAATTGTTTCACGGTTGAAGCAAAATTATAACATTATGTGATCTGTTTCTCAAAGTATGTATAGTAAATATTTAAAACAATTATAAATGCAAGGAGGTAAAGGGACCTAAATGGACCAAAGATTTCCACATTTCACACAAAGTAATAAAACATTTACACTAGTAGACTGTGATGTTACATATGTATATGTAATACCTAGAGCAACTACTAAAAAAAACTACACAGAAAGATACATCCAGGGCTTCCCTGGTGGCGCAGTGGTTGAGAGTCTGCCTGCCTATGCAGAGGACATGGGTTCGTGCCCCAGTCAGGGAAGATCCCACATGCCGCGGAGCGGCTGGGCCCATGAGCCATGGCCGCTGAGCCTGCGCGCCCGGAGCCTGTGCTCCGCAACGGGAGAGGTCACAACAGTGAGAGGCCCGCATACTGCAAAAAAAAAAAAAAAGATACATCCAAAAACACTACTGATATATGAAAATAAAATTCTAAAAAATGTTCACATAATCCACAGAGAGACAGGAAAAAGGAAACAGAAGAATGGAAAACAGAGGGAATAAACAAAAAACAAATAAAAATGATTAGTAAGCCCTAATATATCAATAATTACATTAAATGTAAGTGGTCTAAATACACCAGTTAAAAGAGATATTTGGCCCAGTGGATTAAAAAATATATATGACCCAACTGTATGCTGTCTACAAGAAACTCAGTTCAAAAATATAATGATATAGATGGGTTGAATATAAAACGATACCCTGGGAATTCCCTGGTGGTCCAGGGTTAGGACTCTGTGCTTTCACTGTGAAGGGTGCGGGTTCGATCCCTGGTCAGGGGACAAAGATCCCATAAGCTACACAGCGTGGCCAAAAAAAAAAATGATACCCCCCAAATACCATGCAAACCTTAATCAAAAGCAGGGCCCTGCTGAAACCTTGATTTCAAACTTCTAGCCTCCGGAACTGTAAGAGAATGTAGTTCTCTTGTTTTGAGCCACCCAGTTTGTGGTACTTGGTTACAGCAACCACAGGAAACTAATACGCTTCTTCCTTCAGAGCTAAGCACACAACTCCCCCCAGGAAGCCTTCCCCTGCACCACCTTGCCCAGCATAACCACATATTACCTGTGTGCATGCCTCCTCCCAGCACTCACCTATCTGTCTCCTCCGCTAGTCAAGGCGGGGCACTTCCGCAGGAGACAGGGAAGAGGCTTCGTGAGGGCAGGGAACACACCTTCCTTTCTTCTTCCATTCATTCTTTCCAAAACTAGTTTTTGATCACCTGTTTCTGGCCAAGCATTGTTCTAGGCCCACAGGATACATCACTGAACAAGGCAAACAATACCCCTACCTTCAGGGAGCTTGGGTTCCAGTGGGTCAGGGGAGACAAACAAGAGCTTCTAAACACATTAATCAAAGAAATAAAATCATTTCAGATAATGACAAGTTTATGGAGGAAAGTAATGGGCAAGAGAAGGACGGGTCCTGGAGAAGGGGGAGGTGAGGGGGAAGGCTTGAGGTACCCTTACAATAGGTGGCCATGGAAAGCAGCATGAGAGGCCTGAATGAAGCCAGCCATGCTCTGTGTAATGCCCATCTTCCTCATTAAGGTCTACATTCCTTGGGACTTGGGATGGTGTCTGTGGAGCTTGTCACTTTGTTCCCAGCATCTGTGATGTATTTGAACTGGCTCTGACCCCCACCTGGAACAGGTACCCAACAAAACCACATCTTGCTGAAGGAACATCTCAATGAGGGATGTCATGAGAAAAATATTAGAAACTACAGAAAGGGCCTGGTACACCTTTGGTGTTCCATAAATATTCCTTCTGCCCTTTCCTCCCATTGTTAGCAGCACACATGAACTTGTAGCCCATTGGCCCCATACAACTGGACCATCACGTCACCAAGGAGGCCCCTTTCCAGGAGGCTGCCAGCCAACACGACTCCATTCTGCAATCCCGCCCCGCCGCCCTCCCCACGCAGCCCAGTACAGACATTCTTGTTCCTCACAACACAAGCATTTCATGCTGATGATAAGCAGTCATTCTGATAACAAAAGACTTAGAATTTTACAAAACCGTCTCGTATATACCATAGCCCTTCATTTTTTCCAGACCCCTTTCATGTAGAAGGTACCATCTCTGCCCTATCTATAGACAAAAATCCAGTCTCAGAGAAGCAAAGCGTTCCCCCAAAGTTTCCCCATGGTAAGTTGAGGGGGACCTGGTTGCAAATCCCTCGCTCCTCCAACTACACCGCAGGCCAGGCTGGGAACAAACTCCAGTTCATGGGGCTTCCCTGGTGGCACAGTGGTTAAGAATCCGCCTGCCAGTGCAGGGGACATGGGTTCGAGCCCTGGTCCGGGAAGATCCCACATGTCGCGGAGCAACTAAGCCTGTGTGCCACAACGACCGAGCCTGCACTCTAGAGCCTGCGAGCCACAACCACTGAAGCCTGCGTGCCACAACTACTGAGGCTCTTTCTCCTAGAGCCCATGCTCCGCAAAAGAGAAGCCTGCACACCGCAACGAAGACCCAACGCAGCCAAAAATAAATAAATAAATATATTAAAAAAGGAAATCCAGTTCATGACTCATCAGCTGAGGGAGGCATCCGGAAGAGGAGACGCCTGGTAGTGCAATGTCACATGACAAGAATTTATGGGGTCCGGAACCACATATTGTCAGCAAATGTCATTATCATTATTGGTGGTGAAAGTTCTAGAAGCAGTGAAATTCTTTGCTGTCCAGAAAGGTACTGCCAAGTTAGGGGTCAGAAGCCCTGCAGGCAAGATTCCACCCCCTCCCCCAGCTGGCTAGGTGACCTGAGGCACATCAGTGAACCTATTGTTTGATTACTCTTTTGTTTATAAAACAAAGTAACTAATAAAAAAACAAAATAAAAGGGAAAACAGGACTGAGTTTCCTTCCCTTCCCCTAATCACGGGGCGACTATGTGGTAAACTGAGGTTGGAAAGTGATTCTCAGGTGTGAGGAGATGCCGCTGTGCCCCTGGAGCCTCACCTAGTATTTGAGTAACGAAGATGCCCATCCAGAGAGAGGGACAGACAGGCAGACAGGAGAGAGCTCCGCCTTCCAGATAGCCTGGAGAGGAAAGGCAGAGGATGGGCTGGTTGTCAAATCCTGTAGCTGTGGCGATGTCCTCGGGGCGCGTTGTGTGCAGTGAATCAGTGACCCACACACGCTGCTGTCCTCAGGATGTGCAGGCAGGGGACCACAGGGCAGGGATGGGAGTGGCCCCTCTCACCGTTAGCCCTGCTGATCCACAGCCAGCATTTGGCTTCCCGCTTCCACAACTCCGAGCTCTGCTGGTGAAGAGGTCTCAGTCCCCAAGGGGGTGGGGATCTCCCACAGGGGACAGAGCATGGGGTCCACTGAAGAGGAAGCTGGGACGGCCATCTGGCCACGTTGCCTCTTCACTCCAGTGAATCAACAGGCAAAGAGGCCACTCTACTCTTTGGGGTGATTGACCGACTCTCCAGAGAAAATCGGGCTGCAGCCACATAACAGAGATGACGAGGAATATGTCTGGAATGCGGGGGCTTCCCTGGGGTCCTCTTAGGACTCCCGAAGGCTGTGATAAAATTCAGTGGAAAACTACAACAGCCCAATGCAGGCAGGTCTGCTATTGGCCCAGGCCCTTCAAGAAGAAAGATTTGGGTCAGCCCCCTAGGCAAGGAACCTGGTCCAGCCAAGGTGTTTGCCCAGGGCAGAGAGTGTGGAAAGGGCGGAGGAAGGAAAGAATTATAAATACCAGCTGTCACAAGACCAGTTGCAGAAACAAGGACTTTAATATTTGTATTTCTTCCTCCTTTTGGATATAAATATGTTTGTGTATATATTAACCAATTTTTTTTACTCCTCTCCCATCCCCCTACCATCTAACATGGGATGTGTTAACAACAGTCAACCTTATAGCTCAGTATTTGTTACAGGATATCAAAGGGGAAGCGTGATTGAGCTAGAAGAATGAACAGCAACCAAAGACAGGAAGGGGACTCTGTATCCTCCTTTGGGGAAAGAGTTTAGCATGTCGTCAGTTATGTGGCATAGCGGTATCGTGCTCCGTGAAAGTGACCTGGCTATTGCCATTATTTGCTAAGTGTGGTTTAAAGTGGTATAGATGAGTGCTAAGTTGACAACGGGTGGACCACGGTGGCTTTGTAATACAATAAGTCCCCTACATACAAAAGAGTTCCGTTCCGAGGCACGTTCGTAAGTCCAATTTGTTCGTAAGTCCAACAAAGTTAGCCTAGGTACCCAACTAACACAATTGGCTATATAGTACCGTACTGTAATAGGTTTATAATATTTTTCACACAAATAATACGTACATAAAAATCAAACACAAAACATAAGGAAAATATTTTTAATCTTACGGTACGTACCTTGAAAAGTACAGTAGTACAGTACAACAGCTGGCATACAGGGGCTGGCACGCACGTTCGCAGTTTTGAAAGTTCGCAACTTGAAGGTTCACGTGCAGGGGACTTACTGTACGTCAACTTGGCTGGGATGAACTGTGTTTCCTCAAATTCCCTTTCCTGTGTTTTCAGTTAGGGTGGACCCCAAGAAAGATTATGCATGGTTTTTGGAGGGTGAAAGTGACGCAGCAGCCATGAGGTGTGTGTGAGCTGCAGGGGCCCAAGCATGTCACGTGCCTGCTGGCTGACTTGTTGGCATGGCCAGCTGCCAGGCCTGCAGATGCTCCAGCTCCAGAGTGGGTGGTGTTCACCTTCATGATAAAGGGCACCAGCTTCTCCTGCAGGACACCCACCATCATGGCCATGGGGGACAGTGAGGGCCTGTTATGGACTGAACTGTGTCCCCACCCAAGTTCATGTGTTGAAGCCCTAACTTCCAATGTTACTGTGGTTAGACACAGGGCCTTTAAAGAGGTAATTAATATCCTAATCTGTGTGAGGTCCTAAAAGTGGAGCCCTAATCCCACATGACTGGTGTCCTTATAAGAGGAGGAAGAAACACCAGGGATCCATGTGCATGGAGGAAAGGTCATGTGAGGACACAGCCATGGGTGGCCGTCTGCAAGCCATGGAGAGAGGCCTCAGGAGCAACCAAACCTTCCAACATCTTGATCTTGGACTTCCAGCCTCCAGAGCTGTGAGAAAATTAATTTCTGTTGTTTAGGTCACCCAGTCTGTGGTATTTTGTGAGGGCAGCTGTAGTAAACTATATAGGGCCCGATGCGGGTTCCAGCTCGTACGTGTGGCATCCAGCCTGCCCTTGACATTCCCTACCTTGTGTCTATCTTTCTTTCCCAACTGTCTGCTCTGCCAGCCCCAAGCTCCAGCATCAGGGAAGACAAGACTCCCAGAGACTGCTGAACCAGCTCCTGTAATTCCGTACTGTCACCTCCTGTCACGAACCCCAGGGTTCTGATTCTCTGACTGAAGCCTGACCCATACAGGAGGGGAGGTTCTTGAACAGGCCTATGGGGTGGCCCCTGGAGAACCGAAAACCTCAACTGCATTCAAGGACAAGCATCGGCCAAGGATGAGGGCACCTTGGGACACGCCTGTGCATCTGTCTCTGAGCTTGGGTGGGAGGGAGCTAGTCTGCCACTGGGGACGCTGCAGCAGCACCCAGGAAGGAAGGAACATAGGCAGAGGTGAGGAGAGCAGATGGGGCCAGGCATGCACCCAGTCCGTTGAGCAGATGCCAGCAGCCCCACCTGCAAGCTGCCAGGCTCCATGTAAGATCAAAACCTCCAGCCCTAACACCTGTGCTCCAGGCAGCCCGGCCTTGCTGTGACAGGTAGGGACCCAGAAGCCAGATGCTTCCTCCCACGTGACAGAGCCCGGAGCCTACATCTGTCAGGGATTAGGGTGCACTGCCCTGGGTCACTAATTGGTTACACTCCAGGCAGTTTCCCTCCTCTGTCACCTGAGCCCATCTCCTCTGCCTTTTTGTCTGCTGCCTCCCTGCTTTCCCTGGCTGTGTGGTCCTGGGATTGCAGCAGCTGCTGGAGTGCAGCCTTCTTCATCAGGCTGATGCTGCCTTTAGGATTCATTTTTAAAGAACACAGTCAGGGACTTCCCTGGTGGCTCCGTGGTTGAGAATCCACCTGCCAACGCAGGGGATACAGGTTCGAGCCCTGGTCCGGGAAGATCCCACATGCTGCGGAGCAACTAAGCCCGTATGTCACAACTACTGTGCCTGCGCTCTAGAGCCCGCCAGCCACAGCTACTGAGCCCACGCGCCACAACTACTGAATCCCACGTACCTAGAGCCTGTGCTCCGCAACGAGAGAAGCCACCACGATGAGAAGCCCGCTCACTGCAGCGAAGACCCAATGCAGCCAAATAAATAAATAAAAATAAAGAATGCAGTCAGCCCCCCGGGATTTTGAGCATCCCGGCCCAGGAGGCCAGCAGCCTGGTGGAGAAGCAGAAATCAAAAAGAAACTACTATGTGCCAGACACAGGGTAACTGTTATTAGCTGAGCTACGACTATATACCAAGTGGGTTTATAGTTACAACCTCAGCAGCTCTATGAAGCTGGTCTTAACATCTGCATTTTCTAGAGAATTCTCGGAGGCACAGAGGATTTAGGGAAGTTAACAAGGGGTCACACAGAGACTAAAAACTTGAAAGTCCTTTCTCATCTTACTCCCGGAGGCTGCTGCTGGTTAAGTTCCTCTCTCTTAACCCAGATGGGGCTGGGGTATGAGTGAGGGGGAGAAAAACATGATGTATGACAGCAGTTTTCAAAGTGTGGCCCAATCAGCAGCCTCAGCGTCACCTGGAACCTTGTCAGAAATGCAGATTCTCAGGCCCGCCTCAGACCTCCTGAACCAGAAACCGGCGGGGTGGGGCCCAGGCATCCCTGCGTTAACAAGTCCTGCAGGTTGTTCTGATGCGTGCTCAGGTTTGAGACCCACGAATCTGGGGTCTGTGACCCTCTAGGTCTGGGCTGGGGTGACTCCCAGGTTGGAAGGGCTGAGTGTAGGCCCAGGGGCAGGACATGGACCAGGGTGGGATGGCCCCCCTCATTCACAAAGCACCTCTCCTGACCTCAACTACTTCACCCTCAGACCAACCACACGGATGCGTATCATCGCCCTCTTGTTTCTGATGACATTTTCTGACAAGCACTGGGTTCAAATCCCAACGCCACCACTTCCTGGTGGTGTGACCTTGGCCAAGTCACATTCCTGCATCCACGATGCTGGACTCATCACTCACCTTCTCTGGACCTCGGTTTCCTGTAAAGAGAAGGGGTGAGATGTGCTCAGAGTTTATCCACTTGATTCGAGGACTCCCTGGGCTCTATGTGGAGAGGGGCTGCGAGAGCTGTTGGGGGCACTGATGGAGATAGATTATTCCACAGACAGTACAACGTAGAAGAAAGACTACACCAAATGCCCTTGTTGATTGTAACATTTCAGTGACATTAAAATGTGAATTTCCAAAGTGAGGAAGTGCAGCTTCCTTGGCGCTGGGTGGCTTACTTGCTCTCCCTGTGCAGCCAGTGTTTTTCGTGAGGCAGCTGGAAGTGTCAGGCTCCGCATCGCTTCCTCCTGGACAGATCCGGCTCCAGGGTGGGGAAGCTGGTCCTCCGACGGCGGAGACCACCCCTCACGTACAGCAGTTCCCCTGCTCCAGGAAAAGGCAGTTATGCTAACCCGGAATGTACGTGAAGGTTTCTACCCCCTCACATGCTGCTTCCTTTCACGCTCATCCGTTTATGTAACTGTAGAGAGTTTTCTGTCTCATTTGCTCCTCAAAGCAGCTCTGAGAGCGCAGTGTCATTGCTCCCATTTTCCAGATGCTTGTACTGCTAGAAAGCAGCAGGGTTGGGATTTGAACCCCCATCTTCTAACAACACGTGTAGTGTGCTTTATCCTAGAACTAGGGATCCTGCAGGTTCAGGTGGCCCTGGCTCGGCTCCGCTCGGCAACTTTCCTGCTGTGTGTCCTTCGACAAACCAACCAACTCCTCTGAATTAAACGTCGTTGTTCAAGGCTGTAACCACGTAAGCTGGGAGAGGCTACCCCTGGTTATTTTATAGGGGAAGGGAGCTCGGATTGTCTCTGATTTGATAAATTAAAATGAATGGACCCTCACCGTTTCATAGTACAAGTGGTTTATTTGGTGGTAGGCAAAGTCTTTGAGGAACAGAGCCACAGAGTAGGGGGTAAATCGCAAAGGACTCCCAGGTTGGTAGCAGAGCCCTCAGCCACCTTTGGACTAAGACAGTTGGCTTCTCAGAGAAGAGGATCCCTCACAGACTCCTGGTGGCGATTTTCCCATGGAAAACCTCTCTGCGTGATCCCTACAGGGGTTCATCTGCCTTTCCTTGGGTACTTCCGGTGACGGGAGCTCCCCTCTTGGGATAAACTCTTGCAAGTCGGATGGCTCCGATTATTACGAAACTCTTCCATAGGGCACATCAGATCCAGCCACGAGGGACCGGGAGTCTTTGGTCTCACTCGGCCTCCAAGGCCCCAGGGTAAGTCTAGGCCAGGAGCCCTCTGGGCTTTTGCAGACAAGTTCTGGAGTCTCCGCCAGCAAAGTCTCATGTTTGTTTTGAGTCCACAGCCCTGGCACCTATAAGTATCTTACTCCCCAAATGCTCTGGCATAGTTTAAAAATTAAAGTTAATTAAATTCAAGTAGGGAATTTCATAACCTCTCCTATGCTTGCACACCTAAGGGGGAAGAGTAATAAACCTCGTCCCCCACCCACGCCCGCATCTGTTTAACGCATTTCCTTCAAAACATCCCTGCGCTTTTTATTTCAATTGATCTCTGCAGCATCCCATGACATAAGCCAATGGGGATTACTATCTTCATTTCCTGGTGAGGAAACTGAGGCTCAGAGATGTTGAGTGACTTATCCATGAGTGAGTCGTAGGAATTGTTGTTATCGTGGGGACTTCTGACCCATGGGTAGCATTCTTTCTGCTACAGCTCATTATCACAACGACTGCCAGGTTCAAAAACAAGCCACTTCTAAGTATTTACCCTACAGGAATATTCATAAAAGAATGCACACGTCTGTACAAACGTGATGACTGCAACAGTGTTGGCAAATGATTCTTTGCAAACTGATTGTTCAGCGATGGAGAATTAAAAACTGTGGAACAGCCATTAATGGAATTCTACACAGCTTTTATTTTGTTTTATTTTTTATCAAAGTATAGTTGATTTACAACGTTGTGTTAGTTTCTGCTGTACAGCAAAGTGATTCGGTTATACATACATACATTCTTTTAAAAATTCTTTTCCATTATGGTTTATCACAGGATATCGAATATTGTTCCCTGTGCTCTACAGTAGGATCTTGTTGTTTATCCATCCTATATATAATAGTTTGCATCTGCTAATCCCAAACTGCCACTCCATCCCTCTGCCACAACCCCTCCCCCTTGGCACCCACAAGTCTGTTCTCTACGTCTGTCTACACAGCTTTTAAAACAGAGTAGGTGACTCATGTATATTCCTCTGAGTAATGTGTATGCTGTTTAGCTGAGCCATGTAGTAGAGTTGAGTTGGGATGAAATACATTTTTTTAAAAGTGGGTATAATATTCCATTTTTATTTCAGATATATATATAATATATATATGTTTAGATGTACACAAAAGCTTGAAAGGATACACACCAGCTACCAACGGGGATGATCTTTTATTTGTGTGTGGGGAGGGGGAAAGTCGGGGGTTAAGATTAAAAGGGAGGTTTACTCTCTCTACTTTCTTCACTTCTCATTTTTATTAACAATGAATGCAGGAAGTTAGAAGTATCATAGGAGTCTTTCACTCTTTTCATTACAGATTTTTGTTTTGTAATAAAGACACATTTTTGTTTGATATATATACACACACATATATATATATATATGTATGTATGTATATATACACACACACGTCCCAAAGCATTACCAGAAAATGGTTTCATTTGATTTCAAATATGAAAACTTCAGAGTTCCAGTCAAGTGTATACTAACTTGGTCTTCACTGAAGTATCTATCTCATCCTCAGCAACTGCACTTTACAGAGAAGACTCTCTTATACCCATGAGTAATCTTACCACATGGCTGGTGGGAGCCCACGAGGCCTGATGGTTAATGGTGTTCATGGTGGACTCTTTCTAACAGGTGGCTGAATTTTAAGGAGAGAACAGAAAAGACAGTTATTGAAGGCCATCACTATAATATAATGCTGGTAACAGTCCTAATAACAAAAGCTACTATTATTGCCGTTGTGTGGCTTGAAACTCCCTGAGGCTGCCCCAGCTGCTGCAGGAAGCAAGCCCGTACTATCTGCTTCTGTAGCTCCAGCATTTAAGGGTGCCTGGAGCTCAGTAGAGAGGCTCAATGAACATTTTTGGCAAGTATCAGTTGAAGAAATGAATGAAAACTCTATTTAGGTTCTAAGTCACATTCATCATAAACATGGTTTGCCCTGGTGACACTGGCTCAGGAGTTTTAAGCAAAAGGGCACTTTGTGTGCCAAAAATGACCGTTCATGATTTCCTCTAGTTGTCAGAAACCCTGCCGATTGGTCCTTCTGATTCTGCTTTCAGCGGGCAGAGCTTTCATTTCTCCTGAGGACAGCAGGTAGACGGCAGGGCCTTGAGGGTGATCTGGAAGGGGAAGCCCATTGGCAGCCTAGCCACCCATCCAACATCCTGCACAGCTCTCTCCTGAAATCCCATGGTGATGTTTACTAAGCTGGGGACTGACGAAGGTTTGGAACTTTTCCTTTAAAAACATTTACTGCATCTTTCATTTTACTGTCCTAAATTTCATAACCAAATCTCCTCTGTATCCTGATGTTCGGGTGACGTTCTTTAACTTCTAAGTAGAGGCCAGAGCTCCCCACTTCTTGCCCTCAGTTTCTCTGGGCTCTGGCCTGTTGCCCTTGATGATTCTGAGGTGGTAGGATTGTCTGATCAAGGGTAGGGTGGGGAGGGCATTCTTCTTGATTGGGGGGGGGAGTGACCACTGGGGAACAGGTGTGAGCAGCCATGGTGTAGATTGCACAGTTCTGACTCCAGCCTAAGACCTAAAGTAATGGGCCACAGGGAGTCCTCAAGTCTCAGCCCAGCTCACCATTCCAAGCCAAGCAGCCGGTGTGCCTCTGGGCCACAGAAGCCCAGGACCCTGAGCACATTTAGGGGATTCCCATCGTTCCAGTCTTGCCTACCAAGTAACAGGCTTTTCGGTGATCCAGTTAAATGGGGGCCTCTTTGGGATGTCTGTCCTAGGGGCTTTGGTGAAGAACCTTCATCTACCTGGTCCTCCAACAGCCCCAATGCTGCCCTAGCCTCGCTTGTCTGCTTTGCTCCCAAGGAGCTGTGTAGAAACCCTGTCTGTCTGAAGGGAATCCCACTGGACAGCCACGTTGGAGGAAATGTAAATCCCAGTTCCCTAGTTATCGACAGTTGCAAAAAAACAGTACCACAAACTTAGCAATTAAAACTACACACATTTATTACGTCACAGTCTCCCTCAGTCGGGAGTCGGGACATGGCTTAGCTGGGCCCCTCTACTTTGGGGTCTCTCATGAAGCTGTCGGCGAAGTGTCAGCAAGGGCTGGGTTCCCTGAGGCTCCAGGTGGGAAGGGCCCACTCCCAAGCTCATGCGGTTGTTGGTAGGATTCAGTTCCTTGCAGGTTGTCGGACTGAGGGCTTCAGTTTCTTCCTGGCTGTTGTCCAGGGCCCACCCCCAGTTTCTTGTCACTTGCGTCTCTCCACGGGACAAGTCATAACGCAGCAGCTGTCCACACCAAAGGAGAAAAGGGAGAGTCTGATGGCGACATGGAAGTTACAGGGCTATGTAAAGTGATCATGGGAGTGGCAGCCTTTGCTGTATTTCTTGGTTAGAAGTAAGTCACAGGTTCACCCTCCTTCAGAGGGAGGGGTTCCACAGAGGCATGAATGCCAGGAAGCAAGCAGCATGGGGGCACCTAGAGTCTGCCCACCACAGGGATCAGCAAACCTCCATAAAATGCTGAGGGGAGGGGTGGTGGAGTCAAGATGGTGGTGTGGGAAGACGCCAAGTTAGCATCTCCCCACAACTAGGGAGACTGCTGGACGCTGGTGGGAGACCCTGACGCCCAAGAAGATGGGAGGAACCCCCAAGTGAACCAGGGGGATGTTGGGGGAGCTGACGGGGGAGGAGAAGTGGAGGCCAGACAGGATCGGCATCCCTGAGACCAGGTTGATCAGGACAAGCAGGTAGGAGGGGCCATCCCAGAGGAACGGGAGAGGAACAGAGGGCATTTGCCCTGCCCACTTGGACCGGGGAGACTGCTGAGTTCCCAGGCTGGTACCCTGCTCTCTAAAGCTCCCTGCAGGCCGCATGGGTCCTGGGGGCATAGGAGGGAGGCCAGGGGAGAACAGGAGAGGCAGGCAGGAAGGGTCCTCTGGGACTGGAAGAGCAGGAGAGGAGACGAGGGTGTTTGCCCCACCCACTCGAGCCCAGGAAGCCTGCTGGGCTCCCAGGTGAGTCCCCCGCCCTCTGAGACCAGGGGTGGGGGGCATGCCTGGGCCCCTTCTGTTCCGTTGAGCCTAAGCCCCACCCCCCACAGCCCCCAGGGCCTTTTCCAGCCCTGTGGGTCCTGAGCATTGGCCCCGCCCACCATCCAAACCTTGCCCTTGCATAGGCCCCACCCTCCACAGCCAAGCCCTTTCCCCCCCTTTTTTTTCTTTCTTTTCCCTCCTCTGTTTTACTAGTGTGGTACTGTTGTACCTTCCAGTTGTTGATTTATCTATATTCTTATTTTTATATTCTTTCTAACATATTGTTAGTTTCATAGTCTAATTTTTTTTCACTTTGTTATTATTCTCCCTCTCTTTTTTTTTTTTTTTTGCCATGCTACATGGCTTACGGAATCTTCGTTCACTAGCCAGGGGTTGGGCCGAAGCTTCTGCGGTGGGAGCTCTGAATCCAAACCACTGGACTAACAGAGAACCTCAGACCCCAGGGAATATTCATTGGAGTGAGGTCCCACGGAGGGCCTCATCTCAGCAGCAAGACCCAGCTCAACACAATAGCCTACAAACTCCAGTGTTGGAAGCCTCAGGCCAAACAACCAGTAAGACAGGAACACAATCCCACTCATTAAAAAAAAAAAAGAGAGAGAGAGAGACAGCAAAAAAATATGTCACACATGAAGGAACAAGGTAAAAACCTACAAGACCAAATAAATGAAGAGGAAATAGGCAATCTACCTTAAAAAGACTTCAGACTAATGATAGTAAAGATGATCCAGAATCTTGGAAATAGAATGGAGGCACAAACTGAGAAAATACAAGAAATGTTTAACAAACATCTAGAAGGACTAAAGAACAAACAGAGATGAACAACACAATAAATGAAATGAAAAATACACTAGAAGGAATTAATAACAGAATAACTGAAGCAGAAGAACGAATAAGTGAGCTGGAAGACAAAATGGCAGAAATAACTGCTGAGGAACAGAATAAAGAAAAAAGAATGTGGCTTCCCTGGTGGCACAGTGTTTGAGAGTCTGCCTGCCGATGCAGGGGACACATGTTTGTGCCCTGGTCCAGGAAGATCCCACATGCCGTGGAGTGGCTAGGCCCGTGAGCCATGGCCGCTGAGCCTGCACGTCCAGAGCCTGTGCTCCACAACGGGAGAGGCTGCAACAGTGAGAGGCCTGCGTACTGCAAAAGAAAGAAAGAAAGAAAGAAAAAAGAATGAAAAGAATTGAAGACAATCTCAGAGACCTCTGGGACAACATTAAATGTACCAACATTCGAATTATAGGGGTCCCAGAAGCAGAAGAGAAAAAGAAAGGTTTGAAAAATATTTGAAGAGATTATAGTCGAAAACTTCCCTAACTTAGGAAAGGAAATAGTCCCCCAAGTCCTGGAAGCACAGAGGGTCCCATACAGGATAAACCCTCAGAAAAACACACCAAGACACATATTAATCAAACTAACAAAAATTAAATTCAAAGAAAAAAAATTAAAAGCAGCAACAGAAAAAGAAAACAAACAAAAAATACAAAGGAATCTCCATAAGATTATCAGCTGATTTTTCAGCAGAAACTCTGCAGGCCAAAATGGAGTGGCAGGATATACTTAAAGTGATGAAAGAGAAAAACCTACGACCAAGATTACTCTCCCCAGCAAGTATCTCATTCAGACTTGATGGAGAAATCAAAAAGCTTTTCAGACAAGCAAAAGCTAAGAGAATTCAGCACCACCAAACCAGCTTTACAACAAATGCTAAATAAACTTCTCTAGGCGGGAAACAAAGAGAAGAAAAAGACCCACAAAAACAAACCCCAAACAATTAAGAAAATGGTAATAGGAACATACATACTGATAATAGCCATGAATGTAAATGGATTAAATGCCCCAACCAAAAGACACAGACTGGCTGAATGGATAAAAAAATAAGACCCATATATATGCTATCTACAAGAGATCCACATCAGACCTAGGGACACATACAGACTGAAAGTGAAGGGATGGAAAAAGATATTTCATGCAGGTGGAAAAAAATATTCCATGCAAATGGAAATCAAAAGGAAGCTGGAGTAGCAATACTCATATCAGATAAAATAGACTTTAAAATAAAGACTGTTACAAGAGATAAGTAGGGACACTACATAATGATCAAAGGATCAATCCAAGAAGAAGATATAACAATTATAAATGTTTATGCACCCAACTTAGGAGCACCTCAATACATAAGGCAACTGCTAACAGCCATGAAAGGAGAAATGTACAGTATCACAATAATTGTAGGGGGCTTTAACACCCCACTTACACCAATGGACAGATCAGCCAAACAGAAAATAAATAAGGAAACACAAGCTTTAAATGACACAATAGACCAGATAGATTTAATTGATATTTATAGAACATACCACCCAAGAATGGCAGAATACACTTTCTTCTCAAGTGCACATGGAACATTTTCCAGGATGGATCACATCTTGGGTCACAAACCAAGCCTCAGAAAATTTAAGAAAATTGAAATCACATCAAGAATCTTTTCTGACCACAGTGCTCTGAGATTGGAAATCAATTACAGGAAAAAAAAAAAACTGTAAAACACACAAATACATGGAGGCTAAACAGTGTGCTACTAAATAACCCAGAGATCACTGAGGAAATCGAAGAAGAAATTTAAAAATACATAGAAACAAATGACAACAAAAACACGATTAACCAAAAGCTATGGGATGCAGCAAAAGCAGTTCAAAGAGGGAAGTTTATATCAATCTCACCTCAAGAAACAAGAAAAATCTCAAATAAACAATCTAATCTTATACTTAAAACAACTAGAGAAAGAAGAACAAAGAAAACCCAAACTCAGTAGAAGGAAAGAAATCATAAAGATCAGAGCAGAAATAAATGAAATAGAAATGAAGGACACAATAGCAAAGATCAATAAAACTAAAAGCTGGTTCTTTGAGAAGATAAACAAAATTGATAAACCCTTAGCCAGACTCATCAATAAAAAAAGGGAGAGGATGCAAATCAATAAAATTAGAAATGAAAATGGAGAAATCATAACTGACACTGCAGAAATACAAAGGATTATAAGAGACCACTACAAACAACTATATGCCAATAAAATGGACAACCATGAAGAAATGGACAAATTCTTGGAAAGGTACAATTTTCCAAGACTGAACCAGGAAGAATTAGAAAATATAAACAGACCTATCCCAAGTAATGAGATTGAAACCGTTATCAAAAATCTTCCAACAAACAAAAGTCCAGACCAGATGGCTTCACAGGTGAATTCTATCAAACATTTAGGGAAGAGCTAACACCAATCCTTCTCAAACTCTTCTGAAAAATTACAGAGAGAGAAACAGTCCCAAATTCATCTTACGAAGCCACCATTACCCTGATACCAAAACCAGAAAAAGATATCACAAAAAAAGAAAACTATAGGGCTTTCCTGGTGGTGCAGTTGTTGAGGGTCCGCCTGCCGATGCAGGGGACGCGGCTTCGTGCCCTGGTCCGGGAAGATCCCACATGCCGTGGAGCGGCTGGGCCTGTGAGCCATGGCTGCTGAGCCTGCGCGTCCGGAGCCTGTGCTCTGCAACGGGAGAGGTCACAACAGTGAGAGGCCCGCGTACCGCAAAAAAAAAAAAGAAAACTATAGACCAATATCACTGATGAACATAGATGCAAAAATCCTGAACAAAATACTAGCAAATAGAATCCAACAACACATTAAAAGGATCATACACCATGATCAAGTGGGATTTATCCCAAGGATGCAAGGATTCTTCAATATATACAAATCAATCAATGTGATACAACACATTAACAAATTAAGGAATAAAAACCATATGATCATCTCAATAGATGCAGAAAAAGCTTTTGACAAAACTCAACACCTTTTTATGATAAAAACTCTCCATAAAATGGGCATAGAGGGAAACTACTCAACATAATAAAGGCCATATATGACAAACCCACAGCTAACATCATTCTCAATGGTGAAAAACTGAAAGCAATTACTCTAAGATCAGGAAAAAGACAAGGATGTCCACTCTCGCCACTCTTATTCAACATAGTTTTGGAAGTCCTAGCCACGGCAATCAGAGAAGAAAAAGAAATAAAAGGAATACAAATTGGAAAAGAAGAAGTAAAACTGTCACTGTTTGCAGATGACATGATAGTATATGTAGAAAATCCTAAAGATGCCACCAGAAAATTACTAGAACTAATCAATGAATTTGATAAAGTTGCAGGATACAAAATGAATGCACAGAAATCTCTAGCATTCCTATACATCAACAACAAAAAGTCAGAAAGAGAAATTGAGGAAACAATCCCATTTACCATCGCAACAAAAAGAATAAAATACCTAGGAATAAATCTGCCTAAGGAGGTGAAAGACTTGTACTCAGAAAACTATAAAACACTGATGAAAGAAATCAAAGATGACATAAACGGACAGAGAAATATACCATGTTCTTGGATTGGAAGAATCAATATTGTGAAAATGACTAAATTACTCAAAGCAATCTACAGATTCAATGCAATCCCTATCAAACTACCAATCGCATTCTTCACAGAATTAGAAAAAATTTTTTTACAATTCGTATGGAAACACAAAAGACCCTGAGTAGCCAAAGCAATCCTGAGAAAGAAAAACAGAGTTGGAGGAATCAGGCTCCCTGACTTCAAACTATACCACAAAGCTACAGTAATCAAAACAGTATGGTACTGGCACAAAAACAGAAATATAGACCAATGGTACAGGATAGAATGCTCAGAGATAAACCCAGGCACATATGGTCACCTTATCTTTGATAAAGGAGGCAAGAATATATAATGGAGAAAAGACAGCCTCTTCAGTAAGTGGTGCTGGGAAAGCTGGACAGCTACATGTAAAAGAATGAAATTAGAACACTCTCTAACACCATACACAAAAATAAACTCAAAATGGATTAAAGACCTAAATGTAAGGCCAGACACTATAAAACTCTTAGAGGAAAACATAGGCAGAACACTCTATGACATAAATCACAGCAAGATTCTTTTTGACCCACCTCCTAGAGAAATGGAAATAAAAACAAAAATAAACAAATGGGGGCTTCCCTGGTGGCACAGTGGTTGAGAGTCCGCCTGCCGATGCAGGGGACACGGGTTCGTGCCCCGGTCCGGGAAGATCCCACATGCCGCAGAGCGGCTGGGCCCGTGAGCCATGGCCGCTGAGCCTGCACGTCCGGAGCCTGTGCTCCGCAGCGGGAGAGGCCATAACAGTGAGAGGCCCGCGTACCGCAAAAAAAAAATAATAGTAATAAAAAAAAATAAACAAATGGGACCGAATGAAACTTGAAAGCTTTTGCACAGCAAAGGAAAACCTAAGCATGATGAAAAGACAACCCTCAGAATGGGAGAAAATATTTGCAAACGAAGCAACTGACAAAGGATTAATCTCCCAAATTTACAAGCAGCTCATGCAGCTCAATATCAAAAAAACAAACAACCCAATCCCAAAATGGGCAATCCCAAAAAAACAAACAACCCAATCCCAAAATGCCTAAATAGACATTTCATCAAGGAAGACATACAGATGGACAAGAGGCACATGAAAAGATGCTCAGCATCACTAATTATTAGAGAGGTGTAAATCAAAACTACAATGAGGTATAACCTCACACCAGTCAGAATGGCCATTAACAAAAAATATAGAAACAATAAATGCTGGAAAGGCTGTGGTGAAAAGGGAACCCTCTTGCACTGTTGGTGGGAATGTAAATTGATACAACCACTATGGAAAACAGTATGGAGGTTCCTTAAAAAACTAAAAATAGAACTACCATATGACCTAGTAATCCCACTACTGAGCATATACCCTGAGAAAACCATAATTCAGAAAGAGACATGTACCACAATGTTCACTGCAACACTATTTACAATAGTGTTTGAGCCCTGGTCTGGGAAGGTCCCAAAGCTGCAGAGCAACTAAGCCCGTGCGCCACAACTACTGAGCCTGCGTGCCACAACTACTGAAGCCCATGCGCCTAGAGCTCGTGCTCCACAACAAGAGAAGGCCGCGCACTGCAAGGAAGAGTAGCCCCCGCTCGCTACAACTAGAGAAAGTCCTTGCGCAGCAATGAAGACCCAATGCAGCCAGAAATAAATAAATTAAATTAATTAATTAAAAAGATAAAAACAGGCTGTGGGCCAGATTTGGCCTGTGAGCTCTACTTTGCCAAACTCGTCCTCATTTATCAGTTAGAAAAATTAAAGTTTTGCATATCAAGTTTTTTTTGTTTTTTTTGGCCGCGTTGTGCGACTTGTGATCGAACCGGGCCCAAGGCAGTGAAAGCATTGACTCCTAACCACTGGACCGCCAGGGAATTCCCAGCGTATCAACTTCTCTTAATGTGAGTTACTCCAGAGTCGGAGGCTTTCGGGCAGCCTCTCTGCATGTGGTCAACTTCTGCTGTTGAGTTTTAGAGATAGTTCAGTTTAGAGACTCTTTCCCAGACTATTTTGAAGGAAGGAAATAGTCCCTGCGTTTGTTGAACCACAATTCCCTCCTCAGTTTCACTCAGGCAAGTCAGACATGGAGAAATGCTTATTTGTCCTGAACTGATTTGTCCCCAGGCTGGAAAGTACCCTTTGACCAGAACATACAGGCCTCTGGTGAGGACCCCAGGTCCAGAGGGACAAAGTGACCGCTCCCCACTACCGAGGCTGCGATGGGATACTCCGTGCCCTACCTCCCGGTCCTTCTCCTGCCTGTCTCTCACATCAGCCCACACTGGTCTTTTCTTGTTGTCTCTCTCTCTCTGTCCCAACCCAGCCACCCATCCCTCAGGCTGACCTGGAGCTCCCTGAGACCTGCTAGAGTATCTCCCCTCTCTTCTGTCTGCACACGCTCCCTTCTCTCACCTCCACCACTAACTGGGGAGTAGGGGGTGGGAGCCAGGTGCACAGTGGGATGGGGGAGCAGTGCAGCAAGTTCTCATGGAGGTCACGTGAAGGCCAAAGGGGTATCTATAAAGAAAGCATTTGCAGATTCTGCTTCTGTATAAATCTGTTCTTGCTGAGCCGCTGGCTTTGGAGCTGCAGAAGAATGTTTTACCCTGTCTACCTTTCCATTCGACTGCGGGGTGGAGAGTCCCACAGTGGCAAGCGGCAGCAAAGGCTGTTAGCGTTCAATCCTTTTTCAGGGGTTTGTGGATAATAAATGAATAGTGACTCAGCAAAGTTCCTCCCGGGGGCTGAAAAGAGAATTTGTCTGTAGACTCTAGAGTGATCTTTTAAAACGTTAAGGGCATCATGCCTCCCCTTGCCTCACAGGCTTAGAATAAAATCCAAACTCGTCCCTGCAGCGCACAGGCTCTACCTGCTTCTCCCACCACTCCCTCCCGGGCCTCCACCTTTGCTGCAGCCTCCCTGGCTTCTTCTTTGTTCCTCCAGCGACCACGCACTTGCCCGCCTCAGGGTATTTGCACTTGCTGTTCCCTCTGCCTGCTGCCTCGTAGGCTCTTTACTGGAGCTTTTGAATTATTGATTCCCCCCATTCAGGTCTAGATTTAAATGCTGTTTCCTCTGAGGGGCGACCGCCAACCTCCATTCTAAAGGAGGCACGTGCACTCTGCCTGTTAGTCTGTTTATTTCTTGCCCATCCTTTATCACCTCTGCAATCATCCTCTTTATTTACGGGTTTATCATCTTTCTCTAATTTGCTGCTGCATCACAAGTACTTACCGTAGAACCTGGCACGTGGGGCAACTCCCTAGATATTTACTAAATGAACCAATAAAGGAAATATTTATTCCTTCTCTCATCAGGAATAATTGCAACGCAAATGCCCTTCAGTGGGTGAATGCTTAAACAAACCATGGTACATCCACACCATCAATACTACTCAGCAAAGAAAAAGTACACACTTTTTAGGGTTTTTTTTAAAAAATATTTATTTATTTGGCTGCACCAGGTCTTAGTTGCCGCACTCGGGATCTTCGTTGCAGCACGCGGGATCTTTTAGTTGTGGCGTGTGGGATCTAGTTCCCTGACCAGAGATCGAACCCGGGACCCCTGCATTGGGAGCGCAGAGTCTTAGTCACTGGACCACCAGGGGAGTCCCAGCACACACTGTTGATACATACAACAACTTGCATGGAACCTTAGGGGAACTAAACTGGGTGAATAAAGCCAATTTCAAAAGGTTACATACTGTATGATTCCATTTATATAACATTTTTGAAATATCAAAATTATAGTGATAGAGAACAGATTAGCGATTGCCAGGGGTTAAGGACTGTGTAGGGGAGAGTGAATCTTGCAGCATGGGGAAGCCCTGTGGTGATGGAACAGTTCTGCATCTTGATTGGGGCAGTGGTTACACAAAGCTACATGGGGGATAAAATTGCACAGAACTATGTACACACATATACAAATGAGAGCTTGTAAAACTGGTGAGGTCTGAACAAGCTCTGTGCATTATACCAATGTCAATTTGCTGGTGTTTTTTTCTTTTGGGTTTTTTTTTTGGCTGTACCATGTAACTTGTGGGATCTTAGCTCCCTGACCAGGGATAGAATCTGTGCCCCCTGCAGTGGAAGTGTGGAGTCCTAACCACTGGACCACCAGGGAATTCCCAGTTTGTTGGTTTTGATACTGTACTAGAGGAATTGCAAGACGTTCCCTTTGGGGAAACCTGGGTAAAGGGTGCATAGACCTCCCTATTCATTTTTTTCCCAACCTCCTGTGAATCCACAATTGTCTCAAATAAGAAATGTTCCCCACAATCAAAAAAAAAAAGACAAGCTGAAATGTTTTTAATATTAAATCTATTTCTACAGGCACTATTATTTTTTAGGCCATTGCAATATAAAGCATATCTAATTCAACTAAAAGCCTCTTCCAAAAATAAGTGATCAATGTGTTTTGCCTCTAATATCAATGAACAATTCTTTTGGGATTGGTATTCCTCCCTGGTTAATATCTGTGCTTTACAGATCACACAGGCTTCCACAGGCATCATTTCACTGGAGACTATCAGTACTGAGGTGGTACTTTGATTGATATCTCCATTTTATGGATCAGAAAACCAAGGCTCAGACATAAAAATTATGCACCTTAACTAAGAGGTAGAGCATGACTGATTCAAGACCTAGTTCTCCTGATTCCAAATTTCCCCTCTCCTCCTTTTCCACCAATGACAAACATTTGAGTAACTGCTTGGAAATCCTAAATTAATCTAAATCTATGCTGATATTCAGACTCTGAAACCTGTATCCACTCTGTCCTCTAGAGGGCGGTGGCCTCCCAGACTCAACCAGCTCCAAGAGGCTAATTAGCACTGCTTTTTCAAAACTCAAGGTGCACTAACAGAGAAAAGAAAAATGTGTTGCTTGTTGCTCATTTGCAGATGTTTTCCTTGCAAAACCACATCAAAGCAGGGAAGCCCACCGTGCACTTGGCCGGAGACCAAAGCTCGCTGGCCAATCTGAGAAGTGGCAAGTTCCATCAGGCAGAAAACCATTTCATCTTCTGGGTCCAGATTCCTCGCTTAAAACTGATGGAGGTGGGGCTTCCCTGGTGGCGCAGTGGTTGAGAGTCCGTCTGCCGATGCAGGGCACACGGGTTCGTGCCCCGGTCCGGGAAGATCCCACATGCCGCGGAGCGGCTGGGCCCGTGAGCCATGGCCGCTGAGCCTGCGCGTCCGGAGCCTGTGATCCGCAACGGGAGAGGCCACAACAGTGAGAGGTCCGCGGACCGCAAAAAAAAAAAAAAAAAAAAAAAAAACTGATGGAGGTGGAACATCCCCCCAGCAGCAAAGCTCTCTCTAAGCCCCCAGTCAGCTTAGGGAGCCCCCCACTTAAGGAGCCCAGCCCCACGCAGGCCTGATTGGGTTGGAGATGAGTCTCCAAACAAACCCCATGGACCGTCACTGGGTGCCTTCTAGGTGCAAGGCACGTGGCAAATGTGACCTTGGGAGCAGCCCCATCACATTCGGGTACAAAAAAAAGAAAATGGGTTTTCATCTTCCTGAAAGGCATTACCAGACATGTGTTCATTTTTTTTTGGAAGAGAAATCAGAAGGGTCATCCTATTAGCCGCTAAGAGTATGTTCTGCAGGGCGTTGCAGGAAACACACAGTAAAGATGGCATAGCCCCCCCCCCCACCTCCCCAGAGAGCTCTCTGGGGGATTCCAGCATTCACAACACACAGAGAACCATCTAGGATCTCCCGGGGAGGAGTCTAGATTTGATCTGAAGGAAGCACGGGATTTACAGGATACAAGTATGGGGGTTGCTGTTCCCGGGAGGGCATTTCAGCAAGAGGCACCAAGGACACTTGGCCATCTTCCTGCATGACATTGTGCTCTTATCCTTCTCCTTGGCTACACCCTGAGCTCCTTGGGGGCCAGGCCCATGGCTTTCATCTTTATATTCCAAGTGTCTAGCACTGTACCTGGCACATAATAGGCACCGATACCCTTTGAGTGAATGAATGGGTTAGTGTCTGAGCGACGGAGATTAATCAAGGATTTCTGAGCTGTGGAGGTGACACAATTTTACCTGTGTTTTAGGAATGTCACCTTGACAGCCCTGTGTAAGCCCTGGCTGTAGGGTGAGAGCTTGGGGATTTGAGCTGGGCATTCTAAGTCTGAGAGGATAAGGCAAGTCACTTTCATCTTTCCTCCACCCCCAATGTGACCTCTGGTCCTATAAATAAAGAGCCCAATTAAGGCTTGGTGTAAGCTGGAGCTGAAAGACCTCGGGCTCTTTGGAGGTTTCAACTAAAGGTGACAGTTCCCTTCCCACTCACTGTGCCTTACAGGGACCTTGGATTTGATAAATACGTGTTGATTCATTAAATGAAAAGACCTGGGGAATTTCATAACTATGGAGGTGTGGTCATTTTTCAGTTCATCACATCTATTCTCTCTTCCTATGTTGGAAGAATTCCCCTCCTTATGAATCTTGGTGAGAAGAGCCCACCTCACAGTAAGGAAGCAGAAACTCATGAAATTGTTTGCCCAGCCTTTCTTACAGCCAGAGCACTGGCCTGGGACCCAAGCTAGCCAACCAGAAGCCCCCAGCTTCCTTGGCTTTAATGAGGTACCAGTGATACTATCTCATACCTCGGCCATGAACTTCCGACAGGGCACAAATCACCCAGGTGGACAGGACATCTCTGCAGATATCAGTGACGATCCAGACAGCAGACGGCAGATCCAACCCTGCTGCCTAAAGGCCATCGCAAGCTACAGCTCAGCCTCTGCACCTAAGAGATGCCTCAGTAAAGGAGGAGCAGAGCGGATACGCACCACGGCCGTCCAGCTCAGGGGCACGGCCTTTGACTGACCAGTGAAGACTCCTTGATTCAGTATTTCAGACTCTAGGTAATGCTCCCTGTCAAAGGCTGGAGGGCACTTGAAATCTTTTTCTTATACCAATGGTTTCTGAATGTTCTGAAGAGGTAAAATTTCGAGTTTGTTTCATATTAGAAGGGAGGTTAAAAGCAAAACGCAGAGGCTAAAAGCATAGACCCCAGAATCAAACAAACTAGCATTTGGTTCTAAAATCCTCCAGCTGTGTGACTTTGGTGAGTTCAGTTAATTGTGGCTCTTATTGTTTTGTTTTGTTTTAATCAACTTATTTATTCATTTTTGGCTGTGTTGGGTCTTCATGGCTGCACGCGGGCTTTCTCTGGTTGCATTCGTTGCGGTGCGTGGGCCTCTCATTGCTCTGGCTTCTCTCGTTGCGGAGCACGGGCCCTAGGTGCATGGGCTTCAGTAGTTGAGGTGCACGGGCTTCAGTAGTTGTGGCACGTGAGCTCTAGAGCACAGGCTCAGTAGTTGTGGTGCCCAGGCTTCGTTGCTCCGTGGCATGTGGGATCTTCCTGGACCAGGGATCAAACCCGTGTCCCCTGAGTTGGCAGGCGGATTCTTAACCACTGCGCCAGCAGGGAAGCCCCGCTATTGTTGTTATGGTTATTACTATTACTGTCTGGGGAGACTATTTGAGGAGGCAGGATTGGAGAGATGGAGGAGACAGGCTGACTCCAAGAACTGGGCCTGAGCTCCTGGCTGAGCAGAGGCAGACAGTGGAAGAAGGATTAAGCTTGCTCAGCGTAGCCCTGAGGGCAGAGGACCAACCAATGGTGGAAGCTCGAAGGTGACATGTTTGGCCTCAACATAAGACTTTCTAATAATAGTCTGAAAATCTGCCAGGGTCCTTGAGTGGATGGCAAATCTCCAGTATAGGAGGTGTTTAAGCCAAAGGTGGAGAAATACTTGGTGAGCTATTGGAGAGAGGATTCAATTAGACATTAGATTCGATCGAAAGTTTAAACAAATGAAACTTCCCTTTTAGATGAAACGTACTGTGAAACCCCAGTCAATGCTGTGATTCCCCAAAAGGCATTCTAAGCCTATGCTCAGAACACCGGTGAAGTGGGAGGAGGGAGAGAGAAAAGTTCCGCTTGAATAAACGCAGCTAGAATGTTTCCATCAGCAAAACTAGAAATGAGCTACTTTAATGTCAGTGATTAAAATCCAGTTGTATGTAGGCATGGAGGCATCACAATCTTCTCAGTATTCGGGGCCTTTAAAGTCTTAATCTGGTCCTGAGCTCATTATAACAAACAGATCAAAGCAGAGCTGCTTCAGAGACAGCAGAAGTAAGAGCCAGGAGCCCCTCCCCACAGGCCTCCCACTGAGGCCCCTGCAGGGACTCTGAGGACCCCTAGAGAGTCATGGAGCCCAGCCTGAAAAATCCTAGAGCATCCTTCTAGTCCTGGGATTAGGGAGAGGTCCTCCCTTCTTGACACACGGGCTCAAGTCAAGCTCCACTTACAGTTTCATCTGTGATATTATTTCATTTTAATTTGCTGAGTAATTTTAACTTTTCAATCTTTTTCCCATATCTATTATCTTAGTTTACTCTCATAACATTTCTTGAGGGAGGTTGAAGGATTCCTCTTTTTGTATTATAGGTAAGGTAACACGTCTCAATCACACAACATTTTTTTTAAGTGGAGAATTTCTAACACACAGAAAGTCTGGGACTTCCCTGGTGGTCCAGTGGTTAAGACTCCCTGCTTCCACTGCAGGGGGGTTTGATCCCTGCTCATGGAACTAAGATCCTGCATGCCGTGTGGTGCTGCCAAAACAAAATAAAACAAACCAAGAACAAAAAGTGAACAGAAAGGTATGATGAACCCCCAAATATCCATTATCCAACTCCAATAACCATCAAGCCCTGGCCAGTTTGACCTTATCTATGTCCTCTTTCTGGTTTTTTTTTTTTTTGCGGTACACGGGCCTCTCACTGGTTGCGGAGCACAGGCTCCGGACGTGCAGGCTCAGCGGCCGTGGCTCACGGGCCCAGCCGCTCCGCGGCATGTGGGATCTTCCCAGACCGGGGCACGAACCCGTGTCCCCTGCATCGGCAGGCGGACTCTCAACCACTGGGCCACCAGGGAAGCCCAATGTCCTCTTTCTGGTTTTACTTGAAGCAAACCCCAGCCATCATACCATTTCATCCACAAATATTTCAGTGTATATCTTTATTTTTTTAAATAACTTTATTTATTTATTTATTTTTGGCTGCGTTGGGTCTTCGTTGCTGCGCACGGGCTTTCTCTAGTTGCGGTGAGCAGGGGCTACTCTTCACTGTGGTGCACGGGCTTCTCATTGCAGTGGCTTCTCATTGTAGAGGATGGGTTCTACCTGCACAGGCTTCAGTAGTTGTGGCACATGGGCTCAATAGTTGTGGCGCACGGGAGCTTAGTTGCTCCGAGGCATGTGGAATCTTCCCGTACCAGGGTTCGAACCCGTGTCGCCTGCATTGTCAGGCAGATTCCTAACCACTGTGCCACCAGGGAAGTCCCTCAGTGTATATCTTTAAAAGCTTAGGATTCTTTTCTCTCTCTCTTTAACACATAACCACAATACCATTATAATATTTTAAAAATTAAATATAATTCTTTAGAATCATCAAATAGCTATCAGGTTTTCACGTTTCCAATTATTTGGTAAATGTCAGAATTATTTCCATTAAAAAAATCATAATCCAAGTAAGGACCTCACTTTACAGTTTGTTAAGTTTTAAAATAATCTTTTAATCTATGCTCTCTCTCATCTTGCAATTTATTTGTTGAAGAAATTCAGGTGTTTTTTTCCTATGGCGTTCCCCATAGTTTGGGTTTCTTGATTACATCTCTCAGGCGTGATTTAAAGTGTTTTTCTTTCCTCCCTCTTCTGTATTCCCTGTAACCTAGTATTTGGATCTAGAGGCTGGATCGGATTTAGATCACAAAGCTATTTATGGAAAGTAGGGAGCAACAAGGTGAGCTGGAGTCCATGCTGTTGGGCTCGTGCATGACTCCCTCTCTGCCACCAGGGTCACTCTGCTCATGAGCCAGTGTGCAAACTCGGGGGTGGCTGAGAACAGAAGTGGGCTGACAGCTATTGGCTGAAGTCCTAATCACACAGTTGTTTATTCCCCTCTTCCGCAGGGGATGGTGTCTGACGGGCATTAACCGGTCAATGCAAAGATTCTCACACTTGGCACACAGCCCCCAAGGTCTATCCACAGACCTCTTCTCGAAACTTTCTTGTCCTTCATCTTCCAATTTTGCTCCTTCCAGGGCCCTGACAAATCAGCCAGCCGTTGACCACAGCCCAGGAGTCTGCGTTGACTCTTTCCACTGTCTGACAGAGGATGATCGAGAGCCCATTGGAGGTCTCCTTACCACTACCTTTCAGGGCCACCCTTGAGAGAGGTCATAGTGTATCAGCAGTCCTCTTTGGGCTCATAGCTACCACTGAGCTGACCCATCTATGATCCATACGGGGCTCTTTTTCTGCTTTGTCAGCTGGTCATAGGGAGCACCTCCTCCCTGTATAAGACCACAGGTGTGAGCCGAGGGAGGTATGTTTGGAGCAGTACTGGTAGGTGGCGTGTGTGTCTGGGCCATCCACTTTCAGCTCACTTGTCCCCCTGGACCCGCCCAATCCCCAATGTATCACTTTCATAGATTTCTGCTGCCTCCCCCCGCAGCCTATGACTTGCTGGCTCTCACAGTATCCAGCTCCTGGCCTTGTGACCTCTTGGCCTGCCATGGTCAGAGGCTAAATTTCTACAAGAACCCAGTAACATGTCAGGAGCTGTTTTTGCAATAATGGTGCATAGTTCTCTGCCGTAAATGCCTTGACCCTGTTTCTGAACCTTAAGAGCTGTGTTGTCGCTCTCTTATTGGGGTGTGCAGAAGTTCTACCTGGCATCTTTCTCTACCCTGTGTGATCTCCCAGGTCGTACAAGCCAAGAAGCAGGGCTGCTTGTACTATAGTCTGGAGCTGCTGTGGAACCTGCTTTTGCCCGGACCCCACTCAAAACTAGCAGCCTTCTGCATCACCTGATAAATGGATCATAACAGGATTCCCGAGTATGGAATATATAACATTCAAAGCCCCAAGAAGTCTGCCAAGCACTGTGTTTCTTTCTCAGTAGTAGGAGTTTAAGATGCAGTAAGTTGTCCTTTGCTTTGGAGAGTTAGCCTGACCATGGCTCAAATCACTGGACCCTTAATAACTTTATCAATAGAGCAGTTCCCTGAATCTTTTATGCTTTTTCTCTAGAATGCATTTCTAGGGAGCGTGTCTTTTTCCAAGTATTTGCTACTTTTTTGCACATTGGACCAAATTAGCATGATTTTACCAATTTCTTATGGGGGCTAAGGTTCAGCCTGTGTGCTGTGGGATGTCAATAGGTGTTTCACCAAAAAAAAGCTCAAAGCTCTAGTAGCCATATTTTTGCTCTAAAAAATGTTTAAAATATCTGCTTAAGGGCTTCCCTGGTGGCGCAGTGGTTGAGAGTCCGCCTGCCGATGCAGGGGACACGGGTTCGCGCCCTGGTCCGGGAAGATCCCACATGCCGCGGAGCAGCTGAGCCCGTGAGCCGTGGCCGCTGAGCCTGCGCGTCCGGAGCCTGTGCTCCGCAACGGGAGAGGCCACAACAGTGAGAGGTCCGCATACCGCAAAATAAATAAATAAAAACAAAATTAAAAAAATAAAATATCTGCTTAAGAAAAATACTGGACACATTTATAGAGGTGCCATTGATATTATTACGTGATAATCTACTTTTCAAAAATGATGAGCCTTATTGAAGAATGGAGGAAAGCATTACCTAATCATACACACGCGACATCCAGAACAGCCTCCATTGATGTATGGTGTCTAACAATTGACCCTTATGCTGTGTGACAGCACAACTCTTAGGGTTCAGGAACAGGGTAGAGGCATTTGCAGCAGAAAACGATGCGCCATTATTGCAAAAACAACTCCTGACATGTGACCAGCATCAGCCTATATTGTATGTTCAGACTTAGAAGATCCAAAGGTATTCATGATGTGTTTCAATGTTTCCTGTATCCTAAACATATCTGCTGTCCCGTATCAATCCGCATGGATCTAGAAGAAGGAAGTCTTAAATAAAAAGAATCGTGCGCTTCCAAGCTGGGTTTGAATCATACAATCACAAAATTAAGCAGCCTCCAAATGAAGAGAGTTTCTAAAAAGTTGGAAGAAGAGCTCTTGAAAAGGAAGTAATTAATTGACAGTACTACTAATAATAACTACGATAAAACACAACACAAATAGGGCAAATTGGGTTCTTGATGTTTTAGCCTTTGCTACACTGTAGTGGTAACAGAGATGGACTTGATGTTAAAACTCATAACAAAGATCCAAACCCACATCCTTGCTCCTAAGTGAAAAGGTAGCTTTTAAATAATTCAAGGAAATGCCCTGGCGGTCCAGTGGTTAAGACGCCGCGCTCTCACTGCCGGACCCAAGTTCGATCCCTGGTTGGGGAATTAGGGTCCCACAAGCCGCATGGTACAGCCAAATAAATAAATAAGGATTATTTTGATTAAAAAATGTTTGTGGGGGTCATACATTATAATAAAAGTATAAAAATACATATTTAAAAGTGTGTTCTATTTAATTATTAAGAAACTTAAGTTGGTTTAATTTACAGAATTTGGAACTTCTCTTCTAAATGAAAAATACAAAACTCCTTTTCATAATTTCTTGCTCCAATTGGTTAATCTGCGAGACCACGTTCTGCCTGGTGTGATCCAAGCACATTACTGCCTTTTAATCATCTTGGTGTCTCCTCAGTCCATTACGCTTTTAAAAAGTATTTCATGATGATATAAGTCGGAGAAACATGGTCACTAGGGCTGGTGGATGTGTGTAGGGCCTTGGAGTCAGAGAGACCTGAGTTTGAACCTCTTTCCCTGCCATTTCCTACCTGGGAGCCCAGGGCAATTTCCTCATCTTCTCTTAGTCTTTGTTTTCTGGCTTTAGTACAAGGGCAGAACCCCAGTATCTTGGGGGATGAGACAGCCATGTTAAATTAGTGGTAGCCGTTAATATTTGCCACATATCTGCAGAGTCTGTGAGAAGAAGATTCCACCCACAAGTGCTGAGGAAGGCGCTGCAGGGCCAGCAGAGTTGGCTTCCTCAGGAAGAGCTTGTTTTGTTACCACTCTGCGTTTTCCCTTCATGTCTCCTAAAACTGCCTGCCCTGCTCCCGCAAACTGCCGGATTGTCCCATGGCTTTGCTCCTATCTGGGTGAGCTTCCGGACAGCCCAGCTGGTGTCTCCTGTGTTTGTCTTCACAGAGGCCACTTGTAAAGTTTATCCAGGGGCAGCTGCCTTCTAACTGGTTTTAGATTTGGGCCTTGGTGAGCTCCAGCAATCCTGTCTGTCTCTCTCTCCCTGTCACACACACACCCCTTTTAGGACCGAAGGGCGTACAAGGGAATACACCCCACACCCCAGCTGTTGGGAGCACTGCTACAGACAGCCCTGAGTCCTAACCCTATGTGGAAATTGTCTCAGTGGAGGGGAGTCACCTCACCAAGGGCCCCCTTCCTGGTGCTAGCCTGCCACCAATGACTAGTTGATTTGGGAGATAAACACTGTCCATGCCTGCTTCTCTCCCTTCCCTTCCTCTGAAACGGCCGCCCTAGAATAACCTTCTCTGTTACCCACCCAGCTGCACCCCTCCCTCAGTCAAGATGGCCGCCTCTGGGCCCCTTCCTTGAGGCTGCTCCGCCAGCCAGCATCACTTTTGGAAAGGTTCTTGGACCATAATCTCCCTTCCTGACCTTCGTATGTCAAGGCTCCTGTTTTTTTGTTTTTCGTGGGGAAGAAAAAGGAGGGAGACTTCCAGAAAAGAAGTGGGAAAGAAAAATAAGAGAGAGGTAAGGATAATAGACCTGCCTGTTGTGAAGCCCAGTCCAGTTGGCCAAAGGATTTTTCATCCACATTGTCTTAGAGAAGAGGAAAAGGTACTGTTACTACCTCCAAGCAGTGAAATTTCAGGTGATCTTTGCTTTTTTTTTTTTTTTCGCTTTTGTATATTTTCAGGATTCTTTTTTTTGCAATGAGTGAATAATCAGCGGAAAAAAACAAACAAAAAACACCCAAGAAAGCTATTTTGAAGGAGGACTGGAGGACTTAATTCTTCTCCCTCTCTATTCCCTGCTTTCTTTTCCCCGAGAGCAGAGCGGTCCAGCGTGGCTTGCGGGCAGAGGAAATAAGGCCACAAAGCTCCGAGGCAGCTCAAAGCCGGGATTTCTGGCCCAGCAGATTCCCCCATTCTTTGCTTCCAGCCCCAAATCCCACGCTTACTCACTTCACAGCACCTACTTTTAATCTGCCAAATGCCACTAAATCTGCAAATTAAACCTCTGGTTACAGAATTCCTTTTGATGTAAAAAAAAAAAAATGTTGGGATTTTAACAATGTAATTATTCATACACTAAGATTTTAATTGTGCTGCTTTTCTCCCTCTCTCGCCTGTTTTTTTTTTTATTTTCGGGGCAGGGTTATTCCCCCGTGCAGGCCTGCCCAGGCGGCACCAGGGGCCGGCGCAGGAAGGAGGCTGCAGAAATTGTCTGATGCCGGCCGCTCAGGCTGCTGCATTCCGGGGAGGCTGCAAGGGGTCAGGGCGGCAGCTGGTGGCACAGGCCCCCACCTCACAACCTCCCACCTCAGCAGCAGTGTGACACCAAAGGCAAGGTCACGGTGTGCTTCCTACGCGGGGAGCCTTGGACCGAGGCTCGACATCCATGGCCCTGGGACCTGGGAAAGTCCTTGGGTGGAAATCCTAGAGCCAGCCTTACAGGGTGCAGAGCAATGGGGAAGTGGCCTGGGCTGCCCCCTTTCTTCCGGCCTCTCCTCCCTCTGCTCTTGAGCTGCAACCAGACTGAGTTTTTTACATCTGTGGCAAAATACACAGAACAGAAAATGTGCCACTTTAACCATTGTAAAGTGTCCAGTTTAGTAGCATTAAGTACGTTTACAATATTGGGCAACTGTCACCACCATCCACCTCCAGAGCATTTTCATATCCCAAAGTGAAACTCTGTACCCGTTAAACACTAACTTCCCATTCGCTCTCCGCTGCAACCACTGTCTCTCTGTTTCTATGAAAATGCCTATTCTAGGTACCTCATCTCTCTTTTTTTTTTTTTTTTTTTTTTTTTTTGCGGTATGCGAGCCTCTCACTGTTGTGGCCTCTCCTGTTGCAGAGCACAGGCTCCGGACGCGCAGGCTCAGCGGCCATGGCTCACGGGCCCAGCCGCTCCGCGGCACGTGGGATCTTCCCGGACCGGGGCACGAACCCATGTCCCCTGCATCGGCAGGCGGACTCTCAACCACTGCGCCACCAGGGAAGCCCCCTCATCTCAGTAGAATCATATGGTACTTGTCCTTTGGTGTCTGGTTCTTTCACTCAGCATAATATCCTGAAGGTTCGTCCATGCTGTAGCAAGTGTCAAAATTTCTTTCCTTTTTAAGGCCGGATAATACTCCACTGTAGGGATATACCGCTTGTTTACCCATTCATCTCTTGATGGACACTTGGGTTGTTCCCTTGTGTTGGCTACTGTGAATAATGCTGCTATGAACATGGGTGTACAAATACTTGATCAAGTCCCTGCTTTCAGTTCTTTGGGCTATATACCCAGAAGTAGAATTGCTGAATCATATGGTACAGACTTTTAATTATGCAAGTTAAACCATTTTGTCCTAAGCCTCTCTTGGGCCTGAAAAGGTCTGCATGACGGGCTCCCTGCCAGGCTCAGGAGCTCATTTCATCCCATTTTCCCCTTATGGACCCTGCCACAAACACACTTACCTTCTTGGGGATTCTCAGACACCCAAGCATGCACCACCCTTAAGCCCCTGCTCTGGCTGTGACTTCCCCCTGGAATGTTCTTATGCTAGGCTACCCAGTCCCCGCAGTTGGGGTGTCAACTCCTAGAGATCGTCTCCTGACCACCCACCAAAAGCTGGCCCTACCCCTCTGATGTCCATCACATCTTCACCCCTCTGTTTATTTTCCTTCACACCTTTATCACAGTCTGGAATTATCTTGCTTATTTATTTATTCCTCTATTGCCTGCCCCCCTCCCTCCCCAGAATGAAAGCTCCAGAGGAGGAGGTACTTTATCTGTTATATCCCTGCACCTAAAACCATGTCTAGCTTATAGCCGGCACGCCTTAAAAAATTATTGGATGAATGAATGAATGAATGAATGCAAGCCCATGACTTTCCAAGTGGGTAGAGTTAGGCCACAGACTAAGCATGGGTATCTTACAGGAACATAAGGACCATACATTTTATTTGAAGATGGGGGGATGCTATTTTATTTATTTTAAAAAGGTATTTTAAGGTATATATTAGTTTCCTGGGGCTGCCATAACTAAGGACCACAAACTGCGTGGCTTAAACAAGAGAAATTGATGGTCTCATAATTCTGGAGGCTAGGAGTCTGAGATCAAGGTGTTGGCAGGGTTGGTTCCTTCTGAGGGCCATAAGGGGAGGATCTGACTCTTTGACTTGAAGATGGTTTTTCCCTGTGTCTTCCCTCTGTACGTGCTGTGTCCTAATCTCCTCTTTTTATAAAGACACCAATCATGTTGGATTAGGGCCCACTCTAATGACCTCACTTTACCTTAATTACCTCTTTAAAAAACCCCGTCTTCAGATACAGTTACATTCTCAGGCACTGAGGTTTAGGACTTCAACGTATGAACATCTGGGGGGCACAATTCAGTCCATAACAGCTGATAAGAATTCCCCTAGCCCAAACCCGAAACACACTTGACTCACTCCCTCTAGAAGCTTTTACTAACTGCCCAACACTGCACTAGTGATTTCCTCCATTCTCAGAACCACCACAGGAAATTACCCAGGGCTCCCAGCACTTCACATTTGTGTGTGTGCATGTGTGTGTGTGTGTGTGTGTGTGTGTGTGTGTGGGTGTGTGTGGGTGTGTACAGGTCTTCTGGCAACTACTGGAGAACAGGAGCTTCCTTCTTCTTCAAGATGCTTCCTCATGCCTTGCATGGTACTGAGCACATAGTAGGGGTTTTATAAATGCTGAATGTTCAGCTGGCCACTGATACCAACGTTTTATTTGACACTGAGAACAGCGGTTTAATTAGAAACGTTGGAAACCCATCCCCTCCCTCTGAAGGACCAATGCAAGCAAACGATGCAGCCCAACGGAAGGTTGTCAGAGTCCAGGGCCACTGGGACTGGGAAGAACACAGAGAATGTGAAGCCAACCCCACCATTCACAGCGCTGAGAGTGGACGAGGCACATCTGAGACCACAGCCGGACAGTGGCAGAAGCAGAAGCAGGAACCGGTTCTCCTGACTCCCAAGCCACTCCCCTGTCCACCACAAGCACCACCTCTGTCCCCAAGACAGGTCTAGATGACTAGAACGCTCTGCCCCAGCCCCTTGAGCTGATTACACACAGATCCACACACCCAAACATAGCAAGCTTTCTTTTACCTAGAAAAAAAGGCGGGGCAGGGGAGTACTCTGGCTCATTGAGAGTAACCACTTAAATCATAGAAAGATTATCAACTTTCAAAGAATTGTATAGACTAGAAGGGAAGATTCCTGGTACTAAATGGCACTGGGCAGACCTACCCTTTCTATTATTTTTTGGCCATGAGGTGCAGCTTGTGGGATCTGAATTCCTCGACCAGGGATTGAACGTGGGCCACGGCAGTGAAAGCGTGGAGCTCTTACCACTGGACCTCCAGGGAATTCCCAGACTGACCCTTTATTTGATGATGGCCCTGGTGCTGGCAGGATCTCAGGTCACCATTCTGAGCATCCTCCCAGCAGCCTGTCCTCTCTGCCATCTGTGAGATTGGATCAACTCCATGGTGGGTCCCCTGGAAGCTGAGTTCTACAGTAAATTTCAAATTTCAACATGTTTACTTTATTTCTTTTTTCCCTCAAGCTGAGAGCAGAACAAAGTCCCACCCCAGTTTGCTTGTTTATCATCTTTGCACTATTCTACCATTTTATTAACCATTTTGCACAATCCCATCCTCCATACCACCTCCAAAATATGCTTTCTGGAGCATAAATCACACCATTTCAGTCCCTCCCTCCAATCATGTAATCCTTCACCCCACCCACCCCCATCATCACCTCTGAGGATAAACCACAAACTTCTTAGAAGAGCGTGGAAGTCTTTTCTGATATGGCCCCACCTCTCTCTTCATACACATCCTTTCACTAGGATGCCTTTAGCCACAAAGTACAGAAAACTCAACTAAAATGGATTTAAATATAACCAGCCTTGTTATCTCCTCTAACTAGAAGTCCAGAGGTGGGAGGCTGCAGAGCTGCTCAGCTCAGAGGTTCGCAGCCTCCCTGAGGGCTGACGACCTTGTCCTGATCTCTGTTCTGTCATCCTCATGGGGGCTACATGATGTCTTCTCATCTAGTCACTCAACAAATATCTACTGAGCAACTTAGAAGCGCCAGGCATGGGGGATACAGTAGTGAACAAAACCAGACACTGTTACTCTCATTTTGTCCCTATTTCTATTACAGTACTGGACATATTTATTATGTTTTGTGGAGTGTGTGATATTAGGCACCTCTCTGAGCCTCAGTTTCCTCATGTATAAAAGGGGATGATAATGTCCAGCTCAGTGTTATAAGATTTAGCGATAATGTACCATATAGAACCCAGGATGTGCTCAATTTATAATTGATGAACAAGAAATGGTAACTTTACAGATTTATTTTCCCCAAATGAAGAGTAATTTTCTTGTGTGTTCCTCAGTAGCCTGGAGGAATATTTTCAAATGCACAAAATAAAATACATGGGATAAGAAAGGAAACTAATTATACTGAAAGACAGTTACCAAAATACTTTTAAATATATGTAATATAGAAATATACACTCTTTAATAATAATTAAATAACATAATATAGTGTCAGATCTAATATTATTTTAAAGTAGTGATGAGTGTTAATGCTATTTCAAGACACCTACAGCTGCTACTATAACGCCATGTGAAAATGTCTGTGATTTTTATCTTCCAAAAAGTCCCAGGTGCTATTAGTGTTAATTGGTTTGTTGCCAACATTTATATTTTAAAGAGGTGCTAAATTTCAGGTACAGGCCAGGGAAAATAAAGATGCAGTTTTTTCCCATCTGGTTCTCAGACCTCCAGAATTCTATCCATGGACCTTTGGGAGTTAAAAGACCTCAAATTAAAAACCTGCCCCTGGAGTTGGGGAAGAGATAGTCTATTCTCCCCAAGCCATAAAAGTAGTATCCAATAAGGCCTCAATATCTTAAAGGCTTAATAAGTATATATTTTGTTCTCTCCATAAACTTTCATATATATATATATATATATATATATATATATATATATATATATATATATATATATACATACACACATACATATATACATGTATATATGTATGTGTATATATATATATATACACATACATATATACATGTATATATATCAGAAAATGGAGTCTGGTAGGGCTTTAGACAAGTTCTTCCTATCTGTGGCAGTGGCTGTGTATATCTAGTTTCTTTCCTGTTCCAAGCTTGGAAAGATGGCTGCTTGAAATGTGCAGGAAATTACCCAGACTGCAATGGTTAATTCCTAAGAGAATCCCTAAAACTCCTTTCCTTGGGTCAAGCCTGTAATGGGAAGTATTACTGTGTAAAATGAGAGAGTCTCAGAGTCCTCAAGCTGCCCCATCTGATTAGTTGTGTGACCTTGGCTAAGTCAACTCTCCTCTCTGAGCCTGTTCATTCATCTGTAAAAAGCAAGGGTTGGGGGAGATAATGTTTGTCAAACAGGGATCCAGACATGTATTCTTTTTTTTATTTTATTTATTTTTTTAATTGACGTATAGTTGATTTACCAATATTATATTAGTTTCAGGTACACAGCATAGTGATTCAGTATTTTTACAGATTATACTCCATTAAAAGTTATTATAAGATAATGACCATAATTCCCTGCGCTATACAATTTATCCTTATCGTGCATCTATTTTATACATAGTAGTTTGTATCTCTTAATCCCATACCCCTAACTTCCTCCTTCCCCCCTTCCCTCTCCCCTTTGGTAACCACTAGTTTGTTCTCTAGTTCTGTGAGTCTGTTTCTGTTTTGCATATACATTAGTTTGTATTAGTTTTTAGATTCCACATATAAGTAATATCATACAGTAAGTACTCTTGCTGTTTAAGAATTCTTAATCAATGGTGTATTTGTGTGTGTGATTTCATTTGATAATTTTTTCAAGACATTTTCTGCATCATCTGCCAGCCACCTTAAAAGTAAGTCATCACGGGCTTCCCTGGTGGCGCAGTGGCTGAGAGTCCGCCTGCCGATGCAGGGGACACGGGTTCGTGCCCCGGTCCGGGAAGATCCCACATGCCGCGGAGTGGCTGGGCCCGTGAGCTATGGCCGCTGAGCCTGCGCGTCCAGAGCCTGTGCTCGGCAACGGGAGAGGCCACAACAGTGAGAGGCCCGCGTACCACAAAAAAAAAAAAAAAAAAAAAGTAAGTCATCACATAATTTCAGTGTCTGCATTTGTACCTGTATTTACAATTGCAAGCAACAATACCATCTCAATTGTCACAAGCCAGTAAGGAGAGGCAGACAGATGTGGCAAATATATGATGAGCTGGTGCCACGTAAAGGTTATACGACATCACAACGTGCTGTGCTTGGGATGTTTCCCGGTGGTTAATGTATGAAAAGTGATGAAGGAGCAAAGTTATTCCACCACAAAAGGAAAGTAAATACGCTAAACAAGCAACAACAGCGAAAATCCTGTCTGAGGAGTCCAGTGCCACTGTCACAGGGCACCAGAAATTTGAGTGCAGTACACGATGGATTACACACATTAATGAGATTACTCTGAATTTTACTGATTTTGTTTGTAGATTTGTTCTCATTTAATTTGAATGTTTGTTTCTCCTTGTTTGGGAGATATCAATATAAGGGGTTCATAGGTAGTTTCATGTTTGTACATGTTGCAGTAGCATTATTACAAAGCAAAAACTGTTTACGACAACACTGGAATTATATGTGATATATACTTTGTGAGTATATATATATACATATATATATATGTGAGTATATATATATACCTTTTTTTTTTAAACTTTAAAGGAGGAACTTCCCAATATTAAATTTGAGAAACAATGAGCTAAGAAAAAAGAAAAATCTCTGGGGCCCACCCCCCTTTCTGACCTTCAGGGGCTCTAATTCCTAGAGAACAAGGTCAGACCTGCATGCCTGCGGGGTGCGGTCAGTCACCTTTGGAGGGAGAGGGACTTTGGGTGTGTTCTGCTGCTCTCTGCTGGCCATTCCGGGCTTGAAGAAGATTTTGGAGAGCGCTTTTGTCCAGGGGTTGAGGGGGGGCGGGGAGAGAGGGCGAGAACGCAGCTCGAAGGGACGTCCATTTGCAGGAGGTTACCCAGAGCTGCGCCCTGACCTTTCTGAACCCTCAAGACCTAAACTGCATCCGTTTTATAAACAAGCGCTGTCCCTGCTTGGGGATGAGGTCTGGATCAGGGATGGTGGAAGCCAGTGATTCCAGCGACTTAGGAGACCAAGGGGAGGCTGGAGAGGTGACACTCAATAGGTCCCCCTAGCAGCTAAACCAAGGGGAGGCTCCAGGGGCTTCACCCTGGCCTAAGCCATGCAGAGCCCTGCCTCAGTTCTTGGCTCTGCACCTGTTACAGGACCTTGGCCTTGGTGACTTAAGGCCTGCGCATTCATTCAGAGAAAAGAAGGTCCCCTCCCCAAGGAGCAAGTACACAGACACTTCTGCTGCAACAGGAGGTCCCTTGCCTTCTTATAATAGATCTTTGTGATGGCTAAACCTTTGAAGAGGAGAAGGGAACAGTCCTGAACCGAGGAGCATCCCCTTGGTACCTAGCAGACCCTTGGAGACCCAGCCCAGCCTTCTTCACTCCAGCCCCACCCTCTCCTGCCCAGTCACCTTTCCTCCTCTGGGCCCTGCAGTTCCTCCCGCCTGTTCTGTTCCATACTCAGTGAAGGCTAGGTGTGGACGCCAGGTCCTGGCTTATGGGGCATTTGACAGCAGCCTTTAAGGACTGTTTAAGTAGCGGGGGAGCAGGCTCTAAACCAATCACTGCAACACTGAGGGTCAGTGCGGGAGGGGGCCGCAGGGGGACTGCCTGGGCTCCTGCCCTGGAGAACCAGTAACCAGTCCCTCACAGCCTTGGGACAGCCCCTGGGTGCTGCCACAAACTTTTATCCTTCTGCATAAGTCAACCCCAGCCCCATCTTTTCCTATTTTTTCTCTCTCCCCAGCACTTGGTAGGCAGTCAGCACAGTGGCCCTCAGCATTTGCCCAGCTGGCACCTGGGAGATGCCCAGGTTGTGGAATGGATAAACTGATGGGTTGGGCCTGAAAGGGAATTCTGGGGAGATGCTTTTTTGGACAGAGGCAGTGAGCAGGACAGAGAAGTTGGCCCTCTCCTCTTTCCAGGAGGCTAATAGCCCAGCCCTTCCTGTGTTGCTCACCCGTTATTTATTTGGGGACACAGAAAACTCAACAAAGGCTCCCCGACTTCATCCATCTAAGTCTGAGTCTTTCCAGTGGGAACCACCAGTCTGGGCCTCCCTGCCAGCAGCTGACAATCCCACAGAATTACTCTCACCTCCCTCTTGTCCTGTAACCATACCCAATCCACTCAGCAGACACCAGCATCCCCGCGAGGAACCCAGCTTCCAGCATCCCCGAGAGGAACCCAGCTCCAAGAGGGAGCCTGAGCCAGAGGAGAGCTCCCTGCAAAGGCACTGGCTCTGTGCCCCTCTCCCCAGATGGCCCTTCTCCTAGTGATGGGTCCTCTTCTCTTCTCCTCCACCCTCAGACGCAGCCCTCTCGCCATCGAGCTCGCAGACTCTGATTGAAGAAAACTTGGAAACCATCGGGCCCAAAGTTCCTGTCCTAGTCTAGCTCTGAGGTTAACTCGGCCTCACATCCTTCCTCCAGGACTCACTGGCTGGGTGGCCTTGGGAAAATTACTTAACCTCTCTGAGCTTCATTTCCTCATCTCTAGAATGGAGCCCCTAATGGTACTTTCTCATACAGTCCTTGTGAGGACTGAAGGAGCCAATGTCTGGAACGTGCTTCACAAAGGGCTCAGCCCATCATGAGTGCTCAGGAAAGGGAATCATCCCACCATCCTAATCACTGCAAATTAATGAGGCTTGTTAACTGCCCAGCAGAGCCCCTACTGACTAATCCATGACATTCAACCCCCAAATGACCCCCACAGGGCTTGTCGCTGGGTGCACTGAGCAGGCCAGGGCAACTCCAACCCTGCACCCAGAGCTGTCCCAGCACCGCAGGGCCACGAAGGAACTTCATCCTTCAGGAAGAGGCAAAAGAAGACGAATCCGGGAAGCAATTAGTAAAAAATGCAAGATAGCTTAAAAGTACTAAACTGTTCACTGCAGACTAAATTATGTTAGTAAGAAGCACTTGTATGGCATTTTAGCATTTACCTAGGAATTGGAAATACATGATCTCAATCCTCAAAATAAACTAGCGAGGTAAGTGTTACAATTAGCAGATGAGGAAACTGAGGCTCACAGAGATGAAATGGCTTGTGTGTGGGCACACCGCCAGTTAGCGGACGACTCAGAAGGACAACTTCAACCTGATTCTAATTTCAATTGGTACCAGGATCCTTGCTTTTTCCATTGAGGGGGATGAGTGTGTATGTAGGTATGTATTTGTATGTGTGTGTGTGTCTGTCTGTGTTTGTGTGCCTGTGTATATGTTCACAGGGGTGGATGTTTCTTCAGACTTCATCTCATTCCTGTCCTCTCCTCCATTCAGCCCTAAGATTCCCTGTGGCCAGAATATCTTGTAGTTCATGTTTCATGTCTCTTTGTGCTGTGTCCAATGGCTTTATTCTGGGTCTCCTCTCACAGGTGCAGTGGGCTCTCAGAGTTGGATATCACTCCAAAGCCTCCAGAAGGTGAAGGGTTTTGTGACCCCCTGTAACTCCCAGCACTGCCCTGAGATGCTCAGAAATGCGGCAGCAAAGAATAAGGAACCACTGGCTCTGGCCGCATGCAGCAGGTGGGTGCCAGGGCCCGTGCAGAGACCTGGGAAGCAGGTTTGCAGCAGCCCCTGGTGGACCTCCTGGAGCATCATGGCCACGCTCCCAAATCCACCCATGAAAGGGAGGGTGGAAGAGGACCCCGCGGAAGGGCCACGGCCTGGGGCAGGATGGAGAGTGGCGGGCCACAGCAGAATGGACCAGCTCCATGCAACAGGATGAGATGAAAGTACACGTCAAACTTGAAGCCACATGCCTGGGTTCAAGTCCCAGCCCCTCTGCTCCCTTGCGGTACCACCCTGACGGGTTAGCTCATCTCTAAAACACAGACGGTAGTAACACGTATTTCACAGCTTGCTTGTCACCATTAAATTAGTTGATTCTGGGGAAGTATTACCTGGCGTAGAGCGGGCCCTATGAGGGCCGCATTATGACTTTCGTGGGCTCCAGGCAGCTTTGCTTTCAAGGGGTTCTTCTGCAAAAATATTTAAAGTTCGTTTTTACTAAACTGTTGGTATAAAGATGAATATAATCCAAGCCGGATTATATTCATTGTTTCTTTTAATAGAAATAAAAATATTTTCACGGGCCTCTAAGTATCTCATGACCCCGAAGTATCAGCCTGGTCTTGCCTAATAGATAAGTGGGTCCTGGGGGCCCCATCAGGTATGCTCTTGTGGATATTAAAGTGTCTCGGAAGCTGTCAGGTGCTGATGGCTGTAAGGGTCACGGTCATTCCCTTAGGAATGCTCGCCCATCCTCCTGTGCGTCCAGCATTCCTGCCGTCTACATACTGAATGCCATGCTTCGATGTCGAGTTTTCCAGTAAGAGGATGCCCTCCGGCCTCTCCTTTCAGCCCCTGGGCATCAAGCAGATGCGGGGCTAGTGGTTCTGATGTGGAGGTAGCAGGCAGAGATCAAGCTGGGTGGCCCAGAAGCTCCTTTAGACTTCGGGGGCCGGGAAAGGCAGCTTTGGAGACCAGATGCCCACTGGCTCCTTTCACAGCGGCCCTCAGAGTGGTAGTAACAGCGCCCTCTAGTGGCCAAAAATACTTCCATGCTGTGCCTGCCTTAACTGCCTTCCAGAGGGGCCCCCAGAGACCAGAGCCTCAGGCTTGTGTTGACGTACACGTTTGCGTTTGTCTAACCCCCTCCCTCAATCTACATGAGATTTGAACCCAGTAATATAACTAAATCCACAACTATCTGCCGTGTGTTCATGTGTACCCAAAGCCTAGATCACTGCTGTCCGTAGAAATACAACGTGAGACAAAGGCGAACCACATATATAACTTTAAATGTCCCTGGAAAAGGAAAAGGAAAAAGACGGAATTAATTTTGATAACGTGTTTTATTTAACTCAACACATCAAAATATCATCCTTTCAACAGGTCATCTGTATAAAATTATTAATGAGATAGTTTAAATTTTTTTCATTGGAAGCCTTTGAAATCCAATATGCAGTTTACATTTGTGACACATGTCAATCAGAACATTGAATTTTCATTGGAAATACTTATCTGTATTTTATGTACTTCATAAATTTCACAGCTGAAAAAGCAGATTCACATATCTGCATTTTCCAATCATACCTAAAAGCTTTCCAATGACTGAATCAAGTAATAGTTTTGAAATTTAAATGTAAGTTAAACTTAAATAAAATTTAAAATTCAGTTCCTCAGTCAGACTATTGACATTGCAAGGGCTCCACAGTCACATATGGTTAGTGGCTCCTGAACTGGACAGTGCAGGCTAGATCATGAAAACAGTAGCAGGAAGAAAGCACGCCCTTGTGAAAAGGCCTATCTCCCTGTGGAAGAGAATTATTCATACACTTAAAGCCTCTGGCCAAGGTTTCCCGAGTGAGAGGGTGGAAACTTACTTGGGGCATTTGTAAGGACTGAAGATGGCGCACGCACGCCCACAGATTTGCCTTTGAAGGTCTGGGGTAGGGGCCAGGAGAGTGTATTTTGGATAAACCCAGGGACCACACTTTGAGAGTCATCGCACAGTATCTGGCAGATGTGCCCCTGGTTCCTGCTGGTTCTGGAATGTAACAGGCACTGTGTTCAACCAGGACTGCCAAAGACAGGCCCACGGGCAATCCATTGGAGAATGGGGAGAAAAGATAAATATAGGTGTTGTTATTATTCCTTCATGTCTATTTTAGCTCACGGTTTGTGTAGTTTATACATAATTTAGTCCACATATGTTGGGAGAACATATTAAAAGATTTTTAATCAATAGGGGCAAATCCAAAAAGTTTTAGCACTTGCGTTAAACAATTGTTCCTATCTTCAAGGAGCTTAGAGACAGGAAGATAATGTCTCAAGTGGATAACCATGAAACAGGGCAGAAGGGAATACACAGCTTAAGGAAGCTACAGCTGGAGTTCTGCCAGAGTTAGGAAACAGGAGTCCTTATTTCCAGCTGCGCTGACGAGTCAACAAGACACGGTAAACAAGTACCAGGAACCAAGACAAATAGCCTGTGAGATGGGACTTGTGGGTTCATCAAAGAAGGACAGTCTCCCAGAGGCAAGTGTAGGGTCAAAGGCATGGAGAGGGGAGAGCGTCAGTCGTGTCTTCAGTGGAAAGAACAACTTGACTTCTCTGAAGCAGCGTGATTATGGAGGTACCTGTGGAAATGTAGGCATTTGGACTTTATTTAGTGTTTAAAGAGGGATCATTGCTTCTCGCTGCTATGATCATGACTTGCTTTAATGATGGTGAACCTGGTACATGAGCAACAGGGCAACTTGACCTAGTTTGAGGCTCCTGCTTTCCTACATGGCCTGGATCTGGTGATCCTGAACCCCAGCTCCTGTGCCACCTGCCCTGCTGGCAACCTGGGGCAGCAGATGGATGAGGGACACCATGGTCCCACCATCACCACCTGACAGGCACCGGGCTCTGCCCACAGGGCACGCAGAGTCACCATCGCACTGAACCTGCACTTTTATTCCAGGGATTCCCAACGTTTGACAGGGTGGAAGCCCTGTGGCCAAGACGTCTGGATCTGACCTGGGGACCAGATAAACTAAGGCTCAGAGCCAGACCTGCGGTAATGGAAGAAGCGGGCCCCACCTGCACAGGTTTTAGGATCTGGGGGTCCAAAATCTTGGAGCCAAGGTTGCCCCTGAGCCCCAGACCTTTCATTTGCAGGCCCTGAAAGTTTCACAGGAAGCAGTGATGTTCCTGCACTGTCTGGCCCTGGGGGTGCACCCCCAGCAATCATCCACGACTCCCTCCCCGCCTCCCCGGTGACCAGGCCCAACACGGCCAGCCAGCCACGGTGAGAGCACAGAGCAGCCAGGGAACAGCGCACAGCCCGCTGGCTCCAGATCCAGTTGGGCAGCCCCCTGAGAAACTCCTGCACCTGCATGGGAGAAAGTGCACCAGGCAGCTCAGAGGGGACACCTCCCAGGGTCCGAAGCATGGAGAGAAGGTGCACCAGGCAGCTCAGAGGGGACACCTCCCAGGGTCCGAAGCCTAAAGGAAGCCTGGCTATGCCGGCGCGTTCCGGAAGCGCCCCTGCCGCTGCCGGCTCAGGTCCTCAATCAGGCCCCGAAGCATCTGCGTCCAGTCGTCACCCTTCCGCATCGGGGTACAGCGCGCCTCCTTGTGCTCCAGGGCGAGGATCTCCGCGGGAGTCTCCGGGGTCAGCCCGGCAGCCAGCACGGCCTCCGGGAACTTGGCTGCAGAGGCGGGAGCCAGACAACAGCGGGGAGGGCTGCGGAGGCAGGGCAGGTGGGAACAGGGGGCGGAAGACAGAAGACAGCGGGACAGGTACAGAACGAAGGCCAGGAGGGAGAAGAAGGAACAGGGGAAGGGGAGAGGTAGGGTGCAGAGAAAGAGAGAGAGAAAAAGACCTGTTTGGTCCCTTGAACTTATCTCTGCAAGCAAATTGCTCCTCCTTGTTGGAGGCCCAGCTCCCCCTTCCAGGACCACAGTCTCAAGACACAGTTCCACGCAGCACCCATCATGCTCATAAAAGCCATCTGTGGGACTTCCCTGGCCGCCCAGTGGTTAAGACTCTGTGCTTCCACTGCAGGGGGGCATGGGTTCCATCCCTGGTCAGGGAACTAAGATCCCGCGTGCAGCAAGGGGCAGCCAAAAAAAAAATGTCCATTTGTTCACATTCCTCTCTCCCCTGCTTGGGGAAGAGGAGGACCCCTGAAAGCCAAGGGGTCCCCCCGACACACAGGCACCCACCACCTGTACCTGGGCTGCCTCCTGTCCACCTGCTGGTAATGGTAGCTCACAGCCACGGCCGAGTGAGGGCACAGCAAGTACTGGTTCTCTTCCCAGCAGCGGCCCATGGTCTGGGTGATGGCCTCGTCTGACACTGACTGAGAAATTACTGCCTCTGAAAGCTGACAGGTTTCAGGGTCAGAGGGGTGGGAATCAGGGCTGAGGGGAAGTGGGGAAAAGGGGAGAAAATTCCCACCACGTAACATAGCCAGATATGCACCAGAAACGCGAATGAAACGTTCAGATTGAATGGCTCAGATCCAGCTCAGAGAAAAATCTGGTTTCCCACGTTTCCCAGTTTCAAATGGATTCACTCAAGTTAGGGGAAGGATACCTTTGAGTTTCAGGTCAACACATTTAGTTAGAATTTGGCTCATGAATCAGCAAATTAGTGTATGTAGTCTTGTTCGACAACGGGACGGAACACAGGGTAAGGGCACTCAAGCCTTCCTGCTGCTTTGTTGTTGGCACGCCCCCTTCCTGTGGATGTGAGAATAGCTTCCCGTCAGTTCCCACCCAGCTCTTGTGGCACCTCCTTTAGGAAAACTCCCCACTACCTTTAGAAAGAGGAAGACTCCCTTCTCAGTGCTCCCTTGGTGTAGATGGTTTATTTGATCATTCTCTGAATTTTCAGAAAATTCACTGCATGCTTACAATGTGCCCAAAACCCTGCATATACTCAACTGCGACCAATAGAGACCAGAGGGCATTATAAATTGTTTAGATACCTTCCTGACCCATTAGGGTTCACAGAAGACAATGCGTGTGTTTTATTTATCTTTGTATCTCCAGCACCAACCATAGCTCCTGACTCATGGTCAATATGTAATATGAGTGAGTGAATGAATGAATGAATGAATGCTGCTCCAGCAGTTGGAATATCTTCCACGTGTACGGCGGGGGAGAGAACGAAGAATTGGGGGATATGGTGTCTGTCTTCATGGAGCATCTCATTTACATGAGGAGAAGGATTGTGGATGTCAATACAAACCATTAAATAAGTTGAACTTTGGCTGTGTTACGGTCCGAATGTTTGTGTCCCTCCCAAGTTTATATGTTGAAGCCCTAATCCCAATATGATGGTATTTGGAGGTGGGGCCTTTGGGAGGTAATTAGGTCATGAGGGTGGGGCCCTCATGAATGGGATTAGCGTCTTTATAAGAAGAGGTCAGAGGGCTAGCTAAATCTCCTTCCACATATGAGAAGGCAGACAACTGCAACCCAGAAGAGGGCCCTCAGCAGAACTCAACCACGGCACCCTGACCTCAGTCCTCCAGTCTCCAGAACTGTGAGAAGTACATCTGTGTTGTTTCTAAGCCGCCAGTCTGTGGTACTTTGTTATACCAGTCCAAACTAACTAAGACAGGTTGCACCAAAAGCAGCATAGATTCCAGAAGACAGAAATTCCACTCCAGTCTGTGTGGGTGTATCTAGTTCTGGAGACAACCCTTTAAGATGGACATGGACCACTGAAAATTACGTCATGTAAGGGACAGCTAAAGGAAGCCTTAGCAGGTAAACGAAGATTCTCTTTAAGTATGGGGATCAGATGGCTCACCAGTGCACAAGCTAAGAAGTAACAGGTTCTAGCTTGATATAAAGACCTTCATAATGATTAGAGCTGATGTGAGGTAGTGAGGTCCTAGGCACTGGAGATATACACAGTCTGGATGACGATTTGGTGGGAATGTGGTAGAGAAAATTAAAAGCAAATTCAACATATGAAATTCTTTTTTTATATTAAATAAGTTTTCATCGCCAGGTTACCTTAAAATAAAAGCAATCCCTCCCTAGGCTCCTACCCATCTGAGGAGATAAAATTTCTCCTTCTTTCTTTTTTTTTTTTTTAAAAAAAGCTAATAGAACAATAGTCTCTGCTCATACTGGATGGGAAAAGTGGCTTCCAGTTATTATTGGAAATCAACAATAATAAATAAAAACAACAGTTAATATATTAAGCCCTATATTGCCAGGCAGTATACAAAGTTCTTCATGGGTATTATTTGACTTAAAATTCAACAATGCTATGAGGCAGGCATTCTCTTTATCCCCATTTTATAGATGAGGAAATTGAAACACGGAATTTAAGAAACTGGTCCAAGGTCTCACAGCTGGCTTGGAGTTAAGCCCCACCTGACTCTAAACCAATAACCTCTACTGCCTCTCCTCATTCAACAAAGAAATCCACATGAAGTGACGGCAGGTGTGCCAGGCTTATAGTAGGTGCTCAAGAAACAAGCACCCCCTTTCCTTGAACAGATTTTCAAACCCCAAGTCTGGTCTTGTGGCTGCACCTTTCCCTTCTCCGTGGTGTATGGGTGGTAACTGACCTTGCTGTGCAATTCCTTGGGCAGACTCACACCTCGGGTCCTTTCAAACTGCTCCATGAGGGCTCTCGTCACCTGGCTGTCAGAGCCAGAGAGCAGCCAGAAGATCCTCTCCATGTTGTACGGCACCTGGGCAGAAAGGCGGGGTCCCGAGGGTCACGCTGACCTCAGCCCTTGTCCACCTCCACCCAACCAACACCTGGGTCAGACCTGCACATCGCCTCACAGGCCCCACCTGAATGTCCATAGCTGATGCCAAGGTTGGTTTGACGGCCTCAGACAGAGAGAAGTCTCCCCGCTGGACGGCCCTGTGGATGATGTCATTGGAGTTCACTGCCACGACCAGGTGGATGGGCAGGCCCATCTTCTGAGCGATGAAGCCAGCTTAAGAGAGGAGAACAATGGTCTCTTAGACACAACACCAAAAGCACAACAACACAAGAAAAAAAAGTAGATAAATTGGACTTCATCAAAATTAAGAAGATTTTGTGCTTTTGGAAGCTTTTGTGCTTCAAAGGAGACTATCAAGAAAATGAAAAGACAACCCACAGAAGAGGAAAAACTATTTGCAAATCATATACCTGACATAGGACTTGAAGCCAGAATATATAAAGATTTCTTACAACTCAACAATAAAAATAACCCAGTTAAAAATTAGGCAAAGGACTTGAGTACATATTTCTCCAAAGAAGATATACAAATAGCCAATGAACACATGAAAAGATGCTCAACATCATTAGTCATCAGGAAAACACAAACCAAAACCCCAGTGACATACCACTTCATACCCACTGGGATGGCTAGAATCAAAATGATAGATAATAACAAGTCTTGGTCAGGATGTGGAGAAACTGGAACCCCTCCCCCATACACTGTTGGCTGGAGTGTAAAATGGTGCAGTCACTTCAGAAAACAGTCCAGCAGTTTCTCAAAAAGTTAAGCACAGAGTTCCAATATGACCCAGAAATCCACTCCTAGTTTCTATATACTCAAGATAACTGAAAGCAGGGCCTAAGCACAAATGTTCATAGCAGCATTATTCGTAACGACTAAAGAACGGCAACAATCCGAATGTGCATTAACTGATAAATGCATAAACACAACGTGCTATAGCTGTACAATAGACTAGTATTCAGCCGTAAAAAGGAATAAAGTACTGATACATGCTACAACATAGATGCGCCTGGAAAACATTACACTAAGTGAAGGAAGGTCAGACATTGGATGATTCTATTTATATAAAATGTCCAGAATAGGAAAATCTATAGAGACGAAATAGATTAGTGGCTGCCTAAAGCTGGGAGGGATGAGGGGAAATGGGGAATGGCTGCTAAAGGAACAGGACTTCCTTTTAGGGTGAGGAAAATGTTCTAAAACTGATTATGGTGATGGCCGCACAAATCTGTGTATACTAAAAACTATGAAGTTATATACTTGAAGTGGGTGAATTGTATGATATGTGAATCATAGAGCAATGAAGCTGTTACAAAAAAAAGAAGGAAAGAGTAGGAGAAGGTGACTGTGCCCTGACACTGTTCCCGTGCCAAACCCTGCCCCCAGGCAGGTACTGACACATGCTCGCCACCATTTGCAGAAGAGAAAATGGAGGTTCTGAGAAGTTGAAATGACCCATCCAAAGCCTGCTAAGTGGCAGACTAAGGATTTGAACTAGGTCTGTCTAAGTCTAGAGCACATGCTGAGTCCCCTGACTCAGTCTCCTAGAACCAGCGTCCTCAGACTGCATCCCCTGGAAAGGGACTGAGGGGGCACAGAGCAGCCCTAATAGCGGTGTCTATTGGCATGGAACAAACAAGGAATTCCTCACCCTGAAGGACGGAAAGCCCAGAAAGGCAACGTGGTTTGGGGGAAGGTTCCTACTGCCATGAATGGCTTATCTCTGATGAGTAGGTGCAAGGAGTTAAGGATAACCGCACCGCCCAACATCACTCTTAATTTTGCAAAGCACATTCACAGTCTTATTTCACGTGATCCTCAGTAAACATCATGATATCCTTGTATGACAGAGGAGCGACGGAGGCTCAAGGGGTCCGGGGGCTTAAAGTCAAGCAGCTAGTTCCTGATGGAGCAGGGCTGGATCGGAGTCCCCTCTGCAAACACTGCTTTTGTGCCAGGCACTGTGGCAGATACTGGGACGTGTGCAGGTGGCATCGCTCCCTGGAGGGTGACGCAAATGGGCAGCCATGGATGGGGAAGAAGGCTGAGCCATCCTTGTCTACCAGCCAGCCTGACGTTCTTTCCATCCCTGTGTTAGCTGAAGTCAGGAAGCCTCCTGACCGCTAAGATACTTTCATGGTCTCACCTAAGCTGTCCTGGAAGCCCATCAAAGCGATGCCACTAACAGAACCATCAGAAAAAAAGGCATGCCAATCAGGAGGCATGCTTGTGAGGATTCAGGCTCTGGAGCCAGCCTGCCTGGGCTGCCATCCTGGCTCTGGGACTGACTGCTGTGTACCCAGGGGCAGGCTGACCAACTTCTCTGTGCCTCAGCTTCCTCGTTATAAAATGGAAATAATAGTATCGTCCCCCTCATACGCGCATGTGAGGATTTAAGGGGTTAATACGAGAGAAGCACTTAGAGCAGTACCTGATGCATCGTCAGTGCTTGATAAATGTTAAGTATTATTATAGGAAATGATTTGAATGCCACGTAGCTCTGTTGCTCTTGACCCTCATAAAGTTCACAGACACGCATAAAGAATCTTATTTCTGCGAGAGATATGATAAGTGTTCCAATCTTTGATAGCTGAGGAGCTGAATCTAAGAGACAAGACGTTTAGCGAGTAAAGGACAGAACTGGCACAGAAGCCTAAGTCCAGGACTCTTTCCACATCACACGGTCTCCAGGGAAAACACGCCGTGCCAGGCAAGCCCTTATCTTCAGAGCGGGCAGCTGGCTGGAGCTGGGAGGAAAGTCCACGTTCCTGGCAGAGGGCACTGCCAGCCGGGCCAGCGGCTGAACCTTGGCCTAGTCTCCCCACGTTCTGCTGAGCAAACACATCAGATCAGGCAGCCGGAGCACCTCGGGGTTAACCCATCCTCCTTCCCCTGTGGCAAGAGGCCAGGACGTCACCCCCAGGGAGTTGGGACAAGTTTTCTGGAAGCTTCTTGTGTGTCATTTCCCATCACTTAGGACCCAACCTTTATCCTCAACCAAAGTGCAGCTGGGAGGACGGGGACCACAGGCGTTTTTCTGGAAAGCCCATTTCCGCCCAGGGGTCTCCTTACCTGCGAGGCTACCGGCAGCCCCCGATGGTACAACCACCTCCACAGGGGGCAGTGGGTGCAAGTCTAAGGTTGGTGCACACCGGAAATAAGCGAAGAAGTGGTGGGCCATTTGCACGAGGACCCGGGACCAGTTGATGGAATTCAGACTCATCAGACTGTGCTCCTTGACAAAGGCCACGTCGGCAAACACGGCCTTGATGGGCTCGTCCAGCTCATCACTGTTCCCCTCCACTGTCAGAGGAGAGAGGAGAGGGAGTTATCATGAAGGACCCCCCCGGGGGCCAGCACGTGCCCATAAGGTCAGCATGTACTCCTAGAGACCATCCTGCTGGGACCTTCACTCAAACCATGTCTCATATCCTTGGGGTCACATTTCCAATGTTTCTACCATTATCTAAAACGAAAGAAAATGTCAGCTTTCTGGGATATTGGGGGAGAATTCCTCTTTGTATTCCATGCCCTCTTCCCCAGTCTCTGGGGATGGTTTATCAGATGGTGAGATGGTGAGAGGCTGGGCTTTACTTCACCGTCCTCCATCAGGGGCTGGAGGGAAAGAGTCGCTCTTCCCACGTGGGTCCCTAGTCCAAGTTGCATCCCTCAACCCAGCCCAACCAGCAATCCAGCCAATATTGTTCTCTTGTCTGAAACCTGGGTCTGTTTCTCCACTGGGTCCAAACTTGGAGGACAGTGGGGGAAGATTATCAGGGGAAATGCCAGAGTAGGCACCGAGGTTTTTTTTTTTTAAAAATAAGTTTGTTTATTTATTTATTTATGGCGGAGTTGGGTCTTTGTTGCTGCACACGGACTTTCTCTAGTTGCGGCGAGCGGGGGCTACTCTTCGTTGCGGTGCGCGGGCTTCTCACTGCGGTGGCTTCTCTTGTTGCAGAGCACGGGCTCTAGGTGCTCGGGCTTGTGGCATGCGGGCTCAGTAGTTGTGGCTCGCGGGCTCTAGAGCGCAGGCCCAGTATTTGTGGCGCACGGGCTTAGTTGCTCCACGGCATGTGGGATCTTCCGGGACCAGGGCTCGAACCCGTGTCCCCTGCACTGGCAGGCGGATTCTTAACCACTGCGCCACCAGGGAAGGCCGGCACTGAGGTTCCTATTCATTCCACCCTTCATCGTGTAGCAGTAATGAGGCTGCAGGACTGACTCCAGATCCATGTACAGGGGGGATATTTGCTGGGGTGCTAGGAAAAGATTCACTGTTTTTAAGAGAGAGCCACAGGAAGAGAGACTTGGTTACCTTCAGTAACCATCATATGCCACACGAGGAATGAGGCTGAATGGAAGATGGAGCAGAGAACCTGGCTCCAGTGAACCAGCCAGTCAGGAGCCCATCCCACCTCTAGACTTCCAGGGACATGAGCTGAAAAGTATCCCTGTTCAAGCCAGTCTGAGTTAGATTTTCTGTTACTTCCAACCAAAAACATCCCAAGTAATATGTAACTAGCCCTTGCTGATTATCCCGTGCTTAAGAAGAACCAAGTATACAATGTATATGGAAATGCATGACTTTAGAAAACATTAGTGTCCAACACACAACAACCCAGTGGCCCATCTCTACTCCCTGAGCTCACCAGCCCAACAGAAAACACATGCCCACCGTTAGCTCCCGAACTAACACACGTCCTCCTGGAAAGCAAATCAGAAGATTCCAGAAAGGAAGGGAAGAATTTGAACAGTCCTGTTTTAGAAACAAAAGCTAATTCCTTTAAAGGTTCCTGCCTTATTTTCTTGAAGCGCAGAACACGTATGAAACAGAAATGCCCTTTGCCTCAGGCAATAGCACATTTATGACATGCTGTGTTCATCACCATCTACGTGTCTGCCACTATTTTTCTTTTCTTTCTTTCTTTCTTCTTTTTAAAATTTTTTGACCATGCCACACAGCATGCGGGATCTTAGTTCCACAGCCAGGGTCGAACCCACGCCACCTATGCTGGAAGCGCGGAGTCTTAACCACTGGACCACCAGGGAAGTCCCTGCCACTATTTTTCAAATGTGCACCATTCTCCACCCCATGGTCAGGAACGGCGCTTCTACACATGCCCTTAGGTCAAAGCCTTCCAACATCTGTGGACAAGGAGAGAAGGGCGTAGGTGCAGATTAGAGGTACGAAAAGCTCTTCTCTGCTTTGATTCTAGGTAAAGACAGTCCTAGATTCATAAAGAGCAATTTTGGTGCTTAGGGTGTAACAGGGACACTCAGGAACCTGAACCTTGTACATTAAAATCTTGTCGTGACTGCAGGAAAATGCAGCCAGATATGGGTAATTCATTACTAAGGCTAATGTGTAAGATTTTTGCCAACACCTGCCTCAGCTAAACCATAAACTTTTCAGTGGAATGCGTATGTGCTTGCTAAAGAAAAGAGTAGAAGGGGCTTTTTGTTTGCTCTTGAACAAACAGACAAAGAATATTCATGCTACTCCCATGGGTAAGGTTCGTTCTCACTGTTCTTTTGGTCCTTGACAAAATTGGTGTTCTATAAAAACATCACCTATGGGATTATAACAGGAGGCCAGGCCAGTTATAGAAGGAAGGTTTTCTGCCACCACATTTGCTGTCCTGCCAGGTGAGTGACCAAACCAAGCCAGGCCACCTGGACAGCTTGCCCAAGGCCACAGTGCACAAAACCTCACCAAGACCCCTACTGCTCATATTCCAACCCCTTCCTTGGGGCTACCTGGGGTGTCGTAGGGTGTCAGAGGTAGAAATAAAAAATAAAAAGTATGACTCCACTCCAACCCATCCCGCCTTCCTACACTCTTGAACTCCGTAATGATTAAACGCACTCAGAACAGATGGCCAGACATTAAGGAGATGGTTTTTGCCTCTCTGCAAACACAAACGCTACGATTCGTGATGTGGCTCAGGAAGGGGGGTCACTAGCGATGGGTTCCACTGAGTAGCTTCTTATTTTAAATACTGAGACCTGCTAACCAAGTGCATAGCTTAGTTGATTCAACACTGCAAGGGAGGGCATGAGCTGCCAACACGCGACGGCACATTCTCTTAAAAATAATTATTAAACGTGTTTTTGCCATCTGAACTTCAGTGCCCTGGGACAGAACCCAGTTGGCCCAGAACCCAGAAGTCAGTTGGCTCAGGCTATGACTCTGGGTAGCTGCCTGTAGATATGGACCAGCAGGGTGCACATGCAGGGAAGTGGCATTCTTTGGGGTACGATTTTCAACCTGCGCTTCCTCGGTTGTACTGTCAGTATTGGTTTAGGCACCTGTCACCTCCAGGAGTTTCTGAAACTGTGTAGCCACGAGCCTGCTCAGAGCTAAGTCAAGGCATACACCAACCTCTAAATATGCCTGATGAAGGAAGGGAAGGAGAGAGAAAGGGGAGGAGGAAGGATGGTCAGCTAGTCGATTGACTAGTTTTGTTCCAGCCCATCTCCCAAAACAGACCACTCGAGGCAAAGCCATGCTGTCCCCGGAGCCTCTGTCCCAGCACTCACCTCCAAACACGTGGACATTCTCTCTCAGCACTGTCGTCATCTGGAGCTCCTGAATCTTTGTGCAGCGACCTTTGGGCAGCAGAACAATGATGTCCACGTTCTCTGCCCCCTGAACACTCTCGATAGCAGCACTCCCTGTGTCCCCAGAAGTTCCTGGATGGGAAGAAGGAGGAACCCTCCTCTTTAGGACGAGGGAGATGGAGAAGGAAAGCAATGGCCCCTAAAGCACGGTTGCCAAGTGAGGCAATATCCTGGAGGGTAGGAACCCAGTACTTAATCTGGGGTCCTTGAACCTCCAAGGGGACCACGGATAGAAATCAGGGCATCTGTGAGCTTGGCGCCATACCTTCTCTGTATTTTATGTATTTAAAATATTATTCTAAGAAGGTTCCACAGCTCCACCAGACTCAAAAGGGTCTGTGGCACAAGAAAAGTTTAAGAACCCTGCTCTATAAATTAGGAGGTTGGGATTACCATATACACATTATTATACATAAAATAGATAACCAACAAGGACCTACTGTAGAGCACAGGGAACTGTCCTCAGTATTTTGTAATACCCTATAAGGGAAAAGAATCTGAAAAAGAATAGATAGATAGATAGATAGTTAATGTATAACTGAATCACTGTGCTGTACACACACACACACACACACACACACACACACACACACACAGCACTATAAATCAACCATACTTCAATTTAAGAAAAGGAACCCTGCTCTGGAAGAACCAATAACACACTCCCCGAGAGACGTCAGTGGAGGGCATCCTGTGGGCGGACCCTGGCAAGCTGGGGCACGGTAGGGCTCCAGGGCGCACGGCCATGATGCATACCTACAACCACGGTGATGTGTTTCTTCCTCTTCTCCAGGAAGTACTGCAGGAACTGTGCTGCGCAGCACAGGGACAGGTCCTTAAACGCGTAGGTGACCCCATGCCACAGCTCCAGCACGTTCAGCCCATTCCTCAGTCTGGATAGATGGACCACCTCTTTGTGTCGGAATCTGCGGGAGGCTCGGTCGATCAGATCTGCGAGGGGAGAGAGGGGACGTTGGACGGTGATTAAAGGCCATTCTCTTGTCCCTCAAGTTCACTCTCAGTCTCTTTACACTTTTACATTTGAAGTTTCTTTCCCTTGTTACCAGATAAAAAGACCAGAAGTTTTTATCATAAAGGATACTGTGTATGAATATAATTGTTTAATCCTAGGAAAAACGTCTGAAAAGGCATGAACTAAACTGTTCATGGATTCCTCATAGTGATGGCTCCAGAGACCAGAATTGGTGCTGTAAGACTTTCATTTTTCACTTTATAAATTTCTTCATCATTTGGATTTCTTGTGTGCATGTATTCCAATGAGATTCAATTAAACCATTGCATAAGAAACAAAGCAAATGTCTCATCTCTTCTAATTTTCCTTCCTAAAGACAGAGACTTGTTTGTTTTTGCATTACTTAATCTCACACCTGTGATGCCAGAAACTTGAGATGGTTTACTTAGAATCCTACCTAAGGCTAAGGTCATCTAGAGTAGTGTTTCTGAAACTTTAATTAGTGAACCAATCACCTGGGATCTTAAAATGCAGGTTTGGGGTCTGTAGGTCAGAGAAGTCTGAGAATTCTAATATGTACCCAGGCAACACCATCAGTGCGGGTCATCGAACTACATTCTGAGTCCTCTTCTTCTCAGCCCCAAACTCTCACCATTACATTTGGTCCACAGACCAGCAGCACTATTATCATCTGGACATTTGATAGGAATGTAGAATTCTCAGGCCCACCCTAGACCTACTGAATCAGAATCTGCATTTTAAAGATATTCCCACAGAGAATCTGTAGGCACATAACAGTCTGAAATGAGCTGGACCAAAACACTCTCAAAGTCCCTTCTGGAATTACCATTAAAGGAGATAAAACAGCAATCTGAGGGTCTGGGTGTTTTATATGCAGGAAGGAAATACCCCACATTCAAGCATCTCAGGACAACAGAGAAATCCCTTGAAAGGGTTTTTAAAAAATAAGCAAAAAAAAAAAAAAAAAATCTCCGCAGATCACTTTGCCATTCATCTCACTGGAGGTGGGAGCTGGAATGAATGAACACTTTGGGGATATTTCCAATTCTGGGATTCCAGAGTCTGGAAAAAACTCCAAAGTTTCGGAAATGTGGCTAGGGACCTCCTAGGGGTTAAATGATGGATTTGCAACTCCACGGTGGGCTGGGCTGGCAGAAGAGTGAGATGGGAGAGTAGAAAGGCAGGGTCTGCTCACCATTTAAGTCATCTCTTGGAATGAGCTCGGGGCCAATGAAGAGGCTACACAGCTCCTTCACCAGGCTGGGGTAGGAGACCACACTCCACTGACGCAGGGTGTCTCTGTCCAGCTGAGGCAGCTTCTCGGGCATGTAGAGGCCCCCATCCGGAGCATAGCCAGAGAAAAGGGCCCCTTCAAAGTCAACCCGTGGGGCCATCCCCCGAGTACTGACGTACCACATGATCCTGGAGGCCTGCAGAGGGAACAGTCCCAGAGACACTTGATCTCCAAGCTCAGTACCCCATGGGACCATGCTGAAGTACACCCAGCCCCTTCGGCTAGCCCCTGGGCCATGATCCAGACTGGGAGGCTGGAGCTCTGTGAAATCTCAGGCCAGCTTCACCTGAGACTGCGCAAATCCTGACCTCTCCCATCAAAATGAGGTCATTCTACTGACCTACTGCCACGGGAGAGGGGGTACTGGAGCATTCTGGGAAAGGAGAACACTTGGTCCTCACTGATGAGGAAGAAGTCCTTGGAGTGGGGAGAAGGAATAACACTAATAAGGCACGTGTCATTTTGATACCCCCCTCGATAAGGAGAGGATGACACACTTGATTACACTCCCTTTTGAGAGATGTATCTTCTGCTGCTAAAAAAATAATCATCACCTTCCATGGATTTTTAGCAATGCTGCCTATAACCTAATGGTTCTCCACTCTGGTAGTTTGTTGCAATCAGCCTGGGAGTGTTTAAAAAAAATACCCCTACTTGGGACTCTACCTGGATCAATTAAATTGAAATCTCTACATGAGGCTCCTTGGGTGGGTCTAATATGCAGCAAGGATGAAGAATAGGGTGGCCAACCCATCCCAGTTTGCCCGGGACTTTCCTAGTTTTAAAACTGAAAGCCCCAAGTCCCAGGAAACCCCTCAGTCCCAGGAAAACTAGTACGGTTAGTCATCCCAGGTGAAAAGCAGTGCCCTGCCTCTCAGCCCGATCCTAAAATAGTTAGAAGTGCTGATATGCTACTCTTACTATCATCTGGCCCGGCTCACTGGTCCTGTCTGGAGGCAGAACTCTGATTAGCATGGAAGGGGATAGGGTCCAAGGGCACCCCAGGCCTAACTCTGGTCACACTTCACATCAGTTAGGTTCCCGGGAGCCAAGAACCATGTTAAGCAGCTGGGCTTGAGCTCGGAACACCTTTCTCTGGATCATGGCTGTGAATTCTGATTATAAATCCCCACAACACCTCTGGGGATGAATTTGACTAGACATAGCTCTCAGTACCAGCTTGGACTTACTTCTGTGCCAGGGCCAGAGGGGAACCCCTGCCCTCTGGGGACAAAGCCACCTGAAGCCTTCCACCTATGAGAAAGGGAATGAGCTAGCATTGACCTGGAGGAATTCTGGTTCCCTAGACTGTGACTCTGACACACCTGAGCCCAGAGCAAGTCCTACATGGGCTGCCCTGTGCCACGCCCAAGCCTACGAACACGAATGCATCCAACTTTGAGAGGCAGAGACAAGTTGAATTGTCCAAATCATGAATCTTTTGAAAGTGAAAGTGAAAGTGGACGTTATTAATAATTACGCTGAGACAATGGGGATAAACCAGAACCGTCTCAGGCAAACTGGGACATATCACCTTGTATAGGGGTGCACGGCACAGAAATGAAATCAGGCAACTCCAAAAGCCAACTGCAGGGAGTACGCAAAGAAGGCCCAGTGTCTCACAAACCACAACAGGGTGGGAGGGCACAGGGCTAGCAGTGCCTTCAAGCAAAAGAGTAATTTCTGTAACTCTGCGGCAAGGGTTAAAGCCAATGCATAAGACCCTGGAGTAACGGGAGGGCGGTCGTGCCTGGCCACTTCCCGGGGTCCGATTAAAGGCAAGAAGACAACCGGGCTGCCAGAGAAGCCGTGGCAAGCATGAGGGCAGTCAGAGCTACAGAGAAGCGCGAAAGAAAATATCTGCGGAATGCACTTTCCCGGGGCGCTGGTCTCCGTTCCCGCCTCCACCTGGCCCAGGAACAAAGGAGAGGGCCTGAGGCCGGGCTCTGCACATGTCAGTGGGAAGAAGTGGACTGATAAGCACACGGGCGGCTGTCTGCACCAGGAAGGGCCGCCGCCGCCGTTCTATCCAAAGACCCCAAGGGGCAGCCTTCTGAGGCCAACACGGCAAAGCTACAGGCGCTATACACCACTGGGTTCAGCGTAAGGTAAACTGGAGAGAGAAGCCCAGTAGTAGAAGCCGCTGCCACAGGACGTGGAGAAGCTGACGAAAAAAATCAGGCACTCTGGTTGGACTGCTGTATGGGGGCTGTATGGGGGCTCCAAGCATCCGACGGGGACTGAACTAAGGGGCCTCTGGCGCACGATTTTATAATTTGCCCCTGTGACTCCGCTGGGCCCTATTCCAGGTTAGAAAAACTCTGACCAATAATCTGGATGAAAAGCAAGGGAAACAAGAGAGCGCCGCAAGACAAGGAAACGTTTCAAGAAGGGTTCCTCCAGGAGGCGAAGAGATTTCTGAGCAGGGGTGAGGCCATGGGGAAGACTTAAACCTCTGCGGCCGAACCCCTGGCAGCCGATCGCTGACCTCGTACTGCGGCCCCTAGGGTGGAGGCCCCGATAGGCCCACGGCAGGCGCCGGCCTCTCCAAGGTCACTGGGCACCAGTCCTCCGGCTGGCCTGGTCTTGAGCCAAGACGGTTTTGATAAGGTCTTAGGGATAAGGCTCCACTCCCAGCCTCTGAAAACGCCGCAGACTTCTCAGTGTCGGGGCTCTCTGAGAATTGCAGAAATCCTGCCAAAAGTGCAAAGCATCGGGAACGCTCAACCCTCCCGGGTTCCTCCAAGTCGCAGCGACCGAACTAGAGACTGAAGAAAGGGGTTAGGGAGGCCGATCCAGCCACGCTGAAATCCGGGTTCAGCGAAAGTTCCAGAGCTCAAAAGTCTCGCTACCGATTACCCCTGAGAGGGCGCCGCGATCGCTGGAAGAGGACCCGGAAAGGGGACCGGGGGCCGGCGCGCGCGTGCTGGAGGCTCGGCCGCTGGGGCGCCCGCTCGCGTGGGGGCGGAACCCCAATCCCCGTCCCGGAATCGGCTGGTTGGGCGGGAGAGTGGGAGGGCTGCGGGGTCCGGGCCGGGCGCGCTTACCTGGTGCCAGGCCCTGGGAGTGGCGGGGCGCGGCCCGGGAGGCGGATGGGGCGCGGCGGGAGTGCCTGGTTCCGGACGTGCGCGCGGGACGCGGGGGCAGCGGCCAGGCTTCCGGTCGGAGGATGAACCGGGCCACCTGGCAGGGAGGCTAAAGGCGGAAGAAAGCGGCGTGGGAAGAGGTGGAGGAGGGAGCGACAGGGAATGCTAACGAGAGGGAAACCATTTATTCTTCACTTAGTATGCTTTTCTGGCACTTTGCTAAGCGCTTTATTCACAGTCTCTTAAATCTTCCTTGCAAACCCCGGAAGCACCACATCGTCGCACGTTGCAGGGTAGAAAACAGCGCAAGATGCAAAGAAGAAAGGCCCTTATCGTCTCTGGGCTTCATGCTTCCCACCTACGAAAACTGGAAGGCTGACAAACTGTTTCTCAAACTAGGGTTAGTGAGTCAGGAATTCAGAATCCACAGGGATACGTGACATCGTATTGTAGGAAAACACTTTTTATTAAGCACAGATATATTCTAGGGTAAAATGCCTCCCCAATTTATTTTAAAGAAAGAAAGCAAGACGTGAAAAAATGTCTTCCAGATATAGCCAAATGCCGTTGGATTCACGTCCCTGCTCCTGGGACCCGACCCACTTAGATGGCAAAATTTGTGGAACTGGATGTGACAGATGCCGGATAAGCTTTAGACTTGCCTCTAGGCCGGGCTTGGTCACTGTAGGTGGTCCCACTGGGCGTCATGGGGATGGAGGGAATGGCCGCCCTCTGGTGTTGCCGTTACTTCTGCTATCTTCCTTCTATTTATGACATTCTCCTAAACCTGTGGTCTCTGCTTACTCAAGTTACCTGCCCTCCAAACTTTGGCCCACACATGGTGTCCACATCCATATAGGTCCACGCACCTGCCGTCGACTGACTCCAGTCTGAGTGGGTCTCAAATTCCTGAAAGAGAAAGTCTGACTGGTCACTGCTCAGCTTAGAGATTGTTGTCATGGAATTCACACAGCGGCCAGAGGGGCCATTCCCAGAGAGGAATATAGGTCAGGCAGGGACCTGCAAAGAGTTTCCATCCCCTGCATCAAGTGTACTTAATAACTCAAAGGCCAGGGAAACTGAGACCCATGGCAAAAATGCCATAAGATGCCGCAGAGTTTGTTACAATACTCATAACCAACAAAGCATCTTCTACTGCTGGACGCTTCTTATACGTATGGTTCTTTTTTTTTTTTTTGGCCACGCCGGGGCATGTGGGATCTTAGCTCCCCGACCAGGGATCAAACCCACCTCCCCAGCACTGGAAGGGCAGAGCCTTATCCACTGGACCACCAGGGAAGTCCCTGTATGGTTCTTATATGTATTAGTTATGCACCCTTTTCTATCATACTAAATAACGTCCTCCATTTCTGAATTTATTTGGAATAGCAGTAATTGTGCCTAATTAATAAGAAGCAGATGCCTTTTAATGTTCTGATAACTGGTTTTACTCAATAACTTTTGATAAACTTGTAGACTACATTTGAGAAGGGTACAAACAGTTCTGCAGTTAATATTACTTTGTGTTGCTCTTTTTTCTATTTTCTTCATAGCATTTATTGCTCTCAGACTCATGTGCTTGTTGGCTGTCTTTCTCTCCTCTCTATTCTAATGGAAGCTCTATGAGAGCATGGACCTTATTTGTTGTATCCACCACTCTCTCCCCTAGAACAGTTACTGGCCACACTCAGTACATGCTTATTGAATGAATGAATAAAATGCATAGAAAACAAAATTGACTTGTTTAAAATATTAGCCATCTGGATGTCGCTGGTAACTCATTTAGCAAAGGCCAGCCTACAAAAGTTGATTGGATAGTAGTGTGAAATTCCATCACACTAGTGGTGGCCGTGTTAAACATCCCTGGAAAACAATGGTCAGCAAGAAAGTTTCAAGCTTCAGCATGAGAACGCACTTTTGCAGTTCCATACATTGAGAATTAGACAATCCGCATAGACTGAAGTGATCTTAAATGCAGAAAGGGAATCTGCAGGCTGTGAAACTTTCTTATTCCTCTGGGTGAGCCAAGCAACCATTTCCCGTGGCCCAAACCCGAATGTAGACCCTATTCTAAGAACCTTTTGATGGCGTTAGGTCAGTGGTTCTCACACTCCCAGGCGTATAAACATCATTTAGGCCTGTGCTTCTCAAACTTTAATATACCAAAGCTTCACCTGAAGATTTTGTTAAATATGGATTTTAATTCAGTAGATCCGGGGTGGGGCGTGAGATTCTGCATTTTTAGCAAGTGTCCAGGCAAGACCAATATTACTGGTCTGAGAACTCCACTTTGAGTAGCAAGTACCTAAGAAGTTTGTTTTAAATGCAGATTCCCGGGTGCCATCTCTAATATTCTGATTCAGAAAGTCAGTGGCAGGGACCCAGGAATCTTTATTTTTAACTAGTGCCCCAGGTGACTCTGATTCAAGTGATCTGTTGGCATATTTAGAGAAGTTTTGCATTTGACCGTTGTAATAAAAAAAAAACCCTCAAGAAGAACAAGGAGGGCTTTCCTGGTGGCGCAGTGGTTAAGAATCCGCCTGCCAGTGCAGGGGACACGGGTTCGATCCCTGGTCCGGGAAGATCCCACATGCCGTGGAGCAACTAAGTCCGTGCGCCACAACTACTGAGCCTGCACTCTAGCGCCTGCGAGCCACAACTACTGAGCCCAAGTGCTGCAGCTACTGAAGCCTGTGTGCCTAGAGCCCGTGCTCCTCAAGAGAAGCCACCGCAATGAGAAGCCTGCACACCGCAACGAAGAGTAGCCCTTGCTCGCCACAACTAGAGAAAAACCTGTGCACAGCAAAAAAGAGCCAACACAGCCAAAAATAAATAAATAATAAAAGAAGAAGAATGAGCTAACAAGCTGCCTTGAATAAAGGCAAAAATGGCAACTAGGGAAATAGGAAAAGCGTTTGGGGGGGATAGAGAGGAAGCTTTTTATGGGGACCCTCTCACGGGTGGTGAGGAAGATTGACTCAGGGTAATGCTCACCTTACAGTGCTTCCAAATGGCCTTTGGACACCTAAAAATGTCCAACACAGAAGTTCGTGAAGGGGTTAGTGACGTCACGAGCTCTTAGTATAGAGCATGACGTCCTTCATGACAATGAGCCTGGATTCATATTTCAGGAAATAATTGGAGCAACAGCTCCTTTTTAGAGGCAATTAGAAATATAAGAGCATTAACATTTTACTTCATCCCCTATACTCTCCTCCTCGCTCTGTCTGCTCGGGCCACAATGGTGCCCACCTCTTCCAACATGTGACAAACATGGTGTCACTTCAGGTCTTTGCAACTGCTCTGTCCTCTTCCCAGAATGCTCTTCCTCTCGGTGCAGTCAGGTTTTTGCTCCAAGGTCTCCTAATGCGAAAGGGCTTCCAAAACCACTTGGTCTAAAACAGTACTTAGTTATCCTTCTACGCTGCTTTACTCTTCTCCATAAATATCACCACCAGACACTCTAGAGGGTCACTGGTTTCTCCTCACCATAATGGAAGCTCCCAGGAAAACAGGGAATCGTTCTGTTCCATTCTCTGATGTATCCCCTGTGCTCAGACAGTGCCTGTCATATAGTAAATGCCTCGTAAAGTATTTGCTTAAGGAAGACATTACTACAGGAACGGAGATGCTTTTCCCTCTCTCTACCCTGACACCTTCCCTTCCTCCTGGTCCCAAGGTTCTTACCAGCACCCTGACCGGGAATGAGAACAATCAGTTAACTCTTTTTAATAACTAATGCTGCGGGCTTCCCTGGTGGCGCAGTGGTCACGTGCCGCGGAGCGGCTGGGCCCGTGAGCCATGGCCGCTGGGCCTGCGCGTCCGGAGCCTGTGCTCCGCAACGGGAGAGGCCACAGCAGTGAGAGGCCCGCGTACCGCAAAAAATGCTGCTCTGAGTGTGGTTACTCTATTTTGTCTTTCTCAACAAATTATAGAAAGACAAAAGAGTAAGGTCAACATATAATAATTTATTACTTCAGGTGAGTTACAAAACGATAAGTGACCATCAAGTTGACACAGGTATTATCCACGGCATGTGGATGACACAGGTCAGGGTCACAGAGAACAAGCCTGAGACAACATGGGACACGAGTCAGGCAGGTCAGTCATAGATCAAGCCGAGGCTGGGAGGAGAGGTTGACTGTCTAGGACAGGGGTCAGCAAACTATAGCCCACGGGCTAAATCTGGCCCACGGCCTGTTCTTCTGGATACAGTTTTACTGGAACCCAGCTGTGCCCATTCATCTGAGTACCGCCTGTGGCTGCTTTTGCACTAAGACAACATAGTGGAGAATCTGCACCATAGACGCTATGGCCCGTGTCAACTGAAAAAAAAAATGCACAGAAGTTGAGAATTGTGTTTTATTCGGTGGACTGGCTGAAGACTTAAGCCCGGGAGGCAGCCTCTCAGATAGCTCTGAGGGACTGCTCTGAAGAGGTAAGGGAGAAGCCAGGATATACAGGAGTTTTTGCAACAAAGACCAGGTAGTCGGAACATTAAGAGATTACTATTAATTAAAGGAAACCAGACATCTCAAGTTAATGAATTGAGCGCTTTTCTATGTATGGGAAGATGTAAAAGTCTGGGCTCATTGAAATCATTCCCTCGATGTGCACCGCAGCTGTCTAGGGCCGGTATCTTGCTTTTCTCCATCCTGAGTCCCCTCAGGGTGCACAGTGGGTGGAGGCTGCAGTGGCCAACGGCTTGATGGCCCCAACATCTTTTGTTTACTGATACGACAGGTGACATTTTTCACCCACACCCGCAAAGCCTAATATGTTTACTATCTGGCCCTTTACAGAAAACGTTTGTCCACCCTGGTCTAGCAGCTTCTTCCTAAGTAGAATGACAGGCAGAGAGTGAAGGTGGGAAGTATTTGTCTGAATACTCTGTGGGAGACTCGGAACTTGTTGACCATCTATCTCACAACACGACTCCACAAGCAGAGTCAGGAAAACACCTGCCAAGGGAAGGAGGGAAAGCACCAGGGCCAGGAAACAATGCGAGTCACACAGGGGCACAGAGGGAAGGGGAACAGTTTAAAACACAGGAAACATTTAAAAAACCTATGATACTCAGCTGAGCTACCTGAAAGGAAGGAGCAAAAATGCTGGAGGTGTATCCCAAGCTGTAGGAGGGGAGGGGAGAACGGTCCGTTTTCCCTGGTGCAGAAATGGAGCAAGTTAGCCAGGGCTTGGGGACGGAGGCACACTAGGTCCCTGGGGGCAGATCTTAGAGACATCACAGTGTCTTCAGGAATCAGATATGATTCTATAAATCACTCCTGCATTGGTCAGTCATTGGACACGGCTACCCCGTGGGGGAGGTATGACCTTGGACGAGGCTGATACAATCGCTGTCTACAATTGTACCGTCAGCTGATACAACCTCCAAAGAAGGCTGTGGGTCGAAGGTCTTCTCCCAGCAGTTCCCAGCCGCTGGGGAAGAAGCTTTTTCTTCCTGAAGGAGTATGTGAGCAGAACATCACAGTATCCTCCACATTTAGAAAATGATTTAAGAGGAGTAGAGCTCTCATTCTCTGGAACTGACATTATTAAAGTGACGAACACTTACTCTGCCATTCACTCATTTTTATTCCATAATATATATATATATGATGTATGATTAAAGATATTTTATATATATTGGACACCTAAAAAAGTACCAGGCACTGGGCCAGGCTCCAGGCTCTGCCCATCAGGATCCCATAGTCTGCAGAACAGCGGGGTAGGGACAGACCGAAAGACACACACAGCCCAACCGAGAAGTGCTGCAGGGGAAGCAAGCACAGGCCTGGCTCAGCACACAGAGTTGGGGCTCAGGAGATGCAGCCACGGCTTCACAGAGCAGGAGGCCCCTGGTCTAGCCTGAGCGACTCGGATTTACAGCTTTAGGTGGAACAGAAGTGGGCTTCTTTCTACCCATTCACGCCATGCAGAAAGCTGAGTGATACAGAGCTTGTGGCTCCCTTCTCTCGCGCCTGGTACTGCCAACCTGTGTTCCAACTCTCTGGTTCCTGATTCCAGCATAAACCAGGGTGTTTACATTCTTTGCCACTAGATGGCAGTATTCGGTCAAGAAGACCGGCTACCGTGGCTTATTGCTGTCTGTTCCAGTTCCGATTTTGGTTGATGCGGGGAAGGGGGGCACGGGGAGGGGTCTTGGGAATGGCAATAGGGTTTTCCATTTTTTTTACTTTAATTCATAAAGTTGTATATGACATATATATCCATGCGCCTAAAGGATTGAAAAATCAAGCAAATACTGGAATATTGGTGTCCATGGTAGACTGGAAATTACTGCCTGATGTTTTCCTAGAAAATTGGCAAAACTAGAATTTTGCCATGAGAATTATTTTTTCTTACTGTGTCCCCCCTACCTCCTGGCCAGGTATCTGGTGTACAGATTGGTGATGTTATACTTAAATTCTTTTCATGATCTCCAGCTGGGACCACCTTCTATCACTTTTGAGTGTCCCGCCCAAGCTCCACCCAGTGAGGAGAAAAAAAATTTCTAAATGCAGAGGATACTGTGATGTTCTGCTCACATCCTCCTTCAGGAAGAAAAAGCTTCTTCCCCAGCGGCTGGACTTTCTGTGGCAGTTGATATGGGGCACGTCTGGGGCATTCCCTGACAGCAAGACGACACAGATGTGCCCAGTTGCGCACCTGAAAACCACCACATAAGCCTCATGATCCTAATCTTCCATGATAATGAGTCATTGATAATATCTAAAGCTAAAAAAGGAATGAGAGGGGGACCTTCAAGGTGGCGGAAGAGTAAGACGCGGAGATCACCTTCCTCCCCACAAATACATCAAAAATACATCTACATGTGGAACAACTCCTACAGAACACCTACTGAATGTTGGCAGAAGACCTCAGACTTCCCAAAATGCAAGAAATTCCCCACGTACATGGCCGTGTGGCTGACACGGTCCTGGTGCTCCAGCTGGGTGTCAGGACTGAGCCTCTGAGCTGGGAGAGCCAAGTTCAGGACATTGGTCCATTGGAGACCTCCCGGTCTCATGTAGTATCAATCGGCGAGAGCTCTACCAGAGATCTCCATCTCAGTGCTAAGACGCAGCTCCACTCAACAACCAGCAAGCTCCAGTGCTGGACACCCCATGCCAAACAACTAGCAAGACAGGAACTCAGCCCCACCCGTTAGCAGAGAGGCTGCCTAAAATCATAATAAGTTCACAGACACCCCAAAACACACCACTGGACATGGTCCTGCCCACCAGAAAGACAAGATCCAGCCTCATCCACCAAAACACAGGCACAAGTCCCCTCCACCAGGAAGCCTACACAACCCACTGAACCAACCTCAGCCACTGGGGACAGACACCAAAAACAACGGGAACTATGAACCTGCAGCCTGCGTAAAGGAGACCCCAAACACAAAATGAGAAGACAAAGAAATACACAGCAGTTGAAGGAGCAAGCAAAAACCCACCAGACCAAATAAATATAGAAGAGATAGGCAATCTACCTGAAAAAGAATTCAGAGTAATGATAGTAAAGATGATCCAAGATCTTGGAAATAGAATGGAGAAAATAAAAGAAACGTTTAACAAGGACCTAGAAGAACTAAAGAGCAAACAAACAATGATGAACAACGTAATAAATGAAATTTAAAATTCTCTGGAAGGAATCAATAGCAGGATAACTGAGACAGAAGAACGGATAAGTGACCTGGAAGATAAAATAGTGGAAGTAACTACTGCAGAGCAGAATAAAGAAAAAAGAATGAAAAGAATTGAGGACAGTATCAGAGATCTCTGGAACAACATTAAACACACCAACATTCTAATGATAGGGGTCCCAGAAGAAGAAGAGAAAAAGAAAGGGACTGAGAAAATATTTGAAGAGATTATAGTTGAAAACTTCCCTAATATGGTAAAGGAAATAGTTAATCAAGTCCAGGAAGCACAGAGTCCCATACAGGATAAATCCAAGGAGAAACATGCCAAGACACATATTAATCAAACTATCAAAAAAATATATTAAAAGCAGCAAGGGAAAAGCAACAAATAACATACAATGGAATCCTCGTAAAGTTAACAGCTTTCAGCAGAAACTCTGCAAGCCAGAAGGGAGTGGCAGGACATATTTAAAGTGATGAAAGGGAAAAACCTACAACCAAGATTACTCTACCCAGCAAGGATCTCATTCAGATTCGACAGAGAAATTAAAACCTTTACAGATAAGCAAAAGCTAAGAGAATTCAGCACCACCAAACCATCTTTACAACAAATGCTAAAGGAACTTCTCTAGGAAGGAAACACAAGAGAAGGGGAAGACCTACAATAACAAAGCCAAAACAATTAAGAAAATGGTAATAGGAACATACATATCGATAATTACCTTAAATGTAAATGGATTAAATGCTCCCACCAAAAGACATAGACTGGCTGAATGGATACAAAAACAAGACCTGTACATATGCTGTCTACAAGAGACCCACTTCAGACCTAGGGACACATACAGACTGAAAGTGAGGGGATGGAAAAATACGTTCCATGCAAATGGAAACCAAAAGAAAGCTGGAGTAGCAATTCTCATATCAGACAAAATAGACTTAAAAGAAAGACTATTACAAGACACAAAGAAGGACACTACAGAATGATCAAGGAATCAATCCAAGAAGAAGATATAACAACTGTAAATATTTATGCACCCAACATAGGAGCACCTCAATACATAAGGCAAATGCTAACAGCCATAAAAGGGGAAATTGACAGTAACACAATCATAATTGGGGACTTTAACACCCCACTTTCACCAGTGGACAGATCATCCAAAATGAAAATAAATAAGGAAACAAGCTTTAAATGATACATTATACAAGATGGACTTAATTGATATTTATAGGACATTCCATCCAAAAACAACAGAATACACTTTCTTCTCATGTGCTCATGGAACACTCTCCAGGATACATCATATCTTGGGTCACAAATCAAGTCTTGGTAAATTTAAGAAAATTGAAATCGTATCAAGTATCTTTTCTGACCACAATGCTATGAGACTAGATATCAATTACAGGACAAAGTCTATAAAAAATACAAACAAATGGAGGCTAAACAATACACTACAAAATAACCAAGTGATCACTGAAGATATCAAAGAGGAAATCAAAAAATACCTAGAGACAATTGACAATGAAAACAAAATGACCCAAAACCTATAGGATGCAGCAAAAGCAGTTCTAAGAGGGAAGTTTATAGCAATACAATCCCACCTCAAGAAACAAGAAAAATCTCACATAAACAACCTAAACTTACACCTAACGCAATTAAAGAAAGAAGAACAAAAAAACCCCCAAAGTTGGCAGAAGGAAAGAAATCATAAAGATCAGATGAGAAATAAATGAAAAAGAAATGAAGGAAACAATAGCAAAAATCTATAAAACTAAAATCTGGTCCTTTGAGAAGATAAACCAAATTGATAAACCATTAGCCAGACTCATCAAGAAAAAAAGGGAGAAGACTCAAATCAATAGAATTAGAAATGAAAAAGAAGTAACAACTGACACTGCAGAAATACAAAGGATCATGAGAGATTATTACAAGCAACTATGCCAATAACATGGACAACCTGGAAGAAATGGACAAATTCTTAGAAAAGCACAACCTTCTGAGACTGAACCACAAAGAAACAGAAAATATAAATAGACCAATCACAAGCACTGAAATTGAAACTGTGATTAAAAATCTTCCAGCAAACAAAAGCCAAGGACCAGATGGCTTCACAGGCGAATTCTATCAAACATTTAGGGAAGAGCTAACACCTACCCTTCTCAAACTCTTCCAAAATATAGCAGAGGGAGGAACACTCCCAAACTCATTCTACGAGGCCACTGTCACCCTGATACCAAAACCAGACAACAATGTCACAAAAAAAGAAAACAACAGGCCAGTATCACTGATGAACATAGATGCAAAAATCCTCAACAAAATACTAGCAGGCAGAATCCAACAGCACATTAAAAGGATCATACACCATGATCAAGTGGGGTTTATCCAGGGAATGCAAGGATTCTTCAATACATGCAAATCAATCAATGTGATACACCATATTAACAAATTGAAGGAGAAAAACCATATGATCATCTCAGTAGATGCAAAAAATTTTTTTGACAAAATTCAACACCCATTTATGTTAAAAATCCTCCAGAAAGTAGGCATAGAGGGAACTTACCTCAACATAATAAAGACCATATATGGCAAACCCACAGCCAACATCGTTCTCAATGGTGAAAAACTGAAACCATTTCCACTAAGATCAGGAACAAGACAAGGTTACCCACTCTTACCACTATTATTCAACATAGTTTTGGAAGTTTTAGCCACAACAATCGGAGAAGAAAAAGAAATAAAAGGAATCCAAATAGGAAAAGAAGAAGTAAAGCTGTCATTGTTTGCAGATGACATGACACTATACACAGAGAATTCCAAAGATGCTACCAGAAAACTACTAGAGCTAATCAATGAATTTGGTAAAGTAGCAGGATACAAAATTAATGCACAGAAATCTCTTGCATTCCTATACACTAACGATGAAAAATCCGAAAGAGAAATTAAGGAAACACTCCCATTTACCACTGCAACAAAAAGAATAAAATACCTAGGAATAAACCTACCTAAGGAGACAAAAAAACCTGTATGCAGAAAACTATAAGACACTGATGAAAGAAATTCAAGATGATACAAACAGATGGAGAGATATACCATGTTCTTGGATTGGAAGAATCAACACTGTGAAAATGACTCTACTACCCAAAGCACTCTATAGATTCAGTGAAATCCCTATCAAACTGCCAATGACGTTTTTCACAGAACTAGAACAAAAAATCGCAAAATTTGTATGGAAACACAGAAGACCTCGAATAGCCAAAGCAATCTTTTTTTTTTTGCGGTACCCGAGCCTCTCACTGTTGCGGCCTCTCCCGTTGCTCCTGTTGCGGAGCATAGCCTCCGGACGCGCAGGCTCAGCGGCCATGGCTCACGGGCCCAGCCGCTCCGCGGCACGTGGGATCTTCCCAGACCGGGGCGTGAACCCGTGTCCCCCGCATCGGCAGGCAGACTCTCAACCACTGTGCCACCAGCAAAGCCCAGCCAAAGCAATCTTGAGAAAGAAAAACGGAGCTGGAGGAATCAGGCTCCTCGACTTCAGACTGGAAGAGCTACAGTAATCAAGACATTATGGTACTGGCACAAAAACAGAAACATAGATCAATGGAACAGGATAGAAAGCCCGAGATAAACCCATGCACATATGGTCACCTTATCTTTGATAAAGGAGGCAAGAATACATAATGGAGAAAAGACAGCCTCTTCAATAAGTGGTGCTGGGAAAGCTGGACAGCTACATGTAAAAGAATGAAATTAGAACACTCCCTAACACCATACACAAAGATAAACTCAAAATGGATGAAAGACCTAAATGTAAGGCCAGACACTATAAAACTCTTAGAGGAAAATATAGGCAGAACACTGTATGACATAAATCACAGCAAGATCCTTTTTGACCCACCTCCTAGAGAAATGGAAATAAAAACAAAAATAAACAAATGGGACCGAATGAAACTTGAAATCTTTTGCACAGCAAAGGAAACCATAACAAGACTAAAAGACAACCCTCAGAATGGGAGAAAATATTTGCAAATGAAGCAACTGACAAAGGATTAATCTCCAAAATTTACAAGCAGCTCATGTAGCTCAATAACAAAAAAACCCAAACAACCCAATTCAAAAATGGACAGAAGACCTAAATAGACATTTCTCCAAAGAAGATATACAGATTGCCCAGAAACACATGAAAGAATGATCAACATCATTAATCATTAAAGAAATGCAAATCAAAACTACAATGAGATATCATCTCACACCAGTCAGAATGGCCATCATCAAAAAATCTAGAAACAATAAATGCTGGAGAGGGTGTGGAGAAAAGGGAATACTCTTGCACTGCTGGTGGGAATGTGAATTGGTACAGCCACTATGGAGAACAGTATGGAGGTTCCTTAAAAAACTACAAATAGAACTTCCATATGACCCAGCAATCCCGCTACTGGGCATATACCCTGAGAAAACCATAATTCAAAAAGAGTCATGTACCAAAATGTTCATTGCAGCTCTATTTACGATAGCCTGGGCATGGAAGCAACCTAAGTGTCCATCATTGGATGAATGGATAAAGAAGATGTGGCACATATATACAATGGAATATTACTCAGCCATAAAAAGAAATGAAACTGAGCTATTTGTAATGAGGTGGATAGACCTAGAGTCTGTCATACAAAGTGAAGTAAGTCAGAAAGAGAAAGACAAATACAGTATGCTAACACATATATATGGAATTTCAGGGAAAAAAATGTCATGAAGAACCTAGGGATAAGACAGGAATAAAGACACAGACCTACTAGAGAATGGACTTGAGGATATGGGGAGGGGGAAGGGTAAGCTGTGACAAAGCTAGAGAAAGGCATGGACATATATACACTACCAAATGTAAGGTAGATAGCTAGTGGGAAGCAGTCGCCTAGCACAGGGAGATCAGCTCAGTGCTTTGTGACCGCCTGGAGGGGTGGGATAGGGAGGGTGGGAGGAAGGGAGACACAAGAGGGAAGAGATATGGGAACATATGTATATGTATAGCTGATTCACTTTGTTATAGAGCAGAAACTAACACACCATTGTGGAGCAATTATACTCCAATAAAGATGTAAAAAAAAAAAAAAAAACCGAGGAAAGGTTGTAAGATAGAGTGGTACAAACAGTAAGAGAGGCATAGTGACTAGAGTTCAGAGTGAGGAGGAAATACTTCCAGCTAGGAGGAGGGGAAAGGGAAGGGGCAAGGATGACTGTCTTCTCCCTACATCTCCCACCTGTGTGGATGGCGTTAACATCGCCATGGTAAGCCAAACTGGGGCTTCCAGGAGCATCTTCAACTCTTCCCATTCCCTCTCACCCGCCTTTAATGGATCCCCAAATGTTCTCAGTTACAATCACAGAATAGCTCTCCAATTCATACACTCTCACCTCCTCCCAAGTTCAGCTCCTCTCCTCTCCTGCCAGAAGTTTTGCAGGAGTTTCCTAACCAATTTCTCCACCTCCAGCTCTCTCTCCATCCAGCCCGTCTTTCACGCTACCTAGAGAGTAATATTCCAAAATCACAAATCTGATTAGCCTTCCTCTGCTTAAGAACTTTGGTTGACTTTCCATCACCTAGCATAGCAATATCTAAAATTTTGTCACTAGCATATCAGCTTCCCTACTTTATTGCTGTCACATCTCCTTATGTCCTGTGCCCAGATTTTTTTTTTTTTTTTTTGCCTGTGTTTCTTGGCCCCTTCCCCCCACTTCACCACTCAGCTCTGTGTTTTGGGGGCTGGAGTCTACGAATAATATTTTCTGAACTCCTTTGCCAGTTGCTTTTCTGTTAGGACGTAGGGTATGGCAATCATCCAACCAGAGGGCAACTGGAAATCAGCAGGAGGAGACACTCTTCCTTCTGCAGCAGTTACTTGAAGTTCTCGTGGTTGCTGCTGTGACAGCAGGAGTGCAGTGGCTCTAGATTCCAGCAGCCTGGTCAAGGTGGATCCAGAACTGAAGGTACCAGCAACCTCCAACCTTGTAGAACCAGGTGTAGACCCCTGGGTTCCAGCTTCGAATTCCCTTTTGCTCTTCCAGCTCTTCCATCACCTTGGTAACCAATCTCCCATATTCAATTCCTGCATTTGAAATACCTAGGGTAATATCTGTTCTCCACCCTGGACTCCTGTACTGTTAGTTATGTACTATTTTTCTCTAAATGACTCCTTAAAAAAAACAACCTGACCTTATCCAAGGCAATAATATTCATGAGGTCATAAGTTGATGTATATTTTTCTAATACATGTTCGACTAAGTGCAAAACTATTAATATGTAAATTGTCCATCTATATCCCATCTAAAATCATCTCTTGTACTGATATATATCCCATTTGGGGAAACTATAGGCTAGGGAATACAGTCCAGCCTCCCCATCACCATCTGGTTGTGGCCTCCCTCTCCAGCTCCCATCTCCGGTTCCCCTACACAGACTCTTCCATCCTCCTCTCTATCCTTCCTCCCCAAATGACACGCCTTTCTTCAACAACAGTATATTTTTTTGTTCTCTGTTCATGAAACTATCCTGATTCTTTCCCTGACCAGAAAATCTCTTCTTGGGACTCCTCTGCTGACGTAGTGGTTAAGACTCCGTGCTCCCAATACAGGGGGCCTGGGTTTGATCCCTGGTCAGGGAACGCAATTCCCCCATGCATGTCACAACTAAGGAGCCCGCCTGCCATAACTAGGACCCAGTGCAACCAAATAAAAATAAAATAACTAAATAAATATATTTTTAAAATTACTTCTTACTCTTAATTCAATCATCCCCTACATTTTGAAGTATTACTTAAACTTCATGCTCTTCAAAGGGCAGCTTTGACTCTCTTCACGCTCCTTACTAGACAGGGAGTTCCTTTGTAGATTCAAAATATAACCCCTGCAGGAACTTCACACCGTAGGTCAGAGTATTGCTTGTTGAGTGAACAGTCAAGAAGATGAATTAACCGATGCCTGTGGCTTCGGTGGGATCCGAGGCTGGGGAAAGTCTACCCTGGAGGAGGGAACAGAATGGCGCATGCAGTCACCATGAAGCACCAGGTGAGTGCTTCCAGAGCGGCCCAAATTGGATATTCCAGTAAATCCAATACAGGAAGAACAGCAGATACTAGCTTTAAAGAATTAGAATTCAATAAACTATGCTTTGCACGGCGCCTCTACTGGACAAGGGTTCAGCAGCTACTTCAGGACGTTTCATTTCTTCGAGATCAGTCTTCGTGCACATGGACTGTCCAGTCATTTGACCTAGAGTAACAGGACATTTCTAAACCAACAGTAACCCAACCATCAATGACTCAAGAGGTCAATAGCACCTGGACTATTGTCTTGTCAACATTTTCTAGACCCGTGCTCCATGGAGAGGGTAATGTTAAGCTCTGGTTTAGAAGAATTTTTATCAGAATAACCAAGATATACCTTTAAAAATTATAATGTGGAAAAAACAAAAGGCAAAACCATAAGCTTTGGGCTTCCCTGGTGGCGCAGTGGTTGAGAGTCCGCCTGCCGATGCAGGGGACGCGGGTTCGTGCCCCGGTCCGGGAAGATCCCACATGCCGTGGAGCGGCTGCGCCCATGAGCCATGGCCGCTGAGCCTGCGCGTCCGGAGCCTGTGCTCCGCAACGGGAGAGGCCACAGCGGTGAGAGGCCCGCGTACCGCAAAAACAAAACAAAACAAAAAAAACCCAAATAAGCTTTGTGTCCAGCAGACGGGGTTCAAGCTCCTATTTGGCAACTTCCTATTTGGGTAGCCAGGTAGCCATTACTAATCTCTTCTTACCTTACTTTTCTCTCCTGAAAAATGGGGATAATAATGCTTACCTTAGAGTATTGCTTTGAGAATTCAGGAAGAATTTTCAGAGGAAGCACCTACGTAGTAGTCAATTAGTGGAAGCCGCATTTTATCACTCTTAACGTGATAGAATTCATGGAATCAAATAGAAGTGACGATTGGGGATGTCAATCTAGAGGAACAGAACCCCCAGGAGGGCTATATGGAGAGGGACTGTGGAGCTGAGCCTGGAGGGGTGTCAGTGGAGTGACCATTCTGGCTCTAAGGGGCTGATGATTCTAAGGCAGAGAGAATGCAGGGCTGCAGGGTCGGGGTGGCTAGTTGGCCAAGGGCTGCTGGAGACAGATTTCACTTTGAAGTGTCAGGCTGACTTTGAAGCCAACTGGAAGCCTCCAACCCTCAGAGGGCAAGGGACATAAGGACACAGGGACACAGGACAAGCAAACATGATTAGCTTTTACAGCCAACACAGGAGACTTAGGAACCAGCCTTGCAGATAAGTTTTGAGTTCTTCCTTGATTACATCAGCCCTCAAGTTAGTGCCACTCCCTGCCACGTAATCCACAGGATTTTCTACTCTACCGTGTCACAGGAAAGGAGAACTCACTGGGGGGCCCAAAGGAAATCACAGGAAAGTCTCACTTTACACAATAGGGATATTCCTAAAAGTTATGGCGTAAAGGGAAATTTTGTTGAATGCGTTTTTCAGTATAGTCTGTGTAAGTGTGATTCCCTTTACAGGGCAAACCACAACCCACAATTCTTGTTTGGCATATTTGTCCTTTTGTCCCACTGTGGCCTCTTCAAGGAGGCAGACCTCTAAAAGGCCAAGGACATGGAGTGGTTTCAAGGCAGATCCCATTCTAGGTACCGGACAGTTTTTATAGGGGGGATTCTTGAAGGAATTTACAATGATTGAAGAGACAGAATAAGCATATGAAAAGCAAGGCTTAAGAATGTCTTTTAAAGGTTTTCGTCAAAGGATGTACATCCTGAAATTCCAACGAAAATTTTTTTTTAATATTTATTTATTTATTTGGTTGCACCAGGTCTTAGTTGCAGCAAGTGGGCTCCTTAGTTACAGCTCACAGGCTCCTTAGTTGCGGCTCCAGGGCTCCTTTAGTTGCAGCATGTGGGCTCCTTAGTTGTGGCATGCGAACTCTTAGTTGCAGCATACATGTGGGATCTAGTTCCCCGTCCAGGGATTGAACCCAGGCTCCCTGCATTGGGAGCGTGGAGTCTTATCCACTGCGCCACTAGGGAAGTCCCCCCACCAAAAAGATTTGAAACAGCACATGATAAAAACAGAGGACTTGCAGGACTGATGACACAGCCCGCGAAGCTGATACAAATTCTTCCCTCAGGACGCATCAAATGTGCAGCTGGAACCATACTGCCTTTTCCGATGTACAGCTGAGGTCTCAGGAAAGAAAGAAAAACCCCCAGATGCCAGGAGCACCGTAGGAATTGTAAGTCAGAGAAGTAAGCAGTGAGCTGAGGCTGGGGCACCTGGAGACATTACCACTGGCCCAGGGAGATGGGAAGGAAGCTAGTCCCCAAGTCAGGAGATAAACATAAAAGTTGGCCCTGGGCCGGAGATACCTCTGGACACCTGGCACAAGCAGACGCCAAGTGCTCTGATCCCCTCTGACTTCACTTTCCTGAAGGACTTGGGTCGACACAGGGCTTTCACAAGGCAGAGAATGTCAGGACCATTTACTGGATAAGGAAGTGGAGGCCCAGTGAGGTTGAATGATTTGTCCAGGGTCACACGTCTGTTAGCCAGAAGAGCTGGACCCAAACTCAAGTCCTTCCCCTCTTGCAGCCCTGCCTCTAGTGAAGTACATGGCATCTCCTGAAACACCCAGGAAGTGGGGAAACGGACACTGCAGACATCCTGGGATCAGATCCAAGTGCAGAGGTGCCTGGCCTCAAATAACTGGCAGTCATACCCTGGCTACCAAGAGGCTGTCACCCCTCCCACGCCTCCACGTTGCTCATCTGAGTAGGGAAAGTGAGGAGAGGGGATGTCTGGTGGGGCTTGGAGGGGGCTGGAGTCTGCGAGTGGACAAAAATCAGAAGCCGGGCCCGTGAAGTGGGATTCTTTCTTTCTTGAAAGCCACTTGAACTTTGTCATTGCAATTAGGCTTATCTCTTCTTGTGTTTACTTAGCTTGTGGGCGGGAGATGTCATTACCCTTTTTTAATTTTATGGAAAAATACTTACAAGTGGTAAATTTTGAAATGGCCACTAATTTCTGTGACTTCAAGACTCTCTCTCTCTCTCTCTCTCTCTCACACACACACACACACACACACACACACACACCCCACATACAGTCTAGCCAAGAGGAGGCTGCCCCTTTGCCATGGGAGCTGTCACGTCTCCAACGGCTGTGCTCGCCCCTTGACCAGCCTCTGAGCTGGTCATACCAGGCACTGCCTGGACGGAGAGGCAGGAAGGGCAGGGCAGGCAGAAGCGTCTGCAGGGAGTCAGTTCACAGGCACTGCTCTCCCTCGGACACCAGAAAAGGGTCCAGGCTTCCTGAGAGGCCTCTGGGATTGGTGCCGTCCTGCCCCATGGGGAAACTTTTATGATGCTCTGTCCCCCTAGCCACCGTAGAGCCCAATGAGCAGTACTGTGGGTTGTGTCATTTGACATCCATGGTCAAGGGGAGAGGGTCTGGATGTGGAATTCATATACCGGGCATCCCTGTACCCGAGGAGGGGTGTTGGGCAGGTAGTGGCTGCCTGAGAGAGCGTGCTGTGTCCAGGGCACTGCCAGGAGATCCTCCCAGATAGAGCACTTGATGGCGGGGAGGGATTGGGGAGTGTCTCAGGTATAACTTGAATTTAGCCCGGGGCTCGACCAGCGCACGGTCGTTAGGCAGACACACGTCAGCTATTAGCCAGTGCGTTACCCTACGTAACCCAGATACCAGCAGGGATTAGATGGTACTCTGGGATTTGGACAAAATTAGTTTGAATTCCTCTAAAGCCCAACCTAGGATTTAGGGGGATCCCTGGGGAAAATGCACCCCATGGCCACTCGGCTTCCTGGTACTGTTTTCAGGATGCTGTCTTGGCTGCATTACATCAACCCAGAGATGAAACTCAGCCCATCATGTTCCTCTTGCACATCTATTGATTCATGGGTTATTCTTTACTGAAGCATGGAAGTAGCTGGGGAGAGAACTGAAGAAAGACAGATGGGGATTCAGTTGGCAGTTTCAAATTCAACACCAGCCTTCCTGGAAGCCTGCCTGCCTCCCTGCCACTGGGGATGCCTTAGTGACTCGGTCACCCCACACCCTCTTGCTGGCCCCTCTCCTTTCTGCCTGCTGCACTGTTCTCTCTCCTCCCCCATCACCCCGGAGGGAGAAAGATGCAACTGATGTGTCTCTCTCAGTCTCCTGCCCAGAACAGCCCTGCTGCCTCATCAACTCAGCCTCACCAAACACAGACCCCGGGCTCCCTCACCCTCTCTCCCTTATCCTGTCATTTTCTCTCTCTCTCTCTCTCTCTCTCTCTCTCCCTCTCTCTCTCTCACACACACACACACACACACACACACACACACTAATCTCCTGGCTGCCCAGCCCTGCCCAATCTGACTACTCTGTATCTCTCGTTTTTGTTTAACAAGAAACACCGTGGACTCATTATCTGCTGACAGTTTTTATTTGCTGACTCGTCATTAATTGGACGTCTACTACGTGCCAGTATTGGGAATACCAAGGAAGAAGTACAGTGGAAAAAAAGGCAGAGAGAAATAATCCCAGTAGGAATGACAATATAGGTACTTGCAAAGTGTTCTCTGAGCCCAGAGGATTCATAGAGGAGGCTACCAGGGGGAGAAGGACAGAAGGGCAGGGGGAGCCCTGTGAAAGCCAACATAGAGGCATGAGCACCCCGACAGGTTCAGGGGGTCCAACAGGTCCTACCTTCTGCCTTCCCCTATCTTGTCCCTGCCTAATTAAATGCATCTCATTCTCCACACACCTGGTGTAAAGGTACGCTTTCACACTTCCAAAAGGAGATTTTATTTTTTGGCTGTGTTGGGTCTTCCTTGCTGCACACGGGCTTTCTCTAGTTGCAGCGAGCAGGCTTCTCATTGCAGTGGCTTCTTTTGTATCGGAACACAGGCTCTAGACACGCAGACTTCAGTAGTTGTGGCTCGCAGGTTCAGTAGTTGTGGCGCCCGGGTTTAGTTGCTCCGCGGCATATGGGATCTTCCCGGACCAGGGCTCCAACCCGTGTCCCCTGCATTGGCAGGTGGATTCTTAACCCCTGCCAAAGTGGTTAGTGGAAAGTCGCCAAAAGGAGATTGATTTGGACTGTGGAGGAGACTGTGAGGAATTCCCAGAATACAAAGCAGCTCTAGGGACTGATGACAACTTGGTAAAAATTAACTTAGTGTGATGATAAAGATGAGAAGAGATCATAAGGTAACTAAGGTGAGGTTTTGAGATTAAAGGGATTCTTTGGTATTTTTCTGAGTGTCTAAATCTAGATCCACACGTACACATACACACCTCCACGTATATACGTATAAATACATATACACATGCACACACACACATATATGCGTGTGTAGGTATGTATGCATACACGTACACGCACACACACATTTCATGGGATAGCAGCACCTTAAAGTCTGCAGAGCCATAGGGCTTTGACCTGATTGGCTCTCATCAAGGTTTGCTGAATTGGAGCAAATCACTGCTGCGCCCAGCCTGGTTTTTTTTAATCGTTGACCATTGCTCTCAGGAGTTAATGTTTGAACCTGGCCATAAAGGAGTCGACAGCGGCTGACCTATGACCTACATTTGAAGGGGAAGGAGCCCCCTATAAATCAGCCCACGCTGGCAGCCCTGCCAGCAGAGCTGTTGACTCAGCTGTGAAGGGAGCTTCGTCGCCACCATGAACTTCTCCGGCAAGTACCAAGTGCAGAGCCAGGAAAACTTTGAGACCTTCATGAAGGCAGTCGGTGAGTGCTGGGCCAAGGCTGGGGGCCATGGCCATGACGGTCTGGTCCTACACGTGGTGGCGCTTTGGGGTCCTGAGGTCTGGATGCGAGGAGCGGTCCAAGCTTTACACAGACCAGGGGTCCTGTTCTGTTACTTTCGAAGTGCATGCTAGTCCTCCCTGCACAAGGCCACGCCTTAGGCAAGTGGAAATAGCACTGAACTAGGGTCTGATCTGGATTGAAGCCGCCTCTACTGGTACCTCATGGTGTGACCCTGTTCATTCACTCGTTCATTCATTTATTCATTCTTTTTTAAAAAATATTTATTTATTTATTTTTGGCTGTGTTGGGTCTTCGTTTCTGTGCGAGGGCTTTCTCCAGTTGCGGCAAGTGGGGGCCACTCTTCATCGCAGTGTGCGGGCCTCTCACTGTTGTGGCCTCTCCCGTTGCGGAGCACAGGCTCCAGACGCGCAGGCTCAGTAGTTGTGGCTCACGGGCCTCGTTGCTCTGCAGCATGTGGGATCCTCCCAGACCAGGGCTCGAACCCGTGTCCCCTGCACTGGCAGGCAGATTCTTAACCGCTACGCCACCAGGGAAGCCCCATTTATTCATTCTTCTAACAAACTTTGATTCAAGGCCAACCGCACGCTGAGATGAGTGCCATGCTGGGCAGGTACCACGGAGACAGATAGCAATGAGCCACGTTTCCAAGGTCACAATTTAGAGAAAAAGAGAAGAAATAAATGAAGTCAAGCATGCGCTAACGTGTCCTGAGTGCTGACTCAGCATCAGGCCCTGTGCTAAGCCCTGAACAGGCAACATCCCGTGAATGCCTCACCAGAAGACTCTGAGTTGGATACTATTATTTTTCCCATTTTATAATTGAGGCAATTGAGGCCTTGAAAGGTGAAGTAATCCCAACCGGGGTCACATAGGCAGTAATCCCAAACTGAGCTGGGATTTGAAGCCGGCTCTGGTTCCCAGAGACACATTTAAAATCCCTTCGCCCCACCCCACCGGGTCACTTACAGGAGGATGTGGTGGTCCTGGGAGGGCATCGAGGGAAGCCTTGGGAGGAGCGAAGGCGAGCCTTGGGAGATGAGCGGGTGTCCCCTGTGGGGCTGGGGGAGGGGAGTGTCCTCCAGGGGGAGGGAGCAAAGGGGCGGGGGGACAAGGAAGGATGCTGAGAGGAGAGGGTGGGGAAGACAGCAGAGGCAAAGAGAGGAGGAGATTCGGGGAAGCTGAGAGCTAGGACTTTCTCCTGTAGGGCACGTCGTAACACCTCTCTGTGTCCTGCATCCCCCACTTGGGCAACAGGACCCTCCCCACCGCTGTCCATGCACCTGGTTTTCATGAAGCTCAATTCATGTAACAACATAGACATGCTCTGAAATTCGTAAAGCTCTGTCCCCGGGCAAGGGACACCTTGTCCATCTTCCTCAGGAGCCTCAGTGGCAGAGGTGGAGGTAAGGATAGGGGGACATAGGTTTGCCAGGCACAGTCTGGGTGTGTGCCTGCCGTTCTGGCATAATTATTCAGAGCTCCCCTTCCACTCTCGGGGGGGACCTGGCTTGGGAGACAAGCTGGATGGTCCCCTGAATGTGGAGGACAAAATCCTTTACACTCAAAGGAGCAAAGTCTGAAGGCTTTAAAGTAGGAGGAACGAAGAGGGAGAGCAAGTAAGAAGCAGGTGCTCGGCCGAGAAAAGCTTCCCCGGGCAGAGGGGTGTGTTTTTTTTATAAACCAACTGGCAAGATAGTAGGTACATGAGATCAGGCCAGGTCAGGCCACTGACCTTCCCTTTCAGAGGTCAAAACCCACACTGCTCACAGGACTCCAGAAAGTGCTGGGGCCTCCGGGAAAACACGGCATCTCCCCTCCCCCTCCACATCACGGGGTTTCTCTTGTGACCTTGCAGCTCCCACCTCTGCCCACCTCTGAACTTCCAGTGCTTTCCACCAGGTATGCCTGATGAACTCATCCAGAAGGGGAAGGACATCAAGGGGGTGTCAGAAGTCGTGCATAACGGAAACCACTTCAAGTTCACCATCATCACTGGCTCCAAAGTGATCCAGAACGAGTTCACCTTGGGGGAGGAGTGTGAGATGGAATTCCTGACTGGGGAGAAGGTCAAGGTAGGAGGTGCCCCCTCGAGCCACCCTCTGCTTCCAGAACTTTCCCTGGAGCCTGGTCCCAGGCTTCCTCCCTCAAGGCTCCCACCTCACAATTCCCACTGCTGATACCCTATCTCTGAACCCACTGCCGGGGTGAGAGGCAGAGAGACAAAGACAGCTCTTAAGGAAGAAGCTCTTAGGGAAGCTGCCAGTTTCCTGCGACCCTCTGGAGGAGTTCTGGCCCAAGGGTCCGAGCTCTCCCATATAGAGGGTATGGGGAACCAGGCCCAGAGTGGGAGTCTTAGACTCAGAATCTCCCAGGCCCAGCAATGGGCAAGTGGCAGTCTGTGCAAAACCCCTAACAGAGCCCTGAGTTCATCCGTGAGCCAAAGGAAATGGCTTTGCTGAGCCTGGAGCTGGTGGTCGTGGGGAGAGACTTCCTGAAGGAGGTGCCTGTGACACCAAAGAACCAAAGCAGGCCTTCAGACCAAGCCTTGTGGGTTGGTCAATGAGCCCCTAGACTTTGCTACCTCATCTGTGAAATGGGCACAGTCACCCTTCCCAGAACAAAGGCAGCGGGCGGGGCGGTGTCACCTCCGCTGGGCTGTGGCTGAGGTGTGCGATGAGAGCTGGGTGTGGGATGTGTGATGGTGGGCAGGCGGTGGCAGGGAGATCCAGGCAGGGGGGCGCCCCCCACAAAGGGCCTCTGTTCCTCCGTCCGAAACCCCACACACCCCAGCACCACCAGTACCACTGAGTGGCCATCTTCACTCCTCTCCCCCAACACCCCCTGACCCCAGACAACTTTGTGCATCTGTCTCCGCACAACTGTTGGTCTTTTTTTTACCTCTTCTGCTGGCTCTTGATTTCTGCTTCTCTAGATATAACATTACAGGTCAGGAAATGTGCGATACATTTTAGGAGGGAAATTCTCTTATACGGCCCACGGTAAGGGGCAGGCTGTCATGGGTTTTACCACAGGCCTTTTACAATTGTCCGTTTTGGAGGCAAATTTTAACGTTGGCCAGTGTCTTCTGCTCCGTGCTGGGTTTCTGTTACCTCTTCCTGGATGCATATGAAAAGGAGACCGCAAGAGGAAAGATAAAGGTGCTAGAAGGAATAATATAAAATAATACAAAGCAAAAATATGTGTTCTTCCAGCTGGCCAGGATTTTGAATTTTGCTACTCCCTCCCTCCATTGGCTTGGAGAATTGCGACTTGAATCAATTTTATTTGTGTTTGATTTGAGACAGCTTAGGGGTCTTATGCTGACTCCTAGATCACATCCCATAGATGAAAAGTCTGGCAAAAGAAGCCCTGCCGTTTTCTTCAGTTCTTACACGCACCTCACTTCTGTTCAGAGCCAGAGAACAGGGTTTGGTTGCTGCAAGCAGAGACCTATGCGGGGGAGCCAACCTCATGAGCGAGAGGTTTACTCCCTCGCAGACCCTTCCTCCCAGGCCGTTCCTTTTGTTCCATGCAGGCGGTGGTTCAGCTGGAAGGTGAGAATAAACTGGTGACAACTCTCAAAGGCATCAAGTCCGTGACTGAATTCAACGGTGACACAGCCATCAGCGTAAGTTGACGCTCTGACTTGTGGTTCCTCGTGCTTGCAGCCAGGGGTCAATCTCTGCTACCACTTACTGAGCACCCGCTGCGCCCAGGAAGCTTTCACACATTATCTCGAATCTTCCCACCAACACTGAACTTTCTTAATGGGGAAACTGAGGCAATCATACCGCCAGGAAATGGCAGAGCTAGGGTTCCTCTGAGCTGGATCTGTCTCACAGGGCAGCAGTCCACGGCGATACACTGCACCACCCTAGGAGAAGCCAGCTCCTACTGGAGACGGGGGAGCTTTGTACATTTCTTACTGGCTTGCAATGCATGCTAGTAAGTCATCTTGTTCTAATAAAACCAGTGCAGTGTGTTAGGGCAGTTTTCCAATAGAGAAGTATGGTGTCTTAAGGAAGGGGCACACTTTTCTAATTCACCAAAAGCCCCCCATGTGCTGGTGTTGGCTCCAGCTGGTGCTTCCCTGCCTCTCCCAGTTCCTTCAGGCTGTCCTTCCACCACCACTTTCCTGGTCAGGGTCGACCACTCCTACCTCCCCCACTTCCTTCCTTCCTCACTGCCATCCCCTGCCTCCTCTCCCCTTCCTCCCCCAACACCCAAATAGGATGGGGTAGGAGAGGAGCCTGGTAGGAGACACAGGGTCGTGCAAAGCCACCAGCACAGGTCACACTTCTTAGACTCTGCTGGGATGTGGACACAAGTCTCGCTCACGGGCTGGAGGACAGAAATCCATTCATTCCCACCTGTGGTCCTCTGATTCATGGAGAAACCTTCCCATGGACGCAGCACCCACGCTCAAGGAAGGCTTGGTTTGGCAGAAAGTTGGGCTGTTTCATTGCTTTTTCTATTTTATGACGTTGCAGTAATTGTTGGCCATAACCCTTCCCTTCTGCGTCACTAACCAATGAACACAGAGTCCTCCATCTGCCTTGCAAGCCCAGGGAACTCAGTAAATGCCTTTGCCCTTTGGGCATTTATAAGGAGAATCATATTCTCTGCAATTTCATGGCAGCTTATGGACCTGACACTCCGGTTTGTGTGTGCCACTTCACCCTTGGTGTCTGGCTGTCGGCCACGTCCTCTCCCCGATATGGGAGTGAATAGTACAGTGTTTCTCCTGCAGTTATAGTACAGTGTCCCCCCGGCTCTTCCTTGCCCCCAGGTTGTATTTTGGGGAGTAACAGAGGCAGAACACTGCTCAAGGGGAGAAATCGCTCAACGAGGGAGAGAGTGAGGGTCAACCATGAAATTTGCGGTCTCCAGCACATTCACAGCAGAGAGAGGCACCTGCAGGGCAGTGGTAGATAAGCTGTCCTGGACTCAGTCCTGGCCAGTGTCTTTGATATGATCCATTGCCCCTATTCCTCTCATGTCCTGTGAGGGAGGCAGGATGGGGGACTTAATAGACAGGTTGACCTGTCCAAGGTCATCCAGCTAATGAGTTGTAGAACTAGGGTTCAAACATAGATCTTTCCGTTCCATTTCATTGCCGTTGAAACTAAAGGGCTGCCTTTTCACCCTGATGACATCACCCCACATCATTGCCATAGTCTTGTTCAAGAGAATCAGCAGGAGGGAAGGGCTGGGGGAGAAAGGAGCAACCCTCAAAAACTCAAACACTTACGGATCCAATGAATCTAATGTTTTTATAGGCTCCACAGCTTTGGGAGGGAAATTATGCACTACCTACTAAGTTCCAGGCTGGATGCCCAGGTGTTTCCCCATACACTTGTCCTCAGTGCTCAACACATGTTTGGTCCGTAGTAGGTGCTCAATGAAACTTTGAGAAATTGGATCAGATTGGACTGGTTTGGATGGTCTTGCTGTAGCAGTCATTGATGTAGAAAGGAATTCAGTAAAAGGCAGGACAGCTCTGCACATCAGGAAGTAAAGTGACCAATGGGATTTTAGAAAAGATTGCCAACCCTTCCTCCGGTCCTATAGAAAACAGAGGAGTCTTTGAATTACTACATATGTTAGCATACTGGGGGCTTAACTATCACTTACAATTCAACATCAGATGAGTGTTTCACGATGTCTTTTCTGGCTTTCAGACCATGACACTGGGGGACATCGTCTTCAAGAGAATCAGCAAGAAAATTTAGACAAGTCTGCATTTCACATCCTTTTAGTATATACAATTAATGTAATAAAGTGAACTTTGTTTTTAAAAAGTGTGTTTTCCTCTTTTCATTGATGTGGTTATTGAACGCCGATCACCTCTATTTTTGTAAATCTTGATCACCTGCACATTCCATCCTACAGAGTCAGGTCTGATTCTCAGCCTGAAAGCAGACCCCAGGCTGCCTGCTCAGGTGACCCTGTAAGGGACACATGATGTGGCTGGATCTGTAGAGCAGCCCTGGAATGAGCTGTCCCAGTCAGCCACATGGCAAGGAGCTGGAACGAGACGAGCTGTGTGCTGGGTCATCCCCATGGGGACAGAGACAGCAGAAACACTGGGCAGGAGAAGGGAGGCTATGCTCACAGCAGCCCCACCCACCAGGGGACATGAACAAAAAGATCGGGCACTGGCCCACCTAGGGACAATTCTCCTTCCTAGAGGAGGGCTGAGTGAGAAGCTTCCAGAAGCAGACAGAGGAATCTCAGGTAGAAATTACCTCCATGCTGCGGGCAGAAGCAGAATATGGGAGAAGAGGGATTTCTCCAAATGGCACCTTGTACCAGGCTCTGGTAGCTGTGATGGGTTGAGTTGCATCTCTCCAAAACTCACATGTCGAAGTCCTAGCCCTCACTACCTCAGACTGTGACCTTATTCAGACATGGTCGTTGCAGATGTCATCAGTTAAGTTAAAATGAGCTCATACTGGAGTAAGGTGGGTCCCTAATCCAATATGGCTGGTGTCCTTATAAAAAGGAGAAATTTTTGAACACATACACCCACAGGGAGTCTGCCATGTGGAGACGAGTTATGCAACCACAAGCCGAGGAACTAGCAGAAGCTAGGAGAGAGACCTGGACCAGATCCTTCCCTACTTCTTGCAGAAGGAGCGTAGCTTTGGTCACCTTGATCTTACACTTCTGGCCTCCAAAACTCTGAGATAATAAATGTCTGTTGTTTGAGCCGCCCAGTCGGTAGTACTTGGTTACAGCATCCTTAGCAAATGAACACAGAGCTCATTTCCCATACCCAAAGAGCTACCAAGCTCGAGCATCTCTACCTTATATCTTTCAGCTCTCAGAACGGTGCCCAGACCACAGAAAGCTCTCAACAAAGATGCTTTAATGAATGAATGAATCTGTCACCTTTCCCACCTTCCCTCTTTTGGGGTTGAAACCCCGTTACTCGTTATTGCATTGTTTCACAGGCCACTATGGCATCTCCCTGCCTCTCTCTCACCTGCGAATCTCCACCCCACAAATTGTCATCTTCCCTAAAAACAGCACTGATCATAATGCATTGCCCTACACATAAGAGTCAAACTCCTCAACCTGCATTCAAGGCTCCGTAACAGGGATCAGTAAACTTCTTCTGTAAAAAGCCAGAAAGAAAATATTTTCAGTTTTGTGGACCACCCAGGCTCTGCCACAGCTCCCTAATTCTGCTGTTGTAGCACTGAAGCAGCCACAGAACAATACCCAAACAGGTGGGCATGGCTGTGTTCCCATGAAACTTTATTTATGAACACTGAAATTTAAATTTCACATCATTTGCCTATGTCATAAAATATTGTTCTTCTTTTGATTTTTTTCAACCATTTAAACATGGAAAACCATTCTTAGCTCCCACACCATATAGAAACAGGTGGGGACTTCCCTGGAGGTCCAGTGGTTAAGACTCCGCGCTTTCACTGCAGGGGCGTGGGTTCAATCCCTGGTCAGGGAACTAAGATTCCTGCACGCTGTGGCAGCTGGATCTGACTCATGGACCATAGGTTGCCGAACTTTGCTCCATTATGTCCTGTCCCACCTTATCTAGCTTTACACCCTTCCTATAATATACACTGCAATCGAGTTAAACAACCTCTCATTCCTCTCATAATTTAAGTGCCACCTCCTCCAAGAAGGCTTCCTAAACTGTACAGCTGAAAGTACTCTTTCCCTCTCTGGCTTTTTATCTGCACCAGTCTATTGGATGAAGTTCTTCCTTCCTTGCTCTATAGTTTTCCTCATATGTTAGCCCTCCTTCTTCCATATGGAGCAGGATCTTGGGGGAAAAAATGGGAGACAATTATTTCAGGAACTAGGGCAGACTTAAGGAAAGTGCTTCAGAGTTTCAGTAAGAACTCAGAGTTGGAAGATACAGGGGGAAATACAACTAATAGGAGACTACAATATGCCATTCACAAAATAAATTCCAGATGAACTAAAGAGCTAAATGAATAAATATGAAATATTAGAAATAGATATGATGATAGACAAATAACTTGAAGTATAGAAGACCATCTTAAACGAGGTGCAACATCCATGAAGGGAAAGATTAATTCATTTTACCACCTTACAAATTTTAAATTTGATATGAAAGAAAGACACTGTAAACACAGTTTCCAAAAAGAAGCAATAATGTGGGAGAATATATTTGTGGCTTACATAACAGAGGTTAATAGACAGAATATAAAAACCTCCCCCAAATCAATAAGACCAACAAGTCAATGGAAAAGTGGGTTGAGGACATATACAGGGAATTCACAATATGAAATATCCTTAGTCTCACTGTTAATCACAGAGGAGGGATGTAAGATGAGATATCATTTTACAAATCAAACTAGTAAAACGTAAAAAGATTGACCACATCCAGTGTTTGCAAGGATGTGATGAATGGCTCTCCCATCAGTTGGTGGAGACGTAAGCTGGTACAGCCCATTTGGAGCACCACTTAGCAGTATCCGTTAATATTTTCAATGCGAATTTCCTAGCACCTAGCAATGCCACTGTTGTACATCGCCCTAGAGTTGTGTTTAAACACAGGCACAAAGAAGCATATAAAAAATGCAGCAGCCCCAAACTGGAAACAAATGTCCATCAGTAAAAAAAGGATTAGATAAACTGCGCTATGGCCACACTCTGAAATAACCTTTGGTAGATTAAATGGACGAGTAGATCTATATGTACTGTTATAGGACTATCTCTAAGACCGAGCATTAAAAAAAAAAAAAAAAGTAAGTTTCAGAACAATATCAACAGTACAATATCATGTAAATTTTATTAAAATATGAAACAAAATTATCTATTTATATAGATATACAGATATGTCTATGACCATGGACGGCTGGAACACCAGATAATAGCCATGACTTCTGTGGCAGGAACAGGAATTGGGTGGGAGGTCAAGAGAGCTTTTTGCATTATTGTTTGAATCTCTTACAAGGAACTAATTTTGTGGAACTACTTTTTTAAAATGACTTTTTAAAAAGCAGATGATTTCAAGTAAAAATAGTGGGCTTGAAGGCACGGTTCTAGTTAACTAATCCATGATTTTGGACCTCAGTTTTCTCATCTGTAAAATGGGCAATACAACACCTTCTCTCATAGCTTTTGTAAGGATCCCATGAAATGATGCCAGTACCATGCAAATAAAACATGTCATCATTGCCACTTGGATTCCTAGGGAACTGCGGTTGGGTTTGACATTTAGACTTTTAGTAGCAGAAGCTCTGTTACTGCCCAGAGAAATTAACCTCTGTGAGCAGATGAAGCACAGAGAAGAAACAAGGTTTGCTTAGGACCACCCAGCTGATAAATGGTGCATCTGACGTTCTTTGACTCTTAATACACAGGAGGCAGAAAGTAGTAGAAATGAGGTCTTCTCCTCAGCAAAGCCTCTAGGGATCTGACAAACTTCCCAAAATCTCCTCCTAACTGGGAACAGCTCTGGATTTAGGAGGGTGTTGTTTGTATGTTTTTGCCTGAAAAGGAGAATTCATTTTAAATGCTGAATTTGGATTTCGTACAGGTGCCTAGAGAAATCTGGGCCTGAAGCCTGCTTTAAATAAATTGAATAAACAGCTGTTGATGGTATCAGCTATTTTTAATTGGACCCCTAGTCTCTTCTGACCCCTCCCTCTTCCCTCCGCCTGTCCTGTGGGCATCCCACTACCAGAGACGGCTCTTCCCCTGTGACAGCGGATTGATTTGTAAAGAGTCAGTTTTGGTGTCTATATCCACACAAAAGTAGACATTTCTGTTGTTGTTTCAACTGATTGTCATTAGAATAAAGAAAGTGATTTTTTTGTGGGGGGGGTTGGGGGGTTGAATATAACAGCTCATACTCAATCTTCAGACCATTTTTTCTATATATACTGGAGGCATCTTGACCATCCTATGATTTTCTAGTATTTCTTACCAGTAAAACACAGAGATGTGGAATTACATGTATCTTTTCCACAACCTAGACTCATTCAGCCAGATCAGGGCTGGCCAATGCTAAGCTCTGAGGAGACAGTAATTCCTGGGAGACGTGATGTCTAGCAGGGAGACCAACCCATAAGCCACATGGCGACAGTATGATCCGTGCTGTGATGCTGACGTGTACAATCACCAGAGCCTGTCTGCCTCAGAAAATGTCTCAGCGGAAGTGACGTTTCAGCCGACTCTCAAAGCATCTGAGTGTGTTTGCTTGGCAGGGAGGTGTGGTATAAATGGAGGTTTGGCAAGAGATGAGGCTGAGAAGGACACAGAGTCTCTGTCATGAATATTCTCGTAAGGAGTTTAGACTTGACCCTGGAGACCATAGGGAATCATTGAAGGGTTTTCAGCTGCAAGAGGAACATGATACTAAAGGCACTGTAGAAAAATCATTCTGGCCATGGTGTCGAGGATCAAAGAGAGGGCCACGGCTGAATACAGACAGACTATGAAGAGACAGCGGCGATGGTCCAGGCCAGAGATGTTGGGGACCTGAACCAAGGCAGTGCCTGTGAGGATGGAGCAGGGTGGAAAGGTTCACGAACATTTAGGAATTAGAGTCAATGGGATCTAGTGACTAGGTGTGAGAAGTAAATTGGAAAGATATATGTCAGGGAAATACTGGATGACATCACTTCTGTGTGGAATCTACAAAACACAACAAGCTAGTGAGTATAACAGAAAAGAAGCAGACTCACAGAGAGAAGAAACTCGTGATTACCAGTGGGGACGAGGCAGAGGGGAGGGACAATATAGAAATGGGGAAGTCAAAGGTACAAACTATTATGTATAAAATAGGCTACTAGGATATACTGCACAACATGGAGAATACAGTCAGAATTTTGCAATTACTATAAATGGAGTATAACTTTTAAAACTTACTCCCTATCTAGTGAATCCCTATATTGTACACCTGTACTTATGTAATATTGTACATCGACTATACTTGAATTTTTTTAAAAAGAAAGATACATGTCAGGGATGTATCAGCAGGAAATAAGCCTCACGCAAAAGGGTTTTCTTGATGAGAATTTAATGAAAGCACCATATACAAAGGTGTGGTTTGAATAAGGGGAGCTTACGGGGTAGGTGAGGCACCCAGGGACCCGCAACCACAGAAAACCATTACCACCCATGGGCCTGAAGTGGCAACCTGGAGGACAGCATTACTGGAGCTCAGTGAGAGCTGGGACCCTTCGAGAACCACCCAACAGGCGCTGGTTAGGCAGGGAGGGGCCAGGGAAGAGGGAACATGGTGGGGAATAACACCCACCTCTCTCTCCTTCTACCATCCCATCTCCTGCCAGTGCCTCCCACTGGCTGAACAAGAAAGCAGAAGTCAGCCCTCCTGGGCGCAGAGCCGGGCAGAGAAGGGTGGAGAAGGAACGTAGGGAAGGGAAGATGGAGACAAACTAGCACAATGGGAATTCCTTTAGCTGCGAATCAAAGGAGCCCACTTAGGACTTCCCTCGTGGCGCAGTGGTTAAGAATCCGCCTGCCAAAGCAGAGGACACAGGTTCAAGCCCTGGTCCGGGAAGATCCCACATGCCGTGGAGCAACTAAGCCCGTGAGCCACAACTAGTAAGCCTGCGCTCTAAAGCCTGTGAGCCACAACTACTGAGCCCACGTGCCACAACTACTGAAGCCCGCGCACCTAGAGGCCGAGCTCCACAACAAGAGAAGCCACCGCAATGAGAAGCCCGCGCACTGCAACGAAGAGCTCCCTCTCACCGCAAGTAGAGAAAGCCTGCGCGCAGCAGTGAAGACCCAACGCAGCCAATAAATAAATTAATTAAAATTTAAAAAAGAAAAAGAAACCCACATAAACTGGCTTAGGCCAAAATTAAAGGTGGGACGGGGTAGTTCACTGACTCATGTAACTGTCAAGCAGGAGTGGATCCAAAGCCTTACAAGAACGTCATCAATACTTCTCTCTCTCCTTGTCAACTCATTTTTCTCCCTCGATGCCAGCTGTGTTCTCCCAGAACTTTCCAGGCAGCAGTGAGTCTGACTACCAGCATCTCTAGGGTCACAGACCGAGAGGTTTTATTCCCAGAGAAGGGCAGGGACTCCTTCTCCAGTTCAGAAGGGCCCAGCAAGGGGCCAACTGCCTGGCATGGGTCGCATGGGGTACTGGAGGCAGCTAGGAGCAGCTCCTGACTCAACATACAGCTTGGAAGCTTGGCACTGGCCATGGTGAGAATAGTTACACTGAGAAAAATCAGCAAACGTTACCAATCGGGTTCTTCTTAACTTAGTTGCTGAATGTTTACCAGCAAACCATTGTGGGTCGGGAAATGCTGCACCATCATAGGTTCAAGCTGGGTGAATGAGGAAGGGAAAGAAGGTAAGTTGGACATGGCTGTCAATGTGATGGATGGGAAGGAAGGTTCATTCTCCTGGTGCCTGGAGATCAGGATGCGAGTCCCAAGCCTTCTGCTCAGAGACTTGCTGCTGTGTCTGCATGACTGGTCTGAGGACTTGGTAACAAGACTGCTGTGCTAGGCAGAATGATGGCCTCCAAGGATGTCCCCATGCTACCCCCCAGACCAGTGACACATGGCAAAAGGGATTTTGCGGATGTGATTAAGGCGAAGGCCTTGAAAAGGGAAGATTATCCTGGATTATCCCAGTGGACCCAGTGGAATCACAAGTATTCTTGTCAGTAAATAGGAAGGCAGGAGGGTCAGAGAAGGAGTGGTGTGTTGTTGTCTGGGGGCCACAAACCAAGGAGTGTGGGCATTCTAGAAGAAGCTTTTAGAATCTGGAAAAGACAAGAAACAGATTCTTCCCCAAGGGCCTCCATACAGATTCCCTTCTGCATCCTTGAGAAGTAAGCCCTGAGCAATCTTCCCAAGCAGTGGTTATATCTGGCGTTTAAGACACGTGTCTGTCAATACACTGGTGAGGCAGTGAACAAGTGGGTTAGTCGGAGGGGTAGTAATCAGAGTCTTAGACTTGTTTGTGTGGCCCTGCGGGATAGAGGTTTCAGAATGCAGAGCTCACCCCAGCTGAAGTAAAGATTTCTTTAATGGTCTTGCTAAGTATCTGTTCTGCTACAGTTATGTAGCAAACCCCATACTTATAGATTGACAACACTACAAATTAATGTGTTCTTCTAGAGTTAAACCGATTACCATGATGTAAATATTCCCACTGTGGCTAATGGCGGGCTATCAACATGATGCTGATAGATGCAGAGGTGGGAAGAAGTGTATGCGGTTGGCTGTCTCGAGCTGGTCCAGCATACCACTGCTTGTCTCTACCCTTCACCTCCACTTTCTTAGTAGGAGAAGGGACACCCTGATAGAAGCATGGTTGGAATGCTCATGGACCACTTACGATGGGCCAGGCACTGTTCTAAGAGCCTTACATTTAAAAAATGTAATTCTTTATTAAAAATTAATTAATTTATTTTTTATTGTTGGCTGCATTGGGTTTTTGTTGCTGCATGTGGGCTTTCTCTAGTTGTGGCGAGCAGGGGCTACTCTTCATTGTGGTGCGCGGGCTTCTCACTGCAGTGGCTTCTCTTGTTGCGGAGTACGGGCTCTAGGCACACGGGCTTCAGTAGTTGTGGCACGTGGGCTCAGTAGTTGTGGCTTGTGGGCTCTAGAGCACAGGCTCAGTAGCTGTGGCACACGGGCTTAGTTGCTCCGCGGCATGTGGGATCTTCCTGGACAAGGGCTTAAACCCGTGTTGCCTGAACTGGCAGGTGGATTCTTAACCACTGTAACACCAGGGAAGCCCAAAAATGTAATTCTTATAGCAACACTATGTGATAAGCAGAAATAAGGAAACTGAGGCATGGATGAGATAACCAGTCCAAGGTCATCTAGTTAATATCAGGAGAGCTGATATGAACTTAATTTGTGTCAGTGTCCATAATCTTGAGAACTACACTGAAGTATTCTCTAAAACTGCACTGTCTAATACAGTAACCACTAACCACATTAGCTATTATAATTGAAATGAAATAATTAAAATTTCAGTTTTTCATTCATATTAGAAACATTTCAAGTTCTCCATTGTCACATGATTCTAGTGGCTACTGTATTGGCCACAGATAGAACACATTTCCATCATGACAGAGGGTTCTATGAATAGACTGTCAGAAGGAAAGAAGCCACACTCATTTGCTTGGAAATACAGAAAATTTAATGGCCTCTGTGGACTGCAATAACATAAAAACTCGAGATACACAGTTTCATGTCTCTTCTGCTCTGATCTAAGCAAATTCATTCACTTATTCATTCATTCATTCAATACACATTAACTGACCACCTACTATGTCCCAGGACCTGTGTTAGGTTCTGGGGATAGAAAGATGAATAAAGGAACAAAGCTCCCGCCCTCCAGAGCCTCACGATCTGACGCTGGAGGCAGACAAGTGAAAAGGCAATTATAGGGCCATGAGGGGAGTGTGATGATGGGAGACTCAAGGATAATAGGACAGACTCCGACAGGCAGCCAGCTGACTCTGAGGCTTTCAGGGAAGACTTCACAGAAGAGGTGATTTCCAAAGTGGGTGTTGAACGATGAATATGAGTTGGCAGGTTTCGGGTATTTTAGAGAGAATGTTTCAAAACTCAGAGAGACACAGAAGAACATGGGCCACCTGGGGACCCGTGACTGAAGGGACCTGACTAACGTCTCAGATGCGATAGATACTCAGGAAGTGACTAGAAGTCAATGTTCTCCTCAGGGGTGGAAGGAGGGCAGCGCTGAGCAGGAACAGGTGTCGGGGTGGAGAGAAGGGAAAGAGAAAGAGCTTCCTTTTGGACACGCCAAGTTTGATGGGCCTGCAGAATGTTCAAGAGGGTATGCGGGGCTGAGGGTATGCGGACCAAGGTCAAGGGATACAGGTTTAAGGACATCAGCCTCACGGCAGTGATTAAACGAAGGGCCTGGCCGAGCTCATGGGGGAGGGTGTGCAGAGAGAGATGAGGACAAACTGAGAGTGACCCGAATGAACAAAACCAGCTCCAGGAAATGCCAGGGGCAGGAGAGAAACGGGGCCAGGGGAGAAACCTCATTAGAGGATCATCGCAAAGGATGTGGTGCCCAGAAATCATGGGCTGTGATGCCAACTGAGGCAGAGAAGCCAAATCACATGAGGGCTGAAAAGTCCCCCCAAGAGTCAACCGTGGGAAGGGCCACATTCATGGACTCAGGAAGCCAGGCTGCAGTGGGTTCAGGAAGAAATGGAAAGTAAAGGAAGGCAGATAATAACTGTGGGAGACAAAGCCTTTTTTAAAAATACTGAGCCTTGGGCTTCCCTGGTGGCGCAGTGGTTGAGAGTCCGCCTGCCGATGCAGGGGACGTGGGTTCGTGCCCCGGTCCAGGAAGATCCCACATGCCGCGGAGCGGCTGGGCCCGTGAGCCATGGCCACTGAGCCTGCGCGTCCGGAGCCTGTGCTCCTCCACAGGAGAGGCCACAACAGTGAGAGGCCCGCGTACCGCAAAAAAAAAACAAAAAAAGCAACTCAGCCTTGAAGATTATGATCAGAGTTTCCCCAGCACATCTATTAACTGCTTTGAAGAAGCCAGTAGACAGAGAAATGTGAAGAATCCAGGGTGAGAAGGAATAAACGGGAAGCAAGGCCCCAAGGACCTAGGAGGGGATGGCATCCAAAGCACAGGTGGAGCGTTTGGCTTTGGAGGAGAGGGGCTCTCATGCCACTGGTGTGAGATGGAAGCGGGAAGGATGAGCACAGACACAACATGTGTGAACGCGGGAAGAGGAAATTGAGGAACCCCATCTCCTGGCCTCTGGGTGAAGCAGGAGATGAGGTTCTGCTGAAAGCAGAGGACTCGCTCCAGGACAGGAGTGAGGACCTGAAATAACCACTGGGCAAAGGGAGAAGCACAGGGAGCACGCCTGGGCTGCACCCCAAGGCCAGCTGAGGTTGGAGAAGAGGCCGTGGATGCGCCTGAGGTGAGAGGTACCGTTTTCCTGGCTGTGCTCAGACCTCCAGGTGCAACAGAGGAACAACAAGACAGCTGAACTCATCCAGGCCTGGACTCTGCCGAGTAGGAAGGGGGGATGGGCAAAAAGAAAAAGAGGCTGACGCCCTGGTTATCTGGAAGGATGTGAAGACAGGAGGAGGGGGGACACACTGGAGAAAATACGATGCCATCTAGCAATCAGGGGTGGAGGAAAAAGAGAAGTGAACAGATGGAAGGCAATGACCAGAGAGTCAGACATCAAAAATGAAGAAATTGGGAATTCCCTGGCGGTCCGGCGGTTAAGACTCCGCCCTTCCACTGTGCCGGGCCACAGGTTCGATCCCCGGTCGGGGAGCTAGGACCCCGCATGCCACAGAGGGCGGCCAAAAAATGGAGGAATTATGGGGGATGACAGTGTCCAGGGTGTAACTAAGAGAGGGTTTTAATGGGGGAAGTGGAAAGACACCTGGAATTGAGTAAATGAAGAACAAGTGGTTTAGATGGTCTGTGAAAGTGGACTTCGAAGACACCAAATCTGAGGAAGAGGGGACGGAAAAGAAGACCTTGAATGTGGGGGAATGGCCAGCGGTGTGGCAGGTGACAGTGACAAGGAAGGGAAGAGGTTTGGGGGAAGGTTTCATATGAGGATAGAAGAGAGACCATTTGAACCGGCACAGTTAGGTCCCTGGCAGAGGGCTGGAGCCATCCTTACGTGAGCTTAGAAGAACTGTCAGTCTCCCTGTGAAAGTTCTGAAGCAGCAGGTGTCCTCAATGAAGAGCCAGGTGCCAGGTGCCAGTATTCCGCACAGAGGCGGCACCTTTGCAGAGTTTTTGGACAAAGTTTTTGGCACATTGGCAGAGCTGTTGGTCAGGTTACAAGGGAGGCAGTGGATCATTCTGAGGACGAAAGGGTGGGGATGGAGGAACTGACACTTTAGGCACAGATGACAAATATGGAGCCTGATGGGATCACCTGACCTCAAGAGGTTAGCTAGAGCTCTGGGGTCAAGGGTGGCCCCAGAGAGTAGAGAAGACTTGGTGACACTCTCAAATGGGGGGGGCTTTTGTCCAGGATCCCCCAAAACATTCGTGAGAAGTTTGGGATCCCAGAAGATAACAGACCAATGGGACAACTAGATCGGTTGATTCCCAAGACCCACACTCTTGGGTGGAAACCAGAGCAGCCTCCCAGGAGATGAGGGCAAGTTGGTCACACTCCCAGAGAGGTCCTCACCTAGGTGTGCAGAGTCCAGACTAGACATTCCTTCTGGTAAGGAAAGCAGAGGACCCAGGGAATGGACAATGAAAGAAATCAAGCAAGGGAAGTCATAATTATTCGTTACTAAAAAATAGAGATTTACTGGGGGCCAGTGATGAACTCTAAGCTGGTAAAGGCCACCCAGGCACACGTGACAAAATAAAAGACGCAAAGGCCAATTCCGCTGGACCCATGATCATCAGGTATGTGGGTTTCCAAGTTTCTCCCTCAACTTCACCCTGAAGAGACTTCTCCAATCCTAGGAGGCCAATGGTCAGAAAAATCTCAGCTATTATCCAAGTAGTCCCACGTCATGGGAATCACAGGGCTTGGCAGGGAGAGTGTGAAAAGGAAACACTCCCTCTCTGTGTTCTAGAAGTAGTTTCAGAATAATGCTGGGAACCCAGACTTTAAACTGAGGCCTCAAGTGGTTTGGGCAAAGCCCTCCTTCTGCATACGTGCCCTTCTGAAGAAGTTTCAGTTCTCTGAGTAGGACCTGAAAGGCCCAAAGACAGTCTCTTCTTCATAACTCCACACTCGCCTGAGGAAACTGAACATCACCCATCCCAGTCAGCAAATCCCGAATATTCCAGAGACACCTGCACAGATAGGTGAGCGGCCACCTGAGACTCCAGGTACCTGCCACCCTTAGCTCAGATGTCATCTCCTCCATGACACCCTCACCACTACACACACACACACACACACACACACACCAGACACATGCCCTCCACTGTACTCCCTCTCTCCATAGAGTTTACCATTGCATTTATTATCACACTGTGCTTTAATTGTTTACATTTTGCCTCTCCAGCTACATTTGGAGCTTCTTTATCCCTATAAATATTTATCCCAATAAATATTTGTAGGAGGAGTTGGACTGGTCTGGGATAGGGTTAAATTGAATTGAACTGAGTTGAAATGAACCGAAATGACACTGGGAAAAAAGAGTAGGACATTCTCGCGGCAACAAGGCTGAGCGTTACGCTGATTTCCTCATCAAGGGTCTCCCCAGAAACCCACCACCTCCAGAATGTCTCCCCAGTTCCCCAGCCACGGCGCCCCTCTCCCACCAGGCAGGTCCTCATTGCTTCTTGTGGAACAAAGCCGGCGCCGGCTCATTGCTGGGTTCAGCCATGACCTGCATGGGCTGGTTGTTCAGGGCGGCCTCACGCATCTTGTGGTACATGAACTCGTTCTGTCGGAACATGCGCAGCTCCATCTCCGTCTGCATCCGCATGGCCTGTGGGAGCGGATACACCGAAAACAGTGAGGACAAACCCCCAGGATGTGTTGGTTTCTGACCTACCTTGGCCCTTTTGGAAATGACAGACTATGGGGTAAGTGGCTCCCAGCCACTGAGATTCAACTGTACCTCCCCAGAGGACACACATACACACTCATACACTGCGAGTCTAATGTCCTGGCAGTGGACTCCATTTGTTAGGAAGAGGGAGTCAGACCCCTGAGAGAGTAGCTTGAGGGAATGCTCTCAGCGGAGGATGTTTGTTCTTAGGAACTGCTAGGTGGGGACCTGGATTTGAACCCTGGTTCCTGAACTTAAGTCCCATCAACACTGTGGGACATCAGGCAAGTGACTTAATCCCTTCAGCCCTCAGTTTCCTCATACACGAAATGGGTGAGATTCCCTTGTACTTTACAACGGCCGGGAAGATTACTATTTCTATGTGACACAGAAAAACCCTCATTCTCCCATATGTTAATTCAAGAAATATCTATCAAGGGCCAGCCTTCGTTGAGGGGCTGAGGTTAGAGCAGTGAATACAATGACAAACACTTGTATTTGACAAGCTTAATGTACTGACATACATTCTATGACACCAAAGTCTGTCCTCTTTCCCTATACTACTGCCTGAGGACAGTCCTCTGAACCCCGTCACTTTCAAATAAATCAGCCCTCAAAGCACAAAGCCAGCCAGCAGCTATGAAGAGCATGCCACTCACCAGACACTGTTGAGCGCTTTTCACACATCAGTTCATTGAACCTTTGCCACAACCTTACCCTTTTTTCTCCATTTTTCTGATGAGAAGACTGAGGCCCACACACTCAATATTTGTAGCCACAAAGCTGGAAAGTGGTCAAACCGGAATTGGATCCCAGCAGTCTGGTCCCAGAGCCTGTGCTCCCTGACTCTACTCCATGCGGCACGTTTTCTAATGTACGTGCTACACACACATGTACACCATTAGGTTTTCTCAGTCCAGGCCTGGAGCATCCCAGCGTTCAAGCCTCAATTTTGCTGTCCACTCGCTTTGTGACCAAGGACAGGTTACTCCCCTTCTCTGGGCCTCAGTTTGCTCAGATATAAAACAAGGGGAGTGGACTAAGCATTTCTGAATTCCCTTCTGGTCTAGCAGGCAATCTAGGGTCTTTCCAAAAGCAGAGTCTAGCCCTCAGCTTCCATCTTCAGAGAGCCCAGACTCGCCCCAAGAAGCCACTTGCCTCTAAGTCCTTGGTGATGGGGTGGGAGGGTCCGTGTGTCACCAGGAGAATGGCGTAGGCTTTGCAGATCATGCCGTGCCCCACCTCAATGTTGCCAGCATGCCAGTTGGTCAGCCCTGCCCGCATGATGGCCATGCCCAGCTGGGCATTGTTGGGGTGATACAGCTTCCTGCAGGGGCAGAGCAAGTAATGATGACACATATTCCCAACCTACCTTTTATCTGCACAACATCTGACAACTTATAAAGTGACCTCACTGATGAAGTCCATATACTCTCCCACCAGCGCTGTGAGGCGTCAACCATCAGGGGAGACTAGGGCACACAGAGATGCACTGAGATGCCAAACACCCCACGCGGTGAGGCTGCAAGAGCTGAGGCTCCGACCTAGCTACTGAGCCAAGTCCTAATGGGGAAACAGGGTCAGGATTGTACTTGGAACTTGAGTACAAGGAGCTGGGAGCCTTCAGCCCTCCTTTGAACGGGCTAGGAAGTTCAGGGGAAAAAAAATAATTCGAATGTCCTTCTTGGGACAGGGTTGTATCTTCACCTCCTTGGCACTCTCTTAACAGGACTTCCTTTTCGCATGGTGTACAGTTTTCCCAGATTTTGTTTATGAGTAACATCCACTCAAAAAAATGCAACTTTCTTATGCCAACATATTCATTTGGCCAGAAATACAAATCCACATGCCCATGTGGACACATAAGGCAAGAGAGGACATTAGCAGAGGGAAGGCAAAGGAGCTGCCTTTTACAATTTATAAGCAAGAATGGCTGACACCTCTTTTTTTTTTTTTTTTTTTTTTGCACCTTGCTGTGCAGCATGTGGGATCTTAGTTCCCAAACCAGGGATGGAACCCACGCCCCCTGCAGTGGAAGCGAGGCATCTCAACCACTGGACCACCAAGGAAGTCCCACTTTTTTTAAAAAAAAATAAAATCTAAAGCTGACAAGATTGCCTCTGTTGATTTTTAGGGGGGAGAAACTTTTCTAAGCACTTAAAATCAAGCCAGATTTAGCCTTAAGGAAACCACAAGCAGAAGATGCCTCCCAAATGATAGACAAGCTGGAGGATTTGGGAAAGACCAGGGATGACAAATAGATTTCATCTCAGGTATCAAATCTGATTCTTTGGACATTATTGCTCAGAACACCACGATACAAAGACTCAGTTATAAAGAGGACAGTTATCGATTACTGATGCCTGCTGTGGGCACAGGAGGGAGAGGTAGCGACAGGCATGCCATCTCTTTGCCATCCCTGGAATAGACACGTTTCCAGGAGACTACCTGAGACCCAGGATCGTCACCTACATATAGCCATCCACCATCCTCCTGGTGTAGTGTGAGGCCTCCTCAAAGGCCTGCAGGTAGGAGAGGACCTCGGAAACGGTGCTCAACAGCCGCAGCGTGTAGATGTTGGTGTCGGCAAACACTGGCTCCTGCTTCTGGAGGCACTCCCGGCATAACTTCACAACCTAGGAGACACAGGCCCTGTCTGTTATCCCTGCACCAGAGCACATGCTTGACTCACATACGGGAGCATCACGATGGCATTGGACACTCACTCTTCGAAGCTTGAGGAAACTACCGGCAGAGAAGGGAAAGCACAAGTTTGTGATCTGAATAGCAAAATGGCCCTGTTTGGCTAAGATGTAGGGATGGCAAGGGTAACAGTGGGAGACACAGCTGATACGGCAGAATGAGGAGTTATCATAGAAGTCAGCAGGGAGTTATGAAAGCCATGTTCCTACATATATATGTACTCCTTCTCACAACGACACAATGAGATAGGCACTACTAATATTCCCATTCTCCCAGACGAGGAAACTGAAGCACAGAGCGGCGAGTGCTTTGCCAAAGTTACACAGAAAGTGAGCAATGGAGCAAGTATTCAAATCAAGCAGTGGAGCTTTATCTTAACCATCATTCCCATGATTCTGCATCCTGGCTGTGCTCTGGAGTCATCTGGAGAGCTTTTTTAAATCCCGATGTCTGAGTCCTACCCCAGACCAATTGAAACTGAATACCCGGGGGAGGGACCGTGGCATCCTTCACATCTGCCCCTGGGTGGCCCTTATGCACAGTGAGGTTGGACAGTCATGCCCTGCTCGAAGTGTACGGGAGGGATTGGCAGAGAGAGAGGCCAGGCGACCCATCAGGAGGAGGCCACATGGGTCCTGGTGAGGAAGAAGACGGGCCCGACCACAAGCGGCTTTACAGTCAGGCTTTTCCAACTGATTCATGTGTAGACATATCTTCAGTTACACCCTACAGAGTCAGATGGTCTCTAGATTTTAGTGGTTCACAGTTCTCCCCTCCTTCCCTTGCCACTCTCACGGGAGAAATGTCACACAATTCTTTCCATTTCAAATGCGTGGAAACCAGTTTTCTCTGAGACTCTCCCAGAGGCCCATGAGGCAGCCAGGTAGGGGCGTGGCAAACTGTGAGCTGGCAGACAATCTATCCTGAAGACAATCCTTGTAAGCCCATGAGCAGCGTCCAGCCCTGCACCCGACCCTACCAAGCGTGAGCAGGGAAGAGGACAAACGAAGAAGACGACAGAGGAATGGAATCCGGAGCTCCAGCTCCTGCCGCGAGCCTCTGCCATAGATTTTCCGGACTGTACAGCAACACTTTGTTCATGGGACTCTCTCCCCGCAACCTGACAGAACTCCCGGGAGGCAAGGAGCATGTCGTGTGTTGGTCACCCCAGTAAGGGCTCAAAAGTGGGCAAAGAATGAGTGAGGAAAGGAGGCGAATGAAGATCAGAGAAAAGCAGATAGAAACGAACAGAAATTAATCTCCCACCTTGCCATGCCCTAGTGCCATCCAAACCTAGCTACCAAATTGTCTAAAGAGCTTGGAGGAAAAAATCCTGATTCATGGTCCCTGTGTTCTGTTGCAGACTAGACGGATCACACCTTAGGGGGTGAGACACGGGAATCTGTACTTCCAACAAGCTGCCTTTGTGAATTCAGTGCAGGCACGTGCTCTGCAGGTCAGTGTTGGCCGTGGGTCTCAACTTTAGGTGCCTGTTGAAATCACTCGGGAGCTTTACAAATCTTGATGTCTGGGTCCCACTCCTAGAGGTTCTGGAGGAATTGTCCTGAGCATCAGGATTTTTTCAATGATTCTTGTGTACAGCCAGTTGAGAACGCCTGGTGTTTCTAGAACCAGGGTTGAATGCACAGTTAGTAGATCTGGACACTGTAGCCAGGACGCGAGAAAGCAAGACACCCACTGCCATTTCCATTCCTCCATCCCCGATATCACAGACACCCCTGGCCCCAGGACGTTTGTCAGGCTGCCTGTGCTCTCCTCAAACCCAGTTTCAGTGAGTTGCCGATGCAGGGGACACGGGTTCGTGCCCCGGACCGGGAAGATCCCGCATGCCGTGGAGCGGCTGGGCCCGTGAACCATGGCCGCTGAGCCTGCGCATCCGGAGCCTGTGCTCTGCAACGGGAGAGGCCACAACAGTGAGAGGCCCACGTACCGCAAAAAAAGAAAAATGAATTCTTACCTCGTGGTACAAACCCTCAGAGCGAGCCTTGTCAACGTTTTCGAGCGTATCCTTGGAGAACTGTATCATCTCCTTTACCACCTCCTGAGAGGGCTGGAAAAGGGAGGGACATTCAGTTGGAGACCCCCTTGTGAGGCAACCCACTGCATCTTTGAACAGCTGCCACCTTTGACATTCACTGTAGTACAAGATGAATGCCTTCTTCATTGAATGCTTCAGTTCTGTAAATGCCACGCAAGGTCCCTATAGCTCAGGACTTCCCTGGTGGTCCAGTGGTTGAGGGCAGAGGCCGGGGACTTGACCAAAAAATATCATACTGCAGTTTGCCATTGGAGCTCATTAAAGAGGGCCCTGTAGCTATGGGCTGTCAACCCTTCCAAGTGTCTCTGCATCCAGTCCCTATTTCCTTGTCTAGACCAAAAGGATATCCATGAGAGAACTCGTCAGCCGTGAAATCTAGACCTACCAGGCTCCCTATGTTTGCCTAAGCAGTCTAGTGATCTTGTAAAAAAAAAAAAAAAATGAGGTTTTGATATTTGAGGTACCATAATTAAGAAGCCAGTTCCCATGAAGGCACGATAATTTTGAAGAAAAAGTGCCAAATTTCTCAAAGACCAAAGGAAAAGTTTGCTTGCTATGTTTATCCATGTCAGAAGCTCTTTTCTGGGGGGACTTCCCTGGCGGTTCAGTGGTTAAGACTCCTCGTTTCCACTGCAGGGGGCACAGGTTCGATCCCTGGTCAGGGAACTAAGATCCCGCGTACCACGTGGCAAAAAAAACCCAAAAAACTCAACAGCAAAAAAAAAAAAAAAAAAAAATACTAAAGAAAGAGAAGTTTTTTTCTGAAAAAAAAGATTTTTTTTTTTTGCTTGGGCAAATCTAATATAACTTTTTTCCAAAATAAAAATACCTTTATTATTTATTCTGACTGTAAAATTAACATATGCAAACTGTAAAACATTAAAACATTATGAAAAAGTACGGAGAAAACAGTAGAAATGCCCAGAACCCACAAGAAGATGGACACAGCACGTTGAGGAGTATTTTCCAATGACTATACAGAGGAAAAATATTTAAACTATGTAACAACTGGTACAGGAAAGGCACCGACCTATCAAAGGCACAGACACATCAACAAAGAGTATGTCTGTATGACTGTGTGTTCTGGCTGAATTGCAGTCCTGCATGTACACACATGCATGAGTGTGTATATGTCAATAGCATCAATCTTTTTCTAACTCGAATAATAACATATTTCTGTCTATTGCCTGCTTTTTTTTTCACTCAGTAGATTGTGGATATTTTCGCATATAAATATAAAAATACCTATATCGCCTTTTTAGTAACTAGAGTTTTCCACTGGACAAAACTAGAACAATTTAATCAGTTCTCTGGTCGTCCAATTTTTTCACCACAAAGAATCGGGATCAACAGCTGTGTTTATATCTGCTGCTCACATTATTTTGTGAGGTCACCGTCACTAAACTACCAAAAAGTTACAGGAGAGTGGGCATCTGTTCCCTTAAAAATACAGCCCCCTAATACGTGGAGATCAAGGGTCTTCCCTCAGGCTCCCAGCTGTCTTGAGCCAGTTCCACAGTGTCCATCTTGTAATAGGAGAACCCGAACCCAGGACAGCTTGCCTCAGGGTCGAGATCACTTAAGGAAGTGGGATTATATTTATGCTTCTCCCCACTTCACCTACTTTGGCTTCTGCAGAGTTCTTGATCATCCCTAAAATTCTGACTACCTTCATTTCCATATCCTTCTGTATGGAAGTCTGTCTCACAGCCTGACTCCAGCATCTGATGCATCCATCAATGCTCTAAGTTCTTCTGGCCGGTCTCACTCCTGACTTAACTTTCACCTTGACCTTTGATTTGGCTGAGATTCCTGGCTTCTGGCTGCCTTCCTGCCTGACGACCCGAATGTTGGCTTCCCGCCCGAGCGCTACTCAGCATTCTGCTAGTTAGCAGACCATGCCTTGGTCCCAAGACCAGTCATTTCAGCGTGCGTCTGCTTTCCTTAGCCTGTCTGAATCAAGCACATTAGTGAGAGGAGTCCATATCTTGCCTGGTTGTGTAGAGTTCTGTGACTGGTGGTTCGGAGGTGTGTCACCCATCCATCAAACGTACATCTTTAGTTTCACCTATAGTTTGTTGCCCAAGTGTTGGCTCATAAAATCACACTAGTCTCCAACCCACTGCACGTTCCGTTGTCTTTAAAACTCAAAATTCTTAGTGAATCTTCTGGGGTAATCAATATCTTGCAGGGTAAATTCAGGGAATACCAAGCTGTTAGGTGTTAATGAAAGCCTTGCTCAGTTTGATGTTGTAAGGAAGAGTGTTACTTTAAGCTCTGGAAGGGAATTAAATTTTTACAAGGAGGCAACTGCCAATGTTCTCAAAACAACCTGGCTGAAAGGTTGTTAACTGACACATGCAACATGGGATAAAGCTATTCTGAGAAGGGAAATGGGCGGTTCCACTTGGCTCCCTTTTCGGAGTAAAGGCAGGAAAACCTGATCTGCAGATAGGATGTAAGGAAGCCCACAGAGAGAGGCTCCCCTCTCGAGGAGCACACCACAATTAATAGAAAACAGGGAGGAAGAGAAAGGAACCGGAGGAGAAGGGGTAGAAGCCAGAGGAGGAATCAAAAGAGGAGGAGGGGAAGGAAAGAGGGACATTAGCTCCCCAATCTTGAGAAACTGGAACATTCCTATTGTGAAAACCATAGCTGAAGGCTGGAGAGAGAGAGAGAGAGAGAGAACCAAACAGCCTAAACAAGGAGGGTCCAAAGCTACAATCGGGGGAAATTGGTGTTATGTTCTCATTTTTAAAAGATTTGGTTTTTATTTTTATCCAGGTCTATATGTGTGTGTTTTTATTATATTTATTTAGTTATTTATAATATATACATAGGAGTCAGAAACAATTTTGATGCCAATTTAAGGTTTGAAGATGAGTCACAAAGGCTGGTGTATAGAAAGGAGCTTGTCAGGCTGGGATAAAGCATTATTTAAATAAAGAAAGAAAAGCAACTGTGATGACATCATAGATAGAAAAGCTTGAAGGAACTGTTAATAAGTTAGTCCAATGCTCCACTTTACAGATGAGGAAACTGAGACCCACAAGGAAGAGACGTGCCCAAGCTCAGACATTCAGGGTCACAGCCAGAACTAGAACACAGGCCTCCTAATTCTCCAGTATTCTTTCCACTACAATATAATGGCTTTTTATTATGCCTTCAGATGCACTTGCTTTTAAAAAGTTATACTCAATTTTTTCTTCTGCTTACTTGTTTTGGTTGAGTCATTTTTATTTTGAGTTATTTCTTTATTTTAACAGAGAAACCCAATGTGATATAAAAATAATAGACAGTTTTCGCTTTGAATCAAGGTCGGTTCAAGCAGAAATCATCGATGTTTTTATATCAAGAGAGATGTCAGCTCTGCTAATTCAGACTGAAAGACGTGGGCATACAGTCACCAGCTGGTGAGCATATCTAAAGTGAAGGGACAGGAGCTAACAGCCACACATCACCTATTTAACTATTGGAGTTGCCAGGTAAATATTGAAAAATTTAGAGAAATGACTACACAGTTGTTTCACTTAATTTCTGAAGGGAGAAAAGAGGGTCTGGCCTCTTTGAAAAATTAGGTAGTGGTGGAAGCAAGTTATGAAAAAAATACTCAGGGCCAGGCACCAGGAGGGAAGGCTGGCTGGCTTGCTGATAAGACACATATTATCCTGCAGGTTCTGGAAGGTCAGGGTGAGGGTGGACACAGTGGCTTATTCTTTTCTGTAGCTCCTGTGGTACTGTGTTCAGTGCCCCACACATAAGTGTCAATACACATTTCCTGGAAAACAGAACCTTTGATTCTGTGAAAATGGGGTTGTTCCTATAAGGAACACATTCCTGCTTTGTATCCTGCCTGGGAGGGATGACTCTCAACTTCTCCACACTAGGCATCGTTGATCCACTGGTTACAGATTCCTCCTCCTACTTCTGTCTGTTTGGAGACTGACTCTGCTTGCACACCCAGGTGGGGTGAGCGAATCTGTGTCAGGGCATGTGTCCCTTTTAATTGAAATAATTTAATAAATTTAATTTTCAGAAATGGTAGCATACACAGTGTTATGGGTTGAATTTCATCCCCCCCAAATTAAATTCCTATGTTGCAGTCTTAACCCCCAGTACCTCAGAATCTGACCTTATTTAGAAATGGGGTCATTGCAGATGTAATTTGTTAAGATGAGGTCATACTCAAGTAGGATGGGCCCTTAATCCAACAGCACTGGTGTTCTTAAAAAAACAATGCCAGGTGAAGAGAAAAAGACACATGAGGAGAAGACCATGTGAAAAGGCCCAGGGCCAGCTACAAGCCAAAGAAAGAGGCCTAGAACAGACACTTCTTTCACAGCCCTCAAAAGGAACCAGCCCTGCCAAGACCTTGATTTCAGATTTTAGCCTCCAGACCTGAGAAACAATACATTTCTATTGTAAGCCACCCAGTTTGGGGTACTGTGTTATGGCAGCCCTAGGAAACGAATTCATACGTCAATGTCCAGCCCCTTAACTCTTTTCCCTTAAGAAATAGAGCTCAACTATTTACAATTACCAAGACATGGAAACAACCTAAATGTCCATCGACAGATGAATGGATAAAGAAGACGTGGTACAATGGAATATTACTCGGCCATAAAAAAGAATGAAATAATGCGATTTGCAGCTACATGGATGGACCTAGAGATTATCACACTAAGCAAAGTAAGTCAGAAAGAGAAAAACAAATACCATATGATACCACTTATATGTGGAATCTAAAATGTGACACAAATGAACTTATCTATGAAACAGAAACAGACTCACAGACATAGAGACTTGTGGTTGCCAAGGGGGAGGGGGATGGGGGAGGGAAGTATTGGGAGTTTGAGACTAGCAGATGCAAATTATTACATGTAGAATGATAAACAACAAGGTCCTACTGTATAGAACAGGGAACTATATTCAAAATCCTGTAATAAATCATCATTGAAAAGAATATGAAGAAGAATATATATATGTATGTATAACTGAGTCACTTTGCTGTACACCAGCAACTAACACAACACTGTAAATCAGCTATACTTCAATTTTTAAAAATAATAAATAAAAAAAAAAGAAAGAGAGCTCATTCCATGTCTGTACACAAAGATCTAACTCATTAGTTTATTTTCTTAACTTAAATATTTCCCTATTGGTGGTTACTTAGCTTTTTTCCAATATTTTGCTGTTCCCAATAATGCCATAATGTACTATCTCTTTACACATATATTCCTGTGCACATACGCAAGTATATCTGCAGGGTAAATTCTTAGAACTGCTTGGCCAAAGGGTAAAAAATATTATATATTGAGAGTAAAAATAAGTTAGTGGCAAAAGAAGCCTCGAATAGCCAGAAAATGAAAGAGAGGTGCATCAAGTGGGGGAACAGAGCTATCTGGACAGTAGCACTGACACCACTGGGTAATGAAGTCATTGAGAGAGGCCCCACCATCTGAACCTAGAAGTCAGTTTTGCTTGTAGCCTTTGCTCTAACCAGAGACAAGTTCCTGCCCACACTTAGGATGCATACGTTAATTCAGAAGTATATTTGTATCTTAAATGCTCTGGTGAACTGTGAATTATATAGAAGTGCTGGGTTAGCCTCCCCGAGGAGAATGGCTCCCGGTTAAAAACCTACGTGTGATTTTTCAGACCTGACCGTAGGCAATTCCAAAGGCTCTCCCTGGCAGGCCTCACGGGTGGGGGGAAAGCTGCCCTCCCCACAGGGGATTTGGTGCAGGGCCAGAGCACCGCAGTCTGTGAAGGGAGATGCAGCCGAGGACTCAGGTCCCCCGGCAGGTCATGCTCTTCGCATATTTGCATTCCTGGACCAGGTGCCTTCGTTCCTAAGTCTCTCGCTCTCTTTTATTTTTTTTTTAATTGAAGTATAGTTGATTATCTGAGGTCTTGAGGTCTTCTTCAGGAGCCTCTACGAAGGCTTGCTTATTGTGAAGGGGGCGCTGGGGGACATCCCCCTTGGTAAGACTTCCAGTGCTGAGTGGTCTCACCATCAATTAGGCAACAGTTACTCAGGAATTAAGCATATTAAGCAATCCAAACATTGCTCCATCTCCCCATTGCCCATTTCCATGGGACTAGGAATATCTTTGTGATAACCCGACAACAAGTCTCTTTGCCCATCTGGTCTCTCTATATGGAATTCTCAGCATCACTTAACCTGCAAAGGGGCAAGAAGAGGAACTTAAATTTACTGAGTGTCTACTCTCTATGCCTCTCCCTCAGCGTCTACTCTCTATGCCTCTCCTTCAGCGTCTACTCTCTATGCCTCTCTTTAGTGTCTACTCTCTATGCCTCTCCTTTAGCGTCTACTCTCTATGCCTCTCCTTTTACATATATCATCTTGCTTAATCCTCATAACAACCCCTGTAGCAGGTGCCATCATTCCTATCTTACAAATGAGAAAACAGAGTAACTTCCCCAAAGTCAGACACCTGGCAAGCAGTGGTACCAGGACGCTAGCTGGGACCCATCTGCGTGCTCTGTCCACCACCCGCTCTGTCCACCAGGGCAGTGGCGCCTTGGTTAGCTGTGGAATCTGCCCTCGCCTGGCTCCTGGGGAAGATGCCCAGAAGCACCCCAGTGGTGGGGCTGCCTGTACCTTCGGGTCGTCTTTCACACCCAGGAAGAGGTCGTCCTTCAGCCCTTTCTGGCAGTGCTCACACGTACAGTCAAAGTAGTACTGCTTCTTCAGCTGCTTCTTGCGTTCTTCGCTGACGTTAAGGAAGTCGATATAGGACACGGTCAGCTCCTCTCCTTCTGAGATCTTGCCCAGGGCCCGGAGTTCAATTCTGGAGCAGGGTAAAGGAGAAGAGTCCATCAGATCCGGGGTGGGATGTATGCTCTTCAAGGTTTCAAGAAGTTGAGTCTCAAAGACAACGACCTCCACTAACACTGAGAAAACTCCATTCCCCCCCAAAGGGGGAGATGTGGTGTAAAGGACAGTTTTCTGGAGAGTTCTACTCTACTCATTATAACAATCAAATCTGCTCCATTCAGCTAATTGCTCTGGAATCAGCTCAAATAGACTCCCAGTAGAGGTCTGGGCTCCATCATAAAAGCATACAAAGGTTCCACGCCTGCAGGTCTCCCAGTGCATTTAGCTACTGATTGTCTGTAACAAAGGAATGGAGAAATAATAAGGCAAAAACTCCAGACAAGAGAAGCCTTGATAGTCATTTCTGGTTAGTTTGGAGACTGCTTCTCTCAGAAACACGCACATTCAGTTACCCAGAAGCTTGGCCCGTTCTGTGTCTAATTATAAGCCCCCTCTTACCTTAACCTTTGGTCCAATGGTTCAGACCTAATTTATGTGAGGAGACTTATGCCTGCAGATCTCTGAGGCAAATAAAGGCTAGCTCTTTATTAGCCCACTGCATTGTTCACTTTTGTGTTTACTGGGGGACATGGCTTTGGGGTTGAAGGTGGTTAGCGAGAGCAGATGACACTGTAACCCCCTTCCAGCCTAGACCTGACCCTCCAATTACTTACAGCACTACACACCTCACCATGTAATATAGATACAGAATGTACTGAAGACAAAATCCCACTGCACAACTGACACCCAGCTAAGCCAGACTAGCTGAGACCAGCCTGTGGGCCTCTCAGCCATGCATCTTCCACCCAGGAGTCCAGAAACTACAGAAAGAGGGGTGAGCCCGGCAAGCTGGATCCTAAGCTATGCTCCTGTATCCCTACAACATCAGGGGGCCTCCCTGCCCAGAGGGAACCCATCACCCAGAGAGTGAGGGGCAGGATGCAGAGGGCTGGGAAAGCATCTACAGAGAAGTCCATGGTCATTTCCTTTACCTCCCAGAGAGGCTGATTCAGATGCCACGTGAAAGGCAAGAGAAGATTCTAGCACCAGAGAAAGGTCCCAGTCAGAGGGAGCCCCTTCCACGTGCTCGGAGGCGACAGCCAAGCGAGGAACAGCAGTGACTTGCATGTCCAGGCCCCTGAGGTGACCGCTTAAGGTTAAAGAACCTTCTCTCAAAGTGGGGTACACTGCCTTGCCCAATATATGTGATAATACAGGATAAGTAAGCAATTCTGCTCCCACTAGCCCTTTCACAGAGGCAGCTCACTATATTGACATGTCCTCGTTCAACAGTAAATCAATGACCAGTTGAGTTGGCCAGTAGCTTTGCTTCGCACCAAGGTTAATCCAATTCTTACAAGGTCTCAGAGTATCTCAAATTATTTCAATGATATGAGAGAGTTTTCAAAACCAAATTAATGTAAAGTCACTTAGGTATAAGAAATGCACAATATGCCCCACTTTACCTAACCTGGCACTGGGAATCAGGGGAGGAATAGTGACCACTATTCTGTTTTGGATCCCAGACCTCTTCCATCTCTAATGCTCTGCAGTTCTACAGTTCAGCCAATTGAGCCACAAGTAGGCAACTTAAGTATTTCTTGTAGAGAGGTCAGGAGCAGAGTCCAGGGCCACAGAGACTTAGAATTAGGAAGGTCCCTAGACACGCTCTCACCTTGACCTTTGCTCTACAAATGTAGAACCAAACACCCAGGAGATGATGTGAATCGTCCAAAGTCCCTCGCAACGCACATCAACACAGACTCAGGTGCACCAACCACTCCTACCCCTGCCCTCCCAAAGCCCAAACTTCCACACAGCATTTTGTTGTTAATCCGAAGATCATTTCAAGTACTTTCAAGCCCACCTTGAGAAAAAGGCCCACTGGGGCTGTGGAGCTGTCATTAAGAAAAGTCCGAAGTAAACTCTAACCTAAACCACTAATTCATAGCTGGCCAGAAGCAATAAAGAGAACACTATGAATAAATACTTATCAAAAACATCAGAACCAGTCTGAGTGAGAAGTTGGAGGTTATAAACAAACACAGAGTCCTTGGGCTTCCCTGGTGGCGCAGTGGTTGAGAGTCTGCCTGCCGATGCAGGGGACACGGGTTCGTGCCCCGGTCCGGGAAGATCCCACGTGCTGCGGAGCGGCTGGGCCCATGAGCCATGGCCGCTGAGCCTGCGCGTCCGGAGCCTGTGCTCCACAACGGGAGAGGCCACAACAGTGAGAGGCCCGCGTACCAAAAAATAAAAAAAACAAAAACACAGAGTCCTTTAGTAGGTCAGTAATATCAACAGTGCTCATTTCACGATAAGCAGGGTTTAAAGGGAGAGTGTGGGTTTTTGCTAAGATGATGTGGACTGGAAAGGACCTTCACGCTTTGAGGTTGGAGGAGAGAGAGAAATGAGGAGTAAGAGAGGGAAGCATAGGCACAGCAGGTAGTGGGTGGGTGAGGAACAAAATGATTACTATAAATGCATTAAACACACAGCATCCAGCAAAGACAAGATTCTGGGGAGCAGAAGGACATTACGGACAGACAGCCAAGGGGTCTCGTGAAGGGGCAGCCCCAGCAAACCAGGCAAGTGAGGGAGATGGGTCAGAGCAGCAGGGATGTTTCCAAAGACTGACCCACCTCATCTGGGTGTGAAACATGGATTTCACTGCCTCATGACTGAAAAACAAAACAGACACCCAAATGGAAATCATTACCATTGGCTTATCCCGTACGGCTAGCAAGGGCGCACAGCACTCCAGGTTATGCCATCAAAGCTTTGGTCATCACAACCATCTCTATCCCAGCCGCTCCTAGCTGGGCTCCCTTGACAAGAGGCAGCCTGCTATAGTGGAAAGTGCACTGGATTTGGAATGAGAAGTTCTGGGTTCAAAGGGATTCGGCCCTGGACAAGTTGCTTCACTTCCCTGGGCCTCGGTATTCTCATCTGTAACCTGGTCATGAGACCGTCACGAGACAACGCATCGAAAAGTAGAGTGCTACAGTATTTTTCAATGGCAGGGCACAAAAAGTATGGGAACCATTCATGAAAGATGCTCCAGGTTGCCCAGTCCTGTTTGAGCGCCAAATCGTGGGCAAATTGGGCTTGGAGTACCCCTTCAGAGTCTTGGGGTTTTCTGAGTGGTACACCAATAAGGGCTTCAACTTAGAGTCCCCAGCTGTGTGGCCACCAAGAAGCAGCATCAGGCGATCTTTGGATGATTCAAACCCTGGCTCAGCTTTCTCTTCTACTGAAATAAACCTTCCTTCAGGCATTCTTTTCCAAAAGAATAAAATAAAAGTCGAGTGCTAAGAAAACACATGGGAGGCTATTATTGTCCCACTAACAAGCATCTTGGACAAATAAGGGTGGCCTCTTTGAATGTCTATTTTGGGAACAGTTTGAACTGTGTCTGGAGACCCATCACTCAGGAAGTATGCAGAAATTACTGGGGTTAGAATTGGGCTCCTAGCACCGCGTCCAGTGTTCTTTCCACTATGGCAGCAGCTAGACAGTGACTGCAGTCCCCTCTTGCACAACATCCAAGAAGCTCGGGTACAATGTGGCTGCTTGAAATTAGTGGATGCGTGGAAGCCAGAGCGGGCACTGGTGATGATCTGAAGAAAGGGCCCCCGGGTTCTTGTGGCTGCTACATGTGGTGACAAGAAGAGCTCTGGGTCACCACCACTTAGGGGAGTGGTGTCCAGAAAGACCAGCCCCACATGTGAATCTGATCTTCTCTGCCAACCAGGGTAACTCCAGACACCAGCTCCTCTGGGGAGGATTCCATGAGGTCCAGGCCAGTGACCCCAAGAGGCTTACAAAGGGAAATACAAATGCTGGGGAAAGATAATCATCTGGGTGCAAAATGAACTGTCCTGTCTTGAGTGACTTTCTCAAGTGCTACTGTCATGCATGCCCTTGCTTCCAGAAATAGAAAGGAAAAGGGAAATCAGAGCCCTCGCTCTATTGGAACTTAAGCTTGAGTCTTGGCTGAGAACCAGAAACCATTATCTTTGGGGGGAAGCCTGCTCATTGTTGATGGCTTAGAGTCAACTGGCACCTGTCATAAGAGCTCATCTCTAAGAGCAAAAGAAATATTGTTTAGGCCTCATTCCCCCAAAGCCCCCCAGCCTAAGCCATGGACAACGAGGGGCTCATCCTGTTTGCTGACTCTTCTCCATTTGCGCCCCACCCCAAATTCCATTCTCTGCCCTCCTGTCCCGACCTGTGCCTTCCAGGGGGGCAGGGCTGACCTCTGAGGGCTTCATCACCCAGGTTCCTTGGCCCTCTGGCTTCTGGTTGGGGTTTGGCCCATGGGAGGAGATCAGAAGATGGGAGGAGAAAGAGGTTGGGGTATTTAGTCTCTTGGCTCTCCCTCTGCCACACCACAGTTCTAGCAGTGGCTGGTTTCTCTACAGGTACAGCCAAGCTGTTGGAGTGGCGGGGGTGGGCAGGGAGAAAGGGCCCCCTCCTATGGCTACAGCTCTCACCAGCTGCAAGAACCGTACTTCCTCCATTGCCCCTCCAGGTCAAAAGGTGGTAATGGTTTCATTCTGTCACTAGACCCTGGACATTTCACCATTCTTTGTCAATTTCTTCGACTCTACCCACACTTCCGTCAATTGTGCTCTTACTTCTCTTAGGGTAACCCCTGCGTGTGCCTTCTGATTTCTGCTGGGAACTTGACTGTTCCTGCCAAGCGCCTTCTCAGTTGATGAGGTTCTGCAATGACCTCTAGATAGAAAAATCTCAGGCTTCAAGTTCTAAATTATGTAGCAGTTAGAGGTTTATCTAACATATCTAGGCAACCTCAAGAAACATACAGAGACTCCAAAATTCCTCATGTGGAATTCTTTGCCATCTTCCTCATTATGTTTCTCCCATTCACAATTATTCTAGAATAAAATTTCTATTTTCTGTCCATTTGGAATCCATGCTAGCTCAGGTTCAACAGGTTACTTTTGGTTTAAATCAAGGGTAGAGACAATACCGTAAGGTCTCCCCATCCCCAACATACCAACCCAAGTTGAAGACATACTCACTTGCCGTTGTTAAATATGACCGTGCAGTTGGGCCAACAGTCATGGTTCACCAGGCCCAGGTTGGGGAAGATGCCCACACCCACTGCCTGCAGGCCTCTCTGGTCACTGAGCGTGAAACCATTGCAGTTAATCTACCCAGGGGAAAAGAGGAGAGTCAGCTAACATAGACTTGGCGCAGAACACCCTCCAGCTGTTGAAAGTTTTTTAAAAAATAGAAAACCTGGTCTCATCCTGGAAATGCTTAGAGAGTCTGGAAACGAGACAGTCAGTCTCCTGTTCTCTGTGTGACTCCAATTGACCCTCAAGATTAGCACCGTGGGAAAGTCTCCTATTTGCTAAAATGCACCACCACCTTGAAAGTTTTGGGTAGCTGTATTCTAAAAAGGCCCAAAATGGGAATTCCCTGGTGGTTCAGTGGTTAGGACTCAGTGCTCTCACTGCTGGGGCCCCAGGTTCAATCCCTGGTCGGGCAATTAAGGTCCCACAAGCCGTGTGGCACAGTCAAAAAGTAAAATAAAGTAAAAAAATAAAAAGGCCCAAGATGGAAATGTTGGTTCTGAGAAGTTTCTCCTTTTTCCTGTATCTGAGTCTCACGAGTCTTCCCCAGCGTCTATCTTGGTTTCTCTCTCTGTGCCCTTCTCTGCTTTGTGTGTGTGTGTCTCCTCTGCTACCTTTGACTACTCTCAACTCCTATAACTATTCATAAAATAAAATTAACATCTGTTTTTGATGATTTTGTGTCTGGTGGATACCTTGTACTCCCTGTCCACAATTTTAAAATCTGATGAGTGCAACATTTATCTCTGAATGCCAGGCATATCAAATTGGTTACTGCTTATACGGCACCTGATTTCTTTCTTTTTCCTTAAAAAAAGTTTTTTTTTATAGAAATAGATTCCAAATGTCTGCTCTCAGGGTATAAAAAATGTATAAGCATAAATATTACCTAGGATACATTAATATCTGCACACAAGTTTCTGCCAAATGTAAAAATCATATATATAAATACATGCTATCCATAATATTTATAACACAATATACATTTATAGATATATACTGATCTGTATAGCACATAGCTATTTGTTATTGATACTAGAGGACAGTCACTTTCTCCATCAATCTCATTGGTCATTCAGCAAGTACATGAAGTTAAGCCCGTCAGTACCACTAATAAGCTGTGTTACCTTGGGCAAATTTCTTTCTTCTCTGAGCTCTTATTTTCCCATCTGTAGGTTGAATAAGTTAAACTAGATGATCTTCATGGGTCCTTTCAGCTCTACGCCTTGGTGATTACAGCATCCTTGGCTGTAGTCCCCAGACCACCTTAGAGATACTCAAGATAGTCTATGACACCCATTCACACCAAGGCTGTGGAGCATAGAAACTCCACATGTGAGAGTAGAAACTCTGGCATCAGACAGACTGCTTCTAGACCTTCCTTGGACACCAGCTCACTGTGTGACCTTTGGCAGTCCTGTAACCTCTCTGGCCCTAGGCTTTCTGTTCTATAAAATAGGAATGTTAAAACCACGGACTTCATCTTGTTTTGTAAAGACTGCACAAAATAATATCTGGAAGGCTATGATGGTTATCTTTCTGTCAACTTGGCTGGGCTGTGGTGACCAGATATTTGGTTAAACATTATTCTGTATGTTTCTGTGAAGGTGTTTTTTGGATGAGATAAACATTTGAATTGGTAGACTTTGAGTAAAGCAGATTACCCTGCACAATGGAGATGGGCTCATACAATTAGTTGAAGGCCTTCACAGAACAAAGACTGACTGCCCCTGAGGAAGAAGGAATCCTGCCAGTGGACTGCCTTTGAACTTGAACCGCAATTCTTCTTTGGGTCTTCAGCCTGATGGCCTACCAGCAGCTCCCACCATCACAAGAGCCAGTTCATTAAAATAAAGCTCCTTCTCTCTCTCTCTCTCTCTCTCTCTCTCTCCCTCTCTCTCTCTCTCTCTCTCTCCATATAGAATATATATATGCTATCCATAATATAAAGCATAGAGTATAATATACTATATATATATATATGCACATACATGGACACACACAGTACATCCTTGTGGTTCTGTTTCTCTGGAGAACTCTCACTATTACAGAAGCACTGGCACATGGTGAGAGATGCTGCGTGTGATCATGCTACTGTTATCACAATAACCCCTTCCTCAGCCCACTCACCAGCACCCCACAAGGGGCCGGGCCTGCCAGATGGGAGACGTGCCCCCATAGCCCACGGCCTGAGACTGCTGACCCCCTGGGCTCCCACCCCGTCCTCCCGGACCCTCATGGCTTCAAGAGGCCTGGATAGGTTGCTCAAGGCAGTGCCCTCCAGAAAGCCCCTACTCTCCTCTCCCTGGTTGCCCATGATCAGCACATCAGATGTGGGAAAAGGAAGAGTCTTACTTCCAAAGTGACTGGTGGGCAAGAAGGGATAGTGACTGGGTCTTCGTTTTCAATGTGGAGAAGAGAAAATATAGGAAGTGCAGATGAACGAGAAGGTAAATCACCATCAAAATCTACCGCTCAGAGCTAATGAGTAGTTTACGCTTGGGGTGCTGACTTCAGCCACGCAGGCGTGACCTCAGAGTAAAGGAAGACCGGAAAGAGAACTGGGTAAAAGTTCGTCATGTGAGGTCTCTGTCCCCCGTCCAGCACTTCTCTTGGCCTCCCCTTCCACACGGACCTGGCAGCATCCGGAAGGTCCTTCGTCGGACAATCCCAGGTGCCAGCCCAGCCCCAAGGCCACTTTGGGAGAAATCTTACCACGCCGAAGATCCGCGAGATGTACTGCATGCTGAACTGCTGGCTCTGGGGCGGCCAGTACTGCAGGAAAGTGTCCACGTCCCCCCGCAGCTCTTTCAGCGCCTCCTCCCCGAAGTGTTCCACGTGGCTCTGCAGGTCGTCCACGGGGACCAGGCAGCCCTCCGTGAGCCCGCCGCCCTCTCTCTCCACCCGCCACAGGACGCGTGCCGCCAGCCTGCGCAGAGGGGCGGGGTTAGAGAGGCCTCGCTGCGCTCATTCATTCGACAAACGCTTGCTGAGAGTCTAGTACACGCCCGGCACAGGGTCGGGCCCAAGACACCGTTTTGAACTAGACGGATGGAATTTCTTGTAGCATGAAGCTTCTTAGAGTGGGAGACCTAAGTTGAAAAGATAATCTAAACTACTGTTAAGTGCTATGCCCCAAATCAAACAGGGTGACCTGATAGGGAGCGGTTGGGGAAGGGGAAACCAAGGTGATGGGGGGAGGCTTGACACGGCACCCCCTGGCTGCCCGCGGAGTGAACAAGCGCCCGCCCTGTGCAGATGGGGAAAGAACAGCGAGTACGAAGGAACAGGGAAAGAGCTTGGCACGATTAGAAACAGCAAGGTGCTGGAGCTAGGGAGCAAGGAGAGGAAATCACATAAAGGTGGAGAGGTGGGCAGAAGCCAGGTCACGTGGGTCTGGGTAATCATGGAAGGGGCCTGGGGACACAGTGAGGTGCAGGAGCCTGGGTCTCTCCTGACTGTGTGGCTAAGATGAGCACTGGAGAAGGAGTCTGACGACTCCACTTCTTACTGTGTGACCCTGGGCAAATCACTTGACCTCCCTGAACCTCTCCAGTGGCAAGTAAAGTGAGGATAATATGTATCCCCTGCCGTGCTAACCTGCAGAGTGTTGGTTCACAAACTGGCCCCCATCCACAGAGGGCAGGAAGAGAGGCAGACCACTCCAGATTGGTGGGTGTCAGTTTGAATCAGCAGGGGACTTACTTAGGAGGCTTGTCTTGGGCGGCCACAGATAAAAAGATCTTGGGGGCTTCCCTGGTGGCGCAGTGGTTGAGAGTCTGCCTGCCGATGCAGGGGACACGGGTTCGTGCCCCGGTCCGGGAAGATCCCACATGCCGCGGAGCGGCTGGGCCCGTGAGCCATGGCCGCTGAGCCTGCGCGTCCGGAGCCTGTGCTCCGCAATGGGAGAGGCCACAACAGTGAGAGGCCCGCGTACCGCAAAAAAAATAAATTAAAAAAAAAAAAAGATCTTGGTCCCTGCCAGCCGAATTTTAGGGTTTATAAAGAGGCCTTCACTGGGTTCAGTCATACCTTCCAGGTGGTTTCAACACCACATTGCTATCTCAATGCCACATTCTTGGGCAGCTTCTGGGAGGTGGGGAAGGCAAGCGAGCACATTCCAAGGACAGGGGAGGGGATGAAGACCTGGGTCCAGCTTGCAGGTCAACCAGAAGTCGTGTCCTCTCAATGCCCTCCTCCAACACAGAGGTGTTTAGGAGACAAAGTGAGGTAGTGGATGTCGACATCATGTGTGAACTTATTCACATTCTTAATGATTAGATAGAGAGAAGGCAAAGAAGACAATCTAAGAGGGGAAACAGTATAAGCAAAGGCCCTGAGGCAGCCCCAAACGTGCATATGCAGGGAGCAGGGGCAAGGAAGGCCTCGTCTGGAAGGAGCAAAGGGCTCTGGAGGAGAAGGGGGGTGGTTAACGTGGGACAAGAGGGAGGGCCCTAGAAAGCCAGAACCCAGAACTTTGTTTTTTGGGGAGGTTTTTTTTTTTTTTTTTTTACATCTTTGTTAGATTATAATTGCTTTACAATGTTGTGTTAGTTTCTGCTGTACAACAAAGTGAATCAGCTATATGTATACCTATATCCCCTCCCTCTTGGGCTTCCCTCCCACCCTCCCCATTCCACCCCTTTAGGTCGTCACAAAGCTGATCTCCCCGTGCTATACAGCATAGAAAGTACAGAACTTTGAGTATGAGACAGAGGGCCTTACTTCACTCTGAGGGCAGAGAAGGCCCACTTGTTAACCATTAAGCAGCCCATGCCCACAAGATAAAGCCTGTGACCAAGGGACACTTTGGTGACTCTCTGCCACTCATTAATTTTTTGACACAGGCAGATCAATTTTTAAAAAGTAAACATTGGGGGGCTTCCCTGGTGGTGCAGTGGTTGAGAATCTGCCTACCAATGCAGGGGACACGGGTTCGAGCCCTGGTCCGGGAAGATCCCACATGCTGAGGAGCAACTAAGCCCGTGCGCCACAACTACTGAGCCTGCGCTCTAGAGTCCACGAGCCACAACTGCTGAGCCCACGAGCCACAACTACTGAAGCCCGTGAGCCTAGAGCCTGTTCTCTGCAATGAGAGAAGCCACTGCAATGAGAAGACTGTGCACCGCAGCCAAGAGTAGCCCCCGCTCGCCGCGACTAGAGAAAGCCCGCACGCAGCAACGAAGATCCAACACGGCCAAAAATAAATAAACAAATAAAATAAAATTTTTTTAAAAAATTAAACACTGGGGAGCCGCACGGAACAAGCCTGCAACCAGCTCCACCAGTGGAGATCCCCTCATAGATGGGCTTCCCAGACCAAGGGAGAGCATGGAAGAAGTGACCATATCCTGTCTCTCTGGGACTCTTTCCTGATTTGCACTCATCCCAGCTTGCTTGGACCCGGGCATGCTGTCCCTGCCGCCATCCCCCGCCTGACATTTGGGAATCCCAGTCTCCACCTCGGGGCCCAGCTCTGACCTGATGTTCTCATTGGGCACCTTCCCGTATCTCTTGATGGCCGAACACTCGTTCTTGTGGTTCTGCCAAGCATCCTTCTGGCAGGTGCGGTCACAGTAATGGGCAAACTTGCACTGCCCGCAGCGGTGGAGCTTCTCCTGCCTCTTGAAGCAAGTGTGGCACACAACGTTCACAAGGCTGGAAATGGAGGGAGAAAACCTGTGATTGGGGGACACCACACTGGCTTTTGGGGGACTGGGGTTTGGGTACTGGCTGTCCTTGTCTTTCTAAGCTTCAGATTCTCATTTTTCAAAATAAGGGGCTTGGGTTTCCAAAGATCTCCTCTAGCTGTAGCTACGCTTCTGGCAGATATTTTCCAGTGAAACCAATGTAGGGAACTCTACTGTGCTCTTCATATAAGCCCTTCAATTTAATTCAGCAAGAGGTCATAGAGTTACAACCTTTATACCGGGAATACCACAAGTTGCTGGATGAACACTTGAACTTGGGATCACCATGCAGCATGAGCACCCACTACAATAGGGGGGCCACAGGGTATTCCTGGATCACAACGGAGGAACCAAGGAAGTCTTCTAAGCCAAGGGAGTGGCTGAAAATTCCTCCCAATCCTCTTGCCAAAAGTCACTTGTCATTGGCACCGTGGCCCGGGAGAGGGCATACTGTGCGACATATTCTTCTCATTGTTGAAATGGAATGTCCCTTTCCCCAAAGAATAAAAATATCGTAACTACTTACGATATGATGGGACATGAAACATGGCGTGTTTTACACAAAATGAAGTCTACACGTTATGATGTATGTCATAGTGTTTTGCAGGAGTAAAGATGGACAAGGTTACTGATGTCACAGATGTTATCTGATGTATTCTCCCGGCTCAGAGAGAGAGTGGAAGTGATGGGTGGCCAACTCCACAAACTGCTGTGTCCCCATCTGCTGTGAGGTGTGATGCTAGTAATTTGTTACTAGTCATGAAGTACTCAAGGGCATGAAAGGTTAGTGCTTCTTTATAACTTACAGTAGGTGCAAGGTTATTCCCCTAATAATGTCTTCCTCTCTCCCTTGCATTCCCTTAAGCTTTCCCAACGAGAGAGGAAGAGTAGAATTACCCTGACATACTTACAGTTGCACAGAATCCGCAGCGCATCATAATTATGCCGCTACTGCTGCTTTGACCAGGAGAAGGCTGGGGACAGAGCCCCAAGATGCTGCAGTATAGATTTCACCCCAGTCTGGGTGATGGAGAGACCTTTACAGTCATGCATATAATCCCTTATGAGGCCTTGACTCAATGCAACTATCAGTTCAACAATATCTCACCTTCCTATTGTCTCATGAGTGTCTTTACAATCACTTTGCTGTAATAAACGTTTAATTACTTTTCATGAAAAGAAAACGTGATCAATCTGAAATGATTTTTCTCCTAGTGAACACATAGTGGGTTCCAAAGGTTAACCACCAAAGTATTTTCTACAGGCTCACACACCTGTTTAAATCTCATTCCACAATTTTTTTAGGACTTAGAGTCAATTTTTAAAAGCTGGTGAAATCCAGGAAGTATTATGAGCTATCTCCTAATTTAGATTTCCTTGAGATGAGGCTGACCTTTCTCTCCATCACCCCACCTGCCATTAAGGCTTAGCCACGAGGCTGGAACTAGGAAGAAGGAAGAGGGTGGGTCTGATGCAGAGAGGGGTTCCTCAAACTTTAGTGTGTGTGCACATCATCAGAGATCATGTGGTTCTAATTCAGCAGGTCTGGGGTGGGGCCTGAGATTCTGCATTTCTAACAAGCTCCCAGGTGATACTGATGCTGCAGCTTTAAGTAGCATGGATGTAGATATGAGAGATAACCTAAATTCTACCCTTTCTTGGGGGGCGGGAGGGGGGCAGTATGTGTGGAAGTATCAGGTAGGCAGGAAGGGGAAGTTTAAAAAAAAAAAAAAAAAAAGCTTGTCTTTCTGGTCTCCATCTCTTTTTGTTGGTGGTGGGATGGGTATTACAGAAAGTCAGACCTGGAGTAGGTCAGAGTTGAGTTCAGCCCCTGATTCCAGTATCTACTGACTGTGTGACCTCAAGCAAGTACCCTAACCTCTCTGAGCCTTCGTTTCCTTATGTGAAAATGAGAATAGCAACACTTAGATCTTGATATCATTTAGACAAATGACTATTACCTTTTTTAAATTTTTAAAATTATTTATTTATTTTTGGCTGCGTTGGATCTTCGTTGCTGCACCCAGGCTTTCTCTTGTTGCGGCAAGCGGGGGCTACTCTGTTGCGGTGTGTGGGCTTCTCGCTGCGGTGGCTTCTCTTGTTGTGGAGCATGGGCTCTAAGCGCGCGAGCTCCGTAGTTGTGGCTCACGGGCTCTAGAGCACAGGCTCAGTAGTTGTGGCGCACGGGCTTAGTTGCTCTGCCGCATGTGGGATCTTCCCGGACCGGGGATCAAACCCACATCCCCTGCACTGGCAGGTCGACTCTTAACCACTGCACCACCAGGGAAGTCCAACTATTATTTTTTAATGAAACATACTTGGTATCTTAAAAAACTCAAGCAAGAAGAAAATTACAAAGAAGTTCCAAACTTCTCCCACTCTCAGAGTGATTCGAGGATTAAATGAAACAACGTGTAAAGTAGCAGCTAAGAGCCTGGCACAGAACAAGTCCTCAGTAGGTGTCAGAGTTTGGGCCAGGTGATCTCTGAGCACCTGCTCTCCTCCAGCACCCACTAATTCCCAGGCAGCCGCCACAGAGGACGACTTCCCAACTGGAAGAGAACCTATAGGTAGGGGGCCAAGGGTACTTCCATGATAGAAATACCACCCCTTCTTTACTTCCCCACCATGAGAGCATCTAAAAGACGTGATGTCTTAGAGGGAAGTGATAAGTGAAATAAGACAGAGAAAGGCAAATACTATATGATATCACTTATGTGTGGAATCTAAAAAAACACAACCGGGCTTCCCTGGTGGCGCAGTGGTTGAGAGTCCGTCTGCCGACATGGGGGATGCGGGTTCGTGCCCCGATCCGGGAGGATCCCACGTGCCGCGGAGCGGCTGGGCCCGTGAGCCATGGCCGCTGAGCCTGCGCGTCCGGAGCCTGTGCTCCGCAACGGGAGAGGCCACAACAGTGAGAGGCCCACGTACAGCAATAAATAAATAAATAAATAAATAAATAAATAAATAAATAAATAAAAAACACAACCAACTAGTGAATATAACAAAAAAGAAGCAGATCACAGATATAGAGGACAAACTAGTGGTTACCAGTGTGGAGAGGGAAGGGGGAAGGGGCAATATAAGGGTAGGGGAGTAAGAGATACAAACTATTAGGTATAAAATAAGCTACAAGGATATATTGTACAACCCAGGGAATATAGCCAATATTTTATCATAACTAAAAATGGAGTATAACCTTAGAAAATTGTGACCCATTATATCGTACACCTGTAACATATAATATCATGCATCAACTATACCTCAATTAAAGTTCTAAGACCACTTTTTAATTTATTTATTTTATTGAAGTATAGTTGATTTACAACGTTTCAGGTATAGAGCAAAGTGATTCAGTTATACATACATATATATAATATATATTCTTTTTCAGATTCCTTACCATTATAGGTTATTACAAGATATTGAATATAGTTCCCTGTGCTGTATAGTAGGTCCTTGTTGTTCATCTGTTTTATATATAGTAGTGTGTGTCTGTTAATCCTAAATTCCCAATTTATCCCCTCTGCCACTTAAAACCACTTTTTAGATGACAGGAGAAAGAGTGCTTCTTCCAGCCAGCTTAGCTAGTGACCTTCACCAAGCCTCATTTCTCCTCCTTAGTCTCATTTTCCCAGTCCCCACAAGAGTCCCATTCACACAATGCTTTGCAATTGAAAGAGATGTTTTTTAGCAGTTCTCTTGTGTTAAACCTTCACAACAACCCTTTAGAGTACAGGTCATCAGTATCCTCACAGGGGTAGTATTCTCATAGGGGTCCCTGAGGGCTGACACTGCTCCCAGCACAGAAGGCAGAGGAAGCCACCAAGCCTACCTGCTTTGCCTGCAGCCCTGAGTGTGCCCTGCCCCAGCCAGCGGTCCCCGCTCACTTTTTGCTCTGCAGCCCTGGGCTATGTCATCTGTCAGAGTCAAGTGGGATGGAAAGGCAGCTGTTGCTCAGCTCCTTGTATGGAAATAACCAGTTACTGGACAGATAAATGCAAATAGAAGGTGTCTGCAAGGTGGATGAGTCCTCCAAGAGCACAACCAGAGAGAACTGGACCAGCAGTGCTGGCTTCCTGGGCTGCTTAAAAACTCTCATCCTGCAAAGTGGTCTCCCCTCAAAAATCGAGGGGGAGGGCACATGTCTTAAAGAACATCACATCCCTCAAGTACCCAGAGAACTTTACAATATTTTCAATTCTGTCTTTCTTCCTTGTTCCTTCCCCTCTTTCTTCTTTTACAAGGATTTATTGGGCATCATTTGCAACAATGTGGATGGACCTAGAGGGTATTATGCTTAGTGAAGTAAGTCAGAGAGAGAAAGACAAATACTGTTTGTTATCACTTATATGTGGAATCTAAAAAATAAAATAGACGGATGAGTATAACAATACAGAAACAAATTCATAGATATAGAGAACGAGCTAGTGGTTACTAGTGGGGAGAGGGAAAGTAGGAGGGGCAGGATAGGGGTACGGGATTTAGAGGTACACACTACTATGTATAAAATAAATAAGCTATAAAGAAATAAACCGGGCTTCCCTGGTGGCGCAGTGGTTGAGAGTCTGCCTGCCGATGCAGGGGACGCGGGTTTGTGCCCCGGTCCGGGAGGATCCCACATGCCCCGGAGCGGCTGGGCCCGTGGGCCGTGGCCGCTGAGCCTGTGCGTCCGGAGCCTGTGCTCTGCAACGGGAGAGGCCACAACAGTGAGAGGCCCGCGTACCACAAAAAAAAAAAAAGAAAGAAAGAAAGAAAGAAATAAGCCATAAGGGTACAACACAGGGAAATATAGATTATTTTGTAATAACTTTAAATGGAGTATAATCTATAAAAATATTGAATCAATATGTTGTACACCTGAAACTAATATAGTAAATCAACTATACTTCAATTTTTTTAATTTTTTGTTTTTATTTATATTCTTTTTTAACTATACTTCAATTTTAAAAAGTAAATTAAAAATTTTTAAGTTTATTAAAAAATATTTATTGAGCTTCTATTATGTGCTGTGCATTGAGCTAGGTGACAGAGGGCCTTAAAGACAAAGAAGATACAAACTTTGCCTTCAAGCAGTCCCAAGGCTGGGCTGGGGCATAAACATATATAAGCAAGGTGAGGCATGCCATCCAGGAGTGCTGGGAACCTGCTGCAGGGTTCAAGGTGAGGGAGGGAGGAATCTGGTAAGGTGATCACCGAGGAGGGGGCGACGCACTGTTCTGACCCTGTAAAGATGAGTTGAGCTGTACTCAGAAGGTCAAATTCTTCCACCATGGAGAGGCACTGGCACGAATCAAAGGCTTCCATAGGGGGAGGAGTCGGGGTAGGCACATATAGGAGAGAGGAGGAGATGTTTGACCAGATCATAGGATGCACCGTATGGGGAAAAGATGTTGGAAAAATGACCGGACTGTGGGGGACCTGGAATGCAACTCTCAGTAGCAAGTCCTTATTCTGCAGCAGAAGGAAGCCACTGGAGGCTTCTGCAAAAAGGAGAAACACGGCCAGAGTTGGTACACTCACTTTCTTTTCCCTATGGCATCTACCTAATGTCCTTTTTAAACGGCCCGCATCAACACTTAAGGGGTATCCCTGGGTTCACATCTGCATGATTAGTTACCTTAGCAGAAGAAGTTAGGTGGTACTGCATCCCTAGGTCAGACCTAGGGATTACCTATTTATTTTTAACATCTCTTTCATTAAAATAGCACTTCTCAAGATTTTCTCTGCCGCGACTCCCAGGACAAGGTTCACACGCCCCACTCAGACCTGGACGCATCTCCCACATTCTACCTGAGACCAAACCCCTGTTCCCAGGCTCAGAACACATCTTTAGAGGCAAATGAGTGAAGGTGACATTGTTATGGGGACAACATGGCATTTGACCTAATCTATGTTTAAAAGGCTATTATCCCCAAACTTCTGCATTTAAGGATTAGTTAACAAAATTTAGCAACACAGCTCACAACGGGTCATATGACATTTCAACACGTCTGACCTCCACAGCTAAATTAAAGCACCAAATTAAAAGCATATTTCTAAATCTACTGTGGTTACCCTTAAAATCAAGTGCCAATGTTTAAGGCTGTAACCTGAATACTTTCACAGTTACTCATTTTCTGAACTATCTGTTCAGGAATTTCTCTAATCCCTTTATTAAATTATTTCCATTTATAGCATCATTTATCCCCCACCACCTATCCACCAGCTGTTACCAGATTAAAGGCTACACTTGTGTTTGTGCATATGCCATGGTTAATTCTGGTGTTCCCATGGGCCCACATAGAATTACATGGGCTGAAAGCCCAACTCTCTCCACAGGACCTGAAGAAGCTCATAGTCGGTTTGATTTTCAAACAAGCCCGGCTGACAGTAATTTCTTTTAAAATACCTTTCTTTTTCTCATGTTCTCATCTTTATTTTTCCCTACTCAGATAGATAGATAGATAGATATTCTCATATTCTCTTGGGCACTTTCAACTCTTTAAACAGAATCATTTAGGACCTAGTCAAGAACTTAAAAAAAAAATCCACTATCCTTGCCACTTCTTAACATCTTTGGTGATAAATTGGATTAATAGGAAATTCATGATTGGTTGTGATAGGCTGTAAAATAGCCCCCCAAAAATGTCAATGTCCTAATCCTGGAAACTGCGAATTACCTTACATGGCAAAAGGGACTTTGCAGATATAATTAAGATTAAGGACCTTGAGATGCGGAGATAATCCTGAATCATCTGGGTGGCCTAACGTAATCACAAGCGTCCTAATGAGAAGGAGGCAGGAGGTCGGAGGAGGAGAAGATGCTATGTAGCTGCTTTGAAGATAAAACCCAGGGATGCAGGCATTCTGTAGAAGCTAGAAAAGTCTAGGAAACGTAGTCCTGTGGACCCATTTCAGATCTCTGACCTCCAGAATTGTACAATAATAAATTTGTGTTGTTTAAGCCACTAAATTTGTAGTAATTTTTACACCAACAGTAGGAAACTAATACATTGGTTTGTTATTATAAACACTTCTTTTTCCTGTATAATCACATGTATATTTCTATTTCTTACCTATGAGTTTTTGGATCTAACCATTCTCAAGCCCCAGAACCAGATGTTTATTCTTCTGAAACTGATGGGTATTCTTTCTTTTATTAAGGCTAAATAATATTCATTGGACTGACAAGAACAGAAGAAAATTAAGTAGGCAATGCTGGGCCCACTTGTGTGTCAGGGCATGGGAGGCAGTGAGAAATGATGACAGACGAGATCCTGGGAGATTCATACCTGCCCTATGACTCACGCCTGTGACCTGGCGAAAGCCTCAGTTTCCTCATCTGTAAGAGACGATTGTATGAATTCGATAGGTCTTGACCTTCTTCTGGGTTGAGGATCGTTTTGAAAGAGATAACTTTCTCCCCAGAAATAAAAAGCATGCATGCACATCCACATAAACTTTGATCCTCCAATTATAGGTGTTTCCTTAGCTAAGGATCCGTGGACTCAGGTTAGGAACCAGTAGGCTAGATATACTCTAAATTCAAGACATCTGGAACTGTTAAAAAAAGAATAATCAAATCGTATTTTTGGCTTCTAGAGATGCCCACAAGCACATTTCCTATGCCATATCTTGTATTTGATGCTAAAATAAAATAATAATCAGAACAAGCTTTATTCCTATATTAGCTTAGCACCCTTCTCTTCCTGAACTGGAGTCCTTTGCATGTACTGAAGAAATGGTGCAACCCAGAAATTTCAGGCTGGAAGAGATCCTCAGGGTCATATGACTCAATTCCCCTCTATGGCCCGACTCTTCGTGTACATCATCTCTGCCAGGTTGTCACCAGGAAATATACAACCTTGAAAATAGCACTTTCCATCTCCAGACTGTGCCTACAGCCCTGTTCTACCTATCAGGTAATAGAAGCTCAGTGTCAAAGGCCTAAAAGCTTGCAGGTGCCCCAGGAAAAGGATTGGGACTGATAACACCTTTTAATAGTTCCAATTTTTTTAAAACAAAAACAAAAATGCAAACTGGAATTTAATAACAATTTCAAAAGCAGCGTTATGAAAGTCCATTCAGAAGTGGTAAGCAAAACTACACTCTGACATGTTGTGAGTTGGTGTCTCTAAAGGTAAGGATATCTAAGACCTTCTTAAATGACTTGAGCTCTGGCTAGGACTTTTTATCTCTCCCATTTTGACCTGAAATATGACTCTGTATCTTCTGCTCGAGGTGCCCATTTCTTACTCTTCTGTCAATTAAAAAAGAAAAAGTTCAGAACCCTCTTTCTTGCAAATAACAGTTTGGTATCGGTAGATGGCTATTAGGAGAAGTTTTTCAATGTTCCTGTAAAACATGCTTCAAACTCATGCCCCTGGTGAATTCTTTGGAATCTATTCCAGGCTGAGCATGTATCTTTTGGTTGTGGGTATTGTTTGAAGGTGATGGTGATGATGTGACTTATTCATATTGTAATAAATTGTGCCCCATGGACCTTAGTCTGTGGGTCAACTGGGTTAACCAACTGATTGATTTTACAGTTTGGAAAAGATGGAGGTTGTACTTCAGAGGGCTGGAAGGGTCCTTCCAAGATCAAGCACAGAAAAGATAAGGATCCAATCTCCTTGCTGAGGCCTGAGTCACACTTAAGACTAAAACCATTTATCTTCTCATTCCATTTGATGTAAAATGAACTAAATAAGCTAAAAAAGGAAAATGAAAGATGCAATGACAATAAGTAACTGGAAAAAAAGTAAACTAAAAGAAAAAAAAGAAACTTAAAGCTTAGACATCATTTTAAAAGATACATGTAAAATGAGAAAAATGGATAGTTTTAAATATAAAAGACATGAAAAATTAAAGAAAGTCAAAACTAATTGAGGACTATAAAAGAATTGAAATCCAATGAGCTGGGGACTTCCCTAGTGGTGCAGTGGCTAAGATTGCACACTCCCAATGCAGGGGGCCTGGCATCAACCCCTGGTCAGGGAACTAGATCCCACATGACACAACTAAGAGTTTGAATGCCACAACTAAAGACACTGCCTGCCACTACTAAGACCCAGTGCTGCCAAACACATAAATAAATATTAAAAAAAAAAAGAAAAGAAATCCAAAGAGCTAAGAAACCAAAATGATGCAAAAGAATTTAGAAGTCTTGAACATTAAGAAGTAATAAACAAATGAGCTATACATAATTTTAAAATGAGGGCATCAATATAAAATAGACAAATCACAAAAGAAGAAATGTAACGACCAATAAACTTTTTTTTTTTTTTTTGCCACACTGTGCAGCTTGCAGGATCTTAGTTCCCCAACCAGGGACTGAACCTGAGCCCCCAGGAGTGGAAACTCGGAGTCCTAACCACTGGACGTCCAGGGAATTCCCCAATAAACATATTTTTAAGGACCTTTCATCTCCCTAATAATAATAAAAAATTTCAAAACAAAATAATGCTAAAATAAGTTTTAAAGGTTAAGGTGGAAAATACAAAAGTAAAAAATAACTTTCCATGCTGGCCAGAGTTGGGAAGGAGAGGCAAATGCTCTACTACTCATGGAGAAAACTGGTTTGATCCCCTCTGGTGGGGTGATTTGGAGATCTATAATAAGAGACTTAAAAATGTCTTTTGAATCCAAAATATATACATTTCTAGTTCATTTTTAATAAATAATCAGAGACATAAGGAGAGATCTACTAGGAAAAGTAGGAAAGAACCTTGATACCCAAAATATAACACTTGTCAAATTGATGGACAACAGTCAACAAAAGGAATGTTATACAGTCATTAAAAATGCTTTGAAAGGATAATCAAGGTTTGGAAAGTTGCTCACAATATATCGTGAAGTAAAGAAGACAAATTGCACAATACTTCCACTTTCGTGTAAAGAAAAAATGTATATGTTAATTACATTGAATCTAAGATATCATCAATTATTAAATGCACTACTTTCTTTTACCATTAAGAAACAACAGCATCAAAATGCTCCCAATTAAATCATAATGAGCCAATATCTATCTTAGGATACATCATGATTTCAGAGGTGTTAAAATGAAACGTGTATTCTAGAATTGATAAAATACTATATTGTGTCACATTCCTTTCATTGTAAAATAACCTCCCCCAAATATTTTAATATCTTGAATTTAGAGAAGCATTTTATGATCAAGGTATACATTTAATACAGTGTTTCTCCCACCACTACCCTCCACCTACAAATCGCTGGGATCAAGAAAATATTTTATATGCATCATATTTGCATAAAAGAATTGTAAGAAGCCAATTACACCTCAATTTTTAAAGAAAAAAAAAAGTTGTAATGATATATACCAGAGGGTTAACAGTAGTTTTCTGTAAATGCTAAGGTTGCAGAGAATTTTTATTTTCTTACTTTGGTTCTCCTATATTTTCTAAAATAAGTTTTAAAAAAATCTATACAAGAGAGCATAATGAATTTCCATATTAGCCCCACCTCATGCAGAAATAAGCAAGATCAGTCAGGCTAAGGAATCATGGAGCTCCTATTCTCTGTTCTCCCTGGAACTGGGAACCCTCAAAGTACAGAGCTAGAAGGACAGAGAGAAACCTTGAACAGCCCCTTCACCACCCCTGGGGTCTCATCCATTTTGAAAGACCAAATCCATGTAAAACAACTCCTTGGTAAATTGACCTTACCCACTTACTTCGCCTTCATCCCTTTCCAGCACCCAACCCAAAATACCTAAAAGGGACGGCAAATAGGCTTTCTTTTAAATACCAGTTTTGGTTGATTAGCAGTGGCTCCCTGGAGTACCCTGCTAGAAAGAACTCTCAGGCCAACTTGGAGTTCAGAAGAAAGGATTGCCTGATTGATTAGCCATGTCTGCCAGGGATCATGGTAGCCCAAGTGCTACACATTTGCCAGGTCTGAATGGATTATCTTTCTTTTATTCTTGCTCCTTTATGTTTAAGCAGACCAGCTGTTTTTCCAACAAGCAAAATTAAAGAGATCCTAACCAGACTAAGGACTATATTATAAAGTCCTGGATTGTTGCTCTTAATGCTAAGCCCAGTCTATTCTAGCAAAGACGCAATTCAACTTGCAAGTCAGCATGACACAGTGCAGCATTATATTTTATTTTATTTTATTTTTTTGCGGTACGCGGGCCTCTCACTGTTGTGGCCTCTCCCGTTGCGGAGCACAGGCTCCGGACGCGCAGGCTCAGCGGCCATGGCTCACGGGCCCAGCCACTCCGCGGTGGGATCCTCCCGGACCGGGGCACGAACCCGCGTCCCCTGCATTGGCAGGCAGACTCTCAACCACTGTGCCACCAGGGAAGCCCAGCAGCATTATATTTTAAAGCTGAATATCACATATATTATGAACCAGTAATTCCACTCCTAGGATACTCACCTCATGTATCTGTTCACCAAGAGATACAAACAAAAATGTCCACAGCAACCACTTGCAGGAGAACGGAAAAATAAATTGTGGTACCTACACACACAGAGCTTATTCGTTTTATTAGTAACACAAAACCATATGGATGAATAATAGAACTACATTTGAGTGAAAGAAGCAAGAGGCATAAAACCACATATAACATTATACCATGGTTTAAAAGATGATAAATAGGGACTTCCCTGGTGGCACAGTGGATAGGAATCTGCCTGCCAATGCAGGGGACACGGGTTCAGTCCCTGGTCAGGGAAGATCCCACATGCCGTGGAGCAACTAAGCCCGTGCGCCATGACTACTGAGCCTGTGCTCTAGAGCCTGCAAGCCACAACTACTGAGCCCGCATGCTAACTACTGAAGCCTGCGTGCCTAGATCCCGTGCTCTGCAACAAGAGAAGCCACTGCAAGGAGAAGCCCGCACACTGCAACGAAGAATAGCCCCCGCTCGCCACAACTAGAGAAAGACTGCACGCAGCAACGAAGACCCAAAGCAGCCAAAGATCAATAAAATTAAATCTTAAAAAAAAAACTATATAGAAAAGATGAAAAATAAACTATAAAAACTAAAGTATATATTGTTTAGGACTATGTACATATGTGATAAAACTAGTATTCAAAAGGCAGGGGAATAAATAACACAAAATTCAGGATACTGCTGTAGTTACCTTTGCAACAAGTATGAGACAGGATAGGGAAAGATAGGGAAGATGCATGTATTAGAATGTTCTAGTTAAGTAGGATGGTGGTTTCACAGGGGTTCCTTTGTTGTAATGCTTCATAACATACATATATACGTACATGTACATGTCATGTATCGTTTGCAAGAAGAGATTTTCATTTAATGCAGTACTCAGCTAAAGATAAAATCTTTCTTCATGTTTGTGTTTGGAGGGTAAGGCAGAAATAACATGGCTTGCAATAACGTGGATTAGAAGGTGCCTCTTTTATAGAGTGACTTTTGTGGGTCACCTGGTCCTACCTCTCCAGTCAGTTTTCTCCTCTACAGTGGCTGAGTCTCCACAGGAGTCTAAAATTGGAGTGAAGACAGGATGAGCAAAGCTTTCCTCTGATGCCTCTCTGGGCTGTCTCAGGTGCGCCCGAGCAGTTCCCTCATCTGTGCAGTGATGAGTTTGAGTATATCACTTTTTTTAAAATTGTGAAACAGTAATTTGAATATCTATCTTTCTTTTTTATTGAAATATAGCTGATGAACAATGTTGTGTTAATTTCAGGTGTGCTGGGTAAATCACTTTTTAAAATAGTCTTTTAGATTGTTTTTAATCATTTTAAAGATTGTTTACTCCAATCATCCTAATTTTTATTAGTGTTGTAACAATAATATAAGATTTTATTAGAATCTTATCCACAACATACACTAAAGTTTTTTATAGTTATTACTTCAAATGAATGATGAATTCTTTATAGTAAGAAAAACAGGTAAACAACCTAAATGTCCAGTTATAAAGGAGTGGTCAAAAAGCACGCAGCCGTTAAACACTATGTTTATGAAGAGAGTATAGTAACGCAGAAGGTACTTATATCATTAAATGAAAAGCCATGATAGTTTATAAGATCCCAGCTAATAGTACAAATGAAACCTATGTTTTAAAATAAGCTGGAAGGAAATAGACAACAGTGTTAATGCTAGCTTCGCGTGAAGATACATTTTTTTTCTTCCTAAGTTTTACTCTTGTAATGAAAGGAAAACCTGCTCAATTCCAAACGCTCTTGAAAACGAAACGTGATTGGCTATATTGGCTTTTAGGGAATTGGAGACACCCACAGAGGTGTTCCATAAAAGGCAAGGTAGCAACTCAGCAATAGTAACAAGATCATTGTTCAGAGTTCCCGTGTTTCTAGCTTTTTATGTCTTAATTCTGAATCCAACTGACTCCTCAACTGTCCCCAACACACACACACAAGTAAATAAAGACACGCTCCCCTTGAAGAGGTATTACTGTCATCTCAGCCCCCCTAAATTCTTCAGCTGTAGCTAGCCGTGTACTCTGTTCACTGCCTTTTCCCTGAAGGTCTTGGTAAACTGGAAGAAATGAGAATTTGAATGCTACTCAAATTATCTCTGAAAAGCCGTGCCTGTTCTCAGGATGGTCATACAGTGAGCCAACCACAAAGCCTAGATTATCAGAGGCCATCTTAATTCAGACCACTTCAACGTCAGGCAGGTCACCCCAGTTCTGGGGCTCAGAGGATACTGTCATGATTTTATCACAGTGCAGGGTTTTGTTTTGTTTTGTTAATAAAGAAAGATTTAGTACTACTTTAAAAGTTTGGTGGTCAAGTATGGACAGGATTGTGGGGAAATGGGGATGTAATTTAATAGAGCCACTTTGGAGATCCTATTAAAATGGAAAACAGCACACCCTATGGCACAGTGATTCCTCTTCTAGCCATTTATCCTAGAGAATAATCACACATGTATACAAGTGGACACAGTCAAGGATTTTGATCACAGAAATGTTTGTTTTTATGAAAAATTGGAAACCACCAAATGTCTCTCAATAGGGGAACAGATTTTCAAAAGTTCATGTATTTATAGGGTAGACAGTCCACAGCAGTTAAAATCCACAGCAGTCCATACAGCACATGTATCAACATGGATAGATCTACGTGTGGCAGGAAAAACACAGATCTTCGAGGATTTAAAAGAAGTGGCTATAGACTTATAATTCCCATAAGGATATATATCAAAACATGTCGTTGAGTGAAAACAGCAATTTCCAGAATGACATCCAAAGTATGATACCATTGGGAGTTCTCTGACGGCCTAGTGGTTAGCATTCCAGGCTTTCACTGCCACGGCCCGGGTTCAAGCCCAGGTCGGGGACCTGAGGTCCCCCAAGCTATATGGCGCAGCCAGAAGAAAAAAGAAGTATGACACCATTTCTGTTAAAAAGAAAAAACAGACAAACGACAGCCATACTTCTTGATAAGTACGGATATACATAGGCAGGCAGGTACATAGATAGATAGATAGATACATAGATACATAGATAGATAGATAGAGATATATGTAATAGTACAAGAACATTCTAGAAGGAAACACATTAAAATCATAACAAGGGTTACCTCTGAGGAAAGACAGAGGGGACTGGGACATGGGGTGGGAAAGGTGAAAGGGGATTCCAGTTCATTGGAGATATTCTAATTTTTACAGGTAAGTGGATTCCAGATTACTTGTGTATTTACAATTACTTTTTTAAAGTCTTAGCAATGACTTAATCCTCTAATATATTTATTACACCTCAGAAACTAAAAACATGGAGGCTTCCATACGAGAACATTACCTAGGGCAACACACCCACCTCTCCACTCCCTGTCCCTCCACCCTCTCCACACACAGCACTCCCACTCGGCCCAGTTCACTGGTGTTCTGAGAGCGTGCCCCAAAGCTTTTGCTCACCTTTGCAACCCTCCCGGGCACCAGAGCGAACCCCATTGGCCATGACTGTTTGCAGAAACAGTCATGCCAGCAAACACTTAGCTGTCCGAGTGCCCTGCGTTATCAATGGTCACATGGATTGTATCCCTTTCCCTGCTGATTTTGAGAGCAAAGTATTCGAGAATGCGGCACCGGCCAAACCAATGGGAGAAAAGAAGACAACCCACATTCCGTACCTGTCAAAGACCACTGCGGAATAAGCCCGCTCAGCAAAGATGACGTCAGCAGCCCAGAACTCCTTAGTGGCCTTCAGACCTCTGCCTTTGCCCTCAGAAGTGAAGACCTCCACGTTCTCCATTCCCCCTATTGTCATCTCAGAAGCTTCGGGCAGCTCGGCAGATATTTAACACTGAGCCAAGTCCCTTGTCCTCGCTGCTATTTCAGCACCTTCAACATCCCAACAGCAAGACTATAAATGGACAGGCACCTCCCCTTCCCTACCCCCTCTCAGCCACCGGGCCCTCACCCCCCCTCTGCCTCTTTTCCTGGAGACGGGGATGGGCCAGGCCAGAGGACAGTGACCTGGGAAGGGTCCCATTCACCGCCCAGCAAAACTGACAAAGTCGAAAATGACCATGGGCTGGTGTGCTTCTCAAATTGGGCCTGAAAACTTTGGAAAAGTTCCTTTGCAAGGAGTCGTGAAGTCCTGGATTGCAGTCATGCCCAGCTGTAGTTGGAATAGGCAGCCCTTGGTCAGTAGGGTATTTTTAGAAGCCAGATGCCTCTGTCAATCCAAAGCAGACAGCTGACATGGTCCAAGAGAAGAGGCGAGGTGATGCTTGCTGCTCTGGGACCCTTCAGCTGTCAGGCTTGGACTTTCTCAAGTCAGATGGGCCCCTTGTTTCCCTACTCCCTCCCCCACGGGTAGATTGTTGGCAGAGAGCAGCAGATGCTAAATTGACCCCTTTGCCGTGTATATAACAGTACTATTTAGGCTCCAAGGGACATCCCTCTTCTCCAGTATTACCTGGGGCTCCCACAACATCCCCACCTGGGGCATGGAGGTCTGAGCGTTCCCTGATGATGTATTACTCAGGCTGTATTATGAGAGGAGGTAGGCCTTGAAAATGAAAACCCTCATGTCTATCATTCTATCAAATCTCCCTTAAATGGGTGTCCGCTGCCAGAAAAATACCAATACCTTGTTCTTTCCCAGGAATGAGGACATTGGAAGGATTATTCTAAAATCTCTATTGAACTAAATGCTACTCATCTCGATCTCCAGGCAGCTCTCACTGATGCTGAAAAGAAAGACATTTGCAGATCTGGAGCTATGGCTTACCTTCAAGGTAATATTTTTAGTTTCAGGGATGCATCTGTGTACAGATTTCTGTGCTCCGGGTTTCTGTGAGTGTAGTAGTCTACAAGCACTGGCTTCTGAGTCAGATAGATCTGTGTTTGACTTTTGAGCCTACTAGAACAACTTTGAGATAGTACCTGTAAAACAAGAGTGATAATTTCTACCTCACTGGTAAATGAGATAATATATACAAAGGACATAGCACAGCACTTGGTACTTAGTACAGAACTTATTAAATGATAGCAAATTTATTTTATTTATTCTGTCACGTTATCTTCCCCAAACCATCAAGATATGCTAGAAATTCTGATGTGTCTTTAACCAAATTGCATCTCCTGAGACTTCTTTGACTCTTGGAAGCAGATGCAGAATCCTCTGTCAGACCACGTATCCCAATTTTTAGGTCATAACGCATAGCCCCTGGAACCAGAGGATAACTCAGTGACTTCTGATGTATCCGAAAGACCAAAACACGTTAAGACCTTTAAAACTGGGTGCCCCCCAAAAGTAAACATCACATGCTCTCAGGGGAAAAAAATGATTAAAAAGGAGTTCTTTTAGTTAGTTTCAAAAGAATGGCTGCATCCACATTGCCTGGCAACAGCCAGAGTCCACCCTTGGGAGCTAGCAGCTCAGCCTGGCAGGGATGGTGTCGTTCTTCTCTAGACACTTATACCCCTGGAACAGGTTCAGCCCAAGCCAGGGTCAAGGAGGAACTCTACCTGCCACAGTCAGAAGGAGAGAGGGAGCATCAAACCCAGTGCTTTAGCTTCAACTGAGTCTCAACCTTATCAGAACAACAAGAATTATATTATTAAAGTGTGGTAGACAGAATAATGGTTCCCCAAAGATGTCCAGGTCCTACTCCCCACACCTGTGAATATGTTACTTTACATAGCAAAAGGGACTTTGCAAATGTGATTAAATTAAGTATCTTGAGAGAGAGAGATTATCCCTGGATTGGATTGTCCAAGAGGGCCCAATGGAATCACAAGAATCCTTATACGAGGAGGTTAGGGGAGTCAGAGTCAGGTGGAGATGTAACAGTGGAAGCAAGAGGGTCAGAGTCAGAGAGACAGTTGAAGATGCTATACTGTTGGCTTTGAAATTGGAGGAAGGGGCTATGGGCAGAGAAATGCTGGCACCCTCTAGAAACTAGAAAAGGCAGGGGTACAGCTGCTCCCCGAAGAGCCCTCAAAGGAAGCATGGCCCTGACGACACCTTGATTTGAGCCCAGTGAATCCCATTTCTGGCTTCTAACCGGCAAACTTTAAGATAGTAAATTTGTTATTTTATGCCACTAAGTAATTTGTTACAGCAGCAATAGGAAACTAACACATAAAGTATTATACTTAGTTTCTCATTATAGTAAGTATTATATAAAATCCCTTTCGCTGGGCTTCCTTGGTGGCCCAGTGGTTGAGAGTCCGCCTGCTGATTCAGGGGTCAGGGGTTCATGCCCCAGTCCGGGAAGATCCCACATGCCGTGGAGCGGCTGGGCCCGTGAGCCATGGCCGCTGAGCCTGTGCGTCCGGAGCCTGTGCTCCTCAACGGGAGAGGCCACAACAGTGAGAGGCCCGCATACCACACACACACAAAAAAAATCCCTTTTGCTGCTCTGAAATAAAATTCATACAGAATTTATCAGTTCTTAAACTTAAAAAACATAAATTACTAACTCCTATAGTCTGAACGTTTGTGTCCCCCACCAAATTCATATGTAGAAATCCTTACCCCCAAAGGTGATGGTATTAATAGGTGGAACATTTGGGGGGTACTTAAATCATGAAGGTGGAACCCTCATGAATGAGATTACATAGCGCCTTATAGAAGAGCCTCCAGAGAGATGCCCTAGGCCCTTCTCTTCTGCCATGTGAGGACACAAGGAGAATCCTGTGACCTGGAAGGGAACCTCCAGCCAAACGTGCTGGCTCCCTGATCTAAGACTTCAAGCTTCCAGGAATGTGAGAAATAAATTTCTGTTGTTTACAATCTACCCAGTCTTTGCTATTTTGTTATTGCAGCTCAAATGGACTAAGACACTGGTCTAACATAATAAGGGAGAAATAAAAATGAAAGTTAAATTATAATAAAAGTATATATATTCATTGTAAATTAAATATGTCAATGTGCTCACAAGACACATGCTTGAGTACAACTACACTAGAAAACATGATAAAGTAGTCAGATGTTTGCACCTCTAAGTAGAATCACTACGATGGTGAGAGCTAAAGATGTCGATTGATTTGGGGAACACAAATACCACACAAGGCATTGTTGTCTGTGACACGATTTTCTGAAATGGTGAGTGACTCCTAGTAAGCTCTGAATGAAAGAAAGTATAATCTTTCTTCAGTTAACAAGAAGTTGCCTTCCTGGAAAATTTACCATGCATTAAAACTTCATAAAAACTGCTCTAAGATTACATAAAAGAGTTCTAGACTCAGATAAATATAAACAAGATTTTGAAAGCAGCTCTTTTGCCCCTTTCCTGTTTGCCCATTTCTGTTCCCCTCTAACCTTGAAAGAACCTAATTATAGGAATGAGATCACCAGGCAATTTAACCTAACTCCTGACTTACGTTCTCCTGAATACACACCATGCTTTGTCTAATCTGTTGATATTTTCCCTAGATAACAAGAGGTAAAAATGAAGAATTAAACAGCTAACAAATGACTAGCTCTCTACCCCCAACAGCCCCCTTAAGCAATCCTGCAGGTAGATCATGCAGGCAAGATCACATCTGAAGAAAGAGTCAGCCAGTCTACCTAACCGAGAATGATGCAGAACCCAACCTCCTGCCTCGATGATTCACTGAGATTCTTCCCCTTTTTCCCCTTTAAAAACTGTCACGGCTGAGCAGAATCTTCAAAGTTGGCCTCTGGACGTGAGTCCAACTTTTCCCCAGATTGCCATCTTTTCTGATTAAAGTATCCTTCCTTTCTACTGACACTTGCCTCTCAAATTATTAGCTTTTGAGTGGCGAGCAGTCGAACCTGAGTTTGGTAACAGTTTTACATAAGTGAAATACACATCGGGATATTTGAAGTTGTATAGGATGGGCAGAGAAACTTTAACGTACAGGGCTGTCCCTTGCTTCCCAGGACATCCAGTACCTCTGGCCAGGACCAGTGAGACAGGGGATATCGGCTCTAGTTATCAGGCTGGTGAGAGGGAAGGGAGCACAGGGCCCTGCTATATTACGTATTAACACAAATCCTATGTAAACGTATTTTGCTCATCTGCCCCCCTCCAGTTCTTTTTTTTTCCCCACTGGGATCCAAACCTTTCTTGCTGGCCCTAGCCCTGCCCACAACACGTGAGTAGCAGCCCTCAGTCATCGTGACAACCAAAAGTTACGCCCACGTTTCTAAGATGCCCCCTAACTAGTGGAACTGCCTCCATTGAGAATTGCTGGTCTTCGTCCTCAGGAAAAGCACATCTAGAGTTTTGAAAGGTTTTCTTATTGCTCTACTGGGGCTGTTTAGCCAGAGAAGAAAAGATTCAGGAAGGACATGAAACCTTTCTTCAACGTCATTCATCACAGTATGGAAGAAGCAGTAGATTCATTCTGCATTTCCTGAGAGAGCAAATTAGGAGGGCAGAGTGGACATAACCATATGGCAATGTGGTTTAGCTGTTAAGATCGTAAACTTGAGATTCACAGACCCCCACGATCATGTTTCTGTTGAGCCCTTTTCTGCTCCAAAAAGATGGAAAATTGTTCCATTGTTAATGATTTTAATAACCATCCGGTCTCTTTCTTTGGCATGTCTGGATAAAGAAGGGTGGTGAGAAAAGAAGAAAAATGAGATTGTTCAAGTCAAAGGACCCCTGGTCCAGGAGAGTGGTCTGAGCTGGGAGATTCCAGACAAGGGGTGACGAGAATGACCATTACGGTCCCATTTACCTCTATTTTAGCTGAACTTCCCTCCCCACTCAGGCCACACACACACATGCCAAGGACATTACTATGGCTACTGAGTACTCCCATACCCTAAAGGGGGTGTGGGGCAACTGTTGGCAGCCACTGTTGGCAGCAAGGGTAATGCTGGATCCCCAGTCGTGCACCTTAAGGGCAGAAGGTTAGACTTCCCTGGCAGTCCAGTGGTTAAGAATCCGTGCTTCCACTGTAGGGGCACAGGTTCGATCACTGGTCAGGGAACTAAGATCCCACAGGCCGCGCTGTGCAGCCAAATAAAAGGGTAGAAAGAGGTGCTGTGAAGAGGACAGGACTGAGGGCTGTTTTGGAGAGCGTTAGTAGCGTAACATCGCAAAACTAGACATGGGTTTCAAGTAGCCCTTACTATAAGCTCCACTGGTTAACTTTCATCTTGGATAGAATCTGTTCCCGGATTTCACATTGCAGCCCTAAAATCTTTAACCATATTCTGTATTTGTATTGTCCTGGATCTTCAAGCAAACAATCTCAGAGGTCTTAAGAGAATGATTGTGTTCCCGTCAGTTGGATATGCTGCAGTTCAGAGAATATGTGCAAATAAGTGTGAAGGTGGAGAAATGAAACCTCGAGTAACCGTTTTGAATCATTGAGACAGTCTGTGTGCCTGTGTTAATACCGCACTGGTTGATCTACCACAACCTGGAAAAACTCCAATCATCCCTTCTGTTGAAAGGCTCACTGTCTGAGTCACACATCTGCAGGGACCACCATCTGGTGGCAAATCAAGGGAGCTGCAAGATTTTAAATCTTTTTCTAAGGCCTTTTTCAGTAGAAGAACAGCCCTTTATCATTGGATTCGACCTTCCTTTGTACCCAGAGCTAAGATTCATTTAGGCCAGGGGTCAACAAGTTTCCTTTGGGCCTGTGAACTAAGAACAGTTTGTACCTTCTTTAATGGTTGGGGGGAAAAGTCAAAAGAATATTTTGTGACACATGAAAATTACATGAAGTTCAAATTTCAATGATGACAAATTAAATCGTATAAGAAAACAGCCATACTCACTTGTTTACATATTTTCTATGGCTGCTTTCACGCTACAACAGCAGAGTTGAATATCTGCAACAAAGACCATAAGGCCCACAAAGTCAAAAATATTTACTGTCTGGCCTTTTACAGAAGATGTTTGCCAATCCTGCTTTAGACCTAGCAGTGTTAAATAAGCCAGGGGTTGCTCACTGCTTTCAAGTGTATTCACTGGCTGATTTAGTCATTCATTGCATAATCACAGGATCAAAGAAGTTCTTGTGCACACCTAGCACTCACATTCCAGAATGACAGGAGCAGACTCCCTCCTGAATAGTCCATTATATCCTGTATAATTACATCATTGACAAAACTTTACACTCTCTCTGGTCCCTGTGTTCTTACTCAAGCAGCACAGTTGCTTCCATCGTTCTTCCTTTGCTCTTAGAAATCCTTAGCTCCTAACTGCTTTCCTCCCAAGAATTCCTAAATTCACTCATTCCACATGCATTTATCAGCACATGTACCAGGTACTATACTCAGTGCCCCGATACAAAGATGATTAAAACATAGGCCTTGTATCTAAGACATTGACCATTTAGAGAGGATTATGGAAAAGCATATAAAGATGGTGAGAGAGATGTAGGAGGCAAAGGGGAAAGGGTACTTAAGGCAGCCTGAGGAATCAGGGAAGGCTTCAGAGAAGTAGCAGACAGGGATAAGTGCGGAGGGGGAGAACCAGAACTGGAGGAGACCATTTCAAGCCCAAGGACACAGCAGCAGGAGCAGAGATGTGGAGGTGAAGAAACAGCATGACATGGGCAGAAAATTACAATCAGCTAGGTATTCTGGGAGCTACAGAAGCACATGTATTACACTTCTTTATCATTCTGGCACCAGACTATCACCCTTTATGTCCCAGCTTTTCATATACATTTGAGAGATAGTCTAACAGCAAGAATTCATGTTTGAATGCTTGAAATTGTGCTTTATTTGCACCACCTCATAGGTTTTCACAGCACCCTTTGAGGTGGGTATTATTGAGCCCTCTTAGTTAAAAAGCAGCAGCATCTCCTAAGTATAAACGCCAGAGAAACTCTCAGGTGTGTACACAAGGAGACTGCCCAAGAAGGTTAAAACAGCACTGTCTGTAAAAGCAAAAATGGGAAATAAGCTCATAGTCTTATGAAAGGAGAACGGATAGCTCATGTGCATTCATTCAATGGATGTTATAGAGATGTGAAAGGGAATGAATTAGAACCTCACATCTCAGCAGAGGTTAACATCAAAAAACAATGGTGAGGGGCTTCCCTGGTGGTTGAGAGTCCACCTGCCGATGCAGGGGACATGGGTTCGTGCCCCGGTCCGGGAAGAACCCACATGCCACTGAGCGGCTAGGCCCGTGAGCCATGGCCGCTGAGCCTGCGCGTCCGGAGCCTGTGCTCCGCAACGGGAGAGGCCACACAGTGAGAGGCCCGCGTACCGCAAAAAAACACAAAAACAAAAAACAAAAAACAATGGTGAGTGAAAAAAGCAAACTGTAGGGGAATAAACAGCAGGCATAATAACATTTATATAAAGTTTTAAATCATGTAAAGCAATACTTCATGTTAGTTAGGGATAAATACGTATGTAGTAAAAATACACATATAAAGAAAGGCATGGGCTTCCCTGGTGGCACAGTGGTTAAGAATCCACCTGCCAATGCAGGGGACACGGGTTCAAGCCCTGCTCAGGGAAGATCCCACATGCCGCAGAGCAACTAAGCCCGTGTGGCACAACTACTGAGCCTGCGCTCTAGAGTCCATGAGCCACAACTACTGAGCCCACATGCCACATCTACTGAAGCCCAAGCGCTCTAGAGCCTGTGCTCCGCAGCAAGAGAAGCCCGCGCACCGCGATGAAGAGTAGCCCCGCTCGCCACAACTAGAGAAAGCCTGCGCACAGCAGCGAAGACCCAACACAGCCAAAACTAATAAATAAATAAAAATAAATAAAATTTTTTTAAAAGGCATGAGAATGAGAAATACTGAATTCATGATAGTATTTACTCCTAAGGGGAGGAAGAGTTCTTTAGGAAGTAGGGAGAGGGTGTTTCAGGAAGAAGTAGAAGATACAATAAACTGAGTTATGCACTAGCTTGGCATTTAGGGGAATCAATAAAGGTTTAATGTTGCTGAATCGTCAAGTGAATGCAGGGTGGGGAGGTGAGAACAGTAGGAAGATAATGATATCAGGCAGGCGCACAGAGGTCCAGGAATAGCAGTCATGTTTGACTTTCTCCACCAGAATACGGGGAGCCAGGATGACGTCCAGATGGAACCCTTCGGCAGTATGGAGAGTAGACTGGAGGGGGGAAATGAGAGGAAGGATAAGTTAGGCAGCTGTTGCCATGGCACTAACAAAAGATGATAAGAACCTGAAATTGGTCAACAGTAGTGTGACAGGAAAGGAGAGCATACCCAAGAGAAACTTTTGCACAGTGCACCCAGGGACACGCCCATCAACAGGAAAATGGGTGGAATTTGGTACAGCAATTAGATGAATAAATAACACCTATATGCAGCAGCCTGGATGAACCTCAAAGTGTCCAGTGAAACAAGTTCCTGAATACTTCTAGAGAAAGACATAAATCTTATGAGATTCAGAAACAATCTAAACTTTTTTTCATCACACATATATATGATAAAGGTATATACATACGGGGATTCCCCTGGTCGTCCAGTGGGTAAGACTCCATGCTCCCAAGGCAGGGGACCCGGGTTCGATTTCTGGTGGAGGAACTAGATCCGCATGCATGCCCCAACGAAAAGATCTCGCGTGCTGCAACTAAGACCCTGCGCAGCCAAAATAAATAAATATGTATATTTTAAAGATACGTATATACATATGAAAGGAAATGATGACTACAAACCATGGTAATGATTTCTTTGGGAGACAGGGAACGAAAGGATGAATGTGTGTGTGTGTGTATATATATACGCATATACTGAGGGAGCCAGAAGGAGAGAGAAAAACGTCACTTATGGAGCAATGATGACAACGTATTATAACCAAGGATTTTGCTCAGTCTACTCTGTGTATTAAAGGTTCTAACAAAGAAAAGAAAAACAGATAAAACAGGAAAGCATATATTTTTCAGATATTTTGGAGGTAGAATCCGTAGATTTCCTGACTGTTTTTCTTAGTGGTTTGAAATTCACTCTCCCAAGGTCAGCGGCCCCACGAGCGTTTCCTTCCTTCCAACGGAGAGACCCGGAGCAGCCGAAGAACAGCAGGCGCGAGCCAGGTTAGAACCGAGCCCCGGAAGTAGCGGACGAAGGGGGCGGGGTAAACAGGAAGGCGGGGCTAAACGGGGCTTTCTGGGAGCGGGGCTGCTGGGCAAGCGCAGTAGCGCGCCTCGCCGCCATGGGGGCGGTGCCGTCCAGTTAGCCGCTGGTGGTGGCGGCGACTTCCCCTCCGGAAGTCAGGTCTCCGCCTCTTGCCCCCACCCCGCTAGCTCGGCTGCGGAGGCAGCGGTTGTCCCTGCCTCTCCGCCTACTCCACCTCGGCCTACCCACCGGCCGGCGGTGTTGGCGGGGAGGGGGACAGTAGTTGTAGACGGCCGCCCCTGCCTCAGAGAAGGTGAGTTCCCGCCCCGGCAGCGGGGGCGGCCCAGGCGTTCAGCCCCTCGACCCCACGGCCCGGGAGAGGCCGGGCGGGCCGGGAGAGTACGCTCCCCTCTCCACCCGCCACGCCCGGAAACGGGCGCCGGGGCCCCCACACGGATCGCTGCCGGGGAAGCTGAGGTTGGAGCGGGAGAGAGGCGACCAGGCCGAGGCCGTGGATCTGAAGCGTCAGGGAGAGGGAAGGGGGTGATGAGGACACTCAGAGATCGAGGGGACAGAGACGAGGAGAGAAAAGGCTCCAGACGTGGAAGGGCGTAGACCTGCGCAGGGTGAAATCAACATCCTGGAAAGTAGCGACCTCACTCACACGTGGGGAGAAGTGGAGTTCGGAGTTCGGGGAGAGTAGGAAGTAAACACGCGAGCTTGAAGGTGCTGGGCCCTAGAGGAGAGAAGGGGGTGAGGCTTTTGAGGGATCACTTTGTAGAGTTTGCCCGGGTTTTTGAGGATTACGCCGTGTAAAACAAGCCTCTAAGATTTACAGCCCTATCTTGACAGTGGTCTGAGTTTTAATATGTACCTGCCCGCGTCAAAGCTAATAAAGCAGGACATCGGGGCGGCGAAAACAGCTTTTATTCAGCAACTACTGACAGTAGGAAAAGAGCTGAGCTCCATTCCGATTTGCGCAGAGGTGTCCGGGGGGGTTTAAAGAGAAAATGTAGGAATGGGGCAAGGTGGAGCTCAAGCAGAGGCAGGGACGTGCAGAATTACAAAGGGTTGGGTAGTGTCCTTGCATCAGGCGAGCTGTGTCAGTTCGCTGGCAGTTACGGAAGTGAGGATTCTGTTTTCCCACAGGGACTGGGAGACAGAGGCCCTGTCCTTCCTGATGATTACACTGCAAAGGAATGGCTTCCAGATCCTTGAGAAAGACACTCCTAAGTTGTAGGAGGTACACACATACATCTCAGAGGGACAGAGCAAGGGTTCACAATCGTAATCCCTTTTTAGTTAAGTACTAAAGAGCGGCCAGGGACCTGTCATCAGGTGTTGGCTAGAACAAACAGTAAATGTCTTTTGACAGCCCCAACTTTTTCCAGATGTGAGCTCAAAATGGGGCTGGTTCATCCGAGGGCCGTAGCCACAGGCTGCTGGAGGCCAAGTTAAAGTTTGGTCAAGCCTTTGTGCAGAAGTTTGGAAGGAGTATATCTGCCTAGAGTTTTCACCAGCACATTTTCCCTAACACATAAAGCTATTTCTTGATCATCTCAATCTAAGAGATGTTTGAGTTTCTACAATTATTGTATACCTGCAAACAAACTGCTGGTTCCAAACCCTGAGTTTAGGCTTTAAGGAAGTTTTGGAAAGGATTTTAGACGGTGGAGCTTGATCCCACTGCAGAAGATCTAGTAAAACGTTACGCCATCTTCATAATTAATTTCTAGTATTTGCAGTGTTGCCTTATGTTGCTTTTTGTCTCCAGAGAGAAAGATGGTGGAAGCCAGAACATTGTTGGATAATTTAATTTCTTTTTTCCTGAGGGACAACAGTAAATATAGTAACTTCATTAAAATAATTTTTATTTTCCTCCTCTTCCACAATATACTCTATTTTTGTGTGGTATTCGGTAATGTTTTATACCTTTCACTTGGAGGAATGGCAAACAGTAAAGTATTATAAATTTCTTAAAACATTTTGTAAGAACTTTATATAAATTCCATTCACTAAAAATGGAAGTTAGAATTTCATTGCAACCAAATGATGTTCCATTAAGTCCCTTAGTGAAGACAACCTTTGGAAGACTAGATTTAGTGTCTTCAATCAACCTGGGTTAGTATGATTGTTAGGATATTAAAAAATAAAATCTCTTGAATTTTCTGCTTTCGTACCAGATTTCCTGCCTTTCACTAACAAGTAAGCCTGAGCAGTTTATATGTGTCAAGACTACAATTCATTTTAGCTCCCATGGCCACATCACAGGAAGATTTGGAAACAGTTTCTTACAAAAAAAAAAAAAAAAATACAGCTTTCTGCCAGACTTGGTTTTTTGCAATGACTTTGAATATGTGCAATTACTAAACACTTTAAATCAGTTCACACGATGCTAGCAGTTACTTTTCTATACTGCTTCAAGGTGGTATGAGAATACTGGAATAGGAGTCTTGACTGTTAAGTTCTAATGCTAATTTCTTAACTAGCTGTATGACCCTAAGTCCCAAACTTCCTGGACTTGAGTTTTGTCATCTGTGGGGAGGGGAGTTGGACTAGCCCAACTGAGTGGTTCTCAAATCAGGGGTGCTTTTGCCCCACCCCCTCCTCAGAGGACATTTAACAGTGTTTGGAGCCTTTTTTTTTTCCCTTGGTTTTTGCCACTGGACAAGAAAGGGCTTGGTGATTACAGGTGCTACTGGCATCTACTTCGTATAGGCCAGAGATGCCGCAAACAACCTAAAATGCACAGGCCACCAACACAAACAACAAAGGATTATCCTACTGAAAACGTCAGTAGTGTCGAGGTTGAGGAAGTCTGCACTAACTAAACTGAGCTCCTTGACAGCTCTAAAATTGTGAACTGATTTTGCTGTCCCATACTGGTATTCCTTCCATGGCCTGGCTGTGTACTAGAACAGCAATTCATAAAACATGAAACTTTGACCTCTAATGGCCATCAAATGACATTCAAAGACTAATGAAGTCTGTTGAGTTATGCTTGAGACCACTAGGATTTGAAAAACAAAATACAACTTGTTACCTAAAAATTACCTCTTGTCGCTTTGAGTAAATATCCTATTAACTTTTCAGTTAACTGCTACTTAACACATGGTAAATATTTGATATGCTGTTTAAAACACTAGTAGGAGTAGGACCCAAGGTATTTTTAGTTTAGATATTTATAAAAGCCTAACGTAATTGCCAATATAATAGTACATGAACAAGAAGAGAAAAAAAATTTGCTTAGTACTCGGCCAGTATCTTTTTTTTTTCTTAAAAGACTATATTAGGAGATTCCTCCAAAAGGTATCAAAGAATTGGCATGCTTCCAGTTATTAAAATTCCACTCTCACTTTCAAGATCCTGATACTATTAAAACTGCAGATCCATTTTCACCTATAGCTGTAACACTCTTATAAGGAGCTCCTCTGTATTGGGCTTGATAATAAACAAAGGTCAGTAAGGATTAAAAATTAGCAATCAGGGAATATATAGACGGTGTAAGATTATAAATAGGAAATTGAGAAATTAAACTCAATCACAAAAACCCAAAGAAATACCACATGACCAGACTTATATGAAAAGAAATATGCATTGCATTTATGGTCAAGGGGAAGATTTTCCAGGACACTTTGTAATTCATTCAGTCAAGTTTCTCAGATATTTTTGATAGTTAAAAATGTTCTCTTGAGGGGCTTCCCTGGTGGCGCAGTGGTTGAGAGTCCGCCTGCCGATGCAGGGGACACGGGTTCATGCCCCGGTCCGGGAGGATCCCACGTGCCGGCGAGCGGCTGGGCCCGTGAGCCATGGCCGCTGGGCCTGCGCGTCCGGAGCCTGTGCTCCGCAGCGAGAGAGGCCACACAGTGAGGGGCCCGCGTACCACAAAAAAAAAAAAAAAAAATGTTCTACTGAGTAATAATATTCCTAAGAAATCAGTAAAAACAAAACCACAGCAAACAGTTCTTGCTTATCTGCTTTTTAGGAAAAAAAATGAGACTCATTTTAAGAATGAAGAACATTTCTGAATTCTTATTGAATCATAAATCCATTTACATAGCAATTGCCAAAAATGTTCCTTTGTTTTCTTGACAGTAAGCAGAGATTCACGTCAACTGACAGAAAATCTAGCTAACAGCCCTTCTTACAGTTATTCAGAAAACAGTTAGAGCTCCTACTATGGACCAGGTACTGTGTGTTAGGACAAGAGCATTCACAGACCCATTCACGTTTACTGATCTTTTAGGAGGACTGGCATGTATTTGGTGGCATTCTGACATAGGATGTCTGCCATGGGTCCAAGTAAAACTAATTTCACAAGCAAGAGCCTTGAGCTAGCTAGCCATAGCTTACATATAATTATTGATGTTCAAAGGTTTAGTTTAAGTTAAGACATATTTTATGTTAAGCATGTAACTAGTGCCTGTAATTAATGATTTTGTTAATTTCTTTGTATTTTGTCATTGGAAATATGCCATAGTAAATCCTCAGTTACTTTTATGGTTGTAGTATTAGTGTAAAATAGCTAGAGCTTGGCAAACTCGTAGGTCACATACTAATCTCATTTCCTGAAAAGGCAAGGTTAATAACTAACACAGTTAAGAATATTCATGATGCTAACAGGTACACGCTGCATCTCTCAAAACTTCTTAAATGGGATTTGACCCTCAAAGTCAAAACAAAAAGAAATAAAACAGCATACTTTGGTTAATGGTTCCTTTGGGGTTTTTTTTGTTTTTGGCCGCACCACTCGACATGCAGAATCTTATTAGTTCCCCAACCAGGGATCGAACCTGTGCCCCCTGCAGTGGAAGCGCAGAGTCCTAACCACTGGACCACCAGGGAGGTCCCAGCATACTTTGGTTAAGATAACAGAATCAGTTACCTAGTCTCCTAAAACTTAGTGCTGTGTTCTACTTAGTCTTTCCTAAGATTATAATGGTATTAAAGGATTGCAAATCTCAAGAGCCAGGAACAAGGCAAGGATATCCATCCTTACCACTTCTTTTCAGTATTGTACTAGCGGCCCTAACCAGTATAGTCAGACAAGAAAAAGAAAAACGTTTACAGATAGGAGAGGAAGAAATCACACTGTCTTTATCTGCAGGTGCTATGATCATCTATGTAGAAAACCCCAAGGAATTTTGGGAAATGCTACTAGAATAAGAAGTGAGTTTATCATAAAGGACACGAAATACAAGGTCAATATACAAATCCAATAGTATTTCTAAATGTTAGCAACAAGCAATTAGACATTGAGATTTTTTAAAAAATACTATTTACTATTGCATCAAAAACCAAAATACTTTTGGTTAACTTTAACAAAGTACAGTGAATGCTACATAACATTGCTGAGAGAAAGAAGATGCAAATAGTGGGGAAAATTGTCTTTTAATGCTTCTTAGTGAACTAAGTTTAAAAGTATAGGACCATGCCATTAATTTGGTATATTTATTAAAGAGGAAGAATTTATTAAAGGGAACCTAATTACACCTAAAACTCAGCAAATTAACATTCCTAATTTTGCTCAAACATTTTTTTCTTAAGTGATTAAAGATATTTAATAAATATTTTTAAAACCTTTATGCTGTACTATGTTTTAATACCATGTCACAACACAAATCAAGTAATGTGCTGTGGGCGTGAAAAATTTTAGTAAATTTTTCACTCAAATTGAGTTGATTTGCTCGTTCAACCTATTAAACCTATTGAGGCATATTAAAAACGTTTCATACAATGCAAAAGTTAAATTCAGGTTTTGCTATTTCTAAAAGGGTGGTTGGAATGTAACAAATTCTCTCTGACAGGTCTAGAATTAGGAAAAGTGGAGTGGTTCTTAGTATTTTATTAAGATATGAAGCATTTTTTAGACAGTTTTGAATTACGAGTAATTCATACTCTTCATGTGTTTCATATTTAACTCAGTAGTTCACGTGCAGTGTTTTTATTACTTTAGCTTTTGCAATGGCTTTAGCTACTAATATTGAAATAAAAAAGACCAAACCTTGTACAGCAATTGAATAACAACGTGCATAGTTTCATTTCTCCAAAATAAAAGATTCCATTTTCTTTCTCTTTCCACTATGATATCTTTCCTGGAAGTAAATGGCATTGTGAGTGTTGGTCTATAACTAGGCTTGTGGTGTACAAATAGGAATGTCAAGTTTTCAGAATTTTGCTAGATTTTTTCCAAAAATTTTAGAAGGTACAACTGAAAAAATACTCCAGGTTAGTTTCAGAAGAGACAAACTATTTCTTGCTTGAGACCTAATACCAGCTTGTAAATAGCCTGCGTATTTCTGCTTGACACTCCATATTCTTTTAGACATTGTATGTAGCAGACATTAACACAGGACGTAAACTGAAATCTTTATAAAGAGTTGGTTTAAAATCAGAGCAATCAGAAAAGATAGTAAGGATCAAGTTGAACTATCAGCTTTCATTAAAAAAAAAAAAACCAAAAAAACAAAGTCCCTCTGAAACATGAGTTAGCTTGAAATACAAAGAATAGATAGGTACTCCTGTCAGGCACTCCTGACCTGTTTACCCATAACCTTTTCTACTTTCTGTAGTTACTAGAATAATTGGTTGGAAAAACATTTCATTCTATCAGTTAAGTAGATGAAATCCTGAATAGCAATAAAAACAGCGCAGCTGTACAGCACTCACTATGTGCCATGCACTCTTCTAAGCACTTTACATTTACTGATTTCCTTAAGACACACAGCAACTCTGAGGTGTGTGTTACATCCTGTGTTAGAGGTTGAGAAACTTGACCAAGGTCATATAACTAACAAATGCCAGAACTGACTCCAGAGTCCCTATGTCTGGCTCCTAGAAGCAGTGAGATAATTAACATAGTATGACAACCAGTAGTTCTGCATAGGTGACTCGAGCTTTGTTAGGTGGGTGATCTTTCTAGAAACAAAGCCAACACTTAAAACTCCAGTTTAACAAATTAAGGTAGAATTTTTTTTTCAAAACATTCATTATAGATCTTTAAGGTCCTCTCGTACACTTTACTGAGGTATACTTACAATAAACGACACTTATTTAAAGTGTACAGTTCAATGAGTTTTTGACAGAGTTTTGACATTTTAAACAAAATGCCGAATGTTTCCACCAACCCCAGCAGTTTCCTCCTGCCCCTTTACAGTCCATCCCTCCCTCCACCCCTGTCCCTGGCAACCACTAATCTGCTTTCTATCACTATAGATTAGTTTGCATTTCTAGAACTTTTTATAAGTAGACTCATAGTAGGTACTCTTTTGTGTCTTACTCAACATGATGATTTTGTGATTCATCCATGTTGTATGTCTTGCTATTTCGTTCATTTTTACAGCTGAATAATTCTGTTGTATGGATATACCACATTTTGTTTACCCATTCCCTTGTTGATAGACATTAGGGTTGTTTCAGTTTGGGGCTATTACAGATAAAGCTGCTGTGAATATTCATGTACAGGTCTTTGCATGGACATATGTTTTCAGTTCTCTTGGGCAAATACATATGAATGAAATGACCGGATCACATAGTAGGTATTTAACTTTTAAAGAAATTGTCAGATTGTAAAGTTGTACCATTTTAAATTCTAACTAGTAGTGTATGGGAGTTCCAGTTGTTCAGCGTCCTTACCAACACTTGGTATTTTCAGTCCTTTTAATTTAGTCCTGATGATGATGGTGTAGTATTATCTTCTGGTTTTAATTCGCATTTACTTGGCTGTTTATATATTTTTTCTGAAATGTCTGTTCAAATTGTTTGCCCATTTTAACTGAGTTTGTCTTATTATTGAGTCATAGAGTTCTTTATTTATTCTAGATGTAAGTCCTTTGTCTGATGTATGAAATAAGAATGCGTTCCACCATTTTGTGGCTAACTTTTCATTTTTTTTTAATGGAGAGCTGTGTAAAGCCCTGGAGATCAGAAAATATTTCAGGTTTTGTAAAAGCGGGGAAGTGGATTCCAGACGTGGAGAAATTTTACATCATTTCGAAAGGCAGCCAAGCATATCAGTTAATAACAGATTCTGGAGCCAGACTGCTCCTGTCATTTATTAACTGCAATCACAGACATGTTCCTCAACTTTTCTATGCCTCAGTTTCCTCATCTATTAACTATGAATCATAACAGTACTTAGCCCATAGGCTTCTTAGGAGGATAAAATTAGTTACTATTCTTAAGTGCTGAAATAGTACCTGGTACATGGTAAGGGCAATGCTGGGTAAGTGTTACAGAACAAATTATTAATAGGTGACTTGTAAATGTAATACTTTGAAGTGACCATAAAAGGCAGTTTCAGGTTTACTAAAAGTACAAGTGATGCCATGCCTTATTTTCTTTTGTGAACCATCTGGTAGATCAGAGGAATGTGTGGGATCATATTCTTCAGTGAGGACACTCAGTTTTCCGTGAGATTTTGGGGTATCCAGCAGTGTGCCAGGAGGTACTTGAAGTTTAAATGGCACATTTTATTTAAAGATTAAGTTAAAACTTTTACATAAAATGGATGTTTTAAGACTAGAATTCAAGAAGTTCATGAGTTTTTAAGGTTAATCATGAAACTTGAAATACATCTTTCTGTGATTGATCTCTAGGCTGTATACTCCCTAGACCTCCAGGCAATAAGAGTTCACTTGTCTGACTGTATAGAATGCTTTGGTCAAAATGATTGAGATTGAGAACGATTGCTGTAGAAAGAATAGTTACAATTTAGGAAGACATGTCATGTATTTTTCAAATATTAATAAAATGGAAAAATAAGACATTTATGTAGTACAAATGGATTTGAATAATCAGACTCATAAGAAGGAAGATGGTGGGGAGCGCGGTGGAGAAGCATAGAGTGTTCACATAAAGATGCTGAATTTAATTTTGGAATAAACTCAGATTCTATGAAATTCTTAATGTCTTTCTTATTGGGAATGAATAGATCAATCCTAGATGAAGGAAAGAGGTGAATTCTTTGTGGCATGCCATAGGTATTATCTTACTGTCTTCCTACTTAAAGTTTTCACCAGTAACATGGATGAACACATAGACTGAATGCATATAAAAACTATGTGTGGGAAAAGTAGCAAATGTCAAGATTAAAACAATTTGAATTTTAAAGATCGTCAGAGGTTTAGGTGGCCTAAACCCATTACAAGATGAAGTGTAAAGTCCTGCATTTAGAGAAATTAGTCAATTACATTAAGTACCAGATGGGAGAAGACAGCCAATGTGGGGAGAGAGATGCTACCTCTGGGATTTTAGCGATTACAGAGGTCAGTAGAAGTCAGTAACATGTCTGCTGTAAGACACGAAGTACTAAGGCTGGATGCCCCAGCTCATTTCCATAAAGTCCAGAGTTCTACTGGTGCCCTAATAACTTCTCCTTCAGAATGGTATTTTCTGGACTAAAAAATGTATTACCATAGTAAATATCAGAGGCTTACTAGATGTTTTTATACTAAAATTGTCATTCTAATAAGCAAAAAGCCAGTACGTTAGCCTTGCAAGCACTTAGGAAATTAAGGTTTGAGATGGTATATGAAATGATATTCAGTTGAAGATTCAAAATATTACCCTAAATGTCTTACCTCCCTTTATTTTATTCATAGATACCACGTTGAATGAGCAAAGACTGAACTTTTTACAGATACCTTTTGTAAAAGGCTTGTAAGGAATAGTGCCATAATTTGAATTGCAGTGGATTTCACATTATGAGGTAGGTTGAAAATAAAGGGCTTCTAAATTGTTAGTATTTTTTATACTGAAGCTGGTACTTTGACTTGAAAGCAAGCAAAACTCTTAAAAGTGTTAATTCAGATCAGATATATTAAAACTCATGAGTGCTATCTTCAAATTCAGAGGTGTAAACTTTGGATCGCTTTCTCTAAAATAAACAATATTATTTATTTTTCAAGGGTAAAATACATACTCAAAAAGTTAGGTTTACTTTCAGATATACAGGGAGCAAAATAAGAAATTGAAGATGCATTTTATGCATTTTCAGATGATTGATCTATGTTGATGTAATTCTAAACTTTGAATTATTTAATTGTTATAACAAGATTGTGTTTGGTTTCAGGTAAATGGGAGTGGAGTATTGTACAAAAAATAGATTTTTAAATCTCTGCATCATGGTTTTTAGCTCAGTTGTTGCACCGTGTCACTATTTGGGGAAAGTTCATGCTAAGAAACTGAAGCAATTAATGGGTGAATATGATCAAATTTCTCCACCAAGTTCTCAACCTGATAAGGGTAAGGTTCCATTCACCTCTTCATTGATCTCTGCACCATCTGTGATCTTTTGGGATTGGATTCTTTCACTCTGCATGTCTTCAAGGTTCATCCACGTTGTACTATTTATTAGTATTTCATTCCTTTTTATTGCTGAATAATATTCCATTGTGTGAATTGCCACATTTTATTTATCCATTCATCAGTTGATGATCACTGAGTTATTTCTGCCTTTAGCTGTTAGGAATAGTGCTGCTGTGTACATTTTTGTACAGCTTTTTGTGTGGACATAGATTTTCAGTCCTCTTGCGTTGAAACCTAAGAGTGAAATTGCTGGGGTTACGTGGTAACTCTATGTTTGACACTTTGAGGAACTGCCAAACTGTTTTCCAAAGTAGCTGCACATTTTATATTCGCACCAAGAATGAATGAAGTGGGACTTCCCTGGTGGTGCAGTGGTTAAGACTCCGTGCTCCCAGTGCAGGGGGCCTGGGTTTGATCCCTGGTCAGGGAACTAGATCCCACATGCATGACGCAACTAAGGAGCCAGGCGAGCTGCAACTAAGGGGCTCGCAAGCCGCAACTAATACCCGGCGCAACCAAATAAATTAAATTAAAAAAAAAAAAAGAATGAATGAAGTTTCCAGTTTTTCCTCCTTTTTGTCAACACTTATTATTATGTCTTTTTTTTGTCTTTTTTTATACAGCAGGTTCTTATGAGTTATCCATTTTATACATATTAGTGTATACATGTCAATCCCAATCTCCCAGTTCATCACACCACCACCCCACCACCACTTTCCCCCCCTTGGTGTCCATACGTTTGTTCTCTACATCTGTGTTTCTATTTCTGCCCTGAAAACAGGTTCATCTGTACCATTTTTCTAGGTTCCACATATATGCGTTAATATGTGATATTTGTTTTTCTCTTTCTGACTTACTTCACTCTGTATGACAGTCTCTAGATCCATCCATGTCTCTGCAAATGACCCAATTTAGTTCCTTTTTATGGCTGAGTAGTACTCCATTGTATATATATACCACATCTTCTTTATCCATTCGTCTGTCGATGGGCATTTAGGTTGCTTCCATGACGTGGCTATTGTAAATAGTGCTGCAGTGAACATTGGGGTGCATGTGTCTTTTTGAATTACAGTTTTCTGTGGGTATATGCCCAGTAGTGGGATTGTTGGGTCATATGGTAATTCTATTTTTAGTTTGTTTTTTTTTTTGCGGTACGCGGACCTCTCACTGTTGTGGCCTCTCCCATTGCGGAGCGACAGGCTCCGTATGCACAGGCTCAGCGTCCATGGCTCACGGGCCTAGCCGCTCCACAGCATGTGGGATCTTCCCAGACCAGGGCACGAACCTGTATCCCCTGCATCGGCAGGTGGACTCTCAACCACTGCGCCACCAGGGAAGCCCTATTTTTAGTTTTTTAAGGAACCTCCATACTGTTCTCCATAGTGGCTGTATCAATTTGCATTCCCACCAATAGTGCAAGAGGGTTCCCTTTTCTCCACACCCTCTCCAACATTTGTTGTTTGTAGATGTTCTTATGATGCCCATTCTAACTGGTGTGAGGTGATACCTCATTGTGGTTTTGATTTGCATTTCTCTAATAATTAGTGATGTTGAGCATCCTTTCATGTGTTTGTTGGCCATCTGTATGTCTTCTTTGGAGAAATGTCTATTTAGGTCTTCTGCCCATTTTTGGATTGGGTTGTTTGTTTGTTTTTTAATATTGAGCTGTTTATATATTTTGGAGATTAATCCTTTGTCCGTTGATTCGTTGGCAAATATTTTCTCCCATTCTGAGGGTTGTCTTTTCATCTTGTTTGTAGTTTCCTTTGCTTTGCAAAAGCTTTTAAGTTTCATTAGGTCCCATTTGTTTATTTTTGTTTTTATTTCCATTACTCTAGGAGGTGGATCAAAAAAGATCCTGCTGTGATTTATGTCAAAGAGTGTTCTTCCTATGTTTTCCTATAAGAGTTTTATAGTGTCTGGTCTTACATTTAGGTCTCTAATCCATTTTTAGTTTATTTTTATTTATGGTGTTAGGGAGTGTTCTAATCTCATTCTTTTACATGTAACTAGCTGTCCAGTTTTCCCAGCATCACTTATTGAAGAGACTGTCTTTTCTCCATTGTATATCCTTGCCTCCTTTGTCATAGATTAGTTGACCATAGGTGCGTGGGTTTATCTCTGGGCTTTCTATCTTGTTCCATTGATCTATATTTCTGTTTTTGTGACAGTACCATATTGTCTTGATTACTGTAGCTTTGTAGTATAGTCTGAAGTCAGGGAGTCTGATTCTTCCAGCTCCATTTTTTTCCCTCAAGACTGCTTTAGCTATTCAGGATCTTTTGTGTCTCCATACAAATTTTAAGATTTTTTGTTCTAGTTATGTAAAAAGTGCCTTTGGTAATTTGATAGGGATTGCATTGAACCTGTAGATTGCTTTGGGAGTATAGTCATTTTCACAATATTGATTCTTCCCATCCAAGAACATGGTATATCTCTCCATCTGTTGGTATCGTCTTTAATTTCTTTCATCAGTGTCTTATACTTTTCTGCATACAGGCCTTTTGTCTACCTAGGAAGGTTTATTCCTAGGTATTTTATTCTTTTTGTTTCAGTGGTAAATGGGAGTGTTTCCTTAATTTCTCTTTCTGATCTTTCGTTGTTAGTGTATAGGAATGCAAGAGATTTCTGTGCATTAATTTTGTATCCTGCAACTTTACCAAATTCATTGATTAGCTCTAGTAGTTTTCTGGTGGCATCTTTAGGATGCTCTATGTGTAGTGTCATGTCATCTGCAGGCAGTGACAGTTTTACTTCTTCTTTTGCAATTTGTATTCCTTTTATTTCTTTTTCTTCTCTGATTGCCATGGCTAGGACCTGCAAAGCTATATTGAATAATAGTGGCGAGAGTGGACATCCTTGTCTTGTTTCTGATCTTAGAGGAAATGCTTTTAGTTTTTCACCATTGAGAATGATGTTGCTGTGGGTTTGTCATATATGGCCTGTATTATGTTGAGGTAGGTTCCCTCTATGCCCACTCTCTGGAGAGTTTTTGTCATAAATGGGTGTTGAATTTTGTCAAAAGCTTTTTCTGATCTATTGAGATGATCGTATGGTTTTTCTTCTTCAATTTGTTAATATGGTGTATCACATGGATTGATTTGCATATATTGAAGAATCCTTGCATCCCTGGGATAAATCCCACTTGATCACGGTGTATGATCCTTTTAATGTGTTGTTGGATTCCATTTGCTAGTATTTTGTTGAGGATTTTTGCATCTATATTCATCAGTGATATTAGTCTGTAATTTTCTTTTTTTGTAGTATCTTTGTCTGGTTTTGGTATCAGGGTGATGGTAGCCTTATAGAATGAATTTGGGAGTTTTCCTTCCTCTACAGTTTCACCTGTGAAGCCATCTGGTCCTGGACTTTTGTTTGTTGGAAGATTTTTAATCACAGGTTCAATTTCATTACTTGTGATTGGTCTGTTCATATTTTCTATTTCTTCCTGGTCAGTTTTAGAAGGTTATACCTATGTGTCTATACCTTTCCAAGGATGTGTCTATTTCTTCCAGGTTGTCCGTTTTATTGGCATAGAGTTGCTTGTAGTAGTCTCTTAGGATGCTTTGTATTTCTGCAGTGTTTGTTGTAACTTCTCCTTTTTCATTTCTAATTTCATTGATTTGAGTCCTCTCCCTCTTTTTCTTGATGAGTCTGGCTAATGGTTTATCATTTTGTTTATCTTCTCAAAGAACCACCTTTTAGTTTTATTGATCTTTGCTATTGTTTTCTTTGTTTCTATTTCATTTATTTCTGCTCTGATCTTTATGATTTCTTTCCTTCTACTAACTTCGGTTTTTGTTTGTTCTTCTTTCTCTAGTTCCTTTAGGTGTAAGTTTAGATTGTTTGTTTGAGATTTTTATTGTTTCTTGAGGTAAGCTTATATTGCTATAAACTTCCCTCTTAGAACTGCTTTTGCTGCATCCCATAGGTTTTGGATCGTCATGTTTTCATTGTCATTTGTCTCTAGGTATTTTTTGATTTCTTCTTTGATTTCTTCAGTGATCTCTTGGTTATTTAGTAACGTATTGTTTAGCCTCCATGTGTTTGTTTTTTTACATTTTTTCCCCTGTAATTGATTTCTAATCTCATAGCGTTGTGGTCAGAAAAGATGCTTGATATGATTTCAATTTTCTTAAATTTACTGAGGCTTGATTTGTGACCCAAGATGTGATCTATCTTAGAGAATGATCTATGAGCACTTGAGAAGAAAGTGTAATCTGCTGTTTTTGGATGGAATGTCCTATAAATATCAGTTAAATCTATCTGGTCTATTGTGTTATTTAAAGCTTGTGTTTCCTTATGAATTTTCTGTTTGGATGATCTGTCCATTGATGTAAGTGAGGGGTTAAAGTCCCCCATTATTATTGTGTTACTGTCAATTTCCTCTTTTATAGCTGTTAGTGGTTGCCTTATGTATTGAGGTGCTCCTATGTTGGGTCTATATATATTTATAATTGTTATATCTTCTTCTTGGATTGATGCCTTGATCATTATGTAGTGTCCTTCCTTGTGTCTTGTAACATTCTTTATTTTAAAGTCTCTTTTATATGACATGAGTATTGCTACTCCAGCTTTCTTTTGATTTCCATTTGCATGGAATATCTTTTTCCATCCCCTCACTTTCAGTCTGTATGTGTCCCTAGGTCTGAAGTGGGTCTTTTGTAGACAGCATATATATGGGTCTTGTTTTTGTATCCATTCAGCCAGTCTGTGTCTTTTCGTTGGAGTATTTAATCCATTCACATTTAAGGTAATTATTGATATGTATGTTCCTATTACCGTTTTCTTAATTGTTTTGGGTTTGTTTTTGTAGGTCATTTTCTTCTCTTGTGTTTCCCACTTAGAGAAGTTCCTTTAGCATTTGTTGTAAGCTGGTTTGGTGGTGCTGAATTCTCTTAGCTTTTGCTTGTCTGTAAAGCTTTTGATTTCTCCATCAAATCTGAGTGAGATCCTTGCCAGGTAGAGTAATCTTGGTTGTAGGTTCTTCCCTTTCATCACTTTAAGTATATCTTGCCACTTCCTTCTGGCTTGTAGAGTTTCTGCTGAGAAATCAGCTGTTAACCTTATGGGAGTTCCCTTGTATGTTATTTGTCATTTTTCCCTTGTTGCTTTCAATAATTTTTCTTTGTCTTTAATTTTTGCCAATTTGATTACTATGTGTCTCAGCGTGTTTCTCCTTGGGTTTATCCTGCCTGGGACTCTCTGTGCTTCCTGGACTTGGGTGGCTGTTTCCTTTCCCATGTTAGGGAAGTTTTTGACTATAATCTCTTCAAATATTTTCTTGGGTCCTTTCTCTCTCTCTTCTCCTTCTGGGACCCCTATAATGCGAATGTTGGTGAGTTTAATGTTGTCCCAGAGGTCCCTTAGGCTGTCTTCATTTCTTTGCATTCTTTTTTCTTTATTCTATTCCGTGGCAGTGAATTCCACCATTCTGTCTTCCAGGTAGGTCACTTATCCGTTCTTCTGCCTCAGTTATTCTGCTATTGATTCCTTCTAGTGTATTTTTCATTTCAGTTATTGTATTGTTCATCTCTGTTTGTTTGTTCTTTAATTCTTCTAGGTGTTTGTTCTTTAATTCTTCTAGGTCTTTGTTAAACATTTCTTGCATCTTCTCAATCTTTGCCTCCATTCTTTTTCCAAGATCCTGGATCATCTTCACTATCATTATTCTGAATTCTTTTTCTGGAAGGTTGCCTATCTCCACTTCATTTAGTTGTTTTTCTGGGGTTTTACCTTGTTCCTTCATCTGGTACAATGTCCTCTGTCTTTTCATTTTGTCTATCTTTCTGTGAATGTAATTTTCCTTCCGCAGGCTGCAGAATCATAGTTTTTCTTGCTTCTGCTGTCTGCCCTCTGGTGGATGAGGCTATAAGCTTATAGGATAGATGATTGCTACAGGGGCTCTTCCTTGATCTGTGTCTCAACAAGTGGCACCTCTCTGTCTTTTTGATTATAGCCAGCCTAGCGGCTATGAGGTGAAATCTTTTTATTATAAAACATATTTAAACATATAAGGAGAGAAAGCAGTATTATGAACGCTCATGTACCCACCATCCAGTTTTAACAATTATCAACATCTTTTTAATCTTATTAGTGACTTTTAACAGTTTTATTGAGGTATAGTTGACATACAGTAAACTGTATGTATTCCAGGTATACAATTTGATAGGTCTTGAGAGGTGTATATACCTATGAAATGATCACCACAATTAAGATAGTAAACATATCCATACCCACAAAAGTGCCATTTACAATCACTCCCTCCTACTTTTTCCTGCCTCATCCCCAAGCAACCACTGTGTTACTACAGGTTAGTTTCCATTTTCAAGAGCTTTATATATACGGAATAATATAGTATGTACTCTTTTGTCAGGCTTCTTTCATTCAGCATGATGATTTTGAGATTCATCTGTTTCAAGTGTATCAATAACCTATTCCTTTTTATCATTGATTCCATTCTATAGAGATACCACTATTTGATTTATGCATTCACCTGTTGATCAATATTTGGGTTTTTTTTTTTTTTCCTTTCCAGGGCTATTACAAATAACACTGCTATGAACATTCATGTATAAGTCTTTATGTGGACATATACTTCCTTTTCTTTTGGATAAATATCTAGGAGTGGAATAACTGGATCGTATGTGAGGTGTATGTTTAACTTCCTCAGAAACTACCAGACTGTCTTCCAAGTAGTTGTATCATTTTACATCCCTACCAGCAATGTATGAGAATTCCAGTTGTTGCACATCCTCACCAGTCTCTTTAATTTCAGTCTTTCTAGTGAGTGTGAAGTAGTACCTTTTTGTGCTTTTAATTGACATTTACTTGATGACGAATGACACTGAGCATCTTTCATTTGTTTATTGTCCATTTGTATATATTCTTTTCTGAAGTGTCTGTTCAAATTTTTTTACCCATATTTAATCAATTATTTGTTACATTATTTTGCTCTAGTCAGAATTTTTATACTGTTTGAGTAGAATAAGGGCTGAATTTTCTGGCTCACCAAATTAGGCTTCATTTAGATTTTCTTTTTAATCTCAAATTGCCAGTAAAGCTAGCTGATCACTAGTGACTCTAGATTTTGCTCTCAGACTTGTTCTGTTAATGGACAGAAATGTGTGATTCTACATGGGTTACGCTGCCTCCTAATTTTTGGAAATAAAGTACAACACAAAAATATCTAGCGCATTATCATCTCATAGTGAGTACCTTTTCTGCTAGATTTGTAACGCAGGATTTGAGGTGGGGGGAGAGAAAGAGAAATAGTAGTTGTACTGCCCCCACCTGCCAAAAGAAATTTAAACAAGCAAACAAAGACTAGCATTATCTGATTTAAATTTCTTTTGAAACTTTTCTCTACATATAAATCCTAGCCCCTCTCAGCTGTCACCTCCATTTCCTTCCTTACCCCTCCCACCAGTGCTTTAATAGAGAACAAACCAGAAGGCATTCTAGAATGCTTTTTTCACCAATCAGAAGTAATGGAATGAAATCCAAGACCCTGTTCGGAAGATACGGAACTCTTGTCCCTCGTCTTTCCTCATGCCCTGTACCTACGATTAGTTTTGTCTCATAGCTGAATTTCTAATTTCCAGCATTCCCAAACCATTTTACAAACATCCTTTTATTATTAAGTCTTAAAATACTCTAGTCAGGTGAGTATATGTGTTCATTTTATTTTGTGTGAGTAAACAGAAGATTTTTAAAGATCAAATTACTTCTCTATGGTTTATTTCTTTTCTTAGACAACAGTATACAAAAAATTGACTATTCTGAACTTTAGAAATTGTTTGAACATTCAGATCAGGACAGTCACCATGGATGTGTAAGTTGTTGTATCCCTAATTCCTTACGTTTTTAGCCCTACAAAAGAATTCTATATGTCAGCTCCTTTCTACCCTCTTCATCCCACTTCTGAGAAAGATAAAATTATTTGTGAGTGGCCTAGGCAGTATTTGACCTTTCTGATGCTCCTTTTTGGCATTTAATGTCATGATGTTTAACTTTCATGCCAAAGTAGTTTTAATTTGTTTGGGCTTCTTTATTTTGTTTTTTGAGACTCTTTTCAAGAGTAAAGGAAATATTCAGCATAAAATAATATAGTAAGAAGAATTTTCTCCCATCTTCTCTACAGAGAATCCCTTGTCAACCTAATGAATCGTTCAAAGAAGACATCTGACTCTTTTCAAGATGAACTTGAAGATTATATCAAAGTGCAGAAAGCCAGAGGCTTAGAGCCAAAGACTTGTTTCAGAAAGATGAGAGAGGATTATTTGGAAACCTGTGGATACAAAGAAGAGGTTGATTCTAGACCCAGGTGTAGAATGTTTGATCAAAGACTCCCTTATGAACCCATCCAGACCTACCGAAGACCATGCAATATCTCACAAGCAGTGGAGAAGCAGTTACCTCTGTGGCTACCAGCTCATGACAGCAGGCTGAGACTAGACTCCCTGAGCAACTGTCAATTCACCAGGGACTGTTTCTCAGGAAAACCAGTAGCCCTGAACTTTAGTCAACAAGAGTATAACTGTAGCTCATACAGTGTAGCATCTGGAGTTTACAGGCACCTCTCCTTACAAAACAGTACCAGTGCCCATCAAGATAGTTATAAACAGATACATCAGAAGAGAAAAAGGCACCCAGAGGAAGGCCAGGAAAAGCCAGAAGAGGAGCGGCCCAAGCGTAAGAGGAAGAAAGCTTATGAGGAAATAGATTTAGACAAACACAAGAGCATCCAAAGAAACAAAACAGAGGCGGAAACAGTCAGAGTCAGTACAGAAAAGCCTAAGAACCAAAAGGAGAAAAAAAGCCGAGATGTAGCCTCTAAGAAAGAGAAACGTAAGCGTAGAAAAGAGAAAAAGGAACAAGGGAAAGAAAGGACAGAAGAGGAGATGCTTTGGGACCAGTCTATCCTTGGATTTTGAAGCTCTTGCATTGGTTCTCCTGAGGTTAAACTGAAAAAATAGTTGAGGAGCTTGGTTTTACGTTGTCCACGTTCATATCGCTCTTTTCATGTGAACAGGTACAGAGCCTAAGTGAACAGAAAACATTTAATGTACTTGCTCTCCAACATGGAAATTACTTTTCTTCTCTTCTAAAATCATTACTACATTTTTCTTATGCGTAATGTAATTTCCCTTAATGAGGGTGGCTCTGCTTTTATTCATCAAATTGCTATGATGGTGGAAGTATTTTTCCCTTGGGAGGTCATTTATTTTAAATTGGAGGATTAATAGGCTTTACAGAATCTATTTCTTGATTGGCTTTTAGTTTGGGGTGGGTGTTTTTATATATCTGTGAAGCAGTTTAGATTGATTTTTTTTTCCCTTCGCTAGATCTAACTTGCAGTATATTTTCTAGATTGGAAAGTGGAAAATGACATACATTATAATAAGCTTAAGTTACATACAGTTTTAAACGTTTCAAGAAGTCTTGATACAAAATCAGTTTATATTCTGGAAATGTTTATAATATAATAAAGTTCTAATTTCTACAATTTTTTTTGTTTTCTGATTTCTGCATTTTTGAGCACACAGTGATGTGTTCCTATTCAACAAAGATGTTCTTCTGGAAGAGCAATAACTGAGCATATATAAACCCACTTTTTAGGGCAGAAATCTGAACGACCACAATTTTTCCAAATAGTTGAAATTGGGGAATTTATAAGAAAATGCCATTAGAGGGACTTCCCTGGCAGTCCCGTGGTTAAGAATCTGAGCTTCCACTGCAGGGGGACAGGTTCCAACCCTAGTCAGGGAACTAAGATCCCCCATGGTGTGTGATGTGGCAAAAAAAAAAAAAAAAAAGCCATTGGAATATTCTTTCCTGACCAGTGTTTTCATTCTGATAATCCACTTTTTTACGATAAGCAGATCAAGTCTTTGAGCACTGCTATTTTGTTGTAGAAAGAGTGGTGACTTGGGAATCTGAATCCCAGGATTCTAGACTCAACTATGCCATCAAGTTGTTATGTGACTTTGGGGAATTCACTTTATTTTCCTCATTATCAAATATACCTAGAAGAACTGGCCTCTAAAATGCTTTGGATAACAAGATGCTGTGATATGAAAACTCTCTTTGCATTCTACAATGTTGTGCTTACATGTTTATTGTAATATTAACTTTAAAATTACTTTGCTTAAATTATTTTTAATCATATATATTCCCTTCCCCTACTCAACTCTCTGCATGTAACCAGTCTCACCACCCTTGCTAGGCTGCTGCCTTACTCAGCTCTGACACCTCTCTGGGTCCCCACCTTGCCTAGCTTCCTACCTCAGTGGGTCCCAAATAGCAAAGAAGAAAGGAAGGAGGGCTCCCCCGGTGGCGCAGTGGTTAAGAATCCGCCTGCAAATGCAGGGGACATGGGTTCAAGCCCTGGTCCAGGAAGATCCCACATGCCACAGAGCAACTAAGCCCGTGCACCGCAACTACTGAGCCTGCACTCTAGAGCCCATGAGCCACAACTACTGAGCCCGCATGCCACAACTACTGAGACTGCGTGCCACAACTACTGAAGCCTGCGCGCCTAGAGCCCATGCTCTGCAACAAGAGAAGCCACCACAATGAGAAGCCCGCGCACTGCAACGAAGAGTAGCCCCTGCTCACCACAACTAGAGAAAACCCGCACGCGGCAACAAAGACCCAACGCAGCCAATAAATAAATAAAAATAAATAAATAAAATACATTAAAAAAAAAAAGAAGGAAGGGGAGGAGGGAGAGAGGGTAGGTGACCCATTTTATTTTACACTAATGACCACAAACCTCCAACCCATCAGGTTTCCCTAGTAAATTTCCCATCCTCAGAGATGTCTTATATTTTCCCCTCTCTCCTCAAACCTTCCCCTCCCTGGTACCTGCCATACAGGGCCCCCTTTCTCTCAGCTGATGACCTCACCTCACACTCCAATAAAAAAAACAAAAGCCTTCAGAGGGGGACTTATTCATTGTCCTACCACTGGATCTATAAACTTCCCTCAAGTATTCTGTTCTCTGTCTTCTCTACAATAATAGTGTCCCTGCTCTTAATAAAGACAAATCCCTCCCCTCATGCACTGAATCCTACACCCTTTTACCTTTTCAAGGACTTCATCTCTCTCCTGCACCTTGAATCTCTCCTCTACTGGATTATTCCTTTATATGCAAACAAGCTTCTGTTTCCCCTCTTCAAAAAACAAAGCAAACAAACAGAAAAACAAAACTCCCTTGACACCCTACATCCTCTTTCAGCTATCTCCTTTCTCTTTTACATCAAACTTGTCTACAACAGCTGTCTATACTGACACCTCTCATTCTCACCTCCACCTATTCTAGTTTCTGTTCCTACCATTCCTCCGAGGCTGCTCTTATCAAAGTCTCCAATGACTTCCATGTTCTCAAATCCAATGGATATTTTTTATTTGTATTCAATTCAGCCTCTCAGCAGCTTCCATTTGGTCAATCAGTCCCTCTTCCTTGAAACATTCCTCTCTCAGCTTGCATAGCACCACATTCTCCTGATTTTTTCCTACCTCCATAGCTGCTGCTCCTTATGGGCTCATTTACTGGTTCCTCTTCCACCCACCTCTAAATGCATCATGTATATTGCATCAGGAGCCAATCCCAGACCACCACTCTTTCTAATTGCACATCCTAAGTGATCTCATCCAGGCTCATGGCTTTAAATTCACCTGTATGTTGATTTGTGGACTGAATGTTTGTGTCATCCCCCAAATTCATATGTTGACATCTAATCCCCAATGTAATGGTATATGGAGCAGGTACCTCCCTACCTTTGGGAGGTAATTAGGTCATGAGGGTGGAGCCCTCACGAATGGGCTTAGTGCCCTGATAAGAAGAGGTCAGAGAGCTAGCTGAGCCACCCAGTCTATGGTAACGTGTTACAGCAGCCCAAACTAAGACAGTTGATGACCTCTAAATTTCTATTTCTAGACTAGATTTTCCCCCTGAGTTCTAGACTCATAACCAACTGCATTTGTTGTTATTTCCACCTAGAACACCAAAAGGGCACTTACATCCCTCGTCACCAGTCATTCTTCCCTCAGTCTTCCTCATCTCTGCAAATAACAGCACCATCTTGATTGTTCAAGCCAAAAATCACTAAAAGCACACTTGACTCTCTCCTACATCAGAGCCATCAGTGATTCCTCCTGGTTATATCACCAAATTATCTCTCCTATTGTCCAATTCTCCCCATCTTCATTGCCACCACCCTGACCCAAACCATCATTTATCTCTGGTATTATTTTGGTTTTATTTGTACCAAACAGGACTAATAGGTCTGAGAGAAGCTGAAAACTGGGAGAAGTCATCAGAGGCTCTGAGCTGGTGAGCGCAAAACCAGCAACAGGAGTACTGAGAGACCAAATAATATCATGGTCATCTAGCACTGAGGATTTCAAAACTATCCAGCAAATATTTCCTTCCAGAAAGACAAAGCCTTACCTGAAAAGAAAACTGCTAGGCTAAGAAACCTAATAGATCAGGGAAGTAACACCAGAGGTAAGGGAAAGAGAAGGTACCAATAGTAGGGAGAAGGTCCCAGATGAAGAACCCAGAAAATTCTGCGACAGCAAAATACATCTGAGGTGAGAATACCACCTTGCCAAGCAAGACCCGTAGGCCTATAGGAAATAGAGCAGAAAAACTTTTCTGAAGCAAACTTAGCTCTGAAAGGCAGAGAAGTAGCCATATTTTGAGCCCTTCACTGAAACAAGAGGGAGCCCTCAAGCCATGATGCTGGGAAAGGTACCCTAGGCCATTCCCTCTCCACAAAAATGTGTTCACAGTAGTCCAGGTCACCACATTTCATTTAAACTTTGGAAAGGTGGAGGAGAATATGATCTAGCCACACAAAGTGTTACAAAAGAAAATTGGACTAAAATACTTTGACAAGACACCAGAAAAATGCAAACACAAAGCAGATGAAAACTCTAATCTGACCCTTCAAACAAGGCTGCAAGACATCAAGAAAGCAATTAAAGCTTTAAGAAAAGCACATAAAGTGGAAAAAGAACTCTGAAATAAAATGGCCAGACAACTATGCAACTGAAAAAGACAACAATTAATTCCAAGAAAAATAAAATATAATGCAGTAAAGAAAAAGTAATTGTATTTTTTTAGTCAAAAATATTCATTGAGCATCAAATTTGAGCCAGACATGTTACTAAACAATGACCTTGACAGACACAGGAAAAAATTAGTAAAAGAAAAAAAAATCATTTCAGAAATAAAAGGAATACAAGAGAGTATAGACACCATAGAAAGAACAGGGAAATAAACGGTAAGAAAGAGAGTAATGAAGATAATCCAACAAAAGTAAATTTACACCTTGCAAGAAGGCGATAAAGATAAGAGATGAGCAAAGGAGATCCAAATATACCGGAGTCTCTAAAGAAGAAGAATCAATGAAGCAGCACAAACATTTAAAACTATTTGTTTATTAATGACAACAATATGTATACACATTTGCAAAACAGTTGACTGTTGACTTTGGGCAACGCATGGAGTGTTCTGAATTATCAGACCCCAAGACAGTTGAGCTTTCAACTCTGACAACTTTGGCTTTGAATTTCAGTTGGGCACTTACAAGCTGTGCGTGGTAGATTCGTTGTCGGGGAAAATGACAGCGATAATTTCCCCTCCCTGTAGCCACCCCTTGTTTCCCATCCAATAAGGCTGGGCTTGGCCATGTGACCTGCTTTTGGCCAATGGGAGAACAGCAAATAAGATGCGAGCTGGATTTAGAAAGTGCCTGTGCTTGCCCTCATGCTGCTTTCGGAGCTCAGCCACCTCGTACAAGCCGTACTGAATAATGAGAGACTTGTGGCTACGTCGGCACCACCCAGGTGCCATTGAACTCTTTTCCTCTTCACCAGATACAAGGCACCTTGGCCACCCAGCCCGCACTGAGCCAACCCAAACAACTCACAAAATTGTGAGAAATAAATGTTTGCTGTTTTAAATCATAAGTTTTGTGGCAGTTTATAATGCAGCAAAAACTATATACTGCATGACTTTAGGTGAGTTTCTTAATCTGAGTCTCAGTTTTTTCACCTGTGATGCAGAGATAAAACAATTACCCATGGAGGGCTCTTTTGAGGATTAAACGAGGAAATATATGTGAAGTTCCTGGCACAGCATAAACACTCAATAATAAAAAGAACCAACCTCTGCAGGCTGGAATGGTGGCCGTCCTCAGGCTGGGGTACACAGCTGTAGTGCTTTGTAAGCAGTCCTCAAATCTAGAATGCCAGAGGGAGCCTGGGGCAGCAGAGGCCAAGCTACCAGGTGCATGCCCCAGGCCACAGCACTAGTCATTGGGGTTGGGGGGGGAGTGCACTCTAGGCTATTCCCTGCCACTATCATCACCTGCCACCCCATTCCAGCGCCCCCCCCCCCACAGCGATGTATGCAGGGGCACTCAGTGACTTAGCTGGCTCCTCTGGGAACGTAAAGTATGGACCTCTGCGGACAAGAAACAAGCCAAAGGGCTTCCCTGGTGGAGCAGTGGTTAAGAATCCGCCTGCCAACCCAGGGTACACGGGTTTGATCCCTGGTCCGGGAAGATCCCACATGCCACGGAGCAACTAAGCCCGTGCGCCACAACTACTGAGCCTGCGCTCTAGAGCTCGTGAGCCACAACTACTGAAGCCCACGTGCCACAACTACTGAACCTGCGTGCCTAGAGCCCATGCGCTGCAACAAGAGAAGCCTGCACACTGCAAGGAAGAGTAGCACCCGCTCACCGCAACTAGAGAAAGGCCGCGTGCAGCAACGAAGACCCAAAGCAGCCAAAAATAATTAATTAATTATTAATTAAATAATTTTTTTTTTTAAAAAAAGAAAGAAACAAGCCAAAGAAAAGGACAACCCTCCCAGGCAGGATGGATGTCCAAATCAAAGAAATGTATCACAGGTTGCCTGAAGACCAGAGTCCCTGATAACAGTGGACACCGACTGGGCCCTGGGTCCTGGCAGATGTTGTACATCCTTGTGTACCTCATGCCCACGGCCACCACAAAGGGAACTGCCATTACTCCCACCATTTTACATGGAAGAAAGCTGAGGCTCAGAGAGATTAATTTGTCCAGGGTTACTCTGGAGCCCAGGCCCATCTCCTTCCAGGTCTGAGGTTTGAAACACCTCCCCTCAATCCTCACCCCCCATTTAGGGAGCTGGAGTCCAGGAGGAGCTGTGCTGGGTCGGGGTACCTGGCAGATAGGTGCTGCCTTCCCCAAGGGGCCAAGGGTGAGGAACTGGGTTTACCACAGACTTTGAAGGGAAGGAAGGAGTCGCTGGCCCCACGGTGTATGAGAGAATATGCAGAGGACGGTGGGCAGAGTCCTGGAGGGGCTTGGAAAGTTAGGTGTAACCTTGGTCTAATAGGAAAGGGAGTAACGGGCGGTTTCTAGGCAGAAAAGAAGGGCGTTGGACTGGATGGGCTAGAAGGTTCCCGTCCAAGCAGCAGGCTCCGCCTCAAGGGGACCTCATTTCCGCATCTGCAGCAGCCTGAACCTAGCAACTGTGAGCTCCCCCGCAAGCCTGGCTTCTCTCCCCTCCCAGGTCTCCCCTCCATTTCACTCCCCGCCCAAGGTCTCTGGCGAGTGAGAAACGGCCCCAAGCGGCGCCCTTCGGTGCAGCCCCGCAGCCTTGGTTTCGTCGCGCTGCTGCCTTCGCTCGCGTACCCAGGGCGCTGCGAGGCCACCTGGTCCTCCTCCATCACTAACTCATGTCAGCGACATCCGTGCGCACACTGTCTTCTGGTGAGTGCTGACAGCTCTGCACGAAGCAGCTTCGTTTCCTTCTCTTACCGTCACCCAACCCCAGATTCCCCTCAGTTCCGGACAGAACTTGTGTCTCACCCCGCACTAGGATCGCCCCAGAGCGTCTCAAACGACTTTCCCCTAAGAAGGCGGCGATCGCTGAGGCTATAGCTGTGGTGGCCACGCCCCGCAGGGGCGGATAGTGGGCAGGACACGCAAATTAACTGGCGCTTCAACCCAGGGGAGACGCGCGCAAGAAAGGACGCGAGAAGTCACTGATCAATCAAGAAGCCAACAAAGATGTCTGCGAAAGAGGCTAATGTTTTCGGTATAGTATTCACATAAGAAAGGAGGTGAGAGGACTTCCGTGGAGGTCCAGTGGTTAAGGCTTCGCGCATCCACTGCAGGAGGCATGGGTTCCATCCCTGGTGGGGGAACTAAGATGCCGCAGGCCACTCGGCGACGCCAAAAATTAAAAAAAAAAAAAAAAAGACCGAGGATGAGGTGAACTAAGGTTGCATGAAAGAAGGGAGGACCTAGAGAGGGGCGGGGTCTGAGGACTCAGATGTTAATCTGTTTTTTTCAGCGTAATATTTGACATGCTCTTTGCTTTGTATAACATAACATTAAGTGGAGTTTTGAAGTTAAGAAATGGACTGAGATCAGCTTGTGTGCATTTTCGACTGCATTGAAGGACATGAGGTATCCATCTTTTCTAACTGGCTGTTCCTGTGTTATGTGTTTTTATTATAAACTGGCAATCTAGTAGGTAGAATGTTTCTCTGAATTCTTTGAGCTGCTCTAGCAAATTAACAAAACCCCGGGAGGCAGCTGTTGAATCATATGATCTGTAACTGCATAGGTGACAACTTGAACTTGTGATTGGCCTCTGAAGGGGGCGGAGATCACCAGGGAGTCTTTTGGACTGAGCCTTTAGCCTGTGGGATCTGATGCTATCTCCCAGAAGATAAAGTCAGAATGGAGTGAATTGCTTGGTGGAATTGGTGTCAGAATCCGACCCACCTTAACTTCCTTTCTCCCATTTCTCCCATTGCAAACATTCTTCAAATAAAGTTCTTATTTTTGTGAACTGCCTCAAAGCTACTTGAAATGAAGCCTGACATAAATTAGTACACAAGCCCACAGATTCCACAAGTATCACAGGTGGCATTGAGCCCAGGGCTTAAAAGTTCTGGCCTTTCGCAGTGGTTAAGAATCCGCCTGCCAACCCAGGGTACACGGGTTCTATCCCTGGTCCGGGAAGATCCCACATGCCAAGGAGCAACTAAGCCTGTGTGCCACAAGTACTGAGCCTGCGCTCTAGAGCCCACGAGCCACAACTACTGAAGCCAGTGCACCAAGAGCCCATGCTCTGCAACAAGAGAAGCCACTGCAGTGAGAAACCCGTGTACCACAACGAAGAGTAACCCCCACTCACCACAACTAGAGAAAGCCCACGCGCAGCAATGAAGACCCAATGCAGCCAAAAATAAGATTAATTAATTAATTTAAAAAAAAAAGTTCTGGCCTTTCGTGATTCTGTGATCAGGAGAGGTTTAGAGGACAAAGTCTGTCCACAGGAATACAGAATAATAAAGAATAGCCAAATAAATAGAGACACAAACTACATCCATATGTTGAGAGATGTAATATTGGAAAGATGTCAGTTCTCAAACTGATCTAAAGGTTCAGTGACTCCCAAGCAAAATCGCAAGTGTTTTTTGGAAATTAATGAGCCAAATTTCAGATTTAAGGAAATCAAAATGCCAAGAATAATCCAAACATACTCAGATAAGGAAAAGCTAGGGAGAGGACTTGCTCTGGAAGCTATTTGAGACTTATTATGAACTATAGGAATTAAGACAGAGTGGTATTGGTGCAAAGATACAACAGAACCCAGAAGCAGAGCCATGAACAGATGGACATTTGGTCAATAATTGTTCAAAGAAACAAGCCGAAGATGGAATCACCTGTGCTAAGCCCCACAGAGACTTAATACCTAACGTGATCACAGTTTCAGCCTCTCCCAGGAGTGGAATTTTAAACCAGTCCATCTGGAATTACCTGGTCAGCTCCAGTGAGGTAATCTGCCTAAACCCCCCTGCCTTCCTCTAAGGGACAGTGACCTTGCCTGAAATGATCCACTCTTAACTTCCTTGTCCCACCCTCCTTCTGCCTATGAAAACCTTCCATTTTGTTCAACTCCTCAGAGCCCCTTTCTATTTTCTAGAAGGGAAGCTGCCAGATTATTGAATAAAGCCAATTAGATCTTCAAATTTACTCAGTTGAATTTTGTTTTTTTAATGTAGCGAAAGCAGCACTTCAGAGCAGCGAGGAAGACAGACTTCTCAATAAACTGTGTTGAGGAAATACGGTCTCTGGATGTGAAAACAAATGAAGTAGGATGCCTACCTCACAGCTTGGACAAAAATCAATTCCAGCTGAATCATACATCCATGACACTTTTACAAGACATCCTATGAGAATATATCTTTACGATCTATGGCAATGGTTCTCAGTCAGGGACAATATTGCCCCCCCAGGGGACATTTGACAATCCCTGGAGACATTTTTGGTTGTTAAAACTGGGAGTAGATGGTTGCTACTGGCATCTAGCCGGTAGAGACTAGGGATACTGCCATACACCCTACAATGCACAGGACAACCTCTACAACTAAAAGTTACCTAACCCAAAATGCCAGTAGTGCTGAAGTGGAGAAACTCTGGTCTAGGGTTAGGAAATTACATCTTAAATATGACACAAAAAAAGTTCTAACTCTAATAGTTTAATTGCTAAGTTTGACAACATTATAATGAAGAACGTCTGTTCATCAGAAGATACTGCCAAGAGAACGAAAATGCAAGGCACAGAGTAAGCGATCTCATACAGATAGAGCCAGCAAAGGGCTCATCTGCAGAATACAGGTAAGGAAAAATGCAAACAAGGCAACAGAAGAATGTTCCAGAGACCTCGACCAGCACTTGACAAAGAAAAATTCCAAATGGCCAACAGATATTAGGAAAGGTACTCAGAATCATTGTAAACATGGAAATATTGGATTTTAATTGTTGTAATTAGATACAGAATTTAAGTTCAGATCATTCCAAGTGTTAGAAAGAATGTGAAGCACTCAAAAGCTTCTGGGGGAGGATTTAAATTGATAGAGCCACGCGAAAAACATCTGGTGTTACTCCGTCTGATAAAACTGAATGTGTCATGCTGTGTAACGTGTAAAGTGGACATTCCTTTCCTGGGCCTACAGTCTATAGGAACGCAGGCTTATGTATGTCAGGAGATGTACGTAAGTGTTGTTTAAAATGGCCCTGGACTGGAAACACTCACGATGCCCATGAATGGATAAATGATCTGTGATCATGTATGTATGTATTTTTTCTCATAGAAGGGAATACCATACAGCCATGAAAATGAATGCACTGTGGTGAAATTCAGAACAAAAGAAGTATATAATTCCATTTATATAAAGTTCAAACAAAATTAACCAGGCAAAACTAGCATATTTTGAGATTTATATTTCAGTGATAAACTGTAAAGAGGAAGGATGAGATTACCATAAAAATCACCCTAGTGAAGGACAAGTGCAGATTAAGAAGGAAAGGAGCCGGGCTTCTGGGATGAGGCAGTGTTTTATTTACCAGCCTGAACGGTGGTTTATAGACATTTCCTTTGTGATAAATCCTCGTGCTGTAGATTTGTTTCGTGTACATTTCTGCATGTGTGCTATATTTTACAATTTGAGAATGGTATGTTTTATTTTTAAACTGTTTCAAACTAAACTCTTCAAACAGGATAGAATAATAGGGTTTAAGTTATAGACTGTATCCCAAGGTGATGAGCTTAAGTGTTCCTCAATCACCTTGAGAACTGTGATTGGATTTGTTTCTCCTGAGAGCCTGGAGCTGTGAGATGATGAGGCTCTAAAACTCAAAAGCCTGAGACAAAGAGGCATGGCTTCCTGCTTCCCAGCTTCCCTGCTCGCAGGGGACCTGGCAGAGAAGTTTGAGCTGCAAAGAAGTTGGGATTCTTCTCCTGGAGCTGAGTAAAACCTACCCCTAGCTAGGGCTCCTTCCTTCTTTCCTTCCTTCCTTCTTTCCTTTTGAGGTTCTTGGCAGGCGAAACTCTGCTCTCGGTGGGCCCACAGATCTACTTACACAACCCCAAAGACTTGTAGGCTAGAGGAAGTGAGGTTCCATCTGTTTGTGGAAATTTCTCTCAGTAAACTAGTGCATGGTGGTGACTCCACGTAAGAGGTGAACCAAACGTGTTGCTCTTTTGCTCTCTCGTTTAGGTGGCCTTGGGTGCACTAGTTGGGAGGGATGGTGGCTTGAGGTGCAAACAGGAGGAGGCTGGGTGAGAAGTACCACCGAGGCAGTTAGAACTCCTTGGATCTGGGCTTCCCAGGGGACCTGGATACGTGGAAGTGAAGTGTGGAGAGAGGTCAGGGCCCTTCTTCACTCCTGTATTCATTCAGCAAGTGTTTATTAGGCATCTGCTTTAGGTCAAGCACAATTTGACATGATGAGGAGACAGCAATGAATAAGGAATCTGCTTGGTGAGGGATTTCTTTCTTTTTTATTTAATTTTTTTTAAAAGTTTTTAATTTTTTGGAGCACCGCAAGGCATGCGGGATCTTTATTCCCCAACCAGGGATCGAACACAGCGCCCCCTGCAGTGGAAGAGCAGAGTCTTCACCGCCAGGGAAGTCCTTTGGCGAGGGTTTTCTATTCGAGGGTGGTAAGATGGAAAATAGACCAAATTTTTCAATTAAATTGTATGCCAGATGCAGCATTCAGCATCACCTGGGACTTCAGTAGAAATGCAGAATCTCAGGCCTCACCCCAGACCCACTGAATCAGAATGAGCATTTTAACGATATCTGGAAGCACTGTGTTCGGTGATGGTGAGTGCCATGGAGAAGAATAAATCAGGGAAGTGGCCTAGGGGGTCCCGGGGGCTTGGGGGAAGGGCAGTCAAAACTGTGAGAAGGTGACATTCCAACTAAGGCATGGGAAAGCAGAGTCCTCCCGTGGGATACATAGGTAAAGAGCTTTGCTGGCTCAGAGAAGAAGTACAAAGGCCCTGAGGCTAGAGTATGCCTGCTCGTCCCTTGGGAGAACTGTGGCTGCAAAGGAGGAGCAAGGGCAGTGTCACCAGAGAGAAACCAGACACCGCAGGACAGTGAGACAACCAATAGCGACTGGGCTTTGTAGGCACCCGTGGGGATTTGGGCTTCCTTCTGGGGGAAGGAGCAGACCTGAGGGATTTTGAGCAGAGGAGTGATATTAGCCAGGATTACATTACATTCAAAGAATTATTCTGGGGCTTCCCTGGTGGCGCAGTGGTTGAGAGTCCGCCTGCCGATGCAGGGGACACGGGTTCGTGCCCTGGTCCGGGAAGATCCCACATGCCGCGGAGCGGCTGGGCCCGTGAGCCATGGCCGCTGAGCCTGCGCGTCCGGAGCCTGTGCTCCGCAACGGGAGAGGCCGCAGCAGTGAGAGGCCCGCGAACCGCAAAAAAATAAAGAAAAAAAAAAAAGAATTATTCTGGCTGCTGGTTTAGAAACAGAATCAGCAAGCAGGCGCTAGAAGGCCAGTTAAGAGCTGACAGCCGTGATTCAGCAGAGATGTGGTCCGGCCCCCGCAGGAGCTGCTTGTGTGGACGTGGTCCAATCCTGGATGCATTTTTTATTTTTAACATCTTTATTGGAGTATAATTGCTTTACAATGGTGTGTTAGTTTCTGCTTTATAAGAAAGTGAATCAACTATACATATACATATGTTCCCATATCTCTTCCCTCTTGCGTCTCCCTTCCACCCACCCTCCCTATCCCACCCCTCTAGGTGGTCACAAAGCACCGAGCTGATCTCCCTGTGCTATGCAGCTGCTGCCCACTAGCCATCTATTTTACGTTTGGTAGTGTATATATGTCCACGCCACTCTCTCACTTTGTCACAGTTTACCCTTCCCCCTCCCCGTGTTCTCAAGTCCATTCTCTAGTAGGTCTGTGTCTTTATTCCCGTCTTACCCCTAGGTTCTTCATGACCTTTTTTTTTTCCCCTTAGATTCCATATATATGTGTTAGCATATGGTATTTGCTTTTCTCTTTCTGACTTACTTCACTCTGTATGACAGACTCTAGGTCCATCCACCTCACTACAAATAACTCAATTTCGTTTCTTTTTATGGCTGAGTAATATTCCATTGTATATATGTGCCACATCTTCTTTATCCATTCATCCAATGATGGACACTTAGGTTGCAAAACTACAATGAGATATCATCTCACACCGGTCACAGTGGCCTGGATGCATTTTGAAAGCAGAGCAGCCTGGACCTGCTGCTGATGGCGCTGCCCATGCGGTGTGAGGGAAGCAGGGGAGCGGCGAGTGTCTCCTGGGGTTCTGGTCGGAGTCAAAGAAGAAGGGACGGAGTTGAGGGAGACAGAGCCTGCAGGCAGTGCGAGCCCCCCAAACTCCCCACAAGTCCCCTCGGAGGAGAGTGGAGTGGAATCTCCGTGGGAGGATGGCAGCTCTGAGCAGAAGGAAATGCCTTAGAGAGTTTGGTTTCAACTGGATATGGGTTTTTTTGTTTTTTGGATTTTGGGGGGCAAATTTTGCTTCCTACCCTATAGTGTGGCCAAGTTTGTCTTCATATAGAGCATTCCAACTAAAAACAAAGCCAGAGGGACAGAGATGAGGCTGAGAAGTAGGCCGGAAAGCGATAACCTAGCAGACTGTGAAGAAAGGTAGAAGTTGATGGGGGTTGCGGGTAGAGACCAGAGGGAGCATGGATTCTATAAAGGCTGGAAAAAAAAAGGGAGGTGGCCGTTGCAGCTGGTACTTGGAAACTGAGGAATAGGTAGAGGTCGGATGTGGATGGCCTGGGGACTTACTAAGGACTATTTAGAGCAATAAGAAACAGAGGGGCTTGGCTGCAGGAGACATCCAGTCGTCCCTCGGCATCCATGGGAATTGGTCCCAGGATAGCCCCACCCCCGTGCTCAAGTCCCTGTACGAAATAGCGCAGGACAATGAATACGGAGTCTGGCCTCGGTATCTGCGGCTGTGAAAACGCGCTGGCTGTAATCAGATTGACTTTAAAAAGATTTCGAAGGTTTCGCTGGCTGCTTCCTGGAGAAGAACTCAAGGGTGGGTGAAAGGGGATGGAGGCTGATCTGTGGCGCCGGTGAGGAGACGGGGCTTGGACTGGGGAGGCGGCAGCTTGGAGGGAGGGCAGTGGGTAGATTCCAGAGATGCGTAGTAGGTAACAGAGGCCGGGCTTGGTGGATCTCATGGTGCCTACATTTTCTGCGTATATCCGAGCCCCATGTAGGCAGGGCCAGCTTCCCCCTGCCTCTGTCCGCTCCCATCCACCTCCCAGTGGACAGGCCTGAACCTCTCCTCTCTCTCCTTACCGGCACTTGTCATGGCTGTTTTGCTATTTGGACACGGGGCGTTGCGGGGGGAGGGTATTTTCTGGCCATCACACTACACTGTAAGCTTCCTCAGGGCAGAGAACATGTCTCTTTAGTTCACTTATATGTCCAGGGCCGAGCAGATCACCTGGCTCGGGGTATGTGCTCCCTGAACACGCGTCATGAGCAGGCGAGAACATACAACATCACACCAATTTGCATCTCACATCACAGGGTTCGCTGCACACAGGAAACTGAGACCCTGAGAGAATAAGGCAGGGATGTAAGTCAACAGCACAAGTGGCCAGCCTGGCTCCAGATCCGCGTCTGCCCACAGTTGTAACCTGTCCAAAGGCACCCAGACCGGAAGCGGAGGGCGCGGGAACCCAGCCCCCCACCACACCGTGCCTGGGAGGCGAGTCCTCCCAGGGACTTTGCATTCCACCCTCCTCCCGAAGGCTGGATGCCCAGGGCTCTCACCCACCACCCTGAACTAACAGATCGTCACTGTCTACATTTTCACTCTTCCTCATTCTTCCATGCTGAGGGAGTGACCGGAGGCCTCTCTGAAATTACATTTCCCTTCGCCAGAATCCGGTATCAATCTGAACCCTTCACAAAAAACGGAACCTCTCTGCTGTTAACTTCGTTCTCACTTCAGATTCTATTTAGGGGAGGGGGTTTCCCTCCTGGCCAGTAGTGTTTCAGGAGCAGATCCTTCCCAAGGACGAGGGCCCTAGCCCGCAGCGCCCCCTCTGGGCCAGCACCCTACTGTGCCCTACCGACCAGGTCTCTGGGTGTCTGCAAAACACAGCTGCTTTGTTGGCCCTAGCTAAAAACTACGAGCACCTAAATTTGCAGAGATATGATGTTTTTTAAAAGAATCATGGGGAGTAAAGGGGAGGGGGAAGTGGGGTGGGAATTCCCTGGTGGTCCAGTGTTTAGGACTCAGCACTTTCACAGCAGAGGGCCCAGGATCGATCCCTGGTTGGGGAAATAAGATGCCCGCAAGCCTCGCAGCCGCACGGCGCGGGGGGTGAATCATGGTCCACACCTGTTCTGTCACACCAAGCAGCTCTCTTAAAGGTAAGGTAGAGCCTTTGTGCTCTGAAACAGAAAATGGGTCTGAATATATTGTTCGGGAAGAAAAGCTAAGTTGCGCACCAGAATGTACGATCTGACCTCACGCCTGGTTGAACAGAGTTTTAGTCTGCAGTAACACAGGAATATGTCCAGTAGTTATCTCCGGAGAGTGAAATCAGCGGAGTTTAATTTTATAGTGTATTTTGCTGCTGTGACTTTTTACATTTAGCACAAACAGGTATTTATTTTAATTAACTGGAGAGATAAAAACACTAAAGTATAACAGAAAACTTCTCAGAATAGACCACCAGTAACACATTCAATGCTGCTGGCTGTCATTCCAGCATCCTAATGAGAATATTCATAACTGACAGGCACTGCCCAGTTGCTCTGTACCCATCACTCTTTGAGTCCTCATAACACCTAGAAGGTTGGTACCAATATTGGACTGGTTAAGTGAGCAGGCTGTGGACCCTCTGCCTGGGTTCAAATCTTGGCTCTTCCACCTTCTGACTGTGTGACCTTAAGTAAGTTATTTAAACTCTAACTCGGTTTCCTCATCTGTAAAATAGGAGTAATAATAGGTCCAGATTTTAATCACAATAAGTGGCATCTTCCTCTGTTCTTTTACCCCAGCTATGAGATTAAAGTATACCTGCGTGTGTGGATATATACATACGTACACATTGTGTGTGTGTGTGTGTGTGTGTGTGTGAAAGAGAGAGAGAGAGAAAATGTATGACGGTCCCTATTATTTCTTTCTTGGCACATAAGCACAGGGACTAGCCAGTTCTGTTTCTGTAGAATTTACAAATAATTTTAGTTTCATTTATTTGCCTGATGTTCTCTCTGTTTTCTTAAAATGACTTGATTTTCTTATTTTTATTACACGTTATATTATTTATGGCAAAAAACCCACAAAGTACAATTAAGTTGAAAGACTAAAACCATCTATAATCTCCAAACCTAGCAGTAACCACTGATAAATGTTAGACATTAATGATATATTTCCAGATCCTCAAATTTGCACAGTGTTTAAAGACTCATTTTCTTAGTCCATTATATTTTATGATTCTCAGTCTATGTCAAAATCATATATTTTCTTACTGAAGTATAGTTCATTTACAGTATTGTGCCAATCTCTGCTGTACAGCAAAGTGACTCAGTTTTATACATATATACATTCCTTTTTTAATATTCTTTAATAGTCTTGGTTTATCCCAAGAGATTGGATATAGTTCCCTGTGCTATACAGTAGGACCTTATTGTTTATGCATTCTAAATGTAATAGTGTGTATCTACCAACCCCAAATTCCCAGTCCATCCCTCTCCTTCCCCCTCTCCCCCTTGGCAACCACAAGTCTGATCTCTATGTCTGTGAGTCTGTTTCCGTTTTGTAGATATGTTCATTTGTGCCATATTTCAGATTCCACATATAAGTGATATCATGTGGTATTTGTCTTTCTCTTTCTGACCTACTTCTTTTAGTGGAATAATTTCTAGTTGCACCCATGTTGCTGCAAATGGCATTATTTTGTTCTTTTTTATGATTGAGTAGTATTCCATTGTATATATGTACCACATCTTCTTTATCCACTCATCTGTCGATGGACACTTAGTTTGTTTCCATGTTTTGGCTATTGTGAATAGTGCTGCTATGAACATAGGGGGTGCATGTATCTTTTTGAGTTAGTTTTGTTTGGGTATCTGCCCAGGACTGGGATTGCTGGATCATAAGGTAACTCTATATTTAGTTTTTTGAGGAACCTCCATACTGTTTTCCATAGTGGCTGCACCAACTTACATTCCCCCACTAACAGTGTAGGAGGGTTCCCTTTTCTCCACACCCTCTCTAGCATTTGTTGTTTGTAGATTTTTTGATGATGGCATTCTGACCAGTGTGAGGTGGTACCTCATTGTAGTTTTGATTTGCATTTCTCTAATGATTAATGATGTCGAGCATCTTTTCATGTGCCTACTGGCCACCTGTATGTCTTCTTTGGAGAAATGTCTATTAAGGTCTTCTGCCCATTTTTCGATTGGGTTGTTTGCTTCAAAACCATATATTTTCAAAATCAACGGCTACATGGTATTTACAGCACATGATTATAATATAATCTCCACTAGAAATTGGAGAACCTGATCTTTTCAAGAAAAAAGCATACATTTATAGCAAAACAATTAACAGAAAGTTTCTTCTTCATCTTCCTTAGCAGAGTTTCATCCATAGTCAATATAATGGAAAATTCTAAGACTTATGACTCTTTTCAACATGAACTTCAGGATTATATTAGAAAGCAAAGAGCCAGAGGATTACAACCAGAGGTTTGCTTTAGAAAGGGGACAGAAGACTCTGTGTCCAGAGAAAAGGACCACACTGCACCCAGACCTCCAATGCTGGAGCGGAGAGTCCCCTTCAGGAGGCCCCATAAGTCCCCCCGTTCCTACAAAAGGCCGAAAACAGTGGAACGCCGCTTACCCACCCTGTCCAATAGTCATCACTTCCGGCAAAGACTGGAACCTGTAAATCACTGTCAGAAAAAACACGACCATTTCTTCAATATCCGGTGGTTTCCAAGCCCACCTGTGCGAGGAATGACCATTGGCCCACACACAGCACAACACAGAGAAGAGGCCAGCTGCTTCTCAGAGGACCACACCGGCGTCCATCAGGCAGGAGATCAAGACGGAGGCTGGACGGGAAGGTCCAGGGAGAAGGGAGGAGGACATGGCAATGAGGAGCAGGTATCGTGGAAGAGGAAGCACCACAGGGATGAAGAGGAGACCCACAAGGAGGACAGGAGGAAGGCCAGAGTGGCGCCAGGAAGCACAGAGAAGTCCAAGTACAGAAAGAAGAGCACCCATGATTGGGACCCCATGAAGGAGGGAAGAAGGTCCAGTAGAGAGAAGAAGCATCCTGGCAAACGTAGCACCCACGAGTGGGACTTGTGAGATGAAGCTGTCCTCGGTGGTTGTTACTGATGCTGGAGATCTGGGACCTGGATATTAAATGACTTGGATCCATTGGAAAGGTTGGGTTAAATGGTATTGAAGCAATTCAATAGCCATACTTCAAAGAAAATAAAATTTGATCCCCACCTCAGACTCTGTTCAAATATAAAAACCCAGTTGGTTTAAAGATGTCAATTTAAAACCAAAATAGAAAAGTATTAGAAGAAAATAGAGGAAAATTGTTCTCAATCTTGGAATATGAATGGCTTTCCTGAACAAGACACGTTAGCCAGGGGCCATAAAAGAAAAAAAAAAAATAGGGCTTCCCTGGTGGCGCAGTAGTTGAGAGTCTGCCTGCCGATGCAGGGGACACAGGTTCACCCCCCGGTCCGGGAGGATCCCACATGCCGCAGAGCGGCTGGGCCCGTGAGCCATGGCCGCTGAGCCTGCGCGTCAGGAGCCTGTGCTCTGCAACAGGAGAGGCCACAGCAGTGAGAGGCCCGCGTACTGCAAAAAAAAAAAAAAAAAAAAAAGGAGAAAAAAACCCCGTGTTTTTGCAAAAACACTTAAACTCTGCATATAACAGAAGATTTTGTGGTACATTTTCTTTAAAACAGAAATGAAAAGATATGCATTGTGCATATGCATTGAGCAGCTCCAGAAAGATACACGAAACACTGGTAACTGGGCTCTGGGGGCAAGAACTGAGCTGGGGGAAGCGGGTAGACGGAGGTAGCTGGTAGACTAACTTTTCAAAGTGTACATTTCTATTTTGAATTTTGTATTATATGAGACTACTACCTTTCCAATAAATAAATATTTTAAAGGTAAGAAACAGATTGGGAAGAAATATTCGCAACACTCTCTACTAATATCTCTTGTGTCCGTGATCAAATGATTGCCTCTTAGCTCCTAGCAGCTTCTTTGCTCCGCTTTGTGAAACTGGACCCTGTAAACGTGTCTCCTTTGCCAGCCGGCTAGTTAGTCTCTGCCAGTAGAGGGCGCTGGAGGGACACCATAAACTGGGAGCTGGAGGGACTTTCTTCCTTTTCCCGGGTTTGCCAGTTTTCCCGGGCAGCAACTCTTGCCTTTGTGTGTGTTTGATCTAGCGGCAGCCCAAGCCCTCTGACATATTTCTTTGTCACTGGGGGGCTGTGTGACCCGAGAGATCTATGTTCTCTCTGCAGAGCTCTGAACCTCAGTCATGGGAGGCCCTCTTCCAAGTTTCTCTCCGCTGTTCACCCTCCCTTAACCGTCAAGGGTGGGCAACCTTCAGCCTGCAGGCCAGATCCAGCCCTCTGCCTGCTTCGTGTACAGCCCTTCATCAAAGAACCGTTTTCACACTGGATCCCCAAAGAAGCAAAATGTTATCCCAAAACAGTGGATCCCATTCTTCTCATTAAACAACTTTGTTACAAAGCTTGTACTCAATTATTATTATAGTTTTAATTTCATCAATACAAAGATTGTGGAAATTTGTTTTCTGTGTTGTCATATAAGTACCTACATAATATCATTGATTGTGCCTCTTATTCCACAAAACCTAAGCTATTCACCACCTGGCCCTTTACACGCAAAGCTCGCCAATCCCTACCTCAGTCTTTTTTTTTTTTCTTATTTTTTGGCGGTACCACGTGAGACCTTAGTTCCCCCACCAGGGGTCGAACCCGTGCCCCCTGCAGTAGAAGTGCAGAGTCTTAACCACTGGACCACCAGGAAAGTCTGCCTGCTGTAGTTTTTTTATACCCCTTTTGGTTGTTAACCACATTTTATTAGTTAAAAATTCTTTATATCTAATTTTCTCTGTTTAAATTACTGGTATGGTTTGTCTCTTGATCTGGCCCTGAATGATATAACCCTAATAGACAAAAAGCTTCTACCATTTAATAAGAAAATATGAACAACCTAATAGGAAAATAGGCATTTATCTATTCATGTAGTTAACAAATACTGAATTCCTGTCATCGTTCTAGGCACTGAGATAAAGCAGAGAATGAAATACAAGTGAGATACAAAGAAGGAAAGTAGGAAGGCAGGCTTTGTGGATGTATATATAATAGAGCTCATTTCTGGAATTGGGTCATGATGAGCAGGTAACCCCCCTGGATGTGGGTCCGGATAGACTTTGAGAGGCTTGCAGGTTGTTGGAGTGTCCATTGTTTGCTGTTTGGTATCATCCCACATTTGTAGAACATCTGGCATCCTTAGTCCCCAACCACAAAATGCCGGTAGTTCCCTCTCCCTACCCCAAACACAGACGATCAACATAGGCCCCCATAAGTCTACGAAAGGTGCCCCCTCCCCAGAGGTTTCTTCTCCCTCTGAGAATGCCCGGCTTAGCCTTCGAGTTCAACTGAACAAAAATTTAGAAATCGAGTCCCCGATTTCCTTTGTCCCTGAAGACAACCCAGGGAGACAAACAAGGCTGGTATCTTACCTCCATTTATCAAAGGAGGAACTCAAGACCTCAGGGGCTGGAAGAACCAAGCAACAATTCCAGCCCAGATCCTCTGAGACCTGACCCAGTGCTCTTCCCACCTTTGTTTCCAAATGCTACTTTAGGCAATGCACAAATACAGCATCAAACAACATTGAATGACACAGGGAGAAGGCGGTTCACTGTTCTCCTGCGTTCCTTGTGCAAGGAGAGAGGCTCCATTCAGTGCTAATGTGTCTTTACACCCCTCTCTAGGGCTGTTAACCTCCCCTGCTGACTTCAGCTTTTGTTTGCATCGTATGTAACAGTTACTTTCCATTTATGGCATTTTTCATTAGACTTTTAAAAAAAATTAATTTACTTGAGCTTTTCTTTTTAGGTCAATTTAGAGAAAATGCCATCCTGGAATAGATAAATCTGGAAAAATAAAGGTGAGGGGTGAATAACGACGGGGAGGGAAACACCAGCCTAAACCACGCCTTATATGTTTCAAATACAGGCTGACATGTTGAGGTATAAGGTAAAGATTCAAATAAGGAATAATTTGGGGAGGGTGCAATCTGGTTATGAATAGTTAGTATATCTAAAGCTGTGTCTGGAGGTTGGGAAAGTTTTTAGGCTGAATGGCTTGGGCTTTCTAGGAGTGTCTGGGCTAGTTGTGTTTCATCAGGAAGCAATAACCTGTTTCAGGCTGTTTCAGATGCACTTCACATCATCTGAGGCCCTTAACTTGAAAGTTCTTTACTAGAAAGTTCACGTGTCTGCATCACTGTCCCCCGCAACGTTAGGATCATTTTTTCCAGTATACAATTGAGAAAACTGGGGCTCAAAGAGTTGAGTAAATGTACCCAAGTTACCCAGATGGTGAGTGGCAGGGCTAGAAGGGGCCCCTGCTTTCCCAACACCACACTTGCCTCCCTTCCCTGCAACCACCCGCTGAGAATGATGGGTACAGAAGGATCAGGGACAGAGGACTCAGGGCAGGTAAGTATCAGGACCGTGGATTTTAGCACGGGAGTTCATGTGTGATGTGGAGCTTGAACTGACTGCAATTGTAATTGTCTGGCAACACGTCTGTGTCACGCAGGAGATGCAGCTCCTGAAGGGCAGGAACTGGCTCTCATACACCTTGATTTCCCTGGGCTGAACACGGGGTTAGATGGCTCCCTCTACGTGTTTGTTGAATGAATGGCATGAGGACAAGAAAGCTCTTCTAGATCAGCAGAGCCTGCAGAGGCTGGAGAGTAAAACTGGAAACGTGGCTCAGCTTAGATGATTTACAGTCATTAATGCCTCTGCTGCATTGACTACAGCACAGGATTGGCTACAGCTCTGAAAGCATTCACAGGCCAAAGCAGCTCAGTGGTTGATCTTGTACAAAGGTCACACTAGAGACCAATATCCCTTAAGAATATAGATACAAAAATCCTCAACAAAATACTAGCAAACCAAACCCAACTGCATGTTAAAAAGATTACACATTGTGACCAAGTGGGATTTGTTCTAGGAATGAAGGGACCATTCAACATAAGAAAATTAATCAATGTAATACACCACATTAACAGAACAAAGGGGGGAAAAACCCACAGAATCATCTCACTTGAAGCAGAAAAAGCATTTGAGAAAATCCAATAACTTTTCATCTTAAAAAACACTCAGAAAATTAGCAATAGATGGGAACTTCTTCAACACGATAGCATACATTTATGTGTACAGCAAAACCATAGCCAACATTACACTCAATGGTGAAAGACTGAAAGCTTTTCCCCTAAGATCAAAAATGAAACAAAGTTATTTGCTTTCACCATTGCTATTCCACATTATACTGGTAGTTTTACCAAAGCAATTAGATAAGAAAAAGAAATAAAGGCATCCAAATAGGAAAGGAAGAAGTAAAACTATCTCTATTCTGAGATGGCATGATCCTATAAGAAGAAAATCTCAAAGAATCCACACACACAGAAAAACTACTAGAGCTAATAAACATTAAGCAAAGTTGCACAGTACAAGATCAATACACAAAAATCAGGTGTGTTTCTATACACCAGCAGTGAGCAATCTAAAAAGGAAATTAAGAAAAAAATTCAATTTACAATAGCATCCAAAAGAATAAAATACCAAAGAATAAGTTTAACCAAAAAGGTGAAAGACTTGTACACTGAAACCAAGAAAAGAAAAAAAAAATGCTGAAGGAAATTAGAGAAGACCTAAATAAATGGAAAGAAATTCTATGTTCATGGGTTGGAAAACATAATATTGTTAAGATGGCAATACTACCCAAAGCAATCTACAAATTCAATGCAATTCTTATTAAAGTTTCAACAGCTTTTTTTGCAGAAATGGAAAAGCTGACTCTTAAATTCACATGGAAATATAAGGGGCCCCAGATAGTTAAAACAATATTTTAAAAGAACAGAGTTAGACAACTCACACTTCTCCATTTTAAAACTTACTACAAAATTACATGTATTAATCAGGGTTCTTCAGAGAAAGAGAACCAATAAGAGGTATAGATATAGATATAGATATAGATAGATAGGTATGATTTATTAAAGGTATTGGCTGTCTCAGGCATGATGGCTGAGAAGTCCCATGAACTTCTGTCTGTAAGCTGGAGACCCAAAAAAGCCTGGGTTTTGTTGTTCAAAGGCCTGAGAGCCAAAGGTGTAGATTCCAGTTCTAGTTCAAAGACCTGAGAACCAGGAGTGCTAAGAGCAAGAGAAGATCAATGCCCCATCTCAGGCAAACAGGCAGAAGGAGGGCAGATCTAACTTTCCTTCACCTTTTTGTTCTATTCAGGCCCTCAACACAGTGGATGTTACTCACCCACACTAGGTTGGACCATCTGCTTTAAGCAGTCCACTAATTCACATGCTACTCTCTTCTAGAAACAATCTCACAGACACACCCAGAGTGATGTTTAAACAGATATCTGGGCATCTGTGGCCTAGTCAAGTTGACATAAACTTGACTATCACACTACAGTAATCAAAATGATGTGTTGCTGGCATAAGGACAGACATATACATCAATGAAATAGAATTGAGAGTCTAGAAATAAGCCCATACCTCTGTGGTCAACTGACTTTCAACAAGCATACTAAAACTATTCAATGGGGGTAGAATAGTCTCTTCAACAAATGATGCCAGAACAACTTGATATCCACATGCAAAAGGATGAGGTTGGACCCCTACCTCACACCATGTATAAACGTAAACTCAAAGTGGATCAATAACTGAATTATAAGAGCTAAAACTATAAAACTCTTAGAAGAAAACATCAGGGTAGATCTTCATGACCCTGGATTTAGCAACTGATTTTGAAATATGACACCAAAAGCATGAGCAGCAAGAGAAAAATAGAAATATTGGACTTCATCAAAATTAGAAAGTTATGTGCATTAAAGGACATTATTAACAAAGTGAAAAGACAAGCAGCTGTATGGGAGAAAATAGTTGCAAATCATATATCAGAGAAGAGCCTGGTATCCAGAATATATAAAGAGTTCTTATAATTCAACAACACAAAGACAACCTAATCTTTTTAATGCGCAAAGGATTTGAATAGCCACACAAATAAGAAATACAAATAGCCAAGAAGCATATGAAAAGATGTTTAACATCATTAGCCATTAAGAAAATGCAAATCAAAAGCACAATAAGGGGGCTTCCCTGGTGGCGCAGTGGTTGAGAGTCCGCCTGCCGATGCAGGGGACACGGGTTCGTGCCCCGGTCCGGGAAGATCCCACATGCCGCGGAGCGGCTGGGCCCGTGAGCCATGGCCGCTGAGCCTGCGTGTCTGGAGCCTGTGCTCCGCAGTGGGAGAGGCCACAACAGTGAGAGGCCCGCGTACTGCAAAAAAATAAATAAATAAAAATAAAAATAAATCACAAAGATACTACCTCACAGCCACTGTGATGGGTATATTAAAAATAAATAAATAAAAAAGAACAGAAAGTAACAGGTGTCGGTGAGGACGTGGGGAAACTGGAACCTCATACACTGTTGGTGGAAATGTAAAAGGCACAGCTGCTATAGAAACAGTTTGGCAGCTCCTCAAAAAGTTAAACACAGAATTATCATATAACCTAGCAATTATACTCCTAGGTATAGACCCAAAAGAGCTGAAAGCAAGTACTCAATACATACTTACACAAGAAAGTTTATAGCAGCATTATTGACCGTAGCCAAATAAACAGAAACAACCCAAATGTCCATTAATAGATGACGGGATAAACGTAATGTTGTAAATATGTACAACAGAATATTACTCAGCCATAGAAAAGGAATGAAGTACTGATACATGCTACAAAATGGGTGAACCTCAAAATCATTACTGCAAGTGAAGGAAGCCAAACACAAAAATCCACATGTTGTACGATTCTGTTTATGCGAAATATTCGGAATATGTAAATCAATAGAGAGAAAATGAAGATTCGTGGTTACCAGGGGCTAGAGGGGGAAGGGAGCAATAAGGAGAGACTGCTTAATTGGGACAGAGATTTCCTTTGGGGAGATGAAAATGATTTGGAATTAAATAGAGGCGGTGGCTGGACAACATCACGAATGTACTAAATACCACTGGATTATATCCATTTTTAAATGGTAACTTTGTGTTTTGTGAATTTCACTTCAAAAAGAAAAAAGTTCACACTAATGTGTGGTCTCTCCAGGTCTGCCCTGTGTACGCTCAGGCCTCAGCGGTTGCTCCTGGTTAGGAAATATGGAGGGAGACTCTGGCCTCTGGCTGGGCTGTAGGAGCAGCCCCTTGAACTCTGAACCCAGCTCAGCAGTGCCGGTCCCCAGCGATGGGTAAGGGAGCTGAGGCAGGGATAGGTTGGAAAGGAGATTGGCTTTGGATGCTGAAAGTATCCCTGCCCCATGGCCTGCTTTAGACCTCCAAGGACACTCCATCCCCTCTTTGGTAAACTCCAGGCTTTTAGGGTGACCCACACGGCCTGCCTGCGGGTCTAGGTCCTTGTTGATATTGTGACCTTCTCCCACCGCCCTCCCCAGGTTCCCTCTGCCCCGCAGGCCCTCACGTACCCAGCTCTCCTCCTCCCCCACCTTCCCACTCCCCGCTTCCTCTGCTAACCTGCACTTGAACAGCAAGATCACCCTGACAGGTCTCCCTGCCCAGACCTTAACTGCACCACCAGCAGACAGAGCTGCAGGGCACCGCACAGCAGGAGGGGAGAGCAGGGTGAGGGGGCACACACACTCTCACACACACAAACACACACACACACACACACTCACACACACATTCACACTCACACACACACACTCACACACACACACACAGCTTCAAAGTGGGCGGGCATCTTTGTTGATCTTCTGCTAACTCCCCATTTCAGTGTTATTTTAACAGAAATTATACATTGGGGGGTGGGGGGGTAGAGAGAGCATCCTAATCTTCTCAGCTTTTCCAGACTCTGAAGGTCAAGGTCTGGCTTTGCCCCCGGTCCAGGCTGGTGCCCCAGCTCACCTTCCTCAACATCAGACTATGTCACTGTCAGTTAACTTTCCTTCACCCAAACAAGTGTGAGCCCTTGAGGGAAGGGCCTGGGTCTTGGCGACTTCAGGTCCAGCTGGCCCTGGAGTACACAGGAGGCTGCTGTCAGTAACCACTCAGAAAGGAAGGAAGTGACCGGAGTTGGGGTCCTGAGCCACCACCACTCCCGTGGGACCCTCCTGAGCATCCTGAGTTCTCTGAGACTCAGCTGCCTCGTCTGGAGTCACATGGAGTGAAGATCCTGTTCTGATCTCCCAGGGCAGGAGGCGATCACACACGTGCGATTGCTTGGAGACGCAGCCAAGACCTTTGAACTGCGGGGAGGATGAGGGCAGAGACCTTGCTATCCTCTCACCAGACTCCCGCCCCTCTCCCCCGCCGGGCCCCTCCCTCCCTGCTACCCGCTCCGCCCTCCCCCAGCTGCCCCGCCGGGTCCCAGCCCAGACCATCTTAGCCGAGCCCCGCCAGGACCAGGTGTCCCGGGCGCGCCAAGATGCAGCCGCGGCTCTGGCTTCTTGTCGCCGCGCAGCTGGCAGGTAAGGCGGGGAGACCCTGGGGCGCGCGGGGCCGGAGCGGGTAGGCTTCGCTGGACCCGGGAAGAGCCTGAGCCGTGGAGTTTGGGAAAACTGTCCCCGTGGGATGCCCAGCCCGGAGCCCGGAGCTGCGGTGGCGCCCGGGAGGCGGCCGGCAGGCACAGTCCCTGGGGGTGGAAAACCTCCCAGGGAGCTCATTACCCCAGGGCTCCCGGGAGCCTCAGGACTGAGGCCACCTCTGCCCCAAAGCCTGAACCTAGAAGGGGAGACAGGAAGAGAGGAGGGAGAGAGGAAGGAGGAGGGAGGGTTGAAGGAGATGGGAAGGCAGAAAAGAGAAAAAGGAGGTCCAGAGAGGAAGGGAAAATGCCCTTGTCCAGGTCTGGCAGAGATGTGCCCCAGGAAGGGGCCAGGGGCCTGGTTCTGGCTTTGGTGCACCGGCACTTGGCCCAGGGTTCTGTAGACATATTCTTATTACTTCCGGGGGAGTATCTGTAGCACAATCCACCAGATACGAGGCTGCTGCCAGTTCTCAGGCAGGTGTGTCAGGGTACCCCCTCAGGGTCCCCAGTTTCCCGAACACTCCCTGGGGGTGGGTGTCGTAGGCAGTGTGGCTCCCCGAACAAGCAGCGATGGAGTTCGAATGTTGTGGTTAGAATATAGCTGAGAGTCTGTCCCTCTGGCCAAGCCCAGTCTGTTTTCGTTTTTGTTTTCTTGCCGTACACGGGCCTCTCACTGTCGTGGCCTCTCCCGTTGCGGAGCACAGGCTCTGGACGCACAGGCTCAGCGGCCATGGCTCAGGGGCCCAGCCGCTCCGTGGCATGTGGGATCCTCCCGGACCGGGGCACGAACCCGCGTCCCCTGCATCGGCAGGCGGACTCTCAACCACTGCGCCATCAGGGAAGCCCAGTCAATCTGTTTTTTAGAAGAAACCCCTCCACACCCCAAACTGCCCCCTAACCTGTGGTTGATTTGCTCTCTTGTTCAAGACGTCCAAAGCTGACCCTCCTGCCAGGGTGACAAGGCCTGCCCGCCTGGGCTCTGACCTAATGAACTCACCGACATCTCAAGTAGAAGCTAGTCTAGGCCATTCAAAGCTACTAGTGTTACTCTGGGTCATTTTAGAAACAGCAGGTCCCTCTGAGAGTGGAGTCACGGGGGGACTGAGACCATCAAATAAATCAAATGAGACCATGAGTGTGGTAAGGCCTGGCTCTGGGCCCGGAGCACAGACTGGACTCAGTCAGAGCCGGGGGTTCAGCCTCCAGGGGCTGCAAAGCAAGTGGGCACGAGAGAGACCAGGGTGTGTCTCAGCCAGGAGGTCTTCCAGTCAGGACGCAGGCGAGGATGGTACACAAAGAGCCCAGGGCCCCTCGACCCCTGTCCGCTCTGGGCTTTCTTGGTAGAGCTTCTGGAATCTTATTTGCAGCCCCACTACGTGCACATGAGCCCATGCTGTGGATCCGGGTTTCCTCAATTCAAGGAGTGGCTCAAAGCTCAGGTTCTGGGGTCCCAGACCTGAGTCTGAATCTGGATCCACCACAAAGAGGCTGTGTGACCTTAAGCAGCCTCTGTTATAAGGTTAAGCAGCTGTGTTAACCTTCCTGAGCCTCTGTTTCCTCATGTGTAAAATGATATGTTTCCTCCCAAAAGATTTGGTGAGGATTAAACAAAATAATGCACGTACCATACTCAGCCCAGTGATTCTTTTTTATTTTATTTTATTTTATTTTTTTTTGACCAAGCCGCGCAGCATGCAAGATCTTAGTTCCCTGATCAGGGATCGAACCTGTGTCCCCAGCAGTGGAAGAGAGGAGCCCTACCCACTGGACCCCCAGGGAATTCCCTGTCGATTCTTACTATCTCCCCCAGGAGGTCAATGACCCCACACAATGAAGAATCTCTACTCTGCTAAAAAGACAGTATGGCTTTTGGGGAGAAGAGAGAAGGCCCAGCAGTCACTTGGGCCCCAGGTACCCTTTCATTCTCAGTGCGAACAGAAGCTCAGAGCCATCTGAGTGTGAGGGGAGTCCAAAAGTTTAAGTTCATTTCTTCAGTGTTAGAGAAGGTCACTCTGGGGCCAGGGAGCCTGAGCTCCAAGTACAGGCAGGATTATGAATGTGGGCCACGACCTCAGAAAGCCTTGGATACACACACACACACACACACACACACACACACACACACAGACTGTGGCCTCCTCTGCCCATCCAGGTCTGTGTCCTCTCTGGACCTTGATGCTCCTGGGTCTCTGCCCTGGTCTGCAGTCTCCTCTGCCCCGCAGCTAAAATGAAAGCTTTGCCTGGTCAGATTCAGTTTGTTGGACTTGGCCATGAAGGACCCGTTCTAATCCTCTCCTTACGATTTCATTTGCTACCAGTAACAGCCCCTGAGATGTGAGACACACAGACAGTGGTTTACCCACATATAGCACTTTCCACCTGGCAGTGCTTTTCGGACATTCTAAGCCTCAGAAGCAGGCAGGACTGCAGTAAGCCGCCCTCCTTTTATAGGAGGAGACAGGCTCCACGACTCGCCTGAGGTCCCACAACGCCATGGGGCACAGACGGGGTTCAAGGCCAGGTCTGTGTGTTCTGCTCTAGCTTTCCTGAACAATCCCCTACCTGCAGGGGCTTCCCATCTGAGACTGAAATGAACTCCCAGCGCCACGTCTGGGGTGTCTGTCCTTCCGCTCGGGAATGGGGATCCAGAGACCAATTGATTATGGGCTTGGGGAGTAATGGGCTAGAACTGTGCCTACCAGGGGAGAGTGAGTTCCTCTTGCTGGTTGTCACTGTCCAGAAATGGTGGCTGGCCCTCTCTTAGGTTGGCCAGACCGGCCACGTGCTCTGCCGGTGATTCTGAGCTCCTCTCTGAGCTTGCCCTGGGTCTCCTTCAGCTGCTTGGAGCCTTTTGAAGGTCTACCTAGAGCGGCAGCAGGACAAGGTGAAAGGCAACCGGCTTTGACTTCAGACTGAATCCTTGAGTTTGACCCCCGGGCACTTACTAGCTGTAAGCAGGACTTTGAATAAGTCATATCATGCCTCAGTTCCTCATCTGTGAAATGGGAATAAAAATCCCAAAGTAAGTCTGAGGCATGATTGAGGTCGTTTATGCAAAGAACGAGGCATAAGCATGCAGTCAACAAACGGTGCTCTCTCCCCTGTCGCCTTGTCAGGCTGGCATCATGAACGCCTGCCTGGTGGACGATCGCATGGGGGATGGGGTGCTCGAGCTCCGAGTCCTGGGGCCACACAGCATTTCCCCAGGCCCTGCAACTGGGCAGGCTGTCTCATAACTTCTCTCATACTTGACTACGGGTGACTGTGAGGCCCCACGAGCCTGGCCAAGAAAAGGTGCTGATGGTCTCTGCCCTTTCTGCTTCTCGCAGCTCTGCGTGGCAGCTCAGTACTTCTGCAGACCCCTGCGTCCACGACGGCTCAGACCAATCAGACGGTGATGTTGTCCTGTGAAGCCAAAACCTCCCCCACTAACTCTCGCATCTACTGGCTGAGGCAGCGCCTGGCCCCGAGCGCTAACAGTCACTTCGAGTTCCTGGCCTTCTGGGATCTCACCAGAGGGACTGTGTACGGCGAGGAGGTGGGGCAGGAGAGGCTAACTGTGCTTCGAGATTCTTCCCGGTACACTCTCAGTCTCCAGAGTGTGAAGCCTTCCGACAGCGGCGTCTACTTCTGCATGACGGTTGGGAACCCCGACCTGACCTTTGGGAAGGGAACTCAGCTGAGTGTGGGTAAGAATCTCAGTGCTGTAGATGAGCACCGAGCACCTGCTGGGGGCCGGGTGCGTGCCAGGCCCTGGGACATCCCACTCTCAGTGAGCCCCGCCCTACAGGAGGGAAGGACCTCCAGAAGCAACTGCACTACCGCTAATAGAAACAAAAAGTAACCCAGGGCCAAGCAGGTACAAGTGTCGTACGTAGTTATTTCACTTAATGCTGTCAAGCACCCTGGGAGGCAGGTGCTGTTTGATCCCGTTGTAGATGGGTTGCTTAAAAGCATCGCTGCTTCTTCTGGAGACAGGGCACACTGTCCTTCAGCCATGCTACGTTCACCTGAGGCTGTGGCTGGATTGGGCCGAGTCCCCAGACCTGCTAGTGGTTTCAGAAATCCCCTCCCAGTGTGCACGCAGGGAAAGAACGAGCATGGGGACCCAGAGCTTGAACCCACGCCCAGAGTTGCAAGGAGTGAGGAGGCTGGATCCCAGACCCGGCTGCAAATTCTGCTGCAAATTTACCCAGTGCCTGTGGGCAGGTCGCTCCCCTCCCTGGGCCTCAGTTTTCCCATCTGTATTGTGGGGCTGCTAAGGGCCTCCATGACTCCCTCCAGCCCTTAGAAACTGCAGTTCCTCAGGGGTTAAGTCATCATGTCCAGTAGAAATATGTTTTAAGATTTTCTAATAGCCACGTTCAAAAAAATCAAAAGAAACAAGTAAAATTAATTTAAATAATAGATTTTATTTAACCCAGTGTATCAGTGATATTATTATTTCAATGTGTAATCAGTATACAAATGATTACTGACATATTTTACATTCGCTTTTCATGCTAAGTGCTCGATATTTATGGGTACAGCACATCTCGGGTCAGACTGGCCGCGTTTCAAGTGCTCTGTAGCGCACGTGGCAGGTGGCTGCCATATTGGATGGTGAGGGTTAAACTGTCAAGGGTGTGAAGGAATCCTCAAAGCCCCCTCCCCAGGTTAGCCCAAGGCCAACGCCCAGTGGGCCTCCCACGGTCTTGCTTCCCACTCCCCTGGGATCTTTTCAGGCTGGGGGCATTGAGAGTGACAAGGGGACCCCCAGGAATTAGACCACTCAGCATGGGAGGTGCAGGCATAGCGACATGATCAGGAAGACACAAACCAGAGTGATGCCCTCGTCACAGGTCACCAACCTCGGGTCTTAAATCAGGAGGTAGGGAAGGTAGGGAGAGCCCTCCCGACAGGAAGCCGAGGCATCCCTGGAGGGGTGGGTGTCAACTGATGCTTGCATTGAAAATTGGGCTTTTGTGAGTTTGGGGTTTTGGTTTGATTTATTGTTTCTGTCTCTATAAGCCCCACACTGCCCACTCATGAGATTTCAGGGTCTAGGAAAGGTGGATGGTGAAATAAGCAAAACTGGTTTTCAGAAGATTCCCGCCACGTGTACCACCGCCCGCTCACTCCTGGCTTTGATCTTCCCAAACCCCTCTCACTGCCTGGTTCCCCGGGAATGGCAGTCCCTCCCCACAACATGTGCTGGCAACCGTATCATCTCCGCAGGGTACGGGTATTCAGAGTCAGAGCCTGCCCTCCTGCCAGAAGGTCAGTACATTTTAAAGGAGGAAGCCTGGATGGTAGAGAAAGTATTTGGGGGAAGATGGGCCTTTTTCAGGCCCCTCAAGACACCATGGGCTCAAAACTCCTGCCCCTTGCCAAGAGGAGAGAAGTAGGAACAACTGGGTGTGGCGGAGTGGTATCAGGAAGAATCAAGGGGACCTGCCTCTGGGCAAGAAGACATTGAAATAGAACAAGTCTCCCCCACAAACCCCCCCACCCGTCCCCAGGCCACTGTGCCCAGGCAGGGCACGAAGTCCTGTAGAGCTGCCCCCTCGAGGCTCACCACTGCCGCGCTGGGAGCCTCTGTGCCTCCACGGGTAGGAGGTAGGGGAATGAATACTTCCAAGGCAGTGAGGACTAAAGGGGGTAATGGAAGGTCAAAACACCGCAGCAGAGGGCCGAGCTCCTCCCAGGCTTTCAGGGCAAGAGACTGAGGCTGTTTTCCCCTTTTCCAGGAGGTTCCCTCAGCGCTCTGATGATCTGATGCGCTTAACTTTTTGTCGAAAGGCATTTGCTCTTGAGGCGGTGTGCGGGGTGAGAGCCTAAGACGCGCATCTTTTGGCCCAGATGCCGGCCCTGGCGTTTCGTGGCTGTTGAACTCTGAGCAAGTGATTTATTTCAACCTTTTGAGCCTAGGCTTCTTCGGAGATCAGATGGGGAAAACAGTGCCAGTCCCCAGAGTTGTTGGGTTCAATAAGCTTCAGCTGACGCTCTTGGCATGGGCAGTAGCCCGAGGTGGGAGCTTGGGAAGGGTTAATTCTGGTTAGTTGGCTCTTCTGGAAACCTCGTGGAGCAGGCAGAGTGGGGCACGTTTTCTCTACTGATCATGGCTCAGGGCAGTGAGCGTCTGAAGTGTCCACATTTTATATGGAAGCTACCGGGCCCAAACGACCAAACATTGGCTGCCCCTTCCTTTGCCCTTGACTCTAGAGTTCAAGTTCATGATGTCACCCGATTCCCTCTCCTACCATTTTGCAGAAAATCATTTCAGTGAAATGTCTTTCCCCAACCCTCAGAGGCAGGGGTTGGATTCAGCGGCGCCCGGTGTCCCCCCTCCCTTAGCATCTCCGAGCCCCAAGTGCCTCCCTTTGCCCCGTGGGCTTGTCTCTCTGCCCTGTCCCAACACTTCAGCACGTGACACTGGATTAACATGGGGGAAACTGAGGCACAGAAAAGTGATAGGACTTGCCCCAAGTCACGCAGTGGTTAATCAGGGGTTCTGGGGCTCTTTTCACATCTGGGTGGTTCCAGAGCCCCTCTCTCCAGGACACCAAACAGACCCCCATCCCTAGGCCTTCAGGTTCATCTGAGAGTCGGGGAAGTAGATCAAAAATCCCAGTGATCTGTGACCTTCAAGCCCTATAGCAGCCTAGGGAACACTGAGAAAGACTTTAGTCCCTGGATATGAGATGTGCAGTTGTAAGATTTATCTCTGAATCCACCTGCTGTTTACCTGGCCAAAACATGTGTCTTGCTTTTGTAGTTGATGTCCTTCCCACCACTCCGCAGCCCACCAAGAAGACCACTCCCAAGAAGAAAGTGTTACGGTTCCCAAACCTAGTGACCCGGAAGGGTGAGTTCTCCCACACCCCTGGATTCTCAGAAGGGCAGCAGACACTCTCCCTCCCTCCGTCCCTCCCTGCCGTCATTCCTTCCTTCCTTCCGCAAGCCCTTCCCAAGTGTGGACTCCAGCCTGTTTCTCTAGCCCTGAGCTGGGGTCTGAAAGGGAGCTGAGTGTGACAGCAGTGCTATCGTCCAGCAGCTCACACTCCAGTGGGAGACACACTCCCAAATCATCACAGGACAAAACTCAATGAAGGATACATCCACCCAAAACTTGCATACAAATGTTCCTAGCAGGATTAAAAAGTAGAAACCACTCAAATGTCTACCACCTGATGAATGGATTGACAAAATATGAACTCTCTATACAATGGAATGTTATTTAGCCATAATCAAGAGTGAAGTAATGATTTGCTACCACATGGATGAATCTTGAAAATATTTTACAGCGGAAGAAGCCAGTCACAAAAGACCATATCTTATATGACCCCCTTGATATGAAATGTCTAGAATATGACATTGCTTGAAGACAGAAAATAGATTAGTGGTTGCCTAAGGCTGGGGGATTGGGGAAGGAATGGGGGGAAGACAGCTAATGGGCACAGGATTTCTTTTGACGGGGATTAAAATGTTCGAAATTAGATTGTGGCGATAGTTGCACAACTCTGTGACTATAACAAAAACCATTAGATTATACACTTTAAACGGGTGAACTTTCCAATATATAAATTATCTCTTAATAGAGCTGTTAACAAACAAAAAACTCAACCCAAAGGACCAATGCTTTGGGACTGACATATACACACTACTATATATAAAATAGATAACTAATAAGGACCTACTGTATAACATAGGGAACTCTTCTCAATACTCTGGAATGACCTATATGGGAAAAGAATCTAAAAAATAGTAGATATATGCCTATTATAACTGATACACTTTACTGTACAGCAGAAACTAACACAACATTGTATATCAACTATACTCTGATAAAAAGTAATAAAAAAAGACAAAGGACCAGTACTTTAACCTTCCCCAGTTTTGATGCCTAATAGAGGACCTAGCGCACAGTGTGTGCTTCGTATATGTTTACTAATGAGTAAACCAACTCACTGCTCTGTGCTACACGCACCAGACACCATAGCTGAGTACACACACGCACACGCACACACACACTTGCCTTGAACCCATCAGCCAAATGTGTTTCTGGAAAAACACTGACCTCTGTCCCCCCAAAGTTACTGGTGACGAAAAGAAAGTGTCACCTGCTCCCGCCCATAGGACAAACCACAAGCAGCCACACCGGGGCCGCCTCATGCTACTGGTGTTGCTTTGTCTTAAATATTTATATAAAGTATCAGAAAGAGTCTGGGGGGAGGCATCTAGCTGGATCCAGGGCATGGGAGAGGGAAGCTGCCACGTGAGTTCACAGTCAAAAGCAAATCAGAACCCACGTACAGAAGGACAGAGCCTTAGGGAACATAAAGGCGGAGACAGAATGAGCTCATTTTATAAAGTACGCCCCCCAACTTTGCCTAAAGGATTTCAGGCAGGGTATAACCAAAAAGAGGACACAAAAGGCCAAGACAGTAGAGGCACTAAGATGAGGATGTAAAACCTGGGTCTGTGCCCTGGCTCTGGAAGAACCAAAAAACCCAGTGAAGCGAAGAGCAGACCCCAAGTCACGTGGCATCACTAACACCCCTCCTCCCACCACAATGATATAAAGAAACCACCCGGGCATCAAAGCCTTCATCCTGGCGCTAAATTCTAGAAAAAAATCTGCTCTGTTCATTCTTATGTAAGGACCGCTGAATGACAGTGAATTCAGTAACACTTTATAAATGATGGAAAAATGGTCTTCAGAGTTTTTGCATCATTTCTGATACCAACCCTCAGTAAAATCCCAGGGTAAGATGCAATTCCAACATTAGCAGGTTATTAAGAATAACCAGGATGTGTGTGAAGGTGGCCAGGTTGGGGGGAGGGGCGTCAAGGGGAGTAGGTGGAGGTTGTATTGGGGGTGAGGACCATGGGGAAGTGTAGCCTAGTGGTAAGTTAACCAGGCCTAGGTCTGCATCCCTGTCTACCGCTGCTTATACTGTGCGACCTTGGGCAAGTGATTCAGCCTCTCTGAACCTCAGTTTCTTTCACCTGGCAAGTGGGAATGCTCACCTGGCTGCAGGCAAGGCAGGATAAAATGCGATACTATACACAAGGCGCTCAGCTTGGCGGGGCACCTAGACAGAGCTCAAAGCTTGTTATCATGAAAGAAACCCACAGGCCGCCATGGGGAGGGGCCTGCTCCCCTTGAGACAAGCTGGGGAGGTGCTGGGGGACAATTTCTAAACTGCTGTCACAGGAACAGTGTGGTGAGATACAGATCTCAGGAGACCCCAAGACTCGAGTGAGGCAAAGAAGGTGGGGCTGAGTGTCGCTGGTGTGTCTCTGGCCACTGGCTCCCTGCCCAAGCAGGCTTTTCGCCACCTTTACTAGAAGCGGCAGTTTTCCTGGTAGGTGATCGCGTTTCACCGAGGACCCGAGGACCGGTAGCTGTCTCTCGGCCTCTAGTTCAGGTCGTAGCTCAGGAGGCCTCCCCTGACCCCTCTCCCCGATCCCTGCAGCCTGTGTCCACCTCCCTTACTTAAAACTTTATCCAGGCATAATTTGCATGTCATAAAATTCACCCATTTCAAGTGCATGTCTCAATGATTTTTAGTAAATTTACCGAGTTATACAACCATCACCACAATCTAGTTTTAGAACATTTCCATCAAACTGTCAGATCCCTTGTGCCTGTTTATAGCTAATCTCTGTTCCCACCCCAGCCCCTGGCAACCGCTAATCTACATTCTGTTGCTATAGATTTGCCTCTTCTGAACATTTCATACAAATGGAGTCATAGAATATGTGGTCTTTCATGCCTGGTTTCTTTCACTTCACACCATGTTTCTGAGGTTCCCCCAGGTCGGGAGAACCATGGGGGAGATGAGAGGGAGGCAGACAGAAACCCTCACGCATCAGAGGTGGGAAGGACTTCCAAGGGCCTCTCACCCAACCTTCTTCTCCACGTGGCACCATGCAGCCTTGGTGATGGCAGGCTCCCTCCCACGGAGCAGCCCACTGCATCCCTTCTGCCACCTCTCCTGCCCTTAAGCTGTCACGATGGGACTGGCAGGGGCTGTAGAACTCGGGGCATCTGGGTCCAAATCCTGGCCCTGCCTTTTAGTATCCAGGTGACCTAGGGCATGTAATTGAACTTCTTTGAATCTTGGTTTTTGCTGAACTGTAAAATGAGAGATAAAAATGACAGTAATACCTTCCTTCCTCACAACATGGACGTTTGTAGTTAGTACTATACTTGGCACATAACAGGTCTTCAGTAAACCTTCTCCCCCTTCCCTGACATCGAAAACTCTTTCTAATTTTTTTAACCTTGAGCTCAAATCTGCAGCCTTTCCCTTTTCACCCATGGGTCCTCATTCTGCTCCCTCAGCTACTCACAGGGACACGAAGGGTGCCAGAGAAGGATTTGGGGCATCGATGATATAAACTCTGCTGTTTACATAGCATCCAAAATGGGCAAAGGAACAAATAGGCAACTGAGAGAAGAAAAATCATACGCGGCCAATCTATGAAAATAGGCTGAAATGGACAAATGGTGAATTGAAGTGAAATATCATTTTTAACCCACTGGACTGGCAAAAACTAAAAACTTTGATAATGCCAAGGGTCGGCAGGGTGCACAACGGGTGATTAGGAATGGAATTCACTGCAGCCTTTTTAGAAGGCATTTCACAGTATCTGTTATAATTGAAGATGGATATAGTCTATGGTTAGTAGTTCTCGTTTACAGTATCTGCCTCCGGCAGGCTCCTGCATAAGGAAAGAAATGTACCTGGATGTTTTCTGCAGAGGTATTTGCAAAACACAGGAAACAAACAAAATGTCCGTTAAAAAAAAAAGAATGTGCTGGCATGTTTAAGTGAAGAAAAAAAAAAACCTGGTTGCAGAACAATTTGTACTATATAAGCCTCTGTATTTTTAAAAGCTCTATGGGATGTATCTATGTAAATTATGTATGTGTACATGCAAATTAACAATGACAGTTACTTCTGTGAAGGAGCTGTGTTGCCAAGGGGCATTCTAACCATATACTTAAATCTTTTACAGTGAAAATATATTCAGGTATTTCTTCTGAAATTAAAAGTTTTAAAAATAAATAAGAAAAATCCCATTACCAGGCATGCAAATTGTCTATCTCATTTGAACATAAATAGCTCCTGAGTTTATTAATTTTTAAAATTTGCACGTGGGACATGAAATTTTATATATGAAATGATCTCAATGTGTTTAAAGAGCCCAGAAAAAAGACTGGAAGGAACTACGTAAACAGCGGTATTCTCTGGGAGGTGGGGCTTCCGGTTGATTTTTCCCTCTCTGTGTTCATCTGCACATCTCAAATATTTAATACGTGTGTGTTTTCCAGGCCCGTCCTGTGCCCCCCTCATTGTCGGCCCACTGGTGGCTGTCGTCCTTGTTCTGCTGGTGTTCTTGGGCGTGGCCATTCACCTACACTGTAAGTTGTGCCCTCCTGGGCCGTCATGGCGACCCCTTTTGCTGTTGGAGGTGTCCCTGAGGGTCCTTCCTTCTCTAGGGAAGCAGAGCACATGGCAGCCTGTTGGAAGTTTGCCCCTCCAACCCTGAACCCATGATAGTTCCAAGAAGTGATTCTTGGCCTGAGGCCAAGCTTCAGGGATCAGAGAACACCCTGTCTCTGGAGTCAGGCAAACTTGGATTTGAATCCGACTCTGCTGATTCCTGATCTAGTGACCTTGGGCATATGCCCCGGCCTCCTTGAGCCTCAGCTGCCTCACCCCGGGTAACCATGTTACCTACTTCCCAGGGCTGCTTTTGTAAAGTCCCGCCCAAGTGCCCGGCTCGGGGCACGTGCTCAGTAGTCAGGAACACCCGTGAGCAGTTGGGACGGAAGCAGTGCATGGAGATTGTGGTAGGGTTTGGGTTATGTTCCCAGAAGCTAGAAATCCTCCGCTCTGTGAGGCTGTGGGGGAACTCAGAGATGGCTGCTGCACCCCGTCACTTCAGAGGTGGGATCACCTCCTTCTACGGGCCCCCCTGGGAGCTTCAGGGGAGGCCCACACAGCTGGCCAAGAGCCCAGAGCCCCAGACTCTAGCCCTGACTCTTCTGCTCACCTGTGCCACCTTGTGCAAGTCACTTACCCTCTCTGGGCTTCTGTAAAATGGGACGGGGTGGCCCACAAGGACGTGGACTAGATCAGTGGCTCTTTCATAGGTCACAGACCCCTTTGAACGTATGATGGCAATATGGACCCTCTCAGCAGAGAAATGCACCATGTGCCTATTTTTGCATACAATTGCCGCCCCCAAAAAAGGGATCCATTTATTCCATTCTAAGAACCGTTAGAGTTCAGTGGTCTGCAGACTTTTTTGATCAAGGACCTCATCAGTAAAAAAATCTTCTAGTTATAAACCCTAACTTCAATTAGCTGTATTTATTTATTTAATATATTATGTATGTATATATTTAATATATAATTATAACTATAGTTATATTCTTAAATGATTAATATTTATGCTAGCTGTGTTTATTTAATAGTCTATGCATGTTATTAATGTGCTTCATTAATAACACACTAATAATAATGTGCTTCAAAATTAATAATGTGCTTCAAAAATAAAAAGGATGAGATAAACATGTAAATAGACATGGTCATCTTTCCTTCCTTCTTCCCAGGGGGAAACCTTGCACTTCCCCAGAATACACATGCTCTGATTTAAGGCCACCTGTCTGTACAACCTCTGCTTCCTGACCTGCTGTGAAGGGCAAGGTGGCACATTTAAGGGCACACAGACTGCCACTTACTAGCTACATGACTTTGGGCAAGTCATTCAGTAACACACTCACTCTCTATGTCAGCTTCCCCATATGCAAAACGGAGATAGTAAGAGTACCAACTCTTAGGTTTGTCATGAGCAGTAAGGGAGTTAAAACCCATGAGGTGTCTGGAGCAGAGCCGGGCACCAAGGAAATGGTCCGAGGTGTCAGCTGCCCCTTCATCGCCCTCCTCCCTCTCTGGGGCTCGGTGTCAGTGGCTCACAGCTCATGCCAACCAGCGGTCTTGTTTTCTCCTTCCAGGCCTGCAGAGGAGAGCTCGGCTTCGCCTCCTGAAACAGTAAGTGGTTGGGGCCTTGGAAAATTGCCTGGGCCGCAGCCCTGGGTGTGGCCCCGGCTTCCTCAGCCCCTGCTGCTGCCCATAGCCTCCAACTGTGAGAGCCCCAGACACACACCACCTTCAAAAAGATCACACACTGTGTAAATAGATGGGCTCATGGAGTTCAGGCAAAGAGAGAACCTAAGCAAACAGAATACTGATTAGTCGTCTAAGTATATGTCAAGTATGGTAAGATTTAGCTCTTAGCTCTCCTGAGAATAATAGTGAACTCTTTTTTTTAAATTTTTATTGAAGTATAGTTGATTTACAATGTTGTGTTAGCATCAGGTGTACAGCAAAGTGATTTAGTTATATATATTCTTTTTCAGATTCTTTTCCGTTTTACGTTATTACAAGATACTGAATAAACAATCAACTACTGCATGGGTAGAACCAGTAGGATACCCCAAACTCTTTGCCACCGTTATTTCATTCAACTTGGTCCTGCATGACACGGGAGGGTTATTTTTACAGATGAAAACTTGCTCAAAGCATTTGGAACAGTAGAGAGCAGCCTCGAACTCAAAGACAAGTCGGTTCACCCCAAGGCCAGCATCTCCACCAGTGGAATTCCTTCCCTCCTGGTGGTGTGTGTTGGACTTGACCCCACCTGGGTCCCAGGAGTCGGCAAACCCACCGGCTGAGTCACATAGACACGGGGGCTACAAGGCTCACTGCTTAGGCCCACTGAGCTGGGTAAGCTCCAGCAGAAGCCAAGGCAGAGGCCAAGGCTGCCTGAGGCTCCCAGACTCAAGGGCTCTGGACCCCTGTTTGGCCACGGGCAGTGTCCTTGGACTGCCTCTTCTGCCTCAAAATAGAGCTTGTTTTGCATCTACCTATCTCATTCATTACACTCCCCTCTATGTAGAGCGTTTGAAAAAAAGAAAGCAAGCCCCCACTCCTAGATTGAAGATTAGCTCCGTTGTGAGGCAGATCTGGGTTTGAGTCCTGTCTGCTACTCACCAGCCTTGGGACTGTAGGCAAGTCACTTCACCTCTCTGAGCCCCTGATTCCTCATCTGTAAAATGGGATAACAGTACCAACCACTGGCTATTGTAAGGACTTACTGAAGAGGCACCGTCTAAGTGCACAGCCCCTGGACGCTTGGAGTCAAGGCAGCAGCTCATGTTACTTACAAAAGGCGACTTTACGAGCCCAAGAACCAAGAAACAACATGTTTTATTGTGGAATTATAAGTGACAGACCATATTATATTAGTTTCAGGTGTACAACATAAAATGTATTTTTAAATACTCTGAAATGATACATTTTCATATATGCTCACTAGACTGTCTGCTCTACACAATTACACACATTGTGTATGTATATATTTGTATACATTGTGTTGTATAGTTGCTTAAACATGCCTGCTGCATGTCGTGGGCAATTTTCGATGGTAATTTTGATGGTGTGCAATTTTCGCTTTACGTGCTGGATTTAGAAACTACCCCGTACTTAAGAGACAGTAACTTAAGTGTATTTGTCGAACTCTAGACCTCCAGAATGTTCTGTTCAGAATCTTCCTTGTGGTGACCTGTTGTGGAGAACGACTCCCCCTCAAGGAGCTGCCTGTGTTGTGCCTCCCCCTCACCCCTTCGTTTTAACTTGTTTCCCAGTGATTTGATGCCAGTTTGGGAGGAGTCGGCTGCAGGACCTCATGCTATGGCAAACCCCAGGGGTTCCGAGGATCAGCTCAGGCGAGGAAGGGGCTGTGGGTGGCCCCGGGTGGGACCCTAGCCCCCCCCTCACCCTTTTCATTCCGAACAGCTCCGCTTTCATCCGTTGCCTGTAATTACACTTACCTGTAAGATGTCTTTGAACAAAAGGGTTTGTGGCTAAAAAGAAGTTTGAAAACCACCTCTGGTTTTGCTGTCATGATCCAGGTGTGGATGAAATAGTCCCTGGGCCTCAAAGATCAGCTGTTACTAATTCAAGTTGCAATTTGGGGCAGACATTCCCCAGCCTCTAACTGGCCTTAGAAAATCATCTAGCGGCAGGCCACGTGCCTCTGGTCCCCTAGTGTGCATCGGTAAATCGCTTACCTTAGAAGGTACCGCAGGAAGTAACACTATTCAAAGCTAGAGTTCTTAGGGCTGCGTTTTTTGAGCATTTCAATTTTTCTTAATGACTGAGTTGGGCCCTAAAAACATACCAACACAAAACTCTTGGCCCTAGGCTACTTACTTGGAGTGGAGCCTTGCATCCTGACGTGCCATTTATCTCTCTTACAGGAAATACAATAGCATTTGCCTGATAAGTGGTTTCACAGCTCGCTCTTTTTTTCAGGTTTTATAAGTGAGCAGAGGATACGTTTTTGGTGTCCTGCTACAAAAATACATTGGTCGGTGACGAGCAAGATCTGGAAAAATGAGAGAGAAAGGACACACTCAACCATGGAAGTGTCACTGACCTGCTGAAGCTGCCTGCTTTTAACTACTGCAAGTTCTTTCTGTGGGCCTCGTGCATGGGAGCAACTTGTTACATGGTCATCGGGATCTTAGAGAGAAGGTTTCAGAACCCCAGGGCACTTTCTGCAACTTGCAAGGCAACTTGCAAGGAGGATTGAGTACAAAATAGCACCAGCGCCCCACTTCCGGCTCCTGTACTCATCCTGGGTTGGGCTGGGAATTTCAGTGTTGGCCATCCAGCCACCGCCTTGCTTTGTCCAGGTAAGGCGGTGACATTGAGACCCGAGTCTCTCGTGGGATGGTGCCGGGATGGGTTCCTTTGGTCTTCCCAGGCTGGGGCTGACCCTCCTCACAGAAGGCCCCAGAGAGCAGACCCGGACTGGAAATGAGGCTCCCAAGAGGGACTGACCTGGCTCCCACGGTCACTTCAGGTTCTGAGGACCTCCTTTGGGGCTTGGAACTTGTGGACTGGGGGACATGAGGCCACTTGATCTCCCACCAGAAGTCATTCAGCTTTCACTTCTGCCCTCCCATGACTTGTATGTTTCTTCTCTTACTCTCTGTTCTTTTTATGATAATATCTTGGTTGTAAAAATAAAATCTTGAGTCAATGGTGCACGTGGCTCCTGTGATATAAACACACAAAAGCTCATCTACGCGGCAAAGATGTCGGTGCTCAGTTAAAAAGAGATGAGAAGGTTAAAATGACTATGTCTTCATTTTGCGTCAAGCTCTTCATTTGCCCCCAAACATGCTGTACTCCACTGTATAGGTGCAGAGAGAAAGCCTGGACAGGTTGAAAGCACCCAGCACCCAGAGCCAGGTAGCAGGTGCCCCAGGGGCCACCCCCCCTCCAGCCCACCCCCAAGTTGCCTTCACTAGCACCTGTTCACTCCTACCGAGCATGGGACCCCAGGGACTCCCGGCCACGAGGCCGGCGACCTTGCACCAAAGAGAAGGTGAGACACATCAGGGTCTCTGTCACATGTCCATTAATATTTTACTGTCTCTCAGCTTCCATAGTCGAAGAAAGATGCAAGGAGAAAATGCTGAGCTGGGATGAAGGAGTTGTAAAAGCCTCTGGATCTTATCTTAGTTCCCCAGCCTGGGCTTGAGCAACTTAAGAGCTATTGAGCCAAAGAAGAATCCAAACTTTGGCTGCATTAACAGAAGCACATGGCCCAGGTCAAAGGAGGAGAGAGTCCCACCTGCTTTTCCTGGCCAGCCCAGGGCTGGGAGGTGGGATTTAAGCAGGGCAATGGCAAACCAGGCCGTCTTCAGAGGCCTCTGGCAGCCGCAGAATGTGACGAAGGGCCAATGAGACCGTCTCCCAGCATCTGAGAGGCTCTCTGTGGAGTCAGGGGCGCAGCAGGACTCTAGCAGTGGTGGGTGGGAGTTAGAAGGGCGTAGATGCAGGAGGTGCTCAAGAGAAACTGACTCTTACTGCCCATCAGCTGTAAGGCTGCCTCCCAAGGCTTACCAGACTCTTCCGGGGTTCACTTTGCTCCGAGACGCCCTGTTTAATAATAGACTAAGGCCCAGACATGCAGCCTACCCTCCCTGAAGGCTCACACCCTGTCCGCAGAGGAAGTAAGAACAGATCTCAAGGCCCCCCAGCCCACTACGGGCTCTGCTATTTCGCTGCATCTCCCCGCTACTGTCTTTGTGATTGTGTTTAGTTGTTTGTGCGTTTGCATGGGGTGAGGTTTGGGGTTCAGGATGGGGGGGGTGCCTTTCTGTTTTCTGTGCAACAGGCACCTGCTGGGGCAGCCTGGGCTCCGTCTGCCCGGGGAGCTGGCACTGGTTTGGCTGCCAGAGGCAGGGGCTGCGGTGAGGAGGTCTGCACTCAGCACCTGACTTTTGTTTTGAAGAAGGAACTGAGCATTTGCTACTTTCTGGAGGGCCATTATGGCAAAATATCAAAACTTTTTTTCTTCATTTAGCTATCTTTTGACTAGCAATTTCACTCTTCGGCACGTATCTTAAAGAAACACATCTCAAAGTGATGTGCGCAAAGAAATATGCCTCAACTTGTTCCTTGCAGTGTTGCCTATTAGCCAAAAATTGGAACCAATCCAAATGTCCTGCAAAAGGAGCCAGTTAGATCAATTGTGACGCAAGAGACTCCACGCAGCTGTGAAGGAATGAGCTAGAAGCCTATACACTGGCATCAAATGATGACCGCTACATCTGCATCTATTATAACATCTGTATTGATTATTCTCATTTTAAATGTAATACGTTGTCACTGTTAAAATTCAAGCACAGATAAAAACAGGCAAATATATATAAGCTAGAAGTCAGGATATGGGTACCCTTGGTGCAGGGACGGTCATGAGAAGGGAGTAGGAGGTTTGGGGTGGGCATGTTCTGTTTCTCCATGTGGGAGCTGGTCATAGGGGTGTGTTCAATTTGTGAAAAGTCAATAGAGCTGTACAGTCATGAGATGTCAACTTTCATATATAGCTATGGAAATAGATATACATTATACTTCTATAAAGAGATATTTTAAAAATCCAAGTACAGAACATTTCAGAAATGTGTAAAATTGGTGTTTGAAAGTTTCTTGTTCTTCCAGATTTTTCCTGCAGTACTTTTTAAACAGAAAATTGAAATCTTATAAAATATAATATACGATATATAACATAGAATATTGAATCTTATTGCTTGATTTTTTTTCTCTAATCAAGACCTCTGGACATATTTGTTCCTATAGGAATAGAAAAAGGTCTGGAAGGATATGCTCCAAACTGTTGATGGCATTTCCTCTGGGGAATTTCCATTTCTGCATGGTACATTTCCGTGGTCCGTGAATTTTTACAATAATCATCTATTATTTTTATAACTGGGGAAAAAAACGGAGGTTTGGAAAAAAGAAACAACTTCTTCTAAAAGAGGCTCTGGTGATTGTAATCTTAAAAAATTGGAATCAGCTTAAATATCCATCAGTGAGGGATTTGTTCATAAATCATGATTTTTAAAAATCTGTACAACAGAAATCACTGTGATGCACGCTGATACGGCTGGACAACAGGACCTAACTCTACCAGCTGTACAACATTGGGGGAGCTACTTGACTTCTGTGAGCCTGTTCTTTCCTTTGAAATGGGCGCTCCAGCAGTATCTCCTCCTTGGTCTTGCTGTTGGCCTTGAATGACCACAGATAGGAGGGTCTGGGGCAGTGCTTGTTTCCTCCCCTCCCTTCCTCTTAGTGGGAAGCAAGAGTGGAGGGTTCTGGGCCCCAGCTTGCAGGTGTGGCGCCCGCCCAGCCCCAGCGGGGCCAAGTTCAAAGGAAGAAGGGGGCTCCCACATCCCCCTCCTTTTCATCCTTACTCAGCCCCACCCCCTCACCCCAGCCGCTCACTCTCTACCTGTGGGAAGTGAGCAACTTGTTTTCAGAAAGTCATCCCCTGCCCCGTGTGGGCTACAAAGCTGATCCGAATCTACCACCCAGTCAAAGGGAAAGAGAGAAAGAGCCCCGTCTTCAGAGGCCTTTCCAGGTGTGGAGGACAAAAGAGATTTTCTCTGTCACTTCTTGGGAAACCTCCTCAGATGCGTCACTGACACTCCTCAGTGGCTGTGAGTCACTGGCTCCTGGTGTCCTCCTGCTGCAAAGCTCAGCGCATCAACTCCAACAGAAGGGAACCATAGTCCCCAGCACTGGATCAGTTTGAGAGTCACAGAAATATGCGAAACACGTGTGATTCTTTTTTTTTTTTTTTTTTTTTTTTTTTTTTTTAGCGGTACGCGGGCCTCTCACTGTTGTGGCCTCTCCCGTTGCGGAGCACAGGCTCCGGACGCGCAGGCTCAGCGGCCATGGCTCACGGGCCCAGCCGCTCCGCAGCATGTGGGATCTTCCCGGACCGGGGCACGAACCCGTGTCCCCTGCATCGGCAGGCGGACTCTCAGCCACTGCGCCATCAGGGAAGCCAGACACGTGTGATTCTAATCAAGCCGAAAGCAGAAGTGCTGAAAAAGGCACGCCTGTTCCTGCACAGTATCACTGGTTCTCCGGGGTCGTGTTTTTTTCCATCAATTGACGGCATTTTACATGCGCGTCCTCATCGTTAGAGCTTAACTTCTGCTTCTAAGTTTGAATGGAAACTGCCTACCTCTCTGTTCATATATTATTTTTTAATTAATTTTTATTAGAGTATAGTTGCTTTACAATGTTGTGTTAGTTTCTGCTGTACAGCAAAGTGAATCAGCTATACGTACACATATATTCCCTCTTTTTTGGATTTCCTTCCCATTTAGGTCACCACAGAGCACTGAGTAGAGTTCCCTGTGCTCTGCAGTAGGTTCTCATTAGTTGGCTACTTTATACATCGTATCAATAGTGTATATAAATCAATCCCAATCTCCCAGTTCATCCCACCACCCCCCTTACCCCTTGGTATCCGTATGTTTATTCTCTACATCTGTGTCTCTATTTCCGCTTTGCAAATAAGTTCATCTGTACCATTTTTCTAGATTCCACATATATGCGTTCATATACGCTATTCGTTTTTCTCTTTCTGACTTACTTCGCTCTGTATGACGGTCTCTAGGTTCACATATTATTGATGGCAGGCCATCTCCCATCCTGCCCCTCATTTCTGTGAACTAATTACCTGTCCCTCTCCCTGCAGTTAGTGACCCTCTTCCTTAGGCTGTTTGCTGCCACTTCAAATATATTAACTTGGGCAACATCTGTGTGCCCAGCCCACCCTGTGCTGGGATGAAGGTGGACAGGACGACAGAGCACAGCCCTCCAGACTCACATCTGCCACCAAAGAGGCTTCTAGGCTGCAGTTCCCTTCTTTCTAGCCATTCCCTCATTTCCTGGAGTGAGAGGACCAAGACCTGTGGGAACCCTCTGGCCCCATCCTGCCACCTGCACGAGTGGTCAGCATTCCCAAGCCCTGAGGCCAGAGTCTATGTGAATAAACAAACAAGCGACTTCCTTCACTCTGTATGACAGACTCTAGGTCCATCCACCTCACTACAAATGACTCAATTTCGTTTCTTTTTATGGCTGAGTAATATTCCATTGTATATATGTGCCACATCTTCTTTATCCATTCATCTGTTGATGGACACGTAGGTGGCTTCCATGTCCTGGCTATTGTAAATAGAGCTGCAATGAACATATTGGTACATGACTCTTTTTGAGTTATGGTTTGCTCAGGGTATAAGTCAGAAAGAGAAAAACAAATACCGTATGCTAACACATATATATGGAATCTAAGAAAAGAAAAATGTCGTGAAGAACCTAGGGGTAAGACGGGAATAAAGACACAGACCTACTAGAGAATGGACTTGAGAACACGGGGAGGGGGAAGGGTAAGCTGTGACAAAGTGAGAGAGTGGCATGGACTTACACATAGTACCAAATATAAACTAGGTAGCTAGTGGTAAGCAGCCGCATAACACAGGGAGATCAGCTTGGTGGTTTGTGACCACCTAGAGGGGTGGGATAGGGAGGGTGGGAGGGAGGGAGACGCAAGAGGGAAGAGATGTGGGAACATATGTATATGTATAACTGATTCACTTTGTTATAAAGCAGAAACTAACACACCATTGTAAAGCAATTATACTCCAATAAAGATGTTAAAAAACAAACAAACAAACAAGAGAGAAGGCTCGCCTAGGAGGCCTCGTGTGCCCACAGGCAGGTTGCTCCAATGGCAGTGGGCCGGGAGCACCGCCCTCCCTCTCCGGCCCGTCAGCACCTCTCCTCCTGGATACCCCACCTAACCTTGCTGGGCATCCCAAAGCGGTGAGGACTCAACTTCTCCACTTTCTGAATGTTTACTCTGCCAAGTACAGTCGACAAACCCCCTGGAGAACAGAAGCTCAATGTATTAGATGCTAATTGAGCACCTAATGTATCCCTGGCACAAATCCTGGGCTTACATCATCTTCGGGGACATGGACACAGGGCTGGCACCTGGGTGACGCCCAGAGTGAGTGCCCTTGGGAGACCTCACTCGCCCCACCCTCGAACCAGGCCTGAACAGTTGGCAAACAAGCCACCAGGTAAATACCCAGCTGATGGGAACACAGGCAAAGGCATGAATTGCTTCCTCACAGAAAAGCTGTGTTCCCACTGACAGAAGGGTTTGCAGCCTCTCACAGCAGATTTGTGGAGGTCTCTGTGGTTGGGTGCGGGCAACGTGAAGAGGGGAAGATTTGAAGTGTTGGCGGGAAGCGGAAGACCCTCCTTCACCCCCTGCATTCCCTCAGCATCCTGTGGGCCGAAAGCTGGCGGCTTGGCTAGACCTGCTGGCCGGGGAGGGCCAGGCGGGGCCAAAGGGAGGATGTGACTCCTGTCTCTCCCCCTTCTCCACACTCCGGGCCTCAACCAAGCTTGGGGGACCCAGAGAGATTTGGGGGTGGGAAGAAAGCTGACTTCTACAAGAGGAGCAGGCCTTTGTGGAAGACCTTCTCTGGACCCCGCTCAAAGCCCACCTCCCCAGAAACCCAGAACCCCATCTGTGGTGGCCCACCCAGCCGTGTGGGGGGCTGAAGGAGGCGCAAAGAAAAGCACTCTGGGGCTCAGACTGCACCCAGTCTTTCCTCCAAGGGCTTTGCACCTCCAAGGGCTTTTGCATCTTCCTCTATCAGGACTCTGCCAGCCCTGCCAGTGCATAAGGAGCTGATCCGTGGAAGAGGGAATGATGCTACTGAGGTTTTATCTAGGTAATATCCAAGTGAGTGTGCTGCTGTGTGTGAGGGGCGTAGAGGATGTTTGCCTTGTGAACTAGGCCTGATTTGATAGACGAGGCCTTTCAATGGACAGCTGTCCCATACTTGAGCCTGTTCAGACTCTGCTGAACAGAACAAAATCTCCCCAACGGCTTCCCTGCCCTGCTTTTAGTATCCAAACTAAATTAAGACCTCTGTGCGTATCTGTGTGTTTATGAGAAGAAGATATTCACATGTTCTCAATCTCCCGTCATAACCTCTACAGAAAAATTTCATCTTCATAGAATGAGTTGCGACTCGTCAAGGTTAAGAAGACATTTTCCAGAAAATGGAAACCCGTCGTTTGCCTACAAATGGTCACTGGGTGCAAATGTAAAAGCAGGATACCACTCGCTGCTGGAGAGAATGTGGACAGCCTCATGGGGGTTGTCGACGGTATCGTGAGACACTGCAAACGCCTCGAAAACAGTTTGGCAGTATCTAGTAGCGTCTAATATAAATCACATCCTCTAACTCAGCACTCCTGGGAATATGTCCCCTATAAAGGAAAAGCACCGCTACCTAAGAATAAATATACAAAATAAATATACCGCTACCTAAGAATAAATATACAAATAAATATAAAAAATATATAATATAAATAATATTATATATTTATTTATATAAATAAATATACAACAAATAAATATACAAATAACTGATGATTATTTCAATTTCCTTTACTTGGGTAAAGTAAACACTGGAAACAACCCCAAGTTAATGAGTAGGGAATCACTAAATAAACTGTGCTCTATCCACACCTTAAAATATCATACAGCCATCAAAGGAATGACTTAAAAAAATGATTTGGCAAGATTGCCAGGGACCCTCAGAGAACAAAGACAGAATGTATTTAAAATATGATCCTATTCTGCAAAGCAAATAATCATCTGCAGAAAACCCTCTACATATATATATATATATATATATATATATATATATATATATATATATATATAACTGAGCGTATATGACTGCATGAGGAGGTATCAATATATGCCGCTGTAGAAGGACACCTAACTGACTACCAACATGAGGCACTGTGCTAAAAAGCACTGAAAACGGAACTAGTGTCTTTTAAGTAATGAGAGATTAAAACAAAAGTAATCCTTTTATTTTTATTAACTTGACTGTTAGTTAAAATTCAATTTCACAACACATCAGAAAGCACTTAAGAATAGATATTTTTATTTATTCTGGCACTGTCCAATTCCAGAAAGGATTTGGGGCAGCTGACAAAGCTATATGCACAAAGGGAGCAGTAAGGACAAACCAGCAATGGGACGGAGCCGAGGCGGCATCACAGCGACCCAACACCCACCGGCCTTCAGCATCTCTAAGCTGGCTAATCTGGTGCACGTAAAACTTGATGTTTCTATATCCTTCAACCTGATATGATATCACCTCTTACTTTCCAGTTTTAGTTTTCCAATCACTCCAGATAATTTATTTTCTCCTCTAAATTTATCTAAAATTACAATTCACCTCCCCCCAAAGTCTATACTGCTCCGGCTGTGGGATCGTGGTATGAACACTCAGGTCGCTCAGAAGCATGGTGAGATGAGAGAGCACAATTTCCACTCATCTGTACTTTTTTCCACAGAAGTAGAATTTGTTATTGCAGTAGCTGAACATATTATAGTTCCTGCATTTAAAAAGATGTATCTTGAGCATATAGGTACAAGGAAGTTATTGACTTACTGAGAGGTTGTTCTTTGATCCTTTAAAAACTTTATTTTTTTCTAAAAGCTTGAGAACAAAACTTCTCCCATCTCCCCAAACTCTTAGTTTTTAATTTCTTATCAGGGTCTCAGAGTCAGGCTGACTTCTCAAAGTGTCAGAATCCCTGAGGCTGGTCTTCAGCCTCTTCTGTGAACACCCCTACCCGCTGAGACTGGGGGATCTTAAGTTTTCACACGAGCTTTTGTTACTGGTCGGCCACATTCTGAATTCTGGATTCCTTCTTCCTCACCGTGAAGGCCTGTTTTTCCCATCCTTACGGCCCAACAGAGGAAAAAATTGCAGAGATGGAAGAATGTGTGACTAAGTCATCTTTTGAGAATCAGAAAAGTTTTCTTTCTCAGAGGTAAGAGTCTCTCCCTCCCAAAGGGATTAGCAGCTACTAGACACATACTGGTCAGTTTACAATTACTGATCCCAGTAATTAAAATACAGTGATTCAAGAACAGACCCCGTAGAATATATGGATTATATGCTACAAGCGGCATTCACATACACGGGGAGAGACTGGATTCTATAATAAAGGGTGCTGGGACAATTAGTAACTATTAGGGAAAAAGCAAGTTTTAGCCTTTCACATCTTGCACCAAAAGAAATTCCAAGTGGTTTCAATAAGTGAATGTTTTAAAAATATATACTGAAGGACAGAAACCAGAAGATCAGTATTTTAATGAATAATAAACTGTAATAAAAATGAAAGACAAACTTGTTTCTAATACAGATTGGAGTTGTTCAAACAAAAAATAAACAAAAAAGGAATCCATTTTTAAAATGCATTTTACCAGATTACACCAGAAAATAATACTCCAGGTAGATAAGAGTGCTGAAAAATGAGCCCATGAGTATTCCATGGCTCGGAGTACAGACTGGTGCCACTACCGTGAAGGGCAATTTGGTAACATGTACCAAGAGCCATAAAGTTGTGTATATTTTTTGACCCAGCAATTCCACTTCTGGGAATTTATCATGAAAAGATCCTTATGGTTACACATAGGGATTATTAACAGCAAAGACATGCGAGCGTACTGAAAACATGCTAAAAACCTAAATATCCACCAGTGAAATAAAAAAATACAACAATACAATGTAAAGAGAGCCCCTAAAATGATGCTGTGCAAGAATGCTTAGTAACTGGAAAGATATTCACAATATATTTGTTGTTTTTTGATTTTTATTTTTTATTGAAGTATAGTTGATTTACAATGTTTCAGGTGTACAGCAAAGTGATTCAGTTATACATATATATATTATTTTTCAGATTCTTTGCCATTATAGGTTATTATAAGACATTGCATATAGTTCCCTGTGCTATACAGTAGTAGGTCCTTGTTATCTATTTTATACGTAGTAGTCTGTATCTGTGAATCCCAACTTCCAAATTTAGCCCTCTCTCCCCTTTTCCCTTCGGTAACCATGAATTTGTTTTCTATGTACACAATGTATTTTTTTTAAGATTTTTTTTTGATGTGGACCATTTTTAAAGTCTTTATTGAATTTGTTACAATATCGCTTCTGTTTTATGTTTTGGTTTTTTGGCCGTGAGGCATGTGGGATCTTAGCTCCCCGACCAGGGATCAAACCTGTACCCCCTGCATTGGAAGGCGAAGTCTTAACCACTGGACCGCCAGGGAAGTCCCCACAATGTAGTTTTATTTATTTATTTTTTTAACTCTTTATTTTATATTGGAGTATAGCCGATTAACAATGTCGTAATAGTTTCAGGTGCACAGCAAGGGGACTCAGCCATACATATACATGTATGCATTCTCCCCCAAACTCCCCTCCCATCCAGGCTGCCACATAACATCCCACAGCGTATTTTTTTTAACTTATTTATTTTATTTTTGGCTGTGCTGAGTCTTTGTTGCTGTGCGCGGGCTTTCTCTAGCTGCGGCGAGTGGGGTCTACTCTTCGTTTCGGTGCGCGGGCTTCTCATTGCGGTGGCTTCTCTTGTCGCGGAGCACGGTCTCTAGGCGCACGGGCTTCAGTAGTAGTGGCGTGCAGCCTCAGTAGTTGTGGCGCACGGGCTTAGCTGCTCCGCAGCATGTGGGATCTTCCCGGACCAGGGCTTAAACCCGTGTCCCCTGCATTGGCAGGTGGATTCTTAACCACTGAACCACCAGGGAAATCCCGGCTCCACTTTTAAAAGAGAGAATCTGGAAGGTGACCTAACAGAGGCTGCCAGTTATATCTGTGGGGTAGAATTGTATGAATGTTTTCTTTGCCTCTTCTCTTTGCTTTGCTATATCCTAAATTTTCTCTAAAAAGACACATGACTTTGAAAATAATGTTTTTCAGGGTGTAACTATTTAAAACATAACTATTTTAAACATACAGAACTTCACACTCACACGTTGGCTCTGAACATCACAGATCCACCCTCTCTAGCCACCCTGAGGATTTCACATCTCTGAGTCCATGACTGTCAGAAAGGCATCTTACCCTCCAAACTGAGCTCCACAACAGCATTCCCTGCAGCTGCAAGATCTCCTCGAGAGGAAAAAAATCATCATCACATAACAAACAATAAAAAGAAATCTCAAATTTATACATCTATTTTTTAAAGTTGTCCATGGGTCTGACCACACACGCACACACATTTCTACTTGTTTTCAGAGAAGGGTGGCCTGCCTCCAATCTCACTAGAAGTTTAAAGTAACCAGATGACCCACACTTTCACGCACTGTTTACTGACATTCGATTCAACCTCAATGGCCAGCCACCATCTCCACTTATTAGGCACTTATTATGGGCTTGGTACCGTCCTGTTTTACCTGCACTGTCTCAACTAACCCCTCATGCACATATGCATTCTTGCTATTTTATAAGCAGGATGCTAAGCCCAAGCTCCAACAAGTCCCCGGGGTTGGAAAGCAAAAGGCAGAGACAGGAATACCACCACCCGGTGATACCTGGTGAGATGTCCTCTTCACACCCCAACCTGTGAGGACTGGAGCAAGACCAGTTGAATCTTGGGTCCTGCACAAGCTTACCTGGTCTTCTCACCATACAAAACCCCACAGTTCATGATCCCTGCATATAACACATCCCGTGGGCTCTTTCCCTACTCTTCCTGTGGCTGGAGCAAACTGCAACTAAAATTCGAAAACCTTTGCAATTGGTAAAATCCTATCTTTTAGAGTTATAGAGCTCTATGTTGGGAAAGGAACTTAAAGCCTATCTGATTCAGCTTCCAAAATAAGACTTCAACACCCTTTACTACAACCTTGCCAAGAGCTCGGCCCTCATCCCCGCATTTAAATACCTCCTGTGGCATGGAACTCACATTCTCTGGGCAACCCAGTTCGCAGTTAACTAATTCCACTCGAAAATGTTTTTCTCAAAGGAAGTCCCTGCAAACTTCCAAGAACCGCTCAAAAGCAAGTCTACTCAATGACTGATACTTGACGGCAGTTCTGAATCACGAATGCACCAAGTTGACCTTTTTGCTGCCATAAAATTCACAGGGAGGGGAGTTTGGGGGAGAATGGATACATGTATATGTATGGCTCACACTATATATCAGGAATAATCTTGAACCAGCTCTCCTGGTTTTCAGGAAGTGGGTATTTTTAATTGCCACTCTTCACACCCAGCAGTGACACAGTAAGGTACCCATACAGAGAAGGTTAAGAGGGTGAGTTGGGGTTCCTTCCATGTGACAGGGCTCAGGCGATGCCCCCAGATGTACCGCCACCCTTCCTGGGTTCATCCGCTTTCCCAGCACATCTGTTGGTGTTCCCCTTGCCCAGAACCACTGCAACTTTCAATGGTATCACTATGAATTGAGCAGTGGTTCCTGTTTCCTCTTCATTTACAAACCCACACATCACAGATTCTCTGACTATTCCATTGTTTGCGAGAAAGTCACCACTTTAGGTTGCTGTTTGTTTTGTTTATTGGGAGGAGCGCACTGGCTTTATACCTCCCTCACCCTGCCACCCCGCCAGGTGGTGTCGCTGGTTAAGCAGGGGACAGTGTGACCTTCACTCCCCTGGCCCAGATGGACTCCTCCGAGAGCAAATGCTCCCCACAAGACCGCACTTCCTCCCAGGGTTTCAAGGGCATATCAATACAAGAAAAATGAGACTTTCTAAAAAAACACCTAAAAACACGGGTGCCTCAGTCTGCTGGGTCTACAGATCTATCAGAGTTTGGGGGCACTGTCTTGGATGTTCTCCTCCAAGAGCTCCAGCCGACGATGTCCACACATTCGGGTACGTGCTCCCCTTCATGACCAAATGGTGTCCCGTCCCTGAGAACAGGGTCACGGCTGCTCTCCTCGGTGCATCTCTGGGGGTGGCTGACAGACACCTGCTGAGTCACTGGGCCTGATACAATCAGGTAAGGGCGGTAAAGGGTGACCATGGATGGGCAGGAGATAAGCCGACCAGGAAGGAGGTGGTCCTTTCTGGAAAGCTCCCACGCCTTGGTGACGGTCTGTTGAGTACTCAGACTTGGAGGTGGTACCAAGAACGGGTCTCAGCAGTTTTCTTCTCCCTTGTATGTTCTGTTGGTTTCTTGCCAGAGGTGTCTGGCCCATGGGCATCAGCCAGTCGGAGGCTGAGCTGGCGGGAGCCCAGGCTCCCAGGGCAGGGTCTCCCCCAGGGCCTCAGGGCACCATCCACTAGCAGAAGTGCCAAGTGGTATCTGCCAGGGCTGCCGTTCGGACTTCAGCGTGATCACAGCAACCGCAAGCCAGCCACAGGCCTCTGTCTTTGCGTGCCTGGGGTCTGCTGCAACAGCTGGGGACTCTGAGGCTGCCCTTCAGATGAGGTCAGATTAAAACGTGCAAGAATTCCTGTACTCTGGACTCTTTCCCAAGGGAAGTTGAAGGGAATGGCCCAAGGAGGGGTTGGGGGGACACCTGAGGCAGGCAATTGACACCCATGAGCAAGGGGAGTCAGGCAGAGCTGCTGCCACCCTGGATCCCACCCGCACACCTGCCCCTTTTATGTGGGGACGTTATATAGGGCGGCCCCCCTCCAGCAGCTGTTTGGGCTGAGGAACAATTTCCCTTACAAGCACAGATGCAGTGTCTCGGTTCTGACCTCTGTGGAAGGCCCACAGACACCTTAGGTACCTTGGGAGGTCAAAACGGACAGGGCCCAAAGAAACTGCTCAGACCTTTGAAACCCAGTCTGGAGATCAGTCTCAGGAAAGGTTACTCTTGGTGTTATTTGAATTGTTTAACAGCATTGTTTGTGGACTTTAGAAATTATCGAAACAATGTAAATGATTGACAGTAAGAGGAAATTTTCATAAATTGTGGTCCATTTACTTGGCAGACAATTATTCAACGCTCAATAATGACAAATATCTTGTAAGAGGCTCAGAGAATGTTTATGCAAATAAGAAATGGAAAAACAGGACATAACGTTGCATTTACAGTAAGTAAGGTCTAGACGAGGCTTTAGGAAAGAAGCAGAAGAAAGCACACCTAAGTGTGCTCTGAAGAGTCTAGAATCTTCTTTTCATCTTCTGTGGTGGGCCCTGCTCCCCCTTCCTCTCCCCTCCTCCCCCCACAGGCCTCCCTCTGTCTTCCCCAGGCCCAGTGGAGTGATGAAACCTCCCTCCCCCAGGACCCTGGGAGGGAATGAGGGAGAGGATGCGGGGGCATAGGACTCTTTTTTTTTCTCTTTTCATTCGCTCTTTCATGCAATCACTTATTCAGTCTTCACTCACTTGCTCTTTGACCTTGGGCGGCAGCTTCTGGTCCCTATGCCTGTTTTCACTCCTACAAATTTAGAGATAACAATCGCCTGCCTGCCGTACCGCAGGCACTGTACCCACAGCCGCCCAGCCGTAAACCAAGATGCAGAGCAAAGTGGCAGTTCCGGGCTTGGGCAGTGCTGGGTGAGAGGCTGCACTGACCTGTGCCTCGGCCTTGGTGTCTGGGAAACAGGGCTCCCTGGCACCTGGCCCGGGAGGTCGTGCGGGTACAGAGTGTGGTAGAGTCAGCAGCCCGCACGAGATACTGGCGTTTGTTCCTGCTCTTGGCTGTGCACTTGGCCAAGCCCCGGGCACTTCTTCCTCTCAACCGGGCGAGAGAAGCAGGTCTTCCACACCTTCCACCACACCTAAAATACATTCCTCAGCCCCCGGGCCTGCCATCTCCCTCAGGACTCCTGCACGCGCGCTCACTCACACACACACACACACACACACACACACACACACACACACACACACTCACCCTGCGCAAAGACCCCTTCCTCCTCATACTCTGTGTTCCCCTCCCTCTGCCTGGACCCCCCAGGGCTCCTCCTCGACTCCCTCCAGGACCCCTCCTCCACTCATCCGACAACACTTAGGTTTTCCAGAAAGCCCCCTGCGGTTCTCCGTCACCACACTCAGCGTACTTCTGATGCTGTGTCCTTCTTTCTCTGTTTTCCCTTGTTCTCTCTGTGCCACTGCCCCGGAGACTGACCACGTGCGTTTCTTGAGCATTGCTGAACCCTCTGCCTAGCACTGTAATATTGGCATAAATGAGCAAATACACATTACGTTTAAAATGAAAATAAATCGGGGGCTTGGTCCTTATCGTTAGAGAGCTTTAAAAATGATGGTGGAAAAGATAAATATTATATGATTCCACATAGAAGAGGTTCCTAGAGTAGTCACATGCATGGAGACAGAACGTAGAATGTTGGTGGGGGGAGAGTTAGTTTTTGATGGGAATGTGAGAAAGTTAGTTTTTGATGGGAATGTGAGAAAGTTCTGGAGTTGGATGCCACTGATATTGCAATGTGAATGTACCTAATGCCACTGAACTGTACACTGATTCAAATGGCAAATTCTATGTTATATACATTTTGCCACAGTTTTTGAAAATTTTAATAGTTGTGGGAAAGACATAAACATACTAAACTGGAAAATTATGAGACGACATAGGAATACACAACACAAACAATATGGAACAGAAAGCAACACACACACACACACACACACAAACACACACACACACACACTACTCGATTCAGCCCCAGAAAGACAGAAGCCGAGTTCTGAAGGCTGTTTCCGGGCAGAGTGAGGCTCTGCAGTGAGCACTGCTCCCCGGCAAGGGAAGTGAGTTATTTTTAAGTCTTCCATTTGTAAAAGTAATAGAATCGTGGTAATACACATCGCAGAAACTTAGAAACTAGAAAAAAGAGTGAGGAAAAAGCATCTTGATGTATTTTCACCTAATGTTTTTAAACATTTTTAGTTGTAATCATGCTGAGTGTCTATTTTTATTAAGTATACTATAAGCATTTTTCTTGTTCTTACACAGTTTTCATAATTACAACAATTCATAATTTTTTTAAAAGATTTATTTGGTTGAACCGGCTCTTACACGGCAGGTGGGCTCCTTAGTTGCACGGCATGCGGCATGCATGTGGGATCTAGTTCCCTGACCATGGATCGAACCCGGGCCCGCTGCATTGGGAGCGTAGACTCTTATCCACTGTGCCACCAGGGAGGTCCCATCAATTCATGATTTTAATGTTTAAGATTGTATTGAGTGGATTATCATAGTTTACTTAAATGACCCTTTATTTCTGAACATTTCAATTGCTTTCAACCATTAACATCTCTGTTCATACCCTACTGTGACAAGTCTAAGATTACATCCACTAGAGAAATTTTCCAGAACATACGGGTACAAATATTTTTGTAGCTTTTAATACTTGGTTTCAAATTGCTTTCCAGGCCATCAGCAAGTACCAGTTCTACACCACTTTCACCCACAATAAAAAAGGTATCACTTTTTTATCGCCCTGCTGGGTTATAGGTGGGAAATACTTTTTCAGTGTTGGTATGATTCTGTATTAGGAGATTGCCACATTTTTTCAAAGACTTTGTATTTTTAGAGCAATTTTAGGTTCACGGCAAAATTGAAAACGTACAGGGACTTCCCATATACTCCCTGCCCCCAGATATGTATATCCTCTCCCCTTACCCACATCCCCCATCAGAGTGGTACATTTGTTACAATTGATGAACACATCATTATCATCCAAAGTCCATAGTTTACATTAAGGTTTACTCTTGGTGTTGTACATTCTATAGGTTTGGACAAATGTAATGGCACGTATCCATCATTATAACATCATGCAGAGTAGTTTCACTGCCCTAAAAATCCTCTGTGCTCCACCTGTCCATCTCTCCCTCCCCTTAACCCCTGCCAACCACTAGTCTTTCTGCTGTGTCTATAGCTCTGCCTTTTCCAGATGTCATATAGATGGAATCTTCTCACACTGGCTTCTTTCACTTAGTAATATGCATTTAAGTCTCCTCCATGTCTTTCCATGGCTTGATAGCTCATTTCTTTTTAGCACTCAATAGATTCCCTTGTCTGGATGTACCACACTTTATTTATCCATTCACCTACCGGAGGACATCTTAGTGCTTCCAATTTGGCAATTGTGAATAAAGCTGCTATAAATATCTCTGTGCAGTTTTTTGTGTGGACGTGAGTCTTCAACTCCTTTGGGTAAATACCAGCAGTATGACTGCTGGATCATACGATAAGAGTATGTTTAGATTTGAAAGAAACTGGGAAACTGTTTTCCAAAGTGGCTGCGCCGTTTTGCGTTCCCACCAGCAACGAGTGAGAGTTCTTGCTGCTGCGCGTCCTTGCCAGCATGTGATGTTGCCAGTGTTTTGGATTTTGGTCATTCGAATAGGTGTGTGGTGGTAACTCGTTGCTTTAATTCGCGTTTCCCTAATAACGTATGATGTGGAGCATCTTCTCTCATGCTAGATTGCCATTTTCCTATACCCTTTGATGAGGTGTCTGTTAAGCTCGTGGCCCTTATTTTAATCAGGTTGTTTGTTTTCTTATTGTTGAGTTTTAAACGTACTTTGTATAATTTGGATAACAGTCCTTTATCAGATGCATCTTTTGCAAATAGTTCTTCCGGTCTGTGGCTTGTGTTATCACTCCCTTGACATTGTCTTAGCAGAGCTGAAGTTTTTAACTTTAACGAAGTCCATCTTATCAGTTACTTCTTTCAGGGATCGTGACTTAGAAAAATGCAACATTTTAAAACTCTGTGTTTCCCAAGTGGAACAGCTTCCCTTGTAGTACACAGACCTTCCTGCTGTGTTTATAGACCTAAAGCATAGAGCTTATGCTAGAAACACTGCAGGAACTCAAAGCCCTAAGGAGGGTACCTGGTTTACTCCACCCTGTGCCTGGAGGCAAGTTAGGGCAGGATTATTTGGAAGCGGTAACCTAAGTACAGGGTTACGCTGAGTTGCTTGAGGAGACAGCAAGAGAGGCTTCACTGAGGTCCTTGGGCAGAGACTCCTCATCCAGGCAGATAGATAATCCAGAACCTGAAAGCAGTGCAGTAGCTGTCCAAAATGAGAGAGAAACAGAGCTGGAAAAGGCAAAAAGATAAAGAAGGCAAGATGGGGTGGAGCTAAGGCATTAGCAGTGGGAAGAGCAGGGTGCAGGAAGCAAGGGGCATAGAACGAGCGCATCCCCCCACAAGGGGACTCTGCCTTTGGAGAAGGTTGGTTACGGTGGGGGCTTTCCCCCGCTGTGGCAGGGTCTTGCTAAAAGTGAAACTGGGATTTTCCAAGGGTTCTGAAGGGGTTTGCCCTGGGAAGGAAGATGTTCCACTTGGGGGTCCACACTGGCTTAAAAACAATCCTCCAGCTTTCGTTTACCAAGCCCTGTGGGAGTGACCCCAACTCACCCTGCATCTCAGCGTGGGCCGGGGCGTGAAGGACCCCCAGTGTGGCTCAGCTCAAGTGCGCAAGGACTAGACCCCAGCTGCTTCCTCACCACAAGATGAAGAAGAGTAATAAAGCTCCCATCTGCTGAGTGCCTCCCAGGCGCCAGCACGATGCTGGGATCTGTGCGTTCCTTTTCTTCTTTACTTTCCTAACAGCCTTATTTAAAGTAGATATTAGTGAGGAGACTGAGGCTCAGAGACGTTCCCCAGCATGATCGAAATCACACAGCATTTAATGAATTGGAACAGTACGATGTAACACCTAGCTCCAACGCCTTACCCATTCCCCACTTATCCCAGAAATAGTCCAGCCGCTCCATAAGACTTTCAGGGGCATCAAGCAGGTGAGTCTGGAGAAAAACTTGCGAGAAGCCTGTGTAACCTGATAAAAGTCTGAGTTATTGGATTATTTGAGAATAAAGTTGGTCTTTTCAAATCAACTAACTCCAGCTACACAGCATGGTTCAGGTAAAGAGGTGAGGCTGGAGGACGGGTGGTCTGAGCTCTTGGGGCAGACAGAATGTCTCAGTGGTTAGGACAGAGGCTGGCGTCTGGCAGACTTGGGCTGCTGTGTGACCCTGGGCAAGTGATCCTGGTTATTTCTCCCCCAGTTTTATTGAGAGATAATTGACAAAATACCTTATTAGTTTACAGTGTACAATATAATGATTTGATATATACATATTGTGAAATGTCTACCACACTAAGACTAGTCAATGTCCCTCATTTCACATAGTTACAGTTTTTTTTCGCATTATAAGGACTTTTAAGACCTACTTTCTTAACAACTTTCAAATATACAATACAGTGTTGCCAACTACAGTCACCATGCTGTACGTTACACACCCGGAACTCATTTATCTGATAACTGGACGTTTATACCTTTTGATCCCCATCACCCAACCCCGCCCTCCCATCTTTTCTCTGTTTCTCTGTGTTCAGTTTTTTTAGATTCCACATATAAAGGAGATCATACAGCATTTATCTTTGTCCATCTGACTCATTGCACTCATTTAATGCCCTCAAGGTCCATCCATGCTGTGGCAAATGGCAGGATGTGGCTGAACAATATTCCATTGTTTATATACATATTTTCTTTAACCATCCATTCATCTATGGACTTTTAACTTGTTTCCATATCCCGACTATTGTCGATACTGCTGCAGTGAACATGGGGATGCCGATCTCTCTTCAAGACAGTGATTTCATTTCCTTTGGAGCAATACTCAGAAGTGGAATTGCCATATCATAGGGTAGTTCTATTTTTAATTCTATTTTTAATTCTTTACATTCCCACCAACAGTGCACAAGGGTTCCTTTTTCTCCAGACACCCTCCACAACATTTGTCATCTCCTGTCTTTTAGGTAATAGCCATTCTAACAGGTGTGAGGTGGTACCTCATTGTGGTTTTGATGTGCATTTCCCTGATGAATAGTAATGTTGAGCACCTTTTCAGGTACCAATTGGCCATTTGTATGTCTTCTTTGGAAAAGTGTCTGTTCAGTTCCTCTGCCTATTTTTTAATAGGATTGTTTGATTTTTTGCTATTGAGTTGTATGAGTTGTTTATATATTTTGGATATTAACCCCTTCTCAGATACATGATTTCCCTGGCTATTTTTGAACGGCCTAAATCCCACCCCGACTTAAGGCCAGGAAACAGATGGTTCATTAACCTTGCGAATTCCAGTACTTCAGACTGTGCCTGGGACATAGCAGGTACTTGTTATATGTAATTATTCTATAAAAAACTTCAAAAGAGGACAGAGTTTTTGAATTTTTGCTTTAAATTGCATAATATGTCTTAGATTCCATATATATGTGTTAGCATATGGTATTTGTCTTTCTCTTTCTGACTTACTTCACTCTGTATGACAGACTCTAGGTCCATCCACCTCACTACAAATAACTCAATTTCGTTTCTTTTTATGGCTGAGTAGTATTCCATTGTATCCATGTGCCACATCTTCTTTATCCATTCGTCTGTTGATGGACACGTAGGTGGCTTCCATGTCCTGGCTATTGGAAATAGAGCTGCAATGAACATATTGGTACATGACTCTTTTTGAATTATGGTTTGCTCAGGGTATAAGTCAGAAAGAGAAAAACAAATACCGTATGCTAACACATATATATGGAATCTAAGAAAAAAAAATATCATGAAGAACCTAGGAGTAAGACGGGAATAAAGACACAGACCTACTAGAGAATGGACTTGAGGATATGGGGAGGGGGAAGGATAAGCTGTGACAAAGTGAGAGAGTGGCATGGACATATATACACTACCAAACGTAAAATAGATAGCTAGTGGGAAGCAGCCACATAGCACAGGGACATCAGCTCGGTGCTTTGTGTCCACCTAGAGGGGTGGGATAGGGAGGGTGGGAGGGAGACGCAAGAGGGAGTAGATATGGGGATATATGTATATGTATAGCTTATTCACTTTGTTATAAAGCAGAAACTAACACACCATTGTAAAGCAATTATACTCCAATAAAGATGTAAAAAATTAAAAAATAAATAAATTGCATAATATGTCAAATAAAAGCACTGAAAGTCATATCATAAATGCCCAGGGACCCTTGTCAGAGTTAGAAATTTTAGCATTTTTCCAGTTTGCTTCAGTTTTTTATTTCAAGAAATAAATGTTCATACTTACTTCACCCTCATTCCTTCCTCCACTACTGCCCAGAGATTGTCAGAGTATAAAAATCCAGGACCCAACCCTATGTTGTCTATAAGAAACCTACTTTAAATGTAAAGACTCAGGTAAGTTGTAAAGGGATGGAGAAAGCTATATCATGCTAACACTAATCAAAAGAAAGCTGGAATAATCAGACAGAACAGACTTCAGAACAAAGAAAATTACCAGGGTTGAAAAGGGGCATTACGTAATGTTAAAGGGATCAATTCTCCAAGACTTAACAATCCTTAAAGTGGATGCACCTACCAAGAGAGCATCAAAATATATGAAACAAAAACTGAGGCTACAAGGAGAAATAGACAAATCCACTATTACAGTTGGATATTTCAATGCCCTTCTATAAGTAATTGATAGAGCCAGCAGGCAGAAAATAGTAATGAGTTAATTGACCTGAACAGCACTATCAAATAACTTGATTTAATTGACATTTACAGAATACTCCGTCAAACTACAGCAAAATATACATCCTTCCCAAGCTCACATGGGACATTCACCAAAATAGACCAGATTCTGGGCCATAACTCACATCTTAACAATATTTAAAAAATAAAAACCATACAAAGTATGTTCTCAGAACACAATGAAATTAAACTAGCAATCAGATAACAGAAAGATATCTGGACAATCCCTAAATATTTGGAGATTAAACAACATACTTCTAAAAACACATGGGCCACAGAATAAGTCTCAGTAGAAATTTAAGAATGTTTTGAACCAAATGAAAATGAAAACACAACTTATCAAAATTTGTGGGATGGGGGCTTCCTTGGTGGCGCAGTGGTTGAGAGTCCGCCTGCTGATGCAGGGGACACGGGCTTGTGCCCCGGTCTGGGAAGATCCCACGTGCCGCGGAGCGGCTGGGCCCGTGAGCCATGGCCGGCTGAGCCTGCGCGTCCGGAGCCTGTGCTCCGCAACGCGAGAGGCCACAACAGTGAGAGGCCCGCGTACTGCAAAAAAAAATTTGTGGGATACAACAAAGGCAGTGCTTAGAGGCACTGCACATAAATTTATAACATTAAATGCACATATTAAAAAATAAGGAAGGTCTAAAATGAATAACCTAAGCTTTCGCCTTGGGAAATGATAGAAAGAAGAACAATTTAAGCCTAAAGCAAGTAGAAGAAAAGAAATAAAAATTAGAGCAGAAATCAGTGAAATTGGAAACAGGGAAACAATAGAGAAAAATCAATGAAACTAAAAGTTGGTTCTAAGAAAAGATAATAAAATTGATAAATCTTTAGCCAGGCCAACCAAGAAAAAAAGAAAGCAAACACAAATTACTAATAGAGAAATGAAAGTAGGGTCATATCTACTGATAGTGTGGACATTAAAGGTATACTGAAGGAATACTGTAAATGGATGGCGCTCCTTGTGTATGACGAGCTGGTGCTGAAAAAAAAAGCAAAGGACTCCAGTTCCCCACACCTTACCCTACCCTCCCTCTTACCACACCTCCTTTATCTGAGGGACACTGGAACAGGAAACTTTCGATCCCGGGAAAATCATGTAATCTCATTAGACGTCACTTTTCCCCATATTTCAGCTCAGTTACCCTAAAATCTCACCACTATAAAAAAAGAGCTGGAGGCTTCCCTGGTGGCTCAGTGGTTGAGAGTGTGCCTGCCGATGCAGGGGACACGGGTTCGTGCCCTGGTCTGGGAAGATCCCACATGCCGCGGAGCGGCTGGGCCCGTGAGCCATGGCCGCTGAGCCTGAGCGTCCGGAGCCTGTGCTCCGCAACGGGAGAGGCCACAACAGTGAGAGGCCCACGTACCGCAAAAAAAAAAAAAAAAAAAAAAAAGAGCTAAAGAAGCCCCTCCCCCCAACTGTATAATCTTTAGGTCCCACAGGACCCTTATCTGCTTTGTGTGCTACATTGAAAGATCTGCTCAGGTAGCAGGGAGAGAGGCAGTCAGGGTGAATTCAAGGTGTCTGGTTTGAAGGGATGGATTTTTTCTTTTTCAATAAGGTGTTTTGTGGTAGAATAAACAAAAACATAATTCCTAGAATGTAAGAGCTGGAAGAGATTAATCTCCACAAATTAAAAGTTAGAAAACAGAAGCACAGAAAGATGAGAACAGACTATCCACACACACACAAAAGAAAATTCAACTGATTAGACCTACAGAAAAAAAAAAGATCAACCTCAATAAAAATCAAAGTTTTAAAGTATCCCCATTTCTTACCATCTTGTTTGTTTGTGTTCTTTTTATACCTTTTGCTGACCATGTGGCAGCCAACAATGTGCATCTGTCACATCCTTAAGAGGCCAATTTGGCTTTCAAGGCCATTTTCTTCTGAAAACAGGTCAAGAAAATAATTCAAAAATGCATAAAAAGATATATATGCCAATGAGTGTATTTGTTTATCATCTCAACAGCCACGTGGTTTTTACACCTTATAATGTTACTTTAAAATATAGAAATAAAACCATCAAAGGGTACAAATTTCCAGCTGTAAGATGAATAAGTTCTGGGGAAGTAAGGTACAGCATGGTGACTATAGCTAACAATACTGTATTGCATTTTTGAAAGTGGCTAAGACTGTAGATCTTAAATGGTCTCAACTCACACACACAGGAAAAAAATGTAACTATATGAAGTGATAAATGTGTTAATTAACTTTATTGTGATAATTTTGAAATGTATACGTATATCAAACCATCATGTTGTGCACCTTAAACTTATACAATGTTACACGTCAATCATATCTCAATAAAACTTGAACAAAATTTTTTTAAACAAATAAATATGTAAAGCAGAATCTGTTAGAAATATAAAAAGGAAATGGCAAATCCACCAACATATTTTGAAAATTTACAGTTCTTTCAAAAATTAACCCATCAAGTAGACTAAAATAAAGAACATAGCAAATATGGATAATATATACTTACTAAGCTTGATCTAATATATAGAATTTTTTATTCATTCATTCAAAACTATGCCTAAAGTTATTTTAAAAGTTGACCGTCTATCAAAAGCTCAATAAATTCCAAAAGCGTACGTACAAGCCACATTCTCAGACCACAGGACAATAAAATTAAAAACAAATGGGGAAAAAAATCTATCCACTTTAAAAATTGTAACATTTTTAAAGAACGCTTAGGATAATTAAAACACAAAAATTGAAATTACATACTATTTAGAAACCACTGTATCATAATGAAAAAGTACACAACCTAAATGTCCAACTAACTGGGGGACGAATTGGTCAAAATATAAACAGAATATTACGCAGATGTCAGGTGAGACTCATGAAGAATACGTTAGAAGAGAACTGTGTACGATACAAGAATTGTAAAAAGCAGCCTGGAAACCTGAAGAGGAGATATGATGACAATAACGGAAAAAAATTTTTAATATATAAGTATAGGATTCGAACAAAAAAGGCTTAACCCCCCCCCCCCAAAAAAAACCAACAAACAAAATAAATACACCAAAATGTTGAGAGATTATAGTTCCATACTGGCACTATGAGCGATTATTTTTTCTTTTCTATTTTTCAAAATTTTTGACCAAGGGGCTCTGGTTCCTAGCACCTCCTGGGCCAGTGCGGGGCTGAGCCTTCCACATAAACTAAAACCAAGAGCGGAACAAAATCGGTGAATACGCCAAGGAACCTCAGAGAGGCCCTGGCCCCTGTAACCTCTCACCTAGTGCTCCGAGGCTTTCCCTTCTCCCAGACCCGCCCGCTCCCAGTGCGGGCGAGACCCGACCCGCCGCCTGGACCTTACCCTGCACAGTGACCACCGCGCCCTGCTCGAGAGAAACCAGGGGCTAGCCGCTCCACCTGACCCCAGGGCATCCCAAGCCCCCCGACCCCGTCCGCTTCCTGCCTGGTGCACCCCTCCTGCCCTCCCTCGGGGCTGCTGGTCTGGATGAGCAAGCTGGAGGAAACTGTCCGCCTCCCCTCCGCGCCTGGGCCCCGCCGTTCGCGCCAGGGACCAGCAGACAGCTGCTGGGTCAGCCCCGGACGGGGCTCCCGGAACTTGCGACGGCCCAGGATCTCCAGTCCGGTCCCTTTTCATTTTTGACAACGGAGGGAAGGAGAGTTGGGAGAACTCACAGCCTGGCACAAAGAAGAGAGGTTCTCAAATTGGGGACTCCTCTCCACCATTAAAGCGTTGACATTTTATTTCTACGGACGATGCATCGCACAGATGGTTTAGCATTCACTGGTAGATACTGAGGGATTGGAGGAGGTTAGGAGTCTACCCGAGATATCTCCCCGCCCTATCTTGGGCCAGAAATTCCGTCTTCAACCAGTCTTTTGATCCCCAGTCAAATGCAATTCCTGCCCTCCACCCCACGCCACTCCGTCCCCCAATGTACCCGCGGTTGCCGAAGAAAAGTAGAACTCTAGGGGGCTGTAATAGGACTCCTGGGAGTCGGGGTGGAGATCCTGAGAAGAGCGAGGCCAAAGCCACAGCCCGGGAACAGCTAGGTGGGGTCATTAAAGAGGGCTGGGCACCGGCGGGCTGGGAGGGAGCGTAAACCGGCTTCAGTTTTGCTTGGGGGCACGCGCGGACTGAATTCACAATTCCTCCCGCCCCGCCCCGCGCCCAACCAGGCCCAAACTAGAGCAACATCGCCCCCTGCTGGACTGAGCGGGGCATTAGATTTTATTCAAGGCAGGCAGCGCTCGGGAGCGGGAAGGAGCGTCCCGTGGTACTTGGTCCCGGCTCCGTTCTGGCCTCCTGAGTTACTCTAGTAAATGGCTCACCGTCCCTGGGCCTCCGATTTTCTTCCTCTATAAAATAAATGTGTTGGATCGGATCTTCTCTGAGCTCACTTCCAGGTCCGGATTCTAGAACTCTCCTTTCTCCTCCCCAACCACCCTGAGAAATCCTCCCTGGCTCTTACCCCAGCCAGGGGCCCGCAGGCGCTTCTTCACCTGCCTCCCCCCCGCCCCGCCCCGCCACCCGCAAGGTCCTGCCCACCCGCTATAGCACCCCAGTTTCTACCCCAGTGCTGCGGGCTGAGCTCTGTGCCCTATGCGTGCAGCTGCAGAAGGCCAGCACCTGCCGCTCGTTTGGGGCCCCTGTTTTCCTGGGGTAAGAGTGGGAAATGTGCTGCCCCCTCCGATGAGGGCTGGCTGTCCCAGAAAAAATTTCTGCGAGAAACGGGGGAGGAGAATCCAGGCCTTGGATCAATCGGGGTGGATATTTGAGATCTCTGCCCAAGTCTGGCCGAGAGAATTGTGCAGAACGAGTAACCGAGAAGGGAAGGAGTGTCAACCGGCCCCCAGCTCCTCTCCGGCATCAACTCGGCCTCCACAGCCCCGCCTCGGGCCACCGTACCTCTGCAGCACCGCCTGCCTTCAGCCTGGCTCGCCACCCGGCCCCCCCACTCCCATCACGCCTGCTTCTTCGCCTCCAGGAAGACTGAATCCGGACCCAGCTGGCTCTAGTCGCTTTGATCGCCCTCCCCAGTCCCCACCCCACCGGGCGGGAGGCTGGGCTTCTCGTGCGCCTGTCCGCGGCGGCACCCACCACATCCTGGCACCCTCATCGTGGTACCACGTGTTCCCTTGTCTGTCCCCATTTGCTTAGCCGGTGCACCGGCCGGCAAGAGACACCCATGGCAACCGCACGCCCACACACACACACACACACACACACAGCCCCGCACCCCAGCCCCCTGTAGCCCCTCTCCATTGCGCGATCGCTTGGGGGTCTCTGCGTGGAGATCCTATTTCATGCCTCTGCCTCTGAGCACAGCCAGGAACATTCCTGAAGGGCAGTTTACCGCAATGTCTGGGGTGTGAAAGAAGCAGCTCATTTCTCTCCTTCCTGCTAAACTGAGAAGGTGCAAACCACCCTGAGAAATCCTCTAACGCCCATCATTCCGCCCCCGCCAAAGGCGGTGGGTGGGAGGAACCGGAGGACGAGTCGAGAAGGGAGGGAAAAGCCTTTGGCCTCTCTCATCTATTCTTTCCTTCCCTAGCTCCGCCTTTTCTGCCCTCCTTCCTCTCCCAGGATCCACACCTCCCTCCTCCTCTTCCCAGAGAAGACTCTGATAAATGGGTTACCGTCCTACGGGGCCCGCCCTCTGGCTCTGGTGGTTAGCCGTGGAAACAGTCGTTCTCCCCTCTTGCAATGTTTCCATTGCTGCGTCCTCCGGCTTCCACAGCTCACCCCGCAGGTAACCGGAGACCACAACTCAGGTCCCCTCGGAAAGTTGCATGAGGGGCTTGTCATAGTTTGTGAAATGTGAGCGTGAAAAGCTTGACGGTCGAGTTCAGGTTACTTCGTGGATGCTCCACCAGCGGCCAAATAAAAAAAAAAATAACCCTCTTGTGCAAAAAGAAAAAATTCCACTGACTTTTTAAAGTTTCTGTTTTGGGTAAACGGTTTCAAGACGACAAACTGTCTCATCGAAAAAGAAGGAGGAGGAGGTGAAAGAGGAGAAGGAGGGCAGGAGGGAGAAGGCGAGGGGACAGAAAGGAGCCTTGGCCTTTTGATAGTTTATTTTGCCTCGCAGAGTTTTTTGGCAGAGGCTGAACTGTGAATACAGCAAGACTCAGGACAGTCTGAACAGAGAAAAGAGCTGAAGCCTCGTTTGGTTGTTGAAATGAATAGTGAACAACTGACTGGCAAGAAAGCATGTTCTTTAAGCACCAATGAAATTTGTATTTTAAGTGATGTGAGTTCTGGAAGATAGGGACAGCACCTGGTGTGTGGAAGCTACTAACATTGTTGACACTCAAAGAAGGCAAAGAAAGCAACCAAGTGCTTTTCAGAAGAGGCTGAATGGCCAACATCTGACAAAATGCTCAATCCCATCCTTGTTTAGGGAGATGCGGGTTTAAACAACAATAAGATACCAACTCACACCTATCAGATTGGCCTAACTGAAAACACTGGCAAAACCAAGAATTAGAAAGCATGTGGGTAAATGGAAATGCACCCACAGCTGGTGTGAGTGTAAGTGGGTACCATCACCTTGGAGAGAACTTTGCCAGTAGCTATGGGGGTAAGAGAAGAAGATGCTTCAAGACATCATTCCTCTCAAGGTCAGTGTCCTCCTTAAGTCATTCCTCTTCCAGGTTGATACCCTAGAGAAAATCTTGTACATGGACTCTAGGAAGTATATGTACGAGGATGTTCACCGTAGCGTTGTTTATAATGGCAAAACCTGGAAACAGCCAAAAGGTCCATCAACAGAGGACTAGAGAAGTAAACAGTGGCATTTGTCATCAAATCTTACTTCTCTTGTATCACCCCCTAAATGTGAAAGACTATGTGCTCCACTCATTTAAAAAATTTTTATTGTGGTAAAATACACATAATATTTACCATCCTAACCATTTTTAAGTGCACAGTTCAGTGGTATGAAGTACAGTCACATTGTTGTCCAACTATCACCACCATCCATCTTCAGAACTTTTCATTTTGCAAAACTGAAACTCTATACCCGTTAAACAACTCCCCATTCCCCCTCCCCCCCAGCCCCTGACAACCACCATTCTACTTTCTGTCTCTGATTTTGACTACTCTATGTACCTCGTGTAAGTGGAGCATACAGTATTTGTCTTTTTGTGACGGCCTTATTTCACTTAGCCTAACGTCCTCAAAGTTCATCCATGACTACAGTATATGTCAACATTTCCTTCCTTTTTAAGGTTGCATAATATTCTATTGTATGTATATGCCACATTTTGCTTATCCAGCCACCCATCAATGGACATCTGGGTTGTTTCCACGTTCTAGCTACTGTCAATAATGCTGCTGTGAGTGTGGTGTACCTCTTCACTCAGTTTTAACTTGACATCAAACACTTTTCATAATAGTATACTTGTAAAATATATAATTTCCAATGTGTTGTAAATATTGGTATTTTAAAATAAAACTTTACATCACTTTTTGTTTCTAATAGAATATAAACAGATGATGTATCAATTTTGTTTCAACCATTGATGCCAAAAATCTTGGCTCTCTGTGCACCGATGCCAAAAAGAAATATGGAGACAGAGTTTTGGAGGAACGAGAGAGAGTAGCTTTATTATTTGCCATGCAAAGAGGGAACACAGTGGGCTAGCACCTCAAGAACTGTGCCCCCCTCCCTGGGGAATAGGGAAAGGTTTTTGTAGCCCAGGGCTTGTGGTCTGGGGTAGGTGATAACACTCAAAGTAAATAAGGTCTTGCATTTCTTTTCTTCTGAAAATTCATGGCCAAAGCTGGCATCAGGCAGCGAAGCAACCTCGTCTGGTGTCCCTGAAGTTATCGGCCCATAACCTTCTTTCTGAAATGAAGAGTGCTACAAGGGAGTGTAGGGAGAAAAGAAATGCCAGGTGCAAAGGGTAATTCATACGGAGTCAGAGAGTAATTCGCTTTGTGAAGGACAAGTCTAGCTACGAGTGTTTGTTAGTAGTAACAGCAAAAGAATAACCAAGATTGCTTAACTCTTTATGGGCTGTTTCCCCAGCCTGTTCATTGTTTCCTTATTTTCCTTGTTTATCAGAAAAGAAAAGTCTCATTTCTATTTTTTGCTGCAACACCATCACCCATTTTAAAAATACAAGAACAAGTTCTTTAACTTTTGGAAATTTTCCATCATTCCTTTTTTTCCTCAAACTTACGAATTCTATCCCACTTCCTCCATAGACATTTATTCTAATATAATACGTTCTTCTGCTTGAAGATCTTTTATTGATCATAAATTTCTAAGTATTAAAAGTTTAGATTATGCCATCATTGCAACTATCAGTAGTACACAATTGTTCAAAAATAACAAATTTAAAATAAAATTAATTTTAAATTATAAAAATTTAAATTATTGAACAAAAGAAGTAACCCTTGGTTCTAATATACTACAGTTATGCCACATGTTACCATTGGGGCAAAGTAGATGCCCAGATACTTGGAATCTGTCTATATTATTTCTTATAATTGCAGTGTCGATCTGTAATCATCTCAAAACAAGAAGTTTTCTAAAAAAGTAACTTTGAGGGTGTCAGCTACGAATTGGCATTTCCCGTCGGCACTTGCCATCGACCTCTACAAGGATTAAATCATGAGCTGCTACAGCTGCTGACTTTCAACACCCACTGAAAGGAGTTCAGGTAGAGAGCAGAAATGAGGCACTCTGTGCTCTGGGAAAAACTGGCAGAACAGGTCTTCAGATAGTTAGATATTTTCAGGAGCCCATTTTATGAGCCCAATTCTTGTATCTCTTCATATCTAGAAAAGCACTAAAATCCTTCATGGTGACTGACCTCTGCTCTTCTTGGCTAGCAGCAACCGTCTGTAAAAAATATGTGCTTGATTGAATGTACTCCCCCTTCACCAAAATCACATATATACTGATCTTCCCCCCTGCCTCTTTAGAGCAGTTTCTCAGAGCTATCTGGGATGCTGTCTCCCGGACTGCAGTCCTCATTTTGCCTCCAGTAAAACTTAACTTGCTCCTCTCATGTTGTGCATTTTTTTTAAGTCGACAAGGGGAAATTCAGCTCTTAATGAGATGAATAGAGTCCAATTAGTTAATGAACCCACAGGATAATATTACCTATCGTTAGAATGAGACAGAGTTCAGCATCAATTATTTTCCTTTTTTTGTTTGTTTTTGTTTTGTTCATAACAAGTAAGCACTGAAAAATCTTGTTTCCATAAATAAACAATTGGTTTTGTTACAGCAGAGTCACTAAATCTTTTATCTTTTTTTTTTTATATAAATTTATTTATTTATTTTTGGCTGCGTTGGGTCTTCGTTGCTGCACGCGGGCTTTCTCTAGTTGCCATAGTAGGGGCTACTCTTTTTTGCGGTGTGCGGGCCCCTCATTGCAGTGGCTTCTCTTGCTGTAGAGCACTGGCTCTAGAGCGCAGGCTCAGCAGCTGTGGCGCACGGGCTTAGCTGCTCCGTGGCATGCGGGATCTTCCCGGACCAGGGCTCGAACCCGTATCCCCTGCATCGGCAGATGGACTCTTAACCACTGCGCAACCAGGGAAGTCCCAATCTTTTATCTTTTTCCAAAATTTTTTCGGCCAAAAAACCCCAATCACCCCACAATAGTGACCCATCATCAGAAGGTAATTTTAATGATCTATTAGTTGCTTTGTTATTTTGCAACTAACAAAGTACCACAAAGTAAGTAGCTTAAACCACAGGAACGTATTGTCTCACAGTTCTGGAAGCTAGAAATTCGGGATCAAGGTGTTGACTGCGTTAGTTCTTTCTGAGGGCTGAAAGGAAGATCTGTTCCATGCCTCTCTCATAGCTTCTAGTGGGTTGCTGGCTGTCTTTGGTGTTCCTTGAATTGTAGAAGCATCATCCCTATCTCTGTCCTTATTTTTGTTGCAGCAAAAATAGAAATGAAGTTTTCCTTCTCTTGAGAGCAAGGAAAACAAAGGGAACAGTGAACAGGCCAGAGAAGAAATATAACCTGGCCTGAAAGAGTTAATCACCCCTTTGTTTTATTTTAACTGTTACTAATCTGTAGTGTCTGTAACTAGATTTGTTCTTCACAAAGCTAACCTCACTCTCTGACACTATGTACATTACATTCTGCACCTATCACCCCTGACTCTGTGTGAGTTACATCCTGTGCCTATCACTACATTCCCTATGCCCCTTGGTAAGAAATCACTCCCTGTAGCTTCTGCATTTCTAAAGAAGATCCCCGGCGGATAAACCAGAGACAAACGGTCCCAATTACCAGAATGCTGGACCCCAATTACCGGGCTGCCTGACGCCAGCTATGACTGTTTTGAAATAATGCAAAGGAAAAATAATGCAAGACCTTCACTATTTTGATCCTTATCACATACCCCGCCTGTGAGCCCCACGTATAAAATCTTCTCCAATTCCCCAAGGAGGGGGGGGGCACAGTTCTTGAGGCACTAGCCTACTGTGTCTTCCCTTTGCCTGGCAGAGAAAAATAAAGCCATCTCTCTCATCCTCCAACATCTCTGTCTCGGTATTTCTGTTCGGCATCGGTGCACAGAGAAGCTGAGATCTGGCAACATTTTCACTTGATGTTCTCCCTGGCTATGTGTCTGTAACCAACTTTCCCCTTTTTTAAGGACACCAATTATATTGGATTAGGACCCACCCTGATGACCTCATATTAACTCGTTTACCTCTGTAAAAACCTTATCCCCAAATAAAGTCACATTCAGAGATACTGGGGATTAGGACTTCAGCATATGTAAATTTTTGGGGGGGTGGGGAGATTCATTTCAATCTCTAACTGTTGCCAGCTCTAGTAGGTCTTCTTCTAATTATGTTGGAAGGAAAGACTCAGGAAGCACTGACCTGCACGTGGATTGGTCATGATCTTTAGAGTTATTCACTTCTCAATTTCTGGAATCCACCGAAATAGGCTTTATACTACAGCCTATCAAGTAGCTATCAACTGCATTGTTCCTCTCTCACCAAAAGCATTTGCCTACCCTGATGAACTTAGAAAGGGTTGGGGAAATAGAAATATTTTTAATTACCATACAAATTTACCAAAACAATATTTTGATAAAATATTTTTTATCTTATCAAAGGCTTTACAGGGGCTTCCCTGGTGGCGCAGTGGTTGAGAGTCCGCCTGCCGATGCAGGGGACGCGGGTTCATGCCCCGGTCCGGGAAGATCCCACATGCCGCCGAGCGGCTGGGCCCGTGGGCCATGGCCGCTGAGCCTGTGCGTTCAGAGCCTGTGCTCTGCAACGGGCAAGGCCACAGTGGTGAGAGGCCTGCGTACAGCAAAAAAAAAAAAGGCTTTACACTTTGTTTTCATGACAACTTTGGAGCTAAAGGTTTCCCTCATGTGATTCACGGAAAATAAAAAGACTGCCAACTAACCTCATTGGCAAAGGCTTCAATGTCAAACCAACCAGCAAATCAGGCTTCCGTTCTGTTAAAAAAAGAAGTCTGATCCCTTTTGCAAGTCTAATGAACATGTTAATGTACATCCCATAATAACTGTCTCGCTTCTGAATTCCAGCTCTGCAGTGGAGAGGCAGGTAGAGTGAGGAGACTTGGGAGTCTGTCCTGAGGAGCTCTGCCTCTAGTACTCTCCCACATGCCCTGTTTCCCAGCATCTCGCGGACTCTACTCAGGAGAAATGCATTCTTTGGCAATTCCGAAGCAGACGGATACTAAATGAAAACTATTTGGGTGTTTCTCTTTGATTGCACCACAGTAAGGTACAGGAGGGTGGGAAGTCTGCTGTTTTGTTTCAAAGCAGGAAAAGAGCAATTATGAAATGTGGGCTGGGGACGGAGAATCTGTGTGAAAACTTGACAAAGGCATTTGTTCTTGGGCAGACCTGTCTCAGGAAAAAGGATAAACAGGCTTTCGGGATCTGGAAAACAAACCCCTTAAAATTATGTGTATCCTCTGTTGGCGGGAATGTAAATTGGTGCAGCCACTATGGAAAACAGTATGGAGGTTTCTCAAAAAACTACAAATAGAATTACCATATGATCCAGCAATCTCACTCCTGGGCATATAGCCAGACAAAACTGTAATTCAAAAAGATACATGCACCCCTATGTTCATAACAGCACTATTCACAATAGCCAAAACATGGAAACAACCTAAATGTCCATCGACAGGTGAATTGATACAGAAGATGTGGTACATATACATATATACAATGGAATACTACTCAGCCATAAAAAGGAATGAAATAATGCCATTTGCAGCAACATAGATGCAACTTGAGATTATCATACTAAGTGAAGTAAGTCAGAAAGAGAAAGACAAATACCATATAATATCACTTATACGTGGAATCTAAAATATGACACAAATGAACTTATCTATGAAACAGAAACAAACTCACAGACATAGAAAACAGACTTTTGATTGCCAAGGGGGAAGGTGTGGGGGGGAGGGAGGGATTGGGAGTTTGGGATTAACAGATGCAAACTCTCACATATAGAATGGATAAACAACAAGGTCCTGCTGTATAGCACATGGAACAATATTCAATATCCCGTGATAAACCATAATGGAAAAGAATATGAAAAAGAATGTATGTATATGTATAACTGAATCACTTTGCTGTACAGCAGATATTATTAAAACATTATAAATCAACTATACTTCAATAGAATAAATTTTTAAAAAGTTATGTGTATCCTTAAGGACAGTCTTTACGTCCCCCCAAAGGTATGAAGACCCTGATTGAGAACTACTGAACTGTGGTATATTCACCAGATAATATTACTATACAGCATTTAAGTTAAATGAACTAAATTTACGTCTCAGCATAAATCAAACTCAAAGACATTCAATATGATAATATTTCTGTATATTGAAACATTCTCAAAAATTATATACAGCTAATACATATATATATATATATATATATATATATATATATATATATACAGTAAAAGTATTAAAACAGAGAGGGGCAAGTTGAAAATAATAGGATAGAAAAAGATATCGTTCAAACAGAAAACATAAGAGAGCTAGAGTGGCCATATGAATATCAAACTAGACTTCAAAACAAGGTATCACCAGAGATAAAGAGGGACAATGTGTAATGATAAAAGGGTCAATCTGTTAAGAAAACAGAACAATCTTAAATGTGTATGTATCCAACAACAAAGCTTCAAAATATACAGGCAAAAAGTGGACAGAGTTAAAGGGAGAAATAGAAAAATCCAGGATCATAGTTGGAAATGTAACATCCTTCTTTCACAACTGATAGACAAAAACCCAATTTTTGCTTCTGGGGAGGAGGCAAGTTATTTGAGGATGCTGCAATTGTATCTGTAACGTTTATCTGAAGAAAATATGACAAAATGCTAACACATTAGTTTTGAGGGGTGTTTTCCGAGGAGCATATGAGTGTTTTATATTATTTGCTCTATTTTTTCAGTGTCCAAATGCTTTTGTAACTTAAAAAAAAAAAAGTGAATGGAAGAAACATTTAAGTGAATGAACAATAAATGAGGTGCAGACATCAATGTCACCTCATCCAACATTACTCCAACTCCCTACCCTCCCCAGCCTACCCCCCCTCCCCCGCCCCCCTCCCTACCTGTGAGTCTTCCTCTGATAAGCATGTCCTTAAGTGGACCAGGCACTGAACACAGGCTTACAATCTCTTCCTGCTACGGGCTGTATTCAAGCTGTCCCAAGCTTGAATGCCCTCCCAAAGCTCCTTTATAGCCCACACCTGCAGAAGCCACCTCTCCATAAACCCTTGCCAACTTCTCAAGCCCCATCCTGAAGTTCCTACACCACCTGAATTAATGCCAGTGTTTTCTTCCATCTCCTTAAATATGCGCCTTCCCTAAAGGTTCAATATCCTCTTCTGCTCCTCCCCTCCACTCTACCTGTCTTTGCAATCAGACCCACTCTCACAACTTAAATTATTTCCCCCTTGCAGAGGCTGCCTCCTCAGCCCTGGCCCCTCACTTGAATTCAAATCCTGGCTCTCCAGCTGCATTCAGGATGCTCCTGTTTGAATGTTCTCGACATTAAAGATCTGTAGCAAGTTGACGCAACTTTACAGCAAATGTGTGTCTGCACCAAGAGAGGAGAATGACACAGCGTGAATACAAGTTGTCAACCAATATGTGGGTTTTTCCCATCACAGATCAGCTTCTTACTCTCTTCACCCCATCCAAACGGTGACTAAGGCTCCCCCAAGCATATTTTAAACATCATCTCAACTTCTTCTGGCCTCCTGGGTTGCCTTCCTCTCTTTGCTTTTGAAGTCTTGTGGTTCATCTTGATATGTTCAGAGATGGACATAGTTTTACTTATCCTATTTGGCATTCTGGGAGCACTTTTGATCTGATCACTTGTGTCTTTAATTGTAGAAAATCATAAGCAATGATTTCTTCCATTTTTCCTTCTCCATACTCCCTTTATTCTCCTCTTTCTGAAATCCCATTAAACATTTCACAGTGCTGATTCACATCTCAATAGCTTTTCAAACTGCTTCTGTCTTTATCTCCTTGCATTGCAGTCTCTGTGAATTCCTCAATGCTAGTTTCCATTTCACTAATTGTCCCTTCAACTATGTCTAATCTAGAGTGTATCCTAGTTTATATCTAATCTATATATAGATTTCATTTCCAGTGTGCTCAGTATTTATCAGTATTTATTCAGTTGTTCTTGTTTAATTTCTGCATTTTCTACACCTTCTTGTTCTCTGTTTCAAACTCTTTTCAGGTTGTTCTATAATTTGCATCTCTTCTGGAGTGAACTCCCATCCCAATTTTAGTTAAATATCTTTACATATATTTTGAATTTTGAGTGTCTATGTAATCTCATCTTGAATGGGAACTTTAAAAAATCTCTCTCTGTTTATACTGCATCCTCCTGGGTTTTTTCAGGGCCCACCGTCAGAACCAGGCCTTATTCTGATGGCTCTGGGCTCCTGTCCAGTGGTGACACTGCCACAGCTCCAGTCTCTGGCCTGCCTTCCCGACACTGTAGGGGAGCAGCCCTATGTGAGTCATGACTATGGAGAAGCGCACAGCTTTCTCCAGACTTTCACCAAGAGAAATCCTGACCCAAGACACAGACTCAAGAACAGATCCCAACAAGATGGCCCCAGATTTCAGCCCTGGTTCCACCCCTACATCCAGGATGACACTCATCTTGCTTTTGAATGCATCTATCTTCTCCCCTTCCTCCGTCTCCTTCTTTTACCTTCAACCATACCATTACTACGTATTAAAACATGGTATCAGCACCATCTTGATTAGAAGTCAAGTGCCTCATTCTAAGCAACCTCTCTCCTAATTCTTACCTTATCTACAAACCAGCCACTTTGTAAAGCCTTTCCTGAGCACTCTTACCTGAAATGAGCAATCTCTACCTCCTCTGATCTGCTTTACGCTGCATTTAGCTTTTACAAAACAAGGGTTTCTTGAAGACCAAGTGTGTGCCATGGTCTATTAGGCACCGCAATATAAACGTGAACAATACCAGGTCACTTCCTCAAGACACCAAGGGTCTGGTCATCAAGCTGGATGAGCAAACAAACCATTGCTGTGCAGAATAAGTGCTTCAGTCCAGGGATGCCCAAGGTCCAGGTGACACTGAGAAGCATATGGTCTGTACTGCCTGGGAGCACAGGGAGGGGGCAAGGGGCTGAGTCCATGAGGAGGAGATGCTTGAACTGGGTCTTAAGGAAGAGGAGTTTACTAAGCAGAGAGCAGAGCTGAGAACAAGCCAGGCTAAAAGAATAGCATGGAGGCAATGGCACTGAGGTGGAAAGGAGCAGGGCCCCTTGGAGAAACAGAGAGGCACCAAGCCTAGAAGGTGTGAAGGAGGCAAGTGGGAGGGGACAAAGATGGGCTGCAGAGACGAGTGTGCAGGGCCTCAGACAACATCCGGGATCCCCCAGTTTTCTCCTAGGGACCATGGGAAGCCCTTGCAGGATGGAGCACAGGGTTGGCAGGACAAGATCTTCACTGAAAGGGACCAGAAGCACTGGAAGAGACCAGAGTAGAAGTGGGGTGGCCAGTTAGGAGACCACTGCAAAAGTCCAGACAAGAGATGACAGTAGCCCCATTGAACTTGGGAGTCTGGGGGGTGGAAAAGTGGAAATGGCAGAAGTGAGGTAGAATTAAGAGGTATTTGTGATTGAGATAAAGCAAGGCTCTGATAATTCTAGAGTTCAAAGGCCTTTCTAGGCCCAAACAAGCTAACTCTGTCCAAGGAGACGGTAATGTCTCTTGGACCGGCAAGGGGAGATAGCAGGCAACTTCCAACACCGTGATTCCGGGTTGGCCCTGAGTCAGCGTCTTAGGAGCTGATTAATTTCCTACCACTGCCCTGCGCAGTTATGCGTTCTGAATAGTCTTTAATTAATGTAAAAAAGTATTTCCATGGCTTAAGAACACACACCTTGAGAAAAAACAAAGACCTGTTTAAATTCAGCATAGAAACGGGTTGCTCTCTTACCCTCTCTCTCTCTCTCTCTCTCCCTCCCTCTCTCTCTCTCTCTCTCTCTCTCTCTCTCTCTCTCTCTCTCTCTCTGGATATCTAAAAATAAGGAGTTTATTTGACAGAGTGCTACAGTTCCCCTTTCTTCATCCACCCCATGTGAGTGCCACACAGTGTGGGATGTGGAAGCTTACCTGGCAGGTCCCACCCAGCCCTCTGCACACCTGGCCCTGCAGCAAACAAGCATCCCCAGAACTTACACAATTGCATCTGTTCTCCTGTTTGTTGCAGGGCGGATGTCATTGTGGTTTCATTGAGAATCTACGAGTTCTGCGAAAAATATCATTGGGGTCGCAAAGCCTCCTTGGTGGGTTTAACATGTTGCCCTGACATCCCCCCATCCTCTGTCATGCTCTGCACAAAAGGGGCTGCCACACACATGGCTGACACTTTTCTTAACTGCAAGGCTGGAAGACCTCCAAACCAGCTGCAGTTCACTTCCAGGAGACTGGGATAGGACGATTCTATTTTCAAGTCTTGTACCTCAGAATCTGGCCATCATCGTACTCAGGGACCTGGTTCCCAAGATCCAAATATCTGCAGGTCGACTCTGGCTCTCCTCCAATGCTTCCTCCACCAGCAAGTTATGCCTCTGTGGCTGACCATCCTCTTCACCACCTCCTGATTGCATCTTTTGGCCAGAAGGGCCATCTAACATTCCTGCAGTGGGAACAGAGACGAAACAAAATGGGAAACTATCTAAAAAGAGGATTGCCTTGTCAGTGGCCTATCTGGACTTGGCTGTTCCTTTGTCACCCTCATTGATGTAAGTTAAGGCACAGCACTGTGTCTACACAGCCAGGAACACACACACACATATATTGATATGCCAGGGGACCCACTGCTGTGTGCCACAGTCATATTTACAGTTACAAAGGGTTTTCCTTCCCCAACCTGCCTGTCTTCCATCTGAAAATGTTACATGTGCATGAGTGACTCCTCAATGATACAGATACATTGTATCTACTACAGCCTTACTAGTAATTGCAAAAATTGAGAAACTGCTTAAATGCCTATTAATAGGAAAACTAAGTTAGGGAACACCCATATAAAATGCACCTCTTTAGAAATATGGAGTAGATCTACAGGTGCTGACATAGAAAGCTTTCTTCTGCTGTTAGACAAGAAAGGCAAGTTGCAAAAAATATGTGTATAGTACAACCATGTGTCAAAAATGATGTATAAACAGCTGCTTATGCATAGATTATATCTGAGGAGCACACTTAACTGTTAACAGTGGTTTTCTCTGGAGAATGGATGATGGCGAGGAGAGCTGAGACAGGGAAATTTCCCCATACTCTTTTTTGTATCGTCTGAAGTTTTTCAAGAATATATAACTTTTGTAATTTAAAAGACACTTTTAAAAACATGTCTAAATATAAATGGTCCACGTTAGAGTAAGCACCTTGGATGCTTTGGGCGGAGGGCGGGGGGAGAGGGTTGAAATCAAAGTAAAAAACAAACAAAAAAAAGCCCACCCAACACTTAAGTTCAGACCGCACGAGGGGAGTACAGTTCTGCAAACACAGCTCAGCCCAAGCTGTGATGTGACATGCGACCTCGCAGTGGTGGTGGGGGGTGTTGTGGGGGTGGGCGGGGGTGTGTGTCTGGAACATAGTTCTCGCCACTGCCGCGGGGCAGAACTCACGGGTGGGGCAGACACCTGGAACAGATAATGCCAGGTGGCTTGTCTCTAGAATTAGGCAGCAGCAGCATGAAGGGCACCCACTATGGGATGCAAAGTGGGAAGACCCTGAAGAAATGAGAGAGGGCACCCACTGTGGGGCGGAAGGTTTCCGGACAGCAGCAGACAAAAAAGAAGTGGCCAAGTGTGTGTCAGGTTCAGACAGGGAGAACTGTCTCCACCCAAGCATTCACCCAGGCTGCACACTTGTCCCCACCAAGCAGCCATAGACAGAGGTACAGAGGAGTGAGGTCCAAGCCCCCTAGCACGGGAGCTGGGCCTGGGGCGGAAACAGAACAGCATTGCAGGCATAGGGAACAGCAAAGGCAAGAGAAGCCCACAGTTTAGACAATCTCAAGCCCTGTGGGAATGCAGTGGTAGGTGGATGGGAAAGACCAGAGCAGAGGCTTGGGAGGAGCCAGCACCCAAAGGCTAGGAGCCAAGCCAGGGCTGAGCTGCCACGCAGTCCTGCAGGTCATGGAAGGTTGCGGGAGTGACACCATCAGATCGCCTTTCGGAGAATAATGCTCACAGCAGGGTGCCTGGGGGACTGGCCAGGAGAGGGGCTGATGTGGAGGCTGCTGAGTGGACGCCGGAAGGAATGAGGCTGTGTGGCCAGGTTCAGCTGCTGGGGAAAGCCTGAAGGGTATGGTCAGCAGAGGTCACACAAGGCTTGAGTGGCTGCTGCCCCTTGGAGTTCCGGAGGAGTGGGCCAGTCACGAACTCCTCTTCAGCCCTCAGGGCCCATTTTACGGCCTCAAAGCCCCAAGATGCCGGTGCTAAGGCCACTTTAAGTGAGGGCAAAGGAAGTGGACACTTCTCTCTCCTTCCTGCTCACTCACCCTCCCTTCTTGAAATCTCTCATCTCTATCCTCCGCCGCTGTCACACCCACAGGAGAGCCATTCCAAGGGCCACTTCCAAGCCCCTTTCCTTGTCCTCAAACCCGTGGTTCTCAACCATTCCCAGCTTCCTGTCAAGGCTGCCTCGACGGCCCCCATTCACGGCCCCCAGCCCCCTCTCTGGGCTGGAAGGTGACAACCGCGAAAAGGAGGGCGACTCTCTCCTCCGCAGGGCTTCACGTGACATCACATCCTCCGAACGCGAAATCGGCTCCGCGGCCGGCCGAAGGGCGCAACTTCCCCGGTCGGCGTCCCACCGGCTCCTGCGCTCCTCCGCAGCTTCGAGCCGCTAGCGGAGCGGCGCCGCGGGGAGCGCGCCATGGCCTCGCCGGTGACCGCCCTGCTCCTGCCGCTGGGCCTGCTGCTCCGTGAGTTGGCGACCCCTGGGGAAGACGGGGCCGGGGCTGGCGGGGGGCGCGGGGCTCCCGGCTCAGCCTCACTACGTGTGCCCCGCAGATGCCGCCACGGTCCTCGAGTCATTCTCGTTCCGGATGTCGCCGGTGCAGGTGCAGGCTCGCCTGGGCGAGAAGGTGAAGCTGCACTGCGAGGTGCTGCAGTCCAGCATGACGTCGAGCTGCTCCTGGCTCTACCAGAAGCCCGGGGACGCCTCCAGACCCATCTTCCTAATGTACCTCTCCAGCACGCGGTCCAAGCCGGCCGAGGGGCTGGACACCAGTTACATCTCCGGCACCAAGGCCGAGGGCGCCAACTTCCACCTCACTCTGCACCGCTTCCACGAGGAAGACCAAGGCTACTATTTTTGCTCGTTCATGAGCAACTCGGTTATGTACTTCAGCAATTTCGTGCCTGTCTTCTTGCCAGGTCCGGGCGCCAGGGGCGTGGCACCCCTCGGTGTGGGGTTTGGGGCTCAGTCTGAGTCCATTTTTCACACGCTTCGAGCCTCTTAGCGCCCCTCGGGGCTACTTAGATACTGTTCCCATTTCACAGATGAGGAAACTGAGGCTAGGGCTAGAGTGCGACTGGATAGGAACTGAAGATGGCATTTTAGGTCCGGTTGATCTGGGCTCGAGTTCCGGGCTTGTGTGATCCTGGGCAAGTTGTACTTAAATTCTCTGAGCCTCCCTTTGCTGGTCATTAAAATGCGGGTATCACCTCCAAGCCCACGAGGTTTCCGGTGGGGCCCTGGAGAGAGGCCGGGCGGAGGGGAACGGGCCCTGCCTTCACGTCCGAGGCGCCGGGTACGGTTCGCGGACCAGGAGGTCCCACCCCATCTCCCCTGCCCTGAGCGCAGAGCTCCGCGAGAGCGGTGGTCTACGGCTCCTCCAGCGGAAAATCGGGAGGAGGCGCCCACTTGGCCAAGGCGCGCGGAGCGGTGGGGAGGGTTCGCGTGCACAGCTCCAGCTCGGCCCCTAACCACTCTCTGTTGCTCTCGCAGCGAAGCCCACCACGACGCCGGCGACGCCACCAGCCACGCGGGCGCCCACCAAAGCGTTGCAGACTGTGTCTCCGCGCCCAGAGGTGTGCCGGCCCTCGGCGGGCAGCGCAGGTGAGGCGGCCGCGGGGAGAGCCCTCGCCAGGGGCAGCCCTGATCCTGAAGGTGGAGCCGAGGGCAGCCCGAGTGGTGGGGAAACCGAGAGACGGAGCCGGGAGAAGGAAGTGCCCCGGCTGGCTGGGTGGGGTGAGGGATCCCGGGCCCGCTCCTAAATGTTGGCGTCTTCTGTGTCGTCAGTAGACACAAGGCGGCTGGATTTCTCCTGCGATATCTACATCTGGGCGCCCCTGGCCGGGACCTGCGCCATCCTTTTCCTGTTATTGGTCATCACGGTCATCTGCCACCGTCGTAAGTCCTAGGGAATCGCGGCGGGGAGAGTCAGCCCGACTCCCGCCCTTTGCGCGGCTTCGCTCTAGGCAGCCCTTGCCGGGAGTCGGGGTTGCAATTCCTGGGACTCCGAGCTGCTCCGCAGGGTCAGGCGCAGCCTTTGTCTTTCCTGGAGAGAGAACGCGGGAAGACCCCTTCGCGCTGCTCTTTCCACTCTCCGGGAGGTTTTTAGGAAGACAGTGCCCCGGAGCGGCAGTAGCAGGGGTGGGATGTTCCATGGGCAAAGCCTGTAGCAAGCGCACAGGTCTGGGCTTATTACAAACGCCTGGGACAGGGGGCAGTGGCGGGGGAGGCGCGGTGGGGGGGGGGGGGGGGGCTCTGTGGCCCTGGGACTTGTGCCCGGGAGGGCTGGGTCAGAACCACGACAGGCAGTGGTTTATCCTTGGTCCCCCTGCTTGCGAGCCCCCCACCCCGTCTTGGATCCCACGCAGGTGATTGTACTAACCCACGTTCACCCACATCTGTATTTGCAATGTTTTTTATTTAACATCTTTATCGGAGTATAATTGCTTTACAATGGTGTGTTAGTTTCTGCTGTATAACAAAGTGAATCAGCTATACATCAGATATATATCCCCATATCTCCTCCCTCTTGCGTCTCCCTCCCACCCTCCCTATCTCACCCCTCTAGGTGGTCACAAAGCACCGAGCTGAGCTCCCTGAGCTATGCAGCTGCTTCCCACTAGCTATCTATCTTACATTTAGTAGTGTATATATGTAATGTTTTTTAAATTGATACAAAGAGGGATAGGAAAGAAGCCCTCACCTGGACTCTCAAGAGTTATAATCTTACTTACTGTATAGCACAGGGAACTATGTTCAACATTTTGTAATAACCTATAATGGAAAAGAATCTGAAAAAATATATACGTATTATTTGTATAACTGAATCACTTTGCCGTACAGCTGAAACTAACACAATATTGTAAACCGACTACAATTTTTAAAAATTTTAATAATAACTATTAAAACCATAAAATATAAATATTATATCATGCTTGCTTTACAGCTTATTTCTTTATAGTATAAATTAATCTTCACAGTGTCAATCATCATTATGCACTATGTCATTTTACAAGTTTATGTCTTTTTTTATAATGTCGATGTAGTTATTGTTTGCTTTACATAAAATAGTCATAGCCACACTAGAAAAAAAAAGTTATAATCCTAAATAAATAGGAAAAGTGAAGGAGAAACCATATTTGGGGACTATTCGTCGTGATGGGGCAGACGCTTTATCCCTTCTTTTTCCTTATCCAGGGAACCGAAGACGCGTCTGCAAATGTCCCAGGTGAGTCTCTTATAACCTCTGGTCCTGCTAACCCCAGGCAGCCCTGGACACAGGTCCTGGCTTCCCAAGCAGCAGATGGTGGGAATCTTTCCCAGAGAGAGGCCATGGCAGTGGAGTCCTGGGGGCCAGGGAGTCAGCATAGAGCCTGAACAAAGAGCGGCAGAAGCCTGACACTGGGGAGAAAATGGAGGCCCAGGTCGGGCTTAGCGGGAGAGAAGTATGACTTCAGGAAATGTCTGTCTTATTTGGCCTAGTATCAAAACGCCCATCTGAAGGATTCCCCCAATTAATCCTAGCTCCTCCAAAGACCTGAGGTCAATTTATCTGGATGATTCCAGCTGGGTCTTGTATTTTTCTTAAGAAAACTTATGTTTTCCTATTGGCTTGGCCTAGCCTTTTTTGAGAGACAGCCAATTATATCACCTGAACCAAATAAAGAACGGCCTCAGTTCCTAATTTCCCTGTGGCAATTCGGGGCCTCGATTTGCTGCCAAGGACTGCAGTGGGAAGAAAGGAGGACCGGGGGTTAGGGGCAATTAGCTATCTGGCGGTCCGACTCCCTCATCCAGTTCCAGCCCATGATCGTTCTGAAGTGATTAGGAAAAAACAAAAACGAAAAACAGTGTCTGGAAGAGAGGCCTCAGTCTCCTCCCTCCTTCGAGCTTCGGCCACGCAGCGCTGTGCTAACATCTAGCAAGCGCCCACTCTAGCCCAGCTCTGTGGTGGGACTTACACCCAGGGTCTTCCTCATGCTCACAGCAACCCCACGGGGGAAACACCGCAGTGCCATCTCACAGATCACTGGCTCAGAGATCAGGAAACCTACCCAAGGTGGCAGAGTTATGCTTACACTCCAATTATCAATAATATTGAATAATAACAACCATTCGATGAAAGCCTAAAGTGTACCAGTGCCATATATCACTGGTACACTTTATATATATATATATATACAAAGTTTCAAGTTTCATAACAACCTTTAAAATAGTTACTGTGACCACCATTTTACAGACGAGGAGGCTGAGGCTTAGCACACTTAGTGACTTGTCCAAGGCCATACTGCTAGCAAGTAGCAGAGCTGCAACTGCTATTCAAAGCCCAGGCTCCTCTCTGTGGCTGGGGGCCGAGGCGGAGGGCGTTAACGATAACCAACTATATTCACCAGTTCCTTTCGGTAGGTGAAAATGTTTCAAGTTTTATACCTGGGGTTCGCATTTCACACTCCTTGATATTTCTCTGCAGGAACCCAAGTTCACTGTCTTATACATCATTATTTTTAACAGTGGAAATGGAATGAATTTCCAATGCATATACTAGAGGTGATATACCAAGGGGATGAAGACTCTTTAAAAGCAGAGAAGGATTTTTAGCAATTTCAATATTCGGGGTACAGTTGGGAGCTTTTGGAGGAGAATCGTCCCTTATCTCTATCTTTTCTGAAAATTCTCATTTTGAAATGAGCCACTGAGAATAAAACTCTGCCCTGAAATACAAAGCTACGCAGGTTAAAAATCTGCATAAAAATATGAGGAACTCACACACGAGTTAATAAACTCAGTGATGACCAAGGGCAGCTCAGCTTCAACACAGAGGTTTCGGAGGATGGTGTGTGTAGACATGACACTCACGATGAATCAGCCCGTTTAGAAGGTGCCAGCCCAGTACTGAATTAACACATTTTTAGTGCAGCATCAAATTTGGGTTGTCAAAGGGACTTTCAGGTAAAGCAGCTCTGCTTGGTTGACGACAGTGGTTCTTTCACATCCTCCCCTAACACTGTGATCCTCCTGAGGGCTGAGAATCAAGTCAGATGATGGCTTGGTTACCAGCCTGCTTCTCTCACCTCCATGGGGACCCTGACAAAGTCTCTAAGAAGCTGGGCTAACTGGCTTCAGATCCTGGCTCCACCGCCTCCTAGTTATGTGACCTTGGGCGCGTTCTCTAACTTCTCATCCCCGGTGGCTACCCCTCAGGTTGCCATGAGGATGAAACAAGGTGGCACAAGGAAAGCTCTTGGCAGGCTGCTGAGGTCATTCACCCAGTGCCATGCTGGTGCCGCAGGGACAGGTCCTCAGACCCCCATGGAGGCTGGGACGTTGGTGAGGGGTGGGTAGACACGGGTGGATGCTGCATCGCACTGCAGGGCCTCTTGCTGCAGTGACGGTCACCTGCCTCTCTTCCAGGCCTGTGGTCAGACAGGGAGGCAAGCCCAGCCCTTCAGAGAGATGCACCTAACGTGGCGACGGGCCCCGCGTGACAGCCACTACAAGACTTCAAACTGAGAACTCTCCTGACAGGGAGAGCAGGAGTCCTTCCCTTTTGGTTTCTCCAGCCTTCCTTCCTTCCATATGTATTCATTCTCATTAGTATTGTTTTCCTGGGGGTGGGGTGGGAAGAGTTAACTTTTTCTTTACGTGTTTACTTTGATTGACACAAAACGAGACTCTACCATGTCTAGGGTACACCGCAAGGGTTATAATACCGTTGTGCTCCCATATTGGGGTAAAGGGGAGGTAGGCCAGAGCTACCGCAAGCTGTGTTCTCGGAACCAGGCTGTGAGGGCTGGCGGGGGCCTCGGCACCCACTCAGCCCCAACCTCTTCCCCAGCCATTTTACAAAGGAGGAGGCTGAAGCCCAGAGACGGGCAGCAGCTGTATCAGAGTCCCAGCAGGGCTCAGGGCTTGACCTCCACACAGTTCAGGTCTCTCTTCTGGAGGCCTCTGTCTCAGAATGCGGAGCTGTGTCTCAAGCTTCAAGAGAACAAGTGATTTCTTTTTTTCCTTTTTTTTTTTTTTTTTTTTTTTGCAGTACGCGGGCCTCTCACTGTTGTGGCCTCTCCCGTTGCGGAGCACAGGCTCCGGACGCGCAGGCCCAGCGGCCATGGCTCACGGGCCCAGCCGCTCCGCAGCATGTGGGATCTTCCTAGACTGGGGCACGAACCCGTGTCCCCTGCATCGGCAGGCGGACTCTCAACCACTGCGCCACCAGGGAAGCCCACAAGTGATTTTTCTGAGCACCTGTGATAGACCCATTACTGCGCCCAGAGCCCTGAGGAGGTAATGAAATAAGACAAGAGAACTTGACAGAGTTCTATGATGTAGCTGAACAGGATCAGACCTTTTAATAATTAAGCGTGAGACAATACAGAGGACAGGAATTCCTCAAATAAAGTGGAAGGGGTGAACTGAATCCTGGAAAATGAACAACTAGACCTCTGAAGAAAACCTCTGTGAAATCCCAAAGTGGAGGCAGGATGGTTCTCCCAGCCCTCGCGTTGCAGAAGGACCCATGAAAGAGGAGAGGCTGCCCTTTGCAAACAAGATTTGAGCATCAGGAAAGCTGAATGGAAGTCAGCTCTCTCTAAACTTGAGATTTTGTATTTGAACATGCTCCTGGGATCATCGGTGAGTTTTTATAGTTTGTAAAGGCAGAATGGTGACAGCAGCTGGTACAGGCCCTGGCCTCCCCCGGACCAGCAGATGTGGGAACGTAGCAGACAGACTCTGGTGAGGAAGCTAAGAGCCCAAACTGCAGCCCTACACACGCATTTCCTCTCTTACCACGTTGTAGAAGAAATGCATGCTCATTGGAAGAAAAGACTTAAATAGATAAGGTAATAAGAGTCACCCATAATTCTTTACCTCAGGAATAATCCATTGTTAATATTATGGTGTACATTCTTCCTGATTATTTTCTATGCATATATATAAAATATATACTTTTTAAAAATGGGATTGCACTATGCTTTTATAAGTGGCTTTAATAAACAAACATTTATGGCAAACTCTTTTTTTATTACTTGGCTGCATCGGGTCTTAGTTGTGGCACGTGAGATCTTCATTGCGGCATGCAGGATCTTTCGTTGCGGCGTGTGGGCTTCTCTCTAGTTGCAGCATGCGGGCTCTAGAGCGCGCGGGTTCAGTAGTTGTGGTGCACAGGCTTAGCTGCCCCACGGCATGCGGGATGTTAGTTCTCCGACCAGGGATCGAACCCACATCCCCTGCATTGGAAGGCAGATTCTTAACCACTGGACCACCAGGGAAGTCCTATGGCAAACTTATAATAGCAAAATCTCATTCCATTTTTGGTTGTGCCATCACTTAACTATGACTTGACATTTAATTGTTTTCAATTTTCCACTACTATAATAACAAACACTACTAAAATGCTGCACACATCTTTAGGAGGAGTACCTAAAATTATTGGGTCACTGCCCACTTTCACCTTGGACCCCCCCCCCCATTTTCACATCAATTGAAATGGATTCCTCTCTTGTTGTATCATCTTCCTTCCTTTTGTGCTTTCTTGGCAGCAGAAGAGCTGATACTCCTCTCATAATAAATCACAAAATCTTCATTTCTGTTGTTCAGGTAAAATATACATACTGAAAAGTGCACAAGTCGTTAAGCATACAGATCCAAGTCGTTATTAAATGAACACTTGCATAGCCAGCACCAGGGCAGAAATAGAACTTTCCCTGCCCCCCAGAAACTGCCTTCCACAGCCTTAACTTTTAAAAACAGTCTACTTTTTTTTTTTAAATATAGAACTTTATGACAGAATTAAGGGTAATGAAATGTCAGTTTTTTTAAAGGTTTTTAAATTTATTTATTTATTTATTTATGGCTGTGTTGGGTCTTCGTTTCTGTGCGAGGGCTTTCTCTAGTTGTGGCAAGCGGGGGCCACTCTTCATTGCGGTGCGCGGGCCTCTCACTATCGCGGCCTCTCTTGTTGCGGAGCACAGGCTCCAGACGCGCAGGCTCAGCAGTTGTGGCTCATGGGCCCAGTTGCTCCGCGGCATGTGGGATCTTCCCAGACCAGGGCTCGAACCCGTGTCCCCTGCATTGGCAGGCAGACCCTCAACCACTGCTCCACCAGGGAAGCCCCAGTCTACTTTCAGAGAACAAAATTCTAGAAGAGAAAGTATCCCGAGTGTGGGAAAGCAGAAATGAAAGCTGAGAAAGTTCCTTTGAGACAAAATCTGGTTCCTGACCCCTCCTCCTGAACATATCAAGCTAACCAGACCAGGGTTGTGGGGGGGCACCCCAGGGACTGAGGCCCAGCTTGGAGCGGGTGCCAGGCTCTGGGCCGTCTCTGGGTTCCCTGAAAGAAGTGAGGAGAGAAGCATCCCACAAAGGGCACTCCTCTCCTCACGGCAGAAACTTGTAAGGATGGCTGTCCTCATGTGACTAACTTGAGAGGATGGCCGTGGAGTACCAATGTCAGAGAATCTGAGCCAGGGCGAAGGGACAGGAAAAGAGCTCCAACCTGCAGCTCAGGTGTACGGGAAGCCATACTAGGGAGGCTCCAGAGAAGGTTAAATATAATACTTACTGATTTTTTTTTTTCATACCCCCTACAAAAGGGTTTCACTTACCACAAATAAGATGGTAAACAACATTTTGGAGATTAAAAACATCAACATAGGAAAAAGCATTCATTAGAGTTGGCCCTCGAGACCAGGAAGAAAATAGAATGCCAGTCTGTAGACCACGAGGCCTAAAGCATGCTAGGGGTGGGCTGCGAATCTAGGCTCGGGGCTCTCCGGAGACCACAGACATCCAGCCTGCTTGTTCTACACCTGCAGTTCAAAGCCGAAGGCCTCAGGTCCAACAGTCGTATTTTGCTTGCCAATCTCTAGCCTGAAGCTCTGGGTTTACAAGTTCTCCTATGTGAAAGATGCCCACAACACGTTTGGACCCTGAAAAACAGGAACTAGAGAAATGACTTCTGTACTAGGCAGTACACTTGTTTATCAGCTGGCCAGAATCCAGCCTCAGTGCGGTTCATTAAACAAACATGCGTTCTCTTAACAAAATGTATCCTATTTGTGGAAGAAAAAAAACAGAGAAATTGGTCGTTTCTTTCTCCAGCTTTTAAACTGTTTTTAAGAGAGCCCATCATACGCTTGGAAATCCCCCATGACTCTTCAACAACAAGTGGCTCAGGGAAAGGCTCTCTCTTTTTTTTTTAACCAGCAAGAAGCTGCCCCTCCCTTCTGCCCTGGGCCTGTATACAAATCCTTCCTGCACACGATTTTACAACAGGTAGGGACAGGCGCTTCTTAACCTGCTCCAAAAAGCAGGTTTGAGCAGCGCCTCTCCACCAAAGGGAGCTGCAGGAGGCCATGATAACCTGAGATTAGGTTACATGTAGAGGCTCTGAAAGCAGCTTCCTGGCTCTGCTACTTATTAACTGTGTGTTCTCCAGCAAATGACGTCTCATACCTCAGTTTCCCCACTTGTAAAATGAGGGTAACAATCGTCCCTATCTCAAAACGTTCTTGGCAAGAACACACACGTTTATATGTATCTTCCAAGTGCCTAGAACAGGTCCTGGAACATAGTAACAAATGTATACTGAAAAAATGAACTTGTACTGAATTTCTCAAAACTACTGTTGTACCAATTACACTCTGAATGCAGCCACTCGTGTCTGATTCTTCCAATTTCTATTGCAAAAAGGGGTACACAATAGTCATTCCTGATGGATCCACGGGCTAGTACACCCAAGGATCTCCACCCCTGTGTGCGGAAGACAGCCCTTCATGCAAATCTCACAAGAGCTCAGTCCCAGATGGACGTGGCCTCTGCACGGTGTGATGTGAAGCTCCCTTCAGCCTGGCATCCTGAGTGCCACCACCCTCCCTGTGCTGGTGGGGGCTGTGCCTGTCCACTGCACAGGAGAGTAGAACAGTTGGCTGAGGCCAGCAGAGTGGGAAAAGGATATGCCCGACCGTTGGTCATCTCAGCATCTACTGAAGGCCCCATCCCTGCAGGTCTATCTCACCTTCGCACGCCAGTTACAAATTCCCCTTTTCTGCTCTCTCTGAGCTGGCTGTGACCCGCATATGTCATCAGTCTTATGTTTCATTGACTTAACGAAATGATAGCTACCGGTTACTCAGCACTCACCGTGGGCCAGGTATCTCATTTAAGGCCTCACCAAAGCCATGAGGTAGGAACTTTTATTCTACTTTACAGGTGAGTAAACTAAGGCATAGATAGGAAGCTTCTACCACTTGCCCAAGAGTCTACAACTAGAATCTGGTGGGATCGGGATTTGAACTCAGGTCTAATCCCATAGCCCAAACTCTTAACTGCTTTGCTAGATTGAATATTTTACAGTCTGTTTTTAATTTTAAAATTAGGCAAATACAGGCAAACCTCAGAAATGTTATGGGTTCGGTTCTAGACCACTGCAACAAAGCAAGTATCACAATGACGTAAATCACTCGAATTTTCTGGGTGCCCAGTGCCTATAAAAGTTATGTTTACACTACACTGTAGTCTGTTAAGTGTACAGTAGCTTTATGTCTAAACAAAGGCACATACCTTAATTGGAAAAACTTTATTGCTAAAAAGTATTAACCATCATCTGAGCCTTCAGCAAGTCGTAGCAGTAACATCATAGATTACTGATCACAGACCACCGTAACACATAAAATAGTGAAAAAGTTTGAAATATTGCTAGCGTTACCAAAGTGTGACAGAGACATGAAGTAAGCAAATGTTGTTGGAAAAACAGCACCAATAGATTTGCTCAACGCAGAGTTGTCACAAACCTTCAATTTGTAAAAAACACTGTCTCTGTGAAGCACAATGAATTGAAGTGCAATAAAACAAGGTCTGCCTGTAGAGCGCTTAAAAATTCTCTAAAAGTCTAAAAGCATCTCAAAACCAAATGTACTTTTTTTTACCTATGCAGCCCAAGGTAGAAAACAAAGGTCACCACCTGCTCTGAAATTCAACAAATGGGAAGAATGTTCTAGAACAAGAGTAGAACAGGGGTTCTGTCGGAAGTTAGGGCGAGGTTGCTGCTTCTGAATACCACCAGGGGCCAAGAAATGCAGCTCAAGGAGACGTACTGTCAGTGAAAAGCACTGACAGCTAACTCTTCATTTGTCCAGTATCTCAGGGCAGGTGAAAGCATTGACTACTGGTGCTGATGACTTAATTCCATTCTGTGACTCAAATTTCACCTGTTTCCTGGCTGAGATACATGGTTAAGTGTGGCAGAGACAGCAGGTTGCCTTCCTAACAACCATTCTCCCCTTCTTCCTTACCAACAGAACTTTCATTTTATTACAGGTGGCGATGTGCCAGGCTCAAAGACTACATTTCCCAGACTTCCTTGCAGCCAAACGTGGCTAGTAAGTCACTGCGTAGAGCTTCCAGGAAAGACTTCAAAGGGGCTAACTCAGCTGGAAGCCTGTTCTTTCCCCACTCCTCTCCTCCTCCTTCCTGCCTGGAACACAGATATGATCAGAGGTGAAACTGAGGCCACACGTCAAGGCTGTGGAGCAGAATGACAGGATCCTGGGTCCCCTGAGAGCGTGAAGCCACCACACATACCCCAGACTGCCTGCAGCACACATGGTGCTAACTGATACACACTAGCACAGACACGGACCCTCAGCCCAGATTTCCAGAACCACCTGTCAAAGCTTTCACGACAATGTAATAATTTCCTGTGAAATTCCTCTGTAGGGCTGACTAGCTCCCTAATCTAACATAACTAAAAGCAACAGTCTTGTGTTGAATGAAAGGAAAGCTAAAATGCATTTCTAACCTGATCAAAAGGGGAAAGCTCCCGAAACAGTCTTGAACGCTAACAAATAACGTGTTTCCTTTTAAGGTACATCTTTGCTTCAGAGGGGAAAGGACACCAAAGACCTTCATTTGAAGGGCAGCACTTGCTCTGTGGTTGAATGCAGTCTTCAAACGGAGTAAAAAGACCAGTCCCGAGCTTCCCTGGTGGCGCAGTGGTTGAGAGTCCGCCTGCCGATGCAGGGGACACGGGTTCGTGCCCCGGTCCGGGAAGATCCCACATGCCGCGGTGCGGCTGGGCCCGTGAGCCATGGCCGCTGAGCCTGCGCGTCCGGAGCCTGTGCTCCGCAACGGGAGAGGCTACGACAGTGAGAGGCCCGCGTACCGCAAAAAAAAAAAAAAAAGACCAGTCCCAACGGGAGACTGGCATATCATTACACAATCCCCATAGTGTAGGGGACCAGTATAAGTAAGCAGAGTGTGGAGAAGTTAGAAACTCACCTAGAAACTGGGGACAATAGAAAGAAATGGGAATATCTTCTAGAATACCAGAGCAAGGAGTCCCATCGCTTTGAGAGACAAGAACGCTTCAATGCCTCTATATATTACAAAAGATTCTGGAGCACTGTGTGTGACAAAAGCATCACCTTGCTGCATTTTCATCACACTTCTCTCAGATCACCCTCACTGAGAGTAGAGACCAAGTCTGTCTTGTTCACCACTCTCCTCCCGGAACCTAGAGTGCTCAAGAGAAACTCACTCTCAGCTTCATTACCTACTGTACTGGCCTCCCAGGGTCTAAACTCCTCCTCTCCCCAACCACCTTTCAGACCACTGTGGCCAGAGTGGACCTTAAAGACACACAAATCAGGAAATTTCCTGGCGGTCCAGTGGTTAGGACTTCACGCTTTCACTGCCGAGGGCGCGGGTTCGATCCCTGGTTAGGGAACTAAGATTCCCGCAAGCTGCGGGGTGCAGCCAACGCCCCCCCCCCCAACACACACATAAATCATTACATCTCTCCTTTCTCTTCTCTCCCATCATCCTCCAGTAGCTAGGTCACTGGTGGGAATTAACCTCACTACAGGGTCTTTGTACTTTTCTACTTTTCTGCACCTACCAGCAGTCCATAAGCTCCTGGAGGCCCAGGAACTTGCTTCCTCCCAGTGCCTGGCGCTTAAAAAACAAATTCCATGTTGAATGACTGAAGATGTCATTCCATGATATGTTAAATACTTTCTGCATTTAACAGGCACACAACTGCTTAAGTTACTAATGGATTCTATCGCACAAGCCAGTATTTAGCTTGAAGCACTTTGCACTTTTCTAAGCTGGAAGGAAGCATGGCTAAGGAGGTACAAAATTCCCTGACATACGTGAGCCCTTGCTTAGGCAGTGCTTCTAATGTTCAGAATTATTACATTTGCTAGCGTGGAAGGCTCACGGGAGCGTAACACCCCGCTGCAAGGAAAAGGTTTTTGGAAAAAGAAAAAATACTTTCTATCATACATACTGACAGGAGATTTCAGTGAAGCTTTGTGACTGGATCATTACACTATCGTCCCTTAATGCAAGGCTGGCTGGCTTGCCTAACCACCCATCCATCTATCCATCCATCCATGCACGCACGCATCCATTCATGCCGGACCTCGCGGCTTCTTGGACCTCAGGCTTGAAAGCGCAGAATCCTGACCACTGGACCGCCAGGGAATTCCCAATGCAAGGCTTTTTTAAACAGTGGATCCTGACCCCTTAGAGAGTCATGAAATCAATTGTTTTGACGAGCATTAACCAAATAATAAAAAATATCAGAGCGCACCACACATAAGCATTAAATATATAGTTCTGATGAGTCTCTCTCTCTGAGAAAATATACAGAAGCAGCACAAATAGATCCTTGGTCTCTACCACCTTAGTGTGTCACGGTGATGACGAGACCATTCGTCCTCTGTTCCTCCTCGGCAAAGCTGGGTGTTCACGCCCCACTCCACCAGCAGCCTGGGCAGAGCTGTTTCCGGGCCCCTCTTCCCGGTCACACGCTATTCACTCGGTCAGAGGGTCCCAGGCAACCACAGGATGAGTATGAGGGGCAGGAACCTGTAAACATTAACCCGATTCCCCCCTTAGAAACTGGGGACAGTGCCCAGCCTCCTCCTCTTCTCACACTGCCGGTGGCCCAGAAACAGGATGAGATGGTGACAAAGATATCTGCTCAAATTCTTTACATGCAGACCCTCAGCAAATACAGACAGCGATGTTCTCTTACCTCCATACTCCCTCCCTCCTACCTCTGGCACCTGTCACATTTATACAGACTGGTTCCACAAAACACTTTTCAAATGTGCATTTCTTTTTAATTTTTAAAAATATACACAGGAGAAGCCATGTGTTTTACAAAGGAATACACACATTAACAAAGCATTTCTTATAGTTTTCCAAAACTCTATTATATCAGTCTGAAATTTATAAATTAAATATATCAGAACCTTTTAAGTTAAAATGATATCCCTGAAACTACTGGATATGCTAGACTTTTCTCAAGATCAAATGAACAGAGAATGTGAATATGGTTTGTGTTAAATAAGGTTTATTGTTAGCTTTATTGCCTATAGTCTATAAGATGCAACTTTATTGTGCCTTTGCAAACAGGATACATTTCTTAAAAAAACTGATCAAAATTTTCCATACATATAGCTCTATATGATAGATTACAGTGCAACACTATTGTTACATAATTATAGAAATACTATAGAACCCAAGAGCACAGGGTAAGCAAAAGAAATACAATCCTGAGCCATCTGAACAAGATGATTTGATGAATCCTTTTAGTATAAGTCTAGAAAACATGGAGGAGGGCAAAAAAATACATGCACACTGCAGTCAGGAGCAAAATACATTAAATACCTGTTCCTTGCTAGACACAGGTGGGGGTAATGGTGAATTTCAGACACATGCACACTCATTCACGCTCCCATTTTCTTCTCTTAGCTTCCCTCCCATCCCCGATACATTCACTCCCACCCCTTCCCCAAAGAAAAGATCAGGCACTAAGTCCTCGTGAGCCCCACATCTGCCTTGCTGGAGAACATTAAAATAAGAGTGTAGGTCATCACCCATAACGTGAAACAAAGCATGTGCTATAAGCCAGTTCCAGCTGCTTCTGCCTCTTTGGAAGTAAGTGAAGCATATGCTCACTACAGTATCAAACTGTAGAGGGAAATGTCTTGAAAACGAAACTGTTTTCTCTCCCTACGTCTTGAAGTAGAATCAACAGCGGAAAAACTCGCCCTAAAACTAATTGCCTCATCTGCTATTAAAATACATTTGTCATTCCATTTTTGGTATCTATTCAATTATCGTTAAGAACAGTTCATGAAGTTTGTACCTGCTTATGGTAAACACCACCGTGCTACATAAAACCTGCCACAGCTGGACAGGCTTACGAAGCACCAAACCTTCTGTTGTGTTCCTTGCTAACATCCCCCCAAGACCAGAGCATTCTAGTGTTACCAAAGACAATGTACGAAGAGTTAAGTAATTAAAGGTATTTGGTTTGTGTCTTCACCTTACACATCCTAGTGTTGAAATTAACCGAACATGCCTCCATGCCTTCCCTGAAAATAACCTGAGTCAGCTGACTAAGTAGACTGGCCAGCCTGACTGTCAATCCACTTAATCAGAGGTTGAGCTGGAAAACCAGAGGGCTAATGTCTACCAGCAGCTTGTCTTGTGCAGATAAACCAAAGTTCCTGGTTTTTGCAGTATCTACTGTCCCAAAGGCTGAAACCACCGAGGTGGAAAATAACTCACAGCGTAAAATATACTGAACTTAAACTGCATAACCTGTGGGACTACCTGGAGAGAAAAAAGGATCCTCGTTCCCCCACAAAATGTGGCGTGGGGTTTAGTGTCTCTGTATACATCAGCTGCTACACAAAAGTCAAAACAAAAGATTTACTTCATAATCTCCTTAGTTTCAATCAAAGGCTCATTCACCCACAAAATACTCACACACCCTATGAATATGAGGTGGCTCTTTTCTTCAAAATTTTAAAAATCAAGAGGCACCAATACCCGTTCATTTATGTATTAGAAGTATCTTATCATCACCACTAAAGCAACAGAAATGGCATTTGTGATGATCACACAAAGGAGAAGAAAAGATCAAAAGACAACCTTAGCCACTGCACTTCAGATGGTACTTGAAAGCACAGATGCTCTACATCAGAATCTAAGAATCTGATAAGGTTTTACTGGTTTAGCATAGTCCCATGGCCTCTGTCCATGACTGGTAAATGGAAATGGTTTCCTAAAGAAATTTAAGAAACCACTCTGAAATTCTGTTTTCAATGGACGTAACTAGTCTGACTGTAAAAACCTTGGCTCTTTTTCACGACCTTTTGCAGGAGGAAGCAGAGAGCGACGAAGCGCATCCTCCCGCACTGCTGACTGACGGCCTCAGTAATGACATGGTCCTGACACCATTGGTGAAGGTGTTTCTAGAGCAGAAAGGACAGCACGTCGTATTTCAGCATCTTTGGTTAAGGTCTGGCCTCTTCAAATCCACCTCTCTCCTTCACATTTAGTCACCAGTGAATTTGAAGTCCATGCATTTAATTAAAGAAGGTTAGAAGACATCATTTGCATGTTAAATTGTCAGATCAATAGAGTTTCAAATTTTTGGCCCTAACCCTGCCCAGTGGGACCACAAGGACCTCGCACAGGAAGCTGTAAAATCCAATGCTTCCATTAAAGCATATTCTTTCTAAAGTTTCATGAGCTGCACAGAAAACTGTCAACAGGATTTCCAACACGGGGAGAGGGACAAAGCAGAGCTCTCTCCTGATTTTCTCCTTGAAACTGGCCTGAGCCAGCTGTGTGAAGTGTCTGGCCGCCAATAGACATTTACCACCAGCCTCTGGAGCAATGTCTGTATTGTCCCAACCTTATGTAAAGCCTAAATGTCGTGCAGGTATTTGAGGTGGAAAGGTGAGAGTAAGTTGTAACTAAAACTAAAACTACATCTGGCCTAGTGAGAAAAAGGTAAAAAAAAAAAAAAAAAAGACACTCTGGGTTTCATTCAAAGGAAAAAATACATAATAAAGCAATTTTACATCCTCGGCCAGAGTGTCGCCTGGAGTTCTCTACCTTCTCCTGGAGTCCAGGGAGCTTCTCTCTGCTCCCTTCCTTCACTGTGTTAGTGGACAGAGGGTGCCAACAGGAAAGCCATGAGGCTGAGCCGGAGGCTGGGCACGGCGAGCGGCTCGGCAGGCCAATCGATCCCTGGCTAAGCCCCCCAGCACACAGTACCTCCTGCCATCAGCCTGATCACACACAGCAATCAAGCAGTACCCCTTTCCTTTACAAACAAATCCCCGTTCCCTCAGGTGAACGTTTCAGGATAAACCAGCCAGGCTAGGATACACTACAGCAAATGCTGCCCGTTTCCAATTAACTTAGCACCAAATCTGGGATCTCCCTCCCCCGCAAACGAAGTCAATCTGCAGTTTAAAATGTGAAGCGTCACGTTTCTCTTTGCTTCTGTGTTTTCTTCTTTCTTCATTTTCTCATGAAAGTTTTCCTCTATTGGTATTCGGTTCCATGTCAGACGACACAGAGTTGCAAAGTATTTGGTGATTTGACGTCCTTCTCAAAATGAAGTAACTTCATGGGTTTAAGTCAGAATTATGTCCACAGAAGTCTTTTCCACGTAGTTCAGCATCCAGAGAAAGACTCTTACGCATGGCTATTTCTGGACAGTGCATTAAATGAAGATACCTCACAAGAGAAAAGATCATTATCTGTATCCATGAGAATAATATACAGATTCACAGTCAGTGAGATGATATGCTTTGCAGAAGAGAGGCATTGAACAGTATACTATTCAAATATAAAAACAGCAATGAACATATTCTGCACTACAGAAAATCTGTTAGCTTCTAAGTTTAAGGGTTGAAAGTGATGAGTCTGGTAACTGCATTTTAGGACCGGAACATGCTTCTTCCCCTCCAGATACACAATGTTTGATGCTGGTGCACATATATATATACACACACACATATATATATATATACATACACGCAACACTGTGCCTGCAATGATATACAAACGCAATATAAACAGCCAAGTCCTGAAAGCAGATTTGACAGAAGAGGGCTACCAAGACCAAGAGAGCAAATATCAACTTAAGAACACTTCTAACGTCACAATTTTGTTTTATTGAACACTCTTTTAAAACAAGCACCTCTTGGCAATAAAAGCAAAGAAACAATAGTACTGCTTCCACTCTGTTCTAGTGGAAGACTGCTCACACCAACCTGCTAATAAAATGGTGATGGAATTTTATAACAGGCAGCCTGCTGGGGCTACAAGCAGACCTCAGATGCAGGTCTGCTGACTACTTGGTGAGAGCTGGAGCAGAGGAAAACATCAAAAAGCAAATTTGGAATCTATCACAGCTCTCTTCCTTAAGCAAAATAACCCCTGCAAATTAGTTTCATAACCACAATTCAGTTTTTCAAACTTTTTCTGAAGAATTTTCATTTAATTATGTACACGTAACAGGAAATAAAACTTTTTCACAAACATTCTCAAGGCTTACAGTTATCAGGAGAATGACAAAAGTAAAAGCAGGAGAGATATTAAACACATGGCAGGAAGGTAAATTTCTGTTTCTGCTCTTAAAAAGTAAAAAAATCACCATATAATTAAGTACAAAAACCTGCATTGAATGACAACTGCTGGTGTATTTACTTGATCAGAAATGAAGACCAAGAATATAATAAAGCCCTATGATAATATTCATCTGGAGCACTCCCCTCAGTGTGTACACACTAAAATGTTGGCAAAGTTTCCGGAGCATTAGCTTATATAAACATGGGAGTCCTTGGTTAGCTGCATTAAATGGAACGTTCTCTCGATTCAGTTTCACTTACAAATTGCAAACTAAAGTTATTTCTTCAGAAAAATATCTGTTTGGCATCCCCTGGACTTTGTTCCATTGGACAATATGGACATTTTAATCTAAAGACAAGAAAGAAAACATTAAATCAAGGAACAGGATCAGTACTGAGCATTCAATTTTTATCTAGTTATAGAGTCTTTAACAATTACACACACACACACACACACACACACACACACACACGTCTGTGTTTTGCTTTGAGGATTAACTGTGCTTTCCCTTAATGTAACAGCCAAGCTTTGAAGGGTCACAAAGAAACACCATCCAAGCCAGACGCTAAACTCCAAGGCTCTTCTTCAGTGGAAATCAGTGAAAACTATTTTGAAAACAAAGACAACTGTTCTGAAAATTGCTTTCGGGGTTTCAGAAGTAAATCCAATTTTTCTTCTCCAAGGTTTAGCTTATACCTATCTCAAAATGACTTTCAGAGGTACTGGTGTCACAATCCACTCACACGCAGCAACCCTGATGCCAGCTGCTAAGCCTACAAGGCATGCAGCCTACCCAGAGCCGCCTATGTGCCCTGGCGTGGCACACAATACCCTGCAGTGGCACGTGAAACCAGCATGGTCTGAACCAAGACCAAGCTCTGGCTTCAAGTCACCACCTACCTGCACTCCCAGGGTTTCTGGGAAGAACATGAACTGCTCCAGGGCCTTCTCTTAAAAGAAAGACTTCACCATAATGGGTCTGAAATGAACTCCAATGAGAAATTTTCGAGCTGCCTTAGCTAGAAATAGGGTTTTGAGACTGTATTTTTAAGTTTGGGTTCATTATGTATAGAAATTATAAACGTATATACCTGTTGAATTACAATTCTACAAATTTATAAATCACATATAGATACGGTAATTCACTTTATAGTAACAAAAGTTAAATGTTCATCAACAGGGAGCCGGTTAAATAAATCATCACATTTCCATATGACAGAATAATCTACAGCTTTAAAAAAGAACGAGGGCTCTTTCTACACCAGAAAAAAATCTCCAAGATGTATCACTAAGTGAAAAAAAGCAAAGTTCAGAACAGTGTATAGTATGCTACCATTTGTGTAAAAGGGAGGGGAAGGGCTGGGATGACAATGTACCACCCACCCAAAAAGTTAAGAGTTAAAGATCACGGTTATAAATCTAATCAATAAATTCATGAACAAAGATTAATAAAGCCTGAGAAAAGATACCACCCACTAAACTAAATAAGTAGTTAAGAAATCTATTTCTTTCTAAATTCTAGCTACATTTATTTATCCTTGTTACTTATCTTCCCACTAAGTTCCAAAAGAGTATTTGTTTCTCTTTTGTTTTTTTTTTTTTACTGACACTGAAAAAGTCAGACACTTACTTGCTACCATTAAACATTTTATTCAGGGCATCTCTTGATATAATGTGACCACAGACCAATTTCATGGGTGGATTGTTATCTGTGGTTTGCTGACGAAGAATAGGACAGGCAAATATTGAGTGATACCAGCACTTTTTACCAAGGTCCACTTCAATCTGTTTTTAAAAAAAGGTAAAAGGCTCAAGTTATATTACAGAAAACCATCCACATGTCAGTACGTACTCTGCAGCAAAGAACATTTATCAAACCTACTCATCTGAAGGTAACTTTTTACAGCACTCTTCTAAACTAACCAAAGATGGACAGTCTTTGGGATTGAAAGTATTACCTCACAATTCTAAATTATTTTTAACACTACGTATCAAACCAAATTCTGCTGCCTGAGAGCAAGAGTCAAAGGCAAGGCAACACTCTAGAAGTCAAATGCTCTTGAAAATCCATCAGCAAATATCGAAGAGTAAACCCGCGAGACTCCTGACTGTTTTTACAGCACCCTTAGCTAGGTGATACAATTCAGCGTGATAATTCCTTTAAAGGCAGACTAAACATTGTTTACTGCTGTGTGGGCTTCAGATCCAGATCTTTTCCTTGTTTTATGTGTAACTGTCCAGAGAAACTACCTGAAACAAGGGCTTTAAATTAAAGTTCAGCAGGAGAATTCACAACCCATCCATCTGAGCTCACAGCACTTGTATCAGCTCTCTCTCTTTGCAGTGAACAAAACAAAAGCTATGAAACCACCTTAGCATAGTGGTTAGCACAGCACAGAGGCTCCACAAACATGAGTTCTTACTGTTTTCTTTCCTTTTAAACCTAAAATGGCTGTAGCAACATAATAGTCTATTGCTCAGATTCTTTCAAGAAAGGTGGCAAAGTGTAACAATAATCCTGAGAAAAAATGACCAGATCATCCCCCCCCACCGCCCTCCCCGCAACTGTTTTATCACCCTGACACACAGGCTTTGGGTGAATTCAGATTTCAGTGTGCTTTGCTCTAGTGCGCAAGTGTCAAAGATACTGACAATACACCTGGGAAACTGCCAGGTTCTTGCAGGCACCTGCCTCAGCAAAGCGAGTGAAGACTCAAGTTCGTTTCACTTGCTCAGATGAGCAGCAGCCATGCAGGGTCCTGCTCGTGTCCCGACCACGCTCAGGACTGGCAGTGCACCTGCGCCTTTAATCAGGACAGATCTCTGAGAAGCTGGGGCAACCAACCGACAGTTACCAGCTGGAAGAACAGGGTAATTGCAGATAAACCTGCGCACAGGGGTGGCAGAAAAAAAGCAAAAAGCCAAATGCATATTTTGGCCCTTTAGGATCTGTGACCAAGTCAAGACAGGAATGGTAATTCCCGTCAAAGTTTCAGTGCCTACTGTCAGAGGCCTGATGGAAACATACACACACGATGACCTTTGTTACTGCTCCATGTCATAACTACTACGGCAACAAAACCTGACTACCTACTATGTGTCCTATATTATTCTAAGCATCCCTCTGTTACCTCCAGCCTTTAATAGCCCCATAAAGAGAAGGACGGTCCCCATTTCAGAGACGGACAAACTACTGCTTTGAGAAGTTACAGAGCTGGCAAGTGACTGGAGCAGATATTTAAAACCATGGCCCAGTCCATGACAACGGTGGACACACAGCACGGGAGGGCCACTGATGACCGCAGATGTCACTGCGACGACCTTTAACAGCTATACACTTATTTTAATTGGTATTAGAAAAATATAACCAGCACAAGCCCATGATCTCATAAATATCAATGTTCCAGACAAAACTAAATCAAGTGGACTCCCTGCTTTCATATTTTAAAAAGCTCACAGTACGAGTGGTTTAGCACCTGCACTTAGAACATACCACACGCTACAGTATATCCACCCTCCCCACTTCTGATGCTTTCCTCCATTAGCTGTCACTGCCACTCTAAGTCAAAATGGCAAGAAAGATCTTCTAGCGCCTCCAAAATGTACTAGCTCCCCACTTCTACTGTTTAGTCATGTCTACATACACATAAAAGATCCCCTGTCAAAAGGCTACAGTAATGTTCTCTGACTAAAAGGCAAGACAGGCATTTAAAATCCTTAACATCCACGTTCTTCTAATGACACGAGAGGTAATAACTAACAGAAAATGGCACTCACAGGTAATTCATCTTTCTGGTTCCAAACTCCAGTGCACTGCCTCTGTTCGATCACGGCTTTGATATTAATTAAAGCTGGCAGTGCCACACAACCTGCTGAGAAACTGGGAAGGCAGAAGAGGAAATGTTAATGCCAGGCCAGGTGTCAGAAAGCTTGGTCCTAGGAAACATCAACTCCTCCAGACTCCGTGCTATGTGCAGAGGACCCTGGCCATTGGATTCAAAGCATTACAAAGCCCCCTATTTTGCGTGCGTGCACGCACACACACAGTCTTAGTTTACAAAACCACCAGATTTAATAAGCTCTGCCTACCAGTCATTAATGGCATTCTTTTTTTTTTTAATTATTTTATTTTATTTTATTTTTGGCTGCATTGGGTCTTTGTTGCTGTGCGTGGGCTTTCTCTAGTTGGGGCGAGCAGGGGCTACTCTTCATTGCAGTGGCTGGGCTTCTCACTGCAGTGGCTTCTCTTGTTGCGGAGCACGGGCTCTAGGCACGCAGGCTTCAGTAGTTGTGGCACGTGGGCTTCAGTAGTTGTGGCTCGCGAGCTCTAGAGTGCAGGCTCAGTAGTTGTGGTGCACAGGCTTAGTTGCTCCGCGGCGTGTGGCATCTTCCTGGACCAGGGCTTGAACCCGTGTCCCCTGCGTTGGCAGGCGGATTCTCAACTACTGTGCCACCAGGGAAGTCCATTAATGGCATTCTTAACATTAATGACACTCTGAAACATTTTCTTTCACAGTTCCTTCCAGACCCAGATCACCCCTGTACAGGGCAGAAGCACCTTTCTCATCTAGAAGTGCTGGCGGTCAGCTCTCCACTGAGTCCCCTTCAGGACTGTCCTCATTTGGAGAAAGCGACCTGACCAGGGACACGTTCGATGACTGCTCCACCTGAGGATACAAAAGTTGCACCAATTTGGGACAACTCCACAGGCCACTGCAGCTCCAGAGCTCCGCAGGGGTGGACTGAGGCCTCTGGTGAGACTGGATCACAGTCCAGCTTCTCCCTCTGCCTGACCCTGCTGCTTTCATTCCCCACAGGAGCTGATCCCAGCACACTTCCTGCACGTGAGTCTCCGCTCATTTCAGAGTCTGTCCCAGAGAACCAGACCTGCAGCCCCACCACACCTTACACTTAACTGCACGAGTCTGTCTCCCCCGTTCAGGTGGAGCCCCTGTGGAATGCAGGCTGCGCCTTATTCATCTCTGTGTCCCACACAATGCCTGGCACGTAGCAGGGATTCAAAACACTGGAGGAGCCAAATAAATAGAAGAGCTAAAAAGGTTCTTTTTTTTTTTTTGGTTGCACAGCAAGGCACATGTAGTATCTTAGCTCCCCGACCAGGGATCGAACCTGCGCCCCCTGCAGTGGAAGCAGAGTCCTAACCACTGGACCGCCAGGGAAGTCCCCAAAAAGTTATTTCTTAAAACTGGTTCTTAAGCCTTTTGGATCTCAGGACCCCTTTACCGGCTTAAACATTAAGGATCTCAAAGAGCATTTAATTTTGTGGGTTATACCTATCATTATTTATTGTATTAGAAATTAAAACTGAGAATTAAAATATTGATTAATTCACTTAAAAATAAAAAACATGTTATAAATAACAGTCTCACAAAAAATAACTGTATTTTCCAAACCAAAAATAAACCTGTGAGAAGAGCAGCATTGTTTTACGTTTTTACAAATCTTTCTAATGTCTGGCTTAACAGAAGACAGCTGGATTCTTACGACTTCCTCTGCATTCAATCTGTTGCAATGTATTCTTTTGGTTGAAGTAAGTGAAAGAAATCTAGCCTCGCACAGATGTGTAGCACTTACACCACCTTTTCAGGTAACCGTGGATAGTCTTCTTTAATGCCACACCAAAATTCAACAAATAGTAGTTTTGTTTTGTTTTGAATTTAGCTGCCCCGGGTCTTTGGTTGCAGCACGCGGGATCTTCAGTTGTAGCATGTGGAATCTTTAGTTGTGGCATGCGGGATCTAGTTCCCTGACCAGGGATTGAACCCAGCCCCCGCTCCCCCCGCTGCATTGGGAGCATGGAGTCTTAACCGCTGGACCACCAGGGAAGTCCCAACAAGTACTAGTTTTTTTAAATGTTAGTTGGAAAGTGGAATGTGAATCCTTGCCATTGTACTTTTCGTACCCTGCTCCACTAAAACCCAATGGTCTCAGACTCTGAATGAATCTTTTACTCATGCATGATTTTGTGAGATCTTACTGATCTTCCAAGTGTTAGCACATTTCATTATGTAATATCAAAAAATTCAAATTCATTATTATTACCACCAATCTCATCAGAAATGTCTTTAAGCATTGGGGAACTGTCAAGCTTACAGTGGTCGGTTCAAGTTTTCCCAACTTTCTATTTTAGCTTACAATCTTGAATTTTACCACTGGAGCAAAAGATACCACCAGTTGCTTTCCCTGATGCGACAAGCTTACTTCATTCATCTGAATAAATATCTCCTAAAAACCTGAGTCTGAGTAACTACAGTCTGTCTTCTAACATGTAAAAGTAAAAACTGTGTTCAAGTGAAAACTGTGTTCCAGGAAAAAAGCAACTAGTTTTTAGCTCATAACTCAAACATTATACAGATGCTTTTTCTTGAGACAATCATCATACTGTCTCATGATTTGGCATGAGCTGAAGTGCTTTATCTGAGCTTCCTATTTGGGCACACAGAATGTTAAAAAGATGTATATTCAAAGGTCGAAATTTAATAAAGTGAGTGACTTTTAACGTTTTGTCAAGAACAGTCTTAAGTAAAATTAAAATATCTGCAAGTGTGTGGTGGATGAGGAATACAGCCAGTCCTTGTGGGGTTTGGGACCACTGCCCCGATCTGTGCTAAGGCTGGAGCAGTTTACCCCACAACGTGAACACAGTGGAAAAGGCTCTCAGAGACCCCCCAAAGGATCACAGACCACACTTAGAACTAGGTCACTGCCAATTGTGACGATCTCTTGAAATACCAACTGTACTCTTCTTCAGAAAGACACATGTTCTCTCAGCTTTAAACGTCAAGAACTAGACAACAAATTAAGCAGAACTAACCAATGCAACGCAGATTTCAATAACAGGACAATTTCCATACCTGACACTGAGTGGGGACTCCACGGAGAGCCCCAGGAGGGCACAGGCATCCCGTGTAAAGATGTCACAGATGTCAGCCCACTGGTTTGCGTCAAGCAGGTGAACATATGGTGAGTTCTCAATCCCTTGTCTCAGGTACACGAGGCTTCCCATCAAAACCTGAATGTCTAAACAAAAGCAGAAGCAATTTGGAGGTTTGATGATCACACCTGAAACAGAGCTGTCAGGCAATACATTGAAAAAGGCAAGAATTCCCCCAGCTGACATGGCATAAAATAACTTACTGACAATGTCTTTTAAAATTCTGGTACTTAAGCTTGGTTTCTATTAAAGAAACAGCACAGAGAAAAAGAAGAAGAAAAGAGACGCACTAAATACTGAACTTATAATTTATACACAGCATAGTATAATTATCATTATCTACAGAAGTAATAATAATGTCATAAATGGGGTCATCACATATCTTTGGCTGTAAAACTAGTCAGTCCCTCTACACTGACACCTGGGAGTAACTGCTGCTGCCCTGTTGCACCTTCAGACACTCTGTCGTGGCCATAACAGCAGTACGGTGGGGGGATGCAAGGGCATACTTTACGTTTTCTCTGTCTCCTCTTAGGTTAATGTAGAATCCCCCAAAATGCAATGTCTCTCTCTGACTTTTCAACTAAGAGGCTTTAATGCTTTACTTTTGTTCTAGAGCCAGCCAAGAAGCTTTGTTTAGTAAGTGATTTATCATCTACAATTGTTTCAGTTTATTAGCAAATGTGTATTAGATCTAGTTAAGATAAACTTAAATTCCAGTGGCGGCCATGGTCCTGTTCCAACCATTAAAAACAGCTGACGCTAGACTCACCTTTTTGATGATTCAGGGCAAATGGCTGAAAATTTTTCGCATATTGTAATGCCTCTCGTTGATTTGTAGTTCCACCCATTAACAAGCTAATAAAATAGAGCCTGTGCAGCTTAAATTCCAAGGAGCTGTTCTGGGCTATGAGCATTTCTCGGTTTGATACCGCCCATCTAAAGAAAAAGCAAAAAAGATTTTTTTTTTTTCAAAAAAGATTTTTAACAGTAATTAAGAGCACGAGCATGTGTGTTAAAAATGGTTTCAAACACCTAACACCAAAAAATGGGTTTATTCTGCCATCTCGTGGAAGTCAGTGGTAACATCTAGCCCTAGGCCCAGAGACTTTCGTAAAGAAAGTAAACAAACTATACCTAAAGATGCTTTGCAGCCAGTGAAAGAAAGAAAACATATTAAGTTAGATGACAATTACATATTTAATAAGGTTTAACACCAAGACAAGACTGTCTCTGACATATCTGGAACTGTACCAGGCCACACTATGAAGCAGGTGTCAGCCATGAGATTGACTACTGACTGCCTAGATCCACTACTCTTTTCCTGTTAAACTGGCATGTTATAAATGAAACACAAGATGCTGAAGGGGAACATCTATGTTTAAACTTTCACTGGTGCAAGATCTGGTGCCATACGTGCTTTGAGATTAAAAACAGTAATCATAAGTATTTACCCTCAAGATGCTTTCAGTCTAATCAGGCAGATAAAGCTGTGTAAATAACATACAGTGTCAACACACAGCACCAAAAAGATTTGTACAAACAGTGCTAATGAGGGAAAGAACAACATGCAGTTTTGAATCATCCAAAGTACAGTGACGCAGGCCTCTAGAGTACAAACAGTTGGGGCTTCCCTGGTGGCGCAGTGGTTGAGAGTCCGCCTGCCGATGCAGGGGACGCGGGTTCGTGCCCCGGTCTGGGAAGATCCCACATGCCGCGGAGCGGCTGGGCCCGTGAGCCATGGCCGCTGAGCCTGCGCGTCCGGAGCCTTTGCTCCGCAACGGGAGAGGCCACAGCAGTGAGAGGCCCGCGTACCGCAAAAAAAAAAAAAAAATTAAAAAATAATAATAATAGAGTACAAACAGTTGGAATAACCTTGAGCTGGGACTACCAGTTAAAGGTGAGCACTAAAGCAGAAAAGCATTATCAGACAGCTGTTAAAATCAGATTTGCAAGCAAGTGGTAAGAAACACTGCTTCACTTCTTTAAACATATTAAGATGTAGAAGGTGTCAGTATCATTCTTCTTTAATCTGATCTTTAGTTGGACAAATATTCCCCACCTAACCCGATTCACTAAGGACCCTCAGAATCTGAACTACTGGGTACGAATATAAACCCTGAGTTACTCCACAAACTACAAGAGTAAAATGCTTCAAGTTATTCATAATGAATCAGTTGACTGGGATTAGATTTCATGAAGCAGCACTTTCACTGGATCCTGTCCTTCCCAAAAAGGTCTGCACATGCATATGAATATTCGAATCAACTTGTTGATACATCCACGTCTTAGAGTCAAATCATGAAGCTTCTCTGACCTCAAAATCAATGTGATTTTTAAAAATAATAATCACTTGGGCCTTGGAAATATTTGCTTAAATTTATTTAAGTAAGTCTTGGATCCTTACGTGGCACTAAGATTAATGCAGTCTGGCTGCAACACCAAGTCTGGAGACTTGGTGACACCAACCAGGTACCTCCAGCAGCTCTCTTTTATGAATGCCCAACACCAGCCGCCAGTACCAAAAGTACTGTGCATCTGCCCGTCTCCAGTCTGTCAGGTACCTTCCCGACTTCCAGGTCCAAGCAAGCATATTTAAATCAGATCACTTACCAAAGTTTTTCCTACTCCATTCTAACTCATAAAAACATGAGTATGTTTTCCTACTACCAAGTAAAGAAAGGCAGTGAGCCTTTTCTTTTTTCAGTTTCTGATAATGAGGTATATATCCAAGCGTTTGCAAGAGTCAAAGAAGGGAACTAACAGAGAGTAACTACAAACTTTAGTAAACGATGAAGACCAACAGAAAAGGGCAAAGTCCTTAAGTGGGCAACTCACAAAGGAGGAAAAACTCTATTTTTATAGGCAAATGTTCACGATACAGTGTTAAAGGGGAGGAAAAGTTGTGATATATAGGAAAAAAAAAATTCTACTCGCCAAAATTTTTAACAGGAATGACTCTAGGAAAGTTGGATTCACACATCAACTGCTACAGTGTGGATTATGACTCACTGGAATAGGGCACCAGCTATTAGAGCAGTACCAGGGGGCTAAAAACACCCAGGAGGACACAGCGATGAACAGCAGCTAATAGCAGTCCAGATGACAGTGATTTTTAAGATAGAAGAATTTGGGCTTCCCTGGTGGCGCAGTGGTTGAGAGTCCGCCTGCCGATGCAGGGGACATGGGTTCGTGCCCTGGTCCGGGAAGATCCCACGTGCCGCAGAGCGGCTGGGCCCGTGAGCCATGGCCGCTGAGCCTGCGCTCCGCAACGGGAGAGGCCCGCGTACCGCAAAAAAAAAAGGAGAGTTTTCTATAATGAACATATATTACTTATTTTTATACTTAACTTTTTTTAGCTAATGTAAAACTAAACAAAATTTCTTAACTTTCTTTTTTCATCAAAGAGCTAATGGTGATTGCAAATTACTTTCGTTAAAAGTAATTCAGGCTATGAATTAGAAATTCAAGCTTTTCAAGCTATAGATATATATACCTCATTTTTAAACTTGGAGAGGCATTTAGACAATGTAATTCCTAATTTACACCTTGAATTTATTTTGACACACTTTCAAATTTTGCTATAGACAGGGCTACAAAATAATCAGGAAAAACTAGCATTGCTAATTGCTGTCCCCCTACAATATTCTTAGAAAAGTAGATACCGATTACAAAAAAGAGCTGCAGAGAGTGTAGGGAGAATGCAAAACCTAAATTCATAGAATACAAGTTTTCCCGTGTTTCTCAAGGGTCATGTTTCTTGTCATTCTATTCTGAAACACTGTATTATCTTCATTTAACTTCTGAATAGTATATTGAGCTTAAATCTCACAAGGCCAGGGATTAGAATAAACATTTCTAAATTCCTCCCTCTCTGGCAAAATGTCATTTTCTAAGCTAAGGCTGGTCTACCCCATTTTTAGCCCCGCAGACACGTAAAAGCACATTTAAGCGTTAGGGTGAAACGCTTGCTGATGCGGCCTCTCCCTCATCCCCAGGATTGTACCCGGGCCCCCATGTTTGTATTTTCTTGACCCTAATTCCTGGGCCACAGTTAACCAGCCAGGAGAGTATAGGTTTAACACTCTGTGTTGCCTCCTAACGAGAGAGTTCATCTATTTTGATATCCTTCATGATCACTTCGTGGTCCCACATCTCTAGTTGTGTAAGTTCTTGATGGGGTTGTCTCTCTGGACAACCATCGTTAACACCTGCCTTACCTAATCTTTGGAATCTGGGTACGAATTTCACAGCAGCTTTCTTATCCACGCTAGCAGCCTCCCTAGACAGTTTAACGTTAGTCGATTCACGATGATTTCTGAAATGCTGAAACCATCCTTTATTGACAGTAAAGTCCTTCCTCAATCTCCTTTTTAAACTGTTTTCTTTCAATGAGGCAACTAATAACTTAAGCACTTTGGCCTGAAAGTTAGCCAAACTGATGGGAGGTGTTTTGGTTTGTTTCGTTTGTTTTTACAAACAAAGTAGAAGTAAATGCGCCATCATTTAAATCACAAGCAGCTTTCTGTTCCCAGTGCGATTTAAATTAAAAGGTGTTGAAGCGACTTTAACCTTGGTTTTGACATTCATAGGACTTTTCAATATGCAGTGTACCATAGCTTCATGGAGGCCCAGGCCTTGTCCTAGCTTCACTTTGCTGTCATCATTTTCAAATCTTCCTCAAGGCATTCAGTTTCACTTCTAGCAATTCATCTTTGTGGACCAAGTCCCTCTTTCAATGATCCATTTCTGTAATGTGTCATGTGGGCTTATCAGCAGAGGCAAGGAAGCAATACAACCACACCTTTGCTGTCTGAGGGTGAAATGAATTGCACTGTGACCAATCACCAACAGACTGAAAAAGCAGTGAGGTGACCAGTCATGATCACGATGCACATGTGTTATTATGTATCTGTGGACTGAAGAGCTTGCAGAGAAGTTTTCATTTTATGCAATTACTCACAATACTTCATGGTGACTGAAATCTGAACTCTGTTGTTGGGGAATTGGTGTTATTTAACTAAACTGTGGTAAATGAAATTTGGGCACACTGGAATCGTGCAGAGAGAACTGTCCATCGGTTCAACAGAGAAAAGAAATAGGAGAGGAAAAACATAAGGCTCTCAGAGGCAGGAGGTTACTTTATAAAGGCAAAGACAGACCAGAGTGATACAATGGAGAAGGAAGCTTGGGAACGGGGCCTGTCATCACCGAGATCTCTGCCCCGCCACTCTTGTTTCTAAGAGGGAAGGCTGGAAAACCAAGAGGTGGATGCCGACAGGCAGCACAGGGAAGGTGAAGAACACGGTGGCTGGCCAACAGGGTAAATTAGAGGCATCTGCCATGTGGTATAAAGAATTAAAGGAGGGAAATAAGAGGCCTCTTCAGAACAGAATGGAGGCAGAGAGAGGTGCAGGCCAAGAAAAACATGCAAACAGATTCAGACAACCTGATGTAGCGATATGCAGCACCATCAACAGTGATGTGTCCAGGTGAATGAAAGCTGGTCCAGGTAGAGGACTTGTTCCTTCTATGAAATTAGAAGCCATGGTCCTATCTCCCAGTGCAGGTGCTAGTTACATTTTTACAATAGTACAATCAAACAAATTGAGTAGCTGAGAACGGAATTGAAAAATTCAAGGCCCAGGCTCAATGACCATATTTTCTACAAGTTCCCTACTCATCTCTCCATCCACAGAACTCGAGAGGTTCTTTATTTGAACCTCTCCCAGCTCTTCACACACAATCTACTTGGTAGGACAGTTTCTGGCCTCTTAAAGCAGGGGCTCTGCCTTGCTCAGCTCGGTGCCCCTTCTACTCTGCATGGGGTACAGTGATACAGGGCACAGGTTAATAGAGCCAAACATGCATGGCCCTTTAAATCCTGGCTCTGTGGGGTGAATCGGGGCAGACTGTCACTTAATGCTCTCAAGTCTGTTTCCTTACTGTAAAGCGGGGGCAACTCAGAGGGTTATGGGCATTAAATGAGGGCGCTCGTAGAAGCACTGAGCCGGGAGACTGGCACAGACAATAATAAGCTACTTAACATGAGTTTACTGAGGGGATAGGCTTAACGTTCTCCAAAGTCATTAGTAAGAAAATTACATTTAAAAGAGTTACTTGGGCATTTCCATGTAATACTCACTGCTGCTTTGATTTTTATAGAACCAACTCTGTGGGAATCAGCATGTACCAGTTAATCCCCTTCAAAATTTTTTGAAGTTGTCTTCGCTAGAAGTTCACACTGAATATTGGACTGTGTGATTCACTGAGCAGGAATAAGGGGTAGAACAGACCTTAATTAACCTGATAACAACAAATCCAAAACCAACAAAGCACACGGGACTGCAAAAGCGCAAAACTACAATCGGCACCAAAAACTGCATCCACTCGTCTACAAAGCACTAGAAGACATGTGACGGAAAGACAAAGAACAGTTAATAAGTGAACGGGGTGCTGTGTTCTGGCTAATGGCGTTCCTAGCAGAAAACTTTTGATTTTTCATTTTTAAAAAACGAACGATCACTATACTACAACCAGCAAGCTACATGTAAACATGCAGGTAAATTATTAGCTTTACTGTGGTTTCTAAAATAAATTCTGCTCCCACATCTCCAATGTGTGCCACAAGAGCAACGCCAGCTTTGGAACCATTCCTTGTTTAGAGAAACACCGGAGACCAGAACAATGACACCCAATAAGGTCACCATGTCACAATTCTCTCTGCTCACTGCCACTGCAGTGACTAGTAGAGAGAACTTCTGGGCCTCTTCCATTAAAAGACCCCAAAACAATCCTACTTACTTAGGTGATTAAGTCAGAAGCGACCCGTATCGACGCAATTATCCCACAGAAACATGAAGCATTAATTATCTCCAGCGTCAGGCCTCCGAAAAACTTGGCCCATTGTTAGCTCCATGTTTAGAATTTCCATATTAATCCAAAAATAATTAAAACAAGATTCTACCTTCAGAGCTAGCTGTTCTTTCCCAGAAACCTAACTGACAGCACTGGTCTGTTTATCTCTCCTCTCACCATTCTGCCAGCCTGGGCTGGGATCTGTTTCTGATAATAGTGAATAAAAATGCCTCTCTCCAGTTCCTACGGCACACTCCACTACAACCTTTCACAGCGTTTTAAAAAGGCTTACAAATACCTTCTTCTTCTAGTCTACCTTGGGGCCATCTTCTTGGGGGTACAGGCTGAAGCTCAGGGAAATGAGTGACATGCGTTTACTCCACAGGTGTGGACTGGCTGAATGTTACTGGTGACCGAATCAAGTGCTTAAAAAATCCAGAAACTGGAATTCAGCCAGAAAAGTGAAGAACCCTATCACTTTGCTTTAGGATAGCTAGCATTGGATTTCTGGGATATTTTCAAATGGCAATTCAGATATGAGTTGAGTCCATCGCTGGAACTACTAACGTTTTACTCATCTCAGAGTTGCTGTGGATCTCTGTCCTCCTTCCATGCTGTTTAAGAAACCACACGAACTACCGTGTTTCACGTTTGAATCATACCTTCAACTTTACATGAGGTTCTTAGTAACACAGGGCTTGGCGGCCATACCCAATAGCTACCTCTGACAAGTGGCCACTGCATTGGACAGCACAGTTCTATAGATTAGGGATTTTTTTTTTTTTGGTGGTACGCGGGCCTCTCACTGCTGTGGCCTCTCCCGTTGCGGAGCAAAGGCTCCGGACGCGCAGGCTCAGCGGCCATGGCTCACGGGCCCAGCCGCTCCGCGGCATGTGGGATCTTCCCGGACCGGGGCACGAACCCGCGTCCCCCGCATCGGCAGGTGGACCCTCAACCACTGCGCCACCAGGGAAGCCCGTGATTTTTTAATAAAGTACTTAAATATGACTTTGCCTTATTTACTGCTAGTTTCCCACCACAAAACCAAGTTTTTGATAAGCTTAAATTAATAACCGTTCAGCATTTTATAAGAACAAATTCTAGAGTCCCTTTAGTTCCCCCTCCTGGCCTAGTTCAACTCCTTATTCTTTTAAACACTTAATCTCAGTGACAGTTTCTTTCAATTTTCCCTTTTTGTAAAAGAAGATTCTTAACCTCTCTATAGTCGTAGCTTGCCCACTCATCTCCAGTAATGCCCAGGTCCCTGGTGAGGAGGGATCCAGGTAAGAGATGGCCATGTCTCTTCTTCTTCCTGAGGAGTACCTACTGTCTTGGAACCTCATACAGACTTTTGCCAGCAACAAACAGAGAACAGACAACAGAAAATGATGTCCTCACCCCAGATATTTTTTCCCCTTTGGCCTTTATATTCCATTGTGCTTTTTTCTCTTCTGTGTTCTTGCCACTGGGCACCTCTTTCCATTTTCAATTAGCTTCTTTTTAATAGTCGCTCTCTCCACCAGACTTAGTGCATGGTCCCCGTGAATTAAAACAATACCCCTCAACTCAGCTCTTCTGCCCTTTCAGAATTAACAACCCCTGGGACACAACAAAACAAAAAAAGAAACAAGACAAAACAGAACCCCCTCAGACTGGGGGAGGGAAACCCAACTTGTTCAAACCTTGATTCCTCTTCTCCAAAAGTACATCTATCAGAGTCTTCATTCTGTGGTTCTATGTAGCTATTAAAAATGCCTGAATCAGCAAGACTGCCTGCCTACAGGAAGACAAAACTAACAACGAGAAAACAGACACCGGAAACAGCGTAATCCCGGTCACCCTCTTTGCCAGTGGCGGCCAAGGCTCTATGACCAGGCACCTTGGCTTGCTTCCTTCATTTTCACTTTCTAAAACCCTTCTCTGCTTATAAATTGTGTTTTATGCACTGATACCACAATTTCTCTAAGTCCAGCAACCATTTTCTTCTCCTCAGACCCACCGTTCACACACAGCACCAAGAAACCACAATGGCAAGCTCACCTCACATTCCTCTGTGGTTTCCATTTCTAGCCTCACCTGATCGCTAGGCTTAGAGATGGGATTCCTCTCATACTTCAACAGCTTGACTGATACTGTTCACGGCCTGTCTAATTGAAAACTCTGCAGTGATCTAGACTAATGAAATAGTTTTTCTCTCTTCTTCTGTGAAAAATTCTATAACATCTCTTTCTTATAATCATTCAGTTAGTTTCTGTTCTCTTAATGGCATTCTACTGAGACTTTGCAAATAGAACTGCAAATTCCTCTAAACAAGTGCTATGAGGCCCCTGGGCCTGCTCTGGGTATTGAAAAAAAACAGGTTCCCAAGTCTGCAAGGTTGAGAGTCAGATTCTAGACTGCGGCAAATCCACCAAGGCAGGATTACTCTTTGAAACACCTTTAGGAAGGCAACCAAGCAGCTTCCCCTCGAGACAGCACTTTCAAAACGTCAGTAACTGGCACAGAGTTACAGACAGTTTCTATTTTTCTAATTTTCTCCATCTCCTCAGAGTAAGTTACTGTTATTCTTTTGTTGACACCAGTTATTTTTGGCTTTGCTTCTATCTGCCACATGAAGGAGGAGGTCATGTTTGTTCAAAGTTCTCCTTCAAATTATTCCATCTTTTATTGAGTGCCTGCTAAGAAATAAGCACTATGCTAGATGCCAAGAGGAACTCAAAAAACAGATAAAGTGATCTGGATGAGGAGAAAAATCTGTACACAAACTCAGAAATACAGGGACAGGAACAAAAGAGTAGGCAGGGTCCTGACTAGATCTGTATATATAATTAGCTGTTCTTCTGCCGCTTCTCTCTGCCATGTCACCATTCCTTACTCACTTCTTTTCCACCGTCTTTTATTAGTTGCGATTAACAGGTAATGCTCACCAGACTTCCCTCTCATCTAGGCCTTCCATGACCTCTATCCACATTAATCTTTTTGGTTGGCCGCTGCCTCAACTGCCTAGGCTGCCTCGAGAACTGCTGCAGGCTTTCACCTTTTGCTTTCTCTCTCGGTTGGTTCCACGGTGGTTTCTGTATCCCCCAGCAGGTACAAAAGAAGATGCCACACATGAAATATGAAAGATTTTCCACTGTGTATCTGAACCAAAATCCCTGAAACTCATGTCCCACATTTTTAAATTTTTGGTACAAGTTGAGTACAGTGAATTGTCCATACCTTGCCCATAAAATATGTTGAATGAGTATTTGCTTTGCATCCACCAATAGGCAAGAATTGGAGAAGTCTGAGTTTCTGTAATGGAGATTTCTGTTAAACTAAGATTTTCCAAACTTACGTTCTACAGATCACCAATTTTGTGAGTTTTAATAGGTGTTAGGAGACAGGGAGTCTGGTTAAATACGCATGGGAAACACTGGGTTTTACAAAGTTAAATGAGTTTCTTTACCGTAGGACTGCTGATGGCCCCTCTAATATGCTAAAGTGAATCTCTCATTTCTCTTAATTAACTTTTACTGGAATATAGTTGCTTTACAATGTTGTGTTAGTATCTACTGTACAGCAAAGTGAACCAGCTCTATGTATAAATGTATCCCCTCTTTTTTGGATTTCCTTCCCATTTAGGTCACCACAGAGCACTGAGTAGAGTTCCCTGTGCTGTACAGCAGGTTCTCATTAGTTATCTATTTTACACATAGTATCAATAGCGTATACACGTCCATCCCAATCTCCCGATTCATCCCACCTCCCCCTCCCCCCCTTGGTGTCCATATGCTTGTTCTCTACATCTGTGTCTCTATTTCTGCTTTGCAACTAAGTTCATCTGTATCGTTTTTCTAGATTCCACATGTAAGCAATATTAATACGCTATTTGTTTTTCTCTTTCTCCCTTACTTCTAAAGTGACTCTCTTACAGGAGAATTTTAGGGAATACCATGTGAAGCTTTCCTCGACTGACCTTTTGACTCCATATCCTTTTTTTCATGGAGCAACTTCCAGGCTCAATTCCCCCTCTGTAAACCCAGTACTTACTTCACGGGGTTATTATGAGGATTGAATAAAATAATACAAATAAAATGCTTAGAACAATGCTAGGCATATAATAAGCACTCCTAAAGAGACAACTATAACTATGACTACATCCCCATATGCAGATATTTAACATGGCAATATTCCCAGAAAAGCGAAAGGAGAAAATTGCTACTGTACAGTTGGCCCTCCGAATCCACAGTTGCGGAACCTGCAGGTATGGAGGGCCTCTGCAGGTTCCGCAGCCGTGGATACGGAGAGGCAAGGCTACCAGGCCGGTTTACATAAGGGACTTGAGCATCCATGAATCTTGGTATCCACAGGGGTCCCTAGAACCAATCCCCCATGGATACCGAGGGACTGCTGTACAGTAGTTTCCACTGTTAGTGCCAAGGGGATGGAATGAGTCCTCCCTTTGCCCGAGAGGCACTGCTTGAGGCTACAAATAACAGAAAACATTTACAGAAATCATTGATATATATGCCATAGTTACCAGTCAGAAACTTAGATCTTACAGAAAAAGCCCAAAGTTAAAAGGGTCTTATGAATTTTCTTCATTCCAAAAGGAACAAGCCTTGAGAATTTTGAGGGCTAAGGCAGTCCAAATACTCAGCACAGTCTCTGGTACATAAGCACTCAATAAAAGTTTGATGATGAACCTGAGAAATTAATGGATAAATGACTATTACCTCAAATAACAACTCATATGTTATTTCTAAATCACTATAAGACAACTGTGAAACCCATTACATTTTTATATTTAGGCTCCCTCACTCTCCTTTATAATTGTTTAATCATTTAGGTGGAATATAAAAAGTAGACAGAAGAATGGCTGCCATATTTTGTTTAAGAGGTGTTATTAGAGGTACTTGATTAAATTTAGTCTCACAGGGATGTCACAATAAAATCTAAAAAAAATCAAACTATAAAGGTAATATGCATAGTACACAGTGGTGCTGCTTAAGTGACGTTTACATCTTTAAAGAATTAAAATAAATGAGGTGGCGCAGTGGTTAAGAATCCGCCTGCCAACACAGGGGACACGGGTTCGATCCCTGGTCCGGGAAGATCCCACATGCCGCAGAGCAACTAAGCCCATGCGCCACAACTACTGAGCCTGCGCTCTAGAGCCTGCGAGCCACAACTTCTGAGCCCGCATGCCATAACTACTGAAGTCTGTGTGGCCTAGAGCCCGCGGGCCACAGCTACTAAAGCCCATGCGCTCTAGGGCCCGCACTCTAGGGCTGCAACTACTGAGCTCGTGTGCTGCAGCTACTGAAGCCCACGCTCCGCAATGAGAAGCCACTGCACCACAACGAAGAGTAGCCCCTGCTCGCCGCAAATAGAGAAAATCCACATGCAGGAACGAAAATAAAATAAATGAGTCACCTCATAGTTACAATTTATACAGAAATTAGATATTTATAAATTTACACAGGACTCTATCTCTGCCTGTTCACCTAGGCTGGTTTTAGAACTCTGCAAAATTTTCTAAGAACTGAGAAATGATGAGAAACAGAAAACTAACCTATGAAAAATTAAATGGGTTAGTAGAAGGAAAAGGAAGTGTATTTTTTAAAACTCATGAAGGATCTTCCCAACTATTTTTTTTTCCTGATAACAACGATATCAAATACCTCCAGTTTTAAAATCCCAGGATTCTAAGGCTATGACCTCAAAATAATATCACTGCTTCTATCACCCAGTTTCTTCCTTTTATTTTATAACTTTCCTTCCTTCCTCCTTCCCTTTCTTTCTTTTTAAAACAAATAACCTGATAATTCTCACATTAAAAAATTCTAGGACAGGGGTCAGCAAACTATGGCCACCGGCCAAACAGGACTTGCTGCCTGTTTTGTATGCCAGATGGTCAAGACGGTTTTTTTACATTGTTAAAGGGTTGTAAAATAAAATAAAGAAAAATATGTAACAGAGACCTTATGTGGCCTGCAAAGCCTAAAATATTTACTACCTGGCCCTTTATGAAAAACTCTGCTGACTCTGTACTAGGATAATATTTATCAGAGCTAACCCAGTAATTTCATATAATTCACATCAATGACCAGTTCACAGTGAATTATTTTATGACGGCAATTAGAGTAAAACTCCATAACAATATTTGTTCTCTTTACGTATACCACTTGGTTCCAATAACCAATTAAACTGCTTTTTTTTTTTTTTTTTTTAGAATGCAAGCAGTGAACCCAGAACATTATGGAAGTTCAAATATCAAACTCAGACCATCTGAACAACAGTCCTTCAGTTATAAAGCTAGTCTAAAGCGGAGGTATAGCCTAGCTAGAGGAAACCCTCTTCTCTCATGGGAATTCAGACCAACTGATAAGTGAAATAAGCCCTAACCATTTTCTCATATTGCATATCCCCCAAACTCACTTCGCTAAAAGAAATAAAATAATTCTCCCTTGATGCCTCTGAAGTCTACCCCAGGTGAGATATATATATAATCTCAAAATCTCTAACGTGTTTTCTGATTCCATTTTCTTACAGAGTTCTCTCAAAGTACTTAAAAGAAAACAAACTCAGTAACTCACTCCAGAGCAGGTCTCAGAACTCGGACTTTTAACGCTTCTAATATTCGGTTTAACTCCACAAATGGTTCTTTCTGGCTCGGGTCTACAGAAAGACCAGATTCCTGAAAAAATTGAAAGAACTTTCATTAGCAGTAATCAGAATAAAGAGATATGGTACAAGCATATTCTACATTATAAAATGTGAGGCAAATCACTAAAGATAATTTCTTTTTACCATGCATTTCTCTGGCAGAGACTGATGACTGAGCCCCAGCATCATTCTTCCTCCTTTTCTATAATAGTAAAACCCCAAATTTTAGCTGGGCACATAACCATACGGAATAAAGCTGGACATGGCTTTGCAAGATGTAAGTTCTGGCCAGTGAAACATAAGTATATACTCTTTGCCCCTTCCTGTAATACAAAATGTCTAGCTGGGGTTTGGGCTATCCTGGACCATGTGGACAAGGGACACCTTAGAAACAGCAGAGCTACAAGCAGCCGAGGTCCCTAAGAGCTTCACGGCACACGGCTACCACATATGCAGTGGATGGCTTACTACCTCCGATTTCTGTGTGAGAGAAATAAACTTCATTCTTGTTTAAGGCATTGGTATTTTGGGTCTCTGTTACTTGTAAACAAAACTTAATCCTAAATGACACAATTTATTTTAGGAAATTTATATGGACACGTACACAAAATCCCATAACATACAGAGAAAGACTTGAGTTATTGCTTATCTGAATTGTTTAACAGAAAAGGCTTACATTAGAGGTCTGGTTTACAGACTGGCTTTAAATTATTTAATCCTTACGGTCCTTCATTTTTCTAAATGGAAAATACAACAGTACAGAATGTAAGCCACAGAACAGAGTCTGAAGACACACGAATTGGAACTGAATCCAAGTTCCTCCACTAAGAACCTGTATGGCCTTGGGCTGGTTACTTCTCCAGACCTCAGATTCCACCTCTGTAGAATGGGAGCAGTCATTTCTTCCTCAACCATTTCTTCCTCACAGGGTTGCAGTGAGGAATAAGGCAGGGCTTGGAGGGTGGTAAATACTCCATACAGGGCAGCTGCTAATATTATGACTATGTGGTATTGGGAAACTGTTCTGAGACCCCTAACTTCATGTCTAATGGAATAAAAGACAAATGCTGTTCACTTGAAGTAAATTTTAGCTTGAAATTCATTTGATAAAGTTCTTTAAGCTGGGCTAGATGAGAAAAGCAAATATAAACCTCTTTGTCCTTTTCTCCTCTGCTATACTAACCTTCCCTCTTAAAAGAGATGTTTTATACATACTACTGTATATAGAAGATAACTAATAAGAACCTACTGTACAGCACAGGGAACTCTATTCAGTGCTCTGTAAGGACCTATATGGGAACGGAGTCGAGAAGAAAGTGTGAATATGTGTATGTATGGCCAGTTCACTTTGCTGTGCAGCAGAAACTATCACAACACTGTAAATCAACTATACTCCAATAAAAAAATTAATTAAAAAAATAAATAAAATGCCCTGGCCTTATTCCAAACAAACAAACAAACAAAAAAAACAAAAGAGGAGATGTTTGAAAAAGTAGCATCACTTCTGACCCTTGATTGATGACCTGGGACCAACATTCTGGGGCAGGAATAAGGAAATAATTTGAATAACAAGTTCTAGGACTATAATTTTCACCAACTTTAAAAAAAAAAAAAAAACTTCCTAGTAAACTGAAGTCAGCCCAGATGATTAAAATGTAAAAACCTGCCTATGGCTGAGAAGACTTAAAAACTGCAAGGACTTCCCTTGTTTCCATTTCCTGCTCTCACAGGTGGCACACTGTTACCTGGCAGAGCTCCTCAGCTACATCCAGCATTCCTTGTCGAAAGAAGTGCTCCACCATCACCTCATTGAGAAGCCTTTGGCTGTCTGCCTGCCAGCAGCCATCTATTCCCACACTGCTAATGTCAGAATCAAAATTCTGAAAAACAAGAAAGCACGTCATGAATTGACCAGGATACATCACTTGGTATGTTTTCACCCCACCTAACTTAACAGAAACAATGGCCTTTGTTTCACTCTGAGACGCCTCAAATAAGTACCCAATTCCAATTCATCTGTAGCCTATGACAGGAAGTAGCTTTTCCATTGCTCTTTTCTAAAACTTGCCACTCTCACTCATTATCGCTGGGAGGGTAAACAAGCACATTTTTTGAGGGTATTTTGGGGAAATACATAAATTTAACAATGACTTCTGTGAGTAAATTGATTTCTAGGTATTATACAATAGCAATATTTTCAGAGGTGTGCAGTGATCCCTGTAAAAGCATGTTCAGTGCAGCACTAACAGGAAAAAAAAAAAAAAGAAAACCCATTATGTCCAGCATAGGATTATTCAATAATCCGTGGCACATCCCAACAACTGCCGTGCCAAGGTGGAGACTGGGGATAGGAGAACGGCCAGATAGTTCAAAGAACAGGCTCTGGGGCCAATCTACCCAGGTTTGAATCCTGGTTCTATCTTACTAGATGTGTGATCTTGGCCAAAATTACTCAAGGTCTGTGAACCTCAGTTTCCTTATCTTAAGCAGAGAAAAATACTTTTATGGGTTGAACTGCATCCTTTCACAATTCCTGTGTTGAAGTCCTAACTCCCAATACTTTATAAAGTTAAAATGAGGTCATTAAGGAGAGCCCTAATCCAACAGGACTGGTATCCTTATAAAAGGAGGAAATCAGGACACAGACAGGCATAAAGGGAAGACCATGTGTTACAGACCGAAGGTCTGTGTCCCTCCCAAATTCCTACATGGAAGCCCCAGCAACCAGTGTGACTGTATCTGGAGACAGAGTCTGGGAGAAAGTGCTAAAGGTTAAATGAAGTCCTAAGGGTGGGGCCCTAATCCGGGAGGCCTGGTGCTCTTGTAAAGACAAGGAACAAACACCAGGGCTTAGCTCGCTTGCTAGCTCGCTCTCCACCACATGAGGACACAGCGAGAAGGTGGCCATCTGCAAGCCAGGAAGGAGGGTGTCTGCCTTCAACAGGCAATGAATTGGCCAGCACCTTGATCTTGGACTTCTCAGTCTCTAGAACTATGAGAAAACACGTTTCTGTTGTTTAAACCACCCAGTCTATGGAATTTTGTTATGGTAGCGCAAGCAGAGGAAGACATCACATGATGAAACAGGAAGAAGATGGCTATCTGCAAGTCAGGGAGAAAGGCCTCAGAAGATACCAACCCTGCCACACCTTGATACGGAACTTCCTGTCTCCAGAACTGTGGGAAAATAGACGTCTGTGTAAGCCACCCAGTCTGTGGTGCTTTGTTATGGCAGCCCTCATAAATTAATATACTTCCTTACTGGTTCAATGACATGGTAACTGCTACTATACTAGTATTACTATTCATAATTAAAAAGTGAGGTTCATTGCTCTGTATCTACTAACATGGAAAAATGTCCATAACACCTTAAGTGAAAAAAAGCAACTTCTACAAAACTACAAAGTTATGACTCCATTTGTTAAAAAAAAAGAATCCTTAAAAACCCAACCTGTCTCTCCCACTGAATGCAGTTACAAAATCAGGACTGAAACAAAAAAGTGAATAGTAGTAAGTGGACTGGGGAGGAAGGCAAAGAGCTGGCAGTGAGTTTACTACTTTTCTCCCTCCAGTATCTCTTAGCCTGGATGCAATGCAGCCAGAACCCACAACTGGGCACCCGGGATGTAGACAGAGCGCTCCAGGAGAAGCCCTTCGGTGCTGGCATGGGGAACAGGAGTGTATTCTCCTACCACATAGAGAGCGGGGGAAATCGCATGCTTTTTTCCCTCCCTTTTCTTGTACTGTAGCCAGGCAGTCTGTAGTTAAATCAGTTTCTATTTCTACCCTTCACAGCAGTACCTAGATTATGTTTGACTGAATAACCATGGGACAAGAATCTTGGGAGAACTTTAGAACTCTGTCTACCATAGCAGGAAGCCTAAAACTCTGAGGCACCTTTAGAAAGGGATCCTTCCTCTCCAGTCAGAGAAGCTATGGTCCCAAGAGCGAGGGGCAAAAACCCCTCTTGCATCTTTTCTCTCTGTCCTTCCACCTTGTAGCCCCAGATATAGGCAGAGTTATGGTAAATATACAGGAGAGCAGGGTAGGTAAAGCCCCGGATTTCTGGCTGGGTGACTAAAAAGGCAGCCCCAGAGAACCATAAAGTAGCAGGGAGATCACAGAGAGGAAGGAACGCAGGAAAGTGATCCCCCCACCAAGTTGTTTAGGAACTCCTGGGCTCACCCTCAAGTTATACAGGCATGGGTCTGACCCTCAGCAGCATACCACAGACTTTGAAAACTGAACTAAGAGACAGCCCTAGTTTCCAGGTCCCAGGATGGCCACTGGTCGGCACACAAACAGAACATATCTGAATAGCTCTGTAATAGCTTTGGAAACGAAGCTGACATTGAAACTATTTTAAAACTCAGAGAAGACTGAGGAGCCCGAACCCAACCAGGTCAAGTCCGCTAAAACAAAAACATCAATATTCTCCACAGAACTTAAATAAGACCCAGAGGCTCAAAACATAATATTAAAAATGTCCAAAATACAATCCAAAATTATTTGTCATATGAAGACCTAGGAAAACCTAAATTCACATAAGATGTTCAACAGACAACAATGCAAAGATGACAGATGTTGGTATCATCAAAGACGTTAGAACAATTATAAAATTGCTTCAAGAAGGAAGGGCAAACACTTCTGAAAAGACAGAAAGTCTCAGCAAGAAACAAGACACAGTAATCAAAATTAAAAACTTGTTGCATGGACTCAACAGCAGAACAGAGGTGACAGAGCAAAAGTCAGTGAAGATCAATAGAAATGATCTAATCTGAATAACCAAAGATTGGGAAAAAACCAAAGATTGAGAACAGAGCCTCAGGGCCCTGCATGACAATAACAAAAGATCTAACAGTCATGTCAATGGAGTGCTAGAACAACAGAAGAGGATAGTGTAGAAAAAAATGTTTTTAATATTTCCCAAACCTGGCAAAAGACATAAATCTAGAGATTCAAGAAGCTCAACAGACTCCTAAAAGGATAAATTCAAAGAAATCCACACTTAGACACTTCGTAATCAAACTGTTAAAAACTTAAGACAAAGAAAAAATCTTGAAATAGTTATCAAGAAAAGTGATGCACTACTTATAGGGGAACTATGATTCAAATGACTACAGATTTCTCAATAGAAACCATGGAGACCAGAAGAAAGTGGCACACTTTTCAAGTACTAAAAGAAAAGAACTGTCATCCCCAAATTTTGTACCAAGTGAAAATATCCTTCAGGAATGAAGGTGAAATAAAGACATTCTCAGATGAAGGAAAGCTGAATTTGTTGGCAGAAGACCTGCTCTAAAAGAATCGCTAAAAGTTCTCCTGATTGAAGGGAAATTATACTAGAAGAAGACAACTCGGAACATCAAGAGTGAAGGAAAAACAAAGCTACCTCTGAAAGCTTTCCCTGCTCAATTTTACTTCCACCGCCTTATCTTTCATAGGCAAACCTCTTGCATTTCTTTCTTTCTTTCTTTTTTTTTGAAGCACATGAATTTAATTAGACGAGATCATTTAGATTTACTGAAATTACAATCTTAGTCAATCATTGCTTAAATACAGTCCACACGACACAGCATTATTTTACAGTACATACACGAACAGGTAGTAATAGAACTGCAAACCACCTACCATTTACGATCACTACAATGCAGGAGAGCTCTCCTCTCCAACAGTAAGCCCATTTTTCTTTAAAGAGCTATCTCTTCTTAGGTGTCAAGTCAGTAGCCTAAAACTAAATGTGCACATTAACATTTGGAATTACTCAGACAAAAACAAAAAGCAAAACTACTCTGAGTCTTCATTTTTCTTCATTTTCTTTTTACAGACCTCTTTCTTGGCCTGGTACTTAATCTAAAGAATGGAAATAATACAGGGTATCTAGGTGCTACAGCAATAGTCTCCGTGCCCATACTGAATAGACTATCTAGCACTGAAGAAAAGCCAGAATTGTTTGGATAAGGTTCTCTAATTTCCCATCTGCTTATCAGATTCCGCCTGCTGAGAGAGGACTTCATAACAGTTCATCAATACTTTTAAGCAAATTATTGTATCTTTATGCTGTCTATGACAACTAGAACACTAGAAGTGAAGATGGTGCTATGTTGTTCCTCTTCTGGACTAAGGTACAAGCCTAGAAGGGTGACTGATGTACACTCTCCCATATTTTATTTCCCCTGACAAATGGCCATTCAAATGACTAAAGGAATGGGTATCAGATGACAGAATTTATTATGAACTCAGAACTCTGCCTATAACTGTATAACTGTCTGAATGCACCCTATAAGCAAGAATCACTGAGACTGATTAAGATTCCTCACTGATCTATCAGCCTCATTCACTCCAAATACAACCTTCAGATTTCTACGTATTCATTTAATGATTACTCCCCAACCGCATCAACCCCCAACAGATTTATCAGGTGTCTATTATTCTGCAGGAAAGAAAGAAAAAACTTTGGAAGACACAATGGTCAGCTCAAAGCACAGACCACATTAAAACAGACAATTCTTTTGGTAGTATATACTTAGTCAGGATTTGAATAGCTACCACCAGACAGTAACTGCTCCAATCAAACAAAACAATTCCTTTAAATCTTTCCTTAATATACATACCAAAGGTAAATGTTCATCTAGAAAACTTGATGACTTTAAAATGAAAGAGTCTAACATTTAAACAAATTTAGATGGTTTTACAATGATGCTCTTCATGTAACTTTATTCCTATAATGTGTACCATGGTCACTACTACACAGGTGGTAAGAAAAATTGAATACCCTTGTACTCAGGATACCTCTACTACATTCAAGTTCTAGAACTTATTTGCTAGTCTTGGAAAATACAACTAAGCATGAATAAGCAATGCATTCGATGAAAATTTCTGAGCTCCCTTCTACCGTTCTGATTTTCCAGTTTAAACCACTGAGGTTGATAAGTAAATTTTTTTCATAGCTTATTTTCTGCTCACATGCAGTAAAAATTAAAGCTAAAATTATATATAAAAAAAAAAGGTTGAGGAAATGCAATATAGTATAAGAACTCCTTTTGTTTTAACTGCACATTCTTACTGTTGCATCAGAGCAAGGATCAGTTCTAGCCCCTGTTGCTAGGTGACCAAACTCATTTGCATGGCTGCCCAGGAAATCAGCAGCACCGCAAACCAGCCAAGAAGTGGCTAGTGACGAGAAACATCTGTCTATTACCACTTCTGTTTCACTATACTTTTTCCTTTTATATTTTTAAAGGAAAAGAAAAAAAAAGTGGAAAGATGTTCTTAAATGTGAAGGCAGGATTCAAAGAAGAATCAAAAGCAGAAAAGCACACATTCAAGGGTGTGTCCGCCTAGAAAAGATATTATGGCTTAAAAAGAGAAATCAGGACACATAAATTCATACACCACCTCATGTACTTTTAGTATCATTCACATTTTTGATGGGTTAAAAGTTTTAAAATCTGGAAGCTAGGCAGAGGAGGAGTAAATGACTTTAACAGACCATCACTATGAAACCATGAAATCTAAAACCATCCTACCTCTCTGCCGTATCATGAACATGCTTACAAATTGGTTAGATTTAAGGACTGGCTTTCATTGCTCACCATCCATTTCTGAAACACATTTTATGAAATTATAATTATTGAGCAGGCAGTGATAACCATACACGATAAAACTCAGCATTTGTTTTAGTTCCTAAGTGCCAACTCTTGAATACTGTTCATTTTTTTTAAACTTCTCCATCTACTTTTGAAGAAAAATTGGCCTGTGACCCTAACTGTGTGCTACTGTTGTACCCACCAGGAATCAACTTCCCTTCTAAGCACCCAGTTAATCTGATTTAGCAGTGAGAGGTGAACTGCAAAGCATATTTAAAAGAGAACAAAAAGACCTGGATTCTGGTTCCACGCAGGCTGGGAAAAGCTACCGACTTCACTACAACCCCCAAGAGATTAGTATCCAAAAGAGGTTTTTTTTAAAAAAATTCCTACCAATCAATAAAAAAGACAAATAACCCAGTAGAAAACAATGGACAAATAACCAAGAAATTCACAAAGGAGAAAATTCACATGGTCAAACATATGAAAAGATGCTCAACTTCAAAGATGATGAAGGAAATGCAAATTAATACAAATGGATACTATTTCACATCCATCTGATTGATTTAAATTTTTTAAAAGTCTGATAGGGCTTCCCTGGTGGCGCAGTGGCTGAGAGTCCGCCTGCCGATGCAGGGGACACGGGTTCGTGCCCCGGTCCGGGAAGATCCCACATGCTGTGGAGTGGCTGGGCCCGTGAGCCATTGGCCGCTGAGCCTGCGCGTCCGGAGCCTGTGCTCCGCAATGGGAGAGGCCACAACAGTGAGAGGGCCGTGTACCGCAAAAAACAAAAACAAAAAACAAAAGTCTGATAATACCAAGTGTAAGTAGGAATTGAGGAAACAGAAACTGTTATATATGTTCAGTAGGACTATAAATTGTTATAAACCCTTTAGGGAAAAATTGCTAAATTTTTACTAGTAAACTTAGTAAAGGTGATGATGAGGTATATGCCCTGTAATAAAATAATCCGTATGTAGGTATACATCAGACAGCAGTGCTTTGCCAACTATGGGTTGGAAAACAAATTTAGTAGTGTCTCATAATGAGCATTTATAAATGTTGCTCCTTTTAGACATTCCAGTCTCTCCTCTGCATGACATTCATACCTCTCCTTTAGTTTTCAAAGTTAAGAGATAGGTAGATTAGCCAGATCAAGAAAGGTGGGGGGGGGGGTTAGGGGGTGCACACTGATAAGTTATTTCTTTATAAACAAAGAGGAGTCATGTGGCGTGGCCAGACATGTGTCAAACTACTCTGTTGGGCTTTTAAGATCCTTAAAATGCCCCACAATCTAACCACCTGTCACATTTACATCCCCGTCCTTCACAATTATTTTACATGTTATTTCACATACCTTTCTGCTCTGGTCAATCTGCTTCCCCAACTTCCTCCTTATCTGAACCAACTACAGAAATCTGAGTGACTATTTTACTAATTCTCCCAAAGAAGGCACACACCTCTTACCACTCTAGAAGCACAGGACAGAAATTCATACATACAGTGGGTGCCCTCAGGGCACCAGGAATTAATTCTTTCAAAGAACTCCAGCTGGGAAAGGCTCTTCAAAGTCTTAAAATCTGGGCTTTTATCCCAGCTCTTCCATTTGCTTTCTAGTTCTGTGATCTCAGGCAGGTTACTTAACCAAAGTCTTGGTTTTCACATCTGTGTATGCCGACCACAATCTCTACCTCACAAGGTGTTGCTAACGACTACATTAAATAATGTACATGAAGATATCTACTATCAGTACCTAGCCCCTGGTAAGCCTTCAATAATACAGATGCTGAATCTGAGGGCCACGCCTGCCACCAAATCTTCTGATTCTACATTTAAAAGAGCTTCATTTTAGAAAACATAAATAAAAATAAAAACACAAAAGCACTTTAACAGAGGCATTAATAATAAATTCATTAATTTAAAGTCACCTGAATACTATTACAGACTGGATTAGTTGGCACAGCGTAATAGGGATGGGGTCTGTTTCCCCTCTCAACCCAACCTAGCTTGGATGCTAGACCAAGCAAGCTGCTTCCTCTCGACGCAGGCAAAAGTGGGTTTGTGCCCCCTCCAGATCCAGTGGGGCTCTCTGATCCTGTATCCTAATCTGAGACTTGACTGCAAAGGTCCAGGCTTTCCTCTGTGGACTAGACTATAATTCAACAAATAATTATCATTACCAACTAAATAATGTAGTTTCATTCTGCTCAGAGCCTAAAACTAATAACGTAATGGGACACATGGCAGAGAAAGCGGAACTCAACTCCTCTTCTGAGAATGATCTCCAGACTGAAAAGGACAAAACCAATATCGTTTCACGGAAACTGAAGCCCAGTACAAGTGAAGAGACCCAGAGAGCAACTAGCTGCTTAAGTCAGGACTCTTGGTTCCTACAAACAGAAATCTCTTTTGCCCAAGCAAGTAGGATTTAAAAGGAGGCACAGGGGCTTCCCTGGTGGCGCAGTGGCTGGGAGTCTGCCTGCCGATGCAGGGGACACGGGTTCGTGCCCTGGTCCAGGAGGATCCCACATGCCGCGGAGTGGCTGGGCCCGTGAGCCACGGCCACTGAGCCTGCGCGTCCGGAGCCTGTGCTCCGCAACGGGAGAGGCCACAACAGTGAGAGGCCCGCGTACTGCCAAATAAAATAAAAAGAGGCATAGGTAACCAGGGGTAGACAGGAGGATAAACGGGTCTCAAAAGATTTCCCCTCCCTTATTCTCGCGACATGTAGGTTTTGCTTCCCACAAGAGATCAGATTCTTTCAAGGGCTACTAATCACTCCAGGGCTCACATATTTTCAGCCCTTCTTTCCATAAGGGCTCTAATGAGAAAGATCCTAGGGAAGGACGTTGAGGTACCCACCCTGAAGCAAACGAAGGTGGCCAAGCCTGGATGGCTCAGGCCCATCCTCACACCATGCAGCACTGTGGCCAAGGTGGACACGGTATCGAGAACACGGCTGCTCCTATTCAAACCACATAATTTAAAAAGAACAGCTTCCATCCTGACCCCAAAAATATGGGATTTTTATTAAATGCCTTGCTAGTAGTTGGTGGCGGGGGGCGGGGGGGGAAGGCGGTTAGTTTGACATGTTCTATTTTTAGGGAATTTGTTCCTAGCTTCTAATCACTGTTGTCTTTTTATGACTTTGTTCAACTTTCCTTTTCAATAATTCTAAAAATTCCACCCAAAACATAAATCAAATTATCTGCCTATATTTCAGAACTCAAAACTTAGCTTTTTCATCTTAGACTAAATTTTCTAGCCTTTTTAATTGCCTTCATTTCCTTCCTTAATCTCCTTCCTTCGTTAACGTCTCTCTACCACAAGGATTTATCCATTACATAGTAAGAACTTTAGAGCCAACCTCACCCACTCAAACCAAATGACTTTTTAAGGCTGAAGACCCCAAATTTTCTCCTGCCAGTATCTTTTTCTCCTCTCATACCCCAGTCATACCTACATAAAAGGCAGTTCCAAACGGCTCACCCAGAACTATCTTAAAATATTCTCGATTTCACTTTTTACAGCCTTACTCCATTTTTTTTAACCATCACCATGTTGCCTCACCAGTGCAGATGCTCCATCTAGTGGCAGAAGATTTTCCCCCTTAAAACATGACCAGCCCTGCAATGGCCTAACTGATTTCCTAGCACAGCAGTGTTTAAGAACAAACGCTTGAGTGATACCTCTTCCCAAACATCAATTCACCACTTCCAAGCTGTACACCTGGGGTATGTTACTTAGTATTTCTGAATCTTCGTTTCCTCATATGTGAAATGGGAATAATGCACGTGCATCGTGGGCTATAAATGTACATAAAGCTCTCAGCTCAGTGTCTGGAACACGGTCAACACTCCATTAAGTGAGAGCTGTATTTTCCTACTCCTGACTTCTCCTTAGTCTAATTTCATCCTGTCTAACGAAGACAAGCAAATACTCAAATGCTTTCATCGTTCCCTCCCTTTCCCCCTCATCTCCTTGGAACAAACCCTGACGCCTTCCATCACTGGCCTGTCCCCAGCCTGATCTTGTCCTAGTCCTGACAAGGGCAGCCACTCCAATCCAGTCAGTCCCTGAGAGTCTTTAACAGGAGTCAAGCATTTTCTCAGCTGTTCAGCTCCTTTCTTGGTGCCACAGAAGAACCACACCTCACTGCTCTGCTGCTCTAAATCTTACCCATTCTTTCAAATCAAATTTAAAATATCAACTCCAGAAACCTTTGATTTTTTTTTGCGGTACGCGGGCCCCTCACTGCCGTGGCCTCTCCCGTTGCGGAGCACAGGCTCCAGACGTGCAGGCCCAGTGGCCATGGCTCACGGGACCAGCCGCTCTGCGGCATGTGGGATCCTCCTGGACCGGGGCACGAACCCGTGTCCCCTGCATCGGCAGGCGGACTCCCAACCGCTGCGCCACCAGGGAAGCCCTTCCCTTTCCCTTTTATAGTAAGCAGAGTCCATCCTATGCAAACTTACTTTATGTTGCCTCGGAATCTTTCCAGTTCTTTTATGTGTACAAAAAGCACCCTTACATGAACAAACTAGACCACAATCTTCTAAAGAACTGTACGTTTCACTTTCCACTGTCCCACAGCAAATTTTAGACACTTTAAAATCTTAGCACTATTTCACACACACACACACACACACACACACACACACACACACGAGTCTAAAGCAATAATTGTTTTTATTGACTTTTCTTAGGAATTAAACTTTAAAAAAATCAAAAGACTAAGTAAAACACTAAAATACACTAAACAGGAGAGAATTCTAGATTTTCTTAAAATAGAGAAGGAATTTAAAAATTATAAAATAAATATTAAAAACACATTTAAAAAATTTTTACCACAAAACCCAATGGTTGTTGTTATCATATATTATAAACTATGATTATACTACAAGCATCTGGAGATAGTCAACACGTTAAAGCACAAATCTTCAATAACTTTTTATGTTGGCAATAATTAAAAGCCAGAAAATGTCTTGGTTAACATCATAAACTTCTCTTCTGTGTACATTTTCAGCGAAGTGATGACTAAAGAGCTTTAAAAGGAGCACTGAAACATTAAAGGAAAAAATAAATCATTTAAGCATGTCAAAAATTTACTGAAGTTCCTCACTCAACAACCAACCTGCTCATAAAGGAGTCACCGGCTTCTTTACTGTCCTCCTCTCAGCAGGGTGGGAACATGTGTCCATAACATGGTACTCACAGGCCGCTGGATGACATTCCAGTTTATTACTCAAGGCTGTCTGTTGTGTAAAGGCTTGAGCCACAATGGCTTCAGCTTCATCCTGTTTGTTTACCAGTCCACACAAGTCCACCCAGCCTTTATAGCAGGCGGCCCCGGAAGCTTGCACAAATTTACCAGGTGCAAACTAGAAGAGCTCGAAGACTTTACAAGGCAAAGGAGTCTTGACAACAACAGCCAACACAGAGTTCCTCATACGCATGGGAAGCTCATGTACAAGGTCTAGGTAGTTCTAGCAGGGTAACAGCTTCGTTTACAGCTGAGGCTAAGTAGATGCCCCCACCCCACCCCAAAAAAGGGGAGAGAATGCACTGGAAAATGTTAGCGAACTGGGCTAAGAGATCCAAGCTTTCTGCTGTGCCCCGGGACTATAATTCAACAAATATCACCACCATCAACTTAATGATCTTATTTCATATGATAGATCAGAAGAATCTAGAAGCCGGGTCACCTAGAACCTAAACTACTTTCACAGGAACATAAAACCTACCAAAAAAAAAAGAAATTACTTGAAAAAGCCCTTATAACTTCCAAGTACCTGAAAAATGTCTTCAAAAGAGAAATGAGTAAATTAAAATATTTAATTAGCAGCATTCACCTCAAACACATCCCCCCTAAAAAAGTCAGAATATAGATTACTCACTATGTATTCCCTTGTTATCCAATCTCAAAAAGAGAACTTCCATTTCTAGCACCAAATACATTTAAATGCTTTGCCTCAAAGATTAGTCAGAACATGATAACCCTTGTGAATATCTATAAAGACTTGCCAGGTCGGGAGGAAGACATGTTTAGCAAGTCACCAGTAGCTGGGGGACAAGAGTGAAAGAGGGTTCTGATGATAATTATGACAGGACAAGACATAAGCTAGGAAATGAGGACATATGGTCACCCTACCAGTGGCAGAATGCAAAGCTCCTGAATTATTTGCCCAAATGTTCCAAATCTTGGTGGCCAGTAGTCCGCACACTTGAGGTGCGACTGCTGAGGCCGTTCCTACCTATTCCCAGAATCTGGGCTCTTTTCTCAGACGCTTTCTCTGATTGGCTGCTTTGGAAGCTTCAGCTATTCTCACTGTCATGGCATGTTCTGGTCCTGCTGCCCCCCGACACTGGCATAACTGCAGGTAGCCTGGTGGTCAATGCCTCCAGGAACCTCCTGGGGTCTGAACCATCATTAGAACGCCTTGGTCACTGTCAGCCACCAAAATCCGAAGCTTCCTAAACGCCACCAGCAGTTACCTCACCCTAAAGAAACAGAGGGTTCCTCACCCACAGTGATTTAAGACCACCTCTAAAGTGCCCCCGTCACCATTCCAGGAGGTCTTTAAGCAGCACACGCCAACAATCACTTCACGCACCAGCTGACCGCATCCTGCGCCACAGCCCCCAGAAGGCTGAGGCTGAAGCCACTTCCAAGCTGTGTTCGCTCCCCTGCAATTAACAAACAGGCATCACAACCTCAAAGCTATTTCGGAGCACACTTGCTGCCTTCCCAGCCCCTGCTGGCAACGGCCATCACTGACCCAAAAATGAGGCTGCTGCCGCCAACACCACTGCTCTGCCTCTGGCTGAGGTGAAGCCCACGGCGCTGTGGGAGTGGTGAGAGCTCTCCAAAGGGCACTAACACTTCCGAAGGCACAGCTACCCAAACAGTCCCCCGAGCCCCACCACTCACAGTCCTGTCACACCGTGCCTACCAGTTAACCACATCTCCTTACAAGCATCTAGTGCTCACTGAGGCTGCCTCGAGCCTAGCTTTTCAACACTGCTGCTCTGTAGGATTATTTCTAACAGACTTACCCACGAGTTACAGCCACTCTCTGGATTCCACGAGTTTCTACGTTACAGCTACTGTTCTCGTGTATACATATGGAGCAGCTCATAAGACTGGTTTTACTACAAACAGCTCTCCCCAAAAGTTCCTCCTACCCTCCCGGAAGTTTACAATGTGTGAACAAAAATGTCCATAACCAGTCACAAACTCCCCAACGTTTGACTATTTCAAACTCCTCTGAAAGAGTCAGAGGTATCACACAGTAACCTTAGGCCACTTCTCTTAGTCGCCACTAGGACTATGAACTCCAAGGGCAAAATTGGCCCAGTGCTAAAAGTGAAAACTGCTTAAAAGCAAACCACCAAGTTAAAGATTTAAGAGATGTCGCAAGAGTAACTATATTCCAATAAAAATTAAAAAAGAAAAATCGCCCAATACAAGTGACAGGCTTTGCTAGCTAGCAACCAACCCACTCACACAGAAAGCAACACTGGAGAAAAGTGACTAGCATGCTCACAGGAAGACAACAAGAGTTAGAATGATGCAGGGGAGACAGATGCAAGCGTGTTATCCTAATCATCCCATAACAGAGGCAGAGTCATGGCCTGGGAATTACTCAGGAAGTAGGAAAAGTTACTTCTATAAACAAACTCCCTCATAGTAAGTGAAAATTTCTTGGAAATTTACTCATCGTGACACTAGGAGCGGTAATCATTTAAGCAAATGGGTAAAAAACAAGGCTGTAAAAAGGGAAGGTTTTTGGTTTGTTTTCTTTTTGTTTTTTAAATAACAGCAACAGGGAACTTGAATAACACGGTAAAACCAGATGTGCAAAAGTTTATGAAAAGCAAGGATAAAAGAAACAACATAAAATAATCTGAGACAGCTAATGTTATTGAAGCAGTGACAGGAGATGAAGGATGACGCTAAAGCACACCAGACACTCCCCTCAACGCCATACCTTATCAATGGCTTTTCCAACCCGAGAAACACTGCTGTGGATGTCTTTGTGGTCTGAGGCCAATTTTTGAACAGTATCCTTTATTCTCTTACAGCACTGTGTCAAAACAAGTGAAAGCGTCCCTGATAATTCAGCATCTTGACCTATAAAAAAAGAAAGAAAGGAAGAAGACTGGTTATTCACAAAAGCAAATCCAAAGATGGCAAGTTACACATTGGCCCTTTGGAACATGAAAGATGGAAGTAAAGTGAAGAAAAATCAGTGTCTGCTTTGAACAGATGGTCACATTCATAGATAATATTTTTCAAGTGAATTCTAAGAAAGCTATCTTAATTTTTTATTGTTTGGAATAAATTTTAAAATTTTACCATGAAATAAATCACTTTTGTAATTACTAAAATCAGGAGACAATACTACTGTGAAGGCATTTTTCAGAAAATATGCCTACATGAATAAACTCACTTCTTCAATCCACTGAAACTGTCCAAGGCATTCCCACATTTTGATTATTACTAAATTTCCTAAAGAGAGGTAAATCTAAATGCTTTATGTTCTACATAAAGAAGAAAAAACAAACTTCTTTGGATACCATGATGAAAACAGTGAAAAGAGAAACAGGGCAGAAAAGAGTTAACATACCCCCACCTGTAAGCAAGAGTGAGCCACTCTGAACCAGTTAGGGGGTAGGAACCCTCCTGAAATCCAAGTTCCCAGATGCCAGCCGAGGGTCAACCTTGCAAGCAGGCCTGGAACCGGAGGGCTCCTACCACCCTAACTGGTTAAGAATGGCTCACTGTGCCTAAACTGTTTGTATAGTGTGGTTTGTGCTGAGCTACTTTTCTTCTTGGCATCCCTGGACTTTCGGTATCTGCTAGACAGAGGGGGCCTGTATGACTAGTACCCAGTAAACACCTGAATACTGTGTCTCTAAATGAGCTTCCCTGGTAGGTAACACTTCACACTCGTTAGGATTTGATGTTAGAGGAATTAAGCGTGTCCTGTGTGACTCCACTGGGAGAGGACTCTTGGAAGCTTTCTTCTGGTTTCCTCTGGACTATGTCTCATGTGACTTTTCCCTTGGCTGATTTTTGCCTTGTGTCTTTTTGCTGTAATAAATGTTAGCCCAAAGTATGGGTGTGACTACCTGCTGAGTCCAGTGCATCCTCCTGGTAATCGCTAGAACCTAAAGGTAGTCTTGGGGACCCTGACACACACAACTAATCAACTGGAAGTTACTACCGTTTATATCCTCTTTCCCTGTGTTACTTCCTCAGGAAATAGGGAGGAGGAAGAGAAAGAGAAGAACCAAGAGAGGACAAATTCAGTTATACTTGTCAATTACCTCATAGATCTACACATCCATACCTGTAAGCAACAGACCTGGCTCCTGAAATCCTGCTCATACCGGTGGTTCTTAAACTTTAATTTACATCAGGAATTTGGCTGCGCTAAGACCCAGCGCAGCCAAATTAAAAAAAAAAAAAAAAAAAGCCTGACCGTACAGTAGCCTTAGGATGTTTATTCATTCCACAGCTATTTATTGGGCACTCGATTATGTGACAGGTACAGAAGTGTCCGGGCAAAAATCTCTGCCCTAAAACCTACCTTCTGGTGAGGAAGATAAACACAAAGTAAGTCAATTATACAGTACGACAAAAAAGGATACGTGCCACTGGCAGGGGTGGGGGGAAGCAGAGTGAAACAAATGGGGAGGGTATGTGGCTTGAGCAACTGTAGTCTTAAACAGGTGGACATCGTAGGCCTCACTGAGAAAATGACATCTGGGCAAAGACTTGAAAGAAGCGAGGGAATTAGCCATGTGGAGACCTCGCGGGGGGTGAAGGGTAGCAGAATACGCCACCCCAAAATCGCTTCTTTGGCGTAAGGATGATTTTGACCTGATTATTCTGAGAAACAGCAGACACAGAAGCTCTGAAAACAGAGTAGAAGTTACCCTTTGGTAAAGGAAACCTAAATTTATAAAATAAATCTCCATTTGTAAGGGTATCTCCCTCTCTGTACCAGGCAGAGAAGAATGGCTCTAAACCTCTAAAGAAATTTTTTATCATGGCGACAGCTCAGACTTAGATCTGTATAACAAACCTTATTCTTGTTTATTGTGCTTTTCCTGGTAACCTCTCCATTACTGGCCTCCCCATACCAACCTTTCCTTTGTCTTTAGCTGAAGATGGTATTTAAGCCTGAATTCTAAGCCACCTCTTTGAGTTACTCATTTTTCCCTGAGAATCTCCCACACACACATGAGGTATACATGTTAACAAACTGTTTTTCACTGGTTAATCTGTCTTTTAATATAGTATTCTCAGCCAAGAACTTGCAAGGGTAGAAAGGAAATTATTCTTCCTCCCCTACAGAGGAAAGCATTCCAGACTGAGGGGGACAAAGCCCTATTGCAGAAATATACCTAGATTATTCAAGAAATAGCAAAGAGGCCAGTGTGGCTAAAGTAGATTTCTGGCAAAGGAAATCAGGAGGAGAGGAAGCCCAGGAGACCGGGGCGGGAGTCCCGATCTTGTAGGGCCTTTCTGGTACTGTAAAGTCTTTGCCTTTCACTTTCTTTGAGTGATAGGAATGCCCATTGCAAAGTTTTGAGCAGAACAGCTACATAAACTGACGTAACATTTTAATACAGTCATTCTGGCTGATGATAGGAGTACAAGACAGAAGCAGGGCGATGAGTCAGGAGGCTGTGGCAGCAATCCAGATGAGAACAGTGGCTCAGCCCAGGGTGTTAGGTGTGGAGGTGGTGAGAAGTGGTTGGATTCTGGACATATTCTGAGGGCAAAGCCAACAGGATTTTGACTGGGTATGAGGGAAGAAAAGGACTCACAGATGACTCCAAGGTTTTCACCCCAAGTCAACCAGAAAGACAAAGCTGTCTTCAATTCAGATGAAAAAGATTAAAGGCTGAGCAGTTATGAGGGGGAGGGAGACATAAAAGAGTTCAGTTTGGGGCTTGTGAAAGCTGAGATGTTGAGGAGTCACCCCAGTGCATATGTGTAAGAGTGAGTTGGATATATAAACCTGGAGTTCAAGAGTAAGGTCAAGGTTGGATACAAATTTGTGAGTTACTGGCATACATATGATACTAAGTGAAATCAACAAGAGAGAGTCGGGGCAGACACACAGAAGTGATAAAAGGAGGGAGTCCTGGGAACTCCAAGTTTATGAGACCAAGACAAAGTAGAACTGGAAAAGGGGACTAACAAAGACTACTGAAATACTAACTCTGGTGTGGGAGGAAAATCAAGGAAATATGGTATTCGGAAAGCCAAGTGAAGAAAGTGTGCCAAGGAGGAGGGAGTAACCAACTGCGTTAAATGTGCTGCTATGTACCAAGTAAGATGTGGACTGAGAGCTGACCACTGACCTACAATACAGAAGTAATCAGTGACCATGACAAGAGTAGTTTTTCCAGAGTTTTAAGAAAAGGAATCTTGAAGATTGTAGGGACTGTGAAGAGGGAATATAGTAAGTCTGACTCAATGACAACCACTGAGAGAAGTAAAAAGATAAGTAAACTGGAGATAGTGCCCATAAGGTACCCAATCCAATGTGGGGTGGCCAAAATAGAAACTACCCTCACTTCTAAATACAACTGCACAAAGTATATATCAGGTGCTTCCAATTTCTAATAACACAGTTTAGGCTAAGAGAATACTTGGTAATCCAGGAAAATTTTAAAATCTGTCTAAAAGGTGTCCCATACATACTTGGAGCCAAAAGAATCTAATTGCTTCAGTAAGCTCTGCTCTGACCATTTCTGGTCTTTCTGTATCTAAACCTTATCTAAGGTCAATGGCTTTATCTTCTCTATGAACTTCTCTGCCCACAGACTTACTCAGTCTTCTCAGTTCCTAATGAATTCTGTTCTCTCCACCACTCCTCTGGCACGGAATCATACACTATTTAACGATTTCATGTATATATGCCACCATCACTCTCAACTAGATGTAAGACCCAAAGGGAAGACAAGTTCTTATTGTAAACTGTATACTCCACAGTCTTATATGCCTTGCACATCTGCAGGCACTATTAATATAAGTATTTGGATTGATGGTAAATAAAGGGGGGAAAAGTTAAAAAGAAAGTCATATTGAACAAATGGTGCTGGGATAACGAGCTATCCATATGCAAAAGAATCATACCATAGAGAAAAATTAAATCAAAATAGAATGAAGACTGAAATGTAAGAGCTGAAACTATCGAATTCTTGGAAGAAAGTGGGTGCATTCTTGACCCTGGATTGGGCAATGGTTTCTGAGATATGACACCAAAAGCAAAAGCAACCAAAGAAAAAATAATTAAATTGGACTTCATCAAAACTAAATTTTGGGGGCTTCCCTGGTGGCGCAGTGGTTGGGAGTCCGCCTGCCGATGCAGGGGACACGGGTTCGTGCCCCGGTCCGGGAAGATCCCACATGCCGCGGAGCGGCTGGGCCCGTGAGCCATGGCCGCTGAGCCTGCGCGTCCGGAGCCTGTGCTCCGCGACAGGAGAGGCCGCGGTGGTGAGAGGCCCGTGCACCGCAAAAAAAAAAAAAAAAAAAAAAATGGGCAAAGAATCTGAATAGACATTTTTTCCAAATAAGATATACTGGGAATTCCCTGCTGGTCCAGCGGCTAGAACTCGGCGCTTTCACTGCCGTGGCCCGGGTTCAATCCCTGGTCAGGGAACTAACATCCCACAAGTTGTGTAGTGCAGTCAAAACAACAACAACAAAAAAAGATATACAAATAATCAATAAGCACAGGAAAAGGTGCTCAACATCTTTAATCAACAGGGAAATGCAAACCAAAACTACAGTGAGAGGGACTTCCCTGGTGGCACAGTGGTTAAGAATCCACCTGCCAATGCAGGGACACAGGTTCGATCCCTGGTCCGGGAAGATCCCACATGCTGCGGAGCAACTAAGCCCGTGAGCCACAACTGAGGCCAAGTGCCATAAATACTGAAGCCTGCGTGCCTAGAACCCATGCTCCTCAACAAGAGAAGCCACCGCAATGAGAAGCTGGCACCCCAAGGAAGAGTACTCCCCGCTCGCCACAACTAGAGAAAGCCTGTGCGCAGCAACGAAGACCCAACGCAGCCAAAAATAAATAAATAAATAAATAAAATTTATATATAAAAAAAAAAACTACAGTGAGAAACCACTTCACACCCACTGGGATAGCTATAACAAAAAAGATGGACAACAACAAGTGTTGGCAAGAATATAGAGACTCAGACCCACATCCATTCCTGATGGAACGTAAAATGGTGCAAAAGCGGTAGAAAACATTCCTCAGAAAGTTAAACAAAGTTACCACATGACCCAAGAATTCCACTCCTAGGTATATACCCAAGAGAAATGAAAACGTATGTCCATACACGAACTTATATATGTTCATAGCAGCATTTAATAGCTCCAAAGTGGAAGCAATCCAAATGTCCAAATGATGAATCGATAAACAAAATGTGGCAAATCCATATGACAGAGTATTATTCAGCTATAAAAAGGAATGCTGATACATGCTACAACATGGAGGAGCCTCGAAAACAGTAAGTGAAATAAGCCAGACACAAAAGGCCACAAATTGTTTAATTCTACCTCTATGAAATGTCCAGAACAGGCAAGGAGATTAATGGTTGCCAGGGGGTGGGGGAAGGGTGGAATAGAGAGTGACTGTTAGTGATATGAGGTTTCTTCTGGGAGTGATGAAAATGTTCTGGAATTAGATAATGGTTATGGCTGCACAACTCTGAATGTACTAAGAGCTAGTGAAATACACACTTTAAAAGGGTGATTTTTATGGTATGAGAACTGTAACTCAATTTTTTAAAAAACCTAAAAAATGCAAACCATAACTCCTATCCATCCAGACATGTTTGTTTCTACAGTCAGTAGACAACAAAGTAAGCAAATGGTTAAGGAACAGAAAAGCAGAGCCCAAGCTGGAGAGAGGGCATTTGGAATTTACCAGCTGAACTTCTATGCCCCATCCCTGAAATCCATCGATATTTTCGAATCTTAGCAACTTAGTTTTTATAAATGATAGATACTAGTAATATAAGGTCAATTAATTAACACTGAGAGAGTCTTCAGTATGCCCCAAGGAAAAATAATTTCTACAAACTATTTGGAAGCCCAAGAAAAGTATAATGGAATAATCTGAAAGAGAACCCTGGGAAAGCCCTGCTCAGAGAGAAGGATTCCACTAATGCATTTTCAAATGGATTCAGTGGAAAGTAGCCAAAGGTAAAAACAGGTTTGAAAATCACTGTAATAACAAACTGACTGAGACCAAACTTCTAAGTCCTGAAGGGAGTGTCCTAATGTTCTTTTGATTTATTTGTCTGAAAACAAAACGTGCTTCAAGGAGAACCATTCTGTGAAAGAAATCTAACTGGATTCAGTTCCTAGGAGGAAAGCTGGGCAATTACTGTGACAGCCATCTTTACCATAACTAAACCAGCTATGAAGGTGAACGCTGGATTCCAGGTTTGCCACTGGAGTGGCCACTCTTTACCCAGGATGAAGTCCCGTGCCAACTGTGTCTGGCAATGCGATAGACCTCCCTGTACTCAGAACCCATACACAAACATGAAAGAAATCGTTCTGAGACAGTGCTCACCACTTAGTCACCACGAGTACTTTTTTTTTCTAATACTTTATTTTTTGAGAGCAGTTATAAAACTGGGAGAGAGCAGAGGAACAGCGAGCAGCTAAACGTGAAAGGTTGGCAGCTGAGAGGGCGCTGGTTCACGGTGTTGGTAGTGCCAGAGCCTCCAGTGCTGGGCTTGAAATTGAGACTGTGTAATACACTATCTGTTATTTTTCTGTTCATTCAGTAAATAGTTATTGAATGCCTGGTAAGTGCTGGTTGCCATGCTAAACGTTTACAACAAAACTGAGAGGAGGCACTGAGATTTCCCCTATATACGTTGCCCCTATACATGTACAGTTTAACGGCTCATTTCTTTTTATTTAGTCCACTGTCTGGACGTAAGTACACTTTGCTTATCCATACACCTACTGAAGGACATCTTGGTTGTTTCCAAGTTCTGGCAATTATGAATAAAGCTGCTATAAACATCCATGCGCAGGTTTTTGTGTGGACCTAAGTTTCAACTCCTTTGGGTAAATACCAAGGAGCCCTGATTGCCGCATCTCACGGTAAGAGTAATGTTTAGTTTTGTAAGAAACCACCAAACTGTCCTCCAAAGTGGCTGCACCAGAAAAGTACTTTTTTTTTTTAAGGTCACTTTTATTATTAGACTTGATTCAACAGGCAAAATAATTAGCATGTCAGTAAGAGATTTTAAATCCAAACAAAGAACCAACACACATGGTTGGTCTAAGTTAAAGATAATTTTTCTTTTAGTGCAATAGAGTAGTACCTTTTATAAACAAATTTTAAGCATGATATTCTCAGAAATTGGAATAGGCATGGTCTCCTCCAAAATCAGACAACTGCCAAACTAAATTAAAAATATTTGAGTTAACTCCTAAATTGTTTTTATAGAGCCCAGCTAAGACTTCAAGCTCTGCCCCCCTTCAGCTTCACTGCCTAGCCATTTCAGGATTTGTGTCCATTAGTTTCACGGAAACTGTAAATTAGAAAAATATTTGTTTGCATAGCTTCCTGTACTTCTCTATCAGGGTTTCACACTACATTGTAAATATTTATTTGTCTATCACCCCCACGAAATTACTTGAAGGTAGAAAATATGAGTGTTTAATCTCCAGCGGTTAGCATGGCAACCAGCACATATCAGGCATTCAATAACTATTTACTGAATGAACAGAAAAATAACAGATCATGTATTACACAGTCTCAATTTCAAGCCCAGCACTGGAGACTCTGGCACTACCAACACCGTGAACCAACGCCCTCTCAGCTGCCAACCTTTCACGTTTAGCTGCTCGCTGTTCCTCTGCTCTCTCCCAGGATGCTTAAGCTGTACTACTCCCAAGAGCATTGCACCCTAAATTTCCCAAACACCAAATAAATACACCAATCAATACACACACCAATTTTCAAATAAAACACATTCACAAAGTAGAGTCCCCCCAGTTATAAGTTCCTTCTCTTTTCCAAATAACAACACTCCCCCAAAAATACCCTTAAACATGTAGGTGAAGACTTGGAATAAGAACTCACAGGCTTGTGTTTTGAGCCACAGTTTCCTTGTTTGTAAAAGCAAATTATCCCAAAGCTTGCCAAAGAAATGAAATACTTCTCAACTTTAGTACATAATGTGTTCCTATAAAAGTGTACCCAGGGGCTTCCCTGGTGGCGCAGTGGTTGAGAGTCCGCCTGCCGATGCAGGGGACACGGGTTCATGCCCCGGTCCGGGAAGATCCCACGTGCCGCGGAGGGGCTGGGCCCGTGAGCCATGGCCGCTGAGCCTGCACGTCCAGAGCCTGTGCTCCGCAATGGGAAAGGCCACAACAGTGAGAGGCCCGCGTACAGAAAGGAAAAAAAAAAAAAAAAAGGGTATTTGGTTCCCACAAAGCAAAAAATTATAAAATTCCTAATTTAACTTGGTTTTACAAATAACTTTTAATACAGTTTGATCATTTTGCTCATATATTTGTTCCATTATTTTTCTTCATTACTAATCACATGGCTTAAAACAGCCATGTGAACAACTTTGTGACATGATTTACTCATCATTTTGGGCCACCTAATACAAGCAAGACAATGTTATCATTAAGACTGAAAACTAAGTTTGCATCCCTACTCAGCGTTTGCATTTTCAATTTTGTTTGCCACTTATTTTTATGGTAGCCCAGGGAAAAAACCACAAAAAATTACACCCACACAGTTAAAGTGTTGTTAAAACTGAACAGCTGGTTGGTAGGTAGCTCTACAAATGCCATCAGTTGATATGTCTGCTCATCGGTAGATAATGAAAAGTTCTAATTTGGTCCATAAAAGGCAGTTTAGAGGTATCAACTACACCACAAAGTACATTGCTGCCTAAGAGTCAAACACGTGAGAGATGAGACTCATGATAATTGAGACCACTCTATAAAAGATGGTGAGGCACAACATAGAAAGGTGTTGCTATGATGACGATTATTAACGTTTCCCAAAAAGCTGAAAACCTCACCACCTAGGATTAGGACAGTTTGGTAGAAATAAATAAGACTCCCCAGAAATCACTAAGACTTTACTTAACGCTTTTATGAATATTGTGGAGGCAGGAAAAAATTTAAATATCCAAGTTTATAAATAAAACATATATGGCAATTGAGCTCTTCTGAGTTATTAAAAGTTAACTCCGCTTTCATAAAATGGACAGAGATTTTAAATTTGGAATTAAGGGGAAAGCAAAATGGCACACAAGTTTTAATCCAGATAAACAGAAAGAAATCCATTTACTAAACATAATCCTAACTGTACCTAAATGAAAACTCAGACCTCACAGAACTATACTCCAGAATTCATTCTAGATTCGTTCCTTTAAAAAATAATTAAAGAGGGGCTTCCCTGCCGGCGCAGTGGTTAAGAATCCGCCTGCCAATGCAGGGGACACAAGTTCGAGCCCTGGTCCGGGAAGATCCCACATGCCACGGAGCAATTAAGCCCGTGCGCCACAACTACTGAGCCTGTGCTCTAGCCCGTGAGCCACAACTACTGAGCCCGCGTTCCACAACTACTGAAGCCCGCACACCTAGGGCCCATGCTCCATAACAAGAGAAGCCACCACAATGAGAAGCACGTGCACTACAATGAAGAGTAGCCCCTGCTTGCCGCAACTTGAGAAAGCCTGTGCACAGCAACGAATATCCAACACAGCCAAAAACAAATAAATTTATTTTTTTTAAAAAAGGGGAGGGAGAAATCACAACATTAAGAGTCAATGAACATTTGAGTGCTAAATGTTGTCAGCAGCGTTGAGGGTATGGATTAAGTGTTCTATACAGATTAAGCAATTTAGGATAGGAAGGAATTCCCTGGCGGTCCAGTGGTTAGGACTCGGCACTTTCACTGCTGGGGCCCGGGTTCGATCCCTGGTCAGGGAACTAAGATCCCAAAAGCCCAAACCGAACCAAACCAAATTAAAATAAAATGAAATATTATCTCAGTATGCATGACTAAAGACAAAAAAGCTTAAAAAGAAATTTAAGATGGGAATAAAAGGAGATAAAGGATAAGAGTCCAAGACTGATTCTAAAGAAGTTGTGGACAAGGTGAACATGGATGTGCTTGCAAGATATTAAAACAGAAAAACCTGAAACTCTAAAAGGTAAGGCTGGTATTAAAAATAATAATAAAAGGGCTACTTCGTACTGTGAGTAGCAAACCAAACTGTGGCCTATTGACGTTCTGAGCTTCTTATGAGCTACCTCAGCACCTAGAACACAGCAGCTGCTCATCAGAGATTTCCTCAGAGGAAAAGGAAAAGGCACAAAGAGAAAACACTCATTTTTTTTTTTCTAGAGGCAGTACATCCTGAAAACAAAACAAACTTTTTGGTATATGTGATGTACAAATGTACTGGCAAATGTACAAAGTAAAGGATAGTATTTGTTGGTCAACCTCTGACCTTTCTGAACAGAAAGGCAGATTCACAGACAGGTGTTCTGATCCACTGCACCAAATCACAGCCTAGTGGGCTGCAAAACCAACCACGAGAGAAAACAAAAACACAAAAATTTATCTTTGAGAGCTAAGTGACGTGGTACAGACTAACAGCGCTCCTGGAGCCGAGAGCAAGTCCAACACGACGGGCACAAGTTTGAAAGGTGACGCTCTACAGTAGCCTGTGAGGCAAGAACTACCCAGAGAAGAGGAGGAAGATGCAGGCACACGTTTTTCAATGTCTGCAAGATATTTTTAGAGAGCCTGTTCGCTCCGTTCAAATTAGAAATATAGAGAATTAATCTCTAGACATCTATTTATCTCTGAAATGAATAGGTGAACCAGATAGGGCTTCTTTTAGCATTTGAATGTGAGTTTCACATTTAAAAATCAAACCCAAATTTCTACCTTCCCCTCTCCTAAACTTCCCATTTTCCTCCTGGTTCTATAATTGTCTACCTGTCATTCATGCTCAGACCTTAGATTAACCTTTGATTTTTCCAGCCCTTCTCTCCTACTCTGCACCAAGTCCTGGTAACTCCTTCCCTCAGGAGAGCCCACGCATGGGTCTCCATCTCTACCACCGCTACCCCAAAACAGGTGCCTGTTTCATCAGATCGAGGTTGACAATAAACCTTAACTAGGCTTCTTGCCTCTAGCCAAACCTCACTCCCAACTCCAATCAACTTAAATGCTAACTGGTCTCAGATCATGTCCCTGTCCCTTCCCTGTTCAAGATGCACCTCCCTCCCCTGCCCCAAGTCATTCAGTATCTTCCCAGTCTACCGCCTTCCCTGATAGCCATGACCCTATAAAACCTGATTCCAATTTAATTTTCATTCTTTTTACTCTTATCTCCCCACTATGGTCCTTCACTGTTCCCAGGACACCTTTGTTCTCGCCAACCTCCTCTCCTGGCAGCCCGCCCTATATTCCCACTCTCCACATTCAGTCTGTTACTGAAACTTCCCACAGGTTAGAAGAGTCTGTCCCTGTCTCAAACCCTACCCTATTGTTGGTACCATTCAATCAGCATTTGGCCTATCCTCTACACATGGCCTTGCATTGTAAAAACATACTGGGCTCATCTCCCCAACTACTCAGGAAGTTCTTACAGCATGATGAGGACGAGTGCTTGTCCTCTGTAACTTCCACAAGACTTAGCCTAGTTCCACATATACTTGGTGATTAATAACTACTGATCAAGTGCTCTACAGTTCAACTGAAATAGCCCACCTCCAAGCAGCTCCTTCTAAGGGGTCCTCTCTTCCCATTTCTCTGAATTGCTAGTATTTATACCAAGCAGAAACACTTATCTATTATAGCGTACTGTGCTATGGCCATGGTTTTTTCCCCTCTCAAATGTAAAAGTCTGGCCCATTATCCAAATACAGCTCCTTGAAGACTCTGTTTTGTATAGCTTTTGAATATTCCTTATAGCAGCAGTCCCCAACCTTTTTGGCACCAGGGACCAGTTCCGTGGAAGACAATTTTTCCACGGACCGGGGGGTGGGGTTGGTTTCGGGATGATTCAAGCGCATTACATTTATCGTGCACTACATTTATTGTGCGCTTTATTTCTGTTATTATTACTTTGTAATATATAATGAAATAATTATACGACTCACCATAATGCAGAATCAGTGGAACCCGTGAGCTTGTTTTCCTGCAACGAGATGGTCCCATCTAGGGGTGATGGAGACAGTGACACCTGAAGTGTGTTGCTTATGTCCAGTCTACTCCATAAGATGCACCTTAATTGTCACTTGCCACTCACTGATAGGGTTTTGATATGAGTCTGCAAGAAGTTGATTTATTATGGGCTCTGTGCAGTCAGATATGTCTGCTAATGATAACCTGTATCTGCAGCCACTCCCCAGTGCTAGCATCAGCACCTCAGCCCCACCTCAGATCACCAGGCATTAGATTCTCATAAGGAGCACGCAGCCTAGATCCCTCACATGCACAGTTCACAGGAGGGTTTGAGCTGCTATGAGAATCTAATGCCTGATGATTGGACGTGGAGCTGAGGCGGTGATGTTAGTGATGGGGAGCGGCTGTAAATACAGATGAAGCTTCGATCGCTGGCCCGCCACTTACCTCCTGCTGTGCAGCCCAGTTCCTAACCGGCTACGTCCTGGCCCAGGGGTTGGGGACCTCTGCCTTACAGTGTTAAGCAGACCACTGGATATAGAATGGTAGTTAACAAACACCAGTAATAAAGATATCTAAATAGTCAGAGTGTCTCAATTAAAACACTGCTTAACACTGCTTAAAGGTACAGACCTTAAAAATAACAAGTAGGGGCTTCCCTGGTGGCACAGTGGTTGAGAGTCCGCCTGCCGATGCAGGGGACATGGGTTCGTGCCCTGGTTCGGGAAGATCCCACGTGCCGCAGAGTGGTTGGGCCCGTGAGCCATGGCCGCTGAGCCTGCACGTCCAGAGCCTGTGCTCCGCAACAGGAGAGGCCACAACAGTGAGAGGCCCACGCACCGCAAAACAAACAAACAACAACAAAAAAAACGAGTAAACCTTGTTTTACAGATTTCAAAGCCAGTTCATATCATCTATTTAATTCCCATAACTCCGTAATATAACTTACCAGTCTACTGAAGAGGAAAGAGGCTATGCAAGATTGTAGAACCAGTGAAGTGGCAGAACAAGGACTCAAATCCAGATCTCCTGAGCTCAAGGACAGACAAAGCTTTATGTTCTTCTCCACAAGCACAGACTCATCCTCTTACCTCCTGAACTAGCCTCCACCTTCCTGGAGGACTGAGGCCATGTATACAATGTTTCTTTTTAAAGAAGTCTCTCTTTATCTCCTCCCAAATGTCTTCATATACCAATACTAAGATATTAAATCTATATGGATTCCACAGATACAACAAACTCATCAAAGGTAACACACTGTGCCCAGGCCTCTTAAGTGGAGAAAGACTTGGCAACATAAGCCTTATGGACTCCCTGAACAATGTTCCCAAATAAGATGAAAGCTTATTTCTAAAAGCCTCAAGTTCTGCCAGAGATCCTAGTCTCTGTTCTTTGAGGCATTAGACTGTACGGAATCTAAGAGGAAGGCCAGACGAAACGCCCTGTTGAGAGCATCACCTCCCTGGTGTCTATCAACTTCTGGGAGTTACATGTACACAACTCAGGGCCAGGGCCCCCCCCCAACAGTTCTCCCCTCAACTGCATTTTGGGGTCATTTTCAAAGATTTTACAGATCAAGAAGCAGGGCCCAAAATAAAAACAAGACAGTTTTAATATCCCAAGTGAATAGTAGTTTGCCTAAAACACCACTCTCACTACTCGAACTACTAAGATTAAGACATGAAAACAATGGAAATTTCTCTACTAACTCTAGTATGACAGTATCACAGAAGTGTTGGCAAGTTTCTCCCTTACTGATGTTATTATCCAGAGTCTGAAACTACTTAAGAGATAAGATAACCCTAGGAAAATTATACCAATCATTAAAGCAATTTCAAATAAGTTCCCAAAGGTAACATGAATTGAGTTGTATTCTCTAGTCTACAGATTAAGTCATACCAGCAACTCAGTATTTGAATTATATGAACATTACAGTTAGAAGCCAAGGCAAAAGCTAATAAAGAAACCATCTCAAAGAACACTGTTATCAAATGTAACTTGTAGCTGCTCAACTATCACAGACATCTATCACTTCTGTCTGGGTGTGCAAGTCTTCCTTTCTAGAACTCTCCCCTCTGAGCAACAGTGGATCACATGGCCATACATCTGACATTTGCTAAGCACAGCCCAAGGTGGCTAATGGACTCCACCCACCAGGCCCAGTTACTGATTCAGGAAAAGCTTATGACCTGAACCAAGACAATAAAGATATTCCCTGGTAATTTTGTTGCAAATACAGAAAACAGGCATGTTCCTGTATCTGGGATCACAAGCAGTACAAGGATGACATGAGTCCTCTGGCCATCTTTACTTCCATGTGGAAAAAGCTCTGCTGAGAATGAAGCCAACCATGGAAAGCACAGCTGAGAGAGGAAGAGACCAAAATCAGTCCTCACAACACCCTCTGTGCCCCTGGAGCCGCTAACCTAACCTCAGCCTTTTTAGTTATGAGTCAACAAATTCCATCTTAATTAAAACTATTCGGCCACTTGCAACCAAAAGGATCCTGAGTAATATACTAGTCTGAATGAGTATGGCGCCAAAGGACAAAGGAATATCTCCTAAATGAGCCTGAAAAGGAATGGGTGACAGTTAAATCTGCTTCTAAACCCAACTGAAAACACCAACACTAACCTATTATTATTATTCTCACCATATATAAAATAGGCCCAAGTAGCTTGGTGACTGGTCTATTCTCTTCCTTGAGTATTTGAACAATGGCTATTGTTTATCCATGCAAACTTTTCTGACCTACTTATCTGCTACCTTCCAGACTAGATGTTCAACGTAGATGTCAAATTTTATTCAATTCAGAACTTTAAAGGTATTATTCTCTCAGGAGTGTCTTGTCTAGCAAAAAGTTTGATTAACAAATGGAAGACCAAGCTACATAGTCTACTTGAAGTACACCAAAGAATAAAGGTGAATAAAAAGACAAAGCACCAGTCCACCAAACCCTGATCCTTTTACAATTCATTCAACACAGTACACTCAACACTGGTAGGCTCTGAAAAGCAGAGAATTTACATATATAAATAAACATACTTTTCAATATGTATGTAGTATATACAACCCAAATTCTAGAATGCAAAGGTATGCCTAACATGCGACCATGGACCTCTGGTTTTTGTCTACTGACACAATACCACAAAAATTAGTTTAAAACATGATCATCTATTTTGTTTTTTCTTTCATGTTTAATTGCCTACTTCTCATTTGTCACCCTCAAATTTAAAAAAAAAGGAAGCAATTCTGCAGATAGTAACTAAATTCTCTTTGATTCTCCAAAGAGATAAATAAAGATAGAGGATCATACTTTAAAAGATTTTTTTTTTTTTTTTTTTGCGATACGCGGGCCTCTCACTGTTGTGGCCTCTCCCGTTGCGGAGCACAGGCTCGGGACGCGCAGGCTCAGTGGCCATGGCTCACGGGCCCAGCCGCTCTGCGGTATGTGGGATCTTCCCGGACCGGGGCACGAACCCGTGTCCCCTGCATCGGCAGGCGGACTCTCAACCACAGCACCACCAGGGAAGCCCTAAAACAGTTTTATTACTAAGCGTCAGACCACACACACACACACACACACACACACACACACACACACACACACACACACACACACACACACACACACACACACACACACACGGAGTTTTAGATGATAATATGTATTGATCACACCCACAAATGAAATTGTCTTTACAAACTTGCAAATTGAGATAATACTAAGCCTAAATCACAGTAAGTAGAACCACAGGTCCAATGCTTCAAAGAAAAAATAAACAGTGATAAATTATCATTTCCCTGAATCCTCTTAAAATTTTTTCTGGAAACTAGCATCTCTGGCTGTGAAGTGGTCCAAGAATAAGAAAGACTGAGATGGAGATTTTTTTACTGGGTATCCTTTTTTATCATTTGAATTTATACCATTTACATGTATTATCTACTCAAAATAAATACAATTTTAAATTTAGAAAATTCCTTGAGAATCACTTTCAGAAACTATATGAGAACTCCCTTTAATAACAGCCTAAAAATAATAATTTTTTAAAATACTGTACATCCTTTACACTTACAAAGATTATAATTTTTTCAAGTATACCACATACATGTCATAAAGCCGTTACCCAATTGTTTCAGCCTAATTTTCTATCACGAAATATGAATTTAGAGTATCAGCAATACATGATATAGTTCTTTTATGTTCTCCCTTTCACCACAGAAGTACAATGAGAAACAAAATATAAATATACTTGCCAAAAAAAGATAATAAATAATCACAAGTCAAATCACCAAAATGTATCTATACCATTTATCTGTTAATCAAGGGCTGTCCAAAGTGTGGTTCCAATACCACTGATGTGAATGGTGACTTTAGTTGTATGTGAAATAATATTTTAATAGTTACAAATTTATTTTTAATACGTAGTTGATTATACCTAACACACCAAATCTATGATTTCACAAATATCACTGCCTAAAATGAGGGTAGATCTACTTAGGTGAAATTGTGAATCCATTTGAAAAATAAGAGTGCACATGCGTGAGGGAAGTTTGAGAAGAACCAGCACAGCATCCACGTGAGATCAAGGGCACTCTGTGAACAATCGCCGAACAGCATCAACGGCATCAACTATACTGATTCTTAAATTAGACTGAACTTCACACTCACAGGGAAACTCTCACTGAAGAGCTGATACAACTAAATGACAACAGTGCTCTCTTCTTCCCTCAGAGTTGAGGAAATGCCACATGGGGCAATTTAGAGCAAATGAGAGATCTTAGGGCAGGCCAGGCAAGCACCCTTTGGGCAGTGTTTTCGATCTGGAATCAGAGTGGTGAGAGTGGACCTGGGTTGTCAATGGGCTTACAAATTAAACTCCACTGATGTTTGATCAGTTTCTACCACAAACCATCCTAACTGTCCTCACTTGGTATAGCTGTCCACTCACAACTTTAGAAAAAAGAAATTTAAACATAAGAAAGTGTAATTCAACCTCCAAAACTGACCTGATCCCCTGACCCTCGCTAATGGACACTTCTAAATCAGGCAGTCACTCACCAACAGTATGATGCAAACTAGGGGATCTATGAAGTCCAAGATTCTACTTTATTCACACCACATTCTTACAAGAATATCACCACAAATGAGCCCAGAGAATGAGATCCCAAGCCCTAATGGAGGGTCCCAATTGGAGCCCCTCCCTCAGGTCACCAGAGGCCACCAGATCACTTGCCCAGACAGGTACATTCAGAGCCTTGCAAACTTCCCTTTAAACTTGAAAATGGAGTTCCAAATTCAGATTTCAGTCGATATGACTTTGAGAAGGGTATATCTAAGATTCAATATAATACCCTGCAGAGAACTTTAGAAATTACCTGCTTTGAAAAATACCATAACCCAGATAGCAAAGCATGATGTCTGTTGTTTTTATATGTAAGAACACCATAAGAAAGTAGACTTTATTTTGAAAACTAGACCTGGCACTTGTGGTACTTATTTTTCTTTCATGTTTTATAGCTGCCTTTAGTCACTTAATCCTATTACTAAAGAATTTTTTAAAAATCAAAGAGATTATTAATTTAAGACTGCAATTTGGTAGACAAGAAGGTTAAAAAATAGGAGGCTGAAGAGGGAACACACACAATTCACCACATCAGACTGAATAGCACAGCAAACTCTGTGGCTAATACCCCGTTGACCGTAAGTTCCTTGAAAAGTTCCCAAGCAAAGAGGTCTAAAACACATTCCTGCTTCAGCAAGTTCTCAAAATTATTTCACCCATCTGGGATGGGCCCCAAATCCCCTAAAATGAGGCTCACAATCACATTTCCCTACAATTAATATGCCCTCTGTCTTCTCATGGAAGAAAGGGATTTTACTTTCCATCTTCTGCCTCTCAAGCTCTGCCTATCCAAGCCCTCAATCTCTGACCTGGTCCCCAAAAATGAAATGTTCCTTCCACCGCTCCAAGTCTGCACCCTGCACCCACTCCTTCCCTTTCTGTCTTTAACAAAACAAAGATCTCCTCTCCAGTTTAAGGCAGAGGGGGCACACCTTCAGCCCCATTACTTAAGCAGCCCCTCACCCCTCAATCTGCATTATTTTTCTTAACTCCCAGTCACCTAGTTTATTTTAACAATTCTATGAAACTGCAAGCAAAGAGGGTCACTGACTCCCAATAGCAAATACGAGTTGACCAACCTCTCTTTTTCTAAGCCTGTCCTTTCTGTTTCCGGGGGCACCTCCTGGCCCTCCGCTCTTCAACAGGAGTTCAAGCCTGTGGTTAGATCCTAGAGTCGTTCTTCCCTGCAGCCTAAGTAATCTCCTTCACTCTCCTCTGTAGGAATGACACCAGGAAACCATCTTAAACCTTACTTTCCTCCTAAACTCCATCTGTACATCTTCAGCCACCAGTAGACATTATGCCCTTGGCTATCTTCATTGGCCTTTCAAGACCAACTTTGTCCAAAACCAAGTTCACCAGAGCCTTGCCAGGAGTCCCACCCCACTCCACCTCTCCTTCCCCATCACAGGCAGCCGTCTAGGTCTGCTCATTTTTCCATATTCATATTCCAAGTCGTACCCCCACTATGGTCTCTGGTTTGCTTCTTCCTCGGAGTTCAAACGTGACTGCCAGTGTCCACGATGAGACGTTGCTGTTAAGACTCCCTCACCATGGATGAGCACTAACTTTCAACTGAAAGCAGTCTGGGAAAGGAAGGTGTACAAGAAGGAAGGAGAGGTGGAGAGAAGCTCGGCTATTGCCACTGTCCTCAATCGCTCCTACCACAGTATCGACATCACCCCAGCTACCAAACCTCCCTTGTCAGAAACTTCTGTTCAGCCTCTGAGTTGAGACCTCCCAACCTCTTCAATAAATCCATTAAATAAAGTCCTTTATTTCTTGCTCCCATCTGGGATGGGATTTGGGGCCCATCCCAGATGGATAAAACACTATGGATATTTTAATCTAAGGATACCAGACCTTTAACAAAACCAAAACCCAAAACCCTTCCCAACCAGCTTCCACAAGTTAACTCTGGCAACGTATCTGCCCCCAGGGCCCAGGGCAATAATATAGGGGAAACCCCTTCTAGAGAAAATCTTTTTTCTGAAAGGAAATCAAGTAAAAACTTGACCAGGTAACGCAACTAACTAACAACTTATGTTACAATGTGTTTCCGGAGAGTTGCCTCTGTCTCTTCGCAGGCTAGGAGAGCTGAACAGTTTGATTTAGCCAGTTTCCTAGGAATCGTGTCGGTGCTGCTGCGGAGTTGAAGAAAAGCTACTTCTACACAGAGTCAAATTATGGACTTGCAGGAGCGGCTGTTCCGTTAATCCACAGCTAAGAATAACACTCGAGTTTCTAATTTAAGAAAAAGAAAAAAAAAAAAGAGAAGAAAGGCGAGGAAAGTCCCCGGGCTAAGTGTTCGGAGCAGGGGAGGAGGGGGGCTCGCTGCACTGACCCTCTCATGGCCCAGATCCTTGGGCCCAAGGCAATTGACGAGGAGCGCCCACCCCGGGAGTGTAGCAGTTTGCAGGTGCGAAGGACCGGCCCCCAACCCCGTTTAACCCGGGCTGGAGCCCGTGGCTCCGGAATGGGTTTCCGGGTGGGTTCGCGCTGACTCGTAATTAACAACGAGGACGGGGCAGGTTCGAGACAAATCGGGCGAGAGAAGGAGAAAAAGTCACAGGGGCCTGGTGGGTCTCCGCGCCCCGGGGAAGGCGGGACCGGGCACCCTCCTAGCCCGCCGGGGCCTGAGGGACGCGGGCGGGTGGGCCCGGCCCCGCGCGCCCACCCGGGCCGCCCTACCGTGGCTCTGCAGGATCTCGTGCTTGAGGCCGCCCGTGTAGTCGATGAGCTCCTCCAGGCCGCGCTCGCACAGCTGCCCGTAGCCTGAGAACTTGTGCAGCACCTTCTCCAGCTCGCGCTCCACCGTCACGCACTGATCCATCCCGGAGGCGGCGGCGGCGGCGTTCGGCTCCCCGGTGCCCGGGTGTCCGCAGCCGTTCGGCCCGGGCCCGGCCGAGGCCGCGTCCTGCTCCTCGTCCCCCAGGCGGGCGGCGCGGGCGGCCGAGGCGGCGGACGCGCTAGCCCCGGCGCCGGGGGACCCCGGCGAAGCCCGTGCCCGCCTGCCCCATGGCGCCCCGACCCCGGCGCGTCGCCGCTGCTCCCGCTCGCTGGTCCCACCCGGCCCCGCGCCCCCGATCCCCGCGTTCGGCTGCCAGCCTAGGCGCCGCCGATTGTTTTTGTTTTCACGGGAACCGACCGATGACCTGGTTCTCCCGGGCGGCACCAAGCGCCACCGACCCGAGGGGGAGGCAACCACCCCAGCTAGAGAAGGAGGAGGCGCGGGCCGTACCAAGCGCACCCTCGAGGGGGGGACAACCCGGCGAGCGCGGGCGGAGGAACGCGACGAGCGTCCGCTTGCGCCGCCACTCTAAAGCTGTGGGCCGTACCACACGCGAGGCGTGCAAGGGAGCGGGAGAGGGTGGAGCAAGGACCCAATTGGTCCGAAGAGCTAAATAGGGAACTTTGGAGACAGCCCCAGAGATTTGAGAGCGCTACAACTACGCGCTCCGTAAACAAGAGGGTGGAAACCGTCCCGAACCACTCCGCCCAGAAACGGGGAAAACGAACCAATGGGCGCCGGGAATACGTAAGGAACAAACATCCTCCAATCCCTGGCCGAGGCGTAACCCTTCAGCCAATCCGAGACTAGGGGCCAAACCAATAGGCTCGCTGTTGGAGGGGGTGACTTGGAGAGCATCCCGGGAAGCAAGTCGTTTCTAGAACGCCAAGAGGGAAAACAAGGCAGAAATAAAAAGGTCTATTTCCCGTAGGACTTCGCTCTAGCCCTGAGTTATTTCATCCCCCATCACTCCTGGGGGTACTGTCGTTCCGAAGTTCTGGAAGACCGACTTTCCACCCCGGAGGAAAAATCAAGCCTGGCCAGGAGTGGTGGGTGGTGCTGCAGGCGAGGGTCGCTAAAGAGAATGGAAGGCGGGGGTGATTCTGGGGCGGGAGAGGGGGGCTGCCTGCTGGCCGGGCGCGGTCCGCGGTGCTGTCTCGACTCTTGCGACACTTGGAAGGTCACACGCCTCACACCTCCACCCCCGCAGGCCTCGGCCCTTTGGCCCCTAGGCCTGGAGCCTCTCCTGACCGGTTGCCTCACCCCGCGTCTAATGCGGGCAGCTTCGCGGAATGCAAATTCGCATCGGAGATCCTGACGGCCTGGCCCCTGCCTCTTCGGCGCCTTACTCCTTTGAATCGGATGGAGTAACCCCCTTTGCGTAAATCCTTTCCTTGACTTGCCGTGGCGCCTCCAACCTTGGCCTATACCTGCTTGCCCACTGAGCTGCACCTGCACGAGGAGCCAAGCTGGTTCTTGCTTCAGGGCCTCTGTCCTTAGCTTTTCTTTGGCCTTGGAAATCTCTTCCACCTTGTCATCCACCTTGTCATTAGCACACTTGTCCCACAGAGGGTCCTCCCCTGACCACACTAATGTATCTTCTACCCTCCCGCACTCCCTCCTCCATTGGATGTAATAAACTATATCATTTATTATAATACCTATTATACTACCAGTTTTATTCTTTTCGCTCTATTTATTAAAATCTGAAATGATCGGATTAAATTATTCGTTTACTTTTCTGTTTGCACCTCTTCAATAAAGTTCCACGAAGGCAGCCCCCTTGCCCGTCTTTTCTGTGCGTGGAACAGTGTCTGGCAACATAGTATGAAATCTTTTTTTTTTTTTAATTAAGGTAAAATCTCTTTGAGCCTCAATTTCCTTTTTTTATAATTTGGAAATAATCAGAATTAATAACACTTCATGTCATTGTTAGGAAAAGTAAGTGAGATAATTTGTGTAAACACCCAGAAGCACGTGATAACCACATGATAAATAGTGATGGTGGTTGTTACTGTTGTTGTCAGTTCCCAGGAGTAAATCTGAGATGGCAGTTTAAAGTCATGGAATCATGTTGGTCTAGCACCCAATCCTGTAATTTATTTCTTGGTAATTCTCAAGGGCAGCCCCAACGGTTGCTGTTACATATCTTCTTTCTCTTCCCCACCTAACCTGATTTCCTTTCTCCTTTCTTGGCAGGTGGCCCTGATTCCGGCTTCACTGAGAAAGTGAAAAACATCCAACTCCAGCACCCTCTGCCACTCTTCTCAAAGTATGTCTACCTGTAGCATCCATTTTGTTAACTGTTGTCAAATACCTAAAGGAAGAAGTGTCCCTTCTCCCTTCCTAAGCTGCCAGCTGACCTGGGGACATGGGGGAAACCTTCATGTAACCCTTCTCAAGCTGTTTCCCTTTTCCTCTCAGTCCTTCCATGGCCAAACTGCCCAAACAAATCCTCTGCACTTGTTCCTCCTGTTTCTCCAAGGATTTCCTTGATAAACTCAGTCACCCTTTTCTCACTCTTTTTTTCCTTGACCTCCGGAATGGGTTTCCGGGTGGGTTCACACCATCACTATTTATCATGCAACACATGAAAATTGTGCCTAACCTTCACTTTTAAAATTCTTCCTTCACCGTCAAGGCATTGCCATGGTATGGTTCCGTCACCCCTTCTCCCTTCCTGGCTCTTCTTTCTCGTTTAGTCACCTATGTGGATGAGCATTCGTCCCAGCTTCTATCCTCAACCTTCTCTTTTCCCTTTACCTGCTCTACTGTGAGAACACATTAAACTTGCCCCTCTCCAGCCTTGATGTGTCTCATAAACCAGCTTCACATTCCCCCCAACTAGCAAGGCATCATCATCCAGAGGACTCGTTACCTCCAGTCAACATGTCAGGAACAGAATCCGTATCTCCCTTCTACAACAGACTTTCCTCCTCTTGACTCCTCAGTTTTTGTCAGCATTACCTTAACTCTCCCATGTTCCTCTGCCACTTCACCATCCTCATCATTAACTTACCTCTAGGATTCTTGAAAACCTTTTCCCCATCAGATTTCTTGACTCCACTAACCTGTTTCCATTGCCAACTACATCCTTCTCAAGATCTGTCTACTAAGTCAGCTGCTTTCAGTCACCCCAGAATTATTGGTGCTTCCCAGGATTTTGTCCTCATCAGTATCCCTAAGGATAAAGATTGTCTCACTCCCTTTTCCATTCACTCTCCACATGTTCTGTTGAGTCTAACTTCCTAATGTCTTAAATGAGGCTTTTTAGTTTCTACATCCTTCACCTTCCTTAGTACTTTTGACATGTTTCCAAGGTTATAATTGCTTCTCTTACCTGCCTTTATCTCTTACCTCTACAGTCCCACCAGGTGACTCTTCATTCCCCTCAAAAGGTTGTTATAAGAATTAAATCAGACAATCCATGTAAGGCACTCAATATAATAATGCCTGCCATATGGTAAGAGCTATTATTATCCACTGAACAGAAGTAATCACGACTCCCCATTACTTGCAGCTTCAAATCCTAATTCTCAGCTGCATGGTCTGCCCAGCATAGTGACACATCACAATCCCCCATCCAAACACTGGGTACTTTCACACTTTCAAGGTGAGCTGAGTACAGCTTCTTCATGCTTTTTCTTCTTCTAGAATGCTTTTCTTTATTCTCAGCTACTCAGATCCTCCCCTTTCTTCAAGTAACAGGACAATTCCTATTACTATTGATACCTTTCACTATTGATACCTTTTTCCAGATCTTGGTCTACCACTCCCCAATATGGTAGTCATCAGCCATATGTAGCTATTTAAAATTTTAATTAAAAAATTTTTAAATTCATTTTCTCAATTGTACTAACCACATTTCAACTACTCAGTAACCACACATGGCTAGTAGCTACTGTCTTAATCAGCACAGTATGAACATTTTCATTGCTGTAGAAAGTTCAGTTGAACAGTACTGATCTAGACCATGACCATAGTAAAGTTACCAGCCACTCCTTTAACTGCTGGAGGACTTCACTGTTCAGTCATTTAATGCTTAAATGCATACTGCCCCTGTATTTTTAGTTAACTTTTCCAATGTGTACCTTGTTTTCTCAACTAGATTGTTAGCACCTAGGTCAGGGCTGACTTTTCTTTCCTCTCCTATGATTTAATCAACACAGAAAAAGTGCTCTAGGTATTTGTTAAAGGAAAGAAAATAAACAAGAGGAGAAGAGGCCTCAAATTTAACCGAGGAGAGAAAAATAGTAATTTTAAGGGCAGAGATCTTTACGTCCTCTCCTTACTTTGTATTGGCCCTTCCTACCCAGTGCACAATTGCTTTAAGCCTAAACCTTGATTTCTCGGAGAAGGGTCTGTAGAAGCAACAACCGAAAAAGTCCATTTTCAGAACAACTGCAAATTATTTTTCTATGATTGCATTTTTACCACACAACAAAAAATAATTCACTCACACACGAACACCAACCAGCCAACAAACAAAAATCCCATCCAGTATCAAATGGACTCCTGCCCCATATTTTGTTCAGTCTAGAGAACCTTTCATTTGCAATTATTCTGGTCTTTGCATTGGTCCTCCCCTCCACTCCAGATTCCTTTCTCTGTAACATTTAAGAAAACAATCCAAAGAAAGAACGAAGAGGGGAAAAACCCCTTTGTCTTATGACCAAAATACATGTTCATTGTAAGAAAATCAGAAAATACAAATAGGTGAACAGAAATAATCAACCCGTGAAATCCCAAGACCCAGAAAAAAAAAAATCAGTTTTAACATCTGGGGTGAATGTCCAGAGTTTTTCCTGCATATACACATAGACCCATATGTGAAGGGTAGCCCTCGTTATATGTAACTATTTTGTAAACCACTTTTACTGTCCACTTAACATTTCTCTAACAAAAAGAAGTTTTTAGAACTGCTCATGCCATCTTTTTGAAATGTTTAATAGTTAACTATAACTTAGCATTCACCCTTATTCTCATATGTATTCTTTTCATTTTGACTTATTCTTAGCTTGAAACTAGACAGAGACAAGACAGAAAAAGTCAAAATTTCATCTTTCAGATTTGAGAATCTGTTAAAAAACTGCTTTAAAAATATGCTTTTATGCAAAATGCACTTTCAGATATGAGTAAGAAAGACTATGTTTATAATTATAAAAAAACAGACCTTGTTTAAGAGACCTTGCTCATTTACTGACTGTTCTAGCTGACAGCCAATATGAAAGTAAGGTTAAATTGACAAAATGCATTATTATGAAATGCTGGATTACAAAAAATAACATTCCTTTTCATCGTTTCTTTAAAAATCAATTTTTATCATTTTTAAGCCAAAAAAATAATCTCCACATGGACATTTCTGGAAATTGCTACTAAGAATAATTTAAGAAATGGGTGGACTTCCCTGGTAGCGCAGTGGTTAAGAATATGCCTGCCAATGCAGGGGACACGGGTTCGATCCCTGGTCTGGGAAGATCCCACATGCCCCGGAGCAACTAAGCCCGTGCGCCACAACTACTGAGCCTGTGCTCTAGAGCCCACAAGCCACAATTACTGAAGCCCGTGCGTTTAAAGCCTGTGCACGCAACAAGAGAAGCCACAGCAATGAGAAGCCCGCGCACCTCAACGAAGAGTAGCCCCAACTCACCTCAACTGGAGAAAGCTCGCGAGCAGCAACGAAAACCCAACGCAGTCAAAAATAAAATTAAAAAAAAGAAATGGGTGAAAGCATAACTACTAGCAAAAAATATTGATCTGAATGTTTTTCACTTCTTTTATATCTCCTCTGTGGTTGGGGGCATATTGCCACTTACATGCCTGTTTGCCGACATGGATGATACTTGCCTACCATAATGACCTGCTGTTAGGGATTGGACAGGCAGTGTTGACAGTAATGCCTTTCCTTCTGTATCCATTACCACCTTCTTTCCGCATCACTAATGTTTGTAGGAGACAGCCTCTCTCACCAGCAAAGCCCACCCCAATGTAGCCTTCACCCCTTCTGTAAGCCACTCACTGGTTGCCTTCTAGTTTAGATACCCCCTTATGGATCTCTACAGGATGATATGTAGGCATTGCCCTCGTATACGACGTCCCGTAGGGAGGTATTTACACCTTTTGGACCTGCTCCCTCAAGTTGTATTGGTCTGAATCTTTTTCTTTTTGGAATCCTGGTGTCTTTCTTTACTTTGTTTCCTGCTCACTCTTTTGTGTGGTTTACCAGGTCAGGTGTAACCAGAAGGGTGTTAGCACTGTAACCCTGAAGTAATTCATTCAACCCCTCTCAGGCTCAGTTTCCTTATATGTAAAATGAGAAGCTTGAAATAGATGACCTTTAAGTCCCTTCCAGTTCTAGAATTACAGAGATGTCAGTGTTTATTAAGCAACATGTGAGGTGCTACACAGCCGAACAGGAATGGGTAGATGCACCCTCCCTGCTTTTGAAATCTTTGATTCTGAATCATTACTTCCTCATTATGGAAATGCAATGGGTTCCCCCCAACCCCGGCTTTGTTTGTTTATCCTAGTAATAATAATAGCTGTCATTTATTGAGTGCTTACAATATGCCAGGCACTTTGCTTTAAATGTGTGATTATCCAAAGCAATCTTTTGAAGTAAATATTATTTTTATCCGTATTTTACAGATGAAGAAACTGAGGCAGAGAGGAATTAAGTAATTTCTCGAAGATTACACAGCTAATACACAGTGGAGCTGGAGTTTGAATTTGAGTCTGTCTGACTCCAAAACCCATAAGCAGTGTACCTCAAAAAAGCAAAATTATGCTCCATGATTACTTGTTAACATGGGGTTTCTAATAAAACAAAAGATCATTTATCCTAAGTAGTGTGGTTAGGTAATAGGAGTCTAGGGCTAAAATTCACAAAAATTGTAACATTTCTACTTAAGATTCTTTGGTAAGAATCTTAACCAAACAGCCTTTATTTTTTTTTTAAATAACAGTATCTACTTCACCCACCTTGCAACATCTCTGAGTTATATATATTTATTTATAAAGTAATATAAATATGTTTTCAATAGTAAATGCATACATGTAATTAGTAAATGTATAAGAATATATATGTATATGTAGATATATAGAGAGTACTCTGTAAACCAGGAAGCCCTATAAAAATTTGGGGTGCTGTTATTTCCTCTTATTATGTATGCATTTGATTCATCTGTTTATGTATCTTACTATGCCTCTCTTCAGGGCAGAGTCTAGGTTGTAAAGATTCATGACTTTTGACAACCTGGGGGAGACTCCAGATAGTAAACTAAGCAAGTGCTTAAAAATGGCCTTTTGAGACTTCCAGTTCCACAAACGTGAAGTAATCCCATTCCTCCAGGCTGTTCCTAAAAAACTCTGGACATAGCACAGAAAACAAACATAGGAATGTTTTGAAAGGTAGGAAGAACATACATAGGAACAAACATAGGAATGTTTTGAAAGGTAGGAAGAAGTTGGGCTGCATAGGGGTCTTGGCACTTGAGAAATGCCATGGTGGTAAATTCACAGGTTTCCTCTCATATCTCAGATGGGGCACTGCAGAAGCCTTCAACCCAGCACCACAAACAGGCACAGACAAAAGCTCCAAGAAAAGCCCTCACCAACGAATGGAAAAAAGAATGGCCTAACAATGAAAACTTTGTTGGCAATATCCGTCCTACTCCAGCCAAACACACAAAAAATTGTATCCTCTCCCCCTAGCATGGTATCAGCAGAGCTGAGCAGGGACTTAATTTCCACTCAACCCCTTTAATCCATGGACGTGGAGGCAGCACTCCAATTCCTCTGCAGGATGGTTTTGGCAGGGCTGAGTCAGGAAGCTGATCTTCCACCTCCTGCCTGGCAAAAGCAGGTGGTGCTCCAATTCCCCCAGCAAGTGGTATCAAACACGTTGAGCAGGGAGCTGAGCTTACAGCCCCATTAAGAGGCAACAAGACAGTGGGAGTTGGCGCCCCGAGTGCACTGGGAAGTTGTCAGTGGAGCAAGGGGAGTGCTGAACTTCCACCCCACCTATTTGCGACAAGGCAGCATGAGTCAGTGCTCCACTTTTGCCGAGGTGGTGTTGGCAGGGCTTAGAGAGAAACTAAACATACATACCCAGCCGCCCATATGCTAAATCTCAACAGGGGACTGCCTGCTAAAGAATAAGGAAAAAGAAGACGAAAGTGAAGTGTGATCCAGAGCTTTGTTAATATGCTATCAAGAATGTCCACTATCCAATTTTTCTAAAAAATTACTCATCCAACAACCAGGAAAATCACAACATGAATGAGAAAAGACAATCAATAGATGCCAACAATGAGATGAATCAAATGTTGGAATTATCTGATAATTATGTTAAAGCTATCAAAAAAATACTTCAATCATTTACAGACTTTCTTGAAACTGAAAGACAAATAATTCAGCAAAGATATAGAAATTATTAAAAAAAATGAAATGGAAATGATAGAACTGAAAAATACATAAGTAAAATTAAAAACTTGCTGTTGGGCTTCCCTGGTGGTGCAGTGGTTGGGAGTCCGCCTGCCAATGCAGGGGACACAGGTTCGTGCCCCGGTCCGGGAAGATCCCACATGCCGCGGAGTGGCTGGGCCCGTGAACCATGGCTGCTGGGCCTGCGTGTCCGGAGCCTGTGCTCTGCAACGGGAGAGGCCGCAACAGTGAGAGGCCTGCGTACCGCAAAAAAAAAAAAAAAAATTGCTGTTTGGGCTCAATAATAGAGTGAAGATAGCAGAGGATAGAATCAGTGAACTTGAGGAACAGACCAGTAGAACTTACACACTCTGAAAAACAGAGAGAAAATAGTCTGGAATAAAATGGACAGAGTCTCAGTGACTGTGGGGTGTTTTGTTTTTTAAAGTAACAATCATATCACTGTAGTCACAGAAGGAGAGGAGAATGAGAGGAAGACTTAAAAAGTATTCAAAGAAATAATAGCTGAAAACTTCCCTAACTTGGCAAAAGATATAAACCTACGAATTCAAGTTGAACAAATACCAAATACTGTTAGGTAAACCCAAAGAGTTCTACTCCAAGACATATGACAGTTAAACTTCTGAAAAATAAAAAGAAAATATCTTGAAAACAGCCAGAAAGAAATGACACCATTTTGTATAGGGGAAAACCAAAACAAATTGCAACAGATTTCTCACCTGAACCACAGAGGCCAGGAGGAAGTGGCACATTTTTCTTTTTTATTTTGAATTTTAGAATTTTTTAATTTTTTTACACAGCAGGTTCTTATTAGTTATCCATTTCATACATATTAGTGTATATGTGTCAGTCCCAATCTCCCAATTCATCACACCACCACCACCACTCCCCCTGACACTTTCCCCCCTTGGTGTCCATACGTTTGTTCCCTATATCTGTGTCTCTATTTCTGCCCTGCAAACCGGTTCATCTGTACCATTTTTCTAGGTTCCACATATATTCATTAATATGATATTTGTTTTTCTAACTTATTTCACTGTGTATGACATAGATCCAGCCACATCTCTACATTTCATTCCTTTTTGTGGGTGAGTAATATTCCATTGTATATACGTACCACTTCTTCTTTATCCATTCGTCTGTCAGTGGTCATTTAGGTTGCTTCCATGACCTGGCTATTGTAAATAGTGCTGCAATGAACATTGGCTTGCATGTGTCTTTCTGAATTATGGTTTTCCCTGAGTATATGCCCGGTAGTGGGATTGCTGGGTCACATGGTAATTCTATTTTTAGTTTTTTAAGAAACCTCCATACTGTTCTCCATAGTGGCTGTATCAATTTACATTCCCACCAACAGTATAAGACGGTTCCCTTTTCTCCACACCCTCTCCAGCATTTGTTGTTTGTAGATTTTCTGATGATACGCATTCTAACCAATGTGAGGTAATACCTCATTGTAGTTTTGATTTGCATTTTTCTAATAATTAGTGATGTTGAGCAGCTTTTCATGTGCTTATTGGCCATCTGTACATCTTCTTTGGAGAAAAGTCTATTTAGATCTTCAGCCCATTTTTTGATTGGGTTCTTTGTTTTTTTAATATTGAGCTACATGAGATGTTTATATATTTTGGAGATTAATCCTTTGTCTGTTGATTTGTTTGCAAATATTTTCTCCCATTCTGAGGGTTGTCTTTTTGTCTTGTTTATGGTTTCCTTTGCTGTGCAAAAGCTTTTAAGTTTCATTAGGTCCCATTTGTTTATTTTTTGTTTTTATTTCCATTACTCTGGGAGGTGGGTCAAAAAGGATCTTGCTGTGATTTATGTCAAAGAGTGTTCTTCCTATGTTTTCCGCTAAGAGTTTTATAGTGTCCGGTCTTACACTTAGGTCTTTAATCCATTTTGAATTCATTTTGTGTATGGTGTTAGGGAGTGTTCTAATTTCATGCTTTTACATGTAGCTGTCCAGTTTTCCCAGCACCACTTATTGAAGAGACTGTCCTTTCTCCATTGTATATCCTTGCCTCCTTTTTCGTAGATTAGTTGACTATAGGTGTGTGGGTTTATCTCTGGGCTTTCTATCCTGTTCCATTGATCTATATTTCTGTTTTTCTGCCAGTACTATATTGTCTTGCTTACTGTAGCTTTGTAGTCTGAGGTCAGGAAGTCTGATTCCTCCAGCTCCGTTTTTTTCCCTCAAGACTGCTTTGGCTGTTCGGGGTCTTTTGTGTCTCCATATAAATTTTAAGATTTTTTGTTCTAGTTCTGTAAAGAATGCCACTGGTAATTTGATAGGGATTGCATTGAATCTGTAGATTGCTTTGGGTAATATAGTCATTTTCACAATGTTGGTTCTTCCAATCCAAGAACATGGTATATCTCTCCATCTGTTGGTATCATCTTTAATTTCTTTCATCAGTGTCTTATAGTTTTCTGCATACAGGTCTTTTGTCTCCCTAGGTAGGTTTATTCCTAGGTATTTTATTCTTTTTGTTGCAGTGGTAAATGGGCGTGTTTCCTTAATTTCTCTTTCATATTTTTCATCATTAGTGTATAGGAATGCAAGAGATTTCTGTGCATTAATTCTGTATCCTGCAACTTTACCAGATGCGTTGATTAGCTCTAGTAGTTTTCTGGTGGCACCTTTAGGATTCTCTATGTTTAGTATCATGTCACCTGCAAACAGTGAAAGTTTTACTTCTTCTTTTCCAATTTGGATTCCTTTTATTTCTTTTTCTTCTCTGATTACTGTGGCTAGCACTTCCAAAACTATGTTGAATAATAGTGGCAAGAGTTGACACCCTTATCTTGTTCCTGATCTTAGAGGAAATGCTTTCAGTTTTTCACCATTAAGAATAATGTTTGCTGTGGGTTTGTCATATATGGCCTTTATTAAGTTGAGGTAGGTTCCCTCTATGCCCACTTTCTGGAGAGTTTTTATCATAAATGGGTGTTGAATTTTGTCAAAAGCTTTTTCTGCATCTGTTGAGATGATCATATGGTTTTAATTCTTCAATTTGTTAATATGGTGTATCACATTGATTGATTTGCATATATTGAAGAATCCTTGCATCCCTGGGATAAATCCCACTTGATCATGGTATATGATCCTTTTAATGTGTGTTGGATTCTGTTTGCTAGTATTTTGTTGAGGATTTTTGCATCTATATTCATCAGTGATATTGCTCTGTCATTTTCTTTTTTTGTACTGTCTTTGTCTGGTTTTGGTATCAGGGTGATGGTGGCCTCATAGAATGAGTTTGGGAGTGTTCCATCATCTGCAGTTTTTTGGAATAGTTTGAGAAGAATGGGTGTTAGCTCTTCTCTAAATGTTTGATAGAATTCACCTGTGAAGCCATCTGGTCCTGGACTTTTTTGTTGGAAGATTTTTAATCACAGTTTCAATTTCATTACTTGTGATTGGTCTGTTCATATTTTCTGTTTCTTCCTGGTTCAGTCTTAGAAGGTTATCCCTTTCTAAGAATTTGTCCATTTCTTCCAGGTTGTCCATTTTATTGGCATAGAGTTGCTTGTAGTAGTCTCTTAGGGTGCTTTGTATTTCTGTGGTGTCTGTTGTAACTTCTCCTTTTTCATTTCTAATTTTATTGATTTGAGTCCTCCCTCTTTTTCTTGATGAGTCTGACTAATGGTTTATCAATTTTGTTTACCTTCTGAAAGAACCAGCTTTTAGTTTTATGGATCTTTGCTATTGTTTTCTTTGTTTCTATTTCATTTATTTCTACTCTGATCTTTATGATTTCTTTTCTTCTACTCCCTTTGGGTTTTGTTTGTTCTTCTCTCTCTAGCTCCTTTAGGTGTAAGGTTAGATTACTTCTTTGAGATTTTTCTTGTTTCTTGAGGTAGGTTGTACTGCTATAAACTTCCCTCTTAGAACTGCTTTTGCTGCATCCCATAGGTTTTGGATCATTGTGTTTTCATTGTCATTTGTCTCAAGGTATTTTTTGATTTCCTCTTTGATTTCTTCAGTGATCTCTCGGTTATTTAGTAATGTATTGTTTAGCCTCCACGTGTTTGTGTTTTTAAAATTTTTCCCTGTAATTGATTTCTAATCTCATAGTGTTGTGGTCAGAAAAGATGCTTGATATTATTTCAGTTTTCTTAAATTTACTGAGGTTTGATTTGTGACCCAAGATGTGATCTATCCTGGAGATGATCCATGTGCACTTGAGAAGAAAGTGTAATCTGCTGTTTTTGGATGGAATGTCCTATAAATATCAATTAAATCTATCTGGTCTATTGTGTCATTTAAAGCTTGTGTTGCCTTATTAATTTTCTGTCTAGATGATCTGTCCATTGGTGTAAGTGAGGTGTTAAGGTCCCCCACTATTATTGTGTTACTGTTGATTTCCTCTTTTATAGCTGTTAACAGTTGCCTTATGTATTGAGGTGCTCCAGTGTTGGCTGCATATATATTTATAATTGTTATATCTTTTTCTTGGAGTGATTCCTTGATCATTATGTAGTGTCCTTCCTTGTCTCTTGTAAAATTCTTTATTTTAAAATCTATTTTATCTGATATGAGTATTGCTACTCCAGCTTTCTTTTGAATTCCATTTACATGGAATATCTTTTTCCATCCCCTCACTTTCAGTCTGTATGAGTCCCTAGGTCTGAAGTGGGTCTCTTGTAGACAGCATGTATATGGGTCTTGTTTTTGTATCCATTCAGCCAGCCTGTGTCTTTTGGTTGGAGCATTTAATCCATTCATGTTTAAGATATTTATCGATATGTATGTTCCTGTTACCATTTTCTTAATTGTTATGGGTTTGTTTTTGTAGGTCCTTTTCTTCTCTTGTGTTTCCCACTTAAAGGAGGTCCTTTAGCATTTGTTGTAGAGCTGGTTTGGTGGTGCTGAATTCTCTTAGCTTCTGCTTGTCTTCAAAGCTTTTGATTTCTCTGTCGAATCTGAATGGGAGCTTTGCCAGGTAGAGTAATCTTGGTTGTAGGTTCTCCTCTTTGATCACTTTAAATATATCATGCCACTCCCTTCTGGCTTGTAGAGCTTCTACTGAGAAATCAGTTGTTAACCTTATGGGAGTTCCCTTGTATGTTGTTTGTCATTTTTCCCTTGTTGCTTTCAATAATTTTTCTTTGTCTTTAATTTTTGTCAATTTGATTACTATGTGTCTCAACGTGTTTCTCCTTGGGTTTATCCTGCTTGGGACTCTCTGTGCTTCCTGGACTTGGGTGGCTGTTTCCTTTCTTATGTTAGGGAAGTTTTTGACTATAATCTCTTCAAATATTTTCTTGGGTCCTTTCTCTCTCTCTTCTCCTTCTGGGACCCCTATAATGCGAATGTTGTTGTGTTTAATGTTGTCCCAGAGGTCTCTTAGGCTGTCTTCATTTCTTTTCATTCTTATTTCTTTATTCTGTTCTGCAGCAGTGAATTCTACCATTCTGTCTTCCAGGTCACTTATTCATTCTTCTGCCTCAATTATTCTGTTATTGATTCCTTCTAGTGTATTTTTCATTGCAGTTATTGTATTGTTCATCTGTTTGTTTGTTCTTTAATTCTTCTAGGTGTTTGTTCTTTAATTCTTCTACGTCTTTGTTAAACATTTCTTGCAACTTCTCGATCTTTGCCTGTTTTCTTTTTCTGCGGTCCTGGATCATCTTCACTATAATTATTCGGAATTCTTTTTCTGGAGGTTTCCTACCTCTACTTCATTTAGTTGTTTTTCTGGGGTTTTATCTTGTTCCTTCATCTGGTACATAGTGCTCTGCCTTTTCATCTTGTCTGTCTTTCTGTGAATGAATTTTTTGTTCCACACGCAGGATTGTAGTTCTTCTTGCTTCTGCTGTCTGCCCTCTGGTGGATGAGGCTATCTAAGAGGCTTGTGCAAGTTTCCTGATGGGAGGGACTGGTGGTGGGTAGAGCTGGGTGTTGTTCTGGTGGGCAGAGCTCAGTAAAACTTTAATCCACTTGTCTGCTGATGGGTGGGGCTGGTTCCTCTCTGTTAGTTGTTTGGCCTGAGGCGACCCAACACTGGAGCGTACCTGGCCCTTTGGTGGGGTTAATGGTGACTCTGGGAGAGCTCCTGCCAAGGAGTACTTCCCAGAACTTCTGCTGTCAGTGACCTTGTCCTCACATTGAGCCACCGCCACCCCCTGCCTCTGCAGGAGACCCTCCAACACTAGCAGGTAGGTCTGGTTCAGTCTCCTATGGGGTCACTGCTCCTTTCCCTGGGTCCCAATGCGCACACTACTTTGTGTGTGCCCTCCAAGAGTGGAGTCTCTGTTTCCCCCAGTCCTGTTGGAGTCCTGCAATCAAATCCCGCTAGCCTTCAAAGTCAGATTCTCTAGGAATCCCTCCTCCCATTGCCGGACCCCCAGGTTGGAAAGCCTGACGTGGGGCTCAGAACCCTCACTCCAGTGGTGGACTTCTGTGGTATAAGTGTTTTCCAGTTTGTGAGTCACCCACCCAGCAGTTATGGGATTTGATTTTATTGTGATTGCGCCCCTCCTACCATCTCACTGTGGCTTCTGCTTTGTCTTTGGATGTGGGGTGTCTTTTCTGGTGAGTTCCAGTGTCTTCCTGTCGATGACCGTTCAGCAGTTAGTTGTGATTCCAGTGCTCTCCCAAGAGGGACTGAGCACACGTCCTTCTATTCCACCATCTTGAACCAATCTTGGCACAACATTTTTCAGGTACTAAAAGGAAAGGATTGTCAATGCAGAATTCTATGTCCAGTGAAAATATTTTTCAGTAATGAAAGGGAAATCTTGGCATTCTTGTTGAAGGAAAATGAGGAGAATTTGTCACCCGCAGACATACCAAAAAGAATATTTTTCAAACAAAGAAAACAAAAAAGAAAATTGGAACATCAGAAAGAAAGAAGGAACATAATAAGCAAAAATACTGGTATGTACTATAGACTTTCCTTCTCTTCTTGGGTTTTCTAAATTTCTAAATTTACAGTGCAAGCAAAAATTATAATACTGTTTGATGTGGTTCTAAATGTATGTAGAGTAAGTGTTTAAGACAATTATATTAAGAGGGAGGGCAACACATAAAGGGAGATAAGCTTTCTATACTTAACTTGAATTGGTAAAAGGACACTAGTAGACTGTGATAAGTATGTATAGTGTTATACCTAGAGCAACCACTAAAAAAAAAATTTGCAAAGAGTAAAATTAAAAATACTATAGATAAGGGGAAAATGGGGAGTTACTGCTTAAGGGGTACGGAGTTTCTGTTTGGGATGATGAAAAAGTTACTGAAATGAATAGTGGTGATGGCTGTACGACACAGTGTACTGAGTTGCATATTTAAAATGATTAAATATGGGAAATTTTATGTTATGTATATTTTGCCAAAATTTTAAGCATAGGTAATTAAAATAGCTAATTAAAAAAAACATAGCAGTGGTAATCATTTTGCAATATATAAGTGTATCAAATCAACATGTTGTACATCTTAAACTTACAGAATGTTATATATCAATTATATCTCTGTAAAGTTGGGGAAAAACACTATAGATAAATCAAAATGTAATTCTTCCAAAATGTTCAAGTAGGAACTTCCCTGGTGGCACAGTGGTTAACAATCTGCCTGCCAGTGCAGGGGACACAGGTTTGAGCCCTGGTCAGGGAAGATCTCACATGCTGCAGAGCAACTAAACCCATACACAACTACTGAGCCTGTGCTCTAGAGCCCATGAGCCACACCTACTGAGCCCACATTCCACAACTGCTGAAGCCCACGCACCTAGAGCCCATGCTCCACAACAAGATAAGCCACCGCAATGAGAAGCCTGCGCACTGCAACGAAGAGTAGCCCCCACTAGCCACAACTAGAGAAAAGCCCACACACAGCAACAAAGACCCAACGCAGCCATAAATAAATAAATAAATGTATTAAAAAAAAAAAGTTCAAGTAATCCACAGTATGTCTGGGTAAAAGAAACCAGAGAAATAGAAAACAAAGAGAAGACACAGAAAGCAAAAAATAGAATGGCAGACTTAAGCTCTAACATATCATTAATTACATTAAATGTAAATGATCTAAGTACACCAATTAGAGGACAAGATTGGCAGAGTGGATTAAAAAACATGACCTAACTATATTATGTCTATAATAAGCTCATGTCAAATATAATCATATAAGTAGACTGAATGTAAAAGAATTTTAAAAGATATCATATAAACATTAATCAAAAGAAAGTAGGAGTAGCTATGTTAATATCACATAAAGACAACTTCAGAGCAAAGAAAACTACCAGAGATAGAGGTGGCCATTATGTCATAATGAAAGGGTCAATTCACCAAGAAGACATACGAATTAAAAATATGTATGCACCAGACAACAGAGCTGCAAATTATGTGGAACAAAAACTGACAGAGCTAGAAGAAATAGGCAAATTCACAATAATAGTTGGAGGCTTCAACACCCTTCTTTCAATAGTTGATAGAACAGCTAGACAGAAAATCAAGATATAAAAGAACTTAACATCACCAACAACCAGTAAGATCTCATCAACATCTATAGATACCAACCCAATAACAGCAAAATATGCATTCTTTTCTTTTTAAAATTTATTATTTATTTATTTATTTTGGCTGCACTGGGGTTAGTTGTGGCACACAGGATCTTTGTTGCAGCATGCGGGATCTTTTTTAGTTGCGGCGCGCAAACTTCTTAGTTGTGGCATGCGGGCTTCTTAGTTGCAGCATGCAAACTCTTAGTTGCGGCATGCATGCAGGATCTAGTTCCCTGACCAGGGATCGAACCTGAGCCCTCTGCATTGGGAGCTCAGAGCCTTACCCACTGGACCACCAGGGAAGTTCCAAAATATGCATTCTTATGAGGTGTCCATGGAATATATATCAAGACAGATCATATGCTGGGCCATAAAACAATTCTCAGTAAATTTAAAAGAATTTGAAATCATACTGCGTATGTTATCCAAACACAGTGGAATCAAACTAAAAATGAATAACAGAACAATAACAGGAAAATCTCCAAACACTTGGAAACTAAACAACACACTTCTGAAAAATACATGGGTCAAAGAAAAGTCTCACCTCAAGAAACTAGGAAAAGAAGTGCAAGATAAACTGAAAGCAAGGAGAAGGAAGAAAATAATAAATATAAAGAGAGATATGAATAAAATTGAAAATAGGAAAACAATAGAGAAAATCAGTGAAAGAAAATTAACAAACCTCCAGCAAGACTGACAGTGAATAAAAGAAGACACTAATTATCAATATCAGAAATTAAACGGAATATCACTACAGACTCTGCAGACATCAAAAAGATAAGGAAATACTACAACTCTATACATATAAATTTAACAACTTAGATGAAATGAGCCAGTTACTCAGAAACACAGACTACCACAACTTGCTCAATATGAAACAGATCATTTGTATTTTTTTGTTGTGTTTTGTTTTGTTTTGTTTTTTTGGTCACGTACAGCTTGTGGGATCTTAGTTCCCCAATCAGGAATTGAACCTGGGCTTGGCAGTGAAAGTGTGGAGTCCTAACCACTGAACCACCAGAGAATTCCCTGAAACAGATCATTTGAATAGCCCTACAGCTGTTAAGGAACTTGAGTGCATAACTTTTTAACTCTCAAAAAAGAAATCTCTAGGCTTACATGGTGTCTCTGGAGAATTCTGCCAAAAGAAGATTTAACACCAATTCTATACAGTCTCTACAGATAATACCTAATTCATTCTATGAAGCTAGTATTACCCTGGTACCAAGACCAGATAAAGACAGCAAGCCAAAAGAAAACTATAAACCAATATATCTCATGAACTTAGGTGCAGTAATACCCATGAAATAGTAAATTCATTCCAGCAATGTGTAAAAAGATTTATATACCATAATACAAGGAATACAAGGCTGGTTCAGTGTTCAAGTATCAACTCATAAATCCACCAAATCAATAGACTGAAGAAGAAAAAGCATATAATCATATCAATTGATGCAGAAAAGGCATTTGACAACATCCAACATCTGTTTGTGATAAAAAGACTCAGTAATGGGAATTCCCTGGCAATCCAGTGGTTAGGTATTGGTGCTTTCACTGCCAGGATGGGTTCAGTCCCTGATCGGGGAACTAAGATCCTGCAAGCCAAGTGGTGTGGCCAAAAAAAAAAAAAAAAGGCCTCAGTAAGCTAGGAATAAAGGGGAACCTTCTCAACTTGTTAAAGAACATCTACAGAAACATACAGCTAACATAGTTACTGGCGTAAGGCTGAATGCTTTCCCCCTAAGATGTCCTTGGATGTCCACTTTCACCACTATAGTGAAGTGGCTAGAAGTTCTAGCCAGTTCAATAAAGCAAGAAAAAGAAATTAAAAGACATGACATACATATTAGAAAGGAGGAAATAATACTGTCCCTATCGCCAATGATGTTAGTGTCGACATAGAAAATTCCAAAGAATTTACACACACATGCACACACACACACACACACACAATCCCAGAATTATTTAGTGAGTTCAGCAAGATCTCAAGATACAAGGTCGATGCACAAAACCCAATTGCATTTCTATGTATTGATATTAACAACATGTGGAAACTGAAATTAAAACCACAATGCCATTTACAATTGCTCCAAAGAAAAATACTTACATATAAATCTAATAAAACATATACAACATCTGTATTCTGAAAATTACAAAATGCTGATGAAAGAAATAAGAGAAGACCTAAACAAATGGATAAACACACTGTGTTCATACATTACTCAGTATAGTAAAGATATGAATTCTCCCCAAATTGATTGCTATAGATTTAATGCAATTCTGGTCAAAATCTCAGCAAGGTATTTTATAACATAGACAAGCTTGCTGTAAAATTTATAGGTAAAGGTGCAGGACCTAGAATAGCTATAATAATTTTGAAAAAAAAAGAATGAAGTAGGAGGAATCACTCTATCCAATGTTAAATCTTAATATATAGCTACAGTAACCAAGACTGTATGATACTGGCACACGGATAGACTGATAGATCAATGGAATAGAATAGAGAACACAGAAATAGGCCCACACAAATATGGCCAAGTGATTTTTAGCAAAGGTTCAGGAGAAATTCAATAGAGGAAGGATAGCCTTTTCAGCAAATAGGGCTGGAGTTATTGGGCATTCATAAGCCAAACAGAAGTGAACCTCAACCTAAGTCAAACACTTTTTACAAAAATTATCTCAAAATGGATTAAGAACTTAAATGTAAAACTTAAAAAAAAAACAAAACATTGGCCAAACATCTTTGGTGCCTAGGGATAAACAAAGAATTTTTGTATATGACACCAAATACAGTATCTATAAAATGAAAAAATTGTTCATGAACCTCATCAAAATTAAAACCTTTTGCTCTGTGAAAGATCCTGTGAAGAGGATGAAAAAGACAAACTATAGACTGAGAGTATAATTGCAAACCACATATCTGACAAAGAACTTATTTCTAGAATACATAAAGAACTCTCAAAACTGAACAGTTAAAAAAAAAACAGTCCAATTAGAAAACGGGCAAAGGGGACTTCCCTGGTGGTGCAGTGGTTAATCCGCCAACCAGTGCAGGGGACATGGGTTCGAGCCCTGGTCCGGGAAGATCCCACATGCCGAGGAGCAACTAAGCCTGTGCGCCACAACTACTGAGCCTGCACTCTAGCGCCTGCGAGCCACAACTACCGAGACCGCATGCCACAACTACCAAAGCCTGCCCAACTAGAGCCCGTGCTCCACAACAAGAGAAGCCATCTCAATAAGAAGCCCGCACACCGCAACGAAGAGCAGCCCCCGCTCACCTCAAGCAGAGAAAGCCCATGCACAGCAACAAAGACCCAATGCAGCCAGAAATAAATAAATTATTTTTAAAAAACACAGGAAAGAAAACGGAGAAGGACGTGAACATGTGTAGCACTGAAGAGGATTTACAGATGGCAAATAAGCACATAAAAAGCTGTTCAAAAGTAAATAGCAATTATACATATACATGTATCTATTCTTTTTCAAATTCTTTTCCCATTTAGGTTATTACAGAGCACTGAGCACTTTGCTGTACACCTGGAACTAACACAACATTGTTAGTAATCAACTATACTCCAAAATAAAATAAAAATTTTTTAAAAACAAGAAAAAGGCAAAAAATTAGCAATTAGCAAAATACAAACTTAAACCACAATGAGATATCACTATATACGTATCAGGATGGCTAAAATAAAATGTAGCAGTATGCCAAATGAGGGTGAGGATGCAGAGAAACTAGACCACTCACACATTGCAGATGGGAATGTAAAAAGATACAGCCATTCTGGAGAAGAGTATGGCAGTTTCTTACAAAACTAAACCTGCACTTACCATGTAACCCAGCAGTTGTTTACAAAAGTTTTATTTGTGATAGCTCCCAGCAGGAAACAACCCAAATGCCCTGCAACAGGTGACTGGTTAAACAAACTGTGGTACACCCATACCGTGGACTATTACTCAGCAGTTAAGAGGAGTGAACTGTTGATACACATGACAGCATGGATAAATCTCAGGGAATTATGCTGAGTGAAAAAAAGCCAATCTCAGAAGGTATTTTTATATAGCATTCTTGAATGACAAAATTATAGCGATAGAGAACATATTGGAGTCTGTCAGGGATTGGGGATAGTAGGAGGGGCAGGGGTGGCTGTGGCTACATGAGAGTAACGAGGGATCTTTGTGATGGAGCTCTTCTGCATCTTGATTCTGATGGCCACACGATTCTACCTATGTGATAAAATTGCATAGAAGTAAGCTTCAGCATACACACACACACACACACATACACGTGCATGTAAAATAAATAAATTTGATGGGTTGTACCAGTGTTAGTATCCTGGTTGTGATATAGGCCTATGTAGGATCTCTCTGCATTATTCTAACTGTGTAGGAATCTACAATTAACTCAAAAAAATTTTTTTACCTGACCTTTTGAGAATAATTATGATAATGAAGGGGAAAGGTAACCACTCTTTATGTCCCTACTTATTATATCTACATCCTCTTCTCTTTGTTTTTAGGTTTACCTGGTTCCTTTTTTCAGTGATTAATTCTGAGTTATGTTTAATCCCCCTTCTTCTATCTTCTCCAATTTTCCTGTCAAATAATCAATAGGTTTTTGGGGTCTGATGCAAGATTATTTAAAGTTATATTTAAATATAGAAACTATGATCATAGTTCTCAAACTTTTGACTCATTTTCCTTACTGTCCCAAGGGCGATAAGGAGAGCGTTATGCTCTCTAGTGGACAGCACGTGAGAAGTAATGTAAACAGTGAGCTTCTGTTGCTACCAAAGAAATGCCTCCATTACGAATCCTCTAAATCGTCTTGTGTGTTGAAACAAGTGAGGGGATTTTTTTCTGCTCAACTCATACTGAGCTCCTGCCTTTACCCTTGGTTGAGAATCAGGCATTACTTTTTTTGGAAAAGAGTAACAGTTTACTAGAATTCCAAGAGGGTAATGTTTACCAGTAGAAATAAAGGTCAGGATATAAGGAAGACCACATAACTGATTTCAAACATTTGAAAGGAATAGTAACATGTCCTTGGCAAGTACGGCGTAGTTTTGTGCCCCCGTACCTCAGCATATGCTATTCTATCTTCCTGGAATGCCTTCCTTCCGTCTTTCCAATCTTGCTTAGGTGTCTGACTCCTTCTGACCCCTTTCTTTATCCTACAGATATAATAATTCCATATGCTGTACTACTCCTACAAAGAATACATACTTATATTGTGACATATAAAATGGAAAGAAGCAGTGCAACACAGTGATTAAGAACTTGAACTCGACACCAAACTGAATTTGAATCTCAGTTCCACTATCTGTATGACCATGACCAAGTTATTTAACCTCTTCTTGCCTAAATTTCCTCGTCTATAAAATGGTGATAGTAATAATATTTACCTCATAGAGTTGTTATAAGATGAAATTAATCAATATATATAAAATCCTTAGAAAAGTACCTGGCATGTAGTAAGCACTATATTAAGTGTTAGCTATTGTCTTTATGTATATATTTATTTCACTTAATCAGACCATAAGCTACTTGAGGGGAGTGTAAGTTATCTATTGCCATATTCAAATTACTCTAAAACTTAACGATTAAAACAACAAACATTATCTCATGGTTTTGTGGATCAGAAATCTGGGAACACTTAGGTGGGTCCTCTGGTGCAGGTTTTCTCACAAGGCTGCAGTCAAGGCGTTAGCTAGGTTGGCAGTTATCTGAAGGCTCAACTAGGGGAGGATCATGTGGTTTTTGGCAGGATTAAATTCCTCATGGATTGTTGGACCGAGTTCTCAGTTCCTCACTACCTGTTGGCCACCCTCGGTTCCTTTCAACTGGGCAGCTCACAACGTGGCAGCTGGCTTCCATTGAACAAACAAGCAAGAGAGTCTGAGCAAGAGATGTCACCCTAATTTTATACCCTAATCTCAGAAGTGACATCCCTCACCTTTCCTGCATTCTATTTGTGAGAAGCACGTTACTAGGTCCAGCCCACATTCAAGGTGAGGGAATTACACAAGAGCAAGAATAAGAGGAGGCAGGGCTCCCGGGAACCCATCTTAGGGGCTGCCTCCCTCCTCCCACGTGCAAATTACACTCATTGCCTCCCAAAGTCCCCCAAAGTCTCATTTCATTATAGGCAGGAACTGTAACTACAGCTACCTTTTCTTATGGATTTGAACAAAGGGAAAACAGTAACATTCTTCTTTGTTTTGAAGGAAAAATATAGAATCTCTTGTCACAAAAACTTAAGCTATGTGAACAAAATTCTATAAATAAAAATGTATTAAAGAACAAGATTTTTTTTAGCCGTTATTTTTTTTAAATTTTTATTTGAGTATATTTGATTTACCCTTAGCACTTATTTTGAATGCCCTGAAATCTTTTGGAGAATTTAATAACTACACACATTTTAAACATTCATCATTTGATTTCACTTCCATGTTTGGTTTGAGTGTGAGGATATTCCAAGAGATCAGGAGGTAAAACTTAATTTTACATCTTAAATTTCAATAAGCTCATCCGTGTCGTATTTATCTTGTCTATTTATAGTTGGATTCATAATGCCAAGGAACGTGGATAATTTAAACTCCTTTTTCCAAAACAACTCCTCATCATGGTTGTCCAAGAAGGTACAACCAACTAAAACACAGCATTGTATTCAAATAGAACTCTTCTCATCTAGCCATCTCCAGGGCATTTCTCCAATCTCTAGCTATAGGTGCATTCATTCACCTGTGATATGAAAGGGACACAGAGTAGGTATATGACATACCTTGCTTTCTATCCATGAGACATATTTTCCCGAGGCATAAGCAAAAGCCATCTGCTTTGCCATGGAGCCTCTGGTGGATGTATAATAGCTGTTGGAGAGGGCGTTTGGAGAAAGGGCAGAGGGAAGGGGATTTCTCCTTGTGAAGAGCTGAGTTCAGTGCCGTGAGACAAACCAGAGGAGTTTGGAGCCGACAGGTCTCCTCAAGGGGTATGTATTGATGGCGCAATAATTAAAATCGATTTTTCTTGTTCCCGGTCCAGAAAACTTTTTTTTCTGTTTTAACACTTTGGGATTTTTAAGACAAACTTAAGGTTTTAGATTTAAATTATCAATATAAAGGGAGATTTTCAAGCTACTTCATCTATCAAGGCTAAAAACCTGTAGGGATCTTCAGGATAGTAGTTTTATTTTTCCTGAGAAGCTACGAAGGATATAATTCATAAAAAATCAAATGGTGTATTATAAATAGTAAATAGTTCTGTCTGTGGACCGCCAATCTCCTGAAATAGCACTTCTAGGAATCTCTGAGCAATGCCTGCTTACTAAATCCAGTAACCTTCCTGTCCTGCTTTTGCTACTGACCCATTTGTTTTCGAAACTTCTTCCCGGCATGAACCTTCAGTTCTGATCTAAATCAATCTCCTCATTTTCTCTGCTCACACTGTCCTTGCTTCTGTCCACACCCCTCTGCTAATGTAATGCCCTTTTCTCAAGCCTCTGAACTCTGATCCTATCCCTCAGAGCCCAGCTTATGTTACAGTTTTTCCTTGAAGCCTCCCCACACCATGGGAGCCCTCCTGGATCTCTGCCTCCTGTGGATTACTCTTGCAGATAAAATTTGTCACTGCTTATTTTGGTTCTTAACCAAATATTCTTTTTTTAGTTATCATATAACCTTTTCATGAGTGAGTGTCCATCATAAAGCTGTCATGTCATGGTATTTGTTTTCAATTTTCAAAGACCTGTGGAGGGACTTCTCTGGTGGTCCAGTGGGTAAGACTCCACCCTCGCAATGCAGCGGGCCTGGGTTCGATCCCTGGTCGGAGAACTAGATCCCACATGCATGCCGCAACTAAGAGTCCACATGCCGCAACTAAAGATCCCACATTGCTACAACTAAAGATCCCGCATGCCACAACTAAGACCCAGCACAGCCTAAATAAATATATACTAAAAAAAAAGAAAAAGACCTGTGGAGATTAATAGGTTGTAAAGTGGGAGTTTGTCCTGCAGATGCTGTACAACACTACCAGGTGGTGGTGAACAGTGCTGCATATTCTTGAGATGGAAGGGTGCAGAAACAGAAGAATGTGTCTTTCCTGAATTAAATGGTGGGTTTCTGCCTGAAATATTAAAATTAGACTTCCAAATCACAGTACAGAAATAAACTAAAACAACTTCAAATTAAACACGTAAAGCTGGTATTTCTTTAGAGTATCTTACTAAAAATATTATATGGTGTATCTGCATGTGCACACATTTGCATGTCTGTATTCTATGATACATGTGGATTCCTTTCCTCGTGGTTACTTAATTATTTCTGAAACTATAATTTTCAAATTTTCCTGAATTTTTACTTAAACTAAGTCCTTTTGTGGGCAGTTTGTTACTACCTTTTCTGGCAAGACTTTTATTGTGACTGCTGCTGGGCTCAGAAGTAAAACATCTACAAACTTCTGAACTAAATTGTAATAATGGTGACAGGTTCTATTCACCCTCCTTGGGTAGCTTCTCACAGAGTTTTCCAACCTGTCTCTCACTTGCTCTCCAGTCATTTCTCAGTACAAAATACACAGGACACTGTTTTATAGTCAGCAGCCAAAAATTCTTATATATTTTCCACCAAACAGAAGATAATACTCAGCCACTTAGGAAAATTCATCTAATTTTACCCTCTCTCATGGCCGTCTCAGGCAGGGAGTCCTTTAGGCATTTTTTATTTACTAACCTAAGTTACCAATTTAACAACTTTTTCCCTTGGCAAATTATAGTGTGTGTGTGTGTGTGTGTGTGTGTGTGTGTGATTTCAGTGGTTTCTTCATATTACATTTAAAGTGACAGTATCCCTTTTGGGAGACAGAAAAATAGCTGGTTTCATCATACTCCATAACTAAATTACAGGATTTTTTAAAATAAATTTATTTATTTATTATATTTTTGGCTGCATTGGGTCTTTGTTGCTGCGCACGGGCTTTTCTATAGTTGCGAGCGGGGGCTACTCTTTGTTGCGGTGCGCGGTCTTCTCACTGTGGTGGCTTCTCTTGTTGCAGAGCACGGGCTCTAGGCACGCGGGCTTCAGGAGTTGTGGCACATAGGCTCAGTACTTGTGGCTCACAGGCTCTAGAGCGCAGGCTCAGTAGTTGTGGCGCACGGGCTGCATTGCTCTGTGGCATGTGAGATCTTCCCGGACCAGGGCTCGAACCTGTGTCCCCTGCATTGGCAGGCGGATTCTTAACCACTGTGCCACCAGGGAAGTCCCTATAGGTTTTTTAAAAATTTTCTCTTTTCTGCACCTCTCCCAACTTAGCGCAAGTGTTTAAGTAGTATAGTACGTAGTCCTAAATTAAAATTCTATTTAAAATTCAAAAATTAAAATATGTCAGGGTACTAACTGCTACAAAAAGTTCTAGACCTCCTCCCCTACCATTAATATTACCACAATATTATAAATTTCATTTGTTGGAAATGAAATTTTAAGTTTAAGACTAATAAATAATTAGCAATTTAACAAATTACATTTAATATTTGTTGATGAGAGCTTATGACAGTGAAGCTGCTTAATTTCTCAACATGTTGCCCTTATACACACACAAAAAGTGAAAAGTGCTCTCCATAAGAGACTCCATGTTGTCGCTGTGATCAGAGTCCTGGTTCTCTCTTTAGAATTAAGGGAGCATCTAAAATTCAAGATTCAATACTGTTGGAAAAGAAGTGATAAAGCCTTGATCCAACAACTCCCAAGAATGAAAATTCTGGAACAATTTCCTGGGCTGGTCTTCTTCTCCTGTTACCCAGCCTCTGGACCCAGAAGGAGTTGAGAGGAAATATGATAGAGTTGCTCTATTAGTTATCTCTTGCTACATAACAAATGATCCCCAAACTTAAGAGCTTAAAACAACACACATTAATTGCCTCACTTAATTTCTGAAGTTCAGGAATCCAGGAGTGGCTTAGCTGGGTGGTTCTAGCTTAGGGTCTTAAAAATAGATGACTCATTTATATATACATGTGTATATATATGTATATGTATATTTATATATAAATGAGTCATCTATTTTTATAAATTTATATAATTTTATATATAAAATTGCAAAAAAGTGAGCACATTTTATTTTACATGAACATTACATTTAATTAAAATGTATCATGTGTTTCATTATCATTTCAATTAACTTATGATTTTTTTTTTTGCCTCTTTGATCAGGTCTTTATTCAAAATTAGCTGTCCAAAATGATTTGACCTTTACCGAATAAACAAATTTAAGTTTATACAGCAGCCTTCTTTTCCTCTGTGGTGGGTTTCTTTTCTGTGGGCTTCTTTTTAGCAGGCTTCTTTTCAGCTGCTGGTTTCTTGGTCACAAGAAATGCTGTAAAAACTTTTTCAGACAGCACAGGTTTGCTCCTCTCAGAGAAATGCAGCAACATAGCAAATAATTAATAAATGGGAAAAAAGACTAATGAAAGCATCAGTGTCAAATCATGGGGCAGATTAAGCAGAGAGCCATTAAAGTGAAATTGACAGCCCATAGTAGAAAGAGAAAGATGATGAAGTACAAAGGGCATGGAACATGGAATCAAAAGTTTGGTGTTCCAGCCCAGTTTTTCCAGTTGTTTGGCCTTAGGTAGGACACTTACTTCTCTGTGACTTTGTTTCCTGAACTATAAATTGAGGAGATTAGAAGATCATGGTACCAGAAATCTCTTCTTAAAATGATGTAGGTCTGTGTGTCTAAGCTCTAATTGGCAAGACATAGAAGTATACAAGACAATAAAGAAAAGGCAGACAAAATACACACTTAAGGAAATAACTGAAGAAAAAATTTCTGAATCAAACAAACAAACAACTTAAAGGTCAAGAAAGTTCAAGCTGCCTCCAAAGAATAATGATCAAAGAAAAACTCATTCCCGCCATTCTCCCACCCCGAGTCAAGCATATTTGAAAGAATAATCGATCATAAATGAAGCAATAAATGAAAGTCTAATTATAATAAAAGATATGAACTCTGCATTTTCAAAAGATTATAATAAAGAAATTTAACAAAGATACAGTAGATTTGAACAATACAATGAATAAAATGTAGCTGATTGAAAAAATCTATAAAGGTACTTCCTTTCAGATGAAAAGATTCAAATGAATCTTTTATAGGAACTACACGATAAGCATAAAGAGTATCAATTCTATAAATGACTTTATACAGTTTCAAGTAATTTTTTTAAGTAACCATAAGGGAAAATAGTAAAACATTATTTTTACAAAAGTTCTCTTCAAAGAAGAAATACAGGGGCTTCCCTGGTGGTGCAGTGGCTAAGAATCGGCCTGCCAATGCAGGGGACATGGGTTTGATCCCTGGTCCGGGAAAATCCCACATGCCATGGAGCAGCTAAGCCCGTGTGCCACAACTACCAAGCCTGCGCTCTAGAGCTTGCGAGCCACAACTGCTGAGCCCACATGCCTAGAACTTGTGCTCTGCAACAAGACAAGCCCCTGCAATGAGAAGCCCGTGCGCTGCAACAGAGTAGCCCCCGCTCGCCGCAACTAGAGAAAGCCTGCCCGCAGCAACGAAGATCCAATACAGCCAAAAATAAATAAAACAAATAAATTTTTTTAAAAACTCATAAAAAAGAAGAAATACAGACTATAATAATGGAATTTTAAATTAGCTGTATTGAGGTATAGTTAACATACAATAAACTGCATGTATTTAATGTGTACAATTTGACAAGTTTTGAGATATGTATACACCCATGAAAACATCACCACAATCCACACCATGAGCACACCCATCACCCCAAAAATGTTCCTTGTGCCCCTCCGTAATCTCTCCTGCACTGCCCTGCCTCCTGCCCATCCACATGATCTACTTCCTGTCACTATAAATTACTTCACATTTTCTAGAGTTTTATATGGATGGAATTATACAGTATGTACTCTTTTTGCCTGGCCTCTTACTCAGCATAATTATTTTGAGATTCATCCATGTTATAACTTGTATGATCAATTCATTCATTTTTATTGCTCAGTAGTTTTCTATTGTATGGATATACCACAATTTGTTTATCCATTCACCTTTGATGGACATTTGAGTTGTTTCCAGTTTGAGGCTATTACAAATAAAGCTGGTATGAATATTTGTGCACCAGTCATTGTATGGACATACACTTTAATTTCTCTTAGGTAAATGCCTAGGAATTGAATGACTAGGTTATATAGTAAGTGTATGCTTAAGTTTTAAGAAACTGACAAAGTGTTTTTCAAAGTGCTAGTCCCATATTTCATTCCTACCAGCAGAATGTAGGAGGTATAGCTCCTCCACATCCTTGCCAACACTTGGTATGGACAGTCTTTTAAATTAGACATTCTAATTGAGGCATAGCAATATCTCGTGATTTTAAATTTGCATTTCCCTAATGCTAATGATTTTTAAGCATCTTTTCATATGCTTATTTGCCATCTGTGTATCTTGTTTAGTGAAATATCTTCTTTTGCCCATTTTTTATTGGTTGTCAGGTTTTTAAAAGAATTCTAGTAATCTTGAGAGTGTTTACATATCCTGGACACAAGTCCTTTATCAGATATGTAACTTACAAATGCTTCTCCAAGACTGTGCCTTGTCTTTTCACTCTCTTACCACTGTTTTCCAAAGTGCAGAAGTTCTTGATTTTGGTAAAATCAATTTTTTTTTCTTTTATGGATTGTGCTTTTGGTGTTGTTTCCATGAAATCTTTGCCTAACCCCAAATAACAAGAGTTTCTTCCATATATTCTTCTAGAAGATTTATAGTTTTAGGTTCTGCATTTAGTTCTATGAACTAGCATCAATTAATTTTTCTGCGTAGTGTGAGGTATGGATCAAAGTTCTTTTCTTTCTTTCTTTCTTTCTTTTTTTGGCATATGGTTATCCAATTGTTCCAGCAGAATTTGTTGAAAAGAAATGTAATTTCTTTGGATGTTTGTGAAAAATCAGTTGTCTATGTATGTGTGGGTCTATTTTGGGCCTCTATGTTCTTTCCATTCATCTGTTTGTCTATCTTTTTTTTAAAAGTATTTTAAAAATTTTATTTTATCTATTTTTGGCTGCATTGGGTCTTCATTGCTGCATGCGGGCTTTCTCTAGTTGCAGTGAGCAGGGGCTACTCTTCTTTGTGGTGCATGGGCTTCTCATTGCAGTGGCTTGTTGCAGAGCACAAGCTCTAGGCGCATGGGCTTCAGTAGGTGTGGCGCACGGGCTTCAGTAGTTGTGGCTCACGGGCTCTAGAGTGCAGGCTCAGTAGTTGTGTTGCATGGGCTTAATTGCTCCGCGGCAATGGGGGATCTTCCCAGACCAGGGCTCGAACCCGTGTCCCCTGCATTGGCAGGCGGATTCTTAACCACTGTGCCACCAGGGAAGCCCCTGTTTGTCTGTCTTGATACCAGTTCCATATTGTCTAGATTACTGTAGTTTTACAATGTCTTGAATTCAAGTAGTGGAAGTTCTTCAACTTTGTTCTCCTTTCACAGAGTTGTTTGTCTTTCTAGGTACTTTGTATTTCCATATGAATTTTATAATGAACTTGTCAATGTTTACAGAAAAAGCCTATTGGGATTTTGGTTGAGATTGCATTTAATATATAAATCAATTTGGGGACCGTTGGCATCTTAACAATATTGAGTCTTCCAACCCATGAACAAGGTGTGTCTCTTCCTTTATTTAGATCTTTTTAAATCTTTCTCAGCAATATTTTGTAATTTTCAGAATACAGCTGTTATACATCTCTTTTTCAGGTTAATCACTAAGTATTTCATATTCTTTATGCAAATATAAGTGGTCTTTTAAAAGTTTTTTGTTTCCAATTGTTCTTTGACCATGTATGGAAATAGAATTGAATTTTGTATATTGACTTTATATCCTACAACCTTGCTAAACTCACTTCTAATCAATGATCACTTCTAATACCTCTTTTGCAAACTCCGTTGGATTTCCTAAATGATCATGTCTGCAAATAACAATAGTTTTACTCTTTTCTTTTCAATCTGGATTCATTTTATTTCTTTTTCTTGCCTGATTTCATTGGCTGTACTTTCCAGTACCAAGTTGAATAACAGTGGTGAGAATGCACATCCTTGTCTGTTCCTGATCTTAGGGAGAAAGTATTCAGGCTTTCACCACTAAGTATGACAGCAGCTGTAGATTTTTTTTAGATGCCCTTTATCAGGTTGAAGAAATTCCCTCATGCTTTTGTAATTATTGATATAGTTAGGTTTAAGTCTATCATTCTGACACGTCTTTTCTAATTGCCCTATATGTACCTTGTTCTCCTTTTCTTCATTTTCTTTGTATTGAGGATTTTTTGATTCCTTTTTATATCTTGAGTTGGGTATTGGCTATTACTTTTTCTGTTGTTCAATGGTTGATTTAATGTTTATAGTATATTTTCCTTGATGAATCACAGTCTACCTTGAAGTGATATTATGCCACTTCATGTATAGTATACAAACCTTAAAATAGTATACTTCTACTTCTTAGCTCCTGGCTTTTATGCTACTGTTGTCATGTATTAGAGTTAACACGTGTATCAGAAACCCCACAATGCATTGTTCTTATGTTTTCTTAAACAGTTATCTTTTAAAGATATTTAAATAAGAAAAAAGGGCAAATATTTACCCATATAGTTACCATTTCCAGTGTTTTTCATTCCTTTACATAGATTTATATTTCCACCTGATACATTTTTCCTCTGTTTGAAGGACTTCCTTTAACATTTATTTCAGTCTTGGTCTGCTGGTGATTAATCCTTTCATTTCCTATATATTTCAAAAAGTCTTTATATTGCCTGGGTTTTTTGTTTTCTGGGTTTTTTTTTTTTTTTTTTTTTTTTTTTTTTGACTGTACGGCATGTGGGATCTTAGTTCCCCAACCAGGGATTGAACCATTACGCTCTACATTGGAAGGTGAAGTCTTAACCACTGGACCACCAGGGAAGTCCCTAGGCTGACAGATTTTTTTTTTCTTTTAGTATATTAAACATGCTACTCTCTGCCATCTAACTTGCATTGTTTCCAAAGAGAAATCTGATGCTTCTTTGTGTCTTTCTACATAACTTGTATCTTTTCTTTGGTTGCTTTTATCAGTTTTTTTTTGTGAACTGATAATGATGTACCTTGGTGTAGTTTTTGTTATATTTCTTGTGTTTGAGATTTGTCAAGCTACTTGAATCTTTGAATTTATAATTCTCATCAAATATGAAAAAAAAAGTTTGACCATTGCTGCTTCAAATATTTTGCAGATCCCCACCCTGTCTCCATTGAGGACTCCAATTACATTTATATTAGGCTACTTGAAGTTGCCCCAAAGATCACTGATTTTCTGTTCCTTTTTTCTTGAATTATTTTTTAAATCTATGCTTCAGTTTGGATAGTTTCTATTGCTATGCCTTGATGTTCACTAATCTTCTTTATGTCAATTTATAATCTGCCATTAATGACATCCAGTGTATTTTTCACCTTAGATACTATAGTACTCATCTCTACATATTCAATTAGGTATTTTTTTAATATATCTTATGTTTCTACTTAAGTTTTTGACCATATGGAACACAGTTATAATAACTCTTTTTTTAACATCTTTATTGGAGTATAATTGCTTTACAATGGTATGTTTGTTTCTGCTTTATAACAAAGTGAATGAGCTATACATATATCCCCATATCTCCTATAATAACTCTTTTAATGTCATTGGCTGCTAATCTAACAGCTGTGTAAGTTCTAGTTTAGTTTTGTTTTATTGATTCAATCCTCATCAAGGGCCATATTTTCCTGCTTCTTTGTATGTCTAGTAATCCTTGACTGGATGCCAAACATTGTGAATTTTGCCTTTTTGGGAGGTGGCTATTTTTATTCCTGTGAATATTCTTGAACTTTGTTCTGAAATGCACTTAAGATAATTGGAAACACTTTGATCCTTTCAGGTCTTTCTTTTACAATTGTTAGGTGAGACCAGGGCCATGTTTAGTAAAAGGTTAGTTATTTTTTACTACTGAGGTAAGATCCTTTTGAGTACTCTACCCAACGTGCCATAAATTATGAGACTATTCAGTTTGACTAATGGGAACAGGTCCTATTCCCGGCCCTCTGTGAGTTTCTCTAATCCTTTTGGATGGTTAATTCCCAAGCCTTGAGTAATTTCCTTATACATATGCACTGATTAGCACTCTGCTCAATATTCAAGAGGGACATTCTAAAGATCTTCAGGGTTCTCTTTTTCTATCTCTCTGGTACTCTGTCCTGTGATGTATAGCCATCTTGGTCTCTCCAGACTCTCAGCTTCATTTCCTCCATTCAGGGAGTCCAGTGAATCCCCTTTCTATGCTCTAGACTGGAAACTCTCTAAAGGTAAAAAGCCGGGACAATTACAGGGCCTAACTCATTTGTTTCTTATCTCTCAGGAATCACCTTCTTTCATTGCCAGTGTGCAATATTGAAAATTATTGTTTCAAATATTTTGTCTGCTGTTGTTGCTTCAGGTGGGAGGGTAAATCCATTTCCCATTACTCCATGTTGGCCAAAAGCTCAAGTCCATTAGTCTTTCATAAGAACTATACAATAATCTTAAATAAGCTTAAATTCTACAGAGAATTATGTGTGTGTGTGTGTGTGTGTGTGTATAAAATTTTATACATATACCAAATTATGTGAGTAAATGACAAAAATTTGTTAAAAGTAAATATTCTCTTCAGAAAGTCCAGAAATAATAATGGCATATTTTTAAACAATGGAAATCCTAGATAAAACATTTTAAAATCACTGGAATAGAGCCAAAAACAATATGTTTCCTTCAGATGCTTACACTGACAAAAAGAGAGAAAAGAGAAACCCAATTAGTCAAATTATATTTTAGAAAAATAGAAAAGGAAACTAGGAAAGGTATAGTAATAAATTTAAAAGTAGAAATATAGTATTGGAAAATGATAACTTAGTATGAAGGATAAATAAAACTTAAAATTAGCTCTTTGAAGAATAAAATACAGGTAAACTATCAGCCCAACTAATTTTTTTAGAGCACAGAAAGTACACAAATTAAGAATGCCCAAAATGAGGATGAAGATATTGCAACCAATAAATACACGTATAGGGAAATGATGTAAGCCAAAATGCAGTAGTCTCCCCTTAATTTCTGTTTTGCTTTCCCCAGTTTTCAGTGACCAGCAATCAACCACAGTTTGAAAATACCTACCATACAATAAGATATTTTGAGAGAGAGAGAGACCATATTCATATAACTTTTATGACAGTGTATTGTTCTATTATATTAGTAATATTGTTGTTAATCTGAGGTTGCCCAATTTATAAGTTAAACTTTATCATATGTATGGATAGGAAAGAATGTAGTATTCATAGGGTTTGGTACTATCCGAGATTTCAGGCATCCACTGGGGTTCTTGGAATGTATCCCCCTTGGATAAGGGGGGACTACTGTATTACTTACTAGTTATCATTGGGAGCTGGGGTTACATATAACTTTTATTTATCTCTTTCTCTGTTGTGTGTATGTGTGTGTTTTACATTTTCTGCAAAGAACATATGATACTTTGTAATAAAAAAGGTATTTGGAAAAAAAGTTTATGCAACAAGATTTAGAAAACTTAAAGGAAGTAAGAAGGAAAGAAAGAAAAACATTTATCCACTTGATTTACAGAAGGAAAAATTGGAGTGGCCAAGAAAAGATTAAAGAGATGTTCACCCTTACTAGTAATCAGAGAAGCACAAAATAAAACAATGTGAGAACATTCCACATCTTTGAGTTTGCATAAGTTAGTAAGTCTGATGATGCGATGTGCTGGCAAGGATGTAAGACCCAGGAGCTCTTATATTCTGCTAGCAATAGTGTAAACTTATAATGTTGCACTTTGGTTCTCTGGGAAACAGGCTCTGAGACAGAGATCTGTGTACGGAAGATATTGGAGAGTGTGCTTGGGAGCAATACCTCTAAGGAGGGAGAGAAGTAACATTCAGCAAGAAGAGAAGTTGAGCACTCCTTACTCCTCTTCCCCAAGACCCTGGCAACCATGAATAGGCTTTCTATCTTTATGAATTTTATTTCATATGAATGTAATCATATGACATATGTCCTTTTGTGAATGGCTTCTTTTACTCAGCATGTTTTGAACAACTCTGTGCCCACAAATTTGATAACTTGAATGAAATGGACCAATTTCTTGAAATACACAATCTACCAAAACTCACAGAAGGAGGAATAGGCAATATGAGTAAGCCTAAATCTATTAAAAAAATTCAGTCAATAATTAATGAACTTTCAAAACAGAATGCACCAGGTCTAGATTGTTTCCCTGGTGAATTTTACCAAATATCTAAGGAAGAAATTATACCAATTCTCTATAATCTCTTCCAGAAAATAGAAATAGAGGGAATACTTCCTAACTCATTCTGTGAGGCCAGCATTACCCTAACCAATTACCAAAACCAGTGAAATATATTACAAGAAGGAAAAAAAAAAAAAACTACACGGTGATATCTCTCATGAATAATGGTGCAAAAATTCTCAATAAAATGTTAACAAATAGAATCCAAAACTGTATTTTTAAAATGTATACACTATGGCCAATTGGGATTTATTACTCCAGGTTTGCAGAGCTTGCTCAATATTTGAAAATCAGTCAATATAATCTACCACATCAGCACACTAAAGAAGAAACATCATATGATCAAATGCAGAAAGAACACTCAACAAAATCCAACACCCATTTATAATAAAAACTCAGCAAACTAGGAATAGAGAGGAACTTCCTAAGCTTGATGAAGAATATGTATAATAAACCTGTAGCTAACATCATACTTACTGGTGGAAAGCTAGACTCTTTCCCTCTAAGATCAGGAACTAAGCAACAGTGTCTCCTCTCACCACTTCTATTCAAATTGTACTAAAAGTCCTTGTTAAAGCAATAAGGCAAGAAGAGTAAAGAAAAAGCATACAGGCCAAGAAGGAAGAAATAAAACTTTGTTCGTGCAGATGACATGACTATCTATGCAGAAAATCTCAAAGAATTGACACGGTAGCAACAACAACAACAAAATCCAAAATCCCTGGAATTAATAAGAGATTATAGCAAAGTTGCCAAACATAAGGTTAACATACAAAAGTCAGTTGCTTTGCACAGCAAAGGAAACCATTAACAAAACAAAACAAAAAAATCACCTATAGATAGGGATTGCAAACGATGTGACTGACAAAGGGTTAATATCCAAAGGGTTAATATCCAAAATATACAAACAGCTCATACAACTCAATATTGCAAAAACAAACAACTTAATTAAAAAATGGGCAGAAGACCTAAATAGGCATTTCTCCAAAGAAAACATACAGATGGCCAAAAAGCACTTGAAAATGTGCTTTCAATATCTCTAATTATTTAAGAAATGAAAATCAAAAGCACAATGTGGTATCACCTCACACTGGTCAGAATGGCTTTCATCAAAAAGTGTATAAATAATAAATGCTGGAGAGGGTGTGGAGTAAAGGGAGCCCTCCTACATTGTTAGTGGGAATGTAAATTGGTGCAGCCACTATGGAAAACAGTATGGAAGTTCCTTAAAAAACCAAAAGTAGAGTTACTGTATGATCCAGCAATCCCACTCCTGAGTATATTTCCAGAAAAACATAAAACAAAAACTGTAATTCAAAAAGATACTTGCACCCCAATGTTCATAGCAGCACTATTTACAATAGCCAAGACATGGAAGCACCCTAAATGTCCATCAACAGATGAATGGATAAAGAAGATGTGGTATGTATATGTGTGTATATATATATTTATATATATACACACATGTACATACATATATATTTATATACATATGTGTGTATATATATGTGTATATATATATATATATATATATACACATGGAATATTACTCAGCCATAAAAAGAATGAAATATTTCCATTTGCAGCAACATAGATGGACCTAGAGAATATTATATTTAGTGACGTAAGTCAGACAGAGAAAGATAAATACTATATGATATTACTTATATGCTGAATCTAAAAAATGATACAAATGAATCTATATGTGAAACAGACTCAGAGACATAGAAAACAGACTTATGGTTACCAAAATGGAGAGGAAGGGAGGGAGGGACAAATTAGGAGTATGGAATTAACATACAAACTACTATACATAAAACAGATAAGCAATAAGGATTCACTGTATAACACAGGGAATTATATTCAATATCTTGTAATAACCTGTGATGGAATAGAATCTGAAAAAATATATGTAACTGAATCACTTTGCTGTACACCTGAAACTAACACAATATTGTAAATCAGCTACACTTCCAAAAAACAGTCAATTGCTTTGGTATGTGCCAGCAATAACCAATTGGAATTTTAAAATTTAAAAATTACACCATTTACATTAGCACCCTCCCCCCTCAGAAGGACATACTTAGGTATAAATCTAACAGAATATGAACAGAGCTATTTAAAGAAAACTACAAAACTCTTATAAAAGAATTGTGGAAAGGAGATCAATATTATTAAGATGTCAGTTTTTCATACTTGAGATCAATGCAATCACAATCAAAATCCCAAGTTATTTTATGGATGTTGACAGGCAGATTCTAATGTTTAGAGAGACAAAAGACTCAGAATAGCCAACACAATATTGAAAAAGAAGAACAGGGAGTTCCCTGGTGGTCCAGTGGTTAGGATTTGGCACTTTCACTGCAGGGGCCTGGGTTCAACCCCTGGTTGGGGAACTAAGATCCTGCAAGCTGCATGTGGCCAAAAAAAAAAAGAACAAAGTTGGAAAACTGACACTACAAAACTTTAAGACTTATGGTAAAGCTACAGTAATCAAGACAGTATGATATTTGGCAAAAGAAGAGATAAATAGGTCAATGTAAAGAAATAGAGAGCCCAGAAATAGAATCACACAATATAGTCAACTGATCTTTGACAAAGGAGCAAAGACAATTCAATGGAAAAATGATAGTCTTTTAAACAAATAATGCTGGAACAACTGGACATCCACATGGAAAAAAAAGGATCTGAGCATATACCTTACGTCTTTCACAAAAATTAACTCAAAAAGGATCCTAAGTCTAAAGGTAAAATGCAAACTATAAAACTTCTAGAAGATAACAAAAGAAAAAATCAGCACAATCCATGAAAGAAAAAAGTGTGAAGTTGAACTTCAAAAAAATTAAAAACTTCTGGTCAGAGAAAGACACTAAGTGAATGAAAAGACAAGTCAAAGACTAGGGGAAAATATTTGCAAGACACATACTTGATAAATGACATGTATCCAAAATATACAAAGAACTCTTAAAACTCAACAATAAGAAGACAACCCAATTGTAAAATGGGCAAAAGATCGAGCAGAGGGCTTCCCTGGTGGCACAGTGGTTGGGAATCCGCCTGCCAACGTGGGAGACACGGGTTCGAGCCCTGGTCTGGGAGGATCCCACAGGCCGCGGAGCGGCTGGGCCCCTGTGCTGCAGCTGCTGAGCCTGCGCTCTGGAGCCCACAAGCCACAACTACTAAGCCCACGTGCCGCAACTGCTGGGGCCTGCACGCCTGGAGCCCGTGCTCTGCAACAAGAGAGGCCACTGCTGTGAGAGGCCTGTGCACTGTGGCGAAGGGTGGCCCCCGCTCGGTGCAACTGGGGGGGCCTGTGTGCAGCAGTGGGGACCCAACACAGCCAAAAAATATAATAAAAAATTTTAAAAAAGATCAAGCAGACACATCACCAAAAAGACATACAGATATCAAATAAGCATATGAAAATATGCTCACCATTATATGTCATAAGGAAATTGCAAATTAAAACCAATGAGATACCACTACACACCCATTAGATTGGCTAAAATCAAAACATTGACAACACCAAATGCTGACGAAGTTGTAGAACAACAGGAACGCATTGGGGGTGGGAGTACAAAATGGTACAGTCACTTTGTAGGGTTTTTGTTTTGCTTTGGTTTTGTTTGCTTTTTTCTAGTAAAAAATTGTATTTACTTAGAAGCATTCAGAATGTCAACAAAAGAGCTGCAACTTTTTTTCTTTCTTTTGCAATTACCGAGTGGTATTCAGTTAACAGAACAATTATTTCATATAAGCTGCATCAGAGACAACTGAAGATGAAAAAACTACCATCCCCATATATAACTAATTTGTGCTGTGCACCAACAAGAACCTGCTTTAAATTTCCTTGCCAATTTACAACCCCCATACCGTACCAGGCAAGGTTAGTGGCTGTGGAAAGTACCACCAGGACACAGCTATCTAAATACACATTCAGTAGTGTGTTAACTGTACAAAAAAAGGCACTGTACAGTTCAAAAACAAATCATACACAGCCTTACCTTTCAATTTTTTTCTTTAAAAGGGGTGAGTTTTGTACAGGGGGGTTAAATACTTCATGGACAAGAAAAAAAACTGCACTAGAACCAACTTATTCATCATCTTCTTCTTCCTCTTCATCCTCATCTTCCTCTTCTTCCTTCTTTTTCTTTCTTTTTTCAGCCTTGACAATTCCCTTTGTTGCTGCATCAGGCTTCCCTTTAGCTCCTTATGCAGCAATATACTTTCTGTACTCTTCCTTCAGCTTAGGAACCTTCTCATAAAGCTGCTTTTCATCTGCAGCAGTGTTACTCCACATCTCTCCCCGTTTTTTTGCAACATCACCAATGGATAGGCCAGGATGGTCTCCTTTGATTTTTGGACGATACTCAGGACAAAACAAGAAAAAGACTGAAGGAGACCTCTTAGGTGCATTGGGATCCTTGAACTTCTTTTGTGTTTCCCTTTAGGAGGGATAGAAGTTTTCATTTTTCTTTCATAACAGGCCTTGTCTGCCTTTACCATGTCATTGAATTTTCCTTTCTCTTTAGCAGACATGGTCTCCCACCTTTCTGAGCACTTGCTAGAAAACTCTGAGAAGTTAACTAAAACATCTGAGTGCTTTTCTTGTGCTCCTCCTAGCAAGTTTTCCAAAGAATGCATATGATGACATTTGGCCTCTCGGCTTCTTAGGGTCTCCTTTGCCCCTGTTTAAGTATTTTTCCTCAGTGAGGCACAGAGTTGCCCAGTTCCCGTCCGGCTCTCACTTGCCCAGGCACTGTCTCTATGGAGCTCAATGACTGTATAGCCACTCTGGAAGACAGTTCAGCAGTTTCTTACAAAACAAAACATACTCTTACCATACAATTCAGCAGTTGCACTCCTTGATATTTACCTAATGAGTTAAAAACAAATTCACATCAAAACTTGTGCACGTGTTTATAGCAAGCTTATTCATACCTGCAAACACTTGGAAGTAACCCAGATGTCCTTCAGTAGGTATATATATAAACAAACTGTGGTATATTTATACAATAGAGTATTTTTCATCATAAAAAGCAATGAGCTATGAAGCCATGAAAAGACATGGAGTAACCTTAAATGCATATTTCTAAGTGGAAGAAGCCAGTCTGAAAAGCCTGCATACTGTATGATCCCAACTATACAGCATTCTAGAAAAGGAAGAATAGAGACAGTAAAAAATCAGGATTCTCGGGAAAAGAGGGAAGGACGAACAGGAGGAGCACAGAGAATCGTCAGGACGGTGAAACTACTCTGTATGATACTGTAATGGATACATTTCATTATACATTTTTCAAAACACATAGAATCATACAACACAAAGAATGAACCCTAATGTAAACTATGGCCTTAGTTAATAATAATGTATCAATATTCATGTATCAATTGTTAACAAATGCATCACACTAATGCAAGATGTTAGTAATAAAACTGGGGAGGAGGGGGTTGGATAAAGAAGATATATGTTTCTCTAAACCTAAAACTGTTCTAAAAATAAAGTCTATCAATTATTTTTTTATAACTCTATCTCTATAGTTAATTTAAAAAAGGTAAAAACTTTTCAACAGGATTTTCTAACCTATTTACAAGTTTCTAAAGCACTCTAGTGGGTTTTGAACACATTTATTTAAAATGTAAATGTAGCATATTCCGATTAGCTTGCAGGAACAATTGATTGTCATTAGGGAAGATGAAAATTGACTAGCCAAATGTCAACATAGATTTTTGCATAATTGGATGAGATTGAAATATAAATCACTTGGAATTGATTATTTTTGTGAGGTGTCTTTTACAGCTATTTTAGATATTAAAACAAAACTTTAAATCCCTACAAAACAAAATGTCAAATCCAGATTTTAGCTAACATTTATTGTTACTGTGTACTAGACACAGCTCTGAGCACTTTACATGTATTAATGATGTATAGTATTCCAATAAAAATCCAACAGGTAGGTACCACTATTCATCCTATCATCCTGTTTTACAGATGAAGAAACAAGAAAGAGAGAAGGAGAAAGAGAGAGAGAGAAAGAAAGAAAAAGAAAGAGAAAGAAAGAAAGAAAAAGGGGAGGGAGGGAAGGAAGGAAGGGAAAAAGAAAAAGGGAAAAACGGTTAGGTAACATCATCAAGGTCATACAGACTTTAAGTGGACTAGCTGAGATTTGAACCCCAACAGTCTGTCTCTAAAACTTATGTAAATTATTTAAAATATAAATAGATTAAGTATTCCAATTAAAAGGCAGAGGCTATCAGATTGGATTTAAAAATCAAGATCTAATTAAATGCTGTTTACAACATACGTACTTCACATTTAAATACACACATAGGTTGAAAGTAAAAGGATGGATAAAATACACCATGCAAACATTAATCATAATAAATCTGAAATGGCAATGTTAATATCAGACAAAATAGACACAAAACAAAGAGTATGAATAGAAAATTAAAAGGGACATTTTCATGATAAAAGGGTCAATTCATCAATAAGACATGAACATTATAATATGTACTCACCTAATAAAAAAGTTTCAAAATACACTAAGCAAAAATTGCAGAACTAAATGAAGACATAGAAAAATCCACAATCATGTTTGAAGAGTTTAATATCTTTCAGTAGTTGATAGAACAAGCAGGCAAAAAGTCAGTAAAGACACAAGAGTTCAACAATACTGTTAAGTGACTTGATCTAATTGACATTAGTAAAACATTGCCTAACAAAACATAGGATACACACTATTTTCTTGTGGAAATCATCATCGTAAAGAAAATCTTGCACATGTTCATTTTTTGTAATAATGAAACACTTGAAACAAAACTAGAGAATTCATAAATAGTAGCATTTTATACAAAGAAAAATCATACAGCAGCTAAATAATCAGAGCTAATTTCATTCATATGGATCAAGATGGATAAATCTAAAACATCTAATAATGAGTAAAAGAAGCAAGTTACAGAATGATAAGTACAGTATGATAACAATTTATTAAAAGCCACAAAACAATGTTGTATTTTAGTTATGGATACGACATACTTAATGAAAATACATTACCTGTTTGGGAATGACATATTGCCACTTCAGGACAGTGGTTACCTCAAAGAAAAAGGGGAGGGAAATGAGATCAGGCATTCAAATGTATTAGTAATATATTTTTTTAAGAAAAAAGGAACTAATTAAAACTACTTTTGCCATTACTTAAAATATTGAAAAACTAGATATTATCATAGTGATCGACTGTAAGAGAATCCAACATTCCACCTACATCTATGTTGCTGAAAGCCTCTGGGGCAAACCACACAACCAAGCAAGATGGTGTCCTCTCAGATGGATGATTGACTGTTTGGGGGGAGAGAGTCTTAGTGCCCTTCCTTCAGTCTCAAAGGATGAGGTGGCTCTCTTCCTATCCAATCCGTCTATGTCTACCTATAATCTCCATCCCCCAGTCCCAACTCCAGGATCCTACTGCATCAGTTACTGCCTCCCTCTCATGCTTGTTCAATCTCTTGCTCTTGATAGCCTATGAACATGCTCAGATCTCTGGCAATTAAAAAAGAAAACTGACCTTGGCCTTGATAATGTCATCTTTCTTTTTACCTGCAACTGAATTTTTCAAGAGGAAAGTCTAATTACTGCCATCCATTTTCCAAACTCGCAGCAATCTGGCACCCACTCCTATCATTCCTTTGAAACGGCTGTGGCAAGCTCACCAATGATCTAGTTTCCAAATCCAGAAGTTATTATGCAGTCCTTATCTCACCTACCTCTCTGAGACACTCTCTTTCTGAAATTTTTAACCCCTGGACTGTAAGAGCCACAGCTTTCCCATTTACCTTGGTCCTCTCTTCTTCAGGCTTCTTCTTTGGCTTCTCATTGCCCACCCCTCCACCTCAATGACTATTCTAACTAACCTTATCTACCTTATCTCTTCTTCTACCTATGTGCTGGTGATCTCCCAAATCTCCGCCTCTACCAGGACCACTTCCAGACTTCTAGACTTACGTGTCCAATTGACAAATAGTCCTCTCCACCTGGACATTCCACAAATATCTCAAATTCAACAAATACAAAATAAACTCATTATCTTTCCTATGGTTCTATCTCCTCCTGCTTCCCATCTGCATTCCTTGTCTTAGTCAATGCATCTACTGCCACCCTAGTTACCCAGCAGTTAGATCTTCCTAATTCCTCATCCCTCAAATATCAACACACACTAAGTTTTGTTGCTCCTGTGTTAGTTCAGGCCCAGCTCATTTCTCACCTGTGCTATTGCCATAGTCTTCTGCCCAGAAATCTACCTTCAGGGTTTTCCTCAAACCATCCGTTCTCCTCCCTACTGCCAAAGTCATTTTTCTAAAATGCAAGTTTGATAAGTTCCCTCTCTTGCTTCAAATCCCTCAGTGACTTCCCTCTGTCCATGCCACAAAGTTCAAGTTCCTCAGCATGTCTTACAAGGTCCTTCATAATCTAGCCCCTGCTCACTCATTCAGACTCATCTCTAGTCCCTCCTCTGTTATACTCCAATAGTAATTGAAGAAATTAGTATTGAAACACTTCTAAAGTATCAACACACAACTATTGAACTATTAAAATAAGTGAAAAAATGTTTAAAAAACTTTATTTAATAGCACCAAACTGAAATTACTGAAATGTCCACCAAAGGAAGAATGGATAAGGAAATTGTGGCATCCTCAAGGGATAATATTACCAATAAAAAAGAATGAGCCACTGCCATACACAACAAGAGCATGGATGAATTTCACAGACATAATAATGAGCAAAAGAAGGCAGACATAGGAGAATACAATCTGCATGGTTCTATTTATATGAAGTGCAAGAGTAGATGGAAAGAGTGATGGAAACCAGAATAGTGGTTACTTCTGGCAGTGGTATTGACTGGAAAGGAGCACAAGAGAAATAGCTGGGGAGCCAGAAACATTCCAATTCTTCATCTGGGGGTGACTACATGGATTCTATCTCTGTCTATCTACCTCTCTCTCTCTCTCTCTCTCTCTCTCTGTAAATATTAATCAAGACATATAGTTAAGATTTGCATACTTTGCTGTATATATGTTACATCTTCATTTAAAAATTGCTGGGAATTCCCTGGCAGTCCACTGGTTAGGACTCAGCACTTTCACTGCCATGGCCCAGGTTCAATCCCTGGTTGGGGAACTAAGATTCCACAAGCCACGCAACACAGCCAAAAAATTAAAAATAAACAAAAATTGCTAAATTTTTAGAAAGTTTGATAACTGGGTATGGAGAGACAGATATATTGCTGGCTGCACTGTAAATTGATAACAGTCTTTTGGAAAGCAGTCAGGCAGTATGTAATGAGAACTAATACTTGACATCATTTCACCCACCAATTCCACTTTTGGTAAAAAAAATTTCCTAAGAAAATAACAGGGAAAAAAATTAGAGAGCACTTGTAAAAACATGTTTAGAACAGTATTATCCACAAAAATGGAAAGTACAAACCAAATGTCCAATTACTGGGAAAAGTTTAAGTAAACTGTGGTAAGGGAATACAATAGAATTGCATATAACCATTTTAAATTGTCTTGCAACTTGGTCAAATACATAAAAAATTATATCAAAATAATAATTCCAAAATTAGAATGCAAATATAATATACCAAATTGTATCAGTTATCTATTATGCCCTACAAACTACCTATAATTTAGTGGCTTTTTTTTTTCCTTTTGGCCGCACCATGCAGCTCGTGGGATCTTAGTTCCCCAGCCAGGGATTGAACCCACTCCCTCAACAAGTGAAAGTGCAGTCCTAACCACTGGACTGCCAGGGAATTCCCTAAAATTTAGTGGCGTACAACAGCCATTTTATTTGCTCACACTTCTGTGGGTTAGCAATTTGGTCTGAATTTAGCTGCATGGTGTTTTAGCTGGCCTGACCTGGGGTCACTCTTGTAATTGCAGTCATCTGGCAGCTCGACTGGGGCTGGATGGTCTTAGACGGCTTCATTCACCTGGCTGGAGTTTGGTGCTGGCCGAAAGGTAGGCCTTTCTCTCTACATACTCTCTCATAGCAAGGAGACTAGGTCAAGCTTCTTCACAGGATGGTGGCAGCATTGCAAGGGGGCAAGAGCAGAAACTGCAATCTCTTGATCAAAGCCAGTCACAAGCCAGCAGAAATTCAAGAGGGGAGGCAATAGACTCTACACCTTGATGAGAAGAACATCTAGGTCACGTTGCAAAGGGTGTTATGAGAAGGGATGGTGGAGTATGTGGTCATTAAACAACTTACACACCAATGATTCACAGCCAATCCCACAAGGAACATATTAGTCATGTGTAGTACACTAATAAGGATTGAAGAAAGATCCAAAAAGCTGTAGCAAGTGGTTTTATACATATGATTTCTTTTCTGTAAAATTGTTTGCAATTTGTTTTTAAAACTAAGAAAAGAAATTTACATACCAAAATATATTCATTTGACCACGTTAAAAGAGAACACAGACGACTGTTTTGTGCATAAGCAGTGCTCATAAAAGGTATCAGATAAGTAACTCCAGCGTTTCAGCTTCTATATTTACTGACAGAGCAGATATGGCAGGGACCGAATCAGTTTTCCAGGAAGCTTCAAACAAAGATTTTCTGAAAGATTCCCCACAGTTTGTGACAGAAGAAAATGCTACATACCTGCTTATGAGCAAAGTTTTTATTTCACCTAGAACTTCTTAGTAGCACTGGCCTACACTACCAAAACAGGGTCCCCACTCATTATTTCAGATTTCTTCCACTCACTGAACATGTGTCCTCATATTCTTATTTCTAAAAACTTTGTACTTTACATCCATACTCATTTGCTACCCATTATTGTATTTATTTTACCATTTTGTCCTGATTTCTTCTTGCTTAGATGCCTAAGATTTCTCCTAGATATAAGGACGTACAGCCCCTAAAACTTAGTGTGACTAAACTGAACTCGTGTCCCGCCAAACCTGCTGCTCTTTCTGCCCCCCTGGGTTAGTGGCATCTTCATCATTTTAGGCACATCCAGGCTCAAAACTCTGGAGTCACCTCCATTCCCTCCCTCTCCCTCTTCAGCTAGCATCCTGTTGGCTTCCTCAGCCAGCTGAGTTGACCTTTGAAAAGCCTCTTCTGACTGCTTCCATTCTAATCCTCAAGGAACCCCAATTCAGGACCTTATCAACTCTTGCCTAATTACAGCTGCCTCTATCTCTTCATGAGTTTTTTTCCATGCCTCATGCTGACACCTGCATTATCCTTATAAAATAGACCAGTCCAGGTACCCTGATCAGGAAATTCAAGTACCACTTGTCTTCTAGGTTATGGACAGAAGGGGATATTTACCTCCTTCCCTGCCCTTAACAGCTGAGGTTTTGTGACATAAAAGATTGGACACCAAGCTTGAACTCTTGGAAAGTCAGGAGGGGAGTCTGAGGGTTGAAGATGAGGTACGTCTAAGGTTATGGGGTAATGCTCTGTGGATCAAAATGTCATCTACAGACCAACAGAACCAGTAGCAGGTGCGAGTTTGCAAAAATGCAGAATTTCAAGAGCTACCCCAGACCTACCCCAGAGTCAAAATCTGCATCTTAGCACTATCCATGTGATTGACGTGCACACTAAAGTTTGGGAAGCATTCTAAGGGGCACCGTTTGTGCACTACTTTAATCCTGTTGGCCTCAGATCTTACTCCAGTGGAGACTCCGGGAGCTCAGTTTCTCAAAGTAGCGTAACCCACGTGAGATTGCCTGCCCTCAGGGCAGGGCCAGCTTCATTCGTCTGAGATGGGTCTGTGCACTCACACACAGAAGGGCCCCGCACTGGGTCTAATGCTCTGCTGTCGCCGCCTTGAAATTGTCAACGGTTTTTGAACAAGGGGCTCTGTATTTTCATTTTGCACTGAGTCCCGCAAATTATGTAGCTGGTCCTGCTCCAGGATAGGGAGAAACAGCAAAGTCTGGGTCACAGGCTGAGTGATTTCTCTTTGGAACATCCATAAGCTCCCAGACTCTTCTATGATCCTAATGGAATTGGGAGGGTGGGGAGAACTCCTCCCCAACACCTTCATCTGCAACGAAACTGGGTTTTTGCAACTCTGACAAATGGGGGAATGAAGCAAATTTGATTTGATTTTGGAACACAAAAGAGTATAATAGTACTTGCATTTCAGGTTACAGAGCAAATTCTTACCCCTTCCATGAAGGCTTTATTATGTCAGGCGTATATTTAAAATTCTGTGGTGGCTTTCCATTACCCAGAAACTAAAGTACAAACCTTGTAGTAAAACATTCGAGGTTTTGTTTGATCTAATGCCACCCTAGTCTACTGCCCACTTAATTCTCTCTTGAAACTTAAAGATGAGGGATAGGGGTGGAGGGAGTCAAGTCTTCCCTCCACCCCTATCCCCCATCAATCCAGACCACATACTTGACTCCAAATAGCCAACCCTGATATTAGGTTCTTATGAGTACACAGAACCTTTAAGCATTTATACAAATAAATAATATGCACTTTGTTTCCTTTCCTTATACAAAAGGTAGCATGCTGTATTCACTGTTCTCTCCATTCTTTTACTTATGCTACTGTCCTTAGCTTGGGATATTTTTCTATATCATCTTCATTACTATGTCAAGCAATCCTTCAACACTCATTGCAAACCCCCTGAGCATTCCCAAATCCCACTAGTTGCAATTTAAGATTATGTTCCTGGGAAATTAAATAGGAACTGTATAACTGAACTGTAATTAGCTGTTCAATATCTCAGAAAGTGTCTTACTTTTGACTTAAAAATGGCATTTCATATGGGTAATCAGATAGATTTAAATTTAAATAGACTTTTCCCTCCCTTCTTTAGATTGCTATAGGATTCTTTTCTTACTGAGAAGCATAGCATTTAGTGACCTATATTCTTTTATTCCAACACTTCTCATCGATAATATTAACCTTGTATGAATCTAAGTCTTTCTAGGTTCGTAATTGTCTTTTTTTTTTTTTGGCTGCATTGGGTATTCGTTGCTGGGCACGGGTTTTCTCTGGTTGAGGCGAGCAGGGCTACTCTTCGTTGTGGTGCACAGGCTTCTCCTTGCGGTGATTTCTCTTGTTGCGAAGCACGGGCTCTAGGTGCGCAGGCTTCAGTAGTTGTGGCACGTGGGCTCAGTGGCTGTGGCACACGGGCTTCGTTGCTCCGCAGCATGTGGGATCTTCCCGGACCAGGGTTCGAACCCGTATCCCCTGCACTGGCAGGCGGATTCTTAACCACTGTGCCACCAGGGAAGGCCTTCATAATTGTCTTTTATGCCTGCGTCACACATGGCTCTTACTCAAGAGTACTGACTCTTACTGCCCCCACCATCCTTATGACCAGCACAACCTGCACACGTTGTCATCAACTTTACAACCCACTGCTTAGGTAAGCAAAGCATGAAGTCACTCAGGCATTGCAGCTGGTATTGCTTCCAACTATGTGGGTTTTCTGGGTTTTTTTTTTCTTTCTACTCTGCTTGCTGGTTCTAAATGAAATCATAACAACAGCAGTTGGCACATCACACAGATCATGTTCTCTAATTAATCAATAACCTCATCACTAATTCATGTTAGGAAAACTTGTGCTAAAGACCTCCTCTTGCAGATGGACTCTCCATGCCCAGCACGTATGCCCTCCAACAGCTCTGGGCCCACAGCCAAAAAATTCAGTGACCGAAAGGGAAGCAAAGAAGACCAGTCCTGTTAGAAAATGTTTGGATAAGGATTCTGATTGTCCTGGCTGGGGTCCTATGCCCATCCCTGGACCAGTCACTGTGTCAAGAGAGATGGAATAATATTATTGTTCACTGCTATAACAAGGACCATGTTATTAACAGAAGAAGCTGGGGAGGCAAAGGTATCCTGAATAGATAAGAACACTAATTTCTACTCCACGTTGAATTGAAACAGATTCCCTGACCTTCACCTTCAAGTGGGTTCTGTTTTGTTTTGTTTTGTTTGTTTGTTGGCCATGCAGCATGTGGAATCTTAGTTCCCCGACCAGGGATCAAACCCATGCCCCCTGCATTGGAAGTGTGGAGTCTTAACCACTGGACTGCCAGGGAAGTCCCACCAGGTGGGTTTTAATTTACCGCTTGTGTTATGTACAGGCATACCTTGCTTTACTGTGCTTCACTTTATCGTGCTTCACAGATATTGTGCTTTTTACAAGTTGAAGGTTTGTGGCAACCTTACATTAAGCAAGTCTATTGGAACCATTTTTCCAAAAACATTTACTCACTTCGTGTCTCTGTGTCACATTTTGGTAATTCTCACAATATTCCAAACTTTTTCATTATGATTGTATTTGTTATAGTGACCTATGATCTTTTATGTTACTATTGTCGTTGTTTTGGAGTGCCGTGAACCATGCCCATGTAGGATGGTGACCTTAATAAATGTGTGTGTTCTGGCTTCTCCACTGAATGGCCATTCCCCTGTCCCTCTCCCTCTCTTCGGGCCTCCCTATTCCATGAGACAGAACAATATGAAATTAGGCCAGTCAATAACCCTACAATGGCCTGTTGGTGTTCAAGTGAAAGGAAGAGTCACAAGTCTCTCACTTTAAATCAAAAGCTGGAAATGATGAAGCTTAGTGAGGAAGGGATGTCAAAGCCAAGACAGGTGGAAAGCTAGGCCTCTTGCGCCAAACAGCCAAGTTGTGAATGCAGAGATAAGGTTCTTGAAGGAAATTAAAAGCGCTACTCCAGTGAGCACATGAATGATGAGAAAGCAAAACAGCCTTATTGCAAATATGGAGAAAGTTTTGGTGGCCTGGATGGAAGGTCAAACCAGCCACAATGTTCCCTTAAACCAAAGACTAATCCAGAGCAAGGCCCTAACTCTCTTCAGTTCTATGAAGTCTGAGAGAGGTGAGGAAGTTGCAGAAGAACAGTCTGAAGCCGGCAGAGGCTGGTTCATGAAGTTTAAGGCAAGACGCCGTCTCCGTAACATAAAAGTGCAAGGCGAAGCAGCAAGCGCTGATGTAGAAGCTGCAGCAAGTTACCCAGAAGCTCTAGCTCAGATCATTAATGGAGGTGGCTCCACTAAACAGCAGATTTTCAGTGTAGATGAACCAGCCTTCTACTGGAAAAAGATGCCATCTAGAACTTTCATACCTAAAGAGGAGAAGTCAATGCCTGGCTTCAAAGCTTCAAAGGACAGGCTGACTTTCCGTTAGGGGCTAATGCAGCTGGTGACTTTAAGTTGAAGCTAGTGTTCATACACCATTTTGAAAATCCTAGGGCCTTTAAGAATTACACTAAATCTACTCTGCTTGTGCTCTATAAACGGAAGAACAAAGCCTGGATGACAGCACATGTGTTTACAACATGGTTTACTGAATATTTTAAGCCCACTGTTGCAACCTATTGCTCAGAAAAGAGAGTCCTTTCAAAATATTACTGCCCGTTGACAATGCACCTGGTCACCCAAGAGCTCAGAAGGAGAAGCATGACAACATTAAAGTTGTTTTCATGCTTGCTAACAATCTCCATTCTGCAGCCTGTAGATCAGAGTAATTTTGACTTTTAAGTCTTATTATGTAAGAAATAGATTTTATAAGGCTATAGCTACTGTAGACAGTGATTCCTCTGATGGATCTAAGCAAAGTAAATTGAAAACCTTCTGGAAAGGATTCACCATTCTAAATGCCATCAAGAACATTTGTGATTCATTGGAAGTCAAAAGACCAACATTAACAGGAATTTGGAAGAAGTTGACTTTGAGGAGTTCAAGACTTCTGTGGAGGAAGTAACTGCAGATATGGTGGAAATAGCAAGAGAACTAGAATTAGAAGTAGAGCCTGAAGATGTGACTGAATTGCTGCAGTTGCATGGGAAAACTTTAACGAATGAGAAACGGCTTCTTATTGGATGAGCGAAGAAAGTGGTTTCGTGAGATGGAAACCACTCCTGGTGGAGATCTATGAATATTATTGAAATGAAAACAAACAATTTAGAATATTACATAAAAGTAGTTGATAAAGCAGCACAGGGTTTGAGAGGATTGACTCTCTCAAAATTTTGAAAGAAGTTTTACTGGGGGTAAAATGCTATCAGACAGCATCGCGTGCTACAGAGAAATCGTTCTTGAAAGGAAGAGTCAATTGATGTGGCAAACTTCACTGCTGTCTTATTTTAAGAAACTGCCGCAGCCATCCCAACCTTCAGCTACCACCACCCTGATCAGTCAGCAGCCACCAACATTGAGGCAGAGACCCTCCGCCAGCAAAAATATTATGAGTCGCTGAAGGCTCAGATGATCGCATTTTTTTAATCAATAAAGTATTTTTAATTAAGGTATGTACATTGTTTTTTAGACATAATGCTATTGCACACTCAATAGACTACAGTATAGTGTAAACATAACTGTTATATGCACTGGGAAACCAAAATATTCACGTGACTGGCTTTATTGCAATATTTGCTTTATTGCTGTGATCTGGAACCGAACCCACAATATCTCCGAGGATGCCTGTAAATAATTGTCACATACTTGTTATATGAATAAATTTAATCTCTTTTCCACCAGAAAACCTTCAAATATGTTAACAGCTTATTTGTCCTCCCTGTTTCTTCCCTTCTCCAGCCAGTAACCCCACTGCTGGTTTCCTCCTAGGTCTGGCTGTTCCTTCTTTTTCTCCTTCTCTGGCCCTTCTTCCCTGAGCCTTTCCCTACCCCACGATGTGGTCTTTTGTGGGTTTTTACCTTGACCCTTTTCACTTCTTCGCCGTCTACATTCTCCCTGGGTCAGTTAGCCATTGCCTGCTGCTCTGTCACTAGCACACCACACCAGCACTTCCTATGCTTTCAGACCTTTCTGACTCTATGCTTTTTCTGACAGTGTTTACCTTGTCACAGTTAAATAAAATCATGCAACACCTCCACTTAGGAATTGTATACATTATTTATTTTATTTTATTTTATTGAATAACTTCGCCTTACAATGTTGTAATTTCCGCTGTACAGCAAAGTGATTCAGTTATACGTTTATATATTCTTTTTCCTATTCTTTTCCATTATGGTTTATCACAGGATATTGACTATAGTTCCCTGTGCTATACAGTAGGACCTTGTTGTTTATCCATCCTATATATACTAGTTTGAGAATTTTATAAATTACTTAATCATTTGTATAAGTTAGGATTGTATTTGCTTGCACATAAAAGATAGATGGTGGGACTTCCCTGGTGGCGCAGTGGTTAAGAATCCACCTGCCAGTGCAGAGGACGCAGGTTTGATCCCTGGTCCAGGAGGATCCCACATGCCACGGAGCGGCTGGGCCCATGTGTCACAACTACTGAGCTCGAGCGCCACAACTACTGAAGCCCAAGCGCCTAGAGCCCGTGCTCCGCAACAAGAGAAACCACCACAATAAATATAAGTTTATATATATATATATATAAAAATTTGAGTCAGGTGCTATTATTAGCCCATATGGTAGACAAGTGTAAGTGGCCAGCCCAACATTTCTCTCCCCCATTCCTAACAACACTCTGGAAAATGGGCAGAATGAGAGTATCTACTTCATAGGATACTGTTGTGAGTTTTAGATGAGTGAATACATGACTATTGCAAATAAAGCCACTATACACATTCATGTAAATCTTTGTATGGATATATGCTTTCTTTTCTCTTGGGAAAATAGCTAAGAGTGGAATGGCTGGGTCATAGGGTTGGTATATGTTTAACTTAAAAAAAAAAGCCAAATGGTTTTTCCAAAGTGGACATACCATTTTATATTCTCATCAGCAGTGTGTGAGAGTTCTAGCTCTTCTACATCATGGCCAACACTTGGAACGGTGAATTTTAAATTTTAGCCATTCTAGTGAGTGTATAATGATATCTCATTATGGTTTTAATTTATGTTTTCCTAATGGCTCAAGATATTGAACACTTTTGCAGATGTTTATTTGCCAGCTATGTATCTTATGTATGTTTTCTTTAATTGTCTATTCAAATCTTTTGCCAACTTTTGCCGACTTTTGTTGTTTTGCTTATAACTGACTTTTGAGAGTTTTTATATGTTCTGGATCCAAGACTTCTATAAGACACATGATTTTTAAATATTTTTCTTTCAATCTATGGCTACTCCTTTCACTCTCTTAACAGTACCTTTAAAGAATAGAAATATTAACTTTAAGTCCAATTTATTAGTTTTTGTGGATTGTACTTTTGATAGCATATCTAAGAAATCTTTATCTAAACCAAGGTCACAAAGATTATCTCCCATGTTTTCTTCTAAAAATTTAATACTTTCAGACCAAAGATCTATTTTGAGTAAATTTTTGTATATGACACACGATATGGACTGAAATACAGTGTGTTTGGGTTTTTTTTCATATGGATAGCCAATCGTTCCAACACCATTTAATGATACGACTATCTTTTCTTGCTAAATTGTCCTGCACATTTGTAAAAAATAAGTTGTCCATATATGTATAGGTTTATTGCTGAACTCTCTATTCTGTTCCACTAATATATTTTCCTAATTTTGTGCCAGTACTACACAATCTTGATTACTGTAGTTTTATAATAATTTTTGAAATCAGATAATATAAGTTCTCTACCTTTGTTCTACTTTTCAATGATGTTTTCACTTTTTCAGGTCCCTGCATTTCCATATGAATTTTAGAATCAGCTTGCATTTCTACCATAAAAAAGTCTGATAGGATTTTGATTAAGATTGCATTAAATCTATATATCAATTTGTGGGTAAATGACATCTTAACAATATTGAGTCTTCTGACCCATGAACTCTCTGTCCTTTAATTTCTTTAGTTTCTCTCAACAATGTTTCGTAGTTTTCAGTGTGCATGTCTTTCATATCTTTTGTCAGAATTATCTCTTTCAATTTTTTATGTTGTTGTAAATGGAAACTTTTATTTCAATTTCCAGTTGTTTGTTGCTAATATGTAGGACAATTGATTTTCGTCTATTGCTCCTGTATTCTACAAACTTGCTAAATTCACTTATTCTAAACCCACAACGGAATAGGGATATTGTATTGGATTTCCTACATGTGATCTATCATATCATCTCAAATTAAAACAGTTTTGCTTCTTCTTGCCCAATCAGGATGCCTTTTATTTCTTTTTATGGCCTGATTGCACTGCGTAGAATCTCCAGCATGATGTTAAATAGAAAGGAAAAGCATTCCGTTTTCACCAGAGTGTGATGGTATTGTAGGAATTTGTATTTGCCCTTTATCAGAATGAGGAAGTTCCCTTCTATTCCTCATTTGCTGAGAATTTTTATCAGGAATGAATGTTAGATTGTGACAAATACTTCTCCTGCATCTATTGAGACGGTCATATGACTTTTCTTTTTGAGTTTATTGTCATGGCAAATTACAGTGACTAATTTTCAAATGTTAAACCAACCTGGAATTCCTGGGATAAACCCCACTTACTTACAATGTATTATCTTTTTTATTTATTGTTGGCTTGATTCACTAAGATTTTGTTTAGAATTTTTGCAGGTACGTTTATAAAGGATATTGTTTTGTAGTTTTCTTCTATAATGTCTTTCTTTGGTTTTGATATCAAAGAAGAATTTGTATAATACTGATATTATTTGTTTCTTAAATTTGGTAGAATTCACCAGTGAAATTATTGGGGCCTGGAGTTTTCTTTGTGGGAAGGTTTTTAACTACAAATTCAGTTTCTTTAATAAATATAAGGCTAGTCAGTCCATCTGTTTCTTCTGCATAAACTTTAGTAGTTTGTGTCATTCAAGGCATTTGACCATTGTTTCTAAGTTATTGAATTTATTGGCATAAAGATGTTTATAATGTTCCTTTATTATCCTTTTAATATCTGTAGAATATGTTGTGATTTCACCTCCCACTCTTTATGCTATCATTGTCATATTTATTTTACTTATATGTGTTATAAACCCCATAATGCATTTTTATTATTATTTCATCATTTTCATTTAAAAAGCAGTCATCTTTTAAAGAGATTTAAATTTTAAAAAGTTGTATATTTACCATATAGCTATCATTTACAGTGCTCTTCATTCCCTTGTGTAGATCTATATTTCCATCTGGTATCACTTTCCTTCTGTTCATAAGATTTTCTTTAACATTTTTTGGAATGTAGTTTGGCTCATGATAAATTCTTTCATCTCTTGTATGTCTAAAAATGTCTATGATTTTTTTTAAATTTAGATGTAATTCAGATATCATAAAATTCACTCTTTAAAGGTGTATAATTCAGTAGCTTTTAGTATATTCACAAAGTTGTGCAACTATCACCACTATTTAACTCCAGAATATTTCATCAGTCCCCATAAATCCATACCTGTTAATAGTCACTCCTCATTCTTCCCTCCCCCCAGACCCTGATAACCATTAATCTACTTTCTGTCTCTATGTCCTTAATTTTTGAAAGATATTTTTATTGAGTAAAATATTCTAGGTTGACAGGTTTTTGGTTTTGTTTTTTTACATTTCTTTAAAGATATTTTCCCACTGTCATCTCATATTATTTTCGACAAGAAAACTAAAGTTTTCCTTATATGTGCCCCTCTGTGAGGTAGCTTTTTCCCTGGCTGCTTTTAAGATTTTTCTCTTTGTTATTGTTTTTGAGCAATTTGATTATGATGTGTTTTGGTGTATTTTTCTTCATAGTTCTTGTTTTGAAGGTCCATTGAGCATCTTGGATCTGTGGGTTTATGGTTTTCACGAAATTTGAAAAAATTTTGGCCATTGTTTCTTCAAACATTGTTGAGCTCCCCTTGTTCCCCTTCTACCTCATCTGGGTCTCCAATTGCATGTGTATTAGGCTTGAAGTTGCCTTATAGCTCTTTATTTTTTCTTTTTCAAATTCACTTTTTTCTCTGTATTTCATTAGAGACTTTCTAGTGTTGGGTCTTCACTAATCATTTTCTTTTTTCTTTTTTTTTTTTTTTTTTTGCGGTATGCGGGCCTCTCACTGTTGTGGCCTCTCCCGTTGCGGAGCACAGGCTCTGGACGCGCAGGCTCAGTGGCCATGGCTCACGGGCCCAGCCGTTCCGCGGCACGTGGGATCTTCCCGAACCGGGGCACGAACCCATATCCCCTGCATCGGCAGGCGGACTCTCAACCACTGCGCCACCAGGGGAGCCCTTCACGAATCATTTTCTAAGTAATGTCTAATCAGCAACAAATCACATCCAGTGTGTTTTTCATCCTGGACATTGTAGTTTTCATCTCCGTAAGTTCAGTTTGGATGGTTTTCTATCCTCATGTCTCTACTTGACTTTCTGAACATATGGAATACAGTTATAATAGCTGTTTTAATTTAGTTGACTGCTTATTCTAACAGCTGTGTCAGTTCTGGTTCATTTTTGATTGATTTTTCTCCTCATTATGGGACATATTTTCCTGCTGCTTTGCATGTCTGGCAATCTATGGGTGCCAGGCATTGTTAATTTCACCTTGTTGGGAGGTGGATTTTTTAAAAAATCAATGTTTTAAGGCAGTTGTAAGTTTACAACAAAACTGAGAGAGAGAGACTTCTCACATATTCCCCTGTCCCCATACATGCATAGCTTCTCCCATTTTCAACATCACTCACCAAAATCGTACACTTACCAAGGATGAACCTACATTGACACATCATGATAACCCAAAGTCCAAAGTTTACCTTAGGGTACACTCTTTTTAAAAAATATTTATTTATTTATTTATTTATTCTAGCTGCACCAGGTCTTAGTTGCGGCACACAGGATCTTTCGTCCGGCATGAGGACTTCTTAGTTGTAGCATGCAGACTCAATTGCGGCATGCGGGATCTAGTTCTCCGACCAGGGATCGAACCCTGGCACCCTGCATTGGGAGCAATGGAGTCTTACCCACTGGACCACCAGGGAAGTCCCAGGGTTCACTCTTGATGTTGAACGTTCTATGGGTTTGGATAAAAGTATAATGGCATTATATCAGGCATTATAATGTCAGGCAGAGTATTTTCACTGCCCAACAAATCCTCTGTGCTCTGCTTATTCAACTCCCTCCCCAACCCCTTCCCACAGGTGGACTTTTTTTTTTTTTTTTTTTTTTTTTTTTTTTTGCGGTACGCGGGCCTCTCACTGTTGTGGCCTCCCCCATTGCGGAGCACTGTCTCCGGACGCGCAGGCTCAGGGGCCATGGCTCACGAGCCCAGCCGCTCCGCGGCATGTGGGATCTTCCCGGACCGGGGCACGAACCCGTGTCCCCTGCATCGGCAGGCGGACTCTCAACCACTGCGCCACCAGGGAAGCCCCACAGGTGGACATTTTTGATCCTTACAGATATTCTTGAGATTTGTTCTGGAATGCAGTTACGTTACTTGGAAACAATCAATACTTTTGGGTTTTGCTTTCATGACTTGTCAGGTAGGACCAGACCAGTGCTCAGTCTGGAGTTAATTATTCCCCTCTTGAGGCAACACACTTCTCTGCAAGCTCCCCAGTGACCTGGCAGTCTTCCAGCCTGTGTGAATGCCAGTCACTCTTACCTCTAACCTTTATGGGTGATTCTTTACCTAGCTTTGCATAGTTTCCTCACACACATGTGCTGATCAGTACTCAAAGGGCACACTCTAAAAATCTTCAGAGCGGTCTCTCTGTGAAGCTCTCCCTCCTTGATACTCTGTCCTGCAAACTCTATCCTCTTTGGTCTTCAGTGCTTTGAGCCTGATCTCCTCAATGCAGGGAGATCACTGGTCTCTGCCTGGGCTCCTCCTCCCTGTGGCATTGCCTTGAAACTCTCTGTACACAGCAAATTGAGACAAAGAGTAGTCCATACACATACAAATGTATTACTAAATGTTTAAGCATATATGGGTGGTTCAGAGGTATGGACTTAGCCTAGGATGGAGGTTGAGGAAGGGGATTGTCAGCATGGGCTTAGGCAGCTGCTTGTGGCTTAATGGATGACACTGGGCTTCAGCTAGTCTCAGTAGAGGAATATGCTCAGTAGAGCATATTCCAGGACAGGGAGCAGCTTCCGAAGAGATTTTTCTCCTAAAGTGAGTGCTATCAGTAGCCAACATGCCAGAGGCAGGAGAATTAGCAAGACATGGATCTGAGGTTGCTTCCTGGAGAGGGAAAGAGCTGCAGATTTAAGAATGTTCTGAACTGGACAGATAGAGAACAGAGGAAAGGTATTTCAAGGAATGTTTGAAGAAATTCTGAAGTGTAAGGAAAAGTAAAGGTGAGTGGAAAGAGGAGGTCAGCGATGGGAGACATTCCACGGAAGGCTCTGTGGAATATGGATGTTGCATTTGGTATGGCCTATGAAAGAGAAGGAAAAGCCAATGCTGACTCTGATATTCAGAATTTTGTTCGCCCCTGGGGAAGCCTTTGGGGATAGCTCTCCATGGCTCTCTAGTTTAGGACACTGCTGACCACCTGTGGTAGCTAAGCAAAGAGCAGGCATAGTAGGGACGGGACACACTCAGTTCACAAAGGGCTGACTTGCAAACCTATACCTTAAAATGACTGTAAACACTAGCCATATATCCCCATTTGAGAATATCCCCCCGCAAAAGACATCTCAGAGTCGCATGCATATGTGACCAATGCTAACAATCCCCAGGTTATTAAATTTGGGTGAAAAAATTCCCCATCGTCTTTGTCTTTGACTTCATCAGTGCCAATTGTCTACGTGGAGCACCTCTAGATCCTTCTCTCTTCTGTTTGCTTGCAGTAGAATAGCATATAACATCCAGCTGAAAGTTTGGGGAAGAAAATAAAGATGTTTCATACTGAGATGGATTCTTCTCAGAGCTAGGGACGAGTTGGGTTTTCCATATACACTTGGAAGCTCCCTTTTTCTTCAACAACAGCAATAGCTGGAATTCATAGTACGCTTGCTGTGTAGCAGACAGTCCCCTACATGTTTTTCATAGATTATTAATTTACATTCATACAAACCTTGTGAAATTGACACAAATGTTCCCTATGTTACAGATGATGACCTGAGGCACAGAGAGATTAAATAATCTGTGCTTCCCCAGAAGCAAAGCCCAAGACAAAAACTTTTGGGTGAGTAGTTTAATTGGGAAAATGATCCTGGGGGCAGGAGTGAGGGAGGAACGGAGTGAAATGGGAAGGAAAGGAAACCAACACAAGGATGTGTATTGAGTTGACCAGCATTACAGAGACTGGTTGCTTGATTCCATGGGATCTTCTGAGAATTTTCCAGCCAAGGAAGACAGAAGACAACTTTGCACATCAGCTACCTCCAGCCCCATTCCATTAGTCAGCATTTGCCCCCATAGTACATAAAGTGCTGTACTTCCAAGCTGCACATGAGTGAGAGCTGAGAGGAGTCCTGTAGCCATACCACAAGGCGTGTCAGAAAAGCCCCGGGACTGAAATCAAGAGGCATGTAGCTTAGGTGCTATCAGGCTACACCATCTAGACTTGCATAGAACTGGTCATTTCATCAATGGCCAGAATAAGAGGTGAGGCTGAGAGCTTCTGAAACGCACAAGAGGTATTTTGCTCAAGGTTCCACCACTAGTGTTTGGTGGAACATGGCAGAGCTGAGACATGAATGCAAGGCCCTCTGAGAGCTCTTGCCAGGAACATGGCATCCTTGGTATGTTTCACTCTTGCTGTTGCTGGGGAGACTGAGGGCGGGAGAGGATAGGGGAAGAGGTGGGCAGTGGTGTGGCTTTAATTATTTTGTAATGTAGTACATCTTATAGTCCCTGCTAGGCATTGCACCTTGAGTTGTCATAGTAGCAAAATTTGCAAGACTCACACAAATCTACTGCAGGACCCAGAGTCCCCTGGGAGAGGGTCAGACACCCGCACCTGCAAAACCACCTGGAGTGGGAGGCCGGACAGCAAGCGACGAGGTAGTGTGGGTACTTTTACTGTGACAGATGACTTTTTCCCACACACCCTTCATGGTTAGGCTGCTCCCCATTTGGTCCTTTTAATACACAGGAGTTTTCTAAGTAAGCCCAGGGTCCCATGCTGTCTTCCACTTCAACTGTTCATGAACCATTACATGATTTCCTGTAAAATATTCTTCTGGCTTCCCGTTGATCATTATCTTCTGTTATCTATTTTGTTTTAAATAGTTGTAACTTTTTACAGCAGCATTGGCTTTGAACTCGGATAGATGTCGGTTTGAATCCCAGCTCCACGGCTTACTAGCTTTGTGACTCTGGCAAGTTACTTCCCTGATCATCAAGTAAAAGCACATCTTGTTTTAAAACCTGAAAAGAGCCCCAGGCTTTGCTGGCTGTCAAAGTTCTTATCAAAGCACAGATTATACTCGGTTCATAGGATTTGGCTCTGCTAAACACAAGGAAGTTTCTGGAGCAAATAATGCAGAATCGTTACTCTCTTACATTTATTCAACAAGGGTCTGAACCAGGCATCATTCTAGGTATTGGAGATAGAGCAGTGAACAAGTCAGGCAACAGCCTTACCCTTAAGGAGTTTACATTCTAGTTGTGGGATGTCAGACAACACACGAGTAAATGATTAATTAAAGTAAGCTCTATGGAAAAAAGAAAACAGGACACTATATTAGAAAGTGACTTTGGGAAGAGACAGGGCAGGAAGAAAGTTACTTTAGCCAGGCTAGTTAGGAAAGGCTTCTCTGAGGAGGTGACACTTGAGCTAAGCCATGAAGAATGAGTCTGAGCCAGCCATATGTAGTCACTTATTGCTGCATAAGAAATTACCTCAAAACTTAGCAACAACAAACATTTATTACTTCATGGTTTCTGTGGGTCAGTGATCCAGGCATGGCTTGGCTGGATGTCTCTGGCTCAGGGTCTCCCACAGGTTAAAATCCAGGTATTAGCTGGGCCTGCAGTCAACTCAAGGTTCTTCTGGGGGAGGATCAGATTACAACCTGACCCACGTGGTTGTTGGAAGGTCTCCTTGCTGTCTGTTGGCCTGAGACATCAGTTCCTCACCATGAGGGCCTTTCCACAGTGTACCACACAGTAGGCAGCTGACCTCCCTCAACGTGAGCCAGAGAATGAGAGACAGCGAGTGTACCCCAAATGAGGACCACCTTCCTTTTGTAAGCCATCACCTGTACCCCATTTTATTTGCTAAAAGCATGTCACTAAATCCAAACCATGTTCTAGAGGAGGGGATAACACAAAGGTGTGAATATCAAGAGGCAGGGATGATTGGGGCCATCTTAGAGGTTTCCTGCCATACCATGCAAAGAGCTGGGAAAGTGTTCAAGGAGAAGAAAGAAAATGCAAAGGTCCTGAGTGCGAGAAACCCTAATTATGTTTCAGGAAGCAAGAGGAAGCTGAGGGAGGTAGAATGTACTGAATAGAGTTAAAAAGCGACGGTAGGAGATGAGATAGTCAGAAGGCAGACCATGCAGGGTCCAAAAAGAAGTTTTGATTTTATTCTAAGTACAGTGGGGATCCAATGAAGGGTTTTTAAGCAAGGGAGTCAAGGATGTAATCCAAGCACTTGACGTTTTCCAGAGCTCTATGATGGATGGAGTCCCACCGGGACTTGATAGAGCAAGTGTGGTGGGTGAAAGAAAATAACTTCTGGGCTCAAAAAATCTTAATGGCGCCCAAATGCTTATTCATCTAAGTATAAAGACCTCAGAGTCCTATAAAATATTCCCCTTATCTCCCACCACTCCCCTAACCTGCAGTCAAAGTGAAGTTCCCCAAGCATGTACTATATTTTCTTGTCTCTGAGCTTATGCTGTTTCCTCTGCTTGAAGGACCATCCCACCATCTCCACCTGTCAAACTTGAACACTTCTTTCAAGACCCTTCTTAAGTCCCACCTCCTATGTGAAGCCGTTCTCAATTCTCCCCTTCCTTGAACCCTTCTTTTTCTTTGTTTAATCTACTTTTTGATTTTACCTTGTCTTTCCTAGTATCAGTAGTTCATATCTAGATTGTAAGTTCCTTGAGATCAGGCACTCTACTTTCCTTATTTTTGGAACTTTATTTTTGGACTTCAGCATATATAATCCCTGTTCAACAAATATTTGTCAACTTGAATTAAACTGGAACTATCAATAGATGATTACAGCAACTTTGGTTGGCTGTGAGGGTTTCCTGAGAAATAATAGTTTCCCTTTGGTTGACACTAAGCTATAATTTTCCTACCACAATTCACAAGCTATAAACATTATGTTCTTTGACCATAATGGAATTAAATTAGATATTAATAACAGAATATTCTCAGAAAAGTCTCCAAATATTTGGAAACTAAAAAAACACACTTCTAAATAATACATGGGTGAAAAAATAAATTAAAAGGGTAATTAAAACTTATTTTGAACTGATAAAAATAAAACAAATCAGAATTTGTAGGATACTCCTAAGGCAATTTTGAGGGAGAAATTTGTAACATCAGACACCTATATTAGAAGAATTCAAATCAATGATCTTAACACTCTAGAAAAGTAAAAGCAAATTAAACCCAAAATAAGCAAAGGAAGCAAATAAGAAAGATCAAAGTATAAATCAATAAAATAGAAACAGGAAAACAATAGAGAAATCAATGAAAGCAAAAGATGCCTCTCTGAGAAAATCAATAAGTTGACAAAATTCTTGCCAGGCTTATTCAGGAAAAAAGAATATATAAATGAAAAATATTAAGAATGAGAGAGGTGTTATCACTTCAGATTCTACATATATATTCTTTATATATTTATTTATTTCATTTATTTATTTGTTTATTTATCGGCTGCGTTGTGTCTTCTTTGCTGCACGCAGGCTTTCTCTAGTTGTGGCGAAAGAGTGCATTTTTTAAAATTAATTAATTATTTATTTTTAGCTGTGTTGGGTGTTCGTTGCTGTGCGCGGGCTTTTCTCTAGTTGCCGCGACAGGAGGCTACTCTTTGTTGCCATGCGCGGGCTTCTCATTATGATGGCTTCTCTTGTTGTGGAGCACAGGCTCTAGGCGCGCAGGCTTCAGTAGTGTGGCTTGCGGGCTCTAGAGCGCAGGCTCAGTAGTTGTGGCACATGAGCTTAGTTGCTCCACGGCATGTGGGATCTTCCTGGACCAGGGCTCAAACCCGTGTCCCCTGCACTGGCAGGTGGATTCTTAACCACTGCACCACCAGGGAAGCCTCAGATTCTACATATATTTAAAAGACAATTAGGAATTATTATGAACAACTTTATGCTAATAAATATGACAACTTAGATGAAATAGACAATTTCCTTTAAAAACACAAATTACCAAAGCTCACTCAAGAAGAAATAAATAATCTAAAGAGCAATATATCTATTTAGGAAAGTGGCATAATTCAAAACTCTCCTCCAAAGAAACTCTAGGCTGAGATGACTTCATGGGTGAATTCTATTAGACATTTAAAGAAGAAATAATACCAATTCTATACAAACACTTCCAAAAATATCAGAGAAGAGAACAGCTCTCAGCCCATTCTAAGAGGTCAGGATTATCTTTAAAATGAAACAAGACAAAGGCATTACACTATAGACCAAAATCCCTCATGAACAAAAATTCTATACAAAACGTTAGCAAATTGAATTCAATAATACATTAAAAGTATAAAACATCATATTGATATGATCAAATGAGGTATATCCTGGAACCAAGACTTAGAAGGTCCATTTAACATTTAAAAATCAATCAATATATCAGTACTGCAACAGGACTTCCCTGGTGATCCAGTGGCTAAGACTCCAGGCTCCCAATGCAGGGGGCACAGGTTCCATCCCCGGTGGGGGAAGATCCTGCATGCTGCATGGCTCAGCTAAAAAAAAAAAAAAGTCAAGGGGCTTCCCTGGTGGCACAGTGGTAGAGAGTCCGCCTGCCGATGCAGGGGACACAGGTTCGTGCCCCGGTCCGGAAAGGTCCCACGTGCTGCGGAGTGGCTGGGCCCGTGAGCCATGACTGCTGAGCCTGCGCGTCCGGAGCCTGTGCTCCGCAACGGGAGAGGCCACAACAGTGAGAGGCCTGCATACCACAAAAAAAAAAAAAAAAAAGTCAAAAAATATATATACTTCAACATACAAACTAAATATAAAAATCATAAGCTTATCTAAACAAAACCCAACATTCATTTCTTTTTTTTTTTTTTTTTTTTTTTTGCGGTATGCGGGCCTCTCCCATTGCGGAGCACAGGCTCCGGACGCGCAGGCTCAGCGGCCATGGCTCACGGGCCCAGCCGCTCTGCGGCATATGGGATCCTCCCGGACCGGGGCGCGAACCCGCGTCCCCTGCATCAGCAGGCGGACTCCCAACGACTGCACCACCAGGGAAGCCCTCATTTCTGATAAATACTCTCAGTAAGCTAAAATTAGAAGGGAACTTCCTCAGTTTCATAAAGGTCATCTAAAGAAGCCTACAGCTACCATTATACTTAATGATGAAAACCTAAATACTTCCCTCTTAAGGTCAGGAACCAGGTAAGAATGTCTGCTGTTATCACTTTAATTCAAAACTTGGATTAGTTCTAGCCAGTGCAATCAGACAAGAAAGAGAAATAAAAGGTACGCAAATTGAAAAGGAGGAATTCAAACTGTTTTTTTTTTTCAGATGACATAATCACCTATGTACAAAATATGGTGGAATCTTTTTTTAAAGCTATTAGAACTAATAATTGAGACCAGTAAGGTTGCAGGATACAAGTTCAATTATACAAAAATCAATTGTAGTTCTCTGTAGTAGCAACAAATAATCAGAAATTTGAATATAAAAACATTACTATATACAATAACATAAAAGAGCAATACTTAGTGATAAACTTAACAAAAGAAGTAAAAGATCTGTACACTAAAACTACAAAATATTGCTGAAAGAAATTAAAGAAGACCTAAATAAATGGAAATATATACCTTGTTCATGGATCTGAAGACTCAGTATCATAAAGATGTCAACTGCCCTTGAATTAATCTATAAACTCAATGCAATTAAAATCAAACTCCCAGCAGGATTTTTTGTAGAAATTGACAGGCTGATGCTAAAACTTTTATGGAACTGCAAAGAATCTAGAATAGCCAAGCCACTCTGAAAAAGACATACAAATTTCAAGGTATAACACTGCCTGATTTCAGTAATTATTATAAAGCTACACTAATGAAGACAGTGTGGTATTAGCATAAAGATAGAAAAATAAATCAATGGAACAAAATAGTAAGTCCAGAAGTAAACTCATACATCTATCTGGACAACTGGTTTTTGACAAAGGCACAATGCAGTGGAGAATAAATAGTCTTTTCAACAAATTCTGCTTGAACAATTGTATACACATATAAAAAAAAAGAACTTAGATCCATAACTCACACCATATGCAAAATTTAACTCAAAATAGGTCATAGACCTAAATGTAAAAGCATAGATCTGGGCTTCCCTGGTGGTGCAGTGGTTGAGAGTCCGCCTGCCGATGCAGGGGACACGTGTTCGTGCCCCAGTCCGGGAAGATCCCACACGCCATGGAGTGGCTAGGCCCGTGAGCCATGGCTGCTGAGCCTGCGTGTCCGGAGCCTGTGCTCCACAACGGGAAAGGCCACAACAGTGAGAGGCCCACGTACCGCAAAAAAAAAAAAGCATAGATCTATAAAACTATTAGAAGAAAACAGGAGTAAATCTTTTTGACCTTGGGTTAGACAAGGGTTTCTCAGATAAAACATCAAAAACACAATTCATAAAAGAACAAGTTGATTAATTGGGCTTAGTTAAAATTTAAAATTTCTACTCTTTAAAAGACACTCTTAAGAAAATGAAAAGACAAGACACACACTGAAAAATCTTTGCAAAATATATATCTGATTGCAGAATATATACTCTCAAAATACAAAAATAAGATAACAAACAAACCAATAAAAACTGACTAAAAGATTTGAACAGACAAGTTAAGGTACAGAGATGGCAAATAAACATAAGAAAAGATGCTCAACATCATTGTCATTAGGAAACGTGAATTAAAACCACAATGATGGGGGGAAAGTGGTAGGGGGCAGGTGGTGGTGGTGGGATGGATTGGGAGATTGGGATTGACATATATACACTCATATGTATAAAATAGATAACTATTAAGAACCTGCTGTACAAAAAATAAATAAAATAAAATTTTAAAATTCAAAAAAAAAATCCCACAATGAGATAACACTACTTAGCTATTAGAATAAATAAAATTAAAAAGACTTGTCATACCAAGTGTTGATGAAGATGTGGAGAAACTAAAACTCTTGTGAACTTATGGTGACAATGTCAATATTACAACCAAGCAATTTGGCAGTTTCTTAAGATGTTGAACATACAATGACCATATGATCCACCCAATTCACTCCTAAGTATTTACTCAAGAGAAAAATTAATTTGTGACCATATAAAGACTTGTACACAAATGTTTACAGAATCTTTATTTGTAATAGCCCCAAACTGGAAACACCTCAACGGTCCATCAGCAGGTAAATGGATAAACAGACCATGGCATATCCATAGAATGGATTACTACTCAGCAATAAAAAGGAATGAACCACTGCTACATATAATGACATGGATGAATCTTAAAATTATCATGCAGAGTGAAAGAAGCCAGCCAAAAAAGAGTACATACTATATGATTAAAGTGTGGAAAATTCAAAACTAATCTATAGTGACAGAAAGGAGATTGATGACTGCTTGGAGATAGGGGACAAGGAGGTGTGGGAGGGAGCAATTAGAAAAGCACAAGTGAAAACTTTTAGAGGTGACAGATATCTTCACTATCTTGATTGTAGTGATGATTACACATGTAAAAATGGTACACTTTAAACATATGTAGTTTATTATAAACTTTATATATAAACTTTAGTAAACTTTATTTACATATAAACTTAATCTCTATAATTGACATACAGTAAACTATATATAAAACTTTTTTTAACTTGGGCCCAGAAGTGAAAATGTCACTTCCTGTCATATTTCATTGGCCAGTGAAAGTCATATGACCTCACCTAACTCCAAGGGGTCAGAAAAGAACATTCTTACCACATGCCTGAAAGGAGAGAGAATATTTGTGTATAATTCTAAAAAGTACCATACTCAGCAGTAAGCATGCTGATTGTTTATAAATGGAACACTTGTCCCAGTTGTTATATAATAGAATTCACATTCATTATAATTCATTCACATTCAACCACCAAACAACAGTGGACTTAGCAGCTCTTACTAGAAGACCTGCAAAGATACAGCTATTCTGCTTACAATGGTGAAGAACATACAAAGTCAAATTAGCCATGTAACCCAGAATTCTTCCTACTAATTTTGAAATTAGTGCTTCCTAGAATCTAGGAAAATGTGAACAACCACTTGGTCTAGCTTCTGTCTCCTAGCCAATTAAGTTTAAGGTGGATCATAGAAGAGAGATGGTGGGTCAGAGATTCCATAATGACAAATTCCTTCTCCTGCATTTATTCTCTTCATCGTCAGGAAATTGTTCATATCCAACTAAAAGAAAGTTTTTTAAATTTAAACTAATTTCCTTTTGTTTTCTTCTTTTCAGTCAAAAATATTAAAACAAAAGCTCTATGTCATAGAAAAAGGTTAGCACCTTAATATACAAAAACATTTGCATATCAGTATTTAACTTTTTTTTAGCAACATGGCAGATTGTATTAATACAGCCCCCATCTCACACCTAACAGGCTTTCTTTCTGAAAAACACATAGAAATACTGTCTGCTATATTATTTTCTGTACGTTTTAAATGCATTTTAAAGTATTTCTGATTATTTAAAAGAAAAACAGGGAATTCCCTGGCAGTACAGTGGTTAGGACTCCACGCTTTCACTGCCGAAGGCGCATATTTAATCCCTGGTCAGGGAAGTAAGATCCTGCATGCAGCGTGGCACGGCCAAAAAAATACACATACACACACACAAATATATATATGAGCAATAAACTTACAAGATGAGAAAGAAGTAATTTATTATTCCAAGAAGCAATTTAAATCAAAACAGCAATGAGATGCCATTTCAGATGTAAAATTGGCAAATATTTTTAAAAATGAAAATGCCCAATATGTTCAAACCTGTATTTACAGTAGGATAATCAACTGGTACAAACTTGTTCGTTGTGTGAGAATAGTGGGATTGTGCATAGTTTAGATTTTCTTCTTTTTGATAATACCTGTTTTCTATAATAAATATGTACTACTTTTATAACAAAATACTCACTTTTTTTTTTTTTTTTGCGGTACGCGGGCCTCTCAATGTTGTGGCCTCTCCCGTTGTGGAGCACAGGCTCTGGACGCGCAGGCTCAGCGGCCATGGCTCACGGGCCCAGCCGCTCCGCGGCATGTGGGATCTTCCCGGACCGGGGCACGATCCCGCGTCCCCTGCATCGGCAGGCGGACCCTCAACCACTGCGCCACCAGGGAAGCCCCCAAAATACTCACTTTTAATTGAAAGCAATATTGCTATTTTAAAGTTCTCTCTTATCCTTCTCTTCTCCATGCTCTCCAGCTCCAACTTCTTTCATCTTTCCTATTTTCATTCTGAAATCAGATTTACCAAGGTTTTCAGGATGTTCTTCATTTTCTCTATGTCCTTAATTCAGTTGCACTTAGTTTTTGAGTTATCCCATCAAAACAGGTTTGAGTTTTTGAAAAAGGCTTTTCTGCTTTCTTCTTTAAATAATCAACTTATATTTGCATTGCATTTCACCTAAAGCATTCATTAGCCAGATTGACATTTTAAAAATGTTCCTATTATCCATGTTCTTTGTCCAAAAAATAGATTTATTACATACCTTCTACGTACTCTGGTACCATCCCTGTGTGTCATAGCAGAGATGTATGGGTATCATGTACATGGGTAAATACATATCTGTATGTACGTCCATTTGTACATAACATATTCCAGTCACTGGGCTTAGTGCCTTATCAGCTTTACTTCATTAAACCCTCATAACAATCTCATGAGATCATTGTTTTATTTCTGTTTTAGGAATAAGGCTTAGAGAGGGGCTGTAATATGCCAGAGAATAGCTGATAAGGGTAGGAGCTAAGCCTTGCAGACGGTGTCCAGGAAGGTTTACGTACAGAAATAAAACCATCTATAGCAGACTATGCATGCCACAAATGTGATAAAAAATAAAGAATTTTCTGGACCTTCACTGATTTCAATAATTCTATCGCACACAGCTGGCTTCATGGGTGTGTCAACAAAGTAGATGCTCAAGACCCCAGGTTCAGAGGGATCCTGCGGCTGCTTGGAGTTTGATGCTCTGCAGTTGCCATCTTGAAATTCTAAATAATCTTTTCTTTGGCTTTGTGTTTTATAAGTGAGGTCTGATGAACACTGGAGCATGTGCCGAGGCGTTGGAGCCTTCAGCTACGTGCAGTCTGCCTGCGGTCAGCTCCCCGCCTCCTGGCAGCTGGCCCTCCATTGCCTGGTGCCCAGGGCCCCTGCCCAGTCTCTCCGTCTCCACGACTGCCCTTCCCACTGGGGGGCATTTCCATGTTCTGCTGCCTCCCTCAGTGGGGCCCTGGGCTCAGGTCTGCAGAGGGTTGGGGGACAAGTCGCTGAGATCATGCCTCTTGCCCACCCCTAATCCAGGTATGAGCATGTCCTGGTGCTGAGTTGCAGTCCTTTCAGGACCCACCATCTGCTGCTGGTGGCGGCGGGGAAGGGGGGGGTGGAGTCTGCCAATGGAGGGGGGTGTCCAGAGGAGGTCCAAATGCCTGTGAGGACCTGCACTTACCCTGTGAATGTCCCCTGCCCAAGGGAGAGTTACATTAAATTGCAAATTAAAAACCACTGTAATAGGTCAAGAGAGAGAGGGGGAAAGAAAGGAAAAGCTTTATATAGTACCCCTCATGGCACTTTTTTCCTACTTTTTGAACAAAGGGCTTGCATTTTCATTTTGTCCTGGGTGGGAAAACTCTGCAGCAATGCCAGCTGTCCCATGGTCTGACCACGTGTCATTGTAGCTTCAGGTGATCAGAGAAGGGAACAGTTTACTCCAGGAGGAAAGGTGACTTATTATTTGCTTATTCCACACTTATTTACCTTTGTCGTCAAAGTGTTTGTACAGAGTCCTCCTGCTTGCTGTTCCTGGTGTTGGAAGATGAGGGCACCAGTGACTGCTGGCCGCTGGCTGGCCCGGGGAGAAGGGCTGTGTATTAAATGGACAGCAGCATGCAAAGCAGAGCTGCCCTGCCAGGGTGCATTCCTCTCAGCTTTGTTGAAAGTCATGTTCTGTAGGTATGTCTCTGGTGAAAAGAGCTTCCTCCTTTTTTTTTTTTTTTTTTTTTTTTTTTTTTGCGGTACGTGGGCCTGTCACTGCTGTGGCCTCTCCCGTTGCGGAGCACAGGCTCCGGACGCGCAGGCTCAGCGGCCATGGCTCACGGGCCCAGCCGCTCCGCGGCATGTGGGATTTTCCCAGACCAGGGCACGAACCCGTGTCCCCTGCATCGGCAGACGGACTCTCAACCACTGCGCCACCAGGGAAGCCCGAGGTTCCTCCTTTTGAAGATTCCGGCTTGAGTGCCAAACAAGTCTCTGCATATCGCTTCAGGACGTTGCTTATTCCTGCAGATAAGGGCCTAGTGCACTGGAAAACGCAACGCGGTACGAACGCTATGGTCATAGTCAGTCAACAGGGTCCTCTCCACAGAGAAAGGACTGGACGGGCAGTTCTCACAATCACAGCAGGGACTGTTCCTGGAGAAGGCACTCAGGCAAGTCTGATTTTCTCACAGGAAAAAAATTAAAATGTAATTAGGTAGCTCCATGCCTAGGGCTTGATCTTAACTCTTCTCTCTCTCTCATTTTTTTAAAATTAATTAATTAATTTATTTTTGGCTGCGTTGGGTCTTTGTTGCTGCACACGGACTTTCTCTAGTTGTGGCGAGCGGAGGCTACTCTTCGTTGTGGCGCACAGGCTTCTCATTGCAGTGGCTTCTCTTGTTGCGGAGCATGGGCTCTAGGCACGTGGGCTTCAGTAGTTGTGGCACATGGGCTCAGTAGTTGTGGCTCGCGGGCTCTAGAGCACAGGCTCAGTAGCTGTGGCGCACAGGCTTATTTGCTTCACGGCATGTGGGATCTTCCGGACCAGGGCTCGAACCTGTCTCTCCTGCATTGGAGATGGATTCTTAACCACTGCGCCACCAGGGAGGTCCCAACTGTTCTCTTTTAATGATCATAAATGCCATATTCAGATCAGCTATAAATACATCATTGTACACTGTCCAATAGTAAGCTTTCAAAATGCAAACCTATTAGTCTGGTAATAAGGAAATAGATCCTATAAATTTTAAGTTAAATTTGTTTAATTGTTTAGAAGATTCCTTAGGTAGGGGGCTTGTGCAGGGATGGGAAGTATGGGAGGAGAGGGTCCAGAAAGGGCAGAGGATCTATGGGAAGAGAGGGGAGAAGCCAGGGGGACAGTAGGTTTCAGGGGGTGGATGTATGCACTGCCTGGCATCACCTCACAACAGTGTGTATCTGGCAAAGTGATCCCAGGAGAAATTGCTGGAGGGTGAGCTGCTCTACCCATATCATCCTTTTTATTATTAGTTACTCATGAAGTGAACATTTATGTCCCTGAAATAAGAAATCTCAAATACATTTACGCACAGGAGATAGACTTAAAATTGCCCCCTTACCTGCCTCAAATCTGTGCTTAGCTGGGTATATCAACCAGACATACGATGATAAACACCCAGTCTATCTACTCAATCTACCCATAGCACTTAGATTTCTAGCCTTTTTTTTTAACCATTTCTAGCCATTTTTACCATTTTTTTTTTACCAAAATGTGTTCTCGATAATGGAGTTAGAGAACAAAGTGAGGAAAATGGGGTTATTTCCTTTGTCTTTATCTCTCCTTGCCCCCCACCAGCAGGCAAAGTAGCAAATGTTGGGATTCGTTTTCCCATGCTCCCTGTCTACCATTCTGAGGTCCCTGCCAGCCCCACTTTTGTTCCTCTGGCTTGTGGAATTGATTGTGTCTTGGAGGCAGAGAGCTCTATGGGCAAAAAAGAGAGGCAGAAGAGAAGAACAAATCCCAGGGGCCCCAAGGTAAAGGTCTCAGGCTGTTCTCTGGGCCCACCCCTCTCCCTGGCCACCCAATCTAGAGAGGGCTCAAGGCTGTTTATGAGGGCCAGGTCTAGAAGGGGTGCACATCACTTCCTCTTGACTCCCACTGGCCAGAATTCAGTCACTTACCCAATCTACCTGCAAGAAAGACTGCAAGCTGGTCTGCCTAGACTCCTGGAAAGAGGCAGTGGTGCGGTGGATCTGTGGTACCACCTCTGCCATGTTAAACAGCTGGTGCCAGAGAACCTAGGAAAAGTCCAGAAATTGGAAACACAGCACTTTGGAAGCCCAGGGTGTTGGGCGGGGCTGAAAACTAGAGGATTTGCTAAAAGTTTCATAAGATATAGTTGAACCTGGTGCAACCAGGCACTTTCCCCGCTCCCAGCCCAGAGGAAGATGTGACATTTACCTTCTGAAGTGAACAAAGAGGCTCTGGACTTGAAAACATGGACATAGCTCTGTGAGGGAGGTGAGGAACGTCATGGGAAACTGTAGTATGAAGTTCAAGCCTAATGGCTGAGACTTGATATTCCCCAGCCTCCTCCCACCCAGTCCCTTGATGCTGACAGTGAAACCTGTACTTTCCAGGCAGGATTCCTCTCTGACAAAAACAAACAGCCCAAGAAAAAAGACTTACACATCCTTCTAGTGAAATGGCCGGGCCCCGATCTTGATTCACCCTAAGTGAGCCCCAGTCACTCTCAGAGAACTTCCAATGAGCTTTTTAGTACCTCACATTTATGAACTTACGAACAAGGAGAGAGTCAAGAATTACCAAGTAGTTAAGGTGAGCTTCTAACGTGAAAGATGAAGTCCAAAACAAACAAATAGAAAATGAACCCTGACCCAAAGAGCAAAAGAAACCTTAGGGGGGAAGCCACTATCTTCAGAGAGATACGAGAATGTATTGCATACACAAAACAAAAAGCACAGGGTGCTACAGAAAAGGCACATCCCTGTGACAAGAAAGAGCCTTTGAAAATTAAAAAAATGATATACAAAGTTAAGAATTCACTAGAAGGGGTGAAAGATAAATTTGAAGAAATCTCTGGAAAAGTAGAACAAAAAGCAAAGAGAGGAAAATTGGAGAAAGAAGAGAAAAAATTATAGGATTGATTTAGGAGTTTCAATATCTCACTAGTAGGAGATCCACAAAAGTGAGAAAATGGACAGAGAAATTATTGAAAAGTTTCCCAGCTGAAGGTCACGAGTTGCCATATTGAAACTGAGCACTGAACACAATGAAGGAAAGGAGACCTGCACTAAAACACATCATCATAAAAGTTCAGAACACCAAGGATGAAAAGAAGAGTCAAATTACAGAGAGAACGGTCCAGTCACAACAGAAGCCATAAGACAGTGGTTCAATGCCTTCAAAATTCTGAGGGGAAATGATTTCCAATTTAGAAGTCTCTACTTGGCCAGACTATCATTCAAATAGGAAGAGTAACTGCAACTAACTCCTAAGTGGTTTAAGAAAAAATATACACATATTCAAAATAAAGACATGATGAAGCAAGTACAGCAAAAATGTTAACAACTGGTGAATTGGTGAAGGGTATTAAGGAGGTTTTGGTAATAGACTTCCAAGTCTTTTAAGTTTGGCGGAAAAAAAAAGAATAAGAGTAGAATAAAGGAATTTTTAGGTGTGTAAGGTCTCCAAAGTTCACTTTCTTACTAAATCACTGTAGTTGTGTTCCATGCAAACAAGGGAGTGAAATAACAAAGTGTAACCAGGATCAAAAAAACAGAATCGGGCTTCCCTGGTGGCGCAGTGGTTGAGAGTCCGCCTGCCGATGCAGGGGACGCGGGTTCGTGCCCTGGTCCGGGAAGATCCCACATGCCGCGGAGCGGCTGGGCTCGTGAGCCATGGCCGCTGAGCCTGCGCGTCCGGAGCTTGTGCTCCGCAACGGGAGAGGCCACAACAGCGAGAGGCCCGCGTACCGCAAAAAAAAAAAAAAAAAAAAACAGGATCCAACATGGAAGAGAAGTGAAGGGTAGTCCTGGAATGACTACATAGCTATTACAATAGCTATGTAATTGGTCTGCAGGGTAACAAGTCTAGCCTAGAGCAGGAGGACCAAGGACAGGTTTATTTCCAAAAAAACATGGAATTGATAGATTAGCCATCTGAGTAATTTGATAGTTCAGACAGAGAGTTTGGGAATGAATAAGTGGACAGCGCCCTAGAAAATAGAACAAACCAAAATTTGAGTTAATTATTAACTCCAGGAAAAATGAACAATTGCACAAGAAAGGAAATATAAATGATGTGGTTCAGTCATGAACAAGATTTATATGGACACATTAATATAAAAGTGAATATGTAATATAATCGCATTGGGAACGAGGGGCGAGAAATGGTGTGTGAATGAAGGGTGTCAAAGAGATCATTCCTCATCTTCCATGGTAAGAAATCAATAGATAATGTATAAAATGGAAAAATCAAGAAGAGCAGTAAAAACCTATTATTAAGAAATACAGAAGTAAACATGAGAAAAATACTTAATAGAATTGAAGGCAGTTGCCTCTGAGGAATGGGAATCAGAGTGGGTAGGGACAAGCAGAGGATCTGTTTTTTATAAGTAGGGTTTGTCTGGGACAGTCCCAATTTATCCTAGATAGTCTGGCATAATTTTGTTACCGTTGCCCCTTCCACTCTCAAAATTGTCCCAATTTTGAAGCCTTGGAGTGTTACTTGATATGGGTAAATACTTTAATAAAAATAAGAAGGGAGGGCTCTTTGGACCCTAAGTTAAATAACCTTGTTTCATCCAGCTCAACCAAAGGCATTGACTTTCTTTTCCTCTAAAATTAATTCTTTATTTTAAATTAAATACAAGCAGTATGTTTGTTTCAAAGCACTTTTTACATTCACTACCTCATTTAATCTTTACAACAGCTTCATGAGGTAAGCAGCCTTTCCCATTTTATAGGTGATAAAAATGAGGTTCACAGCGGTCTTGTGACTTCTTAACAAGGTGACACAGCTAGTAGATACTAGTCTACACTGGACCAGCCCCTCCAATTATGGGTCCCATGCTCTTGCCACAATATCAAATGATAAGGCATTTAAATCATCCCACAAATGAACAGAATCTGAGATTCTGAACCCAGATTAGCAGCCTAGCTGTTAGAAAAACAGATTATGAAAAACGATAAATATTTCAAACATCCTTTTGTCATCCTGGTCTTGGAACAGAAATTCTAATTAATCTGCCCAGTTAGGCATAGTGGAAACTGAAATCATCCTCATGGGAGGACAGCCCACACCTCCCTTAGAGTCCTGGAGGATGAATCCCTGCTGCTAAACCTCAAGACGAGGGCAGCAGTTCTAGTGGGGTTTTTTGTTTGTTTGTTTGTTTTTTAATATTTATTTACTTATTTATTTTGGCTGTACTGGGTCTTAGCTGCTGCACGTGGGATCTTTAGTTGCAGCATGCTGACTCTTAGTTGTGGCATGCATGCGGGATCTAGTTCCCCGACCAGGGATCAAACCTGGGCCCCCTGCATTGGGAGCATGGAGTCTTACCCACTGGACCACCAGGGAAGTCCCTGTTTTATGTTTTAAAACACAATTTTAAATTACAAAAATAATGTATGATTACTTCAGAAAAAGAATAGAGATAAAGCACAAGAGAAAAAAATTAAATCATCTAAATCCCATCACATAAAGATGCATACAGTTATCTTTCTTTTTAGTAGCTGCCTAATAGTTCACCTGGGTTTTCCCTTTTTTTCTCTCTTTTTCTATTATTAACTTTACAATAATAACAAAACTCTGCACGTGCATCTTTGTGCACACATTCTATCCTTTCCTCAGGATAAGTTCCCTGAAGTGAGATCACTGTGCCAAAGAGCATATATTTCAGGGGGCCTTCTAACTCGCGCTGTAAATTGCTCTCCTGAAAGGTTGTACATTCCCATCAATAGAGGATGTAAATGTCCATATCCCTATTTCCCACCAACCCTGCGTGTTCCTTTATCAGTGCTGTAATCTTTCCTAAGTGTTTTAACCTTGAGGAACAAATCCAGGGTGTTGAGGATGGGAGGCAGTTAAGACAAACAAGAAATGTCCAAAGTGTTCTTTAGTAACTCCTTTCCAGTCCCTTCTATAATATTTTTCCAATTTGAAACTCTGGCCTGGCTGGTTCCATCCTCAGCCACCCCAATTTTCCCCACCTGCCCCTCTTGCACTCTTTCCTCTCCAGTGAGTACATTTCTTTGAGGTGAAGGACATCACTTTATATGTCAAGGTTTGAACAGCAATATCACCCAGTAACAGCATCACTGTGACATGCCCAAGGATTCTGAAATTTCAGAACCAAGCGTTTTAGAATGTTTAATACAGCCTCCCACGTTGATCTGCCAGCCCTGGAAACAAAGCCACATTGACGCTAGTTAAGACACACATGCAGAGGCCAAGAGCCGGTTGTACATTCCTACACCTCCTCCTCTGATTCTTTCTCCCTCGTCCCTGGGCCCATCCCCGCTAAATAATCCTCCACTAGCTGGACACTGAAATGCCTTTGTTTGCTTTATTCTAAAAGGGTACCACTCTGAGGCTACATTCTCACGGTCCATTCTTTGCTTTCCATTCCTCATTTGTTCCAAGCGTGAGGATCACACCCATTTTCTCGCTACAACTTTCACCCCTAGTTCAGGACATTTGACAGCTTTGCACAATGGCTAACGTTTCTCTTGTAATTTCTGGGTCTTCTTCTTCCTCATCAAGGGGTCTGGTAGAAGCCAGCCTTGTTTATTTTATGTATGCAATCCCCTTCTCCTTCAAGATTGGCACAGAGATCGACAGGAAGAGTATGCTCTACCGGGGTTAAATAAATACAGAACCGCGTACTGCGTGCTCACCCACGTTACTCAATTTATGTAAGTTCCTCTTGCTGGCGGTGCCCCACTCAGCGAGGGTAATGAAAGAAAACGCACGGAAAATTTGCACTGGGACATATCCACACTCAACAACCTTTGCCCTGGGAACTCAGCATTTCGATACCTGGCTTATAACGCCCCTGAGACTGAAACTGCGACGGGTGAGGAGGGGGTGTGGTGAGGCCTTTGTAACGGGCAGGGACGGGTGAGCCTAGTTCTGCCTCCCCCTTTGACCAAATCTCCTTCAACACAGAAATGCGCAAACTACTACATTCTCACCTAGAGATGGAAAATCATTGTTTTCTGGGTTTCGCCTTCTACCATCTCAAATCAACTGCGCCAAAATTTTCCCAGTTAACCGGGACCTGGCATACACGTACTCTTATTTTTACTTAAGAGGATGATTAACTGCCCCATTTTTACCAAAAAACACACAAAGCGACACAGTCCTAACTGCAACCCTCAGACAAAATCACTTACTAAACATCTGCAGGGCAAAAGGAAAGAGAGAGGAGGAGACACTGGAGAGGCAACTTCGGGAGCGCAGAAGATACCGCGTCGAGGCTGCGGCTCCGCGCCGCTCTCCCGCCCCCAGGCTTGGGCGCCCCCTTCCTTCCCCTTCCCCTCTCCTCCCCACCGCCGCCCGGCGGGCGCTCCCCTTGTGGCCCCGCCCGAGGCCCCGCCCCGCAGCCGACGTCAGTTGTTATGTCTCGGTTTGGGCCGTGGCCGCCGAGGATCCTCTAGTCCGGAGGCGACGGCAGCGGCCTCACGCGGGGGAGGGGTCGTCGGGGACGGCGGCCGGAACCCGCGCCGCCCATCCGAGCGGGGCGAGCGCTGCGTGACCAGGAGGCAGCCGGAGAGCCGCCCCGGGGAGACGTCTCGGGCCTATTTTTGCGTTTTTTCTCCGGGACCGTCGCCTCGCGCGCCCCATTTCCCTCTGCAGAGACTGCGACGCCCCCTCCTGGGCCGGGCCGCGGTGCCCGCCAGCCTGAAAGGCGCCGCCCGCCGGCCTGAGCGAACCTGCACTCGCCGCCGCCGCCGCCGCCGCCGCCGTTCCCCGCCGCGCTTCTCGTGGAGCCTTCGCGGCCGGCGGGGCCTGGGGCCTGGGCGCCGGGCGCGGCGCTGCAGCGGCCGGTCCTCCCCGCGCTGGGCCCCGGGCCTGGCCCCGCCGAGCACCGCACCCTCCTGACTGCCGCCGCGGGAGCCCGGCCTCAGCCCGGCCGACTCCAACAGCCTCCCGGGACCGCCGCCCCTCTGGCCCCAGCCTGCAGCCCGGCCCCCTCTTCCTTTGTGAATCTGAATGATTTTTTTGGCCTCCCCCCTCCTCCGTTGAGATTACGGTGCTAGAAGGCCGACCCCGCCACATCCCAGTGCCCCCCGCCGGCGGAATCGGCCCTCATCTTGTTCTTACCCGCGGGGTCTCCCCGCGCCTCTCTCCTTTCGGGGTTTAATGGGTGGACTTTTAAATTTTTTCCCCCTTTATTTTTCTCGCCTCTTGACTGGAAGGCCCCGCGCGAGGCTCTGCGCCTCTGCCCCTCCTGGTCTGTTCCTCACCCCCGCACAGTCCACCTGCCTCCCGCCGGGGATGGCCCCGCAGTGACGGCGGCGGGCGCCGTACCCCACGCCAGGCTGGTGCCCTCGCCCACACTCCCCCAGTCTCCCCTCCTCTCCTCCGTGTTCTGAGCTCTCTGAAAAGAGCGAAGACGCAGGGGAAGATGTGGCTGAAGCTTTTTTTCTTGCTTCTCTATTTTCTGGTCCTGTTCGTCCTGGCCAGGTTTTTTGAGGCCATTGTGTGGTACGAAACTGGCATCTTTGCCACCCAGCTGGTGGATCCGGTGGCGCTGAGCTTCAAGAAGCTGAAGACCATTCTGGAGTGCCGGGGACTGGGGTACTCGGGGTTGCCCGAGAAGAAGGATGTCCGGGATCTGGTGGAAAAGTCAGGCGAGTATCGGCTCCCCGAGGGTCCCCTCCACTCGGAGGAGGGGACGACCCGTACTTCCTCGTACCTGGTGGTCCCCCAGAATGAGGCGGTACCTGGAAGGGTTAAGCAGACTACTTCCAGAGCTGCCCGGGTTTCCTTTGTCCAGGTTTTCTACCAAAAAAAAAGTAAATCCCAGTTTTTGGAAGGGGCCTGGGCTGGAATTATTTGTAGGGGTGTTGGTGTGTCTTCCTAAGGTTATTTTAAAATAACAGTTTAAAGTGCAGCTTCTTAGTGTTGTTTACTAAATTGAGTGTTTTTCTCAAATTTCGGAAATGTCAACCAGTTACAAACAAATTGGAAAGCATTATTTGTCAGTTGAAATTCATAAGTATACAAGAAAAACCCCAAAACGTTCTCTGTAGATAGCAGCATTTGTCACCCTAGTAATAACAAGTTACCCGGAGGGGAAAAACATCATTGGAATACTTAATATCAAAGAGACATTTAGGCCTAGGATTTAAATTTTATTTTGTTTTATATTTTATTTTTTCTTCCAGATTTATTGAGATATAGTTGACTTGCAGCACTGTACAAGTTTAAGGTGTACAGCATGATGATTTGATTTACGTACATCATGAAATGGTTATCACAGGAAGTTTAGTGGACATCCATCACGTCATATAGATACAAAATTAAATAGAAAAAATTTTTTCTAAGATTTAAATTTTAAATAATGAGTTTAAATATAGAGAAAGTGTACAGGGCACAGTATTAGCTTTTCATACTTTAAATTTGGTGAAAATAAGGTGAATATTTTTTGTGAATGCCTATCTTGTTTGTTTCGAAAGAGTTTATATTTCTGTAAGGATTTTTTTTTTGAATTCTTATATCCTGGGTGTAAACTACTTTTTCCCTTCTGTGCCACAGGGGCTGCATCCGCTTAAATGGGTTGAGACATATTGATAGAATTGAGCTAAGAGATATTTAACATCTTAAAGAATGCATTTTCAATAACTGTTGGTTTTGGGGTAGGATTGGGTAAGAAATGGGCTTAATTTTTTTCACCCCTGGACAAAATATATCTTGGTTTAGATACACTTCCTGGAAGGGGAACGTACTGTAATTTGAGAAGGGCATTCTGGGTTGCTGTAGGAAGCAATTGAAACTGATAGTTGTCTTTTTTTGTTGTTTCAAGTGTATCTGTCAGCTGTGTCTTTTACAAGACAATTTTTTTTTCCTTATTTGGTATCTTATAGCCATGTAGTATGATAGACAAGAATCCTAACTCCAGAGGACTTGAGCACTCAGGTATTTGCAGATTAAGGTTCAGATCACTACTGGGATAGAGGAGGGAACACTCTCTGTAAAAGTGATGCATTTTTCTTTAGAGAAAACATAAAATTGTGTGTTATTTGCATAAAATTATGCCTCTTGTTTACTGACTGGTTTATGGTGACTTTTATTACTACCATGGCTGGCATGTAGGGTAGGGGGAATAAAGTAAAGTAGAAGATCTCTAATAAATAAACTTTCTAGGTTTAGAAGTGAAAAGTACCTTAACTGCCCAAGCCAAATCATTTTTCATGGTAAAGTAATTTGATACCACATTTTTTTTCTTGAGACTTTTATTTAGTGTTGCCTTCCTCTGGGCCTAAAAATACTTGTAACTTTGAGTGTACAAAGAGTGCACATAATATTTAAAGAATACACACAGCTCACAAAAATATGACTCAGATCACACATTTTATAGCAGAGAGGTCTTGGTATAGCCATTTAACTTAATAATTTAAATATTTGTTGTGGATGGTTTTGCTGCTGTCGTGATACAATGCTTGTTTTTGCATTGTTAACATTTAAGACAAAAGTTAAAATAATTTGACGTGTTTTTCTTTACTTTTTATTTGCTGATACAAAGTGTAAATTTACACTGTAAGTTTGTGTATGAATATGGAATTTGTTCTTATAGGTAATCTTTTGTATCTAACCTCCAAGTCATGTAAGCCCTGTTGCTATGTTACGCAGGTGGTGATAGCAAATTTTGTAAACCCATTTCTAATTCTTGTCAGTCAGAAGTATATATTGGGCTTCCCTGGTGGCGCAGTGGTTGAGAGTCCGCCTGCCGATGCAGGGGACACGGGCTCGTGCCCCGGTCCGGGAGGATCCCACGTGCCGCGGAGTGGCTGGGCCCGTGAGCCATGGCCGCTGAGCCTGCGCGTCCGGAGCCTGTGCTTCGCAGCTGGGCCCGTGAGCCATGGCCGCTGAGCCTGCGCGTCCGGAGCCTGTGCTCCGCAGCGGGAGGGGCCACAACAGTGAGAGGCCCGCATACCGCAAAAAAAAAAAAAAAAAAAGAAGTATATAAATCATACTGTTTAAAAATTATTTGATGCCTGGACAAAAGCTGAATAATATTGTGATGGCTTTTGTGGCTGGCATAAATTCAGTAATTTCCTAATAAATTATGTGATGATGCCACTAGAATATAAACTCCATCAGGAGATGGATTTTTATCTGTTTTGTTCACTTTTGCCTGACACATAGAAGGTTCTTCTTACATATTTACTAAATGTATGAATCTTAAATAGGTGTATTCAGGTTCTACTCTTCTGTAGAGTGCAATGAAAGTACAGTGACATAATTTTTTAACAGTATAAAATAGAATTTATCATTGAAGTTGGGAACATGAGATTTTTGCAATCTTATTAGTGTTATTTTTTCTTTTCTTCAGGTGACCTGATGGAAGGTGAGCTTTATTCTGCACTCAAAGAAGAAGAAGCGTCTGAATCTGTTTCTAGTACCAATTTCAGTGGTGAAATGCACTTCTATGAGCTTGTAGAAGACACAAAAGATGGCATCTGGCTGGTTCAGGTATTAGAAACAGTGATAGAAGTGAAATTATTTTTACCAAAATAGTAGTCACCAGCTGGTGACACTTCTGTGTACTTGTGTCATGTTTCTTAGACATAACTCACTTCTCATAGGGAGGCTCCACTGTCCCCTTAAAGAGGTTTTGCAGACCAACAAAAATGAAAATTAATTAAAGAGTGGGGGAAGGGAAGTGTCGGGAAAGAGGGTTGACTGTTTTGTTAAGAATCAGCAGAAGCAAATCCATTTTAGTTGTTGGATCTGCATTATAAAGTAAGAAACACATATATATTCCTTTTATTTAGTGATTTGTACTGTTTCTCTCAGCTTTTGTTAACTCCAGTTTTTAATTCAGTTTTTAATTCATCATTTTTGTTTCTAAAGAAAGAACTATAGCCAACTTTGCGCCTATAGAGGAAGAACTATTGTGGGGAATGGTGGGGGAACTTACTACTTTGCTCATGAAATTGATGAGATTATAATTTTAAACCCTAGCTCTTATGCTATCAAAACTGTAGATTTAATTAGCGTATTAGAATTTGAGAGCTATGAAGGGCCTTAAAAATCATCTTTTGTTCTTCCCAAAGTGTGGTTTATGTGCCACTCATGGTAAATGAGTAGACACACATTATCATTTGTGTATTTTTATGTAAATTAGAAAAATCAATATTATATTGAACATGGAATTTCATAAATTTGCTTAGGGAAAGTCTAAAGTTATTTAAATTTTTTAAAATATAAGTTCACTTAAAGTAACATATTAAGTAAATTAACAACATGAATTCAGCTAAAATTATGATTATTGAACCAGAATCAAATCCCAGACCCCCTCATTTCTTGCCCAGTGTTCTTGTTATTTCACGTTGGGGTTGGCAAAGTTTGATTCAGGACATAAAAAACAAAATAATTGCTGCTTCATGTTTCTTCCTGAGAACAGTGACCGCAGAATAGGGTAGAAAAAGCTATTGAGTCCAGACACCTTATTTGCAGATCTGGTCCTGTCACTGATTTGCAATATGATTGTGGGTAGATAGATTTTCTGTAGCACATGGCCTCAAATAAATACATACACACCTAAAGAAGATAGAATAGTACTATAGTCCACTGGGCTAACGGGTTGACATTTGGGAATTCTTCAGGTGATTGCATTGGATATCCATGACCTTTCCTTTACTTGCAACCTTCCTATTGTGTTTGACCTTTTACCCTCCAGATAATCTAATTCCGCATTTTTTAAGTCTAGCAAACAGAGAAACTGGGAGGAGGGTATGGGTATTGTCTATACATTATCCATCAAATTCTACTTTATTTGTGTGTTAAATTATTGGTATTGAAAAAATAAACTGTAGCATCTTTAAAGCCTTAATTTATAAATAGTTATTCTATTTCTTTTCCCAGATATTTATTTCTGATAGTTTGATCGAGGAAGACTTAATGGTTTTGGTAACTTCAGTTTTATTCCTGAGATTGAACTGAATAGCCAGTCCCACTGCCCTGTGTCCTATATCTCATGTTTGTCCACACATTGAACGGTCCCATAGAGATGAATGGTAAAGATGCTGAACACCTTCCAAAGTTGGAAAAAGCTATGTCAAAAGTCTGGAAATCCTTTTGGTATATAGAGTGCTGCCTATAGACTACGAACACACTCTGCTTCACTAATTAGCATTATAGTCTTGGCTTATAAATGATCTACTGTTTTTCTATGTCATATTAAAGGTAAGCATGGATTAAACTCCCTTAAGAAGTTACAAAATTCATACAGTTTATTCAGCAGTTAATTGTACACCAGGCTCTGGAGATATACCAGGAGCATACAACAGGCTAAGTCCTTGCTCTTTCAGGCAGCTCACATTCCAGTTGGGAGAGGGAGGCACTAACTAAATAAATATTTAATATAACATTAGTTAGTGGAAAGTGCTAAGAAGAAAAATAAGCAGGGTAAGGAGACAAGAGGGTGGCAAAGAATTCCCTGATAAGGTGATACTTGAATGAAGAGAAGAACAAGTAACGAATGGTAGTGAATGTAAACATTATAAATTCTAATCACGGAATTATTTTTCTCTGAAAATGTTTTTTTAAACTTCATAGGCATCAATAGTGAATGGTGCAGTAAGACACAATTTTTCCAGTGACCTTCAAGATTTGCACTGATCACCACTGTCTGGCTTGTGTTCCCTCGGGCCAGTGGCTTACATCTGTCAAATGGCTGGCTTGGGTTGGAAGAACAGTCTCTGGCAGGGCAACTGAGAAGATTGAGATCGAAACCTCAGTCACAGTGCCTTCAGCACTCTGAACTCGCTAGCTAAGCTAATCAGCACAGACACTTTGGTTTAAGCTCCTAAGAGAGGGCCATGTTGTTTTGTTTCTTAATTGAAAATATCTTCTCAAAACAGAAGAGAAATACTCTCAGTTGCTTGTCATTCTTTCAGCTCAGATTATATTTATCTCATTTCTTGTGAAGGATAACATTCAAGAATTCAGTTTTGTTTTTTTTAGATGTTGGGGTAGGAGTTTATTAATTTATTTTATTTATTTTTGCTGTGTTGGGTCTTCGTTTCTGTGCAAGGGCTTTCTCTAGTTGTGGCAAGCGGGGGCCACTCTTCATCGCAGTGCGCGGGCCTCTCACTGTCACGGCCTCTCTTGTTGCGGAGCACAGGCTCCAGACGCGCAGGCTCAGTAATTGTGGCCCACGGGCCCAGTTGCTCCGCGGCATGTGGGATTCTCCCAGACCAGGGCCGAACCTGTGTCCCCTGCATTAGCAGGCAGATTCTCAACCACTGTGCCACCAGGGAAGCCCAAGAATTCAGTTTTTAACAGTTTGAATTATCATTCTTTTCTATTTGTTTTAAAAGAAGCTGACTCATTTCAGTTTGCTCTATCATTGTCATTTTTTTTAATCTGTGAGGATGCATAGATCCCAAACAATTCAATCTTCTTCATATTGCATTTATTTTAGGTATCCTGGATAAGAAATATTTAAGCACATCAAAGTTCTTTCCTCTTTTTCTCCCAGGTTTCCAATATCATTTTCTTACTCAGATGAATTATACTCTCAGATGAATACCTAACTCTCAGGTAGCATATAACTGATAATTAGCACTTTAGACTTTATATGTCATTGAAAGGATGTCTAGATTTACTGATTTGGGGAAAATGTGACTTTAATAAATGGGTATATGACTTAGCTATTCCATCACTTGGTCAGTTCATTATTTTTCTGGAATGGGTTGGTAATAATAAAAGATAATCCAGGTTGATTATCTTTTTTGATGACACTGCATGTGGACTGACACTACAAAAGGAAACATGAATTTCTATAATTTAATTAATTCATCCTATATCCCTTATGATTTCTATCTTCTTGGTAACTCATGAGTTTATTTTCTGAATAATACATGTTAATGGTCTTCATATCTTTCTCCTAACTGTTGTAAGATGTATTACTGCTCATGAATTATCCTTACATTAAAGCAGAGTGTTAGCACACTTCTTTTCATGTGAAGCTTTTTCATGTCTCTCCTGTATTCTCTGTAATATGAGGTGGAAAGAACTAATTTTAGTTTCTAAGGCAGCAACACATATGGGACATCTTTAGCAACAATACACTGTGTAATCCATGAAAGAACCAAGTCATCTTTTTTCTATCACTTCTTTCTAACATTCTAAGTTTTCCTGCTTTGTTCCTAACCTGACCTCATATCTTTCATTAGCTCTTTATTTCCAGTTTTGTGGATTCTTTGATTCTGCTGCCTACCAATCTTTTTAGCCTCACAAATAGAAGTTACTTTTCTTTCAAAAGATTCTTGGTCAGGCCTTTTTTTTTTTTTTTTTTTTTTGGCCGTGTTGGGTCTTCGTTGCTGCACGCAGGCTTTCTCTAATTGTGGTGAGCAGGGGCTACTCTTCGCTGCGGTGCGTGGGCTTCTCATTGTGGTGGCTTCTCTTGTTGTGGAGCATGGGCTCTAGACGCGAGGGCTTCAGTGGTTGCAGCACGCGGGCTCAGTAGTTGCGGCACACAGGCCTTAGATCGCAGGCTCGGTAGTTATGGTGCATGGGTTTAGTTGCTCCACAGCATGTGAGATCTTCCCGGACCAGGAATTGAACCCGTGTCCCCTGCATTGGCAGGTGGATTCTTAACCACTGTGCCACCAGGGAAGTCCCAGTAGATAGGCTTTTGAAATGGAAAAGTTAGTGTACGTTGTGGATTTTACGGATTTATCCTTATCTTAACATTTCTATTTCTACATTTTGACTTTTGTTCAAAGAAGTTCAATGAGGGACTGTGCTATCTGTTCTCTGCTGGCTTTGTCACATTATAAGGAATTTAACATCAGTGGAATTGAGGTAGGTGAAAAGCTTTAGGTCAATATTTACTGAAGTATTATGTTAATACAGTTCCTGTTTGGCTGAAAAGAGTTACTAGCTGTTTTAAAACTTGTTTATTTTTTACTCCTAGACAGTAGTTTTGTTCAGGGAGGTTCTAAGTTATTTATTCCTCTCTTGACACTATGCTAAAGGTGAAATACTTGGCAAGCCATCTTATCCTTTATTTTGTATTGGTGAAGAGCTTTTATTTGTGTTTACTCAAAGAAAGCTAGTGAGGCTACCAAAGAAATAATTAAATGCTGTTGAATTTTGTTTTTGTCAATTACTCATCTTCACTTTTAATGATTTTATACAATTTGCATATATATATTTAGGTTGGTCTATGATTTTTTTTTTTTTTGGCCATGCCATGCAGCATGCAGGATCTTAGTTCCCCGACTGGGGATTGAACCCATGCCCCCTGCAGTGGAATCGCAGAGTCTTAACCACTGGACCTCTGGGGAAGTCCCTGTGGTCTATGATTTTGAAAGTAGAAACTCGCTGTTCTAATGAAATATTGAGAGATGCAGAAAAACATTTTAGCCCTACACTCCTTTTATATTGAGTTATGTTATTTAATTTAGCCTCCATGTTGTTGTATGGGGATTAACAATATTAAAAGGGAAATGACAGATGTTCTGATTAGTAATAAAACCCACCTCTAAAAAATAGGCGAAAGTGTGTGGGTTTTTTCTTATACCAGTGTAACACATGTGGAAGGGAGTAAGCAATAACCTGAGGCCCAGTTTTTCTTTGTACGTTTAACTGGACTACACAAGACTGACATCAGAAAACATGGCAACTTAGCCTCTCACACTGTCCAACTCAGTTCCTTCCAGTGCTGTGCTGGAGCCAGCTCAAACTGCTTCATGAAGGGCGATTGTTAACATCCCTTTCCAACTCCACAGTTAGAGATGTCACGTTGGTAACTTGAAATCAACCATGTGGGAGTATTTACACCAAGGAAATAAGTAAATGGTAGAAATCAGAGCTTCTGTTTTCTTCTAGACAGCTAGTTGTTAAACATTTACCAGCAAACCACTGGTTTCATCCATTCATCCAACCATCCAACAAATATTTATTGAAATCTAATGTGTGCCAGCTGAACCTGTGATAAGGGCAAAAAAGACGAATAACCTACAGTCTGTGCCGTAAGACAACTCACAGCTTGGTTTACTAAAATGTGTGGGCCAGTAAAAACTCTTAGCATAGATTACCTTTTCCAGCTAAGTTAGATGGTCCGTGATGGTGCCACCATCTTGAGAGATCCTAAAGAGCTATTAGACAATAAAGTAGAAACCAGGAAAATTAGTACTAGGAAAAACCTAGTAGTTTTTTTTCTGAAAAAAGTGTATTTTTAAATACACTGAACTGGAAGTCTTTGTGTGTGACTGGGGTCAAGAACATTGATGTGCAGTTGCATAGCCAGGTACTAGTTATGCTAATGTTTGTCCGAAAACATCCCAGATGACAGGTTGCTGGGGAAGGGACTTTCATTATAACAGATATCGGAAACTTGGAGCCTTTAGAGAACCTATATAATCAGAAGTAAGAGAATGAGTTACTAAACCATAAAAAGCTGAAATAGTTTAATTCAACATAAATATTTAATAAGTGCCCACCTGACTTAGGCATCATGCTAGCTGCAGGGAAAACAATGGTGAGCAAGTGTAGGGTTGGTGGTTAGAGAGGCGGATACCCTGGGAAGGAGGATGGAAAGATTGCTTCACTGCTAGCCTATGTTGCCAGGTCCGTTCCAGACTTGAGACTTGGAACTCAGGCTGTACTTTCATCTAGTTTTTTCTAGTCTCTGAAAATATTCCCCACAGAGAATGCAACATCCTTCGTGAACTGCAGAGGAATATGCTTCCCGTTTCACCACCAGAGTGAATGCCATTCAGAATCACTGTGCATGCTTTTGGATGTGAGCTATAACTTGGAAACTGTTACTGATGTGACACAGTAGTAATAGGCTTAGAGTATTTTGTTGTGCCATGTGACAAGCCAGATGAGTTATTTTGTTAAAACATTTTTAGTGGTTGTTTAATTTGGCCTCCACGAAATTTAATTTATGCTAAACCTTCAGTTGAATAATATAACTATATAGGACATTGGATAAAGCAATTTCTAATTGCGTAAATATAACTAAAGAGTCAAATAAAATGCTTTCATGCACTGCCTAAGGGATTTTTCATTTTTTTGTGGTTCTCTTAGTCAGGAATCATTAAACTCTTCAAAGCAGATGTTGGAATAGCTTGCTGAATAAATAAGGCCCTGTGGTTAAACATTGTCATGTACCTGCCTCAGAGATATTCACCACCTCTCTTCACACACTTTTGTTGTCTGTCCTATAACCAGGGGTGCCTGGAACAACCCCCTCATTCCTACTTCCTTTCCTAGCATTGGATGACTGTGCAGTGATCAGGATCTTCACTGAAAGATGCCCCTAGACTGAGGGCCAAATCCTATTTGCAGCATTGATCAGGAAATAGGAGTGAAAGGGGAGTTATTTTAAAAAACAGGGCAAAGACCAGGGAGTATAGCGATATGATTTTACAGAGATTTCTTAATCCTTCTGAGTAATCTGAAAAATAAGTTCAAGATTTCTTTGGTTACTTGATGGAAGAAAGAACTACCATATTGACTCTTCAGTGGTAGGAAAAGAAAAACAGAAGAGAAGAGAAAAGCCTGCCTTCATCTCCCTTATTTTTCAGATAAAATTTATAAAGTACTTTTAGACAATGGAAAAATGTGGAAGCTAGGAACTTACTGGGTAATGTAACCTGTGTGAACCTCCTCAGAAAGCACTTTCACCTGCTAAGACCATGTCCTCAAATTGCTCTCCTCCTGGTTACCTCAACCATCTGAGCATTTTAATAACATGTGCCTCCCTCATTAAGGCCATTTATTTTCACTTAAAAGTACTATCAGAACCATTTGTTCAATGCCTAAATTGTATATTTGTGTATGTATTTATTAAGCCTCAAAGTTATGTTACAAAGTGTTACATACCTATGTGTGTCTCTGTAGGTATGAGGATGATAGTATCAGTGATATATGGCAAAGGTTATCGGACAGTAATCTGTTGGCACATAAAGTGAACTTTAAGTCACTTGTCACCACCATGCACTTTCTCTCCTCCTGCTGCCCTTGAAATTTGTTAGACTTCCCAGTGGAGAGACCAGAGATGAGGTATTTGCACCAGCTCTTGCCTCTCCCAGGCACTCATTGCACACACTCACCTGGGATTTCACTTCCTGGAGGCTTTGTGAATGTGAAAATGGCCCTTCCTTCTAGAGAGTTTAGAGGCCCCCAGAGTACTGTGCTGTAATTTTGAATTAAATAGTATCGGTAATATAGCATTCATGAAAATAAACTTGGCCTGTATACCCTGGGCTTAAAATAAATCAAACAGATGGGTTCATGAAGACATAGGACACTTTTGGATTTCCTTTAATTTCCCATTTAGTCATTTTTGTTTTTAATATATACTTTTTGTTTGTTTTTTACTGGTATCTCTATTCATTAAAATCAGGAAGATAAGGAATAAAGGGAAAAGGTATTAACAATTAGAAAGTCTGAGAAAAGTCATTGCATATTTTGAAGGTTAATCTACATTTAAAAAAATTTTTTTTCTTCCCCCAATCCTAACTGTTTGAAAGCTATTTGCAAATTTGAAGTTAGAAGTTCAAGAATGTAGAATTTATTAATGGTAATTTTTTAATATGTTAGAACCTTTCGTGATTGTTAAGAAAAATGCCATAGTAGTAGTATATTGTTTTAGTCAAGCATAGTTTAATAGAAAACATGTGTTTGACTCTTGGCTCCATAATTACACTTTTAAAAAGTGAAATTTGAACTCGTTGAACCCACATGTGGTAATTTTTAGTAAGCTTTATTTGGGTTATTTAAAATTTTCTTTTCAGAGCAGAGAAATGACTCCAAGGGCCATTTTCTTCCTGTGTAAGTTAATTCTAGAGGATAAGCCACATGGAGGAGAATGTGGCTAGCTTTTTAATATGGTTTTGACTCCCCCTCTGCATAACTACCACAGAGTGTGAGAGTTTAATGTACTGTATTCAGTGTTTTAAATCTTTTCCAGTTGGACAGTTGCTCCTTTTACAAGAATTGCAGTGATAATATGATGACGTAGTAAACAAGATCTAGGAACAGAATATGTTTTTCAAAAAAAGTAAAGTTATAGATGTAAATGGTTGGTTTGACTCCATTTTAGGTGATTAAAGTATCTGTTTTTCTTTTGGGGGGAATAGGTTATAGCAAATGACAGAAGTCCTTTGGTGGGTAAAATCCACTGGGAGAAAATGGTGAAAAAGGTGTCAAGATTTGGAATACGTACAGGCACGTTTAACTGTTCCAGTGACCCCAGGTAAGTTGATTGGGCAATTCTTAGAATTTGAGTTCTGACCAGAATTTTTTTAATGTGATAAAGACAGTGGTATTAGAAGCCTGTTTAAACTGAAAGTTCGTTAGCGTGTTTAGCACGTTGTTAGCTACACAGGTATCTGATTAATAGTTTTTGATAACTGGCAGTTACTTACTTTCTCTCTGAGCTCTCTGTCTGGTTCTTCTATGTTGTTTCTAACGGGGTGAGTATGTCCTCGGTCTTTTTTGTTTCAATTTTACTTCCCAAAGAGACTTCAGTACATTGATGGCTTTAGGTGACACCTTTGTGCTGATCTAAATCTCCTTTCATAATTCGGACCTCTCGTTTGCATTTTGACACTCGTTTCCATTTGCCATACGAGTACCCCAGATAGACTCTGTTCCCTAAACCTGGTATTCAAATTCATATTCATCTTTTTTTTTTAGTAAACCATGTGCCCTTTCTACCTTTTCTTTTTCTGTCCTTTACTATTTTTTTTTCCATTTTCTCAGACAAAAATCTTTGCAGGCATTTTTGTTTTTCTTTTTGTCATCATCTCCAGTATTTAGTCTGTCACATTATTTCTTGTTTCATTATTCCATTGTTTCTTCTTTGAAATGCGTTTTATTTCAATTTCTAGTTCCTCCAAGTTATGACTTGAATTCATTCGTTCATTTAATTATCCATTCAGTAAACATTTAATAAAAGATTAGTTGGACTTCCCTGATGGCACAGTGGTTAAGAATCTGCCTGCCAGTGCAGGGGACCACAGGTTCGGGCCCTGGTCCGGGAAGATCCCACATGCCACGGAGCAACTAAGCCCGTGCGCCACAACTACTGAGCCCGCGTGCCACAACTATGGAAGCCCATGCACCTAGAGCCCGTGCTTCACAACAAGAGAAGCCACTGCAGTGAGAAGCCTGCACACCACAATGAGTAGCCCCAGCTCAATGCAACTAGAGGAAGCCTGCGTGCAAAGACCCAACACAGCCAAATATAAATAAATAAATAAATAAATTTAAAAGAAAAAGATTAGCATGTACAGCATGTTCTGTTCAGTGCTGAGGACGGGGCATATGATATGTATGGAGAAGCCCCCACGTTAGGTAGTTTCTGATGTAGGTAGATACGCCCGGCTTACCTACGTCCGTTATATGTGGTCACAATGGGAGACCCATTCGCTGTAGAAAACCCTCCTCCACCACTGCTTCACCTCAGATTCTCCTGCCCTTCTCCTTCAGGCTTACGTTTGCTTCGATTTTCCTCACTGTTCTTGTTTTGCTCACTTGTAGTGTAGGCTGAGATGTGTGGTAGGAGGACTTCTTAAACGTTGGGGATAAGAAGGGAACTTGTGTCTCCTGACTCACATTTAGTCTCCTCATTCACCCACAAAGCTCCCATTTTCATCTTCAGCACAGAACCTTGATCATATTCTAATGCCTTTGGTTGAAATGTCCAAGATAGCGTAAGTGTTCATGTTCTTATGAAAAGGAAATCATTCTTATTTCTGTCTTGTGTTTACCAAAGACAGTGGCATTTGGTCCTATTCCATCATTCCCAGATGGTCTAAGTGAAAGATCTTTTTCTCTCCCACTGGTGATTGCAATACCAGAATAAATGATAGTTCTGATGTTTTGATTTTTTTTTTCAGATAATGCCAAAAGTCAGTATTAACATCACCAATTTATTGAAAAATATTCAGAACTTATTTTTTTAATGAATAAACTAAATAATACATTTTAAACACTAACTTATAAATATATTAGAAAATATCAAGTAAGTACAAAAATATAAAGGTCAAACACATTTCAGTCTAACGTAAGTTCTTAAATAACAATAGAGAATTCAAAACGAAACTAAGCATGACATAAAGTGAAGATGATCTATTCAGCATGAAAAACTGAAGGAAATAGTAGAATTGATTTTTAATGTGATTTTATAAAGCAAAATGCATCAGAAGTGTCATAATTGAGTCCAGTGGACTTTAGCGCAAATTTTTCTAGCTTTTCTTTTGAAAAGCCCTTTTTGATTCTATACCAGCTGAGGAACGGTGAAGAGATACATATAATCTACCTCCAAGTTTTCTCTAAATCCTTCATCTTCGTCTTCAGATAATCCCACCTCTTATTTATGACGGAAGAGACCTTTTTTGAGCAACTTTTTGCTTTTTTGTTGACTGCAGCTATAATTTTTTGTTATTAAACAAGCACTTTTACGTCATCTTCCTTAGTTTCATCACAGAGATGAAGATCTTGATGCAGAGTTACTTATATCAGTTTCAGTACTGTCATGTTGGTTTCCTTTGATTTGGAAAGTCTTCCAACTAGAGTAAGAACTATTCTTGTCATAGATGCTGTGCTTAGTCAGGGTCATTTTTTTTCTTTTAATGAGGATTATGGAGATGCAGAAGAACAAAATAGGGAGATAATAGAAAAGCGTGTTTAGAATGTCAATGCAGGGTGTAACTGGGCAGAGAATAGTGTTATTCAGCAAGCAAGCATTTTAATATGTTGAATAATTCAGTCATCAACTTGATCTCAGATTTTTAAAAACAGCAAAACTCTCTACTCTGCTGCCTATGTTGCTTTCTTTGACTGTAGTTCCTTCTCTTGGGTGGCCTCCAGGACAGCCTCCTCTGATGTGCTGGCCCCATTGTATCGTAGTATTTTCCTGACCTGTTTTGCTCCCCTTAAGAACATTCAGGACCTCCACTCTGTACAGTATCTGACTCTGTCCATGGCAGCAGTTTTCATTTCTTTCCCACACAGCCATCTTGCCTGGCCCCAGTTCCTCTAATTCCCCAACCCAGTGATCTATCTCAGGGGCCTTTACCCTGTCAGGTCTATTCTCTACTCTTTTTCTCCCCCCACCTTTGGAGAAAGAAGGAAGTGACGTGTATCGGGAGGTTGGAGAGGCGGGGCAGAGATAGTAAAGAGTGGGATGGCACTGGAATTACAGGAGCTGAGTGGTAAATGGGCCAGGAGGGCTTATGGTGAAAGAATCAGGGATGCGTGCCCATGGGCTAAGCAGGGAAAAGAAAGTAAAGGGAAGATTGGTGAGCAGGACAGGAAGGCCAAGGAGACCAATGACCTTGTCTGAAGAAACAGCATTTTATGAACAGAATACCAAGGTTTCTTTTTTAATATAGTATGTTATCAGAAGCTGGAGTGCCAAAACTCACTAGCTATGTTTTTTTTTTTTAAATCATTTTTAGTCTTCAAATTCTCTAAGAGATCTCAAAAGGTTTACTTTAAGAACTAGAGGATATTTTCGTGGTGTCATCATTGAACTTATTCAGACCTTTAAAAAGGTTTTTTAAATTGGCAGTAAAAAGTTTTTATATTGATATGAGCATTAGTCTTTTCTGTCTAACAGTGGGGTTTTAAAATTAATATGGTGTACTTTATTTGTGTGTTGGATTTCAAGTCTGGAAAACATGATTTAATTTGAAAGATATATGATGACATACAAAATTTTATTGTCCTGGGTACTCTTATCTTGTGAAATGATAAACCTTAAAACTGTCCCTTAGTTCTGAACTGAAAAGAAAGTACATAGTACATTTGTTTTCTTCCATGAAGAAATGTATGCACTAAGATAAGACTTGGCTTGTTTTACACAGTAAAATTTTCTGTTTGAAAGACTGTCATTTAATTTATGACACAAATCAGAAGCCAAATATTCTCTGAGGTGGTTATACAAAGATGAACAGAATGACCGAGAGTAGAAATGTGTCATCCCAAGTATCCTATGCAATTAAAAAAGTAAAGCTCGTTAGATATTTAAGATGTGAATAAGGCAACTATCTATATGTAGTTGACTTGTTGTTTTGGGGGGAGGGTGGTGGAACTGGCATTCATGTCAGTGAACTATTATTTTGCATTGGACAAATACACTGTTACAGAATAGAAGATATTTTATTTTGTTGGAGTATCTAATTCTTAACCCGTTTCAATTAAAGCAATATTGACATTAATGGTATCTATCTTGTTAAGGAAGTAAATCAACTCAACAAGAAGCTGAGTCGTAGTCTTTGATCCTGAGTCACCCAGATAGTTTCCCAGAGTCGTTACTAACCTTGTCTTTGTGACATAACATGTTGTCTTCACTTATCTTAAATTATATCATGAAATTCCTGAGGTAAAATTAATTGTACTATCATCATAAAACCATATGCCACATACGTCAAGACTTCTATCTTAATCTGATCATATAAATGTATAATATGCTTATTTAATTTAATAAAATATAATCCATACTTTAAAGCATAACATTTATGATTTTTTTCCCCTTTTGAGGTATGCGGGCCTCCCCCCCCCCTGCTGCAGATAACATTTGTGATTTTTACATCAGTATTCTGAATAGCAAAATTAAAAATTAAACATTTATTACCATCCACTTACAAATCTGTAGTGAACAAAGTGTATCCACATGGTAGATTTTCTTTTTTCCAACTTTACTGAGGTAAATTTATATATTGTAAAACTCCACATGGTAGGTTTTTAGAAAAAAACTTTTTTGTTTTTAAAGGAAATTGTTTCTCTGATTATCTCTCCAAATACCCCTCTTCATGGTCCTCATTAAAGAGATGAGAGAGTACAGAAAAATATAGGACTTGCTCTTTTCTAGGTGAGCCTTCGTGCAGATTACTTTATGACAGTGCTTGTGTGTGTCAGGCATTGTGGTGGGTGCTTGGGTTAATAAGTGGGTACAGCATGGCTCCTACCCTCAGGAGCTTGGCATTCAAGTCAGGGACTCAGCATGTAAGATAATCTGTTTCCTTCTCTCCTTTGCCTACCTGAATCTAACCATCCTTCGAGAGCTAGTTCAATTCCCAAACTTTTCATGAAATCTGCACCAGCCCAAACTCCCAGTGATACTCCCTTTTTTTGAACTTCCTTTACATTATTTAGTAATAGAATATATACAGTTTTATACTTTTGTCTCCTTAATAGGATTTTAAATTCTTTGTGAACAGGAATCATTTTCCTATTATCTTTAGGATCTTATTAGCACATAATGCATTAGTAGTTTCATAGTAGATGCTGGAAGTACTTGCCGATTCTCTTGACTCTAAGGCTTTTCAAGCTACACTTTTCTTTAAAAAAAAAAAAAGAAAGAAAAGAAAGAAAAGAAATATAGAGATACAAACGAAAAATACGATAAAAAGAGAGCTTGCTTTTCCTCTTATACAACTGCCAGGTATTGGTACTACTTTTGACTGTTTACAGGTAATTTGTTTTTGGGGAGAGGGTATCTTTCAAGTGCTAAGGAAATGTGTCAGGGAAAAGACAAACTGTTTGCACAACAGTGAAGATAAGCAAGCTGGCTCATTTAGCGGCCTAGCTATTTACTTACAGTCTCCTCTCTTATAGATACTGCAGGAGAAGAGGCTGGGTACGATCCACACTCATTATGTCTGTTCCACAAACAAGTACTTCTAAAGGGAAAGTCATGCTTAAAGAATACAGTGGGCGCAAGATTGAAGTAGAGCACATTTTTAAGTGGATAACTGCTCATGCAGCTTCACGGATCAAAACCATTTATAATGCTGAACGTTTGAAAGAAGAATGGAATAAAAGTGATCAATACTGGGTAAAAATATACCTATTTGCAAACCTTGACCAACCCCCAGCTTTCTTCTCTGCACTAAGCATAAAGTTTACTGGAAGAGTTGAGTTTATTTTTGTAAATGTGGAAAATTGGGACAACAAGAGTTATATGACAGATATTGGTGTATATAACATGCCATCATACATACTTAGAACTCCTGAAGGAATTTACAGGTATGGAAACCACACGGGCGAATTTATATCCCTTCAGGCCATGGATTCATTTTTGCGCTCAGTACAACCTGAAGTAAATGATTTGTTTGTTTTGAGCTTGGTTCTAGTTAATCTTATGGCTTGGATGGACTTATTTATCACACAAGGAGCTACCATAAAACGATTTGTGGTTCTCATAAGCACTTTAGGGACATATAATTCTCTATTAATTATTTCCTGGCTACCTGTGTTGGGCTTTTTACAGCTCCCTTACTTAGATAGCTTTTATGAGTATAGCTTAAAATTGTTGAGATATTCCAATACAACCACGCTGGCCTCATGGGTCAGGGCAGACTGGATGTTTTATTCTTCACACCCAGCCTTGTTTCTTAGTACATACCTTGGACATGGTTTACTAGTCGATTACTTTGAAAAGAAGAGACGGCGCAACAACAACAATGATGAAGTCAATGCCAATAACTTAGAGTGGTTATCAAGTCTGTGGGACTGGTACACCAGCTACCTCTTCCACCCGATTGCTTCTTTTCAGAACTTCCCTGTAGAATCTGATTGGGACGAAGACCCCGACTTGTTCTTGGAGCGATTAGCTTTCCCTGACCTTTGGCTTCACCCTCTGATACCAACTGATTATATAAAAAACTTGCCAGTGTGGCGATTTAAATGCCTTGGAGTCCAGTCTGAAGAGGAAATGTTGGAAGGTCCTCAAGATATTGAAAATGACTCAGACAGTGAGAGCACAGACACTTTTAGCAGCGAGAAGGAAGTATTTGAAGATAAACGAAACGTAGTTCACAATTCTCCAGGAAGAGCAAGTCACTGTGATCCTGAGGCTTGTTCATGTGCCAATAAATATTGTCAGACCAGCCCTTATGCAAGGAAGGGGCGGTCATATGGATCATATAGCACTAACGAAGACATGGAACCTGATTGGTTAACTTGGCCTGCTGATATGCTGCACTGTACTGAATGTGTTGTTTGCCTAGAGAATTTTGAAAATGGATGTTTGCTAATGGGGTTGCCCTGTGGTCATGTGTTCCATCAGAATTGCATTGTGATGTGGTTGGCTGGGGGCCGACACTGTTGCCCTGTTTGCCGGTGGCCTTCTTACAAAAAAAAGCAGCCATATGCACACCACCAGCCCTTGTCAAATGATGTCCCATCTTAACCACGTGCAATTTGTCCTTTATAAGCTTTGCGTATCCTACAGCTTGCCTTTTTAATGTTAGTCACCAAGTTTTTGTGGTTTGACGTTTAATTTAATGTTAGTGCGGTGACAGGAAATATACATTTTGCTAACGTTGATGACAATTATTTGGTTGCCTTGTGTGTCAATATGAATGCATACTTAAATGTAAAAATTTTTATTTACAACATTGGAAATTCAGAAGTTAATGTCTTTTTGTAAGCACAAAAGAAGTATGATAGAAATTTATCCTAGCAAGACTTTACAAGGTAGGATCAAATTCTAATGGAATTGAGGGAGTTTCTAAATGTTTCCTCCCTTTTTACAATCTGTGTCCAGCCCCTCTTGGTTAAATAATGTATGCTCTGAGACATGAAATTAAAACAGACCTATGAAATAAATTATTTTAAAACCAGAAGATTACAGCTTTTTTAAAATTGTTTTTGATAAGGTGGCTGAGTGCTATAAGTGTTTTGCTGGTTTGTTAATTTCACAGGTAAGTCAAATATGATTCTTGACTCGTGGGGGTAAAAACAAGACAAATTACGTTGCTGACACTAGCCAGAGGTGATGTTAGTCCCCCTTGGTTAGCTTTGATGGGAAGGAATTTCATGATGGGCTTTTTTTAAAGTATTAAATCACTTATGAGTATATTCATGTAAATAAAATCAGCTATAGCGTATTGGCCACACATAGATTACTTTATATATTTTTCCTGACTTTTTATTTTGAAAAAATTTTTAACTATAGAAAGGTGGAAACATAGTACAATGAACATTCATTTCTCTAATTCACCAGGTGTTTACATTCTGTTATATTTGCTTTATCTCTTCTATGTCTATAATTTTTTTTCCTTTCTCTCTTTTTTTTTCTTTTTTGCTGATCCCTTTGAAAGTAAATTTCAGTCATCATGATGCTTCTTTGCCACTAAAATGTACCATGTAACTCCTAAGAACAAGAACATTTTTTATATAACCACCACACCATTATCACACCCAGGAAATTTAACATTGATTTAATAATATCTAGTATACAATTTGTACTCCCCAGTTGCTCCCAAAATATTCTATATCTTTATATGTTTCTGTTTTGTTTTTATTGGGAACTCAGGCAAACTTTATGATTGGGTTTAGTCTCCTTTGTTTCATTCTTTTCTCTAGAGCAGTTCCCCTGCCCCCCCCCTTTTTTTTTAAAGTCTTTTCTGACATTTTTGAAGAGTACAGGCTAGTTGGCTTATGGAATGTTCCACATTTCTGGATTTGTCTGAGTGTTTCTTCATGATTAGATTTAAAGTAAACAATATTGCCTAGATGATATGTATTTCCCTTTTGTATGACATCTGAAGGCACGGTGATGTCAGTTCATTCCATTGTTGGTGATGCTAAATTTGGCTAAGATAGTATCTGTCTTATCTTTGCAATGTAAGGTACTTTCCACTTGATAATTAAGAAGGAACCTGTGAGGCCACATGAGTATCCTGTTCTTCAATAAACTTTAACCCAATGGTTTTAACATCTGTTGATGATTATTAGCCTGAATCAGTTATTAAATAGGAGTCGTGACTTGGAGATTTTTAAATTCTATCCTTCATTCTACATTTATTAAGTGGCATTTTTTGTGTGTGAAAGAAGAGCTTTCCATTTTTTCATCTTGTGCTTTGAAATATCACTATAGACACATATTCTTTTTATATTCAGTGTGTTAAAATTCATTATTCTTTGTGATGCTCAAATCATCCCAAATTTGGTAAGTGGGAGCCCCTGTAAGCCAGCTCTTACGTCCTATTTACATCCCTTTGTGATCTTGAAACACTTCTTTGCCTTTTGACACAAGGTATTCCAGGCTCACTTTGTATTTTTCCTGGCCCAACCCTGTAATCAGTCATTTCTTCAAAGGGTCCAGGTTTCATGGGGGACTTTAAAACCCTTTATTGACTGCCCCTCAAAATGGTAAGAAAATTAAATTTTCTCATTCTGAATTGCTGCTCGATTACTAGCAGAAACATTTTTTTCCCTTCACGATACACTGAGCCTCATTTTCACAGTAATGGGAATAGTAAGGACTAGCAGTTACTTACTTTGTATTAATATCTGAGAGCTTTTAAAAATTTTAAATGAGTACGAACACTACTCCTTGTGCTCTACTTTTCCTTTCAAAAAAAAAAGTAATCATGTTATCGTAAATGTTTGTGTTTCTCAGAGTTCTGCCACCGTTCCACAGCTCTTTTCTCTCGTATTTTCGGCAGATGTCCCAAATCGACATGTCCAGGCAAAGGCCCCTCCCCAGATCTTCAGTTTCATGTACAGCTGTCTGTTGAACAGCTCCTCCGAGATGCTCTTAAGTAACTAGTAAGTCTCAAAACAGCTTTTCCTCCTCTCTTCCTAACCCCCAGTCCTCCTCTTAGGGTCCTGATTTCAATTCATACATATAATATTGTCCATTCTGAAATGTATAGCAAGTATAGATATTTTAAAAGGTAATTAGGGGGCTTCCCTGGTGGCGCAGTGGTTGAGAGTCCGCCTGCCGATGCAGGGGACGCAGGTTCGTGCTCCGGTCCGGGAAGATCCCACATGCCGCGGAGCGGCTGGGCCCGTGAGCCATGGCCGCTGAGCCTGCGCTTCCGGAGCCTGTGCTCTGCAACGGGAGAGGCCACAACAGTGAGAGGCCCGCGTACAGCAAAAAATAAGTAAATAAATAAATAAATAGTAATTAAAATTTCTCCTCCAGTGTCCCGGGGCACAGCGCACCTTGGAGACTACAGGCATACCTTGGAAATATTGCAGGTTTGGTACCAGTCCACCGCAATAAAGCAAATATCGCAATGAAGCCAGTCACAGGAATAATTTGTTTTCCCAGTACACATAAAAGTTATGTTTACACTGTACTGTAGTCTATTCAGTGTGCAATAGCATGTCGAAGAAAACAATGTACATACCTTAATTTAAATAATACTTTCTTGCTAAAAAATACGTTATCATCAGAACCTTCAGCAAGTTGTAATCTTTTTGCACTATAGTACTAGCCCCGAAGATAAACCAGTCTCCTTAACGCTGGATTACAAGGCCCCTCTTAATCTGTTCCTGGCCCACCTCTTGGACCCATCGTGACACTCTGTACTGCCTGTCTCTTCAGGCCCGTGCTCTAGTTTTTCTCAGCTTGGTGCTTTGCTGTCCCATCTGCCTAGTGTTTTCACCCCTCTTCTCCGCTTTGTCTGGCTAGATCCCACTTTCTCCAGAAATTCTACACCTCCTACCCATCTTTTCTTTCTCCACCAAGCTTATAAAGAGACGCAGATATCTTTACAGTGAAAGCTTAGGTGGTAGTCACCCTACTCAAGTGATCAAACTTAGCATCACCAATAATGGAGCAACCCCATCGCTCCTTGACCTTTCTTGATATGTGTCCTTATAACCCAGTGATACCTTGTACATGCCTGTCCTATATAACTGCATTGTATTAAAACTATGCATGTGTCTTTTTCAGGTGAATTCCTTTAAGGTAGGAACTGTGCTTTATTCATTAAATATATCAACATGCATGGCATAAAACAGAGATTATACCTTTTGAATGTTAGACATGCAATAAAAATATTACAGTGAGGTCAGGGAGGAAATAATTGCTAGAGGTTCAGGTCTCCAGGGAAGCTTGACTCATCCCTTAATTGTTAAGCATAGCAAACAATGCTTTTGTCGGATTTTCCTGGAGGCAGAGAATTGAAGGAAGTATTCAAGGTTGACAGACTCTAAACTTTAACTGTGTTTAAAAAGAACCTTTGAATTCTTAGAGCCACCTAGTGAATTTAATTAACTAAAGATTCCAGGGCTTCCCTGGTGGCGCGGTGGTTGAGAATCTGCCTGCCAAGGCACGGGACACGGGTTCGAGCCCTGGTGTGGGAGGATCCCACATGCTGCGGAGCAACTAGGCCCGTGAGCCACAACTACTGAGCCTGCGTGTCTGGAGCTGGTGCTCCGCAACAAGAGAGGCCGTGATAGTGAGAGGCCCGTGCACTGCGATGAAGAGTGGCCCCCGATTGCCACAACTAGAGAAAGCCGTTGCACAGAAACGAAGACCCAACACAGCCATAAATAAATTAATTAATTAAATTTTAAAATAAAAGATTCCAAGTATGTGGGCTTTCTAGTTAACTGAACTCTGGTTAACTGTAATAGTGGGACACGTAATTGTGTTCTGCTCAACAGTTTTTTCTTCTGTCTTCTCTAATTATTTCTTATGTATGTCTTTTCTTTCTTTAAGGATGATAAGCTCCCTGAGGGCAGGAGTAATTGTAAGGTCGGATCTTAACGAACGGCACCACGAAACAGAGGAAAGCTTCGAGTGAGCTTTATTAGGGAGCGCTCCCGGGCGAGGTTCACTGGTCCGAGAGAAAGGGGGCCAGAGAAGTCGCGCCCGGGTGAGGGTTGGGCAAGATTTTATAGGGGAAGAAGGGAAAGGGGTGTGGTGAATCTAGGAGGGCGCAGGGTATTCCTTATTTGGTGGTCTTTTCGGGTATCCTGGGGGACCGTTAGTCCCGCCCCTCGAAAGGGGGGAAGGCTGGGCTGGTTTCAAAGTCCCCAGGTCAGTTCCTGGAACTGGGTGATCCGGAATGTCTCCAGGGCAGTTTCTGGAACTGGGTGGTCCGGAATGTCTCCAGGGCAGTTTCTGGAACTGGGTGATCCGGAATGTCGCTAGGGCAGTTTCTGGAACTGGGTGGTCCGGAGAATTTCGTTCTGATGCAACCTGTGAATCTGATTGTGTTCCCCTGCCTCGGGCCAGTTGGCCTTACAGTAATGTTATAATCTACTGTTATGTCTTTAACACATTAGACCCAGAGTAGATAATCAATAATTGTTTGCTTGAATTTAAAAAATATTTTCTAATTTTACCCTTTACCAAACATTTTACTCCCCATCTAGTATAGGTGGAAAAGATAAAACAGAAGAGATTATATTTTTAGTACCCATTAATAGTGATGAAGATATCAATATTTATGGCCTACTCCAAGAAAAAAAATCTTAACTTTTTTCCTGCAGTAACATACTTTTTAAAATTATCTCTTCTTTAGATTATGTGGGAGCCTGGAAGATTATTCATGTAATCTTTCTCCTTGCTCCCTCATTTTCCCCCTTGGTCATTTTATTATTCCTTAAAACTCTACCAAAGGGTCAAAAGGTACAGAGAGAAGTGTTGAGTCCTTTTTGCTGTTGGATCTGATTAAAAATTTAGAGAAGAAAAAATGGATTTAATTGTTTAAATGTTACTTTTGAATCATCTGTGTTTTGATCATTCTGTTCTTGCTCTTTGTTGTCAGTAATATGAGTACATTGATCAATTTAGGCAATCTCTTTGTTTAATTTTTTGTACCATCTTCTCACCAAAGGTTTTCATTGTTTTGTATACAGTAGATCACTTCACTTTCTAATACTCTCTAATATCCCTATGCAACAGGTAGAACAGAAGGAATTCCCACTTAATAAATGATCAGAACTCAGGACAACCACCATAGTTAAAGATATGACTATGTCAGGGCCCATGGAAACAGACTCTGAGTAGGGAGCGGTGGGGCAGCAGTGTATATACTCCACCTAAGGGTTGGGATTTCTTTTTAAAACAATATGTCAAGCAGTCAAAGCCGGTGGTGGTGGCCTCTTTGTAACCTGTGGATAAGAGTCTATCTACATACCTTGTTCAGGATTCTTTCTACCATATTTTCATTTAAAAATAAGTGCATTTGTAGAAAGTATAACTATAGGAAACTGACTTTTGTCAAAATTATATTCGCCTTTACTCTGGTGCTAAATTGCTTACTTGTTTTTCACATTCTCTTGGTGGTTTATGTTCATGATGGGATAATAGGCTCTTCACATTGTATGTTAAACAAATGGTGCTTGAGTATTTATTCACAGTGTGTTTTAAAACTCATTCTTAGTATTGACACAGAGGATATCTAACTGTATTTGTAGCATATTTATCTAATAAGAAAAGAGCTTAAGAATACAGAGGCACCCAAAAAGATGGGTGCACTATGTGTTTCCTTTTTGTTTTGTTTATTTTCAACTTTATTGAGAGATAATTGACGTATAACATTATGTAAGTTTAAGGTGTAGGATGTGTTGACTCGATACATTTATATATCGCCAATTACCACAGTAGTATTAGCGAACACCATCATGTCATACAATTACATGATTCTTTTTCTTGTGGTAAGAACATTTGAGATCTACTCTCTTAGCAACTTTCAAATATGTAATACAATATTGTTAACTATATTCACAATGCTGTGCATAAGATCCCCCAAACTTATTCATTTTCTAACTGGAAGTTTGTACTCTGACTAACGTCTCCCCATTTCTCCCACCCCCAGCCCTTGGTAACCACCATTCTATTCTCTGTTTCTGTGAGTTTGGCTTTTTTGGATTCAACATGTAAGTGATATACGTATTTCTCTCTCTGACTTATTTTACTTAGCATAGTGCCCTCAAGATCCATGTTTTCACAATTGGCAGGATTTCATTTTTTCTCATGGCTAAATAATGTTCCATTGTGTGTGTGTTGTGTGTGTGTGTATGTAGGTGTGTGTATACGTGTGTGTGTACGTATATTCAATATACACCGCATCTTAATCCATTCAACCACTGTTGAATACTTAGTGTTTTCTTATAAGCATCTACTAAATGAATGAAGAGCCATGCAGATGCTTACTCAGAGAGAATTTATTCTTTACATAGAATTTGAATGAGCTTGGTGATCTAGCTTCCCAGTCAATAGAATAGAGGCTACATGTAGAGAGACTATGGAGTAGGGGTAGGGGTGGAGCCTGCTAGAGGCAGGCCTGGCACGTCATAGTCACAGTAGTATTATAGTAAGGGGTAGAATATTTAAGAAAAAAAGAAATAAAACAACAAAACAAAAAACAGTCACTTGTGGTACAGTGGCAGATAATTTCCTGAGAGGATATCACTATCTGGCCGACAATGACTATGTCATCAAGAAAAACATTTACCAGTACTATTTGCACAAGAAGCCAGGAAAATTCATTTTATGATATTCAAAATAGTAAACTTTAAAATGTTTCAACAAAGGGAAAAGTTTCCATTTCCTGGAAAACATTTAGGGGGATGGGGTAGGAAAGACAGAAATCTCATTCCTTGGCTCCCTTATAAAAGGTTAATGACTAACAGTCTTAACCAGTTTTTCCATAAACCATGCAATCAGTTGTATAATAGAAAAATGACTTTCATATACAGTGTATATATATTTAGTCAGTGTTGCTACTGTTAGTAAAATTCTACAAGCTTTTTTCATTTGGGAATGTACTTTGAGAACATCATCTATTTGTTGATAAAGCATCTGGTGACGTGTTTCCATAAGGGTAACTAATTTGGAGTTTTAGGAGGTCCTTTCACAAAGACAAAGTAGTAGGGTTTCAGACACGGCAAAAGGGAAGTTAGAACTCTGATATTTTCAGGGCCCCTTTTGTTTTATTGTTTAAATGCTCTCCATTTAGTTTTACTAATTTCCTGAGCCATGTGGCTAAAACAATAGGTTTCTGGAACAAAATACCTCAAGCTGACTCCCAGCTTTGTTGCCAGAGGCTTGGATAGGAGACATCACTTAAAATGCCAAACACAGCAATATCTTGGACTTTTAAGACAGTATTATTCAAGTTATTTGTTAGTATTGAACATGGTTGGACTGTGGCCAATCTTAATGTGTAATGCTTTGCTTTAATAGCACTTAGTGGGTTTTTTTTTTCTATGAGAGAGGGTTCTTATAGTTTTATTGTTTCAAATAATAGAATCTGAGTGTCAGAAGCAAATGTGAAGGCCCTTTTGTCCAATCTTCTGCCTTAATTTAGATTGTTGATGTCCCTGTTGTGAATGAATTGGCACACTCATCATTTAACAAAAGACACGCTACATTTGCAAGAATCTGTAAACAGTTCACCTGTCAGGATCCACAGAAGAACATGCAGTTAACTGGCAATAGCGTGACAGCAGGTGCTGAAAGCCCAGATTTGGACAGGTGGTTGGACACTTCCCATGTCACCATCTTTGGGAAGGAAAATGAATCAGGAGTTCATCTGTTGAAAAAACTAGTCCTGATATAACCTACTTGCTCTGAAATATGTCATGCTATTTACATTTATTCATCAAAATGGCATATATTTAACCAGCGTTTTTATTTGGAGAGAAACCTGTGTAAGGTATTAAAGACCATCCTCAAGAGTTCAGCACCAAACTCGTTCCCTTCCCCCAAATATCTCCAAAACAGGGATCAGGAGACATGAGAGCAGCTTTCAGCCAAGCATACTCTCTGCTGTTACTGACTGAGGGCAGACTTACAGACTTGGCTATATTTTCATGGCCATGGAGAGGATGAGAGGTAACATAACCAAAGCAAAAGACAGTTTATGGTATAGTATGCACCAGACTGGGTTATACAGAGATTGGAGAAAGGCTCCTTTACAATTTCAAAAGTTTTCTAAGGGCTAACAAAAAGACTACAATAATTCATTCAGTTACATTCCTTTAACTCTAAGGAGGAATGTATCTAATTAACCCATTCTGGGACAATATATGTGTTTTATTTAGAATCTGGTAATCAGAGACCTCGAGTTTCTTCAAGCAGCTTAGAGTTTTCAGTCTAGGAATATGTGGTGTTAACTACAAGTTGCTTATTTATCTGAGAATTATTCCATAGCCTGAGTGCAGTACTAGTGTTTTCTGAAATAATATTCCTATAGGGTGAACCATAGGTGGGAATTGGGAAAGGCTTTTGATGCCTCGTGACATGTATTAATCAGCTAAAAAGGAGAGGAGTAGGACAAGAAAAGGATGGAACAAATGGACAGTACCTTCCCCATCTGTTCCTTCTTTAACCATTTTCAGCCATCTAGGGAAAATACATTCTTTTTCCCCTTTAATTAAAGTTTTTACTGAAGGGCAATATATCTCCATAAAAGTATATAAATATTAAATGTGAAGATTATTAATTTATCACAAACTCAACACACGCTTGTAATCCGTCACCCAGATCAAGAAACAGAGCAATTGCCACATCCCAGAAACCTCCCCTGGTTCCTTCTTAGTCACTACTTCCACCATCCTCCCCAAATGTAATCTCTATGATAACTTCTAAAATCATAGATTAGTTTTGCTGCTTTTTGAATGTTATATAAGTGGAACCATATAGTATGTAGTATTTTGTGTATAGTTTCTCTCATTTAAAATTATGTTCATGAGGTTCATCTCTCTTGTATGGAGCAGTCATCCGTTCATATTCATTACTGCATAGTATTGTATGAACATACCACAATTTATCCATTCTATTATGGTGGACATTTAGCTTATTTCCAGTCTTTGGCAATTACAAATAGTGCTGCTATGAACATTCTTGTATATGACTTTGGGTCACATTTCTGTTGAGGGTGAAATATCTGGGTTATTGAGTATGCCTATGTTCGGTTTTGGTAAACACTAACCATTTTCTAAAGTGGTTATACCAATTTACACCCTGCTCAGCACTATATGAGACTCACAGCTGTTCCACATTCTTGCTAAAATTCGATGGTATAATTTTTTTTTTCATTCTTGTAATTCTGCTGGGCATATAGAGATATCTCTGTGGTTTTAGTTTGCATTTCTCCAATGACAAATGAGACTGAGACCCTTGACATATGTTTATTGGCCATTTGTATTACCTCTTTTGTGAAGTCCTTTTTCAAACCTTTTGCCTATTTTTCTATTGGGTTGCTGTCTTTTCTTGTTGAATTATAGGAATTCTTTACATATTCTGTCTTTTCTTGTTGAATTATAGGAGTTCTTTACATATTCTTTACATAGTATATAAGTCCTTTGTCAAATATGTATATATTGCAGATATTTTCTCCCTGTCTGTAGCTTTCCCTTTAGGGGAAAGGAGGGATTTTTTAAAACCATTTTTTTTCCCTTGGAGAATTTTAACCATACACAAAAGTAAAGAGGTTAATATAATAAATTCCCATATACCCAACTTCAACAATTGTCACCTCACAACCAATCATGTTTCAACTCTATCCCTACTGAAAATCACCCTTTTCTACTGCCCTAATCTGTCCTTTTGTTTCCATTATTAATCCTCTGGGGCTTTATTACCTCATTCAACATTCATTTGTTTATTCTTCATATATTGATTAGATTAATTCCAGTTGAATTGACAATAAAATCCGATGAATGTATTTTTGTACTTATATTATCTGTGTTCTCTGCATATGGTGACTCTATTGACCACTTCCTTCTTGAAATTCCTTTCCCTTAGGCTTCTCTGAAACTACATAGTTTTCCTCCTACTTCTCCGATCCTTCCTTCGTAATTTCCTTCCTGGGATCTCCTTCCTCCCTTCCTCCTTCAGAGTTATTGTTCTCCCAGAGTTCTGTTCTAGTTCTCAAGTCATTTGGGTGATTTCATCAATATTCATGTCCTTGACTCCCACTTATATGCTGATGGCTTCTGAGTCCATTTCCAGTTGAGAACTCTGTCCAATACCAGACCTCTATATAGAGCTATCTTCTGAGCATTTCACTTGGAGGGTCCACGACATCCATGGCACACTTGCTGATTGTTGGCCGCCTCACACCCTGTCACTAACCTAGTCTCCCATTCTTCCATTATACTAGAATTTTAGCTTAACAGATATCCAGCTATCAACTATATTTCTCAGCTCACATTGTGGTTAGGTGTGACCAGTGTGACTAATTCTTGTCAATACAACGTAAACAAAGGGATGCATGCCACTTCTGGATCTTGACTTAAAACACTGGGTATGTGTATTATCACTTTCTCTTTCGCATGCAGCTTGCCAGATATGGTGATGACTAATGCAGCCTTGAAAGTTAGGTGTGACCAGTGCACAGAGCTGCCTCACCAGCCTGGGTCCCTGTATGACCTCACAGAGCAGAGCTACCTGGCTGGAGAGTACTAGACCATTCCACAAACAAACACACTTAATATTTAAATCATTGCATTTTGGGGTCTCTCTGTTATAGCAGATTAGCCTTTAACTATTACAGCATCTCAGTCATACCATATCAAAAATTTACTAATCATCCTTTCACCTAAATATCCTGTGTCTGTGGTTCCAGTATGAGTAAAGGCTCCTACGGTTACCTAGTCATTTTTCCTCCATCCCTACATCCAATTTTCCTGAGTGCAGTTCATACTATTTCTTTTTTTTTTAAATAGTCTAATTTTTATTTATTTATTTAGGCTGTGCTGGGTCTTAGTTGTGGCATGCTGGATCTTTGTTGTGGCATGTGGGATCTTTAGTTGCAGCATACGGGACTCTTAGTTGTGGCGTGTGGACTCTTAGTTGTGGCATGCATGTGGGATCTAGTTCCCTGACCACGGATTGAACCCGGGCCCCCTGCATTGGGAGTACGGAGTTTTATCTACTGGACCACCAGGGAAGTCCTGATACCATTGCTTAATAATGACTCAGGACTTCTACTTCTGGCCATGTTGGAGTAACTGGTACTAGACTGGTCTTCTTGCCATAACTGTAAAACCAGACAAAAATATATGAGCAGTTGCTTTCAGGCAGTGGACAGTAGGCAGCACAAGACCGAGATCCCTGAGAGAAGGGCAAGTAACAGGGTAAGCCCCACAATTACCCAGCTCACTGCACAGAGCAATTTCCTGACTGCAATGCAGAGAGCTTGATCCCAGCAAGGCACAGTGAGATTTAACCATGATGTTGCATGTATATACAGTTCATTTTTTGTATTGCTAATTAGTATGCTATTGTATAAACATACCATAATTTATGTATTCATTTGCTGATGGACATTTGTTTCCAGTTTTTGCTGTTATGAATAAATCTGCTTTGAATATTATTATACATGTCTTTTGATGGACATGAACACTTACGTTGAGTATGTAACAAGGGAAGGAATTGCTATAACGTAAGGTTTATATACGTTTAGCTTTAGTAGATCCTGGTAAAGAATTTTCCAAACTAGTTGTACACTCTAATCAGCAGTGTATAAGAATTCTCATTGCTCCATATTATTTTCCAACACTTGATATTGTCAGTGTTTTTAATATTAACCATTCTTTTTCCTTCCACTTCAATTGAGATATAATTGACATACAGCGCTATAGAAGTCTAAGGTGTACAGCATAATGATTTGACATTTATACGTCATGGAATGATTACCACAATCAATTTAGTGAACATCCATCATCACATAGAGACACAAAATTAAAGAAATAGAGAAAAATGTTTTTCCTTGTGATAAGAACTCTTAACATTTACTCTCTTAACTACTTTCATATATAACATAGAACAGTGTCAATTGTATTTATCATGTTGTACATTACATCCCTAGTATTTATTTTTAACTGGAAGTTTGTTCCTTTTGAGTACCTACATCCAGTTCCCTCTTCCCCTCACATCCTGCCTTTGGATCTCTTTTTCTATGAGTTTCTTTGCTTGTTTTTGAAGTATAATTGTCCTATAACACTATGAGAATTCATGGTGTACAACATAGTGATTTAATTTTTCTTTTCAAATTTAAAAAAATTGAAGTATATTTGATGTACAATATTATATAAGTTACAGGTGTACAATATAATGATTCACAATTTTATACTCTATTAATAGTTATTATAAAATACTGGCTATATTCCTTGTGTTATATAATATATCCTTGTACATTATTTTATACATAATAGTTTGTACTTCTTAATCCTCTGCTCTTATAATGCCCCTCCCTGCTTCCCTCTCCACACTGGTAACCACTAGTTCTCTATATCTCTGAGTCTGCTTCTTTTTTGCTATATTCACTAGTTTGTTGTATTTTTTGGATTCCACATGTAAGTGATATCATACAGTGTTTGTCTTTCTCTGTCTGACTTATTTCACTTAGCATAATACCCTCCAAGTCCATCCATGTTGTTGCAAATGGCAAAATTTCATTCTTTTTTATGGTTGAGTAGTATTCTGTTGTAAATATAAACCAAATCCTCTATCCATTCATCTTTTGATGGACTCTTAGGTTGCTTCCATATCTGGGCAATTGTAAATAATGCTATTATAAACATCGGGGTGCCTATATCTTTTTGAATTAGTGTTTTTGGTTTTTTTTGGATATATACCCAGGAGTGGAATTGCTGAATTCTATGGTAGTTCTACTTTTAGTTTTTTGAGAACCTCCATACTGTTTTCCACAGTGGCTGCACCAATTTACATTCCCACCAACAGTGTAAGGGGTTCCCTTTTCTCCACATCTTCACCAACATTTGTTATTTGTTTTCTTTTTGATGATAGCCATTCTGATAGGTGTAAGGTGATATCTCGTTATGGTTCTTATTTGCATTCCCTGATGATTAGCTATATTGAGCATCTTTTCATGTGCCTGTGGCCATGTTCATTTCCTCTTTGGAAAAATGTCTGTTCAGGTCTTCTGCCAATTTTTTAATTGAGTTGATTTTTGATCTTGAGTTGTATGAGCTGTTTATATATTTTGGATATTAACCCCTTATAGGACATACCATTTGCAAATATTTTCCCCCTTCAGTAGGTTGTCTTTTCATTATGCCAATGGTTTCCTTTGCTGTGCAAAAGCTTTTAAGTTTAATCCGGTCCCATTTGTTTATTTTTGCTTTCATTTCCTTTGCTTTAGGAGATGAATCCCCCCAAAAATATTATTACCATTTATGTCAAAGAGTGTTCTGCCTATGTTTTCCTCTAGGAGTTTTATGGTATCTGCTCTTACATTTAGGTCTTTAATCCATTTTGAGTTTATTTTTGTATATGGTGTTAGGGAATGTTGTAATTTCATTCTTTTACTTGTAGCCGTCCAGTTTTCTCAGCACCGCTTATTAAAGAAGCTGCCTTTTCTCCATTGTATATTCTTGCCTCCTTTGTCATAGACTAATTGACTGTAAGTGTGTGGTTCATTTCTGGGCTCCTTATTCTTTTCCATTGATCTGTGTGTCTGGTTTTGTGACAGTACCATACTGTTTTGATTACAGTAGCTTTGTGGAATAGTGTAAAGTCAGGGAACATGATTCCTCCAGCTCTGTTCTTTCTCAAGATTGTTTTGGCTATTGAAGGTCTTTTAAAAATTATTTGCTCTTGTTCTGTGAAAAATGCCATTGGTATTTTGATAGGGATTGCATTGGATCTTTAGATTGCCTTGGGTAGTATGGACATTTTAACAATATTAATTCTTCCAACCCAAGGACACAGTATATCTTTCCATCTGTATCATCTTCAATTTCTTTCATCAGTATCTTATAGTTTTCTGAGTATAGGTTTTTTACCTCCTTAGGTAGGTTTATTCCTAGGTATTTTTTTCTGTTTGATGAGATGGTATATGGAATTGTTTCCTTAATTTCTCTTTCCAATATTTCATTGGTTGTGTATAGAAATGCAACAGATTTCTGTAGATTAATTTTGTTTCCTGCAACTTTACTGAATTCATTGATGAGCTCTGGTAGTTTTCTGATGGTGTCTTTAGGATTTTCTATGTATAGTATTATATCATCTGCAAACAGTGACAGTTTTACTTCTTCCTTTCCAAACTGGATTCCTTTTATTTCCTTCTCTTGTCCGATTGCTGTGGCTAGGACCTCCAATACTATGTTGAATAAAAGTGGTGAGAGTGGGCGTCCTTGTCTTATTCGTGATCTTAGAGGAAATGCTTTCAGCTGATCCATTCCTTTGTATCATTTAGTCTACTGTTGATTCCTTCTAGTATATTTGTCACTTCAGTTATTGTATTTTTCATCTCTGGTTGTTCTTTATGTTTTCTAACTCTTTGTGAAAAACTTCTAACTTCTTACTCTGTGCATCCATTCTTCTCCTGAGTTCTTTGATCACACTTAGGATCATTACCCTGAGCTCTTTCTCGGCTGGATTGACTATCTCCACTTCACTTAGTTCTTCTTCTGGGGTTTTATCTTGTTCCTTTGTCTGGAACTTATTCCTCTGCTGCCTCATTTTGCTTATGTTGTTATTTGTATTTTTATGTATCTGGTAGGTTAGTTACATTTCCCAACCTTGGAGAGGTGCCCTTCTGTAGGAGATGTCCTATGTGTCTCAGCAGCACACTCCCCTCTCATCACCCTAGCTATATGCTCTAGGGGTTCCCCCTGTGAGGCCTGCATGGGTCCTTCTGTTGTGGGGGGCTGACTATGTGGGCAGTCCGGTAGGCTTGCTTGGCCCCTAGTCTGATTGGTTGCCAGACCCTGCCTTGTGTGGAGGCTTCTGACTGCTGGCTGGGGAGGTTTAGTCACGAAATGACTGACTGTAGAACCCCAGGGGGCCCCAGGGCTAGTGCTGACTCACTGGTGGGCAGAGTCATGGCCCAGAAGACTCTGGGTGGGTGAAGACACTGGTGGGTGAAGCCAGGTCCCGGGGTTAGTGGCAGACGACTGGCAGGCAGAATCAGGTCCTGGAGTCTGGCTGCAGGGCCCAGGGACCCCAGAACTGGTGTCAGATCACTGGGGCGGTGGGGGGGTGAGGAGGAGGCTGGTTCCTGATGCTATTGGGTACAGGATCCAGGGTGTCCTGAAGCTTGTGTTGACCTAATCGTGGGCAGGGCTGAGGCCCTGCTGGTCCCAGAGCAGGGTCTGGCTTGCTGTGGGCAGACTGGATCCACAGGCTGCAGGACTGTGGTTTTCTTGCGTCTGGTGTCTGCCCCCTGGTGGGTAAGGCTGGTCCAGAGGCTAAAGTAGACTTCCTGGAGGGCTGGGCCGGTGCCTGCCCACTGATGGGTGGAGCCGGGACCTGGCCCTCTGGTTGGCAGGGCTGTGTTTAGGAGCAGGTCTAGAGGCAGCTGTGGGCCCAGGATGTCTTTAGGCAGCCTGTCTGCTAATGGCTGGGGCTATGTCCCTGCGCAGTTAGTTGCTTGGCCTGAGGCGTCTCAGCACTGGCACCTACAGGCTGTTGGTTGAGGCCAGGTCTTGGCTCTAATGAGCTAGAGGGAGGATCCCACAATAATGGCCTCCAACAGCAGTGTCCACATGGTAGAAAGCTCCCGTATGTGGCTGCCGCCAGTGTTTGTGTCCCCAGGGTGATTCACCTGCCCCCTGCTTCTCCAAGAGACTCTCCAAGAGCAGCAGGTAGGTCTGGCTCAGGCACCTATCAAATTACTGCTTTTGCCCTGGGTCCCAGTACATGTGAGATTTTGTGTGTACTCTTTAAGGGTGAAGTCTCTATTTCCCAGAACTCCTGAAATTAAACCCCAATGGCCTTCAAAGCCAAATTTTCTGGGGGCTTATGTTCCCAGTGCAGGACCCCCGGGCTGGGGAGCCTGATGTGGGGCTCAGAACTCTCACTCCTGTGGGAGAACCTCTGCACTATGATTATTCTCCAGTTTGTGGGTCACCCACCCAGGGGTACGGGGCTTGATTATATCGCGAGTCTGCCCCCCTACCCATCTTGTTGTGGTTTCTTCTGTATGTCTTTAGTTGTAGAGCATCTTTTCTGGTAGGTTCCGATCTTTTTCATGGATGATTGTTCTAGAGGAGGTGAGCTCAGGGTCTTTCTACTCTGCCATCTTGGCTGACTCCTCATTGTGTTTTTGATTTTCATTTCCCTGATGGCTAATCTATGGGGTTCTTTCTTGTATGTTTGTGTGGCTTAAAACAACAACTAATTTTTTTTTTTTAACGGAAGTATAGTTGATGTACAATATTATACAAGTTACAGATGTACAATATAGTGATTTACAATTTTTAAAGGTTATATTCCATTTATAGTTATTATTAAATATTGGCTATATTCCCTGTGTTGTACAATATATCCTTGTAGCTTATTTTATAGATAATAATTTGTGCTCTTAATTAAATATATTTGTACAGTTTTTAGTGGTTGCTCTAGGTATTACTATATATATATAATTCATCACAGTCAACTGATGTCATCATTTTACCAATTCAAGTATAGAAATCTTACCTCCCTTTAGGTCCTTTTTCCATCACCTATTTATAATATAATTATTTTAAGTATTACCTCTATTTAGAACCATATTAGACAGGGTTGTAATTTTTGCTTCAACGATCAAACACATTTTGGAAGACAAAAGGGGAGCAAAAGCCTACTGTATTTTTCCATATTTTTGCGTACTCGGATTCTTCTTTCTTCCTAATGTTCCTAGATTCCTTCTTTTATTGTTAACTTTTTGTTTAGAGACATCCCTTTCTTTCAGGGTAGTTTTCTGGTGACAAATTCTCCTCCTCTCCTCTTCCTCCCCCTCTCCCTCCTCCTCCTTCTTCTTACTATGATTCGCCTCCTGGTAAATTGAAATTTTTATCATTATGTAACTTCTTTATCCCCAAAAAGTTATTTTGCCATAAAATCTATTTTGTCTGATAATATTATAGCTATGACATTTATACCATTGTCTTTTGTGACTTCTACTTTTCCTGACTTTTCTGTGTCTTCTTTCCTATCTTATTTAGATTAGTATTTTTAATTCCATTTTTTCCTTTACTATTTTGGAAGCTTGCTTTTATTTCACAGCTTATACTTACAGGTCTAACAAATTTATTTAAAAATCTAAAATTATTGGGACTTCCCTGGCGGTCCGGTGGTTAAGACTCTGTGCTTCCACTGTAGGGGGCATTTGTTCCATCTCTGGTCGGGGAACTAAGATCTCGCATGCTGCATGATGTGGCCAAAAAACAAAAACAAAAACAAAAACAAAACAAAACATAAAATTATTCAATATCTTTACTCCTTCCCAAAGAATGTTAGATCAAATATGTCTTGTTTTCAGTATCTCATTGCTAATGGGAAATAAGGGAAGGCATGTGAATACCCTTTGATCATTTTAACTCCAGTGACTTCCCATTCATTTTTCATATTACGAATGTAGAAAGTTTTAGTTTTATCTTTTTAACTCTCCAAATTCAGTATTATTGTTTATTCAATAAGCTTTTACATTAACCATATGTTCACTAAATTATTTGTCATGATTTCTTCTTGTATCTAAGGCCTTCCTTCAAAGATCATTGTTATTATTTCTAAAACACATTCTTAAAAATTGTTCAGTGTTAATTTGTTTGGGGATTTCTTTGTCGGTTGTTAGTTCGTTTTCCCCTGAAGATGTCTTTATTTTGCCTCATTTGGGGATGATAATTTAGCAAGGTATACAGTTACAAGTTAATAGTTTTTTGCTTGTTTTCTTTTCTAACCACTCTGCAGATGTTCTTTCACTTTCTTTCATCTTCCATCGTGGCTATTAAGAAGGGTACTGTCAGTCTGACTGTTGTCTTCTTGTATGTAACCTACTTTTTCTCTCTGGTTATGTTTACAGTATTCTCTGTGTCTTTGATATTTTGTACTGCCACTTTAATGCATAGTTTTAAAAATTTACCTTGCCTGCAGTTTATGTACTTCTTGAGTCTTAAGACTAATATCTTTGATAAGTTGGGGAAATTCTCAGCTATTATCCTTTCAAAATCTTTTCTCTCCAATAATTTTATTTCAGTCTTTCTGAAACTTCAATTAAACATATAACGGATATCCACATTCTAACATCCATGTTTCATCTTCTTTCCTGTCTACTCACGTCTTAGTTTATTTCCAAAGCATTTTGGATAATTCAGATCTGTCTTCCTACTCACTTATTCTTTCTTTAGTAATGTGTGATCTGTTGCTTAATTCATTCACTGAGGTTTATTCAGTGACTTAAGGTTTTTATTTCTGTTATTTTTTTTTACATCTAGTAATTCTTTGGTTCTTTTTCATTTTTATGGTCTCCTGTTCCTTTTAAGTCCCTCTTTTATTTCTGTGAACATTTTAAGTGTAACATTTTTATTCTGCATTTGAGAATTCTAATATCTGATGTGCTTTGGACTATAATTATGATTCCTTTTAAATTTACTCTTGGCCTTAGATGTTTGTTTCCTTGTGCATTTGGTAATTCTTGTTTATCTTAATCTGTAGGAATACTACAGTGCCTGGATTTGGGGTATGTTCCTTCAAAATGAGCTTACTATGCTTCTGCCAGGTACCTGTGATGTTATCAACCAAGGAACAGTTTAAATTAATATCTAGGCTTGGGATTTCCAACAGTATGTGAGTAGTATAAATTTAAACCCACATGAAGGCAGATTTATAATTATGATTTCTTTTTACTGGCTTTTTTTCTTATTAAAAATTATTTATTTAGCTGCACCACATGGCATATGGGATCTTAGTTCCCTGAGCAGGGATCAAACCCTTGCCCCTGCAGTGGAAGCACTAAGTACTAACCACTGGACTGCCAGGGAATTCCCTAATTATGATTTCTTAAAGAAGTCTTCTACTTTTTTCATCAGAGCTGTGGCCTAAAACAAACATCTTCTTCTTGGTCCCCTTTGCTAGCAGATAAGACTTTTTTTTCTAGCCTGTTCTTTCACCAAGGATGAGGTCTTAATGGCTCCTGTCTTCAGGGGGTCTCAATTTTGCTTCACCATTTTACCCTGACAAAAGACTTGCCTCCTGTTCCTCTAACCAACCATTAAAACCAAGCAGACTATTTGATTCCATTTACGTGAAGTTCAAGAAAGGCAAAACGAATCTATAGAGATAGAAATCAGAATGATGGTTATCTTTTGGGGGTATTGACTAGAAACAGGCATGATGGAGCCTTCTAACGTTTTGGAAATGTTTTAAATATTGATCTGCATAGTGGTTTTATAGGTTTATACATATGTAGAAATGCATCAGGTCATACACTTACTTGTGCACTTTACTGTCTACAAGCTATATCATATTCTTTTTACAGTACACAAACAGGGTTCTTGGCTTCTGTTATTGGCAGATATGACTAATTTCTCTTACTTTTTTGAGAGATCAACCATGCACATAAAATAGTGCTGGCTGCATGTTATCAAGACTCTCTATGTGTTTGCAGTGAGTTTTTCAGAATATCCAGTCCACCGTAATGTTGACTGTGTGAGCTGGATGCTACTCTTCCATTTCTGATACTGTGATACTGATTTTTGGAGATTTTAATAAAGTATTCCTTAAAAATTCAGCTCGTTTTTTTTTTTTTTTAAGTTCAGGCTTTGTCTCTGCTGTGCTGTGGAGAAATAAGAAAAGGCATGTAACCTCCCATGAGAGGAGCTTTGGTGGTGGAAATGGTGCTCTAGATGGCAGTGTGGGATGGTTGCAGTGATTACTGTGATTTCCCGGGAAAGGTACATCCTCCAAGCTAGAGTCAGTCCTCAGATATCTACTTACCCCTCCCAAATGGAAACTGTCCCACTTTGGGGCCACTCATGGAGGACAGAAGTTGGTTGTTGTTGTTTTTTAAAGGATTCAGCTAACCAGTCTGCCTCCACCCTCTATCACCTTCTTCTTTAAAGTGGGGGACCCATGTGTATAAATGAGGATTGTTATAGGTTGAAATGTACCCCTTCAAAAGATATGTTGAAGTTCTAACCCCAGGTACCTCAGAACGTGATCTTATTTGGAAATAGGGTCATTGCAGATGTAATTGGTTAAGATGAGGTCATGCTGGCTTAGGATGAGCCCTCAATACCATATGACTGGTGTGCTTATAAGAAGAGACACCGAGGGGAGAACATTGCTATGGCTGAATTCTGTCCTCCCCAAATTCATTATATGTTGGAGCCCTAACCCCCAATGTGATGGTACTTGGAGATGGGTCCTTTGGGAGATGATTAGGTTTAGATGAGGTCATGAGGTGGGGACCTCATGACGGGATTAGTACTCATAAGAGGAAGCAATACTAGAGTTCTCTCTCTCTACCATGTGAGGACACAGCAAGAAGGCCAAGACAGGAAGAGAGCTGTCACCAGGCTGGCACTTATCTTGGACTTTCAGCCGCCAGAACTGCAAGAAAATTAATTTCTGTTGTTTAAGCCACCCAGTCTATGGTATTTTGTTTTGGCACCCCAAGCTGACTAATACAAACACCACATAACAATAGGGGCAGAGATTGGAGTGATGCAGTGGGAAGTCAAGGGAAGCCAGTGATTGACAGCCATCACCAGAACCTAGGAAAGGGCAAGGAGCAATTCTACCCAGCGTCTCAGAGGGAGCATTGCCCTGCTGACACCTTGATTTTGGATTTCTAGTCTCCAGAGCTGCGAGACAGTAAATTGTTTTAAACCACCTAATTTGTCATACTTTGTTATAGCAGCACTAGGAATCTAATACAAGAGTCATTGTAAGGTTGGTGGAAGAAGGTTGCAAGTGGGGAGGAGATGACCCAAGGTCTTTCTTTGCCTTATCTCAAGTCATAAACTGTGGTTAGGAGTCCCTCACACCTGAAGGTTGGTCAGAAATTAAGAAATCCACTCCAAAATTATTATATAAGGCAAGGGAGGGGATTCAATTTCCCAAAGGTCAGTTTATATCTAACATTTTCAGAGTCCATCTGTTGTATAAAACAAGGTGTATCTTGTTTTTATTAGGTCAAAATTCCTGCCAGGAATTGGGTTGTCACTTTCTTGCCCAAAGCATTTCATTTAACAGTCTACCTGGTGAATGGGGAACAGTTGTGAGCCAGGAAGCTCACTAAGGTAGGAAATCTTACTGAAATGAGCAAGGACAATCTGGGAAATGAAGGGAAAACAGTCCTTTCTACTTCTCATTTCAAATTTAGGGAAATACTTAAAGCATCAGGCATTGAGGCAACTTTCACGTCAAGGATATGCATCTATATGTCATATTTTTCAGGGATCTGGAGGAGAATGCATATAAAACCTTTTAAAATGTGTGTGCATAAATGTCTATGTGAACATATGGCAAGGGAGTGTGATCCTGTTAAATACTTGCTGTGTTTGGCAGGAGCAAAGAGCTAGAATGCCTGCTCACTTAGTTCTTCCCACCCCCTCAGATGTGAGTCTCAGCAGGTGGGAGGATCTGGTGCATGCTTCCTGAGGTCTATGTAGGAAGGACGAATTTCAGCCGCAGCCACAGCTCTGTCCAATGCCAAGGCAGTATCAGGACACGAATAGAAAGTATATGTTGCTCTAAGTGTGGAGCCTGGAAAATGCGTGGAAGATGCATAGTGCCCTTCCAGTCGCTGAGGAGCAAATGCATTGATGTGTTTTTAAGGCTCTGTCGGTAGCTTTGGGCTCTGTATTTCTGTGAAATGCCACATACCAAATCAAACTGTCCTCTGCACTCTGTTGGGCCTCTTTGTCCTCAATGACCAACTTTAGAACAAATGAAATGCCTGTGGCCCCAAACCTCCACCCCCTAGAACTGGGAAGGCTCTTAGGCACATGGGGTTTCTTTTGCACTGGAAACTCTTCATCCCTCTGCTAGCTCACCCTTCAGGCCTCAGCTTATACAGGCATACCTCAGAGTTATTGTGGGTTCGGTTCCAGACTGCCACAATAAAGCAAATAATGCAAGAAAGCTTGTCACACGAGTTTTTTGGTTTTCCAGTGCATATAAAAGTTATGTTTACACTATACTGTAGTTTATTAAGCGTGCAGTAGCATTATGTCTAAACAAATGTGCATACAAAAATACTTCATTGCTAAAAAATGCTAACCATCATCTGAGGCTTCAGCAAGTTGTATTATTTTTGCAATAGTAACATCAAAGATCACTGATCACTGATCACCATAACAAATATACTAATAATGAAGTTTGAAATATTGCTAGAATAACCAAAATGTGACGCAGAAACATAAAGCGAGCAAATGTCATTGGAAAAATGGTGCCGACAGACTTGCTTGATGCAAGGTTGCCACAAACCTACAATTTGCAAAAAAAAAAATGCAGTATCTGTGAAGCACAATAAAGCAAAACATGCTCAGGGAAGAGTCACTGAACACCATGTTCTTCCTATAGTCAGAATTTTACACATTTGTGGTAATTCACTCAGTTTTATTTATCACCATTGTTTAGTATCTGTCCTTCTCATCAGATTGTATGAGGTTCCTTTTTGTTCATCGTGGTTGTCTTACAGCCTATAGAATGTCTGACACATAGTAAGCATTTAATAAATATTGTTGACTAATTGGAAGTCCAGTGACCTCCCACCTGAAAAATTTCTGCCTTATAGTTCATTATCAAAAAAAGAAGAGGGATATGGTGAAGGAGACTTAAAAACATTTCTACAGGTTTCTCATCTTCAGAGAGCTCCATCACACTAAAAAAAATAAAATAAAAGGAAGGGAGGAAGGAAGAAAGGGAGACAATTCAATGGAAAATGGGCAAAGTATACGAAGAGGCAATTCACAGAAGAAATTCAAATAGCCAACAAATATACCAAAAGATGCTCATCTAGACTAGTAATCAGAGAAATGAAAATTTAAAACAATATTTTATACCCTCGAGTTGGCAAAAATGTAAAATATTGATTAAATTCATTGTTAGCAAGGATTTAGGGAATAGGGTGCTCTCACACACTGTTGGTAGTTCAAACTGTGCAAACTGTATGGACGATATTGGTAGTACCTTAAAAATTTAAGCTGTGTCTGTATTTATTGGTAAAGGGGAAAACTGGAAACCACTTAATGTCATACAATAAGGAAATGGTTAAATAAATGTTAGTACATTCCTGCTTTGGAATCCCTTAGCTCTAGATATTAATATCAATGAAAATCTATGTAAAAAATTTTTTAAAAGAAGATAGCAAAACAATATGTACAATATGCTCCCAAATAAGTAAAAATATATATTAAAAAATTCTCCAAAGGAAAGATCACATTCACACCAACTATTTAATATTATAAGTAGTTTGAGACCTTTTTCCTTGAGGAAGTGAGTTGGAGGTTTTACTTTTTACAGTGAACATATACTGCTATTTTTTTTTTTTTTTTTGCGGTACGTGGGCTTCTCACTGTTGTGGCCTCTCCCGTTGCGGAGCACAGGCTCCGGACGCGCAGGCTCAGTGGCCATGGCTTACGGGCCCAGCCGCTCTGCGGCATGTGGAATCTTCCCAGGCCGGGGCATGAACCCGTGTCCCCTGCATCGGCAGGCGGACTCTCAACCACTGTGCCACCAGGGAAGCCCCTATACTGCTATTTGTTTTTAAAAAGAACTTTATTGAAGTATGTTGACATAAAGTGTACATATTTAAAGTGTCCATTTTTATTGAAGTATAGTTGATTTAGAATGTGTTAGTTTCAGGTGTACAGCAAAGTGATTCAATTTTGTATATATATATATATATATATATAATCTTTTTCAGATTCTTTTCCATTACTGGTTATTACAATATATTGAATACAGTTCCCTGTGCTATACAGTAGGTCCTTGCTTATGTATTTTATATTTAGTAGTTTGTTTCTGTTAATCCCAAACTCCTAATTTATCCCTCCTCCTCCTTTCCCCTTTGGGAACCAAGAGTTTGTTTTCTATGTCTGTGCGTGTTTTTGTTTTGTAAACAATTTCATTTGATCATTTTTTAGAGTCAACATATAAATGATATCATATGTAATTTGTCTTTGTCTGACTTACTTCACTTAGTATGATAATCTCTAGGTCCATCCATGTTGCTACAAATGGCATTATTTCATTCTTTTTAATGGCTGAGTAATATTCCATTGTGTGTATGTGTGTACACTACATCTTCTTTATCCACTCATCTGCTGATGGACATTTAGGTTGCTTCCATGTTAAAGTGTCCAATTTTTAACACTGTAGGTATCCGTGAAACCATGACCAGAAACAAGATAATATCCATCACCCCCCCAAATATTCCTTATGTCCCTTGGCAATCCCTCCTTCCTGCCTCTTTCAAAACCAAGCCCTGTGCCCTAGCAACCACTGATCTACTTTCTGTCACTATAGTTTGCATCTTCTAGAATGTTATAGAAATGAAATCATACAAAATGTACTCTTTTGTTTTTTTCTGGCTTCTTTCACTCAGCATAATTGAGATTCATCCATGTTGTTGCACGTATCAAGTCTGTTCTTTTTTATTATCTACCACAACTGGTTTATCCATTCACCTGTTGATAGACATTTGGATTATTGCCAGTTCTTGGCAATTACAAATAAGGAGGCCTGTACAAGTCTTTGTAAGAACATACTCTTCTCCTCCTCTTGGATAAATAGCTAGCAGTGGAATGGCATGAGATAGATGTACGTTTATCATTTAAAGAACTTGCCAAAGTATTTTCAGAGTGTAGTACCATTTTACATTCCCACCAGAGATGGGAGTATGGGGTTGAGGCACTAAATGGCTCTTCCCATCATGAGAGGAGGTAATGACGGCAGCCATCAGATCACCGTTGTAGGTTCAATCAGAGATTGCCCAGCTAAAATGCGACTAGTCCTTTTTAGTCACAGAGTCCTCTGAGAATTTGATGAAGGTTATGGTGTATGTGGACTGCAGGAATACACACACAGACACACACACACACAGACACACACACACACAGACACACACACACACACACACACACACACACACACACACACACACACACACACACACACACACGGCAGATAGGAATTATTCACGCTGGAAATGGCGAAGGCCCGAACAGAAGCTGTGACACTTGGGATGAAAGAGGAGGGCTGGAGTTTAAAAAAAAAATGAAAGTTACAATTGCTGGGACTTGGTAAGAGGGGCAGGAAAGATAATGTCCAGGTTTTAGTGACTAGGTCACGGTAGTGACAACAGAGGAGAGGAGTAGGTCTGCCGGGAGGAAGAGGTCATTTCTGGCTCGCTGCATGTGAGGTGCCTACGGGACAGAAGGATAAAGATGTTAGGAAAGTGGTTGTAAAAGTATTGTACCTCGTTTGGGTAGAGATACAGACTTCCGGTGCCACAACATACAGGTTTAGGTGAGCAGGCACAGCTGTAATCACCAGGTGTAGTCAATAAACTCGCATCCTTCAGAGGAACCGCCTCTACGCCTCAGAAGAATACCCCTAGGCCCACAAGTCCCCTCCCAGAAAGTGCGCAATCGCCTCAATCTTTCTGACAAAACTCCGCCGACCCAAGTCTGCGCATGAGTTCGGCGCATGCGCACCAAGGCTCCCCGCGGCCGCTCCCTGCTCCTGGCGCTCCGACTCCTCGCCTCTCAGCGGCCCCGCCCAGGCGGCTGCCCGTGACCTGCCTGGGTGCAGGGAACGGAAAGCCGGGAGGGGTGAGGCGAGTTCAGTTCGCCATGGGGCTGTTTGGAAAAACCCCAGAGAAGCCGCCCAAAGAGCTGGTAAGGGCTACGGCGGCGGCACCGGAGTGGGTGGGTTTGCGTGGGGCGTGATAGAGTTCGTAAACGACTGGACAGTCTCCCCCCAGCGGCTGGCCAGGTGCCGCTCGGCCCCCATTTCCGGGGCCTCCCACTCGACTGAGGGGCCGGAGGAAGTCTCTTAGGAAACGGCTGTAGCGAAAGAGAACCCTGGTATTCCACTCCACAAGGGAGCCGAGGGTCGGGTTAAGACTTCCGCGGCCTCGGCTCCGGGCGCGGAGGCAGCAGCGCCGGCCTCGCCTCTGGAACCCCTTCCCCGGCGCGCGTTGGTACGTCCCGCCGGAACCTTTCCCTGGCGCAGGCCCCGCCCCCTCCCTCCCTCCCGAGGACAACTGGCGTACCACCCATGGTTCCGTGGTACCCCGAGGACACCGTCCCCGCCGCAGGACTGTCCGGGCGTTCCCCACCCACTGCGCCGTATTGAGAGGGAGGCTCTGGATCTCATTCCTCTGCCCTCCAACGTTCTGTTGGCACCAGACGCACAATTACAGCAGGGACCCCACTCGGAAGAGTGGTACAGGAGATAACAACTCTGCATCTGGCTTAGACTTCAGAATCTGCCTGTCAACTGCGATCATGTCGGGATACTGTGGAGCGGTTGAGTGCCCTGTGGAGTCCGTGTGCCTAAGTTTGTAATCTGGTTCCGCACACATCAGCTTTGTCATGTAGGCAAAGTTAATTTCTCTGAGCCTTAGTCTTGGGTGTCAAGTAGGAATGATAATAGTATCACTTAAGAGTTATTGAAGATGAAAGGACGTTAAGTTTTAGCTAGTAGTGCTAGTTAGGGTAAATTTGTGTTTTTGTTTTGGGCCGCTCCAGGCTGCTCATGGGATCTCAGTTCCCGACCAGGGATCAAACTCTGGCCTTGGCAGTGCAAGTCCGGAATCCTAACCGCTAGGCTATCAGGGAACTCCCAGGGTAAATTATATATTCTACAACCTTGCTCTCATTGGCAGGCGGATTCTTAACCACTGTGCCACCAGAGAAGTCCAACCTTGCTTTCAAAATGCAGACCAACAATATCAGCATCACCTGGCACCTTGTTAGAAATCTTGAGCCCTACCTGAGACCTATTGAATCATAATTTGAATTCTGACAAGATCTCCAGTGATAAGTATGCACATTAAAGTTTGAGAAGAATTACAGCACCCAGTACAGACTTACACATAATGGGAAACAAACCTAAAATCTTTCATTTAATAAATAGTCTTACATGTTCAGCTCTAGCAGGCCTGTTTTAAAAACCAATGTCATGCGTCATGAGGTTGTCGGCACGTAAAGTATGTGTTGATCGTATTTGTTAATGATGGGTACTAGAACAGTAGGCACTCAATAATTATTAGTTTCCTCAGGCAACTTACGCAGTTTTACTCCCTGGTAAAATAAAAATTGTGGAGCTTAAATGAGGTAAGAGTATGTGACATTACTTTTCAAACTGTATAACATTATGTAGATGCACATTTTGTGGCATGTATATATTCTGAGGTGCTTGTTATTATAGAAGTGTATTTTTGACGTTAGGAAGGATTATTACCTTCAGTGTTTGGTCTTAGATTTGCCATTCATAAAGGGAGAAGATTATGGGAAAACAGTCTCATTACTATTTAATCTGATCTCTAGTATATGTATTACTTGAATAGCACTGAGACTGCTTTTAAATGATAAATGTAATTGCTAAGAGCTCGAAGATTGTATAGTCTTCCAATAGGGTAGCCTACCTGTGAAAGTAAGTTAAAACCTGAAAATCACAGGGTTGATGCACGAGGTTGTTTTTTAAAATATGCCTGCCAGAGGGATATTATAAAGATGAAATAAACAGCCAAAGAATGTATCGTCTAGCAAGTAAGATAAGCATTTCAAGAACAAGTCTGGATTGGGTATCACATATATAGTTACAGGAGTTCAGAGGTTGGAGTGATCACTCCCAGACTTGTGTGATTAGAAATGATTTGGGGGACTTCCCTGGTGGCACAGTGGTTAAGAATCTGCTTGCCAATGCAGGGGACACAGGTTCGAGCCCTGGTCCTGGAAGATCCCACGTGCTGTGGAGCAACTAAGCCTGTGCACCACAACTACTGAGCCTGTGCTTTAGAACTGTGAGCCACAACTACTGAACCCACGTGCCACAACTACTGAAGCCCACGTGCCTAGAGCCTATGTTCTGCAACAAGAGAAGCCACCGCAATGAGAAGCCTGTGCACCACAACAAAGAGTAGCCCCCACTCACCGCAACTAGAGACAGCCCACGCGCAGCAACGAAGACCCAGCACAGCCAAAAATAAATAAAATAAGTAAATTAAAAAGAATAAAAAATAAAAAGGGGCTTCCCTGGTGGCGCAGTGGTTGAGAGTCCGCCTGCCGATGAAGGGGACACGGGTTCGTGCCCCGGTCCGGGAAGATCCCACATGCCACGGAGTGGCTGGGCCTGTGAGCCATGGCTGCTGAGCCTGTGCGTCCGGAGCCTGTGCTCCGCAACAGGAGAGGCCACAACAGTGAGAGGCCTGTGTACCGCAAAAAAAAATAAAATAAAAAAATAAAAAGAATCCGCCTGCCAATGCAGGGGACACGGGTTCAATCCTGGTCCAGGAAGATCCCACATGCCACAGAGCAACTAAGCCCATGCGCCACAACTACTGAGCCTGCACTCTGGAGCCTGCGAGCTACAACTACTGAGCCCACGTGCCACACTACTGAATCCCGCGCGCCTAGAATCCATGTTCCGCAACAAAAGAAGCCACCACAATGAGAAGCCCGTGCACTGCAGTGAAGAGTAGCCCCTGCTTGATGCAACTAGAGAAAACCTGTGCACAGCAACGAAGACCCAACACAACCATAAATAAATAAATAAATAAATAAATAAATGAAAAAAATGTTAGAGTGAAGCTGTACATTTTTTTTAAAAAAGAAATGATTTAGCCCTCCACTATCATATTTTCCACACACCTCCTGCCTGTGAATTGTTTCTTGACTCTCCTTTTTTAAAAAAATATTTATTTGGTTGCACCGGGTCCTGGCTGCAGCACGAGGGATCTTTGTTGTGGCATGCAGGATCTTTAGTAGCAGCATGTGGGATCTTTTTTAGTTGCAGCACATGGGATCTTAGTTGCAGCATGCATGTGGGAACTAGTTCCCTGACCAAGGATCAAACCCAGGCCCCCTGCATTGGGAGCATGGAGTCTTAGCCACTGGACCACCTGGGAAGTCCAGGTTCTTGACTCTTTAGTAGGAATTTTAGTGCTAGATTATTTACTTTAACTGGTACTGGAGGTACCCTGCCCAAGATTTTCTTCAATTTCCTCTTCACGGTACTCCAAGCTATCCTTTGAGTTCTAATTATACCTTGTTCTAATTTGTCAGAAGAGTGTATCTGTTTGCTTTACATTCAGCTTCTACCAAGCTCTTTATACCTTGTGATTTATGAGGAAATTGTTTTGTCACCTGCCACAATTATTTAGCATTGAATTTGTAATTCCAGAAAGTGCCAATAAAGCAGGAAGGAGAAGTACTTTTTTCTCCATAGAGCTGTGGAAGCACAGGTAAAGTATTGAGAACCAGTATATGAATAAGAAGACAAATAATGTCTGACATTTTAGTTTTAGTTTGGCATTTTTTTGAGAGGGAGAAGGAGAAAACTTAAAAATTCAACTTTATAAAAGAAGCTAAATAATGGAAACTTAAAAAACAAACCAAAATCCAAGATAGTGTTGGCAGAGAGAGAAGAGTTAGAGGAAAAAGAGAACCAACTAAATGCTGTAGAGTCAGCTGGGCAACTCTTGAATTAGGATTGATTTATAGTATGCCTTACACTGGGGACTGGAAGATGAGGTCCCAGCACAGAATAAGCAGGGGCCAGGTGCAGCCATGCCACGCCACACCATCATCATTGTCATTTAGGCCATGGAGACAAGTCAGGTCAGGCAAGTCAGGTCACGTCACATATACATATTTATGTTATGCGTGATGACCCCAGAGCTTTGGTAAAGTATCCAGCACAGAGTAGGTGCTAAATAAATATTGAGTGATGAATGAGTATCAGAATAAGATTAAGTAAGGTTTCAAGTCAAGTAGTTTTAAGATGAGCAGTGTTTCAAGGGATATTCCAGGGAAACATTAGCTGTATAAGGGGCTTTACAGACTAAAGTCTTTGCCCCCAGCTATCTCAGATACTTTGATGGAGACATCTTAGTGGCGAAACTTGTTCTATCTTAAAGTGTCCAATTTAAGACTGGATTGGGCCTGCTGAGGATGAGCCTTGTAATCCATTTAGAAACTGAGACTGTCTTAGGATGGGAATCAAGAGGACTTGAGATTATGCTTGAAAGAGATTCTTTTCTTGGACCCGAGGTTCCGCTGGAAAATTGTGCTGTCCTCACTTAGGGACTTTGCTAATTTAGCCTTTGGGTAGAACATGTCACCTTTTATGGCATCAGAATTCTGAAATCATGTAACTAACTTATATCCATAGACTGAGTCATGACGCATGGTTGTGGGTTGCTATCCGAAGGGGGAAGAAAATGAGAAAGGGAGATGGAGGAAAAGAGAAGGCTTCATTCACTTAGTTAATACAACAAACGTTTATTGAGATATTTTAGTGTATATTGGGTTGACATTAGGTTTGCAAAAATAAGACACTGGAGAACAACTTCAAAGGATACCAAGTTTTGGGGGAGGCTGACATGTGAACAAATGCTTATATTTTAGGGTAAATAAGAGCAATAATATAAGTATGTACAAGATCTATGATGTCACAGTGTGTGGGGGGAGTAACTTACTGTTCAGAGTAGGGAAGAGGACCTGGTCAGGGAGGTTATCTGGGTCTTGTCACAAGAGGCATTAGCCAGGTGGATGGATTGGTATAGAACTGGGAAAGAAGAGGCATTCCAAACAAAATAAACTGCAGATGCAAGGTATAGAAGTGTGGAATGTAGGTTGGAGGAACCCGAAAAAAGTTTAGAATGGTTGAAGGATGAAATAAGGTTATATCTGAGTGGGATGCAATGGTAAGATGTTAAATTGGAGAGGTAGGTAGAGGGCAGATTAATGAAGGCCTATGTATCATGCCTACTAAGGATGGGGAGCATTCAGAATAGTGGTTTGGAGCAAGAATTGGAGGGAAGAGACTTCGGTATGGAGCAATTAAGTGGCCCAGATGAGAGATGATGCTGGTCTTAACTGAGAGCAAAAACGGGGATAGAAAGGATAGGAGGAGTTTTAGAAATATTTAGGATATATAGTCAGAATTTGCTTATCTGCTGGATGTGGGATGAAAGTGCAAAGATGATTCTTAGGTTTCTGTTTAACCTCACTGCCATCAAATCCATCATCCCACTCAGTGTTGGTATCATGAACTGAAATTGAGAGAATTCTGGAAAAGAGCAGATTTTTGACAGGATGGTGATGGAGAGGAAGGAACCGCAGAGCGTGGTTTTAGACAGGATTCAGGGGATCCGGGAAGACATTAGTAAAGTGTTATCCAGGAAGAATACTTTCTTTTTTACTTCCTGTCCTCAGCAAAATTGTAAGCTTCTTAAGAGCAAGGATCGTGTTTTTCTTATCATCTACTTTTCAGCATAGTGTTGAACTCCCTTAATAAGAGTAAGGTGTCTATCAAATATTTGTTTCATGAAGTAGAGATGGTGAGAGAAAATGCTTACACATTTGAAGATACCCTAATTGACCATCTTCTCTATATCCATCTGACAGTGATCAGAGTAGGCAATTTTTGACCTAAGTTCACTTATATTTGTTGTTTTTGGCTAATTTCTAGTTTTATATATGTTTTAAATCTTGAAGGATACACAAAGTCCTTTATACAGACATCACCTTCAGGGAGAGGAGCTAGGTAGCTGAGGGTCAAAAGTGGAAGAGGAATTTACTTTTAACTAGATATCTGTTTTAGTCCATTTGGACTGTTATAACAAAATGCCACAGACTGGGTAGCTTATACACAGTAGAAATTTATTTCTCACAGTACTGGAGGCTGAGAAGTCCAAGATCAAGGAACCCTCGGATTCAGTGTCTGATGACGACCTGATTCCTAGTTCATAGGTGACCATTTTTTCACTGTGCCCTCACATGGGCAGAAAGGGGGATCAAGCTTTCTGGAGTCTCTATTATAAGGCACTAAACTCATTTCATGAGGGCTCTGCCATCATGACCTAATCATTTCCCAAAGGCCCCACCTCCAGATACCATCACATTGAGGACTGTTTCAACATTGCAACTGGGAGGATACAAACATTCTGTCTACAGCAGTGTGATTTGTATATCCCACCCTGATACGTGGAATCAACAATTTCTCCAAGGAGTACAAATTTCTTTTAGTGGGAATGGTATTTAGAAACCAAAATTTAGGTGCTTGTGGTGCTTATTACTACTGGAGTGTTCTTGCTTCTAGGCCTTTTAATTAGAAGAAAGAAGTATATTCTTTAAAAAGTTATGAAGGTGATTAGAGACTAGGTTTTTTGAGCCAACCCTCCTGCTGAAAATAACTAGAAGAGCTAGATTAAAAGTATAACCATTTGAAATTACTGAAAACTACCAAGGTAGTGAAGAATTGCAAAATCAAGATCTGAGAGAAGTGGGAAGCTCAATTACATGAGCCCAGTCATTTGGGACCAGTTTTTCCCCCTAAAGAGATCCTCTAATTCCTCATGCAGTATTGAGAAACTGAGAATTTGAGGAGAGATTTTGACATCCTGTGGTTAGGGGGTTCAAAAATTGGAGTTCAGGGCACACAAAGGATGAGGGACTCATTTAAGTCCCCAAGGATTTTGGTTAGAACTCTGAAAGGATACACCTTAGTGGTAACTGTGAACTGGAAATAAACCGGCCTTTACAAAGACTGATGTCCAGTGTCAAATCGTCCCTATCCCTGATTGGATTTATTAAGCTTAATTAATAACCAGTTGTCAGTGTTCTTAGGCTAGATGTTTGCCTGAAGCAAATTAGGTCTTCTCTGGGAGAAGATAACATCATGCAGAGACACGTTCATCCTGTGGGTTTTCACATACAAAGTTCAGAATTCAAAAAAAAAAGACATTGATTCATAGGAAATCTTTATGTATCCTGGATACAGGTCTTTATATATTCTGGATACCAAGGCTTTATAAATGCTTTTGTTCCCATTTATGTGGTTACAAATAGCTTCTCCAATTTTCTGAACTTTTTCCTTCCTTTAAATGGTATCTTATGATGAGTAAAAATTCTTAATTGCAGTATAGATAAGAATATCACTCTGTTCCTTTATGCTTATTGATTTTTGTGTCTTTTAAAAGAAATCCTTTCCTAAAAAAAAAAAAGAAGAAATCCTTTCCTAATCTGAAATCATAAAGGTATTCTCCTATACTGTCTTCTTAAAGTAACATAGTTTTGCATTCTGTATTTAAGTCTTCAATCCACTTAATTAATTTCAATGAAGGATGAGAACAGGAATTCAATCATCTTGTTTTCCATTTGGCTTACCATTTGTTTCCACACTGTTTATAGAAAACACACTTTTATTTGTTTTAGTTTCCTGTGCCTAGTTGGCTTGACATGTAGTAGACTCTATGAATGAATTTGAATAAAGTATATATCTTGATAGTGTGAAATTCTCTGTAGAGTTCTTATGGTTTTCACAGCATACTGTCTGATTTACAATTTGATTTTTCTTTATACTGTACTCCTTGCTTATGTTCTGCTTAACTTATCAATTATAAATGCTTTTTGTTTATTACTAAAACTCTATTGGTACTAAATAAAGGTTTGTTAATTTTCCATTTTATCAGTTTTCATTTTCTTGTTTATTGTAGTGATCTTTCCAGTTGTGAGACTTGTTTGAGACAGTTTCTTGAGCTCTTTGTACTGGACTGTATTTTACCCTAACAGAACATTAGATTCACCTGAAGAAATTTTAAGTACTACCTATCATTTGGGCTCTATTATAGCCCAGTTAAATTGGTATTGTTTAAATGTCCCAGGTAACTTCTGTGTGGAGTGAGGTTGAGAACTACTGATCTGGGTCATGGCTGGATAATTTTGGTTATTCCCATTTCTTTTAGGAATTTTTTCTTTCACAAAATCCCTTTCGATTTTGTAAGTTAAAGAAAAAATTTTGACCAGTTTTATGAACCTTTTTCTCTTTGACATTTAAAAACATAGATTTTTGGTGTTTCTGATGACTGAAATTTTATGCCTCTTCTTCACAACACATATTTTATGCAGTTAAATTCAACAGATAATTATTGAGCATTTGCTTTGTGCCAGGGGCAGAAGGGGTTAGTGAATAAGAAAAGGTCTTTGACCTGCTGGAGCCATACAGTCTATAATGTGTAAACACATTAATATCAGTATATTAGTTATATATAATTATGTTAGTTTAGTATAATTAATGTAATGTTTACAAAAGAGAGGAGGTATAGGGTTCTGCCTAATTATACTGCAAGTGGGTTTAACTTATCCCAGGGGTCACAGAAGGCCTCCCAAAGTAACATTTAAGCTGAGACATGAAGACCAAGTTCAGAAAATATGTTCTTTATTCTTCTGACTATTAATAACATTTGGGGAAAGCAAGATTTTCTGGTGGTCATGTGAAACTGTTCTATCGGCTAGTTGCCACCTTTTATGTAGTTATTAAATTGCTCCAATTCATGCCTCCGGGTTCTAATCATAGATATAGTTCACCAAGTATAAACAAAGTAGAATTTAGCATTTTGGACGTTAATAGAATGGAGATTGAGCTTAATCAGCATTATTGGGAAGATTTGAATTTAGGGCATTTAAAAACTAGTTTCGTTCAATTGTGAGAAAAAATATCTATTTGTTATATCATCCGTTGGGCATATTTGTGTGGGTCTAATTATTCTGGTCTGTTGATCTATGTGTCTATTCTTTGGCCAACTACTCTGTCTTGAATACTGTAGCTTTATATTAAGTCTTCAAGTTGGGTAATGGGGAATCCTCCAGCATTGTTTTTCTTCACGGTTGTCTTGGTTACTCCAGGGCATTTTTGCCTTTCCATATAAACTTTAAAATCAGTTTGTTGATATCTACAGAATAGATTCTGGTGATTTTGATTGGGATTGCATTGAATCTACAGATGAAGTTGGGAAGAACTGATATATTAGTGTTTAGTCTTCCAATCCATGAACATGGAATATCTCTCCATTTATTTATATGTCTGTGATTTCTTTCATTAACGTTTTGTAGTTTTCTACATGTACATCCTTTACGTATTGTTAGATTTTTACCCAAGTGTTTTATTGTTTTGTTTGGTGCTATGGTAAATGTTTTTAAAATTTCGGATTCCAATTGTTTATTACTGATATACTGGAAAGCAGTTAACTTTTGTGTATTAATCTTCTGTCCTATGACCTTGCTATATTTGCTTGTTAATTCTTGGAGTTCTTGGAGATTTTTTATATCCATTCCAAAGAATCAACAACAAATATATATAAATATAAATATAAGTAAATAAATAAATAAATATATATATATATATACACACACACATCAGTTTAATTGTTTTGTCCCAAATTTGTGTACCTTTTCTTTTCTTATTGTATTAGCTAGGACTTCATTACACTGTTGAATAGGAGTAGAGAGAGATGATATCCTTGCCTTTTTCCTTATCTTAGGGGGAAAGCTTCTAATTTCTTGCCATTAATTATGATGTTAGCTATAGTTTGGGGTGAGGGTGGGGTTGCAGTTTTTTTTTTAATTAAATTGAGGAATTTTCCTTTTATTCAGGTTTGTGGAAAGTTTTTATTGTGAGTATAGGAGAATGGTTTTCCTGTGTCAATTCCTACGATTTTTCTTATTTAACCTATTGATGTGTGGTGGATTACAGTGACTGATTTTTGAATGTTGAACCAGCTTTGCATACCTGGAATAAATCACACTTGGTTGTGGTTTATAATTCTTTTTATGTAATTTTACACTCAATTTGCTAACGTTTTGTTGAGGATTTTTGCATTCATGAGAGATACTGGTCTGTAGTTTTCCTTTCTTGTAATGTCTTTATCTGGTTTTGACATTAGGACAAGGCTGGCCTCATAGAATGAGTTAAGAAATATTCACTCTTATATTTCCTTGAAGATTTTGTAGAGAATTGTTATCATTACTTCCTTAAATCTTTGGTAGAATTCACCAGTGAAACCATCTGGGCCTGATACTTTCTCTGTTGGGAAGTTATTAACTACCGATTCAATTGCTTTAATAATAATAGGCCTATTCAGATAATCTACTTCTCCTTGTGTGAGTTTTAGTAGGCTTTCAAGTAATCGGTCCCTTTCATCTAGTTTACCAAGTTTGTGAGCATAGAATTGTTCATAATATTCCTTTATTGTCTTTTTATTCTCCATGGAATCAGTACTGATGACCCCGTTTGCATTTCTGATATTGGTAAACTTGTCTTCTCTCTTTTTTTCTCTGTTCGCCTGGCTAAAGGCTTATCTATTTTATTGATCTGTTTAAAGAGCCAGATTTTGGTTTCATTGATTTTCTATTATTGTACTTTCCTCTTTTCAATTTCATTGATTGTGTAATTTTTATTGTTTTTTTTCTTCTGCTTGCTTGATGCTTAAATTGCTCTTCTTTCTTTAGTTTCCTAAGGTGGAATCTTAGATTATTGATGTCTAGCTCTCTCTTGATATATGCATTTAATGCTATAAATTAACTTCCCAATGCTTTTGCTGCACCCTACACATTTTCATAAGTTGTATTTATTCCCACTTTAATTTAATTCAAAATAATTTTAAATTTATCTTGAGACTTTTTCTTTGACCCATGTGTTACTTAGATGTGTGTTGTTTAATCTCCAAAATTTAGGGATTTTCCAGCTATTTTTCTGTTACTGATTTCTAGCTTCATTCCATTGTGGTCTCAGAACACACTTTGTATGATTTCTATTTTTTTTAAAATTTGTTAGAGTGTGTGTGTTATGGCCCAGAAAGTGGTCTGTCTTGAGGAGTATTTCCATGTGAGCTTGAGAAGTCTATGTGTTCTGTTGTTGGACAGAGTATTCTATAAATATTAATTAGACCAAGTTGACTGATAGTTCCGTTCAGGTCAGCTATATCCTTACTGATTTCCTCTCTGTTCCATTTGTTGATTATCTCAAGGGAGGTTTTGAATTCTTCAGCTATAACATGGATTTGTCCATTTCCCCTTTCAGATCTATCAATTTTTGCCTCATATATTTTGATGCCCTGTTTTTAGGTGCATGCACACTAAGGATTGTTTTGTTTTCTTATTGAATCCTTACTTAATGCCTCTGTTGCCCTGATAAGTTTTTTTGTTCTGAAGTCTGCTTTGTCTTAATACAGCTACCCTCCTTTTTTTCCTTCCTTTCTTTCTCCCACACTCCCTCTCTTTCTTTTTTCTTTCTTTACTTCTTTATTTTCATTGATGTGAAATTTACATAACATAAAATGAACCATTTTACCCTGAACAATTCAGTGGCATTTGGTACATTCATAACATGCAACCACCACCTCTATCTAGTTCCAAAACATTTTCATCACTCTAAAGTAAAACCCTGTACTCTCTAAGCAGTTGCCGCCCATTCTAATCTCCCTCCAGCATCTGGTGACTACCAATCTGTTTTCTATTCTAATTTCTTATAAGTGGACTCATACAATATATGGGCCTTTTATGTCTGGCTTCTTTCATTTACTACAGTGTTTTCAAGGTTCATCCATGATGTAGCTAGTACTTACTTCCTTTTTATGGCTGAATGATATTTCATTGCATGCATATCTCACAACTCATGCATTCATCCAGTGATAGACATTTGAGTTGTTTCAACCTTTTGACTGTTGTGAATAGTGCTGTTTTGAAATTCTCATATGAATATTTTTTGAGTACCTATTTTCAATTCTTTTGGGTATATACCTAGGAGTAGAATTTATTTACCTTTTTGAGGAACTCTATAACTGTTTTTCACAGTGGCTTCACCATTTTACCTTCCCACCAGCAATGTACAAGTGTTCCTATTTCTCTCCTTGCTAACACTTATATTTTTGATTATAGCCAATTCTGTTATTATAGTCAATATGCTTTATGTGAAGTGGTATCTTGTGGGTTTTATTTACATTCCCTTAATGACAAATGAGGTTGAATATCTTTTCATGTGCCTTTTGGCCATTGGTATATCTCCTTCAGAGAAATGTCTGTTTATGCCCTTTGCCTGTTTTTTAATTGGGTTGTCTTTTTGTTATTGAGTTGTACGTATTCTTTATATATTTTTTAGAAGACCCTTATCAGGTATATAATTTGCAAATATTTTCTCTCATTATATAGGTGATCTTATTATTTTTCTGATAATATTCTTTGATGTACAGTTTTTAATTTTGATGAAGTTCAATATATGTATTTTCTTTCTTTTTTTTTTTTTTGCTCATGCTTTTGGGATGTTTCTAATACAAATCCAAAGTTATGATGATTTATCCCATATAAAACTCAGTATTTTCTTCTGAGTTTTATAGTTTTAGCTCCTATATCTAGGTCTTTGACTAACGTAGAGTTAATTTCTATATGCTGTGTGAGATAGGAGAGAGCTTGGTTTTGATTAGTGTTTGCATGGTATATTTCTCCTTCCTTTTACTTTTAATGTTAGTCTTTATATTTACTTTTAACCTTAGTCTTGTAGGCGATGTATAGTTGACTCTTTCTTACTTTCTCTCTCTCTCTCTCGCTTTCTTGCTTTACCCTGTCTGGTTTTCACTGAACCTTTCATATGATTCATTTAATCTATTAGTGTATCAATTATGTGTTTGTAAAAAGTTTTTAGTGATTGGCCCAGATTTTGAAATATACATTTGTAATTAAGTTAACTTCAAATGCCATTATACTGTTTCACATGTAATGCAGATACCTTTAAACAATGTATTCTGTCCATTATGATATTGCTCTCATTCATTTCAGTTATCCATATTCTATCTTCACCCAATATACTGTCACTATTATTACTTTAAGAATAGGAAATTCCCTCGTGGTCCAGTGGTTAGGACTCAGCGCTTTCACTTCTGGGGCATGGGTTCAATCCCTGGTTGGGGAACTAATAGCCCACAAGCCATGCCACACAGCCAAAAAAAAAAAAAGTTAAGAATAAGAAAAAAGATTTTATCTTCATTTATTCTTTCCCTAATATTCTTACTTTATATATGTCCCAGTTTCTGACCTGTATAATTTTGCTTCTCCCTGAAGAACTTTTAAAAAACATTTCTGGTAATCTAGATCTGCTGTGATGAATTCCTTCAATTTTTGTTTGTCTGATAAAGTCTTTACTTCTCTTTTGAAAGATAATTTTGCTGGATGTAGAATTCTAGGTTGGTGATTTTTTCTCCAGCACTTTATCTCACTCCACTCTCTTCTTGCTTCCATAGTTTATAACAAGGAGTCTTTTGTAATTCTTATCTTTGTTCCCCTGTAGGTGAGGTATGTTTTTTCTCTGTCTTTCAAAATTTTCTCTTTGCTCTCGTGTTCCCCATTTTGAAATGAGATAACTAGTTGTCATTTTTTGGATTCTTATCCTACTTTGTCTTCTCTTTGCTTCCTTTATCCATGGTTTGGGGTCTGTCATTAATTTTGGAAAGTTCTCAGCCATTATTATTTCCTATTTTTTCTGTACTGTTTTCTCTTTTTTTTCTCCTTCTGGTATTCAATTATGTGTATGTTACATCTTTTGAAATTGTCCACTGTTCTTAGATGTCCTCTTCTGTTTGTTTTCATTCTTTTTCCGATTGCATTTCAGTTTTGCAAGTTTCTATTCACTGGTTCAGATTCACTGATCTATTCCTTGGCTATGTCTTATGTACTGATGAACTCGTCAAATGCAGTCTTCATTTCTGTTATAATATTAACGTGTTTTATATTTCTAGCATTTCTTTTTGATCCTTAATGGTTCCATCTTTGTGCTTACATTACCTGTCTCTTCTTGGGTAATGTTTACTTTTCCCGCAAGAGCCAGAAAATGTCAATATCTATGTCATATGTAAGTCTGGTTCTGATGCTTACTTTGTCTCTTCAGACTGTGCTTTTTCTTGTCTTTTAGAATGCTTTGTAATTTTTTGTTGAAAACTGGACATGATGTGTGGGGTAATAGGAAATGAGGTAAATAGGTCTTCAATATGAGGTTTTAAGGTCATCAGGCCAGGGGTTTGGCTATGTTAATGTTTGCTGTGGCTGTAGGCGCCAGAGGCTTAAAGTTCCTCTACTGTCCTTGTTTTTATTTCTCTTGTTATCTTGGGCATCCACAAAAACTCCTCTTTAGATAGGGCATGCATCTTGCATCTCTTTTATCTCTAATGCATTGTTATACTGGAACCCTATTGGTGTGGTAGTAAGGTGTGGGGGACTGGAAGCGTTCTATCATCTTATTAAAACTCAGTGTTTTAGTGACCTGTGTCCCTGGACATGGTGTTCACAAGTGTTTCTTACCTTCCTGCCCACTCCCAGTGACATAGGAAGACTAGGAGAAAGCAGATAATGTCAGATAAACGCCCGTCTCCAGGGTGAGATAAGGCTCTAGTAAGGTTTGTTTTACTGGAGAATAGGCCTTTTTTAGGAAGAACAACACTGTGTGAATATTTCAGAATGGTTACTTTTCTTTTCTTCCTGCCAGAGAAACAGGGGTATCTTTCTTGCTTTTTCACCATGAGAAACTTCTGTGGTTCTTGGAGGTAAAGCCCATGAAAGTTTTGGGGGCCCTAGGAGTTACATTCTCATGGTAGTCCACACTCATCTACCAGCAATTAGTCGAAATTACCATTTAAATGTTCCTTCCAGTGGTCCAGGTAAGCATTATCTCAACTGTCACTCTCTGTATTCACCTCTCTCTCCACATGGCAGGATGGCAGTTTGCCCTATAACCTTGGTTTTCTGTTGAATCAAAGAAAAGTTGTTGTTTTTTTCCCGTGTTTTATAGATGGGAGTGATGACTTACAATCTCTATATATCAGAGCTGAATCTGGAAGTTGTCTTCACTTTGAATGATATTTTCACCAATATAGAATTTTGGATTGAGAGGATTTTTAAAATTCTCTCAGCACTTTAAAGATGTCTCTCCGTTATCTCCTGATCATAGTTTCTTTTGAGAAGTCTGATGTACTTCTTATCTTCGTTCCTTTGTCATTAATGCATACTTTTTTCCTCTCTAGCTGGGTTTAAGATTTTATCTCTGATTTTCAGCATCTTGAATATAATGTGTTTAGGTGTGTTGTGTGGTGTTACATTGTATTTTTTGTTTGTTTTGTTTTGTTTTTTGATATTTACCTTATTTGGGATTCTCAGCTTCCTGCATCTGTGGTTTGATATTTTTCATTACTTTTGGAAAATTTTCAGCCATTGTTTCTTCAAATACTTACGCTCTCTTCTCTCATTTCCTGCTGGGATACCAATTACACATGTGTTAGACCATTTGTTATTATCTCATAGCTCTTGGATACTTTGCTTTATTTTATTCTTTTTTTTAGTTTGGGTAACTTCTATTGACTTTTCTTCAAGTTTGTTGATTCTTTCTTCAGCTGTGTCAAGTTTTGTGAGCCGATGAAGGCGTTCTTTGTGTACGTTTCAGCATTTTTATGCCATTTCCATTTGAAGAACCTGAAAGTTGATGTGAACTCCCATTGTACTTGTGGCTCCTGAGGTTCTTTGCTGTCCACTAACCCACAATTGGACTTTATCAATTTATTTAGAAAATTAACTGAATTTTCTTCACTTGCTTTTAAGGTGCCTGCCATCCAGGCTATGCCACAGATGATTCAGTGCTGGTGTTCCCTCTTTTCTTAGAAGTGCCTTTCTTTAGATTTCATGCTGCACTGTTGCCTTGTGACCTGAGCTTTTCAACAGGTTCAGGAAAAGTTATTTTGTAGTTCATTCAGCTTTGTCTTACCGTCTTGAGGGTCTTCTCAGCTTTCTATATCTAGGCAGAGATGGAACTCTCCAAATCTTTTTGAAATTATCCCCCCTTAGATTAAACCTTTCTTTAATGTCTTTGTTTGAATCTTTATTTTCTCACTAAGTGCGTATTATATTCTTCTCTGTGTTGTATCGTTTGCACATTTCTCTTTCTTGCTCTCATTTTCCTGAGCTGCTACCCCATATATGATATACAGTGATCCTTCACAATGAAGTGTATTACCTGTAACATTGAAGTCTTTTTACAGAGATGAAAATACATTTTGCACTAAATCAGAAAACTTGTTATTCTGGTTTAGAAATAAAAGTAGGTAAATTAATTACTATTTTCCCCTATAATGAAGACAGGTTGACTTTAGTCTTCAATTATCATCATTTGTCATACATTTTACTTTTTAAAACTTTTTAATTTTAGAAACTGCTGGTTGTCACTTACGAAAGTGAAGCAAAATTAGGGTTCACATTGAACTATTTTAAAGTTTTGGGTAGTTGTCTAACAGAGAAGACTGTGTGGCATCTAAAGCAATTTTTTAAAAATAGCCTTAATGAATATTCTAATATTACAAGGTAGAATTTTAAAGTATTTATTCCAAACAGGGATGATTTAAAGCAGCTTCTGAACCTGGACTTTTTTCATAATTCTTTTTTATGTTATTTTTTTTAAGAAGTATTTCTTGAAATAGGTTATATTTGCACATATTATAAAATTCAAAAGGCAGCAAAGTGTATCCTAAATTACAGGAAAAAGTAAATCTCCCTTTCACTCCTGTTCACAAATTAATTCAGTTTCTATCTTTCAAGACAGCCTAATTTCCTGTGGATTTTTCTGTCGATATTCCATAATATATGAATGTATGGACATATTTATATATCTCTCTCCCTTTTTTTCACCTCCCTCTCTTCCTCCCCTTTCCTGCTCCTTCCTTCTCTCCTTTAGCCTCTCCCTCTCTTTCCTCTTTCTCTCCCTTTAACATATGTAATGTTATACTGTACACATTCTTTACTTTGCTATTTTCATTTATATTTTGAGAATTAATTCCATGGGTAATCCTCAGTGAATTGCCTTTCTCTCTTTAATTAGAATATACTGTTCACTTATGGAAATTCTGTTTGTGTTTAACTAGTCTCCTGTTGATATACATTTAGGTAACTTCTAGACTTTCACTACTGCAAACAATGCAGCAGTGTGTTTTTACAAAAGTCATTTCACTGTTGCCATTTATTGTCTTAAATTGAATGTTCACCCCTCAATGAACATGAGCAGTTATATAATGTAACGATAAATTTTGAAACAACCATTTTTAAATGACTTTGCTTTCAGTCTTCTAGATTCGTTTAAACAATGGACAGCCTTAAATTAAAAGGCAAATTGTTAAGTAACTGTAATGGTAAACAGATGTAATAAAATAGTTTCTTAATCTCTTTGAATTAGAATTTTTCAATACTAGACATGTAAAACAATACGGAAGACACTGGATGCTGAAGTTGGTATAACATCGTAACAACTAATTTAGAGTTTTATCTTTCATCGGGACAGAGTATTCTCATTTATTTGCTTTATATTAGTAAAAGTTTTGAACCTGAACCTACGTGATAAATGTACATTATCATAATCTTTTTTGTATCTGTGGAGTTCCATGTTACATTTATTTGAAGGATTCTGCTACTAAAAACAAGCTTAAAAACCACTGCAGTTGTTCATTCTGCCGAATCTTCCGGTTTAAATTTGCATTGTGAAATTTATACTAGGCATTGTTCCTGGAATTCCAGTAACTGCTGGAAAAAAAAATTAAACGGATTTAGTGTATCATATACAGGATTAGAAGTAGTTCACTGCCTTATATGATTATTTATGTGTAATAGATGATAAATATTTTTTCTATAAACCTGAAATGAAATAGTTTTATTAAAGGTGCTAGTTCAAACAAAAATTATTTAATCAGGGACTTCCCTGGTAGCTCAGGGGTTAAGAATCCACCTGCCAATGCAGGGGACATGGGTTTGAGCCTTGGTCCTGGAAGATTCCACATGCCGCGGAGCAACTAAGCCCGTGTACCACAACTACTGAGCCTGTGCTCTAGAGCCCACATGCCACAACTACTGAAGCCCGCACACCTAGAGCCCATGCTCCGCAACAAGAGAAGCTACCACAATGCGAAACCTGCGCACTGCAACGAAGAGTAGCCTCTGCTCACCTCAACTAGAGAAAGCCTGTGCGCAGCAGCGAAGACTGAGTGCAGCCAAAGATAAATAAATAAATTAATTAAAAAATTATTTAATCAAACCTGGTCTTGTACCCCCATCCCTTAGTCTGTATTGAAGGACACTCTTTTGCCTAGGTCTCTTAGTGGCTTTTGTTCTTACACAGAGTAAAATGCCATAGCCCCTCCCCCTATCTGGATAGTGGATAGTCACATGGTTCCCTTGCAGGTGTCTTCAGGTCTCTGCTCAAAAGTCACCTCAGCCATTGAACTTTCTTTCATCTTCACGTATAAAGTAATCCTTTCCCAACTCCCCTTGTCCTACTTCCTTGCTTTATTTTTCTCCCTAGCACTAATTTTCTGACCTAGTATACATTTATATGTTTATTTGCTTATTGTCTGTCCTCATTAGAATGTAGGTTCATAAGTCTTTATATCGTCTCCTGCTGTATCGCTAGCACATTGAGTGGTGCCTAGCACATTGAACAGGTTGTAGTGGGTGCTCAGTAAACATTTGACTGTTTGAACGTTGAATTTTCTTTCCTGCTCTTTCTGAAAGTTCTGGTTAGATTATAACAGTGTCTTCATATTTCTGGATGTATCACCTACAGTAATTTTGAGTACCTGTGTTCCCCTTGGACATTTGTAAATCAGTATTTTATATTTTTATCATGAGTTTTAACAGTTGCAAATGGTATGATTTTTTGTATATAGTAAATGTTGTTGTGTTTGAATAGAATTGTTAGAACACTTCTGAAAGTATCACAGTGATTCGATACCTATCAATGTTCATTTAAAACATACATGCACAAGTTCTTATTTATAGTCAGACAGTTTTCATTAATTTTTTCTCTTTGAATGAGAATCTCTATTTTTTCTATTCCACTTTCTCCTATAGATTTCTCCTAATGTAATACTTTTATGCTTGAAATAATTATACTTGGAACAAAAATATGTAAATACTTTTTATGATAAAAACACTCAGCGAACTAGGAATAGAAGGGAGCTTCCCTAACATGATAAAGGGCATTTATGAAAATCGACACCCAACCTTATACTTCATTATACATTATAAATTGTGAAAGACTGAAAGCTTTTTCTCTAAGATCAGGAACAAGACAAAGACACCAGATGTTTTGCTACTAATCAACATTGCATTAGAAGTCCTAGTCAGAGCAGTTGAGCAAGAGAAAGGAATAAAAAGCACCCACACTGATAAGAAGTAAACCTATTAATTTGCAGATAACATGATTCCACAGATAGAATATGCTAAAGATTCCTCGTGTACCAGAAAATTAGTTATAAGTGAATTCAACAGAGTTGCAGGTTTCAAGGTAAATATTTTAAAAATCAGTTGTGTTTTTTATACTAGCAATGAAAAATCTAAAAGGGAAATTTTAAAATTTCATTTACAGTAGCATCCAAAATGATAAAATACTGAGGGATAAATTTAACCAAAGAAACAGTACATTTGTACACTGAAAACTACAAAAAATTACAGGAAGGAATTCCAAGTTTATGGATTGCAAGACTTAATGTTGTTAAGATGGCCGTACCACCAAAGTGATCTGCAGATTCAGTGCAGTGCCTGTCAAAACTCCAAATGCCTTTCTTGCAGAAATGGAAAAGTTGAGCCACAGATTCACATGGAATACAACAGGTTCCAAATAGCCAAAACCATACTGAGAAAGAAAAACAAATTTGGAGGACCCACAGTTCAAGATTCCAAAACTTACCGTAAAGCTATAGTAACTAAAACTGTGGTATTAGCATAAGGATAGATGTATAGATCAGTCAATGGAATAGGATTGAGATCCCAGAAGTAAACCCATACATCTGTGGCCAGTTGATTTTCTGTAAGGGTGCCAAGATCATTCAGTGAGAGAAAGATAGTCTCTTCAACAAGGTCTGTGACAAGTGGATATCCACATGTTAAGAAACGAAGCTGGGCCCCTGCCTCACTCCATATACAGAAATTAACTTGGATCAAAGACCGAAATTAAAGTCTTTGACCTAAAACTATAAAACTCAGAAAATACATAAAGGTAAGTCTTCATGACCTCATATCTGGAAATGGATTCTTTTGCTATAACACCAAAAGCACAAGCAACAGAAGAAAAAAATAGACAAATTGGAATTCATTAAAAGCTTTTGTGTATCAAAGGACAGTATCAAACAAGTAAAAAGATAAACTATGGAATGGGAGAAAATATTTGCAAATTATATATCTGATAAGGGTTTACTATCAGAATGCATAAAGTACTCATATAACTTAACAATAAAAAGACAGCTGAATGGATAGAAGACATCAATAGACATTTCTCCAAAGGAGATATACAAATGGCCAACAAACACATGAAAAGATATTCAACTTTATTGGTCATTAAGGAAACGCAAATCAAAATCATAGTGAGATGCTCTTTCAACAGGTCCAACAGATTGGCTATAATCAAAAAATTGGAAGATAACAAGTGTTGATAAGGATGTGGAGAAATAGGAACCCTTGTACATTGCTTGTGGGAATGTAAAATGGTGAAGCCCCTTTGAAAAAAAGTTGTGGAGTTCCTCAAAAATATAAAATAGAACTATCATATGACCCAGCAATTTCACTCCTAGGTTTATACCCAAAAGAATTGAAAATAGGTACTCAAACAAATACTTGTATACAGATGTTCATATTCACAGTAACCAAAACATGGAAACAACCCAAATGTCCATCACTGGGTGAATGGATAAACAATTTGTGTTGTATGTACACTCAATGTAATATTCAGCCATAAAAAATGTTGATAGGGACTTCCCTGGCAGTCCGGTGGTTAAGACTTCACTTTCCAGTGCAGGGGGTGAGGTTTGATCCCTGGTCAGGGAGCTAAGATCCCACATGCCTCGCAGCCAAAAAACTAAAACATAAAACAGAAGCAGTATTTTAACAAATTCAATAAAGGCTTTAAAAATGGTCCACATCAAAAAAAAAAAAAAACTAGAAATGTTGATACATGGTACAACATAGATGAACCTCAAAACCACTATACCTAATGAAAAAAGCCAGACACAAAAGACCACATATTATATGATTTCTTTTGTATTAAATATCAAAATAAGCATATCAAAAGACATAAAAGCAAATTAGTTTTTGCCAGGGAATGGGAGGGAGGATGGTCATAGGGGAAGATTATTTATAGGTTATAGTGTGTTCTTCTGATATATTGAAAAATTTCTGAGACTATAGGGAGCTGTTGATTGCACAGCATTGTAAAGGCACTAAATGCCACTGAATTGTACATTTAAAAATGGCTAAGTAGGGCTTCCCTGGTGGCGCAGTGGTTAAGAATCTGCTTGCCAATGCAGGGGACACGGATTCAAGCCCTGGTCCAGGAAGACCCCACATGCTGCGGAGCAACTAAGCCCACGTGCCACAACTACTGAGCCTGCGCTCTAGAGCCCATGTGCCACAACTACTGAGCCTGCATGCCACAGCTACTGAAGCCCATGTGCCTAGAGCCCATGCAGTGCAACAAGAGAAGCCACCACAATGAGAAGCCCGCACACTGCAACAAAGAGTAGCCCCCGCTCGCCACAACTAAAGAAAGACTGTGCACAGCAACGAAGACCCAAAGCAGCCAAAATTTTAAAAATAAATAAAATTTATTTAAAAAATGGCTTAGTTACATGAATTTCACTTAAAAATATATATATATTTAAAGCTAACATTAACTTTTAAAATTGTATAACCATACAGTTTTAAGTGCTTTAATATTTCATCTGGGTGGAGTTATTAGAGTTGATGAATAATAAATATTTTACAGATTTTGTTAAATAATTTTAAAGTCATTAAAAAGTGAAATTTATTGGAAATACATCTTAAGGATATGAATTTTTTTTTTTTTTTTTTTGCTGTACACGGGCCTCTCACTGTTGTGGCCTCTCCCATTGCGGAGCACAGGCTCCGGAGGCGCAGGCTCAGTGGCCATGGCTCACGGGCCTAGCCACTCCGCGGCATGTGGGATCTTCCCGGACTGGGGCACGAACCCGTGTCCCCTGCATCGGCAGGCGGACTCTCAATCACTGCGCCACCAGGGAAGCCGAGGATATTAATTTTTTAATGCCATTTAGTTCATGTATTCATGGATGAATGCTAAAGGGTTAGCATCAATTCCATTCCTGTTTTATTATTTTTTACCTTAAATCCCACAACCATTTTTTATTATAAAGGTGAACCCTGATCCTCATGATGGGCTTATTGGTAGGATTTCTGGTAGTAATTGCAGACACCAGTGTCTCCAAATGTTTGAATTTGCAGCTACTAGCGATGTCCAGTCATACAGGATGAGGATGTCTTTGATCTTTTTGGAAGCCTATACACATATTTCTGATAGTAAGATCACCAGGGCTTTGGAGGTGGACTGGTGGATTGCAAAAGCTGGGCTGCATGACCACCACCCTTCACACAGACACCGAGGTCCATGCCAGCAAATTGCTCCTTGTCCAGAAGCAGAACCGGTACCAGTAACTTGTATTGTAGCTGTATTGTAGCTGTGCGTGGTTGGATCATCTCTGGGGGTAACCCATTCACCTAAGGAGCCAGTGTGCCATGGCTGTGGTCATCTTCTTGCGTCTGAAGGGCTGCGCCAACTGCAGAGGGTCCTTGGATGGCATGGCTGTGATGTAGAGAAGACAGCCTCATTGTGAGGCACCTCAACTAGAAGAAAGCCCTATTTTATGTTTTATTAGACTCAAATGATGAGAAACATTGTTAATATAAATAAGTAGATGGTAGGTAGTGGAAAGGATTTTTCTGTGTCAGTGTCACTTAGTTTTTTGAACTTCTGTGTCATATGCCAAAAAGCAATAATTGATTAAATGTAAAATTTAGTTTTAATGATTTATCAGCTGATAACTCAGATTTTCCTTCATTTTTGAAATTGAAGAATTAGAAAGAAATGCATAAGAATTTGGTAATAATTAGAGTCATTCACTACTTTTTCAACACCTATAGCAGTATTTCTAGTTGGCCCTATGTTTAGCGCTTCAGAGGTTTTTGCCTCTCAGGGAAACCTATCATGATAAGAAGAGACACATAGGTTAGAGGAATATATTTCTTTTGTAAAATGAAAAAATGTAATTGTCAAAGGGGAGAAGGAAAAGATGAATTCTTATCACATAGGCAGAGAAGGTTTTTTTTAATAATTATGTATAGAAATTGAAAATCTTCTGATGCCCATGAAACCTTTCTATGCCCATGGCACCCCATGAACAATTTTTATATACCTGCAGGGTACTGAACTTTCTTGGGGAGCTTGTATAAAGTGCTTCATACTGCCTTCAGATCGGAATCTTTGAATAGTTTGAGACTTCTATGTACTGTGAATAAAAAGATGGGAAAAAAAACAGAATTTGGCCAGAGAAGAAAAAAAAGGAATTTGGCCCTAAGGCTGTTTCTTTCAAAATAGGTTTATATTATTTCTAGCTTGTGTCAGGAATAAATGTAGAATTAATATAAAATTCTTTAAAATGTGGTGAATTGGGGATATTGACTTCTCTTATAATTCCTTTTGTAAAATTTTTCCCAGGTGAATGAATGGTCATTGAAGATAAGAAAGGAAATGAGAGTTGTTGACAGGCAAATAAGAGGTAAATTATTATTTTACATCTCCTATTCTTTATCTTGGTGTATTTTGCATTAGTTCATAAAAGTAAACTGTATCTACATCTATGAAACATAGTTTATATTAATTATTTATGGCTGCCCTAATTATTTGCTTTCTAATTATAGTAAGAAAAACAAGATAAAATCAACTCAAAGATCTTTACATTTGATAAGAACTAAAATCTTTCCTCCAGCCTGGCATTGAGCTGTTCAAGGGGGAGAGGCCATGTTCATTCATCTGTGATTTCCTAGAGTCCAGGTTACTTTTGGAAACAAAGCAGGCACTCACATTCTGTGGTAGACAGAATAATGGCCTTCCAAAGATGTCCACGTCCTAATCCCCAGAACCTGTGAATATGTTACCTTACATAGCAGAAGGAAACTTGCAGATTTGATTAAATTAAGGATCTTGAGGTGGGGAGATTAATCCTGGGCTATCTGGGTGGGCTTATAAGAGTCCTTATGAGAGGGGGGCAACATGTTGAGAAAAAGTGAGAGAAAAGGAGATGTAACCACAGAACCAGATGTTAGAGTGCTATGCTTTGAAGATGGAGGAAGAAGACACAAGCTAAGGAATGCAGTTGACCTCTAGAAACTAGAAAAGACAAGGAAATGGATTCTTCCCTGAAGCTTCCAGAAGAAACACAGCCCTTCCAACACCTGGATTTTAGACTTCGTTCTTGTTTTTGTTTTTGAATATTTATTGGGCTGTGCTGGGTCTTAGTTGCGGCACACAGGATCTTCATTGCCGCCTGCGGGATCTTTTAGTTGCGGCATGCAGGCTCTTAGTTTGCGGCATGTGGGATCTAGTTCCCTGACCAGAGATCGAATCCGGGCCCCCTGCTTTGGGAGCATGGAGTCCCAACTGCTGGACCATCAGGGAAGTCCCGATTTTAGACTTCTGATCACCACAATTAAAGAATAAATTTTTGTTGTTTTAAGCCATTTGAAAAAAAAAAGTAAAGCAACCTCATCTTACTTACAAAGAAATGGCTTTATGGAATTCAAATTAAATAAATTGTATGTACGGAATGCAGTTCCATTTTCACTACAGTTTATCTTAGCATGGCTGTAAATTGAGCAAAATATGTTTCTAAATAAAGTTGATTATTGTTGAGTACTACTTAAAACTAAGGTGACTTGCAAAGAGTAACATTTAAAACTTTTATGATTTTTAACACTTTCATGATTGGAGAAAAATTAATAACAGAGGTATCACCATATCACTCCTTTTAAAAAAGAATTAGAATAGCAGTATAGGGGTAGGGAAGTAAAACGTACAAACTATTAGGTATAAAATAAGCTACAAGGATATATTATACAACATGGGGAATATAGCCAATATTTTATAACTGTAAATGGAATAAAGCCTTTACAAATTGTGAATCACTATCTGTACATCTGTACAAATAGTAACTTGTACATCTGTAACTTATATAATATTGTACAGCAACTATACTTCAATTAAAAAAATAAAAATGGAAAAAAATACTTGTAAATAGGATATTCCAAAAGTAAATAAATAAAAAATAATTACAGAGGGGAATTACATTCATAGCCATGATGGAGTAATGGTTATGGATTTGAACTTGCACTCCATTGTAAATAAAGAAAAAACTGGACAAAAGCTGTGAAACATCTGTTTTCAAACATTGGATAACTGTCAGTGCAGGATTTTGATCAGTGAGAAAAGGGAAACAAAAGGAGAGAGCCCTAATATGGTCCTCATTTTCTGCCAAGGGAGACTTTCTGGGTCATAGCATGTGGAAGGAGATTCCAAGCAGAGTGTGGTATTCTCACTGAATTAAGGAGGAAGAGACTAGGGTTCAGGGAGGCTGCAGTGGCTGGAACTTGTGGGGCAGAGTATCAGAACAAGAGCAATATCCAAAGAAAAAGCTGTAAATATCTGCACAGGGTCCCAATGAGTCTTTAGCTGACTACTAAGCTGTGCATACTTAGAATGAGATTTTAGGAGGCTAGGCAAAGAACAGTTACTGGGGACAGAACAACTACCAGGAGGGGGCTATAAGCTAAACAGTTCCCAGAGTTAACAGAGGATTGAGAGATGGTAGAGTTCTGACCAGACACAGTAAAGAGACTTTGTTGAATATCTGGGGCATTCAGTAGAGACTGCAGAAGGGTCATGCCTTAATATTAAGGTGAAAGTAGCCCTAGCTTAAAGGCTACCATATGCCCACAGCAACAAAGCTTAAAAGCAGATCTGTTACTGTATAGCACAGGAACTCTACTCAGTGCTCTGTGGTGACCTAAATGGAAAGGAAATCCAAAAAAGAGGAGATACATATATATATAGAGAGAGAGAGAGAGAGAGACAGAGAGAGAGAGAGAGAGAGAGACAGAGAGAGAGAGAGAGGGAGAGAGGGCGCGCTGATTCACTTTGTTGTGCAGTAGAAACTAACACAACATTGTAAAGCAACTATACTCCAATAAAAATTAATTTAAAAAATAAATAAATAAAAATTAAAAGAAGTCTTGAAAGCTGAACTACCAAAATAAAGCTGAACATTCTTTAAAGCTCTTTAAGGCTGAACTACCAAAATTGCAGATACCCCAAAATGAAACATTTAGAGTGTTCAACATCCAATGAAAAGTTACTAGGAAAGTGTGACCGAAAATCAAGAGAAAAATCAGGAAATATAAATAGACCCAGAAAAAAAACAGATGATCAAATGAATAAGCAGACAGGGATTTTAAACAGCTATTATAATATGTTGAGGGATTTAGAGGAAAACATAATGAACATATGTTTCAAAGGAAAACATGAACATAATGAAGAGGTAAATAGAAGATATTGAAAAGAACAAAGTAGAACTCAGATGAAAGATCTAGAATAAAGTGAAGTAAAATGAAAGCTTCACTGAATGGGTTGAACAAGCAGATTATACACTACAGAAAACAAGATCAGTGAAATCAAAGATAGTAATACAAACTATCCAAACTGCAGTACTGAGAGAAAAAAGTAAAAAAAAAAAAAAATCAAATGATCCAACGTGTAATTTGAGTCTCAGAAGGAAAAGAGTCCAGAAAGGATCACATGATATAATAGCTGATGAAAACTGTAAACCCACAGATCCAAGGAACTCCAATTTCAAACGGGATAAACACAAAGAAAACCTTGCCAGGATGTATCATAAGCAAATTACTGAAAGGTAACAATAAAGAGATAAAACAGTCTGAGGAAAGGGTAATGATTAAAATTTTATTATCAGAAACAATACGAACCAAAACATCTTTGATACAATAAAAGAAAAATACCCACATTATCCTAGAATTCTGAGTCCAATGAAAACAGCATTCAAAGGAGAAGTAAAGATACTTGTATACAAAAGCCAAGAGAATTTGTTGCTAGTAGGTCTACAGTACAAGAAACGTTAAAGGAAGTTGTAAGCTGAAGGAAAATCATACCAGATACAAATTTGGATTTACCCAGAGGAATGAAGCATGCTGGAAATTATAAGTATGTAAGTAAATATAATGTTTTTCTCTTTTAAGAGTTTCTTTTTAATAATTATTGACTGTTTAAAGTAAAAGTAATAATATGGGGCATAAAACATATGTAGAACTATGACAATGTATGACAATAATAGCACAAACAATTGATTCATGTCATCTTTAGAAACCACATAAATTCAGTTAGTGTCTCACAAACCTTGTTTATTCCTGTTTTGTGCTTTACTTATTGTATACCTTCTCACATCCATAACTCATTTATCTGGTTAAATGATCTTCAAGCTCTGTCTTTCTTCTCATGGTTCCTGTTATTTCTCATTCATAGCAATTCATTAGTTAACTAACATGATATCAGAAAAATAATAGTGGGTTTTGGAGTCCTTACACTACCAGATTTAAACCATCACTGCTATCAATTAGCCACCTGTTCCTATTAAAATTCTTTGAATCTCACAGAACTGTACTGACAATTAAATCTGTGAATGTATGTAAAATGTTTAGGACAGTACTTGGCATATAGTAGACAATTTACTACATTTATAGTGATACCAAAAAAGGAGGGTGGGGGTTACTTTAGACAAAGTATAACTTTGAAGTAATGTGATTGCTTTAAATGTTACTTGCATATGAAGGTTTACCACTGAAACACTTTCAAAGTCTTTGATTTGTTTTTTTGTGTGTTTTTGTTTTTTTTCTTTTTAGATTACATAGCTTTATTTAGTCTTTGATTTGAATTTTATTTCTTTATTTTTATACAGCAGGTTCTTATTAGTTATCTATTTTATACATGTTAGTGTATATGTCAATCCCAATCTCCCAATTCATCCCACCACCACCCCACCCCCTGCTTTCCCCCCTTGGTGTCCATACATTTGTTCTCTACATCTGTGTCTCTATTTCTGCCCTGCAAACTGGTTCATCTGTACCATTTTTCTAGATTCCACATATATGTATTAATATACGATATTTGTTTTTCTCTCTCTTACTTGCTTCACTCTATGACAGTCTCTAGGTCCATCCACATCTCTACAAATGACCCCGTTTCATTCCTTGTTATGGCTGAGTAATACTCCATTGTATACATGTACCACATCTTCTTTATCCATTCGTCTGTCAGTGGACATTTAGGTTGCTTCCATGACCTGGCTATTGTAAATAGTGCTGCAGTGAACATTGGGGTGCATGTGTCTTTTTGAATTACAGTTTTCTGTGTGTATATGCCCAGTAGTGGGATTGTTGGATCATATGGTAATTCTATTTTTAGTTTTTTAAGGAACCTCCATACTGTTCTCCATAGTGGCTGTATCAATTTACATTCCCACCAACAGTGCAAGAGGGTGCCCTTTTCTCCACACCCTCTCCAGCATTTGTTGTTTGTAGATTTTCTGATGATGCCCATTCTAACTGATGGGAGGTGATACCTCATTGTAGTTTTGATTTGCATTTCTCTAGTAATTAGTGACGTTGAGCAGCTTTTCATGTGCTTCTTGGCCATCTGTGTGTCTTCTTTGGAGAAATGTCTGTTTAGGTCTTCTACATATTTTAGAATTGGGTTGTTTGTTTTTCTCATATTGAGCTGCATGAGCTGTTGATATATTTCGGAGATTGATCCTTTGTCTGTTGATTCATTTGCAAATATTTTCTCCCATTCTGAGGGTTGTCTTTGCGTCTTTTTTATGGTTTCCTTTGCTGTGCAAAAGATTTTAAGTTTCATTAGGTCCCACTTGTTTATTTTTGTTTTTATTTCCATTACTCTGGGAGGTGGGTCCAAAAAGATCTTGCTGTGATTTATGTCAAAGAGTGTTCTTCCTTTGTTTTCCACTAAGCGTTTTATACTGTCTTGTTTTACATTTAGGTCTTTAATCCATTTTGAGTTTATTTTTCTGTGTGGTGTTAGGGAGTGTTCTAATTTCATTCTTTTACATGTAGCTGTCCAATTTTCACAGCCCCACTTATTGAAGAGACTGTCTTTTCTCCATTGTATATCCTTGCCTCCTTTGTCATAGACGAATTGACCATAAGCGTGTGGTTCATTTCTGGGCTCCCTATTCTTTTCCATTGATCTGTGTGTCTGGTTTTGTGACAGTACCATACTATTTTGATTACAGTAGCTTTGTGGAATAGTGTGAAGTCAGGGAGTCTGATTCCTCCAAGTCTGTTTTTTCCCCTCAAGATTGCTTTGGCTATTGGGGGTCTTTTGTGTCTCCATACAAATTTTAAGATTTTTGGTTCAAATTCTGTAAAAAATGCCATTGCTAATTTGATAGGGATTGCATTGAATCTGTAGATTGCTTTGGGTAGTATAGTCATTTTCACAATATTGATTCTTCCAATCCAAGGACATGGTATATCTCTCCATCTGTTTGTATCATCTTTAATTTCTTTCATCAGTGTCTTATAGTTTTCTACATACAGGTGTTTTGTCTCCCTAGGTAGGTTTATTCCTAGGTATTTTATTCTTTTTGTTGCAGTGGTAAATAGGAGTGTTTCCTTAATTTCTCTTTCTGATCTTTCGTTGTTAGTGTATAGGAAGGCAAGAGATTTCTGTGCATTAATTTTCTATCCTGCAACTTTACCAAATTCATTGATTAGCGCTAGTAGTTTTCTGGTGGCATCTTTAGGATGCTCTATGTATAGTGTCATGTCATCTGCAAAGAGTGACAGTTTTACTTCTTCTTTTCCAATTTGTATTCCTTTTATTTCTTTTTCTTCTCTGATTGCCGTGGCTAGGACTTCCAAAGCTATGTTGAATAATAGTGATGAGAGTGGACATCCTTGTCTTGTTCCTGATCTTAGAGGAAATACTTTTAGTTTTTCACCATTGAGAATGATGTTGCTGTGGGTTTGTCGTACATGGACTTTATTATGTTGAGGTAGGTTCCCTCTATGCCCACTCTCTGGAGAGTTTTTTTCATAAATGGGGTTTGAATTTTGTCAAAAGCTTTTTCTGCATCTATTGAGATGACCGTATGGTTTTTATTCTTCAATTTGTTAATATGGTGTATCACATTGATTGATTTGCATATATTGAAGAATCCTTGAATCCCTGGGATAAATCCCACTTGATCATGGTGTATGATCCTTTTAATGTGTTGTTGGATTCTGTTTGCTAGTATTTTGTTGAGGATTTTTGCATCTATATTCATCAGTGATATTGGTCTGTAATTTCCTCTTTTTGTCGTGTCTTTGTCTGGTTTTGGTATTAGGGTGATGGTGGCCTCGTAGAATGAGTTTGGGAGTGTTTCTTCATCTGCAGTTTTTTTAGAAGAGCTTGAGAAGGATGGGTGTTAGCTCTTCTCTAAATGTTTGATAGTATTTACCTGGGAAGAAATCTGGTCCTGGAATTTTCTTTGTTGCAAGATTTTATATCACAGTTTCAATTTCATTACTTGTGATTAGTCAGTTTATATTTTCTATTTCTTCCTGATTCAGTCTTGGAAGGTTATACATTTCTAAGAATTTGTCCATTTCTTCCAGGTTGTCCACTTTATTGGCAAAAGGTGCTTGTAGTAGTCTCTTATGCTTTGTATTTCTGCAGTGTCCTTTGCAACTTCTCCTTTTTCATTTCTAATTTTATTGATTTGAGTCCTCTCCCTCTTTTTCTTGATGAATGTTGTGGCTAAAGGTTTATCAAGTTTGTTTATCTTCTCAAAGAACCAGCTTTTAGTTTTATTGATCTCTGCTATTGTTTTCTTTGTTTGTATTCCATTTATTTCTGCTCTGATCTCGATTTCTTTCCTTCTACTAACTTTGGGGAGTTTTTGTTCTTCTTTTCTAGTTCCTTTAGGTGTAAGGTTAAATTGTTTATTTGAGATGTTTCTTGTATCTTGAGGTAGGCTTGTATAGCTATTAACTTCACTCTTGGAACTGCTTTTGCTGCATCGTTTGGATCATCATGTTTTCGTTGTCATTTGTCTCTAGGTATTTTTTGATTTCCTCTTTGATTTCTTCAGTGATCTCTTGGTTACTTAGTAATGTATTGCTTAGTCTCCATGTGTTTGTGTTTTTTACATTTTTTTCCCTGAAATTTATTTCTGATCTCATAGCGTTGTGGTCGAAAAAATGCTTGGTAGGATTTCAGTTTTCTTACATTTACCAAGGCTTGATCTGTGAGCCAAGATGTGATCTATCCTGGACAGTGTTCCATGTTCAGTTGAAACAAAAGTGTAATCTGCTGTTTTCGGATGGAATGTCCTATAAATATGAATTAAATCTCTTTGGTCTGTTGTGTCATTTAAAGCTTTTGTTTCCTTATTTTTCTGTCTGGATGGTCTGTCCATTGGTGTAAGTGAGGTGTTAAAGTCCCCCACTATTATTGTGTTACTGTCGATTCCCTCTTATAGCTGTTAGCATTTGCCTTGTGTATTGAGGTGCTCCTGTGTTGGTTGCATATATATTTATGATTGTCATATCTTCTTCTTGGATTGATCCTTTGATCATTATGTAGTGTCCTTCCTTGTCTCTTATAACATTCTTTATTTTAAATTCTGTTTTATCTGATATGAGTATTGCTATTCCAGCTTTCTTTTGATTTCCATTTGCATGGAATATCTTTTTCCATCCCATTTGCATGGAATATCTTTTTCCATCACTTTCAGTCTGTATCTTCCCCTAGTTCTGATGTGGATCTCTTGTAGACAGCATATATATGGATCTTGTTTTTGTATTCATTCAGCGAGCCTGTGTCTTTTGGATGGAGCATTTAATCCATTCACGTTCAAGGTAATTATCGATATGTATATTCCTGTTACCATATTCTTAATTGTTTTGGGTTTGTTTCTGTAGGTCCTTTTCTTCTCTCATGTTTCGTACTTAGAGAAGTTTCTTTGGCATTTGTTGTAGAGCTGGTTTGGTGGCGCTCAAGCTTTTGATTTCTCCATCAAATCTGAATGGGATCCTTGCCAGGTAGAGTAATCTTGGTTGTAGGTTCTTCCCTTTCATTACTTTAAGTATATCATGCCACTCCCTTCTGGCTTGTAGAGTTTCTGCTGAGAAATCAGCTGTTAACCTTATGGGAGTTCCCTTATATGTTATTTGTCATTTTTCCCTTGTTGCTTTTAATAATTTTTCTTTGTCTATAATTTTTGTCAGTTTGAGTACTATGTGTCTTGTTGTGTTTCTCCTTGGATTTATCCTGCCTGGGATTCTCTGCACTTCCTGGAGTTGGATGGCTATTTCCTTTCCCATGTTAGGGAAGTTTTCGACTATAATCTCTTCAAATATTTTCTCGGGTGCTTTCTCTCTCTCTTCTCCTTCTGGGACCCCTATAATGCGAATGTTCATGCATTTGATGTTGTACCAGAGGTCTCTTAGGCTGTCTTCACTTCTTTTCATTCTTTTTTCTTTATTCTTTTCTGTGGCAGTGATTTCCACCATTCTATCTTCCAGTTCATTTATCCATTCTTCTGCCTCAGTTATTCTGCTATTGATTCCTTCTAGTGTATTTTTCATTTCAGTTATTGTATTGTTCACCTCTGTTTGTTTGTTCTTTAATTCTTCTAGGTCTTTGTTAAACATTTCTTGCATCTTCTCGATCTTCACCTCCATTCTCTTTCTGAGGTCCTGGATCATCTTCACTATCATTATTCTGAATTCTTTTTCTGGGAGGTTGCCTATCTCCACTCATTTAGTTTTTCTGGGGTTTTATCTTGTTCCTTCACCTGGTACATAGTCCTCTGCCTTTGCATATTGTCTATCTTTCTGTGAATGTGGTTTTCATTCCACAGGCTTCAGGATTGTAGTTCTTCTTGCTTCTGCTGTCTGCCCTCTGGTGGATGAGGCTATCTAAGAGGCTTATGCAAGCTTCCTGATGGGAGGGACTGGTGGTGGGTAGAGCTGGGTGTTGCTCTGGTGAGCAGAGCTCAGTAAAACTTTAATCTGCTTGTCTGCTGTTGGGTGGGGCTGAGTTCCTTCCCTGTTGGTTGTTTGGCCTGAGGCAACCCAGCACTGGAGCCTATAGGTCTTTGGTAAGGCTAATGGAAGACTCCGGGAGGCCTTATGCCAATGAGTACTTCCCAGAACTTCTGCTGCCAGTGTCCTTGTCCCCGCAGTGAGCCACAGCCACCCCCGCCTCTGCAAGAGACCCTCTGACACTAACAGACAGGTCTGGTTCAGTCTCCTATGGGGTCACTGCTCCTTCCCCTTGGGTCCTGGTGTGCACACTACTTTGTGTGTGCCCTCCAAGAGTGGAGTCTCTGTTTCCCCCAGTCCTGTTGAAGTCCTGTAATCAATCCCTCTAGCCTTCAAAGTCTGATTCTCTGGAAATTCCTCCTCCCGTTGCTGACCCCCAGGTTGGGAAGCCTGATGTGGGGCTCAGAACCTTCACTCCAGTGGGTGGACTTCCGTGGTATAAGTGTTCTCCAGTTTGTGAGTCACCCACCCAGCACTTATGGGATTTGATTTTATTGTGATTGTGCCCCGCCTACCGTCTCATTGCGGCTTCTCCTTTGTCTTTGGATGTGGGGTATCTTTTTTTGGTGAGTTCCAGTGTCTTCCTGTCAATGATTGTTCAGCAGTTAGTTGTGATTCTAGTGCTCTTGCAAGAGGGAGTGAGCGCATGTCCCTCTACTCCACCATCTTGAATCAATCCTCATTTGGTTTTATGTTAGCAGTCAAGGCGAATGGATTTAAAGAATATATTAGTGAAAAAAAGAGTACCTGCAAGACTGTTCTATGCTCTTAGAAGTCAGGATATTGGTTTCCCTTGTTGGGGGCATGGTGGATTAGTAGGGACATAAAAGGACTTCATGTTATGTTGGTAATATTTTGTTTCTTCATCTGATTCCTAGTTACATGGGTGTGTTTAATTTGTGACAGTTTATGTGGCTTTATGGTTATGTGTGTGATATATGTATGTACGTATGATATACTTCAGTAAAACATTTAAAGAAAAATAGTAGTAACTTAAAGCAAAGTATAACTACAAGTAGTTCTTATCTTCTTATGGAGGACTCAAGGTAGTCCACATTTTTAGCTTTCAGCCAAATGTAACACATGTAGAGCACTCATAATAGGCAATACTGGAGTGAATTTAGAACATTCATTTTGCCCCTCCCCTCAAATGAACATAGTTAGCTTGCGTTTTTACCCCCATGACTATAAAGGTAATAATACACACACTGATGCAGAAAAGTATAAATAAGAAAGTTAAAATCACTCTGAAATCCTACCACCCAGAGATAACAGCCACAAGCATTTTGGTGATCATCGTTTCAGATACATTTCTGTCTGTATTTGTACTTACATATAAATACTTGTTTATAAATAAATCATAGTTTTCTTGCTGCTGTTTTCTTTATTATATTTAAATATACATAACAGAAGTTGACCATTTAAAAAAATTTTATTGAAGTATAGTTGATTTACAATGTGTTAATTTCTGCTGTACAGCAAAGTGATTCAGTTATGTAGATATTCTTTTTCATATTCCTTTTCATTATGATTTATCACAGGATATTGAATATAGTTTTCTGTGCTATACAGTAGAACCTTGTTGTTTATCCATTCTATATATAATGGTTTGCATCTGCTAATCCCAAACTCCCAATCCTTCCCTCCCCCCACCCTCCTGGCAACCACAGGTGTGTTCTCTATGTCTGTGAGTCTGTTTCTGTTTTGTAGATATGTTCATTTGTGTCATATTTCACATTCTACATATAAGTGATATCACATGTTCATAAATTGATCATTTAAACCATTTTAAAAAACACAGTTCATTGACATTAAGTACATTTACATTGCTGTGCAGCCATCACCACTATCCATCTCCTGAATTTTTCCTTCATCTCATATTGAAACTCTGTAGCCATTAAACAGTAACTCTCCATTTTTCCTTCTCCACATCCCCTGGTAACCACCATTCTGCTTTCTGTCTCTATGTATAATTAGACTGTTCCAGGTACCTCATATAAGTGTAATCACAGAGTATTTATCCCATTGTGTCTGTCTTATTTTACTTACCGTAATGTTTTCATGACTCATTCATGTTATAGCATGTATCAGAATTTCCTTCTTTTTATGAGACTGAATAACATTCCGTTGTATGTAGATATCTCATTTTGTTTATCTATTCATCTATCACTAGAAATTTGGGTTATTTCTACCTTTTGCTATTGTGAATAATGCTGTTATGAACATGAGTATACAAATATCTGTTCAAGCCCCTCCTTTTAGTCCTTCTGTGTATATACCCAAAAGTGGAATTGCTAGGTCAAGTCATGATTCTTTATTTAATTTTTGAGGAGCCACCATAGTGTTTGCCACAACACTGCACCGTTTTACATTCCTAACATCAAGGGCTAAGACATTCAAAAGCAACCACACTTACAGGGGAATATAGGTGGTCACTGTGCATGCCCAGGGAAATACACAGGCTCTGAAAGGGCTAACTTTTCACCTCAGGATGATCTCCAGTACAGAGACACCATACAGTAATAAAACAAAACAACCATATCAAACCCTGAGGAAGTGGGAGAATCTGGTTTCCAAAGTTATCATCTTAAAAAATTTAAATGTCCAGTTTTCAACAGTAACAACAACAAGATCACAAGGCATACAAAGAAACAGGAAAGTATGGCCCATTGAAAGGAAAAGAAATGAATAGAAAATGTCCCTGAAAAAGACCAGGTGACAGATTACTAAATAAAGACTTTAAAACAGTGATCTTAAAAATATGCAGGGCTTCCCTGGTGGCACAGTGGTTGAGAATCTGCCTGCTAATGCAGGGGACATGGGTTCGAGCCCTGGTCTGGGAGGATCCCACATGCCGTGGAGCAACTAGGCCCGTGAGCCACAGCTACTGAGCCTGCGCGTCTGGAGCCTGTGCTCCTCAAGAAGAGAGGCCCGATAGTGAGAGGCCCGCGCACCATGATGAAGAGTGGCCCCCGCTTGCCACAACTAGAGAAAGCCCTTGCACAGAAACGAAGACCCAACACAGGAAAAATAAATAAATTAATTAATAAACTCCTACCCCCAACATGTTCTTAAAAAAATATGCAAAGAACTAAAGAAAGATGTGGACAAAGTCAAGAAAATGATATATAAACAAAATGGAAGTATCAGTAAAGAGATAGAAACATGAAAAGAAGCCAAAAATAAATTCTGCAGCTGAAAAGTATAACTGAAAATTTAAAAATTGCTAGAGTTATTCAGAAGCCAATTTGAGCAGGGAGAAGAATTAGTGAACTTGAAAATAATACAGTTGAAATGTTCAGGTCTGAGGATCAGAAGGAAAAGAAGTTGAAGCAAACAGAGCCTAAGGGACCTGTTGGACAGCATCAGTTGGGTCAACATACACGTTGTGGGAGTCCCAGAAGGAAAGGAAAGAGAGAAGGGGGAAGAGAGATTATTTGAAGAAATAAAGACAGAAACTTAACAAATTTCCTGAAAAACATGAATATAATCATCCAAGAAAGTCCACACACTCTAACGTAGAATAAACGCAGAGACCCATGCCAGGGCACATTATAATTGAACTATAGAAAGACAAAGAGAGGATGTTTAAAGCAGCAAGAAATGACCTGTCACATACAATCAATCCTGAATAAGATTTTCAGCAGATTTCTCATCAGAAATGTTGAGGGCCAGAAGACAGTGGGTTGATATATTCAAATGCTGAAAGAAGATACCTATACACCAAGAATCCTATACCCAGCAAAACAAAGGAGAAATTTTGACATTCCCACTTAAACAAAAGCTATGGGAGTTTGTTACCACTAGACCTGCCTGGGAAGAAATGCTAAAGGGTGTCTGTACTTCAGGTTGAAATTAAAGGACTGTAGACAGTAACTGGAAACCATATGAAAAAATAAATACCTCCATTAAAGGTAAATACATGGCGGGCTTCCCTGGTGGCGCAGTGGTTGAGAGTCCACCTGCCGATGCAGGGGACACGGGTTCGTGCCCTGGTCTGGGAAGATCCCACATGCCACGGAGTGGCTGGGCCTGTGAGCCATGGCCACTGAGCCTGCATGTCCGGAGCCTGTGCTCTGCAATGGGAGAGGCCACAACAGTGAGAGGCCCGCGTACCAAAAAAAAAAGGTAAATACATGGGCAATTATAAAAGGTAGTATTCTTGTAACTTCATTTTTTGCTTTCACATGATTTAGGAGCCATGTGCATTTTTAAAAAATTAGGCTATATTTTTGAACACAGTGCAGAAAAATGTGCTTTTGTGACATCAGTAGCTGTATGGGGATGGGGACGGAGCTGTATAGAAGTAAAGTTTTTGCATATTATTAAAGTTAAGCTAATATAAATTCAAATTAGTGTTATAACTTTAGGATATTAAGTGCATTCACCAGGGTAATCACAAAGAAGGTAGATATAAATTATACACTAAAGCAAATGAAAAGGGACTTGAAGTTTCACCATAAGAAAAGAAACAGATAAACACAAAAGAAGACATTAATGCAGGAAATGAAGGACAAAAAAGCTGTAAGACCTACAGAAAAAATTGCAACATGGCAGAATTAAGCCCCTCCTCATCAGTAATTACTTTAAATGTAAATGAATTAAACTCTCCAATTAAAAGGCAGAGTTTGGCAGAATTGGGGCAAAATGACCCTAGTGTATACTAAGATACAAATAGGTTGAAAGTGAAAGGAAGGAAAAAGATATTCCATGGAAATAGTAACCAAAAGAGTGGAGATTGCTGTGCTGATATAACACAAAATAAACTTTAAATTAGAAAAGATTACAAGAGTCAAAGAAGGACATTATATGTTAATAAAAGCTTTAATACAGTAAGATGTAATCTATGCACCTAATAATAGATGATCAAAATATATGAAGAGAAGTAGATCTACAACAATAGTTGAAGATTTTAATAACCCATTCCCAAAATTGGATATAAACAGAAGATAAATAAAGATAAAAGAGGACTCGAACAACACTATAATGAACTAACAGACACATACAGAATACTAATAGACATATACAGAATAGACATGTGCAGAATACTCAATGCAACAACAACAGAATACACATTCTTAAGTGCACATGGTACATTCTCCAGGATAGACCATGTGGTGGGCCAAAAACCAAGTCTCAATCAGTTTAAAAAAAATAAGAAGGAAAATTAGAAAATACCTAGAGATGAGTGAAAACCACAGCACTATATATCAAAACTTTTGGGATGCAGCAAAAGCTCAGAGGGAAATTATAGCTATTAAAAGAAGAAAGATATCAATCAAAAAAGAAAGATATCAATCAACAACCTAACTTTACAACTTACAGAAAAAGAAGAAAAAACTCAACCTAAAGCTAACAAAAAGAAGGAAATAAGAAAGATTAGATCAGAGAAAAAGAAATAAAGACTAGAAGAGCAGGAGAGAAAAATCAAAGAAACTTAAAGTGAGTTCTTCAAAAAAGCAACAAAACTGATAAACCTTTAGCTAGATTGAGGGTGGTGGGGAGGGAAGAAGGGAGGAGGAGGGAGAGGGAGAGGGAATCAAATTCCTAAGATCAGAAATGACAGTTGGAGCACTACTATGATTCTACAGAAATAAAAAATGTAAGAGAGTACTATGAACAATTGTACACTAAAAAAATTGGATAATTTAGATGAAATGGGCAAATTCATAGAATTATAAAATCTACCAATACTGAAACACCAATAGAAAATCTGAATAGACTTATAACTCTTGAGATTAAATCAGTAATCAAAAATCTCTCCCAACAAAGAAAAGTCCTAGACCTGATGTATTCACTGGTGATATCTACTAAACGTATAAAGAACTAACACCAATCTTTCTCATACTTCTTCAGAAAATTGAAGAAAAGGGAACACTATCTAACTTGTTCTCTAAGGACAGCGTTTCCCATAGCAAAGCCAGACAAAGACACTATGGGAAGAGAAAACTACAGACCAATACTCCTTATGAACACTGATGCAAAAGTCCTCAACAAAATACAAGCAAGCAGGATTCAAAAGGATTATACACCATGACCAACTGGGATTTATTCCTGGAATGCAAGGATGGTTCACCTATGAAAATCAGTCAATGTAATACACCACATCAACAAAATAAAAAAAAAAACTATTCCAAAAATTTGAATAGGAAGGAATGCTTCCATACTCATTCTATGAGGCCATCATCACCCTGATATCAAAACCAGACAAAGATATCACACACAAAATAGAAAAGTACAGGCCAATATCACTGATGAACATAGATGCAAAAATTCTCAACAAAATATTAGCAAACAAATTGAACAGTACATTTAAAAGGATCATACTCCATGATCAAGTGGCATTTATCCAAGGATGGAAGGATGGTTCAGTTTATGCAAATTAGACATTGTGATATACCACATTAATAAACTGAAGAATAAAAATCATACAGTCATCTCAATAGATACAGAAAAAGCTTCTGACAAAATTCATGATATGATAAAACCTCTCAACAAAGTGAGAAAAGAGGGAGCATCACTCAACATGATAAAGGCCATCTATGACAAACCCATAGCCAACATCATACTCAAGGTTGAAAAGCTGAAAGCATTTCGTCTAAGATCAGGAACAAGACAAAGATGCCCACTCTTGCCCTGTTTATTTAACATAGCATTGGAAGTCCTAGCCATGCAGTCAGACCAGAAAAAGAAATAAAAGGAATCCAAATTAGAAACGAAGAAGTAAAACTGTTACTATTTGAAGATGACATGATACTATGTGTAGAAAATCCTGAAGATGCCACCAAATAACTATTAAAATAATAAATGAATTCAGTAAAGTTGTAGGATACAAAATTAATACAGAGAAATCTGTTGTGTTTCTTACACTAACAACAAACTGTCAGAAAGAGAAATTAAGAAAACAATTCCATTTACAATTGCATCAGAAAGAATAAAATAACTAGGAGTAAATCTAACCAAGGAGGTAAAAAACTTGTACTCAGAAAACTATAAGACACTGATGAAATAAACTGAAGATGACAGAAACAAATGGAAAGATATACCATGCTTGTGGATTTGAAGAATTAATGTTATTAAAATAGCCATACTACGCAAAGCCATGTATAGATTCATTTCAGTACGTATCAGAATTCCCGTGGCATTTTTCACTGAACAAATAATTCTAAAATTTATATGGAAGCACAAAAGACCTCAAATAGGCAATAAAACTGATTTAAAAATGGACAGAGAACCCGAATAGGCATTTTTCCAAAGAAGACATACAGATGGCCAACAGACACAAGAAAAGATGCTCAGCATCACTAATCATCAGGGAAATGCAAATCAAAACCAGAGTGAGATACCATCTCACACCTGTGAGAATGGCTATTATTAAAAAGACAACAAACAAGTGTGGATTAGGATGTGGAGAATAGGGAGCCCTTGTGCAGTATTGATGGGAATGTAAATTGTGGCAACAACTACAGAAAACAGCATGGAGGTTCTTCAAAAAATTAGAACTACCATATGATCCAGCAATTTTACTTCTAGGTATTTTTCCAAAGGAAACAAAAACACTAATTTGAAAAGATATATTCACTCCTATGATTATTGCAGGCTTACTCACAGTAGCCAAGATATAGAAGCAACCTAAGTGCCCCTGATAGATGAATGGATAAAGATGTGGTGTGTGTATAGACATATATAAGCTAGAATACTACTCAACCATAAAAAGGACTGAAATCTTGTTGTTTGTGACAACCTGGATGGACCTAGAGGGTAATATGCTAAGTGAAATTAAGACAGAAAGAAAATGCCATATGATTTCACTTGTACTTGGAATCTAAAAAACAAAACAAATGAACAAACATAGCAAAACAGAAACTGTTATTGATACAGAGAACAAACGGATGGTTGCCAGAGGGGAGGGGCGCAGGTAAATGAGTGAAATGGGTGAGGGGGATTAAGAGGTACAGACTTCCAGTTACAAAATAAATGAGTCACAGGGGTGAAATGTACAGAGTGGGGAATATAGTCAATAATAATGTAGTATCATTGTATGATGACAGATGGTAACTAGACTTATTGTGGTGATCATTTTGTAATGTACAGAAATACCAAATCACTGTGCTGTACACCAGGAACTATCGTAGTGTTGTAGGTCAACTATAGTTCAAAAAACCACAAACAAACAAACTCATAGAAAAAGAGATCAGATTTGTGGTCACCAGAGTTGGGGTTTGGGGGGAGTGAGAATTGGATGAAGGTGGTCAAAAGGTACAAACTTGCAGTATAAGATAAATAAGTACTAGGGATGTAATGTATGACAGGATGAATATAATGAACACTGCTGTAGGTTGTATATGAAAGCTGTTAAGAGAGTAAATCTTGAGTTCTAATCATAAGGAAGAAATATTTTTTCTGTGTTTTATTTTCTATCTATATGATGATAGATGTTAACTTACTGTGATCATCATTTCATGATCTCTGTCAGTAAGTCATCATGCTGTGTACCTTAAACTTATACAGTGCTGTATGTCAGTTATATATCAATAAAACTGTAAGGAAAAAAACTTCCTACAAAACTGTCTAATTAAAACCAGTTTGCTACTGGCATGAAGACAGTCATAAAGACCAGTGAGATAGAATAGAGAGCCCAGAAATCAGCCCTCACGTATATGGTCAAATATATGTGAGGACCATTCAGTGAGGAAAAGACAGCCTTCTCAACTAATGGTGCTATGTAAACTGGATTTCCACATGCAAAAGAATGAGTTTGGACCCTTACCTAAAACCATATATGGAAATTAATTAAAAATGGATCAGAGACCTAAATGTAAAAGCGAAAACTAGAAAACTTCTAGAAGAAAACAGGGCCATAGCTTCACAACATTGGGTTTGGCAGTGATTTCTTGGATATGACCTGAAAGCCACAGGCAACAAAAAAATATAACAGACCACATAGACTTCATGAAAATGAAAAAGTTTGTGAATCAAAAGACACAGTAAAAAGGGGAAACACTAAAAGGGCAACCCATAGATTGGGAGAAAATATTTGCAGAATATACGTAGAACTGACCTCGTAAAACTCAACTTTAAAAAGCCCTTTTCAGGCACTTCTCTGGTGGTCCAGTGGTTAAGATTGCACACTCCCAATAATGGGGGCCCGGGTTCAATCCCTGGTCAGGGAACTAGATCCCACATGCCGCAACTAAAAGATCCTACATGCCACAACTAAAAGATGCCACACACTGCAACTAAAGACCCCACGTGCTGCAACTAAAGATCCTGCACACCACAACGAAGATCCTGTGTGCCACAACTAAGACCTGGCGCATCCAAATAAATATTCAAAAATGGACAAAGGACTTGAATAGACTTTCAAGTCTATAGAATATTTTTTGAAGAAAACATACCAGTGGTCAGTAAGCACATGAAAAGATGCTCAACATCACTAATCATTAGGGAAATATAAATCAAAATCAGGATGTGCTACCACCTTATACCCATTAGGATGGCTGCTGTCAGTCAAAACAAAACATAAAGTAACAAATGTTGGCAAAGGATGTGGAGAAGTTAGAACCATTGATCACCATTGGGAGGAATGTAAAATGGTGCAGCAGCTGTGGAAAACAGAGCTGTTCCCCAAAAGGTTAAAAATAGAATTACCATGTGATCCAGAAATTCCAGTTTCGAGTATTGCTGTGGGCTGAAGGTTTGTGTCCTTCCCAAATTCATGTGTTGAAGCCCTAATCTCCAATATGATAGCATTTGGTGTGTGGGGGGGGTGCTTTTAGCAAGTAATTAGTCCATGAAGGTGGAGCCCTCATGAATGAGATTAGTGCTGTTATCAGAAGAGACACAAGACAAATAATATCTGTCCTCCATGTGAGAGGGCACAGCAAGAAGGCATCCATCTGCAAACCAGAAAAAGGGGGCTTCCATCAGGAACTGAATTTGCCAGCACCTTGATCTTGGACTTTCCAGCTTCCAGAACTGTTTGAAATAAATTTCTGTTGTTTAAGCCACCTAATCTATGGTATTTTTATTATAGCAGCCTGACTAATCTGACTAATACAGATATTGGTACCAAGAAGCTGTAACAAACACATAAAATGTGGAAGCAGCTTTGGAACTAGGTTAATGGGTAGAGGCTAGAAGAATTTCGAGTTGCATGCTAACAAAACCCTAGTTCGCCAGGAGTGGACCTTTAAAGATGATTCTGGTGGGGGCTTAAGGGAAAAAAACAGAGCTGGAGAGAAAGCCTCCATCTTCTTAGAGAACACATAGATAACCATGTACATAATGTTAGTAGAAGTATGGATGGTAAAGGCCGTTCTGATGAGATCTCAAACGGAAATGAGAAACATGTAATTGGACAGTGGCGAAAAGACAATTCTTGATAAAGTGGCAAAGAACTTGGCTGAAGTGTGTTCAGGGTCTACTGTTTTGTGGAAATTAGAACTTGCAAGCAATGAAATTGTGTGTTTAGCTGAGGAGATTTCTAAGCAAAATATAGGAGGAGTGGCATGGTTCTTCCTGACTACTTATAGTAAGATGCGAGGAGAGAGAAATGAAGAAGGAATTGTTAAGCAAAGTGGAACCAGAACTTAGAGATTTGGAATAATCTCTGTTTGTCCATATTGCAAAACTGAGAAAGCTGGTTCAGAAGACACCAAGTGTATGGCTGACCTATGTGACTGACCATTTGATAAGGAGATTAGTATGGGTGTGACCCATGGATTTTATCAGCTACTCCAGAGAGATCACTGCCAGTCTGAACTGATGGGGACGGATCCAGGTCAGAATAAAGGAAGGCTGTCTGACTTCTTAGATTTTACAGGACAAGACAGTAAAACTTAGGCTTTTAACTTGCACTTTTCTTCAGGGAAAGGAAAGAATGTCCCCAGATCTGATTCAGACATCATCAGGGCCACTACCTCAGTTCCTGTATATGCTAGGCTGCCTCCAACCAAAGACCCCTTGCCTGGCAGAACCTCAGCTTGGGTGGGGCCCCCACAGAAAGCTGCTGCCTGATGGTACCCCACCAGCCATCGTGGTGACATTGCCACCCTTGTGGGTCTGAAAGTCAGAATATCAAACCAAAGAGGTTTATTCTTATTTTTCTTGTTTGTTTGCTTGTTTTTTATTGGAGTATAGTTGATTTACAGTGTTGTATTAGTTTCTGCTGTACAGCAAAGTGAATCAGTTATACATATACATATGTACACTCTTTTTTTAATAGATTCTTTTCCCATATAGTCCATTACAGAGTATTGAGTAGAGTTACCTGTGCTATACCCCAGGTTCTTATTAGTTATCTATTTTATATATAGTAGTGTGTATATGTCCATCCCAATCTCCCAATTTATTCTCCCTCCCCCACCCCACCCCCAAACAAAATAAGTTTGTTTTCTACCTCTGTGGCTCTACTCACAGAGGATTATTCTTGAGTCTTAAGAGCTCATGGAGTTTGCCTTGCTAGGTCTTGGACTTGCTTGGGACCTGTCACCCCTTCCTTCTTTCCTGTTTTTTTCTTTTGGAGTAAGAATGATTATTCTATGCCTGTCACAAATTCGTAGCTGGAGAAGAATTTTGCCTCAGGTTGAATCATACTTCAGGTCCCACCCATATCTGATTTAGAGAATATTTAGATGAGACTTTGGACTTAAACATTAAAGTTGATGCTGGAATGAGTTAAGACTTTTGAGGCTGTTGAGTTGGAATGAATGCATTTTGCATATGAGAAGGACATAAATTGGGGGGTACGCAGAGGCAGAATGCTATAGACTGAAGGTTTGTGTGCCCCTAAATTTCATACATCGAAGCCCTAATCCCAATGTGATGGTATTTGGAGGTGGGGCCTTTGGGAGGTAATTAGGTCATGAGGGTGTAGCCCTTATGAATGGTATTAGTGCCCTTATAAGAGGAGAGAAAAGAGGTGAACTCTCTGCCCTGTGAAGATACAGCAAGAGGGCATTCACCTACAAACCAGGAAGTAGGTTCTCACTAGGAACCCTGATCTTGGACTTCCCAGCTTCCAGAACTATGAGAAATAAATTCATGATTTTTAAGCCATGAAGTCTATGGTAATATAAGTATATACACAAATGATTTGAAAGCAGGGTCTCAAAAAGATACTTGTACATTCATGTTCATAGCAGCATTATTCACAATAGCTAAAGGTTGTGAAAGCAACCCAAGTGTCTGTCAATAGCCGAATGGATAAACAAAATTTGATATATATGTGCAATGTAATATTCGGCCTTTAAAAAGCAGGGTGTCTGATACATGCTCCAACATGGCTGAACCTTGAAGACTTTATGCTAAGTTAAATAAGCCAGTCACACACACACAAAATACTGTAGGATTCCTCTTACATAAGGTACCTAGAGTAGTCAAATTCATAAAGACAGGAAGCGGAATGGTATTTGCCAGGGGCTGGTGGGAGGAGGGAATAGGAAGTTATTATTTAAAGCCTTTGAGTTTCAGTGTTGAAAACTGTAAAGAGTTCTGGAGACGGATGATGGTGATGGTTCACAACAATATGAATGTACTTAATACCACTGAACTGTGTCCTTAAAAATGGTTAGGATGGTAAATTTGATGTTATGTATATTTTACCACAATTGGAAAAAATCTCTCCTAATCATAAAGCACATAACATAGACATATCTTACCTCTAGTTGATACTGATGTGATACTTTTTGTATGTTCAGGCTTTCCTTTAGTTGTAGGTTTTTATAAATCATTAATAAATGTACTGAGGTTGTACTCCTGTAATTGTGGGAATACTACTTATTGATGATGAGAGCAAGCTCTGGAATTCATTTACAGTATTCTTTTTCTTTTGGCCACGCCATGCGGCTTGCAGGATCTGAGTTCCCCAACCAGGGATTGAACCCAGGATCATGGCAGTGAAGGGCTGAGTCCAACCACTGGACCGCCAGGGAATTCCCCGCATTTACAGTATTTTTAAAGTTCCTTAGTACCAGTACCAACAGATGTTAGAATGGGCTTGCAAAGTCAGTTTTGAAATTTTCTCTAGTGTATTAGGATTTACTTTTCTGTTTACTCTTTTTTTTTTTTTTTTAAGGGCTTCAAATGCTTGGCTTTTTATTTATTTATTTATTTATTTATGGCTGTGTTGGGTCTTCGTTTCTGTGCAAGGGCTTTCTCTAGTTGTGGCAAGCGGGGGCCACCCACTCTTCATCGTGGTGCGCGGGCCTCTCACTATCACGGCCTCTCTTGTTGTGGAGCACAGGCTCCAGACACGCAGGCTCGGTAGTTGTGGCTCATGGGCCTAGTTGCTCCGTGGCATGTGGGATCTTCCCAGACCAGGGCTCAAACCCGTGTCCCCTGCATTAGCAGGCAGATTCTCAACCACTGCACCACCAGGGAAGCCCTCTGTTTACTCTTATATTACTTTAATGTTTCCGGAAATAATGAATACCAACCACATTAATTATTTTTATTTAGTTTATATCCTCCTATCTGTTTTCCTGTTTAATAGGTACATTTAGATCACAGTAAGAACAGATTTCAGTGCCAATAACTCTCCTGGTTTACCCTTAATTTTTTGATGTTCTGTCTTATGTTCTAAATTTAGATATCCAAAGAGAAGAAGAAAAAGTGAAACGATCTGTGAAAGATGCTGCCAAGAAGGGTCAGAAGGATGTCTGTGTGGTTCTGGCCAAGGAGATGATCAGGTCAAGGAAGGCCGTGAGCAAGCTCTATGCATCCAAAGCACACATGAACTCCGTGCTCATGGGGATGAAGAATCAGCTGGGTAAGACAGCGGTACCTTACAGCCACATCATTAGCTGATGCTCTTGCCGTTATTATAACACTGTTTCCTTGAATAGGAAGGTCTTTTTTTTTTTTTAACATCTTTATTGGAGTATAATTGCTTTACAATGGTGTGTTAGTTTCTGCTTCACAACAAAATGAATCATTTATATATATACATATGTTCCCATATCTCTTCCCGCTTGCGTCTCCCTCCCTCTCACCCTCCCTATCCCACCCCTCCAGGTGGTCACAAAGCACCGAGCTGTGCTATGCAGCTGCTTCCCATTAGCTATCTACCTTACGTTTGTTAGTGTATATATGAGGAAGGACAGTCTTAGCTCTGGTTTTTATTACTTACATTGTCTTAATTGGAGTGTTATACAAAAGCAAAATATACTTATTACTCTCATTTTTATTTTATTGTTATTTTCTTTTGCCAGTGTTGTCGAAATAATGGGAAAATCTCCATCTAAATGTACTTTGTTTAGAATTCAGACTGTATTTCCTCATGTGAACAGTATTGTAAAGTGACCTGAAGGTTGAGTCATAGGCATAAGCAGTGCGCCCACACCTTAGAGGGAGGATGAAGGAAAGAGTTTCTTCGGCCCTAGGCCCAGAGTTGCCCCAGGCAGGATTTTAAATAGTCTAAGTTTGTCTTTGGCTTTCACTCACCTCCTTTTCTGCCTCATCTCTGACTCTCAACCTAATGCTTTCTTACATCTTAGGAACCTGCAGGCCCTGTATTGGGTATTCAGCATACATGTGTACTATCAATTTAATTTTTTTTTTTAATGATATATTTTAAGAAAGTTGCTAGGGCTTCCCTGGTGGTGCAGTGGTTGAGAGTCTGCCTGCCAATGCAGGGGATGCGGGTTCGTGCCCCAGTCTGGGAAGATCCCACATGCCGCGGAGCGGCTGGGCCCATGAGCCATGGCCGCTGAGCCTGCGCATCTGAAGCCTGTGCTCCGCAACAGGAGAGGCCACAACAGTGAGAGGCCCGCGTACCGCAAAAAAAAAAAAAAAAAAAAAAGAAAGTTGCTAGAAGGCTATACAAAAAGCTAATAGTGGTTACATCTGTGGAGCTAGAACAAAGAAATGAGAGTAGAGAAAGAACATTAACTTTTCATTTAACCTGCCCTTGCATCGTTCTACTATGAACATCTACTATTTTCATAATATAGTTTTTAATACCTTAAAAAACAAACTAAATTAATCAACTGGATTTAGTTGCTAATGAGAATTTATCTTATCCCTCAGGTAGGTTGGGGCAGAAAAGTTGAAACACATTTATATCAAAGGAAGTCCAAGGTGGATCAATGACTTGACCAGACACAGCTTCACAGAGCCTCAGTTAGGACCCAGGACTTCACTGGGGACCCAAGGCAGGGAGTCCTTTCTAACTTCTCCTTGCTTCAGAGAAAATAAATATTCTATAAAGATACGTCTCATCGTCTTTGAATATTTATAGATCCTTACACTAAAATGAAGAGGCCCGGGATGAAAGATCATGTGGAGAGGCCCAGACCAGCAAATAACTGTGCAGTCACGTCACTGTTGCTGAAAACCACGAATTTTAGTGTCTTATTATGGAACAAAATAACTGATACAATCTAAACTTTAAAAAAGAAGAAGAAAAAATATATTGCTCCTCCATAACTATCCTGATGCCATCACACTATTACAATCCTGATTTCTGATGTGGTTAAAAAATCTTACTTTTAAATATTTATATTTTAAAAGAAAAAAGAACAACAAGCTAAACTGAATATTTAATACATTCGTAGGAATAGAAGGAATATGACAAGGATTAGAATTTTATAATATACATTAGCCATTTATGTTAAAGATGTTCTATTTTTCAGAGAGGTTACCCCATTTCCCTGTCTTTTCTGTCTTCCTCAGAGCAATAAACAGTAATTACTACTCTCATAGATAAGCTGCTCCATTGAGTTAGACAGTAATTACATCTTTATGTTTCAAGTCATTATCATCTCCAAAAACTACCTTTCATTTCACCGCACAGTCTCACTGCACTGTTTCACGGTAAAATTATACTCCTCAAATTTGAAGAGCCTGAATAAAAACTAGAGGCCCAAGGAGTTTTAGGGACTGATTTAGGAACAGTGTCTACTGGCATGAACCTTTTATTTATTCATATTTTTAAAACTGCAATAAAAGAAATGAAAGCTACTTTAATGAAAAAGGAACTCAGGAATGAGGTCATTAACTATAACTAGCTACATTTGAAATACAAATAACAGGTATTTCCTGATTAGTGTCAGGTAAATAGGTAAACTATCTAGCCCAAATTCTGGTCTCAGGAAAAAAGATAAGAGACAAGTACAAAGAAGGTGCTTCATACTATCAGATCCATTTTATGTTTTGTTTTGTTTTTTTTGCGGTACGCGGGCCTCTCCCTGTTGTGGCCTCTCCCGTTGCGGAGCACAGGCTCCGGATGCGCAGGCTCAGCGGCCATGGCTCACGGGCCCAGCCGCTCCGCGGCATGTGGGATCTTCCCGGACCGGGGCACGAACCCGCGTCCCCTGCATGGGCAGGCGGACTCTCAACCATTGCGCCACCAGGGAAGCCCTATCAGATCCATTTTTAAAACAATGAGATCCTTTGTGACAGTCACTTAAGTCTTTCTTTTTATCAGAGATTTCTGTTGGTCCTCTTGTTGGTAATCCATTTGTGTCTGCACCCTTACAGTCTATTTTGCCTTTGTTTTTATCATTGGATTCTTGTATAGCTTTCCTAGGCCACATACAACTAACAAAGGGGGAAATCAGAGGGTATATATATGGTTCCAGGAACTTTTTGTAGACCCAGAGCACAACTAGAATGACGATGCAGGGAATGCACACCATTGTCCCAGGCTTGAGATCCTGACCTGCGACCACCAAGCCCCAGTGGCAGTGTCCATGCTTCCAGAGGGGAGGTCACAGGGGGACATGCCACAGCCAACCCAGTGGGCACCGCCCAATTTAATTTTCAAAAACTCATTATAATATTTAAAAATAAACATAATTTAGGTACCTTTCAGTGTCCAGTATAATACCGTTGTGATCTTCCGCAGGCATCTGTCTCCAGATCACTGACAGCTTGAGGCATAGGTTAAATTTTACATCCAGTTGGTTTCTTTTCTTACTTATTTTCGGTTAAATGAAGAAATCCTAACTCAGAATTAGAGTTCTTTGAGAATAGCAGCAAATAACTGTCAGATAATTAGACTGAGTACAGATTCAGAAATTACAGGGTAATTTTTCACTAAAGAATATCTTCAGGGAATGCCCTGGTGGTCCAGTGGTTAGGACTCTGCGCTTTCACTGCCGTGGCCCAGGTTCAAGCCCTGGTCGGGGAACTAAGATCCCGCAAGCCGCACAGTGCAGCCAAAGAAAGAATATCTTCAACTCTGTCAGTTACTACATTGATGAGTACATCACACTCAAAAGTTAGAAGACTTGAATGTTTCAATTTAAACGCTGGTGCCAAATGAGTACTTAATCCGTTATTTGGTCGTACTTGGCTCTGAAGGTATTTCTTTATGTTCAGTTTTAACATTTGAATGTGGTTTTTTTAATGTGCCTAATAGTGAATATATCAGTTTCTTTCTCCAGATACTGAAGAAAACAATCCATGGATTAAGAAAGAGTAAAAAAAATTAGACAACTGTTTGTGCCATATCTTCTTAACTTTTAACAACTGTGTTATTTCAGCCCTAAAGTGATGTATTTAGGCTCTTTAAATATTGGATATATAACCTAGATATATGCCTTTTGCACAAGCCAAGTATTCAGTACTGTGGAGAAACAGCCTACTCTCACCTGTTACTTTGAAAGCTTAACTAAATATACTTGACTTTTACAGCCATCGTTGAAAGCTTCATATTTACCCCCTATTTTTTCTGCAACATGCTGAAAAGATACATGTTCAGTTGACCATGATAAGCTTATTTTTAAAATTTTCAGCATTTCCTTTACGGAATCAACATCAAAAAACATATAGCTTATTTTACCCTTTTTCCCCCTATGAATAAAGCACTGTATTCACAGACTCTTTTTCTCCCCAGGTGCAAAGATAGTAGTACACAGGATAATATAGTGCATGCTTATGTACCTAACACCCAGAACCAATACAATTTGACATTTTGCTATATTTGCCTCAGTTCTTTAAATTAATTTTTATTAGAATATAGTTGCTTTACAATGTTGTGTTAGTTTCTTGCTGTACAGCAAAGTGAATCAGTCATACCTATACATATATCCACTGTTTTTTAGATTTCCTTCCCATTTAGGTCACCACACCACAGCATTGAGTAGAGTCCCCTGTGCTATACAGTAGGTTCACATTAGTTATCTATTTTATACATAGTAGTGTATATATGTCAGTCCCAATCTCCCAATTCATCCCACCCCCGCTTCTCCCCGCCTTAGTTTTTATATTGTAAAAGAAAGCAGTATTACTAATGTTGAAGCTTCTTTAATATACCTTTGCAGTTCCATTCCCTTCTCTTTCAGCCTCCTCAGAGGTAACCACTATCATGAATATTAAAATTTGTATAAATGGTGTTATACTGTGTGTACCATTCTGCATCTTTTTTTCCCATTTATCATTGTCCTATTGAAATATACCCATAAATGTAATGATAAGTATATTTTGATATGATAAATATATTTTGATAAATATATTGATATAATGATAAATGTAGTTTGATATGATAAATAAGTATGTTTTTAACTACTGGGTGGTATTCCATCCTGTGAATGTATCACATTTTATTCTTCTCTTCCCTGTTGATGGACATTTAGGCTGTTTTCAGTTTTTGCTATTACTAAACAGTGCTGGTGTGAATGTCTTTTCACTTTTACACATGTGTTTCTTTAGGACAGTTATATACTCAGAAGTAGAATTGCTGGGTTAAAAATAGCTGGGTTTAAATTTTGCTAGAACTGCAAAATTGTTCTCCAAAGAGACAAATTTGTATTCCCACCAGCAGCGGATAAGGGTTCTTTTTTCCATACCTTTCCACCAACCTTTGTCAGACTTTTTAATTTTTGAGAAATGTTATAACATTTCCCTGGGAACTAGTGGGCTTGACCAGTCTCTTCTGTTCACCTTTTCTTCCTGTGTACTGATTCCAAAATATCTTTTCAAGGAGTTATAGCTCACAAATATTCATTAATCTACATGAAAAATATCTCTTCTCCTGTAGCATGTACTTTCAGTAATGAACGTAACTGTAAACATAAACAACGTATATCAAGAGCCTGTTATCCCTTAAGTATACATCCATAATAATATATTATGTTGTTTCAAATATGTATTATAATGTGGCTTTATCACATCTGAAAAGTAAAATATTTGCTGTTTGATACTTGTATGTTAAAATACTCTAGGGCTCTGTTCTAGATCCTCTGTTCTTTTCCATCTTGCCTCTCTCCCCGTAGGTGATCTCATCTAATCGCATGCCTTTAAATGCCATTGATTTCCAAATCTTTATCTTCAGACCTGACTTTATCATTGTATAGTTGACATCTCCACTCATATCTTAATGGATACATCAAAATTAATATGCCCATCCAAGAATCTTGGCTGGTCTTACTTCATCTGTATCCCCGCCTCTCCCTGTATTTTCCCCTGGGAATCCAAGACATCATATAATTTCATCTGCAGATATTTCGACATGGGTTTCTAAAAAGCAAGGGTTCTATCCCTTCTGTTTCTTGGTCCTTCAGTTCTTGGGTATGTCGATGTGTTCATTTCATTTCCACTATATTTTCTGTTTCTTTCTGAAAGGAAAAGATTTCAGTCAGTTGTTAGGAAAGATTTTAGTCAGTTGTTTAGTCAGTTGATTTCCCAGACTGATCCTTTAATTTTTTTATCTTTCCTGTTTTCACTTTGGAAATAATCATAGTACCTTCCTCATAGGATAGTTGTGAGACTTAATTCAGTGCCTGGCACATGGTAACTGCTGTATATTTAGGTTCTAAATGTTATTGTCATTATCATCATCAATTTGTCTTTGTGTTCTACTTTCTGAGAAATTTGCTCAACTTTATTTTCTGTTTCTTCTCAAATTCTTTATTTTAGCTGTCTTAATTTTAATTTTCAGGAAAGAGTTCTCTGATCTTATTTTTTAAAAATCATCTTGTTCTTATTTCGTGAATATAATTTGTTCTTTATTATTGATAGTCTTTTTCTTTACTATATATTCTTTTTTATATTCATTTCCATTATGGTTTCTCTCAGGATGTTGAATATAGTTCCCTGTGCAAGAGGATTCCCTTTTCTCCACACCCTCTCCAGCATTTATTGTTTGTAGATTTTTTGATGATGGCCATTCTGACTGGTGTGAGATGATATCTCATTGTAGTTTTGATTTGCATTTCTCTAATGATTAATGATGTTGAGCATTCTTTCGTGTGTCTGTTGGCAATCTGTATATCTTCTTTGGAGAAATATCTATTTAGGTCTTCTGCCCATTTTTGCATTGGGTTGTTGGTTTTTCTAATGTTGAGCTGCATGAGCTGCTTGTAAATTTTGGAGATTAATCCTTTGTCAGTTGCTTCATTTGCAAACATTTTCTCCCATACTGAGGGTTGTCTTTTCGTCTTGTTTATGGTTTCCTTTGCTGTGCAAAAGCTTTTAAGTTTCATTAGGTCCCATTTGTTTATTTTTTTAATTTCCATTTCTCTAGGAGGTGGGTCAAAAAGGATCTTGCTGTGATTTATGTCATAGAGTGTTCTGCCTATGTTTTCCTCTAAGAGTTTGATGGTGTCTGGCCTTACACTTAGGTCATTAATCCATTTTGAGTTTATTTTTTTGTATGGTGTTAGGGAGTGTTCTAATTTCATTCTTTTACATGTAGCTGTCCAGTTTTCCCAGCACCACTTATTGAAGAGGCTGTCTTTTCTCCACTGTATATTCTTGCCTCCTTCACCAAAGATAAGGTGACCATATGTGCGTGGGTTTATCTGTGGGCTTTCTATCCTTTTCCATTGATCTATATTTCTGTTTCTGTTCCAGTACCATACTGTCTTGATTACTGTAGCTTTGTAGTATAGTCTGAAGTCAGGGAGCCTGATTCCTCCAGCTCCATTTTTCTTTCTCAAGATTGCTTTGGCTCTTCGGGGTCTTTTGTGTTTCCATACAAATTGTGAAATTTTTTGTTCTAGTTCTGTGAAAAATGCCAGTGGTACTTTGATAGGGATTACATTAAATCTGTGGATTAATTTGTGTAGTAGAGTCATTTTCACAATGTTGATTCTTCCAATCCAAGAACATGGTATATCTCTACATCTATTTGTATCATCTTTAATTTCTTTCATCAGTGTCTTATAATTTTCTGCATACAGGTCTTTTGTCTCCTTAGGTAGGTTTATTCCTAGATATTTTATTCTTTTTGTTGCAATGGTAAATGGGAGTGTTTTCTTAATTTCACTTTCAGATTTTTCATCATTAGTGTATAGGAATGCAAGAGATTTCTGTGCATTAATTTTGTATCCTGCTACTTTACCAAATTTGTTGATTAGCTCTAGTAGTTTTCTGGTAGCATCTTCAGGATTCTCTATGTATAGTGTCATGTCATCTGCATGTATAGTGTCATGTCATCTGCATTTTCCAATTTGGATTCCTTTTTCTTCTCTGATTGCTGTGGCTAAAACTTCCACAACTATGTTGAATAATAGTGGTGAGAGTGGGCAGCCTTGTCTTGTTCCTGATCTTAGTGGAAATGGTTTCAGTTTTTCACCATTGAGAACGATGTTGGCTGTGGATTTGTCATATATGGCCTTTATTATGTTGAGGAAAGTTCCCTCTATGCCTACTTTCTGGAGGGTTTTTATCATAAATGGGTGTTGAATTTTGTCAAAAGCTTTCTCTGCATCTATTGAGATGATCATATCGTTTTTCTCCTTCAGTTTGTTAATATGGTATATCACGTTCATTGATTTGCATATATTGACGAATCCTTGCATTCCTGGGATAAACCCCACTTGATCATAGTGTATGATCCTTTTAATGTGCTGTTGGATTCTGTTTGCTAGTATTTTGTTGAGGATTTTAGCATCTATGTGTATCAGTGATATTGGCCTGTAGTTTTCTTTCTTTGTGACATCTTTGTCTGGTTTTGCTATCAGAGTGATGGTGGCTTCGTAGAATGAGTTTGGGAGCATTCCTCCCTCTGCTAATTTTGGAAGAGTTTGAGAAGGATAGGTGTTAGCTCTTCTCTAAATGTTTGATAGAATTCGCCTGTGAAGCCGTCTGGTCCTGGGCTATTGTTTGTTGCAAGATTTTTAATCACAGTTTCAATTTCCATGCTTGTGATTGCTCTGTTCATATTTTCTGTTTCTTCCTGGTTCAGTCTCGGAAGGTTGTGCATTTCTAAGAATTTGTCCATTTCTTCCACATTCTCCATTTTATTGGCATACAGTTGCTTGTAGTAATCTCTCCTGATCCTTTGTATTTCTGCAGTGTCAGTTTCTTCTCCTTTTTCATTTCTAATTCTATTGATTTTAGTCTTCTCCCTTTTTTTCTTGATAAGTCTGGCTAATGATTTATCAATTTTGTTAATCTTCTCAAAGAACCAGCTTTTAGTTTTATTGATCTTTGCTATCATTTCCTTCATTTCTCTTTCATTTATTTCTGATCTCATCTTTATGATTTCTTTCCTTCTGCTAACTTTGGGGTTTTTTTGTTCTTCTTCTCTAATTGCTTTAGGTGTAAAGTTAGGTTGTTTATTTGAGTTGTTTCTTAAGGTAGGATTGTATTGCTATAAACTTCCCTCTGAGAACTGCTTTTGCTGCATCCCATAGATTTTGGGTTGTGTTTTCATTGTCATTTGTTTCTAGGTATTTTTTGATTTCCTCTTTGATTTCTTCAGTGATACTTTGGTTATTAAGTAGTGTGTTTAGCCTCCACGTGTTTGTATTTCTTACAGATATTTTCCTGTAATTGAAATCTAGTCTCATAGCATTGTGGTCAGAAAAGATACTTGATGTGATTTCAATTTTCTTAAATTTACCAAGGCTTGATTTGTGACCCAAGATATGATCTATCCTGCAGAATGTTCCATGAGCACTTGAGGATAATGTGTATTCTGTTGTTTTTGGATGGAATGTCCTATAAGTATCAATTAAGTCCATCTTGTTTAATGTGTAATTTAAAGCTTGTGTTTCCTTATTTATTTTCATTTTGGATGATCTGTCCATTGGTGAAAGTGGGGTGCTAAAGTCCCCTACTATTACTGTGCTACTGTCGATTTCCCCTTTTATGGCTGTTAGCATTTGTCTTATGTATTGAGGTGCTCCTATGTTGGGTACATAAATATTTACAATTGTTATATCTTCTTGTATTGATCCCTTGATCATTATGTAGTGTCCTCCTTTGTCTCTTGTAATAGTCTTTGTTTTAATGTCTGTTTTGTCTGATATGAGAATTGCTACTCCAGCTTTCTTCTGATTTCCATTTGCATGGAATATGTTTTTCCATCCCCTCACTTTTAGTCTGTATGTGTCCCTAGGTCTGAAGTGGGTCTCTTGTAGACAGCATATATACGGGTCTTTTTTCTGTATCCATTCAGCCAATCAATGTCTTTTGGTTGGAGCATTTAATCCATTTACATTTAAGGTAATTATCGATATGTATGTTCCTATTACCATTTTCTTAATTGTTTTGGGTTTATTATTGTAGGTCTTTTCCTTTTCTTGTGTTTCCTGCCTAGAGAGGTTCCTTTAGCATTTGTTGTAAAGCTGGTTTGGTAACGCTGAATTCTCTTAGCTTTTGCTTGTCTGTAAAGGTTTTAATTTCTCCGTCAAATCTGAATGAGATCCTTGCTGGGTAGAGTAATCTTGGTTGTAGGTTTTTCTCCTTCATCACTTTTAATATGTCCTGCCACTCCCTTCTGGCTTGCAGAGTTTCTGCTGAAAGATCAGCTGCTAACCTTATGGGGATTTCCTTATGTGTTATTTGTTGTTTTTCCCTTTGTTCTTTGTGTTTAATTTTTGATTGTTTCATTAATATGTGTCTTGGCGTGTTTCTCCTTGGATTTATCCTGTATGGGACTCTCTGTGCTTCCTGGGCTTGATTAACTATTTCCTTTGCCATATTAGGGAAGTTTTCAATTATAATCTCTTCAAATATTTTCTCAGTCCCTTTCTTTTTCTCTTCTTCTTCTGGGACCCCTATAATTCGAATGTTGGTGCGTTTAATGTTGTCCCAGAGGTCTCTGAGACTGTCCTCAATTCTTTTGATTCTTTTTTCTTTATTCTGCTCTGCAGTAGTTATTTCCACTATTTTATATTCCAGGTCACTTATCTGTTCTTCTGCCTCAGTTATTCTGCTATTGATCCCTTGTAGAGAATTTTTAATTTCATTTATTGTGTTGTTCATCACTCTTTGTTTGCTCTTTAGTTCTTCTAGATCCTTGTTAAACGTTTCTTGTATTTTCTCCATTCTATTTCCAGGATTTTGAATCATCTTTACTATCATTATTCTGAATTCTTTTTCAGGTAGACTGCCTATTTCCTCTTCATTTGTTAGGTCTGGTGGGTTTTTGCCTTGCTCCTTCATCTGCTGTGTGTTTCTCCACCTTCTCATTTTGCTTAACGTACTGTGTTTTGGGTCTCCTTTTCGCAGGCCACAGGTTCATAGTTCCCGTTGTTTTTGGTGTCTGTCCCCAGTGGCTAAGGTTGGTTCATTGGGTTGTGTAGGCTTCCTGGTGGAGGGGACTAGTGCCTGTACCCTTGATAATCTTTAAAAATGTTTTTTCTTATGTTCCTTGCATTGTTTCTCAGAGCTTCTTCTCCCTATCTCCTCTTTTTTAAGAAAGAGTGAAAGGGAGGTAAGAGAGTGGGGAGGCTGGATTAAGTGTAGGTTTCATGAGGAACTTCCCCAGTCTTCTCAGGCAGGTAGCCTAAGCTACAAAGAGAAAAATGATAATTCATGTAATAAATCCATTTCTTTTAGCCCCTATTATGTGCCAGATATATTGCTGGGGAGCAGGGATAAAATAGTGAACATTATAGGCAGTCATTGGCCTCAGCTATGGAGTGAAAAGCAAAAAACAGATACTTTTAATAAAAATAAACATACCTAATAAAACAATAAATTAAATAATCAAATAAATGGATATTTATAAATGCAAACTGTGATGGGCACTAGGAGAGTGTAAAAGGGAAATGCACTCAAGGGTGGCTCCTTTCGTGCCGTGATGATACCTGAAGGAGGATGAGTAATTAAGCGTTGGGGCAGGGGGTAACCTGGTTCCAACCAGAGTGTTAGCCGGCATGTGTGAAGGCCCTGGGGCCACAAAGAACTGTGTCTTCAGACACTGAAGGAGGTTCTGGGAGGTTGGGGTCCCTGGGAGCAAGGGGGAGGGATGCCCGGAGAGGATGAGCAGGCAGCTGAAGAAGACAGTTGTGACAGCTGTTAGGAGAGCAGTGCTTTCCATAGACAAGTTCAGATTGAGACGTGCTCTGGAGGTGCTGCAGATAAACTGCAGTGGGAGTTCAGAGGGAGGGCCATGTGGGAGAACCAGAGAGGTGTCTGGGTAGAGGGATTGGGGGCACAGAGGCACAGGTAAGGTAGTTCACGCTGTGTTCAGCAAACAGCCCTCGATCCAGTCCGACAAGAGTGCATGACGGGGGCAGTGGGAGGTGAGGCTAGAAAGGTAATTTGGAGTCAGAGTTTGGGGAGTTCGGCTGAGGAACGGTGACTTCATTTCCTAGGCGGTGGGGAGCCTCACGCACTGTAAGCACAGGCTGCAGATGCAGCCAGGCGGGAGGTGGGAGGACCCGAGAGGGGATGGGCAGGGCCTGGATGGGTTAGTCTGGTGGGATGAGTGGGAGAGAGCACACTGGAGAACTGTTGTGGGTGCAGAGTTAAGTGGACATGGTGAAGGCAGAAATAAGCCTGAGGTGCTCCAAACCCTTGACCCTGGAAAGACTGAAGGGCATTAAAAGACACTGGCAGCCCAGAGGGAGGAACAGGCCTAAGAGAGACAGGAGACTCCATCTGGGGCTGTCCAGACAGGCTCCATGAGAGTCACCCTGCTTCCCCAGCTCCTGAGCATGGTGCCTGGCAGGAGGATCCCCAGGGAGGCGGTTGTTGAGAGGGTTTATAGTTGGATGTTGTCTGTTGGCAAGTTAAATACAACAGAGAAGGTAACTGATGATAGAACCCAGAACGGAGCGGAAGGGAGGAGTCTACATTTTGGGAGTGAGAAAAGAGAACACTAGAAATACTGTGACACGAGTTCCTGAGAGGTTTGTCTGTTTTGACCTCCAGTGTCCCCCGTCCCACCCCAAGCCTGTTGTTGTTTGAAAAGCCACCATTTGATGAAGTCATTCCTTCTCCTTAAGATGTTCCTCTATTTGGGACTTGCTTGATGGTCCAGTGGTTAAGAATCCGCCTTCCAATGCAGGGGACACGGGTTCAAGCCCTGGTCTGGGAACTAAGCCTGTGCGCTGCAACTGCTGAGCACGTGGTCCACAACTAGTGAGAAGCCCGTCAGCCACAACAAGGAGCCCACACGCTGCAACTAAGACCCGACACAGCCAAAAATAAATAAATAAATATTTAATTTTTAAAGCTATTCCTCTATTCAAATGCAGATGTCCCTGGGAGGGGTCATATGTTAAGCCTTGTCAGCTCTTAATACGTTTGTCATGATTAGATGTTTTCCAAGTGATAACATTCTGACAGCAGTTTCTTGCAGAACAAGACAGATGATGAGTATGTTTTGGTTGGGGGAGAAAGTTAAGAGACAGGTAAAAAGGTGGGGCAGGAAATAGAATTATCAAATGATCCAGAAATTCCACTTCTGGGTAAGTAAGAATTGGAAGCAGGGACTCAGATATTTGTACATCCCTGTTCATAACAGTGTTATTTATAATAGGCAGAAGGTAAAGGCAGCCCAAGTGTATTGAAGGATGAATGGATAAACAAAACATGGTATATAATACACACAACGGAATATTATTCAGCCTTAAAAAGGAAGGAAGGGACTTCACTGGTGGTCCAGTGGTTAAGAATCCTCCTTCCAGTGCAGGGGACATGGGTTCGATCCCTGGTCGGGGAACTAAGATCCCACATGCTGTGGGGCAACTAAGCCCATGTGCTCTAGAAGAAGCCCATATGCCGGAATGAAAGATCCTGCGTGCCACAACTAAGACACGATGCAGTCAAATAAATAATTTTTTTTTTTAAAAAAGGAAGTTCTGACATGTTACAACATGGATGAACATTGAAGACATTATGCTAAGTGAAATATGCCTGTCACAAAAGTGATTCTGCTTCTATGAGGTACATAGAATAGTCAAAATCATAGAGCCAGAAAGTAGTATGGTGGTTGCCAGGAGTTGGAGGGAGGGAAGATGGGGAGTTAAGAGTTTAATGAGGACAGAATTTCAATTTGGGAAGATGAAAAAGTTTTGGAAATGGATGATGGTGATGGTTGCACAACAATACAAATGTACTTAATGCCACTGAACTGTACACTTAAAAATGGTTAAAACAGTAAATTTTATGTTATGTTTATTTTGCCACCCCCAAATTTTTTTTAAAAAGTGAGGCAGGCCCAGGTGTTGGGGCCATGATGGGGTCCTGGCAGCAGAGACTGAAGGGGAGCTCTAAGCTCTTGGGTGCTGGGGGCAGAGTGACTAGAGGGGCGAGGGAGGTAGTGAAAATGGAGAGCCAGGCCAGGGCGGCTCCTCTTACCTCTGTACCTGCTGCTATTTCCTTCTTTGTTGTGTTTCTTTGCTTTGTTTCGTAGCTCTGATTAGCGCACTTCAAAGCGAGTTTGCAAAGTATGGATCTTTCAGGTAAAACGTGATGCTTTGAAATTTAAACCGATGTTGAATCAAAACACGTTTTTCTTAATTCTTTAGTATTTGTAATTTAAGTTATGCAGGCTTACTGTTTAAAAAAATACTACAGAAATATATAAAATAAAAAGTAAATGTTCACCATTTCCCTTGTCGTGCCCTCAGCCCTCTTGTCCAACAGTAACTTCTATTAGAGTACCACCTAAATATATATATTTAGTCTAACAGTATGTCATTTCATACACACACACACATTTATTTATTACCCAGGTCTGCAAGTCCAAGCCCTTAAATAAACAAATAGGAACATATTTTCCCCTTCACTTGGCATTTAATGGTTAACAGTGATATAACATATGTAAGATTAAATTCAGTTTCTTTAAGGCCTCCTGAACAATCGTAGTCTTCTAAAATAAATACATATCTGTGTTACTGTTGTCCATACTGATGTTTAACAATGGTTTTAAATGTTTTCCCTCAAAATTTTTTACAAATTCAAATTCTATAGAGCAAATTGTCTTTTTCAAATGAAATATTTTTCCTTTGCACAAAATACAATATTAAGAGAAATTTTTTAAAGGGTGAAAAAAACCTATCTCCCTAACAGATTGATTGTTTCCATTGTTTTATATTTGATTTTAGTGATTATTCATATAAATACTTACTTTACTCAGCTGTAAATGTAGTGTAAGAGCCCGTGATTGGCATTGGGTGAGAGTGACTGGAGACAGCCGTCTCTGTAGAATTTAAAGCCCTTTTTATCCCTGCAGCAAGCGGGATCATCAGAAAGCCACAATTCCAGCCCTCTGTTTTGCTTTCTATAGAAATACCTTTGCCAAGCTGTGCTTTCATAGTATTCTTTTGCTTTTTTTTTTTTTTAATGGATAAGAAACAGCCATAGGACGAATATTTCTATAAATTTGATAGTTACTGGTACAGTCAGTAAAGATCGTGGTACAAAATTTATCTTGGAGCCTAGTGCTGGAAAAAATGATCTTTCCTAGTAAGATAGTATGCTTCCACAGGTGAGTGTCCTAACCCCCCTACTAACCTTCGTGCCTTAGCTGTTGAAATGCTCAAAGCTAAGTTTATTCTCAGTTGCAGGAGCTTTACTAGCCCAGGTCAGTGATTCCCAACAGGGAGCAATTTTGCCCTTCAGAGGACATTTGGCAGTGTAGCATTTTGATTGTCACAACTAGGCAAGGTAGGGTGTTGCTACCGGCATCTAGTCAGTAGGAGCCAGGGATGCTGCTAATGTCCTAGAAAGCATAAAACAGCCTCCTACAACAAAGAATTGTCCAGCCCCACCATTATTCACACCATTGCTGACCTACGTTTATGGAGTCAACTCACTCTTTCGAGTCTTTTTGTTTATTTTATCATACCTGCTATACATGACTTTTTAATAAACTGCTTCAAATTAGTTTTTCAAATGGTAGCCTATAAATTATAAGTAAACTTCACTTTACATTTTGAGAGTTTGGAACGTCCCTGGTGGCTCAGTGGTTAAGAATCCGCCTGCCAATGCAGGGGACATGGGTTCGAGCCCCAGTCCGGGAAGATCCCATATGGAACGGAGCAACTAAGCCCGTGCGCCACAACTACTGAGCCTGCGCTCTAGAGTCCGTGTGCCACAACTACTGAAGCCCACGCGCCTAGAGCCCATGCTCGGCAACAAGAGAAGCCACTGCAGTGAGAAGCCCGCATACCACAAGGAAGAGTATCCCCTGCTTGCTGCAACTAGAGAAAGCCCACTCGCAGCAATGAAAACCCATCACAGCCAGAAATAAATTTATTTAAAAGAATTTTTTTGAAAGTTTCCCAAATGTGCATGGCTCCAGTAATTTTTTTATGACTGTAATTCCCTTTAATGGCCTTTGATTTGGGTTCCCCATATTATGGAATGTTTGTACTGTTTTCTTTTCCTTTTAATTTTTATCTTTCCCTTCTTTATTTCTTAATATAACTGTTTTTCTTAACTTTGTTATAAGGAAGAAGTGTCTTATTCAAAGATACTTTCGAGGTTTGAATGTTTGGTTTTTTAAAAAACATTTATTTATTTATTTGGCTGCCCTGGGTCTTAGTTGCAGCACTCAGGATCTTCATTGCCACGTGTGGGAGGGATCTTTAGTTGCCGCATGCATGTGGGATCTTAGTTCCCTGACCAGGGATCCAACCCAGGCCCCCTGCATTGGGAGCACGGAGTCTTAACTGCTGGACCACCAGGGAAATCCCGAGGCTTGAATGTTTTTAATATCACTTCTCTGAGCTTTCACTTGTCTCTTCTGTGAAATGTGATTGTTAAGATTCCATATTTTCTTATAATTGTATTCATTCTGCTTATAATTGCCATATTTAAGATGGCTTTTAAAAACCAGTCAGTCTAGTTTGTGAGTGTTTGCTCTCCTGGGCCCTTGCTATCAGGGAGCTGCATTTTGCTGTTGATGCCATTTTTAATATTTAATTTCTTTTTCTGATTTTTTAATTTAACTGTAATTGCCACAGGAACCCGTGATAAGTAGAAAGAGCTTTGTGGTTTTGTTGCTTTAATTATTGGCGTCAGGTTTTTTTTTTTTAAGGTCTTATTTTTTAATTTTTTAATAAATTTATTTAGTTTACTTTTTGGCTGCGTTGGGTCTTCGTTGCTGCGCGCAGGCTTTCTCTAGTTGCGGCGAGTGGGGGCTACTCTTGGTTGCGAAATGCAGACTTCTCATTGTGGTGACTTCTCTCGTTGTGGAGCACGGGCTCTAGGCACACAGGCTTCAGTAGTTGTGGCACACGGGCTCAGTAGTTGTGGCTTGCGGGCTCTAGAGCACAGGCTCAGTAGTTTTGGTGCATGGGCTTAGTGGCTCTGTGGCATGTGGGATCTTCCTGGACCAGGGCTTGAACCTGTGTCCCCTGTATTGGCGGGCGGATTCTTAACCACTGCGCCACCAGGGAAGCCCTGGCGTCAGTTTCTTTTCAGACTATGTCTGTTGGTCTTTGAATCTACTGATTATGAAGTGAAGTCTGTATTTAGATACTTTGTTTCCATATTTGGTTATTGTTATTATAATATTCATAGCAGAACTTGTATTTTTTACTCAGAGATCTCCTCTTTTTAAAATTTTTTATTGGAGTATAGATGATTTACAATGTTGTGTTAGTTTCAGGTGTACAGCAAAGTGAATCAGTTATACATATATTCACTCTTTTTTTCTTTTTCTAATTAGCTACAAAATCATATTAAAATACTTCAAAATAACAGAAACATACATGGCAAACAATAAAAATAACATTCTTCTTCAGAACTCTAACATAATTATGATATACCAAATAATTGTAATATAATACAAAGATAAGACTATAGATACACTTAATCATATGAGTCTGAACCATATGAAACTGCCATTCTCTACCTATAAAAATGACTTTTTCGGGCTTCCCTGGTGGCGCAGTGGTTGAGGGTCCGCCTGCCGATGCAGGGGACACGGGGTCGTGCCCCGGTCCGGGAGGATCCCACATGCCGTGGAGTGGCTGGGCACGTGGGCCATGGCTGCTGGGCCTGTGCGTCCGGAGCCTGTGCTCTGCAGGGGGAGAGGCCACGGCAGTGAGAGGTCCGCGTACTGCGAAAAAAAAAAAATTTCATTATTCACTCTTTTTTAGATTCTTTTCCCATGTAGGCCATTACAGAGTATTGAGTAGAGTTCCCTATGCTATAGAGTAGGTCCTTATTACTTATCTGTTTCATGTATATGTCAATCCCATTCTCCCAATTTATCCCTCCCCCACCCCTTTCCCCCCTGGTAACCACAAGTTTGTTTTCTACATCTGTGATTTATTTCTGTTTGTAATAAATAAGTTCATTTGTATCATTTTTTTAGATTCCACATATAAGTGATATATGTCTTTGTGTGACTTACTTCACTCAGTATGACAGTCTCTAGGTCCATCCATGTTGCTGCAAATCGCATTATTTTGTTCTTTTTATGGCTGAGTAATATTCCACTGTATATATGTACCACATCTTCTTTGTCCATTCCTCTGTCGATGGACATTTAGGTTGCTTCTATGTCCTCGCTATTGTCCATAGCGCTGCAGTGAACAATGGGGTGCGTGTTTCTTTTCTCTTTTTTTGCAATTTGTTTTTGGTTCTTTTTTTTTTTTAAATATCTTTATTGGAGTATAATTGGTTTACAATGTTGTGTTAGTTTCTGTTGTACAACAAAGTGAATCAGCTATATGTGTACATATATCCCCATATCCGCTCCCTCTTGAGCCTCCCTCCCATCCTTCCTATCCCACCCCTCTAGGTCATCACAAAGCACCGAGCTGATCTCCCTGTGCTATGCGGCTGCTTCCCACTAGCCATCCATTTTACATTTGGTAGTGTATATATGTCAGTGTTGCTCTCTCACTTCGTCCCAGCTTACCCTTCCCCCACTGTGTCCTCAAGTCCATTCTCTACATCTGCATCTTTATTCTTGCCCTGCCACTAGGCTCCAGTACTGTGTTTTTAGATTCCATATACGTGCATTAGCATACGGTATTTATTTTTCCCTTTCTGACTTACTTCACTTTGTATGACAGACTCTAGGTCCATCTACCTCATTACAAATAACAATTTCGTTCCTTTTTATGGCTGAGTAATATTCCATTGTATATATGTGCCACATCTTTATCCATTCATCTGTTGATGGACATGTAGGTTGTTACCATGTCTTGGCTATTGTGAATAGTGCTGCTAGGAACATAGGGGTGCATGTATCTTTTCAAATTATGATTTTCTCCAGACATACGCCCAGGAGTGGGATTGCTGGATTACATGGTAGCTCTGTTTTTAGTTTTCTTACGGAACCTCCATACTGTTCTCCATAGTGGCTGTACCAATTTACATTCCCACCAATGGTGTAGGAGGGTTCCCCTTTCTCCACACCCTCTCCAGCATTTATTGTTTGTAGATTTTTTTGATGATGGCCATTCTGACTGGTGTGAGGGGTGATACCTCATGTAGTTTTGATTTGCATTTCTCTAATAAGTAGTGATGTTGAGCATCTTTTCATGTGCTTTTTGGCTGTCTGAATGTCTTCTTTGGAGAAATGTCTATTTAGATCTTCCACCCATTTTTTGTTTGGGCTGTTTGTTTTAGAACTTGTATTTTTATGTGTATTTTTTTTTCATTTGTGTCTCTAGCAGGCATGGAAACGTAATGTTGTTTGTTTTTATATACTCTTCTCAGGGTTTTTTTAAATTAAGTTTTTAGAGAGTTAATAGATTCACATACATGCAGTTGTAAGAAATAATAGAAAGATTCTGTGTATACCCTTTACCCATTTTCTCCAGTAGTAACATCTTGCAGAGTTAAAGTAGGTATCACAACCAGGCAGTCAGCACTGATACAGTCAAGCTTTAGAATGCTTCCAGTTTCCATCATTACAGGGATCCCTCATGCTGCACTTCTGTAACCAAACCCACTTCCCTCCCATCCCCACCCCCTCCTTATATCTGGCAATCACTAATTTGTTCTTCATTTTATAATTTTATCATTTCAAGAATGTTATGTAGGAATAGACTGGATGTAATCTCTTGGGATTGGCTTTTTTTCCTCTTTCTTCTTTTTTTTTTAATTGAAGTATAATCGGCATATAATATTACACTAGTTTCAGATGTATAGCATGGTGATTTGACATTTATATACTTTACAACTTGATCACCTCAATAAATCTAGTAATCTAGTAACTGTCTGTCACCCTACAAAGTTATTGCGATATTTTTGACTATAATTCCCTGTGCTGTACATGACATCCCCATGACTTATTTATTTTATAACTGGAAGTTTGTACCTCTTAATCACCTTCACCTATTTTGCCCAACACCCTCTTAGACTGACTTTTTTTCACTCAGTGTAATTCTCTGGCAGTTAACCCAGGTTTTTGCATGTATCAGTAGTTCATTGCTTTTTTATCTTGCTAAGTAGTATTCCATGGTACGGATGCACCACAGTTTGATTAACCATTCACCTGAAGGATATTTGGGTTGTTTCCAGTTATCAGCTGCTATGAATAAAGCTGCTATAAATGTGTGTAGATTTTTGCTTGAACATAAGTCTTCACTTCTCTGGGATAACTGGCCAGTAGAACAATTGCTGGGTTTTACGGTTGCATATCAGAAACTGTCAAGCTGTTGTCCAGAGTGGTGGTACCATTTAAAATTCCCACCTGCCAGTGTATGAGTGATCCAGTTTTTCTGCATCCTCAAAATTGGGTGGGCTGAGGAGGGCTGGAGCCGGGTGAGGAGAGAAGTGAGCCTGCCGCGCCCACGACTTGGACCCCAGGCTGGTCTCCCATCTCCCAGGGAGTGGTGGGAACTGCCAGACTGTTTTCTACAGCAGCTGTACCATTTTGCATTCCCATCACCTGTGCACCAGGTTCCAGTTTCAGCAGATTGGAGCCATGTGGCACACAGGGTCTTGGTGCTCCGGTGGGTGTCAGGCCTGAGCCTCTGAGGTGGGAGACCGAGTTCAGGACATTGGACCAACAGAGACCTCCTGAAACCATGTAATAGCAATCAATGAGAGCTCTCCCAGAGATCTCCCACTCAACACTAAGACCCAGCTCCATTCAACGACCAGCAAGCTCCAGTGCTGGACACCCCATGCCAAACAACTAGCAAGACAGAAACACAGCTCCACCTATTAGCAGGGACGCTGCCTAAAATCATAACTTCACAGACACCCCAAAACATACCACCAGACTCAGTCCTGCCCAACAGAAAGACAAGATCCAGCCTCATCCACCAGAACACAGGCACCAGTCTCCTCCACCAGGAAGCCTACAGAACCCACTGAGCCAACCTTAGCCACTGGGGCAGACACCAAACACAACAGGAACTGCAAACCTGCAGCCTGTGAAAAGGAGACCCCAAACACAGTAAGATAAGCAAAATGATAAGACAGAGAAATAGGCAGCAGATGAAGGAGAAGAGTAAAAACCCACCAGACCAAACAAATGAAGAGGAAATAGGCATTCTACCTGAAAAAGAACTCAGAGTAATGATAGTGAACATGATCCAAAATCTTGGAAATAGAATGGAGAAAATACAAGAAACGTTTAACAAGGACCTAGAAGAATTAAAGAGCAAACAAACGAACAACACAATAGATGAAATTAAAAAATCTCTAGAAGGAATCAATAGAAGAATAGCTGAGGCTGAAGAGCGGATAAGTGACCTGGAAGATAAAATAGTGGAAATAACTACCACAGAGCAGAATAAAGAAAAAAGAATGAAAAGAATTGAGGACAGTCTCAGAGACCTCTGCAACAGCATTAACTGCATCAGCATTCGAATTATAGGGGTCCCAGAAGAAGAAGTGAAAAAGAAAGGGACTGAGAAAATATTTGAATAGATAATAGTCAAAAAGTTCCCTAACATGGAATAGGAAATAGTCAAGTCCAGGAAGTGCAGAGAGTCCCATACAGGATAAATCCAAGGAGAAACACACCAAGACACATATTAACCAAACTATCAAAAACTAAATACAGAGAAAAAATATTAAAAGTAGTAAGGGAAAAGCAACAAATAACATACAAGGGAATCCCCATAGGTTAACAGCTGATCTTTCAGCAGAAACTCTGCAAGCCAGAAGGGAGTGGCAGGACATATTTAAAGTGATGAAGGAGAAAAACCTACAACCAAGATTACTCTACCCAGCAAGGATCTCATTCAGATTTGACGGAGAAATTAAAACCTTTACAGACAAGCAAAAGCTAAGAGAATTCAGCACCACCAAACCAGCTTTACAGCAAATGCTAAAGGAACTTCTCTAGGCAGGAAACACAAGAGAAAGAAAAGACCTACAAAAACAAACTCAAAGCAATTAAGAAAATGGTAATAGGAACATACATAACGATAATTGCCTTAAATATAAATGGATTAAATGCTCCAGCCAAAAGATGGACTGGCTGAGTGGATACAAAAACAAGACCCGTATATATGCTGTCTACAAAGACTCACTTCAGACCTAGACACACATACAGACTGAAAATGAGGGGATGGAAAAAGGTATTTCATGCAAATGGAAATCAGAAGAAAGCTGGAGTAGCAATTCTCATATCAGACAAAATAGACTTTAAAATAAAGACTTTTACAAGAAAAAAAGGACACTACATAATGATCAAGGGATCAATCCAAGAAGAAGATATAACAACTGTGAATATTTATGCACCCAACATAGGAGCACCTCAATACATAAGGGAAATGCTAACAGCCATAAAAGGGGAAATCGACAGTAACACAGTAATAGTAGGAGATTTTAACACCCCACTTTCACCAATGGACAGATCATCCAAAATGAAAATAAATAAGGAAACACAAGCTTTAAATTACACATTAAACAAGATGGACTTAATTGATATTTATAGGACATTCTATCCAAAAACAACAGAATACACTTTCTTCTCAAGTGCTCATGGAACATTCTCCAGGATGATCATATCTTGGGTTACAAATCAAGCCTTGGTAAATTTAAGAAAATTGAAATCGTATCAAGTATATTTTCCAATCACAGCGCTCTGAGACTAGATATCAGTTAGATGAAAAAAACTGTAAAAAATACAAACACATGGAGGCTAAACAATATGCTACTAAATAACCAAGAGATCACTAAAGAAATGAAAAAATACCTAGAAACAAATGACAATGAAAACAGTATGACCCAAAACCTATGGATGTAGCAAAAGCAGTTCTAAGAGGGAAGTTTATAGCAGTACAATCCTACCTCAAGAAACAAGTAAAATCTCAAATAAACAACCTAAAAACCTACAGTAATTAGAGAAAGAAGAACGAAAAAAACCCCAAAGTTAGCAGAAGGAAAGAAATCATAAATATCAGATCAGAACTATATGAAAAAGAAATGAAGGAAACAATAGCAAAGATTAATAAAACTAAAACCTGTTTCTTCGAGAGATAAACAAAATTGATAAACCATTAGCTAGACTCATCAAGAAAAAGAAGGAGAAGACTGAAATCAGTAAAATTAGAAATGAAAAAGAAGTAACAACTGACACTGCAGAAATACAAAGGATCATGAGAGATTACTACAAGCAACTGTATGCCAATAAAATGGACAACGTGGAAGAAATGGACAAATTCTTAGAAAAGCACAACCTTCTGAGACTGAACCAGGAAGAAATGGAAAATATAAACAGACCAATCACAAGCACTGAAATTGAAACTGTGATTAAAAATCTTCCAACAAACAAATGCCCAGGACCAGATGGCTATTTCTATTAAACATTTAGAGAAGCGCTAACACTTATCCTTCCCAAACTCGTCCAAAGTATAGCAGAGGGAGGAACACTCCCAAACTCATTCTACGAGGCCACCATCACGCTGATACCAAAACCAGACAAAGATACTATAAAAAAAGAAAATTAAAGACCAATATCTCTGATAAACATAGATGCAAAAATCCTCAACAAAATACTAGCAAACAGAATCCAAGAGCACATTAAAAGGATCATACACCGTGATGAAGTGGGTTTTATCCCAAGAATGCAAAGATTCTTCAATATACGCAAATCAATCCATGTAATATACCATATTAACAAATTGAAGGATAAAAATGATATGACGATCTCAATAGATGCAAAAAAAGCTTTCAACAAAATTCAACACCCATTTATGATAAAAACCCTCCAGAAAGTAAGCATAAAGGGAACTTACCTCAACATAATAAAGACCATATATGACAAACCCACAGCCAACATCGTTCTCAATGGTGAAAAGCTGAAACCATTTCCACTAAGACCAGGAACAAGACAAGGTTGCCCACTCTCACCTATTATTCAACATAGTTTTGGAAGTTTTCACCATAGCAATCGGAGAAGAAAAAGAAATAAAAGGAATCCACATCGGAAAAGAAGAAGTAAAACTGTCACTGTTTGGAGATGACATGATAGTGTACATAGAGAATCCTAAAGATGCTACCAGAAAACTACTAGAGCTAATCAATGAATTTGGTAAAGTAGCAGGATACAAAATTAATGCACAGGTATCTCTTTCATTCCTATACACTAAAGATGAAAAATCTGAAAGAGAAATTAAGGAAACACTCACATTTACCACTGCAACAAAAAGGATAAAATATCTAGGAATAAACCTACCTAAGGAGACAAAAGACCTGTACTCAGAAAACTATAAGACACTGATGAAAGAAATCAAAGATGACACAAACAGATCGAGAGATATACTGTGTTCCTGGATTGGAAGAACCAACATTGGGAAAATGACTATACCACCCAAAGCAATCTACAGATTCAATGCAATCCCTATCAAACTACCAATGGTATTTTTCACAGAACTAGAACAAAAAATTGCACAATTTGTATGGAAACACAAAAGACCCCGAATAGCCAAAGCAATCTTGAGAAAGAAAAATGGAGCTGGAGAAATCAGGCTCGCTGACTTAAGACTGTACTACAAAGCTACAGTAATCAAGACAGTATGTTACTGGCACAAAAACAGAAGTATAGATCAATGGAACAGGATAGAAAGCCCAGAGATAAACCCCCGCACATATGGTCACCTTATATTTGATAAAGGAGGCAAGAATATACAATGGAGAAAAGACAGCCTCTTCAATAAGTGGTGCTGGGAAAACGGGACAGCTACATGTAAAAGAATGAAATTAGAACACTCCCTAACACCATACGCAAAAATAAACTCAAAATGGCCTAAGTGTAAGGCCAGACACCATCAAACTCTTAGAGGAAAACAGGCAGAACACTTTATGATATAAATCACAGCAAGATCCTTTTTGACCCACCTCCTAGAAAAATGGAAATAAAAACAAAAATAAACAAATGGGACCTAATGAAACTTAGAAGCTTTTGCACAGCAAAGGAAACCATAAACAAGATGAAACGAGAACCCTCAGAATGGGAGAAAATATTTGCAAATGAAGCAACTGACAAAGGATTAATCTCCAAAATATACAAGCAGCTCAATATCAAAAAAACAAACAGTACAACCAGAAATGAGCAAAAGACCTAAATAGACATTTCTCCAAAGAAGACTTACAGATTGCCAACAGACACATGAAAGGATGGTCAACGTCAGTGATCATTAGAGAAATGCAAATCAAAAGTACAATGAGGTATCACCTCACACTGGTCAGAATGGCCATCATCAAAAAATATACAAACAATAAATGCTGTAGGGGGTGTGGAGAAAAGGAAACCCTTTTGCACTGTTGATGGGAATGTAAATTGATACAGCGACTATGGAGAACAGTATGGAGATTCCTTAAAAAACTAAAAATAGAACTACCATACGACCCAGCAATCCTACTCCTGGACATATACCCTGAGAAAACCGTAATTCAAAAAGAGTCATGTACCACAGTGTTCATTACAGCACCATTTACAATAGACAGGGCATGGAAGCAACCTAAGTGTCCATCGACTGATGAATGGATAAAGAAGATGTGGCACATGTATGCAGTGGAATACTACTCAGCCATAAAAAGAAATGAAATTGAGTTATTTGTAGTGAGGTGGATGGACCTAGAGTCTTCATACAGTGTGAAGTAAGTCAGAAAGAGAAAAACAAATACCGTATGCTAACACATATATATGGAATCTAAAAAAAACAAATGGTTCTGATGAACCTTGGGGCAGGACAGGAATAAAGACGCAGACGTAGAGAATGGACTTGAGGACACGGGGAGGGAGAAGGGTAAGCTGGGACGAAGTGGAGAGTGGCATGGACACGTATACACTACCAAATGTAAAATAGATAGCTGGTGGGAAGCAGCTGCATAGCACAGGGAGACCAGCTTAGTGCTTTGTGACCACCTAGAGGAGTGGGCTAAGGAGGGTGAGAAGGAGATGCAAGATGGAGGGGATAGGCGGATATATGTATACATATAGCTGATTCACTTTGTTATACAGCAGAAACTAACACACCATTGTAAAGGAATTATACTCCAATAAAGATGTTTAAAAAAAAAATAAAAGTCAAGGGCACCATGCCTAATAGACTAAATCTCTGGCAATAAAAATTTGAAAACAAAACAAAGAAAAAAATTGGGTGGTGTCAGTATTTTTTCTTTTAGCCATTCTGATGGGTGTGTAGAGCTATCTGATTGTTGTTTTAATTTGTATTTCCCTAATGGTTGATGATTAGGAACATTTTTTCATATGCTTATTTGCCATCGTGTCTCTTTTGGTGAAATGACACTTGCCTACTTTGTGTATGTTTGAAATTCTTCACAATGAAATGCTAAAACATTAATCTCTTTAAATCCGTTTATGTTGTTTTTGGTTTTAGTTTCTTTTACTACATCTACTGATCTGTTTTGGTCACAAGTATGCAGTCATACTGTGTCTGTAATTGAAAACTTGAGGAGAGCTAGTTTCTGTTGAGATCTCTCACCCTCCTTTTGCCATCTGAAATTGGTTACTGTTTTACTTTTTTCTGTAAAGAAATGTTCTGGAATTTTTGTGGTCAGTACAAAAAAGGAAAAACCTATTTCTGACCTAATACTAAATATGTCATTTTATGTAGGACCACTTGAGTCTTTATAAAACCACCTCAGTGCTGTTTACTATTAAGACGCTAATATGTTTAATTTCTTTACCCAGTTTGAATATCATAGTTCTCTGTTGTTTTCAACCATTCATTGGTTTATTCAACAAATATTTGAGTGTCAGCTGTGTGAGGGCACAGTGCTAGGCACTGGGAATAAAATCGTGAGTCCACCTCCAAATAAAAAACAAACCTAGTGCTGTCTTGGGCAGCACAGGTACCAAAATGGGAACCTTACTGAGAAGGTCAACATGGCCTCTGAACAAGGATGACGTGCAAATTCATGAAGGGTACTGTATTTGAAGAACAAACAAAAAGGAAATCCGCCCACCAAGTCCCCACTCTCTAAAGATGTCAGGGGGCCCTGGCACTGTGCAGAGGGAGGCCCTGAAGGTGGAGGGAGCCTGGGACACTGGAGGGCCTGCAGGAGGCCTGGGCGGGGCTGCTGGGGAGGAGCTGAGCACAAAGAGCTGTAACCATGAAGCGCTACTCATTGTGTTTCACGACCCCCTCTGTGTGACCTTGGTCTTTCTAAGTTTAAATGTCAGCTAGTTTTTATAATGCTAACTTATTAATGTTTTCTGTAGAATTTTAACCTTTTTATTTTGGAGATTCTTATTTTATTGTGAAATATATACAGCTAAAATTTTTCTGTGATCTGCCTATTCATCCCTCCCACCCTTAACCCCTGGCAACCTTTTTACTGTCTCCATAATTTTCTCTTTTCCAGAATGTCATATCATTGGAATCATGCAGTATGTTGCCTTTTAGATTGATTTCTTTCACTTAGTAATATGCATGTAAGGTTTCTCCAGGTCTTTTCATGACTTGATAGCTCATTTCTTCTTAGTGCTGAATAATATTCATTGTGTGGATGTACCACACTTCATTTATCCATTATTATTGTTCACTTACAAGCAATATCTTAGTTGCTTCCGAGTTTTGGCAATTACGAATAAAGCTGCCATAAATGTCCACGTGCAAGTTTTTGTGTGGACATAAGTTTTTAACTCCTTTGAATAAATACCAAGGAGGGCTATTGCTGGATCATATGGTAAGAGTATGCAGCCAGGACATGGAAGCAACCTAAGCATCCATTGACAGATGAATGGATGAAGAAGATGTGGCACATATATACAGTGGAATATTACTCAGCCATAAAAAGAAATGAAATTGAGTTATTTGTAGTGAGGTGGATGGACCTAGAGACTGTCATACAGAGTGAACTCAGAGAAAAACAAATACCATATGCTAACACATATTTATGGAATCTAAAAAAAGAAAAAAGTTCTGAAGAACCTAGGGGCAGGGCAGGAATAAAGACGCAGACATAGAGAATGGACTTGAGGACACGGGGAGGGGGAAGGGTAAGCTGGGACGAAGTGAGAGAGTGGCATGGACATATATACACTACCAAATGTAAAACAGATAGCTAGTGGGAAGCAGCTGCATAGCACAGGGAGATCAGCTTGGTGCTTTGTGTCCACCTAGAGGGGTGGGCTAGGGAGGGTGGGTGGGAGACGCAAGAGGGAGGAGATATGGGGATATATGTATACATATAGCTGATTCACTTTGTTATACAGCAGAAACTAACACACCATTGTAAAGCAATTATACTCCAATAAAGATGTTAAAAAAAAATAGAGTATGTTTAGTTTTGTAAGGAACTGACAAACTCTCTTCCAAAGTGGCTGTACCATTTTTCATTCCCATCAGCAATGACTGAGCGTTCCTATTGCTCCACATCCTCACCAGCATTTGGTGTTGTCAGTGTTTTGGATTTTGACCATTCTAATAGGTGTATGCTGGTATCTTATTGTTGTTTTAATTTGCATTTCCCTAATGACATAGGATGTTGAACATCTTTTTATGTGCTTTTTTGCCATCTGTATATCTTCTTTGGTGAGTTGTCTGTTTAGGTCTTCTGCCCATTTTTGATTGAGTTGTTCATTTTCTTATTGATGAGCTTTAAGAGTTCTTTGTATATGTTAGATAACAGTCCTTTATCAGAAATGTCTAATGAAAATATTTTCTTCCAGCTTTTGGCTTGTCTTCTCATTCTCTTGTGGGGGGTCACTATTTTTATTTATAAAATTATTTTTTCTGCCACGTGTGCTTTTTCCTTGTGGAATATAGAAAATACATTTTGGTCCAGTATTTTACTTTTCTCATGTATCAATATGTATCTTCTTGGTTTTGAGTTTTTGTCTCTTTATTTTTACTAATTCAAAAAAGTTTATTGAACACATGTCATATTCAGCCCCTCTCTCTGGGATACAGACTCAGGATGCAAATTAGGATAAAACATATGCCTGTGTAGACATCAAACTTGTATCATTCAAGCAAAATTATATGAAGTTTGCTTTATTTTTTTTTAATTTTTTAATTTTTATTTTTTTTGCGGTACACGGGCCTCACTGTCGTGGCCTCTCCTGTTGCAGAGCACAGGCTCCAGACGCGCAGGCTCAGCGGCCATGGCTCACGGGCCCAGCCGCTCCGCCGCATGTGGGATCTTCCCGGACCGGGGCACGAACCCGTGTCCCCTGCATCGACAGGCGGACTCTCAACCACTGCGCCACCAGTGAAGCCCGGAATTTGCTTTATTTTTACCCTTCTTCTCTTCCTCCCATCACTTACCTCTTTACAATAATAATAGTAACTTTAACATTGTAGAATTTCTATCTTTCTTATATCATTATAATGGCATATATAATTTATTGCTTATTTCAGCCATACAGATTCTTAATACTTCTTCTCTATAATTAGACTGATCTTAATAAATAGATAAATATTTTACTTTCCCTTTTCAGTGTCAAGGGAAAAGAAGTATTCTCTGCAACTAGCAAACTTCCTTACTCCTTTAGAAAAATCACAAAATGCTATGTATGTCAGACAGGCATTTCTCTGGTTCCTCTTGTTTCCTTGCCCCTTGTTTTCCTTAGCTTCCTGGAGTCTGGATTTATACAGAGGTGGATTGGTGGTGATTCCTGGGGTAGCTGGGGAGCCCTGTGCACCGGTTTTGGTGAACAGCTGGAAGTGAGGCATTTCTCAGAACTTTTAAGCCTCATGAAATTTCAAAACAGATTTGAAGGGTTGCCAGCTTTTATTTTGACATGTTAAAGACTTCAGGGGGGAGAAATGATCATTTGTTACTACCACGATTTCTTTTAAAGAATATATAGTATGTGTATGATCTCAGACAACAGAACATTTTTTGTAACGAGGAGCTGTAGCTGTCTCACACTGACACATACTCACTCTCATTTTCCTGTGGACCAGCAGCAGGCCCCTCCCGGGCAGCCACCCTCCGTAGGCTGGTGTGTGGGGAGCACTGCTTGGGTTGCTTAAAGCCTCTTTTCCAGTGTGGCCCCAGCAAGGCCCGCCTAGAGCCATTCCTCCCGTGTGTGACTTGTCCTGGGGGTGACATCATGCCTAGCTGGCTTCCTTCCCTAAAGGTCAGATGCAGGCTTTCAGGCCATTCTCCAGATCAGCTGGTTGGTGTGGGTGCTCGGAGAGTTTGTACCTATTGTAGCCAAAGTAGCACACAATTTAGGAAAGTCAGTCTTGGTCCAAGGACAGCAATGTAGTCTACGGGTACATAAATAGCTTTGGGAGTCCGCCCACTATTGCTGACTTTTATTAGAATAGCTTTTGATTTGACTGTCTTTCTTTTCTTTTCTTTTTTTTTTTTTTTTGTGGTACGCGGGCCTCTCACTGCTGTGGCCTCTCCCGTTGCGGAGCACAGGCTCCGGATGCGCAGGCTCAGCGGCCATGGCTCACGGGCCCAGCCGCTCTGCGGCACGTGGGATCTTCCCGGACCGGGGCACAAACCCATGTCCCCTGCATCGGCATGCAGACTCCCAACCACTGCACCACCAGAGGAGCCCTTGACTGTCTTTCTTTATTCCATCCTGCGTCACATTCTGTTGAGCAATCCTGACTGTCATCTTTCCCTTTCAGCGGTTTTGCGAGTGGCTGGTTCCCTGCAGAGGAGCACAGAAGTGATGAAGGCCATGCAGAGTCTGGTGAAGATCCCAGAAATCCAGGCCACCATGCGGGAGCTGTCCAAAGAGATGATGAAGGTGCCCTGGGGCCACCCTGTGTCCTGTTCCAAAGCGCTAAGAGTCAGCAAGCGGCAGGGGCTGTAGGGCCGGGGCTGGGCAGGAGTAGACAGGCCACTGTTGCCAGACAGAAATGATTTTGAGGACAGAGGAGCAGCTGTTAACATTGGTTGAAACTGTCTGAGCTGAGCGTGGCAGAGGCTGGGTCAGATTGCCAGGGTGTTCCTTAGAAGAAGCGAGAGTATACCCAGAGCTCTAGGGGAGGTGGGAGACCCAGGAAGCAACTGCGTGGGATTCGGCGACCTAGGATTTATGGGTTCTGACATGAACAAGGAAACAGAAAGAAACCCAGGTTCCTCTGTTTGTCCCAGGGGAGTGTTGGCAAAGCTGGCAAGGGAGGTTTCAAGACCAGGGACGGGCAAACTTTTTTTGTAAAGGGCTGGGTAGTAAATGTAGTTTCTACCTTGTGGGCCATACGTCTCTGTTGTAACTACTCAGCTCTACCTGTAGCATGAAAGCAGCCGTAGATCACGTGTAAACAAACGGTCATGACTGGGTTCCTATAAAACTTTATTTATGAAAGTAGGCAGTGGCTTGGGTTTGGTCTGCAGGCTGTCGTTGGCTGACCCCGTCTTAGACTAGAAAAGGAAACTGAGAAGCAAACAGAAAGCAGTAAACACCTAGTGCCCCGGGATCAGGGCCGGGCAGGGACCTGTCCTGGTGGCCTTCAGATGGGGGACAGGGCGTAGTTACTGAGCCCCCACCTGCCAGTGGTGCAGCACACATGCTCTCCTAGAAAGTCCTCCCAGCCACCTTGGGAGGTAGGGATTTTTTTCCCCATTTTATACAGGAGTAGGAAACTGAGTCTTCAAGTTGCCAGGTAACTTATCTGAGTGACTTTGGTAGGAGGTGACAGATCTGGGGTTGGAGCACAGATGCCTGAGCTGCCTCAGAGGACATGGTGATAAGAGGTGCCTCATCAGGTGCTGTTTCACACTTTGAACCCGTGGCCTGAGAGCCCAGACGGTACACCTCAAATTCTTGTTTGCAGCTTGTGCAGAGAAGCTGCCTCCCTTCCTCCTAGGGAATTTTATGTATGAACTTGAGTTCTAAACAGGGCTCTAGGGCATAGGAGAGGGGAACTGGAGAAGAAAATTGATAGAAAAGAAAGGCAACATAAAAAGGCCAGAGCCCAGGTCTTTGGAATGAGAAATCCTTGGGCAGTCATCAGGAGGGCACCAGGTCAGCGGGGTCTGTCCTTTACAAGTGGCGTGTGGATGTCTCATCGCCCAGGTTGTGATGCCTGTCCATCTAGCACTGGGCAACAAGGTAATTCTGAAATGACTTCAGGCCTGCTCACTCTGACTTACGTAGCCACCAGGATCTGAGGGGCGGAGTCTGTTTTTAGAATCTGGGATCTTTTCCACAAAAGTTTCTGAATACTGAGCATAGTATAGATTTGGAGGAGGGCCTGCATGTAGTAGATAGTAAATATTTCCTGAATTCATCAAGGGTGCATCTCCAGGTGCAAACTGAAGCCTCTGGCGGGGTCCCAGCGTGTCGAGGGCAACGACATGATCTCAGTCATTCCATTTGTCCCCAGACCCTGGCCTGGCGTGTGGCACAGGGCATACATTTGACAAATGTTTGCTGGTTGGATGAATGTGTAAGTGAATGGCCACTTGTCCCTCCAGGATGTGGAGGGCTGTTAGTCAGTCTGCCCTAGGCTCTTTTAACTGGGATGGTGAGTACGTATTGAGCCTCTTTTCCACTAGCCTCCAGCACTAAGGTCCATTCACCCAGGCCACAGGGCTCCACTTGTATCCTTGAATGTGAATTTGTTCCTTTTGGTTGGGAGCGAAAGGTCTGAGCACGGGCAGAATATGGAACTAGCTAGATTCATGCCATTAAGAGTCACTTGAGTGGTCTGACAGCAGGACAGGCAGGAGAGAGGGCTTGCTTTAAATCTGATACCATCAGCATGGTCGGTGAGAGTCATGCCCTGGCTGAGTGCAGGAGAGCCAGGGCTGGAGCTGCCAGACGTGACCTTGCGCTCGCATGACACTGCTCATTCGGGAAGACCGCAGGGTCTGCTTGTGTTGGCTGGTGTTGGAGAGCAGTTTTCTCGTGCCCGCAGTGGCGCTGTGCTCTTGAGAACGAAGGAGGCTGACTGGCTGGCTTCAGGCTACCAGGCACAGGGCTTCCAGTAGGGAATGTGGAAGGCACTGCCTTGTTGGGCCCCGAAACACTGTCTTATCAGTTCTCTCAGGCTTCGGTGAATTGGTTGATCCTTGCCAGGACCCTGCAGGCCCTGGGCCAGCAGCTATAACTTGGATGTGCTGAAGTACAGGCCTTTTCGGGGTTCCGTGGAGCCCCACCTCGCTCTTGGTATTTGTTATCATAGTGTCTACTGTGACTCCAGCCAGTTTTCATACTGTATTTCAACTCCTGCACGCATAGATTTGCATCGTCAGGGCAAATGCTTCCCGGGACAGCACCCTCTCATCTCTGCAAGTTGTTCCCCACGTGCTGCGTTACCGTCTGAGTTACTTTGTGAAGCTCTGCTGATAGAGGCACCCCCCTCCAACCTTGGTACTAAATTTGGAGAGCAATTTCCCTTTGGCTTTTTGCTTCCTCCAGAGAGGGCAGACAGCATGCAGTGTTGCCTGCAGCCAGCTGTCTGTGGCTTAGCTCTTGAAAGCGTGGACAGGACTTGGAGACACCAGAGCTCGGTTGATGCTGGGCCCATAGGGGCGCCTGCTGGGAATGGATTTAACAGTTGCGGGGGCTTCCCTGGTGGCGCAGTGGTTAAGAATCCGCCTGCCAATGCAGGGGACATGGGTTCAAGCCCTGGTCCGGGAAGATCCCACATGCCGCGGAGCAACTAAGCTCACGTGCCACAACTACTGAGCCTGCGCTCTAGAGCCCGCGAGCCACAACTACTGAGCCTGTGTGCCACAACTACTGAGCCTGCGTGCCTAGAGCCCGTGCTCCGCAACGAGAAGCCACTGCCATGAGAAGCCCACGCACCACAACGAAGAGTAGCCCCCGCTTGCTGCAACTAGAGAAAGCCCGCGTGCAGCAATGAAGACCCAACGCAGCCAAAAATAAATAAAAAATAAATAAATTTATAAAAAAGAATAAAACAGTTGTGGGAAGTGACATGGTTTATTCTGTGTTTAGGCTGGGATCATAGAAGAGATGTTAGAGGACACTTTTGAAAGCATGGATGATCAAGAAGAAATGGAAGAAGCAGCAGAAATGGAAATTGACAAAATTCTGTTTGAAATCACCGCAGGTATGACCCAAGATCCTTCCTCTTTCCCCTCTCCTTTTATGGCCGTTCTTCTTGCATCCGCAAGATTAACTAGTAGCTTTTTCTTTAGATTATAACTCCCTTCTACATTTGTTATTTTAGATTAGAACCAAAGTTCTAACAATCAAAATCCTTAGTTATTATGACTTTGATATCATTAGAAGTTGGTGTTTGCACACATTTGTCATAGTGAGCAAAACCCCACCAAAACAGCTGTTTTATTGCCCCTTTTCTGTTTCTTGTCAAACTGAACCAGGTATGGAGGACAGAGAAAATGAGGGACCACTTGCTTAAGCTGATGTTTTGTTGATCTGCCTGCTGTCTCTTTACAGGGGCCTTGGGCAAAGCACCTAGTAAGGTGACCGACGCCCTCCCAGAGCCTGAACTTGCAGGAGCGATGGCTGCATCAGAAGATGAGGAGGAGGAAGAGGCCCTGGAGGCCATGCAGTCCCGTCTGGCCACACTCCGCAGCTAGGGCCGCCCAGCCAGGCCCGCAGGCTCTCCTCCGGCCCTGTCACCGGGCGCGCACTCCTTGAAGCCTCCGCCGTTTTCTGTATCTCTTGCACTACACCTCTGGGTGAGGCACTGCGTTCTGGAGAATGTTCTCTGCTAATCTCTCTTCACTCTCTGCAGAGGTTTGGGGATCTCAATGGAATTGTTTTGAGAGGCAGTGTAATAAATGCATCATTTTCAGGGGAATAAACAGAAGTATCTTTTGGGGGATGAGGGCAAAGAAGTGTGTCTTCTCACGAAGCACTTCTGAGAATAGAGTCGATTGCCTGAATGTTGAGGACTCTGTATATTTTTTTTTGTCTGTGAAACACTATATAAATGGATTTTAATAAATTTCTGCTTTAACATTTGGTCTCATTGTAGATTGTTGGGTGCAATGAACTTTCAAGGTGTTTGCTGTCCCAAATTATTTTATATGTTGGCCTTGGAAAGAGGAGGTGCTATAGCAGGGCACGTGGAATTCAGAAGCTCAGCTGAAAGGGCTTCTGCTCTGTGGACCCTGTGCTCCCCAGCCTTCACAGATGTGCTGTGCGAGCTACTCTTCTGCTTTTTGTCATCTGTGTAAGCAAAAGTATGCTTGGGAATTGTGACCCCTTGTCTTGTTGGCTGGGGAACTATATCATGTGTGTCCTGAGGGGTGTGTGTGTGTCTGTAGCTTTCCTCCCTTCCCTTCCCATTGCAAGTTGCAGACAGCTGTGAGATTAGGCCTCTTTCACCCTCTGATTGCCTTTCCCTGCGTTAAGCTGACTGTCTTGGATGCATGGGATATGGGCGTACATATCAGTGCTTTCTCAAAGCCAGGAGCTGACGGGTGAAAGAGGCATGGTGTGGTCATGCATTGTCAACAACTCACACATTTCTAAGTTATATTTTGAAATAATTCAGCAGTAGCAATTTATATTTGTGTGGGCCTGACAGTTTACAAAGCTGTTTAACATGTGTAATCATTCAGTCTTTACAAATTAGGAAAAGAGCTCATCTTGCTGAAGTGACATGTCCTAAATCACAGTCACGACGTGGCAGAACTGGGGTTCAACCCAGGTCCCTCTGGTCCAAGTCTCGTGTGCCCCAACCACTCTCTCCCAGGTTGGTTTTGTAGATTGTATGGAGAAACCCAAGTGTATCTGATGTGCTGCAGCGAGGGCCTTCTAGTCTCATCCTGCAAAATGGGAGTCTTCAATCCAGGGGACCGTCCTATTGCTCTTGATTTCATCTTTAGGATACAGTTTGTTATTTAAGTAAACATTATTTTTCAGAGAAGTTTTAGGTTCAGAGCACAACTGAGCAGAAAATAGAGTTCCCATGTACACCTCTGGCCCTGACACAGGCACCATCTCCCACTTGTATGTACTGACATCTCACACCCCGCAAGTACATTTGCTCCTGGAATCATACAGTACGTAGCCCTTTCACATTGGCTTCTTACACTTAGTAATATGCATGTAAGTTTCCTCCATGTCTTTTCACGGCTTGACAGGCCATTTCTTTTTAGTGCTAAATAATGTTCCATTGCCCGCATGCACCACACGAGCCACTCACCTACGGAAGGACGTCTGGGTTGCTTCAAAGCTTTGGCAATTATGAATAAAGCCATCAATGTCTGTGTGCAGGTCTTTGTGTAGACATGCATTTCAACTATTTAGGCGAATACCAAGGAGCACAGTTGCTGGATCTTACGGTAAGAGTATGTCTAGTTTTGTAAAAAACTGACAGTTTTCCAAAGTGGCTGTATCGTTTTGCATTCCCGCCAGCAATGATGAGCGTTCCGGTTGCTCCACACCCTCACGAGCATTTGGTGGTGTGTTTTGGATTTTGACTATATCCTAATAAGTGTGTAATGGTATCTCGTTTTAATTTGCATTTCCCTGATGATATATGATGTTGGACATCTCTTTATGTGCTTTTCTGCCATATGTATATATTCTTTGGTGAGGTATCTGTTTAGAACGTTTGCCCATTTTTAATTGGGTTGTTTCTTATTGCTGAGTTTTAAGACTTCTTTGTATACTGTGGATAATAGTGCTTTATCAGAAATACATTTTGCAAACATTTCCTCCCAACCTGTGGCTTGTTTTCTTATTCTCTTCACATTGTTTTTCACAGAGCAGTTTTTAATATTAATGAAGTCCATCTTACCAATTATTTATTTCATGATAGTGCCTTTGATATTGGATCTTAAAAGTCATTGCCATACCCAAGGTCACCTGGAGTTTCTATGTTATTTTGTTAGTAGTCTTATAGTTTTGCATTTTACATTTAGGTCTGTGATCTGTATTAATTCTTGTAAAGCATGTAACGTCTGTGTCTAGATTTATTTCTTTGCATGTGGATGTCCAGTTATTCCAGCACCATTTGTTGAAAAGACTATCTTTGCTGCAGAATACTGCCCTCACTGCTTCATCAGAGATCAGTTGACTATATTTATGTGGGCCTATTTTGGGGCTCTCTATTCTGTTCCATTGATGTATTTGCTTATTTTTTTGCCAGTACCAAATTGTCTTGATTACTGTAGCTTAATAGTAAGTCTTGAAGTCAGGTAGCATCAGTCCTCCAACTTTGTTCTTCTCCAATAGTGTTGTCTATTCTGGGTCTCTTGCCTCTCTCTATAAACTTCAGAATTCATCTGTCAATATCCACAAAACTTGCTGGGATTCTGACTGGGACTGCTTTGAATCTGTAAGTCAAGTTGAGAGGAACTGACATATTGAGAGGATATAGTTTTACGATCGCATTTATCTGGCTAATTTATTCACAGAATGATTTTGGAATTCAGGAATGCTCATAACCCCTGAGCATTTTTGTCCTTATGTGGATAATCAGTGTTTATCCAGGTGCGTGGATGGGCAGAATAATGACAAGCACTCTTTCCACCATTCAGATAAAACCATCTCAATGTAGGGTTGGTTTGTCTGAATTGTCTAAGAGGTCCTGAGTTTTCCATTCCTGTTTTCAGGCTGAGGAAAGAGCATTCCTGGCTCGTTATCAGGCCGCATCTTCCATTTTCCCTCAATACTCTGTTGGGTATCAGTGGAAACAAGGTGAGTCAGATACTCTCCTGGCCCTGGAAAGGTCTGCAATCCGGAAAGGGAAACCATGGTATCAACGCCTGCAACAAAAGTTTTCCTCTAAACCTCAGGCCCTTGATTTAGGTCCAGCACAGCACCAGCTCCCACGCTCCCCACCCCATCCCCAGATGAATCTGCTTGGTGCCCAAAAAAACCCAGTTGAAAGGGTTGCATTCCAGAATAGCATTCCACACTGCCAACTCATTTGTGTTGTCTTCAAACACAGCTTACTCTTTAAAAATCACTGTCAGCTTATGGTGATCACCCAGCAGTTCGTTCCAGGCAGATGACAGCTTTCCTTTCTCTGTCCCTCCCCGCTCTCCCCATGCTGTCTATCAAAGACACCTTCCTGAGCCCCTGCCGGCTGTACAGCTCACCTGGCCTTAGGCCCTTTGTTGTGTCATATACTTAAAGGTGTGTCTCAGAACTCCTGGAGAGAAGGGGTTATGACTCATATTTGCTCCAGAATAGTACTAGTCATGCCTGCCTCTGCACCTCCCTAAAATCCAACCCCATAGCTGTATTTATGGGAACAACTGTGAAAACTCAAAGCTTTGAAAAACTGGACAGATTTCCTTGTCCTACCCTAGTGACAGATGCTCTTCAAATGCTATTCTGTATTACCAATAAGAAAGGCTCATAAGTGAAAATAAACTTGCGAAATGTTTGGTTGAAATAAACATAAAGAAGGTTTTTTTTTTAACTTTTCACAGCCTTTCCATATGCTTTTACCAATTTATTTAACCAAGCAGTTTCCTTTTGAGATACCAGAATGAACATTCCCTAGCCACTGAACCATTTCAGAAATCCAAGTCTAAACCCCAGTAGGGAAATACTTTTTCTTAAGGAAGGTCTCATTTACATATAATTAATTATAGTTTTATAATATATTTATAGAGTTGTCAGCAAAATGGAGGAGTAGACAGGTCCAAACACCCATCCTTCCAAAGAAACATTGAAAAAAGTACCAGCAACTGTCAGAACCAACTTTTTCAGAACTCTGGAAAACAAAGGTTTATAGCAACCAAGAAGATGCTGTATTAAGAAAAAAACCCTTCAAAACAGAAAGAAAGCTTTGTGGCATTTTTACTTGCCCTGGACAAACCTCTCTCCCGGCTTGGCAGCGGTCTTGAAGACGGCAGCCCACATTCTCAAATGTGAGACCCTGGTCCCTAGTCCCAGGGAAAGAGAGAAGACCTTATTCCTAAATTGTCATGTTTGCCCCAATCTAAGGGCCATCCTGAAAGACTAAAGGTGCTCATCTCTGGTTTGCCTATCTTGGAATTTATTCAGGGTGGAAAAGCAGCAAGTTTTGCTTGAAAACATGTTAAGGATTTTTTTTTTTTTTTTTAATGTGCAGAGCCACCTGGGGCAGAAGATTACAAGAGACTGCTCAAAACCTGGGAGGAAAAGCCAGGGAGAGGATTTCTTTGGGATATTAGTGCATTCAAAAGCAATTGTGTATACTGGGGAATTTAGAAAAGCAGGACAGGAATTATGCTCAGAAAAGACCTGAAAAGACCCCAGTTTTCATCGCTGCTTGACCTATAGGCTTGGTGCATTCAGAAAGTGAAGGCTGAGGCAGAATCATAAATGGTCTGGCTAAGTGTTAAGAGTGTCCCAAGCACAGAGCCAATCCATAGAAGATTGGGAGAGGTGTTTTTGTTTGTTTTTTAAGGTTCTGAAATTCAAGGAAATCTCTGTCAAAATGCTGGCTGAACACAGCTAAGCCTTCAATAATTCAGAACAGAAAAATCCCTGGGAAGGGGGAGATTCTGATTTCCAGAATTATTCTGGAATATTGGAATGTCCAGTTTTCAACAACAACAACAAAATCACAAAGCATACAAAGAAAATGGAAAGTACAGCCCATTCAAAGGAAAAAAATTAAATTTACAGAAACCATCCCTGAGGAAGCCCAGATACCACACTTGCTAGACAAAGACTTTAAGCCAGCTGTCTCAGATATGCTTAAGAGGTAAAGAAAACCAGGAAAATAATATACAAACAAAATGAGAATATCAATAAAGAGAAATAATAAAAAGGAACCACATAGAAATTCTGGAGCTGGAGAGTACAAAAACTGAAATGAAAAAAAAAATACACTAAAGGGGTTCAACAGCATATTTGAGGAGGAAGAAGAAAAAATAGGTAAACTTGAAGACAGAACAACTGAAATGACCCAGTCTGAGAAGCAGAAAGAAAAATGAACACCGCCCAAGGGACTTGTGGGAGACCATCAAGCTCACCAACACGTGCATTATGGGAGGACCAGAAGGATAAGAGAGAGAGAAAAAGGAGCAAAAGGAATATTTGAAGAAATAATGACTGAAAACCTCCCATATCTGAAAGATATTAACCTATACATGCAAATAGCTCAACAAATTCCAAGCAAGATAAAATCAAAGGGATCCACACTAAGACACATTATCGTCCAACTGTTGAAAAGAGACAGAGAATGTTGAAAGCAACAAAAGAGAAGCAACTCCTCACGTTCAAGGGATCCTCAATAAGATTAACATCTAACTTCTCATCGGAAACCATGGAAGCCAGAGGCAGTGGGGTGACGTATTTAAGGTGCTGAAAGAAAAAACTTTCAATGAAGAATTCTACATCCAGCAAAACTATCCTTCAAGAATGAAGGAGAGGGACTTCCCTGGTGGTGCAGTGGTTAAGAATCCGCCTGCCAATGCAGGGGACACGGGTTCAATCCCTGGTCCGGGAGGATCCCACATACCACGGAGCAACTAAGCCCGTGCGCCACAACTACTGAGCCTGCGCTCTAGAGTCCGTGAACCGCAACTACTGAAGCCCACGCGCCTAGAGCCTGTGCTCTACAACAAGAGAAGCCACCACAATGAGAAGCACGAGCACCACAATGAAGAGTAGCCCCTGCTCGCCGCAACTAGAGAAAACGTAGGCAGAACACTCTGACATAAATCGCAGCAAGATCTTTTTTGACTCACTTCCTAGAGTAATGAAAAAAAAACAAAAATAAACAAATGGGACCTAATTAAACTTAAAAGCTTTTACACAGCAAAGGAAACCATAAACAAGACGAAAAGACAACCCTCAGAATGGGAGAAAATATTTGCAAATGAAGCAACTGACAAAGGATTAATCTCCAAAATTTACAAACAGCTCATGCAGCTCAAAATCCAAAAAAAAAAAAAAACCCAATCAAAAAATGGACAGGGCTTCCCTGGTGGCGCAGTGGTTGAGTCTGCCTGCCGATGCAGGGGACACGGGTTCGTGCCCTGGTCTGGGAAGATCCCACATGCCGCAGAGCGGCTGGGCCTGTGAGCCATGGCAGCTGAGCCTGCGCATCGGAGCCTGTGCTCCACAACGGGACAAACACATGAAAGGATGCTCAACATCACTAATCCTTAGAGAAATGCAAATCAGAACTACAGTGAGGTATCACCTCACACCAGTCAGAATGGCCATCATCAAAAAATCTACAAACAATAAATGCTGGAGAGGATGTGGAGAAAAGGGAACCCTCTTGCACTGTTGGTGGGAATGTAAACTGATACAGCCACTATGGAGAACAGTATAGACATTTCTTTGAAAACTAAAACTAGAACTACCATACAACCCAGCAATCCCACTACTGGGCATATATCCTGAGAAAACCGTCATTCAAAAAGAGTCATGTACCACAGTGTTCATTGCAGCTCTATTTACAATAGCCAGGACATGGAAGCAAACTAAGTGTCCCCTGACAGATGAATGGATAAAGAAGATGTGGCACATATATACAATGGAATATTACTCAGCCATAAAAAGAAACGAAATTGAGTTATTTGTAGTGAGGTGGATGGACCTAGACTCTGTCATACAGAGTGAAGTAAGTCAGAGAAAAACAAATACCATATGGTAACACATATATGTGGAATCTAAAGAAAAAAAAATGGTTCTGAAGAACCTAGGGGCAGGACAGGAATAAAGATGCAGATGTAGAGAATGGATTTGAGGACACAGGGAGGGGGAAGGGTAAGCTGGGACAAAGTGAGAGAGTGGCATGGACATATATACACTACCAAATGTAAAATAGATAGCTAGTGGGAAGCAGCCGCATAGCACAGGGAGATCAGCTCGGTGCTTTGTGTCCACCTAGAGGGGTGGGATAGGGAGGGAGGGAGATGCAAGAGGGAGGAGATATGGGGACATATGTATATGTATAGCTGACTCTGTTATAAAACAGAAACCAACACACCATTGTAAAGCAATTATACTCCAACAAAGATGTTAAAAAATTTTTTTATTTAATACGCTTAACCTACTAGGTTAGCCTAGCCTACCTTAAATGTGCTCAGAACACTTACATTAGCCCATAGTTGGGCAAAATCATCTAACACAAGCCTATTCTATAATAAAGTGTCGAATATCTCATGTAATTTATTGAATACTGTACTTGAAAGTGAAAAACAGAATGGCTGTATGGGTACTCACCAGTAACGTACCCAGCTGAAAGCACACTGGATCTGAAGAATTTTGAAGGATTGAACTACAGTTAACTGCTGGATGGTGGGGATGCTACAGCCACAGGGTCATCAGTCTCTCTTCTGATGAGGCTTGAGGATAGCCGGTAGAAAGACCTGGGGCATTGACACTTGGTTTAGCAGGCATACTGTTTGTTCTTCAGGAAGATAACCAGTTTTGACTGCATAGTTTTTCTTCTCTATGGTAAGCAAGAGCTTCCTGTATCTGCCTGCCAGGTCTTGCCAATCTCTTGTAATTAACATCCATTTCTTCTAACTTCCATACACCACTGGTGATAGCAGCAAACGCCTCTGCCAGTTTCTTTGCTGTGAACTTTCTTGGTGCCTCGGGTATAACTTCTTCCTCTGCCTCAACTTCTTTCTTCCTCCAGTTCAATCAGCTTTTCATTGGAAGGCTCTTTAGCCTCGATGCCGAGAAGCTCATGAATATCCTCTTTATCAACGTCCGATTCTAGCTGCTTCCCGAGCACTAGCATCTGGTTACTTTACTATTTCGGCAACAGTAGAATCTTTGTTAAAAGCCTTTCAGTGCGTCCATGTAGGTCTTCAGAACTTCCTTCCAAATGCCATTCACGCATTGCTGTGTGACTTCTTCCCATGCTGCAGTGATGGTTCACATTTAGAGCGTGGTTGTGTTTGGGAGCAAATACACCACCTTTACATCAGGATGCGTGTCACAGACACGCTGTGGATGCCCTGGAGCTCTGGCCAAGATCAGCTGGAAGGGGATGTTGTTTTGCCTACAATATTCTCTTGCCTGTAACAGACAGTTAAAACAAAGTCTCCAAACAATGCTACTGTTTCCAGGCTTTCTTATTACGGTAATAACAAATGGGAAGTTGCTCACATTCTTGAATGCTCTAGGATTCTCTAATGGGTACATTAGGAAAGGCTTTAATTTGAACCCCGCAACATTTCTACCCAAAAGCAGTGTTAAATGGTCTCTGAATGCCTGACATTGTCTTGGACTCTCCATGAATGTATGTATGTTCTGGCATATAGTTCTAGAACCAGCTTTTTTCATCAATATTAACTTTTTGTTCCGGCAAATATTTCTCACCCACAATCATCCTATATAGATTCAACACCTTTAGCACCGGCACTGCTGCCTCACTGTTGAATTTCACATTATGAAAATTATGATGCTTTTGAAGCATTGAAACCTCCCATGACTTGCTGTAAACACTTGTGTATAAAGAGTGAATCGAAAAGACTTCTTGCCTTAGCCTGGGTCATCAGTCAGCTAAGTGGTGCACGTTTCTGTATCTGGTCTTCCACGTGACAAGTAATTTTTCAATATCATCCATTAGCCCAGCTCTTTTCTTCATGATGATGGTGTATTTAATTGATGCTGTTTCACTGCATCATTGATTCACTTCTTATCCTTTAAGATCGTTATCATCAGTGGAAAATTCCTAACTCATGTGCGATGATCATTACTGGCTTGCCACCTTCGTGCTGGGCAATTACCTTGAGTTTTATCTCAAGAGTAATTGCCTTCCTCTTCTTCCTACTGGAAGCAGCAGATGCAGATGGGCGTTTTGCAGACATTACAGGATGTGAAAACACAAACCACAGTCTGTAAAAAATGCAAGCAACACAGTACACTGAAGAGTATTGGCTGTTTACCCTCAGGATCATATATGGCTGACGGGGAGCTATCAACATCCATTTCTAATAAAAACTCTCAATAAAGTGAATACAGAGGGAACACACCTGAATATATATGGTGTCATATATGACAAGGCCATAGCTAACATAAAACATACAGTAAAAAATAAAAAAGGAAAATCTGAATAGTCTGAGATCTGTTGAAAAAACTGAATCCTCTGTTAAAAATCCTACTGCACGTTTTCATTGATGAAGTGCTTCTACTAAACATTTTAGAAAGAAACATTACTTCACATACATTTTAAAAAATTATTTATTTACTTATTTGGCTGTGCCAGGTCTTAGTTGTGGCCCGGCAGGATCTTTGTTGCGGTGTGCAGGATCTTTAGTTGCAGCATGTGAACTCTCAGTTGCGGCATGGGGGATCTAGTTCCCTGACCAGGGATGGAACCCAGGCCCCCTGCATTGGGAGCATGGAGTCTTAGCCACTGGACCACCAGGGAAGTCCCGTACACATACATTTAAAGCTATACATTCCCATCTAAGCGCTGTTGTAAACTGAATTCCACCACTTTTGAATGGTTGTATTTTTATTATTCCGTCCCAAGTATCTCATTTCCATTCTGATTTTTTCTTGATCAGTGGGTTACTTAGAAGTATGCTGCTTAATTTCTCGACATTTGAGAATTTCACAGTTACCTTTGTTTTGGGGCAGTGTGTGGTTGTTCTTGAATAAGCAATGTGCGCTTGACATGAACGTGTATTTTGCAGCCACTGGCTTTAGTGTTCTAACAAGTGTCCATTTGTTTGATAGGTTCAAATATTTTATATTTGTATTGGTTTTATATGTTTATTGTATCAATTACAGAAAGAGGTGGGTGAGAATCTTCAGCTGTAATTGTGAACTTGTTTTCTCCTTTAATTTTGTCCAATTTTGCTTCATCTTACTTTGAAGTTCTGTTATTAGGTTCATACTTAGGGTTATTGTATCTTCCTGCTGAATGAATCCTTTCATGATTGTGAAAGCAACTTCTCTCTGGTAAAACCCTATCATAAAATCACTTTGGTATTAACAGAGCCATATTTGTTTTCATACAGTTAGCGTTTGCATGATATAACTTCTTCCATGCTTTTACTTCTAACCTACAAACTGTATCTTTTGTAAGTAGTATGTAGTCAAGTCTTTTACTTAATCCAGTCAGACCATCTTTATCTTGCAACTGGAGCACAAGTATCGTCCACTTGTTGAAAGTTCGCTTTACACTACTTCACTTTTATGAAATACCTACATTAGTACCTGTTTTTGCTAACTGAAAGAAATCTGAAGAGGATTTTTGCTTTTACCAAAAAAAAGGCAAAATGCAAAAACAGCATTCAGCGTTTGTTTTGCAGAGAGGTGTTGCAGAGGCAGCATGCATCCTGAGCAGTGAGAGCGGCACTGCCAAGCTCCTTCCCGGGAAACTACACTCAGCATCTCAGCATCAAGGCGCCATAGCTTGGAACTGTGTCTGTGAGCATCTGTGCCTTATGTCTGTTTATTTTGTGCATCCGTTAGCTGGATGTGTCCTAAGGTACCTGCTTCTACGCTCGCGAAAGGTTTCAGAGGAAACCTCTACTTTCAATACTTCTGAATAGTGGGGGAAACTTGCATTTAGAAAAGTCCCACTTCTTCCTTCTTTCCTGCCTTTTTAATCAATTAAAAAAATAAGGATGTCATTTTCTCATTCAACTCCAAAAGCTTTTCCTACTTGGAGTTAATTTTTATTTCGGTTAAAATACATATAACACAAAATCGACCATTTTAATCATTTTTAAGTGTACAATTCAGTGGCAGTAAGGACATTTACAATGTTGTACAACATCATCCCAAACAGAAAGTCTGTAACCGTTAAACAGTAACTGCCAGTTCCCCTTGCTCTCAGCCCCAGTAACCATCATTCTACTTCCTGTCTCTACTCTAGGAACATGACTGTCCCGCATATAAGTGGAATCATACAATATCTGTCCTTTTGTGTGTCTGCCATATTTCACTTAGTGTACTTTCAGGACTCGTCCATGTTGTAGCCTGTGTCAGAATTTCTTTCCTTTTTAAGAGACTGAGAAATATTCCACTGTATAGATATGCCACATTGTTTATCTGTTCATCTGTTGGGTTGTTTCCACTTCTTGGCTCTCGTGAATAATGCTGCTATGAACATGAGTCTACAAGTACCTGCTTGAATCCTTGCTTTCAGTTCTTTTGAGTATAAACATAGCAGTGGAATTGCTGGATCATGCGTTAATTCTGTGTTTAACTTTTAGAGGAACTTTATCCAGACTTCTAAAAATATTGTTCCACTGTTGCTTAAGATTATCCATGAATTTACAGTTTCCATTGTACACTGTTTTTTCTTGCATCATGATGTGGGTTACTTTTTTTTCCTAAGGATATTCTTTTTTTCTTTTTCTTATTTTTTTTTTTAATCCTAAGGATATTCTGAAAAGTTTCTTCAGCAAGGGCCTGAAGAGAAACTGGCTTTTATCTGAAAATGTCAGTAGAAACAGGGAAAATCATTTTGCTGTGTCTAGACTTATTTTCAGGCATGTTCTCTGGCACAGTAAGAGTGGCATCTACTTTCTTGACACCCCCTGTTGTTGTTAAGAAGTCAGCTGTTAAGTCTGTCACCTCTTTGAAGGTTTACAATGTTTTTCCCCATTCTGGGTACTTTTTTTTGTGTGTGTGTGTGGTACGCGGGCATCTCACTGTTGTGGCCTCTCCCGTTGCGGAGCACAGGCTCCGGACGCACAGGCTCGGCGGCCATGGCCCACGGGCCCAGCCGCTCCGCGGCATGTGGGATCTTCCAGGACCGGGGCACGAACCTGCGTCCCCTGCGTCAGCAGGCGGACTCTCAACCACTGCGCCACCAGGGAAGCCCTCTGGGTACTTTTAAGAACCTATTTGTTTTGGGCACAGTTGTGGCTATTTTATTTATCTTGCTTGATTTAGTTAGGCTTCTTCAATCTGACATGTCAGTACTGGAAAAATTTCAGTCTCAGAATGTCACCCTCCCTTACCAGTCTCTTAATTCTCTGTCACTGATGGTCAAACCTATACTTTTCCATGTCCGCCTTATAAGTTAACACTTCTTTACAGTTTCCTGTTACTCAATGCTGTCTTGTGTTATTTTTACCAATCTTTCGGTTTGTAAAAGAACTTTTTTCTGCCACTTAACTCATGTGCTGAATTTCTAATTTTAACCATCATGTCTCGTTTCTGTTAAGTTCTATTCAGCTTCTTTCCAAATCTGGTCATTTCTGGCAATCTCATTCTTTCATCATATTCCTATACTCTCATTTCTTCAAACATACTAAACACTTCAGAATATAAAATAGGTGCTGGATCATTCCGGAACCTACAAACTCTGCATGTTTAATATGGCAGCTTCAGGTTTGCATTGACTCTTGCTCGTGGTAGCTTTCAGTTTTCATATTTGTGGATACAGTGCATTTGATTGTGAATAACAGTCCTTGGAACTATCTGTGGGACTCCTTTGAGGCCTGGCTTGAAGGTGATTTTCTCTATAGAGAATGCAAGTTTTCCTCTTCTTTTGCCTATTGGAGATATCTAATCAACAGTGCCAATTCTAGATCCAAAACTGTATAAAGAAGCTTCTGGTAAGAAATTCCCAGGGAAGACGTTTCCCACTAAGGTAGGTAGATATTTCTACTTATTCTTTTCAGAAAACTTTGTTTTTGAAAGTTCATCCATGAAAGATTTTGGTTTGAAGGGGGCTGACGTTAGGCGGGGATCTTCGATCTCCTACTCTGAGCTCACAGGTAAAAATCCAGGCTCTAGGCCTTTGTCTGCGCGACTTGATTTCAATTTAATTCCTTTTAGTACAGCTACAGCTGTCTAGGAGAATCAACGAGCTATAGGAAAGTGGCTTCTTTATTTTCTTCCTTTATAGAGATGATTATTTTAGATACTACCATTCTAAAACTTGTAATAATTTCATTTTCCTTTGTAAACTCTTAAACTATAATGGGTCAGAAGAGCGACAAAGAATTTTGATCTCTTACCTTTTTAGAACCATTAACCCGTCACTATCTGGTTTTTTGGTTAACTGTCACTTCTAAAGGTAGTTAATCAGTGGTGTTCCTTTACGGAAGTGTGACAGGAGTTTCAGCTTGGCTGGGGAGAAGCTTGTTCCCATGTTAGCATTGTAATAACCACTCAGAAATCACTAGAGCATCAAATTTCTGTGCTTTTAAGATGAGTTCCTGGCGCAAACTCTTACACCTGTAACACTGATGAAGTGTGTGTTGACTCTGCAACCAGAGAATAATGCCAATAAACGGAGTCAAAACATTATATGAATACTTTAATGCAAAATGCTTAACACTTAAAATTAGCAAAGCTTCATTTAAATTAAAACTCCGTTTAACTAAAGATGGTTAACCCCAAGAATGGTGCAGTAGTTGACCTCTGCTATATAATGCCAGTCCTAAGGCAATACAACATCCAAACGTCGGTGGTCGCTTCCTCCACTGCCCTTCTGAACCCTAAGGGGTCGGGGAGAGGGTACTCAGACACAACAAAACACAACCCAAATAAACTGCGCGGTGATTCCTAAGAGTTATAACCCATTCGACTAAGCTGTCCAACCACACAGCTGGGGAGTAACTGCAGGTCTTGTTCCAGAGCTGATACGGGCTTCTGTTTTTACAGCTGGGTAGAAGCTCTGCACTAGGTGAGAAGTCACAGTTTAAGGATGCATGTTCTGTAAATAGTTACTACATATACACATTTAGTGTCTGTAAACACTAGAAATATACATTAGACAGAGTACCCTTACCAGGTGGGTACAGTTTAAAAAAGAAGATGAGGTAACATGAGTCTCAAAGTCCACAGGATTCCTGCCTGAAGAGTTTGAACAGCTGCCAGTAATTCACTTCCAATGTGCAGGGGTAAGGCGCCTCTGGGACCCTCAGGGTTTGCCAAAACCGGATTCACTGGCTTTCAGCATAGCAACCGCATCTTTCACTGCATGGTAGATAACATTCTTCACCTGAAAAAACGAGAGAAAATATGGTCAGTTTACCATGAGATCTAAAATCTGTCCGTAAGAATAAACCTTCCCCCTACCAATTTTATAGCATGCTCTTGAAATTTAAAACTCAAAATTCAATATGAAATGTTAATAATACTTGAAAGGCCCCTGGGCTCCTTTAGGCTGTTATTTTATACACATTTTAAACCCATGCCCCCTTTGAAGAACTTTAAGTTCTTCATTTTCCCCCTTCCAGAGGCTTTGATCCTACGTGGCCCTGCCCCCAGTGAGCGCAGAAACAAGCAAGCCCCAAGGTACAGCTCTATTTTTCAGAGTTTATCTATTTCCCTAGTTTTCCAAACATGGAATCATGTTAGATGACTCACTACTGAAAGCCTCTAAACCAAAATGAGATTTCCTCCATGTTTATTCCTCCTTTGCCTAAGTAGGTAGCAGGACTAGACATAAAGCCAGTTCATCAACTCACTGTACCAAGTGTGGTGGTATGGCCAAGTTTGCTGATTATTTTTATAGGGTCGGTAATGAGCTACGGAGCCAGAGTCAGAGAATGCCAGGAATCACGGCCATTTTTACCTGTAATTTATCTTCATGATTCGTATGAGTCTGTGACAGATAGCGGAATTCCTGAGTAAGCCAGAAGCAGTGTTTAACATGCTCTGGAGAAACGAAATCTTCAGCCACTTTGATACAGCTATATAAGTTATGAACCTGGAAGACAACAGGCCACACGGTCACACGTGCCGAAGTTTACAGCGTAAGGAGAATGAAGACTAAAGTAATGGCTCTTGCCTGATGCGGAGCTCCTGCTGGGATAAATACCACATCTCCAAGAAACTGCACGATGGCCCAGCCCTGGACTCCATACTCCTGATGAAGACGCTTCCTTAGTGATCGGTCTAAATACCAGCTCTGATCATGAATGGGATCGTGGTCTGCGGGGTTTTCTTGACCTTGCTCTTCTGATACCTAGAACACATTCCGAGTATTATGAAACTGAGTGACACGCTGGGTCTCCATGAGGGCATTTTGCCCCCTGGACAGTGTGGGCAGTCAGTCAGTAAATGTCAGGCCTTCTTTAACACGTGTCCCTGTTGGCAGAAAGAGAAAATAGCACTCAAAGACATTAACTGAATGACCCAAGGGGAAACTGAAGGAAAATGCGGGTTCCCTTCTGTCACTTCCTGTGAACCGTGAGTGGCAGTCTGCATATTTTTGTAAACACTGTTAGGACAGTATCTTGGCCTAGGCTTTTGAATGTCAGTAGACTTAAGCTCCTTAGAAATAGACTTGCTAGACTGCAGTTCTTAAACATCTGTATTCACTTAACAATGTGAGTTATGAAACAGTCCCACAGTTGGCTGTAGGTTAAACTCGTTTACTCTAGACCCAGTATCTGGCAGCACAGACTCAGGGTGACACTATCAAAGGGACAGTATGGCGACCGGCAGGTTTTCTGGAAGAGTCAAATTATCCTTAGCGAGAAACATCTTGATTGAAGCAAATGCTGGTTAAGGGTCTAACCTGGCACCAGGCAGCAGGCTAGGAGCGTTCCTATCCACTCCTCGTGAACAACTGAAGAATACCAGCCACAGATATCTGGGCCGCAACTGGCAGCCTCAGTGGCGAACAGGTTAAAAACTGAATATGCCCATCTTTCCAGCTGCCTAGAACTTCCACACAGAACCCTTGCTGAACAACCTGCTAACTACTGGAAACCTGGAATCTTCAAAGTCCCTATATCCCTTTCCCGCATAAGCTAATGGCCACAGTAGGGTGTGAGGTCTTCCTGACCTACTACTAAATGAGGGTGGATAAAACCAGCAGGGACCTCAGTAACTCACTTGAAGCACAGCTATCAAGAGCAGAGAAATGATACATGGACTTCTGAAGTGCTTAGATTTTTAAGGCAATAAAAACAAATAGACACTACGTGATCATCAGAGGAACTACCCTGAAGGGAGAGCACAAAAACTTCCAAATGCACTATGACATAACACACAGACATAAGAAAAAAGATAAGTTTCCCTCTTTTCAGAGGTGTGAGCCTAATCATCTAGAAATCGTTGTTCCTTAGCAACCAGCTTCAGCCTATCCAATCTGAGATGCACAGATCTAACTTTCGAAGCTGCGATTATTCTCCAGTAACCCAGTCAGGTCTCGACATGTAGTATAACACTGCTATTCTGCCTCTCTCTCTTCACATGCCATAGGGTAAGGAGCACACCTTTTTAAGAAATTCTCGTATCTTCTCTGTGTCCTTAGCAGCATATATGTGCCAGAGGGCTCCTGGCTTCTCTTTTCCTTCAATAAATCGCTTTATTGTGAGTTCATCAGAATCTCCGTCTTGGATGGTCTTAAGGACTTCTGGAGCAAGAGAGAGCAAACATCAGACCACAACGTCCCAGCTCAGAGAATAAGCCCCACTTTTATGCTCAGCACCCTACCTTCTTCTTGGTCACACTGTCCTTTGGGAATTCCCACATAGACCATGACATTAGCCGCATCAGATACATCTAAGTGAAGATTTGTCGTCCCATATTTCCGATCTTCTGGAGTAATTAATCCTGCAAACAGAAAATGCCTTAAATTTACCGAGACAGCAAAGACTGCCTGAGTCTTTCCCACTCCCTGGAATACGTGGTCACAAAACTTAAAAGCTACCTTTCTGATCATATAAAAGTAATGGAACAATATTTAACATTAAGTTATTTTATCCTTTCAACTTTGGGGAAAGAAGTTCTTATTAAATGTTTATTTGTAAGAATAAAAAACCAACTCCTAACACTAGCACTTGTTTCTGGTGATAGGCAAAATAGGTTTCCTCCTGCTGAGAACAACTAAAAATGCTTGATGAAATTATTTCGAAACATATTTTTTTAATGAGTCAATATGCTGGCAAGAAAAGAAAGCCAAACCTAGAAAGCAGGGCTCGGGAACGTACAGTGGACTCTGCTGAGGCTGGATTTGCCAGAAGGATGTTTGCTCAAGCAGGGGAGCTCAAGCTTTGGTTGACACAGACTAGAAGGACTCTGGGGTAAGACGTAAGATGGGGAGTCTAACAGAAACCCCCCTCAGAAACGGGTAAAGCTGGGACCTCAAATGACTATGTACTCAGTGCAAGAAGGAACGCTGCCCACGTGTTCCTTGGATCCCTCAACTGCGGAAGAGGTGAGCCTGAGCACGAGGTCCGCGCTGGTACTCATAATCCGAGACGCTAACCTCTCACCCCAGGAGAAGGCTCATTTGTTCAGCATTCACCCTGAGGCTCGCCAAGCCCTGCGGTTACCTTGGACGCACGTCCTGACATGCAGTCACTGCTTCTTGAATGGGCAGCAGAGCCAAGCATAGCTCGGGTGGGCAAGCCGAGGCTGTTTTCTAACCTGCCAGGCCCTGAAGCAGCCCTGTCTCATTCGGAGGCCAAGGAACTTCTCTCTGGCTTGCAGGGGTCTGTGGTTTAGGAGCAGCTATACACAGGAGAGGGGACCTTATCATTTCAACCGCGGACCATGGCCCTAGGGCTCTGCTGCACTTTCCTTTCTTTCCAGTTTGCTGAAATATCAGCCCTAGGAGGAGGTAAAGCAACAGATATTGGACAAAAATCATAGGATATATGAGATTTCCTTTAAAATAGTAAAGGAAAAATATAAAGGGAGGAAATAAGGAAACAATTATGGAAAAAGAACCTGAGAGCTGTTGTAACTGGGGGATGAGTATATGGGAAGTCACTGTCCTGGACTCTCACGTTTTCAGTGCATTTGGAAAATTTTCTATAGTACAAAATAAACAAGTAAAATCTGAGAAGAGAAAAAAACAATTAACACGAGAGAAGGCAAACGAATGAAATGAACAGTTATTCACGACGGCACGGAGGAACACCCAGTCTGATTGCATTTATATAAAGCGCAAAGGCAGGTTAAACACTAAAGAATATTCTGCAGGAACACGAACATACGGTAAAGCTATAAATGTAAGGAAATGATAAACACAAACGTCAGGGTGTTGGCTAACACGGGGCAGGAGGAAGGAGACGGAGCTGGGAGGAGGGACGAACGGTGAGCAAGTCTCAGAGCCTCGTCAGAAGCCGCTTGCTGGTTTGGCTGTTGCCAAACTGAGTAAAAAGTGTTCCGCAGAAGAGGAAGGAAATGACACCTACCCAGCCGTCAGCCCCAAGTCCAGCCAATCCCAGCTACGGGTGACGGCACACTGATAAAACCAGGCTCTAAACTGAGAGAGCCTGAACTCAGATGGAACCAAAAACAACGGTCCCAGGGAAAGGATTCCCAGAAAATAGAAAATCCTGAAACAAAACACACCATGGACTTTTATGAAAAGAACACAAGCTGACACCGTAGGGGCTGCTGGGTGACAGAGCACTGGGGTTGGAGGCTGGGTCAAGCCTAGATAGGAGACATAAGTCCTCCTCCCAGACCTGCCACTAGATGCCCCTTGGATATCCTGATCAGGTCACCGTCCCCTCTATTGTCCTGAAGTCCTGGTCCCCATGTGTAGTGCTGGTGCTGGAGCTGGAGAGAGGGTGACTGTGTGGTCTTTCCAAAGAGCCTTTCACTCTACGTCGTCTGTAGAGGAGTCACAGCTCCGTCACCCAACTTCTGAAAAATGACCGCTCTCTAATGATGTTTATGATAAGGTGTGAGGTGTTTGAAAATGAACACGTTTTCTTTATTTTCAATCCCTAACTGCTTACTCTGAACGGGAACAATTTTGATAGGAAAAGCTATTATAGAGTAACACTGCCCTCTATCTGTTGGTATCTAGGAGGAAAAGAGTTGCTGTCAAGCCATTTAAACCAAGCCGACTATTTATTTTGAGAACTTCTCAAATAACCACTTCTACCCTGTAAAGCTGCATCATTTCTGTGAGGCATGGATAATCACTCTGCAACACTACACCATTTGCTTTAGCGGAAAAATGCTTCCATTTACGTAAATTCATTGCAAATCTTCCCTGTGAACAGAATATGCCCTGAAGTCCCAGCCATCCAGCTTCTCTGAAGGGCTCGGGGGAAGGGAACATCTGGGCATCTAGGCTGTGGCAACTTCCCAAGGTAAACTCCCCTCTTGGAACGTCCCCTGAGCTCACTCCAGGCGCTTCCCCGGGCGACCCCACCGGAACAGAAGAAGTGGGGGGCTGAGGTCCAAGCCCTCCCTCTCCCAACAGCATCTGGAGAACGTGGCAAAGCTGCCAGAAGACTCTGGCCTGCCACCCTCAAGTCTGAGAGACTGGAGTTGGGATCATTATGGGAGGAAGGAAATAAATCGGAGAAATAAAATTCCAAGCGTGTTTTCAGTACTAGCTTAAGTAGCTAACTACTACCCACCAACACAGAACATTGAATTTAAGAGTAGCAGATGCTGAAACAGCTGGAATGCTAGCAGACTGACCTAAACGTCCGGCAACATTAAAACAATTAATAAAATTACATTCATTCAACTGTGTACCATGCAACCGTTAAAAACGATCACACTAAAAACCATTAAGCAACATGTAAAGGTTTTACTGTATAATATTAGGTGTAGGAGAAGCTTTTTAAATGGCATGTGCCCTACAGCTGCAACTATGAAACGGAAATATACATGCACGTGGCCAAGGAATGAAAGGAAATATGCAAACATGAAGACTACTGCTGTGTTAAGAGTTAGGGTTATAGACGTTTTCCATCTCTCCCTCCCCAAAAATCAATGTTCCAAACATTCTGACTTGCCTTACTTCTGTAATAATTTTTTCAAGTGAGCCATTTCCTCCTTACCATAAGCATTATACATCTTGGGACCCAGATCTGGCCTAACAAAGTAGTTTGGCAGCCTCGAGGCCAAGTTCAGTTTGCCATCTCTCCTTGTGTACTCAGGCAGTGGAATGTTGGCCATCAGATCATCAAACCTAGGACGAGAGAACCATGAATTTGCAAAATAAGCTTGTGTTTCTAATATATCGTGGGATTTGATTTGTTCCTTCTACACCAAAAGGAACAACGAAAATATCTGTGCTCGTGAAGATGGAGATAGCTATCATTAACAACATTTAAGATTAGCATATGACATCACTTATATGTGGATTCTAAACTATGATACAAATGAACCTATCTATGAAACAGAAACAGAATCAGGGACACAGAGAATAGACTGGTGGTTGCCAAGGGGGAGGGGGTTGGGAAAGTGTAGGAGTGGGAGTTTGGGATTAGCAAATGCAAACTGGTATATATAGGATGGATAAACAACAAGGTCCTACTGTAGAGCACAGGGAACTATATTCGATATCCTGTGATAAACCATAATGGAAAAGAATATAAAAATGGAGTGTATAGATATGTATAACTGATTCACTTTGCTGTACGGCAGTAATTAACACAACACTGTAATTCAACTATACTTCAATAAAAAATAAATTAAAAAAAACCAATATTTAAGATTAGAATTATAGTGCTTATGAACAAAGACATCTTTCTCTCCTACATCACACATATATATCAAAATGATCTCGAGGGCTTCCCTGGTGGCGCAGTGGTTGAGAGTCCGCCTGCCGATGCAGGGGACGCGGGTTCGTGCCCCGGTCCGGGAAGATCCCACATGCCGCGGAGCGGCTGGGCCCGTGAGCCATGGCCGCTGAGCCTGTGCGTCCAGAGCCTGTGCTCCGCAACGGGAGAGGCCACAACAGTGAGAGGCCCGCGTACCGCAAAAAAAAAAAAAAAAAAAAAAGATCTCGAATACTGCAGACAAAAATCTGAGCAACAAATTCCTGACGATAAGTAGTGACACTAAGGGATATATTATTCATTAGTTCTGAGGATTCTCTGCAAGGTTCAAGCTCAATTCAGGAAAATGGATCTAGCAATTCTGCTGTCTTGTCTAAAGCAACGATATCACTGTATTATACCCAACCCTAGCACGTCTGATCTCACTCCTGCCTCCACATCAGTGTGTGCACGTCTGAGTCGGCCTCTTCTCTGGCGGAGCACTACAGTGGAAATGCGTGGAGTTTTCACTAGTGAACCAGATTTAAAAGTCAGTAACTTCATCTTACCACCTCAAAAAAAGTTTATCCTACCAAGTCAAGGACAGGATCATCTCTCCCCTCCCCATAATCGTACCTGGAGGGCATCATATCTCTAAAATCTTCTCCTGGTGGCCAGTCCTTAAGTTTCAGCACCATTGGCTCTTTTTCATTTTTCAAGCGGTCTGCAAGGTAACCGGAATTACTGAACTGCTACTGTTCATAACTCGGAAACAGACCAAAATGGACGGCAAATGAGCACTTTAAGCCTTAACAATGCAAATAAAACTTATCTCTGCAAGATCTTCATAACCTGATACATCTGATATACAAATATTATTCTTCAATATTCCCCTCCTGCAAATGGCCCATTATTTTATTTCTACAGTGCCGAGAAGTCCATTCATACCCAGGAAGCAGCAAGGGGTAGCAAGCTGGAGAGCACCGAGTCTGTGTGGCAGCCCTGTCTTTTCTAAATGCTTATCCAGCTGCTCCTCCTTGGGATTTCGGCCACTCCCTTTTGTCTATTCCACATAGGCGGTGTTTTGACAGATCCAATCTCCTCCTATACAGTGTTCTAGAAGAAGTGAGCAGCCCCCCAACTAACGAACAGCAATTTAACAATCAAAGGGCCACAGATTTTAGAAAACCCAGTTTTCTGAGGCCAGCATGAAATAGAAATGACTTACTTTGCTCAGAGAGACTGAAGCTACCTGATGTTCTGTCCAGGGACAACTAGGGCTAATAGGGCCCACTCTCCCCCGCCTCCCCATCTTCTAGGTGACACGTACAGGGTTTAGTCAGAACTGTTTTTTGTAATAGCACAGTTACCCACTGCAGGTGATGTGAAGGAACCAAGAACCAAGGAGCTCTAATTGAAAAAAATACGTTGACAATTATGAGTAACAGCAATGATAACTATCATTTCACTTCTTGCTGTGTTCCAGTCTCTGCTCAAGTGTTTTAACCATTTAGTCCTTATAACTAAATCCAACATCCCAGTGAGATCTGGCACTATTTAATATTTCTGCTTTTGGATGAGGAAATTGACATATGCCTGAGGCCATCCAGCTATTGAAATTAAACAGCAGAACTGAAACTGGAACCCAGTTTCAAACCTTATATTCATGAGGACTAACATTTGTATAGCGTCCTGTAGTCATCCGAGTCCCATAACCTAGTTTGAACAGGTGCACACTCCAGGAGACAAGAAACAGAGGAAAATACGGGTACAGTGTATGTTCAGGACACCAGTGGCGTCTCAGCATGGGTGGTGTACCAGGGGATCTGGGCAGCAGAATCATCAGTATGGAAAAGGCAGGCTGCGGTGGACTCTGGGCTGCTGTAACCATTTGCAGGCATGAGGAAGTGTGAGCCCCAGAAAGATGCAATTACCAAGCTCACGTACACAGCAAGTACATATCAAGAGTCAGGATTTGAACCCAGGCCTAACTGGAGAGCACACTGTAGTACGTGTGGCCCTCGATCCCCTTTCAAAGGACCGGCTGCCCAGACACGGCTTTGGGGTCTGCGTCAGCTGCAGAGAGCTGTCCTGCCAGGTCATGCCCTCCGTGGGGCACCACCACCTGGAGGCCGAGGGAGGTGAGGGGATGAAGGCCCTGACTTTCCCCACTTCAGCCCAGTCTGAGACAATGAGAGGCGATGCCTGCTACAGAGCTCCCTGCCAGGCTGGCTGAGGCTCCGCTGGCCTCCGCCGCAGCCCGCCCCTCTGCCAGCCCGGTCCTGCTTCCTCCCCCATCTCAGACGTTGATCCCCAGGGAAACACCTTACGTCTGAAACCCAACCTTAACCTCTACGTGTGGAAACCCCCATCATGCCCTACTTAGAGTTAGCTAAACCTTTGTTCTAAAGTTCGTTGAAAGTGCGGGCCATAACCTGCAAACGTGGGTAATGGGAAATAAGGAAGCAGGAGATTACAAGGTAAAAATATGTCGTGAAAGAATGAGAATGATAAATGAGCAAAGTTGAATTACTGAGTCTAATAAGAATGAACTGGCCAAGCCCTCCAGTGCGGGTGGGAGCATGAGGCCAGGTGCCTGTGCTGACGAAGGGGTTCTTGCAAACAGTTTACTGACTGGCCAATGCACGGAAAGGGCCCAAGCTCGGCACCAGACACTCAAGCCTCCTTGCCACCACCATGCCCCTCGCCCAGGTGAAGCAGGCAGTGACCCCTCGCCCAGGTGAAGCAGGCAGTGACCCCTCGCCCAGGTGAAGCAGGCAGTGACCCCACGCCCAGGTGAAGCAGGCAGTGACCAGGATAACGTGCGTTCAACGGATTCACGTTCTCTGGTACTTTCAGCTCTACTTATCTTGTTAAACATAATGAAGAGGCTATATAAAACCACGAGCTTTGAGTCACAAGCCCTGGCCCTGTGCTCCCCTCCCCTTGGGCACATTTCTGTCACAGGACAGACCTGGAGCCACCTGAAGAAGAGGTGACTAAAACCTCACTCTCTAAGGAACTACAAAGCAATCTGCCTCAGTTCAAAAGCATAAACTTTGTAAAAAGAAAGGGGAAGAGGAGATAAGACACTGATTTTAAACTCCAGAGTCACAGAAAATGCTGTCGCTGCCGCTGGAGGGCCACAGACTGCTGCTACTCCCGTGCCCCCTCCTTTCACATCCTCAACCCCCTTAAAAGGTCTTTAATACATACTCGGAACATCTTCAAATCCATCCCAGAAGTCTCCTACTGTGGCTCCTGTGATGATTTCATTGGTTCTGCAATTAACGAGGTCAACTTCCTGATTTCCAAACTCTTTCCTGAAGGATTCTGGTTTCCAAAGTTCAGTGTTCAGTTTATGATGCACTCCTGACACCATCACTGGCTAAGAGGAGAGAACGAAGACTTTAGTTTGAACTCCCCCAGCTCCGTCCCTTCACCCGAGGCAGCCCTTTCTCAAACAGCTGCTGACGTGTTTCTCTGTGGCTGGTCCCCAGTCTCAGATCCCAAAGTGAAAGCTTAGTCCCCTGAGTCACCTGCTACACACACCCCTCAAACTACACTAGTGAGCTTCTAAGAGCAAGGATCACACCTTCCAACTCAGATCCCACTACTCACAGAATACCAATGCCAAGGCCCAGGGCTGGGCAGGGGGTGTGAAGCAGAGACAAAGGCAGCGAGAGCGCCCGGTCCAAAGAGGATGCTGCCTCTGGCCTGCAGCTTATTGCTAGCAGGCAGGGATATGGCCCTGGATTGCCACGTCTTTGGTTATCCAAGACAAGCCACAAATCCTGATCTTTATGTGAAAGAGCCTGACTGAAATACTGGCAACAAGTTCAACTTTTAAAAAACATTATCTAATCTAAACAGAACATGCTGGTGGACTGTATTCGGTCTGTCATTGTCATCGTGAGCAAATCTCGTTAGAACACAGGACTGAAAACAATAATTTTTTTTTGGTTAAATACATACATTTTTCTATTTGGCAATTCCCCAAGTCCTGACCTTGTCCAAGAGCAAAGTGTTCCTTTAGTGAGGACTCCATTTGGCCCAGAAGAGAAGACAAAGATCCAGAAAACATAAACGAAAACAAGAAGGCAGAGGAGCAGGTCTGCGAAGCCACACGTCTCCTGAACTATCAACCAGACCTTAAGACTGAACATCACTGCCCTTTAAAAAGCAGGCTCCTTCCCCTGGGAGACTACACACCAGTTCCAGGTTGACACCACATGGCTCAGGGCCACCTAAGGTTGTCTTCAGCACAAGGTTCTAATTCATGGAAGAGGGATGCCTGATTTTTATCCTATTTTGTGTAATCCCCCAAACCCCACCAGCCGTAGTCATATTCCCACTTCTCCTACTGAAGTTGATCACACAAGAATCACCAAGAGCCCAGAATGCTCTCATCAAAAATCCAGGGATGACTGACTGGAAGCAATCAGAACCTCATCAGAGAACACAGAAGACATGTCTGTGACTCACAGCCACCCTCTGCTCTAACTGTATCCACAGTAAACAATAAGAAGAGATAAAGTATATGCCATTCATAATCCAGGAAGGGGGCGGGGGGGGGGGGTTGTCAGGAGTCTACCAAAGGCACCGAGACGGGGATGTGAAGTGGGTTGGAAAGCAGAGGCCCCGCTTACCTGCCCCTGCTTCCAGCACTCCCTGAACACGTTCCAGTTGCTCTTGTTGTTGGGATCCTGCAGGCACAGCAGGCGACTGTCGCACAGCCAGTAGTGAGGAGTGTCGAAGCCCAGGATGCTGGGCTTGATGGTCAGTCCTTGCGGCCGCTTAGATAAATCGGAGCAGGTCTTATTTTGCACCAAAGAGGCGAAGATGTCATCAAGGATTTTTGGTGTATTCTTGAGTCCATTTTCTGTCTGAATTTGAAAAAAAAAAACACGAGTCTTAAATATGTCATTTCCTACCATCGAAAAACCCATTCCTGGGCTTCCCTGGTGGCGCAGTGGTTGAGAGTCTGCCTGCCAATGCAGGGGACGTGGGTTCGTGCCCCAGTCTGGGAAGATCCCACATGCCGCGAAGCGGCTGGGCCCGTGAGCGTCCGGAGCCTGTGCTCCGCAACGGGAGAGGCCACAACAGTGAGAGGCCCGGTACCGCAAAAAAAAAAAACCCATTCCTATTACGGTAGGATGAGCATACATTACATATCCAGGAAAGAAGCTAAGCCACGAGAGAATCTTACCCTCAAAAAGGTAAGTCCTCTTCCTCTGCCTGACATCACAGCTCTCGGAAGTGGGTACAGGAAAAAGTGTTGACAGGTGAAAATGACCCGCCCAGAATTCTAACCATGTGAAGCCCATGTGCCAGTGACACAGCCTCTGTACCCACGAAGGAGAGCATGGGACTCGTCCTGCTTTCTATTTCACTTTCTCCTTGCTCTAACTCCAATTCATCTTTACGAGGTGGAGTAATAAACAATAAAATAAATGCGTACCTTTCCTGCAGAGGAATTCAAGAGATTTCGGAGGAAACCAGAATTGTTGTTGCTTACAGGTGTCAGAATTGTGCTGTTAAAGGTGTGGAGGACTGTGTTGGATTTGCTCAAGGGGGGTAGGGGTGGAAGGCATTTGATTTCATTCTTTAAAATTGGCATCGTTGGTTGTTTTTCTAAGAACAAATCAAAAACATCCAGATGGAAAAGCATTCTGAAAAGGCAAATCCCTTACGAGCCTTCTACAGACAGAATTACTCTGGAACTTGGTTTTCATTTACTAGAACCCAGAAAACTTAAGAGGATAAATGACATTACTGATATAGACATGGACTTCCAACTGCTGTTAAAAAAATAAATATCCAATAATATCCAAGGTGATCCTATGGTAAACTGCATTTTTTGTTTGTTTGTTCCTGGTATACAAAATACAATTGATTTTTGTAAATTAACATTGTAACTGTCAACCCTGATAGATATGTTTACAAATACAGATTCTCTTAAGACTTTTCCCATGTATAATTAGATTGCTTAAAAGTACCAACAGTTCTATCCCTTTCTCTCCAATCCTAACATCTCTTTGTTTGTTTACCTTACTGACTTAAATGGCTAAAACTTCCAATACAATGTTTAATAAAGGAGTGAAAGCAGGAATCCTTGTGTCATGCCTGAACACAGAGGGAAACTTAAAAATTACTCAACGAATGAAAAACTTCAATCATAATTTAGGATGTTTGTTGTTAGTTTTATTGTAGAAACTCATTAGATTAAGGACGTTCCCTTCTATTCCTAAGGTTTTTTTAAAAAAAATTATAAATAGGCTTTGAATTTTACTTTTTCTGCATCTCTTCACATGACTTTTCCCCGCTTTTTTAATGTTAAAACTACAGCTGCATTTCTGAAGCTCTGCTTGGTCACGCTGTATGATTCTTTTATTTATAGTGCTAAATTCTATTCACTGAGATGTTGTTTAGGATCTTTGCATGAAAGAAACTGATCTGCAATTTTCCTTTCTTTAACACAGCCAGAAAGCAGAATCACCAAAATCCTAATCTAACTACCTGATTCCAAACCCATGTTCTTTATACTGTCATCAAGCATCCTGAGACAACAGCACAGATGAAAAATACAAAGCTGAAGCCAGGATGTTGCAACTTAGACAAAATAGGAAATACACACAGGGTTAAAGGCAGAAAGGCAAAAACCACTATTAAAACACACACGTCTCAGCCCACTCCATTCTTGCCAGACACAATCTCAACCTTACCTAGAGTTCTATCGTAAGCAGAAGTTCTCTCTCTGGCGCTGCATGTGTGTCAGGTGTCAGGGCGACTACAGGGAACCACTTTCCACTCCACACTACTTCTAACCGCTCTGTTCTCACCGTAACTAAGGCTGCCAGGACCCTCTGGGAACAGACGAAAGTTCTCAGGGAGGCAGGAAACACTCACCCTTGTTTTCCTTGTTGACATTGCCGCTGGTCAGGTCTGCCAGCCAGTTCAAAGGAGATGTGCTGGCTGGACAGGCAGGCTTCACGCTGCTGGCCGGCTTGGACGCAGCCTCCCCACCTACAGCCACGGGCTCCAACACCGAGGGGCTCTGCTGGAGCCCGGCACCAAGAGTCGATTTTTCTCCAACCAAGGAAGTCTGTGGTGAGTGCAGAAGGAGAATCTTGCACAAGCTGAAAAATTACGTTTCCCTTTTCTTACCTTCTCCCCTAACTGCTCACCAGTAAGAGAGAAATATCCAAAACAAAACCACCTAATAGCCCTGGACATCACCACCACTGCAGCAATCTCTCAACAACAGAGCAGAACTATGTAGGAGAGATTTTAATCTTTTAGCTTTTAAGTATTACTAGTAAAAATATAAGATGCAAGTGAAGAATGTAAATACAGCAAGATATCCACCCCCACCCTCGTATCCCCATCTCATGCTTGTTCATGTCCCTATCACTCCGTTCACCATCTTGCTTTGGAACGCCCAGTTTGTGCCCATCTCCCCTGTGAACTCCCCCCTGTATCATGAATAGGCACCCAAAACCCAGTGGCTGAGTGAGTGAACGAATAAATGAGGCAAGGTAGGAAATACAGCTGTGAATTCAGAAGGAAATGGGATGCAGAAAAAAGAAAATGCTCTTTTGATTTAGCATAGTGTAGTAGGCTTTCAAAATTGATGAACGTGGGCTTCCCTGCTGGCGCAGTGGTTGAGAGTCCGCCTGCCGATGCAGGGGACACGGGTTCATGCCCCGGTCCGGGAGGATCCCACATGCCGCGGAGCGGCTGGGCCCGTGAGCCATGGCCGCTGAGCCTGCGCATCCGGAGCCTGTGCTCCGCAGCAGGAGAGGCCACAACAGTGAGAGGCCCGCGTACCGCAAAAAAAAAAAATTGATGAACAGCCCTAAAAAGAATTCAAAACATAAACTGAACAACAAAAACTGGACAGACAGATCACACCACTTATTTTTCTATTACTTAAAAAACTGCCTTGACAACTCAGCTAGTGCGTCTATACATACATAAGAAGGAAAAGGGAGAGTCAAATTCCTGTTGTGGTCCAGGCCCTCACTCTACATGTGATATAATTCTGTGATGCCCAATTACCAGCACTGTTTACTATTCCTCTGTTACTGATGAGGAAGCTGAAGCATATACACATCAGTTCATTTGAGCCAAAGTTATACAACTGGAAAGTGGCAGAGAAGGAATTCAAATTCAGTCCTGACTACAAAGATCAAAACTCTTCTACCTATGCCGCCTGCAACACCACAGCTTTATGAAGATGTAAAATAATTTCTGATTACTAAAAGCAATGTGGGATAATGATTACTGGGGTGAGGAAGAAAAAGGGAGACAGTTGGGGGGTAGATGGGATGGTGAAGGTTAAGGGAATGTCACCAGGAAGAGGCATGTGAGCACCAAGGACATGTACATTTTTTATGTGGAGTGAGAGCTACGTAAAGGTTTGTTTCAGGATTATTTCCTTCAATTCTTCATATATATTATGGGTAAAACATAGTAATTAAAAAATTTGTAAAGCTTATCTGAGTAATTTTTACTATGTAAAACATGAGAAGTTAAAAAATCTATACAAATTTGACAGCAACTTATTAGGTAGACTATAATAGAAAAGGTTTTTGCTTTTTCAAGGAACAAAATTAAAAGCCTACTCAAAGAGGCTACAAACGAGGCCCACAAAAATAATGTGAAACTTGAGAATGGGTCTATAAAGTATCACGTGAACCACGAACTATCTCTTTCCACTGACAGCTCTCCCCATGTTCCTTTCAAATACACTACAGGAATCCTTGGGTTATTTGAAAACAGACAGACAACAAGCACAGGATGGTGAATCTAGCATAAACAGTAATACCTGTTTTATGTCTTCCTTTGGGGCTGGCTTTGAAAAGAGTTTGAACTGCCTGTTTGAACAGGGACAATTTGCCTTTATTCCCCATTTTGCTCTTACAGAATGAACAATGTCTCCAACATCATAGAGGGCTAAAAAAAAGGGCACAGGCAAACATCTGAACAAGGATATTAGGTACTTTCAACCTCAACGTTACAAAACAAAAGCTTATATTTCTAACAGGATAACTTTTTTTTAGCAGCATTTTTTTTTTAGGGTGCTTACAACTCCCCCCTTTACGTCCTAAGTATGCCTTGCCCCAAATGTGCCATTTTCTTTCCTTTTACAAAACTATTTACGAGGCCTTTACCAGAAAGTTTGGGGACATTATTTAATACATTTCTCGACAATTTATGGTACATACTAAAATAAAGTCAGCAAGTGATCGTACTACACAAAGTAAAACCGAACTACCAGCCCCTATGATACCCAAAACACAGGGAAAGGAAAAGCATTGCACCACACAAAATACCTTTTCCAGGAATGATCTGCGTAGGCATGAGGTTCTCTGGTTCATGTATCTGGCTCTTCACACATCTCAGCCATGAGAAAGTCTTGTAGGCAGCGCCTGCAAATAACTGCTTTGTAGTAATTGCTCTTTATGGACGCTGGTCCCAAAAGTTTCAGAAATCCATCAACCACAAATCAATGAAAGGCTTAATTTAAGAGTATAAGGGGCTTGGAGAAGAGTCAAGTCAGTTCTCACCCTGTTGGCAATTTTTCCTCTTCATCCGATAGCAATCCACACACACTCCAAACCCACACCGAGGACACACCCAGTGCAGGTTGAAGATGGTGGTGTCACACACATCACACATTTCTCGAACACCTTTGACAGCTCGCTTCCAAGCAACCTGTCCTACAAAAATCAATAAATCACTTAGTCTTGGGGACGAGAGGGCTCCTGAAATAAAACATGAAGTGGGAGGGGAGCTGATGCCATTCCTCCCTCTCACTGGAGTTCCCATTAACTGTTCAGCCTCCAGAGCCCATCTCAAATCCCCCACCACCGCCATGAAGCCCTCCTGGATTCCTTCAGCACTCCCATCAACTTGTATTTGTACTTCAGACTCAGGCCTCTTCACACTGTACGCAGTCAGGTGCAGTTTTACTTCCCTGTAGGAGACTAAACTCCGTGCAAGCAGAATCCCTGCTCAGGCTGTACCCTATCCCCACACCCCACCCCACCCTCCAAGGAGCTCTGCATAGTAAGTCCTGCTGAGTAAGTCAGTGAAAAAAGCAGCATTAGTTACACAAGCTGGAGTTCGGACACAAATATAAAGGAGCAGTGGTTCTTCACATTTTGGGTCATGAGACCATCTGAGACCCTAAAGGCAACACGGACCATGCTTTCTCCAAAGGAAAAATAATTGACTCAAATACACAAACCCAACCTTCAGTGTCGAGTGTCAGGTTATTCACAGATGCCCCGAAACCACTCAGACTGCCCATGAAAAACCCCAGGGCGCTGAGGGAAACCTGGTGGGAGCAGCGCATTAACTAGTGGGGGGCACAATGGTCCAAAGTCGGTTCCGTCATAGGCCAGTGTCGGAAACTCAATTTTTAGAGCCAGAAGTGATGCAGGCACCCAGGACCGACTCATACTAACCAAGTAGCGCCAACAGACTCAGGCACAATCACGAATTCTATGAAGCAGCATCTTCTGTTCCAGTGGCCAAACCCCGGAAACTGGAGAGAGGGGCCTTCCAGGACTGGGCAGGAAATCGTACCCCACCCCCCGACCGTGGAGGAGTGCCACATACGGCATTAGAAAGCTTCAAGGAGTAAGAGCAAAGGGAGGACATTTTCCTGCGTCACAGAAAAGCCCAACGTCTGCTGATCAGAAGACTGTTTTCTGTCTGTCTCTCTCTCGAACAAGACAGGATCAATACTGTCACATTCGTGTTCTACGGAGAACATCTTTTCCTAATCCAGTCAGTGGTTACTTCTTTCTTCAGACTGCCCACAAAAGAAATGACTAACTTCAGTTTGCTTTAAGTTAATCCAACTGCTGAGTGAACCTCTGCCGTTTCATTACAATGTGAAAGCTCAGTGCACAATACATAGAACTTGAGGCATTTTACACATGAGATTTTATGAACTTTACCTTGGTCACTTGGATTAGACTTTTATTAGAGAGTAGTCTTAGATCTCTTAGCCACCTATTTAATGATAATTTGTCACTGAAAAGACAGAATAAATGTATAAAAGCTGAGACCTGCTTCCTAATCTCAGGATCAGAGGGTACCCTCCACCCCCTCTCTAGCGACACCTTGTGGTGGCATCTTTCAGTATCACTCACAGTGAGTTCCTCTCTCCAGCTGACCAGCTTGTCACAGAGGAAATAAAGAGGAACAGGACAATCAAATAGGCAAGGAGGAAACATTAATCACAATTACATCTTTAAGGACACATTTTTCAGACCACTCACCTTGAGCAAAGAAAAAACATCAGTAGCTTAAAACAGCCCCTCCGATTCAGGAAGCTACTAATACATTCCAAAAGATTGTTTTTGCAACCCAGTCATTCATATACTACCTCTAGACCAGTTACTTAAGAACTTTTCTTTAAATCTTCTCTTACTTAAAAGTATACAAGAAGAAAACTTTTGTATCGCTACTGAAAATGGAAAACCAGTATCACTTGTCCTAAATAGATTATAGGAAAAACAACTTTAATACGATTCTTGACTTATCAGAGTCTCTACTACTCCAACAGGACAGTGATTACAAAGCTGCTCTCCACTTTAGCAGGACTCTGGCTGCCCGTGGAGCTCACAGTCCCATACCCCACCTAGGTCTGAATTCCCGCTCCTGGGAATGTCAGTTCCCATTCCTTGGACTCTGAGATGTAACAGTGTTCAAACTTATCCAGTAAGTTATTGTTGTGCTTAAGCTAGCTTCAGTTCGTTCCTGGGCCTACGACCAAAGTTCCTAAGCTCAGGATGTGTGGGTGCTTATACTGAAACATATTTGGCTATGCAAAGTCTGAAAAGACATCTACCAGAGGGATGGAAAGGCTTCACTTTTAACTTGCCACCGTTTGGAAAAGATAAAATGATGGAACAAAGTGTGAGACTTAAAAAGACAGATGCCCCTTGGTGTTTCTGGCTGGATCTCTCACTTCTAAGGGCATACAGACAAGAGGTGTGCTGTCCTCTTCGACACCGTACCTTGAGATGTCATGAGGGAGGTCTGGCTCTAATGTGTCATCCACACTGATCTCTGTGGTTTACTGCACACCTGGCTGGAACCTCCAAGTTTTCCCTGAAAACCTTGACTCTAACAGAATCATTTTCATCTGCGCTTGTTCCCATTTTCATGCCTGGGTCCCAGCCTCCTCAGACCCTGATTCAGTAGGTCTAGGGTACAGCCTGTCCATTATCTTCTTTGAAATGTTTTCTTAAGAACCTCTGTCTTAAAATAACCCCCTTTTGGTGAGTCCACACTTGTTGGTAAGGCTATGCAAATTCCACCGCCACCTCACCTTTACCTTTCTTAACAAAAAGTTTAGTAATTGCCCTGAAACAAACCCCACAGATAGATCACTGACTTTGATAAAATCAACAGGCAGAATCTGTTACAAAAGGAAAAATGCAACTTCATTATACCAAAGTCATCTACACTTCTGGGTGAAAATGAAATCCATACAATTAGGACTTAGGTGTCATTTAGGAACAAAAATCAAGCTGGACTCAAAAATCCTACCCCCTAAGAGATGCTCTTACTGTGTGGCTCAATAGTTGACATAGCTTCCTTTTCAGAAATCACCATTTGACAGAAGTGGTCTCCAATGTTGGCCAGGATATACTTTGCTGTGTCCAAATCAGTCCCAACAACATTTTTGGTTAAAGGCAACCACAAGCCAATTGCTTCACTGTCATACTTGTTTGGTGTTAAGAAGCCTTCTACCCGCAATACACCATGTTTGTTGAACTGTAACCTAGAGGGAGTGAAAAAATAAAGAAAGGATGTTACATACATGAAATAGTGACTTACGTCTTGTTACTTTTGAAATGTTATTTAAGTCAAGCGTTTCCTTCCCAGTTACATACATGAAATAGTGACTTACGTCTTGCTGTTACTTTTGAAATGTTATTTAAGTCAAACGTTTCCTTCCCAGTTTTCTATAATCTCCATGGCTAACTGCAGCCCCTTGCTAGTTGGCAACATCAATAGAAAGATTTTTAAAACTTCCAAGCTTTCCCCCAAAAGACACGGGGGGTTGGCAGGGAGAGGGAGTTGTGCTTTCCACTCGAACCAAGATCTACTCAGGTCATTTCCAAGGACAGCTACTGAACCTGCCTGACTTGGAACTTAATAGCAAGAACAATCACAAGTCACCACAGAAGTAAACTGATAACAGAAGGTGACAAATAATCTGACCAAATCTGAACACAACTACGGCTTCAAGAATAATGCTCGGGAGGGGAAGGCCAACCCTACAACACTGAAGCCATGACCACACAGATCCGTGAGGTATTCAACACCCTTAGGAATCCTAGCTACAAATCACCATGCAAGCTTCTGGAATAAGAGGCAGTGTTAGGATGAGCCTCGGTACCTAAGAAGGTGGAGCAAAAAGCAGAATATTTTCTCAGCATTCTCTTTCAGCATCTTTGACATCTGCCATGTTTTTCCTAAGCTATGCAATAGTTTTGGACTTATTTAAACACAACGTTGTATGTCAACCTAGCTGGAGACACAGAAGTAGACATAAAACACCCGGGGAAGTAGGGTATGACCGGTATCGTAACAGTCATTGAGTCATACAGGAGTCAGAGGAAGAAGTGCTGACTATGAGTTCTGTGGGCCTTATAGGAAGAAGACTTCATGTTAGAGACAAGAACTAAGCTTGGCCTTGCAAGAAAAATGCAGGGACCTTGATTTCTTTGCTAGTCATTGGGCAGCTGCCGAAACTTTTTTGAGTCCACGAGATACACATAAAGTTGTGCTTTAGGAAAAGCATTTGTCCAGAACTGTGTAGAATGAACTGGAAGGACACTGGGAGTTGCATAACAGATGCAAATGTTTCTGCAAACATTTGTTTGCAAAATGTTTTTGCAAATTTCTAGGAGTCCAAAGGACAGATGCAAGATTTTAATTGATAGCCCAAATTAGAGCTAGTCATAGTTCTAAAAAATAAATTTGGAAGCCATTTCAAATGGGGAGGAGATGGAAAACAGGATTTGACAACTGAACTTTACCACTGAGACCCTACCCCCTCCCATTTAATCTGCAGAATTTAATGAGAAACAAATTTGATAAGACTAATGACAGTGTCGATCTTCACTCTAAACATCAGGAAAAAAAGGCTTTGCTTTTACAACCATGATATTCTTTTTACCAGAGAAGTGAGTTTGTTTGAGTTTCTAATACACTGACTTCTGTTAACAGTTATCACAGCTCTAAATGCTACACACACGTATTATCATGGTGCTTCTGCAATTTACTCAGGAATGAATGGGACAAACTACCATCTAAAAAACTCTTAAATAAACTCTTCATTAAATAACCCTGAATCTGAAAGTTATCAGCACAGATATAATTATTGATCATTAAAATGCCCGTGCATTTAATTCAGTTCATCAGCAACCTTTAATCTTGATAAAACTAAAGGAGAGGAGAATAGGAAGAAATTAAAGTCAACACTGCTGTTTATGATTAGAACTAGTTGAGACTGAAACTACCTAGATTTCTGGAAAAATGTATGATATGTAAAAGCTCATCTATACCCAGAACAACACTGCTCATTATACATCAAAAAGGCTACCTTTCTCTTCACGCAGGATGGAAGAATTTAAAGAAAAAAAAAAAACGCAACATAAAAGTGAAAGTTTTTGCCTATAAAAGCAGAAAAGATTTTTTAAAGGTACACTGGCTGGCAAAGGTACAGGGAGACAGGAATGCTCAAACCCTGCCAGTGGGCATGGATGCAGGTGCAACCTTCCTCCAGGGCCATTTGGCAGAACTTATGTATCAAAGCCTTAAAACACACACACCTTCTGACCCAGTAATGCCACTTCCAATAACATTTCCAAAATAAATAATCAGAGATGAGGACAAGCTGATGATCATTTCTGTATTATTTTTAGTGGCAAAAAATACATAATAATCTTAACACCAACAAGGGAATTGGTTAAATGAATTTTCCAACACTGTTATTATTGGTTCTTGCATAGTTATTCAAAAGTATGTGCAAAAAAAGTTAACATGATCAAGTGGTTCCTATTACGAACTGGGAAAGTATGCACTGGAGAAAGTAAAATTCAAAACAGTATATAGGGACTTCCCTGGTGGCGCAGTGCTTTTGAATCCGCCTGCCAATGCAGAGGACACAGGTTTGAGCCCTGGTCCAGGAAGATCTCACATGCCGCAGAGCAACTAAGCCCATGCACCGCAACTACTGAGCCCACGCTCTAGAGACCACAGGCCACAACTACTGAAGCCCATGCACCTAGAGCCCATGCACTGCAACAAGAGAAGCCACTGCAATGAGAAGCCCACGTGCCGCAACAAAGAGTAGCCCCCACTCGCTGCAACTAGAGAAAGCCCACGCGCAGCAACAAAGACCCAACGAAGCCAAAAATAAATAGATAAATAAATTTATTAAAAAGAAAAAAACAGTATACACAACACGCCAAGTAGGTATGCTTGAATATATTTTATGACCACGTAAACACTAAAATGCACTGAAAAGTTAACAGTAGTTATTTGTGGTGGTGTTTTAGAACCTTCAGAATTTTTCTATGTTTGTTACTTTTAAAAATAGAACTTTAGACACCAGGCCGCCCTGTGCTCCTCAGGCCACCGCCCTGCCCCTCCAGCGGCTCCGGTCCCCATCGCCGCACACCAGCCAGGCGGTTCCAGGGATTTGGATGTCCGTGTCTTTGAGGGACCACTACTTCACCTGCCACATGCTTGCAGGATCTTGATCCCAGGCCGGAGGTCGGGCCCTGTGGTGGGAGCTCCGAGTCCAAACCACCGAACTAACAGAGAACCTCAGACCCCAGGGAATATCGACTGGAGTGAGGCCTCCCAGAGGTCCTCATCTCAGCACCAAGACCCAGCTCTATCCAACTGCCTGCAAACGCCAGTGCTGGACGTCCCAGGCCAAACAACCAGTAAGACAAGAATACAGCACCACCCATCAAAAAAAAAATATGAAACGACAAAAAAATACGTTACGGACAAAGGAGCAGGGTAAAAATCTACGAGACCAAATAAATGAAGACGAAATAGGCAACCTACCTGAAAAAGGATTCAGAGTAATGATAGTAAAGATGATCCAAAATCTCGGAAACAGAATGGAGAAAATACAAGAAACATTTAACAAGGATCTAGAAGAACTAAAAAGCAAACAAACAGTGATGAACAACACAATTACTGAAATTAGAAATACTCTAGAAGGAATCAATAGCAGAATAACTGAGGCAGAAGAACGGATAAGTGAGCTGGAAGGTAAAATGGTAGGAATAACTGCCAGGGAGCAGAAAAAAGAAAAAAGAATGAAGAGAATTGAGGACAGTCTCGGAGACCTCGGGGACACCATTAAATGCACCAACATTCGAATTACAGGGGTCCCAGAGGAAGAGAAAAAGAAAGGGTCTGAGAAAATATCTGAAGACATGACAGTCAAAAACTTCCCTAACATGGGAAAGGAAATAGTCAATCAAGTCCGGGAAGCACCGAGAGTATGACACAGGATAAATCCAAAGAGAAACACGCTGAGACACATATTAATCAAACTATCAAAAATTAAATACAAAGAAAAATATTAAAAGCAGCAAGGGAAAAGCAACAAATAACATACATAGGAATCCCCATAAGGTTAACAGCTGATTTTTCAGCAGAAACTCTGCAAGCCAGAAGAGAGTGGCAGGACATATTTAAAGTGATGAAAGGGAAAAACTTACAACCAAGATTACTCTACCCAGCAAGGATCTCATTCAGATTCGATGGAGAAATTAAAACCCTTACAGATAAGCAAAAGTTAAGAGAATTCAGCGTTACCAAACCAGCTTTACAACAAATGCTAAAGAACTTCTCTAGGCAGGAAACACAAGGAAGGAAAAGACTTACAAAAACAAATCCAAAACAATTAAGAAAATGGTAACAGAAACATACATATCAATAATTGCCTTAAATGTAAATGAATTAAATACTCCAACCAAAAGACAGACCAGATGAATGGATACAAAAACAAGACCCGTACATATGCTGTCTACAAAGTCTCACTTCAGATCTAGGGACACATACAGACTGAAAGTGAGGGGATGGAAAGAGATATTCCATGCAAAGGGAAATCAAAAGAAAGCTGGAGTACCAATTCTCATATCAGACAAAATAGACTTTAAAATAAAGACTATTACAAAAGATAAAGAAGGACACTACATAATGATCAAGGAATCAATCCAAGAAGAAGACATAACAATTATAAATATTTATGCACCCAACACAGGAGTACCTCAATACATAAGGCAAATGCTAACAGCCATAAAAGGGGAAATCGACAGTAACACAGTAATAGTAGGGGACTTGAACATCCTACTTTCACCAATGGACAGATGATCCAAAATGAAAATAAATAAGGAAACACAAAATTTAAATGACACATTAAACAAGATGGACTTAATTGATATTTATAGGACATTCTATCCAAAAACAACAGAATACACTTTCTTCTCAAGTGCTCATGGAACATTCTCCAGGATAGATCATATCTTGGGCCACAAATCAAGCCTTGGTAAATTTAAGAAAATTAAAATCGTATCAAGTATCTTTTCCGACCACAACACTAGGAGTCTAGATATAGATATCAATTACAGGAAAAAACCCATAAAAAATACAAACACATGGAGGCTAAACAATACGCTACTAAATAACTGAGAGATCACTGAGGAAATCAAAAAATAGCTAGAAACAAATGACAATGAAAACAGGACAACCCAAAACCTATGGGATGCAGCAAAAGCAGTTCTAAGAGGGAAGTTTATAGCAATACAATCCTACCTCAACAAAAATCTCAAACAACCTAACCTTACACCTAAAGCAATTAAAGGAAGAACAAAAAACCCCCAAAGTTAGCAGAAGGAAAAATATCATAAAGATCAGATCAGAAATAAATGAAAAGAAATGAAGGAAAGGACAGCAAAGCTCAATAAAACTAAAAGCTGGCTCCTTGAGAAGATACACAAAATTGATAAACCATTAGCCAGACGCATCAAGAAAAAAAGGGAGAAGACTCAAATCAACAGAATTAGAAATGAAAAAGGAGGAGTAACAACTGACACTGCAGAAATACAAAGGATCATGAGAGATTACTACAAGCCAATAAAATGGACCACCTGGAAGAAATAGACAATTTCTTAGAAAAGCACAACCTTTCAAGACTGAACCAGAAAGAAACAGAAAATATCAACAGACCAATCACAAGCACTGAAATTGAAACTGTGATTAAAAATCTTCCAACAAACAAAAGCCCAGGATCAGATGGCTTAACAGGTGAATTCTATCAAACATTTAGAGAAGAGCTAACACCTATCCTTCTCAAACTCTTCCAAAATATAGCAGAGGGAGGAACACTCACAAACTCATTCTACGAGGCCACCGTCACCCTGATACCAAAACCAGACAAAGACGTCACAAAAAAAGAAAACTTCAGGCCAGTATCTCTGATGAACACAGATGCAAAAATCCTCAACAAAATACTAGCAAACAGAATCCAACAGCACATTAAAAGGATTATACACCGTGATCAAGTGGAATTTATCCCAGGAATACAAGGATTCTTCAATACACGCAAATCAATCCATGTGATACACCATATTAACAAATTGAAGGATAAAAACCATATGATCATCTCAAGAGATGCAGAAAAAGCTTTTGACAAAATTCAATACCCATTTATGATAAAAACTCTCCAGAAAGTGGGCATAGAGGGAACCTACCTCAACATAATAAAGCCCATATATAACAAACCCACAGCCAACATCGTTCTAAATGATGAAAAACTGAAACCATTTCTCAGGGCAACAAGACAAGGTTGCCCATTCTCACCACTCTTATTCAACATAGTTTTGGACGTTTTGGCCACAGTAATCAGAGAAGAAAAAGAAATAAAAGGAATCCAAATCAGAAAGGAAGTAAAACTGTCACTTTTTGCAGATGACATGATACTATGCATAGAGAATCCTAAAGATGCTACCAGAAAACTACTAGAGCTAATCAATGAATGTGGTAAAGTAGCAGGATACAAAATTAACACACAGCAATCTCTTGCATTCCTATACACTAATGATGAAAAATCTGAAAGAGAAATTAGGGAAACACTCCCATTTACCATTACAACGAAAAGAATAAAATACTTAGGAATAAACCTACCTAAGAAGACAAAAGACCTGTATGCAGAAAACTATAAGACACTGATGAAAGAAATTCAAGATGATACAAACAGATGGAGACATATACTATGTTCTTGGATTGGAAGGATCAACACTGTGAAAATGACTCTACTACCCAAAGCAATCTACAGATTCAATGCAATCCCTATCAAATTACCAATGGTATTTTTCACAGTACTAGAACCAAAAATTGCACAACTTGGGGATTCCCTGGTGGCGCAGTGGTTGAGAGTCCGCCTGCCGATGCAGAGGTTACAGGTTTGGTGCCCCGGTCGGGAAGATCCCACATGCCGCGGAGCGGCTGGGCCCATGCGCCATGGCCACTGAGCCTGTGTGTCCGGAGCCTGTGCTCCGCAATGGGAGAGGCCACAGCAGTGAGAGGCCTGCGTACCGCAAAAAACAATAATAATAATTTTAAAAATTGCACAACTTGTATGGAAACACAAAAGACCCCGAAGAGCCAAAGCAATCTTGAGAAAGAAAAACGGAGCTGGAGGAATCAGGCTGCCAGACTTCAGACTATACTACAGAGCTACAGTAATCAAGACAGTATGGTACTGGCACAAAAACAGAAAGATAGATCAATGGAAAAGGCTAGGAAGCCCAGAGTAAACCCATGCACATATGGTCACCTTATCTTTGATAAAAGAGGCAAGAATATACAATGGAGAAAAAACAGCCTCTTCAGTAAGTGGTGCTGGGAAAACTGGACAGCTACATGTAAAAGAATGAAATTAGAACACTCCCTAACACCATACACAAAGATAAACTCAAAATGGATTAAAGACCTAAATGTAAGGCCACTATAAAACTCTTAGAAGAAAACACAGGCAGAACACTCTATGACATAAATCACAGCAAGATCCTTTTTGACCTACCTCCTAGAGAAATGGAAATAAAAACAAAAATAAACAAATGGGACCTAATGAAACTTCAAAGCTTTTGCACAGCATAGGAAACCATAAACAAGACGAAAAGACAACCCTCAGAATGGGAGAAAATATTTGCCAACGAAGCAACTGGCACAGGATTAATCTCCAAAGTATATAAGCAGCTCATGCAGCTCAATATCAAAAAAACAAACAACCCAATCCAAAAATGGGCAGAAGACCTAAACAGACATTTCTCCAAAGAAGATATACAGATTGCCAACAAACACATGAAAGAATGCTCAACATCATTAATCATTAGACAAATGCAAATCAAAACTACAATGAGATATCACCTCACACCGGTCAGAATGGCCATTATCAAAAAATCTACAAAGGATAAATGCTGGAGAGGGTGTGGAGAAAAGGGAACCCTCTTGCACTGTTGGTGGGAATGTAAATTGATACAGCCACTATGGAGAACAGTATGGAGGTTCCTTAAAAAACTAAAAATAGAACTACCATACGACCCAGCAATCCCACTACTGGGCACATACCCTGAGAAAACCATAATTCAAAAAGAGTCATGTACCACAATATTCATTGCAGCACTATTTACAACAGCCAGGACATGGACGCAACCTAAGTGTCCACTGACAGATGAATGGATAAAGAAGATGTGGCACGTATACACAATGGAATATTACTCAGCCATAAAAAGAAACGAAACTGAGTTATTTGTAATGAGGTGGATGGACGTACAGTCTGTCATACAGAGTGCAGTCAGAAAGAGAAAAACAAATACCGTATGCTAACACATATATATGGAATCTCAAAAAAAAATATGGTTCTGATGAACCTAAGGTCAGGACAGGAATAAAGATACAGATGTAGAGAATGGACTTGAGGACACGGGGAGGGGGAAGGGTAAGCTGGGACGAAGTGAGAGAGTAGCATTGACAAATATACACTACCAGAAGTAAAATAGATAGCTAGTGGGAAGCAGCCGCATAGCACAGGGAGATCAGCTCGGTACTTTGCGACCATCTAGATGGGTGGGATAAGAAGGGTAGGAGGGAGAGACAAGCGGGAGGCGATATGGGGATATACGTATGCATATAGCTGATTCACTCTGTTATACAGCAGAAACTAACACAACACTGTAAAGCAATTATACTCCAAAAAAGATGTTAAAAAAAAAATGGAAGTTTATATTTTTAAGCTTCTTTGATTTAAAAAAAAAAAACCTGAAAAGGAGAATGAGAAGGAAAGAATGTGTAATAAGATCTAGATTCCTAAATCCACAGATTAAAAAGTGTAATCTGTACTCTTTTCAGTTTTAGACTTACTGTTGCTAGGAGAAGAGGGAGAAAAGTACACTCTAGGGCCCAGGGTATCTCAGCTTTTCCCCAAATGGCTCACCTCCTGAAGTGAAAGAAGCGGCAAAACACAGGCGAGTCTTTCTGCTGCTCCTTATCCTTTCGGAGGCTGTCCAAGCGACACTCCCGGCACTTGGGCAGCTGCGCGACGATGTTCACGCAAGAGTCGTCCTGCACAAAGGCCTCACCGCTCTGCTGCAGCTTCTTGAGTTTGGCTGGGTCTGTCAAAACCGACTTCCGGGATGGGGCTAGAAAAAAAGATGAAGGAAAATGGGACCTCAGATTTAAAAAGTCACATCAATATTTGACTGAATTCTATTCAAAAGGTCAGTTTTCCCAAAGGGAGAACTCCTCTTCTCAATTACTGGTTCAACTGTAGTAATTTCTAAAAATGGCTTAATAGAAGACAACTATCAGAACAATTGGAAGTTTTATTCTCTTTATAAAATACATCTCATTTGGTGAGTCCATTTGACAACTTAAAACCCCAGACCCACAATTCCAAGTTAGTGCACACCTCTATTCACAACCCTAGATAAGAAGAACGCTTCAACAGAGGACCGTGCGGGAGTCAACTGTGTCAGTTTTCACACTCAGAATGGTTTGAGATGTGTTTTCCAAAGCATTCTGCAAAAGCTAACCATTCCAAACGTCACAGGCCCCCTGGCCTATAAGAGTGATCCTCTAAATGCTTCTAGGAGATGCCACTTGACCCTTGACGTATCTTCTATTTCCTTCACACATATGTTCCATTCAAGATTAAGAGCATTGGCTAAAGAGAGGATTTTGATTCTAAGTAAATGCATGTTTTAAGTTTTAACTTGTAATGGGCAGGTGAACTTGAAAGGAAAAGTTAAGATGGTTTTTAAGAAAAAGGGAGACGAAAATAGAGATGTAACATTAAAGAGCAACCACTGTGTCAGACCAAATAACATAGAAAGGAATCCATTTCTATGTCAAGAGCCTTAAGGTATACAGTGGGCCCTCTACATCCGTGGGTTCAACCAACCATGGATTGAAAATACTACACGACCTGTGGTCGGCTGAATCTGCAGATGCAAAACCTGCAGATGGGAATGGGAAGGCTAACTGTAGGGGACTAGTGCATTTTGGGTATCCACAGGGGGTACTGGAACTGATCCCTCTCAGATACTGAGGGACTGTATTTCATATAAAACCGACAGAAGGCGGCGGAGGGGAAGATGGCGGAAGAGTAAGAGACGGAGATCACCTTCCTCCCCACAAATACACCAGAAATACATCTACCCGTGGAGCAACTCCTACAGAACCTACAGAACACCTACTGAACGCTGGCAGAAGACCTCAGACCTCCCAAAAGGCAACAAACTCCCCACGTACCTGGGTAGGGCAAAAGAAAAAAAGAAAAAACAGAGACAAAAGAATAGGGACGGCACCTGCACCAGTGGGAGGGAGCTGTGATGGAGGAAAGGTTTCTACACACTAGGAAGCCCCTTCGCGGGCAGAGACTGCGGGAGGCGGAGAGGGGAGCTTCGAAGCCGCGGAGGAGTGCACAGCAACAGGGGTGCGGAGGGCAAAGCGGGGAGATTCCCGCACAGAGGATCGGTGCCGACCGGCACTCACCAGCCCGAGACGCTTGTCTGCTCACCCGCCGGGGCGGGCGGGGCTGCGAGATGAGGCTTGGGCTTTGGTCCGAGCGCAGGGAGAGGACTGGGGTTGGCGGCGTGAACACAGCCTGAAGGGGTTAGTGCACCACGGCTAGCCGGGAGGGCGTCCGGGGAAAAGTCTGCACCTGCCGAAGAGGCAAGAGACTTTTTCTTCCCTCTTTGCTTCCTGGTGCCCGAGGAGAGGGGTTTAAGAGCGCTGCTTAAAGGAGCTCCAGAGACGGGCGCGAGCCGTGGCTAAAAGCGTGGACCCCAGAGACGGGCGGGAGACGCGGCTAAAAGCACTGACCCCAGAGACGGGCGGGAGACGCGGCTAAAAGCGCGGACCCCAGAGACGGCCATGAGACGCTAAGGCTGCTGCTGCCGCCACCAAGGGGTCTGTGTGCGAGCACAGGTCCCTATCCACACCCCTCTTCCGGGGAGCCTGTGCAGCCCGCCACTGCCAGGTTCCCGGGATCCAGGGACAACTTTCCCGGGAGAACGCACGGCGGGCCTCAGGCTGGTGCAACGTCACGCTGGTCTCTGCCGCCGCAGGCCCGCCCCGCACGCCGTGCCCTTCCCTCTCCCCCGGCCTGAGTGAGCCTAGCCCCCCAATCAGCGGCTCCTTTAACCCCGTCCTGTCTGAGCAAAAAACAGACGCCCTCCAGCGACCTACACGCAGAGGCGGGGCCAAATCCAAAGCTGAGTCCCTGTGAGCTGTGAGAACCAAGAGAGAAAGGGAAATCCCTCCCAGCAGCCTCAGAAGCAGCGGATTAAAGCTCCACAATCAACTTGATGTACCCTGCATCTGTGGAATGCATGAATAGACAACGAGTCATCCCAAATTGAGGAGGTGGACTTCGAGAGTAAGATCTATTTTTTCTCCTTTTCTTCTTTTTCTGAGTGTGTATGTGTATGCTTCTGTGTGAGATTTTGTCTGTATAGCTTTGCTTCCACCATTTGTCCTAGGGTTCTATCCATCCGTTTTTTGTTTTTTTAATTTTTTCTTAATAATTAATTTTAATAACTTTATTATACTCTTCCTTCCTTCCTTCCTTCCTTCTTCCTTCCTTCCCTCCTTTAGACAACGAATCATCCCAAATTGAGGAGGTGGACCTTGAGAGAAAGATTTATGATTTTTTCCCCTTTACCTCTTTTTGTGAGGGTGTATGTGTATGCTTCTGTGTAAGATTTTGTCTGTATACCTTTGCTTCTACCATTTGTCCTAAGGTTCTATCCATCCCCCCTTTTTTTCTAAATAATTATTTTTTAATTTAATAACTTTATTATACTTTATTTTACTGTATCTTTTTTTCCTTCCTTCCTTCCCTCCTTCCTTCCTTCCTCCCTCCATCCCTCCCTCCTTTCTTTCCTTCTTTCCTTCTTTCTTCCTTCCTTCCTTCCCTTCTTTCTTTCTTTCTTTCTTCCTACTTCTACTAATTCTTTCTCTCTACTTTTTCTCCCTTTTATTCTGAGCCGTGTGGATGAAAGGCTCTTAGTGCTGCAGCCAGGAGTCAGTGCTGTGCCTCTGAGGTGGGAGAGCCAACTTCAGGACACTGGTCAACAAGAGACCTCCCAGCTCCAATAATATCAAACGGCAAAACTCTCCCAGAGATCTCCATCTCAACACCAGCACCCAGCTTCACTCAACGACCAGCAAGCTACAGTGCTGGACAACCTATGCCAAACAGCTAGCAAAACAGGAACACAACCCCACCCATTAGCAGAGAGGCTGCCTAAAACCATAATAAGTCCACAGACACCCCAAAACACACCACCAGACGTGGACCTGCCCACTAGAGAGACAAGATCCAGCCTCATCCACCACAACACAGGCACTAGTCCCCTCCACCAGGAAGCCTACACAACCCAATGAACCAACCTTAGCCACTGGGGACAGACATCAAAAACAACAGGAACTACGAACCTGCAGCCTGCAAAAAGGAGACCCCAAACACAGTAAGATAAGCAAAATGAGAAGACAGAAAAACACACAGCAGATGAAGGAGCAAGATAAAAATGCACCAGACCTAACAAATGAAGAGGAAATAGGCAGTCTACCTGAAAAAGAATTCAGAATAATGATAGTAAAGATGATCCAAAATCTTGGAAATAGAATGGACAAAATGCAAGAAACATTTAACAAGGACCTAGAAGAACTAAAGATGAAACAAACAATGAAGAACAACACAATAAATGAAATGAAAAAGACTCTAGATGAGATCAATAGCAGAATAACTGAGGCAGAAGAACGGATAAGTGACCTGGAAGATAAAATAGTGGAAATAACTACTGCAGAGCAGAATAGAGAAAAAAGAATGAAAAGAACTGAGGACAGTCTCAGAGACCTCTGGGACAACATTAAACGCACCAACATTTGAATTATAGGGGTTCCAGAAGAAGAAGAGAAAAAGAAAGGGACTGAGAAAATATTTGCAGAGATTATAGTTGAAAACTTCCCTAATATGGGAAAGGAAATAGTTAATCAAGACCAGGAAGCACAGAGAGTCCCACACAGGATAAATCCAAGGAGAAATACGCCAAGACACATATTAATCAAACTGTCAATAATTATGTACAAAGAAAGCATATTAAAAGCAGCAAGCGAAAAACAACACACAAGGGAATCCCCATAAGGTTAACAGTTGATCTCTCAGCAGAAACTCTGAAAGCCAGAAGGGAGTGGCAGGACATACTGAAAGTGATGATGGAGAAAAACCTGCAACCAAGATTACTCTACCCAGCAAGGATCTCATTCAGATTTGATGGAGAAATTAAAACCTTTACAGACAAGAAAAAGCTGAGAGAGTTCAGCACCACCAAACCAGCTTTACAACAAATGCTAAAGGAACTTCTCTAGGCAAGAAACACAAGAGAAGGAAAAGACCTATAATAATGAACCCAAAACAATTTAGAAAATGGGAATAGGAACATATCAATAATTACCTTAAATGTAAATGGACTAAATGCTCCCACCAAAAGACACAGATTGGCTGAATGGATACAAAAACAAGACCCTTATATATGCTGTCTACAAGAGACCCACTTCAGACCTAGAGACACATACAGACTGAAAGTAAGGGGATGGAAAAAGATATTCCATGCAAATGGAAACCAAAAGAAAGCTGGAGTAGCAATTCTCATATCAGACAGAATAGACTTTCAAATAGACTATTAGATGAGACAAAGAAGGACACTACATAATGATCAAGGGATCGATCCAAGAAGAAGATATAACAATTGTAAGTATGTATGCACCCAACATAGGAGCACCTCAATACATAAGGCAAATACTAACAGCCATAAAAGGGGAAATCAACAGTAACACATTCATAGTAGGGGACTTTAACACCCCACTTTCACCAATGGACAGATCATCCAAAATGAAAATAAATAAGGAAACACAAGCTTTAAATGATACATTAAACAAGATGGACTTAATTGATATTTACAGGACACTCCATCCAAAAACAACAGAATACACATTTTTCTCAAGTGCTCATGGAACATTCTCCAGGACAGATCATATCTTGGGTCACAAATCAAGCCTTGGTAAATTTAAGAAAATTGAAATCGTATCAAGTATCTTTTCCGACCACAACACCATGAGACTAGATATCAATTACAGGAAAAGATCTGTAAAAAATACAAACACATGGAGGCTAAACAATACACTACTTAATAACGAAGTGATCACTGAAGAAATCAAAGAGGAAATAAAAAAATACCTAGAAACAAATGACAATGGAGACACAACGACCCAAAACCTATGGGATGCAGCAAAAGCAGTTCTAAGAGGGAAGTTTATAGCAATACAAGCCCACCTGAAGAAGCAGGAAACATCTCGAATAAACAACCTAACCTCGCACCTAAAGCAATTAGAGAAAGAAGAACAAAAAACCCCCAAAGTTAGCAGAAGGAAAGAAATCATAAAAATCAGATCAGAAATAAATGAAAAAGAAATGAAGGAAACAATAGCAAAGATCAATAAAACTAAAATCTGGTTCTTTGAGAAGATAAACAAAATAGATAAACCATTAGCCAGACTCATCAAGAAAAAAAGGGAGAAGACTCACATCAATAGAATTAGAAATGAAAAAGGAGAAGTAACAACTGACACTGCAGAAATAAAAAAGATCATGAGAGATTACTACAATCAACTCTATGCCAATAAAATGGACAACCTGGAAGAAATGGACAAATTCTTAGAAATGCACAACATGCCAAGACTGAATCAGGAAGAAATAGAAAATATGAACAGACCAATCACAAGCACTGAAATTGAAACTGTGATTAAGAATCTTCCAACAAGCAAAAGCCCAGGACCAGATGGCTTCACAGGCAAATTCTATCAAACATTTAGAGAAGAGCTAACACCTATCCTTCTCAAACTCTTCCAAAATATAGCAGAGGGAGGAACACTCCCAAATTCATTCTACGAGGCCACCATCACCTTGATACCAAAACCAGACAAGGATGTCACAAAGAAAGAAAACTACAGGCCAATATCACTGATGAACATAGATGCAAAAATCCTCAATAAAATACTAGCAAACAGAATCCAACGGCACATTAAAAGGATCATACACCATGATGAGGTGGGGTTTATTCCAGGAATGCAAGGATTCTTCAATATACACAAATCTATCAATGTGATAAACCATATTAACAAATTGAAGGATAAAAACCATATGATCATCTCAATAGATGCAGAGAAAGCTTTTGACAAAATTCAACACCCATTTATGATAAAAACCCTGCAGAAAGGAGGCATAGAGGGAACTTTCCTCAACATAGTAAAGGCCATATATGACAAGCCCACAGCCAACATCATCCTCAATGGTGAAAAACTGAAAGCATTTCCACTAAGATCAGGAACAAGATAAGGTTGCCCACTCTCACCACTCTTATTCAACATAGTTTTGGAAGTTTTAGCCACAGCAATCAGAGAAGAAGAGGAAATAAAAGGAATCCAAATCGGAAAAGAAGAAGTAAAGCTGTCACTGTTTGCAGATGACATGATCCTATACATAGAGAATCCTAAAGATGCCACCAGAAAACTACTAGAGCTAATCAATGAATTTGGTAAAGTAGCAGGATACAAAATTAATGCACAGAAATCTCTTGCATTCCTATACACTAAGGATGAAAAATCTGAAAGTGAAATCAAGAAAACACTCCCATTTACCATTGCAACAAAAAGAATAAAATATCTACTAATAAACCTACCTAAGGAGACAAAAGACCTGTATGCAGAAAATTATAAGACACTGATGAAAAAAATTAAAGATGATACAAATAGATGGAGAGATATACCATGTTCTTGGATTGGAAGAATCAACATTGTGAAAATGACTCTACTATCCAAAGCAATCTATAGATTCAATGCAATCCCTATCAAACTACCACTGGCATTTTTCACAGAACTAGAACAAAACATTTCACAATTTGTATGGAAACACAAAAGACCCCGAATAGCCAAAGCAATCTTGAGAACGAAAAACGGAGCTGGAGGAATCAGGCTCCCTGACTTCAGACTATACTACAAAGATACAGTAATCAAGACAGTATGGTACTGGCACAAAAACAGAAAGATAGATCAATGGAACAGGGTAGAAAGCCCAGAGATAAACCCACACACATATGGTCACCTTATCTTTGATAAAGGAGGCAGGAATGTACAGTAGAGAAGGGACAGCCTCTTCAATAAGTGGTGCTGGGAAAACTGGACAGCTACATGTAAAAGAATGAAATTAGAACACTCCCTAACACCATACACAATAATAAGCTCAAAATGGATTAAAGACCTAAATGTAAGGCCAGAAACTATCAAATTCTTAGAGGAAAACATAGGCAGAACACTCTATGACATAAATCACAGCAAGATCCTTTTTGACCTACCTCCTAGAGAAATGGAAATAAAAATAAACAAATGGGACCTAATGAAACTTAAAAGCTTTTGCACAGCAAAGGAAACCATAAACAAGACCAAAAGACAACCCTCAGAATGGGAGAAAATATTTGCAAATGAAGCAACTGACAAAGGATTAATCTCCAAAATTTCAAGCAGCTCATGCAGCTCAATAACAAAAAAACAAACAACCCAATCCAAAAATGGGCAGAAGACCTAAACAGACATTTCTCCAAAGAAGATATACAGACTGCCAATAAACACATGAAAGAATGCTCAACATCATTAATCATTAGAGAAATGCAAATCAAAACTACAATGAGATATCATCTCACACCAGTCAGAATGGCCATCATCAAAAAATCTAGAAACAATAAATGCTGGAGAGTGTGTGAAGAAAAGGGAACACTCTTGCACTGCTGGTGGGAATGTGAATTGGTTCAGCCACTATGGAGAACAGTATGGAGGTTCCTTAGAAAACTACAAATAGAACTACCATATGACCCAGCAATCCCACTACTGGGCATATACCCTGAGAAAACCAAAATTCAAAAAGAGTCATGTACCAAAATGTTCATTGCGGCTCTATTTACAAAAGCCCGGAGATGGAAACAACCTAATTGCCCATCATCGGATGAATGGATAAAGAAGATGTGGCACATATATACAATGGAATATTACTCAGCCATAAAAAGACACGAAATTGAGCTATTTGTAATGAGGTGGATAGACCTAGAGTCTGTCATACAGAGTGAAGTCAGAAAGAGAAAGACAAATACCATATGCTAACACATATATATGGAATTTAAGAAAAAAAATGTCATGAAGAACCTAGGGGTAAGACAGGAATAAAGACACAGACCTACCGGAGAACGGACTTGAGGATATGGGGAAGGGGAAGGGTGAGCTGTGACAGGGCGAGAGACAGGCATGGACATATATACGCTAACAAACGTAAGGTAGATAGCTAGTTGGAAGCAGCCGCATGGCACAGGGATATCGGCTCGGTGCTTTGTGACTGCCTGGATGGGTGGGATAGGGAGGGTGGGAGGGAGGGAGACGCAAGAGGGAAGAGATATGGGAACATATGTATATGTATAACTGATTCACTTTGTTATAAAGCAGAAACTAACACACCATTGTAAAGCAATTATACCCCAATAAAGATGTTTAAAAAAAAAAAAAACCCGACAGAAAAGACCTTTTCTCGGGGTCCAAGGGAGCTGAGAAGAGGAAAGTTGATTCTTAGGCAAACAAAAAACAAAAACACAACTTCTGGGGACCCAGTCAAGAGATGGGTAGGAGACGGTGGTAAGGAGTCTTGAAAGAACTAGAAGAAAGATCTCAAACCAAAGAAGGCTTTAAATAATATAAGCACCTTTAATAATTACCTTAGAGGTGTTCTAATCTTACCTCTCTTTTAAAGCATGACTAGAGCACAGTGTAAAATGCTAAATGGATGCCATCAGGCCTTGAGCCCTTAAACATTCTCATTCAGTTAGTGAAAGAGAAGGTAAAGCAAGAAAGGAGGGAAAATAAAGAAATCAGTAGTTCAGGATGGAATTTTAATTACTCAGATATTGGAAACACATCATCCTTTGAGTGGACCAGGTTTTCCCAGACCGAGTCCAGAGATTATCTTATCTGTTCTGCCTGGGCTTAAAAGAGGCAATACCTAGAAATAAGCAAGTTGAACTATCTAAATCTAGCTCTTCAGTGAGGAGAGGAACAGCTGATCCCCAATCAAGGACTCAATTCAGAGCAGAGCCAAGGGAAAAAAGCAACACCAACTTCTGAGGAGCCACACGTCTACTAAACAGAAAGAGGGCAGCTGTTCAACTCCAGCTTGTTTTTGTTTTCTAACTCCTAAGCAAGCAAGGACACACACGGCAGAGGAACAGTTTCCAGTCGAGTCTCTCCATACCCACAAGCAATACTGGTGGAAACGGCACAGAGATCCTGGCAGGCTTCTGATCACACTGTCTTACTCCTCAGCCAGAAGTCCCAGTAGACAGCATGCACCAGGCTGTGGAGTGGCTTTTCATTTCTCTTAAAATCGTTTTAGTTGGAGCACAGCTGCACAACATATTAAAAAAGACAAAGCTGGGCTCTGAAACTCACTTCTGTACCTATAATGTGCTTACCGGCCCAGAACTTTGTTTCTTCACGTATTAAAATAATTTGCCTTAAAAACTAGCTGAATGTGAGGGCTGATGACTCAAAAAGAATAAAGAAATAGAACAGGGACATGGTTATGAATATTCGCTTTCTTTGGGGAGTTACATAACTCCTGAGGAACAGTAGAACCTTATGCAATTAATTTTGTGCAAATTACCAGCTATATCAACTTAAGCCTCAAGAATGAACAAGCTGGGTTAGAAGTATTACTCAGCAAGGAAAGTTGTTTTCCAATTCCTCCAACTCTACTTCAAAAAGACCCCCAGTCAAATCCACCTCTAGTTTCAGAGGCCTGTAGGAAAAGCTAGAGTGTGGATTATTCATTTGTTACTTACCCAAATGAATAGCGTTTTTATTAAGTTTTTTTCAAGTTAATTTTCCCACACAGCTGACAATTATCAAGTCTATTTTAAAACTGTAATAGGCCTGAACCTTCTGACACACTGAAGCCATTTAGTTCTATTAATTCTAGTAAGAGAGCATCTGATAACTACCATCACTGATATTCATCCTCAAACTTAACATAAGTCGTGTGAAATACATGTGCCATTTTCTCTATAAGAAGAGTACTTAGTTCTAAATTGTGGGTGCAGCCGGACCTCCGCTTAAGCAAAGAGACTCTGCCTGGTGTTTCAGCACTGTCCTTAAATTCTTTAACTAAAAATCCCTTTTCTAGAGGTGGTGATGCAATTCCCCTTTTTTTTTTTTTTTTTTTGTGGTACGTGGGCCTCTCACTGTCGTGGCCTCTCCCATTGCGGAGCACAGGCTCCGGAAACGCAGGCTCAGCGGCCATGGCTCACGGGCCCAGCCGCTCCGCGGCATGTGGGATCTTCCCGGACCGGGGCACGAACCCGTGTCCCCTGCATCAGCAGGCGGACTCTCAACCACTGTGCCACCAGGGAAGCCCGCAATTCCCTTTTTAAAAAAATTTCAAATCTGGACTACCCGTGTGAGCATAAAATTTCAATCACTTCCTTCACTCCAACCTGGATGTCACAGAAAGATAAGTAATAGGCTGAAGATGAAGCAATCATCAGATCACTTTAGATTTTATTTCAAAATTATTTTCTTAAACCAAAAACTGGGAACCACCTAAGTCATACGGTAAATGCATATAATGGAATCCTTGCAGACTTTAAAATGTTGAGAGGCACCTACACTAATGCACTGGGTAAAACTGTTGGTATGAACCCATTTGTGTAATAGTTTATCTGTGTTTCTATATACATGGAACTAAGTCCACCAAAATGTTAAAAGTAATCACTTCTGAGAAGATTTAGGGATTTTACTTTCTTCTTTGAACTTTTTTGATTGTATGAACTTTTTCTACAGTCATTTTCTCATAAGGTAAGAAGAAGATATGTACGTACTGACAACCATTTCTTACCTTCTACCAATAAAGATATGCAGAAACACTCACCATTCTGGATTTTATTGTTGCTTCTTGTACAACAGCTTTCAGTATCTACTTTTGCTGAAGACTCCTTTAAATTCTGTGACTGGCAACCTAAAGTTGAAGGTTCTACCTTTTTTTCTACACAACAATTAGGACTATTACTATTGACATCTGCTTTCTCTTCTGGCTTATTTGAAAGGACATCAGATGTGGAAGGTCCATGTTCGAGATGCTTCTGCAGTTCAGGAGTACTGGCAATTTCCAGTTCTGCCGTAGAAGAAGGCTTTGTAGGTAAGCACTCCCTAGGAAGGTCAGTCGATGATGGAGGAAAAGATTCCAAGCTGCTTTCCTGGTCAGTGTTTGTCTTCAGCTGGGTATAGCTTCCCTTTGGTTCACTCAGGGTTTTCAAGTCTCCAGTTCCAATCTGAGAGGACTTTGAAGAGAGCAACCCTACTTTGCAGACAACATCTGGTGCTCTCAGCATTTCAGGCTTCGTATTTAGACAGGAAGAAAGTTCTGGTAAAATCTGTTTATGACTTCTGAAAAAGAGTAATATGAAAACTAGCATCTAGGATCCTTTTATCTCTTCCCTACCTTCCAAAAATAATTGCTTGGTTCCCTAAAGTAACCAGTATGAAAGAGAAAAGAAAACCGCTTATATTAGAAAATTTATGATAGGTTTCTGTGGGCTGGAGTTAAAAGTAATCAGTCAATGGCTCTGCAAAAATATATTAAACACGAAGAAAAAGATAACCCTAAATCCTATTTGCATGTTCTCATAAATCCGTAACTACTTCAAGTTAGTTCTACTTCTCAAGCAAAATGAACCTTAGCTTTCCCTCAAAACAAACTGAGTATCACATGGAACCCAAATCACCAGCAGCGCAAAACCCTATCTGACTATGAACGTGTTACCAGCCTTAGCACTGACTATTTCACTCCTGTTCGGTCAGTGATCAAGACCCAAAGCAAAGAGAAGAGCCAGCTGACCGATTACGTACTTGTTCACAGAACCATCTGGTACTCCCTCCACCCCTAGTAGGGGTTATCCTTAAAGAAACTTTGTTTCTCTGAAATTCATCCTAAAGTTCTTTCCCCAGCAAGATGCAAAGTCCTTTTTTCCTGTTACACTTGTTTTCCTGCCTCTAACAAAGGATCTCATCCTGGAGAAGCTGTTCTCACTTAAGTACCCATACTAGACATCTTTGCTTGGGTACCACCGAACTTCTTACCACTCCCCCTTTCTGCTCTGAAGACCACTCCGCCCTCCCTCTGACTGCTGTGTGTCCCTCCTCCAAGCTCTCTCCCAAGCAGCCCGCTGTCCTCCCAGTGAACCAACGTGCTCACCGACCCTCCCACCTTACTGCAGTGGTCTTCCAAGCCTACCTTTCTATACCAGTCTCTGACCCCTATCTTAGGTTTTTATCCACTGCCTGCACAGGCCACCACTCCTCCTAAGACATCCTTCCCTTCAAACTCTTCTCTCCATTAACCTTGTAGCCACTTTAAATCTCTGATTAAATTTTACATTTCTTATAACTTAGAATTCTTATAACTTATAACTTACATTCACCTATAACTTAGTAACTATGCCTCATGACTTAGTATTTTCTCTACTGCCACATTTCTCACCTATACTTGAGGTCTGGGCTGATGAGAACCACTCACTGGGACCCTGTCTCCCTCTTCTCCACACTCCCACTGACCTCAGTCTTCCATATACAACCAACCTGCGCCCTTTTCCTTGAAAGTGGACATTATTCTACAGCTGCCTGTAGTATTTCAATTGACCATTCTCCCTATATCTCGTCAAGAAAGCGCCTCTTTCCTCACACCCCTTTCTTTTCTGTAACCCTTTAAATGTTGTCCTGTATGCCTACTACACTTACCACCTCTGAAGGCACCTGACCAACCTGGAAACTCTAACCTCCCTGGACAACCTGAGATACACTGAATGGCAGGTAATTACATCAAACTCTAGCTGCACTAAGAGTCTCTCTATAAACACTGAATGTAGGGTCAGTCTTGCCGCCTGAGCAATGTCAGCTCAGACAGGAAGAACCATGGCTAAAATAACCGTGCTCTGTATTATGATTAAACATTTTTCAATCATAACTACTCACCCTTGAGGAATTTTTGCTCCAAGGTTAGGTGGCGAGTTGGCAGCCTGGGGAGTATTCTGATGTCTTGGGTCCTTACTTGGCGGGGTGGCTGCAGTGCAGCCGAGCAGGATCTCCTTAAAAACTGTTGTGGGAACAGACTGTACAGGACACACACTGGGAGAGGCCTAAAAGATACCAAACCAAACAGATATTAAAAGGAAAGCCCCTAGTTGAGGCATCACGAAATGCTAGCAAGATTCAAGTTTATTCGCTCGGTTTAGTAGTAAACAAGCACACCAAAATCACCAAATAAAAAGAACAGGACGGTAGAACAAGTAATAAATCACAAATTAAGGACTTATACCTGAGAGCTATTAAATAAGTCACTCCAGCTTTTCACGAAACTTGCGTCTTCCTATAAAAGATCACAGGCTGATCTTTCAGACCTCTGAATCATTATGCCAGGAAAATGCAGCCATGTGGCAATTACTTTACTAACGCGATGCGCAGAAGTGAGCTTTTAATCAACAGTCTTCAAGTGGTGGCAGCTTCACATGCATTCAGTTCGACATTACTAAGTGCCCACCACGCACTTACTGCGTAGACTGGCAGGAGACCAGACCACATAGGACTCTTGCAGGCAGTGGTGCCTACTGGGTACCAACTTAAGCCTTTACAGTGCAATAAAGGTTGAGGACATGGTTCTTGCTGGTTTGTGGCTCATCAAGTCACAAAGGTCATCCCAAGCTGCAAAAAATATCAAGTCATGACAGGCCTGTGGGACAAAGTTAGGACACTTGTCCCCTTCCACTTTCGTGTACTTTTAACTTTACAAAAATATTAATAACGGACCAAATTCTTCCCAGTTTATACTATCCAGTTTATACTTTCCCACCATGGAAAGAGAAGGAAGAGATTAAACTCAGCTCCAGACAACTGAACAGTCTATGGCTCAACCAGGTGAAACCCACTGACCATCTTCCCCAGCCTCTTCATTATGTGCTTAGATTTAAAGTCACGTTGTCCTTTTCAATTGCGTCTCTTTCACACCACAATGACCTTTACATTCACCTTACCAAATCTAAACTTGCAAAATCTTCAAAGTTTCATCTTCTAGTAACTAACTTCTAAAATTTGATGCAGAACCTCCCTGAGTAAATTTTTAAAACCTCACAATTCTGTATACAGACTATGTAGTCTACTCATGAATCTTTTTCGCAGACATTTACTCTGACAGCCTTGAAAATACTGTCCAGTATATGCTAAATACGAATATCTGAAAAATAAGAATTTTCTTGATCACTACTACAGTTTCGGCATAGCTTCCAACTATTTCAAGGTATCAATGCTAAATCATCTGATCATATATCACACTAGGTTAGCCCAGTTTTGGTTAAATATTAGCAGCCTAGTGTTCCCCAGAAGGATTTTTTGCGGGAGGCTTTGGCTATTACAAGGACATCCTTGGGCTAGCCAACTTTACCTCTCTGGGCCTCAGCTTCCTAATCCTTAAAATGAGGAAATCAGATGTTTTTATTCATTTTATCCATTGAACTGCTCGAGCCAAAAAACCCTCCAAGTCATTTCCCATATCCGATCAATGAACCAGGAAATCTTGCCTCTATTTCCAAAATGTTTCTGGAATCTATAAATTTCTTTCCGGGCCACCATTACCACCATCTTTCCCCTAGACTACTATGTGTATACTAACCGGCCTGATTCCCTTCCATTTCTGCCTAAAACTTTTGCCTCCTATCTGAAATTTATTCTACCACAGAGCAATCTTTATAAAACATAAATCAATCAGATGATGGCACTCCACTGCCTCCAAGAATTCTACACGGTCTGGTCTCTGCCAACCCTGCCCCTCATCTCACTCCATTTGTTTACGGTGCTCCAACCATACCAGCTTCCTTTCTGGTCTTCAATGTTCTAAGCTCTTTCTTGCCTGCCCCTTTGTACTTCTATCCCCCCTGTCTGGGCAGTTTTCATGTGGTTGGCTGGTTCCATCCTTCACCCTCAAATCTGCTCAACTGTCACCTCAGTATCTCTGACCACTCTTTCCAAAGCAGTGTCCCACAAGCCACTGCCTTACGCTTTATTAGACTGCCATGTTTCTATCTTTCACTGTACTACCACACTGTGAAAATACCTTAAGTTACTTCTTTTTACTGTCAGTCTCCTCACAATGAAAAGTAAACCCCTATGGACACAGACCCTGCTCTTGTATCCACTGTTATACCTTTTAAAGCCAGGCACATAGCAGATGCTCAATAAAAAAGACTGGTGGAATGCATGAATGAATAAATGCTCTTAGCACTTAATATTTCAAAGAGCTACAACTAAGTCTTGTGAGATACCTCAAGAACCAGGCAGTAATGCTCACCAATGTCTAGCACATATTAAGTGTTCAATAAATATTTGTTGGAAAGCAGGATGGAGGAATAGAGGGAAGGGAGGAGGACTCTGCTGTTTTTACAATGGTGCCTCACCATACCGAGGAAAGGTTTTGTAGAGGAGTGGCAACGACAGCATGGTGGCTAAGAGCACTGGGTTTTGGTGTTAGACCCTGGTTGGAATCCAGTCTCTGACACTTCCTAGCACATTATTTAACCTCTCTAAGCTTCAGTTTCCTCCATCATAACGAGGAGTAATGAATGACAGTAATGAGAAAAAAGGAGAGTAATGAAGCATACCGTACAGGGCTGTGCTGTACCACAGTGCCTGGCACACAGATTAGCTGTCTCAGAGCAGAAAACTATCCTGAAAAGTTTCTCGGTGCAGTCACCATGTGTTAGAATTACCATAACCTGGATGCTTTTCCTCTAAGAAGATGAAGTATATCACTCTACAACTTTACTGAGGTTTAGCTCAACAGGGATAGGGCTCCGATTCCAAAACCCATCTCCACGTGCACACCACTGCATTGGCCTCTGACTTGACAAGGGTCAAAGTTTCTTCTTACCTGAAGAGTTTTCCCTGAAGGTCTTCTATACCAGTCATGGCAATAGTTCCTCCCTGCCAGCAGACGGAGATAATATAATTGAGCGTATAATGATATTCCAAAAAGGACACTGCTGGCTCACACTCCTTAGCAGACTCTCTCAATTAACCAGGCAACGTCCTAACTCTGAGGAATAGTCTGCTAGGCAGAGAAGACCTTCAAGGAGCCAGATGTCACTGGCAAACAGGTTTACCTTATCCAAAAGTATTCACCCCAGCAATCAAGAGTGTTCTCAACCTCAACCTCAACTCCTGTCGTCCAAAGAGCACCAAACTCTTTGCCAGTCCAACACATCTGGAAAGTGCAGACACAGTGAGACGTGCACCAAGGGTGTTACTGTACTCACCTTTCACTCACACATGTAAATGAACTCTCTTTCTTTCCCCACTTCTTCCTTTACCTCTCCATCTCCCCTGAAATCTAGGCTAGGCCAGTGTTTCCAGAAACTTGCCTGATTGCAAGGATCACCCAGGATATGGAAAAATATTCACAATATACTGTAAAGGAAGCTACACAAGAGTATGGCTTTTAGTTTACACAAAAAAAAAAAAAAAAAAAAAAAAAAGCCTCCACAAATATACAGGAAAAAGAAAAAAAACAGGAGGAAGACAGGTATTCCAAAATGTGAAGAGTGAGAGTCTCTGAAAAGTATGATTACGAGTGATGTTTCTTTTCTTTACTATGCTTTTCTGGGTTTCCTAAATATCTTTAAATGAGAATAACTTTTTTTAAAATGTAAGAATCTTTATTTTGAAAACAAGTGCAATATAAAAGGAGAATAACTTTTATAATTAAAAAAAAATAATAATTTCTAAAACGTCAATACTCAGGTAAAAATTTACCATCTCCAAATTCCTTTAGAATGTGAAGATGACTAGGATAGTTCTTAAGAGCTGAAACAGACATTTTTTTAAACATCAAATTTATTTCCACATTTTAGATGCTGAAGTTAAGGCTCAAATAGGTTGAGGAACTTATCTCCCAACCAAAGTTCAGGCTTTTTGGAAAAACAGCTTCTACTGTGTCCAGTAATCAGTAGCACACAAACCTACTGAGCTGGACAGTATGCTGACAGAGAGCAAAGACACAAGCTCCCTGCCCTTCAAGAGCGTGAGTCAGGAAGACAGGATCACTTACATACGTATATGTTACCATATTTTACAAGCACCTCCTTCAAGGTTATAAATTTACTTGCTCAATTGCCTATCACATCACGGATAAACTTGACACTTTGAAGAACTGGCACCTTCCCCAACAGGAGGTCCCCACTGACCCCAGTCCTGCTTGTACCCCAGGTTGATTTCTCCATGACCCATCAGGATGCCATTTCCTCGGGTCTGGTCCCCACCTCAACATAACATCATGTGGCTCTCCTTTTCATCTTACCGAATGTCTACAGTGATGCCTTCTCCATGGCAGGCAACATGCAATCAACTTCTCCAAACTGCCCTTTATTACCTCTACGCAAGACTGTTAACAATTTATCCAGAACAAAACCTGACAGGTTACCATTCTGCTCTGTTTCTCTTTCAGCTTCTAATACCATGGATTACTTGACAGTATCCCCTGTGAGTCTGCCTCTAAGAGGCAATAATCACTTGCCTGACATCCTCAATTTACAGTCCTTACTACATTACTTCCCCTTTATAAACTTTAAGGCAAAATGAAAAGGTAGTAATGTTAATTTCCGTAATTACCTCTTCATTCCTTCCTGAACCACCTGAGGTCAAGCCTGCACATTTGGAAGGAAGACAGAGGTATCAGACATCCTGGTTTACAAAGTTTCTCATCAAGTATCAAAGTTCCTGTGGCCTGTACACAGGCTTAAGACTCAGGAAAGCCAATCATCTTAGCCACCCAGATTCTTTAGTATTTGTGTAGCACGTGCTTGCTTTGGTTCTAGTTGATGTTGTAGTCCAGCCTGCCCTGATCCAGAGCCTTAGATGCATTCACTGACCCTGACCCATTCTCATGCCATCTCTCCTTGCCCTGCCCCCACCCAGGCTCCAAAGTTGCCTCTACAATGCTGCCAACAATCTTAACAATATCCACTTGATCAATTTTAAAATTCTAAACTCCAGGGACTTCCCTGGTGGCCCAGTGGTTAAGACTCCATGCTCCCAATGCAGGGGTCCCGGGTTTGATCCCTGGTCAGGGAACTAGATCCCGCAAGCCACAACTAAAGATCCCGCATTCTGTAACTAAGACCTAGTGCAGCCAAAGAAATAAATATTTTTAAAAATAAATAAATAAAATAAAATAAAATTCTAAACTCCAGCCTGGAGCAGAGCATCATAAAGGCGTTTTTGACAATTATAACACAGTAAACTTTCCATGTAACACAAGTGCATTTGGATACCTAAGTTGTGAGAAAAGTAATCTGTACTGTAATAGGACCTAAGGATTCAACTCAATTAAAAAAGAAAAAGCCTTAAGTTTCTTTTTTTCCCCCCAGATTTCAAAAGTTGACCCTGTCATTTATACCCTCCCTTGAGAAGTCTACCCCAGTCCCCCATCCCCTCATTAGGCTAGTCTGTAGCCTAATCTTTGGGGAATTCTGAATAAAATTGCCCCATTGTGTACACTGTGATGTCCTGAAGACATGTATCAGTAATTACAAAGCATAATAAATTAGGGAATTTGACCTAGTCTGGGATATAGGTTACAATGATTGTAGAGATGTTAGGTATGGCTTCCTGGAGGAAGCAACATCACATCAGAAAGATAAATGGAAGTTAATTAGAGTGAAGCTAGGATTAGAAGAGAAAGGAGAACAGTGAGTCCTAAGGCTGGAGAAAGCATGAGGACTTGAAGAGCTAAAGAAGGCCAGCTTCTCTACAACAGGGAGGAGAGGGAAAAGCTGAGAGCCTTAAGTTTCTTGATCCAAATCCTATTTCAGGATAGAATTAAATCCAGTACTTGAACTCAACAGTGCCATTCACAGAAGCCTGTAGTTTTCTAGGCAGAAATTAGCAATGGCAAACCAACCACTTCCTTCAAAAAGTGAGTGTGTTTGTTCACCCAATCATAAATGACCGATCAAACCTCTCAATTATTGAGGTGGGAGTCCTATTTCAACACCAAATCTACTCAGAATTCTAAGCTTCCTCCCCTCCTCTCATGCAAGGCATTCTTCTGATTTGACACACACAACTCAATTGATCTTCAAAAATACCTCCATATGGTGAAACTGTCAAATCTATTGACAATTTTCAGGAAACATCAAAACTAAAAACTTTTTCTTGACAAAAATAGTGAACCAGAAACTTATATTATCTCCATCTGCTTGAGTATAGAAATTACGGCCAAGATCTGGGACTAGCAAAGAGCAGACACAACAGCACAGAAGAGCAGAGCAGACAGCTTTATTACCACTAGACAAACTGGCCATGCACTGTGAGAATTAGAGAAAGGTTTACGCAAGTGACAAAAATAAATCAAGTTACCTCAGAGCAAGATTTTGCTTGTTTGGAAACCAGGCTTCCATTATTCTCAGAAGATTTGCGTTTTATAGCCCCAATTCTTGTAGAATTACCTAAAATATTTAAAAACAGGTAAGTTGGCGTCCCTGTCTCTCTTACTGTGAGAAGGATAAAGGGGAAAGGAGAACAAAGATTTTAATCAAACAGTGTGTCTTACCACATGTCACAAAGTTATCATGTACAACTTCAACATGAATCAGTGATGGATCGACAATTTTCAGTGCTGGAATCTTAAAAACAAATAAATAAAACAAAGATACTAGGAAATTTTAAAATGCTCAGGAACACACCAGAAATTAGCTCTATCAACCTAACAGTAGGGGCTTCTGGGACTTCCCTGGTGGCGCAGTGGTTAAGAATCCGCCTGCCAATGCAGGGGACATGGGTTCGAGCCCTGGTCCGGGAAGGTCCCACATGACACGGAGCAACTAAGCCCGTGCGCCACAACTACTGAGCCTGCGCTCTAGAGCCCACGAGCCACAACTACTGAGCCCGCATGCCACAGCTACTGAAGCCCACACGCCTAGAGCCCATGCTCCGCAACAAGAGAAGCCACCGCAGTGAGAAGCCCACGCACCACAACGAAGAGTAGACCCTGCTGGCCACAACTAGAGAAAGCCCGTGCGCAGCAGTGAAGACCCAATGCAGCCATAAATTAATTAATTAATTAAAATTTATTTAAAAAAACAAATAATAGGGGCTTCTTACATATAACTGCTTTTTAAAATAATTGTTTTTTTCTACTCTGATATTTTAATATAAAATAATAAAGGTGTTTAGCTCCTATAAGATACTATAATTCCTTTGTGTAATTATCTTTCCCTGTCAAGTTATCTTACACACAATTATCATCATCCTTACCTCCTCACAGTTGACTTGAAGAGTTTTTGATGTTGGGTTTCCATTTACAATGGTTGCAGAAAACCACTGAGTAGATGGGTCCAAGCTATAAATTTTTACTTCTGAACCAACTAAGTTTTTGTCACCTTAAAAAATAAAAAGTAAAAAAAGTCCTTAGAGCAATATGCATTATCTCCCAACAGCACCATTATCCAGGATAATCTTTTCCCAAGTCTTTAAAAATGCAGTAGACAAAAAGTAAACATTAAAAGGTACTGCTATAAGTGCAAGACGACAGACATTTCAGCAAAGCTAGGAGAAAATTTAAACTGTATTTTTAAGCTTCACTTTTCTACTGATTTATCTCAGACTTGCAATATATTTCTTCTAGTATTTGTATGAGACCATGTAGTATCAGATAACACATTGAGACGTAACTCATTCTCCTCTGCAGTTTTAGAGGATCCAAATTCAGGAACCTCAGCAAAACTGCTAAGTCTGATAAAATACTTACAATTGTGAAATTGACCAAGAAAATCAATAACAGTAAATGGCAAGATCAAGCTTACCAAATTAATGCTTTATTAATTTTATAAGACTGAAATTCCAAACATATCAAATTCCATGTCAAAATATAGCTGAGCTTGTTTAATACCTACTTCACTTTTATAGTCTTCACATGATCCCTGAGCTCTCCAAATTTCAGAGGCTTTAGAATACATTGCAGAATAAAGTCCTCCACTCACCTAGTTGCATGGGAAAAGCAGCAAAAGAATTTCTAACACATTAGAATTTTTAATGAGCAAATGAGTGAGAAGGGCTAAAACATAGCTTCTTACCTTGTAAAAGATGGCTTTCATCCAAATGTTTCACAATCAAAGCTTGAAATTCTTTACTGACATTCTGATTATCGATAAGCGAAAGTCGAAGATTGTTTACATCCTGAAAAATGGAAAATCATTACATTTTAAGGTAACAAGAAGAGTTGTTTAAATTCCAGTGGATATTTCAATCAGTTTAATCACAGGGATTAAAGTAGTGTCAATTAGCCATTTGATGGCAGCAAACCATTGCAACTCCAATGAATTAGACTGGTCAAGTAGTAGGAAACCATCAAACCATCACAAATATAAGGCAGACAGAAGTGAAGTCACCCCAAGCTAAGAGCAAGACAATACTAAGAGTGGCTCAAATTTTAACTATAATAAGCAAACAAACTAGCTAGTCAGTTCATGTCAAAAATACTCTGTATCCCAAACTCTAGGGAAATTAGGGAAATCACAGCTCCAAATGCAAGGGGCAAAAGACACATACACAGAAATCACTTAGATCCATAGTGTCAGTTCATTGAAATTGCTGTTTTTAACAAACATCATTTCACACAGATTCACTTCCCCTAACTAGAATTCCAAATGCATTCTTGTTTACGAAGAGGGGCGTGGGGGGGGAGGAAGGACAAAATCTGAATGAATAGCGTTAAGCCTTCAGCTAGCCAGCTTTGAAACATTCAATTCTTGGCAGCTCTAGTTTTGGCACTATTCCACAGTGCTCTCGCTTTGTGTGTACACTCAGTTATGATAAATGTATACAGACTGTCAATAGGAGGAACCTGCCAAACCCAAACTGCATAGCACAGAAGCCCTTCCAATATCAGGCCTTCATGCTTTTCTGCATGTGAAATGGGTACACAGTGGGCAAAAACAGTTCATCCATTTCTCCCATTGGAAAGAACAGTCTTTTAGAGAGGCCATGCTGGAAAAATTTCTTAAGCCAAATAACATTAGACTTGAACTAGGGGTTTCATAAGAGCTCAACATTAATAACCAGAACGGGCCATGTGTTTTGTTTTGTTTTTTTTCATGCTACTGCAATTTCAAAAAATTTAAATGTGTTCTCCAATTCCTACTACAAGGTAAAATATCACGTCAGTGGGACGGGCCACAAAGGGCTCTTAAATAAATAAAACTTACTGACCTTTTTCAACCTCAAGAAACAAAACTGAAAAGGTTAAACACATGAAAGATATAAAACAGAACTGTCCTGAAAACAATGCTAAGAAGTAAATACTGCTCAGTGAAGCAGACATCCACAGCCCCTGCTGTATGTTCCTTGGTCCTTAAGAGCAGTCATTCTGCCTTTTAATGTAGGAAAAATATCAAGATGCCTATTTGACATATGAAGATAACTTGTGTCTGCAATTAAGTAAAAGCATCTTCCTCTGTTCCATTTACTAAACATTATAGAATAGGGTTCAGAGTGTGAATCTTGTTTTCACTCACTTCGAGGACATGGAAGTAAAAGTAAGACTTGCGCAGAGAAAAGTCAATGCCAAGTCAATGACCCTTGGTCCTAAACTGTCTTTCAGCAAATAAACTGGTTTAATTGTCCTACAGGCCATAGAAACAAGTCAGGTCACAAAACAGAAGTGGTTAAAGGGGATGACTAAGTTTCACAAATGACATATAAAAAAACCAGTGTTAGGGCTTCCCTGGTGGCGCGGTCGTTGGGAGTCCGCCTGCCGATGCAGGGGACACGGGTTCGTGCCCCGGTCCAGAAAGATCCCACATGCTGTGGAGCGGCTGGGCCCGTGAGCCATGGCCTCTGAGCCTGCGCGTCCGGAGCTTGTGCTCCGCAGCGGGAGAGGCCACAACAGTGAGAGGCCCGCGTACCGCAAAAAACAAAAAACATAAAAAGACCAATGTTATCATAAGACCAACATTATTCCCAAGGTAGTGATCTGTGGCAGTAATCTGTGTGTTCTTCCCCTCCCTCCCAACATTTTTACAATAAAGGAAAAAATCACACACGAGCAAGAACCAAGAGCCTAAATGTTGTGAAGAAAAAGGAGGGAGTTCTGCAAGCTAATTGGAAAGAATATGAATGAACACACACACACACACACACACACACACACACACACACACACGATTTACACTGTTTGTGGTAGTTATGTTAAGTCACCACAAACACTGAATTAGTGAATACTGAACCATTCCTAGGGGAAAGATGGGGTTAGGTTCCTTCAAGCCTCTGGTCACAATACTGTCGTCAACCAATCAATACATAACCTTGTTTTATGTGTTTCTGTTGAAAAACACATTATTTAGTATATATTGCTGCAATGCTAACCTCGAACCCATGGCCACTATACCTCACGGCTGAATGAAGCTTATCTAACACATGTATTTTCTCCCTAAGACACATCACAGCCTCGTTGCACTTAGAACACTAGAGAGCACTTCAGCACTACCCTTGGGGCCATTTTAAAGAGTGAAATCACCAACGAAAAAGCACAAAAATGCAGTACTAAATAGACCTTGAAAAGGACACTTGTTTACAGTAGAAGAGAGGAAGTAAGAAGGCAGAATGTCACCTTATTCAAGCTCAGCTGGGAACATGTGTCAGACAACTGAAAATCTTCACCACTGTGCACATGTCTGTGAATGACCATGAAAGCACCAAAGTACTGACTGGGGGGTTACAAATATATTTTAGCAAGTAAGCAAGTTCCCAAATACAGAATCCTTAAATAATCAGGACTGACATATATATATACATACACAGATATATGTATATATATGAATGATAGTCTTAGAAATAAGCTTCATATCACCTAGGTGTTTCTATACACACACATCATCAACTGTAGTACGTTTGTCCTTCCAACCCCAAATAAACAGTACCAACCCAACGGCTAACACTAAGCAATAATGTCTGACAACTTAACTGCTCATAAGATGGGTCCTTTTCTCTGTTAGATATCTGAATGAGAGCAATCAACATCAATATGTTAGTTCTCATATTCAAGGAGTCTGTCTTTCTATTTTTAGGGTTTAATATCGTTTCCGTGTTTTACCTGTATAGGCTTTAAAAGGTCTTTAGAAAGAAATACTCTTTGTTGATCTCCTAAAAAGCGAATAGACGTTATGGATCCCAAACCAGCTTTGTCCAGCAGAGGTCTGTACATCTGAAACAGAAGAAAATGCTTTGGCATCATAACTGCTGCTGGCGTAATTCTGAAAACGGGGACTGGCAATATTCCATACACGTGGAGAGAGATAAAGCCATTCAGTCGTTTATTTACTATCAGTATCTCAATAATAACTATTCATGCAACCACAACAGGAGCACGTAATTTCTACCAGAATCAATAACTTAAAATGCGATACACATTTGAGAGTCATTAACATATAGGTCTGGGGCCACAGATGTATGGCTTCCCCCAAATTTATGCAAAATATTGCTTTATGTACATTTTTGTGGGGAGACAGGGCCATGTTTTTAGCAAATTCTTAATAGATGGGGGAAAAAATACAAAGAGCAAAATACAACTTTAAACAAAACCCAACACCACTCAAAAACCTCCAGCAGCTCTTCTCACCCATGGGCAAAATCTTAACTTTGCTCATACGGGCATGCAGGCCCTTCACAAGCTGGTCAGCCTTTCAATCATCCTGTTAGCCTTTCAACTATCCAATCTTCCCCTTCCTCCTTCAAGCCCCAGCTCATGTCTCAAATAGCCTGAACTGTCCTCTCCTGATCACTATTTTCCTTTAACTGCACCAGACTTATGGTGTGGAAATGGCAGAGTCATATACTGACTGCTAGCATCTTTAAAGCCAAAGAAATATGAGCCAGGGGGAACCTTAAAGATCATGAGACCCCAAGTGGAAACCCTCACAGGGGCCAGGCAACAGCTACTTTTTAGCTTCAGCCCACTGTTGCGACAAGGAACTGCTATGAGGCTCCAGTGTTGCCATATCTTGCCATTTCTCCAAGAAAAACTGGAACTCTAGATTTTTAAGGACATTCTCTACATTTTTTAAATGTAGACAACTAATTTAGATTTTCTTAAAACACTGTGAGGGTCAAACCAAAAAGATCTGTATGTCTGTATATATCTGCTGGTTTCTAACCACTGACCTAGACTAGACGTTCCCCACATGACCTCCACCCCCGACTTTTCAAGTGAAGAAACTGAGGCCCAAGAAAAGTCAAGGGTCAGAGTTGCAGGGCTCCTAGCAGGGCTGACAGGAGGTTCTGGGGGTTCTTCTGAATCTTCTACACTGTCATATCTCTGTACTATTATTTTCCAGAGGACCAAATATAGGCATTACGTATAGATTTTCCCTGTTTCATTCATAATGGGTGAAATACCCTCTTCTCAGGAGTTCAAATAAGCCCGAGTTTTACTCACTATCGCAGGCCACTGAACAATTCGCTCAGAAACTTCAGGAGACTTTCGTTCAGCCAAAACCAAGTTATGTTCCACTAAAAAGGCTCTCCTTAGAAGGCTGTAGACGTCTATCCATCTTCTCTTCCTCCAAGATTCCCCATCAAACTCCACACACACCTAAGACAAACAAAATTGAAGGAAAGCAGACTTGATTAACAAAAATAAACATGAAAAATGCCTAAGTTGAATTATACCCTCACCATTCTACTCGAGTCTTGTATCTGAATACGCTGCCCCAACTCCTGCTCTCTTACTTCCCTTCTAAACCCACAATAAACTAACCAGATCTGTTAGAACCAATGAGCTTTGGCTCCCAAACCACTCTGGGAAGCAGAGTCAAGGGATGTGGAGACCAGTCTCTGCCCTCAAAGTAACCTCTGGGAAGCCTTCACAAAAAAGAACCCCCGTGTAGAAGGTTTTTACATATGTTAATTAGACATCAGAGCTTTGAGAATTCAAAGACAGAAATCTGAAACCCAAAGTACTTCTCGCAGGGCATTGTAATTCTATGTTGACACTGTCAGTGAGTTTAAGATGACCGCCCATCACACAATCCACCACTGGCTTCTGAAGCCCTCTGGTAGCAGTAGGACTCGGCACCAGGCGCTTTCAACACCTTGAGTTGAATAAACTGGGAAATTACCTCAGAGTTTGAAATCCGAGACAACTTTGCTACATATAGAAACGAGTAATTGATAAAGGACCCCAGAATTTTCCAAAACTACCTCTAACTTCTTACATGAAAATTAAACTACCTTTGAAATACTATTTTCCAAGTAACTATGAAGTTTTCTGCTTCTGATCTGCAAAATACCTTTTAGCCCTAAAGTTAAAACCCTTATAATCTGTAGATATTTTAAAACATAAAAAAAGAATTCAGTCCAAAAGTGGGTCTCTGACAGTAACCCATAAGTAGGAATCAGTCACAAAACCTTAAAAGTCATATAAACGTACCAAACACCTTAGCTTCCTTAACCCATTATGAATACGCTACCGTTTCATTTACTCTAAGTCTTTTAAAATGTTTCTTATGTTTTAACTGAGATACAATAAACTCCCTCAATATTCAGTGTAAAAATCACTATTTTGGGCTTCCCCGGTGGCGCAGTGGTTGAGAGTCCGCCTGCTGATGTAGGGGACATGGGTTCGTGCCCCGGTCCGGGAAGATCCCACATGCCGCGGAGCAGCTAGGCCCGTGAGCCATGGCCACTGAGTCTGCGCGTCCGGAGCCTGTGCTCCGCAACCGGAGAGGCCACAGCAGTGAGAGGCCCGCGTACCGCAAAAAAAAAAAAAAATCACTATTTTAATTTGATTTAAAAGCTCTCCTCTTAATAGAGTGATGTCTCATTTTTGGTTTCAAAGAATTAGTTAATAAATCTATCAACACTTCATAATTTCATAGGCAATCATATCTCCCTTTTCAACCTTTAACTTAAAAAAGTTTATTTAATTTCCATTTATTCATCAGAACCCAATTCAAAAATCCTTTCCTCAAGCCTTCCCTTACCAAAGAGCCCCTCTCTCTCCCAAGAGAAGTCCCTTGTTAATTGTACTCAAAACTCTGTACTCTTCTTTTGTAGCACTATTCCACATTTTGAATTATTTATTTGTGGTCAACTGATTGACATATTAAAAACTCTAATCGGTCAAAGTCTGTCTTCTTTAACTTACCATGTATTTCATCAGTCAGTACTCGAATACTTGTTGAATGAATAAATTTCTCTCTGAATTGGGCTCTTACCTTGTTTCTCTCATCCATTTGGAAGGCAGGAAGTTCCCAACTGATATACCACTAGCCTCAATCCCAAACTTTTCCAGTTTTATGGCTATAGACTAACAATCTTTAAAATCAATGAAATTTGAGACCCATCCTATCCTTCTCCCCCAACCACAAAATATGCACCCCTAATTTCCCAGGCAACTTCCCCTGAGAAGCTGCATATCTTCTTGGTATGGCAGGCTTTTAACCTTGCAGTTATTACAGAATAAGTGTAAATGTGTTAAGCACCTACTATGTGACAAGGCCCTGCGTACTCCACCTTGGTTCTATGTATTCCATCACCATAACCAACCAGTGGTCCTTCACATCGGGCTTCAGAGACTGCCCATCTTCCTTTCTGTTTGCCTAGTCACAGAATCCAGGTCCTCTGACATCTCCCCTAGTCTTTTTGCCCCACAGCACATCAACCTCAAACCCAACTTAGCTTTGGATGACAGTTTTCCCATCAACATAGTGTAAGAGGAATGCACATCTACACACATCAGAATCAGAGAGATCTGGGTTTGAATACCAGCTATGTTGAAGCTTTCTTAGAATGATTTTACATGCATAAAATAAAATATGTAGAATTACAAAGGAAACCAATTAACTGTACCCAGGTCAAAAAGCTAAGCTCTCTGAATCTTGTGTTCTGGTAGCTTCAAAATGAAAGTACTAAGACCCACCCTTCACTGAATTGTTAGGTAGATTTTAAAGGCAATTTATGTTAAGTATCTGGCAAGGAGACTAGGTAGGTTTTTTTTTTGCGGTACGCAGGCCTCTCACTGTTGTGGCCTCTCCCATTGTGGAGCACAGGCTCTGGACGGGCAGGCTTCAGCGGCCATGGCTCACGGGCCCAGCTGCTCCGCGGCATGTGGGATCTTCCCGGACCGGGGCACGAACCCGTGTCCCCTGCATCGGCAGGCGGACTCTCAACCACTGCGCCACCAGGGAAGCCCAAGACTAGGTAGTTTTAAGACCTCCGTGGTAATTCAAATCTTAATTTATCAGAGTATCATTTCTTCAGTTAGGAATGGGAGGAGGAAGACTTCAATATGATTATCTAACATCTACTCAGAAAAAAAGTAATCTAAGATCTTAAGTGGCTTCCCAAAACGTATGCAATATCACAGTTCTTATCATATCTATAAGCTATCTATAAAGCTTATGATCAACCCTAAACCAAATTTTAGACAAGCTGCCTCTTTATATCTCAATTATTTTAACATAAATTTATTTATTTATTAATTATTTATTTTTGGCTGCATTGGGTCTTCATTGCTGCACATAGGCTTTCTCTAGTTGCAGCGAGCAGGTGCTACTCTTTGTCGCGGTGCATGGTCTTCTCACTGTGGTGGCTTCTCTTGTTGCGGAGCACGGGCTCTAGGCATGCGGGCTTCAGGAGTTGTGGCACACGGGCTCAGTACTTGTGGCTCACAGGCTCTAGAGTGCAGGCTCAGTAGTTGTGGCGCACAGGCTACGTTGCTCTGCGGCATGTGGGATCTTCCCGGACCAGGGCTCGAACCCGTGTCCCCTGCATTGGTAGGCGGATTCTTAACTGCGCCACCAGGGAAGTCCCTATGTCTCAATTTTTGAGTAATCTGAAAATTAAGTTTAGTTCTTTAAAAATAAATAAATTTAGTTTTTTAAAAATAAATAATACTTTGAAGTATTAGGCTGTGTTGGTCAAAACTTCATATTTAAAAAGATGACTTTTAAGGGGCTTCCCTGGTGGCGCAGTGGTTGAGAGTCCGCCTGCCGATGCAGGGGACACGGGTTCGTGCCCCGGTCCAGGAGGATCCCACATGCCGCGGAGCGGCTGGGCCCGTGAGCCATGGCCGCTGAGCCTGCGCGTCCGGAGCCTGTGCTCCGCAGCGGGAGAGGCTGCAGCTGTGGGAGGCCCGCGTACCGCAAAAAAAAAAAAAAAAGATGACTTTTGAAAAAATATAATAAAACCAACAAGTTGTGAGCTTTCTTCAACGTTCTTTAAAAAGTTTCCTGTTTATCATAACTACATATCTTTCATTTGTGCCTTGAGGTCTGAAGTTCTATATATAAGGACACACACCCCCCGCACCAAAAGCCTCTTTTACAGAAATTTCTATTTAAGAAAAACAACGGTAAGAATTCAAATTCAGGGGGAACTAATGTGATTTGACCAAGCTCCTGCAAAGTGACAGATACGACTAGTTCTCATTCTAAATGGTGTTCTTTCCTCCACAATCCCTTGGTCCACAAAGGAGATGTTATCTGTGCTGTCTGACTCCAAAGGCCAGAAAAAGGCCTATTAATTACAACTTACTACCTATAATTCCCAAATTTCCTATTTAAAAAATAGGGCATTTTGTAAATACGTGCCTATTAGCTTATAAAATTTCTTGACCAGATGTTGGATATTTCAAGTTAATTATTTCAAGCTGTTCTTCCCAGAAAGATAAATCTCTTTCCTTTAAGATATATGAATTAATATTATCTAATCAAGCTAATCTCAAAACCTCCACTTTTAGTATACACTAATCTTACCTAAGTATATGATTTTGAAAACTATCAGAATAGCCAAGTAAAATGTTTCCAAGTTTAAAAGTAGGCACTTACACAATGGCATGGTTTTTAATCACGAAGTTTTTAATGACATTCTACTCTATGCCCAGTACTACGGTACAGAATATCACTTATTTCACTGCTTCACAAATTAGGAATTAATTCATTATGCTTCTATTTATGTCTTCTTACACCTAGACTCTTATCTAAAATCCCAGAGTCTAGCATTCAATTATAGGGGTAAACACTTTTTATTATTACACTGTGCTAAGTTTCTCATTTTACATGGGTTGACTGTCAACAGAATCCACCAACATTCAAGTTTCAACTGTATGCAAGGATGAAAAAACTAGGCATTGATTGGTCAAGGTATCCAACTGCCAAAAAGGGCTTTAACAGCAGCAAATGGTACATATAGTTGGCAAGTACTACTCATCTGCTAAGGACATCCCAAAGAACTAAGAAGGGGCAGAAGACTCAAGGAAAAAGTAGGTTCAAAGCAAGGAAAAGACTTAGACAAACAAGTTGGGGAAGGAGGGCATTCCCAGCATGCGTAGAACAAAGTCAGTTAAGAAGCAGTCTGCCTCACACTCAAGTAGACAGAGTAGCACAAAAATAAGGTTGAAGAAGTCCTTATAATCACACCTAATTAAGATCTGTTGTTATCCAAGTTAAAGAGAATGCCAATCCTCCATTGGAAGATAATTTCTGAACTGCTTTTCTATATACGAGTAATAATTTTATGATTCCTTCATCTGTTCAAATATTTTAGCAAAAACTACATGCCAAGCAATGTTCTCAGTGCTGGGGATACTGAACCCAGCAAAACAGAGTTGCTCTAACCTCACTCTATCTGAATATTAAAGCCTAGTGTTTAAGGTCTGGGGACAAACTTCGGCAAGTTATTTAACTTGTTTAAGCCTCAATTTCTAACACTAAAAAATGTGGTTTACTATCTAGGATTTTTGTGAGGATTAAATCAAAGTATTTACTGCATGATAAGTATCTATTATGTCTTCACCTAACTTCTTTGTAATCAACTACTAAACATTGTATCTGAATAAGTGACTTTGTTACAAAGTCTTTCTCTAGATGAAACAAATCTATTATGTCTTCACCTAACTTCTCTGTAATCAACTACTAAACATTGTATCTGAGTAAGTGACTTTGTTACAAAGTCTTTCTCTAGATGAAACAAAGTTAACAAGCCTTGGTCGCATTCATTTCAACCTCAACTAAGGAAGCAAGTCAGTCTAGACAGACTTGTACTTCTATTAGTACTAAAACAGTTGCACACTACTTGAATTTCATTCATTCATATTCATTGCAGCCCCCCCAACCCACTCCCAAAAACTCAATATCCCTAAGCCCAGGTCTTAGGCATTGTCTTAGTTACTCAGTTCCTGCCTGCATCTGGCCAAACACAATAGGTTTCAATGTTTCAAAAACTGTGTTTTTGCTAACACAACATATCCTTAAACTTACACCAATTACTTTATCTGCTACTCAATTAAGGAATGCAGCAATAAATCATGATTCAAAAAGAGAAACTGAGTAGATTTCTTACATGAGGGCTGAGTTGTGAAGTCTGTAGGTAAAGCAAAAAATCCACTATAGTCAAAATTGCTTTTGAATTAAAATCCCTGTCGTCTCCAGGTTAGGCACCTTAGTGCAGTGAAGACACACATAGCCAAACGTGGATTCCAATGCTCCCTCTGTCACTTAGTAGCTAACTATGCAAGTCTGGACAAGATTTCCTTTCCTAAATCTATTTCTTTATTCTGAAAATGAAGATACCACCACCACTTCAAAGGCTGGGGGTGGGGGAGATGTGGAGATTTAAAAGAACACACATAAAGGACCTCCTAGGTTCCCTTCCTAACCCAACGGGTCTGCAATCACTGCTGAGTAAGGAAACACCTAGTCTCTCATCATCTGCCAAAGAACTAAAGACTGTAAGGATTAATCTTGTTTCCACTCAAATCGGGTAAAAACAAATGCACTACAGAAAATTTTACTTGGCAGGTGAAATGAACCGCCGCAACTATGACTGAAATCTACTACACAAAGCCCATTTTATTGAGAAAGATGATTAGCCTAAGCAAATAGGCTGTACCACATTACCTTCTTTCTGTAAACATCAAAACGCACCTTGCTAGGAGTGAAACCAAATTTCACAGTGTACGACAGGAGTCCTCTGGTGGCAGAGCCTTTGATCAGGGAGCACGATGATTAAGAAGGTGGGCTCAAGGGTCAAAACTTTCTGGGTCAGAACACAGGTTATGCCAATTCCTTGAACAGTGTTTCAGCAATCAACACATATTCAACTGCCAATGCGAAAACTTGCTTCCCTTATTTGAGCAGTTTTCAAGAAAAAGCAAAGATAATGACCAAGTGAAGATACTAAAACATATCCGCTACCCAGGATGGAAAGCTCTTCTGTTCTGACAAGCTTCCTTCAAGTTATCACCCCTTCGGAGTCTTTGTTGGGGACCTTTTTTCAGTTATTTTTGCACAAAGGAGTCTTTGTTGGTACAATGGCTTCCTCACTGGTAGTTTCCACACAATCCTTTCACACCAATACTTCTATTAGGGAGTACGATCAGAATTCATCTCTTTTTGAAAAGATCTAACTGAAAAAGGTTCTGCGTGCCATTCTGATTAAAAATCACTGGCCGCACTCGTTCCCATTTCTCTCCCTTCCCTCAAACACCCAAATGGAATATTTCAAAGCCATCCCTCCAACACACCATATAAGGGGCAGCTCCACCCCAGCCCTCCATATATGGTCATATCCCACACCCACTCACAGACTCATCAGAGACAACCAGGAACCCACTCCTGCCCTGACCCACCATATACGGACAAATACCCACCTTAATATACTGAAGAGAATTAAGCTCCTTCCTCTATACTCACACTTCTAAGTCTGAAAGTTTAAGAAGTTGGGTGAAGAAATTAGAAGGAACAAACAAAAAACCCGACTGAAAGCACTTCTAAGCACTAGTGCTCAATTCTCAATGATTCCTAACGTCACCCACTTGCCCAACTTAATATTAACAACACTCCCCCTTCGGAGAAATCATCGTACAGCCCTGATAAGGCACAGCGCGTGCAATAACTAATCATGTCTGAGCAACCCTAAGCCCATTATTAAACACGGGCAACTCTAAGCCAAACACACCTCGCTCTACACACCATTTCAAAGACTTTCAAGGTCTACTTTTCTGCACCTTCAGATCAGATGCCAACTTTCTGGTCGCCTTTTCAGAAAAAGGGAGGGAGGGTTGCTGGCTGTCTCGTTACCAAGGTAACTAGGAAACGTCCGACTGCCGAGGCCCGGGAGCCGGTTTACCTTCAGATCCTTCTTAGTAACGTCGGTGTGGGAGACGGCTCGAATGGTCCCGGAGAGCCAGGGCCACTCGGCGACGCGCTCCAAGTCCCAGCTGTCGTGGCCGCCGTCGCTGCCGTCGGCTGCGGACAGACTGAGGAATCGCTTCCCTACCAATACTGGCCAACTTTCTCCGAGCGTGAGCACCATGGTTCCAACGCTGCAGGAAGGGCTCCTCCCTGCAAAAACACAAAAACAAAATGCAACGGGGGCGGCCGGCGGGAGGGGGCCGGGAAGAGAGGTCGGTGGGGGAGGCCAGGGCGGAGGAAAGGGTCCTAATTCCGATCGGAGGAGGGGACCCCAGGCGGCGGCGGGTGAGACGGAGGACCCGCACCCGATCTCTCCACCCGCGCCCTTCCCGCCCCCCGATCCCTCCCCCACCGCAAACACTGGCCCAAGCGTCGCGTGACCCTGGCTCTCCCAAGTTTCGCTTTTCCAAAACCTGAAACCTAAATGCAGACAGAGTGAGGGGAGAATTATTTGTGGCTTAAGTGGATTTGAAAGTGTTCGCCCCTCACCCCGGAAAAGAAAAGGCCCCGAAGCAGAGGCCCCGTCCCAGGCGGCCGGGTCCCCGCCCCGGGCAGCCCCGCGGAAGGGGCGAGCCCGCCGTTCCGCACTTGCCCCGCCGCCCCGCCCCGACACCCTTCTACTCGGCCGCAGACCCCCAGCCTGCGCCGCGGCGCGGGGGCGGCGGGGCCGCGGGCTTGGCGCCTTCACCTTTCTTCCTCCGATCCCTTCAGCCGAGGCCGTGGCGCTCTTACCCCGCCTCCCGCCTCCCGCCTCCCGCCTCCCTGAGTCACCGGCGGCGGCCACCGCTTCCAGCCGCCCAGCCGACTCTAGCTCTCTGACTTGGTTCAAGAGCTCTCACAAGACACGCACAGCCTCCCGGGCCCGCCCCCTCGGAGCCGCTTCCATCGCTCATTGGCTGGGTCCAAGGAGCTGGGCGAGACTCGTGGGGAAGGAGCCCATCGCCATTGGCCGCCCCGGCGAGGGCGGGGCGAGAGAAAAAAACAATTCCTCGGCTGCCTCCTCCCTTTCCCCTCCCCCTTCCGACTCTCGGACGACCCCCATTAGGTTAAAGTACACCGAGCGTAAGCGAGGGATCCCTCCGCCACAGCCATTCTTTCCATTTGTTGCCTCACGGGATGCAAAAAAGTCCAGAGAAATCGGTCATCAACTTTAGGACCCAGAGGAAAATTGCAGTGGTGCACAGATAAGACTGAATGGCGAACCCCAGGGCTGTAAGTGCTTATTGGATTGCTTTTCAAGTGCGTAGGCTGTCGACCGAAGATAGGCTTTTCACTTGGCGGAAGAATCTCACAGGAAAGGGGTGAGGGCGGTGCAGAGTCAGCGGGGGAGGGAAGGGACATGAACGTGCGGTTTGAAGCGTACTCAGTTAGAGGGAGGAGCGACGGTGCTCTAGAGACTCGTGCGCAGGCGCTTCGCGGAGGAGAGGCTGGAGCTTGGGCTGCTGGGCGAAATGGCCGCGGGAGGCGCAGGCGCACGTGGTGCTGATCATGGAAGTCTAAAGTCCGCCATTTTGAAGGAAAAATGAAGAAAGGCATGGAGTCCCTGGGAAATGACATTAATTAAATCCAAAGCAAAAGATGCAGTTCAGTACAATGCAGAATGCGTATTTTTCTTTTTGTTTTTCAATGTAAAGGGAGGATGAAAAGATATTCTGAGTCTTACAATGAAATGGAAAGACTAGATCAAGGTCATAATGATGTAAGAGATATGAAGAGGAGGTGACTTTGAAGGACAAAGGAGTTGAGGGGTGATTGTGTCTTTTGGACCTGAAGTTTTTTGGTTGAATGAAGAAAAAACGGAATGAAGTAATTGAAGATCTCTTATTTTATAAAGGCTGGTGCTTGACCTGGCATCACATTTAATCTTTAAATGAAGATTAAGTGAAGAACTCAAGCTCCCAATTTTACAAGTGTGAAAACCGAGAATCCTAAAAAGTTCAGAAATGTATTCAAGGAATTATAGATAGAAGTTAAATCCAGGTGTTGATTTTCAACATATATGTTCTGAATACATGACATTAAATAAAAATTTTAATTAAGAATAAACACTGAAGGATTAATTTGATTTGTAATTTACAGACCATTGAAAAGGGGGAAAATGGAACAGAGAAAACTTGTCCAGTACAACATAAGTCAGAATGGGAAGAAGGGAGGAATAAAAAAAGAAAAAAAAAAAAAAAACCTAAGCAGAAATACGGTAAATACAAAAATAAAATAAAATAAAATTAGAGGAGTAAGTCTAAATATCAGTATTTACAATAAGTATAAGTGGGTTAATTTACTCAGACCTTAAAAAGACACACTGGATTAAAAATAAAATCCATCTATAAACTGACCACCAGCAAACTCCAACAACAACACAGAAAGCTTGAAAATAGTGGGTTAAAAGAGTTTGTAATCTAATGGTAATTGAAGGAAAGCGATATAGCAATGTTAATATAATTGAAAGCAAAGGCATCAAAGAGAAAAGGATTTTATACTAATAAAGGATAAAGTCCACAAAGGTAACACACACCCTTGAACTATTGTGACTCTGGGAACATATTCTAGCCTATGCTAAGACTAAACTTATGAGAAATTTTTGACAATTTGTAATAAGAGTACAGTGAAGATATTTATAAATACATCTACCCCAGAAATAGGCATCTCAGATTTTTAAAATAAGTGAGGGTATGGAGGATCTAGATTACATAATTAAATATTAATGTGAAAAACAATAGCTGGGAACAAGTTCTATCAAACTTCAAATAACATATAATTCCTAGGTTACATTCATGGTTCCAGAACTTAAGAAAGATGGAAAGGTATCCAATGCATCTTATAAAACTTGCAAACCCCTATTATCCAATCTGAACCAGTAGAGTACAAGAAAGGAAAACGATAGTTCAATCACACTTATGAACAGAGATAGAAAATTCTTACATAAAACATCAGCAAGTTAAACCCAGCAACATATTTTTAAAATAATCACTGTGATTAATTAGATTATATGAATATGAGGATATTTCAAGATTAGAAAATTACTATAACTCACCACAACAGGTTAAAAGAGAAAAATTGTGTTCCTTTTAATAGAGGCTGAAAAGAACACACACTCACAATGAACACTGAACTACCAAGAAAACTAGGAATATTAAGAGCACACACATATTTAATGCTTATTCATGATTAAAAAATAATTTTAAACTTCCTACAAACCTAGGAATATAAGACACCCACCTTAGAAAAACACCTTCAAATATGAACTAGGAGACATCGACAAGGTTGTTCATTTCAGCATTGTCTGTGGCTGTGAAAAATTAGAAATAATCGAAATGTGCTTCAATTAAATAAATAAATGAAATGTGATACATATAGTGAAAAGCTGTAGAGCATTTGAAAGGGAATGAAATATATTTAGATGTACAAATAACGATAGATTAGCAAAACACATTTTGAATGAAAAAGAAAGTTGCATTTGGCAATATTTGAAAATACACACACACAAATTACACTATATATGTTCTATGAAATATATATATTGAGACTCATAATGATGGTTACTAGTATTGGAGGGTGCACACTAGTATTGGGGGTGTTGGTCAAAGGTGATTTAACATTGTAATTCATTTTTATAAGGCAAAAGTATTCATGTTACTTTTGAAATTTAAAGCTATATTTTAAATCCTATGAATGTAGTTTACTACATTAACACTCAAGAGTATTCATGACAAATTATTAGAACTAATACAAGCATCGAGAAGGTGATGCAATAAAAAATCAACAAAAAAAGATCAAAGAATTCCTATTCCTCAACAAGCATCAATTACAACAGAAAACAGAAAAAAAGAAACCATTTATGATTATGAAACTACAGAATACCTTGGAAAAAAACATAACATGAAATGAACAAAACCTGTATGAAGAAAGCCATAGAACTTTACCAATGGAAAGATATCCATAAAATATATGCATAAAGGAAGATTTGAAAAATTCCATTTCCTTATATTACTTGATAAAGATGTCATTTCTCCTCAACTTAAACTACTTTCAAATTACATTTCTTTCAGTGAATGAAAGAAGCAAAATAGAAATACAGTAAGTCCCCTACATACAAACAAGTTGCATTCCAAGAGTGCATTCGTAAGTCCAATTTGTTTGTAAGTCCAACAAAGTTAGCCTAGGTACCCAACTAACACAATTGGCTATATAATACTGCACTGTAATAGGTTTATAATACTTTTCATGCAAATAATACATAAAAAACAAAAAAAAAATAAAACATTTTTAATCTTAACAGTACAGTACCTTGAAGAGTACAGTAGTACAGTACAACAGCTGGCATACAGGGGCTGGCATCAAGTGAACAGGCAAGAAGAGTTACTGACTGGAGGAGGGAGGGGAGGTGGGAGATGGCAGAGCTGAAGGATCGTCAGCAATAGGAGACGGAGGGGAAGCTGCCATTTCCGTCACGCCTGACGCTGATGGCACAGGTTCTGGTTCCTTGCTGGATTCAATTCTGTCTACCCTCTTGAAAAAATGATCCAGTGATGTCTGGGTACTAGCTCTTTTTTTTTTCATCATAGATGACATAGTAGCACTGGATTGCATTCTGAACGGCTGCTGCAACCTTCGTGTACCATTCTAGGTTCGGGTCCTCTGCCTCAAAAACTAACAGTGCCTCCCAACAAAAGAAAGTCCCCTTGCCATTTCCTGCATCGTGAATCTCTTTGGTTGTTCAGTTACTTCTTCCTTTTGTCTCTCTTCCTTCTTTCTCTGGGCCTCCAATTCCATCAGGTCTTCAGTGAAGCTCCTCGTGTTGCACAGCAAGGAGTTCAATGAAGTCATCCTCTTGTAGATCTAGCTTGAAATAAAGATACTCTACTACTGTACTCTATACAGTACCGTACAGTAAAATACACAAAAGCACAACCACTTGTAGAGGATACACACACATGACAATGTACGCCAGACGCGTGAACTAACTTAAATGATTCGTCATGTGAACGCACGTTGGCATCTTTGAAACTTCGCAACTTGAAGGTTTGTTTGTAGGGGACTTACTGTGTGTAAATAATTAAGAGAATACATAAACAGATCCATGTATATATGAACAATTAATTTATGATTAACACAGCATTTCAAATGAATGTAAACAATAAACTATTCAATATATGCTTTGGGGTCTATTTGTTATCCATTAGGAAAAAATAACAAAGTCAGATCCCCACATCAACGTTCACAAAAATAAGTTCCAGGTGAATCAAAGAGCTTGATATAAAAAATCTAATAAAATATTTTAAGATTCCTTCCCCTTTTCCTTCCTCCTTCTCTTTCTCTTCCTCTTCCTGAACATTTCAGTCCTAAAGCCATTAGGAGTGCAGAGTAAGGTAGGTTTTCATAAGAAGAGGAATGGCATGGAATGTTTGAGCTAATTAAGAGTTATGGCCTGGCATCCCAGAGCCCAAGTGGGATGAAAAGGGTAGATATACAGAAGGTCAACCTGGCATGGGGTACCTAGAGCCCAAGTAAGGTGAGGCGGGCATCCATGAATGAGGGTCACCTGGTGTGGTATGTTAGAGTCCAAACAAGGTGAATAGACTGCTCTCGTTGGGGGAAAGCATGGGACTGGAAGTTAGAGCCTGGGGAAAGTAAGGAGAGCATTCACTCAGGCACCAGCAAAGGACACTGAGAAGACTAAGAGAGACCTTAGAAGTAGGAGGAGAACAGGAGACAGGTGCATCCTGGAAACAAGGCAGGAGAGAATTTCAATATGGAGAACCATTCACAGAGGTCAAAGGATAAGCAGAAGTCAAGGCAGATGGAGGACTGAGAAGCAGGATATTGACACTTCCAACAAATATATTTTAGCCTGGAGGTATTGCCATAAATTGCTTCTATTAGTTTGTAAAAACTATCATCCAAGCTCCAGCATAAACATGACACTCAAAATCCTGCCGCTAATTAAATGAGTTGACTTTTACCCCAAGGAACATCAGAAGTTTCCAAAAGCCCTTAAGAAAGTTAGCAACTAGAAATATGGAGTCTGTTTGGACCTTGATTTCTCAATTGCAGAACAATTAGAATACAATTTTCTGTCTAAATCTGCTTCTCTTATATAGCACAAGAATAGTGTTTTGTGTGAAAATTTAAATGTTTTATGTTATTTCTGTTAATGCATTGCACCTGTGACAATTAATGCAAAAGACCATCAGTACTAAGCTCCTTGCCTCCTTTTTTTTTTTAAAGAATTTTTCTGTTGAGGAATCATTTCCAGAGAAATGCACAGATCTTAAGTGACCAGTTTCTTCAATTGTACAAATGCATACATCCGTATAACCCACACCCCTATCAAGATGTAGAACAGGGGTCAGCCAACTACAGGCTACAGGCCAAATCTGACACACCACCTAATTTTCTACAGCCTATGAAGAATGATTTTTACTTTTTTTTTTTTTGGCCCAGCTACGCGGCTTGTGGGATTTTAGTTGCCAGACCAGAGATCGAACCCAGGGCCCCAGCAGTGAAACACACCAAGTCCTAACCACTGGACCACTGGGGAATTCCATATTTTTACATTTTTTAATGTTTGGAAAAAAACCAAACAGTAGTAATATTTTTTGACCATGAAAACTGTGCAGAATTCAAATTTCAGTGTCTATACATAAAATTAGAACACAACCTGTAAACAGAGGGACCCATAATTTATTTTCTTCTGTAGTTTCCTTAATGTCTTCAAAATTTGGTCCCTAAATATCTCTAGATAAATTCTCTGGATTAAGTCCACTGGAAAGGCTAATATGCCTCCCCCACCCCCCCACACAAAAGAATCTCTTTCTTAAAATCATATATTTCAGTTACTGACTTCTTACCATCTGGCTGAATGACTCTGTAAGTGACCAAATATTGTTTCAAAAGTTTTGTAGAACTTGTCTTTTAGTTAGTTGACTTATGGCTGGATATATTGTTATTTCTCCAGCTGTTTTCTGTTCTACAACTCCGACCTCAACAATCTGTGCAATGAGTGGAAAAGGGAAAGAGGGAACATTTCACATGAGACAGTTCCTAAATGCAACCTTCTGTTTGTTTTTCCCCCCAATGCTTTATTATGAAAAATTTTAAATATTACCCATATGCCTACCATCTAAGTTCAACAATTAACATTTTGCCGTGGTTGCTTTATTTATATAATTTTATTTACATGTATATATATAACTTTTTTCTGAACCACAAAAATTTGCAAATATCATTGAACTTCACCACTAAATACACCAGTGTGCATCTTCTAAAAATAGTCTTTTTGTACAAAACTGTAGCATTGTTATCTAATATAATTTAACATCCTGTCAATTTTCAACTTTCTCCAATCATTTTGAGTTTAATCTTGTAAAACAGACATTCTTGGATCTCAAATATTCCCTGAAGGAAAGAGATGATAAATAATCTATAATTAAGAAGTTTGGATCTTTCCCTGGTCTCTAAAACAAGGTGAGAACTAAAGGGATTTAGTTCATCAAAGTTGAACAAACAATTCTTTTATGCAAATCTTTCTGTCTCCCTCCTAAGAAATCACAGGGTAGTGATCATCCCTAAGAAGTTTTCCAAATAAAAGATTATAGGGCTTCCCTGGTGGCACAGAGGTTGAGAGTCCGCCTGCCGATGCAGGGGACACGGGTTCGTGCCCGGGTCCGGGAAGATCCCACATGCCGCGGAGCGTCTGGGCCCGTGAGCCATGGCCGCTGAGCCTGCGCATCCGGAGCCTGTGCGCCGCAACGGGAGAGGCCACAACAGTGAGAGACCCACATACCACAAAAAAAAAAAAAAGATTATACATGTTTGGATTCTTAATATCTACCCCTCTCCCCCAACAAAAAGTGATTAACTGATTTTAAATCTTGATGATGATAAGTTCTGGCTTTCCATGGTTAAATGATTTGGGGTGCCTAAAAAAGTTTTTTAGAACACAGCCACACCCAATCGTTGTTTTATGTATGGCTAATTTCATGCTACAACAGAGATTGTATGACCCCCAAAACCTAAAATATTTACTCTTCACCCCCTTACAGAAAAAAAATCTGCCAAACCCTGACAGAGAACATTCCATGACCCCTGAATGTTCCTAAGTATTATTTCCTAGTCAATACCCCTGCCCAGAGTAAACTTTGTTCCCATGTCTATTACTATAAATTGACTTTGCCTGTTTTTGAATTTTATTTAAATGACATAATACAGTATGTATTCTTTTGTGTCTAGCTTCCTTTACTCAGCATGTTTTTGAGATTTATCCATGTAATTATATCTATAAGATGTTTGTTTCCATTCATTGCTAGGTAGTATTCCATTGTCTAAATATGCCATATTTTGTACGTCCGTGCTCTGTTAAATATCTGAATTGTTTTCAGTTCTTGGTGATTATGAATAATGTAATTATGGGGGACTTCCCTGGCAGTCCAGTGATTAAGACTCCGTGTTTCCACTGCAGGGTCTTGGGTTCAATCGCCAGTTGGGGAACTAAGATCCCACATGCCATGAAGTGCAGCCAAAAAAAAAAAAAGTAATTATGAATATGTTTGGGTTTAAGTCTGTTTTCTTAGTGTTTGATTTCTTATCTGTTCTGCCTTTATACTTTCCAACATTTTAACTCTTTCTGCTACTGTTCATTCCTTCCTGCAAAATCAGATTTCTATTTCATATTCTTTCCCTTCAGCCTAATGAACTTTTAAAAAGGGATTAACAATTTATTCAGTAATTTAGATGGCATAAGAACAAATAATCTGATAATCTGATAATTGCTCAGTGTGTAATTCTGACTACTGATAATGCTAAACCAAGAATTTGATATATATTCCACTCAGTTGTATTACAAGTTTCCATGTGTGTGATTTGGTCGACAACAAAGACCAACAGGGTTTGGTCTTCTTAAGAGCAGCTCAATGATTTGGGGAGTATTAGTACAATACAGAAAACATAAGGGGGAAACGATATTTAGAATTTTACTTTGGAAAGAATTCATGAGAAAGCAAATTGGAAGGTAAGACTTCATCTTTGTTTTCAAATAAGTGATCTTAATTTTTCTATATAGAAAAAGTTTAATTCAGTTCATTATAAATATACCTAAACCATTCATTTTTGCAGCTTTCAGGTAGAGCCTAGCACTTTTACACAAATGAACTAATTTTAGTAGATCTTACAGTGTGTAGATGTGCTGCAGATAAATTCTTTCAACTTCTGTCCATTTAAAAAGTCATACTTTTAGGGAATTCCCTGGCAGTCCAGTGGTTAGGCCTCAGCGCTCTCACTGCTGGGGCCAGGTTTGATCCCTGGTCAGTGTACTAAGATCCCACAAGCCATGAAGCTTGGCAAAAAGAAAAAAAAAGTCATAATTTTACCTTCAATTTTGAACGATATTTTTGCTAGATATAGAAATCTAGATTGACAGGGATTTTTTTTTTCCTTTTACCTTTAAAGATGCCAATACATTATCTTTTGGTCTCTATTATTCCTGATGAGAAGTCAGACATTATTCTTATCATTGTTCCTCTGTATGTAATGTACCTTTTAGTCTCTGCTGTCAAAATATTCTCTTTACCTTTGGTTTTTAGCATTTTGACTCTGATGTGCCTAGGTGTGGTTTCCTTCGTATTTAAACTACTGTAGATTTACTGAGCTTCTTAGATCTGTGGGCTAATATCTTTAATTAATTTTAGAAAAATTCTTAGCCATTATGTCTTTAAATATTTTCATTCCATCTCTGTTCTTGTGGGAATTCATTCACACATATATTAAACTGTTCAGTATTGTTCTACACACTCAGATATTTTGTTTTGTTTTGTTTTCATTCTTTTCCTCTTTGTATTTTGGTTTGGGTAATTTCTAATGACTTGTCTTGAAGTTATCCTATGCCTGTGTGTAACCTGCCCTTTAAAAAAATCCTTTATTTCTTATATCATTTTTTTTTTATACCTAGCATTTCCACTTGGCCCTTTATTATAGTTTTCCTCTTTCTGGGGAAATTCCCCATCTGTTAGCATATGTTGTCCACTTTTACCACTAAATCTTTTACATATATATCATGGTTATTTTAAGTATGGATTTTGATTATGCCAACATATGAGACAGCTCTGTGTCTGTTCTATTGACTGTTTTATCTCTTGACAATGGATATAATTTTCTTGTTTTTAAAATGTCCTTACACAGGACTTATTTGACCACATTATTGAGGCAATTAGTCTAAGGCTTATTTTGCCCTTCCGAGGACCCTATCCAATGCCCAGTGAATTATGATGCATTCTACTCTGCCTGGTACAACCATGGATTATTCCCAGCTCTCTGGTGATTGTGTTCCTTTCACACAGTTATTACCCTAGCTATGGGTAGATTACTTACTCAAACGCTCTGATCAACATTTAGCTAACTACTCAAGGTGGACCTTTAACAGTTATCCAGAACTTTTTCTTTGTGCAGCTATTTCCCTTCTGGTACCCTGCCCTGTGAACTTTAGCCTCCTTGGCCTCCCCAGTCTCCCAACTCTATCTGTTCAACTAAAGGAGACTTCCAGGCTCTGCCTGGGTTCCCACTCCTTGCACTGTAACCTGAAGCCTCTCTCAAAAAAAGTAAGTTGGGGGCTTCCCTGGTGGCACAGTGGTTGAGAGTCCACCTGCCGATGCAGGGGACATGGGTTCGTGCCCCGGTCCAGGAAGATCCCATATGCTGCGGAGCAGCTAGGCCCGTGAGCCATGGCTGCTGAGCCTGTGCATCTGGAGCCTGTGCTCCGCAACAGCAGAGGCCACAACAGTGAGAGGCCCGCGTACCGCAAAAAAAAAAAAGTAAGCTGGGGCAATTGTAGGGCACACTTCATTTGTTTCCTTTCTCTCAGTTCTGCACCATCCAATGTTATGTCTGTGACCCATTGTTTCATATAGTTGGCCTTGTTTTTTAATTTGTTTCAGGCAGGAGGGGTGAATATGGTCTTCAATGCTCCATCTTTCCAGAAGCAGAATTCCATCAAAGGTGCAATTCAGATCAGGGAGGAGAAGATGAATTGTTCAATAAATGGTACCAGCCCATGTATTAATTGGGGGTCCTAATTTACAGCTATAGAGTCCATTGTTGATAGTTTTAATAGAAAATAAATGTATGAAGCAATAGGAAGTAGAATAAAAAATTTCCAGAAGAGTTGGAGAGTTAGACTTTGAAGTGAAGCATTTGGAAACTGAGTTAGCTTGTTCAGCTACCCAAAGGAATGGTTGCACCATTTCTGGTGCTGGCACCAAACTTTCCACCATAGATGTGTTGTTGTTGCTGCTGACTTCTTCATGACTTTCTGCTGCACTTCATCACGCTCTTCAGAAACTATGTTCAGGTGGAAACTGTCTCCTCATTCTACTCTTTTCCAACTCAAGACCTCACTTGTGCATGCCTGGTTAATGAAACTTAGGTCATATTCCTCATAGCCACAAGAGAACCTGGGGAATCCTCTTTCCTAGCCACATGAGGAGGCAGGGCACATAACATGAGAATATCCCCAGATATAGAAATGGGATTCAAATGACACTAGGTGGCCACAAATAAAACACATGATCCCACAGCAAAAACTGAAAAATCATCTGAAAAAAAGGTAAAGTTGAATTCCCTGTCTCACACCTCACACCAGCAGGTCAAAGAGTTAAGCAGGAAAAAGTAAAACAGTAAAGGTACTAACAGAAAACTAAGAACAACTGAAAAATAACCTATTTTATTTATTTTTTGTATCTGTATCTTCTAATCAAGTATCTAAGAACTTACGAATCTAAAATAAACAACATAAAACCCAATTGAAAAATGGGAAGAAGACCTAAATAGACATTTCTCTGAAGAAGATATACAGATGGCCAATAGGCACATGAAAAGATGCTCAACATCACTAATAATAGAGAAATGCAAATCAAAACTACAATGAGGTACCACCTTACACTGGTCAGAATGGCCATTATTAAAAAGTCTACAAATGACAAATGCTGGAGAAGGAGTGGAGAAAAGGGAACACTCCTACACTGTTGGTGGGAATGTAAGTTGGTGCAGTCACTATGGAAAACAGTATGGAGATTCCTCAGAAAACTAAAAATAGAATTACCATATGATCCCGCAATCCCAATCCTGGGCATATATCCAGACAAAACTATAATTGAAAGAGATACATGCATCCCTATGTTCACAGCAGCACTATTCACAATAACCAAGACATGGAAACAACTTAAATGTTCATTGACAGATGAATGGATGAAGAAGATGTGGTACATATATGCAATGGAATACTACTCAGCCATAAAAAAGAATGAAATAATGCCATTTGCAGCAACATGGATGCAACTAGAGATTATACTAAGTCAGAAAGAGAAAGAATAATACCATATGATATCACTTCTATGTAAAACCTAAAATATGGCACAAATGAACATAGCTATGAAACAGGAACAGAATCACGGACGTGGAGAATAGACTGGTGGTTGCCAAGGGGGCTGGGGGAGGGGTGGAGTGAGAGGTTGGGCCTAGCAGATGTAAGCTTTTATACATAGAATGCATAAACAACAAGGTCCTACTGCATAGCACAGAGAAATATATTTAACATCTTATGATAAACCATAATGGAAAATAATATTTTTAAATGCATATATATGTATAACTGCATCACTTTGCTGTATAACAGTAATTAACACAACATTCTAAGTCAACTATACTTCAATTTAAAAAAGCAAAATTAAATAATATAAACAACATTAAAATGTACCAATGAAATGCTGATGACCTGTGAAATAAACATAAAATCCAACTTCATGGCTCTGCCTTAGGCATAGGCTGTACTAGTAGGATCTGGGAGGTGTCTCAAAGGGTCTACAGAGTTTTCTAATCTCTATGACTAAATATCCACAACCCATCAGCTGTGCTTCGGAGTCTTATCCCCTAGGGTCTCTATTTTTGTCAACAGGTCCGTATCCAACAGAGTCCTTTTAGCCTTTAAGAGCTGGAGGTGAGGGCCATTTCTTGTGGTGTTATTAACAGTGCTGCTGGAGGTTCTTAACTGCACTGTGGAACAACAGACACGGGAGAGGCAGTTGTGCTTTGACTCATGAGCCCTGGTTTGCGCCCTGGCTCCCATCACTTACTGGATGATTGAACACATCATCTAATCTCTATGGGGCTCAGTTTCCTCACAGATAAAATTGCCCCAGTAACACCTACCACACTGGGTTGTTCATGAGGACAAAATAAAAATAACATATATGTAATCTTATTTTTACGAAAGAAGAGATGTTTAGTTATGCTTATTTTATGCATACATAGTCCATCACAATATTTATAAAATTAATTTAAAATAGCACTTTCCTTTGAAGAATGAGGAAAATTATCCTTCTAATATATCAAGGAAGACATGGTTTGCATTGTGGAATATGAAACACATTTTTAAGTCACACATTTTAACTATCCAGGGGCTCGCAGTTGAATTGGTGAGCTCAGGTGTTAAAAAAATTGAGATGGAGTGAGGGGTTTTCACTGTCACTAATTTTGGACTCTGATAGACTTTCAGAACTCCATCTCATTTGCCTACAGTAGGAGAAGCATCCCCCTCATTTCTTGTCACAGAGCTCTGCTAAATTAAAACTGGTTTTATCCATTCTATATTTGGAGAAACATGAGTTTCATCCTTGCAGTTCCTCGTTTAACAAGAGCTGTAGGGACATAATACCTAATGTTGGAATCTTGAGGATGTATCGTTAAAAATGAACTATTTAATAGACCACCTTCAATATATTTTCTAACAGAGAAATTATTATGAACATCTCACCTCTCAAACTCCAGCATATTATGGGCTTAATTATTTGACTTAGTGACCTTGGCTGTAACAACCAATAATAAGGCAGATTTGAGGATATTGTTGCCATGATAAGGTTCTAGAAAAGTGAAATCCCCTCACTGGTCCACTTACCTGCCATGTGGCATCCTCAAAACCATCTTTCATACTACTGCTCACCTACCAGAATGACCAAAATCCAAATTACTGACAATACCAAATGCTGACAGAGATGTGGAACAACAGGAACTCATTCATTGCTGGTGGGAATGCGAAATGGTACAGGCACTTTGGAAGACAGTTTGACAATTTCTTACAAAACTAAACACGCTCTCACCATGGGATCCAGCAGTTATGCTCTCTGGTATTTCCCAAAGGAGCTGAAAACTATGTCCACCTGAAAACCTGCATTCAGATGTTTATAACAGCTTTATTCATAACTGCCAAAACTTGAAAGCAACCAAGATGTCTTTCAGAAGATGAATGGATAAGTAAACAGGTATATCCAGACAGTGGAATAATATTCAGTGCTTATAAAGGAATGAGCTATCAAGCCATGAAAAGACATGGAGGAATCGTAAATGCATATTACTAAGTAAAAGAAACCAATCTGAAAATACTACTTATTGTATGATTCCATTTGTATGACATTCTGGGAAAGGCAAAATTGTGGAGAGAGGAAAAAGATTAGAGGTTACTGGGGCTGAGACAGGCTGGGAGAGGGATGAACAGGTGGGGCACAGAGGATTTTTAGGACAGTGGAAATACTCTGAATGATACTACAATGATGGTTACATGTCATTATACAGTATATATACATTGTACATAAAAGGTACAACTCCAAGAGTGAACTGTAATGTAAACTGTGGACTTTGGGTGATTATGTTGTGTCAATGTATGTTCACCAGTTATAACGAACATACCACTCTGGTGGGAGATGTTGATAATGGGGTGGCTATGTATGTGTGGGAGCAGGAGGTACATGGGAAACCTCTGTACCTTCCTCTCAATTTTGCTGTGAACCTAAAACTGATCTAAAAAAAAATGAAGTCTCAAAAACAGAAAACCAAAAAAACTTTTCACACAATCCCACGAGAATGGTCCTCCTGAAATGGCTGTAGCAAAAATATTTCAGTGGCTGGAAAGAATAAGTCGAAGACCCTTACCATGGCTTTTGAGGTCTTCCATACTTACCCCAACTTGCTGCTGCCCTGCATATATTAATTTTTCTTTTCTTCTTGGCCACACTGCATGGCATGGGGGAATCTTAGTTACTCCACCAGGGATCGAACCCCCACCCTCTGCACTGGAAGCACAGAGTTCTAACCACTGGACAGCCAGGGAATTCCTGCACATATTAATCTTGATTAACATAAACATACCTGTAGTTCCACACCTTCACGCTGATGTTTCTTGATTTCATGGTTTTGCATATACTATTCCAAGCATCTAGAATACCCATTACTTCTCCAAAGCCTGGCTAATTCCAGCTCACCTTTGAGACACAGATCCAGTGCCACCTCTCTGACAGTCCTAGGCTGGGCTGAGCACGAAGCCTTCTGTCTCCTTCTTTCAGGGCTCATGGATTAGGGTGGGTGAGTGAGGCGAGGGGATAGTGAACAGAGAGAGTAGTGAATGCTACGGTGGGAAAGTACAGGGTTCTGGTGGTGCCCCCGTCTCATGCAAGTGACACTGCAGCTGATAGCCAGCAAAAGGGGATGGAGAAATAATTTTACACCAAGGGAAAAGCTTGTGCAAAGGCCCAGAAAAAGGAAGCTGAAGAGTTATACCAGGCCCAGGTGGAAAGGAGTTTTTGAGGCATGTCAAAGAGTTTGGACTTTATGTTGAGTAAAGGGCAGCCATTGAAGGATTTAAGCAAGTTTAAGCAGATCTGCCTTCCAAAAGATCACTTTGATCAACTGTATCATGAATTATAAAACAGAGGAGGTGAGAACAACTGCAGGGAGGTGAGTAAGGAGATTGTTTTCTTAATAAAGATGGAAGATGATGGTAGCTTGATGTGGGTTAGCCAAAGAGGAGTTGGAGGGAAATGGAAGGGTTTGGAAAGTAATAAGGAAAAATCAACAGGACTTGGGGATACTTAGAGAGATGCTGGTGGTCCCAGTTTTCTGGGTTGGATGGTGACACTATCCATGAGAGAGGAGACAGGTAAGAAAACTGTGCAAATGTGAGTTGGTCTAACATTTTAGATCTTTAGAGCTTAAAATTTTAGATCTCAGCTACAGAGGAGTCATTCAACATTTGACAAAGATTTACTGAGCAACTACTATGTGCCAGACCCTGTTCTAGGCACTGGGGATATAGTAATAAATAAAACAGAATAAAATTCTTGCCTCTCTGGAGCTTACATTCTAGTGGGGAGATGGAAGGAAAATTAGTATATTGTACAGGTTATCAGAAGATGATAAGTGCTAGGAAGAAGAAAAAAAAAAGCTAGAATAGTGTCCTAAGTGAGAAGGTTACCTCTGGACAGAGACCTGAGGCTTTAGGGGAACAAGCTATGTGGGTCACTGGGGAAAGAGTATTCCTGGCAGAGGGACCAGACAGTGTCCTGAGGCAGACGTGTACCCCGCATGTCCCATGGAGGCCAGAGTGGCTTCAGCAGAGGGAGCAAAGAAGAATAAATCTAAACAAGTAGCAGAAGGCCAGTGGCAGTCCTGACAGGCACTGTAAACATCTTGGATTTTAAACTGAGTGAAATGGGAAGTTTTTCAGACTAAGAGAGAGATGACCCGATACATGTTTATCCAGGATCCTCCTTGGGGCAAGAATGGAAGTTGGGGGTCCAGTTAGGAGGCTATTGCTGTGGTCCAGGTGGGAGATGGGGGTAGCTGTGGAGGTGGTGAGAGGCAGTCAGGTTATAGATGTATTCTGAAGGCTCTGCCAAATGATTGAATGTGTGGGGTGTGAGGAAGGGGAGAGTCAGGGATGCAATCATCCTGATACACTGCCTCGGTTTCACACGGTGGCCTCGCTCACTGATGCACTTCATGAGAGGCATTCCCTAAGTGACTGCGCTGACTTCTGTGGTTCACCACAAAGTCTATTTCCATGAAAAGTTGAGTTTCATAGTGCCCATTATGGTGTCTTTAACATCACCACAGAACAATTGATCCATGCTCTGTATCCTCTTAGCATGACCCTCAAGAAGCACATGTTTTCTGTTCTTACATGCTGAATAGTGTTTTGAAATACTTAATTCTTTGATTCTCCCTGAATTTTCCCCTTTCTCCCTCCTCTCTGAAAGCCCCCTCCCACCCTGTTGAACTCAGGAGTAACATTTGTTGGCAAAAGTGAAGTGGATCACTTTGAAATCAAAGCTTTAAGAGCTAGCCCGTGATTCTCCACACTTTCTCTCCCTTGGCCACAATGACTGACAATATTCCATACAGAGAATGCCCCAACAGCATGGGTCCAGAAGTGAAAGCAACATGGAATAGAGACACAGCTTACCCCTCAGTAAACATGTAGTCCAAGGGAGAACACAAAAACCCAGAAAACAAAAACAAACACAAAAACCTTTGTTGCTGTAAACAATTGAGATTTGGGGGTCGTTTGTTCCCACAGCATCATCTAGCCTATCCTGACTGACAAACTCACCTAAGGACATGTCACGATAAGCAGGGTTGCTGGGCTCCTGGGGCTCAAACCTAGACAGTCTGGCCACAGTTATTGATTGGTCACAATATGTAACGCTGTCTCTTTGTACAAACACAAAAGTTGCAGCCCACAGCAGCTCAGGTAAGCAATAGGTAGTAACTATTGCAAGAATTCAGCCTCACTTCTGCTTCAAGCCTCTACTCCATGAGGGGCTAGAAACTTCAGTGCAGGGTTGGGTCTACACTATACCATGGACATAATTTAAATTAGTAGATACAGATTTACAGGATGATCTTCCTAATTTGCACCACTCCCCTGTTTAGACTTTTCCAATGACCTCCTTTGCATTCAGAATAAACCCCAAACCCTTACCATGACATGGACATCTTCCTGCTGTGGCCCTGCCACCCCTTTGGTCTCCTCTCCAACCTCCTGGCCCATCCACACAAGGCTTCAGCCACTTCCTAGCCTCACTAGACTGGTCCCCACCTAGGACCATGCCACTGGCAGTCAAGTCTGGAGTTTTTTTCGCCCAGATATTCCTAAGACTGGCTTCTCCTACTCATGCAGGTTTTCAACTCAGCATTTATTTCTTTTAAAGGGCCTTCCCTGGCAAGCCCCTCGCTGCACTGCCTCCGCTTTCCCTACCCAGCCCTGCCCACTACTAACACACTTATTTTATTTTTGAAACTTATCATACCTGAAACTATCCTGTTGATTTATTTATTTACCTGTTTATTACCCATCTTCACCCTCTTTCACACACCAGAAAGAGAAGAATCGTTGTATGTCTTGTTAACTGCAGAAAACCTGACTAAAAACCCTGTAGGAAAAGAGCTTAGTGTGTGGAAAGGCTCAATTGTGGAAATATTATTAACGTTATAAACAGTCTCGATACATATTGTCAAAATGCTTTCCAAAAAAATTGGACAACTTACATCTTTCCCTGCACTCTTGATAATATTAGAGAAGATTTACAAGTTTTGTTTTTGCTAATTTTCTAGTAACCAAATTTGAATCTGGTTATTTCAAATCTGCTTTTCTTTGATTACTAGTAAGTCTGAATATTTCTTATCCTCTTTCTAAACATTGTTTATTCACATCATTTGTCCATTGATGAGTTAGGGAGTTAGCTCTTGTCTTACTGATCTATATGTCTTATTTATAACGAAAGGCAGAATTTTGAAGATCAGTAACTTACTGGGAGCTTGAAATCTATTTTAAAATATCCCACTGGAAGCCCAGAATAAAGACATGCTCACATGGTTTGTTTTGTTTGTTTGTCTTTAAATTTTTAAAAAATATTTATTTATGTATTTTATTTTTGACTGCATTGGGTCTTAGTTGCGGCACACAGGATCTTCCCTGTGGCGTGTGGGCTTCTCTCTAGTTGTGGTCCGCGGGCTCCAGAGCACGTGAGCTCTGTAGTTGTGGCCCGTGTGCTCAGCAGTTGCGGCACGGGGCGTAGTTGCCCTGCAGCATGCGGGATCTTAGTTCCCCGACCAGGGATCGAATCCACATCCCCTGCATTAGAAGGCGGATTCTTAACCACTGGACCATGAGGGAAGTCCCTGTTTGTCTTTATTGGAGTGGGGAGTGCATGTCTAGTTAATAAGCCATGTCAAGGGGAAGATTACAGGGGTAAACAAAATGCTTTTCACAATATGGTAAAAAAAATCCTACTGAAAACAGACAGGAACCTATAAGTGAGTCAGGTAGGTAAGACAAAGTCCTAGATCAGGGTTCAAAATAAGATTCAAGGTGAGTTCCAAAGGGAATTGTGAATAGAGGTCTCCCTATGAGACCAGGGTTAGATGAAGCTACAATTAATAATATTAAGGTGAATTTGAAAGGTAAAGTAACTACTTCTATTTAATGTTTATTAATCTGCTTAAATAATTCTTATTAACTCTGTATACTTGAGCTGTTTTAATGAAAAGTTGATTTGCTGCCTACTTTGTATCTGCCCATCCAGATTTGCCCATCTCTTGTCTCTGTGTCCCAGGAGGCTGGCCCTCCTGTTGGGTAAGAGTTTGGATGGTGGGAGAGGGAGAAGTTGGCATGTGTATTCCCCAGGCTCTTCTTTCCCTGCTGGACCCTGGGTTAACTGCATTCCTTTAGTGAAGGTCACATCTCCTGCTGGGTGGCTCTCTCCTACAACCATAGCCTCTCCTTCCGGGCCCCAGTGACCCCTTCCTCTTCTTGCCCCTTGAGGTAATGGGTGGTAACGGCTCCACCTCGTTGCTAGCCTTGGAGTATTGCACCATCCTTGTGGTTAACCTTAACCCTGCCCTGGTCCTGTAAATGCAGTGGCTTCATTTCGCACTTCTTGGTTTTCTTACTTGAGTGTGCTATTTGCTGCCAGGATCCTCACTGGTAAAGTGATGTTCCTTATTAAAAATAAGGAAGGAAGGAAGGGAGGGAGGGAGGGAGGGAGGAAGGAAACTGTCAATCTGGTACTAGTACCAATTGGTAGGATCATAATATATCCAAAGATGAGAAAATCTCTTAACAATCAAACTTACGAATCTCAGCAAACCCCATGACACATTCCCCCTTTTCTCTGCACAGCTCTGCTTACGTTGTGTCCCTGTAATGTAACACACCACCCTTTGTGGAGTATGTTGGCAGAGACAGCGAGTTGTCTCTGCATATCCATTATCCTCCCTTTTAGTAATGAATCCCCAAGTTTTAGCTGGGCTCATAGTCATGCAGCTCAAGATTACATTACTGAGCCTGTTCTATAACTAGATGTGGCCATGTGACTAAGTGCTGGCTAATGGGATATGAGCAGAAACAATAAATGAGGTGCACCTTCAGGTCATGCCTTTAAAGGGAAGGTGTGACCTCCATGTTTCCTCTCCCCTTCCTGCTGGATGGAGTATTATAGGGTGACCAGGGGCCCCTGTTTGTACAGATTCCTGAGATGCAGGACTTTCTGAGCGAAAACTGGGAGAGTCTCAGGTAAACTGGGACATGTTGGTCACCCTAAATGTGGATGTGATGGTAGAGACTGGAGCAGCCATTTTGAAAGCTGTTAAAGACAGAGGAGCTTGGATTCCTGGTTCCATGACTCTTACATAATCGAAAAACAAACTCCTTTCAGGCTATTGTTATTTTGGCTTCTTTTACAGTAACTAAACCTGTCTCTTGACTAATGCATGTGTTTTCCTTCTATATTTTTTCTCTTTCATTTTCTCCTCCTTCTTTCCTCTCTTTCATCATCTTCTCCTTGAGAGCTCTTACTTCCTACTGGAGTATTATAATGGTTTTTTTTTAAATTTACTTGTCTTATTTATGTTGTATTTTTAAAAGATGGCCCATTAAATGTATTATTACCATATGACCCTGCAATTCCACTCCTAGGTATATACCCAACATAATTAAAAACAGGTATTCCAACAAAAGTTGGTAGATGGACATAGCAGCATTATTCACAATAGCCAAAAGTTGGAAACAGTCTAAATACCCATCAACTGATGAAATGGATGAACAAGTACAATGGAATCTTATCTGGCAACACAAAGTAATGAACTACATGCTACAACACGAATGGACCTTGAAAACAGGCTAAGTGAAAGAAGCCAGGCATAAAAGATGACATATTGTTGTCCATTCATATGAAACATCTAGAATATAATATTGTATAGAGACAAAGTAGATTAGTGGTTGCCAGGGTTTGGACGAGGGGGAAATGGAGTGTCACTGCTAAGTGGGTATCCTCTTGCAGTGATGAAAATGTCCTGGGAGAAGATTGTGGAACTAGATCGTCGTGATGTTGAACAGCATTGTCAATGTGCTAATGCCACTGAATTGTACACTTTAAGGTGGCTGAGATGGTGAATTTTATGTTATGTGAATTTTATCATTCTCTCTCTCTCTCTCTCTCTCACATACACACACACACACACACACACACACACACACACACACACACACCACTCTGTAACTGGAACTGAGAAAGTATAGACTGGTTGAAAAGTATAAAACTGGTTGAGTTTTCTTCCTTGCTCCAATGGGCTTTTCTCCCTGTTTTACCTCTCCTATGGCTTCCTGGAGAGCTGGGGCAATAATGTGTCCAGAGCACAGTGTCTCCTTGGCTTTCATCACAAACAACTAGACCCCACTCCTCCAACCCCTTTTTAGGGAAGGGTCTCTGTTTGCTATTGGACTGAGTGATGATGCGTCAGAAGTCAGGGGCAGCATTCTCAACAGCAGGGTTTTGATGTGTTAGATGGTCCTCCAAGGCAGATCTGAATAATCTGTTCCTAGTAAGAGTTAAGTCTTAAAGAGCTAGGACACCTTAGCATGGACACTAGGTTAATCCTTACGGGGGGTATGGTAAATAGAATAATGACCACCTAAATATGTCCAGGGCCTAATCCTCAGAACCTGTAAATATGTCACCTCACATGGCAAAGGGACTTTGTAGGTATGACTAAATTAAGGATCTTGAGACGAGAAGATTATCCTGGATTATCCAAGTGGGTTTGATGTAATCCACAATTGTCCTTATATAAGGGGGGACAGGAGGATCAGAGAAGGAGATGTGATGGCAGAAATGAGAAAGACAGAAAGAGAGAGGTTTGAAGATGCTATTCTGATCACTTTGAAGATGGAGAAGGAGGGGGCCATAAGCCAAGGAATGCAGGAGATTTCTAGAAGCTGGAAAAGGCAAGGAAATGGATACTTCCCTATAGCCTCTAGAAAGAATTTAGCTCAGCTGACACCTTGATTTTAGGACTTCTGAGCCTCAGAACTGTAAGACAATAAATTTACGTTTTAGAGAAACAGACAACAAAAAAGTGGCATGGTTGAACCTTTCCTTTTTCTCCCTCAAGAAAATCCCAATACCTTAAAAATGCTTTTCTTTCCTATACAGCTGTCATGAAAACGAACTCTTTTCTCCTAATGAGTGAATGATGAAGGCTATCCTTTGTTGATAGCTTATCACATAATTTGTAAGCTTTATCTTATAGAATCGTCAAGATAGCCTTATAAGGTAGGTGTATTATTCTTACTTTTCTCAGGAGAAACTTGAGTCTTTGAAAGGTTAGGAAGCTTGCCTAGGAGCGTGTAGCTAAGAAGGGTGAGTTGGTCTGTCTTCAAAGCTGGTGTGTCTTTACCCCAGTCTTCTACTATTCTTGACCCGGGGTGTTAAGATGTGTCTGACCTCTGCCGTAGACCATTATTGACTGCTGCAGCTGTGACCGCATGTGTGCAAGGGGCTGAGAGGGGCCTCCTGGCAACCCAGTTGGTTTGACAGATTTAGCTGACAGCTGCCTACTATTGCAGTGTGGTTTCTCCCAAAGAGCAGCCTGCAAGGGGCTCCCACAGGGGACTGGGGCCAGAGGACAAGGGTCCTGCTCTCTTGCTCTATGCCGCCCCCCAGGTTCCTCCCTATGGGGCTGCTTCAGCCCTAAATTCCTTCTTAAACACTCACCCTTGACTGTTTTTCATGAGTATATCTTTCCTTTTTAAGGGTTTAGTCTGAAATAGTTTTACCATTGTACTTTTGTATTGTCTTACTTTGTTTTTTAATTCTGATTTATGTTGCTCTGATTTATTTTATTTTATTTTTATAAATTTATTTTACTTATTTTATTTTTGGCTGCGTTGGGTCTTCATTGCTGTGCGCGGGTTTCTCTAGTTGCGGCAAGCAGGGGCTGCTCTTCGTTGTGGTGCGCGGGCTTCTCCCTGCGGTGGCTTCTCTTGTTGCAGAGCACGGGCTCTCGGCCCGCGGGCTCAGTACTTGTGGCTCGCAGGCTCTAGAGCGCAGGCTCAGTAGTTGTGGCGCACAGGCTTAGTTGGTCCGCGACATATGGGATCTTCCCAGACCAGGGCTCGAACCCATGTCCCCTGCATTGGCAGGTGGATTCTTAACCACTGCACCACCAGGGAAGCCCTTCTGACTTACTTTAAATGGTGTTCTCTTATTTTTTCACCTCTCAAGTCTTTATCAGTTTTCTAATTTCATCTTTTTAATCTTTTCATATTTGTTTTTCTTTAAAATGTTTCCTTTTTAAACTTTTATTTTGTATGCAATTTTTAAAATATATAGCTTTCCTAACATTGTGTTTGATTTTTAATCTTTTTGTTGCTGTTTTTCTCCCTTTAATCTTTTTCGTTTTTTGCCCTGCTATCCTTTAGCAGTCACTATTTTATCTTCAACATTTTTGATCTTCTGGTTTTACTTGTTTCAATATATGTTTTTTTTCCAGTTCTTTACATTTTAAATTAATTGGCTTCCTTGTTTTGATTTATTTTATAATTTCTATTCTCTAGCTCATTGTCTCCTTTTTATCTGAACACATTATATTAGCTTTGGGATTTACTTAAAGATTATTTGGGTTTTTTGATATTTATTTTCATATTTTATATTATTTTAAATTCCTTTAAAAATAATTTTATATCTAAACTGTGCCATTGATTTCACCAGATGAATTATTAAGCTTCTGCCTTGTTTTGAATTTTTTTCATGAATTTGTATCATGATTCTTTCCCCCTCCTTTTCATTTCATTTCTTTATCCCCTTAAAAAAGATAACTTCATCTTAATAGTTGTATCTATTTCTTCTTTTCTTAACTTCTACTTTTTACTGTTTGTTTTCATAATGGTCATCAAGAAGTTGCTGGGAGGCTGAAAGTTTCTGCAAAAACTCTCACCATAAACTGCTGAGATTTCTTCTCAGCTCTGGCTACAGAGGTCCCTCTGGCTTCTCTTAATAGATTTCACATGCTCCTGCACTACTCAAAAGATTTTAAAAATAACAATAAGAGAAACAAATCACCCCTCCTGAAATGAACACCTTTCTGGCCGTGGAGAGGTTGCTGTGCATCAGCTGAGGGGCATGGATTTAACAGACACCTTCCTTGAGCTTGGGGAGCAGCGTACTCCCATGCAGCCACCAGGGCAGTACCAGAACCACACACGTATTCAAGCGGCAGGCATGCACCAGGGATTATTTTGAACTGATGTTCATGTTCTTGGTCCTTACGCTCCTGAAAAAAATGTCTTCAGCAAGCGAGTAGGTGTGAATTTCAGTCCATAGATACAGGTATGTAAGAAATGGAAGCTTCTTTACTTTTTATAACTCACCTTAAATTCCATGTCCAGCCTAGCAGAAGATCTTGAGTCCTGGCTGGGGTCCCCATTCACAAGGTTGTGTCATGGTTTGAGGGTCTTACTCTGGTCCAAGAAATGGGTGTGCCTGAGTCTGTCTGGTCATCAGTGATCTGAGCTGGGGCTCTGCCGCTGTCCTGCTCCACACCTGCTAAAGAAGGGGCATCTTTTTGAGGCTGACAAAAAGACAGGATACCCATTCCTCCAAAACCCACAGGTCCTCTTCCCCCCCTGGCCCTTACTATTCCGTCTCATCACTCTTCTCCCCCACCGTCTTTTTGGGTTTGGGGATGACCCTTCTCTCATATGAAATTTCTTCAAAGCCCTTGTTTATGCCTATGAATTTCCCTTCCTGGTAGAATTCATGGCAGACATGTGGGATACTTCTGGTTCTACTCCAGAGCAAGATGGGAAAGCAAGTTACTTAATATCTCTATGCCGATGTTTTCTCACTTGTAAAATGGGAATAATAATGGTATCTACCTAAAAGATAGGTTTGTTTGTTGTAAGTACAAGGCACGAAGTGTTAAGACAGTGCCTGGTACATACATAGTAAACACAAGGTCCATGGGCCAAGAGTGGCTTATACAGTTTTAAGTGGCTGAAAAAAATCAAAGGAAGAGGGACTTCCCTGATGGTCCAGTGGTAAAGAATCCACCTTCCAATTCAGGGGATGAGAGTTCAATCCCTGGTGGGGGAACTAAGATCCCACATGCTGTGGGGCAACTAAGCCCCTCGCACCACAACTAAGACCCAATGCAGCCAAAAATCAATCAATCAATAAATATTTTTTAAAATCAAAGGAAGAATAACTTTCTATGACACATGAAAATGACATAAAATTCACATTTCAGTGCAAAACAGAAACAAAAATGAAAAAACAACTTTCCCATATTTCTCAATGCCTCCTAAGAATCAAGAATAGGAGAGAGATTGGGTCTCAGTGTCTCAACTTGCAAATTATTCTGATGTCAGGATGACCGGACACTTCCAGAGCCCAAGAAGAGCTTCAGCCATTGGAATATGTACCCAGAAAGGAAAACACTTCTCTGGCCCTGTGACTTGTTTGACTTTGAATGTTTTGAATGCTGTGGAAGTGATACAGTGTGGCTTCCAAGGTCAGGTTTTAGGGGCACTGTTACTTTTGTTTTCAGTGGAATGCTGCCTTGAGTCCACTGTGCTCTGAGGAAGCCCAAGCTATCCACCTGAAAAGATCACATGGAGAATATACAAGATACGCCAGCTGACTACCCCCACTGAGCCCAGCCCCCAGCTGACCCACCAGCCCATCACCTATCTCAGCCAATATTGTATGGAACAGAAAAACCACCCAGCCAATGCATACCATGACAATCATCACAACAATTTATGAAGAATTGTCAGAAATAACGAATTATTGTTTTAAGTCATTAAGTTTGGGGTGATTTGTTACACAGCTGTACTCTCAAATGCTAGAGAGATTGTATGAGCCAGTGCATTCCATCTGCATATCCCAACCTAGTTCACGCCAAGTGAATGTATCAGCTGTTACCATCCTTAGAATCTGCTTCCTAGAACCAATTTTGATACTAATCATCTGATGTCAATTTCCCTGGAAGTTTAGCCTGAGACAGGGATGCATGTGCATCTAATTTATTGAGGGTATGCTCTCAGAAGAGAGGGAGTGAGGGAAGCTAGATGATACAGGGGAAAGAGCTAAGCAAGGATGCAGTCTCAGCCTGAGCAGTGTGATCACACAGGGGACACAAAAGCATGAATTGCACCTCAGCCTGGTCCTACCTTGAGGCAGGGAGCTGGTCTTTTATAAAAAACAGCTTTATTGAGATATAACTTCACATACCATACAATTCACCCATTTAAAGGGTACAACTCAATGGTTATATCCATCGCCCTTTAGTTATCACCTCCCTATGATCCGTCCCCACATCACATGCCTTAAGCAACCACTAATCTACTTTCTCTCTACATTTCCTTATTGTGAACATTTCACATTAGTGGAATCAGACAATGTCTTTTCCATTAGTGGAATCAGACAATGTCTTTTGGTCTTTTGTGACTGACTTCTTTCACTTAGCGTAATGTTTTCATGATTCATCCATGTTGTAGCATGTATCAGTACTTCATTCTTTTTTTACAAGTGAATAACACTCTACTGTATGGATATACCATATTTTATTTATCTATTCGTCAGTTGATAGAAATTTGGGTTGTTTATACCTTTTGTTTATTACGAATAATGCTCCTATGACCGTTTATATGCAAGTTTTTGTCTATGTTTCATTTCTCTTGGATATATGCCTAGACATGAAATTGCTGGGTACTACAATAAATCTCTGCACAATTTTTTGAGGAACTGCCAGACTCTCTTCTAAACTTGCTGTACCATTTTACGTTCCCGCTAGTAGCGTATGAGGGTTCTAATTTTCCAGGATCCTTGACAACACTTGGTATTCTTTGACTTTTTGATTCTAGCCATCCTGCTGGGTATGAAGTGGTATTTTACTGTGATTTTGATTTGTATTTTCCCGATGACTAATGATGTTAGTGTTTCCAAGTGCTCATTGGCCATTTGTGTATCTTTTGGAATCAGATCCTTTGCTCATTTTATAACTGGATTATTTGCCTTCTTACGGTTGAGTTGTATGAATTCTTTATAGGTTCTAGTATAAGTCCCTTATCAGATACATGATTTGCAATATCCCCCCATTCTGTGGGTTTTCTTTTCACTTTATAATGGTGTCCTTTGTTTTTGTTTTTTAATTAATTTTTGGCTGTGTTGGATCTTCGTTGCTGCACGCAGGCTTATTCTCTAATTGGAGCGAGCGGCGGCTACTCTTCATTGTGATGCATGGGCTTCTCACTGCGGTGGCTTCTCTTGTTGCAGAGCACGGGCTCTAGGCATGTGGGCTTCAGTAGTTGTGGCATGTGTGCTCAGCAGTTGTGACACTCAGGCTCAGTAGTTGTGGCAGCAATAATAACTTTATGTCTATCTATATGCCATTTCCACACTGTCTGTATTATTGCTGCTTTGTAAGTTTTGAAATAGGGAAATTTGAGTCTCCCTACTTGTTTCTTCTTTTTCAAGTTTATTTTGGCTATTCAAGATTATTTTGGCTATTCTTGCAATTTTATATAAATTTTAGAATCAGCTTGTCAGTTTCTACAAAGAAGTCCACTGGGATTCTGACAGAAATTGCATTGAACCTATAGATAAATTTGAGAAGTTTAACCATCTTAACAATCTTAAGTTTTCCAATCCATGAACATAGATGTTTTTCCATGTATTTAGATCTTTAATTTCCTTCAACAATTTTTTGCAATTTTCAGAGTATAAAATTTGCATTTCTTTTGTTAAATTTACCCCAAGTGTTTTATTCTTTTTGATGCTATCGTTTAAGTGGATTTGTTTTCTTAATTTCCTTTCTTGGATTGTTTATTGAAAGAATATAGAAATATAATTAATTTTTATATTGACTTCATATCCTGCAACTGTGCTGAATTTATTTATTAGTTCTAATAGTTTTTTAAGTGGATTCCTTAGAATTTTGTACCTACAAGATCATGTCATTTGTAAATAGAGATAATTTTGATTCCTCCTTTGCAATCTGGATGCCTTTTATTTCTTTTTCTTGCCTAATTGTCCTGACTAGAACCTCCAATACAATGTTGACTAGAAATGGTGAAAGCGGGCATCCATATCTCGCTCCTTATCATAAGGGGAAAGCATCCAGTCTTTCACTATTAAGTATGATGTCATCAGTGGGTTTTTAGGTAGATACGCTTTATTTTATTTATTTATTTATACAATTTATTTATTTATTTATGGCTGCATTGGATCTTCATTGCTGTGCACAGCCTTTCTCTAGTTGCAGCGAGCGGGGGCTACTCTTCATTGCGGTGTGAGAGCTTCTCACTGCGGTGACTTATCGTTGAGGATATTCTTTTTGTATATGTAAGTCAGTAAGTCTTTGGTTGTGGGATGCCCTTGGATGGGAAGCAGGAAGAGGGCAAAATATCTCAGCTGCTCTCCCTGTCTCAGGTTACTGGCAAGTCAAGATGGCACTGTTTGCTCAGTCAGGATGGATAGATGCTTCTCCAAGGTATGTTCTCTTCTCTGTTTTGTTTACTGCCTTCCAAACACACACCTGGATTCTGGGGATGGGGGGGACATTGAGGGGGAGCAACGTGTTCTCACTTGGCCAGAGGGCCTGGGGTGTGGCCTTGGCACTTGACACACAGCATTTACTTCCAGACCCCATTGTGAGCCTGGCCCCAGCTCACAGCAGAGTTCTCTTGGGAAGTGATTCCAAACCTCAGTTGTCCCAGTGACCAGAAAATTCTGCTCCAGGAGAATTGGACCCTTAGGAATGGGGAAAGAAGAGCCAGGCTTTCTCAGTCCCTCCCACCCATGTTGGTTGCCCCTGTTTAGCCTAACGTCATTTTTTAGCAGCAAACTACAGCTGACTGGGTCTTCCCTGGTGGTCCAGTGGGTAAGACTCCATGCTCGCAATGCAGGGGCCCCGGGTTCGATCCCTGATTGTGGAACTAGATTCCTGCATGCATGCTGCAACTAAAAGTCCGCATGCCACAAGAAGCCCACATACCGCAACAAAGATCCTGCATGTTGCAACTAAGACCTGGCACAAACAAAATAAATAAATAAATAAATTAATTAATTAATTTAAAAAAACCCTACAGCTGACTGTCATTGCCTCCTATTCCCACCACCCTGGGCTCTGGGCTACAGTTACAGTGGCTGCAGGACTCTGAAAAAGGAGTCTCGAATCAACCCAACCTTTAAACCCTCAGAAGGAAAATGCTGTTCTAAGTTAGGGGATCTCAAGAAAGGCCTGTCGGCCATCTGGTTGTTGGCAAAGTCTCTCCAAGGCCTAGAGTTCAGGGGGCCTCTTCCTCATGTCTGGTCTCAAGGCAAGTTGCGCAGTGTGTTTTCACACTCACCCAGATCATTCAACTTAACATCACTAATAATGGGGCCCATTGCCATAATGTGTGCTATAAATTGAATGTTTGTGTCCCCCCAAAATTGAAGCCTAATCCCAATGTGATGGTACTGGGAGGTGGAGCCTTTGGGAGGTAATTAGATCTTGAGGGTGGAATCCTCATGAATAGGATTAGTGCCCTTATAAGAAGAGGCTCCAGAAAGCTCCCTCCCCATTTCTGCCATAGGAGGTTGTAGGAAGAAGACAGACATTGATGAGCCAAGAAAAGAGCTCTCACCAGACACCAAATCTGCCCTAACCTTGACCTTTGACTTCCCAGCCTCCAGAACTGTGAGAAATAAACTTCTGCTGCTATAAACAGCCCAGTCTGTCGGATTTTGTCATGGCAGCCCAAGCTAGGCCAACGTGACTCCTCATGTGCTGCTCAGAGAGCAACACAACATCATCTGTGAAACATTCCTCCTAAAAATATTGAACTGAATGTGATCATGAGGAAACAGTCAGACAAATGCATTGAGGGACATCCTGCAAACAACTAGCTTGGAATCTTCACAAATGGCAGCCAACCCTCCCTGGGTATGTGTGTGTAGGGGTAGGAGGTAGGCTGGCCCTGGGACAATGGGAGGACCAGAGGCTCCTGGGCATATATCTCCCACCCCCTGCAGTCCTCAGCCCATCCCTGACCTGAACACAACAGACACCCCAGCATGCCCACTGCAGAATCAGGCTGGAGCGCCCCTCCCTGGGACTTGAAGGAAACCATACTTTTGTTTCCCCTCTTTCCTTTCCCTGTCCTGCTGACCCCACTCTGTGTTGATTTTCCTTGATAAGTCTCTTGCACAGGAGTTCTCCTCTACAGGTCTGCTTCTGGGGAATCTCTCCAAAGTGGGGGTACACCAACCTAGCAGGAATTTTCTACTTTGCCCTCAGAGACTCCTCCTCAGGCTCCTCTCAATGTTTGACATCCCAGCCACTCTCCTGGGCACAGCTCTTCTTTAAACCTGTGTCACGACTTCTCCTTTCTGCTTCCTCTCTAACACCTCCTCCTCTGTTTCTCTCTCTGGCTAAGAGTGCTCACTCCACCCATGAAGGGAGTGTGCCCCAGAAGTTTTTTTTTTCTTTTCTCTCTACATTTTCTCACTTGACAAACTCATGTATTGTCATAGTTCAGCTCTTATCTCCATATTGGGTGGCTGCCAAAATCCATCTTCTCTCCTGAGTTTCAGTCTCACAGTACCACCAGATCCTGGCAGCTCACCCTTACTGTCTAAAATGGGACTCTCACGAATTCCCTGGTGATCCGGTGGTTAGAACCCGGCACTTTCACTGCAGTGACCGGGGTTCAATCCCTGGTCAGGGAACTCAGATCCCACGAGCCATACAGCGCAACCAAAAAATTAAAAATTTAAAATAAAATAAAATGGGACTCTCCTCCAACTGGCTTTGCCTCCTTGTCTCCTAGTTCTGGGACCAACACCTCTACTCTACTTCACTGTCATCGTGGGATCCTCACTCTACTTTGTTCCCCTTTTCCAAGCACCGGCCAAGGGCTATTGGTCTTACCTCCACAATTCTTGACTCACTAGCCCTCCTTTCTCCGTCCTCCACCACCTCAGTGAATCAAGTCCATATCCAGGTCTAAGCCCCTCCCATTCTGCATGGTCTCAGGTCATTTCTGGTTCTACCCTAAGATATCACAGAAGTTAGAACAGACCCTGGGATCCCAAATTTCTCTCTGAAAGCATCACTAATGAATTCAATGACTTATATCAGTTTATATCTAGTAGATCCTCATTACAGTATTGATGCCAGAAGATGTTAATATCAGGAATTATAGGCATTTTGTGGTCACAGAAAGAAAGAAATCTTAGGTACTATGGAGTAGAGAGAAAAGGTAAGTTAAGCTCAGTTTACCCCAAACCATGGCATAATAAAGCCCTTTATAAAAGATTACTATAAAGTAAATGAGACACATTTTCATCTCATGGACATGCATTGAATTGTGAAGCTATGGTAATTTGCTGAAAATATCTGGATTAAAATACCTTCTTGTTGAAACTTTAAGTAGTTGTTTGTTTATATTATCAAAAGATAAACACCTTATTCTAATTGTGTAAAAGACAATCTATTACTGACACCATCAAAATAGAATTTAAAAATATTGACTTGCTCACTAATTATGTCACTGACATGTATTTCCTCCATAGCAAAAGTTAACATGCATCTGTGTGGTATATTATTATTTATATCATCCGCCCATGACTGCAACATCCTTCTTCTGGGAAGTTGTCCCTACCCTCCAGCCACACAAGTCTGCCAATCTTGATACCCTACACTTCCAGTCACCAGTGAGGATAGATCTAAAGGATTCCCAGACCCAGTTCCACCGTGTGTGTGTGTGTATGTGTGTGTGTGTTTGCGCACGCGCACATGGACTTCCCCACACCAACGAGGAATTCTTGGACGCCAGCAAGATGTCCGAAAATTCAACTCAGTTCTGACACTATCTACCCAGAGACAGAATCAGATTCCATAGGTAAAGGGCTCAGTCCCATAAGACCGCCCTCCACTTCAGACACGAGTCACAAGCCCAGGTTGCTCCCTGTACTTCTGACTGACTGGCTATAAATCAGATGTTCCCATGACCTCCTCCTGGGGTTCAATTAATTTGCCAGAATGGCTCATAGGATTCGGGAAAACCTCGTTACTCACTAGATTACCAATTAATTATAAAAGAATATTAAAGGTTACGAAGCAGCTGCCAGATAAAGAAATACATAGGGCGACATCCCAAACAAAGGAGATTTTGTCCTCATGGAGCTTGGGGCCTGGCACGGTGGTATTTGGAAGTGTTCTGGTTCCCTCATGGGGAAGCTTTCTGAAAAGGGCCATAAAGCTATCCTTTTGGGGTTTTGTGGAGGCTTCATTACATAGTCATGATTGACTAAATCCTTGACAAATGATGATTGATTCAACTTCAAGCCCTTCTCCCTTCCCCTGAGGTCAGAGAATAGGAAAGGACTGAAAATTCTAACCCTCTAATCACATGGTTGGTTTCCCTGGCAATCAGCCTCCATCCATAGACTCTACTAAAAATCACCTCATTCACATAACCAAAGACAACTTTCCCTCCACCTCCCCCCAAGGGATCAAACCCATGCCCCCTGCATTGGAAGCACAGAGTCTTAACCACTAGAATACCAGGGAAGTCCCAACAAAAGACAACTTTATTACTCTCCACACTTAGGAATTTCCAAGAGTTTGGGGACCTGTGAGCCAGGAACTGTGGATGAAGATCAAATATATATGAGAAATGTATTTTGGTGATCTGAATGACCAACTATATATTTCTTATAAATCACAATATCACAGTGGGTAGTGCAAGCCAAACATTAATTCCTAAGGCATAATGATTGGGCCGGCAATGAATACATGACCTAAGCCTGGACAATCAGAGTTCTTCTGTAGGATTTTTCTCATTACAACTTGGAGAAAAGAGCCCTATTTCCTCTCTGGTTGTGTGCTCTATGGTCACATCTCCTACCCCATAGAGGAGCCAGTCTAAGAGAACAGGCTAGAACGAAGAGAGGAAAAGAGACTCAAGCACAAGAAAAGAGTCCTGGAAGAGTTTAAGCCCTGGATCCAGCTGAATCTGAAGGCAGATCTACTTCTACTTTTTCTGCAGTCTTTCTCCTTGAGCCAATATGTTTCCCCTGCATCTATTTTTTAAAAATATTTATTTATTTTATTTATTTAGTTTTTTGGCTGCGTTAGGTCTTAGTTGCGGCACGTGGGGTCTTCATTGAGGCATGTGGGATCTTTCGTTGTGGCATGGGCTCTTCATTGTGACGCTCAGGCTTCTTTCTAGTTGCGGCATGTGGGCTTCTCTCTAGTTGTGGCGTGGGCTTCTCTCCAGTTGTGGCAGGCAGGTTTTTCTCTCTCCAGTTGTGGCCTGCAGGTTTTCTCTCTCTAGTCGTGGCATGTGAGCTCCAGGGCACGTGGGCTCTCTAGTTTGTGGCATGAGGGCTCTCTCATTGAGGCGCACAAGCTCGATAGTTGTGGCGCGTGGGCTTAGTTGCCCCACGGCATGTGGGATCTTAGTTCCCTGACCAGGGATCGAACCCGCATCTCCTGCACTGGAAGGCAGTTTCTTTACCACTGGACCACCAGAGAAGTCTCTCGCCTGCATCTTTAAGCTAGCTCCAAGAGTCTTGACTAGTAAATCCTTGTAGGCAGAAACCGTGTCTTGTATTGATTTATGCTTCATGGAATCTGGAGCAAGCATAGCGTGAGGTCTTAATGAAGACCTGCTTTAAAAACTAACACACAGGGCTTCCCTGGTGGCTCAGTGGTTGGGATTCCGCCTGCCGATGCAGGAGACACGTGTTCGTGCCCCGGTCCCAGAAGATCCCACATACCGCGGGGCAGCTGGGCCTGTGAGCCGTGGCCGCTGAGCCTGCGCGTCCGGAGCCTGTGCTCCGCAATGGGAGAGGCCACAACAGTGAGAGGCCCGCGTACCGCAAAAAAATAAAACCTAACACACAATTATCTGAGTCAAGTTTAACTGATTCATTTGCTTGGAATCCCCAAGATAAGCATGCAAACGCACGCATACTCACATACACAACAGACTTACTCTGGCCTCCTCTCCATTTAGCAGAACTGGAGCGTATGCACATGTACACACACATACACACACACAAACGTGCACACACACACAAATGCTATTTCCTGGAAACACAGCAATAGTCAAAAGCCAAACTGCCAAAGTTAAGTCTTTTAGGGACTATATCCAGCATTATATTCAAGACATGAAAAAAAACTGGTATTTTTGAGGTCTTACTTTCCCAGGACTGGGCTTTGTGTTGTTTTCTAGTCCCTGTCATTTGCTTCCCACAGTACCCTGTCAGGTAGATATTATTATCCCCATTTCACAGATGAGTGAGCTGAAGGCTCAGAGAATTGAAGATCAGGGCCACAATCTAATATCTAAATGGGAATTCAGGACCAAGCCTGGCTCATGCTCTTGGACCACACCTTGCAGATTACAGACTGCTCTGAGGTGGAGCAGAGCCCAACAGTTCATTTCTGGGAACACACCTCATATTTTCCAGAATCAAGAGAGGTGCATAGCTAAGGTCTCAGGCAAACCCGAATTCTGGGGTCTCATCCACATGGAGAGCGGTGGGCACTCTGTTTACAGGGTTTACAGGTACAGGGTGGTGTCGGTGGCCTTGCGGCTGGTTTGCTCTGTGAGTCTGTGGAACCTACACTGTGAGGAACAAGAAAAAGAAGACAGTGTTGGGGGCAGCGGGAAGACCAGGGTTAGAAAGGGGAAGTAGACGAAAGCAAAGGGGGAGGGGCAGAGACCCAGACCTCCTTGTCCCCCATCTTCTAGTTTTGTTCTTTGCAAACCAATGACCATCTTTCAACCCATGAACCACTGACTGTAAATCGATACTTACATACCCCGGGCCATCTCTCCTTCTTCACTAAGTGGACGACAGATGTAAATACTACTTAAAACGCTGTCTATTGGGAGGATTTCCCTTCGTCCTTGTCGTTCAGACTTGCTTCTGAGGGAAGGGGTAAAACTGCATCTGTTCACTGGAGGCTGTATCATACAGACCCATCTGCAGACTAAGCCTGCCCTGTCTTCCTCTGTCAACTAGTCATAATTCCCCATGAGGCTGTGGATGTGGGCTGAGAGAGAGATTGTAAAACAGTAGAAGCAAGAACCATGGGAGTACGGCTGAGCTACTCATGCAATATTCTTGAGCCTTTAGATCTGCTGGAGGCTTTTCTTCTTCTTACCATTTCCATTATACACTGAGCGCTGTTCCAACTTTATGACTCAGTGGATAAAATAACATCTAGTTCATGAGGGACAGTTTGGGTTTCCTGGTGTCCCATGTTCAAGATTCAATCTCTGTCAGGGCCTTGTTCTGATAACTGGTGCCTGGGGACTTGTGGTTTCATGGGATTTCCGGACTATCTTCTCTAAAGGGCACAGGGCTTCCTGTGTGCAAAAGAGGACCTTGTACCAAAGGCTAATTGAAAATCTCCATCCTTAACATGGTTTTGTTGCTGCATAAACCAGGGTGATAATGACTAACATGGTTTTCACGTCTACTACCTTAGTTAACCTTCGTAACAATTTGGTGAAGTAGGTTTTATGATCTCCATTTAATCAGAGAGGAAAACCAAGACATGGCCTTAGATGTTAAAAGCCTTGCTCAACTTCACATGGCTCAAAAGCGGTGACAGCTGGATTCAGACTGCCAACTGCAACAGTGTCCGTTTGCCCATCCGAAGTAGCTGCCTAAAGGCACGTTCACATCATTGGCTTCTGGAGTCTTCTCACCGCAAACAGTCAAATTAGATTGATCTAGCTTTGGCCAAGGGAGAGGGCATGTTGGGGGTAGGGGTTGTCAAGGCAGGATATCCATGGCTATGAACGGCCACAGGCTGATTTTGTTGAACTCCAAAGGACCACTTTGTCAAAGGTGATGACTACGTTGTGATATATATTGAAGTACTTATGGATAAAGTGATATCATCTAAAATTTGCTTTACAATGGCCAGGAGAAATCAGTGATGCAATAAGATTGGCCATGTGTGGATAACTGTTGAAGCTGAGTGAAGAAAATATAACTCATTATACTATTCTTTCCACATAATAAAAAGTAAAAAATGTATTATATTCACCAAGATAGACCACATTCTGGGCCACAAAACACACCTTAACAAGGTTAATAGAATGGAAACCATACAGTATCTGCTCAGACCACAATGGAATTAAACTAGAAACCAATAACAAGATATCTGGGAAAATCCCCAAATATTTGGAGATTAAACAACATTCTTCTAAATAACACATGATCAAAAAAGGAATCGGTTTTTTCTTTTTTTTAAATTGGAGTATAAGTATAGTTGCTTTACAATGTTGTGTTAGTTTTCTACTGTACAGCAAAATGAATCAGTTATACATATACATATATCCACTCTTTTTTGGATTTCCTTCCCATTAGGTCACCACAGAGCACTGAGTAGAGTTCCCTGTGCTATGCAGTAGGTTCTCATTAGTTATCTATTTTATATATAGTAGTGTACATATGTCAATCCCAATCTCCCAATTCATGCCACCTCTCCTTCCCCCCTTGATAACCATAAGTTTGTTTTCTACATCTGTGACTCTGTTTCTGCTTTGCAAATAAGTTCATCTGAACCATTTTTCTAGACTCCACATATAAACAATATTATATATTTGTCTTTCTCTTTCTGACTTACTTCACCCTGTATGACAATATCTAGCTCCATCCATGTTGCTGCAAATGGCATTATTTCCTTCCTTTTTTTTTTTTTTTTTTTTTTTGCGGTACGCGGGCCTCTCACTGTCGTGGCCTCTCCCGTTGCGGAGCACAGGCTCCGGACGCGCAGGCTCAGCGGCCATGGCTCACGGGCCCAGCCGCTCCGTGGCATGTGGGATCCTCCCAGACCGGGGCACGAACCCGTGTCCCCTGCATCAGCAGGCGGACTCTCAACCACTGCGCCACCAGGGAAGCCCTATTTCGTTCCTTTTAATGGCTGAGTAAGATGCCATTGTATATATGTACCACATCGTCTTTATCCATTCCTTTGTTGATGGACATTTAGGTTGCTTCCATGCCCTGGCTATTTTATTTTATTTTATTTTTATTTTTTAAAATTTCATTTATTTTTTGGCTGCGTTGGTCTTCGTTGCTGCACGTGGCCTTTCTCTAGTTGCGGTGAGCGGGGGCTACTCTTCGTTGCAGTGCGCAGCCTTCTCATTGCGGTGGCTTCTCTTGTTGTGGAGCACAGGCTCTAGATGCGTGGGCTTCAGTAATTGTGGCATGCGGGCTCCGTAGTTGTGGCACACAGGCTTAGTTGCTCGGCAGCATGTGGGATCTTCCCAGACCAGGGCTCGAACCCATGCCCCCTGCATTGGAAGTGCCTCTTAACCACTGAGCCACCAGGGAAGCCCCAGTAATCCACTTTTCAGAGAGGAGAGGTAAGAAAGAGGGAGCTACACAATCAAACAAATATATTGGGTATGAATCTTAGTTTGCTAAATTTATTTTCCTTAAATCAAGTTAATTCTGCCTCTATGACTTCATCCTTCCTACAAAAATCCATCTTGGGCACTGTTGGGTCCCTCCCCCTGATGCTGAAAGCTCAGCTTCTCTGTGCACTGGTGCCAAATCGAATCTCGGAGATGCAGTTTTGGGTGAAGTAGAAAAGGTTAGCTTTATTGCTTTGCCAGGCAAAGGGGGACACAGTGGGCTCCTGCCCTTAAAAACTATGTGTCCTCACGCAGGAGGATTTGATAAGGAATCTTGTTCTTGGGTTTTTTTTGGCCACTCGGCATGTGGGATCATAGGTCTCCAACCAGGGATCAAACCCATGCCCCTGTATTGGAAGCACAGAAGCTTAACCACGGAACTGCCAGGGAAGTCCTTAATGAGGAGTTTTATAGTACTAGTTCAAGGGTGGGGTTGCTGACAAGATGAGGGTGTGTACAGGGTGTCAGGTGGTGGGTCTCCTAATCTTGATGAGCTTCTCTGGTCCCTGTAATCTCGCCTCAGGTGATTTCTTTGCTGCTCCTCCCTTGATTAGGGCAGATTGTTCAAATCTGCCCTTTGGAACTCAGGGAAGGTCATGGAGGGTGGTGTCTCGCCTACAAGAAACAGGGGCTAAAAAAAAAAAAAGGCTTCCCTGGTGGCACAGTGGTTGAGAGTCCGCCTGCCAATGCAGGGGACATGGGTTCGTGCCCCAGTCCGGGAGGATCCCACGTGCCATGGCCGCTGGGCCTGCATATCCGGAGCCTGTGCTCCGCAGCAGGAGAGGCCACAACAGTGAGAGGCCTGTGTACCGCAAAAAAGAAAGAAAGAAAGGAAGAAAGAAAGAAAGAAAGGAAGGAAGGAAGAAAGAAAGAAACAGGGGACATAAAAGGCTTCCATGCTCAGGAGCCCTGCCCCTGCGGGGGTGTCATGGCACTCCAAAATGCTGATAGAGAGCCCTGAGAATCAGAGAAGGGTCTCTACTCTCCAGTTCACCACAATTGCCACTGTCCCCGAGAGAGGGAACAGCGGGGAAGCACCACATTATCCATAAAGTAAGTCTTCCAGCCCCTGGGGGTGTCCTCACATGGCCACGGTCGCGGAGCTCACACCACTTTGTAAGGCAGCATCCCCTCCTTAAGACCGAGTGACCCTGGAAGTTAGCATTCCTTTCTTTTTGTCTAACTTCTGTACCTTCTGGGGGACGGGGGCTCAGGAACGTGTGGCTGGTTGTTCCCCCATGCCACTTCAGAGCCATGGGAAGTTAGGTGAGGCTGTCCCAGGGCCTCTGTGTCCCTGGCATCCCACTCAGCCATTTTTACTCTAAGGCTGCTACTGCATGAAGGCTTGAGAAACTGCTGCAAGGTACCAGAGTTCTGGAGAGACAGAGGGAACAGAGCTCTTCTGCTCTCAGATCTCCAAACTCACTGCATCTCCTTCTGTGCCGCCCAGATGGTAACCACTAGCCACGTGTGGGTATTTAATTTTAAATTAATTTCAATTAAGTAAAATCTGGGGGAGGGACAAATTAGGGGGTTGGGATTAACATATACACACTACTATATATAAAATAGATAATCAACAAGGACCTACTGTATAGCACTGGGAACTCAATACTCTGTGATAACCTATATGGGAAAAGAATCTGAAAAAGAATAGATATGTGCCTATGTATAAATGAGTCACTTTGCAGTACACCTGAAACTAACACAACATTGTAAATCAACTATACTCCAATATAAAATAAAGATTAAGAATTAAAATAAATAAATAAATATTTTAAATTAAGTGAAATGTAAAACTCACTGCCTCAGTCACACTAGCCACGTGTCTAGTGGCTACTGCATTGGCTGGTACAGCTACAGACTGTTTCCATCATTGCTGAAAGTCCCACTAGACACCTCTAAACTATTGATTTCCATTTCATTTGGATCTAGGTGAGAAACCATTAGTTCTCTTGCTTCCTCTCCAGCTGTCTTCTATTCCACAGGCCAGAGGGAATTTTTATCTCCTTTCATCTCCTGTCGAGAGCATGTGTGTGTGTGTGTGTGTGTGTGTGTGTGTGTGTGTGTGTGTGTGTGTGTGTGTGTGTGTGTGTGTGTTGGGAGGGGGGCGCATACTGGTTAATTACAACATCCCTCCTCTCAGCTTTCCCATTCTTCTTCCTCTCCCATTATTTCCTCAGAGATACCTGTCATTAAATTGCTGACCTTTCCTCGGACTCATGAGAAGAGGAAGGAGTGTGTCACTCAGTGATTTATTAAAAGTGTCCTATGACAGTGCAATTCCTTTTATTATATAGGAAGCTGTTAAAATGGATATTGATCAGTACTCTTTATTAGTCAACGTGAACATTAGATTTTTTTGTTATTATTATGTTGCATGCAATTCTTTTACCATAACTGAGGTCTGTTAAAAATCAAGATTCTGGAACGCTGATCTGGCAACTGAAAAGCTGAGAACAAAAGGAATTTCATCTTATCCCAGGGATTGTTTCAGAGGGAACATCGAATGTGAATGAATTGGTAAATGTCTAGCAAAGCAGGAGGGAGGTTTTGAGGAGGGAGGGGGCTTCTGCAGTTAGTAAATAAACCAAAATGCCCTGCTATTGGCTGTCAGGTGCAGAGTTTTATGAATACCATACTGCTGCATAATTTTGTTCTGTCTCTCTCCTCTTTCACAAAGAGAGGAAAGATTCAAGAGAGATGTGGAAAGGAAATGAGAAGGGCAGAAATAGACCCCCACTCCCGCCCCAGGGGTGCTGTAAATAAACTGTTAAATGTCTGTTCTCCTGGAGGGGAATCAGATCTTTTTTTTTTTTTTTTTTTTGCGGTAAGCAGTCCTCTCACTGTTGTGGGCTCTCCCGTTGCGGGGCACAGGCTCTGGACGCGCAGGCTCAGCTGCCATGGCTCACGGGCCCAGCCACTCCGCGGCATGTGGAATCTTCCCGGACCGGGGCACGAACCCGTGTTCCCTGCATCGGCAGGCAGACTCTCAACCACTGTGCCACTAGGGAAGCCCAAGGGAATCAGACCTTGAATGTAAGTGTCCATAAGGCACTGTGAAGTCAAGCTTTCCTCCTACTACTGAATGCTGGAGATGTGCATATTGTTTAAAATGTATCATACATTTTCTTTCTTTTTTTTTTTTTTTTTTGCGGTACGCGGACCTCTCACTGTTGTGGCCTCTCCCGTTGCGGAGCACAGGCTCCGGATGCGCAGGCTCAGCGGCCATGGCTCACGGGCCCAGCTGCTCTGCGGCATGTGGGATCTTCCCGGACCAGGACATGAACCCGTGTCCCCTGCATCGGCAGGCGGACTCTCAACCACTGCGCCACCAGGGAAGCCCCATATATTTTCTTTTAATTATAAAAGTAACACATGCTCAGTCTAAGAAATATAGAAAATATAAATATGAGGAAGAAATGAAAAATTAATCACTATCCAGAGATAAACACTATTATAATTTCCTTCTGTTTCATTATACACAAACACACCTTTTTTATTTTAACACAATTGGGAATATACTACAGAAACATTATTTGACTCCTTTTTCTCTTTTTACAACATGAGTATTTTCCCATTTCATTAAAAATTGTTTTAAAATGTCATTTTTAATGACCACGTAATATTCCATCTTGTAAACACACCATAATTTATTTAATCATTCTCCTGTTGTCAGACTTTTAAGCACTTTTTTTCTCTTATAAAAAGCATGGCAAAAAAAAAAAAGAAAAAGAAAAGGCTTCCCTGGTGGCGCAGTGGTTGAGAGTCTGCCTGCCGATGCAGGGGACACGGGTTCTTGCCCCGGTCTGGGAAGATCCCACATGCCGTGGAGCAGCTGGGCCCGTGAGCCATGGCCGCTGAGCCTGCGCGTCCGGAGCCTGTGCTCCGCAACGGGAGAGGCCACAACAGTGAGAGGCCCGCGTACCGCAAAAAAAAAAAAAAAAAAGCAAGGCAATGAACTTTTTTTTTGTATTGGCTTATTGTGGGTCTCTAGAAGTAGAAATTCTTGATCAAAGAGAATGAATTTTTATACATTTTTTGATGCACTCATAGCTAGGTACATAGCAGGCAGGTCTCCATCTGCCTAAATTCCAATTTAGACAAATTTAAGCTGTTTCCTAAGGCAATGTGAGCCCCATGCAAATCAAAGGATACTGTTTTTCAGTGTTCTGAACATTCTAAGATAGTTATAGAATGTGCCGGTTATCAGTTTATTGCTTTCCAGCTCCAACTTCACCCTTTTTGACTGCTCTGTGAAAATGGGGCTGGGACCTTTAAACATTTTTCCTTTCCCAACTGGCCTTAAAGCTGTGTCAGTAGAGGGCGCTGGAGAGACACTGCAGAAGGAAAGCTTTGCTTCCTCCTTCCAGTGTGCTTGGTCAGCAGGTTCGTGCAGCAGGCGCAGCTTGTACAGCCCCAGGCTCCTGCAGCACTCGGAAGCTAGCAGTTTTCCCTGGCACTCCCACCTCTGGTGGTTTTGCGGCCGAGTGTCTCCAGTGACACCGCAGTGTGAGCAGCTTTCCCTAGCCCCCTAGAGGGCTGATTCTCAGCAAGTTCTGCTGCTGCAGCCTCTCGGTAACCGTGCCATCCTGTCCACCATGCCAGCCCCAGGGGTAGCAGCTGCTCCTTGTATTTGCTATGGGTATATTCTTCAGAGTCCTCTTTGCTTCTTACTGGCCAATCCTTTGTTATTCCAATCCACTAGTATAGTTAATAATTCTTTGCATTAAACTTTTCCTGTTCAAACTGGTCTGTGGTTTCTCTTTTCTGATCAGACCCTGAATGATCCTGGAGCTAGACTGCCCTGATCTCTGTCACGGGTGATGCAGCCTGACTCCTCAAGCCAGCCTGGATCTCAGCTCTGACCCAGACCCAAATATTCTATGTTGCAGTATTAACTAAACTGCTGAAACACTGATTTAAACTTCCTTTTAAGCTTTCAGGTTGAAAGCCTTATTGATATTTAATTTAGGAGGCAAAGTATAGGCACTACTGAACTATTGCTTCTTCCTCTTTTCTGATGGCCTCTACTCAGCGGCCACCAAGTTCAGTCAATTTCTCCTCCATCTCTTCTTTCCTCTCTGTTGATGTCTCTCCGTTCCTCTTTCCCCATTTCAAGCATTTAACCCTCTACACACAGCAATGCGTTCTTGCCGTCACCAGGTAATTCTCCTTTCCACCTATTGCTCTACTCAAAACCATCGGCATCTGAGTCAACAGTCCCCAGCCATGACCTTGGGTGATTAGTGACCTCGTGAACTAATGAAGATCATATATTTTCCCTTTTCTGTTATCATCCAGAGCCACCGGCAAATGAGGCTGCCTGACTTACAGGGTAAATACGAGATAGCAAGGATAACAGCTATTCTGCTCTGTTGAGCATAAAAGAAAACGTTGAGTTTAAGGATATTTGAATAGTTATTAAGTAATAATAAAGTCCTTCTTCTCTGCCTGCTGGAAATTGCACACAGCCTTCAAGGTCCAAATCACGTGTCACTGTTTTGTCACCTGAAAACTGGGTTTGCCTCTTGGTGGGCGTTAAGATAAAAGACACAACCCAGCCAAAGAGCAAGAGAGAGAAGGATTTATTACTTGCAGCAAGTAAGAACACCAGGGATCTTTCCCAAAGCAGTTGTCTCCCCAGACAGCAAAATTGGGGAAGTTTTATGCATATGCATGAAGAGGCTTGAGCAGAGGAGAGCTCAGCATAGAATTTGGGAAAAGGTTGACAGAGTCCAAGCTTTAGTTGATGGAAGTCATGAGAGTCAGAAAAAGCCAACGTCATCATTCCTTAGATTCCAGCTGACCTGGGGGTTGAGCGCTGGAGTGGGGTTTGAATTCGGGGAAACTGCTCAAGAAAGTGCTTCAGGCTAATCTTTGCCATTGAAACAGAACTGGGAGTCTTTACAACTGATTTATTACCTTTGCTGTTGTTACTTCTTTTGCCTGAAAACAGTCATTTGTTCCTGCATTCTTTTGTTCCCTTAAGGTCATTAATTACTTTGACCTGTTCAAGGGCAAGCATTGTGGCCAGGCTTAGATCACCAAATGGCTTGGGCCAAAAATGGCTTCTCTTATGTCAAGAAAGCCATGCCTGGTACCCTTTCTCTAGGACCTCCTACCCTACGTACCTAACAATTTCAGTAATGTTTTCCCTCAGCTTATCAGTGGGAATAAATCCCTTCTTTCTTCTGTGCCCTTAATGTGTTTACCCCTTGGCTGTAGAGCAGATCACAGTTTGTCTGGGTTGAAATCAAGTTTCCCATCAGATTGTAAACTCCTAAACGAAGAATTCTTGTTCACTTTTGTGTTGACTCATAAGTGCCTAATTAATGAATGCTATATTGTTATATTAACAGCAATAAAATCGATCCTATGTAATCAACATTCAGAGGACAAGAGCAACCAGAATAAGACGAATTCTAGATAAGTGGTTCTCGAACTGTAGCTTGTATCAGAATGCTGGAGTGGGGGTGGGGTGGAGAAGGAAGGTTTGTTAAAACACAGATTCCTGGGCCCCGCCCATAAAGTATCTAATTCAGTAGGTCTGGGGTGGGGTCCCCAAATCTGCATTTTTAACAAATTCCCAGGTGATGCTGAATCTGCTAGTCGGGAACCACATTTTGAGAACCACTATGAGACAGGGGGGAAGGGGGCAGGGCACAACCAGTAAAAGAATGATACAACCATTGAGAAGAACTGGATACGACAAAAACTGGTTAGAACCAAGTAGGTCCAAGATGGCGGAAGACTAGACTTCCAGTGGACTTTAAGCCTCATTATACGCTCATTGTAATATATTAGCATTTGCTAAATGACACACCCACCGGCGCCATGACAGTTCCGAGGCCGAGCATAAAAGGCTGAAACTGGGTGGTGGCCCAATTCCTGGAAATCCCTGCCCCTTCGCCGAAACAGCTGGAATAATCCTCCCAGTCGTTAGCCTATGAAATTACCCAGCGCATAAAAACTAACCACTCAGGCTTCCCTGGTTGCGCAGTGGTTGAGAGTCCGCCTGCCGATGCAGGGGACACGGGTTCGTGCCCCGGTCCGGGAGGATCCCACATGCCGCGGAGCGGCTGGGCCCGTGAGCCATGGCCGCTTAGCCTGCGTGTCCGGAGCCTGTGCTCCGCAACGGGAGAGGCCACAGAAGTGAGAGGCCCACGTACCGCAAAAAACAAACAAACAAACAAAAAAACTAACCACCCTCCACACCTCAGGGCCCTCTAGCTTGTTGAGACAGACCACATTCAGTCTCTGGAATGTGTACCTCTACTTTTTTTTTTTTTTTCCTATCTTTATTGGAGTATAATTGCTTTACAATTTTGTGTTAGTTTCTGTTGTACACCAAAGTGAATCAGCTATGTGTATACATATATCCCCATATCCCCTCCCTATTGCGTCTCCCTCCCACTCTCCCTATCCCACCTCATTAGGTGGTCACAAAGCATCGAGCTGATCTTCCTGTGCTATGCAGCAGCTTCTCACTAGCCATCCATTTTACATTTGTGTACCTCTGCTTTCACTTTACTGTGTCTGCTCTTGAATTCTTTCCTGCTCGAAACCAAGGACCCTCACCTGGTGGCCCGTCCCAGAAACTCGTCTGAGACCTGGGACATGACTATTCTCTTGTGCCCCATTTTCCTGCAACCCCTTTAATAAGTAGATATTTAAAAATCTACTTCTTACCTATCACTTTGCCTCTCATTGAATTCCTTCTGCAATGAGACGTAAGGAACCTGAGCTTCATTAAGTCCTGGGACAAGTTGTGCAGTTTCAGTTGTAAGACTGTGGGTTCGAGTCCCATCTGAGGTGCGGTTTCAGCTAGGCTAGCCCACCCCCGTCTTTCTCAGTATCTCCTCCAAATGTGCTTCTGTCATCCTCAGATTAACTCCAGGTGCGAGAAGACACCTCCCCAAATGCACTTTTCCCTAAAGCAGCACCTGTGGTAGAATTGCAGATTCTTGACACAGAAACTTCAACTAGAGAAACTTCAGAGTTTTCTATTAATTGCAATTTTGTATCCAAAGCGGGAATCCTTTTGACTGTCAAGTGGTCCTCCGTACTTCAACTTTCGTCTTCTGTAGTAGTCGATTGTCCTATTCTCCTCAAGTTCTGACACTTTCTGAGTTGGACCTCAACAGCTTTCACCTCACCTGGCTGCCTCTGACCCACCGGGGAGTGATGATGACCAGCGCCAGGGGCTGTCCCCTGTGAAGCGGACTCCTCCGGGAACCTCCCTTGTTTTGAAATTCTCAGCCACCTGTTCCCGTTTCTAGATCCTCCCAGGGCATAAGTGTTGGGACAGTACGGGTTTGAACTTGGGTTTAACTTGGGGACTTAACTGAATTGCCGTCCCTCGGGAAGAGCCAAGCGCCGGCTGAAGGCAGCGGGTCCTCGGAGCCCCGACGGTGGCTTTTCTCGCACCCTCCCCGCTGGCTCCCCCAGGGGGCGCATGAACCCCAGGCCAGTCTCGGAGACGTCCGTTCTCGGGGCCGCACAGTGCAGACGGGCTTCCTCTTGGCGAGACGGTCTTGGGACAAATCGGGTCGGTTTGGGCTTGGGAGTAAGATTGCTGGGTCCTGTCTAACATTGTATTCCTGCGTGACCATGGGCAAGTTACTCACCGTCTCTGAAACTTCGGGAAATTGCAGGATTCGAGTGAGAAAAATACATTTAAAGCACTTGCCGCCAGCCTGGTAGATAACGGTGTTGTAAATGTTCGTTGCGGTTAAGTTTGAATCCACTGACTTCCATTTGAGTCGTATTTTCTCATCTGGTGGAGGGATGTTTGCAGGAAAGAGCCAGGGACGCAGGGTTCTGCAATTAGGGGGAAGGTTGGGGGTGGGGTAGATGAAGAGGGCGCTTAGCAGGCTGAGGTGCAGAGGAAGAAACAAGAATTCAGGGAATGCTGTGTGCCACCTGCTTTATAGACACTGTTTGATATAATCCTTAGAAGGAAGCAAAGGAAATACAAGAAAACCATCCTTATTTTACAGATGAGTGGTAGAGAGGTTACATAACCTGCCCATGGTCAGCACGTGGGAGTAGAGCTGGGGTTTGAACCCAGGAATTGAAGAGCTGTGCTGTTCTTCTTACTGGCATCCAGTGGAAGCCAGGGCACGAAGGAAGCTCAGGGTAAGGGGCACCTGGCTAAGGAAGGGCAAGGGGGCTTTGGTCATGAAAGACACTGTCCCCAGTAGGCTGCTTCACAAAGTCACCCCCAAGTCTGCCTGTCCCACTCACAGCCCAGCAAGCCACCTCCCTCTGCCCCTGAAATTATATCCCAACCCTCCTGATTACAAACGGATATGTCACTTGATTGAGGCAAAGTTAATAGCCTGGTGTCATGCCGCCTGGGTTTGCATCCTTACTCTGCCACTAACCAGCTCTGAGCCCTCAGACAAGAGTTTGGGGCCTCCAGTTAGAAATGTCTGTGTATAAGCAGACATTTCCTTTTCAAAATGACGTTGAGGATAATCATTGATTTAGTAGAATTAAATTTAAAAAAAAGAGTTTGGGGCCTCAGTTTCCTTATCTGTAAGATGGGAGAATTTTACACTTCCCCTCTTGGGATTGTCATGAGCTTAAGTGAGTTATATGCGTGAGGCCCTTAGCCCAGTGCACAGAGGAAGTGTAGGTCTGGGTTACGGGAGTGTATCCCACATGGCAAAGGTTGGTTTGGCTTGGCGTTGCTACTGGCCAGCCTGGCAACCTCAAGGAGGCACTTCCTGTCTCTGGTCAGCAGTTTCCTCCTCTATAAGGTGGCAGCAGAATCCTTTTGGTTTTGCTAGTGCTAGGTGTCAGCGCTGTCCCATGCTCTTGACGTGCGTTGAATGACCACCCCGGAAGATAGCTGCTAGTATTATCCCCAGTTCACAGTGGGGACACGGAGGCTCAGAGAGCTGACGTGATGTTTGCACATCACAGGACTGGGAGGGGCAAAGCTCGGAGTCAGAGTCCCTTTTTCAGACAGAATCCCATGATGAAGTCCTGGGGGCAAAATACTTCAACAGTTTGGCCCAGGGTGGGGGAGGTAGGGAAGGGCCTGGCACCTGTAACATCTGCCTTCTACCCACCTGTCCCCAGCAACTGTAAGGACCCTCCAGCTCAGAACACTTTCCCAATGCATTTTATTTTATTTAGCCACACATATGTCTGTTTTCTTCATCTCCATGTTCAGTGTAGACACCTGGCTCCAGGATAAAATATACCCACTCCTGCATCTCTACTTTTCCTTAGATAATCTTTCCATCTGGAAGGTTCTGGCTCTCTGCCCTACCCATTTTAATAATAATTAGAATACCTAATATTTACTGAGAGTTTACACTATGCTGGATGCTTAAGAAAAAATCCTTTGAAACACTAGCCCCTCAGGCTTCAGAACAGCCCATGAGGTTGGAATTCATTTTATCACTATTTTACAGGATTTTCTACACTGGGTGTTGCTTCTCCTGCTAAATCCTGTCCATCAGCTCTGTTGTTTCTTCCTTTCTTTTTACGGGCACATGTCTTATCTGCCCTTCTCGGTTACCTACGAGCTTTTTGACCTTGGGCACATTATTTACGTCCAACGGCCTGATGTGAGGCTAAAACGAGACATTGTTTGTAAAGTGCGTGGCGTGCTGCCTGATATGCTAAGTGCTCAGTAAATGGTAGTTTTCATCATTACATTATTAATAAGAACCGGATCATAACCTCCACGTGCTTTTGCCTCCTTGTTGTCTCCCCAGCACCCAGCCTTGCCTATTTTTAGTAACATTCTGCTCGTTCACTAATATTACCTCCACAGTGGCTCATTTTATCATCTCTACTATAGAGAGGGGGCAACTGCGCGGCGGACTGCCTCCTAGCCCTGGGCCCTAGCCTGGACTTTGCACAGGGCTATTTTCACAGGGCGTCCCCTTGGCTGGCTGTTACAAACCCATGGCCCTGTATGCTTTGCTCACATGACTGTGATTCCCACCCCGAGCCCTGCCAGGGATGCGGGAAGAGCCCAGCCTCCAGAGAACAGGAAGAAAACAAAGGCACCTCCCCAGAGATTCTGAAGGCAGCCGTCTGTATCAGTTTCCTAGGACAGCCGTAAAAAATTACCACAAACTAGGTAGCCTAAGACAACTGAGGTTTATTCTCCAGTGGTTCTGAAGGCTAGAAGCCTGAAATCAAGGTGTGGTTAGGACTGGTTCCTTCCTTTTGTTTTTTTTAATATTTATTTATTTATTTGGCTTCATTGGGTCTTAGTTGCGGCAACCGGGCTCTTCACAGCGGCGCTGAGGCTTCTCTAGTTGCGGCACGTGGGCTCCAGAGCACTTGGGCTCAGTAGTTACAGCTCCCGGGTTCAGGGAAACTGAGAACTCAGCTAAGGGGCTGGGCCAAGGGGGAGGGCTGGGGGCGGAGAGGAGGGAGTGGCTGGCATCCGGGCTCTGCAGAGGAAGGGGCTCTACCCATCCTTTCCCCTCCCATTTGCCTCCCTCCCCTGCCCCTCTCCGGCACCCCTGCTGCTCTCTGAAGGTCAGGCTTCTCTCCTTACTCCTGTCCTGGAAGGTTGTACAGTTAGCTGTGGCACACTCGAAAATGAGCCACAGTCTGGTGGTGTCTGTCTGCTCAGAGGCCCCCTCCGAAACCTCCCTCAGTCCCCCATTCCGCCCCCCACACCCAACCGTTGCCACCTCAATGCAGGTGGCAAAACCGTGGTGCATGGTTGGTGTGTCAGCGTCGCTCGGCCAGTGGGTTAGAATGCAGGTTTCAGGCCCCGCCCCTCAGGGTTATCGTTTGATTCTCACGGGCCCCGGGCAGGTCTCCCTTCCTCCGTAAAAAAAATGCTAAAAGTTATATTTTTCCACGATGTTGGTACAAAGAACCTAATCCAGGCTAGACTATGTTTCTTCTCATTTTAAAAGAAATTAAAACATTTTCATGAGCCACAGGCACTGTGCCTGGGGGATAGGGCAGCCCTGCCCTCCCCTGGACATTTTGACTGGGAGGGGCTGGGAATTCGCACTTGAACATGATGCTGACCGCACTTAGACGAAGAAAGCCGTCGGGGTTTTTTGGACATGTTCCTAAATGTAAGGAAGCAAGAACAGGTCCCAGGAAGCAGCTCTAGGGAAGACTTCTAGGCGGCTGAGGGAGGCTTAGACCTCAGGACACCCCCAGCTCAAGTGGGGAGTATGGGGAGGGGGTCTGTGTGTGGCGCCGTGTGCTGCCATGAGGAGAGTCCTCAGGAGAAGCAGAACAGAAGGTGAGGCGGAGCCAGACCTTCTAAGGTCTGGAGTAAGACAAGGGCTTCTGACCTTCGTCGGGGCGGGGGGAAGGGTGAGGTGTCAGTGACAGCTCTGAGAGTCACGGGAAAGCTTTGGATCCACCGCCCAAAATGATGCACGCATGCACACACATAAAACAGCATTTAGGGACTTCCCTGGCGGTCCAGCAGTTAAGACTCCGCACTTCCACTGCAGGGACACATCGTGTTCCATCCCTGGTCAGGCAACTAAGATCCCACAAGCTGCGAACCTTGGCCAAAAAAGCAAAAAATAAAATAAAATAAAATAACACCAAACAACATTTACACAGAGTTTCTGGGGTCACCAGCAGCAACCTGTACCCTGGAAAAGAGAAGCGTTGCGACAGCCGTGTCTCCCTACCTCCTACACGGAGGCTCCCTGCTCCTGGGTTCCAGAGCTCAGGCCAGAACGCTCAGCAGCATCGTGGGCTACTCAGAGGAGGCAGTGCTGTTCTGGACGGAGCATCAGTTTCCACGGGGAAGTACAGGCCTGCTTCTACAGCAGACTTTTGAGGGGCTCTTGCAGCACGACTGAGTTTGTCATTTGGGGCTCGGTTGTCCTGACGGTAATCCACGTTAATGAGCTCAACAGTAAGAACAGACAAAGCAGCCTTTTCTTGTAGTCCCGGCTCTGAGTTGAAATGCTTCCCACCTCCAAATCCAAGTGTCCCACAAGCATCGCTCTCCCGTGCCATGGCTAGCCAGCGCGCATCACAATAGCGTGGCTCTGGGTGGATTAATTAGAGTTTATGGTAACAATTCACCCAGCTTCTACAGAACCTGCTTCTGCCTGGAGAGCAAAAGAAAAGACTTTAATTAATTCTGAATTAAAATAACTAGAAAGAAATCTCTCCAGTCTACCAATCAGAGAAGGCAAACTGAAAATGAAGCTAACCACATAGGCCAGAATTTCAAGTTTCGCACACTCAGCTAGCTCAGATTATTAATGTTGGTCTTGTACTTGAAGTCACTGTTTTCAACTAAATCTATTAAAATATAAAAGCAAAAGATTATTTGGTTAAAATAATAGTACCTGGTCATCGAATGTAAATATCCAGAAAAAATGGGGGTGTGAGGGTGTGTGTGTATCCATTTACGTTATCATTTATGGGGAATTCCCTGGTGGTCCAGTGGTTAGGACTCCGTGCTTTCTCTGCTGAGGGCCTGGGTTCAATCCCTGGTCAGGGAACTAAGATCCCGCAAGTCGAGCGGTGTGGCAAAAAAAAAAATTTTTGATCATTTATGGACTTTCATTCTCTAATTCGGTGAGATAAAGGCTGGTTGTGACAGGGAGGCAGGAGAAATTTAGGGAGTGCTTCCTTTGTGTCTACCTGGTACTTGCTTCATATGTGTGACTTAATTTAATTTAATTATCTTGTAAATAACCCTGTGGGAGATCACCATTTTGTGGATAAGAAACTGATGTTCCGAAAGCAATAGTTTATCATTATCATCATTATTGTTGTTGTTGTTTTTTCTACTGAGATAGACTCTTCTTTCCTGGATAGCCTAAATTTTATGTTTCCTGAAGTCAGATGGGTGAACCAGGTTTCTTCTGGTCTGGAAATTCTCTGCTTGTATAATTCTCAGTTCTCTCGTGTGGAGCGAGAGCTACTTGTTTTTCTGGACATGTCAGCCAGGTCTTCTAGAACAATGGCATTGCAGGGAAGTGTGAACTTCCTTCACATTTCTCAGTGGGACATTACGCTGAAATCTAATCAACTCTCTCTAGGTCCTTGCCCAGAGGATCCTGGACCTTTGGGAAAAGAGGGGTAAGCAGTAAGCTCTGCTCAGCACTTGTCCAGCCCAGCTGTCTTAGTCCATTCGGGTTACTACAACAAAATACCATAGACTATGGGACTTCCCTGGTGGTGCAGTGGTTGGGAATCTGGCTGCCAATGCAGGGGACAAAAGTTCGAGCCCTGGTCTGGGAAGATCCCACATACCACGAAGCAACTAAGCCCATGTGCCACAACCACTGAGCCTGCGCTCCGGAGCCCGCAAACCACAAGTACTGAAACCTGCACGCCTAGAGCCCGTGCTCTGCAACAAGAGAAGCCAACGCAATGAGAAGCCAGCACACTGCAAGAAGTGTAGCCTCCACTCACCGCAACTAAAGAAAGCCCACGCACAGCAACGAAGACCCAACGCAGCCAAGAATAACTAAATAAATTTAGGGAGAGAAAAAATACCATAGACGGGGTGGCTTAGCTGACAAACATTTATCTCTCATAGTTCTGGAGGCTGGAAAGTCCAAGATCAAGCAAGATGCCAGCAGATTCCATGTCTCATGAGAACCCACTTCCTAGTTCATAGTCAGCAGTCACTTTGCTGTGCCCTCACTTGGTAGAAAGGGTGAGGTGAGGGAGCTCTTTTTTGAGGGCACTAATCCCATTCATGAAGACTCCACCCTCATGACCTAATCACATCCCAAAGGTCCCACCTCCAAATACCAACACATTGGGGATTAGCTTCCAACATATGAATTTGTGGTGGGTGACAGGGGGGCAGGTGGTGACACGACACACAAACATTCAATCTATAACATCAGCTTTGTGAAGTAGTAAATGAACTCTTTAGATGGTCATCAGTGAGTCTGTTAACACTCTTGAAAGACGTCAGGAAGCTAAAGAGGTTGGGTAGAAGCTGGGGATGTGGTGAGAAGAGCAATCAGCCTCTTCTCTGGGTTGGATACGAGGGAATAGAGATTCTTTGTCTTCTGGGACTGCCAACCTGGGAGGATAGAAGTCTGGGGCTGCTGGGCCATCTGTCTTCAGCCCTCTGTGTGGCTACCACCTACATGCAGACACAAATATCAGAGAGGCACAGTAAGAGAAATACAGCTCTGGTAAAGTAGGCATAGCCTGGGAGTTTGTCTAGTGTTTTTGATTCATTCATTCATTCAACAAGCTTACATGTAACACCTGCCACATGCCTACCATTGGGTCATGAGCCAAGGAGCCAGAAACCGTGGATGGAGAAGCCAGGCCTATGTTCTCTTGAATCTCCCAGTCTGCTGGGATTGAAAGATGTGTAATGAAATACAAGACATTTCACTACTCTCTGCTAGGTGTGAACAAAACTTCAGGAGAAACAAAGAAGGAAGTGATCAGGTTTGCTCCAGACAGGATCTTATAAGATGTATAAGAGTCCAGGGTGATGAGAAAAGGGTCTTCTGACATTGAACACAGCCAGGATAAGTACTAGTGGAAGCTGCTTTCTCTCTATGCTGCCATAGAGAGAAAGCCAGCAGTGGGGGAAGCAATATTAAAATCCACCTACAAGAGGGAATGTGCTGTGGATCCAAACCCCACTCTTCCACAGCTGAGCTGTGGGGAGTCTGGGCTGTGGGTGTGGGCATCACGGTTCTCATCTCAGAGAATCAGTACTTGGGACTTGGTACGCCTGTAGTTGGCTGTTGGTGAATATCCCTCAGCATCTGGGAGTCCTCAGCAGTCAGAAAGTCTTGGATGGGAATAGTTGGCCCTTTGCACACCTTTATGTCCATCTGTGATCTTGTTTTCCTTTCCATTCTAGGGATGAATAAACGTCTCATGGGAATAATTGGAATCATATTAAAAACTTTATGGGGCAGTTTCATTTGAGCCTCATAACAATCTTATCAGGTAAGCAGGGCAAAGATGATTTCCCCTACGTTCCTGGTGGAAAACAAAAACCTGAAGTTCAGACAGGTTGTAATTTGTTCCAAGGTCAATGGCTCACTAGTTGTGCAGGCAGAACTCTGAAAATTCTGACTCTTAGTACAGTCCACATTGCTTAATCCACATTGCTTGTCTAGCATGTATCTTACCAGGCATGTGTGAGTATCTAAACTTGTGTGGGATGAGTTCAGGGGCTTCAGAGGTCCCATGGACCCTGAACTGTTACCCCCAAAGAGCTTCCCTCCATGCCTGAGTTGAAGTTTTTGTCTCCAGGTAGCCCTTTTTAAAAGGCTGGACTCTTACCTTGAAGACATCGAAGCCTGAGCTGCTATAAGAGAAATGCCTTAGACTAGGTGGCTTAAACAACAGGAATTTATTTCTCACAGTTCCAGAGGTTGGGAAGTCCAAGGTTCATGTGCCAGTCGATTCAGTCCCTGGTGAGAGCTCTCTTCCTGGCTTGCAGCTGGTCAACCTCTTGCTGTGTCCTCACATGGGAGATAGAGAGAGAGAAAGAGAGAGAGAGAACAAACTCTCTGGTATCTCTTTTTATAAGAGCACTAATCCCATATGAACACCCCACCCTCATGACCTCATCTAAATCTAATTACCTCCTAAAGGTCCCATATCCGAATATATCACATTGGGGGATAGGACTTTAACATATTAATTTGGGGGGAACACGTTTCGGTCTATAGAAACCTGCTATGTGAAACATTAGCACTCATTCACAGAATCCAAATTAATTGATCAATTTAGTCAGACATCACCATGGAGAGCAGAGTGCGGGATCCAGAGGGAATAGGGCACTAGATCAGCTTTGCCTTCTAACAGATAAGAGAATTGTAGAAGCCTGGGCGTTATTGGGGAGGGGGAACTGAGTAGGTTTTGGCACGTGAGGGGGGTTGATCCTGATGTGGTAGTGATGGCTATTTCTAGCTTCTTTCTTTGAGCCCTATGATAGCATTGTACTTTTTAGCTACTCTGTGGTAAGGTGGGACCATGAGAAAAGGGTCAATGAGATATGAGCTTAGGGGGTATTCATCACTTTTGGGCTAGAGAATTTAATCATCAGTATGAGACTCTCCAGGGTACCCCTTCCCAAGCCACATTTCAAGGGTGGCTGTTCTGTCAGCCTCAGTCCCAGAGTGAAGACTTGCAGAGTAGCCAACCTGTGATTGTCACGTGGCATTAGAGAGAAATAACTTTGTGCGATAAGCCATGGAGCATTTGGGGTTGTTTGTTACTGTGGCACAGCCTAGCTCTCTTAGTTGATGCATCGGGATTCGTAAGACAGTAGGAGGCAATCTGGGGCATCCTGGTGGGAAGTCATAGGGGCTAGGTCTTTGTGCTCGACAGTTGAGCACCGCTGGAATCACACCGTTCAGGCACACAACGCAGTCCTGCTGACTCAGCCTTTGGGATGTGGGGCCCTTCTCAATGAGGCCAGTGAATTCCTTAGGATTTGTTCTTTTTTTATGAAGATGGGCCGTAAGTCAATGCCGTATGCTGACCATGATGATTCTGGTATATTGGCTGCTGCTTTAGAAGCCTTAGGCTGGAGGGGGTGTGTGGAGGGTGTCTTGCTGGTTTGAACAAGAATGTATCCAAAGCTTTTATGTGATGTGAGAAACATAATTCTCTTAGAACGTTTATTCATTCATTCAACAAACACGTACTGAGCACCTGCTGTGTGCCAGTCACTGTCCTAGATTCTGAGGATACAGCAGTGAACAAAATGAACAAATGCCCCTATTTTCATGGAGTTAATATTTTAGTGACAAGAGACAGACGTCAAACAAGAAAACTAGGTAAAAATATAGATACTGTAGCAACCACCTCTTGAAGTTACTCATGTCTGCTGAAGGCAGCCTGATCTAGAGGAAAGAGCATGGAAGGCAGTCCTGGGTCCCGGCGCCACCCTTTGCTGGCTGGGTGACCTGGAGTCTCAGTGGCCACATCTAAGATTCTAAATGTATAGGCTGTGGAGGGCAGAGGCAGGTATAACCAACATGATTACAATTCCCCAGCTGTGAGGAACATTTAAACTATCATCAGATATTTCAGGCACACACAAAAAAAGAGAAAATAATGTAAGAACACTTACATAACTACCTACCGGCTTTAAGTCATGAAACTGCAAACTTAGGGTGGCCTTGTGATGTGTCAATTTGGCTGGCCTGAACTGCATTTCGCAGAATTTCCTTCCCTGTGTGCTTCTGCTGAATTGGGCCACAGGAGACTTCTCGTGAGATCTGGAGGGCAGAGCTGAAGCAGCAGCCATAATATTTCTCGCACATGGAAAGTCAGGGCAGTTGCTTTTATGGCACATTGTTGCTTCTCTGCTCACCTTGGTGGCTGGGACAGCATCCAGGCCTGCAGGGCTCCACCACGCCCTGCTTCTTCCTTCGGTTTCCCTGACTGCTGAACCAGCTGTGTGCTAGGCTCCGTGACAAAGAATGCCAGCTTCTCCTGCAGGATACCCTTCATCAGGGTTGGAGGTGGTGAGTGACGGACACAGCTTCCTGTCCAATCTTGTGGGTTTCAGCTCACGCTCATGGGTTCTACCTCCTTCTCACTCTCCCCAACTTTACAACCGTCTTCCCCTCCTTAGCCCAAGTTTCAGCTAGAGCATCATATTATATACAAATAGGTAGATTTTAAAAAATCGATTTACTGAGGTATAATTTCCATATAATAAAATTCATACATTTTAAGTGTATGGTTCGTTGCGTTTTAAAAAATACATATACTAGGCCACATCCATCACAATATACGTAGAGAGAACATTTCTCTCCCCCAGTCAGTCTTCTCTCTCCACCCTGTACAAGTATCAATCTGCTTTCTGTCAATGTAGATTAGATTTGTCTTCCCTAGCATTTCCTATAAATGAATAACACAGTATGTATTCTTTTGTTGCTGGTTTTATTTATTTTTCTCAGCATAAAGTTTTTGGAGATTCATCCATGTTATTGCATGTGTCAGTAGATCATACCTTTTTATAACTGAGTAGTATTTCATTGTATGGGTACACCACATTTTGTTTTTCCATTCACCTGTTGATGGTCATTTGGGTTGTTTTGTATTTTAGCTGTTACAAATCATGCTACTGTGAACATTTGTTTACAAGTCTGTGTGATCATATGTTTTTATTTCTCCTAGGTAAAATACCCAGGAGGTAAATGTATATTGGGCCATTTGGTAAACATATATTTCTTTTTCTGTAAAGACTTATACATCATCTCGTATTTATGCACTTTATGTGTACATTTTATTTTATGAATGGAATTTTAAAAACATTTGGCATTTTATAAACAACCAACATGTTTTCCAAAGTGGTTGTGTCATTTTTCATTCCCATCAACAATGTACAAGACTTCCATTTGCTTTTGAGAGTTTGCTTTCAGCAATTGGTATTGTTGTTCTTTTTAAATTTAGCCGTTCTCCTGGGTGGGTGGGCTATCTCATTGTGGTTTTATTTTATTTTATTTTTAAAGATTTTTTTGATGTGGACCATTTTTTAAAAACTTATTTATTTACTTATATTTATTTTTGGCTGCATTGGGTCTTCATTGCTCGGGCTTTCTCTAGTTGCGGCGAGTGGGAGCTACTCTTCATTGTGGTGTGTGGGCTTCTCACTGTAGTGGCTTCTCTTGTTGTGGAGCACGGGCTCTAGGCACGTGGGCTTCAGTAGTTGGGGCATGCGGGCTCAGAAGTTGTGGCTCGCGGGTTCCAGAGTGCAGGCTCAGTAGTTGTGGCATACGGGCTTAGTTGCTCCGCAGCATGTGGGATCTTCCCGGACCAGGGCTCGAGCCCGTGTCCCCTGCATTGGCAGGTGGATTCTTAACAACTGTGCCACCGGGGAAGCCCGATGTGGACTATTTTTTTTTTTTTTTTTGCGATACGCGGGCCTCTCAGCGTTGAGGCCTTTCCCGTTGCAGAGCACAGGCTCTGGACGCACAGGCTTAGCGGCCATGGCTCACGGGCCCAGCCTATCCACGGCATGTGGGATCTTCCCGGACCGGGGCACGAACCCGTGTCCCCTGCATCGGCAGGTGGACTCTCTACCACTGCGCCACCAGGGAAGCCTGATGTGGACCATTTTTAAAGTCTTTATTGAATCTGTTACAATATTGCTTCTGTATTATGTTTGGTTTTTTGGCCACGAGGCATGTGGGATCTTAGCTCCCTGACCAGGGATCGAACCCACGTCCTCTGCATTTGGAGGTGAAGTCTTAACCACTGGACCGCCAGGGAAGTCCCCTCATTGTGGTTATAAATTGCCTTTCCCAGGCCCTGGTTTAAGTGCTTAATTCTCACAACCACCTCATGAAGTATGTACTATTATTAGTATCCCCACTTTACATATGAGGAAACAGAGGCACAGAAAGGTAAGGCAGCTTGCCCAAGGGCATGACATACCTAGTAAGTGGCAGAACTAGGGTTCAATCTGGGCACTCTTCCTCCAGAGATCAGACTTTTAATTCCTCTGCTTCACTAGCCTCCCCAAAAGTTTTTGGGTCCCACCACAGGTGATCATTTATAAAGAGGGGTGACAACAGCAGACAGTCACCTGAAGGGAAGAGGTGTTGCCTAAGTCAAAGCTTTACAGCCTAAAGATGGACGTCTGAAGAACCGCATGTCAGGAAACAGAAGAAGCTGCTGCTGCCAGCCCACGGTTGGGGGCTGGGCCAGGACGAGGACCAAGGGGCCCTGGTCTCAATCTCTGCCTTTCTCTGCTGAGCTCTGCCACGTAGCAATGTGGCAGCTCTGTCTGCAATAGATAGCACAAGATCATCCCTCATCCACCCACTTCTGCTGTTTGAATCCTGTCGGCACCCGGGGAAGGGCCCCATCTGACTCAGTAACCATTTATAAGAATCTGGGGGTATGCCAGGGGAAAAACTGTCTTGCTGCCTTGAATCCTTTTTGGAAATAGGTGGGGTATAAATTATAAACCAACATATGTGCTAGTTCTATAAGGGAAGAGGGAACAACCAAAGAAAACATGAAACCCTACAACAATGTCAAGTTTCCAGTGTATCTACCTCTGAATCCATGATACTCAGGGGATAGGACAGAGCAATGGCCCCTGGACTTCCGAATTTCAAATACCAGCGAAGCTTAAAAAAAAAAAAAAAAAAAAAAGGAACTGAAGGGAATGATATTTGTTTGGTAGCTTTTTACTTTGCCAGGAAGGATATTAGTAAAATAACAACCACTAATTGCTATCACCATTATGTCATAAAAGAAAGGACATATTAAGAACCCCAAAGGTATAAAAGACAATCTCAGAATAAGAGATGGTCTTTTAAATGGCATATGTTAGCTTTATGAAAAATGCACTATATTACCTTGATTTTTCTCACTGAAAATGCTATCATTGCCGGGCACTGGTTCCCAGGAACCACTGGTGATGTAGAAAGTTCACGGTCTGGAGAATCAGAAAGATGAGTTCAAACCCCAACTTTGCTACTACACCTGGAGCTTCACTTGGCATTCTGGTTATCTGTCTATTGTCATGTAACAAACTACCGCAAACTAGTGGCAAAAAACAGCAACAATTTTATTACACTTATGTATCCTGTGGGTCAGGAATTTGGACTGGACACGGTGGGATAGCTTGTCTCTGCTCCAATATATATGGAAACTCAGCTGGGAAGACTCCAATGGCTGGGGGTGACTCTAATGACTAGGGGCTAGAGACATCTGAAGGCTCCTGTGTTCACCTATCTGGTGCCTGGGCTGGGATGACTTGAAGGCTGGGCTCAGCTGAGACTGTCAACTAAAACACCTATATACGGCCTCAGTGTAGTCATGTTTCTTTTATGAGCCTGGTGGCTCAGTCCTCCAAGAATGAGTAGCAGATAAGGCAGAAACTACATGGTCTTTTATGACCTGGCCTTGGAAGTCATGTGGCGTCACTTCCGCTATGAAACAGTAAAGTACTGAGCTAATACCTGACTCCCTGCATTTTCCTGTGCTCATGGCCTCTCAACCTGAACCTTTAAGCCGGCAGACCATACCCTCTGACCTAGCAGGTGCAGGAGCTGCAGGTGCCCAACACTGCTTGAAGAGAGGCCAGGGACCTGCTTTCTGCCTTAGCTGATCTGTTCCTATAAATCTACTTCCCAGGCCCCTAGCTCTCTCTGCCTCCTGGTCTTGGCACTGATGAGAACTGAATCCTCCACTTACAATTTTATACAGCCAATGATTGGAAGAATAGTCACAGACTAGATTTTTGGCTCTGTACATTTCAAACCTATTTCTCTGTCACTATCCAAACATTTCCAGGGGCAAGGCTGTAGGACACATTCATACCATGATCATACCAATCTTTAGCCCTGTACCCTTGTGTCTGAAGCTGGGTGTGTCGGCACAGAGGGCAATAGGAGGATTCTTGGAAGCCGTCCCTCCAGTGGAGAGTAGCCATAGCTTAAGCTAGACATGGAAATGACTGCAAGTCCATAAATCTATATCTTCAGACCCTAACAAAATGTATTCCCAATTCAATTTCACTTTAGCCAGCTCCCAAAATGCTTTTGACCACTTGCATAATACTCAGTACAAGGAGAAGCATGATTGAGAGATGGAGTGGGAAAATTAGCCACTCCAACAGATCTTAATTAAAATATTTTACTTTTGCACATGTAATCATGTGACTATATTGCTAGGGTCCTGCCTAGCGTCTGAAAAGGGAAAAAATTAGAGGCCGTAATATTCAAGGTTTTTTTTGGGTTTTTTTCATGGTAAACCACTTCTGGTTTATCTGTACCTTATGTTGAGTTTTCATATCAATATCAATCTTTAAGGCAAAAAACTGTATACAGTAAAAAAATTATCTATGTGGTCCAAAATGTCTAATACAATGAGTTTTTCCTCAAGCCATGAATCAGATCACTTTATATTTTTGTTCATTTCCAGATGAAGCATTGGAAGTGTCTACGATGTCTTGCTTTCAAACAGGAAGGCTAGATATTGTAATGAAAAAAATTCTCACTAAATTAATTGACAAATCTTACCTCATAACAATTAAAAATAACAACCAGAAGTTCTTGAAATGAATAGTACGGCTCTAAAGTCTTATGAAAGTATAAATGGCAAGAATAACAAGAAAAATTCAGGAAATAAGTGGAGGGACTACCCCTACCAAATAGTAAAATATATTATAAAAAGCTACATTAATTAAAATTGTTTGGTAGTAACTCATGAATGAATGGGCAGAACAGAACAGAGTCCCGAAATAGACCCTGATATAATAACAATTAGAGTATATCATAGAGATGGTCTTTCGAAGTAAGGGAGAAAATCGTGGATTATTCAATGAATAGTGTCAGGACAATCAGCTAACTCATACACTAAAATAAATTCCAGATAGACTGCAAGATAAAAGGTGTGAAATTAAAATTGAAACCACAACAGCAGAAAGCTTGGGGAGATCTTTTTAATTAAAAATATTTTTAAATTACAAAATTTTTTTAAAATTTATTTTTGGCTGCATTAGGTCTTCGTTGCTGCACACGGGCTTTCTTTAGTTGTGTCGAGCAGGGGCTACTCTTCGTTGCGGTGCGCGGGCTTCTCATTGTGGTCGCTTCTCTTGTTGCAGAGCTCATGCTCTAGATGCATGGGCTTCAGTAGTTGTGGCACGTGGCTTCAGTAGTTGTGGCTCTAGAGCACAGGCTCAGTATTTGTGGTGCACGGGCTTAGTTGCTCCGCGGCATGTCGGATCTTCCTGGACCAGGGCTTGAACCCATGTCCCCTGCATTGGCAGGCGGATTCTTAACCACTGAGCCACCAGGGAAGCCCCAAACACTTTGAAAAGAAAAAAATACCATGAACAATGTCTGAAGGAAAAAAACAACAAACTGGAAAAAAAAAAACAAAAATATTTTTAATGTGGATTGAAAGACATTTTCTTAATATATAAAATTTTAAATCAATCAATAAGAAAAAGACTAATAAAAAACATGGCTTCCTAGAACTACTGAGCCTCACATAGCACATTATAAACTTTTTTTTTCTAATTTTAAAGATTAGCTTTACTGAGATATAATTACATAAAATAAAATTCGCCAATTTCAAGTGTAAAATTTGGTGAGTTTTGACAAATGTATATGGTTGGTAATTACCATCACAATCAGGATATAGAATTTTTTCATCATCCAAAAGTTCCCTCTTGCCCTTTTGCAGTCAATTCCCTTCCCCCATTCCTGGCATCTGGGCAACACTGACGTATTTTCTGTTACTATTGATAGTTCAGGTACAAGCAGCTAGAATTTGTAGAGCAAAAGGTTTTGTCTTGACTGGAATTTCGTATAAATGGTTGAAAGTGGAAGTGTCTTTTTCCTATTTTCAACTTTGGAAATCCTAGGGGAGAACTTCGGTCTAGCTTATGTCCAGTGCTCACCCATGGCCAATCGAGGTAGTAAGGACCTGTGAGAAAATGACACTTAAAATATTGGAAAATTGGGCTTCCCTGGTGGCGCAGTGGTTGAGAGTCCGCCTGCTGATGCAGGGGACGCGGGTTCGTGCCCCGGTCCGGGATGATCCCACATGCCGCGGAGCGGCTGGGCCCGTGAGCCATGGCCACTGAGCCTGCGCGTCCGGACCCTGTGCTCCGCAACGGGAGAGGCCACAACAGTGAGAGGCCCGCGTACCGCAAAAAAAACCCCAAAAATTGGAAAATTAACACAACGTTATAAATCAACTATACTTCAGTTAAACAAACAAACAAAAAAAGAGATTGGAGTATGGGTAGAACCATTCTGCAAGGCAAAATGGAGAGATCTTCCCAGAAGAAAGGGGAAGGTTACAGGGTGGAAACGGATCGTAAGCACCCGCGTGAACAGCAGTTCATGTGAAAAATAACTTAAAGTGAACCAGCTGATACGGCTTTAGGAGTCGCATTGTCTAGAAGGCTGTATCCATTCCCTGGCCTGATGTTTTCCAGGGTCAAGGACAAACTAGAAGGGGTCTGTGATGGAGAGATGTAATATGTGTAACAGCTACCCTGAAAGACATAGAATGAAATAGAAAAGCAGCTTTCTTCTCTCTGTTCTTTCCCCTTCTGTGCCCGTCAATGCTTCGCACTGTTGAACATGTTCTTTCCATAACCCTTGAGTGAAATCTGGTTGGTCCCACTAGTTTTCTGGTCCTCTTCAGATAACAGAAAGACTTCCAGATATTTTAATCCCATGAACGGTCTCATTTCATTCATGAAAATGTCCAGTTGTGTGCAATAGACAAACCCAAGAATTTCATTAATAGGAATGGGGGCATCTCCAGCACAGAACTAGCACATGACCAGTTTCTCCTCTAATTTCCCACCCAAAGGCTTTCTTTGAACCACAGTTTCTCCCTCCCCCAATTCCCCCCCACCTAGCATCACTGACAGCATTTTCTGACCTGGGGCTGGGGGGAGGGGATGGAAGAAGGTCCTGTTTGATCGGTACTGTCCTGATCTGCCTAGTAGGTATTCCAAGCTTTTTCTTGTTGGGTACTGTTTGCACCATATTACCTTGGGGAAGGTATGGTGAGGCTGGATCGGGAGAGAGGAGGCAGAAGCTTTTACAGTTTTGTTTTGCTCACGGTTCCCTGGACAGAACACAGCATGCCACGTAGGGCCACTCACTGTAAACACTGGGGTGGCTTACCAGGCAGGCAGACAGAGGGAAATTGTGGTTTCTGCGGGAAGGAAAAAGCAAGGCAGGATAAACAGGTTCAGGATTGGCTAATTTGAATAATTTCAGTGGGCTCAAGGGCGTAGGAGCTGTCCCCGACCATCTGGTACCCGGCCCTGGGGTGATAAGCCAGGCGTATGGTGGCCTGTGTGAGAGCCTGATAAAGCAGGTGGTGGGGTGTGGACTTATTTGGCCGCCTAAGAAGGGGAACTGACCGGTCCCTGATGGGCCTCAAAACTGGGTCAAAACAGCATTAACAACAACAACAACAACAACAACAACAACTGTATTACGTATTTTATGGGTTCTTTGGAGACCCCTTATCACAGAGGATGTTCTGTCTGCTGTCCCTTTATTGTGGGCAAGGTCTTTCTTCAGCCTGTATCACACCCACTCTCTCTCTACTACCTCTGAAGGTACATTTCCAGCCTCTTTCCGCCAAGGTCTGAGGTCTCCTTGCCTGTGCTAGGAAGCTGTCTTGGGCAGGGTTCCTTTAAAGAAGGCTTCGAGCTAGCTCTTTCCTGTGCCTCTCGCGTCTGACACTGAATTATACATGACACAGCATCAGCAAAGGAGGAGAGTGCTCTGAGAGGGCACCATGGAGGTGGTGAGGAAGGCAGCAACCAAGGCCAGGGGCAATGGACAAAAGTTTTTCAAGAGCACAAGGAAACAATGTACCAGGCAGCACTTATATAATAAGGGCCAGGATTAGGGTGTGGAGAGTGAGGCACTCTCCTCGGTGGCAAAATGTAAGGGAGTGCCACAAAATGCAGCAATCAAGATAAATCACATTCGATACAATATTTTAAAAAACACATTAAAAACGGGCATACGATGCACATTTTCCCTTTTGCTTAAGGCTCTAAAATGGCTCCGCAGGGCACCGGCACTAGGCAATTCCAGCTTCTAGCTTCCTCCCAGCCAGATCGTACCCCTGAGTCACTTTGATACAGAAATGCTGAGCAGCCATCTAGGAAGGGCTTTCCTTAGGCAATAAACTTTATCTGAGGCATGGAGTGAATGAACAGGGGAGAGGGAACAGCGCTTCTCCAGGTCCAAAATTCCTGAAGTGAAAAGGGCTAGAGGGGTATCTGGGGCATGGTGGTGGCAATGAGTTTGCAGGCAGGGACAAGATCTTGTAGGGACTCTTTAGAATTTTAACTAGGGGAGACAGAGGCCCAGATTTGTTTCTTACGCAGATAATGCCTTGTGGGGGACAACAGGAGGGGTCATATCTGGATACAGTGAAGTTCCTTTTTAGGCTATCGCAGTATCCGTATCAGAGCGAGGGATGACTGTATCTGAATCAGAACAGGTGGAGACAGATTCCCAAGATCCAGGCCTCAGTTTCCCCACTGGAGCACAGATGGTGGGGCGGCCCCCGGGTCTCTGCCTTGCCAACTGGACCACCTCAGGGTCCCCTGTGAGCGGCGGGGGCACCGGGGCGCGCAGAGGAACCTCCCGAATTCAGCCTGGGGCCCGGGGCAAGCGGGGCGGGGCCCCCGCTGGTGCCCGAACGGCTCGCCGCCCAATCGCCGCGGGCCCGCCGTGCCCCGGGGGGCTGGGGCAGCCGCCGCCGCCGGAACGTGCCGCGGCTGCGCCGACGCGCCAGCGCCGGGCAGGGCGGCGGGCGCGTTCAGTCTGGCGGCGGCGGCCGTGCGCGGACAGACGTGCCCGGAGCGCCGCAGCCGCCAGCATCCGAGACGCGCCGCGCCGCCGGGCCGCGCCCGCCCGCCCCCCGCCATGGTGGCGTGGATCATCTCCAGGCTGGTGGTGTAAGTGGCCTTCTTCCCCGCGTCCCTTCCTTCCTTCCCCTCCTTCTCCGGCCCCCGGCCCCCGGGCTGCGCGTGCCCCTGCAGCGCCCGCCCCGGTCGTTCCGGCTATTAATACCCGGCGGCCGCTAAATTTAGCAGGTACAGTAGGTGCCGAGGTCGCGGGCGAGCGGGCGGCACAGAACGCGGCTGCTGCCCTGCGGGGCCCGGCCCGGGCGCGGGGGCCCGGCGGGCGGGGCCGCGAGGGCTGGGGGCGCACGGGGCTTCGCTGGGGTCCGCGTCGAGCCGCGCCCGGCCGCTTTGTTCCCCCGCTTGGTGGGCTTGGCCGAGGCCCCGAGTGAGTGCGCCGCGGGGACACGTGTCCCTCTCCTTGGGAAGAAATGTTGGCCTGGGGTCGCCCGTTGCCGCGCCCCGCCGCCACGCTTTTGTCAGGTGAAAATGACAGAGCCCAGAAGAGCCTGGGGCGCTGCCTGGAGGGATCGGCGCGGAGAAGGGCGGAGAGCTGGAGGCAGGGCTCCTAAGGGGGTTGAAAAATACTCCTCCTTTTTAGGGTTCTCAAATGGACAGCGGCCTAGGCAAGTAGGACGGAGGAGGACAGACCCGAATCTTGGGGTAGCCGCCCCGCGTCCCCTTGTCTGATTCCTTGGGCGGGGCGTTTGAAGGAGAGATAGAGACGGGCATCTCCGGGAATTCACGGGAAATTTCCAAGTGACAGACGGCCACACTGACGGTGGCGATGACACCTGCCAGGCCTTGTGGGAGAGCGCAGAGTCATCTGGGGTGAGGCCTTGTGTGAAGCCATTGCGGGTGGGCGCGGGGGCGTTTTGCTCTGTCAAGCCCCAGAGCCGAGTGGACCTTTGAAGAGCTCCTTCCCTCGTGGATTTGTTCTCCTTTGGAGGTAGACATGGCCATCTATTCCAGTCCCCCTCCTTTCCTAACCATCCTTGCCTGAGTCAGGACAGATTTGCCACCTGCTTGGGGAGCCGGGGTGAAATTGTTCTGGGGTGTGGGAGCCGGTGGTACCATTCCGGCTTTTTCTTTGTCTGAGGAAGAGGGGCTCCCGACTCTGGTTGATTGTGCGCCATCACTCCCCACGTTTGGGAACACCTCCCATCTCCTACCCTTCTTGCCTGATTTTCAAAGAAGCCGGTCAGGGTAGCCTTCTGAAGCCATTCTCAGCATTGTCTCCTGGCCACCATTATGAGCTTTCTTCCCAAGGCCAGTGTATGTCCCTCTCGGCCCCCAAGTCATTCATTCCTTGCTGGCCTCTCCACAGCTGTTGCCACCTGCTGGGGATTTGTGCTGTACCTAGAGGAAGCATGTTAAATGTTTGGAAGATTCCTGCGGGCAGAGGTGGCATGAATAACCCAGGGAAGTGGCTGGCACGGCTGGCCCCGCCTCATGCCTGATCAAGGCCTGTCTTGCCTTCCGGGTGGTATTTTTTTTCTCCTGAAGTAGTGCCCTGATTGTCAGATTTGCAGGTGGCTTCTGGGGGGTGGGGGTGGGGGTGCCTCAGGGTGGGCCAGAGAGTTGAGTTGGCCAGGCTGGAGGACTCACTCCCTATAGGTCCTCCTGGGCTGGGGCTGGAACACTGAGCAGCCAGGGTTTCTGGTGTGGGGTCCATGTGACTGTCTTTAATTTTATTAGCACCCACCCCCTGTATACTAGACAACTAAGAGGGGTGAAGGGGAGAAACATATGTTTGGGTGGGGTCTCAGGGACTAGCAGTTACTTTCTAAAACAACCACACTCCCCAGAAGTGAAGAATTGCATTTCAGAGAATTTAAATGGCCGTGAGAACTGCCCCTCAGGTCAGCCCAGGACCCTGTGCTCCAAGGGAGAATTTGTGAGATTTGGGGTTGTTATTCCCACTATCAACTCCAAAAGGTCAGAGATAGGACCTATCCCTTCAGCCCCTAATTCTGTATAGAAACCCAACATGGATGTGTCAGTTGTGAGTTGTTAAAACCATTTTAATAGGCAGCACCTGTTTTGCGTAAATCATACCTGTTCACTATAGGAAAATTAGAAAATGTAGGTCCATAGATGGAAACTCATCTGCACTATTCCCATGCAGAGATAGCTAAGGAAAAATCTGAGAAGTATATTCGTCAAGCTGTGTTTCCCTAGGCATATATGCACATATGTTTATATTTACCATGCAAGGAAATTATCGACTCAGCCCAAATTTCCACAAACCTCTTAGCAAAGAGTAGAAATGCCATGTTTGGACTCAGAAAACCCTTGATTCAAATCCCAGTTCTGCCTCTTGCCAACAGATCCCAGTTCACAGCTCAGATCACAGGAGATCCTAGTTTGCAAGCCCTAGTGAATCTCACTTTACTGTTGCAAAGATTTCGATGATACATGATTTCTAAATTGCCAAGTACCACAGAGGACATTCAGTCAATGAGTGTTCCCTCCCATCCTCCGAGAGAGGTTGTAAGAGCTCTGGAAGGGGCTTTCAGACATTATTCCTGCAGTTTTCCAACTGGCTTCCCTGAAGGCCACTCAGCCTGAGTGGGCGGGCTCTGGGTTCCCAGCCCTGATTCCTTTTCTTTGTTTTACATACTGGGGTTCTATATAAAATATAATTTGGAAACTACATGGGTTTTACTGCTAATAAAAACCACTGAGCCAGTCCTCCTCTCATCTGTAAAACTGTAGAGGAGTGTGCTTTGCCCAAGGACACGAGGTGAGCTGGTGAAGAACACAGGCTCTGGATTTGGGGGTCAGTGCCCTTTCCACCTCTACCTGTCCTTGACCTAAACTGATCTCTTTCAAGCTTTCGAGACCTCTAGTATGGCATCCTATGATTTTGTCCACAGGTCCCTTTTCCTATAAGCAATCTTTTCATGGTTTCGTAAGCCCCTGTCCCATCAAAGAACATTTAAGGAAGACCTGTCACTGTGCTCTGAGGATGTGGGGGGAGCGTCTTCCTTCCAACCAGAGGCGTCAAGACAAGCTGATGGTGTCTGGGGACAGCCAGCTGTGATGGTGACTGTGTTGCCATGGGCTGTGAGCGTTTTTAGGGCAATGGTGGTCGTTTTTTGCCCCCTCCCAAGGCTCTTTTTTGAAGCACCTGGCACTTCAAGTGCACTCAGTAAAGGTTGGTTGTGTTGAGTGAGATCAGAGACCCTAGGATAAGCAGGGGAGCCGGTCATTGTCATCCCCTGGGGACAGAGGTTAGCGGGCATCGGGACAGGCTTGTGCCCACTGGGCAAAGCTCTTGGAATGGGAACCAATTTGAGACGCTGCTCTCTTGCCAGCTGTCTTCCTCCTAACTCCCCTGGCTTAGCTTAGGAAGAATTAAGGAAGAAATATTAGTGCAGTAGCAAGGGTGGCCTTGTTGAAGCCTGGCTGATATCTGCATGGAGCATGGGAGCTCATTTAGGACTGGTCTGCTCGCCTCCTTTCAAATACTTGGTTTTCTTTCCAAACAACTCAAGGCCTAGGTGTGGAAGCATTTCAAACTGTGCATTGGAGCGGGCATACAGAGGTCGCTCTGTGTCTTCTTGGGAGAATGCACTATCTTGAAGCATTTATTCCAAGGAGCAGGTTTTGCCTCATTGTCTCTGGACAGAATTTTGGCTAAGGCCCAGGATGTTGGCTAAATGGATCCAGAGCTTCCCACCACTTACTGGGTTAGTAGACCCAAACTCCAACTCACTGCATGGGGAAAAAGAGAGTCCTAATTCATAAGTAACCAATAGCTATGCCGGAAAATGTCATTTTCCCACATTGCACATCTTTAAAAAATGTTAGTTTTTGGAAGGTAGAGTCTGATGTTTAAAACAGTCTTGAGTTGATAGCTGAAGATCTAGCTAAGTCCTAGGACTGTCTCGAGCATGAAGTCTCTGTGCCCTGGGTCAGGGATGGACATGTAGAGAAGCCTGGAAGGAATGTGGGCTGTCCTCAAGATGTTCCTCAACTGTTGCAACACAAATGGAAAAAAACATACACTCTTAAACATAAACTTACCTTTCTTTGGGGCCTGCTTTCAAAAGGGGAATGCAGAAAAATGATCCTGTTAATGGAGGGTTCAGGTTAGTTGATGATTTCTTTCCTGGCACTGGGTGTGGTACAGGGTAGGAGCTGGGTGACTGTTTCAGTTGAATTGTGAGAGGAAAGATGTTAGGTTCTAGTCCAAGTGCTGGTCTGACCCGCCTGCAGAATCCTCAGGGCAACTGGCACCTGCGCTGGGGCCCTGCTCCCGGTCTATGATACAATATTATTGGCCAGCATCATCTTGGAGGTCTTAATAATTCCAAGAGCCAGGGCTCCTCTGGGCCCCTTCCTTTCCCTCAAGTCCCCCAGCCGGCCTACATGCACTGTGTTTATTTATAAAGGGGGGCCGTATCCTCAAGGAAGTGAAAAACATCAACCTAGATTTCCCTGCTGTTCTTCTGCCCTGGTCTTTGTTTATTAATCCTGGCTGCCTGCTGGGAAGTAGCTTTTGTGCACTTCCTCCTGCTGTGTCTTATTTCGAGGGTAGCTGACAAGTGAGGGTCTCACCTGGTTATTAATGGCTCAGTTTTCCCCTTCCTTCTAAAGCGAGCTATCCTCTTTGTAGTGTATATTGTCGGCGGGGCGGAAGAGCCCTGGGAAGAATGAGAGAAGGCGCGTCAGACCCTCAGTAGCTACCTAGTGAGGCTGCCATTTTGTGTTGTGTATGTGTGTCGTGTGTGTGTGTGTGTGTGTGTGTGTGTATTTTCCAAGGGATTTCAAGAGGCTTGGGGATGGGGTAGACTTGGCCGTGCAATAGTCAGGGTATATGTTACCTTTGCAGTTTTATTGCCAACAATGAGCTGTGCACATGCTCAACCGGTTACCAGGATTCTTGGTGTCTGTGGGAATTTTTCTGAGAACCAACAGGAGGGGGTTTGCATTTGGGCCATGAGAATATTTTCCTCTCACTTCAGGGCCTTGGGAAGGCCCTGATGGATTGGAAGATGGATAGTTACATACATACGGGTTTGTTCTGAACTCTCAGATCTCATCCATCTTCACATAGAAGCACACTGTTTTCCCTCTGGGTTGTTTTAGGCACACCCAGGGCCTTTCCTTTGATTTTAGAGAAAAAGTAAATATAAAGGACCAAGTATCTGGCACACAGTAGGGGTGTCTGAAGGAATCTTGACAGTTAATCTGATATTATAGGCCCTCAAGCATGGCATGTGTACCTAGACCAGGATGGCTAGTAGGTTTTATCTCTTTTAATTGATGGGAGGCTGCCTGGGACCTGTCTTGAGATGGGGTATGAAACTGAGTTGGGCTCAGTGGGGAAGGACACCCCTGAATTATTTGTGCAGGGATGATGGTAACGGGGGCACACATGTTGGCTCAGTATTTGCTCCCCCAGGACTTATTTGGTGGTCCAGTGTTTTAAGACTCCGTGCTTCTGCTGCAGGGGTCACTGGTTCAATCCCTGGTCGGGGAACTAAGATCCCACATACCGCATGGTGTGGCCAAAAAAAATTAAAAGTTTAAAGCATTTGCTCTCCCAAACTCGGCCTGTTCCTGATCACAGAAGGTTTGTCCCACTGTCAGAGTTTTAAGAAGCTTCCCTAAATTAGTAGACAGGAGGAGCATCCTTTAACTGAGTTAACATCCCCTCCTGACACCCTGCCCCCACCAGGCTTTGTCAGTCACCTGGCAGTTCTAGGCCATAGGTACCTCCTTGACGCCAGCACAGGGAGCTGTCCAGCCAGTGGCTCTCCAGTCTGCTCCTTTCCTCTTAGGGTGACCACACATATGCCACATTTTCCCTTTTTCCTTTGCCCTTCACCCATCGCAGCTCAGTTACTTTCTACCTTGGCTGCTCTCATGTACTTGTGCATTCACATCCTTTCCACCTCCTTTAGGGATCTGTGGATGGTACTCTGGGCTTCCAAATGCACTTCCCATTCCCCTCTGGTCACATACCCCATCCTATCACCCTCCACTCAACCATGGAGGTGGGCAGGGACTCAGGCCTAGCGACACATTTCCTTGGGCACAGAGATTGGTCCAGAGGTGGGTCTGTGGCCCAAACGGAGCCCCTAGATCCTTCCCCAGGGTGTCTTGATTTGAAGCTGGGAGAGGAGAGCCTTGCCTATGGGACCCAGAGCTGGAAAGATGTGAAGGTGGGGCTACTGGTGGCTGCCTGGCACATGGAGAAGGCATGGTGGCCAAAGGGGCGAAGTATGACAAAGCAGAGGTAAACAGAGATGAGATACAGGCACAGAGAGCCGGGAGCTGGCTTGATTCTGGTGACTCAGGCCCCGGTTCCTGCAGCTCCTCGTTTAAGGCCTTGATCTGTCCCATATCCTAGAATGAAGGCCTTGAGTAGTGCTTGTGTTAATTAAGCATTTACTGTAGTGGTGAGGATGGACTGGGCTATGCTGCGGTAACAGCTCTCAAATCCCGGTGGCTGGGGACAGCACAGGTTGGTCTCTTGCTTTACGCTGCCTGTGCGCTGTGGGTTAGCAGAGGCAACCTGCTTACTGTCATCACCAGAGGCTCAGGCTGACTGAGGCCTCTTTGTCTTAGGGTGCTATCATTGCAGCACAAGGCACCAGGATTCACTGGAGTAGGGAAAGAAAGATGGAGAGTCATGCACCAGCGCTTAAGGACCTCTAACCGGGAGTGACACATGTCACTTCTGCTCACATATCATCAGCCCAAGACAATCATATAACCAAGCCTGAATTCAAGTGTGTGGAGAATTACAGTCTGACTAAACATCTGTGAACAGCCCCAGTGACCACCGTATATGTTGAATGAATGAATCCTAACCAGCTTTGCAAACTTATAAATGTCCTTTTTTGTTGAAGTTGGTGTAAGATGGTTTTTTTTTTTTTCTTCTTGCAACTGGGACAGTCCTAACACACTCCTTTACCTCTTCATGTTAGAAAAATCTCTCACTCTCCTTTTCACCTCTTTTCTTTATCTTGTGTTTGAGTTTTAAAAGGAAGTCTTAATTTTGAGGAGAAATCAGCAATTGCAGAGGACATGCTATTCCATGGATAAAGACCTTGAAGGTGCCCTACTATTGTCATTACACTCTCCATGTTGGCCTCCATCTACCTTCCTCCAGGAAACCTCCCTTGGGGCCCCTAACTGAAGAAAGATTTCTGTTCCTGGGGCCCCGGTGTGGCATTGTCACTTTGTACCTTGTGACGTGGTGGTTTGTGCCTTTACCTCCCACATCTGTTTCTTAGTCTCCCTCTCCGCTCTTCATGGGTAGTAAGTGCCCAATGAGTATATGTTGGCTCATGAATGAGTCAGGACCTCTCTATTCAAAGAGTGGTCTGTGCACCAACCACATCAGCATCACTGGGAGCTAGTTAGGAATGCAGAATCCGGGGCCCCACCCAAGGCCCGGGGAATCTGCATTTTGACAAGACCCCCATGAAACTTGAGAAGCACTGAGTCAGGATTCAGGGAGTCATCATCTCCCCTGTGAAGTGAACAGAAATGGACTTGCCTAATATTCCCACTATTGGCTGTAAATGGGAATTCAATCCCGAGTCATCCATTTGTGCTGGACTGTGGTTCATCCCTCTGATTCCGAGAGGTCCCAACCCTGATTTGTATGAGTTCTGAATAGCCTAACTGGATTCCACCAACCCAGCGCTCAACTACGAACCTTTCACAAGTGGGCTGCCGAACCGTGATCTATGTAAAATTTAGTTTTGCTGCAACTGGGGCTTAAACCGCCAAGACAATGCCCGTCAGACAGGATATTGCGGTGAGCAGCTCGTGCTATTCAAGAGGGTGGGTTACAACCCACCGTGAGAAAGAAGCTGGAGAAACACAGTCGACTCACGCTGGGGACTCACGGTGGGTTTACAGGAACATGAAAGGACTTTTTCTCATGAGCACATGAGGCCAAGAACCACTGGTCCCTAGATGTCCCTCCTGAGGAAGTCACAGGACCCAGTGGGCTCTGTAAATGCTTCATGCCAGACACTGTGTGCTGCGGAATCCAGGCGTGTCAGTGAGTCCTCTCAGCCCTACCTTCAAACCCTCCCTGCCCAACCAACTCCCACCTCCACTGCCACCGCCCTGTTCCAATCCCAAATTATTGCTCTCCTGGACCATTTCAAAACTCTCCTAATTGCTTTCCCTGCTTCTACTCCCATCTCTCCAATGTCGACGTTGTTTAAAATGTAAGATAGGGGAATTCCCGGGTGGTCCAGTGGTTAGGACTCCGTGCTTTCACTGCTGTGGGCACGGGTTCACTCCCAGGTCGGGGAACTAAGATCCTGCAAGCTGCATGGAGCGTCCAAAAAAAAAAAAATGTGAGATAGGTCTTACATAGAAAACAAACTTATGGTTACCAAAGGGGAAAGGGGGTGAGGGACGGATAAGTTAGGAGTTTGGGGCTAACATACAAACTACTAAATATAAAATAGATAAACAATAAGGACCTACTGTATAGCACAGGGGAACTATATTCAATATCCTATAATAAACCATAATGGAAAAGAATATGAAAAAGAATAAATATATATATTTGTATAACTGAATCACTTTGCTGTACACCAGAAAGTAACACAACATTGTAAATCAACTATATTTCAATAAATAAATTAATTAATTAAATATAATAAAGGAAAAAAAATTTTTTTAAAAACGCATAAAGTAGGTCTTAGCTGTTTAAAAACTGTCTAAAAGGGCTTCCCTGGTGGCTCAGTGGTTGAGAGTCCACCTGCCGATGCAGGGGACACGGATTCGTGCCCCGGTCTGGGAGGATCCCACATGCCACGGAGCGGCTGGGCCCGTGAGCCATGGCCGCCGAGCCTGCGCCTCCGGAGCCTGTGCTCCGCAACGAGAGAGGCCACAATAGTGAGAGGCCCGCGTACCGCAAAAAAAAAAAAAAAAAAAAACAACTGTCTAAAGAACTCCCGTCACACTAAGAATAAAATTCAGACTCCTTACCATTGTCAGCAAGACTCAGCCAGGCCTGGCCCCTGCCCACTGCCCTGACCTCACCTTGTACTGTTTCCCCCTCACTTGCTCAGTCCCATCATGCTCACTGTTCCTAGAAGGCGACAAGCTTATCCCACCCAGGGGCCTTTGCACTTGCTGTCTCCTCTGCCCTGAACACACTGCCCTGGGTCATGCATGGCCCTTTCCCTCTTTCCATTTAGGTCTCTGCTTACATGTCACCTATTCAGGAGAGGCCTCTTTTGACCACCTTCTCCAAGATACACCCCACCCACACCTCTGTGCTTTTGTCCCTCCCTGAAACTATGCTTCTAATTCTTTTGCTTGCTTGTTTCTGGTCTGTCTCTCCACTAGGATTTGATCTCCATGACGTTTGAGACTTTTATCTTGTTCACAGCCGTTTTTCCCAGCAGTTCTAAGCTCATAGAACATGTTTAAAATGTATACGAATGATGACTTTGTATTCCCTCTGGGGTTAGAAGATCTTTTCTTAAACCTAGGTTTGTAGAACCTTGATTTGTGACCGTGGCAAGTAACCTAACCTAAGCCTCAGTTTTCTCATCTGTAAATTGAAAAATTTGATTTCTATTTCTGGCAGTATAGAAAACTATATAGTCTGAAACCCCTCCCTACTAAAACTGAATTGAACATTTTTCTAAAAATCTTGCATGAAATACAACAGCAATCCCCTAAAAGTATAGCAGAGCTTTTAAGTAAGTAAATTTGCCAGGAGACAAAACAGAGAGGGAATCATTTTGCAAGGCTGTAAACCAGTACTGTAGCAGCTGCACGACAGACTACCCTGAGATTTAGCTTAAAACAACAGACGTTTTGTTATCATCTCTCCTGGCTCTGTGGACAGGAAGTTGGACAGGACACCAAACACAAAACTCATTTCTGCTCCATGATGTCTGGGTCTCAACTGGGATGATGCAAATGGCAGTGGCAGACTGGCTGTCTCTTTCTTTTTTTAAAAAAAAGATTATTTATTTTTATTTATTTATTTTTGGCTGTGTTGGGTCTTCGTTGCTGCATGCGGGCTTTCTCTAGTTGCGGCGAGTGGGGGCTACTCTTTGTTGCAGTGCGTGGGCTTCTCATTGTGGTGGCTTCTCTTGTTGTGGAGCATGGGCTCTAGACGCACGGGCTTCAGTAGTTGTGGCATGTGGGCTCAGTAGTTGTGGCTCACAGGCTCTAGAGTGCAGGGTCAGTAGTTGTGGCGCATGGGCTTAGTTGCTCCACGGCATGTGGGATCTTCCCGGACCAGAGCTTGAACCTGTGTCCCCTGCATTAGCAGGAGGATTCTTAACCACTGCGCCACCAGGGAAGCCCTGGCTGTCTCTTTTTGTGTGTTCTAAGGCCTCTTCATCTGGTCTTTCTATGTGATTTCTCCAGCATGGAGGCCTCAGGATAGTCAAGTTGCTTACATGGTAGCTCAGAACTGCAAGAATGGGTGTCCAAGAAGCATCGACAGAAACTGCAAGACTTTTTACGAGCTGGTCTCAGAAGTCCCAGGATGATACTTCTGCTGCATTCTATTGGCCAAACAAGTCACTTAAGGCCATCCTAGATTTGAAGAGAGGGGGATTAGACTACCTCCCCATGAGTGGGGTAGCAAATAGTTCGCAGCCATCTTTAATATACCACACTGGAGGATTGGCCTAACTTGGTTTTAATATCTCAATAGAGAAAAGAGGGGCCTTGAGTCTGTGGGGTATTAAGTCAGAGCTGAACGTTGGCATAAAGTGCAGACTTGAAGGGCGATTCTGCAGCATAATCCTTAGTAAAAGCATAGACCCCCAAGCACTGAGAGATGACAGTGAAGCTTGTCTGTCTTGCGCAGGGTTCTTGGTGGAGGGAAAATCTCCCTTGGGAATTTGATACCATTTTTGGACCTGTCCTCATCTGGATTTGGGGTTTAACACATTCTGCACGGTCTGCGTACCCTTAGCTGAGAGATTAACATAAACATTGGTCTTGGGCCAGCGTTACTCCTGGGACATCTGACAGAAATTAATCCAGTCTCTCTAAGAGCTCTCAATACACATCATACAGAATTAGCCCCAAAGCACATGAATTCATACTCCAAAATTATGAACCCCGCTCCTAAGCAGGAGTTAACAAACACTACAAGGCAGGATTAGCCCTCCAGAAATAAATAAACAAATAGGTAAATAGCATACCTATATTAATTGTATATTATTTATATAAAGTAACTATTAATACTTGGAGACCTTAGAATAAATCTTTCTAAAATGAAAAAGTAAAGAACATACAAGAAAATAGCAGGTGTCGGGCTGGAGCAGGGAGAGGAATGGGCCCACGGGAAAAGAAGCAATTCTAAAAGTAAAAAATAAAGCATTAAAATTTAAAACCCGATGGATAGTTTGAAATGATGAGGGATTGAACACCAAGGGGGTGATGTTTTCCACCCCGCTTCTTGGAGCTAGAGGGGCTCTTAGTGATTTCAGGCTCTTGTTGACAGACGAGGAAGATGGGGCATGAGGGTTTAGTTTTAGGTCATTCATCAAGGTCAGTAACATGATCGGCTAGGCCAGGACTTGAGGCCAAGTCTCCAATTTCTGAAAGTGTTTTGATGTGGAAGAAAGAGGTTTGTTTTATGTGGTTAGAGGCTTGGACTAGGACTCGTGGGCGATTAGAAGACAAACTCCTGTCATGATAGAAGGAAGAGTGTTTTGGTAATTGGTGCTAAAGTGAGGCAATGAGCCCCTGGCTTCCAACCCTAATAACTTCCAACTCTGAAACTCTAGGATTTTAATCTTTTCCCTTATTATAGTGGAGGAAGAGAGATACGAGTTGTTGGAAAGATTCTGTTTTTCAGTGGGTAGGCCTTCTATCCTTGTTCGAGAGTTATTGATTCATTGCTCATTGATTAACTGCTCATTTATTAACCATTTGCTTTGTGCCAAGCATACACTGGGCACCAGGGATAGAGAGATGAATGCATTCCAATTGCATCTTTGAGAAGTTTCTGAGTTCACATAGCCAGTCAGTGGGGAACTTGGACTTGGATTCCAGTGTCCTTCCTGCCGGGCCAGTGTTCTTTCCGTTGGGTGGTTATTTTGTGGGTGTGTGTGAATGACTTTTCTGGCTTTGGTTGGAAATTGTAGGGAGGAGCCCTTTCACAGGGGAAGTGGTACATCTGATGTGTGAAAGGAGATTAAACCACTGCTGTGTCTCTGCCTGGGAGACACTGTGGCAGCCAATGTTGAGAAAGAAGAGGAGGCAGAGGAGAGGATGTGCTGCGTGAATACAATCAGGGACAAAGAGATGGGTAAAGTTGAGCATCCTTATCCACTGTATTAGTCTACTATTGCTGCTGGAAGAGAGAACCACAGAGTTAGTGGCTTACAACAGAAATGTAGTCTCTTAACAGATCTGGAGGCCTGAAGTCTGAAATGAGTTTTGGGGGGCTGAAACCAAGGTGTTAGCAGAAGTGTTTCATTCTGGAAGCTCCGTGGAGAATCCATGTTTTGCTTTTGGAGTGTCTGATGGCTGTTGGCTTATGGCCGCATCTCTCCAGTCTGTGCTTCCATGGTCACATTGCCTTCTCTTCTGTCTTTATATCTTCCCCTACCTCTCTCTTAGAAGGACATTTGTGATTACATTTAGGGCCCACCTAGATAATCCAGGATAATCTTCCCATCTCAAAATCCTTAATTTTGAGACTCTGCAAAGTCTCTTTTGCTATATCAGGTAATATTCATAGAGTCTGGGGATTAGGACCTAGACATCTTTGGGGACCATTATTCAGCCCGTTAAACCCATGGCTGTTGGCCCTGCTGCCACCAAGCTGAGGGGAGTTAAGAAAAGCCTAAAGAAAGAACACTCTGGGGGAATTCCCTGGCGGTCCAGTGGTTAGGACTCCTCGCTTTCACTGCCAAGGGTTCAGGTTTGATCCGGTGCAGCCAAAAAAAAAAAAAACTCTCTGATGTTCTAACATCTTATTTTGTCTCCATTTCCAGACTCTCCTTGATTTGTAAAAATTAATTATTGCACCAATAGAAAAGATTACAATGAAGTGGTTAGGGTATACAGTAATGGATAATAATACAATGAATACTCTTTTACTCACCAACCAGTTTAAGAAATAGAACATTACCTTCATTGTATCAATATACCACCGTTTACAGACATTTGCGTTCTTTCTAATTTTTGTTTTTCTCTTGCTCTTGAAAAGAAAACACTTCTGCAGTGAACATTCTGATATGTGATTCCTGGCGCACTGGTGCACAGATTTCCTTGGGAATGGAATGGCTGAGGCATCAGGTATATGCATCTTTCGCTTGACCAAGTAACATAAGTTTCGTAGATGTGTGGGTCTGTTTCTGGGCTCTGTATTCTGTTCCGTTAATCAATTGGTCTGACCCTGCACCAGGACCACACTGTCTTAATTACCATAACTTTTATGAAAATTCTTGATATCTGGCCTGCCAAGTCCCCTTCACATTTTGTTCATCATAAATCGCTATCCAACATCGTTTTTCTCCAGCAACATATACAATTTCAGTTGTACCATGTCTTTACCATCACTTGCTATTGTCACACTTTTAGAAGTTTTGCCAGTCTGGTGGGTACAGAATGGAATCTCATTATAGTTTTAATTTGCATTTCCCTGAATACTAATGAGATTGAGCATCTTTTCATATGTTTATTGCCCATTCATGTTCTCTCTCCTGTGAAGAGCCTGTTCAAATCTTGCCAGTTTTTCTCTTGTCCTTATCTTACTGATTTGTAGGAGTTCTTTAAATACTTTAGATGCTAATCCTCTGTCACTATGCATTACACATGTTTTCTCCCAGTCCCTGGTTTATTTTTTCATTTTCTTTATGGTGTGTTTTGATAAACAGAAGTTCTTGATATTAGTGCAATGGATTTATCAGTTTTTTTCCTTTATAGTTTATACTTTTTGTGTCCTAGGCAAACCTTACCTAATCATGAAGGTATTCTCAAATCATGAAGCTATTCTCCTATATTGCTCCTAGCTAGCAGTCTTACAGTTTTTTCATTCACATTTAATTTCTTAATCCTTTTTTTTTTTTTTTTTTTTGCGGTTCGCGGGCCTCTCACCGTTGTGGCCTCTCCCGTTGCGGAGCACAGGCTCCGGACGCGCAGGCTCAGCGGCCATGGCTCACGGGCCCAGCCGCTCTGCAGCATGTGGGATCTTCCCGGACCAGGTCACGAACGCGTGTCCCCTGCATCGGCAGGCAGACTCTCAACCACTGCGCCACCAGGGAAGCCCTATTTATTTTTAAAAAATAAATTTATTTATTTATTTTTGGCTGCATTAGGTCTTCGTTGCTGCGCGTGGGCTTTCGCCAGTTGCAGAGAACGGGGGCTACTCTTCGTTGCGGTGCTCGGGCTTCTCATTGCGGTGGCTTCTCTTGTTGTGGAGCACGGGCTCTAGGTGCACGGGCATCGGTAGTTGTGGCACGCGGGCTCAGTAGTTGTGGCACATGGGCTTAGTTGCTCTCCGGCATGTGGGATCCTCCCGGACCGGGGCACGAACCCGTGTCCCCTGCATCGGCAGGCGGACTCTCAACCACTGCGCCACCAGGGAAGCCCTCTTAATCCATTTTGAGATGATTTTGGTATATGATGTGGAGTAGGACTCCAGAATTTTTTTTCCATAAGGAAAAGCAATAGCACCGTTTATTGTAAAGTATGTCCTTTCTCTTTACATCTGCAATGTCCAGCCCTGTCATAAATTAAGTTTCCCTGGATGTGTAAGTCTATTCTGAGCTCTTTATTCTCTTCCATTGAACAGTTTTTCTGGCCCTGTACCAGTACCACTGTTTTAATTACCATAACCTTAAGAAAATTCTTAGAATCTGGCCTGGCAAGTCCCCCCACCTTCAAAAGCGCCTTAGCCCTTTCTCTTCCATATACATGTTTAGAATTATCTAGAATTATATATTACAACACACACACACACACACACACACACACACACACTCACTCACTCACTCAGAAATCTGTTGGGAGTCTGATTGGAATAACACTGATGTTCCTAAGATATTGACTGTTCCAATCCATATACATATATGTATACATATACATGGCGTCTGTCTATATTAATTTAGATCTTCTTTAATGATTTTCAATATAATTTTATAATTTTTACTGTAAATGTCTTGTGCATCATCTGTTAGATTTATTCCCAGTTACTTGATGTTCATTGATGCCAGTGTATTTGGTATCTTATTAAAATTTTAGTCTTCCAACTGTTTGTTAGAACAATGCATCCTTGCCACACTATACATTCTTTGGGGCTTTCCAGATAGAGTCATGCCATCTGAGACTAGCACAGTGTTGTGTCTTTCCAGTAATTCCTTTTTTTCCCTTACTCTTACTGTCCTGGTTAAGATCTCTAGTACAAGATAACTAAAAGTGGTGAAGGCAGATCTTCTTGTCTTTTCCTGGTTTAAAAAGGAATGCTTCAACATTTTCCCATAAAGTATTGTGCTTGCTGTAGGGTTTTCAGAAATATACTTTATCACTAAGTTTTCTTCTTGTCCTAGTTTGTTGAGAGTTTTTATAATGAATGATACTGTATTTTAGCTAATGCTTCCATTGAGATGATAATGGGGATTTTTTGGGGGCCTTTAATTTGTTAAGTGGCAAATTGTATTAATTAGTTTTGCCATTAAACAATTTTACCTTCCTGGATAAACAAAATTTGGTCATAAAGTTGGGTTTTTGTTGTTGTTGTTGTTAGAACAACCTAAGATTCAGTTTTGTTAATATTTAGTTTAGTCTTTTTTTTTTTTTTAAAGCTATGTTTGTGAGTGATATTAGCTGTGCTGTCTTGTCTGGTTTGGGTATAAAGATTATACAAGCCTCATAAACCACATTGAGGGTGGATATATCCTCTTTTTTATACCCTGGAATAGTTTGTGTAAGATTGGATTTCTTTCTTACGTGTAAAATACGTGACCTTACCAGTAAAATGATCAGGGACAGGTGTTTTTTCTGTGGGGAAAATTGAACCTACCTATTCGATTTCTTTAATGATTATAGATTTTCTCTATTTTCTTGAGTTAATATTAGTTTAGGAGTTTATTCATCTTAGTAATTTTTCAAATTTATTCATCGTTAACAACACTGCTTTTGCACTCCATTCCTTTTTTCCTCTTTTCCTGGTACTCTCATTAGATATATGTTAGGTTCTTACTCTGTCTTCCGTATCTCTTCATTTCTTATTTCCGATTCCTTTTTTTGTCTCTGCTGCTTTTTTAGTCATTTTCTTCATGTCTGTCTCCTTAGCAGTCTCTAATCAGCTGCTGAACATATTCATTGATTTTAAATTTTCAATTATTCTATTTTAGGAATTCTATTTAGTTCTGTTTCAAAACTGGTCATATTTTATGGCTTCTGTTCCTTCCACATAGTTTAAATTCATGGATCTTTTATATCCATGCGTAATTTGTAACATCACACTTTGATCATTTAGAAACTGTTGGTTTACCCAGTGAAATGCAGATCTTCTAAATGCTGACACATTTCATTATACAATATCAAAAATTCACATTCATTAATATCACCATCAATCCCATCAAGAAAGTCTTTTAAGTGTTGGGACACTGTCAGTTTCATGGTAGTGGATAAAAATTTTCCAAAATTCTGGTTTTAGCTGGAAATTGAATATTATCATTGGCAACAAACACTATTGGTTTTTCTTGAAGTCATGGGCTCATTTCATCCATTTCCTAAAATATGCTTGCCAGATACCCAACTCTGAATAACCATTGTTTATCAGTCATTCAAGTAACTGTACTGTTCCCTGAAAAACGGGATAATCGGCACAAGGGCTTTTCCTCAAGACAGTCATCATACTTGATATGCAGCAGTACTTAATGCATGCTTGCCATTTCATCACGAGATATTAAAAACACCTGTATCCAGCGTCAAGCTTTAATTAAATTGATGATTTCTGCTATATCATCAATGACATTCTTAAATGAAACAGGCATTTTTTTTTCCTACTGCGTCATGGTGACGAATACAATGACTACGGGTAAAGTTTAGTGCCATTGCCTTGATTCGTGCAAAGGCAACGGTTTTACCCCTTATTGTTCTTACATCATCAGTGCAAGTTCAACACAGTGAAAAAGGCGTATGTTTTAGTATTATTATTAAAATTGTTTCAACCTCATGAACCCTCTGCCAGGGTCCCTCTGAAAAGGGTTTTGGGGTCTCCGAGGAGTCTGCGGATCTTGCTTTGGGAACCATTCACTGTTCTGTACAATGAACAATCATTTCCATACCTAAGAAAATCGACTCTCATTCCACAGCTTCATCCAGCATGTGGTCCGTACTCAAATTAACCCCAATTAAACAAAAATCCTTTATTTATTTTTTCTTGTTTCTATTTGGATCCAGTCAAAGCTCGTACACTGAATCTGGCGGCCGTGTCTTTTGATCAACGTAGAACAGCACCTGCACCCCCCGCCCCCCAACTTTATGAAGAGTCTAGGCCGACTGTGATATAGACGTTCTGGACTTCAGACTTGTCCTTAGACTCAGGCCCTTGTGTCTACATTGTGTAGATGATGAGCTGCACCTCCCACTGCCTTCTGTCAAGAGGACAGAATGTCAGGCTGTCCCATGATTGGTGATACCAAACTTGACCACTTAGTAAAAAATTTACAATTTCTTTTTTTTTTTTTTGCGGTACGCGGGCCTCTCGCTGTTGTGGCCTCTCCCGTTGCGGAGCACAGGCTCCGGACGCGCAGGCTCAGCAGCCATGGCTCACGGGCCCAGCCGCTCCGCGGCATGTGGGATCTTCCCGGACCGGGGCACGAACCCGTGTCCCCTGCATCGGCAGGCGGACTCTCAACCACTGCGCCACCAGGGAAGCCCCTACAATTTCTTTAAATCCAGAATTTTTAGTTGTTGCCAATGGCAGGGTAAGTCAGAGTCTCTTGTCTGATACTATTGGAAATAATGGTCTCCTTTTGCGTCTTCATTTTTGAGGTTCAGAGGTATAGCAGTTAGAATTCTTCTCCTGATTTTAGTCACACACCTGTCCCTGAGCCAATCCCTATGGCAGGGGGATGGGATGTGTAGAATGACTTACACCAGCCAAGACCCACCCTGGATCTGGGGATATGGTCAGCTTCTCCGAAGCACAGGGGCTACATGGGGCTGCGGAGAGGACCCAGAGAGCCTCTGCATCCTGTATCAAGATGAAGGCAAATATCCGCCAAGGATTAGTATCCACAGTAATGGAACACACTTGACAGAGTACCTAACATGTGGCAGATACTGTGCCGTCCTGTTCCTCATTCATTCATTCAGCGAGTTCACTCAGTCATCTCATATTTAGTGCGATGCTCCTGTGGGCTGCGTGCTGGGCCACCACTGAGGCGAAACGGAGTCTTCGCCATCACAGCACTTCTCATGTAAGGCTCTGTGATGTTATTAATACAGCAGTCATACAAAGCGGGCATTACTCCTTCTTTCCCAAATGATAAAACTGAAGCCCAGAGGGCTAGGTAGCCTGCCCCGGGTTCCCCAGCAAGTTAGTGGTGGAGCTGGACCCAGAGAAACATGGTGCTGCCAGCAGTGCCACCTGGCCCAGGACTGGGTGGGCCTTGGGGGTGTAGATTCTGGCCCCAGCTTTACCCCTGATGGGCTGTGTGACCTGGGGCTTCTCTCTCAGAGCTCCTCTTCCTCTCTGTAAAATCGAGTGGGGTCGGGCTGAACCTCCTGGCAGGCAGGTTCCCTGGTTGTTCACACCATCCCACCATTTACGTCTCCTGGAAGTACCAGCTGCTCGGAGCAGGGCGGACCTTCTCACAGCCTCTCAGCCTCTCTCCAGAGTCTCAGGGGCCCTGCAGGGTCTATGATATTTATAGTGAGGAGCTGTTGAGGACAGGAGACCCAGGAAGGAAAAGGCAGGACCCTCAGGAACTGCCTCCACCCACACATACCAGTCTCCCCATTCATAAAATGAAGTGGGGGCGTAGCTGAATGCTCACAGGGGTCCTGCTACGTATGTCATCTGAGTAGTCATTGACAGTGTGCTGCTCGGTGCTGGAGGGTCCCGGATCTGCGCTTTGTTCCCAGACCTAAAGGCAAAACTTAGGTCCATTTTACTGTAATACAAATAAGTACTTTTATTGACACATATTTATACTCCATGTCAGATGTTGCACTGGCAGTGTGCGTACATCATCTCACTTAATCTTGACAGTAGTCTGATGGGATAGGTACATAGTATTATTTCCATTTTACAGATGAGCAATCTGAGGTTTAGAAAGGTTAAGGAATTTGCCCAGTTCTTAATTGTTAGATCCGTTGGATCTGTCTGATTTCACAGCATTTGCTTTGTCTTTGCTTCAGTGTTGCTGCATCCCCTTTGTCGGAAATGATCATTAACAGTGGAAGGCCGGGGGCTTCCCTGTTGGCCCAGTGCTTAAGAATCCGCCTGCCGATGCAGGGGACGTGGGTTCGAACCCTGGTCAGGGAAGATCCCACATGCCGTGGAGCAGCTGAGCCCGTGCGCTACAACTACTGAGCCTGCGAGCCACAACTACTGAAGCCCGCGCGCCTAGAGCCCCTGCACCGCAACGAAGAGTAGACCCCGCTCTCTGCAACTAGAGAAAGCCGCGCACAGCAACAAAGACTCAACACAGTCAAAAATAAATAAATAAAACAAATTAATTTATTTTTTTAAAAAAGCAGTGGAAGGCAGTGGGAGAGTAAGGATGCACTAAAACTCACGGAGATTCCAAAGTACTGTGTGCTGGGCTGGGTGGTCCCCAGTACTGTGAAAGAGGAATGAATGGTCTTCCAAATGCAGTTTGGGTTCCCTTCTGCAGGGAGGGAGGCCCATGCCAGGTGATATCGGGTAAGGTGTAGGGGGTGAGAATGTGCCAGTTGTGTTTGAAGGACCAGACTGGCTTGAGTTGAGAATTCATGTCATGCTGTCTGAGGAGTTCAGGTGGGAAAGGTCAGTTTGAGGTCAAAGTACAGGACTTTGCTTTGAGGCAGGAGTGAGCCAGTGAAGGTTTTTTTTAAGGGGGGAGTGATGTGAAAACAGTTATATCGATGTCAAGTTTGAAGCAATAAGGGTTGAACCAGAGTCTTGGCAGTGGGAATGGAAAGAGAGGACTGAATTGGTAAATCAGTAGAACAGAAGTAATTGACAGGACCTTGAACCCCACATGTGTATAATCGGAAGGATTTTTGGAAGTCATCTAGCTTTATCTTGTCCTGACGAGGGGATTCCTCCTTTGGTGACATCTGTCACAGCACTGCATCCAGTCACTTCCAATGCAGGATCAGGGAACAGTTGCTTACATGGCTGTTAGCTTCTGGAACCAGCACATAAGGGTGAGAGTTACTCAGTGTCTGCACTGACATGAATAGTGTCCCCCAAGGTTCGTGTCCACCCAAGACCTCAGAATGTGACTTTATTTGGGAAAGGAGTCTTTGCAAATGTAATCAAGTTAGGATGAGTTCACACTGGCTTGGGGTTGGCTCTAATCCAGTGACTGGTGTCCTTATAAGAAGAAGGAAGTTTGGACACAGACTGAGACATGCAGGAAGAATGCCATGTGACAACTGAGGCATTTTGGAGCGATGCCTCCGCAGTCCAAGGAACACCAAGAATTGCTGGCAACCACTAGAAACTAGGAAAAGACAACGAAGGATTCTCCCTTTGAGCCTTTGGAGGGAGCATGGGCCTGCTCATACCTTGATTTCAGACTTCTAGGCTCCAGAGCTGTGAGAGAATAAATTTCTGTTATTTTAAGCCATCGAGTTGATGGGACTTGGTTACAGCAGCACCTTGAAAACCCTGTAGTCCCCTGCCGGTCTCTCTGTCGTAAGAAGAAACAGGGGCTGCCCGGCATGATTGCCCTCAGAGGACCTGTGCAGGCCCCAGGTACTTGTTTGTTTCCTTTCCAGCACTCACATTCATTCCATAATCCAGTCTAGAATTTCGCACTGATGTTCAGGGCCCCCCATAATGTATCAGTACTTCTAAATGACCTTATTTTTCACTGTTCCCCATGACCATCCCTACACATGTCATGTGTTTTCCATGCTTTGACTTGAGTCACTGCTACCGCACTCCTGAAGGCCATACCCCAGCCCCTCCCCCCACCAAGCTATATGCCACCCATCTTTAATGCCTACTTTTTCTTCCTGGACCATTTTAAACTAAAGTGGGTTCTCTGTCCTGCCACCTCAAAGGACATTCAGCTCGCTAGCACCAGTCATTGGGCAATATCCTTCCCAGCTGTCCTGAGACATCTCACATGTTCTCTTATTTCTTAACTCATAATTTTTTTTTTTTTATTTTGCCAGTGTTGATGGCTTGTCTCTTGGGCTCAGGTCTCAGTCCTTGAAGGTAGACAGTCTGTCTTTTGCTCCCTTTTCTGCTCTATACACTTTATACATTGCTGTTACTCAACATACATATAGAGGAGTTTCTACGGAATGACAGGTGATCATTTTCTTTGTCTGGGAAAGGTTAAAAAGAAGAAAGGTTGACTAGAAGGGAAATCTCTTGACCTTTAGGGTGGAAAGCATACTCTGGCTCTGAGAAGGTGATGATATGTCTGTGTATATCTTTGGAGCACAGACTCTTTATCCTTCTCTCAGTAAGTGTAGCCCAGTTTATCCAAAAAGGCAACATCCAGGCACTGAACATTGTCTGTGTGCCTGCTTCCTTATGGGCATGAAGAGGTGGTGGTGGCTAAGAGAGAAATGACCTTTATCCTCCATGAGTGTTTAGTTTTGTGGGAAATATTGACCAAGAGGAATACTTCTTGACTTGCTGCCCTACGGCTTTTCATTCAGGTGACAAGGTACAGACAGGCCTGGAGATCAGGATAGGCTCCAGGCAGCCAGGTTTGTGCTGGATGACCTGTCCTCTCCACATGGATACCTGACTCAGACTGAACCAATTCTGTTTTCCCTCTCTTGGCAACACAGAAGTGCGATTCAGAGGTAGCCAGTTGCCATGGACTGGATTGTGTTTCCCCCCAATTTGTATGTTGAAGCCTTAACCTCCAATGCAAAGGTATTTGGAGGTGGGACCTTTGGGAGACAATTAGGTTTAGATGAGGTCACAAGGGTGGAGCCCCCATGATGGGATTAGTGACCTTGTAAGAAGAGACACCAGAGAGCCCTGTCTCTCCTCTCTCTCTCTCTGTCTCTCTCTGCTTCTGTCTTTCTCTGTCTCTGCCATGGGAGGACACAGAGAGAAACTTGGACATCTGTAAGTCCTCACCAGAACCCAGCCTTGCCAGTACCCTGATCTTGGACTCTGAGCCTCCAGAACTGTGGGAGAACAAATTTCTGTGGTTTCAGCCCTCAGTCTGTAGTGTGTTGTTACGGTAGCCCGAGCTAAAACACCAATTATTCAAGAGGCAGGAGCCATAATAAGTAAGCGTGAGGAGGTGTGCAGGCTGTGTTTTGCCACGAGGAGCGTGTGGAAGGTGGGCCAGCAGGGAAGGAAGAGTGACAGGAGACGTTCAGAAAACACAGAGGTGCCAGAAACACTGCATGGTTTCCCAGGCTTTTCAGTCCCTGGTTCTAGACACTAACAAAAGCCCAGCTGCCCTGGGGTTCTGGCTCTACCCCAGTGTCCTCCCCACAAATTCCCTTTGTTGCTTACTCCAGCTTTGTCAGTTTCTGTTACTTAAAACCGAAAGAATCTCTACCAAGACCCTCCCATTTTACAGATGAGGACAACAAGAGCCGAGGGCTACATTGGTGAGTGACAGAGTTCGGGCTGCAGTTCAGGTCCTCAGACCAGCCGTCTGCAGTCCTGCCCTTCCAGGCTAGCAGGGTGAACTCGTTAAGCAGACCCGGGAGGTTCTGGAACCATGAGGAGAAATGTTACTCCTCTATGGCCCACCGTTTAAAACACCACGATCTGTGTTTGGTCATACTTGAAAGTGCCTTTCCAACATCACATGTGTTTTCCCCTTTTTTCTGTAATCCTGTCAAATTGAGTAGCAGGGCTGTCACCACTTGCATTGTTTGCCTTTGAATCTTGCATCTAAGAGATTCTTAGCAGCCTGCACTGGCTGAAAACAAAGGTCTGCCCAGTCCTTCCTGCGTTCTCTGCATTTGTCTGCCTTTTGTTCTTGTAATCGGATACACGTTTCTATCAAGAACAGGTGATTTTCTCTGAGCTATATGATAGGGAACACCTGACACCCGTGCCCGATTTGGTTTCTATATTTATTTTAAGATATATATATGTTAAATGAGCTCATCATTAATTGGAAACACCTAACAATAGAAAGGGAAAGTTATTACTGTTTCTACCAGCCCACCACAACTGCCGATAACATTGTAGAGAATCTCTCTGGTAGTTTTCCACTTGTGAACTTAATTTGTAAAAATATGTAGTTTTGATTACACATAGTAACAATTTTGTATTCTACTTTTCCCCTAAGCATGATGCTTGAAACAGTTCTGTGCTGTTTTAAGACATTATGTAAATATCATTTTTTAATGGCTGTATCCATTCTAGTAAGTTGAGCACAATTAATTGTATAGTACATCCTTTTTGGCATGAATGACAAGAAATAAGTACGTGAATGTGAGAGCCGTGCCTCTGTGAGACATTTCATTTGTTTCTGATTTTGTGTGCGCCTGTTTGGTTGTAGGGAATGGTATAGTCGCCTTTGTTTTTCAGATCTTCTCCTTATACTAGTGGAATTACGGATAAACAGGTGTGAGTCTTTGAAAGCCTTTTAATATGTGTCATCGAATGGCTGTCACACAGGGAGTGCTGATTCCCATGCTAACCGGCAGTGAGAGAGGCCCTACCAGAATTTTGTTGTACGGTTCTCGGCCCTAGGCTCTGCATAAGTAACACAAGTAAGAACAAATAGCTGTTTCTATTAGTGTTCTTTGAGGTCTGTTAGGAGAACTCCCAGCCACCGGTTTGTGGAAGATCGCATGACCCTTAGCAAGAGGGAGGGACATGCATTTTGTCCCTTCATTTGAGAAAGTTATAGTAACTGTTTGTCTCTAGTGTCTGGAAAAATGTTGCCAGTGTGGTACTGTAGATCTCTTTCTTTTTTTTTTTTAGAATTGAAACTGTAGATTGTTTTACATAAAAATCCATCAGTCCTGTTTTTTTTGATGACTGGATAAAGACTAGGTAACAGTGCAGACCAACTGGGAACATTTTCTTATGATCACACTTTTTCAAGCAAAGGTGGGAAAATGAGGAAGTAGATTGTCTTTGCTTGACTGTTTCTGTATATTCTGTGTTTCAGGAAGAGAGGCCTCTGTGCTTTTCAGATGAGGGTGGGTGGGAAAAGTCTCACAGAAGAGGTGGGACTTGATTTCGAGGAAACGGGACTCAGGGTGAACACGATGAGGACCACGGGAGAACGCATGTGGTGTGCTGGGTGTGGCTGGATCGGCAAGTTGGGCCAGATTGTAGGATCCTGGGAAGCTGAGCCCAGGATTTTGGAAAAAGGTTACTACTCTGTATGGAGTCATTGAGAGGCTCCGAGCAGGGAGGGGATGCAAAGTGGTTCGGACACTTCAGAAAAGTTTGTCAGTTTCTTATTAAGTTAAACATACTTATCATCTATCACAGCCATTTCACTCCTAAGTATTTACCCAGGAGATAGGAAAACATATGTCCACACAAAGGCTGTACTCAGATGTTCATAGCAGCTTTATTCATAATAGCCAGAGGTTATGGCAGGAGAGTGTCCTGAGGATGAACCTGGCCATGATGTGCAAGGTGGACCATTTTGGGTCAGGGCAAAGCGAAGGGAAGCAGGTCAGAAGGTTCTCACGGCCCTCCAGGAGTGAAATGAGAAGGGCCAGTGTCATGAGATGAATAAGAAAGGGCTGAGGGGCTTCCCTGGTGGCGCAGTGGTTGAGAGTCCGCCTGCCGATGCAGGGGACGCGGGTTCGTGCCCTGGTCCGGGAAGATTCCACGTGCCGCGGAGCGGCTGGGCCCGTGAGCCATGGCCGCTGAGCCTGCGCGTCCGGAGCCTGTGCTCCGCAACGGGAGAGGCCACAGCCGTGAGAGTCCCGCGTACCACAAAAAATTAAAATTAAAATTAAAATAAATAAATAAATAAAAAAGAAAGGGCTGAGTAGAAGAGTCACTACAGAGGAAAAGTCCTGAGATGTGGGTTCCAAGGGAGAGAAGGAGGTTATCTGAACAGGGCAGGTGGTGGTATCTCAGATGGAAATAGGGCAGTGTTCTTCACAGCGTGTTCCCCGGGCCAGCAGCAACACTACCTGGGAACTTGCTAGAAAGGCAGACTTGGGCCCTACCTCAGACCTACAGACTCAAGACGCTCTGGGGGTGGCCCAGCAACGTGTGCTTTAACAAGCCCACTGAGGAATTCTGATGCACCCTCACGTTTAAGAGCCACTGACATAGGGAAATTGGGTTTGAGTGGGGGCATCTGATCCAGGAGGAAATGCTGACAGGCTGTTGGAGATTGGGGGAGGGGGAGGAGGCTGGGGAGGGGAGTGGCGGGGCTGGTGTGGACACTGGGCTTGCCGGATCTGTGCACACAGGAGTGTAAGGGCTGCACTGCGGGACGAAGGGGGCAGGGCTCCCAGGCAGTCTTGGGGTGTCTCAGTGAGACTCTTTGGTTGCAAGTAACAGAAATCTGCTTTAGATCTGCTTAAGCAAGAGAGGACATTTATGGGAAGGATGCTGGGACAGCATACCTGGAGTATGAGGTGCGAGAGTCCAGACCAGGAGCTAAGCATGGAGAGAACCCCGAGAGCTGCTCCCTCTGTCTCTGCCTCTCTCTTAATTCACTGAACCAGCATCTATCCACCTCCTTACTCTGTGCCTGTTTTAGGTAACAATGATGAGCTAAAAAAAGAGACTCAGCTCTGCCCTTATACAGCAAGTCTGTCTCTCTTAGCATGAAATATTGTCTCTGCTTCTCTGTGTTCCATCCTTCTTTTTGTCTCTGCAGACATCCATTTCTGCTCTGGTGAGCATCTAGCCAGACGTGGCCACCCCAGAGCTGCTAGTTTACAGTGCTCATGTTCAGAAACCCGCAGACCTCTCAGCTCTGATTCTAAATTCCTGGGGAGGAAATCTGAGAGGCCCAGCTGGGAGCCAGCGCTGGTTGAATCAGTTCTGGCTGGAGGCAGGGTCCTTGGTACGTACCGTGAGGGTGGGTGGTCCTTATGAGAGAGGCAAACGCACGGCGCGGCTGTGCCAGTGTCTGTTCCAGAGTGCACTGTTTTCATCGTTACTGGTGGGATCCGTGGGGGAAAAATGGCTTTTGTTTTCTTTCATAATGAACTTAACGGAGCAGTCCCGCAACGTTGCAGGGCCCCGTTGAGGGTTTGCGCGCACTAATTATTAGGAACCCTTGTTGGCCGAGGCAGGGGGAGGGGAGGAGCTTGTTGGTGCAGAGGGATTGACACGGTGCGTTTTTTCCTTTTGGGGGTGGGGCAGTAGCCTTGAAAGCCGCTCCCCTTGAGAGTCTGTGATTACACATGAAGCAACAGAGTTTGGGCTTCCAAGCCTGAAGGATGGGTTCTGGGCTCAGAGGGGAGAGAAGGGCATTGCAGTGGCTTCTGTGTTTCTTCCTCTCGGCCGGAGGAGATTCACCTTCATCTGGTTGGTGCTGTGGTGAATTTGGGTACATGCATCTTTCTTTCCCGTGAAATCTAAGGCTTGGTTTCTAATGGTTTTACAGGAATTGTTCCTTCGTTCTACTGGAATATTTATTTGAGTCCTGGGAGACCACAGGGCATATGTCTGAATGGATCTGTTACCCACCTTCCAAAGAGGGGGAACGCCGACTCACTGGTTTCCTAGGAGTCTTGGTTGTAAATTCCTTCTTTAACCTCCCCTCTGCCCCTGAGCCATTCATTCATCCATTCACTCATTTATTCATTCATTCACTCAATTATTCATACCTTCTGGGAGCCAAGCACTGTGTTAGGAGATAGAGTTCATCCTACTTCGTATTTTCAATCACGCGCCTTGCCACTTTCCTCCTTCGTTTTCCCTCCTCCCCTCAGCCTTTGGAGTGACCCTGGCAGAAGGTGCTCTGAGGAGTGACAGCTCCCTCCCAGCCTATGCCCAGCTAGCCTGGTCCCAGCTGCACTGAGCACCTTGTAGCCCCAAACCCACGATGTTCACTCCTGTTTCTGGGGTTTGCTCATGTTCTCTCCCCTCCTGGAATGTCCCCTCCTTCCTCTCCAATTTACCAACCCCCTACTCATCTTTTAACATCTCCTGGAGCATCTTCTGCTGATGTAGTAGCCCAGCCTCGGATCACAGAGCACAGTTGTGGGTGTGATGATCTGACTTGAGTGTCATCCAGCTAGACTTGAACTTGGTGATGTCTGGGACTGTCCCACTCATCTTTACATCATGACAGTGATGGATAAAGGATCAAATGCTACTCTGGGCAATAGGATGAGGGAGAAAAGGAAAGGATAAAGAAGACAGTTTAAAACCACTCATAATTCCGTTACAGAGATGCATCTGGAGGAGTCCTTAAGACTTTTTGAATACAAAAATTTTGTGTGGTTGAAGTTATACTGTGTATCTTCCTTTCCCATTAACATTAATATATTAATATATCCTTGTGTCCAAAAGATTTCTAAACAGGATTTTGGTGACCTTTTAAAATTGTACAGTTAATTCCTTTTTTTAAATTGTTGGACATCTATATTATTTTCAATTTCTTATATAAACAAAAGCCACGGAATGTAGTTGTGCCTTAATCTTTGTTTGCCTCTGATGATTTCTTTTGGATGGATTCCCAGGAGTACAATTACTAGGTCAGAGGGTAGTAAAGCTGTAAAGATTTGAGAGATAAGGGCAACTTGCCTCCCAGAAAGATTGTCCCAATCTCTACTCCCATCTGCGGTTTTTGATGATTGGGTTTGTAAATTCTTAAAGAAGATGGAGGCAAAAAAATGAAGCACTGATAGCTCTTAATTGGCTATGCCTTCCATCTGGAGGGAGTGGCAACTTTTCCTGTGTTAGGACACCCCGCGTGGAGAAAAGCCTGTTGCTCCGTAGCCCGCGGCCTGGACTTTGGTCCTCAGTGACAAGGGCCTGCGCTATCAGCACAGCTGCCCTTTCCAAGACTCCAGAGCCTCCTGCACAGCTTTCCGAAGCAGGGAAAGAAGCTGCTTGCTGACGCGTGGTTAGGGAGCTCCAGGCAGCAGTGCATTGGCCGCACATCCATTAGTGAGGAGCTCAAGCTTCAGGAAGCCTGTCGGCTTTATAAAGCCTACTGGACATTAAAGGAAAATGGAGTGAGGATGAAGCATTTGTTGCCATCACGGTGTGGGGAGGTCTCTACTACTATGCATTCATCCGCATGGGGCCTCCTGGCCAGTTAAGCCCAGGAGCAAAGGTGGGTTCCAAGAAGTCATTCGTTGGCCTGATAGGAAATCGGACCTGCCTGGAAACTGAACTTGCAGCCTCTTGCACGTGTACATCTGTTGAAGTATTAAGTATACTCTGCTGGTATTGCCTATTTCTTTTTTTATATAATTTCAGTTTTTTCCTTTTCTTAAATTCTTTTTTTCTTTTAAACCCCACATTTGTTTATTTATTTATTTTTTTGGCTGTCTTTGGTCTTCGTTTCTGTGCGAGGGCTTTCTCTAGTTGCGGCAAGCGGGGGCCACTCTTCATCGCGGTGCGCGGGCCTCTCACTATCGCGGCCTCTCTTGTTGCGGAGCACAGGCTCCAGACGCGCAGGCTCAGTAGTTGTGGCTCACGGGCCCAGTTGCTCCGCGGCATGTGGGATCTTCCCGGACCAGGGCTCGAACCCATGTCCCCTGCATTAGCAGGCAGATTCTCAACCACTGGGCCACCAGGGAAGCCCTGGTATTGCTTATTTTTGCTGACGTACTTTTGGAATTGGTGCCATTTCGAAGACACTTAAAAAATAAAATGAGTCCCGGGGCTTCCCTGGTGGCGCAGTGGTTGAGAATCCGCCTGCCGATGCAGAGGACACGGGTTCGTGCCCCGGTCCGGGAAGATCCCACATGCCGCGGAGCGGCTGCGCCCGTGAGCCATGGCCGCTGAGCCTGCGCGTCCGGAGCCTGTGCTCCGCGACGGGAGAGGCCACAACAGTGAGAGGCCCGTGTAACGCAAAGAATAAATAAATAAATAAATTAAAAAATAAAATAAAATAAAATAAAATGAGTCCTAATCACGTTTTTATTTTCCAGCTGAGGATGATCTCTCATAGATTATGTTTTTAAACTGACATTATATTGTCACTTAGTAAACTGAAAAAATTAATTAAACCGTTGAATATGAACAAGAAGGGAGATGGGAAGCTAACACCTGGTGAATATTAAAACCCTCTTGTTTTAATACTCTGGTCCCTTTAAAATCCTCGTTTCGTTTAATCCTTGCAATGGGAGCTGTTGTTATTTCTTATTTTTGTAGATGAGGAAACTGAAACTTAGAGAAGTTAAACAGCTTAATCAGAGTCATTAAGCCAGTAAGGGGTAGAGATGAGAGGAGAATCTGTCTGTCTGATCCAGAGCCCCTGCCCTTCTCAGTATTCGGGGGTGGCTTTTCTCCTGGCTCTGGCAAGGGCTGGAAGAAAGGGCGCTGTAATCCAGCTGCCATTATCTGCTCCTGGGGAGGACAGGGCTATGCGCTGCTAGGAAAGTCTGTTGTACTTTCTGCTAGGGCTGAGGTCTGCTCTGAGAGGTGCTTAGAAGCGGCTTCAAAGGGAACCAGAGGGAGAAGTTGGACAGCTCCCAGCTTCTCCGGCCTTAGACCCTCACTGTGGGTTAGTTGGATGTGAATTCTTACACAAACATACACTTTGGGTAGGTACTGCTCGACTGGATTTCTGGCTCTCTCAGCTCAGGAACTAAAGCCTCACCTTTTGGTATCATCATAATTGGGTTTGTTGGTGGTACTGAGGCGTGAAGTGCTCTGTGCGCATGGACGCATAAAGCCCACCAGAGAGGCCTCCGTCAGCCCCAGTGGACGTGAGTTCATGTTGGAGAGAAGAAGGTTAAGGGGACCTGAGCTTTCAGGCATCCGTTGTCAGAGGCTGTGTCTTAGTCAAGGCTGCTTTCCCTTTCTGTTTTTTTGTTTTTGTTTTTGCATGAACCAGGATAGATAAAAACCAACTGGGGGACTTCCCTGGTGGTCCAGTGGTTAAGACTCTGCCTTCCAACGCAGGAGATGCAGGATCGATCCCTGGTCGGGGAACTAAGATCCCACATGCTGCGGGACAAGTAAGCCCTTGCACCACAACTACTGAGCCCCTGCCACAGCTAGAGAGAAGCCCACACACTGCAACAAAAGATCCCACATGCCGCAACTAAGACCCACCGCAGCCACAAAATATAAATAAATAAATAATGTTTTAAAAAATAAATAAATAATGAAAACCAACCGGACTTAGCATGATCCAAAAAGGGGAATTCATTGTAAAGAGGCAGGGAGTTGCAGCTGGACTCTATAGGGTCCAAGCACCTGGGCTGGATGCTCTTGGGAAGCCTGCTGTTCTCACTTCCTCCCCCTCCGCCAGACCCTGGTCTCACATCTCTGCTTCTCTGGCCACATCTGCTTCATTTTCTCTGCGTGTGTCTGTGTCTGTGTGTACATCTGTGCTGCTCTCTTTCTGACTCTGTCTCTCTCTCCAGGTTTCTACTTTTCGTCCATAGAGAGCCAAACATGGGCACCTACAATGACAGTCCCCACTCCTGAGTTTGTATCTCTTGAGTCTAAGTTTCCAGCAGAAACTGCTAACTCACGTTTCTCAGTCCCGGTGCCAAACCCTGGGAGCTAGACCCTGCCTGTTCAGGGTCAGAGGGAGGTCGTGTAGTATGAACCTGGCCGCTGGGGCCCACCCCAGTGTTTGAGAGGGGATATTCTCAGAGGGGAGGAAGGAGGGCTGGATCGATACCCTGTCAGTGGAAAACTGAGTGAGTAGATCAGTTGGGCTAAAGAGGTAGAATTTGGACTGGACCGAGGAATAGAAGCTCCCAGGTAACAGGTTTCAGGTCAGCAGAAGAAAGAGCTCCTTAGAGGGGTCCAAGGTAGACCAGACTGCTTTGGGTGATTGCAAGTTCCCACACATACAGGGGTTCAAACAGAGTCAGGAGTAGCATCCTAGGAGATCCAGGTGTCTGCTGGGGGTGGACCATGTGACCTTAAGGGCCCCTTGTGGCCATGACAGTCTGGCTGTGAAATGCTGCCTCTGCTTGCAGATACTTCCCCTGGACTCTTCTTGCATAGAAAAGATTGGAGGGACAGGTACCAGTATTTTATTGGTATACTAGTAATGGAGGGACATATTCAGTATAGCAGTTTTTTAACTACCGTTATTGCTGGATGGTGGGATTCTGGGTGATTTTGATTTTTTTTTTTTTTTTTGCGGGATCTTAGTTCCCTGACCAGGGATCGAACCTGTGCCCTCTGCGGTGGAAGCTCAGAGTCTTAACCACTGGGCTGCCGGGAAAGTCCCTGTTTTATTCTTTTCTGTCTTAATTCTTTTTTCTACAACAAACGTAAACAAGTAACGTAAACAAGTTATGTTTGTGTTAACAGTAAGCAAGTTAAACCCAGTGGTTGAGTTTCACTAGGCCAATAGGTATGGAATGGCTTGCAGAAGATGAACAAAAGGTGGTCTTTGCCCTCAGGGAACTTATGGCCTAATAAGGAGGGGTGATATAAGCACACGTAAATCAAGCTAAAAGGAGGCTATGTTAAATGCTAATAGAATATTACAAAGGGTGTGGAAGGCACACATATGAGATAACCCTCCTTCTAAGAAGCTCAGTGAAGGGTTTCATGAAAAGAGTAACACAGGATCTGGGTGTAAAATGGTGGTTCTCAACCAGGGGCTCTTTTGCCCCCAAGGGACCTTTGGCAGTATCTAGAGATGTTTTTGATCGTCACACCCGGGATGGAGGGAATGCTACTGGCATCTAGTGGGTAGAGCCCAGGGATACTGCTAAACATCCTCCAATGCCCAGGACAGCCCCCCGCCCCGAACAAAGAATTACCTGGCTCTAAATGTCAATAGTGCCAAGGTGTCTAATGCAATGCAAAGGATTCTGGCAGACAGAGATGGGGAAGAACCTTCTAGGCAAAGAGAATGATGGCAGAGCACGGTGGCAGAAACACATGATGTGTGCACAGGAGTTAGCAGAGGCGCATGAGCCTGGTGGGGTGGGCCTGGCTGGATGGTAGAGGCCCTCAAGGCCAAGGCAAGCAGTTTTCCGTGGGCAGTAGGGAGCCACGGCAGTTTTTGGAGCAGTGGAATCGCCCCATCAAGAAAGGTGTCATTTCTCATCAGCCCAGCTTTGCCTCATCATTTGCTCACCTGCACATCCACAGACTAAAACGCACCTGTGTTTTCCTGTTTTCCACCCCAGTCCGTCCATTCTTTGTTTTCCATGCATCCGAAGGAAAGCTGTATCAGCACTCTGCCTTGCTGGCCCATGATTCCCATCTGCTGGTGACAAAGGGATACAGCAAAAAACACGATCCCCTTTTGACCGCTTCACTTCCCGCGGCAATTTCCAGGAATCTACCACGGCGAGGGGTGACTGTCCACCTCTGTCCTGACGGCCTTGTAGCAGCTTTGCTCGTTTGCTTATCACCCACCGCTGTTTGGGGGTTTGCTGACATCCTCACTCTATCTCGGGATGCAGAGTGGAGCGGGGGGTGGTGACAAGGGGACAATTCATGCTCAGCGGTGTCCCCAAGATGCAAGCGGCCGAGCAGAGGCCGGGGCTGGAGCTGGGTCAGCCTGCAGTCATGGGATGAAAGAATGCCTGAGCTGGGGGAGGGGGCTGCCCCAGAGCTCGACAGGGTGCTCTCCCCATCTGTTCACTGCTGGCTCGTCAGCAGCAGAGTGGTGCTGGACACCTGCTGTACCAGGTCATGCAATAGGTACCAGGTCAGTAGGTCAGTGACTTCTGAATGGACGAATGAGGAGACCGAGGTCCGGGGAGAGACGGTGTGATGGCCCAAGATCACCCCTCTGGTTGGGATCAGAGCCGAGCCTAGAGCCGTGGTTCCTGAAGCCCAGCTGGGAGCCCTCCCCCTGTGCTGCACCCCGCTTTAGCTCACAGGCACCCAGAGATGTCGTCCTGGGCGCTGGCTGTTACGGATCTTCCCCCAGACCAGCCATCTCTACCCGGCGCTGTGTGCTGCGAACCCCTCCTGTTGCTAGGATTCCACTGCTCCCCAAACCAACCAACCAACCAACCAAGTAACCAACCAACCAACCAAGTAACCAACCAAGTAACCAACCAAGTAACCAGCCAACCAACCAACCAAGTAACCAACCAACCAACCAAGTAACCAACCAACCAACCAACCAACCTACCCTCAAAAGCAACTTGCCTGCTCTACCTGCTGCCATGGCAAAAGAGCTGTAGAACTACCCCACACTACATCAGAGGCTTCCGGTTCCTTTAGTTATACCTCCCAGGATAGACTGTCCCCCAGGGATACCTCCAGGGACGCCTCAGTCCAGGCATATGTCTCCACAGACCAGTCAGGGCAGGGGTGCGAGGTAAGATCCTACTGGTGCTGAAGTTTGGGCCAACCTGTACCGTTTATAGTGAAGCCTTCTTGGTCAAATGCACATAGGGAGAGGGAGTGGTGTGAAGTAGTCCATCGTTTTCCCTCTCTATTTTGGGAGGGGCGCAGGCTGGACCTCAGGTGTCCTCTGAGACCCCCAGAACCTTCTGGGAAGAGGCATTTCCCTGGTGTCACACAGCCAGAACGAAGCAACAAGTCAGGGTAGGGGGCTTTTCTGCCCACGCCTCCCAAAAAAATACGTGTCGGAAATGTTAGTGGCCACTTCCCCACCCAGGCCCCAGGGAGGGGCTTGCAGGCAGTGCTGTCCTTGGTCTCCCAGCAGTGGGGCATTCCTGGGTCTTACAGGCACAAGGGCTTGACCCAGCCTCACCCAGGACTGGCTGGATAACTCCCACGGTGGCTTTTGCTTTATCCCTCTTGGTAGTGGGACACCACGGTCCTCTGCACAGAGCTCCCTTTCACAGATCTGTGCAGCGTTTCTTTTCAAAGTATTTTCTTGTGTATCATACCATTTGACTGAACTACCAGCCCCTGTGGGGACACCCTATTGTGCAGAGGAGATAAAACCAGTGAGTCTCCTGGGTGCTTGTCCAAGGACCGTCGTCTGGTGCGTGGTGCAGCACAGACCAGCACTGAGGTCCCTGAGCCCCAAAGCCTCCAAGGTTGTCACTCCTTCCATGGGCAGATAAGGGTTCAAGCAACTTTACAGCCAGGCCACATCCCCTGTTCATAGGCGCTGACCAGCTCCATGGACAGGGAAATCCTCCAGATGTCATGAGCATGGGAGGAGATCCGGTGGGTGGTTTGCAGCGCAGTGCTGGGCACGGAGCAGGCACTGGGTCTGCGTGTCAGAAGCGCGTGTGGCACACACTCCCCGGGATAGGGGGTGGGGGTCCTGAGGAGGAGGAGTAGACTCACAATGTGGTGGGACCCACACGGTCCCTCACGCTTTCCTTTGCTTTCAGCAGAACCCAAGTCGTATTACCGTTTGCAAGAGCCTTGGGAAGTGGGCTTATGTATTAGATATTCTCATTCTAGATAAACCAGCCCTCATGATGACTTAAAAAGATTTCCTCAGCAAAGCCTGAGATTTCATCATCATACAGATAATATGTGATCAAAATATTTTACTGATTTTGTGCCGTCAAAATGTCAGGATATCAGTTTAGCACCGAGGCTTTGTAATCTCATGTTCTAGTTTCAACCCTGACATGGACTCGCTGTGTGACCTTAGCCTGATTACTTAAATTCTCTGATCCTCATAGTCAGTGTGAGAAATGGAGATTAGAATCATGCCTACTTCCTTAGAGCCATGCTCAGTAATTGACACTGCTTATTATGTGATGTTAATTTTTTCCAAAATGTGAAGCAGTCCTTCTTGGTGTTGATTCCCTGGATGACAGGCCATCCCTCACCAGAACTTTCCCTTATGCCTGCCCTGTGATCATGGCCATTTGGGGCTCACAACAAATGGAAAGAAAGTGTATTATTTTCATTCTGAATCGAACAGAATTTCTCATATCACCATCCTCAAAACCAGCTCTTCTGTATTTTGTGTTGGAATTTTTCTCTCCTTAGTGACCTAGTTTTATCCATTCTCTTCAGATCTGCAAAAGCAAATGGGACAGATGTCAGAAGTAGTTCTCATTCTGTGTAGTTGAGAGGACTTAGCTTTCTTTTCTAAACAAAGCAAACGATTTAGTGTATTTCAACTTATTATCTCTTAAGCAGTGTTCCACCACACCTTTTAGAGCAGTACCAAGCATTACCTTTTCAAGCATCAAAACTAAAATGTTGTTACCCACACCAGGGTTTCGCCTTCCTCTCTCAGGGCCCATTTGCGCCTGATGGCTGGGTCCCCAGGAGTCGTGCAGCCGGCACGGCCCCTCAGCAAGGCACTCACTGGCCTTCTCCCAGGGGAGCCGTGGGCTTCCTTACATCAGCTGTAGGACAGTAGGACAGGTGTTCCCGATGACGGGCGTGGGTTCAGAGCGCCCAGCCAGACCCATTCTTTAGCAGCCATCAGCGGCCTTTGTGCCCTAACCGTCCCTCATAATTAACATAACTCCCTTACCATTGAGACGTGTGCTGGAGAGCCTCCTCTCAAAATTTAAATTTCACTCACTGGAGGAAACCTGGCTGTTTTCCACTTTGTTTTCTTTTCTTGGACTTTCATGGTCTCATTAGGGAGATATTCTGGGCACCGGCCAAACATCCCTGCTGCAGACAATCTCTGTTCTTCCACGAGCAGGTGAGTCAGGTCTGGATGTGATTGGCCTTCCTGTAGCTCCTCCCACTTTGGTGAGATGACAACAGCGATTTTGTTAGCTGCTCGATCCTTCCTGCTGACGAGCCCAGTGGCCTGGAATCGTGCTAGTTTCTTATGAGCCACACAGTTTATAACCAAGTCACCTCAGATCTTTTCTGGAGCAAATCAAGGTATAAATATATATATATGGGATCAATAGCAGGAACATACTTAGTAGTGAAACTTCTGGCTAGAATGTAATATACGGGCTTTTTTTCCCCCCTCTACAACCAGAACCATTTCAAAAATGCATATTTGATTTGCTTGCTAATTTTCATTCATCTTAAATGTCATTGTAGCCTTTATAATGAATTGAGACGGGTTTACAGTGCCTTCTAAAATTGGTAAATTTTATTTTGTTTGACAATTTCAGGAAATTAAATAAATGGCATTGTACCATGAAGCAGAACGGATGTAACCTGAAAAATTATAAATTTTGTTTTCTTCTAAATTTGTTAGAATGAACCATTTATGGATTGAATGAGCCAATGGCCTATACTCAGTATATTCTGTTTTTATAAAATTTTCAAGTGTGTAAAGATTTTTTGGGGGGGATTCATAAACATCATACATTTATTAATTTTAATTGTGGTAAAAAACACATAACAAAATTTGCCATCTTAACCATTTTTAAGTTGTTTTAAGTTCAGTAATCTTAAGTATATTCATGTTGTTGTGCAATCGATCTCCAGAACTTTTCTATCTAACATATATAATTAGATTTTAAAGTATATATATACACCTATACATACATACATATGTACACATATATACATATACACATATGTACACATATATACATATACATAGAGACAGAACCATTTTAAAATCTGAGCTGCATTCTTTTTTTTTTTTAACTTATTTATCTATTTATTTATTTTTGGCTGCGTTGGGTCCTTGTTGCTGCCTGTGAGCTTTCTCTAGTTGCGGAGAGCAGGGCCTACTCTTCGTTGTGGTGTGTGGGCGTCTCATTGCGGTGGCTTCTCTTGTTGTGGAGCACGAGCTCTAGGCACGCAGGCTCAGTAGTTGTGGCGCATGAACTCAGCTGCTCTGCGGCATGTGGGATCTTCCCGGACCAGGGCTCGAACCCGTGACCCCTGCATTGGCAGGCGGATTCTTAACCACTGCGCCACCAGGGAAGCCCCTGAGCTTCATGCTATCCGGTTAACTTGGCTGACTTTAACCATAAAGAAATCAGTAACTCCACCCACAAGACCAGCCTCATTTGGCTGTATTTGTTCACTTAGTATCACAGGATCGTCAGGATGAAGGGTGCCGCCTCAGTTTAGCTGAGTGAGAGGGTTGGAAGGACCTGGATTCATACCTAGGCAGGTGTGTCTACCACAGGCCCACATCCCTGCTGCAAGGGAGACTAGAAAAAAAGTGAACATCCACCAGTTTCAGGTATGTAATGTGAAAGCTTCCCTCCACTAGGCGGTGGGGGTCCTGGCTGTGTGGGGAGCCAGAAGAATGATAAAAGCTTGTTATACCAGCTCACCGGCATCTAGAATTTTCACATCCTGTTAGGTCACAACTGTCTACCTGCCTTGAATGGCTTGGCGTGGCTGAGGAGATCACACCACGACACGTGCACTTGGGTGGTGAACACAAGTGTAGGACCACTAGGTTCCTGGTGCTCGTGTGGTCATGGGGAACCTTGGGAAAGCCCTGCACTTGTGTCCATGCTGGTTCTGTTCCACGGGATGTCTTCCCTACCTCTCTCTCTGCCGGAACCAGGTCTTGCCTTTCTCTAGGGTCCCACTTGAGTCCAACTTCCTGGGAGCCCACCAGTCTTCTCTTTTTTAATCTGTTCTTGTAGTTTTATTCAGGGGTGGATCTAGGTTTCATGGAGCCTGAAGCTTTCACAATGGAGGGAAGGCGCTTTCTCTGAAAGAGTCATAACAGATCTGATGAACACATTGCTAGGACCCCTTCCAGGACCCATGCAGTTGAGGGGTCTTGAAACTTAAGCTTCATTAGCTTCACTGTAAACCTACTTCTGCTTTTTATGTTCATTCTCTTTTTCTCTTTTTTCCCCATTAAAAAAAATTAGAGTATAATTTGTATACAGTGATATTTACCCTTTTTACCGTGTAGCTCTATGAGCTTTGACAAATACATACACTCATGTAACCATGGGACTCCCCTGGTGGTCCAGTGAGTAAGACTCCACGCTCCCAATGCAGGGGGCCCAGGTTCGATCCCTGGTCGGGGAACTGGATCCCTCATGCGTGCCGCAACTAAAAGTCCGCAGGCCGCAGCTAAGGAGTCCTCATGCTACAACTAAAAAGAAAAAAAGAAATTATGTAACCATTATCACAGCATAAATATAGGACAGTTCCATCACATCCAAAAATTTCCCCATGCCCCTTTGAAGTCAACTTCTCCCCCCAACCCCAGCCTCTGGCAATGCATCTGTTTCTATCTCTAATGGTTTTGTCTTTTTCAGAATGTCACATAAATGGAGACAAGCAGCAGGTAGCCTTTTGAGTCTGGCTTCTTTCACTTAGCATAATGCATTTGAATTTCACCCATGTTGTTGCATGTTTCACCCACTCTGTGCCCAGCGCTGGAGATGCTGAGATGGGGAAGGCCCAGTTCCCGCCCTCAGAGAGCTCACAGTCTAATGGAGGAGGCTCTTGGGCCCATCATCATTGGCTTTTCCTTCAATATTTAGTACACACAGCTTTGTCCTGCTAACTATCTTATTCTGCTACACCTGGCACTCCAACCACTTTGTGATCACCCTGAGGATAAACTCCCTTGCCTTCTTGAGGTATCACTTGGATTGGAAAGAGCAAGGGGTTTGAAGCCACGAAGACTCTTTGAATCCAGCTCACCCACTTAGCAGCTGTGTGACTTGTGTTAGACTCAGAATTTGGCACAGAGAGTGTACTGAATGAATATCAGTTGAATGAATGAATATAACCTCTTAAGTCCCAGGTACCGCCTGTGGAAGAAGGGTATAGTAGTCTCGACTTCACTTGACTGCTGTGGGGGTCAGTGCCTGGTGCAGCACCTGGTGGGCATCAGTAAAGGTTTGTCCTGTTCCCCTCCCTCCCCTGGAGCCCTTTGACACCCTCCTCGGATGGGCGCGTGCACCTTGTGTAGACCTCCAAGCTGGGCAGGGTAACACCAGCCTCTGCCACGTGGGAGCCAGGAGGGGCATGAGCTGAGCAGACAAGTCCCCAGAAAATCCCACAGGTACTCCACAGCTACCACCCCAAGTCCAGCTCAAAGCACCCCTCAGGCTTATTCCCCCACCTCCCCTTTCATGGTACACACAGGAAGGCCCATCAGTCCTTTCCTCTCACCAAGTATATTCCTTGCAGGGGGCTTTAGAGAAAGTCCACCAGGAGGAGAAAGCCATAACCCTGTACCAGGGGACCCTCTGGCTGAGGGTCAGGTGTCTGGTTCTGAGATCCTGGGAGGCAACACAGGCTGGCAGATGGGTGGCCACAGGACAGTCATTGTAAAGCAAGTCTGTTCTTGCCTTCCAAACACACTCAGCAAGACTCAACACATTAGTTGTCATTAATCAATTGTTTGTATAATTATCTGTTTGCTGGCTGCTTCCCTACCAGAGGGCCCAGGGCACATAGTAGATGCTCAGCAAATACTCAATGATTAGACGAAAACTGTTTTGTGCCTAAAAGAATTGGGATTCGCAGTGACTATTTCTGTAGAAGGAAAGGGAACTAGGATTTGTCATTCCTCTACAGTGTGTCTGGGATGTTAAATCCTTACCTATGGTCTCCTTGTTTAATCTGTGCAGTGGCTGTTGAATGTACGTGTTTTTCTTTTTTATACTCAAGGAAACTGGCTCAGAGGAGTTAATAAACACTCACAGTCCCATAGCTAGTCAGTGATGGAGCTGGATTCAGACTCAGGTCCAATGCCAAAGCTCAGCCTCTGGATTTCTTAAGAATAGAAATCTCTACAATTTAGATTTAAAAAAGATATTCAAACTGGTACTTGAGCAGGATATAAGTGGGTTGGATTGCAGAGTTTAACGCTTAACAGCACGAATTGAAATTTTGCAGCATGTGCTGTTTTGTGCTTTTCTAAATTGGATTCAGGGGTAAATCCGAATTCGGATTTTTGCCACACGCACAGTCCACACAGCCCTACATAAGCAATAAACCCCTCTCTGTGCTAGGGTGATGTGGGCTGTAGAATGGTCCTGGACTTGAGGGCAGGAGGCCTGGGTTTGAGTCTTGTTGGATAGGGAAGGGGCCTTTGGCAGGTCCCTGAACCACTCTGAGCCTCAGTTTTTCATTAACTGCGGAAAGAACCCCAGTTATCTCAGAGGGTTGTGGTGTGGATCAAAGGAGCAAATAAGTGAATGAGATGTTTGTGAGGGCGGTTCCCCCAGGAGGAGTTTTGTATGTGATTGTTGTCCCAAGTCTGCAGAGAGGAGTAGGGCCTGAAACACACTGAAAAGAAAGAGTCTACAGACAGGGGTCAGCAGAATCATGTGTCAGGCTGAGAAAGAAGGACGTGGTTGGTTTCTGTTCTGCTGAGATCAGCTTGGACGGAGAGAGAAGCTCGTTTGTGTGCTTGGAACCCTGTAATTATACTGTCACCTCGTGTCAGCAAATATATAATGCAGGGCCAGAGTGGAATTCTCCTGGGCAAGGAAGCAGGCAACATTCTTCCTCCCTCTCTCCTGGTCCTCACTCATTCATTCATTCATTCAGGGGCCACTGCAGGCTCTGAGCCATGCACTGAGGTCAATGAAGAAGGCAGTATGTCATGGGCAGTAGAGTCAGATAGATCTGGGTTTGAGTCTGACCCTCTCCCCCGCACAGTTGTGAAACTCAATTATTCGATTTAACTAAACTCCAGTTTCCTCATCTATATTATAAGGAAAACAATGTCTGTCTCATGGGGCCATATGAAGATGAAAAGTGACGACGCTTATAAAGAAGTTTGCACAGTTCGTTGTACATAATGAACACTCAATAAATAAATAGTAGCTTATAAATCATAGTAATATAATCTCCATGGAGCCAAACTGCACGGTGGGCCGGTTTTGCTGTTTTCCCCCCTCTAGCCTTTTAGAAGGTCACTGTGGGTAAGCAGAAGCAGAGGCCCAAGGGTTGGGACCCATGGAACCAAAGCCTAGGTGGCTTGCTGTGCCACGGGAACCTTGAGCTTTGCACCCAGCCTGAGAAGCTGCCCAGCTTAAGTTTCTGAATAATGACTGTGAGTGAAGATGCTCCCTGCAGCAGCACAGTCAAGATCAGGCTTTTAGAACCCAGGCCCATAGTGCATCTAAGACAGTCCTTTCGGAGCTATAGTATTAACAGGAGGTGTATTATGTTTTTTGTGAATCCCTGTTTTGTCACACATGGACCCCTGATACCAGGAAGTTGTCTCGGAACTTGGAGGCTAATGCCTGGTCAGCTTTATGCATTTTTGGAGACAACTACACACACACACACACACACACACACACACACACACACACACAGAAGCTTATACTTGTGAGTGTGGATTCTTCCAAATGCTTTTTCTTTTTAAGGTCAAGCTTATTGAGATGTAATTAGTAAAATTTACCCTTTTCAGTGTGAGTGTTTTAAGTGGGAGCTTGAATTCTGAGTTTTGATAAATGCATACAGTTATGTAGCCACCATAATCAAGATGCAGGAAACTTCCATAATTTTCCAAAATTCTTTCACTCTCCTTTGTAGTTAGCCCTCCCACCGTCTCTAGTCCTGGCAACCGCTGATCTGTTTTTGGTCCCTGTAAACTTTCCTTTTTCAGGATAACATATAAATGGAATCATACAGCATGTTGGCTTTGGGGTTTGGCTTCTTTCATGGAGTGTAATGCATTTGGGACTCCAGATGCTTTTGATTGCAGCAAGTTGAGTGGTTCTGAGATCAACGTGGAAAACCAAGAGCATTCCTGTATACCATTAATAACCAAGAGAAAATCTAATTTATTTTTTTAATTTATTTTTAAATATTTATTTATTTATTTATGGCTGCGTCAGGTCTTAGTTGCAGCATGTGAGATCTTTCGTTGTGGCACGCGGGCTCAGTACTTGCGGCGTGCGGGCTTAGTTGCCCCACAGCATGTGGGATCTTAGTTACCTGACCAGGGATCAAACCCACATCCCCTGCACTGGAAGGCGGATTCTTAACCACTGGACCACCAGGGAAGTCCCAAGAAAATCTAATTTTAAAAATGCACAATACCACCAAAACCCCCCTGAGGTACTTAAGAGTAAAGAAAGTGAAACATGCCCAAGATATTTATAGAGAAATTTATAGCATATCATGAAAAGACATTAAAGAGGACTCAGTGGAAGAGACAGTGTTCATAAGGAGGAAACCTGATAAAGATGGTGATTTTTCCCAAGTAAATCTGTAACTTCAGTGTACTCGCCATCAAAATGCAGATAAGGTTTTTCATGGAACTTGACAAACTGTCATGAAATTCATATAGAAATACAAAGGCTAAGAATAGGCAAGACCGTTTTAAGAATATCATGATTTATTATAAAGCTATGGAAATTAATACACTGTGGTATAGGTGCACGGCTAGTCGGTAGACCAGGGTAACAGAATGGAGAGCTGAAATAATACCTACACATGTTAGAAAACGTTACAAGTGATGGTAGAATTGAAAATCAGTAGGAAAGAATTCAGTAAATGTTATTGGGACAGTTGGGATCTGTACAGAAAAGAATAAAGTTGAATCCCTAACTCATAACATACATAAAGATAAGTTCCAGATGAATTAAAACCTAATAGTGAAAAAGCAAACATTAAACACTTTTATGAGAAGATGTATGTGACCAGATTTCCTCAACAATATATAAAAAAACAAGCTATAAAAGAAAAGATTGATGCATTTATCATATAAAATTTAAAACTTCTGTACAACAGAAGACACCACAACAAAGTTAAAAGAGCTTTTTATTGGGAAAAGATGTTTGCATTGCATATGTCCAAGGCATAATTTATACCCAGAATTCACAAAGTAGTCCTAAAAATCAGTAAGAAAAAGATGAATAACCTAATGGGGTCGGGGGGAGACGGAAGGGATATAAATAATTCAGTGAAGGGGGCCAAATGGCCAAAAGGCATAAAATGTTGCTCAACTTCACTTGTAATTGAGGAAATGCAAATTAAAACAAACATGATATACTGTTTCATGTCAATCAGACTGGCAAAAATTTTTAAATCTGACTATATTAATTTGGCAAGAATGGGGAGCATCAGAACTCGTTTACACTGCAGGAAAGAGTAGAAACTGGTACAACCGCTCTGGGGAGTGGTTTTGCATTGTCTGGAGGAAGATGCTATGCCCTGTGACCCAGCAGTTCCACACTGTGTGTAAACCCTAGAGAAAGTCTCACATGTGCCCAGGGAGACATGAATAAGAATGTTTGTTCCAGCCCTGTCTGTAATAGTGACAACTTGGAAATATGCATCAGTAGAATGAATAAATAAACCGTAATATATTCATATAATGAAATAGTATACAGAGGTTAAAAATGATCTAGAAAGACAAGTCTCAACCTGGATCAAAATTTCAAAAACTGGCAAAAGGAGGCATAAATTATTCACTTTGGGGAAGAAAATGTGTCAAAGTATATCAAAATGTTTAGGATATAAACCCCTTGACTCAATAATTCTATATCCAGAAATTTATCCCACAAATATATTCATACGAGAGTGCCAATGTGTAAATACACACAAACACACACACAGATTTCTTTACAGCAGTATTTATAACAATAAAAACTAAGAAGCATGTTAGGTATCTATTGCTACACAGCAAAATACCTAAAAAGTTAGCTGGTTAAACCTACAGTAAACATTTATTATCTCACATGGCTTCTGTGGGTCAGGAATTTGAGGAAACTTGAACAGGATGGTTCAGCTCAAGCTTTTTTCATTAGGCTGTGGTTAAGTTATATGGGGTCTGCAGTTATCTGAGGGCTTCGCTAGAGCTGAAGGATCCACATCCCAGATGGCTCCCTCACTTGACAGGCGTGTTGGCGCTGGATTTTGATGAGAGATTCACTTCCTCTCCAGGGCTGATTGTGTGTCCTTGCAACATGGTAGCTGACGTCCTGCACAGAAAGTAATCTGAGAGGGGTGAAGCCACAGTGTCTTGTATGACATAGTCTCAGAAGTTACACACTGCCATTTCCACCTTAGTCTGTTCTTTGGAGGTGAATCACCAAGTCTGGCCCACATTCAAGGGGACCTAAATTAAGCTTCACCTTTCGAAGAAACGAATGTCAAAAAAAAAAGAATTTGTATACGTATTTTAAAATCATTACAGGAAAAAAACTTAAACATATATTAATGAAAGGCTGGTTCAATGAACTGTGACTATTATCCCCAAACTTTTTTTTTGTAGCACACCCCTTCAGTAAAAAAAAAAAAAAATTAATACACACTTCTAATATAAAAATATGAACTACAGTTGACACTTGAACAACATGGGTTTGAAGTGCACAGGTCCACTTATATGCAAATTGTTTTCAATAAATATATTGGAAAATTTGGGGGGATTTGCAACAATTTGAAAAAACTCACAAACCATGTAGCCTAGAAATATTGAAAAAGTTAACAAAAAGGTATGTCATGAACGCATAAAATATATGTAGGTAGTAGTCTATCCTCAAATAAGGTATGATATTTAATATAAATTAATAATGTGTTAGTTTTCTTACTGTTTTATAACTTTGCTTTCAAAGAATTACATTATCATACAGTATGCCTCTCTCTCATAATTGGAGAAACTGTATATCACCCTATCATCACAGATAAGTGGGTTTTTTAATGTAACAATGTTTCCAATCCTGTATTAAAAATATTACTGTTGGAGTTCCCTGGTGGTGCAGTGGTTAAGAATCCGCCTGCCAATGCAGGGGACACGGGTTCGATCCCTGGTTGGGAAACTAAGATCCCATGTACCACGGGACAACTAAGCCCACATGCCACAACTTCTGAGCTCGTGCGCCACAACTTCTGAGCTTGCGTGCCTCAACAAGAGAGCCTGCGTGCTGCAAACTACAGGACTCACATGCTCTGGAGCCTGCGCACCACAGCTAGAGAAAGAAAAACCCGCACGCCACACTAGAGAGAAACCCACACACCACAACTACAGAGAGAAAACCCGTACGCCACAACTAGAGAGAAGCCCGCACGCCACAATGAAAGATCCTGCGTGCTGCAACTAAGACCTGACACAGCCAAAAAAATAAATAAAATAAGTATCTTTTAAAAATTTCAAAAACAAGTTTGAGTGAAAAAATTTCAGTGGAATACATATAGTGTGATTCCATTTATATGTTTAAATAGGTATAAATACTTTTTTTGTTTTTAGGCATGGCTTATGTAGTTGATAAAAACATGGTGAGAATGATAAGCACCAAATTCAAGATGGTGCTTATTTGGGGGAAGGAGAGAGAGAAACGTATGAGGAAAGAGTATATGGGAGACTTCAAATATCTCTCTCACGTTTTAAGTTTTCCCATATTAAAAATTGTAGCATATTTATTGGAATGCCAAAAGGAGCTCAAGGACCAAGGAGTACCCTTCTGTTAGAGAGTAAAACTGGTCTTGGAAATTAATTCTCAGAGAAGTAAATCAAAATTGATTCATAAACTGTGTGGAAAAAACCTACAGAGGACAGTAATTAGAAATTGTACATTTTTTGCGTCAATGCTGAGCGTGCATCGCTGCCAGCCCTGGAGCCCCAGCAGGGCTGGGAAATGGTGGAGCTGGCAGAGGCAGGGGCGACCGAGTGTTAAGGGGAACCTGTAGACTCGGCTGAGATGGAATCGGGTGCGGGCTCACCCTCTGGGACCCTCCACTTCCAGTGGCTGCTGTTCTTGGGTTTGGTGAGCCCAGCCCTAGGTGGGGCTCGGTCAGGCTTTCAACAGACCTCCCATCTCTCTTCTTATGAAATTGTAACTCCTTGGAGATTAACTAGAGAAGGAAGAGAAGCCCCTAGGCCCTACTTAGAGCAGGTATCATGTCATTCGAGCTGAAAGAAAAGACCATATTATTCACTTGGAAAGGAATAACAACTCCCCTCATTAAGTGCCTGACTGCTAGTACCACCCAGCAAATATCCCCTACTACCAAGTAGAGGATTCAGCCAGTCTGTAATGAACAAAAGACAACTCAGTGAGGAAATGGACTTGTACTATTCAGAGGAAAGAAGAACGTCTTTTCTTTCCTTGAGCAAGAAGGGAGACTGACAAAAATTCTCTGCTTGACCAAACTTTCCGTCAGGTTCCTGAACCGTCTCCTAGGCCCATCCGTGTAGTTTGTTGTAAAATCTGGTTTTAGCAAGAACCTCCCCCCTGCCCCCATATCTGATCACCCAAGGTGTCTGGTCAGGTTCTTCATCCTCCAGCCCGCTTCCCCGCCCAGTGATGTCTGATCACCCTGGCTTGTCTTCAGCGAGAATCTGTTAGATTGGTTTAGCCAGAATACCCCTCATCCCTGATGTTTCCTCTTAATCATTTTCCATCCACTGACCCCCACCGCACGTGCTCCTTGGCTATAAGTTCCCACTCGCCCATGCTGTATTTGGAGTTGAGCCTGGTCTTTCTCCCCACCCCCCTGTAAAATCCCTTTACAGTGATCCCTATACTTACGTCGATGATAAAGTCTGCCTTACCATCTTCAAAAAAAAAAAAAAAAAAAGAAATTCTATATTTTTATGTTATTAAGAACAAAAAGCACAAAATGTAATCAGTGTAAATTTTAATACCTTTTAATGTTCAGAGGAAACAATGTACCTTCATGACTTGGAAGACCTTTTGTGAAAATTCATTTTTTTAATATTTTTTATTGAAGTATAGTTGATTTACAATGTTGTGTTAGTTTCTGGTGAACAGCAAAGTGACTCAGATACATACATATATATATATATATAATATGTGTATTATATATATATATACTTTTTCGTATTCTTTTCCATTATGGTTTATCCCAGGATATTGAATGTAGTGCCCTGTGCTATGCAGTAGGACCTTGTTGTTTATCCGTTCTATATATATTATAATAGTTTGCGTCTGCTAATCCTAAGCTCCCAGTCCATCCCTCCCCTACCTCCTCTCCTCCTTGGCAACCACAAGTCTGTTCTCTATGACTGTCAGTCATTTCTGTTTTGTAAATAAGTTCATTTGTGTCTTATTTTAGATTCCACATACAAGTGATATCACACGGTATTTGTTTTTCTTTTTCGGACTTACTTCACTTAGTATGATAATCTTTAGGTCCATCCATGTTGTTGCAAATGGCATTATTTCATTCTTTTTTACGGCTGAGTAGTATTCCATTGCATATATGTACCACATCTTCTTTATCCATTCATCTGTCAATGGACATTTAGGTTGCTTCCATGTCTTGGCTATTGTAAATAGTGCTGCTATGAACATAGGCGTGTGTGTAACTTTTCAAATTATACTTTTGTCCAGATACATGCATAGGAGTGGGATTGTTGGATCATATGGCAACTCTATTTTTAGTTTTTTGAGCAACCTCTATACTGTTCTCCATAGTGGCTGTACCAATTCACATTCCCACCAACAGTGCAGGAGGGCTCCCTTTCCTCCACACCCTCTCCAGCATTTGTTAGAAAATTCTTTTTTTTAATATGGCACATTATTTAATAAAAATTATATATAACATGTACATACAGAAAAGTACATAGAACATATGTGTACAGTTTTGTTTTGTTTTGTTTTGTTTTGCGGTACGCGGGCCTCTCACTGTAGTGGCCTCTCCCGTTGCGGAGCACAGGCTCCGGACGCGCAGGCTCAGCGGCCATGGCTCACAGGCCCAGCCGCTCCGCGGCATGTGGGATCTTCCCGGACCAGGGCACGAACCCGCGTCCCCTGAATCGGCAGGCGGACTCTCAACCACTGCGCCACCAGGGAAGCCCTGTGTACAGTTTAATATACATTTGTGATTATAAAGCAAAACTCTGCATAACTACCATCCAGGTCAAGAAATTCAGTATTCTGAAAGCCCCTATGTGGTGTACCATTTCTTTTTTTTCTTTTTTTTTTCTTCAGGTTCATTTAATCCATACAGCAAACCATGATATAGTTATTGTTTTTCCCCTTTTTACACATAAAGAAATTGAGATTGAGACTGAGAGAGCTTAAAACCTATGCCAAATCACCATGTTGTCATAGCATGAGCCGTAATTTGAATTCAGTCTGTCAGACAACCTCGAAGCCCCATACCCTATTCACTACACCACAGAGACCTCTCCAAGCTGGGGTAGATCTTACTTTCTGCTCTTATGGTGTACCACTTCTTAAATTCAATTTGGTTTATCATAACATGAACAACTGTACAAATAGGCCTGTTGTTTTCATTTAAAAATTAATTTCAGAAAAAAAAAGTATTGCTGGTATTGATTTTTTTTAATTTTCAAGATAACTTGGCATTGGGAATTGTTGGCCCAACACTAAGATGCCTGAGAAGACTGTGGAAGATACTGTCGTTTCATGGTTTGCAAAAGCCTTGGCCCCAGTTGGTAACGGTGGTGCCACAGCTTGTAGCCGAGCCCTAGGCCAACAGTTGCTCCCCTGCAGTCACTCCAGGCTCCGGGAAGTGGTGGGCAGTCCTTCTCGGTGACTATAACTGGTGCCACAGTTAACCGTTAATTCCCGTGAGCAGTACCTCTGTTCCTTGGTCAGAAGTTGATAAGTAGTTTGGGCTTCCCTGGTGGCGCAGTGGTTGAGAGTCCGCCTGCCGATGCAGGGGGCACAGGTTCGTGCCCCAGTCTGCCAGGATCCTGCGTGCCGCGGAGCAGCTGGGCCCGTGAGCCATGGCCGCTGAGCCTGCGCGTCCGGAGCCTGTGCTCCGCAATGGGAGAGGCCACAACAGTGAGAGGCCCACGTACCACCAAAAAAAAAAAAAAAAAAACAAAAACTAAAAGTGAATTGATTGTATAAAAAATAAATTCCCCAGATTAAAGAAAAAAAAAAAAAACTCTTGGGGCAGGTTGCCCGTGATGGTTGGGTGAAGGGTCCAGGACCCAAGGACCGGGAAACATCACACTAGACCAGGATTTCTCCGCCTCAGCACTTTCGATGCTGTGGACTAAATCATGCTTTACTGGGGCTGTCCTGTATGTTGTAGCAGCATCCCTGGCCTCCACCCAGTAGATACCAATAGCTTTCTCTCAGCTGTGACAACCAGTTTCCAGACATTGCCCAGATGTCCCCCAGGCAGCTAAATCACCCCCAGTTGGGAACCACTGCCTTAGAGGGTAGAATTCACATGAGGCTCATGGTCCCTCCACTGCAGCTGTGGAGGAGGTGGGAGAGGCAACCCGGCTGAAGGCCCCTAATTTGGAGCAGGAGGAGGAATTAGGGCACGGATAGGAGGAATGCAGCAGGCAGATAGATGGAGGCAGTAAGTTGGGGAGGGACCTTCTGGGTAGCAGTAAATGGCAGTGGGCAGAGGGAGGGTGGGTGCAGAGCTCTGCGGCTCTGAGGCGCCAGGCAAGTCTCCGTTCACAGAAAGCTGGGAGGAGTGTGTTAGCACAGAGCCCCGTCTCCCCTCTAGAGAATGGCACTCAAGCCTTCCCTTCCCGCTCCTGAGCCGACCTTGAGCTCTTAAGCAGCATTAGCTCTTTCTAAGAATTTTACCAGCTTTCCTCTTGAGCTTGTAGAGAGAGTCATGTGAATCTCTCAAGTGGGCTGGTTCCTTGGAGAGAGACTGCAATCGTTTGACATTTATTCACTCATCAGACACGTGTCCGGCACCCACTTGGGCAAGGGCTGTGTGAGGTGCTAGGGACCCCACTGATCACCCAGGCCTGGATGGTCTGGCTCAACCAGCCCAGGCAGCCCTGGGAGAAGACAGTAAGCCTGTCGTCAGGCTACCCAGGTCACATCCCAGCTCGGCTCCTGGCTGTTGCGTCTCTTTGGACCTCAGTGTCCTAGTACCTAGTCTGTAAAATGGAGTAGTAAGAATTCTTATCCCGTAGGGGTGTTGAGAGAATATACAGGCTGTAGAGCAGTGCCTGGCATTAGTGAGGACTCAGTGATGTTAATAGCATTATTTTTAATTTTTTTTTAGAATTACAGCTACTACATAAGGACTGTAATAGACGTAACAAGTGTCAGGAAAATTCTGAGGGACAAGTGATCAAAGACACACAGAAGTGGCTCTTTTGAGATGGGTCTTAAAGGATTAGTGAGACTTTATCAGGGGGAATAAAAGGGTTGTGGGAAGATCATGCACTAAAATTCAGGCAGAAGAGGGAGACGGCAGGAAGTCACAGATTGTGAGCTTCTGAGCCCAGCTCACTGGGGGACAGCTGCTGGCCTTAGGGTCCGGAGCTGAGGGAGGAGGGTCTGGGAGGCCAGGAAGGAGAAGGGCCTTGTCAGGGGGACTCAGTCTGAATGGACATAAGTCCCAAGCCCCTTTGGCTTGGGCCTGCTTCATTTGTTACTTCTTTTCTCCAAAATAGATTTAGAAGAACTCGCCATTTTCATCCCATTCTCCCTCCCCTGGGCAGTGAAATACTGAGTCCACTCCCTTACATGGCAGTGTTTCAGAGCTTTTAGAGACTGGAAAGCAAATTCGTCTTGCTGTCCCTGTGCTGTCCAGAGGGACCCAGGTGGGGGGGATGCTGGCAGCCACTTCACATGCGAGGCCAGCAGACGCACGGAGTACTGGCCTCCCTTGTCTGGGTGCCCGTGCTTCCCACCTCTGTGACCGCTCAGGAGGTGGTGTTGGCCATCGGGGTTCACAGAGGAGCAGATCCGCGGGCCATTGGGTCGAGATGCATTTTCCACCTGTCTCTTCTGCTGCTCACACGCTGCCTCAGGGCAGGGGCTGGACACCACCCTGGCAGATGTGGCTAATAAGCAGGGCATCTGTGCCAAAGGACGGTGTGTTTATTTCTCTGGAGCCTGTGGTGTTGTGCCCGAGGCTTTACTGAATTAGACCGGTGCTGTCTGGCATCCCCTTGCTGCTGAGACCTCAGTCCCAAGGTCACGAGTGTCCCCTGGGTGGCTCTGGCCTTTGCTTCACCACTCACTGAAACTTCCCAGAATGAACGTATATTTCCTGAGCACTTACCAGCCCCAGGGGGTGTGGTTCCATGAGCGAGATAGACCCCATCCTCGACTTTGTGGAACTTAAAAGGCTTGTGGGAGAGACAGACATTGAATAAACCATTGCACGTGGTGTGGATAAGGGCTAAGAAAGGGGACTATCTAGGGAGTGGCAGTAACGAACGGGAGAGGAACCTAATCTTCAGGGGGTGCTGAGGTCAGGAAAGGCTCACAGAGGAAGGAAGATTCTCCCTGGTATCTGAGAATACTGCTTAGGGGGCGGGACAGCACGGGGGTGTTGGGGAGACCCCCCTCTCTGAGCTGGCTTGTGACGGAATCCAGTGGGCTTCCCCAAGCTGCCTGTATCTTTGGCGCTGTGGCCATCCCTCTCTTTCTTAAATTTCTTGCTTCCTTTCAGACTACTCGTTTGTCCCCTTAGCTGTCTTATCTTGTTCCCCAGATATAATTTCGGCCTTTCCAGAGGATGGCCCCATTTTTGGCTTCATGACCTCAAACCACCCTGCTGTGTTGCCAAATGACAGATTGAAGGAGGTCGGTGTGGATCTGTAACAGGACGTAGAGGTTCCTAAGCGCGTCCCAGCCATGAGCAGAAAACCTTCAGGGCATTCAGAAAAATTAACCAAGCCTCACAGCAGCATTTTCTGTAGCGTGGAGGATGCTCCTTGCATCGAAGATGACATTTTCCGTCAAATAGGATGAATGAAAATCACGTTGCTCTTTTTTCCCCTCTCTCTCCCCTCCAGGCTAATATTTGGCACCCTTTACCCTGCCTATTCTTCCTACAAGGCTGTGAAATCGAAGGACATTAAAGAATATGTAAGTAGCACTTTTGGGGGGCGGGGTGGTGGCGGTGATGGGGTTAGATGGGGGAAGCTGGGCGTGAAGTGCGGGGCGGGGGGGGGGTGGCGCAGACGCCCTCTTTGGTGGGTACTGGGAAGCAGGGCAGTACGGCGACCTGCTGGGTGTGACCCAGGCGTCCTCTCCCGGCTAGACCTCCTCTTTAGAACTAGAGTGTGGAAGTGAGCACAGCGGGGAGACTTGGCAAGAGGAAATGGCACCTGGAATCGGAGGCCCCCAGTGGCCACAGGCCGCTCTATGGCCTTGGAAGGGTGACTTCACCTCTCTGAGCCTCAGTTTCCTTGTCTGGACTGGAAAGCAGCGTTACTGGGAGACAGTCTGGCACTGGAGGCAGGAGCACAGGTCCTAAAGCCCAGCAGACCCTGCCTAGCAATTCTGATCCCCATGCCGGTTCTGTGATTTGAACACCCCACTGTGTAAGCCCTGTTGCTTTATAAGCTTTTAGAGGGCAAGAGTCACCATCGTCCTATGACTGTTTCCCACTGCACCTCGCAGAGGGCTGAACACACGGGCAGGGGATTAGGAGTACTTACTGGTTGGAGGATTGTATTACTGTTGGGTGATTCGGGTGCCCCAGTCACAGCCCTAAATGTGCTGGGCACCTCTGGGCAGGAGAACCATCAGACCACACCTTGATTGAAGAAGACCTGTGGGGGGTGGCTGGGGAGGGAGGAGTGTCCCTCCCCAGGGGGGACAGTATCCCAGGTCGAAGTACAAAAGATATAGATTTTGTCATCAAGAGACTGAAGTCAGGTCCTGGCTCTGACGTCGGATTGGCACCATGCTTGACAAGAATCTTAACTTCCAGGAGCCTCAGTTTCCTCATCTGAGCAGTGGTGGATATCAGCAATCCCAGCGCCTAGTGTTGTGAGGGACAAAGGGTCTTTGCTCCGCTTTTACTCAGAGGAGGTCACTTGGCAAGTTAGGCACAGGCAAAGACATCATTCAGAGCAGGTTTGCAAGTTCTCAGTGTTCCCAGGATGTCCTTAGGATGAAACCAGCCACCTCCAGGTCAGCTCAACCAGAGCTGCCTACACCCACTCTCTGAGTTTCCTAGAACTGCTTGCCCGGCTTGCGTTTGCTACGAAGCAGGATATGCAGAGGATCCAGACGGGGCGTGTTCTCCTGTGGAGGCTGGGTCCCCAGTATGTGTCTGTGAACGCATCTCAGAGTGTGAACTATAAATAGCTGTTAAGTTGCAAGCACAGAACCTCATGATTCCTAATGGACTCGGCCCAGGGGAAAGCGCTGGGCAGCCTCCTCCAGGTCTCCCTTTCCCTGACTGCTTCCAGCCTGGGGAGGGGGGATGCTGTGCCAGGAAAGGAAGCAGAGCAGGGGTCACCGCAGTTCAAGGTCTGATCCTCGGATTTGCCGGGGTAGAAACTCAACGCTGTCCGCTCATCCGGGAGAGAGCAAACCCTGGTGAATTGTTTTGCTCTATCTAAACTCAACAGGAGCCTGGTTTATGCCTAGAACGGCAATCATTAATTTAAACTGAAAAATATAACGGACGAGCAGAGCAGCTGTTTGTGTTGGCGGTGAGCACGTGCTTTGCCCAGGAGGGAAAGCTTGAGAGCTAAGATTAGACAGTTTCTCAGTAAAAATGGAACTGGAAGCAAGGCACCCAGTGGTATTACGGGAGACCTGCCTCCTTTTCCTGCACTTTTTCACATGCGCTCAACTCACACACTCGCATGCATGCTCACATGCTTTCTCCCACACGCATTCACACTCACTTCTTTCCCTCCTTTTGACCAACAGACCCGTTTGTCCAAGAGAAAAACCTGGAAACTTCCTTTAACTCCTGTCCTTTCCTCACCACCCATCCCCACCCAGATGCCCAGGTGGTGACCATGACCCTTCCTCTGTATCCTCCTTAAAATCTTTCAAACCAGGTCTCTCCTTCTGTGCTGCCTGTCTCTTCAATGAGGCTGTCATCGTCGTTCCCTGGAATGTCACAGTGGCCTCCTGTATTCGATTCTTTTATTGCCACGGTAACAAATTACCATGAATTTAGTGGCTTAAAAGAACACAAATGCGGGACTTCCCTGGTGGTCCAGTGGTTAGAACTCCAGGCTTCCACTGCAGGAGGCACAGGTTCATTCCCTGGTCGGGGATCTAAGATCCCACAAGCTGCACGATGCAGCCCCCCCAAAAAACACAAAAAACCCACACATGTATTATCTCACAGTTCTGGAGGTCAGAGGTTGGATGGGTCTCACTGGGTTGGAATCAAGCCTCCTTTTGGAGGCTGTAGGGGAGAGTCCATTTCCTCGCCCTTTCCAGTTCCTGGAGGCCCCCTGCATTCCTCGGCTCGAGCCTCCTTCTCCATCTTCAGAACCAGCAGCATTGCGTCTCCCCCCGTTCTTCGGTAATCCTGTCTCTCTCTGACCGCAGCCAGGAAAGGTTCTCCACTTGTAAGGATCATGTGAATACATCGGGGCTGCCTGGATAATCCAGGATAATCTTCCCATCTGAAAGTCCTTAACTTAATAACTGCAAAGTCCCATTTGTCTTATAATGCAATATACTCACAGGTTCTGGGGATTAGGGCGAGGACATTTTGGGGGCAGGGGCTGTTATTCTGCCTGCCATACCGCTAACTGGTTTCTCCACCTCCTGTCCCTCATCTCATGCTCTGTTGTCTACATCACTTCGACAAGCCTTTGAAAAATGGAAATCTATTCATTTCACTCCCCCTGGATCCTTTCATGGCTGCTTATTACCTGCAGGATGAAGTCCAAACTCCATTAGACAGCGTTGAACCTTCTTGATCTTTCTCTCTCTACTTTCCAGCCACTTCTCTACAAGCATTCAGTGCTTCTTTTTTTAAAAAAGATATTTATTTATTTTCTTTATTTTTTTGGCCGTGTTGGGTCTTAGTTGCGGCACATGGGATTTTTTGTTGCGGTGGGCAGGCTTCTCTCTAGTTGTGGTGCGAGGGCTCCAGAGCACATGGGCTCTGTAGTTGGTGGCACATGGGCTCTCTAGTTGAGGCGTGCGGGCTCAGTACTTGTGGTGCACAGGCTTAGTTGCCCTTCAGCATGTGGGATCTTAGCTCTCTGACCAAGGATCGAACCCGCATCCCCTGCATTGGAAGGCAGATTCTTTACCACTGGACCACCAGGGAAGGCCCACGTTCAGTGTCAACACCCAAAGTGTGGTCTGTGGACCGGCATTATCAACATCACCCGGGAGCTAGTTAGAAATGCAGAGTTTCAAGCCCTACCCAGACCTCCTGAATAAAAATTGGCATTTTTAACAAGATCCTCAATTTGAGAAACACCGCTCTTGACGTTCATAGCTTTTTATGTCTTTCCAAACTTACTGCAGTAGTCAAAGATTTGAGACAAAAACTTAAACAGAAAGGAATTTATGGGAATTTGTAGGATTAACTAGAAGCCGGGGGAAAGATATTCAGAAATTGGGGAAGATCTGAGAAGGCTGGGTGACAGCCAAGCTTATACCTCAGGAAGGGTCTGGTTAGGAAGCTGCTGCCCAGGTCACCACCATGGAACTGTCTGCCAGCTGCCCATGGCTTTGGAACATTTCATGAAGATTCAAAACCCTGGATAGGGGCGTTTGATTTTTCCAAGCCTGGATAATAGGCCTTGCCTCCCATAAAGACCTGCATGCTGGGAGACGCCCTCCAAATGAGAAGGCTTTGGATGCGGGTAGTTTAAAAAAAATACATACGCGCGCGCACACACGCATGCACACACACGCACGCACACACACGCACACACAGCCCCCCTCAGAGATACTGCACGTTTGGTTTCAGACCACAACAATGAAATGAATATCACCAAAAAGTGAGTCACACAAACTTTTTGGTTTCCTACTGCGTATAAAAGTTGTTGTTTACATTATGCTGTAGTCTGTTAAGTGTGCAACAGCATTATGTCTAAAAAAACGCTATACACACCTTTATTAAAAGGTAATGCTTTTGGGAAAATGGCACCCATAGACTTGCTTAACCACAAACCTTCAGTTTGTAAAAAAGAAAACCCCAAGAAACCACAATATCTGCAAAGTGCATTTAAAAAAGCACAGTAACACGAGGTATGCCTGTATATTATATATATGAAAATATATAGTATAATAATCTAAATTACAGTTACTTCTTGGGCTGCACAACATCCACATCCACTTTTTTACCCAGGTTTTGGCTTTTAAAAAAACCTTCCAGGGACTTCCCTGGTGGCGCAGTGGTTAAGAATCCGCCTGCCAACGCAGGGGACACGGGTTCGAGCCCTGGTCCGGGAAGATCCCACATGCCGCGGAGCAACTAAGCCCGTGCGCCACAACTACTGAGCCTGCGCTCTAGAGCCCGTGAGCCACAACTACTGAGCCTGTGCTCTAGAGCCCACGAGCCACAACTACTGAAGCCCACGCGCCTAGAGCCCGTGCTCCGCAATAAGAGAAGCCTCCGCAATGAGAAGCCCGCGTACCGCAATGAATAGTAGACCCCCCCCCCCCGGGCTTCCCTGGTGGTGCAGTGGTTGAGAGTCTGCCTGCCGATGCAGGGGACACGGGTTCATGCCCCGGTCCGGGAGGATCCCACATGTTGCGGAGCGGCTGAGCCTGTGAGCCATGGCCGCTGAGCCTGCGCGTCCGGAGCCTGTGCTCCGCAACGGAAGAGGCCACAACAGTGAGAGGCCCGCGTACCGCAAAAAAAAAAAAAAAAAAAAAAAGAGTAGCCCCTACTTGCCGCAACTAGAGAAAGCACGCGCGCAGCAACGAAGACCCAACTCAGCCAAAAAGAAAAAGAAAAAAAACCTTCCAACAAGAATTCTCTACCACTCATTTATTGATGCTTGCTAAATCCAATTCTTCATCTGAGTCCAGCTCCAGATCCAGTATCCTCCGGCTCTGACAGGATCTAACCTTAATATTCAACACTCTAAAAATTAAATTGTCAAGTGAACCGTCACTGATACACCGTATATACTATATTAGGGGGAGAAGGAGAATAAATAAAATAAAATTAGTTAAAATATTTAAATCTATACATAACACAGAAAGGAAGAAAATGGATAGAAGGCACAGTCCTTATTTAGGCAAGTGGTCATGAGTTCATAGTTGGTATTTATGTCTTTTGTTAAAAGATGATTTTTTTTTTTTTGCAGTACGTGGGCCTCTCACTGTTGTGGCCTCTCCCGTTGCGGAGCACAGGCTCCGGACGTGCAGGCTCAGCGGCCATGGCTCACGGGCCCAGCCGCTCCGCGGCATGTGGGATCTTCCCGAACCGGGGCAGGAACCCATGTCCCCTGCATCGGCAGGCAGACTCTCAACCACTGCGCCACCAGGGAAGCCCAAAAGATGATTTTTAAAAGGGTAAAATAATGATTCTTGTACAAATATAAAATTGACACATGTTGAAAATTTTACTTAACTCCTTAAATAATTAGGGAACCAGTAAGGTGTTAAAAAACAGTTCAAAGGAGACTCCAAAGAACATATATATATAAGCATTGAGGAATTACTAAATGAATTTGTTCATAGATATTCAACTTATTTCTTGGGAAGTAGGGCCATTGGACCCAATTGTACCTCCATTGGACAAAATTCTTTGGCACATCTATAGACTAAATTATTTGCATTGTAATCAGTTTTCTGTAACTTACAAAGTTGCAAAATAGCTCAAAGACATTGTAAAACAAGACACCTGCAGAATTAAGATAACTCGGAAGGCTGCTCTGGACAGCACCTAGTATTCCACAGGACACCCATTCCAAAGTCTTTCACAACTTTTCCTATTACTTCCCTCTTCCACCATCCAGTCAGCGCTCCCCTGTGCCTTCAGTGTGGTTTCTTCTCCAAGTGTGTGGCCTAAATCTTCATTCCTGAGGAATCTGAGGCCTTAGTAGTCTTACCTCTGTAGGGTTGTAGTAGTGATCCATTGACTTTACCTCTGAATAAGACAATACTAGGGGATCCCCTAGAGGACCCTTAAATTCCATCCACCCTCCTTCCTGCCACATTGTGTAGTAGCAACTCTAGTTCCCCTTGATAGGCAGGATCAGTCAACCCATGAAAGCCCATGAGTCCTTTTATTATCTATTTCCTGGTGGCCTGGTGGTCTTGAAATGGCCAGGTGACCTTCTAGTCTCTGCTTCCACTTCATCAGAACCATTTTATATCCCTCACGGAAGCACCCATTTTTCGAGTACTAAAATTATTAAAAAGCAGAGCTCAGAGGTTTGAGGATGAGAAGCAGAAGTGTTGTGAGTGGGTTAGACCAGTGATTCTCAAACTTTAACATGCATATGAATAAATAGAGAGTTTTACTAAAATGCAGATTCTGATCCATTAGCTCTGGAGTAGGGCCTGAGATTCTACAAGCTCCTAGGAGTTTCCAGTGAACTGGAACCACAGCCCATGAACCACACTTTGAGTTACAAGGAGCTAGCCTTAGGCTTCATCGTAAGAAACACCACCCTCATTTGCTTGGTTCCTGAACCTTTAGATTCTGGCTAAGATGCAGTACCTTGTGTTGGTCACTAGTTCAGAGAGGAAACTGCATCCTCTAGGACAGCATATCACCTCACAGAATGCTGACTCCCACCTGGTTCTTTTCTGGAACTCTCCAAAGCTCTTGTAGCATTGTATAAGGCCAGCTGCCTCAGGGCATTGGGGTACATGATTAGATCAGTGATTCCCCAAAACATCAGCCTACTGTCATACTTCTTTTGCTGTAAGAGAGGACCCTTGGTCAGAAGCAATGTTGGGATACATCAAAATGAACAGGGCACTCACTGAGTCCACAGCTTGCTGTATGACTGCCAGAAACATGGCAGTGGAAAAAGCAAGTCCACATACCCAATAAAGGAATATTCCAGAAAAGAGTCTATGCTGCCCTTTCTATGAAGGAAGGGGCTTGTTATGATGAGCCTGCTCCCAGGATGCTGGCTGGTGCCTTAAGATATGGTACTGTCCTAGAGATACTTAGTCACTACTGCTGGCAACTTGGTGTCTGAGCAGGGTCATGGCCAGGTCGCCCTTGGTGAGAGGGATGAACATTGCTGAGCCCATGTGTTCCCTCTGTCTACATGACCACTGGTCCATGAGCCCATTGAACATGCAATATCATGCTGGAGTAAAAGGCTCATAGACATGCAAAGGGCTGGTCATCTCATCCACCTGATTACCAAGAGCTTCCGCTGCCATCAGGACCTTTTGGTGAGCATTAGCAAGGACCACAAATACTTGCGTTCTGTGGGCCCATTCGTATAATTTCCAAACCACCTCAACACCAATCGCTCAGTCTTGTCCCTTCCAAGTACCTCATCATCTATCCAAACTCTTACGTGGTGTTTTAAAATGTATCCCAGATTTGTTTTAATAAGGTATGGTAAGGCATGCAGACACAGAAATGGCTCATGGAGGCAGAAGCTTTTACTCACAGTTCCCTGGAAGTAGGAGGCACAACACACCATGCAGGGCCACACGGAGAAGCACCAGGGTCAGTGAGAGGGAAATGCGGGCAATGACCTTTATCACGGTTTCTGTGGGAAAGGCAAAGCAAGGCAGAGTAAGCTAGCTTAGAACTGGCTAGTTGGAATAATTTCAGCAGGCTCTGGGGTGTGGGGGCTGCCTCTAGGTATCTGGTACCAGGTCCTGGGGTGATTAGGGCTGGGAAGTATTGGCTCAGCCTACGAGAGCTCCATAAAGGAGGTAGTTCGGAGTATGGATCCTGGATTGGGCAGTTTGCATGTTTGCTCTGGGGCAAGAATGTCTCAAGAATTAGCTAGTCCTAGAGGGGGCAGTCTCTCTCCGGTCAGCAGGACCCCAGATGTCACAGCATCAAGACTACAGAAAATAAGAAAATACAGTTAATAAACCTGGTGACAGTATAAATGTATTACCTCAGGACATTTCTTCTTCCAGGCTAACTGTGCTGCTCAAAGTTCTGCCTGCAGGGAATTTCCTTCCCCACTCCCTCCAGGTCACCCCTGACCATACAGTTGTCCACTGTGAGCTTGTGCCAGCAGATGGTGCAGACTCATCTGTCAACCAGCCTCACATTTGTCCTTTCTCAGTCATTTGGCATAGGGAATTCCCCGTGAGGCAGAAGCAGGGCCCGGATGCAGGAGGAAATGTGAGAGGCTCAAGAAATATTAGTGTGACTGCATCGGGGAGGCTAAAGGTGAGGCGAAGCTAAGAGGTGGCTGACTTTGCTGTCTCCACAGCTCATGGGGGAGGCCTTTTGCAGGCTCCCAGGAGCCCTGGGAGCAGGGTCTGTTGGGCTGTGGGGTCTCAGCCCACCTCTGTGGCTCATGGAAGGTCAACAAGCTCTGCTTCCCACCCTTTATTATGGCCTAGGGTTACCACTGCTCTCCTATCTTCTCATTCCTGTGCTTGACCAGTCCAGGGGGAGTTCCCAGTTATGCTGTCAACTCTCCACTCCAGAGTTGCCCCCAGTGATAACCTTGCAAATCAGCAATAACTTTCTGTCTCTTTTTTGGATGCTGGCCCACCCAAGCTCCCCCTCATCTTGCAGGGAATTTTGGGTAGAATCCCTCAAACCTGGCAAGTTCTATTTCAAATCTTGGAAAAATACCTTACATTTGGTTTCTCTGAGGCCTAGTGGGGAAAACCATTTCCAGGTAATTTATTTATGGTTTCCGTGAATGAGTCACCAGTATTTCATTTACCTTGTGAAGCTCAGTGAGTCATTCTCAGACCCTTCCTTCTGCACGAAAGTGTTTTAAAGTGGAGGAGTACATGATGGAAACTTCTTTTAGGCTAACACTTCCAGCCTCCTCTCTGCCTTGGCTCCCTCACCTTTGTCTTCAGCCCCAACCCCCCTCCTGAGATTTAGTTTTGCCTTTCCAGAGGCCTGTTGGGCATTCTTCTTGGATGTCCTCTGGGACCCTCAGACTGTCCTCTGCCTCATGGAGCTTAGCTTCTTCTCCCTAAATTGGCTCTTTCTTTACTTTCTTGCTAGTGTGAGAGGCTCCATAACTATCAGTCACTCATGCCCTGGCTTCACCAGGACCCTTTCATCCCATGTATACCTAGCCATCCATCTCTTGGGGAGCATCTGTTGCTTTGCCAGCTATCTAATTCTGTCTTCTCAAAAAGCCACCTAGACCAGTATTTTCCAAAGTATATTCCATCTCAACCTTTTTGAGACCATTCTTTCTTTTCCGTTCACAACACCCAACATTCTAATCCAGGCATATTCACCTAAAACCTACTATGTGCCAAGAACTGTTTTGGGTACAAAAGATATAATGATGTGCAAGAAGAACTGGTCTCTACTCTCAGGGAACTTACAATGTAGGAAGAGAAACATCAGAATAAACAGATACTTTCAAAGCAGAGTGGTAAGTGTTATGACAGGGAACATGTATGATACCATGGGAGGAAGAAAGGAGAGGATACGTAAACTTTGGGCACTTCCTGGAGGAAATGACAGTTAAGTTGATATCTGAGGGCTGAAATCTGGAGGCAAAAGAAGATGCTCTATTAGGAAACTGAAAGAGGTTCGTTATAATTGGAGTGGAAAATTCGAGAAGGTATGTGTGAGGAGGAGAGCTTTTGGTGGAGGTAATCAATGTCCAGTTTATGCAAGGACTTGTAAGCCAATTTAAGGAACTGGGGCCTTATTGTAACAACAATAAGGAGCTATTGAAGGCTTTAAGCTAGGAAGGAGAATCATCAAATTTGGGTCATTCTGACTGGAATATGGAGGACGGATTGGGAAGGGGATAGAGGTATAAAAACCAATCAAAAGGCTGTAGTTTTGTTCTAGGCAGGAGATGGTGGTGGTCTGAAGTAATGGAGGGATGGAGAAAAGATAAGTTCAAGAGAAATAAGAGGGTGGAAGTGACAGAACTTGATTCATTGGCTGTGTTAGGTGAAGAATGCAGAACTTCCTTCAGGGAGAATGTCTAGTCTAGGGTTAGAAGAGGATGTCAAGAACAAAGCCCTGGGGAGGAATTGATGAGCCTGAGAAGTAGCCAGAAAGTTAAGAGGGAAATCAGGTAGTGTTGCGAGAGCTTTTCAGTAAGTGATAGTTTCACGTCTAGCTGAAAAGTCAAGCAAGTCAAGTGAAAAACTGAAAAAGGGTCCCTTACACCCCCTTGAAATATATTACAAAGACCCCAGTGAGGGCAGTTTTGATGTAATGGATGCAGTGCACTGAGTAAGTGAGGAATGAGGAAGTAGACACTGCAAGTGTAGGTGACCCACTGGAGAAGTTTGTATCTAAGCGTTGTGTCAAGGAAAAATATTTATTTTATTGTTGTTATCATTTTCCTTTATTTTTAACCGAAGATACTAGAGTGTGGTTTGAACACTAAAAGGAAAAAGCCTCCAGAGAGGGAATTCAGGCTCCTGGCAGTGTATCTGGATACCAGTGTTGGGAATTCCTGGATCTTGGGCCCCAGTATGCCATGGACTTTACAGCTGGACTAGATCTTGTTTGCTCCCTGATAAGGAGCCCGTTCTGCTGCAGATAACCTTGGTAGCGTGTAGCATCTTAGATAGTAGTTTCTTTCTTTCTTTTTTTTTTTTTTTTGTGGTACGCAGGCCTCTCACTGTTGTGGCCTCTCCCGTTGTGGAGCACAGGCTCCAGACGTGCAGGCTCAGCGGCCATGGCTTACAGGCCTAGCCACTCCGCGGCATGTGGGATCTTCCCGGACCGGGGCACGAACCCGTGTCCCCTGCATCGGCAGGCAGACTCTCAACCACTGCGCCACCAGGGAAGCCCCGATAGTAGTTTCTTTTGATGGACTAAGCCAGCCTTGTTTCCAGGGGACTGTCTTGTTTTTCTAAATAGAGAAGTCCTCTAATTAATCTATTGTGCCACATGTTTCAGAGTCACAAAGACAATGGAGGTTCACCAGAACTGCCTTCATGTTTGAAAGATATTTTTGCTGGGTGTAGAATTATAGGTTGACACTTTTTTTTTCTTTTAGCACTTTAAAGATGTTATTCCATTTTCTTCTGGTATTCATTGTTTCTGATAAAAAGTCAGTTATAATTCTTATTGTCATTCCCCTGTATGTAACGTCTTTTTTCCCTTGTTTAAGATTTTCTCTTTGCTTCTTAGCAGTTTTACTATGATGTGGCTAGGTGTGGTTTTCCTCATATTTATCTTGCTTCAATTCATTGGATTCCATGGTCTTGTGGGTTTGATATTTTGGTCAAATTTTGGAAATTTTGAGTCGATATTTCTTCAGATAATTTTTCTGTCCAATTCTCTTTTTCCTCTCCTCTAGAATTCCTAGTCCATATGTGTTAGACTGCTTGATGCTGTTCTACAGGTATTGAGACTCTTCATTCTGCACCTGCCCTCCTCCAATCTAGACTTTAGCCTGGTTGACTCTATTGTCTTGTCTTCAAGTTCACAAATCTTTTTTTGTGTCCAAGCTGCTATAAATTCCATTCAATAATTAAAAAAATTTTTTTTTCAGATATTGTAGTTTTCAGTTCTAGGATATCGTTTAGTTCTTTTTAAAAATTTTCCTTCTTTCTCTTGAAATCTCCCATCGCTTCACTCATTATATCTACCCTTCCCTATAGATTCTTTAACATATTTCTACTTTTTAAAGAAAATAATATTGAACCCACCCTTTTTCTCCTAGGATAAGTGTCTTGTTAAGTGGTGACAGAAGAAAAATTTAGCTTTATAACAAAATATTTGTTAATAAGTTGCTGTATATCTTCTTTGGTGAGGTGTCTTTCAGATCTTTTGCCATTTTAAAAATTGGGTTATTTTTGTTGTTGTTTAGTTTTAAGTATTCTTTGTATATTTTGGATACAAGTCCTTTTTCAGATATATGTATTGCAAGTATTTTCTCCCAGTCTGTGGCTTGTCTTTTCATTCTCTTAACAATGTCTTTTGCAGAGCAGAAGTTTTTTATTTTAATGAAGTCTAACTTATCAGTTTTTTTCTTCCATGGGTCACACTCTTGGTGATGTATTAAGATTCATTGACAAGCTCCAGGTCACCTACATTTTCTCCTGTGTTATCTTATAGAAATTTTATAATTTTGCATCTATCATTTAGGTCTGTGATCCATTTTGAGTAATTTTTGTGGAAGATGTAAGATCAACACCTATATCTATCCATTTTTTTTAATGCAAATATCCAGTTGTTCCCAGCACCATTTATTGAAAAGACTATCTTTTCTCCATCGATTTGCCTTTGCTCCTTTGTCAAAGATCAGTTGACTATATTTATGTGGTCTGTTTTGGAGCTCCATTCTATTTGTCTAGTCTGTCTGATATATTTATCTGTAGTTTCACTAATACCACACTGTCTTGATTATTGTAGCTTGTGTCTTGAAGTTAGATAGTGTCCATTCTCTAACTTTGTTCTTCTTCTTCAGTATCATATTGGCTATTCAGATCTTTTGCCCTTCCATATAAACTTTAAAATTAATCTGTCGATGTCCACGAAACAATTTGCTGGCATTTCAATTGGGATTACATTGAATGTATAGGTCAAGTTGGGAAGAACTGACATTTTGATAATACTGAGTCTTCCTATCCATGAACATATAACATCTCTCCATTTATTTAAATCTTCTTTGATTTCTTTCATCGGAGTACTGTGGTTTTCCTCATACAGAGCTTTTGCATATTTTGTTAGGTATATTCCTAAGTAATTAAATTTTTTGGTGCTAATATAAATGGTATTTTTCTTTTAAATTTCAAGTTCCAGTTGTTCTTTGTTGGCATATAGGAAAGCAATTGGTTTTTATATTTTTTATATGATTATTTTATATATTAACCGTGTGTCCTCAAACCTTGCTATAATTGCTCATTATTCCAGGTTTTTTGGTTTTGTTTTTGTCAGTCCTTTTAGGTTTTCTATATAGACAGTCATGCCATCTGAAAAAAAAGACAGTTTTATGCCTTTCTTCACAGTCTGTATACTTTTTATTTCATTTCTTGTCTTATTGCATTAGCTAGGACTCCCAGTATGATAGTGAATAGGAGTGTTAAGAGGGGACCTCTTTATCTTGTTTCTGATCTTAGTGGGAAAGCATCTAATTTCACACCATTAAGTGTGATGTTAGCTGTAGTGTTTTTTGTAGATGTTCTTTGTCAAGTTGAAGAGGTTCCCCTCTATTCCTTTGCTGAGAGTTTTTATCATAAATGGGTATTGGATTTATTAATTATTGATTCATTTTCTAAAAGATATGGGCCCTTGGCACATTTTAAGTTGGGTTTTGTCTTTTTATTATTGAGTTGTATGAGTTCTTTATTATTTGGATACAAATACCATATCAGATATTGATTTGCAAATATTTTTTTCCCATTTTGTGGGTTGTCTTTTCACTTTCTTGATGGTATCCTTTGAAGTACAAAAGTTTTAAATTTTGACAAAGTCTAATTTGTCTATTTTCTTCCTTCATTGCTTGTGTTTTTGATGTCACATCTAAGAAAACATTGTTTAATCCAAGGTCACAAAAATTTACTCCTGTGTTTTCTTGTAAGAGTTTTTACATTTAGGTCTGTAATCCATTTTAAGTTCATTTTTTGTATATGGTGTGAGGTAGAAGTCCATCTTCATTCTTTCACATGTGAATATCTAGTTGTCTTAACACACATTTATACTTTTTAAAGTCTTTGCTAATTATAAAATCTAGGTCAAATATGGATCTGTTTCTATTGACCAGTTTTTCTCTTAACCATGGAGTATGTTTTCCTGTTTCTTCATATATATAGCTTTTCTTGTTTATTGGACTGTTATGTATAATACATCATAGGAACTCTAGACCTGCATTGCCTTCTTGTGAAGAACGTTAATTTTTGTTCTCACAGGCAGTTAAATTCTGACAGATCATCTTGACCTTGTGGCAGCTAGGTTTTACGTTTTATTGGGGCAGGTGTATTTCAGTTTTGCTCTTAGTCCTAGAGCTAATCTCTTAGTCCTAGAGCATAATTTTTATTCCTAAGGTATGGCCTTTTAGGTGTTTCACTGGAAATTCCCAAATGTTTACCAAGCTCCTCTAATTTGGCAGAACTTGAACTCCAAGCTCTATTTCTCCTCCAGTGGGCAGAAACTGAATCTCTGTTCAACTCTCAGTTTTCCAGCTGTATTTTACTCAGTCACCTTGGAATATTACCTGATTCTGTGCAATTCAGGAGCCAGCCAAGAAATTGAAAGGAATTTATATGTGGATTTGGGGGCCTACACCCTTATGGCTTCCCTCTTACTGGGGATTTTTCCTTTTCAGTTTCCAGCATCATTGGCAGTCTCAAACTCTATTTTCCACTTCCTCAGGCAAATAAGACTATGGATTTCTTCTGGAGTTCTATCTGCCCCATGATTTGCCAGCTAGGGAGTTTCCTTAACTACATCAACATGGATTTACTCTGGTGTGGTCCCCTTATTTCAAGAGTTGGATCCTTTCCAGTTTCTGCCAGCTTTTGATAGCTTTTCTAGCCTTCAAACAGTTGTTTTAACACATTTTGTTCAGGGAATTCCCTGGCGACCCAGTGGTTAGGACTCTGCGCTTTCACTGCTGAGGGTGCGGGTTCGACCCCTGGTCGGGAAAGTAAGATCCTATAAGCCATGTGGCGCGGCACGGCAGGCAATCAATCAGTCAATCAATCAATAAAATAAAATATTTTCTTCAGAGTTTATTATCGTTATTGGCAAGAGGATTAGACCAATACAAACTACCCCACCATTTCCGAAAGCGAGAAGGAGCAGACTAAGGAATTTGGACTTTATGCTGCAGGCTAGAAGATTTTAAATGGAGGATTAATAGGTTGAGTTCATGCTTTGGGGGAGATTAGTATGGGGATAGTTTGTAGACTGGATTGGTGAGGGGAAAGCCAAGAGACAGGGAAGCAGTCAGGAGACCCCTGCAGTAGTTCAGGAGAGAGGGGACCAAGGCCTCAATTGGGAAAGAGAGACAGTAGAAATGGAAAAGTATGGTCACATGTGGGAGATTAAAAGAAAAGATCCAGTTTCTGGGAGGGACTGTGGGGATTTCCCACACGGAAGGGTTTTTTTCTTTGTTTTTGTTTTTGTTTTTTTGCCACACCATGGCATGCGGGATCTTAGTTCCCCGACTAGGGATTGAACCCACGCCCCCTGCAGTGGAAGCATGGAGTCCTAACCACTGGACCGCCAGGGGAGTCCCTGGAAGGGTTTTTTAAATGACCAGTGAGGATTACCATCATTCCATATCAGAGAGTCTGGCCAGGTTAAAGTTTATTCCAGGGTGTGTCTCTGTGGAGGATTGAAAACTTTATTCACCTGGTGTTTTAGTCCTGGGCAAATGAGCTGACTGAAACCTGAGTCACTGCTGGTCTTCAGGTCTCCCTGGCTCACCCGAGGGCTATTGAAGGCCACCTAAAGTCTACTTAGAGCTTGAGCCTGGGTCAGTTGTGGAAACAGCCTGTTTGCCCCCAGCCCCAAGGTCTGGAGTAGAACTGGACCAACCTGGGGAAAGATAGGAAAAGGGGTTACCAGTGCAGGCCACTCTGCCTGGACACGTCTCAGCATCCACTGTCGGGGCCTGTTCTCTTCAAGTTGGAAGCCATTCATCCTTGACCTTTTCTGCTAGCTTTGTTGCTTTCTCCTTCAACAGGTCAAATGGATGATGTACTGGATTATATTTGCACTTTTCACCACAGCAGAGACATTCACCGACATCTTCCTTTGTTGGTAAGTACTGTAGGAATTGGGACTTTTCCAGGAAAGATGTTGCCAAGTGTCAGGGAGAGGTGGGAAGGTCTGAAAGCAGTCTCAAACCTTATTAGCACAGAGAAGCAGGTGCAGGAATACTAACTGGAACATTTCAAATCAATTAGTCTGTAAAATTGTTCTTCAAGTAAATATTTATTGAATGACCATGTAAGAGCAGGTATTGTTCTGACGGTGATATAATGATGGGCAAGATAAACACAATTCCTCAATTAATGGAGCTGGTAAAGAAGCATTCTTATGTTAAAAAAAATAAAAAGGAGAAAAACAGTACAAAAAAGTGTGCAATAAAACTAAGTTTCTCTCATAAAACTAAGTTTCTCCCCTACACCATTCACTCTCACCGTTACTGCTTTTCACAATTGTATATACTTTTAAAATATGTATGCGTGTGTATACGTACACACATATACACATACTTTTCCTTTTTTAAAAAACAATAGTACTGTAGTATACCTAACAGTTCTCACTTTGTTTCTTAAATTTATTTTTGAAATACTTTGACGTAAGCATAAATAGATCTACCTACTTTTTTAAAGGCCACATAGAATTTCATGGTATAGATGGATCATAATTTATTTAATCAGTCCCCTTTCGAGAGAGCTTTTTCTCTCTCATAAACAATGCAGCTATTACAGCAATGGACCAAGTGAAAATCATAAGCTAGGTGTTTGTATTCACATATTGTGTCTTAGCTGAAAGAGGCTGTGAATAATATACAGTATCCTGTTTGTATCTAAAGGGTCTGAGTTTGTGCACATGTGAATGTGTACTAAAAATAGTGTGGAAAATACTTGTCTGTTAGCAAAGGTTATTTCCGCAACTTGGGATCATGGGGTCAGTTTCACATTTGCTGTGTTGTGTGAATGTTTTACCATGATCAGGTTTCATCAGGGAAGATAATAAAGATATATCCATTTTGGGAAAAAAAAAAGTTCTTACCCCAGAAAGGATTAGCCTGGACTTACCCTCTGGGATGTCCTAGATCAAAGACATCCACTTCTCTGAACACCACTTCACTGAATCCTGTCTTGGGTCAGTGGCCTTAATGACCTCAGTGTGTAGTTTTTCCCCTGAAGGAGCCTGGCTTTCATCTCTACTGGGAGAGATAGATGTCTCAGCTCTTATGGCCTTAAGCTGGAAGGAAGGAATCTGGATTACCTAATTCAATATGCTTGTGCCACTCTGCCCTGTCCTGTGCCCAGATAAACAACAGACTGAAGACGGGGCTGAGTCTCCAGGGCTGGAGATGGAACTCTGCTGAGCCATTTTTTCATCTTCCCCAGACCCCAGAGGCTGGCACTAGGAGGTGGACCTCATTTTGTGCAGAGCTACAGTGGGGAGGTTCCTGTCTGTCCTGCAGAGATGAGAACAGGCCAGACCCAGTGAGGATTGTGTAGTCGATTAAAGAGCATGGCCAGCACTTCATGTCGTGCAGCCTTCTTAATTATGCCCTCCTTCTGTCTGGTGCCAGGTGGCCTCCTGCTGTCCTCCTGTCCCTTATCATGAACAAAGCGGGGAGAGCGTTCGTCTCATGAGCTCTTTCCCGGGGGTTTCGGGCATTTCAGCCTTGCTGCTCTTGCCTGGGTGGAAATCGTGCCTGATGATGGATGTGCTGCTCCCTGGTAGCTGGAATATGTTTTACCCATGGCCCTGGAATTTTAGTCTCATGCCTAATAAGTGCTCAACAACTGTTTCTGGGATGGATTTGATTTTGATTTGGGGAGATGGATTACTTTTCTTTTTTTTTAATTAAATTTTTGTTTATTTATTTATTTTTGGCTGCGTCGGGTCTTGGTTGTGGGATCTTCATTGCAGCACGTGGGATCTTTCACTGCGGCGTGTGAGCTTCTTCTATTTGTGGTGTGTGGGCTCTGTAGTTTGTGGTGCGTGGGCTCAGTAGTTGTGGTGTGCGGGCTTAGTTGCCCCGCGGCATGTGGGATCTTAATTCCCCGACCAGGGATCGAAGCCACATCCCCTGCATTGGAAGGTGGATTCTTAACCACTGGACCACCAGGGAAGTCCCAGTGTATTACTTTTCTGTTGCTGCAGTAACAGATTACCACAAATTTAGCAGCTTAAAACAATACAAATTTATTATTTCACAGTTTCTGTGAGTTAGACGTCCGGGTAGAGTCAACTGAGAACTCTGCTGAGGAACTCACAAGGCCAAAACCAGGGTGTGGGTCAGCCTAGGCTCTTACCTGGAGTCTGGGGAGATTCCACTTCCAGCCTCATTCAGGTTGTTGGCAGAATTCAGTTCCTTGTGGCTGTAGGACTGAGGTCCCCATTTCCTTGACGTGTGCCACCCTGTCATCTTCAAGCCAACAATGGCACGTCATCTCCATCTTCTTCTGTTACCAGCCAGAGAAAGAGCTCTGCATTTGCTTTTAAAGTCTCAGGTGATTAGATTAGACCCACCTCAGTAATCAAGTATAATCTCCCTATCTTAAAATCAGCTGAGGGCTTCCCTGGTGGCGCAGTGGTTGAGAGTCCGCCTGCCGATGCAGGGGACACGGGTTCGTGCTCCGGTCCGGGAAGATCCCACATGCCGCGGAGCGGCTGGGCCCGTGAGCCATGGCCGCTGAGCCTGCGCGTCCGGAGCCTGTGCTCCGCAACGGGAGAGGCCACAACAGTGAGAGGCCTGCGTACCGCAAAAAAAAAAAAAAAGCAGCTGAGTAATTACCCTAATTACATCTGTAGAATCCCTTTGCTACATAAGGTAACATATTTGTGGGTAACATGGGGAGGAAGGCCATAGGATCAAGGTCATGTGCTGCATGCCACAGGAAGGCATCTGATAACTAGGGTATTTGGAGCATGTGCACAGGTATGGGTAGAATCCCCCTCTCTTTCTGACCCATGTGGAGGCCTCATCTGGTCCCTCGTTAGTCCCTCTGAACTGGCGCTGTCCATGCAGTTTGTGGGTGGAAAGTGAGGGTCCCTTGCCTCTCTCCTGGCACCGTGGGCTCTGCTTCTGCAGGGAATGGTTCGTTGGGGCCCTTCCCTGCCTGCCTCAGCTCACAGCCTGGACATACCCTCAGTCTGCTTTCTCTTTTCCTGCCAACCTCCAGGTATTACAGATCATGGTCTCCTTCTGGGAGAGTCCTTCCTCTCCATCCTGCCTCTCGCCCTGGGAATGGACATGGGATAGACCCATCAGACACAGGGCCCCCTTTCCCTTCCAGGGAATGGACACCAACTCAGCTGCTCTAAGCTCTGTTTATAATTGAAAGGGGGGCGGGGTAGTCCTGCACCTTCTGGCTTCCTAGAAGCATCTTTAACTTTTGTTTACTTCCAGGCCTGGAGATCACCCCTCATGTGTATACTCTTCCCGTCACTCTTCACTCATCCCCATCCTGCTCTCTCCACCCCTCCACCAGGGCAGTTCCCTCTTCATTGGTAACTTTTAAAAACTTTCTGTGTTGATGAAAACAGCAATTGTGTATGGTCACAGAAGAGATAGGATGGGGGCTTCCCTGGTGGCGCAGTGGTTGACAGTCCGCCTGCCGATGCAGAGGACGTGGGTTCGTGCTGGGTCTGGGAGGATCCCACGTGCCGCGGAGCGGCTGGGCCCGTGGGCCATGGCCGCTGAGCCTGCGCGTCCGGAGCCTGTGCTCCGCGGCGGGAGAGGCCACAACGGTGAGAGGCCCGCGTACCGCAAAAAAAAAAAAAAAGAGAGAGAGATAGGATGGTGGCTTTTTTCACAATTTGTATAAGTGATTTCATTTAATTTTTTAAAAACTATAAAATAATACATACACATGACAAAATAAAATTGAAACAATACACTAAAAAGTAAGTAGGTGCCTCTTCTTGTCCTCTATTCTTCTATGTTGGTGGCTTAAGGGCAGGATTCTTTTTTCCGCTGTAGTGTGTGTGTGTGTGTCTGTCTGTCTGTCTCTCTGTCTGTCTGGCCTCCCTCCGTCCACGCTCTTCCCTTCCTTTCCTGTCCTGGCTAAGATACACAGCCTTTACTCCAGGATATCTCGTTCCACAGTAGGGAGGTAGGGAGGTTTCCCACTTACGTTCTGTGGCGTGAGGCTTTAGGTTTCAGCAGGAGCTCTCAGCTTCTTTTGATACCACGGGGCAGCTGGCATCCCCAGGGACCTTCTCAGGTGGCCTGCAGGCCTTACCGACAGTCACTGGCAACTTAGACTAAAACTTGAGGCCCACTCAGTCCTAAGCTCATTTCCTCACTTGAATCTGCAAAGGGGAGAGGGCCCTCACCCACCAGAGAGTAATGTGTAGAGACTTCTGAGAGATTTGCTCTGGGTCTACCAAGGTTGAGCTGATGCCAGGTACATAGTAAGAATTACGAAGTGGATGTTTGTGGGCGGCGGATGGAGATTTGGAGAGAAGCAAGGCTCTTGATCCTCACTAAGACATTGTTCCATATCACACTGCACATTATGGGGTCACCTGTTGGTTTCCGCTCTCCTGCTAGACGATGAACCCCTAAGGGCGAGGACATGCCTAACCTAGCTTTGGTTTCCCTGTACTGCTTAGCACAGACCTTTCACCTCATAGCTTTTCAATAGAATTTTCCCAACTGAATGAATCAATCAATAAGCTAGTTGTTATCTTTGAGTAGAAAGTGGGGCAGGAAAAAAGCTTGAGGAGAGAGATTGAAAGAAAACGTAGTGATTGCTAACAGTAGGAGGCAGTCTTGAGATTCGAGTTTTGCTACTAAGACTCTAAAGGAGGCTCCTTTTAACCAAAGTCCTGGAAAGGTGGAGAATTAGCAGGCTGTAACCTCTTCCTCTTTTCTTCTGTGGATATCCATGTCAGCTTTCTGCCCAAGGAACAAACCCATTCCACTGTGATTCTTCTATAACTAGTTGATTTCGCTTCAAAGGAAACTCCATCCCCCAAGGTGGACAGGGGAATACAGAGGAGCCCTCTGTGTCCTGGTCCAGAGATGCCAGGGAGGGCGGTATCTTGGTGGTCTGAAGACCACCAAGTGAAGTCTGCTACCGCAATTGGTCATTGGAGATGCTTTGCCAGCCTGACAGGAGAAGATTTGGGAGGTGAAGCCAGAAGGTTAGGAGGCAGGAAGGTTTTCAAAGGCTGCGTCAGCATGGATGGGGCACACGGGAAAGATCCTGAAGAACAGGAGGCTCAGGAGCAGGCTGGCCAGAGAATAAAGGGTCTCTGGCAGCCCAGAAGGATTGCTCAGGATCTAACGTTCTCCCCCCCACACCCCCGTCCAGCCTGGGGCAGGCTCTTACGGTTGGTCCTACGCCGTGAGGGTGTGACTGTGGGCCATCAGCCTCTTGTACCTGTGTTTGCACAGAAGTACAACCTCTAGCTGTAAATTAGATGCCCGCAGAAATTCCACTTCTGGGCGTTTTCCTAAAGGCACGTTAGCATCGGTACATAAAGCATGTTCCAGGAGATGCACTGCAGCCCTCTTGTAGTAGCCAAAGATTGTAACCTTTTGTAAATATCCATTCATGGGGGTCTGGGTAGATGCTCACGCCCCCATACACAGCCATGAAGAAGAGTGAATAATAAGAACCTGCCGTATAAAAAAATAAATGAAATGAAATTCAAAAAAAAAAAAAAGAAGAGTGAGGCCTGGGGAATTCCCTGGCGGTCCAGTGGTTAGGACTCCGTGCTTTCACTACCAGGGCCCGGGTTCGATCCCTGGTTGGGGAACTAAGATCCCGCAAGCCACAGGGTGCAGCGAAAAAAAAAGAAATCCCCAAAGTGTACTGTTAATCGTGTGTGTGCAGCAGGGGGAAGCAAGGCGCAGGAGGGGGTGCAGAGAATGCCACTAGGTGAGCATGGGGGACACTACGGGAGTCATATGTACCCACACAATTGTGTATCTTAGCCCTGGTCCACTTGTGGAAGGACGCACAAGACACTGATGATGCGTATGCCTTTGGAAAAGCATCCAGGATGGGAAGGAGACTCTGCTATATACTCTTTTGGACTTCTAGAATTTTTTAAACTCTGTGCACGCATGACCTATTTTTTACAAAACCCGTCTTTTACATAGTAAACAAAAGAGCAGCAGTGTGACAGGACCCCTGGGATTATCCGTGAATCTTGGGTTGATGCCTGAGCTTTGCAGGTTCCTTCGTCCCTTGGGGCTGACACATACTTGTTTTCCAGACCAAACTTCCTTCACTGTTCATCACCAGAGTGTTCAATTATGGGAGAATCACACCTCTGTTCCTTCAGCTCCTTCTCTTTTCTGGCTGTGAAACATTAAGCAATCTTGACATGAAAGTGTCCTTCAGGTGCTGAGGGAATATTCAGGAAGGGCCTGCCGGAAGCAGAAGGCAGTGAACTAGGATGAGGAAAGGAGGAGGGGGTGGGGCCGCTGATTGGAGTGACGTGAGAGTTAAAGGGCTCTGAAATGACCTGCTAGAAATTGCTCTTTGTTTTGGCTCTCTTATCAGGGGGGATGCCTGGGAGGGGTTTACTTTTCTGATTCCTCAGACTATCCCAGGTGTCACTTTCCCTCATCGCATCTGTTTTAATGGTACCCAGACTTTGTTTTCAGGTCTGGTAAGACATGCAGTCACAGAAATGACTATCATGAAGGAATAAGTTCATTATATTCACAGATCCCTAGAGGTACAGCCCGCTGCGCAGAGCCACATGGGGAAGCACGGGGCTGATCAGGAAGCAGAGGCAGGAAGTGTGGGCAAGAGACTGTATTGTGGTTTCCATGGGAGAGGCAGTCTCTCCAGAGTCAGCGAGGTCCCAAGATGTCAAAGCATCAGAGGACAGAAAATTTTTAAATATGGTTAATACACATCCGGCCTGCCAAGTATGGTTGCACAGGTTGTTCATAGCACAAGATATCTGGCCAAGGAGGCGAGCGGAGCTGAAATTCGGATGAAGCCCTGTTTGCAAGCCATGTGCTCCCAGGACTGCATCCAGCTGAAGGACTTGGCTTTTTCTCACACGTGCAGAGACACCACGTGGGTCAGCAGAGGCCCGCGATGGCACTCGTCTCAGGTTGCTATTCTATATTAATCGTGATGATTTGAGCAATCTCTGTTTCCTTGACTGGACTACCAGTTCCAAGGACACCAGAACCTTGTCTATGTTTCCCGCTAGACTGGAAGCTCCAAGAGAGCAGGGGTCAGGTCTTCTTTGCTTCCCACTGTCTCCTTGGTGCTCAGCACCGGCTGCCACATATGGGTGCTGGGTGGGTGTTTATGGGATGCATAAACACACGGCACACAGGACTTTAAACTTCAGTATCGTATGTTATCTGTACCCTGAACTATTCTTTCTTTCGGCACCAAAAAGATCAAGACCTTTTTGCCTGCTGTTGGTTTTTTAAATTAAATTTAATTTTTTAAATTGAAGTAGAGTTGATTTACAATGATGTGTTTGTTTCAGGTGTAAGCAAAGTGATTCAGTTATATATTTTTTTCAGATTCTTTTCTCTAATGGGTTATGACAAAATGTTAAGTGTAGTTCCCTGTGTTATACAATAGGTCATTGTTGGTATCTATTTTATATATAGTAGTGTGTATATGTTAACACCAAACTCCTAATTGATGCCTCCCCTCCTCCCCGCCAGCCTGCTGTTGGTTTGAATAGGGTGAGTAGCATCCTCTTTCCTGGCAAGCATCGGGCTCCCATCCCTGCCTTTTTGGGGGACTAAGAAGATAGCCGAGGAGGGGAGGCTTTACTCTCAGTCTGGCGATTCTTTGTCAGCTCCGCCCTACGGTAAATCCTGTGTCTGTGCCTTCGTGGCCTCCAGTGAAGAGTGAATGACCGGGAAATTGGGCACGGCTGGTTGTGGCATCTGGGCCTACAGGAACCCCGGCTCCAACCGAAATGAGCAGAGCTCGGTCGGAAGCTCCAGCTGTTGTCAAGCACGGTCATAGGGTGATTGCTGGAGAGACCCCAGCTCCCTGGCTTGCTTGACAAGGAAAGAAAACACGAACCGGCTTTGGGAATTCCCTGGTGGTCCAGTAGGTTAGGACTCAGTGCTTTCTTTGTTGAGGGTCCAGGTTCAATCCCTGGTTGGGGAACTAAGATCCCACAAGCTGAGCCGTATGGCCAAAGAGGAAAAAAAAAAAAAATGAACTGGCTTCCAAGAGGCCTTGGGCTTGTGCCTTGGATGTGCTTGTGTGTGCATACACCTTCATGGGAATCTGGGGGCCAGGCGGCCGTGTGCAGGCAGGAGAGGTGTCTGTGCCCCCCGGTCTCATGTTTCAAAGACTCAGGGCGGAGTTGCTGAGAACCTAATGGAATGTGTATTTTCTCATCTCTCTCCAGGTTTCCATTCTATTATGAACTAAAAATAGCATTTGTAGCCTGGCTGCTGTCTCCCTACACAAAAGGCTCCAGCCTCCTCTATAGGAAGTTTGTACATCCCACGCTGTCCTCAAAAGAAAAGGTAATTTATGTTGCTCTGCCTGCACTCCTTCCAGCGAGTGAAAAAATTTTAAAAAGTGATTAAAAAAAAAAAAGGCAGGTTGTTTTATTGCAGGAGGCTCTTAATTGACTCTTATTTCCCCCCTCCAACATTCGTTCCTTCTAATCTTTCTTTTTTAAGTCTATTTTTATGACCTGTTTAGAAATAGTGGTGAAATTCTCCAGAGGATGTTATTCATCATTATTTATTGTAAAACATTTCCATACATTGAAACAAAAAGCAGAAGAGATTCACTCATAATTCAACTCCCCAAACTGAATTTCCTTCCTTTCATCAGGCTCAGCCCCTATCCTTTTGCAGATAGGATTTTTACATAGACTATTAAAATACTTTAAAAACTTAACATAAACAGGAACGTTGAAGCCTAGAGAGATTAAATGATTTGAACTTGTACCCAGATAGCTACTAACAGAGACTGGAACATAATACATTTCTAGTATGTTTGCTTTATTGTTCAATGATAAAATGTATGCTACCAATGAAATACCTGCTTTACTTTAGTAATTATCTTTAGTACTTTAGTAATTACTTTAGTAATTACTTTAGTAATTATCAGTCAATAAGTATTAATGAGAATAGTCATAATAATTTGTTTCACGCTATTTATCATTTGTGTTTGTTTCGCTTCAGAGTACTTCACATACATCCTTGAAATGAAAATGCAGGTGTGTCTATTGTCAGAGATGGAAAAAATAAGATAGGGAGAGATTGCAGGAAGGGGTCAACAATAACTAAGGATTCAAGGGGGAATTACAACTTACACCTCTTGAAAAGAAATTTAAGCTACTTATAAGATAATGTCACTGTCTATAAAATTATTTTTTGTTTAACATCTCCACTGAACCTAATCTGCCGGATTTGCTTTCAATGGATTATGCCATTGTTTTCTTAAGATTTCATACAGTAATAGATGCTGAGACCACTAAAATAAACAGGACCTCTGTCTTATTAATTTGTTTGGTAGCTCCTTTTTTAAGTTCAATCCAGTCTGTGAAACGTTTCTTTAAAATAAAATTTTAAGTGTACATTAAAAAAAAAAAAGCCACTCCAAACCAAGAGGCAATAACAAAAACGCTGAGCAGATGCAGTATTTATCTTCTGAGATCTTAGACATGACGGCATAGCATCCTTTCTCACTTGGTCTTCCTAGTGACCCACGACAGTCACCACACATGGTATATAGTTCCTTCTGTTGACTTCTTATCTTAGAATACATTCTCAGGACTGGGATTACTGGGTCCAACATTGTATAACTCATTAATGATATTATATGACTTTCTAAACTGATTGTGTGGTAGGATCCTACAGCATGAATTAGGAGCACTGTTGGTGGCTTGATATATTCATTTCTATTGCTTCTGAAAGTTGGCTACTTTGGACTTCCAGGGGAAGCCTTTGAGTATATCGGTTGGATGAGCAGGCTACTGTAGACGTTTCTGAGAATCCGTTTAGGAACTAGGACACACTTCCCGTCTCAGAGGGTGGATTTTGAGGAACGGTAATCCCTGTCTCGACCTGGTTATCAAATCTCTATTCTTCCTGCTTCCCTTTCTCCAAACGCTGGACTTACCCTGAAGCTGCCAGTGTCATTTCCATGGAAATGAAGGTGACTGACTCTTAAGAGCTGCCAGGAATCACTTCTGGAGTCGGCCAGGGGTCGCAATGGAGACTTAGTGTGGTGACTTCTTGAAGGAGCTTAAACAAGGACAAGGCAGGGGGTTGACTGCCCGCCTGCATACCCCAAAGTCAAGGAAGTGCACCGATGTGCTGAACTTCAAATGAAACGGAGACCAAGTGTCATTGACTGAACTCTGCAATGAGCTCCTGTGATTCCAAAATCACTGTTTTCTTCAAACAGTGACAACAACCACCCAAACCAAACAAACAAAAAGAACGAGCCAACGTTGATTCAAATTTGAACTAAACCAATATCTTACTTGGTCTCGGTCCCTGAAGTAGATGTCAATCCTCTTTCCCACCTCACCTTTACCTTGTGGTATGATGCTGGATGACTTCTAATTTATGCTTTTATTTTTTTATCTGTACAATGATCTTCTCTATCAACAAAAATAACACCTATTTCTTTCTATGTCCTAATCCCTCCCATCGATATATACACGGGGAGGGATATGGATATCGTATGAAATAGCTGTGGAATAACAGAATTTCAGAGCTGCCGGGGCCTGACCTCCTTGAGATAAGGAAGATGACAATGGTTCTTGGTTATTGAAACCAGCCACTGTGTCAGGTGCTTTCCTGGAATGATCGCATGTAATCCTCACCTTGCTCCACAAGTTAGGTGCTACCAGGGTCCTCATTTTTCAGAAGACAGAACCGTGAATAGAGGCTAAGTACTTGCCCAGGTCTGACAGCCAGTTAGTGGCAATGCCAGAGAGAATGAGTGGTTGGGCACAAGCCCCCAAGCTCAGCGCTCAGGAGAAGGGAGAAAGAACAGAGATTTACTTGAGCTTTCCAACTCAGTGTGCCTCTGTTTTCCTTCGACAGGAAATCGATGATTGCCTGGTCCAAGCAAAAGACCGAAGTTATGATGCCCTCGTGCACTTTGGGAAGCGAGGCTTGAACGTGGCGGCCACGGCGGCGGTGATGGCTGCTTCCAAGGTACCATGTTGGGACCTGACCACCATGGCTGTAACTTGCCCAGAGACAGGCTAAGGACCGATCAGGTTCCTCATCCTTTTTGGGGTCCCATTGAAAATCTGAGGGGAAAAAGGGTGAATCTTGCCCCCAGAAAACTGCACACCCCCACACACAAATGATTTATGCAATATTGAGGGGTTCCCCGAGCTCCTGAAGCTCATCTGTGGGTCTCAAGGACCTCTAAAGTACTTGGAGTGAAATCCTTGGACGCAGAGAAGAGAGAAGGGGAGGAGAGGGAGCTCTTCTCTGCAATTTCCTAGGGTGCACTGGGAGAGTCACCTAAATAGACAGGTGCAGAGACTTATTACCTGAGTGAGTGGGTGCACTCCATGCTCACGTGGCCCCACAGATCCAGGGGAAGGAACCCAGGGTCCTAGAATAAGTTGAGTGGTTCAAACGTGGAGGACAATGATATGTGTAGCAGCAGTAACTAGAGGTAGAGGAGGTTTGAAATAAATACTGGTCTTGTGGGATATTGTGATATAAGCAATTACTTCCTTCTTTTTTCCACCCAGCCCTGTTCAAAGGCCCTCTGTGTTCCTTCCCAGCTTCCTCTCCCATTACATTCTCCTTGTCGCTTTGTCAGTTTCTCGTTATGTGCTCAGCCCTGAAAAATTAAATTGGTAGATGTTTACTCTCAGAGCAAATTCAGCATATTGCCCTAGTGTTTCCTGGTGACAACACCTTCCTCCAAATCCAAAGGTAGAGTAGGGGTCTACAGTTGGCTGAGGGTGGAGGAAAGGCAGTTATGCTTATGTCTGGAGAGATACAATGGTTGGGAGGTGAGCTGTATTAGCAAAGGGAAGCTATGAATCCTGGGTGGCCATGTGAGGGTTTGGGGGAAAGAGAGGGTAGAGCTGTGAAAGTGTTTGGAAGAGGACAATTAATACAGATCTTCGTGCTCCACGGGCTCCCAGTGGATGGTGGGATGGAGGGTGTTGATAGCCAGTTGGGTCAGGGAACTGAGCTGGGTTTTCTGGGCCCTGAACCAAGGAGAGGCACTTTAGGAGCATTTCTGGGAGGAAAACTTAGCACACAGGGCTGGGAGTTTGAAAAGCACCTTCCACATAAAGTCAAGGAGTTCTGCAGACAAAGGCTGGCGGGGAGACAGGAGAACCAAAGGGGAGTGATTCCTATTTCAGAGAAGGACCAGGTGCTTCTGTAACACAGAACCATAGTGAAGTGTTCCGCTGGTACCTGGAGGGTCCCTGTCCACCTTAGGTACAAGAGTAGCTGGCAAAGTGATGAATCCCAATGAGTATCATCGGAGGGGAAGTTCCGCTTTGGTATCTGGAGATGTATCAGGATTTACAAAGAGCAGTGAATTCTAAGATCCTTCTGTTTGAGATGCAATCGTTTTAGGCTTTTGTGTTTAAGCTGACAGAAAAGAGAACTCAGAATTGCTAAATTCTGAATTCATCAGGCTAACTTTGCCACATAAAGCTACAGAGGCCTCCCAGGCCCTCTCCCCACCCCATCTTTGCTTCTGCACCTGAAGGAATATAGGTTACTGCTCTGTTCTCAGCTCAGTTGTAGAGCATCAGTGTGGTATATTTATCAGGGTGGCTCAGTACCGGTCACCAGGCCACTCAGCCGTGTGTGTAAATTATATTCTTATGGTAATTCTGTAGGGCCGTCCTCTTCCAGGTCTGCCTCAAGCTGGAGCCTCCTGAATCTTGGCCAGTCACCGCCAGTCCCTCTGACCACTGGGGAAGCCCGTGAGCCTAGGCCTCCAGCCGGGCACCTTACAACTAACCTGAAGGAAGCTCTAGATAGTCTGAAACTTGCCTCGGAAAATAACTGCTCATTAGTTCTTTCTAGTTGGGCTAAAAAGTAGTGAGGGACGCCTGCTTCCTGCTGAATTTGGTTTCAGACAAGAAAATTTTCTGCCTTGTGGGGGCTTTGCTTTTCCTCTCTAAATATCTTGAGAGAGAAAACACTCTTCTTTCCCCAAAATAATGCCCTCTGTTTTTGAAACAGATGTGTACTTTAAAAAAGAAAAGAAAAGAAAAAGAAGTAAAATTCAACCTGGCTGAGGGATAGATCAGTGGTTTCCATAGTAACAATGGACCACTCCAGGCCGCGGCCAAAGGATGATAAGTCACCAGTAGGTTCAAATCTGGCTTTAGTATCCAAACCACCTGGGAAGCTTTGTTTTTCATTTTTAAACAGATTCTCAGATGTGCTGAATCAGAATCTCAGGCAGTGAGCCCTTGAATCTCTATTTTTAACAAGTTCCCCAGATGATTTTTAAACAGCCAACTCGGACTCCCCTGGTGGCTCAGTGGTTAAGAATCTGCCTGCCAATGCAGGGGACACGGGTTCAAGCCCTGGTCCAGGCAGATCCCACATGCCGCGGAGCAACTAAGCCTGTGCGCCACAACTACTGAGCCTGCGCTCTAGAGCCAGCAAGCCACAACTACTGAGCCTGTGTGCCACAACTACTGAAGCTCCTGCGCCTAGAGCCCTTGCTCCCCAACAAAGAGAAGCCAACTCGATGAGAAGCCCTTGCACTGCAACGAAGAGAAGTCCCCGCTCACCGCAACGAGAGAAAGCCTGCGTGCAGCAACAAAGACCCAACGCAGCCAAAAATAAATAAACAAAATAAATAAATATATTTTAAAAAATAAGTAAATAAAATAAACAGCCAACTCTTTACAGGTCCCTGCCTGAGGGCCCATCCAGAACCATACACCACAGGTGATGAGGGTTAAAACAGTTAACTTGTTTTAACATTCCTGGGATGCAGATTTAGCTGCTTAGAAGCATTAACCTTGAGAATGAGAAAGCTGAGTCCAGAACAACCTTGTCGATTACCCCCAGGGGAACAATCAAAGCAATTTTGTGAAAAAAAGACACTCTGCCCAGTCACAGTGGCTAGGGTGACCATATACTGTTCAAACAGCACACATCTGAGAGTGAAACGGTGCTGTAATTATTATGCTGGGACAACAGGTAGAAACTAGGTCTGTTCCAAGCAAACCGGGGTTTATGGTCGCCCTCCTCATGGCTCCATTTTACATCTCTTGGACCCTGCCTGTCTCCTCCCAGAAAACACCCTCAGCCTACAAATCAGTTCTCACTGTAAACATCCGCTGCATTTAGCCAAACAGTTGCAGGAGAGAGGGTGAGGTGACTGAGAGCCTCCCTCTGAGTTCAGACAGATTGAAGGGAGGCTGGGACCAGGGGACCGGATGAGGGCGGTCACTCCTTCCTCATCTGCTCTATTTTCCATCCTTTGGTGGCTCCCCAGGAGGAAACTGCAGAACTTAACCAGAAGAATGAAAGATCTTCTGCCTCCACTTTTAGTTAATCCTTTTTTTCCTTATAACTTTGAACCCTGAGCCCTTTCTCTAAAAAAATGAATGTTTGCAGGGTTTTGGGATCATCATGAAGTGTGAAGAAGCTTTGTAAACCATATCATTGTACAAATATAAGTTGTTATTAATGTTAATGTTTTATCTTAGAATAGAAAAGCTAAAACAAAACAAACAAAATTACACGTTGGAAATTTCTCCCCAGGCCTATTAACCCCCAGCCCACCTCCCAGTTTTCCCCAAGGTCTAATCCTTGTCCCCGGGAAGTAGTGATGCATTTTTTTCTTTCAGCAAAAGCTGCTCTGTCTCCTTCCTAGGGACACACCTCGGTAGTACCTTCTTTCTAAGTGTCCCTAGTCTCTTGGCTGGCTCTGAGCTTAGATATTAGCTGTTTCCCAGCCAGTAATTCCACCCAGAGGGAAAATTGAGCCCCACGTCTTTTTAAGACTAGAATTGGAAATCTCTCGCTTTTTAAAATTAATGCTCTAGAAACTCATTAGTTAAGCAAAACACATTCTCAAGGGAAGAGAAACAATAGTGAGAAAAACCAATTGATCAAGAGTTTTAAAACTGTCAGGTAGTTTTACAACTGACTTCCCTGACGGTCAAGTGGTTAAGACTACACCTTCCAATGCAGGGGGTGTGGGTTCGATCCCTGGTCGGGGAACTAAGATCCCACATGCCTCCTGGCCAAAAATTAAAAACATAAAAAAAAAAAAAACCAGAAGCAATATTGTAATAACTTCAATAAGGACTTGAAAAATGGTCCACATAAAAAAATCTTCAAAAAAATCCCCCCAAACTGTGAGGTATCCAGGCCACCTTATTCCCCTTGCCATTTGAACCATATCCTAGGTCTCTTCCACCTGCCCACTTCTCAGGCCTGGTAAACCAATCTTGCTTTTGACCTGTCTCATAACTTGAAAAATAATGCCTTTTACTTTCCCTGGAGATCCTATCCCTAGAACAGTTCCAGTGCTGACAATAGTGTTATTAAAGTCACCTGTTTAAGACAGCCGGTCTAAGTAAAGCTGGCGTTCTGTGAATTAGGGATGCTTCGTCCCCAGGTTGCGTGTGGGGTTTTTCCCCCCTAGAATCTAGTATTTCCTGTTAGATTGTGAGCTTCTGGCCCTGAGTGACTCTGGATTCTTTTCCTTTGTTTCTTGCTTAGCAAAAACCCAAAACCAAACTTTGCTAACTTGTCTGGTGTTTTACACTCATTAAACCTTGTTGATGGGTCTGAAGAATAAACTTTTTGATGCCTCCACTCCTGCTCTGCCCGAAATGGTAGCCACTTGCCACGTGTGGCTGTTTAAATTAATTGAAATGAAGTAAATTTTAATATTCAATTCCTCAGTCTTTACTCACCCGCTTTCGAGTCCTCAGCAGCCAGCGTGGCTGGTGGCTGACACAGGGATAGAACGTTCCCACCATCGCAGAAAGTTCTCTTGGGCAGCACTGTCCCAAGCCTTCTGTTAAGCCTCTTGGGCTCTCCTTTGCCTTATTTCCATCTTCTCGCCTGCAGTGCTCTGCTTTGACAAGGGCCCCTCCCTTACCCACTTAGCCCTTTGGGGCCTCTGTATATGAGGTTCACGAGGAAAACGGGCAGATGGAGACTCAGCCTGCGGCATTGCCCATGGTCGATCTTTCCGTTTCTTCATCTTCTCCCCTGGTCCGGCTCTGCTTTCACACCGTGACCTCCGCTTTGCTGACTTGCCAGCCAGAGCTCAGATACTTTGCCTGCAGTTATGGTCAGTGGCCACCAGGGTATAGCCAAGCCTTGGTTTTAGCCCTAGCATCTGAACACCTAGGCACAATCACAGAGAGATAAATTATAGTGTTTTCCCACTCATTTAAAAAAAAAATTCCCACTCAATTTTGCTTTAAAAACAAACTCTTTAAACAGTTCAGCATAAATAGTTTTAAAAAATGTCCTCTCCCTCTGATCCTTATTTTTTATCCATCACTGCTTTATCTAAACCTCTTGCTTGAATAAAAATACTGCTTTCGGGCTTCCCTGGTGGCGCAGTGGTTGAGAGTCCGCCTGCCGATGCAGGGGACACGGGTTCGTGCCCCGGTCCGGGAGGATCCCACATGCCGCGGAGCGGCTGGGCCCGTGAGCCATGGCTGCTGAGCCTGCGCATCCGGAGCCTGTGCTCCGCAATGGGAGAGGCCACAACAGTGAGAGGCCCACGTACCGCAAAAAAAAAAAAAAAAAAAAAAATACTGCTTTCAAACGACATGGAACTTTATTCTTGGAACCAGAAGCTCATTCTGGAAAGTTCATAAGCCTAGTGATTAGGGGCTTCTGACCAGACTGGAGTTGTTTGCCTTTGCCTTTGTTTTTTTTCTTGCCAAAAAACCCCCACGATAGACAAAAGCAAAAACTACCTGTTTACGATTAATCAGAGGGCAGGTGTTCATTTTCTTTTTATAAAACCTCCCTGTATCCACTCATGCTTTGAATGTATTTCCAAGAAAGAAGAGAAGACTGCTGTCCCTTTTGGATCCCCGTGTCTCCCTTGTCTGGCTTCGCACACTTGTGTCTGCTGAATCTAAGTGGCTGAGGACTCTGAGAAGTTTCATGCTCGTCCCTTCACCCCCTCAGAGGAACATTTCCCAGCCTCTGCGCTAGCTTATGTCAAGTTAGCCCTCTTTCTTCTGTTGAAGCCAAGGACCGTGTAACATAAAATTAATATTTAGAGTTCACCGTGGCAACCATTTAAACACCAAGATTACATAAACTGTTATGGACAACCTGCTGAAAAAATTTAGGTAGCGGATAGGGAATACTTCCCTCCCAGACAAATCAGCTTGCCCTGGAGCTCATTTCCAAAACCTGAAGCAGCACCTGAAGCCTTGTCCACTGTGGTTCCACCACACTCGCCTTTGTTCCTCGACACCCGGTCTTCGTCCCGATGTTTCTACTTGGAATGTTACCTCACCTTACTCCACTCCATAGATGGTGAGGTGGATTGAAACAAACAAGAGACTCAGTCGCACAAGTCAGCAGAAGGCGGAGTTGCCGGTCTGATATTACTTGCCAAATCTCTGTTCCAAGTTTGCCTGTGGAGATCATATGTAGCTGGAGGCATCGAGGGTCCCAGTGGAAAGAGAGAAGCCCACCTGCCTGCCTGACCTCTGAGAAGAGCCTGGTTGAACCTAGGAGGTCTGAGAAAGCACTTGGCTGTGTCAATGCACCTTCCTTCCTGGTCACCTCCTCCCCCCTGACTCCTGGCTCCTGCCCTCACTCCCTCAGTGTTGGGGGGAATTCTCCAGGGCCCCGCCTTGCTCTCCTCTCCATCCCAGAGCCACTCATCCTTTCCCTCACCTTCAGCTGTCACCACCTGTTGCTCCTGGTTCCCAGATAGGCTCCTCTCCCCAGGTCTCAAGTCCAGCATTTCTGGTCCTCTGAACATCTCCTCCCTGTCTCCTGGTACCTTCAGTCAGCATCTCTCTAACTCCAAATGTGTCCCTCCTCTTGTGTCCCAAATTTCTGATGATGACAAAATCACCATCCTCTCTGGACCCCAAGCTCCAAATTTCAGTCATCTTTGAGTTCCTCCTTCCTCTGATTGACTCTTCAAGTCCTGCCCATTTGATACCCCTTCCTTCCTTCCTTCCTTCCAGGCCCTCTTCCAGGCACCCTCCCTTCTAGCTTGGACTATTGCAGTAGCCACTCAAGGGGTCACTGCCACTCTCCCTTCCTGTTTGAGGCCTGTGCATTTGGCCCTGATCCCAACCTTCCTGTCTAGTCTCTCCTGACCTTTCTGGTTCTTGTATACTGTACTTACAGCACCACCTTCAGTGCTCTTCTAGAAATAGCAACTCTGCTGTTTCTAGAATTTTCTCTTTCCTGCCTCTACTGATGCTAGTTCATCTGCCCCTGTTCCCACCTGTTTGAAATCCTGTCCACCCTTCAAGGTCAAGAGCCACGTCCTTCACAGCAGCCTCCTTAGATTCCTGGGGGAACTGGTCTCACTTCATGGCACCCCAGTGGCCCTCTTGTAGTCATTTATATCCATGTCTTACCTGCACCCCTACTAGGTGCACAGTAAATGGTAAAGGGATGAAGGATGGCTGTTCATATTTTTAGCTGTCACAGCCAGGAGAGCAATGCTTAGCAACAAGTATGGGCTTTGGAAATATGCAGACCCAGGTTAAAAAAATCCCAGCTCCAGGACTTCCCTGGCGGTCCAGTGGTTAAGATTCTGTGCTTCCAATGAAGGGGGTGCAGGTTCGATCCCTGGTCGGGGAATTAAGATCCCACATGCCACGCGGCCTAGCCAAAAAAACAAACAAAAAAAACCCCACCTCCCCCACTTGCTGTTGCACCTCTATGAGCCTCAGCCTCTCCACCTGCAAAATGGGCATGATAATGGTTTTTGCCACAAAACAGTCATGAGTCGATGTCCATAGAGATTTCCCAGGAGGCAGAGCTCATGCTGAGGCCACCTGTTGGCCACTTCTCCTGTGTCAGTTTGCTCTCTAAGGTTGACCATGATCTTCACTCACTGTTGAACCAATAAGAGAAACAAGTCCGATGCTGGCATTGGGAAGTTACAGTCCAGACTCTTGTGGAGAGGAGGCTGTCTCCTGCTTGTGCGGATCTCTTCCCGTCTTTTCTCTGTGGTGCGGTAGCTTGGGCACAGTTGGGGCGCTGCCTGCGCCCTTGTCCCTCCCTGTCCACCTTGCCTGTGCTGTGTGGCCCTGGGCAAGCCACTCTCCCACCCTGGGCTTCAGGTCCCTCATTGCTCTGGGCCCATCTTCCGTCTCCTTGTTCAGCCTTGAGGTGAGCAGTGTCCGAGTGGCAGCGTCTATATAACACGTGAGCCCCTGCCCCAAACCCCACTGAGAGAGAGAGAGAGAGAGAGAGAGAGAGAGGAATGTCAACCTGTGGGTTGTTAGGACAGGAAGGAGCCTTAGGTGCCACTTACTTCACAGGGGAGGACCCCGAGATCCCAGTGCCCAAGGTCATGCTGCTGGGCTGAGAGCGATACTCCAGTTCCCAGTCCTGTGTTCCTGCATCACTCCAGACACCCCCATGGCCCCCTCCCCTCCACACACACTGAACTGACAATTCCGGACCACATTCTGCTTGGATCACACCCCCAGGCCCTGAGCCCCCATGGCCGAGAGCCTGAGGGATGCCTGTCTGCCCCTGACAATTCTAGAGCGAGTCCCAGCCCAGGGTACTTTTAAGGTTGTCTGCCTGAGCTTCTGACCGTTTTATCTGGAATACCTCTAGGAGTCAGGAAGGTACATTCATATGCGAGAGACAGCCAGCAGCTGCCCCCAAGGCAGGCTCCCACTTTGCCTTGAGGCAAGGCTGGGGCCACACTGAAATGCAGGTGGTGGGTCGCAAGTTACCTTAAGAGACTAAAGATAGTTTCTTTAAAGCTTTATCACTGTGTCCTCATATAACATGGTACATCAACTGTACTTCAGTAAAAAGAAATGAGGATATTGAAAAGCAAAACAAATAAACAAAGCGTATCACTGTGATAAAGTGGGAAGTTGTAATCGTAGCTCCGCTTTTCACTGAGCAAACTTGTCCTGTGGATGCCCCACCTCTGGGTCCCCTACCCGACTCCTACTCCTTGAAGAGAGATCTGCCACAGCTTTAACCTCCCCTCAGGGCCTGGCCTCTCCAAGGAGGAAGCCTGGACCAAGCAGAGCTTCCAGCTGGGTCTCACTGGTGGCCTTCTACACATGAGGGCTGAACAGCTGCTGCGTGTGGAGCCCTTCCCGGTGACCCCCAAACCCCATCACCTGGGTGCTGGCCTGGCTCAGATGACCAGGCCCTGCTCTGCTTTACAGGGACTCTGCTCATCTGTGTGCCGTCCTTGTCCTGCACAGCCCTGTCTCGCTTCCCAGATCCAGGTCTTCATCTCCTCAGCAGCTGCTGTCAGCACCTCAGATCCAGCCTGGCCTGAGGTGTTGGCCAGTGTTCCCAACCGGCCTTCCCTCACCAGTTAATGTTCATTTTTGCGCTTCATCTCCCATGAAGGGCACTTCCGGTCTTTATTGCAGACATCCATGTGCCCAGCTCCAACCTGAGGAAGGAAGGCAGGGCAGATACCAGGGGCCGTTCTCCATGTGTGCCACGCAGTGTGTCCAGAATGTTCTCATGACTCTAAAATCCCACTGTCTTCACTTTGCTCACTACCCAGAAACCTTCAGTGGAGCTCTCATCGAAGTCCAGGTTCAGGCAAAATACAGTTTTTCCAGACTGATCTCCCACTCGTCACCAGCACCCGAGCCTCTTCTCCTCAGACTGGTTCAATCTCAGTTCCCCAATGCACCCGGGTTTTCCACTCTCCCACCTTGGCTCCAACCACTGTCTGGCCACAGTGTCCTTCCCCTCTCTTTCTGATGGGGCAGCCCTTGCCTCGCTCAAGTCTGAGCTCTTGGACGAGGCCTCCCCGGGTATTCTAGCCAACAGTACTCTCTCTCTGTCCCCTGAGCTTCTGTCGTATGTTTTGTCATCTGTCATTTGCTGTCTTGCACGCGTTTGTGTCTCGATGCCTCAGCCAGACTGGGAGAACCTTGGAGTAGGAACCGTGTCGTGTTTCCTATTCATGTTTGTTTCCCCTGCGGGGCTTCACGCAGCACTTTAGGAGCTCTCCAGCAGCGTTGGCTGCGAAGGAAGGAATGAAGAAGTGAGTGAGTGAATGAGTGACTTGTAGGAGGCCAGGGCAGCATGGCTCCCTTCAACCCATTTTGTAGGTTTGGTGCCCATGGCTTTTTTTTTTCTTTTCCCTTTTATCAGGTGGTTCGACTCTTTCCTTTTGTCTCCTCTTTGGACCTCAGAGAAGGGCAGGTAACCCCGCTGAGAGATGTGACTAACTCCAAACTGAACCCTTCGGGGATGGAAGCCAGCAGCCACCTGTGCCCACTGGCCCATGGTCTGGATCGGAGCCAGGTGTCTCTCCTCCCGACAGCCATGTGTGTACATGTGCGTTAATCCCAGAGCCGAGGCCCTGTCAGCCTCCTCCCAGAGCCTCTTATTGTGTTGATTTGGTAGCATCTAACATGCAATTAACTTATTTGGTGTTTTGGTTTGTTTGTTTCATGCCTGGAGAATGAATTGAATTTGACGATTGATGCTACGGTGGGAAGAATCCTTTCTCTCTCTCTCGTTTGTTAATCCAATTCTATGTCACGAACGAGGCCCTTGCCTTCGTGCAGCATGTTGGGAAGGAGCCTGCTTGGCCTCGACGTGGAGCATGTATAGCTGTAGAGGTTAACTGTTTCAGCGAGGTGGAAACCCTGTGGGAATTTAGAAGGAAGTACTAACTCTTCTTTTTTTCAAATATTTGAATCGCCAGTGGGAAATGTGGTTATGCTGGTGGCTTTGTTATCAACTGCCTGACTTACTAAAGCCTTTTGTCTTTATTCTCATTGTCATCAGTTGAAGGCAGTAGAAACCATGTGAGGTGAGGCGGGCTAAACTTTGTGCTCTGCTGGAGCTCCCTCCTGTCACTTGTGTCCCTGTCACTGGTGTCCCTTCCCCTGTGTGTCCCTCTGGAAAAGAGGACCTCGTCGAGGGCTTGCAACCAAACTTAGTAACTGTTGACTCGGGGTTCTGTGGGCCCTAATGGCAGGTATTCTATTAGTGGTAAATTGTTTTACTTAGAATATCAGCTTTTTAAAGGTCTGGGTTTTCCCAGGAACACACTCCCTCATCTGACTAAGAAAAGCATCAAAATATAGAAAATTTGCTGTGTGTTAGCTACATGGATTTCTTATTCCTTACAAATTGGGGGAAGGATGAGGAATTAAAGTTCCCAGATTCACAACATTGTAAATCAACTGTACTCCAATAAAAATTAATTGTAAAAATTTTTTTTAAATTTACAGTACCTATACATATAAATATGTACATAAAAGTACATATAAGTCCCTAAGGTTTATATCTTGAATCCATCTATAAAATTAGAAAAATGTAGTAATTAAATACAAATGAAAAACTACATCAATAAAATTGAAATACAAAAAAGATCTCAGATTAATAGACAATTCAGTGACACAGTTTACTTTTTTAAATTTACTTTTATTTATTTATTTTTGGCTGCGTTGGGTCTTTGTTCCTGCACACAGGCTTTCTCTGGTTGCGGTGAGCAGGGGCTACTCTTTGTTGTGGTGCGTGGGCTCCTCGTTGTGGTGGCTTCTCTTGTTGCGGAGCACAGGCTCTAAGTGCATGGGCTTCAGTAGTTGCAGCACGTGGGCTCAGTAGTTGCGGTGCATGGGCTTAGTTGCTCTGCAGCATGTGGGATCTTCCCAGACCAGGGCTTGAACCCGTGTCCCCTGCATTGGCAGGTGGATTCTTAACCACTGTGCCACCAGGGAAGTCCCCACAGTTTACTTCTTAAAGTCCAATTTTCTAAGAGTTTTAGCCAGGAAAAAGAAAAGATTAAAGTAATCAGGAATAGATTCCCCTCCCTTGCCCCCAAGATACTTCTGTGGGATTTCTGGGGCTCTAGGAGCCCAGCTGAGAGAGCCACTGGGCCATATGTTGTTGACATACCCAGAAAAAAGCAAGGTGAGTCTGTTAAAACAAACAGCATGTAAGCAAGCAGCCACAACAAAACTGGGTAGACCCTGCTTTCAATACTGTGGGGAATAAAGAGGTCAAAGTATGACAATACAAGCAGGAGGTTAGTTTTCATGGAAGGCTGTGGATGTGTTCCTTTCTGGTCCCATGAGGCTGGGCTCTAGAGTGCACATGGGCTCAGCTGCCCCGTGGCATGTGGGATCTTAGTTCCCCAACCAGGGATCAAGTTTGTATCCCCTGCATTGGAAGGTAGATTCTTAACCACTGGACCACCAGGGAAGTCCCATCTACTTCTACTTATTAAAAAGACTCTTTTGGAGTCTTTAGACATAGATTTTTCTGTGTGTCACTTTTGTATATGCAATAAAGGATACAGGCACCATAAACTGATTGAAGTCTTTCTAACCTTCACTTTCAGAATCCGATTCTTCTGAATCACTTTTCAACTCCGCTCATCAGTATCCGTTTAGGATGAGGCCGCATCACTCTCTGTGCTTTCTAGAGCGTTGGTGATGCAGAGCTTTTGTCTCTGAGATTTTCATCCATGCTGCTGATGCCCATTCTGCCAGTTCTGATGTTGCCACTTTCTTCATCTTACTAGAAGGTGTCAGTAGAACGTGTTCTAGGCAACCTAGACTCAGATTCCTTCTTCAAGTGGGTTTTTTTTAAAAAAATCTTTTGGCTGCACTGCACGGCATGTGGGATCTTAGTTCCCTGACCAGGGATTAAACCCAAGCCCCCTGCATTGGAAGGGTGGAGTCTTAACCACTGTGCCACCGGGGAAGTCCCAGTTGGGTCTTAAATGGTTTGTTAACAGTGAACAGTCAGGAGTTTCCATTGTCTGGTCATGCCTTTGGGAATAACAACTGAGTGCCTTCATGTGTAGGCAGTGACAACAAAGACAAGGCAACAGCAATCGTAAGACCCTCCCCAGTTTTCAGAGGTGAAAAAATGTATGTCTTGTAATTGACGATAGTTATCCACAAGAAGTCTAGGAGTAAATGGGCACCGTCGGTATTCCAGTGACTGAGTGATGCCAGGGCTCCGGGTGGATGTCTCTGCGAGTCTCCTCGTCACAAGGTGGCAGTTCCCACACTCAAAGGCAGAAGGCAGGGAGCAGGGTCAGGCCTTTCTCCTGCATGTGAGAGAGAGAAAATATCTTTCCCAGCAATCCCTTAGCGGATTTCCCCTTACCTCCCATTGGCCAGAACTGCAAGACATGGCCATGCATAATAGCTAGGAGGGAGTTTGGGAAATCTGGTTTTTTTTCTCACCATTTCGAGAACGGAATTGGGCATGACTTTTGGATGGTCAACTAACAGTCTATCCCACTGTGGTCAAATACATTTGGGATATGCTGAGTCAAACAACCCAAAACACTACAACGTCTCAAAGCTTTTCGTATGTGGCTCATTGAATTATAGAATATGTTTTTAAGCTTTTCCAAATTTAGGGAGTCCAAATTTATTTTCCCAAAAATAAGGAACCCAGTTTTGCAGAATACCAGAGAACCACTCTTGGGCTGTTCCCAGAATAAGAAAACGAAGGTTCTCAGAGCAGAGCTGAATCGGCCGGTGGAATAAGGTCTGTGGAAAGTGAATGGAGATGAGGTTTGGAGTAGAGACTGAGCAGGGCTGAGAGGTTTACAGCTGAGAGGGCTATATTGATTTGAACCGTCTCAGATTGTTTTGATGGGTACGGGCTAATTTGTTTTCAAGAGCCTGTATCCATGCTGCCGTGGTTTCTTCTGAGACAGGACTCAGTCGATACTGAGCTGTTATTATCTCCTTTTCTTTCCTAACCTTTGCCACTTCCTGCCTTCATGATGCTAGTGATACTGGAGCAGGCCAGCTGGCTTCTGGGACTGGAACTGAGTGCTTTGCTGAAATGGTCATGGACATGCCTGCTGCCTCTTTCCCTCAGATACATTGCCGAGCCTTTGTAAGAGCTGGCAGACCCAGGGACGGAGTTAGTCCGCCACCATTTATTTGGACTTAGAATCATGAAGCCCCTCCTAGTTTTTTTCCCAGAAGTGATCCTTTTTTTTTTTTTTTTTGGCTGCCCCCCGCAGCATGTGGGATCTTAGCTCCCCGACCAGGGATTGAACACGTGCCCCCTGTAGTGGAAGCACGGAATCTTAATCACTGGACCTCCAGGGAAGTTCCTAGATGTCATCTGGAATGTTTCTGAGTAGAATAATCATGGGTCATTGGCTGATGGATTTGGAGGGGATTATACTGGGGAGCGGGTCTCCCCCCTCATTTTCTTGCCAAAGACCACCCAGCTGTCATGTCTAGAAGGTGAAGCCTCAAACCCCTTGCCCACCATCGTTCAGGAGCTGTATCTGAGGCAACCAGGGAGATTTCTGCCTTTCTCACATAATGCCCTCCAAACACCCCTTTGCCTGGATTTAGAATTCTAGTTGTATATATTTTTTATTTTATTTTATTTATTTATTTTTAAATCTATTTTTATTTTTGGCTGCGTTGGGTCTTCGTTGCTGCACGTGGGCTTTCTCTAGCTGCGGCGAGGGGGGGCTACTCTTCCTTGCGGTGCACGGGCTTCTCATTGCGGCGGCTTCTCTTGTTGCGGAGCACAGACTGTAGGCGCACAGGCTTCAGTTGTTGCAGCACGCAAGCTCAGTAGTTGCGGCACGTGGGCTCTAGGGCGCACAGGCTTCCGTAGTTGTGGTGTGTGGGCTCAGTAGTTGTGGCACACAGGCTTAGTTGCTCCGCGACATGTGGGATCTTCCCGGACCAGGGATCGAACCCGTGTCCCCGGCATTGGCAGATGGATTCTTAACCACTGTGCCACCAGGGAAGTCCTGTATGTATATTTGATTATTTAAATGGTTTTCTTTCTGCTGTTGTTAGTTTCCTGGAGACATGGTTTTTAAATATCTTTGTAGGCTGAGAACTTATCATTTTCATATTTTAATGCATCTTTGTTTCATTCTGACATTTTTTCTAAAACTGTCTGCAAGCTCCTTTGTCTTCCCCCGTTGCCTCTAATGAACTCATTCTGCGTTTGCTCCTTTAGCTAACTGACTCTTTTGCTAAAGTTACTTCAGTGAATTACTGTGCTTTGTTGGCTCATTTTCATTACTATTTAAGTAAAGTGAAAAAAAAATCTCCAAACCCTTCTGCCATCTCTGAAAGCCTCTTAACTAATGCTGTCATGGCCCTTGTTGGTTTCGTCAATCCCACCCCCCAGCCCAGAGCCCTTGTTAGCTGCTCTCGCTGATTTTGTGCTGATTTGCTGGTTCTGTTCTATCTGCGGTGCCTGTGGTCCCCACGTCCTCTAGCCCTCTAGGACTACTCTTTCCTTCATTATTCAAATAAAATACCTCCGCCGCCGATCCATGCATCCCATGTACCTATGGGAAGTCTGCATGCCCGTGAGTGTTTCTGAAGATACCCAAGTTTATCAATTTGCCTAGTGGTTACTTGCCTGTCACCTCTTGCTCCGAATCCCAGCCCGGTTCTCAATAATCCACGTCTTCTTACCAGCCCCTCCGCCCTCGGGTTTCCTTCTCCCCCGAACACAGCTCTCCCCCTCCAGCCCCTGAGGCACACCTCAAGCAATGCTGTCATCCCTGTGCCTTCCTTATAATCTTCTCACTTTGACAGATTCTCTCATCCAGACAGCGAGGCCCTTCCCTTTCATAAGTATAATGGATTGATCTTGCTTTTCCTAAACAAAAGAACAGTTTCCCCCTGAGACAGCTTCTGTGGCTCCTTGAGAATGAGAAATGGTTACGGTCAACAGTGTTTTGTCGCGTGTGTGTCTTTTTTTAATATCATCTTTTTCCTTCCTGATTCGTTACTTTGGGTATTTTATGGAGCTCAAAGGTGACAGTGGCAGTCAGTGTGACTCACGGACAGTCGTGTGAACAGATAAAAGAAATGGCTGTTGTCATACGTTTAAAAAATACTGTCTGCATTTTATTTCCTTCGAAAAGAGTAAGGACTGAGCACATAGATTATGAAGTTCTGATATTCTAGCCAGATCCTTGTGTCCTGGGAACGGAGCAAAATGTAGCTCTATAAGGATTTTGATTTATGTAAAGCCCGAGAAGCCGCAGACAAGCCCTGTAGAGTAGGAACCGAAGGCAGCAGTCGTTTCCTCGGCCCTGAGTCTGGCCGAGGCTCGGGCTTATTGTGGGGGGCGTCTGAAGGAGAGGAAGGAGCCTGGAGCCAGAAGAACAATTCCTGAGCCCACAGGAGGCCCTGGAACCTTCTGGGCCTGGATCCCCTCAGTGTCCCCTGCAAGTACACCAGGCAGCTGCCCCTCTGCAGAGTATTCCAGCGGACTGGCCTCCACCTGGCTGACCATCAGAGCCCCCCTCTTGGCCTCGGTTGCGTTCGCCCGCCACAGCTGCCCCGGTCTGTGGGGCAGGCCTCTGACGTGTGCCCCGTCCTGTGTTGTGTCCAGGGACAGGGTGCCTTATCAGAGAGACTCCGGAGCTTCAGCATGCAGGATCTCTCCACCATCAGGGGAGACGGCGCCCCTGCTCCCTCCGGCCCCCCGCCACCGGGGCCCGGGCGGGCCAGCGGCAAACACGGCCAGCCTAAGATGTCCAGGAGTGCTTCCGAGAGCGCTGGCAGCTCAGGTAGGTGTCACTTCCCTTCCCCTCTTTTCCACCTCGTAGGCCTTGCTTTCGTGAAGGGAGACCCAGGCCCCCCTAGGGCCCTTGCCCCAAGGACTCGCCACCCATACAGACGTCCATCAGACCGTGCCAGGCCAGCCAAGGGGCAGAGCACCACTTGGGCCAGGGCAGAGGGCTGGCCTTGGGGACTCTGATCAGGGGCAGGGTTGGGTCACCTGCACCAAAGGGCCCCATCTCCTCCATCTGATTATGTGGGGGTGGGGGTGTTGAGTAGTAGTACCTGGACCAAGCCTAGAGGCGACAGGCCCAGCTGGACCTGGGCCAAGGCAGCTTTCTCTGTGTTCTTCTTCTCTGACCCCACACTCCCAGGAGGGCTTACCTGTCGTGAGCACCTGAGTGTCTCCTCCCACCCAGCCAGGGCTTACAGCACAGTATCCCTTTTCCCTGCACGGTATTTCCTGTCCTGTCTCTCACTGTACCATCTCCTCCCCTCCCTGAGCCCCCATGCCCCATGCATAACCTCGGCCACCACATGCAAACGCCACACTAGCTCTGAGGTCTAATTCCTGTGGAGGCCAGGGCTTTACGGAAACCACACCTCTACCTCGATGTCTACCCCTGGTAGAGGGGTACCTGGGCCAGGATTGGCCTGGAACTTCGTTTAAAAGTGCAGAGTCCTGGGCCCCCCCCCCACCGGGGGATTCAGTAGGTCTAGGGTGAGCCCCTGGTGTGTGATGCTGTCGAGGTTGCAGCCACATTTGGGACCCACTGACGTCTGAACCCTCAGTGGGTTTTGGGCTTGTGGAAGGTAGGGGCAGGGATTAGAGGGCTACGGAGTTGGACCGGGACTCGGTTTCCCAGACTGTTCCTTGGGAAGATTACGGGGCTTGGCTTTCGGGAGCTGAGCACTGCTGCTGCCAGCAGAAGGTTGATGGGGAAGGGGCTGCAGGGATCGTTCTGGATCATCACCTCCGCCCCTCCACCTTGCTGGGAAATTGAGCCTGGGGGCTGAAATTGGGCCACTATTGGAATCTCTGGCTGTGACATGTGCAGGTGGTTAGCCTGCCCTTAAATGTATAAACAGGGACCTCCAGGCCACCTAGACCTAGACTGTGTGCTGTGAGGTGCAGCCTACAGGGGCATCTCAGTCCTGCACCTGGGGTCCTTCCAGGCCCCACCTGACTTGAGGGTCTAAGACATGGATGGGAAAGAGGGAGCCTCACCACTGCCCTGGGAATGACAACCCATGCTCCCCTCCAGGGAAAGGAGAACAGCTCAGGGCCCGGCCCAGCGTCTGCCACGTTCCAACCCTTTCAGGAATGGCCTCTCTACCCCCGGCCCCAGGATTGAAGAATGTGGCTTTTCTGTTGGAAGGGAGAGATTTTAACCCTAGCAGGGCTGGGGAGGTGGAGGCTTGGCCATGGGGGTGAGGTCTACCTCAGGTAGGGGAACCCTGTCCCTGTGCCAGGGGAGCTTAGCATGGAATCCCAAAAGGCCAGGCAGGAGGGGACCTCGGGGATCACTCAGTCTAATCCTCTGATTTTGCCAATGAAGAGACAAAGGCCCAGGGAAGGGAGCTGTCGCCAGGGTTGCCCGCCGGTGGCATTCTCCTGTGGCCCCCTGACTCCTAGGCCAGGGCCTTCTCTCCACTCACCTGCTGGCCGTCAGGTTTCCCTGAGCATCTACAGCTTCTGACCTCCTGGGCACCGTCGCAGAAATAGGGATGCGAAATGCAATTAGATATCGCCTCCACCCTTGGTCAGCTTCCCGGCTACGAAGCCTCAAATGAAAGCTGTCATTGGAAGAAAAAGGGCCCCAGTTCTCTGAGGCTCAGTGGGCAGAGCTAGAACCAGTGGGGTCAAGTTCCAAGGGGGTAGCCACTTACCAGCTGTGTGGCCCGGGCAAGCTGTTTATCCTCTCTGCACTGCAGATTCTTTATCGAAACACAGGGAATGACGAGCCCCATTTGTAGGGTTGTCGTGAGGATTCAACCAAAATAATCCATGTAAAGGTGCTTACGGTCATGCCTGGCACTCGAGGTCGTAGCTGCTGCCAGTTTTGTTCTTCTTGTTGATATCTAACTCACCTACGAAAGCACTTTATAATATGCAAGTATCCGGGACAGAAATGGGCTGCCTTGTGAGATAGTGAGATTCCTGACATTGCAAGGGCCCAAACCAAAGTCAACTAGTCATATACCAAAGCTCTAGGGAGGGATTCCTGCTTTGGCTAGGAAGTGGGCCTAGGTGACCCTACAGTCCCTTTCCCTCTTAGAGTCTCTATTGTCATTACAGAGGTGAACGAAGCAGAGGAAGTAGGCTCAGAGAGGTCACACGCTGTGCCAAGGCCACACAGGACTGGAAGCCAGGCCTCCTGCCTACACCTGCCCTTGGCGGATGATTCGTGACAGCTTCAGAACTAGGAAGGAGAGAGGTTTGGTAGGATCTAAAAGGCGATGGATATATTACTCAGCCGTAAAAAGGAATGAAATTTTGCCATTTGTGACAACATGGAGGGACCTGAGGGTATTATGCTTAGTGAAATAAGTCAGACAGAGAAAGACAGATACTGTATGTTTTCATTTATATGTGGAATCTACAAAATGAAACAAACAAATGAATATAACAAAACAGAAACAGACTCAGAGATACTGAGAACAGACCGGTGGTTGCCAGAGGGGAGAGTGGTGGCCGGGAGGCATAAAATGGGTGGAGAGGATTAAGAGCTACAAACTACCAGATATCAAATAGATAGGCTGCAAGGATGCAATGCACAACACAGGAATATAGCCATTATTATTTATAGTATCTGTATACGGAGTACGATCTATAAAAATATTGAATTACTGCACCTGTACACCTGAAACTAATATAATATTGTAAGTCAACTATACTTCAATACGGGAAAAAAAAAAAAAAAAGGCGATGGGAGGCGTCCCCTGGGCTTTGAACATCTTCCCAGACAATCACTAGATGGAAGCGGATTTGGGCTGATTTGTTTGGTTCTGACCTGCTGCCCTCCGTCCTCTGCTGTGCCCCGTGGGGCAGGGGCAGCGCTCTGGTTGCAGGTGTGCAGGCCAAGCGGGTGGAGTTTGCAGAGAACCAGAGAGCCTGCTGTGCTGCCACACGACCTGCTCTCCTCACGACCTGCCCTTGGCCGTGGCGCCTGTGACTTCAGGGGGCGGGCAAGGGAGGTGCTGACCTAGCAGGGAGGGCAGGGACCATTGGCCCTCGCCCTGGCTGTTCTGGGCCTAAAATAAAAGTCATCTCAGAAAGAAAGACCAGTGAAAGATGGCCCAGGGTCTGGGCGTGGGGCAGAAGCACCCAGATCAGAGGCTCTGGGGCTGTCGTAACCCCAGAGTGGAGGGTGCGGGTGCCTGGGAGGGAGTCAGCCGAAGGAGGCCCAGCTTTGTGCACCCTCCCAGCACCCAACCTCGGACGCCAGGCGTGGTCGGGTCGGGGAAACGGCCCCCAGTCTGGGCTTCCATCCTGGCTGAGTGACCCCGGGCCTGCGCAGAGACGGTAAATGCAACACAGCGAGGCAGACGTCAACAAGCAGTCACCACACTTGTTCCCTCTGGGCCTGGATTCAGTCAGAACCTTCCTCAGAATGATACCCCAGGCGGCTGCTATCAGAGGGTTTGACCTTGGCACAGAAAACGAGCTCCGTTGCCTTCAGGTTTCCTCTGGAGAAAAGGCGCAAGAATCCCTACCCCTCCTACATCTTAGGCTTGTGAGGAGAGCAGTCACAAGGCACAGGGCTTATGTGCAAACCCCGGCAGGTAGCACCTGTTGCGGGCAGGCTGGGAGAGGATGGGCAAGACGCGGTGGCTGCCCTCCCGCGGAGTTGTGCGCAGCGTTGGAAGCAACAGTTTCAATATACATATAGGTAGAGTTTGAAAACACGAGGCCTAGTGAAAAAAGTACAAAACGGAACAAGATATTATATAACAATTTATGTAAAATAAAAATATAGGCCCATTGGTGTAAAATAACTCTATGCAGTTTGCATCGCCCACCCTGCAGAACGGACTGGGAGGCGTTTTGTCAGACGCCGTTTATTGAAAGTCTGGCACTGAACCCCAGGAAGGGTACAAGGGAGTTGAAAAAATGATCCTTGCCTTCCATGAACTTGGAGACAGCCTGTATTTAGTGAGCACCTACTGTATACCAAGGCCCAGATGTGCACCAAGACCAATGGACTGTGTAAGGTAGCAGCCAATTAGCTGTTTGAGCACTTTGAGGGTTCAGCGGTCAGTTTCCTGCAGGTCATTCTGAACTGGGAGACAGACAGAGGAAGGGCATCTGGGCAGGCACAGTTGGAGTTATTTCTCAGAGGAAACTTTGACGTCACCCCCTGCCTTCCCTTGGGCTGCAGGACACAAGGACTGAGCTCTGTGGGCCAGGCAAGGTCATTTTCTAGCACCTGAGAGGAAGCTGGATCTGGAATGATCCCCTCTGCCACCTCGGTGTCTCTACAGAGACCCACATTCCTGGGACCCCTGTATTGAACACACTGGGATCCCCACACCTCCCTGGGACCTCCCGGTTTACCTGGGGGCTGGTTCCTGTCAACTGGGGGCTATCACTGATGGTGCCCCCATTCCCACAGTGTGTACCTGCTGCTTCACCTGCAGGACCTGGAAAGGTGAGTAGACAGCCAGCATCTCTGCAGCGTGCGGGACTCGCCTCGGGACGAGGCTTTAACCATGAGCTGGTGTCAGACCTGGGGGCTCCCTTTCAGCTGCAGGGTCTGGGGGGTGGAGTCAGGAGGTTACCTCCTCCAAACAGCAAACATGTATTACCCTACAGCGAAGCCAGGCTAGACGTTTGGGAGCGGCTTAACTGGGTGGTCTGGCTCAGGGACTCTCAGGAGTTCCGGTCAGGATGTCGGCCAGGGCTGCAGCCATCTGAAGGCTTGACTGAAGATGGCTGTCTTGTGACTGTTGGCTGGAGGCCTCAGGTCCTCACCACGTGGGCCTCTCTGGGGCTGCCTGCGCATCCTTACGACATGGCAGCTGGCTTCACCCAGAGTGAGTGATGCAGGAGAGAGAGGGCAAGCGGGAAGCCACAGTACCTTTTAGGACCTGGTCAGAAGTCACACACCACCACTTCTGCCTTATTCTGTTTGCTGGAAGTGAGTCATTAAGTCCAGCCCACACTCAAGGGGAGGGGAATTCATCTCCACCTCTTGAAGGGAGGAGAGTCAAAGGATGTGTGGAGCTATTTTAAAACCATCCCAGGGTCATAGTTCCTTGTGCTCTGGGTGATGATGACATAGGCACTTACCCAGCTCCTCTGAAGTGCTGGAGCCCCAGGGGTTTCGGTCCTTGTGCAGCCAAGGGAGCCCTGGTCCTGCTTTGCCACTTAACCAGCTGTGTAAGTATGTGCAAATCACCTAACACCCTAAGCCTTGATTTGCTTCAAATAGAGAGAAAGATCCCCGCTTCCCCACTTCACTGTGCTGTTGTGAAAATGTCTGTGAAAGGACTTTGTGAAGGGTGGTGATGGTGATTACTGTTAGAGCCAGGGGACCTCAGGGAGCCCGGCCGGCCCCTGCTGCCACCCTCCCTGGGTGTGGGTGATAGCTTAGCCACGTGGTTCTCTCCTGACCTGCTCCCGCGCTTTCCCTGACCTTAACTAGACACACGAGGGACCAGAAATGGTGCTGGGCTAACCCAGCCCCCTTTGCTCCCCCCACACCAAGGAGGTGCCTTTGGCTCAGAAGGCGAGAGGGGCCGCCCCCGGCCTGCAGCTGCTGGCTGGTGTGAGGGGAGGAGAGAGGCACACCTGGCGCCCTTGTTGCCTTGTGCCCCCTGCCCCGGTGCCACTGAGACGTGGCTCGCGCCTCCCATGTCGGTGGCGGGAGAAGGGTCCTGTTTTCCCTTTAGTTCTTCAGTTTTAAGACTTTTCAGTGCTAAGGTTTTCAAAGGTCTGTAGAAGACATGGGGGTTTTGGAGGCCATAAACCTAATGAGAACAGATGGTCCAAGGAGTCCTGAGCAGGGCTGCGGAGACCAGCATCGTGCTGGGACAGAGAAGTGTATATATGCTCAGCAAGGATAAAAGAAACGGAGGGGCTGCACGCAGCTGTTTCCAGCGCTAGCGGCCAAGACTCGGGCCTGGTGGACGTACTAGTTTGTGGGAAACAACCACAGCGTCCCGGGCAATTATGGTTATTTCTATCTAGTCACCCTTCACAATTTTGAGTCTGTAAATTCCATGAGCCGTTCAGAACGCCTCTCCTTCCGGGATCTTGTCACTTGGGGGACCGGGGAGAGGAGAGCTGCCTTCTCCTCCATTCTTGCCTCGTGGGCCTGTTCTGTGCTGCTGTCTGCATGGGGAAGCCCTCGCCCTCCCCATGACCCCTGGTGGTTTCATAATCAGAGGCTGCCTTTCCAGTACGTTTAAACAGAATTACAGCGGATTGTGGGAACTGAGTCGAGTTCGGTCTTCCTGGGAGCTGCGGGGATGGGGGCTTCTTGGGGACTGGACAGCAGGTGGGGCTCGGTGGAGGCCTCCGGCTGGGGTGGCCCTGCTCAGGGTTGTGATCTGGGAGCCTTTGCCGCAGCCCTGCCTTTTCTTGGCCCTCTTGACACCCAGGGCCCTGGAGTTCTTCCCCGTCTCCCTAAGGTCTTCTTGCGAGGAACCTCTGTGATGGTGGGAAAACCCCTTGGCTCTCCAGGCCTCAGTCTCCTCCTCTGTAAAGTGGGGGTGGGGGTGGTTTGAGCTTGATGCCCCTGGGGGCCCTTCCAGCTCTGACCCGTTTTCTGCGGGTGAAGGGTGCTGAGTGTGAAGTGTCAGCAGACGGTGTCGGGGGAGGTTGGTCTCATGCCCGGGGCTGGGGCAGTGATGCTGGGAGAGAGGATTTCAGGGGGTCACAGACGCTTTGGTCAGAGGGGCCCTCCTGGTCCCCTGAAATGATTTCCATCTGTGCGTCTCGGGCCCCAGGAGAACATTCTGCTCCATTCCCGCCCATCTGTTAATCGTTTCCTGTTGTCTCCTGCACATCTGTCTCTCTTTTTCTGTGCTTCTGTTATTCTCTCTCTCTCTCCCGCTCATACCTACCGCCCTTTCTCCCCTCTTTTCCCTCTACCTGCCTTATGTTACATAGAGCTGAAAACTGAATTCTATTACTGCTTGAAATTAGTCATAGAGGTGGGGTTTTTTTTCCTTTTTTAAAAAAAAATCAAGTGTATGGGACATATAAAAAGCAGAGTCATCTCTTTATCCTCTCTATTAAAAGAAAGAGAGAATTGCATCTTTCTTGAGGGTGGCCCCGCGGCAGTTTCTTTCCGCGGCAGCCGGAGCCGTCAGAGGTTTGGAGCGCGGGCAGAGAGTGAGCGTGTGTCCGTGTGTGTATACCTGTGTGTGTGCACGAACACTCACACGTGTGTGTGAGTTTCATCCCCAGAGGTCCTTCCCTAACAGAATATTCTCTTCTTTCTCCTCGGTGGCTGTCGGGGACGCTGATGTGAGTGTTCCAGATGGGCGTGCTCTCCTCCAGATGCCTTTGCTGACTTTCGTGAACGGCTCCCACTAACGTGTGCTGCGGGGGAGTGTTTGCTAACCTGGGTTGTTTGCTGCACTGGTGGGATGGGTGGGGGGGGGGGCCCGGGGCTCCTGCAGAAAGATCAGCTCGGCCTTGGAGGGCTGGGAGTTTCTCCCTCCCTGGCCTCTCCACGGAGAGAAGAGGTGCAGCTGCTTCCTAGCCTGCTGTAGACACGTTTGCTAATACAGAACGTCCGTCAAGGCCACACACTCACTCCCCTGCTGTGGAAAGTAAGGGCGACCCCTGTCCTTTCCTAGAGGCCGCACAGCCTCGGGCACCATGGTCAGCTCTGCGGGCTCAAGGCCTTGGCTGCCGTTCCTTGAGATTTGGAGGTGGTTTTGGCCATGACCTTGCATGAGACGTTCCTCATACAAGTTGTCTTCAGGAGCCGTCAGAGTATTGAGATGTGGGCAGCAGTACCCTTCTGGGTGAGAACCTGTTCAGTCACCAATTCTATTTGGATCTAGAGGGAGAGGAGTGCTGAGGCCCACCATCGAATTTTCCACCCAGCCACTCACCTTCGTCCTGGTGCCCATCTTGGTGGGACCAGGTTCTGTGGGGTTTATATCTTCATTTATACGCCTCCCTGTTCCACAAAGGATTTAAGTCTGGTTGTGGAAATACAGATGATAAATTGGACCAACTAAGAAAAATGAAGCTTGAGAGAAAGGGAATAGGCAGGTAAGATGGAGTCAGAGTGAGAAGAAAAGTTTAAGTGCATGTCACAAAGTCACAGACTGTCCAAGATGCTGGGCTTCCTGGCAGCCAGTGCAAAGAGGGAAACGCAGTTCAGAGATTCAGTGTCCCAACACGGTAGCCACCCGGAGGCTCAGAGGCTCAGCTTGTCCACAGTGGTTATTCTCACGGGTCCCGACAGTCAGGCAGAACATTACAAACAACATTCTTGGCAAAACCCTTCCGTGAACACAGTAAGCAGTAGGATTCTTCTCTTTTTAGCAGGTTCTCTCTGTGGCTTCCATCCGAAGCTACTTCCAGCCCCCAAGCTGCCCACACGAACCTCCTTTGTTCCCCACCTCTGCTGAGTTGAATGATTGTTTTCTACTCCTGCCTGGATATCTGGGTTCCCCTTGATCCATCACTCCTAGTGGGCCAGAGGGTCACTTCTTTTCTACCCTTTAGTCCATGCTCAAGGATGCAGAGGAGAACAAACTCGAAGCCATTTTTGTTTCAGTCCTGAGATAGTCGTTGTTGTTGTTGTTATTATTACTCTTATTATTTTGGTAACGTGTGGGTTCATGGCTCAGAATCCAGACCACGTGAGCAGGCGGAGTTGTTCGATGCCTGAGGATGTTTTGGTGACTCTGGGCTGCCCTCTGAACCCCAGAGTGATCGGTACAGAGAAAGCCCTGGCCCCGGATTTAGAGGGAACCACGTGTGCAGAGGCACAGACTCAAACCGGTCCCCTACCCGTTCTCAGGATGTGGGGTTCTGTGCTGGTGCGGACGGAGCTGGCCAGGCTGCTTCTGCAGTTTCTGGCCTGGCCTGAGAGCTTTCGGGCCTGGGCTGGCCTGTCTCTTTTTCCTCCTGTCAGGTGTCCAGAAGGAATGTCCTTGTGATAGGTGTCGAGTTCTGATTTGGGACAGGAGCCAAGCCCTCTGAGATGATGTCAGGTCTCCACCTTGGTTAGTGGACCAGCAGCCACTGTGGGTACAACCCCGGGGTCAGGTGCTCCGAGGGGCCCAGGAGGATCAGCCATAGCTCAGGATGCTTTCTGTGGGGCTGAGGCAGTGAGACGGACGGACAGGAGAACCAGGGTGCGCAGCACAAGCCATGTGGTACACATCCCAAGCCCCGCTGGGAGTAGAGAGGCAGGCAGGACCGGAGCATTCAGGGAGGGCTCCCTGGAGTTGCCAGCCTTCATGTTCCTTGGTCCTAAGGATGCAGCTGATTTGGCCAGGGGAAGGGACCAGAGGGAACCTAAACCCGGAGGAGACAGGCTGGGGGATGCACTGGAGCAAAAAACGCAAAGGAAGTTTAATGATCTCGGGCTCTTACTCAGGTGCTGTCTGAGCAGGTTGCTCCCAGCCTACGATTCAGCTTTGAAATCCGTGGTTAAGGCAGCTCTGCTCTCGTGCTGCCCCCTGCCGGCTATTGGGAGTATAGCAGCAATGACCCGGAAAGCGGCTCAAGATTAGGCTTCCGCTGTTAGTTTTACTAAGCCCACACCGGGTGCTGTTATTCCCCTTTTGGTAGAGAGAACACATTTGGTGGCTGAAAATGTTTTGGGGAGAAGTAGCAGGGTGTCCCAGAAAGAGCTCTGGTTTTTATCTGCAGGCCTTGGGGTGGTCGGACCAGGTGATCTGAGGCCCCCCTGGCTGTGCATTAAAAACAATATACGAAGCCTAGGAAGATGTGTCTCTGGGTGTCAGATAAACTGGGTGTGGGCAGGAAGTATTTTATATCTCGACTGAGATAGGACCACACGGCCAGATGACATGGAATATGCTCAGCGTTGAACATTGCAAAAATACCGTGCACTCAGTGACATGAGTCCATTCTGGTGCTCTCCCTGGGAATTAGTCACGGCAGACCGAAACAGGAATCCTGCTGTCGTTCTGGAGGGGAAGACTGCTGCTAGATTCTCCTTCCACGAGGCTCCTCTGCTCCTCTAGGACTTGGCCTTTGAAATGAAAATTCTACGTAGCTTTGCTTAAGGTTCTCTTTGAAGGCTTCCTGGCATTTTACATCCTGTCTCTTAAAGAATGCCTGGAGCTGAACGTGCAAGTGTAATGAAGGCACTGTCAGCATTGCTGGTTTGTATTATAGAAAACTGTGCTATTCCTCTCCAGAGGTCACTGCCACCATCTTTCCTAGAGATTCTTTCCCGAAGCATTCTTCTGGTATGGCCTCACAGCTCTAAGCTGCAGGGTTAGACATGTCTCAGTTAAGGCAGCGCTGTCCCCACCTCCCCTGGTAGCCTATCAGTAGATTCTGAACCCTGTGCCCGTTCCCATGCACGGCGCCTGACCAGTCTCACAGTTGCAATGATCCTGGATCCTCTGCAGTGTCGCTGGAGGATACCGGGGCCTCGGCTCTCCTAACCGGCCTGGCTTGCCGTGCTGTGTGCCTAACTTTGACCTTGCGTGCCCTTCTTCGCTCCTTTCTACACTGATCCCACCTCGCTGTACTTTGTCTCCTCTGCATAGATTGTAAATGGACATTCAGTGGTTGAGGGGGATGTGAATGAGGGTGGTGTGAAGGCATGGGAGCCTCACCAGGTCCAAAACCCATTGGCGTTTTCCGATGATGATGAGGAAGACCTGCTGGATTTCATGTACAAGTATAAAGCACCTCGAAGGACGGAGTTCCCCCTGGAGGTACACGGTGTTGCGGGCTGCGGGGTGGAGCGTGTGTTTGCAAAAAGGGCTCTGCCCTGGAGAACTGGGGCTCCCGGGGGCAGCATCTCTTCAGGCACCCAACGCCTCCGGAGTGCCTGGGGCAGGGAGACCTCTCTCCATCAAACAGGCAGGACAAGCCACTAGGTAGCGTCCAGCTACTTGCCAAGGGGTAAAAAAGACCCTACTACTTTTATTTGGAAATAGGAGAGGTGAGATAGTGCCTAGGGATTAAAAAAACAAACAAAAAACCCAACTACCAACCTAAGGTGATGTGTGAATGAAAAGCAACCAAATGAGTGTTTTGGAGGAAGAAAAACTCAGAATGTGTCATATGACAAGTCTTTATAAATAAAGCGTGTTCATCCCTGTATCTCCATGACACAGCGTAGTGCCTGGTACAACACAGATGTTCGTAAAAGGTTATACAAGGGGCACAGCCCTTCAAAATGACCAAAACAATACACTTGATGTGTGTACTCTTGCCAGTCGTAGATGCAGATGGAGTTTTGGCAGCAGGAGGGCCAAGCCTAGAGCCTCAGGGCCTTGCTCTGTGCAGGGTCACCAGCCTTGGGATCGGGTGCAGGGCCCACAGAATCGGGGGACCCCAGAGTCTTCCTCTCTGTCCCGTCACATCTCCCCCCCTTCCCCTTCCCCTGAACACTGCGGCCTGAGAGTCCATCTGAGGCAAGTTGGGAGTCCCCCTGCCCACAGAGCAGAGACCCTTGTGAGCCTCAGGTGAGGCAGTGCATGGAAAGGCTGACCTCCTTCCCGGAGGGCAGGGAAGGTGCCAGAACCATTCTAGGTCCTGAGGCTTTGTGCCTTTTTGCTTTTGTTTTTGTACAGCTGCGCAAGCTGCTTTACTGTTTATGGTTAATCTGCTTGAGGCAGATCCCTAAAACAGGTTTCACCCATTCTTTTCTTACTGTGTCCAGAGGTGGCTGGTAAACATTTCCTAGCCGCAGAGGTGTAGCGTGAGGACTCAGGATGTGGAAGGCCAGAGCCTTCCGTTCCTGCTTCTTTCTCTTCTGCCTCCCTGCCTCCCTTCCACTGGGCACCAAGCTCCTTGCTGGGAAACGGTGGTGAACTCGGCCCTGCTCCCAGGAAGTCACAGTGTGGCAGGGGACACAGTGCACAGAGCAGGCAGGCTCCCCCCCCCCCCCCCCCCCCGTGGGCGCAAAGTCCTCTGACGCCCTGTCACGTGCTAAACAATGTGAGAACCAAGGAGCCGATCCTGGCTGTGGGTGGGCCATGCGGGTGGGGCTCAGGAGTGACTTTGGATGGAGAAGGGAGGAAGGACCTCTGGTCAGAAGGGATGGAGGTATGAAAGGGCAGTGTAGAAAACGAAGCTGAGTACGGAGAGTTGGGGCCAGTTGTGAACCCCCTTGAGTGCTATGCTAGAAAATATTTTCCTTTTCTTTTATTGTGATAGTAACTTCCCCTGTGATTTGTGTGTCCCATGGAAGGAGGGGTCCCTTGATAGCCATCTGTAGGGAAGATGAGGTGGAACCCTTCATACTTAAAGGCAGTGTTTCCTCTGTTGTGTGGTTTGCTGTGCATGAAGGGATTTCACCTCCAGAAAGAGGACTGGAAATTTGGTGATGGAAATTTGAAGCATGTACCAAGTAACACGAGGCTGGTTCCCAAGGGAAGAGATGGGGAGGTCTTTCTGCTGAGTCATTTGGTAAGATCATTTTGCTCTCAAGGCAGAAACAAGATGTGTCATCCTTCTGTGTAGCCATTCACTTGGGAGATCCAGGGACTTAGGAAAACATGAAGAGGGAGGCGCCGGGCTCAACTGGCTCAGCTTCATGGCGATGCTTGGGCTGTGACTCCGATTCCTACTGTGGACACTCCGAGTGGGCCCCCAGCCGCACCAGCCTCTTCACACACGCGTGCATTTGACCAAAGGAGCTGGAGTCTCAACACAAACCCAGCCGGGTGCTGTCCTCGAAAGCTTCCATGCTATGCCAAATTGAGGGGTCCTTTTTCTGTTTCCTCTACCAGGCACCGCCTAGAATCCTTCGATCTCGCTTCAGGAAGAAAAGTACCTCATCCTCGGCCACTGAAACCACGTGAGTGAGATGAGCCAACAGCACTGGATCCACAGAATGTTTCTTCTCTGCCTTAAAGAGCTATTTATTCACTAATAACATAGAAACCCGCAGGCTGGTGTGCTGAGCGTGCAGCCTCGGACGCGGCCTTTCCTCTCTCCCCTGTTCCACTTGGAAGAGTTTCTCTTCCCCCCTCCTTTTCTTTCTTTTGCTGGGGAGAGGCTAAAGGGAAAGGTAGTGTGCCGGGGGTCAGCAGTTTTCCACAACTGGACCGGCGTACAGACAGCAGTGTTTTAGAAATAGAAGAGAATCGCCCCCACTGCTGGGATGCACATTTGTCATTTCTTGGTCGCATACTTCGTTTTTAGTCCTGTATATGCAAACAAGGCAATTTGCTTTTTAACTTCTTTTTGTTCTTGGTACTAGTACTTTGGACTACAATGTACATATTTATGGCTTTTGGCTTAAGACAGTGGACTTGCAAGGGCTGCCAGAGGTTCTGATGTGGAAGAAAACTGCAAAAGCAGAAGTGTAAAAAATTATCTTGATTCTAGAGGATGTCTCAGATGTGCTTACGAAGCTTCCAAATACACCTCGAGTACAGCATCCCTCTTCCTGCAGGGCGATGGTCCATATCCTTCAGACAGTCAGTCAACAGACCAGAGGGAAGTTTAGAATGAAGAGAGGCAACACTTTAGTGACAGGTGTGAGTGTAACGAAGACAGGGGAACAGCCTAGAATAAGAGGAAAGTCACAGGAAGCTTGTCTCTCCCATGGATCCAGGATTAGGAGCTTCTGAATCCTTACAGGGGATTTATCATTGTTTTAGGCAGGAGCCTCGCCCTTGGTAAAACTCCTCTCGGGCGTGTAGACTTACAGAGCTGTTGTAAGGAATCATCTTGAGTGGTTCAAAAGTGCTTGACGATGACTGTGTCTCCATAATAGGACCCAGTGCTGTGACTGATTTCCCCAGGTAGAGGAGCCCACAGTGGGAGCGCCTCGTTTCAGGAAACACTAAGCGAAAACCAACCCATCCACCCAAACAAAAGCAACCCTACGATCATGATCGTTTCAGATACGCGGTGAAGTATATCTGAGACACCTGGGTAACAGTCCAAACGCTGGGTTCTAGAAAGGTTTCAGAGGTCGAGACCTTCATGGATGTGACTGGCTCCCCAGCTCACGGGCAGCTCTGGCTCATGCCCTCTGTTCCTCTCCTGGCCTGTGCAGAATGTGAACCAGAGATGTCGCACGCTCATGGGCACTCGTACTTCATACAAGCCCGCATCGCTTAGGAAGAGAACAAATCACTGTCTGAGGGAACTCCCTGCTTAGACTGAGAATTTTATCTGAAAAGAAGAATCTGGTTTAAATAGCATTTTGGTCTGAGGCAGCTGCTCTGGTAGAGCTGACCCTAAATGTAGGACTCATATACTTACGCTTAGAGTTGGTGTTTCCTTTCAGTGTGATGCATGCAGTGGTCACAACCCAGTTACTTATAATACTTGGATTGTGTTTGTTCATAGATAGGCCCTGAACACTAGAGAGTGTTATGTACCACATAGAACCTACTGTCAATCAGCTATAAACAGGCCCAGTTAAAGACTGAGCTACGCAAACACACATCAGTCTTTGCTGGTGACACATTGGCTGGATCTTAGCCACCTCCGAGAGGGTTTTACTTGAAGTTGCTTGTTACCAGATGTGCATATTTAAATCCCTTTTCCCCACAATGCCTCTGAAGGTGACTTTGTAATTTACAAAAGGATTTAGGAAAATAAACCTAAAAGCAATTTGTGGTTCAGAGGGCAAACAGAGGCTGTCTGTTCATTGTCTGTGCCCCACACCCACCAATACCTAAACCCCCGAGGGAAGACAGAAAACCTGTTTTCTTCAAGCTCACTGAATAGTTTCAGACAGAGGAAAAATATACGCTTTAAAATGTATTTACCTGTCATTGGGAGTACCCAGAATTATCAGAAACAAAAGCAAAAAAGCTTAACTCATTAAGCAGCTTTTTAGCAATTTTTTTTTTTGCCAAAGTAATAAATGCCTTTAGCAGCAGAGATTAAAATCCTATTGTGAACAAGCTATATTTTCACCATTTTACAATGGAGAGTTTTAACATACGGGCTATGAAGTTTGCACTCAACTATGCCAAAAACAAGTTTGAAGCACTCTACTCTCAGACATGCTGTATTAGTTCTCATTTAAGATTTAAAAAATATAAAGGTATCCAAACTGCTGTCTTAATGTAACTATTTTTCCTTCAAGTGTTGGTTAGGGAGTTGGATTCTCTCTTAAAAACACCCACTGTACAACTGAGAGCAGCTGTCATATTTCTGGCAAAACATGTTTACTTATCCAACAAGCTGTGTTTTTGTGTGGACTGACCTCAAAGTGTACAAGTAGTGATGTGGAGTTCTGTCTAGAGGATAAAACTGAATGTTTTTAATTGGCTGATTTACAGACACAGGCTGTTTACAAAATGCTAGCTGGAAAGTCTGTACTTTTCATGTAGTAATTTTCGGTTCTTTGCTATTGAGCACCTGTTCTGTTTCTGAGAAGATGAGACGTGGTATTGTACTTATAAACTGGAGAGTTAGGCATAATCCCTCCTGGCTTTATGTGAATAGCTTGCTCACTTCGCTGGCCTCTGAAATGTATGTTCTCTGTAGTATACTGTCCACGTGTCTGTGCTAACAGTGCTTGTCAACCACGACCACCACCGAGTACCTTCCTAGTTGTTCACCTTGCACAGTATTGGAAATGGTAAAGGATGTGTGTTTCATTCACAAACGGCACACACTCAGAGAGCTGGCATTCTGGACAGTGACTGTGTACACTTGCCCTTGGTTTACTTCTGTAATCCCCATAGAATGATCTGTAATCAAATAGTATACTGAACTGTGCATCAAAGGGATGTAAAGTTACAGTACTCCAAAGGTTGAAGTTCTGCTGTTTTGTTATAATGCCTGATATATATCTTGAATAAAGTCTTAACCTTTTTCTTTTAAAAGACATCTTTGTAATGTTGGGCTTTTGAGGAAAGAGAAAATACTTAAAAAAAAAAGTACTCGTCAGCAAGGATTAGAAGCTGAGTACTCAGCCACTAACTGGCCTGGTGCCTGGTGACTTGGCTCCGTGCCTACTGCACAGAATTGTTGCAAAGAGAAAAAAATTAATTGGTATCTGTGCTTTGAAAACCAGTTGATCACATAAATATAAATCTGGTACTATGTTTGTCTTACATTTTTAAAGGTCGCCAGTGGAAACCAGGTAGCTGTGAAAACAGGGTAGTTCATCTGCAAGGCAGTTTTAATTCTGCAAACAGACCTTTGGTCTGTTGCTTTCCTTCTAGGAACCTGTGTCCTCATCGGCAAATGCGGGAGAAGGGATGCAGGTCAGAAGAGGGCGGGGCACATGGAGATGCACTGGGAGTTATGGATGCCCTTAATGCCACTGCAGCCCTTGCCTTTAAGATATAAACGGGTACGTGGACTTCCCTGGCGGTCTGGGGGTTAAGACTCTGCGCTTCCACTGCAGGGGGCGCGGGTTTGATCCCTGGTTGGGGAAGGTCCCACATGCCGCGTCGTGCGGCCAAAAAAAACAAAAACAAAAACCCCCCAAAGAAAGACTTGGAAACTCAAAATCTGAAACGTCACAATGAAACCCTCATTTTCTTTGCCTTTATAGTCCTATGTGTTTGACGCGAGGACTGTAAGGCATAGCAGCAGCAGGTGAAGAAGACGATAGAGGACTGAAAGAAAGAAGAGATGCAAAGCAAGGCTGAAAACCCACTCGTTAATCATTTCCTGAGCCAAGTCCAATGTCAACAGAACTGATATTAACCAGGTTAAGAGCTGACAAATAACAGAAAAGCAAAGTTATAAAATTTAAAAGCTGACTTGGTGCAGTGTCATAAAGAAGTAGTTAGTATTTCTGGTGCTAGATTACAGTCACTTGTTGATTTTGATGTGAATTTTCATATGTTGTTGTTAGAAGGCTTGGGGAAATACACAGGATTCCAAGGAGATGGGACCCGGGTTCTGTGACTTACTAGTTGTATTTTGGGTAACGTATTTAACCTTCTGTGAGCTTCAGTTTCTGCAAATCTAAACTAGGGACAGATAATATCTCCCTTGCAAGGTTGGTATGAGGGTTAGCCGTCTTGTGGATCCATGCTGGGATGTAGTAGGTGTTAAATAAATTCCACGTTTACGTATACTTGAATGTCATTTAGATAGACCCTTTAATGTAATAAGATGTTCTGTTGTCAAACTATAAAATCAATGTAGATGATAAGCGCTGCTACCCATAAAACAAAAATTACATGTATGAAAATTCCCTTTCCCCTAAATCATGTGCCTGTCAGCCCTTCCACTTCAGTCCATCTCTGGCTGCTGGGGCCTTAGCCAGCCCTTGTCTCTACCTCTCCTGCCCCTGGCCTAGAGGGGAAACCAAGGTGCTCTGAGGCCCACAGACCCCGTTGTCCACGTTGCACTAAGAAGTCACGGAGGTGGTAGAAAAGGCTCCTCCTCAGCTTCTTCGGGCGCCAGATCCATCCCGCTTCCAAGGGTGAATGGAAGAGGTGAGGAGCCAGGCAGGTGAGAAATGATGTGGAGGCCTTGTGAGGGACTGGCTTCTGCTACCTCAGAAGCAGGAGGAAATGAAAACCCATGAAAACAGAAAGCCATTCCATGCGTCAGGTTCTTGAAATTCTCGTCTCGAATCAAATGTGTGTTCTTTATTAACTGGTCCCATAAACAGACACACACTTGGCCTTGGAGTTTTAGAACATTCTCTTGTCACCCTTTTTCCTTTTAGTGAACACACACTGGTTTCAAGGAGTTCCTCCAATAATCCTAGTCTGACATGCCACAGAATTCCAATTTGGTTATCTTTTTCTTAATCTGTTAATAGAGGAACGGCATCTTATCATCACCAACTATTATATTAAAGGATCTGAAGCAGTAATTGAGGCATAATTGCATTTAATAATGGTTTTTCAACCCGTCAAAATGCTCTGCTCTTTGAAAATGCTTCCCAGAGATTCTGACGGGACAGCGGAGAACCACTGCCCTAGACTGTAAGCATCCTGAAAAGCTGAATTTTCCTCAGCGCCGCTTACCTGCCCCTCTTCATGTGAGCAATGCTTAACTTCTGCATCGTTCCTAAACATGACTGAGATTACTTTTCCCCTTTAGATTCTACAATGTGTCTTTGGAAAATTTTGGAAAAAGTTTACCCTCACAATTAAAAGTATGAACTCTCAAGTGGATAAATGAACTTTTATAAAATATAGTATCTTTTAATTCTTGGTTAAAAAGTTTTTGTCTCCACTTATACAGCCTCTTTAGCTTCACGAATGGGCACACTGAAAGGCTATTTCATTTACTCTTCTCTCAATGAAAATCCTGTTCCAATAAACTAAGTGAGAACTGCTATGAATGCAGTGAACCTAGTAGACCAGACGTGTTACCACCCCAGGCCCACCTGAGAGAAAACTGCTCACATAACTATTTTTTGCTCCACGTGGACCTGCTAGCCCAATCAAATGGGCCAGGGTGGGCTCCTGACCTCAGAACAGCCAGTCCCCACACTGGTCGGTGACCCCTGATGAGACCTGGTGTAAAAGGACAAACTGACCCAGTTAGAGTCTCTTTGCAGTTTGTTAGAGACTGGAGATAGGAGCTGAGGGTCACGATGTAGAAAAGTACCTCAAAGGTGCATGCTAGCGTTATTATGGGAAGCAGACACGAAGAGTAAACAAAAGCTGTGAATCAGAGAAGTTGGTGAGGAAAGAGAATGGAGCCAGTGATGTAAAAAGAACTGAGCCCCGTGCATGGCAGACCCCAAGCCTAAAGATCCACCACTTCTGCTGCTGAGGCCCCTGGAGGTGCCTCAGATCCAGCATCACCATGTAATTTCTGCTCTTCCTGAGGCCTGGGGGTTAGTTCTGGGTGGGAGATGGGGGTGTGAGGTGTTCCTGCGTTCCCAGGCACATATCCTTAATAATGTCACACTGCTTGAGCTAACTTGTTAGCTTTACAGTCTTCTTACGTTTGTCCTAACTGGAGATTCCTTGCAACTAAATAAGCCTAATTGGAACAACTGTTTAAGCCATTACCATTTGTTAAAAATAATCAGAATTTAAAATTTCTAGTTCTCTGAACAAATCTGGGAATGTTTAATCCATTAAGTTTTAAAACATTGGTAAGTTTAATGTTGGTACTACATGTTTCCATATCAGTTGGTACAACTTACATCATGTCTTATACTATTTCATCTTTGCAAAGACATCATATACACAAAGATACACATTCAATAACTGGGAAATCATAAAACTTCTGATCTATACTTTCAAGTTTGTTCGGTCATGATACTTCTGATAAAGGTCATCAGCATACCAGTTTCGCCTCTTCCAGAAAGATGTTGTCATTTTATCTAAGAGCTTACTTTGGGTTTTATTGCAGAAGACAAATTCCCTCAAGCGTCTTTTTCTTGCAACCGTCTTCTTCCATAATTTTTTCTTATAACCAGCCTGTTAGATAATATTACAAAGACAATTTAAAACATTATATTATATAGGAAACAACAGCTATGTTAACCACTCATGGTTCATAGGCTCGCTGGAAACAAAGACTAAACTTTCATAGGGGCTGGTATGTTTTTCAGAAAAATGTGATTCTCAGTGTGGGGGTAGACAGAGAAATCGTGTGTAGTTTGAAAAAGGAATGTTAATAATTTAAGAGTTTTAAAAAGATTATTTAAAGCCACAGCAAGTAAAGCTAAATAAATCGTTGTGCGGGTGAAGTACAGGGTAATGATATATAACTGTAACAGCTAAATTTATATGCATTACCTCATTATCTCTTCAACAATAGCATACTATTATTCTCATTTTACAGATAAAAGAGAAACAATTAGAGCAGTTAAGCAGCACACTGAGGTCAGAGAATTAATAAGAGCTCTTAACCACTACACTGCTATCTTCCTAAAGTGGAGGATGATGAAGGGAGTACTGGCTAGTTGGTGACACTTATGTTCAGTTAAGGGGGCCTAAGTATGACAAAGGCTGAGAAGCAGAGTTCTCAAGTATACTGTGTCATTTATTCTTTTCACACACTGGGGGGACCAGTTTCTACAGTAAGTACTTTTTTAAGGAATAATGACCGCAGGAAAACTATTATTGGGAGTGGTGAAGGAATAATCCATGCATTATTAATTTTGAAGAATTAATTTTTGAAGAAATAGATAATTAGATCGAATATAAAACTATAATCATAGCCTGTTTCATTTTTTTTCTTTTGGCCGTTCTGCACAGCTTGTGGGATCTTAGTTCCCCAACGAGGGATTGAACCCAGGTCCTCAGCAGTGAAAGCGTGGAGTCCTAACCACTGGACCACCAGGGAATTCCCAATCATAGCCTGTTTAAACTAGAAGAGACCTTAGTTGCCACCCAGGTTAATGCTTGGCTACAGTAATTTATAGGAGAGGTGAGACTAGAAACGCAGCTATTGGTAAGAGCATTTGGGTCCTTTCAAACCAAGGGCTCTTTAGGGCAGCACACTAACTGAACAAAACCACAGCTCTTTGCTGAGAAGGTGCCTTGGGGTTTCTGACATGACTTAGTGTCATCACTGTGACCAGCAACTTCTATAGTACAGTGATGCTTAGAAATAAGGAAGGGTCATTTCAGAGTTCTGGCCAGTAAAATGCCAGAGATTAGATGGTTACTTCTCATTACTTACAATTCTAAGTTGAAAGAGTCAAAGAAAAATCCCCATATTTGTTTAACAATTTTCTAGTTTGCAAGCCAATCTGGGTCCCTGTGGATCTCTGACATACAAACAGCTAGTTTGCTGTCCTGCCCATCAACAGCAGAATATCTCCTTTGAAGATTATTCTGTGGAATGTAACCACTGTGAAAATGCTTGAGACTTTTTGGACAATCTACAAGTTCAGAAATGGAAGGAGGGAATAAGCAATAAAAATTAGGGACACCTGGATGAAACTGTGCTGCAGAAAATACTTTCTGTTTTTATACATTAGTGTAAATTAACCCACCCAGATTTTTGTTTTCTTCTTAAAATTAGATTTTGATACAGCAGGCCATTCTGCATATGGAATACTTTTGGGGGCCTTGAGCAGGGACTAGGTATTATGACTGGAGACTTCGATCAGGTCATTTATAACAGTGTGAGGGTTTCAGGGCCCAGTAAAAGGGATGTGGAAAGGAAGGCAGGGAAAACCACCCATTTTATTTTATCTAGGGCCAGATGAGGACCTGGAAATAGTTAGTATAACAAAGGGGAGGAAATGTTTCCAATGGTCCAAAATTCATAACCGTGTGCTGAATTACTTAGTTCAGCTACTTATGGATTACATGAGCTTCTACTGCCTAGTGTAGGAAACTAACGACCACAGTACTGTTCCAATGGAGAAGTGAGCTGAGAGTTCCAATTAACTTATTTGTCTACAAATTTAGGACTGTTTATAACAGAGTACCTTTCAAATAGTGAGAAAATGCTACCAATTATCTTATTTTCACAGGGAAACAAATTTTAATCTTTAAAGAATTATTTGTTTGTTAACTCCCAAGTAGTAAAAGGGAATTAGGATTTGAAATTATCAAAACTCAAAGGTGTTTTGCAAAACTCTGGTCTTCAGCTGCTTTCTAATTATCACCTACTCTGTTTCCATGAATAATAAGGACATGAATGGAAAAGACCTGCTGCTGTGGGAGAAGACAGAGTAGGAATACTCTGTCAGAGTCCCCCTCTAGAGGCCATGGTCCCTGGCCAGAATAAATATTGGAGTTCTGTCTGATATGATCACCAATCATACACACCACCAGAGAAAAACTTACAAAGTCAAATTTAAAACAAGTATATGAGGGGTTAATGTTCCGCCATAAAGAGTAAGCCACCTGGAGAACCCAATCCAAGGTAGGCTGGAAGCTATTCGGTCCCAAATCTACACCACGGGACTAAGTCCTTGCTGAAGTCCGCTCCGCTGTTTTAACGCTCTGGGCTTAAACAGAGCCTCCCCACAGGTTATTTACATATCGGGGGCTTCAAAGGGATTCCGGTAATCATCAGACAAGACAGACATGTAAGAGACCTGGGATGAACCTGTGCTGCAGGGAAGACTTTCGCCATTGTGAATAGTATTTTGTTATATGAATAGTTAAAAATGTTTTCTTTACATGTATTCACTGACATGAGAGATGCCTGCCAAGCCGGGACTTAAGCACAGCACTGTAAAAGCTGCTGGTAGGATGGGGGGAAGATGTGTCAAGGAACAGGCTGACTTCTGCTTCAGTTTAATCTAACCTCACGCTCCTTTTCTAAGCAAGTAACCGTGTGAAGACTCACCTTTCTCCTTAGCCACAGGCCAGAATGAAGTCGAAGAAACCTATAGATGGCAGCTTTCACAGTCTTTCTCTTGCCTTTTCTTGAACTGTAGTATGTTACAGTTCTGACTGGTGGCTTCAGGACGTTTGGGAGCAAGGGGACCACTCTAAAATATATTGAAAATTTTTTAACTCAGCAATAAGACATTAAAGGATAAAATCCACTTCTGTACTTAGAAATGAAAGCAGCAGCTCCACTGGAATAGAGCTCACTTTCAATAACCATTGTTACTCCAGATGATCCGTGACACTACACGTAAGAATGGCAACTCTCATCAATTTGCAAGTCCTCCATAATCTACCCCCTCAATCCCTAGGAGAGAATTTATTCTGCTGTATTTTAATCACCTGATTCCTTATCCATCTGCCACTAGATTATAAACTCCTTGAGGACTTTAACTTATCTTTAGCTTCGTATCGTTTTTGCCCAGTATGGTGCTGGGCACCCAGGAGCGCTTAACTAAGTATCTGCTGACTGAATAAGCGCCACACGCAGCCGAGCCTTGTAAGCTGAGCATCTTGTTCACCCTCCCACTTCGGCTGACAGCTTCCACCCAGGAAACCACATCTTAGAACATCAGAAGTGGGCCCTGTGTAGTCATCCCTGATGCTGGCATGTATATTCTCCCATCCTTCAGGCACAGTCTATATAATAAACCGGCAACGCATATCATCTACTTCTAAGATGTTGTAGGCATGAAGATTTTAGAATTTTTGTCCAAGCATCATGTTTACTGAAATATACTCAACCTATTGAGGACTGTGGCGGTCTGCCCACATGTCAGGTTTCTGACAGATGTGATCAGTCTGGGAGCAGAGGACACAACCAGTGTCTGAATATGACTGAAATGTCGGGAAGACAGTGCAGAACTAAGACAGGCATTCTTGGAGCAGTTTCGATAGGCTGAAGATGCCAAAATACTCAGGGGCCGTAAGATTCCTGGAGAGAGAGAGAAGCATATATACTTAATATGACACTCCAAAATACACGTGCAGGGAATTCCCTGGCAGTCCAGTGGTTAGAACTTGGCGCTTTCCCAGCCGGGGCCTGGGTTTGATCCCTGGACGGGAAATTAAGATCCTGCAAGCTGCGGGCGTGGCCAAAACAAAAACAAAATTATGCATCCAGATATTTAAAACGAAGTAATGTACCTAAGTGACCAAGTATTATACATAATTAATGGGTCCTGTGCATCAGACTCATGTGTGGAGCTTTTTATCCTTATTGAGGTATAGCTTACACATCACAAAATTACCCATTTATGTACAATTCAATGCTTTTTAGTAAATTTAGAGAGTTGTGCAACCATCATCACAGTCCAGTCTGATGTGTCCTAGCTCTACATTCAACAGTTGGGGACAGAAGACATGCAATGTTAATTCCCACCACCAGACCTTACACTGTGAATACTCCTGCGCGTAGGGAACGGCAAGGCAGAAACACAACAGCTCCTCGGCTCCGCAGAGAGACAGCAGGTGGCAGGAGAAGGATTCATAAAGAAAACAGAAAAGGTACTTGAGCTTCCCACTAGAAAATGAACAGGCCATGAGAGGAGGCACAGAGTCCAGGTAGCATGAACAACGTATGCAAAGGCAAGGAAGCCGAAACAAATCCATGTCGGGAGCAGGGACTGGACCTGCCACAGAGGCTGAGCACTGTTTGCCTGACTATCGGAGATGCCTGGGGAGTAGTGGGTAACAAGGTGGGCAGCTCAGAAGGCAGATCATGGAAGGCCTAGATGTGTGGACTGAACGCAGTCCTCTTTATCAATCCTTCACACTATCACCAGATTCAGAGTCCACGGCTGCAAAGCAGAATCACGCACAGAGCTCTGACTCCACTTGTAAATTCTGAGTGAGGCTAGTGTGGGACTCAAGAATGTGCATGTTGGGCTTCCCTGGTGGTGCAGTGGTTGAGAGTCCGCCTGCCGATGCAGGGGACACGGGTTCATGCCCCGGTCCGGGAAGATCCCACATGCTGCGGAGTGGCTGGGCCTGTGAGCCATGGCCGCTGAGCCTGCACGTCCGGAGCCTGTGCTCCACCACGGGAGAGGCCACAGCAGTAAGAGGCCCGCGTACAGCAAAAAAAAAAAAAGAATGTGCATGTTAACAGAAACAGAGTCACAGATATAGAAAACAATCTATGGTTATTGGGGGGAAGCGGGGGAGGGATAAACTGGGAGATTGGGATTGACATATACACACTACTATATATAAATAATCAACAAGAGCCTACTGCATCGCACAGGGAGCTCTACTCAATATTCTGTAAAAACCTATATGGGAAAAGCATCTAAAACAGAGTGTACATATGTATATGTATAACTGATTCACTCTGCTGTACAGCAGAAAATAACACAACATTGTAAATCAACTATACTCCAATAAAAATTTTAAAAATAATAATAAAAAAAGAATGCACGTTGATAAAACTCCACAGGATGATGGAAATGTCTGAAAAGAGGATTGTGGTGATAGCTGCACAACTCACTGCATCAAACTGTACACACAGGGCCTCCCTGGTGGCGCAGTACTTGGGAATCCGCCTGCCAATGCAGGGGACACGGGTTCGAGCCCTGGTCTGGGAAGATCCCACATGCCACGGAGCAACTAAGCCTGTGCGCCACAACTACTGAGCCCACATGCCTAGAGCCCGTGCTCCGCAACAAGAGAAGCCACTGCAATGAGAAGCCCGGGCACTGCAAAGAAGAGTAGCCCCTGCTCCCTGCAACTAAGAAAGCCCGCGCACAGCAACGAAGACCCAACGCAGCCAAAAACAAAATAAATTAAAAAAAAAACTGTATGTACAAAACAGGTAATTTCATGGTATGTAAATTATACCTCAATAGTTGGTTAAAAAAAAGCTCCACAGGACTTCCCTGGTGGCGCAGCGGTTGAGAATTCGCCTGCCAATGCAGGCGACACGGGTTCGAGCCCTGGTCCAGGTAGATCCCACATGTTGCGGAGCAGCTAAGCCTGCGAGCCACAACTACTGAAGCCTGCGCACCTAGAGCCTGTGCTCCGCAACAAGAGAAACCACCACAATCAGAAGCCCGCGCACAGCAACGAAGAGTAGCCCCCACTCACCGCAACTAGAGAAAGCCCACACACATCAACGCAGCCATAAATAAATAAATAAATACTAAATTTATTTATTTAAAAAAAGCTCCACAGGTGAGTCTGATACTAAGTGAGGGCTTGGAACCACTTTCTTACTGTCCACTGCACTGATTTCACATGACAAATGAGGGGCAGTGTGGAGAAGTGAAATGCCAGTGTTTGAGGCAGACTGGGTTCATATTCTTGCTCTACTACTTACTAGCTGTGTGACAATGGGCCAGTTAGTTAACCTTTCTGTGCCTCACTTTCCTCAAATTTAAATGAGGTTAATTATGGGCTTTCCTGGTGGCACAGTGGTTAAGAATCCGCCTGCCAAGGCAGGGAACATAAGTTCGAGCCCTTGTCCGGGAAGATCCCACATTCCGCGGAGCAACTAAGCCTGTGCACCACAGCTACTGAGCCTGTGCTCTAGAGCCCGCAAGCCACAACTACTGAGCCCATGCACCACAACTACGGAAGCCTGCACGCCTAGAGCCCGCGCACCACAATAAAGAGTAGCTTCCGCTTGCCGCAACTAAAGAAAGCCTGCGTGCAGCAATGAAGACCCAACGCAGCCAAAAATAACTAAATAAATAAATTTATTGAAAAAAATAAATGAGGTCAACCATGGGCAGGTAATGAGAATTAAATAAGATAAAATATGTAAAGTACTGGGAAGAATGCCTGGCATAGAGAAAACATTTAATAAATGCTAAAAGCAGACAACAGAAAAGAGCTGAGCAATGCTTAACAAAGATGGTATAATGTTAATAGGTGGCAGAAGGAAGATGGAATACTTAAACCCTTATTTTGCCTTTCTCTTCTCCATCAGAGACAACAATTTCCAGTCACCTGGTGACCTAGTGGGTAGGATTCTGGGCTTCCACTGACGTGGCCCAGGTTCAATCCCTTCAAATCTCCAAGTATAAATAATTTATATCTCAAAGAACTGAAACTATTTGCAGACATGATTACAAGCCAGGAGGTAAACTTTGAAAGATTAAGTGAATAGGAGGATTGCAGACAACAAAATGTCCCAATTTTCACAGACCACCGGAGCTTGATATATCTCAATTAAAAAACACAACAAAACTCTCAGAAGTTCTTGGAAACTGCCCCTGAAGGAGGTGAGCAGATGGGAGTCCAGAAATAACTGGGCAAACTACAGGCTTATCTGTAGGAAAAAAAAATGTTAGAATGGATAAATAGAAATGCACAGAAAAAAATTTTTTTTTCTCGTCAACCGGGAGTGAACTGTTACTTGAAAAGAACTTCATTTCACTTTTTGATGTAGTCACCAGCCTGAGAAATCATGAGAATATCTAGACAGTGTATCCTGACTTTAGGAAGGCATGTGAAAAGGTTTCTTATATTCTAAATAAATATAGAAATGTGGGCAGGACAATAAATTAGGTAAATTCCAAGCTGATTGGAAACTGTACTCAAATTAGTTGATTGCTGTTCTCCTGGTGGAAGTGTCTTCCTGGCTTCCTAATTGACTCTTATTTTTCCCCAATTTATATGAAGGTCCTGAAGCTGTACAAGGCATGTTTAGCAAATCTGCATAAAAAACAAGCTGGGAACCATGGCTTATCAACATATTTGTGAAAAGATAGACTGTCTAGACTCAAAGTGATCTCAGTAAAAGGAAAAACAGACCAAAATTAACAAAATGAAACCAGGGATAAACCAACTGAGGTTAGAAAAAAATGGTTCCTGGAACAACAGGAAGGGTGACTGTGGCTTGAGAGCAGTTTCTGGGAAAATGACTTGGGGGGCTTTAGCCACCATACCGTCTCCTGGACCAACACTGTGATTTAGCTTGTAAAAACCAAAGTCCAGCTTAGACTGTGTTAACCAAGGGCAGCTCACAAATCAAGGGCAGTGTTTAACTGCTCCTTCAGTCTTCTGCCCTCTTTGGGAATTTTAGTACAGACAGGCTTTCTCTTAAACACCCTCTTGTATGGAGAACACTGATGTTTTCATGAAGGAGGTGACACAAAACCAGTTTCGAAGGAGTAAGAGAGGAGGTAGTGGAAACAGGAGGCCAAAAATGGAATACGTGGTACGTAGTACGCTTGGGGAGCTCTGTTTGGGGAATTACAAATAGCCCCCCTGTGGCAGGAATCAAAGGAACGTGGGGGTAGGGGGAGGTGAGTGTGACAGTGTCTAAACTAGTGGTCTTCAAGGTTTTTTTTTGATCCCATATTCTCTAAATGAATTTTGAAAAATTATGTACCCTTTCACAAAATTTCAGTATCTAAAATTTTAAATAGTTTAAAAAGGATATAATTTCCAGTATATTTCTAAAACTGACATTTAAAAATAAGCTGTCGCACCACTCTTTTAAATGTTTTCAATGGAATCTAAATACCATCGTGAGTTAATACCCGCCTACATCATCAATTGTTAAAAAACAAGGACAATAAATCCAAATTGATGAAAATAAGAACTTTTCATCAAAAGATACGTTAAACAAACTAAAAAGGCAAGCCAGAGTGGGAGAATATATTGGAAACACATTTAAATGAGAAAAGACACACATCCAACATACATAAAGAACTACTATAAATCAGTAAGACAACTCAATAGAAAAATGGGCAAAATATTTGAGTATTTCACAAAAGAAATTCAAATGGTTAACACACATGTAGAAAGGTATTCAGGCTCATTACTTATCAGGGAAATGCTACTCAAACCACAACGAGACACCACTAAATACTCACCAGATAGAAAAAATGTACAGGTCTAACAATACCAACTGCTGATGAGGATATGGCGCAGACAGTGATGGGTGACTTTTTTTTTTTTTTTTTTTTGCGGTACGCGGGCCTCTCACTGCCGTGGCCTCTCCCGTTGAGGAGCACAGGCTCCGGACGCGCAGGCTCAGCGGCCATGGCTCACGGGCCCAGCCGCTCCGTGGCATGTGGGATCCTCCCGGACCGGGGCACAAACCCGTGTCCCCTGCATCGGCAGGCGGACTCTCAACCACTGCGCCACCAGGGAAGCCCGTGCTGGGTGACTTTAAATAAACACATCACTTTGGCAGCATCAGGCAATACAGAATATAAACATATCCTCTGATTCAGCAATTCCACAGCTAGTTTTATATGTATAAACACACACACACCCCATAGAGAAACTCTGGCACTCATGCACCATGACACAAGGCCAATCAGCTTTGTACCTAACCGCCCCAAAGTGGGAACACCCAAATGCCCATCAATAGTAAAATGCAGAATTGTAGGGTAGTCCCATAAGAGACCATTCTATAGCAATGAGAAAGCATGACAGCTACTTGTAAAATGAATGAATTTCACAAAGAAAAAGAAGACACAAGAGTACATACTATGTGATTCCGTTCATGGAATGTAAAAAAACAGGCAAAACTAAACAATATATTGCTTAGAGATGCACATATAGCTCTTAAAACTATTACAGAAAAAAAGACAAGGTAATAATAAAAGTGAGGGCAGTGTTTATGTTTGGTGGAAACGGGCAATTTTGGTTGAAGAGGCACACAGAGGTGAAGGCTCCTGGTTCTGTTCTGTCCTGGCCTCGGTGTTAGTTATACCCCATGTTTGCCAGAGTTATTTGTTAAGGTAGTCATGTATGCTATATACATTTTTCTTTATATATTTCACAACTGAAAAATACCCCACATAAACCAACTCTTCTGTAACAGTTGGAAACTTTACACTTTTTTCTTTCTAGTCTTGTTCCACAGAATTTTATCCTATTTTGTGTGAACGTAATTTACCGATCACCGTATCTTATTTGAACGATCTTTAACTTTTGCAAGAGTCCCTACAGTGAAGGCAACCCTTCACTTCCGTCCTCTCTCTCTGTCAAGAAGTCCTTAAGGCTGCCCTAGGGCCGCCACTGAGTGAAGCAAGCAGCCGCACTCCCTGCACGTTGTGTGCATTTCATCCAGCCACGCTTACCATACGCCGGGTACTACACGCGGCGCTTTACGTGCTCGAGCTCATTTAGTCCTCAGGTGGATAGTGTTATCCCTATTTTAGAGCCGTAGAATCTGAAGTTCAGAGATATTAAATAACTTTTCAAGGTCAAAGCTCGTGAGTGGCGGATCCTCGCCTCGGTGGGACTTTTCTGTCTTTCTCGCCCCCCACCCGCGCCCTTCTGGTTTGTTTTCTAGGGAAGGCGGAATGGCTAGGAACCGGTAAGGAAGCCAAAACTGCGGGACACCCCGGTTCGCGAGGGTCCAAGAATCTCGGAGATCTCCGGTGCTGGCGGCCGAACACAGGCCGCCCCGGAGAAAATTCGGAACAAACCTCTGGCCTCATATAACGATCCCTCTCCTTTCTTTCTTTTTTTTTTTCCTGTTAACCTCCACGCTAAACGCCCACTCCATCCCGCGCCAGTCCCCCCTTCCGTGAAGGCGTGAATCGAGCTCCTCGCCGCCCACTGACCTGAGGCTGCTCTCACAGTACACGCAAAAGCGGAGGCCGCCATCTTGCCGCCTTGCCTTACGGCAGCCGAATTGGATCTAAAAACTTCAGAGCAAGAGGGCACTAAGGAAAAGTAACCGGGGCGGAGTCGGGGGAAGGGAGTTAAAAACATGAATACAGGAACGTTGAAGTCTACCTTTATTGAATATCTTCTTTATGCCAGGCTGTCCTTCACCGCTGTAAAACAAGTGCCTATAGAATAGTGCCTGGCATATAGTAGGCTCTCAATAAATTCTTCCTGAGCATTTGATTGAAAGATGTATTTAAGTACCAGCATATTTGAAACAATTTCTTTTTGCTCATTTCATTAAATTAGTTTGAAAGAATAAAATGTATCCTTCCAAAGCTGGGATATGTTGGGCTAAATTGACAGGAAATAGCAACATTATTAGAATTTTTTTAAAAAATTGAATGCCAACTCTAATCAAATAAATGTAAGTATCCCGAGGACATCAGATACACACACACATTTGTTTTCTCTCTCTCTAATCAATAAGACTGCTATTTGGTAGAACAGCACCTCAACTCTTCCTGAACAATCTACATACCTTATCTTATTCCTGAAAATTAGTGATCATACATTTTTAAACAATGTTCATTTAAACAGAAAATAAACAGCAAACCTCTCTCCCATCCTTGTAGTCTTAAGATACTTGACGCATATACAGTATATGGCACTATTTACTGGTTGAAATGGGTAAGGGTCAAACACTGAGTCTCAAGGAGTTCACATTTAATAAGGAGACAACTACAGACCATAATAGGCAGATAAATGACTGATGGGGCAGTTCAAAGATAAGGAGGGAAGGCTTCTGGTTGGGGTGATCAGGGGACAAGGAGATAGAGTATAACACAGATCTTAAAGAATGGGGAGGATTTTTTAACGAGGGCAAGGTCACTGTTGGCAGTAAGAGCATCAAGAGCATCTCATCAAGGTGAGAAGAGAGGAAGCCAAGACAGAGAGACACAGGATATATTTAGAGCAGTGGTTTTCAAACTTTTTGGTCTTGGGACCTCTTTACATGCTTAAAAATTGTGGATCCCAAAGAGCTTGTAATTATATGGATTATATCTGTAAGAATGTATTATATTGGAAAGTAAAATTGAGAAAAAAATTAAATACGTATTGTACTAGTTTCCTATTGCTGCTATAACAAATTAACTCAAATTAGGTGGCTTAAAACAACACAAGTTCATTATCGTACAGTTCTGTAGGTCAGAAGTCCAAAATGAGTTTCACAAGGCTAAAATCAAGGTATCCAGGGCTGTGTTCCTTCTGGAGGCTCTAGAGGAGAGTTTGTTTCATTGTGTTTTCCAGCTTTTAGAGGCTTCTTGCCTCCTTCCATCTTCAAAGCCAAGAATCACATCACTCTGACTTCTGCTTCCATTGTCACACCTCCTTTTCTGATTCTGACCCTCCTGCTTCCCCCGTCACTCCTAAGGACCCTTGTGATTACGTTGGGTCCACACAGATAATTCAGAATAGTCTCCCCATCTCAAGATTCTTAATCACACCTGCAAAGTTCTTTTTTGTCATGTAAAGTAACATATTCACAGGTTCCAGGGATTAGGAGAATGTGGACCTACTGGGCAATAAGTATTCTGCCATTGCACTTATTAATTCATTTTAAAACAACAATTATAAGGACTTCTCTGGCAGTCCAGTGGTTAAGAATCTGTGCTTCCACTGCAGGGGCACAGGTTTGATCCCTGATAGGGGAACTAAGATCCCGCATGCTGGTGTGGTGCAGCAAAAAAACCCAAAAGACCTATTACATATTGACACAGATATTTTTATGAAAAATAACTATTTCAAAATTTTTAAAAAAATTAGCGAGAAGAGTGGCATTGTTTAACCTTTTTGCAAATCTCTGTAAGGTCTGGCTTAATAGAAAGCTGGATTCTGAAATTTGCTTATGCATTCAATTTGTTGTGGTATCACTTGTCATGTAGTCTCTGGGAAAACGCTACAATTATGTATGAGTAAAAACAGCAAATAATATCTTAATATTACAAAGGTTGTTTTGATTTTTTTTTTTTATGGTACGCGGGCCTCTCACTGTTGTGGCCTCTCCCGTTGCGGAGCACAGGCTCCGGATGCGCGGGCTCAGCGGCCATGGCTCACGGGCCCAGCCGCTCCGCGGCATGTGGGATCTTCCCGGACCGGGGCACGAACCCATGTCCCCTGCATCGGCAGGCGGACTCTCAACCACTGCGCCACCATGGAAGCCCTGTTTTGATTTTTTAAAATATATTTATTTATTTATTTGGCTGTGTCGGGTCTTAGTTGCAGCACGCGGTATGTTCTTTGTGGCAAGCAGGATCTTTTAGCTGCGGCCCGTGGGCTCTCTAGTTGTGGCGTGCGGGCTCTAGAGTGCACATGGGTTCAGTTGCCCCGTGTCATGTGGGATCTTAGTGCCCCAACCAGGGATCAAATTCACGTCCCTTGCATTGGAAGGAGGATTCTTAACCACTGGACCACCAGGGAAGTCCCATATTGTTTTGATTTTATGGACCCTCTGAAAGGGTCTCAGGCTCGCCAGGGACCAGGGCCTTCCGCGCGGACCAGGGCCTCCCATACCACACTTTGAGAACCACTGAGTTGGTTATATTTCAGTTTCTCCGAGTTTTTGGGTAGACAAGTGGGTGATGAGCTTGAACCGCTATTGTTGCTATCTTGAGCTCCCATCTATGGTGGCCACTTTGAGCCATAGAACATGCACACAGGCTGGAAAAGTACTCTGAGACATTTCTTAAGGGTCTTTGAATTGGCAGTGGGAGTCACTGCCATGTGGCATGTTTTTGAACAAGGGAGTGATTTAAACTTCTGAGTTACTTTAGGAGAGTCCATTTTAAAACAAAAGAAAAAAAAAATCTTAAACCGCACGTGGAAGATGAGGATTAACGACTTGGTTAAACGAGAGGTCAGGAGACTACAGAAATTAATTTTGGAGTTTGAAATCTTGAAGCTGGAGAAGTTGCTAATGATGTTCAGGCTCAAGGAATACATGGCTGGAAGAGACGGAAAATGTTCACTGGCCTTGAAAGGTTTATGGCCAAGGTTTTTGAAAAGTCATCACCCAGCATGACAGCAGTGGGCAGGGATGAGATGGGGGGCAGGGGGACAGCAGTTCAATAATTAAAATTACTAAAAAAGATGGGAGACTGCTCTGGAGGCTATTAAGTGATGGCGATATGAAATATAGTGTAATGTAATTACAAAAGTACCCTGAAAAGCACTGAACCTATATAAACATAAGTCATTATTTCATTTTAGATAATTTTCAAACCTATTTCTCTACTTCACAAATGGGATTTAGTAGCATTGTGTACCTCTAGGGAGAACACCATACTACAATAGAGTACCTAGTTAAGACTTGAAAGTGAAATGCCCACGGTCGCGAGACCCCTCCACAAGACCACCAGAGTCGAGAGTCAAAGCCAAACGGCAAGGGTCATTTATTGCAGGTTCGAACCTGGACCTCTGCGCACTCGTTGCCGGTGGCGCTAAGAGGTCCCGATGGAGTTTAGTTCAGCTCTTTTATAGACAGGTACAATCAAGTTCGGGACTTTCCAGGGGTGGGGAGTACTGATTGGTTAACCTTTAAACAAAGACACTAGTCGCCGTCTGATTGGTTGGATGATTACAAGGGGGGGTCAGCAAGCGTAGTTACAGAAGCGAGAGCGGCTGGTTAAGTTTCGGTTTCCTGAGGTTTCGTTTCTCAATTGGAAATACTTAAGACGGGGCCATGGTTACAAAAAGAAATAGTGCAAACAGGAAAACTGATGCAACCCTAACAGCGCTGCGGCCTCCACCAGCCCAACGGCAGGGCGGCGGGAGGCTGTGCGCCCAACTCCAGGCGGCGCTCCCAAATGTGGCAACCCAGCGCCGCGCCCTGGAAGGGCCCTTTCTCGGCCCTTCTCCTCAGAAAAGAAACTCCAGGAAAAGCACAGACTGAATGCAGGGCGTCAATTCAGTCTTATTCCCACTAAAGTAGAACGCAGTCCCCTCATTCCCCCCTTTCTCATGAACCAGAGGAGCCAATCTTGGGTCCTTAAGGCTCAGTTTCTTCAATTTCTAAGGCCTCGTAGGGCTGATATTGTGTTCTTAATACCATTAGCTGAACTGCATTTATTTTTTCTCGGACAAAATCTATGACTCTACTGAGTATACAGGGGCCCATAGTGAAGAGGAGAAGGAGGCATAGTAGAGGGCCCAGGATGGGGAGGAGGAAGGGAAGCATCCCATGAAATCCTGACCAAAGGGGATTATCCGCTAATTCCTGCCGCAGCGAGCTAGGTCTTCCTGGAGCTGGTGGATCTTGGTTCTTACAATGCCGGATTTATTTGCATAGAAACAACATTTTTCTTTTAGGGCGAGGCATATCCCACCCTGTTCAGCTGTCAGCAAGTCTAAGCCCCTCCTATTCTGTAGGACTACCTCGGCAATGAATCTAATTGGTCCTGTAAGTCCTGAATGGTACCAGAGAGGGCTTCTACATCTTCTATTAATTGCCTAGACAGCTGACTATAGGAGTGAAGGGAGACCCCCAAGACCCGTACTTCCTGTGGCCACAGCTCCTGTAATTCCTAATCCTACCAGGAGGGGTATGACTGTAATGGCTCGTTTGGTTCTCCCTGCCCAAAGGTCAAAGCTGGGAATGGGCAATGGGGTGTCTCCCGAGATTAGGTCTACATTGGGGAGGAGGGTGGCTAGGTTGCAGACCCCTGTCCAATTCGGGGGTAAATAGGTGTATGCTAGGTTATTTCCACAGACAAAAACAGTGGTGTTAGGACTACAGAGGGAGGAGTTCACGGGGATATACTGACTACATCCAGTGGATGAAAGGATTCTCAAGTCAATACTGGCGTTAGAGAGGGAATCGTTCTTAACAAAGCATGAGGTATTAAAGGTGGTTGAAAATTTTGAAAATTGTATGGGGAACGGCTCGGGGAGTAAAGTAGGGTTACATCGTTCGCTGATGTTTAAATTGGCGAAGGTGGGGATGGCTATAGGGCAGGGCGGTCCTTGAGGAAGGCAGAGCCAGCAATCCTGTGCTAAGTTGGGGTTGGTGGCATTCAAAACTGTAAAGGTAGCTTCTAGTATAGTCATGGTCTGGGGGTCCAATTCAGAGGGATTGACCTTAGGGAGAATTAGGGGTGGTAGTTGAGCTGTGGGTACAGATGCCGATAGACCTCTTCTATTTGTCTTCGGGTTTCTATCTGGCGCACTGCGTCCTGGGGCCCCCCACCGTCTGACATATGTGTGGGGGCCCTGGTATTCCAGCATACCGGGGTCCCGGGGGTGCCAGTGCATCCAGCCTGAAGGTATTTATTACCCTCACTAATGGTGGGGCTTTTATTATTCTGTAGTATGGCTGTGAAATAAGTCTTGTTATTGGCCCCTATACATTGCTGGTAAGAGGTATAGCACATGCTATGCATTGATTCCTGGAAGGTAGAACAGGGGCAAGTGGCTCGAGGGGGGAGTGGCTTAGGCTTATGGTAGCATTGCCAGCTTTGAGAGACCCCGGTGCCCTTATATTCCTGAACAAGGTATGCAGTTATGCCCCCGCAGTCCTGCATATGAGTATACCCTCGGGGAACAACAGGAGCCTCGATAGTACCTCCCCTGCACTCACACGGTGCACCATACAGTTGTTGTATTAAAGTATTCTTATCGGGGGAAGGGCCGAGTCCTCCCCTCGTGGCCCGAGGGTTGAGGGTTAGGACTATCATTAGGGCTATCAGCAGTACCTTGGTCATCATGGGGGAGGGTATGGTGCAAGGTCAGTTTGAAGGGATTGTCCTTATTCCGGTCAACCGTCCAGGTGACGTCAGCTTTAGTGGACTTGATGAGGTCAGAAAATGGGTCCACCGGCTTGACGTGGGTGTAATGGATCCAGGCAGCTATGCTGTCCACCTTGATGGCCGTCGGCGTTGTCAGGATGATCTGGTAAGGTCCTTTCCACCTGGGTTCTAGGGTCTCTTGTCGATGGCGTTTGACAAGGACCCAGTCACCTGGCCGGAGCTGGTGTGGAGTAGGCGGGGGTCCTGTTGCATATAGCTCTTTTAGTTTGGGCCAGATTGTCTCGTGTGTCCGCTGTAAGGCTTGGAGGGAAGACAGGAGATTATTTTCTGGGTCCAATTGGATAAGGTTAGTCTTTAGGTTAGGGATGATAGGAGGAGGCCTACCATGCATTATTTCGTAGGGAGTAAATCCTAGCTTATAGGGGGAATTTCGCACCCTAAACAGAGCGTAGGGGAGTAGGACTACCCAGTTAGCGCCAGTCTCCATGGTCAATTTAGTCAAGGTCTCTTTTAGAGTTCTATTCATTCTTTCTACCTGTCCTGAACTCTGGGGGCGGTATGCACAATGTAATTTCCAATTAGCCCCAAGTATGGAAGCCAGATCTTGACTTACCTTAGAAACGAAGGCTGGCGCGTTGTCGGACCCTATCATAACTGGAAAGCCATACCTGGGCAGGATCTCTTCTAGTAGTTTCTTAGCTACTATTTGTGCAGTCTCTTTCTTGTTTGGGAATGCCTCAGCCCAACCTGAAAAGGTATCTATAAACACCAGTAAATATTTATACCCATATTTGCCAGGCTTTACCTCCGTGAAGTCCACTTCCCAGTAGGCTCCGGGCTGGTTTCCTCTTTCCCGGATGCCAGTGGTTGACGGGTGGGTGCTGGCATTATGGAGTTGGCAGACTGCACAGTCAGCAACCAGTCGTTCAGTCTTCTCGGAGACATTTTTAATTTTAAGTCCAGTCTGCCTGATAAGATCCTGTAGCCGTCGGGCGCCCAAGTGGGTGCTACGGTGGATCCGTTCAAGGACCAGGGTTCCTAGTTTCTCAGGAAGGAGGATATTGTTCTTAGCGTCCCGCCACCATCCGTCTCTAACCTGGGTTAGAGGGAGCTTGCTCATCCATCTGATGTCATCCTCCGAGTAGTCGGGTTGGGGCGGTAGTTCCCGGGGCCCTGGACCCGGCAGTTGCAGGGGAAGTAATGGTATTGGAGTGTGTGCCGCCTTTCGAGCCGTCTGGTCTGCCAAATTGTTGCCTCGGGCGACTGGATTCGTGGGTTTTTGATGCCCCGGGCAGTGTAAAATGGCTAGCTTTTTGGGTTCCCATATGGCCGCTAGCAAGGCCAGGATTTCCTCTTTGTTCTTGATGTCTTTGCCCTCTGCTGTGAGTAGTCCCCGCTCTCGGTATATTGCCCCATGTATATGTGCGGTAGCAAAAGCATACCGGCTGTCTGTATATAGGGTGGCTTTTTGGCCTTTGCTCATCTTGAGAGCTTGGGTCAGGGAAATTAATTCAGCTTTTTGGGCTGAGGTCCCCGGGGGGAGAGTCTCTGCCCATATCACCTCAGTTTCTGATGTTACCGCTGCCCCCGCATACCTCTGACCTTGCTGGACAAAGCTGCTGCCGTCAGTGAACCATGTGACTTGTGCATCCGGTAGGGGCTGGTCACGTAGGTCTTCCCGAACCCCATGGATCTGGGCCAGTACCTCTGCACAGTCATGGAGTGGGGAGTCCAAATCTGGGTCAGGTAATAGGGAGGCAGGGTTTAATGCCCACGGCGGAGTGTAGCTGATTCTGAGGGGATTTAACAGTAGACCCTGGTAGTGGACCAGTCGAGCATTGCTCATCCATCGGTCGGGAGGCTGTTTGAGAACCCCGTCGATGGCGTGGGGGGTGGTGACATGCAACTCCTGCCCCATAGTTTGTCAGCATCCTTTACCATTAGGGCCGTGGCGGCGATCATCCGGAGGCAAGGAGGCCAGCCGGCAGCCACTGGGTCCAATTTCTTTGATAGGTAAGCGACAGGCCTGGGCCAAGGACCGAGGGGCTGGGTCAACACGGCCTTAGCTATGCCTTTGCTTTCATCCACAAAGAGGTGGAAGGGTTTGGAGACATCAGGGAGACCCAGGGCGGGTGCGGATAGCAAGGCAGTTTTGATCTGCTGAAATGATTGCTCAGCCTCCTCTGTCCATTTAAAGGGCGTCTGCTCTTTGGTGGCTAAGTATAGCGGTTTGGCCATTTCAGCAAATTTGGGTATCCATAAACGGCAGAACCCCGCTGACCCCAAAAATTCCCTCACCTGTCGAGGCGTGGTGGGTCTGGGGATGCGGAGGACGGTTTCCTTCCGTGCATCTGTGAGCCATCGTTGCCCCCCTTTCAATAGGTACCCCAGGTAAGTTACCTCAGGCCTGCAGATCTGCGCTTTCTTGGCAGAGGCCCGGTATCCCAGGGTGCCGAGAGTCCGTAGGAGGTTTCTGGTTCCCTGCAGGCAGGCTTCAGCGGTCTCAGCAGCTATTAAGAGATCATCAACATACTGCAGGAGGGTTACATTGGGGTTTTGTCTCCGGTACTCACTGAGATCCTCGTGTAGGGCCTCATCAAACAAGGTAGGCGAGTTTTTGAATCCTTGGGGAAGTCTGGTCCAGGTGAGTTGTCCGTTTATGCCTCTCTCGGGATCCGACCATTCGAAGGCAAAGAGTTCTTGACTTTTGGGCGCCAAGGGTAAACTAAAAAAGGCATCTTTGAGGTCCAGCACAGTATACCATTGTTTTCCTGGACTAAGGGCGCTCAAAAGAGTATATGGATTGGGCACAGTAGGATGGATGTCTATGACCCGTCTGTTAACTTCTCTCAGGTCCTGCACTGGGCGGTAGTCTTTACTGTTAGGTTTGCGGACTGGCAGCAGGGGTGTATTCCAGGCCGACTGGCAGGGACGCAGGATCCCCAGGTCAAGAAGCCGGCGAATATGAGGAGTGATACCAGTCTTGGCCTCTAGGGGCATGGGATACTGTCGGACACGTGCAGGATCTGCTCCTGGTTTGATCTCTATGAATAGGGCTGGGTGATGTTTGGCTAGTCCCATCCCACCTGTTTCTGCCCATGCTTCGGGGAACTGCTGAAGCCATGACTCTATATCTTGATTTTGGGAGGGTGGTTCCTGGTGAAGTCGGTACTCATCTTCCAAGTTCAGGGTGAGCACAGATATGGGTTGGTCGTGAGGGTCTGTTACGATTGGCCCCTCTGGCCGAAAATGAATTTGTGCTCCCATTTTAGTGAGCAAGTCTCTCCCCAGTAAGGGGCAAGGGCTATCGGGAATGACCAGAAAGGAATGGGTTACTCTTCCTGTGCCCAAGTCCACAGTTCTCTGAGTGGTCCAGGGGTAATGTTTGACTCCCGTAGCTCCCTGGACCCAGGAGGATTTGTTAGAAACTTTCCCGTGGGGCTTAACCAAGACCGAATGCTGTGCCCCCGTATCCACCAGGAATTGGACTGGTTTCCCCTCCACTTGTAGGGTTACCCTGGGTTCGGGGAGGGGGTCCGAACCCCGTCCCCCCTACTCTGCATCATGTGTAAATAGGACTGGGGTGGCCTTCGGTTGCCATTGCCTCTGGTTGGGGCGCGGCTGCCTTTTCTTGGGGCATTCCCGAGCCCAGTGGCCCTTTTCCTTGCAATAGGCACATTGATCTCTGTCCAATGGTCGCCTGGGAGGCCGAGTGGCTGGGGGGCCCTCTTGATCTTTCTGAACAATGGCGGCCAGGACCTTAGTCATTTTCTCAGTGGCTTTAAGTTGTTTATCCTCTGGGGCGTCTCGGTTATTAAAGACGCACTGGGCGATACGGAGTAGATCCTGTATCTGTTTGCCCTCCAGATCTTCTAACTTCTGGAGTTTCTTTTTAATATCAGGGGCTGCCTGGTTAACGAAGGACATTACAGTGGCAGCCTGATTTTCGGGGGCCTCTGGATCCATAGGGGTATACTGCCTAAAGGCTTCCATTAATCTTTCTAAGTAAGAGGAGGGACTTTCTGTTTTACCGTGTATAATTGAATATACCTTGGCCAAATTAGTGGGCTTGCGCGCGGCAGCCCGGAGACCCGCCATTAGAGTCTGGCGATAAATGAGCAGTCGTCCCCTACCTTCTCCGGTGTTATAGTCCCATTCATCCTGCGGGGGGGCGAGTTAAGGGAAAGGCTGCATTGATGAGGTCAGGGTTAGCGGTGGGTTGACCATCATCTCCAGGAACCAGTTTTCTCGCCTCCAGCTGGATTCGCTCTCGTTCTTCGGTAGTGAATAGGATCTGGAGGAGCTGTTGGCAGTCATCCCAGGTGGGCTGATGAGTGAACATAACGCTATCTAGAAGAGCTGTCAAGTCTTTAGGATTATCAGAGAAGCGGGCATTCTGGGTTTTCCAATTATATAAGTCACTGGTAGAGAATGGCCAATACTGGAGTCGGGGGTTCCCTGTCTCATCGGGAGGGCCTATTTCTCGCAGGGGTAGGGCTATGGTGGAATCCGGATGGCGGAACCCTGGGTCGCGCTGAGTGCGTCCACGGGTGCGTCCAGCCGGCCCATGGGAGTTATTTTCATTGGGCAGGAGGACCGGTAGTGCTTCTGCCTCTCGGTTCTCCGGTTCTGACCTGGGTGGCCCCTCGGGAGGGGCCGCAGGAGGTTTTACCAAGGGGAGAGGAGCAGGGCCAGGAGTAGGAAGGGGGACCGGTTGTGGGGCCAAAGGAGGAGGTTGATATGGGGGGGGGGGTCTAGGAGAAGGAGGTCTTGGCTATCAGAGAGTATGGGTGCAGTTGGGGCCTGAGGCTTGGGAGGTTTAGTTGGTCGGGCCGCAAGGATCTTACATGACCCTGATGACAAAAAGGGGGTCATCCAGGGAGGTGGGTTTTCTGTCAGGTCCTGCCATACCAGGATGTAGGGGATCTTGTCTGGATGGCCTTCTTATCCTGGCAAGAAAACTCTAGATTTAACTTTTAGGATTATAGGAAGACAAAAGGTACCCTCGGTGGGCCAGCCAACCCCGAAAGTTGGCCATTCAGAGCGGCAGAAGGTAATTAGTTTTTTTCTCCGGATGTCCAGACTGAGGTTGTGTCCTCGGGACTTTACATCCCCGAAATTAGCGAGAAGGAGGGAGAGGGGGGTACTCTGTGCTTGGCCCATGTCTGGGTCCTGGAAGAGATTGGTTAGAGAAGGTTACTCTGAAAACGAAAGTGATTAAGAGCCGTCCCAATGGCGGAGCCTGTAAAAGGAGGAAGGGGAGGTTATCGCGTGCGCGCTTCAGATGGGCTATCAGCCCCAGATGGGTCGTGGTGGACGTCTCCAACCACACCCGACTAGGTGTCCTATAGCGCGTCCGCCAGGACTGTCCTAGTCCCCAAAACAGAAGGTACCCTGAGCCGGCTTACTTACCGATCGGTTGTCAGCGATGACCCGTTGACCTGATGTCTGGTGGGCTCGGGGGCATCCCGGACGAGCCCCCAAATGAAATGCCCACGGTCGCGAGACCCCTCCACAAGACCACCAGAGTCGAGAGTCAAAGCCAAGCGGCAAGGGTCATTTATCGCAGGTTCGAACCTGGACCTCTGCGCACTCGTTGCCGGTGGCGCTAAGAGGTCCCGATGGAGTTTAGTTCAGCTCTTTTACAGATAGGTACAATCAAGTTCGGGACTTTCCAGGGGTGGGGAGTACTGATTGGTTAACCTTTAAACAAAGACACGCCGTCTGATTGGTTGGATGATTACAAGGGGGGTCAGCAAGCGTAGTTACAGAAGCGAGAGCGGCTGGTTAAGTTTCGGTTTCCTGAGGTTTCGTTTCTCAATTGGAAATACTTAAGACGGGGCCATGGTTACAAAAAGAAATAGTGCAAACAGGAAAACTGATGCAACCCTAACAGCGCTGCGGCCTCCACCAGCCCAACGGCAGGGCGGCGGGAGGCTGTGCGCCCAACTCCAGGCGACGCTCCCAAATGTGGCAACTCAGCGCCGCGCCCTGGAAGGGCCCTTTCTCGGCCCTTCTCCTCAGAAAAGAAACTCCAGGAAAAGCACAGACTGAATGCAGGGCGTCAATTCAGTCTTATTCCCACCAAAGTAGAACGCAGTCCCCTCAAAAGTACTTTGCAAACGCAAGAGACACACAAGTTATTTAGTTTCTACGATATATTGACGGTAAGATCATAATTAGTACTAATAGCATTGAATACGGTGTTCAGTATTTAACGTGTGTTACCTTGATTACAGGCTCAGTGGAATACTTTGAACAGTGTTTCTGCACTGACCTCATCTTCCCATCCATCCCACAGATTGCGACCAAAATTATCTTTCTAAAATAAAAACTTGGTGAAGAAAGCGGTGTGGTTTAATATGAAGGAGTAGAAGCTGTGGAACCCGAAGAATCAGGGTTTCTATTCCTGCTGTGCTATTTATTAGATTCCTGAACGACACATTCTGCACAAAGATCTCCCCAGTGTTCTTTCACCCAGTCTCCCACAAGCAGGATGACTCCCGGAAGAAGGGCTGCCAAACGAACAGAACGCGCAAACCGAGACAACACCACTGTTTACGTAACTTTGGGCAAATCCATTCCTTTCTACGAAATATCCAGCTGACAGAAACAGCTGAGATGCTTTCTTGTTTGAATTCTCCGGAGTCACACCTGCCCGGTTTCCGCGCGGACCAGAGCCCGAGGTCCAGACGCACTGCTACCCACCTCAATCACCCAGTAACCCGAGCTTGGGGTAACAGCCAAGAGCCCCGAGCGCGACCCGGAAGGAGAAATCGCCCCTTCCGTCTAAGCAGGGCCCACCCTCTCCCAGCGGCCTGGACACGGGCGAGAGGGAGCTGCGCGTGCGCAGTGGCGTTGGCTGCCCTTCCGGTACGCCCGGCGCGGAGAGGCGGCACGGACGCAAGCACGCACGGACGCAAGGTTTCCCCTACTTGCGCCGCCGCCTTAGCTCCCACTTACACCTGCAGCGCGGTCAGCCCCGCAGAGATGCTGCGAGCCTGTCAGTTATCCGGCGTGACCTCCACCGCCCAGGTGAGGACGCGGGCGCCGGGAGAGAGCGCGTGGTGAAACTGACTCCCGGCAGCCGGCGGAAAATAAGGGAGGCTTTGGCTCTGCCTAGGCCTGGGGACAGAGGCGTGTCTCAGGGCCGCCCTTATCGCGAGAGTCCGGGGTGAGCCCTCGAGGCAGTCAATTCGGCAGTTCGATGGACTGGAATGACTTGAGGGTTATTGCTGAATAGGGATGGGGCGTGGAGAAGAGAAGGTGGCGGGGAGGCGGGCGTAGGACGGGAGGCACGGCTTCGGGGACATGCCATCCAATCAGCCCCGCGCTGCCCCAGTCTAGGACCAATTGAGGCTGCTGGCGCCCGGGTCGCCGGTTGGGCGCTTGATAGGTTTCGCGCAGCCAGTGGTTGAAGGTCGACGGAAAACTGCAGTTCCCAGCAGGACATGCATAGCCTTGGCTTGTTGCATCTTAATAAGGAGGTGCCTGGACTGCTAGAGTCCGCGTTTTGGGGGGGGGGGGTCAAGATTGTAATTAATCAGGAGGGGCTGCCTTTCTTTTCGTAGCGGAGAACACTTCTTGAGCTAATGAAAGATTGTAATTTATGGAGCTCGAACACCTGGTACTCGAGGAAGGTTAGGCGTCATGACCTTGTGCTCATTTCTGAGATTAACCTGAGGATCTGTGTCTTCAGGTGCTGGGACGACTTTGGCAGACATTCAAGGAGCCCAGACACCCAGTTATTTTTATTTCTGCATAATTATCAAAGTAATTTTCTGAAATTAAAAAAGGAAACCTATTCCCATTGCTCACAATTTAAAGAAAATTGGTATTTTGGCAAAATGTGGTATTTGCAAAACAGGTACTGTGACTCAAGCAATTGAGCAAACTCCCTGGGCACAGCGAGTTAGAAATAAAAGTCAAGCTTTTTTTTTTCAAGTTTGCTTATCTCCCCTTTCGTTTCCAGGGTAGGAGAAACAGTCTCTTCTGTAGGAAAGTGCGGGGTAGTGTTAGTTTTCTGTTGCTTTATAACAGGTGCCACAGATTGAGTAGCTTAAAACAACACATTTATTATCTTAGTGTTTCTGGACATGAATGGTCGGGGTTCTCTGCTCGTTGTCACACAAGGATGCAAAGTGTTTTCCCTGCTGTGGTTCTCATTTGGAGCTTCTCTTCTAAGCTCCTTCAGTTTGTTGGCAGAATTCAGTCCCTTGCAGCTGTAGGGCTGAAGTCCCTGTTTTCTTGCTAGCTGTCACCTCACCCTTCCTGGGGGCTGTCTGAAGTTCCTTGCTGCAAGGTCCTCAGAGGCAGTTTGTAACACAGATGTTTACTTTCTTGCAGGCTACCAGGAGCTTGTCTCTTAGACTTCAAAATTTCTCTTAACTTCCCTGTTTCTGATCTCCAGACCCAGATTTAAACGGCTTATGTGATTAGGCCAGGCCCACCTGGGTAACTCCCTTTTGATTAGTTCAAGTCAACTGATTAGAAACCTAATTACATCTGCAAAATCCCTTTTGCCATACTACTCTAATCATGGGCTTAACTGCAGGGGGCAGAGATCATGGAAGCCGACTTAGAATCTGGCCTATCATACTGCCCAAGTGGGGCTAGGAGGTTGGAGGAAGCATAACTGCCTTTCAGGGCAGAACTGGTAAGGTATGTTTTCGGAGCTCTCCTTTCAGGCCCAGTCTTGTTACATCATGGTTGTCACTGATCTGTCTCTGTCTGCCCTGAAGTCCAAAACTACTTTTTCCTTCCTTGCCTTTATCAAAATATTTTCCACTTAATGGGATCCCAATTAGGAAATTAGGAGAAAACTGGTTAAAACTTCATATTAAAATATGAACCCTTTTCTAGCCTGCAACCAAGATTTCTTACCTTCCTAAAGCTGCTATCTTGAAAAATTCATTGGTTTATTCTTCTTATCTCCTCATTCATTCTATAGTATTTGCTCCTGTTGCGTTGTGAAACTCTTTTTGCTCTTCTCATGTAGTATCTTGGGTCCCATTTTACCCTTCATCTCTTTTATTTTCCTTTGTTGAGTCGACTTCTTCTTGTACCTCTAGGAACTCTGGTACCCCAATGAACTTTCCCCCTCTCCCCCTTTCTCTTTTCTTTTAAGACATTATTTCAGAGCAGTTTTAGATTCACAGCAAACTAGAGGGCATTCCCCATATACCCTGTGCCTGAGGGATGCATAGCCTCCCCCTGTATTAACGTCTGCCACCGGAGTGTTACATTTGTTACAATTGATGAACCTACATTGACATATCATAATCACCCAACATCCGTTGTTGACACTAGCGTTCTCTTTTGATGTTGTACGTTCTGTGGATTGAGACACATGTATGATGGTATGTATGCATCACTATGGTATCATATAGAGTATTTTCACTGTCCTAGAAATCCTCTGTGCTCCACCTATTCATCACTTGCCTAGCCCCACCTCCTGGCAACCACCAGTCTCTTTACTGTCTCCACAGTTTTGCTTTTTTTAGAATGTCATATAGATGGAATCATACAGAATGTAGCCTTTTCAGATTGGTTTCTTTCACTTAGTATACTTCAGGTTCCTCCATGTCTTTTTATGGCTTGATGGATCATTTTTTTAGTGCTGAAAAATATTCCATTGTCTGGCTGTACCACAGTTTATTTATCCATTCACCTACTGAAGGACATCTTGGTTGCCTCCAAGGTTTGGCAGTTAAGAATAAAGATGCAGTAAACTTTTCAGTGCATGTTTTTACGTGGACATACATTTTCAGCTCCTTTGTGTAAATACCAGGGAGCACATATGCTGGATCATATGGTGAGAATATGCTTTGTTTTGTAAGAAACTGCCCCTCTATCTTCCAAAATGGCTGTACCGTTTTGCATTCCCAGCAGCAGTGAATGAGAGTTCTTGTTGCTCCACAGCCTCACCAGCATTTGGTTGTGGTCAGTGTTGGGGATTTTGGCCATTCTAAGAGGCATGTAATGATACTGTCCCATCTCTTTATATGCTCTCTTACTGGGATTACATCAGTTCTCAGAATTTTAATCCCTAAGCAGATGATTGTCTAGCCTCTGCTTTTGAACTTTGTACTCAAATTTCTAAATTCTTGTTTGATTTTGTCAAAATCCTTTCCACTCCATCACACCATCTTCTTTTTTTTTTTTTTTTTTTGCTGTACACGGGCCTCTCTCACTGCCGCGGCCTCTCCCGTTGTGGAGCACAGGCTCCGGACACACAGGCTCAGCGGCCATGGCTCACGGACCCAGCCGCTCCTCGGCATGTGGGGTCTTCCTGGACCGGGGTATGAACTCGTGTCCCCTGCATCGGCAGGCGGACTCCCAACCACTGCGCCACCAGGGAAGCCCCACACCACACACCATCTTCTTAAATGTCTTCTGGCTTTTACTGTTGCCCTCCTAGAGTCAGTTCTTCACCTAGTTGTTAACAAAGGCCTTTAAAAAAGCATACAGACCATGTCATGCCCTCCCGTGACATCCCGTCTCATCAGAGTAAAATCTAAAGTCTTTACCGTGCCCCCTGGGCCCTTCATGATCTGGCTCTTTGCATATCTTATTTTTCTACTCGGCCTCATTCTCTTCTTCTCACCGCCTTTTCATTTGCTGTTTACCCTGAAGTTCTCCCACACATCTTTGCTTAGCTCTCACTCCCTTCAGATATTTTCTCAGCTATCACCTTCCCTTCAGAGAGGCCTTCCCTATCTAAAACAGACCTCTGACCACTCTCTCCTTTGCATCACTCTGAACTTACCCTTACCCTACTTGGTTTTACTTTGTAGCCCCTACCACCACCTGACATACTGTGTATTTATTGTGTATTTTCCACATTAAAATGGAAGCTCCTCAAAGGGACTGTATCCATATCAGTACTCACAGTAGTCCCAGCTCCTAATAGGTGCTCAGTAAATAAAGATGTGTCATTTGTGACCTGTTTGAATGAAAGAATGACATGTTTGAATGAAAGAATAAATGTGTTCTGTGAATTTTTCTTAATTTCTGCAAGTGGATGTGACCTCCCTTAAACTTAAACCTCCATAGGTTTTAGAACCTCTCCAGAGAAACAGAACCGATAGGATGTGCATGTAGATAGAAAGATTTACTATAAGGAATTGGCCCATGCAGTTGTGGAGGCTGGCAGGCTTGATATGCACAGTCCCAGAGGAGCTTGTGGTGCATTTTCAGTCTGAAGGCTGGCAAACTGGAGACCCAGGAGAGCCGATGGTGCAGTTCCAGTCTGAAGGCATTCTGCCGGAGAATTCCCTCTTGGCTTGGGGAGACTGGTCTTTTTGTTCTATTCAGGTCTTCCATTGACTGGCTGAGGCCCACCCACATTATGGAAGGCAACCTGTTTTATTCATAGTTCATTGATTCAAATGTTAATTTCATCCAAAAACACCCTCCAAGTTGACATATAAAATTTACGTCACGGCTGGCATCTAGCTTATCCTCAATGTGTGGACTTAATCATCCTTAAATTCCTTACATGTGGGTATTCAGCAGAAATGAATTGCTCTTTCTTTCTTTCCCAGAAATGAGCTTCAGAGCTCTGATTCTTCCTCACTTTACTTCCCAGACCTGACACCATCTGTCTTCTTTTAGTCCCAGGACTGCATGGCCAGGCCCAGCCTTTTTTGAGGTGGGCCTTGGGTTTGGAGGACCTGGGCTTTCAGCCTAGCCTGGCCCTCTCCCAGACTACAAATTTGGGAGTGGTCATCTGCACGTGCATTGATCTTATCTGCTTATAATTTTGAAAAAGCGAAAGAAACATTATTTTTGAGGGTTGACTAAGCTAGCTTATTTAACTAAGACCAAGTTTGATATCAGGGCTAATTTAGGACTGAACTTGTGTGTGGACATTTTTAGCTGTCATCTTCTGGAATTCTTTCTTTTCATTAGGGTTATAAAACACTGTTACTCAATAATAGATGTAGGTAGTGAGGCACACGTGGTAGAAAGTAGTTTAGTATATGATGCAGCCTGTTGCTTCTATGCATATTAGAATCCTTTATTTTTAAAATAAATTTATTGTTTTAATTTTTGGCTGTGTTGGGTCTTCATTGCTGCGCACAGGCTTTTCTCTAGTTGCAGCGATCAGGGGCTACTCTTCGTTGTGGTGCATGGGCTTGTCATTACAGTGGCTTCTCTTGTTACGGAGCACAGGCTCTAGGTGCTTGGGCTTCAGTATTTGTGGCACGCGGGCTCAGTAGTTGTGGCTCGGGGGCTTAATTACTCTGCGGCATGTGGGATCTTCCCAGCCAGGGCTGGAACCCATATCTCTTGAATTGGCAGGCAGATTCTTAACCACTGCGCCACCAGGGAAGTCTAGAATCCTTTTTTATTATTCTTCATTTTCATTTCTCTGGACCAATTGCTTTCAAACCATTTTGAAATACATTTTACATCATAACTTAGAACAGAAGATTGAGAGTATATAGGTAATATATATTTTCACACATATATGCAGAGAAAACTAGAGAAATATCACCTTCCTGCTTTTGCCATACTGATGAATGTCTGCTATTTCCTTGTCATAACTGAAAAGCACTTTTTCTCCTATAGAATATGTTTTTACTGGGAAATAATACTGCTTTCATGCCAAACTTAATTGGATTTGTGTATGTGATATATTTTTAACCTTAATGCATGATTCCTATAAAATATTTTTAGTCAACTATAGAAAGAGTTGTTGGATATTAATCTGTAATTTAAATGTAGAACTTGCCATTAACTTCGGGATACCATTTGTTTGTGTGGGAGGAATCCTTATTACAAATCTCAAAACCGAAATGTCAGTTACAGCAAACGGCCACATCTAGAAGGGAAACCTGCAACCTCCAGATAGGGTTCACATGAGGGGATTTGTATTATAGTCTCTGTTTCCAGGATTGTGGTTTCTTTTTATATGTTCACTTTAATTTGGAAGAGCTAAGGAATAAGTGGTCTTTGCAAGAACATTACATGGGAATTGTGTGTTTTAACTTGCTTTTTTGGGTTTTGTTTGTTAAAATCATGTTTCTATAGGTTGGAAGCAGCAATGCTAACCTTATAACATTTATTACAAGGCTATATATCAAGGCAAATTGTTTTGAAACAGTATTGTCTTTTCTACATTGTTGGTTATTATTAATAAAAAGGTATTCCAGAACTAAGAAGTGTCCAGTATTTTGTGTGTTAAAGTTAGGACATTTAGTTTATATAAATAAAGAGAGTTTAGTTTGGTGCTTAAGAAAGAGGGTTCTGAAGGTAGACTTTGGATTTGGAAGTGGTTTCTTACACGTGACACCAAAAGACACAAGATAAATTGGATTTCACAAAATTAAAAAATGTTTTGGGGCTTCCCTGGTGGTGCAGTGGTTAAGAATCCACCTGCCAATGTAGAGCCAGAAAGTAGATAGTGGCTGACAGGAGCTGGGGAGAAGGGAAAATGGGAAGACTGCTTAGTTGGTACAGGAGTTTACTTTTGGAGTGATGAAGCTGTTCCGGAGCTAGGTAACGGCGATGGTTGTACAGCATTGTGGATGTACTAAATGCCTCTGAAATGTACACTTTAAAATGGTGAATTTTATAAGCGATTTTTACCACACAGAGAAAAAAACAAAACAAAACACTCAACACCAGGCAGTTGCAGATGGCCTGATATATACAGAGCTAGACTTAAATATATATATAATTAAAGTAATATAAAATAATATATAATAAACTTGAAGTAGCATCCATTAGCCAGAAATGGGACAATTTGAGTTTTCAAAAGGATAACAGTTGCAACTGGTTTAAGTTCATCAGAAGTGTTTAAATCCATGAGTTGATAAAGATCCTGTTTTGGTTTGCTAAGGCACCTTGAGCTTGGGGTAAAAGATTTATTGACTGCCTCCCTCAGTTCTGAGGGTTTCTGGCCTCAGCTGGGCATTTTGTGTCCCTCGTGAGGTTGTAGTCAGGCCGTGGCTGGGGCTAGAGTCATCTCAAAGGCTTCCTCACTCCCGTGTCTGACAGCTGATACTGGCTGCAGCTGAGACCTCAGTGGGTCTGTTGGCTGGAACACCTACATGTGTGTCTGGGTTTCCTCCCAGTTTGGCGGCTGTGTTCCAAGAGCAAGTGTGATGAGGGGCAGAGCCAGGCAGAAACTGTATCCCCTTTATGTCTTGGTCTCAGAAGTCACAGAGCCTCACTTTCACTGCCCTCTATTAGTAAATTAGTAACTAAGGCATGCCCTTGTTCCAGGGAAGGACTCAGTTTGCTGGAGGAGTAGCAAGTTTCTGGAAGAGCATGTGTTACAGGAAATATTGTTGTAGTCAGTTTTGGACAATACAGTCTGCCTTGTAGCCATGACAACTTGCATTCCTCCCACATGTAAATACATTCACAGCCTTCCTCATAACGCTCCAAAACCTCATCCCATCACAGCATCAGGCTTAGACTAACGGACCAGGATCTTGCCATCAAATCAGATCCCTTTGCAGGTAAGACATCTTGGATGTGGTCTGTTGGGTACAGTTCCTTAAGTGCTTTTCCTTTCAGTCTAAAGACCTGTGAACTAAAGAGACAAGTTATCTGTTCCCCATATACCCTACACACAATATAGTGTGACACTCCCTTCCAAAGAGGCACACAGCAGTCACTGTTCATAACAAATGTCAAATCCAACTGACACATGTTGCTGCTTGCTTAATTAGGACTTAGTCTTCTTGCTTGGGAATGTTTCTCCATAGCTCTTTTTTTTTTTGGCTGCACTGCGCCGCATGTAGGATCTTAGTTCCCCAAACCCGAGCCCCCTGCCGTGGAAGCGCTTAGTATTAACCATGCTCCGCCAGGGAAGTCCCTCTCCATAGCTCTTGGTTCTACCCTCTGGGCTTCAGGTTTCACCCTTTGAATCATCCTTCCTTTTCTGTTTATTAATTAATTTATTTATTTTTGGCTGCGCTGGATCTTGGTTGCTGTGCGCGGGCTTCTCATTGTGGTGGCTTCTCTTGTTGCGGAGCACGGGCTCTAGGCGCGCGGGCTCAGTAGTTGCAGCACGTGGGCTCAGTAGTTGTGGCTCGCGGGCTCTAGAGCGCAGGCTCAGTAGTTGTGGTGCACGGGCTTAGTTGCTCCACGGCATGTGGGATCTTCCCAGACCAGGGCTCGAGCCCATGTCTCCTGCATTGGCAGGTGGATTCTTAACCACTGCGCTACCAGGGAAGCCCCATCCTTCCTTTTCCAGATGTGTCGCCTGTTGGCAGCTGAATCGTTTTCTCAGACTGCTTTCTGTCTGTAGAGGTTCTAGAGGCCCAAAACCTCTATTTGTTTTATACTCTTCACCTTTAAATCCAGGCCAGCCTGTTTTTCATCTTAATGACTCTGTGGGTTTCTTGTGAGTCTTACTGGGGTGTTCTCCATTAGACAAGAACCACACCCACAAATCTGATCAGAATAAGCTCTTCTCCAATTTTGGGCTCCCTGTGAGGCTGCTGTGGTCTCAGACCCCTAAGATTCTCAGTTGCCCTGTTGTTGAATAAAAAGAATATGGGATGCATACTCTTAAGGTCCTTAGTGGGCCTTTTCTCAGTATAAAAAGTTCTGTGAGGAGCACCTCCTGAGATCTTTCTGAGGTCTTAACTGGACCTCAGATGGCTAACTGGAGAGGCTGAGAATGAGAAACAGTCTTATTTTTTAACCCACCAAGTACTAGCTCCTTTTTTTTTTTTTTTTTTTTTACTAGCTCCTTTATATTTCCTTCAAATTTGGCTTGAAAGCTAAACAGTTTTTTTCAGTTTGTTTGTCTTTCAGAAGCTTGGCGCTATCCTTATCATACTCTGCTAAAAGGAAGCAGTTGGCACTTGTGAACGTTCTGCTTAGTACTGTCTTTAGCTAAATCCATCAGTTCATTAGGTATAGCTATACCTAATTTTCTATTTTCCACGTCTTACCACGGGTGACAATTTTGATAAACTTCTGCCACTACATACAAAGATCCCTTTTTCCTCCAGGTTCCAAAAATATTTTTCTCACTTTTCTTAAGCCCTCACCAAGACAGCTTCTGTGAAGACCATTAGGCTTCTGCTAACAGTCTCCTCAAGGCCCTTCCAACTTTCACTCCCCACCCCCCAGTCCCAAAGTCATTAACACGTGCTTTATGTTTTATAGTAGCACCCTATTTCCAGGTACAAGCATCTGTTTGGTTATAGCTGTAAAACAGATCACCCCAAACCTAGTCTTTATTTATTCTTTTATGGTAAATAATATTTATTATTATACAGATAAAAATTATATTGTATTGTATATACTTATAAGGAAATAACATATAAGTAAATATCTTTCATTTCTAAGGAGGTTCCATTAGGAGGTTCTTGGGGTCTCATGAGCTTGCAAGGTTCTGAGGAAGTGGCAAGGTTCTGGGGAAGTGGCAAGGTTCTAGAAAAGCATGTGAGCTGTGAACTATAGCAGTTTTTGGAAAATACAATCTGTCACAATTAATAAATGAAAACCAAAAAACCGCACAATTGTTCATCATCAGAGGATAACTGGATAAAAGGATAAAAAGAATCAACCATTTATCCTCCTTTCCTCTGGGAACTGTACTATTGAGTAATCAAATTGTAGATGAGGGGAAGCATCTCTATAAAATACGTCAAATTATAAATGAAAAATAGAATTAGAGACCACTTTTTGCAACTTCCAATAAATTAATGGATCTAGACATTGTACATTAGCACAATTGATAACAGCACAAAAAGAGAGGCAAGCAGATGTTGTGTACCTCCCGATGAAAGAAAACACCACCCCCTAAAGTCTTGCCAAAGAGAGTAAACCTGAGTCTGATCAAGTGTCTGGTTCCAGCTCCAGCTTGCAGGAAATACAGAGGACAGGAACGTGTTAAATTGCACCTTGAACAAAATCCAGTCTGTGGAAAATTCTGCAGGTTGAACAAGCAGATTTCTTCAACAGAATAATTACTGGAGGGAACACCTATAGAGTAAAAGACCTATGGATTAATAGACTTAGAAGATATCCATATTTTTTTAATAGGCAAGACTAAACTTTGTATCTAGGGATTCATACTTGGGTGATAAAACCATGAAAAACTTAAGTATTTTGACTCTTAAAGCTCTGTTTGGAATATGAAATGCAACATAGACTATGATGGTAGCCTAATGAATAGGATACTTAAATTTTTTAAACCAGGAGCCACTATTTCAGATAAAAAACCTGTTTATTTGCCTCAGGATACAATCAATTTTCTTTTTTTTGTACAGAAGTATGAAACTTTTTTTAAATTAATTTTTCAGCTACGTCGGGTCTTCATTGCTGTGCGTGGGCTTTCTCTAGTTGCGGCGAGTGGAGGCTACTCTTTGTTGTGGTGCACAGGCTTCTCATTGTGGTGCCTTCTCTTGTTGCGGAGCGTGGGCTCTAGGTGTGCAGACTTCAGTAGTTGCAGCGCGTGGGCTCAGTAGTTGTGGCTCACGGGCTCTAGAGCACAGGCTCAGTAGTTGTGGCACATGGGCTTAGTTGCTCCGCCGCATGTGGGATCTTTCTGGACCAGGGATCAGACCCATGTCCCTTGCATTGGCAGGCGGATTCTTAACCACTGCGCCACCAGGGAAGTCCCAAGTGTGAAACCTTCTATTGCTACTATGTTTTGGTCATAAAAGATAAATTTTTTCACGTTTTATCCCTTCTTAAATCAGGGTGCATATTACAGTTGGTGCATTTTTACAATTGTTTAATTCAAAGCTCAGCTTTCAAAAACAAAAGCAAAAGCAAGAATATCCAGAAAAATTCTGAAAAAGAATAGTACTAGAAGAGAGGACTAGCTCTACCAGGTCAAAACCTAATTCTAAGATGCAGTAGTTAAAACATTGTGGGGTTAGTCTATGAATAGAAGTGTGTGAATAAGTGGAACAGTGGAACAAATTAGGAAATCTAAGTGCATCAAGGAATTGAGTATATTTTAAGGTGGCATTTCAAATTGTTGGGGAAAAAATGGATTATTCAGTCTACGATTTAGGGACAACTGAATGGACATTTAAGAAAAAATAAAGTTGAATCCATGCCATATACTTTACACTGGATTCAAAGATTTAAATATAAAAAAGATGAAACCATGAGAGTAATACCATGGAAGACTTATTTTATCATCAGAGGGTGACTTTCGAAGAATAGGAGAAAACCCGGAAATCATAAAAGATGGACACTTTTGGCTATAAAAGTATCACAAACTGGATAAAACCATTTGCAAGTAGCAGGGACATGGCTAATTTTTCTTTGTATGTAAAGAACACTTAGAACATGAAGATGATCAATCTTATTTAAAAGTGGTCAAAGGATACACTGACAGTTCATAGAAAAGGAAGTAAAATAGATAATAAATATATTAAAAGATGCACAGTCATAACAAAGGAAACTGTGATTAAAACTGCACTGCAAGGCTGTTGGAGAGGCTGTGGGAACCCCCATCCCCTGCACTGGCAGGCGGACTCTTAACCACTGTACCCCTAGGGACGCCCCTAATACAGCAATATTTACCAACATTTCAGATTTTACTTTTAGGAATACTTTTAGGAATTGACCCCAAATGATGTATGTCTCTCATTGTTTATTATAATAAAAATTTAAACAAAACCTCAGTCACCATCAAAAAGAGGCTGGTTAAATATATTAAGTGACAACTGTTGGAGGCCAGAGAGAATGAAATGTACCTACCAAACTGAGAGCGTCTTGAGACCAAAACACAAGGCAGGCAGCTCCACATAATCAACAGATCAGTTTATTATAGGGTAACTGACAGGGTGGGATCCAGCAGGCAATGATCCAGAAGCGTTCACAACTGCACTCCGCATGTCTGAGGGGCTATTGGGACGATTTTATAGTTAACCTAGAGTACAGGGGTACGTGCTTGGGAACAGGACGTGCATTCCTAAGTCAAGATGATTGAGTGGGTAACGGGTCTCATGGGTAGGGGAATACGTCAGCAAAGGTCTTCAATGGTTGGGGACCAACAGAGCATAGAGGCCCCCTGGTCCTAATGATTATTAAACAATATCTATTAACTACAAAGCCTTTGATGACAGAGAAGCGATTTACCACACAGTACCATCCTCGGCAGGGTCTGTGGAAGGACAGGAGGAACTGTATGGGCCTAAGATGGCATCAGTTATGCTGACAGCCGTACAACCAACCATACAGTGGAGTACTGAATCACTCAAATCCAGTAGGAAGATTTTCATGTGCTGATATAGAATGAGCTCAAGTGTATATTGTTGAGTGAACTTTAGTACAGGACTGGGTGTATGTTATGGTATCATTTGTGTAAAGGGGGCGTGCCCGGACTTCTCCGTCACAAACTATCTGAATATATAAGAAACAGGTAGCATTGGTTGCCTATGGAGAGGGAATCTAAGTGGCTGGAAGACAGAAGCATGAGGGAGACTTCACTCTGTATGTAACTAAACATTTTGAATTTTGATTTTGAATTTCAGATTTTAAATTTACTTAATGCTAGGAACTGTAAACTTACAATCACATCAAATATATCTGTCAAAGGGAGGGAAGAGGGGCAGGGTAAAAGTAGAAGATGGATAAAGGAGCAGGTTAAAAAGTATATATTGCTGTGAATTAGGGTGTTCTCAGACTATAGTGTTGAATTTAGCTCTGTATTACACAGAATCAAGGATCCATTATTATGTTTGCTGCTTGACGTTCCAATTAGCTAATTGTCCGCCGTTAACAGTGCCTTAATTTTTGACTCAAATACCTTTTTATACCCATTGAGGTAAAAAAATGCTTTCTTAAACAAAACACAACTTTAATGGTTTCCTAATATTTCATCCCTAAGTGAACAAAATGGAGTTGTTGATATATGAAAGTAGATGCAATTCTGTTTGAAATTTCATGCTACCTGCTTTATAGAACAGTAGGAAAACACCCTTTTCTTGTAATTTCAGTTGAGAATTCTACACTAAAGGTAATAATTGAAATACTTTTAAAATACCAATTATAGCTGCTTTACACATTGTAAAACATACAGTTTTTCCTCCCCCAAATGTATTAATATGTTAATTTGATGTTTACCTCTAGGCTTTGGCAAATAGAATGTAAATGCAACTATAATTCTAGAGTAATTTCATGTGCTCTCTGATCATGTGATATATTTTCTTAAAATTTAAGATACTTTTAAAAGAAAGTTTGTGTTTTTCTGTTACTCCTTAGATGCAGTTTCATCAAGGAACCTAGAGAAAGCATTTTTTTTCCCTTGCTGCTGTTTGATTTCCTACTTGGTATAAAGAAAGATTTTATTTCTGGATACAATAAGTTTGAAATTTCTAATTGATAGCTATGCATGGCCTTAGGTTTATCAAAAGCCTCCCCAAATAGTATTTAGATGCCCATTTGTTTCTTTTATTTAAGGGATCTACATTTTGTTAAGAAACGTTTGATGTTATGTGCTTTACTTTGATTAAAACTAATCACACAGCATTGTCTTGATCATTTGCTTTTGTGTAAAGGTAGACAACTTATATGGAGATAAGTATTTACATGAACATTTATGACATTAGTAGACTTAGTTTTTTTTCTTAAAATTATTGACTTTTAGTCTAATTATATATTAGGAGAAACCAAAATGAACTTTGAGATTTAGATGAATAAATAAATTTATAAAAAAGAAAACATGGCAAATCGTCTCTAAGAAATAATTAGCATACATAACATTAAAAGTGCTAATTGGCACCCCAGTGTTATAGCAGCAGTATTTACAATAGCCAAGAGATGGAAGCAACCTAAGTGTCCACCAACAGATGAAGAAGGGTGTGTGTGTGTCTGTGTGTGTGAGTGTATAAAATGGAATACTACGCAGCCATAAACAGGAATGAAATTTTGCCATTTGAGCAACATGGATGGACTCGGAGGACATTATGGTAAGTGAAATAAATTAGACAAAGACAAGTACTGTATGATATCACTTATACGTGGAATCTAAAAAATACAACAAACTAGTGAATATAACAGAAACAGACTCACAGATATAGAGAACAAATCAGTGCTTATCAGTGGGGAGAGGGAAGTGGGGAGAGGCAAGACAGGGGTAGGGGATTAAGAGATACAAACTGCCATTTGTAAAATAAATAAGCTACAAGGCTATATTGTACAACACAGGAAGTATAGCCAGTATTTTATAATAACTATAAATAGAATATAACCTTTAAAAATTGTGAATCACTATGTTGTGCACCTGAAACTTATACCATACATCAACTGTACCTCAATATAAAAAATCCTAATTGATCATGGTCTCATAGTCCCTGTTTTTTGAAATCTTAAAAGTCGTTTTATATGAGCCTTTGGGGCGTAGGAAGCATCACTGTTTTTAAGGGTTTGTAAATATGTTTCATGGTAAGGTAAGTTGGTTTCTGAAAGTAAAATAAATTTTTGTTTAATGAAGACGTTTGTATTGGTAATAAAAGTACTACTACTGAGTTCCCAACCCTAAAGTCCTCCCAGATTCTTATAACTCTATTGGTTGTGGTGTTTTTTCCTTCTTCTCTATAGAGTTGTCTTTGTGGGAAGTTTGTACTCCGTCCATTGCGACCATGCCGTAGATACTCCACTCCAGGCGGTTCTCGGTATGTAGCATGTCTCCCTGTAAATACATAGGCTTTTAACTGTATGCTGAGGGGCGTGTGTGTGTGTTCGTTCTTTGGATATGAGAATATCTGCATAAAATCTTTTTTTTTTAAGGGGTACAAACACTGGAGCTTTGCCATAATATCTTTGGAGCATTATTTATTTGTAGGCGAAAATTTGTCAGGGTTCTCCTTTTGGTTCTTTGGTGACTGGATGGCATCCAAGGTAGACCCCCCCCACCCCTTTATGGCAAATAGATATACATCCAGAACTCAGCACGTTGGAACTTTAGAAGTATTTGTTCTACTTGACATTTGTTTTATTGTATTTATGGAAATGTTTAAGGGAGAGGACTGTTGAAAATTAGTGATACTTGTTTTTTGGGTTCAAAGGAAACCTCGTGATTGTGAACATGCCAAGGTTTGTTTTTTTTTTTTGATGTGGACCATTTTTAAAGTCTAGGAGGCATGTGGGATCTTAGCTCCCTGACCAGGGATCAAACCTGCACCCCCTGCATTGGAAGGCGGATTCTTAACCACTGGACCACCAGGGAAGTCCCTGAACATGCTAAGTGTTAAGTGTTAAAGGGAAGATTGCTTCATTCTTCCTATCCTAGATATTACTGTGTTAAAAAATTATCCATAAAGAAATATTATTTTTTGTTGTGAACATATTAAAAAACAAATCAGGGAAAGGTGATGTGCAGCTGTGGTGATAAACTGGGCTGCTGTGATCTGAATCAGTGGTAGAGAAATAGAGGCTTGAGGTCTTTGAGACTCTTACATTAGTCTAGGGAAGTAGGTTTAGGAGAGCCAAAAAATAAAAATGTGTTTCCTGTTTCTTTCACTTAGGTTGTCTCCTAGCAAAATTGCTGGAGCTGGCATCTTGTTTGTTGGTGGCGGTATCGGTGGCACTATCCTGTATGCCAAATGGGATTCCCATTTCCGGAAAAATGTAGAGAAAACCATACCTTACTCAGACAAGCTCTTTGAGATGGTTCTTGGTTCCCCACCGTATACTGTTCCATTGCCAAAGAAGCCGGTAAGAGTTTTAAGCACAATTTCAGCTTATCCTAGAGAATACTTTGAAAAGCAGGTTGTTTTCATCTTGAAAATATTTTGCCGGGTATATGTTTTCATTTTTTAAAAAATTGAAGTAATATTACGTAGAGCTGGATTTTTATCCCTTTGGAGTCCCATAAGTGCTCTCCTTTAGTCCACATCGTATAGAAAATAATTATGTGGCACACAAGGCTAAATGGAAGGGGCAGCTCGGGCAGAAGTAACCCCAGCTGCCCTGTGGATGGAGGGGGTTCTGTGTCAGCCTACAGCATTGCAGCCCTCAAACTCTGACTTAGAAGACTAAAAACATAAACGTGGAATGGCCATGACACAGGACCCACGTGTCATAGTTAGTAATGGCTCCTTTTAGACCTCAAAACAGCCACAGAATTTTCAGCTACGTACCGATTCTGTGACGGGAATACCTTCTCGTATTCCTGGAACTTTGTGCATATTCTTCACATTCTTCTTTTTCCCCCATTAGGCTTACAAATTTTTTTTAAACATGTTAACGTATTTCCTCTTTCAAACGGGTGCTTGAAAAAAATGTATAAAAGAGAGCATGAATTTTTGCTGCTTTGGTATTGGATATTTCTTTATGCTGTGAGGCTGGACATGGCTGACCAGTTCTTTATTAGAAACTGGGTAGACGTCTGTTCTGCAGTATCTAACATGGTCTCGAGACCAATCCTATGACAGAGTTACTATGTGGAAAAGCAGGTGTCCTCTGACTTCTCTCACCTCCACCCCAAATGACTCAACATGTTCTTGGTCTTCTACAGCATTTATTCTTCCATCTGAACTTTAAAATGTCCACGTGGGCTGAGGGAGGTAGTGTTGCAGCTTCAGTAGTCGAGGAGCAGAATCCTATGGCTTCATTCTAAAGTCCTGGGCCTATTTTAAGCTCCATGACCTGGGAGAAAGAGCTGGAAGCAATTTCAGGAGCATACAGTCAGGCTGAACAGTTCAGAGTAGTGTTCTTTTTGCCCTTGACATGACTTCAGGTGTCATTCTCAATAGCCTTGGCCTCTTCTTGCCCCACTTTCCCTACCCTGCTGAACATTGCCACTTGTGAACTTTGCATGTCTGTACTCCACCACCTCAAAACTTGCGCTCTTCCTGATTTGCTTTCTATGTATTAAAGATTGTACCACGCTGTCAAGTAGCTCGGTTAGAATTCCTGGATTCATCCTCACAGCTGCCCATATTTTGTAGCTATCCTATCTTTTTTTTTTTTAATGTCATTCATTTCTTTTTTTTTTAATTCATTCATTTATTTATTTAATTTATTTTTGGCTGCATTGGGTCTTCGTAGCTGCGCGTGGGCTTTCTCTGCTCGCGGCAGGTGGAGGCTACTCTTCGTTGCGGTGCGGGCTTCTTATTGCAGTGGCTTCTCTTGTTGTGGAGCACGGGCTGTAGGTGCGTGGGCTTCAGTAGTTGTGGCTCACGGGCTGTAGAGCGCAGGCTCAGTAGTTGTGGCACACGGGCTTAGTTGCTCCGCGGCATGTGGGATCTTCCTGGACCAGGGCTCAAACCTGTGTCCCCTGCGTTGGCAGGCGGGTTCTCAACCAGTGGGCCACCAGGGAAGTCCTAGCTATCCTATCTTGTTAGATCTCTAATGTTTATTGTTTTCTTTCCACCATCTTTATCTCATTTCTGACCTTTATCACCTTGTATTTAAATTAGCCCTGTTCCTCTCCCCTGACACACAGCCTTTCCCACTTCCTCCCAGTCTCCAACCCCCCAGTCTCTCTTCCTAACATGATCTAGGCCATCCTTATATCAGTATCAGAGAATCTTCTAGAATAAGTGCTGTGATGTTTTCATGATATTTTCATCATATCACTTAATCAAGAACTTTGATTCCTATTGTTTTAAAGACAGAAGAGAGATTGTCTCATGTTCTGAATAAGGAAAGTGAAGGCAGGAGGTTAAATGTTAACCTAGGAGCTGGCTGTTGGTTCCTTTATTTCTGTAGTTTATGACTTTTGCTGGTTCTTAGGTTGACATTTAGTACCCTTGGCATTCTGGCTCTCATTTACATTTCCAGTCTTATCTCTGTATGGTCCTGCTCATAAATACTTAGTTTCATACTTGTTTACCTTACAAATATGCCTTGTGCTTTTCATTCATTCATTTACTCAAATGTCAATCAAGTGCTTATTATGTACCAGGCATTCTTCCAAGGTCCTTGGTAAACTAGAGAACTAAAGAGTGATCCTTTCCATATGTACAACTCTTCTCATGTTTGTCTTCTACTCAGAGTGACTTTCTTTCTTTTGTCTTTCAGTGTTCTCTTCAAGGCCTGCATCTTTCACTACACAGCTGAATTCCAATAGCAATTATTGTTTTTATTTTTTAATTTGTACCATTTATTCAGCACTCTATACTGTTGTGCTTTCTTACAAACTTGTTTCTTTTAGAAACTATGCATTTTATTTCATGGTAACCCTTTTAGTGTCAACATGGTTATTTATGCATAGACAGTAAATACTGAGAGAAGATAAACCTAAAATCTTTTTGATGGACATAGAATAAGACCTGTCTAAATGGTGACAAATGTTATGTTCCTGGATGGGATGTAATATAAAAATGTCATTTCTCTTAAATATATGCATTTCTCTCAAATCTCTCTTAAATATGTATATATTTGAGAGAAATAATGTTTTTATGATATGTGTGTATATGTACATAAGTACACACACAGACATCTGATATGAATTCTAATTGATTTTTCCAGAGGGTGAAGAACCAGACAAGATGATTTTAAAGTTCATGTGGAGGAATAAGTAATGTATAAGACTAGTCAAGGACATTTTTAAAAAGTGTTGGGGTAGGGGGTCAGAGGTCACTTGCTTTTCCAGATACCGACTGTTACAATCCTACTTTCATCAAACAATAAGGTTTTGACATAGGAATAGAAATTAGAGGAACAGAACAACGGAGTCTGGAAATAGGCCGTATTTATACACAAACACATACACACACATTTGTTGTGAGAAGTGTGAGTTGCCAGAACCTTATGTGAAAGTGGTAATGTCTTAAAAATATACAAGCCCTCTGACCCAGCACTCCCTCTTCTGGCAACTATCCTGCAGACAGCACACTCTAGTGCTTTTCAGTTGTCTGTGGACAAGAATGCTTAACAAAAATCAGGAAACAACTTGAATGTCCATAAGTAGGGGAGTAATTGACCAAATTATGGGATTTGCCACTCCATTAGGATATACAATTAAATTAGAATATTATTCAACTAAAAAGAATTTCTTGACCAGAAGCAAATGTCCATAATATGTTGTTAAATGAAAAAAGGGTTACATGATAATTTGTATAATATAAAATTAACTATTTTAGTTTGTTTAAAGAAATGAAAAATTGTATATGTATATAAACCTGAGCTCATGGGTGGAAGGATAGATTTCAGGGCATTAGCAGTGGCTCCCTGAGAGTGCTGGAAGGAGCAATGAAGGGGCAAACTAAAACAATGATGTATCTTGATGTATGTTATTTTGCTTGTTATATAGTGAGCATGCATTTCATGAGTTAAAAAATAACAAAATTTTAATAATAAGAAAATGGATATATTTCTTTTTTTTTTTTTTTTTTTTTTTTTGCGGTATGCGGGCCTTTCACTGTTGTGGCCTCTCCCGTTGCGGAGCATAGGCTCTGGACGCGCAGGCTTAGCAGCCATGGCTCATGGGCCCAGCCGCTCCGCAGCATGTGGGATCTTCCTGGACCGGGGCACGAACCCGTGTCCCCTGCATCGGCAGGCGGACTCTTAACCACTGCGCCACCAGGGAAGCCCGAAAATGGATATATTTCTGATTTCTGGTAGTGACAAAATTCAGAACCATTTCTATTATGTTTGAGTAGACATCTTAGGGATATCTGAGTCCCACTGCCAAGTTCTGGCAAAAAAGGGGACAGCATAGGTGGTGAATGAAAATATTTCTGTTACTCAGTAATTTTCTGTGGCACATCACCTGGCAGTCCTGTTAATGAGTGGTGCCTTAAACTTAAGGCAGGTGGTTATTGAGAAAGAGAAAAATAGGCATTACTCACAATTAGATCATATATCTTAGTGTGCAGGTATGGGAATCTTGGAGATTAGAGAGAAAAAAGATGAATTTTCATTTTTACTCAGAGCCTTCTAAAAAAACATTTGTTTTTAACTGAATTTATTTAGAAGACACCATAACTGGATTTAGAATGCGAATGGAAATAGCCTTCTCAGTGTTGTATATATAAAAGGAATGGTGTTTAAAGGGAAGGTCATATATCATGTACTTTATTAGTTGCCCTAAGAGAAGTCTTTGTTACTATTAAAATATAGACTAGTCATTTGGAATGACATTTTTGGACTGCGTTTTTCTAGTACGATGGCTTCTCTTACTATGGTTAATAAAATACATTGTTTTGGCACATATATACAATGGAATATTACTCAGCCATAAAAAGAAACGAAATTGAGTTATTTGTAGTGAAGTGGATGGACCTAGAGTCTGTCATACATGGTGAAGTAAGTCAGAAAGAGAGAAACAAATACCGTATGCTAACACATATACATGGAATCTTAAAAAAAAAATGGTTCTGATCAACCTAGGGGCAGGACAGCAATAAAGACGCAGACATAGAGAATGGACTTGAGAACCCGGGGAGGGGGAAGGGTAAGCTGGGACGAAGTGAGAGAGCGGCATGGACATATATACACTACCAAATGTAAAATAGATAGCTAGTGGGAAGCAGCCGCATAGCACAGGGAGATCAGCTTGGTGCTTTGTGACCATCTAGAGAGGTGGGATAGGGAGGGTGGGAGGGAGACGCAAGAGGGAGGGGATATGGGGATATATGTATATATGTAGCTGATTCACTTTGTCATACAGCGAAAACTAACACACCGTTGTAAAGCAATTATACTCCAATAAAGAAGCTTAAAAAAAATTAAAAAATAAAATACATTGTTGTAAATTGTTGATACCTTTATGTTAAAAGCCTGAAAAACTTGACTTTTAAAATAATACAAGATACTTTGTGCTGCCTGTTTTTAAGAACACTGTCATATCTGAAATGTTAAATGTTTTTCATTTCCAAGATTCAGTCTGGTCCACTAAAAACCTCTAGTGTATCTGAGGCAATGAAAGAATCTAAACAGCCTGCTTCACAGCTCCAGAAACAAAAGGGAGACGCTTCAGCTTCAACAACAGGTACCTATATTTAGAATCATTCTTTTAAAATTATAGGTAAATGAATTGTTTTAATGTATTTGTACCCATGGTCAAGAGGGGGGCCCGTCCCCATGAAGGACTCTTCCCTCACCTTGGGGAGGGAGTATTCTCACCTGTCATCTTGGCTCTCCTTTTAAGGGTTGAGTGGGATATGAAATTGGGCTTTATTGTGAACAGCTACTAAGTAATGGTAACAAGAATTGTCTTGCCTGCAACACACTTATTTTTCTGTTTCTTTTTCCTTTTCTCTGACTCCTAGCTTTCCCTCTCTTTAGATTTTAAGATTTGTTCTCTTTCCACACCTCTTTTTTCTGCCTGTTCACCAGCTCTTTCTTCTCTCTTCTTTCTTAGTGATGAAGTGTCTTCATCTAGTTTTGATCTGCAGATTTTTTCCCCTTGATGATTGTAATCCCACACTAATTTATAGCAGTGCCTAGTCCTAACCTGGTCTGCATGCATTTGAATTTATTATGTTTCTCCTTTCACTTCTGTCCTTGATTAAATCACCTGACTTTCACTCAGTAAATACTGAGTATCTACTGTGTGCCAAGTGCTGGGTGTCTTTTAGGCACTGGGGTTATAGCAGTGAACAAAACAGTAAAAACAAACACACAAATGCTGTGAAGATTCCTTAGTGGGATGAGGGGAGGGAAGTCGCATATAAATATACAAGTAAATTATGTCTAGGATGTCATACAGTGATAAGTGTGGGAGGGAATATTGCAATTTTAAATGGAGTGGGTAAGAAAAGTTTCCTCTGGAAGGTGTCATTTGGGCAGAGACTAGAAAGAGATGAGGGAGTCAGTCATGTAAAGGGCTGGTGGGGAAGAGCATCCAGGCAGGATTAGCTAGTGCAAAGGCTTGGCGTATTCTAGCAAGGAGCAAATGAAACCGGGGTAGAGTAAGAGGAGAATAATAGCAATAATAGAGAGGGAGCAGAAAGCCTATAGTGGCAGTCGTTGGAGGCCATCATAAGAGTTTTGTTTTCTAGTCTGAGTAGGATGGGAAGTTGTTGGGAGGATTATGAGCCGGGGTTGATAGCTGACATTTTTTTTTTTTTTGATAGCTGACTTTTAATAAGATTACTGGCTTTTGTGGAGAATAGATAAAGGAACCACGGACGCAGCAAGGAGACCAGTTAATGGGCCTTGTGATAATCCAACTTTAACTCTTAAATGGGACCTTCAGTTTATTTAAATTTTTTTTTCTCCATTTAGTTGCTCCCCACCCCACCATCTATTCCACCTTCAGAATTACTCATTTCTCTTCCATCAACACTTTTATTTATAATTTATAAGCTCTTGATTTTTCAACCTTCTTTTCTTTAAAAATATGTCTGTGAAGTAATTTCTTTAACTGAGTCCTGTCCTTTACTCACTCACCATCTAAACTGTGAACTTGTCTTCTTTGTGTTTAAAATTGCCATGCTGTTCTTGCCCACACCTCTTTCACCTCTGCCACTCTTCAGAGCAATTAAAAAATAGTTTTTGGTTACTTTCTTTTATCTACCTTCTTCATTACAGGCTCTTTTCTCATTTGTTATTATTTTTCCATGTTATGTAAATCTTACGTCCCCTTCTCATGTCAAGATTTAGTACCATTTAGTACTGTTATTAGAAGGCTTGCCTGAGAATAATGGTTGAAATGCAGGTGGATGCTCACCAGACTCTTCTCTTGTGCTTTCCCAGCCATTGCTCATTGTGTGTGGGTTTGTGCAGTGGACAGCGCCCCTGACTGTGTGTTTGAGTAGTGGCAGCACATGTGTTTGTGTCTTTAAGGAGTCAGATGTGAAGTGGGAGGTAGTAGCAGTGGATTCCTGTGTGTTTCTCTGTTAACCCAGGAAACTGTAAATACCATGTGTAACATATATTTATAGCACCTACAGAGGCAGCTCAAATTATTTCTGCGGCAGGTGACACACTGTCCGTCCCAGCGCCTTTGGTTCAGCATGAGGAATCTACAGTAACTGATCACCCTGAAACTGGTGAAGGAAAACCCAAGCCTGCAACTTCAGGTAGTTAAATTATCTGTATTTGTGGTTATGTAAATGATATGCTCATCAGAACTATGCAATGTCTAGGCATTCCCTAAATTTCAAAGTCTGAATAAATCTTTGAAAACAAGGGGTTTAAGAGCTGACCCTTTATTTATTTATTTTTTTAAATATCTTTATTGGGGTATAATTGCTTTACAATGGTGTGTTAGTTTCTGCTTTATAACAAAGTGAATCAGTTATACATATACATATGTTCCCATATCTCTTCCCTCTTGCGTCTCCCTCCCTCCCACCCTCTCTATCCCACCCCTCCGGGCGGTCACAAAGCACCGAGCTGATATCCCTGTGCTAGGCGGCTGCTTCCCACTAGCTATCTATGTTACGTTTGGTAGTGTATATATGTCTATGCCTCTCTCTCGCTTTGTCACAGCTCACCCTTCCCCCTCCCCATATCCTCAAGTCCGTTCTCCAGTAGGTCTGTGTCTCTATTTCTGTCTTACCCCTAGGTTCTTCATGACATTTTTTTTTTCTTAAATTCCATATATATGTGTTAGCATACGGTATTTGTCTTTCTCTTTCTGACTTACTTCACTCTGTATGACAGACTCTGGGTCTATCCACCTCATTACAAATAGCTCAATTTCGTTTCTTTTTATGGCTGAGTAATGTTCCGTTGTATATATGTGCCACATCTTTATCCATTCATCCGATGATGGGCACTTATGTCGTCTCCATCTCTGGGCTATCGTAAATAGAGCTGCAATGAACATTTTGGTACATGACGCTTTTTGAATTATGGTTTTCTCAGGGTATATGCCCAATAATGGGATTGCTGAGAGCTGACCCTTTATTTCTTCATGTTGGAATCGTTGAGTGATGATGTGGTTTTAGAATCTTTATCACAAAAATGCCCTCAAGTTGATACATCTGGCAAGCACAAATGATGGTGTTTTTATGTCCCCATTAACTGTTGAAATTCTGTGCTGAAATTTGATTGCCTTTCATTTAGTTTTACTGCAAGAGGAAGCATCCTCAACTTCTGTAAGGGAGCGGCCACCTGAAGAAGTTGCAGCTCGGCTTGCGCAACAGGAGAAGCAAGAACAAGTTAAGATTGAGTGTATGTAAACCTGACGCTTCTTAAGTACTTGGGTCATCTCTCTCGGTTGCTCTCTTCTTTAGCTGTCACACAAGTTTCTCATCCGTCAGCTCTTTGTGGTTCCTTCAGTGGTGTTGCTCTGTTCACCATCTTTATTTCATCATTTGTGTTCTTTCCATCTAAACTTTTACCCAGGTGACAAGGGCTATTCTAATACGCATAAATTCAAGTGATTCACGTACTTTGTCCTTCTGTTTTTATCATGGTTAGTGCTGAAGATTCCTTATACTCTGCGGAACACAAATTATTTATGTTTTGGCCACTTGCTTAAGAGTCTTCTAACTGTTACACTCATGCATTTATTTGTGCAGGTTGTAATGGCTCCTACTCTGGTTTATTACCTGGCCTCTGGGCTCAGTCTGGCCGCCCCCTTATCTGACATCATTGGGGGATGGAATGTTCCACACATTGCTAGTTTCCACCTAACCGAAGCATATTCCTTTTTAAGTTTCAGTTTTACATTAGGTTTTTTGATGGCTTAAAGAAAGATGTTAGTGGGACTTCCTGGCGGTCCAGTGGTTAGGACTCTGCGCCAAGGGCCCAGGTGTGATCCCTGGTCGGGGAACTAAGAGCCCGCCTGCCACAGGGCCAAATAAAACACGGATATAAGTTACCTAAAAATGTATTTTCCTGTCTTAAACGAGGTACCTGGAACATAATTTATTGTACTGTGCTACAATATATTGATGTCCCTGGAGGTAGTGTGCATGTAGCTTTTTGCTGGACCAAGAGATGTTAGTTTTAAATTCTTAGGACAGCTGTTTATAGTTTTTCGGTTTTTTTGTTTTTTGTCTCCATCACGTTTTTCTGTTTTTTTTTTTTTTTTTTGTCTTGAGTGGTTCTTGTTTTCCTTCAACTTGCTGGCTCTGTCCTACTCCTAGGAGGCAAGTTTGTTAGAATTGTGTACAGAGTAGAAGGGCCAGAATGAGCGCAGATGTAGGGCATTCGTTTGATTACTTGCATTTGGTTTTTGGTCTTAGCTGTGTGGGTTTATTTTGGGGCTCTTTATTCTGTTCCATTGATCCATATGTCTCTTTTTCTTTCAGTACCACACTGTTTTGATTACTGAGCTTTGTAGTGTTGCCTGAAGTCTGGGAGGGATATCTTTCCAACTTTGTTCTTTTTCCTCAGGATTGTTTTGGCAATTCTGGGTCTTTTCTGGTTCCATATAAATTTTAGGATTATTTGTTGTAGTTCTGTGTATAATGTCATGGGTATTTTGGTAGGGATTGCATTAAATCTGTAGATTGCTTTGAGTACTGTGGACATTTTAACAATATTAATTCTTCCAGTTTAAGAACATGGGATATCTTTCTATTTCTTAGAATCATCTTCAGTTTCCTTTATCAGTGTATCGGTCTTTCACCTCCTTGGTTAGGTTTATTTGTAGGTATTTTATTTTATTTTTTAGTGTGACTTTAAATGGGAATTGTTTCTTTACTTTCTCTCTGATGTTTCATTGTTAGTGTAAAGAAATGCAACAGATTTCTTTATATTAATCTTGTATCCTGTCACCTTGTTGAATTCATTTATCAGTTCTACTAGTTTTTGTGTGGAATCTTTAGGGTTTTCTATATAGAATGTCATGTCATCTGCATATAATGACAATTTTACCTCTTCCCTTCCAATTTGGATCCTTTTTATTTCTTTTTCATGTCTGATTCCTGTGGCTAGGACTATCCAGTACTATGTTGAATAGAAGTGGTGAGAGTGGGCATCCTTGTCTTGTTCCACAATTTAGTGGGAAGGCTTTCAGCTTTTCACTGTTGAGTATTATATTGGCTGTGGGTTTGCCATAAATGGCTTTTATTATGTTCTCCCACATTGGTGAGAGTTTTTATCATGAAGCGGTGTCGAATTTTATCAAATGCTTTTTCTGCATCTATCGAGATGATCATGTGGTTTTTGTCGCTGTGGTGTATCACAGGGATAGATTTGCATATGTTGAACCATCCTTGTGACCCTGGAATGAATCCAACTTGATCATGGTATATGATCCTTTTTATATGTTGTTGTATTCAGTTTGCTAATATTTTGTTGATGATTTTGACATCTCCATTCATCAAAGATATTGGCCTGTAATTTTCGGGTTTTTTTTGTAGTGTATTTGTCTGGTTTTGGTATCAGGGTGATATTGGCTTATAGATTGACCTTGGGAGTGTTCCCTCCTCTTCAGTCTTTTGGAAGAATTTGAGAAGGATAGGTATAAGTTCTTTGTATATTGTTGTAGAATTCTCCATTGAAGCCATCTGATCCTGGATTTTTGTTTGCAGGGAATTTTTTAAAATTATAGATTCTGTTTCATTTCTAGTGATTAGTCTGTACAAATTATGTTTCTTCTTGATTCAGTTTTGGCAGGATGTATGTTTCTAGAAAGTTGTCCATTTCTTCAAGGTTGTCCACTTTGTTGGCATATAACTGTTCATAGTATTTTCTTCTTAATGATTTCTTTTGTATTTCTGTGGTATTAGATGTTATTTCTCCTCTTTCTTATTTTGTTTATTTGGGTCCTCTCTTCTTCTTGGTGAGCCTGGATAGAGGTTTGTCGATTTTGTTTACCCTTTCAAAAAACCAGCTCCTGCTTTGTTTTTTTTTCTATTTTTTTAATCTCTGTGTTATTTATTTCATCTCTAATCTTTATTATATCCTTCCTCCTGCTGAATTTAGGTTTTGTTCTTCTTTTTCTAATTCTTTTAGGTGGTAGGTTAGGTTATTTATTTGAGTTTTATTTGTTTGTTTTTGAGGAAGGCCTTTATTGCTATGAATGTCCCTCTTAGGACTGCTTTTGTTGCCTCCCATAGATTTTTGTATGGTTGTGTTTTCATTGTTGTTTGTCTCGAGGTATTTTTTGATTTCTCTTTGATTTCCTTGTTGACCTATTATTGGTTTTTTAGCAGCATGTTGTTTAGTCCCTATGTAATAGGTTTTTCCTCATTTTTCTTTCTGTGTTTGATTTCTAGTTTCATGCCTTTATGGTCAGAAAAGATGCTTGAAATAATTACTGTCTTTAATTACTTATCCTCAATTTCTCGGGCTTGTTTTGTGTCCTAGTATGTGGTCTGTCCTAGAGAATGTTCCATGCACGCTTGAAAAGAATGTGTATTCTGGTTTTTTGGATGTAGTGTCGCTGTAGATAGCAATTAAGTCTAACTGTTTTATTGTGCCATTTGGGATCTCTTTTGCCTTGTTGATGTTTTGTCTGAAAGATCTGTCTGTTGATGTCAGTGGGATGTTAGTCTCCTACTATTAATGTATTCCTATCAGTTTCTCCCTTTATGTCTGTTAGTATTTGTTTTATGTGTTTAGATGCTCCTATATTGAGTGCACATAAGTTAATGAGTATAATATTCTCTTCTTGTATTGATCCTTTTATCATTATATAGTGTCCATCTTTGTCTTTCTTCTTTGTCTTTCTCCATGGCCTTTATTTTAAAATGTATTTTTTCTGGTCTGAGTATTGCTGCCCCTGCTTTTTTATTGCTTCCATTTGCATGAAATATCTTTTTCCATCCCCTCACTTTCAGTCTGTGTGTGTCTTTCGCCCTAATGTGGGTCTTTTGTAGGCAGCATATTGTAGGTTCTTGTTTTATTATCTAATCTGCCACTCTGTGTCTTTTGATTGGAGCATTTAGTCTATTGGCATTTAAGGTAATTATTGATAGGTATGTATTTTTTGCCATTTAAAGTCTTGTTATCCAGTGAATGTCTTCTTTGTTCCTTTCTTCTTCTTTTTGTTCTTCCTTTTGGGGTTTGATGGTTTTCATTTGTATTATGTTTGAATTCCTTTCTTTTCGGTTTTTGTGAATCTGTAGCGTGTTTTGATTTGTGGTTACCCTTGTTTTCAAGTGTGTTAACCCGTTGCTATATCTGCTTGCCTTAGACTGGTAGTCATATAAGCTCAGACACATTGTAAAAGATCTACATTTTCTTATTCCCCTCCTCCACATTTTGTGATTTTGATGTCCTATTTTATATCTTCATGTTTATCCTTTTGCTGTTCACTGTAGTTATAATCGCTTTCACAAAATTTTTCTGATTGTTTCTTAAACTATATGCTGGCTTATTTAAGTGATCTTCAATCTTTTTATATATTTGCCTTTCCTATTGCGATTTTCCCTTTCATATAGAAAACCCAAAACATGTCTTATTTTGAAAAAATTCAGATATACATAAAAGTAAAAATAGTGTAATGAACCCACATAGATTCACCATCTGGATTCAGTAATTATTAATATTTTATCATACTTTTAAGTGAAATTTTGATTCGCTAAATCTGTATTTTGTTTGTTTTGAGGGGGAAATGCAGTGTAAGACTCAACAGGTGAAGAGGGAAAGATTAAAGTCATTTGGCAGGAGGGATCTAGTTTTTAACTTTTTTTTTTTTTTTTTTTAACTTCAGCACTAGCCAAGAGCTTAGAAGATGCTCTGAGCCAGACTGCTTACATTACTCAGCAGGCTATTGTGGCTCAGAATGCTGCGGTCCAGGCTGTCACTGCCCACGCCAACATACTGAAAACAGCCATGGACGATTCTGAGGTGGGCCAAAGAACGTTAGACACGATTTCTTCCTTCTAAGTTGGGCTTTCTCTCACTAAGCGAAAACGAACTCGAATGATTGTCTTTTTAGAAAAACAGACAAAAATGAAAAAAAAAATTTCAGGTGTTCTTTTTAATGAATTTTATAAACGGTGCTTTATCTCACAACGGTGATGTGATATAAGAATTAGTTCAGATTTGCTTTCATATCTTAATAGTGCTTGAAGGTATTTGTTGTTTGCCTGTTTTCTTTTGCTTTAAAATCGCCAGCCATTTTTTAAAATAAACTTTTTTGTGTGAGATACTTTTAGATTGACACACAGTTAAAAGAATAATACAGAGATCCCAGGTACCCCAAAACACCAGCTACTTTAAATGCTTATATGTTGATTATTTAACTTACCTTGGACACTTCACAGAATAAAGTAATTACACTAATTAAAATCTAATACTGGGACTTAGGGCTTCCCTGGTGGCGCAGTGGTTAAGAACCTGCCTGCTAGTTCAGGAGACCCGGGTTCGAGCCCTGGTCCGGGAAGATCCCACATGCCATGGAGCAACTAAGCCTATGCGCAACAACTACTGAGCCTGCACTCTAGAGCCCGTGAGCCACAACTACTGAGCCCGTGTGCCACAACTACTGAAACCCGTCTGCCTAGAGCCCGTGCTCCCAACGAAAGAATCCACCACAGCGAGAAGCCTGCACACCACAACAAAGAGTAGCCCCCACTCGCCGCAACTAGAGAAAGACTGTGCACAGCAGCGAGGGCCCAGTACAGCCAAAAATAAATAGATAAATATATTTTAAAAAATGTAATACTGGGACTCAATAAATTTCCTTTATAATTACATTCAGTTATTCAGTATATAAAAATGTATCTTGACACCAAGTCATTTAAAGAATAAAATGAAATAGAGAACCTATAGATCTCAGGAATCAGGATCATGCATGATCCGTAAAGTTACTTTGCCACCATGACTGTGGTTTTTAAAAAATTTAAATCCACTTCAGATTGCTTTAGTTGTATGTACGTGCATCACAAAGGAGTTAAATTAGACCTCTGATGCAAACAGTCAAGAAGCTACAACCTTTGAAAAATTAAAAGAAAATTCTGTTTTGTTCAAAATCCACGAGAAAAATTTAAATCTTAGTCAGAGTTCAGTCAGGAAAGTAGAAACCACACAGGAAATATTTACTATGCTGGTTAGACACATGTATAGAGAAGGCTGGAAGTTGCATGATATCAGGAAGTTGAGTTCAAACCCAAGTAGGTTCTTTCAGAAGGACAGTGATTAGAAGCTTTAGATGTCCATGGTACTGCTTTGGTGGAAGGCTGCATAAGAGGGTATTTCCTCTTCCCACTGAACACATAACGTAGTGCATGTGGATTAGACAGTATGAGATCGTTTACAATAAAGATGTTACAACTAAAGGATACTTTATAGTAGCACAGTTAACCAGATTAGGGAATACTAGCTGGTGTTAACAAAATAATCAGAAAAACGTATTGAACACAAGTTTTGAAGTGTTAAAAATTGATCCCAACCCTGTTTCTTGTAGTAAAAGAAGCTGTAGGTGCACATGGGCTGTTCTATAATATATACTGAGTTAATTTCTCAAAGCATTGTTTGTATACAGTTGGACCAGGCTTGATCGTGGGGGAATCCGCTGTCTGTTTTACAGGACAGCTTATCCTTGGACCTCTGTAAACAGGAATACCTTTAACAGAGGGAGACACATTTTGGCCCCCAGATATGTCATTGACATTTACATGATTCATGAGTCTGTTTGGGTTAGTTATGAAGAGTTATCTTAATACAATACCAAGGTCTTGTAACAGCATATGATAAAGTCTTGGAAAATTTTTTATACAGGATACTGATATGGCCCAAACCAGCAACTTTTTTGATGTATTTTATTTTGCAAGATGGCTAAAGTGGCAGTTCACTGAATCTTCAACTTGATTATCCACATCATGAAATTAATTGGTTTTGTCACTTTGCAACAATCTATGTAGAACATAAAAATTAGAAAAGTGAGATACAAAGATAGAAAAGAAGTACCAAGTATTTCTTCTAAAAGCAGGGGTTCTTAATCTAGAGTTGGGTCTGTGGATAGAATTCAGGGGCTCGCTGAACTTGGATGGAAAACATCTTTATTTTCCCTGGCCTCAAAAGCTTTTCTTCAATTACGAATAGTGACAACAAGAGCAGTAGTGTTAGTATAGTAGTATCCATAACTTTATTACCAAGAGAAAGCATAGGTATTTTCATATTACGTTATGGTACTTGCAGATCTCTTGAAATATCATTTATGCCCATCACTACTTCTGGATTAGGGTGTTTATTAGTTCTACTACTAGATCTTGGTTTCTATTTCATAAAATTAAAAAAATGTATATTTTATGACCATATTTCAATGTAATTGGGCTTCTCTGCAATCTAATAGTTTCATTGTAAGCATTTAAAAATGTTACCCCGAGAGGCTTCCTCAGACTGCCACAGTGGTCCGGTGGCAGGGTTAATCCTGCCTTAAGGAACTTGGTTGTTTAAACTTTCCATTGATAATGGATGTACCTTTAAAATTGAGATCACACTAGATGTCGGTAGGAACATAATGTGGAGAATTGCTTGTGAATGACCCAAACCAGAGGCATTACTTTTGCTGAGCCCTATTCCCCTTAAAGTAGCAGGCTTAGGGCTGCAGAGGCAAAACCACTTCTGTTTCTAACAAGGGAAGATACGGGTTGGGCATCCAAGGCCCAGGACACTGCACTGAGATTGCACTCATGTTTTAAGTGTGCAGCAGCCCCTGTAGTGGCCCTCTTTGGGCGACTTGAAATAGAATTATTGAACCAATTCAGTCGTTTTTTTCTTTGATAAAAAATATTTCATTCTTTGGTAATTTAGTATGTTCCTATTCCTCTCTAAGGTCCTAGCATAGTATATAGTTACCCCTCAGTATCTGCAGGGGATTGGTTTCAGGACCCGCCACGGATACCAAAATTCACGGATGCTCAAGTCCCGTAGTTGGCCCTCCTGCATCTGTGGATTCAGCCAACTGCAGATTGTGTAGTACTGTGTTGAAAGGAATCTTTGTATAAGCGGACCCATGCAGTTTAAACCTGTTTTGTTAAAAGGTCAACTGTACTTTGAAGAGAAGCCATAAGGTGGTTTTTGCTTCGTATCTACACATAATATACTACTTTAAACTGTATGTACTTGGCAAAAGAAAAGGGAGGGAAAAATGTCATTTAAAATAGTTAATAACTAATTTTAAAAATAGTTTTAAAGAGTTGAAACAGTTCCAAATAACATTCTGCTCATTGTTTATATGATGCAAAGTGAGAGGGGGATGCAAGCTGGACTTGCCTATGCCACGCCTTCAGTGATTGGCTTTCTTACACCTCTCTTGTGTGAGCATCTTGCTGCACTGAGTGTGATTATAGTGTTAGAGGTGGTTTTTGGTTTTGGTATGATGGATCGCCTAAGTATTAGCCAACTCTGCTCAGTTGAAGAAGTGGCAGTCAGTTCCAGTGCTGGAGCAAAACATGTTAGACCTGCCTAAGGAATTTGCACGGGAGATATATATATATATATAAAATACACATTCTGTAGAAGTCAGGTCAGGGTGGAGTGGGGTTCTTGACAGTAGTTGATTTTCTCCTTAAAAATTATGGAGGGTCATTCTTTAGGGTAATGTTTTCGGAGGAGTAAGGACCCTACAAATGGGTAAACTTTCTACTTATTCTTACTGTGATTTCAGTAGACCTGCAAATAAGAAAATTTTAAGCACCGATGCTTCATTGAGGAATGATTTAATCAACAAACAATTCATGACAAGTTATTGATCTTACTAATCTTTTCTGCTTCGTGTCTCCTTTTGAGACTCTGATAAAAAATATCATGTGCGCTGGAGCAGAGTCTTTTACAGTTTTGGTGCGGGTGGTTGACGGGAGACGGTTCATGGATTTCTTTGAGCCTGTCCGTGAACATTAGATTAAGAGTTCCTCTTCCGGAGAAATAGTGTATATAACTTTTTACCTTTGACTTTCATGTCACTACTTTCTGCATTTAGTCATGTTATTGTGACAGTAATAGCAGTTATTCTTGTTTACATAATTAAAACTTTTTGTTTAGATTGCAGGTGACAAGAAGTCAGCTCAGTGGCGCACAGTGGAGGGTGCATTGAAGGAACGCAGAAAGGCAGTAGATGAGGCTGCCGATGCCCTTCTCAAAGCCAAGTAATTACTCATGGACTTTAACAAGTAATTAGGGCCTCCTGGTGGCTTTCTTTGTACTGTCTGCATAGAAAGAGGAGGCAGAGAAACCCTTCCCTCCCCTCTCCACCTGTACTGTATTGGTGATAGGAGCACGGAAGCTTAAAAGGGAGAGAGGGAATAAAATATTGATATATAACCCAGCCAAAATAAACTTGGCAGAAGCCTATATAAAAGATCTTGTATAAAAATCAAGTTTTTCTTTGGGTTATTATTTAGGTGATATGTGTTCTACAGACTTACTGAGGCTCTGCCATCATTTCAAGATGTTTCTGGGATGTCTTGAGCAGTTTTATCAGAAATTAAAGAGTATGTCACAGTCTCTTTGCCTTAACTACCAAAGTAGTTAGCGTATAATGAGTCTAGTTTTATGCCACCTTGACCTTTCCTGGAAGTTGGCTAAAACTAGGATCAACCAAGCAAACCAGGTACAAGATCAACCTCTGACAAGGGAACCTTCATTTGAATAAAGGGCTCTCATCAATATGATGGAATTATTATTGGATGGGCCAAAAAGTGCCTTCAGTTTTTTACGTAAAAATGAAAAACATATTTTTCATTTTCTCCAAGAACTTTATTGAACAGTGTTTTCACCCTTTTGTTCCACTGCCTTCCTGCCATTTTTCAGGCAACTTCATAATTCCATCTTCCCAAAACTTTTAATCTTCTTGAGCAAAGAGCTGTTCCAGGTGCCTTTTACAGTCTTCCCGGGAATTGAAATTTTTTCCATTAAAAGAATTATGTCGGGCTTCCCTGGTGACGCAGTGGTTGAGAGTCCACCTGCCGATGCAGGAGACGCGGGTTCGTGCCCCGGTCCGGGAAGATCCCACATGCCGCGGAGCGGCTGGGCCCGTGAGCCATGGCCGCTGAGCCTGTGCGTCCGGAGCCTGTGCTCCACAACAGGAGAGGCCACAACAGTGAGAAGCCCGCATACCGCAAAAAAAAAAAAAAAAAGAATTATGTAAAGACCAAAATAAATGAAAATCCGAAGGTGCAGTCAATGTGTGGTGTATACGGTGGATGAATCAGGACGACCCAGCCAAGCTGTAACAGTTTTTGCCTGGGCATCAAACATGCAGTCTTGGGTTATCCTGATGGAAGATTACGCGTTTTCTTTTGACTAATTCTGGATGCTTTTCGTTGAGTGCCGCTTTCAGTTGGTCTGATTTGCAGCAGTACTTGTTGGAATTAATCGTTTGGTTTTCTGGAAGGAGCTCATAATAGAGGAGTCCCTTCCAGTCCCACCATAAACACATCACCTTCTTTGGATGAAGACCAGCCTTTGGTGTGGTTGGTGGTGGTGTATTTCTCTTGCCCCATGATCTCTTCTGTTCCACATTATTGTACAGTATCCACTTCTCATTGCCCATTACAAATTTGTCTTAAAAATGGAACGTTTTCATTACATTTAAGTAGAGAATCACAGGCGGAAATATGGTCAAGAAGGTTTTTTTCCGCTTAACTTACGTGGAACACAAACGTCAAAGCGATTCACATGACCAGGCTGGGGCAAATGATTTTCAGTGCTTGATTTGGATATTTTGAGTATGTCGGCTATCTCCCATGTGGTGTAACATAGATTGTTCTCAGTTATCGTTTCGATTTGATTGCTGTCGACTTCAGCTGGTCTACCTGACCATGGAGCATCGTCCAGCAAGAAATCTCCAGCACGAAACTTCACAAACCACTTTTGACACGTTCGATCAGTCACAGCGCCTTCTCCATACACTGCACAAATCTCTTTGTGCGTTTCAGTTGCTTTTTTACCTTTCTTGAAATAAAGTGTAATATGCCGAAAATGTTGCTTTTTTTCTTCCACCTTCAATATTAAAATGGCCACACAAAAAATTCACCAATTTTGATAATTCTTTTTTTTTGCGCGGGCCTCTCACTGTTGTGGCCTCTCCCGTTGCGGAGCACAGGCTCCGGACGCGCAGGCCCAGCAGCCATGGCTCACGGGCCCAGCCGTTCTGTGGCATGTGGGATCCTCCCGGACCGGGGCACGAACCCGCGTCCCCTGCATCGGCAGGCAGACTCCCAACCACTGCGCCACCAGGGAAGCCCTGATAATTCTTTTTTTTAATGCGTGCTGATACGACAGCTGTCACATACAATCTAACAAAATTGTTTAAGTGCTACTAAAGCCATCTTACGGAAAAAACTGAACAAACCTTTTGGCCCACCTAATCAATATTTGTCATTCAAAATTTTGCTGTCTTAACAAAATGTTTAGAGAAAGAGAAGCCTTTTAATAAAGCCAGCATATCTTTTAGGAGATTGAAGGCATTATGCTCACATCAGTAGACCATGAGTCAGGGCTCTGAGTTCTGTGTTTTGTGGTTGGGTAGACCATAGTCCATCCAGCCTGAATCGTGAGGGCTCCTGAAGACCCAGCTATTTGCTTAGTGAGCTCTTAGGCCTCCTCCCTTGCCTTTGCTCTCCTCAAGCTCTCATTGGCAGGGGAGTCAACCTAATCCTTGCAAAAGCTGCCATTTATTGAGTGCTCCTGATGTAGCAGGCACTGTGCAAGTTACTTAGCATGAATTACCTCTACTCCCTGTATAAGGGTGAGCAGCAAAGGAGAGGCCGGTCTGGGAGCTGAATCCAAGTCTCTCTGGTTCTGAAGCCTGTGTGTTCTCCTGTACACCATGCTACTCGTCTGGTTCACTCTAAAATCTAGCTTCTCACCAAGGTGTTTTCAGTTGTTGGTGAGGAAAGGTTCTCTGCCTGTTGACTGAAAAAGCATTGAGTAGTTTTTTCCAAATTAAATTTTTCATAGACTTAACAAATTGTTTGTCATATTCTTTAATAAAGTTGATAAGGACTAATACTAAACCTTTGTTTTGTTTTATTGGTTTCCAGAGAAGAGTTAGAGAAGATGAAAAGTGTAATTGAAAATGCAAAGAAGGAAGAGGTTGCTGGGGCCAAATCTTATATAACTGCTGCAGAGGGAAAACTTCACAACATGATAGTTGATCTGGATAATGTGGTCCAAAAGGTGTGTTTCTTAGATCTTGTACAAGTATTTTTTATTTTTAAATGTAATTGTTTTGTCAGAGGATTTTTAAGAATTCCGGAATGTAGTAAGATTCCTATCATCTTTCTCTCTTTTCCCTTGAAAAGAATATTAGTTGTAACTAATTTTAAAAACTTGCTTTGGACACAAAGTGGATTCTTCAGTATTGTTGATACTTTTTATAATAGGTAGACATTTGCTCGTGGTCATTACCATTTATGGAAATTTCACAAGTCTGCATTTGTGATGTGTATGGGTAATTTCCCGTGACCCAGAGAAAGAGGGACAGGGGCACAGTGAGATGGGACAGGGCCTGTCCATGGCATTTGAATAGAATTAGAAGGAAACAAAGACAAGACTTACGTTCCTTTTTCTGAGCTTGAGGTTTCTTTCTGTATATTGCTTATATATTCACAACCAAATGTAAATAAATAAATGACTGTGACTTAGAGTATTTTGGAATGTTCATGGTACTTTTTGTTCACTTTAACCACATACCCCTTGTATCTGTTCAGGTTAAGGCGGCTCAGTCTGAGGCTAAGGTTGTGTCTCAGTATCATGAGCTGGTAGTCCAAGCCCGGGATGACTTTAAACGAGAACTGGACAGTATTACTCCGGAAGTCTTGCCAGGGTGGAAAGGGATGAGTAAGTACAACTGAAGTGTTGGTACCTTCCCTTTTTTTTTTTTTTTAACAACTGATCAACTGATCTAAACTTGCTTCAGCTCCATTCTCTAGTCTAAACCCCTCTGGCATGCACATCTCATCTGATATGCAGTATCGTGTTTTCCACATTTTATTTCAGTCACACCTGTGACAGGTGACACACCTGGTTTAGCCGTGGTGGACACAAGTTCCAGCCAGTGTAATCTGGAATCTAAGTGAGTGAAGTGACATAACCTTGACTCTGTTAGCATATTATATATATGTAAAATTATTCAAAACCTTTGTGACTTTAAAAATATTCATAATGAATTACTTAAGGCACACCTTATGACTGCTTTGTGACAACACTGTGGTTGAGAACTCACCCAGGGGTGCTGGGTGGAAAGGAAATCTGCTGTGCGGCCTTCAACTTGCAAATAGCTCAGACTGCGTGGAACTTGGATGGCTCAACAATTACACGTTGTAACTGCAGGGAATAGTCACATTTCCTTGAAGCTCTGTGAGAGTAATAAGAATCACGGAGATTACCAGGCTCAAGAAAATCAAAACAGTACTTCTTAAATGCCAGCGTCTGTTAGAAACTGAACATCAGGTAGCACCTGAAGAACTGGCATTATAGACCTCTCTGGGGTGAAGGTGGCAAGGTTGCATCACAGAACCGTGGCTGGTCTAAGGAGCTCAGGTAATAAAGACAGTGCAGGAATTTTCACAGCATCATAGCCAACCAAGGAGATGTCATGGCAAGAAGTGGAGTCAAGGCTGATATTAACTCAGATATGTAGTTAGTTTTTTTTAATGTAGTTGACTCACTTAAGAGCGAGATAGATACCAGATTCTTGTCAAAGCAAAAAATAAAAGCAGGATTTGTAAGAGAGGATTAAATGGAGAATCACACAAAGTTTAGTGTGGGAACAGTGAGTCAGTCTTATTTGAACATTGTTGGTTAAACTTGTTTGAACTGACTAGCAGCAGAGGGGACAGTGTGGACAGTGTGTCCTTGAGCAGGCCTGCTTCAGCCACATCTGTACCGTTTCCCTCACCAGAATCTTTCAAGGGCTGGGCTTCACTGAGGTTACAACTGAGACAGATGTGATTATCCCAGAGACATCCTCCTCCGCAAGTCACTCTACCACGTTACCTTTTTTTAATCCTTCTGAAATACTTACTCACTGGTTTTTGTTTGTTGTGTGTGTATCTCTGTCCGTTGGATGTAAGCTCCTTGGCTTAAACCTGACGTTGTTAGACAGTAGGGAGTCTAGGTTGGCTGCAGTAAATTAAATAAGGTTGAAAGGGCAGGTCAGGCTTTGCCTATAGAGAGTTAGTTATGAGTGCCATCCCTAGAAATTTGCATTCTCTCATCTAAAATACTTGTCTTTGGTCTTCCCAGTAGGCTAAATCCTACTAATTTTTCCATGCCAGCCTGTGAAGTTTTTAGCTTAAAAAATTTGGGGACCTGGGTCGGGGGGAATTCGTTGGTGGTCCTGTGGTTAGGACTCAGTGTTTTCACTGCCGAGGGTGCAGGTTCCATCCCTAGTCAGGGAACTAAGGTCCTGCAAGCTGCGTGGTGCGGCCAAGATAAAAATAAATAAAGATTTTTTTTTGGCTGATTAGAAAATTGCCCATTGTAAAGCATGAAAACATTAAAGCAGGTATTCTCAGCTCAGCATTTTTGCCCCCAGAGAATATTTGGCAATGTCTGGAGACAGACTTGTCACATTGGGGGGTTCTACTGTCATGTAGGGTGAAGGACAGAGGTGCTGCTCAGCACCCTCCAGTGCACAGAACAGCCCCTCCAACTAACTGTCTGGCCCAGAAAGTCAGTAGTACCAAGGTTGAAAGACCCAGCATGAAAGAAACGTATCGTATAGAAAGGGAAAATCTTCTGCAGTGTAATCTTTGGATTATTTTTTAGAGGGAGGAAGGCAACCTCCATTTAATTTCTTATTTTTTAAATAGATTGAAAGGTACAAATGGCACCTGCTGAAGTTTTTCCCTTCCAGCCATGCCTACAGCTGCAGAGTTTTCCTGCCAGTGCTGCTAATTGCTTGTGTCCCTCTGGAGATAGTGACTTATTCCATGATTACCTCAGCCCTCAATATATGTTCTCGCTTCTGAAATCTGAACTCTTTTAAGACCTGTACTAAGCTCATTAGTACTGATTTGTGTTACCAGTTATTTTTCTCTTATTAGTCTTATTTCCCTAAGTTATAAGTATCCTGGTGATACTCATCTGTCTAGTACTTTTTCTGTGTTCTCCATAGCTGAGCACAGTGGCAAACATAACAATATTTAGCTAACATTGTTGAGCATTATTTTATTTCTAGCACTGTGTTCTGAGTGCTTCACATGTAGCTAACTTTTTTAAAGTTCATAACAATCCTTTGAGGTGAGTTTTATCATTATGTCCGTTTTATAGATGAGAAAACTGAGACACAGAGGGCTTAAGTAGTTTGTCCACGTTTGGGGCTAGGGCCAGGATCTCATTCTTACCTACTAGCCTCACTGTTCTCTGGCTGATTGACTCGTATTGGCAGCACAGGACCCCCTTTTGAGCTTTTGAGAAGAGGGATGATGTGATTATCATAAGTAGGAAGATTCATTTTTATGAGCTTGAGGGTGAGTTTGACGTAGGGAGGGATGCTTCAGGGTAAGGAAGCTATTCAAAGCTGCTGGAGTAATCTGAGGGCGAAGTGATATGGGTCACCCGGTGTGTATGCCAAGGGCGCTGAAAATGAGGAGTAGGAAAGAGACTTAGAAGTGGTCATTCACCAATTGTTTTGTTTTGTTTTTGGCTGCACCGGTGCGTCTTGTGGGATCTTAGCTCCCCAACCAGGGATCGAATCCAGGCCCCTGTCAGTGAAAGCGCTGAGTCCTAACCACTGGACTGCCAGGGAATTCCCAGCAACTGGTCTGTTGAACCATAACTTGTATCTAGTGAAGTTGACAGTGTATATACTCCCGATCCAACAGTTCAGTTCCTAGGTATGAGCTCAGGAAGACTCACACAGGTGCTCAGGAAGATTCATTAAAATGTTTATAGCAGCACTGTTTGTAAGAGCAGAAAGATCAAAGACAGTTAAATACCACACATATGGCAGTGCAGATGAATGACCCAGACCATTTCTCTTGAACATAAATGTTAAGGAAAAGCAAAAAGTTGCAGAAGAATATGTAAAATAGGATACCGCTTACATGAAGCTTAAGAACATGTAAAATGAAACTATATATTGTTTAAGGATGCATGCGTATGTGAAGTATAACAAAATGAGTGATAAACACTATATTCAGATAACGGATACCACTGTGGGAGGAGGGAGGAGGAGCCACTAGGAGGTGTGCGCATGGGTGTTGCCAGGATGAAAGAATGAGGTGCAATTTGTAGGTTGTCAGTATTCCCGAGGGACATTTCCTTTATTGCTAGTAGACTAGTATATGTAGCCATACTTGCGTGCCACGTTGACACTGACCTATTATCTCTTAGCCTTGTCCATCTTTTGCCGGTTTTTCCTGCAGCATTGGGACAGATCCCTGTGTCTCTGGTTGAATACCAGATTAAGTAGTTGAACTTTTAGGGCCATTCTGGATGAAAAATACTTGTCTTTGAACTTGTTGAATCCAAGGGTCATACCCAGGATATTAAGAAGCTTATTCTGAGAGGCAGGAGACTGGCTGCAGGTCCTCTCCTGTCAGGGCTTCACGCAGTGGCACTTGTGATCGTGGCGGGGAGCATCATCCGAACTCTTCAGAATGTTATTTTTTTTTCCTTTCCGCCGCGTCAGGCAGTCATAGTTCTTAGTTTAATTTGCACCCATTAAGCGCAAATTTAATGTGAATTCACTGTTTTCAAATTTCCAAAGAAGAAAAATTAATCTCTTAAGTATTTGCAATGTTAGGAGAGGCGTGGTATTGAGAACACAGTCAGGACTGTGCCTTCGTGAAATAGTCTACGAACTAATGCAAATGGGATAAACAAGAATTGTAGTTTCCATGTAGAAACTAACCAAGTTGATTGCTTTACAACAGTAGTTAGAGATGAGTCCCCAGAAACCAAGACTACTTTCATATCATTGACTCTCTTATTTTCTGAAATGTTAGAATTTACCTTGATTTATGTAATGTCTTCTGATCCTTTAAAACATTTTTAGGAAATAAACTCATCATTTTACTTTCCAGTACCAAAATATGCTTTTTCTACTACTAGCTTCTGCTTCCTTCTTGCTTTCTTTTGGATATTCCTATTTAATGATTAATAACTGAAACATGTACTTACTTTTTTTCAAACTTATTCTTTTTCTTTGTAGGTATTTCTGACCTAGGTGAGTAATTATGTGTATTTTATGTTTAAAGGCTTCTGTTTTGAGTCTTAAAGGACTCAAGTCTTTTCGTTTTGCCTATGATTCTTATACTAAACCGTCTGAATTAATCTAAAGTAGAATTATGTTGCATGTGATAAATCTGATTTGTATATTTTTGTCATCCATGTGCTCTCAGGAACAAAAATGTTTTCCCTATGTGATTGGAAACCTGTAGATATGATAGATATATATATATCTTTTATAAAAGATATATAAAATATATAAGATATATATCTTATATATTTCTTATATATCTTAAAAGATATAAGATATATAAGATATATACTTATAAGATATATAAGATATATATCTTTTATAAAAGATATATATATATCTACATAAATATATATATATTTAAGTTTTTATTTTGTAAAATTTGAAACATTAAAAAGTAAGAAAACGATAATGAACTCCTGTTTACCCATCACCCAACTTTAGCAGTTACCAACACATGGCTGGTTTTGTCTCATTTATTCCCCCAGCTTATGTTGAAGCAGATCCCAAACATTATATTCTTCAGCTTGTAAAAACTTTCAGTATGTTTTTTAGAAAAATGTGATGACCATACCGTTGTCCCAGTCAACAATAATTCCTTAATGTCATCAAAGATATCTCTTAAGTGTTCAAATATCCCTGATCACTTTATAGAATGAGTGTTTTGGACCTCCCTGGTGGCGCAGTGGTTGAGAGTCCGCCTGCCGATGCAGGGGACACGGGTTCGTGCCCCGGTCCAGGAAGATCCCGCATGCCATGGAGCGGCTGGGCCCGTGAGCCATGGCCGCTGAGCCTGCGCCTCCGGAGCCTGTGCTGCGCAACGGGAGAGGCCACAGCAGTGAGAGGCCCGCGTACCGCAAAAAAAAAAAAAGAATGAGTGTTTTTAGTTGTTTTGTTCAAATCAGTATCCAGAGGAGCTACACATGGTGAATTTGGGCAATAAATCTCTCATCCTCACTTCGTTTTTTGCTTTTCAATCTACGTATCGTGGAATTGAGTTGTTTATCATAGTACTTCCCATATTCTTTATTTTGCTGTTAGAGCCATAATTCCTAACCTGTGGTAATATATCAGAACACTTCTGGAGTGTGAGATTGGGGAAAGAAAAAAAAAAAACATCAGAATCAGAATCCTTGGGTATGATTATTTTTAAAAGCTCTACCAGTGATTCTGATGGACAGCTCTGGCTGCAGATCCCTGTCCTGGATCATATTATCTGTGTAAGAAAAAGTAGAAAACTCTTATTAGGGAGAAGTCTGAGAGAACTTGGATTTGATTCACGTTTTAGCAGAAAACGTAGAAGTGAGTACGTTTGTAAGCTTTGTATTTAATTGTAAGCTTTGTCCTTAGAGGCAGAATTATGGTGAGTTATAAAGCCAATGTATAATCAGTTCACACTGGAAGTACTGCTCATTTGGGTTCCTGGAAAAAAACTGATTCTATACTTGGAGGCCTCCCTGAATTATTTTGCTTGGGATTGAAAATGCTTAGTTGCTGGCCATGAGCTGTGAATTTCTGATTACACGGCAGCCTCTACATCTCTTTTGAAATGTCAGCTCCTTCCTCTTGGCTTTTCTTCCTAGCTGTTTAAGTTACAATCAGTTGAGGCAAGTTACCTCGTAGATGTATGATTTTGGTGAAATCATTAACATTTTCATGTGGTTTTGTTTAGCTGACAGGCTGTCCCCCGACGACCTAAACTCCCTGATTGCTCACGCGCATCGCCGCATCGACCAGCTGAACAGAGCGCTGGCCGAACAGAAAGCCACGGAGAAGCAGCACATTGCCTTAGCCTTGGAGAAACAGAAGCTGGAGGAAAAGCGGGCGTTTGACTCTGCAGTGGCAAAAGCATTAGAACATCACAGAAGTGAGATACAGGCTGAACAGGACAGAAAGGTAAAGAAATGAGCAAAACTGCCTAATGTTTAAAGTGAATCTAACTTGTTTGCTTCTAGAGGTAATACCAGCAGTCACTGACTTTAAAATACTAGCTGTTAAGTCAGGCCAACCCCCCTCTTGAATGGAACTTTGGCCCTTGTTCTAGTCAGAACTTCTAGGGAAGGATTGGTCTAGCAGAGAACCTTTACGTTGAGCTGATGCAGGAGTGTCAGAAAGTAACGAGCTGCTGTCATCCAGGATTATCTAGCTTGCCTTTTCCCAGTGGAGCCTCTGTCCCCTTAAGCAGTGCTGAGTCTGTTGGATTCCGAGTATATTTTTCTCCTCAAGGGTTGTTTTTTGTTTCTTTGTTTGTTTATTTGGGGTTTCTTTGGCTGCAACACATGGCCTGCAGGATCTAGTTCCCTGACCAGGAATTGAACCCGTGCCGCCTACAGTGGAAGTGCTGAGCCCCAATCGCTGGACCCCTCTCTGCAAGCGTTTCTAAGTAGTTAGTGGTGAAGCATGGATGAAATAGCTGTAGTCTTCTGTCTGAGCACATCATGTATTAAATAGGTGTCTACAGGCTGATTTGGGAACCTGACTACTCATCCTACCTTCGCATTTTCTCAGCTGCACAGTTGACCATTCCCTCCTCCTTTTTTAAAAAAAATTAATTAATTTATTTTTGGTTGCGTTGGGTCTTTGTTGCGGTGCGCGGGCTTCTCATTGCGGCAGCTTCTCTTGTTGCGGAGCACGGGCTCTAGGCACGCGGGCTCAGTAGTTGTGGTGCACGGGCATAGTTCTCTGCGGCATGTGGGATCTTCCCGGACCAGGGATTGAACCCATGTCCCCTGCACTGGCAGGCAGATTCCTAACCACTGCGCCACCAGGGAAGTCCACTTCCTCCTCCTTGAAGCTCTCTCTTCCCTAGGCTGCCAGACCCCGCACTTGCTGGCCTTTCCCGCTGCCTTGCTGACGCTCCTTGGCTTCCTTTGCTCAGCCTTCAAATAGCGGCGTGCGCTGGCATTGTTCTGAAACCCTTTATCCATCTAAGCTGCCTCCAGGTGCTCTTTGCTAGTCCTGTGGCCTTGAAGTTCAAATACCGTCTATTACTGATACTTATATTGCTGGCTCTGACCTCTGCCTTGGCTTCAAGGGCTGTCCAGCAGCTGACTTGATGTCTTCAGCTGGATTTTCAGTAGTCATTTCAAACTCAACATGTTCAAAACAAATTTCTTGATTCTCTCCAAACTGTCTCCCAGCCCCTCAGCTGCTTCTCTCTAAATAAACCTCCATCCACTCATTGATCAAACTAGAAATCATGCTCAGTTGTTCCTCCATCAGTTTTTGCATCCAGACCATTGACAGAGTCTACCAGCTCTGCATTCAGAATAAATCCCTAAACGCTCCACTTTTCTCTCCTTCAGTCACCACCACCTTAGTTCAGAGTGTCGTCTTAACAGTGTCCCTGTTTGCATACCCATCTTTCTATGTCTGTTTACACAGGCAAGTGGTCCTTAGAAAATGTGTTCTCATCAGACACTATGCTGCTGCAAATCCTCCACTGACTGCCGACTGTATTTAAGATAAAATCCAAATTCTTAACTTATACCAGAGAAGCCCCTTGATCTCATTCCTGTTGCTGTGAGCCAGGCTTCCCTTACTTCCCTTATTTCCCTAGTGTACCAGGTACCTTGGGCTTTCTTGCTGTTGTGTTGGTGCCTTGACTACGTCTTTTGCCCTGGGGTAGCCCCATCCTGTTCCCTTCAATCTAAAGTAGAGTCTCTGTATTACTTTCTCTCATATTGCCCTATTTATTTTCTTAAAAACAAGTACCACAGTCTGAGATGTCCGTTTTGCCTGTCACTGATTCCTCTCTTGAAATGTATACTGCAAAAGAGCAAGGAGTTTGTCTGCCTTGAGCACCATCGCATCCAAGCTTACAGTAGGCACTGCCTGGCACAGGGCTGGCACTGCGTAAATATTTATGCACTGACCGAATGGATTCATTTATTAACTGTATTGTTTCTGAGAAAAAGGAAGTTATGATTTCCAGGTAATTAGTATTAAATAATTTGTAATATGACCCACGGCTAATTGTTAGGCCAGACATTGTAGGCTTTTCATAGTTTGGGCTTGATTTGGCCTGTGTTGAGTCTGAATTCATACTAAAATAAGCAGTTTCAGAGGAGCTTTCTTTGTTGAGAGAAACTGTGTTCGGTAACTGTCAGACATTTGTTACTTTTCTTAACAGTTCTGCATGGTAGGCATTATTATTCACAGACAAGAAAATGGAGACTTCGAAGATGAATAATCTCCCTAAGGCCACACAGATGGTTGCGGTGAAGCTGTGTTTGATCCCAAGTCTTTGTAGTTATTTCTGTGGTCTCGGATTTCTTGATTCTCAGGGGAGTATGTGATGCAGGAAATGACAGTGTTTGCTTTGTACAGGAGGCAGCCTGGTGATATGGAAGAAACTCAAGTCTGGGGGTTAGAGAGACCCCTGTTTGAAATCTGATTTCGCCACAGCCATGCGACATTGTTTGAGTCACCTTCCAACATTCAACTTTCTGATTCCTACGAGAATTTGAAATAAGAATGTGTTCCCGTGCACGGCTCATCGTAAGGGGTTCTGGACGTGGAGGCTGCCATCATCGTGGTTACTGGTCTTTCTCTTTTGCTAAAAGCGTATGTGGAGAATTGAGAATTCCTCATCACTGTGCTTGGCTTCACAGGTGGAGGAAGTCAGGGATGCCATGGAGAATGAAATGAGGACCCAGCTTCGCCGCCAGGCTGCTGCCCACACCGATCACTTACGAGATGTCCTTAGGGTCCAAGAACAGGAACTGAAATACGAGTTTGAGCAGGTGAGGACCTGTCGTAAAGCATCGTCTCCCTTCAACCTCCTTTTCCCCTTTACACTATAAACAGTCTCTGCTTTCCTTCTAATGTGCTCCATGTCATTCAGTCTGAGAGTGTGGAAGAATGGGGAAAGATTTCTAGTGGTGCCTATCCTTGCTGGAGGGGGACTTTTGTATATTTCACATCTGCTCCTTTTTACATAAAGGTGTACCTATGTGTTACTGATCATATGTGTTTTGTATTTATGTCCTAGTCATTTGGAGCCTTTAAGCTTGAAGGAGGGTTGGTACAGGGGGTTTCAGGAAAGCAGGTAATAATACTTGACACATGTGTGCCTGCTTTATCTCCACAAACCCTTGTGGATTATGTGGTAGTTCTGAGATTTTTATATTTGAGGAAACATCCCGGAGAGGTTAAGTTTGGAAACCACAGCAAACCATCAGGATACCTTTAATCATAATTAGTTTCTACTCAGCAAGTCATTTATAATATATTAACTTATTATTTTGTCTCACAAGAAGGGAATGAAGTTTTCCAAGTAAAGAAATCTTCCAGAAAATTGAAATTTATACCAATATGAAAAGGTATATTACTTTGAATTCTCTTTGATGAGTATTTTGAGAAAAATGAACTCTTAAAGTGGAAGATATTGAATACAATTTAATGTCTGTGTGGCCATACAGTTACTGTATTTTCTAAAGTTGTCATCTTCTCATTTTAATAGACTTCTTTCTTCCCCTCCTGGTCCTCTTCCTCTAATATTAGGTTCCACCAGTAAATTTGTAGAAGATGAAACATCACATGTGCTTTAGGAAATTTTTGAAACCTTACACATAATGTAGGAGTTTCATGACACCTGTTTTGAGATTAGTTAAAGGCCCTCTTTACTTTGGGACGCAGCAGTTACTGGAAGACTTAGTGGCCGATAAGTGACATGCACTGAGGTAGCATCACTCTCTCTGTGCACTGTTTACCATTTCAGGACCTGTCTGAGAAACTCGCTGAACAAGAACTACAGTTTCGTCGGCTCAGTCAAGAGCAAGTTGACAACTATACTCTGGATATAAACACTGCCTATGCCAGACTGAGAGGAATCGAGCAGGCTGTTCAGAGTAAGCACATGGACCTCTTACAGCTAATTTCATCAGCCCTACTTCTCAGGGTAAATTCTTGCTGTGAGGATAATGGTATACATGCATTGACATTAGGGAATAAAGATGCCAAAGTCCCTCTAATAAATTTTATTCATTTCTTAGAAAATTAGCCCCGGATTTGGTAAGTTTGTAGTATAGAGGGTTGTGAGAAGAAATTTAAAAGGATCTAAAAATTAAACCTAAGTAACTTGAAGTTTTACTCCTTATGTGACCGGCATGAGATCACCATTTACAAGGCAGTTTACCCAACACACTTTGGTGGTGTCTCATGTGCCCTGAGTGGAGAAAAAGGTCAGTGTGCTGCATGTTCGCCCTCCAGGCTCTGCCGTTACCTGGAGGTAACCTGGAGGGTTACCTGGAGGTGGTGACTTGCTTGTTCCACCCACCAAATGGATGGTAGTTATGCTGAGGCCTCCATGTGCCACACTGGAAGGGAAATGTCCTGACAGTGAGGATTTTATTAAGAAAATGGGTTTCTGTGGGATGTGATGGAATCTTTTTTGTCAGATAAGCATAGCAATAAGCTAAGTACTCGTGAAGTTTCAAGATCCAGTAGTCCGTTCCTTTGTAGAAAGTAGTTTCTGATGGCCTTAATGTAAGTCTTGGCTTAATTTAAATATCACATTTCTTTCTCAAATATTTCTGAAGATAAATGTATCTGAATTAGATACCCTGCATTCTCCTAGATGTCACAGGAAGAAAGAAGGGAGCCTCATCTGTGCACATCCACCCTCTCAGCTTTCTCCACGGCTACAGTAAAAACAAGTCCTCAGCAGATTATGTCGTGCCTTGTTGCCTCATGTGAAGAGGCCAGCTAGGAAAGAACGCACCATAAATAAGTGGTGGGATGGGCTTGGAAGAGGCTCTCTCCAGCCCCGACTTCCACTGCTGTGGAAGGTGTACCAGTTCTCTCTGTGTATGAGGACATAGTCAGGTGGAGAAAAAAGTCTGTCTTTGCCTTTTTTTTTTTTTTTTTTTTAATAGGTCACGCAGTTGCTGAAGAGGAGGCCAGAAAAGCCCACCAGCTCTGGCTCTCTGTGGAGGCGTTAAAGTACCGTATGAAGACGGCATCTGCAGACCTGCCCACTGTTCCCCTGGGTAGCGCAGTGGAGGCCATCAGAGTCAGCTGTTCCGATAGTGAATTTGCCCAGGCTCTAAGCGCAGCCCTCCCTCCAGAGTCCCTGACCCGTGGGGTGTACAGTGAAGAGACCCTTAGAGTCCGTTTCTATGCCATCCAAAAACTGGCCCACAGGGTAGCCATGATCGATGAGACCAGGAATAGCTTATACCAGTACTTCCTCTCCTACTTACAGTCCCTGCTGCTGTTCCCACCTAAGCAGCTGAAGCCACCAGCAGAGCTCTGCCCCGAGGATACAAACACATTTAAGTTACTGTCATATGCCTCCTATTGCATTGAGCATGGTGACCTGGAGCTGGCGGCAAAGTTTGTCAATCAGCTGAAAGGGGAGTCCAGACGAGTGGCACAGGACTGGCTGAAGGAAGCCCGAATGACCCTAGAAACTAAGCAGATAGTGGAGATCCTGACAGCATACGCCAGCGCCGTAGGAATAGGAACCACTCAAGTGCAGCAAGAGTAAGGTCTAGGAAGAGTCTTGTAAAGTCACATCTCATGTCAAAGGAAATTGGCAGTAATATATGAAGGGTTTGCAACAAGGTCTCAGAACTGCCTGGAAATGAGCAGGTGACAGGTACTGTTCTAAATGTTAACACCTGTTGCATTTATATTATTCCTTTTTGCTGTCATGTCAGTCAACTCCAGGAGCACTTTATTTGCAACTCGGGTAACATTTTCTGTTTTTCAGGTTTTACTGATCAGGCTTGTGAGCCAGTCAAAATAATGTTTGCGGTCACTGTACTGTTGGTTTTGCCCTTGGAGCAAACTGAATAAAACAGAAATTGAAAACTGAGCAGCTTATCCCTTTTCAAAAAGTATCATTTCTAGTTTGTTGTGTATATGGAAAATTTCCTTGAGAAGCAGAAGTAGCAGAAGTAGCAACTCCTGGGCGCTCAGAGTTGCCAGGCTGTGAACCGGGTTTCAGAAGCCCTAGGCCTGTTCTTGGCTTTGAAGGTCCTAGTGAACTGATTCCTGCTGGTCAAACTCAAGAGTGATGTAAATATAAGCCAAAATGCCAATATGTTTATAATTGGAGATATGTCATTCCAGTGATTCAAAGGCACTAGAAATAGTCTGTATCCCAAACTTCGATTGCTACCACAGGGAAAAATAATATTTTATATTGGGATCCAGTACACCCGCACGCACCCTTATATGAATGTATACATGAAACGGTTTCTGGAACCATTGCTTCTCCTTTCTACTTGTGATGTACTGTGTTCTGGTCTGTGGCATTAGAAAAATGTTGGTGTCTTCTCTACCCACAAATAATTCCACAGCCCTCAGAAAAGTTCATGGCTCCCAGTTCTGGAACACTGGTAGTTGACCTTGCTCCTTTCTGGTATGTGGACTGTGAATCTCTCCATTGAAGTGGGGGTGGGGAGCCTGGAATCTTAAAGGGGTTCAATAATTTTGTGGTATATTTGAACTGGATTGCTGTAAAACCCAGAGAACTTGCTTACATAGTTCACTTCTCTGAAGATTAGAACAGTTGCCATATTGGGTAAACATTAACCAGTGTTTCACCTTTCATTTTTTACTTCATGAAGTTACCGTCAACATATTTTTTCAAAATCATGATTTTTTGTTGAGGTTTTTTTTTTATATAAATTTATTTATCGTATTTTATTTTTGGCTGCGTTGGGTCTTTGTTGCTGCGCGTGGGCTTTTCTCTAGTTGGGGCGAACGGGGGCTACTCTTTGTTGCAGTGTGCGGGCTTCTCATTGCAGTGGCTTCTCTTGTTGCGGAGCATGGGCTCTAGGTGCGTGGGCTTCGGTAGTTGTGGCACACAGGCTCTAGAGCGCAGGCTCAGTAGTTGTGGCTCACGGGCTCTAGAGCGCAGGCTCAGTAGCTGTGGCGCACGGGCTTAGTTGCTCCACGGCATGTGGGATCTTCCCGGACCAGGGCTCGAACCCATGTCCCCTGCACTGGCAGGTGGATTCTTAACCACTGCGCCACCAGGGAAGTCCTTTTTGTTGAGGTTTGTGTGTTCATAAACAGATTACTGAAGAGGCATTTTTATCTGAGCAGCATATCTGGAAATCATGAGAAAGGGTTGTCTATGTATTTCTGCAGGCCTGTCCCGGCTCCTGATGGTTACATTCAGGTCTGCATGGCGCCCGACGTCCTTTGATTTGGGGACCCAGTGGTTCGTTTGGTGTTATTAACGGTCCTTATGTTCCTCCTAAGTGGATTCTTAATTCAGCACATCTAGTTTCTGACTGGAACACACACTTTGTGTGATGTCCTTAATCTCTGCAGGTAGAGGTGCTCTCGGCACCTGTGGGCCATTAAGCTTTGACTGGAAGATAATAAGGCTGTTCTAAATTAAGCCTTTCTTCCCTTTGGAATAGCATGAAATTGTAGAATACATTAACTTGCAAAGCTGACTAACTTGTTTGTCATGTTAGAAGTGTTCATAATTTTTATTTTACTCAGGAAATGTGTAAAACATTACAGATTAGAAGGAAGTAAATTTCTCTAGGAGCCCAGGAATAACTTCCTTCGGATGTGATTATCTGAGCTCACAGGAAGCAAGCAATACTGAGCGGTTTATTTCAGCTCTCTAAATCAAATAACAAAAGCCACTGGCTTTCAATTTTAGTATTCCTTTAGCAAACCTCCCCAACCCTCACTGCATATTGAGAAACAAGATGATGTTGAAAGGGGACTCTGCTTGTCCAGACCCTGATTTTTCTTCCTCATGCCCAGTAAGAGTCACATCTTCCTGAGCTATCACTCAGCAACCCCCTAGGTGAAAAGGGCCTTCACTTGGGCCTAAAGAGCCTTTACGTGGGTTCTCAGTTCTACCTTCAAGGAGGTGGAATCATTAAAACTCTTGATATTTGCCTTAATGTTGTTTAAAGTTTCTAAATCAGCAAAGTAAGTAAAATGTAAATTAGGCAGTCTCTTTTTTTAAGGCACGGTACTTCTGTGTTCCTTAGTATTGACTTAAACCCTCTGCTTTCTTAACAGGTTCTGCATAAAAGCAGTCTCCAAGTCCCAAATTAGTTGTCCCACCACTTTTAAAGTAATTTGAACTCAGTGCAGAAGATAATTTAACATAAACAGGAAATAAAAAGTGATTACATTTCAGGCAAATCACTCATCAGGTCCAGTGGGCACCATTTACCTGAAGCAGGGCTCGGCTCAGCTCCCCTGGTTTCCTCCCTGCGGATGCATTCAGGGGCTGGGGGACCTGAGAAAGCAGAGGGAGCACTGAGGAGGAGGGGCTTTGCCTGGGCACGCCACCCTTTTCCACAGGGGGTGGTGCCACGGTTTCACAGGTTGGTCCAGGTTAGCTGTACGGACGCTGCCCTGGGGTCTCAGGAAGAAAGAGGAGGGGCTCTGGAGGGACTGGGGGCACAAGCCAGCAAAGGCGCTGCTGTTGTGGGAAAAGATGGTGCTGGTATCGGCAAAGCTTAGGTTTTCCTGGGGATGAGTTCTATTGTTACCTTCACTTCTCTTGGACGTTCTCAGTTTTCAAGAGTAAAGTCTTGCTGAGCTCTGTAAACTTGGGTTTGATCTCCAGTGTTCCTTCTAAAATCTTCTATAAAGTCCACAGCTATGCAGGTCGGCTAGACAACTTTTTTTTTTAAATAAATTTATTTTACTTATTGATTTTTGGCTGCGTTGGGTCTTTGTTGCTGCGTGCGGGCTTTCTCTAGTTGCAGTGAGCGGGGGCTACTCTTCCTTGTGGTGCACGGGCTTCTCATTGCGGTGTCTTCTTGTTGTGGAACATGGGCTCTAGGCGCGTGGGCTTCAGTAGTTGTGGCTTGCGGGGCTCAGTACTTGTGGCACACGGGCCGAGTTGCTCCGAAGCATGTAGGATCTTCCTGGACCAGGGCTGGAACCCATGTCCCCTGTATTGGCAGGCGGATTCTTAACCACTGTGCCACCAGGGAAGTCCAAGGACAATATCTTGATGTTGAAGGTGATCATATGGGTGATGGTTACTTTGTCCAGGAAAGGCCCTAGACAACATTCTTTTACAGGTTAGGCTCCTTCCTGGGCCAGGCTGGAGCCTCCTTCACCCCCACTTTGTGTACCTTACATTTGCTCGCTCCATGTCCTAGCACACCGCCTTAATCAACCGAATAAAGTATGCCCATTTCTCGGGTAAACTGCCACTCTACCACTGAGATCTAATCTAAGTGATTCTGTAAACCTTGCCCTGCCCATCCACACTCCTGGTGACTGCCATCTTACAGCACGTCCTTTTACCAGCAGTAAAATACTTTACATCGCCATCAGGTACACTTACACGTGTTTATCAATATGCATGTGTCTGTGGTGCTGTAAGAATGTCACACAACTTGAACGTATGCAATGTACTTAATTTTCTAATCCATTTCATTAAAATATTCTAGTCATCTTCTGCAAAAACTGATTTCAAACCCTGCAGTTTGAAGGATGTAAGACAATCCATTTTATTAAGAGTACTCAAATGTTCTATTGAACCCAAACCAAAATTGATAGGTTATTAACTTTGGCATAGAAAAACAGAACACCTTATACTATTAGAGGGTAAAGAGAGAATGGAGACCAATCCTACAGGCCTGCCTTAATTTTTTTCTGAAAAGCTGGAAGCAGTTGTTTTGCCCACAGTAGGAATCTGGAATGTCTGTAGCACAGAGTTAAGACCACATGGCCACAACATCACCCACTTGGAAAGTCCACTACAAATTCACGTGCCATCAACGCCATAGCTGCAAAGCACGATGCTGAGGACTGTTCTCTGGCAGGATTCCCCGGCAATGTCAGTGTTCTCCATCTGTAAGGATTGCACTGAATGCATACTCGGCCCAGAAGAATCAGCCATTTCCAGGTGCTGATGAACCAGAGGGAAAGGGAGGGGCCAAGTTTACAGAAGCTTCCAGGCAGCCAAGTTCTCTTTGCAGGTTTTAAGGCAAGATCACAGGCTAATCTGCCCTACCTATCCCTTTTGCTCATTTGCTATGTCAAGGGGCTACTGGGGCGATGCACATGAATACTTAAGTAGCTAGTTGCTGTCATTTCCCCTGCCCTCTGTCTCTCACTTAGATGTCTTAAATTCTGGTGATCTAGGAGAAAACATGAGTCAATACTTAGGTTTCTGAGGATGTATGACTGACTGGGTCCTGGCCAGAGGATAGCCAAATGGAGATGGGGACAGGCACATGTTACAGACACATGTACAACACAGTAGCCCATAAATGGCAACCCCGGCAGGGTAAGGATGAAGTTGCTCATCCGAGAACTCCTGGGATGCCTGGGTAGATCTGGCGATCAGATTATGAGCTAAGCAGCCTGCGCTAGAAGCCCTTGTGAAGCTCCTGCAAGCCTCACAAGCTCCTGTTTGCTTCCCAGACCACTTGCCAGTCATGAGAGAGGCTGGAGTAGAGGTTCTCGACCTACTCGATTACCAGCAATACACAATTATGTCAAGAAGACACTTCAATCCTCTTGTCATCACATACATTTAGGCCACTTTAAGTACAGCACAACTGAAGGTGCCAGCACTCACACAGAGAGAAAGGGGGAGATGAAACTCTCGTGCAAGCCCCAAGCCTAGTGGGAGGCTGTGGGCTATTCTATAAAAGTAATGGAAATGCATACATACGTACCTCAGTTACAGTATTTATTTCCAGTCTGCATCTTCCCAGCTGTGCAGCCTAAACTCCTGATGTTGTTTAATCAGTTCTAAGATTAATAATTTCCCACATATAAATATCCCTGAATTTGGCTACTACTGACCCAGTATCAACTGTGATGTAATTGTACAAAAACTTCCTTTAGACGCTTTCTGAGTCGGAGGAAGTGTCAGGTCATAGCATCAGCCAACAAAGGCTACAGTCCCCAATGGAGGGGACTGGGGGAGGGGCAAACCACACCGACATCAGCTGACAGACACTGCAGTTGTGCGGAGCTTAACATCACAACGTGTGTCCAAAGAAATGAAAACGGCAGTGCCCCTTCTGTTCACGTGGGAACCCTGGCATGGATGGTTTAGTTCAGGAATTAAACGTAAACAAGTGAGCGTTGTTATCAAGATTCACCAAATCTGTATTCTCTTGTTTTCTTCACATTACAATTAAATACTAACATCTCAGTTCTCAAGTGTAATCACAACAGCCACGCTAGGCCACAGTAGCTCCTGATTCGACCACTTTTATTTGCCTTCGCCGACGTCATTGTCACTGTCACTGCTGCTGTCACTGTCGCTGTCACTGGTCAATGCAGTTAGATCTCCCAGGGCTTCCCTGTAAGAAAAATAAATGGGAGGGTTACACTGCAACTCAGGCTTGGGGCTGGGGGACTCTGCAGCTGCACTAAAGCAACAAAGGGAAAGGTTCCAACCAGCAAATAAACCTATAGGCCTCCCTGACTTTTATGACAAACGAAAAATATCGTTAAATCCTGACTTTCTGCAAGGAAAGGAAGTTCAGGGGGTAGAAAGCTACAAACATCTGAATGGGCAGACAGACAAATGGTCTGCTCCATTTTCATAACTTTCCTTGATGGTGATGATACAGGACGCACTTACTTCTGCTGCTGGCTGAGGGTGAAGTCAGCCCTTAGTCTCTGGGTGAGGCTCTCACAAATAGGTAAGCTGAAGGCACCTGCCAGCTTCACTATCTCAATGGCCTGGGCAGGGCTGCCGGATGCTTTTGCACTGTCCATAAACTCATTCAGCAGCTCATTCCTGTGAAAGGCAAAAATGTCAACATTCCCCAACTAAACCCCTCAAAGATTCACATACAAAACCTAGTACCTTACAAAGATCAGTCGTAAAATCCTCAACAGTAGCTTTGCAGACAGTTACATGGAGTCTGACTTTAAAGGGCCAAATAAACAATGAACACTGGTTCATTATGCCTTCACTGAGGATCCAGCCAATGTATCCCCAGCGTGCTGTGATCACTGAGCACAGATTGAAAAAAACAGCGCTTGCCTCAGGGTGCCTTAGATGGTAGGAGTGACCGATCACCTACCTGCCTAACAGAAAAGTGCCCAATTGCCATGGCTGAGGTATGTGAGGAAATTCCAACCCCCTTCCCCCAATAAGAGTTAAACGCATGTGGCTAATCCAGGATGTCCCCAGGCAGCCCTGTTAACTTGAACTTACCCAGGGATCTTATTATGTTTCCTGAAAAGCCCCAGCATTTTCCTGTTCAAGATGAGATAGGAAAAAGATTATGAATACTAATAGAACAGAAGGCAACCGAATGACCATAGCTTTTCTCCTGGACTCAGAGACCAAGTGTCCTTCCTGACAAGCAGAGGGGAAGCTCCTGGAGACACGTCTGTGAGCTCCACCAGCTCCCAGCCCTATCTTCCCATCAGAATCACCCCAGGTGCCTCAGCCCCCTCTTCCCAAATTTCATATATGCACATAGCATTACAAATTTCAAAGGCAAATCTGCTTTGTTGCCAGCATTGAGAATTGCTGAGGCATATCCTCCAGAGGATCACTTCTGTCCCCCCAGGGAGGGAATGTATGATATCATGTGGGCAGTGGGAAGAGAGGGACGCAAATACAATTTGATCTCTTTCCTCTTACAATCCAGTGTGAGCTCAGTGTGTCCTAAAACGACGTTATGAAGAGCAGGCTCAGATTAAGGCATCAGTCTCATGTAAGTGCTTGCCGTCATCCTGCCACACGCAGGACAAAGGACAAACACATACACTCAGCTCCCATGATCAGCTGAGGTCCGTACCCCTGCGCCAATCATCACAGCCTGATTCATAACAAGCGTGTGTCAACCTGCCCTAGTCGACAAGTCCAAGCATCAAATGTTTGTCAGCAGCTGTGTAGCCGGCTGTGTGATTTGCCACCAGTTATGATCAGAGGAGGCAGCAAAACCTTTAGCAGCCTTTCGTGGAGAGAGCAAACATCCACACCGTGGACTGACCATCATGTTCAAATTAAGGTCCTCTCTAGTGAACAGCCAGGCACAACAAGCCCTGTCACTGGCTCTTAACACCAACACACGGTTATATCCAAAACAATACACATCGGAACCGCCCCTAGCAAGGACTCTCACTGACTTCTCCACTTTTGGAAAAACGACTATGCATAACGTCTCTATTCACAGTTAAACACCAGAAATTAGTATGTGAGTGAAGTGCTGATGAACACACAGAACTAGAATACAGTGGCACCAACCAAAGACAGGTTCTAGTCAAGGCCAGGTTTAGTAAACTGGTAAAATGCCAGGTTCCGGAAGTCCCAGTACACAGCCCGCATTTTAGGCTGGGGGGTGGGGGGGGCGGAGAAGCACCCATGAGATGAATAAACCAAATGACCAAAACATTTTCAAAATTAAGATTCTCTAATCACTTTGTTCTACTCAAGTGAACGGAGAAGTGACTCGCCCACAAATACAGAAAACAAAAACGGAAAGAGAATGAGCCCACTGAACCACACCTTCTCTTAAACTCATCATGTATACTGGTTCCTCTTCCCCAAGTTTGCTTTTTTAGTTGGTATTTGGAAATTCCTATAGAAAACACAGTACGTAGAAAACTCGTTTGTCTCCTGATAAACTACACAGTGTGCAGCCAAATTAGAGAAACTCTAATGACCGGGTAAACGTTCTCTGAGATCCAAGTACAGGTGCTTCCAGTGACATGTGTGGCATGTACTGTACTCACCAGGCTTCCTGGGTTCTCCCAGCCCTTAAGAAGAGGACGGCTATGTGGTTCAGAGAGCTGGCCAGCCAACTGGGAGCCATCTGTCTGGCATCCTGGCTTTCATAAGTCGATTTGATATCTGCAGCACAGTCAGCAAACGCCACCTGCAGCTGAGACGCTCTGAGAGTCAGCGGAAATGCCCAACTGGTTTTATGAGAATTTAAGTTCGGGAGACTCCATAGGACCATTAAAATTTGTAAGCAATGCATTTTACCGTTGGAACACATCACATGTACAGCACACAGTAATACAGTATTTAAGAAAAAAAAAAAAAGCAAAGCACTCTGCCCTGGGGTAATAATGGGATCAGCCACATATTTCAAATCCAACTACGGGTTTTCTTTTTAGAGAGAAATTTACAAGAAGGCAAGCTGCTATTAACTGTCAGGATCGAGAGGATCCATTTTCATGCTGCTTGCTTTGGACTAGAGGAATAAGAGTGACTTTAGATGGCAGAATTCTCCACAATGATAGGTAAAACCATGGAAATGACCCTCACCGGCTCTCAGTATTAGAGGATACACTGGTTAGTATACACCTAATAACGACAGCAAAACCTGAGTGTCAACACAAGCCTACCTCTGGTGGGTGCCGATCCCTTGCCATAAGCATCAGAATCTCTTCTTTTAGGTCACGGCGAAAAGTATGACCATATTCTTTACTATCTAGAAACAAAAAAGAACAGAGTGAGAAGTCACTGGCATGTAAAACCAAGACTCTTTGGCTGACCTTTGTCCACTGTCAGCAGTCACCCATATTTGGTTGGAGGGGTGAACATACATTGCTGACATGTATTCCAGGATTCCAGAAAACTAGCAGGATGATTCATGGTAGGAAAGGACAAATGAGCAGTGAAAGCCAGCACCAGTAACGTGCTCCCAGGCAAGTGTTAGCACGGCACGTGCACCACACTCCAGCAGCCACCAGCTCCACGCGGTTCTACAGCACGTGGGAATCGTCAGTAGTCCTCGTACACTATCATTAGAGCAGCCTTGTAAGGTAGGAGGGCGGGGCTATAGTCTCTGTCTCAAGGCAACCTGAGGCAGACGGAAACTGAGTTTATGATCAGTCACCTAGTGGATGACATACAGCATCTTCTGCAGCCAATTTACACACAACCACACACACAAACCCACAGTCATGGCTGTTTCTTAGAAACCTGAGTATCACTGACTGTTAACTTTTTTTTTTTAATTTATTTATTTAACTTATTTTAAAATTTTTGGCTGCGTTGGGTCTTCGTTGCTGCACGCGGGCTTTCTCTAGCTGCGGCGAGCGGGGTCTACTCTTCCTTGCGGTGCGTGGGCTTCTCATTGCGGTGGCTTCTCTTGTCGCGGAGCATGGGCTCTAGGTGCTCAGGTGTCAGCAGCTGTGGCACGCAGGCTCTAGAGCGCAGGCTCAACAGTTGTGGCGCACAGGCTTACTTGCTCTGCGACATATGAGCTCTTCCCGGACCAGGGATTGAACCCATGTCCCCTGCACTGGCAGGCGGATTCTTAACCACTGCGCCACCAGAGAAGCCCCTGGTTAGCTACTGAAGCACAGTGATGCAACATGGTATAGAGGAACGAACGGTACAGGCTTCGGGGGTTGATATTTTGGGTGTCCCAGGTAATTAACACTGATGTCACACAACTGCACAAAACCCAGCCTTTTCTTGTCACAAAGGAACCAATTTAGGTCTTTTCCACTACACTGTCACTCACGCAATCCAATATGTAACATGAGCAAATGACCCTAAAGTAGACCTCAACTACTGCATTCAATTTAGTCAAAAATGGAAGTTTTGGGGACTTCCCTGGTGGCACAGTGGTTAAGAATCCGCCTGCCAACATAGGCGACACGGGTTTGAGCCCTGGTCCGGGAAGATCCCACATGCCGTGGAGCAACTAAGCCCGTGCGCCACAGCTACTGAGCCTGCGCTCTAGAGCCCGTGAACCACAACTACTGAGCCTGCGCTCTAGAGCCTGTGAGCCACAACTACTGAGCCCACGTACCACAACTACTGAAGCCCGCATGCCTAGAGCCCATGCTCCGCAACAAGAGAAGCCACTGCAATGAGAAGACCGCACACCGCAACGAAGAGCAGCCCCCTCTCGCTGCAACTAGAGAAAGCCCGCGCACAGCAAGGAAGACCCAAACAAAGCCAAAACATAAATAAAGAGTAGTAATAAATTAAAAAAAAAAAAAAAAAAAAGGAAGTTTTCTTCCCTAACAGTGTTAACATGCTTGTTAATCAAAACATAAGACAAAATGAGATGGGTCGGGACACATAAGCTGAAACTGACCTTTCCAGATCTGAGGAATCAATTCTAGCCGATTGGCCACATCTAATGCTTGGAGAAGATCTATCAGTGTTTGGGAATGTGGAAAGAATACCTGATTCAGAAAAATACAAATACATTTTTTAAGTGTTACTCAGCAAAGACAACCACAAACATCTACAATGATAAATGGTAAGTAATGAATCATCTTACTGAAGGTATCAGGTCCTTATACCACTTCAAGGTGACATCAATTTGTTCCATTAGACAAAGCAAACCAAAGAACTTGGAACTGTAATGGAGAAAGAAAGCATGTTTAGTTTAAAATCCGTGCTTAATAGGGGAATGACAAAATTACAGCACAGTCATATGATGACGCGTTACACAAAATTTAAAGACAGTAAGTTACACACAATTTCAAGTTACACAGGCCAATGCTGGACCCAGGAGGTGCTGCTAACTGTGCTTTCTGGACTTCCCAGTTAACACCTTCTAATCCTCAACCAGTCACTGATGCCACCTCCTGGTTATACTCTCAGCTCATGGTGAGGAGAGAGCAGATCTCCTATTCATTTTAAAAGCGTTCAACGTAAAGCGAGGATTTGGACCACATAGAAGAGAACCATCACACACCTATAAACAGTCTGCCTCCTTAAGTTCTGGTTTTTCTCTGTTTAAAAGCAAACCCATTTAAGGAGTCTCTTTGGGCTCCAACATGTTCATCTTCAAAAACAAATGAGGCTGCAATGAAATCTTTAGGGACCCACCCTCCTATGAATTCAAAAACATAAAATAGGAGGGTTTACAGGGAAAAGATATATGGATTTAAAGTGTTACAGGGACATCCCTGGCAGTCCAGTGGTTAAGACTCCACGCTTCCACTGCAGGGGTTGCGGGATAGATCCCTGGTCATGGAACTAACATCCTGCACGCTGTGTGGTGAAAAAAACAAACAAAAACAACAACAAAAACCCCCAAAGTGTCACAAATAAAAACAGCTTAAAAGATACACAGCAGACATCTCAGTCTGACAAATCAGTTTTACCACTGCTTGACTCTTCAAGTGTTCAGTTAACTTACACTGTTACGTCAGGGTCAAGCTGCCTAAAATTAGGCCACCAATAGCCTCCCACTGGCAGAACTGACTACTGGTTGCATACAGGTGCTCCGTTAATGCAGAAGGATACATTTCCAATACACTTACTAGTAGAAATAACGCCGATGATCCGGTCCAATGAATTTCCGGTTGTCTCCAGTGTTTAAAAGGTCATGGACCTGGTAAGCAAGTTCTAGATCTCTGAGAGATGAGCACTGAAAATTTACAAGTAGTAAATAAGCATCATTCTGCGATCCTTATCAGCCCAACAGTGGCTCATTACATAAAGAGCTCATTATATAAAGAAGTACAGTTACCTGCGGAAACATCTATGCTGATTTAACATTATTATTGGTTGACAGCAAATGAATTACAAGAAAATGGGGGGGAGGGAGGAATCAAAACAAATCACCAAGTTCTGTGAAATTTAAAACAAAATAACCTTAATCTAGTAATTATACCTATATTTAGTAACTATATGAAAACACCTGGTTGCCATGCACAAGACAGCTGGAGTGCTCACTCCAGCATCACTATACTGGCAAAAAACCCATGAAGTAACTCCAAAACCCACCCACAGGAGAAGTCCTTCCCTCCTGTGAAATAACTGTACTGCTGTCAACAAACAAGATAACATGGAAATGAGTCTGGACGTGCATGTCTGAATAACCAAAGGAGAAAACCTGGAAGGACACTCACTAAAATGTAAAGCAATTGTCCTTAGGGAATAATATATATATAATAATATATATCCTTAGGGGATAATAGGATATGCTAATTCATTCTGAAACTGCTTGAAAATTTTCCTGTGATTAGTATGATAAGATGAAAAACCAAACTTAAAAACCATCAATTTAAAAAGTTACCAATAGGCAAATATGAAATACTCTGAAACCTTACTTTCAAACCTTACTTTCTGAAGAAAGGTATGAAAAAAGAAAATGTATACAATAAACACAGGGCAGGAATGTTGTGACTTTGTAGAGATTTAAGAGGAATAAAAATTAGAACTAAAGACATGAATATAAGTAAGAGTCAGGAAGTGAAAGAATCAGGGAGAATCCCCCCACCTCCCCAACGATGAATTTAGGAGATGGATAAAAGAAAAAAGGAAAACAAAAGTTAAGCAAGAAATTGTACTTACAACCCTCATGGCTGACTGAAAAAACATATCTGAAAATCAAAGTTCACAAGAGCCTTGGTTACTATGGATAAAACGTTTTCAAGTCAGTAACATTAATAAAAATCCTGGCAACAAAACTGGTAACGTGTAAGACAAACCTAACGGCGTAAAAACTCAGGAGGGGAAGCACAGGAAGCATACAGCTTCCAAGAATCACTAAGCTAAATTAAACCCTGTCCTCACAAGGCTCTAATACCCGGCAGTCAGGAAAACAGGGCTCTCTGTCTTATACAAGCAATTTCTGTACATACCGTCATCCGGGTCCTTTGGAGAAAATTTCTTTCCCGTTAATTCATTCATGATGTCATAGATGATGAGGGACGATCCTTTTGAAGGGTTTTCTGCAGAACAAGAAGGCAAGTGGGTTTTCTCATGAGTTCGCTTCCTGTACAACCACCGGGTGTGCAGAACTAGTCCTAAGGCCGCATTTCTCCTTCCTCCACCCAAGGCACGGAGCTGGCTGGGCACATCCCTGCTTGAGCAACGAGCGCACCCTCTGCACGGAGTGCAGCTCTCCCCAAGACCTGGGACAGTTACAGGTGCTCCCAACAAAGACTCCACCCTTCCTTCTTAGGCTCCTCACAAGGTCAACTTGCATTGAAACGGGAGACAGACAGACCCTCACTAAGCCTGCATACTTAGAAAACAAACACGTTTTTGCTAATAAACATTTGCGCTCCTTTTAAATATAACCAGGATGGGAGCCAAGAAAAAGAAAACTGTAGAATTAAAATGCAACTATGACATTTCCAGTTAAACATTTCACATTATTAATCCACATCCCTTCCCCACCTTATCCATATGCAAGTGATAATATACTTTCCGTGACAGCACAGATGTACTTTTGAAGTTCCTCAAGCATGTTTTCATTTGTTAGCAATCCTAATTATTCTGTTAGTTTTATAATAACCTATTTTATATGTATCATTTCTTCATTATTTTAGGCTTTCTCCTTTGGGTAAATTCCTAGAAATTATTATTACAGGCAGCCAATTTATACCCCTCAGACACACCAACATTCCTCCCCCCACAGCCCTGGGTATTACTTAGGAAGCACAAGTACCAATGACTTTAGTTAGCAACGGAACCAAAGTGATATGTGATGTTGAGGAGAAATGGAATAGGCTTTGGGGTCAGAAATAATAGTTTCAGCAAAATGACCCCGAAGTTGAGTAAAATTTTGGAAGACAGAATTACCATGGAAACTGTTCACCTGTCTTCAAGATAAAGTCAGTTAACTGCCCTTACTTCCCGACAGGTGAGAATGTGAATTTTGTAAAACTAGCCCTCCAAAACAGATAATCGAGGTTTTCTGTTGTTTTCACACATAAAGTCTACCACAGGACAGAAGGACTAGAATTGTCATTTCTGAACCCAGAGGTTCTTTCTCAGGTTGGGGCAAATGGATAGGAACCAACAGACTGTGAGTGCCTACTACCTGCCTTCCAAGCACAGGACAGGACACTGTGCATAATTCATTTCATCATTACACCGTGATGGCATCACTCAGGTAAGGTATCCAGTTCCTTCTGACACAGGTGGTAAATGGTAGAGGTGAAATTTCAACTCAGGTGTGCCTTGCTCCAAAGTCCATTCAATAGAGCACAGCTGACCTAAAACTAGGTGACAGACAGAGCCTCAAGGTTCTCCCATGAGGTTTCAAAAGAAAGTTAAGGTTACTGTGGGGCAGCACCGTCCAGCAGCTTCCTGCAAGGATGGGAATGCCCTGCACCTGCATCGCTGAACATGTAGCCAGCAGCTACAAGCGGCTACTGAGCACTAATGCCATGAAGGAATTTTTAATTTTATTTCATTTTAATTCAATAGCCATGTGTGGCTAAGTAGCTACTGTATTGGACAGCACAGCTCTGGAGAGCAAAAGGAACTCCAGACTAGTTTCTCCTGACCAAAACTGTACACCATCCTTTCTTTTGTTTAAAAAAATAATTATTTCTGGCTGCACTGGGTCTTCGTTGCTGCACACAGGCTTTCTCTACTTGCGGCAAGCGGGTGCTACTCTTCGTTGCGGTGCGTGGGCTTCTCATTGCGGTGGCTTTTCTTGTTGCGGAGCATGGGCTCTAGGAGCATGGGTTCAGTAGTTGTAGCTCACGGGCTCTAGAGCGCAGGCTCAGTAGTTGTGGCGCATGGGTCTAGTTGCCCCGTGGCATGTGGGACCTTCCTGGACCAGGGCTTGAACCCGTGTCCCCTGCATTGGCAGGCGGGTTGTTAACCACTGTGCCACCAGGGAAGCCCCACCATCCTTGTTAGTACATTTAATGACCTCCCTCCCCTCCAGCTCAAGTTTTACATCACAAACAAGATGTTACTCTCCTCAAGAATAACGGTTTGCTCAGGCTGTAGACAATGTTATTTTGTGAACTGTCTAGTCTTAATTCATAAGCAGTGAAGTTAGCCTAATTTCTACATAAATTAGTAGCATAATGACATACATACCATGTTGATAAAACAGCTGAATAATATAGTGATACGTTGCAAGCGAGGGTTCTTATATTACCAGGTACATAGAGGAAAAAAATAAAATAAGTCAAACACAGCTATACAAAATACAGCTCACTGAGGCACACTGATCTAAAAACATATTAATGTTGGTATTTAAGTAAAAGATACATTTCTGTTCCTCTGAACAAAGACATTTGCTAGCTCATATGATCAATGTAAATATGGAAAGGTGTCAGAGATTGAATCCCTCTTAGAAAGTCCAGACACCTATTACAGCCAATGCACAATGAGTTTCATTTAAGAAAACTAAAGCATACCAAAGTGAATTGATTCCCAAAACATCCTTCAATAAAGTAATTACTGAAAAATATACAACACACTAGCACACAACTGGGTTCAAATACTTAATTATGCTAGAAAATGTCACGAGTTTAAAACCAGCCAACTGTAGGAGAACAATTCTCCCTAGAATTAAGAAATCCATAAAAAAGTACCTAAAATACTAAAAGAATGTAACTTCCTATAGATGATAAAAGAGTTCCCATCATAATAAATACACGTAATTAAAATGTGCTAGAAAGGAAATTCCCAACATACTATGTAAACAGCAAAAGAGTTTAGTCTCTTTTTTGCTTGTCTGGACCTGAAACCTCTGGTCAGCACTGTCTTCAGTGAGGGACACTAGGACACATCCTCACCAATTCCAATGGCTTTCATTTCCCGTAAGGTCTGTAAGGCTGGCAATTTTCCAATTGCATGAAATCGTCGGAGACATTTCAGAATAGTATTAAAAGTCTGTAGGTTGGGTTTCACGTTCTGTGCAACCATTTGTTTCAACAGGTCCTAGTTGAATCAAAAGCAGGAAGTATTTTTTATGGCTGGTAGGTAATTTATCCAATAAACTAATGTAACATACTAAAAAAGACTTGGGGTCTCTGCCTATGTTTAAAGTAGATTTATAAATACATCCCCAATTTCAGAACTATCTAGTAACTAGCAGGACGAGTAACTCTGCCCCTTAGAGAAGCCCCTCCATCAGTTACCCTGACAGCATGTGATCAAGGTGTCCAACTGTCTTTAGCGGCCCAGTGAGTTTGAGACTGAAGCAAGAGAGCAGACTAGAATGGATTGCGTTTTTTCCTTTTTTACATGCGCAGTATGGTATAACACGGTTTCTATTCCTGTCACTTCAATCCAGTGATTTCAATCTTTTTAAAAAATTAATTTATTTTATTTTTCGCTGTATTGGGTCTTTGTTGCTGCTGTGGGCTTTCTTTAGTTTTGGAAAGCAGGGTCTACTCTTCGTTGCGGTGCACGGGCTTCTCATTGCAGTGGCTTCTCTTGTTGTGGAGCACAGGCTCTAGGCACACAGGCTTCAGTAGTTGTGGCACGTGGACTCAGTAGTTGTGGCTCAAGGGTTCTAGAGCACAGGCTCAGTAGTTGTGGCGCACGGGCTTAGTTGCTCTGCGGCATGTGGGATCTTCCTGGACCAGGGCTCGAACCTGTGTCCCCTGCATTGGCAGGCAGATTCTTAACCATTGTGCCACCAGGGAAGCCCCTCAATTTTTTAAATCTTAGCTAATAAATTTTTGCAATAAATGTGTCTCATTTTAATGAAAAAACCATTATGAGAAATAAGTGAATAGAGCAACCCAGGTCTTCCTGGATTCGAGCTGTATGCTTGGGTCACATGTCAGATACACCTACGTAAACTACAGGGTTGCTGGAAGGGTGTGAACAGGTCACCATGAGCTGAGCGCCCAGCACAGTGACTGCCATGAAGATGCTCAGTGAATGCTGTCTCCAACCCACGTACTCCTAGCAAAGAATATTTTAGGCCTATTAGAAGACAAAGTGAGAGTTCCTCCTTACCAGTATATTATTCCATTTTTCTTCTGATTTCTCATTCGCCATGAATGCTGTTGCTTCTATCAATGAATTGAAGGTGTGCACATCAGCTATAAAAGAAGAAAACTACTTTAACAAAATCTGGGGTTGAAGATTAAAGGCAAAGACACACGCACATGTCTACAAAACTAGAAAACTATTCTTTTCTCTGGCTCTGGACTCCTGCTTCAATCACCAATACCACAGGAAAAGATTAAGAATGAACAAATGACTGAGGTAAAATCCTGAGATTTTATAGATGCCTGAGAGAAGGAAAGAAGAGGAAGGACAGAGGGGAATTCTCCAAACACACTTACCACGAAGTCTGTTGTTTAATAATTCAGTGTACAAGTTTAATGCCTGCGTAGGAGCTCGGTGCTGGAAAAGGGAAAGTATGAAAATTAAGGATCATCAAATTTGTTCATTTAAGAAATATGTGCGTATCGACTGCTCTAGGGTTTGGGAACACAGTAGTAAACAGATATGGTCTCATTCTCAAGAAACGTATCCTCCGTGCAGTGGTTCTCTACTGGGGCAACGCTGCTTCCCAGGAGACACTGAATAATGCTTGGAGACATTTTGGCTGTCACAGCTGGGGCGGGAAGGATGCACCACCGGCATGCAGTGGACAGGAGCGGCTCCTCAACGCCCTTCAAGGCGCTGGACAGCTCCACAAGAGCAGATTATCTGGCCCAACGGTGAACAGTTCTGAGGTTGAGAAGTGCTGATTTAGGGGAAGATAAAGATATATAAAACAGAGTTTCCCTGGTGGCGCAGTGGTTGAGAGTCCACCTGCCGAGGCAGGGGACGCAGGTTCGTGCCCCGGTTCGGGAAGATCCCACATGCCGCGGAGCGGCTGGTCCCGTGAGCCATGGCCGCTGAGCCTGCGCGCCCGGAGCCTGTGCTCCGCAACGGGAGAGGCCGCAACAGTGAGAGGCCCGCATACCGAAAAAAAAAAAAAAAAAAAGATATATAAAACAAACGTTACCTTCACCATTCCTCGGATCATTGTGCAGTAGGAATGTGCATTTTTCTCTGGCATTAGAGCAAAGATTCTCTCAGCATTGTTTTTTGCTCTAGACACAAGAAAGTAAATGTGAACCAGAGGAAACAGGAAAAACCAGTAATAGCCACCAACTTACCATGTTCCAGGCACCGTGCTAAGCATTTTATGTGTATAATTCCAAGTAATTCTTGCCACCCAGAGTGGAAGACATGGTTATCATCATTTTGAAAACAGGAAAAACTGAGGCTCAAAGACCTCAAGTTGTCCAAGGCTTTACAGGCTAAGTGGCAGAACCAGGACTGAAAAGGTGTAATATATACTCAAGGTATTAAACAAAAAGCAAACTGCACAGCAGGGTACATAGTGACGTTTCCCCACCCTCTTTCAATTGGATACAATTCCCCAGAGGCAACCACAGACAAGCGGTGTCTCTAGAATCCTTTGTCCTATTCTAGCCTATCAATGTGCCATGTTATACAAATCATGCTCTACCTTGATTCTCCCTGTTACCAGTATGTCTTGGAAATCAGACAGAACCAGGATTTGGGCCAAAATGGTGCTCCACAGTCAATGCTCTTAACCACTATGAGAAATTATTAATATCTACTGAAAAAAATTAATTTTTGATTCTATTCATTTTATCACTTCAAAAAAGACTTTAGATATTAATGGTAGCTTGCCTTTCTCAGACATCCATATGAAATACCTTTCTTTTATTTAGAGCTTCTACTCAGTTAATTTAATTCTGAAATGTTAAATGATATTCACCTTTTGTTCTGAAGTGAATACTTCTGTTTGCTGGCCACTAGTCTGAACTTAGAACTATGCTCTAGCATGTGTATTCTAACATAATAAAAAACTGTGAATCTTTTAGAATTAGAGGTATATATTGCAGGGTAGGACTACTGATGAAACTACCAAAAGAACCATAACATGAAGGTTGCATGGAGTTAGATGGAAAAAAGAAGTCAGGTGTCAACCTTGTGCTGCTGGCTGGAGGCAAAGATCTAATGAAAAACGGTCCAAAATCATATGAAAACCAACTGAGACATTTATACTGCACAATGAAAACAAACTTCATTTTAGAATATTCCAGGATCGTATCTTCTTCGGGGCTGATGGGGAACATTCCACGCACTGTACGGAGCCATAACACAAAGTTCTAATCATGCTGTAACACACCTCCAAGTAACTCCAAGCTGATGACCAGCCTTCCTCTTAGGTTTCTCGTTACTTCCCTCTGTGGCCTCTTCCTGAAATGAACCATCACCAACAGATATAAAACAAAATATGACAATGGAATGCATTCTCTGAGGAAACTTCAGAAAAGCAAAGGAAATACAGATCCAATAGAAGGCAAAAAGGAAACCCAGTGTTTATTAAGAAATATTAATTTCTAAAGTGTAGAGTATGCTCACTCCTCTCTGCCCACCTACGTATGAATTTTTGAGGCGGCTGGAACCAGGGGTTTTTGCCCCGTCCCTTACACATCATACTATCACTGTAACAACAACAAAGGGGCCTGTCCAAACGTTTCTGGTCAAAGGTTTGCTGCATGTGGCAGGCAAGGTCAAAATATTTTTAAGGAGGGAACCAGGGCAAAACAATTGTTAAAATCCGTCTCCTTCTCCACATTTTTGTCCAGGCTATGTACCATGCCCCACCACACCTCAGAACAAATCTCTTCGACCCTAACACATGGCACAAGAACCTGCCTTACTTTGAGGAGGTATTGCTACCAAAAGAAACTTTAAAAATCACTGCCAAAGCCATTACCAACTCTTCTGCTTGTTCACGTTGTTGAAAATTATAATTAGTTGAGGGCTCTTGGTTACCATAGTAACATAATAAATCCAAGAGACGGTTAGTTGTTTCCAGAGATACGGTGGTTCCTGTGGGTAGTGAGAAAAAAGGGAAAGAAACCTTGAGGCATCCAAGAACTAGAGCCTACTAGATGAAAATTCTTCACTTTTCCATGAGCTGTGGCCTTCCTGGCCACCTATTCAGTCTCAGCCATCACCTTCTTGAGGGATGCGTGTACACTCCACATCAGCTTAAACACGCGGAGCGATGCAGACAGGACACAATCCCTAACAGTGCCGTGTGACAGAAAAGAGAAAACACAAGATCAAGTTTGACCCTGTGCTCATTTATTTTATGGACTCATATCCCCAGAGAAATTATCTCACGGTTCTAACTATCATCTTCAAACTGAACCCTCTGCAAATGACTGCCACGTCGTCCCCCGGGGCCAGTTCCATTTTTACAAATGCAAGCAGAACTATTCCACTTGGACCCAGGCCCTCACTGAAATACCTGCCTAGAAATACTAGCATAAATGCCTAATTATAGTAGCCTTTAAAAAATTATTGCTCAAAACATTATGTTCCCATCTTGACTCTTATGAAGGGGGAGAAAAGGGAACAGGAAGAAGTATGAAACATAATTTAGTGCTTTAAAAGAAAACTAACTGCATTTATCTAAAGAAAATATACTGATAATACAAATGCCCATCAGGAAACTTAAAAGCCCAGAAAAGACAGCATGGCAGAGTGGACGGGACACCGGTGATGGAGTGTAACTTGACTGGCTCTTACCATCTCAAAGCTGTGTAACCCTAAAGATTACCTGTAGTCAGTTTCCTTTATAAAATGGCGAGAAGCACACCAACTCATAAGGTGTATAATTCAATGCCTAGCAAAGCGCATGGCACTTATTAGGGCCTAATAATAAAATTTTGTTTCCTCTCCCAGTATGCTGCCTCATTCCATTACTGTGAATGAGTCGAGTGTTACGGGTTCGACACACTGTCTATAGTAATGCTTACTGAACATCTGCATGTGCCTACACCACACAGCGTGTAAAACAAAGGAAGACAAGTCTTAGCACTAAGATGTTTATCGTGCTCAACCAGCAGGGGGAAAAGCCTCCCTAAATGATGACCTGCATCAGCAATTCATTTATACACCCGAAGCTTTAACAGGCTACACACCAAAATTCTCAAATCAAACACAGCTTTCTGCAAATGTTTCTTGTTGTGTTTAAGGCTGTATTGAGTGACTCAGTCCAGTTTCTATCTCTTGCACGTTTGGCTGATTTTTCTCCTAAATCACTGAACAGCACTCGGGATTCTAAAGATTAATGCTGCTGCCTTCCATGCTACTATAGGTACATTCTCATGACAGCTTACAAGCCCTGGCACCTACATCTACACCCCGGGAGGTTCATCCAGATCAAATTCAGAGCCGCAGGATTTGACAGAAGTGACTTCTTCGAGGCCACAGTGCTAACTGGTGCCAGAACCTATCCAAACCTCTGATCCCGCAGCTTAGCGCTCTTTCCTTTTTAAGTATTTTTTTGCCTGCTTTATGCCTTCCAAACATACTTAAAGAATATAGGAAATGTGAATAGAGTATGTACACACCTGATGTTAAAAACAGAAGCTAAGGAAGAACGGCTGTATAATTTGTCTGCCTCTGATACAGCACAAGAGGACAAGATACTAACAAAGTTGCAACTCTACCCCACCCACGGTTTTAAAATGATGCTCAAGCAGAACAAGAAATATGACTTATTAAACTATAAAGAACACAAACACAGCCACTGAGCAGAGGAAGTAGCACAGCACTTGTAACTTCTACTCGTAACTTATCTGGATCACATACGTAACTGTGGCCCACTGCCAAGCCCATGTTCCCAAGAGGCTGCAAATGAACTTCGTCACCTGCTTGCAAGAGCTGATCGAACATGTCCACAGAAGCTTTGACTTTTCTGAGCTTGATTCGTTCCTGCAGAGCAGCCTCACTTATATCTTCAATCTGAGGTTCAAAGTACTCAGGCATAAAACACTAGGAAAACAAGATGGCTAAAGTTACTGCAAACAAGGCAATGTCAAAGGTAACCGGGTAGGACAAAATTTTGATCACCAACCCACCAAAATAAAACTTCACTGCTCCAATTCATGCTTCATGTACCAGATACTATATTTTTAACAAGAATACCTCTGTAGTGAATATAACTTATTTCAAAAAACCTCTCCAGTCTCCAAAACAAGATTACTTAGCGATCTCCTAGCTTGGGGCGGAGAATTTAAAAGCACCCAAACATAAATATTTAATCCATATCTGAAGAATCTAATTTCCAACCAAACTTCCCAATTTCAAGGTGAACTTATTTTTCCCTTGCTAAAACCATCCTTCCTACTTTCCTCCCAATCTTGGTTAAAAGTGCCACAGGACACCCAGTTTGCAAAGACAGAAACCTTTCATCCTTGATACTTCTTTTACTCTAAACGTTTAGTACTACCAAGGTATGCTGATTTTACCTCACTCACCAATTTACCCAAATATTTATTGAAGGCCTACTACTCGATGCCAGGCACTAAGCTAGACACTGGGGATAAACAGACGGAAGTCATTCTCTACCCTCAAGATGCTCACAATCTAACAGAGAAAGCAAATAAGGAATAATTATGATACAGCGTGAATGATAAATGATGTAAGAGGTCTCAGAGGTATGCGAATGCTGCCCGCCATGGGGGCAGGGGATCCACGGACAGCTTTAAGCAGAAGTGAGCTAAACATAGAAGAGTAACTGTTAAGTCAGAAACTTAACGGGGAAAGGATAGCCAACAAATGATCATTCCACTGCTGCCGCTGTCTTAGTTCAGGATTCTAATATTTTTATGGACACAATCACACTGACTACCTAATTTGTCCCCAAGAGTCGCTGCTTGAGAAGCACAAGAGGGTGTGTCTGAGTGTGTGTGTGTGTGAGTGCTTCGGAAAGTAGGGAGATGTGAGAGGGAGCAGTTTTAGACATAATGAGTCTGAGTTACTATTTCCACTAATAAACTCAGGAGGGCAGAGCCCATGTTTCGCTCACCACTGTATGACACGCTAAGCACAAGGCCTAACACACAGCAGGCCCTGCACACTCCTCATGACTACAGAACAGAGGTAGCTGGAAATGCAATCTGGACTTCAAAGTAGAGATACCTAGGCCAGATATACAAGAATGCCAAATGGAGTATAAGGGTCACTGAAGCAGGAAGATTCTGAACAGAAAAAAGAGAAAGTGCCTGAGCATGGAACCCTAAGAAAAAGACACCAAGGCTTAAGGAGTAGATAGAAAAGCTAATGAGGGAAACGAAAAAGGAACAGTCACAGAGGTAAAGATCTAAGAGTCTGGTGTCACAGAAACCAAATGGGGGAAAAAAATGGAGAGCAAATACATATAGTTTAATAAAGGTTAGTATTGTAAGCAAAGATAACCATAAACATTAAAAGACTTTTCACCCAAATACTGTAGGCATTCAAATAGCTACTTAAATATGAACCATAAAAACTTAGTTTAAGTTACAATTACATAGTATTATCTGAAAAGTCCAATTACCTCTCCTTACCGGTATATGAGGTTCAGCTATGTCTTTCTGAAAATATTTGGGATACGAATTAATAATAAACTTTGCTGCATTCTCCCCGGACTTCTTTGCCAACAAAAATGAATGCTATATAAAGAAAAAGATTTAGATATAAATTGATATAACCTCTAATTTAAACTCAAGAGATCAAAGTCACACCCTCAGCAAAAATTATTCTGCCCCCCTAAAAAAAAAAAGAGAATACAGATACACAGAATCCCAATTAGAAGTTAAACTACATAATTATTACTTATCTACCTCTGCTGAGTGTGACATAATTTCAGGTCACATCTTATATACAGCTTGAGGTATATAAAAGCAAAGTGCTTAAACCGAGTGGATTGCTCTATAGTGGGAAAGAGCCCTAAGTACTAAAAACCCAAACCAAATACCCTCTCCACAGGCAACCTCTAAAACTTTTTAATAAAAGTAGTAAAAGATTCAGAAAATCTACCAATTTATCTATCAGCATCTGTAAACTTTTCAAAAGTTTTTACAACTAAGCCAAGTTATACATGTACTCTTGTACCCAAACCAACAAGATAAAACATAATACTAGAAAAGTTTCATAAAAATACTCACAGATTCCATAGAGGATGTTGGTATGAGATAAGGATCATCTTGAAATGCGTAAGGGGCAGCTGTAGCATCCTGTGGAGAAGACACAGAAGTCTCTTTAACTAGATTTTTATTAAGAGGACCTTGCAGGTTTTGGTGATGACTAAAAACTCTGTAAAGTAAGTTTAAACTATACATGTATCACAGAAGCAGAAATATGTATGTTTGCAGACACTAATACCTACACTGTACCCGTGGCTCTGTAGAGTTGTTTGTGATTATGCACAACTTAAAGCAAACAATGGCTCAAACCCCCATGACTGCTTTTTAATTGAAGGCTGCTATCACCAGGGACAATTGCTGTTTTAAACTGAAGGTCAAGAGCTTCTGAATTAACTAGCCTGGGCACCAGCTTCCTGCACTAAGGTTTCCTGCAAATGGAGGAGAGTAGTTACTGGGCCCTCTCTGGAAGCAGGAACTGCAGCTTCTCCCCCGTCCTGTTGCCCAAGGTTCTATACTTCCAGGTAGAACCCTGAGCAAAATTAACTCTCCGGCACCACTAGAGGCTCACTTAGAACAGCCCTCAAGTTACTTCTTCTGGCCTTCTCCTATCCCTTGCAGCCCCCTTCCCTGGGCCTTCTGGCAACTCTGTTCCACAGGAAAATCTCAACTTGCATCCTGAATCTCTTCTGTCCCCGATGCCTTGTCTTACTGACCTGGATTCTCCAGGGGAAAGCCTCCCTGCGGCTCTCACCGGAAGGACGCTCATACCTAGGGCGCGGAGGCAGTACTCCTTGGGGTCCTCGCTTCCTGATGCCTGATGCTGTATTCCCTTTATACTCATTTGAGCCTCCTTTCATCTGGTTATACCACTCTCTACCAACATGTGGTGGGTATGTAATGGCAACGCCGAGGAAGCAGTTCTAGGGCAGTTGCCCTGGACTATTACTCCCCGATTACCAACTGCTGCTTGGCTCTGTCCTGTCCACCATCCTCATCAAATACCTGTTTGGGGCCCCTAGTTCTGTGACATGCTGGACTTCCCTTACTAGACTTACTCTTCTTATTTGTTTCCTACATTTTCCTCCCTCAATGATTTCCAAGCCCTTCATGGTTTCTGAGAAACAACTTCTCTACTCTGGGCCTGTAGCTCAGATGCCTCACACTAAATTTATCCTCAACTGAACTTCCCTGACAGAGCTCCTTCTCCCTCCTATCTTCTCTGTCTCAGTGAATGGTACCAAGCACTCTGCAAGCCAAGCCAAAGATCCTCTCCTACTACTTCCACTCAACTAACCTGTCACCAGCTGTGGTCAACTCGAGCTCCTTAACATCCCCTACCTACTCCACCGTCCCTTATCCCCACTGCCACTGCCTTAGTTCAGTACCTTCCTTATTCATTCATTCCATATTTACTGAGCACCTCGAATGTGCCAGGCATTATTCTAGCTACCAAGGAGACAATAAAATCTTATCCCCCACAGAGCTCACAATTTAGTAGGGAAAAAAATCTCCAAACAACAAAAATAAATAAAACATATAGTAATTTTAAAGGCAATAACTGCTATGAGAAAGAAAGGAAGGGAGGGAGGGAGGGAGGGAAAACGAACTATCAGAGAAAAGAACCATACATTTATTTATTAATTCTTTTTTTTTTTTTTTTTTGTGGTACGCGGGCCTCTCACTGTTGCGGCCTCTCCCATTGCGGAGCACAGGCTCCGGATGCGCAGGTTCAGCGGCCATGGCTCAAGGGCCCAGCCGCTCCGCGGCATGAACCCGCGTCCCCTGCATCGGCAGGCGGACTCTCAACCACTGCGCCACCAAGGAACCCTAATTCTTTTTTTAAATTAATTAATTTATTTATTTTTGGCTGTGCTGGGTCTTCGTTGCTGCGCACAGGCTTTCTCTAGTTGTGGCGAGCAGGAGTTACTCTTAGTTGTGGTGCACGGGCCTCTCATTGCTGTGGCTTCTCTTGGTGCGGAGCACAGACTCTAGGCGCATGGGCTTCAGTAGTTGTGGCACATGGGCTCAGTAGTTGTGGCTTGCAGGCTCTAGAGCGCAGGCTCAGTAGTTGTGGCACACGGGCTTAGCTGCTCTACGGCATGTGGGATCTTCCCGGACCAGGGCTCGAACCCATGTCCCGTGCATTGTTAGGTGGATTCTTAACCACTGTGCCACCAGAAGTCCCCGAAACATACAATTTTAAATGGTGTGGTTGAGGAAGGCCTCAATGAAAAGGCTTAAAGAGATGAAGGAGGAAATTATGTGGATATCTCAGGGAAAAATACTCCAGGCAGAATAAACAGCAAACATTAAAGCCCTGAGGCAGACCCAGGCCTACTAAGAAACTGAGAATTAGCCAGGAGGCCACGTAGAGCAGAGCCATCAAGGAAGACGGCAGGAGATGTGGCAGCGGGGGTGGCGGATGGACACGCAAGGCCTCAGAGGCCCTCGGATGGGCTTCAGGTTTTATTTGAATTATGACAAATGAGAAGCCATTCTATGATAAATGAGAAGACAAATGAACTCTGAGTAGAAGAGGGATGTGATTCAACACTGTAGCAGGTCACTACGGCTGCTTAATTGAGAACAGTCTGTAGGGGGCAGAGGAGGTGAAGAGGACAGAGACTGTTGTGATTAATCCAAGATGGTAAGAGATGATGGTGGCCTGGATGACCAAGGTGATCACGGTGATGACAAGCGCTCAGGATTTGGATGCTGTGCAGGAAGAAAAGTTACCAGGCTTGAAACTGCTATTCTTAGAAAGGCCTGCTTACAAGGCCTGGTGGGCATCTGGGAACTTGGATTTTGGAGGGTTCCCACCATTCCCAGTACTGATCTAAACTGTACTATGTGGTTTATGCTAAACTCCTGCTTTCCTTCTGGGAGTGTGGAATTCTGGTATGTGCCAGACATAGACTCTGGGCACTGAGTCTCTAAAGAGCTTTCCTGGTAGACTTTCCCACGTGTTGTCAACTCTGCTGGAGGAATTACGTGAGTCCTTTGTGACTGCACTGGGAAAACTCTTGGAAGCTTTCTCCTGGTCTCCTTTGGACTTTACCCCACGTGCCTTCTTCTTTTACTGATTTTGCTTTGTGTCCTTTCATTGTAATAAAACATAGCTGTAGGACCATATGCTGAGTCCTGTGAATCCTCCTAGCAAACCACTGAACCTTGGCGTGGTCTTTGGGACTCCGTACACAAATATTTTGATGGAAGAAACAGGATTTACTGAAGTGCAGCACATGAAAAAGAGGAGCAACTAGAAGCATGGAGCTGCCATTAATGAGATGGCGAAGAATGTGTGAGTTTTAGAGAGAAAGGGGCTGGGCTTTGGACATGTTAAGATCATTATTATACATTTGAGAGAAAAGGTTTCTCGTATCCACATTGCTGTCTTTCCTAAATTTTTTTTTTTCCTTTTTGCGGTACGCGGGCCTCTCACCGCTGTGGCCACTCCTGTTGCAGAGCACAGGCTCTGGACGCGCAGGCTCAGCGGCCACGGCTCACGGGCGCAGCCGCTCCGCGGCATGTGGGATCTTCCCGGACTGGGGCACGAACCTGTGTCCCCTGCATCGGCAGGCGGACTCTTAACCACTGTGCCACCAGGGAATCCCCCTAAAATTTGAATGATTATGTCACACCACTGCTTAAAGTCTTTCAGTGGACTTGAATAAAAATCAGAAGACCCTAGCATAGCATTCATGCTCTTGCCTCACCTCTCATTGCTCTACCCCACAAATTCTTGCTTCCCCCATACAACCTACTCATTCTATGCCTTTGTGCCTCTGCTCCTGGTGCTGCCTCTGCTAGGAATGCTCTTCCCACTATCCTGGCTTCTCATCTCCCAAGCATCGATCCGATACCAGCTCTTCTGAAGTCCTTTCTCAGTCTGGGTTATGCACCCTCTCCTCAGGGCTCCTTCAGCCTCCCTCTCTAGAAACCATGCAAGGACTCTGTCTTAATTCCACAACCAGCACAGCGCCTGGTAAGCACAGTTAAGGGCAGAATGTGTGGTTACTGAATGAATGAATGACTATCCCTTGGATTTTAAGTGCCCAAACAGACAAGTCAGACAACTCCACACATAATTCTGTAACTTCTTTGACCTGAAAGGGCCCTGGGCCATTCTCATTAAAAAACTGAGAACAGTCTCAGAGGCCTATTTCAAGAGTTTACATTTCAGGTGCCTATTTATGGATAAGTGAGCTGGAAATCTCAATGTCTTGCTAGTGTGGAGATGCAGTATTTAAAAACCCGTCCTCAGATACTGCTAGGGTCTATCAGTGCATATTTGGCCTGACAGCCTGTAAGTTTAGCATCTACAATAGAAGAAAAATTCTGGAAATCTGTGATAACGGTCTCAGGGAGGGTCAGAATCCACACAGACATTGCAGCAAAAAGAAAGGACTTAATTACTTTAGACATTTCCCCCACAGCTGAAACTGAAAGTACAGTTTGCAGCTAATGAAAAATACAATCAATCAGAAAGTTCCATTTCTAAGGCATTAACCAGGGTTTCAGTTTATCTATCAAGACTACAGACTCTATTCTTGAACTGTCAAGAGAGCAAATTATTCACAAATAAATCACCAAGATAGCTGGAGCAATAAGGAAATAGCTAGCACTTACCGAGCATGTCCTTTGTGTTAGGCACTGTCCAAAACCCTTTCACGTGTACTAACTTATTTAATTCTCACCCAAACCTCAAGGTTTGGTGCTATAATTAAATCCCCATTTTATAGATAAGGAAACAGAAGCATCAAGAGAAAAGGTCACTTTGTGATAAAGATGAAACAAAACATTTGGCTCCAGGACCCAGATTCTTAATCACTGAATTACTTCCAGCATGGTGGGTACACTGTTCCCAAAGTTGGTCTACAGATCACTTGCATTAGAGTATCACACCCAAACCATTCCCCAGGAACATGCATTTCAACAAGCTCTTCAGGAGGTTAAGTTTAAAAATCACTGGCATAGTATAAAAACACTGAATTTGGAGAAAAAAGACATGGTACTAAGTCAGGGTTTTAATATCCTAAGTAGCCCTGGGCCAATCACTTTAAAAGCTTTAGTTTTCTCATTTGTCACATGAAGGGACTGAACTAGATATTTCTAATAAGAAACTCTCTAGATCTACAACAGTTTAATTGTGAATCATGCAGAGATATGAACATAACAGTTATTATTAGCTGAGTTAGATACAAAAACCTAAAATTCCTACTTACCCTGTGTACCGTGGATGCAAGTGCCTGAAGAACAGCCACTTTATCCCTAAGAATGAGAATCACAAGTTAACCCTCTGAGGGCTTTTCACACTCACAAAGCGAACAAGTGATCCTACTCTCAGAATGGACTGGCCAACAACAAAGTTCAGGTCTCAAGTAAAGCCAGTTCTGATCTCTCAAGATCACTAGAATAATAAGTTAGAAAATGAGAAAACTGTTTAGTTCTCTTGCCCAAAGGTGGTTAGTACACGTTCCATGCTACGCTCTCTGGCCTGGTCCCTATAACCATCACCCAGGGCTAGCAATTTTCACCCTCATCTCATCAAACTCTCTAACCTGAATCTTTCCTCCTCCTACCCAGTTTCCTATGCATTCTTACTGTAGCTTTCTGTAATATTCTTGCCTTTATTATCCAAACTGGTGGCTCTTAATGCAGCTATATATAAGAATAAATCACAAGCCGCACTCTGGACTGTTGAATCAGGACCCCCAGGTTCTATGGAGAACTGTCACATTCATTCTTACTGAATTCCCAGATGATTCGAGTTTGGAACCTCTCAACTATATAACCTTTATAAGAAGTTCAGGCCAGCCACCCACTATGACTATGGGTAGAGACATTCACTAACTACTGAAAAGAGGTTTCACTGGAAAAATTGACAAACAAAATAATTTGGTTTCAAATGTATTTTTACTTGTGTTAGATTTTGTGTTTCATTTCAAAAAGGGAAATAAGAATAAACTTAATAAACCAAATGTATTTTTTAAATAAAGTTTAAACATACACTCATAATTTAAGTCATTTGAAAAAAAAGAAAACACGTAGGAAATTTTATACTATGTCAAGACTAATTCCCTGACATACACAACATCTACTGGATTTTCTAAAATCACACTTACGTAATTTCAGTGAGAGAAAGATATTCTTTCATCTCCCAGTATTCCCTAACTAAATGCTACGTTAGCATATTTAAGTCGTATCAAGTGAGTACATCTTTACAACATATTGAACAAATGTAAGTGAAAAAATTATGAACATTCAGATCACTCACTAAAAATAACCTCAATGAATACATTATACTTAAAAAAAAAAAAACTAGACTATTATATCTGGTGTCATTTTGCGACCCCCTCCTCCTCTACTCTAAGTTTGGTGTTTATAATTCCAGAACTTTAAAGGGTACTTTTACACACATACCACCATAAAACCAAATCGAAAACATATACCGTCATTCTGGATACGTGCTTCCATAAGTTTGACTGTATTATCCATGCTACGATGTGTAAATCTAATTAATTCCTTAAATGTTATATAGTATAATAACTGCTTTTTATTATCCCCTTACATATGGGCATTTGGGCTATTTCAATTTCTTATTATTCCCAAGTTGTAAAGAACACTGTCATCCATGTCTCTCTGGGCGTTATTTGCAGGGGTTCCTCCAGAATGGCTAACCGATAAGGTGTGCACATTTTAGGTCGTGGTTCTGCCCACTTTCCCTTCAAAGTGTTGTTCCACTGACTGCCCAAGCAACAACCATATCTGAGCAACCATTTCTCCACATCCTCTTCTGGCCAATCTGGTAAGTTTTAACATCCATTCCTTTAATGAGCCCAGTTACCTATGCACCGATCATAATTGGGTTCCCTGCCCTCTCTACAGTAACTACACCATCCAGATTAGCATGCTCAGAATACTCTATCCTGTCACATTCCTATATGAAAACTCACAGTGACTCTCTACAATTTGTTAGTCTTCTATGGCATCTGTGATTTGGGAAAGATACCTTAAAAGCATCTTAAGAGCCTTAAAAGATGCTTCATCTCTCAAATAAGGCAACAGGAATTCGTAGTCTTTTATGGCTTCTTCTAGGTCTAAAAGCACAAATTCCTGAGCCTGGAAAGCAGAGGCTATCAGAGAGCCTCTATCAATCGCTTTGTCTGTAAAGGGACAGACAGTAAGTATTTTCGGCTTTATGGGCCGTGAGGACTGTTGCAACTACCCAGCTCTGCCTTTGGAGCATAAAAGTAGGCACAGATAGTAAGTTAACAAATGAGTGAGGCTGTGTTCCAAAAAAAAATTTAACTGACACTGAAATCTGAATTTCACATAATTTTCACATGTCATGAAATAGTCTTCTTCTTTCAACTATAAAAAGTGTAAAAACCATTCTTACCTCATGGGCTGTAAATAAATAGGCCTCAGTTTGCTCTCTACCAACTACCTTATTTCTCCTATTCTAATAGAGCATTTTTCACAGGCCTGCCTGCATGGTCTCCTACTACCACCAGACAGATCATGATCATGTCCCACCCTACCTTACTGTTTCTGTATCTGTGGGGCTTATAGTTTAGGGTTTATAAGAATTACCTGCAGGAATATGTATTTTAAACAAAATTCCCTGGTGATTCTGATGCCAACAAAATCATCTGACCCATTTTAAGGTACAGCTAAACTATGTTTTCAATAAAACTCACCTTGATTACTGCAATACAACCACTCTTCGTTCCATCATATCCTGTGTAGCCCCTAGTCATGTGTAAACAGTTATGTACACATGTAAAGTGGGTATAAGACATAAAGTATAAAATATGCACACAACTCAACTAGACTTTAGTCCACCTGAACATATCCTCAATACACTCCCTCTCTTGTATTCCCTGTGGTACCTTTGTCAGGGATAGAGGCACAATGAGTTGGTAAAGTGCACTGGGCTGGAATGTCATTCAAGAAATGCCTCATTCACGATATGTATATTCCTACTCTTATCTTGGTTCTGATTCTCAGTCCAGGGAAGACAAAAATGACCCTGAATATAACCATATAATAAAATACTACGTAATCATTCAAAATTTAAAACAGAGTATAGAACGGTACATCTAACAAATCAACTCTGCTAAACTAAATGTATACGTACAACTTCAAATGTTACATTCCAGAACTTTAAAATAATAGGTATCACCTATTGAGATCTGATTCTGTGGCAGGAACTGTTCAAATGCTCATTTAATCCTAAGGCAGGTACTGTATTACCCACATTCTACTATGGCACAGACAGATTAGGTAACTTGCCTCTGAGTACAGTGATTGTTGGTAATTTTATTTCCTTTCTGCATGTTCAATTTATCCCACTGAACAATAACCATTAGTTACCTTGCTAATTAATGGCAATAACCATTAATTACTTTAGTAATTTAAGTTTTTTTTAAGTGAGCCTGAATATTCAGGTCATACTCAAAAAACACCTGGCTTTTTGAAGGATCTTTTTTTTTTTTTTTGCTGTACGCGGGCCTCTCACTGTTGTGGCCTCTCCCGTTGCGGAGCACAGGCTCCGGACGCACAGGCTCAGCGGCCGTGGCTCACGGGCCCAGCCGCTCTGCGGCATGTGGGATCTTCCCGGACCGGGGCACGAACCCGTGTCCCCTGCATCGGCAGGTGGACTCTCAACCACTGCGCCACCAGGGAAGCCCTGAAGGATCTTTAAATGCATTCAATAATATCATTACTACACAAACTTTTGTAAGTTTTAGTTCTTATATATTCAACAAATGTTTACTATATAAGGCAATTTGTTCAAGGATCTTTCAAGTGAGTTAAAAAAGCTAAATTTTGCAGTGTGCACCATTTGTTTCATCTTACCTCAGTAAAGACCATAAAAATAATTTTTTTTTTTTTTTGCGGTACGCGGGCCTCTCACCGCCGTGGCCCCTCCCGTTGCGGAGCACAGGCTCCGGACACGCAGGCTCAGCGGCCATGGATCACGGGCCCAGCCGCTCTGCGGCATGTGGGATCCTCCCGGACCGGGGCACGAACCCGTGTCCCCTGCATCAGCAGGCGGACTCTCAACCACTGCGCCACCAGGGAAGCCCCCCATAAAGATAATATTTTTTTTAATCTCCCAATAACGTGAAAACTTCCTTAAAAAAAAAAAAAAATTACTCTAATAATGATGCTCATAATTGACCATCACTACGTAAACACTAACATAAATTTAGTTCAGGTCTTTTAACTCTTAAGTAAATCTCATTCCCCATTCACACACTACTCTCTACCTTCCTCTTCTATGTTCTTTCAGACCCCTAAGCTTTTCTCTCCTCAATGGTTCCCTCCCCAAGAATGCTCTCCCATTGCTATTCCCACCACTAGCTTCTTACCTAACAATATTTTGCTCATAATAAGCACTTAACCACTTGCTGAATGAACACTGATGGAATACTCACCAAGTTTTCTTTTTTGGAATGACCACTTCTTCAGTCCCTTAATGTGAAAAATAAAACAAAGTGAATCAGTTTCCTAATACTACTACTATAAATAAGTATAATGCATTAATATAAAAATTGAGTTACTTCAATATATTTTTATATACCTGTTGCACCAGCTCCTTCAACCTCTGGGACGGCTGCACTTCCAGAATAAAATCTACAAAAAAATAAAAGCCCTAAAGCTAATACACATTAATGAACTTCCCAGCTCACCTCCACTTATGTGAAACTCAGCCAAAATTTTCCAATTATCACGGATCAAACCAACTGGATAATTCATGTCAACGTATGCTGAGAAGACGTGGTCTCAATGGCAAGTTCAAAATGATTACAAAATATGTACCAGATATCGACATCATATTGCCAAAAAAATTTTAAATCAGGCCATCTCATTAAATAAAATCAGGGGAAAAAAGGAAAAATTTAGTAGCACTTGAACATTTGAGCAGCTTCTGAAATATAAGGAACTTTCACCTTTGAGAACCCAAAACACTGAGGCTAAAAGGGATGATGTAATGAGCTCCTGATTTTACATGGATGATGCCCTGATGACAATAAAAGATTATCCCACTTAAAGCAATTTTGACAAATTATGAAACTAAGATCACCACAGCCTTTCATTGCACTTCCTTCAACAATCAGGAATGTACCAAATGTACGTGTCCTAATTTAAACTTGGAACAATTTATATTATTTTTTTAACCCAAAATATAGAATCACTGACCCATGAATGAGTTTTAAAACGTTCTGATCATGCTAAAAAATAGAGTCAATATACCACACAGATAATGTACACTACCTTGTAAGTATTTCCTTCCTAAATAGCATTGGTACCATTCAGAAAATTGTCAAGATGTGATTAAATGAAGAATTACTTCCTCTACTAGTATCTGGTCTCGGGCATCATCTTAAAACAATACCTCTCTGCTACGGATCAACTTCAGAAAGGGATCAATTCTTTCAAATCATGCTGTTTCTCGTGACATGTATGTCACATACACCACTCTTGTCTTGTGAAGACTGAGGGAGAGATGCTGCTGCCAAATCAAAGGAAATGGGTAGAAAAACAACAACACTGGGCACCACCGGGAAAAGGACTGGGATTGAACAGCAGCATTAAGGCTCCTGCACTACCAGGTGGAGCGTCTTCTCTTTTGTGAGGACTGAGGAGGGAAGATGTTACATATAAAATGTATATTGTAAATTACACACCTCACTTATTACTCACAATTTTCTGATGGCTACTACTAGCTCCAGTTTACACATAAGGGAATTTGTCTACTATCACTTCACAAAGGAAATGGCAAACATCGAATCCAAAATTAGGCTATTCCCAAATTTTCACAACAAATTCCCACCTCATACTTCCACAACGCCAGTTTGTACCTAGTGAAAAAAACTACACAAATGACACATGCGCCAAGTTTTAACAATCACAGCAATCCTATCCAGATTGTGTTCAGATCTTTTAGACTTTCTTGTTTTTATAAACACCTGTATAATTTCTTTGGCCAAACATCCCCACAACACCCAGCATACGGTGGAACTCGTAAACTGCCTTTAACTTGGGAAAACCTGATTTTCTCCCCTTTCTCCCGGTGGGTGAAAACGGGTAAGAGCGGATACAATTTTTCTTTCTTTTAAAACTTGGGGAGGCGTTGCCAATACCCACACTTACTAGAATGCAAGATCCACAACAGCAGGATCCTGAATCTTGCCAAGAGTTCTAACCCCGGGGTAGGCGAGCCCCAGCAATAAATATCCCTCTAACCAGCGCGTTCGGAGCCCTTCTTCAAGTACGCGGACTCCGCGTGCCAGCTTCTCGGGGCACGCAGCCGCGAGCGCACGCACGCGCCTTCCACTCCACCGTACCTAGTTCCCCAGCTCTCCGGGGGTAAAGGGGATACATACGGCCCAGGTGATCCTGGGGTCTTTCTCATGGATTCTCCAAGCTTCTCTTACCTGCTACTGGGGGCCCGTCCGCAGAGACCTGCCCGTCGACCCCTCAGCGGTAGGCAAAGCCCGCGGCGGACCCTCAACCAGCGAGCCGAATGTACGGCCGCCATCTTTGGCGTCTTCGCACAGCATACGGGGAAAGCATGCCCTCCACCTAAGGCTGTGGGGGAGGGGGGAGGGGGCGTGGAATAGCTCGGCTATTGGCTGAGACGGAACAAGACGAAAGCAATCATAACATAGGAGGTTACAGTCCCATGGTTTGAAAGATTTTGCTTCGGAAGTTAAAGGCTCAGTACACCTCATTTGCCTCAAAGATATTTCCTAAAATATTATTTTAATGTCTTATATGTATTCGATTATTTTCAAAATAAAAGGGCGAGTGAGAGTCGTGAAATTATTTCCTTCCCCCCCTAGATCGGAAATGTTATCGTCCACGTAAATCTTCCCGCGAGCCTTTCTCGCGCGCGCAAGCGCAGTTTAAATCACATGGTGGCTGCGGGCCGGAGGCAGCGTTGAAAAATATACCCGTGGTGACTGGAATTTCTCTCCGGGTGTCAGAGCTCGGAACTGACCTGGAGGATGTTGGGCTCAAAGAACATGCCCTGGCGGCGGCTGCAGGGCATTTCTTTCGGGATGTATTCGGCCGAAGAGCTCAAGTAAGGAGTTGGTGGGAAGCGTGCAGAGCTTCTTGGGGTCGGGGCCACAAACTACCGTTCCCAGAAGGTCTGGCGCCCAATTTCTCCTCAGAGTCCATGGCTGTCTGGCGCATGGCCTGCTGGGACCCGTAGTTCCGGGAACGTCCCTGGCTAGTGAGCACTGCCTAGAACCCAGTGGGGCTAGGGCAGAGTTTGCCCTTGGGAAGGTGGGGGTACCCAGATTGCGGCGTTATCATCCGCCAGTCTCCTCGTTAATTAGCCTGCGTTTGTGTAGTTACTATAATGTCTCTGACGTGGTTTATTAAGCTCATGGTTAGTCTCCTCTTGTCTATAAAATGATGATCGTTCGAGACTCAATTCATGCGACAACTTCTCCTTGCTAGGACCGCTTATATTCTCTGCCTAATTACTAAATCAAAGCGGCCCTCTTCAGTCCTCATTTTGATCACCGTAGCATTTGACAGTCTTTCTCTTTTCCAGCACCTTATTTATTGTTTTCAGGTTCTTTTATTTCTGTGACAAGTACTACTTCTTTCTTCCCTTTATCAACCCACAAACATTTATCCATCATCCAGTTTTTGTCAGGCACTAAGCTAAGCATTCAGGACACATTGGTGAACAAGGTCCTTGCATTCGTGGTTAATATTCGAATTCGTCTCAGGCTCCTTAGCTGATTCCTCTTTTACTTAAATATTGCTGTTCCTTGAGATTCTATTCTGGTCATACATGCTGCTTTTCTTGTCCTAAATGTCCTCCCTAGACAATTTCACCACTTTCCTGAGTGATACTCTCAAAATTTAAATCTCCAGACCAATTTTCGTTTCCTGATTCTTCAGACTCATTGTTTTCAGCTGCTTTTTGGACATCTCTATTTGAATTTCACACCGAGTTCTTAAACTCCTATACCAAAAACTCAACAACTACTTCCCCTAAAGGGAGAGGGAACTTGCCCCTCCAAAGTGGTGTACCTAGACTAGTGCAAGATGGTCAATATTTTGTGACAGGACAAATATTCTATATCTGTTTCACCTGACATCTCATTTACTTATTGGGCTCTTACTGTGTGTCACTTACATGTCTATTCGTTCTATAATCTCCTTTCAACACTACTGTTACTGTCTTAGATCATACCCTTATCTCTTGTTTGAATTGTCTTTTTCTTCCGCCTCCCCCGCACTTACACCAGTCCAGTGCATGCTCTACATTGCTGTTAAAATTATTCTTCCAAAGTGCAGATGTGATCATGCTACTCTCACCCTTAAAACCCTCCAGAGGCTTTCCATTTCCCAAAGGTAAATGATAGTTTCTTAACTTAGCCTACAAGTTTACCCATGAGCAGGCCAATGCTGATTTTTGCTAAAGCATCATCCCTTCGCCAGCCCTACTAAACCACTTGCACATTCCATAAAGTGCCATGAGGTTTCAACGTCTGGGCCTTACCTCAAGCTATTTCCTCTGCGTGCATTGTCCTCTCTGCCAGAGGGATCTGCTTCTCTGCTCTTGCCCCCAACCCCCAGCAGACACCTGGAGAGCATCTCTCCCCCTCTTAAGGCTCAGCTCAACCTCCCTCATTTTCTGAGGTCTTTCCACACCTAGTACAGCTGTCTATTATGGTGCCTCAGTTCCTTTTTTGTTTATATTTCCGCCTCTCTCCACTAGCCTTGAGCTTCCTCATTCCTTTCTTTTATCCTCAACTCTGGTCGAATGACTGGATGAATAAACTGAGCTACAACGGTATGCTGGCCCAGAAATGTCAATTATACCATCACTAGCCATACATCCTATTTCATCCAAAAGCAAAAGAATTGAATTTTTACAGGTTAATTGTGGAGTTTTTAGACAGGGAAGTGCGTAAGCAAGTTTATACCCATTACTAGCATTGTAGACCTATTTGAGTCTGGGGTTGGCAAATATCAATCATTATGCTGCCTTTTATTGTGTTAAGTTCTAGTAGCTTCCTAGGTCACTTGGAGTAAAAGCCAAGTCCTTAAAATGCCTTGGAAAGGTCATTCTGGCCCTTGCTACTTCTCTGAACTTAGCTCTGTACTCACCCTGGCCTCTTTGCTGTTCCCAGAGCACCATAGTCACACATCCACCTCAGGGCCTTTGCACTCCCTGCTTCTTTCTCCTGTAAAGGTGACCGCATGGCTCACTCCCCCATCTCCTTCAGGCTTTTGTTCAGTATAACCTTCTCAATAGGGGTTCCCCCAGCCACTGGCCCACTCTATTGTCCTTCCCCTTTTCTGCTTTACTTTCTTCATAGAATGTTCTGCCATCCAATAGACTGTGTGCTTATTTATCTTGGCTTTTGTCTGCCTGCCTTCAATAGGATGTAAGGCCCATGAGCACAGGGATTCTGATCTGTTTTTCCAGCATCTAAAGGTGTGTCTGGCACATAATAAGCACTCAGTAGATATTTGTTAAGTGCACTCACGGGTGGATGGGGGAGCTATCTGTTCAGCGCTTGGTACTACCAGTCCTTATGCAACCATTCGTGTTGGTGTCTGCAGTTACAGGAGAGGAAATTCCTGTCCAGCAAATAAAATGACTCTCTAGGAGGCAGCAAAGGTCATCCTCAAACCCAAGTTTGCTAGTCTTAAACTCTTTTCTCTCCAGTGGACTCCTTGCTCTTCCCATTGCATCCCATTCCTGCAATGATCAGAGGAGTTTTCTCCTCCTCCCCAGCTAGAGAGAGGAACTTTGCTCCTTACCACACAGAAAGACTTAGGATGAAGATAAAAAAAAAAAAAAAATACATTCAGTTTTGGATGTGAGCTATTTGTGTTGCCTTGACAAGCACAGGACACAGTTCTTCTGCCAGTTGACACAGGTGTGTGCCGGCCCCACCTGCGTACTCTTTTTCCATCACTGTAGGCTCCAGGCAAGGGAAGTGAAGTACCAACTTACAGAACATGATAGAAAGAGGATCTAGTGGTACAAGTCTTTGCACCCAGACCTAATTAATTGGTGTTTGCCTTATGCAATAAATGTTTTCCTTGTTTTTAATTCCAGTTAAGTTTTTTTTTTTTTTTTTTTTTTTGGCGGTACGCGGGCCTCTCACTGCTGTGGCCTCTCCCGTTGCGGAGCACAGGCTCCGGACGCGCAGGCTCAGCGGCCGTGGCTCACGGGCTGTGGGATCTTCCCGGACCGGGGCACGAACCCGCGTCCCCTGCGTCGGCAGGCGGACTCTCAACCACTGCGCCACCAGGGAAGCCCCCAATTAAGTTTCAGAGCTTAGTGTAAACTGAATGAGAAGGAAGTGTAGAAGAATAGTTATCCAACTTCGAAGGAGAAAGACTTAGCCCAAAGGCAGTGGAAGAAGGCAGCAGTGAGTTTAACCCATTAAAAACTTTTAAATCATGCAAATAATATCATGAAGAAAGTGAAAAGATGAGTCGGAAGAAATATCTGCAAATCATGTATCTGACAAAGGACTTGCATACTGAATATACAAAGCACTCTTACAACTCAATAATAAAACAGCAAACAACCCAATTACAAAACAGGTGAAGGATTTGAATAGACATCTCTCCAAAGAGGATATATAGATGGCCAATAGGTACACAAAGATGTGCTCAACCTCATTAGTTATCAAAACCACAGTGAGATACTATGTCACACCCACTAGGATGGCTAGAGTCAAAAAGTCAGGTCATCAAATGTGTTGGCAAGAATGTGGAGAAGTTAGAGCCTTGGTGTATTGCTGGTGGGACTGTAAAATGGTGCAGCCGCTTTGGAAAACAGTCAGGCAGTTCCTCAGAAAGTTAAACGTAGAGTTACCATATGACTCAGCACTTTCATTCCTAGGTGTATATCCATGAGAAATGAAAAAAATATATTCACACAAAAACTTGTGTACAGGACTTCCCTGGTGGCGCAGTGGTTAAGAATCCGCCTGCCAGCGCAGGGAACACGGGTTCAAGCCCTGGTCTGGGAAGATCCCACACGCCACGGAGCAACTAAGCCCATGTGCCACAACTACTGAGCCTGCGTTCTAGAGCCCGTGCGCCACAACTACTGAGCCTGTGTTCTAGAGCCAGCGTGCCGCAACTGCTGAGCCTACACGCCACATCTACTGAAGCCTGCGTGCCTAGTGCCCGTGCTCTGCAACAAGAGAAGCCACCGCAGTAAGCCCGCACACTGCAGCAAAGAGTAGCCCCTGCTCACCACAACTAGAGGAAACATGCACGCAGAAACGAAGACCCAATGCAGACAAAAATAAAAATTAATTAATTTTTTTAAAAAAAGAAGAGTACCCAGGAAATTTCCAATGCATTTGTAATAAAAAAAAAAAAAAAAACTTGCATGCAAATGTTCCTGTCAGCATTATTTATAGTAGCCAAAGTATAAAACTAACCCAATAAAATATGGTGTATCCATGCAATGGAATATTTTTTGGCTATAAAAAAATGAAATACAGATACAGGCTGCAACATGGATGAACCTTGAAAACATGCGAGGTAAAAGAAGCCTGCTATAAGAGACCACATAGCATATGATTTCATTTATGTGAAATGTCCGGACGGACAAGTCTCTGGAGGCAAAAAGTAGATTAGTCATTGCATAGGACTGTGAGGGAGGTAGAGACGGATGGAGAGCGACTGCTAGGGTTTCCTTTACTGGGGACGAAAATGATATTGTGGTGATGGTTGCACAGCTCTGTGGATATACTAAAAAACACCGAGTGTATACTTCAAATGGACGAATTGTATAGTACGTGAGTTACAGCTCAACAAAGCTGTTCGAAGAATTTGTAAACTTTCACCTGTGAAAAATGACAAAAGACATCACAAGCTAGGAAAGTATTTGCCACCAAAAAAGGTTAATGTCCTCATATGTAAGGAGCTCACGTAGACAATAATAAAAAAAGTTAAGATTTTAACTTAAAAATGAGTTCAATTTTATTTTTTTAATTAAGTAAAGGACCAAAATGGCCTTTAAAACAAAACATAATGAAACGATTAATTAACGTGACGGGGAAGGGGGTGGGTGGGTTGCTGATTCACTTCGCCGTACAGCAGAAAGTAATGCAACATTGTAAAGCAACTGTACTCCAATAAAAAATTTTAGGGCTTCCCTTGTGGCGCAGTGGTTGAGAGTCTGCCTGCCGATGCAGGGGACATGGGTTCATGCCCTGGTCCGGGAAGATCCCACATGCCGCGGAGCGGCTGGGCCCGTGAGCCATGGCCGCTGGGCCTGCACATCCGGAGCCTGTGCTCCGCAGCGGGAGGGGCCACAACAGTAAGAGGCCCGCGTACCACAAAAAGAAAAAAAAAAAATTTAAAAATTAAAAAAAAAGATATATTCTAATTTCTGTTAAAAAAAATTTAACATCACAGTGGGTAGCATTTTTTCACCTTAAATTTGGAAAGTTTTTCAGTGCTAAGACTCAGTGCTGGTTAGGACAAACAGACAATCTATTGTTAGCCCATGTTTTCTGGAATACACTATGGCAGAATATATCAAGAGCTTCAAAACAGTTCACCCTGGGACTTCCCTGGCAGTCCAGTGGTTAGGACTCCAAGCTTCCACTGCAGGGGCCCTGTGTTCAATTCCTGGTTGGGGAACTAAGATCCTGCAAGCCACGCAGGAGGCCAGAAAACAGAACAGTTCGCCCCCTTTGATTCAAGGATTTCCCTTCACCAAGGAACTAATTATATTTTTAGGAAATAGTTAAAAGTTTGAATTATGCTATACAAAAATCTGTATACAGATAGGTGGCATGAGCTTACTTATAGTGGAGTTTGGCTAAATGAATTATATTAATTGACATATAATGAAAGATTTGGTGATTCTTTATTTTTGGCTGTGTTGGGTCTTCGTTGTGGCGCGCAGGCTTCTCATCGCGTTGGCTTCTCTTGCTACGGAGCTCGGGCTGTAGGCACGCGGGCTTCAGTAGTTGTGGCTCACGGGCTCTAGAGTGCAGACGCAGTAGTTGTGGCACATGGGCTTAGTTGCCCCGCGGCATGTGGGATCTTCCCGGACCAGGGCTCGAACCCGTGTCCCCTGCATTAGCAGGTGGATTCTTAACCACTCCTCCACCAGGGAAGTCCCTGGTAGTTCTTAATTACAGAATCTTTCCAAAGAATTTTTAGTGACCTGAAAACACTTAATGCTCAATGAAAATGACAAAGGCAATGCTAGAAATGGCAAATGATCCCAGTTACAGTTTTTAAAAATGTATCCATAGAAAGAAGTCTGTTAGCGGTTTTCTCTACATTGTGAGATTTGGATTTCATTATCTTTATTTTCTAATTTACAAAAAAAAGGAAGTTTAAAAGCAAACTTGGCATGAACGTAATTTGGGTAAAAGTAGTTAGGTGTCCTATGGGAGCCTGCTTTCAACCAAACATAAAATACTGCAATGAAACCTTTAGTAAAGCAGGTTATACTTCTCAAAGGTTTGCAAAGGTTTGTTTAACTTTTCTCAATTCACTATTCCTACATACTGGGATTATTCCCTTTCTTGAACTCTGTGGGTTTGGGGTTAGGTCTGGTCCGTATCTCACCACACCCCCACCATTCTGGGCTTTGTCACCTGAATTAAATCACTAACCACTCTGAGCCTGTTTCCTCTTCTGAAAAACGCATATAGTGATGCCCATCTCAGAGGGTTCAAGTCAGACTAAACGCTGCTTATGACGCGTTTGGCATGTAAGTCGGTACTTCTTTGTATAAAGTCGGCCAGTGTGTTCGGTTAGCGCAAGATTTGCACTAAATCTGGGTTTTGAAGATGTTACCACTCACTGCTCTTCGTTCAGCACATATTCATTGAGCACCTGTTGAGCGCAGGCTCTGGGCTAAGTGCTGAGCTGCAGTGGGGAGCAAGGCAGACACCGAGTCTGCCCCCTGGAGCCGTCTGCACGTCTGAAGACACAGACATTAAACCATCCCTTTGTAAGTGCCGAAGAGGAAATGTCCTAGAAGTTGGGTAACCTTGTCTCACCTGGTCTTTTTTTATCTCCCTAGGAAATTAAGCGTTAAGTCCATTACAAACCCTCGGTACCTAGATAGCCTGGGGAACCCGTCGGTGAATGGCCTGTACGATCTAGCTCTGGGCCCCGCAGACTCCAAAGAGGTGTGCTCCACCTGCGTGCAGGACTTCAGCAACTGCTCCGGGCACCTGGGCCACATCGAGCTCCCGCTCACTGTGTACAACCCTCTCCTCTTCGAGGTACGTTCTGGCCTGGGCCACCCTGGCCGCGTGGGTCTCAGGGTGCGGGTGGGATTTGTGAGTGCCACCCCTCTGCCCGGGGCAGGTGTCTCAGGAGGTCAGCTCCCGACACTTGGAGTGAAAGTGCTCTTTACTTGGCAATTTAAAACCTTGAGGAGCGAAATTCAGTACATTCAGCTTGGCCTCGAGCCCTACCTAAAGGAACTTCAGTTTGATTCCCATTGAGAAGAGCCACAGCTGGATTCTGTTTACACAGGGGGGAAAGTGTTCAGATCCGTCCCTAGACCTTTTGTTCTAAGGGCTTTATGTCTTTCAGAAATGTGGGTGGGGCTTCCCTGGCAATAGAGGACTTTGGAATTCTCCAGGCCTCCCTGAGCCCTTCAGGTGGATTTGTTGGCTCTTGCTTAGTGGCAGGAAGAGCAGAGCTCCAGAAGGCCCAGCACTGAGCTGAGAATGAAGTTACTGTTCAGTCCTACTTTGAACACTTTTGGCTTCTTACATCAGTTAACCCAGCCTCCGGGATTTGTACATGGACATGATTTTTGTCTGTTAATCGTATTAGGGGAAGAGAATTGTCTTAGATAAATACTAAACATTTGAAACATTATTTTAAATGAAACTTTTTTTTTTTTTTTTTTTTTGGTGGTACGCGGGCCTCTCACTGTTGTGGCCTCTCCCGTTGCGGAGCACAGGCTCCGGACGCGCAGACTCAGCGGCCATGGCTCACGGGCCCAGCCGCTCCGCGGCATGTGGGACCTTCCTGGACCGGGGCACGAACCCATGTCCCCTGCATCGGCAGGCGGACTCTCAACCACTGCGCCACCAGGGAAGCCCTAAATGAAACACTTTAATTAAACGTTTTCAATATTTAGGACTTCCCCGGTGGTCCAGTGGGTAAGACTCCACATTCCCAATGCAGGGGGCCCCGGTTTGAACCCTGGTCGAGGAACTAGATCACACATGCTGCAACTAAACATGAAGCAGTGAAGAGCCCACCTGCCACTAAGACCTGGTGTAGCCTAAATAAATAAATATTTTTTAAAAAGTTTTCAGTATTTAAATGAGTACTAAATTTGGTATTTAAATAAAATAAAGGTAGTTCCCAACCTCAGACCCAAAGTAAATCTCTAGTGTTAATGGATTAAAATGAAACCGTAAGAGAACATATAGAGGAATATTTATCGAGTTCTTAAGGTGAAGAAGGACTTGCCAGGTACATAGGGTGAAGTAGAATTCTTAAAGGAGTAAACTGACAACATAGAAACAAAAATCGTAAGTATTTATTACGTTGAAAATCACTTTGACTGCTATGTCACGTTCTAATATCCTGTCTCTCTTATTCCCTCTCTTCAGAAACTCTACCTGCTGCTCCGGGGTTCCTGTTTAAACTGTCACATGCTGACTTGCCCCCGGGCTGTGATTCACCTGCTGCTCTGCCAGCTGAGAGTTCTGGAAGTCGGGGCCCTACAATCAGTGTACGAGCTGGAGAGAATTCAGTACAGGGTAAGTGGGTAGTGGCTGTCGTGGCAATCAGACAAGCCAGAGTGGTGGGTGCAAGAGCTATTTGTGTGTGGCCCCTAAGAATAGTCAGCAGAATGCTTGAGCTTTAAGTCTTATGACTGGGTACAAATAGTTAGGTGTGAAAACATGAAGCCATAAGAATAATTAAAGGACTTCCCTGGTGGCAGAGTGGTTAAGAGTCTGCCTGCCAATGCAGGAGACACGGGTTCGAGCCCTGGTCTGGGAAGATCCCACATGCCGCGGAGCAACTAAGCCCGGGTGCCACAACTACTGCGTCTGCGCTCTAGAGCCCGTGTGCCACCAGTACTGAAGCCCTCATGCCTAGAGCCTCTGCTCTGCAACAAGAGAAGCCACCGCAACGAGAAGCCCACACACCGCAGTGAAGAGTAGCCCCCACTGGCCGCAACTAGAGAAAGCCCACGTGCAGCAGTGAAGACCCAACACAACCATAAATAAATAAATTTTTTAAAGAAGATATTGTCCTAGTCTCCAGGAACTCCCTCTCTTTATCCTCCTTGTGTGCTTATTTTTGGCAGTTTGTCATTGTACTTAGCAAATTCTTTGTAGGAATAATTTGAGGTCTGGGATGTTGGCTGCCTTCCTCCAGAGAGGGTTCTTATTGCTTTTGCCATATGCTTGGTGGCCTGGGACCATCGTTGTCCATGTTCAAGGCTGGACTGCACTGCAGGCTATGGGAAGCCAGGTGGTTCTGTTCCAGGGCTGGTCTAGTTCCCAAGGACATAGCCCTTAGGGTCCCCAGCCTCCTGTGTTTGTGGGGTGCGATATGGCAGGAAGATATCCTGTTAGATTCCTGTCCTTGCACTAACTCTAAGCTTTCATTTCTCTCCGCTTTATCATTTAAGACTTTCAAAATGAAAAGTTCAAAATTTTTGGATTGTAGAATGTTTCCAAGGCCAGGCTAACGTGTTGTGCAGCTCCAGGGAGCATCACAAGTCTGTCAGCATCTTCCCCGGAGGGACACAACTACCCTGAGGGTTGCCCCAGAGCTGTGCAGTGCGGCATCCCCGCCTCAGAGCAGCCCCGGCCCCTCTGCTCTTTGACCTGGATTCCCATTTTCCCTTCAGTTTGGCCTTGGTTATCCCTCACTGTCCTGTCAGTTCTTCGGAGATTTACATTTTTTAAAATATTTTATCCTGTCTTGGTTCTTTTCGGTTTGGTCTGAATAATCTAGCCGACCACTACTGGAAGCAGAATAGTCTAAATTTTTATTTTATTTTTTTAACAGCAGCGTGGCCAAACTTTGGCAAATGCACCACAGCAGCCATGAGGTTTCTTTCTCTCCCCTCAAACGACACTCTCCCGTCCTTGGAGAGGCTGCCCCCTGCTGCTGCTCGTCATACACTTGCTTTACTTTGATCGTACAGTTTTTTTCTTTGTTTTCCAGTTTCTGGAAGAAAATGCTGATCCTACTGCCTTCGAAATTCAGGAAGAGTTAGAACGATATACAACCAAAATCCTACAGAACAACCTCCTGGGAGCCCACGGCGCACGTGTGAGTTATCCTGTCTCTCTGTTTCCGAAACACTCGGTTTTTAGCATAATTATCCCAGTTGCCTCCGCACTGCACTGTCTTTTGCGTATCCTTTAGCATCCCAAAGTTTGAATCCGAGCTCTGCCTCTCGTGAGGCCTCTGACCTTGTAAGTTACATAACCGTCCCTGAGCCACTGGGTCCTCATCTTTGATGCCTGCCTGCAGGAGAAGGTTAGGTGAAATTAGTGGCTTGGGTACAGCATCCAGTGAGGCTTATGCTCTGGCTTACGGTCTCACCTGGAGAATAAGGCCCACGCCCTGTGCTGCTTTCTCCTTCCAACACTGCTAAACGACTGCTGCCTCCCTGTCCCCCCATCACACCTGTGTAAGTGTTAATTTGTTCAGGGAATGAGTTGTCTAGGTAATCAACCTGCAGGGCTCATCTTGAGATCTGATTCACCTCACGCCCAAGTTTCACACCAGAGATTCTGATTTAATTGGTCTAGGGTACGGCCCCAGGGGAGGGTACAAAAGCCCCCCGGGTGGGTCTCATTTGCAGCCAGTTCAGAACCACTAGTGTAGCTTAACTGTGGATGTGCCTTCCCTCGGAACTTTGAGATCCATTCAAGGGAGGCAGCAGCTGCATCCAGAGGGGTTTCTTTTTTTCTTTTTAACATTTATGTATTTATTTGGCTGTTCCGGGTCTTAGTTGAGGCATGCGGGATCATCGTAGTGGCATGTGGGATCTTTAGTTGTGGCATGCAGTATCTTTAGTTGCGGCATGCAGAGTCTTAGTTGTGGCATGCAAACTCTTAGTCGCGGCACGTGGGATCTAGATCCCTGGCCAGGAATCGAACCCAGGCCCCCTGCATTGGGAGCGCGGAACCTTAGCCACTGGACCACCAGGGAAGTCCCCAGAGAGGTTTGTTTTATTTATTTATTTATTTTTAATTTATTTATTTTTTACTTTTGGCTGTGTTGGGTCTTCGTTGCTGCACGTGGGCCCCCTCCAGTTGCGGCGAGTGAGGGCCACTCTTCGTTGCGGTGCGTGGGCTTCTCATTGCGGTGGCTTCTCCTGCTGTGGAGCACGGGCTCCAGGCACGCGGGCTCTAGAGCGCAGGCTCAGCAGTTGTGGCGCACGGGCTTAGTTGCTCTGCAGCATGTGGGATCCTCCCGGACCAGGGCTCAAACCTGTGTCCCCTGCACTGGCAGGCAGATTCCCAACCACTGTGTCACCAGGGAAGTCCAGGTTTGTTTTAAATTAAAGTAGCATTTATTGATCCTTGCTGTATTCCAAGCCCCCCGCCTCCACTGCATTCATGATGTCTTTATCTTAGTAACAGCTTGGTAAGGTGGTTATTATTCTCATTCCCATTTTATGAATGAGGAAACTTAAGGAAAGAAGTCGCTCAGTGATTGGTAGAGTTTGGCTATATTAGGGTTCTGTGGGAAATTTTAAGAAAGGGGTGGCTTCCTCTGGCTTTTCAAAAAAAGGTGAAAACCACAAAATGAATACCTACTGGATTGTCTTCAGAATGGCACTCTGAGTTTCCTTGCTTTTTTTTAATAGGTAAAAAATGTCTGTGAGAGCAGAAGCAAACTTATTGCTTTCTTCTGGAAGGCACATATGACTGCTAAGCGATGTCCCCACTGCAAGTGAGTACCTTCCTCTCTGCTGTTTTTTTAAATTTTATTAAAGTATAATTGATTTACAATGCTGTATAAACTTCTATATAGCAAAGTGATTCAGTTATACATATATATATATATATTCTTTTTCATATTTTTTCCATTTTGGTTTATCACAGGTTATTGAATATAGTTCCCTGTGCTGTTTACCCGTCCTATACATAATAGTTTGCATCTGCTAATCCCAAACTCCCAATCCTTCCTTCCCCCGCCTGCCATTCCCCTTGGCAACCACAAGCCTGTTCTCTATATCTGTGAGTCTGCTTCTGTTTCACAGATACGTTCATTTGTGTCGTATTTTAGATTTCACATTGTTTGGTTTTTTTTCTCTCCTCAAAACTGTCCTCATGTCCAGAACCGGGCGGTCAGTTGTCCGAAAGGAGCACAACAGCAAACTGACAATCACGTATCCGGCCATGGTGCACAGGAAAGCTGACCAGAAGGACACTGAGCCCCCGGGTAAGCAGGCCGGGCCCCAGGAGGCCCTCGGCATGTCTTTCACGTGTGACCATCAGACGTGTCCCGAGCCTTGGGGATCCCTGGTCCTCCGCACCACGTGTTTCTCAGCTGCGCGTTTGTGGTGGGCCAGCAGATGGTAGGTGTCCAGGCCCTAGGGCCAGTGGGCATCCTGGCGAGCTCCCAGCCCCGGCCTCTCGCGCAGAACTGACGGCTGGGCTGCAGGGCGAGGCAGCTCCTCACAGGCTGAATGACGCACCTCTTGCCACAGGTGGTTGGTTTTTTGAAAGATTTTTGAGGAAGAAGTTAAGATATTTACCTGGCAAATATTTCACGCTACTTTGTTGTCAAACAAGTGTGGATTTATTTTGAAGTAAAGTGTAGGTGAATTTTAAAGAAAAGCTGTGAGCAGCCAGAGAATGTTAGCGCCTCCTGCAGGCTGCTTCTGACTGTCCTGTCAGATCCCTGGAGTAGCTCTGCTCTGCCCTTGGGGGTACCTGGGAAGAAACTTGAGAGACTTGGTACTACTGCTTTTTCATTTTTGTAGTTGTAAGTTTGTTTAAAGATGCTTTTTGTGTTTTCTTTTGAAGTGAAGGTTAAATAAGGTGTTCCATTTGAAGTACTGAGACCAGTGCCTGCTACGTCTTACGTGCTCTGTAGATATTGACCGTTTGTTTTTTGTTATACAGTCAATGTGCCAGGGCGGGAAAAGCATCACCTGTGATGGACACCTCACTCTGCTGCTTATTCTGAGGGGCTTAGAGAAGGTCTCTTCTTGGACCTTGGGTTTCCAACTCTATGTAGTGGCAGCGACAGAACTTCTTGCCCAGAGTTGAGGAAATTTCATGTGCGAAAGTCAGTAGCATATTGTTTCTAAACCTTATTCCAGAGTTCAAGAACACAGAGTAGGCAAGGAAGTAAGTTCTCTTCCTGGAGTTGCATGATCTGTCTTTTGCATCGAGGACTGTGGCAAGGCCTGGAGTAAGTAACTGCCTTACCCATTTGGGCCGCTGTAACAAAAGTACCATAAACCAGTGGTGTTTATAAACAACAGACGTATATTTCTCACAGTTCTGGAGGCTGGGAAGTCCAGGGTTGTGGTGCTGGCACATTCGGTGTCTGGTGAGGGCCCACTTCCTCAATGACAGCCAACTACTCCCTGTAACTTCACATGGTGGAGAGAGGCAGGGGAGCTCTGCTGGGGTCTTTTCATAAGGGCACCAGTCCCAGTCACGAGAGTTCCACCTTCATGACCTAATCACCTCCCAAAGGTCCGACCTCCTAACACACCACCATTTGGGGGGTTAGGATTTCAACACATGAAACTTGAGGGAATACAAACATTGAGACCATAGCAATAGCAAATGTGTTTATTATTACTTTTTTTTTTGCGGTACGCGGGCCTCTCACTGTTGTGGCCTCTCCCGTTGCGGAGCACAGGCTCCGGACGCGCAGGCTCAGCGGCCATGGCTCACGGGCCCAGCCGCTCTGCGGCATGTGGGATCTTCCCAGACCGGGGCACGAACCCGTGTCCCTTGCATCAGCAGGCGGACTCTCAACCACTGCGCCACCAGGGAAGCCCTATTATTACTTTTTAAATAAACCTTCTACTTTAGACTAATTTTAGACATATAGAAGGGTTGCAGACATGGTACAGAGAGTTACTGTGTACTCTTTACTCAGTTTGCCCTAACGTAACATCTTAGATGACCATGGTGCATTTGTCAAAACTAAGAAATTAACATTGGTCACTATTAACTGAACTACAGACTTTATCTGAATTTCACCAGTTTATCCAGTAATGCCCTTTTTATGTTCCAGGATCCAATCCAGTGTACCACAATGCATTTAGAAAGCCTGTTCAATGGTTAACCGTAAACCACGAGGGTGGATTTTTCTACACTATATATAGCCCTTAAACTAATTTTTAAGGTTGGAAACTGCTGCTCTAGCCCTTAGGGCACCTTAGAAAATGTTCACAGATTGAGAACAAAGATGGTCAGAAATCTAGAGGATACCTGTTTCTTTGGGGCAAATATCTAAAAGTTAGGTAGCCTTTGTCAAATCCATTCTTTGAAGTAATCTTCACTGCAGCTATGAGAATATGATCGTGCCACCCAAAATTCTGTGCATTAGAAACAAGTCAGCCCTAGTCTTCGATAGTTTTTGGATTGGGTTTTTAGTATTTAGCAGACATTTACCTGTTGGGCGCTCAGCCTCGTGCCCAGGACCCAGCCTCTGGCCGAGTCCAGTGCCAAAGTGGAGACCTGACCTTGTGGCCTGTGCTCTTGGGGGAGGCTGTGGGTGACACAGGTCAGTAACCCCAGGGGGAGGTGATGTGGAGGCAGGTGAGCATTAGGACAGGGGTCTGGCCACGTTCCTGGTATCGAAGGGGGCCAAGCAGCGAGGCCTGTGCCTCAGTGATCTCCACGCACTGGTGATCCCATGAGGGGCGCCATAAGCTTGTGAAATTCACGTTCACTCCAGAGTGTTCCTCAAGCCCCAAGATGATAGCATTTTCAAATGAGAATTCTTAAAGCCGGGTACTCCACCCACTGTGATCTTGTCTTCCCCAAGTTATTTGACTTCCCGACATTTGTTTTTGACATGGCAGCTCTTAGAGCTAAACGAAACACACATTAGGGCCGTTCTGAGGTCCCATCGAGGCAGATTTCATTTTTTGCAGGCTGCAAAAGTGTCCCGTTAGGAAGGGTGCGGTCCGTGTGAGGAGGTGGCATCCCACAGGTCTCTTCTGACTCCAACCCAATGAGGGAACAACGCCAGTCTGCTTTAGTCTGTGACTGAACTGGTGGGGTCACTTCCTGCACTGGCAGCTCTGGGTCAGGAGCTGGAGAGCACTGCCAGATGCAGCTCATCTTCCTCAGCTCATCAAGCCAGTTTAGTAAGAGCGGGGTTCTTTCCAGAAGTGCCCGCAAGGGCTTCCCTGGTGGCGCAGTGGTTGAGAGTCCGCCTACCGATGCGGGGCACACGGGTTCGCGCCCCGGTCCGGGAAGATCCCACATGCTGCGCAAAGGCTGGGCCCGTGAGCCATGGCCGCTGAGCCTGCGCGTCCGGAGCCTGTGCTCCGCCAACGGGAGAGGCCACAACAGTGAGAGGCCCGCGTACAGCAAAAAAATAAAATAAAAAAATAAACATTCATAATCTTAAAAAAAAAAAAAAAAGTGCCTGCAAAATGGTTCTTTAGGTTAATGGGGTCTTTTCTCTCCACTGAACGCACATAGCTTTCTAACTCTGTGGTTTATCCCTGAAGGTCAGAGCCTCTCTTCATTGCATTCCCCACATTTCCTTCAGTTGCATTAATGAGTTGAAATGTTTTGCTTTTATAGGAATCAAAATTTTAGACGTGTAAACTCTTGACCTAGCAATTCCACTTTAATGATTTTATCCTAAGAATTAGGCATGCCCACAGTATTAAGTCGTTTAAAATTGGAAATGACTTCAGTGCCTCTTAATGGAGAGTAATTAAATTATGGTACATCTATTAATTGTTCTCCAAGTTACAGATTTCTCTAAAAACTTTCAGTGACGTGTCTTCTGCAGTTGGTAAAGAAACCAAGTAGAGAATTGGAGGTGGAATGAAGCTGGATTTTACAAACGTGGAAAAAAGCAGGAGAGTAGGGTTTTTTAAATATAGTTTATCTTACGATATTTGGAACATGTGTATTCAAGCCAGTGAAAATTTAGTATCTGCTGGGTCCTAGATACTGTTAGGTGTTAGGAACACAGACAAGTCACAGTTCCTGCCCTGATAAGTACATAAAAAAAGAATACTGAGCAATTAAAAAAAATTTTTTTGGCCACCCTGTGCAGGTTGTGGGATCTTAGTTCCCTGACCAGGGATCGAACCTGGGCCCTCAGCAGTGAGAGTGCGGAGTCCTAACCACTGGACCTCCAGGGAATTCCCAAGCAATATTTAATTTCAGTGAATGTATTCCAAAAGAAGTTAATAGTTTTGAACCTAGACTGTCACATTACTTACTTATCTTTGTTAATCATCTCAGTGCTTGGGGCCACACCTCCTGAATGGCAGCCCCAAGTGTGATTTTTCTGTCTTACTCTGGGTATAGCTGATAAACATTATCCCAGAGTGATCTTGCTTAATCTGAGAGACCAAAATGAAACTACTTCTTACGCACCAGCAAGATATTTGTAAGAAGAAATTGAATATACGTTTACCCATAAAAATATTCATCCTCATTTATCCATAATTCTGCTGTGAAGCTTTCTGGTAAAAGCCACGTGCATAAAGCTATTTATCACAGTGTAACTTATAGTAGTAAAAAGATTGGGATCAACTCAGATATCCAACTATCGCAGTGTGGTTCAGTCACTCGGGAAACATCCTTTCCGAGGGATATCATGCAGCCATTAAAGATGATGGTGATTGGCCTGACTAGTGCCCTGGGCCAGAGCTTCATCTTCATGACAGTTGTGTATTTTGGTCCCCTGACCTGCTCCATGATCACCACAACTCGAAAGTTCTTCACCATTTTGGCCTCTGTTATCCTCTTCGCCAACCCCATCAGCCCCATGCCGTGGGTGGGCACTGTGCTCGTGTTCTTGGGTCTCGGTCTCAATGCCAAGTTTGGGAAAGGAGCCAAGAAGACATCCCAGTAGGAAGAGAGAGACTACCTCCACTCCAAGGATATTTAAGTTATTTTCTGGAACAGTGACATCTCTTGGGAAAATAGACAAAATAGAGACAAAGGACTAGGTTTCAGTCTGGGTTAAAAAAAAAAAAAATGATGGTGAGACTATAGGGCAAAAGCTATAGGGCAACATGCAGAAATGCTCACAAGATGACAGTAAATGAACAAAGTAGTACAAAATAAATCCACACCTGAGATTATAATGATCTAAAACTGTATAAACCAAAGGACCAGAAAAGAATATATAAAAGTGGTAATCGTGTTAACGTGATGAAATCGTGGGTGATTTTTTTTCCCCTTTGGCTCTACTTTTTTAGATTTCATACACTAGTTATATGGTTTTCATTACTTTAGAAATTAGATTAAAGGGGGGAAAATTCAGAGCAGAGAGTATGCTGTCCTAGAGATTGATTTTTGTGGTTAGATTGCAGGCTTGGCAGGGTGGGGAAAAGACTTGATAAATCCCATTAAGGAGGGAGTGCCTGTAATTAACTTACTGTGCTCTGATTCCCCTCTTCGGCTCCAGGAATTGAGGAAGCTCAGATGGGAAAACGAGGATACTTGACACCCACCAGCGCTCAAGAACATCTCACGGCTCTTTGGAATAATGAAGGTGCTGTACCAGCCTAAAGAAATAGCCCTTTGCTTTCCTGGACTCATTTACCCTGCCTTTTTATTTTTATGCTTTCACAATTGTGATTCTTGTGGCTCTCTCCTGAAATCGAACAGTAGATTTGGGGCAGGCTTCAGGGTACATTGTTGTTGATGCCTTATAGTGTGGGGAAGGCATGAACTTGACAGTGACTGTAACTGAGCCTGGTCATTAAATGACAGCTGCAGGTGGGCATCGCCTAATACAGTTTGACATGTGTCTCGAAGGTTCAGTGTGACTCACTTTATTTTAAATGCCCATAAATAAAAGTTGGTTTTTTTTTTTTAAGGTTTCTATGGGAATTCCTTCTGTGAATCAAAAAAATGAACTCTGTTTTTATTAAATTAGGATTCTCATACATTTTAATTCCCTACAAGTAGGAAAGTCTTCCATTAGTCTTTGAATTTATAAGCAAAGCCCACATATCACCCACCCTCTGAGAGTGTGTTCTGTAACACTGAATGTAGCTGCTGTGTAATAACAAGCACTTAAAAATGAAAATCTTGCTAAGGGGATAAGTGATGTCAGAAAAAAGATAGCACTCAAGTTAGTATGAGTGTTGTTGGCCCTGACATGTCCTATTCATTCTCTCTGTAGCTTTTTTTTGGGTTACCAGACACCTGAAACACAGCTTTGATCCATAGACGATCTTGGTAGCATCTACGTGGAGGGTTTTTTATTGTTTCTTTTTGTTGTTATTATTTTTTTAATTGGGGTATAGTTGCTTTACAATGTTGTGTTAGTTTCTGCTGTACAATGAATTGAAACAGCTATATGTGTACATATATCCCCTCCCTCTTGGACCTACCCCCCCATCCCACCCATCTTAAGAAGACTAACTATTTTTTGATTTGATTTTTGTTTGTTTATTTCAAATACATTTTCTTATAAATACCAAAGTAATAAGTCTTGTGTCGTGTGCACGCGTGCGCGTGAGTCTAATGATCCAGGAACGTAACCCGAAGCACGTGAAAGTTTTTGTTTCCCATCCTTGTCCATCGCAGCCCCTGGGCTAAGCACTGTCATCCCTGTAGCACCCGTCTTTAAACCCATCATCTCCCCTGTGTGTAGGCTCACAGCACCCAGAGACTGTTTTTTTGCTCATTAGTTTTTATAAAGACAAGTGTGATCTTACTCTACATATTGTCCTACATTCTGGGATTTTTTTTTTTCCACTCAGTAAAATTTCCGTGGTCATCCTTCCATGCTCTTACATATAGATTTAAATGATCCTTTTGGTTTATTTCAAACACAGGATTCTTTCTGAATTACCTTTTTCTGGGACTGGAAGATGTTGGCGTGGAGTCCGGATTCAATCCCAGTATGTTCTTTCTGGATTTCTTGGTGGTGCCGCCCTCAAGGTAATGCCCTTTCGTTGGCTTTATTTCACCTGACAAAGGCTTCTGGGACAATTGAATAATGACCTCTGGGAGAGGATGATGGAAGGGTCACGGACACTGAGAACTAGCGCATCTGTTCCACTCCCAGGTGGCAGGTGGTAGGAGCATTTTCCTTTCCATTCTTCCTGAGTGCAGGAAGAATGTGGGTTTCTTTCTGAGTGTGGTGGTGAAGTAGGGGTGGGTGAGAGGCTGAGGAACACGCCCTTCATGCTGCGCACCCACCGATGCCATGCGTCCTCCTACAGGTATCGCCCCGTCAGCCGCCTCGGGGACCAGATGTTCACCAACGGCCAGACGGTGAACCTGCAGGCTGTCATGAAGGATGTGGTTCTGATCCGAAAGCTTCTGGCCTTGATGGCCCAAGAACAGGAGCTGCCAAGAGAGGTGGCAGCACCCGCCGCAGATGAGGTCAGGGGAGCTGATGTCGTAGTTCTGACTCCCTACGCTCTGGGTCCTGGGAGATGCCTGTTAGCAGTTCTCTACAGCTGTGTGTGAGCCGTGGGTTTGGGAGGACCAGGCGAGGTCTGGGGGAAAGCATGGGTCTGAGCGTGGCCCCAGCGATCACGCCCGGGGTGACCTTGGTTGAGTTGCTTTAACTTCTTGGTCTTGTCTCCACTATAAAACGCGTGTGGTCTGGGGTGGGATTTTATATGTGGTGTGTTTTGGGCCGCCTGCTCTCCCTGGCAGCTCTAGAAAGACCAGTCTGCTGCCCTCAGCTCTAAGAATGTCCCTCCTGCGTTATGGTACCAGAGCCCATGCCACCCAGCTCCGGTTTTGGCTCAGGAAGGTCTCCAGCACTGGGGTCAGGAAGGCAGTGTTGTCATTTGTAGGAATTTCCCAGAATAGGACTGTCAGATTTGGGGCCTCAGCTTCCTCTCCAGTAAAGGGTGGAGCTGAATTCCTGTTTCAGCAGACATTTCCCGAGCCCCTTCAGTGGGCCAGGTCCTCGGTGGGTATGAAGATGAGTCAGGGGCTTCCCTGGTGGCGCAGTGGTTGAGAGTCCGCCTGCCGATGCAGGGGACATGGGTTCGTGCCCCGGTCCGGGAAGATCCCACATGCCGCGGAGCGGCTGGGCCCGTGAGCCATGGCCGCTGAGCCTGCGCGTCCGGAGCCTGTGCTCCACAACGGGAGAGGCCACAACAGTGAGAGGCCCGCATACCGCAAAAAAAAAAAAAAAAGATGAGTCAGGCGCTCAGGAAGTTTGCTGAGATCACTGACATCCTTCCCATCTCTAAGATGCTCTCTGGATGCAAATGGGAAGGACCCTCTCAGCCTTGAGTAGATAGTCAGGGCTTCCAGGCTCCCTTCCTCTGCTGGGACAGGCCTGTCGCCAGGTGGCGCCACTGTCTGTCCCGGACGCCCATGCTCTGGGTTACTCGGCCCTTCTGCTTGGGGTTTCTTTGGTTTTGCTTAAGTTTTCTGATCTGCTGGGGCAAATGTGCTTTTAAAACTCCTCAGTATTAGAGAAATCTGCCATCTGCAGGTCCTAGTTCAGTTTCAGAGGGAAGGCCTTAGGATGGCCGGCTCCAGTGACCAGGGCTAAGGATTTTGCGTTGACATCCCTTGAAACTAGGGCAGCCTTTTGTCCAAGAGAAAAAGCTAAATCTCTGCAGAAATGAACAGTGTCCTCTGTGATTCCTGAAGTCCCAGTGCCCTCCTGCCATCTGATTAACAGGGTGTGTGGTTTCTTCCCACGCTTGCGCCCAACATCCCATTCCCATGGCAGCCCTCTCACGAATCGTGAATGCCTTGTGTGGGTGGGCTAGCGCCGCTCCAGGCACCGAGAATATACAAGGTGAGACAGGGTCTCACTCATTTCACAAGTAGTCACATGGCCCTGAGTCAGGTGACGTCATAAGAAGTGAGTTAGTCTGACAGGGCCTCTGTCATCACGTAGGTGGCCATCTCTCCCTGTGAGGCTCCTTCTGCCAGAACAGAAAATAGGCCTGTCCTCCCTGTAACTGAGAAGACCCTGCTGTTCCTCAGGATTGAGGACAAGCCCACTTTATCACTAATGGGTTCCAAGACATCCTCATTTACTGGGTCTTCCCCACCCTCCGCTTTCCCTCCTCAGTGCTGGCAGCTTTCTTCTCTCATCTGACCCACCCTGGGACAAAGGACCATGTGTCTCTCTCCTGTGCCGTACCCAGCCCCATGAGACCAGACAGTGTCAGTAGGTGGTGCTCTAGGGCCGTTTACTGCCTTGAGGCCTGTCACCTGGGCGGGTGTGGGAAAAGAGGAAGAGGCAGAGCCAGGGACAGAAATATTGAAAGGATTGGTTAAATATTTCACTGAGGCCTGGAGATCAGCCAGTAACTTGACATAGCCTTTATCTCAGTTGATGGCGCAGGAAATCATAAGGCAAGCACTTTTCCTTTTAAGAAATTACTTCACCTGCATCTTTATGAGTGCTTTGGATTAAGTTTTTCCAAAACCATAAATAAAGCTGAAACTCCATACGAGAATCAGTTATCTCGCAGGATAACAGAGCTACATAAGAAGAGTATTGACATGGGAAGAATTTCTAGCGTTGCCTTAAGAATTAGATACCAAGGGACTTCAGCTGCTGCTAGCAGATACATCCATTACCTTCTTGGCCTGCATACTTTGAGGGAATAAGCTACCATGTTGGAGAAGCCCATGCAGCAAATAATTGAAGGTGGCTTCTGGCCAACAGCCAACTAGAAACTGAGGCCCTTGGTCCAGCAGTCCTCAAGGAACTGAATGCTGCCAACAGCCGTGTCAGCTTAGAAGTGGGTCCTCCCCCAGTTGAACCTTCAGATGAGACCCTAGCCCTGGCTGACTCCTTTATTGTGGCCTGGGGGAGACTCTGAAGCAGAGAACCCAGTTAAACTGTGCCCAGATTTCTGACTCTCAGAAACTGTGAGATAATAATTGTGTGTCAATTTAAAAGGAAAGGCAGGAGACTTCTTAGAAATTTGAGTTCATTTTACTCCCAGAAAGAGACGGGCTGGTAAATAGGTAGTGGGGCTGATGTTTTGTTGATGCATGTGGACAAGAGAGATTTAGGACTACTTTTGCCACTGATCTGTCAAGTTCAAAAGACATAAAGGCAAACTCCAGAGCTCATCATTTGTCAGAGCTCTAGTAAGAAAGAAAAATGGAACCAGGCCTGGCCTTTTTGAGGTTCTTCCGTCACGCCTGTTTTCTTGGTTGTGTCTTGGCCAGGAAAAAGACCCTTCGATCACTATGGACCGGTCCTTTCTGAGTCTACTTCCAGGCCAGTCCCTCACAGACAAACTTTACAACATTTGGATTCGCCTTCAGAGCCACGTCAATATTGTGTTTGATAGTGAGATGGACAAATTAATGATGGAGAAGTACCCTGGCATTAGACAGGTGAGCAGTGAGTTGGATCCCCATTGCTAGCCAAAGGGGTAAATAGTAAACATGTTTGTCTTGAAGGAAGAAAATGATAAACATATTTGATTTTTTTTTTTTTTTAATGCTTTCTGTGGACTTTTTCCCCCATAAAGATCCTGGAGAAGAAGGATGGTTTATTCCGGAAGCACATGATGGGAAAGCGAGTAGACTATGCAGCCCGCTCAGTCATCTGCCCGGACATGTACATCAACACCAATGAAATTGGAATTCCCATGGTATGTGCTGTTAGGTGGCGATGGGAGTGGCGAGGAGGGCTGGGGAGAAGGCACGTGGCCGACTGCAGTGGCTTGGGTGGGGACAGCCTCTGCCTCTTCCCGGACGAGCTGTTCGGAGGGGACCCTGAGGCCATGGGGTAGCGTTGCTCTCAATCCCTGCCTGGTCTCCAGATACCCTCTACCCACCAGGAAGACTCACCTCCCGGGCCACCAGGAAGCAGACGGCAGGGTGCACATCCCTCCCGCCTAGCTTCTTCCTGCCTGTCTTGGCCTAATCTTTAAGCCTTCCTAGTGAGATTGAATACATGACAGAGATGAGGGGGAGGGAAGGGGGGGGTGTCTCCGTCCCGTGTACTTGCCGGCATCAGGAGTCAGGCCGCGAAGGAGCCCCAGAGAGCAGGCATCGCCCATCCTCCCAGATCCGCAGGGGTAGGCGGTTTGCCCCATCCACCCATTAGTGTTTCCTCAAGGAGCCAGCCTCCTTTTCTCATTCCCCACCACGACAAGCTGTGGTGCTCATTAGCAGCGGCCCCTTAATCGACTTCCTCCTTAATGGGCCTTGATGTCAGTAATAGAAGATGGTTTAATTCCCTCCACGGAGAGGCTCACTTCCTTGTGCACGGTCCCCCTGCCGCTCTCCTGGGAGGACTGGTGAGCAGCAGAGAGCAGAGCTCAAGTGTTCCGATGGACTCCCACCTGCTGCCGCCTCCTCCCTCGGGCACACATGGGCTTCCTGGGCAAGGGCTCTTGTGGGAGGGGACAAGAGTCAGAGAACGCCCAGTCCGGTGCCCATGGCCTCCTGGGAACCCAGGGATCTTTGCATCTGGAAGCTGGGTCAGGTGGCAGGGAAAGGCATTGGGAAGTTCCTGAGGCCGAGGCCCTGGAAGGAGACCTGTTCGTTGCTCTCTTTGGACAGAGGGCAGGGGCTGCCCCTTTTGGCTTTGGCCTCATGGTGCCTCCAGGGTCCCCGGCTGTGGGAGGGACCTTTAGTGTTGCTCCTTTTTCCACCTTCAAAGGTCCTCTCTTTCTTGGATCCGGGTTCATTTGGTAATGGAGGGACTCTGAATTTCCCCCTCTGCCTATCTCCAGCCTGCCCCAAGCCTCAGGGCCATGGTGGCCTGGGGTATTACTCGCAGGCTAGCCGCGAGGAGCAGAGTGTGTGAACTGCCTCTTGGTTCCTTGTGGCACGCCCTTCTCATCTAGCGTTGTGGACAGGTGTTAACAGAAGCAGAGGAGGCAAAGTCTGGGAAGTAAGCTAGAGACCCAGCAGGGAACCAGACTTAGCATGTCCCCCGTGAGGCTTACATTACAGCAGTGGAGACGTATCAACAGATACACAAGTATAGATCTTCCTCAACTTATGATGGGGTTATATCCCTGTAAACCCCATCGTAAGTTGAAAATGCCATGGGTCGAAAATGCATTTAACGGACCTAACCTACTGAACAGCATAGCTTAGGTCTAACCTACCTTAAATGTGCTCAGAACACTTACGTTAGCCTACAGTTGGGCAAAATCATCTAATGCAAAGCCTATTTTATAGTGTTCAATAGAGTGTGGAATGTCCCTTGTTAAGTTACTGAATACTGTCCTGAAAGTGAACAGCAGGACGGCTCTGAGTGTGTGGGTCATTCACCCGCGTGATCGCGGGGCTGGCTGCCAGCCGCGGCCTGCTGCCCCGCCCCGCTTCAGGAGAGTGTCATACAACGTGCCAGCAGCCCAGGAAGAGACCTAAGTTCAAAATGGGGACTACAGTTTCTACTGAACGCGTGTTGCTTTTGCACCATCGTAAAGCCCCCAAAATCCTAAGTCGGGCCCAGTCTGTACACGTGCACTCTGTCAGGCAGTGGTCAGTGCATTGGCAGAAGTGGAGTGGGCCACGGGGCGGGGAGGGCCTCTCACACAGAGCCACTCACGTCGAGACCTGGCCAGCATTTAGCACGTTCCTTTACCTGGGACTTCTCAGAGTTGCCCATGTACTTATATGTGCCTTCTGAAGCATCAAAGGCTTTTAATATTCAGTAGCTCAGAACTCGCTTGACCAGGGAATTCATTTTTCTTGGAGTGTGGTGCAGGTCCGGTGTGTCAAATGGAGCACTGAGTTTTCTCATGTATCAGGAGACCAAATCAGTTTCATCTCAGGGCAAGTAAAGAGATTTGAATGGCATGTCTGGGCTCAGGGCATGGGCCACCTTCAATTAGAGATGGCTGCTGGAGGCGTGGGGGAAGTGTTGGCGGGAGAAAATGGTACTTGAGGGTGAGTATCTGCTGTCTCTCTCAAGCTAGCGTTCCATGCTATTTTCTCTCTTTTGGGACTAAATGAGTGTTATTGGCAGACCAGGAAATGGTGAAATTTTTAAATGGGTTAAAAAAAATTCTGTGTAAACTGCAACATTCAGATTACTCTCTTCGAGCAGACTCTGCTAGAAAAGGAGACCCAATCTCTTTCCTTAAGGGAGCGGGTCTGGAAAGATGTGGAAAAGACAGGGAGGATGCTGCTTTACTTGCTGAAGGACGACCTTCTTGGCTCAGAGAGTACCTTTGCATCTTAGGGAAAAAGTAACACAGCCTGTTGAGTTGGATCTGGGGGTCCATGTAACCTTTCTGCCCACCCTGAATTTTCACATCCACTCCTTGTTTCCAGGTGTTTGCCACAAAGCTGACCTACCCTCAGCCAGTCACCCCCTGGAACGTTCAGGAACTGAGGCAGGCGGTCATCAACGGCCCCAGTGTGCACCCAGGAGCCTCCATGGTCATCAACGAGGATGGCAGCCGCACGGCCCTGAGTGCCTCGAACCTAACCCAGCGGGAGGCCGTGGCCAAACAGCTCCTGACGCCAGCCATGGGGGCACCTAAGCCCCAGGGGACAAAAATTGTGAGTAATGGGCAGATTTGGTCAGGGGCTCGGCCACCTGCTGTTGGCTCCCCATGACTGCCGGCTGTCAGCTGTGGCCTCAGTGAGTGCAGATGCAGGAATGCTGTGAGAGCAGTTCCTGCCTCCCCTTCCCTCTCCCCGCCCCCCCCACCCCCAGGGGAAGCTGCCCCCAGACGTGGGTGTTCCCTAGGGCCTGAACACCATGAATAAAACTCCATTTGGCCATCCCATGCATGCAGCGCAATTCTGGGTACATGTCGGGGCTTGAAAAACGCTCTTGAATTATAACGCTGTTGTGATTTGCTGCCCTTGAGCAGGGCTGCTCAAAGGGTGGTCCTCAGAGCAACAGCATCCCTGGGGCTGGTAGGAAATGCACATTCGTTCCTTCCCCTCTCCCTCCCCCCCACCCCTGAATTAGTCTCTCTGGGAATGGAACCTAGGAATCTGTATATTAAGAAGCTCTGCAGAGGGTTCCTCTGCGTGCTAAAGTTTGAGAACTGCCCTAAAGGAAGGGAACATTCTGTGTCTGATAACTGAAAACTGACAGGTTTCTTCTGATACTTCACTTCCGGGGGACTGCTAGTTCTTGCCTGTAGTACTGGGTTAAGGGATCCTGAGGCTTTATCTGGGCTTCACCGGAAAGAGTATATGATGGATTAGCAATGTCTGCTGAGGACAGATGGGTGGGTGACATCACTTGTGTCTGTGTCAAATAATAACCATTCCTGCTGGGAGGGGTATAGCAAATAACGGCTAACCAGGCAACAGTGGCGGAAGTTGCTAGAGTGAAATGGACTGGATTTGGGATTAATTTATGGTGACTGCCCAGAGTCAGGGGATAACTGAGTGTGTCTCCCGCACCCACTTGCACGCTTGTTAGACCTCCTCTTGCCCTCTGACACATCCAGACCCAGTGGCCGACTAGGTCTTCTCTTTAGTGGGTTTGAGCTCTACAGAGGACCACTGGTCCTTGAAGGAACTTTGGTTGGAGGACAGAGGGGGAGAGGAAGCCTCGTCACAGTGACCATTGGTCCCCGCTGCTCTTCACCGCGTCCTGTCCTCTTGCTTCCTCTCCATCTCACCGCTGTCCTGCGGTCAAGCAGGAACAGACCATGCGTTTTCTGGTTTGGTGGCAGGGGGCACATGCAGACGCAAATCTAATCACCTGTTTTGTTTTTTTTCTCGTGCATTAAGTGAGGTTTGTGTTCAGGCTCACGGGACTATTCTGCCATTTTTAAGTGCCTAGTGTTTTGCTAGGAGCTGTGAGAAAGATGCAGGAGAAATCAAGGTGTGTTTTTCGTAATTTATGGTGAAGCAAGGCAAACACTGGTAATCTTCCTACTAACTCAAGTCGAGCATGTGAAACAGTCTCTCAGTAGGACATTTTGAGAAAAAAATTGAGAGAAGAGAGCAGAGTGGGGTCAGGTACTCTGCCAGGCACCGTGGATGAGATCCTGCTGTCTCGGGGTGGACGGCCTGGTAGGGGCACCCCCAGGGAATGAGACCATAAATGTGTCACCGCTACTGAGTGGCGTGGTGGACACAAGGGAACAGCGACGGGGGACGGTGACTTTACCCGCATGAAGCTGGAGAAGCAAAGAGGGCTGTGGGCAGGGTGGGCATGCAGGGCGAGTTTGGAGTCACCAGGGGGCAGTTGAGGGCCAGCCCGGGGGCTGCAGGGGAACCGAGGGTGAAAGCAGGGTGTGTTTCAAGGGGACCTTGAAGTAGGGGGGCTTGGCTGTAGGCTGGGTGTCAAGGCTGTAAAAGAGAGAAGGTGAGAAGGAAGCGTGGTTTCCAGTGTCCTGGAAGGAGGTGTGTCTGGGTCCTTCTGAACTGAGGTCATGGTGGAGAATCTAAGGGCAAGCTAGTCTCCCGTAAAAGGTAGAAATGTGGCACTTAGGTTAGGGGGGCATAGAGTTAAGAAATGAAATCATCAGGAATTCCCTGCCAGTCCAGGGGTTAGGACTCCGAGCTTCTACTGCAGGGGGGGCACGGGTTCCATCCCTAGTCGGGAAACTAAGATGCCGCAAGTCACGTGGTGCAGTCAAAAAAAAAAAAAGAAAGAAAGAAAGAAATGAAATTATCCGAGTTAAACTCTTTGAGCACAAAGTACACCAGAGAGAAAATGCAGTGGGGGCACCTGTGGAAGCAGGAGGCAGGTAGGGGAGGACGCCGAGGGAGAGAGGGCTCGCTCTCGGTATCTGCATCTGTCTCCCACCTGCGCTGGGGGGGTTCTTCCCGGTCAAGACCAGCCCCAGAGTATGTTTGCATCTCCCAGAGGCACTTAGTAGGTGTTTGTGGAGTTAAATATGAAGTTTAAGGAGAGGGAGGAAACGGAAGGAAGATGCAGATTTGTCACATGAAGGTCACGTGTGACCCAGGAGAGCCGTTGGAACAGAGTGTGGGGAGCTGGGCTTCAGGGCCTTTGTGATGAGGCAGCGAAGCAGTAGCTTCATCTATGACTGGAGCAAAAGCAAAAGGATACGGGGGTTTCTGACATTAGTGGGGAGTGAGGATGGGCAGACGCGCAGGGGAGCTTCCTTCCCGTGGCCTTGTTACGTCTGTGGGGCTGGGGGTGGGCTTAGGAGAGGGCAGGTTGGCCTCACTGCACACTCAGGTCAGCTCGTGGGAAGCGACGGAAATGAGTTCTCAGCAGCCGGGAGATTGAGTGAGGTTGGCCCAGTGGCCTGTCCCCCAGCCTAAGTTCACATCCCAAGCACACTGTCCCTGCCTTGTCTCCCAGCCCCACCTCTCGACGTCCCATCGATGTGGGCCTCTTTCTCCCCTTCAGGCCTTGAACTTGCCGTCCCTGCCGGGAATACTCTGTCCTCCCCGACACTCCCCAGCCATGGCCCACTCGTCCTTCTGCAAAGCCTTCGTTCCTCTAGGGCAGGGGTCCACAGCCTTTTTCAACCAAGGGCCAGATAGTAAATATCTTAGGCTTTGCGGGCCACACGGTCTCTGTTGCAGCTGCTCAGCCCCGCCTATGTAGCGTGAAAGCCGCCACGGCAGTACAAAGTCAATGGGGACGGCTGTGTTCCAAAAAACTCTAGTTGCAAAAGCAGGTGGCCTGCAGTTTGCCACTTTTACAACATGAATGGGGTCCCCCCCCACGGTGTGTCCCACCTCACCCCCCCAACCCTCATTGCGTTATGTTGTCACTCCAGGTACCCCCATCTGACTGACCTCGAGTTCCTAAACCCCGTGAGGACAGGGCAGGGTGTTCGGCCCTCCACTGTCCCCAGCACCCAGCATGTAGGAGGCACTTGGGAAACCCCTGTGGACTGGACGTGTCCAGGATGAGATGCAGGAGGCTCTGAGGTGTGAGGGCCACATTTGACCTGAGGATGTGGCCCTGGGGCAAAGACAGGAAGGGAACTTATGAAACAAAAGTGGTGCTTATGTTGGGACCTGGGGTCTAAAGGTGATTATCTTTAGTTTCCAAGAATCTCAATGATGTCACGTGTAAGGTTTATATATGTAGTCGATATGTGTGCATTTACAATTCATTTGTCATTTGTAAAGTAATTTTTTGGTTACTGTGTTCCTGTGGAACACATTAGATCAGGACCTGGGCCAAAGGGCCAGGTGACGTGACTGGGAGGGACAGACCCAGGTCCAGGAAAGGACAAACTGCAGGTTAGATGAGAAGGGGGAGGGGGGAGTGGAAGAAGCCATTTCCCCTGGGAGGGGTAGTCTCTGCCCCTTCTCCTGGGCCTGGTAAATGGAGTAGAAAGTGGGCAGGGCGGCCAAGCCTCATTTCCCGGCCCAGCAGTCAGCCAGGAGCAGCTCTTTGGCTCCGGCTCTGCCCCTGGGAACTCTGACCCGGGCACTGGGGCACACTAATTTTCGCTGCGGTATTTATTTAGAGACAAGAGAAAGGAAGGGCCTCAGGTTTGGGTTGGCGAGGGGAGCACCCTGTGCTCCAGGGCTTCTGTTTGGATTGGCTGGTGCCTGCTGGCCGGGCCTGCGAGCCTTCCCAGCTGTGGGGTTTGCTTACGCTGGAGGATGTCTCGAATTTTCGAGACTCAGATCCGAGGCGAGCCCGGGGTTTGGGACCCAAGCCACAGGTCCCGGCAGTTTCTTCCTTGAGAAGCTAAAGAAATAGACCTTGAAAGTCAGTTCAGGCTCCGTGACGTGCCCTAGGCAGCCACTCCTGGGAATCCTCAGAATCCAGGTCTCCTTGGAAACACGGACATGGGGGTGGGAGGAGGAAGGGTTTGAATTCCTTGGGAGCAGAGAGACTGCCTCCCCGCTAGCTGCTTTTAGGACTGCGTTTTAGAATTTGAGGGGTGTGCTCCCTGCTTCCCTGAGTTGAAGGACACTGTCAGCCCAGCCAAACGGATGCGGGGAGGTGGGTGGGGAGCATCTCTTGTTGACCTCTAGCCTCTTTCTGCAGCCAGCTTTCTGATACAACTTCATAATGTGGACGACATAAGAAGAAACCAGACTTGGAGTAATTTGTATCCCCCCAACCGGTTATCTGCTGGATAATTTAGGGGAGACTTGGGATGGGGGGAGGCCTCACTGAGTCTCCACAGTTCCTCTGGGCTGCTAAGGGCAGCCTGCAGAATGATTGGGGTAGCAGTTGCCTCATGCATTTGTTTTTTTATTTTTATTTTATTATTTAAAAAATTTTTTTGGCCGTGCCGCAAGGCTTGTGGGGTCTTAGTTCCCCGACCAGGGCTTGAACCCAGACCCCCGCAGTGAGAGCATGGAGTCCTAACCACTGGACCGCCAGGGAATTCCAATGCATTTGTTTTTTTTTTTGTTTTTTGGGGGTTTTTTTGCGGTATGCGGGCCTCTCACTGTTGTGGCCTCTCCCGTTGCGGAGCACAGGCTCCGGACGCGCAGGCTCAGCGGCCATGGCTCACGGGCCCAGCTGCTCTGCGGCATGTGGGATCTTCCCAGACCGGGGCACGAACCCATGTCTCCTGCATCGGCAGGCAGACTCTCAGCCACTGTGCCACCAGGGAACCCTGCATTTGTTTTTTAAAGTGGCGTCTCTGTTCATCATTTGGGAAGCCCAGTAATTAATATAGCATAAGATTAAGGGCCTTATACTAAAGTCAGCTTTGTGGGAGGAGGTGTTCTGTCAGGAGGACGTGACCAGTGGCATATTGATATTGGTAAGGAACAAAAAAGCGTGAGCGTTGGTTGTCTTTAAGGAGTAAAGTTACTTGTGGTTTTCATTCCCTTCTTTAAGTTTGTCTGTATTTTCTGTGCTTTCCCCCACAGTAAGCATCACTTGTGCAGTTTTTCTTGCTTTCTTTAGAAATAGTTGAAGATCTTTTAAAGAAATTTCATAGAAGTAGTACACGCTCGTTGTAACATGAACATCACTAAGACATATAAAGGTAAAGGTGATGATCTGTGCCTTACTCTTCCTCCCGTGTGTCCCTGCCTCAAGGAGAGCATAGAAACAGCTCAGTGAGGATCTAAGTGCCCTTTTCCCTCGTGTATATAAGCCCGTAGAGTTGGGTTGGGTTTTATTTATTTATTTTTTGGCCGTGCTGCGTGGCATGTGGGATCTTAGTTCTCTAAGAACCCACGCACCCTGCACCGAAAGCCTGGAGTCTTTTAACCACTGGACCGCCAGGGGAGGCCCCTGGGTTGGGTTTTAAATTGCCTCATCCTATCACCTTAGATGGCACCTGGATTGTTTTTCTTTTACCGGAATACATTATTGCCATCGCTTTAGGACTATTATAGGGTTAAGTCATCCTTTTTCATCATTACATAATATTCCATAGTACATACCATGATTTAACCACCAATGCCCATTCTGTGGGGCAGCCAGGTTTTTCCCAGTTCTTGCCACTGTTAACACTGCTGCATAAACATGCACATTCTTAGAACCTTGCGTTGACAAAAGGAAATAAGTTTTAAAGGTTTTAAAATCTATTGTGAAATTGCTTTCCCAGAAGACCATGCAGTTTAAACTTATTATTAATTTTTAAGTGCAATAAAACATTTGCAGAGAGCATTGAACTGGGAATCAGGAACCCTGTGTTTCAGTCCTGGCTCTGCTGGATGAGGCTGGGCAAGTATTTCTAAAACGTGGAATTCACGTTTCGAATAACGTACTCAGATGTGGCCCTGGCGGGGATTCTAGAGGTCTGTCAGATCCTTCTAGATCTGGCAGACCAGGAGTTTTATGGTTATATGTAGATATGCTGTATTCAGATGTGTCTCTTTCTTTCTTCAGATTAATTCGCAGAGGAATTCAAACTCCGGAAAGGTTATGCATCTCTGAAGAAGACAGAGATTACTGGGCAGGAGCCTGTAGCCTCATTGGCATATGCCTCTGTGCCCAGAGCCAGGACAGGACTCTGCTGGGCTAGCGGCTATTTCTCAGAGTACCAAAGGGGCTTAGTAGCTATTTCTCAAAGATTTCTAGGGTTTCAGTCCAGACTAAAAGTTCTCCTTTTATTTAGTTGAATAAAACCTGAGACAGACAGAAGGCACACTCAGCCCAGGCCAAGGTGAGCCCTTGGAATAGTAGCGATGTTGCTGAAGTCGCTGCCGCTCGCCCTGTTCTCTCCTGTGCCCCCAGGTATGCCGGCACGTGCAGAACGGGGACGTTCTCCTCCTGAACCGACAGCCCACCCTGCACAGGCCCTCCATCCAGGCGCATCGCGCCCGCATCCTGCCCGAGGAGAAAGTCCTGCGGCTCCACTATGCCAACTGCAAGGCCTACAACGCCGACTTTGATGGAGACGAGATGAACGCCCACTTCCCTCAGAGTGAACTGGGCCGGGCCGAGGCCTACGTCCTGGCCTGCACGGATCAGCAGTACCTTGTTCCCAAGGTAGGTCTGACCTTGAGGCGGTTCCATGGTCATCGCCAGCACAACTTGGCAGTCCAGGTCCGGGCCCTTGCCAGCTCCTGGAGTCAGTGGGTGGCTCTAGGGCAGGGGCATGTGGAACAGAAGGTCTTGGCTTCTTCCGGGTGGGGTCTTCAGCTCTCTAGTGGCTAGAGGCAGGGAAAGGGTTCTCTCTTGCTGCCCCTTAAGGTGGCAGGAAAGAAGTTGTAACAGTCACCCCAGAACGCTGAGGTTAGTAGCTGCATAATAGGTCTTGTCTTCCAGTCTGTTTGGATTCGACAACTTATTAGCCTCTGGCAAGCATTAGCATCCCAGCTGTGAGGGTCCCCGAGGTCCACAGATGACTCTGATCCTTTGAGTCTGGACAAGCAGGAGTTTTAAGAGACAACGTAACCCCAAGGGTCTAGATGAAATTCCCCTCCAGCCCCTGAGGAGTCTCCTCTGTGAATCCCTTCCTTTATGAGCCGTTTGCGTCACAGTGTTTCACAATGATACATCGTTCATTTGGGCTGCAGTGTGGAGTAGTAATAATAATAAAGAACTATGGCTACCGTTTGCCAAACACTTTTTCAGTGTCAGACACTACAAAGCACGTTGGAGGCCTCTCCCTTCTTCCTCCCCGCACTCCTTGGGGTAGGTACTACTAACGTCCACATTTACACGTGAAGAAACGGTGTAGGGACTTCCCTGTCGGTCCAGTGGTTAAGACTCCTTGCTTGCATTGCAAGAGGCGCAGCTTGCATCTCTGGTCGGGGAACTAAGATCCCACATGCAGCGCGGTGCAGCAAAAAAAAAAAAAAAAAAAAAAATGGTGTAACTTACCGAAGGGCACAGAGCTGAGGAGGAGGAAGGGCCAGGAACTCCCAGATCCTTGTGGCTTGTTCTTCTTGGCTGTGCGGGCCCTGCTGCCCTTCCACAGAAGAGAGGGAGACCTCTGCACCCAGGAAGCACCAGAGGCTGCTCGGAGATGTCCCTCATCGATTAGTAACCTCTCCTCCTGGGAATTTCTCTTCCCCTGTCAAGTCCCACCTGGGGAATCAGGCAGGTGGCCAGGGTCCGAGCGTCCCAGCCTCGCTGCCTACCAGACACACCACTGTGGCTTCATCCTGGACTCAGTTATTTGAATATAACTTTCTTTCCCTTCTCCACCCACCTTAGCTGGCTGTTGGTGAGTGAAGGGGCTGACAATAGGCAGGAGGGGTTTAGGGGCCCACTCAGGTCCCCCAGAAATTAGAAGAAATAATTTGGTTAATTTTTACTAATAATTTTACTAGCAATTCGTAATGATTTTACTAATAATTAGAAGAAAAAGAAGAAATAATTAGAAGGAAATAATTTGAGTAATTTGAAAATTGGCTTTTTGTCTTTTTATGTAAATCATATCCATGGTAGCTATGACGGTGGTGGCTTTGCCACCGTCTGCTGAGCGCTCCCTGTGCCTCAGGCACTGCTCTGAGCAGTTGGCAAACATTCTCACTTAGTCCTCACGACAGCCTCAGGAGGTGGGTGCAGTTTTCAGATGAGGAAACCCCGGTGAGTGACTTGCCAGCCAGTGACGAAGCTGGGACTTGAACCCAGCACAGTTGGCCCCCCAAGCCTGTGTGCTCAGCCTCGTGTGTGATTAGCCCCGCTGACAGGCGAGGCTGGGCCTGGCTGAGGGCACGTGGCAGTGAGGGGTTCCCAGGACTGAACCGGCTGTCTGGCTCTCTAAAGGGAGTGTCACATTTCACCACAGGGGATGCTACCAGCGAGCAGCAGGTGGTTCATCTTTTTGCCGGCAGAGTGACCTCTGGACTTTAGCCGCATGGGGAGTTGGGGTGCTCCAAAGTTCTCAGGCCAATGAATTTGTAAGTGCTATACTTGATTTTGATTGAATAAGGTAGAATAGGCGACCTCATTGCTTACGGCATGTCCTGCGCAGGGCTGGACTATGTAAAATCCAGATGTGCCTCATCACATGCTCACCTGCCTATGAGTTTTAGGTCAGGAGACAGGGAGAACACAGATCAATAAGCTTACATCAGTAAACGAAATTCTTAAAGAGTAAAAACAAAAAACAACACTTCTAGGGGATGACCTGAGGGTTCACTTTACTTTCAGATAAATTTTTTTTTTTTGGCCATTCTGTGCGGTGTGCTGGGATCTTAGTTCCCCAACCAGGGATTGAACCCGCGTCCTCAGCAGTGAAAATGCAGAGTCCTAACCACCGGACCGCCAGGGAATTCCCTCAGACAATTTCTTTTGTCAGAGGTAAAGAGCTTTTGATTCTTGATAAATTTTGTTTAGTCCTCAGTGTGAATGCCGCGGTGGAATCGTTATTTTTTTGCTAATGGTTATAAAAATGAAACATGTACTTTGTTGGCAAAGTCCTAAAAGGACAAGAGCTGGTTTTCCTAAGCCATTTTTGGGTAATTTTTCTTGGCGTGTCTTTATTTCCCTTTGTTTCTGTTTCCCTTTGTTCATTATTCTGTTTCTTCTCTATTTCTAGGTTCTCTTCCTTGACTAACCATAGTCCCCGATTTAAGTTCATTTTATTGTTGGTTATATGTGTTTAACAGGGTTGGAGGTTGTCTTCTTACTTAAAATAGGAGAGGAATGGAACTTTAGCTGTTTCTGTTCCAGGAAAACAGTTACACTTTTCATTTACATGTTTCTGTGTGGATTCTATTTTTTTCTTCTGTTTGTTGTCTCTATTGAGGGCCAATGCTTCATGGAAGTTTTTTTAACAAGGCTTGAGACATAGTTTCCAGACTTTGACTTAGCTACGAAATTCAAGTCACAGAATACCCTAATTCTCAAAGCATCCTGACCAAAGACATCAATTTTAATGTCATTTTGCTGTGATATTAGGTGGAATAGGATAGCTGACAATTACCTGGGTTTTTGATTCAGAGATGGTCTTTCTGATCCTAAGCAGATTTAGGAAATTCAGAATTATAAGTAGACCCTTAGTAAATTGCTTTAATCAGTATTCCTCCCTAGAATTCATGATTATTGCATTGAAAGCAATTTAGCCATTAAGGTAATTTTTTTAGTCATGGAAAAGTCTGGATGGAGAGAGAAGGCACTGACTAGATCCCATAACTTATAATTATGTTCTTTAAAGGAAAAAAGCAAAAGGGAAAATCTATATCTGCCCCCAAAGACTGTGGGATGAGTCAAATGCCTAATACTGTTTCGGGTTTTTCCTCTAAGCAAAATAAGACCTTGTCTTTGGAACAAGACACAGAGTGTAATTTTTTATTCATGTTCATAACTCAGAGCCTTCGTAAGAAGGGCCGCGTGCCCCGTCTGATCTTGCCTTGCGTCTGCACCACCTATTCAGCTCATCTGTAGTAATTATCTTTGAGTTTACGTAAAGCCCGTTGCCACAGTATTGAGACTGTTTAACAAGCATCCTTTTTAGCCTTTGAACTAGTGCATGTGGTTAAGTTCCTGGCGCTTCTCCACGGCTGCATTTGTGAGTTCCTTAGTTATGAAACATGGACATAATATTGGACAGTATTTAACCAATAAGCAAATGATAACAATCTGTAGATCCAAGGCACAGATATTTCTCACGTTCCCATAAACATTGAAAAGGTTGCAAAAACTGCTTCTTAGAGCATGTCAGTGGGCACAGCTATGTTTACTTTAGTGTGCCTTATGTTGCCATGAATGCACACCTGCAGATAGGGTGCAGGAGGCTGGGGATCAGAAAGGCTGTGGAAAGATGAAGGTACCCACCCAACCGGGGCTTTTATAAAGGCCCTTGTTTTGACATCTGGTAAATAACAGCCTGCCATGAATACGTGCTACAGTATGAAGAGACGCTGACAGCAGGCATTCTTTCCTTCCGCAGTCACACACGTCAAAGCCCTCCACAACCCTCTTGAGGAACCTCTGCCCGAACCCCACCCTCCCTGCGCTGGCCCACTCCAAGTCACTCCTCAGGCCAAGCTGCAATACTGCCCCTCAGAGAGACCATTCCTGACCAGCCTCCTCACCCCAAATCTATGCGATGACCCATCCTGTTATTTTCCTCCCATATTTAAAACTCTTTGTGATAATGTATCTGTCCAGTCATTTGTTTACTGTCTAGCTCTTTCTCATCATGAAGGATCGTGTCTGCTTGGGCCACTGGAGTCGATTAAAGGTCTAACCCAGTGCCTAGGCATACAGTAGGCTCTCAATAAATATTTGTTGAATGGATGACTGATTTAGAGGAGAACCAGGCCAGAAATGTGTGAAAAATACCAAAGCGTAAAACCAAAATATAAAAACAAGGACACAGCTAACAGCAGCCAGACCAAATGTATGCATAAATGCCAGAAATATGCTGGAGTAACTAGAAACAGATAGGATTATGGAGAGAAGGCTGGGGGCCTGGATGAATTTGCAGCAGTTTTGATACAGAACAGTGGGCAAAAGGCAAAGGTGGGAGCTGGTCAGGAAGCCCTGGTCATGTGCTTATGGTAGGCAGTTTGCTCTCAAGATGGGAAGCCCAAGCACCAGCCTGGTGCGGCTCAGAGACGGGACAGTATGGGGATGTGAAGGAGGGCTGTTGCTAGCGGGCAACTCCCAAGCACAGGATTAGGCATTAGAATGCGACTTCAGTTTTTTCTTTGTTCTCCTCTTATCTGTTTTGGTTTGTAGGATGGCCAACCATTGGCAGGGCTGATCCAAGATCACATGGTTTCGGGTGCAAACATGACCATTCGAGGCTGCTTTTTCAGCCGGGAGCAGTATATGGAGCTGGTGTACCGAGGACTCACAGACAGAGTGGGGCGTGTGAAGCTCTTTCCTCCTGCCATCCTGAAGCCCTGTCCGCTGTGGACAGGAAAGCAGGTAATTGGGAGAAAACAAACGGTGGCTATAAAACAAGGAGACAGGCCACTCGGTAAAGAGGTTTTGGTTCCCAGGAGAGCCCAGGCCAGAAACAGAAATGGCAAATCAAACAATAGTCTGACTCTCTCTTTGATGGGGTTTTTGGGTGTAGATGGTTTCAAGGGAGTGTCTGCTAAGCGTAAGCTGCATAGTTTCTGTCCTTTGCTTCTAACTTAAACTCCGTGTCCTCAGAATCCAGATATGGTGGTAATAGGCAGTGGTGCTGATGGTAGCAGTAGTTAAGGTTTGTTGGGAGTGCTTCAAATATGTTATCTTACTTAACCCTCACAACCAACCTGCGATGCAGAAGCCATCATTATCACCATTTAGCAGATGAGGATAATGAAGTTTGGAGAAGCTGTTACATGCCCAAGTCCATAGGAGCCAGAGTTGGGATTCAAACCCAGGACTTTCTAACACCCAGGCCATCATACTATACTTAATCAGTTATGTGACCTTGGCTCTGTCAGCCTCAGCTCTTCATTTATAAAACAAAAGGGTTGGGCTTCCCTGGTGGCGCAGTGGTTGAGAGTCCGCCTGCCGATGCAGGGGACACGGGTTCGTGCCCCGGTCCGGGAGGATCCCGCGTGCCGCCGAGCGGCTGGGCCCGTGAGCCATGGCCGCTGAGCCTGCGCGTCGCCCTAAGGTCTCTCCCAGCTCTGCAGTTCTTTAAATCTGTGGACCTGGGACTTGACTGCTTTTTAGTTACTGAGCCAACTTGTATTCCTGAGATAAACCTTACTTGGTTATGAGGTAGTGTTTGCTAAACTTTTGTGTAGAATTTTTTGTCTCTGTGTACATGAGGGATTTTGATAGGTGGTTTTCTTGTCATATGTTTGCCTGGTTTTGGTATCAGGGTAACATTGGCTTCATAGGATGAGTTGGGAAGTATTTACTCTTCTTCCGTTTTCTGTAAGAGTTTGTATAGTACTTTTTTTTTAAATAAATTTATTTATTTATTTTTGACTGTGTTGGGTCTTCACTGCTGCGCACGGGCTTTCTCTAGTTGCGGCTATCGAGGGCTACTCTTTGTTGTGGTGAGTGGGCTTCTCATTGCAGTGGCTTCTCTTGCTGCGGAGCACAGGCTCTAGGCACGTGGGCTTCGGTAGCTGTGGCACGTAGGCTCAGTAGTTGTGGCTTGCGGGCTCTAGAGTGCAGGCTCAGTAGTTGTGGCTTGCGGGCTTAGTTGCTTCACAGCATGTGGGACCTTCCTGGACCAGGGCTCGAACCCGTGTACCCTACATTGGCAGGCGGATTCTTAACTACTGTGCCACCAGGGAAGTCCCCAGAGTTTGTGTAGCACTGATATTATTTTTTCGTTAAATGTTTGGTGGAATTCACCAGTGGAGCCATCTGGACCTGGAGTTTTCTCTTTAGGAAGATTTGTTTAACTAAAATTTCTATTTCTCTAATACATATAGGGCTATTTAGGTTATCTCTTTCTTCTTGGAGGAACTTTACTGCTTTGTTTTTTCAAGGAATTTCATCTAAGTTATTGAATTTATAGGCGTAAAGTTATTCATCATATTCCTTTACTTTCCTTTTCTATTTGTAGAGTCTGAAGGTGGGTCCCCTGTCTCATTTCTGTTAGTGGTAATTTGTGTCTCCTCTCTTTTTCCTGCTCAGTTTGCTTAGAGGTCTGTCAGTTTTATTGTTCACAGAGAACCAGCTATTATTGACTTTCTCTATTTTTCTGTTTTCTGTTTCATTGATTTCACTTTGATCTTTATTTCCTTTCTTCTGTTTACTTTGGGTTTGATTTGCTTTTCTTTTTTAGTTACTTAAGGTTGAAACAGAAGTCACTGATTTGAAACTTTTTTCCTTTTTTTAATATTGGCATTTTATATATAAAATTTCCCCTAAGCATGTTGTATTTTCATTTACGTTCACTTCAGAATACTTGCTAATTTCTCTTTTTTTGACCCCTGAGTTATTTAGAAGTATATGATTTAGTTTCCAAATATTGAGGGGTTTTCCAGATGTCTGTATTACTGATTGCAAATTTAATTCCACTGTGGCCAGAGAACATACCTTGGATAACTTGAGTCCTTTTCAATTTATTGAGATTTGTTTTATGACTTCAAATACAGTCTGTCTTGGTAAATGATCCGTGTGTCCTTAAAAATAATATGTATTCCGCTGTTGTTGGATGGCGTGCTCTGTAAATGTCAGTCAGGTTCAGGTGATAGATAGTTCAAGTGTACTATATCCTTGCTGATCCCTGTCCTTCACTTCCTAAGGTCACTGTATCGAAAACCTTTGTTTTATATTCATGTTTCATGTTCATGTCTGCTTTTGTTGTTATTGTTTTTGTTTCTAGTGGTTGTGAAATCAGGTCACCATTTTTCTATCCTGGCCAGAAACAGAAGTTGATTTAACAGAATAGATGGGGAATTTTGCAGTTAAGTTTAGTTCAGGGATTGGTGAGCTTTTTCTGTAAAATCCAGAGAGAAAATATTTTAGGCTTTGTTGGTCATCCAGTCTCTGAGTTACAACTACTCAGCTCTGCCATTGTCACGTGAAAGCAGACATAGACAAGGCTTAAATGCATGAGCATGACTGCGATTCAATTTAACTTTATTTACAAAAACAGATGGTGGGCCAGATTTGGCCTATAGGCTGTAGTTTGCTAGCCCCCAGTTCAGCTGGTTATACGTATTTGTCCACTTATATTCTTTTTATTATTTCTTTTTTATGTGTCTTTATTTTGTAAGTCATCTCAAGTTATCTTGGACCTAAAGGGATTTTAATTCTTAAGTAAGTGTCCAGAATTTATTAGGATTTTGTTTAAACATAAGCAGTGAGTTCAAAATAGAACCAAATAGTTGACAAAGACTGTATATCTAGAGCTACGAATATGTTCATTCCCTTCAATCTGAGAATCCAGCCTAAGGAAATCATCTGAAGTGTAGTAAAATAACTTGAAAAATGCAGCCCATGACATTGTGGTTTATAGTGGTGGAAATTAGAAAGACCTAGATGCCCAGCACTGGGGCTAAGGAAATTGTGGGACATCCATTTGTTAAGATATTATGTAGTTGTTTAAAATAGTGGTTTTAAAAAGTTATGTAACCGTCTGGAAAATTCTCTGACATAATGTTGAAAGAAGAAATAGACTACACAGTTCTATGTGTAATCACAGTTGGAACGTGTTAAAAATGTATATGAGCAAAAACTTTGACATAAAAAAGATCAAAGTGGTAGAGTAATTTGGTTTGTGTTAGGAATAATTTCTTTTTCACTGTTTAACATGTCTGGCCTGTGCTTATTTTATAATGAAATCGAATTGGAAAATAGGCCCAGGTTTTATTTCTGTTGCGGTTGAGATTTTTCAGTGTTTTTTGAGAGGTTGGTACAGGCTGTTATTTCTTTGCAAATAGATGAAAAGGGGAAGAGTGACTGTACTGCACAAGAATTTGTTAGTGACTCAGTCTGATTCTACAGAGAAAAGCCATGTTTTGAATCAGGAAATAAGCAACTTAGCTTGGGATATTTATTTGTACTGCCCTAGAAAATTAAGTGTTAGGCTATTTCTCCAGGGCATTTTATACAGCCTCTCGAGTGGTTTTCTTTCCACCTAAGAATCGGAGGTCTCTCACCATTTGTTGAAAATGAGAGAGCATGTAAAGGAAGAAGCTTTGCCCGTCACTGCAGATCTCGAGCATATAGAGCTCAATGAGTGTTCCCAAAGTGAATACGTAAGTCGTCACCTAGATCAGAAAGTAGAATATCACCAACACCCCCAGAAGACCCTTCCAGGCCCCTCTCAATTTCTGCCCCTCCCCAAAGGTAGCCACTCACCTGACTTCTAGCACTACAGGTAAGTTTTGTCTTTTCTTGAACTTTACAAAAATGGGATCATAGAGTAAATCATATCTTTGTGTGAGTCACTCATGTCATCACATATGGTGATAGTTTATTCACTTTTGTTGATGTGTGGTATTATATTATATGAATATACCGTTATATATTTGTCCATTTTACCGTTGATGGACATTTGGGTTGTCTTCGATCGTCTTCATTTGGCTATTACAAATAGGGCTACGATGACATTCTTGTACATGTCTTTTGCTGAGCATATATATGCATTCTGATGACTAAATGCCAAGGAATCAAATTGCTGAGTCATAAGATCTACCTTCAACTTTAATAAATAGTTTAATAAACAGGTTTCCAAAGTGCTTGTAGCAATTTACACCTCTACCAGCAGGGCATGAGAGTTCCAGTTACTCCTTATTCTCAGCAGAACTTCATATTATTGTTCCATTTCGTTTGGGTGTCTTTTATTTTTTGTTTTTACCCTCATCTGTAAATTTAGCCATTGAAATGGGTGTGGAGTGGTGTCTTATTGTGGTTTTAATTTACATTTCCTAATGACAAGTGAGGTTGAGCACCTCTTCATATGCTTATGGCCACTGGGATCTCATCTTTTGTGAAGTGCCTGTTCAAGTCTTTTGCCTTTTTTTTAGTCTATGCCATTCTCTTATTACTAGGTAAGAGTTTTAGAAATATATTCTAGTGTAAGTCCATTGCCAGATATGTGTATTACAGATACCTTCTGCTTGATGGCTGGCCTTTTTGCCCTTTCACTTAATGCTGTTTTCTAATGATCAGAAGTTCTTTATGTAATATAATTCACCAGGCTTTGCCTTTTATGGCTAATCCTGTATAAAAACTACTTGGCTGCCCCAGGGTCATTAAGGTATTTCCTTGTATCATTGGTAAGCAGCTTTATTGTTTGCCCATTCATGCTTAGGTCTACTGTCTGCCTGGAGTTGAATTTTGTGGATGTTGTTGATGTGAGGAAGGGGTCAGGATTCATTTCCTTCCCATAGGAGTATCCAGTTGATACAACATCGTTGATGAAAAGACCATTGTTTTTCCTCAGCTCTTTAGTATCTCCTGTGTTGTAAATCAACTAATTGTATATGTGTAGTTGTACTCCTGGACTCATTTCAGTTCCATTGATTAGTTTGATCCCATTGCACCAATACCACACTGTCTTAATTATTGTAGCTTTATAGTAAGTTTTGATTTTCGATAGTAAAAGTTTCCAGCTTTGTTCTTCTTCATGACTATCTTGAATATTCTTGGCCCTGTGAATTTCCATATAAATTTCAAAGTCATCTTGTATATTTCTGCAAAAAAGTACCTGCCAGGAGTTCTTTTGAGATTACATTCCAGGGTTGAATCTTCCAAATTGTGAACACAGTATGTGTTTCAGTGACATAAAAGTCTTGTTCATCTTTCATTAGATTCATTCCTAGGTTTTGCTATTACAGATGATATTATGGGGGGTTTTTTGTGGGGTTTTTTGTTTTTGTTTTTTTTTTTGCGGTACGCGGGCCTCTCACTGTTGTGGCCTCTCCCGTTGCGGAGCACAGGCTCTGGACGCACAGGCTCAGTGGCCATGGCTCACGGACCTAGGCCGCTCCGCGGCATGTGGGATCTTCCTGGACCGAGGCACGATCCCGTGTTCCCTGCATCGGCAGGCGGACTCTCAACCACCGCGCCACCAGGGAAGCCCAATATTATGTTTTAAATTTCCTAATTGTTTATGGTTGGTATATAGAAATACAGTTAATTTTTGTATATTGTCCTTGATTCAGCAACCTTGCTGAGTTCATTTATTAGATCTCTGCCCTTTAAATTCTTTCTAACTATAGAAGTAACGTAAGTTTTTCGTTAAATAAAGAGACAGTAGGGCTTCCTTGGTGGAGCAGTGGTTAAGAATCCACCTGCCAACGCAGGGGACACAGCTTCGAGCCCTGGTCCGGGAAGATCCCACATGCCGCGGAGCAGCTAAGCCCGTTTGCCACAACTACTGAGCCTGTGCTCTAGAGCCGACGAGCCACAGCTACTGAAGCCCACGCGCCTAGAGCCCGTGCTCCGCAACAAGAGAAGCCACTGCAATGAGAAGCCCGCACGCCACAACAAAGGGTAGCCCCCGCTCTCCACAACCAGAGAAAGCCCGCAGCAGCAACGAAGACCCAATGCAACCAAAAATAATAAATAAAATAAATAAATTTATAAAAATAAATAAAGAGACAGTAATATGAAAGGAAAAAGGAAAAATTTCCTCTCTGTCCAATCCCATTCTTCATGTATGTGCATACTCTCATAGAGAAGAAATAAAAATGGAATCATATTATACCTACTCAGGAGAACCATGAACCATGATTAAATTTGACATTCAATTTTGAGCTTGTATTTAAGACCACTTCTTTATCCATGATATTCTGGTGCCTGAGGCATGCACTTACCTCATCCTCAGGCACGTCAACCTCAATTTTAACTGGTCTGTAAGAGAGCTTACTTTAATTGAGCCACCAGGTCCTCCAAAGGGAATCTCATTATTTCAGGCAGTTTGTATTTTTAATTTGAACCACCCTAACACACTCCAAATATAGCATGAAGTTTATTTAACTGTTTTCATGTGCTAGGTTGACAGAACCTTTCTTGTAATTGCTTTGTGACATATTTAGTTCACTTAATGATGTATCATGGGGTTCATTCTGTGTCTGTACATGTAGACTGACTTCATTCTTCTTAACCCATTCTGTGTTGTACCCAACAATATGGATATATATAATTGATTTAACTGTCTCTCTATTGGCAGACATTTAATGAGTGTCCAGTTTTTTTGTTGTGGTGATTTTTTCGTTTTGTTTTGTTTTTGGCCACGCTGAGTGGCTTGTGGGATCTTAGTTCCCTGACCAGGGATCGAATCCAGGGCCCTGGCAGTGAGAGCGCTGAGTCCTAACCTCTGGACCGCCAGGGAATTTCCTATTGGCAGACATGTAGATCGTCGCCTGGTTTTTTACTATTCTGAACAGTGCTGTGGTGGACACCCACTTATATCTATACTAGTGTACTTTTCGTTGGTATATATTTTAAATGAGTTCCTAGAATTGTGATTGCTGGCTTAAAGGGTATACACATTTCAAAACATTTTTTAAAAAGAAGTCCATTTAATTTTTAGAACATTTTTTAAAGTTCAATACAGGCTTCATATAAATAATTTAAATAATAAATAATTATAATTCTTGTAGATTTTGCCTCCCTTCACAGTTTAAAAGAATGTTGCAGGTATGATCTTTCCTCCCTAGCATAGTTTATGACCAGAAAGTAAATTATGCGCTTCTAGAATATTAGTGTAGGTAAGGACCTCGAATCATCTTGTCCGGAATCCTTGTTTTTTTAATTGAAATGTAATTCATACTTACCAGAAAAGTTACCATTTTTGGTATATAATTCAGTATATATAATATAATTCAGTGATTTTTTTTCGGTGTATTCTTTATGTTGTACAATCATCACCACTAATTCCAGAACAATTCCATAACCCCCAAAAGAAACTCAGTACCTATTGGCAGTCAGCCCTGATTCCTCCTTCCCCCATTCCCTGGTAATCACTTTCTGTCTCTGTTGATTTGCCTGTTTTGGACATTTCATATACATGGTATCATACAAGTTAGGTATGCTTTTGTGGCTTGTTACTTTTACTTAACATAATGTCTTCAAGATTCATCCATGTCATAGCATGAACAGTACCTCATTCCTTTTCATGGCTGAATAGTATTCCATTGTATGGTTATACCACATTTTGTTTATTCATTTGTCAGTTGATAAATGGAATATTTGGCTCGTTTCCACTTTTCGGCTGTTATAAATAAGGCTGCATTGAGTATTCGTGCACCAGTTTTTTATGAATGTGTACTTTCAATTCTCTTGAATATATAGCTATGAGTGAAATTTCTGGGTCATATGGTAATTCTATGTTTAACATTTTTGAGGAACTACCAAACGTTTTTCCAAAGCAGCTATACAATTTTACATTTCCACCAGCAATGTATGAAGGTTCCAATTTCTCCACATCCACACTAGCACTTATTTGTCTTTTGTTTTTTCAATGGCCATCTTAGTGGGTGCAAAGTGGTGTTTCGTTGTGGTTTTCATTTACCTTTCCCTAATGATTAAAAATATTGAGCATCTTTTCATATGCTTACTGGCCATTTATAATATCTTCTTTGAGACATGTCTATTCAAGCTCTCTGCCCATTTATTAATTGGGTTGTTCGTCTTTTTAATTGTTGAGTTCTAACAGTTCTTTATATATTGTTGCTCTTAGATCTGTATCACATATATGACACAAATATTTTGTACCATTATATGGGTTGTTTTTTCACTTTCTTGATAGTGCCCTTCAACACACAAATATTAATTTTGATGAAGTCCTATTTATTGACTTTTTCTTTTGTTGCCTGTGCTTTTGGTGTCACATCTGAGAATCTGTTGCCTAATCCAAGGGTACACAGATTTACAGCTGTGTTTCCATCTAAGAGTTTTATGGTTTTAGCCCTTACATGTAGGTCTTTGATCCATTTTGAGTTAATTTTTCTATGTGGTGTGAGGTAGGGGTCCAGCTTCATTCTTTTGCCAGTAGATAACACAGTTGTCTCGGCACCATTTGTTGACAAGACTATTCTTTCTCCATTGAATGTTCTTAGCACCCTTGTTAAAAATCAGTTAACCACAGGTGTATGGGTTTATTTTTAGACTCTCAATTCTAGTCTATTAATCAGTATGTCTATTTTTATGCCAATATCATGTCCTGATTACTGTAGCTTTGAAATAAGTTTTAAAATCTGGAAATGTGAGTCCTCCAGCTTTGTTCTTTTTCGAGATTGTTTTAGCTATTTGGGGTGCCTTGCATTTCCATATGAATTGTAGGGTCAGCTTGTCACTTGTGTAAAACTGGCAGTTGGAATTTTAATAGGGATTGCATTGATCTGTAGATCAATTTGGGGAGTGTTGCCATCTTAACAATATGAAGTCTTCCAATCCATGATGTTTCCATTTACTTAGATCTTCTTTAATTTCTTTAAATAGCATGTTATTGTTTTCCACTTACAAGTTTTGGATTTCTTTGGTTAAATTTATTCCTGAGTATTTTATTCTTCGTGAGGTTATTGTACATGGAATTGTTTTCCTAATTTCATTTTCAGACTGTTCATTGTTAATGTGTAGAAATATGGTTGATTTTTTAAAAAACATTTATTTGTTTATTTATTTATGGCTGCGTTGGGTCTTTGTTGCTGCACACAGGCTTCCTCTAGTTGCAGCGAGCGGGGGCTACTCTTCCTTGCGGTGCGCGGGCTTCTCATTGCGGTGGTTTCTCTTGTGGATTCTCATTGTGGTGGCTTCTCTTGTTGCGGAGCACGGGCTCATGGGCTTCAGTAGCTGTGGCTCGTGGGCTCTAGGCTTGTGAGCTTCAGTAGTTGTGGCGCACGGGCTTAGTTGCTCCGCGGCATGTGGGATCTTCCGGGACCAGGGCTCGAACCCATGTCCCCTGCATTGGCAGGCGGATTCTTAACCACTGCACCACCAGAGAAGCCCTACGGTTGATTTTTGAATGTTGATCTTAAATCCTTTAGCTTTGCTAAGTCATTTAGTAGCTCTAATAATTTTTTGTGGATTCCTTTGGGTTCTCTCTACATAAGGTTATGTCATCTGCAAGTAGAGGTAGTTTTCATTCTTACTCTCCAATCTGAAAGCAGCTTTATTCTTTCCATGCCTGATTGCCCTGGCTAGAACCTCTGTTGAATAGAGTGGCGGGAGCACACATTCTTTTCTTGTTCCTGATCTTAGGCAGAAAGCGTCGTCTTTGCTCGCTGAGAATGGTAGCTGTAGGGTTTTCATTGACGCCTCCCCTTTATTAGGTCGATGATGTTCCTTCCTGTTCCTAGTCTGTTGAGTGTTTTTATCATGAAAGGGTATTGAGATTGTGAAATGCTTTTACTGCCCCCTTGATTTTACAGATAAGGTGGCAGGTCACATCTCCCTGTCCTTAGATGGTTGGATACATATGTTACCTTTCTCTCAGACTTTCCATCCTGACTGTGCCCAGCTGGCGGTCCCAACTGGGCATGTGACACTGCGGTTGAAGTGCAGCTTGTGGTCAGCATCCCAGGGAAGTCACCCTCCTGCCTTTACTCCTCACCCCCTCTCCTGGCGGTGCCAGCCTTGTGAAGCACGGGGGCCATGACCTTCCTGGTCATTTTCTGAGGGATAACAAGGGCTGTTGTCTGCTTTCTTTCACGATGCTGTTGCCAGCTGTCGCTGGTTCCCGGAGCCCATGCGTGAAAAGACAGCTGCTCCCGTAGCTGCCCCGACGCCACTGTGCACATATAGATACTTCCTTGTAGGGCACAGGCACACAGAGAGCCGTTGATGCCAGCCGGCGGCTCCCAGCCCCTCCGCAGCCCTGGGCCTGTCTGACGGGTCTGCCTGCCCCCAGCCTGCCGTGTCTTTGGGAATGCGTGCCCTTGGCCTCTGTGGAGCTGACCCGTGGTCATCCCCAGGAACGGCTGCCCCCATGTGGCTTCTCTGTGGAGCAGCTGTTTGTGAAATCGCCTCTCTCGGCCTCCTGCTGGCAGTCGTGTATTGAGTGGACGGCCATACCGATGGGCCCAATTGGGCAGAGGAAGGACTCCCCGGCCTTTCAGTAGCCATGATTAGTCCCAGTCAAATAAATGTATTTCTGGTATTAGCTACGTAGAAGTGAATTGTGTGGGAGCCATGGGGTGGCCCAGCAGTCACATCACCAGCGCGCCCTGTGACAGACCTCACGCAGAGACAGCGTCCCACGTGCTCCCCACTCAGGACGCCTTAATAACTGCTTCCAAAGTGCCAATCCTTCTTGTCAGTGTCACTTGGGAGGCTTATTCTTTGCAGCATTTATTTAGCTTCAAAGTCGAGACCAGGAATGTATTTGGAACAGGTGATCCTGCTAAAAGTTATATCCGAGCACGTCGCTCCTTTGATCGAAACTTTCCGATTACCTTTCCTTCTCACTCAAACGAAAAGCCTTCTGCCCAAAACGCATGCTCTGACCTCTGCAGGGCCTGAAAATGAGAGAAGGATGCCTCTGACGGGGTTCTTGGACCTTTGCCTCAGTCCTGGGGCTCACGTGTCAGAGCTGCCTTTCCCTGGCAGAGGGCGGTGTTACGAGCCCCACCATCTCTCTCAACCCTGCTGTCTGTTTTCCTTTTTTTTGTTTTTGTTTTTAACCACATACAAATTTAAATCTTTCTCTACTGTGATCCCACAGCAGTTTATTTTCCTTTTCTTCCTTTGGTCTATTCAGGAAGTTGATTTCAAGTCTAGGGGATTCTTCACTCTAAGAAGAAGTGAAGTTCTTAGTGGTATGTGTTTGTTTCCAGTCCTAAACTCCCTCCCTCCTAAGTCATGTAAGCAGAAAAGTAAAAACTGAGATCTTGTCCCACAGACAAGAAACTGTCCCTTTTTTGTTGGTGGTGTTTTTTTGTTTGTTGTTTTCTGCTTCACCTGCAGCTCATCAGAATGGAGCTGTCTGCCTTTCAGGATGAAGAGGGACAGGGGGCCCTAAAAGGGAACGTCTCAGCTTTTCTTCCCTCCATCAGCTTTGTCTTCTTTTTCTTTCCAGGTTGTGTCCACGCTGCTCATCAACATAATCCCAGAGGATCACGTCCCACTGAACTTGTCAGGAAAGGCGAAGATTGGCGGGAAGGCCTGGGTGAAGGAGTCTCCTCGGCCCGTTCCCGGCTTTAACCCCGACTCCATGTGCGAGTCCCAGGTATGGCTGCCCAGCTGTGTGGGTTGGAGACTTCCAGTCCTGGGTTTAGGCAGCTTGATTTAAAATCAAGACAGAGAAATGGAGGCACGTGCACAGAAAGAGGAGTCGTGCCTGAAGGGAAGAAGTTGTACCCAAACTGTGTCGACTTCGGTTTTGGAAAGAGTAAGAGTTGACCATTAGCGTTTGACTCTCAGTATAAAACTCATAACCAGCATGGAAAGGCTTCTCTGGCAGAAGGCCTCTGAACTTGACTCAGCAAAGCTTGGAAATGCAGACCCTGTGTTTTCCCCTGAGACCCCTGAGAGGCTGAAGATCATTATGCTGCTGTGAGGTTTCACACCTCCCAGCTCTGTGCTCAGGAACCAGGCCTTGGGGGCAGCCCCAGGGCAGCCAGACCCGGGGGGCACGGTGCTGCTGCAGGAGAGCGACACACTAAAGACTGCCAAGGCCTCTGTGTGCTCTTGGTGGGGGAGTATCCCCACGGCCCCAGCTCACAAGTGCTTTGTCACAGGGTCTAACACACATCGCATTTGGAACCCAAGCTGCCCCTCTTCTTTCCCTTCCTAGATTATATACTTAATGTGTGTGGCACCGTGCAACTAGAAGTCCTTCCTTGAATTAGCTGCTAATGCTTGAAACCAACTTTATGGAAGTACAAATTCAGGTCTTAAATGATATCAAAAAGGTTGTGTTTTTCTTATTACCAGGGTACAAGGAAGGAAGTACCTAGGCCAAGGTCACGGTTATGAAGTTTAGACGCTAGGTTTTCTCATTTCCAGTCACAAGGTTTTTGTCAAGGATCCTTGACTTCAAGTCAGTACGGATGGGTGGAGGGAGCACGGGGCATAAGAACACACTGAAATATCTGTGTGTGTGTGTGTGTGTGTGTGTGTGTGTGTGTGTGTGTGTGTGTAGTCTTCTTTGCATCAAGGGCTTGAGGCAGGTTACAATAAGGTTAACAAGACACGAGATGGGGTGGGGTTGGGGGCCTCACACAGGAGGCGCTGCCTCCAAGCCAGCGTTGGTGGCCGTCCCTCTGCAGGTGATCATCAGGGAAGGGGAGCTGCTCTGCGGGGTGCTGGACAAGGCACATTACGGGAGCTCCGCCTACGGCCTGGTCCACTGCTGCTACGAGATCTATGGCGGGGAGACCAGCGGCAAGGTTCTCACCTGCCTGGCCCGCCTCTTCACCGCCTACCTGCAGCTCTACAGAGGCTTCACTTTGGGTGAGTGTGGGCAGGTGGCCCTGGGGCCCCCTCCCCTGGCCAGCACGCACACCAGCATGTCTCCCCGGCTCTCCTGGCAGCCTCCAGGGGAACAGCCGGGCTCCTTCGACAAAGGCATCCTCACTTGGCCACCAGCCACACTTCACAGCCTTGCTCCTTCTCAGTGCTTCCCCTGCCCCCCAAACCCATGTTTCTTCACATAGCACAGAATGACACCCCCCTGTACCCTCATCTCTATTTCCATTCTGTCCCTTTCTCAACCCCACCCTTTCTGGTTTTCGGTCCCTGAGACCGATGTTTTCACACTCACACTCACCTCCATTCTCTCTTGCAAGTGCCCTTCCAGAATCCTCCAGTGCAGAATCCTCCGCACTCCATCTAGGGCCCTCCCTGTTGTCAGAGCTGCCTACACCTCCCGACGCAGCAGGTGAGGTTGGAAACACCACGTTGGGGCAGACCTGTCAGGTGATCCTAAGATAGGAAGAGGAACTCTCTGGTTTCCTCCCTGGAAATGAGAGCCCGCTGTTCAGGAAGTTGGCTTTGTAAAGAAAACACGTGTGCAGATACCTTCTGTGCCCCGAGCTCATTCAGGGCAGCGTGTCTCCAGGTGCGCAGAGCGGAGTCCGAGCCCTCCGGCAGTTTCCTGTGAGGAGTGGGTGACGGGCTGCGTGCTGAACAGGAGCCCCAGTGAGCGTGGGAATCGTCCAGCCGACAAGACCAGCAGCGGTGGGACTGAGACCCCGTGTCCGTGTAGACGTGGGGCCGGTGGGCCTGCCGCAGCTGGAGTTGGCTCATTGGCCTGCAGCGGGGCCTGTGTAATTGTATAATTTATATTAATCGTGGACAAGTCAAAATAATGTAGTACAGGTGTGAAAATAATTTAAAATCACCCAGCATTCAACTGCCAGGGATAACCACCAATGTCGATTTGATGTGTGTCTTTCTAGACTTGCCAAGTGCAAACACATTCAGAAAAAAGGGGATCCTACACGACCTAGTGTTTTGTAATCTGCTCCCCTCCCTCCAGGTGCAGATGTGTTTTTTTTGTTTTTTTTTTTGCGGTATGCGGGCTTCTCACTGTTGTGGCCTCTCCCGTTGCGGAGCACAGGCTCCGGACGCGCAGGCTCAGCGGCCATGGCTCTCGGGCCCAGCCGCTCCACAGCACGTGGGATCTTCCTGGACCGGGTCACAAACCTGTGTCCCCTGCATCGGCAGGCAGACTCTCAACCACTGTGCCACCAGGGAAGCCCGCAGATGTGTTTTATAAATGTCCTCTTGGGTGAGCAAATATAAACCGACATCCTCAGGTCTGCGGCTACAGACTCTTCTACTTGTGTAGATGTACCGTAGCTTATTTAACCAGTTCCTGTTATTAGACGTTTAAGCTCTTTCCTGGTTGTCACGATATTGCTGGGATGAACACCCTTGAGCAAATATCTTTCAAAGCGAAAAGTAGAGGAAGATCCCACGCCCAGACAGTGACGAGGATCAAACCTAACAGGCAGCTCTGCTCAGCACATGGTACGAGGAGAAGTTGGCCAAGGTGCAAAGACCATCTGGTGCCGAGAGACTGGGAGGGCGCAGGGCCAAGCTGGGCGTCGAGCTCGGAGGGGAGGCCGGGCTAGCCGTGGTGCCTTCTAGCCCTCGCAGCCGGAGGCCGCTGGAGGGACGGCAAGGCGGTCTGGAGCTGACCCCATGGAAGGGCCCACTTTCATGGTTGTGGCTTCCTCGCAGAGGGACAGTTTCTTTCCCCTCCTGCTCACACAAGTTCTTTAAAGGCTCTCAAGCTTCCAGGACTTTGCATGTGGGAGTCCCAGCCACCTTAGCCCCGCTTTGGAACAGTGCAGCCTTTGTCTCCCTTCCCACTCAGACCTTGGCCGAGGGACTTTGGAGTCCAGTAGCTCTCAGATGTAGACGGAAAGTAGTTCATTGAAAGAGAAAGTGGGAAGACTTCTTGCCCAAGGTGAGGAATTCCTCAGCCCTTTGAAGCCAGAAGGACAGGCTTAACTGAAGTGACCCAGGCTTTCCTCCTTCCAGTGCAATGACGGGGACCCTGCGGTGGTGGTCCCTGTCCCCCAGGCTCGAGCATGTGTGTGTGTGTGCCTGCACACGCGTTCTCACAACCACATAGGCTGGGCCCTACGCAGTGTGACTCCTGGGAGTCAAAACTAGGATGTCCTCTCCCTCCCTCTCTTCTTTCCTCAAACTCAGTTTTTCACCCAAAACGTCATCTTCACTTCTAGCCCATCCATCCAACATGTTTTTATTGAATGGAGGGAGTATAGCTGGTGGCTAAGGCACAAGTTTGGGACGTGGGCTTGGGTTTACTCTCTGCCACTGTAACTCTGGGCTCAAGTTCGAGCCTTAAGTTTTGTCCTTTGTAAAATGGTAAGCCCGTAAGAGATGGTAGCAGTCTCTTAATGGTGATATGAATGTCACCATCATTGTCCAAGTGTTTCCTGCATGCGTGGCACCATGCTCCATGCCCTGACCTCACCAAGTTCACAGCCTGGTGAGAAGTCAGGCCCGGTCGCATCCAGGCTTGTCTGTTTCACTTCACAGGCGTGGAAGACATTCTGGTCAAGCCGAAGGCAGATGTCAGGAGACACAGGATCATTGAGGAGTCCACCCACTGTGGGCCCCGGGTGAGGAGGGCCTGGGTGGCTACTGCCTGCCGCAGAGGGTTGGCTGGGCTCCACACCCTCCTCACTTGGCTGCAGCCCTCGATGTTGTCCTTTTCTCATTCTAGGCTGTCAGGGCTGCGTTAAACCTTCCAGAAGTGGCATCGTGTGATGAGGTCCGAGGGAAGTGGCAGGATGCCCATCTGGGCAAAGACCAGAGGGATTTTAACATGATTGATCTGAAGTTCAAGGAGGAAGTGAATCATTACAGCAATGAAATTAACAAGGTTAGTCCAGCAGTGTGTGCACTTACCACCACCATTTTGAATGCTGGTGTTTTAAAAAATTACATTTTGATTCTCGCTCTGGGCTCTTTGGAGCAATTTGGCTGTTTAATAGCTGACTAGGTGAGACGTGAGGTGGGGCGAGTAGAATTGATCGTTTTGAAAAGCCAAGGGCTTCATTCCCTCACCCCGTTGGGGTCTGGAAAGGTCTTTGACGAATGCTGAGAAAGAAGACATTGCACTATTTTTCTTTTTTCCTTTTTTTTTTTTTGACCACGCACAGCTTGTAGGATCTCAGTTACCCGACCAGGGATTGAACCCAGGTCCTTGGCAGTGAAAACACCGAGTCCTAACTACTGGACCACCAGGGAATTCCCCACTATTTTTCATTTTAAATGTTTGTATTTTGGGGTAACTGCATTAAAGGGGACGGAAGGAAATCTTTCCCAGGGGCCACTGCAGGGTGGAGGGGCAGAATGAAGGATCAAAACCACCAGTGCTGCTTATATGGGGGACCCAGGGGTGAAGGCCTGGGTTCGCATCCTGGCTCTGCCGTGGACTTGCTGTGAGATCTCGGGCCTTGTGTGACGTGAGCGGTCTGAGCCAGGTGTCCTCCCCCAGGGGGTTGGGGATGGGAAGAGCACCTGCCTCGTGGGCTTGCAGGGAGGATTTAGGAGCTAATCTGCACAGTGCCCTGGGTGAGGTGAGCGCCCTGCCAGTCCTCCAGAGCCCCTTCCTGCGCAGCTGAGAAAGGAGAGGGACGTCCCCGCACAAGCCAGGCTGGCAGACCCCGTTCTCTCGCCTTCTCAGCCCAGAGCTGGGGCTCCCAGTCCTGCGGCTTGAAGGAGCCCACCTGGCCCTCATCCTGCCTCCTGGGCCTTGAGGCCCCACCTGAGGAGGAGGGAGGGAGGCGTGGCCAGTGCCCAGCAGAAGTCAGTGTTTGCTCGTGGAGTCCTCTGACTGGCTGTCAGCATCCCCTCAGCGGCCAAGAATGCAGACCTTTTGGTTCAGTTCCGTCCTTGAGAGTCGTGGTTCAGAGGAGCCCTCCAGTACCGCGTGAAAACAAGGAGGCTCAGCTTCCAGGGCTGACTGGGGACGCTGCAGGTGGGGCGTTGTCTCAGAAGCATCTTAGGATTATCTCTTGTTCCTCCATCTCTTTCCACCCACTCTGCCTCTCCTGTGTGGGGCTGGGTCTCTGCAACCCTAGGCAGAAGCTTAGATAGACTCAGAGCTCCCCCCACCTCAGCATCTCCCTGGTCCCCCTGGGGGCTTTGCTAGCTTCCGCTGGCCCAGGAGCCAAGGTGAGCCTCCTGCTTGGTATTTGGGCAGCATGTTGGGAAACGTGAATGTGACACAGACATTGGTCATCATTGCTACTGTCCAGGGCCAGGCCATGCTCTGCTGGACAGGTTCCCAAGGGCACCACCTTAGGTTTTATTTTTAACCAGCTGCTTTTCAGAATCACGAACTGGAGATGCTGGCCCCTCTGCATCTCCTTTCCGGCTTCCTGGCAGAGGTGTCAAGAGAACGCAGCACCCTGGGCCATCCTCTTTTTTTTAGTTGTTATTGGAGTGTAGTTGATTTAAAATGCTGTGTAAGTTTCTGCTGTACTGGGCCATCCTGTAGACTTCTCTCCAGGGCTTCTAGCCAAAGGGTTGATGCCGGGTGAGACTTCTTACCTCGCGTGGGACCTGGCGCTTCTCTCTAGATAAATAGTCTGTGTTGGCTTCTGCATCCTGGATTTACCTTCTGAACCTGGGATTCCCAAGAGGGTGAGTCACTGACCAGTGCGTGTGTTCCATCTGCAGGCATGCATGCCTTTCGGCCTGCACAGACAGTTCCCAGAGAACAACTTGCAGATGATGGTGCAGTCTGGAGCCAAAGGTTCAACTGTGAATACCATGCAGGTGTGAGCCGAGGCGGGTGCTGGCTGGTTTGCAGAGGGGTGGGGTAGTTGCAGGAGGCACTTTTCAGATTTGTTTCTATTTTTGAAAGGATCCACATTCCATTCGAAATGTGGCAAGTACTGAAAAATACAAAAGTATGTCGAAATCAGTGCAGGCGCTAACCACTGTTAAGTGTTATAGACAGATACCGACACAAGTATCCAGATACTGACGTGTACCAAACAGATCCATGTTGTAAACTTACACACTGTATTATTATACATAGTCACATTATATATAAACACGGTGTGTGTGTATTTATAATCTTAGCTGAGATCCTGAAATGTTGCACGATCTGCGCTTTTCATTCAGTGTTACATTATAGGCATTGTCCTAGAGGCTTCTTAACCTTTAATTTTTGGCTCGTTATGGGGGACCAATTACTGCAGTGCTATCACAGCATTTTCACAAATTTTAGCAACTTTTAAAAAATATCTTGATGACCTTGAGAGGGTCTCAAGGACCATCTCATTATCTGGTGAGTAGAGAGCAACAGGAATGGGCTTAAAAGGCTGGAGGCCATCGGGAAGCCCTTGCGACTAAATAAAATCCAGACCTGCTGCTCTTCTCCCCCCAAGAACATTAATAGGCAGTTTTATTCTCTTTTGACCTGAGAATGTTAAAGATCACAGTTAAACTACTTTTTCTGCTAGTCTCAGTTTCCCCGTTAGGACCTGGGGGTCCTGTCCAAGTATAACACGCGATGCTTCTGAAACATGGCTGCCTTTACAAACACCGTCCGTTTCAACTGAGTCCAAATGCGAAAATTGCCGTCATGGAAAGGAAGACATAGTTATCTTCCTGGAAGGTCAGCTTTCTGGGCTCGTTTAGCAATCTAGGCTGGCCTTCAGGAGCTTGGATCCCATGCAGTGTTTCTGGAAGAGCAGGCCCCCCCCCATCCCCTGCTGGGACGGAGCATCATTTAACGAGCATGTGGGTCTTCAGCTGCCTTTGGGTTTCCTTTCTCCCAGATCTCGTGCCTGCTGGGCCAGATCGAACTGGAAGGCCGGAGACCCCCGCTGATGGCATCTGGCAAGTCACTGCCCTGCTTCGAGCCGTATGAGTTCACCCCCAGGGCTGGCGGCTTCGTCACTGGCAGATTCCTCACCGGCATCAAGCCTCCTGTATGTAGTTTGGGTTTTCCTTTGGGCTGTTCTCCTCATCTCTTAAGCTCAACAGTAAGAGGCCTGTGACTTTCACCAGCAGCTTTAAGCAAAGACAGCCAAGTAATAAGTGCTAGGCTATCCCTGCTTACCCACTAGACCCTGGGGCCTGCAAGGACCAAGAGGACGCAGCCATGTCGTGTTCACCATCATAATGCCAGAGCCCAGCACGGTGCCTAGCGCATTGTGGGTGCTCGGGAGGGATTGCTGATGAATAGGAAGATGAATAAGACCAATCCCAGCTCTGCCTCTTCCTGCTCTGCGCCCTTTCTCCACCGGTTCTTCCCTGCATCTGAGGGCAGCTGGGGACGGCGAGGCCCCTCACCAGGGTGCTCTCTGTGGCCAAAAGGAGCATCACAGAGACTTATTTCACAAAGCTTCCCTAAGAGAACCTCCCTGGCTCCTCCTTGACCTTGGGAAAATTGACCAGCGGTAGCAAATGTCTAGTTTTTCCTCAGTCAGCAACAAAACTCTCCCTTAAGAGAAAGGTTTTCTCCTCACACTTGGCAGAAATGGCTTTTCGACTGTGAGTACCTTCTGTTCCCTGGTCTAGCGCGTCTCTGCAAGGACGCCTCTTGTCAGACAGCTAAGTCCAGGTTGTGAACGGGACCGACCCTTTGTGTCAGGGCCACCAGCTGCTCCCAGGGCTCCTCCCTCAGTCCCACACGGACTCTCCAGTGGCCATCCGTGGCCCCTGGCGAAGGGTGGTGGAGAGCTGACGCAGACCAGAGAGTTCTGAACTCTGGTTGCGACCCCTTCGTGCATCATGAAACGATTGACTTCATGGAATGAAACAGAGGAGTGGTAAAGGCAGCATCAGAGTGGGGGATGGGGTCATTTCATAGAGTTTTAGCTCGAGTCATGTTATCTTTTATCGGCACGTGTGTGTGTGTATGTATGTACGTGTTTGCTGATTACTGTTATAAACCCATGTCTCGTTGTGGAATTTTGGAAAACCCTACATGATGAGGCACCAGTGCCGTTTCTGTTTGGAAAATGGGATGCATGTGGGGTGTGGGACATGGCACTGAGGACGGACTCCTGGGAACGGGAGCTGGAACATTTGTCCCTCTGTGCTCGGGCAGAATGAGACAGAGGCAACCCCAGGGGAGGGCAGGAGTCCCTGGGGCCGTGGGAGACGTCAGAGCTGCCAGGGGCACTGGCTTGAGCCACCCTTAGGAAGCACACCGTCCTCACTGCCACCCCTGGGACCTGGGTCCCCGCTTCTCCCACAGGAGTTCTTCTTCCACTGCATGGCCGGGCGAGAGGGTCTGGTGGACACGGCTGTGAAGACCAGCCGCTCCGGCTACCTCCAAAGGTAAAGAGCACCTGCTCTGCCACCTTTAGGTGGCATCAGCGTCGCAGGTCCATTCACCTCTGTCATTTTTTTCACATTTTCATTGACAATTCACTTAAGATCCCTTTGGATGAAAAAACTTCTAGAAAAAAATGTCCACGGGTGGCCCAAGACAGAAAATAGCCGATATCCTTCCCCTCCTAGAGGATTGGTAAAGTGTGAGCTCAGAGGTTTATAGGAAGGGCCCGTGCGTCAGCGTGTGCGCCTTTCCCTGGGAGGAAGGTCCTGGGTGGTGATGCACTGGTCCTGCCCCCCGGGAGGGCTCTGCGGTTGGGGCAGAGAGGATTCCAGGCCCCTTGGGTCCGGCACTCGGAGCCAGGCCGGTCTCAGTTTTAAGCTTCAACCTCCCACCTGCCCAAACAGGCCAGCCAGAGAAGCTCCGTGTTCCCTTTCCTCCCAGAGAGGAGGTTAAACAAGGAGGTCTGGGCTGGTGCGCCCTGAGTTCCTGCATCCGGCGTGGATTACAGGGCCAGATCCACCTGTGAGCAGGGGTTACGCCCCCACCTCCATCCTCTTAAATCATTCAGGGATACCTGTGGAGTGTAGAAAAAGCTAGGAATCGAGTGATCGCGTGAGTCTGGGGGTGGGGGATCTGTGTCGGGGGCCATCTGAATGCAGAGCAGGGAAGAGGAGGGTGTTGGGGATCCGGGCTGGCATGAAGAGCGGCAGCCACTGGGGCAAAGGGCACAGCGGTCCGCAGGACCCCTCTGCCGGTGGAGGGTCACGGCAGGAAGGGCGAGTGCCTTCCTTCAGACAGGAGGGGCCGTAGGTTGGAAGGCTGCCTCTTGTGGGTGGCGATGGAAAGGGAGAATCCGACGCGGCGAAGACGTGGGGCAACCGGCTGAAATGAACAAGAGGCAGGAGGCGTCAGGCCTGAGTGGCAGCACAGTGGCACGGTGGACAGAAAGCAAGACGCTGCAGAGGGGAGAGAGAAAGTTGTGGCTGGCGTGAGGGGGCAGCAGCAGGATAAGCAAGGGGATTGTTCCAGGGAGGGGGCCTGAAGCTCGGGAGAGGCCTGGAGATGCAGCCTCCAGGGCTGTGGCTGCTGCCGAGAGCTGCAGCCCTGCGAGGTGCCTGGTACCTCAGCATCTGCAGCAAAGGGGACAAGGATGCTCAGCTCCAACCTCGCCAGGCCCCGGGCTGGGTGCCGAGAAGATAGTGCCGAGCTCTGTCCTTGGAGCTCAGGGGAACAGTGGCTCCTAGGAGACCCCCTCTGAAGGTGGCAGGAGGAGAAACCAAGGCAGGGTGGCCAGAGAAGTAAGCTAAGGCCAGCACCAGGGCAGCAGAGGGGGGCAGGTTGAGGGCGGCAGCTGACCGCTGGGAGCACTGAGGAAAAAAGGCACCGGGTTAGGGCTGTCACGTCAGCATTTAGTTCCTAAGGTCCCCTTTGTCCCTGACAGTCTCTGGACTAATGGCGTGAGAGAAGCATTGGATGGGGCGACAGCCCCGCTGCTTTGCCTGCCTCCTGGGTCTAAGGACACTGGTCCCTGGGGAGCCCTGCCATGTCAGGGAGCGACGGAGCAGGCAGTGGTCCCAGCAGCTGGGGCTGGAGCTGGGAGTCGGGGTCGAGCGGGGCAGCCAACCTCCTCAGGACACGTGGCTGCAGCCCCTGGCCACGAGGTGCTGTAGCTCAGAGCCTGGGGCACGGGAGCCAGCCTGTCCTGGGGGCTTGCCTGGCTGCAGGACAGCAGTCCCCTTTTCTGCCCTCCATCCGCTCCATCAGAGGCTGCCCTGGGAGGTGGCCCGGTGGGCGCTGAGCCAGTGGTCCCTGTACAGGTGCATCATCAAGCACCTGGAGGGGCTGGTCGTCCAGTACGACCTGACAGTCCGCGACAGCGACGGCAGCGTGGTGCAGTTCCTGTATGGGGAGGACGGCCTGGACATCCCCAAGACACAGTTCCTGCAGCCCAAGCAGTTCCCCTTCCTCGCCAGCAACTGTGAGGTAGTGTGCCGGTCCCCCGCGCCTGTGGGTCGTGGGGCGGGGGCCGTGCGGTGGGCCTCCCGCCCTGAGCTTTGCCACTCAGAGTGGCCGCTGAAAACTAGGGTGGGAAGAGTTCAAAAGCACCAGGTGATGCCTTGGAACGCCTGACCTTGTCAGAGCCCCTCCCTCTGTGTGCTTCATCCCGTGAGATGGCAGAGAGGCACGCACACGTCTAGAAAAACTGCACCGTGTGGGGCATTTGCCTTGTGCCGGGCCCTAAACTAGAGCGCACCATGGCTGCTGTCTCCCTTCCTCCTCCCTGCAGCCTGGGGACGCAGGTGGCCCTCTGCCCATTTTACAGCCAAGGTAGCTGAGTGGCAGGGTTTCAGGGACAAGCTGGTGAGTGGCAGGGCTTGTGTCTGCACCCAGGCCCTCTGACACACAAGCCCGCGGTTTTCCTACCACACCTTACCGCCCCGAGAGCGATCGTCACCGTTGGCCCAGCAGTCACCCTGTTTTACAGTTTGGGAAACTGAAACTGACATGGCCTGTCCAAGGTCATGAAGCAGGTGGTCGAATTGAAGGTTGTACTCCGGGGTTGGCTCCTTCCCATCCTGGCGCCATGTTCTGGAGGGACTCTGAGTGTCACGGTCTCTCCCCCGTGACCTCAGCTCCTGAGACCGCCAGCTCCCAAGTCTGACTGGCACAGAGTGAGGGCCCTGGTTAGCAGTGGGTGCTCAGACCCCCCCAGGGGCATCGTGAGGGCTCCACACGGGCCACCTCCGTCCTGTGAAGTTGTGTGACGTGGCCCTTGTGTTACGCCCTCATCTCTTTGGTTTTGTCTGTGTGGTCTGTTTGTTTAGGTGATAATGAAATCGAAGCACCTCCATGAAGTTTTATCCAGAGCAGATCCCCAGAAAGCTCTCCGCCACTTCAAAGCCATCAAAAAATGGCAAAGCAAGCATTCCAACACCCTGCTGAGAAAAGGCGCCTTCTTGAATTATTCCCAGAAAATTCAAGCAGCTGTGAAAGCCTTGAACCTCGAGGGCGCAAACCAGAACGGCCGCAGCCCCGAGACTCACCAGGTAATGCTGGGGTTCGGTGGGGGGCGGGGGTGGGCGATCAGTCAGGGGTTGAGGGGATGAGGAAGGAGTTGTTTTCCCGGTGGAAGGTACAGTCATGAAATCTGGCTTCATTCAGTGCTGGTCAGGAAACATGGCACTCAAATAGGGATTTAAGGAAGGGAATCTTTACAGAGGTGTGGACAGGGTTCCAGGAAACTAGGGCTGGTAAGTTGGGTTCCCACCCGCCCCCCACAGGCAGGAACAGTCACCAGGAGTGGAGAGGGTGGCCGTGGGCAGAGGCCACCTGACAGGAGCCCTCAGTAGAGTTCTGGGCTCCGAGATCCATTAGAGAGGGCGGGGGATGAATGCCCAGCCTCGCTCTCCTCCCACATGCCCTTCTGCTTCTGGGACCTCCCGTCAGCCAAGCACAGCTGGGAGCCAGGAGGCAGGGGAGCGCTTTGGGGCACCGAGCGTGGGAAAGCCTGGGTGGGGGACAGACAGGGATCCAGCACAGTCACCTGGCTTGTGGTGACTGTGTCCTTGTTGACCTGAGACAGCCCTGGCTTTGCCTCTCATCCCAGTATTATTATTAATAGTGCCCCGTTTTACGCTACAAGACACTCAGTTTGGACAGTAACTTAACGTGGTCACCCTGCCTGTGCTTGAAGGGCCAGGACGAATCGCTTGTAGAGTCGTGGTAAAGCAGTGCGCCCTGGGATGGATTCGGTTTCTCCGCGTTTCAGATGTCAAGATGGCCTTCTCATTGCCGTCAGGTTTCTGTCTCTTTCCCCTGTTCTCATTTGAAGCCAGTGCCTCTGATACGCCTTATCTTACTGGGCGTCCCAGGGAGAGAAGCCTATTCCTGGTGTCCTCCAGCATAGCTGAGGCCCATCCTTCCTTTCAGATGTTGAGGATGTGGGCTGAGTTAGATGAGCAAAGCCGGAGGAAATACCAGAAGAAGGCGTCTCCTTGTCCTGACCCCAGTCTGTCTGTCTGGCGCCCAGACATCTACTTTGCGTCAGTGTCGGAAACATTTGAAAAGAAGGTGGATGACTACAGTCGCGAGTGGGCAGCTCAAGCAGAGAGGAGTTACGAGAAATCGGAGCTCTCTCTGGACCGGTAATGACATTGATTTATTGCACAGCACACACACAGGGAGAATCTGCTTCTCAGGCCCTTCCCCACCCACTCTGGCAGCCTCCTGGGTTCAAGGCCCCAGCAAGAAGGAGGGAAGTGAAACAGAGGGCGCCTTGCAGGCCCTGAGGCCTGTGGGACAGATGAGAGCAGGTAGGCAGGAGTGCACCCCCCATCTGGGCCACGACGGAGAAGAGCGCTCTTTGGGGACAGAGACCTGCACAGGTGGCCCCTCTCTTGAGTGTGGTGTGGTGGGCACGGTTATGTGAGAATCAGGGAATCTGGTCAGAAGCTGCCAACCCTTCACTGGTTTGAAGTAGCAGGGAGAGAAGACACATCAGGTCAGCAGAAAGTCTGACTTTTGAAAAGAACTTGCGTAGAAACGTAGTTCTGTTACCTTCCTCTGTGTTCAGACGTAATGTCCCATTTAGTCGCTGTTTGTTGAGCCGCTTCCTTGTCCTACGTTCCGGGGTAATACAGTGTTCCTTGGCTGTTCTAAAAGGGCCGGCATCCGTAGGAAGAAGGGTTAGTGAATTATAAAGTTGTGGAGCGCGCACACTTCCGATGTGGCCTGTAGCCATTTGCACTAATTAAGAAAGTAAGCACCCCCTTCCCGCCTCCCCCCCATATCCCCATAATTGCTCAGTGAACCTCTTCCTAGTTTGTACAGAGGGAGGTTTAAGCCCTCTCCAAGCCGTCACAACTACTGGGCAAAAAAAGAATTAACAAAGGGACACGTGAATAGTGAGCTCACTAGTTCCGGGACGTTCTCAGGGTGAACGTGAACAGTCCGAGCCTGGACATCTAGAGCTTCAGCTACCCAGCTGGGCTCTGTGCTGTGTCATTTAGGACATTTCAGGGTCACTGGCCGGAATTTAAGGCTTAGAAGGACAATTTGCTTAGGAAAAAACAAGCCCAGAAAGAGAGAGAGGTAACAGGTCCATGTGCCCTGCTTGTGGGTGGCATTGACAGCTCCTGACAGGCAGGTAGTGTCTGTGCCCCTGACTCCTGCTGTCCCCTGCCCCGCCTCCAGGTTGAGGACTCTTCTGCAGCTGAAGTGGCAGCGCTCGCTGTGTGACCCGGGAGAGGCCGTGGGCCTGTTGGCCGCACAGAGCATCGGGGAGCCCTCCACACAGATGACCCTGAACACCTTCCACTTTGCCGGCAGAGGCGAGATGAATGTCACCCTGGGCATTCCCAGGTGGGGGACTGCGAGGGTGCAGGGGCTGGGTCTGTCCTAGCCCACTCCTGGGGAGGAAGTCATTTCATTAGAGAGAGAGAGAGAGAGAGGGTGTCATCAAAGCAGGGATCAGGGTTGGAATTTCCAGAGCCCAATGGGCTTCTGTGGTTGGATCCATGCCCAGGCCTCTTAGCATCTCCATTTATCTCTCCACCAACTCCTGTATCCAAGTTACCTGAGATGCTTGTGAAACTACATACTCCCGGGGTCAGGCCGTCTGGTTGCCCAACTTCGGGGGCGCCACTCACCTAGAACATGACCCAAAGGGGCCCTGGCCCTTCAGGTAAAAGTACACACCTGGCAGGCTGGTGGTCGCTGGGTGAGAGGAAAGAAAAGAGATCAGGCTCGCCTGCCTGGCCCGGCTACTTTTTAGCAGAGTGACACAGGCTCCCCAGCTTCCTGTGGGAGGGAGGAGGGCGGGGTGCACCATGCAGTCGAGCCGTGCAGGCTGACTGAGCCATGGCCGAGGTCTAGCCGTGGTCCCTGTGCCCAGTGGGAGCGCTGCAGACGCTGCTTCCCTTCCCTGCATCTCTTATTCGTTCAGTAAGCACCCACGCTGTATTGCGAGGCACAGGTGATAGGAAACAGGAAGAAGACACAGCCCTGTCCTTGAGGAGCTCGTGCTCCAGCGGAGGAAGCTGACAGAAGAGTCCCTTGCTGTCACACGCGGGGCCAGAGCTGGGACTCCCTGATCAGCATATCTCCCCCACGAGATCCTGTGGTCTCTCGCAGATCCTCAAAGAACTGTGACATCTTTATGAGAAAGACCTCGCAAAAGTAAAGAATCGGGGTACCTCTTACGGCCAGATGTGCCCTTGTTCTGTGACAGGTTGAGGGAGATTCTCATGGTGGCCAGCGCCAACATCAAGACGCCCATGATGCGCGTGCCTGTGTTCAACACCAAGAAAGCGCTGAAGAAAGTGAAAAGCCTGAAGAAGCAGCTCACCAGGGTGTGCCTCGGGGAGGTAATTGTCTCCCTGGGACCCAGGGCTGCAGGCTGGCTGCAGGCGTTTTCCTGCATCCTCCCATCCGTCCTCCCAACTCTTCTCCCATCCGGGCAGAACAGCCTTTGCCAGCTGTTCAGACGCTGGCTTAGACTCCACCCAGTGAGAGGGAGGCTTTCTCTGCCAGGTGCTAAGCAGGGATGGATCAGGAAGCTTTAAAGGTAATCACTGGTCTGCAGCATTCTTCGTGCCTTAAGAATCAGGACATCTTCTGGGTCAGCTCACCAGCCCCGCTGGAGCCTGCCCCCTCCAGCCTCAGGCCGTTCTCTGGAGGTGTGCCTACAGGATGTGGGGGGGTCTCTCTCCCCACCCACCGAGGGATCTACACCAGCAGAGCTTGTTGGAGTTTCTCTGGGATTTTGGCCTGTGGTCCCAGCCCCTGTCCCTGCAAACTCTCAGTTTTCCCATAACCCACTTGTAATACTCAGTCCCAGGCTTTGGGCAAATTGGTTTCTGTCTGTCAATCTGGTTCTAGGTGTTGGAGAAAATTGATGTCCAGGAGTCCTTCTCTATGGGGGAGAAACAGAACAAGTTCCGGGTGTACGAGCTGCGGTTTCAGTTCCTGCCACACGCGTACTACCAGCAGGAAAAGTGCCTGAGACCCGGGGACATCCTGCATTTCATGGAAACAAGGTCAGGACTCAGGCCGTGCTTATTGCTTGACTTTGTCATGGACCTTGAGGGCTTCTGGCCACAGGACTCCCAGAGACCGGGTGCTTTTGCGCAAATGATTCCTTCAAAGGAGGTGTTTAGAAAAGGAACAGGTCCTGCAGCCTAATGTGGCTTGTGGGTATGACTGCATTAACCGCATTCCCATCTCTGCCCCCTGTTTTTCTCTCTGGCCCATGAGTCTCGGGTACTCGGGTTTTGTAGGCTTTAAGATGGAGGAGGTCATGTACCATAAAGAGAGCAGAGCCCCGTCGCAGTGGTGCTGCTGTGACGTCAGACCAGCACGTGGTGTTAATTTCTGTCATGATGCGGTTCCTGATACACTTATATTCTGCTAGGAAGGAGCAGTGTGCTGACGGCACGCTGCTCTTGAACACAGGTCTATAACTGGGGTTACCTTCAGCTTCTTAGAGCAATTCTGGTTCCCTTCTGGTGGGGAGAAGGAACATCCATTTTCTCTCCGGTTCAAGTCACTGTTGGCCATTGGAAAGCACGGGCCACAGTGCTGAGTGCGCAGGAGTAGGATGGGGGTCATACTGGGGCTGGGGGAGCCAGGAAGAGCCAGCGAAGCACTTCCGACTGGCCACCTGACCCTGGATTGCAGTGCGCAGACTCAGATGGCTGCAGGGCCAGCAGGTGAGAAGGCCGGTGAGGCAGGTTGGGGGCCTCCGTCCGGCTGGAGAGCGCGTCACCAGCCTCAAGCGGGCAGGGATGTGGGCCAGGGTGGCCAGACCTTCTGATGCAGAAAAATAAGAAGAAAACCGCCTCTCCTTTTTCTTTCTTTGGCTGTTTGCTTGCTTTTACTTTTTCTAGATAAGTCTTCTCTAATTTGTAAGCATTGGCAACTAATTCATATCTTTTTAAAAGCCTGGTGAGGGGACTTCCTGGTGGTCCAGTGGTTAAGACTCTCCGCTTCCAATGCAGGGGACACAGGTTCGATCCCTGGTCAGGGAACTAAGATCCCACATGCCACGCAGCACAGCCAAAAAACTAACTAACTAACTAAATTAATTAATTAAAAAAAAAAAAAAGCCTGGTGAGGCTGAAATAGATCCCATATGTCAGCAGGATTTGGCCACGGACCACTAACCACTGTCTTGAGTCTAGAACAGCCCTCAGGTTTTCCGGAGCTGCTTGGAAGTAGAGAACTGATGGCAGAGTTGAGGCAGGACGTCTGTGCACTCAGTCATCCCACAAATATTTACTGAGTGATGCCCACTCACAGACTAGGCCCCAGGGCAGTGTGGCTGGGAGGGAGTGACTGTCCTGCCATGGGCCCTGTTCTGCCCTCACCTGAAGATGTGGACTGGCTGCAGCCTGGCCCCCGAAGCAGGTGGCACGTAGGATGGCGGGTGTTGTGGTAGATGAGCTTGGATGTGAACTCCGCCCTTTTTACGGGGGAGCTTGCTGGGCCTCGGAAGCACCTATGTCGCTCTTCGCCTGGGTGGAGGAGGCTCATCTTATCAGGCAGGCCCAGTGCTCTCGGGGTGCTGGGTCACGGCGCAGGAGACCTGTCTGTGCCCCAGCTGCCGGCTCATTAATTAACCGGGAGGAACACCACTCCCAGGCGTGCCGCTGTCTGTGCCGGCCAGGCGGCCCTTCCCTGAGAAATCGGAATTCGGATCATGTGGCCTCCTGAGAATTACCAGGAGCAGGCGGAGTCTGCGATCTGCCCCATTTCTCTGCATCTCAGGTGTGGGCCTGCCAAGCAGGTAGGTCACAGGAGGCGTGCCCCAGGCTGTGCTCAGAGTTCTTTCTCTTTACGTTGCCTTGGGGAATTGAAAATTCATCACTTTTTTAAAAGTTCTTCTTGGTAAGGAGGAGCCCTGGCTTCTTCCCAGTGGTGACAGACTTAGTCAGCTCCTTCTTTGTATTTGGCTCGTGCGCTTGCAAGGCTGTGATGAACAAAGCCATGTGCAGTCGCGCCTGGTGGAGCTGCCCTGTGACTTGGGCAGGGGGGCCAGAGGGAGCAGCACGTGGAAGGGGCTGTGGTTGGGCTGCCTTTGCCAGGCCTGGGCAGTGAAGCAGCCTCATGCAGGCCCCCTGGAGACCACACGGGGCTGGGGGTGTGCCTTCAGAAAAGCCCCCCCCCCCCGCCGGGAGCATTTTCTTTTTCCTTTCTCCCTTCCTCTTCTCTCTCTTCCCTCCTTCTGTCCCAGCTGTGGGATCTTGAGACTCTTTTGACACAGATTGGAGAAAAAAAAATAGAGACACAGAGGCGCTTCCCTAGATGGAGGTGTAGAAGCCGTGAAGCTCCCCTCAGTATCTGTCCTGGCGCCCACCCCTTTGGACGTGTGTAAATGATCTGGAAGGTGGGCCGGGGTGGTGAGGTGGCAGGAGTACCGAGCTAGGTGGCAGGGGTGTGTGAGTTCCACGGCCTGCGGTCCCCAGCCGTGTAACACAGAGCCGGCAGTCTGCGGCGAGAGCTTCTGTGGGTCTGACTCTGCAAACAGCAGGTGGTGGAGCTGTTGGCAGGCACTTTCGGAAACAGCCGAGGGTCATGTTCCCTGCTGGTAATTATTTATGTGGGACGGAGGTTTCTGTGCAGCTGCCCCCCTCCGGTTCCCCCTCGGTTGCCACATTCTGACAAACAGCACGACCTTCACAGAGCAGTCACTGTGGGCCTCCGGTTTCCCGGCTCTGGGCAGAATCACAGAAGGGCAGACTCTCTGTACCCCCGGGAGAACTTCTGGCACACAGGTGACATGCCTGCCACTTACCGTTCAGGGGGTTATTCTCCTTTCTCACCTTCTGTCACGTTCTGCACTGGTCCTGTTCACCAGAAGAGGCAGGCAGGGTAGAGAGGATTTGCACCGGGGGGGAGGTTAGGGAAGGTCTCTTGGGGGGTTCCATCTGTGCTTAGACCCCCACCGTGGGCCTGGGCGCGGCTCCAGCAGGTCGATGGGAGGCTGGGGAAATTGATGGCGGCGCACATGGCCCGCACAGAAGCCCGACGATGCACGTGCAGGGGGTGGGAGCAGGTGGGGGATTGGGGTTGAGGCCAGTTGCGAGGATTGAAGTGCTGGCAAGGGAGCCTCAGAGGGGTGATGTCACCTGAAGGGACAGGCCAGGGCGGCAGCCTCACAGCAGAGGGAGGCGACAAGCAGCTTCTGTGTGCGGAGGCAGCCCAGCTTCACACCCCGTCCGTGTCATTTCGCGCCCTGCAGTCTGCGCTGCAGGCTCAGGCGTGGGGCAGGGGCGGTCCCAACACTTACAGACGGGGTCAAGGCCCTCGTCTGTCTCTGTCTCCAGGCTCTGGCAGAACAGAGACTTGAACCAGAGCCTGTCCTTTCGGAAACGTCTCTTCCGCCCCTTCCTCCCGGGTGGCCCGTATCTTTCTAAAGTCAAGCCGGGCTTCTCCCCTGTCTGGCCCTCTGGTCTCCGTCCACAACACCTGGTGACCAGGCTCTTCCTTGGGTCGGTGGTGAGGAGGCTTTTTTCTGCCAAGGGTAGAAGCTCAGCCAAAACCCTGTACAGCTTTAAAACGTTGGGGAAAAAAAATAGTGGGGAGGGAGAGGAGCAGTCTTTTGTTTTGTTTTGTTTTGTTTTTTTAGCGGTACGCGGGCCTCTCACTGTTGTGGCCTCTCCCGTTGCGGAGCACAAGCTCTGGACGCGCAGGCCCAGTGGCCATGGCTCACGGGCCCAGCCGCTCCGCGGCATGTGGGATCTTCCCGGACTGGGGCACGAACCCGTGTCCCCTGCATCGGCAGGCGGACTCTCAACCACTGCGCCACCAGGGAAGCCCCAGTCTTTTGTTTTTAATGAACAAAATAGTAAACATCTGACCTGCCTGCTTCTCCAGTTAAAGCTCTAAGTGCCTGTCTTTTCATCCTTCCTTTGCCCTCAGGGCTGGTACATGGTGGGCCCATCATAGGCGCTCGGAGAACACAGGAAGGCTGGCTGGGCAGATGAGGAACTGATACTTTATATAATTAAAAGAAGGCTGTTTGATGTGCTGCTATGGCCTGATGCAGAAGGTGGGCAAGAGGTTATATGAAGAAAGGAGCAGGGGGCGGGAGACAGGGTGAGGCCCAGAGGAAGCAAGAAATAGATAACTCAGGAGGGAAGGACCCAGGGGCCAGGAAAGGTCCTCTGGGCTCTGCCTCAAGTTGGTCCTTTTAAATTGGTTTCATTCTAACCTGTCGACATGATTTACTGCCACAAAGTAAGTTATCACCGCCTTGGAGATCCCGATAAGCTCTTCCACGTCTTAGTTCTCTCATCAAATTGTCGGGGGTCCCACACCAAGGAGACAGGAATTGCCAGCCCCGAGCAGTGCCACTTCCTGGAGATGCGGTAGGCGGCGGGCTGGGGGCGGCCCTCGTCCCGGCCTGGACTCCCCTCTCCCGCTGCAGGCCCTGCCACCCTAGTTAGACGGCCACCACACAGCACCAAGAACTGTCACTTGCTGAGCAGCCAGCCTGCCAGGCCCCATGACAGGTATCGGATGTGGGGTTGTTTCTAATCCCTAAAGCAAGACTGCATGGTATCTATTAATACCTGCGTTTTCCAGACGAGAGAGGTAAAGCTCAGGAGGCCATCTGTGGTGATCGAGGCCACGCACCCTGGGAGTGGCAGGGCACGTATTCAGTCCAGGCCTGTTGGGTGTGGAGCAGTGTTCCTTCCGATGCGCCATATACCACCCAGAAACAGCAGGAGGGGGAAAAGTGAGCTGACGGGAGAGGCAGGGTCTCCGTCTCCTGTAGAAGTCCCCAACGTCACCTTAGGCGGGTGTGAGATCCTTAGAGCGTCCTGTCCCCACAGTGAGGGGAGAATGGAGGTGCTGGTCCTGAACGGGGCTGCGTGGCTTTCATCTCGTTTCAGATTCTTTAAAATTCTGATGGAATCCATCAGAAAGAAGAATAGTAAAGCATCGGCTTTCAGAAGCGTAAACACGCGGAGAGCTACCCAGCGGGATCTAGACAACGAAGGCGAGTCGGAGAGGAGTCGGGTGAGCGAGTCCCCTGAGGGCCCCTTGGGGAGGGGGAGGGTCCAGGGCTGGGAAGCACATCGGATGGCGGCTCACTGAGTCGGTTCTCCTAGGACGGCTCTGCGACCATGCTCGGCGCCCCTTGAGCCCCTTCCTGCTGTCGGCCCATCTCTCCACCTACCTTAGCGTTTATCCACTGTTCTGAGAGAGCCGGAAAGCAACACTTTCTTCTTGAGTGTGGCGGGCCACGTCGGGCAGCATAGTCTGCCTGGCCCTGGGTGAGGGCCCTGGGTGAGGGCCCCAGGTCTTCCATCTCTCTGCTCTCAGGGACCCCTCTGTCGGTGGTTTTTTTTCTCCTGAGGTTAGACTCAAAGTAATGGTACCCACTGAGGTCTTGGAAGTTCTTTTTCTGGTTCCATTCACTCTGCCTTTGACTTACCTAGGCCAGATGAATTGAGGCCCACGGAGTACTAGGCAAGGACCAGAGAGGCATTTTGAAGCCGGGAAGTTGGGCTACAGTGACGAAAAAGGATAGAGCCAGGGAAAAACCCGTGGAGGCAAAACAGTCCAGGACTGATGGTACCTCATCCGCCAAGAGGCCCAGGAGCGGCGTGGGGCAGGTCCCTGGGTGTCGTCTCAGCCGGCGGTTGGTAGGGCTGTGCTGTGCTTGGACAGGGCCACAACGAAGACCGGTCCCATCCCTTCCCGGCTCGGTGACCTCAGCTATGTCACCTCCTCTCTCTGGGCCTGTCTCCTCATCCCTAAAATGAGGGCGTGGCCTACCTAGAGAGAGAGAGTGCCAGGTCTCCTGCCCCGGGGTCTACCAGTTGGCTAGCTCAAGCACAGATGGGCATGGGATGTCTTTGAAAGGCTGCCTGGTCTTAATTCTCAGATCACCCAGAAGGAGACTACAGGGAACTAGGAACCAAGGCCAGGAGAAAAGTATAAATATTTGGCTTTTAAAATACCAAGACAACTCTTTCCCTTCATCTCCACCCATAACAAAAATACTTGGAATAACACCTTCTTTTCATGACGTGAAAAGCCTCGGCACTTCCTTTCTTTGGTTTCTTTTTTTTAAATGCAGGATTTTGCGAGTGGTGCGTGTAGAGATGTAGGGTGCAGAGAAGGAAGCGTGGAGTCCAGGGGTGGGTAGGGGGGTGGAAGGTAGGTAGATGGATAGTTGGCAAGGTGATAGGTGGCTGAACGATGATGAGCGGATGGATGGGTGGGCAGGTGGGTGGCTGGGTGAGTGTGGTGGGTGGAGAGATGGATTCACCAGGGTATTAGAGCTCATCTTTCTCTTTCTTGTCCCCACACCCCAGGGAGAGCAGGAAGGCGACGAGGAAGAGGAGGGGCACATCGTGGACGCCGAAGCTGAGGAGGGAGACACTGATGCCTCGGACGCCAAACGCAAGGAGAAACAAGAGGAGGAGGTGAGGGGACCCCTTTGTCACAGATGAGGGCTCGCCCCCTGGTGCATGAGGCCACGCCTGTGCGTCATGCTGGAACCATCAGGAGCCTTGCAGCAAGGCGGGCTGCCCAGCGCACCAGTGGACTGAGAAGGTGGTGCTCATGGGGTGGCGGGTGGGCAGGGGCTGGCCGTCCCTGCGTCTGAATCAGATTCGAGGACCCAGAGGCCTTTGGCAGGGGGAGGAAGTCGGGCTGCCTCCTGTCTTTGCCGTGAAAATTCTTCCTTCTCCTGCCCGTTACTGGTCCTCCACTGCCCTGGTTGCTGCCAGGACAGAGGGCGGTGTGGCAGGGCTGAGCGGCTCCACGGGTGCGAGAGCTAGAGGCGCGGGGCGGGGTTCAGCTCAGAGGAGGGGGCCCAGGGGCTGAGGGGCTGGCATCCCCAGGGGAAGCAAGGAGGACGGCGGCCGGGCCGACGGAGCAGGCGGGGCCGGGGTCAGCCAGCAGCTGAGGCCTCTGCAGGGGCACCTGTTGGGCAGGCCAAGTCCAAACGGCTGGTGGGGCCCGAGTGACGTGGCCTGTGCTCCGCCCCCCGCCAGGTCGACTACGAGAGTGAGGACGAGGAGGATGGCGAGGACGGCGAGGACCTGCAGGAGGAAGGGACCGTCCTCGGGGAAGGCACTCCCCGGGCCCAGGCGCAGGAGGAGGAGGGGGGCTCAGGCCCCGAGGAGGACTCGCTCCCCGCTGCCCCACTGGCGCAGCCGTGGAAGCCCACCCGCAGCCGGGAGCCCCAGGACGCCGAGGCGGTGGAGCGCCGGGTGCAGGCCGTGCGCGAGTGCCACCCGTTCATCGAGGACTACCAGTACGACACCCAGGACGGCCTGTGGTGCCAGGTCAGTGCCGGGGCGGCCACCGGCTGCTCTCGTCTCCACCCCGGGTCCCTTAAAGAGGCTGGTGACAGCCGTGCACCTGCTACCCCCGGTCATGGCCTCGCACATTTGATTTTCACACCCTCGTGGGCCAGTCCTCTCTCTGCACGGGGATCTGAGCCACCAGACCCTACGGGTGCTTTCACGTTGTGCTTCAGGCCTCAGCACAACACGTGTGTTGACGTGTATCGGTTGTCATAGAGACGGGCAGAGACACTTCACTCCTCGCACCGCCTTTGTTCCTGGTCCCCAGCTTCAGCACTGCAGTGTTGCCTGAGAGACTCGGTGGCTTGGATGCCTGGACGTCTGTACACGCAGACTGGCGTTCTAGTCCTTTCCTTCGATCCGATTCATTGGTTCCTAAGTGGTAGCGTGGGTACGGAGCCTTGACCGGGATTGCACCCGTGAAAGGACACGTGTTGTGCTTTGTGGTGATTGAAAGGATATCAAGGGTGGTGTGAGTGGATGTGATTTTCACCGTTCTCACCGACATCTGTGAAAACGTTGCTCTGCTCTTTCCTCCTCAGCGGACTGGAGGTGGCTGCCGTGTGGCCGCAAAGGCACCCAGCATTCACAGGCCCGGCCCGCCACCCGCTCACCCCAGCAGGGCCGCGGTGTTCCCTAGTGGGGCTCCGGAGGCGTCTCCCGGGGAGCCCGGGCAGTGGGTCTGGGGCGGCCCTCTCCCCGGCTCCAGCTCTCCCTCCTCTTGCAGGTGACGGTGAAACTCCCTCTCATCAAGGTCAACTTTGACATGAGCTCCCTGGTAGTGTCCCTGGCCCAAGGCGCCATCGTCTATGCAACCAAGGGCATCACGAGGTGCCTCCTGAACGAAACCACCAACAGTAAGAACGAGAAGGAGCTCGTCTTAAACACAGAAGGCATCAACCTCCCGGAGCTGTTCAAGTACGCCGAGGTGCGTGGCCCCACTCCCTCCTGGGCTGTTCGCGCTCCCAGCCCAGGGTCCCCGAACCGAGTCTGCACCTCCCGGCCCACCTCCCGGGGACCCCTGATGCACATGAGCCTGGTAAGGCTTGCAGTACGGAACCGGCTTAACTTTACAGAACCCAGAGTTTCCCAAATCACTTTGAGTACAGTTTCTTCTCCTTGAAATTAAAACCTTCCCGAAGTAGACTCGTAAGAAGTAGTTTTCTGAGTCGCTGGCCTGGGGGCTGCTCACTTTACCGGGTGAAGGAGGCCCTGGGTGCAGAGGGGCCCCGCTCCGCCCCCCACGCCCAGCAGAGGCCTGTGCGCCCTGTTCCGCCTGCTCCCTCACCCTTTCCTCTGGGCTCTCTCCTGCTTCCCCCCAGCTTCACGGAGCCTCCCAGAACCTTCCGAGGTGCTCTCGACCCGTGGGCGCGAGTTTTCCCCACAGAATTCTGAGTTGCCGGGACCAGCTCACTCTTCCCTGGTCCGCGCGCACCAAGCTGGCGAGGCTCTCCGGCCTCACACGCACCCCCCCCCGCCCTGCACCCCCCTGCCCCACTAAGGCCCCTTCTGCCCCGGAGCCTCTCACAGGCTGCTTTCCCGGAGGACGCAGCAGGCAGAGCTCATGCCTCCCGAGAGCCGGCCACTGACAGGCCGAGCTCCGCGTCGTGCTCGTGGGATTTGTCCAGACGAGGCCAGGCAGGCCACCAGGGTCTCTGCTGTTGCCTCTGGGGTGACCTGCCACAGTGCAGAGCCACCGTGGGCCCCCTGGGGCAGCCGACCTGGAGCCCCAGGCCCCTGATAGGGCCCGGCTGACCCCCATGCAGCAGGCCCAGCCCTGCTCCCCATGCCTGGGGGAGGCGTTTGGGTCTCGGCTGAGGAACTTGCCTCGCCTACCAGGGGAAGCCTCTATCCTAGGAAACAGGTCTCTCCATTAAACAGACAAACACCTTTCTTCCTGTTGACTGTAAAGCAGGTACCAAGTCATCCTCTAGCCCTGCTGATGATGAGACAGACCTTGGGGCCTGGCCAGCGTGCTGTTGGCAGCTCTGCCTACACTGTTTCCTTTCGCTAGTCCTGGGCCACCTCGCAACCACTTTGTCATCAGCTGTGCTTGAGTGCCAGCCAAGCAGGGGGGTCGGCCTGGGGGGGGTGTGTCCGCAGGAAGGGGCAGAAGGCCAGGCCCTCCAAACCAACCTCTCCCTCCTCCCCCAGGTCCTGGATTTGCGTCGCCTCTATTCCAATGACATCCATGCCATGGCCAGCACCTACGGCATCGAGGCCGCGCTGCGGGTGATCGAGAAGGAGATCAAGGATGTGTTCGCCGTGTACGGTAAGAGGGGCTGCGGGCGGCGCTCGGGAGGTCCTGGGGTGTCAGTCCAGCTCCGCAGGGAACTGAAATAGGGGCACGGTGAGCATGGAGCCCGTCGGGGATCCTCAGAACCACCGTGGAGAGGGAGTCCCTTGTGGGTCAGTCTTGTCAGTCCTGTCCCCGAGGCCTCCTAGCGTGTTTCTCGTCTGCTGGCCTCTGAGGGAGAGTCTGCTTCCTCATCCTGCCTTCAGGGTTTCAGTTCCCAAGTGCAAACAGTGATTTAGGGTCTTGTGTCCTGCAAGGCTGCTTTCCGTGCTGCTGGATGGAAGTGGAGAGAGATGTAGTAATGGTGACCGGGGAGGGAGGGCTGCCCGCCGAGGTCAGGGGTTAGGAAGCTGAGTGAGTAGGTGACGGAGCTGGAGGGGGGCGCCCTCGTGTCAGGTGATACGGCTGCCATCGTCCCCTCATCACTGCTTAACCCTCCCTTCGGTTGCCGCCCATGTGACAGGCATCGCCGTTGACCCCCGCCACCTCTCCCTGGTCGCTGACTACATGTGCTTCGAGGGTGTTTACAAGCCGCTGAACCGCTTTGGGATCCGGTCGAACTCCTCCCCGCTGCAGCAGATGACGTTTGAGACCAGCTTCCAGTTTCTGAAGCAGGCCACCATGATGGGTCAGTCGTGGGCAGGTGCCCTTGGCCTCCCCTCTCCTGAGCCTGCTCTGGGCAGATGGGCTCGTCCCTCGGGCACCTCTCCACACGCCTCACACGCAGGGGAGATCTTGGCATCTCACTGCGGGAAGCAGCTGGCAGGGGCGGGCAGCAGATGGGAGAGCTGCCTCTGCCTTTTGGAGAAGAAGGAGAGGGTCTTCCTCTCTTTGAAATGCAGGAGCAGCGCGGCCTCGTTCCCGTCAGACCCTGAGCCTCAGCACCACCCCTCGTGGCCTCGGAGGTGCCCCACCCGCCCAGCCTCAGTGCTGAGTGCCGCCCCCCCTCGCCTTCCACCGCCCCCGGCTTCTCCCTCAGCCAACTAACGAGCACTCTGGTGTCTCTCCCAGGATCCCACGATGAGCTGAGGTCACCGTCAGCCTGCCTCGTGGTTGGGAAGGTCGTCAAGGGCGGGACAGGCCTCTTCGAGCTCAAGCAGCCCCTGAGATAGCAGCCCCTGCGCACTGGCCGCCTGGCCTGCCCGTCACAGGAGAGGACCGGGAGACCGGAGTCCCGGGCAGTTCATGGTGACGGTGCAGAGCCCGGCAGTGACTTCAGGGGGTCCAAAAAGCAGCCGGCCTCTGGGCTGGACTGGCTTCACCTGGAAAGTGGCTACATTGCTCATCCCTGCCCCTCCCCATCTCACGATGCACACGAGGTCCACCAAGTCCCCCGAGCCCCTCCGAGGCGGCCGGACCTCCCCCTGTGCTGCAGGAGGCCTTGGAGGTGGAACCCCTGGCCGCCCCCAGGGTAGGGGCGCGAGGTCTCAGTGCTGTGAGCAGCCAGTGACTGCAGGCAGGCTTGCTGCGGGCTCACGACGAGCGGGGCCCCTGCTGCTGCGTGGCCTGCCCCTTCTGGCCGCACCAGCCCCTGGGGACAGAGTTCCCAAAGAGGCCCCCGCTAAGGTTCTTTCTCTGGAACAAGCACAGGATGGTGGAGACCTCTACCCACCCAGCTTCCGTGCCTGGGGCAGAGCCCTGGCCCTGCTGGCATGTGGCTACGTGTCCTTCTGAACCAGATCAGCCCTGAGTCCGGGGCTGGTCTCTTCGGGGCCCCAGCGGCTCACCCCCAGACATAAAACCCTGGATCCCCAGCCGGGCTGTACCGCTTGAGCAAGTTGCCCGGCTGTCTCCCTAGCTCTGCTCTCAAGCCAGCACTGAGGCCTGCGTCCCTGTGCAGGCTCTGCTCCATCCGGGGTCATCCAGGCTCCCTTGACCTTTGGTACCAGCAGCAGGCGGCCCTGACATGGACAGAAAAATCAGAGGACTTGTGCCGAGGCTTTGTAAAACCAGACGCTGTTTCTATTTTTGTCTAATGTTATTCCAACTCAGGCTGAGTAATAAACATCACTGGAACTAGCTGTTGGGAGGAAAAAAGTCTAAAAGACTGCGGGCTTTTTGGTTTTGTTCTTTGCTCTTTGGTTTGTGGTTTCTACATCTGTGACTTGAGAGCCTGGGACTGGAATTACTCACCGCAGTCACATCTCAGATTCCTCTTCCTGTTTTTTTGGCAGAGGACGTGGAGGGAGAGCTCAGCCCTGGCAGCCTCCCACTCTGACCCCTGCCTGGCCCTGTGGTGTCCCCCTTCCACAGCCAGCTTCTGGCCCTGAGGCCAGGAGAGCAGAAGCCAGTGGGAAGGAGGTAGCTATGTGTGTCTGGGCTGGGAAGGGAGGCCTCGCCTGGGGAGAGTCGCCATGCTGCTCCCTCCAAGGTACGTGATGACAGAACCCAGCCTGTGTGTCCTGTGCCCACACTGGAGAAAACCTGGCAGAAACAGGGTTCACCTGGGACTTCCCTAGCGGGCCAGTGGTTAGGACTCTGCGCTTCCACTGCAGGGGGCGCAGGTTCGCTCCCTGGTTGGGGAACTAAGATTCTGCATGCTGCACAGCGCGGCCAAGAAAAACAAAAACAAAAAGAAGAAATAGCGTTCAACCAGGGCTTGGGTACAGAGGATTATGGACAGCTTCTGAGGGGCGTAGGAAGAAGGGTCAGGATGGAATCCACACCGCAGGTGAAGATGTGCTCTCTGGGTGTTAAAGGACCAATTTATAACCTGATAATTTCCACTCCTACTGGACTGTCGGAGAGGGTCTTCAGGAGGTCACAAGGTGCCCATTGGACAAATAAGCATGTGGTTACCTGGCCCTAGGGCTCGGCATAAGCACTTGAGTGTCATGGCTCAGCCCCACCTGGGAACTGAGGGTGCGGAGGTGAAGAAGCGAGCCCCAGACGTGGGCAGGGCCGACGTGCTTGCTGAAATCAGACCCCTGACCTGCGTTGGGAGGGGGGTGGTGGCCCCCTGCCCTTCCTGCCCGGCCATCCATGCGTGTCCTGGGCAGCTCCATTCTACGCGTGTTTCTCTCCTGGAGACCTACTCCTGGTTTGTAAGCAGACGTTCCAGGCTTGCACATCTTGGCCGACCAGGACTCCCTTTCTCCCCTATGGGATTTACACGCTCCCTTCAGTGCCACTCTTTGTTCAGCAATCTCTGGGGGTGGGGGGTGGCCTCTTTTGCCATTTAAGATGGCATGTCCTTTGGAATATTCTCAGTATTGTAAAGGCTCCTCTCTGAGGGCAAAGTTGATTTTTGGAGAGAGCCACAAGTAAGTCCAAGTCAAATCTGATGAAGAGAATAGGTCAAGCTGCATGATTTTTTTTTTTTAATATTTACCAACTTCGTTTCTTTATTTTTATTATTTTTTTAATTTTTTTTATTATTTTGACTGTGCCACGCGTCTTATGGGATCTTAGTTTCACACCCAGGGATTGCACCCACACCTTCAGCGGTGAAAGCACAGAGTCCTAACCACTGGCCCGCCAAGGAATTCCCCCGAATGATCTTTTTTTTTTTTTTTTAATCAAAGTGGAATGGATTGTGATTGGTGGGGTTCCCAAACTTCACAGAAGCTACGAGTTCTCGCAGAACCCCAAGGTGCTGGACCAGACACTGCTCCTGGATGTACACTCCCCCCACCCTGTCCCTTCGCGTATCAGTTCCTACCTACTTGCTTGCTTCTAACAACACTTAAATTTTTAAAAAATCTCCCCTCTCTAGGTTCTCATCAAAAACACTACCAGCATTCCCACAGGTACCCCAGTGAGTCTTTGAGACATTTTCTACCTGAATCGAGAAGAAAACCAAGGAATGGATAAAGCCCCCTGTCCCATTCCCAGTCTGTCCCCTTCCCCCAAAATACAGGAGCCACAACATATGTAGGTTCCCCTGGGCCTCCCTGGTCCTTTCAGGGCTGTTACAGGCCATTACTCTGATAAACCACTTCTGGTGAAAATGTGGGTTCCTTCATGTGTGCCCACCCCAGAACTAGGCTGTGGGGTTTTGTTTTTGTGTTTTAACTTTGGTAAAAAATAACATAAAATTTACCATCTTAACCATTTTTAAGTGTGCAGTGCAGTGACATTAAGTAGTTTCATTGTTGCGTAATCATCACAGTTACCTCCATCGCAAAACTAAAACTGTACCCATTCAATAGCTCCCCATTCCTTCCTCCCACCAGCCCTTGATAACCGCCATCCTACTTTCTGTCTCTGAATTTGACCACTGCCTGCTATAGGTGGCGTGATAAGAGTATCTGTCCTTCTGTGACTGGCTTACTTAGCGTAATAGCCACAACATTCATGTACATTGTAGCATGTGTCAGAATTTCCCTCTTTTTAAGGCTAATACTCCATTGTATGTATGTACCGTATTTCGTTTACCCATTTACCTGTCAGTGGACTTCGGGGTTGCCTCCACCTTTTGGCTCTTATGAATGATGCTGCTATGAACATAGGTGTACAAGTATCTGTTAAAGTACCTGCTTTCAATTATTTTGGGTTTAGACCCAGAAGTAGAATTGCTGAATCACACAGCAATTCTATTCTAATGTTTTGAGAGTTGCCATACTATTTTCCACAGTGACTGAACCATTTCACATTCCTACCAACAGTGCACAAGGGTTCTCCACACCCTTGCCAAAACTTGTTATTTCCTGTTTTGTTTTATATGTCTTATATACATAATAAAATCCATGATGAAATACCATATATATATATATATATATATACACATATATATAGGCCATCCCGATGGGTGTGAGGTGGCGTTTCATCGTGGATTTGATTTGGGTTGCGGGACCCAATCAGATGCTGGGGCCCTTAGGGGGTCTGCACCTACAGAGAGTTAGGAACCACTTAAGAAGTGTCTCTTTGTTGCTTGCCAACCCTAAAATTTTGAGTTTACGATTGATTTGGGGGCTGTAGGAGTCCAGAGAATGCTCTTGAAATAAGAAAGACCGGTCCTCAAAAGCTGGCTAGGTGACAAGTCGTCCATCAGCGACTTCTCTGTGACTTCACCCACTCGTGAGTGGGTGGCACTGGACCGCAGCATGAGCGAACCAGCTGCCGCTCGTGTTTGGGGCCATGCAGTTCAGGTGATGGTTTTGCTGGACTCTGCAGGTATCCCAAACCTGGTGTGATTTTCCTTCTCCTGCCTCGCTTACATAGGGCTCTTAGTTCGGTCACAAGCGCCGAAATAGCTACAGTCTAAAATTTCAATATTTCTACACCGTCAAGCCCCCTTTTGCCAAAGTCCACTTAGAACAGAGGTCCTCAACTCTGTGCATTGGAAACACCTGGAGAGCTTATAAAACCTGTGATTACAGGACCACTGTCCCAGAGATTCTGATTTAATGAGCCTGCGGCGTGAGTCTAATGTGAGCAGGGTTGAGAATCGCCGACTTAGAATAAGCCCTAAGCTGTGCCGAGTCACAGCCACCCACCGTCCCCTCCTATTAGTGTGTTGACTTCTCGACAAGTGAGTCATGGACACCAGGTTTCTCCACAAAGCTCTTAAGGTCTGATCCCTGTCTTCAGAAAGCAGGAGTGCATGTGTGTGATAAAGTTCTCATGGTGCCAAGAATACAGTGGGGTTCAAAGGATGCCTTGATCAGCTCTACCTGGGGGCTCAGCAAAGAAAGAGGTTGTGATGCTGCTTCCCAGCCCAGCACATCAGGGCAACTGCTTTTTCAACTTACACGTTCCTACCAGCAGGGGACCTGCAGGGACAGGAGGAGGGGACACAACCAGCAAGTGTTTCTAGAAGCAGCTCCAAGAGAAGTTTCCGTTTAAAAAGCTAAGCTTGAATTATTGAATGAGGATCATGCCTCAAGTTCTTTAAGCAGCTCTTCTCTCCTCCCAGGAGAGGTAATCAGGGGCTCTGTTCAGCTGAAAACTCACAGCCATGCTTTGTTCACAGATCCAGCGAAAGGCCAGAACCTAGTCCCAGGGGACAGAGCTGAGCACCTCAGCTCACCAGGGCTGGGCTTGGGTGTCACTGGAGCTGCTCAGCCCTTGAGCAACTGCCCCTCTCCCACCTCCTTCCCTCATCCTGCACCCACCCAATCTTGATGCCCACCAGGCTCTGCCTTCACAGAGCTCATGGTCTAGGGCCTCAAACAGATGAGCCAACAGGAAATTCAGCCCATTGTGACCTGGCCAAAGGTTGAGGAAGCCACCAGGCATCACGTGAACATACGCCCGCCCACCTCCCCTGCCGTTCCGGGTAGGGCTGTTGCCCACCCAGCTGGCTGTAGCGGGGCTTTGGGGAGAGGGCAGTGTGGGGACAGTGAGTGCGACAGTGAGTGGGGAGGGAGGCACTTGGGTGCCCAGAGGCCAGGAGGGAGGGAAATGAGAAAGAATCAGGAGTCCAGTCATCACCACCCTCCTCATGCACCTGCCCCCATCCAAGCGCCTCCACCTTCCCCCCCCCCGCCCCCACCCCGTGGTTCAGCCTCTAGGCCTTTCTTTGCAAATGGTGGTCAGCCCTGCTCAGAGGTCAGGCGGCCCTGCTGGCTGATGCTTTTTGGACTGGCCGCCCAGCACTGTCATCTCAGGGAGCCAAGCCAGCCCTGGGGCTGTGGCCTCATACGTGACAGTTTCAGACACCACAGGCCTGGGCTCCCCTTCCCTGGCCCGTGGTTCTTGCCTGGAAGCGTGAATCTGAAGTCCCGGTACATTCAACCAGTCAAACCTCAAAAATGTAATTGAGCAGTGCGGCTGCATTTCAGGTAAGAAACTGAGCTATGAAATCAGACTCCTCTTGGAACCTCGGGTCCTCAGCTGACAGTTACTTGGCCTCTGTGTGCCTCAGTTTCCTTATCTGTAAAATAGTGATTAAAATTAAGTAAGCGTTCATTACAGCATACGCAGCTGTCAACGTTTAGCTATATACCGAGTGGTTTTCAAGCAGAGGTGGGGGACAGTTTTGCCCCCTGAACATTTGGCAGTGTCATCCTTGGTCATCACAACTGGGGAGCGGGGGGTGTGCTACTGTCATCCAGTGGGTAGAGGCCAGAGGTGCTGCTACAGACCCTACAATACAAGGACAGCCCCTGCCATCAAGAATTGCCCCCTCCTTTCCCCTGGCTGGCAGTGCAGAGGCCCCACGATGCCTGGAGTTACTGTAAAAGACGTGAACCAGCGGGAGTTCGTCAGAGCCCTGGCAGCCTTCCTCAGCAAGTCCGGGAAGCTTGAAAGGCCCTGAATAGGTGGACACTGTCAAGCTGGCCAAACACAAAGAGATCACGCCCTGTGATCCTACACGCGAGCTGCTCCCACAGCACTGCACCTGTACCTCCGGCGTGGCGCTGGGACAGCTCCAGGACCGAGATCTCTGGGGGGGACGGCAGAGAAAGTGTCCTGCCCAGCCATTTCAGCACAGGCTCCAAAAGCGGGGCCCGCCGGGTCCTCTGAGCCCCAGAGGGGCTGAAGGTGGTGGGAAAGGACCAAGATGGGGGCTGCAAACTCACATGTTCGGGACAGAGAGATCTGGACAGAATCGCTGGACAGGTGGCGGCTGCCAACAAGAAGCATTACAACAAATGATGCTGGGTTAATAAGCTGCCTTATTCATTAAGAAAAAAAAAAAAAAGAATCATCTGGCCCGAAATGTCAGTTGTGCCGGAGTTGAGAAAACCCTGCCACATACACATCTATGCGGGCCGGGGGGGGGAGGGGGCGGGGGGAGGAACATTGTCTCTTTTACAAAATGGAATCATTGAAATTTTAGCCACTCTGAGAGATAACAACGCCTCTCATTGTTACTTTAATTTGCAATTCCCTATTCATAATTCTGAGCCTCTTTTCAGACATGTATTGGCTAGTCTGATTTGCACTTAAACGAGAATTGTCTACTTGTATCCTTTACCCATTTTCTATTGGTTGGTTTCTATTGACCTTTACTGTCAATTTTGAAGAACTCTTATTTCTTACAGACATAGATAACCTTTTGTCATCTGCATTAAATACTTCCACCCCTTCCCAAATCAAATGAGATAATACAGGCCAAAAATTCAGTGCAGAGCTCACACTGGGCATCTTCTGATGTACGGAGATTGATTGACAAAGCAAGCTCCCCCTTGTGAGGGACCAACAGGAGGTCTGCACACAGCATCTCCATAGTGATGGAGGGACCGTGCCAACAGCAGAAAGTTCCCGAAGTCAGGAGCAGAGCACGGAGAGGAGCTCTCCGCTCCTGCATGGCTGTTCTTAGCTGGGTCCCAGGTGCGGACACCCACCCTCCCCTGCCGCTCACCCAGGGCAGTGAGGGATACGGTTACGCTCCTCCTTCCCTGGGAACACGTGGACACAGTCAACATGTGGGGCCACTGAGGATCTGCAGCCCGACTGTGGGCTCCAGAGCCTGGGCTCCCAGTCTCCACACTGTGCCCACCCCCTCCGCTCAGACCCCAAGGAAGGGGTTTTCGCATCAGAAGCTGTCTACATGGAGTGTGGCTGGCAGACGGGAGGGTATCAGATGCCTCCCCCCGCCAGAGAGCACCCCTTCTGAGTGCGCCTTGCAGAGGTACAGACGGGACAGCCAGGTGCGGGGAGGGGGTCCTGTGCTTTGCCTGGCTGGGGAGCTGGCAGCTCACGAGATGAAACTGGAACAAATGAACAGCAAGCAGACACCTTAAGGAACTAAGAAGCCCAACCTATGGCCCCAATCAAAGCGGAGGTAAATTTTGAAGAGTTTGAGAAATATGTCATGTGTGTTACCAGAAGGAATCTCAGAACCTGGGATCCAGCCCTTAGCTGCAGAGGAGAGAGGTACCGGTTACCCAGGATTCCCGTGATACTAGCTGGTACCATCCCCACAGCCCTTCGGCACTCGTCCTATTGGCCCCATTTCTTGATTGAAGGAATAGGTCTGGAGAAGGTGAAAGCAATGCCCTGGGGTCAGATCAAATTCCAGGGAAGACGCCCAGGTTTGGTGTCCCTTTTGGAGCTGAGCCTCTGCAGTTCATCTCCTGGCGCTTTTCTTGGGTTCTGATGATGGACACAGGGGACCATATTAGGTTCCATTGATCGGATTGGTTTGTGATCTCCTTTGAAAATAGAAAAGGAGGCCCTGAGGAATGAGACCCTGGTCCGTGAGGGAGGAGAGGGAAGGTCCAGGGAAGCCTGTTGGATGAGTCTCTGGGAAGGTGGACTGCAGGGTCCACCATGGGTCACAGGGTGGGACACAAGGACGCTGGAGTCTTCAAAGAAAAATGTCACAACCTGGCCATCTAAGGGCCAAGGGCTGGCTGCCCCAGTGCCCGTGGAGCTCTGCCCCTACTCACTGAACCTCTCAGCCTGCCTGCCAGCCCTCAATCTGCGGGATCTTAGTTCCCCAGCCAGGGATTGAACCTGTGCCCCTGCAGTGGAAGCATGGACTCCTAACCACTGGACCGCCAGGGAATTCCTCCGGCCCTGCCTCGGAAGGCCTAGCCTGGCAAGCGCCTTAGGGCTGGGCTGCGGGGCCTGGCACGGCACCGTATCAGATGCCTCTCCCAAGACCAGCTCCCCACCCAGTGTCCTGCTGTGTGGGTACCACCTGACCCCGGAGGAAGGCTGCCCCGGCCTTGCACAGTGCCCTGGGCTCTTGCAGGGCCTGGAAGGCTGCCTGGCCCCTCGCCCAGAACATGGTATTTTCCCTCCCCCCAGCAGCCTGACTTACGCAGACTCCTCTGCATCCGGTCACAAGCACAGGCCTCGGGCCCTGGGCAGCCAAGGACCATCTGGTCAACCCAGGCCAGACTCTGTGCTCTAATAATAAATGTTGGACAAAAGAGGAAGGAAAGAAACAAGAAAGGGAGGGGAGAGGAAAGGAGGGATGGAGGGAACTCATGTGTCCGTGGTCTTCAAAATAAGCATCTTTTTTCCTCCATTTTCTAGAGCCGTGATTCTCGGAATGCGGTCCCCAGATCAGCTGCCTCAGAACTTGGAGGAGAGCAGATTCCTGGGGCCCACCCTAGCCTCCCCGAGTCAGAAGCTCTGGGGTGGGTCCGTTCTCTGTGTTAACAAGCCCTCTGGGGGATTCTCAGTCCTGTTCTAATTTGCAAACCACTGCCCCAGAACTGTCTTGAGGAAGTGATCTTACTGAGCTGTCCTCTTTTTAGCTATTTCAGCCCCGGGGGCTCTTCCGGCCTTGTGGAAGCAGCCTCAGCCTTTGCAGACCGTCACCCCAGCAGTGCGCCTGTGTGACCCACCAAGAGGGGTGCGTGGAAGGCAGCCCGGGAGCGGGGGGTGGGTCTCCAGCAGGAAGCAGCATCTCCGTGTCCCTCACGTCCATTAGTTTATTTGAACCTCCCGACAATCTGTGAGGTAGGCGGGCCAATACCAGCACCTCAGTTTTATAGCCAGGAAAAGAGAGGCTTAGAGAGGAGAAGGGCTGTTCTCCCTGGAGAAATTCCCAACTCCAGGGGGGCAAGATCTATGCCTGATAAACAGTTAAATAACCGGGCAGAGAGACTTGCTGCACCTGGGTGGTGGGTCCGGGCTCCCGCAGCCCCACCTCCCCCCGCAGCAGGTGAGGGGTGCCTAACCAGGACATCCTGGGGGGGGAGCGGGGAGCAGTGAGGAACCTGGGGGGTCTTGGGCCTCCTCCTACAGTGCTGGTGGGCAGCATTTTCCCCTGGACCCCAGCGAAGCCCACCAGCACCTCTGACCCACATAAAGTCCTTTATGTTAAAAATTCCTCCGGACACAGCAGTCCCACATCTGGGTATATACACAAAAGAATTCAGAGCAGGGACTCCAAGAGATATTTGCATATCCATGTTCATAGCAGCATTAGTCACAATAGCCAAAAGGTGGAGCCAACCCAAAGTTCCATCAATGGATGAATGAATAAACAAAATGGGGTCCGTGCATGCAATGGAATATTATTGAGCTATAAAAAGGAATGATGTTTCAATACATGGTACAACATGGATGAACAGTGAAGACATTAGGCTAAGTGAAATAAGCCAGACACACAAGGACAAATACCGTATGATTCCACTTATATGGAATAGAGTCGTCAGCGTCATAGAGACAGAAAGTAGCACGGTGGTTGCCAGAGGCTGGTGGGAGGGGTATTGGGGAGTTTCTGTTTAATGGGTACAGAGTTTCGGTTTTGCAAGATGAGAAATCTCTGGAGATGGATGGTGGTGATGGTGCCCAACAATGTGAACGTACTTAAGGCCACTGAACTGTACACTTAAAAGTGATAAATTTCATGTCATGTATATTTAACCACAATAAAAATTGCTATCCGTTAATGAGTCCCACTGCCCCCACCCCCCAAATCCTCTGGAGGTTGGAGCCAATTTCCAGGAAACAGCAGCACACAGATCATTCTGCAAATCTCCTACACAGCCATACAACCTCCCTGACACCACAGTGACAAGGGTAAGAAAGCCCTGGACATTGGGTTCAAGTTCCTGGGCTCCCATGTTCCGGCGCTGTGACCTGATCTCAAACTCGCAGTCTCCTCTTTCATGAAAGGGACCAATACTATCTCGGTGGTCTTGTGACGGCTCAGAAGGAAGCGATCTGAAAGCTTCTAGCACATAATCAGTGCTCCATCAATGGTAGTTAATTGATGGTGTTTCCTCAGCCTGGAATGTTCTCCCCCTTCTCTGCAGGGTAAGCTCCTGTTCATCCTTCAAAGCCCAGCCAGCTCAAATCCCACTGCTTCTGTGAAGCCTGGGGTAGCCCAAAGGATCATTCACCAAAACAGCTCTTCCTCCCTGTCTGACATCTGATATCGGGCACAGCCATGCAACTCGGAGGAGCCAGAAGGTGCTTTGCGGTGACTTCTCTCCCTCTGCTCTGGCCACCTGGTTCCTGGGAGCAAAGCCCCAGCAACTCACAGTGGACAGGTCACGTGAGTAAGAAACAAGACTTTGTCACTTAAGCTTCTGAGATTTGGGAGTTGCCTGTTTCCTCAGTGTAACCCAGCTCAGGGCCACTCAAAGCGTGGTTTCGCATCCGCAGCCTTGGCATCCCCTGGGCGCTGGTTAGAGATGCAAATTCTTGGGCCCCACCCTCGACCTACTGAACCAAATTCTGTGTAAAGCACTAAGCATGGCTTCTCTCCCATAAAGGTGTTCAGTGGTTGTTATTCCCCCCACCCCCACCCCCCTGAGACTTCCACAGAAGACTCTGCTAGTGGCCTACTCAAAGCCGTGCTCCCCTTCTCCCTACCTGAGAATTCAGGTTTTTGAGGGGATGACAATGTGCGCAGGTGAGAACATTCAGTTTCCCAGACTCCCTTGCAGCTAAGGGTGTTTACGTGACCTGGTTCTTTTCTGGCCCAGAGGAAGTCAGAGCAGGGCTTCAGGGAGAGCTCGTCAAAGGCCACAGGCCCAGGTGGCAGGTGCCTCTGGCTTTGGGCCTTGTCCTTCCCCTTCCTTCCTGCCTGTTACTTGGATGTGGTGGAAGATTGTTACCCAGTGGCTCCGAGGGATCACACCTCCCTGTATTCACACTCTTGGGCAATCCCCACCCACATTGAATGTGGGCTGGCCTGAGCCTGACTCTGACCAATAGCATGTGGCTGCAGTGACTTCTGCTCTCAACCTGCGGCCTGCCTACAGGAGATCTCCCCACAGGAGATCACATTCCTGTCAAAGGGAGGGACATGCATCCAACCCATTGTCCAAACCTGAAACCCGGGACTCACCTCACCTCTTCCTCTTAATCTGCAGCCAGTTGGTCACCAAGCCTGTCCTCTCACGTGGCTCAGGTCCATCCCAGGCTTGATCCGCGGGGCAGCTACCTACTGACCTCCTGCCTCTATCCCCGCCTGCCTGCTGTCAAGCCTGCACATAGACGGGTTGTTGTCACATTGATTTCTTTTTTTTTTAAATTAATTAATTAATTTTTGGCTGTGTTGGGTCTTCGTTGCTACGTGCGGGCTTTCTCTAGTTGCGGCGAGCAGGGGCTACTCTTCGTTGCGGTGCGCAGGCTTCTCATTGCGGTCGCTTCTCTTGTTGCAGAGCACGGGCTCTAGGCACACGGGTTTCAGTAGTTGCAGCATGCAGGCTCAGTAGTTGTGGCTCGCAGGCTTAGCTACTCCGTGGCACGTGGAACCCCCCCCAGACTAGGGAACGAACTCGTGTCCCCTGCATTGGCAGGCGGATTCCCAACCACTGCGCCACCAGGGAAGTCCCAGATTGATCTTTCTAAATGTGGACCTGAAGATCATTCCCCAATGCTTTTAGAGTAAGTCCCAAGGCCCTGGCATGGCCTACACATCCACATGTACTACGGTGGCTGCCTCGCTCTCCAGTCCCATCTCTGTCCACTCCCCTCTCTAAACATCATGGGCCCTGGACATACCATGCTGCTCCCTGTTTCTGATACCAACTTTGCCTATCAGTACCTCTATGTCTTTGCCCCAGGAATGACAAACATCATCCTTCATGTTGACTCAGTGTCTTGGTCTGCTCAGGCTGCTATAACAGAATACCACAGACTGGGTAGTTTGAACAACAGAAATTTATTTTCACAGTTCTGGAGGCTGGAAGTCCAAGATCAAGGTGCCTACAAGGTAGGTTTCATCCTGAGGCTTCTTTTCTTGGCTTGCAGGCAGCTGCTATCTTGCTATGTGCTCACATGATGTGTGAGGACAGCGAGAGAGGGAATGAGCTCTCTGGCATCTCTTCCTATAAGGACACTAATCCTATAAGATCAGGACCCCACCCTTAAGACTGCATTTAATCATAATTGTTCCGTAGGGGCCTAATCTCTAAATACAGCCACCCTGGAGGTTAGGGCTTCAACATATGAATTTGGGAGGGAAAAAAATATTCAATCCATAACATTCAATTAGGAGTAGCTGCCTAGAGAACTGTATTGAGAAGAATTCTGAGGTCCTTTCCAGGTGCTGTGATAAAGAGAGCTATGCTTGATTAGTCATGTCTGCCTGCGGCTTAGAAAGGAGGGATTGTGGTGGCTCATGTACTGTTTATTTTCTTTCTCTGTTTTATGTGTTTATCTTTTCTACGCTCTCTCTTGGCTCAAGCACAATGCCTGACACATTCTAGGCTCTCAACACATTTTCGATGAATGAATCAACGAGTGAGTAGTTGTCTCAAAGCACGTTTCACATCCATGATCTCATTGAAGTTTCACAGCCAACTGCGAGGTAGGTCGGAACGATCAAAGATGCTTGGGAATCTCCTTGAAAGTGTTCAGCCTTCTCTCTCTTACCCCATACTGGAGACGCTACATCTCTACTGGAGATGCTGCATTTTTCCTAGAGGCTACATGGCTGCCTGGACCAGGGTCTGTCCAGATCACAAGGTGGCTCTTGCTGCCAAGGTGACTCCTAGAGCTGCTGAGGTCTTTGCCCTTCCTGCTGCCCCACCACCCCTGCACCTCTACTTATCCCAGCACTGCCAACCCCATCCTCTGGCTGACGTCACTATGAATGAGAGGCAAATACATTCTGTGGCCTCCAAGCCCGGTAGAGCAAGGGAGGGATTGATTTGTCTTCTGATGGGAGACAAGGGGCATGTGTTAGCATATTAGCAATGTTAGTCACATTGCTGTGACACAGGAAATCGAGAGCAGGTAAGGGTGTATGTGATGGGGAGAGGGTGCCACGGTTAAAGGGGAAATGGATTCAAGTCTCCAGTATACCTGTTAGAACGTAGCTCATGTAATTGTGAGCGTGTGTCAGTGTGTGTGTGTTGGTGGGCTGCCTCTCCCCTGCCTGTCACCCCTGTTCCCAGGCTCAGCTGTGCTGTCCCTGCCATGTGCCACGTGCTTGAGCCCCTTGAGGGCTGCAGATGGACCCACTGCCCTGGCCCTGCTCCTGCTCTGTCCGCTGTGGCCTCTCCCCACTGAGCATTAGTTCTCAGCTAGCACCGTGCTTAGCCCTGTGAAACGTGCTCCAGCCCATGAGGAGCTCGTGGCCTGCGTCAGCAGCAGGACCACCCGGGGCCATGTGTTGGGAAGGCCAGAGGCCGTGCCCCCATCTCATTGGCTGGGGAAGGCAGGTGAGCCGGCGCAGGGCGGGGTGGGCGTGTTTAGGCCAGTGCATCCCCCTGTTTGCCTGCAGTCGAAGCGGGGGGCACGGGGCTGAGGAGAGGAGACCACATCAGGAGGGACTGCTGGAGCCACACCAGACAGCAAAGAGCTAGCACCAGTGCCTGCTCTCTGGGCCTCACAGCCTCGAGAACAAAGCCAGGACTTCCTGCAGCTGGTTCACTCTGGGTCTGTCTCCTCACCGTGGCCACTGTCTCATGTAGTTACTGCTGGGAGAGAAGGAAGCCGAGCCCAGCTCTTCTTAGAGCCCAAGGGGGGCCCAGGACCCAGCTCTCAACCAGGACCTGGCCTCCAGTGAGTTTCCCAAGGCTGGATAAAGCCTGTGATCATTTCCCAGGCCCCTCACAGGCCTTCCTAGGAGACCCACCCAGAGGGCACTGGCCTTTCCACTTCCTCAGCATCTTCCTGGAGGTCCCACGAGTCCAGCCAAGAAGGCAGTTGAGTCCCTGGGGGTGGAGTCACAGGGAGAAGGTGAGGCCTCTGTGCTCTGGGGGAGCGACCTCCCTGCTAAGTGCTTGGCGCCCTCAGAAGCGCTTTGAGAAGGTCTCTGTTCGAAGCCCGCCTGTGGACAAACCCGTCTCATGACAAGAATCCCGGGTGGCTCACTCTCTACGAGGCTCCTGACTCCCCAGCAAAGTTGTCTGATGTTTATTGCCTCGTAAAAATGGAATCTTTTCACAGCCATTTTCTGCGCGTTTTGTGTCTTCTACTGTGGACCCCCAGAAGGGGGCCAGGGCTGTGTACCCTCGGCCCCTGCTTCCCTTACTAAGAGAGCCCCACTTTCAACCAGGCTGCAGTACACCCAGCCTCTGATTAGTCTAAGCCAAGAGTAACCCCACTCCCTTTGTTCTTGACCCTGGCCGACAATGACAAGTAAGTGGCTTCTGGGAAGATCCATGTTTTCCATAGACGGAGGAGGGCTGTCCTCGTCCTTCCCTTCCTGCTGTGCACGGTCCTGCCAGGGTGCAGAGCTGAGGCAGATGTTCTGCTGCCACTGGGAAGACCAGGGAACCCCTGGGAAGTGGCCAGAGGGCCACTTCCGGCTGACGTGGCAGAGTCTGTTGTCGTGACCAAGCAGGACCCTATTGGGCCTTCCTGGGACAGACCCCTCCCCCATATCCTCTACTGTAGCTCCTCTCTGAAGTTCCTAGATAATAGTATCTGATGCACATTTTCAGAGTTGCTTTACAGATACTAAAACCCCAATCAAATGGAAGAAATTAACTAATTGATGACCATGAGCACGTAGGCCCGGACCTACTAGTGCCTAAGGTTTGATAATGTTAACCCCTGTGACACCACCCTGTTACCTCACCATCAACCAATCAGAGAGTTGTGCACGAGCTGATCACAGACCCTGGGAGGCCCCTCCCTCACCTGGCCTTTACAAATGCTTTGCTGAAACCCTTCAGGGAGTTTAGGGTTTTTGAGCATGAGCCACCCATTCTCCTTGCTTGACACCTTACAATAAACGCTACACTTTCCTTCACCACAACCTGGTGTCAGTAGATTGACTTTACTACATGAGGGCGAGTGGACCCAAGTTTGGTTCAGTAACACTGTGACCAATTTCAATTCTGCATTGTATTTTAAATTTCATCTATTGTCATCAGTCTTACATTTTACAAAGAGGACCATGCCTTTCACTGTTTTCCTAATTTTAAGAAAATCTGAACAGTCTTCCTATGTAAGTTGAGTAAATGAGAATGAGATCAATGAGGTCAAGGGAAGTTCACTGTCACCTGGACCAGTGGATAAGATCAAAGGCCTATTCAAATAGAATTTGCAACCATATGTGAACAAACTCAGTTTTCTACAACAAACATCCTGGTAAATGTTACTGGAACAGACATATTCTGGTCTCAAGGTTTTTTTGTTTTTTAATTTTAATTAATTAATTTGCCTGGTCGGGTCTTAGTTGCAGCACACGGGAGCTTTTGTTGCAGAGCGTGGGCTCTCAACCTGTGGCCCGAGTGGGCTCAGTAGTTGCAGCACATGGGCATAGTTGCCCCGCGGCATGTGGGATCTTAGTTCCCCTACCAGGGATTGAACCTGCGTCCCCTGCGTTGGAAGGCGGATTCTTAACCACTGGACCACCAGGGAAGTCCCTGGTCTCAAGGTTTTGTAAGTCAATGACTCTTAGAACTATGATAGCAAACTTTCACTATTTCAGGAAAACTCTTTGTCCTTTTTATTAAGAAGTGAATAGGCAGAAACTGAATTTTATGATGAAACTATACCAAAAAAGTATAGTTTTAACTTACATTGTATGGTAATCGGTATTTAAATATTTTCTTTCTCTTTCTTTTTTTTTTTTTTGTGGTACGCAGGCCTCTCACTGTTGTGGGCTCTCCTGTTATGGAGCACAGGCTCTGGACGCGCAGGCTCAGTGGCCATGGCTCACGGGCCTAGCTGCTCCGCAGCATGTGGGATCCTCCCGGACCGGTGCACGAACCCATGTGCCCTGCATTGGCAGGCGGACTCTCAACCACTGTGCCACCAGGGAAGCCCGCCCCCCTCACCGTTTCTTGATTACAGGAAATAGGCTTCATTCAGCCTCCATACCCTCCCTGAGTTTCTTGAGCAGGTTCAAATAGTTGCTAATTAGGGAAGGGAGGGGATGCAGAGACAGGGGAGGAACAATAGTGCAGCCTTGGGGCAACGTCCTGGTTCCCCATCAAGGGTTACAGACAACAATATCTTTGAGCTGTTTTGCAGATACTGAACCTCACCAGGTGGGAGAAGTTAAAGGTTAATGATGGTACGCTGCCCACAAGCACTAGACACCAGACCAGCTGGAACCAGAAGGTTGATGATGCTGACTCCCACTTACCTCACCACCAACCAATCAAAAGAATGGGGCCCTAGCCCTCTGTGGCCCCCTTTGCCTGGCAAAGCAATAAAGCTATTCTTTTCTACTTCACCCAAAACTCTGTCTCCAAGATTTAATTCGGTGTCGGGATACAGAGGCCGGATTCGGCTCCATTATGTAAGAGGAGGAGACATAGATAGAATCTTTGTGCACAGCGCTAATGACCATCCCAGCTGCTACGAGGGGCTTCATTATTTGCCCGTGGAAACCAATGCAGTTCACCTAGCATTCTCTGATTCATCTCTTTAGGAGTTCTCTCACCTATCAGCCTAGTGACTCTACAAAGAAAGAATATGAAATTAGTTTGGCACGACTTATTCCTAGGAAATTTACACTGGCTTATGGGACTTCCCTGGTGGTCCAGTAGTTAAGATGCCGTGCTTCCAATGCAGGGGGTGCAGGTTCAAACCCCGGTTGGGGAACAAAGATCCCACATGGTGCGTGGCCAAAAAAAAAAAAAAGAAGAAAAGCTCACACTGGCTCCAAGGACCAGTATTTTCTCTACCTTTTTTTTAAAACTTAAAAAATATTCCAATTTTGGGGCTTCCCTGGTGGTGCAGTGGTTGAGAGTCTGCCTGCCGATGCAGGGGACACGGGTTCGTGCCCCGGTCCGGAAGGATCCCGCGCGCCGCGGAGCGGCTAGGCCCGTGAGCCATGGCCGCTGAGCCTGCGCGTCCGGAGCCTGTGCTCTGCAACGGGAGAGGCCACAACAGTGAGAGGCCCGCGTACCGCAAAAAAAAAAAAAAAAAAATTAAAAAAAAAAAATTCCAATTTAAATTCTTTTTTTTTTGGATGATATAAATTATTTATTCCTGCTTAATTTTCATCTTTATCCTGAATATGTTGTTTTGAAGATCACAGATCTAGGATTGGTAATGCCTGGTGATGACACGAGACCACTAATGAATGAGCATAATGCTCTTAAAAAAAGCTAATGCACAATGTCACCAGGATAAGGACATAGGCGGCTCCTGAATTTCCCTGCTCTCATGGACACGCCGAATATACAGCTACACGTGGAGCAATTCCCTGTAACGAAAATCCAGAAACTGTCAACTTGTCTTCCAAAGTGTTGTACGTTTTGCATTCCCCCCAGTGATGAATGAGAACTGCTGCTGCTCCACATCCTCACCAGCATTTGGCATTGTCTTGTTCTGTATTTTGGCCATTCTAATAGGTGAGTAGTGGTGATATTTAAATTCTTTTTGTTTCCAATCTACATTCTAAGTCAGCCATCCCCAGCTTTTCTGGCACCAGGGACTGGTTGCGTGGAAGACAATATTTCCACGGATGGGGTGGTGGAAGTTGGTTCAGGCAGTAATGCGAGCGACGGGGAGCCACGGGGAGCGGCAGATGAAGCTTCGCTCGCTCTCCCGCCACTCACCTCCTGCCGTGCACCCCGGTTCCGAACAGGCTGCAGACCCTGTTCTAAGTGATGACAATCTAATGTGTAGCTAATTGTTCTGGCATTCTCTCAGGGATAAATGAAACTCACAAATCTATGGTTTCTTAAGTCATGCATAATCAATTGCCGAAAAAGTAATTGCATGCTATTCATTGTTACAGTGTTGTAAAGGCCTTTTTTTATATAGTCAAGGCAATTACAAAGTCTGGAATGAATGATCAAAAGTATTATGGATACTCGAAGCTCTGTGTGTGTGTAACCAAAGATGGTTGAAACCAACCGAGGCTTAACCTCAAATGCAACAGAAGACTTGGGTTTTCTAAGAAGACATGGGGTGTCCTGGCGTTGACAGGCCAGGTTGGGACACCCCATCTGAAGATAAGTAGAATGTACCGTGAATGCACCTCCCGGGGAAGCCCTTCCTGGTACTTGCTTAAGATTCCCAGTGAGCTAAGAGCAGCCCAGTGTCCAGGAATCCACAATACTCTGATGTAACCTTTGACCCAAGCATTTAAATGAGACAACCAGGGGTCCCAGGCCTGTCTGTGAAGAGAGAGGCAACTAGCACCACCATGTGATGAAACCAGAGTGAAATCAGAGCATGGAGAGGCCTGAAGAGGAGATGACACCAAAGGGTCGTCCCCTCAGCTCCTCTGGGATGGAGTTAGCTCAAGGGGAGGCATGCACAAGGTCCCCTGAGTGACCACGAGTGATATCCAGGGGGGCAAGCACGGACTCTTTAACTGGCCCGAACTCAGCTATCCTTCCCCCAACCCTTCCTCCTGGACTCTCCGCAGTCCTCTTCGGAACGTAGGAGTTTAACGTGAGCGGCCGCCTGTGGCTGAGAGGGCAGGGCAGGCCTTACCTGGAAGTGGCAGTTGGACTGCACGTTTATTATTATTATTTTATTATTACCTTTGGCTGCATCGGGTCTTTAGTTGCGGCACGTGGGCCCTTCTTTGTGGAGCACGGGCGTCTCTCTCGTTGTGGCGTGCAGGTTTTTTTTTTATTCTCTCTCTAGTTGTGGCACGCAGTCTCCAGAGTGCGTGGGCTCTGTAGTTGGTGGCACGCACGGGCTTAGTTGCCCCGCGGCATGTGGGATCTTAGTTCCCCGACCAGGGATCCAATTGGCGTCCCCTGCACTGTAAGGCGGATTCTTTACCACCGGACCAGCAGGGAAGTCCCTGGACTGCACATTGATGAAAAGATGGAGCGGGTGGGGAACGAGGATTGGCAGGTCAGTGTGGAACCTGATTCATCAGGAGAGGGAAGTTCCTGGAAGGGGAGTTAGGCCAGAAAGTTGAGCTGGGGACCAACGGCAGAGGTCTTGAATGTCGTCGGGCTGAAGCTTTCAGATGTTTCACCAGGAAGCCGTGGAATGCTTCTGATGTGGGACTCGACATGCACAGGCCTGTGTGAAGCCAAGACAAAGCTGACAGTGAGCTGTGGAACAGACTGGGCAAGAGAGACTGGAGACAGGGAGGTCTGACCTCGGCTACGGTCATGGTCAAAGCCCCAAGTGAGATGTGCATGGGCCAAACTGAAAAAGGAAAGGAAAAGACAGAGATTCTGGTGACCAAGCCAATGAACTTGGGAGTGAAAAATACAGAGAAGTTGACAATTTAAAAATACCCTCGGGCTTCCCTGGTGGCGCAGTGGTTGAGAGTCCGCCTGCCGGTGCAGGGGACACGGGTTCGTGCCCCGGTCGGGAAAGATCCCACATGCTGCGGAGAAGCTAGGCCTGTGAGCCATGGCCGCTGAGCCTGCGCGTCCGGAGCCTGTGCTCCGCAGCGGGAGAGGCCACAACAGTGAATGGTCCGCGTACTGCAAAAAAAAAAAAAAAAAAAATACCCTGTGTTCAAAACCTGTATTATGCTCGTTTATAGACAGCTGTGTCCTAGGAAAGAGAGAGGGCCCTAACTGAATTGGTGGCATATTCCTATTTCCAACTCTTTTATGTGGGTCACACTCTCCCAGGAAAACGGAGAGTTCCTTTCAAAAGAAGTAACTCCCCCCCACCAGTGCACATGTATTATTTTTTCCTGCCAAAAGAATCCCGGCTATCTTCTTGGTTCTGGGTATCTTATTTATAATTTTTATCTCAAAGGCCTTCTAGCTCTTTATCCACTTCCTGCGGGAGCCAGAGTGGGAAGTGGAGCAGGGAGACAAACTTCTCCCTTGATCTCATTGAATCACCAGAGTCCCAGCAGGAGAGAGATGGCAACAAAGTTACAGCCTCGTTCCCAGAGAGAACATAATAAATGCACGATGTGTAGAGACTTTTACAGAGATGTGGACAAGATGAAAGGAAACCAACCAAGATGGCAGAGCACCTCCGGGATAGTAACGTGGAGAGCCGTCAGCACAGCCAGCTTGAAGGGACCGGGAGAGGAAGTGGTTACGAGAACCCAGAGAGGCCTGTAGCTGAAGGATGGGGTCGCTGGAAAGCTGCTGTGGCCTTCAGCGTAGGAACCAGACACACAGCTGCCAGCCCAACCCCACTGGCAAGGCGCTAGAACCATCAACGCCCTGCAGGCTCTTTCCTCCTGCCCTCCTATTTCCTGCTGGTGTCTACTATGGGCTGAAGTCAGCCAGAACCCAGAAGGGGAGGGAGCTCCAGGAACAGTTCACACAGGTCGGCGCCTGGGGACAGAGCAAGGTGGAGGAGAAAGGGGTGCAGATCTGGAGGGACGAACGGAATACTCAGCAAGTTAATACTGACATACACAACAAAGCAACACAGTAGAAACTGGCCTATCTTTTACGGAGCACAAACTATGGACCCAGCTTGAGGAAATCATGGGAAGCCAAGGCTTTACTTGGTGAGCTTCTCTTTGGAAGCTGGTCTGCAGGGAGAGGAGATGAGCTGAGGCCCCAAGAAGCAGGCACCCAAGAGCACGTGGAGACAGGACGGGATGAGGGACACTGCAAATCCCTTTTCAGGGTCCTGGTTTCAGTTTTCTGAGAGGACTGGTGGCCTGTTTTCATGAAAGTCCCTTAATTCCATAGAAAAAATTCCCCTTTTACAAAGAACAGCTTGAGGAAGTTTCTGTGTGTTACAACCAAAGAACTTGAGGTCCGCTTCATCTGAAACAAAGGAACCTTGAGCACACGACTTCATTTAATCCACGTAACAGCCCTGATGGGAGGTAGGTCCCCTTATCTCCATTCTATTTTATTTTATTTTTATTATTACTACTTCTATGGCCACGCGGCTTGCGGGATCTTAGTTCCCAGACCAGGGACTGAACCCGGGCCCTGGCGGTGAAAGCGCGGAGTCCTAACCACCGGACCGCCAGGGAAGTCCTCCCTTATCCCCATTTTAAAGATGAGGCTATTCAAGGTCTGAGTCAGATCAGGCAATCTTTGTCTAGGTGTCTGGGACTCACACACTGGGGTCTGCCTCCAACGCTCTGGAATTTTCAAGGACTCCGCAAGCTGGCAAGCAGGGCCAAAAGCAATTTCCAAAACCAGAAGGGAACTCCGCCTTTGCCCCAGGCACCCCGTGGGGACGCTGGCCTCTCCTGTCAGTTTGCCAGCTAAAGCAACTGGAATGCTGGGAGGAGCCAGCAGGCACGGCCACCCGGCTCCTAAATGTTTGAAAGGGACCAACCTTGGACTTGGAAAACTGCCGCCGAGTTCTTTTTCAAGTGCTCCTGGGAAAGCAGCGTATTTGCAAATGCCGTGATTCCTCAGCTAAATACCAAGGATGGGGTTGACTGCATGTGGGAACATCCCCGCATCCCCCAATTCCAGACCCCCCAGCCCCAGAGGTAGACCGAGTTGTTGGAGGAAGGCGGCCTGCTCACTCCGGCCCCCAGGAGCCCGGGGTGGGGCTCTCTCAGCCCCCCCTCTCATCCCACCCCCAGGCCCACTCCCTGTCAGCTGCCCCGCCTCAGAGCCGGAAGGTGAAGTGAGGTAATGTCTCCACAGACCAGCGGTGGCCAGGAGATGAAAAGAATCTCAGAAACACTGCGTTAAATTTAAAGCAGACCCACCTGCCTTAGCCAGGCTGCAATTCCACTCAGAATAACCAGTTTGTTTTTCTTGGACATTCCAGGAACTAACTGGCCACCCCGTGTAAAACCCCAACAGGAATGTTAGGGGGGCCCCTTGCAACTCAAGCATTTGCTGCCTCGTTCTCCCTCAGGCGGGGTCGGGCCTCTCTGGGGGTCACTTGAGGGCTCTCCCTTTGCTCCCTGTGGCTCCTTTATCCCTGAGAGCCTGACTTGGTGCCCAGAGCTGTGGGGAAAGGTCGTCAAATGGGTAATTGGAGCACCTGATCCGTTCATCCACTGCTCTCTCCGTGCCCTGCTAAAGGCGTCGTTTACTGAACTGTCCAGTCCTTAACCACATCCCAGGAAGGTGTGTCGAAAGTGTTTACTGCTCCCATTTTACAGATGGTAAAGCTGAGGCTCGGGGAGGTTACCTAACTTCTCCCAGGTCACCCAGCTGGGACTGAAGCCCCCCCAGCACTGGTCCGAAGCCCAGGTTCCTCTTACTGCCCATCTGGTCATCCCACCCCTCCCCCAGCCTGGGGGGCGGTGTCCTTGTTGGTTATATTGTTGTGAAGGGAGTGCCCTGGGGACATCTGGGTGACAGCTGGTGAGAGGCGGTGCTGTCATCACAAGCCCCGCCTTCTGGTTTTGACACCCTCACTTTAGATTGGGTTGGCTTGGGGCCTTCCAGCCCCTGGGGGTTTTGCTGCTTCCGGGATCTGTTGAACCCCTGGCTCCCAGCAGGGCTAAGAGGCCCACGCGGTGAAACGAGCATGGGCAGGGCCCGGCCTCTCTCCAGCCTCAGCTTCCTCTCTGTAAAATGGTAATCGGGGATGGAGAGGGGGATGGGCACGGGGCTCAGATGTCTCGGGCCTCTGTTTGCCAGGCAAACAGATTCCTGCAGCTAGGCAGGGCCAGCAGGGGGAAAGCGGGTGCCTCTGGTGAGGTGGGGAGCCTGGAGCTGAGGCCTGGCAGGCGGACAGTGATAAGAGCCTTGTGAGGGCGGCCGGCTCAGGGGACAATGGACTTAGTGTGGGAGGCCTGGGCTGTTGCTTTCCCTCTCTGCTCCCAAGAGAGGTTTCCATGGCACCCAGACCGGACTTGGACACAAGTGTCAATGGAGACATTGTGTGGGAGTCCTTGACTCCCAGCCCCTCTCTGGGGGGTGGGAATGGTGGGGAAAACCCGCCCTAGGCCTGCAAATGGCCCCTAGCACCATGCAGAGGGACATTCTCTCCCACCCAGGAAAACGGGGAAGATGTTGGGGGTTTTCCTGGGAGGGGCCTGTGTGAGGTCTCCATTGAGGCCTGCTCATCCCGGGAGGGGGGCAGCCAGGTGACACTTATCCTTTTTGTGCATTTTTCCCAAACCTAAGCTAATAAATGAACTCTCCCTTCTACTGACTCATCTGTAGGAATGATAAATTTTGGTGCCAAGTTTGGCAGAACGGGAGGCATTTTACAAATTACCAAGCCATGAGGACATGCCACTCACTTTTTTTTTTTTTAAAGAAAGAAGCATTGTAGCTAGTTAACCTAGTTAAGCCTTAGTACAAGGCAGCTAATGGCAAATGCTATCATTAATGTACAAACAAAATGCTGCGACAGTGGCCTGGGGGTTCCAGGAAGGGTTTGTAGAAGAGCTGGTATAGGAGCTGGGCCTCAGCAGGTACAGTCAGTAGGAGCAAAGGTGAAGAGGTGGGAATGTTTAGGGAATCTCGGGGCATGGGAGTGAATAATGGAATATGGCCTGCCATTTCAGTAAACAAAGGATGTCACAGTCATCAGCCATTGCAGCCACCACTGGTGAGCTGGTGAGCCCTGAGGGAACTCAGGAAAGAAGAGAGTACCTGCCATGTAGCAGCCATCAGACTGCAGCCACTCCCCACTGTGAGCCCTGAGGAAACTCAGGATGCGAAAACACAGGATACTGGCCACAGATAGCTGAGGTGCAAATCAAAAGAATGATTTAGGTGAGCCCAGATTCTTGCATCTTTCCATACATAGAAAAGCACGAAATTCCTTAACCGAGATATTTAGTTTTCTTAACAGTAATCTTTTCTTCCTACTACCTGCCCTTTGTTGCAAAACTGCTATATATCCTAGCTCCCCGCCTAGTCTCCTGGGAGCAGTTCTCTCAGGGTTACTTGAGATACTGCCTCCCGGGCTTGAAGTCCTAAAACTTCCCACCAAATAAAACAGAACTCTCAACTTTTAGGTTGTGCATATATGTTTTTAGTCGACAGGCACGTGGTACCAGGTAATGGGAGATGAGGTTCCCACAGATCACATGACCCTGGATTGGGCTCACAATCTAGACTTTATTGAGCAGGTTGGGGAGACACTATTCAATTAAAATGGGTCTTCACAGAAATAAACCCATGCACCTGTGGTCAATTAATCCACGACAAAGGAGGCAAGACTATACAATGGAGGAAAGACAGTCTCTTCAATAAATGGTGCTGGGAAAACTGGACAGCTACATGTAGAAAAATGAAATTAGAACATTTTTAACATCATACATAAAAATAAACTCAAAATGGATTAAAGACCTAAATGTAAGACCAGATACTATAAAACTCTTAGAGGAAATCATAGGCAGAGCACACTTTGACATAAATTGCAGCAATATCTTTTTTGAGCTGTCTCCTAGCGTAATGGAAATAAAAACAAAAATAAACAAATGGGACCTAATTAAACTCAAAAGCTTTTGCACAGCAAAGGAAACCAGCAACAAAATGAAAAGACAACCCACAGAATGGGAGAAAATATTTGCAAACCATGTGACTGACAAGAGATTAGTCTCCAAAATTTACAAACAGCTCATGCGGCTCAATATCAAAAAAGCCCCAAACAACCCAATCAAAAAATGGGCAGAAGGCCTAAACAGACATTTCTCCAAAGAAGACATACAGATGGCCAAGAGGCACATGAAAGGATGCTCAACATCACTAATTACTAGAGAAATACAAATTAAAACTACAATGAGGTATCACCTCACACTGGTCAGAAAGGCCATCATCAAAAAATCTACAAACAATAAATGCTGGAGAGGATGTGGAGAAAAGGGAACCCTCTTGCACTGTTGGTGGGAATGTAAATTGGTGCAGCCACTATGGAGAACAGTATGGAGGTTCATTAAAATCTAAAAACAGAGGGACTTCCCTGTTGGTGGGTAATACTTCACACTCCCAATTCACGGGACCCAGGTTCTACCCCTGGTTGGGGAACTAGATCGCACGTGCATGCCACAACTAAGAGCCCACATGCACAGCTCAGAAGTCCGCATGCCGCAATGAAGATCCTGCACGCCACAACTAAGACCCAGCTCAGCCAAAATAAGTAATAAGTAAATAAATATTTAAAAAAACCAAAAACTAAAAATAGAGCTATCATATGATCCAGCAATCCCACTCCTGGTCATATATCGGGAGAAAACCATGGTTCGAAAGGATACGTGCAATCCAATGTTCATTGCAGCACTGTTTACAATAGCCAAGACATAGAAGCAACCTAAATGTCCATTGACAGATGAATGGATAAAGAACACGTCGTACATATTTACAATGGAATATTACTCAGCCATTAAAAAGAATGAACTAATGCCATTTGCAGCAACATGGATGGACCTGGAGATTAGCATACTGAGTGAAGTAAGTCAGACAGAGAATGACAAATATCATATGATATCGCTTATACGTGGAATCTAAAAAAATGATATAAATTAACTTATTTACAAAACAGAAACAGACTCACAAACTTAGAGAATGAACTTGTTAGCACAAATTCACGTGCCTGATACACAGTGAGGCCAAACAAGCCAAAACATCGGAGTCTGGAACAGAGAAAGGTTTATTGCAGGGCCATGCAAGGAGATGGGTGGCTCATGCTCTAAAATCCCCGAGCTCCCTGAAGGGTTTTGGCAAAGCATTTATTTATTTTTTTTTTTGTACTTGATATTTACTTTTATTCTGATTACATAAGCATTGATTTTTTTTTTTCAAAAAATATGGAACGCTTCACGAATTTGCGTGTCATCCTTGTGCAGGGGCCATGCTAACCTTCTCTGTATCATTCCGATTTTAGTATATGTGCTGCCGAAGTGAGCACTGGCAAAGCATTTTTTCTTTTTTTTTTTTTTTGCGGTACGCGGGCCTCTCACTGCTGTGGCCTCTCCCGTTGCGGAGCACAGGCTACGGACGCGCAGGCTCAGTGACCATGGCTCACGGGCCCAGCCGCTCTGCGGCATGTGGGATCTTCCCAGACCGGGGCACGAACCCGTGTCCCCTGCAGCGGCAGGCGGACTCTCAACCACTGCACCACCAGGGAAGCCCTGGCAAAGCATTTTTAAAAGCCAGGTTTGGGGCGGCAGGTTGCAGGGTATGTGATCAGCTCGTGCAAAATTCTCTGACTGGCTGATGGTGAGGTAACAGGGTGGTGTCACAGGGGTTAACATTATCAACCTATAGGCTCCAGGAGGCCTGGGGCTCCAAGCTCATGGCCAACAAGTAGTTAACATCTTCCATTTGGTAAGGGGTTTTCACATCTGTAAAACAACTCAGGAAATGTGCATCAAATACTGTTATCTATGTTCTTCAGAGAGGAGCTAAAGCAGAGGTTATGGGGGAAGGCCTGTCACTGGATGGCCCCATAAGGTCCAGCTTGGTTACAAACTTATGATCACCAGGGCGGGGAAGGGTGTGTGTGGCGGGGAGGGATAGATTGGGAGTTTGGCATTGACATGTACACACGGCTATATTTAAAATAGGGAACCAGCAAGGACCTACTGTATAGCACAGGGAACTCTACTCAATACTCTGTAATAACCTAAATGGGAAAAGAGTTTGAAAAAGAATAGATATCTGTATATGTATAACTGAATCACTTTGCTGTACACCTGAAACTAACACATTTCTTTTTTATCTTTTTTGGCTACGTGGCATGCAGGATCTTAGTTTCCTGACCAGGGATTGAAACCACGTCCCCTGCAGTGGAAGCATGGAGTCTTAACCACTGGACTGACCGTCAGGGAAGTCCCCTAACACAACATTTCTAATCAACTATGCTCCAATATAAAATTAAAAAAATTTTTTTAAATGGGGCTTCTGAAAGCCCACTCTGCTAAAGAGCTCTGATCAGGAACAATGCTCTCACATAACTGCCATGAAATGGCTAATTGTGAAAGCAGTCATCGATCCCATTTTCCCCAGTAAAATGTCCATCCCATATGAACCCGTGCCCTGCTGTACCACCTCCACAGCCCTGGTGAGTGCTGTTGGGTGAAGTGTAGAGGGTGGATTTGTAACAGGGAAGAGACAAATCTGACCCCATATTGGATCTGTTTCTTATAGGTTAACATTTGCTTTCCGTTGCTTTTCTTATTATAATCATACATAAGGGCCTGCCACAGAGAACCCTGCCCCTCTGCCTGAATGTTAAACTAAAGGGCCTTTGTTCAGCTCACAGGGAGGCATTCTGACCCTGCCCACGTGTGAATGGCTGCAGGAAAGAAGAAATTAACACATCCCCTCCCCCATGCAGGCCATGAGAGATGCTTTGTAAGACTGATGGCCGTTTTACTTTACTTCCTCACCTCCCCCTCCCCCGGTTCTATAAAAGAATCTGGCATCTAGACCCCATAAGAGGGTTATTTGGGGACCTTAGTCCGCCATCTTCTCGGTCTGCTGGCTTTCTGAATAAAGTCACTATTCCTTGTCTCAACACCTCATCTGATTTATTGTCCTGTCGTGTGGCGAGCAGAGTGAGCTTGGACTCCGCAACAGATTGGGGAGGGGAGACCAAATAAGGGACGGTGGAAGTAGGGACCGTGGAAGGAAATGGAGGGTGATAGGTAAGACACAGGGGGTGCAGTGACCTTGGCAAAGGCCTATTTTACAAACGAAGAAACTAAAGCTCAGATAGATAATACAAGATCTGGCCTTGCCTCTCTGCAAAACTTGTCTTTTTCCTTTGAGACCCTGAGTGTCAGGTGAGCAATTCTCCAGGAGGACAGATGTGCAGGAGCATGGCGGTGGGGGGCATGTATGAGAGGTGGGCGAGCTTCTTTTCCCCCCACCCCAACCCCACGGAAGAAGATACAGGGCTCAGCAGGGTCAGAAGGGAAAGACCTGGGGGGCACACTTGATTCTTCTGCATCATCCTTTCTTTCCACCGGTGGCAGAGTGGTCCCCCAGGAAACAGACTCTGAGGTGGAGATTAGTGGGCAGGAAGTTTATTGTGCTGTTCCCTGGGCTTAATGCCCCTGGGATGGGGAGGTGGAGGCATGGTGGGGAGAAGCAGAAGCAAGCAATAGGAGAAACTGGGCAGCCAAGAGGTCTCAGCAACGGCCACAGCCCAACACACAAGGCACTCTGGAGCTGGGATGGCCTCTGAGAGCTGTCCTGAGTTGGAACAAGAAGGCTGGCAGCTGGGGAAATAGCCCCCTCAGTCCTGGAAGAAGGTCTGAGGAGCACTACACACAGTCCAAGTGGGACCAATGTCTCCAGCAAATGCAACTTCCCTCTGAGTTCGAGAGGTCACATTCCTGAGACAGAGAATGTGACTGACCCAGTTTGTTTTTCGGAGCCAGGATACACAGGTCAAAGGCCACTGACCAGCCCATGGACTGGCTGTGTTTGGGTAAGCCATGCAAGCTTCTCAAAACTAGAATTCCTTTCTTTCTTTTTTTAAAAACAAGTATGTACAACAGGAACTAACACAGTATTGTGAAGCAATTATACTCCAATAAAGATCTGTTAAAAAGAAATGAGTATGTGTAAGTTTTGTAGTCAGGAAAAAAAAATACATTTACGTTGTAAAAAATGGACTTTTGGGGGGCTTCCCTGGTGGTGCAGTGGTTGAGAGTCCGCCTGCCGATGCGGGGGACGCGGGTTCGTGCCCCGGTCCAGGAAGATTCCCCATGCCGCGGAGCGGCTGGGCCCGCTGAGCCTGTGCGTCCGGAGCCTGTGCTCTGCAACGGGAGAGAGGCCACAACAGTGAGAGGCCCGCGTACCACAAAAAAAAAAAAGGACTTTTATTTGTGCATTTATACAGCTGTGTGCTGTGAGGGAGGAAGGTGAGATAACTGCACGGTCTAGGAAGGGACAAGCTGGAACAGGCTTGCGTGGCCACATGCAAACCTATGACTGCGAACACCCGAAAGCCCTATGCTCAGTCTCAGCCAGAGAGAGGAATCTTGCAGATGCTATGTTGAGCAAGAGATGCCCAGAGAGTACATCCGGCATGATTCCATTGATATGAAATTCAAAAGCAGGCAAAACTAATCTATGGTGACGGAAAGCAGAATGGTGCTTACCTTGGAGGGGAGGATTTGACCTGGGAGGGAACAGAGGGAGACTTCTGGGGAGACAGAAGTAGTCTGTGGTGATCTGGACGGTGTTAACCTGGGGAGATCTGTCTATCTATCATCTGTCTATCTATCTATCTAACATCATCTATCTATGTAATAAGTCATTAGGCCACACTCTTAAGATGTGTGCTCTTTGTTACACACGTTACATTGGAATTTTTTGAAAAAACAATAAAAGAGCAATTTTCTACTCAGCCAGAAAAAGAAACAAAATAGTGCCATTTGCAGAGACGCGGATGGACCTAGAGATTGTCATACAGAGTGAAGTAAGTCAGAAAGAGAAAAACAAATATCGTATAATATCACATATGTGGAATCTAGAAAAATGGTACAGATGAACTTATTGGCAAAGCAGAAATAGAGTCACAGAGGTAGAGAACAGACTTATGGCTACCAAGGGGGGAAGGGAGGGTGGGATGAATTGGGTGATTGGGATTGACTTGCATAAACTACTGTGCATAAAATGGATAACTAATGAGAACCTACTGTTTAGCACAGGGAACCCTACTCAATGATCTGTGGTGACCTAGAGGGAAAGGAACTCTAAAAAAGAGTACATATATGTATATATATAACTGATTCACTTTGCTGTACCGTAGAAACTAACATAACATTGTAAAGCAACTATACTCCAATAAAAATTTTAAAAAATAAAAACAAAATAAATAAAAAAGAGCAATTTTCTCATGAAGTTATTTGCACTGAAGTTCAGTGGGGATCTAGGCCAAAAAAGACATTGGCTCTAATGATAGAACATTACGTTTTTCTGGAGGGCCAATGGAACCTTGAAGATACCTTCTAGGCTGTGGGATTCCATTTTCGTCAGCTCTCTAAATTCTCCCTCAGAATCTCCTGGTTCCCAGGCCACTAATATCCTGCCCCACATGATAGGGACTATTTTTAGAGATGATTCAAGAAAAACTTCCTCTGGACTCAGCACGACTCCTATCTCATGCCTGCAGAAGGGGGTGCTGGCTGAGTGCAGGGCTCCTTGGGGTGGTCTGGGCCTCCTGAAAAACTGGGTGGCCCCTGGGCCCTCTGCTTACTTTTAAAGACTCTATTCCAACAACATATCAAACACGTTAAACACAACCTGCACTATGATAGATGTATGTATATATACATATAACATAATCACATATACGTGTGTGTATATTTTTTTTATTGCCAAGTATTTTTAACTGGCTTTAATAATTTTGCTTTTTAAAATAATAGGATATGAACAAACAACACACGTTATTTCTAGGCGATCTCCACGCACTCTTGCAGAGAAAATGTTACTTTCAATTCATTTTTCAAATGTAACAAAATTATTATAAATACTAAATTTACCAATTAATGTAGCTGACATAATGGTCCACTTTGTAGACATTTAATTAAACATGTATTCATTTTGATTATGCAGTTTTTCTTTGTATATTTTGGAGCAAATTAATTTTTTCCCTGGAACTCAAATTTTCCTGTGTGGATAGCGGTCAGTGGATAAACTGGGTCTGCCTGGGCTTACCTTTTGGGCCAGCTGGGTGGGCCTGGTCAGGCGCATGGAGATCAACAGCAGACCCCACAGCTGGGGTGGGCAGACAGGTTGTGGGTTGTGGGCAGTGAGCATGGTATGGTCTCAGAGAAGAGTCGGTCATTTCCCAAGAGCTGGTGAAAGTCGTCTTTTCTGTCCTGTGGTGATGGGGAGAAAGTCAAACTTAGCAGATCCTCGGAATCATGGCGTTCTATTGAGTCTGACCAGAAATATGAGTCTGATGAATCATTTTATTTATTTACTTATTTACTTATTTATTTATTTATATAACCGAGGCTTGCGGCATGCGGGGTCCTAGTTCCCTGACCAGGGATCGAACCCTCGCCCCCTGCTGTGGAAGTGCAGAGTCCCAACCACTGGACCACCAGGGAAGTCCCCTGATGAATCATTAAAATAAGTCCTCTCGCATGGTAGATCTTTATGAGCTGATGTGAAAAGATGTCCAAGGCAAGTCAAGTGGAAGAGGCAAATCTTAGCACAGTGAGTAGTAGCATCCTGCAGTATGTGTGTGTGTGTGTGTGTGTGTGTGTGTGTGTGTGTACACACAAGCACAGACAAATCTGGAAGAATGCACCAGGGACTAGAAACACTGATTATATCTAGAAAGCATAATTATGGGGAACTTTCACTTTCTAAGTCACCCATATCTGTGATGTTTGAATTTTCACGATGAACATGTAAATCTATCTCTTGATTTATGTGATAAGTCCTGAAATATGTCAGTTCACTCAAGATGCTTACCTCAAAACTTCAAAATAAAGAAATCAAGAACACTAGCGATATATTCCAGTAGGTTGAAAACAGCATGCCAGGAGTGTCATTTCTTGTCATTCATTAAACATAGGCAGAAGATTACCCAAATAAACATATATGAATGATTATTCAAGAAAAAAAAAGGCCACCTGGCAAAGAGGGCACCTGCAGCAGTGAAGCTGCCGGTGGTGGCTTTGGCCTATAACCATTAAGAATGTGTTTCTCCTTTTTCTCTGTTTTTGAAAACCTTGCTTCCAAAATGTTTGCTGTGAGCGACATTTCAGTCTTTGTCCTTTAAAAAATTGTGCAGCTGTTTGATAAGGTGAAATTTGGTTGCAAGGTGAAGCTGGAGACCATTTCTCTAAGGGCTGACAACTTTTTGGTGATAACATTTTCGCCACCTGTTCATCGAGGATCTCCCAAGGGTATCAGCTGACATTTTCTGTCCTGATATCCCTACAAGGTAAGCTCCCGGGGAAATACATGTCACAAAGTGTCATCTCAGATCACACACAGGACACAGCTTCCAGGGTAACTGGGAGCCCATGGCACTTTGCATCATGCTGTGAATGTCACCAAGTTTCTGAACTTGGTGGTCATGGAGAAGACCCAAAAAAGGAAGGCAGGCAGGTTATCCCAAAACAAGCTCTGTATATTTTTAAGGAATTAATTTCTTTAGCAATTTTTTCTAAAATGTGTAGAAATGAATACTGTGCAAGTTGACTAATCAGAATAAGTCCTGCAAATGAAAATTTCAAAGGAGAGGCTCCAGCTCTGGGTGTCCAAGTTTCCATTGGTTGATTTGCTTATTCATTCATTCAGCGTTGGCTGCCCCTAAAGGAAGGGCTGAGGGAGGCTGATGCAGCAAGTAGAGTGAACATGTAGACAAGCCGTATATGATGGTAAAGAACTCACAGTCTGGTATTTCCCAAACTCTGAGCACCATGGTTGCATTTTTTGCTGTATCTGAGTACCACATGTACTATCGTTTACTTAAGATTTTTCTTTAGGGCAACTGATATTTTTTCCTTCAGTAAATTTGTTTCTATGGGAGTCTATGTATCTATTACGGACTCTTTGTGTCCCTCCAAAATTCTTATGTTAAAAACCTAACCCCCATGTGATGGTATTAGGAGGTGGAACTTTTGGGAGATAATTAGGTCATGAGGGTGGAGCCCTCATGGATGGGATTAGTGCCCTCATAAAAGGGACCCCAGAGAACTCTCTTTCTCACCAAGTGAGGATATACTGAGAAGGTGGCCATTGGCAACCTGGAAGAGGGCTCTCACCAGAACCCTGATCTCACACTTCCAGCTTCCAGAACTGTGAGTAATAAATTTCTGTTGTTGGTAAGCCACCCAGTTTATGGTGTTTTGTTATAGCAGCCTGAACTAAGAGAGTACCACTGTGAAATATAGATTGAATGTGATACTCATAATTTTTCTAATGTACATTAAAATAAATATAAACTATTAAAATGGCAGGACGGCATGTGGGATCTTAGTTCCCCAACAAGGGATTGAACCTACACCCCTTGCAGTGGAACTGCAGAGTCTTAGCCACTAGACAACCAGGGAAGTCCCTAAAATGTTTTAAATACCTGCTCACATATCACCTAAAGACATCTTGATTATCACCCACAGAGTGAGCAGCAGTCAGGGAAACATTGACTTTGTAGAGGAGATTGGACATACACAATAGGCGTTAATAATCATAACCTAAAACAGGGCCCAATTCATGGGTGTGAGACCAGGGCAGTCACACAGGCCCCATGGTCAGAAATGCCCTGCATTGGGGGTTTAACGCTCTGTGGGCAGTCTTGAAGTTTTGTTAGTTTTTTTTAAATAAATTTATTTTATTTATTTATTTTTGGCTGCGTTGGGTCTTCATTGTGGTGCGTGGGCTTCTCATTGTGGTGGCTTCTCTTGTTGCAGAGCACGGGCTCTAGGTGCATGGGTTTCAGTAGTTGTGGCTCGCAGGCTCAGTTGCTGTAGCACGCGGGCTTAGTTGCTCCGCGGCATGTGGGATCTTCCCGGAACAGGGCTTGAATCCATGTCCCCTGCATTGGCAGGTGGATTCTTAACCACTGCACCACCAGGGAAGCCCTGTCATCAAGTTTTTGATTACTTTTTAAATTGAGATATAATTGACATATAACATTATATTAGTTTCAGGTGATTCACGTTAGTTTCATAATGATTCTATATTTGTGTATATTGCAGAATGATCACCACAATAAGTCTAGTTAACATCAGTCACCATTCATAGTTACAAAGTTTTTTTTCTTGTGATGAGAATCTTAAGATCTACTCACTTAACAACTTTCAAATATGCAATACAGTATTATTAACTATAGTCACTATGCTGTATATTACCTCCCCATGACATATTTATTTTATAACTGGAAGTTTATAACTTTTGACCACCTTTACCCATTCCTCCCATCCACATCCCCAATCCACCCCTTCACCACCCTACCTCTGGCTACTTCCAGTCTGTTCTCTGTATCTGTGAACTCAGTTTTGTCGGGTTTTTGTTTTTTGGTTTAGATGCCACATGTAAGTAAGATCATATAGTGTTTGTCTTTCTCTATCCGACTCATTTCACTTGGCCAAATGCCCTCAAGGTCCATCCATGTTGTTGTAAATGGCAAGATTTCATTCTATTTTATGGCTTAATAATATTCCATTGTGTATATATCTGGTTGGATAGATGGATAGATAGATAGATGCCATATTTTCTTTATCTATTCATCTGTTGATGGACACTTAGCTTGTTTTCATTTCTTGGCTATTGTGAATAATGCTGCAATGAACATGAGGCTGCATGAAGCTTTTAATAATCTTATCTTTGAGTTTGTATTTTCTTTTATTTTTTTAATTTTTAATTTTTAAAAATGGGATCTTAGTTCCCTGACCAGGCGTTGGGTCTGAGCCCCCTGCTTTTTTTTTTTTTTTTTTTTTTTGCGGTACGCGGGCCTTTCACTGTCATGGCCTCTCCTGCTGCGGAGCACAGGCTCCGGACGCGCAGGCTCGGTGGCCATGGCTCACGGGCCCAGCTGCTCTGCGGCATGTGGGATCTTCCCGGACCGGGGCACGAACCCGTGTCCCCTGCATCGGCAGGCGGACTCTCAACCACTGCACCAGCAGGGAAGCCCAGTCCCCTGCTCTTGAAGCTCACAGAGTCTTAACCGCTGGACGGCCAGGGAAATCCCTTTGAGTTTGTATTTCGTAAGTGAAGTCCGATGGGACAGTGAAGCATGTCCTGGTGGCTTGGAGCCTTGGTTCACACACCATGCTGTCTTCCTTCACTTCCCTGGGATGTGGTCTTGGCTGCCCACTCCCCTGACCCACAGTGTTCCAAGGTCTCCCAGCTTCCCTCCTTGCTGCTGCCCAGAAACCACTGCCCCTCTTAGCCCTGGCTGGAGGGGCCTGGGCACACGGGCCCTGCTGTGTCTTGGGACAGGGTATGGTGGCAGCCGTCTCTGCCCTGGGCTGGTACTCAGCAGGGGCAGACCTCTTGGTCTCCCCTGATCCAGGTACCTAGTGCATCCCCCTTGGGGATTGCCCGTCTGCCAGGGGTTGGGGCACAGGCCCACGGGAAGGGAGATGCCTGGCTCTGCTGATCCAGCAGCTGTGGTGGGAGGGGAATCAGTCAACCAGTGATGGGTGAGCGCCCAGTTGCGGAGAGCAGAGGTGGCTGGATGCCTGTGAGAGTCTGCCATCAGTATCGCCATGCCTGAGGGACCACCAACACTAAATAGAAAACAAAAACACCATGACAGGTCAAGAGAGAGCTTTCGGAAGAAAGGAAAAAGCTTTATATTTTAGCTTTATACCTTTAATGGTACCTTTTTTAGCTTTATACCTTTAATGGTACCTTAATTTATACCTTTAATGGTACCTTTTCTTTTTTTTCAACAGAGGCCCCTGTATTTTCCTTTTGTACTGAGCTCACAAATGAAGTAACCGCTCTTGACCCAAAGCAGCACCTGGGAAGTCTCACTGGGGCTGTGCAGGTAGTTTCCAGGGGGCACTGGAGGACGTTTCCTGGTGGCCGGAGGCTCCAGGGAAGCGCCGCGGTAGATGCAGCCCCTGCTTTGGGAGTCAGATGGGATTTGGACGTGCAGGGCTGAGGCAAGGCGCACTTCGAGAAAAGGAACAGAGGTGGGAACTCAGGGTCTGCCCAGGGGACTGCAAAGGTGAGGTCTGGCTGGAGCACAGGTCAGGGAACAGGAACTGTGGGAAATGACTCAGAAAGTGGGTTGACTCAGGTCAACTGATGCAGGAAACTGGTTGTAGTCTGGGACTGCAGACAGGACGACCCTGATAGCTGCTAATCAGGGAAGCAACAGCTGGGAGACTATGATGGTGGTGATGGCAAAAGGCCTAGGAAAGGAAATCCAAGTCTGGGAAAGGGGTGAGATTGGACCCCTTGAGGTGATTATACAAGTAGCAAGTCACCCTTTTCTTTTTTTTAAAAAATTTTTATTTTATTTATTTATTTTTGGCTGTGTTGGGTCTTCGTTTCTGTGCTAGGGCTTTCTCTAGTTGTGGCAAGTGGGAGCCACTCTTCATCGCGGTGCGCGGGCCTCCCACTGTCGTGGCCTCTCTTGTTGCGGAGCACAGGCTCCAGATGCGCAGGCTCAGTAGTTGTGGCTCACAGGCCCAGTTGCTCCGCGGCATGTGGGATCTTCCCAGACCAGGACTCGAACCCACGTCCCCTGCTTTGGCAGGCAGATTCTCAACCACTGCGCCACCAGGGAAGCCCCCACCCTTTTCTTTATAAACCTTGAGAGGTGAGGAGCTGAATTGCAGCAAGAGGTAACTCTGTGAGGAGAGAATGAGACTAAAGGCAGGGTGGGGCATGGGGAGAGTCCAGAGAGGAAAGAGGCTAGATGTGTGTTATCCAGGCCAAGAAGAAATGATCTATCACAAGTGTCTCCAAACTTTTTGGATCACACAACCATAAGGTATTTTTTTGAGCACACACCCTAAGATATATATCTTATTTATGCATAAATTATGCACGTGCACAATTCTATTATGGTTGTTATGAAACAAAAGCAAAACCAACTTTTAAAAGGATAACTAGGGAATTCCCTGGCGGTCCAGTGGTTAGGATTCCGGGCTTTCACTGCCGGAGATCCAGGTTTGATCCCCGGTCGGGGAACTAAGATCCTGAAAGCCACGAGGTGCGGCCAAAAATTAAAAAATAAAATAAAATAAAAGGATACCTAAAAATGAGGATAAAAAGACGTCCTGCTGTCCTCTTTCACCCCACAGGGGGCTGCCATCTTGTCCGTGCTGGAGCTCTGGAGCCTGGTATTTTGCCTGGAGGCCTCTTGCCCGGTTCTGTGTCCCCAGTGGCAGTTCAAGACTGTCCTCCCAGATCTTGTCAAGTAAAAGGGGGCTGGGCTTCTGGGCAGTTTGCATCGTACATGTGTGTGGAGAGCGTTGTGTGCAGAGTTGTGCAGAAGAGTCGGGCGTCGGGGCAGCAGACGCCGCCGAGTGTCTGGGAAATTCCTGGGCGGAGAAGCCTCGGGGGATCCTCATAGCACCCCCTGGGCAGAAACTGTTGCCTCGAGGTTACCAGTCACACAGCTTGGCCAGGATTCAGACCCAGGTTTGGCTGACTCCGGAGCCCGTGTCTGCCCCACTGGGCTGCACCACCTCCTCTGGTCAACTTTGGGTCGGGTCTGTGTTTCTGAAGAGGAGTAAGCTGTTGGGTTTTGCTCCATCGCCAGAGCAGGACTGGTTGTTGGAAGGGGAAGGTCACTGCAGAAGGCCCTGCCAGCACCCTGCCCACACTTGCCAGGGGCATCCACCTGCAGGCTGGGATCCCCATCCCAGGGTTTTGTCCTGGGGTACACTGGAAGTTGAGGGGCATTGGAGGAAATCTCCCCCCTCCGTCTCCTCTCAGGTGGGACAACTCTGAGGGGTGGTCCCCACTCTCTCCCAGAGGAGCCCCAGCCGAGCCTCAGATGCTCTTAGAGGCGACCTACCTAGTAAGGCACTCTGCTTGGGCTCCCTCCCCTTCCCTTCCATCCCTTCCCTGTTTCAATCCCTGTTCCTGGTATCATTTCTTTCCTTTCCTTTCTTCCTTTGTTTTTTTTTTTTTTTTTTTTTTGGACCAAGCCACATGGCATGTGGGATCTTAATTCCCCAACCAGTTATCGAACCCGTGGCCCCCTGCAGTGGCAGCACGGAGTCTTTATCACTGACTGGACCGTCAGGGAAGTCCCCTGGTATCGATTCTTGAACAAACTGCTTGCACAAGAGTCCTTGTCTGGAGTCTGCTTCTGAGGAAGCCAATCTCAGCAGGGCCATCGGGAAGGAGCCTTGTCTCAGGGGAATATAACTTGCCTGTCCCATTCCCTCTGCCTAGGCCTTGGCAGACATCGCCAATCAATCATGCCCTTCCTCTCTATAAGCCCAGATCTCTCCACGGGGCATCTCAGGACACTATTAACAATCGGTTGGAATTGACGAGTGAGTTGGAATCTGCTTGCCAGAAACGGAGCCTGAGTGGGGGTCACCACAGGGGAATATACCCCTTTGCTTCCAGACCTTAGAGCAAAGAAAACCCACCACCAGGTGAGCAGAAGGGAGGGGGTGAAGTGGAGGGAGGGGGCTTCTCCCCTACCACAGAGCACCCCTCCCCATACAGCTTTGGTGACAAGTCCCAGCAAGCATAGGAACGGAGAATACAGTTAGAGGTAAAGCTAGTGCCATTTATCAAGTACCTGCACCCTTTAAAACCTCACTGCTAACCTTCATCTGCGACCCAGGCCTCACTAGGCAGCAGGTGCAAGTGCAGGGCCTGTTGCTGGTAAGGCCTGTGTTCTTCCCACCCTGTGCCGCCCTGCACACAGCACAGGGCCTCCCAATTCAGCCCCCAATCGAGCAGCTCGTTATTATTTGCCATCATGCACGTGGCGAATGTACATCCCAGTTTGTCCAAGGTGGTCTGGCTCGCACAGCCCTTTACTCTTTTCATTCCAGCGTTCAAGCCAGGAGGGGTAGAGCCAGCCTTTGCCACACTTCTATATAATACAGATTACCGATATATTATAATATATAATATATATTGCAAATCTGAAATCATTTGTCAGACTACGTGCCCTGGTGATTTTCATTTGGAGACCCTGATGGTTGTTGTGTCTGGGCCAAACCTCCAGCGGGACTGAGGTGCCAGAGAAGGGCAGCGTCAAGGGGGTGTCATTTCTGAGCCACGGGCCTCAGTTAGGTCTTTGAGTTGGGCTTCCTTCTTTGGAAGGTGGCAATATCTAGGCCTTGGGAACAGAGCACTGCTTCCTCTCTGGAGTGTGTTATTGAAACACCCAGCACATTTGCATGCTTTTTCTCTGCATCTTTAACATTTCTGGGAACTGCTACAACTTTTTTTTTCTTTTAAAAATATTTCTTAAACTAAGGTGTCAGGCTTCTGCATTTCCATACAATTTGAATTTATTTGCATTCAGCACAGGTTGTAAGACGCCCTGTTTCTCTTGTAATTTCCTGTGCTTGGGATATGCACTTGGGTGGGCGAGACTCCTGGGAGAAGCTGCTGGCATTCTCCAGAAGCCAGAAGTTTACCCTGGAAGCTTTTGCTCAGGGTCCCCTCCTGCCCCCCGGCTGATCCGTCCCAACAACCCAGCTCTGGGCAGACCCAGCTTTTGCCTTTTTAAGGACAAGAAATCTTTCCCTGCATGCCCCATTTAAGACACATTATTTCAACACCTCCTGGAAGGGTGACAGAAGGCTCAAGCTGGGTGTCCCCGAGGGCTGAGGGACAGGAAGGCCCTAGGCTCCCAGAAAAACCAAGTTCCTTCTCATCTGGGCTGCACCAGTTCCTCTAGGTAATGTCCCCCCAGCTCCCTCCCATCTGGTCTTCCATCTGACTCCTAGTCCGAGATGATGGTGTTTAAAGTCCTGGCTTTACCTTTAGGGAAGTCTTGGTTTTACCTCTTCTATAAAGTGAGAACACCACCCTCTTCCTCCTAGAGTAGATGTGGGATTAAATGAAATGTGAGAGAGAGCCTGGGAGAGCTCTCACCGTGAGGCCTGCCCTGAGATGAGTGGGTACCCCGGAGGGGGTACGTGTTTACTGCCTCAGTGTCCATATCTGTAAATGGTGATGGTTACATTTCACTCACAAGGGATTCTTGTGACATGGAAATGAAATATTCCATGTAGAAACTCCCACCCAATAAGTGGCGGTAATTAGTTCCCCATTGCTGACAATTGCTCATGAAGCCTCTGTTGTCCCACCTAACCCCGGAACTATGTGAGCGATGAGATTTCTGAGCCAAACATTCTTAGGAAAACCAATGGATACCTAGCACTAACCCAGTGCCAAGCACTGGGGATCAGACATGGAGGTGAGAGATGAGACACCATGGCGTCTTTAAGGAGCTTGCACACAGACCAGAGGAGGAAGACAGACTGGTCCCCGCCATCGACAAATGTTAGGAGAAGGTGCATAGAGCAGAGCGGAGGCACAGCTGAGGGAGCATGTCTGATCTGCCGGGAGCTGGGGGAGCTTCCCAAGGAGACCCTGGCACTGGAGTGATGGGCCTGAGCTTGTCAGGCAGAGGAGGGGGAGTAGGGATTCCGGGCGTGGGGAAGAGAGTGACAAGGATACCTGAGCGGGAAGTCATCTGGAGAGGTGTGGGGAAGCTGGGTGGCTTGGAACATAAGACAAGAGGTGAGGCTGGAAAGGGGCCAGGGTTTGGCTTTTGTTCCAGCATCACTGATAGAACATCAAAGTCCCTGCCATTCCCTGTTCTCTCTCTGTCTAGTGTCTGGGAGTTGCCTCTCTGAGAAGAAAGAATAAGGAAGGACTTGAAGGGGACAGGGAGACGGGGGTGGGGGTAGGTTTGACACTTGATACAGGGTGATCAGAGAAGTCCTCTTTGATAAGATGACATCAAAATAAAGGAGCATGTGGGACTTCCCTCCTGGTCCAGTGGTTAAGACTCCGTGCTTCCAATGCAGGGGGCCTGGGTTCAGTACCTGGTCAGGGGACTAGATCCTGCGTGCCGCAACTAAGAGCCCGCATGCCACAACTAAAGATCCCGCATGCCGCAAAGATGATCCCGCACGTGTTAACAGAGACCCGCGTGCCGCAACTAAGACCCGGCGCAGCCAAATAAATGAATTGATTTTTTAAAAAAGTAAATGAGCATGTGACTATCCAGGGGAAATTGTCCCAGGAAGAAGGAGCAGGAAAATGCAAAAGTCCTAACGTAAGAATGTGCTCAGTGCATCCAACAGGGGCCAGTGAAGCTGAAGCAGAGTGACGTGGGGAGGAAGTAGGAGATCAGGTGAGTGGGACGGCAGAAAACAGATAATATAAGGTGTTTGGGCCATTGTAAGGACTTGGGCTTTTGCTCTGTATGAGATGAGAAGTCACAGGACAGTTTTGAGCAAAGGAGCAATTTGATCTGACTTGAGTTTTAAAAGGTTTACTCCAGTTGCTTATGTAGAAGTAAGGATGAAGGCAGAGGCAGGGAGACCACTTAGGAGGTTACAGCAATAATTCCGGCGAGAGTTGATGGTGGCTTGGACCATGTTAGAAGCAGTGGAAAGAAGCACTGGATTCTGATGTATTATATTTTGAAGGTAAACCAACATGATTTACTAATTATTGCATGTAGGGCATGAGAGGAAGAAAGGAATCAAGGATGACTTCCAAGATTTTTTTTTTTTTGCCTGAGCAACTGGAATTGTCATTTTCTGGGATGAATAAGACCAGGAGCAACACTTTGGAGGGATAGGAGATGGTAAGTTTGGGATGTCCTTAGACGTCCAAGTAGAGAGCTCAAGTTGTAAGTTGCAGATAGAAGTTTGGAGTTTGGGGGAAAGATCTGGGCTGGAGATCTAACTCCGGGAGTCATTCAGTCCTTGAGACTGGATGAGGTCAGTGAGGAGTGGTAGAGGGAAGGTCCAAGGTCTGAATCCTGGTGCCCCCCAACATTTAGGGTCAGAGAGATGTGAACAAGCAGACAATGAAGTCAAAGGAGATCCAAGGGGAGTGCATGTTCATACCAGGAATGTGTCAGGAAGGTGGAGTGAGCTGCTCCGTCAAAGGGTCAAACAAGATGAGGTCAAAGAATCGCCCATTAGATTTGGCAACAAAAGGTCCTCAGAAGTCTTGACACAAACAGTTTCAGTGGAGTGAGGTGACAGGGCCAGTGAGGGTGGAACCAGAAAGAAGGGAAGAGGAATTTGTGATAGGAATTGGACAACTCATAAGGAGTTCTGTCCAAGGGGAGCAGAGAGGGGAAACAATGTCTGAAGTGGGATGAGAGATAAATGGGGAGACATCTGTTGTCACTTCGTTTCTCTGTCTTGTCATTGATTAGGCCAGCCGTGCTGAGGTTCTGCCAGGCAAATACAACGGAGGATGTGGGTGTGCGCAAGAAGTCCTCTAACAATGAGCTGTGAACTCTATGTTGGGTCAGGAAGGGAATGAGGCAATGAAGGGTCTAATTATCAGTGAAAACGTGGTTGAGTCATAGATTGTAAGTCCTGACTGGAAGAAGAATTATTGCAGTCTGAATAAGAGAATGAGTGAGCTGGAGAGACAGAGCAGAGTGGCTGGAGAGTGGACCACTAGAAACGGAGATAACGGAGAACTGTAGTCGGTGATGGTGACAGGTCCCAGGGTATGACCATGGGAGGGAGTGTTCGGGGTGGAGGTGTCAAGGTCATGAGTGGAGAGTAGGTCATGAACTGCAAGGCTGGGTGCTATAGACTGAATGCTTGTGTCCCTCTCAAATTCTTATGTTGAAACCTAATCCCCAATGTGATGGTATTAGGAGGTGGAGCCTTTGGGAGGTGATTAGGTCATGAGGGTGGAGCCCTCATGAATGAGATTAGCGTCCATATAAAAGAGACCCCATAGCATTCCCTTGCCCCTTCCACCAGGTGAGGACACAGCAAAAAGATTGTCATTTAAGAACCAGGAAGTCGGTTCTTACCAGACACCCGGTCTATGGATGCCTTGGTGATCTTGGACTTCCCAGTCTCCAGAACTGTGAGAAATAAATTTCTGTTGTTCATAAGCCACCCTGTCTGTGATCCTCTGTTATAGCAGCGCAAATGGACTAAGACACTGAGACATGGGGAGGATCTTCTATGTGGATATTGAAATCCCCATGAGATAAAACAAAAGTAGTGCTGGAGAGAGTGAGTGTGAACCCCAAATCCTCAAGGAGCCTGGGGTGAGCGGATGCTGGCAACAAGCAAGGGGTCAGCTGTATTGTTTGATGAGATTCAAAGGGAGATTCAACCGGCTGGTTTTTTAGGAAGGAAGGAGGAGGGAGAAGGGTTTGGCAGCAGCACCGAGGAGCAAAGATGATACTGACCCTCCCTCCCCTAGGACCTGAGATCTGAGAGCCGGAAGGCCAGCAGCCCCACTATTGGCTGCAGGAGAGTAACAGCTTCATAGGAGCACTTTCTGAGCCGCTGAAAGGCTCTACATATCATTTTCACATCACCTAAAGTGCTTGAAAGACAGTACTTTCTGAACCCACACGTGATGCTGACACTGGAAATTTTAACCCAAACCACAATTACCCATTCACTTAACATTAGGACAGTTTTTCTCCTCCATGTACCCTGTAGGCATATATATCTGTCATCTTAAGAGCTTTTTAAAGGTATTTTTAAATGACCTTTAAAATCCCTGTTTACGAAAACATGCAACTCTTTTCCTTGTGAGGTCTTATCTCCAGGGAGACTTACTAAATTTGTATTTAAAGTTTTTTGCCTATGTTTTTCACCAGTGTCATCAGATGACCTTTATAAACATACAAACAAGCACTGGTTGAGGTCATTTCAGGCTAAAGCATCTTCCCCAGACAGTTGTCATAACTTAAGAGGAAGGAAGGAAGGAAGGAAGGGAGGGAGGGAGGGAGGGAGGGAGGGAAGAGGGAATGAAGAAAGGAATGGGGAGGAAGGAAGCAAGAAAGCAAGGACCCCCATGTAAGACTACTTGGAGTTAGTCTTTTCTGGGGGATGATTTTCAGAGAAAAGCAGGGCCAAGAAATATTTGTGGAATGAATTAACTGATCGCTATTGCCTCCTAGTCCTAGCAAGGATTCCTTCTTGGCCTTTAGGACCGTGGGCCTGTGGTCCTAAGAAAAACATCTTCCCCTCCTACGCCCACCCCATGCTCTAGGTTTGCTCAGCTACTGAGCTCTAACTTGCTTCTTTTCTCCTCCAACACATGTGTTCAGAAGCTCTTGGCTTTTATTAAATGCAACTGTACTGCTAATACATTACAGAACATAATCTTGTGCCAGCCACACCCTGGCACTGGACCCGGCCGGGTAGGGGGCCAGATTTGGAACAAAGTTCTCCCCGCCAGTGATCAAGTTTGGTTAAGAGGTGGGATATTCACTGCCAGATGCAAAAACTCCAGAATGTTTTTCCATCTGCATTGAGGACGCTGGTGACGGAGTTTAGAGGTACTCTGAACTGCGAGTGTTGTGAGGCAGGAGCTATAACAGAAAGATGTAAATAAAACAGAGGTGAGGGCAGTAGGGGGAGCTGGGTCTGGCCTGGAGGAGAAAATAAACTATGTTGCTATGAGTCTCTCCAATCTTTTACACCCCTAACCCCATCTCTGTCCAGGTAACCTGTCGATGAAAATTAAATTAACTATCAAGTTAAGAAGAAAAAAAGGGAATTTTATTTGAGCCACACTGAGGATTATCACCCAGGAAGCAGATTCCCAGAAAGGTCTGAGAGATGTTCCGCCTGTTAGAATTCAAAGCCACGGTCATACACATTTTTGAGACAAAGGGTCATACATCAAAGTGACATATTGATATTTTACATAAAGTGCATCCGGGATACCTAGTCCAAGTAAGCACTTACAAAGCGAGCAGCAAATCACCTTGTTGCTCATGACCCTCTACAGAACTGGGAAAGAACACTATTCTTCTGGGGACTTCCCTGGTGGTGCAGTGGTTAGGACTCCACACTCCTAGTGCAGGGGGCCTAGGTTCGATCCCTGGTCAGGGAATTAGATCCCACGTGCATGCCACAACTAAAGAGCTCACATGCTGCAACTAAGGAGCCCTCCTGCCACAACTAAGACCCAGTGCAACCAAATAAATAAATACATATTTTTTTAAAAAAAGAATACTATTCTTTCAAGAAGTTGCATTGCTAACATCACAAGAAAGGAAAAATTGATCTTTATGGTCGAGCGGGCGTTCCCATCTTTGAGGAGCTCCGGTTAATGGGTAATGCAGTTGCACACTGCACATTAGGGAGGAAGGAGGCCCAAGCAAACACACACACACAGAATTTTATGTTTAATTTTTTCTTGGTTTGCCTTAAAGTATCAGTTTTATTTCATCAAGTCATTGTCTGGACCAGAGTTGGCTTTGAGAGTTCTGAGAGTGGACATTTTGATAACACATGGTGAGTTTCTAGACCAAAGCCTATGGAGATGGTTGTCTTCGAGGAGATGCATAGTTCATTTCGCAGTCTCTTGTGGGGTCAGGTAGCTTTGTTTCGTTCCACCAAGCACTATTTCAGCCACAAGGGCACAGGGCCGTGGTTTGGGGAAGAGTCCTCACAAACCATCCACTTAGCTCTTGAGTCCTCAAGACAGAGGCCTCATTTGATGACCCAAGTCCTCATGCGCTCCAGTGAGATGAAAAGGAAAGGCTTCCAGAGTGAGGCTCTGCACATACCTTTGAGGATGCTCCAGGTGAAACGTCAGTCACTCGTAATGGCATGGAGAGCACGTGTTCTTCCCACCTCTGCATCCTGGAGCCCGGAAATTTCTGAGACCTTCACCATGCAACTCAAGGCTAGGAAGGAGACAAATATAATTTTAACATAAAAAGGTAGAGCAGAAACGCTAGCAGGAGGTTTATTCTTCTAACGCTATAGATGCAGTGCCCCAAAGCTGATCATCACAGTTCTAATCAAACCCCCCATTCCACCTCTTAGCTCCCCCTGCCCGTTCACCAGCCATGGAAACAAACACAGCTGAGAAGGACCTGCCATCCATACTGGAGGCCAGGCGCAGGGGTAGCACATAAAAAACACCAAGGGGCTAGAGAGGCAGGGAGAGCAAGAAGGAGAGGCTCCAGGGGCAGGAAGGGCGGTCTTTGCTCATCAAGATGGTGGTCACGTCAAGTGCCCTGAGGTTTCCACGCTGGGCCACAGCCATAGAGATCCATTCAGTGGTTTGGAGGAGTCACCAAACCCCGACTCTGTGGCTTCCCTGGGAGAGACCTGAAGCAGGGGACCCTGGGCGCCCCCCCATGTGCTGGAGGGCTGGAAAGATGGCTTGTCTCGAGCCCTGTGCTGCCCCTCTATCACAGCAAGGGCTTGAGGCGTGGTTACTGTGACCTGTGCTGAGTGCCTCCTATGTACCTGTTACTTTAACACACAGAGTTCCCTCAGCTGAGAGAAGCCACGTCCCCTGCGCAAGGTCCCACACTCCCGAGTGAGTGAGAATAGGGTAGAGCTGAAGGCTGATATGTGCATCACAAATGAGCAGGCTTTTTCTTCTTTCTTTCTCTCTCTCTTTTTTTTGGGGGGGGGCGGCTGTTCTGCGTAGCTTGTGGGATTTTAGTTGGTTCCCCCGCCAGGGATTGAACCTGGGCGCTCGGCAGTGAGGGCTCGGAATCCTAACCACTGGACTACCAACGACTTCCCTTTTTTTTTTTCTTTTTAAAGCACACACTGAGGCCCACCTCCAGTCCGAAACCCCGTCACACCTGCCAAGGTCCTCCAGTTGAGCTGCTATCCTGCCTGGTTCGGTCCTATCTGGTGTGAACCCATTTCACATCCTTCTCTGACTTGTCCCAGGCTGCCAAACATACCACACCCATCACGTTCATTTTGGTATTTTGTTGAAGGTGAAAAAAAACGTGTTGGACGAAAGCTGGGAGAGTAACAAAAAGGAGGAACCACATTCTTTTTTTTTTTTTTTTTGCGGTAACTGGGCCTCTCACTGTTGCGGCCTCTCCCGCTGCGGAGCACAGGCTCCGGGCGCACAGGCTCAGCGGCCATGGCTCACGGGCCCAGCCGCGCCAAGGCACGTGGGATCTTCCCGGACCGGGGCACGAACCCGCGTCCCCTGCATCGGCAGGCGGACTCTCAACCACTGCGCCACCAGGGAAGCCCGGAACCACATTCTTGATGCAATTTCTTCTTTTCAGTCCTATTTTCTCCTTGGGAAGGGCCCTCGCCACAGGTCAGCGCTCCCGTCTTGGGGAAAGGCAAGATTACAGAGACTGTCCACGCCTATGTCTTCTTCTTGGTCCCCTAGCATAGACGTTCTCAAACCTTGTTGTGCTGAAGTAGCACTTGCAGAGATTCCTTAAACACATTGCCGCCCCCCACCTCCAGAGACTGACGTTTCAGTAGGTCTGGGTGGGGCTGGGGCAGAATCATCATTTCTTTTTTTTCTTCTTTTCTTCTTTTGGCCGCACTGCACGGCATGCGGGGTTTTAATTCGCCGACCAAGGATCGAACCCATGCTCTCTGTGGTGGATGCGCGGAGTCCTAACCACTGGACCACCAGGGAATCCCCACAATCATCATTTCTGACGAGCTCCCAGATGTTGTAGATGATACCCCAAGATACGGCACTTTGACATATCGAATGTCTTGAGCTGAAGGAGTTTGAGAAAATGACAGAAGCAGGAAGGTCAGTCTGATCACTGCCTGTTTCCTCCCTGAAACAAATCATGAAATTCCCATGTGAAAGGTGCCCTCCCTGTACCAGGAAGAAGGAATACATTCTTATCACCAGAGACAGGGAAGTGGGGGCCAAGAAATCTGTACAAACAAACATTGTTAAACTAACCCTTTTCTTCCTAGTTAATTCTTCACCACTTGCCCTTAGTCCCAACCCCTTTGTTTTGACAACCCTTCAAAAATGGATTCTTTCTTTGTCTAAAGTTATAAAAGCTTCCTGTTCTGGTCACTTCTCTGACTCTTCATGCTTTTGTGAAATCTCCACGTACATGTAAAAATTCAATAAAACGTGTAGGCTTTTCTCCTGTTACTCTGTCTTTGTCAGTTTAATTTTCAGACCCAGCCTGGGACCCTAAGAGGGTTGAGGAAAACTTTTTCCTCCCCTGCACATAGGCTCTTAGTCAGCAAATGCATTGAGTGGCACTGCCTTAAGGATGACACAAGTGGATCTTCTCATGTCCTGGCTGGATTTGTCTGCCAGTGCTGGGAGAATGGAGAACTTTCTAGATTGCCCTGAGGACTCCTGGGAAATGTGGTTCCTTAGGGTGTTACTCTTACCCAGGAATATCAGACTGTGCCCAACTTTCTCTTCCTCACACCAGCTTGGTGGGGAGAGGTTTGGAAAGAAGTGGAGCAGGTGGTAAAATGAACTTTGCTGGGTGGTCATTTTGCTGAGACCATCCCTGCGAAGAGGTTTATTAGAAAACATAGCTGTGTTTGATCCAGATCTGAAGACTGGAGGTTGGACATGCATATCAGTTTCCTTATTTGTAAAATACAGAAAATACTACTACCTTGGGGATTGTTACGATTAAAGTCACAAAAAATAACTGTTGCACCAGAGCCAAAGTCTGGTTTCTCAGAACAGTGCACGTATTAGTAACAACGGTATTAGTGGTTCCCATGGAGCGAGTGCTCAGTAGGGTGCAGGCAATGTACTAATTGCTCCATAGACAATTTTCCATTTAAGTCCCACAGTGCCCCAAGGAGCAAGATATTATTATTCTTACCGTACCCCTGAGGAAGCCCAAGCTGAGAGATGACGTAACTTGCCCACCGTCACAGAGCGAGGGCTGGAACCCACCCACAATGAGGCTGTTACCACCTCACGAATCCCAGGAATCTTCCCATCCGTGCCTCTCAATAAACTATCAGATTGGTTGCAGCCCAGACAGGGCTGGGAGCGGGGAGACTTGGGGCACAGTACTGACGCTGCTATCACAGAGCTGTGTGGGCATGGGCAAGTCACTTCCCCTGTCTGGATCTGTTTCCTTACCTGTAAGGTAGTGTCTAAGGCCCCTTCCGGTGCTAACATGTCTGCACTCTACTACTTTTTTGTTAGGGCTTGGGAACCAAGTTGGGTTCCAGAACTTTCTCACATTGCCCTGGAACCTCCAGCTTTCCAGCAATAAACCAGGCCCCAGGAGACTACTTAGATGCCTGTAATTCTCCCCAGCTTGTAGAGAAGGGGCCTCTAAGTTAATTAAAAAATTTTAAATCTAGATCAAAATACAGAATTTTCTAGGAAAATACAAATTACCAAAATTTATACAAGAGGACATAGAAAACCTGAATACACCAATAAGCACAGAAGAAATTAGAACTATTGTCAAAGTCCTTTCCCTTAAAACAAAACAAAACCAAACCACAGGCTCAGATGGTCTTATTGGTGAACTACATCTAATTTTCAAGGACCTGATCGTTTCTAGGATACATAAATTCTTCCAGAGTGTAGGAAATGAACAAAGCTTTATATCAAGCTGGAAAGGGTAGCATGTGTGTCAACTGCGGGCTCTGGGAAGCACATGCTGGTTGGAGTTGGGCATACAGACAGTTTATTGTGGAGTAAAACCGTGAAAGGGAAAGGGCAGGATCCAGACTGGGCAGGGAAAGCTGTCAGACCAGGATGCGGGTCTGACCAAGTCTTCGCCAGCCCAACAAGAAACTCCAGAGCGAAGACTGCATTAGAGGATCCTACAGAAATGGGCAGGCACTTGTACCTTCTTTCTAGTCTTTTAGTCATTACCTGGAAGCCTCCTGAGAAAGGCGTGACCTTGGCTCACCATATCCCATTAAGGAAGGATAGAAGGAAAGAAAGAAGGATGGAAGGGAGGAAGGAAGGAAGGGAGGGAGGAAGGAAACTATAGGTTAATTGCACTAAAAACTTAAAGGCAGGGCTTCCCTGGTGGCGCAGTGGTTGAGAGTCCGCCTGCCGATGCAGGGGACATGGGTTCGTGTCCCGGTCCAGGAAGATCCCACATGCCGCGGAGCGGCTGAGCCCCTGAGCCATGGCCGCTGAGCCTGCGCGTCCGGAGCCTGTGCTCCGCAACGGGAGAGGCCACAACAGTGAGAGGCCCGCATACCGCAAAAAAAAGAAAAAAAAAAAAAAAAAAAAAAATTTAAAGGCAAAAGTTCTAAATAGACTATTAGCAAATGAAATCCAATGGTATTTTAAAAGGATTATATGTAGGGACTTCCCTGGTGGTTCAATCAGTAAGACTCTGAGCTCCCAATGCAGCGGGCCCGGGTTCGATCCCTGGTCGGGGAACTAGATCCCACATGCATGCCGCAACTAAAGATCCTGCATGCCGCAAGGAAGACCCGGTGCAACCAAAATAAATAAATAAATGTTAAAGAAAAAGGATTATATGTAAAGAATCCAAAGATGGTTTTCAGCAGAGAATCTATTAATTTGCTACAGGACTAGATTAAAAGGGAGAGAAGATATTCCCATTACGATAAATGCTTTTTTTTTTTTTTTTTTTTTTTGCGGTACACGGGCCTCTCACTGTTGTGGCCTCTCCCGTTGCGGAGCACAGGCTCCGGACGCGCGGGCTCAGCGGCCATGGCTCACGGGCCCAGCCGCTCCGCGGCATGTGGGATCTTCCCGGACTGGGGCACGAACCCATGTCCCCTGCATCGGCAGGCGGACTGTCAACCACTGCGCCACCAGGGAAGCCCACAATAAATGCTTGGATGAATGAATTCGATAACTTATCAACAGATGCTTATTTCTAAATAAGAACATAAAATTCTTGGCAAGCTGAGGTGGAAGGAATCTTTCTTACCCTGATGAAGTCTAACTACCAAAAACCGTTAGTAAATATCCTATTCAATGGTGAAAAATCAGACATTCCAGAAAAATCAGGAAGTAGACAAGAGTGACCATAACCACCAGCACTACGTAACAGTCTACTGGTGACACTAACCCATTCAATAAGGGAAAAAAAAATTTTTTTTCAATTGCCATTCATTGTTTTGAAGTCGATTTTGGAGGTGACTGCACATTCTGTGAATATACTACAGAAACGTTGAACTGTACCCTTTAAATAGGAAAATGGTATGGTATCTAAATTATACCTCCAAAAGCTGTTAGAAAAATCATTATCTTCTCTATTACAAGATTTTACTATTTAGAAGCTACTTCTCTATTTAGAAAATGAAAGAGAACACACTTAAAAACTAGTCAAACTGAGAGTTTAGAAAGGTGACCAAGTACAGTCAACATACAAAAGTCATGTTCTAATAAGCAAACCGTAGACAATTTCAAAACATGACAGAAAAAGAACCCTATTGACTATACACAAAGCTAAGAATAGACCTAATAAGAACTGTGGAAGACTTAAACTTAAAAACAATACAATTTTTTACTGCTGGAAACAAACTGGTATAAAGCATTTCCTGTGCCCCAGCCCCCCATTCAGGAATGGCTGGGGGGAAGTTCTTTTCAGAAGTGCCTCTGGACATCACAGGGACCATGAAGAATGTGATTTATGAACCATATTAAACGCCTGGCACAAAGTCTGGTGAAGAGTGAGCATTCTACAAATGTTAATTATTTTTCCAGATTCCATGTACAGCTAGAACTCAGGATCACAGAAATGGAAAACTGAACTTGATTCAGTGGTGTTGGCGGATTGGCTGGGATGGTAGAAATGCTCAGGAAGGAGCGTGACGTTTCTTTGAACAAAATATGCCCCTGAGATGAGGGGATCTGACTGGATACAAGAGCTCCTAGGAAGATGAATCATGATAGTTCACAGACCTGACTCACTCAGTGTTTGTGTTTGGGGGTGGGGAGAGCTGTCTTACTTGTGGTGACCAGATCATGAGACAGTGGGGCTCCCTTATCCCCAAACTCCCCACCCCAACCCCAAACCCAACAGCCGGCACCTGCCCCTCATTCTCAAAGGGCTATCCTGAGGCTACAGAGAGAGGGACCGCCTGGGAATTTACTTTCCCCCAACAATTAATAGGGGGCTACAGCTGACCTCTGTTCTAATAGGTTGGGGGCCTGAATTCATCAGGGTAAATTGAGCTTCTGTAACACAAAATGTAGAGTGACTCAAGGATGAACACAGCTTATCTTTCAGATAACGTCTAAAATGGGTGTTCTTGATTTCTGGGTGGGTCTCCTCTAAGTGGGCATCTGGGGCCCAGGCTCCTTCTCTCTGCACTTTGCCCTCTGAGCGCATGTCTTCCAGAGTCACTGTTCCTGAAAGATGTGGGGGCTGGGCCGGGAAATGGCACACATCGCTTCTAATTACAAGGAGGCTGGGGAAGCTGGTCTAGCTGCCGACCCAAGGAGAAAAGGAAACTCGTTAGGTAAGCAGCTAAGCAGTCTCGGCCACTGTACCTGTGCCACCTTCGTGGTTAACTATTTCGGATGCCGACCCCGGTCAGAGGACGTGGATCTGAGGCTCGGCTTAAATCGTAACTGAGAGACTTTCAACAAGATTTTTAACCTCTCTGAACCTCAGTTTTCTTTAATCTAAAACAGTGATGATAATAACAACCCCTTCAGGGTTATTTGGAATTATACAGAAGGTTGTTTGTTAAAGGCCCTAATAAATGACAAAGCCCCCTGGAAATGCTCTTCACTCACCTACCTGGAACGCGCTGCCGTCCCCTGCCTTTATTTAGTTTCTATCCCCCATTCAGAGGCTGGGTCTAATTCCTTGTGAAGACTTCCAGAGTCCCCTATTCTAGCAACTGTAGCCCTTTGGGGTCCTGGCACCCCTGAATGGAAGACAAAAACCAGATTGCTTTGAAGTAGTTTGGGAATTTTTATTACCTGGGAAACCTGAGGGCAATTCTGACCACGCAGCACTTACTCCTAATTCAGAATTGTTTGTTTCCTCTCCTGGTGAGCTTTTAGCAATTTGTGACATTCCTCCTCAAAGCACTGTGGATTCTTGGCCAGTGAGTAGCCAAATCCAACCACCAAGAAGGTGAATAACTCAGCATAAGAGACACAGAAAAGAGGCTAGAGTCTTGTTCATGCTTTATATTAGAAGAGCTATGACTTCAGGTTCCCCCAAATGTAAGTGGGGAGCCCAGGGCGGCTCTCTAATCCTCATTAATGTCCCCTTAACAACCACCTCTGTTATAAAACATTCTCAAATGTTACCAGCTCAAATTAGGCTCCACTTTCCCCCAAGGGATTGCATTTCCTAAATGCCACATGACAGAGCTCCCACTTCAATTCAAATCCTTCCCTTGTTAGTTTTGCCTCTCACACAGATTAAGTTACTGGAGATCAGGGACTGTGTCTTTTGATTCCACAACAAAGATATGCAGATAGGGGCTTCCCTGGTGGCGCAGTGGTTGAGAGTAAGCCTGCCGATGCAGGGGACAAGGGTTCGTGCCCCGGTCCGGGAAGATCCCGCATGCCGCGGAGCGGCTGGACCCGTGAGCCGTGGCCGCTGAGCCTGCGCGTCCGGAGCCTGTGCTCTGCAACGGGAGAGGCCACAACAGTGGGAGGTCCGCGTACCGCACCAAAAAAAAAAAAAAAAGCAGATATCAGTAAAAATGTGTTAATCAAGGACATTCCGTGGGGAGTGGCATTACTGGAATGGGATAGTTGTGTTCCGATCCTAAACCCACAATATAACGGTTAGGTTCTCTGGATCCTTGAAATGTGATGTTCTTGGGCATTTATCGACGCAGGTTAGCACTGCTCCATGGCACTGCTCAGAACTGAACAGAGGAAGGGTGGATCATAGAAGGGCTTTCATTCACTCCATTCGTTCTTTCATTCAACAGATAATTACAGTGTTCTAAACTGTTCGTAGCACCAGCAAGGAGCTTAAAGAGAAAAGGGAGATAAAGACTCCTTTTCCAGTCTAGTAGAGTGAGACCAGGACAGAGCAGACCAATAAAGTTGGACAAAGGACCAGGCAAACAATTTAGAAGCAAGGTTGGGGGTAGGTAACTTTAGGGGCAGGCATGTGGGAACATGACCCAGAAAGAGGCCCAGAATGGAACAGATTTCAACAGCTGTCTTTGCTTTTCAGACTGGCAAACACTGAAAGATTGACAACACCAGGTGCTGCTGGGGTGTGCAGAGCCGACTCACACATATTGCTGGGATGGTGTAAATTTGGGTCAACCTTTCTGCAGGGCAACCTCACAAAATGTGTCCATGTTTAAATCGCACAGACATATGACTCAGCTATTCCAAACCAGGCACTTATCCTGGACAAATGAAGGATTGGACAAATGAAAAAAGATGTCACTATCAGTATAGCATATTCATTGCGTCATTACTTGAAGAGGGGAAAATTGTAGGCATTGGATTGGGTCACATGCTCATCCTTGAACGAATCACAATGGCCAGAGGGATCAGGTCCTCTGATTGGCTGAAATTTAGTCATGCATCTCTCCTGTGTTGCCAGGGTATGGAGGAGAACCATGATGGACAGGCAAGGATTAGGTCCAGGGGAAGGGAAGTGGCCCAAAGGGAAAAAAAGAAGAGCACTGTTACCGGTAGACTGAGGATGAGAATGACTATTGAGTAAACAAAATCTATACCTGCTTCCATCCACTATAGCAGGAGTAGCTGGGGCAGAGGGAGGGATGTTTCATGCACAGAGAATAGATTATTCTTAACAGATCCTCAGGGAGCCTTTATAGCCTGTGATGAGGCTCCTTGTCCTGAGAGGATGAGAAGGGACATTGGGGAAGGTCAGCCCTTTGGAAGGAGAGCCAGACTGATAAATCCAGACACATGAATAACTGAATAATTTGAGACTGGGGGAGGGGGAAGTTTTAAGCAAAACATAAACAGGACAGTTGAGAATGCTATGAGTGGGATCAGGAAAGGTTCTGACCCTGGATGGGTCCATGTCATGTCCACATATGTCAGGGTAACATTGGCCAGAACTGTCTGGGGACATTGGACAGATGGCTTAATCACTCGAAAGCTCGGTTTCCTTACCTCTAAAACTGAAAGAAGAAACCAACCTCATGGGCTGCCTGGGAGAATTTCATGAGACTGTGTAGGTGAAAATCCCTAATACAATGTGAGTTGACTCTAAGGAGAAGGGCAGGCCAGAAGGAACCCTCAAATTTAAACAAAAAGAAAAACACTTTGCGTGGAAGGCGTTAATTACGGTGGCCCCAGGCAGTCTGAAAGCCAGAGCTTTGTTCTAAGGCAAAGGGAGCCCTGGAGTTTAACTTGGGGACAGTAATGAGGGTTACAGTTCTACTTGTAACCTGAAACTATGTTGAAAAACCAGAACTTGCCCTTCTGCAAGCTCTTAACCGTGTACAAATGCAACAACTGTTTATTTTTACGTTTTTATTTTTCATGTGTACTTTTGCAGGCTGAGGAAACACTTGAGAACAGGAGCTACTTAAACTCCCCGAGGCACCCAAGCCCCACCACCCTGTTCCTCCACTTTGCCCTGTGCCCAGGGTACCTCGGGCTTTGCTTCTGCCTCACGTGCCTCTTCTCAGGATGGAGGATGGACCACTCATAGAGAGGCTGCCTTGAATATCCTTTACCTCCAGCTCAGAACCAGTGAGTCTTGTGCCAACAGGGTGGCGAGCGTGTGTTGCCCTGTCCAGGAAGGAAGGAGAGGGCACGCCCCTGGGAAGGAGTGAGTGGGGAGAGAGCCCAGACGCTCCCACCACTCCTGACCCCAAAGTGGTCCCGTCTGCGTGCAAAGAGCCTTGAACCTGGAGCCCAGAGGCCGCTCTGTGTGGTACTGGACAAGGCCTGGCCTCTCCAAGACCCTTTCTTTTTTTTTTTCCCCTCCAGGAAATATTTTATTTTATTTAAAAAAATTTTTTAATTGGAGTCTACTTGCTTTACAATGTTGTGTTGGTTTCTGCTGTACAGCAAAGTGAATCAGCTATACGTATACATATAGCCCCTCTTCTTTGAATTTCCTTCCATTTAGGTCACCACAGAGCACTGAGTAGAGTTCCCTGTGCTCTGCAGTAGGTTCTCATTAGTTATCTATTTTATACGTAATATCAAGAGTGTATATATGTCAGTCCCAATCTCCCAATTCATCCCACCCCTCCAAACCCCTTTCTTCACCCTTAAAATGGTGGCAACGCCATCTCAGAGGACAGCCGTGGGGGATGGGAGAAACCCTGCGATGACAGCGCCTCGTAAACAGCGGGGCCCTTAGCAGGTGCCTGTTATTATCACCCTTCCACGTCTCACGGGGTTTACAGGGCGTCGGAGCTGCGGTCTACGTCCCAGGGTGAGAAGTGGGTGGTCCATCTGGGTCAGATTACCAGGCACAAAATCAAAGCCAAAAATCAGCAGTCACTTCTGAGAGCCTGTCTTGGGTTTTTGTATGGGATCCAAAGCAGTGCTGTTGCCATGGACACCGGGAGTTCCTTGCCTGTGTCCAGAGGGAGAACCGATGTGGTGGCCAGGAGCTCTCAGAGCTGTTTGTGGATCAGGACGGAAGCAACTCCGTTGCACCCACAGAAGTGTGTTCCCGTGGAGAGGAGCAGGGAACAGAACAGGAAACAAGGAAGGAAGCAGAAGCGAACTTTCTCTCCCTTCCCTGGCACCTCATCACACGTCCTGGGGCTTAACCAGCCCTGGCATCAGAGCCCAGCCACCGCCAAATGGCCTCATCCCACCACCAAGCGGTGGGCTCTCCCTAGAGGTGAGGTAGGGGCGCCACCAAAACAGATGGTAGCGCTCTGAGGCAAACACGGCGTTCCAAACAGCACGCGTGAGACAATTCCTACACGCCTGTCCTCTGCTTGGCGCTTTGGGAAGAAACCAAAGACACGAAAGGACCTGCTGCCACAAGATGCTCACAACAAACAGCTGTTTTTGTGCAGTCATCCCTGAAGAGGGACTTCCCTAGGCCACCAAGTAACATAGGTGCCAGTAGGCTCACCTTCAGGCACATCACTGGTCACTGGTGTCAGGTGTCCAGAGGGACGGCCTGAGGGACAAGAGGGTGGGGTTCGCTGGAGTGTCGTATGGCCCCCGGCCAACATGGAAGGGGCCCTCTGGAGGTTAGGTCAGGTTACTTGGCTTGAGAGAAAACACCAGATCAGGGCAGGGCAAATCCAGCAGAAGGAAGGTTGTACCGTCAAAGGGTGTGGCAGAAGCTCTTTCAGGAACACGCGTGGCAGACAGGCCAGGTGTGCTTAGGTGATGAGGGGCGGGGCCCTGCTCGTGAGGACGCAGCCCTCTTCTTTCCCTCCCCCCGCCCTTCTCCTCCCCCTTTTCCTTCTTTCCTTTGATTCAGCAGCTTTTGACTTGATTCTTTCCCAAACAGCTGGAAGTCTTGGAGATTTTACTGCTCTCACGGCCACTGAGAATCTGAAAGCTGCCCTGATGGTTCCAGCCCTTCAATATTCCTTAGTTGTCCAAAAACATTTCTTCTGAGGGGAAGGAGTAGCTGCACCTGCCAGGCTTATGTAGATTTTTTAAAAAATAAATTTATGTATTTATTTACGGCTGCGTTGGGTCTTCGTTGCTGCGTGCGGACTTTCTCTAGTTGCTGCGAGCGGGGGCTACTCTTCGTTGCGGTGCAGGGGCTTCTCATTGCAGTGGCTTCTCGTTGCCCAGCACGGGCTCTAGGCACGCGGGCTTCAGTAGTTGTGGCACTCAGGCTCAGTAGTTGCGGCTCTCAGGCTCTAGAGCGCAGGCTCAGTAGTTGTGGCACACTGGCTTAGTTGCTCCGTGACATGTGGGATCTAGTTCCCTGACCAGGGATCGAACCTGTTTCCCCTAGTATTGGCAGGCGGATTCTTAACCGCTGCACCACCAGGGAAGTCCCTTATGTAGATGTTTTGTCAGTTAACTTCTAGCCCAGGGTCTGGTGAAACTCTGGGAGAACACATTCTGCTGCAGGAAACCCCTTGTCTCATCAGCAATACACAGGCATCTCTCAGGTGGATCATTTCCTCAGAAGGTCACATACTTTATCCAACTCTCTGGAGTGTTGCTCTGAAGCTCAGGGCCACGTGGATTGATCCTTCCCGCACGTATTCAGGCCTTGGGCCTCTCTTAGCATGTAGGCTCTTTCTTGGGCCATCACACCCTCACAGGGTGAACTGAAGTGGATGGAACATGCCTAGAGCTTGTGCTTGGCCGCCCCGGGTGGAACCTTCCCTCTTTCCACCACGGGCACACTCAGGCCATCTAGTTTCCGTGGAACACATGCCCCAGCATGTTGAGATCTGAATGGAATCTTTCTAGATGACAGTTGCCTAACAGTCTCCCTTATCCCCCAGACCACCCCCAGGCTGGCCAGAACTATTTAAAATGCCCATCTGAGCCATCCCTCCAGGTGCCAGGTGAAAAGCATCTCTGATCTTCATCATTACATCTGCAGCCCAATCGCCGCCCTTTATTCTGCCCCAATAAACTGCTCAGAACGACTCTACCCCCGACTCCTGCCAGTACCCACCGCTCACCACCAGCTCCTGATAACGCTCTGTGTGCGCACACCATGCCTCTCCCGGAAAATCGGTCCCCATTCTCCTACGTCCAGAGCAGACATGGCTGCACTGTGCACCTTCTCCTCCCACAGGCATGCTGTCATTCTGTTCTCAGAAGCTGGCTGTGCCACCCACATGGGATAATGGTACCTCAGCTGTTTAGCATCTACCCCCACCCCCTCTACCAGGGCAGCTTGAAGGCAGGGGCTGAGCTCAGCACTTGATAGGTGCTTATTACTTATCTACTGCTGCAGATAAGACAGAGGCTAAAAGCTCTAATTGGAGAGGAATAAAAGTGCATTGAGTACGTACTACGTGCCAGACATTATTTAAGCTCAGTTAATACTCACAACAACCCTATGGGACAAGTACTCTGACAGTCCTTACTTTACCGTTAAAGAAGCAAAGAATGGTTAAGTAACGTACACAACATCTCTCAGCTACTAAATAATAAAGCCAGGATTTGAACCCACAGTTTCCACTCTTAACCACTAACTTGTAATGCTTTTCAAACTAAGTAAGAATGGTCAAGAACTCAGTTTTAGAAGTTTAGAGCATCAAATGGACCAGGATACAAACTTTGGCTCTGACCTTGACCTTGCTCAACCAGGCTGAACCTCAATTTCCTCAAATGTAAAATGAGCACAAGAATAGTATTTTGCCCTATCTACTGTTGGGTTGATTTTAAAACTATACATATCTGCTATAATCTACAACTGCACTGCAGGAGTGTGGTGGCCTTGTGAGGCTTTTAGATTTGAATTACTGCTGCCACCTCGATAATCTCAACGCTCACAGAGAATTTCCTGGAGAATATGTAGGGTATCTCCTTTAGATTTGGTGGAGCCAGATTATCAAAGGCTGTGCACTTGAACTCCTTTTATTGGACACTGACTTTCCCTCAAACTATCCTACTTGCTTCCATGATCATTGCCCTTGGGTGTGGGGCCCTCACTGTGTACCGGAGATGATTGGGTTTCTTGTGGGCGTTGGTGGTGGACACCCTGAATGTGATTCAGTGTCCCTTACATGAGGGTCATAGGGACACTCCTCTAACACGCGTATTGTCTTCATCACAGGCACAATGCTGAAAGGAGGGGAACTGTTTTGATCTTTAATTGCTGTTATTTCTTAGGCAGGAAATAGTGCTTGTTTGGGAAAAGATTTTGATAAGCTGCGAGGCATGGGAGTCGGGACCTAAGATCTGTGTGTTCCCTTAAGTCAAGCAACTCAAGATGAGTCACAGACTGCTCTACCTGAGATAAGGAGAGGAAGTTGACCCCTGAGAAGGAGGAGAGGAAATTCAGGGAAGCCAGGTGAGAAGTGGGAAGGGATCCCTGTGAGATGGTGGGTGTGGTGAAGGCCAGTGGCAGAGGTGCTATATTAATTTCTAGGGCTGCCACAATAAAGTACTGCAGGCTGGGTGGCTTAAACAACAGAAATTTAATTTTTTCACAGTTCTGGAGGCTAGAAGTCTGAGATCAAGGTGTCAGCAGGGTTGATTTCCTTGTCCTGTGGGTGGCTGCCTTCTCCCTGTGTCCTCACATGGTCTTGCCTCTGTACATGTCTGTGTCCTAATCTCCTCTTCTCATAAGGACACCAGTCATATTGGATTAGGGCCCATCCTAATGACATCATTTTTAACTTCATCTTTTTTTTTTGGTGGTGGGGTGGGGGGCAGTACGCGGGCCTCTCACCGTTGTGGCCTCTCCCGTTGCGGAGCACAGGCTCCAGACACGCAGGCTCAGCGGCCATGGCTCACGGGCCCAGCTGCTCTGTGGTATGTGAGATCTTCCCGGACCGGGGCACGAACCCGTGTCCCCTGCATCGTCAGGCGGACTCTCAACCACTGCGCCACCAGGGAAGCCCTAACTTCATCTTTAATGACCCTATCTCTAGGGACTTCCCTGGCAGTCCAGTGGTTAAGACTTCACGCTCCCAATGCAGGGGGTCTTGATTCGATCCCTGGTCCGGGAATTAGATCCCGCATGCCGCAACTAAGACCTGAAGCAGCCTAAATAAATAAAGACCCTATCTCTAAACACAGTCACATTCTGAGGGACTGGGGGTTAGGACTTCAACATATAAGTTTTGCGGGGGAGCAAAATTCAACCTATAATAGGAGCCAAAGGACATTTGAAGACCACCCCCCATTCTCCCAACCATGTCCTCCTGTGTAAATCTTCACTAGCTGCTTTGTGTGAGCGGAATCTTTTGTAGAGGTCAAAGTAAAGGTAAGCCTCACATCTGGGAGCCATGTGGTGTGGAAGAGAGGTACCCCTTGTGGGATCAAGAACTGTGAGAAAGGAAGCCTCCAGGGAAACAGAAGGAAACTTGGGACATTCTTTGGACCTCCCCGGGGCCTGGAGACCTCGGCTAGCATCTGGTTTGTATCACTGATCATGTTTCCTTCTCGGCTTTCATCGTCAGGAAACTCAGAGTCATATTGGAGGTCCCTTATAAGAAATGTTGGGGAACTTATACAGAGTCACTCTCCAAGGTGTATCCTACTACTTGGCCTTCATTTTCTCTTGCCCCTCTATGGTGAACCTTTCTTGTCTTTGTCTACCCTGCATCCCTTCCTTTGAAGCATTTCACTCCCTTCCATATAGTCCCTTCAAAGCTGCCAATCATAGCTCCCGATGGGGAGTCTTCCCCTACACCCTACTGAGCAGTGGCCTTAGAAACCCCTAGACAAGGGGGTCCTTGCAATTAGTAGGAAAGGGAGCAGTTGGTTTGGCTGGACCAGACACTGACTGCGTTGCCTGGGCCGTCCCTCTTTCTGCCCTGCAGAGCGTGGAGCACCCTAGGAGTGCTCTGCATGGTTTTTCCTTCTCTCTGTTACCAAATGGGAGACTTATTGCAGTGTTTCCATTGTCTCTTTGTCACTGGGTGCTGGGTATATTGGAGGTGGTGGTGATGGTGGTTACACTCATCTTTTAGCTATAGGCTAATCCATGAAAGGCCGCTTTGGAACCTGATGGGAGAGGAAAACCCATCAACCAGAAATTCTGGTCTTGAGACTGAATGTGGCAACTAAACCTGATCTTGGTTTTTAGTGTTTGTTTATAGAGGGGTATTTATGGGAAGAAGGATGATTTTGTTTGTCAAGCTTCCTTCCCAGGAAGGACCATTTTTCTGACCCCACGTGGTCTTGAAGGGTCTAGGAGTCAAGACACTCCCATCCCTATTTCCATCTCCACAAAGACGGAACCTAGCCCAGGCTGGTCAATCAGAGAACCCCATCTGTCTATCTATAGCGATTGGTTCAATTATGGACACATGACCTAAGCAAGGCCAATCATGATCGACAGATGAGCATTAGATAAGAGAGGTCCTCTTTACCCAGAGAAAGCTGAGGAAGTAAAAGCAGCTTCAAAGTCAGCATTTTCTGAAAGGTTCTCCAGTCATTCTACCATCAGAGGTTTTTCCCTAGCAGTTTCACCTTGTAAAAGTTTGGAATCACAGACCATCAGTTTTTCTTTGACCCATGACATGAGTTATTTAATTGATATGTTTTAATTTACAAATCTATAGATTTTTTGTTGCTACTGACTGAATTCATTGTTTTTGTTAGAGAATGAGATCTGTATGAATCTGTATGTGATAAGTGTGTTCAGTTCTTTGAACATTATTTAGACTTGCTTTATGTACTAGTGTGTGGTCAAGTTTTGTAAAACATATCTTGGGTGCTTGGAAAAAACGTTTTCCTAAATTGATTAGTGCAGAGTTCTATGTAAGTCAAGGATTTTTGCGTTGTGCAAATCATCAATATTCCTACTGATTTTTATTTGGTATTTTTATCTACTTAGTCTGTAAATTACAAAGAGGTGTATTAAAATCTCCTATTATGATGACAGAGAAGTCCATTTCTCCTTGTTATTCTAATTTTTGTTTGCTATTTTTTTAAAAACAACAACTTTTTTAGAGCAGTTTTAAGTTCACAGATAAATTGAGCAGAAGGTACAGAGATTTCCCACTGTCCCCATACATGCATAGCCTCCTCCACTATCAATATCCCCCACCAGAGTAGTACATTTGTTACAACTGATGAATTTACATTGACACATCATCACTCAAGGTCCATAGTTTACATTAGTGCACACTTAGTGTTGTATGTTCTATGGGTTTGGACAAATGTATAATGATATGTACCCACCGTTATAGTATCATACAGGATTGTTTCACTGTCCTGAAAATCCTCTGTTCTCTACCTGTTCATACCTCCATCAATGCTAATCCCTGGCAACCACTGATTTTTTATTAATTAATTAATTATTGGCTGCATTGTGTCTTCGTTGATGTGCGTGGGCTTTCTCTAGTTGCGGCGAGCGGGGGCTACTCTTTGTTGTGGTGCGCGGACTTCTCACTGTGGTGGCTTCTCTTGTTGCGGAGCATGGGCTGTAGGGTGTGCAGGCCTCAGTAGTTGTGGCTCACGGGCTCTAGTGCTCAGGCTCAGTAGCTGTGGTGCACAGGCTTAGTTGCTCCGCAGCATGTGGGATCTTCCTGGACCAGGGCTCAAACTCATGCCCTCTGCACTAGCAGGCGGATTCTTAACCACCAGCAAAGTCCAGCCACTGATCTTCTTACTGGCTCCATAGTTTTGCCTTTTCCAGAATGTCATAAATTTGGAATCATACAGTATGTAACCTTTTCAGATTGGCTTCTTTCACTTAGTAATGTACACTTAAGGTTGCTCCATGTGTGAACGTAAATCTTCCACTCCTTTGGGTAAGTACCAAGGAACACAACTGCTGGATCCGGTGGTAAAACTATGTTTACATTTTGTAAGAAACCACCTAGCTCTTTTCCAAAGTGGCAGCTCTATTTGGAATTCTCACCAGCAGTGTATGAAGAGTTTCTGTTGCCCAACAACCTTGCCAGCATTTAGTGTTGTCAGTGTTCTGGATTTGGAACATTTTAATATATGTCCAGGAGTATCTCATTGTTGTTTTAATTTGCATCTCCCTGATGACTTATGATGTGAAGCATCTTTTCATATTTTTATTTGACATCTGTATTTCTTCTTTGGTGAGGTGTCTGTTAAGGTCTTTGACCCATTTTTTTAAATTAATTTTTATTGGAATATAGTTACTTTACAATGTTGTGTTAGTTTCTGCTGTACTCTCTGACCCATTTTAAAATCAGGTTATTTTCTTACTGTTGAGTTTTAAGAGCTCTTTGTATATTTTGAATAATAGTCCCTTATCAGATGTGCCTTTTGCAAATAGGTACTTTCAGTCTGTGAGTTGTCTTTTCATTCTCTTGACAGTGACTTTCCAAGAGCAGAAAGTTTTACCTTTAATGAAGTCCAGCTTAACAATTTTTTCTTTCATGTGTGTCATGCCTTTGCTGTCATATCTAAAACATGATCACCAAATCCGGGGTCATCTAGATTTTCTCCTATGGTATTTTCTAGAAGTTTCATAGTTTTGCATTTAACATTTAGGTCTATGATATAATTTTGAGTTAATTTTTGTAAAAAGTGTAAGGGCTATGTCTACATTCATTTTTTTTTTTTTACATGTGCATGTCCAATTGTTCCAGCACCATTTGATGAAGAGACTGTTTTTTTCTCCACTGTATTGCCTTTGCTCCTTGTCAAAGACCAGTTGACTATATTTATGTGGTCTATTTTTGGGCTCTCTATTCTGTTCCGTTGATCTATTTGTCTGTTCTTTGGCCAATACAACATTGTCTTGATTATTGTAGCTTCATAGTAAGACTCAAAGTTGGGTAGTATCAGTTCTCCAACTTTGTTCTCTTTCAATATTATGTTGGCTATTCTTTTGCCTTTCCGTAAAAACGTTAGAATCAACTTGTCAATATCTACAAAATAACTTTCTGGGATTTTGACTGAGATTGCACTGAAACTGTAGATTAAATTGGGAAGGACTAACATCTTGACAATCTTGAGTCTTCCTATCCACGAACATGGAATAACCTCTTCTTTAGTTCTTCTGTGATTTCTTTCAACAGAGTTTTGTAGTTTTCCTTGTACATATGTTCTTGTACATATTTTGTTAAATTTATACCTAAGTATTTCATTTCGGAAAATGCTAATGTAAATGGTATTATATTTTTTTTTTTTTTTTTTTTTTTTTGTGGTACACGGGCCTCTCACTGCTGTGGCCTCTCCCGTTGCCATAGCTCACGGGGCCCAGCCGCTCCGCGGCACGTGGGATCCTCCCGGACCAGGGCACGAACCTGTGTCCCCTGCATTGGCAGGCAGACTCTCAACCGCTGCGCCACCAGGGAAGCCCGGTATTATATTTTTAATTTCACATTTTACTTGTTCATTTTTGGTATATGGGAAAGCAATTAACTTTTGTATATTAACCTTGTATCTTGCAAACTTGCTATAATCTCCTATAGTTCCAGGAGGTTTTTTTTTTTATTCTTTTGAATATTCTACATAGATAATCATGTCATCTTTGAACAAAAACAGTTTTATTTCTTCCTCTCAAACAGTATACCTTTCATTTCCTTTTATTATCTTATTGCATTAGCTAGAATTTCTAGCATGATGCTGAAAAAGGGCAGTGAAAGAGGACATCCTACCTTGTTTCTGATTCTAGGGGGAAAGATTCTAATTTCTCACCATTAAGTATGACATGATATTTTTTTCTCAGGGTGAGGAATTTGCCTGTATTTCTAGTTCACTCAGAGTTTTTATCATGAGTGGGTGTTGGATTTTGTCAAATGCTTTTTCTGCATCTATTGATATGATTTTTCTTCTTTAGCCTGTTGATGTGATGGGTTACATTAATTGATTTTCAAATGCTGAACCAGCCTTGCATAGCTGGGATAAATCTCACTTGGTTATAGTGTATAATTGTTTTTATACATTGTTGGATTCAATTTGCTGATGTTTTGTTGAAGATTTTTGCATCTGTATTCATGAGAGATATTAGTCTATAGTTTACTTTTCTTGTAATGTTTTTGTCTGACTTTGGTATTAGGGTGATACTGGCCTTATAGAATGAGTTAGGAAGTATTCCCTCTGTTTGTATCTTCTGAAAGAGATTGTATATAGAATTGATAAAAATTTCTTCCTTAAATGTTTGATGGAATTCACCAGTGAACCCTCTGGGTCTGGTGCCTTCTGTTTTGGAAGGTTACTAATTATCAATTCAATTTCTTTATAAATATAGGCCTATTTAGATTGTCTATTTCTTCTTCTGCCTTTTGTTATTTTAAATGAGCATATTGTGTCTTTCAAGGAACTGGTCCGGTTCATCTGTGTTATCAAATTTGTGGGCATAGAGTTGTTCATAGGATTCCTTTATTATCTTTTTAACGTCCAAAGGATCTGTAATGATGTGTTTTCATCTCTCTTCTTACAGTGCTCATCTGTTCTTGCATGCAGAATATTTTATCCTTAGAGACCTTAGCATATTAATCATAGTTATTTTAAGTTCCCTGTCTGATAATTCCAACATCCAAAGTCTGGTTCGAATGCTTGATCTATCTCTTCAAACTGTTTCTTTTTCCTTGCAATTTTTTCTTTTTTTAAAGAAATTATTTAATTATTTATTTACTTATTTTTAGCTGTGTTGGGTCTTCGTTTCTCTGCGAGGGCTTTCTCTAGTTGCGGCGAGCGGGGGCCACTCTTCATCGCGGTGCACGCGCCTCTCACTGTCGCGGCCTCTCTTGTTGCGGAGCACAGGCTCCAGACGCGCAGGCTCAGTAGTTGTGGCTCACGGGCCTAGTTGCTCCGTGGCATGTGGGATCTTCCCAGACCAGGGCTCGAACCCATGTCCCCTGCATTGGCAGGCAGATCCTCAACCACTGTGCCACCAGGGAAGCCCTCCTTGTAATTTTTTCTTGATAGCTGGGCATGATGTAATGGGTAAATGGATCAGTTGTAAACAGGACTTTAGTGATGTGCTGGCAAGTATAAGGAAAGGGGCAGCATTCTATATAGTCCTATGATTAGATCTCAGTCTTTTGGTGAGCCTACGTCTCTGGACTATGAACTTCACAATGTTTTCAGTTTTTTTCTGCCCCTTAGGTGGGACAGGAAGAGTAGAGTGGGCTGGAATTGGGTATTTCCCTTCCTCCAGGTCAGTTAGATTTCTGATAAAACCCAGCAGGTTAGGCTTTGGTTAACTAGTTTCTTCTAAGGGCAGACCTTGTTAAGAAGAACAGAGTGTCTTGTATATTTAAAAGTAGTTCCTCCCCCGTCCCACACCCTGCTCAGAGCACAAGGGGATTTTTTTTTTCTTGATATTTACTGTGAGAACAGGGTAGAGCTCCTAGAGATAAAACTCACAAAGCACACTCTTGCCCCTCCCCCCATAATTTTTAACTCTCAAATTTGTCCAGCAATTCATCAATTATAAGTTTGCCCTGCCCCACGCTGCTTCCTGCATAGACTTCTGCTCCGGTATGTTGTGATTCTCTTTAACCACTTATCTGTTTCTCCAACTTGAGGACCAGAAGTTTCTCCTGTGACCTTACTTCTCTCACAGATCTAAAAAGAATTGTTAATTTTTCAGTTTGTCCAGCTTTTTACTTGCTGTTAGGATGGAATGGTGACTTCCAAGCTCCTTATATGCAGAAACTGGAAATCGCTCTCTATATTTGGAAGATGTGTTAGTAGATATTTGCAAGTCTGGAATTATTAAATCTTCCTGTGAAATAAATTTTGTATCAATATGTGTAACTCTTCATAACTAGTAATATTTTAAACCTTAAAGTCTATTTCATTTATGATCAGTCTAGCTGCCCCAGCTTTCTTTCAATAGAATTTGCCTGATATATCATTTTCCATGCTTTTAATTTCAACCTTTATTATTCTTATGTTTTACCCTTGAGCTTAAAGACAACATATAGCTGTAATATAAAAAGAATCAAGCTGTTAATCTTTGTCTTTCAACTGGAGATTTTTGCCCATTTACATTTATTACAGATTAAAAAAATTTTTTTGGCCATCTTGCATGGCATGTGGGATCTTAGTTCCCAACCAGGGATCGAACCAGCACTCCCTGCAGTGGAAGTGTGGAGTCTTAACCACTGGACTGCCAGGGAAGTCCTTATTACAGATATATTTGAATGAATTTTCTTTTCTCCTTTTATGCTATTTATGTTACTTTTATTTTTTCTTATTTTCCATCCTTTTCTTTTTTACATCTTTATTGGATTATAATTGCTTTACAATGGTGTGTTAGTTTCTGCTTTATAACAAAGTGAATCAGTTATACATATACATATGTTCCCATATCTCTTCCCTCTTGTGTCTCCCTCCCTCCCACCCTCCCTATCCCACCCCTCTAGGTGGTCAGAAAGCAATGAGCTGATCTCCCTGTACTATGCAGCTGCTTCCCACTAGCTATCTACCTTACATTTGGTAGTGTATATATGTCCATGCCTCTCTCTCGCTTTGTCACAGCTTACTCTTCCCCCTCCCCATATCCTCAAGTCCATTCTCTAGTAGGTCTCTGTCTTTATTCCTGTCTTACCCCTAGGTTCTTCATGACATTTTTTTTCTTAAATTCCATATATATGTGTTAGCATACGGTATTTGTCTTTCTCTTTCTGACTTACTTCACTCTGTATGACAGACTCTAGGTCCATCCACCTCATTACAAATAGCTCAATTTTGTTTCTTTTTATGGCTGGGTAATATTCCATTGTATATATGTGCCACATCTTCTTTATCCATTCATCCGATGATGGACACTTAGGTTGTTTCCATCTCCAGGCTATTGTAAATAGAGCTGCAGTGAACATTTTGGTACATGACTCTTTTTGAATTATGGTTTTCTCAGGGTATATGCCCAGTAGTGGGATTGCTGGGTCATCTGGTAGTTCTATTTGTAGTTTTTTAAAGAACCTCCCTACTGTTCTCCATAGTGGCTGTACCAATTCACATTCCCACCAGCAGTGCAAGAGTGTTCCCTTTTCTCCACACCCTCTCCAGCATTTATTGTTTCTAGATTTTTTTTTTTTTTTCTTTTTTGCGGTACACGGGCCTCTCACTGCTGTGGCCTCTTCCGTTGCGGAGCACAGGCTCCGGACGCACAGGCTCAGCGATGGCTCACGGACCCAGCCGCTCCACAACATGTGGGATCTTCCCGGACTGGGTCACGAACCCATGTCTCCTGCATCGGCAGGCGGACTCTCAACCACTGCACCACCAGGGAAGCCCCTGTTTCTGGATTTTTTGAAGATGGCCATTCTGACTGGTGTGAGATGATATCTCATTGTAGTTTTGATTTGCATTTCTCTAATGATTAATGATGTTGAGCATTCTTTCATGTGTTTGTTGGCAGTCCGTATATCTTCTTTGGAGAAATGTCTATTTAGGTCTTCTGCCCATTTTTGGACTGGGTTGTTTGTTTTTTTGATATTGAGCTGCATGAGCTGCTTATAAATTTTGGAGATTAATCCTTTGTCAGTTGCTTCATTTGCAAGTATTTTCTCCCATTCTGAGAGTTGTCTTTTGGTCTTGTTTATGGTTTCCTTTGCTGTGCAAAAGCTTTGAAGTTTCATTAGGTCCCATTTGTTTATTTTTGTTTTTAATTTCTATTTCTCTAGGAGGTGGGTCAAAAAGGATCTTGCTGTGATTTATGTCATAGAGTGTTCTGCCTATGTTTTCCTCTAGGAGTTTGATAGTGTCTTGCCTTACATTTAGGTCTTTAATCCATTTTGAGCTTATTTTTGTGTATGGTGTTAGGGAGTGATCTAATCTCATACTTTTACATGTACCAGTCCAGTTTTCCCAGCACCACTTATTGAAGAGGCTGCCCTTTCTCCACTGTACATTCCTGCCTCCTTTATCAAAGATAAGGTGACCATATGTGCGTGGGTTTATCTCTGGGCTTTCTATACTGTTCCATTGATCTATCTTTCTGTTTTTGTGCCAGTACCATACTGTCTTGATTACTGTAGCTTTGTAGTATAGTCTGAAGTCAGGGAGTCTGATTCCTCCAGCTCTGTTTTTCGTTCTCAAGATTGCTTTGGCTATTCGGGGTCTTTTGTGTTTCCATACAAATTGTGAAATATTTTGTTCTAGTTCTGTGAAAAATGCCAGTGGTAGTTTGATAGGGATTGCATTGAATCTGTAGATTGCTTTGGGTAGTAGAGTCATTTTCACAATGTTGATTCTTCCAATCCAAGAACATGGTATATCTCTCCATCCTTTCTTGACTCCACTTTAACTGATTGGATTTTTCCCTCTCTTTCCATTTGTTTTTCTTACTATTTTTTAAATGGCTATTTGAGAAATTTTAACACAAATATTTAACAAAGTCCAAAGTTAGTATGCATGCTAGTTTGGGTTGCCTCAGAAGCAGAACTTGAGGTAAGAATTTGGGTAAAATAGTTTATTGGGGAGATGGCTTGAGTAAACACTGATAAAGGAAAAGGGAGATGAGACAGGGAAGGGAAGGACACTAATCAAGGGTCTCTATTTTTGTTACCAACGTGGCCAACTAGAGCTAAACCCCAATAGGAAGCTCAAGGAGACAGTGTAGAATGTGTGCCAAGGAATGCAGGAGCTGGAGTATTTATCAGCTAACTCCTATCAGTTCCTAGTTGAGGGCTTCTTTTGGAGACATTAATTCCTCAGCACTTCCAGCTTGTCCTGCCCATGTACAGGGGAGCTGTAATGGCCAGAAGAAGCCCTCAGGAAAAGGTTCAAATGTTTCCAGTTATAAGTTAAGCTAGAGTCCAGAAATGGTAAAGCCCAAGGCTATACAGGCAGGGCATTGATAGCACCTGCACAGTTACTATCTTTACCTTCCTTCCCAAAATACAAAGGCCTTAGAATGCTTTAACTCAAACTACTCTCTCCCAAATTATATGCTATCGCTGTCCAGAATTTTAGTTCTTTTTAACCACACAAATTAGAGATTACGATGATGATGATTTTACATGGTCGAGTGTGTATTTAGATTTCTCCATATGGTTATAATTTTTATTGCCCATTTTTCATTTCTAACACCTTTGATTGTTCTTCTGAGGTCGTTTTTATTTTTCCTGAAGTATATCTTCTGAAGTTCTATCAGTCAAGGGTCTGTGGGTATAAGTCCTGTCTGAAATGTCTTTATTTTGCTCTTGTTTTCAAATGAGAATTTCCCCGGATATAAAATTCTACACTGACAGTTTCTTTCTCTTCATGTTTTGAAGATATCATTGAACTGTGTATTGGCCTCTGTTTGTGTATTGAGAAGAGAATTGAATTCCCAATTCAGTTTGTCATTCTTGAATTTAGTCACATGACCACACCTAGCTATAAGTGAGGCTGGGAATTACAGAACTTTAGTAGGTTGAATTACCTTCCCATTAATTTATTTATTTGCTTTTTTGTTTGTTTGTTTGTTTGACTAGCAGAAAGACAACCTTCCTGTTTAATCATGCAGTTTGAAGATATCCTACTATTCCAATACTGATAAATCACTCACAGCTATGTCACACTAGGAGGAAACAGCTGACCCACTGGCTCTTTGTACACCCAAGATGAATGTGTCTTTAAGACAGAAAGGACCCCCAGTCGGCCCCACCCCCTCCTCCAAGAAGTGTGTGCAGAGGACCTGATCACAACAGCCAGCCAAGGGGAGAACTCTGGAAATTAGCAAAAACCGGACACAATCTCATGAAGTTAACACAGGGCGGTTAGCACTGGGTTGGAAATTACTCAGACACACAGAGCCAGATCAAGTGACAACTGTCAGATGAGATCGTTTCAGTGAGGATTAAGAGGTAAGCTTCTTAGAACTGATTTTTTTTTCCAATCCCTGGCTGAGTATTATGGTCTGGGGAGAAAACAGCAACCACTGATCACCACCGTGCGTGTGGGAAAGGCCCACTTTTGCGTTCCTGACACCAGCTGGCAGGAAGGCTGACTCCACAGGGCTCCACTAACCTGTGGCAAGTCAAGGACAGGTCCAGCCCAACCAGAATTTGGTATACATTCATCTATCTGTACTTCTGAACATTAAATTAGCTGGTGGAATAATCACTATTTCCTGTCAACCTCCCAAATTTAAAGGCTGGATACATTTCAGGAATGACAGGTTAATAACTTGGCAGTTCAAGTGATTATTAACTCCAGTGTCCACAGATGGACTTGCTTATTGTGTTTTGTTTTGTTTTGTTTTGTTTTGTGGCCTCTCCCGTTGCGGAGCACAGGCTCCGGAAGCGCAGGCCCAGCGGCCACGGCTCACGGGCCCAGCCGCTCCGCAGCATGCGGGACCCTCCCAGACCGGGGCACGAATCCGCGTCCCCCGCCTCGGCAGGCGGACTCTCAACCACTGCGCCACCAGGGAAGCCCGCTTATTGTGTATTTTGTTGAACTTCCTCAAAGGAGTTTCCTTGTCAGACCAGGTGCCATGATTAACGGCATCTGTGCCTCATTTAGGAGACGCGCACCATATTTCTCAGCTCCACCCCACGCTCAACCGTTCAGAACTAAGGAAGGAAAATTACAGCATCAAAAGGGATTAAAACAAGCGATTTGCTGTTGGAGCCTTTCAAAAAGATCTGGAACACCTATGATTCAGCAAATGGAGAATAACTTTAAGAAATAAAAAATCATTTAGTTGCCAGGGCAATGTGCTCCATAAAAGTAAACACTCTATGGAAACCCATTTCCTAAAGGGTGCCTCCAGGTAATGAAGGTTTAATATATGCTCTTCCATTCCCGTGTTCATATGCCATTTTTATATTCCGACTCGGGCCTGTCTACTACTTCTTTCCATGCCCTTTGTGGGGTTAGATTAGAGAGGTAGGGTGTTAATAGGGGACTTGATGAAGATTGAAGACCCACTTTCTCCCCCTGGAGACCAGCCTGATTTGAACAAATGGAGGAGAACAAAGCAGCCCTTCTGTGTCCTTGGAAGGAAACCTGCTCTGTGTCCGTTTCTGCAGCCAGGTCTGCTCCTCTCAGGGAGGGATGGGGGGTCGTCCACAGGGATCCCGGCTCGGGGAGGACACGGCTCCTGCGCCATCTGGGCCCACCCGAGTCACTCCACACGTGCACCACCTTCATCGGTGCTGCTGGATGGCTGAGTAGGAGTTGGAGCCTGGGCTGGAAGGCAGTGAGTTGCCGCTGGGGACCTACAGGACATGCAGGTTGAGCTGTTGACTGGCCAGGCTGGTGTCCCCTGTCCCCAATTCCTCACTGTTTTCCTCCTTCTGGCAGCTCTGCTGCTCAGGACACTCAAAGTGGACATAGCAGAACACCTTGTTTGCAGTGTTGTGTGTTCCAACGATTCGGATGAAGGAGGTTGGCTGTCTTTCAAAAGTTACTGATTGCCAGGATTTGCAGGTGACTTTAGTTCTTTCGGCTACCGTGGTCCACTGCTGCTGGTTGGTGGAAACCTCAACATAATAGCTGTAGCTCTGATCTTCACAGTCCCACAGTAATAACCACATTGACCCGATCATGTATGGCTGTGACAGTTGAACCCCGATTGTACCACTTCCCAGCTGATGACATGTATAGCCAGAATCCCAATCAGAGCTCTTGGTGTCCTCGTTCAGCAAGGTATTTTGGCCCCGACTGACCCCTTCAATCACACTGGCACAATCAGCAATTGTTGCAACGTTCTCCATGGGCACTATCAGCCCCTCCTCCAGAGTGAAGGTTTTGTTTGTAAACATACGTTCAAGAGCCACAATGTGAAAACTCTTATTCACTGTGTTATGAGTCCCAACTATCTGAATATACCTGTTGACGTGGGCTGGAAGATATAACTTTTACCAAGAACGACCCAGATATTGTGAACGATCAATTACCCTGATCCAATCAAGTTCATCCATTGACACTTCAATGGAATATGAGTGAGACCGGCTATCTCGGTCCAACAGGAATATCCGAATATGATTGCTAATGGACGGCCGACACGGCTTAATCTCGATGCCAGAACGGCAGTCATTATCAGTCAGATGCCTAGAAAATCCATGATCCAAATCATAATCTTGGGTGGCACCCTCTGATAAGACAGACTTCATCTGCCCTTTTTCCATCTGGGCTCCATACTTCATAGTTGCAATGTTCTCTTCTGGTATGAGCATGCCTCTATAATTGAGGTCCATGTCCCGGCTCTCTGATTGAACTTTAATAGTATCTGGAATGGCATCAGGGGACAACAGTCCCAAAGGCCTCACATCATTCAGAAGTTCAGTGAGGCTCATCAAAGGCAAACACACAGCCTGCATGATTTCAGCATGATTCTCCTTTGAATTATGCTTACACAAGTTTAACAAGGCTAGGAAAATATCTTTTTCGGGAGCTGCAAATGAATCTTTTAATACGACGTTTAAAAGTGCTGTTTTAGAAAGGGAGAGGAAGGCTTGGCTTGAGAACACCTCCTGAACATTTCTGTCCACAAACATGCTGCACATGCAAGTTAACTTGGGAAGTGAGTAGAGACTGGAAACATCAAAAGTCATACAGACATTCTGCATGTTAAGTATGGTGCAGAGGTACTCAGAGGTAGAGTCCTCCAGCTCTGGAAATCCATATTATAGCCAGGCTCAAAAAGTCCAGCAGCACCTCCTCCTTCTTTTTTTTTTTGCTGTACGCGGGCCTCTCACTGTTGTGGCCTCTCCAGTTGCGGAGCACAGGCTCCGGACGCGCAGGCTCAGCGGCCATGGCTCACGGGCCCAGCCGCTCCGCGGCATGTGGGATCTTCCCGGACCGGGGCACGAACCCGCGTCCCCTGCATCCGCAGGCGGACTCTCAACCACTGCGCCACCAGGGAAGCCCGCCTCCTCCTTCTTATCTGTCAGCCTCGCCTGCCTAGTGTATTGAATAGATATATGGAAGTAGCATTGCGACTTCTGCAGTGGTGTCCTGGAGAGGGATTTTGACTTCAGGCTGAGATTGTCACATTCCACCATATAGTAATGCTCCAAAATATTGGCACCTGACTGCTAAAATTACCCTGTGGGCAAGAAAGCATTTCTTTTGCACAACAAATGTGACATGGCCATATTCTTCCCCAATCAACAAGGCACGAATATGGTCAGAAATATGTGCACATGGTCAATTCCCCCCACTTCAGCAAAGCGGCAAAGAGGGTGGCTGTTACTCGTCTTGTAGAACAGTTGATAGTCGTGGATCCCCACGATGTTCCTCTGAGACCTCACCGCCCTCACAGACGCCTCTTCCACCCATTCCGCACCCCCATCGTAGCCACGGCCCCCTCCTCCACCGTCCTCGCCACCCCTGCCTACCTTCCCATTTAAATTTGTGGTTCTGACATAAGGAAAAGGAGGACAACGGCTCCTGGCACAGGCAAGTAGCAAATCTCTATCACAGTCTGTCTTTTGGCTGTTAAACATCCATTTTATACTCCCTTCCCACATCTAGAACACACTCATCTTCCAAAAGAGAAACCTCAGAGGTCTCACCCTCTGACATCTAGCTCGAAGTCCTTCTTTTCAGGCTCAGATGTGACTCTTCATGTTCCAGTGACCTATAAACTAAATGACAACCCATCTGCTAAACAACCATTGAGAATAGGTTTTAGTGGTTAAAACTCTCATTCAAAAAAGGGGGGCATGGGCAGCATGCAGCCGTCACTGGTCTGTAGCAATCACCAAGTGCAGTTGAGTAGGATAGCGGAGACCTCCAGCCCTGGCAGTAGGGTCCGCTGCCTGGTTCACTGCCAAGTTCTCTGGGTCTTTTATCTCATCACCCCACTGCTTTATAGCCCATGGTTTCCTTTCTCAAGGTCCAAGGTGGCTTCTGGAGCTCCAGCCCTCACACCTATGTACCAGTCGGTTGGATGGTACAAGGAAGGGAGAGACGCTAGAGGACATAAAGGTCCTTTGTGGCTGTGGCTCAGTTTCTTCCCTGTCTCTCATCCTCCGTGGCCACATCTGTGTGGGCACTGGAAGGTCTGCTTCTCGGAGCCTCATTGTCTTCAGTCTGCTTCTGCTGGTGCAGACTTGGGGTGTACAGTGTACTTTGGAGTGGGTTGAATTAACTCTCACAGGTTATATCAGGCCAGTCTTGGGATTTTTTTGGCAGTAAAGTTCCATTGAAAACTTAGTAGGCTTCCAGACTTTTTTGCTTTCACTTGGAACCAAGATTGTTTCTTTTAAGCCTCAAGACCATCATCTTTCAGTTACTGTCTCTGTGCTGTCCATCCTTCTCCCTTTGAAATACTCTATTTCATGGCTTCCAAGGCACAAATTTCTTTCTTTTCAGTTTTATTGAAGGAACATATTTACATAAAAGGGTGCAATTTACAGTATACAGCTTGACAAATTTTCACAAACTGATCAACCCTATGTGACCGACACTCAGCTCAAGAAACAGAACACTACCCGGAGTATAAACCTTCTAGTTACTACTTGCCTCAAGGGTAACCACTATCCTGACTTCTAATATCATAGATTTGCTTTGTTTTGCCTACTTTTAAATTTATAAAAATTATATATAAATGGAATAATCAATATATGATTTTGTGTCTGGATTGTGTTGTTCAAAGCCCTAAATGTGGGTATCAACCATATTATTTTGTGTGGCCATAATTTGTTTATTCTTATCGTTGTGTAGTATTCCACTGTGTGAATATACCACAGGTTATTAATTTATTCCACTACTGATAGGCATTTTGAGGTAGTCACCAGTTTGGAGCTAGTACAAATAGTGCTGCTATGAATATCCTTGTATTTATATTTCAGTGAATTTATATACATATTTCTGTTAGGTATTGTCTCAGTTACCTATGGCTGCATGACAGTCTCATTTTAGTATACTCATTGATTCTGTGGGTAAGGAATTTGGATAAGATACAGAAGGTACAATTTGTACTCTGCTCTATCTTGTCTGGGGCCTCAGCTAGGAAAACACAAATGGCTGGGGGTGATTCAATGGCCAGGGGCTGGAATCTTGTGGAGACTTCTTCCCTCACTTATCTGGTGTCTGGGCTGGGATAACTCAAAGACTGGGCTAAACTGGAACTAGACTTCAGGGTACTTGTCCACAGTCTCTCCATGTGGCTGAGCCTTCCTTACAGCATGGGGGCCTCATGTAGTCAGACTTCTTACCTGGAGACTGGGAGCTCTAAGAGAAAGTATTCTAGCAATTGAAATGGAAGCTGTAAGACCTTTTATGAACTGGCTTCAAAAGTCACACAGTGTCAGGACTTCCCTGGTGGTCCAGTGGGTAAGACTCTGTGCTCCCAATGCAGGGGGCCCGGGTTCGATCCCTGGCTGGGGAACTAGATCCCACATGCATGCCACAACTAAGAAGTCCAAGTGACGCAACTAAAGATCCCGCACGCCACAACAAAAATCCCACTTGCCGCAACTAAGATCCGGTGCAGCCTAAATAAATAAATAAATAATTATTTTTTAAAAAAGTCACAGTGTCACCAACACCACACTTTATTGGTCAAAACAGTCATAAACCCTCCGTGATTCAAAGGCAGTGGATATAGACATCTGTTTTTTGATAAAAGGAGTGTTAAAGAATTTGCAGCTGTGTTTTAAAACTGCCGCATACCTTGAACTAGAATTTTGGGGTCTTAGGATATGCCTATGCTTAGCTTTTAGTACTGCCACCCAGTTATGTGGTATAGTTGTATCAATTTATTACATGAGCAATGTATGAGAGTTCTGGTTGCTCCACACTTCTGCCAACGCTTGATGTCACCTTTTTCATTTTAGCTACTCAGGTGGTTGTAAAGTAACAGCACGTTGTGATCTTAATTTGCATTTGCCTGACAACTAATGATGCAAGATTGAGTGGGCTGAATGGTGCACTCAAAAGACATCAGGTCCTAATTCCTGGAAGCTGTAAATATTATCTTATATAGTAAAGTGTTTGCAGATGTGATTAAATTAAGGATGAGATGAAGAGATTATCTTGGATTATCTAGTGGGCCCTAAATGCTATAACAGGTATCTTCAGAAGAGAGAGGCACAGAGGGGGAGGTGGAGGGAAGATGGAGGTAGAGATTGGAATGATGCAGCCTGAAGCCAAGGAATGCCAGCAACCACCAGAGACCAGAAAAGGCAAGGGATGGATTTTCCCTCAGAGCTTCCAGAAGGAGTGTGACCTTGCCAGTATCTTGATTTCAGACTTTTAGCCCCCAGAATTGTAAGAAAATAAATGTCTGTAGTTTTAAACCACCAAGGTTATGGGAATTTGTTACAGCAATCCCAGAAAACTAATATAAGAACATTTTCATTATTTATTGGCCATTAGGATATTCTCTTTTATGAAGTGCCTATTCATATATGTTGCCTGTTTTTGGGGGGATTGTCTGACATTTTATTTATTGATGTGAAGTGGTTCTTTTAATGTATTCTGGATATAAATTGAACTGATTTGAGTTCTCTGGGAAGCAGAGACCGAGGTGGAGTAAGTAGTATGAAAAGCTTATGGTGGAGTAGCACCAATGAAAGAAAAGGAGAGAAAGCAGGATTGGGAGGGGGCCATCAGACTACAGTGTAGACCTGAAGCTCTCTGACAGCCCAACAGGGAGCTCTGGAGCAAAGGCTGCCCATTAGAGGAGCCCCATGGTGGGATGGAAACAGCTAGGACCTTGTACGAATGCCTTGTTTATCTTTGGTTGAGGAACACCCTGCAAAGAACATGGTTGGTTATCAGTGCCTTTCTCAATCATTGGTCAAGAGCCACCACAGGTACATGACCTGGGCTCAAAAGCTGATGTGGACCTGAAGGAGCTAACAACAGGAGGTTGTGAGTTAACCACACTCCTCACAGGTCTGCAGTGAGTCCTCTCTTGAAGAGGGATCTGAATTGTGCATCCCAGCCTGCCATGTGAGTCCTTTATTGTAAATATCTTCTCCCACTCTGTGCTTGCCTTTTCACACTTTTAATGGTGTCCTTTGATGAACAGAAGTCTTTGATCTGAATGTAGTCCAATGTATCATTTTTTTCCTTTATAACTCGTTATTTTGTGTCATGGTGAGAAACATTTGCCTACCTCAAGTTTTATCCTAAAAGATTAGTTTTTTAACCTTTCACATTTAGACCTATAATTTACCTAGAACTGATTTTCATGAATGTGAGGTAGGGAGTCAAGATTTATTTTGTCTCTTGGGCTATTCAATTGCCTTAGAAAAGAACATCTTTTCCCCTTTTCCCCACTGTACTACTGCAGGTGTTGCCTTTGTCATCAATCAGGTGAACATATATGTTGATTTGCATTTCCCTTATGACTAATGATGTTGAGCATCTTTTCATGTGCTTATTGACCATTTGTATATCTTCTTTGGAGAAATGTCTATTCAGGTTCTTTGCCCATTTTAAAAATTGGGTTATTTATCATATTATTATTGGGTTTGTAGGATCTCTTTACATATTCTAGACACAAGTCATTTACCAAATATATTCTTGGCAAAAATTTTCTCCCATTGTGTCATTGTCTTCTTACTTTCTTGATCATGTCCTTTGAGGTACAAAAGTTTCAAATTTTGATGAAGTCTAATTTTTCTCTCTTTTTTTGTACTTGTGTTTTTAGTGTCATATCTAATTCAAGATCATGAAGATTTACACCTATCTTTTCTTCTAAGAGCTTTATAGTTTAGGCTCTAATATTTCAGTCTTTGAGAATTTTGAGTTATGTTTTGTATATGGTGTGAGATAGGGGTCTAGACTGATTCTTTTGTATGTGAATATCCAGTTGTCCCAACACCATTTGCTGAAAAGATTTTTCTATGCCCCATTGAACTGCTTTGGCACTCTGATTGAAAATCAATTGACTCTAAATGTGAGAGTTTATTTCTGGACTTTAAATTCTATTCCATTGATATATATGTCTGTCCTTACGCCAGTACCACACAGCCTTGATTACTTTAGCTTTGTAGTAAGATTTTTTAAATTGAAATATAGTTGATGTACAATATTATGTTAGTTTCGGGTGTACTGTATAGTGACTTGACATTTGTATACATTATGAAAGGATCACCACGATAATTCGAGTAACCATTGGTCCCCACATAAATTTATTACAATGTTATTGACCATATTCTTTATGCTGTATATTACATCCAGTGGATTATTTAGTTTATAACTGGAGGTTTGTATTTCTTAACCCCCTTCACCTATGTCACCCCCCCACCCCCAGCAACCACCCATTCGTTTTCTGTATCTATGAGTCTGTTTCAGTTTGTATTGTTTGTTCATTTTGTTTTGTTTTTTAGATTCCAGAAATAAAGGAGATCGTATGGTATTTCTCTTTCTCTATATGACTTATTTCACCTAGTGTAATATCCTCTAGGTCCACTGATGTTGTCATAAATAGCAAGATTTATTTTTTTCATGGCTGAGTGATATTTCGTTGTATATATACACCATATCTTCTTTATCCATTCATCTATTGATAGACACTTAAGTTGCTTTCATATCTTGGCTTTGTAAATAATGCTGCAATGAACTTTGGTGTACATATATCTTCTCAAATTAGTGTTTTTGTTTTCTTTGGGTAAATACACAAAAGTGAAATTGCTGGATCATATGGTGGTTCTATTTTGAAGTTTTTGAGGAACCTCCATACTATTTTCCATAGTGGCTGAACCAATTTACACTCCCACCAACAGTGCATGAGGATTCCCCACATCCTTGCCAACACTTGTTACTTGTTGTCTTTTGGATGATAGCCATTCTGACAAGTGTGAGATGGTATATCATTCTGGTTTTTATTTGCATTTTCCTAATGATTAGTGATGTTGGGCATCTTTTCATGTTCTGTTGGCCATCTGTATGTCTTCTTTAGAAAATGTCTATTCAGGTCCTCTGCCCATTTTTAAATTGGGTTGTTTGCTTTTTTGATGTTGAGTTGTATGAGTTCTTTGTATATTTTGGGTATTAGCCCCTTATTTAGTATATCATTTGCAAATATCTTCTCTCATTCAATAGGTTGCCTTTTCACTTTGTTGATAGCTTCCTTCACTGTGCAAAAGGTTTTTAGTTTGATGTAGTCCCATTTGTTTAATTTTGCTTTTATTTCCCTTCAGTGAGGAGACGGATCCAAAATAATGTGGCTAAGACTGATGTCAAAGAGCATACTGTCTATATTTTCTTCTAAAAGTTTTATGGTTTCAGGTCTTACATTTAAGTCTTTAATCCATTTTGAGTTATTGTGTATATAGTGTGAGAAAGTAGTCCAGTTTGATTCTTTTGCATGTAGATGTCCAGTTTTCCCATTTTTTGAAAAGACACCATTTAGTGAAGAGACTCTCTTTTCCATATTTTATATTCTTGCTTCTTTTTTTTTGGGTGGGGGGCTGCACCATGTGGCATGGGCTCAACCAGGGATCAAACCCACATGCCCTGCAGTGGAAGCATGGAGTCTTAACTGTTGGACTGCCAGGGAAATCCCTATTCTTGCTTCTTTTGTCATAGATTAATTGATTATATAAGTGTGTGTTTATTTCTAAGCTCTCTATTCTGTTCCATTGATCTATGTGTCTGTTTTTGTGTTGGTATCATACTGTTTTGATTCCCATAGCTTTGTAGTATAGTTTGAAATCAGGGAGCATAATACCTCCAGTTTTGTTCTTCTTTCTCAAGACTGCTTTGGCTATTTGGGGTCTTTTAGAATTACTTGTTCTAGTTCTGTGAAAAATACCTTTGTTATTTTGATAGGGATTGAGTTGAATCTGTAGATTGCTTTAGGTAGTATGGTCATTTTAACAATATTAATTATTCTAATCCATGAGCTTGGTATATCTTTCCATTCGTTTGTGTCATTTTCAACTGAAGAAAGTCATCAATGCCTTATAGTTTTCAGAGTACAAGCATTTTACCTATTTGGTTAGATTTATTCCTAGGTATTTTATTCTTTTTGATGCAATTATAAATAGAATTGTTTTCTCAATTTCTCTTTCTGATAGTTTGTCGTTAGTGTATAGAAATGCAATAGATTTCTGCATATTAATTTTGTATCCTGAAACTTTACTAAATTCATTGATGAAATCTAGTAGTTTTCTGGTAGCATCTTTAGAATTTTCTATATATAGTGTCATGTCATCTGCAGACAGTGGCAGTTTTACTTCTTCCTTTCCAATTTGGATTCCTTTTATTTCTTTTTCTTGTCTGATTGCTGTGGCTAGGACTTCTGATATTATGTTCAATAAAAGTAGTGCTAGTGGGTATCTTTGTCTTATTCCTGATCTTAGAGGAAATGCTTTCAACTTTTCATCATTGAACATGATGTTGGCTGTGGATTTGTCATATATGGCCTTTATTTTGTTCAGGTATATTCCCTCTATACCCACTTTGTCGAGAGTTTTTATCATAAGTAAACGTTGACTTTGTCAAAAGCCTTTTCTGCATTTATTGAGATGATCATTTAATTTTTATTCTTCAGGTTGTTAATATGATGTATCTCAATGACTGCTTTGTGGATATTAAACCATCCTTGCATCCCCAGGATAAATCCCACTTGATCATGGTGTATGAACCTTTTAACGTATTGTTCAATTCAGTTTGCCATTATTTTGTTGAGGATTTTTGCATCTATGTTCATCAGTGACATTGGTTTGTAATTTTCTTTTTGTGCTGTTTTTTCTGGTCTTGGTATCAGGGTGGTGCTGGCCTCATAGAATGAGTTCAGAAGCATCCTTTCCTGTACAATTTTCTGAAATAATTTGAGAAGCATAGGGGTTAATTCTTCTTTGAATGTTTTGTTGAATTCACCCGTGAGGTCATCTGGTCCTGGACTTTTGTTTGCTTGAGATTTTTTAATTTAATTAATTAATTAATTAATTAAGGCTGTGTTGGGTCTTTGTTGCTGTGTGCAGGCTTTCTCTAATTGCAGTGAGTGGGGGCTACTCTTCGTTGCAGTGTGCAGACTTCTCATTGCGGTGGCTTCTCTTGTTGCGGAGCATGGGCTCTAGGCACACAGGCTTCAGTAGATGTGGCATGCAGACTCAGTAGTTGTGGCTCACGGGCTCTAGAGCGCAGGATCAGTAGTTGTGGCGCACAAGCTTAGTTGCTCCACGGCATGTGAGATCTTCCCAGACCAGGGCTCGAACCCATGTTCCCTGCATTGGCAGGCAGATTCTTAACCACTGCACCACCAGGGAAGCCCACTTGGAGATTTTTAAATTACTGATTCAATTTAATTACTGGTAATCTGTCTGTTCATATTTTCTATTTCTTCCAGATTCAGTCTTGGGAGATTGTACATTTATAAGAATTTGTCCATTTCTTCTAGTTTGTCCATTTTATTGGCATATAATGGTTCATAGTCATCTCTTATTATATTTTGTATTTCTATGGTGTCAGTTGTAACTTCTCCTCTTTCATTTCTTTCTTTCTTTTTTTTTTTTTTTTCAGAGACATCAGTGGTTTAATGGATGGGGGAGCTTACACATCTGAAGCAAGGTCCTGGAGCAAAACCCCACCATGTGCAGCAGACAGTGGACAGGACATGGTGACAGTCTTTGCTCTCATTTCTGATTTTATTTATTTGGACCCTCTCTTTTTTCTTGATGAGTCTGGCTAAAGGTTTATCTTTTTTTTTTTTTTCAAAGAAGCAGCTCTTAGTTTCATTGATGTTTTCTATTGTTTTTCAGTCTCTATTTTATTTATTTCCACTCTATTATTTCTTTTCTTCTACTAACTTTGTGTTTTGTTTTTTCTTCTTTTCCTAATTCCTTAAGCTGTAAGATTAGGTTGCTATTTGAGGTTTTTCTTGTTTCCTGAGGTAGGCTTGTATCGCTATAAACCTCCCTCTTAGAAACACTTTTGCTGTATCCCATAGATTTTGGATTGTCTGTCTCCATTTTCATTTGTCTCCAGGTATTTAAATTTTTTTCTTTTTGATTTTTTCAATGACGCATTGGTTGTTTAGTAGCATATTAGATTCCACATGCTTGTGTTTTTTTTGCAGTTTTTATCTTGTAGTTGATCTCTAGTCTCATACAGTTGTGGTCAGAGAATATGCTTGATATCATTTCAATCTTTTAAAATATGAGACTTGTTTTGTGGCCTAGCATGTGAGCTATCCTGGAGAATGTTCCATGCACACTTGAAAAGAATGTGTATTCTGCTGGTTTTGATGGAATGTTCTATATATATATTAATTCCCATGGGTCTAATTTGTCATTAAAGCTAGTGTTTCCTTATTGGTTTTCTGTCTGGATATCCATTGATGTGAGGTGTTAAGTCCCCTACTGTTATTGCATTACTTTCAATTTCTCCCTTTATGTTTGTTAAATTTGCTTTATGTATTTAAGTGATCCTATTTGGGGTGCATGTTTATTTCTCATCATTATGTCTTCTTGTCAGATTAATCCCTTTAGCATTATGTAATGTTTTTCTTTGTCTCTTGTTACAGTGTTTGTTTTAAACTCTATTTTCTCTGATATAAGTATTGTTCCCTCAGCTTTCTTTTTCTTTTTTTGGTTGTACCAACCAGCTTGCAGGATCTTAGTGCCCTGACCAGGGATTGAACCTGGGCCATGGCAGTGAAAGCCCAGGGTCCTAATCTCTAGGTCATTAGAGAACTCCTTCCCAGGTTTCTTTTTGTTTCTGTTTGCATGAAATACCTTTTTTCATCCCCTAACTTTCAGTCTGTGTGTGTCTTTAGATCTGAAGTGAGTCTCTTGTAGGCAGCATATATATGGGTCTTGTTTTTGTATCCATTCAGCCACTGTATGTGATTGGAGTGTTTAGTCCATTTATATTTAAAGCAATTATTGATATGTATTTACTTATTGCCATTTTGTTACTTTTTGGAGTTTTTTTCATAATTCCTTTTTTTTTTTCTTCTTCTTTTGCTCTCTTTACGTGTGATTTGATGACTGTCTTTAATATTATGTTTGGATACCTTTCACTTTCTTGTGTGTGTATCTATTATAGGTTTTTGGTTCATGGTTACAATGAGCTTTATAAATAACAACATGTGTGTGTGTGTGTGTGTGTGTGTGTGTATATATATAATCATATATATGTTATTATTTTAAGTTGATCTCTTTTTTTAATAAATTTATTTATTTATTTATAATTTAATTTTTTTTGGCTGCATTGGGTCTTTGTTACTGCACATGGGCTTTCTCTAGTTGCGGCGAGAGGAGCTACTCTTTGTTGTGGTGAGCAGGTTTCTCACTGCAGTGGCTTCTCTTGTTGCGGAGCATGGGCTCTCGGTGCGCAGGCTTCAGTAGTTGTGGCACTCAGGCTCAGTAGTTGTAGCTCATGGGCTGTAGAGCGCAGGCTCAGTAGTTGTGGCGCATGGGCTTAGTTGCTCCACGGCATGTGCGATCTTCCCAGACCAGGGCTCGAACCCGTGTCCCCTGAGTTGGCAGGCGGATTCTTAACCACTGTGCCACTGGGGAAGTCCAAGTTGATGATCTCTTAAGTTTAAATGTATTCTAACCACCCTATGTTATTACTCCCCCACCATGTTTAATTTTTTTTTTTTTTTGCAATATGCGGGCCTCTCACTGTTGTGACATCTTCCGTTGAGGAGCACAGGCTCCGGACGTGCAGGTTCAGCGGCCATGGCTCATGGGCCCAGCCGCTCTGCAGCATGTGGGATCTTCCTGAACCGGGGCACAAACCCGTGTCCCCTGCATCGGCAGGCGGACTCTCAACCACTGCGCCACCAGGGAAGCCCTGTTTAATGTTTCTGACATCATATTTTACATCTTTTGTTCCGTGTACCCCTTAACTGCTTATTGTGAATATAGGTGATTTTACTACCTTTGTCCTTTAACCTTCCTACTAGCTTTATAAGCAATTGATCTACTACCTTTACTGTATATTTTCCTTTACCAGTGATAATTTTTCCCTTCATAATTTTCATATTTCTAGTTGTGGCCTTTTCTTTTCCATGTAGAGAAGTCTCTTTAACATTTCTTATAAAGCTGGTTTAGTGGTGCTGAACTCTTTTAGCTTTTGCTTGTCTGTAAGACTATCTCTCCTTCAAATCTGAATGATAACCTTGCTGGGTAAAATGTTCTTACCCGTAGGTTTTCTCCTTTTATCACTTTGAATATATCATGCCACTCCCTTCTGGCCTGCAGAGTTTCTGCTGAAAAGTCAGCTGAGTCTTATGGGAGTTCCCTTGTATGTAACTACTTGCTTTTCTCCTGCTGCTTTTAGGATTCCCTCTTTATCTTTATTTTTTGCCATTTTAATTATAATGTATCTTGCTATGGACCTCTTTGGGTTCATGATGTTTGTTGTTTGGGACTCTCTGTAATTCTTGGATGTGAGGTCTGTTTCTTTCCCCAGGATAGGAAAGTTTTCAACTATTATTTCTTGAAATAAGTAATCTGCCTCTCTCTCTCTCTCTCTCTCTCTGTCTCCCTCTCTCGCTCGCTCTCTCTCTCTCTCTCTCTCTCTCTCACCTCCTTCTGGGACCCCTATAATGTGAGTGTTAGTAGGCTTGATGTTGTTTCAGAGGTCTCTTAAGCTATCCTCACTTTTTAAAACTTCTTCTTTTTCTGTTTGGCTCGGGTGATTTCCACCACTCTATCTTCCATATCACTGATCTGTTCCTCTGTATCATTTAATCTACTCTTCATTACTTCTGATGTATGTTTCATTTCAGTTATTGTATTCTTCAGCTCTGTTTGGTTCTTCTTTATATTTTCTAACTCTTTGTTGAAATACTCCCTCTGTTCATCCATTCTTCTCCCAAGTTCAGTGAGCATCTTTATGATTGTTACCTTGAACTCTTTATTGGGTAGATTGCTTATCTCCATGTCATTTAGTTCTTCTTCTCTGAGGTCATATATTTTTCCGTTGTTTGGAATATATTCCTCTGTCTCCTCATTGTGCCCAATTCTCTGTGTTTATTTCTATGTATTAGGTAATTTGGTTATGTTTCCCAGTCTTGGAGAATTGACCTTATGTAGGAGATGTTGTATGGGGCCCAGAAGCATGCTACCCTCTGGTGACCTGAGATATATGCTCTAGGGATGCCTCTTATGTGGGGTGCATGAGCCCTTCTGTTGTGACAGGGCTTAATACTGTGGATGTGCTGGTAGGCAGTGCTGGCCCCAGCCCAATTGGCTGTGAGGCCCTGCCTTGAGCAGTGGTTGCAGTCCTACTGAAGTGGGGGGGGGGTAGGCCTCTCACCCAGTTGACTGTGTCCAGGGGGTCGAGGGGCTGATGACAACCTGCTGCAGGGCAGGGCCAGGTCCCTGCATGCTGGTCGCACAGCCCCATGGGGCTTGGGGTTGGTGCCAATGTGCTGGAGGTTTTTGTTGTTGTTGTTCTTTTGGGTTTTTTTAATTAATTTATTTATTTATTTTTGGCTATGTTGGGTCTTCGTTTCTGTGCGAGGGCTTTCTCTAGTTTTGGCAAGCGGGGGCCACTCTTCATCGCGGTGCACGGGCCTCTCACTGTCGCGGCCTTTCTTGTTGCGGAGCACAGGATCCAGATGCGCAGGCTCAGTAGTTGTGGCTCACGGGCCCAGTTGCTCCGCGGCATGTGGGATCTTCCCAGACCCGGGCTCGAACCCGTGTCCCCTGCATTGGCAGGCAGATTCTCAACCACTGCGCCACCAGGGAAGCCCTGTGCTGGAGTTTTAAGTTTGGTGTTACATAAGGATTATGAATTCCAGCTCCTAAAACAAATGTAAATAGGCTTATGATTAGGGATTATTAGAAGAGATCTTTTTTCCATTTCACTCAGAGCCAAGGCCTAGACAACACTTTGAGGGTTGAGGCTTTTTTCTAGTTCACCAACCGAGACTGTTACCTTTCAGAGGTACTGGCTTGATGAAAGAGCCTCTAATCCTACTTCCCAGCCCACATACATCCCAGAGTTTGTTCTTGTTGCCAGTACACAAGACCTAGCACAGTACACAAGCTCTAGGCCCCCAGGGATTGGCAAGTATCTTCTGGGTGAGTTCTAACTTCAGTATTTGCTTACCTCTGTATTTGGGTTTGCTCATCTTGGACCTCTACAGAGTTCTCTTACTTTCCCTCTACTTTAACCCTATATTTTAAAAGATATTTTAAAAAATACTGTATCCAGGCCTTCCCTGGTGGCGCAGTGGTTGGGAGTCCGCCTGCTGATGCAGGGGACATGGGTTCGTGCCCCAGTCCAGGAAGATCCCACATGCCACGGAGCGGCTGGTCCCGTGAGCCATGGCCGCTGAGCCTGCGCATCCGGAGCCTGTGCTCTGCAACAGGAGAGGCCACAGCAGTGAGAGGCCCGCGTACCACAAAAAAAAAAAAATATATATATATATATATATATATATATATATATATATATATATATATAGTATCCAGCATTTCTGAGTAGTCTACATTGGCAGGGTTTCTCTGGCACCTTTGCTGGGAATGATCAAGTCTGGATGGCTGCCTGCTGACAAATTCAGCTCCAGGTTGACCTGAGCATGTCCAAACCTATCAGGTAACCAGAGCTGAAACAAAAGGCCTATTGCATAACAGATTTTCTTCTTTGTAAGGCAGTTGTAGTTGATCATAGAATTTGTTCCTTTCTGTTACAGTTCATACAGATGATTTGGAAATGATCAGTTTCTCTCAACTGGGGGCAATTTTGTACCTTCCTTCCCCACAGGAGACATTTCGCAGTATCTGAAGACCTTTTTGGTTGTCACAATTGAGAAGGGGGTGCTACTGGCATCTAGTGGGTAGAGGCCAGGATGTTGCTAAACAACCTACAATACACAGGATAGCTCCCCTGTAACAAAGATGATCTCCCCCCAAATGTCAAAAGTTCCATGATTGAGAAACTTTGGACAGTAATCAAAATCTTTTAAAAATCTTCCTACAGGAATCTTGAGTACAAGTGTGACTGTTAACTGTCTCTTCTAACTCCTTTGGCTTAGATATAAAAGTTGAAAATATTTACTTGTCAAAAATAGATGAAGGAGGATGAACATTGCTACCATCGATGGAGCACCTTTTCTGCTCCAGGCATGGTGCTGTGTTAATGAAGATGGTACCATTCATTTCATCATTTTCTCCAGAACTTGGGTGCTTTGGGTCAAAGGTTGATATAAAGCTTTCAGAGCAAATGATAGGTGGTCTGCAATTTTCAAGTGAATTATGCAATTCAAAGCAGAAACAATTTCAGTTGAGTTTCTAGGTATAAAAACATGTGGCATTTTGAAGTTAAATTTTCTTAGGTCAACGTATCATAGTGTGATTGATGTGACCACAATAACTTTCCTCTGACTTTTAGAAAAGTTAGAGACACAGAAACAAGCCTGACTTAGCAGCACTGGGAGTCAGGCTGCAGGTAAGAAACGCTCCTAGAATCACTTCCCTGGCCTCCATGACCCTACCTGTATCAGCCTGTGTGGTCTTCCTTGCAGGGCCTCCCTTTCAGGGAAGGGGGAACTGATTAATGACTTGAAAACTTGATCAGCAGCATCAAGCCCACTTGACTGGTTAGAAAGAAAAAAAAAGGTAACAAATATTCTCACAAATATAGTGCCATTTGACTTGCAAAATCCCACAGGATTGTCCAGGGATCGGGGCAATGGACAGGGATGGACCAAGCAGCTGTAAATAAAAAATGGAATAAAGGTTTTCTCTTGATTAGGAAGGACAGTGTAGGGTGCTGAGAGTGAGCCTGAGGCAGTGTCCAAATGCAATGGGAAAGAGCACAGTCATCAACTCATGATAATGGGTTTATGCCATATTTGCAATGTCTGCTCTAATGTCCTGCTTTCATTTGAGAAAAGCATGATCCATCAGGAAAAGTTATGGGCTGTCTCAATTATGCCATTTATATGGGGTTAGGAGCAGGGTCATCCCACCCTTATTAGCATGCACGGTAGATAGGGTACAAATCCAGCTGAGTGTAGGCTCATGTCATCAAATTCATCCAAGCTTCCCCATTGTCTTATGACAATTTCTGGCTCTCATCTTTCCTGGACCTAGAATTGGTGGGTTACAGCGGATGCACATTTACTGTCTTGGTAGAGGTTGCCAGCTACCCTACAGCAGTATCGCTCCATTTTTTTTGTTCCCATCAGCAGTAGATGATAGTGCCTGTTTCCTCACATCCTGCCAAATTTGGGTGTCATCATTCTTCTCAATATTTGCCAATCTGATAGTTGAAGATAGCTGCTGATTTTGATCCACTCTTGTTGGCTCACCTTTCAATCTTGTGTTCTTACATTTCTGCCCCTAAAATTACTGTAATTACTCCATAGTCTAACTTTTACCTAGCCCTTGGGCCCAGTGGTTGGGTCTCTACCACTAGAAACAGATCTTGGAGGTCAGGATTCTTATATCTCAAAATTTGATTTCCTTTTCCAGGGCCTTAAGTATTTTGGGAGGGTACAGGATAGCCCCCAAAATGCTTGCTGAAATGAGTGGATTTAGGCCAATGTCCACGTCGAGGAAGAGTGGAATGTTGGCTCCTGAATGGTTGGGAATTGGGTGTGGTCAGCAGATTTGGGATGCACGTCTCCCAAAGACCCTTCACTTGGGAAGTGCTCTGCACCCCTCCAGAAAAGGGGGCAGCCTGAGTGGCCATATTTTCTTGGGAGACTCACCCTTGGTCATAACCGATTGGACCACAGGGAAGAACTGACCCAAGCTGAGCCAATTAGATTCTCGGGCATTCAAAGTAAGAGACACAGAAACCAATCTATTGTGTTGTATTGTGGGCCACTGGAGTTGTAAGGTCATGGAGAGCTGAAGCTGTTTGGGGTAGAATGGTAACTCAAAACAATGAATTATTATTACAAAGCAGGAGATATTCAAAGCCTGAAGCAAAAGTTAAGAGAAGAAGAGATGAAGGAACTCAGGGAGGGAGGGATTGAGAGAGAGAGAGAGAGGGTGGAGAAAAAAGCCACCAGATCCTGTGAGTCCTGGCTTCTGCAGGTGTGTTCCCTGAGGTTACCGTGTATCCTTACAATAAATTCTCCTTTTACTAACCCATCCTTGACCAAGGCTATGAAATTATTGCATAAGTCCAACTCTGTTTGCTCATTTTTCACAGTTCCCAAACAACCTTCTGAGAACTGCCCTTGACAACACGATATAGGAAAACACACCTGTCCGTGTATGTTTGCCCATTATAAATGAGTAATTACAAAGGGGTTACTGAGTAACCTCATGTGTCTGGCGCTATGCTGGGGGCCATGTACACACCAGAAAAGTAGAGGACATAATTCCTCACTCCAAGGAGTTAAGGTGGGAGATAAAACTAATATATGAAAGAATTACACCCCCATTTATCCTAAGGGCTGGGCCAAGAATGTCTTTCCTTGAGAAGACTGCTGAGATCAGATTGACATGTACCAGACACAGCTGGAAGGCACGAGGGGCAGCTCTAAAGAGGAGACGTCAGGCTGTAGTTGGAGGGACTATCCTTCGTGCGTCCAGCCACCACACGGCCATGTCCCGGCAAACTGGGGACCTCCCAGGAGGCTGATATGCCCTCTGGGGAACAGCCCTAAGGGCCAGTAGGTGTGCCCACAGTAGCGTTGCCCTACAAGCTGTCCTTTGAAAGGGGTGAATTGTTGTCCTTGTTTTGGGCTTTGCACAGAGGCAGGGGGAGTGGGAGAAGGCATCGAGCTTACCAGCCCGGGTGGGATGGAGGGGTCAGAGGATCTGGTCCACTCCAGACCCTGGACTCTCCAGGTGAAAAGCCTCCATCTCATTTTCTCTAAAAAGAAGGACACTTTGCTTCCTTCCCAGGATAAGTTTGAAGACTTCAAGAAGCCAATGTGTGGAAATTACATTGCAACTTTTAAAATGCTATTTGGAAGAGAACTGTGGCTACCCTGGTGATTATAACACTGAATGTTTTTTTTTTTTTTTTGACATTGAGCATTTGTTTTAAGGTAGTAGCCAGTTGATTAGATGTAAGTCCACGCCTGCAGGCCCAGCCTGCCCCCTTTTCTGGACCCACTCCTGACTTGGGGTTTAGGGGCCCAGTTATGGCTGATGTGAATGGACACATCGCATGCCACGTAGTTCTAGGTGCGTTACATACATTACCTGTCTCCATCCTCCAGAAGTGAGCATTACAACGATTCTACTGAGGTTGAGGAGGCCAAAGGACCTTCCCAAGGTCACACAGCTAGGAAGCGGCAGAGTCAAGATTCAATCCAGGCAGGCTTATCCCGGAGCCCTTGCTCTTGACTCACTCTGTTGCCCTTGGAAACCTGCCTGACCGGGGTGCTTTCCTCCTGATCAATGCCAGCACCGTGGGCCACCCCTTCCCCTGTGTGCTCCAAGCATCCAGATGTGAGAAATTCCTTTCCACTCTTTGAATAAACCCATTTCTCTCTTGCCTCGGGGTCTTTGCACCTACTGCTCATTCCTCTCCATCCTTCTTTACTTGAACAATTTTCCGTGTTGTTAGGGTCTCAGCTTAGACCACATGCCCTCGGGGAAAGCACTTCCTGAGCGCCCTGGGTCTGAATTAGTGCCCAACTCTGGGCTCCTACAGAACTTCCCCTATAGTAGGGCTCATCGCTTTGGATTGGAATTGCCTTTTTATGTCTCTGTCTACGCAGCTGTTAGCATAAGGGCTGCATTCGTTTCCCCCCACCCGCCAGGGTTAAGCTTGTTCCCTGAGTATCCTGAGTGGTTAGCACAGTGCCTGGCACATAGGCACCCATACATACTTGATGGAGAAGGGATTAACTAATGACTGCTCGGCCCCGCTTCCCTCACTGTCTCCACCTTGGACCGTGTGCGCGCTCTCTGGGCTCCCGGGAGCCCTTCTCAGCATGTGCTCGCCTGGCAGTGGGGCCCTGTCTTGCACGGTGCTGACTGCTGGCCCAGAGCCCGCCCTCCAGACCCCTTGTTTGTCTGCTGGACTGGATGCCCTCGTGGTGCCCCACGTCTGCCCCACCTGGAGAACAGGTCTGGCTGGTCTAGGTCTCTCCTGGGACTCTCTTTCCACTGCTACCCACTGGGCCATATCCTGCTGAGTATCCACCTACGGCTCCATTCACAGAGATGGGCTTAATCCATAGTTATTTTTTATTATTATTTTTTTGCGGTACGCGGGCCCCTCACTGCTGTGGCCTCTCCCATTGCGGAGCACAGGCTCCGGACACGCAGGCTCAGCGGCCATGGCTCACGGGCCCAGCCGCTCCGCGGCATAGGGGATCTTCCTGGACCGGGGCACGAACCCGTGTCCCCTGCATCGGCAGGCGGACTCTCAACCACTGAGCCACCAGGGAAGGCTTAATCCATGTTTAGAAAACATAAGTTTGACCATCATAAAAGACCTCAAAGCAGGCAAAGCTACCTTTCACCCATTCCCTGAGGACAGGAATGACAGTCAAAATACAGTTAACAGGTATATCATGGACCCCAGCTGATCACAGCCAAGGGACAAGAATCTGGTCTGGTCCTTGATATGTAAAGCAGTAACCCTTTATTACGGAATCTGGGGAGTGTGGGCTTCAGGGGCCTAGGGACAGCAGGTGTGTACAAACTGATACAGAATTATTTCAATACCTAACAACTGATAATAGCACCTTGGTGTGTTCTAGCGTTGTTTATGATACGGAATTGGAGTGATTGGGCTGAATGACTGGAAAGGCAACTTGTCTGCCGTTGCCTAAAATAGCATCATCAGTGCATATCAGCAAATTATTCATGGTCAAGATGGAGAGACAGACAATCCGCCCCTGGTGACATTTCCCTGTGACCTGGGGATTGAGAAACACACTGGAGGCTGTGGAAGGACAAAAGCTGGTACCAACTCCGTTCCTGCCCAGAACAAGAGTTGACAAGAGTCAAGTGAGTGAACGTGTGTGTGTGGTGTCTAGATGTGCACTATATGTGTGTGATGTGTGTTTATGTGTGGTCTGTATGTGTGTGGGGGGTGGGGGGTAGCATAAGAATGGTGTGTGGTGTGTGTGTTTCTGCGTTGTGTACCATGGATGTGGTGTGGAGGTGTGGTTGTGTGTCCATGCCTCTGCGTTCTGAATGAGACCAAGAAGGTGGTGGCTGGGAGAAAAAAGAATGGAGGGGGCCCTCCCTTAGCCAAGCCCTTGAAGTACATTGTACGCCATCATCCCAGGAGGCAGGGAGAACAGGAGACTGGCTGGGACCAACCAGCAACGGCAGCACTCAGCAATGGTCTCCCCTGATGGGGAGGTTCTTCTCACCTCTGCAGGGTGGGAAGCGAACCGCATTCCAAAGACAATTTAACAAAAAAGGAAAGAAAGGACCTTCCAGCTTCCTTTGCAGCTTCTACACTGTTTTTGGTTGGTATGTTGTTTTTTTTGGTATAGCTCTTTGCCAGAAGAACTTGTCCTATCGAGCCTGTTGGGGAAAATTTACAGCCTGAGTCAGTCTCAGGTCACATCAAACAAAGCAAAGCCTTCAGCCCAGGGGAGATTTCCGCCTTTCCTGGCAGTGACAGTAGCATAGGGATTATAAAGGATTTTCGTCAAGGGAATGTCATAATGAACGAACTGTTCTAGGAGCCTGAGGCCCTGGGTAGATTGGAGCAGAGGTAACAAACTCCTTGTCCAAGGTCACCGCACTGTTTCTTTCCGGCTGGGTGTCAGCATGGCTGGGGATGGATTTTTCATTTTTTTGCTTTGTTTTGTTTTGTGTTTTACTTTTTATTTTATATTGGAGTATAGCTGATTAACAATGTCGTGTTAGTTTCAGATGTACAGCAAAGGGATTCCGTTATACATATACATGTATCTATTCTTTTTCAGATTCTTTTGGGGACAGATTTATTGGTCAGTGTAGGTTATTGGAAGAACAAAATCTCACTCCAGGCACCCTGACCCCCAGCTAACAGGATGCTTCAATTCTGTGGCACCTTCAGAATCTCATGATTCACGTGGGGCTGTGACCAAAATGTCACCATCTCTCCAGTCCCCAGGTCTGAGGGATTGGACAAGCCCTGCTCCTCAGCAAGGGAGCATAATGGGACCCTGACATAAAAGTCACCAGGAATGACATTTTGAGTTTACTGAGCAGAACCTGAGAGCCACTTGTAAAATTATTTTAAGAACCTAACTGGGGGGACTTCCCTGGTGGCAAAGTGGATAAGATTCTGCACTCCTAGTGCAGAGGGCCCGGGTTCAATCCCTGGTCAGGGAACTAGACCCTACATACATGCTGCAACTGAGTTTGCATGCCACAACTAAGGAGCAACTAAGGAGCCTACCTGCCACAACTAACACCAGGAGCAACCAAATAAATAAATAATTTTTTTTTTTTTAAAAAAAGAACCTAATTGAATGGACCTCATTCTCCATTTTCAGAAACGCTTTCATAAATGATTAACTGATGATACAAAATGAAACTGTTTCCAGTTGGCTGCCGACCACAAGTTCCCCCAACTGCCTCTCCAGCTGGAAGGTCATCGATGTTTCCATTAATGTTCAGGACACAGATCTCCTAAGTTTGCTCTTAGACCATTTGAGGAAATAGCCTGATTTTTAAAAAATATTTTTTATTGAGGTATAATTTACACACAGTGAAATGCTCAGCTCTAACCTACAGAGTTTGATGAGTTTTGACAAATATTTACAAGGTGGGACCACTACTCCAATCAAGACATAAAACATTTCTATCACCTGGAAAGTTCCTTCTTGTTCTTTTCCAATCAATCCCAACTCTTCTTTCAACGTAGATTGGTGTTGTCTTTTCTCGAGTGTCTGTTATGGGCTGAATGTTTGTGTCCCTCCAAAATTCATATGCTGATGGTATTAGGAGGAGGCCTGGAGCCCTTATAAGTTCCCTTATAAAAGGAATCCTGGAGAGATCCCTCACCCCTTCTACTATGTGAGACACAGCGAGACGATGGGAACTCTATGAACCAAGAAGAAAGCCCTCACCAGACACCAAAACTGCTGGTGTCTTGACCTTGGACTGCCCAGCCTCCAAACTGTAAGAAATAAATTTCTGTCGTTTATAAGTCACGCAGTCTATGGTATTCTGTGATAGCAGCCCAGATGAACTAAGATTGTGTCATATAAATGGAATCATACAGTATGTAGTCTTCTGTGTCTGGTTTCCTTCACTCAGCATGTCTGTGAGATTCATCTGTGTTGTTTTGCATATTGGTAATCCTTTACTTTTTATTGCAGAAGAGTTTTCCGTTGTATGTGTAGTCCACAATTTGTTTATCCATTCATCTGCTGATGGACCATTAGGTTTTTCCAGCACTTGGCTACTAAGAATAAAGCTGCTATAAACCTTTATGTAGATTTCTTTGTGTGGGTTGGATATCGGTTTCATTTGTCTAAGGTAAAAGTATCTAGGAGTAGAACTCCTGGGCCATAAAATAGGTGGATATTTAAGTTTACAAGAAACATGTGGCTTGTTTTTTAGATTACCTTTCTGAAAGGACGTTTATAAATCAGCTTGCAAAGACCACACCAAAAAAATCTCCACAGGAAGAAGGTGGTAGCAGAGAGGTCACAGCCTTTATTGAAAATGGCTGTTTTAACCAACTTCTGAGTACATGCTAACTTTGGGCTGTACACCAGAAAATGCTATTTGCATTACTAATGGAAATGGACTGAGCAGAGTGGCAATACTGAAATACACAGAAGGTTATTTATGCCAAAAGTTTGACCAAACCTTTCGGAATTTTGCCTCAACCAATTACAATTTAGCAGGTTGATTTATTGAGAATGTAAACTATGGAAAGGTCACCCTTTGAAAAGCTAATCTGAGTTCTGAGTTTTCACTTCCGTAGACTCTGTCTTACCCCGGGAAAGATAAACAGGCTTTTCTGTGATTAGAGGACCTGGCTAACTGGGCCTTCACTGTCAGCCAGATGTATCAGCAACCCTTATTCTATGAGAAAGCAGCATGAGAAAGCTTTCGTGTTTGGGGGACTGAACAGGAGAAACGGATCTTACCTTGGCTGGACCCCTGGGAACTGCGGTAATGGAAAATGACAGGCTGGTCCCACATGGAGAAGTCCTGAATCTCGTGGAGACCCTGCTTCTCTCGGCAAGACCTCTGAGGAAATGGTGACAGGGTGGCTGGTGAGTCCGGACACTAGGAATTGTGGCCTAGAAAGCTTATATGGGAGGCTGGGCTAGCCTTGTTCTCCCACCTGGAAAATGGGGCCATCAGAAGTGGGAAGCTAGAGCTGGAGACTGCAGTTAAAGAAACAGCAGCATAGGTAGGCTCCTGGGAGGTCTTAGGGGACCAGAATCACGGATACTGCATTTCCTGGCAAAGTTGGTTGGTCTCTGTCATAGGATGAATCATTGTTTACCATTTTTCAGACCCTTCCTGAATTAGAATTTTACTCTCACAGTCTTTGACACGTGACTTTGCAGTGGTACGCATTAGTGTGAATGGACTATACCTCTGCCTTTGATGTTGGCATGGCCACGTGACCTGCTTTAATCAATGGAGTGTGGGCAAGAGGGACTCAAGAGGACTCAGGGGCTTCCCTGGTGGTGCAGTGGTTGAGAGTCCGCCTGCCGATGCAGGGGACACGGGTTCGTGCCCCGGTCCGGGAAGATCCCATATGCCGCGGAGCGGCTGGGCCCGTGAGCCATGGCCGCTGAGCTTGCACGTCCAGAGCCTGTGCTCCGCAACGGGAGAGGCCACAACAGTGAGAGGCCCACGTACTGCAAAAAAAAAAAAAAAAAAAGAGGGCTCAGGAAGCATCATGTGTCTCTGCTCAACTTCCTGGGCTCCTGCCATTTGCCATGAAAGGAACATGCCCTAGTAGGGCTGGTCATAGGGAAATATGGAGGAATGTAGACGAGAGCCAATTTGAAGCCTTCATCCTAACCCAGGAGATTTGTAGCCTCAAGCAGAGCTTTCCCAGCCCAACTACAGACCTGAGAGCAAGAAAGGTCTATACTCGTTGTATGCCGTTGAGTTTTATGTGACTTGTTATGCACAATAATTACAGCATTTGCTGACTGATACATACACCAATACTGTTCTCCTCTTCTTTCATAATAATGCAAATCCCAGTTTTCATTGGCTCTTCGGAATAAGGCTAAATACCCCAGCCTTCCTTGCAGCTCTGTGTGGCCATATAACTGAGTTCTGGTCAATGAGATGTTAGTAGAAGTGCTGTGTGGAACTTCTGAGACTCTTCCTTCAAGGCCAACGGCATGCAATGTTCATCCCTTTCTGCATCCTGCTATCTGGAACAAGGATATGGTGGCTGGAGCTCCAGCTGACATTTCAGATCCTGAGGAAGAAGGCCGTATCCTAGAGAAGATGGACAGTGAGCTTCCTGGAGTTACCTGGGCTATTCTATGAGACAGAAATAAACTGTGGTCTTTAAGCTTTTTTCTCTTTAAAATTCCCCTGCTGAGCTTACTCCTGACACAGTTCTCAAGACAGTTTTTGCTAAATCTGATAAATACTTGTGATATGACTTAGAAGCAGACTTTTGTGCAGCAACAACTGTTCCTACTAACCAACTGTTTGTTAGAAATCAAAATGGGTACAACGTTAAACAGTCTAAAAATAAGTCTCTTGGGAGGGAGAATGGGGAGTGACTGATAATGGACGTGGGTCCCTTCAGGGGTGATAAAATTGTTCTAATATGAGATAGTGATGATGGCTGCACAACTCTGAATACATGAAAAACAATGAAAATGTATCCTTTCAAAGGGTGAATTTTACACTCTGTGAATTATAGCTCAATAATCTGTTAAAAAAAAAAATCGCTCACTTGTTCACTGTTTGCACCCTCGTGAAGCAGGTGCTATCATTTTCCCGTACGTCTCGGTACCTGAAACAAAGTCTCAGAGAGCTGAAGTGACTCTCTCAGTTCGTCTGCCTCATACATGTCAGAGACCAGACTGGAACTTAGGTCTCCTGACACCAGCGCCCATGCAGCTCCCACCTCAATCCCCCCGGTGTGGTTCCCACCCCCACCTTAGGGCTACAGGGAAACCGAACTCAGGGGCAATTTAGACAACCTTGAATTGTGAATAAAGCTCATTTTCCGCTCTTCCTTTTAGCACTTTCTCCTCTGGCACCCTCTTCCCTCCAGCCACCCTCTCTTATGTCAATGGCCCTAGGGATTCAACATCCCTGCCCGCTCTATTTTACAAGCATTCTTGTCAAGAAATGTAAGAAGATACTTGACTGATAGCAATCAACATACGATGTAATTGCAAGTAATTTTTCCCACCTTGCCAGGTACCTCAACTCCCAAGTGCCCCTACCCCACCACTCAGGGTAGTTGGGGGGGCACCTTTTCCTTTGGGGCTCTGTCATCTGCGGGGCTTTCAGTTGACAGCAACACACCTTGACGGGAGGTCTCCTATGAACCGGCGATTTGGATGAATGCTTAAATACATTCTGACTTGAATTTCCGCACAATCCATAGAGTATGTGCGTTCATGAGCCCATTTTACAGATAAGGAAACTGACGCTCAGAGAGGTTAGGGAACCTACCCAATTCTCGCAGAGAGTGAGTGACCAAAGCAGGGTCCCAACCCAGGTCTCCCAATTCGAAGTCCCACATCTTTTTCCTTATTTTATATAAGCATTTGTTCCTCAGTATCCCCATGGGGTCTACCGCAGGCCTGGAGCAGAAGAGGTGTTCAGAAAGGGGGTGACAAGGAAGTGAATGAAAGCCAACCTTTGCCAGGTTGCTCAAAGGCCTTTCTTCTTCAAGCAAGATTTATGAATCAGTCCTCACCCCCAGCACACACGCACGTGTGTCAGGAAGACTCACCCTGGGGTTTTCATTTCCAAAAGGAGAAGAGTACCAACTGCTCTGCATTGGCACATTTGGGGCATAAAATGGGCAGAAGGAGGATGGGGGTGGGGAGAAAGGCAGGAGAGGTATGGCTTCCTCTTTTGAGAGGCAACCAGCGCTGCCTAAACATCTGCTGAGGAGATGGAGGGTAGGCAGCCTGAGAGAGGAATCCCTTGGGAGAGGCTTAAGGAGATTGATGTCAGGGAAACTCGGCGACTACAGAAAGAAAAGGAATGTTAGAAAAGGCACAGGCTGGCAAGACGCAGAGACTCTCTGGCAAAACTAACATCCTGTAACGTCATCTGTGATACCTTGCCTCTTTCAAAATGGATTGCAGGTAGCTGGATGCTGGGCTCTGTGCTTGCACTGTGGCCACTGCTGGCCCGGGTACCACGGATGCCACCAGACACTGGATGCCTTAGCCATCAACCCCGTCAAAAGAAATTCCAATTATATTGTTCAGTCTGTATTGAAACTCTCAGGTGAGAATCTGATTGGCTATACTTAGTTCATGTGTCTGTGCTTTTGCTGCCAGAGATCAAGGGGAGTTTTCAGCCTTCAGACCCAGACAGGGCTCACGCAAGGGCAGATTCCCCACAATCAGGAAGCAGGCTCAGATGCTACACAAACTATTAATCACCGCTCTATAATTCTCTCCAGCACCAAGTGTCTGGGACAAACCACCGAGGGGCTGCCAGCTTCCATTATTGTGGACGAAGCCTTTGCAAACCTCGGGAGTCAGTTCATTTAAAGCTGCCATCTTTTCCACAGTTTTGTTTGCTGGGGTGGTTTGCATTTTATGCAACTGGTTTAAAATCAGTTCTTTCTTTCTCCTTGCCTAGGAAGAGTGGCAGAAGCAAATGAGAAATAAGTGAGAAGATGCCAAAGATGGATGGGGTGGAGCAAAGTGATTTACTAGGTCATGGTAGATTTGCCATGACAGAGCCTGACAGGAGACAGGCTTCAACCATCAGTTTTCCATTAATTCTTGGAACCAGACCCTCCCTGGCACAGTGGTTAGGAAGGCAAGGTTGATTTTATGCTCAAAAATGTTGGGACTGGTAGTTCAGTGGTTAGGACTCTGTGCTTTCACTACCAAAGGCCCAGGTTCAATCCCTGGTTGGGGAATTAAGTTCCTGCAAGCCGTGTGGTACAGCCAAAAAAAAAAAAAAAAAAAAAAAATGTTGAGACTGGAAGGGACTTTAGAATTACCTAGTCCAGTTGTTGTCAAGCATTTTTAAACCCATGGAATCCATGCTTTAAAGGAAATCTTCACGAAAGCCCAAATTCTAAAAGTTGATCAAACAGGAGCTACTCTGGCTAAAGTGAGACTGGGGGCCCAGGGCAGTTTAAGAATCACTGAGTCCACACAGACATAGAAAACAGACTTATGGTTACCAAAGGGGAAAAAGGTGGGAGGGATAAATTAGGAGTTTGGGATCAGCAGATACAAACTACTATATATAAAACAGATAAGCAACAGGTCCTACCGTAGAGCACAGGAAACTATATTCAATATCTTGTAATAAGCTATAATGAAAAAGAATATGAAAAAATATATATATATAACTGAATCACTTTGCTGTACACCTGAAGCTAACATAACATTATAAATCAACTATATTTCAATTTAAGAAAAAACGATAATGAAAATGACCGACACACACACACACACACACGAAGAACACTAAGTCCAACCCCTGTGCTACAGGTGAGGAAACTGAGGCCTGAAAATGAGAATGACTTGTCCAAGGGCACACAGCCATTTAGTGGCATAGCGAGCTCCCAGACCCAGACCTCTCAGGCTCCTTCAGCCTCATGCCGATCAAAAAAGAGCTATTTCTAAAATTCTAGAAGACATTGGAGCACAAACAGTACATTGCTGAGACCCCTCTAACAGAGTGACACAGAGCAGGGAGAGATGCTCCCTCCCACACTGCCATAGGCACTGTGTCAGCTCTACTTTAATAAGACAGAGTAGAATTATCGGTGATGCTCAAGGGGAGGTGGGATGGCCCCAAGGATGTATATACAGTGGAAACAGCAGTGGTGTCTACGTGATCAGGGTCCTAAAGGGAAGCAAATGGCATCTCAAACTAAGGAGCGTTTGAAGAAGACCATTTACAGAGATGTGAGCAGTGAAGGGAAACCTATAAGGGGTTGGAAAGCATCCCAGGGCTAACAACAGCAGGAAGGCTTTACCTCTCCTAGACCTGAGGGCACAAGCAAGGAAGTGGCCACCTGGTCAGAGCTGCAGCCTTTGTTAAGGGAATCAGTCAACTCACCGCAGGGAGGAACAGGCAATGAGCACACTGCTCTCAGTGCCTTCCACTGGCTGAACCTAACCAGAGGCCAAGACAAAGTAGCCTTGGATGAGGCAATTCATAAAGGTCAGCTTTGCAGGACACTGAGCATGGCAGGGAGGGTGGGGAGGGAGTCTGGAGGGGCGAGTAGAAGATATCCACCACAGTGTGGTCCGGTGGAAGCAGCAGTGTGCAGCAGACCTCAGAAACAGCTGACTCTGCGTGTTCATGAGAATACCCCCAGGTACTCCAGAAATTCTCACGGGGCATAGGCACTTCGCAGGGGTGGATGTAGGGAAGAACTTGAGAAACAAGGCCATGAATGTGACCTCATTTGTACCTATGGGGCCTGGGGAAATTTGCATACTTCATTACTGAAGTCCAGCTCCTCTGACGTTGTCAATGGAGGAACATGCCCCAGTTGCAAGGGCAGGTTAGGTCTGCAAAGGTCCATTTTGCCCCTGGAGATCTCCTGATCTCCAGCACTTGCTACCACGGCAGCCTCAGGGGAGCGTGGCTTCCTCTTTGCCTTTCACATCTGCATTCCTGCAATGCAATTCTGAACCTAACTACTCAGGCCAAGTGCAGACTCCACAGGCTAAGGCCACATGCCAGCCACAAGTTCAGGGGTCCCTGAGCCACCCAGACTTCTGACCAACTGGCTACAAACTTGGGGGTTTCCACTACCCCCGCAGGTTGGTAATTCACTAGAATGACTCTCAGAACTCAGCAAAGTGCTAGACTTACAATTTCAATTTTATTATAAAGGATACAAATCAGGACCAGGCAAGTGAAGAGGCTCATAGGGAAACGTCTGGGAGGGTCGTGAACTCGGAGATTCCATGTCCTCTCCATGTGGAACCTAGAGCATCATCCACCCAGCACTTTTATGGGTTCACTAGCCAGGAAGTTCACCCGAGCCTCAGGGTCCAGAGATTTTCTTGGGGTTTCATTATACAGGCTTGATTCATTGAATCACTAGAAGTGTGATTAAACTCAATCTTCAGCCCCCCCACCCCTCCAGACCAATATCACCTGACTCAAAACCCCAACTTTGTAGTCACATGGTTGGTCTTTTTGGCTTGGCAAGCCCTCATCCTGAAATTCCAGGGCCCACCAGGAGTCACCTCGTTAACCTGAGCTCAGGTGTGGTCCCAGGGCCCACTGTGGATAATAAAGACACTCCTAACATTCAGGAAATTCCAAGAGTTTAGAAGACCCATCCCGGGAATCCAGGACAAAGACTGAATAAATTATTATACAACAATATCCCATAACATGGCTGTCATAGGCTGAAATATTTAAGTTGGACCTGACTAAGGGCGAACACTGGAATGGCTAGGATTTTCCTTGGGTCCCAACCTACAATGAGTTTAGTGACTGCCTACAGTGCTGGGTGTGGAGGGAAGGCAGATTCTGAGACCACAGCCAGGATCAACTGGAAAGAGTGATATGATTAACCAGGCATGACAGACTTAGCGTAGAAGAGGATTAGAAGGGGAGGGTGAGAGCATGCATGTTTGGTACTTACTAACCCTGTGCTAAGGGATAAAGTTTTTAAAAAAGGAATAACTATCATATGACCCAGCAATCCCACTACTGGGCATATACCCTGAGAAAACCATAATTTAAAAAGAGACATGTACCTCAATGTTCATTGCAGCACTATTTACCATAGCCAGGACATGGAAGCAACCTAAGTGTCCATCGACAGACGAATGGATAAAGATGTGGCACGTATATACAATGGGATATTACTCGGCCATAAAAAGAAACGAAGCTGAGTTATTTGTAGTGAGGTGGATGGATCTAGAGTCTGTCATACAGAGTGAAGTAAGTCAGAAAGAGAAAAACAAATACCATATGCTAACACATATATATGGAATCTAAAAAAAAAATGGTACTGATGAACATAGTGGCAGGGCAGGAATAAAGATGCAGATGTAGAGAATGGACTTGAGGACGCAGTGGGAGGAGGGGGAAGCTGGGGTGAAGTGAGAGAAGCAACGACATATATACACTACAAAATGTAAAGTAGATAGCTAGTGGGAAGCAGCAGCGTAGCACAGGGAGATCAGCTCAGTGTTTTGCGATGACCTAGAGGGGTGGGATAGGGAGGGTGGGAGGGAGGCTCAAGAGGGAGGGGACATAGGGATATACATATGCATATGGCTGATTCACTTTGTTGTACAACAGAAACTACACAGCATTGTGAAGCAATTATACTCCAGTAAAGATGTATTAAAAGAAAAAAAGGAGGGCTTTCCTGGTGGCACAGTGGTTAAGAATCCACCTGCCAATGCAAGGGACACGGGTTCAAGCTCTGGTCTGGGAAGATCCCACATGCTGTGGAGCAACTAAGCCCGTGTGCCACAACTACTGAGCCCACGTGCCACAAGTACTGAAGCCCACGCGCCTAGAGCCCGTGCTCCACAACAAGAGAGGCCACCACAATGAGAAGTCCACGCACTGCAACGAAGAGTTGCCCCCGCCCACCACAACTAGAGAAAGCCTGCGCGCAGCAATGAAGACCCAACGTAGCCAAAAATAAATAATTTTTTAAAACATTTAAAAAAAGAAATAACCTCAGAGTAATAAAAATGATAATACTGTTTGCAAAGACTGCTCATTAGAACATGTAAGACCCATCCCACTTTAGTTCCCATCCTAATGCCACGTAGCAAGTACCATGTTTAACCCTCATCAGCCAGGAGGTCATATCTTTTTATTTCTCCTCCTTAAAATCTAGACTCATGAAAGGAAGACTCAGAAAGAGATGGGAGTGCCTCACCTGGCCTCTGAATTCTGATTTCCAAGCTAAGGAATCACTTCTACCCCAAATGACTGTCCTAGTGAATGTGGGTCCTTTTAGGGACTATCACGTAAACTCACATCTGGGCCGATATGCACTAGTTGCCGTACCAGCTGTTAAGTTAATCGAAACGCTTCACACAGGTTGGTTAAAAAAAACTGCTGCTCCCTATTTCTGGAATGCACTTCTACCATTCTGACTTTCTACCCCATTCATGTGGGTAGAATGCACTTCTACCCACCCTCCGCTGGGACCAGGATGGCTACCTACAATAATTTTTAGAGCCCTGTGCAAAATAAAAAGGCAAGACTCCTTGTTTAAAAATTGTTGAGAATGGGAACATATGTATATGTATAACTGATTCACTTTGTTATAAAGCAGAAACTAACACACCATTGTAAAGCAATTATACCCCAATAAAGATGTTAAAAAAAAAATTGTTGAGAATTTCAAGACAGTGTCAGCTGAGCATTAAACCAAGCACAAGACCCTCTGAGCACATGGGGATCTATACACCTGCCCAAGTCACACAGCCACGAAGCCAGCCCTGCCCAGGACCCCTCCACACCTGCTCACAATCTAAGGAAAGGGCTGATCCTGGCACAGATGGGGCCTCCAGGACCTCGCCCAGTTGCACGGCCAGCATCCTTCTGATGAATTGTAGTTGACAGAACACTTCTCCGCTTACCCCCTCCCCACCAATGCAGGAGGAGCAGGGAGCATGAGCAAGAAATAAGTCTGTTTTAAAGATACTAATGGAAGGTTGATTGTTACTGCAGCATGACTCAGTGCATCCTCACCAATACATACCGATACCCTACAAATTCTTACTTTTTTTTTTTTTTTTTTTTTTGCGGTACGCGGGCCTCTCACTGCTGTGGCCTCTCCCGTTGCGGAGCACAGGCTCCGGACGCACAGGCTCAGCGGCCATGGCTCACGGGCCCAGCCGCTCCGCGGCATGTGGGATCTTCCCAGACCGGGGCACGAACCTGTGTCCCCTGCATCGGCAGGCGGACTCTCAACCACTGCGCCACCAGGGAAGCCCAATTCTTACATATTTTGACAGCCACCCTGCCCATGTGGTTATCTCCTTGATGCCCCAACAGGACAAGCAGAGTTGTTTTCTTGGAAGGAATATGACTTGACTTTGTTACCAGAAACCCGCAGAATTATACAAGGCACAACTATATTACCCAACACGATTTTTAACGTGTGAACTTTGCCAGTAAACTCGTTTTAATAGGTCGCCACAAAGTTAAAGGACTTATGTTTTCACTGGAAGGTTTCCTCCTTAAGAAAGTGCCAATTTCCTCTCACTGCTGGATCGGAGGTGAGGCAGCCCAAGAAGGAGGGAGGGAAGGAAAGCAGACAGGTTCAACTTTTATTGATTTGTGAGGATAATCTCCTTCGCGGAGGGGTATTGGGTGAACTGAAGAAAAGAGCAAAGCTGAGAAATGCTGGCCTCCTCTGGAAGCTCCCAGCCCCTCCCCACTCCTACTCCAACCAGCAAAGAGGAGCACGGAGGTGGGTACAGGGAGTAGAGCATTTGGGGGTTTTCTTTTGTTTTGTTTTGTTTTGTTTTCGCGGTACGCGGGCATTTCACTGCTGTGGCCTCTCCCGTTGTGGAGCACAGGCTCCGTTGTGGAGCACAGGCTCCGGACGTGCAGGCTCAGTGGCCATGGCTCACGGGCCCAGCCGCTCCGCGGCATGTGGGATCTTCCTGGACCGGGGCACGAACCCGTGTCCCCTGCATCGGCAGGTGGACTCTCAACCAGTGCGCCACCAGGGAAGCCCGCATTTGGGTTTTAAAACTAAACATAGCCATAGGATCTTTTTAGGGCAGTGAAACTATTCTATATATGACACTACAACGGTGAATCCGTGTCATTGTACATTTTGTCAAAGCCCATAGAATGAACAACACAAACAGAGACCTCTAATGTAAACCAGAGACCCTAATCACCAGGTGTTATTGGTTCATCCATTGCACCTAATGTACCACACTAATGCAAGACGTTCAGAACAAGGGAAACTTGGTGTGGGCGAGGGTGTGTGTGGGAACTCTGTATTTTCTGTTCCATTTTTCTGTAAACCTCAAAATGCTAAAAAAAAAAAAAAAAAAAAGAGTCTCTTAATTTAGAAACTAATAATAAATGTATATTAGAGGAAATGCTCTCATTCTTGCTTCTCTCTGCCTGCTATTACTCTTTTTCAGGCAGACGTGTCCTAACCAACAGACTGGAAAGATAAAGAGATTCTGCTGTGAGCTCAGGAGAAAGGCCAAAAGATGGCCTTGGACCCAAGGCCACTGTGTGCAACTGCCCAAGGCACCTTGTGCCACTGCACCAGTGCACCACGTCCAAGAAGGAGCGTTGCCCTTGTTGACATTAGAGCTTATCATGCAAAATCCAAGAGGTACAGTTCCCTGTTTTGCTCAAGGCTAGTAGTAGCCCTGTCTAGGCCCTAAACCTTTCCAAGGTGAAGAGGCGGGCCATGGGGCCCAACCTTGCCGACCTACCTAGAGGCAGCTTTGGGGTTTGGGGAATAAAAACCTTTCTGCATTTACCTTTCTTCAGAACTTTGAGGTGTGGCAGGTCGTGGGGAGACCCATGCACGGGAAGCCCAGAATTGGACATAAACGCAAAACCTGAAGCCCTGTCACCCAGGTGCAGAGAAGGAGAGATGGCCCAGGGCTGGTTCAGCCACAAGGTCAGGAGGAGCTGAGTAGTGCTGCTTCCTGAATGGCAGAATTAATGTCACACATGAGAGCATAAGTGGCTTCAGGATGCTGACGTGGCTGGGGGTGTAAAAGGCTGAGCGCCCGCAGCTCTTACCTCCTCCACCCAGGTTGCCGAGAGCACCGAGTTTCATGCCTGCCCACCGGAGGTAAGAAGGGGAGTTGCGTCCATCCATTCATCACCACCTTTTACGCGGCTTATGTGCTGTTTCGAGAGCAAAGCTAAGTAGGCACCCTGGACGCACACACGCCTGTCCCCTGCACTTGACTTAAGGTGTGGCCTCGGGCAGGAGACGTGGAGTTGGCTGTGGCAGCTCAGGTGCGTGGGCAACTCTCTCCATAGAGATAAACGTCTCTTAGCCACTAGCACACTTACAGTGATGCTATGTAGGAAAGAATTTTAGGAGGAGACAATAGCAATAACATTCTGGAAGCGGGAAAGCAAACCAAGGAGGGATAACTGGCCGAGCAGTCTTTCGAGCCCAATCCCAAGTCTGACTTGGAAAAGGATAGAGCAAATGTTTCACACCACAGACTCCTCAAACGGAGGAAGCGGGAGCCCCAGGGACTTCTGGATCCGGCTGGCAGATCATGTGTCATTAGGTGAAGACTAGGAGAAGCGCTATTTGAGGAGTAGTCAAAGTATGTAAATATATGTTTATATATGCAAACAGAGCTAGGATATGTAAATTACCTTGGGCTTACCGTAGGCAGTGTTCGCACTTGGTAAGCAATCTCTGAGTGTCTGCTGTTACTACATTTCCTAGGTCCCTTGAGACCCTTTTTATTCCACTGGGCACCTGCCCCCGTCTCACCACAGCAGAAATCTGGAGTTTTACCCTCTGGAGACGGTAACAGAGTGGGCCTCTGGGTTGAGGGCCAAGGCACAGTGCAGTGTGGGGTGCAGAACAGAAGGACAGAGGACTCATGCCATTAATTTCTTGTACTCCAGCCCCAGGCTGTGCTGTGTGGCTTGTGGAATCTTAGTTCCCCGACCAGGGATCAAACCTGCGCCCTCCTGTGCCTCGGCAGCGAAAGTGCGGACTCCTAACCACTGGCCAGCCAGGGAATTCCCTCATGCCATTAATTTCTAAATTCAGGGAGTCCCAGCTCTTCTTGCCGCTCGGGGTCCAGACATGCTGGCAGCCTGACCCCACCTTCCAGGAAGATTCCTCTCTGGGGAGTCTGTGCAGCTCTGGGCTGCGTGGGAAACAGCCCACCCAGATCCCCTACAATATGATCAAGCTCCGTCTATATACACGCTTGACTAATGAGGGAGTGCCATCTGAGATGGGCCTTGGGAGGCTTTAAGAGGGAAGTTAAAGAAATTGGGGTGGAAGGAATAGTATAACAAGCGTGCAGATACAGGATAAGTTGAGGCCTTTGAGAGAGGCAGTGAGAGGGTGCTGGGCTAGGGAGAAGGGCAGGGAGAAGGGAGAGTTAGGAGATGAGTTTGGAAAGGGCATCTGGGACCAACAGGTGTCTGACAAAGGCACCGGGGTGAGCAGGGCGACGGGGCTCACCTGCAGTTCAAATGCCCTTTTCTGAGCCTTGCGCCCCAACCTGGGGCTGCATCAGCCAGTGGAAACAGTGCGTCTCGCTTTGGGTCTGTGTTGGCTGTTGCCCTGGGGACCAGATGGAAGAAAGCCGAGGTCAGGAGATGGAAGTTATTTCAGTAGATCATGAGGAGCCTGATGAGAGTTTGGAAACAGGAGAGTGACTTACAGAATTGAGTTAGACTTGAGAGAAGAATTGATTCAAGAGCCAGATGCGCGACTACACCAAGGTGAGCTGGAAAACTCTGATGAATCAGTGTCCATATTTATAGGATAAAGAAGAGACCAGGGACTAGAAAATGGAAATCACTCAAAAAGGAATTGAGCCCTTTGGATAGGAAACAAGAACTCTGATGGAATAAAGGAGGAAGGATTGAGCAAGAGAGAAAGCAAGCGGCTGCCAGCCTATCCCACGAAAACAAACACCTTGAACTTGACAGGCGACTTCAAACGTTACTAAACTTTTTGGCAGTTTTCTCCCCCTTCACCAGCCTAACGCAGGAATGCAAGGAGAGAATTATTTCCCTTTCCCGCTGCTGTGGTGTTTTCAGATTTCCCAACTGAAAACAGCCTCATGGAAGCATCAGCTTGTTCCAAGCAGCTGACAGATGGAGGACGTTTGGGAAGTTGGGTTTCCCAGCAGGTGTCTTGTCCTTGGAAATTCTTTTCCCCTCAGCCTTCTGCACAAGAACTTCCCTGATGACGTAGATAACAAGGTCCGTCCTTTCACGAGGAGAGAGATGGCAATGCCAGCAAAGTCTCCCGTGAAGGAAGCAGGACCCTCCGACTCAGAAGTCCCTCTTCTCCACCTGCCTGCAAATTTGAAATTTATTCCCTACTCTTTTCTCTGATCAAAGACATGGGAGGTCTTGGTTACAAATGCAAATAATTGTCCGGAAACGGAAATGAAAAGTTTGTTACTCACCATTCCCACGTTGGTTCATGTAGCAGGGCCCAAAGCAAGGAAGGGGTTCCAGAGTAAATATTAGTAATATATACCGATCAGGCTTTAGAGTAAATTGAAGACGTTCACACGTATCAACTCGATCCTCAAAGTCACTCTGAGAACCTTATAGGATTATTATCTCCCTCTGACAGCTGCGGGAGTCAAGACCCAGAGAAGTTAAGTGACTCGCCCAAGAATACACGAGTAGTTGGTGTTGGGAGAATTAGGACTTGAGCTCCCGATGTCCAGTTTGGTGCCCTTTCCCACGTGTGGGGGTGGTAGGAGCTGTGGCAGTCTGGGTTATGTGTGGTGGAAGGGTTCAGAGGACCTTGGGCACACCACCACCTGCTAGGGTTGAAGCCACAGTTAGGCTCCCCTAAATTTCACCCATTGCCGAGGCCTCTTCCTTCAGCTCTGAGTGAGACACAGTAAAGAGAAGAGAATAGTGGGCAGTAAAACCCTGGCCACACCTCAATCCCCAAACCCCACCCTGCCACCCAGTTCTTTTCCTCGAAAGGAGACAGTCCTGGAGAGCCAGCCCTACACTCACTACACGCTCCAGATTTCCCTGCCAGAGCCGATATCGCTGTCTAAGAACTTGGCCCCTCGGGGAACTCTGTCCTCCTGACATGTGACCCCTTTCGCTCACAGTCCAGGGTCCCTGAGGTGCTCAGAGCGGGGAGCTGACTGGTCGTGGGTCAGCCCACCATCAGTGGTAAACTCGGAGGCGGCTCCGGATGCTCTCCAGAAAGGACTTTGCCCCCCAAGCTCAGGCCCTGGACAGATGCTCACAGGCACGATGTCTGAAAGAGGCAATAACATGGCTATGACTCTGGATTCAAACACCTAGATCCCAAAAGAGCTGCCCCTGAGGCCAACTCTACCCTTCCTCAAGGCCCCCGTGGGAGATCCAGACAGACAGGAAAAAGTCCAGCAAGAACAGTTGATGACTTGCAGGGGCTTTGACCCAACCTCAGATGTGGAGCTCAGCAAGGCCTCCTTCCTCTTCAAGGCCGAAGGAAGGAAGCAGGGAGGCCAAAGTGTTCTTTGGAGCTGAGTCCCTCTGGGAATTCCAGGAGAGCTCTGAGGCTCCTCCCCGACCCTCCGCCGCCCCACTCCCCAGGGGCACACTCACTCAACAGTTTGCACGTGATTACCGGCGTTTATCGGACCGATGCTGCCCATCTAAGGACCTTAGTTAGAGGACCCCGGACCCATAATGAAACTGGATGACCACTGCCTTGCCCCTTTCCCTCAGGCCTCACAGGGGACGAATAAGAGAATGGGAAGAGGCCGCCCTGGGATCCCACCCTTGCCTCAGACCATCTTATCCATCTATCCTTTGAAAATAAATAATCATTAAAAATGACCAGGATAGACATTCCCCTTGGACTCATCAGAACATCTTTCACACTCTAATGCTCTTGATGGCCCCAATGAATGCAATTTAATTCGACATAGCACAGTGAAGGGGCTATTTGAGTCAGAAAGAGAAATCCAGCAGGATCGTTCATAGAAGCAGTGTCGTCAGGAAAACACATACACAACTAGTCACCATTGGGGCCAGTGTTGTTAGAGTTTGGGGAGAACAGGGGAGGCATGATTCTCTCTGGATAGAGGAGAAAAGTTAGGCAGCAAGCATATATAGAAGAAGAGTATGTGGGTCGGGCCTTTGGGCCTCCCCTGGGAAGGCCTCCTGATCAAAACAGAGAGGTGAAATGCCGGTGTGTCTGAGAAAAGGCAAGTACTCTGGGAGGCCAGATGTGGGACACACGTGAGTGTTGGGTTAGGGGAAGGAAGGAATGAGCCAGCTGTGATCCAGGTAAATCTGGGGCCCAGCAACAAATGGAGCAGGACAGGGAAGGGAGTGTAAGAGAGAGATTACTAAGGGGACTTGCAATACAGTAAGTCCCCTACGTACGAACGAGTTCCATTCCAAGAGCACGGTGATTAAGTCCAATTTGTTCGTAAGTCCAACAAAGTTAGCCTAGGTACCCAGCTAACACAATCGGGCTATATAGTACTGTACTGTAGTAGGTTTATAATACTTTTCACACAAATAATACATAAAAAACAAACAATAAAGAAAACATTTTTAATCTTACAGTACCTTGAAAAGTGCAATAGTACAGTACAACAGCTGGCATACATACAGGGCTGGCATCGAGTGAACAGGTAAGAAGAGTTACTGACCGGAGGAGGGAGAGGAGGTGGGAGATGGTAGAGCTGAAGGATCGTCAGCAACAGGAGACGGAGGGCGAGCTGCAATTCCACTCACGCCTGAAGTGGATGGCACAGGTTCTGGTTCCTTGCTGGAACCAGCTGCACATTCGTATCTTTGAAAATTCGCAACTTGGAAGTTCATATGTAGGGGACTTACTGTATTGAACACTCGGGCACTGTTATCAGAACTGACCAGTTTCTCCCCTGAGAAGTAACATTTACGGTGAGAAGTGCATTGAATTAGGGAGACCATTCGTAGCTCTGGCACTCACAGCTGGGGGACCTTGGATGAGTGTGTTCCCTCCTGGGTATCAGCTAGCACCTGTGCAGGTGGAAGGAAGGGATGCCTACCATTGGTGATGTTTGACATCGCATTCCTCCTAGCAGGAAGCAGATGGCCCCATGAAAGGGAGGAGTTGAGGAGGGTTCAGGGAAAGGATTGTTGACAAAGGGATGGGCACGATTAAGGGTGCCAAAAGGAGACGGTAAATGCCAGGGACTTGCAACACCTGGAAGCCATGACCACTCTTCGACCTGAAGGGATGTGTTGAGAAGCTAGAAGCTGGTGTATTGAATTAAGAATATGCCGATTATGGGGCTTCCCTGGTGGCGCAGTGGCTAAGAATCCGCCTGTCAGTGCAGGGGACATGGGTTCGAGCCCTGGTCCAGGAAGATGCCACATGCCGAGGAGCAACTAAGCCCGTGCGCCACAACTACTGAGCCTGCGCTCTAGGGTCCACGAGCCACAACTACTGAGCCCGCGTGCCACAACTACTGAGCCCACATGCCGCATCTACTGAAGCCCCCCCTGCGCTCTAGAGCCCGTGCTCCGCAACAAGAGAAGCCACCACAGTAAGAAGCCCACGCACCGCAACAAAGAGTAGCCCCAGCTCGCCGCAACTAGAGAAAAGCCCGCACGCAGCAATGAAGACCCAATGTAGCCAAAAATAATAAATAAATAAAAATAAATAAATTTTTAAAAAAAGAACATGCCAATTATGACCTGCTGAATGAGGAGACGGAGCCACTCCTCGGGGGGGCATGGCCCGGAGCTCCCACAGCATCTAAGCTCCCACTTCAAGGAAGTGAAACCCGTCAGCTTGATTGAAGGCACAGCTCTAATACACCCACACAAAGGAAATAGAGTCATAAGATTTATTATTCACAAGATTCTAGAAGCTGGGGGAAGGGCAGTCCTACATCCCAGGTCATGAGTGAGCAGGACAGAGAGAGCAGGGTAGCAAGCCGGGGTGGAGGTCACTAGGCTTTCCGGGGCTTAACTCTAAACGGTTATTCGAAAGCTGCCTCTGGGAATTCCCTGGCGATACAGTGATTAGGACCTCCTACCTCCACCACTGTGGGTCTGGGTTCGACCCCTGGTCGGGGAACTAAGATCCCACAAGCCATGCTGCATGGACAAGAAACAAAAACAAGAAACAAAACTGCCTCACAAGGCGGGAACTTAGGGCGGGTAACCTAAACTCAAGTCCATATCTAAAATGTCCACACTCTGGGTGTGAGCAGGGTTATCATACTGTAAAATGCCTAGGCAGTAACTCAGAAAAAAAAAGTTGTTTTTCTCATCACAAGGAGCAAGAAGATGAAACTATTAGCTGTGAGAGAGCGTCTGCCTGACCAGATCTGCGGCCTTTGATAGAGAATGTGGCCACTGCCGACTGGGGAAGGGCAGGGCAGAGGCCAGGGGCATGAATACCCTGACCTCTAGCTACCCTCCAACGCCTCGCAGCTGAACACAGCAAAAGCCAGAAGACAAGGGAGCTGCTTGAGTCGGTCTGCAGGGGTCAGCTTCCCAGACAGAGGAAGGTGGGGTTGGACCAAAATGAGACACGGAGAATATATCACACAGGAAGCAGGCTGACAAATTTATTTAAATAGTTATGTGTTTATTTTTTTAAAATATCTGTCTCATGTTCGAAGAGGAGGTTATTTGAAACTGTAGTCTTTCTTTTTAAGCTTTTTAAAAAATATATATTTATTTTTCTGGCTGCGTTGGGTCTTAGTTGCGGCACGCAGGATCTTTCATTGAGGCACGCGGGCTCTTTGTTGCAGGACGCGGGCTTCTCTCTAGTTGTGGCACGCGGGCTTCTCTCTCTCTAGTTGTGACATGTGGGCTTAGTTGCCCTGTGGCATGTGGGATCTTAGTTCCCCTACCAGGGATCAAACCGGCGTCCCCTGCATTGCAAGACAGATTCTTAACCACTGGACCACCAGGAAAGTCCCCATGTGTTTATTTTAATGTGTAATAGAAAGAACATAGCTAGCACATCAAAGCTATCTGTTCAAAGCAGCCGTCATTGCTTAAGGTAAGGCTGAAGCAGATCTTTAAATGATAAAAAGTTAGACGGTGGAAAGAAAAATATTAAGTGATGGTAAGGTGGTACAAAAATATGGCAAAAATCACAGCTATGGCATTTGTACAGTTGAAGTTTGGGAAATTCTGGGCTGGATGATATATAAGATTTCTTCCATCTCTGACTCTCATTGAGTTTCTAAGCGTCTCCACATAGCTATACTGAGTACAAGAACTATCTCAGATCATCTAGGTTCGGTAAAATGTTAGATCACGAGTGACAGGGTGGAATGATAGCGGGACTCCTAGTGACGTCACTACTCTCTTAAGATTGTTCTTCCTCTTCTTGAAGGTTAAAACAAGGCACAAGGCCACCAAAACTCATGAATAAGACCATTTACAGCATCACTATTTGTTATAATCTCAAATTTGAAACAACCCAAATGTCAATCAAAGGGATAAAAAAATTGTCATATATCCACACTAGGCAGCAATGAAAATGAACAAATTTAAGCTGCATTCGGCAACACAGATGAAACTCACCAACCCAACATTGAATGAAAGGAACCAGACACAGAGTCCCTACAGTGGGATTTCTTTTGTATAAAGTTCAAAAACAGGCTAGGGCTTCCCTGGTGGCGCAGTGGTTGAGAGTCCGCCTGCCGATGCGGGGAACATGGGTTCGTGCCGCGGTCCGGGAAGATCCCACGTGCCACGGAGTGGCTGGGCCCGTGAGCCACGGCCGCTGAGCCTGCGCATCCGGAGCCTGTGCTCCGCAACGTGAGAGGCCACAACAGTGAGAGGCCCGTGTACTGCAAAAAAAAAAAAAAGGCTAAAATCTATGAGGTAGAAATCAGAAGAGTGGCTACCATTGCAGAGGAGAGGATGGAGATGGTGACCAGAAAGGAGTTGTGAGGCAAGCTTTGGGAATGTAGGCTACGTTCTCTTTGTTGACATGGTATCTTCACTGAGTCAGAATTCACTGAGCTGTACAGTTGTGATTTTTGAACTTCTTGGTTGGTATCCTATACTTCAGTAAAAATTTTAATTTTAAGTGTATAGAAAATAGAAAAGCTGTGATTATTCCCTTGTTGATCCTAGTAAAATGGCCACAAAGGATGAATTGTCCCTCTGGGATAAGCAGAAGTGACATGTCCCTGATGGTCGAAGGAAATTTATGGGAATTGTCTTAGGCTTGGGTCTAAAAAGCATGTCTCTAGAGGTGATTTCCTTCTTACAGGGATCTGAGAGAACTACCAACCTAGGACCGCTTTAAAAGGTTTTTTGTTCTGAAGGTGATGTGAACTCCAGCCCCAAACCTGTATGAGTGCAGGCTTTTGGTTGAGAATTCTCAGGGGAAAATTTCCTCTTTATTTTGGTTCCACTCTGAACTAAAATTAGGTGTCTTAAGGTAAGTAATTACCTGTAGTGAGTATTCCACTGTTTCCCTTGGGGAGTGAAATCTGACTACACCCATTGAAACTTCTACCCTTTGAGGTTCTGGGCTACCCATAAGGATCACCATTCTAATCTCACATTCTGCTTCAGCCTAGGTTTTGTCTCCCATCTCCAATCTACTTGACAAGAATTAACAGATGGCTCTAAGGCAAACTCTGGTTCCCACTCACCTCTCTATAGTCACATTTTTCCATTGTTTCTGCCTCAGAGTGGCAGCTCAGCCTTCCTGTAAAAACATGCCTTTGATAGTATCCTCAGCATCTTAAGGATTTTTTAAAATAAATTTGTTTATTTAATTTATTTATTTTTGGCTGCATTGGGTCTTCATTGCTGCACTTGGGCTTTCTCTAGTTGCAGTGAGCGGGGGCTACTCTTCGTTGCGGTGCGTGGGCTTCTCATTGCGGTGGCTTCTCTTGTTGCGGAGCACGGGCTCTAGGTGAGCAGGCTTTAGTAGTTGTGGCACATGGGCTCAGTAGTTGTGGCTCGCGGGCTCTAGAGCGCAAGCTCGGTAGTTGTGGCGCACAGGCTTAGTTGCTCCGTGGCATGTGGGATCTTCTCGGACCAGCGCTTGAACCTGTGTCCCTGCATTGGCAGGCAGATTCTTAACCACTGCACCACCAGGGAAGCCCCCAGCATCTTAAGGAGTTTTGACTTGGCAGATATCTCCAGAATTTGGCCTGCCATGTTGCTGGAAACATGGCATTCACTTTTCTATATTCATTCTCCAACGGTCTCTCGGAATCCTTTGCTAATCCTATTTCCTCTTCTTGGATTGATCTTCCTCATCTTCTCCATTTGCTAAATCTCCATTTGCTAACTCCTGCCTACTGTGGTAGGCAGAATTCTAAGATGGCCCCCCATATCCCAAGCCTCTCGTGTACACACACTTTCTCCTGGTTATTCAATCAAACACTAATCTAGGTGTTGCTGTGAAGGGATTTTCCAAATGTAATTATTTCCCAAATCAGTTAATCTGTTTTTTAAAAAATATATTCATTTATTTATTTGGCTATGCCGGGTCTTAGTTGCAACACTTGGGATCTTCATTGCTGCATGTGGGATCTTCTTTGAGGCATGCGGGATCTAGTTCCCTGACCAGGGATCGAACCCAGGCCCCCTGCATTGGGAGCACAGAGTCTTAACCGCTGGACCACCAGGGAAGCCCGCCAAATCAGCTGATCTTAAAATAAGAAGATTTTTCTGGGTGGGCCTGACTTAATTACATGAGATTTTTTTTAAGCAGAGAGTTTATCTGACTAGTAGCAGAAGAGCTAGTCATGGAGCTGTGCTCTGGCTGGCCTGGCAGAAAGCAAACATCCATGTTGTGAACTTCCTATGGGGTCACAAAGCAAGGAGCTGTGGGCGGCCCCTAGGAGCTGAGGGTGGTCCTTGGTCCACCGCTAGCAAAAACCGTGAGGACCGCAACCCCGGAACTGCAAGGAAACAGCCAAAAACCAGTGAACTTGACTGAGGACCCAGAGTCCACGTGAGGTCTGCAGTCAAGGCCAACACCTTGATTTCAGTCACGTGAGATCCTGAGCAGAGAATCCAGTCACACTGTACCTGAACTTGAAGTGTGAGATAATAAATTGGTGTTGTTTTAATCCGCTAAATTTGCGATGATTTATGCAGCAACCGAAAATGAACACAGCCCCAAATGAATGTACCTGCCAGTCTACCTACCCTACCTTTTGATGCCAAATTCAAGATTCACCCCTCCAAGAGATGTCCTTGAGCTCTGAGGCAGACCCAGCCATGTCCTCTTGATGCTCCCTTGTGCTTCGTTCATTTTCTTTCCCTTATATCTCGTGGCGTGGCTGGTTTTGTTTGCTCATTTGTTTTTCAAGTGTCTTTCTCTTTAGTTAGACCATTTGGTCCTGAAGGTCCTGAAGGGCAAGGACCATGTCTTAGGTGGGCTCTGGAGTCTGATAGCCTGGGTTCACATCCTGACATTGCTACTTCTTAGCCATGTGATCTTGTGCAGGTTACTTCCTTTCCCTAAGTTTCCCCAGGCCTCAACTTCCTTAGGTAAGACATCCCTCACCTCAAAGGGGAGTCGTGAAGATAAAACACAGCCCTGACCGACACCTTGATTAGCATAATACCATATACTACTAATAATTACGGCACATAATAGGCACTCGGCAAATGTTTGTGCAACGAACATAGGGGTGGAGGATGGACGGAACGAGGGCCTGCTTGAATCTCTGTGTGTGAAGACATGTCCCACAGCTTCCAAAAGGATTCAGTATGGGCAGAATTGTTTCCTCAATAAGCCGTCCTCTGCCCACAGACAGCCTCTCCTGATGCTTTCGTAACGTCTCTTTCCCTCCCTTGTGTTTTACTTCTGCTTCTCCCTTGATTGTTCACGGGAAACATTCCTAGTAAAACCTCAAGGGACCAGCTTTCCTTGTGCTTCGGGGCAGCAGAGAGAGTCTGTGCTGTTTTGGCTGCAGCCGCGCTCCAGCCCCTTGGGGCCGAGGAAGGCACGGCACCTCCGGAGGACTCGGATGGGGGTCGAACAGAAGGTGAAGCACACCAGGGGGAAAAGACAAAGACAGTGCCTGGGGCAGAACCCCCATGAGGTGGTGGTGGAGGGCGAGGGATTCCTGAATCCTCACCTCACCCTCATCCTCAGTCTTGGCTGCTACAACTTCCTTCCCTTCTTTCCTTCTGGCCGCTTACAAAGGAGTCGTATCGGCATCACCACTAACAGCTTCAAGGATGCCAGGCCCTGGGGAAGGCACAGCTTCTGTCCTGGTGTCAGATGAGAGCCATTTGGCAGGTGAAAAGAAACAGGCCATCTGGAGAGGCCTCTGAGACCTCGGTAATTTGAACCAATGACTCCCCGCATTTTTATTTATTGTAAAAAACATTTAGCAACCTGGAAGGACATTCCTTAAAAAGGAAAAAAAGATTATTCATGATCTCACCACCCTAATGCCACAACTGGTTTCTTTTTCCAAGTTATCTTCCAGTTTTTGGCCACATGATAGAGAGAAATTTGCATACAATCTGTATCCTCTTTTTGTTGTTGTTGTTTCCACTTAAGTTCTGTCTTAAGCCTTTTCCAGTGTTGGAATAATCTTCACATTTGTCTCTCTCTCTCTCTCTCTCTCTCTCTCTCTCTCTGTTTTTTAACTGCAAATATTCCAGCCAATTTGATTGAGGCATAATTAATGATTCCTTAACCCTTCGGGATGTTGTTCATTCCCCTGAATCTTTGAAGTTGACTCCTGGCAAAGCTGGAAATGAAAGGAAGTTTGTTTCCTAGGCCCATCTGCATGCCTTACAGATCTTACATCCCTGCTAGCAATTTTAGCCCAAGAGTTCTCTCGCCGTGGGAGCAATCTGCTCTCCAATCCCAACCTGCAAAGCCTTGCCCCCATTCGATGGGCTATTAAAAAAATAAGAATATAGTTCTATTTTTTTCTCAACATAAAAGTGATACATGCTCATGTTATCCAATCTGAAAATACATAAAAGCAAAAGAAAATAAAAATCTGCTATAATCTTCCTATTCAAGATCAGATGCCACTGTTCCTTGTTCCTCTCAAAAATGTTGGCACTTTTGACGTCACTCATCTGTGCTAGGTTCCTTTCCTCCCAGATCCTACTCTGCCTTCCAAGTTCACTTTAGAAGCTAATTTGTGTTGCAGTGATGAGGACTGGATGAGTAAACCCTAGAAAGTATATTATCCTGAGGTCTCAGGCACCTGTTGAGGAAAAAAAGAAATACACACAAACAGGTACATAATGCATCAACTGCGGCACCTGAGGTTGGCTAGTTTAACCACAGTGGAATTTGTTGGCTCATAAAACTGGAATGTGTAGAAGTAGGATGGGCTGCAGGTCTGGTTTGATCAAGTGGCTCAAAATGTCAAAAAGGAAATGGTTTCTTTCTAACCTCTCTCTCTGCTTTCTCCACAACATTATTTTCTTCTTAAGGTAAGTTCTTCTTACTTGGCTGCCTTTTCAGCAATTTCTAAGACTACGTATTGCCTGGCTCCTGTCTTGCAGGATATGAGAGCATCTCTTTCTCACCACTTGATAAATTCCTGGGATCTCCTCTGATTGGATCAGTCTTGTTCCTATGGCCACCCATAAACCAATCCTAGTGGCAAGGAGGATGAGACAACTATGGGTGGTTGAAACCAGTAGGTCTTAAACTATAGTCTCAGAACCCCTTTACACTCACAGAAATTAACGAGGCGACCAAAGAATCTTTTTAATGGAGATTTTATCTATTGATACTTGCCAAATTAGAAATTAAATTCATCGACACCGAAGAAATACAAAAGATCATAAGAGATTACAATGAACGATTTTATGCCAATAAAAAGGACAACCTAGAAGGAATAGACAAACTCCTAGAAATGTACAATCTCCCAAGGCCAAACCAGGAAGAAATAGAAAATATGAACAGACCAATTTCCAGCAATGAAATTGAATCAGTAATCAAAAAATTCCCAACAAACAAAAGTCTAGGACCAGACAGATTCATGCGTAAATTCTACCAAACATTTAGAGAAGAGTTAACACCTATCCTTCTCAAACTATTCCAAAAAATTGCAGAGGAAGGAATACTTCTGAACTCTTTCTGTGAGGCCAGCATCACCCTGATACTAAAACCAGAAAGATACCACACAAAAAAGAAAATTACAAGCCAATATCACTGATGGGCATAGATGCAAAAATCCTCAACAAGATGTTAGCAAACTAAACTCAACAATACATTAAATGTATCATACATTATGATCAGGTGGGATTTATCCCAAAGGTGCAAGGATAGTTCAATATCCACAAATCAATCAGTGTGATTCACCACATTAACAAATTGAAGAATAAAAATCATTCGATCACCTCAATACAGGCAGAATAAACTTTTGATGAAATTCAACATCTATTTTTGATAAAAACTGTCAACAAAGTGGGTATAGAGGGACCATACCTGAACATAATAAAGACCATATATGACAAGCCCACATCTACTATTATACTAAATGGTGAAAGCTGAAAACATTTCCTCTAAGATCAGGAACAAGACAAGGATGCCTACTTTTGCCACTTTTATTGACCATAGTATTGGAAGTCCTAGCCACAGCAATCAGACAAGAAAAAGAAATAAATGGAATCCAAATTGGAAAGGAAGAAGTAAAACTGTCACTGTTTGCAGATGACATGATACTATACACAGAATATCCTAAAGATCCCACCAAACAACTACCAGAACTCATCAATGAATTTGGTAAAATTTCAGGATAAAAAATTAATACAGAGATCATTTCTATACACTAAGAGTGAACTATCGGAAAGAGAAATTAAGAAAATAATCTCATTTACAATCACATCAAAAAAAATAAAATACCTGGGAATAAATCTAACTAAGGAGGTGAATGACCTCTACTTAGAAACCTATAAGATTCTGATGAAACTGAAGATGACCCAAACAAATGGAAAGATATACACATAGATTAGAAGAACTAATATTGTTAAACTTACCAAGCTACCCAGTGCAATCTACAGATTCAACATAATCACTATCAAAATACCAATGGCATTTTTCACAAAACTAGAACAAATAATTCTAAACTTTGTTTGGAAACACAAAAGACCCCAAGTAACCAAAACAGTCTTGGAAAAGAAAAACAAAGCTGCAGGTATTATGCTCCCTGATTTCAAACTATATTACAAAACTTCAGTAAGCAAAACAGTATTGTACTAGCACAAAAACAGACACAGAGATCAATGGAACAGAATAGAAAGCCCAGAAATGAACTCACACTTATATGGGCAATTAATCTCCGACAAAGTAGGCAAGAATATATAATGGGGGAAAGAACATCTTCAATAAATGGTGTTGGGAAAACTGGACAGCTACACGCAAAAGGACCAAACTGGACTACTCTCACACACCATGCACAAAAATAAATTCAAAATGGGTTAAAGACTTAAATGTAAGACCTGAAAGGTCGAAGAGTATAGGCAGTATACTCTTTGACCTCAGTCTTTGTAATTTTGCGGGGGGATATTTCTCCTCAGGCAAAGGAAACAAAAGCAAAAATAAAAAAAATGGGACTACATCAAACTAAAAAGCTTTTGCATAGCAAAGGAAACTACCAACAAAACGAATAGGTCACCTACTGAATGGGAGAAGATATTTGCAGGCGATATATCCAATAAGGGGTCAATACCCAAAATATACAAAGAATTCATACAACTCAACATCAAGAAAACAAACAACAGATTAAAAAATGGACAGAGGATCTAAATAGACATTTTTCCAAAGAAGAAACACAAATGGCCAATAGGCACATGAAAAGATGCTCAACATTACTAATCATCAGGGAATGCAAATTAAAACCACAAAGAGATACCATCACACCTGCCAGAATGGCTATCATCAAAAAGACAACAAATAACAAATTTTGGCGGAGATGTGGAGAAAAGGAAACCCTTGTGCACTGTTGCAGCCACTATGCAAAGCAGTATGGAGAACCCTCCAAAAATTGAAAATGGGACTACCATATGATCTAGCAATTCCACTCCTGGATATTTATCTGAAGAAAATGAAAATATTAACTCAAAAAGATATATGCACCCCTATGTTCACTGCAGCATTATTTACAATAGCCAAGATATGGAAGCAACTTAAGCGCCCATCAATAGATGAATGGGTAAAGAAGATGTGAGATACACACACACACACACACACACACACACACACACACACTGGAATATTACTCAGCCATAAAAAAAAGAATGAAATCTTGCCATTTGTGGTAACATATATGGACCTAAAGGGTATTATGCTAAGTGAAATAATTCAGACAGAAAAAGACATAGACTGTATTTCACCTATATGTGGTATCTAAAAAACAAATGAACAAACATAACAAAACAGAAACGGAGTTATAGATACAGAGAACAAACAGGTTTTTGCCAGAGGGGAGAAAGGTGAAGGGAGGAAAGAAATAGGTGAGGGTGATTAAGAGATACAAACTTCCAGTTGCAAAATAAATGAGTAACGAGTATGAAATGTACAGTGTGGGGAATATAGTCAATAATTATTTAATATCTTTATATGGTGACAGATTGTAACTGGACTTATCATGGTGATCATTTTGAAATGTATAGAAATATTGAACCACTATACTATATAACAGGAACTAACACAGTGTTGTAGGTTGATTATACTTTAAAAACAAGCAAACAATAAACAAGCAGACTCAGAAAAAGAGATCAGGCTTGTGGTTACCAAACGCAGAGGATGGGGGGGAGGTGAATTGGATGAGAGCAGTCAAAAAGTACAAACTTCCAGATATACAGTAAATAAGTACTAGGGATGTAATGTACAACATGATAAATATAATCAACACTGTTGTACATTATATATGAACACTGTTAAGAGAGTAAATCTTAAGAGTTCTCACCATGAGGGAATAATTTTTTTCTATTTCTTTAATTTTGTATCTATATGAGATGATGGGTGTTCACTAAACTTATTATGATAATCATTTCATGATGTATGTAAGTCAAAGCATTATGTCGTGCATCTTAAATTTATACAGTGCTGTATGTCAATTATATCTCAATAAAACTGGAAGAAAAAATTAAATTCTTTAAAAATAACATAATTCATAAAAAATAATAAAATTATATGTTAATATGTTGGCAAAAAAGCCTATGTTTTCCAAAACAAAAAGATGGTGAGAAGAATGGCTTTTTTAAAAAACATATTTGCAAGTCTCTTTAAGTCTGGCTTAATAGAATTAAGCTGGATTTTCATATCTGCTTCTGCATTCAATCTGTTGAAAATCGTTTTGGTTAAAGTACGTGAAGAAAACCTGCTTCACATTAACATGTAATTGGAAAAGCGAGGAATATTTTAATGGCCTTTTAGGATAATTGTGGATATTCTTTGATAGTACACCAAAACTCTACAAGAGGTGATTTCTTAAAAGTTTGTTGCATTGTGGAATCTGAAACCTTATCTATGAACTTTTCATACTGTTAAATTAAAATCCATTGGGGAATTCCCTGGCGGTCCAGTGGTTAGGACTCCGCGCTTCCACTGCAGGCGGCAGGCGTTCAATCCCTGGTTGGGGAACTAAGATTCCCATATGCCACGTGGCTCGGCCAGTAAATAAATAAACAAGTCAAATCTGTTTTATATTAAAATATAAATAAAATAAAAGAAAACCTATTGTCTGCCTTGCATTTAAAATGGATCTTTTACCCATACATGATTTTGTAACATCATGCATTAGCCATTTGGAAAACATCGATTCACTGAGTAAATGCAGGTCTTCCAAATATTGGCACACAATACATTATCCAATGTCCCAAAATCACCTTCATTTATATTACCATTGATCACATCAGAAAAGTCCTGAAATACTGACAAGCTGTCAAGCTGATGGTGATACAAGTTTTCCAAAATTCCAAATCCCTTTTGAAATCTGGAATTTTTTCACCATTGGCAACAAGTAGTCAATTGTTGTCCTTGAAGAGACAGGATTGCTTAGTTGATTTTCAGGAAAATGTCTACCAAATACCCAAGTTGAAATAACCATAATTTGTCAGCTGTTTTCTCAAGCAAAAATGGTGTTCCATGAAAAAAACAAAACAAAAACCAACCAGCTAGTTCAGCTTGCAACTCAAACGATTGCACGAGTGCTTCTCCTTACACAACCATCATACTTCAGTTTGCAGCAAAAGTGTTTTATGTGCAGTTTCCATTTTGCCATATAAAATATTTAAAAGGTGTGTACTCAAGAGAGATTGAGATTTTTTTTTAATTATTTAATTTTTAAATTATTTATTTGGTTGGTGCAAGCAGCTTTTCTCTAGTTGCGTTGAGCAGGGGCTACTCTTCATTGCGGTGCGCGGGCTTCTCATTGTGGCGGCTTCTCCTGTTGCAGAGCATGGGCTCTAGGCGCGTGGGCTCAGTAGTTGTGGCTCACAGGCTTAGTTGCTCCACGGCATGTGGGATCTTCCCGGACCAGGGCTCGAACCCATGTCCCCTGCATTGGCAGGCGGATTCTTAACTGCTGCGCTACCAGGAAGGTCCCAGAGATTGAGATTTTAATGAGGTAATCACATTTTTGCTGCTCCATCAAGAACATTCTTAAATGAAACCGCATTTTTTTTTCACCATGAACGTGTGGTGGTGAAAATACTACTACAGTTGCATACCTTTTGCACACCTTTGCTTTTGCACCATCAGTGAGAAAGGTAAATAAAGTCTTAGATTATAATGAAATAATTTTGACTTCAGAGATACTCTGAAAGGTCCTCAGGGATCCGATCCCCACCCCCGCCCCTCCCCAGCCAAGGGTCTGCGGACCATACTTTGAGAACCACCAATCGCAGCCCAGTCATAGAGCTAAGAGTGGGGCAGACTTACCTAAACCATATGTTGCATCACAGAGAGGGAAGATGGGATGGATGTTGGGGTCAGTGCCTGCTAGAAGAATGACCAAAGTAATGAGCATAAGGAACTAACAAATTACAAAATCATGGGTGCTGTCCCAGATTCACAAATAGCCCCACCATTTTTCTAGTCAGGGTCCAAAGGCTTTTCTGAGACCAGTCACTGACTTGAAGAGATTCTAGTTGAGGCTTTGAGATCCAGTGGCTGATTCTCATCTACCGTTTGGGGATCTCTGTCTTAACCCTGAACAGTAAGCGTGGCAGGGACTCCCCTGGCGGTCCCGTGGTTAAGACTCTGTGCTTCCACTGCATGGGGTGCAGGTTAGATGCTGGCCGGGGAACTAAGATCCTGCATGCCCTGTGGTGTGGCCAAAAGTAACTAAGGGTGACCCTGCGGGCAGTGGAAAGGATGTTTAGGGCACAGCTTGTCTTGCTGCACAAGTGGGTCAGCTTCTCTCTCTACCCTCCAAGCCAGAGTACTGCTGACCCCCGTGCCAGCCATAAAGGGTGTCTGGGCCATGCCTGCCTCAGGGCTGGCTGAAATGCGGAGGTGGATGGATGAGGGTCCTGTCCAGGAGAGGACAGTGGTGGTGATAAGGCCTCATCATGGTTCTGCTAGTGGTGGATTGACTGGAAGGTCAACTGTTCCTGCTCTAAATAAATACTTCCAAACAAGGCCTGGCTTTATGGACAAGCAGTATCTGGGAGAAAAGGGGAAAAGCCGCTGAGGCAAGTAGAGGTAAAGAGTATCTGATAATCAGGCAGGCCTCTGCTGGTCTCCAAGAGAGGAGGGGGAGGTGCTCAGCATTTTCCTTGCAGCTGTCACTGACCCCGGAGACAACAGGGAGCTAGGCTGCTGCTCTGTTGGCCAGCCTTGGCCAATACACTGGATTCAGATCTCCTAGTGACAGCTTTTCCTCCAACATTTTCAAAATGCTCAAGTGTCTTCAAATTAAAATAATCCAGAAACATTTTACTACAAAATCCCTCTGAAAGGTGTGAAGGCAGAGTCCTTCCAACCCTTCATCTCCGAGATTTCCTTCTGATTTTGTTACCCAGATACCACAATTTTTTTTTCCCCCCAGCACCCCTGCCCCCACCCAGGGAAGAACACAGACAGCTCCAAAGAGAGTCTGGAGCTATACAAACCGTGTGCAAGCTGTTGAACAAAAAGAGTGACAGGACTCTCGGTGCACGCAAATGTATTTTGCTCCTTGTCTAGGATCTTCTTTTTCAAACGGGAACTGGAACCGGTATCACAGGCACACGACTGCGATGCTCTGTGCTCACCAACCCGAAAGGAAATTATGAGAGCAGATCAACTTCACTGACTTTACTGAAGAGTCAACAAGTCCTACGGCACAGCAATGTACCAGGCGCATTATACACACCTGCCTGTGTTAAAGAAATAACATATCCGTGCTTTCAAGTCCTCTTAATTCCTGAATTTGGGGATTCACTAATATTCACACTTTTAAAAATTGTATGACACTTCCGCTCCAGAATCGAGGGGGACTCCGGAGTTATGGAAATGGGAGATCCAAGCACAGGTTCTGATCCTGGCTCTGCCACTAAATGCCCTAATGATTTAGGGTGACTCACTTCTGCTCTCTGGGTCTTAATTACCCATCTGTGAAACTAGTGCTCCCTCGATTTTTTCTGATACGTGGAACAACAGAAAGCTGTTCGGCAAATGCCCAGACACACTCAGGCTGCTCTCATTGTGTCGAGGGCTCCAGGAACTCCAAACCAGTATTGCCTGCGGGTCCGTCCTAGAGAATAAAGCACGTGACTACATAAAGCCCCTTCATTCAGCGGCTCCGCATCTACGAGTCCTCTGTGCAGTAAAAGCCTATAACCAGCCTATAAACACCTTTTGTTCCTTCGCCATCTAACCGCACGCAGAGATCCAGAGGGCGGTGGGTGCCCGGGACCCTCACCCGGGCCAGCACACAGCCAAGCGCGTTTCCAGCTACGGGCGTCTGGCTGGGGGTGGCCAGTTCCCCTAAGCCCTCAGGGTGGAGGATTGAGCATCGGTGGAGCAGGGCAGCCTCTGGGGCCCTCGCGCGCTCCGATTGGTTCTCGTGTCCTCGTGACTCCAGGCCCCGCCCCACGCCCCTCCTCCGCATCTGAGCTGGGGAGCGGACGGTCCGGGACTGAATGGGCGCTAGCGCGGCGCAGGGGGCGGGCCGGGGCGCCGGGCCCAGGACTGGTGGCAGGCTGGCGCCCCCTCCCTAATATGCGGACGAAGGCGGAGGGCGGCGCGGAGCGGCGTCCCCTACAGCCGCGGACCAAGGCGGCGGCGGCGGCGGCGGCACCTGCCGGTCGAGGTACGTGGCGCAGCCCCCTCCTCTGCGTAGCGGGGCCCGCGGGCAGGGGGCGGCGGCTCAGATCCGTCCCTGCCCCCGCGTGGCTGGGCCCGGAGACTCCGCCCAAACCCCCGCGGGCAGCGCCCAGGGCACGGTTCCCCAAAACGCGCCTGGCGGGGGCGCGGGCTGGGAGTCGTGGCCTCGCGCGGAGTGGACCGGCGGGAGGCGCCGCGGCCCGGGCAAGTGTGGACGCGGTGGAGGCGGAGGGGTGAACGACCGGGACGTGGGGTCCAGGCGCGGTGTCCCTTTCCCCTCAGTCTTTCACATCGACTTGGGGTTTAATTCATTGCTGGAAGCTTCCGAGCCCAGGAGAGCAGAGTTGACTCATTTCCCCGGGACAGAATTGGGGGACCCTATGACTAGCAGCTCCGGAAACTGACCTTTGCATCCATCGGGAAAGCGTGCGGTGTCTGCAGGTAGAAATTCGCCAGTGATCTTCCCTGCTTCCTCAATGCGGCCAGCCCTGCGGAAGAGACACGTTTTGGTGACCTTTGGTTTCTCCTGAATTGTAAGCAGTGGCATTCATATGAGCCTTTAGTGTGTAAGTAATGCAAGATTTTCGGGGAGCATCTTCGAATAGGAAGAGGCGAGGGGTCCTGCCCAACCCCACATCAGGTGGGTGACCTTGGCGGACACTGATCCCCCTGTAGGACTCCATCTCCTGATCTGTACTGGGAGGTTTGACCTGCTGATGGCCAAGGCCCCTTTCAGGCCCCTGGTTCTGTGGTTCTGACTGCAAAATGTGTTGACCGATGAAGAGGGTCCTGCAGAATCATTAGCTGACTTGAAAGACAAATTTATGTCCTCATGTCTTAATTCATGTTTACGACGTTGCTTCATTAGGTATTGTTCATTTAAAAGGGAAAATGGTTTTACCTGCTACCCTTCATCTGGCACCCTCGGGTTGCCTGCTCATTAGGCCACGCACCATGCTGGGTGCTGGGATTACAAAGAGAAAGGAGACGCATCTCCTGCCCTCTGGTGTTAAGCGGAGCCCTTCTCTTGGTAATCCTCTTCCACAGAAGAGTTGCGCTATCCTGAACCTGGAAGAGGAATCCTGTCTGTTGAGTGAAGGGGCACAAACTCAAAACTGTCAGGATGGGTTGTGGTTTCACTCACATAATCCTGAAAGCTTGATGGTTTAGAAGAATGTCTTAAATTTCTAGTCGTAGAGCAGGGGATCACCTAAATTCCAGTCAGTGCTGGGACAAGGAGAGACTAATGTGAACTGGCAGAGCCCTGTGACTGGAATGTCGTTAGCCTTTTCATGTGTCTTTCCGTTGTCTGAGTGCCGCTGTTTCTGTAAGATAAAATGAACCTTGGTTACGATTAGTAGCTGTGTCTTCCTCTAGGCGAGAAAAGAAATGGGTGAGGTGGGAAGGCACGAAGGTGTTTGTAGAAGACGGAGAGGGCCAACAGGCAGAAATTCTAAAAATGCACATTTATGACTACCTATTTGGAAAATGCTGATAATTTTGGCACAGACTGCCAAATTGTTTCATATTACCACAATAGATTAGTATTGAATTTTTGTAATTTAATTTTTATTGGAGTATAGTTGATGTACAATGTTGTGTTAATTTCTGCTGTACAGCAAAGTGTATCAGTTATACATGTACATATATCCACACTTTTTTAGATTCTTTTCCCATATAGGTTATTACAGAGTACTGAGTAGAGTTCACTGTGCTATACAGTAGGTCCCTATTAGTTATCTGTTGTATATACGGTAGCGTGTATATGTCAATCCCAATCTCCCAGTTTATCCCTCCCCCCACCCCCTTTAGTAACCATAAGTTTCTTTTCTACATCTGTGACTCTATTTCTGTTTTGTAAATAAGTTCATTTGTACCATTTTTTTAGATTCCACATATAAGTGATATTATATGATATTTGTCTGACTTCACTTAGTATGACAATCTCTAGGTCTATCCATGTTGCTGCAAATGGCATTATTTCGTTCTTTTTTATGGCTGAGTAGTAGTATTGAATTTTAAGACTATATTCAAGACAGGATAAGAACAAACCCTTTGTTCTTTGATGTGTCTCCTTCAGTCCTTCCCTGCTTTCCCTGCTGGTCTGTTTGGCAGGAGTTTATCTAGCAGGTTGGCTCTTGGGAGGTGAATGGGACAGTAAAAAAGGTTCTGGGTCCTCTGTGTGAGTCATCCAGGTGCTGAGGGCGGAAGGGCTAGTCTTGGAAGAGGGTCAAACCTCACTTTCCACACCTTGCTAGTTCCTGAGAAGCGATTTAATCTGAACTGCCTGTGGAGACACTCCCAGAGAGCATGCTCTATGTTTTTGGTCTAGCTGGGAAGCCTTGGCAGAATTAAAGCAACTGGGAGTATACACACATTAATGATGGAACGAACTTCCCTAACTGCTGAGGAAGGAGAAGCAAGGGCTGGATCGGTATGAGGGGTATAAGTTAGCAAAGGCATCCAGAAGTGGGTGAATCAATGGCCTAGTGTGGGAGGGAGCCATGACTGCATGACTGTGGTTGGTGACACGCAGGCTGTCCGGGGAGAGAGACCCAGCTTGAGCACACGTGCAGAGGGGGAGTGAGGAAGAGGGATGGGGAGCGGGAGAAAAACGAGGTTGGAGGGCTACAAGGACGCTACCAGGCTTTCCTTACCTGGACAGCTTTTTCTTTGTTTTTCTAAGTAGAGCATACATACTAGGAAAGTAGGCATAAGTATACTACTGTTCAACAGATTTTCCAAACTCAGCAAGACATTTTTGTTCCCCCTTTAGCGTGTGGAAGAACATCCAGGATTAAGTTACTGGATGGTTCATCAACGCCTTACACCCATGAATTCTTCCCCTTTTCCAGTTTTAAATATCTGGAATTAATAGTTCAGAATCAGGTGGTATGATTTGATTAATTTAAACAGGGAAAAAGTGATACAAATAACAAATTTGTTTTGATGGAATAGTAGGTTGTGTTTTGAACATGAAGTCTGCCTTTAAGACTAGGTGTCATTTTCATAATTAAAGGCTTATATGTATTGAGTTCATCAACTCCTTTCTGCTTTTCACAAGCGTCTTGTTCTCATTTCCAATCTAGACTTCAGCAGCAAGAGAGGAGAACAGAGTTGTGGTACTTTTACAGGGCTGCCAGTACTCTCCTCTCTTTGCTTGTCATTTTCTGCAGTCAAGTCCTTAGTCGCCCAGGATTTGGTAGCTGGTTTCCTTGCTTATTCTTCCTCTAGACCAGCTCTGTCCAACGGAAATATAACCCAAGCCATGTATATAATTAAAATTTTTCTAGTAGCTACATTTAAAAAATTAAAAGGAAACCAGTGGATCAAAGTTTCAGTTTCCCAGGAAGATAAAAAAAAACCTTCTAACTCTTATGCTTATTCTTCTAACCTAATGACACAGCTTCAAACTGTATAAAGTAAAAAGTGACAGAATGACAGAAAAAGTTGACAAACCTGCCGTAATAGTGAGAGATTTTAGCATATCTCTTTCCGTAATTGATAGAACAAGCTTACTAAAAACCAGTAAGGGATTTTTTTTTTCCAATAAGGGATTGATTCAACAAGCAACACAATTAATAAGCTTGATCAAACTGATTAAATAGAAAACATAGTTCCAGCAAGTGAAGATTATATGTTTACAAAAATCGAACATATACCAGGTCATAAAGTAAGTCCTAACATTTAAAATAATCGGTATCGTATTGACCAAGTTCTCTGAACACAGTGAAACTAAATTATGTATCAATTTAAGAATATAATTTTAAAAATTAAAAATTTTGAATTTGAAAGATAAAGAAGTAATAACAATGAAAATATATAAATCAAAACTTGTAGAATGGGGCTTCCCTGGTGGCGCAGTGGTTGAGAGTCCGCCTGCCGATGCAGGGGACACGGGTTCGTGCCCGGATCCCGGAGGATCCCACATGCCGCGGAGCGGCTGGGCCCGTGGGCCATGGCCGCTGAGCCTGCGCGTCCGGAGCCTGTGCTCTGCAGCGAGAGAGGCCACAACAGTGAGAGGCCCGCTTACCGCAAAAAAAAAAAAAAAACTTGTAGAATGAATTGTACACGTAAGGCTTGTGGGATGCAACTAAATCAGTATTTAAAGAGAAATACACAGTCTTAATTACTCATATTAGCAAGAAAATAGTCAAAAACTAATGAGCTAGTCAGCTAAATTAGGAAGAAGTTAGGAACACAGCAATTAAAATAAATCCAAGGAGTTAGAAGGAAGGAATTTTTTAAAAAAAGGTGACTTAATTTTAATAATATATTTTAGTTAACCCAATATGTATAATATATTATGAAATCAATATAAAAATTGTTATTGAGCTATTTTACATTCTTCTGGTCAAACTAAGTCTTCAAAGCCTTGTGTGTATCTTATACTTTTATTAGCGCACATCTCAATGTGGTCTGGCCATGTCTGAATTACTCAGCAGCCACACGTGACTATGGTGTCTTCGCCTCCTGTAAATGTTGAGGAGATCTGTGGTGATAAACAGGACAGTCAGAGCTAACAGTGGTGGGGTTCAGTTATCTGCCAAGTGAATCGAGGGTCATGGGAATCTAAGAGTGTTTTGTGGTTAGCAGAGGGTGGCTCTTTTTGAAAATCTTATAAGCACCCCCCCCCAACAAACCCACATGCTACAAAACATAGGACAGAAACAAAGATAAATGCTCTACTGACTCACTTTGTCCTTACCTGTTTTAGACATGTTACGTATATGTGTGTGTGTGTGTATATATATATATGTATATATATATATATATATATGTTCTTTTAATTTTCACAAAAGCCATATGAGTTTGGTACCATTATTATCCCCATTTTACAGATGAGGATATTGAGGCTCAGGGAGGTTAAGAAACTAAGAAACTCGAGGGGACAGAGCCGGGATCCAGACTCAGGCAGTCTGGCCTGGAGGGCGCAGATGAGGCAAATGCATCCCTGTCTTTGCAGTGTACAGGACATTCCTACCCCACCCCTCAGAAGGGCTCCTAAGAGGATGATCTGAGGTGGCTGAGGCAGCTCTGTTCCCTGGTCCAGGTTCCTGCGTTTCCAGGCACAGCATTGTCACTCTGCTGGGTCTCCACGACAGCCTCCTCACTGGTCCTGCCTCACAAAAGGACTTCCCCGTCTCCAGTCCTGCCTCAAGAGAGGTCTCTCCAAACTCCAATTCCAGTTCAAATCCACACCCCAACCCCCAGTTGCTTCTTTTATCTTAGGATAAAATTCCAACCCACCATGGCATGACCTGCTTCCTTTCCCAGCCTCTGGGTACGTTGTTCCCTCTGGGGCTAGACCTTCAGAAACTCCCCTCAGTGCCTACTGTCCCTGCTCAGGCGGCACCTGTCTCCCCACCCCCAGCAAGTCCTACCCATTCTTTTCCTGGGGTGGGGGTGAGCCTTTTCTAAGCCCCTCCCAAACACACACATACACACGTCCTCCAAATGTAAAATACCTCCTGACACTGCCCTCATGTCCAATGTAGAGTGAGTTAAAAAGAAAAATGAGGAAAATAATTACATTGGTGTTAGATCTACTTGTCTGATTTTGAAAATGAGATGAGAGCTTTTAGAAGAGGCTGTTTCTGTGTTGCTTCTTGCTCTACCCCCAGGCACGTACTCCCTGCCTGTTTAAAAACGGGGTTACGTGAATGACAGTATGCCTGTTTGGGAGCTTGCCCAAGTGCTGGTTTCCCAAATTTTTGGAGCAGAGAGTAAAAGGGACATGTGATTGGGGTGTGAAAGGCAACTGTATGTTTTAACCATGCCTCTTACAGACCTAAATACATGTTGTCAGTTTTAGGAACTCAAACATGCTTAACTTATTCTGGGCTTAAAGCGACCCAAACAAAACTTTCCTTTGTCTCCTGTGTTTGCTCCCTCTCTTTCAAGTCTCTCAACTGCCAGGGCCTGTCAGCCTCCAGGTTGTTCCCTGTCGCTGTCCCTCCAGTTCCTTTTCTGGGGTCATTACCACTTTCTGGTAATGGATTTGGGGTTTTACATGACTAGTATGGTTCTTCTGTTCCAGTAGAACAAAGAGGGTTATTGAATACAGCCAGCCCTCCGTATCAACCAACTGTGGCTCAGAAATACTCAAAACGGAAACTTTCTTGAAAGTTCCGAAAAACAACGCTTGAGTTTGCCGCATAGTGTCAACTACATACATAGCATTTACATTGTATTAGGTATTATAAGTAATCTAGAGATGATTTAAAGTATACGGGAGGGGGGCTTCCCCAGTGGCGCAGTGGTTGAGAGTCCGCCTGCCGATGCAGGGGACACGGGTTCGTGCCCCGGTCCGGGAAGATCCCGCATGCCGCGGAGCGGCTGGACCCGTGAGCCGTGGCCGCTGAGCCTGCGCGTCCGGAGCCTGTGCTCCGCAACGGGAGAGGCCACAACAGTGAGAGGCCCGCGTACCGCAAAAAAAAAGAAAAATAAATAAAGTATACGGGAGGATGTGCATAGGTTATATGCAAATACTGCACCGTTTAACATAAGGGACTTGAGCATCCATGGATATGGTATCCAAGGGGGGGTCCGGGAACCAATTTCCTCTGGATACTGAGGGACCACTGTACCGGATTAGTGTATCAACTGCCTATCGAATCCTCCACCTTCCCTTCCCCATTGACCAGCCAGCTGCTCCCTGAGGACTATTGCTAAGGTCCTGTTTGGGGATGTCTCTTCATAATCCCAAACCTTAAGAAGCCATATCCTCACCCTTTCTTTCTGGGGTGGGGTCTTGGTTATTTTAGAATTTGCACACTCACTTTTCCATCATCTACCTGGTGTTTCCCTTTATGCTCCTGTTTGGGGGAAGGTCGCCATTTTGGAGCTTGTTTCTGTTGGGTCCCGGAGTTGCTTTTGTTAACTGTTCATTCTACTGACTTTCACTTTCTCCTGTTAAGTATTCTTTATTCAGCCTGACTCCTTGTATTTCCTTTAGATTAAGAGGGAAATCTCCCGTTAAAAAGGCAGCTTCTAGATTTGGCTTTATTTATGGCACTCATGAGGTTGCCACAGACGTGCTCTGCTGTAGCATATTCTGCTCGTCTAATTTGCTGTCACGTGGAGGCCCACCGCCAGAGAGCTGTTACGTAAGGTGTTTTGTTAGAGCTTGGTGGGGCCCAAGGAGGACAGGCAGTTCTCTGGGCAGTTTCCTCAGTTTATCCCAGTGTCCCGTCTTATTCCCTCTGGCCTCCTCCTCTTTGATGGGTGCCCACACCTCCGCCGGGAAATCATCTCAGCGGATGGTGGAATGGTGGCAGCTGGTGGAGCCTTCTTGCATACTTTGCTATTTTTTTTCTTTTTTTTCTCCCGTTAGCGGCCTGAATTTGTTATGCAGGCCGGATCTCGGCTGGCTGGGTGCGACAAGAACAGCCCCTGCCAGCTCAGTCACCAAGTTCCGTGGCCTCTTCTTCCTCCACCACTCTTGTCGGCCCCCATCTCGCCGTCCCTGCTCTGGCTCAGCTGCCCCATCACCCCTGGCTGCGGTGGTCACAGCAGCCCCTTGACCACTCCGTCCCGTCGCCTCCTACATCCCAGTGTGAGCTCTCCGCCCCCCTGCTTAAGAACCACTTAAGGCCGCTTCCTCCTCTGGGGCCAGTTGGGAGGGCCTGGTTCCTTCTTTGTCACATCTTCTGCCACTTTCCCCCAGGTCCCCTGTGACCTGGCCTGAGCAGCCCTCTCTGGGCATCTTGACATGTCCTTCCTTCCATCCAGAGTGCCTGCTCTCTCTTCTTTCTGTCTCTGAGGTCTTGCCTATCCCTCAAAGATCTGTTTACACATCATGTCCTCAGGGAGGCCTCCTTGATTTCGTCTGATGGAGCTAGTGGTCCCTTGGCCCGGGGCTCTCCAGGTTCCTCTGTTATTTGGCATTTTGAGTAGTTAACTATTTTTTGCTTTCCCTAGCTGGGTTTTTCATTTCAAGAGAAAGGCTGTGTCTTAGTTTTCTTTATATTCCCAGTGCTTGGTGTATGCTTATTAAATGTCTGTTTAAAGGATTATTAGGTGAACAAAGGAAATTATACAGCAGTACAGACCAGCCCTCCCCAGCTGGGGCTCTACAAGAGAATTAAGCCCTAATGCGCTAAGGTCACCATTGTATACTATGAATGAACTTCTCTCCTGTGCTTCTGGAGTGATTCTAGTTATATACCATCCTTGGGAGAATTAAGAAAATAGACACTCAGGGACTTCCCTGGCGGTCTAGTGGTTAAGACTTCACACCTTCCAGGGCAGTGGGTGAGGGTTTGATCCCTGGTCAGGGAGCTAGGATCCCACATGTCTCGCAGCTGGAAAACCAAAACGTAAAACAGAAGTAATATTGTAACAAATTCAATGAAGACTTTAAAAATGGTCCACGTCAAAAAAAAAAAAAATCTTGAAAGAAAATAGACACTCAAATCCTTTTCTGTAGGGCTTAATCTCCAGTGGACCCAGCCTGAAGAGGGCTAGTATAGGTAATATGATCCCAAACCTGATAAAATATACATACGCCAAGAGGAAAGGCAGATGGAATATAGACCAGAATGTTAGCAGTGGATATCACTGCACTGTAGTGTAACGACCGGTGTGTGATTTCAAAATGTTCTCTCTGAAGTTTCTAACTTTGCGGTAACAGAGTTGTTGTTGTTGTTTTTTTTAACGTTTCTTGAATAATCCAACTCGGAGTTCCTAAACCTGATTGTGCTTTAATATAAGGCAAGGGAGAGTTGGAGTTTTGTTTTTGAATATAGCTCCCTGTGCCATGCCACAGCGGACCAGAAATCACCGAGCTGACCCCTCAGCATTGCCCCTGGAGAACCAGGCCTCCACAGGAGGATGGGTAGCTGTCAGCCCTCTGAACCTGGGTGTTGCCACTGGACACTTGTAAATGAACGGCTGTGTCCAGCAGGCATGACTCAACGTAAGAGAAAATAGCACAGTCATAGGCACTCATGGTATACTCTCCAAAGCAAATCTAGAGGTGTTTTTTTCTTAATAGCAAAGAGTGAACACACCTTGTGGTTATTTGAATTAAGTCTGGTAGAGGCGTCTCAATGCTACGTCTTGCTCATCAGCTACTGCTTCAACCAGCCCTGGATTTTTTTCCTGAACTTTGACCTTGCTTGACCTCACACAGAATTGTATCCTTATCCTGGGTGCTGAAACCAGTAGATTGGATGAGGAACAGGGTAATTACTTAGTCTCTAAGTATCTCCCATCAAGTTACTTATTAATTACAAAGGGAAAAGAGTAACTTGACAGTAGTTAAACTTGCCTTACACAGCTTTTTTTTTTTTTTGCGGTACGCGGGCCTCTCACTGTTGTGGCCTCTCTTGCTGCAGAGCACCAACTCCGGACGCGCAGGCTCAGCAGCCATGGCTCAGGGGCCCAGCCGCTCCGCGGCATGTGGGATCTTCCCGGACCGGGGCACGAACCCGTGTCCCCTGCATCGGCAGGCGGACTCTCAACCACTGCGCCACCAGGGAAGCCCTACAGCAATATTCTTGTCGCACAACCTCTGCAGGTGCCCCTTCAGCCAATCTGTCACACAACTACCAGTAACTAAAACCTAGAGCTGATGCTTTGACGTCCTTGCTCAAAGCCTTTTAATGTTTCCCTGCTGTTTAGAGAATATACCCCAACACATCACCATGGTAGACAAGGCCTTCCAGAAGCTCATTCCTGTAGCCAGCTGTTCTTCCATCACTTCCTGTCAATACTCAATGCCTGAGAACCACAGGACTGAGCTGTCATTGGTTTCCATTCTTCTGTTCTCAGCACCTTTTTACCAAGCATATCCCCCTCCCCTCCCACTCTCTTCATCTGGCTACCTCCAATGTGTCGTTTAAGATTCAGCTCAAGTGTCCCATCATCCTCGTCACCCGAGGATGGGGCTAGACCCCCTCCTCTACTCTCCCATGGTTCTCTTGGATGGCTTCATCACTGCTTTCATCACACAGCTGTATAACCAACTGCTTTGTGTGTGTCTCCTCTACTGGAAGGCAGGGGCCGTATCTTCTTCATCCTTGTATTCCAAATGCGGGGTACGTAGTAGGTGCTCAAGAAACGTTCCTTCCGTAACCAAATAAAAAGTTTGCGTTGGCATGGTAGATCTGTACTGGACCAGTTGGCATGCAATGTTGCAGCATACAAAATGAGTTCACTTATTTCCCTTCATTTTATCATTGCAAGGACAGGGGATGAGCAGGCCATACAATGCCCATTATAGATGAGAAATTGAGGCTCGGGGAACCTAAGTGGTATATCTGGTGTCAGACGTCTTTTACATGGTAAAGCTCTCTCTCTCTCTCAGACCTGGATCTTCTGACTTGTGGTCCAAGTCTTTCTCTCTGACAGATTTCAGTCCTGATTTTTGCTGGTTGGCTAAGTGTTGGGGGTGAACTTGACGGAGAGCAGGTGTTTTGTTCATTTTGTCCACTGTTCTTCAAATGCCTAGAACCCATGGTAGGTACTGAATACACATTTGTTGAATTAATTAATTCATGAGTTAGTGAATGCCAGCCTGAAGTCAAGTTTTGTTGGTTGCAGTGGGGAAGCCAAGCATTTGAGAATTCAATAACAGTGTATGAAAGAGATATCAAACTATCCCTCAGTTCTAGAGACAGTAGGTAGAAAGAGAGCACTTTCTCTCCTGAACCAGATCATAGGATGTCTGTAGGGTCTCTCAGAGCTGAAGTCCATGACATTCCACTCTCCCTGAGCAGGTGAGAAGAAGCGTTAGCTGGCGGTCAGCTTCTACCACACCAGGAGTGGGGTTCTTGGAAAGGTATTATCCCTCCCAACTGTCAGGACTGGGGCTGGAGCTCATTGCCTTCCAAGAATGTGACTGATGGCAAATTCAAGTTCAAAAGAAGATTGGATTTCAAGGCAACTGGAAGCTATTCTGTCAAAGCCAAGTTTTACAGGGAGAGTTTCTTCCTGTCTCCTCTCTTCTCCTCCCCCCACCCCCAGGGCTTGTGGAGACCTGAAAAAGAACACACAGTGCTCAACTGTTTCCCTAATTGAGAAAAGGAGAGACAGAAAACCAGGCTCTGGACTCATTCACGAGCCCTGGGAGGATCCAAGAAGTGCATCTCCCTGGGTGCCTTGGTTACTTGCATTGAGTCCAACATGGTGACCAGTGGATGCCTAGGCTGGGCCTGAGCACTGTGTCCAGCACTCAGCATCCTCTCTCAGGAAAAGAGACCTTTACCACGCTGTTGACTGTAATGGAAAAAGAAGGGGCCACTAAGAACAAATTGAAATCTTACGTGCGTGCAGAACTTTTCCAGTTTACTATCCCAACAATACCGCGAAGCAATTACACAGGTGCCACCAACATTTTGCAGATGAGACATCTGGGACCAAGAGAGGTGAAAGGTCATGGTCACACTGCCAGCCGACGGTAGTGCAGGCTTGAAGCACGCCCTTGATGGAAGACAGCCACCAATGCCTGAGTACCTCTTCCGTGCCTGGGACACGTCTAAGCACTTTCATGTATTAGGCATCTCATGTTCATAGCAACACTATGAAGTAGATGCTACTTTTATTTCCATTTCATAGAGGAGGAAACAGAAGCTCAGAAACATGAAGCAAATTGCCGTTAATAGTGGAGCCAGAATCCGTTTTTTTTGTTTTTTGTTTTTTTTTTGCGGTACGCGGGCCTCTCACTGTTGTGGCCTCTCCCGTTGCAGAGCACAGGCTCCACACGCGCAGGCTCAGCGGCCATGGCTCACGGGCCCAGCCGCTCCGCGGCATGTGGGATCCTCCCGGACCGGGGCACGAACCCATGTCCCCTGCATTGGCAGGCGGGCTCTCAACCGCTGCGCCACCAGGGAAGCCCGCTGCCTTACCCAACTTTGACCAATTGATTTAACATCACCAGTAATGGGACAAAGCAACATCAGGTGCCTCCTGAGAAAATGCACCAAGACGGACGAGCACCACTTCTGTGACATTCCTGCCGGAAATGTGTAACTTGAATCATGAAGAAACGGACAAATCTCCACTGAGGGACATTCTACAAAACGGTTAGCCTGTACTTTTCAAAAAAGGCCAAAGTCATGAAAGATAAAGGAACTCTTTCAGATCAGAGGAGGCTAAAAAGATATGACAGCTGAATGCCACATGTGATCCTGTTTTTGCTCTGAGGCCATTATTGGGACTGCTAAAGAAATTTGTCTGAGGTCTTTAAATTAGAGAACAGTATTAAAGTAACAGTAATTTCCTGATTTTTATCATAATACTGCAGTTGTGTCTGGGAATGTCCTTGTTTTTAGGAAATACTAAAATATTTAGGGGTGAAAGTCATTGTGTCCTCAGCTTACTTTCAAGTGGTTAAAAAAGTAGTATCGGCTTCCCTGGTGGCACAGTGGTTGAGGCGGGAGAGGCCACAACAGTGAGAGGCCCGTGTACCGCAAGAAAAAAAAAAAAAGTGGTATGTGCATCATATAATAGAATCACCAAGCAAATGTGGTAGAATGGTAACAAGTGGGTAGTCTGGGTGAGGGGAATTCTTTGTAGTTTTCTTGCAGTCTCTCTGTAAGTTTGAGATTATGTCCAAAAATAAAGTTTTTAAAACCCAGAAGCCTCCAGATCATGGTGCCGCGGCCAGTGTAGCATCAGAGGCCAGCGCTCTCAGTGGCTGCCCTTTCCAGGGTTGCTACTGAATCATTTGCAGCAACACTGAGCTCTCTTCAGAACTGGTTTTATAGAATACAGGATAGAGACCACTCAGTGTGGTTTCACCTGACAGGAAGGTTCTTTCTCCAACTCCCTGTTGATGTCGCCACCACTGTTGTCCCAGAAGGCGTCGCTCCTGCTGCATCCCCGGGTATCTGGTCAACCAACTCCAATGCACACATTTGCCTGGTTGAGAATAGACCTCCAGCTGTCCTGCGAAAGAGGCTTCCCAGGCAGAGTGTAACTTCATTAGCACCCAACCTGCTTCTTACATGTTAGCAGACATCCTCAGAGAGGTGACTTGGCCACCGTGACACAGGCAACAGCCAAACAGTTAAGTATTTTCTCCCTCTTTTCTTGAAAAACAAAACAGATCCAGTCTCTCTTTTATTTCTATTGGATTTTTCCTCAGCTTTATTGAGATATAATTGACATATAACATTGTATGAATTTAAGTTGTACAACATGTTGACTTGATACACTCGTATGTTGCCAAATGATGACCACCATAGCCTTGGCTAAAACATCCATTACTTCACATAGTTTTTTTTTTTTTTTTTTTTTGTGGTGAGAACATTTAAGATCTATTCTCTTAGCAACTTTCAAGTATGCAAATACAGTATTACTAACTATAATCACCATGCTGTGCATTAGATCCCCAGAACTTATTCTTATAACTGGGCACTGACACCTCCCCATTTCTCCCACCCACCCCCCCGGCCCCTGTTAACTACTACTCTACTCTCTGTTTCTACGAGTTATGCTTTTTTAGATTCCACATATAAGTGTTGTTCCAGTTGCTCTTTTATTTCCTTGGTGGTGAGTGGGACAATCATTTATCTCCCTTCCTCACCCTTCCTCACCATACACACGCAGTGATTCTTGTTTGAAAAAGGATTCCTATCCCTGTTCTCTGTATGCCAGGTGTGCCCTGGAGACTGTACAAATAACCAATGATTGTGATATCTGGACGCATAGAAGGGTCTGGTCTTCACATCTGCCTCCTGTTAGGATCTTGCTGAGTTTGGGTTAGCTTTTCTGTGGGGATCTGAGTCCAGGCTGCTGACCAGTGCATTCATTTATTCATTGGTTCATTCGTTCAAGTATTTAAGTGCCTTTTACATGCTAGGCACTGTTTTAGGTTCTGAGGTTACAGCAGTGAACAACACTGACAGTCTAGGAATCTTATGTTTTAGGGGGGAGAGCAGACAGTAGGCAAATACGTACGGGTCGTAATGAGTGTATGAGGTAAAGTAAAGCAGGAAAGTGAATCACAGGGCTTAGGGTGAGAATGCAGTGCTACAGAGGGTGATCAAGGAGGCGACTTTATTTATTTATTTATTTATTTTGCGGTATGCGGGCCTCTCGCTGTTGTGGCCTCTCCCGTCGCGGAGCACAGGCTCCGGACGCGCAGGCTCAGCGGCCATGGCTCATGGGCCCAGCCGCTCCATGGCATGAGGGATCCTCCCGGACCGGGGCACGAACCCGTGTCCCCTGCATCGGCAGGTGGACTCTCAACCACTGCGCCACCAGGGAAGCCCAAGGAGGCGACTTTTGAATAAAAACCAGGATAAAGATGGTGCGGGAGGGAGCCTTCTGGAAGAGGGGCAGAGGGAACCACCAGTGAAGACCCTGAAGTGGAAGTGGGGATGGCCTCCCCACCCCTTGAGGAAGAGCAGGAGGCCTGCTAGGCTGAAGCAGAGAGAAGAGGCGAGTGAGGAGAGTGCAGGGACGGGGAGAGGGCTCCAGATTTGACACTGCAACAGTCGATGTCCTGTTAATATCTTTTGTCACTTCAGTAAAGCCTTGGAGAAATACCATCTGCAGTTGCCGGGCATGTTCTCATTTTGGAAAATGTTTACGTACTGTGAGGGCTCAGTTAATTGCCTTGAACAATTTTAAACATATAAAAAGCAGGCGATTGAATGATAGTCATCATGTATTCTCCGCATTGGAGCTATACCAGTTGATTAGAAGTAGATTAAAAAGCATACCTCAGAATCATCTTGCAGTTGCTTGCCTCTTGGTAGGTGGTCAAAATTAGTAGAGTGTAGACTACATATTCGCAGAGCAACACTTTTATTTGCTTTCTCAGAAGACAGGTCCTCATAATTTTGTGCAGTTTGCAGGAGGATCTGAAAATCTTTAGGCTGAGATCTGTTGTTAATCGCAGCTGTGAGAAGCTTGCTGGAGAGCAAGGGTTCCTAAAGGGCCATACCCACAGAACTCGGGGGAACGTGCTTAAAATGCACATCTGGTGTCCTCACCTGGTCCTGCCAGGTGGGAAATTCTGGGGATGTTACAGCAGCAAGTGGTTCTTGTGCGTGGTCAGGTTGGAGAACCGCAGGCTGAGACGGGTGGAGGCATTGATCAATTAAATTGAACAAAGAAGCTTTGGGGAGATGTCTGAGCGTGATCTCAGCATCAGTGCTCTCACCAGCACTTTTGTTGTGGTTTTGACATCATGGGTGAAATCTCACATTCCTAAAATAGAAATGAGACACTGCCTACCCAGCAGAAATAGGAAGGTCCCATATAGCAGAGGTTTGCACCCTTTGCCGGTGGGCATGGACTGAGATGGTTAAGGTGATCTGCTTGAGTTGCATGGATCCAGGAGTGAAAGCGGTCCTTCCTCCCCCATGCACACCTGTGAACCCGCCTCAGCAGGCTGGTGTGTGAATGCAGGGCTGTGCCTGCCAGTTGGTTCCTGTTCCATTGTACACATGAGAACACAACCACGTATCTTGCTGAATCAGGATTTTCTGAGCTTATGCAACCCAAACCAAATCTAGAAAAAGATTGGATACCGAAGGTCAAGTAACATCAATTTTCAGCCCACAGTCTTTGATTTTCAGTTTTTGCATTGTTTAATTACCTGCAATCCTTTAAAAACTACAGCAGTATTGAGATTTTAATATATATAGTGACTTTATCCCAATGGGTAAAGTCAGGGGCGATTTTGTCCTCCAGGGGATGTTTGGCAAGGTCAGAAGACATTTTTGGTTGTCACAACTGGGAGAGAGGGCAAGGACCAGAGATGCTAGCAGCATCTAGTGGGTGGAGGCCAGGGATGCTGTGAAACATCCCACAGTGCACAAGACAGCCTCCCTGCCTCCTACAACGAGGAATTACCCAGCCCCAAATGTCAGTAGTGCCGAGGCAGAGGAACCCTGCAAGCGATCAACTCCATGCCTCTTATCTGTGTTATATGTTAGGATTCTAAGCGAGTGTTCCTGTTTGAAACACAAAAAGAGTTCCACGGCTGAAACTGGTTTGAAATTAGCCACCTAGATTATATGAGGATGCCTGTCAGCTTGGTTGGACAGGGAGCACAGGTCACCAAGACTCTGTGAGCCCCAGATAAGGCCCTGGCTGGTGTGCTTTTGAACTTTTCCAACGAGACCATCTTCCCCCCGCCACTTCTCCTTCCTGTTGGCTGGGGGCAGAAGAAAGTTTAGTTTAGAACTTCACTCTGACCCACTGCTTCCCAGCTTCTGGGCCCTAGCCCCGTGGCTTTGGTGATAGTACCTGTGGGTGGGCTTTGGGGAGGCCACCGTGCCTGTGTCTGCGCTGGATGTCAGGCACCACACTTGTGAACAGCCTCCTTTCCTGAAGCCCTCCCCACGCAGTTGGAGTCACGTTCCTGTTGTCATTTCCCTGGACCTCGGGTTTCTAGAAAGCGGGGACTGAATCCATTTCATCTTGGCATTCCCACAGAGCATGTTGGAGGAACTGATGAAATTAGAAGTCACCCTTTTTTCTGTGTACAGTGGGGGCACCCATATTACTTTTTTAGGTTAAAGCGATCCAAAATGCATTTTGTTTTAGGAACTGTTGTGCTCCTTTCTTAAATAGTTGAATTTCCGGAGCGTTATGGAACCCAGGCTTGGAACTGTCACAGCAGAGTCACAGATTTTACTTGAGGTTTCCTTTCTGATTTCCAGCAGCACCTCCTGTGCTTCTTCCTCACCTCTCCAACCCCTAGAAGGCTCTGCCTTTTGTTCTTCCCCTTGGAGATCTAATCTCTTTAGAACAGCCTTAATTGTTCCTTTATCTAAACAGCCCCAGGCCCTTATCTCGGCTGTGGCTGGCCCTACTGCTGATTTAGAGATTCCCTCTCTCCTCCTTCATTACTGGCAGAATCCTAATTTTGTGTGGAAGCAGCTTGCCCAATTTGTGAAAAGCTCCTGGCCAACTTTGCCGCTGGGGGTAGTCACGTGACGCAGTTCTGGCTAACAAGATAGAATTGGAAGCCCGTCAGGGATTTCCGGGGAAGTTTTTCCTTTCCTGATGGGGGTGCCTCCCCTTCCTCTCTGGCTCATCCCTCTTCTCCTTCCTGCTTGGAGTTTGGAGCAGAGGCTGGTGGGAGCCAGGGACAGGGACAGCTTTGCAGAGCCACTGCGCCTGTTCTGTAAGAAAAACACACGCCTGGGGAATTCCCTGGCAGTCTAGTGGTTAGGACTTCAAACATCCACTGCAGGGGGTACGGGTTTGATCCCTGGTTGGGGAACTAAGATCCCGCATGCCTCGCGGCATGGCCAAAAAAAAGAAAGAAAGAAAAAAAGACACCCCCAGTTGGCTGAAAGCCTCGGCTGGTGCCCAGGTTTCTGTTACGTGCGACCAAGTGCACCCCTGACTGATACTCCAGCTTAGATCCCTCCCCAGGGCTCCAAGCTGGCATTTATCAGCCTAATGGCCCACTGGCACTGGGGACTCCACAAGGGCACACGTCCTCCTTGTGACCTCCCTGACACTTGAGTTCTCCTCCCGCCCGCCTGCTTGCCACATCTGACCTGCCTCAAGCCCTGTCTCTTATGCAGCTGGAAGCCCTTCCTGCCCGCCTGGCCACAGCATGGGGGCTGGGGCACAGGGTCTGCTGCTGAGACCAGTCCCGTCTCTGGCTCTCCCCCTCCACCCCGTCCCTGCTGCCTCCCCGGCGACTCTCTTCCACATCTCATGACCCCCCTGAATAAAATCTTCAAGGGCTTCTCATGATCGTCCGTGACCTTCTGCCATCACCCATATGTTGACCCTGCTGACCCAATGACCTGTCTTAGGTCAGGTTCCCTAGAAGCAGAGCCTGGAACAGGAATTGTGGTCTCAGCTGCTCCCCCAGGGAGCTCTGGAGCTTGAATTGCTCTCCAGGGTAATCCCAGGCCTTTTGTCCCCCTGTCAATCAATCGTTGGCTGGGGACAGAGGACAGATCCTCAGAGAAGGGGGCAGCGGTGTGCTGTCAGCAGTCAACACTCACAGCCGAGATGTGGCACCAGCCCTGGGGTGTCCAACGAGACCACAGTATTGCCCTTAACGCCTGCCTGCGCCCACACCCCAGGCCATACTTTCGCAGCTGTACCTGGTCACTCGCTCTCCAGACTCCCCAGGCCTCTGCTTTGCTCATTCCTTCTGCCCACGGGGTGGGTCTCCCCTCCTCACCCAGCCCCCTCTGCTCCTGCTGTAGCTGGGTGTGTTATCCTTGGCACTGGGAAGTGTTTAATCTCTGCGCATTCCAAAGCCGTCTCCCCCTGAGGCAGGCTTTCTGTCTTGTCTCCTGTCCTCCTTTATCAAGTACAGTTCTTCATCTAAAACATAAAATCCAAGCATGATTTCAGTGACTGTCTTCTCCACTTTCCCGTGGATGGCGTGTCACTTGTACCAGTAGAGGTTCACAGGAGAGAATCAGTCTCGGACCTGCCAAGAAAGGCCGGCCGGAGGGAGGGGCGTTCCGCGGAGTCCAGGCCGCATTTCCAGCTGCATCCTGGGCGTCTTTGTCGAGTTATTTATCATCTCAAGTTCTTCACATCATCATCACTAAACCACAAAAATTATTGCTTTCCATAACCGGGACCCAGGTTGATCTTTGCCTGCTTCTTTTTGGCGCTAGTCTTCATCATTTCTTTTTTTTTTTTTTGCGGTACATGGGCCTCTCACTGTTGTGGCCTCTCCCGTCGCGGAGCACAGGCTCCGGACGCGCAGGCTCAGCGGCCACGGCTCACGGGCCCAGCCGCTCCGCGGCATGTGGGATCCTCCCGGACAGGGACATGAACCCACGTCCCCTGCATCGGCAGGCGGACTCTCAACCACTGCGCCACCAGGGAAGCCCCTTCATCATTTCTTGATCGATCTCTGTCCTCGTCCCATCCTCTTCCTCACCAGGATGGGCCTCAGGCTCCCTTTCCACCCGAGCGTCCAGTGTCGTGCCCCGCTGTCCCCGGACAGCCTAGGGTGAGGCTTCCTTCTCTCTTGCTGTGAAGTCCTTCTCAAGACACCTTCCACCTTGAAGGGCATATGCTCTTCTGGCTGCCGTGTTAATATCTAAGCTCTACCTGCTCATCTTCCCAGATTGTCCGCTCCAGCTGTGTCGGTTTATTTACTGCTTTGTCAGTTTCAGGTTTTTGTTAAAAATCTGTGCTTTGGCGTGCCTTTATTATTAAAAAAATAAAGAACCAGAAAAACCTTCACATACAGGCATACCCACCTAATTCCAATATCTACCCTGCCTAAGTACCCCCGGTGGAAGGGCGTGGACCTGGACACGGATAGATGTTGGTTGAAAATTTCAGCTCCCTACTTGTCTGTGTGTGACCTTCGGCAGGTTAAATGCAGATAGCAATTCAAAAAAGTAGGCGTTTGGGTTTTTTAAAGATTGATTGATGTGGCAGCATCGGGTCTTAGTTGCGGCACGTGGGATCTTTGTTGTGGCATGCGGGCTTCTCTAGTTGTGGTGCGAGGGCTCCAGAGCGGGTGGGTTCAGTAGTTGCGGCGTGCAGGCTTAGTTGCCCTGTGGCATGTGGGATCTTAGTTCCCTGACCAGGGATCGAACCTGCGTCCCCTGCATTGGAAGGTGGATTCTTAACCACTGGACCACCAGGGAAGTCCCCAAAGAAGGTGTTTTTCGGATTTAATGATATCGTGTGTAGGCTTATTCCTCCCAATAAATATTAATGTCCTACCCTCTCTTGCACCAGTAATTGGCTCTACAGTTAATCTGACAGTTTGTCATGTACTGCTTTGCAGCGTCTGTTGTATTCTTATCTTGGATGGTTAAGTCTTAATTTGAAAACGTTAGTGCCAGTTCTACAAGTGGACTGAAGGCCTGGACCTTGCCTTAGTATTTCTTCATCAGGGCCTTAATAAGAATGATTTCTTCATCAGGTATACAGGCACTTGAGAAGCATCTGTGACAGTTTTACCTGTGAGTAGAAATATATAATTTTGAAAGCCAGGCCTTTTCTGCGTAGAAAGGGTTAGTGGAGGCTCTTACTCTGGCAGTCTGAATGAAAGGAGGGACACATCTATGAGCCTTGGGACCCTAGCACTTAGAAGGAGGTGGTAGGGGACGAGCTGCCCGTGAAGGAAATGGAGAAGCAGAGCCAGGAGAGTGCCACAGGACAGATGGTGATGGCTTGCCAACACACGTCCTGGGAGGAATGCCTGAAACCAGCATCACCTCTGAAACCTCATAAGAAGCTTGAGTATTTATTCAGTAAATACGTATTAGTTGCCTGTTGTGTGCCCCTTACCATCCTAGGCACTGGGAACTCAGTGGTGAGCAAAACAAAGACCCCTGCTTTCATGGAGTCTACATTCCGGTGGGGAAGACGAGAGATAAATGTACATTAAAAAGACAGAAATGATGTGTAACACGTCTCATGATGATAAGCGTTTTAATTGCACTTTTCATTGCAACCCGTCCTCCACCAAACAGCACATTAAAGACAAAAGCAATGAATGGACACAGTGCAGATGGTGTAGAGATGATCATGACTAGAAATACGTAAACCCCAGGTTCTCCGAGGGAGCATCTTAAGGCCACCCAGCCGTACGTCAACAGCACGTGTGTGAAGATGACTCTGCTTGGCCCTCCTTTTGTCGTGTTGAATCCATATGGTCCCTTCTAAATTGGAAGAAGACATTCCAACCCAAGTAGGAGGATTCACTGACTTCACGGGAAATCAAATTCTCCTGCCTTGAGTATGTGCACCCTAGAACATGATTACAGGTATATAGACATAATTTTTTACAGACCTGCTTTTTTCTTGCAGTATCTTTCTGTGCCAATAAATGTATGGACCGAATACCTTGAGTGCTTCTCAGACTTTAACGTTCGTATGAATCCTGTGATTCAGCAGATGGAGGGGGCAGTGCTGAGACTTTGCAAGTCTAACCTGCTCCCAGCTGATGCTGAGGCTGTGGCCACAGATTGCACTTGCTGTAGCAAAGGCTTTAACAACTGCAGAGTATTCTAAGTGGTTTGCACCATAATTTACCAACAAATTCCCGTGCTGCTCGACATGTTAGATGTTTCAGTAGAGTTTACACTTTACTCTTTGCTCTTAGAATTGCTGTTAACATTCAGTTTTAGTTTTAATCTTAAATATCATTGGGAAAGTACACTTGTGGGGGGGGGGAGTTTATCTTGTTTGATAACAGGCCATAGGCGAGTCATGCACATTCCATTCAATGTGGGATGTCTCTTAAGGGCCTACTGTGTGCCAAGCCCTATCCTAGGTGTTAGGGTTACAAAGATGAGCAGAGCCCCGGCCCTGCGGCTCAGTCCTCCAGGTGCTTGCAGAAAGGTAGAGGAGACCCCAAATGTACACAGAACATTTCAGTTCATAAACAGAGATGGGGAAGTGCCCAGGGACAGTTATGGTGTTGAAAATGATCTTCACAGAGAAGGAGAAGGGTTTAAGGGTGAAAGGAGACACTTCACCAGGCAGATCGTTGGTGGGGGGATTCCCACCAGGATTCCAGACGGAGCGTGCATCTGTACAAAGGCACGGAGGCAACAGTGTGGCACATCCAGGCTTCTAACAGTACTTCTTTGTGGCTAGAGTGTAACAGACAAGGTGTCACCTGACGTCACAGCACCTGAGATGAGCTGGGAGCCAGTAAGCAGGTACACGGAAAGATGGCTTTGAAGGGACAAAACTGAGACAGGGGAGTCTGGGTAAGTGACCTCCACTAAGAGAATGTCCGTGGGCCCGGGAAGTTCAGGAAGGTGTGATCGAGAGGCCCTGGGGATTGATTGAGCCTGGGGTTGCCAGGGAGAAGTCTGGGGTCAACCTGCAGGTTTGGACTTAGATGACTGAGTAGATGGTACAGCTACCAAATGATGGGAGAAAAGAGTCTGCTTTGTGATTTTGTTTGAGGAGAAGATAGCAGGCAGGTCGTTAGCTAGACAGGTCTGAGCTGGGTGAGAGGCCTGCAGAGGGTGATGGATTTGGGGTCTGATCCCTTGAGGAGGTGAGTAAAAGGCAAGTGGTGAACCTTGTCGTGAATATACGTGAGCGAGGAGGAAATGGTGCTGAGGGTGGGAACCGGGACCCTGGGGTCCTGCACCGTGTGTAGGGGAGTTTACCGTTGCAGGGGTCGGGAGGGAAGCGTGGTTCTAAGGCACCCGGCGTGGTGCGCAGACCGAGTGAAGGAGCGGCTGGGCCGTCAGGGTGGGGAGGAGAGGCCGGTGAAGGAAGCTGGGCGTTTAGAAAGGGGCTGGGGAGAGAGAGACTGACCGGGACCTGACTGGGTGAGCGCAGGAGGGGCTTTGGGAGGACGCTGCCTCTCCAGAGATCCCCAGGAAGGGACATGGATACGATTGAAGACAGGCCCCTGATGGGGCTGGAGCGGAAACCTGTGGCCAGAAGTGAGAGTGCCTAAAGGATGCAGATGTCTTAAAGCCCTGTCAGATAGTTGTATAAAATGCCTGTCACTTCCCTCTCTGTGTAACAGTAGCAACAGCCAGCACTGAGGTAGTGCTTCTTATGTGCAACCACCATTCCCACATGAATCCTGGGAGGTAGGTAATATTGGACCCATTTTCCAGATGGGGAAACTGAGCTACAAGAGTTAGAGGCAGTCGCCCCAGACTTCTCAGGTGGCAGGTGGAGGAGCTGAGCCTAGGGGTCTCTCCTGAGATCCCCTCCAGTGTGATAGGAAAAACAAAACAAAAACACAACTGTCTTTTTCTTTTCTTTTGTATCTCTCTCTCTCTTTTTTTTTTTTTTTTTTGAGCGTTTGAATGATGCATGAGTGTGTCGTGTGGCAGTAGTGGTGAGAAGAGGAAGGAGTCCAGGACTGTAGACCCTCCTCTCACCTCCAGAACCTCTTCCTGTTTGGTTCCACTTTCCTAAAAGTAGCAGAAGAGAGTCATCTGATGTCCCAGTCCGTATCCAGCAGGAAACCAGAAACCATGGAGATATGAAAGGCTGCCCCCTCCCTTTGCCTTCCAGTTTTCCACGCAGACAGCACACAATCACAGTTCCTCAGGAAGCTGGGTGGCACAAGAGAGAGTCTGGGAATGCAGTTTGCAGGCTTGCGGCCTGAGTGGCAGAGCAGATGAGAAAGAGGGGGCAGAGTAGAGCCCGGAGCCCACAGCGCCATCCAGCGCGCCAGCCGTGGGCAAGGGTGGGATCCCGGTTCCAATACCACCGTCTGCTTTGTTCTCGGGAGGTCCACGCGGGTATGAAGTGTCATTCTGGTCATAAAAACATGGGCATCATAGACTCTTCCTTTTTATAGATGGCCTGGTCATAGGCAGCCCCCTAGGACCCACCACTTGGCTGACTGTGCATCTAAGTAACCATGAAGTTGTGGTGATTGAAAACCTTCCAGGGTCTCAGTTGATCTCGCTTCTCCTTTAAGAATTCAGTAGATTCTTCAGCAGAGGTTTGCTAGTGAGGCCCTTGGCTCAGTTTTTTGAAACTACTCAAATGGAGTGATGCAAGTCTATGAAAATTCTTGTACTCTAGTGTTACACAGTTAAAATTGCAGTTGAGGGAGAGTGTTTACAGTAGCAAGAAATCAAATACTTGGATGTCAATTTGATAAAAGATTTTTTTTTCAAAGAAAATGGCACAGCACTAATGGGGGAAATGAAGTGAATAATGAGGTATAACTTTCTCCTGGCTTCAAGACTAAGTATAGTAAAGACATTATTTCTTGAATTAATATGTAAATATCATAACACAATCGGTGCCTGTATTAGCTGGGATTTAATTAACAGTTGCTTCAACAAGATGGAGGGTTATTTCTCCGTCATGTAAGAGTCCAGAGGCAGGCAGTCTAAGGTGGATTGGCAGCTCTGTCCTTGGGCTGGTCCAGGGACCCGGGCCCCTTCTCTCTTGTTGCTCCTCCATCCCTTGGGTGACATGCTGCGTGGTCCAAACTGGCTCATCAAGTGTCAGTATTTCAGCCAGCAGGAAGGGGGATAAAGGAGAAAAGGGCGTATGCCAAGGAAAGCACCCTGAAAGTTCTCCGGGTCACTTTTGCTTGTATCCCATTGACTAGAACTTAGTCACAAGGCTGTACTTAGCTCCAAGGGTGGCTGAGAAATGTAGTCTTTTTTCTGGGAGGCCATGTGCCCAGCTAAAAATCCAGAGGAGAGAGGAAGGGGGAAACTGATATGAGGGGAGATGTTTTGATTTCTACTACAATACCCCTTGTAATATTGCTTAAAAATTGAAAATTTGAGAATAAAATTAATTCAAAAGAATAAGTAAGCAGGCATACAAGAGAACATAGGTATTTTTTAAAGAAAACCTCTTTTAAAGTTGCCATTAAAATTTTTTTAAACTGCTATGTTTTCTTTTTCTTTTTTTCTTAGTGTAACCCTTTTCCTCTCTTTTAATATACCACTTTCTTTTTAAACTTTTATTATCAAAAATTTCAAAAAGTTTTGAGAATTGTATAGTAAGCCCCATGTACCCATTGCCCAGATTCTACAGCAGTTTAAAGCTCAACTTGTGTCAGCTATTCCCACAAACACTTATCCCCTTCCTGGTTTTTTCTGAAGCAGATTTCATTTCTCCTGCTTCATCTGTAAATAGTTCCGTAAGTATCTCTAATAGTTAAAGACTCAACAAAAATTAGACTTTTAATTTTGGGATAGTTGTAGCGTCAAACACAGTTGTAAGAAATAACACAGATTACTCACTTTCCCCCCGATGGTAGCATCTTGCAAAACCGTAGAATAGCACAACTGGGACAGTGACAGGGGTACAGTCAAGATACAGAATATTTCCATCACCAAAAGGACCCCTCCTGTTGCCCTTCCATAGCCACTGCACCACCCCCTCCCTAACCCCTGACACCTAATCTGTTTACATTTCTGTAATTTTGTCATTTCAAGAATATTATATAAATGGAATCCTGCAACATGTAACCTTTTAGTATTGGCTCAGCATAATTGCCTCGAGATTCATCCAGTGGCGTGTATCAATCGGTCACTCATTTCTTTGGCTGAGTAGTATTTCGTGGTATGGCTATACCACATCAAAGCTCTTTAGGAGGGCTTCCCTGGTGGCGCAGTGGTTGAGAGTCCGCCTGCCGATGCAGGGGACGCGGGTTCGTGCCCCGGTCCGGGAAGATCCCACGTGCTGCGGAGCGGCTGGGCCCGTGGGCCATGGCTGCTGAGCCTGTGCGTCCGGAACCTGTGCTCCGCAACGGGAGAGGCCACAACAGTGAGAGGCCCGCGTACCGCAAAAAAAAAAAAAAAAAAAAGCTCTTTAGGAAATTCCCTGGCGGTCCAGTGGTTAGGACTCAGCGCTTTCACTGCCAAGGGCCCAGGTTCAGTCCCTGGTCGGGGAACTAAGATCCCGCAAGCTGCGCAGAGAGGCCAAGAAAAAAAAAAAAAGCTCTTTAAAAGCATAATCTGCTGAACTCACTTTCCTCTTTCCCTTCTCCTGCCCTCTCCTCTCTTCACAGCAATGCCAAGCCAGTACAACCGTGTGAAGCTGAAAAGCGATTGCTCGCGGCCCTCCCTGCAATGGTACACCCGTGCTCAGAACAAGATGAGAAGACCCAGCTTGTTGTTAAAAGACATCCTCAAGTAAGCACGAGCCCTCAGGTTGCAAGACACCTCTGATTTGGGTCAACTGGGTAGAACTGGGGGAAAAATTCAGTGAGAACCCTGAAGATGGCTCTCATCTGCAGTCACCCTTGTTCAGGATCATTTAAAGGCACATCTGGGTTTCCCTGGTGACGCAGTGGTTGAGAGTCCACCTGCCGATGCAGGGGACACGGGTTCGTGCCCCGGTCCGGGAAGATCCCACATGCCACGGAGCAGGTGGGCCCGTGAGCCATGGCCGCTGAGCCTGTGCGTCCGGAGCCTGTGCTCCGCAACGGGAGAGGCCACAACAGTGAGAGGCCCGCGTAACACAAAAAAAAAAAAAAGAAATAAGGCACATCTGAGTCAAGGCTCAGAGCACAGGTGCTGTGGTCTCCTGCATCAGGCTGTGCTTGGAGGCAGCACAGCACCAGCCCGGGAGTCTCCAGGCTCCACAGCTTCCGGTGCACAGCCCTTCCAGCCGCTGCCTAGTGCAAGAGGGCTGTCCCCTTTGCCTTTGCCATTTCCAGTGAATCTAAAAATACAGTTAATTAAAGTCCCCTACAGGCATTTGAATAACATTGAACATCAAACACTAAAAAGGATGAGAGGGGTACCAGCCAGGTCACCCGTACGTCCTAGTAAGAGATAGAATTGTTTTTTTGTTTTTTTAATATTTTATTGTATTTATTTATTTAATTTTGGCCACTCGGCAAGGCTTGTGGGATCTCAGTTCCCCGACCGAGGATTGAACCCAGGCCACTGCAGTGAAAGCACCCAATCCTAACCACTAGACCACCAGGGAACTCCCGAGATAGAATTGTTAAAGGAGGAACTTGTCCGTTTTACTTGGTACCAGCCAAACTAGGTGGTAAACTACCCTTTCTTTCATGGCGACAGGTAGAAATCCAACCCTGAAATCTAGCCTCCCGTCTCATGTTACTAATTCGGGAGGTGTAGAAGAAGAAAGGTGGGAAAGGAAATGTATGTTAATAAACACTCAGATCATTTTCCATCTCCTTTTGTCATCAGCCAGTAGTTATCGAGGCCCCCATATGCCTGGCACCATGCTGGCCGCATGGGAGATAGACCTGGGCCCCGTGCTGCTTACAGTGTGGCCGAGACAGACTTGCAACCAGGAATTACAGAACAACGGAATCAGGGCTGTAGATTCTGGGCCTGCTTTTAACCTTTTCTTCCTTCCTTTTTTTTTTTTCTTTTCTGGCCACACCGCACAGCTTGTGGGATCATAGTTCCCCGATCAGGGATTGAACCCGTGCTCCCTGCATCTAAAGCTCGGAGTTCTAACCATTGGACCGCCAGGGAATTCCCCCTTTTTTTTCTCTTATAATCAAAATAAGGGAATTATTAATGCACTGAATATAATACCTTTTCTGGGACTGGAGAAAAGAATAGGTCATATTGCATTCATAATATTCAAAAGATGTTAAAGGTACTCAGTAAAACATCTTCCCATCCCTGCTCCCCACATTTCCTCTTTCCACTTAAAGATGACCAATATTAGCAGTCTTGTGTATGTAAGAAATACTGTGTGTGTGTATTCCCCTCCCCCGACCGTCTCTTTTTTATGCAAATGGTTGCATCCCATTCACTTAGCGTTGTATTTGATCCCAGAGAAGAATTAAGATGCTTGTCCAAGTTTTCATGGTAGAGTCTATTGAAATGAGAATCAAGAAGTCTTGAAAACACTTCCTAGCAATACTTTCTTGCAACATAATCCTCAAATATTAAGAACTATTTAGCATCTATGGTATACTATGCTAAATGCTATATATATATATATTTTTTTAATTTTAAAAAATTTATTTATTTATTTATTTGGTCACACCGGGTCTTCTCTGTGGCAGGTGGGCTCCTTAGTTGTGGCTCACCGGCTCCTCAGTTGTGGCACGTGGGCTCCTTAGTTGTAGAGTGAACTCTTAATGCTGCATGCATGTGAGATCTAGTTCCCTCACCAGGGATTGAACCCGGGCCCCATGCATTGGGAGCGCAGAATCTTAACCACTGCGCCACCAGGGAAGTCCCAAGACTGACTTTTTTTTTTTTTTTTTAATTGAGGCAAGGAATATGACTTTATTCCGAAAGCCAGGCATCTGAGAAGATGGCAGACTAAAGTCTCAAAATAACCATCTTCAGAACTGACTATTTTAAAGTGGCAAAAAATTGAAGCTGAGATTCTGTCGTTCAAAATTTATTACTTAGTTTTTTTTTAAGTCCAGTAATCTATATTGTGATTCAGATTTTATTGCAGTACCTTTGCAGAAAAATGTTTTTTCTATATTTGCTTATAACAAAGACAGTCATAAATGACTTGTTAGAAAAATAAGAAATGCTGCCTTAAATTAAGAGGTCTTCTTTTTTTTTTTTTTTTTTTTTAAGAGGTCTTCTTAAAGACTGTACTTTTATGCTGTGTGGCAGGCAGACTCTATTTGGGTTAGGTTTTCAGTTGTTTCACATGATCTCTCTTGATTATCACATGACGACGTCATTATACGTAATTGATTTTTTTTTTCTAGGTGTACATTGCTTGTGTTTGGAGTGTGGATCCTTTATATCCTCAAGTTAAATTATACTACTGAAGAATGTGACATGAAAAAAGTGCATTATGTGGACCCCAACCGCATAAAGGTTAGATATTCCATCAGTGTGGTTTCAATTAGAATATTTCCAAGTGTACGCTTAAATAGTAATGTTGTCTCTCAAGTGTTATAAATAAATGTTCATGAAAGTTATAAACAGAAGGGAAAACACTTAACCTTAGCACTTCAAAACGCCCACCTGACACTCACTGTTCTTCCCCCATGTACTGAAGTCGTGGGGTGAGGTGAGTTCCATTTGACCCCGTAGGGCACCTGTCATGGAGTTAATACACCATGACGCTGCCAGCGTACCTGTTCTTAAAGCAGATCAGGAAGAAATTCTTTTAGTATCATTTGTCATTTCTGTGTTTTATTTTTCGTTTTAATGATTTCACATTGTATTTCAAGATTTTTCCTTCAATGTATATTTATTTTTTTAATCAGTTGACATATTAAATCCTGATTTCACTGATTGTTTGAGTTGTAAATTATCTGATACTGTTCAGCCTTGGACAAAAGACAGGTGATTTTAAGTAAAGTAGCATGGTAATAATGATAACCGACATGTATGGCTGCTTTACATATATTATCTCATTTAGTGATCATCATGACTGAGAGATATCCCAGGGTTCTCTGCATCTTACAGATGACGGCCTGGGAGGTTAGGCTGCTGGCCCAAGTTCACACCTAGTTTAGTTAACTATTTTAGTTAATCTAGTTTAGTATATACTGTGTAGCTGTTCTGAAAATGCTTTAGCAATAGAAACTCATCGAACCCTCATAACAGTCCTGGGGATACAGCTGCTGTTATCATCCCCACGTCATAGATGAGTATAGGGAAGAACCTTAAGTAACCTGTCTAAGGTTATCTCGGCAAGTAAGTGATGGTGTGAAGGCTTGGACCCAGCAGTGTGGTTTCAGAGTCCCGTCTCCTGATGACTCTGCTCTCTGCTGGGGTAGGGAGCGTCCACCGAGAGGAAGCCAGAAGTTACAGGTGGCATGATGCAGAGGAGAGAGCTCAAACTTCTGACCTGGATTCAAATCTAAATGCCACTTCGTAACAGTGAGACCCGAGGCAAGCGACTGAATCGTTTGGAGTCCCAGTTTCCTCAGCCATGAGGTGTAGATAACAGCGTCTGTGCAGTGGGGTGGTCATCCAAGTCCAGTAAGCTAGTAGGCACAAAGCTCCTTTTCTAGGCCTGGTTTTTATTCACATGTTTCTCTTCTGTACGTGCTTTGAAGTACCTCACATTTTTCATAGTACAGACAGGTATAAACATGTAAATGAAAAGAGCGTATTGTAGTTAATACATGCACAGCTTGGCCTTTGCAGAACCCTTGTGTCTCAGGGGTCTTGCTGATCACGGGGCCTTCCTCCCCTGCTGTTTCTGTCCCTCAGATGTTGGCCGACTCAGTTCATCTCGGCAGCATGAGCCCCTCCTCTCTGCTGGAGCAGGATGTGGTCCCGCATCATCCGCTCGGGCTTTCCCTCCCGAACGGCTGGCCTTGCAGACATTCCCAAATCCCTTTCAATTCCAAGGCCTTCCACAGCTCGCTTGGATAAACTTTGCAGACATCCTGTCTCTGTTTTTTGTCTCCTGGAAAAACCCTGAAATGCTGACACTTGGCGCTGTGATATACGATTGCTGGTATCTGTGAACTCGTCCCTTCGCTACACTTCTCCGCATTCTCTGTGCGTCCCCTCTGTCCTGTCCACTTCATTCATCAGGCCGTTGACCTCCTGACCAACAACAGAGATCATTGCCCTCGAGTCTGGGTTAATTGAGGAGAGATGTGAGCTCTCTGTGCAAGAGTAGAGCACTGGGTGTACTTGTGAGATAGATGGAGAAGATGTGGTTTGCTAACACCTTGGGTGAAATCAACTTAGTGGTTTTCGTGCCTGGCCAGCGCTGTCTGCATCAACTGTGCTGTGACGGCCTACAGCTGTTTTCTTTTTAGCTACATTAATAGGCCAGTGGTGGTCTGTTTAAGTTTCCCCTAAGGAATTCTAGTGACTTGTAAAATTTGTTTGGCCCCACCTCGTGGCTTGCGGGCTCTTAGTTCCTCAACCCAGGATTGAACCCGGGCCCCAGCAGTGAAAGCACCAAGCCCTCACCACTGGATCGCCAGGGAATTCCCTAGTGATTTCTGAGAAGGACCAGAGAAGAGATTCTAGACCTTGTCCCCGAGGAACCTTTGAAGGGATGGGAACATTTGCATAGAGAAGACCAGTGCAGGACACATGGCAGCTCCTGCCGACAAGCCAGAGGCCTGGCCCGGGGGAGAGTCAGCCTGCCCCGGTGGCCTCACTGGAAGAACTTCGGGTCAAGGGTGACAGCCAAGCCGCAAGGAGAAGGGTTTGATGGTCCACGATGTCCAAAGATGGAAAAACTGAGCTACCTTTGTGGCAAATCTCTGGAGGTCTTTGACCAAAGCCAGGATAGCTATTTTGGGGTAGAACTCAGGCATCAGACAGTTGTTGGCTCAAGGACCTTGTGCTCCCTTCCAGCCCTGGAATTCCGTGGTTCACTGCAGTCGTCTAGTACCTGGCTGGAAAGTGTAGGCTGGTTTCGTAACCTGGGTTCTTCCTATTCTGAATGAGCTTCCTTCTTCCTCATTATGGTTTTGATCAGATAACTAATGATGTTGACCATCTTTTCACGTACTCTTTGGCCATTTGTAGGTCTTCTAAGGAGAGATGTCTATTCAGATTCTTTGCCCAATTTTTAATTGGCCTGTCTTTTTATTATTGAGCTGTTGAAGTGTTCTCTGTATATTCTAGATACCAGTTCCTTATCAGATATATGATTTGCAACTATTTTTTTCCCATTCTGTGGGTGGTCTTTTTACTTTTTTTTGATGGTATCATTTTTAGCACACAAGTTTCTAATTTTGATGAAGTCCAGTTTATCTACTTTTCATTTTGTTCCTTGTGCTTTTGATGTCATATCTAAGAAACCATTGCCTAATGTTTTCTTCTAAAAGTTTTCTAGTTGTAGCTCTTATATGTAGGCCTTTGATCCACTTTTGAGCTACTTTTTATATATGGTGTGAAGTCAGGGTCCAGCTTCATTCTTTTGCTTGTGGCTTTCCAGTTGTCCCAGCATCTTTGTTGAGCACTTTACTCTGTGTTTGCTGCGTTGTGTGTTTTTTTTTAATGTATTTTATTGAAGTAGAGTTGATTTACAATGTTGTTGTGTTAATTTCCGCTGTATGGCAAAGTGATTCAGTTTTCTATATTTTATATATACACACGCACACACACGCATATATTCTTTTTCATATTTTCCATTATGGTGTATCACAGGGTATTGAATATAGTTCCTTGTGCTCTACAGTAGGACCTTGTTGCTTATCCATTCTCTCTGTAATAGTTTGCATTTGCTGCATTCTTTCTTCTCTGCCTGGAGCCCTTCCTTTGCCTCTCTGTTATTCATCTTTTACATCAAATCTCAGCTCAGGGCTTACTTTTCCTAAGATCCTTCTCCGATCACCCTTCCCTCTTGTCTTCTAGGAACCCCCTCATACCTTAATCTTGACAGTTACCACTGTGGTACTTTAACTGTTTTGTCTTCCCCATTTGTCCTCCAGGCAAGCCCTTGGGAGATAGGGATTGTGGGATAACATTTTACATTAACGAATATGTACTTATATGTATTGAACTCCAGAGGGAGGAGAGATATTACTCAAACCTCAGCACGGTGTCTCATCTTTGAACTCCAGATTGCACAGAAAATCCGCAGTTAAATTTTAACAGGCAATTCTTTGAGGACTTTCAGTTATGTACATTAAGTTTAATATCCCTTTGAGGAATAGGACAGATACCTCCTATCCAACTCTTCCTATCCCCCAGTAAACAGACTCTCCCTTCTCTTTCCCCCTAAACCATGGCATGTGAGTCCCCCCCTTAAGGCTGGTGGGACCAGTTTTAAACCTAAGTTCACTGCTGGGCCAGTAACAGCCTCTCGTGGGTGCTAGTGCCCTGTCCCGACTGGCTCCAATAAGGATTCCTAACTCGTCCCTGATGGGGGGATGGAAGGACCTGATGAGTGAGATCAGCCTCCCAAGCCCCACTGCCTGCGTGGAGAAGGGGTGACGGCTGCCTGAAGGAAGGACACTACGGTTCCCGAAGAGGAAGGAACAGGAAATGGAGACCCAGGAGGTAGCCCACGGTGACAGCCACGTCAACCCATTTCCGAAAGACTTCTAAAAAGATCATTATTTTTTCCAATTAGAAAGTCCCCCGTAATGGTGTGGAAAGAAGGAGGAACGGGGGCACGGTTAAGTCAAACAGGTTTGTGCAAGTCTCCGTTCAGAAATTAATAAAGTAGAAAGTGCAAGCCTGCTCTAACCGTGGTGGAATGAGGGGTGACTTTTATTCTATTGCTTGAGACTTTTTTTTAAAAAATGTAGCTTTTTAGCACTATTGACTCTGTCATATTGCCCTGCTTTTCACAGTGGTCGTGACAGCGTGTGCAGAAAGCCCATGTCTCAGCGGGCTTTGCAAAGTAGAGGAACAGCAAGAGTTAGATACTGCTGAGGATTTGGGGTGGGGAGTAGCAGGATATGAGACTGAAAATGAGACAGGGCCAGAGCGTGAGAGGCCTTGAATGCCACACTGAGCAGTTCCTGACTTTGATATCTGGTCACACGTCCCTAAACAAGAAGAGAAATCCTCTCTCAAATCCCCAGAATAGAGGAAGTAGCCAGCAAGCCGGCTGGTATGAAGGGCTGGGAGATGGTGTTCAGCGTGAGCTCTCTACAAAGAAAACCCTGCCTCCAGGCTTCGGTGGAGATTGAGCCTTACTACCAAGAGAGTTTGGGCGAATCGGAATGATTGTGGCTGTGTATTAGCAGAAGAGGGTCTCAGGGTCGTGAGAGTGGGGCCCTGTGAGCTTTGTTGATGACATTCAACGACTTGAATGGTCAATAACCCTGCTGGACTCTGAACACCTGGTTGCATTCTGCCTGCATGTATACAGCGGAAGTGTGGCCATGTTTGCTGTGGGTTTTATATTTTCTATTTAAAGATGTCCCCGAACGTGCCATTTGTGAAAAAAGACGAACAGTGGTCTCTGCAGGGATGCTTGGATAGTTTGAATGTGGTGCAGATGTGAAATTGCACTTAAAAGATGTGTGAAGGGTTTGCCTGGTGGCGCAGTGGTTGGGAGTCCGCCTGCCGATGCGGGGGACACGGGTTCGTGCCCCGGTCCGGGAAGATCCCACATGCCGTGGAGCGGCTGGGCCCGTGGGCCATGGCCGCTGAGCCTGCGCGTCCGGAGCCTGTGCTCCGCAACGGGAGAGACCACAACAGTGAGAGACCTGCGTACCACAAAAAAAAAGATGTGTGAAGAGCACATTCACATCAATTTAGGTTCAGACCGCATGGTAGCACCAGTTTGAACTTGGCCTTCTCTTAGGAACTAAAGACCACACATCGCCCTGGGGACTGCATCCTGGGCTGTGTGGTTCATCATGGCCAAGTTTACGTCTTCACCGTGACTCCATAGACCTACACTCACATATCCAAAGTCAGCAGAGTAGGACTCCCCTGGCGGCCCAGTGGTTAAGACTCCGCGTTCCCAGCGCAGGGGGCACGGGTTCGATCCTAGGTCGGGGAACTAAGATCCTGCAAGCAACGCAGTGTGGCCCAAAAAAAAAAAAAAAAGTAAGCAGAGTAACCCTGGGCTGAGTTAAATCAGTCCAGACACTCGCACTTCCAAACCGATCCCTTTCTCTCCTGGGTCCTGCTCTTGCTTTTCCCAGACCATCCTTCAGTGGTCTCATACAGGTGAGGAAACTGAAGCCTTGAAAAGCCTTAAAGTTCATGCTTTAACCAAGTTTACTGATAAAGAGATCCGAAACTGGGTCTAGATCCAGATCGTCTGATTGTTTTCTTCTTAACCGTGTATTGTGATAAAATATACATACCTAAGACTTCCACCTTTTAAGCATCCAGTTGGAGGAGTGTTAGTAAATTTATAGTTAAATTTACACCATCACCACAATCCTGTTTAGAACATTTCAGCACACAAGTTAGATTCCCTCTCACCCCTTCTGTGGTCAATCGCTGCCCTCAACTACCAGCCCGAGGCAACCATTGATCGGCTGAGATTTTACTGTGCTGTTCGCTCTGTGACTTGTTTATTCAGATTTTTCTGCTTTTAACCGGTAAAAGTTACAGACAGCTGACTCATGGAAGTTAAACCAGAGTTTACAAACGTGGAAATGAAAGTGTCGTTGCATAAGTCATACCCTCGGTTCATGCGGTCCGTGGCGGAGTTGGGCTCCTACCCAGGTCCAGTCAGCTCCAGGCCCCAAACTCTCCTTCATCCCACATGCTGTGCCCTGTCCTGGGTTTAAATCAATAAATAAAAGAACACATTGCCTTTTACTAAGAATTATGCCACTTACCTATATTTCTGAGAAGGGTTGTCCTAAAAATTACGGGGTAGAAATGAAAATGGAGATTTTTACTGAGGAAAATTCGTTTTTTAATACCCTTCAGGGGATTCTCACATTGTGGTTTAACATCCTTCAGGGGATTCTCACATTGTGGTTTTCCGTGGTACATCGCCACATCAGTGACAACTGAAACTGCCTGATGTCTGTTTATTCTCAGTTGTGGGCAGCCAGCAAGCTCAGCCTTGAAGCCTTTCAAGAAATGAAGCTCACAAGAGCTTCGATTTGGGAGAAGAGGGGTTCCTGTATCTTTGGGGAGGTCACCAGTCCTCTGGTTCCCAGTGGTTCTCATCCGAGACGGATGCCATCCGGACCCCACTGCGTCCTTCCTCTCCAGCCTGCTCCGGCTCCCAGGCTTGGCACTGTCTGCAGTGGAGAAGAGGAAGGTCGAGATGCTTGCGGTCATGACCGCAGCTCCACGAGGCAAGCTGTCCTCCCAAGGCATTTTTCTTCTGAGCTTTGAAACCTGAAAGAGGAAGGAGGGAGGCTGAGACGCTTCTGGGGCGTGTTACGTGTTTAAACAAGTTGGAACAAGAGAAGAAAAGGAATCGCTGTGGCTTTGGCCATTTCCAGTGGCATTTAGAACACTGTCCCTGGGATTGATTGACTGCACCTGCGGAGGGACGGGAGGGGTCACCATCAGAAGATGCTCTTTCCACAGTCTAGAAAATTAAGTCTGAAGCCTGAGATGGAACTCTTTGCCAGAATGGAAACGGAATGAAATGTCACTCCTTCCAAATGAAACTAGAACATTTGGCGCCCCAGAAAGTCGTGCGCCGGTGTCCGGCTCCATCACCTCACACCTCTCTCCAGTCCTGAGTCAGCCACTAAGCTTCTGTCTCTTGGCGCTTCTCGGATGTTCATTTCCATCCCAGGAGATTTGTAGAACAAGATGCTTGGGATGTCCTTCCATAGTGAAGAATTAGACCTTTTGTTCTCTAAAAACTTGTTCACAACCCTCAGGCCCGGGGTGTAGAGACAAGTATGGATAGTACATGTGGCTCCTCTGCTTGCCCTGCCCCCCAGTTGGGCATTAAGTGCCTGTAGGTGCAGAGTGTCACCAACCTGGAGGCCCGGTCAGGGCGAGCCCTCCACTCAGGGGCTGTTCTGGGTCACGACCGATTTCCTCGCGAAGATGCTAACTCGCGAGGTATCAGTGGTGGTGTTTGTCACCTGCTCTCTGTGGGCAGAGGCTGGGATTGTAGGGGTTTGGGAGGTGATCAGGCGACGTGAGCCTGCCAGCTCAGCCCTCTTCCTGGGTGTGCCACCTGCAACCCACAAAGCGAAGACGCTCAGGACCGTCTTGCGAGGCGTCCTAGGTGTCGTGCCGGTGACCTCAGACAGTGACCTTGTGTCTGCGGCATCTTCTGAGGCTCAAAGAAAATCCATTCCCTTCTTCAGACATGGGGCCAGACTCTTAAGATGTAGACGGCGTGCTCTTCCCAGTACTAAGAACTTTTTGAAGCTGTAATTTAAAGAAAAGGGAGTGGGGTTCTCCTGCAGTAAGATTATTATTTCTACAAAAATTTTATTATACAAAAATCAGACAAGACTTTGAGGAAAAATATAGTTGAGACAAACATTTAAAACTGTATATGGCAATAATAATCCTCATAATAGTCCTGACACAGTTCAAGAGACATATTCAATCCTAAAAATAAATATCCCAGCAAATAAAATAGAGGAACACACACACACACAGACACACGCACACACGCACACACACACACACACACACACACACACACATGCAGCTTGGTGGGAGGAGGGATACGGTAGGGCCAAGACTGCTGTGGCGATGAGGACAGAAAGCACAGTGATGCTGCCAGGTGATCCCGAGGCAGCATTTGGCCAGACTGAGCCCAGGGCAGACTGGGGGGCAAGTGGGTGTCTGCCCCTTGTTTCTCCGCGTCTTGCTGTGTTCAGCCGGGCTAGTGTACTTGGCCTTCAACAGTCATTTCTTGTTGTTGCAAAATATTAACGTGCAGGGAAGATGGTATACAAAACCAAGGCAACTTCTTTGTTGACCGGACACCGTGGCAGGTTACACCTGGTTCCCATTCCAGACTGTGTGAAGCGCATTACTCCCTCTGATAAATAAGCCTGTTTCTCATCCAACTAGACAGGAACCTGAAATAGGAAATCTTTTTCTCTTTTGGCTGTGCTGCACAGCATGTGGGATCTTAGTTCCCTGACCAGGGGTTAAACCCATGCCCCCTGCATTGGGAGCTCGGAGTCTTAACCACAGGACCGCCAGTAAAGTCCCGGAAATCATTTTTTTTTAATTGTGTTTAAAAAAGAAACCCACATAAAATTTACCGTCTTCATTATTTTTAAATGCATAGTTTGGCCCTGTTAAGTATATTCACATTGTTGTGAAACAGATTTCTGGAACATTTTCATCTTGCAGAACTGAAACTCTACCCATTAAACAGCAGTTCCCCATTTCCCCTCCCCCTCAGCCCCTGGTAACTACTGTCCTTCCTATTTCTGCGAATTTGACCGATAGATACCGTCTATAAATGGAGTCCTACAGTATTTGTCTTTTTGTGGCTGGCTTATTTCACTGAGTATAATGTCCTCAAGATTCATCCACGTTGTAGCGCATGTAAGGATTTGTGTGTGTGTGTGGCCACACCACGCGATTTGCGGGATCTTAGTTCCCCGACCAGGGATCGAACCCAGGCCTTCGGCATTGGAAGCACAGAGTCCTAACCACTGGACCACCAGGGAATTCCCATGTCAGGATTTTATGAAACATGAAATCTTAAACACCTCAAATTTGAACAGCTTAAACACCTCAAAATTTCTTCAAAATTTACTTGTTCAAAATTTATTTGAAAATTTGTTCAGATTTGTTCAAATCTTGTTCAAAATTTATTTGAACACCCGGAATTTATTTGAACAGCTTAGGCTGGGAGGGTAGGAGGTGGGGGTCCTTCCTGTTCTACTTGTGCCGTGAAATAAATACCCTTGTTGAGTTTGTCTCCTTGTCATGTGCTTCTCCCATGTTTCCCCCTCAAGTTTCTAGCATAAATTAACTCTTTAAAGCAGATTTTTGTTGTTGTTTTTTAAAATTTATTTATTTTATTTATTTGCTTTTGGCTGCATTGGGTCTTTGTTGCTGCGCGCGGGCTAGAGGGGGACTACTCTTCATTGCGGTGCGAGGTCTTCTCATTGCAGTGGCTCCTCTGGTTGCAGAGCACGGGCTCTAGGCGCGCGGGCTTCGGTAGTTGTGCCGTGTGGGCTCAGTAGTTGTGGCACGTGGGCTCAGTAGTTGTGGATCAAGGACCCTAGAGCACAGGATCAGTAGTTGTGGCGCACGGGCTTAGTTGCCCTGCAGCATGTGGGATCTTCCCGGACCAGGGCTCGAACCCGTGTCCCCTGCGTCGGCAGGTGGATTCTTAACCACTGCGCCACCAGGGAAGCCCCCTAAAGCAGACGTTTTGTGTTACAAGACAGTCATCCACAAGGGAGCTACACCAAACATCGCAGGACAAAGTGTCACCTGTCAGAGTAATTTATGATGCCTGAGAGCCTTTGAAGCTCAGGCCTGTGTGCTTCATTCCAGAGAGCCCAGCAGTATGCCCAGGAAGTCCTGCAGAAGGAATGCCGGCCCCAGTTCGCCAAGAGGTCGATGGTGCAGCTCTTCAGGCACAGGTACACCTCGGACCTGCCACCTTTCGTGACGAAGGCCCCCGCAGGGAGCGAGGCCGAGTACAAGTACGACCCTCCTTTCGGATTCCACAAGTTCTCCGAGAAAGTCCAGAGCCTCTTGGAACTCTTGCCCGAGCATGACTTTCCTGCACACTTGAAAGCCAAGAGCTGCAGGCGTTGTGTGGTCATTGGAAGTGGTGGAATCCTCCACGGGCTAGAGCTGGGCCGGGCCCTGAACCAGTTCGATGTTGTGATAAGGTACGTTGGCTTTCAGACCATCCTCTCCCCTCTGGACTTTAGTTCTCTGCTGTGGGTCAGGGCAGCACCAAAAACAGGAGGGACCCAGGCAGCCCTACATGTCCCTGCCTGCAGGGGACTCGCTGTTTGAGAAGTGGAAACAAAGACATGAAAGGATTGGACGCCCCAAACTGTGCAGTACTGACCCTAATTTTGGTAAAAACCCTTTCAGAGGAGGTGAAGGTTGGAAGGATCGGTAGATTCAGATAAGCCAGCAAAGGTGGAAGGCTGTGCTAGGCAGGGCCCAGAGGAGGAGGCAGTGCAGGGAGCTTGAGTCCGTGGGACGCCTGGCTTCTGGGAGTGGGGCTTGGGGTAGGTGAGCCCTGGAAGGTGGTACCGGTTGGGACCAGAAAGCACACAGAGGTGTTTGAAAGCCACATAACAGGCAATAGGCAGTCATCCTACATTACAGGAGTTTCTGATAGTTTGACAGTCACGTCAGGGGACGCCAAGGTTTCTAGTCTGGGGTCTGAGACGTTAGTGGGACCGCTGTCAGAAACGGAGAAGTTGAGGAAAATCTCTGGCTAGTGAGGGAGGATGACAAGATCCATCTCAGATATTCTGAGCCTGAAAGTGGTGCTAGATCCCCATAATGCCTTTAGCCCCAGTAGCTGTGACCTCGGGCAAGTTTCCTCGCTGTCCTGTGCCTCCGTTTCCTCACTGTCCTGTGCCTCCGTTTCCTCATCTGTAAATGGGGGCAGTGATGGCACAGACCTTACAGGGTGACTGTGAAAACAAAACGAGTTCACATCTAGATGTAAAGCACTTGGAACAGTGTCAGAATTGGGTAGATGCTCAGTACATGTTAGCAGCTATTTTGGGAGAATGTGTAGGAAGCTAAGGAGGAAAGGACACAGGGTGTAAGATGTTTGTAGGAAAGAACCAGACGTTTGTAAGGGCCAAGAGATAGAAGAAACAAGAACTACGTTTTCAGGTGAAAGGTGGGAAGTGAGGGTGTGGGAGTGGGGTTGTGGGCTTTGGTGGGGTGAAGGAGGAGGGAACTGCTTCCTTTCTCTGAGTGCTTCCTGTGTGCCCGACACTGTCACGTGCCCTGGATGTTCTCGTTCCACAGTGAAGCCATCCCCTTAGCCAGTGTCAGGCATGAGGACACAGAGACACTGTAGGGCACAGAGTCCAGGCCAGAGCCTAGCATTCCGAATGCAGGGTTTTGAGGCTTCCAGAACCTCACCCTGACTCTATGTAAGCAGCTGAATGATCAGCTGTGCACAGGCAGCACTGGGGGAGGCAGACAGGACCCCATATGCCCTTCTAATGGTGTACGACCGATATACGGGAGGAGAAGAGGTAAGAAACTGGGGTGCGCACTCCGGTCCAGAGGAGAGATGCAGTGGAAGAGAAGGGCGGCCTTGAGCTGACCTTGAAGAATGGTGGCATTTAGCCCTTTAGGAAGGAGGTGGCCAGGAGATCTGGATGGGGAAGCTTACCTGGCAGGAGGAACGAGGGCCTGGGAGAGGGAAAGGGGGCTGGGCAGGTGGCTCGATGCGCAGTGATGGTGAGGCCAGACTGGACAGCATGGACTTCAGGCACAGGCACTGGGGGACACAGAGCACTGGGGACCAAGGAAGGGGACTTAGACTGATTATGATGGAGATCAGTTGAAAAACTTCTTTGGGGTAACTTTTATTTTATTTATTTATTTTTAAAATTAATTTTTATTGGAGTATAGTTGATTTACAATGCCGTGGTAGTTTCTGCTGTACAGAAAAGTGAATCAGCTGTGTGTGTGTATATATATATATATATATATATATCTCCACTCTTTTTTAGATTCTTTTCCCATATAGGTCATTACAGAGTATTGAGTAGAGTTCCCTGTGCTATACAGTCGGTCCCTATTAGTTACCTGTTTTATATATCGTAGTATGTATATGTCAATCCTAGTCTCCCAATTGACCTCTCCCCCCCGGGGTACCTTTTAGGTTTAAAGCAATTCTGAACTTAACAGGGAAGTTGCAAGAGTAGTACAAAGAACTCCCATTCACGCTTTTCCCAGTCTCCTCAGTTGATAACGCTGTATCACACTGGCTTTATAATTTTCTCTCTTTATATACTATTATTCTTTTCTGAACCCTTTAAGAGTTAGTTACACATCTCAAACTCCTTCTTTACCCCTAAATACTTCAGTGTGCATTTCTTAAGAACAAGGACATTCTCTTATAGAACCGCATGACGATATTCAGAATTAGGGAATTAACACTGATGCCGTACAGACCTTAGCTACAGTCCTTATTCAGACTTCACCAGTTATTCCAGTCGTGTCCATTATTTAAAAAGAAAGGAAAAGAGGGCTTCCCTGGTGGCACAGTGGTTAAGAATCTGCCTCCAAGGCAGGGGACACGGGTTCAAGCCCTGGTCCAGGAAGATCCCACATGCCACGGAGCAACTAAGCCCGTGCGCCACAACTACTGAGCCCACGTGCCACAGCTACTGAAGCCTGCTCACCTAGAGCCCTTGCTCCACAGCAAGAGAAGCCACCGCAATGAGAAGCTCATGCACCGCAACGAAGAGTAGCCCCTGCTCGCCACAACTAGAGAAAGCCTGTGTGCTGCAACGAAGACCAAAAAAATGCAGCCAAAAATAAATAAGTAATAAAATAGAAAGAAAGGAAAAGAAAAAGAAAATTCCTCATCCAGGATCATGCCGTGCATTTAGTTGTCATGTCTAATAATAGCTTTTTTTTTTTTTTTTTTTTTTTTTTTTTTTTGCGGTACGCGGGCCTCTCACTGCTGTGGCCTCTCCCGTTGCGGAGCACAGGCTCCGGATGCGCAGGCTCAGCGGCCATGGCCCACGGGCTCAGCCGCTCCGCGGCATGTGGGATCCTCCGGGATCCGGGCACTAACCCGTGTCCCCTGCATCGGCAGGCGGACTCCCAACCACTGCGCCACCAGGGAAGCCCTAATAATAGCTTTTAATAATCCAGGAGTTAGGTATCTGAGTTCTGGAAGAGGAAGTGATGGTGGAATAGAAAAGAAAGGTTTGTACAGGTGTGATAATACAGGGAAAGAACCAAACAGACTTTTTTTGAGATTTCAAAACTGTGTACCTGTGTGAGTGGTACTGCTTTGGGAAGAATTCTTAGCATTTTCCCCAGAGCATCCACCCTGGCAAAGCCTTCATTGATCTAACAGTTCTGAGTGCCCCAAATTCCTGCTTTAATTTAAGACCAGGTTGCACTTGGACCCAGTGCCCTCCTCGGGCCCATCCCTGTCTATATATAACTATGGTTTGTGTCTGCCTTTCCCCGGTTTTTAGGTTTTCTTTTTTGATTCCCTTTTTGAAATTCTGGCAAGAACCACTAATATCTAAGCACAATGGGAAGCTTTCAAGGAAACATTACTAGTGCCCAGAGTGTAATGTGTTTGGGTTGGCTTAAAGTGGCAGGACTAGATGGAATTGCTTGTCATTCAGAAATTGGATACGGGAGTCTCTTGCAGACTGAAGACTGCGTTCATCAAGCACCTGGAAAGGGCAGAGCTGAGGGATGACAGGGCTGCTGGGAGGGGTGCCCTACCCCCCAACCACACCCTCGTTCCCAGTCCTAAAAAAATGTGGAAAACACGCTGCAGGAATTTGGCATGTGTTAAAGTGGTTAATGTCAGTTTGTCTTTGTCCTTTTTACTTAAATAGGTTAAACAGTGCACCGGTTGAAGGATATTCAGAGCATGTTGGAAATAAAACTACTATAAGGATGACTTATCCGGAGGGTGCACCACTGTCTGACCTTGAATATTATTCCAATGACTTGTTTGTTGCTGTTTTATTTAAAAGTGTTGACTTCAACTGGCTTCAGGCGATGGTCAAAAATGAAACCCTGGTAAGCACTAGAAATTCAGCCATCAGATATGCCTCCGTAAAAAGCGAAGGGGCCTCTGATTGGAATTAACAGGTTTTTATTTTTAAACTAACACACATGCTTTCAAATAAACACTCCCTTTGTAGAAGCCCCTCAGAACTTCCCCTGGAAATTGCTTTCAGAACTTGACTGAGTCACATGTGGAAACTGGGATCATTACTTAGTGGAAATAACAAGCTTGGGACCAAAATGGCTATCATTGAGGTTGGCCACCCACCTCATTCACCAGACATGAATTTACAGGGCTTCTGACTATTTTCAGAAATTAGTTTTATGTGCATGAATATAAACCATTATTGAGGCAATTCAGAAGAATATACATAAATTCTCCGAAGAGTATTTTCAAAGAGATTCTCCAAAAATGCTTTGGTGGTGTTCTTTTTTTTTTTCTTTTTTTAATGTTTATTTATTTGGCCGCGCTGGGTGTTAGTTGTGGCAGGCGGGCTCCTTAGTTGCGGCATGCAAACTCTTAGTTGCGGCATGCCTGTGGGATCTAGTTCCCTGACCAGGGATTGAACCCGGGCCCCCTGCATGGGGAGCGCGGCGTCTTATGCAGTGCGCCACCGGGGAAACCCCTGGTGGTGTTCTCGCTGGAGTCAATTCACGGCGTTCCAGAGGGGCAGATGTGGAGGAGATGGCCCCAACTTGGTCATATTCCTATTCTTTGTCTTTACAATAATCTTATCACCTTACTTTATAGTCCCCCAGCCCCCCACATTATGTTGAAATGAATTCCAGAGGTCAGCTGTTAAGCAGTGTGTGTGCGTTTATATGCACTTGCACAAACCAGCTGACTGTAAAGTTAACAGGACATATCAGACTTTTCACAGAAGCTTCACGTGCTGGAGAATTTGTATCTCCAAAGCTCGATTCCGTACAGGTTACTGTGGTCCTCTGGATTTTCTCTTGGGTAGTTGTTCTAGTTGAAAGATGAAGCACATACGAAATGACTTACAGTCAGTTACCAAGAGACATCACAGGACTAGGAAGTGGAGTAAGTGGAGAAGGGGGTGCGTGGTGGGGGCCTGAGCACAGGCGGGGCACCCAGAACACTTCATACCCTCGAATTGGATCTGTTTGCTTGGTTTTCCCTGGGCAAAATGGTGGCTTTGGATCCTAAAAAGGCTGACTATCTCAGGTCATTACCTGAAGAATTTCTTCCCCAAATCAATAAGAGCTGCTTCTGCAGTTCCTTTCCTTGTCCAGTGCCACCTTCATAGATCAGATCCTTAGAGTTGCTTGCCTGAGTTGAGGTACTGGATTTGCATAGATCTGTGACTTGGCCACAGAATGCAGCCTACAAACCCACAAGGGGCCACACCCACGGTTCTGGCCTCATTAGCAGGGGATGCGCTCTGCCCGCTCCACTGATAAGATGACTTGATTAAATCCCCCTAACGATCGCTTGCTTTCTTTCCTTAGCCGTTTTGGGTGCGACTCTTCTTTTGGAAGCAGGTGGCGGAAAAAATCCCACTCCAGCCAAAACAGTTCAGGATTTTGAATCCGGTTATCATCAAAGAGACTGCCTTTGACATCCTTCGATACTCAGAGCCTCAGTCAAGGTTCTGGGGCCGAGATAAGGTATTTTTGTCGCTACTGAAACTTAACTGTTCTTCTCTGTGTTGGAAAGGAGGCACCTATACAGCTTTCAGTTAGGCTCAGCTGTATACCCAGAAGCATCTTCCGGGGGTGAAACCTAGTCATTGATTAGATGTTCCATGTGTTTTTCCCTCTCTACATCTTCACCTTAGGGCTCCCCACTGATTGATCCCCCCACTCCTGGTGGCTCATCTGACTAGTACAGTCGGCACGTTAGCACTTCGGTCACTGAGATATTATTTAAGGTATTCTTACTCCAGGATTCCATATAATTAGCTGCAGGACACTGAAAGGAACTTCGGTGATCAGAAAGTTCTTTACATTTTGACTCTACAGGCCACTTGGGTGAAAATTGACGTTTATCCTCACTTTATAGGTGAGAGCAGTGCTTTTCAGTTGATGCCTGGATCCCACCCCAGACATTCTGATTTAATCTGTCTATGTTATGGTCTGTACATTGGGATTTTCAGAGTTCCCTGGGTGATTTTTATTTTTCAGCCTGCTCTGAGAACCTTGGTGCTATAGGCTGTTCACTGCGGTAGATTCTTTACCTGCAATTAGCCTGTGTTGCTACTGGGCGGAGGTGCCTTTATTACCTGTTTCTTCATGATCTGAATAGCTAAACCTGTGTCTTTAAATAAAACTTTTTTAAAAGCAGTGGAAATGGTTTAAGCAAAACATTTATATTTAAGGAAAAGCAAGGAATTTTGAAACATGGGGACTGCAACCCACACTGGGGGCCTGAGATACCTCCTAGGAAATGGGGCTGGTTCAGGGTGCAATTTGCAAATGGAGCTAGACTCAGGGGTCCTCATCCAATAGGCAGATGAGCAGGGTCTTCTATTTGCCCTTTGAATCAAATTCTAATTAAAAAGATGCTTTAACACAACTGTGTAAATTTTAAAGGAAGAATTCTGTGCTTGTTAAGGAAAACAAATACCTGAATAGTCTCCTTAAAAACAAAAACCTAGTTCTTCACTGCGATCAGTAAGAGCTAAATCCAACTCTGGCTCCAACTTCAGGCTTGAACACCCAGCTCGGGTGAAATGGTTCACATAGTGGAAGCTGTTCCCTTCTCAGTCCGCCGTTTTCCTCCAGGGCTCTGGCCTCTCCATCCATGGGGAGCCCAGGAGGGCCATGTAGTTTCTGCCCATTGCAGGAACGTGTCCAGAACCCGTGATGTGTTTTCCCTCTCATAGGAGAGCAGCCCTACCCCCGACCAGTGACTGTCGGGTCTCTGATTGGCTTTAGCTGGGCTCTCCCACACAGAGCACATGGGTTCCTCCGGAATGTGGGCTTACAACTTTTAACCTGTTGGCATCACTTTTAACAAAACAATTTTATAAAAAAGACAACATACTTTGGCAAGATTCTTAAACTAAGTTATAAAGAGGTTTCACTATAAGTGCACTTAGATTTCTGTATCTTTTAAACTGCCCCGTTTCTTTATTAGATTCCATAGTATTTTTTTTAAACACAGGCAGATGCTCATTTGTTGGCTTGCAGGTCGATTTTATTTTAAAAATAACCTTTAAAAAATGGACAGATTTAATTACGTGAAATACGAAATTGCTGAATGGCGAAGGGTATCAGAAACAAAGTTAGTGGGGGAAAATTTATCATAGAAATCACAGAGTAAATATTCTCAAAGCATTTAGAGATCTTATTAAATCAAAAAGAAAAAGATGAGCCAATAAAGAAATGAGGAAAGGATATGAACAGACATTTCACACAAGAAATTAGTACAGCCCAGGAATACATGATAAAATGTTCATCTTCACCAGTAATCAAGTAAAAGCGAATTAGAGCCACAGTGACATTTTTTGCCTGTTTTCTTAGCAGAGATTTAAAAGCTTGATAATGTCCTTGTTTGGCAGGAATGTAGGTAGAATTATAAGTTGGCACTTTTTCCGGATGGTGGTTTGGCAATACATATATCACTTTAAAACATGAATAGTCTTGGGCTTCCCTGGTGGCGCAGTGGTTGAGAGTCCGCCTGCTGATGCAGGGGACACGGGTTCGTGCCCCGGTCCGGGAGGATCCCACATGCCGCGGAGCGGCTGGGCCCGTGAGCCATGGCCACTGAGCCTGCGCGTCCAGAGCCTGTGCTCCGCAGCGGGAGAGGCCACAGCAGTGAGAGGCCCGCGTACCGCAAAAAAAAAATATATATATATATATGAATAGTCTTTGACCCCGCAATTTGACTCTAAAAATTTTATTAGAAGGAAATTAGAGAAAATCTGCAAGGCTATTCTAGGATGTTCATCGTAGCATTGATAGCAAAGGACTAAAAACAGCCTAAACATTCATCATTAGAGAATTGTTTAAACGTTATGGTATAGTCGATGCAATATCGTGTGACTGTCGAGGATGAAGAAAAACTAATAGATATGAAAACACCTCCACAATGTATTAAGCAAGAAAATCAAGTTACAGAACATTTATTCCCGTTTTTGTTTAAAAACTAAAAATGTATATATAGTTGCATAGGAAAAAGCTTGGAAAGAATGACCAAACTGTGAAGAATGCCCTTCTCTGGAGAGTGAGTCTATAGGAGTCTTTTACATTCTACTTTATAATTTATCATTTGAATTGAATATTTGCTTATTTTTTATCATTGTCAAAATGGTATTCTTCTTTTGGATAAAAACAGTAACTTGGAAGATGGCTTCTGATCTAAAATTGCATCGTCAGAAACTCCCTCATGCATCTGCCCTCCCAGCAGACAGAGAAGCCTGTTGGACAGTGAGGGCTGCTCTTGGGGGACGTGTTCTGGAGATAACGTGCTCTGGGGAGCTTTTGATAGTTTCTGAGTTTCTCTCCATGCATTACCCCTATATACTCCTCCACAGACACCGATGGGTACTCCTAAGGTGCTGTGTGCCGAGCTGCCGCAGGTGGAGAAGACAGGACACACTGCCTTAGAGTCCTAAGCCCAAACAGGAGGCTGGCTTCTTTAGGGTCAATTTCCCTTGGTTTTTATTTCCAAACATGTAAAATGACTGTTGAGTTCCTTTTTAATAAGGGAGGTTGGCTTTGAGAGGTAGACGGGACACACTGGGGAGCAGGAAGCAGTTTTTATCAAATGATGGGTTCCCTGGATGTTCGCTATTCCCACCTTAATCTCTGAACTGTGAAAGGTTCACTGTTGTTCCAGTTTACAGAAAAGGAGAGCTGGTTATGGAAGTCACAGGCTCGGCTGAGATGAACCAAGGACGTATATTTGCACATGAAAGACGATACAAGAGAATATCAAGTACTAGATGGGCAGCAGTCTCCAAGGAGGGCTTAGGCACTGCAGGGCTTTCCGTATTCCTGTCTGCCGCCCTGTGTGCTGTCTTTACCCAAGTCTGTGAGGGAGATCCAGAGAACCAATTCCAGATGTACAAGTGGCAAGATGTTGGACGTGAAGAGGGAGTGGTGATACAGTCAGAATACAAAATTCTGGACATCTGGCATTCTAGGCCGAAGTCAGCAGGGGTACATTTTGGAAAAAACAAATGTGAAAGCCCGTAATTTGAGGCGAAAAATGTACTTGCCTGAACAGAGAGCCAGCAGAAACTGGCTGAGCTGCAGGACGTGTGAAAATGGCCTGGGGGTGTTATTTGCCAGAAAGGCAAGTAGGGGTGAAGTAAGACTGTCTTCACAAGTAAGGGGTGAAAACAGTCTTCACCAACGAGAGCTGAGCCCGCTCTGTTCTCAGGCAGAGGCTGTACAGGAGCCAGCCAAGACGGGACGGGTTCCCAAACCATGTCCGGAGAAGGGCTGTGGCCACTTGTCCCAGAGCAGACCTTGTAGACGTTTGTCGCATGAGAGAGGAAATGGGTTAGTCTTGCTATTATGGTCCTTCTGTGCAGGACCGGTGGGTGGAAGTTTTAGAAAGAACACCTTTTAGCTTGGTGCAGCAGGACCTGCCAGGCTGCCTCTTGCTTGTGTGTTAAAAGAATTCACATCACAGACCATGATTTAGAGTCTAGATTCCTGACCTGGATGGCAAGTCAGACTTTAGAATTGGGTGATATTTGAAATTGTGTGATGTATAAAATTGCAGCCCCCAGTGCCACTTTCATCACTTTGCATGGCATGTAGCCTACCTGTAAAGCAGCGACTTGTGCTAAGACCTTTTTTTTTTTTTTTTGTCTTTTCTCCTTTCCAGAACGTCCCCACGATTGGTGTCATTGCCGTTGTCTTAGCCACGCATCTGTGCGATGAAGTCAGTTTGGCAGGCTTTGGCTATGACCTCAGCCAACCCAGAACACCTTTGCACTACTTTGACAATCTCTGTATGGCTGCCATGAACTTTCAGACCATGCACAATGTGACCACAGAGACGGGGTTCCTCCTGAAGCTGGTCAGAGAGGGCGTGGTGAGGGATCTCAGCGGAGGCATCCATTGTGAATTTTGAACCCAGAAAACCTCACTTGAAAATGCAGTTCTGACCAGGAGGGCTGTTTTTCACAGCCTTCTTGACGCGTCCTGCAAGAACTTTGAAGTGCAGCTGGTGTTTTTTAACTTTTAATTTAAAAAACAAAAACAATACAAAAAGTTCTGTTCTTCCCACTTTTTTTCCCTATTTATTTGAAGCCAGTGTTTTTGCACAAAAATTTGGAAGTTAATTTTGAGAATGGGAAAGACTTTCCAAAGAGAATTGTATGTAATGATGTTTTATTGTATTTTAAGAAAGTTATTTAATTTGTAAAAACTCTGTTCATGTCTACTGCACATAGAATCCCAGGTCATTATGTGGAAGAAGGGAGGCGACTCCTTTGATGACAGCCCTGAATGCCTGACTCTGGTTCTCTGTTAGTCTGTTCGGTGGGACAGATGTCGGAAGCACTTCCAGGGTGACGTGCTGGGTAGCTAAACCACTGGGACTGGTTGGGCCATGCTGCTGCATGAGGCCTGGGCCGGTCGGAGAAGTTCACCGTCCCTCTCTGTTGATCTGCCTTCTGCAGGAAGACTTGTAGGAATCAAGCAGGGGAGCTGTCCTGCAGGTCCCAGGTCAAGGAGGGACACAGAGACATTTTCTGTGTCCTCCGAGTACTGCAACGCTGCCCCAGGCGGACAACTCTTGGATTTCTTGAGAGTTTTTAACTGCCTTCCAAACACTTAAATGTTAATCCAGATTATTCCATTGTCTGTCTGAGGTGGCTTATAAAAATTAGGACAAAACCTCTGTTCTCCAGAGTCGTAGAGAAATAAACTCTTTCCAGGAATAATCATGTTTTCTGAAACACTGAAATGAAGTCTTCCCCGTGTTATAAATTGCCTGTTTAAGAAAAAACGTTTTTTTTTTTTTTGAATGCCTCCTTGGCAGTGTGTACCAGGCAGTGTGCTGGTCCAAAAAAAAAAAAAAAAGAATAAAAGCTTTTGAGGAACTCTTACAGTCTAGTTAATTTGAGTGCTTTTTTTTTTTCCCCCAGAAAATAAGTTTATAAGTCTAGCTAAAATGTCCTTCTTGGATGCCACTGCTAGTCAGGACCTCACTGCAGATGCCTGTGAGGAAGGCTGGGGGATGAAGGGGTCTCCTCCGCTGGCTGCTACTGCCGCCCCTCCCCCAATTCTATTTCTCCCACAGCCCCCGGTGCAGCTCTTGACTCCCAGGCCAGGCCGATGGCTCCCGCATCTGCCGGCTCCTCGGCATATGCGGGGCAAGGAGCCAGGTCATAGCTCTGAATGAGTCCCTTGGATCTCCAGGGTTCTGGGGTCAAGCTCAGAGCAGCCTGCGTAGCAAAATAGGATTTCTCTGGTTTTATGTCTTTTCTTAAAATTTTCTATGGATTCTACTCTGTAAGACACTGTTTAGGAAAAAATGCTTTAAAATTCCTATCTGGGGCTTCCCTGGTGGCGCAGTGGTTGAGAGTCCGCCTGCCAATGCAGGGGACACGGGTTCGTGCCCCAGTCCGGGAGGATCCCACGTGCCGTGGAGTGGCTGGGCCCGTGAGCCATGGCCGCTGAGCCTGCGCGTCCGGAGCCTGTGCTCCATAACGGGAGAGGCCACAACAGTGAGAGGCCCTTGTACCGCAAAAAAAAAAAAAAGAAAGAAAATTGCTATCTGTTAAACGGTGAGACTTAGCTCTGAATATGGAGACTCAGGAAAACGGTCTGCAGCTGTCCTGTGTTTCAGGTGAGGCCAGGCCTGCACCACACACCTCCACCCCCTCGTTCCTCAGGGGCTACTTAGAGAAGCCCAAATGCTTAGTAGAAAAGACAAGAAACAGCCAGGGTCCAACAATTGGAAAGCTTTCCCGGTGCATCCCTTCACGGGTGCGCGTGGTCTCGTGGTCCCGTTTCCCCTGCCTTGCACAGCTGCTGGGAAGTAGCCCGTCCAGCACTTCCTCAGCTTTCAACAGATACCAGACCTGGCCTCATCCCTCCCCTCCTACTCTGTGTGTCTTTTTTTTTTCATTTTTACATTGTTTTGCCCGTGCCTCTCAATGTTTAATTACTGGCAGGCAGTAAGTGCCCTAAGTGGATAAAAAGGCATATTTTTTTCAATGACCTTTCATGGTGTCCACCAATCAGAGTTGACCAGAGACCATCTTTGAGAACTTTAAGCACTTCGGCAGTTTTCATTAGAAGTTGCTTCTTTGCTTCAGGGTTGTGTCTCCGCCTGCTTTTCTGGGAACAGACCTCCAGGTGCCCCAGGGTGTCACAAGGTTGGTCTCCAGTAACTGAGTTTCCTCCATCACATTTTCAACTTTGTGCAGCCTTGTAGGCACACATGCTCTTACGTGGATGTAATCATCGGTTTTGAGGCAACTTAGGATGACTTACACATGGTCTGTACTTTAACATACTTCTCACTAGAACTTTGAGCCACAGAAAATTTCAGTGAGTTTTAGTTTTCTGTTTTTTCCTACAGAGAGCTTATTCTCTCCAGAAACCTAGGCTGGCCGTAGAAAAATGTTTTTGGGACCAGGATGAGTATCTCCTGATGACGTGTGCCATGTTTCTAGGCAAAGATGAATTGGGATCTTCTGAACAACTTCATGCCTCTAGGTGTTACCTTGTCTTCTTCACTGATACTTTTGTGTCACGGTGGTGGTGGTGTTTTTTTTAAATTTCCCAACAAGGTACTAATAAGGCATTGGTGATGTCTATTCTCACAGATTTGGGGGTGGGGGCGGGTCTCATCATCTGTGGACCCATTAGTTAAAATAAGTTGTCAAGCTCACTTTCTGGACTGTTTCTGTTGAACTATGACCTCTTGACCGGCAACAGTCAATCTGGTTTGCAGACATGGGCTGATTGTAAAAGAGAACAACAAGTAGTCACACCCTAGTCTCCCCAGGGTATTAAAGATTTCTGAAACCAAGGACCTCTTTATTTTAACTACATTCTAACTCCAGTGCTTTTGGACTTGATATCAAAGGGATTGTTACGTTTGCCTTATTTCTGTCTCAGGAGAAACTTTTAGACCAGCATCATAGGAAGATTTTGAAATCGGATCTATTCTCCTTGGCAGGTTTACAGCATCCAGGTGTGGGTTATTTTTTCTTCCTTTCTTTGGTGCACTTCAGTCAAGCGCATTAAGAAAGAAGGAAATAACTAGTTCTGTGATTTAGCAGAATTCCCCTTAGAATGAAGTGAGCTTTTAGAATGCTTGTGTAGCAAGCAGGAACTGTGCAACGCTGGGCCTGACTTCCGTTCACGCACATGGTGACAAAATGCTTCCCTCAAACGAAGGACTCTGTGTTGCTGCCCGTGGGACCGACACCGTCTTCCCAGACGCTGACCCTCCCTGAAGGCCGCCCAGATGACCGCACCCTCAGCTCTCAGACTAAAGTGCAGACAACAGGGGAAAAGACCCAGTACATAGCGCACCCCCTGCCCTTCCCTGGAGGGCCAGGCACCCTGGCCCAAACTTGTCTTTTTCTCTTCTTTCCTACATCCCAATGCCATTTTAGCCTGTTTTTGTGTCCACAGAACAAGGTGTTTATCTGTATTTACCTACAACCGACACAACATAAAACTGAAGTAAATTGAAGAGAACCATTCGTTCTTATGCACATTCAAATTTTGACAAGAGGGCTTCCCTGGTGGTGCGGTGGTTGAGAGTCCGCCTGCCAATGCAGGGGACACGGGTTCGTGCCCGGGTCCGGGAGGATCCCACATGCCGCGGAGCGGCTGGGCCCGTGAGCCATGGCCGCTGAGCCTGCGTGTCCAGAGCCTGTGCTCCGCAACGGGAGAGGCCACAGCAGTGAGAGGCCCGCGTACCGCAAAAAAAAAAAAAAAATTTTGACAAGAAAGTAGTGCTCCCCAAAAGGAAACTGCAGTCTTCGTAGTTGGACTTTCATTACCCAAATGATTCAATTTGACTAGTTCCCAGTATTAAATTCCAACCCATTCTGCAGACAGGAAAAGTAGCCACTCAGCGGGGCTGTGGTGAAATGAGAATAAATTACATGCTGTGAAATTTAGTTATGACTTTTTTAAAAGCAGATTTTTCCAATGAGCTGTGTCAATAAGACATGTCCAAAGAATGACAGGTTTATAAGTTTCCTTCTGTCTGGCAGAAGTGAGATGTCAAGTTTTGCTCTGGTGTCAGGCAGCCATCCAAGATTGGGCAGATGTAGCCATTACAGCCTTTGTGTAGCTGGAAATATTAACAAAGTGAACTTTCAGAAAATGTACAGTAAGAAACTATTCAGGAGATACGTCATAACAGCAATAACTGTTCGTACACTAAAAACTTGTAACTTCTAAAGGAGCAATGAATTTCCACTCTGTTCTCTGTTACCTGGCTTATATTCTTTTGATTTATCGAAGAAAATCAGTTTCAAGAAAAATGACATTAAAGACAATGACGGAATTCCCTGGCGGTCCAGTGGTTGGGACTCCACGCTTTCACTCCTGAGGGTGCACGTTCAATCCCTCGTGGGGGAACTAAGATCCCACAAGTCACACAGTGTGGCCAACAAATAAATAAATAATAAAATAAATGGTGGACAAAATACTTTCTGACTATGAGGTTTTGTTCTAGAGCTGCTTCCTCTTCCAGTGTGATATTTAGTATGAACAGGAAGACTCAAAAAAAATATACGTACACACACACACATGCTCCAAACAGGCAAAACTATAGATTCCAGTGTAAACCAAAAGTCTTGTCCTAAAGTTAAAAGTTGAGTGGAATGTCCCAGCAGTGGCCTTTCCCCCTCTGTCTCGTCTGTGGCTCATCTGTGTCACTTTGCTCTAAATTGACCTAAATTTAAGAACACGGTGTGTGCTGTGATCCTGGAGGGTGAGCTGAGGAGAAGTCAGAGGGACAGACCCTCTGTTCTCTTACTAACCTCTCCTGTTCTCCCAACATCACCACCACTCATGATCCGGAAACAGGACCAGGAATCAGGAAACATCTGGTCGACCTCTTGCTTCACGGCTGAGCATTTAGGGTTCATGCACGCCAGCCTGGCACCTCTCATCTGGAAGGGGTGGGCAGGCTCAGTTCCAATTATACTGTCCAATTAGCTTGTCAAATATCCTGGTTTTGACTTTAAATAGTATAATCACCATACTCATTGCTTTATAGATTTATTCCTAGTGACTTATTTTGTGTTTTTTTAAAGTATTTATGCCAAGACAGTTGGAGTAACTTTCAGAAGGGGTTCTCCGGACCACTTACATCTCAGCCTGAAGCTACTTCAAAGTTGCTCCAGAATTTTCCCCAAACCTTTCTCTATAGAGAGCCAGTCCTGATTTTCTTCCCCTCTCCCTTTTCTCTGCCCACCCCACCCCCTGTTCACATCCTGTACTAAACATTGATTTAGCTTCTCTCCAGCTAGAAAGAATCCTTCCTCTTTAGGAAGTTTGCGAAATTAGGCTGACAACTGAGGAGATTCTGGCCTGGAGCTAGGAGGCAGATTTAAAAACCACAGCCTTGTGTCAAAACTTCCTGCAGAAACAAAGGACTATCTAATTTCTATTGTCCAATTTTGAATACTCCTGAAAAAAGTTAACAGGATTTTAAATATCATTTAGCATTGAGATATGAAATAGAAAGAAGAAAAGCTTATTTAGATCATTTTTCATTTCTTCAGGCTTTTTGAAGTCTCTGTGCATGACCTCCTTTGCATAACAAACTTGGGTTTCAGTAGCCCTGCAGCTGGCCTATGCACTGGGGAAATCCAAAACGTCTATTAACACCCACTGCTACAGCTTTGTTGTAAGAGAGAAAGGAGAGGGAAATATTTTGACATGTTTGTCCTATTGGCCAACAGCCCAAAGTTGGTAATGTCCACAGCGACAGCATGGCGGGGCGCTGGTCCACCATCAGCTTTGTGGGTGCCTCCACATTAGTCATTGTCTGGCTCAAGGGTCTGTTGGCCTCATCTCTGGGAGAGGTCTGACCAGGTGAGAACAAAGGCCGTGCTGATTCCTACCTGCTCCAAATGCAGCCCCACATTCTCCAAAACTTGGAACTGAAACCCTGATTGTTCTATTTTTAAAAACAGTAAAATATACCAGCTCCTAGAATACAAAAGTGAGACCAACCGTGGGGGCCCCTTCTGCTGACTCGATTCTGTGGCTCTGGCTGACCGTTCTGTATGGAACACCATTGGTTCAAACGCTGAGAACAGCTGATGGTCTGCCCACGGTTCCAGACAGATGCTCTTGGCTATACGTTAGTACTCAGTGGACCTGCCCCAAAGATCCTGTCCCGTGACACCTGGTGCTAGCTCCTCGCCCGCTCTGCCAGCATGGTCATCCTTAGTGCGATAGCCTTCCTAGAGCCACGGCTGGACCCTGATGGACAGGCTGCAGACAAAATGGACCCTGTCCTAGTGCCCTGGAGTTCAGTCCAGAGGGGAAAAAACATTAAAGACATGAACATGACAACGCAGGCATTAGAGCACAGGGGAGGGCACTGTAGAGCCAGGAAAGTCAGCCTGAGACCAAGGGGGTAGTTAGAGGAGAGAGGAGGAGTGGGGAAGCAGAGCGAAGAGATTGGTGGAGGTGACACAGCAGGACCCGCTATATCAGAGCAAACCCAAAAGGCAAGTATGCATAGGCTCAGGGTGAAGCGTCTAGAGGCATGAAGCCCTGCGGGCCAGGCTAAGCTGAATGTCGGGGTAAAAAGCAATCTGGAGCCACCACAGGGTGTTACTGGGAGAGCCACTTGATTCAGTTTATACTGAAACACATCTCTGTGGCTGCAGGTGGACGGAGAATGGGGGTGGAGCCGATGGGGAACCGGAAACAGAAAGGATGGGAAAACCAAGGAAGGTGATTTCACTGTTGGCATGACTAAAAAGTGGGTGGTGCTGGAGGGCTGGGCCTGGTGGGCAAGGTGGCCCTACCTCGGCCATGACACCCCTGTATGCTTTGGGGAGAACCACAGTCCCTCTCTGAGCTTCTCATCTGTTAAACAGGAAATGGGGGGTGGGGGTGGGGAGGGCAGCACACATTAATTTCTCTTTAAAAAGAAGAAAACCCCGACACGAAAAGGAGTGGCTGTTAGAATGGGCCACAGCGCCGCCTAGTGTCTTGCGGTGCGTGCGCGGCTCTCAGAGCCCCGGGCTTCCAAGCAGCCCCAAGGGCGGCCGGTGGGACCCACTCCTCTGCGTGTCAGGCCTCTTCTTCGGCTGGGCTAATTTCCTCCTTCTTGCACCATCTCTGACCACTTCTCTTTGTGTTCCCCTTCCTCCTCCCAAGCCTCTGGCCGTGATCCTCTTTTCCCCTTCCCGTTGTAATTTCTCCCTGGAGGGTCATCCACTCCCATGGGTCACACTTTGATACAGCCTCTCTTTACTCCACACCCAGGTCTGCAGTGAGGCCTCCCCGTCAAGTCTCCAGAGCCACAGCCCAGCGTGTCCACCTCCTTCAGGACACTGCCTCCTCCCCAGCTAGCCTGGACCTCAGACTCCAAATGCCCAAAATTCCAGGGCTCTTCTGCTGAACGACTCAGTTTCTGATAGGCAGAATCTCACAGATACCATGACCCAGAGTCCTCCAGTTTCAGGTGGAAGGTCAGGTGGATTCTGCCTTTGCAACACCTCTTACATCCAAGTTTGTCCCTTGTTAAGTGGACGGTTTGGGAGAGTGAGGCTCTGGGAGGCAGTGGAGCTCCTATAGACCCTGCAGAGCCCAGCTTGGCCTTGACACTTCCTTGATCTGCTGGTCCCTGCCCACCACAACTCCTGACTCCTAGACCCGCCATCAGGAAGAAACATTACTTGTGTTTTTTCTTTATGGTACAAATAATACACATCCACAGGAGATACTGATACATTTAAACATACATGCTGGGACTTCCCTGGTGGTCCAGTGGTTAGTGGCCATTGTCCTAGAAAATGTCCTGCTTGGCCTAGTTTGCGTAGAGCGTTGTTCAAGTCATTTATTGTAGAGCGTTGTTCAAGTCATTTATTTCCATGTTGGCCTTCTGCCCAGTTGTTCTATCCAATGTTTATAAAAGAAGCCTTAATAAACTTAAAAGGATTGAAATGATGCAAAGGATGTTATCCAATCACAATGCAGTAAAATTAGAAGTTAGTCAAAGAAATAAATTAGGGAAATTCACAAGGATGTGGAAATTAAATGACACACAACTGAGTAGCCAAACAGTCAAAGAAAAAATTTATGAGAAATTAGAAAATACTTTGAAATTAATGAAAATAAAAAACACAATGTACCAGAAATTGTGGGATGACGTTAAGCAGTCCTTAGAAAGAAATTTATAACTGTAAATGCCTACATTAAAAAAGAAAATCTCAGGACTTCCCTGGTGGTCCAGTGGTTAGGACTCCACATTTCCACTGCAGCGGGCATGGGTTCGATCCCTGGTCGGGGAACTAGGATCCCGCATGCCATGTGGTGCGGCCAAAATAAATAAATAAATAAAGCTTTAAAAATAAAAAAGATATCAAGTCAACAGCCTAACCTTCCACCTTGAGACACTAGAAAAAAGAAGAGCCAACTAAACCCAAAGCAAGAAGAAGGAGAGAAATTACAAGGATTAGCATAGAAATTAATGAAATGGAGACTAGAAAAATTATAGGATCAACAAAACAAAAAGCTGGTTCTTTGAAAAGATCAACAAAATTGACAAACCTTTGGCTACATTGATCAAGAAAAATGAGAATACTTAAATTACTAAATTAAAAAATAAACAAGGGTATATTACTACTGACCTTCCTTATAGAAAATAATCATAAGTGGCTACTATGAGCAACTGAATTCCAACAAATTAGATAATAGATGAAGAGGAAAAACTCCTAGAAAGACATAGAAACTAATTCAAGAAAAAAAAATCTGAATAGACCTATAACAAGTAAAGAGATCAAGTTAATAATTAATCAATAAACTTCCCACAAAGGATAGCCCAGGCCTAGATGGCTTCATTGGTGAATTCTACCAAACACTTAAAGAATCAATACCAATTTTTCACAAACGCTTCCAAAACACAGAAGAGAACACTTCCCAACACATTCTGTGAGACCAGTATCACCCTGATATCAAAACCAGAAAAGACATCACAAGAAAAGAAAACTATAGAGCAATATCTCTTATGAGTATAGATGCAAAAATCCTCAACAAAATATTATCAAATCTAATCCAGCACTCTATTAATAGAATTATACACCATGACCAGGGATTTATCCCAGGAAAGCAAGGTTGGTTTAACTTGGAAAAAACACTTTTTGTAATACACTATATCAATAGAATAAAAAACAAAATTCACATGATCATCCCACTAGATGGGGGCAGGAGAATCATTTGACAAAATCCAATACCATTTCATGGTAAAAAAAAAACACTCAACAAGTTAAGAATAGAAGGGAAATTTCTTAGCTGGATAAAAGACATCTACAAAAGGCCCACAGCTAATGGGTTTTCACTTAATGGTGAAAGACTAAATGCTTTCCCCCAAACTGGAGATTCTAGACAGGGCAACTAGGCAAGAAAATGAAATATCAATCACCCAGATTGGAAAGGAACAATTACAACAGTCTCTGTTTTCAGATAACATAATCTTGTACATAGAAAATCCTAAGGCATCCACTGAAAATGACTGAAGTAATAAATGAGTTCAGCGAGTTTGCAGAATACAAGATCGACTCATAAAAATCAATCATATTTCTGTATAATAGCTTTGAGCACACTAAAAATGAAATTACAAAAACAATTCTATTTACAATAGTATCGAAAAGAATAAAATACTTATGAATATAAAAGTATACTTTTAACAAAAGAAGTGCAAAAGTCATAGTCTGAAAACTACCAAACACTGTTGAAAAATTAAAGAAGACCTAAATAAGGGGAAAGACATCCCATGTTCATAGATCAAAAAGCTTAAAATTGCTAAGATGGCAGCACTCCTCCCAAACTGATCTACAGATTCAGTGCAAACTCTATCAAAATTCCAAATGCCTGATTTGCAGTAATGGATCAGATGACCCTAAAATTCATATGGACATGCAAGGAAACACAAGTAGCCAAAGTAATCTAGAAAAAGAAAAAAAAGTTGGAAGATACACACTTCCAAATTTCAGAACTTACAATAAAGTGACATTAATCAAAACAATGTGGTACTGGCATAAGGATAGTTAAATAAACCAATAGTACAGAATTGAAAGTCTAGAAATAAACTCATACATTGACAGCCAATTGATTTTTTTTCTTTTTATTTTTAATCCATTCTTTTTCAGATTCTTTTCCCATATAGGTTATTACAGAATACTGAGTAAAGTTCCCTGTGCTATACAGATTTTCAACAAGGGTTCCAAGTCCTTTCAATGGGGAAAGAGCAGTCTCCCCAATAAATGCTGTTGGGACAACTAGATTTCCACAAGCAAAAGAATGAAGTTGGATCCCTATCTCACACCACATACAAAAAACTAATTCTAAATGGATCAATGGCCTAAATATGAGAGCTAAAACTATATATATATATAAAAAAACTTAGCAGGAAACATAAGGGTAAATCTTTATGACCTTGGATTTGACATTGACTTTTTAGATATGACAACAAAGTTATGAACAACAAAAGAAAGGAAGGTGAGGGCATTGGGGTACTTATAGGATTAGCAGGGTGGCCTTAGGTGTGGGGAAAGGTGATTGGATGTATGGGAAAAAGATGAGGTAATTGGTGTTTGGGAAGGTGCATCTGGGTTACATGTTTCTGCATATTCATGTGGTTAGCATGATCTGAGGGTGGAGTTTTCTGGCCCTCTGATGTCAAAAGGCTGTTGGTTGGACATCTGCACAGGCCAGGTCTAGGATTCATGGTCCCAGTCGTTCCCCAGCCGTCTTGCACTGAATAGGAGCTGACTCCAAGTTCCTGTAGAACAGCTGGCTGTGTGAAGCTGGGAAGGTATGTAATTAAAGAGAGGGGGGAAAAAGAAAGAAAAAAACTAAAGTGAACTTAATCAACGAAGGCAGTTTACAAGCAAAGGACTTTTAACAAGTTGTTCCTTTATCTGTTGTTATGTAAGACAAGTTCAAGAATTTCTGTTATCAGCTTCTGTTAATTCTATGGGGCACAGTTTCATAAACAATGGAAATTTATTTTCTCACAGTTCTGGAAACTGGAACTGCAAGTTAGAGGGAGTTGCCAGTAGGTGTCTGGTGTGGGCTTTCCCCTGGGCCTGCAGACGGCTGCCTTCTTGCTCTGTGCTCACATGATGTCTCTCCTAATAAGGACACTAATTGTATTGGATAAGGGCCCCACCATTATGATCTCATTGCAACCTTAACTACTACCTCAGAGGCCCCATCTCCAAATACAGCCACACCGGGAGTTAGGGCATCAACATGTGAATTTGGGGAAGACACAAACACTTGGTGAGAGTTCTGTGTGAGCTCGAGTAGAATGTGTATTCTGTTCTTGTTGGGTAAGTATTCTATAAGTGTCAATTAGATCCAGACAACTGATGGTGCTCTTTAGCTCAACTATGTGATTACTGATTTTCTGTCTCCTTGATCTGTCAGTTTGTTCAGCTTTTCTCCTGCTGTAAGGATGGGAGCAACGACTTCCAAGATTTCAGAGCTAAAACCGGGGTCCCCCTGATTTGCTGTTTTGAGTTACAAATAAGAGGTGGGGAAGTAGAGACAGCCCCCTCCCGGGGTGCCCTTGGGAATGTATGTAGATGAAATGTCTTCATCCATTCATGTTGGAAAGGAAGAAGGTTGCCTTTGGAGTGTGGAAAATAAAGACGGGATGGAGACAGGGGCAGAGGAGAAGGAAGAGGTCTCAGAAGGGATCCTGAGGCTGTGGTCCCAGTACCAGATACAGAAGGCTGCCTAATGTTCCCACAGGGCATCCAGAAAGAGTGTTTACAAACTCAGAGAGACACTGGAGCATAAGCATGAGGGGGCTTTGGGGACCTTATGTTCGATGCGCAGGTTGGATGCCAAGGAGTCAGAATTTCCAGAGGGTCAAGCAGACAGAATCCGCAGTATTGAAACCGTCTACCACCCACAGAATCTCCACCAGGCACTGTGCCAGGCACTTTGCAAACATTATCCCTAATCCCTACAGTAAACCTGTAAAGGCGATGATATCCCACTTCACAGATGGGAAAACTAAGACCCCAGAGGAAAAGCTGACTTACCCAAGCCACATTGCTGATGAGTCTCGAGGCCAGGATTCATTTTACAGATGAGGCAACAGAGGTCCAAAGATGTGACATCACTTGCACAAGATCACACAGATGGTAGAGTTGTGGACTTTGAATCAATTCTATCCCTTCATGGCACACAACCTTGTACAGATGCTCCACTGCCTAACCGGAGGTTATTGCCCTGTCTCACCCACCCCAGGGCTCAGGAAGGCCTTGGTAAGGATCTTGGCTCTGCAGAAATCAGGGAACCTCAGGAAGGGCTCTCGCAGCCACAGGCCTTGATCATGCAGCAGTGGGGCAAACGGTGTGGAGACATCCTGTTACTCTAAAAAGACCCAGGTGTCCCAAGCCAAAAGGTTGCTAAATTCAGGCTGGCATTTGCTGCCAGAACTCCAGTGCAATAGTCAGGCAGTCTAAGAATCCCACACTTTAATGATAAATTTTAAAAAACATTTTTTATTGAGGTATAGTTGATTCGTAATGTTGTGTTAGTGTCAGGTATACAGCAAAGTGATTCAGATATATATATATATATTCTTTTTCAGATTCTTTTCCCTTATAAGTTATTATAAAATATTGAGTATAGTTCCCTGTGCTATACAGTAGGTCCTTCCTGTTTTCTATTCTATATATAGTAGTGTGTATATGTTAATCCCAAACTCCTAATTTATCACTCCCCACACCCTTTCCCCTTTGGTAACCAACCATAAGCTTGTTTTCTGTGTCTGTGAGTCTATTTCTGTTTTGTAAATAAGTTGATTTGTATCATATTTTTTAGATTCCACATATAAGTCCTATCATATGATATTTATCTTTCTCTGTCTGACTTCTTTCACTTAGTAAGATGTGAATTTATTAATGATAAATTTAATGCTATGTGTTTTTTACAACAGCAAGAATAATAATAAAAAATCTTGAACTTCATTGCAGCATTGTTGAGAAATAGCAAAAAAAATTGTATATTACCTAAATGTTCAACAATAATAGCCAACAGCAGTATTCTGAACACTTTATGTGCGTTATCTCATTTCATTCTCACAACCTCCTAATAAGGTAGGTACTATTATCATCTCCATTTTACAAGTGGGTAAAACAAGGCACAGGGAAGTTAAGCAACTGTCCCAAAGTCACACAGCTAGTGCATGGTGAAGCTGGAATTTGCAGTCTCGTTCTAGAAGCTGTTATCCGAAACACCGTTTCTGTTGTTTCAGTAGAATTGATTATAATTGCACCTTAATTAAAAAAAATTTTTCCCTAGTTGGAATTATTTGAATTTTCGTCTGACCTAAAGTGGGAGAAATTTAATTACAGAATAGTATATGTAGCATTATCTTATATTTTGGGGAGGTGTGGCTATTCAGGGTCATGACCTTATAATACTTAGTCAGATGTAGTATGGACATACCTATGATCTATGACAAAGCAATTTCAGTTCTGGGTATACGTTTTAATTGCACATAAGTTCTCACACAGGTATAAAAAGGAAATATGTATAAGAATATTTATGACAGCATGTTGGGGGGCAATCTGGGTGTCCACCCTGGAGGAGGAGATAGGTCCAGTGTGGTCCATGCACGCCCCATGAAGTTAGAGGTGACAGACCTGGTGTAGACGCTACAAGATGGATTATCTTCAAATCAAAGAGCTGAGCACAAAAAGCAAACAAGAGAATGAGATCTGTTTCAGGCCAATCAACAAAATGGAAAGCACCATAAACATTTTAAACAGAGGGGATTGAACACAGAGCATTAGTGATAAAGGGGGTGGAATTGCTGGAGGGACAAAAGTGGAAGTTCAGGCTACCTACAGATTCGTACCTGCGGGAAGCAAAAAAGGGCAGCAGTATTACCCAGTACCACCACCCCTGCCACTGCTGCCACCACTGCCAGCACTGCTACCAAGAGAGTTGCTATCAGAAGCCCCCACCCCTAAAAAGGCTTTTCCCATCTCCGCCTTCCAGTCTCCCACCAATTGCCTCTCATCAGCAGAATCTCACAGGTAGAGAGTCAGGGAACACGGCTTTCAGATTTCCAAATCCTTCCGTGGAGAGGATGGTTAGACAAGCAATCAGGAGACAGCGGACGTGACCCAGCACAGCCCTCTGAGTGACAGGGATCACTACACCCTCACACTGCTGCCTAGCAGAATGCAACTGTCACTCATACAGATGTGGACACACGCACTCTCTTTACAAAATTTTAGACACCAAGTCCCACTAGTCTCTGCCTCCATCTTTCCGCAATGTTAATTTCTCTTCTAGTTCAATCACCAATCCCACCTGAATTTTCTGTTACCTAGAAACGATGCTGTAATGTTAAACACCATTTCTTATGTAAATCGTTAGGAGAGGGACAGTAAGGGAAAAGGACTAATGTATACAACAAGGAAGAAAATATGCATAGCGCCTGGTTCACAACTGTCACAAGGCCATGGCTATTGTCAGAAGTTCTGTGTTTACGGGACACAAGTATATGGCAGTTCCACAAATGGTACTTAGGGGTTCAGATTGGCCACTCAGAAGTCCCTTCCCCAAGGAGGAGTAAGATAGGAGTAAAGAGTTAAGAGGTATAAACTACTATGTATAAAATAAATAAGCCACAGGGATATATTGTACAATGCAAGGAATAGAGCCAATATTTTATAATAACTGTGAAAGGAGTATAACCTTTAAAAATTGTGCATCACCATGTTGTACACCTGAAACATATTGCACATCAATTATAGCTCAATATTAAAAAAAAAATCCTGAAGACATACATTTTAACGGAAAATGGGACAAAGTATATGTATAAAAAAATTAATAGGGGCTTCCCTGGTGGCGCAGTGGTTGAGAGTCCGCCTGCGGATGCAGGGGACACGAGTTCATGCCCCCGTCCGGGAAGATCCCACATGCCGCGGAGCGGCTGGGCCCGTGAGCCATGGCCGCTGAGCCTGCGCGTCCGGAGCCTGTGCTCCACAACGGGAGAGGCCGCAATAGTGAGAGGCCCGCGTACCGCAAAAAAAAAAAAAAAAGAATTAAGTGCTCCGTTTAGCTGTCCTCCTGCTCTAGGTGATGTCTCCTCGCCCATCTGCTTTGGATGCCCACTAATCGGTTATTCGAAACCTTCTCTGTTCTGTTCCCCTAGCCCTCTCCCAAACACTCATGAGCAAATAAGTAGGCCACATGGATAAGTTTCTTTAAAAATAGTACAGAATTTCTGGGACTTCCCTGGTGGCGCAGTGGTTGAGAGTCCGCCTGCCGATGCGAGGGACGCGGGTTCGTGCCCCGGTCCGGGAGGATCCCACATGCCGCGGAGCGGCTGGGCCCGTGAGCCATGGCCGCTGAGCCTGCACGTCCGGAGCCTGTGCTCCACAACGGGAGAGGCCGCAACAGTGAAAGGCCCGCGTACTGCAAAAAAAAAAGAAAAGAAAGAATTAATAGGGCTTCCCTGGTGGTGCAGTGGTTAAGAATCCACCTGTCAATGCAGGACACGGGTTCGATCCCTGGCCTGGGAAGATCCCACATACCGCAGAGCAACTAAGCCCATGCGCCACAACTACTGAGCCTGCACTCTAGAGCCCGTGAGCCACAGCTACTGAGCCTGCAAGACACAACTACTGAAGCCAGCGCACCTAGAGCCCGTGCTTTAGGTGACAAGAGAAGCCATGACAATGAGAAGCCCTCACACTGCAACAAAGAGTAGCCTCCGCTTGCCACAGCTAGAGAAAGCCCGTGCACAGCAACGAAGACCCAGTACAGCCAAAAATAAAAACAAATAAATAAATAAATTTATTTTAAAAAAATTAATAGATGTCAAAAAAAAAAGTCCCTTCCCTATTTCTGCTGAGCACCAAAGCAGCTGGGCAGATGGGGCCCTGACAAGCTCGCATTCACTGGTATGAGTTAGGGAAGTGTAGCCATTCTCCAGGGACCTCGGTGCAGACCCTGGAAACCCAGGCCCCAAAGATCGTTCAGCACTGTGGTTAATAGTGCAGCTTCTGGGGACTTCCCTGGTGGTCCAGGTGTTAAGACTCTGAGCTTCCACTGCAGGGGGTATGGGTTTGATCCCTGGTTGGAGAACTAAGATCCCATATGCTGTGCAGCAAGGCCAAAAAAAAAAAAAAAGGGGGAGAATGCAGAATTTCTCCTCCAAAAATTAATACCGTAGCCTCTGGAGTGGAAGAGCCAACTCAAGTCCAACCTGTACAGCCTCCTAGATGTGTGGCCTTGAGCAAGTTCCTGACCTCCCAGGGTCTCATCTAGAATGGAAGGTGGAATGAGATCGTCCGTGTAAAGCCCTCCATAAATATTAGCTGTTAGCATTAATAGCTGTTCCTGTGAATTATTTTTTTAAATCTGAGGGCAGTCCAGAAGGGACTACTTAGAGTTACTTAGATTTTAAATTAATGTTCCCTTCATAACATAGAAATAACCTCGTTATCCTTAAGCAGTTATGTTCAGTTTACAAATCTTGTTATCCTGTTTATAAATATGGCAAGATAAGACTAGTGACCTTCGATTCTCTTTGATTAATGATCTATTAACTCAACTTGAAGACCCTAAGCTCCTTTGAAAAATCATTTACAAACTTAATTAATTAAATTCCCCTAAACACTTTGAACTGCAATCATAAATTTAATATATTACATTTCCTTTGTAAGCACTTCAGTTGCCTGACAAAGAAAAATATCTCTAAGTAATAAATTCTTATAAACCTAAGAAATAAAATGTATTAATATAGTGAAGCACCAGTTTTCTTTAAAATCTCATAATATTCCCAAAAATGGAGTCAAATTTTCTTTCCCCTTCCAACTGAAAGTCACAAGTCTAAATTCTATTACATATTTAAAACACATCGTTAATCTGTCAGTCTTTAATGTGTTAGAGTCTCTTAACTATTACAATATTTTAAAGAAACCACTATAGACATGTTACTTCTAAACTTAACATGAGAGTTTGATCTTTAGGGCTTAATTTGTTTCATCATCTTCATGTTTAAACCTAAACTTTCCCAGATTGGAAAAGGGCCCTTGAGGAAGCAGATGCACCATCTCTAGCAGGCCATGGGCACCACCCTCAGGGAACCGGTGACACTAAGCTGGTAGTTTATGGCCAAGCAGTGGATGGTTTTTGGTCAGAACTTCAAGACAGTATTGTGGATTTGGGAACTGCGGAGTCCAGAGGGCCGCAGTTTGGACCCACCAGGCCCTTTGTACACTTGAGATGACAACAGGAGCCCCAAGTCCATCCCTTTCAGATAGGAATGGCTTTGCAACCCAGGCTCCCTGGGTATTTATCCCCTTACCCAGTTTTCCATAACCTCTTTTTCAGCTCTTATCGGTTTAGTTGGGACATGAGTTAACACGTTCCATTCCTCATGACCAACCGCTCCCCCAGGCTTTCTTCAGTTGGATTCAACCAACCTGCTCACTGTCTGAGCCGTGTCTTATTGGCTTCAGCTGCAGCAAGAAGGTCATTCCAAGGACATAGCATTTTCCCATAGGCACAAGTTGCTGCCGGGCAGAGTTTAGAGGGGCAGGAACTTTTCTCGAGATAATTATTTACCCTTTGTTCTTGATCTACTTTCCTTCCCTTATTCAACCTACTTTTCCTGCTTTTATTTTCAGGATCCTGAGCAATTTAAGGGGATTGGGCTGAAGGTTTGGGGAGAAGAGAAAGAGGTAGTTTGGGGAGAATGCGGTGACCCAGAGTAGCAGTGTTCACCAGGAAGAGACAGGACCTCAGGTGGCAAGGCTGCGCTGTGTGGGGCGCCCGGGGAGCATGTGGGCATGGGCCCAGGCCCCAGGGCTGCCGATCTTGGCAAGGAAGCAGCAGAGCCTCCTGGAGGCTTAGACATGACGCTCTCACGGTGGCCCCAACATACTGAAGATTTGCCCTCCTGCACACTCACCCCTTTTCTGGCATCATGTTAGGCTCCTGGGTCCTTGCATGGGCCTAGGGGAGAGGAGCCCCACTCCCACTTCCAAAAGCAAGTAACAATGAATTTTTCTGCAGCCCTGGAAAGGTGGCGTCAGGTCTAATTTGATTTTTTTTTTTTTGAAGTATAATGGATTTACAATGTCCTGTTAGTTTCAGGCGTACAGTACAGTGATTCAGTTATATATGAATATATATATATATATATATTCTTTTTCAGATTCTTTTCCCTTATAGGTTATTACAGAATATTGAGTAGAGTTCCCCGTACTATATAATAGGTCCTTGTTGATTATCTATTTTAGATATAGTAGTGTGTATATGTTAATCCTAACCTCCTAATTTATCCCTCCCCCACCCAGGTCTAATTTGATTTTAATGAAATAAAGAAGGGCACTGTTTCCAGTATGCCTATTCTGTTACATTCACACAAAATGACTCTATCTGGAGTAGGAGGAAGAGCACTGCGGGGTGGGTCTGGCTTGACCATTCAACAGCAGTTTACTTCACTTCTCTGATCCTCGGTTTTCTCATCTGTAAAATGGGAATGGGCTTCCCACCTACCAGGGTCCCTCCTGGGCCGGGGCCTGGCCTGCCTGCCCAGTACAGGGGTGTGGAGGCCCTGCCTGAGGCTGCTTTTAGGGTCACCATCACCCTGTGCTGAGGAGCAGCCAGTGCCAGCCCAGCCTGGCCAGCAGAGGGCGCTGCCATGCCGTGGAGACTGTTTCTGCTTCAGCCTGCGGGATGGGTGGCTCAGGGAGGCCGCCAGCCCCCAGGGCTGTATGGAGCAGATATGCTGTCCAGCATCCATCCTCCTTTCAGGGGAGCAGTCTCACAGCTGGGACCAGGTCACAGGGTCATCCACTCAGGCTCAGGTCCCAGACTGTCTGGCGGGTCCAGGTTACCCCACCTGTGTGACTCCACTTAACCCCACCAACACTCCTGTTCCCACAGTGTGCCAGGCCCTCTCATACTCCTGCTGTCACTTAATCTCGAGGAAATGAGATAGAGAACATCACCCCCATGGGGAAACTGAGGCTCAGGATAGGCGAAGTGACTTGCCCAAGACCTCATGGCACTGCACTGAAACCCAGACCTCCAGATTCCAAAGGCCATGTGATTTTCACAGCACTGTTGAGTCTCTTGAACATGGGCACCGAGGGTTCGGCTGTTTGGGGGAAGCAGCATGGGAGGGTGTGTGGGTCCAGCTGCCCGGCAGAGGGCTAGAAGATGCACTTGCTCAAGCTGAGGTTGGTGTCACGTGGAGCACAGAGAGGCCTGGAAAATAGATGCCCTTTGCAGGCCGCTTGTTTGGGACAGCCCAGCCAGAATGAGCTCAGACCCCTGTGAGGCGTCCGTCCTTACCTGAGACTGAGCAGGGCTCCTGGGAAACCCTGATGACAGGACACTTAAGGGGGAAGTAGAGGCAGGGGTGGGCAGGGGAGCCCAGGCCACACTCTCACTGTCCTGGCTGATTCCTGGGCTGGTGGCAGATGTTAGCAACATGGGGCTGGTGCCCACCTTGTCTCCCACCTCCTCTGAGCAAGCTGGTTTGAGCCCCTCTTCTGTTTCCCTCACACATGTCACCAGTGTGATGTCGCCCATCAGCCCAGATTTACCATCAGTGAAAATTCAATTCCCCCAAATGGGAGGTCCTGTCTGCGCAAGAAACCGGGTCAGACATGCAGGGGTCTTGATGAGGGACCAGATGAGGAAGATGAACACATCCACAACTCAAGGTGGCCCAAGGTCAAGGGCATGGGAGACCTGAAGGTGGGGGGAGGCGAGTATTGGGGGAGCTCAAAGAGGGAGGGAACCTCTCTGGCCAGGGTAGCCTGGGAGGACCTAACGCACAGATGGTCAGCGGACAGAGCTTTGCGCTAGGAGAGGCGCTGAGCCCTGGCCGAGAGGTGGGAGGAGGAACACAGGTTCAGAACCAGGGAGATGCGTGGTGGCTACGTAGGAGCCCTGAGGGCATTCAGCAGGGATGAAACTGGGAAGGTGGGCAGGCGCCACGTGTGGGGAGCTTCGTTTCAGGCTGAGGACACCATGGGCACATACAGCTGACCAGCAGTTCAGAGCGGCAGCAAAGCACCTAAGTCTCTGAAGCAGAGGTTGGTTCAAATCCCAACCCAGCCAATCACTAGCTGTGTGACCTTGGGTAAGTCATTCTGTTCGTTGCTGTTCTAGTTTCTCACCTAAAATGTGGTTAAATTACTACTTCATGGGGCTACTGCGAGGATGAAATGAATTAAACTGCATGCAGCACTTAGCAAGGGCCTGGCTCATAACGGTGCTCTTACTATTACCTCATATAAATAATAACAACGGCTACCATTGGGGGAGCACATAAAATGTACCAGACTCTGAGACGTTTCCCTAACTACGTCATCTCTTTAATCCTCACAGGAAATCTCAGGGGTACCATCATCTTACCATTATCACACCCATTTTACAGATGGGGAAAGGGGGTGTCCTTACCCGCAGTCACAGAGCTGCAAAGCGCTGAGCCAGGCTCCCACCCAGGCCTGCCTGGCTCTAGGGACCTCTAAGCCACCGTCTCCTCTGGCTGCATCTTTCTGCCAGCGAAGGGGCCTGGGCTGTGCCCTGTGGTTCATGGATCCCAGGATTCTGAACGCAGCTTTGTGGGTCTTGGATGGGGTAGGAGAAAAATTCAGCACCGCCCCACACAACCCCTACAGACACCTCCCGGGGCCCACGTCCAGGAGTCTAGGTTTTAGGCGACACATCAGTGCTGCCTGTTCAAAGCAGAGCAGGGGGAAAGGCGTGGAGCCCTTAAAACAGTACAAACGTGTCCCTCACAGCCGCGCCTGATTCTCCCGGAGCCCAGGCGCGCACAGACAGAAGTTGTGTACGCAGGATTTTAGTATTTCCTCTCAGGCTCCAGCCCCAATTTGAGGGCCTGTAAAAGCTTGAATGGCGTCCAGTGCGGCGTGGTTTGCCTAAGCTCGGCTCCCGGCACAGAGTCAGAGCAGCCCACACAGGGATGGGGCGCCCACAGGAGGCCCTGGGGGGCAGAGGGCGCCCATGCCCACGCCCGGACCGCCTAGCCTACCCCCAGCAACCCCTCACCCCCAGCCTGGGGCACTGATGGGGGGAGGTGAGGGCCAGACCGTGTGACCCTATGCTCCCCACTGGCCTGGAGGAAGAAAGGGTGAGCTGGGAACCTCTTTCACTTCATAGGAGGTGGGGAGGGCTCCCCCGTGACTGGGGGGACTGGTCCAGGCTGCACCCCGGGAGGTGGGAGGCTTGTCCAGTCCCCGCTTTTAAACCTGCCCCCGGCATCTCTGCCACTGTCTGAAATCACTCAGTCTCCTTCCCTAACTGGCTGTGTGAGACTACACAGCTCATTTGCCCTCCCCGGGCCTCAGTTCCCTCACCTGTAAAAAGGGGCTGTTGCTGCTCTAGCTCAGGCCCCAGCCCCAGCCCCAGTTCCAGCATCTTGGGGTCCGAGGAGCCTGTGAGCTGTCTGCGCTGTAGACAAGGTGCTCTCTTAGGAAGGGAGGACTGGCCCCCTCCTCCAGGGGCTGTGACCCTGCACAGCCAGGCAATAAGGGGAGGAATGTGTCTCAGGGCCAGGAAGGGACACCCCAGGACCCCCATGCTCGGGGGACTGGTCACAGGCCTTCCAGGGGTCACTCACACCCTGAGCACAGCCACCTTTGTGGACACAGCCCAGGTCACCCAGGTCTCCACACATGGAGGTGTTCAGCCTGCCCTCCACCATCACTGCTCTGCAATTCCCTCGTGTGCATTTGTCTTTGAGGCTCTCAACCAGGGACTTTTGCAGAGGAAAGTTTTTCATTTTAATGAGGCCCAGTTTATCCATTTTTCCTTTTGTCGATCAGGCCTGGGTTTAGACCTCGAAGATTTTTCTCCTATGCTTTTTCAAGTTTTATAGTTTTGTGTTTAAGCCCATTTACGTCTACAATCCATTTTGAGTTGATTTTTGTATAAGGCATGGGGTTAAGTGGAGATTCATTCCTTTGTCTGTGGATAACCAATGGCTAAAGGGATTATAAGAGCCGTTTTGACCATACGCAGTGTCTGCCTTAGAGTGCCACTTTTAGATAAAGTAAAGGAAGCCTGGAGAAATTAGACGACTTTCCCCAAATGACTATGTTCATCACGAGTGCCGCTTACTAACCCTTTCCCACTCTCTCTTTTCCGGGCGCATGGTGGGATCACTCCTCGAGGGTCCCTCTATGGTTGCGTGGGTCCTCGCCAGTGAGTTGTGAGTAGAAATTACATGAGTCTCTCCCAAATCAGAGCATTTAAATGCCATTTCAAGACCCTCCAGATCTTTCCTTTCCCTCTGTCCCGGCAACCAGCAAGTTCCAAATGGTGACCATCATTAGCCTGCGTTCCAGAGGGCGGAGAAATGGAACAGAGCCCGCAGTGGACTCATGATGGACATTTAGAATGAACAAGATATAAACGTTGTGTTTAAACCATTACACTTTTCAGGCCTTTTGTTACCACAGCATGACTCAGCCTCTCCTGACTGATACAGCCACCAAGTTGGACTGAGGGCCCCTCACTCCCCTCACTATGGACTTGCCAGGAGAGGAGACCAACCATAGAGTTATATGGGCAATACAGCCCCTCCAGCGTATTGCTGCTAGTACCCTCTGCTACTAGGACACCAGGCTCCCAGCAGCAGCTGTCCCCAGGCCCCTTGCACCCCCTCAGCTCAGAAAAGGCCCACAGGGAGGTCAGCAATGGTGCTGTGTCAGATGACCCAGGGACCCCCTCCCCACTCTGCTTAGCACCAATCACTACCCCAGACACAGGGGCTAGATCTACTTCTAATGGCTCCTCTAAGGGGGGGTAGGGATAAACTGCCACCCGCTGAGGAGAGTGTCTGGAATGGAAGTGGGGAGATACAGTGGGTTTCACAGTGTTAAGTCCAGAAGCTTCTGCTTTCCTGATAAAAGGGGATGGATTCAGCTGGCATGACCCCTTTCTTTTCATCTTTTTGTCTCTGTTTTCTTTTGAATGTGGGCATGATACCTAGAGTTGTACCAACCATCGAAGACCATGAAGAAAAGGCCAAGGAAACCCTCCTGCACTGTTGGTGGGAATGTAAATTGGTGCAGCCACTATGGAGAACAGCATGTAGTCTGTCATACAGAGTGAAGCAAGTCAGACAGAGAAAAACAAATACCGTATGCTAACACATATATATGGAATCTAAAATTTTTTTTTAAATGGTAATGAAGAACCTAGGGGCAGGACAGAAGTAAAGACGCAGACGTAGAGAATGGACTTGAGGACACAGGGAGAGGGAGGTGTAAGCTGGGATGAAGTGAGAGAGAGGTATGGATATATATACACTCCCAACTGTAAAATAGATAGCTAGTGGGAAGCAGCCGCATAGCACAGGGAGATGAGCTCGGTGCTTTGTGACCACCTAGAGGGGTGGGATAGGGAGGATGGGAGGGAGACACAAGAGGGAGGGGATATGGGGATATATGTATACGTATAGCTGATTCACTTTGTTATAAAGCAGAAACTAACACACCATTGTAAAGCAATTATACTCCAATAAAGATGTTAAACATAAATAAATAAAATAATAGAACTACCATACGATCCAGCAATCCTACTCCTGGGCATATATCCAGAAAAGATGAAAACTCTAACTTGAAAAGATACATGTACCCCAATGTTCATAGCAGCACTATTTACAATAGCCAAGACATGGAAGCAACCCAAGTGTCCATCAACCAATGAATGGATAAAGAAGATGTGGCATATACATGCAATGGAATATTACTCGGCCATAAAAAAGAATGAAATATTCCATTTACAGCAATATGGATGGACCTAGAGATTATCATACTAAGTGAAGTAAGTCAGACAAAGACAAGTACCATATGATATCACGTATATGTGGAAACTAAAGAAATGATACAGATGAACTTATTTACAAAACAGAAACAGATTCACAGGTGTAGAAAACAAACTTATGGCTACCAAAGGGGAAAGGGGGCAGGGAGTGATAAATTGGGAATTTGGAATTAACAGATACACTCTATTATACATAAAATAGATAAACAACAAGGACCTACTCTATAGCACAGGGAACTATACTCAATATCTTGTAATAGCCTATAACGGAAAACAATCTGAAAATATATATATATGTATATTTAATTGAAGCCCTTTGCTGTACACCTGAAGCATTGTAAATCAACTATACTTCAGTTAAATAAATAAAGAAGAAAATGCCAAAGGAAATCTCAGAGTCGTTGAGCTACAACAACAATGTTATGACGGCCTCCTCTTGATTTCTTGTTATGAGAAAAAGACTCCCCTGTGTGTTTAAACTTCTATAACCAGGCTTCCTGCTACTTGCAGCCCAATACTTTCCTAACTGGTACAGTTCCTAGCAGGGGAGTTGGAAGAAAGGACTTTTTCTGGTTATCAACGCCTGTGCTCCTCCTCTTTCCTCACCCGGGGTTGTCTGGCCCCAGATCAATCCTGTCCCCAGAAGCTGTCCCCGATCAGTTCTAACTGCAGCAGGAGGTGAGATTTAAGTGCCCCACATCCGGGGCTTTTTGCACCTTTCACATCAACTCCAGAGTTATCTCCCCAAGACACAAACCTGAACATGGCACTGCTCTGCCCCCAGACCCTACCACCTTCTCTCGGACCCTAAGAATGACATTCAGGTTCCCTTCCCGGGCCCTCAAGGCCCTTCCCACCCCGGATTCAGCTAACCTTTGCAGCTTTAAATCCCTTGCCTCCTCACCAGGCACCATCCCCTTCCTAAGCCACCACCTCTGTCATCCCACATCCACCGTGGGTGGATGTGCTGTTACCCTCCTTGGCACCCTTTGTCCACATCTTTATTATAGCAAGTGCACTTCACCTTGTAATTACTTGTTTGCAAATCTTTCCTTCCAGAGATTGTCAGCTCTGGGGACAAGGGTCAATCCTTATTCTATTTGTATGTGCTTTAGCTTCCAGAATGGCTAGTACTCAAAACACAGCCTGTTGAATAGATAAAACCCCAGTGCTTTGGTTATACTTTGGATGTTAACTGTGAGCTTTCTCTTTGGGTCCTATATGGAGCCACTCTTCAGGTAACCTGTGAATTCCCCATTATAAGGAAAGGGCTTGCTTAGTTTCCTATTAAGCAATATTTATTGAGCACCTACCATGTGCTTGTATCAGTTAGCTATTAGCACAATCATGCTGTATAACAAACACCCACAAATCCCTAAGGCATATAATCATAAGCCCTTATTTGCCACTTGTTTTTGTGTTGGCTGGGGGTATCTAAACTTGCTATTACAAACCCCATTTTTCAGATGAGACCAGAGGTGTAGAGAGGTAAAGTAACAGTCTAAGTTTGCACAGTTGATAAGCAGCAGATCCAGAAGGAAAACCTAGGGAGCCTGGCTCACATCTGGATTCTTAACCATTAGGTTGCACTGCCTCTCTGCTATAGACTGAATGCTTGTGCCCTTTCCTCCCCAAATTTAATTGTTGAAACCTAATCCCCAATGTGATGGTATTTGGAGGTGGAGGCTTTGGGAGGTGATTAGGACATGAGAGTGGAGCCCTCGTGAATGGGGTTAGTGTCCTTATAAAAGAGGCCCAGAGAGCTCTCTAGTCCCTTCTGCCATGTGAGAACACAGGAAAAAGACGGACATCCATGAACCAGTAAGCCGGCTCTCACCAGACAGTGAATCTGCTGGTTTCTTGATCTTGAAAGTCTCAGCTCCTAGAACTGTGAGAAATAAATTTCTGTTGTTTGTAATCTGCCCAGTTTGTGGTATCTTGTTGTAGCAGCCCCAACAGACTAAGACGCTCTCCATCTTTGAAAGCATTCCACCTCTATGCATAAAGAGTTTGCTCATCTTTTAAAATCACTACCTAAGGACTTCCCTGGTGGCACAGTGGTTAAGAATCCGCCTGCCAATGCAGGGGACACGGGTTCGATTCCTGGTCTGGGAAGATCCCACATGCCGCGGAGCAACTAAGCCCATGCACCACAACTACTGAGCCTGTGTGCTGCAACTACTGAAGCCTGTGAGCCTAGAGCCCGTGCTCCACAACAAGAGAAGCCACCGAAATGAGAAGCCCAAGCACCACAACGAAGAGTAGCCCCTGCTCGCCGCAACTAGAGAAAAGCCCACGCGCAGCAAAAAAAAACCCCAAAAAACAAAAAAAACCACAACCTAATATTTCAATGAATGGATGGCAATATATCATAAGTACTTAGTCAGTCCCTACTGATGCGCATTTAAATTGTTTCCAAACTTTTGCTGTTACAAACAACGCTACATGAATAATTTGTGCCCAAGTCATTCAGCATTGGTGAAGTGTATCTGCAGGGAAAATTCCTAGAAGTGGAATTGCTGAGCCAAAATTATGTGCCTTTATAATTTTGAATGCTATCACTTAATTGCCTGCCAGCAGTCTATGGACTGTCAATTTCCCCACACCCTTTCCCACATGGTGCGTTAGCAAGCTTTTTGATCTTTAATAGCATGATAAATGAAAAATACTATCTCAGTGTTGTTTTAATTTGCGTGGTTTTCATTATGAGTAAGGTTGAAAAAATTATAATGTTACCTCATGGGGTTATTGTGAAGATGAAATGAATTAAGACAATTAAAAGGATCAAGTTCTTAGGACAGTACCCAGTACATGGTAAGCACTTAATAAACGTTCATCACTATTAATATTATATACTCCGGGGGTGAGGAGAAGGGCGAGACACAGAACAGTATGTATAATATGCTGTTATTTGTGAAAAAAAAAAGTATATTATTTGTGAAAAAAGAATATATATGTATATATATACATGCACACACATTCACACATATATATGTATGTGTATATATGTATATATGTACTTGCAGGTATATATAACTTTTCTCAGAAAAGATATACAAAAGTAGAGAATGGACTTGAGGATATGGGGAGGGGGAAGTGTAAGCTGGGACAAAGTGAGAGAGCGGCATGGACATATATACACTACCAAACATAAAATAGATAGCTAGTGGGAAGCAGCCGCATAGCACAGGGGGATCAGCTCGGTGCTCTGTGACCACCTAGAGGGGTGGGATAGGGAGAGTGGGAGGGAGGGAGATGCAAGAGGGGAGAGATATGGGAACATATGTATATGTATAACTGATTCACTTTGTTATAAAGCAGAAACTGACACACCATTGTAAAGCAATTATACTCCAATAAAGATGTTTAAAAAAAAAGTAGTAAATATTGATGCCTCTAATAGAGGAACTGGGTGCTGGTGACAGTAGTGAGAAGAGATTCTTTCCTGCATTCTCTTGGTATCACATAATATTTGAAGCATGTGCAGGAAACATTTATTCTCAACAAACGCTGCAGTTACTGGCACTTCCTGTAGGAAGGCTGCACAAGTAAGGAGAAGGCTCCCAGCCCCATAGCTTTAGCCCTAAGCCCCCAGGTGATACAACGCATTTTGCCACCTTCCCACCCTTGCCTCTTGAGGGCGCCAGACTCAGCCCTAATTGTAGCTCAAAAGAAGCTTGGCTTTGCCGCAAGCTGAGGGATGGAAAGAGCTGTTCATTCTTCCCCATTTGTCCATGCTCTCCAAACCCTATCATTCCATCCAACCCCCTCAAGGCAGCAGGAGGAAGGACGACGGAAGAAGGGAGCCTGAAGCATTTGCTGCCTTCAAGACGCCTGACGAAGTAAGAGAAGAATTCGTCGACTTGGGCGCCTTCATCCAGTCTCAGTGATGCCACTGACCTCCTGGGCAGGCAAGAGCCATCACCTCCCTAGGCCCGAGTTTCCTCAGAGTGAAAAAGGGCTACTGACACCCAGCCTACATCATGGATCTTAGGTTCAATCAAATAAGCAACGTGGAGCCACATTGAAAAACCAAAGCATGATGTCAGCCAGGCATACGGAACGTGGGAGTGGAGTGTAACAGTCAATGCTCCTGATCTGTCACCAAAGAGAGATGCCACTCCCCAGGGCATCTTTTCATCCAAGAGAACAGAATGAAACACCTTGCCCAGACACTGTCAGATGTCAGGTACCACGTCAAGGATAAAGAGAAAAAGGATGTAGGAAAGAGAAAAGCTGATTCCAGGTTTAATAAATGTCTGCGGGAATTCGGCAGGATGTATTGGAAACATCAATCCTTGATGCAAATCTGTTGATTAAAAGCCATCCTCAGCCATAAGAAGGAATGAAACTCCGATACATGCTACAACAGAAAGGAACCTTGAAGACATTAGGCTAAGTGAAATAAGCCAGACACGAAGGACAAATAATGTCTGATCCCACATCTATAAGGTATCTAGAATAGGCAAAGTCATGGAGACAGACAGTAGAATAGGGTTAACAAGGGGGGCTTCCCTGGTGGCGCAGTGGTTGAGAGTCCGCCTGCCGATGCAGGGGACGCGGGTTCGTGCCCCGGTCCGGGAAGATCCCACATGCCGCGGAGCAGCTGGGCCCGTGAGCCATGGCCACTGAGCCTGCGCGTCCGGAGCCTGTGCTCCGCAGTGGGCGAGGCCACAACAGTGAGAAAAAGAATAGGGTTACCAGGGGCTGGGGAAGGGGGAAGTTGGGAGTTATTGGTAATGGGTTCTGAGTTTCCATTGGGGTGATAAAGAAAATTCTGGAGATGGATAGTGGTGCTGGTACACTGTGAATGTATTTAATGCCACTGAATTGTATGCTTAGAGATCGTTAAAATGGTAAATTTTTGTTAATCCACAAATAAATAATCTCCCTCCGAAAAGAGGGGAAAATATCCCTTAATGCTCAAAGTGAACTTTGTGCAAGCATCTTAGCAGGTAATAAGACTAATTGGAAAATAAGGGCCCAGGAACAAGAAAGCACCCAGTCCCAAGACCAGCAGTGTCGGGCTGGCACGAAGTGGAGGGTATAGAGGGTGTGGAAGGTAGAAGGGGGCAGCGGGGCTTCCCAGGAGAGGAGCCCACCCTGTCCAAGCCGGTGTCATCTCCCCGCCACACTCCTCAGCGCTCCTTCTGGTGATTAGTGAGAAACCTCTGGGCAGTGACACCAGAAGGCACCATGGAGTATTCATAGTCACATAGATTTGAGTCTATGTTTGTATAAACAGTGTCGTAAAATGCATTCTCATGTCACAAAAAATGTGAGTTCATTCATGCTAAAACGAATCCTTTTGAATTCATATCGTCCTGAGTTTAAACAAAAGGAAGGACCCTTCAGCGGACGCCCTGGATCAGGGCAACCTTACCAAGCTATAAAAATTCAGACTCTGCTGTTCTGAGTGGGGAAATCAGGAAAGCCCCAGGCCCAGCCCTCTTAATAGAATTCTGTCCAAGGGAGGCTTGGTTCATGGGTCATGTGTGACCCATGACCGTCATCAGGGAGAAACGACATTATTAAACAGCCTATGAGAAGATGGAAGGCATCCACCTCAGCTCTGCTGCCACCTCTGTTCCTGAGGCGGGCAGAGCCCGAAGAGAAGGTAGGTTGGGGCGTGGAGGCAGCTCAGGGGGAAGAGACGAGGAGTCCAAGACAGCCCAAGCGGTTCTCTGAGGCTGGGGAGGGGAGGTCGTTCCGGTTCGCTGAGCTAGCTCTCTGCGCAGGCAGGGGGCGTGGCCATCACGCTGGGGCTTCTTGCCCCTGGGGAAAGCCGAACCACCTATAGCACCCACCAGCCTGACTGACCCCTTCAGGGCATGACCACCCAGGGGCCTTATCAAGGAGAGAAGCACATGTCAAACTACTAAGCAAAAGCTCACTTTGCAGAGAGTCTTCGTTAGGATAAAATTTGGTTGTTGTGACCGAGATCCAAAGCTTCCCAAATTGTATTCCCATTCTGGCACGCAGGGAAAATGACAACAATTATATAGCTCCACTGTCCCAGGGATGGCTCTAGGCAATCAGTAGCTTCACACACCTGTAACCCACACACCAGGGAAGCCCAACATGGGTGGGGAAGCTCTGATCTTATTTTTTATTTTTTTTGCGGTACACGGGCCTCTCACTGTTGTGGCCTCTCCCGTTGCGGAGCACAGGCTCTGGACATACAGGCTCAGCAGCCATGGCTCACAGGCCCAGCCGCTCTGCGGCATGTGGGATCCTCCCGGACCGGGGCACGAACCCGTATACCCCTGCATTGGCAGGCGGACTCTCAACCACTGCGCCACCAGGGAAGCCCCACTCTGACCTTATTAATACAGATGTTTACTTCCCTGTCAGATAGAAGAGCGAGTTATTATGTTGATTTTGCTCTATGGAGCTATCAAGAGCCCACACCCTGTCTTGTTGCTCCTCCATCCTTAGCATGTTGCCCTCATCTGAAAGATCCAGGATCGCACAGCCACACCCACCTTCCATACAGAGAGAGGGCGAAGGGGAAGCAAAGGCCCACCCATCCTCTTAAAAGCATGTGTTATCTGAGGCCGCATAACAAATTACCCCGGAACTTAGTTACTTCGAGCAATATACATTTATTATCTCAGTTTCAGCAAGTCAGGAGTTCAGAGGTTGCAGTCAAGATGTCAGCAGGACTGTGACCATCTGAATGCCAGCTAGACTGAGGCTTGAGGATGTGCTTCCAAAATGTCTCCGTCATGTGGCTGTTGGCAAGAAGCCTCAGGTCCTTGCCACGTGGGCCACTCCATAGGGGCTTCTTGATTGTCCTTATGACATGGCAATTGGCTTCCCCATCGTGCTTATTACAAGAGAAAGCAAGGAGGAAGCCAACTGCTTCCTTGCCCTAACCTATGACTTCTGCCATATTCTGTCCATTAGAATCAAGTCACTAATTCGAAAAGATACCTGCACCCTGATGTTCATAGCAGCATTATTCACAATTGCCAAGGAAGCAATTGGAAGCAACCAATTGTCTTTGGAAGCAACCCAAGTGTCCATCAACAGATGAGTGGGTAAAGAAGATGTGGCGTATGTATACAATGGAATATTACTCAGCCATAAAAAATAACAAAATATTGCCATTTGCATGCAGCAACATGGATGGACTTGGAGGGCATGATGCTAATGTGGCATAAGTCAGATACAGGAAGACATAAATATTGTATGACATCACTTATATGTGGAATCTAAAAAATACAACAAACTAGTGAGTGTAACCAAAAAGAAGCAGACTCACAGATATAGAGAATAAACTAGTGGTTACCAGTGAGGAGAGGGATGGGGGAGGGGCAATATGGGGTGGGAGAAAATAGGGTTATTATGGGATTACATGAAATCGAGTGTGTGAAACTTTTGAAAATTGTAAAGCACTATAGAATTTAAAGCATCTTTCATTCAATTAAAAAAATTCAGAAAAAAAAAAAGGCAAGTCACTAAGCACAGCATAAACCTAAGCAGAGGGGAATTAGGCTTCACCTTAATGAAAGGAGTGTCAAAGAATTTATGAACATGTATAAAACCACCACAGGACACATCCAAAAAATTGTGCATATTCCTCTTCTGCTCACCCCCCATTGGCTAGAACTCAGTCACATGACCAAACACAGTCCAAGGGGAGCTGGGATGTATTGTCTTTGTGGTAGTGGCTGGACACCCGGTGGGTGGTCTGTTACTATGGGAGGGAAATGGAGCATGAGTAAAGTTTCTGCCTCCAAAGAAGCAACAATGCAGATATGCCAGGTGAAAAAAGGACCCTGTGGAATATAATTTACATTCTAGGCAAGGGAAACCATGTTTCTCATCACTGGCATCCTTGAAAATGCTCATGACATATGGACGAGTGAAAAACGCAGGTTGAATAACAGCGTGATGCCATTTAAGACAATTGATATACGCAGATCTCAATGGGCGCGGAGGCTGAGAGGTGATTGGATGTTTGCCAGCACAATAATTGTGGTTATCTCCACGTGGCTGAATTACTGGCAGTTTTTTCATACATTTCTGTCATTTTTCTATATCATTTACTATTTTCCCCCAAAATAGAAAAAGACATAAACAATATTTCTTCCTATCCTTTCTAATCAACCCACCTCCCCCAAGCTGGTCTAAAAAGAATGTCGGTGAGAAATTCCTGGGTGTCCTGCCATGAGTCTTGCTGGAGAATCTGTCAGTTCAGAGACAAGCCAAGCACGGGCAGCAGGAGGAGAAGGGCCAGGGGTCTGGTTAGACCGTGAGGATGTGCCAGTGGGACGTAGTACCAGGGCACGAAATCGCAGCTGAGACCATGAGATCAGTGGTGGGGGGCAGGCCGTGAGAACGGAAGTCAGAACAGAGAGTCAGACCAAAGCTGGGAGCCGCTAAGGTGTAGTGCCTGAGGGGATGTGCCAGGGTCTGGGCCAAGTCACAGTCTAAGCACCCAGGCTGAAGACAGTGTTCCCGGTTCCAATGAGCCCTAGGGAGCAAGAGGAAAAGAGATTTCAGAAACTGATGCTTGGTATGAGTGATGGGAGCCAAGGCAGGTTGAAAAGACCCCTGGAACCTCAACAAGGGCACTTCTGGGGAGACGCAGCCAACTGGCAGCCCCTATGCAACCAGGAGGCTGCCGGGGAGCATGCTACCGCCCCAGCAAGAGAGGCCTCTGCGGGGCTGCTGCTGACTGCACTGCCTCCCGCCTGGGCAAGGATGGGTGGATGGGTTTAATGTTGCCTGCCAGCTCTGATCTATGACTAGTAGTTCCCTGTACTCCTGGGTTGAGAAAGGTTCTAAGGCTAAGTCTGGGCTTAGGAGGAACCACTGAAGTGATTGATTGGTGATGTCTGCCAAGGTCCAGAGGAGAGAGTAGGCCAAGTGCCGTGATTCCAACAGCTTATCCTTCTCCGCTGGGGATTCAGCACCACCCCCTCTTCCCCCACTTGCCTGTCTCCCATAGTAGGGAAAAATTATCCATAATCCCCCCCTTTTCACTTTGGCTGATTCACTGCTAGAGTTTCTATATACAGAGAGCCTTTTTATGTAGCTGTCATCAAAAAGTACATCCTAATTATAAATGTTTTTTCCACTTGGCAATACAACACAAGGATTTTCCTATGACTTTTTTTAATATCTTTTTTTTAAAAAACTAACACAAGTACATTGTAGAAGAGACAAAGAACCAACAAGAAAAAAACTTTAAAACGTCTTTAATTCCAAAATGCACAGGGGACCCCAGAGCATGTCAGGAAGTGGCAAACCAGGAAGATGTTCACTCTAGACCACTCCAGAAGCTCCATAAGTATCAGAATTGTATGGGATTTTCTTTTAAGAAATGAGGATTCCCTCTACAAACTCATTAGAAAAGGTAAACCTCTCTCCCCGACAACAACAACAAAAAAGGGGAGCAAAGACTATAAAAGAGACAATTCATAGAAATAAAAATTCATGAGGTCAGTAAATAAGAAGCATGTTCTTCCCTAATCAGTCAGGAAAATGAAAATTAAAACAATGAGATGCCTTCCCCCGCCTCCAGCACGCTGACATCACACATTCAAGGGTGAAAACATCCAGCACAAGCAGGGCAGTGGGCATGAATTGCTACAGCCTCTTGGGCAAGTAATCTAGAGTTGATTATGAAAATTAAAAACAAATCTATATGTACATTTTTTAGAACAACCTCACTTCCAGGATCTCCTCTACAGAAGTGAAAAACCCAGAACATGAAGATCCATGTACTAGGACATCTACTGAAACACCCACCTATTTGTTCAACAAACATTTGTTGATTAACTACCATGTACCAGGCACTAGGAATACAATGAATAAACAAACACACATCCGCGATCCCATCGAGTTTATCTTGCAGAGGGAGGAATCAATTTAAAAACCAGATACATTTAAAAGACATAGCATGGAGAAAAATACAACAGAAAGAAAGACGGAGAGAATGCTAGGGGAAGTGGAGTATGTGGGGTGGGGTGAAGAGGGTTGCACTCTGAAACAGTGATCACGAAAGGCCTCACTGAGAAGGTGGCATCTGATCAAAGCACTGAAGAAGGGGAGGGAACAAGTCATGGGGATATGCAGGAGTGGAGCATTCCAGGTGGGGGAACGGCCGACGCAAAGGCCAAGAGGCAGAATGGGTCTGGTGGGTCCAAGAACCAGATAGAGGTATGTACGGGTGGTACAGGCCTTGGAGGCCACTGCAAGGACTCGGTTTTACCCTGAGAGGGATCTAGCCGTCTCTGGGATACAGGTAGGAATTTGGAAGTCAACAGCCTACAAAGGGCATGCGGCCCTGAGGGAGGGAGGAGGGGGAGATTGTGGGGACTGAGGACCAGGCCGCAGGGCATCCCAACAAGCAAAGGAGGCCGAGGACAGCAACCAGAGAGGTAGAGAGCAACCCAGGGAGACTGGGCTCCATTTCAGGGAGGGCGGATGGGCTGCGTCAAATGTGCTGGCTGACAGGTCAAGTCTGATGAGGACCTAAGGACCAGCATCCTGAAGGAGACGGGCTGGTCCAGCCCTGACGGAGGACTTCAGTCACTGAGCGTGGGCACTTGTACAAGCCCCTCAGGAAGGGAAGTGGAAAGAACAGTGAGAGCAGAGGGGATCAAGAGGCAGCAGCTGAGCAGCCTGATGAGGGGCTGCAGGGGCAGCTGGCCGGCTCCAGAGAACAATGGAGTGCCCTGTGTCCTTGAGCTCCGAGAAGGGCGCCTCTCACCCAGGGCCGGGAGGAAAGCGGATCCCCGCGTTAATTAAGTCCCATCAGCAGCAAGTCGGTGCTTGCCAAGCTGCCGGGCGGGGCCTGATCCAGGTCCTGCCTCTAAGGAAGCATCCAGGCCGCCAGGACAGGCACTGGCTCCTCGGAAAAGTGCTCATGCCTGGAGGAGGAAATGAGTCCCTGACCGAGAGCCCGGCCAGAGGAAGGCCACAGCCCTGGGAGGAGCCCGGGTGCCTGGGGAGAGGCCAGGCCAGCGGAGGCCAGTCCTGAGTGAGAAAAGCAGATGGAATGAAATGCCTCTCCCTTCCTGCTGTGGGTGATGCCTGGTGGGGCAGGGCAGGCTGAAAATGGTGAATTTAAAATAGAGATGAAACAGATTTTTAACTCAGCCTGGCGCTGAGTGATATTTTCTGGAGAGAGAGAGCTATATAGCTGGAAGAGGCTTTAGTCGTCATGTCCTCAAACCACATATTTTACAAATGGAGAAACTGAGGTTCAGAGAGGGGAGGCATTTGCCCTGGGTCACACAGCCAGTGAGCAGAGGGGCTGAGAACCAGCCTCAGGGCCCCTGGCACCTGTGACAAAGTGCAGGCCAGGGGGTGCCTGGGAAATGTGGCTGCCACCTGAATCCATGTACTGAGGAAAGGAGGCTGGGGAGGGGAAAGCAGGAGATGTCAGAAGCCAATGGGCAGAGGAGGGAGCAGAGCAGAGGCCTGGCTCCCAGCAGGAGCGGGCTCTGTGAGCGGGATGGGGGGAAGACCCTGGGAACAGCCTGGCCCAGGTGGGAGAGGGGGCTACAGGTCTGTGAGAAGGTGGGTCTCAGTGGTCTCAGGACCTAGAGGGAAGGGCAGACAGGCTCTGGGAGGGACGAACACCCTGCACCTCGGCCTGTGGGCAAGTCAATTTCACTTCAATCCTCTGAATACCTTCGGGCTGGAGAAGCTCACGTACTCCCGGGGTTCCACTCCTTGTGTGTTCCGTCTGGCGTCCGCTCCTTATTTATTTCGTGCTGAGGACACTCATCCTGTTTAATACTTTCTCCCTTGCCTGGATCTCTGCTGGGCTCTGCGGGACAACCTGGGCTGAAGAGGGATGGGCAGGACCCTCTGGGCTCACCCTGCGGCCCCTCACCAGGGCAAGGAAACCCTAGGAGCCCTCCCAGCCCAGGCCAGCAGTGCTGTACATCGAGGCCACAGGGCCTAGGACTGTCCTGTAATGTGTAGACAGATAGACCTACTCTCTGTCCTCCAGGAGCCCACAACCAAGCCAGAAACATAGATGGAGAGGCAAGCAACAGTGCCAGAGGGGGAAAGTGGGTGTCCTGAGAGGCCCGAGGCGTGTGGAGTTTGGACAAAGGTTAAAGGACCTTTCGTTGAGGCAGGAGGTCAGCAGTCTGGGGGTCTGGGGAGGTGAGCTGTACCCAGATTAGAAGGATGACCACTTGTTTATTTGTAATTTCTCTAAAGATGCTCTGTTGGTTTTTGTTTAACAACTCTGGAAGGTAACTGCTCCTTCAAATAATTCTCTGGTTCAAAAGGTAATCCCTCAGGAGAAATACAGCTGTTCTAGCGAGACGGAGGAAGAACCTCAGCGTCCGGGTGGTGGGAGAGCCCGTGTGGGGAGCTGTAATCTGAGCCTTGAACTCAGAAATGCAGGCAGGACAAGGCAGTGTGGAACCCAGGATGGAAATCAGCTGCGAGGGACCTTGGAGGTCACAGAGCCACTGTCTACTTGTCTACTCAAGACGGGTCACACGGGGAGTTGAAGGTCTGGCCAAGCTGACCCCAGGCCCCCAGGTTCCCAGAGGACGGCGCGTTCTCCCCCCAGTCACGAGGGGCTTGGTTCTGGGTGTTTCCTCCCTTGCATTTCCCAGATCCCTGAGCTTGGGAGAAGAATGCACAGCAGAAGGCGCTCTGGAGGGGGGTGAGCACAGAGGGCACGCACTTTGCCCCAGCAGGTCTGCCCGTGGGAAGTGCTGGCTCCCAGTGCCCGTGGGGAGGGCAGTGGTTCGGAATAGTCTGTCCAGCTCCCTGAGGAGCAGGACAGGGTGCACCTGTGAGGCTGCCAAAAGGGGGCTGGGGCCTCCCTCAGGCTTGGCTCTGGTCCAGTCCTGTCATCAAAGCCAAGGGAGGCCGCCCTGACAGATGTCACCAGCACGGAGCTGTCAGTCATCCCAGCAGGTCTCCTCAGCACAGCCACCATCCTGTGAGGGTTGGAGGGCAGGGCTCTTCCTTGCTTTCCCCCAGCGCTGATCACTGATCACCGCTCCCGGGTCCTTCGCAGACAGCTTCAGCCTCTGCCTTCAGTTTCGAGACTGAGCCGATCAGAGCGCCTCTGGCAGTGCCTGGGGCAGCCATGTGGGTAAGGAAATCCTGGCCCATCCAAAATCCCCATTAACCAGCAGTCCCCAAACTGTGTTCCATGGACCTCCCCACATGGTGTCCAGTGAGAGATTGGGGCATGAAATAAAGAATAAGTGCCCTGCATCAACAGATGAATGGGTAAACCAAATGTAACACACACATGCAACGGAACATTATTCAGCCATAAAAAAAGAATGCAGTTCTGATATACGCTTCAGCATGGATAGACCTCGAAAATCTTATGCTTAGTGAAATAAGCCAGACACAGAAGGACAAATATTGTATGATTCCACTTATATGAGGTACTAAGAATAGGCAAATTCATAGAGACGGAAAGTAGAATTGAGTTTACCAGGGGTGTATTGGGAGAGGCGGGAAAGGGGGAGTTATTGTTGAATGGGTACAGAGTTTTTGTTGGGGATGATGAAACAGTTTGGGGTATAGATAGTGGTGATGTTTACACAACATTGTGACTATATTTAATGCCACAGAACTGTGTACTTAAAATGATTTAAATGATAAATATTATGTTATACATTTTACCACGATAAAAACATTTTTTTAAAGAGTAAGTAGTCAAACAACTTTGGGAGACACTGTGTCCTCAAATTTAAATGGAGGGGCAGTACAGGGGTAGGGGATTAAATTTTTTTTTAATAAAAAATTTTTTTAATTTAAAAAATTTTTAATTAAATATATTTTTTTAAAAGGTTTGTTATGTGGGATTATATGAAATCATGTGTGTAAAACTTTTGAAAATTGTAAAGCACTGTAGAATTTAAAGAATCTTTCACTCAATAAAAAATAAATTTAAAAAAATTTAAATGGGTTTTCCTTGTGCAGGACTTTTCAGAGCCTTTATGAAGGGGATATATTAGCTATGGTTCCCAGTGGAGAGGATCACTGAACACTTTGTTCTTAGAGAGCCTATACATCTTTTTTTTTTTTTTAATTTATTTTTGGCTGCGTTGGGTCTTCGTTGCTTTGCGCAGGCTTTCTCTAGTTGAGGCGAGCGGGGGGCTACTCTTTGTTGTAGTGCGCAGGCTTCTCTCACTGTGGTGCCTTCTCTTGCTGCGGAACACGGGCTCTAGGCGCACGGCTTCAGTAGTTGCAGCACGTGGGCTCAGTAGTTGTTGCGCACGGGCTTAGTTGCTCCTCGGCATGTGGGATCTTCCCGGACCAGGGATGGAACCCATGTCCCCTGCACTGGTAGATGGATTCTTAACCCCTGCCCCACCAGGGAAGTTCCCCTATTTAATCTTAGATCTGCCCCTGAAGTTACAACATTTGACTTCCTAGGCTGCCTCTCACACCTGAAGGAGACACTAAAATCTTTGTCAAACCCTTTGTCCTGATTTTTATTCAGAAAATAAAGCATAGCATAGCTATCCCAAAGCATACCCGAAGCTTGATTTTTTTGTTCTATTTTCTTCTCCAAAAATAGAAATTTATTTCCTGGGACTTGGAAGGGTTTTGAGTTCTTTATTAAAAAAAAAAAAAAAAATGTGTGAGTTGCATGCATATGTGTGCCTGCAAGAGGAAAATTCTCTAGAAACTTCTGATTGTGGGGATGGAAATGAAGTCCCGGAGGAGGAACGCATGTTGTCTGTGGGCCAGATGGCTTTGAATGTGGTTTGGGGTATGGGCTTGGCACGGGGCTAAGTTCAGGGCCCTGCTTGCCTCTTGGGGGAGGGGGCAGGCTCTGTCCTGTCCCCTCCTCCCCATGGTATTACCAGTCAGCTGCCCTTGGTTATAGGAGAGCCTGGGGAAAGGAGTGTGCATCTCTCCAGGTCATGCATCTCTCCTCCCAGAGGCAAGACCCTGGATGCCTGCTCAGCTGAGTGTGGGTGAGCTGCCCGGCCAGCTGTCATATTTGCTTGTGACCTTTCCACTGGGCATCGTATTTTATAGTCTCCTGTTTTCAGGCTGGGATTTGGTGGTGACCTGGGGTTGGGTAGGGAGATGTTAAATTGAAGAAAAAAGACTGGATTCAAGCCCCAGCTGTGGGACAACTTCGGTGAGTCACAGCCCAGAAATGTAGTGTCAGAGAGTGAAGCCAGAGGGGAAAATATTTATAACTGCCGGAAACATGATGAACCTGTCAAAAATACATGAAATCAGCTAAATAAATTGGGAAGAAAAAGGCAAGGTCTTATTTGGTTTTCTGTGAGTGTAAACATTTTTAAAAATCATCAGGAAGGAGAAAAATAATTCCTCTATACACAACTGCCTTGTGTGAGTGATGTTTTGGGGAAATCAAGGGAAAGTGGCTATGTTCCCTTGAACTAAAGCGGAGTAAAGAGAAGGCATCAGCCGTAGGCGGCGATTGAGAGAGAGATAATTAGATCAAAGCAGAGACAACCATGGGATGTAAGCCCCTCAAGAATCCTCAGAGATCTGGGGCAATGCTGGCTTCTCAATGAAGATGGGGCAGCGAAGTGATGTTCTGATTAATATATATGAACAGGAAAGACAAGTCCTTAGGATAGGAGGTCATGTACCCAGGCCACTGCTGTTGGGTTAAGCAGGGCCTCTCTGCCTGTCCAGGTTCTGGGATTGAGAAATCTAGATTTCCCCTAGGGAACCAGGGGCCTGGGTGGATGCAATAGAGGAAAGTTAGATTAAACAGGAACTGTTTCCATTGCAGTGAACACGAGGGTCCAGAAAGAATCTTGTTTTGTGGGCAGCCAGAGGAAAGGGAATTGAGACATGATTAAGAAAGAAGGGCTGTTAACACCTGGGGATAGGATTCAGCCAGCATCCTTAGATGCCCAAACTGGGGGTCACTGAGTCTGGGGAGGCATTGGAGTCACTGGGGGAGGGGATGTGACCATCCGTGACAAGTCCTATAGGTAGCTAAGGAGACTGGACTTTGCCTGGAGGCGATGGGTCCAGGGCAGGAACTTCAGGAACCACCTCCATCAGCAGGAGGAAGGGGCGGCAGGGAATAGATCAGAAAGTGGGAGGCCAGCCAGGAGGTGGCCGCACAGCCCTATGGGCATAAGGAAGGCGACCTCCTCACATATCCTCAGTCTTATCATCCTGATGGTGCCCCAGGAGGCTGGTCTGAGGGTGTCCCCACCTACCACTTACCACAGGATGGCCCTGAGACCAAGACGGCCAAGAGAGCACATCTCTTCAATGGATTAATAGTGACTGCCTGAAGCACTGTCCTGAACTCGGGCAGCTTCAGGGACCAGGCAGAAAAAGAGCCACCATCGATTAGAGATGTCTGAGGAGGGGCACGAGGGTGGGGCAGCGTTCATTCATTCATTCATCCCCACACCTTCAATAAATGTTTATTCAGCACCTACTGCATGCCAGGTGCAGGTGCCATGAAGCTCTCCTCTTTGCAGGAGCACAGTTCTCAAAGGCTCAGCCACAGAAAGAGCAAAAAGCCCCAGGCCTGGGCTCCACTCTGCTCTGGACTTTCTCCCTTTGAGCCTCTTGGAAGCCTTGGCAAAGGCCTGTGTCCGAGTCTCTCAGGGTCTTGAATAAATTAGCTACTTGGTAGTTATTTGCGGAAGGAGGAAAATACATGCGTGACTTACCATATTTTTCATTTTTATCCATTCATTCAACAAAGAAACCAATATATACATTTTGCAAGGCCTTTTCAAGGATTTGGAGATGTATTTGACCTAATCTTTGCCCTCTAGGAATTCATAGCGCCATGTGGAGATTAGACACATGCCCGCATAGCCGTAAAACAAAGTCGTTATTTATAAATCCAAGTTCCTTGGAGTACCTGGCTTTAGGGAGGCAGACGTAGCTTGTCTGGGGTCCAGGGGACCAGAGGGGACCCGTGAGAAGGTGAGGATCCTGGGGCAAAGGGCCAAGCCAGCCGCCCCCTCCTCTCCACCCCTTGCCTAGGCAGGGTCTCCTCCATGCCTTCCTGTCGTCCTGGAGCCTGGAAACAGAAAGCAGCTGTGCAGGTGGCAGAGAGACAGAGGGAGAATGGCAACACAAATCCGCTGAAGGAAACACGATGGAGATGTCTGAGTCTTGCTTTGAGAAGGCCAGGCTATCTGTCAGCCGGCCTGCTGGCAACAGTCCCTTTTAGCCCAGGAAGCAGCGTGGAAGGTGGGAGGCAAGTGCAACCCCTGCTCCAGGCCCCTAGCAGGCCTGCCCTGGCTGCCTTACTGTACAGCTCAGCCTATTTAGCGGTACCCAGGTCTCTGCCCTGTATCTCGGGCACACAGGAGCCCTGTCTGCACCTCAGCTCCCTACACGGTCCCTGCTCACGGCTCTGCTACCCAGTTCCAAGCCCCTGAGACCTGCCGGCTCCTGCCTCTCTCACTGGCTCGGAAGGAAGGGGAGATGGGTGGGAGGGATCAGGAAAAGGAATAGGACAGCACAGGACAAGGTGAGGTGGAGGGGGGCGGGGGAAGGAGGAGGTCCAGGACAGCGCAGTGGGCCATGGGGCCGGGAGGAAGGACAGTGTGGGGTGACAGAATCCACTGGGGCCCTGGCCACGCTGTGAGACCAAAAAGGGGCCCAGGGACATGTGGAAGGCCCTCCCCAGAATTCACACCTCTTCTGGCATTGTCCGAGGCCGGAACCGGGAAGCAGCGGGCAGCCCATGTGCACGGAGTTTTTGAAGAGTCTTGGAAGGCTCAGCCTTGAGCTGGGGAGATCTCCGACTCGCAGAGGCATTGTTTGTGGTTTTGTCCTTTGGAGAGCAGGAAGCAAGCACGCTGCAGGAACCAGGCATGCACCAGAGCTGCAGACACGTGTGTACACACGTGGCCTCCAACATGGACACCCTCCCTCTGTGGCTGGTGTCTGATGAGCCATCCCCGGCGTGCGGAGCCAGGACCCAGAGCAAACAACGGAGCACAGAGCGGGTGTGTGCAAACAAATCTGTGACCACACCCTCGGCTGCCCAGGACGGGCGCTGTCAAGGCCCACGAGGGTGGCTCTTCATAACTTTTATTCTGCTGAGGGCCTTCTTGCGTGGCTGTTTACACAAACTGTTGAGAAGGCTGCCGATGAAATCTGAACCCATGTGAAATGGACTTCCCTTCCCTGGGAATGTACACAGTGGGTATCTGGGTGTGCATATGCACACGAGAAGGAGTGTGTGTGTGTACATGTGTGTGCACAAGAACACAAGCTGCTGTATTGGGAGAGGAGCCGAAAAAGGAAAGAAAAGCGTGGACTTTCAATCACTCATATACACACATACCTGTGTGCATACGTTCGTGCCGTCGTCTGACGGTATCACAATTAGCTTGTCTATTTGGATACGCACGCGCGCGCGCACACACACACACACACACACACACATATCCCTGTACATTTTTGGCACAGCCTGGAGCCCATATCAGTGATTCTAAATCACTTGTCAGAGATCTCAGCCCACTTCAACCAGTAGCTCTCAACCTTGCCTGCACATTGGAATCACTTGGGGAGCTTTTAAAAATCCCAGATGCCCAGACCACACTCCAGACCAATAGAGCAGAATTTCTAGAGACGGAACTTTGGTATTAATACTTTATGTCAGTATTTTTAAATCTCCTCAGGTGATTCCAATGTCTTTCGAGGGCTGAATACTTCTCTGCATAGAAAGTCCTTCTTCCTTTCCTCTGCTCAGAAAACTTCTATTCATCCTTCATGACCCAACTCACATAGCTCCTTTCTAGGATAGCCCTTCAGGATACCTCCCCAGGGAGAGTCACCTTTTTCTTTCCCGAAACTTCCAACAACACCTTAGTCATCCAACTGTATCACAGTTATTTGCTTGCCTATCTGTCCGTCCCACCTTCTGTTCAGAACTCTGAGCTCTGTGAAGACACTGCATGGGATCCATCTCTCTATTCCTGATACCCAGCTTAGAGTCGGCTATGCAGCTGGTGATCAATAGATGCTTCAGAATGGAAGGGAAGTACGTAATGAAGGCCTTGAGCAGGAGAGGGGTGGGGAGTAGAGACCATTATTGTTTCTGGGTAGAAAGGCCACAGGTCTGCTCCCTTGTCAGCAGGATGGGGGTATCTCCCCAAACCGTTTGTAACAGGGTCCTCTTATGTCAACAAGTTTGATGCAGGTTGGTCCACATTTCCTGCTTCCCTAGGAAATGCCACCAGTGTTACTCAGAGGCTCAGAGGGACACCAGAGTGAGTCTGTCTTCTGTGCCTAGAGGCCTGGGGTGACTGTGACCACCTCCCCCCCACTCCAAGCCCACTCTACCTGGCCTGTTTCCAGGGCACTGTTGCTCTGAGGAGCTCCATGAGCAGCCTGTGGCCCCTGCTTCTGCCCCAGATCCAGGACCAGCCCACACAGCTCGGTCCTTGGCCAGAGCCATGTCTGGAAAACACTGGTGCAAGAGGAGGCGCAGACACTGCAGCTCCAGCCCAGGAGCCCGGGAGTAGACAAGAGAGGGTGACACTGGGCGGAACCATGGGACAGGTGTGTATTCTGCAAGGGCACAGCCTCCTTCCCTCATCACCTCCCCTCTCCTGGGGCAGCCCTGCCCCTCCTACACAGCCCTCTGGCCTGACAGTCCTTTCCTTGTCCTCTTATTAACCCTCCCCCATCCCCACTGAACCATTATTGCCCCATCTTAGGCCAAGGCCACACAAAGACTTCGGGCACGAGCTGGCCTATGGGGCTGGAGAGGCACTAAGAGCACAGGCAGTGGAGTGAGGCCGCCCTGATGTGAGAACTGTTTCTGTCACTGCCTGGCCCTGTCTCCTCCCCGCCTCAGGTTCCTCATCTGTACAATGGGATTAAAACTTCAGTCCCCACCTTATAAACTCACAGTCTGGAGTGAACGAGGCACGTTCCTGACCTGGCCTCCTGGTCACTAGTCCAGGCCGAGGCCATGGCGAGGGCCCCACCCCCTTACACACATACAGCTCACTTCCCGAAGGGCTCTCAACCTCTCCCTCCCCCCACAGCCCTCTCCAACTGACCGGCCAAAGTCCTGGTCACCCACGGAGTCCATCAACACAAGCAAGTGTTTTCGTTACATGTTGGGGCTTTTACTTCAATTTGAAGCAGATGGTTGAGCACAGATGTGAACAGCTTTGGCCTTGTGCACAAGGAAGGAACAGGCCTTGACTTTGAACATGCCCGCCTCCCCACATACTGGCCCATTCCCCTGGTCCCTTCCTCCCCTCCGCCCCCCTGCACAGCCATCACAGCCCGCCGACCCCCAGGCAGGGTGCCATCTTGTGTGCCCAGTCAGGAGGGCGGGGCCCTGGCAAGGAGTGGCTGGCTGGACCGGCTGGGGGTCACCTTGGGGCAAGTCCCTGGGGTGAGGTACGGGTGGTCAGTATTGCCCCCCACCCTCCCATTCACTTCTCACGATGCTTAGGGCCCAAGAAGGAGCCTGCGCCCAGGGAACATGGGAAAATCAGGGTCAGAGGCCTGGGCAGCCAGTGGGAAGGAGAGGGGGGCCGGGATCTCAGACCTCACTCCCCACAGGTGCCCCCAGCCTCCCTGTCACAGCCTCCCTATCACCGATAAGCCAGAAGGCTTATCTGCGTCCAGCCAGCTCGGGGCCCAGCTGTAGAAAGGGAGTTCCGGGTCAGAGGGTCAAGCGCTTCCAACAGTCACCAAACGTCCATCCTTTCCACGAGTTCCTAGTGGAACTGCTGACTCTTCTTTGGCGTGAGATGGGACCCGGGCAACAGGAGGAGTAAACATCACAGAGCAACAGTGTGGCTTTTCACTATGGGGTCTTCTCACCCCATTTTGTTCAGTGTCTCTGTCGAATCTTTGGCAATGAATTTCTGCAGCCAGACGGTGGGCCTCAGGCCCGGGCAAGGGGAAGGCTTTGCTCTCCCCGTCCCACCAGGCAGAGAGCAAAGTGCAAAGTCACTGTGGAGTGGTTGCGGGGTGGGGCGGGGGGAGAGGGCGAGAGGGGGCAGGCAAGCTTCTGTCCTGAGAGGTGGTGGTCTGAGCATCCGGTGGCAACTTAGAGAGGACGACAAGGCTGGACTTGGCGAGCTCACCTTCTCCTCAAGCTTGACTGGAAAGAGGGCCCACAGCAGCGTCCTTGGACAAGCCCATGGCCGGTCACTCCTGAAAGAAACAACCAATGGGAGGAGAGGGAGAAATTAGGAGGTTGGGATTAACATATACACACTACTGTATCTAAAACAGATAATCAACAAGGACCTACCGTAGAGCACCGGGAACTCTACTCAATACTCTGTCATAACCTATATGGGAAAATAATCTGAAAAAGAATAGATATCTGTATATATCTATATATAAAACTGAATCACTTTGCGGTACACCTGAAACCAACACAACATTATAAATCAAATATACTCCAATATAAAAAAATAAACTAAAGAAATAAAGAAACAGCAGCTAAGACCCGGCACAGCCAAATAAATAAATAAATAAATGTTTTTAAAAAATAAAGAAACAAACAAAAAATAAAATAAATAAGCTAAAAGGATATATTGTATAGCACAGGCATTAGAGCCAATATTTTATACTAACTTTAAATGGAATATAATCTATAAAAATTTTGAATCCCTATATTATATACCTGAAACTAATATAATATTGTAAACCAACTATACGTCAATAAACAAGCAAACAAACAAAAAGAAGGGCTTCCCCGGTGGCGCAGTGGTTACGGATCCGCCTGCCAACGCAGAGGACACGGGTTCAAGCCCTGGTCCCGGAAGATCCCACATGCCGCGGAGCAACTAAGCCCGTGCGCCACAACTACTGAAGCCCACAAGCCTAGAGCCCACGAGCCACAGCTACTGAAGCCCATGAGCCCGTGCTCCGCAACAAGAGAAGCCACCACAATGAGAATCCACAAGAGAAACCACCGCAATGAGAAGCCCGCGCACCGCAAGGAAGAGTAGCCCCCGCCCGCCACAACTAGAGAAAGCCCGTGCGCAGCAACAAAGACCCAACGCAGCCAAAAATAAAAATTAAATAAATAAAAATTTTTAAAAAGCCAAAAAACAAACAAACGAAAACCAACCAATGGTCAGAAGTAGCCCCTACTGGTCCTGACTCCACAAGGCCGACCTGTACCAGGTGCCGGCGCCCATGGTACCTCCTCTTACTCGATCCTCGCGGCTGCCCGGGGAGGGGCTCGGGAGGGACTCGTATGGCCCAGGCAGGGACTGAATCTTGAAAGGTTCGGTAAGGGATGGAGCCAGGATCTGGACCCAGGACCGGCTGCTGCCAGAGCCCACGTCGTCCCCTTACTCCCCACCCCTACCTTGCTGCATTTCAGAGCCACTGCTGACTTTGCTGGTTTGGGGGATGGGCGGGGTTGTAGGGGAAGCTCAGGGACCCCTGATCCTGATACCACAGTCCGCCAGGTCACACCTCTGAGGGATATCAGAGTCAGCCCTGTCCCCCCACGGGAATGGCATCCTTACCTCCTTCTCCCTACACCAGGGGTCCCCAACCCCCGGGACCCCTGTACCGGTCTGCGGCCTGTTAGGAACCGGGCTGCGCAGCAGGAGGTGAGCGGTGGCCGAGCCAGCAAAGCTTCGTCTGCCGCTGCCCATCGCTCCCATCACCGCCTGAACCCTCCCCTCCCCCATGGTCCGTGGAAAATCTGTCTTCCACGAAACCGGGCCCTGCTGCCAAAAAGGTTGGGGACCGCTGCCCTACACCCTTCAGACAAGACACTACACCGGCAGCCAAGAGGCTGACTCTAGGTGCAGCCCATCCCCCCGCCAGCTGGGCCTCAGTGGTCTCATCTATAAAATGACAGTGTCTTCATCTATAAGAGGACAGTGTCCTCAGCTGTAGTAGAAATGAAGTCTGACCTGGGAATTCGAACCCAGAAAACAGATGAACACGGTTCTAGTCTATTTGGATCGGGAGAGTACAGGGGACACAGAGAGAGGGGAGCCCAGAGTCTACAGTATTCCTTCCAACGTGGAGCCTGGGGTGGCTGTGAGAACCCAGGTGCTCTGGGGCAAATTGGGAAACCCCTAGGTTAGACCGTCTTTCAGTTCCTTGCAGTCCTGACCTTCGGAAACTTCACATTGGCAGCTGAACTTGGTGTTGCTCATGAGAAAACTGACCAGAGGCATGATTTTGCTACAGGAAGGGACAGGAGATGCGAAAAGGTCCTGGGGCTGCCGGGCTTTAGCTTTGGGGGAGGTCAGAGCTGGTGGGGAGGCTCTTCAGGGGCTCCCAGTCCACCCAGAAGATGCAGGAGAATAACAGCCATCCGCTAACTGGGCACAGCACAGCCCTAATACCGCAGTTCCAAATCCTTCTCTCCCGTTTCCTGCAACAACCCTGAACAAACAGCTAAGCACTTATTTTTGCAGCAAAACATCTGTCAGGCACCTCTGACATGCCAGGGCGCTTCTCACGTCCCCAGCTCAGAGGTAAGTGCTACGAGTTGGCAGCACCACGATTCGAATCCAGATCGGCCGTGTTTATTCTACCACAAGGAGCCTGCTCCTGCTGAAAGGGAGGCTCGGGGAGCCGGGCTGCAGCCAAACCACGAGGCTGGAGGGGCTGCTAACCACAGGCCCTAGTGAGCCTCAGGCCTGGGCGGCGCTGGGCAGGCAGCCAAGGTGCGAGGCCCGGGCAAGGCTGGAAGTGGGGTCCAGGGAGGGCGAGGGAGCCCAGCCAGGAGGAGGGAGTGTCCTCCAGCTAACAGAGGCTAAGAAGGGGAAAAGGAAAAGTGAGAGGAGGTAGCATCTTGATGTGGTGAATCCAGGCTCACATTCTCCGAGCCCATGGTGCGTGGCTGGCCCCAGCAGGAATCTGCTTTTTGTTACCGAGTCTGAGGAGGATTAAGAAGCGGAAAGGAAACCCGTGGGGATGGCACTGGGTCTGTGGTCCACGGGGTGATTTACAGCCGCGTCATCCCGGCGCTGGCTGCCTGGGCGGGCCCTGCGGAGGACTGGCCCGGAGTTCCTCCCTTGTTCAGTCTGCCTGCGGTCAGGGAAGGCACGGAAGGCTGGGGCAGCTGAAGCCATCCCACTGGCTGCCCTGTAAAGGCGGCCGCCTGGCCGGGCCCAGCCCCAAGCCCTCCGTCGGCTCTCAGACTCCACTGAAGCCATGGCTACCACCCAAGAGCAAGGGAGACAGGGGTTTCTCTCGCCAAGGCCCGACCTGCAATTCTCAACCCCACCCTTTCCCTAACGTCTACACTGGACCTGCGTTCCCACCACCCACCCTTGGTCCAGGAATGCCAGCACATGCATCATCCGTCCAAGGAAGCCTTATGTCAACTGGAGCGTGGTGGGAAGAACACTGGGAGGCCTTAGGTGCCACGACCTTTTTTTGCAATTAACCAACTGTGTGACCTTGGGGAACTGACTCTCCCTCTCTGTGCTTTAATTCCTTCACCTGTACGGCAAGTGCACGTACGTGGATTAGCACTCCCCAAAGGGTGCTCTTCAGAATACTAGCCAGGTGAGGTATATCCCATGAGTTTGGGAAACATCACAGACCTTGGCCCGACTTTGGAAAGTCACCGTGTATATGAACATATTAAAGTCTCTGAAAAGTCCTACAGTAAAGAAATTCGTGTGGCTTTACTTACCCAGTGTTTCCCCAACCCATTTGATTGTGTGACTGCAACCGCATTGTGAGGAGTAGAAACTCCCTCTACTCTTCCCGTTATTTAAGGCTGCACAAGGGCATTTCAGAGGGGCTGGGGGAAAGTCTCAGGAAAGCTTGTTGAACTACGGTAGGGGCAATCTATGGCCCTTCCCTCCAGGTACCTGCCAACATCACTCAGCCACCTCCAGGCTCTGCTTCTTTCTTGCCTGTCTGCCCATTGGCCCAATCTCTCAGCATCCCAACCCCGAAGACCCAGTGAAGGCAGTCAGTTGGTCCAGCCTCGGTCAGATTCCTTCCCCTAGACCAATCTGGTGTGGCTGAGAGACAGGAGACAAACCTACCTATGCCATCCCTTCAGAAGAGGTGGGGTATGTGTGTGTGTGTGCGTGCGCGCGCGTGTACGTAAGTGTAGGTGTGGATGTGTGTGCACGCACACATGCAAGCATAACTGCAAATACAGGGGAGAGGGCTGGACACACTCCCCACTGTGACAACCACACCACAGACCCCCTTCTCATGTAACTCCTGGCAACATCCTGCTTGGGTCCATGTGAGAAGCACAGCTTGAAAGGGCCTCTTGCGTCCCCTCTGGCTCTGGCCTTCTGTGGGTGGTGTTCCCACTGTGGCCAAGCCTCTGATTATGGCTGGGTAAGGCTCTCACCGTCCTGAGGAGCCCCCTGCAGCGTGACCCCTCCACACAAAAGATGCCCTTTAAACACAGGTCTTGCTGCTCACTAATACAAACTTTAAAAATGACTAGACAAGATGCCTCCCAGGTCCCTTTCAGCAGGTCTGACGTGCTGAGTCCGACTGAAGTGATTTGGTCAGGGTGACAAAGTGTCTGGGTTTATCACGTTCAGAAATCATCTTTTTTTCTTTTTTGGCCACAGTATGGCATTCAGGATCTTAGTTCCCCAACCAGGGATCAAACCGTGCCCTCGGCAGTGAAAGTGCAGAGTCCTAACCACTGGACCGCCAGGGAATTCCCAGAAATCATCTTTTTATCTGCTCACTCATTTGTGGTCAGAATGTCAGCTCCACAATGGCAGGGACATGGTCGTTTTGTTCGCTGCTATAGCCCCAGAGTCTAGAACAGTCTGGACACACAGTAGCATCTCAATAAATATTTGTTATTTGTTGGACGTGTGAATATTTCCAGTTACCAGGCATTTTATTTACTGTAGCATTTAAGTACCACCAGATACGTTTCCTATTTCAAATGTAACACTGAGCATTTTTGTAACTGTGCCTATGTTTTAGGGGAACTTTTGGTAATTGTTGTGAACCCAGGAACAATGTTGTATCTGTCTGGTTTTGTTCACTTCCAGTTTTTAAATTTCTAATTATACCTCCTCTGCTTACTAAGTTTGTCCCTGGCTTTAAGTGGATTGGTTTCCTCTCCTCGTCACTTCTATGTGCTTCAGGGTAATTTTATCACTTGAGGGCATTTTTAAAAAAACGATTATTTCTGCCTATAAGTTATTTTACCTTTTAAGTTCATTTTCAGTCACTTCACCTATTTAACCTTTTTGTTTGTTTGTTTGTTTTTTGTTTTTCTGCGGGACGCGGGCCTCTCACTGTTGTGGCCTCTCCCGTTGCGGAGCACAGGCTCCGGACGCGCAGGCTCAGCGGCCATGGCTCACGGGCCCAGCCGCTCCGCGGCATGTGGGATCTTCCCGGACCGGGGCACGAACCCGTGTCCCCTGCATCGGCAGGCGGACTCTCAACCACTGCGCCACCAGGGAAGCCCTATTTAACCATTTTTGACTGTTTTCAAATCATACATCTTTCTGTTTTTAAGCAATTTGTATAGAGCCTTCTATGTGTAGAAAAAGACGTCAAATGGGATTGAAATCCTGAGTTTTTTGTTTTTTATGGTTTGTCCTAAAAGGAGCAGTCAGATTGCAATGTTACTTTAAAACTAAAATATGAAAGACAAGCAGGGAGGGCATGGGAGAAGTATTCTTCAAGCCCCACACTATCAGGCATTATTTTACCTTTCACTTTTACGTACCCCAATATATGGGCTAGAAAGGGTTTGGTTCTAAATGCTGACCACTAGGGTTCATCTTGGCCCCAAAGTCAGCGGGACTCTGGGGCCCTGGGCAGGCTGGTTGATCTCTCAAAGCCTCAGTTTACTCATCTTTAAAATGAGCACAGGGGAGGGATAAACTGTGAGATCGGGATTGACATATACACCTATTATATATAAAATAGGTAACTAATAAGGACCTACTGTACAGCACAGGAAACTCTACTCAGTCCTCTGTAATGACCTATATGGGAAAAGAATCGGAAAAAAAGTGGATATATGTATATGTATAACTGATTCACTTTTCTGTATACCTGAAACTAACACAACACTGCAAATCAACTATACTCCAGTAAAAATTAAAAAGATAAAATGAGCACAGTAATAGTATCCACTTTCTAGCTCAGTTGCAAAGAATCAATGGGACGAGAGAGCCACACTCCCAGCAGGGCCTGGCACACAGTGTAAGCACCAGCTCCCATTCCTGCAAAGAGCTGGGTCCTTGGTGTGATTCACTGGTGTTTGAAAACATAAAATGGCATCACAGGCTGAAAGGTCTCAAAAGAAGTAACCAGAAATAGTCATATGGAACCAACTGTCATCTCGGCCAATCTGCTTTAGACGAATTCTTTTTTAAAAATAAGCACAACTTTTAAATTACTTAAGTCACATCCATGACGAATGAATAACCAAAGTGTGGTATATTCATACAATGGAATATTATTCAGCCATAAAAAGGAATGAAGTACTGACATATGACAGAACTTGGATGAACCTTGAAAACAGTACGCTAGGTGAAAGGAGCCAGGCACAAAAGCCCACGTATTACAGGATTCCATTCCCATGAAATGTCCAGAACAGGGAAACCCATAGATTAGTGGTTGCCTAGGGCTGGGAGGGAGGAGATTGCTAAAGCATATGGGGTTTCTTTGGGGGCTGATGAAAATGCTCTAAAATTGACTGTGGTGATGGCCACATTTTAGTGAAAAAACTAAAAAATCATTGAATTGTACATTTTAAATGGGTAAACTATAATCTCAATAAAAATGTTAAAGATTTTGGGACTTCCCTGGTGGCACAGTGGTTAAGAATCCGCCTGCCAATGCAGGGGACACGGGTTCAATCCCTGGTCCGGGAAGATCCCACACGCGGCGGAGCAACTAAGCCCGTGCACCACAACTGCTGAGCCTGTGTGCCACAACTGCTGAAGCCCACGCACCTAGATCCCGTGCTCCACAACAAGAGAAGCCATCGCAACGAGAAGCCCGCGCACCGCAATGAAGAGTCGTCCCCGCTCGCCACAACTAGAGAAAGCCCGCGCACAGTAACGAAGACCCAACGCAGCCAAAAATAAATAAATTAATTTATAATTTAAAAAACTGTTAAAATTTTTGTAAACGCCTAAGTAGTATATGTTAATTATAGAAAAGTTAGAAAACACAGAAGAGTGAACAGAAGAAAACCATTTAAATCACCTCCATCTCCCCACCGAGAGAAACCATGATAGTGCTGGGTGATTGCTGTTCCACATACTTTTCCTTTTTTTTTTCCTAGTTGATACACAATGCTGTGTTGGTTTCAAGTGCACAGCAAAGTGATTCCGTTATATATATATATATATATATATATATATATATATATATATATATATATATATACACACACACACACACACATATATGTACATATATATATATTTTTTTTTAGATTCTTTTCGATTATAGGTTATTACAAGACATTGACTATAGTTCCCTGTGCTATACAGTAGGTCCTCACTGTTTATCTCTTTTATATGTAGTAGTGCGTATTTGTTAATTCCAAACTCCTAATTTATCCCTTCCCACCCTTTTCCCCTTCGGTAACCATGAGTTTGTTTTCTATGCCTTTGAGTCTGTTTTTGTTGTGTAAATAAATTCGCTTGTATCATTTTTAAGATTCTACCGATAAGTGATATCATATGGTATTTGTCTTTCTCTGTCTGACTTGCTTCACTTAGTATGATCATCTCTAGGCCCATCCATCCACATACTTTTCCTATGCGTAGGCAGACCTATGTTGGATTTCATGGAGTGAAATCAGCTTGTGCAAACTGCACGGCAAGCTGGTGTTTGTGTTTTCTCCAACACTCCAGCCCATACATCTTTGCATCTGGCAGATCTGCTTCCACCTCTCCAAGGGCCAGGCTCTGCTGAGGTTATTCTGGGCACGAGCATAGGCCTGGGCTTCTGGCCTCCAAACTTCCCAGGGAACTGGAAGCAGGTATGGACCAGCCCACCCCCAGCGCCTCCCGCCTCGCCTGGCCTGGGCGCCACGGGTGACAGGCAGGAAATTTATGAGCAGTTGGAGCTGGCGGCCCTTTGCTAAGGGCAGGAACACGGTGTGAATCAACGACCACACTGTGTCCAGGCTGGGAGGGCTCTCCAGGTGCCAGGATCTAAGAGCTGCAAAGTTATAGCCAGAGCCCCTTGTGAGCCAGGAGAATCCGCCTGGGGACCATGAACTGGGGGAAAACTTCATTCAGTCATCAAAGATTTATTGAGTTCCTCCTGTCAGCTCTGTGACAGGCGTCAGGGTTGGAGGCCCTGCCCTGCAGCAGCTTACAGTCTAACCCCAGGGCAGAGCAGAAACCACCAAAATGCTATCCTGGTAGATGCTGTCGAGTCACCTCTTCCCCCTACCCCCCGCTGTGTCCCTCCAGGCCACTCATCAGAGAAGTGAATATGATTGCCAGGAGCTCCCGGCTACGGGGTGCAGATAGCTTCCTGTGATGCTAGGAGGACGTCCTGCCCTGTCGGTCCAGGTCAGGAGCAACAGTGGGTCCAGCAGTCTAAACCGCTCGCTGACTGGTGCCAACATTTATGTTCAAACCTCAGGGTCAGTCAAGGACATACAGAAGAACTTTCCTAGCTGTAGGAAACAACCACTGAGTAACACTGGGGACCCCTCCTGTGCTAAGATGCTGGAGCTGAAGCTGGGACCCAGGCACCCGGGCCAGCACTAAGAGAGCACCGTCCAGTCCCGGGCGTCCCCTCTGTTCCAGTACAGCCTTGCGCGGAGTACTTCCACCCACGGGAACGGAGGCTCCAGGAGGGCAGGGTTCTGCTGGCTGTGTCCCTGCTGTGTCCCCAGTCCAGGACAATGAGGCCTCCAGTCCAGCTGCCTGCCCCGAAACCCACCTCACTGCAGTCTGGGGAAATGTGTTTCCCCTCTGAAGCCTCCAAGCACTTCATACCGACTCCTCCTACACCCCTCTGTGCTCGAGTTATGGCTGCTGCAGCTGCCATCACCCACTTGCTCCCCCCACACGGCTCCACCACGGGCTCCTGAGACAGGGGGCCAGGTCATCCTCCCAGGCCTGGGGACAGTAGTCCGTGAATCGGCTGAGGGCGGCCTCGTCCGGAGCCCAACACACTCCTCTGCATGTGCGGTTGTACAGTCCTTGGGAGGTGCTGTCGCTGCTTCCATTTTGCAGATGGGGAAATGGAGGCCCTCGGTCACACGCTAGGATGCAGCAGAGCAAGGCAGACCCCTCAGTCCCTAGAGGATTCAGCTTCTTCACTGGCAATCGGGACTAGAAAGTCCTCAAGCCACCCCCCCAGCTGCCACCTCTCTTGGTGCTAAGAAAGCCTCAGCCTTCATCCCCTGGGGCCTAAGGGAAGGTGGGAGGCCCGGCGCTTGCAGAGCCGGGCCAGAGCTCAGAGGGAGAACCCACGCCTGCAGGGGACGGGCAGGGAGACCCCAGGGGCCGCCGGGCCGACCCTTCTCGGGCTGCAGGCTGACCATCTCTGCTTCTCTCTCCGTGCTCCCGCCGCGTCTCTCTGTGCCAGCTCTCTCTTGGCCTCCCCTCTACTTCTCTCTCCACGTCTGTCAGCCTATCTGCCTTTCTTGGTCCCCACCTCACCCCACCCACAGCACAGGGCACGGCAAGGGCCGAGCTGGCCTGGGTGAGGCCTGAGGCCCAGCTGCTGCAGCTTCCCATCTGCTCCCCGTCCTGTGAGGTTGTCCAGCCAATTCCACTTCGCTGCACGCTGCCCTTCCAGATCCCAGAAGCTCAAGGAGCTCCTGCCCTTGCCCCATAGCCAGAGAAGGCACCCGGGCTGGAGGGCAGCAGATAGCTGGGCAGACACGTGGCCCAGCCAGGTGAGGAAGGCCCTGCTCCCTGGAAGCGTCCCTAGGGCCCCGACTCATGACCCTCACACACGCCCCCCACCCCCCGCCAACACTACACATATACACACACCCCCAACCACAGTGTCGGGGGTCCCCGGGGGCCCCATCATGCTTCTGCATATCTCCGTGCCTCCCCTCTCCCCAATCCTTTTTTTTATTTAATTTATTTTGGCTGCATCAGGTCTTGGTTGTGTCACACAGGATCTTCGCTGCAGCACGCGGGATCTTTAGTGCTGGCCCGTGGGATCTAGTTCCCTGACCAGGGATCGAACCTAGGCCCCCTGCATTGGGAGCGTGGAGCCTTAGCCACTGGACCACCAGGGAAGTCCCTCTCCTCCCCTCCCCAATCCTTATAGCAAAGCGACAGCAGGAGTGAGGGGGCATCAACCAGACAAGCCAATTCATGCTAAAGTGCCGGCCCACAAGCCTTTGCAAAGCCCACAGCATGTCTTCAGGAGACCCCCAGTCAGAGTCTAGCTGTGGATAGTTCAGGATCAGTGGAGGCGATAATGGGGTGGCTGGGAGAGGCCACCAGGCCCCTGGACAAATGATTTCTGAAAAAACAGTGTGCAAACCCTCCCTCTGGCCCCTCCCATCGTCCCTAAGCCCCTCATAGCCAGACTCTGGAGATACCGTGGGATGCAGGAAAGGGTAGGACATCTCTGATCAGGGCTCTTCACTCACCACCACCCTGACCGTCAGTGACACCACAACAGTACTGGGAAGAGAAACGGATCTTTCACCCACACACACACTTAAGTGCACGTACATACGCTCCCTGACGCACAAGCACCCTCACGGACGCAGTGCAGCGGAGTGGCTAAAGGTGCCGGCTGTCGCATCACACAGCCTCTGTTTGAATCCTGACTTCCCCATTCCACCAGCCGTGGGACCTGGAGCACTGACGTCACCTCTCTGTGCCTCGGTTTCTCCACCTATAAAATGGCAATAATAGTAGTCTACTGTCTGAGGCTGAAGAGAGGATCAAAGGTCACAAAGGCTGCGAAGCCAAGCACTCAGGGTGAGGCAGCCACATGTCAGTACACACACGTGTGTATGTATGTGTGTGGGGGGGGTCTCCCCCCATTTGCATGTCAGCTCCTCAAGGCAGGAACTGTGTCTCCCCATCAGGTGGCCAGGGCCCCACTGGGGACACGGCAGAGAGGAGCTAGCTGCCCATGAGATAGTGTGGAAGGCAGCTAGAAACACCTCACTTGCTTGGGCTTTCACGCTTCCATTCATTCGGCAAGCACGTACTGAGTGTTCAGACTGTGCCCGGCTCCATTCGGAGCACGGGGGGCCCCCCCACCGTGAGCAAAACAGACAAGGACCCCGACCCGCCCAGCGCTGCCCCCGCAGGAGAACAAGCCCCTGAGCAGGAGTGACTTTCCCTAGAGAAAGGAAGCCGTGTGTTTTCTGTGCCCAAACAGCTTGGACAGGTCCCAGTTCCCAATAATTGATGCACTTCCCTGCATTCTCCGTCAGACGCTACTGGATGAACTTCAGCTTCCCCTTGACAACTCAAGGTCAAGCCTGGGAACGTCAGTCTACAGAGGACTCCCCAGGTCCTTGAGGCTCCCGGGGCCCCTCACCCCGACACTAAATGGCTCCAATCCCTTGGCTTTTCTGAGCCCCTGGTGTTGCCCTCTTTGTTCTCTGTTTCCTCCCACGCCATCAGGCCACTGGCTGTGATTCTGGGGGCTGTCACTGCACCTGCTCCAGGAGCTGGTCTCCTGGTTGTTTCTGCTCAGCTGCTCTGACCCGAGCCTCCAGGGAGGCAGGCTTGTAAGAACTGTGCACGGAGCTAAGCACAGTGGGCTGCGAACAAGGTCCTGCAGGGCTCTCCTGTGAGCTTTCCTGCCCGGGCTTTGTGTCATTCAGCCTGAGTTCCAAAGGGTGGGGCCTTTGTTTTGTTCTCCAGAGTGACCCAGCACCTAAAACAATGCCTGGCACATAGTAAACACTCAAAACTGTTTATTCTCAAATAAACGTACAGCGTCCTTCGAGCTTAATTCATCTTTTTCTGCTTCTGTTGAATAAACGAACCACCACTGCGTGTAAACGTGGAGGGGGTGGGTGGGTGCCAAAGTGGATCCTGACCCCTGGGGGAGAGGGGAAGCTCTGAAACCCTTGAAGACCTCCGGGCACCTCCCCAGTGCCAGACACTCAGTCCACCATGTGGGAGGCCCTCCGTCTGATCCTGGCAGACAGTGCCTACAGATGCCCCAACAAACCTGTGCATATACACACACACACACACACACACACACACACACGCAGCAGAAGGACGGACTCGGTGTCTGCTGCCTGGCAACAGAGTCAAGTCCACCCAGTCTAAGTCCCTGGGTGGGGAGGGGACACTCAAGGTCCCTCTTCCCACCTTCCGGATGGACAGCAGTGTCCTCCAGGAGCCCCAGTGACTGCGTAGTGCAGCCAGTTGACGTAGCCCTTTCATGGCCATCATTTCCTTGAACCCTCCTCACCCATGGACATTTCTATCCACGTCTCATGAGGAAAGCGAAGCTTGGAGAAGGCAAGTGTTCGAGCTGACAGAGCTCATGAGTGGCTGTGCTGAGACAGACCCGCGTCACTGCTAGACTCCCTCACCTTGGGAGAACAGAGGGCAGTGATGGGTCTAGATTCAGAAGCGCTTGTTTCAAGGGGCTGGATGAGCCTAGGTCCTGCCTGGCCCCACCCAGCTGTGTGGCACTGAGTGACTTCACCCCCCGGGTCCCAGCCTCCTCGTCTAGCTCCCATGGTTAGTGACGTGGATCTCAGGAGGTCACTGCAAAACTCAAGAGGATAAGAGGCATGAGAAGGCTCTGCACACTGAAAAGCACTGTGCAGAGGAACCAGGTCACCAGTGGCCTAGTCACCTAGGTTCCCTGAACCTCAGTGCTGTCAACTGAAAACAGGGCTACTGGCCCTCACTTTGCGGGGCTGGGGGGAGGAGTAGGCAAACTCGCAGAGATGGGGTTCTGACACTGTGGTTGAGGTTATGATGACATCCGTCAGCCCCATTGGGAAGAAAACCACTCTGTCAAAAATCAGGGTCAACTTTCCAGGGATGAGCCACGTGGCCGTTTACCCTACTGTCCTCCCAGATGAGAGGCCCCAATGTCCTCCTCAGTTTCAGGGAGAGCACCCCTTCTTCCAGGGCAGGTAGGGGATGGCTGGACAGGACTGACTGAACTGGTGAGGAGAAACGCTCTTCCCAGCAAGGCCCTGCCCTGCCTTGGATGTAGCGTGTGGATGAAGTACTCAGTGCTGTGGCAGCCACTGTGCAGTCACGAGGTAAAGACCAAGAAAGAAGCCCGAAGCCTTAGCATCACCAGAGCCTTGGAGCCAGGGAACAGTCTCCTCACTTCACCTTTCCTAACTGTGAGAAACAGGAGCCCTGTTAGTTTAAGCTGCTGCTAGAGGCGTTTCTGTGATCTGAAATGCAAAGCTTTCTGCACTGATTCAAGGCAACAAGAGCCCAAACTCCCCAAACAGGAGCCTGGGGGAGCCCAGGGGCACTTCCCTGTCTGTGTCCTAAAGCCCCTAGTTCACGCTTCCCTAGAGTCTTTGCCTTCAGCTCAGGAATATTCAGCCCCAGCGTGTGTGGATTTTCATGGAAGGAACGCTGTGCATTACTTGGCAGCCTCCTCTGTGCCAGGAGCTGGGACACAAAGATGAAAGGGCTGACAGTCTAGCTAGAGAGGTGTCCTAAACACACATTGTGTGACATAAGGTAATGTAGTACAGAGTTTTAATATCACATAATTTATCAGGTAACATATCACCTAAAAATACAATAAAATGAGCTCTCAAATATCACATAATGGAGTATCACATAATATATCATGACTTCATACTGTATCATAGGATGCTCTCCTGAATTAGACTCTACACCCCCCTATGGTAAGGGCAGGGAGGTGGCCATGCTATGGGGCCCTGCGGTGGAGGCTGGGGTAGGGGTCAGGGAGGGCTTCCAGGAGCAGGACTTAGCCAGACAGACAGGGTAGAAGGGCATTCCAGGCAGAAGGGACGGCGTGAGCACAGAGGCCAAAAATAGCCCCTCTGGGCGAGGAGTTCTGCGTTGATGGAGTGTAAATTGGGACACCGGGAGTGACCGGCTGGAGCCAGGTCACTTAGGGGGAGGGGCAGGTGCCCTGTAAGGGAGTCTGGCCTCTACCCTTGGCCTGTGGAGAGCCCCTGAGGGGTCCTGAGCAGGGCGAGTGAGGCAGTCAGACCTGGCTTTCAGCAGAGCTGCTGGGAGGGGCGCAGGTGGGTATGAACTGAGCCAGGGAGCAGCTGGGCGGCAGGGCCAGGCCCCAGGTGGCCATGAAGTCTGGGCAGAGAACTAAGCACCGTGAAGGCAGGAAAGGCTCCTGCTTCGCCCTCTAGAAACGTTTATACTAGGAGGTCAGGAAGGCAGGGATTTATACCTTCCCCTAGAACCAGCCTCCAGTCTGCAGGGGGAGGTAGAAAAAGGACAACCAGGGCCTGCTGGCGCCCCCTGTGCCAGGCGATCCACTGTGCCAGGGGCAGGGGCTCAAGAATGGGCAGTGGGAGGGCAGCCCTGCCCTCCATTCTCCTCCCACTGCTCCTCTGGAAGCTCCAGGTCTGGAAAGCAAGTTCTGGTCACTGGTCGGACCCCACGTCATCACCAGGGGCCTGGGGCCAGCGGCCACGCCTCCTTCCCCAGGCCCTCCTCACCTTCGGCTCCACGGGGACCAGCTTCTCAGGCAGCAGACACGGGAGGGAGGACAGAGTTCACAAAACAGTTTCACATCCTTTGTGCCACTGACCCCTGGATAGGTGGGCAGTCAGGCTGGCATCTCCCGGATACGACACTTGAGCAAGGCCACCCAGCTACGCAGGCCCCTGGGCAGAGACGAGACCAGCCTCAGAGTCCAGATAGGTAGCTGCCCACCCAGGCCTTAGCAGGGAGGGGGGACCTCGGCCCATGCCCAGCCCTGCAGACGGGGAGACGAATGGCCCTGAAATTGTGATAAACTTATATATATTTTGTCCTGCCAGAGCTGCCACTTCTCCAACCGAAACTGGGAAGAGAGGAGAAAGGAGTGAAGTACGGCGCCTGAGTAAAGCGCAGAAGAAACGCCCTCCGTAGCCCGAGCCTCAGCGTGTGAGGACCGGCCACCCGCGGCGATGTGGACGACAGGCTTTTTCCACTGCCGGGGTGAGGGGCAGCCGAGCTTCTGGGTCTCACGGGACAGCACTGGGGCAGGCAGTGAAAAAGGGGTGCCGGCACTGAGAAAGGAAAGGGGAAGCCCCCAGTCCCCTGCCCCTGCCCCGTGACCCCCCATGAGGTCACGCCCATCTGACACCTGGGCGGTGTCCCTCTCCCCACCTCCACCTGGCAGCCCTGGGCCTGACTCTCAGCTCCCCCTCAGGGGTCCAGGGGGTGTGAGGAAGGTGGCCAGGCCTTGCCCTCCCCTCCCCACCGCCGCCAATGCTGGCCTCCCAGCTGCCAGCCCTGCCCCAGCACAGCCCAAGGGCCCCACTCAGGCCACCCGGTGACTGCTCCCAGGAGGTGCCCAGATTCCAGGCAGACGTCTCCCAGAAGTTTCTGGCGGTGGCGGCTGTTCTTAAAAAAGGCTTCCTGTCATACTGCAATCAGCTGGGGCGCCAGGCGCTGAGCGTTTCATTAATGCCACTGCTCTCCCAGAGCGTCTCCGTGTTGCCTTCCGATGTGTTGATGGCAGTCTCCACGCTCTCTCTGCCCCCGACCCTCCCTCGGGTTGACGACTTTCTGCTGCCCTGCCCACACTGTGCCCTCCCGGGCACCTTCTTTCTGCCCCGTCTCCTCCAGCCCGGGTTTTATGACAACAGTCACTTCTAACCGCCTCCCATTTTAAGAGCTTTGGGAAGGAAAAACAGTTCGGCAGCGTCCAGGATACCTAATTAGGTGGCCTTCAGGCACCTTAGAGGAGGAAGAAAAGTCACAACTGGTGCAAGAAGGGGAAGAAACACCATTAAAAGAAAACAAGGGGAAACCAAATAAAGAGCGGAGATAAAGAGTCGGGAGAAAACAGCGGCGCCTGAGAAACACGGATTCCAGCCGCCAACTTTTACGGCGTCCAGCCCTGTTATTCATAAGCGAGTTTCCTCTCTCACAAAGGACCTTTTGCACGGTTTTCCCTGCTGCCTCCAAACCAGCTGCTTGTGCTGTTGTATCCTGAGTGATGATGAGGCTCTGAAAGGGTTTTTTGGGAACAGATGGCCAGGGGAGAGCTGGGGAATGTGCCAGCAGAGCGCTGGGCGGGCTGCCAGGGCCTGCGGTGACTGAGTGCTTGGGCTTCCAGCTCGCGTGCTTTCCCTGCCCTCTGCCCTCCGTGGCGCCAGCAGGCCTTCCCAGCGAGCGCTCGGAACATCTGGAGTCTGGGGCTGCCAGGAGGGGGGGCCGCGGCGGCCGGGCGGGGGACCCTCTGTTCCAGCGGAGCTCCCAGGGCCTCGCCACCAGGCCCGCCTTGTGGAACAGCTAATCAAAACCACAGCGCCGGAATGGGAACCAGGCGCGCTCCCAGCTGCAGCCAGAGGCCGCCAGGGCAACTTAACCCCGTGTCAGGCCTCGCTGGCGGCGGCACTGGGGGCGGGGGGCTGCTGACACCACCCCCCCCACCGGCCCGGCCCACCCCTTGCCACCCCCAGCGGTCTGTGGGCTCCCCGCGGCTCAATGGAGCCTGCAAGCGCCACAGCCTGGCTGCTTACATAAGAGCTGCTGCTCCTGACAAGGCCCTGCACCCGCATTTGCTGGGGGTCTCCGGGCTCAGGCCACCCTGCTGGGCGGTATGTGAGCTTCAGGGCCCGGGCGCGGCTGAAGAGCTCGGAGTTTGGAACCAAAGAGACACGGGCTCAAAGCAGCTCCACCACTTCCTCGCTCCATGGCCTTGGGCAAGCTACTGCCCTTCTCTTGGCCTCAGTTTCCCCTCCGTGCAATGGGGAAGTGGTGCTAACTTGTGGGGTCAGCATAAAGGGTAGAGATAAAGTATGGGAGGTGCTCGGCACGCAATGGGCACCCCCCGCTCGGTCAGCGCGACTGTTGGTGAGAGTCTGTTTATTAGCATTATTACCACGTACAACCACACGTTATGCATGTTCTTTGGTACGAATCCGTGAACTTTGAAAGCCCAGGGATTTCTGGACTGGCTAGGTGCTCGTCCCCCTTTAAGGATGCAGGGCCAGGGGGTTTGCCCCGAACGCCGGACAAACAGGAGTCCCCCATTCAGAATTATTTGCCCTTATCTGCCCTTTGTCTGGTCATTCATCCATTCCAGGCACTGCCCTTTGCTGAGATGATCCTTCCTGGGATTCCATATGAAGTTGTTACCTTGTGGCTGTAAATTCCTGAGATTTCCCTTCTGGCACTGAGAAAAGGCCAGCCCTTTCTCATACTGGATCTCCTTTAATCCTTCCAGCAAGGTGGCAAGGAAGGTTTATAAGCTCACACTTTACACACGAGAGAACGGGGGATCAGAGAAGTTAGGTAACACACCCAAGGTCACATGGGTAGGAAGTACCAGTGCCATGATTCAAACCCAGGTCCCCAGCGCCAAAGCCTACACTTCCCCTACTTCGTGGTCTTGCCAAGGGTCTCCCTGTTGTATGTGCCTTAAAGTTAAATGACAGCACCAGAGAGAACTGAAAGGAACTATAGGGTTCTCTCAACTCAACACCCACCTGTAGCATCCTGGACCACTGAGCCTCTGAAGGGGTTTCCAGAGGGGCACTGGCTCGAAGAGATGCCCTGGAGGTTAGAGCATCAGAGGGGACTTTGCACGTCTCTGACTTTCTGAGCAGGAGAGGTTGGTCCCTTCTCACTGTCCGAGACCCCAAGTTTTCATTCATACACAGCACGGTGGGGAGAAGGGTGGGGTCTGTGAGTGCGTGTCAGCGGGGGAGAGGAGGAAGAGGTGAAGACAGTGTGAAAGGAGAGGGGAAAGCAGTGCCCCAGTCTCTCCCCCACCTCGGGACCACCCGGCGAACAGCAGAGGGCCAAGTTCTGCGTTCCAAGGAAGCTAACCTGGGGGGCTCCCCAGCCCACGACCCCTCCATCCCAGTCCCTGCCAGCCGTGTGGACTAACGGTGTCAACCGAGAGAGGAGAAACGGCAGCTGAGAGAACACTCCGTGTTAGAACAAACAGCTGGCGACAAACGTCTATGTAATTGGAATGCCAGAAAAAATAAATTGCATCCATTTTTATGACAAGAAGGGAATTTAATGGTGGTTTCCCACCCACCCCCCTTCTTTCCCAGCATAGACGGACTCCATGGGCTTTGAAAGCACATGGTATTTAACTCAGTAACATGGCTCGGAGGATGTGGAAACAGGACCTCCTCTCACCACCCCATTTCCATGCGGGGGGCGGGACAGGGAAGTGATAGGAGCCCCGGGCACCTCTCCTACTGGCCAGTTCCTCGGGCCTCTGAGCCTAAGATTCATTGTTCCTGGGACAACGTCAGGATCCACCTTGAAGGGGTGGCGGGAGGAGTCAACGGGGTGATCTGTCAGAAGTACTAAGCACCCAGCACCTCGCCTGGCGTGGGATCCAGCCTCTAAGAACGTCAGGTAGTATCAGGATTCTCCGGGTGCACTGCACTGGGGTCCCGACAGTCTCTGTGAGCAGCTTTCAGATCTGTGTGAAATGCCCGTGATGGGCAGAGGGGAAGGGAGAGTAAACGCCTGTTGTCATTGAGACAGAAAAAGGAGCTGAGGTGACCTCAGTTCGGAAAGTCTGACCAGAAGGGGCCTTAGAAATCACTTCTGGGGTCAACTCACCTTACAGAAGTGGAGACCAAAGCCCCAGTGGGGGTGACTGTGTACGTGGCATGTGGGGACAGAGACAGGACAGTGTCCCTCAATGGGGACTCTGGGGATGCAGGAGACCCTGCACACGAGGGGCTGGATCCAGCCAGAGCAGGAGCTGGAGACTGCCTCACATACTCTGGGGCTCCGGAACAGACCACAGAGAGAGCAGGTGCCACCAGGTCCTGTCCGAGGCCTGGTTTCAACCACCCAGACAGAACCCTCTCGGCTCCCACTGACCCCCCAACCCAAAACCAATGTGCTACCTCAGCTGGCCCCCAGCACCAAAAGTACAGAAGTCTGCACCCAAGATGTTCTTCCCAACAGGGGTCCGGCTACCCTCGAACCTGCCATCACCACGAAAAGCCTCCCCTACCCAGAAAGCAGCAGGAAGAGAGAAGATGCGGTCGAGCTATGCCAGCCTCACTGCCTCCTCTGGCACTGGACCACCCACAGGGTGAGAAGCAGCCTCTGGCCTTGCAGAGCCAGCCTTCCCTGCCCAGCTGGCACACACGGCTACAGCCACAGCTCTGGGGTCACCAATCGGTGCCCAGGTGTCTGGTAGGGCCCTTAGCTCAGCGCACCATAATGAACTTATCTCTCCCCCCACCCCACCCCGCCAACCTGGGGCCTGTGAGAAACCTGGGGGCAGGAACTTACTGGCCATTTACCGCCAGGGCTTAAGCTATGCCATCAGTGTCAGTAGCTGCTGCCGCTGTCATTATTATTATTATCATTATTCACTGGAAGGCAGGGCCCTAGACTGTGGGAAACTGCTCGTCTCCTATCCCGCAGGCCCGGCAATGCCCACCCTGCCCAGGTGTGGAACAGTTCTGCTTCTCTTCCCTTCTCTCCTCCTCAGAAGCTCCCAGGAGTCGCTGCTTTAAAAACAGGAGCTGCGGAAACATGGCCCAGAGCCAGGTGCTTAATGTGCATTATCTCCGGCTGCAGCCGGAGCTCGAGCTGAGCTCTGCAGAGCCCTTCCACTCCTCCCACCTGTCTCTCCGCTTGGCAGCCTCCGACGAGCCTCTCTGCACGACCAGGGCTTCCAAACGGACCCTGGACCCTCAAAGTCACCTCCTGTGAGGTCCAGATATAGAGGACTCACCCGTCAAGGTCCCCACCCCCAGCAAGGAAGGGCTGAGACGGGCAAAAGGATGTGCCTGGGGCCTAGAGGGTAAGGAAAGATCACTTTAAATCCCACTCTTAACACAGGTCTGGAGGGACAAGGCAGCTCATCAGGGAACACTGAGTACAGTCTGTCAAGGTGGTGTTCTGGAAAAGGGTCGCCCAGCCTCTGGGGCACATGAACGGTGAGAGAGCCACGCTCCGTGGGACAGCTCAGAGCGCCATCAGTGGCACTGGTGATGACCATTTATGAAAGACTTCCTTTCAGCTGGTCACTGACATCAGCATCATTTTCTAGTTTCTTCCTTTCTTTATCCTCCATTAGAATGTAAGCCTGACTCACTCCCATCCCCAAACCCTCAGGCCGCCCTGAATGGCTGCAGGGGAGGGGCAACAGGGGCTTGATTTGAGCCTGACATCCACCTGCCCCGTCCACAGGGACTAGGGAGGGTCAAGCCCGCCCCATCGCAAATACCCGTCACAGTGCCCACGTGCTGAGGATGGGATTCCCCAACACGGAGCTCACTGCCGCTGCTCGATAGACACTGAACGAATGAATGTATGAACAAATGAAGGAACACGTCTCCAGGGACACCAGCTCCCTTGGTTCTGGTTAACAAAAGGATGGCCTATCCCAGGCACTCAGGGCCACTGGGCGGGTCACTGAAGTCCACCCCTGAGGGCATCCCTGAAACTCACCTACCTGCATGGTGACAGATGCAGGAAGGCACACACACCAGGAGTGGGGTGGTGCTGTGATCCGCCAATCTACCAGGGCAGTTACAGGGCCCAAGAGGCCTCAGATGCCCCAGCAGCCCCAAGACCCTGTCCCATCCCTCCCTCTAAGTCCTCTGGGCAACGGTGGCTGTGCAGGCATGGTCCTCGGGAGATGGCAGCCTCAGGACAGCCCGCTCGGCAGGAAGGGCTGCAGGATGCAAGGGGCCCCTTGCTCTTCAGAGGTGAGGCAGGACCTCTGCTCGTAGAGTCAGACTAGAAAGGGCCTTGGACATCTCTGATGTTTCCACCATCCCCGTTTATTGAGGAGAAAACTGAGGCAGTAAAGAAATGGGTCCAAAATGATACAGCTAGTAGGTGGTGAGCCAGGCCTTGAACTCAGGGCTGTTTGATGCTCTTACCCACAATCTAACACCTCAGTCTCCCAATCTGGACAATGGGGAGGCTGGACCAGATAGTCTCTAAGGTGTCTTAGATTTGATGTGATTTCAGGGGAAGCCAAAAGCTCGTCTCTGCTGGGCATCGTCACCCCACCACCCCCCTTCTTCCCCCTCACCTCCCAAGTGTCTAGTTTCCTCCCCAGCCCAGGGCACTTGCTCCAATCAAAGAACAGGGAAGGAGGGGGACCCAGCACTCTGGCCTTTGGTGGCTGATGGGAGGACTTGGGGAGGGGGGATGAGAGGCAGAGATGGGGGAAATGGCGCTTGTCCATCCTGCCCATCCACACCTCCGACCGACCACCACCGAACGCCAGGGGAAGTTCACCGAGAGTTTACAACCCTCCTTTGTCACCGAGCGCTGCATGGGGCCATCAATCACGCCCTTAATTTACCCGCGTCACCTTCCAGAGGAAAAGCCGCCCTGCGAGCAGCCAGTGGCGCTTCCTCTCTCACCCACTTGAGGAAGATTTCATCTAATTGGTCCACATTAAATCACTCCCAGGATCGCAACGTGCCATCACCGCAGCAGCGGCAGTGGCTGGCGGTGGGGACGTGCCGGGGCCCTCCCTGCTGTGGGCAGGAGAGTCCACAGAGGGCCTCCCTGGCTGGAAGCCTCTTGAAGGGGCCCCTGGGAAACCTGGAGAACCCAGAGAGGGGCCTCCTTGAAAGGGGGGCTGGGGGAGGAATGTCAGGGATGCGGGGAGGGGCCGGCCAGGAAGGAAGGAGGAGGTGGTAGGAAGGAATGAATGGAGGATGCCGGAGCCACTTGGCTACCCCCCCCCACTCCCCATCCCCGGATGCCCAGGGGAGGCAGGCATCTCTAACCCCTACCCTCTTCATGGATGCAGACTGGGTCCCACCCTCTGTCTCTCTCCCTCTAGCCTCGTGGGCACAGAGATCCAGAGGGTTGCCATGAGCCTTGCTCCGCACAGCCTGGCAATGACCCCCAACTGGAAATGCTGGGAGCCTAGGCCATCTGGGAAGCGTAGCTGTGCCCGACACCTTTCCTCCCGCCCGTATTTCTCCAAACACATCAGGCTTTGTACAGGCTGTTCCCTCTGCCTCAGATACTGTTCCTGCTTCATCTGCCCGGTGACCTCCTTGTTGTCCAGCTCAAACACCACTTACACAAAGATGACCTTTCCAACTCCCTCGGGCAGGAGCGGTCACCTGTCCCTTCTCTGCCTGGCCTTCCCCTGCCCCAGCACAGGCCTCCAGTGCCTCCTTTCCTACACTCTTCTGCCCTTATCCACAGGCAGGAGGGTCTCTGAGCATCCTGTGAGCTGCAGGGGTGCTGCGACCGTATGTGTATCATTTTTATACCCCTGCCCGGCAAGCGCGGCACATGGCTGGGGCTCAGCAAATCTCTTCAGAACAAATGAATGAATATCACGTGCCTTAAGGCGTGGCCTCAGGTAACCCACAGGCCAAGTCACATTACCAAAACACACCAGAGGGCTCTCCTGGGCTGTTACCAGTTCAGGAGATCTCCCCCGATATGACATCCATCAGGGGTCGCATGGGGGATTCATCCTAAGAGCACGTAAGGCCAGAAAGAGCTTCAGAGATAAGCTGTCCTCCTCAGTTAAGTGATGAACACACGCAGGCCCAGGGTGACTGTCCCAGGTACCCAGCAGCCCCGTTCCCAGGAGCAGAGTCACACACAGTCCCAGGGGTCTGAGGAGCCCTGAAGCTGGCGCGAACCCCAGCAAAGCTCCTAAGGGCCGAGCTCACCAGTCCCTCTGGAAGCCTGGGGGGAGTGAGGGGCTCCCCAGGCTCCCGTCCCCACCTCTCTGTCTTCCCAGGAGGCTGCCGCCTGCGTGGCTGGCACGTACCTTGCGCTTCTTGGCACGGCCCTCGGCCTGCAGGGTGCGGGTGCAGCGCTGCACACACTCGGAGAAGCTGAGGTTGCTGTGGTCGGCGCTGTAGTCCAGGTCGGCCAGCCGCGCCAGGGACAGGATGTAGTTACAGGCGATCCTCAGGATGGCCAGCTTGGACAGCTTCTGCCCATATGAGTAGCATGGCACCTGGAGGGCGAGAAGGCGTTCAGGAGGGGCTGCCAGGCTCTCTGCTGAGAACGGCCTGGGGGCACCTCAGCCAGGCAGGGGTAGGGCCCCTCTCACTGACATCTGCACCGCCGGGCAGGGGACTGCAGGGCGGCAGAGGTGGCCCATCGAGTCCCTCAACCCGGATTTTATTCCCTGTTCTGAGCACCCGCCGTTTCCACACTCACCACCTTGGGAGGCATCCACGTTCCCACGTCACAGGGGAAGTAACCGAGACTTAGCTCTTGCCCGAACGTCAGTGCGCACGAAACACAGTGAGCTCCCCCAGGACAGAGCTCCACCCCCCTCCCTCCCTGAGAAGGAATCTCTCAGAGAGAACCGATGTTTTTTAGCTCTGAGGGTCTATTTACTCATTCAGTGGCACTTGTCTTGCTGGGCACTTGGGGTCCGACCACAGATAATAACTCGGGTCTGCCATCAGAGAACTTACACTCAAGAGGGATGTTATAACGTCAGAGCAGAGTTAGGTGCCCCGGACTCTGGGAACAGACCAGAAGCAAAGTGTCAGTGCTCAGCTGGGGGGCCCACACACGACTGGCTTTCTTTTGCTTTTCTCTTTTTCTTTCCGCCCTCTGGACCTGGGGCGCTGCTGGGCATTGCAACAGGACAGCCCCAACCAGACTTGACAGCCTTGACGTTCATCACCAACTAGACACTCACTAATGGCACAGGGATTTGTATGCGTGAAGCGATGGGGTCTCTAACATTGTCCACCAATGCTCCTGCTGCTTGAGCAAAAAGCTACAAAGACTGCAGCAGAGTTCTGTGTCGTAACATGGAGACATCACCACAAAGTCCACCCGACAGGTGCTAACCAATACAGCTGCTCTGACGCGTCGTTCACCTAAATGGCCCAAACGTGCACTGCAGCCAAGGCTGCGGCATCCTCCTCTCTACGGCTCTCCAGGATCTACACGCAGCGTCCATCCCCACCACGGATACCTGGTACTAACCCTCAGCCCACAGAGAGTGGAGCGCCTTGCAGGGACCACTCAACAAGCACGCCGGGCACTGTTCTGAACCAGCGGTTCTCAACCAGGGACAATGTTGTCCCTAAGGGGCAGCTGGCAATGTCTGCAGACACTCTTGATCGTCACCACCGGGGAGCAGGCGGGGAGGGGCTACTGGCCTGCAGAGGCCAGGGAAGCTGCTAAACATCGTACAGTGCTCAGGATCCTACGGTGCCTCCACAGAAAAGAATGACTCAGCCCAAAACGTCAGCAGCGCTGTGGTCGAGAAAGCATGATCAAGAGAGCCGCTTCAGATGAGGACCCTAAACGCGTCAACATCTTGATCTCACGTTAAAGCTCACTTCGTCCAGCAGCTTTCCCTGACCTCCCACCCAACCCTACCCCGGGGACTAGGGCTGCCTCCCCTTGATGGTGCTCTGATAGCCCGCCATCTGTCCTTAACTCCTGATTACTGGGACTCATTTAATGGTCAGTCTCTGTGTGAGCTGTCAGGGGAAGGCCTCTGTATGCAGAGCCTAGCCCTGGTCCTGCCCATCACCGGCCTCCAAAGGGTTTGTTGACTGAGGGAATGAATGAACAAATGAACGCTCTCCCTCCATATCTATCAGGTGACTCCAGAAGGTTTAGAACTGGGTTCAAAAACCGTTCTCTCTCTCCCTCTCTCTCTCTCTCTCTCTTTTTCTTTTTGGCCACACCGCTCAGCTTGTAGGATCTTAGTTCCCGGACCTGAGATTGAACCCGCGCCCCCTACAGTGGAAGCATGGAGTCCTAACCACTGGACCGCCAGGGAATTCCCAAAATTCTCTGAGGATAAAGATTTAGTTATTTGGTGCAGAGGTGAAGCTCATACACCTTTTGGTCACCTGGGCTAACTCCTGGCTCTAGCTACAAACCCTGGGCAAGAGACAGAACCGTTCTGAGCCTTGGTGTCCTTGTCATATTGCTAACAGGACTGACCACAGAGCGTGGTAAGGACTAAAGGAGATGGCATATGCGCTGCACATAGTAAGGCCTGATACAAGTCAGTGGCATTATTACGGTGGGTGTTGCAGAGGGTCTCTAAAGAGGGTCTCCAGAGAGGGTGAGAAGCAGGAGATCTGGAGCCAGGACATACTGCCTGCTCATCCCCCACCCCCTGGGGGTCCTGAGACCACAGGCCCGAGGTGAAGTTTGCTGTCACCTTTCAAAAATCCTCTAGCACACATATATATGGAATTTAAGGGAAAAAAATGTCGTGAAGAACCTAGGTGTAAGACAGGAATAAAGACACAGACCTACTAGAGAATGGACTTGAGGATATGGGGAGGGGGAAGGGTAAGCTGTGACAAAGCGAGAGAGAGGCATGGACATATATACACTACCAAACGTAAGGTAGATAGCTAGTGGGAAGCAGCCGCATAGCACAGGGAGATCAGCTCGGTGCTTTGTGACCACCTGGAGGGGTGGGATAGGGAGGATGGGAGGGAGACGCAAGAGGGAGGAGATATGGGAACATATGTATATGTATAACTGATTCACTTTGTTATAAAGCAGAAACTAACACACCATTGTAAAGCAATTATACTCCAATAAAGATGTTAAAAAAAAAAAAATCCTCTAGCAGCCAAGGAGTTGTCCTTCACCAGGCCAGGAAACGCAGGGAGGGGCAGGGAGGTGACACAGGGACCACCAACTCCTGTGCATTCCCCTTCCCCCTCCCAGTCCTGGCCACAGCTCCAAACCCATCTGAGAAAAGCCTGCAGAACAATGCACGTTGCCTGTTCTCATCCAGAGTCCAGAGAATCCTGCTTTATCAGCCTGAACAAATGAACAAGGTCTGTGGCACAGAAAGGTTCCCTGGGGCAGGGGCATGGGTCTCAGGGACCAGCCTAGCACCTCTGCCTCCCCTGCACCCAGGGAGGGAGTGCCTGCCTGGTGGAGGCTCTGGACACCGGGCACAGCTCTGTGACACAAGCCCTAGTGTGTTGTTACCCAGAGGCCATGCTGGGAGTTACCCAGCTCTTTGAGCCCTGGGCCCTGAGCAGCTGGGCTTCCCTGCCAGCAGGGAGCAGGGATCTTGGAAGGGATCTGCACATGGGGATCCAGGGTCATTGCGGGACCACCGAGCAACAGATGAGGCCAAGGCTGACCTAGGGACTCCCGTGCCAAGTTCTGATCCAGTTTTGCCCCAGATTTGTCACTCTGTCCCACTGCTTGTGTCAAAGTCCAGGTCTAACAAGAAAACCATCTATTGAGGGGGCTGCCCTTGTGGCGCAGTGGTTAAGAATCTGCCTGCCAATGCAGGGGACACAGGTTCAAGCCCTGGTCCGGGAAGATCCCACTTGCCACGGAGCAACTAAGCCCATGCGCCACAGCTACTGAAGCCTGCACGCCTAGAGTCCATGCTCCGCAGCGGGAGAAGCCGCCGCAATGAGAGGCCCGTGCACCGCAGCGAAGAGTGGCCCCTGCTCGCCGCAACTAGAGAAAGCCCTACGTCACGCTGCAACGAAGACCCAATGCAGCCAAAAATAAATTAAGAAGCAACTGTGGAGTTTAAAAAGAAAACCAACCCATCTATTGAGCTCTGGTTGTTTACCTGGCACCATGGTCACTATTCACAGGTAGTTTCAGCCCGTTGAAACTTTCCCCCAAATAAAGATTGTTACCCCATCTGCACATGAGGAAACAGAGGTGACATATTGGGCCCCAGGTCACTCAGCTAAGACCCGGTTGGAGCCAGAAGCTCGTGTGTTTATCGCCCAAGGAAGGCGGGCTCCCCAAGCTCCCACCAGGGGCTTGGCCACTGGGCTCTCCAAACTCCCACCACCAGCGGTGGTGATGCTGGTGCCCACGGCCCAGGATGCAGGAGCTGGGCCCCCAAAAGCCCAGCTCAGAGGCACCCTGGCCTATGAGGATCTGATTCTAGGAGGTTAAGGTAAGGCAGAAAGAGCTGGTCTGAATCCCAAACATCGGGGTGACTTTGGACAGGTAGCTTCACCTCTCTGAGCCTCAGTTTTCTTATCTGGAGAGCGGGAATAATGCCTGGGTACCCTGGATGACTGTTGGAACTAGGTCATCCCCTTGCTGTTTCTTGTGATCTACTAAGGCCAGGCAGAGGGCTGGGTATTGTGAATATAATTCATCTTTCGACAGCGCCATGAGGTAGAAATGACGACTTCCACTTTACAGAGAAGCATTTGATGCCCAGGGAGCGTAAGAACTTCCTGTATCTCTCAGCTGATGAAAGGTGAGCTGGGTCTTGAACACACACCTTACTTAGCTGGGCTCTTTCCAATCAGCCAGAAGCGATGGCTTGGGGGTTTGGATGAGCATCTATAGCCTATGGTGGGGAGGTGGGCAGCCCCCCCTTCTGAGCAGGGGATGGAGAGTCCTGGACTCCACGGGACCCCAGCCTTAGTGCATTACCTCTCTGAGCGTCCACAGCGTGGCCCAGAGCCCAGCCATCCCACCACCTGCCGGAGACCACACAGCAGTCATCTGCTCAGCCTGGGCAGGGGACAGAAGCCAAAGGAGGCAGCAGGGCCGCTCGGCTCCAGCTACCGACAGGCAGCAAATCTTCCTGTAAAGGAAAAGGACCTGCCTCATGCTCACCCCACAAGAATCGTTACGCTTCAGAGGAGCAGGTGCAGTACGGGGATTTTTCACCAGGTCCCAAGTGCCCCTAAAAGATTCCATCCCACCTACCCCAAGCTGGACCCTCTCCTGGCTCCAGCAAGTGGGAAAAGGCAGGAAGGGCACTGGCCTGGGATTCTGAGGACCTAGCTCTACTCCGGGCCATCCACGTGATCTTAGGTCCACAACCATAGGGGACCTCAGTTTCCTCACCAATAAAATGGGCATCAGAATACCTGCTACCTCAGAATGGAATCGCCATGGGCAGATGTAGGGAGGCGCTACAGAGAAGCAAAGCCAGGAACCAACCAGCCAATGCAGGGGAGGCCTGGAAGCCCTCCACCCTCTTGCCTCTGTGCCAACTCCTACCCCACCCTTCAGACCCAGCCCAAGACGCCCACCAAGACTCCTGGACCCACACAGCTCCAACATCACTACATCCCCGGCACACAGCCGAGCACTTGATCCCATCTGAAATTTTTCTCTAATCGGCTCATGTCAGTGAGTGCTGGCTCCCTGGGATGAAGCCGCTCTACACAGGCTGTTTAAGGTCCTTGTCAAGTTCTATTTAAACAAAATCCCAACCTGCTACACAGCAACGAGGCTGGACCCTGAGAACCTGGGTCTGAGTGGTTAAGAGCCATGGCCCAGGGCCAGACAGGACAAATCCTGGTCACTCGCTCCACCTCCGTAAGCATCCCCATCTGTGAAATGGGAAGGCGGCACAACAACAGGGCCAGGTAAGGCACCTCGCCCCGTGCAATGAGGCTCAACAAGCTACTGTCGTGGTGACTGTGGATGCGAGGGGGCAGGAGAGAGGCTTTTATCACCCTCTCCCATCTGGATGTAAGCAGGTCCGTCCCCCATTCCCTGAGGAAGGGGGTACAGGTTGCAGTGGGGCCATGGGCCCCTGGCATCCTGTGGCGTCTGAGACTGAGGGAGGTGCTGGGCTGGGGGTACCGTCCTCATGCCCCCTCCTGGGCCATCCTGAGTTCACTTGCTGAGGACCCCCTGGGACACTCCAGGGGCAGCAGAGGAGGGGCCACTGGTGTGGTACTTCAGCAAGTCCTGAGGGCTCCTCCTTGCCGCCCCAGGCCTCTGCCTGGCTCGGCTGCCATTCCTCCATCAATGCTGAGAGGAAACCTGCAGCACACACACCAGATGCCCCGAGGGTGAGCACAGCCTGTGAACCAGAAGGTTCTGCGGGGGAGGCCGAGGCCCACAGCTCTGGCCCCTCCCCTCACCCGCCCAGCAAGGCCAGGCTTTCCCTTGGACCCTCTCCCACCCGGCCTGGAGCAGCCCTGCACATGGGCCAGGCCCAGCTATGCACACATGGCCTTCACGTGAGGCGGCGGGGGGGGCCCCGAGCAGCTGGGCTGGTGGCATGTGCTGCGGCCTGACCATCTGCCCCGCATACGCACCCCCTGGCCCCGCTGCCGGGGGCCTCCCTCTCCCCCACCTGCACTTCTCATGGCCAAGCGGCCCCCCACCCCATTCCCTTCCTGGTTGAGAGCATGACGGGTTGGACAACACAGAAGACTGTCTGGCTTCCCCCTGCTGGGGGTGGACAGCTCCCGGGTGGTCACCAGGCTGAAGAGCGGGGCCGTCAGGAGCCTGGGCCCTGGAGCGACTCGCTGACTCCGATTCGAATCCAGGCTCTGCAATGACAGTGGCACATAGCCACGCAGGCTGTGACTGCACCATGCCCGGGAGGGCGCCGGCACCCCGAAGCCTAGTGAATGGCAGGCCGGGGAGGCATGCAATGCAAACCCAGGAGGCCTCATGCGGTGGCCAAAGGCTGCGAGACCTCCACCAACTTGCAGAAGTTCCCTGAACCTCAGCCTCACCATCCGTGAAACAGGGGTGGGAATGAGGGCGGGGGGGTGGGGGAGTGGAAACGATACCTACTTCATTAAATGAACTAATACGCGTAACACGCTTAGCACACGACCCAGTACAAAGGAAGCATCTGATAAATGGCAGTTTCTATGATTCTTATTAAAATGATTACAGAATTCTTATTTCTACATCTGTCAAGGCCTTTGCCCAGCCCTGAGGACGTTGCAGACGTTCGAGAAATGTTCATTCCTCCTACGGCCCCCATTCCTTTCTTCATGCGCTCTCTGCAGAGAAGCGGTGTATGAGGTAAGCATTAACACCGTTTTCCAACTTTAGCAACTGAGGCTCAGAGAGGGAAAGTGACTTGTCCACGGTCACACAGAACGCATACAGCAGAGGTATAACTCAAACTCCGGCCTCCGGACTCCCTGCCCAGTGCTCTTTTCACCGTACCAGGAAGCTGCTCAGAGAAATGAAGCCCCAGACCAGAGCCACAGCCCCAGACCTGACCTCGGTGCTGCAACAGCCATGGCCTCATTTCAGGAAAAACCATCCTTCTTCCTCACCCTCCTTTCCCAGGGTCTATTTCAGACAGTCAAGCCTACGCCTAGATCCAGAGTCACAGCCTGCCTGGATAAGGGCACACACACACACACGCACACGAGTGTGAGTGTGTATTCACGTGCGCACTTTCTACAGGTGGGATACTGAGGTCCAGAGGAGGAAGGAGTGCCTCTGAGACACAGGACTTTCCCCATCGGATGGAGGCTGTGATGTGGACATGGTGAGTGTGCCCTAGCGATACTTCTTTCCCTCGCAGACAATAGACCGGTGCCCACCAGCAGCCTTTTTGGGGAAGGGACAGATGGACTGGGCAAGGGGGGGAACAAACCAGAGGAGGCGCTTCTGATCACGCATTTGTGTGTGCTCTTGGGCACTAGTACTGATCGTGTGTATAGGTACAGCTGTTTGTACCTGTGTGTGTGTGTGTGTGTGCACACTTTCTCCCTGAATTTGTCCCTCTTATATAGAACTTCCGCACAAGAAGGGTGGAAGGGAAAGGAAACCACGATTAACCATCTCATCTCAGAGAGTCAGCCATGTGTACACCCACCTTCCGACTTAACAATACTGCGAGCGCAGGGCCCACAGCGCTGATACAGCTGACATTGTGAGAAGCATTTGGCCAGGCGGGCATTCCAGAAACTTCTGTCACCTTCCCTAACCCACTAGGTGATCTTGGAAGCGTTTCCTTCATTCTTTCTCCAGGCCCCAGTTTTCCATTCCATTAAATGGAAAGCTAATTTAATCGACAGGGATGTTAAGATCAAATAAGATGGAATTTATTACTGAAAGAAGTTAAAGCCACTGGACAAATGAGATGTAGTTGAACACACAGAGACCGTGAATACTTTCTCGGAACTGAAAGAGGCAGCTGGAGGAGTAAAAAGGACGCTGAACTGTCAGTTAAAGGACCTAGGTGCCAGCCCTGACCGTCCTCTCACCAGCTGTGATGCTCTGGGCACGTGGCCTCCCCAATCTGAGAGGGGTTGCCCTAGCTGCAAGGTGAGCAGGTGGACAGTCATCTCTCTGCCATCTCATCCTTCCATCCTGGGCGGTAGGTAGCAGGATGCCCTCCAGGCTGCCACCCTCTGACACAGAGCCACTGCCTGAGGGTGAAACTGAATTCTCCACTGGGCCCACTGCCCAAGGTCCCAACTGTCTATGACAGTTATCTGACTCCTCCACTCCACTCCACCTCACTGACCAATCATCTTACTCAAGCCCAAATGTGACACTTTGGCTCAAAAGTCATAGAAACTCTTTTCCCCAGGAGTTTAATTCCCTTCCCATGGATGGACACAGGCACCTTCCCTGCTCCACCCACAGGAGGAAGAGGAGAGTGTGTGATCCAAAAAGAAGATCATGTTTTCTGAAATCCTTTGTTGTTGGCTAAAGCCCAGAGAGGGTAAGTAACTTTCCTGAAGTCACACAGGAAGTCAGCTGCAGAGCAAGCAAAAATCCTGACCATTCAAACCAGTCACATCCACCACCCCCAACCCTTCCCCATGCCCTGTCTGGGCTGGGGGCAGGGGGCACTTACCACACTCTTCTTAGATCTCCGCTCTGTGAAAATGCCCAGCCTAGAATCCCGGGGCAGTCTCAATCTTGTCTAAGTGGAATTGTAAAACTGCCACTCCCCACTATGGGTAACTCTTGGACAAATATTCTTTCCCATCGGCCCCAGAAGACAGTGTCTGGTGAGGACAGCCCCCACCTGCCCCAAACTAAGAAGCCCCTAACCCACCCAGAACTAGTTTCTGAAGATTCCCCAAACCAATCAGTCCCCTCAGCAGACCTGCCTGCTTCAGCATGCGGCGGGCGGCGAACGGCAGCAGTGGAGGGGATCTCCTGGAAAGGCCCTCTCCAGCCAATTCCTGAGGCCGCCCCTGCAGAGGGGGCTCAGGCTTGTACCCCGGGTCCTTAAGGGACACCAGGAGCGAGGGGTGCAGAGCGCAGAAGCAACCTGAGTTCAGGGGCATCCCTGCTGGGAGGTGGGGGCTGAGGAGGTGCTGACAGGTTCCCGCGGGCTGCGGGACCCTTATGTTCTGGCAAAGCCAGGACCACCCCTCCGCAGCGTTCCGGGCCTCCAAGACCACGCCAAATTGCCAGAAGGGTAAGGGTCTTCCCCCTTTCCCCGCCGGAGACAGATTCCCACATTGCCCCTCTCCACTCCCCACCGCGCCCAAGGGACCCCGGGAGACGAATATTCGCTGCCATAAAAGTGAACTATGAGGGGTGAAGTCAGACGCGCAGACAGGGTCACCCCAGGGGGGACGGGGGTGGCTGTAACCAGGGCGTGCCCGAGCCAGAGATCTCGAACCTTCACCCCGACTTTGCAGACTAAGAGCCGTACCAACGCTGTGGCAAAGGTCACTGCCCCAGGAGGACCCAAACCTGTCTGGGCCCTGGGGCCGACCGGGCGGGGACAACTTGCCGGTTACCCACGCCCTCATCCTCCCTAAAGTCCCCCAGCCACTTACCCACCCACTCCCTCAGTCATACCCGGGCGCAGTGAGGGTGTGTGGCTGGGAGCCGGTACCTGCTTCCTGAGCGCCTCGAAGGCTGCGCTGATGGTGTGCACCCTCGTCCGCTCCCTGGCGTTCGCCAGGAGCCTCCGGGTCTGCTGCAGGGCTTTGATCTCGGAGGAGGCGGCGGTAGCTTCGCCTGGCCGTTTCCTAGGCGACGCGGAGGAATCCGGGTGGTTATTGTAAATTACGTGTGAAATTGACGAGTAAGAACTTTCCCCAGGGCGCGTGGGGGGAGCCGGGCGCACTGAGGGCTCCGGGGGAGCAGGGGCCGCCGACGGCGTGGGGCGTGCTGGCGGTGCGCACAGCAAGATGCGGGGACGTAGGCCGGGCTCCCGGAAAGGCTGTGCCTCGGGACCCCCAGGTACCTGGCCCTGGGGCGCTGGAGGCGGCGGCGGTGGCGGCGGCGTGGGGAGTCCCGGCCCCACTGCGCCCAGGGCGAAGCCGCGTTTCCGCGCGTCCAAGACCTCCGGAGCCCGGGCGCCCCCGCGCTCCCCGGCCGTGTCCGCGCCCCCACCTGAGGGAACGGCCGGCGCCACCCGGGCTGGCACCGGGGCCGGGACCGGCTGCAGCCGCTGGGTCCTGTCCCGCAGCCCGTCGGTGGCGGCGGCGCCGTGCTCGGGCGCTTCCAAGTCCAATCGGAAAGTTTTATAGCCGTTCGCGCGCCGCGCCGGCTCCTTGCCTTTCCTCTTGAGCTTCTTGAGGCCGTTCAGCTCCTTCACACACACGGTCTTCCACGGCCCGTCCTCGAGAACCGGGATGTGCTTCATGGCGCGGGCAGCGCGCAAGGCAGGGGCGTGGGGCTGCCCGGGAAGCGCGCCCGCCGCGCTCGCTCTACACGCTGCGCGCCGGCTCTGCCCGGGCGGCCGCGGCGCTCAGCGCCTCGGAGTCTCCAGCTCTCCCCCTGCTCGCTCCCTCCCTCCCTCCCTCCCTTTCTCCCCCTCGTCCGGGGCAGCTGCGCCGCCGGCTCCGCGAAGCCGCCAGGCTGTCCGTTCCCGGAGCGCTCAGAGTGTCATCTGAAGTCGCTGCCGCCGTGCCAGCATTTCTGGAGAACGCCCGCTGCGCTCCATCTGTGTTTGTTTAGCCTCAGTTTACACAGAAGCCCAATTCGCGAGATCAGTCAGCGCCGCCGCCCGGAGAGGAGGCAGCTCCCGCCGCAGCCTCCCCAGCCCCGGCCGCCCGAGCCGCGAGCGCCTTTAAAGAAACAGGAAGCATTTTTCAAAACAGCTGGGCTGCTGGCCGCCTCCTTTGTCCGCGTCCTCTCCACCTCCCCCCACCCCCATCCCTTCTGCCCAGAACCTGGTCCTCTGACTCTCCCTCCCCGCCCCCTCCTCAAGTCCGGGGCGCTTCTCTGTCCCCAGAGGACAGTCCGCTCCCGAGCACGTGCCCTCTAGGCCCTTCGGCCCTTCCCCAGATCAGAGCCGGGCCTTGTCTCCCTGGCCTTGCTGACCTCTCGGTGACGCAGCGTCGCCTTCCGCACCCAGCACCTCCACGTCCAGCCCTCCACCCCAGCTTGCCAATCGAGAAAGAAACAGAATGGCGACTTCTCCTGGGGGGCGGGGGTGGGGGTAGGTCGACGAGGGAAAGGAAAGGCTCTGGGGTTGCCCGAGACTCTCACTCCCCCTGCACCGCATCCCCATCCGCTCGGGTCACTTGCTGGAGCAGAGAGACCAGGAGCAGAAGGGCTAAGCGCCAGGCAAACTGAGGCTCTGAAAAGGAACGGGCTTTCCCACGGTCACGCAGCGAGTTAAAGAGGCCGAGCAGCGTGGAAGCTTTGGTTTTAGACGCAGCATCTGGGAGAATCTCAAGTCACCTCACCGCAGGTTGCCCGCTGCGTTGCTGTGGGGAATTCAGCCCCAGGCACATAGGGGGTACCAGTCAAATGGAAGCTTTGGTTATTATTAATAACAGAGGCAGAATAGCTTCTAGAGGCAGATTTCCTGGGTTCCAATGCCAGCTCTGCCACTTACAAACTGAGTGTCGTTGGGCAAGTCACTGAACCTCTCTGTGCCTCCCTTTCCCCATCTGTAGAATGCAAGTAACAACTGTACCTTCTTCCCGAGGTGTTGTGAAGATTAATTGAGCATATATGTGCAAAGCGTTCAGAGCTGCCTGGCACAAAGTGAGAGCTTTGCAGGTAGGTGCCCACTGTTATTGGCAGGGGACAGAGGTCGACTACCCAGACCTTCGGTCCCAGTGCCATCCCACTGGAGATTCTGGGGGAAAATAAAGAGCAAACTAGTGGGCCCTCACCCGAGCCCACCTCCCGGAGGCTGCCCTGAGGACCAGCACACGGTCCTTCACTCTTCGCGGGTCCTTTCTCTGTGGTAGTAAGTTCCTCCTTGGTGGTGGTTGCTTTAAGCAGTTTGAGAGAAGATAGACCCTTGACCCTGGCCTTGGGCTCTGACCTCTGCAGCCACTGGAATCTTTGTCTTTCTGGTTTCAGTCCTTCACTCCCATCCCCAGACCCACCAAACCCGGTGGGGTTTTTCTGGTGAAAATGCAGGTTCATCAGAGTGCCTTCTCTCCTCTAGGGGAGAATGCCCTGGGGGTGGGAGGAGGCAGATGACATGGTGACCTGTGCCCTACAGTGTCCTGTGAGGTAGGATGGGGGTCCAGGAAGAAAGTTCAGGGACAAGAGCATAGATTGTACTTGGCTTTTCAACTCTCAAGCTCCATGACCCTGAGCAAGACAGTTCATCCCACTGGGGTTCTGAATCTGTCCTTGAGGATGATATTTCTGTCCAGCCAACCTCTCAAGATAGTTGGGGAAGTAAAAAGAGATCACAGATGTAAAAGGACTTTGACATAAGACTTCAAACATCCCTTCACACGCCCACATTCACACAGGGACACACGCAGAGGCATGCAGTTTTCTGATCAATGCAAAGCCTCATTTTTTCCACCGGGATGGGTCCCGGCATCATGAAATGTGTGCTGCCTGGGGCACCCCCTTCCCGGGGCACTCAGCATCTTCCCATACCTTATCTCTCTCCTGAAGACCAAGGGTAAGCCCCAGAGAGGAGTCCCCATTCTCCTTCTGTTTCCCCCACCAGCCTGGGACCCTCTGAAGAGAACACTCTTCTCACTCTTTGATGACTGGCTCCAGTCTCCCCTCCTCCTGTAAGCCTCCCCTCCTGCTGTAAACCTGGCTGGTCAGCACAGCCCCCTGTCACTCTTGCTGGCCTCTGCATGTGGTCACTCACAAGAATTGCTGCAACTTGCCCTCCACTGAGGTCCTGCCTGAACCCCTGGGTTTGTGAGCTCCCGAAAAGCCACTGTTTCCTTCCTCCCTGTCTTCCAGGAAACTTTTGCTGAAGGCTTCATGCCCTTTACATTCTCCAGATCGCAAGCAGAAGCTGAGACCCCCGCCTACCCACTCCTCACGCACCCAGCCAGTCGGTGGCAGAGTTGGGGGGAAAGCCAAGACCCCCTCTCCAGAGCTGCTGAGGTCCTCTCTGAGCCTCAGTTTCCCCCTCTGTAAAATGGAGATCGTAATATTGTCTCATTGGGCTGGCATGAGGATTAAATGAGGCTGCAAGTACAGCACTGAGCCTGGTAGGTAAGTGGGATGACGGTGGCCTTACGCACCCTGGGTTAGCACAGCTGCCCAGGCGCCTTGCATCCCAGCTTTTCCCCCCAGGCTCGGGGTGCATTTGCAGGCTGGGGTGTCCATGGCTAGTTAGGGCGTGCAGAAGTCTCTTGGCAGGACTGAAAATTGTCCCTAAAGAGGCCAGGCTGTGCTCCAGGAAAGTCACGTGTCTTGGTTGAATAGCGAAGGCTCCACACTCATGCTGATCCTGAGCCTGTCACCAACTCTTCCAAAACAGAGGAGAAGGTAACTGAGATCCCAAGGGGTGGAAGGAAGAGAAGGGAGTGGATAGGAGTGGCCATCTGCACTGGGTGGAGGTAGACGGGACTCAGACCCAGCCAGTCTCCCAGGACATGCTCCCTCGCCATGCTGCCTCTCCCGCCGGTCAAATCGCGGGGCCCAGGGGTTGGCATCAGGCTAGCCTAGTGCTTTGCCACTCACCAGCAGCTGTGTGGCCTTGAGCAGCCCCTTCACCTCTCTGAGCCGCAGTTTGCTATCTGGGCGTTATCCCCTTAGTCATAAGATGGAATGCCATGTACCAGAACAGGAGGGCCCAAGTGATGTGAAGGGTCCCTGTTATTGTGATTCTCAGCCCACCAGGTGGCAGACCTTCGAAGTCCAGGCTAACTGCCCAAGGTCCCCCAGCCTAAGGGCAAACCGGCCACCCAGGGCTCCCTTCCCTCAGTCTCCTGGAGAAGTGGAGGGAGACCAGCCTGCCAGCACCCCCTGGTGGTATGTACACTGTCTGGACTACACACAACATAGCCGTCTCCCCACAAGGATTTAGAGCCAGGAGTGGTAGCCCTGCAATGACAGCAATTTGGATTTTGTGAATTCATAGAATTTCCAGGATAGAAAGGCTCTCCAGGCTCTAGGTGGTCTCACCCCCTGTTTGGAATGGGACAACACAGACATCCAAAGAAAACCTATGCCCTACATTAAAAACATCCCCCACTGAATCAAGTGTTTGTGGTTACTCTGGGCTAGCATGATCGTGCCACTGGGAGGTTCCACATCCCCTGTATGGCCGGTCCAGGGAATAGGAATGAAACTAGAAAGGGAAGTGAAGGCAAGAGCTTAGAGCTTAGGCCACTGGGAACAAATGTTAGAAAGCCAGGCAGCAAAACTCACCACCACACAGGGAGTGACTACAGGCTCTAGTTCACTAAATCCTTATAACAACGCAGGGAAGTAAACCCATTCTACAGATAAGGAAACTGAGGCTCCTAGACCAAAAAACAAAACAAAACAAAAACTTGCCAATGGAAAGGAAATAACAGAAGTGGGAGTTGAACCCAGGCCAACGGACCCAAAGACTTAAGCTTTGAACCATTGTGTTTTGCTGCCTCCTGAGACCTCCGTGAGTAGCATCTGGGGAGGTGAGTCACTGGGCCATCTACAGGGGTGGCCTCTCTGGAAGCCTGGCTGTCCCTGCATGTGCCACCAGCCTGGGTGAGCTTCTTGCTATCCTCTTCTCAAGGGAAGCCACTGTCCTCCTTTGGACCAGCTCAATGACCCTCCAGCTCCTTCCAGGTCAGGGTCAGATGGCAAGGGCAGTGCCTCTGGACATTTGATGGTCTCAGGCATATGGATCCCAGGTCTTATCCAGGTACTGGTGCCCTCCTAGCATTGCTGGGTGGAACCTGCCCAGCAATTCCTAAGTGCATATGCACCACCCATGGGTGAGGACAGGATAGCTCTGCAGGGCGACATCTCAAGATTGCCATCTTCTTGGCCAAATGGGATGGAACCTTGGATACTTGCTACATGGAACACTACATTCCTGAATCCGGAGTTCCTATTTCCGGCTGTCTAGATTGTTCCAAAGTGGGTGTGTCATCCATTCGAGAAAGGGAGGAAGAACAGAAATTAGACTGCCAGAAGGCATGTGATCGGTGCCTTCCAGAGTTGTGCTCATAGCCACCCTGGATAGGACCACCCAAGGGAGTGAGCAGAAAGCAGAATACAGTCAGCCTGTGGCCCCCAAGGCCCCTCCCTACCTTTCAGTCGCAGTGTCTGCACTGCCCCCATTAGCCAGCAGGATGCTGGATCCAGGAGACAGGAATGAGACATCCAGGCAGAGAGCTGTTCCAGGCTCACTCTCCAGTCTTCCTTCCTACCTCTCTCTATCCAAGTGACCATCCCCGCTGTGGAAAATTCAGAGAGCCTTTGGGGCTGGGAAAGGGGCTGGATAAGGGCACGGCAGGAGGGAGCGAGGAAGGCCTTCAGCAGCCCCTCTCTGGGGCTCCCTCTCTGGGGCTCCCTCTCTGGGATGGGCTAGGGTGCACCTTCTCAGCCCTGAGCACATGCTCTGTGGTTAATGGAGCAGTTTCCCCTGCAACAGGCAGAGCCCGTGGGGCGCACTTAGTCCTGGCTCCTGTGGTCAGGGAGGAAACGGCAGGGTTGGCTCAGGAGAGGAGGGGTTCAACAAGCACCAGAAGGAGCCTGGCACAACAGGCTGGTAGGTGCCAGGTTCCCACACAGTTGGCCAGATGTCCTTTGAAACCTAGGACACATCATGTCATTCCTCTGCTCAAAACCTCTCCGTGACTTCCTATTTTTCTCAGATGTGTTAGGAGCTGCCAGCAGTCCTCGCCCCCTGCAAGCTTGGAGACGGGGGTCCGTCCCCTCACCCTGGGAACCCAGATTGCCTTGGCTAATGGAGGCCTGAGGGAGTGGAGGTGACACCGTGCTTTCAAGGGCACTGGCTGTTTCAGCTTGCTGTCAGTGGGAGCCCTGAGCCACCGTGTGAGCAGTCCAGGTGACTCCGCTGGAGAGAGAGGCCTCGTGGGGAGCACCGTGGTACCTGACCTGTGAGTGAGAAAGGCGCCTGGACACCTGGCCCAGGGGAGCCTTCAGACACCTCCAGCCCCAACCTCTATCTGGCTACAGCCACATGGGAAAACCTAAGCGAAAACCGCCCAGCTGAGCCCGGTCAACCCCCAGAACCATGGGAATGAATCCTGAATTGTTGTGTTAAGCTGCTACATTTTGGGGTGGTTTGATATGCAAGCAATAGAGAACTGGAACATTCAGACAGGAGCCAAGGTTGGCATCTGGTCCTCCCTTTCCTCTCTGACTCATCCCCTCAGTCCTCCCCCACCACCCGCCCCATCCCTCTGCTCTCACCGCACTGGGCTTCTTGCTACTCCTTGAACTTACCCAGCAAGCTCCCTCCCGCCTCAGGCTCTTTGCACTGGCTGTTCCTGTGGCCTGGAATGCCAGGTAGCCCAGGTAGACTCGTGGCTTCCTCCCTCACCCCCTTCTGGTGTTTCTATGTCACCTTCTCAGGGAGGTTGTCCCTGGGCACCCCATAGAACCTCCTCTTCAATATCTCTACCTCTTCCCTGCTTTAATTTTTCAAGTACTTACCATTATCTGACATATTATGTTTGTAGGTGTATAACTGGGTTTTTTGTTTATTTGTCTCCCCCACCAGAGTGTCAGCTCCATGAGGGCAGGGATTTTTACCTGCCTTGTTCACTGCTATATCCCAGGATCTAGAACAATCCTGGTATACAGTAGGCACTCAATAAATATTTACTGAATGAACGAAGGCTCACTGCTCAGTTTGGACCAGGTCTTACTCAGCTAGTCAACCAGCTGCTTTAACAGAAGAAACCAGTGGATCCAGAGTTGATCATGTCCCGGGGACAGCTGCTCTGACCACCGGGAACTGGTGGTTGGTCCAATTCACTCTCTTTTCTCTGGTTTCGTGTCTCCTGGCCTGATAAACAAAGTGGGGGACAATGGGTGCAAATCACCAGTCATTCATTCACTTGACAAACCTTGGACCGAGCCAGGCCTCACGATGGGACTGGGTCAGAGAGATGAGGTGTGTACCATCAGGAGCGCAGGTGATTCCCATCTCCAACTTGGTCCACCTGTGGCAATTCAACACACATCTGTAGACACCTACTGAGGCTGTCTACACCTACAGCACAAAGACAGCTACTGAGGGATACAGCAGTGAACAGAGCAAAAACCCCTGCCTCACGGAGCTAACATCTGGTGAGAGGGCACGAGGTATCCGCCTCAAGGCATTCCAGGTCCAGCAGAGAAATTACACAAATCTGTTAAGAGCCGTAAACACAGCACGAAGCGATACACTCTGTAGGGAAAGCTGTGGGAATCCTGAGCACGGCAGAACTGCTCTGGGAGACTTCCCGAAAGAAGAGGCATTTGAACCAGGCTGGAAGGTCCATGAGATCTGGCCAGGCAGACCCCTGGCCTGACAAATGCCCATGGCTCACTCCCTTACCTCCCCCCAGCCTCCTGTTATGTCACCTCCTCATTAAGCCCTCCCCTCACTACCCACTTACAACTGGAACGACCACCAGCCCTTTTCTCCTTGTCACACGCTTACGCATCACGTTTATGGTCTGCGTTGCCACCCACAGGAGATAGAAAGTGGCAGGAAGGAGCAACGCCTGCTTGACGTTATCCATCATAACTCCATGCTGTTAATGTGAATTTTATCACCTTTGTAGTTTTGTTTATTAATTCATTGACTTATTTCCATTTATAGTTACATAAGAATTAAAAGCATAAAGCATAAGTGTATAACTATGTCTCAGGGCTCTGTGACAGTGTGTCACCTTTTGAGACAGGAGCACACGTTACCCAGATTCAAGAAATTCTGGGCAGGACATTAGCAGACTTGTCCTGCAGCTTTGACTTTCTGGTCTGGGAGTCGAAAGATACATTCTCTTCCCAGGACCAGCTATGTACCCTTCCCTTGGGCACCTGCTTCCCCTGTCCCCTGCCCCCTGCAAGCCTCACTTTCTTCTCTTTTCTCTTTTGGCCACACCGCGTGGCTTGTGGGATCTTGGTTCCCGACCAGGGATCGAAACTGCTCGCCCTGCATTGGAAGCGGAGAGTCTTAACCACTGGACCACCAGGGAAGTCCCAAGCCTCAGTTTCTTCATCTATAAAATGGGAAGAGTGAGAAGGTGATGGCACCTGCCTACCCCGAGATCTTCCCATCCCCAGCATCTTAGCATTTGTCATAAGCCTCTCCAAAACCCAGAGCACAATGGGGGAAAATGAAACATTCACTCGCTAGAGAGAAAACTCTCCTACAGGTCTAACCCCTATTGCAGGCAAGAGAAGCTCTGTCACGAAGCCATCAATCCCACTGGAACACCGAAGCTGGATCAGCCAGGGGTCGGGCGGGGAGTGAGCCAGAGGCCCTTTAGTGCTTTCCTCATCAGGACCTAGTTGTCAACAGCCTAACAAGACCTGGCTTAAGCCAGTGATCTCCCGGGAGCTGTTACCAATCCTCACAGGCGTGCTCTGTGGCTAGATGTGAAACCAGTGTATGATAAGTTCTTCTTCTTCTTCTTTTTTTTTTTTTTTTAGGAAAACAACATTAAATTCCCCAAGGAGCACATTCCTTCATTGTGAAGTATTCCCTACCAATCTCCCCCATTCCCTCAGAAAAGAAAGGAAACAAAAAAGGCTTGGCTACTTCTTCTGTACAGGCTCCTTAAAAAACTATTTTTACAGCTCTCTAGAAAAGTCCCCTCTGATGGCGGCAGCCGGAGCACATGAGGGGGCAGGACGGAGCTGACGCAATGCACATTCATTAGCAATGTGGAAAATTAAAAAGGTACTGGCTCTTCCACGGCCCAGCTCAAGGGCAGGCCCACAGACCTGGGAAGCCCCAGTGACAGCTGTTGATCTGGTGGTCTCCAGGCTGAGTCCTCAGACGCCTCATCAGTTGCAATCCTAGATTGGCACAGCTGGAGGGAGGCTTGGAGACCATCTAGTGCCCGGGGGCCAAATACTTTTTTTTCTCTCTCTTTTTTTTTTTGAATTTTATTTTCTTTTTATACAGCAGGTTCTTATTAGTTATCTATTTTACACATATTAGTGTATATATGTCAATCCCAATCTCCCAAAGGACAAATGCTTTTTATCATGCATGCCAAATCTAATTGATTGGTAGGGGCTGCTTGAAGCCCTGTGTTGAAAAGGATTCTGAGGCTGGATCTGGGTCCCATGGGAATGAGTGCTGTAATTGATTAGCAATGTCTGCCATGGATGAAAGAGGAAGAGGGCAGTATTCATGGCATGTGTTGGCCCCTCCTGGTCTAGTCCAGTCTTCCCATTTTATTGATGGGGGAGACTGAGTCCCAAAGCCCATTGTTTGTAGGGTCTTCCCCAGCCTTCTTGGGGGCTGGCTGTTGTTGGTAAGTGGCAGGGAGCTTAAATATCTCTGAGGTCCAAAGATGTCAGATCCGAAGACCGTCTCTGAAAACCCAAAACAATGATTGAGTTTGGTTAATACAGTCAATTGCCTGTTTCCTGGAAATAACTGGTACAATCAGTCATCTCACAGGATTAAGTCAGTTCAACCAATGAAGACGATCTGGCAGGCCCAGGTGACCCCATGCCAGTGTTTACCTAACACTAATGGTTAGATGGTCAAAAAGAATCAATGGGTGAGACTCACCAACTATTTGGCCTCAGGACAATAAAATCCCCAAATGGCCAGTGGAGTCGCTCTAATCAAATGGACAGCTATCCATCTGGTCTCTACCCGACGAGCTTGGGTCTAACCATCCTGTCCATTACTCCACTCCCTCACCCCCATCTTCTCCTCCCTGCCAAGCCTGGCTTATTTCCTTCTCCTCTCCTGAGTCTGGGAGAGACCCTGCCATAGACTCTGCTTTCTCTGACCAAGAATCCTTCTGAGGTGGGTCAGACACCCACCCTCCCACCAAATACCTGGATATCAACTCTGCATCTTAGATTCTCTCCTCCCGTCTATGACAGCTCAGGGAACACACAGACCACTCCTCAGGGGACAGACTCGCTTGACATCACTGAGAAGTACCGGTGCCACTGGGTCCCCCGACTCCAGCTCTCGGGTCATGTTCGTTGCCCTGGATAAAACCATTCTGTCTGGTCCACCTGGGTTTCATGCTATCAGACTAGCAGATAACTTCTGAAGACCCCTGAAGGGGGCAGTCCCAAGGTGAACATTTGCGGTGGGGAAGAACTTGGCATGTGACGGGGGTATGCCGAGGAGTGCGGGAGGGGACACAGGTCATTGATAAGGTGAGCCAGGCTATTGGGGAGGCCTGGCTTGCCAGGCACCCTGGCAGGACTGCCAGCCGTCACCTCCTGGGAATGGTGAGGCAAAGCAACTTCCTCTCGGATCTCCCAGCGCTTGTCACACTGCCCTCTGGAAAGTCTACCTTGGCATCTTAGATCCCCAACTCAGATTGAACAGTTCTTTTTCCAGGGACAAAAAAATAGAAAAACAAAGACAGGCCCTTACTCAGAGAACTTGGCTAAGCGGGAAAAGACCCTCGACGGTGGGGAGAAGTCATGCTCTCATGTAGGACAGCTCTGAGCTGAACCCGCCTGACCACGTACAAGCCAGGGGCTTGGCCAAGTTCCCTAATCGCTCTGGGCCTCAGTTTCCTCCTCTGCAATGTCGGATAGAAAGATCCATGACCCTCATGGGTTGTTGGGAGGATAAGGGATCGTCACTGTAAAGGGCTCGGCACAGCCTTGGCCCATGGCTGCTACTAACAGTCTCCTGCACACCTCTCCTTTCCTTTCAACACAACACATACGGTCCCTGACTTTCAACGGTTCAACTTAAGATTTTTCGATTTTATGACGGCGCGAAAGTGATACACATTCAGTGGAAACTCTTCTTGGAATTTTGAATTTTGTTCTTTTCCTGTACACGCGGTACATACTCTCTTGAGATGCTGGGCGGCATCCGCCGCAGCTCCCAGCCAGCCCCGCGGTCACACCAACGCACAACCATTCTGTACCCAGACGACTTCTGTTTTTCACTTTCAGTCCAGTATTCCATACACGACATAAGATAGGCAATACTCTATTATAAAATAGGTTTTGTGTTTGCCAGAATAGGTTTGCGTAGGCTGATGGAGTGTTCTCAGCACGTTTAAGGTAGGCTAGGCTGGGCTGTGATGTTTAGTAGGTTGGCTGTATTAAATGCATTTTCGACTTAACAGCACTTTCAGCTTCTGATGGGTTTAGTAGGATGTAACCCCATTGTAAGCAGAGGAAGAGCTGTACTTCGTGCTTCAGGGCTGGGACCCTACCACACCTCCTCCAGGAAGCCTACCCTGAACACCCTCAGCCATTCATGCAGCCTGCTCGGGGGAACTTCCAGGCTGGCCTGACTGTGTCCTGTACTGGGAACCTTGTTTCTCCAAAGAGCCTATGGGTCACCGGGGGCCAGAGTGGTCTGCACCTCCCCTTGCTCCCGAGAGCCCCCAGCTTTAGGCAGAGAACACAGTGGGTGCTGGATAAAGTAGCCACACAGATCCTGGCATCCTCTTCCCCCACCCACCCACCCACCTAATCTCGCTGGTTCCCCTGATTTTCCAAACCTCTGTCTAGTTTCTTCCTAATGATTCTGTCTCCACGTCTCCAGGGTTCTGTTTGCATGAGGGAAAGAAGTCTACACACACACACAGAGCTCAGAAAGCATTCAGTTGCTCCCGGGCGGGCTGCCAGCGATTGAGTGACCTGCAGCTTCCCCCCCAAATCACATTCCACTGGCACGGATCTTGCCCCGCCTGACGCCAGCCTCCGAACTCGCCCCCAGAGCAAACATTTCCAGTTGGCAGCCCGGCCTTGTTTTTCTGAGGCCCTGATTCAGGCTCCCTTGTAGAAAACAGAAAACAAAATGCAAGGGACCAAAAAGGAATTCAAATCAAATGTGAACGGAGGGGGGTGAGGTGGGGAGGCATTTGCTCCAAGGCACAGGGAAAAATAGGAGCTCGGGGATGTGCAAAGATTTTCTAAGAAGCAAACGCACATGCTCACAAGCCCTCCTTCCCTGCTGGCTTGGAGGCTGGGATCAATTCATTTAGGCCACTGCCTCCTGCTAAAAGACTTACTCTGTTCTCATTCACAGCTGCGCGGGGAGGACGGGGGTGGGGGGCGGCAGGCTGCGGATCTGAAAGGAGAGGGTGGTCTGTGTTACAGGACTGGTGTTTGTTCTAAAGGGGAAATTAAAGGAAGAAAAATAAACACGGCCAGCCGGATTTTCACGCCAGCGCGTGTGGCGTCAGGGCGAGGAGGGGTGCGTGTGTGCATGTGCTGGCGTGTTTGCCTTCTCCAAATAAGAGCCGCTCGGTGGAAAGATGTCATAACCCAGGCTCGGGTGCTGGGGGACAGGCCAGCCAGGGGGAGCTGAGGCTGGCGCCCGAGTTTACCCATGGGGTCAGGCAAAGGCCAGGTGTCAGGACAGGGGCGCTCAGCCAGGACCCATTAGTCAGGGCTGGGCGTGTGGGGACCAGACTTGGAAGGTCAGCCCCAAACTGGGGGCTCGGTCCCTGGGGAAGAGGTGGGCTGAGGAGCGTTACTAGGGAAGGATGGACTCGGGCCTGGAATCTGGGTGCTCATCTCAGTGGGAGAGGACCACGAAGCAGGGAGGGAGGGATGGGAGAGGCCCAAGGGACAGGAAGGGGCTAGGTGGGGTGGTAGGGTAGGAAAGGGAGTGGTGAGGATGCTTAGCGGACTCCAGAGTGAGCGTAGACTGGCCACAATCTGGGTCAGCCACAGAGCCGGTCAGCAGGGCTGCAAACAGCCCCCTGCCCAGGGACAAGGGTCCCGTGAGGGCACCGGGGAGGAAAGAGGAATCCCAGGCCTGAGGGCCTCTCAGGGCCTGGGCTGGGATATAGGGTCCCAGGTCCGGCAGAGCCCGAGAAGTGTTGTCAAGAGTCAGGGGCCCTGAGCGAGCGGTCTGTCACATGGGAAGCTGTGAGGGGCAGTGAGGGCTGGCAGCTCAGAGCTCCCACTGGGACCCGTGTGGCTGTGTCCCTTCTCCATAGTGCCAGCTTTCCCACACAGGGAAGGGCCTGGCATCTTAAAGGCTTCACCTGGCGGTAACGAAGAGGTCCCAGGGTGAGGGGCCCGTGAAGTTTGCAGAGGCTGTAAGTGCTCAGCTGTGACAGTCCAGTGCTGCCGGAGCAGAAAGTCACACAGCCAGTAGAAGAGATTCAGGAACCGTGGTCCAGTGTTCCCCAGAAAATGTAGCAGGACAACCATGTTTGCATCACCTGGGGTGTATAATAAAATGTACATCTCTGGCATTCTTTCCACCTGCTGGACCAGACCTCATCTGATTGGGCTACCGAGGAGCTGCACTTTGGAGCCCAGGGGGGGTTCTCTTGCCCTCCACGACAGTTCCAAGATCTTTCTCCTCCAGCCCTTCTTCTCTGGCTGTACCCCTACCTGTTCAGACTCCAGGAACCATGGGACTCACCACTTTTCCTCTATCACAATCTGTGAGGAAAATAGTTAACAAACCTTTCCCAAGGTTACTCTGACTCCAATTCAGGACATTTCTAACCTCAAAGAAATGAGTCTCTAATGGTGGAAATTCAGGCCTGGAAGAAGCCAGAGGCAGGTTTGGAGAGTACATGGGAAGCCTTTCAACTAACCCTTAACTTCACTGTATCATTGGGATGCCCCACAGGTAGCTTTTTGAAAACTTTTTTCCCTTTATTTATCACTTCTCGGAATAGTGAGTTAGTTTTCTCTAAGCAGCCTCTGAATGTTTTTTATTATTATTATCATATTTTAATTCATAGACTTTAAAAAATATTTGACGTGGGGCTTCCCTGGTGGCGCAGTGGTTGAGAGTCCGCCTGCCAATGCAGGGGACATGGGTTCGTGCCCCGGTACGGGAGGATCCCACATGCCGCGGAGCGGCTGGGCCCGTGAGCCATGGCCGCTGAGCCTGCGCGTCCGGAGCCTGTGCTCCGCAACGGGAGAGGCCACAACAGTGAGAGGCCTGCGTACCGCAAAAAAAAAAAAAAAAAATTAACGTGTTTCAATTCATTGCAGGGTTTTCGTTTGTTCAGTTTTGTATTTGATGCTCAAATGATCCCATTTTATCCAGGAGGAGCTCCTTCAGTCTGGCATCTGTGTCCTTTTGACACGACCTCAGTGGTGTTTGACAGCTGTCTTACCTTCTAATAAAAGATGCTCTGGGCTTATCTTATATAATTGTTGCTCTGGACCTGGAAACAGCCAGTTCTCCAAGAAGCCTTGGTTCCTTTCAGTGAGAAAGGATGCTTGGAGACCACAATTTGGTCATTATATGTGCTCAATCGAAAACAGCTTATTTTCTTTCAATCTCTCAATCTTCTCCAAGTAGGACTTGAGTCTGGGCCCAAGGGCATCTGAAGGATACCACACCCTGCCCCATTAAGTATGTCTTTCCTCCTTGGAGGTAAGCTCTCTACCCACCTGAGGCAGCTTCCCCCTCCCCTTATCTTCTCCTCAGAGATTAACCTTGGTCCCCCAGGCTGGCCCATCAGCCCCAAAGCCCACCTCACCATCTTTCTTGGATGTATACTATCATGTGAGGAGCATAGATACGAAAATCAGACCTCAAGGGAGTTGCCACAGTTTCTATGCCACAGTTCCTTCATCTGCAAAGTGAGGTCAAAAAGTATTTTAAATGAGATAATTCAGGCAAAGTTCTTAGCACAGTGCTTGGCAAATAGTAAGAACTGGAAAACTTCATAGATATGGCATTCCCTGCCGGGGAACCTCCGAAGTCTTCATGTGCAAATAGAGTTTCTCCGAAGCCTTCTTTGACATTCCCGAGGCAGAAGGGCCTGTAGATCCCCACCTTGCTATAACACAGAGACACAAAGATGGTTTGTACTGGTTTTAGGCTTTCTTTCTTTGGCTGCACCTCGCTGCTTGTAGGATTTTAGTCCCCTGACCAGGGATCGAACCCTGGCCCTCGGCAATGAGAGTGCGGAGTCCTAACCACTGGACCGCCAGAGAGTTCCCCACGTTTTGCTTTTGAGGAAGGGAGTCCCCAGGTGGGAGAGTAGCATTCAAAGGAAATAAGAAGTCCCAGGAGGGAGGTCTTAATTTGCAAGAAACAAACAAACGTACGTGTGGAGGATGATGGGCATTGCAAGGCACGTGTGGGACAAAAAGGGCGATGCAGGTGTTCTGTGAATACAGTCCACGGTATGGCAGGGGCTCGTGAAATCTGGACCTGTGGGATCTGAGGCTGCTCTAGGGACCAGCTCCCCTCTCTGTGGACATCAATAAGGCTGCTCACAAATGCTCAAGCTTTTCCTCTTTCCACGCATACAGTAGCATCGCACGACTCTTCTGCCTTTAAAATTAGGCACAGCCATGAGATTTGCTTTAGCCAATGAATTGTAAGCAGAAGGGGCATGTGTCACCTCCGGACAGAAGCCTTAAGAGCTGACATATCATTGGCTGAATTTCCTTCCCCCACCTCTGCAATCATGGAAACCCGGGTCAAAGTGGAGCCTCCGTTGGCCTGAGTTCTCACACAACCACAGTGCGCAGGGCCTTCCCTGCTCACCGGTGATGGACAAGTCGTGTATGGTCAGGAAAAAACCCTTGTTGGGTTAAGCCACTGAGATTTGGGGGATGTTTGTTCCCACGGCAGAATCTAGCCTATCCTGACTAATTGTTCTCCATCTCTTTCTCCGTAGCTTCACTCCCTCTGTCAGGGTGTCGGTTATTCTTTCCATGGACTCTAGGATAGCTCTTCTCTCCTTGTAGCCTCACCTGCTCCTCATTTCTGCTCCCTGAATAACTTTTGCTAGCTTAACATTCTCCCACGGCCCCGCCTCTGCTCCGTGGCCCTGCCTGAAACCATTTCCTTCTTCAGGATATCTCAGTTCAGAGAGACAAAGAAAGACTCTGATTGCCCCAGCTCGCCTCTTCATGTCAGGCCACACGTGGGTTCTTGCCCAGTGTCTAGACCGGCTCTGTGGGCTAGATACCAATTCCTGGTCCAAATAACTGTGGAGGAAGGAGACAAGTGGGGTAGGCGGTACCGCATGATACAAATCATAGCGCCTACCTGAGGATTCGGGTGGGACCTGACTATCCGGACGGACGTGACTAGAGGTGGGCAGGCACCTAGATGGGGGGCAGGGGAGGGAGGAGAAAGGGGGAGTATTTGCTTTTAAGCATTAAATCCTGTTAACCCTCCATCTACAAGATATCCAACATCTGGCTGAAACAAGAACATTCGACGGAACATCTGGATACTTACTCTGCACAGTGTGAAACAGCTGGATCCTTGGCAGCATCTGTGTGAGTAACCAATGTGGGGTCTCCCCCGTGTGTTTAACGTCACATTTGGGCTTTCCTTTGCCTGTAACAGAAAACCAGACTCAAACTGGTTTAAATGTCTTAAAGGGAAATTCTTAGCTCAGTGGACTGAAGAGTTCTGAGGGGAGACTGGCTTTAGGTAGGTGTTAATCTAGCAGCTGAACAATATTACCAAGGACCCAGTTTCTTGTATCCTGTTAACAGCTTTATCCCCAAACTGACTCCCCTCAGAGGTCCCAAAAAAAGCTACCAGAAGTCCCATGGTTACATTTACCCTGTTCAGTCACAAGAGTGGAATCATGTCTGACCCAGCATCCCTAGCAAAAGGCTTGACATCTACTCTGATTGGACAGGAGGGGGGTCACACGCTACAACCGACCCCGTCACCGTGACCTAAGGGTACTGGAATGTGCTGACAGGCTTAGTCACATGCTCCACCCTTGGACCCTGAGAAGGAAGCAGCTTCTTCAGAACCCCAAGGACACTCAAGTACAAGCTGGAGAATGCTGGGAAGGGGAAAGGGGCATGGAAGTTTACATACTGCTAGACACAAGGTTGGGACTAAGGTGAGGCCAGTGAGGAAACCAGTGCACAAAGTCTAGGGAGGCACTCATTTTCAGGGTTGGGTTCCTCACTTGCTTTGCCCTAGTCCCAGCTCTGGCTGCACAACGAATTACCCCAAAACTTGGTGGCTTCAAACAATAAACATTTATTATCTCATAGTTTCTGTGAGAAAGTCAGGAGTTTGAGAGTGGCTTAGCTGGAGGGTTCTGGTTTGGGGTTTCTCAAACCCCAAAGTTTGAGAAGATGTTGGCCGGGACTGCAGTCGTCTGAAGACTTGACTGGGACTGGAAGATCCGCATCGAGCATGGCTCCCTCACATGGCTGTTGGTAGAAGGTCTCAGTTCCTCCCCACATGGGCCTCTTGGTAGGGCTGCTGGAGTACTCTCATGGCATGGTGGCTGGCCTCCCCCGGGCGAGTGATCCAAGAGAGAACAAAGCAAAACCTCCACTGCCTTTTATATCTAGTCTCGCAATTCACACACCATCACTTTTGCCATTTTCTGTTCATTAGAAATGAGTCACCAGGTCCAGCCCCTGCTCAAGGGGAGGGGCATATGCTGCCACTTTTTGAAGGAAAGATTGTCAAAGAATTTGTAGACATATTTAAAGACACCATGTGAGTCAATAAGATGACTGGGTCACTAAAGATACCCTGAATTATTGCTCCCTTACTTCACAGTATCTGAGGCCGAGATGACACATGCTTTATCTCCTGTGCCAACTTTGATTGACAATGACTGTCAGAGAAAGAGAGCTATAAGTGATTAGTAATGTCTTCCCTAAGCCTAACCAAAAGCCATGGCTCCCTAAAGCACGGTGCCCTATTCCTTTGATAACAGAACTTGTCTGTTGAGAATCCAGATGCAGTGTACTCAGAGAAGATGGGCCCCAGATGATGAATCATGATTGGCCTAAACCAACCATCGTGGGAAGGAGTAATCCCATTCCCCCTTGCCAGTACTTGATTGGGGGACAGAGATATAACCCAGTCTGGCCAAGAGAAGGGGAATTCTGATGGAGAGGTTCTGGGAAATGTTATCCTTTCAGATACAATGACACTGGTGAGGAAAATACTTCCTTTGAAAGCAATTTTGGGAGGACATAATGCTTGGAAGTCCAGATGCCATCTTATAACCAAACAGAAAAGCTATGAGAATTTCTGGAAAATGGAATCAGAGCGCAGACATCACAGAGCTATTGAATTAACCGATCCTGGAACTACCCTCCTCTGGACTTCTTGTTTTGGGAGATAATAAGTGCTCTTATTGAACACTTTGGTTGTGTTTACTGTTACTTGTGACCCAGAGCAACCTAGTTGATAATGTGAGATGGTCCCATGTCTTATGTACCTTCACGTACCTTGAGGAAAACTGGACAAGTTCCTTCCTTACATCCTGAAAGAGTTTGACTCAGTATGACTTATCACATCCTTCCCCATGACTGCCAGGTACACTCCAGAGCCTCTTCTTGGCTAAGTGGGAAAGCAAAACCCTGCACTTCCTTTCCTTTCCTTTTATTAGATGCAGACCTTCCGCAGAGACTTCACTGAAGTAGCCACAGCCCACTTCAGATCTGGGCCCCAAAAGCAGGTTAATCAGTCTTTGAGAAGGGGAAGGGCTCCTAGCCCCCAAGGAACTTGCCTATGACAAACCCCTAGACCTGGTCACCCTGGGGTGGAGCCAGGTGTGCTGGGAGGTCAGGTTTAGCCACGAGTACAAGCTGTTCCAAAGGGTTTTGCCCTCCTTCCCTTCCTGTCCCCACCCCTCCTCCTTCCAAGCGCTTCCCTTCCTTTTTATTTTCCTGCCTCTATATCCACTTTCCTTCTTTCTCATTCCTTCTACTCTGGATACGTGGATGCTCAGAACAAAGACGACGATTCCCGGCTTCTCTTTCAGCTAGATGTAGCCCTGGTGACTACATTCTGGCCGGTGAGCTGTCAGGGGAAGTGACGTGTGCAACGCCCACTTGGGTCCCTAAAGCGAGGGGCGTGCCCTTCCCCCACCCCTTCCTCCACGCTGCAGCTTGGAATTGTTAGGAATGGTGGAAAAAGAACGCAAGCCCTGGTTTTCACTCTAGCCCTGGACTAGCTCCCTACAGCTGTATGTAAGGAAAGCTGCCATCTTGTTTAAGCGTCTGTTGCCTGTAGCCTTCCTCGCCCCTCTCCTCCCTCTCTCTGTCCTCTCCTCTCTCACATCTTTCTCTTCCTTCTACCTTTCCCTCCTGAATTTTAGATCCCCTCACCTTCCCTTCCTCTCTTCTCTCCAACCCACTGGCCCCTTCCAAACAGCAGGCGGCAGGAGCAGGTGGCCAAGGGCCCAGATGGCTCTCTTGTTCCCCAGTCCCTGTGAACCCGGTCCTGTCCTGAGGGTCCTGACCAGCTGGGGGTTTGTTCCAACCCCGAGGTGTCTCCCACTGTGTCCGGCTGTGTGCTCAGCCTGGCCTGCTCCCGGGGAGGGGCAGAGCCAACCAGGGCACCACCCCCAGGCAGCCCATCCTGTGGCCCAATGCCCAGTGCCCAGTTCCAGTCTCATGATTCCACGGTGACCGCTGTGCTGCCTAGGACTGGACGCTTGCCTGGGCTGTAGACCATCTGGTTGTGCCCTCTGGCTTCCCCAGAAGGGAAGGCTCTTGATGTTGGGGAAGCCAAAGCCAGCCTGAGCTGGGGGCTGATCACTTCTAACTCTCTTATTCTTCAGCCCCAGGTCCGAACCCTGCACAAGTGGGTGATGGTGGCAGAAGAAGAGGGGGTAACAAGGGCGCTCTCTCCCCAAGGGCACCCCCAAACCACCATGACCTCCGCCTCCCAGCCCTGCCTTCTGAGCTCCAGTGCCAGCCTCCTGTCCCCGCTCAGCCCTCGGAGGCAACAGATGGTGCCTTGAAGACAAGCCCTGGGTCCGGGCCGGGCGCGGATGTCAGCTGTGGCAGGGCTCCCCTTTCACCCTCCGGCAGGCGGCTGGGGCAGCCCCAGCTCTTCACCTGGCTCAGCCCGGCTTAGCAGAGCTCGCAGGGCTGAGGCCAAAGAAGCCACATGCAGAGTGTCAGTGGCCCTTTGGGAGTGGAGGCCTGGCCTGCGGGAGGAGAGGTGGCCGAGGCCCCAGGTGGGTAGGAGAGCGGAGGGCAGCCAAAACGAGCCTCGCCCACAGCCGGGGATGCGAGGGCGGGGCCTCCGCTGGGCTCAAGTCACAGGAAGCGGAGGAAGGGCATCCGTTTGCCTCTGGGCTGGTCCTGGCGATGGTCTGGACACCCAGAAGGCCCCTCCCTGTGCCACCCCTAGGTTCCAGATCCCCACCCGCCAAGCCAAGCTCCTTGATCTGAGCCAGCCCTGGACAAGGGGCAAGGTTGGCAATGACTTCACCTGGCCTCTCCCAGATCGGTTACCGCCAGCGCAATGTCCTGACAGTGTGATGTCACGTCAGAATTCTCGAAACACTTTCCATCTGGAGTCAACACCATCCTTGCAGCTGCTCTGAGGACCGCACCCCACTGCCAGCCACGGGATGGGATCAAGTGTCCTGGTGGAAGCCAAGCTTAGGGCAGGCTTAGGAAGAACAAAGTCGAGGCGGGAGCTGCTGAGGGAACAGGGAAGCCCTTGTGGGGCTCAAGTGCAGAAGCCCTGAGCCCACAGGGGAGCAGGGACAGACCCATAGAGGTCACAGCTGGGCCACAAGCCCTGAGGCAGGGGCTCAAGGGGGAAATCAGGGACCAAAGAAAGTTAAGCGAACATACATGGAGCCTCTCTCTCTGTCTGTCTCTCCGTCTCTCACAGACACATGCACTTTCATACCCGTACCGTCCTCTCTGTGCTTCACGCTCCCAAGCCTCTGAGGTTTGTTCACGTCGTGCTCTTGCCAAGAGTGCCCTCCCTCCGCCTGGCGAATTTCTCTCACCCTTCAGAGGACAGCTCCCGTGTCACCTGTCGGTGACGCACCTCCGCACACGGACCCCCTCTGCCCCTCATCCACTGGCAGGTTCGAGAGCCCTCCTCTGAGCTCCTCAACCACGCTGAGCTCACCCGGCAGGGCTGGCAGACGGGTTCACAGCCTACCTGCCCACTTCCTCCTCTGACGAGGGGCACCCCGAGGGCACGTCGAGGCAGCCTGGAGGAGCTCAGGCGTAACTTGGTCCTCCATAGACACGGGGTCCCCAGGGCCTGCCCTTGGAGGGTTTAGGGACAGGCATGAGGACACGCTGGGGGGTCACTCAATTGCCCCATGCTGAGCACACAGTTGGGGCTCAAACAAAGAGTTACCGACTGAATGCGTTTACACAGGCCTTTGTCATACACCCACACACAACTCACAGGTCTCTCCCTTTCCTTTCAGTGTCTTGGGGTTATTTGGGGTTTGGCCTTCAGGGTGGGGGAAAGATGCCGCAAAAGCAGTCCAGCTTTGTTGGAACAAACAAACGAAATGAAAGCTGCCCAGGTGTTTCCCACACCACAGAAGCCCCAGGAAGAAGAGGGAGGCCTGGGGGCCGAACACCAGAGAACCTCGTGGGAGGCCCGTTCGCCACTCACTCACCACGTGGGGCTAAGCCCCAGTCAGAGCCTCAGCTTCTTCCCTGGTCCAACGAGAATATCTATGATAATGATATTCCCAGTGTTGTTAAAAGAAACAAAATGAGGGAACGTGTGACCAAAACATGTAACACATTAATGTCATAAATTTTCATTCAGCCCCAGCTCCCACTTATTTCTATTTATTTATTTGTATTTTGGCTGCCCACAGGATCTTAGTTCCCTAACCAGGGATTGAACCCATGCCCCCTGCAGTGGAAGCACAGAGTCTTAACCACTGGACTCCCAGGGAAGTTCCCATCTCTCACTTCTTTAATTTCTAGTTCTAGAAAACCGGTGGAGTAGGAATCCATTAATGCCCTAGAGAAGACAACACAGGGAATTTCCCAGCAGTTTAGTGGTTAGGAATCCATGCTTTCACTGCCGAGGGCCCGGGTTCAATCCCTAGTCAGGGAACTAACATCCTACAAGCTGAGTGACCAAAAAAAAAAAAAAGAGAGAGAGAGAGAGACTATATAAAGGTAGAAAGACTGATCCATATTAATTATTAAATATTACTAAATATTTATGGATGAGATTATATTTTAGAATGATTTCTAACTCCAAAAGTCTAAAATTTTTTTTTTTTTTTTTTTTTTTTTTTTTTTTTTGCGGTACGCGGGCCTCTCACTGCTGTGGCCTCTCCCGTTGCGGAGCACAGGCTCCGGACGCGCAAGCTCAGCGGCCATGGCTCACGGGCCCAGGCGCTCCACGGCATGTGGGATCTTCCTGGACCGGGGCACAAACCCATGTCCCCTGCATCAGCAGGCGGACTCTCAACCACTGCGCCACCAGGGAAGCCCAAGTCTAAAATTTTAAATGTACTAAGGGTGACCCTTATTTAACCAGAATGGCTTGGTTAACTGAACTCCAGCCCCTGGGCTGGTCCAAGCTCTTCTGCCCTCCCTGGGGATGAAGGACTGTGGCTGCCATTGTAAACAAAGGGTGGTAGGAGAGGCTGGGTCTCTTCCCAGCTAGCTTTGCTGGGTCCTGGAGCCCACTGACCTTGACAACGGACCCTATAACCACCTCCCAACTACCCTCCTCCACCCTCCCTCACCAGCTTCCTGAGCCCAGGTTAGGTCTGCTTCAACTGTCCCAATTCACACCCTGATGCAGGACTTAAGAGATGCAAACTTTATGATTTCTAGAACACTTGACATTCTCATCACATCTAATATTTTTCAACCTGGGACCCCTTACCCTCTAGACCAGCATTCTCAGCCTCTTTCTCTGCTTCTACTCACGGGAAAGATGACTCCTACAGATGGGCACACTCCCTTGGGTTACCTCTGAGCTAAATCCCTAAGATATAATTCCAGCCCTCTTTCTCCCACTTTGTGCTGACGCCACATCTCACATGTATATGTATTATGGCAGTTTACACAGTGTACCTTGGTTATTTATTTGTGACAGTGTCCCCTGGGGGTAAGACCTGTTTGATGGGGTGTTTTTAAAATCCCAGCACCCAGCCCAGCATCACACATGCTGTCTGCAGGCAGTGTCCCTGAAGCCTTCTCCTCACCGGCCAAGATAGAACCTGTTTGAGGAAGATGGAAAAAGTGCTCTGTGAGCAGGATTGTGAAATGATAGGGATGACGTGAGGGGCTTTCGAAACCCTGGGAAGGAGCATCCACGTGAACTACAGCCCCTGGCTATTCTTGGCCACCGGCAGTTCAGGTTTTGAGTCAGGACAGCTGCCCGGAGCCTGCAGTCAACTGGGGACATGGCCGTCCTGGCCAGTGCAGGCCTCTGCTGCCCCCTGGTGGCCCCCAGGGCCTCAGCTGAGCAGGGTCTCCAAGGCCTCCAGTTTCCGCTCTCTGGGAAACTTCTCAACTCCAATGGAGAAGACAGAGATTTTTCACTGGACCCCCCACTTCACAGCTGTCTGGGAAATGCCTCTTTGTAACATGGTGCCAGGCACAGCTAAGAATAGAGCATTAGGGCTTCCCTGGTGGCTCAGTGGTTGGGATTCCGCCTGCCGATGCGGGGGACACGGGTTCGTGCCCCGGTCCGGGAGGATCCCACATGCCGCGGAACGGCTGGGCCCTTGAGCCATGGCCGCTGAGCCTGCGTGTCCGGAGCCTGTGCTCCGCAGCGGGAGAGGCCACAACAGTGAGAGGCCCGCGACCGCAAAATAAAAAAAAAAAAAAAGAATAGAGCCTTAGGTGTTTTTCAACCCAGAGCTTTGCAGTTTCACTCATGGTGTGATCTTCCGTGGCCTCCTTCACCTATCGGAGGCTGTTTTCTCATCTGTAAAATGGGGATGATAATACAGATCCTACTTTATGTGGGTTTTGCGCAGAGTAGAGAAAATAATCCATGAAAATCGTTTCGCACAGTACCTGGCACACAGTAAAGACCCAAGGCAGTAACTATTGCTATTATTATAACAGAGAATCTTGGTGACTCTCTTGTCTCATTCCTCTACTCTCTCTGTCATCCCCTTTCTGCATGAGACCCTCTCTCCAGTAGTCTGTCTCCCCCAGCCCACCTCCTGCCTGCTACCACCTCCCAGTGCTGGCAAAGAATCTGCACCCAAAAAAATAATTAGGATGCCCATGGTGGCCTAGACATCTGCAAGACCAAAATATGATGACAAGTGAAATACACCAGGCCTGGCTCAGGGACTCCTGGCTTGGCTGGAGAAACTGAACAGAACTGCCACACTCCCCCCAGCCCACCCAGGTCCGCCTACTCAGGGAAATAGGGCCAGGTGCCAGTGTTTTGCACCTTGGATGCTCTGGAAACCCCAAACCTGGCCAATCTGGGGAGGTGGGGGTGAGGTGGTCGGTGGAAGGAGAAGGAAGTCAATTTAGGAAAAGATGAATTTTTCTGCACCACCTCCTCCACTGTTTTCCCTTTCCTTTGTACTTTTCCTCATTAAAAAATTTTAACTTACTGGACTTCCCTGGTGGGGCAGTGGTTAAGAATCCGCCTGCCAGTGCAGGGGACACAGGTTCGAGCCCTGGTCCAGGAAATCCCACATGCCGCAGAGCAACTAAGCCCATGCGCCACAACTACTGAGCCTGCGCTCTAGAGCCCGTGAGCCACAATTACTGAAGCCCGCGCACCTAGAGCCCGTGCTCCACAACAAGAGAAGCCACCGCAATGAGAAGCCCACGCACCGCAACGAAGAGTAGCCCCCGCTCACAACTAGAGAAAGCCCGTGTGCAGCAACAAAGACCCAACGTAGCCAAAGATAAATAAATTAAATAAATACATTTATTTTTAAAATTTTTAATGTACTGTGATGATGAAATTAAACATGTTATTGTAGAAATTTTGGAATATACAGGAAATTATTGAGAAGAAAATCAAAACCACCTATAACACATTCACATATTTGGCAGATGTTTGTAAGTAGTGACAAGATCCTGGGAATGGAAAGGTGAGTAAGAGACCGCATCTCAACCCTCCCAGAAATCACGCTTAGGTAAGGCAATCCCATCATCCTGAGACAACCAACTACAGTAAGTCCCCTACATGTGAACGAGTTCCGTTCCGAGAGCACATTCATAAGTCCAACAAAGTTAGCCTAGGTACCCAACTACCACAATCGACTATACAGTACTGTACTGTAATAGGTTTATAATACTTTTTACACAAATAATACATTTTAAAAAACCCACAAAAAATCAAGAAAACATTTAAAATCGTACAGTACCTTGAAAAGTACAGTAGTACAGTACAACAGCATCGAGTGAACAGGCAAGAAGAGTTACTGACTGGAGGAGTGAGAGGAGGTGGGAGATGGTAGAGCTGAAGGATCGTCAGCAATAGGAGACAGAGGACAAGCTGCAATTCCACTCACGCCTAACGTGATTGGACAGGCGAACACACGTTCGCATCTTTGAAAGTTCACAACTTGAAGGTTTGTATGTAGCGGACTTACTGTACTTATAATAGTCTGATGTGCTTCCTCAAGTCTTTTTCCTAAATATGCCTAAATATATATCTAGTTATTTTAAACAACACAGAGGTCATACTGTCTATATCTATACATGCTATCTATCAAAAACTTCTGGCAAGGGCTTCCCTGGTGGCGCCGTGGTAGAGAGTCTGCCTGCCGATGCGGGGGACGCAGGTTCGTGCCCCGGTCAAGGAAGACCCCACATGCCGCGGAGCGGCTGGGCCCGTGAGCCATGGCCGCTGAGCCTGTGCGTCCGGAGCCTGTGCTCCGCAACGGGAAAGGCTACAACAGTGAGAGGCCCACGTACCGAAAAAAAAAAAAAAAAAAAAAAAAAAAAAAAAAAATTCTGGCATGAATTAATAGCTGAGTAGTCCAACGTATAAGTGCAATATAATCTAACCAATCTCAGTTTGTCAGTTATTAGCTCCTTTCCAATTTTTTTTTGGCAATTCTAAATAATACTATGTGAAAAATTGTTTTAGATAATTCTTCTGATCTGCTTTATTTCTCTAGGGTATTTTCATAGGAAAGGAATCATTGGATCAAATGGAATAAACATTAGAAACAAAACAAAACAAAGAAACACTGAATTTTGGTTATAAAGTAATATGTGCATTTTGAAAAATAATTGACTAAATACAGAAATATACAAAGAAGAAAATAACGCTCACCTGTAATTCCATACCTGCAGGTAATCTCTGCTAATATTCTTGAGACGTATTTTTCCAAATTTGTAACTGTATATAAAGGTTTTTAAATCCAGTCTGACAGAATTCATCTGGTAGCTGAAGTAGTACATTTTTCTGTGCACATATACGTAATATTTTTTCCAGAATAGAATTTTACTGTAAATATTTTGATTCTGTACTGTAATCTTTCGGTGATATATTATGAGTTACTTTCCATTTGCACAAGTACGTTTCTACCACATCATTTTTAACCGCTGCACGGTTGTATACTATGATATTTATTATGGTTGTATACTATGATTTATTAAATTAGTCCTCTATTTTTAGAAATCTAGGTTATATAAATTTTCTGCTATTAGAAACCATGTGATAAATACTCTCACATGTGCATTTTCATGTGTTTTTAAGATTTTAAAAGACTACTTGTCCCTAAAGTTCTCTAGTTATCTGTTTCAAGGGAAAAAAACATACATACTGACTATTGCATGTGGATATTATATTTTTTGAAGTTTTCCTCTATTTCCTACGTTGACTTTATTTCCCTTCGTAAGCCTGTTCTCCTTTTGTTTGCCTTGGTTTTTCTTTCTTATTCAGACAGAGCATTTCCTCGATCATTAGCTGATCTTTGGCTGCTCATGTATAAAAGGGTGATGTTAAAAAGCTGATTGGAAGCTTCCAGGTTAAGAGACCAGGTTGAGCACACACATGCAATGTTTCTCCCTCCTGAACCCCACCAACATTATAGTAAAGAGATTAAAGGGGGCGGGAGAGAGAGACATCAAAAAGCACAGAAAACAGGAGATGGGACCATGGCAGTCAAACTTTGGAAGTTGGAAAACAGATGGGTAAGGAGGGATTGATCGGACAGAGCACAGGAGGAGCTGATGCCAGAGGTAGAGAAAACTAAGAACCACTGCATCTCTGCTATGAGATTTTCAAGAGATCAGGAGATGGCAGCCCCCAGAAACTCTCGGATGGAGGGCTCAGGAGGATGAGGGGGAAGCTGTGTGAGAGGCAGCTGGTCCTTCCTCCCCTCCCCTGCAACACTGGGCAGCTCCTTTCCCTACCCGTTCAAGCCCCGAAATGTCTTCTCTGGAAAGGGGGATACTGAGGGTCTCAGGCCAGAGGTCACTGGCACAGGCGAGGATGTGAGCTGCAGGAGGGAAAAAAGTGGGTTTGCTGTGTGCTGAAAGCTGAGGCCCCCTGGCTCTCCTTCCCCACCGGCCCCGAGATCAACCCAGCTAGACCTTTACCTCCAGGCGGGAGATTTGAGAAAACTTCTCCAGGGAATCTGAGATCCCAGAAGGAAAGACCTAAAGCCCTTCACACACACACACACACACACACACACACACACACACACACAGAGAGAGAGAGAGAGAGAGAGAGAGAGAGAGAGAGAGAACAGTAAACAGCCCAGGAACAGACAATATGTGTGTGTGTCGAGAGGACTCTTATAATGTTAATATAGTAACATCTTCGGAGAGATGAGAAAACGTACTGTATCCATCAAATATTCTATCAATAGGAATAGGATGCTTGTTTTTTCAAAGTGCAGTAAGAGAATTTTAAAAAGCTTTTAAAGGTGAAAATTGATAGCAGCATTGAAAAACTCAACAGAAAGAAAAAAACTGAGGAAATTTCCCAGAAGTAGAACAAAAAGAGAAAATTGGAGAACCCAGAATAGGAAGTCCAACATCTAAATCACTCTGAGTTCCAGAAGGAGAGATCAGGAAAAAACAAAAGGAAGGAACCAATAAAGAAACAAATTAAGAAAATTACTCAGAACTAAAGGATGTACATTTCCAGATTGAAAGGGCTGGTATATACCCAGACAAACAGATTAAAATAGACCTACACCAAGGTACACTGTTGTGACATTTGAGAGCACGGGGGGATGAGGGGAGATCTGACAAGCGTCAGAGAGAAAAAACAGAACATGTGAAAAAAGGATCAGAACCAGAATGGCTTCTGACTGCTTCATAGTTACCTTAAAAGCAAGAATACATTGAAGCAATTTTACAAGGAAAATTATTTCCAATCTAGATGTTTAAACCTAGAAAAATCTCAGTCTAGTAGGGAGAAGAAAAAAGACTTTTTCAGACATGCAAAGTCCCAAAAAATTTACCTAGAATACAGCTCTTCTCCAAAAGATGCTGGAGGATATGCTGGACCACAGTAAGAAAGTTCAGAAGGACGGAGGCAGGAAACAAGGCAGGAGGAGGAAGGCATCCAGGATGACTGAAGGGAGAGTGGGGAGGGAGCTGGGCACTTGCTGTGCTGGGTGATGGGCACCAACGGGCACAGTGAAAGCTGCCATCCCCAAGGTGCCCACTTCCTTACACTATCTGAGGACAGAAGGACGCCCAGGGCATCTGGCCCAGGCTCCACTGCTCATCTGGACTTGGCTGATGAAGTAAGTTCCTGTTCTCCACTCCAGGAGGGAGTTCAGCTTCACCCCACAGGTGTTCTGCTCTGACCTGCTCCTGAGAGCGGGGGATGTGAGCGGCTGTCCTCTGACTGCATCTCGGCTGGAGATCCACCCTGGTCCACACGAAGGCCCAGCCAAATCCCCTGCTCTGTGGTGGCCCTGATCTTTCAAGGTCCACTCGTGACCTCACCCAGTGACTTCTGCAAAGGGTCTCTGGGAAACTCCCAGGGAGGCTGAAGACAGACTTTGTTCAGCTTCTCCTCTCCTAGGAGCTTGTGTCCAATGGTGCAAACTGCCCTTTCCTCACACAGAGAGCTCTGAGCTTGTCACTCAGCGATTCATAACTAAACAATACGCTGCTTAGGTAGGAAGAGATTTACTGGGGATAAAACTATAGAGAAAGGCAAGAGGATGATCAAGACAGAGGTCCAGATAGTGTTACGGGGTGAGGGGATGGGATGCCACACCAAGGGGACCAGGGGTCTCTCAGGTACCGGTTCTATCCTCCTACCTGCTGCTGGGTCCCTGGTGGACTGGTGGTGCATCTTATTGTCACTCTTTTTTTTTTTTTTTGGCCGAGCGGCTTGCGGGATCTCAGTTCCCCAACCGGAAATTGAACCCAGGCCATGGCAGTGAAAGCCTGGAATCCTAACCACAAGGCCACCAGGGAACTCTTGTCACTCTTGAAACTGTACCTATACATTTTGTGCTCTCCTCTGTATATGTGACATGTCCAAATTTTAACAATTTAAAGCCAGCTGGAAGCTCTCTGTAGGGCAGCAGAGCTTGTAGACTCCACACTTCATTCCAGGGTTATTCAGCGGAACTCAGCCATTTCCTTCATTAATTTAATCATCCCGTTTTCAAGTTCTTGCCTCGCCCTTGCCTCTGCTGTGCCCAGTGTCCTCAAGTCCAGCATCCCTTGGCTCAGTTTCTCTAGAGAAGAAATGCCTTGCCTTCTGCTGGCGTCAGTACAAGTGTCTGCAGGATCAAATACAGACTTTTAGCCAATCCGCTTGTATTCAGCCCTACCCCTGCCCCAACCCTACTTTTCACATTTAGAAAACCCAGGGCCTCTGATCCCTGAACTAGTCAGCAGCTCTATGGAGTGAATCAGGTTGCTTTTTTTTTAATTGAAGTATAATGGACATATAATATTGTGTAAGTTTAAGGTGCACAAACGTTAAGGTGATACACATATATGGCAATATGGTTACCTCCTGCGGTGTTATCTAACACCTCTAGCACCTTACAAAAGTGTTATTTCTTTTCTGTGGTGGGAACAGCTATGATCTAGTGTCTTAGCAACTCTGAAGTTTATAATACAGTATTGTTGACTCTAATCACTATTCTGTGCAATAGAATTCATCTGTTCTTCCTCTGAAGGCAGTTGGGTTTTTGCGTTCCCCCATCACCGAGTTTTGTTTCATCCATCAACACCCCATCTTCTGAATTTGTTGACACCTCTCTCCCATGTTGTCCTTGCCTGTCTTCTCCTTGTCCAGTTGCTCATTCTCCCCCAACCTCATGGCGACAGAGTTCCCAGGCTCATCCCCGCACTCTCCTATTTGTCTATAACTGTTCCCGAGGTAAGCCCATCTCTCCCAAGGTATTAATCTGTCCCCATGGGCACCTGATACAAGCTGAGTCCATCAGATTCTCCTTCCAAGAATTTGGAATACTGACCTGAGTGGCAAAGACTGGGGCTGCTTGGAAGTAAGTGTGTTTTAGCAGCTCTCTAGACCAAGCAGTGATACCCAAAGTATTGTCTCAGGCCAGAGGAGGTCTGTCCATTGTTCTCAGCCCTCAGCAAGGTAAGCACAGAAATTGAGTAAGCGTTGAAAATCTTTTATGGCCATTTAACAAGTAACTTTATGTTTGTTAAACCCAAGAATTTAAAATGGGGTTAGTATTATGTATATCTTTTAAAATTTCATTTTTCTAGTCCTTTGCTTTTATTGCGTTTTCAAAAGCATTGGAATGTGACGTTTGGAATTCTTAAAAACCTGATCCTTCAACCACAGAGAGTTTGAGCAATTCTTTTCTAAAAGGAAAGTTCGCAAACCCATTGCTAGCCGTCCTGGATCTGGCTTTATCTGGCCCTGCCTGAGGTCAAATGCTCCAGTTCCACCCAGAAGCCGTGAGCCGCTCCCAGTCTTACCAGTAAATTACCTATCAACTTAAGCTAACCAGAGGCAATTCTGATATTTGCTGCAAAAAGAGATTGTAATTAGTACAATCATTATCCCCACTCTGCAGATATGAAAAACAAGGCTCAGAGATGTTACATAACTCACCCACAGGCCCTAAACTAGTAGCTAGCAGGAGCTAGGATTCCAACTGAAGTCAGCCTGCTTCCAAGTTTCAGCCTTTCCACTGCTGCACTGAAACTTTGAAAGAGCCGCAAGGATTCAGATGCATTTGGTATTGGTGAGAGATGGGGAAGCAGGAGTCCTATATATCATTGGTGAAAATGTCGACTGGTAAAAAGAAAAAAAATTTTGGAAGGGAATCCTGACAACCCCTATGAGAATTTTAAATGCACATAGTCTTTAACTTTTTGGAGGAATTTATCTTACATACATACTTGCACGTGTGGGCAAAGGCGCCTGATCTAGGATAATCATTACAGGTTTGTTTTTCTAACACAAAATTGGAAACAGCCAATTTAATAGAGAACCAGTTAAAATAAGTTATTGTACATTCATACAATAAAGTAATGCAGCCATTAAATACAATAAGGCAACTATATTTGTACTGAGATAGAACAATCACTAAGTAATATTAAGTAGAAACAAACAAGTACTATACAGAACAGTATATATAGAATGCACTCATTTTGTTAAAAAAAAATAGAGAGAGAGAGAGGCAGGGGACATATACATGCTCCCACATGCACTAAAAATTTCTGAAATGATACATGAGGAACTGGTAATAAGTTTTCACTTTGGGAAGGTGACCCAGGAGACTGGGTTTGGGGTGGGACTGAGATTTACATTCCCACATACATCCTTCTCTACCTTTTAGATTTTTTTTTTTTTTTTCGGTGCGCGGGCCTCTCACCGTTACGGCCTCTCCCGTCGCGGAGCACAGGCTCCGGACGCGCAGGCCCAGTGGCCACGGCTCACGGGCCCAGCAGCTCCGCGGCACGTGGGATCCTCCCGGACCGGGGCAGGAACCCTCGTCCCCCCCATCGGCAGGCGGATCGCCAACCACTGCGCCACCAGGGAAGCCCTAGATTTTTTAAAACTAAATTCTTTGGGCTTTCCTGGTGGCACAGTGGTTGAGAGTCCGTCTGTCGATATAGGGGACACGGGTTCGTGCCCCGGTCGGGGAAGATCCCACATGCCGCGGAGTGGCTGGGCCCGTGAGGTGTGGCCGCTGGGCCTGCGCGTCCGGAGCCTGTGCTCTGCAGCGGGAGAGGCCACAACAGTGAGAGGCCCGCGTACCGAAAATAATAATAATAATAAACTAAATTCTTTGAGCTGTTAGCTCTGTGACTTGGGCAGTGGGTTCATTCCAGGGGTCTCTGCCTCTGGGAGCAGTGGTCAGGATATACTTCACTCCCCGTTGAGTTGGCACCTTCTGGGGTCAGGACATCTGCTCCCTGGGTTGGCCCAGGGCTCTCAGGTACCCCAAGCTCTGGAAGGGCAACGGCCTATCTGGACAGGCAATGATTCTGCGTGGGAGTGCAGGGTGTCCTGAAACAAAATGCTTTTGGCAATTCTTTCCCCTGGTTTTTATGTAAATGGTAAGGCAAACATCAACTTAGACATGGGATATTTGGATATAACATGATTTAGGGAGTATCTATTATTTTTACCACCCATATCAATTCATCCTTCTGGAATTTGTACATTAACTTCCCTCTGGGATCAACCTCCTCTCCCATGGAATTTCTGGGGTCATGGACCCCAGATGAGCAGCACATCCCAGGCTAGGACAATCAGAGCCCTGAATTCCCTGGCTCTGGGATTAGTTCGGACAAAGAAAGAAACACGACCGAATGCAAGCAGTGGTGATCCTGCCGAGATTCCTGGGCAAGAAATACATACTCTTCTACCTGCACAAGGGAGCAGGGCTCAAGCTGAGGCAGCCGTCTTGCCCCCTGTGCCTGTCTGATGAGAGCTTAGGGACGGGGAAGAAAACTAGCTCCTGAGACATCCTTCAGGCTGTACTTCTCCACTGGACTGTCTACACATGCTGTATCCACTTCCTGTCCTCCCGTTCATGCCTCCACCCACACTAACGGGGCTTTCCCTTCCACCGCTGGACTAAAAGCTGCTTGTGTCACATCTGGGGTCACTTCCTTACCTCATCAGAATGCACCTCTTAGCAGCCTCTCCAGCTTTAAAAACCCCCAAGTTGTCTTGTGTCTGTGGCACACACACTCCTTTGGCTTCTCCTCTTCTGCTTGGCTGGCTGTTCATCCTCCCTCAGCCCCATGGTGATGGGGTTCCAGGGCTCATTCTTGAACCCTCTTACTTGTCTGCACCTTTTCCTGAAGTGAGCCCATCCACTCCCAAGGTGTTCATCACTACTTATTTGATTACACCCCAATTTGTATCCGGCCTGAACCTCTTTTCTGAGCTCCAGAAATTTTGCATAATTCAGTTGCCATCTTTGACGTGTCCAACTCCAAATATTTCATTCTGGTCCCCATTCAAAACTTGTTTCACACCCAGTGTACTCCTTAGCAAACGGGACCACCAACCAGGCAGATGCTTAAACCACGAGCCTGGGAATCATCTAACCTCGTCCCTCAGCTCCACCACGCTCTACACATAACTCATCAGTAAGACCTGTTACTTTTACTTCCAAAACATATCTTGAATTTATTCACTTCCTCCGTCTTCACTCTCATGGCCTGTGATGGTCATGAGTGTGGTCCAGCTTTTCTCCTCCTGGGGATATGGGAGGATGACACTTTCCCACCCCATCTGAAGTTAGGCAATGCCTGTATGACTTACTTAGCCAATAACATGGAAAGGATGAGGCATCTGTCACTTCTGGTGGGGAATTTTAAGAGCCAGTACACTTCCCTTCCTCCTGCCATGGGGATTATGGAAATTGTGTTGAGACGGGGACCCTGTCAACCTGAGTCCCTGAGTGATAAATACGAGCAGAGCCCATCTGCTGACTCGCAAAAAAACTGAAAATAAATATTAGTTCTGTTAAGCCATTGAGGTTAGGACCTGTTTGTTACTGCAGTGCAACCTAGCCCATCCTGTCTGATACACTATCTTGTCCAAGTCACCCAAACTCCTGCAGTAGCCTCCTACTCTACTCTTCTCTCCTTCCACACAGCAGAGTAACCTCTTTACAACTTAAGTCAGATCCCATCACACCTGCCTTAAAACCTTTTGGCATCTTCCCGTGGTACTTGGAAGAAAATCCACACTCCTTCCTACAGCCACAGGATTTGATCCCTGCCTGTCTCTCTGACCCGGTCTCCCACCCTGTCTTCCTCATTCATTACATCCAGTCCCCCTCGACTCCTTGCTGTCTCTAAGGCAAGGAGCCCTACCCCGCCTCAGAGCTTTCACAGATTGCTGTTCCCTCTGCCTGGAATCCTTTCCCACACTATTCACACAGCTGACTCCTTCTCATCCTTCAAGCCTCAGCTTAAATGACACATCCTCAGGGAGGCTTCTACCCTGTTTGTTCATTTCCTTGTTAGCTTTTACCAAAAGTTGGAATTACATTTGCTTTTCACATTGATTTACTTGTTTATTCACTAAGTTGTAAGCTCTACGGGGACCGTGTCAAGCTCTCAATACATATTTGTTGAGTGGAGGAATGAGTGAGAAGGAATTGCAAGGGCTAATGCATAAGCAACTATAAGGCTGTGGTGGTCATGGGGCTAGTAGATATCAGGCTGACCAATTCAGCCTGCCCTGCAGGTGGCTTCTTTCAGGTGACAGGGACCAAACCTCGCAAGTTCTTCTATTCCCCTCAGGAGCTAAAGTGCCTCTGAGATACTGGGCCTTCTTCAGAGGGCCCAGCTTGGGCTCTGACCTCCCTCTCAGCTATGACAGCTCGCCCAGTGACAGCCCAGCCTGGAGCAGGTCCAGCTGGGGCTCAGGAGTGGGCAACCAGTCCCAGCAGGGAAGCAGCCAGCTGCTGCCGTCATAGAGAGCATTGGCCTGGCCAGGTCTCTAGAAATTGCCAAGGTCAAGGTCGGGTGCTTCCATCCCCTACAGATGGAGAAATCTGGGGACAAGCCAGTCCAGTATTTCCTTCCACCCCACTACTGGGATCACTGACCCTGGTCTGGAGCTCCCCGATTTCCAGTCGCCCAACCCATAGACCCCTCCAGGCATCACTGCTTTGAAAGGACCGTCAGGCCTCCAAAGCCCTCTCCTCCCAACACACTTCTGAGTCGGACAGGGCGGGCCTTCTCCTGTGTCAAAGACAAGGACACTGTGACTCAGGAAGTCAAGGGTCTCTTCCAACTCAGCATGTGAGTTGACCAATGAACTGGATGCCAACGTAGAGCCCCATCCCAGAGTCAGTGCCTTACCCCAGTGGAACCTTCCTCACGAGCGACATGCTTAGCAGGGTCCATAGCCTCTGCCCAGGCATTGATCACATCTAAGTGTCACTTGCTCTCGGGGACCCTTTGCCCTGTGAACTCTGACCTCGTTCTCTGGTGTTGGGAGGAATTTAGCCTCTTCAGCTGCTGCCTCGGCTGATTTCCCCGGGACCCAGCTCTTTCCTGCCTGAATCCATGGTGGTCATTTTCACGTCGGGTCTTGGATACGCTCCCTGCTGGCCCAGCTCACTCACCAGACCTCGCAGATGGCCTGACCAAGCAAACCATTGTCCTCACACCCACAAAACACCCCTCATCCTCCAACAAGAAAGGCTGAGGCCCTGGGGGGGTCCAGCCACAAGCTTCATAAGCCACTTGTGGCAAGCAGGGCTCCAGATTCCCTTCTCTTAGAGGGTCCCACAGGCCTGGGAGGAAGGAACGGGGAGGTACCTCAGGGAGACCAGAAGGATGGTCTGGAGCAGATGCAGGAAGGGGAGCTGCCCAAGGAACCTGGGCAGGGCTGGTGACGGGGGAGGGTGGGCAGGAGCCCACAGAGGGGGTGGCTCTTCCCTTTGAATAGGACAGGACAAGGTGGGCACCTGGTAGGTTTCTGCTAATCAGATTACAGCAGGCAGAGGAGACTCAGGAAGTAGGAGAGAATGAAAGTTGGGATTTTTTTTTTTTTGCAAAATACAACATTTGTTTTTAAAGGACATTCAATAGGTCCAAGTGAAAGCTGGCAGAATGTCCTTTGGAACCTGAACGACCTGTACCTGTGAGCACACCAGGGTACCATGTGCAGAGGCCCAGCAAGTGCACTGCACAACCCTAGGGCCCCCTTCACATTGACCTGATTGTGAACCTGAATACTTACTACCGTTCTCTGGCAGGTGGCAGTCAGGTGTCTTAAGGAAGGAAAGAAGGCCGTCTTTTCTGATCCTCTAGGGTTAGTGGTAGGGCTTCAAGTAAGTACTTCCAGGAGGCTTGAAATGAACTTTTCCTCTTCAGAAGTTAAAATCTCTCTAGTGTAAACGTGCCTACTCTACTCACCTGCATGACAGCCCTTTCTTCCTGGAGTATGCAAAGGTAGCAGTTCATTAGCATCCATTCTTAATTACAGAGGCCCAAATTCAGGAAGACAGATTTTTTCTTACATGCTTTGGGGGCGTGGGGGTCGGGTAGGGAGCGTATGCAACAACTTTGTGCCGTCAATAGCACCAGTAATTCCTAGACCTTATTTTAGGCAATACTTGAATTGGGGAATTATATGACAATTCACATTTTGTATGCCTTCACATGGAGAGCGTTCACAAACTTTTCTGGAGTTGTTTTCTTAATTTATTTGTGTATTTATTTATTTTTGGCTGCCTTGGGTTTTCGTCGCTGCGTGCGCCTTTCTCTAGTTGTGTCAAGCGGGGGCTACTGTTCGTTGCAGTGTGCGGGCTTCTCATTGCAGGGGCTTCTCCTGTTGCGGAGCATGGGCTCTAGGTGCGCGGGCTTCAGTAGTTGTGGTACGTGGGCTCTAGAGCGCAGGCTCAGTAGTTGTGGCGCACGGGCTTAATTGCTCCGGGAAGATGTGGGATCTTCCCGGACCAGGGCTTGAACTTGTGTCCCCTGCGTTGGCAGGCGGATTCTTAAGCACTGCACCACCAAGGAAGTCCCTGGAGTTGTTTTCTTCACTGGCTGCCCTCAGGAATCTCTATTCCTGATGTCCACACATTCCAAACCAGCATCCCTATTTCTCCAATTTAATGGAGCATTGACTATTCAGACCCCATTCACATTTAGCACCACAGGCCATTAACAGACACGCTCTGAAAAGAGTGTTCTCAGAGTCATGAATATACTTGTGTGCTCTGAGAATCACCAAAAGCAGACCTAGCAGGCAATGTTTCCCAAAGATAAGGGTCTCCAATGAGCTGAAGAGATGCTTTCCACATAGACCAGACATCAAACATTAAATGAAGGCATGACCGAGGAAGAATTGTGGGCAGAGGCCAGTTGTCTACAGGCTGTCACCAGGGAGCCCTGTGTCACCAACCACAGTGACCATCTACTTATTTCCTGAGCAACAGTTTCTGGTCGACATGAAGACCTCTCTCTGGATATTTCTTGAAGATAACATTTGGCAAATAAATAGCAAATAGCATTGCTTGCTTGCTTTATACTAAGTAAGAGGGAACATCCCCCCGGTGACCCAGCCCTCAGTGGCAGCTCCCCAAGGGCTTGTCCATTGGGAAGTCCAGTGTTGACCCCAGTGTGTCACCTCGCCACCTGGGCTGGAAGCTGCTTCCCACAGTCCCCTTCCTCGTGTGCTCCCAGGTTAGACTTTGTCGATGAGGGAATCTTGCCCTGGACTTAGAATACAGGAGTGAAGCAGAAGCCATTTTTCTCAGAGGCTTGGTCAGATGCAAGTACATCAAAGAACTTCAAGAGCTCCCACTTCCTGCCACATTCTCCCCTCACACTCCAGGGCTGCAAGCTGAGATCCCCAAGACGCAGAACGGCTTCTGTTTGCCTGATGGCCTGACCGATGCCATGGCCCTCAAGATCTCTCTGCTCTCTGGCTCAACCATCAGCTTCACGCGGGCCCTCTCCTGACTCCCTTCCCACCCCTGCTCGGCACTGACCCACGCAGAGAGCTCAGAGTCCTTCCTCCAGCTCCCGGGGCCTCTGTGTGTGCAGCGGACCTCACAGGACGCTTAGAGTTTACCTCACATCAGCACCAATGGTATGATGAAATGTCAGACACCATGATTCTTCTAAGTTGCTCGATGTCTTTTTCCCACCCCTATGCAGTTTCAGGCCTGCTTCGTGAGCCCTGTTAAAACAGAAATCACCAACTCTAGGTTGTAAGCTTCAACAGACTGAAGAGCTGCCAGACACCTTGAAGCTTCCACCTTTCCTTTCTCCAGCCTCTATCAATAGAAAGGATGAGTATACAGAGTGATTTTCCCACCGCCTCATCCTCCCTTAGAAGGAAAATGTTGCTATACTCCCTATTCCTTTCATTCATTTTCTCCTACTGCACTAGAGTTCATCCTCAAAATTGGATATTACTGACTCTGAAAGATTATATTTTAGGTTGGTGTGTGTATTTGCTATAATTGCTGTGTAACAAATTACCCCAAAACTTAGCTGCTTAAAATTTTTATTATCTCACCTTTTCTGTGGGTCAGGAGTTAAGGAGTGGCTTAGTTGGATGGTTCTGCCTCAGGGATTCCCAGGAGGTGGCAGACAAAATGTCAGTCAGGACCCCAGTCACCTGAGAGCTTGCCTGGAGCCAGAGGGTCTGCTTCCAAGATAGCACCCGCACAAAGCTGTTGGCAGGAGGCTTCAGATCTTCAATACATGGCCTTTTCATAAGGCTGCTTGAGTGTCTTCACGGGCATGTCAGCTAACTTTCCCCAGAGCGGGTGATCCAAGAGATAGAGCTTTCATGATCTAGTCCCCAAAGTCACAAACCATCAGTTCCTCCATATTCTGTTCATTAGAAATGAGTTACTAAGTCAGCCCACACTCAAAGGGAAGGGAATTAAGCTTCACTTTTTTTTTTAACATCTTTATTGGAGTATAATTGCTTCACAATGGTGTGCTAGTTTCTGCTTTATAACAAAGTGAATCAGTTATACATATACATATATCCCCATATCTCTTCCCTCTTGCGTCTCCCTCCCTCCCACCCTCCCCATCCCACTCCTCTAGGTGGTCACAAAGCACCGAGCTGATCTCCCTGTGCAATGCAGCTGCTTCCCGCTAGCTATCTATTTTACAGTTGGTAGTGTATATATGTCTAAGCTTCACTTTTTAAAGAGCAGAATTTCAAGGAATTTGTGGGCATATCTTAAAACCACCAAAGTGTGAAAAGAATACAAGGATAAGGCGTTAAAATACCTATGTTCTAATTTTACATCTAAATGCTAAAGGACTTGGACACGTCCCTTCATCTCTCTAGATCTAGTTCCCCAAAATGAGAAGACTGACTTCAATGACCACTAAGGTTTTGTTTCCAGTTAGTCTGTGTCTCAGTGTTCCAGTACTCAAGACCCTAGGCCTTGAACCCAGACCTCAGGCAACCTCCTCCTCCCCTGCCCCTCTCTTGCTGCAAGCTCTTAGCCCCAGGTAGAGCCTCCGCCCCTCGGCACCCAGTCCGAGTTCATCAGCATTTCTGGGTGGTACCCAGGCATCAGTAGGTTCTACGGCTCCCCAGTGGTTCCAGCGTGCTGCCGTGATTAGGAGCGCCCCTCTAACTCTCAGTGGGAACCCCTACATAGGTATCTTTTCAACAAATAAAATAACATTGCATGTGACAAATTACTGATCTGTCTTTTTTCTTTGGTGTACATGTACTTTGAGAGATCTTACACTGCCCAGAGTACAGGTATTCAATGTCCAGTTAATTACTCTTGGGGTCTGATTTTTCTAAGAGAACATTTTGCTCCATGTTACCTCAGAGAAATACTTTAAAAAGTTTAGAAAATTAAAGAAGTTTTGTTCAGGGCCAGGATAGAACTTTTTATAGAAGTTTTCCCTGCTCAGGGTTTCTCATTATGGTACTTGCTTCTGTGGGAAAATTGATCCAATTTTTATCTTTTTGACTTATACCACCTTTTCCTAGAATATAAACTGCTATAAGTTTAAACAATGCCTGCCTTTTTTTTTTTTTTTTGGCTTGTGTAATGTGCATGTGTGAGAAAAGTCAACATTCTCCAAGACGGCAGAGCCCGGCGCTGGGCTTTTCTGACCCTGAATTAGTATCTTTCCCACGTGTGCTCTACCTCAGTAAGTCACTGGGCCAACTTGCCCAGGCCTGAGGGGTTTCCTGGGATGCAGGACTTTCAGTGTTAAAACTGAGAAAGTTCCAGAAAACTAAGACAGTCAGCCCCCCTACAAGTGTTGGGGTCTTTAAGCACTGTCTCTATCTTTCAATAGTTCTAGAAGCTTCTCATGGACAGGATGCTTTACAGTCTGCTGAACGTGGTGAATGCCCGCTGACTGCCTGAACACCTAGTGGAGGAGGAATCAGGGCTGCCTTGCTAAGAGGCAGGGCAGGGGCAGGGGCTTCGCTGACAGAAACAGGGGTATCCAAAGCACCCCTCTGCACCATGAGGCTCTTAGATGCCAGCTGGCAGAGCCCAAGGCCTAGGAAATGGAGCAAGCTGACTTCTATCAGCCATCTCCAAATATCTGGGTGCCTATCATGGAGAAAAGGAGCATGACCTGTTGTCTGTCCGAGACCAGTGAATGACACCCCTGGGTGCACATGGGAAACACAGGGGGCACTCAGCAACCTACCTCCCAGAGATTCTGATTGCCTTGGTCTGGGGTGGGACCCAGATTTGCACACACACATACATGTCTTGACCTTTCCCCTTTCTGGGCAGGAAATTTCTCCCCTGGCTATAAAAAAATTTGTGTCTTCTAAACTCCTCCACTTCTCTCTCTGAGGTTACCTTGAGCAAAATGACCTCGATAAATCAGAACCTTTTGCTGTATCAGTGGCAATCAGGTTATAGATTCTCTTCACAGGAGGTTCTAACACAAAAAGTTCAAACCACTCTTAATATCCTGGGATAAACCATAATGGAAAAGAATATTAAAAAAAGAAAGAATGTCTCTATGCGTATAACTGAGTCACTGTGCTGTACAGCAGAGATGGGCACAGCACCGTAAATCAACTCTCCTTCAATCAAACAAAATATATTTTAAAAAAAGTTCACACCACTCTTCACCATCTGTGAATACATTGTCCGGGTCACGGATGTGGAAGCATGTCCTGGATTCCCCTGCCCTCCCAGCTCTCTCCTGGGCTTCTCCTCACCTGGAGCCCCAGCGTCAGGAGGTTTTCTTGGCCCCCGGCCTCCTGGTCCCACTCCCTCCTTGTTTCCATCATTTCTGGGATGCAAGAATTTCCCACACACACACCTAAGCCAAAGTGGAAGCTCCCGCGCTGTCCTTGTGGACCTGCCTCACCTGGCAAGCCCATTAGACGGCGGTGAATCCTGGCCAGGCTGGGCCAATCACTCTCTCTCTCTCTCTCCCCCTCTCTCTCTCTCTCTCTCTCTCAAATCTAGGGCTCAGCCCCAGGCCTCTGGTCAGATGTATCTGGAAGGTTACAAATCTCAAGACCTGTGGTTGCCATGTAGGGAAAGACCATTTGAGGCCACGAGCAGCAATGGTCCAACTGGGAGACAAAGTCTGTGGATGAATAACCAAGACAGGTGACCAGGCAGCCCGGGTGCAGAGGGGGCTGAGACAGTGACTTAGCGCCCACTCTGTTCCACAAGCTTCCCGGTGCCTGTTCTCATCCTCCCGCTACCCTCAGGTCCTGCGGGATCCTTGCCCTAATTTCCTCTTTAGCTGAGCCAGCTTCACAGATGTCTGTCGCTTGCCACCCAACAACCCCTGGGAGAGTCACCAACGTTCACTGCCCCCACAGGTCCCTTCTTGGAACACGAATCTGGGCCTTTCCTGCTCCAACAAGATCCCCTGAGCCCGTTTATTTCCGGCTCGCTTTCAACTCCGAAGAGGGCCTGCACCCTGTTCCCCGTGGGTCTGCTCCCCGGGAGTTAGAGGAGAGGTGGCCTCCCAGCTGTGGCTTCTGCAGAGTCCGGGGTCCTCGCCCACCTCTCCGCTTCCTGGAGCTCGGGCCTTGCCCCCCTCATCGTCCTCCCCCAGAGACATTTTAGACCACGTTTTGGTGGAACACTTGAAAAGAGTAAACAGTGGTTTCCTCGCATTCCTGTCAGGCTTTGTTTCTCGAGACTGAAGAGTCTTGAATCGGAGTGCTACCCACCCCCCTCGCAGCACTCCCTGACTCTGGCCTGAACCTTGGCGGGTGGGCTGAGGACTGCTCAGCGTTGCTGGCCTAGGACAGCAGTTTCAGGTCGCCCATTATTAGGCTTTCGGTGTCCACGTCCATCGTCCCCTCTCAAACCCTCTCTGGCCCTGGAGTGAGAATCCAAGTCCAGCAACAGGGAAGGGCACTCAGCACTCAGGCCCGGGCAGCCTTGACCACTGCATGGCCCTGCCTCGTCCTGGCCGCAGCCCCACATGGCCCCCCTGGACCTCATCCTCAGCAACGCCTCGGTTTTGTCCCAACCCTGTTAGGGCCCAGGGACCTGGCTTCTCCTCTTCTGGGATGTGGTGTGGGCCTCAGGGGAGACTGAGAACAATGCTGGGCCTTTATCAACAGCTAATCCCATCCTGGCTGGCTCCTGGACTTCCCTTCTCAGAAATGCCAGCTCTTATTTTAACACATGGCGTGTTCCCTTCTGAGTCACCTCAGCCCTAATTGTGTGCGGCCAGAGCAGTGACAGTCCCTCCCTAACTAACACCTCAGCCAAGCTCTTCTGCGAGAGCACAGAGCAAACACCTTCGCGTCCATCCGGAACGGGCCTGGCTTCCTTCTGCCCTGTCACGAGCTCCTGGTGCCACAAAATGCAGGAGCTGGAAGAGACCCTAGAAATCACCAGATCCCACCCCCTCATTTACAGCTAAGTTAACCAAAGCCCAGAGAGGGCAGGACTCTACTCAAGGTCACACAGCAAGGTCAGGATTCCTGGTCCAGACCCTTGCTTTCTATGTATGTTACTTCTCAGAGGACATGACGTGGGGGGAGAAAAACTGGGGGGAGTTTGTGGCTGTTCAAGTTTGTTCCTATTTAGGTTTCCATCCTGCACTTGCCCAGAAGGGGTGCTTGTCCCACCTCAGGGGTCAGCACTTGGGCTTCACTCAGCAACAGGAACAGTCTCAGGCACCCCAAGTATCAGAAAGGACTTTGACAAGAAGGGGGAGTATCAGGAACCCCCATGAATCAGAACGTCCAAGCATCCCGACTGTGGTGCTTAACAGGAGAAAGTGCTAAGTGGCTGGGTAAACGGCTAATAATGCAAGAGTTGGTGTCATGGGGAAGTCCACGCACCAGCCCTTTGCAGGTACATCCACAGCCCTGGCAAATGAGAGCGGGTCCAGGACGACCTCCCAGAGTCCCTGCCGGTGCTTTACCATCACTGATCCCGTTCTGTTCTGAGACTCAGTGAGGAGTTCTATCAAAGCCAAAAGGGGTTGGGGGTTAACGCCCAGTTACCTTGCATTCAGCCCTGCACCCCCTTCTAACGCATTAGCATGTGGGCTCTGGAGGCGCTCTGCCTGGGTTCGGATCCTGGCTCCACCAGCTACTAGCTGTGCATGAAAGAGAAAAGGACCCTGGTCAAGTCCGTCACCCTCTCCCTAAAGTGCGTATAGTAATAGACCCTTCCTCCCAGGGTTGGTTTAATCATTAAAACATTTGGACCACTGCCTGGCATGTGATCGCTTAGCTATCATCATCATTTTTATTATTTTAAGCCTCAGCAGATATGATCTCTTTGCTTTAGCCCCCTTACGTGTGTCACCCAAGGGCCAGTATGGTAAAAGCAAGCAATGTAAGTCCTGGCGGTCCTGTGGGTAAGACTCCACGATTCCACTGCAGACGGCACGGGTTCGATCCCTGCTTGGGGTACTAAGATCCTGCTGTGTGCAGCTCTGGGGATGTCTGTGAAACATAGCAACATAAACCAGAAGCTGTAGTCAGAACATTCCAAAACTGGAATAGAGGATTTGGTCAGTCTGATGTGTGTTCTACAATTCAACTAAAACCTCTAAGGAACGTTTACGCGTGTCTTGTTCGAAACGTGCCCAAACACTTCCCTTCTTTCTACCTCTGTGTTGTGATAAACGTAGAGGTTTTTCTCTGACAGGTGAAGAGACTGAAGACCAAAGAGTTTGGGCTCTGGCCTGGGGGAGGTTTCAAATTTTGGATAATCAGAAACCTGATTATTGCATAAAGGGTTTTGCAATACCCTTTTATTTAACTGCAGTATAGTTGATTTACAATGTTGTGTTAATTTCTGCTGTTCAGAAAAGTGATTCAGTTACACACATATACATTTTTTTATATTCTTTTCCATTATGGTTTATCACAGGACAGTGAATATAGTTCCCTGTGCTATAGAGTAGGACCTTGCTGTTTATCCATTCTATTTATAATAGTTTGTGTAATGCTTTCTTTTTTCTTTTTTTGGGGGGCTGCATTGGGTCTCCGTTGCTGCACGCAGGCTTTCTCTAGTTGCAGTGAGCAGGGGCTACTCTTTGTTGCAGTGCACGGGCTTCTCATTGCAGTGGCTTCTCTTGTTGCAGAGCACGGAATCTAGGTGCACGGGCTTCAGTAGTTGTGGCATACAGGCTCAGTTGCTCCGCAGCATGTGGGATCTTCCCAGACCAGGGCTCGAACCCGTGTCCCCTGCATCGGCAGGCGGATTCTTAACCATTATGCCACAAGGGAAGTCCCATGTGTAATGCCTTTTTAAATGCATTTTTTACCTACGTATATTTCATTACAAGCTTGTTTTTCATTTTTTTATTTTTCATTTTGAAATAATTTTAGACGTAAGAAACATTGCAAAAATAGTAGAAAAAAATTTCTGAGTCCGCTTCACCTAGCTTTCCCAAATGTTAACATCTTCTATAACCTCAGCATAATTATCAAGACCAGGATATGAACACTGATACAACACTACTAACTTATCTCCAGACGTTATTCCAACTTTGTCAATTGCCCCACTGGGGTTCTCCTTCTACCCAGGATCCGATGCAGCCTCACACACAGCACTGAGTGGTCATGTCCCCTTCATCTCCTCCAGTCTGGAACAGTTCCCTCGAGCTTTGTCTTTCCTGATCATAACACATTGGAAGAGCGGTGGCCAGTTGTTTTGTAGAATGTTCCTCACTCTGGGCGTGCCTGGTGTTTTCCCATGATTAGACTGAGGTTCTGCATTTTTGGCACAAACACCGCAGAGGAGATGTTGTGTCCTTCTCAGCTCATCACGCCGGGAGCCACGTGAAGCGGATACATCTCATTCCTGCTAATGGGAACTTTCACCCCTTGGATATGGTGGTGCCTATCAGATTTATCCACTGGAAATTTACTCTCTTTCCCTTTGTAACTGATAAGTATTTTGTGGGGACATGTCTTGAGACTCTGAACCTAAGTCTGGTTTCTCATCATACTTTCCCCCACTAATTTTAACATTCATCGATGATTCTTTGTTACTTTTATTTTTTAATTTTTTATTGAAGCATAGTTGATTTACAATGTTCTGTTAGTTTCAGGTGTACAGCACCGTGAATATATATATGTGTATATATATATATTCTTTTTCATCTTCTTTTCCTTTATAGGTTATTACAAAATACTGAATATAGTTTCCTATGCTATACAGTAGGTCCTTGTTGGTTATCTATTCTATATATAGTAGTGTGTACATGTTAATCCCATCCTCCTAAATTATCCCTCCCCTCCCTTCCCCTTCAGTAATCATGTTTGTTTTCTATGTCTGTCTATTCATCAATGATTCTTGCCTGCAACAATGACTGTGTTGTTAGCCGAATGGTGATTTCCTATTTCCATCATTCCTTCTGCATTTATTCATTGGAATTCTTTTGTAAGGAAGAGCTTTCTCTTCTTCTTCATTTATTTATTTATGCAATTATTTATATCGATGTGGAGTCATGGTTATTTGCTTTATTCTAGGAGTTATAATATATTGCTATCATTATTTTGTTACTAAAATTGTCTCAGACTTGGCCATTGGAAGCCCCTTCAATGTGGCCCCCATGTCCTTTAGTTTCTGAGCACTTTTTCTAGCACAGCAAAATCTTCCAAGTTCATTTATATTTTCCCTGCTCCAGCCCTAGAATCAGCCATTTCTTCAAGGAGCCCTGAATTTTTTTTCTTCTCGTTAGTGAATGGTACTTGGAAACCAAGATCTAGAGGCCAGTATATGCATAGCTACTGGGGTATCATTATTGTTAGTCCCTTCCAGAGGACAAACGTAGGGAATATATGTCTGTATGCACACACACATACATATACACCTACATCTATTTCTATTTCTATATCTAACCATCTATGTGTGTAAAAGCATGAGCTCACACCAATTCCCCTGATTCCAATCCAACCTCACAGGGTGCATTCTAACCCTCCCCCTTTCCATTTTTGTTACTCCTCTTTCAACAGTAAAAGACCTGGTTCTCACTATCTATAATATATTTACTTATTTTCTTAATCATGGAATACACTTGAGATATTTTCAGGATTTGTGATGCTTTTTTCTGAAGTTTGTGTGATTTTAGTCAAATAATGAAATGCTAGTCCTACACTGTTACTGTTAAAGGTGAGGCAAGACAGCCCAGTGTTTAATTGGGTGGACTCTGGAAGCAAGCAGTCATTTAGTGTTTCCAAATCTCACCTTCCTTATATATAAAACAGAGATAATAACAATATCTAGCTCATAGGATTGTGGTGAGAATAACAGAGATAATGCATGTAAAGTGCTCAGCACACAGGAAATCCTGGATAAACAGCACACATTTTAATTAGCTATTTATTAGGAAATAGAGGAAATTTGTCTATTGGAATCTAATTGTTTTTATGAAAAGTTGACCCAGAATAGTTAGAGTTAATATGCGTAAAATAAGAAAGAGGTTGGGAGCTTTGAGGCTTGCGCAAAATTTTTTTCATATAGTTGTGATGAAACTGTTAATTTTCGTCCAGTAGGTGGCAGCACTTGTACCTTCGCCTTCGAGTGGGTTCCTGATGCGTCTAGATAATAGTGTCATCATAGCAGATCACCCAAGACTGCTGGAGACAGGAAGCAACTTCAGGATTAATATACTCATACGAGGGCTTCCCTGGTGGCGCAGTGGTTGAGAGTCCGCCTGCCGATGCAGGCGATACAGGTTCATGCCCCGGTCCGGGAGGATCCCACATGCCGCGGAGCGGCTGGGCCCGTGAGCCACGGCCGCTGAGCCTGCGCGTCCAGAGCCTGTGCTCCGCAACGGGAGAGGCCACAACAGTGAGAGGCCCGCGTACCGCAAAAAACAAACAAACAAACAAACAAACAAACTATATATATATATATGCTCATACGAACCACAACTTTAAAAAAGAAAAGAAAAGCCCACATCTAAGCAAGTCTGGGTAAGGAATTCAAGCAAGTCCACCCAAACCCTGCCCAGGCCACAGGGCATCTGCTCCCCCTAGGTGGGCACAGCTCAGGTCCCCCAGTCTCGGAACGTCGTCCCTGAGTGAGACTGGGGGTGGAGAACAAGCTGGACCAGACTTATTGAAGGTCTCAGCAAGGAGCTGGAGCAGGTTCTCAGGGCCCTGCCCCTTCATACTCTAGGGTCCCCAGACACTTATAAAGGGACGTGAATCCTCGTGTGCACCCTCACTGCCTCGGGTTACAGGTTAGAGTCTCCCTCTGAGGCAAGAAACAGAGACCCAGTCGACATGGTTGAAGAAGAGTTGAAGGAAGAGGATGCGGCCCCATGGGGGAATCCTGTGGCAATCCAACCACAGATCAAGACATTGACTCAGGGGACTTCCCTGGTGGCGCAGTGGTTAAGAATCCTCCTGCAGGGGACATGGGTTCCAGCCCTGGTCTGGGAAGATCCTACATGCCTTGGAGTAACAAATCCCGTGTGCCACAACTACTGAGCCCATGCGATACAACTACCGAAGCCCACGTGCTCTAGAAACCATGCTCTGCAACGAAAGAAGCCACCGCAATGAGAAGCCCACGCACCGCAACAAAGAGTAGCCCCTGCTCACCGCAACTAGAGAAAGCCCGCACACAGCAACGAAGACCCAATGCAGCCAAAAATAAATAATTTTTTTTTAAAAAAAGACATTGCCTCAGGAAATCAAAGTGGCTACACAGAGTCGCTGTCTCCTTTCACCGCCCTAGGGCTACCAGTCCTGCTTCCTGGAGTGGCAGGAGAGGGCAAGAGGTGGCCTGGGCTCTAATTCCAGATCTGCCACCTCCTAGGCGTAGGCCTTGACCAAGTTATTTACCCTTTCTGAACTTTAATTTCCCCATCTGGAAATTCCGTACAGCTTTGGAGTTTTCATGAGGACTGCGTGAGGTTATACTATAAAGTACTTAGAACTGAGCTGGGCATCAAGAAAATGCTCAACAAAACTCAGCTTTTATTTTTATTACCACAAATATTATTATTGTTATTTTATTTTCAAAATGAAAATAAAATGAAGAGAAATCATGAACTGCTTCATTATGCTTTCTGGTCCCCCTGTTTGCAGCCATTAGAGCTGCCCAAGACTGTGGCTTTCAGCAGCCTCCTCCCTCCCGGTGTGTTAGTTCTAATTCTAGATCGAGGCCTCTGACTGGCCCAGCGCATCTCTGTGCACCAGGCCATAGGCTAGGCTCCACCCCTATGGACATCTCCTTGGTCCAATCAGATTAGGCCGGTGGGGATGGAGGTCGAAAGGCCACTGAGGGCACCCAGCACCTTGGAAAGACATTCCTTCCAAAAGGTGGACAGCCAGAAATAGACCGGTAAAGTCAACCCACACGTAAAACATTTTTCAAAGATATGCACATGCTGTTGTGAACAAATTATAAATGTATTTAAAGGTGTCATTGAACATAGTAACTTTCTTAATTATTCATATTATTAACAATAGCATTATATGTATATATTATTATATTAATATATATTAATGATCATCATTAACTTTCTCAGTCAATATAACTTAAGGTTCAAATTTTACCATGTTGGTCTCCATAAAATGTCTTGATGGTAAAGTGTCTTCATCCTCAAAAATTTGGGATACAACCCCTCAATACTACATTGGGCTGCTTCAGGTCCACCTTCAAAGTAGCTGACTGAACCTTAAATCCCTGGACCAGCCCGCACTCCTACCTGGTTCCCTCACCTGGGGCTGCACAGAGGCGCTGGGGTCCCACTGGCCTGGGACCCATGCCCCTCCCCGCCCTAGGTCTCTGCCCGTGAGCATGCAGCCTGCAGTGCCTGGGTCCTGTGATTTTTAAGAGCACCTATAGGTGCTCCCCAGAGCATCATCCCCACTCCCAAAAAACATCTCCTTGGGTGGGAATGACCTGGGCAGTAGGGGAGGGGCATTCAACAACGATTCTGAGGATACAGTGATTCTCTGGTCCTCAGCAGGACACTAAGGAGGGATTGTAGCATCTAAAACAGAAACATAAGGCAGGCGTGTGGGATGAGTCTTGTGACTCAGGATAGGAGCCCACCTCCAGGCTCTGGGTTCCAGGGATGGGGCAGCTGCCCAACTGCTGGAACAGGGGCTGAGTCTGCAGCAAGGCAAGTTGATGACTCCAACTTCTCCCTGGGGTACAGCCTGCAGAGGAGAATTATCTCATTAACTATGGACAACTGCAATTCTGATCACCTCATCCTCTGCGTAAAATGTTTCACTGGCTCCCCAGCACCTTCCAGGTAACTCCCCCAACCTCTCAGCACAGCTTACACCATGCTAGGCACACACATGAGTTATCTTAACAGTACATCGCAGGAGTCTTGCACGTATTTTTGGTCCCATGTCAGATAAGGAAACCAAAGAGGCAAAGCGGCAGCCAAGATCAACTTCAGCTGAATGAAACCCACGCCTGTCTGGGCCCCTGGCCTGTGCCCACAGGCAGCACTCTGGAAGTCTGTTGAGTCAACGCCAAGGTTCTCAGCCTGAGTATATGGGAAAGCACATCTTACTTTGGGTCAGGCAAGCCCCTAGAACCAGGAATCCACAGTTCCTGATTCCCATCAGAGAAATGTTCTCATATCTGAAGTACCTCAAGAACAGTACTTACCATCATTACAAGCTGGGTTGGATGTTTGACACTATTTGGACACACAGCATCTCCTCCTTCTTCCTAATAATCACTCTAATTTCCTTTGGGGAATGATCCGACAGCTACCGTGTACAGGAACCCACCCTCCACTTCATAAGCCAAAAGTGTCACCCAAGTCTCCTGGTGCCAGACTTCCCTCTTACCATCTTAGAACAGCCAAAGGCAAGCCTCTGATCTAAGCTTGGCCAGTTGAACTTGCTTTCCTAGGAATCTGGCTTTGAAGCAAGAGACACAAAGACAGGGGAATGGTGGAAGTTCATTCATCCCAGTGACTGCACCTGGGCCAGACTGAAGTGCTATCCCTGCTTCTAAGACCCTCTGAGCTGGCTGGCTCCTGTCCAAGCTCTGTTCTAGGTCTTCCCTTCCACCCTGAGGCATCCATGGACATCTAATCACTTCCCTTTTCTTACTTTAGCCTGAGTCAGTTTCTGTTGCTTGCCATCGGTGAATCTGACTGATACACCAGCTCATGCTAAGGAAGAAAGAATTCCCCATTTCCCTACCACATTTGGGATCCAAAGGCCAGATGTGACCCTTCTACCGCTGGGTAATGAACTTCCTGAGATTCTTCACCAAAAAAAGGAAAGAAGTTTATAAAATTGGCTAACCGTCCACCAACTGGCAACTTCTGATCAGAACATAGTAAACCTGAGTTCACTTGACAAATGAGGTCACCTGGATGAAAAGGGAAGGGGGTTGGAATTTCAAGTGTTTATTCAACTCACGGGAAAAGCCCAGTGATTACCTACTCTCTATTGCAACATTCCTCAGATCTGTGAAGGGAACATAGCAGGGTCAAGCTCACGGCATCATCGGATGGAGGAAATGGTCAACATGGTCATTTATTTGTTTCCTTGTCCCTAACCATTTCCAGTTGTACGCAGAGCATTCTGGTCCTGCGGTACCTCAGGGACACGTGCCTAGGTTATTCACTATGACGGACATTTATCCCACTTTCTAGACAGGGTGGCTGGGGACAGGCAAGAGTTGGCTTGTGCGGTGTAGACTGTGGTGGGCTGTGGGCACGGTACTAGGCAGGAAGCATGAAGTGTGTAGCTTGGTCACAAGGAACTGGCCCTCAGAAATGTCAAATTGTCCACACGCCAGGAGGGGAGCCATCTCTTATTGACAAACTCAAGTTCATGGACTCTCAGATCGTGGGATGGCTGACAGAATGTTTCTCTGTTCTTTTCTACAGGATGGGAAATAGATGGGTCAGGAGGACAGCTGGCTGTACAGCAGATCCGTGCAGGCTCTATCTGTAGCCACGCCCCGTGAGAAGAGCCAAATTTTATTGTCTTTCTTTTCCGTGCTTTAAATTTATCTTTTATTGAAGTATAGTTGATTTACTATGTTTTGTAAATTTCTGCTGTACAGTAAAGTGACTCAGTTATACACATATATACATTCTTTTTAATATTTTTTCCCTTATCGTTTATCCCAGGATATTGAATATAGCTCCCTAGTCTATACAGTAGGACCTTGTTGTTTATCCATTGTTGTTTATCCTGTCCATCTTTCTCCCACCTCACTCAGGAGCCAAATCTTAATCAGAGAAGGCGGTGCCACTGGCGTCAGAACAAGAGGAACCAGGGACCCATCCCAGGGACCATGAGGCAGACGTCCTCACCCCTGCCCCAGGCCAGGTCAGCTTGGTCTACGGCTGGCTTTTTGTGTTTTCTTTATTTTTTTCCCCCGTGGATGCCAGCTCTCAAGGGTGTGGAGACACTGACCCCTCTTTGAGGATTTGATAGGAGCCATGGACCCACTACCCAGAAAACCCCACAGAACACACAGTTTTGTGTTCAGTGTGGTGGCTCTGAGACAATGCCATGTGTCCACCTCCATGTCGCTTTCCCCTGGGCACACGGGCACATGAGGTCCCCCAGCCCTCCCGCGGTTAAGCGGGACAGTGTGATGGAATCCTGGCCCGTGAACTGGAGGCAGAAATGAAGGCCACTCCCAGGCCTGACCCCCAACTCTCCCCTCCCTCTCTCCCCCTCTTTCTCTCTGTGCCCTGCTGGCCAGATGCGGAGGATCCAGGGGAGGACCCCGAGCCCTGGGGGACAGAAGAGCAGGCAGAGGGAGGGGCCTGGGCTCCTGAGTGACTGCGTGGACCAGAGCCTCACCTCCTGAGCCAGCCTGCTCTGTGCTGTGAGAAGGAAGCAGGGGCCATGGGAAGCCCCCGTGACAGCACTTAGACACCCTGACCGACACCCCCAGAGGCAGCCATCCGCAGACCCCGCCCCCTGCAGCGCGGGCCGCCCTGAGTGTGCCCTGTGTGGCTCCTTTGTTTACCACTCACTAAACTACAAGCACCTCCTGTCCCACCTTCTTGGGCGAATACAAGTCATGGGGTCCCCATCTTTGTCACACGTTTACACGCCACACTCTTGGTCATACCAGCCAGGGCTTGAGGCCAACAGAAACTGCTCGAGTCCTTGTGTGACTTTGAGGGAGTCCCTGGGCCATCCTGAGTCCATCGGTGCTGGTCCCCACCCTGCCCACGCCCGTGAGCTTCCGCTGGAGAGGGCACCCCAGGACTCAGCCACGCTGGTGGCCATGAGCCAACGCCCGACTCGCTGCTCTCGGCCCTCACGTCTGCCCCTCGGGGGTGGTGAGCTTGTCCTTGGGTGTGCGTTGTTTCAGGGGGGCCTGGCCTGGCAGCTGCAGAGGCTTCTTCCTCCTGAACGGAAAGGATAAGGGGAGGGGGGGCGGGGTAGGTGGCCTTGGAGGGTTCCCAGTCTGCCCCTCCGGTGCTTGCCCTGGGTCAAGAGGCAGGCAGGAAGCTCTTAAGAGCAATTGCTCCAGAGCAGAGGAGGGCTGAGAGGCCTGGGGGAGAGATGGGAGTTGAGGGGAGTCACCCTGGCTGCCCCGGTCCTGCCTCAGTTTCCCTTCCATAACCCAGAGAGATGGGACCAGATGTGAAGACTCAAGAGCCCCCTGGCTGGAGGGATTCCAGGCCCATGGGGGATAGGATGTGGCTGTGCAGGGGTTCCCAGGGGAGCAGGACATCAGGCAGGAGCCAGGGTGGGGTGGGGGCTGGCAGGAGTGTCACTGCTGGGAAGAGGAGGGGATCAAAGCAAAGCACCTGGAGGGCCCTCCAGGGCAAAGGCAAACACTGAGGTCACGGCTGCTCCCACAGGGCTCTGTTCCCACGCCCCAGCCCCCAGCTATAAGGGCCCCACCCCAGGCAGGGTGTCCACACTGTGGAGAAGCCATGGCCACGTCGCACCTGCTGCCGTGGCTGTTCCTGCTGCCTGCGCTCTGTGGGCCGGGCACTGGTGAGTCTCCCCAGCCTCTCCTCACCCCACTCGTCACCCCGGGGCCAGGTGTGGAGGGGGCACCACGACCTCCTCCACCACTTACTGAGCCCTGGCTCTGTCCCACGCATTATCCTCAGTCTGTACCTCGTCCTAGTTTTAAAGATGAGGAGGGTTTTTTGTTTTGTTTTGGTTTGTTTTATGGTACGCAGCCCTCTCACTGTTGTGGCCTCTCCCGTTGTGGAGCACAGGCTCCGGACGCGCAGGCCCAGCGGCCATGGCCCACGGGCCCAGCCACTCCACGGCCTGTGGGATCTTCCCGGACTGGGGCACGAACCCGTGTCCCCCGCATCGGCAGGCGGACTCTCAACTACTGTGCCACCAGGGAAGCCCGATGAGGGGGTTTTGACTCAGAGAAACTCCAGGGCTTGTCCAAGGTCGCACAGCTGGCAGGCACTATAGCAGGTAGAACACAGAGCCGTCCGACTCCAGCATGTTTAACAGTCATGCGTCCCAGTAAAATTGGGTTTGGAGGTTGGGTGAGGCCAGGGTGCCAGGTGTGGCTCGGATCCCAAGGTTGCTCTGGCCCCAAACAGCAGCTGTCGGGACCACCTCATCCCCGGCCTGCGCCCAGGGCCCCGAGTTCTGGTGCCAAAGCCTGGAGCAAGCATTGCAGTGCAGAGCCCTAGGGCACTGCCTGCAGGAAGTCTGGGGACATGTGGAAGCTGTGAGTACCACCCAAGGATGTACCGAGACCAAAGGTCTTGGGATAGAGGGTCCTGGGTAGGCTCTGGATGGGATTGGAGCCCCTGTAGGGGATGGGAGGGGATGGGATAGGATGGGATGTGATGGAATGTGTTGGGGGGGAAGGGATGGGATGGGTTGGGGGGAAGGGATGGGATTGATGGGATGGGATGGGATGGGTTGGGGGGGAAGGGGTGGGATGGGTTGGGGGGAAGGGATGGGATTGATGGGATGGGATGGGATGGGATGGAAGGGGATGGGATAGGATGGGATGTGATGGGATGGTTTAGGGGGGAAGGGATGGGATTGATGGGATGGGTTGGGATAGGATGGGATGGGATGGGACAGGATGGGTTGTGATGGGATGGGTTGGGGGGGAAGGGATGGGATTGATGGGATGGGTTGGGATGGGATGGGATGGATGGGATGGGATGGGATGGGACAGGATGGGATGTGATGTGATGGTCTGGGGGGGAAGGGATGGGATTGATGGGATGGGTTGGGATGGGATGGGATGGGATGGGACAGGATGGGATGTGATGGGATGGGTTGGGGGGGAAGGGATGGGATTGATGGGATGGGTTGGGATGGGATGGGATGGGATGGGACAGGATGGGATGTGATGGGATGGGTTGGGGGGGAAGGGATGGGATTGATGGGATGGGATGGGATGGGATGGGATGGGATGGGACAGGATGGGATTGATGGGATGGGTTGGGATGGGATGGGATGGATGGGATGGGATGGGATCGTGGGCAGTTGCCTGTGTCTTGGAGCACCCCATCAGCCTCAGCCACCTGAGCTGGGAGCATGGCCTCCACTCATGTGCCCCAAATTGGGGCCCTCTCCTCAGGCTGACCTGTGCCAGGAATGTGAGAACATCACCCACTTTCTCATCAAGATGGCCAAGGAGGTCATTTCCCAGGTAATGAGGCCCAGACCCTGGACTGAAGCTTGGGGATTAAGAGAAAGAGAAGCGGTTAGCCCCATAAAGGAGGCCTCTCTAGCTTGGGGGTGATCCCAGGTGCCTCCTGGCCGGGAGAGGGCTCTGGAGGTGAGCTCAGCAGCACAGCCAGAGACGGTCTTTCCTGAGGGGAGCAGCCACGTCTGCGCCCAAGTGTGCGGCTCACTAGCCCCCTCCCAACTCCGGGGCCCTGGGCAAAGGTGGCCATTCGGGTGGGCGATGGCCCCGTGTCCAAGGGCTCAGGCGGGGCAGACCTCAGAGAGGCCAGGCTGACAGTCCCCTCTCCCGCCTGCCTCCCAGGACACGATACGGGAATTCCTGCAGCACGAGTGTGACGTCTTCCCGCTGAAGCTGCTGGGGTCCCAGTGCCACCTCATGCTGGACACCTACTTCCCACTGGTCATCAGCCACTTCCAGAGCCACATGGTGAGGCCCTCCTGCCTCGCCTCCATCCTGCCTCCTGCACAGCCTTCACGCCCTCCCTGTCCCTGAGTTACCCCCGCACGTGGCAGCCCACCCCCTGCCCACACGGGGTGCAGGAAACTCAGTGCTCCTCGGCCTGTACCCAGGTGACAGCGCCTCCCACTCAGCTGTACACGGTGGGCCTGCACGCTCTCAGGCGCCGGCACACACCCTCGAACCCTTCGCACAAACACTCGGCCACACACTCACTGCACACAGTCTCACGCAACACCTACGCCGTCTACACGCTCACACGACAAACGCACTCTCACGTACTTACACTCACTCATTCTCACAAACATCCACGCTCACACTCGTTCACACACATCCCCAGACATGTGTCCCAAAGTCCCCACTTGACCCCCTCTCTGCCTTTGGTCTCCTCTCTCACCCCAACGGAGTCCTAAACCACAGCCCCAAACCAGCCTGCTTCCCCCATTCCAGGCCTAAAGGCAGTTACCTGGTGCCTGGGTCCTTGAGCCAGACGGAGGGGGAGTGGGGTCCCCTCCCCCGTCCCAATCACCTTCTCACCCTGCGTTGTGCCCTAGAACCCGAAGGCCATCTGCGGGTCCTTGGGCCTGTGCAAACGCGGGCAACCAGAGCCAGGGCAGGAGCCAGAGCCATCAGGCCCCCTGCAGGACAAGCTGGTCCTCTCCATGCTACCTGGGGCCCTCCAGGAGAGGCCCGGGCCGCAGACACAGGTGAGATGGAGATCCAGAGAGCGAGGGCCATGGCCGAGGCCCTGGATCACTTGGCCTGGGAGGGGCAGCGTTGGGAAGGGGACCAGCAGCTCCAGGCAGGGCCTACGGCACAACCAGGAGGCGGGGACACGGAAGGGGCGGCGAGTCGGGCGAGGCAGAGCCCGGAGGAGCCTTCTGTCCAGCTTGCCTCCAGCGCGCTTCTCTCCCCCAGGATCTCTCCGAGCAGCGGTTATCCATTCCCATGCCCCTTCGCTTCTGCTGGCTCTGCAGGAATATGATCAAGTGGATCAAAGCTAAGATTCCCAAGGTGAGGCATCCGGGGCCACGAGGCCACCCACACCTCCACTTCCCCCCACCCCTCCTCATATGCCCACCAGGGGCCAGCTGGCTGCATTGTCCCCCCAAGGGACCCTGGCACTCAGGCTGGGCCTGGTAGGTGCCAGGCCTAGGGCCTGTTCAACGACTGTGGGGGATTCCTTGGCGGTCCAGTGGTTAGGACTCGGCACTTTCACTGCCGTGACCCAGGTTCAATCCCTGGTCCGGGAAACTAAGCTCCCTCAAGCCACGGGGGAGAAAAAAAACAAACAGAAATAAAACCACTGTGAGGCCCCGACTGTGTGCCAGGTACTATGCCAGGTGTCAAAGTACAGAAAAGAATCTCAGTCATCTTTGTAGAAACGGTTCTTTCATTTTACAAAAGGAGAATTTCCGCAGATGGACACTCCATCCCTGCCTGCCCCAAACCTGGGGTCTTCCAGACCTGTAGTGACCATCACCCAACAGCCCTGCCCTGAAATGGGGCCCAAGTGAGGAGACGCCCTGCCCTGTCGGCCCTTCCAGATGAGGGCATCCCCACCCTTCTGAGTTTACGTTGTGGTGGGAGAGATTTCTTTCAGGTAGTGGTTAGTTCAGAGCAGAGAATTAAAACAGATGAGGGGAGGGACAGTGATGGAGGAGGAGGTTTAGGATGGTCGTCAGGGGGCATCTCTGAGGAGGTGATGGCTAAGCTGAGGCCTGGAGGATGACAAGGACCGACGGGCAAAGGGCCTCGAGCAGAACGAGCTTGGTCAGCTGTGTGGCTGCCTCAGGTGGGCTCCGGGAGAGTGGTCGGCGGGCCCGGGAGAAACACCGGAGCCAAGTGCAGGAACGCTGGGCCTTCTTCTGAACACAGTTCACAGCTGTGGAAGGGTTTCAGGCAGGGGGAGGCCGTGACTGGATTGACACTGCAGCAAGATCGAGCTCTTACGGTTTGAAGAATGAATTGGGCGGATGGGAGCGAATAATGAGAGTGAGGAGGTGATTGCAGAAATGGGGGGGTGGAGCTAGGAGGGGGACTGGGGACGTGTCTGGAACGGGGGCTCTGCAGGACTCAGCGATGGATGGGACCTGGGGAGTGGGGACGAGAGAGGAATCGGCAATGACGCTACGGACTTTGGCGTGAGCCGTGGGTTCTCTGGAATGGCCCCAGCTGAGATGAGTAGATTTGAGAAGAAACAGGTCTGGGCAGAAAAATCATGAGTTCTCTCCTGGCCGTGCAATACTCCTGTGCAACAGGCAAGAGGAGGCGACAAGTAGGCAGCCAGATCCCCCAGCCAGGTCCAGAGACATCAGTCCGAGAGTCGAGGCTACAGACAAGATTGAAATCCAAGGGAACGGTTGGGATCATACAGGGACGTGGTGTGGACCAGGTCGAGGAGAAGGAAGCCCGGTCCAAGCAAAGGGAAACACCAGAGAAAGAACCTGAGGAGGGACAGCCAGGGAGGTGGGGACACCACGGCATGAGGGTCACAGAGGCTGAGAGAAGAAAGCATTTCAGCAAGGAGGGAGCAGTCATCGGGCCCCAGAGCTGCTGAGGGATTGACAACACATGTCCAGGGGGATGCTGTGACCTTGAGAGCTGTTTTGGAGGAGTTACAGGGACCAAAGTGTAGCATTGAGTATTGACAACTCTTTCATGACGTTTTTCTGGGAAGGGGAGGGGAGATGGGTGAGACTCTTTTTAGAAGTTATTTATTTATTTGTTTGTTTGTTTGTTTATTTATTTATTTATGTATTGGCTGCTCTGGGTCTTAGTTGCGGCTCACGGGATCTTCGTTGCCGCATGCAGGATCTTCGTTGCGGTGTGCAGGATCTTTAGTTGTGGCATGCGAACTCTTAGTTGCAGCATGTGGGATCTAGTTCCCTGACCAGAGATGGAACTCAGACCCCCTGCATTGGGAGCACGGAGCCTTAGCCACTGGGCCACCAGGGAAGTCCCGGGGTGAGGCTTTTTAATGAGAGAAGCTATTTTAGCGTGTTCACATGCTAAGAGACCAATGGGCAGGAGGGAATAGCAATGAGGCAGGACAGAGAGGGGGATGCAGAGGTGAAGCACGTGTGCAGGTGGGGGCAGGGTGGACCCAATGCACAAGGAGATGGGCCAGCTTTTGACAGAGCAGGGATACCTCGTCAGAGCAGGAGGGGAGGCCGAGTGTGGGATCTGATGCAAGCAAATGGGTACATTTGGTGAGATGTGCCATTTGGAATGTGTCACATCCCAGAGAAGTACACGTCCCTCTGCCCTACTCCTTCCTCGGCCTTTCTGGTGCTAGGGGACAGCGGAGTGTTGCAAGCAGGAGCAGGGCCCAGGCCAGCCTGCCGCATATAGGTTCTTTTATTTTTAATTGAAGTATTGTTGAGGTACAGTATTATACATTACAGGTGTACGATATAGTGATTCACAAAACTTTGAAAGGTTATATGCCATTTATAGTTATTATAAAATATCGGCTATATTCCCTGAGATGTGCAATATGTCCTTGTAGCTTATTTCATGCATGTAAGTTCTTGGCTGTATGAATAAGGGTGCAGAGGGAGGAGCGTGCCTGCCGCCTCTCTCCTTGCCACTCAGCTGGGAGGTTGTGTTTGGAATCAAGGGTGAGGTGGGGAAACTCCTGGCTTCCCCCAGGGACTCCTGAAACCGCAGGCTCTGGAGCACAGACGGGAGCGGGGAAGCACAGCACGCCCGAGTCAGGAGGGAGAAGACCCAGGTCCGGTTCTGCCACTGCCCCAGGCTGCCATGTGGCCTTGGCAATGCCCACCTCTCTGGGCAACTCTGGAATTTCAGCAATTCCAGACTCTTTGAAGTCAAAGGTGGGTCCATGGCCTGAGTCTTGCACCAGCTCAGTGATTCTGGGCAAGTCCCCTGGAGTCTGTGATGCTCAGGGTCCTTAACTGTAAACAGCATAATAATTCTCCAAGGGAACAAGGTAAGGTCTACAGAGTACCAGCTAGTGCTGGGCACTGACTAGGTCTTTCAAGAGAAGGTCCGACCCTGCCCTCTCTCGGCCCTCACCCCAGGGTATGCTGGTACAAGTGTGCCACAGGGTAGCCCCGGTGGCGGGCGGCATCTGCCAGTTCCTGTCCAAGCACTATGTCGGCACCCTAATAAACACACTGCTGGACCGCGTGCTGCCCCAGCTGCTCTGCGGCCCCACCCTCCGGTGCTCCAGCGAGGACGGAGCTGGCCCAGGTGAGCCTGCAGTCCCAGCCCCTGCCCATCGCCCACTCTCAGCCCTCCCCACCCTGGCCCTGCACGACCCTCTCCCTCCCAGGTGCCCCTGCACTGCACCAATGAGGACAGGAACTGAATACTCTGCAGGGCATCCTTGACTGTTTTTTCTCTCTAGCCCTCACCACTCTGGGGTCCCTGCCAGGAGAATGGCTACCGCAAGACACTGAGTGCCAGCTCTGCGTGTCTGTGACCACCCAGGCAGGGAAGAGCAGCGAGCAGGCCATGCCACAGGCAATGCGCCAGGCCTGCCTGGGCTCCTGGCTGGATAGGCAGAAGGTGAGGGACAGGCACATCAGGGGCTGCCGGTGGTGGAGGGTTGAGCCCAGGAAAGGCTTCCCAGCCAGAGATACGCTGAGATACTCCCCCCGCTCTCAAGGAGCTCAGACAGGCAGACGGGACGCGGGTCAAACAGTGGTGGCGCTGTAACTTAGGGCAAAACCCGCTAAGGTCAGGAGCTGTCTCTGGACAAAGGGTGTGGGCTCTGGAGGACCAGCAGGCCTCCCTCACGGACCAGGAGGGAGGCCCGGTCATCTACCAGGAGATGAGTAATGCCAGGGCCGGCAGGAGCCCGAGAGGGCCTGGCCGTCTCTCCAGGGTCCCAGTCCTGTCCCAGAGCCAACCCTCCTCCCGGTGTGACTCAGTGGGGACCAACCCCCCTGCAGGAGAGGGCTGGGCCCGAAGCCCTGGAGTCCCGGTACTCAGAGTGGGCGACAAGCCCGCTGGCTCCCGTCCCAGGAGGCCGCTTTCTACATGGTCCTCCCTACTGCCCATCACATCAGGTCTCCAAGACCACATGAGCTTTAGGATGCCTTCCAGAAATGATATTTAGGGGGAGGGGGAAAAAGGGGATGAGATTCTGCCCCTGTGCCTCCACCTCCAATGTCCCTGGCTCTCCTGGCAGAAACCCCCATTTCAGCCCACAGCGGCTTGTTCAGAGTCTTATAGCTGGAGCTGCTCAGTGGGGACTGAGGGCTGGACCTACACGAGGTCGGGGGGAGCCCTGGAGTGATCCATCTAAGTGGGGAGGCCTGGACAGCCAGGTAGGGGAGCCCTGCCCTGGGCCTGGGCCCACCCCACCCTGTGTCTGTCTCCTTCCTCAGTGTGAGCAGTTCGTGGAGAAGCACGCACCCCAGCTGCAGACCCTAGTGTCCGGGGGCTGGGATGCCCACACCGCCTGCCAGGTACACCCACCCTTCCCAGCTGATCCCGGGACTTTCCTCAGCTCCAGGACCCCCACCCTCTCCGGTCCATGGTCCTCAAGGGCCCCATTCCCCCGGGTGAGGGGCAGCCCCAGGAGCACAGGCCCCCAACTGGGACATGCCCTCGTATGTTTTACGATAGAAAAGGCAGTCTCAGAGAAGTCGAGAGAAAGCCACAAAAGAATGAAAAAGAGGCGTACGGGAAGGGAGAGGGCAGCTTTAAGGAGTGTGGTTTGATGTGCATTCTGGGATGGGGGGTGTTCACTGAGCAATGTCTGCTTGATGTACCAAGTGAGAATCTTGGGGCAAGCATCCCACCTCCTCCAGCTCTAAACCCAGAAGGCCTGTGGCTCAGGGAGTGGCCCAAGGAGTCCACGAGGTCACATCCAGAGCTCCCACCAGGTGGCAGGTGGAGTGAGAGCCGCCCCTTCCAGGAGGAGATTCCCTAACATCCTCAGAGCTAGGAATGGGGCTGGGGGGGGTGGTGGTGGTGGTGGTGTTGCAAGCCCTCAGGCCTTAATGCTGTCCCTGTGGCAGGCCGTGGGGATGTGCATGACCCTGATCAGTCCTCTCCAGTGGGTCCACAGACCCGACTTCTGATGAGAAGTCAACGCCATGCCAGGTGAGTCCAGGCCCCCAGCTGACGGGAGTGTGGGCAGGTCCTCCTCCCATCAGGAGGGGAGCCCCTCTGTCCCCAAGCAGGAAAGGACAGCCACTGATTCTGCCTGCTCCCTCCTCCTCTTCACAGGACAAACTCGAGGCTCCTGAGGGCCCCTGGCAGCACCTTCACCAGAAGGACCTCTCTCGAACCTGCTCACCCCTCTGCCCAGAATCCCTGTGGCGCTCAGTGCCAGGCGCAGCTCCCAGCTCCCTCGCCCTGGCCCAGCCCTCAGGGGAGCTTCCGTGCCTGCCTGAGGCTTCCCCCTAACAGCTCACCCTCTGCACTCTTCAGTCTTGGATGTGTTTAGACCAAGGCCAGCCTTTCCTGAAACTCAGGGGAAATCAGACTTTGCTGCCCGAAGATGACACCCCCTCAGAGGCCAGGAACTCCGCCCTCACCTGTCTCCCCACTCCTGAGACACATCCCTCTCTCCCTCCCTGTCATTCGGTCAGAGGTCTGCACCTTAGGACGGAGGGGTGGGTCAGATGCAGCCTCTGTTGCCAGGTGCCTCCAGGCAGCGAAGTGCCCCTGAGAGCAAACCTGGTCAACTTTACAATTCTCCCCAGAGCAAGACCCCAACACAAAGGTCATTTATTCATTTCTTCACTCATTTTTAAAAAATGCAGTGAGTGCCTGTGGCCAGGCCACATTCTAGGGGCAAGGGCCAGAGCTGTGAATAAAGGAGTGAGCCCGCTGCCCTCCTGCAGCTCACACCCCGGGGCCAGCCTCTTCCATCTGCAGGTCAGGGGGAAGCCCGGCCTGCTCCCCAAATCCTCAGCCTGGTCTGTTCTATCTCTAACCACAGCCTGCAACCAGAGCCACTTCCGTCCACTCTGGGTGTGAGGCACGGCCAAGGCTGCATCTTCTGGAGAGGGTCTGCAGAGGGGGTTTCCAGGCCGGGGCCACCTTCACACACTACCTGAGCCCGCCTCACTCTCACAGGGTAGAGATCTCCCCAGGGCTGGGCCGAGGGGATCTCATTGTGGGCCCCAGCGCTTCTCCAAGTCCTGGCTGCAAGAGGACAGCAGGGGAAAAGCTGGGCCCTGCCTCACTCCGATCTCCACGTGCACAAGATCCTAGCTTTTCTAATTATTCTGCTAACACTTTCACAAAATTCAAGATTCAGAAGAATAAAAAATGGGAACATGAAGTACCAGAAAAGATAGACATGTGAAATCCTTAAACTTTCTTTAAACATCAGGAAGTCCCTGGTGTGGTCAAAGGTGAGCACAGCAGTGCTCAAGCCTGGTGGAAGGTGATTGGGCATTTTCAGTATTTGAACATTTTCCTGCTTAAGAGCTGTTGTTGCTTTTTGTAAGGTTGAACTCCCAATTTTTGTTTGAAATGCCAGGGTGACTCGATTCCTGCTGTGATTTACCTCCTCAAAGCTCACTTGGGGCTGGTCCCGCTGGGGATCAGTTCCCAGGTAATACAGCAACCATAGGGATGTTAACAAAGTGCTATCTCCTTGTCCTAAAAGAAGACACTGCCCTTTAAGACGCTGCAGAAGCTGCAGCCTTACCCTCCTTCACGACGGAGAAATACATGCCTATGTCACCCCTCCCTCCTGTAACTGCTTCCAGGCTGGCCCCCACCTGTTACCCTCCCCCCTCCCAAAGAGCCCACCCACTGTGATGAAGTGAGGTTGTTAGGGTACCCCAAACCCAAAATATACAAAAAAAAAAAAAACCCACCAAATTAATTAACCTTTAGCATTAAAGACCTAAATGCCTGGAAGTGTCCCTTCACTTAATAAAAGAACTTTTATTATGTTTCCTATTATAAAAGAAATACATGTTTATTGTAGAAAATTCAGAAATTGCAGACCAAAACACAGTTGAAATTACCCACAATCCTACCAATTCCAGGAGAGCTATAGTGGATGTAGACTTTGACCCTGAACTACAGACTTTTTCAATCCATTTGCCCACCCTTTGGCTCCACCCTGAATGGCTCCACCATTCGAGCACCAGGAAGAGCTTTTTTTTTCTTTTTGCGGTACGCGGGCCTCTCACTGTTGTGGCCTCTCCCGTTGCGGAGCACAGGCTCCGGATGCGCAGGCTCAGCGGCCATGAGCGGGCCCAGCCGCTCCGCGGCATGTGGGATCTTCCCGGACCGGGGCACGAACCCGTGTCCCCTGCATCGGCAGGCGGACTCTCAACCACTGCGCCACCAGGGAAGCCCAGGAAGAGCTTTTTATACAGCCTGCGCTTGGGGTAGGGAAGATTGACACAAACCCTTGGCCTCTGAATTTGAACTTTTAAGTAAATCTTTTTGTAAATCTATAGCAGACTATTGTCTTGAAAGCCATTATTTCAATTACAAGACTAAGGTCCCTGAGAGAAAAGAGTGTTTTAAATTTTGCAAAAAAGCTTGGTTGGGAAGATGAAGAGTGACAGCCTGAAGGACGGGAGGCACTAACAGTTTATCCCAAAAGCAAGTGTGGGAATGAGCTCCTGATAATGGAAGAGGAGGCTTCACTCAAAAGGTCAGGAGTCAACCATCTATGGGAGGAGAGAAGTGGCTACAGCTGAGACTCAGGGTGGGGGGCCCTGAGACATTCCCAGCACCCTGCACCCCAGAGGAAGGTAAGAAGGAAAAGCCCCAAGAGGGGTTTGTGTCCCATAGCAGTAGAGGGGCTCGTTCTTCAGTTGCCAGGGTGCAGCCTGAGGAGGACACATCAGAAAGAGTGAAGAGAATGGCCTCAGGGAGGGGCCTGGGCAGACAGGCCTGGGGGCTGCCTCAGGGGGAGCCCACCCACATGATGCAGGACAGCAAGCACACCTCACAGCCCAGAGGCCATCAGGATGGGCTCTGGACAAGATGGTGGGCCCACAGGAGCCCATGGTTGGCAACAAAGCTGTGACAGTTTCATGGACCTTGAGAGGATGAGAAGTCAGACATGTGTAGCCAACACAAGACGGTGAAGATCAGATAAGATGAGTGCTGCTTGGGTGGAGACCTGGAGTGCCCAGGACAGCACAGTCACCGACATCTCTCCTCACAACAGGGTAATGTGTAGATCAATCCCAGGGGTAAGGGAAGGAGGGTTCAGTGGTTAGTTGCCCAAGATGGGCTGGCTGTGCATTAAATGAGAAGGGACTGAGTTTTTTTCAAATGGAAATATTAAGTATGGGGGGCTTATGAGCCAAAATGAGTTCAGTTATAGACAAATACAATTATATTTATGTCCCGCAATTAATGACTGAAGTTTTAAATCCACTACACAATCAATATAACATTTATAACATATATAACATTATTCCAAACCTTCCTCTGCACATGTACAAAAATAGATATAACAGATTTACAAAAATGGAACACCCTATACATGCTGCTTTGTAAACTGCTTTGTTCATTTAAAATAATCTTTCCTATAAAATAGATAAACAACAAGAACCTACTGTATAGCACAGGGAACTACACTCAATATCTTGTAATAACCTATAATGGAAAAGAAACTGAAAAAGAATACTTATATATATATAAATAAAAGAATACTTATATATATATAAATAACTATATATAAAACTATATATATTTATATATGTAAATAACTATATATATTTATATATGTATATAACTGAATCACTTTTCTGTACACCTGAAACTAACACAACATTGTAAATCAACTATACATCAATCAATCAAGGAAAGTAAAAAATTTTTTTAAATTTTGTTTAACTTTTCCATGTCAATAAATATAGATACCTATCATCACTGCTAATTGCTGCATGCTTTTTTTCTTGATAAAAACTCTTTACTTTTTTTTTTTTAATATTGACTGATGGATTGATTGATTTTGGCTGCACTGGGTCCTAGTTGCGGCACGCGGGATCTTTGTTGCAGCATGTGGGATCTTTTAGTTGCAGCATGCAGACTCCTAGTTGCGTCATGTGAACTCTTAGGTGCAGCATGCGTGTGAGATCTAGTTCCCCGACCAGGGATCGAACCCAGGCCCCCTGCATTGGGAGCATGGAGTCTTACGCACTGACAACCAGGGAAGTCCCAAAACTCTTTACTTTTTAAAACAACTATTATCAACAATGTTGTGAAGAATAAAAATCCTGGCAGTAACATCTTTGCTTACTAGTCTGATTATTTCCTTAGAATCAATTCTAAGACATGAAATTTTGGGGACAAAAACGATGTACATCTTTACTTCTAACATAGTCTGTATTATCAAACTGGCCCTTTACCAGCCGTACCAATTTCTATCTCAATAGTAAACAAGTGCCTCTTTTTCACTCTATTTGCATTTCTTTGGTTACTAAGTAAACTTTTTTTAACATGTTTATTGGCCATTTATATTCCATCTTTCGTGAAATGCCTATTTGGGTTTTTTGCCTGATTTTCTGCTGGGGTGTTCTTTTTATTGTCTTACCAGTAAAAATATATCAGGTATATTTATTTATTTACTGTCCTATATGGTGCAGATTTTCCTCTAGCATAAGTCTCTCAAATTTAGGATATGTTTTCCACATATCTATCTTTTCCTTTGTGACATCCAGCTGAGAAAGCATAAATTTCACTTCTTTCCCATCTGTGATTCAGACAGCCAGAGCCTGAGGTCTCCAAAGAGGAAGCATATGCTGGAATCACAGCTATAAAGACACGAGGGCCAGGCCCCCAGCTCAGACAGCAGTGGTGGAAGCCACCCACATGTCACCCACAAAGGACCTCAAGCTACACACACAGGACATGACAGTCAGCCTGAGCAGTGGTCCCTAACCTTTCAGGCAACTGCATCTATCGTCAACACCTCGGGAGGGTGTAAGGAGACAAAATCATCTCTGCAAAAGAAGGATACAGAGAGCACAGACTCAGCACTATGCCATCAATTAGACCAATGCGTGGTACTGACTGAGCAGATACGAGAGTCAGAGAGGCGAAAGAAGAGCAAGTTAAAGAAAAAGAGCAGCCCAAGAAAAGGAAGTGGGTGGCAGCAAGGCCTGGGGCCTGCTGGCATATGTGAGCAACAGAATAGGAGTCTGGGAATCAGGATCAGGAGAAACATCCCGAGAGGTGAGACTAGAGACGCTAATTTCAGGCTGGATTCTAAGAGCCAATGAAGGGTCTTAAGTGGGAGATCAGGGTGTGGGGGAGAAATGATTTGGTTAGACTTGTGCCTCAAAAGATTACTCTGGCTGGGACTTCCTTGGTGGTCCAGGGGTTAAGACTCTGCCCTCCCACCTCCCATCAGGAAGCTTGCACAAGCCTCTTAGATAGCCTCATCCACCAGCAAGAACTACAGTTCTGCAGCCTGTGGAAGGAAAACCACATTCACAGAAAGATAGACAAAATGAAAAGGCAGAGGACTTTGTACCAGATGAAGGAACAAGATAAAACCCCAGAAAAACAACTAAATGAAGTGGAGATAGGCAACCTTCCAGAAAAAGAATTCAGAATAATGATAGTGAAGATGATCCAGGACCTCAAAAAAAGGGTGCAGGCAAAGATAGAGAAGATGCAAGAAATGTTTAACTAAGACCTAGAAGAATTAAAGAACAAACAAACAGGGATGAACAATAAAATAACTGAAATGAAAACTAAACTAGATGGGCTTCCCTGGTGGCGCAGTGGTTGAGAGTTCACCTGCCAATGCAGGGGACACGGGTTCGTGCCCCGGTCCGGGAGGATCCCACATGCCGCGGAGCGGCTGGGCCTGTGAGCCATGGCTGCTGAGCCTTCGCGTCCGGACCCTGTGCTCTGCAGCGGGAGAGGCCACAACAGTGAGAGGCCCGTGTACCGCAAAAAAAAAAAAAAAAAACTACACTAGAAGGAATCAGTAGCAGAATAACTGAGGCAGAAGAACTGATAAGTGACCTGGAAGACAGAATGGTGGAATTCACTGCCACCAAACAGAATAAAGAAAAAAGAATGAAAAGAAATGAAGACAGCCTAAGAGACCTCTGGGACAACATTAAAAACAACAACATTTGCATTATACGGGCCTCAGAAGGAGAAGAGAGAAAGGACCCGAGAAAATATTTGAAAAGATTATAGTTGAAAACTTCCCTAACATGGGAAAGGAAATAGCCATCCAAGTCCAGGAAGCGCAGAGAGTCCCAGGCAGGATAAACCAAAGGAGAGACACGCCAAGACACACAGTAATCAAATTGACAAAAATTAAAGACAAAGAAAAATTATTGAAAGCAGCAAGGGAAAATGACAAATAACATACAAGGGAACTCCCATAAGGTTAACAGCTGATTTCTCAGCAGAAACTCTACAAGCCAGAGGGAGCGGCACGATATATTTAAAGTGATGAAAGGGAAGAACCTACAACCAAGATTACTCCACCCGGCAAGGATCTCATTCAGATTCAGGGGAGAAATCAAAAGCTTTACAGACAAGCAAAAGCTAAGAGAATACAGCACCACCAAACCAGCTCTACGACAAATGCTAAAGGAACTTCTCTAAGTGGGAGACACAAGAGAAGAAAAGGACCTACAAAAACAAACCCATAACAATTAAGAAAATGGTCATAGGAACATACAAATCGATAATTACCTTAAACGTGAATGGATTAAATGCTCCAACCAAAAGACACAGGCTGGCTGAACGGATACAAAAACAAGACCCATATATATGCTGTCTACAAGAGACCCACTTCAGACCTAGGGACACATACAGACTAAAAGTGAGGGGATGGAAAAAGATATTCCATGCAAATGGAAATCAAAAGAAAGCTGGAGTTGCAATACTCATAGCAGATAAAATAAACTTTAAAGAATGTTACAAGAGACAAGGAAGGATAGTAGATAATGATCAAGGGATCAATCCAAGAAGAAGATATAACAATTATAAATATATATGCACCCAACATAGGAGCACCTCAATACATAAGGCAACTGCTAACAGCTATAAAAGAGGAAATCGACAGTAACACAATAATAGTGGGGGACTTTAACACCTCACTTAACACCAATGGACAGATCATCCAGACAGAAAATTAATAAGGAAACACAAGCTTTAAATGACACAATAGACCAGATAGATTTAACTGATATTTACAGGATATTCCATCCAAAAACAGCAGATTACACTTTCTTCTCAAGTGCACATTGAACATTGCTAGGATAGGTCACATCTTGGGTCACAAATCAAGGCTCAGTAAACTTAAGAAAACTGAAATCATATCAAGCATCTTTTCCGGCCACAACACTATGAGATTAGAAATCAATTACAGGGAAAAAAATGTAGAAAACACAAACACATGGAGGCTAAACAATACATTACTAAATAACCAAGAGATCTCTGAAGAAATCAAAAAATACCTAGAGACAAATTACAAAGAAAACACAATGATCCAAAACCTATGGGATGCAGCAAAAGCAGGTCTAAGAGGGAAGTTTATAGCAATACAAGCCTACCTCAAGAAACAAGAAAAATCTCAAATAAACGATCTAAACTTACACCTAAATGAACTAGAGAAAGAAGAACAAAAAAAACCCAAGGTTGGTAGAAGGAAAGAAATCATAAAGACTAGAGCAGAAATAAATGAAATGGAAACAAAGAAAACATAGCAAAGATCAATAAATACTAAAAGCTGGTTCTTTGAGAAGATAAACAAAATTGATAAACCTTTAGCCAGACTCATCAAGGAAAAGAGGGAGAGGGCTCAAATCAATAAAATTAGAAATGAAAAAGGAGAAGTTACAACAGACACAACAGAAATACAAAGCATAAGACACTACTACAAGCAACTCTATGCCAATAAAATGGACAACGTGGAAGAAATGGACAAATTCTTAGAAAGGTATAACCTTCCAAGTCTGAACCAGGAAGAAATAGAAAATATGAACAGACCAATCACAGAGTAATGAAATTGAAACTGTGATTAAAAATCTTCCAACAGGGCTTCCCTGGTGGCGCACTGGTTGCGAGCCTGCCTGCCAGTGCAGGGGACACAGGTTTGAGCCCTGGTCTGGGAAGATCCCACATGCCGTGGAGTAACTAGGCCCGTGAGCCACCACTGCTGAGCCAGCGCATCTGGAGCTTGTGCTCCGCAACAAGAGAGGCCGCGACAGTGAGAGGCCTGCGCACCGCGATGAAGAGTGGCCCCCACTCGCCGCAACTAGAGAAAGCCCACGCACAGAAACGAAGACCCAACACAGCCATAAATAAAAAATAAATAAATAAATAAATAAATAAAATTTTTAAATCACCTATAATTAAAAAAAAAAAATCTTCCAACAAATGAAAATCCAGGACCAGATGGCTTCACAGGTGAATTCTATCAAACATTTAGAGAAGCGCTAACACCTGTCCTTCTCAAACTCTTCCAAAAAACTGCAGAGGATGGAACATTCCCAAACTCATTCTATGAGGCCACCATCACCCTGATACCAAAACCAGACAAATATACTACAAAAAAAGAAAATTACAGACCAATATCACTGATGAATATACATACAAAAATCTTCAACAAAATGCTAGCAAACAGAATCCAACAGCACATTAAAAGGATCATACACCATGATCAAGTGGGGTTTACCCCAGGGATGCAAGGATTCTTCCATATACGCAAATCAATCAATGTGATACACCATATTAACAAATAGAAGAATAAAAACCCTATGATCATCTCAATAGATGCAGAAAAAGCTTTGGACAAAATTCTACATCCATTTATGATAAAAACTCTCCAGAAAGTGGGCATACAGGGAAACTACCTCAACATAATAAAGGCCATATATGACAAACCCACAGCAAACATCATTCTCAATGGTGAAAAACTGACAGCATTTCCTCTAAGATCAGGAGCAAGACAAGGATGTCCACTCTCACCACTATTATTCAACATAGTTTTGGAAGTCCTAGCCACGGCAATCAGAGAAGAAAAAGAAATAAAAGGAACCCAAATTGGAAAAGAAGAAGTAAAACTGTCACTGTTTGCAGATGACATGATACTATACATAGAGAATCCTAAAGATGCCACCAGAAAACTACTAGAGCTAATCAATGAATTCGCTAAAGTTGCAGGATACAAAATGAATGCACAGAAATCTCTTGCATTCCTATACACTAACAACGAAAGATCAGAAAGAGAAATTAAGGAAACAATCCCATTCACCATTGCAACAAAAAGAATAAAATACCTAGGAATAAATCTACCTAGGGAGACAAAAGACCTGTATGCAGAAAACCATAAGACACTGATGAAAGAAATCAAAGATGTCACAAACAGATGGAGAGACGTACCATGTTCTCGGATTGGAAGAATCAATATTGTGAAAATGACTATACTACCCAAAGCGATCTACAGATTCAATGCAATCCCTATCAAATTACAAGTGGCATTTTTTACAGAACTAGAACAAAAAATCTTAAAATTTGTATGGAGACACAAAAGATCTCGAATAGCCAAAGCAACCTTGAGGGGAAAAAAAACAGAGCTGGAGGAATCAGACTCCCTGACTTCAGACTATACTACAAAGCTAGAGTAATCAACACAAGATGGTACTGGCACAAAAACAGAAATATAGATCAATGGAACAGGATAGAAAGCCCAGAGATAAACCCACGCACCTATGGTCAACTAATCTATGACAAAGGAGGCAAGGATATACAATGGAGAAAAAACAGTCTCTTCAATAAGTGGTGCTGGGAAAACTGGACAGCTACATATAAAAGAATGAAATTAGAACACTCCCTAACACCACACACAAAAATAAACTGAAAATGGATTAGAGACCTAAATGTAAGACCAGACACTATAAAACTCTTCGAGGAAAACATAGGAAGAGCCCTCTTTGACATAAATCACAGCAAGATCTTTTTTGATCCACCTCCTAGAGTAATGGAAATAAAAACAAAAATAAACAAATGGGACCTAATGAAACTTAAAGCTTTTGCAGAGCAAAGGAAACTACAAACAAGATGAAAAGACAACCCTCAGAATGGGAGAAAATATTTGCAAATGAATCAACGACAAAGGATTAATCTCCAAAATATATAAACAGCTCATGCAGCTCAATATTAAAAAAACAAACAACCCAATCAAAAAATGGGCAGAAGTCCTAAATAGACATTTCGCTAAAGAAGACATACAGATGGCCAAGAAGCACATGAAAAGCTGCTCAACATCACTAATTATTAGAGAAATGCAAATCAAAACTACACTGAGGTATCACCTCACACCAGTTAGAATGGGCATCATCAGAAAATCTACAAACAAATGCTGGAGAGTGTGTGGAGAAAAGGGAACCCTCTTGCACTGTTGATGGGAATGTAAATTGATACAGCCACTATGGAGAACAGTATGGAGGTTCCTTAAAAAACTAAAAATATAATTACCATATGACCCAGGAATCCCACTACTGGGCATATACCCAGAGAAAACCATAATTCAAAAAGGCACATGCACCCCAATGTTCATTACAACACTATTTACAATAGCCAGGTCATGGAAGCAACCTAAATGCCCATCAACAAACAAATGGATAAAGAAGACGTGGTACATATGTACAATGGAATAGTACTCAACCATAAAAAGGAACGAAATTGGGTCAATCGTAGAGACGTGGATGGATCTAGAGACTGTCATACAGAGTGAAGGAAGTCAGAAAGAGAAAAACAAATATATATTAATGCATATGCGTGGAACGTAGAAGAATGGTACAGAAGAACCGGTTTGCAGGGCAGAAATAGAGACACAGATGCAGAGAACAAACGTATGGACACCAAGGGGGGAAAGTGGCGGGGGGAGTGGTGGTGGTGTGATGAATTGGGAGATTGGGATTGACATGTATACACTGATGTGTATAAAACTGATGACTAATAAGGACCTGCTGTATAAAAAACTAAATAAAATAAAATTCAAAAAAAAGACTCTGCCCTCCCAATGCAGGGGGCCCACGTTCAATCCCTGGTCAGGGAACTAGATCCTGCATGCCGCAACTAAAACACCCTGCACATCACAACAAAGATCTCGCACGCAGCAACGAAGATCCCACGTGCTGCAACTAAGACCTGGCGCAGCCAAATAAATAAATATTTAAAAAAAAAAAAAAAAAAAAAGGGGCTTCCCTGGTGGCGCAGTGGTTGAGAGTCCACCTGCTGATGCAGGGGACACGGATTCGTGCCCCAGTCCGGGAAGAGCCCACATGCCGCGGAGCAGCTGGGCCCGTGAGCCATGGCCGCTGACCCTATGCGTACGGAGCCTATGCTCCGCAACGGGAGAGGCCACAACAGTGAGAGGCCCGCGTACCACAAAAAGAAAAACAAACGAGATTACTCTGGCTAAAGTGTGAATGAATTGGGGGGAGGGAACAAGGGAATGTGGGGATAAACTGTCAGTAGCGTAGACTAGAATGACAGTGGCAGAGGGCCTGTGCAGAAGTCACATGGATCTTGGAGAGTGACTTCAGACAGTCATAAGCTTAGATGCTGACTCCGATGGAAGCTGTTGTCCCAGTCATAGCATCTTTACTGATACAGCACAGCCTCTGGCACTTTGTATGCCTCGTTCTCCATGCCAATTTATAAACGTCACCAGAAGTCGTTTGCTTTTACCTAGCAGGGCCAACAGTATACCTTCACATTTTTGCATGAAGACAACGTCAATTCTTCCACTCTCTACTGTCACAGTCCACAGCCATCTTGATCATCTTGACCATCTTGACATTCCACAAAACATAACAGTAGTCCTCTGTATTGATGACATTGGATGTCATCAATGTCCAATAAGCAGGAAGTACCAAGTATTTTAAATGTCTTAGTAAGACATACACAAATGAGAGGGTGGGATTTAACCCCAATACAATTCAGGGACCAGTCACCTCAGTGAAGTTTCTCGGGGTCAATGGTCAAAAGTATGTCAAAGCATCACCACCAAGTTGCTGTACCTCATGTCACCACACACACACACACACACACACACACAGGCAGTACAATGTTTAGTAGGCTTTTTTGACTTTTGAAGACAACATAGATCACATTTGAGTGTGCTATTTTTTTTTTTTTTTTTTTGCAGTATGTGGGCCTCTCACTGCCGTGGCCTCCCCCGCCGCGGAGCATAGGCTCCGGACGCGCAGGCTCAGCGGCCATGGCTCACGGGCCCAGCCGCTCCGCGGCATGTGGGATCTTCCCGGACCGGGGCACGAACCCGTGTCCCCTGCATCAGCAGGCGGACTCCCCAACCACCGCGCCATCAGGGAAGCCCCGAGTGTGCTATTTTTAACCTATCTAGAGAGTCACTTACAGCGGTATAACTACTAGTTTCATGGAGACCAGAATAAGAGAAGATTCTGCAGCGAGTTTAGGTTGCACAACGGACTGTTCTACTACTTGGGCCTTATGATCCGGGTGAGCCAACGATATTTCGAAGTGACCCGGGCAAACAGGAATGCTGTATGCAGCCTCCAGGAAGGACCAGTGGGAGAATCACAGTGCAGAACCCCAGGATTTGGGAGCAAGGCTATGCCCTCTTCTGCAAATACCTATTCTCCTTTTGAGAAACAGCTTCTGGCTAGCTATGGGGCCATGGCAGGGACAGAGCACCTGACAATGGGACATCAGGTGATCATGCAGCCTGATCCTCCTGTCGTGAACTGGTTGTCGTCTGACACCTTGCCATGCTGGGCAGGTACAGCTGCAACCTGCCATTAAATGGAATGCCAAGCTCAGGCAGGTCCAAAAGGCACAAGTTTCCATGAGCAGATTCCTTTGACACAACTCCTGCTGCATTGCCTCCTGGGGTGTTCCTTCAGACCAGCTGACCAAAAAAGACAAAACTCAAGCCCAGTTTATAGATGGGTTTGTATAATATGCTGGCACAACCAGTAAGTGGACAGTTGCACTTCATCCCCACTCAGGGTGACACTGAAAGACAGAAGTAAAGGAAAATCCTCTAGTGGCCATAGCTTCAAGCAGTATATTTGGTTGTTCACCATTTGGAGTGTGAGATGGCCAGAACTACAGATCTAGACTAATTCAGGGGCAGTTGCCAATGATTGACTGGATGGTTAGGGATTCAGAAGGAACAGGATTGTAACACTGGTGAAAAAGAAGTTTGGGGAAGAGGTATATGGGTGGACAACTTGAATAAGACTATACTATGAAAATAGTTGTGCTCCGCAAGAATGCCCACCAAAAGGTATCCACCGCGTTAGAGACTCTTAACAGTCAGGGCAAATGACATGCTCTGTGGATGCAGTAAGCAGCCTCTTCCTCCAGCCTCCCCCAGCACTTGCTCAATGAGCTCATGAGCTGTGGTGGCAGGGATGGAGGTTATGCGTGGGCTCAACAACAGACTTCCCCTGACCTGAGTAGTACTTCTGCTGAGTTATCTAATTTGCCAACGCAGGGATTTACATTGAGTCCCCAGTATGGACACGATTACTTGTGGGGATTGGCCAGCCACCTAGTGCCAGGCTGATTACTTTCTTCTATTATGGAAGGAGCGCAGATCCAACCTCAGAGGACTAGAAACGTGTTCTGGATATGGATTTGCCTTCCCTGCCCACAATGTTTCTACCAGCACCACCATCCGTGGACTCTCAGAATGCCTTATCAATCATCACAACATTCCACACAGCGTTGCATCTGATCAAGGAATTCTTCACAGCAAAGCAAGTGCAGCAGTGAGCTCATGCCCATAGGATTAACTGGACTTACCACGTACACACACCATCATCTGGAAGTGGGTAGCCTAACGGAAAGGTGGAATGGCTTACTGAAAACACAGTTACAGGGAAGTCCCTGGCAGTCCAGTGGTTAGGACTTGGCGCTTTCACTGCCGAGGGCCTGGGTTCAATCCCTGGTCAGGGACCTAAGATCCCGCAAGCCGTGCAGCACAGCCAATTATAAATAAATAAGCACATATGTCTTAAAACAAACAAACAGTTGCCGTACCATTTGGTGCTCTTGTTTTACAGGATGTAGTACATGCTTTGAATCAGAGACCACTGTATGGTGCTCTCTTCAAAATATATGGGTCTAAAAAAAAAAAAAAAAAATATATGGGTCTAGAAAACAGGTGGATGGCAGAGTGACTACCCTATTACTAACAGATTTCTCGCAGAATTTTTGCTTCCCGTCCCAGCAATTTTAAGCCCTGCTGGTTTGGAGATTTTAGTTCCCAAAGAAGGAATGTTTCCACCAAAAGACACAACAATGGTTCCGCTAAATTGTAAGATGAGACGTGGCCACCTGGACATTTGGGGCTCCTTATGCTAGTGAACCAGCAGGTGTGGAGGAGGGCAGTATGGCGGAGGGGTGTCATCTATTATACTTGCCTGAGTGACTGACCCTGATTACCAAAGGCCAATTGGGTTGCTTCTACACAACGGAGGCAAGTGTGTCCAACAGCAAAGGTTAATGAAAAACCACAGCAGCCAAAAAAGTGGGGGGTGGGGGCAGGATGATTAAGGAGCCAGGGTCTTAGATACTGAAGATTTGGGTCACTGTACCCGGTGAAGAACCCCGAATGGCTGTGGTTTGAGCTGAGGGCAGAGAACACAGGGAGGGGTAGGGAAATGGAAGAAACAAGCACAGGTTATCAATCACAGTATGGTGGCCAGTTACAGAAACGAGGACTCTTAAGTAGCTCTGCTCATGTTTTCTACTGGCTTGTTACATGTACGTGATAACTTGCCTATGCTAACCATTTTTTCTTCTTCCCATTTTTAGGTTAACTTGTGGGCAGTTAACCTTGCAACCCAGTCTTTTTAGGTAACATAATATTCAGTGTGTCTATGACTGGATTTGAGGAGTAATACATATAACTATCAGTGGATACATGACTCTTGGGACTGCATCTCATTTTGAGAAAGGATGAAAACTTGTTCTCTCATAGGAAGGGCAGCTGTTTCCGTTAGGCGTAAGGAGCTGTCTTCTTCGTTGTGGTGGCTGCTGGATGGGAGTCTGTGTGTGTGAAAGAGCACATAGGGCATGGGATTTCCCTGGCAGGCCAGCGGTTAAGACTCCACCTTCCAATGCAGGGGGTGAGGGTTCCATCCCTGGTCGGCGGAGCTAAGATCCCACATGCCTCTTGGCCAAAAAACCAAAACATAAAACAAAAGCAATATTGTAACAAATTCAAAAGACTTTGAAAAAAAAAAAAAAAAAGAGCACACAGGGCAGCTGAGTCATCAAAGGGGTGGACTGGGCAGGTTATCAATTTAGTGCCCCTCAGCTCCAAATTCACCCCTTCTGCCTGTTCTCTGAATGGATTGGAGCCCTTTAGATTTTTCCTGCCAGCTGCCACTGAGGCTTGGCAGAAGAGGGTGCTGGAGACACACCACAGGGAGAAAGGGCTTTGCTTCCCGGTTCCCGTGGGCTCCCTCGAAGGCAACGTGTGCAGCTTTCTCAGCATCAGGCTCTTGCCGCGCCCGAAGATTCTGCAGTGCACAGCCTCCAGCAGCAGCCAGCAGCTTCACCAGGCACCTCCCTCCTCCCCACACAGTTTGGTAGCATAGTGAGAAGCCTTCCTGTAAACAGCTTTCCTTAGTGCACTAGAGAGCAGATTTCTGACGGGTTCCAGCGGGACAGATTTTCAGCAAGGTCTAGACTTCAGCCTTGGACACTCTATGTCACCCCAAGGAGCAGTGGCTGTTCCTTCTATCTGCTATTCTTACCTTCTCTTATTACTAGCCATTTCCTCGTTGCTCCAGCCCCATTATAGCTATTAATTCCTGAAGTTAAACTTTCCCCGATCATATTTTTGTATGGTTTCTCTCTCCTGATTGGACCTGGATTAAGCTGGCACTAGCGTAGACTGGACAGTGGCAGAGAACAAAAGGAAGTGGGGAGATTCAAAAGACACAAAGTGAAAGACAGGACTTGGTATTAGATTAGACAAGGGAAGTAGGGGTGAGGGGAAGATGACACCTGGAAAACTACCCACCCTATATAACTAGATGAATAAGGAAACCCTTCACCTACACAGAAACTTCCAGAAAGGGGTGACGATTGAGGAGAAAACTCACAAGCTCAGTTTTGAACAATGTTGAGCTTGAGTTGACTTTAAGACACCCAAAACATATCGAGTGGGCAGCTGGCTCTAAAGTTCAAGAATTTAGAGGAGTCTGGGATTAAGACTGGAGTCATCTCCCTTAAACTGGTAAGTAAAGCCATAGGCATAGTTGAAATGGCCTAGGGAAAAAGTAAACAGTGGGAAGAAAGTGCCTGGCAGAGTCTTGAGGGATCCCAACTCTTAATGGCTCGATAGAGGAAGATGAGCCCACAAAGGAATGCTGAAGCTGTAAGAGAGGCAGAGGAAAATAAGGACAGTACGGTCGGCCCTCCACATCTGCAGGTTTTGTAGCCACAGATTCAACCAACCTCAGATTGAAAATATTCTGGAAAAAAAATTCCAGAAAATTCCAAAAAGCAAAACTTGAATTTGCCACATGCCTGGCGACTACTTACATAGCGTTTACATTGTATTAGGCATCGTAAGTAATCTAGAGATGATTTAAAGTATACGCGAGGATGTGTGTAGGTTACATGCAAACACTGTGCCATTTTATATAAGGGACTTGAGCCTCCTCAGAATTTGGTGTCCACGGGGGTCCTGGAACCAATCCCCTGAGGATACCGAGGGGTGACTCTATTGTGTCCCAGAAGCAAAGGGTGGCAGCCAGAGGTGCATGGCTCCTACCTCCCATTAAAAGAACTTGCTTCAGCTGACTGACGGCCACCAACGGCTGTATCTTCAGATCTCCCACATCTTCAGGTCTGCCACAGTGTCCAGGCCAAGGCCACCCTTCCTCCAGGCAGCTCCTAATCAATGAGCTTGCCGAAAACCACTTCTGCTCGATTCTTCCGTGCTCCAGGCTTCCCACCGGCCTGGCTGAGAGGTTCAGAATTGCACTACAGTCAGATGCTCTTCCTACCTCCTTCCCTCCCTCTTTCCTCACACAGCCCTGCACTGCACGTTGAAACCACCCACCTCCAGACTTCTAGTTAAGCCCAATAATAATTTATCTCTTTCAGTCAGATATTTTGTTACTTAGAGATAAATGCATCCTAAACTGACACACCACCCACAGGCTGACAGGAAGAGACAAGCATGATGTCCACCAGATAACAGACTATAGGGTAGACAGTTTGTGAGGATTTTTTTTTTTTTAAATCCTCCCCTTAGGTAGCAGTCTAAGGGAAGGATATGAAACAAGAGGCTGGTTTAAAAACAGGAAAGTATTTAATCCATCCCAAAACACAAAGAAATGAAGAGAACTACAGGAAAACTATCTACCTATGATGGAAGAAGGGTGTTACTGGTTTCAAGCTCTAATTCCTAAAATCTTGAGGCTTTGATGCATAGAAGAAAACTATCTTGTCCTTCAGCTACTCCCAGCTATTCAGAAATAAATTACATACATCTGTAAAAGAGTCCTGGCCTGCTAGAAGGGAGACAGACAGGAAGGAGAAAGGAGGATCCATCTACAATCAATTGATCAAAGACCAGCTGAGTGACAGCACAGAGCCATCCTAGGCAGAAGGACCAGGGATGCTCTGGTGTGAACGAGGACACATAAAACCTGGGCTGGCTCAGGGGCTGGGCCATCAGCCTGTGCTCAGCATTCGTATTTCCATCTTCAGCCAAAGCCCCCTGGGAGCAAAGCTCTAGATGCCTCCTTCAAGCCCCCTGCTGGTTGGTTTCATCGTTATCTCGCCTCTTCCAAATCTGTAAGAAATGAATACAATAGATATTTAGGAGCTGGCATTCAATCCACAAATATGTATCAAGTACCTAAATCTGCGCTAGGCAATGGACAAACTATCACCCCACTTGTGTATTTGTTAAGTCCCCTGAAACTAACTCATAATCTTTCAGAAAATTCCTTCATTCAACTATCACTTTTCTACCCATCCTTCTCTTCCCATTCCAAACTCCTTTTCTAAAAAGTGACTCATAGTCAGACCTGCCACTTTAGACAAAGTCACCAAGGAAAGAGTTATCTCTGGAATGAGCAGCGTCTCCCTCCTTTTTTACAAAGCTATAGCATCTTCTTAGCCTCAGTCTTCCTTCTCTGCATGTACTAGGACAGTTAGAAAAAGAAGACAGAGATACTCTACTCCATGACCTCCCGACCCAGTGGAGAGGACAGTTACGCTAGTCCAGCTGGTGCTCCACGAAGACAGGACGGTGCGGTGGGGTCATGAAGAGTGCTGACTTTGCCCGGGGGACTGGGGAAGCTTCAGAGACAACTCCTAGCTGGCAGCCCGGATGGTTCTGGGCTCTTCCTCCTTGAAACCAGACCACACACTCGCAAAACTAACCTGGCTCACCGTAAGCAGAACCTCCTTGCTCACTCATCACTCTTACCTGCTTCTCCACCCTTCTCTTCCCTGAAGGTCACTCCTGGGCTTCAAGGGCCATATAATCTGGTCCCACCACACTCCCCAGTGCATGTCAAAAGGCACCCAACCTAACTCAAGCCCATTCCATGCCTTCACCTACATCACTGCTCTCACTGGACCCACGCTCCATCTCCTCGGTGCTCGTTGGAGTCTGCGGCCAACCCACCTGAATGTAAGCCTCCGACAGAGTGATCATCTGGGGAAGGATGTCAGTCACCTGGAGGTCTTGTAATTCATACCATTTGCCTGTCCCCTGCAGAGAGTACGAAGGGCTGGGTTAGTCTGCTCTCTGAAACTGAAAGGGTATGAGAGGGAAGGGATCACAGCTGAAAGCTAGAAAAATCAGAATAGTCACTAGACCATCACCCAGCAAGAGCTGTACGTAAAAGGGTGCACGGCCTCTGCCTGGCATCATTCAATTTTAAGACTTTTTAGGATGTTCATCTTGGCAAACTCAATTCCTGCTGAGGACTCCTTGAAGTACAATGGAGTCTCAAACACTGTACGCCTTTTAAGGACAATAAAGAGAAAGAAGAGGAAGCCCTCTACTCCTCACCTAAGATGTCTCCCTGCTGCTCAGAAGTGACGGAATAGACACACTGACTTAGGAGGTGCAGTGTTAACCCAAAGTGGACATTCCCACCCCCGTCCCAGAGGACACAGCAAGTTGGTCAAGAAAAAGTGTCCTTGGTGGACACTGTCCACCGTACTAACCTGTTTCCTTTGGCCTAAAAAAACAGTGCTGCAAATACAGCAAAATCTACTTTCCTTCATGCTTCCATAAACAAGGGGGAAAAGAGGGTTCTGGATTATGGCAGAGGCACCTCTGGAAGCTCACCAGCCCCACCCATCCCAACTTCTAAGAAACGCCAAAGACAGATACACTCCAGGAATTCTGGGTATTCCAGTAGTTCAGAACAGGAGACACAACAAAAGCTCAGGATCACATAATCAAGTCCCTATTCCCGGTAAAACCAAATATCTAGGTTCAAATCCCAATTCTACTGACTTCAGATAAATTATTCAAACTCTGAGCCTAGGTTCCTCACTTGTAAAAAGACGGCATTAACACCTATCTTGAAAGTGTGTTTTAAGGATATAAACGACATGAACATACATGAGCACGTGGCATACTGTCTAGCACACAGCAAAGCGCTTGATGGACAGAGCTAGTTATTATTACACCCACGGCCCCAGAAGACTAATCAAATTAGAACAATCTGTGCTAGTAATCTGTGTGATACCAAATGTATCTTAAGCGCGTTTCAGCCATTTTCAGCAAATTCACAAAATTTTTTTAGCTGAAAGGGAACCTACACACCAGTGCTTTGTAAACTTTAATTTCATACCAATCAGAGGGTCTTGTTAACATGTAGACTGTGATTCAGGAGGTGTGGGAGGGGTCTGAGACTCTGCGATTTGTAACGAGTTCTTATATGATGTCAGTGCTGCTGGTAAGGATTCCACTCTAGGTGGTAAGGCTCTAGTCTAGGACAGTGCTTGTCAATCTTGGCTGCACACTGGAAATCTCCTGGGAACTTTAAAACATCATGATGCCTGGTTCCCACCTCCAGATAATCTAACGCAGTCTTAACTCTGACACTTTGGGCCAGAAAATTCTTTGCTGCGCAGGCAGCCTGTGCACTGTAAGATTATTTAGCAGCATCCCTGGCCTCTGCCCAGTTGAAAACCAACAGGCACAAATTATGTTGTTCTCGCGTAACTGGCCTGGGGTGGCCCAGGTGTCAGGAGTCTAAAATCTGCCCACAGGGGAGTCCCATGTGCAGCCAAAATTGAGAACCGTTGCCTTAAACTGACCACTGTCACCTCTATTACTTGCAGAATCCCAAGGTCAAGGATAAGAAAGAGCAAACTGAAAGGAGCACCCTCTGAAGTGCCAAAGGAACACCACCTGCTCCTGCCACGGCCACCATGAGAAGTCAGCCCCACTCACATGATGAAGCACATGAATCCGGTAGGAGCCCTCAGAGGGCTTGCCGTCGTGTACAATGTTGGCGATGAGGTCGTAGGTGGTATTCTTGTGCACCGCCTGTACTTCTTCAGACAAGTACTCTCTCAGATCCACATTTCTGATGATGATGAAAATAAAGTGAAGATCAGACAAAGCCTACTAGGTTAGCCCTGTAGAGGTTAACTGTCTTACCCAAATGGACCATGAAGCTCTGGAACCCTATTTCAGGACCCTGTATCTAGGTGGGCTTGAAGAGCCATGGGAGCCCAGGTTTGTGGAAATTCATATAATCTGCCATAAAAATGAGTCAAATTGGGAAGACTGGCTCTACGGGAAAAGCACACTTTAAAAGCATGCTTAGGACAGGGAGATCAGCTCAGTGCTTTGTGACCACCTAGAAGGGTGGGATAGGGAGGGTGGGAGGGAGATGCAAAAGGGAGGAGATATGCGGATATATGTATGCGTATAGCTGATTCACTTTGTTGTAAGGCAGAAACTAACACACCATTGTAAAGCAATTATACTCCGACAAAGATGTTAAAAAAATAAATAAATAAAAAGTAAAAAATAAAAGCATGCTTAGGAACTTCTCTGGTGGTCCAATGGGTAAGACTCCACGCTCCCAATGCAGGGGGTCCAGGTTCGATCCCTGGTTGGGGAGCTAGATCCTGCATGCGTGCTGCAACTAAGAGTCCGCGTGCCGCAACAAAGATCCCATGTGCCGCAATTAAGACCCGGTGCAGCCAAAATAAATAAATAAACCAATCAATAAATAATAAATTTTTTTAAAAATCTAAAAAAAAAAGCCTAGCAGTCAAAAGTGCAGGGCCTGGAGTCATTCAGATCTGATCTGGAATCGGGGCTCTGCCACCTCAGAGCTGTGTTTGAGTTTAAGCAGGTGACGTAACCTAGGGCTCCTCTGTGAGAATGAGTGCCACCTTCTCCTCTGAGATGAGAACACGTGTAACCGCCCCACCCTCTGCCCTATCTGGGAATCAGCTGCAGCTGCAGTGTCAAGGGGACACCTGGTCTCTGGCCTTAGGCTATGAAAGGCTGATCATGTGGGTTGTCACTGTATATAATCACTGTAACAATTTCAATATGGCAAACCAGGCAGATCAATCCGACTTATTTTTTTCTTTGATCTTCTGGAACCTTATTTGTTTTTCTTTTAGTTAAATAAGCAAAAGGTTACAAGTAACAAAAATCCACCCTAGGTAGTTTAAGCACAAAAGGGGTATTTATTCAAGGGTTTCAGACTAGGAAATGCAGCTGAAACCAAGCACTGGAGAGGCAGCAAGATCCGAGAGGCACCTGCCCTCTTTTCTGCTTTGAGATCAGCTTTACTCTTTTCCCACCCAGCTTTCTTTCCTTTATGGAACCCACACTGGCTACCCCACAGCTTCCAAATTTCTCAGTTCTGGTTGCCAAAAGAGACTACTGACTAGGTTCCTTCAACTGGGACTTAGAAATATAAAATTTATTTTTAATACCTGAACATTCATTTTTTAAAATATAGAGAAGCATTCTTGATGTACTTAGAATAAAACCTGCTTTTGTGTTTTATTTGTTGAATTCTGTCAGCTGAAGTATATACATGTACACCGGTTATTACGAAGTCAAGAGCTATAATAAATGCTTACTGTGAAGACTCCGATGACAATTACTAAGATCTCTCGAATAGCTAAATAGGGAAGTAGATTGACCGTTAACATGAATATTAAGAGAATGCTAACTACACTATTTTCAGGAAAAATATAACCTTCTGTAGCCTACAAATATTTATAAAAATTTAAATACAATGTAGAATAAGAGAGATTATATCCTATTTCTAATCGCTGTAGAACTGGCTGATGTGCTACCACTCAAAACACAAAACACAGTAATGTCATCTCTGGAAGGATTTACAATAAATGCTAATAGCAGTCACATCCAGTGGTCACTTCCAGATATGTATCTCCTTTTGAACTTTAGACTATGAATATATTATCTCTCCAAAAATACAAAAAGTTTTCAATGCAAACCATGTATTAATAAACATCTTTGTCCTAACTATACTATGTACCTTTCTATGTGTTCATGATAGCTATTTATTTCTACAGACTGACAGTGTCCCATATAGATCAAAGAGTCGTTGCTGCTTTTTGTTGGGTGTTTTGTTTTGTTTTGGCCCCTCAGCTTGCGGGATGCTGGTTCCCCCACCAAGGGTCAAACCCGGGCCCCGGCAGTGAGAGCGCTGAGTCCTAACCACTGGACTACCACGGAATTCCCTAAACAATCACTGGTAAAATAAAATTTAGATATGAGTCTGAGGAAACCCATGTGAGCTCTAGAAATGCCTCCCGGCTGCCAAAAACTGACTTCTTGTATGGTTTTCTCAGCTTTAACAACAGCTGTTCAGACTTCTCTGAATGAGTCCTAGAGAAATCTTCAGAAGTATTTATACTCAAGTTTCCATGACTGAAACGAAACTGTTTAAGTGACAAAAGGGAATAAATACATGTTAAATCATTTGTTTTAGAAAACAGTCAACGGAGCAAACCATACTCATCCGCCAATCAGAACTGTCCAATTTTGAGACCACCTAAGTAGCTGGAAGTGAAACTTGAAACCTGTGCTCCAGAAACCCTACCTCCAAATGAGCAGAGGGTCCTAATCCCTGCAAGTCTGAATCAATCTCTGGTAAAAAGAAGATGTGTTATGAGTAAAACACAGGAGAAGAATTAGGTCTGATAAGGGTCCTCTTCAAGAAGCGGGGACCTTGGCTAACCTAGAACCATATTAGTCTAAAAGTAATGACAGTGCACAAAGTAATTACAGTACAGGTTTCCAGAATCAATCACACAGTTTGATGTTCTCTAAAAGGCTGACTGGTTGAGAAGTAACCTTTTTCTCAACTTCTCCAAAGCTTTCTGAAAGACAAACTACTGAAGTCAGTTACCAAAAATCCAAATGCAACTGGTGGCAAAATAAACATACTACAGGTCCAATATAAAAGAACTGCCGGAGTAAGGAAATTTCTGTGGTGACTGAGCAGGAACTACCACCAACACATAGTCCTTCCTCTGGAGCTGCCCTGGAGTCAAGAGCGCTCCTTCCTTCCAGGAACAAACTGGTGACTGTGGCAATTCACAGAAGCCCAGTTCTGAACTAAAACCCTGATACACAGACTTTCAAGGAAAGCCCCTCTGTGGTCCTACGCAAGTTGGCAGAGAGCTGACCTTCATGTGCCCCAATTTCATTCTACTTGTCACATAAACACAATACTAGAGAAGAACAGGATGAAAAGTGTGTGAAAAGAGAAAAAGAAGTTCTCCTGTAATCCTAACTACAAAGGTTTTCTCTCCTCAACCCCCACTGTTAAGAGTCCTGGTGATGATGGAACCAGAAACAATAAAATGTTACACCTGGGGCTTCCCTGGTGGCACAGTGGTTGAGAGTCCGCCTGCCGATGCAGGGGACACGGGTTCGTGCCCTGGTCTGGGAAGATTCCACATGCCGCGGAGCGTCTGGGCCTGTGAGCCATGGCCGCTGAGCCTGCGCGTCCGGAGCCTGTGCTCCGCAACGGGAGAGGCCACAACAGTGAGAAGCCCGCGTACCACACACACACACACACACACACACAAAAAAAAATGTTACACCTGGAAGGACCCCTAGGGCTCATCTAGTCCAAGCTTCTCATTTAATCCAGGAGAGAATATGCAAATGACCTGCCCAAGGCCACATGGCTAGGATGGCACAGAACTCTGACTTCTTTAATATTAGTTACTACCCTCTTAAACACTACACAGAATTAAGAACCAGTACTGGGACTTCGCTGGTGGAGCAATGGTTAAGAATCCACCTGCCAATACAGGGGACACGGGTTCGATCCCTGGTCCGGGAAGATGCCACATGCCGCGGAGCAACTAAGCCCAAGCACCACAACTACTGAAACCTGCGCGCCTAGAGCCCGTGCTCCACAACAAGAGAAGCCACCGCAATGAGAAGCCCGCGACCGCAAAGAAGAGTAGCCCCCGCTCGCTGCAACTGGAGAAAGCCTGCGTGCAGCAACGAAGACCTAACGCAGCCAAAAATAAATAAATAAAATAAATAAATTTATTTTAAAAAAAAAACCGGTACTATTTTCAAAGGAGAACACTGGCAGTCCTGGAGCAGTCTGGACATCTGGAAAATGGAAGCAATGGAGGTAGAAAGACAAGAGAAGAAGATGAACATTTGCCCCTTACAGCTCCCAACTACTTTCTAAGGTTTAAAAACACCACACTTCTGAGCTATTACAGCACGGTAATCCTATCATCCATCCACCCAAATCGTTCTCAGTAAGAAACCACCTTAGGGCTCCGCTCTTACCTTATCTAAAAGCCCACACACAGACCTTTCTTCCTGCCAGCCCCGCCACCAGGCTTCTCCATGTTCTCAGAGAGATCATCTTCAGAGTGGGAAAAACCATGTCTCTTGAGAACTGGAAACCAACTGTCTACCTCCAAAAGGGTCTTGCAGGAGCCTTCTGCGACTCCTCCAAATGTCCCATTAGAACACTCATAAATGTCTGCAAAAAGACAACTACGTGGTCAATTAAAAATAAGACTATACATCAAAATGTATAACGTCCTCATCAATAGGGAGAAACTGAACACATTTCAGACTTTATCCTCTAGGGAAGAAATAAGGTAGTAGGGCCCCAAGAAAGCAAGACAAATCTAGAGTCATCCCCACTGTCCATCCTTAACTATAGCATACGAGATGCAATGACCAGAAAACAGATGGACAGACTAACTGCTCAGGATTATCTTCAAAGCCAGGAGAATCCTACCTGTCCTACCCTACTTTTACCAACTGTTTTTCCCTTTACTGAAAGACTACAATTCCCAGAAAGCAACAGGAGAGAAGAAAAAGGAGGAACTGCCTGCAGGGAAATATCCATCTTTGAGGCCCCTAAAATATCTCTATCCTTCCAATAAAAACCCTTAACTTATGTAGTGTAGGTAGGTGCCTTGCAATCTCCAACTAAGATAGTCCAAAACTAAGAGTGGCACAAAGATATAAAAAGAAATTCAAGCTCATGCCCCCTAAGAGGAAGTGAAGGAGGGGAACACTCACGTAATAGGGAAGTTGACAATAGTCGGATTCTTCTCCACAAAGAAATTGTTCTTAGTGAATCTCTTAATACAAAAGATTAAATATGGAGGCAGCTTGGTGAGCTGGAAGCGCTTTAGAAAGTTCTCCTTGTATGTCTTATATTCCTAGAGAGAGAAAAAAAATTATCAAATTAGAGCAGGGACATGAGTTTTGTTCTGGCTTGTTTGAGTTTTGTTGTTGTTTTTTTTTTTTAATTTATTTTTTGTGATACGCGGGCCTCTCACTGTTGTGGCCTCTCCCGTTGCGGAGCACAGGCTCCGGCCACGCAGGCTCAGCGGCCATGGCTCACGGGCGCAGCTCCTCCACGGCATGTGCGATCTTCCCGGACCGGGGCATGAACCTGCGTCCCCTGCATCAGCAGGCGGACTCTCAACCACTGCGCCACCAGGGAAGCCCTTGTTTGGGGTTTTTTAATATAATTTTGCCTTACATGTAGAATTCAGAAGACACCTGATCCCAGAAACCACCTACAAGGCTGAGGAGTAGCTGTTTAGCTACGGCTAAAATACCTCAACTGTGGGCTGCATTTCAGCCAGCACACAATCATACTGTTGAACTCCAACCACAGTATGGATATTCCTTTCTATAAGGAAAACAAAAATGTCAAGTGAAAAAGAGGATTTGTTAAAAGCTCAGAATTTAAAAACCATGAGAGTCTCACTTAATTCAAAATAAAGAAGAGCTTCCTGACCACTAGACACATGCACGGTGCAACAGGCACTTAGGAGGCAGCAAGGAGCCCCTCATCACTGAGGGTTTTCCAGCAGAGCTGTCAACTGACATCCCACGTTCCTTCCTCCTCAAAGGCCCCGAGACTGGTGGGTCAAGTGCAATCTGTTGGGCAACACTCACTGAGGCCTCACTCAGCACGTTTGAGGGGATGGAGTGGTGGGGGCCCAGGACATTCTCCTCAGCCCAAGAGGCTTAAAAACTAGTGAACATATATTTACTTTTCCTTAACACAAACACAATGTAGTACAGTAAAAACTAAGAGATAGGAATGAAAAACTAATCATAATCAGAGAGGAAATACCAATGAGACCATCACTCTCTAGAGAGTCACATCACAAGAAAAGACAACTACAGATCAATATTTCTATGAACATGGACGCCAAAATCCTCAACAAAATACTAGCAAACCAATTCCAACATAAACAACAACAAAGACTTATACACCAATTATACATGAACAAGTATGACTTATCCAGGAATACAAAGGTAGCTTAACATCCAAAAATCAATTAATGTAATGTACCATTTCATATTAATAAAATAATAAGGCAATAAATAGGAATAACCGAAAACCATACAATCATCCCATTAGACACAAAAAAGCATTTGACAAAATCCAACACCTTATCATGAGAAAAACACTCAATAAACTACAGATAGGAAGAACTTCCTCAACCTGATAAAGAGTATCTATGAAAAATCCACAGCTAACATCATACTTACTGGTGAAAGCCTGGATGCGCTCCCTTAAGATCAGGTACGACATAAGGATGTCTGCATTTACCACTTCTATTCAACACTGTACTAGAGGTTCCAGCCACAGCAATTAGGCAATAAAACGTGAATAAGTAAATAAGAAGCATCCAGATTGGAAAGGAAGAAATAAAACTATCTCTGTTTGCAGATGACATGATCTTGTATGTGGAAAATCCTAAGAAATCCACTTTAAAAGTCTGGCAAGGTTGCAGGATACAAAATCAATATACAAAAATCAACTGTATTTCTACACACATGCAATTAACAAGCCAAAACTAAACTTAAGAAAGCAACTCCATTTATAATGGCATCAAAAAGAATAAAATATTTAGGAATAAACTCAAAAGAAGTTCAAAACATACTCTGAAAACTATAAAACATTGTTGAAAGAAATTAAAGAAGATAAATAAATAGAAAAACACCCCATGTTTATGAATCAGAAGACTTCTATTATTAAGACGGCAATAATTGTCAAACTAATCTACAGATTCAACACAATCCCTGTCAGAATGCCAGCTAGCTTCTTTGTAGAAATCCACAAGCTGAGCCTCAAATCTGAATGTGCAAGGAATTGTAAGGAACCCAAAACAGCCAGAACTATCTTGAAAAAGAACAAAGTCAGAGGATTCACAGTTTCTGATTTCAAAACTAACTACAAAGCAGTAATAACCAAGACTCTGGTCCTGACATATACGTCAACGGAATAAAATTGAGAGTCCGGAAATAAACCCATGTGTCTATGGTCAAATGATTTTTCAACAAGGGTGCCAAGACCATTCAATGCGAAAAGAATAGTCTTTTCAACAAATAGTACTAGGACAACTAGACAGTCAGTCATATGCAAAAGAATAAAGTTGGACCTTGTACTTTATACCATATACTAAACTTTACTTAAAATGAATTAAAGCCCTGAAATGTTAAGAGCTAAACTACAAAAGTCTTAGATGAAAACACAAGAGTAAATCTTCATGACCTGGGATTTAACAATGGATTCTTACATATGACAACAAAAGCACACACTATAAAAGAAAATCTAGACAGTATTTCAACAAAATTAAAACTGTTATGCCTCAAATGATACTATCAAGAGGGTGAAAATGCAAGCCACAGAATGGGAGAAAATATTTGCAAATCATACATTTGATAAGGGACTGGTATCTAGATCATATACAGAATTCTTACAACTCAATAATAATAAATAGATAAATAACCTAATTTTTAAAATGCACAAAGGATCTAAATAAACATTTCCCCAAAGATGATATGCAAATGTCCAATGAGTACATGAAAAAATGGTTAACATCATTAGTCATCAGGGAAATACAAATCAAAACCATAATGAGATACCACTTCACACCTACGAGGATGCCTATAATCTAGAAGATGAACAATCACAAACATTGGTGAAGATGTAGAGAAACTGGAACACTCACACACTGGTGGTAGGAACATAACATAGTGCAGCCACTTTGGAAGACAGTCTGGCAGTTCTTCAAATGGCTAACCATAAGAGTTACCATATGACTCAGCAATTCCACTCCCCAATACCCACCCAAGAGAAATGAAAACATGTCCACACAAAAACCTGTAGACTGGTATTTATAGTAGCATTATTCATAACAGCAGAAAGGTGAAAACAACTCCAGATGTCCATCAGCTGATGAATGAATAAACAAAATGTGGTGTATTCATACAATGGGATGTTATTTGGCTGCAAAAAGGAATGAAGTACTGATAGATGCTACAACATGAATGAACCCTGAAAACGCTATATACTAGGTGAAAGAAGCAAATCACAAAAGACCACATATTATATGAAATCTCCAGAAGAGGCAAATCTACAGAGGCAGAAAGCAGATTAGTAGTTGTCTAGGGCTGGGGGAGAGAAGAGGGTTGGAATGATAACTAAAGGGCGAGAAAAAACATCGATGATGAAAATGTTCTAAAGCTGACTCTGGTGGTGGTTGCAAAGATCTGTGAATGTAGGAAAAAACCACTGAACTGTAAACTTTAAATCGCTTAATTATATGGTGCTGTGAATTGTATCTCCATAGAACTGCTACTTTTTAAAAAACTAAGTTCCCTTGCCACATGATGAGTAACCTGACAGCGCTGGAGAAATTAAAACTTTCCCGCTCTAGCACACATACCACAGCCACACCTTCTTTTAAGTAAATTTCTGATCATCTAAGGGTATAAGCACTATTGGAAAAAATGTCTTTTTGGTGATATGAAGTAACTCATCTCTCTGCGTGACTGAAATAAAATACTGTGCTAAAAGTAAAGAAAAATTTTTAATCAAGTAAATGCCAAGAGATTTCACTGCCCACATCTGTGTCTATGAACAAGTTGACATCAAGAAGCCCTAGTTTTAATTATCTCAGAGTAGTGAAGGATAGACAGATTTAACACCTAGATGATGTCATAGCCTAACTTGAAAAGGTTTCTCTGGAATTTATGAGAAAATACGGGGGGGAAGGATTTCACCCTGGACATCAGTACCACATTCACACAGCAAGGTTTTAGCTAAACTCACATTACAAGAGCACTATTAACCAATTTTATTGGATTCAAAGTTTTGTTTGTGTAAGTTTGTTATAATTTAATACATGCTTAAAAGCTGTAGGTATAAAAGGCTTATACCAACATTGATGTTTATACTATTTTAAGTAATATTATAATAACAATAAATTTAAATCAATACTGAGGGTCTACGGGAATCTTAATATTACTTAAATTTGAACAAACAGTAATAACAGGGACCATGTGGCACAGTTGAAAAAGTCAGATGAAAATATCCCCAGCTCTGTCATTTAAAACCAATATAAACTAAAACCAAATAAAATAAACTGAACTAGATGAGCCCCAAGGTCTTTTGCCTCCCCAAAATGAAATGAGCCTAAGAAACAGGCTAGATACTTTAGGTTACCTATCTCTATGCGTGTGCGTGTGCGTGTGTGAGAGAGAGCAAGAGAAGGGGATGGGGGTGGTGGGGAGAAATGGACATTTACTATCTGAAAACCAATGAACCTTAGCTAAAAAAGAGAGCAGAGAAGGTTTGGAATGAGGCATCAAGTTAAAAAAAAAAGAACCAAAGTTAAAAAGTTTAAAAGAATCAAAAAGGATTAAATTTGTCTAGGATGAAGAAGGGAATTAAACCGAGAAACGGTTAACTCAGCAGATAAAAAGAAACCTTTAATTTGATGCAGAGCAATGGTAGAACAAGAATAAATTTTTTCATTGTATTTTAGTTTTGGTTTTTTTTCCACTTTAATACTGATGTCATGTTTTTTAAAAGACGGGAGTCTTTCGTACTTTTGTGAGTTCCTACTATCCTAGATACCCCCTTCCTTTCTCCATACTACCCAGAGGCACTGTAACTCAAGTTAAGAGTTGGGGGTGAAACATCAGGAAGTCTGGAAGGCTCAATAAACACAATATACTTTAAAATAAACGCATTACATAGACATGTGGCAATTTCCAAGTATAAAAAGAAAAATGTCAAGAGAGAGAACGGGGTATCAGCAGGGCAGGTGTGCTAATGGGCTACCTTCTCAGTGATGCCGTTGAACTTGGCCAAGATGTTGAAGAGCGGAACCTGGGGGATAATGAGCTGCTCCTTCTCATCCTTGTAGAGGGGGGCAGTAGGAAGGTCCAGCGTCAGGTACATAAACGTGGACTCCACCATCGTCTCTTGGTACTCATCATTGTGGAGCAGCTGCTCTTTTTCTTCTGCTGGCTAGCAGTGAGGGAGAAGCAAAAGGAGGGAAGGAGTGTGAGCAGAGTGGAGAACACCACAGATGGAAAGAAACGATGTTTCTGTTACATTTACTTCATTTAATATTGAAGTGAACCAAGAGGGGTGCCCAAGAGACTGAAAGTTTCACGTGCAGTTGTACCTGTTTAGATTAATGCAAAAACCGGGCTTCCAACTTCAGAGAGATTTTATTTAAATACCAGACTCTTTTAGTTTTTAGATGATCTAGAAAGCTTATCTGAGCTTTCTGGAAAAAACACGCCAGCACCACCCAGTGGCCAGAGCACTGAAATCAGTCATCCCTCGGTATCTATGGTTGGTTCCAGGAGCTGCCTTGGATACCAAAATCCCCGGATGCTCAAGTCCTATAGTTGGCCCTCCATATCCACAGATTCCGCATCCTCGGATTCAACCAACTGCTAAACGTAAACATAGTAGTTTTATGTATTAAAAAAAAATCCACGTATAAGTGAACCAGTGCAGTTCAAACCTGTGTTGTTCAAAGGTCAACTGTTATATCCAACCACTACCTCCCAAACTGAAGCACACTGGTGCAACAGGAACCTAGAGGAAGTGCCACTTGGCAGGTGTACTGTAGAACCTCTTCCTGGAGCAAAAGGCTGTACTGGGGCTTCCCTGGTGGCGCAGTGGTTGGGAGTCCATCTGCCGATGCGGGAGACACGGGTTCATGCCCTGGTCTGGGAGGATCCCACGTGCCGTGGAGCGGCTGGGCCTGTGAGCCATGGCCGCTGGGCCTGCACGTCCGGAGCCTGTGCTCCGCGGCGGGAGAGGCCACAGCGGTGAGAGGCCCGCGTACCACAAAAAAAAAAAAAAAAGGCTGTACCAGTTATCTAAGCATCTCTCTATCAACCCTAAATCCCCTCAGGTGATATAAATCGGTCCAAAACTCGGTTCAAGCCACTCACCAAATCAGGATGAGGAAGCTTTTTAGTGAAGATCCTCATGGACCCCTGGAAAACATCAGTCACAATAGCTGTACAAACAGAAATCAAAATGCAAATTCTGTCAGCTTGGAAAGCATTTCCAAAATACAGTCCTAACTCCTAAATTTCTGAAATAAACCAGCATCTTCCAGCAGAAGACCCAAAGCTCTCACTAAGCAGAGAAGAACCTTTGTAACATATACAACTAAATTATACCTTTATAAGTATTTGTGTAAATAATTATTTTATGTCTATCTTCTTCCCAAGAGAGATGGGGCACACAGGCTGAAGATACCTGAAGAGGTGGCAGGGCTATGTGACAGAAAAAGAATGAGGCCACGATCTCACATGAAGAAACCAACACCATCAGAACACAGAAAGAAGAAAACTGCATTAGGTCTCCAAAATTATTCACCTGGTTCAGCGGTCTCTAAGCTAAGCGTTATTTTTGGCATTCTTGAAAAATGTCTAGCTACTGCTAAGCCAACCTGGATGCTAAGAAACACAGGGACTCAAGGTCTGAGAATGAAAAGAGCGGCCAGCCTCATCTCCCCAAGTACATGCTCAGGGCGAGGCACGAGCTTTTAGTTTGTTCCACCAAATTACAAGCCAGGCAACCCACCCACCAAGCCCTCGCTCTGGCACCGCTAGCATGTCTACAGCATGCTGCCCAGCCCCCCAGCTTGAAACTGGGTCAGGACTTCTAGAGCACAATTATATACCCATTTCCACTTATTAAAAATGCCTTTAGATATAACCATATTCTAATAAAGAAAAATGGAGAGGAAACCATTCAGGAACAAGATTTAGCCCATATATACAGAGACACTACCCTAACACAAAAAGATAAACAGGTAAGAAGAAAAGGATGGGAAGCTGCAGAGCGTTTTTTAAAAGAAGCAACAAAACAAAAAAGGTCTCCCTTTCACAAAATAACATGACTTACTCTTTTTTTTCTTCTTTGTGCCCCCCAGAGCTGAGTGTAGAGCGTTCAAAAACCAGGAGAGAAAGTCGACTCCATCCCCTGGAAAAGAAAGAAAGATGGTATGTCGAAGCTGGGAGACAGTACGATATTCCAAACCACATGCAGGTTGGCATTTCTCAGTGTTTCTCCTTCCTCTCCGGCCACGCCATCCCGTCCCCTGGGCATCCTCCTCTACATGGCCACTACACGCTGGCACTCCTGAAGGACAAACTCTCAAGTCTTCTGATCTTTACTCTCTCCCTTGGCTCTCTGGTTCAACCAAAATCTTCGATTATCTCCTCTATCCCAAACCTGAGTCTCATCACCCATCAAGAGCCATTACTGGGAGTTCCCCGGTAGTCTAGTGCAGGGGTCCCCAACCCCTGGGCCGAGGACCGCTGCTCGAAACCGGGCCGCACCGCAGGAGGTGAGCAGCAGGCTAGCGAGGGAAGCTTCATCTGCTGCTCCCCGTCGCTCCCATTACCGCCTGACTGCCCACCCCCCTCCCCAGTCTGGGGAAAAACTGTCTTCCACGAAACCATTCCCTGGTACCAAAAAGGTTGGGGACTGCTGGTCTAGTGGTTAGGACTTGACGCTTTCACTGCTGTGGCCCAGGTTCAATCCCTGGTCGGGTAACTGAGATCCCGCAAGCCATGCGGCATGGCCAAATATTTAAAAAAAATTAAATTAAATTAAATTAAAATTAAAATTTTAAAAGCCATTACTGGGCTTCCCTGGTGGCGCAGTGGTTGAGAGTCCGCCTGCCGATGCAGGGGATACGGGTTCGTGCCCCGGTCGGGGAGGATCCCACGTGCCGCGGAGCGGCTGGGCCCATGAGCCATGGCTGCTGAGCCTGCGCGTCCGGAGCCTGTGCTCCGCAACGGGAGAGGCCACAACAGGGAGAGGCCCGCGTACCGTTTAAAAAAAAAAAAAAAAAGGCCATTACTGAACTTCCCTTCTAAGTCACTCCTCAGCCAGAATGTTTTCAAAACAAAGATGTGAAGGCACATCTTTACTTAAAAGCGTTCGTTCACTGACTCCCCACCGTTATCAGGATGTAATCCAGCCTCCTTATAGTGGCATATAAACCCAACACCTGGTCCACCTCGGCTCTCGTCGTTGGATCCAAGGGTCCAGCCACATACAGTCTTCTCTCTGCACCAGGCAGCTCCATGCTCCTGTCCAGTGTCCTCTCTACCTGGAATGCCCAACCCCACCCTGTCTCCCCGCTACCTAAAACTTAGGCGTCTCTTCCTTCACTCTGACCCCCAGCCCACCTCCCGTGTGCTCGACAGGCGTCCTTACTCTGTGCTCCCTCCCATAGCATGTTGTGCTTCCTCTATCACAGCACTTAACACCCTGTAATCATCTTTCTACATAACTATCTTCCCCACTAGAATAGGAGCCCCTGGAAGAAAAAACTGTGTTTCTTATCCTGGTAGCATTAAAACCTACTAGCACCATGAGTGAATGGTGAATCAACTGACCTGGATGCTAGAGAATATCATATCAGATACAGGTACTAAGAGCTACTCATGTGGCAATAACTAATTGAGTTTGGAGAGATAAAAATAGTCAAAATAAAATATTCTAGTCTGCAACATGGCGAAATGAGAACCAAAAGTGGCAGGCGCTTAATAAGGGATGGTGCCTTTCCCAGCCTCCTGGTTTTCCTGAGTCGTAGAGTTTAGTTCACCAAAGCAGACAGACTTTCTATCCAGCTAAAATCGCTTGGGACCCTGGGCAGGGCAGGCTGAGGAAGGAAGAGTGAGGAACCCAACCACAGTATGCACTGGACACTCGCTCCGGCTACTGTAAGGTTCACAGCAAAGTGGAAGTAAATGTGCTCATCAAACTAGTTGTGTTGCCCTAAAGTCAGAAAACATGAATTACTCCTTCCTTACCTTGCTTGGTGATCTGAAAAGTCTTCTTGCTGCAAAGGACGACAGCTTGAAGCATCTCATGGGGAGACACATGTGCCTTGAAATTTCGAGGGTTCCAGAGCTTTCTCATCAGCTCTCCAAAACGCTGGACCAACAGGAACATGATATCCCCAGGAGGACGCTTGATGTTCTTATAATTGTCTTCTTCCAGGAAGTAGTTTCGGAGAGGAGGAACGTTAGACAGAGCCTGGAAATCAAACAAACACTCCAATTAATCCACAGCCTTTCTTCAGGACCCCTGGGAGCCAAGCTTGTCCACCTAAAGTTCTTCTAATAGAACTGTGCCTGTGATGCCTTAAAGAATCAGAAGCAAATGCACTCCCAGAGAATCCCCCCCAGAGTTCACATTAGAGAAACATCCTTTATAGCGAGTTTCACAGAAAGTTCAGTTCTGCAGACACTCTGCTAACGTGGGTATAACAAAGGAGTTTTAAAATAAAGGTATTCGGGCTTCCCTGGTGGCGCAGTGGTTGAGAGTCCGCCTGCCGATGCAGGGGACGTGGGTTCGTGCCCCGGCCCAGGAAGATCCCACATGCCACGGAGCAGCTGGGGCCATGAGCCGCTGAGCCTGCGCGTCCAGAGCCTGTGCTCCGCAACGGGAGAGGCCACAACAGTGAGAGGCCCGTGTACCGCAAAAAAAAAAAAAAAGGTATTCAAATCCCTATCTGATGACCAACTTAATTAAAAATTTCCTTTGTTTACCCTAATTAGACCTGTGACTATGTTTGGATTCACAGGAACTGAAGGCTAGAAACCCAGATACTCTTTCTTCACCATGTATTTGGCTGGGGCAGAGAGATCTATCTGGAGACCACAGTTCCCCCATCTCTCAACTGTACATTAAAACAATATGAAAAACATCTTAGTAAAACCTGGTGTCTTCCCCAAATGTGGTATTGAGAGGGTGGTAATAAAATGATACAGGGACTTCCCTGGTGGTCCAGTGGTTAAGACTCTGCACTTCCACTGTAGGGGGCACAGGTTTGATCCCTGGTTGGGAAACTAAGATCCCACATGTTGTGTGGCATGGCCAAAACCAAAACCAAACCAAACCAAACAAAACAATACAACTGTATATAAAAATGAATGTACTGTTATGATGGAAAATAGTTAAAAGGTTTAAGAGAACAAAAATTAATTTTATCTCATTAAGCAAAAAGATAAAGACCAGCCATGTTAGTTCAAGAAGAAACACATGCTTATTAGTGTGAGTTATGAAACTGGGAAGGAGACCACGGTACAGACCCTAAATAAATGCATAGTCTCCCCACAGGTCCCTCCGGATGGGTTTATGAATCCTCGTCAGTGCTATGCTTACCATGAGCACAACTTTCTTTGACAAGGTAATTCTTTCAGCAAGGATAGAAGGATGCTGTTAAACACAATTAAACCCAGGTGTCTCTGGGGAAGACCCAGGTATCTCTGGGGACGACAACTCAGGATACAACGCAGGGTAACGATAGAGGTGATCAGGAAAGCCCCTACAAGCTTAGCTCAGCTGAAGAAACAAGGATTTCCTGCTTAGAGTTACTCTCAAAAAAGGAGAAGCATATGGATAGTTTATACTAATTCTTGCTTATCCATGCTGTGGAGAGAGGTTGCTCCCTGGTTTCAGCAACAATACAAGCAGTAGGTGTCCTCGGAGAGAAATTATTCGGCCTCCAGGTGGAGTACTTGGTCCATTCAATCCCATTTTAGTGGAAACATCACAAAGGATTTGTTCATCTCCTTGTTTGTATAAATAGAAGTCCAATGCATTATTCATCGCGCTACAGAGCCAGGTGATCTACTTATTTGTATAAATAAAGAGAACTTCCTGTGGGGACTGAAACCCATCACAAAGCCAAAACTAACTGCCCTGCCCATATCCAAATCCTATCTGTCCATCCTGTAACAGTCTTCACAAAGCCACGAGAGGCTGTAAGAGGAACAGTCCACAAAGTCTCTCTCCACCTAAGAATCTGACCTCTCCAGGGACCAGGCATGACACCAATGGCAGACACCAAAATTCACAGATATACTTTTACAATTTTTTACCAAATTCTTCATGCAAAAATATCACGAACAAAGTTTAAAGGCCAAAAAAGAACTAGAATGAAATATGTGCAACATATGCAAAAAAAAAAAGGCCAATATATATATGCCTACTTTTTTTTTTAAGTTTGAACATCTGATTTTTTTTAACACCTTTATTGGAGTATAATTGCTTTACAATGGTGTGTTAGTTTCTGCTTTGTAACAAAGTGAATCAGTTATACATATACACATGTTCCCATATCTCTTCCCTCTTGCGTCTCCCTCCCTCCCACCCTCCCTATCCCACCCCTCTGGGTGGTCACAAACCACTGAGCTGATCTCCCTGTGCTATGCGGCTGCTTCCCACTAGCTATCTATTTTACGTTTGGTAGTGTATGTATGTCCATGCCACTCTCTCACTTTGTCACAGCTTACCCTTTCCCCTCCCCATATCCTCAAGTCCATTCTCTAGTAGGTCTGTGTCTTTATTCCCATCTTACCCCTAGGTTCTTCATGACCTTTTTTTTCCTTAGATTCCATACATATGTGTTAGCATACGGTGTTTTTCTTTTTCTGACTTACTTCACTCTGTATGACAGACTCTAGGTCTATCCACCTCACTACAAATATCTCAATTTCATTTCTTTTTATGTCTGAGTAATATTCCATTGTATATATGTGCCACATTTTCTTTATCCATTCATCCGATGATGGACACTTAGGTTGCTTCCATGTCCTGGCTATTATAAATAGAGCTGCAATGAACATTTTGGTACATGACTCTTTTTGAATTATGGTTTTCTCAGGGTATATGCCCAGTATTGGGATTGCTGGGTCGTATGGTAATTCTATTTTTAGTTTTTTAAGGAACCTCCATACTGTTCTCCATAGTGGCTGTAACAATTTACATTCCCACCAACAGTGCAAGAGTGTTCCCTTTTCTCCACACCCTCTCCAGCATACTTTTAATCCTCAATAAAATGGACCACTAATAGAAAAATGAGCACATAAGGCCCAACAACTCATGAAAAAATATAATAATCAACTTTAGAAGTGAATCCTTAAAAAGTAAATTAAAATGGAGATACCTATCAAAATGGAAAAAGTTGGGCTTCCCTGCTGGCGCAGTGGTTAAGAAACTGCCTGCCAATACAGGGGACATGGGTTCAAGCCCTGGTCCGGGAGGATCCCACATGCCGCAGAGCAACTAAGCCCGTGCGCCACAACTACTGAGCCTGTGCTCTAGATCCCATGAGCCACAACTACTGAGCCCGCGTACCACAACTACTGAAACCCACGCGCCGAGAGCCCATGCTCCACAACCAGAGAAGCCACCACAATGAGAAGCCCACGCACCACAACGAAAAGTAGCCCCCACTCGCCGCAACTAGAGAAAGTCCGCACACAGCAACCAAGACCCAATACAGCCAAAAATCAATAAATGAAATACATTAAAAAAAAAATGGAAAAAGTTGTTTTCAATGCTAACAGTGACAATGCAAGATGAAGAACACCCTTTTGGGAACCCTCCTACACTGTTGGTAGGAATGTAAATTGGTGCAGTCACTATGGAGAACAGTATGGCGGTTCCTTAAAAAGCTAAAAACAGAGCTACTGTATGATCCAGCAATCCCACTCCTAAGCATATATCCGGAGGTAACTATAATTCGAAAAAACACATGCACCCCAATATTCATAGAAGCACTATTTACAACAGCCAAGACACGGAAACAAGCTAAATGTCCATCAACAGACGAATGGATAAAGAAGATGTGACACACACACACACACACACACACACACACACACACACACTGGAATGTTACTCAGCCACAAAAAGAATGAAATAATGCCTTTTACAGAAACATGGATGGACCTAAAGATTATCATACTAAGTAAGCCAGAAAGAGAAAGACAAATACCGTATGATATCACTTACATGTGGAATCTAAAACACGACACAAATGAACTTATCCATGAAACACAAACAGACTCACTGACATAGAAAACTTATGGTTACCAAAGGGAAAAGGGTGGGGGAGGGGATAAATTAGGAGTTTGAGATTAGCAGATACAAACCACTACATATAAAATAGATAAATAAGGTCCTACTGTATAGCACAGGGAACTATATTCAATATCCTGTAATAAACCATGATGTAAAAGAGTATGAAAAAGAATATATATATATATATGTATGCATAACCGAATCACCTTGCTGTATACCAGAAACTAACACAACACTGTAAATCAACTATACTTCAATTAAAAAAAAAGAAAAAGAAAAACACCCTTTTGTGTTGCTGGTGGATTTGTAAATTGCTACAAACCCCCTACAGCCTAGAATCTAGGCCCAAGGTGCATTAATACAAGAAGAAAAGAAGGTTAAATAAGTTAAATTCAACAAAATGGACTGACATGTAAACATTAAGGATGCTGCACAAGAATATTTACTGATTTCATAATATGCTTTTAAGTTAAAATACATACAAAGATACATACTACATTACTTTATAGATAAAAAATACAAATATTTTTCAAGTCTAGAAAAGAAATATAACAAAATGTAACAGTGTCACAAGAAGTACAAGACTATATATATATAGAAGAATACTCACTGCAACACTGGTAACAGAAATAAAAATGTGAGACAAGTGAAATTTTATGTATCAATTGGGAAATAACAAAATAAACCATAATACTGACACATGACAGGATATAATGCATTTGTGTACCTGCGTTTAGAATAAAGTTCTGGAGGTCTCTATACTGCTAACTACCCCAGGACAGAGTACTAGGGAAAGAAAGGAATGAAGCTTTTGTTTTATACTTTCTATATCTTCCCCCTACACAAGTACTTGTTTATACTTTTTTTAACCAGTTTTTTTTGAGTGAAGTAGGATGATTATTTTCTTATGCTTACCAACGTTTTCTAATTTTTCTACAATATGCGCACATTACTTGTGTAATTTTTTTAAAAAAGCAAAACAATTGCAAACAGGACAACTTTGGCTTTCTGCCTTTCCCACTGCAGGACTTCAGCACAGGGGCAGGACAGAGACATAACAGAGCCAACACAATGAACATCTGCACCATGAAAAGAAAAAGGATCATCTAGCTCACGTGTCTCTTACTTGGTACTGCAGGCCCCGCGCAGCTCCATCCCCCATTCCCTGGAAGCTCCAGAGGCTGGAACTGGTCCACCATTTGGTGGCAGCCCCTCAGGCAGACGGGAATGTTCTGCTTGGGGCAGAACAAACACCCAAGAAGAGTCCTTGGCAAGACTCGGGGTCTGAGGACCACCTGACTGCACTCCACCAGAAGGCAGCTGTTTCTTAGCCAAGCTTCACAGTGTTCCCGGGTTGCCCCCTCCCTCATGGTTCCCGCCTCCAACCTACCTGAAGGACGGCATTGGCGTAGTCGTTGGCCTTTATGTTATTCAGGCCCACGATACCGGGCAGGTAAGTGGTACCATCATATGCCCGGGACAACTTGGCTTGCTTGTCCAAGTTAGCGATCTGCTGCTTTGTGAAAGTGGGCTTCAACACATACTGAAAAGCAAAAGAAAATCCTAGGCTGTTTTAGGGCAGTCTACAGAGTTCACAAGATATATCCGCAACAGCAGTTTCTGCCAAAAGAAAAGATACTTTGGTCGTGAACGTCTCACCACCCACCCAAAGGGCTCCCAACAGTAGGTCTAAGGACTGAGGTAACATGCAATGGGCCCCGCCCCACGTTTCTCATCTAGAAGGTGATCTCTGTGTTTAACCCAAAGTCACTGAATCCCAGGCCTGCCCTCAGACCGCAGGTTCAGCCAAACCCGTGACAAACAACAGGGAGAAGCTGCAGGACACTCAAGTCTGCAGGAGGCAGGAGTCTGAGTCCCAGGTGGGACCTCACACAGAGCCAGCACACAGGCCCGGTGCAGGAACAGGAGTGTCACCTCCTATCTGTGCAGGACTGAGATCTCAGGACTCCCTGTGACTGGAGGGGCAGGATCAGAACCTTCCCTGTCCTAGACCTATGAGGGTCATCATGTCACACACTGGTCAGAGGTCGCCACTAACTCACTTTGAAAGCTTGAATTCCTTTCAGTTTCTCCATCTATAAATACTGTCCTTAACCACTTTAACTTCAACGTTAATAGACTGTTATAAAACATATGGAAGTGGAGTAAGTAGTGTTTCAAACACTCTGAAAACCAAGCTTTCCTTAATAAATAGAGCATTCAACTCTATTGAACATGCAGCCGCTGCTGAAAAGGAAAGCAATAATCAACAGTTCCAACAGTAATCAAAGCCCAAGAGGACTATCCACACTCCTCACTCAAGTGCAGTGACTCTTGGCACAGGGCACAAACCAGAGCCCACAGATGGACATGCTGGCCATTTTGGCAGCATCATGTCAAAAGTAGCCGGAAGCTGGTATACCTCTTGGCATCCAGCAGGTCCTACAGCAGGCCCAATTCACATCCCTACTCCAAAATATGGAAGGATAATTTATTTCACAAAAATGCTTTCACCCTAATTGAAAAGTAGCAATATTCCTTCAGTCCTAACCCTCAACATTAAAAGCAGAAATCAGAGCTAGGCTGTAGACCATGGGCCAAAATTATGGATTGTGACCTCCTCACTCTGTTTCTCTGGTTCCTGCCAAGGCGAAAGGAGCCTCTCGAGACTGTCAGAGATTCTTCCCTGACCTTGGGTGGGGCAGATCCTCAGGAGCCCTGGGGTGGCTCCCAGGATAACTGGTTCCAAACCAACCCTCTTGGACACGCACCGTGATATCCTCCAGCGAGGAATCGATGATCTCATAGTTGTCTGGGAGGCAGTAAAACTTGAGGGTGTGGAGGTTGAGGAAGACATGGTGACTAAACTGGACACTGTGAATGTAGGCATGAGACTTCAAACCCCGGCCTGTAGGGAAGAGTGAAAGGCTATGAGAGAAGGGCAGACTCCATAAGCACACAGATGAGGGGTAATTTTCCTTTCATTATTTTGTACCAGAACATGTTAGTATCAGCAAAAACAAAGTACTACACCATCCACGAAAGGAATCTCCCACATGAACTCTTCTCATCACAAAAATTAGCAAGAAAGAAGAGCGCATTATCTTTATTCCCTAGATGGCACAAGACATAAGGGAACTAATTTCATATACATGAACATAGAAAATATGTGTGGGTGTATTTGTGCGTGTGTGTGTATATGTATGTGTCTGTGTGTGTGCATATATGTATGTGTTTATGTATATGAGCTAGTTTCACGTATTAGAAACTAGGAATATCCATGTATATATCATATACATGTACGTACATGCATACACTGATTTGCACATACACACGTACATATCTGTGACAGTCCATCATCACCTAGTCCTGAGATTTCAACTGTCCACATTCACGACAATCCTGTACCCACATACTTTTGTTCACATTGCCACTCCTTTCTAGAGCATCTCACCCTTAACCTATTCAAACTCTATGTCCTGCATACAGAGTACAAGTTCCACCTCCTCCATGAACTCTACACAAACACTCCAGCTAACAATGATCTTTGCATATTTCAACTTTGCATATTTCAACTCCCATCATCCTTTGCATATTTTTGCATATTTCAACTCCTATCATCCTTATTTATACTCAGCGCCACACAGTCCAGCAGTAATCTTTATGGTCTTAAGAGAGTCTGCTGATTGTTTTACGTGTTAACCTTGACAGTTTATAAGATCCTTATTAGAGCAAAGAATGCAGTTTATAATTCTTTTGAATCCTCCACTATACTGTGTACAAAGCATTTGCTTGCTCTGAATGAACTGAAATAATAAATTTCCAGAGAAGAACAGAATGAAAAATTCCTTAGAGTAAAAGGATTCTCAGAAAAAGACATAAGTATAGAAAACATCAGAGATTCAAAAACCCAGAGTCTCTGGTACTTCCTACATAGTCTCTCATATGGCTAGTTCTTTCTTTCTTTCACATGTATTCAGGTTCTGACCAATCAGAGAACCTCCTGTGGATTTTCTAAGAGTATTCCACCTTCTTGGGAACAAAGATAGGGCTTATTAGACATGATTCCTAACAGCAGCTTACTTACTTCAAAAAAAAAATCCCTGAATAGAACTGTGGCTAGTGCTGAAAATGTGATGCAAAACATTTATTTACCCTGAAAGTACTTGCCACACACCAGACAGGCATACGCATTGATATGCGAGAGGGAGATGGAACACAGTTTCTCAAAGTCAAAGTCCAGCACACTCCTAAGAGAACCAAAACAAAACAGAAACAATTAATAGGGATGGTTGCCTAGGTGAGCACCTGAGCGAAGCAGTGTCCCTGGCTTCCTGTTCTGCAGTCACACAGCCGCCTTCAGAGAACAGTTCAACAATCACATACAAACCGTGGGGAACATTAACTCTTCCTTACCTAGGCATTTAATATAGCACCGCCACCCACCAAGCCCCAAAGCAGTGCAAAGGCATCTCCACCAACGACCCTCTTTCTTTTGAGTATTCACAACCAGTTGAGAATCTTCCATTACTTTCTCTGGAGGAAAAGCCACAAGTAGGACTAAAGTAACAGGGCCCCAACAGCATTCCAAATTAAAAGACATTAAAGGAAGGACATAAAAAGAGTGAATAAACCTTTCATAAAAGAAAATTTTATTTTTGTCCATAAAAATAAATGGGAAGCCTGAAGAACTTTAGGGGAATACCTACAAACAGATCTATCTATTCAAGTGCAAAGTAATGGTATATGAGTACTGGGCGGGTTAAGCGATAAAAGAAAATTTACCTCCACTGAATTCACAGGTGGCAAGAGGATTCATTCTCAAGCATTAACTCTGATTAATTGGTAATGGTCCCAGGAAAGCTGCGCTGTCAGTTAAAGGGGCCACTAGCCACACACAGCTACTGGTGTTTAAAAGTAAAATAATTAAAATTAAATAAAATTTAAAATTCAGTTCCTCAAGCCACATTTCAAGTGCTCAATATCCACAAGTAGCCCGTGCCTACCACAATGGACAGCCCTTAAAGAGCAATTCCATTGTTGCAGAAAAGTCTATTAGACAGTGCCACCCTACGGCATAAATGAAAAACCATCCTAAAATGCATCTGGGATCAAAGAATACCAAGATGGGGTAAACACCTCTGCTTTAGGATATATTTTTGTCTGATTTTCCTCTGCTGAATCCCAGGCACCTAGAGTAGTACCTAGCACACAGTCAGTGCTCAATAATATTTAAATTTGCTATTGTCATCGACACCACATATCCCTTTACTTCCTCATACAAATTCAAAATGAGCTAAAAGCTCTTTCTGCATATGCCCACCCTAAAACAACATGCTCTCTGACACTTTAAATTGAAGGGCAAAGATTAAAAAACAAGGCAAGAGGCACAGTTTTCTGGGCAGAAAGCTTTAAAAGAGCTAAAGTTTTGGAACGTATTTTTAACGTACAGTCCAAAGAACTTTCTGCGGAGACTCCATTGTTCTTTTGCTGCCCTAGGCATTCCTGTGCTACCGACCTGTTAATGGTGTCCAGGTAGGGGCAGTGGCGGCTCCTCCGATCCTCAGAATCCATGCGGCCATTTTTTGCTGAAAGGAAAAGCATCAAAAGCTCTGAAAATGGGAAACCCACACTCAGGGTCAACTACCAGTACAAACAAACACAAAAATGGGAAAAATTAATCAGGATGAGCTCCTGTACAGGCAGCCTGACAACACCAAAGAAGCCCACTTAACGGAACAGGCCACAAACTGAGAGGATATTCTTGAAACACATATAACCAACAAAGGAATTGCTTGCAATTACATAAAGAAATCTGGTGGAGATTTTAAAAAAAAAAAAGACAACCCAAAAGGAAATGAGGAAGACAGCCCTCAAACTTATGAAAAAATGCTGGGAATTCCCTGGCTGTCCAATGGTTAGGACTCTTGTGCTTCCACTGCAGGGGGCTGGGGTTCGTCCCTGGTTGGGGAACTAAGATCCTGCAAGCTTCACAGCATGGCCAAAAAGAAAAAGAAAGAAAGAAAAGATGCTCAACCTCACCAGTAATCAAGAACATGCAAATTTCCTTGCACAATGATATACCACTTCACACCTACCAGAGAGGAAAAAATAAAATCAGGCAATTCCAAGTGTTGGCAAATATGAAGAACAGTGAGAATGCTCATGTAACTGCTGGTGGGAGTATAAACTGTTACAACCTCTTAGAAAATAGTACAGCAAGATCAAAGCTGAAAATACACAGACCTTTTGGCCCAGCAATCTCTCTTCTACTTATATACCCTAGAGAACTTTTGCACATGTGCCATCAGGAATGCTTTACTAAAGAATATTTATAGCAGCAATATTTGAAAGAGACCAAACTGGAAACAACCCAAATGTCTACAACATATAAAAATGGGAGGAATACATTTTGGTATATCGTCAATAGAACACTGTGTTGCCGGATAAACGTCAACAATATGGCTAGCGGAAAAAAAAAAAAAAGGCAAAACAGAAGACAACATATAGTATGATTCCATTTATAACAAATACAAAATAAAATACAGTTCTACTCAGGGATGTATATGTGAGGTAAAACTGTAAATAATAAAATAATAAAAATAGAAATGATTAGAAAAAATTCAGTGATTACCCAAGCAAGCAAGGAAGGCAGATGCAACTAGGAAGGGGCCTATGGGAGCTTCTAAGGTACTGGTTAAGTACCACTTCTTAAGCTGAACAGCATCGGGAGGCAACTCTCCATGGGTCTCTCGAACTTCTGCACATATTGTGACCAGAGGCACTGACTGCCTCCAGACTATCTTGTCAAAGTTGTTTGTACAGTGAAGTTTGTTTCTATAGCTTTGGAAGTAGGAGACAGTGTGTCCCTACAGAGCAAAGGGGAGGCAAGCTCACAGCCCATTACAGAAGATTTGGGTTGTCTAAGCTTAGAGTTCTTGTCCTGTGAGGCCACCCACTGTGTGTATGGGTTCTCATCGTGTTGCACTGTGGGAACTGACTCAGTGAAGTGACAATGCTATATTCTGGCTACTGTTATTGCTGCAATAAGCTGTCTCAAGCCCAATAGCTCCATGTCTTCCATCAGCATCCATGAAACCACGGCAGGCTAACTTGGTAGTGTACAAAAAGGGTAAAATCTCAGACCCTTCACAATTCTTGACAAGTGGTAGATTTAAGGATATATATCCACACTCTTCTTTAAACTATACATGTGCTTGACATTTAGCTCATCTTAGTACCTATAATCTATTTCATGAAAAAAATAAAAGGGAAAAAAGAAAACAGCAGTAACCTCAACTGGGATCCTAGTGTGTCCCAGAGAAAACAATCTCCTTACCGTAAGTATACAAAATATCTAAGAAACAATTTCTCTTCCAAAGAAAGGGAAACATGAGGCTGACAGAATATTTAAGTAAAGGAAATCAAAGAATACTCTGAAATTATTAACTAGATTATTCAAAGAACATTTATCAAGCACTTTCCACGAGCAAGGTGCTAATCTGGACCCTGAGGGTAATATAAAAATATGTCAAACACAGGATTCTGAGCTAGAAATTTAAGAGTTAACATAAGAGTATAATTTTATATGGATAACCAGGTGCAGAGACTGAATTATAAAATCCTGGAGAATGAAGACCACCCCCCCCCATGAACACTGCCCCTAACATGTAGCCTTGTGATATGTTCACCTGCTAACTCACCAGAAAACAAGTACATAGGAACATGTTCAATGCAGAAGTTCCAAGTTCAGAGAAGGAAAAGATGTAATTGAGGTAAACAGGAAAAGCTTCAGAAATGATAGAAACCTACTTAATGATTGGTAAGATATCAACAAGTTGGAAAAGAGTGTACACACTACAGAGTACCATGGCTTGGCCAAGAAGTCTCCAGAAATTACTAAGAGAAGCAGAACGAGTCCAGCAGAAAAAGGCAGAGGGTACAGTCATAGATGGGAACTGACAGACTCACTGGCTTATTAGGGCTCTCAAAGGTCATGGGTTCCAGGACTCCTTCCGTTAACCTAGAGAGGGACAGACACGTGAAAATCACTTTCCCAAATCACCGTGACTCAGTCTCAGAGGCAGGACTAGAATCCATATCTCCTGGCTGCTACAGCCCTGGATAACAGGGCAGTGTGGTCCAAGTGCACAGCGTTCAGGCTCTCCACTCAGAAATTACAGCAAGACTCACTCCTCAGGTATTTTGTAAAAAACTAAAAAGAAGGGACACCTGTAAAACAATTAGCACAGCGCCTGGCCCGCATTAGACATCCGATAAAGGAAAGCTACCTGTTCTTATTACTGTTAGAAACGCTATAGCTACGATCCTGATCAAGACTAGTACTATCCTCATTAAAACGGAGTCGGGTCGCGAGTGGAGTGTGACTTCCCCGTGGGGAGAGAAGGTTGGAAAAAGAAAAAGAAGAACGCGACAGTGGAACCCGCGCCCGGCCCCGCGCACCTCGCACCTCCCGCTCAGGCTCCGAGTCCTCGTCGGCCTCGCGCTCCCGCTTCACCCGCACCGCCGGGATCACGGGCGCCAGGGCCTCGCGCGCGCTCGCCGGCTCGACCTCCCGCTTCACGCGCACCGGACTGCCCCGGGAGCTCGGAGCCTCTGTCTCCCGCTCCCGATCTCGCTCCCGTCTGACACGAGCCGAGCTGCTCCGCGACTCGGACTCGCGCTTCCCGCGGGTGGATCCACGGGACTCCCGCTTGGACCGGCCGGACATCGCCACTACCGGCCGAGTCGCCCGGCGCAGACTCCAAGGAAGACGAAGCACGCGGCAAGCGGCCAATCAGGAGCGGCGCTGTTATCAAGCCCAAGGTTTTCTACGAGTCGCCGATGGGGACAAATCAAGCCGCAGAGAACTTCTGGGAAGTACTACGCCTCTGGGGGGGGGGGCGGGTCTTTGCGGGTGCGCGCGCACCTGAGGCCGATAGGCGGGCCTACTGCCACTTTACTCATTATTACCCGTTTAAAGAGGCAGGAACCTTTCACTGGCTGCGGAAATTCTGGATTAAAAAAAGTTGTCATTGGGCCCCAGGTGTCTTCAAGATACTCTGTGTCCCCAAACCAGAATTGGCAGGTCGTCTCCAGTCTCCGAGCCTCGGAGACCGACGGCCCTGCACAGAACTAGGCGACATCCCCAAGTCATCGCCTTCGTGGAGCAATCCGACGGCTCTAATTCCACATTTAGAGGATTGTTCTTGGTATCACAGAAAAATGCAAACGACGAGCAGAAGACTAGTGACGCTACTGAAGCTCAAGCTTCAGGGTCTGTGACTTTCACGACCCCTTCCACAGCCCTGAACTATTCAATACTTTGTACAGTTCTACTGAGGTGTGATTGACATACAATAAAATTCACGTTTAGGGCTTCCCTGGTGGCGCAGTGGTTGAGAGTCCGCCTGCCGATGCAGGGGACACGGGTTCGTGCCCCGGTCCGGGAGGATCCCGCGTGCCACGGAGCGGCTGGGCCCGTGAGCCATGGCCGCTGAGCCTGCGCGTCCGGAGCCTGTGCTCCGCAACGGGAGAGGCCGCAACGGTGAGAGGCCTGCGTACCGAAAAAAAAAAAAAAAAATTCACGTTTAAAGTGTGCAATTTGCTGAATACTGATAGAGGTATGTATACACTCTGAAACCACCACCACGATCAAGATAATGAACCTAACCACCATCCACCAAGTGTTCCCCTGCCCCGACCATTGATCTGCTTTCTGTCGCTAGAGATCAGTGTCACTTGTTAGAGTCTTATATAAATAGAAGCACCCAGAGAGTCCTCTTTTTATCCCCGGCTTCTTTCACTCGGCGTGTTTGTTTTGAGCTTCATCCAAGTTGTTGAGTGCTCGTTCCTTTTGATTGCTCAGCGGCATCCCACTGTGCGGATGTACCAGTCTGTCCCTGTTCTAATCACGGATTCCTACTTTTATCTCTTTTTAAAGAGGATTCAAAAATGGCACAGTCTCAGACGCCTGAAAGGCCCTGGGTCCTCCCACGCCGAGAGTTAAGACATCGGTCCGGTGGGCGCCGAGACGAGCTGGGTAGCGGGAAAGTCCGCAGAGCTCTGGTGCTGCGCTGGCTGGAAGGAGCGTCCCCGCCGGCGGCGGCGCGGAGCCCCGGGCGGGCGCGGGCTGGGCTGGGCGGCCGGGGCGCCGCTGTGTGCCCTGCCCTGGCACTCGCCTCCTCACGACCTCTTTGGAGGTAGGTGATATCAGTGCCCTCATTTACAAATGAGTAAACTGAGACACAGCGGGGTGCAACAGTCAGCCAAGGTCACGCAGCTGGTGATGGAGTTTCACAGCATCCAAGCACAGGAAAAAGGACGGGAAGGCTCCACACCGAACGCTGAGTGGTGTGATGGGTGCTTTGTGTTTTTCTGGATTTTCTGATGTAGCAGCACTAAACCTAAATCCTGGTTTCCTACTGATAAGGTCACAACGAAAGAAAAGCCCCGCCCCGGAGTGGAAGTTGCGCATGCCCCATTGCCCCCCGCCCCGCCCGCTCCAGGAACTCCGCGCGCTGGGACATTCGGCCCGGCTGGCCATTTCCCGGCCGACGTCAGGGCGCAGGGTCGAAAGTCGAGTGAAGAGGGGCGCGGAGCTCTCGGGGGCAGGAGGGTGGCAGTTGGGGCCGTTGAGGAGGCGGCGGCGGCGGCGGCGGTGGCGGCGGCTCCGCGCACAGGGTCTCCAGATGGAAGCGGCGCCGGGGCCCGGACCCGGGCTCTGCTGCAAGCCTGGCGGGCGGCTGGACATGAGCCACGGCTTCGTGCACCACATTCGACGGAACCAGCTCGCCCGGTACCGCCCCGCCCCGCGCCACGGCTGCCAGTCCCAGCCTGGCCTGGCTCGGCCGTCCCTGACTCCCGCTCGGCTCCCCGCAGGGACGACTACGACAAGAAGGTGAAGCAGGCGGCCAAGGAGAAGGCGAGGAGGCGGCACACGCCTGCGCCCACTCGGCCCCGAAAACCCGACCTGCAGGTGTACCTGCCGCGACATCGAGGTGAGGCCGCCCGCCCCGCGCGCTCTTCTGCCCCCGGGCCCTCTGCCTCCACGCGTTCTTCTTTTGTGTCTGGGAAAAAACTATGTCCTACCTCCCAAGGCTCATTTCATCTTCAACGTCTATCTCGACGCTCCCCAATCGCCGCTCAGTGATTCTGCCCGCAGCACAGGGAGGGCTCAAGGCCCGCAGTTAAGCATCACTATTACCGGACCTCCCTGAGAGTCGGCAAATTGTCCGCCGCTTTGCCCCGAGCGTACTATATTTTCGCACTCCCACCAGCTAACAGGAAAAAAGTTTGGCACAGCTCTAGGCGACGAGGACATAATTGTGCAATGAAGCCCAGACCCAGTTAATGGGTTTTTTTCTCCAGCTTACTTGTGATCTAGAGATTACAGTAGTTAATGTGCGATGCTAAATTTTTTGAGCTTCTCTTATGAGTGTTTTTAGAGGTTATGTGCAGTCATTCATTTAGCTTTCAGAGGACCCGGTAAGATGGGAACTATTATCATTTCTGATTCACAGTCAGGGAAACAGGCAGAGAAAGGTTTCGTAACTTGTTGGAGATATCAGAGAAGTAAATGGCAGAGCCTGAATTTGAACCCAGGCAGAGCCCTATTCATCTCTCCACTACCTTACAACCGTGTAGACAGATGTGCACTGTATACCGACTGCGTGGTAGGACTGTGCTGGTCCTGGGGCAGGGATACAAAGGTGAATAAAATTCCTGATAGGCGGCTGATTTCACACACACACACACACACACACACACACACAGGTACATTCTGGGTCCATGAGAAGATTGGGGCTTTACAATATGTTTTCCTGTATCATCTTTGGGCAGGGGTTCCAGCAGCCTTCCTCCCTTCCCTCTCACTCTGGTTCATCCTTCCAGATGGCTCTACCCACCCAAGCAACCCAGGCTGTGAGGAGTCTGGTGAAAGCAGCAGTAGTGGCAGCTCTGAGCCAGAGCTCCCTGGCCATCAGCTCTTCTGCTTAGAATATGAGGCGGACAGCGGAGACGTCACTTCAGTTATCGTGTATCAGGTACGCCCGATGGAAACAGCTGCAGCCTGAAGGTCCTGGGCCGTGATGGAAATCACTGCCGGACCTGGAGCCACTGTTTTCCTCAGGGCCAGTGGGAAGTGTTTGTTCCACATGAGAGCACAGACTGCTGGGCGATGCTTTTGAGCACAAGTCACTCCCGTCACACAGTGATTCTCAGCGGGCAACAGGGAGGGCTCATGGCCCCCAGTTGAGAGTCACTATTACAGGGGACACCTGGGAAATGACAGGCATTGGCAAGAAGTTGTGAGTCAAACAGAGTTCTCTGAGAGTGTTGTCTAGGGACAGGGCAGGTCGCCTTTTCAGAAGAGGCCAGGCCCTGAGCTTCCCGACCCTTCCTCCACGTAGGATGATGATCCAGGAAGGGTGAGCGAGGAGGTGTCAGCACACACGCCTCTGGAGCCACCCATGCGAGAGGCCCTCAAGTTGCGCATCCAGGAGGAGATTGCAAAGCGCCAGAACCGACACTGACCAGACTGGAGTCGCTGTCCAGGGAGCCGCCCCTAGTTTGGGGGTGCCAGGACCAGTCTGAGCTGATCTTGAGGACCAGCCCCCCCCCCCCGCCCCAGAGCTGCCACATCCACAGGAAAAGGGTGTCACAGGGACTACGCCTGGCCACCTCCCTTGTAGCCATTCTTTCTCGTATATTGGCTCATTTGACCAGCCTAATGTTCTGGACGTTTTTGAGAATTTTGTTTGGTTAGCTTGGTGTTCTGGAAGCAAAGATTCCGGGGAGAGATGAGGCTTATGAGACCTTCTGCCAACGTGCTGCTTTCTCACCAAGGTCACATGCGCCAGGGCATCTGACCACGCTGCTCCATAAGCCCCGTTTGTTATTTTATGGTTCCTTTCTTCTGTGTTTCTGTTCACTTCCATCCGTGCTTTCCTAGATCATCTTTTCAGCTCTGTTTCTTTGTTCTTTTCTTTCCTTCATCTTTTTTGTCTCCCAATCCATCAGTTCCACCCCGCCCCCCACCTCCCAGTGTGACTGCTCAGCTACGGATGCTCAGGACTTTGGAGATGGGGTACTGGGGTCTACCTTCCTGACAGGCTCTCCCAGTAATTCTGATACCAGTCGAGGGAGATGATCTTCTTTGACGCCTACTTGTGAGGATGTCTTCCTCCCCTTCCGTGGTTTTTGCAGGTTTCTCCCATGCTCCACCGCTTCACACAGTCTAGGTAAGGAGATCTAGAAAGATGATGCCAGGATTAAACTGTGAGGATTTCTTGCAGCAAAACCTGCCAGGGTTCGGACTACAGAATTCCAGCTTCCAGCCTCATCCCTAGCTGTGAACAGACCATCCTCTGTTCAGGCTAAAAGGGAATTATCAAAACAAGCCTGAAACCGTGTTTCCAAATGTGATTTAACAGCCTTGAATGTACATACAAAGGGAAATTCAACATTAGCAATAATTGTCTGTTTCAAGCCCTAGTTGGGAAAAAGAAAAAAAAAAAAAAGCCTGAAGAGAGCCCTAGAGGGAGCGAAACAAACCTCCTTCATCTGCCCTTCCCCTGCTCTGTGCTTTCTCCTTTCCTACCTCCCAGGAGTATAGAGTATATAAAACTCCCAGTAGATCCTGAGAATAAAGATCCCAGGAATATCACTGCTTTCACCTAAGTGAACATTTTTCCTAATGCAGGGTTGGGCTACAGTCTGAGAAATCCACAAGCGATCCCACGCACTGCGGTTCCAAGCCACTTCAGTTTTCCAGCAAATGGGCCTAACCTCAGTGACTTGAAGTATGGGGTTTAAGTGAGCCCGTGAGCACTGAGACTTCTTCAAACCAAAGCCCCCTGCCCCACAGGTCTTTCCTCATCAGGGTCTCAAGGTCTCATCAGGGTCTCAAGATCAGTCTGGCTGGTCCCTCTCAGCAGCTTTTCTCTTAAAGGACACCTGAGAGCACTTCTGGTTCATGCCCTATACACCCCTGCAGATCTACCCCCTCTGAAATGGGGCAAGGCAGCTACTTCGACTCCATCGTTAAAATGCAGCAAGTCGCAGCTCGCGGGGAAGGTGAGTGAGGTGGGTAAATTAGAAGGACCTGGTTGTGAAGGCAGCCAGGGACCAGCACACTCTCGACCCCCAGGGCTGGCCCAAGGTTAAATGCCTTAAACTTGCCAGTCCTGGGCTCAGTTCTGCTTTCGAAGGAGAAAGTCTGTCCTCATTCAGCCAGGCTGCAAGTGCCTTTTGACTTTTAACGTTAACTACCCTCCAGAGCCTCCCGGGTCGAGGAGACTATGCCATGTTCTATCCCCAATCTTCCTGCAGCTCAGCGCCAGTCATTTTAGTCTTCCAGCTCTTCAGCTGATCTTCTGACTTGGACATAGGATTTCACTGGAACTTTTAGGCTTCCTAGTCTGGAAATATTTTGAGGTTCGTCTTCTCACGGCTGGATGGCCCGTTTCCTGGATTTATTATAGAATTTAGAAACAAGTCCAGAAGAGGAGGTTGGGGGCATGGCACCTGAAATTTTAGCCTCCATTCCTGTGAGAATTGTGTACCTATCCTGTCCTTCTGTGTGTTTATCGTGTAATCCTAACACTCTCAGGTAAGAGAATGATGGTAATATCTTGCTTGCAAGCGTTTTCTTGAGGCCCTTTGCTTTATATCAAGTGCATATCAAATATTTTCCACTCAAGAAAACATTCTAATTTGTAGCTAATTTGTGCCACGAGACTATATAAAGCGCTAAGCCTGGTACTTAAATGAGGCATTGTCCTTCAGAGCAGGCCTGTTGGTGGTGATGGTGTCATCACTGCAGGTGTGCCTGAGATGCTTCTCTGGTGATGGCCCTCAGCCCACTGACAGCCTTACAGCTTCGCTCGTTGCTTCTGCCACACCTCATCCCAGTCCAAGGTAGTACTATCCAGTATGGTTACCGGACTTGCCTCTCGATGTCTTCCAGCTGTTTTCAAATATCAGTGCTTTGCCATCAAGGAGCATGTTCCAGAGCATTTCCCAGAGGCTCTAGAGATGTCCCAAAGAGGACTGTCCTGTGCTGTTTGGTGCGGTGGCAACAGCATTAGACTAGCTGGGGCTTTCCGGCAGACTGCTTCAGAATCAACACTCATTTAACTAGATATATTCTCAGCCGCCTTAAAAAACACAGTCTTGTAGCCTGACAAGCATATCTGACGTTCATCCAAAATGAAGTGATCTTCACTTACTAAGGCTAAGCCTTGGATTTTAAGGCTTTGTGTTTCCTGGGCCACAGTGGGTGATTACTAATAGAAGGAAGCTGGGGCCTGCAGGGGCTTTGGGCTGTGCGAGAGTAAACACTAAAGCTTGAGTTCCAGCCAGCTGGCAAGTGTGGAAGTCTTTGAAGAAGGTAACGCAAGAAGGGAAAAGGAGAATGCAAAGCCTTTTGTACTGAGTGAGAGTAGGAGCCCGGCCAGCCGGTAGGACCAACGTGGGCAATAAGAAATGCTTGTTCCTGGACTTCGCTGGCAGTCCAGTGGTTAAGACTCTGCGCTTCCAATGCAGGGGATGCAGGTTCGATTGCTGGTCGGGGAACTAAGATCCCACATGCCTCACGACGTGGCCAAAAAAAATGCTTCTCCCTGTGGATGAGCGTCTGAAAGGGACATTCCGTCTCCATTGTTCCACTCTGAGGGGCACTGCCATCTAGAGATTAGCCCACGAAACTGGAAGAAACCCTTTGGGGTGGGGGGTATCCAGTTTGCTGTGCATCTGACAGGATCTGTGGATGGTAAGGTAGGGATCCCCCAGCTGGTCACAAATATAAATGGGGCATATAGAAAGAAAACTAAGGACAGATTACTTTCCTACCTCTGAGCCTTCTTTGGGAAGAAGAACCATGGAATGGTGACAATTATCTGAAACGTTTTAAGCTCCCTCCTTGAACTCCTGTCCCTGAGGAATCAAATGACCAAGCCACCCCAGATTTCCCCAGGAGGTGGAGTGATGCCAGAAGGGAAGAGAGTGAATGGCCCCTCTGCCTTCCCAGAGCCACCAGAATGAGACTGGTTGCACTGGCTGTGTCGTGTTAAGTGTGTAAAAAGCTATACATTCTTCTCTTTTCTCATTTCGTTTCTGCGTTTGGATGAATAAAGTGACATGGAAATTATTTGAAAATCCTGGAAGGAAGGTACTTTTCAAATACAGTATTTTTTTCAGCCAATAAACTTACTATTTTTATAGCACTGTTTTTGCCAAGAGTTGTGAAATCACTTGTGTACATAAGGAAATGAAGATTACATGCTGCCCTAAAGTCATTCAGCAGCGCAGAATCAGCACTGGAAATCTCATCTCTTGTTCTGCCTATTTTAAGAACTGTCCTGGTTGGAGCATAACAAGTAGACTCACGTGGCATTAGAGCTGGAAAGGCCTTTTAAAGACATCTGGTCCTACTTTTTACCTGATACGCAACTCCTCCCTACCGACTACCCATGAAGAGCCCTTCTGTCTTGGGCTAATTCTCTGTTTTAGGGATGACTCTGATTGTCACGTTAAACCCAAATCTGCCTCCTTGTCAAGGTTCTGGGGTGCTTGCCTTACCCCTACTTTAGGATAGAACGGCCAGTTTAGAACCTGAGTAGCCTTCTCAGGCCTTCCCCATGATCGTGGTGGGAGAGGAACTGAAACCCAGCTCAACAGGTGATAGTAAATGTTGATTAAGAATTGCAAAGCTTCCAGGGGCCTTCTCTGGTGGTCCAGTGGTTAAGACTTCGCCTTCCAATGCAGGGGGTGCAGGTTCCATTCCTGGTCAGGGATCTAAGATCCCACATGCTTCCCCGCCAAAAAACCAAAGCATAAAAAACAGAAGCAATATTGTAACAAATTCAATAAAGACTTTACAAATGGGCCACATCAAAAAAAGAAAATATATATTTTTTTTAAATTGCAAAGCTTCCAAAGCAGTAGGAAATGCTGAGCGTTCAGGGCACCATTGGGCAGATGAGAAAAAGGTGTCTGCTCCAAGGACAACACTCCTGGGCAGGAAGTTGGTGCTTCTTGGTAAATTAGAAAGAGGCACTCCCTTGTCCTGGGGCACAGCATGGCCAGCAGACGGACTGGATTTTCCACCCCCCGGTCCTTCAGCCAGGTTTCTTGTACGGTGATCGCTGTGCACTGCCATACTTTTTGACCCTGATTTAACTGCTTGTGCTGATGCAATTTGGAAGAGGGCCCTCCAACAGGTTTCCTGTTTGCGTTTTTACCTTCCACTAGGTCCAGAAAGGTTTCTCCTTCCTCAAGCTGTCGTCCAGTTAGTTTATCTTCTCCATTTCCCCCATGGTACACGGCCCTGTTTCTGCCTATTACATTTGCTTCACCAGTGCTGCCGAACTTAAGCTCCCTGGTTCCCAGCAGCCTGGGCCCATGCTCCCTTCAAGTAAACGTCTGTCAGCCCCAGTGTTGTCTCACAAGGGCTCCAACAGATATGCTGGGCTGCCGTTTAGAGTGCCAGTTACACTTCCAGTGTGTGAAAGGAAGACCTCCTCTTTTAATCATGAAAAGAATGTCTAGGAGGGCACCCTTGGCCTGTTAAGTGTGGACGAAGAATGTCTCCTGCCATGTCAGGAAAAAAGATGTGACCATCAAGCCTGCGGCCATCCCCTGCTGTGCACCCTGAGGGGATTCAGGGTGGAGAAAAGCAGGATACTGGCGTAGATACTTAAGGTGCGTATCAAAGGAATGATTTCAATGAGCCCAGACTCTTGTATCTTCCCATACATAGAAAAGCGCTAATTCTTTAACTTGAGGTGTCTGTTTACTGGTCTTTAATTAACAGTAAGCTTTTGATATTACAAATACCTGGGTTTTGCAAAAACTCCCATCCTGGCTTCTCCCCTGCTTCTTTGGAGCAGTCCCTCAGAGGTATCCGAGAGGCTTCCTCCAGGGCTTGAGTCCTCAGAAAGTCTACCGAATAAAACAATTCTCAACTTTTAGGTTGTGCATTTTTTTCATTCAACATAAATTTTGGTGAAGCTGTTGGGTAATTTATCCTCACAGTTGTTTGCTTTTTCCCAGATTGCTCTGGGTCTCCTGCCTTCCTCTCCTCTCCTTTGCCTCCCAACACCTGGCCAAGTGTGTCTACTTTGAATGGATATTGTTTCAAGTGAGTGTTCAGCAGTCAGGAAACACATTTTGGACACTGACTTCTGGACAGTACACTGTGTACTAATACCCCGGAAAATAAAATGTATCTGATGAAAGTAGCCCTCCTCCAGAGTTTGCTGAGCCGAGGGAAGCAAAAGCCAAATCCAGAGCGCTGGTTTCCTAAGGAACAGCCAAGGCTTTGTGCTTGCTTCTCTGCAGACCCACCTCGCCTTGGACAGCGGCAGGCACGGGGTGCCACATGGAGGGAGGCTGCCCGAAGTCACTGTCGGCCAGTCCAGGCTGCAAAATGTGCGCGGCGGCTGAGGGAGGATTCCTCCAGCCACGTGCTCGGTGACAATCACACGTGCAGCGGGAAGGCAGTGCACACCCGGAGCTCCCCGCCTCCCGAAGCTTCCCCCGCCGGTGCAGGTAGACGGGACTATCCTTTTCGCATCGGTGTCAGAGCCTCCGCTGGGGTCCCAGGCCACCGCCCTCGGCGTCCAGGTCCCCAGAAGTCGGGGCACCGCCCACCCTTCCAGCGTGACGCGGGCGCGGGGGCTCGGGAGTTGTAGTTCCCGGCTGGGCGCGAGCGCCAGGGCTGGGGCGGCGCGGACTCCACGTCCCGGCGGGCGGCGCGGCTCGGTCCGGGGCGCCGGGGGAGGGGCTGCTCGGCCCTTTAAACCATTCAGGGCAGCTCCGAGGGCCGCAGCCGGGGACGGCGCCACGCGGGGGCCGAGCAGACACGGTGGCGGCGGCGGCGGGGCGCTCCGGGGAGGTGCGTACTGGGCCCCTTCGTCCCCCGGACCTGCGGAGGCGCGGGTCCCCGGATCCCGGGGCCTAGCGGACCGTGGGCTCCGGGCGCCCACGCGGGCGGGAGCGGGCCGGGCTGAGCTTCCCGCGTGAACCCGCCCCTTCCCCGCGGCGCTGGTGGTCAGGTGGCTGCCTGCCCCCGGCCGCCTCTCCACCCAGCCCCGGATCCCCTCCCAGGCTTTCCTTGGCGTGGCCCCCTGGACTGTCCTGACTCCAGCCCCTCTCCCAGCCCGGGACCCTCAGGCCAGGGAGAGTGGCCCCCTTTCCAGATGTTAGGGCCCCGCGGCGTTTCTGAACATCTGGGTGGAACGCGGAGGCCCCCGGTGGCTGCCGGAGGGTGTCCACGTTGCGGCGGGGGCTCAGCCCGAAGTGTGGGCGCTCAGAGCCGCAGCGGGAGCCCTGCATCTGGTGTTGACCACCTTCCTCTCCCCCGCACCGGCTTTGGCCAGTCACTAGACCCTGGACTTTGACCTGTCTCTCTCCACCAGGCCCGGGCAGCTGATGGTTTTGGCGAAGTACCTTAAGGTAGCTGGGTCCACACCCTCTTCCCCACCTACCTCTTGTCCTCCCCCCACACCACCACCACCCTGGCTCCCCTCCCTCATGACCGCCTGGATCCTCCTTCCTGTCAGCCTGTCAGCATTCTCCATCACTGGCCTATGGACTGTGTGAGTAAAGAGGGGGATGGGGGGAGGCAACTAGGGGACAAAATGGACCCCGGCTGAGGAGGGACAGGACCCAACAGGAGCCTGATGGCACACACAAAGTCCCTTGTCCTGTTGCAGGCTCCAGGGTGGTACCCAGGGCCACTCTGGCTGTCTGCAAAGCCTGGCCTGGTGCCTGGGCACACAGCCCCTTGGGACAAGCTGGCACCACTGCTGTCCAGCAGGGTGGCCCTGACAGACACACTTCTAGCCAGGGCAACTTCCAGAGGTCCTCTAGTTTGGGACTAGGCTGTGGGTTCTAGAGTAGCATCAAGCCCCAGGGCCACCCCAAGTTGAGTCCCCGGAAAGGACGATAAGGCTGAATGGGGGCAGAATCAAAGGAAAAGAGTCAGTGGGAGAAGGCTGGGTGCATCATGGGGCAGGGTGACAGTTGTGCTCCCGCAGGTATGCCATGGCCGTGATGAACCACCACGTGTGCCCCGTGGAGAACTGGTATGGCGCACTCTGCAGACAGCCTCACTCTAAAGCTCCCTTCATCTCTGTTCCCTCTGGGGCCGGGGCTGCCTCGAGCCAGATGGAGACACTGGGCCTCACTGCTCTTCTCTGACATTGGCAGCGCCTGCCCCTCCCCAGGCATGGCTTCGTGCCCACCTACCTGCTTCCCACCGTCATTCGCCCCTTTGGCTTCTGTCTCAGGGGGGCCCTGGGAAGTGGGCTCTTCTGCCCCTGCCAAGGGAGGTCTGGGAGGGTGGTCTCCGAGAGGCCTGAGGCTACAGGCCGAGGGCCTGGGGGAACCCCTTTCCCCCAGGCTACTCTCTGTCCTGCCTGCCAGGTCCTACAACGAATCCTGCTCTCCTGACCCCACTGAGCAAGGGGGCCCCAAGACCTGCTGCACCCTGGACGATGTCCCCCTCATCAGGTAAGGCCTAGAAACCGCGCAGGTCACAGAGACCCAAGGCCCTGCTAGACTCCCAACTAAGCCCCCCAGCAAAGGCCTGTCCTTGGGTCTCAGGAATAATAATTCCATTAAGAGCACTTAATTACAATATTACTTACCAATTACTATGTACCGGACCCCGTGCTGAATGCTTTACATGCGTAGCGGCATTTAATTCTCCTAGCACTAAGGCACCTGTTGTTTTCACCATTTTATAGGTAAGGAAAGGGAGACAGAGCTATGTCATCCATCCAGGTCCCTCAGCTAGTAAGTGGAGCCACCTGGATTTAAGTTCAAGCTCTCCGTTTGCCCAGCCCAAGTTCTGGCTTAAGGGAAGCCAGACCCCCTGCAGGCCTTGACGGTCTCAGGGAGTCCAAGAGCCTCGGGGTCTGCCGAGCAATCCTGGGCACTGCCTACCCCAGCACGCACACCAGCTCTGCCTTGGAGGGAGGTGCGGCCAGCCTAGGGCCAAATGTTTGTGAGGGACCCTGGCCCTTCTCATCAGTCGGGCTTGCCTGCCAAGGAACAGGCACAGATAAGGCAAGGGAGAGCAGGCGGGCCAGAACGGGGACTTCCGGTGCTCCTGCCCCCCCCTCACTCTGTCCTCGCCCCCTCCTCTCAGCAAGTGCGGCACATACCCCCCAGAGAGCTGCCTCTTCAGCCTCATTGGCAACGTGGGTGCTTTCATGGGTGAGTTGTGCCCTCGGCCCGACCACCAACCCGCTCAGTCCTGCCCGCCCTCACACCTGCTCCCCAAAGAGGCCCAGGAAGCCCTGGCCTCGCGCCGCCTACCCCGCCACGAGCTAAGGCCAGCGGGGCCACTTCTCTTCCGTTCCTTGAAGGCCCAAGGCTAACTTGCACACGGCCACGCTGGTAGGGCACACCACCCGCCTGTCCGTTCCCTTCCTGCCCTCAGAGTATCTGGGGAAAGCTGGTGGGCTCGCTGGACTGGGCCAGGGCCAGAGCCGGCCCCACCTGTGCTCTCCTCCCCCAGTGGCCCTGATCTGCCTCCTGCGCTACGGGCAGCTCCTGGAGCAGAGCCGTCATTCCTGGGTCAACACCACGACGCTCATCACAGGCTGCACCAACGCTGCGGGCCTGGTGGTGGTGGGCAACTTCCAGGTGCGCCCGCCCGCCCACCTCTTGCACTTCCCGAAGGGAGCCAGGCTTTCGGCAGGGGCCCTCAGTTTCCCGAGGGTTGCCCCTCAGGGTTGGGGGTGGGAAGAACAGGGCCCGGGAGGGGAAAAGCCCGGGAGGGAGGGACGGAGCGGGGTGGAGGGAGCTGCTTCACGGGTCGGCCCCTCTCTCCGGGCCCAGGTGGATCACGCTAAGTCTCTGCACTACGTCGGAACCGGCGTGGCCTTCACTGCCGGGCTGCTCTTTGTCTGCCTGCACTGTGCCCTCTCCTACCACGGGGCCACTGCCCCCCACGACCTGGCTGTGGCCTACCTGCGGATCGTGCTGGCAGCCGTCGCCTTTGTCTCTCTGATCCTCAGTATCCTTCCAGGACAGGGCGGCCAGGAGCTCCTCCTGTAGCCCAGGCCCTCTCCCACCCAAGATGGGGATCCGCCCCCACCCAGGGTGGTCTTCTGCCCCCCTCTCCCGGGAGGTGAGGCCTGGTCCTCGGCCCCAGCCTAGCCGCATATCCGGGAAGGCAGAAAGGGTGTCGCCAGGCTGCCGCCCATCCCACTGAACATTTCCTTAGCCCCATCCCAGGCGGGGTCTTCTTCATCCACGAGAGCTCTCAGCTGCAGCACGGGGCAGCCCTATGCGAGTGGGTGTTTGTCATCGACATCCTCATCTTCTACGGCACCTTCAGCTATGAGTTCGGGGCAGTCTCCTCGGAGACACTGGTGGCCACACTGCAGCCCGCCCCCGGCCGGGCCTGCAAGTCGTCCGGAAGCAGCAGCACCTCCACACACCTCAACTGTGCCCCTGAGAGCGTCGCCATGATCTGAGGTCTGGGGAGGGTGGCTGGCCCGGCCTCCGCAGCTCCCCACCCCGTTATCTCCTTCGCATTTATTTTGTACCAAAAAACGATTTTGAGAAAGTATTCTGTTGGGACAGAGGCTTCCTCGCTCCTGGAGGAGTGGCCATCCCACACCCACCTGTGCCATACAGGAGCGGGCCCTGGCGGCTGCCCAAGCTGCGCACAGCCTGCTCCCCACACCGCAGTGTTATTTTTATGTTTTAAAGGTCACGTATCCTCATTCACCCAGCCAGCCCTTCAGGTGCCTTCTACTCCCCCAGTGCCACTGGGGTTTCCTGCTGCAGGAATTGGGGGCTGGGAACAGCAAGAGGGACAGCAGTCTGGGGGCGGGGGTGAGCACTCCTTAGTCTGTGGGAAGGCCCACTTCTGGGCCCACTGAGCTGCACTGGGATTCTTCACTCTGTCCCTTTCTTTAGGGCAAATAACACAGCAGAACCACGTGGGTATTTTAGTACTTTTTTTTATATATATATCTATTAAAAGAATTCTAATTTGCATGTCTGTAGTCTGTTCTGGAGAGTCGGAGAGGGCCTGATCCTGGCTTTCCCTAGGCAAAGGATGGGAGAAAGCCTCTGCCTCCAGGGAGGGTCCCGAGTGCCCGCTGCTCTTTGAGAAAAACGAGGGATGCCAAGTGCTATCCGAATACCCGGCAAGGGCTTGAAGCCCTTTCTGGGCCTTTAAACAGTCTAAAGAGCCGACTCCATCCTTTCACACTTCCTGTCCTGCTCAGAGTCTGGTTTGAAGCTTGATTCCACACTAAGGGATAGGAGGAAGGGAGGATACAGAGAATAACTTGGAAATGTTTGTTAGAAGCAGTCTTTGCAGTGACGCTAAAGAAAGCCCCTGGGATTCTAAGGTTGACTAAAGATTGCAGGGGGAGGGAGAGAGATGGGCTAGTTTTTCTTTACCGTTTTTAAGTAATTACTGGCTGCCAGACCCTGACACATTTTGCTTTCCAACTGCAGACACAGAGGCCGAAGCCCTGGCTGGTCTGGTCGGTGGCCAAGTGCTTGACCTGGGCCCTACTGCCCTGAGGCCAGCAGGCTTGGCAGCCTGGTACCTTCTACGGTTCAGGACCACCTTCCCCCATAGCAGTAGAGACCCACTGGAGAGTACAGAGTCCCTGCCCAGGCCTGTGAGCAATGGAGCGGCAGGATGGGTAAAGAAACTTTTAATGAGAATCCGAGGCAGACGAGGAAGGTGTTGTGGAGGACTGGTGTGCCGTCCCAGCCACCTCATGTGTACATGGCTCCATGGAGGTTCTCGAGTCGGTGCTTCTGCTGCTGCTTGCGAGCCTGAAGGAAAGAGGGTGCACTGGGCAGGGGCCGTACCCCGAGGCCTGTGGGTGAAGGGACAGGGCAGCCACCGTGGGACTGGCTCACTGTTCTCAGGCCCTGGGCACCTGCGATGCCAAGGCTCTTGCCCCTCACTAAAATCACTGGGAAGGCCGCCAGAGTCAGGGACCATGAGGCCTACTCAGGCTTGCTGAGGTGGGGAACGAGAGCATCAAGGACGGACTCAGGGAGCCCCGTCACCACCCACTCCACTTACCCAGCCCCCTACCTTATCTCGTCTATACTCCTCATAAGTGTCATCATCAGTGGGCAGCTCGTGGCGGCACAGGGGGCAGGAATTTGTCTGGGAAAAGCAGTGCAGTGTACGAGCCCAGGTCTGGTCTTGATAAGCTAAAAACCGTCTCCAGCTCCCAAATCCCACCCCTATCCCTCTCCCGTCTCTGATCCCCCCAGTAGTCCACAAACAGAAAGCGGCTTGAGAACTGGGCCCAGGGCAGGGTGAGGGCTGGGAAAAAGGAAGCAGTACCTTGCTCAGCCAGGGCAGAATGCAGTTGGAGTGGAAGAGGTGATGGCAAGGCATCTCAATGGCAGTCTCCTCCTCCTCAAATTCCAAAAGACACACGGGGCACTTGAGCTCTTGAGGAGGGAGTGCTAATCAGGAGAGCTGCTATAGGCCCTACCTCCCAGCTCCCATTCCTGAAGGACACTTCTTGCCCCAACCTGGCCTGGAAAACTAAAGGGCCAGACCATAGTCTGGCTTCCAGAGGGGGTGGGTCTGGCAGACCTGACCCAAATAGTGGAAAGAATTAGTGTTCTCACCAGCCTGAGAGCCCCTGATGACTGTCCTGGGGAGGTTCTCAACTGCAGTCTTGGCAGCAGGTGGAGGCAGGTGGTGATCCCAATCTACTACCAACCCCAAGTCTTCGAAGTCCATCCTATTGAAAAGGGACCTGGGAAGAAGAATCCAAAGTCAGAACCAAAGAAAAATCATACTTTTGGGGCTTCCCTGGTGGTCCAGTGGTTAAGAATCCACCTGCCAATGCAGGGGACACGGGTTTGATCCCTGGTCCAGGAAGATCCCACATGCTGAAGGGGAACTAAGCCCGTGCACCACAACTACTGAGCCCGCGCTCTAGAGCCCACGAGCTGCAACTACTGAGCCTGTGTGCCACAACTACTGAAGCCTGTGCGCTCTAGAGCCCGCGTGCTGCAACTAGTAAGCGCACGTGCCGCAACTACTGAGCCCGCGTGCTGCAACTACTGAAGCCCTTGCGCCTAGAGCCCATGCTCTGCAACAAGAGACGCCACCGCAATGAGAAGCCCGCGCACCGCAACGAAGAGTAGCCCACGCCCGCTACAACTAGAGAAAGCCCGTGTGAAGCAACGAAGACCCAGCATAGCCAAAACACAAAAAACAAAAAAACCCATACTTTCTCATTGCCCCCGCAGTCCACTAAGCATTAACAGATAAGTACTCTGCCCAGCTACTAGTATTAATAGCTACGCCTCAGTAGTGCTCACTACGTAAAAAGCACAGCGGGAAATGGCTTACAGCTGCCATCAGACAACCCCAAGCACGCAAGCTGTTTATTCCCATTTTACACATGAGACAACAGCTCAGAGAAGTTACCCAGGCCACGCAGGAATGACCTGGTAAAGCCAGATTCCAAGTGGCAGTGTGGCTTCCATGCTTGGAGTTCCTAACGAATATGCCCACTCACAGCCACACGGCCCCTACCCCGCCCCCATGACCCGCCTATTCCAGAATCTCCTAGAGCCCCACTGCCCTGCGGCCCCGACTCCCCCGACTCGCCAGCTCGTCTTTTCCAGAACCCCCTTGCCCGGGCCCCTCCAAGGACGATCCAAATGATCGACTTCCCCCGAATCTCACTGTGGAACTAACTCTCCAGATTATTTATCCGTCCTCCTCTGAATCTACTGCCCCAGATAATCCGCCTTCTCCAGCTAGCTTCAGCCCAGTAACCTGCTGCGTGAGCCCTACCTCCCAGCCCCGCGCACCCACCTGGCGAGCTCCAGCAGCATGTTGGTTCGGGCATCCTGCTCGGAGTGCAACGGCTCGCAGTCGTGTTCATCGAAATAAGACGCCATGGCAGCGGGCCTGACACTGCCCTCAGACCCCGCTGCACCTCAGCCTCGCGGTGCTGGCCAATAAACTGGCGAGTTGAGGGAGGGTGACCAATCATAGCATCCGAAAGGCGGGCACAGTGGCTCTTTCGCCTCAGGGAAAGCGGAAGTATTAATTTTCTCACCTTTCATTGGCTCAATTAAGTCAGGTGACCAAAGGCTGAAACCAATGGCAGGGGCCGGGGCTGGTCAGAAAATTTTCGTCTTGCAGTCCCAGCCTAGAGTAGGTTCGTGGGAGGGACGTGTGGCTCGCGTCCCTAGAGCCCTGAAAAACCAAGGCTCTGGGCTGTAGGGGGTCCTTCATCCGCTCTGCGGCTCAGAGAGTCTCGGCAGGACAGATGTCAGAGGTCTCTCAGAGACGGAGGGAGGCCCTGGCCCAGGGATCATGGTTCTGCGAGCCTAGGGAGGCCTGGTGTCAGGGTGCTTCCCGCTGCTCTGTCGCGGCCTCGCCGGGCACTTCTGCATCTAATTTGTTCAGGACTTGGCGCTTCACTCCTCCACGACTCCCGCAAAACAAACAAAAATTCCCTGCTCATTTCTTCTGTGTTAGGCACAATAATAAAGGGTGGGGCAGCCTCCCCAACCGAGAGGAGGACGATCCCTGCAGGGGGATCTAGGGCCTTACCAGCTCATGGAACTATCTGTGTGACCTTTAGCCCATTGCTCAACTTCTCCCCCAGCTTCTGTAAAACCAGTGGCTTGAATTGAACAAGTGGTTTGCATCCCTGGCTACCCATGAATCTCCTGGAGAGAGAAGAGGCGGGGTTGCAGCTTTAGGGAAAAAAACAAAAAAAACCGTGTCTGATCCTTAGCCTCAAAGATTCTGATTTAACTGATCTAGGCCTGGGAGTGGTATTTTTTTAATAAGCTCTACCGGTGATTCTGATGTGAGGCAAGGTTGAGAATGACTGCACTAAATGATTTGGACAATAGTTAGCATTTAGTTGGCATCTAGAACCATTACATTGAGAGATATTGTACATAGGGTATAAATACTCCTCAGGGTCATTATCCCTTGTTACATATGTAAAACCCAAGTCCACATTCACAGGGCCTCTTAGTAGTGTTGCACACCTAAGTGCAGCACCGGGTGCTTGCCTCCATCTTCCCGGGGAAAGGCAGATGGTGGTGAGCCTAGCGAAAGTAACACGCTCTGTGCGGGTACAGCTCCACACAACTCGATGGTTTGTTCTTGTTTCTCCGTCAGTAGCCCTCACTCCACCTAACAAGGAACTGTTTCTGTTGCACACTTGACCCTGAATTCCCCTTCCCACCCGCTCTTGAGTTTGACATGCAGTTAAGGAGTTCAGGCAGTGGCTGCCCTGTTTCCCAGGTCTTGGTAGGGCCTTTCCTTCTTCCCCGGCCTTTACCCAACGATCCTACTTGGTGCCCTGAAGGCACTGCCTCCCTGGCCCTTTGAAAAGCCCCAAGTCTTTCCCACAGGGCAAACTTTGTGACTCTGCATTACAGCACCATAGAAGGAAGCCCTTTCCCTTTCCTGCCACCTACCCCACCTGTGATCTGCTGTAAAGCTTGAGGGAGAAATTGGAGCAGAGGTGCTCAAGGGGAAAAGTCTCTCTGAAGGTGAGAGCCTTGTGATATAAAGATCTGGAAGTGCTTTCCTCTTTGTCATCCTATCTGGAGTCCCATGGGTCCTCTGAACATCCCAAGACTCAGAAAAATAACAGATTTCATTCTCAGGGAAACAGACTTGGAGGGCACTGGTTGAAGGGTCTGGTTTGGGGGCTGTTGTGTCTTTACACATGCACCCCAGAAGGATCTGTCTGTAGGGTTGGATCAAGCTGAGAAGGGAGAAGGGCCATCTCCCAAGGCTGGAGTCCCTTGGGACTTTCTGTTTTCCAAGCAGCCCCAGGGGTGGAGGCAGGGCAGGATGAACCAATCTGAAGACCTTCAAACACACACATACACACATACACCAGTTTGTAACCAAACAGCAGCTTTTAACCCAACAGCAGCTTTTACTAAGCTCCAGGTGGGGCTGCCCTGGCATGGCCAGCGCATCAGGTTGCCCTCAAGGGCCAGTCTCTGGTGTAATAGGAAGTAACAAAGGTGCACAAATTGCTGCTGCCCTTCCACGCTCACTGGGGTGGCTCAGAAGGGAGCAAACTCCAGGGTTCTCTGAAGACCAGAACCGACCAGTGTGGCTATTCGGCCTCTTTTCCAGGCCCAGCTGTGTCATTCCCCAGGCCCTGAGGCAGCACCTGCATCCTGGGCCTGTGGGGCACTGCTGCCCTTGCTGCTTTGTGGGAGAAACATGGCCAACAACACAATCAGGAGGATGAGCACACCAGCGCCTACTACCAGCCCCAAGTAGATCCGGCAACGGACATTCTCCCAGCGCTTCTTCTGGGCCAGAGTCTTGGTTGTCTTGCTGAAGGCGGAGCTCTGTGGACACCCCCAGACACAGGGTAGGAGTTAGTGGTTTCCCCAGAGCCCTGGACCAGCTCCTTCCAACCCAACCCCGACAAGGCCTAGTCTCCTCCCGCAGCCTCCCCAACCTGTCAGCTCCCTTTCTCTACGCAGCCTGCCCTGGGACCCTCCCAGCCTGACTCCTGGTCTCCCACACTGGTGTAGCCCTTGACTCACAGGCCTACAGGCTCCCCCCAGTTAACAATGCCAGTCTTCAACCTTTAGGAAGATCCACAGCTTCAAACCAAGGCCTTCGTACTTCATGAGAGCTCCCCACCCACTGCACAGCTAGGCTAGGGATGCCTCAAGAAACCCACAGTCCCCACACCGGCCCTTGGGTGAGCCTCAGGCCCTACCAACAGCCAGCCGGGAGACCCTGAGCACAGCCTGAGAGCTCCCTCTGAGGGCCCCTCCTAGCCTCTCCCTCCCCCTCCCTGCTTCTCCAGGCCTCACACCATGTCCAGGAGTTGGTCTGAACGCTGTTCCAGCTCCGCCAGCTTCCCGTCGCGCTCCAGGACCTTGTCGAAGTTGTTGAGCATGATTTCTGTCACCTCATCCGCCTGCCGCTGGCACCGCTCCAACTCTTTCCCTGCCTGGACACCAAGCCCAAAGTCAGGGCTACATGAGGCCCCTGCCTGGCCCTCATCTGGTCCTGAGACCTAGTGGCCTCCTTGCCCCACTGGGCAAGCGCGCGCGCGCGTGCTTGCGCAGTGTATGAGTAAGGGGAACAGCGCCTTTCATGTAAGGGTCTGATATGTGCAGAGGGAAGGGCTGGCCTCTTGGGTGTGTACGGCTCACATTTGGCTCCTCCCCTTGCCCATCAAGGCAGGTCCTAGGTCTGCCTTGACTTCCAGCATCTTCGCTTCCTCTAAGTTGCCTGAGGATGGGACCTTCCCAGGACCCACCCTCCCAAAAAGCAGACACTTGGCTCACCTGCTCTAGGACGGCCTCAACCTACTGTGCACCTGCCCTGTGGCTTCCCACTGGCCTAAGGAGGCAGCAAAGAACACAGAACCAAGCTACTTGGCCAGAGCCAGACAGGGAGGAGATCCAGCCCACTGAGCTAGACAGATAATTTTGGATCACCACACGTTATAGCCTCTGCCTAACCCCACAGACACACACACAGACACACACAGACACACACACACACACACACACACACACATCCAGCCCACTGAGCTAGACAGATAATTTTGGATCACCACACGTTATAGCCTCTGCCTAACCCCACAGACACACACACACACACACACACACACACACACACACACACACACACACACACACACACACACACACACACACACACACACACACACTGAGATCAGATTTCGCTCCCCTCCCTCCTCCACCCTCTGACTGGTCAAGCCAGTTCTGCCTCCTGGCCTGACCCTGCTCCCACATCAATGCTCAAAGTCGATTCATTCGCTCTCTGCCTGGGAGCCTCGGCCTTCCTGGCCTCTGGCCTCCAGCTTTCCAGCTAGCCAGGATCTTCACTGGGATCCAACTCACACAGGAGAGACCAGCTCTTGGATTTCCCAGCCTGGGCAGCAGCCTCACCTGACAAAAGAACCCAGCTCATTTCAGAGGACTGGGAAGGGAGATGCAGGGTCCAAGCTGGGGGAGAGGCCAGGAAGAGGAAGAACACATGGATCACAAGCAAGAAAGAAGCTGGGCTTTGGATACATGCAACTGGGAGAGACCCAGGGCACGAGGCCCTGGTGAGAGCTGGAGGTCCAGGGACACGTCGGGAGATGAATCCCAGGGGACTAACAAACCACAGGAACTCCCTCCTCCAGCCCTGTCCCCCAGAGCCCAACCCTGTTCTCATCTCCTCCCCACAGAGCATGGGCCAGGCTCCCTTTCCTGCCAGACTATATTGCCCATTGTCTGCGGCAAGACATTTTGGCACTTGACTGAATTCCACTTAAAACCAGAGAAAGGGAAGGGATCTGGTGGTCACAGAGGGCCACCTCCTACTCAGTGAAGAATCCCCGTTCAGAATCCCTGCAGCTGCCTTGCATGTAACCTCCAAGCATTCCCAGTATATGAATCCTATCTCCCCAACTGGACCACAAGCTCCCAGGGGGAGGGCAGGGGCCAGTGCCCTGCCTTTGTCTGCCACCAGCCTGGAGGCCCAGGAGGCCAGCACAATGCTGACCATCTACAAGGACTCAATGAGTGAGCCAATTGCATTATAACTTATCCAAATGCAACTGTCATTCTCAAGTTTGTTATCCCAGTGTGTTTATCTAGCCCAGCAGGAGTTTCGAGGGGCAGGCATCTGAAACCCAAGTAGGTCAATATTTACTCATGAGCTAGAAAAGCAACCCATTTTGAGAGGGGGCCGGCAAACCACGACAGAGCGGTACACTCATGGGCTGGGGGAAGCAGTAGCTGGGGAACAAGGAAGCATTATGAAGAAAGCAGGGAAGTTGTACTCATCTCTTGAGTTTTCCTGAGTCAACCACCATCACCACTATTATTATGACTAAATTATTCAACAAGTCTCCATTACTTGGAGTCTCTCACATTCAAATAGTCCAAGGCAAAAACCTGGGAATGGACCAAGATTCAAAAATGAGAATCAGGGCTTCCCTGGTGGCACAGTGGTTCAGAGTCCGCCTGCCAATGTGGGGGACACGGGTTCGTGCCCCGGTCCGGCAAGATCCCACATGCCGCGGAGCGGCTGGGCCCGTGAGCCATGGCCGCTGAGCCTGTGCGTCCGGAGCCTGTGCTCCACAACGGGAGAGGCCACGACAGTGAGAGGCCCGTGTACCACAAAGAAAAAAAAAAAAAAAAAAAAAATGAGAATCACTGCTAGAGACTGGTGGGATGTTACATATCATTTTTTTCTAATCTAAATGCTACAGCTGTTGTCATCTTATTCTCCAACATGGGGTGATGTTGGGTCACATTCTTCAGGAGAGCTGGCTGTGCCTCCCACTGCAAGCTGTAGCCTCCTTCCGCCACTGAGAAGCCAGGCCTGTCCGGAGCCCAGATGGGCCCAGGCCTAAAGGAACACATTCGCTCCAGGGAACACAGAGGCCTGAGGCTCAAGTCTCTAGCCCTCCTCGGCCCCCCTCAACCAGAGGAAAAAGGACACTGTATGCACGGGTCTCTGCTGGCACGGTGATTCAAATAAAGAGCTGCGGGGTGTGGAAGGAGGTAAGAGACCGGAGGACGGCCACGCTGCATCCTGCCACATAGAACGCAGCATAGCGCCTGGCACACCGTGGATGCGTGGAAAATATTTTCAGAATGAGTTGGGCCGGTTCTTGAAAAGATCGCTATAGGCTGGGGGAAAGAAGTGTGTATGATACAGTTAGAGAAGAGTAATGAGTTTACCCCATGAGATACAAATAGCGAGTGTGGAGCCGCCCACAGACAGGTGATTCCTGAGAACCAAGAGGGACCGGGGATGGGGGCGGGGGGCACGTGGTGGAGACTACTGCCACAGGCAAACAGAGACACACTCTGGACAGCGGCGGATCTGGCAGAGGGTAAAAGTCAAGATGAGGAAGCTTCCATGGAGGGAGGGATGGATCAAGAGCTTATGTAGGTTTCTGAGCCTGGAGGGGCGTCAGGAGACTTTCTCTGTTGGTGGTAGACTGGCATGAACGAAAGTGAGATAACTCAGGCCAGAGGCCACCAGAAGGCATGTAGAAATGCTACCTGCAAGGGTATGTGGAGAGGTCCCCAGGCTGGGGGGCCGGGAGGAACGGAGGGCAAGAGAGGAAGGGTGGGTGAGAGAGGAAGGGAGGGTGAGAGGCACTTCCGAGCTTGGGTAGGGGCAGCATTGTTGGCAGACGGAGGATGGTAGTTACACAGGAAATCGACAGACTGTTACCCGGTGTGCAGAATATCCCTCCTTCAGTTCTCAAATCTCTCCTCGGGTTTTTCCAGGCCAAATACAGCTGGTTTCTCTGAAAAGAAAGCTCTTAAAAACCTCCCTGTCCAAACTCTCCTGTCTCCCCTCTTTCCTGATTAGTGCCTACGAAACCCTACCCCAGCTGTCACTGTTGTCATCTTCAGAGGGACCCGGGCAGCGACCTGGTGTATCACCTCCTTCCTGGGTCAGCGCTCGCCTGAGCTCAGAGCCTAAGAGCCGGGCTCTGCATTACAGCCCTGGGTTCCTTCAAATCCTGCCTCTGCCACTCACCAGCTGAGTGACTAAAGACTGGGGATATGACCTTTCTGACCCCTCTGCTTCCTCATCTATAAAGTGGTGACAATAATATCTCCCATAACATTAGCTAAGGCATGTGGCATGTTATAAATAAAGTGCTTAGCACAAGTCCTGACACATACTAAATGCTCAATAAGTAATAGCTATTATTGCGGTAGCCCAAGTTTCCTTAGGTTTTTTTTTTAGCTGTCAGATCCCAGGAACCACACCTGTGGTCAATAAAACCTCTTAAATATTTTTACAAAATACACAGCCAAGCAAGCTCTTCCCTGTTGCCACCTTGTGCACTTAATCGTTTCTAACCTAAATATAAAACTTGACATGGGCCTTTGATAACCTATATCTATTTTATTTCCATCAGGCGCTACAGGCTGTTGAGAAGGTTTTACCTCTTGACAGTAATAACAGCTCCCACTCGATGAGCACGTATTCTGAGCTGAGAACTGTGCTGCTAGCTCTTTGTTCACTTTATCTCATTTAAGCCTCACAACAATCCACTGAGGAAAGTACTCTCACCCCAGTTTTATACGAAACTGAGGCTCGGAGGGGTTAAATCACCCATCCAAGGTCACGGAGCCAGTGAGTAGAAGATCTGCGAGTTGAATACACTTAGTCTCCAAGGATCACATTCTTAACCCCTGTGTTAAACTGGATGCGGGTAAAGGGAGGTCAAATGCTTTAGCTGGCTGGCTAAAGACTCATCAAGTTTGATGCTGCCAACTCAACTTGTGTGCAAATGAGGGAGGCCTGTGGCTCAAAACGCAAATGCTTGGCACAGAGCATGAGTGAGGACCATCTACAGGATGAATGAATTCATTACCCATTCAGTTTCTATTTTTCCCATCACTATTTTGTTCCTACTCTATCCCCTATACCAGTCCCCATGACTGCCACAAAGGAAATGCCCAAGAAACACTTGTTAACTGAATGAATCAGAAAAGAGGAGAAAAGAAGGGAAAGCAAGAAGGACCAGGTAGGGAAGGCGGATGGGAAGAAGGAAGGGAGAGTGCCGGGGGTGGACAAAGGGTCAGGAATAAGAGAAAAAATAGAGGAAAGGGGCTAGGAGATGGTTGGGAGAGAGAGATCAGTCCCCAGGCTCAGATCCACTATTTGCCTCAGATGAACCTGTGAGAGTCCCAGAGTTTCCCAGTAACCCCCAGTAAATTATCACAGCCTCAGCCTTCATTTCAAGAGTTTCCTCTTCTCAACAAGTGCTAAGGCCCAGCCGCAAGCCCATCCTAACCCTGCCTGATTCCTTGCTCTGCACGCTGGGAAGTGGGCTCTGGGCTCCGTCCCATTCCCTGGGCCTCCCTCAGTTTCCTGGCCTGGCCTTAGAGCTCAGTGCTACCTTCCTGCCCCGCTTCCTCTTCCTGCCTCCAGTTCCCTGGAGATGAGGCCATCCAGGCATCTCGACCCCCAGCCAGGCCACATCCACATCCATCACACCTCTGCTGCCTTCTCCATGTCGGAATCTTTTTTTTTTTTTTTATGGCAGTATCTTTTTTTTTTTTTTTCTTTTTGGCCGTGCCATGTGGGATCTTAGTTCCCTGACCAAGGATCGAACCTGCGCCCCCTGCATTGGGAGGGCAGAGTTTTAACCACTGGATCCCCAGGAAAGTCCCTCCATGGCAGAATCTTAAAGCACCAAGCCTGCTTCCTGCCGGGCACAACTTCCCCAGGAATTCCAGGGGAGGGGAGAAGTGACTGGCACCAACTGCTCCTGACACCTTTGCCTGGAAATGACAAGTGGGGACAGAGGCCAGAGTCTACAGCAGGAGCGGGGGATGACTCAACTCAGAATGTGTCCCTAGGTACGGCTTAGAAGGGAGTCAGGCTATGCCACACTCTGATAACTTCAGTGGAACTTTTATAGTAAACATCTTACTTACTCTGTCCCCAGGGGAAGGAGTTTGCCCTCCAACACCCTGCCACAGGACTGGCTTCAACCACCCCATCGGCTCAGGTTTCCAACCCCTGGGCCAGACTTGTGTCCTCACAGCACCAGGAAGGGCTGAAGAGGTCACCATATTACCCACCACTTCTCAGGAGCAGGTTCTGAGGGCCAGGCAGGTCTCTGCCATTGTACCTCCTCTAACCCACTAAGGACCCAGCAAGGCGGGTATCGCTGACCCCACTTCACGATGCGGAAAAAGAGGCTCAGGGAAGCTAAGTGACTTGCCCGGGGTCACAGAGCGGGTAAGTGGCCACCACCAGGATCTCAGCCCGGAGTCTGACTCCGAAGCTGGTGCTCGTAACCGCTTGGCCCCGGCAAGTGGGAAGCCGGAGTCCAGCTCGCTCGGCGCTGGGCAGTCGGGACCCTCGCACGCCGCCCTTTCCCTCCCGCGATGCGCGCGACGAGCTGAGGGTCCGGCCCCGGTCCTGCTTCCGGGCGCCGTCCCGAAGGACGCCCCCACCCCTTGGACTTCGGACTCATGCCTCGCACCCCTCCACGCTCGCCCTCTGCCCCGGCCCCGGGCCCTCACCATCGCCGCCGCCGCTGCCTCGCCGCTCCGGCTCCTCTGCCCGAGCGGCCGCAGTGCCAGGGATCTGGGAGGAAGCGGAGGGCGGGGCGGGGCCTGCCTGGCGGGGGCGGGGGGCGAGCCTTCTGGGAGCGGCGACCGAAACCAAGTCAAATCAGTCAAATCGGAAGCGGCCGGCGATGGCTCCCGGGGTCCCGGTTCGGCACCTCTCCCCGAGCCGCCGGCGCCCGGCTCGGGATGACTCCCCAGCCTGGTGAAGTGGGGCCTCCGCCCAATCAGCGTGGTGCCTGGTCTACAGCTCGGGACCCCAGTCTATGAAATGGTCCCAGTGGAGTGGGTTCTGGAACGGGCTCAGGGAATCCTCTCTGGAACCGCATCCCAGCTCAGGTAGACCGGGTTGATCTGGGGAGGAGTCATTTATTCATTCAACAAGCACCTGTAGGAGCGCCATTGTCCTGCACTGTGCTAGGCGCAGGAAACGCAGTGAACAGCTGGACAGGGTCTTTGCCACCTTGGTGAGTGCTACTCACCCATAACCAGAAACCGACCACGCCAAAGTTTTGAAACTAAATAAAGTTTATTCACAATAAATATCATGAGTGCACTACCTGCCACTGGAGGGTACATTTTAAAACGGTCAATTGTATGTTTTGCGAATTTCACCTCAATTAAAAGAGAAAACAGGGCTTCCCTGGTGGCACAGTGGTTGAGAATCTGCCTGCCAATGCAGGGGACACAGGTTCGTGCCCCGGTCCGGGAAGATCCCACATGCTGTGGAGCGGCTAGGCCCGTGCTGTGGCCACTGAGCCTGCGCGTCCGGAGCCTGTGCTCCGCAACGGGAGAGGCCACAACAGTGAGAGGCCCGCGTACCTCCCCCCAAAAAGAGAAAACAGACCCCCATGGAGAAGATGCTAGCTCTAGCTTTTTCTTTCTTTCCCCTTCACCACGTGGGCAAGTGCAGCCCTGTCCTGATATGACCCCCTTCCTCAGCTGGAGGATGAGGGAGGCTGGTGTGTCTAACCTGTCCAGAGTCTTCCTGAGCTGAGTCTATCCATCCTCAGCCTGCCCTTTCACTGCTGCAGAGAAGCCGCCAGCCACCTGTTCTCTATCCCAGCACATACCATCCCAACATCTCAAAGGTGGCCCCTCTTGAGGAAGGGGGTTGGGGGCTTCCCTCTCCCACGTTGAGCCCCATGTGAGCACAGACCCCACCCCCGGCCTGGACAGACTAGGTCCCAATCACCCCAGTTGCTTGGACCTCGAGTCCAGGAGTGGACTGAGAAGAGAGAGGATGGACAGGGTCCTGACAAAGTCTGCCCCCAGGGTCTCTTCTGTGCTTTCCTGCCTTCCTAGTTTTCGGGGCATGATTCTATTTTTTTTTTTTTTTTTTTTGGCTGCACTGCGTGGCATGTGGGATCCTAATTCCCCAACCAGGGATCAAACCCACGCCCCCTGCACTGGAAGTGTGGAGTCTTAACCACTGGACTGCCAGGGAAGTCCCCGGAGCATGATTCTAGAACCTGACTTGCCAGTACTAGTCCCCAGTCCTGTTTCCCCACCCCGCCCCTTCCAGATTCCCTCCCCAAATCAGGTTTTTTTCAATTCTGGAAAGCCTATGGGGGAAATAGGGACAGAGATGACATAAACCCTTCCCCCAAACCAAGGCGCACTGGGCACTGGAAAGAGTGACAATGATGGTGGAACCTGGTGGAGAGGAGGGAGGCCCAAAGACAGAGAGGTCCATTGTCCATGGAGGGGAAGGAAGGCCATAGGCCCTGTCCTGTGACACTGACTGTGCCCAGCCACGAGACACGGGTGAGAGATGCTCACCCCCTCAGGACAGCTGAGACCCAGAGGCCCTGCTAAGTTCCAGAAGGACAGGGGCAGACAAAAGACAAATAGAACTCGCAGAACCACAAGAGAAGGAAAAGCAGTTCAGTTCCTCTAACCCCCTCACTCTAAGACTACAACAGGGCCACCAAAGAGAAATGGCAATGATGGGAGGGGTGGGAGGCCCTTAACCAGATTCCTAAATGCTCTGCCCAGGTAGGCTTCATGTCTCGGCTAACACTTCCAGCAGAAAACTAATAAAGGAAATGGCAAGTCCCAGAGGGGACACTTAAAAGTCTTACATACTACCCTAAAATGCTGGGAAGGTTTTGAATTTTCCATGCACCAAGACCTCCAGAAAATTCCTGTTCTTGAGACCAGTGACAATGATGGAACAAGGGGAGATAAAGAAAGACAGAGAGTTTCCATCTTTCTTCTCCAAACATATGCTCTCCACTCCTCCAACAGCTTGGGCCTCCAATGGGAGGATCTCTGCCAGAGGGCGTCCTTGGGGAGAAAAGAAATGGAAGGGCCAAAGGCAAAATGGAAAGGGAGAAAGTACCTCACATGCATAGGGATACTGAAAGGTCTTTATTGCCCACTGGCCACCCTCAGTTCCATCAGTTTCCCAGCCATGTGCTGGCCCTTCTGGGTCTCTCCAACCAACTCTGAGGACCCCTAAAACACAGCCACAGTCCAGCTCTCTCCTTCTGGGGACCAAGGTGCTCCCTGGGTCAGACAGTGTGGTAGAGGGGCCCCAGAATGAGGGGCGGGAGGATGGAGCATCATTCCCTGTGGAGAAGGACAGGCGAGAGGGCGCCTCTTGGCACCCACTATGGAAGGCTGCCCCCCAAGAAGAGGGCAGGGTGGGAGGGGTTCCCTAAGTTACTTAAGGGATGGCACCCGTGGCAAAGAGCACGATGAAGAGGACGATGATAAAAACAATCACGCAGATGAGGACGATCATCTTCACATTCTTCCACCAGAACTTCCGAGCCACCTTCTGCGATGTGGTCTTGAAGTGCTCGGACTGTTGGGAATAAGGCAGAATCACCCAGTGCCTCCCGCCGCTGGGATGAGCACACCGAGACCCACACGCCATACATCTAAACACTTAAGTGCTACGTTGAGGCAACAGACTGCTAAATAAAATAGTTAGTTCTGTCCTCCTACCTTGACAAATGTACCTTCACAACCATCTGGTGAACCAATTCAAATTCAGAATCCTTGGGCTCCCTCTCGTCCCCTGCCTGCCCCCTTCTCTTCTTACCCCCGCACTGCCATGCACACTGAGGGGCCTCTGATGCATGCTCACACCCAGGGTTGTGACACTGGCAGCACAACCCACCCTTGGGAGGGCAGACACTGGGGCTGAGGGGTGCAGGCTCCAGGTGGACACATCTCCCTGGTTCCATAACTTCTGGCCACATGAGGACCGCTGAAGCTGGAGGAGGGACCAGGGCAGTCCAGGGGTTGGAACTGAGGGAAAATGCTCTTCCTCTCCCAACTTGAATTGCAGAAATTGTTTCCCTGGGCCATGCTTCCCAGCCTGGGCTGTGGAAAGAAAACACTAAGTCCCAGGGAGTCAAATGAGCTATGCTCAAGATTACACACAGGACTCAGAAAGCCATGGCCAGTCTCTCTCCGTGGACATGGAATCTTAAGTCTCCAGCCCTCTGTTGAACTTTAGAGTTACTCCCTCCCTGAGCAGCTGGCTTCAGCCTCTGGCTGGAGGGAGAGAAGAATGAGATCTAGCAAGATGTGTGGGAGATATTATTCCAGCCTTCAGCCAGCAGAGGATCCTGGGATCAAAGACTTTTACTCCTCTTCCCAGCTTCTTTTTAAAGCTGGCTCAGCAAAACTCTAACAGTTTTCCACCCCCTGCCTAATAACTCCTGGGGAAGGCCAAAGGCCCTGAGAGGATTTTCTGGAGCCAATATTTTTGTCCTGGGGAGGCCAGGTCCAAATGATTGTCAAGGGCAGCCTTCAAAGTGAAAGTCGATTTCATAGGAGAGAAGCCTAAGACAGCACAGGCTGACTGAGCCATCCATCAGTCTCACAAAATGTCTCCATGGGTCCACCCCCGCATCCCCAGCCCCAGTCCTTGAACCCATTCCCTGGATCCCAGTACCAATCAGTGGAGTAGAGCAGAATCAGAAGTGGGGATTCAGCTCACATCAATTCCCAACACAGGTAAAAAGGCAGACTTCCCTCCTGATCATTCTGTCACCAAGACCACCAAGCCTCAAGCCCCCAATAATCCTCCTCCCCCCTCTTCCCCTGGCCCCCACTGGGCTCCCCATCATCTCACTGTGGCTTCCAGATCCTCTGTCTTGTTACGGAGATGATCCAAGTTTTCTCCCCGGGCCAGGATCCGCTCCACATTCTGGGTCATAATATTCTTGACTCCCTCCACTTCGCTCTGCAGGTTTCGCACACGGTCATCTCCTCCACCACCGCTGGCCTCCTCCTGGGCAGCCACACAGGGGTTAATTAGGCCGAGTGCCGGAGGGACTGAGACTCAGCCTCAGAGGCCGGAGGAGACGGAGGTCTAAGGTGGACTTAGCTTTTTGTAATGCTTGAACTGTTTGCAGAGAGAATGTTTTCCTTATAGTACTTGTGTAATCAAAAACAAATGCATTTTTAAGCCCCAGATGGTGAGAGCCATGCTAGGAGACAGACTGGATCCAACTTCTTTGTGGGTTTTCAGGGCATGTGAGACGACAAGAAGCACACCCCCAAAGCCCTCTCCACTGCTTCCTTGTTCCTCGGAGAGGGTCAGAGGAGACCGCTGAGCCAGCAGCTCACAAGGCACAGCCCCACCATTACCTGTGAATTCCCAGATCCCACCGGTCCTCATTAAAAATGCCTGTGCCCCTCCCCCCACAGACCACCCTCCCCTAGCCTAACCCGCCCTCTCTTCAAGACAGCAGCTGGAGAGCTGCTCCGGCCTCCTGGGCAGCCTGAGCCACGGCAACCAGGCTCCAAGTCCCTCACAAGGCCCCGCGAGAGACAGCCGTTGGGCCACAAACTTCTGCTTTCCCCACCACTAAGGTCCTCGCGTAGGCACCATGCCATTGCCTACTTAAGCAAGTATGAAACATACAGACAGCAACCTGGGTGTTGGGGGAAATGGAGGGCAAGTCCTCCCTGGCTGATGCCTCATCCTCAGGCTTTCTGATAAGGTTTTTGAACAGGGAGGGAAAAACACTACTAAGCTCCTCCCTCCCTGACCCACTAGACTTCCAGACACAAGCCAGGGGCGTGGGTCCAAACTAGATTATTACAGAGAACCAACTTCTGTCTTTTTTTTTTTTTTTTTACAAACCATCAGCTCTCTTCCTCATGTTTATGGAGAGGGGGCAGTTTCCTTGGACTCGACGGAGAGACAAATTCTTTGGGTTTCTGTACAGGGATAAAGTGAGGGGCAGAGCGGGATTCCTGCCGCTGGGCTGGAATCTGCGCTGGGAACAGCAGAGGCACTGCCCAGGAATGTCACAACACCCGAAGGCCAAAGGCCGGAGGGCTGGAGGAGGAGATGAATTAGGAGCTCACACTCCCACCGAAGCTCCACTCCGGGCCAGCTCAGGGCTCAGGGGAGGGAGGGGGCAGAGAAGAGCAGGAACACCCGCCCAGGCAGCTCAGACCTATTTGCAGCCCAGCTGTCAAAGAAGAGAGGTCACAGTCAGCGCTGGCCCAGCCCTCAGATTTTGCCACCAGCTTTCCTTTGCTGCTCCCCAGCCCCCAGCCCCCTCTGGCTGCTCGTGAAATCAGCCCCTTCTTAGTTTCCCGCTCTCTCACCATGTTTCCGAGCGGCTCGGGCCTGTCGGCAGCAGGACTCTCGCCTAGCTTGTTTCCTCTCGGGCAGCCGTCGGTTCACTTCCTGCTTGTCCAACTTTCAGCCTGCCCCCGCCCACCTCGCCTCCAGAGCCTCTCCGGCCACACCTCGCTCAGGTTCCCCAGGTAGGCGGGCACTCCACTGCCCTCCCAAGTCTCCTGGGAAACCAGGGCTTAGGCTTAAAGCGACAGGGCTCCCCCGCACCACATTTCTAACTTGTCAGGAACAAGTAAAGAAAGATCAAGCAGTCCTCCTAGGTTCCCTGGTATAGAAAGGGCAGCCGTCTCCTTTTTTTATTTTTATTATTTTTTGGCTGCACCACGTGGCATGCCGGGGATCTTAGTTCCCTGACCAGAGATGGAACCCGTGGCCCCTGCAGTGGAAGAGCGGAGACTTAACCACTGGACCGCCAGGGAAGTCCCCCATCTCCTTTTTTTATGTGCTGAGTATCTCACCCCCAATCCTTAGAGACTGAAATCAACCCTAAGCACCCTGCCAGACCTTGTTCGCATGGAAACAGAACACAGATATGAGCATTTCTTGCTGGACAACCCTTGTTCCCATGTCCGTCTTATTGCAGAAAGCATTGAAACCCCCAGAGTCTGGAACGCTGTAATCCTGGGCTCTGGTGTCGGAAAGCTGCACCCTCAGTGAACCTTTTCACCTGCCTGGGTTTTGCAAGTGCTGATGCTTAACCTCATAGGGTGGTGGTGAGGAGTAAAAGGATAGCACATGCCATGTGCCTAGTACAGTGCCTGGAACAAAGGGCTGCCCACTGCTCAAATCAGGGAATGATGGCTCACCAACCCTCCTTTCCTTCCAGAGTTCAACAATCCTGCACGTCCCTTCCGAGGCCACCACGTCGGTTGGTGAGCCCCATCAGAAAGGGTCATGCGACTGCCCTATGGACAAGAGAGAGGGCCCAGGGCAAAGGATTTTTCCACCAACCTGGCTCCAGGCCAGAGAAAATCCACTTTTCCTGGACAGTGTTTATGGAGATAAAAGAACAATAACAGGGACCTGCAGAAAGGAACAAACATTCCTGTCCCATCCCAGAAGAAGTACCAGTTCCAAGAGGGAAATGTCAGCTTCTCTGACAAATGCTTTTTTAAAGAGTCTAATAAATTTTGGACCTCTGTAGCATTTGGAGACCCTTTATTCTCATTTATAATGAAATCTTACTCCCAATTAGATCAGATTATTATCTTTTTCAGACCTGAATTTTGGGGGACAGGATCAGTCTGCTTTCACAGAGAACGTGGCTGCCCCACTCCTCACCATCCTTAGAAAGGCGACAATGAAGCCAAGCGGAGGTGGCTCAGAACCCTTGATCTATACTTTCATTGTTCAATACAGTAGCCACTGACCACAAATGGCTGTTGAACATGTGATATGTGGCTAGTCTAAACTGAGATGAGATGTAAGAGTAAAACACACAGCAGATTTCAAAGACTTACTATGAGAGAAAGACTATAAATATCTCTTTGGTAATTTTATATATTGATGACATGTTGGAATAATGTTTTGGATTTTTTTTTCCCTTTAAAAAAAAATCTGTAACGTGCTTTATTTTATTTATTTATTTTTTTGGCCACACGGCATGCGGGATCTTAGTTCCCCCACCAGGGATCGAATCCGTGCCCCCTGCAGTGGAAGCGCGGAGCCCTAATCACTGGACTGCCAGGGAATTCCCAAGTGCCTTATTTTTTTATTGAGTTATAGTTGATGTACAATATTATATAAGTTACAGGTGTACACTATAGTGATTCACAATTTTTAAAGGTTATACTCCATTTATAGCTATTATAAAGGCTCTATTATAAAAAAGCTACTATGAAATATAGCTATTATAAAATATAGCTATTATAAAATATTATAAAAAATAGCTATTTATAAAATATTATAAAATGTATTATAAAATACATTTATAGCTATTATAAAATACATAGTAGCTTGCACCTCTTAATCCCCTACCCCTAAATTGCCACTCCCCCTCGCTCTCCCCACTGGTAACCACTAGTTTGTCCTCTATATCTGTGAGTCTGCTTCTTTTTTGTTATATTCAGTAGTTTGTTGTATTTTTTAGATTCCACATGTAAGTGATATCATACAGCAGGGGTCCCCAGCCTTTTTGGCACCAGGGATGGGTTTCGTGGAAGACAATTTTTCCACGGAAGGGGTGTGGAGGGGTGGGAGGGATGGTTCAGGCAGTAATGCAAGCGATGGGGAGCGATGGGGAGCGGTGGGGAGCAATGGGGAGCGATGGGGAGCGGTGGGGAGCAATGGGGAGCGGTGGGGAGCTATGGGGAGTGGTGGGGAGCGATGGGGAGCGGTGGGGGGCAGTGGGGAGCGATGGGGAGTGGTGGGGAGCGATGGGAGCGGTGGGGAGCGGTGGGAGTGGTGGGGAGCAGCAGATGAAGCTTCACTCACTTGTCTGCCGCTTACCTCCTGCTGTGCAGCCCGGTTCCTAACAGGATGTGGACTGGTACCAGTCCAAGGACCGGGGGTTGGGGACCCCTGTCAGACAGTATTTGTCTTCCTCTGTCTGACTTATTTCGCTAGGCATAATACCCTTGAGGTCTGCTCATGTTGTTGCAAAAGGCAAAATTTCACTCTATTTTATGGCTGAGTAGTATTCCATTGTATATATATACCACATCTTCTTTATCCATTGGTCTGTTGATAGACACTTAGGATATATTGTTAAATAAAAAAATATTGATAAAATTAATTTCACCTGTTTCTTTTCTCTTTTAATTTGGCTAATAGAAAATTTTAATTACCAATGTGGCTCAAATTACATTTCTATTAGATATGCTGATCTGTACCTTAATATTTATGTGACGTTGGACAGATTTATGTAACATCTCTAAGCCTCAGTTACCTCCATTGTCTATGCCTGGTACTTTAAAAACCCTCAGTAAATGGTGGCTTTTGTGATTACTATTACTAAGAATTCCAGATGCTAAGTGAATTGGTGGTTAAGAGAACATGAGGGGTGCCAAGAAACAAAGGGTCAGAGTAGGAAGTTTGTGGGGAGCAGGAGGAAATGACAGAGGATTCCCAGGGAGGGAAGGAGAGTTCCGACAGCTGAGGAGTTACTGGGGTCTGTTATGCCACTGCAAGCCTTGGACATACACGGGTGTCCCTGAGGGAGATGACCCTTGGCCTAGACCCAGCAACCATCAGGGAGATTCCGAAGTGCCCACAGTTGGGCCTGTGACCTGTCTGTCCTCATCTTCACCATAGAGAATTGCCACAGGCTTGGCCTCACCTGTACAAACATTACAATGTTACCCTTTGTCAGAAGACCATCTGGGAAGTTCCCTGTTGGCCTAGTGGTTAGGATTCTGGGCTTTCACTACTGTGGCCCAGGTTCAAACCCTGGTTAGGGAACAGAGATCCCACAAGCCGCAAGGCATGGCCAAAAAAAAGAAGAAAATGAAGAAGGAAAAAAGACCATCTGGCTAACACCCTCACAAGGTGAGACATTCAGTAAGGCACCAAACAATACTCTATGAGCAGAAATGGTGCTGTGGTCAGGGAACAAGAGAACAAAAGTCACTGATTCCTTTACAGTCAAGGAAGGCTCTGTCCCAGGAGAAGGGGAGTGTCAGTCACTTTGTAAGGAAAAGATGCTACATGGTAGGAGTTGCAACCAAAGAAGCAATTGGGGTGTGATGAAGAGTGTTTTCAGTCCCTGCGTGGTCAGAAGATTTGGGCATCAGCTCTATGGCTCCCTGGTTGTGCTGTCTTAGGCAAGGTTCCCTCTGGGAGTTTTGGTTTCCTCATCTGCAAAATGGGAATAAGAATGAAAGCTATTTTGCGGGGTTATTATCAGGATTAAATGGTATGGGTATATATTTCTGCTAAAGCACATTACAAATGAAAAAGGAGACTAATAGAACAAATGGAATGAGAAAATAGGGGAAAAGGAATATGAACATCCTGCAAAGCAACCAGGCAAACTTTGTGGTACACTGGCATATATCCCAGTCTCATTTATGGCCCAAGGGGGCAGTTGACTCCTGTACCTCTCAGGGAAAAGGCTAGCGAACAAGAAGAAAGCATGTTCGGGAGGCTCAGTTGGAATTGCTCCCTGAAAGATCATAAAGCTCTCCCCACTGCCTAGGCCTCTTTTGTCTCCAAAACCCTCTTTATAGACTGTTACACCACTGGCCACCCCATCTGTGACACAGTCACCCCCATCTTTCCCAGTGTGCTCTTCCTTTCTTACCGTGACCTTAGAACCCAAAGGTTCTGCCCTTGGCCATCTTTTGACTCCGCACTCTCTCCTAGAGCAATCGGTTCTCTGTGGGGTTGATTTTGCCCTCCAGGGGATATTTGACAATGTCTGGAGATATTTTTGTTTGACACAACTGGTGGCGGAGGTGTGCTACTGGCATCTAGTGGGTAGAGGCCAAAGATGCTAAACTTCCTACAATGCCAAGAACAGCCCCTCCCCCCACCTCACCCATCCCCCCAACGACAAAGAATATGCAGACCAAATGTCAATACTGCCAAGGTTGAGAAACCCCGCTCTCCCTCTGGAAGTGCAATCAATGCCTTTACGGTTTCAACAGCCATTTATGGATGATCCCCAAATCTGTACATCTCTGTCAATTGCCACGGCTTCCTCTCCAATACCCTGGTCAGTCCACAGACACATCCGACAGCCAACCCAAACCCTTTATTTTCTCCCCATGTTCCTCCTCCTGGATAGTACTCCCATTCTATCAGTGTCCCAAGTTAGGAACCGCTAAGCCATCCTACACACACAACGGGACATCACTAAGTCTTGGTCATGTCTCTCAAATCCACCCCCTCCTTTCCATATCAGCTTGTGCTTCCTAGGTAATGCCGGGCATTATCTCTTCTCTGAACAATTCCAGCCACCTCCAAACTGACCTTTCTTTTCCCATCCATTCCTCCTGGGGTTACTTGTTATCTTCCCAAAACACTGACTCGAGTATGCTGCACCTCCAGAGTAGAGCCCAAACTCCTTAGCATTCCAAGATTGCTGTCAACCTGCTTTTTGAAGCTTATCTCTCATGAGACTCACCTCCCAGCCCCCCAGTCATACTAAATTACCTGCCCTTCCCATAACACATCATTCCCTTTTATACCTTTGCTCGAGTGGACTTGTCTCATGATGAGTGACTATCCTCCTTCATTCATCACTGCCTATGGCAAGTCTATTCATATTTGAGACATTGCTTCCATGAAGTCTTCCAGATTTCCCCACTGAAGTTAAAGTCTTCCTCTTCTGATCGCCATCACACTGTATCTTTTACAGAGCCTATAATATGCTTTGCCATTAACTACGTACACATTTGACTCCTCTGAGACTCTAAGTTCTGTGAAGGCAGGGGCTGTGTTTTTACTTTGGTACCCCTCGTAGAAAATAACATATATCCTGCACGTAGTAGGCAGTCACTAAATGTTTAGGGTATTGAATTGAGAGATCTGAAAGAGGGCTTCTTTCTCCACAGTGCAGACAGAAAGAGAATTTTTATTAGAAAAGAACCATGAAGAAATTCCTTTTGTAAATTTTGGACTATTTTATGGATAAATGAATGTCTGATGCCATGAGTCTCTGTATGTTGGTCCTGAAAGGATAAACTGGAAATCAACGCCTTGAACAAAAACAAGTTAAAATCATGGGATGGAAAGGTGAAGAGTTAGCACAGCTCATTTACTAGCTGTAGTTCTCTTACACAGAATGCTCTCAGTTCACCCAAGACTATTGAGAACTTTTGATTTCCCTCTCTCCTCTCAAAATTTTACTCATCCTTTAAGGCCCAAGTTTTCAAAAAAACTTTCCTGATTTCTCCAGTCATAATTCATTTCTTCCTCAGTGCTCCCGTAGCACTTTGAACCTCACTTAATACTTATGACTTCCTACATTCTATTATTATTTTATTATTTCTATATATTTTTATTATTATACTTCTATAGGACAGAGGCCACAACTTAATCATTTCTGTTTCCTCCTCTGTAACTTGTCCAGTTCTTGGCACGTAACAGACCATCAACACTGAACTTAATGGAACCATCTAATTTTGAGTGATCCTGGAAGATCTAGCCCAAACTTCCCAACCCACACTGTATTCATTTGGACTGGGATCTGACAGTGGATTAAGAGATCCATCCCCTAAATAGATCTATGGCTTCCAAAGTGACTTGGCCCCCCTTGCCTATTAGGATGACCTAGAAGTGGGCCAGACCCTCAACAGCAGGAACACTTGTTAGCCCAGTAATTCCACCTGCCAAACACAACTGTGCCCAGTAACCTCTACTTTTACATCTACCCCTGCCGCCTTTTCCCTTTAGGATAGTGGTTGTCAGCACATGGTCCATGAACCCCTGGAGTCCTTAGGGACAAAACTACTATAATAATACTGAGATGTTATTTGCCTTTTTAACTGTGTTGACATTTGCACTGATGATGCAAAAAGCAATGGTGGCAAAACTGCTGGCAACTTAGCAGGAGTGAGACGGTGGCACCAAATTGCAGGAGTAGTCATTGCATTCCTTCCTGCCATGCGTTTGCAATTTTAAAAAAATGCCAGTGTGCACCCTAAAAAGAAAGTAAAAATAGAAAATAAAATGCCAGTGTCAATTAAGAACATCCTTAATGAAGAAGTACAAATTAATAATTTTATAAACTCTTGACACTGGAATACAGATCTTTTTACTATTTTGTGTGAAGAAATGGGAAATATGCATACAATGCTTCTGCATACCCAAATACGATGTTTCATAGTTTCTAAGAAAAAGCACTTGTGCAATTAAACTGTGAGCTCAAATCACCTTTGTTTGTTTTCAAATTAATAGACTTTATTTTTTTGAGTAGTACGGACAGTTCCCATACACCCCTCATGCTCTCCCTGTTTCTCCTATTACTAACATCTTGTATTAGTGCAGTATATTTGTTACAACTGATAAGCTAATAGTGATATTATAACTATTAACTATATAGTTATATTAATAACCATATATTATAACTATAATCATGGTTCACATTAGGGTTCATTCTTTATATTATACATTCTATGGGTTTTGACAAATATATAATGACATGAACTCACCACGACACCATTAGAGTATCATACAGAACAGTTTCACCCTTCTAAAAATCCTCTGCGCTACATTCTTCTCTCCCTTCCTCCCCCCCAATGCCTGGCAACCACCAATCTTTTTGCTACTTCCATAGTTTTGCCTTTTCCAGGTTATCACACAGTATGTAGCCATTTCAGATTGGTTTCTTTCAGTTAGCAATATGCACTTAAACTTCCTTCATGTCTTTTTGTGGCTTAATAGCTCATTTCATTTTATCACTGAATATTCCATCATATGGATGTGCTAGTTTATTTTACCCATTCACCTATTGAAGGACATTTTGGTTGCTTTCAAGTTTGGGCAATTATAAATAATGCTGCTGTACATTCACGTGCAGGTTTTGTGTGGGCATCAGTTTTCAACTCATTTGGGTAAATAACCAAGGAGCACAATTGCTGGATCATATGGTAAGAGTATGTGGAGTCTTGTAAGAAAATGCCAAAACTGTCTTCCAATGTGGCTGTACCATTTTGCAGTCCCACGAGTAATGGAAGCAGAGTTCCTGTTGCTCCACGTTAAGAGGCTCTGCATTTAAAAGAGCTGTGTAACTCAGTGAAGCAATGTTTTCCAAATGACCATGCATATTTTACAAAATCATGCGTGAGTAAAAGGTCCATTCAAAGCGCAAGATATACCAATGATTTTAATGTAATAGAGCATAAAGTTCATTATATGATTTTCAATTTCACATCTGACTAACCTTTAAAAAACGACTACTTGTAAGTTTGGGTGTGGTACAAAAGAATATCCAGTTATCTAAACAGGCTATTAAAACGCTTCTCTTGGGCTTCCCTGGTGGCGCAGTGGTTGAGAGTCCGCCTGCTGATGCAGAGGACGCGGGTTCGTGCCCCGGTCCGGGAAGATCCCACATGCCGTGGAGCGGCCGGGCCCGTGAGCCATGGCTGCTGAGCCTGCGCGTCCGGAGCCTGTGCTCCGCGACGGGAGAGGCCACAACAGTGAGAGGCCCGCGTACCGCAAAAAAAAAAAAAATAATAATAAAATGCTTCGCTTTTCTCCAACTAAGTATCGGTAAGGCCAGGTTTCCTTCACATACTTCAATCAACACCATTTCACAACAGATGGAATGCAGAAGCAGATACGAGAATCCAGCTTTCTTCAATGAAGCCAAACATCAAAGAGATTTGCATGTAAAAGAATACTATTCTCATGTATTTTCTTGGTATGGAAAATATACTTTTTCTTAAAAAGGTTATTTATATAAACATGTAATGGGTTTATTACTTTTTTCTTTTAGTGAATCAATACATATTTTAAACATTTCTCAGTGTAAATTTCCAATACGGTAAATATGGGAAAATATAACCCATTATAAACAAAAGCTCTTTAGGGTTCTCCATAACGTGTGTATCAGTGTAGAGGGGTTCTGAGACTAAAAAATGTGAGAACCCCTGGTGTAAGATGCCTTCCTCTGATCCTGCTGGTCAATCCCAGTGCAGAGAATTAGATGTTACAACGCTGTTCAAGACTCACCTCTCTTAAGACTTTCCTTGATCGACCACTCTATTCATTGCCCCTACTCTGCATACCCTCTGCAGCTATGTTGTTCCGGTTTCCCCTGCTGCTTTCAAACCTCTGGTTCATGGCAGGTACTGGAAGAGAGAATAAAGAAACTTGCACACAGTCTCTAGACCGGGGCAGCCCTTCCAGGTGCGTCCTAATTCGGCGGGAACCTCTCTGGGAAGAGTCTGACATTTGCGCCCTCGCTGCTCACGTCTGGAGAGGCCTAATGGGTGCGGGGAGTGACCCAGGGAAGCTGCGGGATCTCGGAGTCTTCTTAGGTTGAAAGCGCGGAGAGGGATCGGGAGGCCTCAGGGAAGAGACTGGTCATTCGGTGGAAGAGAAGCAGGCCCGGTGACATCTTCCCTCCTCCTGGGTCACCGGGGAGGCCGGGGCCTGACCACGCCCCTTCGCGGCCGCTTCGCCCCGCCCCAAGGCTCCTCGCTCCGCCCTCTGCCGCCAAGCAGGGAGCCCGGCGCGGCCGACTAGGGCTCTTCACGACAGTCCCTGCACTTTCCGGCCGGCCTCGCGGGTGCTGTTGTGTCGGGGAGGCGGGACTTAGGGGAGTTTTCCCTCGCGACGCACCTACTCGGATGGTGTCTCTTGGCCGACCTACCTCCCCGAGGCCATGGCGGTGTCTGCTCGGTCTGCGCTGTCCCCGCCCGACTCAGGTAGGGTCAGAGCCCCGCCTTGTGGCGGATAGAGAGGGGCGCGGGTTTCAGAAGGGTGGGGGCCGGAGGGCTTCCCTGTGGGACCTGGGGAAGGGAGCCTCCGATGGGAAGGAGCCGTAGAAAGAGATTGCAGTCTTCGGCTTCGGGGTAGTGATGACATTCAGGACGCTTTGCGGCTAGAGGGCTGCTGTCTGAGAAAGGTTCTGGGGCATTGGGGGATCCTGGAGGAGGGGCTGCACTGCAGGGATGTTTCGGGTAGTCAGAGATCAGTGGAAGAATCCAGGTAGGCAGAAGACCTGCGCCTGTGATTTCTGTGATTTGAGGAGGAGCCTATGTTAAAGCATCTCCATTCCCATACGCGCACCCACAACTTTCTCCATTTATCGGTTGCAGATAAAGTACAGAAAGATAAGGCTGGACAGACCTCAGGGCGCCGTCAGGGCAGCCGAATGGGGAAGCTCTTGGGTTTTGAGTGGACAGATGTGTCCAGCTGGGGGAAGCTGGTGACCCTGCTGAATAGACCAACAGATCCTGCAAGCCTGGCAGTCTTCCGTTTTCTCTTTGGTAAGTCCAGTTTCTGGGAGGGGCCAGCATGGTTGGGGATGGGAAAATGACAATCGTCCCTTGTCCATTTCTTGGATACTTACTTGCTTAGTGGACTTACCTTCCTTTTCCTAAGAGCTGAAGTTACTGATATCCTGGAAGAGGTCGTTGTGACCCAGTTTTGTCTCCGATTAGGGTTTGGAGACCAGAAATGCTTTGGTCTGAGGCTATAGGAAATATAGAGGTAGAGGAACAGGAACCCATTTTATTTGTGGCATGAAGTTGCCCAGTAAGTATGCTAAGGACTAGACTTTAGAGAAATGGCAGAGGTGACAGGGCAGACATTTAGGCCGTGACTCCCTAATCCAGATCTTTCTAACTCATAGGCCACAGCGTGTATGTTTGGAATGGGTTACAGATATGCTGAGATATTACTCCCTGTGCTTCTCAACGGGGAGTGAGTTTGCTCTCCAGGGGACATTTGGCAATGTCTGTAGACATTTGTATTTGTCACATCTTGGGGGTGGGAGGGAAGGGGAATAGGTGGTTACTGGCACCTACACAGAAGCCAGGGATGCTGCTGCATGACCTATGAACCACACGGTAGCCCTCCCAGCAAATAATTAACCAGGCCAAACTGAATAGTCCTGGGGTTGAGAAATCTTGCCTTAACTGGAGATGCCTTCCTGGCCTGAGTACCCCTTCTCTTTGCCCCAGTGTGCTGGCCAGACACTGCTCTGCCAGGTGTGCCAGAAAGTAAAAGAGGTTGAGGAGCACCACCCCAGAGCACTTTCTCTAGCCAGCAGGGCAGACCTTTACAAATATTACTATCAAATCTGAACAGCTTTGATCGCATTTTGTACACTTCTTTCATTTAATCTTCTCTGAAACCCTGCAAAATATTATGAGCCCCCTTTCACAAATGGGGAATTGGCTCGGTGAGGTGCAGTGGCTGTCTGAGATCACACAACTGGCATAATGCCTAGCACAGAGTAGGCGCTCTGTGGTTATTGTTGAATGAATTCTTTCCGGGGTTTGGAAAGAAGTCTGACCCTGGAGCTGGGCGTGCTCGACTGTATTCCAGCATGTTCCACGGCTCGCTTTGCTAAGGCCTAGCGGCCCCCTCCCCCTCTGCCTTCTCAGGGCTGATGATGGTGCTGGACATTCCCCAGGAGCGGGGGCTCAGCTCCCTGGACCGAAGATACCTGGATGGGCTGGAGGTGTGCCGCTTCCCGTTGCTGGACGCCCTGCAGCCACTGCCACTTGACTGGATGTATCTGGTCTACACCATCATGTTTCTGGGTGAGGGAAACTGAGGAGAGATGGGAGTATTGACTGGCCTACCCCAAACCCTGAAATACAAAGCATGCTGGTGAATGACCAAGGTCTTGGGTTTCTTATTTCACTTCCTCCGTGACTTATAATTTCATCCTGCTGACCTGTGTGTCATCTGAGCTGTGACCCCGTAACTCTGTTTAAAATGTTGAAATAACATTTAATTGAAATTTATTTTCACTTGGTTATAAAATGTCTGATGACCTTTCCTAATCCTACCCACAGCCTGTCCCAGGGGAGCTGGGCCTGTAGTACCCCTCTGACCTCTTAATCCTCTCCCCCACAAATCCCAGGGGCACTGGGCATGATGCTGGGCCTGCGCTACCGGATAAGCTGTGTGTTATTCCTGCTGCCATACTGGTATGTGTTTCTTCTGGACAAGACATCGTGGAACAACCACTCCTATCTGTATGGTTTGTTGGCCTTTCAGCTGACGTTCATGGATGCAAACCGCTACTGGTATGAGTCTGGGGAAAAGAGGCAGGGGTTGGCTGCGTCAGGATGGTTACCAGAGATAGGGGCCCGGGGAGGTCCTAGAATTTGTCCCAGCAAACGTATTTTCAGCCATGCGTTGCAGAGTGTGGTTACAGGGTGACACTTTGATTTGGATGGATTTGGGAGAGGGAAGGTTCCGTGAGGTTGGGGCTCTTGGGGTGACAAAAAAGCAAAATGGCTCCATTCCCACCCCTTCACTCTTTCCCTATCTCCCCAGGTGCCTTGATCTATCCACTTCCTGTAATCCTCTTAGAGAGAAGAAGAGAAGACTAAAGCCAGACATAGCTGTTTTCAGATACTACAAGGGTGGTCATGTGGAAGAGGGAGCAGACTTTCTCTGTGTGAGCCCAGAGGGGCAGAGTTAGAGCCAAGAGTAGAAGTTGCTGTGGGGCAGAGTCATGTCAGAAGGAGAGGGCCCACCAGGGCTGCTGAGCAGTGCTGTCCCGGGAGGAGGTAACCCTCCTCGACCTCTGGCTCAGGTGACCATCTCTCAGGGGAGATGGAGAAGGGATTTGGAGGCAGGGTGGCAGGGCAGATGACCTTTACGGGTTCTCCCATTATTAAGTGAAAAGCGAGTATGAGCTGTCAGTAACATGAGTATAGGGGGAAAAAAATCTCAGACATTGGATTTGTTGGTGATTTATCAGTCATTAATTAAACTTCTTTCATCAACACACACATGCAGATGCTCCTTTTGTAAACCTTTACATTCATTCAGAGTGGCCAGCTGTCATCACAAAGACGCACTTTTGACAGAATACCCCTGAAAAGTCTCATTTTTATGACTTTTACACAGTTTGAAAAAATATCCATCACTTACTGAAGGCTTTCCACGTGCCAGGCACTATGCTAAACACTTTTAATTTTTCCACATTATAACCCCATGAGGTCCATAGTGCTGTTCCCATTTTATAGATGAAGAAACTAAGGCTTAGAGAAGTAAAGGACTTGCCTAGGGTCACATAGCATGTAAGAGGCGTAAGTGAGACTCCAGGTCTCCTTAACTACAGGCTCCCATGCTCTTGACCACAAGTGTAAGCTGCCCCTTTCCTGGCTTCTCTGCTCATTCTGTGTCTTCTTGAAAACGTACTTTGCTTCTGCCTCCCCAGAATACATCTAATCTTAGGAGCCTGGTTTTATCAGTTCTTAGCCTAGGTAAGCTGTTAGCAGGTACCCTCTGGCACTAGATCCTAGCATCCAGGTCTATGAAGTGTCAGTTTGTCTTAGAAATTGAAACTTGTTTTTAAATGCACTATATATATTTTCATACACCTTTAGCTTTTCAAACGTTGCCTCAAATTCGTTCTTTTTCATATTCAGCCATATTCTAGCATTTTAGTCTTGTTCCCAATCTATTTCTTTAGGAGAAACTAATTTGCTAACTAAACGAATGGTAAACACTGAACTTTCCGTTGTTATAACTCACTAGTAATATTTCTGTTGTGACTTAAAATAGTCGTTGTTGCAGTATGCTCATATAATTCTAAAGGACCTCAGAATAGCCCAGAGGACCAGAGAAGGTGTGGGAGACATCCTGGGATAGAGAGAGCATTACACTTAAAAAGCATTTCTACCAGTCCCAAGGTAGAAATGGGACTGGACTAAGAAGCTGTCCTCTATCCTTCTCCCCCTCGCTGCAGGTCTGTGGACGGCCTGCTGAATGCCCGGAAGCGGAACGCCCACGTGCCCCTTTGGAACTATGCTGTGCTGCGTGGCCAGGTACAGGATTTCAGGAGAGGGGGAGGTGTTCTCAGCAGCCATTGTCAGCACGGCTGTTCCACTGCCAGACTAGGCTCTGCTCTGCCTCCCTGGATCTTCTCTTTTCCCCCTCTTGCTGGAAAGCTGGGCTGGCCTTCCCCTTGTTTCCAACCCCCTAATCTCTGGGGTCTCTCACCTTGTCATAGAAAGAGTCGAGCTTTGTTCCCACTGGATTAGAATCCTCATGAGGAAAGAGTAACATTATGACTTTCCTTGGTGCCTAGTACTGTGCCTGGCATCTGTAGGATGTCGGGTAAGTGAATATATGAGATGAGTGAATAGAAGAATGGATCTAGTCTCCCTTGGGCCGTGAACTGGCATCAGAACTGATTTGTGACTGTCTGTAGGGGACAAGGTTCTGACTTTGTTTGAACATTCGTTTTGTGTTTGCAGATCTTCATTGTGTACTTCATTGCGGGCGTGAAAAAGCTGGACGCAGACTGGGTGGAAGGCTACTCCATGGAATACCTGTCCCGGCACTGGCTCTTCAGTCCCTTCAAGTGAGCGGCAGGGCAAGAGGCCTCATGTGGCCCAGGTGCAGAGTGGGGGGCTTGACTCCCTCAGGTCTGCAGTCACGGCTGCTCTTCCCACTTTGCCTGAATTTGCACGTGTTTCCCTCTGTCCACTCATCTCCCTGTTCAGCAGAAGGCAGAGTTGATGGTATCAAAAGATCTAGGCCTAGCTGCCCCTGGGAGACTTACAGTGTGGGCGGAAACAAAGGGAAAAGCAGTAAAGGAAAGGAAAGCGCCAGGGCTAGGTGGCTTGGTAAGTGAGGCAGTGGCCCCAGCAGTTGCTGTGGTGGTGCCTCTGTCCTCGGGTGGCCACCCCAGCCTCTCGCCGGGACTCCTTGGTCGGCGTGCGGAGCAGATGGGCAGTCGGCGCCCCTTACCCCGACAATACCATTGTTGCCAACTCTTTCCAAAACAGAGCTGCTCCTCTCTGACATTACTCTTCCTCCCATTTCTTCTTTCCTCTTGTTTTACTTTGTTCTTTTCCCTCTTTCCTGTCATCTCCCAGTTCCTAAAGTTTGACACCATGATGATGTTAGCCAAGCGTTCCCCTATTACAGTTTCTTCTCAATGTATAACCTCCACGAAGAACCTGCCCGCCACAACACACACTGCTCAATCAAATTGTGCCCTCGGAGATGCACTCTTGCTTATTACATAGGGTATGTTGAAAAAAGATGGCCACCTAAAGTATGTGGAAATGAAGAGGGGTTGGAAAACCCTACCAGAGGATGTCTTTGTGCAGAGTTCTTCCACCCACCTGCTGGGGTGGATCCTGCAGCAAGGACAGCGTAGCAGAGGTACATCTGCTGTGAGTGCGCTGTGAGTGCTGGTGCCTGACCTTTGACCCTGGTGTCCGCAGATTTGTATTGTCTGAGGAGATGACTAGTCTGCTGGTGGTGCACTGGTGCGGACTGCTGCTCGACCTCTCTGCCGGTTTCCTGCTCTTCTTTGATGCCTCAAGATCCATTGGCCTCCTCTTCGTGTCCTACTTCCACTGCATGAATTCCCAGCTCTTCAGCATTGGTCAGTTCCTGTACTCTGGTGGGAAATAGGAAACCACAGGTGTGAAGGGGAGGGACGAGCCAGCGGCACGTGTGGCAGTGGGAGGTGGTGACAGGGACGGGCGCCAAGCTGAGCCGGATACGGTCTCTGTGAGATGGAAACAAACAGGGAGGCGGCTGGTGGCTTCCGGGCTCAGCAAGTATGTTGTGTAGTAAGTTTCTCCAGGGAGAAATAGACTGGAGTTGAGAACTTCTTTCATCATCAGTGGAGTACCTGGGAAAGGCTGCCTAGGGGAAGGGGGTTGAGGCGATTACCCATGTTTTCCTCCGGCCAGACTCCTGACGTGCTGGTTTTCTCCCTGCTTTTCTAGGTATGTTCCCCTACGTCATGCTGGCCAGCAGCCCTCTCTTCTGCTCTCCCGAGTGGCCTCGGAAGCTGGTGGCTCACTGCCCGAAAAGGCTGCAAGAACTGCTGCCCCTCAGGACTGCCCCCCAGCCCAGTGCTTCCTGCGTGTATAAGAGGAGCCGGGCCAAAGGTGGTCAGAAGCCAGGGCTGCGCCATCAGCTGGGCGCCGCCTTCACCCTGCTCTACCTCCTGGAGCAGCTCTTCCTGCCCTATTCCCATTTCCTCACCCAGGTACGTGTGGGCTGGGGGTTAACCTTGGGCAGCGGTGGAGGCGACGGCAACCGGGAGAGAACAGGGCTGGTCTTGCAGACCTCTCTTGGTGGAGGATGGTGTCAGCGTGAGGACCGTCGAGCTGATTGCCGCTGCCCTGCCTCCTCAGGGCTATAACAACTGGACAAACGGGCTGTACGGCTATTCCTGGGACATGATGGTGCACTCCCGCTCCCACCAGCACGTGAAGATCACCTACCGTGATGGCCGCACCGGCGAGCTGGGCTACCTCAACCCTGGGGTGAGATGTCTGATGCTGATGATTTACTGGCCTTCAGAGGCCCCCTTGAGCTTTGGGGTCTGGTTTGGTCGTAAACACAATTATGAAATAAAACACATTTGGGCCCACTCTGCCCTTTCTCTGGAGCCCTGTGGAGCGCTTCTTTGGTGGGGGTTGAAATAGGGTGATGTCGTTCACTTCCCTGAACTGAGATGAGATTTAGGAAAGGTGAGTACCGCTAGCCCAGCAATGAGAAATTCTTCCAGCGAGTTTTGTGTGGTTTTGTTGTTGTTGCTGTTTCTCTGTCAGAACTGGCAGCAGGCAGGGGTCTCTCTGTGCCGTTGGCATTGCATGACCTATCCAGAGGCTCCATAACAATGAGGTGGGACTAACGTAGGGGTTTGGGGCAGGTATTCACACAGAGCCGGCGTTGGAAGGATCATGCGGACATGCTGAAGCAATATGCCACTTGCCTGAGCCGCCTGCTTCCCAAGTACAATGTCACTGAGCCCCAGATCTACTTTGATATTTGGGTCTCCATCAATGACCGCTTCCAGCAGAGGTGGGCAAGGGGAGCAGAGAAGGGGGAGAAATGAAGTCCAGCTCTTTCTGCCAAGATGAATAGCCCATGCTCCCCAGTGTTGTCTTGCTTGAAAGGCTGTCCTCGGGTGCATGTCCCTGTTGACCTGGTTGTGGGCATAGCTGATTGCTTCCAGCAGGGGGCACCATCATCCTGAAGAAAAGGTAATGCACTTATTCTTTTCGAAGCTGTTATCACAGCTCTTGTCAGGTGGCCACTAACTCCCACTCTTCCCAGTGCTGCAGAATCTCTTTCCCCTCCTTTCTCTGTCCCAAACTGGCAATAACATGCTGACGTAGACCATTTCTTCTTTCTGAAAAACCTGTTTCTTCTATCTGGGAACAGTGATGAAAAGAACAGAACCGGAAATGCCAGTGCATAGGTGGCTGTGGCCTCCTTAGAACATGGTTTCTTTCCTAAGGATTTTTGACCCTCGTGTGGACATCGTGCAGGCTACCTGGTCCCCCTTCCAGCGTACACCTTGGCTGCAGCCGCTACTGATGGACCTGTCTCCCTGGAGAACCAAACTACAGGAAATCAAGAGCAGCCTGGACAACCACACCGAGGTGGTCTTCATCGCGGATTTCCCTGGTACGGAGGAGAGCAAGGAGGCTTTGCTGTCTCCCTCTTGGCTTTGTTGGCCAGGGATATGGCGTGTGATGGAGTGGGGAGGGGCCACTCCTGGTGGGAGGAAGGTTTTTGAAACCCGAGGTGGGGGGTGTTGGTGAAGGTGTGATTTCTCTGTTCCGGCTGGGGCTGAGTTCACTCCACCATGGGGTGGGTTGGGGAACTCTTGCCCAACAGGGCTGCACCTGGAGAACTTTGTGAGCGAAGACCTGGGCAACACTAGCATCCAGCTGCTGCAGGGAGAGGTAACTGTGGAGCTGGTGGCAGAACAGAAGAACCAGACTCTTCAGGAGGGAGAAAAAATGCAGGTATTTTGCTTGAATTAACAATGGTAGAGGGACCACCACTTCCCTGGTGGTCCAGTGGTTAAGAACCCACCTTCCAATGCAGGGGACGTGGGTACATCCCTGGTTGGGGAACTAAGATCCCACATGCTGTTGGGGCAACTAAGCCTGCCCGCGCCACAACTACTGAGCCCACGCCACAACTAGAGAGCCCGCGTGCCGCAACTACTGAGCCCATGCGCCCTGGAGCCCGTGCGCCACAACTAGAGAGAAGCCTGCGTGCCACAATGAAGGTCCCGCTTGCTGCAACTAAGACCCGATGCAGCCAAATAAATAAATAAATATTAGAAAAACAAAACAAAAACGACAGAATAAAACAATGGTAGAAAAGTTTAGACTAGTAGAGTTTTTTTTATTACAGACTCAAAATACTTTAACATAACAATAATGCAGTGGGAGCTCAAAAAGCAAGGGCCCCAGGGGGGCTGTGAATAGCCTCATTCAGGGTTCTAGAGGTCAGTTCCTTTGGACTCTAACACACAAGAAAAAAGATGTCTGCGACGGTGTACAGTGTAGGGAGGCCATAGGCTGGCTAGGGAAAGACTAGAGGGTGAAAGAGATCTGTTTCTTCCCTCTTTTCAGTTGCCTGCTGGTGAGTACCATAAGGTGTATACAATGTCGCCCAGTCCTTCCTGCTACATGTACATCTATGTCAACACTACAGAGCTTGCACTGGAGCAAGACCTGGCATACCTGCAAGAATTGAAGGAGAAGGTGGAGAATGGAAGTGGTGAGTATATGAAGATTTGGGTTGAGATAGCCCGCTTTACAAGAAGTCAGTGTTGTGAGTGAGGATCTAGCCATTAAAGAATGAACTTGAAGCATCTAGCTGGGGAAAGGGGAGTTCTAGGAGAGAGAATGCTCTCTCTCTCTCAGTGATTCGTCTTTTTGCCCTCTTTCGGGCAGAAACAGAGCCTCTGCCTCCAGAGCTGCAACCTCTGCTGGAAGGGGAAGTCAAAGGGGGCCTTGAGCCAACACCGCTGGTTCAGACCTTTCTTAGACGCCAGCAAAGGCTCCAGGAGATCGAACGCCGGCGAAATGCCCCTTTCCACGAGCGACTCCTCCGCTTCTTGCTGCGAAAGCTCTATGTCTTTCGCCGCAGGTAAGTTTTACCCACAGCAGTACGTGTCTTTGCCATTAGATGTTTGCAGGCTGAGTAACTTTTCTCTGGTGAGGGTAACAGTAGGGACTGTTTCCCAGGAAAGGACAATCCAGTGCTAAATTCCTCCCTTTTGTCCTCTCCATTCTCCTCTCCCTGATTGAATGGGAGAGTAAGTGGTGTCTGATGGCCACCTCTTGTTCTGCCTCAAGTTTTCTCCAGCCTCCCTGTGGGTTATTCCTACCCCACCCTGGAGTCCTCTACCAGACTGTATAAGGAGTGGGGTGCCTTTCCAACTGGGATGTTGGGGTGCTTGAGGGGAGAGTCTCATTTATGCCTGGGTGAGGGGGTAGGACCAGGTGTCCCCTAAGGGCTTTGGCCAGAATGCCTATGTTGAAACAGGAGTTTGGATTGCTGGCTTTTTCCCTCTTTTTCAGCTTTCTGATGACTTGTATCTCACTTCGAAATCTGGTATTAGGCCGCCCTTCCCTGGAGCAGCTGGCCCAAGAGGTGACTTATGCGAACTTGCGACCCTTTGAGCCAGTTGGGGAGCCGAGTCCTTCAAACACAGATTCTTCAAATCCTAATCCTTCTGAGCCAAATGCTGACACTGTCCACTCAGAGTTCTGAGGGAGGCCAGATGTTGGGTACAGATATAGGAGCAGCGTTACAAGACCATTACCTATGCAGTGGACATCTGAAAAATTCAGATTTTTTTTACATTTTTCTTCCTTATCCATAGCTCTGATAAATTCAGAGATGATAGATTAGAAGAACCAAGGAAGTAGAGCAAGGATAAGATTTATCAATCCAAGGTTGAGGGGCCTGGGGAGTTAAAAAACAACGTGAAAATGTCTTTCTAGGATGAAAGGGTAAGGATCAGGTTTAAAGTGACTGGCTCCTTGGTGAAAGAGATTTAATGTTCCATGATGAAAATAATAGCTGGCTGTTCTCAAGTGCTTGCCATATGCTAGGCACTGTGTGAAGCACTGTTCCAGCATTATTACATTTAGTCCTTAACGGCCATAAGCCCTATTTTATGGTTGGGGAAACTGAGGCTGAGAGGTAATATAATTTGCTCATAAGACATATACCTAATAAGGGGTGGACTGATGGTTTGAACCTCAAGTCTGTTTGACTTAAAGGTCCTGCACCCTGCTGCTTGTAGTTTTCAGAATCCTTGACAATAATGTAGCTTAAAACTTGTCCAATTATAAAGTATGATTAGGATGGTGATCAGGTTTTAAATGCACAGAGAATAATTTTCTCTTCACTGCGATTTTGGTTCCTTCTTTGCTCCTATTATTTATACAGCCAGTTTTTCAGTAGCAGTCATGAGCATAGTTAGAATAGCAAGAGTTAAATAACGAAATTTAGGTGATTAGTAGTGGTATTTATCTACAAATAAGCTTAGTATTTAGCATTATTCTAGCCTTTAATGAGCAGGAGGTGATGTAAAGTAAGATTTAACCGAACAGTGGTGAGGGATTAGGGAATGTTGACAGTCGCTTTGTAGACTCTGGATGTAGAAAGTTTGGATGTGATTTAGGAGGATCCTCAATGCTGTGAAAATTCAAAGGCCTGGCCCTGGGCTAGGAAGTTAGAATGCGTAGAGTAATTAAAAAGAAAAAGACAAACAAACTAAAAAACAGGCCCTGCTTGGGAGCTCATGGTCTTCCGGGCAGAGACGTCAGTAGACTGGCAGTCCCAGTAACTTTGATAAAGGATCGCATCTGTTTTCAGGCTTCTCTTCGCGTGCTCCACTCCACCCAGTCTCAGGGTTCTTTCCTAGGCAGCTGCCTTTTCACTGTACACACTTGGGATGATTATGTCTACTCCATGGTTTCCAGTGATGCTGCTGCTTAGGTTTCTTTCCTGTGCCCTAGACCTGTATATCTAGCTAGCTCCAGCTGGATATCCTACAGAGCTTTCAAACTCTGTCATAAACAGAACTTGCATTCATCCCCAACTCAGACTTGCGTCTCCTTTATTAGTGAATGGCAACTGTTTTTTTTTTTAACCAAGCCATCTGTGAGTCATCAGCCTTGACTCTTCTTTTCCTCACATTTCTTGAGATTTCAAGTCCCATTAATTCTGCCTCCTACTTCTTGGACCTATTGAATTCATCTCTACCACCTCTGTTCTTTCAGCCTTTATACTGGAATCCAGTTAGGGATAGACCAGAGCAGGGCTGCCATGTAGTTGTGCAGGTTGGGGCTGAATAAGGGCACCCAGCTGAGGCCAAGTGGGGCCTGGCAGTAAGTCCCTCTGATTCATACAAGGCATTTTGTGGGTCAGTGATGGCTGTGCCACAGGGCATCTTGCACCGATGTGGGGGAAACACTGGTTTTCAGTCCTTTTGCAGATCTCAGCGACACGATACACCTTGGCACCATGTCCTTTCCCGCAACTGCTGCCCACACCCTCCTTTTTACTTGGTTAAAAAAAACAACTCTTCACTTCAGAAGGAAACTCCTGCAAAAAGTATCTTTCTTAATACAGGCAAGGATGCTGCTTTCCTGCAACCTGTCTCGTTTTCCAAATGAAAATGTTGGGGTGGGATGAAGAAAGGTGCTAGTCTAATACTGGTTAAGAAAAGCTGTTCACTGGTGAAAATCTGGGTTATTCAGATTTCAGTATTCAGGCCCTGGTAATTAATGTCCTTTTCGCCAGAAGGCTTTGCATCCTACCCCGAGCATTTAGATCTTCTATCCCTGACCAGTGTCATCCCCCTTGAAACTCTGTAGAAAAGTATGATTTTCAACTTAAACATGAAATACGACATTTTCTTCTATTAACACTTCATGCTTTTGATTCTCAGCTGTAATCACTTCACCCCTTGCTGTTTCATGCCTTTGCTTCTACTCTCCTCCCTCAGCTGGTTAATCCCCACCTCCACCCCGCGGCTAGGTAGAGGACAAGCCACCTTGAAGGTCACTCTCTTTAGTCTGCAAACTCCTTGAAAGCAGGGGTCATCCTAGTAAATAAATATTGAACCGAACCTCAAAGCAGTTCTCTCTCTGGTATCACTTCACCAGCCTACAGGCATGTACTCATCCTCATCCCATTTGGTCAAGATGGTTAACTTATCTTCAGATAGCAATGCAGTGATCTAAAGGCTTCTTAAACTTTTTCTGGAGTTTTTCAATGTCATGCAAAGTTGAACTTCTCAAGTTTCAGAGCAGGTCAGAAGATTTAACCTTGCCTTCCCTCCCAAATGTTTCTAAACTTCTAAGCCTCCAGGGAACCAGGTATAAGCATTCCTTGGGCCTCACGTCTGCAACAGCAGAGCACAGTGAAGTGTTTGAACCACTTGATCTCATACGTGCTGGTATGAACATGTGCCAAGTGGCTGCTAGGCTTAAGGAAGGATGGTCCAAGCTCTGGCTGATGAACCTTCTACAATTTTAGAATAAGCTTTTCTCTCACCACTGTTTAAAAACCCTTTTCAAACTGTAGTATGTACTGAACATGTAACTTGCAGCCTTTAACACCTGTTTATATAGACAGGAAACTTAAGGCATTAAATAAACTTTCTACATTTTCAGAAAGATGAAAATTGGCTTAAATTTTCTGAAGTGAACACTATCACTCCTTCCACATTACACTCACGTTAATGGTTTTTATGCCCCTAACCTTAGATAATTTAAAACACTGCTGATGGTGTAGAACTGGCTGCTGTAATAAGGAGCTGTGAATTTTGCCCAGTGTATTGGCCAAAAAAGGCAGTGCTAGACAAACTGAGACCAAACCTTGAACTTCCTTAGTGCAAGGGATATGATTTACAAACTGCTTGCAGTCAGGATTGAAGTGATTTCCCTAAACCATGGGTGGGATTACGATTACTCAGGGTTAAAAAGTATGTTCAATTCATATTCATACCAAAACACTTTAAAAGAATAATGGACACAGGTTAAGGTAGAACCTAGCATTTTATTTAGATCTTCATTAAACTGTTGGAATTGAGAACCAGACATACGTAATAAACCTCCAAAAATAGATGCTGAAAGGCACTTTCTGCTTAGGGCAAGCAGTCATGGAATAAGCATGTAAACAAGCTGGCTTCTCTGTACCACACCAGCCAAGTCAGCTTTCTCCATGGCCAGCTGCACCAGCTCTGCCCTCCCTTCTGTTAACACCAGCCAGAACCCCTGTAGGTCTAACCCAAGGTTTTTCTGTAGGACACCTTGGCCTACCTGGGAATGCTGGAAACATGTTAAAGGAATCATGGTGTTGAGGAAAAAAAAAAAAAAAAAAAAAAAAAAAAAAAATTTAAAAGCTGCCATCTGAGGTGATGGCTTCTCTGTACTTACGCCATACCCCAGAATACAATAAATAAGCAATTAGAAAATGTTCAAGTATGAAGGGATTTCCTCCTCCCCGCCAAAAGCACTGCTCTCTGAAGGAAGCTGGTTTCTCTGTAGCTACACCAGCTGTTCAGAAAGCTCATTGGACCTGGTTTTGAAAACAAAACAAAGTTAAAACCCTGGGAGGACTTATTGTGCAGTGTGGAGTGCTCAGTCTTTCTTATAAAGAAAAAAAAAGTTATCTGGTACCAAAGTGTGCAACCTACAGACCCTCAGGTACAGCCCTGTGACTTCTTTGTATGACATCACAAGGGTGCCAAGTGCCTGTTTTTCTAGAGCTAGGAGTTGGTGGTTTGGCTAGTGCTGAAACCATGCATAGGATTGATTTACTAAATAAAAACCTTATTACGTACGTCCTCCAAAAGACAGCTGAAAAGTGGAGAGATTTTGATTTGGTGCTGTTTAAGAGATGGCAATTAAGAGCATAAGCACCAGGGAGATGGTTTAATGGTAACTGCCTTTTTTTTTTTTTCCTTTCTCATGTCAGGCTAGAGCTCCAACTGGAACTTGCGTTACATGCAAGAATGATTGGATAGAGAACACTCCCTGACAAAGAGCTACATAATTAGAAATGGATCAAGTTAAAGGGAGGATAAGGGAAGGCTTCACATTCATAATAGAGCTCAAGACATTACAAATTCATGCTGACAGGGCTGTGGCATTGCCAGACAGAGGCTATAATGGAACTACAAGTACTTTACGTGCACGTTACAAGGACATTTTCAGCATTTGGTGGGAAAGTCAATGCAATTAGGATTTTAGAAGGTTGGGTGATAGGGCACAAAGGTTCAATTTCAAAGCATTGTTTACTACAGTGCTGTTGGTTTGTTTCTAGGCAGTTACATGGATCACCTATGCTCACTAAATTCATTATAATGGTGAACAAAACACCTAGGGACAGAATAGCAAGCCCAACTTACAGTCCCCCACACAAGCTAAAATTCATGTCATTGACTAGAGTGACTGCAACTGATCAGGAGCTGAAAGAGGACAGGAAAATTTAGGAAGAAGGGCCCTTTCCCTCAGAGCTTGAAGGCTTCTCTGTAGCCTACGCCAACAAGTCTGGGGAAAAAAGGCTAACACTTTCAATATTTAAGCTTTTTGGGCACTTCCCATGGGAAGCTGTCCCTACCAAAGTGGCCATAGGCTGCAGTCCTCTGATAAATTGGCTTCTTCAGATCCAGATCCCTGGAATATACAAGTCCGTAACTTAATATGTAGCATTCAATTAAATTAAAGCAAAACAATCAGCAAGACTCATTTTCAAGACTTCTGGCAAATGAGTTCAGTTCTCTGGGGTATGCTAGGAAAGAAGTTTGTGGCAAAAGTGTTTGTTACTTCCCTGGTGTCCAAACTCCTTGCACAGTCCTTATTAGTAACTATAGTTCTTGTTTTTCCGTCCCTGGCTCAACAAATATGAAAACTTGTCATTATTCTGAGACATTGCAAGTGTCAAAAGCTCATCTAAAATCATGGAATACTTACCGAGGTCCCATGCCCACACCCTACCATGGTTATTTTCTTTGTAACAGCCATGCCCATTCATCTGTACTAAAATTTCTTTTAAGTAAACATCCCTTAGGTAACAGGAGCACAAAGCCTATATCAAATGTGGAGGACTTTCTAGGGTGGTTAGTCTAAGCCATGCAGCACTGTAATTTTAGAGTTTTCCTAATAATTTAAGCCTTTACTGACGGCAATTTAAAAATGACATCAACACATTCTAGGAATTACCATGTTTCCCCACTCCAGTCTTCCTTCACACCTTCACTTTCTCAGATTTGAATATATCAAGTATATATACATACACACCCACACCCTCAATGTTTTTCACTAGCAATAGTCTTTACCATCTTTACCTGACAATGACCCCAGGGCGGAGGTCAAAATTCTTCTTCACAATCTCTAATAGCTCTCTCTCACTCTTCTGAGAGGTGCCATAATGGAAAATGGAGATAGACAATGGATGAGATACTCCAATAGCATAAGAGACCTAAAAGAATTTAAATGTCGTAAGAGTCAGTGATCAAAAGACCCACATACTTGTGTAATACACTGGTATCAAAAAAAGACAAGTAGATAACTGCTAAATGCCCTCCCGCTTACATGCCTTTTAGTCAACCCAGTTATATAGAAGTATATACCTGAACAAGAACCCTTCTGCACAGACCTCCTTTAACAAGGGATTTTGCCACCCAACGAGCAGCATAAGCAGCTGAACGGTCCACCTTGGTATAATCCTTTCCTGAAAAGGCACCTCCTCCATGAGCTCCCCAACCACCGTAAGTGTCCACAATGATTTTCCGGCCAGTCAAACCAGCATCACCCTGAAATTATAGGATTTAAGTTACTTTATGCCTAATCCTTTCCAGTGGTTCTAGATCAGGCTTGTTAAATGGTTATTCAATATCACTTGGCAAATATCCTCGGAAGAGGCACAGGTAGGCTTCAAAAACCCTAGGAAAAAGGTGGAAGTAGCCAAATTTTAGCAAGTAACAGAAGACCCAAAAAAGCAACTGAATTGACATTGTAAGACCTTACCTGAGGCCCACCAATAACAAATCTGCCACTTGGCTGTAGATGATAGATTGTATCCTCATCAAGATACTTTGCAGGTACAACGGCTTTGATGACTTTCTCCTTTAGGGCATCCCTCATCTCATCTAGACAAACTTCTTCATCATGCTGAACAGATATAACAATTGTGTGGACTCTGATGGGAAGCACAGCACCTCGGTCCTGCATATACTGCACAGTCACCTTGAAAGTGAAACAGATCATCAGAACATCAATCTATTAAACAATAGCTTTGTTCCTGATTCTCTACCCTACATTACAATACAGAGAACAAACCATATTCTTCTCTTAGCTTTAATCAAAACACCTTACTGAAGTCCTGTGCCAATGTAATGTGTGTAGTTTTGACACTCGTCACTTACTTGAGTTTTAGAATCTGGGCGTAACCAAGGCAAAGTGCCATTCCGGCGTAGTTCAGCCAGTTTGGCATTGAGCTTGTGTGCTAAGACAATGGTTAATGGCATACATTCCTCTGTTTCATCAGTGGCATAACCAAACATCAAACCCTAAAAAAGGAAAAGTTACCAATGCAATCAATCCAAGCTTTAGAATTTAATGTTAGAAGAGATGCAAACAGATGTCTACCAAGATACCTGGTCTCCTGCACCAATGTCTTCCTCATTCCGATCAAGATGAACACCTTGAGCAATATCTGGTGACTGTTGCTCCAAGGCCACTAGCACGTTACAAGTCTTGTAGTCAAACCCTATAAACAAAACGATGTTTTTTTGGTTTGTTTTTAAAGGGCCATAGCAATACTTTGTATTTACGACAAAGTAAATTTGTCATTTTAAAATTATCTGGAATTCTAAATGCTGCTAGAGAAATCAAATATACCTAAAACTTAGTACTTTTAAAGAATAGGGCTGGAACAAAAACACTAAAAATATACAAGTAGAATTAAATATTCCCAGGAACACTCTAGAAGATATAGCTAGAGAGGACTGAAAAAAAATACCTGGAAAAATGAGGTTAGAAAGCCCACTCATTAAAACACACCTTTGGAAGAATCATCATATCCAATGTGTTTAATGGTTTCACGAACCACTTTCTGGTAGTCAACAGCAGCTCTGGACGTAATTTCCCCAGCAAGAAGGATCATTCCAGTTTTAGCAACAGTTTCTAGTAAAAGAGAGGTTCACAGTCAAACATCACTTTTATGAAGTAATTTTCATGCTACCTTTTCATCAGGTGATAAAGCAGTGTTCTGAACCTACCACAAGCCACTTTGGCATCGGGGTCCTGCTGAAGGTGGGCATCAAGAACAGCATCACTAATCTGGTCACAAATCTTATCTGGGGAAGAAAAAAATTCCTGGCTTAATTTCTTTAATTCACTGATAATGTCATGTATGTCATGCCCCCTTCCCCTATAACTACAGCTGGGAAGATCTCTGTTTTCTTTTAAAAAAACTGTGGCAGGAATTCCCTGGCAGTCCAGTGGTTAGGACTTCGTGCTTCCACTGCAGGGGGCATGGGTTCAATCCTTGGTCAGGGAACTAAGATCCTGAAGGCCGCTTGGCAGGGCACCCTCCCCCCACCAAAATTGTGGCAAAACCTATACAGCATAAAATTTACCAATTTAACCATTTTCAAGTGTACATTTTCAGCGACATTCCAAGTATGGAGATCTTAACTGCTATACTGCTTTCGCAGAAACCATTTCCCTGAAGAATAAATGCTGGATATAGTGCTACATGTTTCCTAACTTGACACCTTGTTCTTCATATAGCTGTACCACAGATCACCAATTCAGATAAGCCAGCAGAACACCCAGCATGTTTAATACATTTAAGCTCATTGCAGTATATGCACTTTACACCTTTACAAGGACTTCAGTCCCATCTTTAAAGTATATCAGACATTTTGAAAAATTAAGTTCCTAGGCAAAAACAATTTCTATTGTTAAACAGGATAGCCACATAATGGAGATTGATTAAATGGAAGTAAGTAGAAAGTGTTTTATCTTCCATTCAAAAGCAAAGCAAGGAACATTTACCTTCACAGCATTAATTTTCAAAGACAATGGTACTTACATCTTATCCCCCGAATTTAAATTTTTCATTATAAATCTAACCAACCAGAAAGGTGAACCGTTTATCAATCTCTCCCTGATTCTAAGGAACGCCAATTAGGGCAGTGAGAAATAAAGTCAGAGTTAAATGAGGAAAGCAACGACACTTCATGAACAAAGGGAATAAAACGGCATTTGATTTTGTGTTAAGAGTAATCCAGGAACAAGAGCCGAATAGACTGGAAAATCCCCAAATGTATTCTGAATCCTTGCTGATCTTCCCCTCACTGTACTGCCCTCTATTAAAAATCAGGAGAACAGAAAAAAACCCCGAATATCACTTTCCTAAATTTTCTATAACCATCTAAAAAAAACTTAAGCAAAATGTGTACCGCAGTCCAGTCAGAGGCCCAGGACAATCTAAACATTTACAAATGCCTGCAGCTTTAAGTTAATAAAAGGCGGTTCAAATACACAGTGCAGTTCTCAGCGCTGGGGGAAAACAAACAAAACCACCCACACCACACCTGACCTTCACTCATCAGGATCTCGGGGTTTGTCCTCTCCTCTACCACTAGGTTGCTTGTGGGATTTCATCATAGGCACAGTAAGCTTGCTAGAGGGAAATGGATCCTTAAACCAACAGACGAGACATCTGTCATTGTGGTCATCCCAAGAAAGGGCTGGACCCGTCTATTAGAATAACGATCTTCACTAGGTGAGGTTTTCAGGCTGGGATCGAAAGTTCCTTGAAATAGCTTCATTCGTTCACGTGTAAATTGATCGCCATAATGGCGGACCGGTGGACAAAGCCCGGAGGATGATATATGGAGTAAAAACCTTGCCTAACAGTCAGCCCCAACGCAATGGCGCCATACACTTAATTCATGCTTCCTATCCTTTTCACGCACGATCCAAATAAGGAATGCCTCCTCCGACAAGCACTATATTTAGTTGGAGGCTGTCACCTTGACGCGAGGCCATATACCGGCTAAGGACATGTCGTATTCTTCAGTGTAGCCAAAGAATTAACGGGAAGAGCGGAGGCCCGGTGGTCCGGGCCACGCTCTGCAAACCAGCCGGCTCCCTCGCCCAGAAGCCACATGCGGCAAACACGTGGTTGAGGCTGCAATGCGGGGCGCGCGCTCTCGCGGGCCGGACGCGAGCACGCGAGGCGGGCCGCCCACTCGAGGTGGCTCGGACCGCAGGGCGGGGAGAAGGAACTAGTGCCCTCCCCGGCTAGAACACGAGCGGCCACGGCCCCCGCCCTTCTCGTTTTCTGGAATCTTCCGCATGCCGGGGCGCGCGGCCGGATGGGAGGGGAGGAGAGAGGAAGGGGGGGGCGGCGGCCACGCGCTCGGCAGCGGCAGCGCCACGAGGAAGGCGCGCGGCCGCCGCTCTTTCCACCAGCAGCCGGGAGAGGGCCACCGGCTTGGGCACCGCGGCCGGCGGATTCTGCCGGCCAGTCCCGACCCCGCGCCCCGCCCCTCGCTTCGCTCCAGGCCCCGTCACCTCACCTGGGTGGCCTTCCCCCACAGACTCGGAGGTGAAGAGGAACGTGCCCTCCTCGATGAACGCGTCGTGGAAGCCGTTGAGCTGCCCGTTCATGGTGGTGGCGGTGAGTGAAAGTGGCGTTGAAGAGAAAAAGCGGCGAGCCGACAAGTGCGAAACGCGCTAGCAAAAGACCGCGTTCTTGTCAGCTCGAGCGGGCGGCGCGGAGCAAACGAGGCGGCGGGCAGCGCGGCCTACTATTTATACACGGCGCCCGCGCGCGCCCGGCTCGGGCCCCGCCCCTCGGCGCCGCGCGCCAATGCGCCACTCGCGCGGGGACGGGGGAGGGGAAGGGGCGGTGCACCGAGGGGAGTTCGACCGAACCATTCTGCCAGGCAGGGGGAAGGGAGCGGAGGTAACGCGCCCCTCTCGCGAATATTCGCCATTTTAAGCACTAATAAGGAGTGAGGGGAAAGGCAATATACTGGGTCGTTGTATGCTTCCGTGTTCGACGTGGGAGGAAGAGAGACAAGGGCTTTATGGGCCTGCTCCCCTGTGCTGTGACAATGGCACCTCCCTTCCGACCGTTGGCCGGGCTACCTGGCCGCTAGGTCGCGTCCCCCAGCGGGGGCAGCGGGAATCGTCGGGGGTTTTGTCCTCTGGCTCTCCCCGAGGGTCTTTCCGGCTGTCCTGCCTGGGGATGCCCGGGTGACAGGGAGCCAGTGGCCCACAGCCACGTGAAAGTGGCCATCTTGGCTGGTCAGCGTACGATCCTTCGCACGGCCTTGTGCATCCTCGCCCTGAGCGCAGCCGGCGGCTGGCAGCCCTGCGGGGGGCCGTCTAGTTGCTGGCAATTTCTTGGTTAATGGTTCGGTGGTGAAAATGGCCGAAAAGCGGAATAAAGAGAGTTCTGTCATCGATTTCAACGATTGCCGTCCCCCTTCCGCCCCCAGCGCTACAGTTTCTGAGAGAGGCCCTCACTCTTTGTGGACCCTACGGTGGAGGCCGCGCTCGGCCCCTTGGCTCCAGCCTTTTCCCCAAGAAAGGAGGCAGCTCACAAGGCTCACCTTGCATTTGCTGACTTTACTCTCTTGGAGGAGGAAAAAAGTCGATGTTTAGAGTATGATTTCAGTCTTCTGTTCAAGAGACTGTTGAATATTGGGGTGGGGGAGCCCCGTTTACGCCCTTGTATGTGATTCAGCAGATCTCTTGACAAGGTGATGGTCTGTTTCCTGAAGCTTTCACTTTAAAATGTCCACCTGCGTTTGTGCCAGGTTTGCCCATTTAAAGGAATTATAGGGAGAGAAGGGAAAAGAACAAAACCAAACTTGAGCCAACGAGGAGCCGGGAGTCGGGGACCGATTTCATGGCTCTCCGTTTGGAAGGAGCCCACAAGTGGCGGGTGGGCCGGTGTCACTTCCGTCCCGCACAGGGGCTTCGGACTTGGTGCAGGGCCGGGGCCGGGGGGCTGCTGCTGTCGCGGTGGCCCCGAGCGCATGAACTTCGGGTTTAATGATGTTATTAGGAGACCGCCTGCTCCTAGGATAGGATGCACGTTACCCTGGGGAGATGAATAAGACCCCTCGCAGCAGCCTCCAGCTGCTTACCGCTCAGAGAATTAGGTGAATTCGGAAGAACAATCCTCTCCGCGGCTTGCGGGAGGAAAGGTGGGTTTGCTGATTGGGAAACAATGGAAGCACTTGGGCTGTGCTTGGGGCTTTCACAAAGAACGTTATAAAAGGGCCCATCTCTAGACTTTATGACCACATCCATGGTCCTTCAAAGCAGGGAACAAGAAAAGGCTAAATCACAAAAGAGACAATATAGATGTTTATATTTCTGTTTTTCAAACTAACTTATGGAAAAATAACTGTGTAAGACGTTAATCATTTCTTGTTTGTTCTAGAGTAGTTCACTTTTTTTTTTTAAGCAGAATGCCAATTTGTTAACTTACAATGTGGAATAAAATTACCAACTGAAACAAATTGCATGTGTAGGCTGCTCAGTGCATTATCTTCCAGCAGAAAAATCTATAGGGGAAGCTAGAATGTAAAGTTATTTGATTAATATGGAGTCAGAGCAAGGAGATTAAATTCAATGATTAGGTCATTAAACCCTGATACCCCTATGCTAACAACTCCACATGGGGTTGTTCCTGCCAAGGAGATTAGAATCAGCTGTTCATACTTGCTTACCTACTCATTCTTGTTCTTAGCATACGTAATTTAATGGTTAAGGGTAGGGGTTTTGGAGTCAAGCCTCTGCCACTTATTAACAGTGTTGAGCAAACAACTAACCCTCTCTACTCCTCAGGGTCCTCAGTCTGTAAAATTGGGGTAATAATCATACTCTCATAGGATTGCATCAAGAATTAAACAAAATCATGCAAGCAAAGTCTTTCGCACAGTATCTAGCACATAATAGTTAGCTGTAAAAAATAACCCTTCGGTGGCTTCCAATTGCTGTTAGAATAAAGACCAAAATCCCTACATACCCTTAAAGGCCTCAGTGTGATTTGGCTGCTACTTCTTTAACCTCATCTTGTGCCACTCTCTCCTTTTTGTCTTCTACTTTGCATTCTTTTAACTATTAACAGTTAAATTTCTTAATTGATTATGCTCAAAACAAAGCACGTTTTCATTGATTTATATGTTTCGCATTGTCCCTTCCTCCCACAAATATTTACAAGCGTTTCTGTCAAGCAGACCCAGTATTGGTGCCATGACAGACTTGGTCTCTGCCCAACCATGGCTCTAAATGAGGGGAGATGCCTGGCTAATTCCTCCCCATCCTTCCCACCCAGCTCAGCTGCCACTTCCTGGATGTAGCCTTCAGCTGCCTCTTTCTGGATGAAATCTTCACCTACACAGATTTCTCACAGGGTCCTGTGTTTTTCTACATGGCACTCAGTGCTCTTTGAAATACAGATTTGGTGATTATTTGATGAATGTCTCAACTCCCAATTAGATTTGTAAGCTCCATGACAATAAGAAGGTGGTCCGTTTTGCTCAGGCTTTGTTGCTGAGAGCCTGACACACAGAAGGTGCTTAAGAATGTTTGTTGGAGGAGAGGGAGAGAGAAGAGAGGGAGAAAGGGAAAGAGACACAAGGAAAGGATGAGTAAATATAAGGGATGGCACAAAGAAGTGGAGAAATGAGAAACCCTGGGGATCATGTAAAATCAATGAAAAGAGCCACCGCGTTGTTTTAGTCACCAGCGTTATAATTTATAACCCTGAGAGCTCTTTCCTAACAGGGAAGCTCATCGTCATCCTGTTCTGAGCGGAATGAGGTATCCGATTCCATACATTAGTGCCCTAAGGCTGAAATAAACTAGGAGGGGTTATTGGTTTATTTCATATTTAACATGAATGAGATTTGTTGAATGTGAAATGTTGCAAAGCACATAGAAAAAATCGAATCGCCTAAAGCCTCCGGATCTCAAACCAAAGAACGTTAATGTGGCAGTAGTTCCATGAAAGAGGCAAGGTTGGTATTGGATGAACTGGTGTGTGGGACTCAGCAAATATGATGACTCCAGGTCTTATCCATCTGCCAGTTAAGGAGAGAGTACCAGTAAGTAAGAGAAAGCATGTGCAGTGCAAGAAGCTGTTGATTTGACAGGAAAACAGAGGGAGATGACACTAGGTATATCAAAAAGCAATAGTAAAGTGTGGAGCTGTTGAGAAGAGAGCTCCTAAGCTTTCCAGACTGCCTTCTATGTGATGACAGGACAAGAAGAAAGAAATCTAGGCCAGACGTCTCCAAAATTGTGCCAATTCTTTAGGGCCAAAGCTCAGACATGGCCTCAGAAGCAAACTAGCTCTAGTGGGTTCTGAAACAAGTACTATGTGAATCCCCTCAGTGTTAGGCTTCTTGTAATCTGTTTTTGTTTCTCTGTTTTTCTCTCCTGATAATCAGATCTTTTAACAATCCCAGTAGGTAGACAGGGATGGAAGAATGCATAGGGTACAATGAAGAAGACACTGAAGGAGACAATAATATGATGATGATATCTATAATTTATCGTGACAGGCACTTTTCTAATATCTGTGCCTCACAACAATTCCAGTGAGGCATATATTATTTCTCTTCCTATTTTATACATGAAGGAACTAACATGTAATTCTCCCAGGTCACACACCAAATCAGTAGTGGACTTGAAATTGGATCTGAGCTCTAAATTCATGTTCCTTGCTACAAGTCATAGGATAGATACTTCACACTCCCTGAGGTAATTAACCATAAAATTTGGTTTGTATCCTCCCATACCTTTTTCTATAAACATGCACGCGCACGCACACACACACACATTTACCTGAAACATGGATTTTTCTCTTAACAATTTTCATGGCCATTTCTCCAGGACACTATATAGAGATAGAAATCATTCTATTTTTTTTTTCTCTTTTAAAAAAATTCTGATAAAATGAACATAACATTTACCATTTTAAAGTTCTGTGACATTAAGAACATTCACATTGTTCTGCAAAATCATTCTTTTTAATAACAGTAAAACATACTATATTGTGACTCCATACAGTTCATTCAACTGTTGCCTTAGTGGTTGGTATTCAAGTTGTTTCTCATTTTTGCCATACACACAATGCTGATGAAGGTAACATCTTTGTACATATACTTTTGTGAAGCAGTGTTTTTATTTTTGTGGATGAGATGTCTCAAAGTGGGATCGCTGAGACAAAGGATATGTACATTTTTACGTTAGTAGTTACAGTCAGATTACTTTCCAAATGGCTGTCAAAACTTCCCGTGAGAAGTATGAGAAGGGTAGGAGAATATCTAGAAACCACAAAGGAAAAAAAAGACTGATAGACTTAACTACATAAAAATGAAAAATTACTGTGCAAGTAAAAGACAAACAATAGTAGAAAACATTTGCAATACATATGACAGACAAAGGCTTAGTACCAATTGATGGGAAAATGACAAACAGCCCATGAAAACTAGGAAAAAGAGTATAAGTGAGTAATTCACCCAGGAGGAAATGCAAACGTACGAAATGATACTTAACCTCATTGATAGGGAAATGAATTAATTCATTTGTACAGTGAGTTTGGGAAAAACAAGACGTGTGGAGGAGGGGAGGGTAGAAGCAGGAATCTAAAGAACAGGAAGCTCCGTCTCTAGCTCCCCCATTAGTTTGGCCTTTAGTGGAGCTTTCGTTTTTCTGATGATTGATCCTTATGTGGCTTTTGATTGTTTGTTGTTTTGGGGCATTTAACTCAGAAAGAGTTAAAGACATTTAGTAAAATTGTTCTAACAAAGTCCCTTCCCTAACTATTTACTTATTTATATAAACAAGGTTGCTCAGTGCTTATACCTATAAAAATGAAAAATAGATCAGTAACGAACCCTGTCTCTTTCTAGCAATAAGTAATATTCTTTCATGGATTTTAAACTAGTATACATACACACACGTGTGTTTATATGTTTTTCCTTTTTTGATTGATAATTATAAAAAGTTAGAATATATTTATTTTGATCAGTCGTTTACTGATTATTAGTAAGTCAAGCCAAAGGAAATTTTGCTAACTCTTAGAGACTTATAGTTATAATAAACATTTTCTGATATATGTATTTCAATTTATATGCATATTTTGGTCCAGAATAGGTGATAGGGTGATCAATAAAAGACTTGCAAGATAAAATATAAAATATATTACACTAGTATAAAATTCTGCTGGGGAAGTAGATTGGAGTTCACAGAGAAAAAGAAATAATACAAATTTTTGCACTATTAAAGAAGAATTTTTCATGTACTTTGTTTTTTTTTAAATGAATTTATTTTATTTATTTTTGTCTGTGTTGGGTTTTCATTGCTGCGTGCAGGCTTTCTCTCTAGTTGAGGCAAGCGGGGGCCACTCTTTGTTGCGGTGCGCGGGCTTCTCATTGCGGTGGCTTCTCTTGTTGCAGAGCACAAGCTCTAGGCATCTTCGGTAATTGCAGCACGTGAGCTCAGTAGTTGTGGCTTGTGGGCTCTAGAGTGCAGGCTCAGTAGTTGTGGCGCACGGGCTTAGTTGCTCCAAGTCATGTGGGATCTTCCCGCGGACCAGGGCTCGAACCTGTGTCCCCTGCATTGGCAGGCGGATTCTTAACCACTGCGCCACCAGGGAAGCCCATAATCAGATATTTTGCAGCGTTTCTCCAACCTTGGTGGCAGTGACATTTTGTGCTGGATAATTTTTCGTTGTAGGGCACTATTCTGTGCACTATAGGATGTGTAGCAGTATCCCTGGCCTCTACCCACTAGATGCCAGTAGCAACCCACCCCCACAGGTTATGACAACTGAAAATGGGCTCCCCAGTTGAGAACCACTAAGCTATTGGAAACATTGCAAAGTTATAGTTAACGCTGCAGTTCAAAAGTCAGGGTCCAAGTTGTGCCCTGTCTGGAAGGCAGCCTTGCTTTCAGTCTCTGAGGATTGGGATGAACTTGTAAGTCCCTAAAAGTCTTCCCTGATGAAGCCCACAGCCCTGCAGGGTGTAAGGCCCCTGTGTGTGGACTACTATAGACGTGAGTCTCTGGGAATAGCCTGACAGGGAATAAATAGTCCCACTTGGCTGGGCTTTTGGACCCTGGATGTGGGAGCAACACAGGCGAGGAGGGGTGGTGAAGCAGATTGGAGGCTGGCCACTGCCCTCACTTCCTAGAGATGAAGCCATAGTATGGAGAGGGCCTCCCAACCTGAGATCCAAGAACACCAGCTGACCAGACATATCTCATCCAGTTGAGCCTAAACACTGTCCAGGAACACAGGACTGTGTGTCTGTGGCGCTTCACCTTTACCCTAGGGGCAGGACATTTTGGTGGATGCCACTATTTGCTCTCCTTGCAGGTGACACTGGACCTGGACAGGAAGTGGCCCTTGCTGGACAAGTTCCTCCTCAGTTAAATTGCTCAAAACCTGCAAATTCAGTGCTTGTGGTCCAGAGCCACAGGGAAATGCCAGCTCCCTGCAGCACAGTGGTTCATAACCCTTTTTGTAGGTCTGCAGAAAGCTGGGGATCTCTCCCTAGAAATACGCAGCACATATACTCACACACATAATTGAATATGTAATTTCTGAAGCTCAACCATATACTACAAGTTAAGAATCCTTTATAGTATCTCATGAATTTAAATTTACATTCCCTAGTAACCTGCAGTCCCACCTCTAGCAACCTATTCTTTTTATTTTTTTGAGTTTTTGTTTATTTTATTTTTTTAACATCTTTATTGGAGTATAATTGCTTTACAATGGTGTGTTATTTTCTGCTTTATAACAAAGTGAATCAGCTATACATATACATATATCCCCATATCCCCTCCCTCTTGCGTCTCCCTCCCATCCTCCCTATCCCACCCCTCTAGGTGGACACAAAGCACCGAGCTGATCTCCCTGTGCTATGCAGCTGCTTCCCATTAGCTATCTATTTTACATTTGGTAGTGTGTATATGTCCATGCCATTCTCTCACTTCGTCCCAGCTTACCCTTCCCCCTCCCTGTGTCTTCAAGTCCATTCTCTACATCTGCGTCTTTATTTCTGTCCTGCCCCTAGGTTCTTCAGAACCTTTTTTTTTAGATTCCATATATATATGTTAGCGTATGGTATTTGTTTTTCTTTTTCTGACTTACTTCACTCTGTATGACAGACTCTAGGTCCATCCACCTCACTACAAATAACTCAATTTCGTTTCTTTTTATGGCTGAGTAACATTCCATTGTATATATGTGCCACATCTTCTTTATCCATTCGTCTGTTGATGGACACTTAGGTTGCTTCCATGTCCTGGCTATTGTAAATAGAGCTGCAATGAACATTGTGGTACATGACTCTTTCTGAATTATGGTTTTCTCAGGGTATATGCCCAGTACTGGGATTGCTGGGTCGTATGGTAGTTCTATTTTTAGTTTTTTAAGAAACCTCCATACTGTTCTCCATAGTGGCTGTATCAATTTACATTCCCACCAACAGTGCAAGAGGGTTCACTTTTCTCCACACCCTCTCCAGCATTAATTGTTTGTAGATTTTTTGATGATGGCCATTCTGACTGGTGTGAGGTGATACCTCATTGTAGTTTTGATTTGCATTTCTCTAATGATTAGTGATGTTGAGCATCCTTTCATGTGTTTGTTGGCAATCTGTATATCTTCTTTGGAGAAATGTCTGTTTAGGTCTTCTGCCCATTTTTGGACTGGGTTGTTTGTTTTTTTGATATTGAGCTGCATGAGATGCTTGTGAATTTTGGAGATTAATCCTTTGTCAGTTGCTTCATTTGAAAATATTTTCTCCCATTCTGAGGGTTGTCTTTTTGTCTTGTTTATGTTTTCTTTTGCTGTGCAAAAGCTTTTAAGCTTCATTAGGTCCCATTTGTTTATTTTTGTTTTTATTATCAACCTATTCTAAAGAAATATTAGCATTTGATGTGTAAATATGTTGTGTGTGTTTATATCAACATTTTTTGTAATAGCAAAAATATGGAAAGAGCCTAAATGGATACTAGCAGAGAAATTGAAAAATTGTTCATTCATTCATTCACAATGGAATACTATGCAGCTATTAAAAAGAATGAGGAGCTTCCCTGGTGGCACAGTGGTTAAGAATCCAGCTACCAAGGCAGGGGACACGGGTTCAAGCCCTGGTCTGGGAAGATCCCACATGCCGCGGAGCAACTAAGCCCATGCACCACAACTACAGAGCCTGCGCGCCTAGAGCCCGTGCTCCGCAACGTGAGAAGCCACTGCAGTGAGAAGCCTGCGTGCTGCAATGAAGAGTGGCCACCGCTCGCCGCAACTAGAGAAAGCCCACTCACAGCAACGAAGATCCAACGCAGCCAAAAATAAAAATAAGTAAAAAATAAATAAATAAATAATAAATAAAATTTAAAAATAAAAAGAATGAGGTACAATTATGTGTATGGATTGAAAATAGGTCTGTGATATTCTTCTGTATAAAAAAAATTGAAACAATTTTCATCTTTGTAAAAATTATTGCATATGTGTAAGTACAAATGTGTGTGTGTGTGTGTGTGTGTATATATATATACACATTTATATAGATATATAAAATATGTTTGGGTTCATAGAATAAATACTAGAAGTCTAAGCACCAAGCTTTATAGCAGCTACTTCTGTGGGGTGAGATTTATGCTTTTCCTGTATTCACTCCTGTGTTATTTAAAATTGTAAAAATTTGCAACACTTATTTCTGTAAGTTAAAAATAATATTAACAGCAACAACAAAAGTGAGTTATCTCTAGGGTGTGGAGTGTGGTGGAGGAACCTGCTTCAGTCCGGTCAGCCTAGCCTCCCCAGGTAGAGTAGGCATTTTCTATGGCACAGGTCTCATGGGAAGGTCCCAAATACCAGACAACCTGCTTCTGAGGTGTCAGCACCACTGCAGAGCCCTCTTTGAAAAGGACAGCTCCCCACCATGCTCCATTAATTGGTCCTTTGAAGTCATTTGTCCCTAGGGAGACCACTGAATTTTAATTTTTTTAAATATACAAACTTTACAAAATAGACTGCTCTCTCTCATTCTCTCTCCCTCTCTCCCCCTCGATCCCTCCCCCCTAACCCCGCCCCCCCCCACACCCTGGATACTGCCCACAGTCCCAGCCTAAGTTACAGTGTTCTGATATATCCTATTCCACAGTATCTATTCCAGAGATATTGCCCTAGGCATTCCTTTGGATTGAGAATTGGAGATTGGACTAAATTCATGGTTTCTGGACTCTGGCTGGGCCTTGAGAACCATCTCTCACAAACCACGCCTTGTAGATATGGCCTGGTGTGTACAGACTCTGCCCTCTTTTTGGACTCTGGCCCACTGCTGCCACCAATGACACTGCCAGGCTCTGACCCTCTCCCCTTGGCCTCCTGCCATGCTTCCCTCCTGACGTTCCCTCAGACACACTTGGGAGCACATAAACTGGAGGGAGTCGGTGTTGAAGACTTGTATAACTCTCAGCTTTTGCTCTTGTTCTAAGCAACCAAATCACAAAAGACAGTGTCTAATAGTAAGTGGACCCCATGTAGGTTTTCCTCTTGGGAGCCGAGCATGAATACAGCTATCCCTTCCTCTTTACAGTTATTTTTTAGGCTTATTTTTTTTTAAAAAATATGTATAAAAAATATATATATGTATAAAAGTAACAAAGCACATTAAGGAAAGTTTGGAGGAATAGGAATGAGAGTCCAGAAATAAACCCCATACATCTATGGTCAGTTGACGTTCTTTTTTTAAAATATTTATTTATCTATTTGGTTGCATGGGGTCTTAGTAGCGGCCGGCAGTCTCCTTAGTTTTGGCTTGCGGGCTCCTTAGTTGCAGCTCACTAGCTCCTTAGTTGCAGCATGTGAGCTCTTAGTTGTGGCGTGCATGTGGGATCTAGTTCCTTGACCAGGGATCAAATGCGGGCCCGCTGTATTGGGAGCGTGGAGTCTTATCTACTGGGCCACCATGGAAGTCCCCATATGGTCAATTGATTTTCAAAAAGGTGCCAAGATCATTCAAGGGAGAAAGAATAGTCTTTTCAACAAATGGTGCTGGGACAACTGAATAGCCATGTGCAAATGAATGAAACTGGGCCCCTACCTCACACCCTATAGAAAAATTAACCCAAAATGGATCAAAGATATATATGTAAGAGTTAAATCTACACAACTCCTAAAAGAAAACATAGGAGTAAATCTACATTGTCTTGGATTAGACAATGGTTTCTTTTTTTTTTTTTAATTTATTTATTTATTTGTTTATTTTTGGCTGTGTTGGGTCTTCGTTGCTGCACCGGGGCTTTTTCTAGTTGCAGCGAGTGGGGGCTCTCTTTGTTCTGGTGCATGGGCTTCTCATTATGGTGGCTTCTCTTGTTGTGGAGCACGGGCTCTAGGCACGTGGGCTTCAGTAATCGTGGCACGTGGGCTCAGTAGTTGTGGCTCACAGGCTCTAGAGCGCAGGCTCAGTAGTTGTGGCACACGGGCCTAGTTGCTCCGTGGCATGTGGGATCTTCCCGGACCAGGGCTTGAACCCGTGTCCCTTGCATTGGCAGGTGGGTTCTTAACCACTGCACCACCAGGGAAGTCCCTAGGCGATGGTTTCTTATATATGACACCAAAAACACAAGCAACCAAAGTAAAAATAGATAAGTTAGACTTCATCAAAATTAAAAACCTTTCTGCATTAAAGGAAACTGTCAACAAAGTGAAAAGACAACCCACAGAGTGGGAGAAAATATTTACAAATCATATATCTGACAAGGGTCTAGTATCTGGGATATACAAAGAACTCTTACACTTCAACAATAAAAAAACAAGAAATCTAACTTTTAAATAGGAGAAGGATTTGAATAAACATTTCTCCAAAGAAGATCACAAATGTCCAATATGCACATGAAAATATGGTCTAAATCATTAGTCATTAGAGAAATGCAAATCAAAACAGTGAGTTACCACTTCATGCCCACTAGCATGGCTATAATAAAAGAGACATAATAACAAGTGTTGAGAATGATGTGGAGAAATTGGAACACTCATATATTGCTGGTGAAAATGTAAAATGGTGCAGATACTATGGAAAACAGGTTGGTAGTTTCGTCAAAAAGTTAAACATAGGATGATCGTATGACCCAGCAATTCCACTCCTAGATATATACCCAAGAGAGCTGAAACATATTTCACACAAAAACTAGTACATGAATGTTCATAGCAGTTTTTCCATAATAGCTAAAAGTTGGAAACAAACCAAATGTCTATCAATAATAAACAGAATGTGGTATATCCATACAATAGAATATTATTTGGCCATAAAAAAGAATGAAATACTGATACATACTTCAGTGTGGACAAACCTTGAAAACATTATGCTAAGTGAAAGAAGCCAGTCACAAAGGATCACATATTATGATTTTATTTATATGAAATGTTCGGAATAGGAAAAGTAGATTAATGGTGTCCAGGACCTGAGAGGAAAAGGGAATGGAAATGATTTGCTAATAGATATGCGGCTTCTTTTTGGGGTGATGCTTGCATAAGAAGTAAGGTGTGGTCAGCTGACTGGGCCAAGCATCACTGGACAGAAAACTCCAGGAGTAGATCCTTACTTTAGCTTTCAGGGACCACTCAATCTTCGATTGTTTGAGGCTCCTATTTGGGCAAAGTTGAAATTCATGGAGTTCTATCAATCTATTAACTTCCCTGGGAGAGACAACAGTTCACACACCCAGACTCAAACTAACCACCAAATAGGCAGAGGATGTGAACAATCTACGAGAAACACAAATAGCGAATAGACATGTAATAGACATGTATTCAACCTCACTGGTAGTTAAAAGAAATGCATCGCAAAACAATGAGATTCCATTTGTCATCCATCAGATTGGTAAACAAAAGTTTGGTAATGCCCAGTGTTCACAAGATTATGGGGAAATAGGCACCTTCATACACTATTCCTGGGAGCATAAACAGATTCAGCTCTCCTGGAGGGCAATTCAGCAATGTCTGTCTACATTTTGAATGCCTATTCCCAGTGACTTAGAAATTCTACTGCTAGAAATTTGCCCTAGGAATATACTGGCAAAATTATGCCAAAATTATGTACAAGGATGTTCACTGCAACATTGTCGGGAATAACAAAAAAACTGGAAAGCACCTAGACATCCATCAGCAGGGGATAAGTTAAATACACCCACGTAATGGAAAAGTATGCAATAATTAAAACATGAGGTAGACCTGTATATACTGGCATGGAAAGATCTTCTAGATGTGTTTTGTTTAAAAAAATAAACCAGTGTGCACAGCAATACGATCTTATTTGTGTTAAATTAAAAAATAGATATATGCAGACTTTTTCTTTCAGGAAGGGTACATAAGAAGTGGTGGTAACTTTTGGAGAATGGTTCTGGGGGTTGGCAGGAGGAAAAGATAACTTCTGCCTTTTATTTGATGCTTTTCTATACTATTTGATTTTTTTTAATACTATGTGAATACAAGACTTTTAAAATAATAAATATTTTAGAAACGGACAAGGAACGTGGAGGGATAAAGAAGAAGGAGAAGAGGGATCCCTTAGTTGGGAGATTATGGTTTGTCCTGACACAGGACTGTCTTGTTTTAGCTGCATTAATGAAAGCATTGTGACCGATCGTTTGGGTTTTAGGAAGGTCACCAGGGCAGCGGGCTGGAGGATGGAGAGGAGATATGAGACTAGAGTCAGGGGCACTGGTCAAAGGCTTTTGCAACAGAGCAGGGCCCAAACTGAGAAAGTGATGGCGGGGGTGGAGACACTGCCTCAGACAGGAGAGTTATTAAAAAGGGAGACTGATGGTCTTTTTTTAAAAAATATTTATTTATTTTGGCTGCACTGGGTCTTAGTTGCAGCACTAAGGGCTTTAGTTGCAGCATGCGGGTTTCTTAGTCGCGGCATGTGGACTCTTAGTTGCGGCATGCAAATTTTTTCGTTGTGGCATGCACGTGGGATTGAACCTAGGCCCCTGCATTGGGAGTGTGGAGTTTTACCCACTGGGCCACCAGGGAAGTCCTGGAGACTGATGGTCTTGATGCCTGATTGGATAAGGAGGATGAGGGGGCCGAGGCATCTGCTTTGGGCAAGTGAGTGGATGGTGATGCTGTCCAAGGAAACACTCAGAAGGAAGGAGAGGGATAGAGATGGAAGAGGGTGGGAAAGAAAACAATGAGTTCAGTTGTGAACGTGCTGAGTTGATGAACATGTTGAATTGGGTCATGTTGAGTAGGCATATAGGGATGGAGCTCAGAGAATTCTGAGTTGGAGATGGAACACATCAGATCGACAACCAGTAGTAGTTGAAACTTAGGATTTGGGTAGACCAAAAAAAAAGGCCAGGTTCAAAGTTGGACTCTATAGATCCCTGTCCTTAAGTGTTGGGTAGAGGAAGAGGAACCCTCAGTGAGGCTGAGGAACGATCAGAGCTGTGAGAGGAAAACAGGAGGGAGTGGGGTCACACACAACTGATGTTCTCTGTTCCTGGCCAGACACAACGGCTGAATTTTTAAGCTACCCTGGACTTTCTGTTTATGCTCTTGAAAAGGCCAGCCACCAGTGAGAAGGGCCCCACTCCAAGTTCACGGTCTGTAGCTCTGCTGGGCTCTCCCTGTACCACCCATCAAATTATTTCTACTTATCCTTGGTTGGCTCTGGCTCTCATTCCCCAGTTATTCTAAACGGTCACCATGTTCATTTCTCACATTTCACTTCCACTCTCATCTTTGTGGCCTATCTTGCCTTTCTACTTCAGGGAACAAACGAGGCCCTCAGGGGTGAGTGCCTTTAACATCTCAGCCCTCTCTCTATAAGTGTATCTAAAACAAGATTTACTTTCTTTCCTAGTATTCAGTCTCAGAGAATGGTGTTCAGCTCCTGTTTAGTTCTAGAGTCCCTCCAGGAGATCTCACCGACACTATTCCATCCCTGAGCCTCAGCTGCTTGCTCCTTCCTCTGTCTGTATGGCTGTAACACACGTTGTATATTTCTCTATCACCACATTTACCTTGTGGAACCAAAGTTATCTCACTCTCTGTCTCCTTCAGTTAACTTGATCCTATGCATGAGATTTTCCCCCATTAACCTCTTATTAATATGTAACAGTCAAGCAGAAAAAATGCACATATTGTAAATGTATAGCTCGCAGAGTTGTTATAGCTCACAACTGCTGAAGAAGTCCCCTGGTTGCTTTTAAAGACAGCACTGGGCCAGTGGCTACATATTTGGGAAAGGCAGCTTTCTGCTCAATAATAATCATGATATCGGCTTGTATTTAGAGAGCAGTTACCATATATCAGGGCCTGACACGTGCTGAGGGTTTGCTATCCATTAGTTCTATACAAGAATGGCTTTTTAGGGCTTCCCTGTGGCGCAGTGGTTAAGAATCCACCTGCCAATTCAGGGGACATGGGTTCGAGCCCTGGTCCGGGAAGATCCCACACGCTGTGGAGCAACTAATCCTGTGCGCCACAACTACTGAGCCCATGTGCCACAACTGCTGAAGCCCACATGCCTAGAGCCCGTGCTCCTCAACAAGAGAAGCCACCACAATGAGAAGCCTATGCACTGCAACGAAGAGTAGCCCCCACTCACTGCAACTAGAGAAAGTGCACGCGCAGCAATGAAGACCTAATGCAGCCAAAAATAAATTAATTAATTTTTTTTTAAAGTTATCCAAAAGATAAACTTTAAAAAAAAACGGCTTTTTAAAGGATGAGACTTGAGCATGAGCTGCCTGGTGAAACTGTGATCACTTCATGGCTGCAGACACTAGCAATTGCTGAACCCTGGGAAGTTATATTTATAGGCTCGTGGTTTATCTGAAAAGCCCTCCTCTGACTTGGCTCCCTGCCTTATTCCCTTCCTTCTTCCTAGAACTGTCCTTCCTGAGAGCAGCCTCCTGCAGCACCACCCTGGGTCCCATCACAGCAAACAAATTATTAGGTGTTTCTGTCTGGAGCTTCCTTCCACTCCAGGCCCACCTCGCCTGGCTGGGACCGTCTCCTTTCCACCTCAGGATATGTCTCCTTCCAATGACTCAAAACTTTCACCTGGGGGCTTCCCTGGTGGCACAGTGGTTAAGAATCCGCCTGCCAATGTAGGAGACACAGATTCGAGCCCTGGTCCGGGAAGATCCCACATGCTGTGGAGCAACTGGGCCCGTGCACCACAACTGCTAAGCCTGCACTCTAGAGCCCACAAGCCATAGCTACTGAGCCCGCATGCCACAACTGCTGAAGCCTGAGCACCTAGAGCCCATGCTCCGCAACAAGGGAAGCCACCACAATGAGAAGCCCACTCACTGCAATGAAGAATAGCCCCCGCTCGCCGCAACTAAAGCCCGCACACAGCAATGAAGACCCACTGCAGCCAAAAGTAAATAAATTAAATAAATTAATTTAAAAAAAACAAAAAACTTTTCACCTGCTTGGATGATGACTCTGGCCAGGGCTGTGGCCACAACAGGCCTGACCCTTCAGGCAGCCAAGGGTCATTTTGGGTTATCCTAAAGTTTGTTTGTTTATTTGTTTGAGACAAAAAGAGTGAGGTAGGAGCAATGAAATTTAGAAAGTACGTGGGGGGAAAAAAAAGCTGCGGAAATCCTTTTTCTAGATGTATCCATCCAGTTTAGGCCTCAGAAAGAAGAAAAGCGCAGACAAGTAAATCTGATTGGCTGAATGCAAAAGGTGTTTGTCAGGGGAAGCAAAATGCTGTCATCCTCGCAGGATAAGCTATGCGGCTGGCCCTGGGACAAGATGCTTTATCTCACCAGTGGCGCCTGAGGCGAGGCTAGGCAACTGCAGAATCACCGAAAAGACAGTGGCCTGAGTTAGACAAGCAGGCCTTGTGAAGTGCTGGCGAGCTGAGTCCCCACCCCTCTCTGCCCTCCCTCTCGCTTTCTCTGCTCTGTTCCCTGCCCGGGCACCCTCCTCTCTCCTCACTCCTATTTCTTCCGAATGCTTGATTTTTTTTTTTTTTCTTGGAAAGGGGCTAGCAAGAGTCCAAGATTTAGGAAGCTGAACAACATTCGGGCAGATCCCCGAAGGCTCGCTCTCCCCCACGTCCACAGCCATAACTCATATCTTCTATTTCTTCTCTTCTACCAGACAAAGCCAAACACACACTAACAGTGTTAACACGATAAATATCAGCAGTCCTGACCTTTCTCTCTGGGTCCTGGAGTCGCCCTGGCTCCCAAGCTCCGACTTGCCTGTGCTTAAAGTGGATTAGCACTTACCCTAGGCCGCAGGGCCCTGCACTTGGGTTTGATGGGAATCAAAATAGAGATTACCTTATTTGACTTAAAAAAATTTCCACTTGAAAGATAGAATCCCCCAGAGAAATACACTGGGGCTTACACATACACAATTTTAAATTGGATTTTAAAAATAGTTTGCCAGCTGTTTGCTAGGTCGTGCCTTAGGTCTCATCCTTGATTGATGTTGGGTCCATCTGGGAAATAAGGCCAAGAGGGGACAGAGAGACTGGCAAGGCGGCAGGATCCTGGATGCCTGGGGACGTTCCCAGGAGCCCTGGCAGTTGTTGCCATGGGCCTTTGGAAACCCTTGGAGCCCTGGCACCAAGGGCTGTGTCTCACCCAGGGAAACTGACGGAGCGCAGACCACCTCCCCTGGACCTCATCTCATTCCGGCACTGCTTCTTCTAGGCCAAGTCCCGAAAAAAAAGAGATGAAAGAGGACTGCTCTCAGCTGGAAGGGTCTTTCACACTTTTTGTGGCTAAATACTTATTTTAGCTCCTTGTATCACCTTCAAGTGATACATACACGGGCCCTGCCCAGAATTCTCACCACCCCCTCCTCTGTTTCTGCCGGACTGCTTTTCCTCTCTCCGGCCTCAGCCAGAATGTCACTTTCTCAGGGAAGCATGAGGGGCAGCAGAGGGCGGTGGTTAAGAACACCAGTGTGCAGGGGGGGTTAAACCCTGGCTCAGCACTTGCTAGCTGTGTGACCTTGGGCTGGTCACTTAACCCTTCTGCGACTCAGTTTCCTCATCTGCAAAAAAACGGGGCTAATGATAGCACCTACCTCACTAGGGTTGTTGTGAGGACTCAGCGAGTTCGTCTATGGTGTATAGAATATGTAAAGTGCCTAGAACGTGGCCTAGTATGAAATAGCATCTGCTTTTATTACCCTCCAAAGCACATCTCCCCAGGCTCAGCTGCCTGCCGCTGCCCTGTCTCCCCCCGCTCCTGTACTTCCGTGCAGCACTCGTTTACCGCTATTGCTTAATTATCTGTCTTCTCCACGAGGGCAGGAAGCATGTCTTGCCACTGGCCAGTCCTCATAATCTAAACCCTGCCTAACTTATGACATACTCAAGAAATGTGTTGGGTTTTTTTTTTTTTGTTATTCTATAACTCATTTTTTCTTTACGATTTCACAATTTCAACACTGAATCCTTTTTTTTTTTCAGTATGCGGGCCTCTCACTGTTGTGGCCTCTCCCGTTGCGGAGCACAGGCTCCGGACACACAGGCCCAGCGGCCATGGCTCACGGGCCCAGCCGCTCCGTGGCATGTGGGATCTTCCCGGACTGGGGCACGAACCCGTGTCCCCTGCATCGGCAGGCGGACTCTCAACCACTGTGCCACCAGGGAAGCCCCTGAATCCTTTTTATTTATTTGTATTTTGACAATAACAATTTCATCCATAAATAAAGCTGCTTTCCACTGTTCATCATACTGTCTACCTCTTATCAAACTGGCTAGTTTAAACTCTCATGCAAAATATATCTTCTTACCATAGACTTTACTATCTGCATTATTATTTTTTTCTTTAAAAAATTTTTAAAAAATTCAATACAGTTTTTAACGGTTACTTTCCATTTACAGTTATTACAAAATATTGGCTATACTCCCCGTGTTGTACAATACATCCTTGAGCCTGTCTTACACCCAGTAGTTTGTGCCTCCCACTACAATAAGAAATGAAAAATAAAAAAGAAGAAATGCTAAAACACAAATATGATCCAGAAGACAGAGAAACTTGGGGCTCTTGGGTCATTTTTCTCCATCTACATTTGCTACATATACGTACTTGGCCTCTTCATTTTGTTTGTCTGACTGTTAAACAAAGATAGAGTTGATGAGTTTTGAGTTCCGGGAATATGAGGATAAGGCTTTGTAATCACGTCTTTTGAAGGAGACTTCTGCCCCTATCTTGTTTTTCAAAATCCAATTCAATATTAAATGCATATAATAGATCATATGAGAAAGTGTAAAAAATGAACACCCAACTACCTACAACCCAGTTTAAGATATGTTACAACCCACACCATTGAAGCCCCCCTTGTGTACTTCTTCCCATCCCAGCCCCCTCCTAAATTTTTGTTGCTTATCCTCTTGCATTTCTTTGTAATTTTACCCTAAAATACTCATCCTTGAACCATCTGCTGGTTTTTCACACTTTTGAACTTTATATAAACGAAATTATACAGTACGTGTTCTTTGATTTGCTTTTCTCACCACTCCACATGATATTTGTGACATTCCTGTATGCCGTGGCCTATAGCTGTATCATACTCTGCTATGTGAACGCTCTGCCATTTTTTTCTCCATTTGCCTCTCAATGGATGTTTGGATTGTTTGCAACTTCTTTGCTGTTGCTGGCAGTGCTGCTGCGAACATTCTTGCATGTGACTCCTGGGGCCCACCATCAAGAGTTTCTCTGGGGTTATTTCTGGGGCTTAAGGTTTATACATTTTCGACTTGTCTAGATAATGCTGAATTGATTTTCCAGAGGGATTCCAGCTTCCCATCCGGTCCCAAGCCTCAGTCCCTGCTCTGTTCATCCTCAGGTTCTAGCAGACCTGTTGGAAAGGGGCTTTGAGACAGGGCCAGAGAGAAGCCTGTCAGCTTGCACTGCAGTGACCCCTACTTCCGGGCACAGGAGGTGACAACCTTGCCTGAACAACCTGGAAAATCTCCCCCTGTGGCTTGGGTGAGGTCTGGCTCACAAGCACCACTCAGAGCTGCACCGACAGGAGCAAACTCTGTTGACCCAAAGACAAAAAGTCCAGTGAAAACCAAACAAATGTCTGGAAACAATATTCTGGCTAATCCATTCTTTTCAAGATAACAAAAGTGTTAATATTTCTTTGATTAAGTGAAAGTGGTATTAAAAAACATTAATTTCCTTGTTACAGCTTACCTTTGAATTAATTGTTTTAAAATTCCAAAGTGTCTTGAGTGTAGTGGGTTTTCAACAAATATGGACTTTTATTTGGGGCATTCGCTGCCTTGGTCAGCAGGATTATTCCGGCATCTAGCTGCCAAAGCCAAAAATGGAAATGCTCTCTCCTGTTTTCTGCAACTCTCTTCAATGATTTTATGTTGCCTGTTTAATAATAAGTTAAAAGAAAGATGTAACAAGGAAACCTGATGAATTCCTAAGGCCTGTTGTGACTTTCTCCTGGAAACTTACGTGTTTGGCCACTGTCAGCTCAACAGGGTGCCCCGGCCCAACTTCTCTGTCTACAAAGGAGCTCCAAGTTTGTTGGTCACTCACACCCCCTTTTGAGAAGGCATGTTGATCCTTCAAGAAAATGATCCTTGGGGCAGTTTGTAAGCAAAATCTGTTGTTAAAAGCAAGAAGCTATAGAAATAAGCCAGTATTGCATATAAACCTGGTTATACCTAGCTTGGGCTGACTGGTCACTTTGATTCACTAATACATTCTTTTTCTCCCGTCACATGTGGTCACAAACTCTTGCCAATTTGTCTTTTATAATGTTTCTCCTGCCCCTCCCATCATCGTGTTTGGTCCTTTTTCACCTCATGCCTGAACCATAAGAGACTGAAATCATCTCCCTACTTGAGTTCCTCCTCATCTAACCCACCACCTCTGGATTAATCTTTAAAAAATAAAAACCAAGCGACAGCAACAAAACCCATACACAACAACTGTTTTCCCCATGATACCTTGCATTTTGGCCTCCAAACTCATTGGCTTCCATGGAGTAAAATCCAGACCCTTCAGCCAAGGCATGCAAAGCTCTCGCCAAACTCCTTGGGCCTCCGTGGCCATCGCTGCTGAAGCCTGCACAAACATACCCCCAAAGCAGCACAGCTTCAGGGCTCAGGACCCCTGAAGACAGCCACAGACCGGGGGTTCTGAGCCCCTGCTCCATGACGGCCCTACCTTCAGAGTTGTCGTTCCCTCTGCCCCACCCGCTTCTCCAGTGCACCCCGCACACCAAGTTTATCAGACACAGCCAGCCTGTGTCAGCCTCTGCAGCCTCTCCTGGGGCTTCTCCCTGCCCAGAACCCATCCCTCAGCTTGGGTCTCCCAGGTCCAAAGCCTTTGGGGCCCCACCTCCTCCAAATCTTCCCTGACTCCCTTCATTTGACCACCGCCCCCTCCTCTAGACTTCTGTCCTGACCCAGAACCTATAGCTGATTCCATACAGACCACCCAACTGGATTGGAAGCTCCCAGTGGGCAGGAGTTATGACATTTATGTACACCAGTGCCTTTCGTGTGTTCTGTGCCAATATATGTTGCATTTCAACATAGATGGTGAAGATGACAATGCAGGGGAAAAATAAAAACCAAATAAAAGGCTAATTCCCTCTTTCTCTATTTCAAATTAGACCCTCCCTCCCCCTCCTTCAAAATCTGCTAAAAAAACACTCAGCATAACTTCTTTATCATGTCATGTATTTTAAAAAAGGAAGCAACATTCTAGGGAATAGAGAAGTTGTAAAAGCAAATACATTTCTTTCAATGACTCAAATAGCCTAGGAAAGATAAATAAACAACTTGGACCCGAGACAAAATGTTGTTGGCTACTGAGGGAGCTAATCCAGGTGCTTCTGGGTCTAAGCTGAGCCAAAGCCTGGGTGGGATAGTGAATAAGCCTTCACTGCTGAGCTGGGTCTGCAGGGTGAGTTGACAATAAGGGAACGCAGCTCACAAAAACCAAAAAGAGGGCCAAATTGAACCTCACTGTTCATCTCTGAAATACCAAAGGGTTAATATTGTGTGGGAAGAGTTTTTTGTTGTCGTTTTTTTTTAAACGCCCACATACTCTGGTAACTAGAGTGTGACAAGCAGGAGAAGTGTGGTTGTAAATCCACAGGGTCTTGAGTGGAGACCCACCATCTGATTTGGGACTTTCAGAGCTGTGACAGTCACCTCACAGTAGTGTAAGCGTCTTGTTTTGAAGGGTAAATAAACTTCATTTAAAGGGAAAACAAATATTCTGGGAGGGGCCTGTCTTTGTTAGGAGGTAGAACCACTTATCCTAAGTCACGAGTTATACTGCAAATATTTAGGTTTCTTTAAAGGAGTGGGAAAAAAATCTTTTTTCTGCAGTCTTTCCATCACTTCATCCTGCCCATCTCTGCCAAACCCATCTTTCTCAAAAATCCACTTTCACCTTGAGACTCTTTGCTCACAACTGTGTGGTGGCTTTCTGTTTCCTAATGCATGAATGTAATTATTATCATGCCTGGCCCTGAGGCCCCGGCAGTCTGTTCCCTTCCTAAAGCTGTTTCCCCCTCCCCACAGCCAGCCTCCTCCCTGCTGGGTGCCCATGCTTCACCCCTGCGCCTGGGTTCCACCGGAGGCCCAGCTCCGCCTTGCAGCCTAATGGAGGTGTTCCAGTGCTCAGTGAGCTTGGAGCTTCCTGTGAAGCACACAGGAAAGATTTTCTGTGGGTTACACTTAGTTCCCTAGTTAAAGGGTAAAGTCCTCGAGGGCAAGGACCAGTCTTTTCCGCCGCTAAGCCCAACTTCTATGTCTGGACTACAGCCAGCCCAGGGTGGCTCTTCCGTGCTAGTTAGTCTTGTCCCCTCACTTCCTTCCCCCAAGACCTACACCATCCCCCTCTGAGTCTCAAATCAGGGCAGCCCTAGTGCCCCCACTTATCTTAATCAGATGAGAATAATCAGAGATAACGTATTTAAAGAAGCCTTGGGCGAGCAATTACCAATAGCTCAATTTCATTTACAAGGGACTTTCACTGTTATCTCATACAGAAGTAGAGGAGACAACTGTAACCCCCATTTACAGATCTGATGAAAACAGAGGGATTAAATGCTCTGTTTGAGGTCACACATATAGGATGTGTCAGAAGTGGCATTTAAAGTCAGGACATGTTTTACAAAACAGAAACGAGCTCACAGACTTCGAAAACAAACTTATGGTTACCAAAGGGGAAAGGTGGCAGAGAGGGATAAATTAGGAGTTTGGGATTAACATACACACGCTACTATATTTAAAATAGATAACCAACAAGGACCTACTGTATAGCACAGGGAACTCTACTCAATATTCTGTAATAACCTGTATGGGAAAAGAATCTGAAAAAGAATGGATATATGTATAAGTAAATCACTTTGCTGTACACCTGAAACTAACACAACATTGTAAATAAATTAAACTCCAATATAAAATAAAAATTAAGTTACAGTTTTTAAAAATAAAAAAAATAAATTCGGGACATGTCTTTTAAGTCTGTCAATGTCCTTTTTCCTATACCAGGTTGACTCTTGGTAGCTAATGGTGATAATAAAGCTATTTTTATTTATGAAAAAGGAAAGATATGTCAATATGTATGTTTAGATATTTTTCCTAGTTATTACTACCTTGAAGGGTAAATTCTAATTATTACTACCTTGAAGGGTACAAAATATGGAAAATGTTTTTGTCTTATCTGTCTTCCTGAATTTGGGATTTTAGGATTATTATTGGCCATCTAATGTGTTTATGTTTATCACAGTGAAAACCAGTTAACCTTTTGGGTATTTAATAAAAACCCATGTGTATTTTAGAAAAACTACCCAACGTGTCATATATTGGTAGCAGTATATTGACATATAAAAGATAACATGTTATTTTTAGGCATTCCTGGAATTGTGAAACTTAGATAGCATATTTATTTTTAAAACGTGTTTATTTAGTACTTTATATGCATTATAAACCTAATGAAAACTCTGGAATGAGTGTGTAAGAACTGGCATTTTAATCTCCATTTTATTTTATTTTTATTTTTTAAAATAAATTTATTTATTTATTTATTTATATTTTGGCTGCGTTGGGTTTTCGTTGCTGCGCACGGGCTTTCTCTAGTTGCAGCGAGTGGGGGCTTCTCTTCATGGCGGAGCATGGGCTCTGGCCGCACGGGCTTCAGTAGTTGTGGCTCGTGGGCTCTAGAGTGCAGGCTCAGTAGCTGTGGTGCACGGACTTAGTTGCTCCGCGACATGTGGGATCTTCCCGGACCTGGGCTCAAACCCGTGTCCCCTGAATTGGCAGGCAGATTCTTAACCCCTGCGCCACCAGGGAAATCCTATCTCCATTTTAAAGATGATGAAACCAAGACCTAAGTTGATGTGACCAGGGCCACCCAGCTCATTCATGACCACATCAGTCAGGGTCCCGGCAGGAGGAAGAGGACACACTTAAACTGGATCTTTTCAGCAGAATTCAATAAAGGAACTCTTTACAAAAGCGGGAGAAATGCAAGGGACATTGTGGAGTTTTGGGGAGCTACCTAGGCCTGTGAAAGAGAGAGGAGGGCGCAATCACCAGAACCTGGAGAGAGACACCTTCAGGGGGAAGAGACGGCAGCCTGCGGCGACCTAGGAAGGAGTCGGGGTAACTAACAACCAACCTCTCTCTCCTCCTAGAGATCCCCGTTGGCCTTACTTAGGCCAGAAGACAACGGAGCCTGTTGATGTCTATACAGGTCAGTCTCCTGGGGCACAGGGCAGGGCAGAGTCCAGTAGGGCGTGGCTCTAGGGTGGGTTAAGCAAGCAGATGGTAACCAGCACAGAGCTGAATCATGATTAAGCCTCAGACTTCCTGTCTCCTATTTCTTCCTATGCTCTTTCCATAACACCGTGGCTTAGACACACTGGGTCTTAGCAGAGAATTCCAGAGACTATCCCTTAGGGCCACAGCATCCCTCAGCGTTCAACTTTAAGCTAGCTTCCTAAAAACTTTACTGTGAGGACAAACAATCCAATGGGACCTGCAAATCAGACAGAGTCAGGAAGCTGGTGTGCAGGCCAGACCAAGATGGCGGCAGGGCTGACAGGTGGAGAAAGCCTACGCTGAAGTCATCACTGGTTCTTGGCCATCACGTCTTGGCAGAGGTGCCCCAGAGCCTTTAATGCAGCTACAGTGGGCATTAGCTACAAGGCTGGCAAAGTCTCAACAAGAAGAGAGTCTACTATCTTTGGCATCTGGCAACTAAAATATCTTGAAAGAAAGATTTCATCTCACAGCCTTGTCTATAACAATATAATTTGTGCTTGGTTACTCTGGCTTTATTTTTATGTAATGCCCCTGGCATGAAACTCCAGGTTTTATGAAGAGAAATTATCTTGGGGCGTTGGAACATTCTGCTTTGGATGAGTTCTTTATTCACCTTTATCCTTGGTTTGATGGGGGCGAAAGTCATAAAAGAATTTAATGACAGTGACCTCTTCAAAACCGAGGAGCTATGAGAGCAGTGTAATGAGAAATGCAAAACCCAGTGTTCTCATAGAACACACACTCACCCACAAGTCATGGAGAAAGAATTCTCAGTTCCTGTCCTAGCAGAATTGTTTCCAGAGAAATGAAGTTATGGTTCCATGCAGCTCTATGGTCTGAGTGATCATACACTTCCCCAAAGAAGTGTAACTGCTAGAGCCTATAGTGACTTTGCTCTGAGTTCAATAAAGCCAATTCACTCCTCCCACCTCTCACCCAAATAAGAACCTATGCTCTTGCATTGTCCCCCAGGACTGAGGAATATTTTTCCCAGTTCCACTATTAAGCAGTTTCCCTAGTACCATTGGAATCAACCAAAGAGGCACCAAGGTAAACCCATGGATTCTCATGGCAATGGCTTTGGCACAATGGTCCCCTGGCCGTTTCTGCCTCAGGGCTTTTGCACTTGCTGATCCCTCTTTCTGGACTACTCTTACCCCAGATTTCTTCATGGGGTGAGAATATACACAGAAGTGGAATTGCTGGATCAAATGATAATTCTATGTTTAATTTTTTGAGAAGTTGCCCTACTGTTTTCCACAGTGGCTGCACAATTTTACATTTTCACCAGCCCACCTAACCTACTTTTACTTATATATCTTGTGTAGTGTCCCTACTCTTTTTTTTTTTTTAATATTTATTTACTTTTATTTAGGCTGTGCTGGGTCTTTGTTGCGGCATGCAGGATCTTTAGTTGCAACATCCGTACTTCTTAGTTGTGGCACGCGCACTCTTAGTTGCGGCATGCGGGGTCTAGTTCCCCAACCAGGGATGACACCCGGGCCCTTACCCACTGGACCACCAGGCAAGTCCCTTCTCTTACTTGAATGTAAATTTCACAGGGGGAGAGATTTGCTTCCCAAGTGCCTAGAACCTTGCTTGGCACCTGGTAGTGGGTGATCAGCCAGTATTTGTTTAATGAATGCAACTGTTTCGGTGCCTCTGACCTCATTTGCATCATCCTGAACCCCTTAATGCCAGCTTCATGCCGTTTGAGCCGTTCTCAGCGCACCTCCTCAGAGGCTCCCCGCCTCCTCCGCGCGTGCCCCTTGCAACGCTTCTTCCTTTCTGCTTTGTATTCTGGTTATCGGTGAACTTGCCCCATTTCTCCCTCTGAATCCTAAGCTCCTTAATGTTAGGGAGCACGCTTTGTTTATTGTCGTTCTTCTGCCATCTCTCTGGCCCAGGGAATCTATGCTCAACCCACGCTCGTTAGAGGGATGTTCTGAATACCTGAGCGACACTGGGGGCTGGGCTTGGGCACTCCAGAGCCCCCCCCAAGAATCCCAGGCTATGTGGCCTCTGCACACGCCTCTGAGCCTGGCCCTCCTGGGTCTGATGAGGGCGTTGGACCGATGACTTCTTGGGTTCCTCTTAGATATTAGGTGTGCCCTGGAGCCACGTCTTTGACAGAAAGAGCATGGTCCTCATCTTTGAGAGCCCCCAGTCTGATATGAATAAAATAAATATGTCAGAAGAGGTTAAGGACTCAAAGGAAGCCTGTGCCCAGAGCTGTCCGTGCCCGGATGGACAGTGTACCCAGCCTCTCCCTCTCCCAGTCATACTCCCCGCTCGCTGGGGCTTCAGAGCACAAAACACCAGGAAACTCAAGGGGAATGCACACACTTCCCATTCTGGTGGAGAGAAAAAAAATCTTTACAGCTCACGTGATTTCATTGGTTATTTTAAGCTGTTTATTTTTTTCTGTCCCATCCTCAGGGAATAAACATTTGCAGGCAAAACTTGGACTTTGGCGTCTTCCCCCCTTTGCTTAGCTATTTGTGTATAAATACGACTTGAGTAAAATCTCGAAAGGACTGCCAGTCCTGCCTACCCCGCTCCCACTCCCTCTTATTTCGTAAGAAAGACTTAATGAGTTTGTACCCAAGAGCGGAATGCTTCGATGACACTTAAAGCCCTCCACGTATTTAAAAAAAACTCTTTTCAAATGCATAAACAATGCACTAACAATAGTTACAGATTATTAAACAAGTCACTCATAGTCCAACAACCCTGACAAAATGCTTTTTATTTTTACCGATTACCTTGTTTACCCTTATGAGTACATAGTTTACACCGTGGTCATCAGACCATATAATACCGCCTTGCATGCTACATTTTCCTTTTAACATCTGTAAACAAATGTATTATTCTTAAATATTACCATTTGGTAAATCCAGGTCAGATCTGTCACTGATTGATTGCCGAGTGAGTGGGTACTGGGCTGTATAGGATACAGAAAGATAGAAATTGTCCCTGCCCTCAAGGAGTTTACAGTCTCACGGAGAGATAAGACATGCATACAGGAAACAATCTCGGACAGTCGGTAGTTACATGGAAAGGTGTGTGCGCAGTACAGATGACAATGCACTCATGGTAAGCAGGTGTTCTGTGTGGTGGAGAGTTTCTCAAGGGTTGGGGAACTGAGAGAAGCCTGCCTCCCCTTGAAGGTGAGAGGGTGATGTGATGAGCAGTTCTGAAGAGGCAGAGGGAAGGGAGGGGAGGGTTCAGATAAGGATGAACGCTCGAAGGGGCTGAATACAGGGGACATACAGTTCAGATAATACAGCTCGAAGGGGCTGAATACGGGGGACATACGGTTCAGATAATACAGCTCGAAGGGGCTGAATACAGGGGACATACGGTTCAGATAATACAGCTTGAAGGGGCTAAATACAGGGGACATACAGTTCAGATAATACAGCTCGAAGGGGCTAAATACGGGGGACATACAGTTCAGATAATACAGCTCGAAGGGACTGAATATGGGGGACATACAGTTCAGATAAGGATGAATGTTCGAAGGGGCTGAATACGGGGACATACAGTTCAGATAATACAGCTCGAAGGGGCTAAATACAGGGGACATACAGTTCAGATAATACAGCTCGAAGGGGCTGAATACGGGGGACATACAGTTCAGATAATACAGCTCGAAGGGGCTGAATATGGGGATATACAGTTCAGATAATACAGCTCGAAGGGGCTGAATACAGGGGACATACAGTTCAGATAAGGATGAATGGTCGAAGGGGCTGAATACGGGGACATACAGTTAGTTTGGGAACCACTGGAGCAATTAACCCCACAGGTACAGAAGGTGACTTTGTTGGGGAATGGTAGGACCAAAGACACGAAGATGCTGAGAATGAGAAAGAGAGCTGGAGCTTCCCGAAAGGGGGACAGAACACAAAGTCGATGTGACTGGGATGACGGAGAGGGATACGGGGGACTCAGTGTTCTTGTCTCAGTGGTCTAGCGGGAGCGCAGGTTCTTGCTGCTGCTGTCGTTTTGGTTTTGAGATACATGGCATCTATCTATCTAGATGCAGCCAGTAGATCTGGGGAGATTTAAAATACTGGGGAGCAGGAGGTGGAAGGAAAGCAGGCCCTGGGCCTTGGGGAGGGATGGCACGCCAGGACTCACAAGTAAACACACAGGTCAAAGCAGGACCTCTCTCCTCTGGTTTATTGCTCTCTTCCTGCCTAGAGCAGTGCCTGGCACTGAGGGAGTCCTTATAAGTACAGTATTTGTTGAATGAGAGCTGAATCAAGTCTAGTTTTGCAAAATTTCTGTACAAAGTCCAGCACATCTCAATTCCTCCTCCAGGCCTCAGTGTCAGCTCGCTGTGATGGAGTTATTTTTCCAAGTGCGCCTCATGGCCCTTTTGGGCCGGGTCAGGCCGGGAAGCCACATGAGTCTCACTAATCCTGAGCCTTGCTGAGCTGTAACGATTGGCACTGGGGGACAATGACTTAAGATCCCAGTTAGTCATCCTGGCAGCTGCTTCCTGCCCCCCTTCCCTCGTTGCCTTCTGTTCGGGCCTTTCTTGGGTGGGAAGAGGATATTACCCAGACTCACCAATGATTACCACTGGAAGGCAGCTTACCCAGCGGCACATGCGCCCCTGTCATCAGACAGATGAACTGAGTCAGGCCCAGAAGGGAGTGGGGCTGATTCAAACCCAGGGCTGTCTGGAATCAGCTCACAGGCCAGCCTCATCCACGCAAAAATCTAACAAATGTCACTGAGCATGTGCTACGTGTCAGGCGCTGCTTCGGTGCTGGAGAAACAGCAGTGAGCAAACAGACAAAACTGCGGAGGTGGGGAGAACAATCATCAACCAGATAACTAAGGTGGACGGTGAGAGGAGACAGGGCAAAAGCAAGGGGGTGGGGGATGGGGCTTGCAATTGTAGGGAGGTGGTCAAGGAAGGCCTCGGCAAGAAAATGACATCAGAGCAAAGCACTGAACAGGAAGCAGGAGGGAGCGTGGGGCCGTCTGGGTGAAGAGTAGTGCAAAGGCCCTGTGGTAGCAGTGGGCCTGGCATGTTCCAGGAACAGTGAAGAGGGATGTGAGGGGAGAGTAAGAGGAAATGAGGCCTGAGGGGTAACGGGGGCGGGGTGCATGCCGTCTCAGAGTCCCCATGTGAGGCCTTTGGCTTTTATTCTTCCCACTCACTGCCCATTGTCTAATTCATGACCCGACCTTTTCCTGTTGATGCTCAGGGGCGCTGGGATGTCTGTGGGCAGAGGGGAGAATGGGGCAGCCAACAGGGCCTTGAAAGCACATGGCAGTGGCGTGGGCAGCTGCCTGGGCCACCTGTGCTGAGCCCGCCTCCGCGTTCCTGCTCCAGAAGTCTTTCCAGCCGACAGGACAGAGTGACATCCCATTTCAGGATAGGGAGAAAGAGCACAGATGCAAAGCAAAGCCAAATCAATTGAGTACGTAGAATCTTTAAAATATCGGAGAAGGGTGGGACTTCCCTGGCGGTCCAGTGGTTAAGACTCTGAGCTCCCAAGGCAGGGGGCCCAGGTTCGATCCCTGGTCAGGGAACTAGATTCCTCATGCTGCAACTAAGAGCCCACGTGCTGCAACTAAAGATCCCACATGCAGCAACTAAGACCCAGGGCAGCCAAATAAATAAATAAAGATTAAAAATAAATAAATAAAATGTCGGAGGGGAATGAGTTCATAGCTGAAGCCAGTGCAGAGGGCTGAGTCAGACCCCAGCAGCGCCCATGCCTTGGCGGAGTGAAGAATAGAACAAGTATTGATGTAGACGTGCCTGGCAAACACTGGTGCCCAATGGCAACCATTTTATTAGCTCGGGCTTCTCATCTCTAGTGTCCCATGGTTCCTGTCAGTGCTCCGTGCCCACATGAATAAGGCTCCTGCTTCAACGGGTTTGCCAAGGACCAGTGTGGGTGCCAGGCCCCGGGTGGGCAGCTGAGGCAGTTGGTTGATTAGCACAGTAGGTTTAGAGCAAACTCCTGCCTGCCAAGGATCCCACCGCCCAGAAGAAGCTGTTACACACCCCAGGGCAGAGCCAGGTGGGCACATCTGTCTCCCTGAGCATCTCACTCCCTCCTGGTGACCAGGTCCTCTGCTCTGTGATGACCTGAGAAAGGTCTGGGTAGAGCTGGAATCCAGGGTCAGAGCACTGTAGAGTTCAGTCAAGCTGGTCTTGAACCCTGGCTCTGGCTATAATTCTCATCTGTGTTCCCCACCCCTCCCCCAGGAGGGTCCTGTTCAAGAGTCAAGGCCAACTCAATTCCACAATGTTTTTTCTTTTCCAGCTGCCAGGCATTTTATGTGGGGCAGGGAATATTAAGATCGATAAGGCATGAACCTTCCCTTCAGAGATTTGAATCTACTGTGTATATGTGGAGTACACACGTGTGTATATGCACATTAACTCACACATGCGTGTGGGAGGCTGCCTGAGATATTAGTAGGAAGAATCCTGAACTTGAGTGAGATGGCTTTGTCCCAAGTCCCCGGGGGCCTTGGGTGTACCACTCGTCTTCTTGAAGTCTTGGATTCCATTGCTGTTCAGCAGGGATAATAATGAAGCTTGCCCTGTCTGCGTTAGCGGGCTTGCTGGGAGGACCAGAGGGGCAATGCTCATAAGTGGGAAAGTACTCAACACACACACAGGATTGTGTACTCATGAACGTTCATAGTGTGTACGTGAACACAGAAATGCACAGTTATCTGCATGAGCCAAAAAGAATAGGCTAAAATCAAAGAAGGGGCACCAACGGTAGCAGGAGAAGAAACCTGAGAAAGATGCAGGATGTCATTCCAAATCCATCTCCGTATGTGGGCATATTGGTTGATGTAAGGCTGTGTGTTGCCCAAACCCTTGAAGGCCCAGCCCTCCAGAGTCCCCCTAGCTCTCTAGCAGAGCAAGAATGTTCCTCCTCAGTCTGAGGAGGCTGCATCCTCCCCAGGTCGAAGCAATCATTATCATCAGCTACAGCCATTATTATTATTATTATTATTATTTTTTGCAGTACACAGGCCTCTCACTGTTGTGGCCTCTCCCGTTGTGGAGCACAGGCTCCAGACGCGCAGGCCCATCGGCCATGGCTCACGGGCCCAGCCGCTCCGCGGCATGTGGGATCTTCCCAGACCGGGGCACGAACCCGCATCCCCTGCATCGGCAGGCGGGCTCCCAACCACTGCGCCACCAGGGAAGCCCATACAGCCATTATTGAGTACATACTAAGGGTGAGACGCTGAGGCTACGAGAACTAACATTTAGGAAGTACCCAGTACCAGATGTACAACACCATGCAAACATTTTGCAATCATTGTCTCACTTCATTGTTGACCATAGCTCTGCAAGATAGGTATTGCTATCTTCATTTTATGGAATAATAATAATAAATACTATTATTAAATGCTTACAAAGTGTTTAACACGTATTAATGCACTTAATCCCCATGAGAGCCTTGTGAGGTAACCACAATTATTCTTTATCCCCACTTTTTGGAGGAGGAAACTGAGACAAACTGAGGTTAAGTAACTTTTCCAAGGTCACACAACTGGTATGTGGTTGTGCCCAAATGCTTTTTCTTGCTGATTACTCCCTTGCCTTTCCTAATCTCTGTGCTATATCACAGGGAACTACATTTCCCAGGCTCCCTTGCTCTCCAGTTTCCCGGTTGATTCAGCCAATGGCAAGCACTAATGGAAGCTTGGAGAAAGGGAGGAGGAGAGAAGCCAGAGTATTTTTCCCTGTCCCTCTCTCTGCTTCCTGTGGTGTCTCTGGCAACAGCTGTGTCTCCCGTGGCTCCTGTATCTGCTCCACAGGCCCTTGCTCCATGGTCCCAACTCCCATCAGGCAACCTTATGGGGTTCTAGATTCCATCACATGGCTCCCACTCTACGCTTTAGCAATAGTACATCCTCCTCCTGTTGCACCCCCAGTAGAATATTTTTGCATTAAGCTACTTAGTCCTTCCATATCATGTTACCAATTCCCTGTATTAAATCCCCTCTGCTTAAAAGACCTAGAAGACTTTGCATTTGCCTGGGTGGACCTTGCTGATATCCAGAAAAAATGACTGTAGAGTCCATAGTCTTAATCTTTTCAGATGAGAAAACTGACTCAGACTTAACTTCAGGTTGTAAAACCAATGAACTATAAAAAAAAGACCCAAGAAAAGTTGGGAAAAGAAAGAAAATAAGAGGCTGTTCTTTTAGATATCAAAACATACCTTGAAGCTATAGTAATAAAAACAATGTGTGCAGACATAGAATCAGTGGAACAAAACATTGGGACAGAATACAATCCAGAAACAGCTATGGGAAAAAAAGAATATTTTACTTGTTAAAGGAGACATTTCAAATAAATAAGGAAATGCTGCTGGAGGGATTAATTCACCCATAAATTTGAGAAAAGACCCCCAAATAAATTCCAGATGGATTGAGGAGCTAAACCATATGAAATTACTAGAAATAAATACAGGAGAACTTTTTTTTTTTTTAATCTTGAGATTAGGAAAGCTCTTCCCAAACAAGACTGAAAATACAAAAACCATAAAAGGATAAAGCTGACAGGCTTACAATTTATATAACAGTTTAAAATATAAAATTTTGGTGTGGAAAAGAACTCAAGGCTTTAAATAAGTTCTTGCCTAACTGGCTTTGTTTGGAATCTCCGAAATGCTCTGAAAATGGGAAGGGAAGCTGGGACTCGATTTCTTGGGTGCTCTTCCTGTTCTTGAATGGGAGGAATTGTACATTTCTATCTAGCACTTCAGCTAGCTCGAGACACAAGGAGCCACCTCACAAAGGTGGGGGAGATCCTGCCTGCTCCCTCACGGGCAACTTTCATTGAGTCCTTAAACTGCAAAAAAAGAGATAAGCTCAAGCCAAAGGTATTTGGAAAGTGGAGATGAAGAGGGCAGAAATTCTGTACTCTTTTTAGAGAAAGTTATCCACGTGGCCTACTTATTTGCTCATGAGTGTTTGGGAGAGGGCTAGGGGGACAGAACAGAGAAGGTTCTGAATAACTGATAAGTGGGCATCCAAAGCAGATGGGCGAGGAGGCATCACCTAGAGCAGGAGGACAGCTAAACGGAGCACTTCATTCTTAATTAGTTTATATTAAAAAGTGTGATGCTTTTCTTCGTACAGAAAACTTTATTTTCTTCCTGTGGTGTAAACTGGGTCTCTAAATGGTTTAAATTATTTTGTTCCTAGTTTATCAATTTCCACATTATTTTTTTCTGAATTAGAGTTTTTCTTTATATTATTTAAGTACATACAGCAACAAGTAAAATAAGTTCAAATAGTAGAAGTTTCTGGTTCAACTGTTAATTGGACATTTTACCCTGACTCAGAACATGGACTTTTTGTCCAATGTGATTTGTTCTAAGGTTTGTTACCCTCGTGGGATTTATTTAATGAAAGCATTCAAATAATAAGATTTGTTTTTGTTGGAAAATATTGAAAAATAATATTGTAGATCTATCCAAAGAATATCCATGATGCTTTTACAAAAAAAAAGCAAGTTCTAGGACATAGGTATAGGTATGTTCTCTTCTTTGTAAAAAATAGAAAAACAAAAAGAAACTTATAGGTGACATACGTATATATGTCTATGAAAGGGTCTGAAAGGACGCCGCCCACAGTTGGTACCACCTGGGGAGTAGAGAATGAAGAGGGTAAGGAGAAGCGGTTTACCTTTTACCTTACGCATTTCTGTATTCTTTTTTCTTCTAGAAGCATATGCTACTATGTAATTTTTTATTCCAATGAAAAAAATGTAAACAAGGCTGATGAGACACAGAGTCAGGATTTAAATCCAGGCTGCCTCTGACCCCAGGCTCACCTGGTCATGGAGAAGACAGCACGCACACCTGCCAAGAAGAGCCCACAGTTGCTGAGTGAGGACGGTTGAGAACAGCATCTCAGGAGTCTGGTTGTGGGAGTGACCACCGAGCCATGGGGCAGGTGGAAAAGGAGGAGAGGACCTTCTAGGCAAGGAGAGGATGAGGGGAAAGAACAACAACGTCCTTAAGACAGAGTGGGGATGCTTGGGACAACTGCTGGGCTGGAGGGCTTGGGCAGCCAAGTCCTAGGGGTGAGTGGCGAGGTGGGAAGAAAGCAGGTGTGGGCGGGTGAGGGACTGAGACTTGATCCGGCGCTCTGAGGAGAATGATCTAGATGGAAGTTCCCAAAGTGTGGTTTGGGGACCCCTAGGAGACCTCAAGTCCCTTCCAGGGGCTCTGTGAGTTCAAAACTACTGTCACAACAATACTAAAATATTATTTACCTTCCTTACTCTCATGCTCTCATGACTGTGCAGTGGAGTTTTCCACAGGCTGCATGATGTGTGATGGCGTCATCACTCTGATGTTAACATGTGATAGGGTATTTTTTATTTATTTATTTTCTTTCTTTCTTTTTTTTTTTCTTTTTTTTTTTTGCGGTACGCAGGCCTCTCACTGTTGCGGCCTCTCCCGTTGCGGAGCACAGGCTCCGGACGCGCAGGCCCAGCAGCCATGGCTCACGGGCCCAGCTGCTCCGCGGCATGTGGGATCTTCCCGGACCGGGGCACGAACCCGTGTCCACTGCATCGGCAGGCGGACTCTTAACCACTGCGCCACCAGGGAAGCCCGATAGGGTACTTTTTAATGAATTAATAAATATTTTAAAAATATCCCAGATTTAATTTCTAATACAGTAAATATTGACAGATATAACCCACATAAACAAAACTCTTTGGGGTCCTCAGTAATTTTTAAGAGTGTAAAGGGGTCCTGACCTCCCCAGACTTTGAGTACCACTCACCCAGAGAGAGTAGTGGCGGTGGGAATGAAGAGGAAGGGACTGTGGCAGGAGCTTCTAGCTCCAGAGATTTCCAGGCAAAGTGTTTAAGTGGATACCTGTTTTCTTCTTGCTGCTTCCAGTAAAACGCAAGAGGAGGGAGATAAACTGCGGGAGGGACTGTTAAACAAAAAGGAGCTAGGACTTGATGGCTTTACAAATTCTCAGCCTCTCCAGAGGTAAAAGATGCTAAAATTAAGAAATGGCTTCTGAGGCAAGTTTAAGTCCAAGGGGATGTTCCAACAGAGGTCTAGAGATGGAGCAAAAGATGTGACTGTAAGTCTTCTGTTAAGACCGCAGAAAGAACTAGGATAGTACCTCAGAATACCATTCAGACACACAAAGAGCTTTTTGAAACATGTATGCTTCACAGATTCTCTCAAACAGCAGAGACTCTGGAAAGCTTAAGAGCATCATTGTTCCTTTGCTGTCTCAGCAGGAGGCCAAGGAGAAGGACTTATCTTGCAGAGACTTGTGGGCGCAGCTTTTGTCTAATGGAGAGAACCCCAATGAGAATCACAGGAGACTCACAAAGTTTTTGTGAGAATGATATCAGTGAAAACACTGCCAACTTAGACCGAAAGGCACAGGAGATTATACAAACTGAAAAAAGGCCATTGGACCCCAAAATTCTACTGGCAGAAAAAGGCTAAGAAACTACTTAGCTGCAAACCCATGGGCTACCCTTCATGAAAAGAAAGGCTCAGAGAACAGAACCAAGAACTCAGAGGGCATAGCCAAGAACCGCAGAGAATTATTCCTAGTCCTTGAGACCTAGTCGAGTAAGTTCCACCATTTGCCTGCTGGATTTTGGAATTGCTATGACCTTTCATGTGACTATTTTTTTTCAGTATGTGGGCCTCTCACTGTTGTGGCCTCTCCCGTTGCGGAGCACAGGCTCCAGACGCGCAGGCTCAGCGGCCATGGCTCATGGGCCCAGCCGCTCCGCGGCATGTGGGATCTTCCCGGACTGGGGCACGAACCCGTGTCCCCTGCATCGGCAGGCGGACTCTCAACCACTGCGCCACCAGGGAAGCCCCGTTTTCCGCATTTTTGAAGAGACATGTCTACAGTGTTTATCCTATGCCTGTTCCACTAGTGTGCATATTCGTGCTGAGGTAGATATCGTGTCTAGTTTCACAGGTGCACAGATTGAGAGGAAGTACATTCAAGGAACTATACCTGGAGTCTGATCCACACCTGGTCCTCATTTAAATGATGACATTTTGGATTTTGAACTGTTGCTGTAATGGGATGTGACTTTTGAGGACCTTCTGAGGGAGTGAATGTATTTTGCACATGAGAGGGGATGTGAGTCATTGAGTTCAGAGGGCAGACTGTGGTAGGCAGCTTCTAAGAAGGTTCTCAAAGACCCTGACCTTCTGGTTTTCATGCTCTGTGTAACCTTTCCCCTTGAGTGGACCTAGTGCCTTTTTTCGTTTGTTTGCTTTTTTGTTTTGTTTTGTTTTAAAAAATTTTTTCTTTTCTTATTTATTTATTTATTATCATTATTTTAAAATTTATTTTTGGCTGCATTGGGCCTTCATTGCTGCACACGGGCTTTTTCTAGTTGTGGTGAGCAGGGGCTACTCTTTGTTGCAGTGCCCAGGCTTCTCATTGCAGTGGCTTCTCTTGTTGTGGAGCACGGGCTCTAGGCGTGTGGGCTTCAGTAGTTGTGGCACGCAGGCTTCAGTAGTTGTGGCTCATGGGCTCTAGAGCGCAGGCTCAGTAGTTGTGGTGCATGGGCTTAGTTGCTCCACGGCATGTGGGATCTTCCTGGACCAGGGCTCGAACCCGTGTCCCCTGCATTGGTAGGTGGATTCTTAAACACTGCGCCACCAGGGAAGCCCTGGACCTCGTGTCTTGATTCTAGTGAACAGAATATTGGCATATCACTGTGAGATAATGAATGTTTTTGTGTGTAGAGGGGGAGGGGGATACAATATACATGACATAAAATTTACCATTTTAACCCTTTTTAAGTGTGCAGTTCATTGACATTAAGTACATTCATATTGTTGTGCAATCAACAGCATCATGCATATTCAGAACTTTTTTCATCTTCCCAAACTGAAACCCCAGACCCATCAAATACTAACTCATTCTCTCATCCAGCCCCTGGCAACCACCATTCTACTTTCTGTCTCTATGAATTTGACTACTCTAGCGCTCTCATTTATGTGGAATCATACACTCTTTGTCCTTTTGTGACTTATTTCACTTAGCATAGTGTCTTCAAGTTTCATTCATGTTGTAACATGTGTCAGAATTTCCTTCCTTTTTAAGGCTGAATAATATTCCATTGTATGTATAGACCACATCTCGTTTACCCATTCATCCACTGATGGACACTTAAGTTGCATCCACTTTTTGGCTATTGTGAATAATGCTGCTGTGAACATGGATGTACGGATATCTCTTTCAATCTGTGCTTTCAGTTCTTTCAAGTATTTACCTAGAAATGTTTGCTGTTTTAAGCCACTAAATTTTGGGGTAATTTCTTACATAGCAATAGATAACTAACAGAGGAGCAGATTTGAGAGGTATCACAAACAGAAACTTCTTTTTTCCCCAACAATGCAACCCCAATCAAGAGAGAGCCCAGACCCTCTCATAATAAATACATTAGGAAAATGTATTTATTATGAAAATTTTCCAATGTACAGAAAAGTTGAAAGAACATTTCAATAAACATGCATATATCACCACCTAGGTTAAACTGATAATTGTTTGCTGTATTTTCCTTATAAATTAGGTTAAATCCTGCAATTGCTGTTTTCATAGGTTAAAAATGATGTAATATTGGCAAATGTCATATTGTTCGATCTTATATTGTTCTATATTTTTCTGAACCATTTGAAAACATGTTGCAGACTTCATGATATTTCACCTCTCAGTACTTAAGCATCTCCTAAAAATCAGTATATTCTCCCCCATAAATAAACACCATTATTGGGACTTCCTGGTGGTGCAGTGGTTAAGAATCTGCCTGCCGATTTAGGGGACTGGGGTTTGAGCCCTGGTCTGGGAAGGTCCCACATGCCGCGGAGCAACTAAGCCCGTGCGCCACAACTACTGAGCCTGCGCTCTAGAGCCCATGAGCCACAACTACTGAAGCCCACCCGCCTAGAGCCCGTGCTCCGCAACCAGAGAAGCCACCGCAATAAGAAGCCTGCGCACTGCAACAAAGGGTAGCCCCCGCTCGCCGCAACTAGAGAAAGCCCGCGCACAGCAACGAAGACCCAATGCAGCCAAAAATAAATAAATAATAAAAATAAACACCATTATCACATCAAAGAAAATTAACCTAATATCACTTAAGAAAATTCCTTAATAAAATTTAATATATATATTCCATATTCAGATTTCTCTGGTGGTTCCTAAGATGTATTCTGTAACTGAATTTTGGAACCAGAAAATACAGTTCATATATTACATTTGGTTATTATGTCCCTTTGGTCTCACACATGTTACTTCTAAAAGGATTCTCAGCCTCTGTCCATGGTCTTCAGGGTAGCTCTGAGAGTCATGAGAGTTAATACTCAATTGTGTCTGTGTGTGTGCACACATGCTTGTGTGTGTCAGTGCATAGATTAGGTTTTCTAAGTGATGGTACACCAAAGGTTGAGAATTTGTGATGTAAAAGCAGCAGATGATTGACTTGAAGAGGGAGAAAAGCCAAACACCATGACTGAGCAGCAGTACGCCAGGAGGCTGGTTTTGGGGAGAATGACATGGCTTTAGACAAATAACAATCTCTCTGTTCATCTCTAATTTGTGAATAATAATATTGGCCCATCTACCTCAATAGGAGGTGCATGTGAAAATACTTTGCACATCAGAAATGGCTCAGAGATCATCAAAAGCTATACAATGTTAGTTACTAAAACTACAGAGAATTCGAGTTTTCTGAAATCTTTGCACCCTGACCTCTAGCCCTGTTGTGGTGAGGAGAGAATGTGTGCCCCCTTAGACTGGTGTTTTGCAGTTCCCCGCCTAGGCATGGATGACAGATCCGGGAGAGGGTCTGGACTCTCTCTTGATTGGGGTAACACCTGCCGTTCGTACATCAGTTGCTCTTGCATTGTCTGGCTGAGGGTTTGCCTGGAAGCTTGGCGAGACTCCTGCCTAGAAATAGATGGAGTGGGAATAGGACAGGACTTGTTACTTAACTCCCAATGGAGCCCTTTCTCAGAGACTTAACTTGCCTCTCTCACCACAGGTAGCTTGTACAAGTTGCTTCAATACCCTTTCTATGGGTAAAGATAATGTTATTTTTCTATGCTTCTTCCAGAGGCCTTTGACTATCGAGTATTTATAAGGGAATTTGTGCCCAGGCCAAGCTGGATGTGGGGAAGGGGCTGGAATCAGGACCCAGGCTTCCTTGGCCAACTATTTCAGGCAAATAAGGTAAAAATGAGGAATGCCAGGTGGCCCATGAAAACTGGAGCCTTAGCCCGGTAAAGGCAGCAGTTGAGGAGAAAGCTATAAAACCATAATGATCTCTATCTTAATGAAAACACTCTCTTTACTGATAATAAGCTTGGGAGGAATTTAGCTGGGAAAGTTCCTAACAATACTTCCTCCAAGTTCTATGCCAGCCTGTGTTCTCAAATGCCAGGTGTGAATTTCTCAGTGTAAGATCTTTATGAAACACGGCAAGTTTAAACACAGCCATTGTCCTACTGCTCACCTCTGAATTCTGTGTTATGTTCTCAAAATGGTTAAGATTTTTTAGAAGGTGTTAATTAATCTTTCAGTAGATTTCTGTTTAACTGCTAGAAACTTGACCGAGCTATGTGATCCTTATAAAACCTTAGACGATTTGGGAGCCAGTAAGAAGATGAAGTCTAACAGATGTGGTTTGGGATTAGCTGCTGACCTAATAGTTGGTAAGCTATTTAACATCTCTAAGCCTTGGTGTCCTCACTTGTAAAAGGGGGACTCAACATTGATTCAACAAACACATTTTGAATGATGACCACGTGTCAGGCACTGTTCTAGGCACCAGGGATCCAAGGGGAAACATGGCAGATATGCTCCGTGCTCTCCTTGACCTTATCACGGGATGTGGATACTGAACAAAAGATTATATAATTAAGTGGTTCATTCCAATGGCGATGATAGCAACTACCTCAGCAGATGTTGTGAGGATTAAAAGAGTAAGGCAGGCCTTTCTCACCTTCTGAGGTGGCCCACACTCTGTCTGTGGAGTGTGTTTCTCTCTAAATAAATCCACTTCTTACCTATAAAAATAAATAAAAGAGTAAGGCAAATTCAAGACTGGTGTCATAATACTAGTTATTAGTTTTGCTAACAATCCTAATTAGTGTAAATATGTGTTGGGTATTAGTTCCTCTCTTGTTGTGGGCAGAAATTTAAGTGGTTAGAAGTAAGAGCCTCACGTGACTTAGGTGTGTGTCCCTTAGAGCAAATGGAAAGGCAAACATTCCTCCTAGTGTTGGGGACATGGTCTTCCCCACTTAGGGAAAGAAGCCGAACTTGCTGCTAATTGCTGTCAGGAAGAAGAGTTTTAGTATTAACATTAACTAGACCCACAGCCTAACCCTGGGAGTGGAGGGTGTGGGCACAGAATTTTGCGAAAGGTCTCTGAATCCTGATTCGCACCAGGCATTGTCCATAGAATGAAAACATACTTGGGCCACATATGGACATTACTATAATTGTAGATGCTGATGCGATTCATGCAATATAGATTCCTTTAAATGAATTACTGGTCTTACCAGCATTTTTTATTACATATTTTCTCAATCAAATCTTCTCCTTCCTCTTCCTGGCTTAAACCCTTTAACAGCTCCTCATTGCTCAGGGTAAAGTCCACATTCCCTCCCCAGCACTGCAAGGTCCTGCTGACCTCTCTTGGCAACTGCTCCACCCCCACCCCTGTCTATTCACCAAGCTCCGACATGAAGGCTGTTCTGGGCCATGGCTTAGAGCCTTCGGGGCTCAACTCAACACTTCTTCTGGCATGAATAGATACAGCTCCTGAGTTGGGAAAGATATTGGCCTTTCCTACAGGCATCATGCCATTTGAGGTGGCTATGGGTCCACTCGGGCACTGGGTCAAGCAGGCCTCACATTGGGCCAGTCAGTACTCCCCTAGACCATCTCTCCTCCCGGACTCCTGTTCCACTCTCTCTGGGAGTCAACAAGGCCCAGTTGGAGGTGAGGTCCTCTTAGCTTCTTCCTCCGTACTGTTGCACCAGTCCTCCAAACAAGTACCCAAGCCATTTTCCAATTAAAGCCATTTTCCTTTCAAGGGTTTCAAAAATACACAATTTTGGAAGTCACAAAACTTCTTGATGTCAATTTTCCATGAACTTTCTCTTCAATGTTTACATGGAAACCCAAGCTCCATAATGCCCTGTGCCTTCTTCACACTCTGTGCATGTGAATTATTCAAATCCCTGGAGAGAGAGTCACTGATAAAAAATGGGGCGGGGGGAGCATATTTTACTCCTCTCTCCACTCTTAAAACCTTCCAGGGCTTCCCTGGTGGCGCAGTGGTTGAGAGTCCGCCTGCCGATGCAGGGGACACGGGTTCGTGCCCCGGTCCGGGAAGATCCCACATGCCGCGGGGCGGCTGGGCCCGTGAGCCATGGCCGCTGAGCCTGCGCGTCTGGAGCCTGTGCTCCACAGCGGAAGAGGCCACAGCCGTGAGAGGCCCGCGTACCGCTAAAAAAAAAAAAGAAAAAAAAAAAAAAACCCTCCAAAGGATGAAGAAGAGAAACAACTCCATCTTTTAAAAGATGAAACAAAGAGAAATCAATCACTCCACCTTTTATTATGAATAACTAAAGAATGTACTTAACATATATGTACAGTTTAACTAATAACAGTAAAATGAACACATGTACCTACTAATTAGTTTTAAAAATCCAATTTAACTAGTACCTTAGAAGGTCCTGTGTGGACTATCCCAGTCACACCCCTTTTTCTCCTTCCAGGCTGTATCGATTATGCTGAATTTTGACTTAATCATTCCCTTCTTTTTCTTTAGAGGTTTACTTTTTTTTTTTTTTTTTTTAGCGGTACGTGGGCCTCTCACTGTTGTGGCCTCTCCCGTTAAGGAGCACAGGCTCCGGACGCGCAGGCTCAGCGACCATGGCTCACGGGCCCAGCCGCTCCGCAGCATGTGGGATCTTCCCGGACCGGGGCACGAACCCGTGTCCCCTGCATCGGCAGGCGGACTCTCAACCACTGCGCCACCAGGGAAGCCCTACTCTTTTTTTTTTCACATTAGTTAAAATTTTATTACAATCACATTTTGAAATTACATATTACATATATGTCTATAAACATATAGATACATACATATGGATTCATACATATGCAAATATACAAATATACAGACATTGTCACTCCCAGTGATCCTCCATGTGAATGTGAAAGAGAACACAAGTGACTTATGCATTGATTTATTCAACAAACTTTTATTGCATACTTGATTATATCCTAACTCGTGGCACAGTTTAAGAGTACAAATAAATTTCACACCCATAGATTTATTCTTGTAAGTTTTATCAAACATTTGGTTATTCTGTGATAGTTGGAACTAAATGTTCTAACTAGGATACCAATGAATTTCAGCCATAATTATTTTATTGTTTTAATATCGTTCCCCAGGATGTGGGGTAGGATAAGACAGTGTGTTATATAACATTATGGAAATGGAATTATGTAATTAATTATAAGTATAGTTGGAGAATTTAGATAAAGTCATAAATCATCATAACAAAATAAGTGGGGTACCTCTGAGCCAGAGCAGAGAAAGGATGGAAGGACAAAGCAGATACAATCAGGGGAAAGAAGGCAGCAGCTTTTGAGGTCTAATAAGTGCATACTTGGAATCCGCTTCCACTGTTGCCAGCAGCTGGCATGTATGGGATGCTTCCATACTCCTGCCCTCCTGCTGTGTACCTGCATACACAGGTACGCCCACCCTCACCTGCACCCTGACACTTTCCCTCATAGGCAAATTGACCATTTCCAGATCAAAAAGAAAGCATTGTAAATACCTCGCCCTAAAGGTGGATTTAGACCACATCTTTTGCGCTTTGCAATCCAAGTAATATCTTAGAACAGTTTTTCTACAACATTTTCCATAGAAGACTTTCCTTGGGATATTTATAGTTGTTAGATGAAACTTGACCATTCCAAGGACAATTATAATTGGGAGACAAGGTTAATGAAGGTTAAACAATCTTGTTAAAAGCTATCTGATTTCTGGAAACCTTTAATATGTCACTGTATATTACTAATTGCCAAGAGGGAAGTATAATTTGCATAGTTTCTCAAACATATTTGAACAAAATATCCTTTTTTCACAGAATGTATCAAAAGACTAATATTATGAGGCACATATTTTTAATTATATTAGGGAGTCCTAAAACAAGCGTACAAATACAGTTCTTTTATTTCTATAGGTACCATATTATACGGTATGAAAGTGTAAATGTAATACCACAACCCTACTACCAGCTATGACATCTTTGGGTAACTGACCCTAGTGTGCGCTATTTCCTCCACGAATATGTGAGCTGAAAGGTAAGCCATGGTGCCAGTATCTCTGGACCTTTTTTAAAAATTCTTAACATTGAAGGACTTGATATTTGTATTTTATCTAAAATTATAGTAATAGTCATATAGCTATTTAGATATAGTTATTCCTAACAATCCTTCAGATCTCTGCGTGAGTGTAAAAGAGAACAAGAGTGATTTATGCATTCATTTATTCAACAAGCTTTGATTCATTCTTACTAATATCAAGACTTTGTGCCATAGTTTGTGGAGCCTCTGTCTTTAGAAAGTTTACAAGTTTTCAGAATAAATTATACCAGTACATAAATAACTAAAAATATAGGAAATTAGTCATAAGCCTTATTTTTTAGCATACACATAAAAATAGGATTTTAGAGGAGGATAGAGGTTTACTCTCTTTTATCTCTCTTTTTTCTTTTTTTCGGCCATGCCACGTGGCACGCGGGATCTCAGTTCCCTGACCAAGGGTGAACCGATGCCCCCTGCAGTGGAAGTGCAGAGTCTTAACCACTGGTCCACCAGGGAAGTCCCTGTCTTTTTATTTTTTTTAATTGAAGTATAGTTGTTTTACAATATTATATAAGTTACTGGTGTATGATATGGTGGTTCACAATTTTTAAACGTTATACTTCACTTATAGTTATTATAAACTATTCACTATATTCCCTATGTGGTACAATATATCCTTGTAACTTATTTTATACATAATAGTTTGTACCTCTTAGAGTTTTACTTTTCATGTGTATTTCCCATACAATGTATTTTAATTTGGGGGAGTTTTTGCATTTTATTGAAATCACAAGAGTATATATTCTTCTGTGACTTACTTTCTTTCACTCAAGTGTATGTTTCTGAGACCCATCGATGTTGCTGTGCACACCTACAGTTCACTCATTTTTATTGATAAATCGTGTTCCAGGGCTTCCCTGGTGACACAGTGGTTAAGAATCTGCCTGCCAATGCAAGGGACACGGGTTCAATCCCTGGTCAGGGAAGATCCCTCATGCCGCGGAGCAACTAAGCCCGTGCACCCCAACTACTGAGCCTGCGCTCTAGAGCCCGCAAGCCACAACTACTGAAGCCCATGTGCCACAACTACTGAAGCCCACGTGCCTAGAGCCTGTGCTCTGCAACAGGAGAGGCCACTGCAATGAGAAGCCCGTGCACTGCAACGAAGAGTAGCCCCCACTCGCTGCAACTAGAGAAAGCCCGTGCACAGCAACAAAGACCCAATACAGCCCAAAATAAAAATAAATAAATAAATTTATTTTTTAAAAGAATTATGTTCCATTGTATGAATATGTGGCACTGTATTTACCCTTCTCCTGCTAGTGGTCATTTGTATGTTTCCAGCTTTTTGTTATTACAGACAGTGCTAAACATTCTTCTACCTGTCTCCAGCTTCAATGACACAAGGAAGCCATATACTGCCAAATAAAGCCAAGGGCACTGTTCTGGAAGGCTCATCTTAAACTTTTTTTTAGTGGTTTGAGAGACGGCACTTTTTTTCTCATTAATTAATTAATTAAATTTTGGCTGCGTTGGGTCTTCGTTGCTGCACACAGGCTTTCTCTAATTGCGGCGAGTGGGGGCTACTCTTCGTTGCGGTGTGCGGACTTCTCATTGCAGTGGCTTCTCTTGTTGCAGAGCACAGGCTCTAGGCACGTGGGCTTCAGTAGTTGTGGCACGCAGGCTCAGTAGTTGTGGCGCACGGGCTAATTTGCTCTGTGGCATGTGGGATCTTCTTAGACCAGGGATCGAACCCATGTCCCCTGCATTGGCAGGCGGAGTTTTAAGCACTGTGCCACCAGGGAAGTCCTGGAAGGTTCATATCTTAATGATCCATTGTGTAGAACCATAAGGCGAGTGGCTGGAAAGACTCCAGAGAAGTAACTCCACCCTGCAGGACATAGGGAATAGGGAGGTGGAGGTAATGGAGAAGCCATGCATAGTAATCATATTAATTATATATGTCCCCACCTCCTAGCTGAGGGAACCTGCTGGGGGTGAGGGGAGATGGGGGATGGGGAATGAGGGAACAGTAAGTTTCAGAAAGTCTGTTGTACACTGAATGTTTGTGTCTCCTCAAAATTCATGTGTTGAAACGCAATCCCCAGTGTGATGGTATTTGGAGGTGGGAGCTTTAGGGGGTGATTAGGTCACAAGGGTGGAGCCCTCATGAATGAGATTAGTGCCCTTATAAAGGAGACCCCCCCCAGAGGTCCCCCACCACTTCTGCCCTGTGTGGACATAGTGAGAGGAGAGCAGTCTACGAACCAGACAGCAGGCTCTCACCAGACACCAAATCTGCTGGCGCCTTGATTTTGGACTTCTCAGCTTCCAAAACTGTGAGAAATAAGTGTTTGTTGGTTAAGCCACCCATCCTATGATTGAGATATATATATATATATATATATATATTTTTTTTAGCCCAGATGGACTAAGACAAAGCCTGTCTTAGGGAATGATACCACACTGACTCCGTTTATCTTGAAAACTGGGAAGATATGACACCAGACAGAGGAGAAAACAGATTTGGTGATAAAGTGTTCAAAGAAAAACAGTCAGTTTAAAACTGGTCTGTCCAGATCACTTGCCTCATCTTTCTCTAAACTAATTTTTAACGAATAGCTGGTCTCTTTCAAAGATGAGCAATTGGGCTTCCCTGGTGGCGCAGTGGTTGAGAGTCCGCCTGCCGATGCAGGGGACACGGGTTCGTGCCCTGGTCCGGGAAGATCCCACATGCCGCAGAGCGGCTGGGCCCGTAAGCCATGGCCGCTGAGCCTGCGTGTATGGAGCCTGTGCTCCGCAACGGGAGAGGCCACAACAGTGAGAGGCCCGCGTACCGCAAAAAAAAAAAAAAAAAAAAAAAAGATGAGCAATGACCAGAAAGACATGCATAATTAGAGCAATTTCCAGTTAAACAGGTGTGTTTATAGCCTCCCTACCCAAACCCCTACTAAAATGATAGTAAAGGAATATAAAAAGGCCTAACCCCCACAGGAGTCAGGAGACATCAGGAGAGGAGAGATTTCAACAAGTTTTTGAAAGACAGAGATGGAGTAGTGAGAGGCAACTAAATTAGCAAAGTGGAGGAAAACATTGTTTAAAGTGTATACTGACCCCATGAAGGCATCAGATACTGTGTAAAGTGGGCATGAGGCATAGGGTGAAAACAGTTGAATGTTATATCAAAGGCCCCTTCCTCCACCTCTTAAAGCAAGGTGACTACCAGACCAAGCAGGAAATTGTAGATTCAGTCTACAGAAACTAAATCTGAAAGGTGTTGCTGATGTCATGTAGAATTAGAAACAAGGGGATTAAGAATAAGTCAGCCAGGCTTCCCCGGTGGCTCAGTGGTTGGGAGTCCGCCTGCCAACGCAGGGGACACGGATTCGATCCCTGGTCTGGGAGGATCCCACATGCCGTGGAGCAACTGAGCCTGTGCACTACAACTACTGAGCCTGTGAGCCACAACTACTGAAGCCTGCACGCCTAGAGCCCGTGCTCCGCAACAAGAGAAGCCACTGCAATGAGAAGCCCACACACTTCAACGAAGAGTAGCCCGTGCTCGCTGCAACTAGAGAAAGCCCACGTGCAGCAACGAAGACCCAACACAGCCAAAAATAAAAAAAAGAATAAGTCAGCCTTATTGTATGATCCAACAATTCCAGTACTAGGTGTATACCCAAGAGAATTAAAAACATATGTCCAGGGGAGGGAAGGGATGAATTGGGAGACTGGGATTGACAAATACACACTACTATATATAAAATAGGTAACTAATAAGGACCTACGGTATAGCACAGGGAACTCTTCTCAGTACTCTGTAATGACCTATATGGGAAAAGAATCTCAAAAAGAGTGTATAAGGACTTCCCTGGTGGTCCAGTGGTTATGACTCCGTGCTTCCACTGCAGAGGGCACAGGTTCGATCCCTGGTTGGGGAACTAAGATACCACATTCTGCAAGGCGTGGCCAAAAAATGGAAATAAAATAAAATAAAAAAGAGTGGCTATATGTATAACTGATACACTTTGCTGTACAACAGAAACTAACACAACATTGTAAATCAACTGTACTCTAATAAAAATTTTAAAAAAAAGCATATGTCCACTCAAAAACTTGTACACAAATGTTCATAGCAATATTTTCATAATACCGAGAAGGTGGAAACAACCCAAATGTCCATCAGCCGATGAATGGATAAGCTAAATGTGGTATATTAATACAATGAAATATTATTTGGCCATAAAAGGATATATGCTACAATGTGGGGGAAATTTGAAGACATTATGTTAAGTGAAAGTAGCCAGTTACAAAGGACTACTTATTATATAATTCCACTTATATGAAATGTCCAGAATAGGCATATCTATAGAGACAAAGTAGATTAGAGGTTGCCAGGAGCTAGGAGGACAGAGGTATGCGGGTGACTGCTAATTGATATGGGGTTTCTTTTTGGGGTGATGAAAATAGATAGTGATGGTTGCACAACTCCGTGAATATACTAAAAACCGCTGAGTTATACAGTCTTGAAGTACAGAGTTATACTTTTAAAGGGTAGATTTAATGACAAATGAATTATATCTTAATAAAAAAGAGAGAGTGGGAACCTATAAAATCCTCCACAACTTTAGCTTTAAATCTAGAGGGTCAAAATAAAAGATTTTAACTTATGCATCAGTTTGATTACAATAGTAAATTACTCGAAACAATAGAAATGTCCACCAATAGAGGTTGGGTTAAAAAATATGATATATCCTGCCAATAGAATGCAATGTAACTACTTAAATAATGTGGGAGAAATATATTTAATTGCCATAAAAACATTTTTGTGATATATGACATGAAGAACACAGATTGCAGAATAGTATGTATATTGTCATCTCATTTTGTAAGGAAAAATTGTGCATGAATCTGTCTGGCAGTATAAATATCACAATGTTAAAAATGGGGCCAAAAAAAAAAATCAAGTGTGTCTCCTGAATGGTGGAACCTCTCCAGTCCCCTTCCCTTACTCTGCTCATAGATCTTAAGTGGCCCTCACATCCCCTCAAAGGAGAGACACGGAAGCAAAAAGCAGACGAAAAACATACATCAGAAGGGGATTACTTATAAGTCAGAAAGAGAAAGACAGATACCATATGGTATAACTTATATGTGGAATCTAAAATGACACAAATGAACCTAGCTACGATATAGAAACAGACTCACAGACATAGGAAACAGACTTGTGCTTGCCAAGGGGGAGGAGGGATGGGGAAGGGATGGACTTGGGAGTTTGGGGTTAGTACAATAGATGCAAACTATTATATATAGAATGGATAAAAAACAAGGTCTTACTGTATCACACAGGGAACTATATTCAATATCCTGGGATAAACCATAATGGGAAAGAATATCAAAAAGAATGTATATATGTGTATAACTGAGTCACTTTGCTGTACAGTGGAAATTAACACAACATTGTAAATCAGCTATACTTCAATTAAAAATAAATACATTTTAAAAAAGGAAAAAAGGGAGATTACTTCAGGAAACAGAGTCCAACGAATAAGTCTCCATGACCTCAAAGAATGGGAGATGAAATGGTTTCTGTTTGACAAGAGAGCTCAAGGAAAGATGCAAAAGTGCAAGGAAGAGATTCTAAGGAGACAGAAGGAGATGCAAAGCAGGCTGGCCTAGTTTTGAAAGAAAGGAAGAAGAAGAAAAAAAAAACCCAGCAACATCACAGGGATAACTATATATTAGGAGCAATATAAACTGGAATAAATAGAACTGAAATGGTTTTCTGAATGAATACAATTGAGAACACAAATGAAAACAAAATGAAACAGAGAAAAGCCTTGTAAAAATATTTAGAGGAAAGATTATTAAAATGGAAGACATGTACAAAGAAGTCCAATATAGATACAAAGGTTAAAATTAAAAAGACACACATTCCTAAGGTAGAAAACACAATAAATAGAATAGAATAGGTATTCACAGATGTTATAGAAGAAAAATTTCCTGAAATAAAGATTTGAATCTACAGATTAAAAGGACAGACCATATCCTAGGAAAAAACTGAGTCAGATGGATCATAACAAGGATTGCTCGTTTTTCCTCCAGTATTCATTCTCCCTTCTTCCATAATTGTAGAATGGTCATCGAGAATTAAGACTATATTTCCCAGCATTCCTTGCAGTTAGATCGGGTCATATGACCAAGTTCTGTCCAATGGGATGTGAGCAAAAGATTAATATTTGCACTTCTGGGTATATCCTTAAAGGAAAGGATATTCCCTTATCTCTTTTTCCCTTTCTGTTAGCTAGAATATTCATCTTGGTGTATATGGGCAAGGAAAGGACAACACTCTAGGAATGGTAGAGCACCAAAACAGAAAGAGCCTGAATTCCTGGCAGTTTCATTAAAGTATTGCTGCTGTATCAGTTTATATCATTCAATGAGAAACAAGTACAGTCTGTCTTAAAGCCACTGTTGTTTTGGGTTTCTGTCTGAATTTATATCCTAAATAATACACTGATTAAGGTATATATTGATGAAGTTGCTGAATTTCAGAGATAAAGTATCTTAAGAGTGTCCAAGTAGAAGAAGCAAGTCATGTACAAAGAGTAAGATCAGTATCCTTAGGCTTCCCCTAAAGCAACACTCAAAGTCAGAAGACAAAGGAGCAATGTCTCGAAAGATGTGAGGGAAAGAATGACACAAGAATTTTTACCCAATTTGCCCTTTAAGTATAAAGACACAGGCCCTTTGAAGCATGCAAGAATCCATGAGACGGATATGAAAAAAAGACTACTTGATGACGAAATGAAGGGTTGACTCCAAAAATAGAAATGGAAAAGTCATGGTAAAAGAACAATAAGAAGGACCAGATCCACTTAAATACAGAACCGATCAGACAGCTTTGGGAATTGTGGTAAAAGGATGGGATGTAAATATCATTAATCTTTCCTATGTGAAAATGATACAACCAAAAAAATTAAAAGGAGGAGGCAAGGGGAGAGGAAATGGGAGAAAATACGTGTGTTGATTTCCTCGTGTGGTCTTGGCTGGAAGTCAATCAATATTGTCTAAAATTGAAATGTTGTTTTTAAAAATGACTCAAAAATCTTAATGTTGTCCTTTTTTAAGAAAAAGGACTATTTTTAGGAAGCTGTATATCTTGGTGTCAAGAAATATTTTCTGAAGTTCAAGAATTCCTTCAAGTTTTTTCTCCTGATAAACATTCGACTTTGTTTAAAAGAAAAATGTGATCCCATTTTTTGTGATGCTATCGTGGGTATTTCCATTCTCTGTATAACTATTTCTGTTTCTCACCTACACACAAAAGAACAAACACACACTTGCTTTCATTCTCATTCTTATCCGTATGTTTGTATACAGAAACATCTGGAAAGATGGTCCCTAACTGTCAGTAGCAAATTGTCTCTGAGTGATGGAATTGGGATCAAATTTTTTTTGGTTTTACTCTTCTTCTTGCAAGTTTTGCATTCTTCGAATTTTTATAATACAGTAAAAGTTCAATAATCAAGCATAGATCAGACTTAGAAAATGTCAGTTATTAGATCTTCCGGATTATGAGGTTTTCTGGGTGTCAGTCTGTTGCTATTCCAAGGTATCATTTCACAAATATATTTGTAATGTACTTCATTAATCTGTTCTTTGCCTTAAGCATATCATGATTTAAGTAACCCATATACTAAAATAGTACATTCTAGTTCAATTATAAATATAATTGGCTATTAATGGCTGAATGGAATTCAACCGGATGAATTTGCTTGGCAAATTCTCTATGGTAAGACAAGAAGCTCATTTCTAATTTTTTGCTAATATAAACAGTTTGCTTACATCCTAAGTTATTTCTTTGAGTTAGATTTCTAGAAGAATCAGTGGGTCAAGGGAATGTATATTCCCAAGGTGTTTTTTTTTTTTTTTTTTTTTGCGGTACGCGGGCCTCTCACTGCCGTGGCCTCTCCCGTTGCGGATCACAGGCTCCGGACGCGCAGGCTCAGTGGCCATGGCTCACGGGCTCAGCCGCTCTGTGGCATGTGGGATCTTCCCGGACCGGGGCACGAACCCGCGTCCCCTGCATCGGCAGGCGGACTCTCAACCACTGTGCCACCGGGGAAGCCCTCCCAAGGTGTTTTATATTTATTGCCAAGTTGCCGTCCAGAAAGGCCTAGCTAGTTACACATTCCCACCTACAGTTCCGAAAGAAAGTTTTCCCTCCCCACACCCTCACTATCACAGAAAGTTATTCCAGGCCAGATGAACTTTGAACTTTCCTCTCAGGTGCCTGGAGGAAACGTCCGCACTAACTAAAGATGTAGATTATTATATATGTCCCTAGAGACTGGCTGCCGGGCGTGGGGGTGGGGGTGGGGTTGGGCATTGGATCTTCTAAAGAACCCTCAGTACAGCCCAGCGTCCAGGTGACTACCCTGTAATGGACAGGTCTAACCCTGATTCCCATGTTTGTTTGCCATTCATCAATGATTTTCTCTAGACTCTGCTTCTTAAAGTTGCCTCCTCATGATGCATGTTTGTTCCTAACCCCACACTGTATTTAAATTGCTCAGTTAATTTGTACCCCTCCCTGCAAGACATGAGTTCCATGAGGGCAGGAAGTCTTGCCCACCTGTGAATTCCCAGCACAGAGAAGAGTACCAGGCATGTGGTAGCACCTTGTTTTTTAAAGAAGGTAGAAGAGACTGAGAATCAGAAGCTCCTGAGGGGTTAACTAGACACCTGAGACTCCTCTGGTTGTCTCCGCTTTTTCCTCATTCTCCACATCCAACCTGCGATAAGTCAACTTTGGTCTCTCTAAACCATTCCCTCCTTCCCATCCCCATGTGCTCTCCTGACTAGTTCAGGCCCTTAATGCAGATCGCTTGAACCATTAGCTTGCCCCTTAGTCGGTCACTTTGCTTCCCATGTCCCCCCCCACACACCACTTTTGGTTCATTATTTCTCTCATTCCATTGTTCTTTTTTGAACATAGGATCTGATCCCGTGATATCCCTGCTTATAAACCTCCAGGGCTTCCTATTCCCTCCAGAATGACCAACCTTCATTCTATGGAGTTTGGGGGACCTGTTTTCACCTTACTTTGGCCTAATCTTCTATCAGGACTCTGACAACCCTATTTTAAAGACATACAAGAAGAATCCAAATTACCCCCCAGAGAATCCATCTGTTTTAATGTTTCTCTTTGTGCATGCTCCTTCCTGCACACGGAATGCTTTCTCTTTGCTCTGTATTTCTATTCTGTTTAAGGGCCAGCTCAACTGTTACCTTCTCTATAAATCTTCCCTGTCTCTCTAGACAGAGCTCATTGCTACCTCATTTCTCTTCCCACATTTCTTTGTTTACATCTTTAGAAAATGTTCTTTTCTAATGGTATAATAATCCAGTTGATTATTAGGGTCTTCCCCAAATCTGTGAGTTCCTTAAGGACAAGGACTGCATCGTCTTCATCTTTAGTTCTTTGGGCCGGAAGCACCTTCCACATAATGAGTGTTTGTAGCAGAAATTGCAAGGTGCCTACCTCAGCATTCCTTCACGATCCAGCTGAAACACTTTCCCATATTCCTTTGTTGCTGGGTGTGTTCACGTCATTAAGTTCAGCACATTAAAATGTAAGTGGAAGTATTAGATGAAGTTTCCTGGAAGTCTCCTTAAAATAGAAAGGAAATACCCTTCTTTTCATCTTTACTTCTACCTGGAATGTGGTAGCTGTAGCTTGAACAGCCTTATTGAACAATAAGGGATCTTGGGCCCTTGATGACCAGAAAGGCGCCAGACTAACCCTGGTTTCCCAACTTCAGACCTCCTTTACCCTCAAAAAAAAAAAAAAAAAAACTGTTATTCGCTTTTTTTCTGTTATATGCAGCCAAATATAATCCAGAATGATCAGTAGTGAATAAATATTTTTCGATTATGGAGTAACTCCAAAATTATGTGATTTCTATTTTGTCCCAACAAACTTGGAACAAAATTTAGCACTTCATTCCATCAATTTATCATCACAGGTCCTTTGTATTTCTGATGTATCTGTGCGGAGGAAGGTGATCTCCGCGTCTTACTCTTCTGCCATCTTGAAGCTCCTCCCATCATCACAGGTCCTTTGAAACAGTCATTTCTCTGACCTTTTTACTTGAGTTTTGGTCTGTAGTTTTTAATTGTCTTTGCCTATATTTTATTAATTTTGTAAATTTGATTCCAATTTGTCTAAGATGTAGGTGAGATAAAACTTATAAATAAATCAACTTGCAATTTGAAGTGTGGACAATTCAAGCTGAAAGTCCAAGATGGGGGAGCAGGGAAACTCCCTGGCGGTCCAGTGGTTAGGACTCCTTGCTTTCACTGCTGTGGCCTGGGTTCAATCCCTGGTCGGGGAACTAAGATCCCGCTAGGCATGTGGAGCCACCAAAACAAAACAAACAAACAAAAAACAAGATCAGGGAGCAGTAGAATCACACCTAAATACAAGAAACTCCAAGTTCCTTTCTCCCCCAGCCCCTCCCCCAGGAATTTCCTGGCAGGTTCCCTCCATTCATTGTTTCCCAGCATCTTTCACTGTGATACAATATAGACTAGGGCACTCACCTCCAAAGGAAATTTAGTTTTGGTAAATGGGTGTGACAGATACTGGTAGGAAGGCTGAGCAGGGGAGAGAGGACGTGAAGGAAGTTGACTGTTTGTTTTTAATATTTATTCATTTATTTAGGTTGCTCCGAGTCTTAGTTGTGGCACGCAGGCTCTTTGTTGTGGCACACGAGACCTTTTAGGTGCAGCATGCATGCAGGATCTAGTTCCCTGACCAGGGATCGAGCCCGGGCCCCTTGCATTGGGAGCTCAGAGTCTTACCCACTGGACCACCAGGGAAGTCCCTAAAGTTGACTGTTAAAAGGTGTACAAATCCAAGAAGAGGAGCTTGTTATAGGAATGGGGAGCTTGAGACCCAGTGATGGGAAGTGACTAGCCAGAGGTCACATGGCTAACAGTTTAGCTATGCTTTTTTCAGTTTCAAGCAATAGCAGAGAACTCTGACGACCTTAAGCAAAAGCAGAGAATTCAATAGAATCGATTGGTGTTGCTCTTGGAACCCATGAAAGAGTTCTAGGCACTGTGTATTGACTTCTCACTACAGAGGGTGAGAACTGACTGCCACCCTTCTCCCCTTCACCCTACCCTCTCAATCATCCCAACAGAATAGGTTCCCTTTACTGCACAATTCTATTATCCCCAGAGTTACTAAATGCCTTGTTTTTCATTTGCTTGGTTTTCAGTGTAGTTATTGCTAATTCAATCCCAAACTCCCGACTCCTACCAGAGTGGTATAAATCTCCCAGTGTGTCCATATGTAATGCGTGTTCCATCAGTTTCATCCTCTTGAAGAAATTTCTCCTAGTGCCTTTGACCTGATCCAGTCTGTATGGGCTGGCTGCTCTTTCAGCCTGCTGTATAGGATGGTCTTGGGGCCTCACTTGGCCATCATCCTGGGGACGTCTTGATTGCACACATATTTAAGAGTGGGGCACAGAAAAGCTAACTGGAAGCGTCATGTGCGTAATAGCGGGGGCAGGTCAACTGGCGACTTCACTGTAGAGTGATCTGGTGAGGCCGATTCATTGGGAAACCTCTCTCAGTACCCATAGGTCTTTCTTGGCTTGGTCAGATTTCCCAGAAAAGTTTCTCCCAGTCTCTTGCCCAGAGGGAATAAGTCTGACTGCCAGCTCTCGTTGCAAAATTGGGGAGAGGGGCTTCCCTGGCGGTCAAGTGGTTAAGACTCTGCGCTTCCACTGCAGGGGACGTGGGTTCTGTCTTGGTCAGGGAACTAAGATCCCACATGCTGCATGGCCAGGCCAAAAAGAAAAAAGAAAAATGGTGGAAGAGAGATGGTCTCTGTAGAATGTCCCTCCTTAAACCTCCTGTCTCCCATATGACACCTATGCCCTCAACGGTGACTGAGGTCTCCCAGTCCAGAAAACCTGTTTTACCCTTTCCTAGTGGAAGTCTTAGTATCTTCTGCTGGGGTAGGAGGAGGGACGGGAACTCACTAAGGACTGTTGGGGGAGGGTTGGTGGTCTGGTTGCTTCTTCAATAGACATTTAATCAGTCCTCCCGTTTTTAAGACCACTTTTAAGACCACCTTTAAGACCACCTTATTTTGAGTGAGTGGTACCTGGCGCCTCCAATCTCAGGCTTTTTGGGGATTGTCTCTTGGCTTGTCCCACAGCCAGTTTGGGACTCAGCTTTCTCAGGTCTTCTGATTCAGTTATCATTCGACCATCTGCTCTCCAGCTTCCAAAATTCTGTTGCTATGTCTCCTCTCCTGTTCCCTGTGTCCTTGTTCCTTTATACCATTTTACAAATTCCCCCACTGCCGTTTTAGGGGATTTCAGGAGGGAAATATTAATTGATTTCTGCCGACTTTTGGTTGTTTTAAATTTCTGTAAAGAAATACATTTGATTCTCTCAAACCTTATCTCAAAAACTCTGGGGAACTAAGCATCAGTCAGGTGCCCCTTCTAGACCAACTAATTTTGCCAAGGAGAGCAGAGCACCACGATTGGCCTGGGAGTAGACCCTTGTCCCAACCAGGACCAATAATGTGGCAGGAGGTGGAGTCATGTTTTAGTAACATGGCAACTCCCGCAGTTATGGAGATGGGCAAGGAGAGTCCCTAAGAAAGGGGCTCGAGACACATAGTTCTTTAGGCTCTACTTACAGATAGAAAATAACAGGTTGAAATCTGGGGATCTTTCTATGTCCCCCATCTTGTTGGTCAGTCATGAAGGCAGAAGTCAGAGGGAGAGGACAGGAGAGAAAAAGCCCCTCACATCTCCTGAGGTAGGAGCTGAGTGTCCACAGGAAACCTGTGATTCTCTGCTGCTGCTGGATTCGATGAGGGAGAAGCTGGGGCAGGCAGAGGGACACTGGGGAGGTCTCTGAGAGGGCACCGAAAAGGAAGGCCAAGGGAGAAACACTGACTTGAGTAAGAAGGCCAAGATGCATTATTTGTCCCCCACCCCTTGTGCCTGAACCTGGTTCTCTCTTACACACTAGCCGTGCAACACCAGTCCCTGCAAAGTGGTCATCAAGACTTTCCGGAAGTCTTTCCGGGTGGCTCACAAAGACTTGGGAATACACGGGCTCCTCTCTGGCATGAGGACTGTCCTGAGTCCCCCACCAGGTATCTTCTGGGACCACTAGGCTCTGGGAGATGCTGGTGCTTTGTGATGCTAACACAGCAGAATGTTCTATTGCAGGATGAGGAAAAACCTAGTTCATCCCTACTGTGTGATGTTCACTGGAGGGCCCTAAAGCTACTTATGGCCACACAAATTTGAAAAATAAAAAGTTTTTTCTATTTTTGTATTTCTAGTCTGAGACACACTGTGCCCCTCTCCTCCCTTGACCAGAGTTTTTTTTTAGTGGGCCAAGATGGTCATGAGTTAGTAACTTAGTGGTATTTTGGGATGAGAGTTTTCCCAGAAGTCTGCTCAATCACTCAGGCAAATGAGCTGCCAGAGACACTCATGCATATCCCAGTCCCAGTTTATGCTCCAAATTATGTTATCCCGGTCTCAACATGTTCAATGTGTTTTTGGTGTGTGTTGATTAATGTTAGGGAAAACCAACTAAGGGGGAAACCAGCGCCACATCTCTGACTCCTCTGTGTTAAAAGTGGATGAGGCTCACGACATGTGTGTTTAAGGACAGTCCTTTAAAAACTAGGACTAGGGGGCTTCCCTGGTGGTGCAGTGGTTAAGAATCCAACAGCCAATGCAGGGGACACGGGGTCAAGCCCTGGTCTGGGAAGATCCCACATGCCGAGGAGCAACTAAGCCCGTGCACCACAACTACTGAGCCTGCACTCTAGAACCCTTGAGCCACAGCTACCGAAGCCCGCACGCCTGGAGCCCATGCTCCACAATAAGAGAAGCCACCGCAATGAGAAGCCCACACACTGCAACGAAGAGTAGCCCCCGCTCGCCGCAACTAGAGAAAGCCCGTGGGCAGCAATGAAAACCCAACGCAGCCAAAAATAAATTAAAAAAAAAAACTAGGACTAGGACTGCTTTTAGTTGCAGTAACAGAATACCCAACTAGTGGGGCTTAACCCAGGGGTGAGCAAACTATGGTCTGCAGGCCAAATCTAGACTTCACCTGTTTTTGTAGAGTGCAAGAGCTAAGAATGGTTTTTAAATTTTTAAATTATTGAGCAAAAGTCAAAAGAAGAGTAAGACTTTGTGACATGTTAAGATTTTATGAAATCCAAATTTCAGTGTCCCTAATAGTCTTATTGGAACACATCCATGCTCATTCCTTTACACATTGTCTATCACTGTGTTCATGCTATAACAGTCAAGTTGAGTTGTTGTGAGAGACAATGTATGGGCTGCAAAGCTTAAAATATTTATTATCTGGCCCTCAAAGAGGATGCTTATTCCTGGCTTAACCAGAAAAAATATCTGTTATTTATACAAGAAATCTGAACATGGACATTTCCAAGATTTACTTTAGTAGTTCCACAAAGTCCAGGTGCTGAGTCGGTATCTCTAAAATTGTCACGGTCTTCTCCTCATAGTCACAACGTGGCTCCATTAGCTCCAAGCATCACATAAGATATCATATCCAAAGGCAGGAAACAAGGGAACAAAGGGGAGGCAGAGAAGGGCCTCATTAGCATGCTTCTTAAACTTATCAGAAAATTTTTCCCAAATTCCCCTAAAAAGGCTTCCTCTCAATCTCATTTGCCAGCACTAAGTCATTAGGTCACATGAACTCCCAGCTGCAATGAAAGTGGGTAAGGCCACTGTATAGCTATGAGTGACTCCCATGTACTTGAGCTATGGCTATGGCCAGGTGGTGGATTAGTGGCAGTGGTGTGACAGCCAGTTGTGCACATCTCTTTCCTACTCTGCATTTTGAAGTTGGTTGAAATTGACCATGGTGGGAGTATTTATACCACAGAAATTGGCAAACACTGTAAATCAAGCAGTTTTATCAGCACATCACTGACTAGGGATGTTTTTTATTTTGCTTATGCTTTTCTAAGTTTTCTACAATGAACATGAAGTTTATAATCAGGAAAAAAATTTTGCTTTTAAAACAAAAGAGCCTTACCTTATATGATATTAAAAAAATTAACTGAAAAAAAAAAAAAAAAAAAAAAAAAAATTAACTGAAAATGGATGAAAGACCTAAATGTAAAAGCTGAAACTATAAGACTCTTAGAAGAAAACATAGGGTAAAAGCTTCATGGTGTTGGATTTGATAATGATTGCTTAGATGTAACAGCAAATACACAGACAACAGAAGTAAAACATATATAAATTAGACTACACCAAAATTTAAAATTTCTGTTTATTAAAGACACAGTCAACAGAATGAAAAAGCAACCCATGGAATGGGAGAAAATATTTGCAAATCAGATATCTGATAAAGGGTTGATATCCAGTATATAAAGAACTACAGAGAAGCAAGAAGAATGACAATCTTGCAGTCCGTGGAACAAAAACCACATTCACAGAAAGATAGACAAGATGAAAAGGCAGAGGGCTATGTACCACATGAAGGAACAAGATAAAACCCCAGAAAAACAACTAAATGAAGTGGAGATAGGCAACCTTCCAGAAAAAGAATTCAGAATAATGATAGGGAAGATGATCCAGGACCTTGGAAAAAGAATGGAGGCAAAGATTGAGAAGATGCAAGAAATGTTTAACAAAGACCTAGAAAAATTAAAGAACAAACAAACAGAGATGAACAATACAATAACTGAAATGAAAACTACACTAGAAGGAATCAATAGCAGAATAACTGAGGCAGAATAACGGATAAATGACCTGGAAGGAATTCACTGCTGTGGAACAGAATAAAGAAAAAAGAATGAAAAGAATGAAGACAGGGCTTCCCTGGTGGCGCAGTGGTTGAGAGTCCGCCTGCCGATTCAGGGGACATGGGTTCGTGCCCCGGTCTGGGAGGATCCCACATGCTGCGGAGTGGTTGGACCCACGAGCCATGGCCGCTGGGCCTGCGCATCCGGAGCCTGTGCTCTGCAGCGGGAGAGGCCACAGCAGTGAGAGGCCTGTGTACCGCAAAAAAAAAAAAAAAAAAAAAAAAGAATGAAGACAGCCTAAGAGACCTCTGGGACAACATTAAACGCAACAACATTTGCATTATAGGGGTCCCAGAAGGAGAAGAGAGAGAGAAAGGACCTGAGAAAATATTTGAAGAGATTATAGTTGAAAACTTCCCTAACATGGGAAGGAAATAGCCATCCAAGTCCAGGAAGCACAGAGAGTCGCATACAGGATAAACCCAAGGAGAAACACGCCAAGACATGTTGTAATCAAATTGGCAAAAATTAAAGACAAAGAAAAATTATGAAAAGCAGCAAGGGAAAAACAACAAAGAGCATACAAGGGAACTCCCATAAGGTTAACAGCTGATTTCTCAGCAGAAACTCTACAAGCCAGAAGGGAGCGGCACCATATACTTAAAGTGATGAAAGGGAAGAATCTGCAACCAAGATTACTCTACCCAGCAAGGATCTCATTCAGATTCGATGGAGAAATCAAAAGCTTTACAGACAAGCAAAAGCTAAGAGAATTCAGCACCACCAAACCAGCACTACAACAAATGCTAAAGGAACTTCTCTAAGTGGGAAACACAAAAGACGAAAAGGACCTATGGAAACAAACCCCAAACAATTAAGAAAATGATCATAGGAACATACATACCGATAATTACCCTAAACGTGAATGGATTAAATGCTCCAACCAAAAGACACAGGCTTGCTGAATGGATACAAAAACAAGACCCATCTATATGCTGTCTACAAGAGACCCACTTCAGACCTAGGGACACATTCAGATTGAAAGTGAGGGAATGGCAAAAGATATTCCATGCAAATGGAAATCAAAAGAAAGCTGGAGTTGCAATACTCATAGCAGATAAAATAGACTTTAAAATAAAGAATGTTACAAGAGACAAGGAAGGACACTACATAATGATCAGGGGATCAATCCAAGAAGAAGCTAGAACAATTATAAATATATATGCACCCAACATAGGAGCACCTCAATACACAAGGCAACTGCTAACAGCTATAAAAGAGGAAATCGACAGTAACACAATAATAGTGGGGCACTTTAACACCTCACTTACACCAATGGACAGATCATCCAAAATGAAAATAAATAAGGAAACAGAAGTTTTAAATGACACAATAGACCAGATAGATTTAATTGATATATATAGGACATTCCATCCAAAAACAGCAGACTACACTTTCTTCTCAAGTGCGCACGGAACATTCTGCAGGATAAATCACATCTTGGGTCACAAATCAAGCCTCAGTAAATTTAAGAAAATTGAAATCGTATCAAGCATCTTTTCTGACCGCAAGGCTATGAGATTAGAAATGAATTACAGGGAAAAAATGTAAAAAACACAAACACACGGAGGCTAAACAATACGTTACTAAGTAACCAAGAAATCACTGAAGAAATCAAAGAGGAAATCAAAAACTACCTAGAGACAAATGACAATGAAAACACGATGATCCAAAACCTATGGGATGCAACAAAAGCAGTTCTAAGAGGGAAGTTCATAGCTATACAAGCCTACCTCAAGAAACAAGAAAAACCTCAAGTAAACAATCTAACCTTACACCTAAAGGAACTAGAGAAAGAAGAACAAACAAAACCCAAAGATAGCAGAAGGAAAGAAATCATAAAGATCAGAGCAGAAATAAATGAAATAGAAACAAAGAAAACAATGGCAAAGATCAATAAAACTAAAAGAAGTTTCTTTGAGAAGATAAACAAAATTGATAAACCATTAGCCAGACTCATCAAGAAAAAGAGGGATATACCCCAATAAAGATGTTAAAAAAAAAAAAAAAAAAAAAGAAGTGATCAGGGACAGTCTTAGGAATGACATGGTAATTTGACCAAGATATCACGATAAAGTCATATTTTCTTGGATGGCTCAGGAAATTCCTGAAGGAAATTCCAAACTAGGAGTTCTCTAAGTGTTCTCAGCAAACAGCAGCATCACTGGAATCAGACATAAAGGCCAAGGTGACTGTTTTGAAGTACACGGTACAGTTGACCCTGGAACAATATGGGTTTGAACTGCATGGGTCGATTTACACGTGGATTTTCAATTGTGCAGAGGGTGCGCATCCCTAACCCCCACATTGGTCAAGGGTCAACTCTACTTGAATGTATAAATTCCAGCATATCTGTAATAAAACCTCTTTTCTTACATCAAAAAAAAAAAAAAAAAGAAAAAGAGGGAGAGGACTCAAATCAATAAAATTAGAAATGAAAAAGAAGTTACAACAGACACTGCAGAAATACAAAGCATCCTAAGAGACTACTACAACCAACTCTATGCCAATAAAATGGACAACCTGGAAGAAATGGACAAATTCTTACAAAGGTATAACCTTCCAAGTCTGAACCAGGAAGAAATAGAAAATATGAACAGACCAATCACAGGTAATGAAATTGAAACTGTGATTAAAAATCTTCCAACAAGGGCTTCCCTGGTGGCGCAGTGGTTGAGAGTCCGCCTGCCAATGCTGGGGACACGGGTTCGTGCCCCAGTCTGGGAAGATCCCATGTGCCGCGGAGCGGCTGGGCCCGTGAGCCATGGCTACTGAGCCTGCGCATCTGGAGCCTGTGCTCCGCAACGGGAGAGGCCACAACAGTGAGAGGCCTGCGTACTGCAAAAAAAAAAACTTCCAACAAACAAAAGTCCAGGACCAGATGGCTTCACAGGTGAATTCTATCAAACATTTAGATAAGAGCTAACACCTATCCTTCTCAAACTCTTCCAAAAACTTGTGTAGGAAGGAACACTTCCAAACTCATTCTATGAGGCCACCATCACCCTGATACCAAAGCCAAAGACACTACAAAAAAAGAAAATTACAGACCAATATCACTGATGAATATAGATGCAAAAATCCTCAACAAAATACTAGCAAACAGAATCCAACAACACATTAAAAGGATCATACACCATGATCAAGTGGGATTTATCCGAGGGATGCAAGGATTCTTCAATATATGCAAATCAATCCATGTGATACACCATATTAACAAATTGAAGAAGAAAAACCATATGATCATCTCAATAGATGCAGAAAAAGCTTTTGACAAAATTCAACACCGATTTATGATAAAAACTCTCCGGAAAGTGGGCATAGAGGGAACCTACCTCAACATAATGAAGGTTTGTCATATATGACAAACCCACAGCAAACATCATTCTCAATGGTGAAAAACTGAAAGCATTTCCTCTAAGATCAGGAACAAGACAAGGATGTCCACTCTCGCCACTATTATTCAACATAGTTTTGGAAGTCCTAGCCACAGCAATCAGAGAAGAAAAAGAAAGGAAAGGAATACAAATTGGAAAAGAAGAAGTAAAACTGTCATTGTTTGCAGATGACATGATACTATACATAGAGAATCCTAAAGATGCCACCAGAAAACTACTAGAGCTAATCAATGAATTTGGTAAAGTTGCAGGATACAAAATTAATGTATCTCTTGCATTCCTATAAACTATAGGAATGCAAATTCCTATAGTGGAATTTGCATTCCTATGCAAATTAGGAATGCAAATCCTATAGTGGAATTTGCATTCCTATGCAAATTAGGAATGCAAAATAGGAATGCAAATCTCTTGCATTCCTATACACTAATGATGAGAAATCTGAAAGAGAAATTAAGGAAACACTCCCGTTTACCATTGCAACAAAAAGAATAAAATACCTAGGAATAAACCTACCTAGGGAGACAAAAAGACCTGTATGCAGAAAACTATAAGACACTGATGAAAGAAATTAAAGATAATACCAACAGATGGAGAGATATACCATGTTCTAGGATTGGAAGAATCGCTATTGTGAAAATGACTATGTTACCCAAAGCAATCTACAGATTCAGTGCAATCCCTATCAAATTCCCAATGGCATTTTTTATGGAACTAGAACAAAAAAAATCTTAAAATTTGTATGGAGACACAAAAGACCCCAAATAGCCAAAGCAGTCTTGAGGGAGAAAAACAGAGCTGGAGGAATCAGACTCCCTGTCTTCAGGCTATACTACAAAGCTACAGTAATCAAGACAATATGGTACTGGCACAAAAACAGAAACATAGATCAATGGAACAAGATAGAAAGCCCAGAAATAAGCCCACGTACGTATGGTCAACTAATCTATGACAAAGGAGGCAAGGATATACAATGGAGAAAAGACAGTCTCTTCAATAAGTGGTGCTGGAAAACTGGACAGCTACATGTAAAAGAATGAAATTAGAACACTCCCTAACACCATACACAAAAATAAACTGAAAATGGATTAGAGACCTAAATGTAAGACTGGACACTATAAAACTCTTAGAGGAAAACATAGGAAGAACCCTCTTTGACATAAATCACAGCAAGATCTTTTTTGATCCACCTCCTAGAGTAATGGAAATAAAAACAAAAATAAACAAATGGGGCCTAATGAAACTTCAAAGCTTTTGCACAGCAAAGGAAACCATAAACAAGACGAAAAGACAACCCTCAGAATGGGAGAAAATATTTGCAAATGTAGCAACTGACAAAGGATTAATCTCCAAAATATATAAACAGTTCATGCAGCTCAATATTAAAAAAACAAACAACCCAATCCAAAAATGGGAAGAAGACCCAAATAGATATTTCTCCAAAGAAGACATATAGATGGCCAAGAAGCACATGAAAAGCTGCTCAACATCACTAATTATTAGAGAAATGCAAATCAAAACTACAGTGAGATATCACCTCACACCAGTTAGAAAGGGCATCATCAGAAAATCTACACACAACAAATGCTGGAGAGGGTGTGGAGAAAAGGGAACCCTCTTTCACTGTTGGTGGGAATGTAAATTGATACAACCACTATGGAGAGCAGTATGGAGGTTCCTTAAAAAACTAAAAATAGAATTACCATATGATCCAGCAATCCCACTACTGGGCATATACCCAGAGAAAACCATAATTCAAAAAGACACATGCACCCCAATGTTCATTGCAGCACTATTTACAATAGCCGGGTCATGGAAGTAACCTAAATGCCCATCGACAGACGAGTGGATAAAGAAGTTGTGGTACATATGTACAATGGAATAGTAGTCATAAAAAGGAACAAAATTGGGTCGTTTGTAGAGACGTGGATGGATCTGGAGACTGTCATACAGAGTGAAGTAAGTCAGAAAGAGAAAAACAAATACCGTTTATTAACGCATATATGTGGAACCTAGAAAAATGGTACAGATGAACCAGTTTGCAGGGCTGAAAATGAGACACAGATGTAGAGAACAAACGTATGGACACCAAGCGGGGAAAGCGGCGGGGGGTGGGGTGGTGGTGGGATGAACTGGGTGATTGGGATTGACATGTATACTCTGATGTGTATAAAATTGATGACTAATAAGAACCTGCTATATAAAAAAATAAATAAAATTCAATTCAAAAATTTAAAAAAAAACTACAATTTGACAAAAAAATAGAACCAACAACTCCATTAAAAAATGGACCTAGGACTTGAATAAACCATTTCTTCAAAGGCGATATACAAATGACCAATAAACACATGAAAAGATGCTCAATATCACTGGGGATGTGATTAGGGAAATGCAGACCAAAACCACAGTGAGATACCAGTTCATAGCCATTAGGATGGCTACTATTAAAACAAAACAAAACAGGAATTCCCTGGTGGTCCAGTGGTTAGGGCTCCGCACTTTCACTGCCAAGATCCCACGTTTGATCTCTGGTCAGGGAACTAAGATCCCACATGCCTCGCAGTATGGCCAAAAATAAATAAATAAATAAATAAATAAATATTAAAATTAAACAAAACAAAACAAAGTAAGTGTCGTTGAGGGTGTGGAGAAATTGGAATCCCTGTACGCTGTTGATGGGAATATAAAATAGTGCATCCACTATAAAAAGCAGTATGTGGTTCCTCAAATTATTTAAAATAGAATTAGCATATGATAGAGCAATTCCACTTCTGGGTATATATCCAAAAGAATTGAAAGCAGAGTCTTGAAAAGATATCTGTGCATCCATGTTCATAGCAGCATTGTTCACAATAGTCAAAAGATGGAAGCAACCCAAGTGTCCGCTGATGGATAAACAAAATATGATGTGTTCATGCCTGCAATGGAATATTACTCAGCGTTACAATGGAAGGAAATTCTGACACATGCTACAACATGGATGAATCCTGAAGACATTATGCTAAGTGATATAAGCCCGTTACACAAATGTATGATTCCATTTATATGAGGTTCCTGGAGTAGTCAAATTCATAGAGACAGAGAAGAATGGTGGTTGCCAGGGACTGGGGGGAGGGGAGAAAGGGGAGCTGTTGTTCAATGGGTACTGAATTTCAGTTTTGCAAGATGCAAAGAGTTCTGGAAATTAGTTGCATAACAATGTGAATGCACTTAACACTACGGAAGTGTACACTTTAAAAACGGCTAAGATGGTAAATTTTATGTTACATGTATTTCACCACAATTAAAAATAAATTTTTTTTTCTGGAGACAGTGTCTAGAGGCATTTAGAAGGGTCTGGCATTTGACATATAGGCTATCCTACAAAACTATTACTCCTGGTAATAGAATTGTTTACCTTTATACCAAAAAGGTTAGGAAAGCACCAAATCTGCCAGTGACATGTGCCCAGGCTGACTTCGAGAAGTTCATGCTCTGAGACCTAAACTTCTTTTGAGGTTGCCTAAAATGAAAAAGTGTGTCAGCAGGGCTTACAGTGGTTTCAAGTCTGACGGTTTCAAGCGTGCTTTCCTTACCGAGGAGCAGAAAATTGGGGAAGTGTTGAAGGACAGAGCACAAGCACAGTTAGTAAGCTAAATTTTAAAAAGTAAAGCTCTTTTGAATAATTTTTTTTTAATTTAAGGGTAATTTAAGGTTGAGGTGGGAGGTGGAGTTAAAGGAAGAATATTCTGAGTCCAGGTGAATCCGGACTCTCAGACAGATTGACTTGAGAAGCAGCTGAAGACATCAGCTGGTAACTCAGGCTGGAGCTGGATTTCTGGCTCTTCGGGTTAGAAACAGCAGCAAAGACAGTCCTGCCTGCTTCGAATTAGGGAGATCCTTTATCACACAATAAAGCGTGCCAGGTTAGAAAGACCAAATTATGGTATATTTTAAATGTTCACCTGTAACTAGTACTTTAACATAAGAGATACAATAAAATATCATTGTGTGATTCACAGAATTTTAATGAAATATGACTCCATTGTGCAGCAAGTCCAGTCAGTAAGCCACACATTTAAATCTGATAAATGTCTTTTTTTTCATTTCTCTCAGGGCCTCTCTGTGACTGTATATATAATCCTATTTGGAAATAACATCAAGAGTCTAAATTTGAGACCCATTATGAAAGTGAGGCCCAGACTAGCTGCCCTCCTGGCCGGGCGCCCTACACCCCACCCCATGATAGCCCAGCAGGGAAGCCACTGGGGATCTGAGGATCTGGCTAGAGTGATTCCTTCTCCTGGAAATTATTATTTGGCCATGCCACGAGGCTTGTGGGATCTCAGTTCCCTGACCAGGGAGCGAATCCATGCCCGCTATACTGGGAGCATGGAATCCTAACCACTGGACCGCCAGGGAATTCCCTCCTGAGAATTATTTTTGCTTCATGGATGGACAGAGACGTTTCCAGATGTCTAATCCTCAGTCTTCTGCTCTTTTCTCTCTACACAGATTCAGCCATTACATCTATGTGGTTGCCTCCAAAGCCCCCCGCCCCGCCTGACCTTTCTGGTGACTCTAGACCCACACATCCACCTGCTTGAGGGAAAGTTCCACGTTGCTGTCAGACCAATGCTGGCCCCAAAGTTCAACGCTCCAAACTGACCTCATCGTTCTTCCAGGCTTGAAACCTAGGATCTATTTTCCACTCCTGCCTCTCCCTTGGCACAGTTAATCCCCACAGCGGAGTCACCCGCTGCTGCTAGTGGCTTTCACACTCGTCACATTGTAAATAGCTGTGAGACGCAGTGGGTATGTGGCCTGTCACACAGACCAGGCAGAATGGGTCCCCACCTGGAAGAGGCTGGCGTCGGTATAGAAGTCCATTACAAACATCAAAAGTGGTGTGTGGGGCTTCCCTGGTGGCGCAGTGGTTGAGAGTCCGCCTGCCGATGCAGGGGACACGGGTTCGTGCCCCGGTCCGGGAGGATCCCACGTGCCGCGGAGCGGCTGGGCCCGTGGGCCATGGCCGCTGGGCCTGCGCGTCTGGAGCCTGTACTCCGCGATGGGAGAGGCCGCAACAGTGAGAGGTCCGCGTACCAACAAAAAAAAAAAAAAAAAATGGTGTGTGGTGCTTTCCTGGTGGCGCAGTGGTTAAGAACCTGCCTGCCAATGCAGGGGACACGGGTTCGATCCCTGGTCCGGGAAGATCCCACATGCCGCGGAGCAACTAAGCCCATGCACCACAACTACTGAGCCTGCGCTCTAGAGCCCATGAGCCACAACTGCTGGAGCCCGTGCGCCTAGAACCCGTGCTCTGCACCAAGAGAAGCCACCGCAATGAGAAGTCCATGCACCGCAACGAAGAGTAGCCCCCGCTCGCCACAACTAGAGAAAGCCTGTGTGCAGCAACGAAGACCCAACGCAGCCAAAAAATAATAATAAATAAATAAAAGTGGTGTGTGACGGGGCGGGGGACAAGGGGGTGAGGGCAGGGGAGATGGGAGGAGGCAGAGATATGGTCAAGGTCTATGTCAGATCACCAGGGTAAGAGGGGTCAACAAGCAGGGCAAGCATAAGAATTGACGTCGTGAGCCAGGAGCAGACCTGGGAGCTGAGTTGACGGGGCTCATAGGACAGAGCATGGGAGCTCTCACTGGTTTATAGGGATGGAGTTTGCTTTGGGGGGTCAGAGGTGGGTTCCCCTTGGAGAGGCCCAGGCCTACATTTTCTCAGCTGTGTTGTGGCCCTGGGCTCATGGAACCATGTACACCTATCAGTTCCCTCCTTTCCATCCTCCTGACCACACCCCAGCCCAGAGGGATTCCTTACTTGCCTGAAAGTTGGGAACGATCTGGTCTCTCTGCCTGGCATCAGACCATTATGCATTGCAGCCTCTGGAGAAGGAGCAACCAACATCCACTGCACACCCGCTGAGGCCTTTTGTGTATTTTATCACATTCATCCCGGCAGCAAGACATGATGGTGACATCTGACATTTGTTCCCTACCTCTGGTTTGTGTTTTATTTTCACAAACACGAACTCATTTGACCCTGTGGCAACCCAGTGAAGTGGTCAGAGCCCTATTTGGTGGATGAGAAAACTGGAGCCAGAGGGATTAAACTGACCACCCAAAGGCACCCAGGTCCTTGTTACTCAAAGTATAGTCCATCAGTATCACCTGGGGGCTTGTTAGAAACACAGGATCTTGGGCCCACCCAGGCCACAAAACCAGAATCAGCATTTTAACAGGAGCCACCCCCCGCCCGACCCGCCAGGGATTCGCTGGCCTGAGCAGTTGTTGGAGGAGAAACCAGCCTTACACGGCTAAGTCCACTCCAGTCCACAATGTTTGACACAAATACCCGAAGGTTCCATGCAACTCTCTGGGTCAAGCTTGGCCACCGGCTGGGAGTGAAATTGACCAAGTCGGGGATTGGATGGTGGGAGAAGAGGGGAAGAGGGATGTCAAGCTGAGGGGCGTTTGTGGAGGTTTTGCTGGGTGCCCGTGGCTATGGTTCCAGGCACACATGGCGAGGAGGCCCCGGAGCTGAGTGCAGTTGGGGAGCGAGACACAGGAGCCCATCAGAGAAGACTGCAACCCAGCACACAGGGGTGAGCTAAGTGGTGCGGCCGCACGGTTAGTGCTGGAGAAAGTGCCGGTCCATCGGGAGTGGAGAGTCTTCCTGAGCAGAGGCAGAAGGCAGGCAGGAGGAGGCAAGTAGGCCTGGAGTGTGGTGGGCCCTTCAGACCAGGTGAGGGAGTGCAAGTTCGGTCTGGTGGGCAGTGTCTTTGGAGGGTCTTGGGCTGAGAGTGTCTTACTCACTTCTGTACCTTTTGTTACCCTCGCCAGTCTCCCCTTCTCAGGGAAACTTCCGTGTTTACCATCCCTCTTAGGACCTTGCAGCTGGTAGAACTGCTCCCTGCCAATTCTCAGCATCCGAATTTACATCCACCAGGTCCCCTTCCCTCTTTCTGAGTCTCGAGAAGACCACCACTTGTTACCCAGTCACTCAGCCACTCACCTTGGGAGTGATCCCTGACTCCTCCCTTTCTTATGACGTCCACATTCAGTTCGATTGCCTCTGCTCTGAATTATCTCTGATAAGAACCCTTTATCCAAGAAGATGTGACACATGTATACAATGGAATATTACTCAGCCATAAAAAGAAACGAAATTGAGTTATTTGTAGTGAGGTGGATGGACCTAGAGTCTGTCATACAGAGTGAAGTAAGTCAGAAAGAGAAAAACAAATACTGTATGCTAACACATATATATGGAATCTAAAAAAAAAAAAAAAAAGGTTCTGATGAACCTAGGGGCAGGACAGGAATAAAGACGCAGACATAGGGAAAGGACTTGAGGACACGGGGAGAGGGAAGGGTAAGATGGGATAAGTGAGAGAGTGGCATGGACCTATATACACTACCAAATGTAAAATAGATAGCTAGTGGGAAACAGCTGCATAGCACAGGAGATCAGCTCGGTGCTTTGTGTCCACCTCGAGGGGTGGGATAGGGAGGGTGGGAGGGAGACGCAAGAGGGAGGGGATATAGGGATATATGTATACGTATAGCTGATTCACTTTGTTATATAGCAGCAACTAACACAACATTGTAAAGCAATTATACGCCAATAAAGATGTTTAAAAAAAAAAAAAGAACCCTTTATCCGTAAAGGGTTTCCTTACCTCCAGTATCCCCACTCCACACACAGGAGTCTTGGAGGTTTCCTTTGATGAGCCCAAATTCTGCAGCCTCAGCTATTGTTCATAGCTCTCCACACCTTCCTCCCACCTGACTCTACCTCTCACTTTCCCCAGGGTTCCTGTTGAGACAGCCACCGGCCTGGGGAGACCTCCTGTCTTTGTGTCTTCTATCCAAAGCCTGCCTCTCTTTCTATGCCTGTTACATGCCTTCACTTCTTTTATGTTGGGCTTAGAACCAGGGATTTGTGATGAGTGGCCCCAGTGTTCATGATGATTTCTGTTATGCACAAATGTCCCAGAAAAGACTGGAATAAAGTGGCAACATAGCAACCACATGGTCTCTGGATTCTGGACAATTGGTACCTTTTTTTTTCTACTTTTAAAAAATATTTTCTAGGCTGGGCATGTATTATGCTATAATTATACAAAGAACATAAACTTTGTTACGTTTTCGAAAGAATGGATTGAAGCTAGGGAAAGGCTGAAGGGCAGGATACTGTTCAGGAAGGTGGTGGTTGGACGAATCCGGGTGATTGGCTTTGGTAGAAAGTTCAGTAGTTACATTTGTGGTTAATTCAGACTTGGACTCCAGACCCAGCCTTGCCCCAACCCCTACTCTGTGACCTTGGGCAAATTATTTAACCCTCTGAGTCTCTACATTTGCTAGTTGACCTTGGGCAACTAATTTACCCTCTCTAAGCCTGATTCATTCAACAACTTTAATAACTGTGGAACTCTTGTGCCAGGCACTGTTCTAGATGCTGGAGTCGCAGTACACAGTTCAAATTCTCCTCCTTCATGGAGTTTTATATTCTAGAGGAGAGAGGCGGGTAATAAACAACCAAGAAATACGTAATATTTTATTTTTATGTGTGTACACACACACACACCCACACACGATATGCCAGGTGGTGATAAGTGCTGTAAAAAAAAAAAATACAGGGGCTTCCCTGGTGGCACAGTGGTTGAGAATCTGCCTGCTAATGCAGGGGACACGGGTTCGAGCCCTGGTCTGGGAGGATCCCACATGCCGCGGAGCAGCTAGGCCCGTGAGCCACAACTACTGAGCCTGCACGTCTGGAGCCTGTGCTCCGCAACAAGAGAGGCCGCGATAGTGAGAGGCCCGCACACCACGATGAAGAGTGGCCCTCGCTTGCCACAACTAGAGAAAGCCCTCACACAGAAATGAAGACCCAAAACAGCAAAAATAAATTAATTAATTTTAAAAAATATACAAAAAGGAGGGATCTAAAATGTGGACTGTGGGAGAGTTGGCCATCTTAATTCAGGTGGTCTGGGAGGGCTCACTGAGGAGGTGACATCTGAGCGGAGACCAGAAGGAAATGAGAGAGCCAGCTCCGTGAGTGCTGCGGCGAGAGAATTCCAGGCCAAAAGGACAGCAGTGCACAGGCCTCAGGGCAGGAGCAGGCTGGGGTGTCTGAGGAGCAGCAAGAAGGCCAGCGTGGCGCGAGCAGAGAGGGGGAGGGGCAGGAGGCAAAAGCAGGGAGGTGGCAGTGAGCCAGATGACATGGAGCCTGGTAGGCCGTGGTCAAGACATCAGTGGGTAGGAATGTGGCAGCAGGGGCAAGTGGATGTATTGTGGAGGTACAGCCAGGGGGATTTACTGATATATTGACTGTGGAGTGTGAGTAAAAGAAACACATCAAGGGGGCTTCCCTGGTGGCGCAGTGGTTAAGAATCTGCCTGCCAACGCAGGGGACACTGGTTCAAGCCCTGGTCTGGGAAGATCCCACATGCCGCGGAGCAGCTAAGCCCGTGAGCCACAACTACTGAGCCTGCGCATCTGGAGCCTGTGCTCCGCAACAGGAGAGGCCGCGACAGTGAGAGGCCCGCGCACCGTAATCAAGAGGGGCCCCCACTCGCCGCAACTGGAGAAAGCCCTCGCACAGAAACGAAGACCCAACACAGCCAAAAAATAAATAAATAAATTTATTTTTTTAAAAAAAGAAACACATCAAGTCTTAAACTGGTTTTGGTCTGAGCACAAGAAGAATGAAGGTGCCATGTAGCCGTTTTCTGAGCTAGAGAAGGCTGCGGCAGGAGCAGGTTCGGTGGGGAATAGAAGTTTGTTTTTGGAGATTATATTGGCCACGTCTGTCATGGTCATGGCTATGACATCCAGGTCAAGGTCTTGAGTAGGCCGTTGGGTGTTCAAGCCTAGAGTTCAAGGGACAGGCCAGGGCTAAAGATATAAATTTAGGAGCTGTCAGCATAGAGGGATGAACCTTAAATCTCTGGATGAGGTCATCTGGGTGTGAATAAGGACAGAGATGGGTAGAAGAACTGAGTACTGGGCCCTCCAATGTTTAGATGCCAGGAAGGTGAACAGGAACCAGAAAAATATACAGAGAAGGAGGGGCCAGTGATACAGATGGGAAACCGTGAAAGAGTGAAGGCCCAGAGGCCAAGTGAGAGCATGTTCACTAGCTGTGAACCCTTGTGATGTAGTTGCTCATATATATATATATATTTTTTGCAGTGCGCAGGCCTCTCACTCTTGTGGCCTCTCCCACTGCGGACTACAGGCTCCGGATGCGCAGGCTCGGCGGCCATGGCTCACGGGCCCAGCCGCTCCGCGGCATGTGGGATCTTCCTGGACCAGGGCACGAACCCATGTCCCCTGCATCGGCAGGCGGACTCTCAACCACTGCGCCACCAGGGAAGCCCCTGTTGCTCATACTATTGACAAAGGCCTACTGTATACGTGGGTGATTCTACTAGCACCTTGTAAACAGTTTCTCGGAGGAGTGGTGTCATGGCTAGATGAAAGAAAGGCCACCATTTTTAATGGTCAGTGGTTGAACACACCAGTTCCATTCCATTTAATTCAGCAGTCATCCCTTACTCCCAGCCAGGTTCCCCCAGACCTCCCACAGCCATTGTGATGGAAATCCAGAGAGAGGGAGGCACTGGAGGGTGGTGGACTTGGCGGGAGGCCATGGTTGGAATTCCAGGAAGGCAGCTGGGACCTGAGATCCCACAATAGAGCTTTGGTCCCTGGGGAGCCTGGTGAGAATCAGGTGCGATCTGGGCCCAGACCAAGTACCCTGGCCCATCAGGATGGTGACGCCTTGAGCTAGAATGAGGAAGCAGGAAGGGGAGGAAGTTCTCGGAGCAGATGAGTCCTTTTTTTTTTTTTTTTTTTTTTGTGTGTGTGTTACGCGGGCCTCTCACTGCTGCGGCCTCTTCCGTTGCGGAGCACAGGCTCCGGACGCGCAGGCTCAGCGGCCATGGCTCACGGGCCCAGCCACTTCGCGGCATGTGGGATCTTCCCGGACCGGGGCACGAACCTGTGTCCCCTGCATCGGCAGGCGGACTCGCAACCACTGCGCCACCAGGGAAGCCCAGATGAGTCCTTTTGTGAGTACATTGATTTTTAGGTGGAGCCTCCAGATTCCTTCTCTGTGACCCCTGACCTGCCATACCTTGGATTCACCATTTCCTCGCCCATGATTAGGAATCCCCTCTCTGATTCCAGCCCCCTTACCTCCACCTGTCTATCTCCCTCCAGCAGCATGGCCTTCCAATCCTTTTAAGTCAGCAGCCCCTCTGGTCCACGGGCCTCTCTGCCACCCCGCCTCCCAGGAGTCCCTCACTCCGCTGGCGTCCTCACATCCACCCTAGAGCTGAGCCTGAGTTCACAGAATAGCCGTGGCAGATACTGTCTGTTCTCTGAAATAAATAAAGTCTCCCCTTGTTCCTGCTGCATCACTAAACAGGCACAGCTCATACCTTCTGAAGCCACTGTCCCTTCTTTCTGAGCACTGAATCCCTCTGGGCACTCTGTGACCTTCAGAGAGAGACCTGCTTTACCAAAGTGAGCCTTTACATGAAAGACAGACGGGAGGATGGACCAGGGCTCATCCCAGAGAAAGCCCAAGGATCACAGGGGTGGCGTGAGGAGGAATCGGGAGAGATGATCACAAAGGAAGTCACCTGTCTCCGGCAGGAGAAATGTACGCTGCATTTCGCGGAGGGACAGTCTCTTTTTGTCCTCCAGTTGTAATCTGTAACACTCTGTACAGTTCATGGGCAGGGAACAGAACATTTTGTCTCAGGATGATTCCACCCCTGGGGAGCCAGCCCACGGCCTTGGCCTTGTGAGCAGGGGCATTAACTGAGCCAACTGTGTAAGAGAAAAGTCAGGAGGCCTGGGGCCTGTGGGGCAGGGAGAGTGGCGGGCAGGGATGTGTGTGTGTCCAGGTACAGACGTCATGGCCTTGGGGGGCCCCTGCAGGAACACCACACCCTCTGCCTCTCCCACTTGATTCAGGTAACATTGTTGGCAGTTGCTGAGAGCACGCAGGGCCCAGCTCGGAGTCCAGCTTGGAGGGCAGAAGAAGAGTCTTCGCCCCTGCCCTTGGGACGTCCATGGTCTAGTTGTGACAATGAGATATTCAGGCACTCAGGGTTGCTTGCAAGACAAAGGGAAGATGTTAGGGAGGTGGGGTGATGGTAGAGGAAAACTGGGGTGCCCCGGATTTGCTGCATGACCTTGAGTCTCCTGAACATCTGGGCCCTTCAGCTTCCCTCTCTAAGAAACAAGGCCAAGCCCGTCTGCCCTTCTTCACCTCTGCCTTGGGCATCCACGAGGTACGGGTGGAGGGTGGAGAAGGGGAGACAGCTGGAACGTGAGTCCCTGTGGAAGTTTCTCTCTGGTCACCTCCTGTCTTGTTCTCAAGGACTGTTCAAAGCAGAGGAGTTGACATACTCTGTAATGACCTATCTGGGAACAGAAGCTAAAAAACAGTGGAGGGGAATTCCCTGGTGGTCCAGTGGTTAGGACTCGATGCTTTCACTGCCATGGCCCAGGTTCAATCCCTGGTCAGGGAACTAAGATCCCTCAAGCCAAAAATATAAATAAAATAAAAATAAAAAGGAGTAGATATATGTATAACTGATTCACTTTGCCATACAGCAGAAACTAACACAACATTGTATACAACAACTATACTCCAACAAAAATTAATTTAAAAAAAAAAAGCTGGGAAATTGATCCTTCCTCATCCTAAGTAGAAAAGTTCAGCAAGATGTGACCTTGCAGGGTGAGCTCCGATAATCAAATATCCAATGGGTAATCTAGCCTATCTCCAGAAAGATACATAAAGAACTGGTAACACTGCTTTTTCTTCTGGGGAGAACAAGGCAGCTGAGTAAAAGGGGTGGGAGGACCTTGTTTTTCTCTGGATTATACCCCTCTATGCTGTTTTCATGTAATACCAAGTGATTGTAATATCTAATAAAAGATAAATATACTTCAGACTTGAAAGTGATTGTCGCGGTTCCAGGAATTGGTTCGAGGTTGGGGCAGAACCAGGAGCTGGCTTTGCGTGTGGTTTTCTCCTTTAGCTCCCCCTTCTCTGCCCACGAGGGGTGGGTGAAGGGATGGGACAGCAGACAAATGGAGAGCCCTGCAGGCCAGGTCTCAGGTGGCCCCTGGAACCGGGTGTCTCATCGCTGAAGCCTTCCACCAAGAAGGGCATACATCCTCCCTCTTCCCCTCCGGCTTCATCACAGATCTGAGTCCGGGAGAGACAGGTGCGGTTGGCACAGGCTGTCCTCCAGCACAGGACACTCTGTGCTCACCGCCCGCCAACTGCGCAGCCTGAGTGCACCAGCCTCAGAAGTTCTGTCAGCAGCAAGAGCTACCAGGAGGGTGGGGAGGGTCATGAAGCTGTGTGTGTGTGTGGCCACCCAGGGAGGTCAGGCATGGCTGAGGGGAGAGCGCAGGCCAAGGTAGGAGGGGGCAGATGACAAAGACAGCTTCATTCAACCCTGGCATCAACAGGGAAGCTGGAGATGGCCACTGTCACTGCTCCTGGGCCAAACCTGGAGGGCCTGGTCCAGCATCCCCAGCCCAGCAGGTGCCCGAGGCCAGCGTGGCTGGTGAGCCTCGGTCTGAGTGAGCCGCTGAGGCACAGGAACTGCAACTCCCATGTTGCCCTCCCCGCAGAGGGAGGTCTCCAGGCCCTTCCCAGGCAAGCCTGGCCCCAGCGTGCCTCTACCCCAGACCCACAAGCCCTGTTCTCCCAGCCTCCCCATCTGCTCTTCCTTTACCTGAAAATAGTCCCTCTGTCTAAACTGGGTCTCCAGTGACAAGCAAGCCTGCTTCCTGATCGGGGGCACGCCCGGGTGACAGGACCAAGGCAGCACGAGGATGTGGGGAGACCCTGTGGGCGTGGCTCCTGGCTCTGCCACATAACTCTCTAGGCCTCAGCTTCTTCAGTTCAGGCCTTCCTACGTCACAGCATCGTCACCAGGATCCCTTGAGGCACTAATTCATCCTGAAAGCACTTTGTAAAACGAGGCCTGCATGTCATCCGTTATTACACGCTAGGTTATCACACATCAGGTGATTGTCACCACGCTCGCTCGTAGCAAATGGGTGCTCATCCTAAATGGACGCTGAATGAAGCCTCATCCTGAGCTGATGATGCCTCGAGGGTCCCTGAGAGGGTGGCAGGGCCCCGGCGTTCCTCCCGTGGGCCTGGGCACTGAAAGTGAGAGATGACAGCAGGAAGGGGAGAGTCCACCCTTCTAAAGGGATAAGGGACTTCCCTGGCGGTCCACTGGTTAAGACTCCACGCTTCCACTACAGGTGACAGGGGTTCGATCCCTGGTAGGGGAAGTTCCGCATGCCACGTGGTGCGGCCACAAAGAAAACCAAAAAAACCCCAAAACCCATAAAGGGATCAGGAGGTCTGGAGACAAAGTGGGCTGGCATGGACAGAACCTGAGGACCAAGGGGTGCCCAGGCCCTCTCTTCCCACTGGGCAGCTCCATGGGAGGCGGGGCTCCGGGTCCCAGCGCTGTTCACAGATCGCCCATGCAGGGGAGCAGGGCTGACTCAGAAATGCTTAGCGCTACCCTAGCCCCGGGCAGGGCCTGCTCCCAGATCCTTAGGTGGCCCTGCTCTGCTGGCAGAAGAAGGGAGCTGGAGACCTAGGAGGGCTAGAGCAGGGGGAAACGAACGGGTGTGTTTTCTAGGGAGGGGTGGGGCACAGGAAGCTCCACGTGCCAGGAACAGGCTGAGCTCACTCACCCCTGGCCTTGCATCAGCTGCAGAGCTGGCAGCCAGGCCCTGGGAATTAGGCAGGAGGCTCCCAGGAGCCTCCTGGCCTTGCCTTTTGCTCTCAGGGAGAGGGTGACAAGGAGGAACAGGCAGCCTGGGTCTCCTCAGGCCCTCCGCTTCCAGGTCACCCAGCTGCCCCAGCTCCCAGCTTCCCGGGCCAAGAACGGCCCATGTGATCAAGGGCGGGCACAGTTCAGGGCCCTAGGGGCTCTCCCTGCCTGCCCAAGGTCTCCTTGCTGGAAGGCTTCCTAGAGTTGGTGGCATCTCCCAAGTAGATCTGGGGACTTTGGGGCTGGTTCCTCTCTGGCCTCTGACATCACCACGTTAAAAATGACCCTCTACCAACAGCAGCAGGTGCTACAGACAAGGTCAGGATATGTGTATTTCAGTGTGGCCTTCCACCTCGCGCTTGATCTGTTAATGATTCATCTCAGGTTGAATGAGACAGGAATTTCACAGAGGGACTCCTGGTTCTGTTGTTCTCCCCAGGCCCAGCCACAGTGTTTGGGATTTAAAGCATCCCTGACAGCTGCTGACACCTCTTCTGTCCCTGGATTCTCTTGGGGTGCAAAAGTGTACTGGGGGATGGGGGGGCGGAGTCTGGTTTTTTTTTTATTTTTTTGGCCACACCACCTGGCTTGTGGGATCTTAGTTCTCCCGACCAGGGATTGAACCTGTACTCCCTGCAGTGAAAGCACAGAGTCCTACCCACTGGACCGCCAGGGAAGTCCCAGGAGTCTGTTCTAAATGTAAGTGCAATGACAGCTCCACTTCACCTCCCCGATTCCCAGAGCTTCTCAGTAAGGGCCTGTGGAGTTTAGGGGTCCTCCTGAGGGTCCTCATCAGCTCTCCAGCTCTCCTACTAGCCTCCTGCTCCTAGCCCATCTGGGGCTGATGTCTGGGGTGTCCAGAGAGCTGAGCTGAGGGCTGTGGACAAAGGAAAGGTGACTTGTGAAGGGGGCCAGAGCAGAGTGACAGACCAGAGCAGGAACATAAGGGCTTGTGGGGGACCTGGATCAGCCCTAACTTAGCGCTTCTGGCCTCCTGTGGACTTGGTTTCTAAGTCTCTCTCCCTCAGTGCCTTTCCATCTCCAGGCCTTATCCCCAGCTGAGGTGGTGCTAGAGAAAAAAATGTACATGCCTGCCCCTGCCACCCCCCGTCCCCCCAATCACAGACCCCTCTGCCCTCCCTGGGCCTTAATCTCATCTACAGCATGAGGACACAGGACAAGATGGCTCCCCAGCTCAGGGGTCCTAGGAGTCTATGACATCAGCCTTCAGCCAGAACTTGGTCTGCTTTCATGTTTTCCCCCTGCTCAGCCCCTGCATCGGTGCTTGTTCTTGAGTTTTTGCTCCTCAGCAATGACCTTCTGTCCTTCTAGCTTCCAGGTCTGCTTGGAGGCTGGGCTTGATCCCCTCATTATCTCGGGACAAACGTTTGGCTCTTCGAGACCCACGTTTGCCTTTTATAAATTGTATCTCCTGGGTTATCATTTAGTCGAGTGCACTGCAGCCTGGGCACTTCTCCTCAAGGGGCACAAGGAGAGCTCAGCGGGACGGCGAACCTTGTGGGGCTGAGCAGGGAGGGGCTGGCGGGGAGCTGCGCAGGGGGAGATAGAGAGGAGTGGGGAGGCAGCCCAGGTGGTGACAGAGACACGATCCCAGGCAGTGTGTACATGGCCCTGGGCCCTGGAGAGCTCGGGTGACTGGACAAGCCCTGGGAGGTTACCTAGGCCAACCACCCTGTTTCTCCCACCCCATTTTATTTATTTTATTTATTTTTGCAGTACGCGAGCCTCTCACTGTTGCGGTCTCCCCCGTTGCGGAGCACAGGCTCTGGACGCGCAGGCTCAGCGGCCATGGCTCACGGGCCTAGCCGCTCCGCGGCATGCGGGATCCTCCCAGACCGGGGCACGAACCCGCATACCTTGCATCGGCAGGCGGACTCTCAACCACTGCATCACCAGGGAAGCCCTCCCACCCCATTTTAAAGATGAGGCCCAGCAAAATCTAGTGAACTGAAAGAAAATATAATTTAATCCCCCAAAGAAGGAGGAACTTGGTTTCTCTTTAAAGGATGGCCCATTAAATGGAATCATTTTGCTTCAGGAAGAGCTCACTTCTCAGGTGGTGTTTTTCTCCTTTTGTGTCACCGACGGGTGACATCCGCATTGTGGTCCATGGCTGTCTGAAGACCAGACTCTACGTCCCTGAAATCCTTCTGCTCCCAACGCCCCTCTCTCCCCTTAACTAGATTTGCACAGTAAGGAAACATCTGGGACAACTGAGATTAAAAGCACTTCAAGGGCCTCCCTGGTGGCTCACCCTCATAACGGAGGCCTCCTGGTGTCATCCGGACCCAGCGCCCCTCCACCAACTTCTCCAGCCTTCTCTCTTACCGCTGTCCCTCACACTCAGGAAGGCAAGAGACAACAACAGTACAGCCGTGCCTGTATGTGGCTATTTGAATTTAAATTAATTGAAAATTGATGACATTATTGTTAAAAATTCAGTTCCTTGGTCACACTAGTCACATTTCAAGTGCCCTTGGGGCTAATGGCTACTGTACTGAACGATGCAGATACAGAACGTTCCTATCATCACAGAACGTTCTATTGGGAAGCACTGGGTTTGATTTTTCTCTTACAAAGGAAGCCCTGATCAAGGAACGCTATGAGTTTTAGAGGGATCCAGGGTAGACTTGACCTATTCAGTGACTCTTCCAAGAAATATTGGCACCTACTCTATTCCAGGCCCTGGATACACAATAGTGGGCAGTTGTAGCAGTTGGTCCTTTGGAGTGAAAAAGCAACTGCTCTCAGATGTGTTAAGTGCCTGAGCCCAGGCTGGGGCAGTCGGGAAGGTTTCCTGGAGAAGGGGACATGTAAGCACAGACCTGCAGTCTGAGGAGGCACTAGTGAGGCTGAGTTGCTCTCCAGACCATGTTCTTTTTGGCCCTCTGGGTCCCTTATCACAGACTGTCCCCACTGCCTGGACTACTCCTCTCTTTTCTCGCCAGGGAGGGAAGGCATGAGACTAGTCCCCTTAAAGTCAGTCCCCCAGCTGGGACTAAGCAGAGTCCCTGTTGAGCCACTAACTCCCGAGCTCTGCGCTGTGGCCTCTACTTCACCTCCCACAGGCCACGTGGCTTCAGCGCTACATAAATTCAGTACTCGGTAAAAACAGGCTCTAGGGTGGAGGGCTCCTCCAGAGAAGTCGAACCTCGACGTCTGGTGGGGGATGCAGGAGTCTGACTGTCTGCATTACCAAACTCAGGTTCTGCGGCTCACCGCTCAAAAGCCAATAATTTGAGAGGCAGGCGTCAGTAGAAAGGAAAGTTACTTTAATTAGAAAAGCCGGCAATCTGGGGAGAAGGTGGATTCATGTCCAGAGACCAACTCTAAAGATTCTGCTCAGCCATGACATTTTTTAACGGGAAAAATGAGGGGGAAGAATCTCAGTGAATCATCGAGGCAGGAGGTTGGGTTCTGCATCATTCTCCGTTGAGTGCAGACTGGCTGACTCTTCAGGTGTCATCTTGCCTGTGTGATCTGCCTGCAGGATTGCTAAGGGGGCAATTGTGGATAGACAGTCATTTTCTAACTGCTTAATTCTCTATTCTTACTTCTTTTAATTTAGAAAAAGAATCAACAAGTTAGACAAGGCATGGTGTGCATTCAGGAGAGATCAGAAGTTCGTTTCAACTGCTTAGTGATCTCATTCCTATAATTAGGTTGTTTTAAGGTTAGAGGGGAACAGAAATGGGCAAACAGGAAAGGGACGAAAGAGCTGCTTTCAATTCCCCACTGTCAAATATCATTCCATTTCTACGGGACTACGGGCGACGGTCTATCTTCTGTAACTTCTTCACGCTGACAGAGGGCACAGTATTCTCAAAATGGAAGAGGTCAGCCTGGGTCTGAAGCATCTCTTTGCTGACAGTTTTACTTGCCCGCTTACATATACGGGCAGAGCAAGCTACAATCATTTTGACGCCCACAAAGATATAGAACATTATGAGCAATAATGTTAATCCTGTTCTCTTGAGGCCAGTTCTTGGAATTGTACTAGCCATAGATTCAGTACTGCTCAAGACGGAGCAGCTTATGTCATGGCTACAGTATGGTCATCATACAGTTAGCATTCTTCCTCTGGTGGCAGTTACAGTATCTGTAAAACAACTCAGGAATGTGCATCCAACACTGAGTCTATGACACTATTGTCCTAATCATTAACTGCTTGGTTTAGTACTGGGTTGCAGGGAGAACTGCAGGGTTCTAATCAATTCCATATGTACCCTGAGGCCCTCCCCAAGGTGGCCCCCCCACATTCTCCAGCCCTGAGTTCCTACCTGCGTCAGCCTGGGGAAAGTGTAGAGTGACCACTCTCATCCACCGCCTAGAGGGAGCCAGGGCTGGCTAACCGAGCAGAGGGAGGCTGTCTTGGGGCCCCATCCCCACATACGGTGCACAGCAGTGCCCACCCTGCTCTTCCTCCTGGTGCCCTGCTGTGTGAACACTGAAAGCGGCAGTTCGTTGACTGGAATTCACATGCATGTTCATTTGGGAAAGAAGGACCAGAGTGCAGCCCATTAGGCCCTGCACTGTCCTCCCCTTCCACATGGACGGCTTCACTCAAACTTCCCAACCATAGGATAACTCATAGGGACAATTATCTTCACCTCTGTTACAGGAATTAAGGTCGGGAGAGGGTAATTTGCCAGAGCCGGCAGTGGTGAAGGCAACCATCAACGCTCTCACCCCAGCCTGGACCCCATAGCGTCCACCCAGCCTCGTGTTTGCATTGTGTCACCGCTTGTCCGCGGGGCCACCCTCCCTCACCACCTCCCCGGGGCTCCCTTGCTCCCACCCCGGCGCCCAGGGCCTCAGGGGGATCGGGAGCCTCCCCGCCCGGCCTGGGCGCGCAGGATCTGTCGGGGCAGAGCCGGGACCCCGGCCAGGGGCAGGAGTCCGAACCCTCCGTGCCAGCCCGAGCGCCGGCAGCCGCTGAGCCGCCCTTTGTTTCGCGACTTCTGCGGAGTCACGGTCACATGCGCTTCCGGCACGGGGTGTTCCGGGCGCCGCGCCAGGGCCCGGGGACGCCCCCGCCCCTCGGCCCAGCCCGCGCGGGGCCGCCCTCCTCCGCTCTCCCGCCTGCCCCGCCCGCCCCGCCCGCCCGCGGGCCAGCGGCCTATCTCCGAGCCCCCAGCCCTGGAGCCTCCCTCCCCGGCCGCGCCGGTCGCGCAGCTGTGCTCCGATGGCCTCTCGTCTTCTCTGAACTCCGCGTGGAGCCTTCCATAGCGGCCTGGCGCGTTCAATACCCAGATATTAACGGGGGTCCGCCCGTCTTCCCTACTCCAGACACCAAGGGCGCAAAATCAGGCGCCTCTCTCCCCGATGGATCGCTGTGCGGTAAATGGGTGGTGGTCAAGTACCGAACTCCATTCTTGTCGTTTCATGGGGTGGCCGTGCAACACCAAGCCTCTCTCCTCCCCCACCCCGATTCCCACAAACAGAAGGAAACAAAACTGAGCCACCCGGGGCGGCCACAACAGACCATCTAAGGGCCAAGGCCCCAGTCAGGGGCAGAAATGGGGCTGGCTCCTCTGTCCTGGCCTGGCCACCACTGCTCCGGCGCTCCCGGGCCCAGGCTGTGCCCTGGGGCACTTGCGAACCTTGGCGCCTCATGGAGGCCATCTCTGCTTCACTCAACGGAATTCAAGAATTCATTCAACAGATACTTATTGAAAGCAAACTTATGTTCAGGGCGACCAAGTTCCTTCCAGATGCCAGCCCCGTGTTAAGCCTCCTCCAGAATGTGAGAGGATTCCCTCTGTGTAGCAGCAGTGCCCTTACTATCCCCCTGAGGCTCAGCTTCCCAGAGGAGGCCTTTGTTCAGAGCAGCTCGGGAGGCCATGCCTGGGGGCCGGGAATGGAGGCCCTGCCTGTCCCGTGCTTCCCAGTCTTGGAGGTGCAGCAGGGAGTGGCAGTGCCAGGCTCTGGGTGAGCATGGGGTGGGATCTAAGGGACCCTTTCTGTCTCTGGGCGACCCTTCCCAATGCCTCTCAGGGAGGCCTGCAGGGAGGGACTGGGGCACGGGATGGGGGGGCGGGGGCTGGCGGGTGGAGACCTGGGAGGGGAGAGGGAGACAGCCCGAGGAGCAAACTGTGGAACCGGAGGCCGGGGTGCACGTGCGCTGTGGCGTCAGGGCTTGGTGGGGAAGAGCAGGCAGGTGAGCTGCCGGCTGCCGCTGTGTCTGTCCACGAGTGGTAGGGGGTGCTGCAGGTAGTGCTGGACGAGGCGGCCACGGAGGAGAAGAGCTGCACGGGGAAGCAGGGCATCCATGAGCCTCATGCAGGGAGAAACTTCCTGAGGGAGCTGGGGGGCTCTGGCGAGGGAGCTTGTTGACATTTTTCTAAATATTTTCCTTCCTGTTTGCCCCATAAAGCCCCACTGCATTTTGTTGCCCAATTCCAGGCCTTTCCTGGGATGGCGCCCGTGCGCATGTTGTTGGCCGGACTCCTATTTCCCAGGCCAGATGAAATAACTTTGAGGCCTCTGCCCGGGGCCTTCCGTGTGGGGAGCTGAGTGGTGACTGTCTCTAGTTTGCAGCCTAGCAAGTGCTGGGTGCAAAGTTGAGTCCTTGGTACAGACACGAATCTGGACTACCTGGGCCCTGCCCTCCTCCCAGCTGGGTTCATACAAATGCCCCCACCTGGGCCCCATGCAGGCCGGGCTCTTCAGGAGGGGGTGTCTCCCCCAGAGCAGACTGGGCCTCTTCTCAAAGTGCCGGCTTCTGGGAAGGAGTTCTGGGCGCTGGCCACTGAGATTTCCACCCACTCCAGAAAAAGGCAAAAAAGGGGGGTCTTCCCCAGGGCAGTGTTCCCGGCTGGGCCCAGGGGCTGCTCTGCTGTGTCTTGCCCTTCAGCCCCTACCTCTTGCAGTACCCACCTCCTCGTGGTTCCTGCCTTCCTGGCCCAGGGCGTAGTGGCGCCCGCCATCCAGCCGGCAGATGGGAATGTTGAAGACCCGGCCGTGGAGAAGTACTGCCAGGGTGAAGGGCTGAGAACCACGAGGGCCTGAGCTGGGGCGCACGGTGTAGGCCCCGTTCTGGGGAGGAGAGCCCATCATCAACCTCACCTTCCAGCTATAGCCCTGACTCCGACCCCTGCCCAGATGCTCCTGCCGGCTCAGCCAGCCTCAGTCCCTGGGCAGAAACGGTTTCCCAAGAAGGCGCAGGGGGCCTGAGGTGCCCCACCTTTTGGCGTCGCAGCAGGGCACTCTCAACAGCATGGCGGTCATAGTTCCCTGAGTACCAAGGCTGGCCCAGCAGATCGCCTTCCTGTACATACACACACAGCGGCTCAGCGATGTGCCAGGGCACTGGATCGGGGGTGGGAAGCAGAGAACCCCCGGGTTGCAGTTATTCGTGCTCACGGCCACTCAAGCAGAACAAAGATGTGTCCGCGCCTGGAGCTGCACACACGTGTTCAGTGGTGGACACCCACCCGAGAGGGCTTCTGGGTAGGGACTTGGGCTCTGCTCCCATGGGCCTCCCCCATCAGCCCTCTCCCAGCCCCTCCTCACCTCAGCAGCTGAGGCATTCTGTGTGGCAGCTACAGAGCAAAGAGAGGCTATCCTTCCTGCCGGAAGAAGCAGATTATAGCCCTGGGGCTGAGAGGGGATTAGGCCAAGGAGGCTTGGGGCCCAGCTGCGAAGGTTGGGGAGGTCACAGAGGGCGTGCAAAGGCCTGAAGCCCAAAGCGGGACACCCAGTGCTTCACTCCCCCGCCCCAGGGCTCTGGTAGGACCCACCGGCTAGGCCACGCGTGACCTCCAAGTGAGGAGTGATTTTAAGGTACAGGTTGGGAGCTTCCTGATTTGGTGCAGATCCTGCAGAATGCCCAGGGGGTCCTCTGAGACCTGCTCTCCGCTGGAGTCAGAGCTGCAGGGACCCCCTCAGTGAAGCGGGATGTGGGGGGCTGGGAGGCAGTCTGAGGCCCGCAGGGGAGGCCCTGCCAGAGGGCTTGGGTTCATGCTGACAATGGCGGTATTCACCTTTAGAGGTGGCATTCGACGCTCCCTGGCACACAGGATGCTGGGTCAGAAGAGCTTGGCCCTGCAGGCCTGCTCCTTTGGGCTGGAAGTCCTACCCTGAGCCTCCCTCTCTCCCTCCCCGCTCAGCCCACCACCAGCCCAAACCCCCAGCCTCTTACATTCCGAGCTTCCTGGGGGGCTGTGCTGGGCCTGTGGGGAGCGAATTGGGGAACAGAGCTCAGGGGCTTTACCTCCTTCAAAAGAAAAAGTCCAGTGACCCGATCCTGGAGATCCCAGGGTCAGGGCTGGGAAGCCTGGGTAGGCCCTTCAGGCCCCCAGCACACACCTGCGGCACTCACCTGGGCCCCACTGATGTCCTTGGTAGAGGGACTGAGGGCCTCAGGACTTGGGAGCTCAGAGTCTGAGGCAAGGCCGGGACTAAAACAGAGAGGGCAGGCTGAGCTGAGCACCAAGCGGGGAAATCCGGGTGACCGGGGCGGGGCAGGGGACAGCTTCTCTGCAGCCTGACTTTTGGGGAGCCCTTCCAACCAGGCAGAGCACTGTCCTGGCTGCAACAGCTGGGAAGCGCCCCCCCACCCCCCAACCAAGCCCTTGCTCTAAGGGGGTCCCCTCCTTGTCAGGCACTGTGTGGGGCAGCCCGGACCAGAGGCGTCTATGTGGGTGTCTGAAGGCAGATGTGTGATGGTAGGGGTGCTGAGAGAGGACAAGGGCAGGAGATGGAGCCAGGAGACTGCATCGTGCTGCCTCTGGGCAGCAGAGGGCCTCAGGGCAGGACGGGGCGGGGTGGACGGAGGGAGGGAGGGGTTCACCTGGACTGGGCTCACAATCTAGGTAAATGTCCTCCTCGGGCTTCTTTGCTGGGCCCGGCACCTAGGGTAGGAAGGGGCGTATGAGACCCAGGGTTTGACCAGTGAGTGGGAGGGAGGACGAAGCCATCACTTGGGGGAGCTACTGGCACCTCACCCCCCACCCCCACGGCGCCGCCCACAAAGTGGACCTGGAATGATTGAAAATGCTCCTTTGCCCGGAAGGGGGCGCCCATGAGCACCTCCCCCGTCCTGTGCTCAGAGAGAGTGAGCACCCAAGGGGAGCTCTGAGCGAGGCCCTCCCCAGAAGGACACTAGCGGACGCCCTGCCAGGGCCTGTGGCAGAGGGGGAGAGGCTCGGCTTCGGGCCTTTTCCCTGGATTTAGGGATATTTCCTGGCCCTCCCAGCTCACCCATCACCACCACCACCACCAACAACAACTTCCTAGCCAGAATCCTAGAGTGAGGGGCCACTCACTGCCCGGTCGGGTGCACCCAGCTCTGGGAGGAAAAAGAGAGACCCACCAGCCAGCAGCAGCAGGGAGAAGGAAATTCAGTGAAACTTAGGCTGGAAGAGTGGTGTATCCTTGGAACTTCTCTGAGGGGATCCTCAGAGCCAGCTGTGAAGTCCCAGGAGAAAGCCATCCTCACCCCCGATCGCCTTACTTCACACCCCCGGGGTGCCCCCCGCCTGACCCAGAGACCTCAGCAGGTGCAGAAGGGGCCCCGGAGTCAGGGACTCTGTGACTTCAGGCAAAGCATTACGTGTCTCGGGGCCTCAGTCTCCTCCCCAACTGCTTGCCTGGCGGTGGGGGGGGGGGGGGTTGGCAGGTAAAAATGAGGAACAGCTGTGGCGGATGCAGCGACCGGACAAAGCATGAGATCAATGTAAGGCCAGCTCAACTTTCCCCCAGCCCCGACCTCATGGAGGTCAGGATTCCCCTTCTCGGGGTGGGGAGTAGGTGGGCCTCGGAAGGAGAGAGGACATCCTCATTACCTCGCCTCCCAAAGGGCCAGCTCTGCTTTGTGGCCTCCGGCGGGCTCCATGCTGCCTTGGGCTGTGGGCACAATGCGGTGGCGTGAGGGAAAATCGGGTGGGGGGCTATGGAGGGGAGCTGCGGCATTGGGAGGGCAAGGCTGGCCGGGGTGGGAGGCAAAGGGACTACGTATATCTGTGCAGCTTGAAAAACACAACACAAGCGTTAATGTGCAAAGGAGGCGACTCTCCTCTTTGCCTCTATTCTGTGGCTCTTTCTTTGGTGTGAATCTCTCCCAGTTTTACTTTTTATTCCAATAAAATATACGATGAAAGTGGTAGCTCTCAAAGCCCACAAACGGGATCCTGGCGGGGGTGAGAGCTGGCAGCGGCTGGCAGCTGAGTGAGGGATTTCTCCCCTCTGTAGGCAGGGAGGGCTGCACAGGCTTTAGGGTCCGGGAGGGGCAGCGGAGCTTCAACCCCCCCTCACCCCCACCCCACCCCCGCTCCCCTCTCCCGGCTCAGGCGAGAAGGGTGAGTCTTTGGTGATGCTGATGGGGAGGGTGCAAGGACCAGGCCAGGCAGGTGGGAGGAGCGACTGTTAACAGGGCTCTGGCTTCTGACGCAGCTAATTTTTCAGGGGCCTCCTGAATGCAGACGTGGGGGAATCTTGCAAATGAGATGCCTCTTAGATTTACTCACTGGGAAATGGTAGCCTGGGGTGGGGCAGGTGGGGAGGTTGTTCATCATCTCGGGCTGGGGCTGCGGTGGCGGTGGTGGCGGTGGTGGTGGTGACATGGGAGGGCCCAGGGGGCCAGAGTGATCTGGAAAAGACCCCTGAGCATTGTGACCCGGTGGGCTCCTCCCACGTAGGTTCCAAATTTCCTCCTGCCCCCCACCCAGCCTCTGTTCCCTCCTCCCTCCCTCACTCCCCTCTGTGCTCTCTGGCTTCCCGACAGCCCCGTCTCCATGGCAACTGGAGGCGGCCAGCTTCCCTGCCCCCACCTGGCCGAGCCTGGGAGCTGTCGGGGTGGGATGCCAGCAGCAGCCGGGGCTCTCCTGGCATCCCTACCCTTGCTCCGAGTTGTGCTAGGATCTCAGAGGGGGAACGCCAGGCCCCAGGGACCCTGTCAGGCCTCCTGCTTTCCCATTGTTGCCTTGGTTACACTGCCCCTCCAGGCTCCTCTCCCCTTCCCACTCATCCTCCTTCCCTTCTCCCCTCCCTCCCTCCCTCCCTCCCTCCCTCCCTCCCTTCCTCCATCCCTCTCTCTCTGCCCAGCCAAGAGGCCTCAGTGACTGCCAGCTGAGGCCTCCCCTCGCTGCCCCAGGCCAGACAGAGGGAGATGAGGCAAGGCCTGGGCCCTCTTCCCTTGTGGGGACCCTCCCATCCTGCCTGACCACCTGACCTCCCTGCCTCAACTTCCCAGCCCTCACCCAAGTACAAAGAGTCCTCCTGAGTGCCAGGAAGGTGGGCGGGGGCTGGGTGACGGAGCACGGCCTCACAGGGGAGCAGCTCATATTTATCCTCCTCTTCTTCCTCCTCCTCCTGGGCTTCTGGGAAGGGATGCTGAGCACAGGGAGGACGGAAGAGATGCAGGAGCCGTGGTGGCCGCTGCCTCCCCCCACCCCCACCCTAGCTCCGCAGCTGAACTTACCCTGCGTCTCCTGGTCCCTAAGGCAGACAGAGGAGATGGGCAGGGGTCATCTTTTCTCCAAGCAGGGGAGTCTGGATGGGAGACTGGTGAGACTGTCCTCATATCCTCATGGCCCAGTCCCTCTCTAGCACAATGACTTACTCTCTCTCCAAAATATAATAAACCATCTGCACTCTTACAGTGGCCTCAAAGGAACCATTCACGGTGGGCCTTTCCAACACTGCAGCAAGACCAGTGAGGCGTTTTGGAGATAGGGGGGTCTCACAGCCTGTTCCACCTATGCCAGTCCCCTACCCCATGCATCCCTAATTCTGACCGAGACAGGTGGAAGAGCTAGGGCCCAGTGACTTAGCAGCACCGGACTATAATGGGCAGGAGGTGTCCAGAGTCCTCAGGGGAGACTCGACTTGCAGGGGCTCCTACGCATCTGGGGGTTGGTCACTTACCTGCACATCTTGGGGGTGGAAGGTGTGGCCCCAACCTGCAATCAGACTCCAGTCAGCTCTGCCCAAGGGGCCCTGCATTTGTGTCAGCCAGACCATGCACAACCCTGGGACGTTCACATCCATGACGGTATGAATGGCGTCCCTGGAGTTGTGACGGCAGCCTGGGACCAGGGCAGCAGGAGGAAGCGTCTGGGGGCAGAGCTAGTGCCTGTGAGAAGCTGGCAGTGGGGGGCCCTAGTGTTTCCAGGGGGTGGAGGTGCATGAATAGTCTCACTGGGCATGGAGGGCCCAGGCAGAACCAGCACCGCTCTAAGGATTCTTGTGCCCAGGAAAGGGACAGCGAGGTGGAAACAAGAGAGGAGGGCAGAGGAAAGAGAGGAGCCCAAGGACTCACCTGGCCTTGCTCCTGCTGAGCTTGTCCTGGAAAGAGTCAGGGAGGAAAATAAGGGGGTGGTCAGTTCAGGTGGGATGTCTCTCCCTGCCCGGAGTCCTGGGCCCCAGGGGTGGGCAGGTCTGTGCACCTGGGGCTGCCCCCAGAACCAAGTCTCACCATGGCCAAGGTAAAGGAGCTATGCCTCCCCAGGGTCCAGGTTCTGCCACAAATGGCCTGGGGACAGGGGCCCTATTGTTCCCATCATTTGCATCGTGCAAGCACCAGGAAGGTGGGCCTGCTGTGGCCTCCAGCCCCAGACCAACTTCGTCCATGCCACTCCCAGGGCCCAGCCCTAGCTCCCCCACCACTGCATCCCACAGCTGCAGCTCCTGCCCCCTGCCCCACGGGAGGAAGAGCTCCCTCCTCAATGCCCAGGCCCGCAAGGCTGGACCAAGGGCCCCGAAGCTGCCTGGTCAATGTCGCCTCCTCCCAGAGACTCAGACTCTACTCAGGATGAGCCAGACCAAGCCCTTTCCCAGTTCACAGAAGACAGGGTATTAATGGCAGATCCAATTAAAAACAGGAGACCATCCCTGCAGACACTTTTCTTAAATCCTTTGTGCCTGCTGTTATTTGCTGGTGAGTGATGATCAATGATCAAGGAGATGGAGGTTAGTGAAAAGCTCAGAAATACACACTTATATTGAGTCTGACAGCTTCCTTTCTTGGTGGATGTAGTTCAGTAGGTAGTTATTGAACATCCACTATACACCAGGCACTGTTCCAGGTGCTGAAGGTGCTGTAGGAAAGTTAAACAGGCAGGCATTACACATGAATTTCCTCACTGGATTCTCACAATAGCTTCATGATGCAGGTCCTAATTTTATCCCTGCTTTGCAGACGAGGAGAATGAATGTATTAGTCAGCTCAGGCTGCCATCACAGAGTACCACAGGCTGGGTGGCTTAAACAACAGAAATTTATTTTCTCCCTGCTCTGGAGGCTAGAAGTCCAAAATCAAGGTGCTGTCAGGGCTGGTTTCTGGCGAGAGCTCTCTTGCTGGCCTGCAGATGGTCAGCTCCTTGCTGTGTCCTCATATGGCCTTTCTTCTGTGCATGCAGGGAGAGAGAGAATTCTGGAGAGAGAGAGATTTCTGATCTCTTCTAATAAGGACACCAGTCCTATTGAATCAGGGCCCCACCCTCATGACTTCATTTAACCTTAATTACCTTCTTAAAGGCCCCATCTCCAAATATAGTCACACTGGGGGCTAGGGCTTCAACATATGAATTTGGAGGGAGACACAATTCAGTCCAGAGCACTGAGACTCTGAGAAATGGAGTGACTTTCCCAAGGTCATACAATTAGTAAGTGTTGGAGGTGGAATTCAATCCAAGGTTTGCACAAACCCACAGCCTGTGCACTAACCACTGAGCTTCCTGTACCTCATCTAGGATTGGGTCCTGACCCTCCTTTCCTGTGATGGAATTAGAAACATCAGTAATCACTGGTTTCCTTAGGGAGCCCATAACTTCCCGGTGCTCTGTTACCCGGGTGAATTTTGGAACTCTGACTTCTGAGAAGTGTTGAGGCAAAAAGAAAGGGCAGGGCCTGGTGTCTGACTCTGTTTAGACCAGGGAATGAGGGAACACAGAAGAGGATCATGAATATAAGATCCTTCCAGGACACTGTAACTTTCCTGTGGTTATCATTTTGGTGATGTCCTGGCTGTTGGCACAAAGGAAGAATGAAGGCCATGAACTTGCATCTTTGGAGGCCATGGGGCTGGGGGAACTGGGGACAGGGTCCAGGGTTGGAGCTGGCCACAGTCTTCAAAGGCCACATGATTCCTGAGACCTGCAGGCAAACGGACACTTAAGAAGCTATGAACTCAGCCATAAAAAAAAAAAAGAAAGAATGTCATTTACAGCAATGAGGATGGACCTAGAGATTATCATATTAAGTGAAGTAAGTCAGACAGAGAAAGACAAATATCATATAATGTCATTTATATGTGGAATCTAAAAAATAGTACAAATTGGGAGTTCCCTGGCGGCCTAGTGGTTAGGATTCCGGGCTTTCACTGCTGTGGCCTGGGTTCAATCGTGGCATGGCCAAAAACAGAAACAGAAAAAAATCTTTAAATAAATAAATAAAACTTAAAAATAGTATAAATGGGGCTTCCCTGGTGGCGCAGTGGTTGGGAATCTGCCTGCCAATGCAGGGGACGCGGGTTTGTGCCCTGGTCCGGGAAGATCCCACATGCTGTGGAGCAGCTGGGCCCGTGAGCCATGGCCACTGAGCCTGCGCGTCCGGAGCCTGTGCTCTGCAACGGGAGAGGCTACAACAGTGAGAGTACAAGTGAACTTATTTACAAAACAGAAACAGAGTCATAGACATAGAAAACAAACTTATGATTACCAAAAGGGAAAGAGGGGAGAGGGATAAATTGGGAGTATGGGATTAACATACACACACTACCATATATAAGAGAAACAACAAGAATTTACTGTATAGCACAAGGAACTATATTCGATATCTTGTAATAAACTATAATGGAAAAGAATCCCCTAAAAACTATATATACATACATGCACACACATATATATGGCCAAATCACTTTGCTGTACACCTGAAACTAACACAATATTGTAAATCAACTATATTTCAATAAAAAAGAAGCTATGGGGACTTCTCTGGTGGCAAAGTGGTTAAGAATCCACCTGCCAATGCAGGGAACACAGGTTCGAGCCCTGGTCCGGGAAGATCCCACATGCCACGGAGCAACTAAACCCGTGCGCCACAGCTACTGAGCCCATGTGTCACAACTACTGAAGCCCGCGCGCCTAGAGCCCATGCTCCGCAACAAGAGAAGCCACTGCAATGAGAAGCCTGCGCACCGCAACGAAGAGTAGCCCCCACTCACAGCAACTAGAGAAAGACCGCGCACAGCAACAAAGACCCAAAACAGCCAAAAATAAATAAATAAATTTATTAAAAAAAAAAAAAGAAGCTATGAAAAGTCATTGGGGTGGCTTAAGGGGGGCTCATTTGGTGTCATGGGAAAAACTGTGCAAAGAAAAACAAAGAATCCAGGCTTGGCGTCAGGGACAAGAATCTCCTCCCGACCTCCACTCCCCAGCTGACCTTTGTTCCACATTTGGGCCATAAGGCAGGGGGCAACTTCCCTCACCAAGGGGACCTGCTGTCAAAGTCAGCAAGATGCTCTAGACACCACCCCGCTGCAAACTCCAAACTGAGTGGGTTTCCCAGTCCAGACTGCCCTTGCCACAGCCACCTCCTCCTTCTGTTCAGGGCTTTGCATAGGTAAATGCCAGGGCCTGGGTGAGGAAAAGAGCCCCAGGCAGAGGGTGGAATCCATGCCTTCTGGGTGGGGGCACTGACCTGGGCAGATCAGGGAGAAGGGGATGGAAGGAGGCTTCCTCACAGCTTTGTGTCACCGCAGCCAGCCCTGTAGCACCGTGCTTCCTGCTGATGGCACAGGCAGATTTGGACAACCTCTTTCTCCATCTTTGGCACAGGACTGTTTTCTGTACAATCATAGCTATTCCCTCGGGATGAATTCCTAGAAATGGAATTACTGGAAACTCACATTTCAAAGGTTCCATTGCCCCATTGTCTGGCAGCACCTGAGTGCCAGTTTTATGGTCCTTCCATAGCACACAGTGATTCTCCACATTTTCCAGAGCTCAGCTGCTGATCTCCACTAAGAACAGGCCATCGTTTTCAGGCCCAACATAGTCTAAACCCACCCTAAGAAAACAAACAGCTCTCTAGAGCAGTGTTCCCCCACTTGCATGATCACAAGAATCAACTGGAGGGCTTGTTAAAAGTCTTAGACTCCCAGACCCTCCCTGAGAGCTTAAGAATGGGATGTTCCAGGAGGGAAGTGGGAATCTATATTACTTTAAACAAGCATCCTAGATCAATCTTATGATCAGTCAAGTTTGAGAAACGCTGCTCTAAGGGAAACGTTCTGAGAAGATGCGACTCCTAGGACATCTTTAGAATCACACTCAGCCTTTAGCTCATGGGGAACATGGGGGTGGCCAGCAGAGAAGAAACATGACACAGACCCTACGCTCCAGGGGACCCTCTGAGTGATGGAGAGGCCCCAGGAGACATTCAATCTCTCTGTGCTGCAGTCTCCCCCTGTGTAAGTGGGGGTGGGAACAAGGCACTCCTTGCGGTGGAGGCGCTTCTGTTGAATGAGATGAAACACGTGAAACACACAGCACATGTGCGGTAAATATCAGCTCTTCCTGAGTAGGTGGTACCACGGTCCATGGAGTTGCTGCCAGCAGACAGGGAAGGTGGCCAAGGCTGGCGGGGGTCCCCGGTGTGAGCGACGTGGGAAGCATTGTGAACAGGAGGGGGTGATTTCTGAGGACCTGATGGAGGACAGGTAAGCAGGCTGTGGCCAAAGGTCTCAGAGGTGAGAGAGTGCAGGCTGCGGAGCAGGGGATGCTGAGGTGTGGTGGCTGGACCCCTAGAGGCTGAAGGTCTGCCATTCCCACTGGCTGTGGATCACTTCCTGTGTTTGGGGCCACTTCCACCGTATGAATCCTTGCCTCCATTCACAGAAGCCAGATGAGGCCTTCCCAGCCTCTCTTACGGCTGGGGTGCAGGCATTCTGCCAGTCAGATGCCCCCATGCTGGGCTTTGTATCCAAAGCAGGCACCAAGAGGCATCCATCCGGGACTTCCCTCGTGGCGCAGTGGTTAAGAATCCGCCTACCAATGCAGGGAACATGGTTCGATCCCTGGTCCGGGAAGATCCCACATGCCGCAGAGCAAATAAGCCCGTGCGCCACAACTACTGAGCCTGCATGCCACAACTACTGAAGCCCACGTGCCTAGAGCCCGTGCTCCGCAACAAGGGAAGCCACTGCAATGAGAAGCCCATGCACCGCAACAAAGAGTGGCCCCCACTCGCCGCAACTAGAGAAAGCCCGTGCGTAGCAACGAAGAACCAAAGCAGCCAAAAATTAAATAAATAAAATAAAATAAATACATTTATTTTTTAAAAAAGATGAAGAGACTCTGTCTCTTATTAAAAAAAAAAAAAAAAAGAGGCATCCACTCTAGGGAGGAGGTGACAGCTATATCCTGTTCCAGAGGCCAGGGAGGCTGAGATCCCAAGTGGTACCACCCAGGGCCAGGATCAATAGTGTTGGCCCAGAGGTGCCTCCACTAGGCCAGCTTGGCTGTGGCCTTTGAGACATTGTTCCTGGCTGGTTCTCTGGTTCTCCTGGAGATGTGGCGAGCTACAGAATATTTTTAATAAATTATTTTCCAGCCTAAACTAGCTAAGGTTGGTTTCTCTTACTTTCAGTGAAGAAATCTAACTTAGGGACACAGCATCAGTGGGATCATCACATGGATACCAAGAAGGCCAAACTGTGAGGCCAGGTACAGGTGTCTCATGGGAAAGTGGGACCAGGTAGAAATGAGTATCATAGCTTTACATTTCTATACTCTTGGGCCTTTTATATGACGAGCATTAATTAATTTTATAATTTAAAAATATCAGTCAGTACAGATTAAAAGATAAAAAGAAGAAGGAAAGAAGAGAAAGAAGGAGGGATGACCTGGATTTCAACCACGAGGAAGCGCCAAGAGAAGGACAGCCTGGGAGAAGGTAGGGCCCTGGGAGTGGGGGTCAGGGCCAGGGGGAGTTCCGGGGTGTGGGCTGGGGCCACCACAGGACAGCCAGGTCCCCTAAGCCAGGGAAGTAGGGGGAAGAGTGGGGGGAAAAAAAAGAAGCATGCTGTTAAGACAAGGCTTCTTCTCCGGGGAGAATGGGAATCCATCGGGGCAAGTGGCAGGGGTGGGGTCGAAAGAGGGAAGGAGAACTTTCTGACCATGAGTTCAGGCCTCAGAGGATGGGGAGGGGAGAGCAGGTCCTGTGAGGGGTGAGGGAGAATGAATGAGTCCTCAGGCTATTTTGACCGGAGCAAGTAGTCAAGTTAGAGGCCCAAGAAGCTCCTCGGGAGGGGCCTGAGGCCAACCGAACTGTCTGTGACTGGCTTAAATTTAAAGTCGGGGACCATCTTGAAGGAAGGTGGTTGAGAGGAGGGAGAGAAGGGGTCCCCCAGTGCTGAGAAGCGGAGGGCAATGTTGGGGCTGCTTTAGCGCAAGCTGGCAGAGGTCCCTCCTCCTCCCCGCCGCCGCTGCCCTCGCAGGCCTGCTGACTCAGCTTACTCTGGTGGCAGCTGTGACACGCGACGGAGGGCTGAAGCATGGACGACACAGACCAGCCTCCTAAGAGGGGTCTCTGGCCCCTGTCCCCCCTGGTGCACGATCATGGATTGCTGCAGCTTCAGAGGTTTGTGACAGGCTCTCCTTCCATCTCTCTGAAAGCAGATACAAAACTTGGTGTGTGGTTTGTGTTTTTCTGGGGGGCAGTGCACGAGATTTCTACAGATTCGCCAAGGGTTAGGGTCGAGGCTGAGGTTGGTTTTCCCTGGCCTCTAGGGTACAGTGCACAAGCCGGCACTGCCCTGGTCCCCTCTGCCCCTGCTGGGGTGCTCCGTCTCTGTCCCACACAGCCTGCCCTTCCCTGTTCGGGAACTTGCTCACAACAGGTTTGTTCAAGATGTAGCTCTGCCTGGAATCCTTGCGTGGCCCTCCCCACCATGGCTCCTTGAATGGAGACAAAGGCTTCTTGTTGCCTGGTAAGATCAGCCCTACCTACCTCTCCAGCCCCAGCCCTTCCATTTTCTCCCCACAGACTCACTCACACTCACCTTCTCTCTGTGGTTCCACCATGACTAGGCCCAGTTGGCCCATTCTGCACTCTGTTGACTTAAGGAAATTTCAGGTGGAAGGAATTTAGATATTTATTGTCCTTACAGAATATGACAGAGAGAAAGCACTCTTAAGTATAGCAAAACACAGAAATTCCCTGGTGGTCCAGTGGTTAGGACTCTGCACTCTCACTGCTGAGGGCCTGGGTTCAATCCCTGGTCGGGGAACTAAAATCCTACAAGCCACGTGGTACAGCCAAAAAAAAGAGAAAAGTATAGCAAAACACAGTAAAAAAAAAAAAAAAAGAGAGAGAGAGAAGAAAAGAAAGAAAAAAGGACTCTCTCATAGGTATGTTATACTTTAAGATTTTTTTTTTTTTTTTGGCGGTACGCGGGCCTCTCACTGCTGTGGCCTCTCCCGTTGCGGAGCACAGGCTCCGGACGCGCAGGCTCAGTGGCCATGGCTCACGGGCCCAGCTGCTCCACAGCATGTGGGATCCTCCCGGACCGGGGCACAAACCCGTGTTCCCTGCATCGGCAGGCGGACTCTCAACCACTGCGCCACCAGGGAAGCCCTACTTTAAGAATTTTAACCAACCCCCACAAAGTCCACTCTCATCGACTCTGCAACTGGCAATCTTCACAGATGGTGCAAGCACCTTGTCCCCCCCCAGACCCCAGCCCTCTCCCTCCACCTCAACTCCTTATCTTGCAGATCACCAGAGCTCCTTTAGGTGTCTTTAAACGTGATGCATCAGCCCACTGCTGAGATTCTCCCCTTGGGAGAACCCAACAGATGTCCCAGTAGCAGGAAGCCTGGGTAAGATGGGGGCAGGATGGCTGCAAACACTTATGATAGTTCCTGGCTCTGTTCATCTCTTTCTAGTCTCAAACAGTCTCCTTACCTGGGGGCTGTGCACTTGCCTTTCTTCTGCAGGAACACTCCCGCCCCTTGCCTCCCTCTTCCTTCAGGCCACAGCTGAAGTCACCCTCAGCAGGGGTCCCAGACCACGGCAGTCTGTCCCCACACACTCTCTGGGCTCCCACCGTAGTTAAATCTATGGGTACATTTCAGGGCTAGACTGTGGACTCCCACTCAGCTGTAAGAGCTCTCAGTGGGTAGCAACTGTGTCTGTCCAGTTCACTGCCAAATCCCAAGTGCCCAGCCCACAGCTTGGCACAGAACAGGCTCTCGAAAAATATTTGCTGTAGCTGCACATTCAAACCTTACTCATTCTTCACCGCCTGCTCAAAGACCCCACCTCCCGCCGAACAGCCTCCGTCTCTCTCCTCTGAAAGGCCCACGGCTGGCTCCTAACCCCCGCGCCTAGGCTGAGCAGTGTCCTGAGGCCCTTTCCCTGTTTATCTGCTTCTCTAAATGCAAATGGTTACCAAGGACTCTCCTCTGGGTACCTTTGACCCTGCCCTCACTCTACTGGATCCTTTCCTCTATTTACCTTAATGAGTGGAGTGGGGGGCATCTATTCTTCCCCCCCACTCTCCCTGCACTCCACCCCACCCCACCGCGCCCCCGCCTTGGCCAGATGTAGTATGGCCCTGCTTAGGCTTCTTCCTTCTTCAGCTCATATCCGGAGAGCCAGGCATCCCCTGTTGCCATTGCTTCCTTGTTCCTTTCTCTCAGGACTGATGAGCAGAAAGAGTATGGACAACTGGCCTGCCTTCTACCCTCCCCCTAGGAGAGACCTGGCGCTGCCACTCACGGATGTGTCTTCATCTGCACATCCTTCCTTGATAGGTGTGGAGAGCCCTGAGATCACCCTCCCCACCTTTACCAACGGAAAAGCTGAGACCAGAGTGGAGGTGGATGCTGGGCCTTGGGCCAGAGCCATCTAATTATGTACACAAGACCAAAGCCCTCAGTGCGTCCCACCCCGTCGTCCCGGCGGCTCTACGGACCTGAGCGGTTGTTCCATCGCAAAGGGCGGCCCCTGGTGGTGAGAAGAAGCGTGGTGGCCTGTCCCTCACCCCCTAGACTAGCTGCCAGAGGAAAGGGTGTGGCCTGCAGGACCACCGGCAAGGGCTTCATCCAGTTGTCGGTGCAAGAAAAAATCAGCAGAAATCTGTGAAGTCCTACGCAAATGAAAGATTAGAAAAATATGTACAAACAGTATTCAAAACCTTAAAGATAACTTCAACTATAATTCCACTATAGGTGGAAGGGGTTACTAAAACAATGAATTTGTTTATGGTTTTTAAATGCCAGTTTAAACAAACTTTTATTGAAAGCATTCGTGCGCTAAGGCTATCTCTCCCCAAATGGGAATCTTGCTGTTGCCTCAGGATGTGTAACCAGTATAGGTGCAGGTACTTTCAAGTATAGAATATGTATGTTCCTGAGTTGCTCCCAAGGCCCTGAGGGGGAAAGAACCCAACTTTTGGGGCACCTTACCCTTAGACACATTTTCCGTCATGACTTCATAACACTGCCCTGTTACTTTAACTGCACCCTGCTGGCTGGATCTTCAGGAAGCAGGGATAGGCATTAAATGGCTTTGGCATATCCTTGGGCAAGTCACACAGGCTCTTACTGATTCAAGAGTCTGGTGCTAAGTCCTGGAATGCAGGAGAGAATGGGCTCTTATAAAGACTGCACTGATGGGGCAAGGGCTGTCTCCAAGTTTCTATGGTAACTATCTCTCGTCTCTAGGGGCAGAGGGGCTACTTAACAAAAAGCTGGTTGTCTAGTTACTGAACCCAGGTTTGGCTGCTCCCTATTCAGAAGCCAATAATTTGAGAGGCAAGTGTCAGTAGAAAGGAAAGGTGCTTTAACCAGAAGAGTGGGCAATCTGGGGAGAAAGTAGACTCGTGTCCAGAGACCAACTCCAAAGATTCTGCTCAGTCATGACAGTTTTTAAAGGGAAAAATGAGGGGGAAGAATCTCAGTGAATCATCGAGGCAGGAGGTTGGGTTCTGCATCATTCTCCATTGAGTGCAGACTGGCTGACTCTTCAGGTGTGATCTTGCCTGTGTGATCTGCCTGCAGGATTGCTAAGGGGGCAATTGTGGAGAGAGAGCTAGTCATTTTTTAACTGCTTAATTTTTTATTCTTCTTTTTATCTAGGAAAAGACTCAACAGCTTAGAGCATAAGTCAGGAGTTAGTTTCAATTGCCTAGTGAACTCACTCCTGTAATTAGGTTCTTTTAAGGAACAGAAATGGGCAAACAGGAAAGGGGCAAAAATGCTTTCAGTCTTTTTTTTTTAAATTTTAATTTAATATTGGAGTATAGTTGATTAACAATGTTGTATTAATTTCAGGTACAGCAAAGTGATTCAGTTATACATATACATGAATCTGTTCCTTTTCAAATTCTTTTCCTATTTAGATTATTACAGACTATAGAGCAGAGTTCCCTGTGCTCTACAGTAGGTCCTTGTTGGTTATCTATTTTATATAGACCAGTGTGTACATGTCAATCCCAATCTCCCAATCTGTCCCCCCAACCACCCTTCCCCACTGTTTTCAGTCTTAACAGAAATACTTGGAAAACCAAGCCTTTGAGAACTTCCCAGGCAGCAATGGACATGCTTAGAGACCACCTAACCAGTACATATGACCCCTACTCCAGTTACCAAAGGGAAATCTGGGCGTTCTACTTTGAATATCCTTTCTAGAGTTGTTTCTAATTTTTCCAAGATTAAATTTAGGAATATGTCTAGGAAGCAGCTGGTCTCCACCCAACTACAGAAGAAGAAACTCTCACTGACATTACAGGGTCGTGGCTATACCGTCATAAACTAAGTATTTTCCTATCTACCTTGATGATCAGGGTCACAGCAGTATATGGCCAGATCAGAAAGTGTAAACTCTGAAAATGGGGTTGGAGACGGAAAGGCCAATGTGTTGCTGGCCACTGTGGTGTCACTGCTCCTGATACAGGTGTAACCTGAATCCTCACTTGGGAGCCAGAAATCAGCTGAGAAGAGGCTTCAGGAGAGAGACTGCCCTGGCCCCGGAAGGTGGGTGAAGTGGGGCCTCAGCACTGCTCATCCCACCAGACAGGCTGGACCCTTGAGCTCCTGACTGGCACTGAAGGGCTTGGGTAAGTCCCTGCTGTAGTGTCTCAGTGGATACTTACGCGACCCGGGAAGTTAGGACAAGAGTCCTGGCGCTCGACGCTGAGGTGTGAGCACTTTGAGAGCCAGCATACTGAATGAGAGTGCCCTGGTTATTACTTCCGGTCGGCGCCTCACTGTTACCTGCCTCTGCCATATAAAGCTGATGCCTGGGCGCAGGGCGCTGAGAGCGGTCACACAGCGTGGACCGAACATCCTGACCTATACCCCAGAACTCGAAGGACCCTGGCCTTCCCTGGGCTTCTCCAGGAGACCTGCAGGCCACACAGAGACCCCAACAGTCTTAGTCCTGCCTCAAGGTCCGGGCTGCTCCTCGCTCCAGGAAAAGGGAGGTCGCTCCAGGCGATGGAGGAGAGGGTCAAGGAGGCAGACTCTGCGTCCCTCCAAGGCAGCTGGCCCAAGCGTCCACCGGCCATCCCCTTCCCCGGCAGTCCCAGCCTGGTAGGGAGGGCGGGGCTCTGGATCGCTGAGAAGTGCTCGGGCCGGCGACCCCACGGTGGAGCAGTGTGTGCGGGGGCGGGGAGCCAGGCTGCGGGGAGAGAAGGGCCCTCTTCCCCACAGCAGGGGAGCCCACATCCCGCACCGGTAAGCCCACCTCGCCAGACGCTGACTTCCGGTCGTGAGCGCCACCCTCCCCGAAGCCCCGCCCCGCACCCACTGCCTGCTGGGATCTGTAGTTCGTGGGGGAGGGACCAACGCGGCCGGTGCGCGCGTTTGTGTCTGTGTGTTTGTGTGTCTGTGAGTGTGTTTCGAGGTCCGCTGTGGCGTCTCTGTCCTCCTGATCTCTCCCCCGAGGACCCACTGGTCCCGGGCTTGGCGCAGGGATCGCAGGCCACCGCTCCCGAGGTCCCGCCCCGCGGCCCACTCTTGCTGGGATTTGTAGTTTGGGCCTGGGTGGGGCCGCAGGTCGGGGGTCCCACCTGGGCCCGGCGTGGTACCATCCTTATTCCTGCTTTTTCCCGCGTGCCCTGGATCTGGACAGTAGACATGGCGCGGTGTCGCAACTCCAGCCGAGCTCCCCCTGGCCCTTCCCCCGGTCCGCCGCCCCCGCGATGTACATGCCGGCGCCTGGAGGACAAGACGCTAGATGCTAAACTGAGGCACGAAGATGGGCGCGCTCTGGCCGGGTAGGAAGGTAGGGAAAGCCAGAGTGAGGACTTGGCCTGGGAGGCCCAGCCCAGGCCTGCTGGGCAAGACTGGACTAGGCGACAGTCCAGGGCCCTTTCAGTTCTTAAGAGTCTGTGATCAATGGTGTCTCAAAATGATGACCAGACCCGCCCAGGACCGGCTGGACACATTAGAGATGATTACCCTATAGAGCTGACAGATAACATTTTTGTCAAATTTAGCAACCCTACAGAAGGAGGCCAGGGAGGGAAAAGGACTCTTTTGACCACGAAAACCAAGAAATGGAGCGACACTGGCCCACGGGTTTGCTTTGAGAATCAAGTTGGGGGGTAGGGGCTGTGTGTGGAGGGGGTGTTTTGTAAACTGTAAAGCCCCGGGCATGGGTGAGGTGTTATCTGAACTCTGAAGCACTGGAGAAAAGGTGGGCCTTCAGGAGCCACACTTTAAAGGAGAAGTTACACTTACTGTAGTTAAGTAAGATGTCCCATTAGGAGAAGCTGGGTCGTAGGTACGTGGAACCTTTCTATACAATTTTTTTAAGTGGGGTGCAAATGGGTCGAGCCAGGACGTAACCATTTATAGGTTACAGAGCCCTTTCATTTGTTGACAGCCTTATTGAATGTGCAATTCAGTGTTTTTAAATATATTCTCAGTTGTGCAATTGTCACCACAAACTAATTTGAGAACATTTTCATCACCCCCAAAAGAAACCTGTACTGATTAGCAGTCACCCCCTAAAGTCCTCATCCCCTCGGACCCTAGGCAACCACTAATCTACATCCTGTTTCTACAGATTTGCCTATTTTGGACATTTCACATAAATGAAATCATATATGTGGTCTTTTGTGTCTGGCTTCTTTCACTTAGCATGGTATTTAAAAAATTCAGGTTGTAGCATGTATCAGTACTCTGTACTACTTTTTTTTTTTTTTTTTTGGGGTACACGGGCCTCTCACCTCTGTGGCCTCTCCCATTGTGGAGCACAGGCTCCGGACGCGCAGCCCCAGTGGCCATGGCCCATGGGCCCAGCCGCTCCGCGGCATGTGGGATCTTCCCGGACCAGGGCACGAACCCGTGTCCCCTGCATCAGCAGGCGGACTCTCAACCACTGTGCCACCAGGGAAGCCCTGTACTATTTTTATAAATAAAACTTTTTTTTAAATTTTAAATCCCAGTATCTAGAGGATGAGCAGGGGTAGCCCCTTATGTGTGAAGGACTCAGAGCTGGCACTAGCATTCAACGCCGAGAGCAGGATGGGCCTTGGGAGAGGAGGCGGGAGAGCAGTGATGTACAGTGATAGTTGGGAGGGGAGGCCGGGGGTCCTACCACCTCGCTCTGCATTTACTAAGGGAGTCCCGGAGCACGTTATTTTGACCCCACTTGGCCTCCATTTTCTCATCTGTAAAATGAGGATAATAAGAGGGCAAATGGGAGGATTAAATGAGAAAATCATATGAAGGACAGTGCCTGGCATACAGTGCCAACACTCAAGAGTGTTAGCTCTTATCATGAACTTACAATGCCGTGAGGACCCAATGTGACCCTGGCCTTGAGGGGGTAAACCTGTCCTCTCGTGTCCTCCCTGGGGACCAGTCCCTCCTGCCCCAGTCACTCGGTACCCTCCCCGCCACCACAATGCTACACCAGAGCTTCTCCTGGCCTGCTCATTCATGCTGTACTGGACAGTCCTATTTTCCCAACAGGTCACCAAGGAATTCTGGGGTGTCACCATCCAGGACGCCTCTGAGCACCCAGCAGTGATTGAAAAGAAACTTTCTAATCATGAGCTTTATTCAGAAAATATGGCCATCCAGACCCCCAACTCTTCCTCAGAGAAGCTGAAATGATTTAGAAAAATTCACTGCAGATCAAATTTAAAGCCTAGCAGTGGGCTCTCCTGGTGGAGCAGTGGTTAAGAATCGGCCTGCTAATGCAGGGGACATGGGTTCAAGCCGTGGTCTGGGAAGATCCCACATGCTGCAGAGCAACTAAGCCCGTGCGCCACAACTACCAAGCCTGCACTCTAGAGCCCGCGAGCCACGACTACTGAAGCCCGCACACCTAGAGCCCGTGCTCCACAACAAGAGAAGCCACCGCAATGAGAAGCCCTTGCGCTGCAACAAAGAGCAGCCCCTGCTCGCCACAACTAGAGAAAGCCTGCGCACAGCTACGAAGACCCAATGGAGCCAAGAATAAATGAAATAAAATAAAATAAATTCATTAAAAAAAAAAAAAAGACTCGCAGCATCCTGAGTTAGTGCCTTCAAAGGAATATTCTGGGGGAGCTGTGATATTGGAATTTTCAGGTATTGCAACAGATCCCTGCCATCCCGCCACTGCCCCGCCCCGGCCAGGCTGAGGAAATGCAACAGGTCAGCCTGATCTGCCCCTCTGGACTGGAGTCAGAGGAGCCAGAAGGGACTCCTCGTCTAGTGCTGCATTTTACAGGTGGGAAGCAGGCTCAGAGAGGGCCATATGGCAGGGTAGTTAGAGAAGCCAGGTTGGGAACTCACTTAGGGAGAATCCTTTGCAATTTCAGGAAATGCTTAGCCCCGGAAATCAGTCCATAGCCTGGGTCTATGGGCACAGAACCAGAAAGCTGGCCATCTTGGGCGGCTGCAGACCTTGGCCAGAGCCCAAGTAGCCAAAGCCTGGAAGTCAGTCTCCGATGCCTTCCTCTCCTGGTTTATTTTAGCCAGATGTTTGTTTTAGAAGTAGGAGTTTATTAATCATAATGGCAGGCTGCACGTGTCTAGGCCTTTATTCTTTTCAAAGAGGCTCCCATAGGTCATCTCATTGGATCCCCACAAGCCCTCAAGGTAGGAGGGCTGGGTTAATTGTCCTTGCTTCACACGTGAGGAACCTGTGGTTCAGAAGGTTTAAGTGACTTTCCCAAGGTGACAGAGGTTAGGGCACTGTTAGAATTTGAGGAGTTTGCTCTCTGTTAATTCAGTAAAAAAAAAAAGAAAAATTTTTTTTTGGAGTGTCTCTTACCTGCTGAATGCTTTGCTGGGTGCTGGGGTCACAAGGATGACCTGATATGGTCCCTGGGCTGGAGGAGCTAACAGTGTGATGGGGAAGGCACACATGGCAGATGAGAGAAAGGGGTGGTGAGGGGACTTTCTGGTGTGGTAGAAGTGTTTTATATCTCGGTAGGGATGTGGGTTGCATGGGTGTTTGCATATGTGAAGACTCATTCAAATGCACACTTACGAGTTGTGATTTTCACTGTAAATTTTACCTTAAAAATGCAGAAAGTGGAAGTGCTCTGCCTAGCATAGCAGAGCAGAGCATACACTATGCCTAGTAGGGTCCTGGTGGGGCTCAGCTGTCCAGAAGCGGGCCAGGGGTTGACTAGGTGGCCCATGGATATAATTCCATCTTTGCTCCCAGGGTATGGCTGAAAAGTTTTCCCACGGAGTCTGAAGACTCAGATGGCCCAGTGGCCTGATGCCCAGAGCACCCAGGGAGGACTAAGGAGGAGGTCAGGGATTACTGCACATTTCGAGGAGGGATATTTAGGCTGAGTCTGTAGGTGACCAGTTGGTCAGAGGAGGGTGGACACGTGGGGCGGTTTCTAAGCATTACTCGGAAATGGAGTGTAGTCGCTCAGGGTTGTCCAGGTGGAAAGGAGTAGAACCAGGCTTTGAATTGCTTCCCTTACCCCAGGCCCCATCAGTGGGCCTTGGAGAAAGTCATGCTGGTTGGAATTTTCCAAGCTGCTTCCCAAGAAAGGAAAAGTCCTCTTACCACTGCATCAAGGGGCCACGTCCTAATCCTGATGCCTCTTGTCAGCTGACATTTGCCGGGGTTTGCCTCCTGTGCAGGGCTCTCTCCATTCAGAAGCAAAAATGGAAGTGTGGACCACTTGCTGTCCTCACTTCCGGAAGGCCTAGCCTCTGGGCGGAGACACTGGCTGGCCTGTTTTCCTCTGAATAAAGACAAGAAGGGTGGGACTTCCTTGGTGGCGCAGTGGTTAAGAATCTGCCTGCCAATGCAGGGGACATGGGTTTGATCCCTGGTCTGGGAAGATCCCACATGCCGCGGAGCAACTGAGCCCGTGCGCCACAACTACTGAAGCCCGCACGCCTGGAGCCCGTACTCCGCAACAAGAGAAACCACTGCAGTGAGAAGCATGTGCACCGCAAGGAAGAGTAGCCCCTGCTCGCCACAGCTACTGCTCACCACAACTAGAGAAAGCCGGTGTGCAGCAACGAAGACCCAATGCAGCCAAAAAAAATTAAAAATAAAGAATAATAATAAAAAAACCGAGAAGGGTGAGGAGTTCCAGTTCTAGCACCGGCTTTGAGGCCAGACCAGCCTAGATTAGAATCCTGGTTCTGCTACTGAACTAGCAGTGTGACCCTGGACAAGTTACCTACCCTCTCTGAGCCTCCGGGAGACTTCATCTATTAAGCGGCATAATGACAAATAGTTGTGAAGACTGAACGAGGTCACGTTTACAACACTGAGTACATAGTAAGCACTCAAGGAAGAGTAGCTGTTACAGCTTAATCCAGGCCAAAAATCCTAACAGTTGAGTGGGTTGTGAACGCTGCCTTGCTCTCGCCAAGTTTTCTGCAGAGTACTGTTGTTAGTTTCCCGAATACCCGCCCCACTTCCAGGTTCGTTTCAGAGCCGAGTCTCCCCCATGGCGGGGGTGGTGGGGGGAGAGGGAGACGACTATTGCGAGGGGCGGGCTCAGCAGCGTCCCCAGCCAGCTCGGGCCCCTCCCTCTGATTCACTCTGGGCGGCTTTTAGCCGTTCACGTCGGGGGCGGGAGCGGGGAGGGGAGGCAGGGCAGGGCAGGGCGGCAGAGACAGTGGCCGGAGCAAGTCAGCAGGGCGCAGGCAGGCAAGTAGCGCTTGGGGTCTGACCACTCGGCGCCTGGGCTCCCCCTGTAGGGGTCGGAGGGGCTCAGCTGGTCGCGGGCCCCCTCGTCTGCGCGCCCGGCTCCCCCTTCTTCTCTTAGGGGCGCAGCCGCGTGTCTAGTCAGGTCTCCTCGTTTCCCGTAAGGAAGGGCGGGAGGGGGTGAGTCAGTGCTAAAGAGATGCTTTATCTTCCTCCATTTGGGACAAATTGGGCGTACCTGCTGGGGAGACCGGAGAGGGAGGAAAAATGAGCCTGTTAAAAAACAACTTTTAGAGTCTGGTTACCAGATAATGTGATTAATAACGTTAGTTATTGTTAGAGTTCCAAGGCGCTAGAGAGTCCTAGACTCTTTTAACTGACCTGCTCTTCTGTTTCGCTGTTAGTTTGCAAACGTCTCCCCCGCCCCCCCTGTACCCACCCCGTGGTGATGGGGACACCTTTTTAGCCAGGTGAGGCTCCAGTGTGGAGAGAGAGCAGTGACTCCCATTCATGCTTGTGCCCTGCGGAGTCCAGAGCCCTAGAGCCACCCGGGTTTTGCCCCAGTGCAGACCAGAGTCGACGAACCTCGCTGGGGCGGGGTGGGGCAGGGCGAGGGCGGGGCGTGGAGAGATGATCTGGGGTTTAACTTTCCATCCCTTCCCTCTGCTAAACCGTGAAGGGAGAGGGAATTCAGGCATTGCTTCGGGAGGTGCTGGGGTCCCATGGTAAATTCAGTGTTGGCAAGAGAAATCCATCTAGGTTTATTGAGCGTCTATAATTTGCTCATTAATTATACCATTTCATTTAATCTTCACTTTTGTCTTCATGCCCCTTTTACAGTTAGGGCACAGGGAGGCTCCAGGAAGTTAAGTCATTTGCAGGAGAAAGCAGAGCCAGTAAGTAGCCAAACTGTCCAACTCTTTCCATTCTGCCACGTTATCTGCCCAACCAATGGCTCTCGTGAGGACAAGACCCTCTTTTTAAGGCCATGGAGACACTCAGGTGCCAGCTAGCGTTTGTGTTCTTTGAAGAAGACATTCAACTTATCTTGTTCTGGTCCAGAAGTTCTAACACATGCATTGATTCGGTTCCACTGCTGCCCCCTGGGTGGGGCCTGACCCTGAAGGCTGAGCCTTGTCTCTAACTAGCCTGTTGATCAACCCTGGGCCAGGCCTGGCCTGTGTCCAGAACAGGTGGGACAGATTTCTGGACTCCGCTGCATCCTCTTGCACGGATTCCACAGGGCGTGGAAGCTTCCCGGGCTCTGTCTCGTGCTCCCTGTGTAATCACAGGCAAGTCACTTGTGCTCTCAGGGCCTCCATATTCTCCTCTGGAAAGCGGACAAACGAGTTGGACCAGACTAGCTCCAGGGCCTTACGACGTGATGGAGGCAAGATGGCCCCTGGGTTGAGCCAGAACCAGGCTTATTTTTATTGCTGTCCCTCAGAGCACCCTGGGCCGAGACTGTGTGACAGTCAACATCTGGTGAGTGAGAAGCTGAGCAAGGGTAGATTTGAGAGGCATCCAGCATGCGGGACACAGCAAAGAGTGTTTTCCCGGCCTCAGCCACTCCCCGGGAACAGAACTTTAACAACGGCAACAAAAAAAATCAAATGTATGCATTCAGGCGAGGAGAAAGGCAAGTCGAGAAGGAGGAAAAAGTGGTTCAGAGCCAGTGACCCTACCCAGGAAATGTGACTAACCCAGCAGAGGCTGGGGCCAGGCAGACGTGCCTGCCTCAGGCCGGCGAGCGGGGAACGTAGGCAGTCTTGGCTTTCCTGTGGTTTCCCTCGCAGGTCCCAGACTCAGAGCTGCCAGCCCTGGCTTGCAGCCGGTGGAGGCCACTGTGATGGGCCTCCAAGCTGGCGTCGCCTCCACCTCCCTATGGGGGTGTCTGAGGAGCCAGCCTGGCCGCACTCCCTGCTAGTCCCCTATGTCGATCTCCTCCGTCAGGGACTGCCTGCCCGCCCAGCACAGTCTACCCTTTCCTGCCCTCGGCACCAGCTGGGGAAGGAGCCCAGGGGTGGGGTCGATGGGTGGGAATATCAGGAGATAGCAGAGGGAAGGGAGAGGCTGTGGTGTGTGTGTGTGGGGGGGGGGGGCTGGCTGGAAGGAAGCAGAGCCTGAAAAGCAGAAGTGGGAGGAAGCAGAGCTGCGCGCAGAGGTGAAAGTGGAGGGAGGCTCGGCGGGGGATGGGCTGGCCGGGACTCTCGTAGGTGGGCAGACGAGGGCAGAAGCAGAGGCTCACGTTTCTGGAAGCCACTTTGTCCAGGACTGGTGTACCCCACCTGCCGTCCTTTCCAGTCACTGGAGCCTCAACTGCCCGGGCATACGGATAAGGAACTCCTGGGCCGCGGCTTGTCCTGGCTTGTGGTGCCCAACCTCCTGACAGAGGCCACCGCACTGAGTGACCGGACACCTGAAGGTCCTCAGCCAGCCTGGAGGTGCATTCAGATTTGAGGATACTTGTTCCTAAGACAGGATGGTGGCGTGATGGTAGATAGGTGGGCTGGAATGGCTGGGGTGGGGGTGGGCAGGCCTCACATTTGAATTTAAACTGTGTGGCACGGTCCGTTTTTTTTTTCTGACCAGGATCGAAGCCGTGCCCTGTGCAGTGGAAGCGTGGAGTCTTAACCACTGGTGGCACGGTCCATTATTTTGCAAATTCAAGAAGACCCCAGCCCACGGTCCAGCCAGCTGCCTGGGGTAGGGTAGGGGTGGGTGCGGGAGCGAAGGTGGAGCCAGGAAAGGGTAGGAGTCCTGCTTGGTGTCAAGGGAGAGAACACTGGCCGAAGAGCTTCCAGGCAAGGCCTCTGGACCCAGCAGCTCCTGCAGATGTCCGGGTTCCAGGCTGGGAGGAGCTGGTGTCATTTCAAGTGCTGACACTCACCCCTATCTCTTTCTAGGGGAGAAGGGTAGGGGTTGTTGCATTTCACACCTAAGGGCAAACCGGGACTGTGCGGTGAAGGGACCTGTTGGGAATCAGTGGACTCGGGATCTGAGGAAGGCACAGATAGCGGGGAGGACCTGTCATTCTGACAGCTGGCAAGCACTGCCGCAAAGGTCTGCATAACTGACCCCCCCACTTCACAGTGTGTCCTCAAAGCCCGGCTCCTTCCTGAGTCAGGACCTTGGGACAGCCAGCAGGGCAAACATCCTGCCCCTACCCCTAGCCTCTGCTTTCTGCCTCCAGGGCTGCTCCTGCCTGTTGATTTTCCTGTGCTATCTTTTTTTTTTAAATTTATTTATTTATATTTATTATTTTCTTGGCTGCATTGGGTCTTCGTTGCAGCACACAGGCTTTCTCTAGTTGCGGTGAGCAGGGCTACTCTTCGTTGCGGTGCGCAGGCTTCTCATTGCGGTGGCTTCTCTTGTTGCGGAGCACGGGCTCTAGGCGCGCAGGCTTCAGAAGTTGTGGCATGTGGGCTCAGTAGTTGTGGCTCGCAGGCTCTAGAGCTCAGGCTCAGTAGTTGTGGTGCACTGGCTTAGCGGCTCCACGGCATGTGGGATCTTCCCGGACCAGGACTCGAACCCGTGTCCCCTGCGCTGGCAGGCGGATTCTTAACCACTGCGCCACCAGGGAAGCCCCGAGAGTCTGGTTTTAACTGGCCTTGGCGTTGGGATTTTTTTAAAGCCCCCAGATGACTCTGATATGCAGGCAGGTGTGAGATGCTGGTCTGGACAGTTAACTGGCAGCATAAGAACCACCTAGAACATAGTTCAAAATGCAGATGCCCATCCTCACTCCAGACCCGTGGAATCAAAATCTTCAGGCTTGGGCCTCGATGTTTTTATAAGATCCCAAGGTAATTCTAACCAGCGGCCGGGCTGGAAAGCCAAAGTGATGAGGGCCAGGCCGCCAACCCCTCTCACCTAAACACTGCACTGGTTCTTGGAGGCCTGTAGCCCCGCAAGTGGGCTGCCTGCTTTTGAGTTATGGCCTGAGCTCTCAGGTCGGGACACAGAACAAAAAAATATGGGAATCCTCTGGCAGTCCAGTGGTTAGGACGCCACGCTTCCACTGCAGGGGCGCGGTTCGATCGGTGGATGGGGAACTAAGATCCTGCATGCCGTGTGACACGGCAAAAAAAAAAAAAAACGGTAGACAGCTGACAGTTGGCCCACTTGTTCACGCCATCTCTGTCCACGAGCTCTCCTCACTGGCTTGGTCTTGGGGGTGGCCACGTCACCACTTCAGGCCTGAGTCGCAGGCTGAGCTGTCCGTTACAGGGGATGTGGGCACAGCATGTGACCCTATGTGGGATGGAGAACCATTAAAGTTTCCCTCCTCCAAGCCTCCGCCTCGCTGCCTCCCCTCTACCTTGGGGAAGTGTGGTTCCAAAAAATGCCTTCAGCTATGTTTTAAGTTAGGAAGGAAAAGGAAAGTCAGTTTCACCTGGTATTTTACACCCATGGCCACTGCTCCTGTTTCCCCCTCTGTTTCCTACTCAGACTCAACATCCTCTGCTCTCCCGTCCATCCCCCAAAGATCGCCCTTTGCCCTTCCTGCTTCCCCAACCCCCAAGAGTCTCCTAATCGTGCCTTTTAACCCTGAAGTTCCCCAGGTCCTTCCCTTGCACCACTGGGGCTCCCTGTTAGCGGCACAGCATGAACTGGGTGGCGGTGCTTGCTGGTGTGGGCTCTGCATTTGCAGCCAAAGAAAGAAACCCTCTAGTCATGGGAACGTAGGAAAGAGAGTGAGTGAAGCTATGGCTACTACACCTGTGAAATTTTTTAAAAGATAGTATTTTTTTAAAATGCTTGCCTTTAGCACTTTGTTTTTTCCCTGAATAACTTCTGTCTAAAAAAGGTTGCTCTTACTGACCTACAGAATAAAGATGATATTCATCATCCTGGCATTTGAGGGGAGCTGGGCATACAGAAGTGATACCTGAGACACAGACGTAGAGAACAAACGTAGGGACACCAAGGGGGAAGGGGGGGTGAGATGAATTGGGAGATGGACGTATATACACTATTGATACTATGTATAAAATAACTAATGAGAACCTACTGTAGAGCACAGGGAACCCTGCTCAATGCTCTGTGGTAACGTAAACGGGAAGGAAATCCAAGAAAGAGGGGGTATGTGTATACGAATAGCTGATTTCACTTTGCTGTACGGTAGTTACTAACACAACATTGTAAAGCAACTATATGCCAGTACGAATTAATCAAAAAAAAAAAAAAAGAAGTGATAGCTGATGCCTGGGAACGGGGGGCGGGGGTGGAAATTCTCTAGGGAGGGAGTTTAGTATTAGAGAAGGCACTAAGTCTAATGATAGCTGTAGCTTTTTTGGTTTTTCTGAGATTTTTTTGTTTGCTTTTGGTAGATGCCTTTTATCAGGTTAAGGAAGTTCCCTTCTATTCCTAGTTTGCTAAAAGCTTTTTTTTTTTTTTAATCAAAAATGGATATAGAATTTTTCTAAATAAATTTTCTGTATCTACTGAGATGATTTTATGTTTGTTCATATGGCTTGATAATAGGGTGGATTACATTGATTTTCAGATGTTAAACCAACTTTGCATTCCTGGAGTAAACCCTGTTTAGTCATGATGTTTTATCTTTTTATATATTTCTGAACTCCATATGCTAAAATTTTGTTAATATTTTTTTCCTGTGTTCATGAGGGATCTTGGTCTAATTTTCTTTTCTATAATATATTTATCTGGTTTTGTTATATCAGGAAAATGGTGGCAGCATGGGATGAGTTGGGAAGTGCTCTCTTGTTTTCTAGAAGAGTTTGTGTAGAATTGGTATTATGCCTTCCTTAAGTTTTTGGTAGAATTTATCTGGACTTGGAATTGTTTGGAGGCGGGGGAGTTTTTAAGTACAATTTCAATTTCTTTAATAGATATTAGATGGTCATCTCTTTTGTTTCTGTATTGGAAATTTGCATCTTTTCTTAATCAGTTTGTCTAAAGGGTCATCAATTTTATTGATTTGTCCAAAAACCAGCTTCACTGATTTTCTCTGTTGTTTTGGTTTTTGGTTTATTGATTTTAAGTCATTGACTTTAGACTTTTCAAATATAAGCAGTTATTGCTTAGAGAGATGTATCCCAGCCTCATGCAATGCCCAGAGTTAGGAGTCTGGAAGCAGGAGAGGTCACAGCAAGGGGAAGACACTGGCCCAGGGCCAGAGACTCCTAGTGCTTTTTACTAGTCACTGCATGATTTGGGACTTAGACTCTCTGAGCCTGAGTTTCTTTGCCCGCATAATGGAGCCAGGGATAATCTCCTCTTGAGCTCTTGGAGATGAATTAGTTGAGTATGAAAGTTGGCCACCCGGAAGGACCTCCCCAGACCAGTGTGAAGGCTGGTTGTCATGGGGCTTCCCTGGTGGCGCAGTGGTTGAGAGTCCGCCTGCCGATGCGGGGGACACGGGTTCGTGCCCCGGTCCGGGAAGATCCCACATGCCGCGGAGCGGCTGGGCCCGTGAGCCATGGCCGCTGAGACTGTGCGTCCGGAGCCTGTGCTCCGCCAATGGGAGAGGCCACAACAGTGAGAGGCCCGTGTACCGCAAAAAAAAAAAAAGAAAGGCTGGTTGTCATGACATTTGTAATAATAATGGCTTCTTCTGTCTTTCCAGATCCGGAGACAGCATGTACTCACCCATCCCCCAGAGGTAGGCTATGCACCCCGTTCCCTTCACCCCTCCCCTCTTCTCTTCCGAGGGCTGCCCCTCCTCACCCCCACACCGCAGTCCCCAGGCCTGCCCAGGTCTCTCTGCTCGTCTCCTCCACCACTTGTGGGCCTCGGCCACCACCAACCCTCCCCCCTCCCGCAGTGGCTCTCCGTTCCCAGCCTCGGTGCAGGATCCCGGCCTGCACGTATGGCGGGTGGAGAAGCTGAAGCTGGTGCCCGTGGCCCCTGAGAACCAGGGCATCTTCTTCTCGGGAGACTCCTACCTAGTGCTGCACAATGGCCCGGAAGAGCTCTCCCACCTGCACCTGTGGATAGGTAAGTAAGAGAGGGCTGGGAGGACTGGTGGGGGGACTGGCCCGGGCAGGGGTCGGGGCTGGCAAGGGTCTCACGGGCTGTGCCCTGCCACCTCCCACTCGCCCCAGGCCAGCAGTCGTCCCGGGATGAGCAGGGGGCCTGCGCCGTGCTGGCCGTGCACCTCAACACCCTGCTTGGGGAGCGGCCTGTGCAGCACCGAGAGGTACAGGGTAATGAGTCCGACCTCTTCATGAGCTACTTCCCACGTGGCCTCAAGTACCAGGTTAGAGCCCACCTCCCGTACCCCAACCTGCGGCTGCTCTCAGAGTCGGGACCCCTTCCAGCTGGTCCTTACCTTGCAAAAGTCCCAGACCCACACGGGGCTGGGTCCTCCCCACCTTTCTGCCTGCCTCCCAGTGGGATGGGGTGTGGAGTGCTCGGGCCTCCATTCAGGCTGGCCATCTGGGCTGCAGGAAGGCGGCGTGGAGTCAGCATTTCACAAGACGTCGCCAGGGGCCACCCCAGCTGCCATCAGGAAACTCTACCAGGTGAAGGGCAAGAAGAATATCCGTGCCACCGAGCGGGCACTGAGCTGGGACAGCTTCAACACAGGGGACTGCTTCATCCTGGACCTGGGCCAGGTGGGTAGGCAGGGTTGACTAAGCACCCACCTGTGTTGGCACTGTGTGTGTGTGTGTGCGCGCGCGTGTGTGTGTGTGCGCGTGTGTGTTTTGGCCGTGTCTTGAGGCTTCTGGGATCTTAGTTCCCCAACCAGGATTGAACCTGGGGCCACAGCAGTGAAAGCGCTGAGTCCTAACCACTGGACCCCCAGGGAACTCCCTGGCATTGTGGGGTTTTTTTTTTTTAGGCAGAGGTCTTCTTAGAAGCCCATATGATTTAAATTTATTTATTTATTTATTTATGGCTGTGTTGGGTCTTCGTTTCTGTGCGAGGGCTTTCTCTAGTTGCGGCGAGCGGGGGCCACTCTTCATCGCCGTGCACGGGCCTCTCACTGTCATGGCCTCTCTTGTTGTGGAGCACAGGCTCCAGACGTGCAGGCTCAGTAGTTGTGGCTCACGGGCCTAGCTGCTGCACTGCATGTGGGATCCTCCCAGACCAGGGCTTGAACCCGTGTTCCCTGTATTGGCAGGCAGATTCTCAACCACTGTGCCACCAGGGAAGCCCCAGCATTGTGTTTTAAAAGGTCAGGGACCAGGAGGCCAGGGCAAAGGGAGAGGGGCTGAGAAGCTATAAGCCCATTCCAAGTGGGGTCACTGCAGCCATTACAAGACATCCCTGTATTTCTTAGGACAGAAACCTCCCTCTGCTGTCTGGCCATCGCCTCTAACACTGGAGCCTACTCTCTCCTACTCCTGGAGCCTTGTAGCTCCGAGTTAAGCCGCCTCCCAGCCCATGCGTTAATCACTTCGCTCATCCCTTCCCTCCGTGAATCTATGTGTCTGCTCTGAGCCAGCACGGGGACCACAAATTGCTCACCCAGGGCAGGCAGCCAAGACGGGCCTGTCACTGGCTGTAACCCATGGCAGGAGATGATGAGGGCCCTCTTAGGGGCAGTGGCCTGTGCTGGGGGATCTGGGGGCAGGGAGAGGCCTTCTAGCCCAAGCCCAAGCCGTTGTCCCAGGGAGGCGCCATTTGACTGGACCCTCACGGAGGGGAAATGCCCTTCCAGGCGAAGATGATGGGTAAGCCGAGGCACTGAGACAGATAAGGGTGCAGACATGCATGTGGACAGCAGGGAAGGATGTAGCCTGACCGGGACCCAGGGTGGGAACAGGAGCGGCGGGAGTGGAAATTGCTAAGGAGCTGAGATCCAGGGCGGGAGGAGATTGATTCTCTGAGGGTCTGGACCGCATCTGTCGTGCTAAAGATTTGGGACAGGAAGAGCAACCCAGATGCTCTTTGGAAGGAGGACTGGAAGCAGTGAGATATAGAGGCAGGGGACCCGCTCAGGAGGGGTGATGAGGGCCGTGCCTGGCGGGGGTGCAGAGGTGTGTGAGATACTGGGCCCAGGGATGTCATTCACCCATTCATTCATTCAATAAGTGTTTATTGTAGGCCTAAAGATGTGCCCATTTCTGTTTTGGCACTGGGCATACAGCAGTGGGCCAAGCCAAACAAAACAAAACACTCATGCCCTAAGGAGGCTTACTTTCTAGTCAGGGAAGATAGATTATAAACAAGATAAAGATGTTTCAATATATGACCCAAGTAATGTGGAGAAAGATGCGGGGCAGAGAATCGCTCTTGCCAAAGACTGTCATTCCCGTGCCCGGAGAGGCCTTGGTTCCCCTCTGCCTTCCTTTTTTTTTTTTTTTTGTGGTACGCGGACCTCTCACCGTTGTGGCCTCTCCCGTTGCGGAGCACAGGCTCCGGACGCGCAGGCCCAGCGGCCATGGCTCACGGGCCCAGCCGCTCCGCGGCATGTGGGATCTTCCCGGACCGGGGCACGAACCCGTGTCCCCTGCATTGGCAGGCGGACTCTCAACCACTGCGCCACCAGGGAAGCCCCCCCTCTGCCTTCTTGATTGTCTTCGATCGTCTTGCCTCAGAGGGCAGTTCTGCGGACCCTGTGAAGGGCAGGATGCAGGCAGTTGGCTCTAACCCGTGCCTCCCCACTTCCCTCCAGAACATCTTCACCTGGTGTGGTGCAAAGTCCAACATCCTGGAGCGTAACAAGGCACGGGACCTGGCGCTGGCCATTCGGGACAGCGAGCGGCAGGGCAAGGCCCAGGTGGAGATCGTCACCGATGGAGAGGAGCCTGTCGACATGATCCAGGTTGAGAGATGTGGGGAGGGTAGCTCTGCTTGGAAGCCACCGAGAGGGGCAGTGATCAGCTGGGGGCACGAGGGTGATGGGTGGAGGGCTGTGAGGGCATCTGCGGTGCTGCTCAGGGCTTGGCTAACTCATCGGGTGCCTTGGTGGGATTCAGAGTCAAGTACCCCTCGGGACGGAGGGACTGGTGGCCAGGCAGGAGGACCTAGCCCTCCCGACCTCTGCCCGGCGCTCTTGTGCAGACAGAGTTTGTCCCACTGGGGCGGTGGCCCTGGCTGTGATGGGTTGGGAAGGTCCAGGCTGAGTGCCCAGGAATCCTTGGAAACGTGGCCTGCCCTGACCCCTGCAGGTCCTGGGCCCCAAGCCCGCTCTGAAGGAGGGCAACCCTGAGGAAGACCTCACAGCTGACCAGACAAACGCCCAGGCTGCGGCTCTGTATAAGGTGGGCGCCCCGGGCCTGCCCTAGGACCAGGCAGGGTACGAGCCTGGGTGCTTGTGGGGCTGAAAGGAGGGGAGAAAGCAGTGGGAGGCTGGGCCAGGCACCAGGGTGGTTTATCCAGGGCTTGGAGCGAGGGTAGGATGGGAAGTGAACGGATGCTGGAGGAGATGAATGCCACTTCGCTTCCGGCCCGCTCTTGGAGAAGGAGGTTTGAAACAAGCCCACGCTGAGCTTTACTTTGTGGGATTCTTTACCTTCGCTCGTAATTGGGAGTCTACTTAACTTCCATGAATTCTGGGGCACTGTGAGGCGGTGGTTGCGCCTGAAGTAGGGCTGGGGGTCGCCCAGGATTTGCCTGTTGTGTTTCCTCCACCTCCGGTCTGCTGCGTGGCCTGGGGCAGTGGGTGGAGCCGCAGCGGGGAGGAGGTGACACGGCACTGCCCATCCTCCCCCAGGTCTCTGATGCCACTGGACAGATGAGCCTGACCAAGGTGGCCGACTCCAGCCCCTTTGCCCTCGAGATGCTGATACCCGACGACTGCTTTGTGCTGGACAACGGGCTCTGCAGCAAGATCTACATCTGGAAGGGTACGTGTGGCTTCTGCAGCCCAGCCTGAGACCCCTGCAGCCGCTGACCGGGCAAGGCTTCCCGCGGGAGGGCTCAGCCGACCCAGAGACGGCTGACTCAGGGAGCCTCCGCGGCTGTGGGTTTTCTCAGGGTTTCCTGCGCCCAGCCCAGGCAAGGGTTCTGCACTTTTAGCCTGCCTCCGAATCACCTGAGGGCCTGTTAACACCCATAGCTGGAAGCCACCCCTGAGATTTTGATGCACGAGGTCTGTACCAGAGCCTGAGAATTCGCACGTCTAACCAGCTCCCAGGCCTTGCTGCTGGTCCAGGACTGCGCGTTGAGGGCCACTGTCACAGAGCTCTCCTAGGCCTTTGGCTGCTGGGACCCCAGATCCTGCCATTCTGCCTTGGGGTGTGAGAGATCGATTTTAGATATGAAATCCCACCTTATGCAGTGGGTAGAGAACTGGTAGAACTTGTTTTTCCAAGAGATTGGGTTGGCTGGGAATGAAATACTGTTGTGTGGAAGCCTGTTTGCTAGATCCAACTCTGAAAATGTAACAAACCTCTGAGTCTCTGAGCGGTACCGGGAGCCTCCTCACTTCTCTGTGCTTGTCTTTTTTCTTGAACGTGTCTCACCTCCCTGCCCACATTATAAAGCTCTTGAAAGCAGGAACCATATGGTCTCGAGTGTCCTGACAAGATAGCATGTGCTCAAGAAATATTTGTGGGGTCAACCAAGGCCAAGAGAAGTTCCCAGCCAGGAGGATGGAGAAACGTTAGGTGTTCTAACTTCGCAGCTACAAGGCAGGAACACTCTTGCCTCAGGGAAGGGCCAGGAGTGGCAGGCAGTAGGGCAGCTTTCTAAGAAGTAAGGCGGTCGGGTGGGGGAGCATTGTGCTTCTGGGGCTGACTTTTCCTTCCTGCCTCTGGGTACCTTCCCACAGACCCAATGGGGTGGGCGTGGTGCTCCCAGATGCCCACGGAAGTGTATTTAACCCCAAGCAAAGAACCAAGACACCGGGACTTCCCTGGTGGTCCGGTGGCTAAGGCTCCGCGCTCCCAATGCAGGGGACCCAGGTTCGCTCCTTGGGCAGGGAACTAGATCCCGCACGCGCAACTACAGAGCCCGCACGCAGCAACGAAGATATCCAGCCAAACAAATGCATATTTAAAAAAAAAAAAAAGAACCAAGAAACCAGTGGAGAAACAGGAAACTTGGGAGCAAGGAAGAGAAGTATTTCGTAATCACAAAGGAAGGATACAGCACATTAATTTCAGACACGTTGTCGCTAACTAGATTTTCATAGCCTGGCTGGAGAGCCAGCCACAGTTCACAACATTGTCTCTTTGGAAAAGCACCTCCAGCTGGAGCGCAGTTTGGTTAAAGGGACTGCCTGCAGGCAGGAAGGGAGGACGCTGCTCTCCCTTTTTATCGGCTCTTAGTTGGCATAACTATTAGGCCGATGTTGGCATCTGGCTTTGTGGGAGTAAGATTACAGTCAATCACATCCTTTTTTTTGTCCAGTTGCATTTTGCAAAACAACAGTTGATAACAGTGCAGTTGACAGACTCAAAAGGCGAGGGGCCCTGGAGTGGGAGAGAGGGGCCTGAGAGTCTGATGCCCGGGAAACATTAGTTCTCCCTGAATATCCCTAGGGCCCTGGCCCTAGCAGAAGGCTTTGATGATTGGAGCGGGCAGAGGGCAGTTTTCATCTGGAGCTGCCAGGTTGGGAGGGGCTAACCTCCCCCCTCCAAAGAGCCCCCTGAATGTTCTTAGTGCCTCCTGGTCCATTTATTTTAAAAGGAGCCAGCTATTCTCTGAACCCCCTTAAGTCTCCTTGAGAGAAGTGGGGTGTGGGCTAGAGAGGGTACCTTCTCTTTTACAAAATCTCCTCCTGGGAATTCACTGGTGGTCCCGTGGTTAGGATTCTGGGCTTTCACTGCTGGGGGCCCTAGTTCGATCCCTGGCCGGGGAACTTAAGATCCTGCAAGCCTTGCGGAGCGGCCAAGAAATAAAAAAAGGTCTCCTCCCTACGATCCAGGGCGCAAAGCTAACGAGAAGGAACGGCAGGCGGCCCTGCAAGTGGCTGAGGACTTCATCGCCCGCATGCGGTATGCCCCAAACACTCAGGTGAGGAGCCTCCCTTCCCCCCAACGCCCTCCTCCTGGGGCTCTTCCCTGGCCTCCTGCCTCTCAGACTGGACAAGAAGGGCGGGAAAGCCTGGGGCACAGTCAGAAGCAGTCAGGCCTCCCTCCCAGACCCACCCAGTGGGAAAGCCCTTCTCAATCCTTCCAAGCTTTACATACATGATATTTTCTAAGAGGGTGTTTGGGCAATGCTCCCCTGGGAGCCCAGCAAGTCAGGTGCACCTCTGGGGCTTGTGCATCTCCTCTGGGCCGAGGTCCCTAGCTGGTTCTGCCCCTGCTCATCCCAGCACGGCGACACCACAGGTCAACCTGATGGGACCTGATAAGGCTCATGTATAATTGGTGCCTCTGTGAAACCGCACCTGAGTCCTCGAAGCAATCTGTTTTCTCAGCCCGCGTCCCTGTAATCTTTCTCGTCTCCTGGCTTATCTGGGGAAGCTTCCCTGGCCTGGATGGCATATGGACTTGGGCCTGGTGCCCATCACCCTCCTCCCTGGCTCCGGCCCTCCCCGGCAGAGGCAGAGGTGGCAACCTTGTGAGCCCGACTCCTCCCCTGCTGATCCCACAGGTGGAGATCCTGCCTCAGGGCCGCGAGAGTCCCATCTTCAAGCAATTCTTCAAGGACTGGAAATGAGGGCGGGCGTCTCCCTGCCCCCACCTGCTGCCCGCTTGCTTCTCCTCCAGCTTCCTGGTCAGTGCCGAGGTGCCCCCGCGGATGATCAATAAAGGAGACCAGTGCCCTCTGCCTGCACTGCCTGCCTTGGGCTAATTCTTCCCGCTCCACCTAGTCATGCTGGGCGGAGTAGGGCCCAGGGGACAATTCCACCACCCGTGAGAGGCCAGAGCTGGCTTTGCGTGACGAGGCAGAGGGGCCAGGAGTCCCAGTGGGCCTGGCAGGCACTGCTGTGAACCCAATAGGGAGGTGGCACAGGGCCAGGGCTCAGGATCACTTTCCGCCCGAGGTTCGGTTCAGTCTCACATTCCCGACGGGGAGAAGGTTGTGGCGGCGGCTATGGGATTCATCTCCATTCAAGCCAGTATTTCCTCAGGGGCCCCAATAATCCGCTGCAAGGCAGCTTCCAAAGGATGTGTGCTCACCAAGCAAGAGCCCAGCTCTGCACCTCTGTGCGGGAGGCTGGCTTGTCACGTCGTTGCGTCGGGCATTCGGCTGATGAGCTCAGGGCCACGTGGGGCCGTGGGAAAAGCACCCGACTAGTGTCCGAGGGTCATGGGGTCTGGTTCTCACCTGCCTCTGTTTGAGCCTGGGCAAGTTGCTTTTCCTCCTCTGGGCCCTAGTTCATTCTCCTGTGTAACGGGGTAGTGGCTGGAAAAGCAGAGAGGCTAGGTAGCTAAATAGGCAGAGAATGGAGTAGCCCCAAAGCAGTCCCACCCTGGGGGACATGACCTGGCCGGGGTGGGGGGCGTGGTATGAGCAAGGCGGGAGTTGCGTAAGCCCAGACCAGAAGGACCGGAGTCCACGAGGCCTGGCAGGGTTGCAGCCGTCCTGACCCACTCTCACCCCGGGCCCTCCAGGCTAAGTGGCTTCTGAGCTCTGACATGCTGGATCTTCCGTCCCAAACAGAAATTCTGATCAAGTTCATCTCAGTGATTTTTGTGCTGAGAAGCATAGAGAAATCAGCTCCCCGTGCATCCCCCTGCTGTTTTCTCCACACAGAGATATCCCGGGAGTCCACTGGACAGCCTCTGCAAAGAGCGTGTTCCAGGGATGACTTTTAAAAGGGGAAAGAGTAAGGGTTGTACCAAATCCATGGTTCTGGCCTTTTTAGGGTTGTGAAGCGTTTTAAGTCTCTCATGAAAGGCCTTGGAAGGCCTTTCCCAAGAAAAATGCATAGATTAAGATTTTTGCATCTACTTTCGGAGCATTTAGACGTCCCCCCCAGCCAATCTATCAACAGAACTGCAACTTAATCCCTGGACTGTTATTGCGAATGTTCCCAGGTCCGAAGTTGTCCGGAGAGCATCCCACCAAGAGTGACGTGGGACAGGCTTCTGCAGAGGCCATTGGCCTCCCCTCCAGCTAGAGGCCCACGAATGCTGGTCCCGACTGTGCTGTGGGCTGAGCACTCACGGTCGAGGTCTGCTGAGCTGGCCTCAAGGTCTGAGCGAGGGAAAGGAATCTGCAGGAAAGGAACCGTTGAACTTGACATTCTGAAGTGGAGTCTGGGCTGCGTTCTAACCCCACCAGGCCCAGTAATCTTGCTGCCATCTCTGCTGGTCAGCTAAGCGCCTCGTCAGGACGAAGGAGGTAGTGGATTAGTTTAGGTCAAAGACGGCACAAGGCAAGCAGCAGGGTCCACTACCAGCCCCGCCCCTGAGGCCTCCTGCTGACAGGAGCCCCTTGCATACTTGGGTGGCCATCTGTCGTCTCCATCTCTGCGATGGGCCTCCCCCTGCGTGGGGCGGACTTGGAGAGGCCTGCGGGGCTGGACAGTTGTCTTCCGTGACTCCACTTGAGGGAGGTCAGAGGACGGGAGAGCAGCCCAGTGGGGCTCTCACCTGCCCCCTGTTCCCCAGCGCCAAAGCCCTGGAGGCCCTTTTGTGAGTGAAGCGACAACAGCTAGCTTCCCCAGAAGCAAATATAGGACAAACACCAGCCAACTTTAACAAGAGCCAGGGCCGCCTTGCCCACTGGTTAGAGCATGCAGAGACTCCGGGTCTGTAAGTGCAGCAGGGTGAGGCTGGACAGTGTATGAACTTGGCGGGAGTGTGGCCAGGGCACAGCAGCCTCTCCTGGGCCCGTGACCAGCACCAGAGACAACCAGGACGTCACCCGGCCGAGTGCCTGGCTCTAAAGGGGACCCTGGGATAACAGGGCCACAGGAAGGCACAAAGCTTGTCTGGAAGGAAAACACTTGAGACTCTTAACCCAGAAGAATTCTTTTATTTAAAAACTGCTGGTACGTGAATTTCCTCCTTCCTTCGCCCAGGCCAGAGAACCATCCCTGATGGGACCTGCACAGCCTCCACGGGGGTAGCCCAGCTGGTGGGCGGTTAGGATGGGCGGCAGCAGACACCTAGCCCAGTGCCTGGCTCTGTGTCACAAGCAGTGGGGAGGAGGGATGGGGAGAGGTGAGGGTGGGATAAGTGCAAGGCCAGAGACCTCAGGGGATGGAGAGGAAGGCAGGCCCGTGTGCACTCTCTGGTTCATGCTGCCCCCTGTCAGCTGCTGCCACCGCTACCATCTCCCTTCACATTCTAACTACTCAGCCCACGTCTGGTCCCTGTCCCGTGGACCCGAGGCCTGAAAGCCCCGCTGCCAGGAGTCAGAACTCCGGCACCTCTCCTCGGGAATACCTTTGATGTAGGGCTGTGTGGAACACCCAGACGGGGTCTCCCACCTCATGATCTGTCACTGAAATGACCTGGAACCCAACTCTGGAAGCTGTAGCCCAACTAAGATTATGGCAAAGTGTTCCTTGCTCTGGAGGCAGGTCTGCGGGGAGTGGGTCAAATTTAACAGCCCCTAATGTCTCATGCAGGTGAGGGTCCTTGGCTCCCCAAACAGGCTTCCTACATCCCTTCTGCTAGGACCGCAAGGGGCAGAACGGCGCCAGGGTACACCCTCCGAAAGCCCCTTCAAGGCTTTTGATCCGGTGGCCGCTCACTGGGGTTGGTCAGATCAGCCATGTGCCTTCAGAGGAGTGTGGTGGCAGGTCACACACTCCTGTGAAAGTGAGATCCTTGGAGGGAGGGGCTTGTGGCCCAGCACACTTCCGCGCCCCCAACAGGGAGGCCTGTCCCTTTGACACTCCAGCCAAGTAGATCTCCAGGGTCTTGAGCAGCCGTCTGGGGCTCTTCTTGGCCAACACCTCCAAGTCTGGAACAGAGAGGATTGGGGAGCAGAAGGCTTGTGGGGGCTGTGGAATGCACAACCCAGAGGCTCTGGAGAGGAGGGTGAAGGAGTCGTCTAAGATGGAGAGCTCACCAGAGAGGGAGACCCAGGAACCAGATTCGGCCACAGGGACCACACGCTCTACCCTGTCCAGGACAGTCTCAACTTTGAATAGCCAGTCCAACTGCTGGGCCCAGCTATTGATTCAGAAAATATAGTCACCGGATGTACAGGGCCAGGAAGGGAGAAGAGTGGCGGCAGAGGAAGGAGAGTGGCAGGCTCTTGAGGGTGGGATTGGAGGCCCGGGGAAGATGGAACTTGAGAAGCCGTGAATGGGGGGTGGGGGGAAAGGAAGGCACCCCAAACCAGTCCAGCAGCCACCCTGGGGTCCCTGAACCCGGGGACGCCAGGAGTGCAGGAGCTAGGCCTCCCCAGAAGAGCGAGCACACCTCTGAGGACAAAGCCCGAGTCAGAGATGGTCTTGTGCTGCGTCCTCCAGACGTGCGCGAGGCGGAGGAAAGTGGCGGCGTAGAAGCTGTTCACCACCGGGACCACCTTCTGCTGCCGGTTACACTCCCTGCAGGACGAGGGAGGTCACCCGCTCAGCAGTGGACAGAGGCTGACACCTGGGGCCCTCCCGCCCTGTCCCCAAGGAGCCTTCACATCTGAGGTCAGGGTTGGGGAGGAGAGATGGGCTGCGAGGCTGGTGCACGGGGATCTCTCCAGGTACCCCAGAACCAGCAGGTGAGGGAGAGCTGGGAGGATGAGGCACGGGGGGGTGGGGGGTGGGAGGGAACCAGGCTCTGCTGGCCGGGGAGGGCAGGGTGACCAGCGTGGGGACTCACCTGGAGAGACATCCCTCCCTTAAGGCCTGGATGGTGATGCGGGTGATGTTCACGGACATCAAACAGAAGGGGAATTGCTGGAATGGAGTGGGTACTGGGTCAGTGGCAATCTAGGCTCTCACCTTCTGTGCTTCCCGTCACCCACAACCCGACCTGGCCCGCAGGAGATAACAATCACAGCCAGAGGCAAGCAGCTGGTAATACTGATGCTTACATTTAATTTTCACAATAATCTTCCCATTTTACAGAGGAGGAAACTGAGGGTCAGTGACCTTAAGTAACTTTCCTAAGGTGTTGGAACCAAGACTCCTACTGAGGTCGATTCACTCCGAAGCTGGTGCACAAACCCCTGTGCTAGTTCTCCAGCCTCTTCAACATCCGACGCATCAGCTCTCCGTGGCCTTCACCAGGCCCGCCCCGTGTGCTGCCTGTGGACCACATCACCCCCTGGGGTTGGATGGACACAAGAGGAGTGAGGCTCAGTTATCTAACCAATTCTATAGGTTCTTAAAATCTCTTCTCCCCTTCTCTGGGCTTCTGGTTATTTGCTCATAAGCTCTTCACCCAAAAGCAGACAGAGAAGGTACAAGTAGGTAGAAAGTCAGCATTGACTTAGGGCGCACCCCATCTCTTAGTAACACAGAAGCCTGAGAATGGGCTGTGCAGGTCCCACTCCCGAGCGGGGCAGACTGGGTCCAGCAGGGCTGCTTTACCAGGAAGGGCCTCCAAATTCCCTATAGCATCCACCTGAATGCTTTCTTTTTGGAGGGGCCAGTTCCTTCCTATTCTTTAACAACAAAAACCCAAGCAAATGAAAAGAGGCTTTCCCCAGGGGATCTGCAAATACTGCATGTTAGTTTCCGCTCTTGAACCCACACAAGGACATCGGCTGAGAGGGACACATAGACCAGTGCGTTCCTTAGCTTAGAACAAGAGCCAAAGTCTATTTATCCCATCTGCTTCCTTGAGAAGAAAAATCCCTTACATTGTGATGGAGAACTGTGCTGTCCAGTACTCTAGCAACTAGCCAGGTGTAGCTATTTAAATTTTAATTAATTGAAAATTAAGTAAAATTAGAAATTCAACTCCTTAGTCATACCAGCCGTATTTCCTGTGCTCTATAGCCACTCTTGCTTAAGAGCTGCTACACTGGACAGTGCAGATAGAGAACATTTCCTTCACTGCAAAAAGTTCCAGTGGCCAGCACTGAACTGTAGAAGGTCTTCTGGCTCCACAAGGATTTTTCTCAGGGCCTTCCATGACACCTGGATTCCAGGTCTTGGCCTGGCCACCTGCCAGCTGTGTATACTTAGGAAGGCCACCCGAACTCTGTGAGACTCGGCTCTCCCGTCTCTCAAGACCAAAAAGGAAATAAATTTTAAGTGCTGTGCAGAAAAGAGTGAACACATCTGAAGAACCTAGGGGCAGGGCAGGAATAAAGACGCTGACATAGAGAATGGACTTGAGGACACGGGGAGGCGGAAGGGTAAGGTGGGACGAAGTGAGAGAGTGGCATGGACGTATGTACACTACCACATGTAAAATAGCTAGTGGGAAGCAGCCGCATAGCACAGGGAGATCACCTCGGTGCTTTGTGACCAGAGGGGTGGGATAGGGAGAGTGGGAGGGAGACGTAAGAGGGAGGAGATATGGGGATATATGTATATGTATAGCTGATTCACCTTGTTATACAGCAGAAACTAACACACCATTGTAAAGCAATTATACTCCAATAAAGATGTTAAAAAACAAAATGAACACAGCAGGCCTGAGATTGCCGTCCTTAGAAAGGCCTGCTTATAAGGCTGGCATCTGGGAACTTGGATTTTGAGAGGGTTCCCACCATCCCCTCAGGCTGACTATTGTACCCAAACTGTGCAAACCATACGGTTTATGCTGAACACCTGCCTTCGCTCTGATTCTGGAATTTTGGTACGTGCTAGACAGATGGTGCTGCGTGACCAGCCCCCAGTAAAAACCTCGGATACTGAATCTCTGATGAGCCCCCTGGTTGGCAACATTCCACGTGTTACGCAATTCGATGCTGGAGGAATTAAGTGCGTCCCGTGTGACTCTACTGGGAGAGGACTCCTGGAAGCCCGCACCTGGTTTCCTATGGATGTTGTCCATGCACTTCTTCCCTTTGCTGATTTTGCTTTTGCTGCAGTAAATCACAGCTGAGAGTACAACTATACACCAAATCCTGGGAGTCCTCCCAGTGGTCCTGGGGACCCCCACACAAGGGCCATGCTCAGTGGAGTCAATTCGCTAATCCTTACAAAAACTCTCCAGGGTAGCTTTTATTTTATTTTATTTATTTATTCTTTTTTTTGCGGTATGCGGGCCTCTCACTGTTGTGGCCTCTCCCGTTGCGGAGCACAGGCTCCGGACGTGCAGGCTCAGCGGCCATGGCTCACGGGCTCAGCCGCTCTGCGGCATGTGGGATCTTCCCGGACCGGGGCACAAACCCACGTCCCCTGCATCGGCAGGCGGACTCTCAACCACTGCGCCACCAGGGTAGCTTTTACTATCCACAGTCTACATTTTCTATTATCCCACAACCTACCTCACAGAGCTGCTCTAAGGCGTAATTTAGATCACATGTGCAAAATGCTAAGTGCAGCACTGGCCTGAGGAGGTGCTAACAAACGTTCATAATTATTATCTGCGCCTCAGTGGGTAGCTGAGGTCAGCAGCAATGCATCTCTACCTTCGGGTATTGCCTATTTAATTATAATATTTGTATAATATCATCCCTTCCCTTGCTTCCTTTCAGTCTAAAAATAAATATGGGAACAAGAACATGGTAGCAACATAATTAACAGAGGATCCGAACTTAGTGTTCATTCATTCTCAGGAATATTTTTATAAAAGCCTACTTACTAAAAAGCAGTGAAAACTGGAATTCAGATAGAAATATCTCCTTTCCTTCATCCCCCCAGGTGACTCTGAGGCGGGCTGCTGGCTGTAAGGAGCCCACGGCTGGGCGAGCTGTCAGGTGATGGGGGTCCTCGCCCCAGCTTCACCACTTAGTAGCTGCCCAGTTTTGTATATGCCCAGGAGTGGGATTGCTGGGTCATACGGTAACTCTATTTTTAAGGAACCTCCATACTGTTCTCCACAGTGGCTGTATCAATTTACATTCCCACCAACAGGGCAAGAGGGTTCCTTTTTCTCCACACCCTCTCCAGCATTCGTTGCTTGTAGATTTTCTCATGATGCCCATTCTAACTGGTGTGAGGTGATACCTCAGTGTAGTTTTGATTTGCATTTCTCTAATAACTGGTGATGCTGAGCAGCTCTTCGTGTGCCTCTTGGCCATCTGTATGTCTTCTTTGGAGAAATGGCTATTTAGGTCTTCTGCCCATTTTTTGATTGGGTTGTTTTTTTAATATTGAGCTGCATGAGCTGTTTATATATTTTGGAGATTAATCCTTTGTCCATTGATTCGTTTGCAAATATTTTCTCCCATTCTGAAGGTTGTCTTTTCATTTTGTTTGTAGTTTCCTTTGCTTGGCAAAAGCTGTTAAGTTTCATTAGGTCCCATTTGTTTACTTTTGTTTTTATTTCCATTACTCTAGGAGGTGGATCGATAAAGATCTTGCTGTGATTTATGTCAGAGAGTGTTCTTCCTATGTTTTCCTCTAAGAGTTTTATAGTGTCCAGTCTTACATTTAGGTCTCTAATCCATTTTGAGTTTCTTTTTGTGTATGGTGTTAGGGAGTGTTCTAATTTCATTCTTTTACATGTAGCTGTCCAGTTTTCCCAGCACCACTTATTGAAGAGACTGTCTATTCTCTATTGTACATCCTTGCCTCCTTTGTCATAGATTACTTGACCATAGGTGCGTGCGTTCATCTCTGGGCTTTCTATCCTGTTCCACTGATCTATATTTCTGTTTTTGTGCCCATTCCATATTGTCTTGATTATTGTAGCTTTGTAGTATAGTCTGAAGTCAGGGAGTCTGATTCCTCCAGCTCTGTTTATTTCTCTCAAGACTGCTTTGGCTATTCGGGGTCTTTTGTGTCTCCATACAAATTTTAAGATTTTTTTGTTCTAGTTCTGTAAAAAATGCCATTGGTAATTTGATAGGGATTGCATTGAATCTGTACATTGCTTTGGGTAGCATAGTCATTTTCACAATAGTGATTCTTCCAATCCAAGAACATGGTATATCTCTCCATCTGTTTCTATCATATTTAATTTCTTTCATCAGTGTCTTACAGTTTTCTGCATACAGGTCTTTTTGTCTCCCTAGGTAGGTTTATTCCTAGGTATTTTATTCTTTTTGTTACAATGGTAAATGGGAGTGTCTCCTTAATTTCTCTTTCAGATTTCTCATCATTAGTGTATAGGAATGCAAGAGATTTCTGTGCATTAATTTTGCATCCTGCAACTTTACCAAATTCATTGATTAGCTCTAGTAGTTTTCTGGGGCATCTTTAGGATTCTCTATGTATAGTATCATGTCATCTGCAAACAGTGACACTTTTACTTCTTCTTTTCCAATTTGTATTCCTTTTATTTCTTTTTCTTCTCTGATTGCCGTGGCTAGGACTTCCAAAACTATGTTGAATAATAGTGGCGAGAGTGGACATCCTTGTCTTGTTCCTGATCTTAGAGGAAATGCTTTCAGGTTTTCACCATTGAGAATGATGTTTGCTGTGGGTTTGTTGTATATGCCCTTTATTATGTTGAGGTAGGTTCCCTGTATGCCCACTTTCTGGAGAGCTTTTATCATAGAGGGGTGTTGAATTTTGTCAAAAGCTTTTTCTGCATCTACTGAGATGATCACATGGTTTTTCTCCTTCAATTTGTTAATACGGTGTATCACACTGATTGATTTACATATATTGAAGAATCCTTGCATCCCTGGGATAAATCCCACTTGATCATGGTGTAGGATCCTTCTAATGTGTTGTTGGATTCTGTTTGCTAGTGTTTTGTTGAGGATCTTTTCATCTATATTCATCAGCGATATTGGTCTGTAGTATCTTCATGTTCCTTCGCCAGGAAATGAAGATTTACAAGGATCATCTCTGCCCTACCTTTATGCAGGCTTGTCATGTTGATGGGATGAAATAACAGACGGAAATTGCAAGGAAAGCTATACAAATTGTTGTCTGTTTGTAACTACTGTTGCGAGGGGCTTCCCTTCCTGCCAGCAATCAGCCAGATGCGGCCTGCGTCTCGGCATCTGAACTGTTAGCACTCCTCCTCCTCAGGACAGCGTGGGCCATGCACTTTCATGGAGTCCTGGGTTCCCCCAGCATCTGTACTTTCTGGCCAATTCCCCTTTAGTAGGATGTACCACAGGTACCTGAGACCTCAGCTCTCTCCTTAGAAAAGAGACAGGACTGGCTTCTGGCAGGTCTGAGTCCCCCAGCTGTTACTCTGGTCTCCTACGTGCCTCCTGGAAAACTGTATTTTCAAGATCCATAAGGGCTTGAGGTGAAGTTTTCCTTTAAACTTTGGAGTTACTTAAGAGTTCAAGGAATCATAAAGCCGGAAGGGACCTTAGAATCTTTTAGGCCAAATCTCTTATTTCATAAAACAGCAAAGGGAGGCCCAGAGAGGCTAGGTGACTTGCCTCAAATCATAGCTAAGTAATGATACTGCAGATGGAACTAGGATCTAGCTTCCTGACACCTACACCAGCCCTCTTATTTTATTATTTTAAGCTGCTATTCCTTCTTATTGTCTGACATGCATGTTGTGGAGTAAGTATAAATCCACAATAAATTCCACAGAGGCCAGCAGGTGAAGGGATGAGAAACAGATTGGTCAAAGTGGCCAGGCTGGTCTGGACCCAGATCAAGTACCCAGGGCTTCCTCTCTCGTCTTGCTCTTCCCTCTGCCTGGGACATTCCTCCCTCAGATATCCAATGACCTACCCCCTCACCTCAGTCAAGCCTGTCCTTGAAAACGAATGAGGGATGCTGAATTGGCACTAACCCTCTACCCTGGCTTCCATATTTCTGCAGGAAGATCTTACAAGAGAGCCTTCAAAACCCACAAGAAAGGGAGGCACTGAGGTCAGAGATGATTTCTAGGAAATACTCATTAGCTGGGGGACCTTGGGCAAGCCATTTCCCCTCTCTGGGTCTTCACTGTCTCTACAACAAGGGGCTGGCCCAGTGACTGCTAAGATATGCCTCAACCTCTGGGCCTCCTATAACAAAGCAGCGTCGCTACAAGAGACTGCACTGTTTCACAGGCTAACTGGTCCGGTTCTCAAACCTGACCCAGACATTACCTCCCCGCATCGTGAAGAGCACAGAATACGCCCACAGTCTCAACTCATGGGTCCTGATATACCTCAAGACCAGATCCTCACGAGGTCCCCTCTTGCCTCCTCCAGTGTCTCCTGGAAGAGATGGGCGTATGTGAAACCGTCAGGTTTAATGGGTACTTTTCCTCAAAAGGTAACAGAGATATGCAGTGAACGAAATGAAAAACTGCCCAGGTGGCAGGAACTGTGTGACTATTTGTTTTGTAGTCAAGAAGTTTTAGATTCAAAATGGATCTATCTTACCTTACAATGGCTGTGTGTATATGTGTGGATGTATGTGTTGTGTCTGTGTGTGCAGGCGCGAGCGCAGATATGATTTTGAAAACACCACATATATTTACGTATGCGTGTATTATCTATAAGATGTATATAAAATGTATTTTTGCTCACAGAAATCAAAAGTTACTTTGATAACTAACACTCCTTGAATGACTAATGTGCTTAGCACTTTACACGGTTTTTCTCCAACTCAGAATAAGTCTACGGAGTTGGGATTATTTTCTCATGTTACAAAGGAAGAAGCTGAGGTTCTGAGAATTAACTAATATGACCAACAACACAGTTACTGGAACAGTCTGTTTTTGCAGTGCAGGCCGGCCTGACTCCAGCTTGAAGACAAAATGATCTGAAGAAAATGCTGCAAGTCTGACCTTCAGCCACTCATTCTCAGCTCCTCTCCCTCAAGCAGCATCACACCCCCCTTCCTGTTCTCTGTGAAGTGCTGCTGGCCCCTGGGCAGGTCTGCTCACCACTGGAGGCCACTCCTTTCAGAGTCAGGAGGGAATCAGTGACACATACATATTTTCCAAGCTCTGGACACTGAGAGGGCCTAGAAGCAGTGAGATCCTAATACCAGTGAGAACACCCAGCACTCAGATCTTGGTTTCCAAATATCATTCTCCAACTAAAGAACAAGAGCTCTTTGGAGAAGTGGTTGATCTCAGGGCTGGGAATCATGCAGGGAAAATACAAGAGCCTAGAGCATCTTTAGGGTCCAGAAAGTAGAAAAGTGCTCAAAAAAGGACAGGGCATGGTGAAAGGGCACAGGTACCACCTGAAAGAGCTTTTTTTGTTTTTGAAAGAGCTCTTAAAATGGTCGACATGGGACCTAGAGGGGTGGGATAGGGAGGGTGAGAGGGAGGGAGACGCAAGAGGGAAGAGATATGGGAACATATGTATATGTATAACTGATTCACTCTGTTATAAAGCAGAAACTAAAACACCATTGTAAAGCAATTATACTCCAATAAAGATGTAAAACAAAAAAAAATGGTCGACATGGGAACAATTTTAGCAACAAAATAAATAATAAAAGTGTTGGGTTATATCCCATAGAATAAAATAAAAATCTGAGTCCATGTGGATATAAAAAGTACCTGAATCAATAAATAGCAAAGACAATTCTTTCTTACAGAAGAATTCCAATTAATAAATTTAAAAATTAATAAATGTAGGAGGAATGAGGGAAACAAAATCACTATTAGAACCAAGTTTGAGGAAAACCAGGATATTTGCATAGCTTCAAAGTATCTTCCTCCAAGACAGTGATTAATTACAAAGGGAAAAATAGTAACTTTACAGCGTAGAAACCTGGCTGATATCCCCTTAACCATGTGCCCAAGGTTAACTTCACCAGTAATAAGACACGTTGACATGGGTGCGCTCCTGACATGAGGTACATCACTTCCGTAGTTGTCAAAAACGCATAACCTGGGGCTTCCCTGGTGGCACGGTGGTTAAGAATCCGCCTGCCAATGCAGGGGACACAGGTTCAAGCCCTGGTCCAGGAAGATCCCACATGCTGCGGAGCAACTAAGCCCATGCACCACAGCTACTGAGCCTGTGCTCTAGAGCCCGTGCGCCACAACTGCTGAGCCTACGTGTCACAACTACTGAAGCCTGTGCGCCTAGAGCCCGTGTTCCGCAACAAGTGAAGCCACTGCAGTGAGAAGCCCGCGCACCACAAGGAAGAGTAGCCCTCACTCGCTGCTACTAGCGAAAGCCTGCGTGCAGCAACGAAGACCTAACGCAGCCAAAAATAAATAAATAAATAAGTAAATTTATGAAACAAACAAACGCATAACCTCAGTCTAAAATTTATATGGCAGATGGAACCACCCCCACCCTTGCTCTTTCTTTTCCATTTCAGTTGGTGGCCACTCTGTCTTTCCAGCTGCTCAGGCTAAAAATCACCATTGATGCCTCTTTTTCTTACACCTGTACCCAATCCATTCGAAAAATATGCTGGCTCTATTCTCTACAGCCCATACGCTCAAGATTCTATGTCCAGAATCGGATCACTTCACAACGCCTCCTCTGAAAATACCCTGGTCCAGATCACCATCATCTCTAACTTGATTACAAAAGCCCTCACCAGAGACTACTCTCAACCCAACGGCTGGCAGGATCCATTTAAGAATGTAAGTTGGATCGTGTCACTCCAGGCTGCTCAAAACCCTCATTTGACTCAGAGTAAAAGCAAACATCCTCATCATAGCCTACCGGGCCCGACACCGTCTGGTCCCCGTTACCCCATCACCTCCTTCCTACTGCCCTCCCTGCCCCTTCTGCTCCAGCTGGCCTCCCTGCCATTCCTGCACATGCCAGACATACACCTCCTGTGGGACGTTTGCTCTAGCTGCCCGCTCTGTGCGGAATGCTCTTCCTCCAAATACAAGCTTGGCTAACATCCTCACCTCCTTCAAGGCTTGGTTTAAGTCTCACCCTCTCGTGAGAGCTACCCTAATACCCCATAAAACTGTAATCCTCCCACATTCTCCTAACCTTGCCTACGTAGCACTTACCACCTTTAACATACTCTATAATTTATTTATGTATTAGGCTTACTGTCTTGTCCTCTCTGCTAGAAGGATCTTTGTCTGTTTTGCTCACTGATGTTGCCCAAACACCAAGAACAATAACTAGCACAGGGAATCCTAAATAAATACCTGTTTAGTACATGAGTGAATTCCAGGCCCCATGAATCTGGGATAGATGAGTGGCAGGAAACAGGTCAAGTATGTTTTCTAAATGGGGGGACCACCACCTTTTACTACAGGGGAAAACCATCAAACCAACCCTGGAGAGCAGGCCTGGACAGAACCTGAGGGCTACGGGAGCCACTTCTGGCCTTCCAGCAAGTCCATGTGTTACCTGACACTTCGAGGCAAACCTTCTTCTCTGGGCAAATAAAGGCTGACCCCCCTCCTCCAGGGTCAGGAGAACCTGCCAATACTGGGAGGGCAGTGAGCTGAGACGCTGGTACCACAGTTGTGTCTAGCGCTTTTGTACATTACCTCATTTAATTTTCCCAACTATCCAGCTGACGTTTCCAAGATTTCCTCTTTATGGATGAGGAAACCAAGGCCCTGAAGAGTTGAGGCACTTGCTTGAGACACACACTAATGAGTGCTGGAGCTCAGATTCCAGCCAGGTCAGGGTGACAGGGATGCCCATGCCCAGTTTGCCTCAGCTGTCCCGAGGGCCCTCAGCAATTGGAGATCTACCTGCGAAGCTGTCACGGTTACTCAGGAGAGCCCCGTGCCCAGGTCCTAGCCCCTACAGCCCTCTCTGCTGGCTTCCCACCAAAGCCCCACCTGGATATGGTGACGAGACAGGCGGAAGATCTCCTGGGCCATCAGCAAGGTCTTTGAGTCCATCACCAGGTACAGGAGATGCAGGAGGGCAAGGAAGCCTGCTCCTCTCAAGTCTGTGGCTGGATTTGTTCCTAAAACAAAAACCAAGAGGAAATTCAGGGTGCTTAATGAAATCCCTGCTCTGTGAGATTCAATGACTTGGTTACCTTGATCACTGCCCAAGTGGACAGCCTAGACTTCCCCTGCCTGACTGTAACAAGGCAGTCAAAGAAGCAGGGAGCTGGGACTTTTATCCTTCTCTAGTGCTAAGGAGCCCACCACACCCTTCGTGACATCAGTGGAGGCTACATGGGAACAGCAATGAGGCACCCCTGCCCCACCCAGCCAGTGGTATTAGTGGAGGTCAGGTGGGATACCTGGATTTCTATCCCCACCTGGCAGTAATGAGGTGACATCACCCTTCCCCCACTGCCCAGTGTCAGAGGAGGCCTGCTAAAATAGAAGATTTAAAGATGATCAACACTGTCATTACATAATACCCACAATATCTAGGACACAATAAAAAATCACTCATTACACCAAGAACTAGGAAAACCTCAATTTGAATGAGAAAAGACAATCAACAGATAGCAACACTGAGATCACACATATGTTGGAATTACCTGATAAGGAAGGAATTTATAGCAGCTGTCCTAGGCAGAATAACTGGCACCTCCAGAGATAGCCACGTCCTAATCCCCAGAACCTACAAGTACGTTCTGTTGCACAGCAAGGGGGAATCAAGGTTGCAGTTAGAACGGAGGTTGCTAATCAGGACAGGGAGATTATCCTGGATTATCTGGCTGGGCCCAATGTAGTCAGAAGAATCCTTAAAAGTGAGAGAGGGAGGTAGAAGCACAGAGTCAGAAAGAGAGATGTGAGGACAGAATCAGCTCAGAGAGATGCTGCGTTCCTGGCTCTGAAGGATGAGGCACGTGGGTGGACTCTAGAAGGTGGAAAAGGCACAGAAATAGATTTCCTCCCAGAGCCTCCAAAAAGGAATGCAGCCCTGCTGCCACCTTGATCTTGCCCCAGTGAGACTGTGTCAGACTTCTGAACTACAGAACTAGAAGATAATAAATCTGTGTTGATTGAAGCCACTAAATTTGTGGTAATTTTCTGCAGCAACAATGGGAAACTACTATAGCAGCTATCATAAAAATGCCTTTGATAAGCAATTACAAACATGTGAAAAAAATGAAAAAACAGAAAGTCTCAGTAAAGAAATATCAGATGTAAAGAACCAAACAGAAACTTCAGAAAAATATAATACCTAAAATTAAAAACTCACTGGATGGGCTCAACAGCAGAATAGAGACCAAAGAGGAAAGAACCAGTGAACTTGAAGATGGAACAATATAAACTGCCCAATCTGATCAATAGAGAAAAAACAAAACAAAATAAACAGAGCCTTGAAGACCTCTGAGCTATACAGAGATCCCCCTAAAATGAACAGAGCCTCTGGGACCTGTGGAACAGTAACAGAAGATCTAGCATCTGTGTCATCAGAGTTGTACAAGGGAGGAGAAAGAGCAGGGCTGAAAAAAGTACTCAAAGTAATAACGGCTGAAATTTTACCAAATTTGCCAAAGACATAAACCTACAGATTCAAGAAGCTGAGCAAACCCTTAATAAGATAAGCCCAAAGAAATCCACACTAAGACATATCAGAGTCAAACTCCTGCAAACAAAAGAAAAAAAACAAACAAAAGAGATCTTGAAAGCAGAGAGAGAAACAACTTCTTATCTAACAAGGAGGAATAATTCAAGTGACAGCAGATTTCTCATCAGAAACCATGGAGGCCAAAAGGAAGTAGCACATTTATTTTCAAGCGCTGAAAGAAAAGACCTGTCAACCTGGAATTCTACATTCAGAGAAATTATCCTTCAGGAGTGAAGGGGAAATCAAGACATTCTCAGATGAAGGAAAGCTAAAGAATCTATTGCCAGCAGACCTACTTTAGAAAATGGCTAAAGGAAGTTCCTGAAACAGAAAGGAAGTGATAAAAGAAGGAATCTTAGAATATCAGAAGAAAGAACAATGGAGAGAGTAAATATATGGGTACATACAACAGACCTTGCTTCTCCTCTTGAGTTATTTTAATTAATGGTTGAAACAAAAATCATAACACTGATGTCATTCTCAATGTACACAGAGGGAATATTTAGGACAATTATATTATAGATGAAGGAAGGTAAAGGGACTTAAACACATTGTCAGTACCAACAGAGCACCAATTAATTATGAGTATATAAAGTTTCCTTTTTAAATTAAGATATTTTCCTATTCTATACAAATGTAATTTGATAGGATTTTGAAAAAATAGTACAGTCCCAAAACAGGTGAAATCATTTTGTTTCACTCAAAAAAATGAAATAATATAAAAAAAAATTGTCATCGACAGTAAAAGAAAAGAATAAAAAGAAAACACTGGATTCTAAATCCTATCACTCCCATGCTTGCTATCTCACTTAGAGTAAATATTTCACACTGGCCTGCAAGGCCCCGAGCGAACTATTCTCCTTGTTCACTTCAGCCACACTCCTTGCTATTTCTCAGAAAGAGGTACACACATTTCACCTCAGGGCCTTTGCATTTGCTGTACCCTCTTCCTGAAATGCTCTGCCCCAGATATCCTGTCTCATGGTGCTGACATGACAGGAAGAGGACTGCCTGGGTTCTCACGCTAGTCCTGGAATAAGGAGTCAGGGAGAAGACGAACCATTCCTCTCTCTTACCCTGAAAGCCCAGATCTTCCCAGTGGTCTCCGTGGAGGGCACAGTCAAACTTGGAGCCGGTCAGCTTCTTATAGATGGTCTGGAGGACTCGGCCATGCATTGGGTCTTGGCTATCCAGGCCACCTGCCCCAAAACACACCCATGCTCTGTTGGATTGGCCCTCACAGGAGGACTGAGTGCTTCCCAGAGAACGGTACAGCCCAGACAGAGCTGGCCGGTGCTCCAGACACTCTGCTCTCCCCCCAGCATGGTAAATGCAGGAGCCCTGGCTTAGTCTCAGCAACCGGGTAGGCAAACTGTGCTCTCTGCCTGACCACTCACGCGGCGCCTGCCTTGGGGCAGCCCCCGTGCACTCACACTGAGCGATGGTCAGGACCAAGTCCCTTTCTTCACGGAGGCCCTGGTGGAGCTTGGGAGGCCCGAAGAGGCAGTGCCGGAGGGCAGCAAGCCCGGTCCTTCGGATCGTTGGCTGGATTCTTTTCTGGGGAGGAAGGTGCAGGCAATAGGCAGAGTGCTGTGATCATTTGCTTTAATGAACTTACCATCAGGCTCAGTACAGGACCGGTCTTGCAGAAAGGAGTGGCTCCCCCACTAACTGGCTGGCCTCTGGGCCAGGGAAATGGGGCAGAAGCTGTGAAGCATCTGCGAATCTCTGGAGACAGGCTCTTCCAGCTCGTAGGCTCTTTGTAAGTAGAGAGAGATGTCCCCGAGCACAGGCATTATCATCCGGTTGTCTACATTTGGTCCTCTGGGCTTTTCCAGAAATAGCTATGTCACTGACTACCAAGGAAGCTAGAGGTGGCTGGCTATGGGGGCTGGCATCTCACAGATGCCAGGCCAAGTTTCCCAGCAGGGCTGCTTCTACCCTTTGTATGTCTGTCTCTGTCTCTCTCTGTAAAGGACATAAATATAAAGTCTAACAGCTCTCTCAGCTTCCAAGATAAGACAGTCAGTGGGGGGGGGACTTCTCTGGCAGTCCAGTGGTTAAGATTGCACGCTTGCAATGCAAGGGGCGCTCGTTCAATCCCTGGTCGGGGAACTAAGATCCCGCATGCCATGTGGCACGGCCAAACCAACAAACAAAAAGACAGTCAGTGGGCACTTTTTTGGAGCAGGATACCCCTGCGGGGAGCTGGCGCCTTCTGTCCACACCACAGCAGCAGTGCCTAAACCAGCTCCTGCCGACCTCTCCTTGTTCACAGCCATTGCCGCAGGGCTTAGGATACTCTGATTTCGGCAGCCTCTGGATCTCTGGGTCCTACAAGCCAATCTGATTCCTATCTTTTTAGCCTCGCTCCTTGAGCCAGGCTTTAGGTTGAAGATCTGAGATCACAGTTCTCTAAACTTACTACTGGTCACCAAGATTCCCCAGAAAGCTTGTCAGCTTTTACTCTCCTTCATATTCTTTCTTTTTCCAACCCCACATATTTTTTAAATTCCCAAATAACTTCTTGTTCCTCTAGGGGATGGAAGATTTTCCTGCGGTGGCAGTGAATTACTCAGCTCTCTGGACAGGCTGCCCTGCTTCCCCATGGAACTCCCTAGCATCTGATTGCAGACCTCCCCATCCCTAGGAGGAGAAAGCAGGGAGCAGCTCCACGGGCCCCTATAAGACAGGGCCACTAGAGTTCTGGGGGCACAGTCCCTGAAAGGCCGCCGGGGCCCACATGACATGTGGGTCCTTGGCCACTTGTGATCCTGCGCCCCGAGATTTCTTAGTCGAGACAGAGCCCTCGCCTGGAAAGTTCCATCTTGCTTGCCCAGTGCCCTATCCTGGTGGGGAAGAAACCTGGCTCCTGGGAAGAAAGTGCTTTGCTTGAGACCCCCAAACCTCCCTACTGTCATACCTTGAAGGAAGAGAGGTCCACGGTCTGGAAATGCTGGAGGGCCTCAATGAAAGAGATTAGCTGCCCAGGCTGGTCTGAGCTGGCCCGGCTCCCTGTGGCAAAAGGGAAGACACTCTGGCACTTGTAACAGTAGTCATTCTATCAGCAGACATTTACTGAGGGCCGCTGGTTGCCACCTCTAAGCCCAGCGCTGACTTTCAGCTGTAAACGTCAGACACCTACAGTTACAACCAAGCCTCCTCTGTCAAGGGGGTGGCGTTATCTGCTGGGCTGACTCCCTTTCGGACCCGGCTGTGCAGAGGCTGAAGTGAGTGGAGATAGATCTGCAGGGGCCCCTAATGTCCACTCATCTGTGAGCGGGGGCAAGTCACTGCCTGGAGGAGGTACCCACGCAGGAGCATGCTACAGGTTTGTTTAGGGGCCTTTCCTATCTTCTACTTTGCCCCTTCTCACGCCCTGGATACGAATGATCCCCTATCCAGCCTTTGCCACAGGGTACTGACTCATCAGTCCGCAATACAGGTGATGGCTGATACAGTCCACTCTAACATCTCTTCAGGAGCTCAAGTGGGGTTCAGGCTAGATTTGGGTCCCAGTTCTCCCCTCCCGCAGCTCCATCCAAACCTCCTGAAAGGCACGAGAGACAGAGGCTTCCAGCAGATGGCTTCAGCCCCCAGTTCCAGGGACTTGCTTGTATAGTGAACAGCCTGCTCGACCTGACACAGGGGTCCTGGCTGCCTGCCTCCATCCTCTGCCTGACCTCATCACCCTGCAGACGTTGACCCTGATGAAGGTCCTCCCTGTCTTCTCTCACGGCTGGCAGCCCTCTCCCCAAGGCATTCATCCCCATTCCCTCCAGAGGTCGATGGCATCACCTCTGAATTGGGAAAAGAGATTTTATCCTATGTCACGTATTGGAAATGAGAAGACCCAGGAATTCTGTATCCTAATCCCAGAGGCACAGAACATTAGCCACACGGGTGGCTCGTGTGCTTAGCAGCAGCGGGCTGTGAGGAGGCAGTTACCTGTCTCTGGCTGGATACTGTCCACAGCTTCCCATTCTTCTTGGGCTCGGAGCACCTCTGTATTCATAACTGCAATAGTGAGAAAAGGAGACCGTCTGAGATCGAGGTGTGTCCGGATTGCTGTCGTAGCCCCTGGCCTTCCCTGCCTGCCTTGGGCCTTGTTGCTACCCTCTGACATGCCAGAGTGAGCTTTCAAAAAGGCAGATCTGACGGCAGCCTGCTGCTCAGAACCCTCCAGGGCGTCTCCATAATTCTCAAGATGAAACCCCAACTCTTCACAATCGGGAGACTCCTTACCTCTCTGGCTCTGTCCTGGGGCATCCAGAAGTACCTGAAGTCTCTCAATAGCCCCCTTGGGTGCCTCTGCACACCCCGCTCTCCCACCTTCAGTTCCAGCCCCTTCTAGCGCAGTTCCATCTCATCCTTCAGCCAATTCCGGCATCACCCTCACCTGGCGCCTTCTTTAGCCTCTGTAATCTGCGTTAGGAGCTGCTCCATGAGAGACCCCGACACCCCATGCTTACCACCATGTTGCAAACTGTCTTGCCCACTGCACTGGGCGCCACAGGAAGGTAGGGTTCTGAGCGCCTGACACATGACAGGTGCACAATGAATGTTTTTGTTGTTTGTTTGTTTGTTTGTTTTGTTTCTGGCTGTACCTCGCAGCATGCAGGATCTTAGCTCCCCAACCAGGGATCAAACCCGTGCCCCCTGCAGTGGAAGTGCAGAGTCCTAATCACTAGACTGCCAGGGAAGTCCCCACAATGAATGTGTGATGAATGAATGAAAGCACAACAAAAGCGAGGGAAACAGAAGAAAAAAGCAGCAGGACAGGCGCTCTATAACCACCACACAGCCCTCTTCTCCACACCACAGCTGCCACTCTCTGGGCCAAACTGCTGGCAGCATGGCCCATCACTGGCTTTTCCCATTTGCTACGGAGGACACTGGCCGACAGTGGGCAGGATGGAGAGACCTCTGTTTGACACCCAAACTCGTGAGCCTTCTAGCCTGGGTGGTGAAAGCAGGTTAGGACAGCTCCCCTCTGCCTCGCAATCCGGGCTGAGGACGTTCACGTGACAGTGAACTGTTTTGTAAGTATACTTGCAAATTAAAGAAAAAGGTACCTCAAAATCAAAACACTAAAGGATAACGAGGACAAGGAGGCTGCTGGGGAGCCGGAGGGCTCAGCTGGCAAAGCACAGCGCAGAGCCAAACTGCTTGTCAACTTTCCATCTCTGTCCCTCACGAGCTGCGCTTCTTCGGGCAGGTCACTTAACCATTGGTAATCACTCTTCCAACTATTGTGAGGAGGACGTAACTCTTCAGATTCTAGGGGAGTGCGTAGCCCAAAGGCCACTCGCTCAATAAACATCAGCTAGTATCACTGACGCAGTTGTGGGCTCGGGTCTAGCAGGGATGTGGACGGTGGGAGCAGAGGAGATGGGTCCGGGGTCCTGAATCCTGGACTTCTAGGACATTCAATCTTGCCAGCCCCAGCCCGGGGTAGCAGACTGCACCAGGGCTTCCGAACTAGGTAACTTCAACAGAATACAGAACACTCAACCTGGGACAGTGAAGAAAACAAAACTTACTTCCAGCATGCTGAACCCTTGGGAGATGAAAAAGAGGGACAAAGTGGCTAAACAAGAAGAGCGGAGCAGCAGCCATGGATCTCATCACGACGCTGAGAAGCTCCCCACCCTTCACCCCTCATCCACATCCAGCTTCACTGACTTCATGACTTCAGATCATTATGAGCAACTCGATCCATCTTTCACCCCCCACACCTTCACCTGCAAACGGGTTGATCAAAGGTTGTGAGCCAGGAGCACAAACCTCACAGGCAAGGGTGTGGGAGCTTACTGTGACAGCAAGGTAGTCAAGAGAAAGTCCGAGGTCTCAAGCAGCAACGCAATCTGGTGCCCAAACTGGAGACAAACATCCAACCCGTGTAAGAGCATCTCTCTCCTTTCCTGGTTCCTTTAGGACTCCCACCTCTGAAGATGATCCTGACATAAATACTATTTTTCCCCTAAACTGACAGAAGAACGAGGAGCCACAGCACGAATCTCCAGGACAACAAACCCAGGTCCCGTCAGTACGGCTCTTTATCGTTTTTCCTTTTGTCAACTGCCTCCTTTATTTAGGCCCTCTTCTACTTATTCGCATATAAACGGCACAGCTGATCTAGTCGGCCTATTAGTTTAAATTTGCTGAGAGCAATCTGGGGAAAAAATTGTAGTTCTTTAGTATGATTAAGAATATCTGGGGCTTCCCTGGTGGTGCAGTGGTTGAGAGTCCGCCTGCCGATGCAGGGGACACGGGTTCGTGCCCCGGTCCGGGAAGATCCCACATGCCGCAGAGCGGCTGGGCCCGTGAGCCGTGACTGCTGAGCCTGCGCTCCGCAATGGGAGAGGCCACAACAGTGAGAGGCCCGTGCACCACAAAAAAAAAAAGGAATATCTGGCACATAAATGCCAGTTGCACTGAAATAGAAAATACTTTAGCATTTAAGGCAACATCTCTAATAAATGTTAGGTTTGTCACCACATGGTAAAGACAAAATTCAATTAAAAGATACTTTACAGACCTCCATATAGTTTTTCTACATTGGAATATTTTTAACAGACCCCATATTCTTAGAGATTACATTTTCAGTTTACAGAATTTAAAGACAACAACGCACACCAATGAGCGTTCACTATGATTTACATTCTGTGTGCTAAGCACTTTACACTACCTCATTTAATCCTTACACAACTCCTATCATACAGGTTCTGATATAATCCCTGTTTTATAGATGAGGAAAGTGAGAGTCAGAAAGATTAAGTTACTTGCTCAAGGTCATAGGGCTGATGGGTGAAAGAGGCAGGACTTAAGCCAGAGATATCTGGCTCCAGAACTGGTTCTTCTGAATTGGTGAGTGTGCTTTTCTGTGTAATAAATTAGCAAGTGGAATGAGCTTTAAATATAGTATGGGAAGAGCCATGTCAAGCAGATAAAACAGGATAACTTTTCAAAGGCTTTTCACCCACTCTGTCTCATTTCATTATCACAACATCCCTTTGAGGACAAAGGAGGTACTAATATTTCCACTGTAGACACAGAGATTATATGATTTGCCCAAAGGCGCACAGTAAGCTACCAGCAGGGCTTGTGGGGCCAAATTAGAACTCAGGTCTCTAACTTCCCTTGAAGGATGATAACTCTATGAAGTGCTACAGGAGGGGCGTCCCTGGTGGCACAGTGGTTAAGAATCTGCCCGCCAATGCAGGGGACACGAGTTCGAGTCCTGGTCCGGAAAGATCCCACATGCCGCGGAGCAGCTGAGCCTGTGTGCCACAACTACTGAGGCTGCACTCTAGAGCCCGCGAGCCACAACTACTGAGCCCGCATGCCACTACTGAAGCCCGCGCGCCTAGAGCCCGTGCTCTGCAACAAGAGAAGCCACCGCAATGAGAAGCCCGCGTACCGCAACGAAGAGTGGACCCCGCTCACTGCTACTAGAGAAAGCCCACGCGCAGCAATGATGACCCAACGCAGCCAAAAATAAATAAATAAATGTACATATATATATATATATATATATAAAATTCTACAGGAAAAGTAGTGAGAGAAATTCAAATGAGGAAAAGCAGACCCACAGGGAGCTCCGCCTTGAGTCCCACCCAGGCTCCGAGGGGGACTTACCAGCCGGCTCCCAGCCATTATTCGCTTCTGCCGTCAGGGCCCGGAGGATGCCGTGGTTCTTCAACTCTGAGATCTGTAGGGGCAGCTGACCCTTAGTGCGAGGGCAGAGTCCACGTCCCCCCACCCACACAAACAAGTCCCACCCGCTGTACTGAGTGTCCTCGAAACTGGAGGCCAGAAGAATCTAGTCTTCCCACATGGGTTGGTTAAAACCAATCTTAAAGAGAAGCACCCGGAAAATGCCAACTATGACGGAGCAGTTGAGTGACGTGAGGACAGGTATGAATATATGCTCTCCTTGGAGAGCAAACAGACAAAAATCCACTCAACTCAACTGAGACAGAGGTGTGCTTGCGGTATTCCCGCTGCATTCTATGTTCTGCCTCATTATAACAAGTATCTTATCAGATAGAGGTTGTCTTGCATGCCTGTGCCTTCCCCACACCCCCATCCAAAGTGTGAGCTACTGGAGGGCAGGGTCTGTGCCCTCCTGTGTCCCGGTGCCTGGCACCATATAGCAGCAAGTAACACAAGCTTCTGCTGACAGGAAGCACTGAGGTGTGGGTGATACGTACAGGAATTCCCCTGAAAGCCAGAAGAGCACTGTTGTCCTTGTCACATGGTGGAGGGTACCCAGCAGACACACCTTCAACCTGCAAGACAAACCAAAGTCAGTCTCCTGGGCACGTAGTAGTCCCTCAAAGATGACAGCTTAAACGTCACACCTTTTTCCAATAACACACACACACAAAATGGATGAACTCCTGAGAAGTCAACTACAAGGAATACTGTAAGGGAAAACTCCTGTTTAATCAGTCTTAAGAAAAACCACGAAAAGCTTAATGTTAATATAATCTTTAAAAAAAAAATTTTTAAATATATTTAATTTATTTATTTTTGGCTGTGTTGGGTCTTCACTGCTGTGTGCGGGCTTTCTCTACTCGTGGCGAGCGGGGTCTACTCTTCGTTGTGGTGTGCGGGCTTCTCGTTGCGGTGGCTTCTCTTGTTGCGGAGCACGGGCTGTAGGTGTGCAGGTTTCAGCAGTTGTGGCACGTGGGCTCAGTAGTTGTGGCTCGCGGCTCTACAGTGCAGGCTCAGTAGTTGTGGCGCATGGGCTTAGTTGCTCCGCGGCCTGTGGGGTCTTCCAGGACCAGGGATCGAACCCGTGTCCCCTGCATTGGCAGGCGGATTCTTAACCACTGCACCACCAGGGAAGCCCAATGTTAATATAACATTATACAGATTTCCTTGCTCCGTTCAAGGTCTCGAGGCTCTGAGTAAGTAAAGTTGAGTGTAGCACTTTCCTCACTTTTGGCCTTTCTGCTCAGCCAAACCTTCCCCCTACTGGAGCTTAAAAAACCATCTGACCAACTTTTTGCAACTCATATCACCAATACAGGGCTAATTTTCCTAATATGTTAAAAAAAAAAAAAAAGATCCTACAAATCAGTAAGGAAAAGAAACAACCCAGTAGAAAAACTGGCATGGATATGATTTACATAAAAGGAAGCACAAATAGTTCTTAAACGTGAAGAAATGCTCAACCTTACTCATAACAAGAGAAATGTCAAATAAAACTACTCTGAGATAATGTTTTTCACTTATCCTATTATCCAAGATCAAGAAGTGTGTTAACACTGTGCTGGCTAGACGACCAAGAGTTATAAGACACTGGAGAGTGAATTGGTATCACCTCTCTGGCTTGACAATATCTGACGAAATCACATATGCTGTGCACATTTGGGGCCTGCAATTTCATTCTAGGAATTTATCTAACACATATAGTCATCCATGTACAAATGACATGCTGACAGTGTCATTCATGGTAGTACTGTTTATAAAAACAAAAAGCTAGAAAAACCCTGACTGTCCACTAATGGACTTTTAATTTTATTTTATTATACTTTATATTTTCCCCCCAGTTTTACTGAGATATAACTGACATACAGCACTGTATGAGTTTAAGGTGTACAGCATAACGATCTGACTTATATACATCATGAAATGATGACTACAATAGGTTTAGTGAACATCCATCATCTCCTATAAAACATCCATCATCTCCTAAAAAAACACTTTTTTTCCTTGCGATGAGAACTCTTAGGATTTACTCTTAATAACTTTCATTTATAATATACAGCAGTGTTATCTTTATCATGTTGTACATTACATTCCTAGTACTTATTTTCTTATAACTGGAAGTTTGTACCTTCTGACCACCTTCATCCAATTCCACCCCCACCTCTAGTAGCCACAAATCTGATTTCTTTTTCTATGAGTTCCTTTGTTTGTTTTTGATTTTTTTATTTTTGGCTGCGTTGGTCTTTGTTGCTGCGCATGGTGTTTCTCTAGTTGTGGCGAGCGAGGGCTGCTCTTCGTTGCAGTGTGCGGGCTTCTCACTGTGGTGGCTCCTCGTTGCAGAGCACGGTCTCTAGGCACGCAGGCTTCAGTAGTTGTGGCTCGCTGGCTCTAGAGCACAGGCTCAGTAGTTGTGGTGCACGGGCTTAGTTGCTCCGCGGCATGTGGGATCTTCCCGGGCCAGGGATTGAACCCGTGTCCCCTGCATTGGCAGGCGGATTCTTAACCACTGTGCCACCAGAGAAGTCCCTATTTGTTTGTTTTTGAAGTATAATTGACCTACAACACATTGTTAGTTCCTGGTGCACAACACAGTGATTTGATATTTCTATACATTTCAAAATGATCGCCATGATAAATCTAGTTGTCACTAATGGACTAATTTTAAACAAATTAAAGCATATCCACTCAATGAGATCCTATACAGCCATAAAAAAGAGTAAGAAAGTACTTTATGGACAATTTGCAACAATCTTCATGATATATTAAGTGAAACACAAAGGGCAGGGTATATACACTATTTTGCCATTTGAATTTCTAAAAAACACATAAATATATTTGCGTGTCTTTACAGAGACTATTTCCAGAATTATATCCAAGGAAGTAGTAACTTTGCCTCCATCAGGAAAATTGGGTAGCTGGGGGACAAGGGTGGAAGGTAGTTTTTTCACTATATGTACATCCTCTGTACTTTTGGATTTTGAACCATCTGCAGAATTATTTTCTCTAAAATAAATAAAAGAAAAAATAATAATTAAAGGAATCATTGCTTACGTCAAGGACCGAGAATCTCAGATTGTCCTGTTACTCTAATCCCTTCCACATATTTTTGCCAACTAACACTCCTTAAACACAGCTTTGACTTTTTTGATTTCTTTTTGCCTGGGACACAAGAATGGACACTAAACACACCACAGCTGAGCTAACTCCTCCATAACTGGCCTCACGATGCCTAAGCACTGTTGTCTCCCAATTTGATCCAATGAACATATGTGCTGCAGTTCCTCTCACCTCCAACCCCTGGGTCATGTGATTTTCCTCCAGAATCCGCCCTCACCTCCACCTTCTCAGTGTTTTCTGGTCCCTTCAAGATCAGTTCCACCTCCTCGGGGAGGCCGACCTTACCAACTGGGGCTACAATGGTCCCTCACGTCTCTAAGTCCTATAGCCCCTCTGTATGCGGCACAAGGACCTCTGCAAAAGACCCATCTCCCCAGTCAGACTGCCGCTTTGAGTGCAGGGACCTTCTCGTATACTTGTTTTATATTTCTTAGACCATTTGCACAGCACTAGGCTCGAGATACATTCTCAAAAATATCTGGTAATTCATCGTGCTGAACAGCTCCCTGGAGAAGTCTGTGTGCTCAGGACTCATCGCATCCTTCCTTTCCCTCTCCGATTCAGTCCTCTCTAGTGTCCAAAGATGGATGTTCTCTGGAAGAACAGTTCATCTATCTTAGAACAGTGACAAAAACCTCCCTGGACTCCCAAAGCACAGGCTTTGTCCCCATTCTGGCCACTGAATCCCACAGGCTCCATTTAAGACTATTTCTGGGCAAGGTGGTGAAAAAAGGTAAGGAATGCAGGGTAAGCCACCAGGCTAACACGAAGACATAGCACATTGGGGGACTTCCCTGGTGGTCTGGTGGGTAAGACTCTGTGCTCCCAATGCAGGGGGCCTGGCTTCGATCCCTGGTCAGGGAACTAGATCCTGCAGGCTGCAACTAAGACCCAGTGCAGCCGAAAAGAAAAAAGAAAAGACACAGCACATTGATTCAGGGGTCCTGACAATAATTAGGCCAAAACACGCACTGGAGACAGAAAGGGCCAGTAAGGTAAGCAACCCAAATTGATGAAATACACATTTCTTGGGGGATTCTGCCTGAAATTCTCTTCCCACCCAAGCAAATCCAGACCCAAATCCCATAGCCCACTTAGAAAATAAGCTGTCAGGAAAGGCAATGGACCCAGAAGTGACTAGAAGCTTCTTCTAGTAGAACAAAGAGAACTAGAGTGAGGATTCTTCCTACACATTTCTGAAGGTCCACGTCCTCTTGAGGTACGCTCTGTCTTATTACCATTAACAACGTAACCCAAACCAACGCCTTCTTTCCCAAACAGAAGTGCTTGCTTACCTGTCCCCCTCTTAATTCTTTCTCATTATGGAAAGAGCAAGGGTTTTCATTCATGACTCAAAATCATTTGTTCAAGTGAACTCTGTCCTTGGGCTCAGAAAGGAGTTTAATAAGGTCTGAGATTAGAAGCTCTGGGGAGAGCCCTAGATCCGACTGTTCTACCTCTGCCTTCCTTCTTGGCAACCACTTAGACTAAGAACAAGAAAACAGTCCCTGTGTGCCATCACCGGGGTGCAGGTTTCTGTGAGTCCCTGAGGTTTCCGGAGCATCAGCCCTGAAAAAAAAAAAAAAATTAAAGAATAAAACTGGTTTCATCATTCAATTATGCCTCTGTTAAGAACTGACTTGAGGGCTTCCCTGGTGGCGCAGTGGTTGAGAGTCCGCCTGCCGATGCGGGGGACGCGGGTTCGTGCCCCGGTCCGGGAAGATCCCACATGCCGCGGAGCGGCTGGGCCCGTGAGCCATGGCCGCTGAGCCTGCGCGTCAGGAGCCTGTGCTCCGCAGCGGGAGAGGCCACAACAGTGAGAGGCCCGCGTACCGCAAAAAAAAAAAAAAAGAACTGACTTTAAAAATCTTCAAGCAGCTGTAAACATATTCTGAATAAACAGTCTTCTTTAGCCAAATGCCTGCCTCTTACTATCCATGTCACCGGATGGAAAGAAGGGGTCCCTGCAGGAGTCCGAGAGCTGGACCATCAGTACCCAGGAGGCAGCACCAGTGTAAGTGGTGGGGATCTGTTTCTGACGATGAAGTTACTGAGATCTGGGGCAGCATCTCAAAGGGGTGAGGCTGATTTAGAGTGACACGTCGGTGCACGGTCTTAGCTTAAGTGCTCAGGCTTTGCTTAGGTCTCAGACGCAGGTTGGGCCTAATACCAGATTCGGTTCCTACGACGGTAGAAACTCAAAATGCAACACTGTGCCTACCCTTCCTCAGTTAGCACCAACATTGTACATGTGGCAGCTGCCTAGCCAGGGTGGCTAGCTCGAAGCCCTTCCTCCCATGAGTCCACCCTAGGAAGAGGGCTGGACAGGCCCACACCTCATCATGGGGGAAGTGGACACCACGGATGTCTGTCACAACAAGAATGTGGATAAGTATGCAGATGACTGGCAGTCGTACCTCACAAACTTGGTTGACTTTTTTTTTTTGGCACGCTGCACAGCTTGCAGGATCTTAGTTCCCTGACCAGGGGTTGAAGCCAGGCCCTTGGCAGTGAAAGCGTGAAGTCCTAACCACTGGACCACCAGGGAAGTACCCAGACTTGGCTGACTAAGGACGGAGGGTGGCACTGCCCTGAGGTCAGCCCTCCAGAGAATATGATCTGGGTTCCCTACAAACTGGCTGCCAGTAACAAGATGGACTCTTTGTCAGGGGGCAGGACGCACTGACTGATTCCTAACACCAAGAGCAGGAACACCTCCCGACTCTAGGGCTAGACATTTGGCTCACTGTAACTGAGGGGGAGGGCAGTGCTCCTCAGGAACTAGCTCTCTCTGGGGTCTCAGCATCTGCCTCCCTTTCCTTTCCCTCCCCCTTGACCTCCATGACAGCATATGACCAAACACTCACACACTGGCCAACCTTGCGAAGGTGACAGGCAAGTATGGTGACGGCAATCTCAGGAAGGCTCTTCTGTTACTGGGCTCGAAATGTATCAAGCAGCAGAGATGCATGACCAACTTTACATGCCTGCTGGCGCCTCAGTTCTGGCTGCCGCCCTGCTGGGGACTTCAATAGGGACAGTTACTATCTGTAAGAGAGAAAGAAAAGAGCAGAAACTGTCAAACAAGCAAGTACTGGAAATCACAAAGTCACTCCTACCAATATTAGGCAAGTTCCTCATGGCTGGGCCTGAAGAAATGGCCATCCTATAAAGATGGATCCTTTCCAAATTCAGTATTTATGGTGCACCCACTTTACTTTTTTTTTTTTTTTTTTTGCGGTACGCGCCCCTCTCACTGTTGTGGCCTCTTCCGTTGCGGAGCACAGGCTCCGGACGGGCAGGCTCAGCGGCCATGGCTCACGGGCCCAGCCGCTCTGCGGCATGTGGGATCTTCCCGGACCAGGGCACGAACCCGTGTCCCCTGCATCGACAGGCGGACTCTCAACCATTGCGCCATCAGGGAAGCCCACCCACTTTACTTTTTTAATTAAAAAAAATTTTTTTTAATTGAAGTAGAGTTGATTTTCAATGTCATGTTAGTTTCAGATGTACAGCACAGTGATTCAATTATATATATAATATATATCTGAATACAGATATTCTTTTTCGAATAGCTTTCCATTATAGGTTATTACAAGATATTGAATATAGTTCCCTGTGCTATACAGTAGGTCCTTGTTTATTTTTATGGTGCACCCACTTTAGGCAATGAGCTACATTAAGGGCAATGATTTTAAGTTTAAGCTTGCTGGAGCTTAAACTCTCTGAATAGGTATTTAACCTAGAAATTGGGTCCACACCTTAAATAAAAACGCGCACACAGGTGTGCCACTTCCTTCATCGGCCTTGTCGCTGGGGCCTCCCCGGCCCTTCCAGCCCCGACCAGGCCTCCGCCGCAGGCATCACCATCCCAGGGGGGCGCCGCAGCCAAAACTACTGGCCAATTTGGGGTCACAAATCCCGGTGCTCGCCGGCTGGGATACGCGTATGTTAACAGAGATCTCAGTCCATCGAGACACCCAGCCAGAGAGGGTGGGACTCCGGACAGCAACTTTCTCGGTGGGGAAAACAGGAAAGCAACTTGCCTCAGGTCATCCAGCGAGACCAAAACCGATGTCTCCGGTCTGCCAGTAAGGAGTCTCTCTCTGTTCTGCAACTCTCAGCCTTGTCTCGCCCCAGAGCGACCATTTCCGCCCCACATTCCTTCTCCTTGGACCCCCGGGTCTCGCCCGCTGAGCCCCCGAGTTCCCAGAGCTTTCGCGATTGGGGTGCCTCAGCCCCTCCGGGCCTCCTCCGCGCATGCGCACGGGCCTCCTCCGCGCATGCGCACGGCCCTCCGCGCCTCCAGAGACGTGAGTATGAAGAGCCGCAATAGTCAATCTCTGCCGGAGACTTGGCTTCTGGCCAAAAAGGGCCTGGCTGAGCAGTGGCCAAAGTTGGCAGTGCCTTCCGGGTGCGAGGGTAAGCTAACTGGGCAGAGCCGCGGCCGCAGAGCCCGGGCGCAGTCGGAGCGGACAGGTTCCGACGCCAGCGCGATGTGGCTGTTGGTGCTGCCGCTGGCTGCGCTGCTGCTGCTGGCCGTCCTCGGCAAAGTTTGCAAGGGGTTGTTCTCCAGCAGCTCCCCGAACCCCTTCTCCGAGGATGTCAAGCGGCCACCCGCGCCCCTGGTGACCGACAACGAGGCCAGGAAGAAGGTTCTCAAGCAAGGTGAGCGGGAGGGACCCCGGGGTCTGAGGCTGCGCCTGGACATCCTCGCGGGTTAGCGTTCCCCAGATGCAGAGTGATGGGAGGGCTTCTTTGCACGTGGAGGCACCCGCTTTAGAGTCCGCCACTGGCGAGAGCCTTGGTCCCCGCAGGCCCGGGGAATCGTGGCCACACGGGCGCGGGCATCGTCCTCGGCGAGCCAAGTTTTTGGCATAGCCACGCTCAGGCCCTGCCACTTAGTATAGCGGTGGCTAACCGGGTAAACAAGAGGTGGCTAACCGGATAAACAAGAGACCCTTCCCCTACTTTGCTTTAAGACCTTAACGTTTTCACTTATCTTCCCCATGGGTTCAGGGACTTGGGAGAGCTGCACAGAAACCTTTATAGGAAATTGCATTTGGCCCATCAAGTGATTTGACTGGTTATGCCTGCTCCCATCTCTTGTTGAAACGAGACTCAACAGGGTGACTCAGGCTCAGAGCTGCTCTTCCATTGACCTGCACTGTCATCTTTAAAAAGTATTTGCGAATTTCCTCTAAGGTTTTAAAGAAAGAGTTCTACTGCTTAAAAAAGAAAAAAGAAAAAAAGAATAACCTGTAAAGAGAATAATCTGTTGATATCCGAGATCTCTCTCACCTGTTCACTTGTAAATTTTAGTATTCTGTGCAACAAGTCTTGCTACACAGTTGGAGACAGTATTGTTCTAAGTGGAAGGGCTATTAGTTTGAACTTCTGAGATCAGAGTTTTAATTGGACTCTGTCACTAATTTGCTGCGAAAACATTAGCAAGTCACTCCATTTATCTGGATTGGTCTAAAAATGAGATGACTAGTTTAACTGTTGCAACTAACAGTTTAAATGACAGTAGAATGGAAAATATCAGAGTGCATAATACATGGTTCTGGTAAGTATTGTGAAACTTCTGTTTCAGGTATTTATATTATATACTAACATATGTTCTGGGATGTGAATATGAAATATATTTTTCACTATAGGTCTTTTAAAAAACATTTGAAAAGTTGAAAGTTTACTGAGTTCCCTAGCAGCTTGAAAAATTCCAAATCTCAGTTCTTCAGGAGTGATCTTTTTTTTAAAAAATATATTTATTTATTTATTTATGGCTATGTTAGGTCTTCGTTAGGTGCATGGGCTTCTCATTGTGGTGGCTTCTCTTGTGGAGCACAGCCTCTAGATGTGTGGGCTTCAGTAGTTGTGGCACGTGGGCTCAGTAGTTGTGGCACATGGGCTCAGTAGTTGTGGCACGTGGGCTCAGTAGTTGTGGCTTGTGGGCTCTAGAGCACAGGCTCAGTACTTGTGGTGCACAGGCTTGGTTGCTCCGCAGCGTGTGGGACCTTCCCGGACCAGGGCTTGAACCCGTGTCCCCTGAATTGGCAGGTGGATTCTTAACCCCTGCGCCACCAGTTAGGAGTGATCTTGAGAGAACAGATCTTGTGTAGGAAGTGCCCATACAGCACCACGGGCTGTCCAGTTTTGTCTTGTTTAGGTGCTTCCTCTTCAACCCCACCTCCACGATTTCTCAGAGCAGCTCTGTCCTGCCTCTGCATCAGGATGTTGAAGAACCATCATCCGACTGGGCTGCTCCACTGCTAACTGCAGACCCTGCATTTTCCAAAGATAACCTGCTTGTGAATGGACCAGTCTATGAGCCAGCAGCCTGCACTGGCCCCGTCCCCCTCCTTGTTTCCTTTCTTCCCTAGCTCGCTCTCTGTCTGCACTTAGGTTTCTCAGCCTGTATTGCAGCATTGTTTTGTTCCTATGATAGTTTGTGGATTTTTTACTTTCTTTGCAAGTAGGAAACATCCCCAGCTACATAGTGGCTTTTCTTAAATCAGTTCAGATCAAACCAAATCACTTTGTTTACCCCGCCTGGCTGGTCCTGAATATTTCCCAGGTAAAATGTTTGAGACATTTTAGTCAGGAGCTCCTTGCCAAACTGCTCTAGAGTTTTCTGGCGTTGTACAGGCTAGAGAATTCTGCCTTGGTTTCCACATCACTGCTCTTTCACTGCCCCCCAAGAAGCCCCCACCTCCATCTCCTCCATCTGCTGCAGCTTTCTCAGCCAGCCGAGTGCCAGAGAAGCTGGATGTGGTGGTCATAGGCAGTGGCTTTGGGGGCCTGGCGGCAGCGGCGATCCTGACCAAAGCTGGCAAGCGAGTTCTGGTGCTGGAACAACATACCAAGGCGGGAGGCTGTTGTCATACGTTTGGACAGAATGGCCTTGAATTTGACACGGGTAAGGCTTCTGTGGAAAAGGGCTGCGAGCTGGTGGTTTGGAGCAGCCATGGTGGGACGATCCTGGGCATTTCTGTGATTTTGGAGGCCCCGTCTTCTCCCTGGGCACCGCTTTCCTTGTCTGACAGCTGTACCCGCCGGCAGCCGAACTGGGCAGGGATTTGGTGGTTTCTGCTGCAACCCCCCTCTACAGAAAGGGTGGGTACCCCCTCTGGGCACAGACTCAGCCCTGCAGGACAACCTCTTTCACCTTGCTTCCTTGTTGGAGCTTTTCCAGGGCTCGATCCCCATATCCCTATGACACTTTGTTTTTCTGTCTCCCAACAGGAATCCATTATATCGGGCGCATGCAGGAGGGCAGCTTTGGCCGTTTTATCTTGGACCAGATCACTGAGGGGCAGTTGGACTGGGCTCCCACGGCCTCTCCCTTTGACATCATGGTACTAGAAGGGCCCAATGGCCGAAAGGAGTTTCCCATGTACAGTGGGGAGAAAGCCTACGTACAGGGCCTCAAGGAGAAGTTTCCCCAGGAGGAAGCTGCCATCGACAAGTATATAAGGCTGGTTAAGGTAACACGGACATGCTGAGGACCCCCTGCTTATTCCCAGCAAGGCTGACCTTCCTCATTAGCGGAGTGATGGGTAAGGGAGGCAGGAAGGAGGAACAGGCCTGTCTGTCTGGAGCTCAGCCTCCACTGGAGTTGGCCTCTGTGCCCCGGGGGCCCTCTGTCTCTGGAGCCTGGGCTCCGCAGCTGCCACTCTCACTCTGGCCTCTGGGGGGCGCTCAGCTCTCCTCCCTGACCACGCTGGCCTCCCTGACCACACTGGCCTCCCTGTGGTCGTATCACCACTTTTTCACTTCATCTGATTGGGCTTATTCACAAGGAATTTGGGCTGGAAACTGAGAAGCAAAAAAGGACTCACCTGAGGGTAGAATGGGAAAAATTCACAGAGTATGGAGTTTTTTGTTTTTTTGTTTATAAATTTATTTACTTTTTTATATTTGGCTGCTTTGGGTCTTCATTGCTGCGCGCGGGCTTTCTCTAGTTGCAGCGAGTTGGGGCTACTCATTGCGGTGCGCGGGCTTCTCATTGCAGTGGCTTCTCTCATTGCGGAGCACGGGCTCTACGCAAGTGGGCTTCAGTAGTTGTGGCATGCGGGCTCAGTAGCTGTGGCTCCCGGGCTTAGTTGCTCCGTGGCATGTGGGATCTTCCCGGACCAGGGATCGAACCCATGTTCCCTAAACTGGCAGGTGGATTCTTAACCACTTTGCCACCAGGGAAGTCCCAAGTACAGAGTTTTTGTTTGTTTGTTTGTTTGTTTGTTTGTTTGTTTTCCCAAGTACAGAGTTTTAAAATGCAAATTCAGCCAAGTTCAGCCGGGGCTAAGTGTTGCTGGCCCTCGGGCTATGCAGGCTGTTGGAAAGGTGAGTCAGGAGATGAGATCTGTTCCTCCCTGCTCATTCCCTTCCCCAGGTGGTATCCAGAGGAGTCAGTCATGCCATCTTGTTGAAGATCCTCCCGCTGCTCATGGTTCAGGTCCTCAACAAGTATGGGCTGCTCACCCATTTCTCTTCGTTCCTCCATGCATCCACCCAGAGCCTGGCCGAGGTCCTGCGGGAGCTGCCAGCCTCCCCGGAGCTCCAGGCCGTGCTCAGCTACATCTTTCCCACTTATGGTGGGTACTGGCCTTGGGCCCCAGGCAGCTCCTGGCTCTCAGTCTTCCTTACTGAGCCTGCTTGGCTGACTGAAATGGAAGAGCACACACCCTCTGGAGCTTATGGAGGAGATGTCTGTCCGCCTCCCTACTGGACACACTGATAAAAATTCCCTTCACCCACGCCCTGGATGACTTTCCTTTCCAACCAAAACTGTCCTCCCTGGCAGCATGACAGTTTGCAGGGAGGACATTCCCAGTGGCCCCAGGACCTGTAAGGTTCCCCGTTCCCCACATTTGGATGGAAACAGGCCCTCTGGCTGCCCTGAGCCCCGGGGATCACTTGGATCCTGGGATGCATAGCCTCAGACCGCGTGTTTTCCTTTTTTTTTTTGGCCATGCCTCACGGCTTGCGGGATCTTAGTTCCCCAACCAAGGATTGAACCCGGGCCCCTGGCAGTGAAAGCACCGAGTCCTAACCCACTGGACCGCCAGGGAATTCCCAAAGGCTGCGTGTTTTCTGATGGGAACCCGTATTCCTTTCTGAACGAAGGTACCGCTGCCCCTCCTGCCTCATCACCCCTTCCTTCCTTCTGTAGGCGTGACCGCCAGCCACACCACCTTTGCCATGCATGCTCTGCTGGTTGACCGCTACATAAAAGGGGCCTTTTATCCCCGAGGGGGTTCCAGTGAAATCGCTTTCCACACCATCCCTGTGATTCAGCGGGCCGGGGGTGCTGTCTTGACGAGGGCCCCTGTGCAGAGCATCTTGCTGGACTCAGCTGGGAAAGCCTGCGGTAAGAGCCCTGCATTGTCTTCACAGTCCCTGGCCGGGGTGGGAGAGACCTGGGGTCTCTGGGTGCAGAGCAAAGAAAGCACTGAGGGCAGAAGGTGAAGAACTGACCTCCAAGTCGGGGGTTAAAGCCTGGAATCTGTCCCAGTCTGGGGCTGCCCGGGGATAGCGATTGGCCTGGAAGCAAAAAGGACACGGGAAGGTTAAAGGGTGGCATGGTTCCCAGAGAACAGTATTTCATCATTTATTCAATGGATAAAAATAGTTATCTGGTAATCTAGGACCTCCTGAGTGTAGGGGCTGTGTCTTTTTAATCTTTATGTCTATAGACTTTAGCACATAATAGAGTCCAGTAACTGTTTGTTCAGTGACTGATGGAGTGAGTACGTAACCTGGGTGCTCGTAGGGTGGTGTGGAGGCCGGCAGGATGCCCTGCCTTCAATCTGTAAATGGCAGAGTGGGACCCAGACTCTACCCTGGCTCAGGTGTTTGCTGTCACCTGCACAGAGCGTCAAAATCCCACCGTGGATGAACTCTGTGAGGAGAGGCTCTATGCAAGGAAGGACTCTGGTAGACAGAACAGGCCATCCCGGCTGCGGGTGCTTCAGGAGCATCAGCTAAGGGGGCAGAGAGAGGCCTGGGGAAAACAGAGCTGGTGTGACAGTAAATTCACCAGAGGAATCTTTCAAGGAGGAGGTGGTGAGTGGGTAGCCCAGGGCACGCAAAAATCAAGGGAGAAAAGACCGTCAGCGGTCTCCAAGGGCATGTGTGTAGAGGAGACTGGGAAGTTCCCGGTGGTGAGAGGGGGGTGGCTGTCTGATGTGTGAGACTTTCTCTCATGTTCATGAGCAAGTTCTTCCAGCCGTCAGGGGGTCTGTGGACCAAGGTGGGTTTATCAGTTCAATTAAATTCAGTGGCGGATATATTTATTTGTGTTTTTCACGTGCTAGGTGATAAAAGATAAGTAAATCCTAATCTGTAACTCAAGAAGTTTCCAGTCTCACAGGGAAGATGACTGCGCTATAATTAAAGTGCCACATAGAGGCGGGCACCAAGGATGGAGGTGACACAGAGGGTGGTGGAACAGGGAAGGCCTCAGAGGGAGGTCATGAAGGGTGAGAGGAAGCTAGGCAGAGGGGAGGGGTGGTTATTCCAGGCAGGGGGAACAGAATGTGCAGAGGCACAGAGGTATGAAAGAGCTGAGTATTTTTAGGCATCTGAAAATGTTAGGTTGAATCATAAGAGACTGCCACATTTATAGGTTAAAAAAACGGTTGACTATCAGCTATTTCATACAGTCCTACCTAATAGTTTAGTGAGAATGGCCAGAGATGAGGCTGGACGCACGAAAGGGACCACATCAGGGAAGGCTGAGACAAGACCTTGGAGTTTAAGTAGAGGTTGAGGTGTCTTTGGAGGATTTTGAAAAGAGCAAGTTGGGACGGGAAGTCTGGCAGCTGTGAAGAAGGGTCTAGGATTCCAGTGAAGGCCTTCAGCCCATGGGCTCTTTCGGGGTTCATGTGAAGGTTGGTGGGTTGCTCAAGAGAAGCGTGCCCACGCAGGGTGGGGAGAGAGGTAGGAAGCCAGGGCGGGGACCGTGAGCCAAGAGGGCAGCGCTTCAGGATGGTTCCCTCACTTTGCAGTTTGGCCTGGGGCCTGCCCGCTCGGGGTCAATGTGGGAGAGATCTGGGGGGTGGGGAATAGGGACCTTTCTCATCCTCCTGGAGCTTACAGAACCTCAGCCAAGCTCTTGTGCCTGCAGGTGTCACTGTGAAGAAGGGTCAGGAGCTGGTGAGCATCTATTGCCCTGTCGTGATCTCCAACGCAGGATTATTCAACACCTATGAGTACCTGTTGCCAGAGAAGGCCCGCTGTCTGCCAGGTAAACGACTGGGCTGCATCACTGTCCTCCAGGTGCCCCAGGCCTGCCCTCTGCAACCAGCTGGCTCAGCCTGGCTGATGCTTCCCCCAGCATTAGCACTGCCCTTTGACCCTCCATAGGCAGAAAAGGTGAGCACACCGGTTTCTAACATCCGTTCCCAGAAGGCCTCTGTTTAGGGGGTGGCATCAACTTCCTTTGTATCACATCCTCCCCAAAGACCCTTTGGTCCTTATCTCTCATTTCATTCTTGGCATATTTACTCCCTTTCCCCTTATCACCTCAACCATGTTTCCCTTTCCTCTTTCAAGTCTCCAGTCCTAGTTGCCCATTTCCAGTTTCCCTAGATCTTAGATCATCTCTCTGCTAGTCCATGATGGTGGGTTGAGTCCTAAAGGAACGTTTCTTGGACTTTCACTGAGTTTGCCCTATGAATCCTGCTTCCTTCCTTAGTTTCTCACTTATTTTGAGTGGGGAAGCCTGATCTGACATTGTTGGTAAGGGGAGCCAAGGCTGGCGTGGAGAAGAAGGCCTTGATAATATTGTTGTGGGCCTGCCTCTTCAGGAAGCAGCTCTGTATTGGTGCCGAGGCTGCAGGAGTATCCTCCGCTCCGTGAGCCCTGAACTCAAAATAAGCCTCAGTCTAGTCATCTCCACTGATACGCCGCGTCCAAAACTAAAAGCCTGTTTTTGTTCTTGCTTTGATCCTCGGCCACTGGGTAGAGGGCTCGTCACCCTAATGGTGATGGCTGGGGAAACAGAGGCACACAGGTGAATAACTGCCCAAGGCCACCCAGCTGGAGGTGGCCAAGCTGAGAGGAGAAGGCTGGTGTGTCTGACTCCTAAGCCTGGGCTGCTGGCCTGCTCTGGGCTGGGAAGCATGGGGCTTCCAGAGCGAAGGCCTCACTTGAAGGGGCAGGAGAGCAGGTCGGCCCACAAGGAACAGAGTGGCTGAGCCAAGGTTAGCTGAGACGTCACCATTTGGAAATGTAGCTGGCAGCTCCCCATGTGATTGAGGGGAGGAGGCCGCTGGCTGGGAGGGGACCGGCGATCCTGGAGGGTGAGGCAGAGGCATCTGCGTAAAGGCCTCTGGCTGGGGTGGGGAGTAGGGAGCCACTCACGATGAGTTTGGGGTGGAAACCCCGGACTTCACTGGTGCCCGGGGAGGAGCGCTGTGGAAAGAGCGCTCCGCCCCAGAGGGCGGGCCCAGGGATGTGGCTTCAGTAGAAAAGTGAGGCCTTGGATTTCCTGGTGGGGGAGAGGGTGGGTGGCCGTCATGATTGTCTCTGAGGTACAGGCCATGTGCTCCTGGGAACTGGCCTCCTCAGCCCTCTGCCTCACTTAGCTGGGCCTCGGCCGGCACCTGCTGCCAGCAGGGGCCTCCCCTCTCTCAGGCCGGGTGAGCTGAGTGGGGTGGGGCAGAGACCGCCCGGTGGCCTTTGGTACTTCGTGCCTCCCTCTCTCCCAGGACCTCTGAACCCTGACACTGTCCCCTGACGGGCCCAGTGTTCCCCCAGGCCCGCCTTCTCTCCAGGCAGCCATGCCACAGACTTAGCTGCCGAGCTTGCCTCCCTTCACTGGCGGAAGCAGCTTCCACTGCTCTTACGTATCCCAGCCCTGAAGACAGTCTCATGTGCCAGCCCCTACCTGCCTGAAGGACCAGCTGCCTCTCTCGAGCGGGAGCTGCATGAATCCCAGTTTGAGAGCATTTCAGACAGTGGCAGCAGTGATGCTTAACTCAGAGACCCCAGGTGCTGGGATTCCTACGTTTCCAGCTGTTTGGGGGTAGAGATTCTCACAGTTCTGTCTCCCTCTCAGAGATGGGAACGGGATATCTGGTGGCCTTGGGGACAGGCAGTGCTAGTTGGGGTCGAGGGTGGAGGTGGGGTGGTCAGGCAGGGGGAGCCTTTGTGAACAGGAGTGCCTTTCTTAAATTCCACGGCTGAGCTTTGAGGAGGGTAGTTTGGAGAGGAGGTGTTTTGAGTAGGGAAGACTAGTTTGACAAAATCAGTAGGGGAGCTAAGGCTGGTGTGGAGAAGCAGGGCTTGGTCTCATCGTCGTGTGCCTGATTTGAGACCCAAGGTTCTGTTTTTCTGCCAGGTGGGTGGCTCCTGGACCCCTTCCTTCTAGCTGGGGAAAGGGACAGGAGGGGCTGGGTGGAGGTGATGGCTGTGCTAAGGGGCTTCTGAAGACCTGGGGGTATCATTCCTGGGCCCCTGGTTCTCTCTGTGCCCACCCTGCCCCACCTGGAAAGGGGGTGCCCACAGCTGTGGTTCCCCAACGATGCTGGGACCCAGGGGAGAAGGTGCTCCTGACTTTCCAGGGCAATTACTACTACTCACCACATCCCCTGCCCCGCCTCGGCACTCCCACAGCTGGGCGGCTCGGCGCTCCCACAGCTGGGTGTCATATGCCCGTTGTCCTACTGTAATTGTTACAACGCCCCCTTGACTCTCAGAAGTGGCCTGTTCTGGATGATAAGTTTTATGGTCACCCTCCCCGTAGCACTCAGGTCTTCGCAGCCTCTAATAGGAGAGCCAGCTTCTTCAGGAAAGTGGACAGTGGACAGGCATCACGTCCGATTCCTTGCAGTGTTCCCAAGGCCTCGCAGAGGATCCAGCGCATTTCAGGTCCTCAACAAATATTTGTTACATGAATTAAGCAGAGCAGCCAGTGGCGACTTATCCCTCAGGCAGAGGCTGGAAATGGTCCTGGGAATGGGAACAAAGGATAAGACTCCGGGGCTTCCCTGGTGGCGCAGTGGTTGAGAGTCCGCCTGCCGATGCAGGGGACACGGGTTCCTGCCCCAGTCCGGGAAGATCCCACATGCCGTGGAGCGGCTGGGCCCGTGAGCCATGGCCGCTGAGCCTGTGCGTCCGGAGCCTGTGCTCCGTAACGGGAGAGGCCACAGCAGTGAGAGGCCCGCGTACCGCCAAAAAAAAAAAAAAAAAAAAAAAAGGATAAGACTCTGTGGGAGCAACTTCCAGAAAACTGGTCTGGGCTCAGCTGTTGAGAGGTGGGAATGCCCAGTGGCTTCGGTCCAGGGGACCAGAGGCTCCCACGGTGCCTGGTGCCTTCCTCCTCAGTGCTGTTCTTCCCTCCTCCCCAGATGAACCCTGAAATGCCAATGCCAGTGATGCCATTTGCATCTGTTCATCTGCATCACTTACCATTTTAAGGCCTTGTGCTGACTGTTCAGCACAGGAGGAATTATGCATATTCAGTCATTAGATGGTTTGTATTCAACTTAATACCGAAGCCAAGGCTTACAACCAAATACTGTTCCTAGCCGTGGTCTTTGTAGTGCAGAGCCCGTCATCCGCTCATAGCTGAGACATTAAGGGGACGATGGGAGGCAGTGAGCAGCTCAGAGAGCCAGGCGTCACTCACTGCTCCTCAAGGCGCTCAGAGCAGAAGTCTGAGGCCGTGGCCTCCACAGGCAGAAGACCAAAGAGCAGGCCCCTGCCAGGTCGAGTTGTCCAAACGTCTGAGGCTGCAGATGAGGTGAGTGGGCGTCCGCAGGCTCCCGGGGCAGGGGCAGCAGTTGGTGGCCTTGTTCACGCGGCCCTGCCGCCTCTGCAGGTGTGAAGCGGCAGCTGGGGATGGTGCGGCCCGGCTTGAGCATGTTCTCTGTCTTCATCTGCCTCCGAGGCACCAAGAAGGACCTGGGGCTGCCGTCTACCAACTACTACGTTTATTTTGATACAGACATGGACATGGCGTAAGGCGTGGGTGTGCGTGTGTGGGGAGGGTGCCCTCCCCTGATGCTGGGCGAGAAGCAGCAGGATGCAGGATGGGAGGAAATGGGCAAGAATCTACTCCCAAAGGGCTTTTCCCTACCTAGGCTGTGCCTTGGCCTCATCCCTTCGGGGATCCCTGGGGGTGACCTACCCTCGGGGTGGTGCTGTTGGCTGCGGGGAACAAGGCCGGGACCGACAGCCCCTCTCCTCCCCCAGGATGGAGCACTACCTCTCTCTGCCTGCGGACAAGGCTGTAGAGCACATGCCCGTTCTCTTCATTACTTTCCCGTCGGCCAAGGACCCGTCGTGGGAGGACCGGTTTTCAGGTGGGGCTTGAGGTTCTGGGGCGGGGGCTTGGGCGGGGCAGGGGCAGCAGTAGTGACCCCGCCCTGCATCCCCAGGCCGCTCCACAGGGGTCGTGCTGGTGCCCACCTCCTATGAGTGGTTCGAGGAGTGGCGGGACGAGCCCCAGGGAAAGCGGAGCAGCGGCTACGAGACCCTCAAGAGCTCCTTTGTTGAAGCCGCTCTGTCGGTCGTCCTGAAGCTCTTCCCACAGCTGGAGGGGAAGGTAGGAGGACAGACTTCTGTGGCTGGTGCATCTCCACCCTTTCTTTGGGGCAGGGGAACCAGGCCTGGGCTGACTGAGCTCCAGGAAAGGATAGGGAGCCCGTGCCGGCAGGCAGCTCGTGCAGGGGCAGGAAAGGAGGTGAGGGTCTCACGAGGTCCGACTCCCACTCTTGGCTGCCTCTTTTGCCTCCTCAGGTGGACAGTGTGACTGGAGGGTCCCCGTTGACAAATCAGTTCTACCTGGCAGCTCCCCGGGGGGCCTGCTACGGGGCTGACCACGACCTGGGCCGCCTGCATCCTGGTGCGATGGCCTCCATGAGGGCCCAGAGCCCCATCCCCAACCTCTACCTGACAGGTACACTCACTGCTGCATTTTGCCAGGACCTGAGACCCTGGGCTTCCCTGTCACCCAGAGTCCTCCATTCTTGCCCTCAGATCCTGCTGCCCCCTGCAGCCTCCCACACCCTGAGCTGGGCTGCCTCGGCAGCTGTGGACCCTGGACCTGGTCCTGGTCCTGGTCTGAAGCCATCTCTGGGCGGCCCTGGCCCAGGGGCTCTTGTCCATCCCTGTCCCCCACTTGGGGGGGGGCAGCAGTGCACACGGGCCTCTGCTTTTGTCTCCTAGGCCAGGATGTCTTCACCTGTGGGTTGATGGGAGCCCTGCAAGGGGCCCTGCTGTGCAGCAGCGTCATCCTGAAGCGGAACCTGTACTCAGATCTTCAGAAGCTTGGCTCAAGGGTCCAGGCACAGAAGAAGAAGAACTAGTTTGGTCAGGGATGAGTCAGAGGAAATTTGGCCAGTGCTCCGGCACAGCCCCTGACTTACCCATGTCTTTCTGATCACGTAAGGTACTCGTTTTTAATTTCTGAATAAGAGTCCGACGCAGAAGTGTAGCATAGATGGCGCTTTTTTTTTTTTTTGGCTGTGCTGCACAGCATGTGGGATCTTACCCCGACCAGGGATTGAAGTCCGTGCCCTCTGCAGTGGGAGTGCAGACTCTTAACCACTGGACTGTCAGGGAAGTCCCTAGATGGTGGTTCTTAAACTGAAGCTCTTCCAGCCAGGCAGGTGGTGATCCTTCATACCTTTTTTTTTTTTTTTTTGCGGTACGCGGGCCTCTCACTGTTGTGGCCTCTCCCGTTGCGGAGCACAGGCTCCGGACGCGCAGGCTCAGCGGCCATGGCCCACGGGCCCAGCCGCTCTGCGGCATGTGGGATCTTCCTGGACCGGGGCAGGAACCCGTGTCCCCTGCATCGGCAGGCGGACTCTCAACCACTGAGCCACCAGGGAAGCCCCTTTCATACCTTTTATAACATGCTGTCTCTACAAAAGGCCCAGCGTGGGTTACTGACTTGGGTGACTTTAATGGTTCATCAGGCAGCGCTCTGCATCCCGCACCCACACCTCCTAACTCAGAGCCATCAAACCAAATATTCTTTGGTCAGGTGGCCAGAACCCTTGAGAGTGTGGGGCGGCTGAAGCAGGGTGGTCCCACTGGCCCGAGGCTTCTCTTCCCATTCCCCCTTAGTGCCTCTCCGCGGGCGTCCTACACAGCGGAGGGAGGGTGCCTGATGAGCACGGTTTGGGTTGTAGTTCCATAGGTTGAGGCTTCAGATCCCATTTTTCTGGCTCCACTGGCTTTCAGCGGGTGGGGAACCGCCTGTGATTGATAGGGTCCATGTGGACATGGGGGCAGGGGGCTGACAGGACGCATTAGTTAGCAAGGTGTATGTTACAGAAGAACATCCAATGCGCATGCAGCCAGGGCCTGGGCTCGTCTTCCTTATGATCGGGGTTAAATTGGGTTCTCACCATGCCAGCATCAAGGTACCCTCCCAGACCTCAGGGCCTGAGCCTCGAGACTTAGCTTCCTAAAATACACAGCGAGACGGGGGCGTTCGCCGTCAGGGCAGAGGCCTGGAAAGACAACTTCACTGGGGTTGATGCAGGTGGAGAGAGCTTTCAAGCCAAGGGTACAGCAAAGGACGAGCCCTAAGAGGTAACGAGTGTATTATGACAAGAAGCCCAGCTACTCCCAACCTAGGACAAGGGCTGCCTGGTGAGGAGGAGGAGGTTGGCAGGCAGTCAATCAGAACATGGAAAATTACAGACCACGTGCAAAGCTTGGGAATGCGTTTCCGGTGTATTGGTTCTTACGTGGGGATTGGGTGGGAAGGTGAGTGAAGGCTAAAGGTTTAAAAAAAAAATGACCTTCCACTTACGTTAGGCCTTATTTTAATCAATTTCAATACAGTACTAATAAATTTATTAAGGGGGATTAAGAGGTACAATATAATCAATAATACTGAAATAACTTTGTATGGTGACAGATGGTTACTAGACTTACTGTGTTCAATTTGCAATGTATACAGATATCGAATCACTATGTTGTACACCTGAAACTAATATAATGTCGTATATCGACTGCTTTTTAAAAAATAAGGAGAAAAATTAAATTTAATGATTTTAGAGCTTTAACATTTGAAATTTATTTTGGTTTCTGTGCAGAGATACATAACTACGTGGTGACGGCATTCATAAAAGCTAGGTAAAACATTATATGTGGAAAAATACTTGTCATTAGACCAAATAGGCTTTTTTTAAAAAAAAATATTTATTTATTTATTTGGCTGTGCCAGGTCTTAGTTGCAACACGCAGGACCTTCACTGCCTCGTATGGGATCTTTGTTGCGGCATGCTGGATCTTTTTAGTTGTGGCACGTGGGAACTTCAGTTGCGGCATGCGAACTCTTAGTTGCGGCATGTGGGATCTAGTTCCCTAACCAGGGATCGAACCCAGGCCCCCTGCATTGGGAGCGTGGAGCCTTAGCCACTGGACCACCAGGGAAGTCCCCAAATAAGCTTTAAAGAAATAAAATTAAGTGATTATCATTAAGTTACAAGGTGGAAATACAAAACATTGCAAAACAGTAGTATCCTGCTAATTGGGTAAACAAAAAAAGAAGGGAAACAATTTCAACAATCAACCATTTATTGAACATGTTAGACTTCTGAATTAAAAGGATATCGACAAGTGTGACTTGTTGGCAGCTTGAAACACTATACAGCTCAGACCCAATGCCTTTACAGAGGAGTTTCTAGATCGGGATATTTAGGAAATTCACACGTGACTTAAGAAACTGAGGTGAGATTCAGCCTTGGTTCTGGATGTATGGTTCAATTAAACTTGAGAATCTCTTCTCAGGATTCTTTCTTAAGCAAGACAATGCCAAACGCAACTGTCCCAGCGAGAGTTTTTACAAAACAGCTGGCAGAAGTACAGGGTCTGGTGTACGGCATACTCGTCTTCCCTGTTCAAATGATTCAGAACATGTGCAAAGCGTGCTAGCTTTCATCACACATGCAGCATTACATAACAAGTTACCCTGCAAAAATGAGGGGCAGGCTTTTGAATTAAATGACATGAAATGGGAGAAGAAAATGAGAATCATTATCGGGAATTTTAGAGGTTTAGAGTTCGTCACCAAAAGTTTCATTGAAAGCCATTATGTGAAAAGAAATGTCAGTGTGTACATAGCTAGTTGTCAGGTCTTTCTGAGTTATCTTAGCCTTTCTAGGTAGACTAGCCTTCCACTCCCACAGAGTCCAGAGGTAGACTCTTCAAATAATTCTGAAGCACAGATTCCTCCAAATAGAAACCACCCTGCCACCAAAAACTGGGGCCAGGAAAGGAAGCACAGAGCCATCTGGATAGGGCACCTCTCATGCCCGCCTCCCCGCGCCCCCCCCCCAACAGCTGGAGAGATCCTCCCCTCCCCCACCAGGCCACCCTCATCTGCACAATCTCTAGGAAAACATGCTTCAAAGAGTCTATCTTCAAAAAGACAACTACCCAGAAAACAACTTTTCCTTTGTTGTGGGAGATTTCTTTCAGTGCAATTTCTAAAGTGAAACTTAAATTCTTTTGTACTCTTTCACACAAGAAACCTACTTCTCAGAGGCTCAAGAAGTGAAGCTTTGCAGACGCTACAACAATACTTAGGCGTCCACTTGGTGCCAACCGACTTGGGGCCTGAAACCAACCTTGCTTTCTGCTCTCCTCCTTACTATCAATGTCCATCAGTGAGGGACAGCAACCAGTAGCCAGAAAGAGCCGTGTGAGACCTAAGTCACAGCCAGATGTCCTGAACAAAGAACATGTCTCCTTTGCAAGAAGAAACTGAACTCAAGTCCCCGGGGACTGTCCCGTGTTTGGCAGATACGCAGGTGGCGCCCTGGGTGCTCCTGAAGGAGCTTCATTTTCTTGGGGAGACCAGACAGAGATGGCAGATACCGGCTGCCCTGTTTTGCTCAAGTTCCAAAATGTGTGAGTGGCATTACCAGGAGCTATTACAGTAAAATGGAAAGAGCCAATCACGCGGGGCAGGGGAGTCAGGAAGGTGCATGGGCAAACGTGAGCTGGGCCCTGAGGAAACAGGTTTCGGGGAGGCAAGGGAAAGAAGAGAAGGTGGGGGGACGCGCCCTAACTGGAAAACAGCCACCGGAAGCCAGGGACTGGAGGACGCAGCAAGGACGAAAAGGCACAGAGGCCTGGACGGGCCCGACAAGAGGGACCTTTGGCCCAGCGAGGATGCAGGGAAAGACAGGCAGGACAGTGCCGGCCTGCGGAGCCCTGAACACCAGAGTCCACGAACTTGATTCTCGAAGCCACGAGACACGCTTCAGATCACGGCAAGTACTCTGGAAAGATCACTCTGCTCTCTTCGCATACACAAAAAATGGACAGAAGACCAATTAAGGTGGCTCTTGGGAAAAAAAAAAATCTAGGAGAGAAGTGGAATGGGTGGCAGTGTGGGTGGGGCAGGGAAACAAGGAAAATGGAGACTGTAGCTGGAGATGGTTCTCTAAAAATGGATAGGACTTTCGTGACAAGACATAAAAACGGCACAAGTCTGCAGTTTGGAGTTGAGGTGATTAAAGAGATTGGGCAGTTGAGAGGGGCAGCTTAAGGGGCAGAAGAGAGAAATTCCGTTTCAGTGACAATAGGATGACCAAGCTGAAATATTCAGCACACGGCAGGACTGGGTTCTTTGGGAACTAGGCCAAGGATAAAAACTTGGGAGTCACTCACTCAGAGGATAAAGAATGGATGAGTTTCTAGGGAAACAAAGGAAAAGACAAAGACCTGTCTTGGAGGGCCTTCTCCTCCACCAGCACAGGGTAAGACAAAGGAGTTCTCAGAAGCCAGGACAGAGAGACCAGAAGAGGGGAAGTTTGATTTGATGGTCTAAGTGTCCAATTCTATCAGGGACAAGACTGAGCTTTGAGAACAAGCCACTGGATCTGGGGATCTGAACCTCTGGGAAACCATTATTAGCAGGAAGACAAGGACCAAAGTGACTCTGTAAAGGTTATGAGGAAGATACACGGCAAGGGAATGGAAGCTGGACCACAAATAGGATGAATGGGATCGGGGAATCTGGGCATGCACGAAGACGGAAGGAAAGGGGTGAGTGGAGACAGGAAGAAAGAGAAAACATTAGAGGGGAGGAAGAAAGGCAGGGAAAGGGGAGACAGAAAAGGGAATAAATAACCATGGTCTTAGGGGATGATGCCAAGAAGAGTCCTCATTCCTTACCTCTACAGATGTTACCTGCAGAGAATGAAAGTCTCAACTCAAAGTCACGGGCTGTTTTAAGCGAGGTGGAAGATACCATGACAAACAGGATGGCCCCTTCTTCCTCCAGACTTCTTCGATGGCCTACAATTCATCCTGTTCCTCTCACTTCCCACATTCTTTGCATTTCCCTGAGATCAGCTATTCTCTTTCAGTTTTTTTTTTTTTCCCCCCAGAAACAACTCTCTTTAGGCTCTTGATAATAGGGTAGCACAACTAGAACAGATTTAAATAAAACAATAAGCTGATCCAAAACACTACCCTCCGTTATGTCAGGGGAACTCTCTGAGTTTCTTTTTTTTTTTTTTTTTTTAATATTTATTCATTTATTTGGCTGCACTGGGTCTTAGTTGCAGAATGCGGGATCTAGTTCCCCAACCAGGGATCGAACCCAGGCCCCCTGCATTGGGAGCAAGGAGTCTTAACCACTGGACCACCAGGGAAGTCCCCTGAGTTTCTTAAATTTTAATAATCCCTGACATGGGACAGAAGGAGAATTTTTACTAATTAGCCTTGGCGTTTTTTATCAGATAAGAGGACCATTAACTAGATTCAGGTAAAGGAGGGAGTATAGTCAGTTTGTAAATGTAAGTCTATTTTAGGCAACAAAGGCAAAATAGAGTTTGTGGGAAACGTGTTTCATAAAAGCCCTTCGAAATTTTTAGACCCAAACCAAACAGTCCTTGCTTTCTTCCCCAAGGCATGAACTCACCCTCCTTCAAAAAGTTTCTGTAATGATGGTGAGTAGGGATGAACACAATGTTTCAATAATCGTAACTGTGATTTTTAAAACATCTGTGATGGGCGTAGTGGCTTTACAGCTTTCCTCCCAGAACCCCCAAGTTCAGTTTTCTGCTCAGTACAACTAAATGGAAGTGGCTTCACTTCGTCTTAAATAATATGAAAATGTCAGAAGAACGTGAAGAGCTTGCACTAGGCAGGCTGGACTCGCAGGCAGTAAAGCATGTTTTTTAGCTGCAGTTTTGGTTTGCTGCTGAAGCCTTTGAAGAGAATCGTGTTCAAAGGAGCCCTCTGCCCATCAGCATTCACTACATTCTACATCTTTTGTAGGGCACATCCCCGCAAAGGGAGAGGCCTTGGTAGAAACAGACTACAGCCTGTAGTTTTCTCCTAGGTCCGCGAAGGTAAGTAGTGGCGAGTGCAATGCTGTTTTCAAGGGCTAACTTTACGACAGGGCCAAGACCCGAGGGAGGGCAGTCAGCAGCAGTCACCTGCCCAGGGCTGAGGTCTCCCTTTGGTCACAGCTGGGCACGCCCACATGCTTCCCTACTCACACTCAGGGGGACAGGCTGGAAGACACCAGCATAAATAACGGGAACACAGGAGGACAAGTTCGCCAAAGTGCAGGTGCAAAACCCAAAGCAATCCCCCCTGCCTCTGCCAGCCCCGACTTGCCACCAAACCCTAGAGGAGGGGGTGTGTCTCTTAGGTCACAGTAGTTTTCTCTTCATTTTTCTTGATTTAGAAACAAATCAGCAGGGAGGACAAGGTTCTCAAGAACAGAAAAATCAAATCTGAAACAAGAGCAATACAATCTATTGGTAACATTCATCTTTTTCCAAAGGAATATACCTCACTGCTATGATCTTGGGGTGGGAGGTGGCGGGGGGAAGATCTTATAGGAGTTGAAGTTCAGGAGAAAAATTCAAAATTAAGACAAACTGACCCTCCACCATACAAACAGCAACTGATAAAATAATAGCACATAAAATTATTTTAAAAGTCAGTTTGAAATAAAACAAACATTAGAAAGATACATACTTGGTGGAGGGCATATGGGAATCTTGGGCGTCTACTGTGCACCATCCTATATTGTTTTGAATTGTTTACATGCACTTTTTTTTTTAATCAGAAAAAAATTATAACAAAGGGGAAAAGAAATCCTTGAAGTCAATTATCTGAGAAGGTTCTAGGCCAGAGTTATATTGTGCAGCTGACCTACTGGGCTAGCAAACAAAGAGATTCTGAGCTGCGCGGCTTATTTTGTAACTGGTATGCGGACTGTGTTCCCTGTGGGAAGTCGGGCACCAACCACTCTTTACCAGTGTCCTGGCTGTGGCTGCACAGAGGGAGGGAGGGCGCATGCCGGCAGCAAGGCAGTGTGTCCCCACGCAGGCAGGCTGCCTCTGGGGTGGAAGGAGGGCTTTGCTTTCTGGCAGAGGCCTGGGCTGGCCGCACTCAGGAAGTCTATTTGCAGGGCTGATCTAGGGAGCTGGAAGCTCCCAGATCCTACATTTTTGGATTTGTTTGCTTCCAGGGCGTGTGGCCTAGTGCTTTACGACCCGGAGTGTGGATCCAGCAGCCTGTGGTGTCACCTGGAAACTCCCTAGAAATGAAGAAACATAGGCTCACCCCATACAGAGTTTGCTTTTTTTTTTAATCACAATTCCTAGGGTGAGTCACATGCCTATGAAAATTTGCGAAGTGCTGATGGAGTGTGAAAAGTACAGGCTGGGAGCCAAGGGAGTTGCCCTCAGGTCTTCCCTCATTTCTCACAGGAACTTGTAGTGGGAACTTAGGGGAAAAAATCATAATGTTTCTGGGCCTGAGCTTCCTCATCTGTTGAAGGAAGAAGCTGTTGCAGAGGCCTTGAGAATCTCTTCTAGCTCGAACATCACAGACATGTTCACATGAATATCTATATGTTGTGGTCTGAAAAGGGCGGGGCAGTGGCAACAGCACCCCAGAATCAGCTGCTGCCGCCGCCATGCCAAACACAAGCCCACTGCTGGGCCCATGTGAGACTGCATATCCCTCCTTCCTTCCTTACCTTTTGGTCCAAACGCTGGTAGTCACTGGCCTTTGGCCGCCGTGTAACTTTGGACCTTTTTCCTTCCAGGACGAAAGCAATAATCTGGGGAAAGGAACAAGTCAGAGATTAGCAAGTGACTCTCTAATGACATATTTCAGTCTCTGAAATCAGAGGTAATCACGTGGTGGCCCTAATGACCCTGACAGTAAAAAGAGCAGGACATCCACAGAAAGGCCCTATTAACAATTATAAGGAGGACAGGGCCTAGTTACATCAGAATCCTTTATACTGCTAAACAGGAAATGAGAGATGCAGGAGTGCTCTTCTGGGCTCTAGCTTGTGGTGGTCTGTATGATTTACTCAAGAGCACTTGGTGAAAAGAACCGCCAGCTCCTCCCCAACTTAGCCTCCTCCAGGCTGACCCATCCACCCTCCTTTTATTTTAATATTAAGCAATAATTAATGTGCAGATAAGATAATTAACTTATCTGCAAATGTACTCTTTCACCCCACACTTTGCTTCATCTTAACCTTACCACTCTCATTTCATACCTAAGGTTACTCTCCATGAGGAGCACTTGGATGTAGAATAAGGAACGTACCACTTTTTTGTGTATGTGTGGCCGTGTTGTGAGGCATGCAGGATCTTAGTTCCCTGACCAGGGATCAAACCCATGCCCCCTGCAGTGAAAGTGCAGCGCCTTAAGCACTGGACTTCCAGGGAATTCCCAGGAATTACCACTTTTACTAAATGTCTTCCCTCATTTCTCACAGCCCTAGGCCTTATGGCTATCATGAATTGGATCCTTCAATTTTAACCAGCTTACAGAAACTACTAAATTCTTAGGGCTGAATAAGAAATGAAATCATTTTGGGAAAAGAATCTGAAAATGAATATATATACATATAACTGAATCACTGTGCTGTACACCTGAAACTAGCATGACATTGTAAATCAACTACACTTCAATTAAAAAAAAAAAAGGAATGCAATCATTTTGTCCTTAGAGTGGTTACTAAGCAACACAACAAACCCTGCTGAAGTAAATGATGAGTGTATCCATGCAATTTCTGGCCTTTCGTCTAATCAGAAACTCAACTGACTGCAGAAAATATAGTCCCTGGGCTCTCTGCTGTTGGTGTTGAAGACTATGTAACCATTCTTTCTGCCACTGCACATGGAAAACAAAAGCTTGGGAAAGGAAGCTAGAAATAATAAGACAGGAAGCACTGTCTTTTTGAGAGGGGAAACAGGAAGATAAGGGCTCTAACTACTTACAGACTGTCAGGTACTCGGGTCCTCTCAGGCTGTGACAGATTGTAAGTTCCAAGATAACGGGAGGAGACCCTAATTTGGGTCAGAGCATAATAACGTCCTAAACTTGGCACCTGACGCAACAACAGAAGGCACTCAGAGGAAACAGACATGAAAATATATGATTTCTGAAAGAAGAATAAAGAACCCTAGCAGGGTCTCAGAAAAAACTGAAGTTTGTTTTTAAATTCCTAGTGCTTACAGGCAGATGAGTGATGGATACCCACACTCCAAGCTTTCAGGATGGAGGAAATCCCATCCCTCCTCTTTTTTTTCTTTTTTTTTTTTTTTTTTTTGCAGTACGCGGGCCTCTCACTGTTGTGGCCTCTCCCGCTGCGGAGCACAGGCTCCGGACGCGCAGGCTCAGCGGCCATGGCTCACGGGCCCAGCCGCTCCGCGGCACGTGGGATCTTCCCGGACCGGGGCACGAACCCGTGTCCCCTGCATCGGCAGGCGGACTCTCAGCCACTGCGCCACCAGGGAAGCCCCCATTCCTCCTCTTAAAGCAACTCTTGACTTACCTTCCGCTTATTGTGGTAGGCAATATAGAGGACAGCAACGAGAATGGCTGCTGTCACCAGATATGCAAAGAAGTGGCTGCTCTCTGCACTGGAACTTCCAAGATTATCCTTATAACGGTCACCCTTCTCCCTACTCCGGGAATTCAAAACTGTGCTTCCACGGTTCTCACTGGAGGCAGGGCCAGGCATTTCTTTCTCGTCTTTGGGCGGTGCACCCTCTTCAGGCTCTGTATCCCCTTCCTCAGTCTCCTTGGGCTCCTCATCTTCAGGTGGTTCTAAAGACTTACCTCCTTCCTCCTGCTGGGTAGAAGAGCGGTCAGAGTCTAGCAATACTTTTCCCCCAGATTCAGTTCTGGAAGGCTGCAGAGCTTTGTCAGTTACTGTGTTTAAATCGGACTTGGTGGGCTCCTTGTTATCAGAAGAGGGGCTGGAGACCGACTTGGTGGACTGGTCTCTGGAGGAATTGCCAAGGCGGTCATTCTTGTGCTGCAGCTCGGGTTCCGAACTGCCAGGGACGGCTTTCGTGGCACTCCGATTCTGAGGGGGTCTGTCATTGTGTCCTTGCTCAGGCTGCAGGCTCAACGTGAGCTTGGAGTCTCTTGTAGAAGCCGGACTTGTCCTCGGAGCGACTGCTGAGGAGACTGGCAAAGAAGTGGGCTGCGTGGAGCCTGAAACAGAGAAACCGTCTGGCTGAAGAGAGGCAGGCGGAGAGGAAGGAATCCTCAGAACGTTGCAACGGGCAAACAGAGGAAGGGGCTGATGGCGAGCGGAGGGGTGGCGAGGGTCGGGCAGGGAAGAAGTGAGGTCAGGTGGCGACCGGCCACGGTGAGTATTGGTGGGCCTGGCGGCGTGACTGGGATTAGTGGAGGTGGGTCGAGGAGTTGTTGTGGGAGGCGGGGGGGGGGGGCCTTACCCGCCGCTGCGAAGCTCAGCAAGACGAACACAACCCGTAAACTCATCCTGCACAGACTGCGCTTCCGCCCTCTACTGCTCTCGCGAGATCAGCGCGCGGGCTCAGCGCTCATGCCCCACCCCTTCCTGCGTGCGTCTCCCGCAGCCATACCCGGTCGAGGGGCGGGGCTTGGGAAAAGGCCTGGGTGTGTGTGGTTAAGCTGTTTTCTCCGGGATGTTACTTCTTTTTTTGGTGTCGGCGCCGTGTTGTCCCCTGTGGAAGGCGTATCCACCTTTTTCTGGTTTCTTTGCTACATAGCAGCCGCTACAGACCGTTACTCCCCCTTTTCTTCTTTGCCCTTATACTTATGAGACAATATAGGCAGAGCAGGAGCTCCCTGGCCCGCGGACGATCCCACGGGAGTGAAATCGCTGTGGCCCAGCGCCTCTTCGCCCCATCTTCTGCCTACATTTCTACCTTCTCCCTCTCTCGTGGTTCTTTCCCTGCCGTACACAAATGCGTGGAAATCTGGAAACGGAAACCCACCCCATCACCTTTGTAGCGGGAGCTTTTGCAACCCTGCTCCCCTCTGTCCTGACCCCGCGGAAACTGCCCTCCGAGGTAGCCAAAGATCTTTTCTAAAAAGTCCATTCTTTATACGTATTTGTATGGCAGATTCACTTTGCTGTACACCTGAAACTGGCACAATATTGTAAATCAATTTCAATTACACCCAATAAAAATTTAAAGAAATGAATCTTCCTTGGTGGTACAGTGGTTAAGAATCCACCTGCCAATGCAGGGGACGCGGGTTCGGGCCCTGGGCAAGGATGATCTCACATGCCGCGGAGCAACTAAGCCCGTGCGCCACAACTACTGAGTCTGCGCTCTAGAGCCCGTGAGCCACAACTACTGAGCCCACGTTCCGCAACTACTAAAGCCTGCTCACCTAGAGGCCATGCTCCACAATAAGAGAAGCCACCGCAGTGAGAAGCCAGTGCCCCGCAACGAAGAGTAGCCCCCACCCGCCGCAACTCGAGAAAGACCGTGCGCAGCAACGAAGACCCAACACAGCCAAAAATAAATAAATAGTAAATTAATTTATAAAAAGTAAAAAGAAAATGGCGGGGGATGAGACTGGAGCAGAGCCTCCAGCCAGATTAAGTATTAAATGATCTAGGTTGCCATTAACACAGGTTGAAATGTAATCCTGCCAAAAAGGATTACAGCTGCCAGGAGATATAACACTCTTCTGCAGTCTGAGTACAATATTTGGGTTATGTGGCATGCAGTTCTAGTCAGGTGAATTTCTGAAGAATTTTAAGGACTAGTATATGATGTAAATATAGTTTTCAGGAAAAAGTACTTTGTTTTGCTATTTTAAAACCTTTTAGTCCAGTGGTTAGGACTCTGTGCTTTCACTACCGTGGCTGGGGTTCGATCCCTGGTTGGGGAACTAAGATTCCACAAGCCAAGGGGCGCGGCCAAAACTAAAACTAATAAAATTAAAATAAATAAAAATAATCTTTAAAAAACCCTTTAATATGCTTCTCAATGTTTCTCTGTTGTAAGAAAATCTCTCACACACACCCTCATTACTAAGGAGAGAATAAGAATCAGAGAGAAGTGAGAAATCTTTTACAAATTAGTTCAGAACTGTGACTCTGGCTTAAGGAAGTGAACTGGTAAATGAATGTTTCTAAAATTCTCTCCACCTCCCCTAAATAAATACTTGACTAGCATTAAAGGATTTGGCTTAGGACAAATGGTTACTAGACTTATTGTGATGTATTTTGTAATGTATGCAAATGTCAAATCACTATGTAGTATACCTGAAACTAACAATATTGTCCATGAACCATATTTCAATTTTAAAAAAAGGATATTGGCTTGGTACACTCGTGTGCGTGTTTGTGTGCGCTTGTGTCTGTGCATGTAGGTAGGGGAATGGCAAATTATTAAGCCTGATCTTGTGTCCATATTATTAGCCAGGAGAGAAAATAAGGGTCCAAATCATGCAGAGTTTGTGGGCTATGTCCAGGGTTTTATATTTTATCTTAACATGAACGAGAATCCATTACAGCTGTTTAAGTAGGGAAAAGATAGAGTAGGGAATTATTTATTTATTTATTTTGGCTGCGTTGGGTCTTTGTTGCTGTGGGCTTTCTCTAGTTGTAGCGAGCAGGGGCTACTCTTCGTCGCGGTGTGCGGGCTTCTCATTGCAGTGGCTTCTCTTGTTGTGGAGCATGGGCTCTTGGCGCGCGGGCTTCAGTAGCTGTGGCATGCGGGCTCAGTAGTTGTGGCAGGTGGGCCCTAGAGCACGTGGGTTTCAGTAGCTGTGGCTCGTGGGCTCTAGAGCACAGGCTCAGTAGTTGTGGCGCAGGGGCTTAGTTGCTTTGCGGCATGTGGGATACTCCCAGACCAGGGCTCAAACCCATGTCCCCTGCATTGGCAGGTGGATTCTTAACCACTGTGCCACCAGGGAAGTCCCCAGAGTTGGGAATTTTTGAAGATTAGTCTGGTCTTAGGGTGAAGAATCTACTCTTGGGGTGGTGGGGAGAGAAGAGTGGATTTAGAAGTTAATCAGGTAGGAGGCTGTTGCAATAGTCCTCGTAGGACTAGCATAGGGACAGTGAGAATGGAGGGAAGTGGTTGGACTCAAGATAAATTTGGGAGGTAATACCAACAGACTGGATATAGGCTATAGGCCTGGCTTATGTGAGGCACAAATCTACTGTGGCACCTATTTCAGGTGTGTGGTTTTTCTCCAGGAAGTGCTTCTACCTAGAATAGGAGTAGAGAAGGCAGATTTTAGCGCTAACTCCTAACTCACACCAATTTTGGTTTAAGGGAATGGTAGGGTGCAACTTGAATAAATCTTAAATTTCCTTGTACTTCTTCGTGATAAAAATACTCAACAAATTTGGAAAAGAAGGGAACTTCCTCAACCTGAAGGGGGCATGTACAGAAACCTCACAACTAACATTATAGTTAATGGTAAAAGACTAGATGCTTTCCTCCTGAGATAAGGAACTATGTCTGCTCCCACCACTTCTACTCAACTTCTTACTGTAAGTAGCCAAGACAATTCAGCAAGAAAACAAAATAAGAAGCATCCAGATTGAAAAGGAAGAAGTAAAACTATCTCTGTTTTCAGATAACATGATCTTGTATAAAGATAATCCTGAGGATTTTCTAAAAATTTATTAGGACGAGTTCAGCAAGGATGTAAGATGTGAGATCAATATATAAAAATCAATTATATTTCTATACACTTGCAATAGACAATCTAAAAATGAAATTAAGAAAAATTCCGTTTACAGTAGTATCAAAAATAATAAAATAAAATTTAAGAATAAATTTAACAAAAGAAATGCAAAACGTACACTCTGAAACAATAAAGTATTATTTTAAAAAAACTAAAGAAGCCCTAAATAAATGGAAATACATCCCATATTCATGGATTGGAAGACATAATTGTTAGAATGTCTATGCTCCTCAAATTGATCTACCAACACAATCCCTATAAAAATCCCAGGTGGTATCTTTGCAGAAATTGACAAGCTGATACTAAAATTTATACGAAAATGAAAGAGACCCAGAATAGCCAATACAGGTTTGAAAAAGTCGAACAAAATCAGACGACTCTCATTTCCCAATTTTAAAACTTATTACAAAATTATAGTAATTAGGACAGTGTGGTACAGGCATAAAGATATATGGATGAATGGAATAGAATTGAGGGTCAGGAAATAAACCTATATATTTATGGTCAGTTGATTTTTGACAAGGGTGCTGACTGTTCAACGGGGGAAAGATTAGTCTTTTCAACAAATGGTGCTGGGATAACTGGCTAATAAACATATGAATGGTTGTTCAACATCATTAGTATTAGTTGGGTAAATGCAAATCAAAATCACAGTGAGACACACTCCACACCTACTAGGATGGCTATGATAAAAAAACAGAAAATAGGAAAATGCATCAGGGAAGTGCAAATCAAAACCACAATGAGATATGACCTCACACCTGCCATAATGGCTATCATCAAAAAACACACGAATAACAAATGTTGGCGAGGCTGTGGAGGAAAGGGAACCCTTGTACACTGTTGGTAGGAACGTAAATCTGTGCAGCCACTGTGGAAAACAGTATGGAGGCTTCTCAAAAAACTAAAAATAGGGCTTCCCTGGTGGCGCAGTGGTTGAGAGTCCGCCTGCCGATGCAAGGGACACAGGTTCGCGCCCCGGTCCGGGAAGATCCCACATGCCGCAGAGCGGCTGGGCCCGCGAGCCATGGCCGTTGAGCCTGCACGTCCGGAGCCTGTGCTCCGCAACGGGAGAGGCCACAACAGTGAGAGGCCCACATACCGCAAAAAAAACCCAAAAAACTAAAAATAGAACTACCATATTGACCCAGCAATTCCATTCCCGGCTATATATCTGAAAAAAAAACATAAATGCTAATTCAAAAAGACACATGCACCCCAATGTTCATAGCAGCATTATTTACAATCGCCAAGATATGAAAGCAACCTGAATGCCCATCAACAGATGAGTGGGTAAAGAAGATGTGGTGTATATATACGGTGGAAAACTACTCAGACATAAAAAAACCCACAAAATTTTGTCTTTTGCAGCAACGTGGATGGACTTGGAGGGCATTATGCTAAGTGAAATAAGTCAGACAGATAAAGACAAATACTGAATGACATCACTTATATGTGGAATCTAAAAAATACAACAAACTAGTGAATATAACAAAAAAAGCAGACTCACAGATATAGAGAACAAACTAGTGGTTACCAGTGGGAGAGTGGGTGGTACAAACTACTGGGTGTAAGATAGGCTAAAAGATATAATGTACAACATGGGGAATATAGCCAGTATTTTGTAATAACTGTAAATAGAGTGTAACCTTTAAAAACTGTATTTAAAAAAAAAAGAAAATAATATGTTGGTGAGGATGTGGAGAAATTGGAGCCCTCAAACATTGCTGATTGGAATGTAAAATGTTGCAGCTGCTATGAAAAAGAGTTTGGCAAATTCCTCAAAATGTTAAACATAGAATTACCAATATGACTCAGCAATCCCACTTCTACATATAAATCCCGAAGAATTGAAAACAGGGACTCAAACGTTTTATATATATATATATATATATATATATATATATATATATATATATATATATATATATATATATATGTATATATATATATATATTTTTTTTTTCTGTACGCGGGCCTCTCACTGTTGTGGCCTCTCCCGTTGCAGAGCACAGGCTCCGGACGCGCAGGCTCAGCGGCCATGGCTCACAGGCCCAGCCGCTCCGCGGCATGTGGGATCTTCCCGGACCGGGACACGAACCCGCGTCCCCTGCATCGGCAGGCGGACTCTCAACCACTGCGCCACCAGGGAAGCCCCAAACGTTATATTTGTATGTGAAAGTTCACAGCAACATTATTCACAATAGCCAAAGTGTGGAAACAACCCATGTGTTCATCAATAGATGAATAAACAAAATGTAGTTTATACATACAATGGACTATTATTGAGCCATAAAAAGGAATGAAGTTCTGATATCAACACAAGCTACAATATGGATGAACCTTGAAAACATTATGCTAAGTGAAATAAGCCAGACATGAAGGGACAAGTACTGTATTCTACTTATATGAGGTACCTAAAATAGGCACATTTATAAAGCTATAAAGTAGATTGCAGGTTCTTAAAGTCTGGGGGGAGGGAGGAATGGGGAGTTAATATTTAATAGGTTTGGAGTTTCTGTTTGGGATGATGAAATGGTTCTGGAAGTTGTTAGTGGTTACGGTTGCACAACATTGTGAATGTACTTAATGCCACTAGATTGTCCACTTATATATATATTATATTATATATATAATATATATATTTTATATTTTTTATATTTACCACAATTTAAAAAGCTGTATGTCTGAGTAGGGTAAAAAAATCTGGCAAGTACTCAAAAAAAGGTAAAGGAAGACAAGGCTTAAAAAAAATGAAATCCTAGGGACTTCCCTGGTGGCGCAGTGGTTGAGAGTCCGCCTGCCGATGCATGGGACACGGGTTCGTGCCCCGGTCCGGGAAGATACCACATGCCGCGGAGCGGCTGGGCCCGTGAGCCATGGCCGCTGAACCTGCGCGTCCAGGGCAAAAAATGAAATTCTGATACAACATGAATGCACCTTGAAAACATGCTAAGTTAAATAAGCCAGGCACAAAAGGACAAATGTCTTATGATTCCATTTATATGGAATATTTAGAATAGGCAAATTCATTGAAAGAGAAAGTAGATTAGAGGTTACTAGGAGCTGAAGGGAGGGGAATGAGGGAGTTATTGCTTAATGGTTATAGAGATTCTGGGGTGATGAAACGTTTTGGAAACAGTGGTGATGGTTGCACAACACTGTGAAGGTAATTAAAGCCACTGAATTGTACACCTAAAAATGGTTAAAGTGGTGAATTTTGTTATTTATCTATTTTACCATCATAAAAAATAAAAAAAAGGGAATGATGTGCCGATACAGGTTACAACATGGATGAATCTTGAGAATACTCTGTTGAAAGAAGTCAGTGAGAAAGGACCACATAGTGTATGATTCCATTTAAACGAAATGTCCAGAACAAAGCCAGAGATAAAAAGTAGATTCATGGACGTAGAAAATGGACTTGAGGACACGGGGAGGGGGAAGGGTAAGCTGGGACGAAGTGAGAGAGTAGCACTGACATATATACACTACCAAAATAGATAGCTAGTGGGAAGCAGCTGCATAGCACAGGGAGATCAGCTGGGTGCTTTGTGACCACCTAGAGGGGTGGGATAGGGAGGGTGGGAGGGTGGAGACGCCAGAGGGAAGAGATATGGGGATATATGTATATGTATAGCTGATTCACTTTGTTTTACAGCAGAAACTAACACAACATTGTAAAGCAATTACACTCCAATAAAGATGTTAAAAAAAAAAAGTAGCTTCATGGTTGTTTAGGGCTGGAGGTGGGGATGGGGATGTGAGAAGGAGGAAGTGGAGGGTAAGTTCTAAAGGGTACGGGGATTCTTTTTTTTTTTTTTGCGGTACGCGGGCCTCTCACTGCAGTGGCTCTCCCGCCGCAGAGCATAGGCTTCGGACGCGCAGGCTCAGCGGGCCATGGGCCACGGGCGCAGCCGCTCCGCGGCATGTGGGATCTTCCTGGACCGGGGCACAAACCCGCGTCCCCTGCATCGGCAGGCGGACTCTCAACCACTGCGCCACCAGGGAAGCCCCGGGATTCTTTTTGAAGTAATGAAAATGTTCTGAAGTCCAGTGTGATGATGGGTACACAACTTTGAACACAGTCAAAACCACTGTACACTTCATGTGTTGTGCTTTTTTTTTTTTGTCTTCGCTGGGTCTTCGTTGCTGCACGCAGGCTTTCTCTAGCTGCGGTGAGCCGGGGGCTGCTCTTTGTTGTGGTGCGCACGCTTCTCACTGCAGTGGCTTCTCTTGTTGTGGAGCACGGTCTCTAGCAGCGCGGGCTTCAGTAGTTGTGGCACGCGCGCTCAGTAGTTGTGGCGCATGGGCTTAGTTGCTCCGCAACATATGGGATCTTCCTGGACCAGGGACTGAACCCGCGTCCCCTGCCTTAGCAGGCGGATTCTTAACCACTGCACCACCAGCGGAGTCCCAAATTGTACACTTTAAATGGGTGAATTGTATGTTATGTGAATTATACCTCGATAACACCATAACAACAAAAAAAATTTATTGCAGTGCTAGATACATGCAAAGCAATCCAAGGATACCTCTCCTATCTTGGCAATTACAAGAAGACAAAGGAAAATAAAAAGATTCATCCCTTTGTATCTCAGTTATCTATACTGAGCGGTCTGTGTACATTCGAGGCTGGAAACTGGGTTGAATTTTTCTAGTCGTGTCAGGCATGATTTATATCCCCTTCCAATAAGCAGCATTCCTCCTTTGCATGTCTGCAAAAATCTCACACAGGGCTTGGTGTGAAGAAGGGGGCTTGATTCAAGAAAAGGACTAAAATACTCAGAAAAGGTCTTGCAACTGCAATTTTATTTTCTTTTGTGAAAATAAACAACTGGGAGTTTAAATTGCTCCAAAAAACCCCATAAAAATGAAAAGAAATACACACAGAAGAAGCATGTGAGGCGATGGGGGAGGGAGGAGGGTCTTCAGAGCTTTGGCAGATTGTGCTAGCACGGACCTGGGTGACAGGAGCCAGACCTCGGAGCCAGGTCCTGTCTGCCACTCTGGGGCTGTGAGGGGACATCTCGACTGGTAAGGGGGTGGTACACAGGCTTCTTCACTGAGGAAGTGGCAGGCACCTTGAATCCCTTTAAATGCGGGGAAGAACCACTGCAGAAGACCTCTTCCCCCACCAAAAGCTGGAGACTGGGGCATTAGGGCCACGGAGGGAAAAGGGATGCTGGTGGAGACAAACGAGGCCGAGGTGTCTTCTCACATGGTGACAGCCTTACACTGGGCAGAGGACGAAGGTGAAGGCAAGAACCCACGGAGCTGAGCAAAGGAGAAAAATGTGGGCCAGGTAAAAGGGAATGTCCAGGAATGGGATGTAGATGAAGAGGCTGCGGGCTAGAAATGGCAGCAACGGCCAACATGCAGGCTGGGCGGGGGAAGCCGGGACGCGGGGGGTGATGGGAAGAGGCAGGAGGGCAGAGAGTCCAGGAGGTAGAGACAGAGGTGCCTTCTGCCCAGGTCCATCCACCGCTGCACATACAGGAAGAATAACACACTACTTTTCAGTTCTTGTTTTTTAAAGATTTTTGTTTTGTTTTGTTTTGTTTTTTAAAAAAGCCTTAAGATCAGCTACTGGTTACATCTACAAAATGTAAAGTGCTGCTGTTACCAGTCACTTTACAGAACAGTCCAGAGTGGTCAAATATTGACCAATAAAGTTTCCTTTTTTTCTTCTTCTTCTTCTTCTGCATCATTACTACTCGATGAGTCACGTGACAGCCTGCATAGGTCAGTGGGCAGCTTAGTGGGCAGACTTGGTGACCAAGGAAAGAGGCTGGGCCTGGAGCACGGGGAGGGCCTGGTGGGCATGGAGAGTGGCTGGGAAGGAAGGGGGGGACGTCAGCAGAGCTGTGGGCACGGACCCCAGGGGGAGGGGCCGGGACAGGACGGGGGGCTGGCTGCCCATCTGGCCAGAGGAGGTGGCGGCAGCCTTCGCTGACAGGAAGGTAGCCGAGTGGAGAGCCAGCTGGGCCCGGGTCTCTGGCTTGGTGGTGAGGGAGAGGGGCTGGGCTTGCTCTGAGTGGGTGGCGGCCGGGGCAGCTGGGGAGGCCAAGGCCGTGGAGGGTGTGGCCGGCGAGTCCAGCATGCTGCCGTGGGAGGAGGCAGGACTGTCACAGGGCTTCTCAGGGGGCAGGTACTGGACACATGGCTTCTTGCTTTTGGAGGCCAGAGCACCTAGGGGAAATAAAAAAACCACACGGAAGAGTTAGCAGCTAGGAGCGCGGTGGGAGGCGGAGGTTGCCGAGGAAGCCCAGCTGCACACATCAACTCCGGAAACAAGAATGCGTACAGGGAGGGAAGTGAGAACCTGAAGTGATGGCTGTGGCTTTCAAGACACCTAGAGCACAGACAAGGGGCAATGCCCAAACGCCAACGACTCATTCAGAACCTGCCTGGAAGGAAAGTAGCTCAGCCTATCACATCTTCATCTTCCTGCTGAAATCTCATCATTCTGGGGATGGATCTCCACTCAATTTGCTTTAAGATCTTTGGTTTATGGTGCTGTCAGAGATAGTACAGCACCTGCTAAGCAACGTGGTATACAGTGGATTTTGCATCATATACATAGTTAACTTACATGGACTCCTATGGAGATGAATATGCAAATTATACAGATATTAGAAAGGTAGGAAAGGAGATGAAAAGAAAAGCAAGGTGATAAAAAGCACTTTAGGGGACTTCCCTGGCAGTCCAGGGGTCAGGACTTGGCGCTTTCACTGCTGTGGCCCTGGGTTTGATCCCTGGTCAGGGAACTAAGATCCCACAAGCTGGGTGGTGCAGCTCCCCCCGCCCCCCGCCTAAAAAAAGCACTACAGATGGAACTAAAGTTCTGCACTTGTCCTGGAGTGAGCATGAGATGGGAGGCTTGACTGAAATACTGGTCACCGTGTGAGCATCTCTCTGCTGGGTGTGATTCTGCTGTAAAAAGATACAGTACATATTTGTGGCACAAAGGGGGCACCCCCAATCCAAGTGAACAATTATTTCTGTTATTCGACCAAACAAACATTGGAAGAAAACCTGATTCTATTGGATTCACGGATAGGTGATATGTCCATCCCTAATGGGCTGCCTTCCTAAGGGAATTTCAAGGATCATTTCAGGGACATTCAGTTTTTACCTTATGCACTGATTTTAGAACCTAACCCTCAAATAAGACACAACTCAACTGAATTGGAAAGAGCCTTCCAAGTGACAAAGTGCCGGACCATTTAACAAGCAGAGTGACTGGAAAAATCCCTTCACTTCTTCGAGCCTCTTAACAGACCATCTCCAAAAAGGGGATAATAATAACAGCCCCCTGAGTGTACATAAGGCCTTGAACATAGCAGCTATCATACGGCATTGTCACCGTGTCCGTCAGAGTCCCGGGTACAAAGTACCGGCGGGTGTAGCTGGGACAGGGAAAAGGAAGTAAAGATGCAGGGCCCTCCTGTCCACTCACCGTCTGCCTCCTGGACTTGCTGCTGGGACTGGGTCTGGGACAGCTGCTTTTCTCGCTTCCTCTTCTTTTTCTTACCCTGAAAGATACAGTCAAAGGAAGAGGTAACCAGGCACAGAATAACCGGCTTTTCTGGGGGACTCCCAGCTATGAAGCGGGGAGACAGGATACTTCCTGCACTGGGCACCCAGATCACACTCCCCGCAGCAGCCTCACCAGGTGGCACAGTGAGCCTTCCTGGAACACTGCTTCCCTCCCCCACTGGATCCCTTCCCTCCAGCTCCGGTGGCCTGGCTTTCTCGGAAGGCCTCATTCTTTTCCTGCCCTTCAGGCTGATTTTTCCATTTCTCTTCCTAGAACTGTGTAAGGTTCCTGATCTTTTCTGAGGGGTCCCAGGTCTCACTGAAAATCTAATGCAGCTGGGAATTCCCCAGCTGTCCAGTGGTTAGGACTCTGTGCTTTCACTGCCGAGGGCGTGGGTTCAATTGGGGAAAAAAACCCAAATAAACCCCAAAAAACTTTTTTTGTGCCTTTTGGCACCAAAAAAGCAAGCAACAACATACATACAAAAACCTTCCCAGTTTCAGGGAGTCATCAGAAACGCAGGCAGCGGCTTACGCATTGGTCTCTGAGCCCCAGGCTGGCGACCCTTGGCTAGAGACACTGACCACAGAGCTAGCACACAGCTCACACTGCACCCTGAATTCTGGAATTAAAGGCTGAGTCCATTTCCAATGGACAGGCACAAATTTGATTCTGTCTCCAGGATACCAAACCATGGCCTTGTTGCCCTCCTGAGAACTAAAATGTCTTCCTTATTTCTAGAGAAATACAGACTTCTCCCTGGCCTCCCTGGAAGCTGACTCCGTTGACAGGGTCCTCTATCAATGGAGTCAGCTTCCTTTGCCCCTCTTCCTCTCGCAGAGGCTGCTCCTGGTGTCTGATGGGCACGTACGTAGTTGTCTCGGGCTGACCAGGTTGGGTAGAGCTGAGAGTGAAGCTGCCGCTCCTTCCGGGCCAGTTCATAGTACTTGGCCTGTTCTTCTCGGGACAGGTTGTGCCACTGCGGGAGAGAGGACCAGCGACGACAGAGCGGTGAGCGTGGGGGACGCTGAGCCGCACAGCCTAGAGCCCAAGGGCAGGCCTTACCTTTCTCCCCAGGATCTGGTTAATGGCTGCACTTTCCTTCAGGGTGCACTCGGCCACCACCTTGGCCCTCATCTCCTTCATATATAACATGAAGGCATTAAGAGGCTTCTTCACGTGGGGTTTCTTTTCTTCCTCTTTTTTCACTGTGACGGGTGATTTCCTGGGAAGTCATAAGGCTGTAGGTTAGCAGCTGTCATCTCTCTAGGAGGCTAAGGGCTGTCTGCCTCTGGGGAGGGGAGATGCTGTTGCTTGGACGATAATGTAAGTTGCCCGGGGTTGCTTTCAGAGCCTGAGCACCTAGCTCCTAGCCTCTGACAGACCTCCGGCCATATTCCAGGAAAGGACAACTTCCTGACAATGGAACAGAGGGTGGTGGTGAGAGCTGGGACGCACTGGCCGCAGGTGAGAAAGAGGAGGGGGCAGGGCACTTTAGGCAGAAACGGAGAGAGGAGGTCTCCTCGGCTATGAGGCACCGACCGACTTTGGCTTTCCTGCTGTCTTTATGGCACAGTGGACAAAGCACAGGCCTTGGTGCTGGGCGCAGCTCTGCCACCGGTCAGCCATGTGACCTTGAGAATATTCTCCTTTCTGGGGCCTTACAATTTTCGAGTGTATGGGGGGCGGGGTGGAAGGGGGAGAAGGAAGCTAAAAGCTCTCTCAGGTTCTCTTTCAGCCTCAAAGTCCTGGTTGTAAAACCTTCCTTAATGGGAGAAGAGATGCACGGTGTCTCTGAGAGGATGGGAACTCCAGGGGTCAAAGGGAACAGTTCCCAAGGGAGAGGGTGTAGTTGAGGAAGCTGCCGGGCTGCCAGCTGTATGTCCCCAAGAAAGCAACCAATGGTACTCGCTGCTCAGAGACTGGCCACCCCCCCTCAGGCTGCCTGTTACTCACGCGATCACGGCCGGGCTCAGGCTGGGGGGCGTTGGTTCCTGCTTGACGATGGGGGAGACGATAGCGGGGTGGGGGATCCCTGAGGTGGGCAGACCAGGATGGGCCGGAGCCACCATGTGAGGGGAGAACCGACTGGAAACCAGGCTATGTACCAGATGGAAACAAAGACAACAGAGGGATTCAGGCAGAATGCTTGTCACCCACAGAGGATGTGGCAGGCCCCCAGTCTTGATGGCGGAGGTGTGTAAACACCTCTGCTGGGGCAGTGTTGGAGCAACGGAAGGCCATGAACTGACCTCGACAGAACCGGTTTGGGAAACACCCAACAAACCTCCCTTCCCCCACAAGCATGCAGGTTTCCTATATCTGGTGCTGAAAGCAGGTAGGATGAAAAACACAAAAGAAGATGCAGCGGGTCTGAGGCCAGAGTACACAGGGGGGAAAGAAGGGCTCAGGCTGTGGGTTGCACTTCTTTTGTCATTGGCGGTACCACTGTCAGGTAGATCGGCTACTGAGACAGAAATCCCCTTTCGCTGTTCCCCTCTCCTGACATCATTGCAGGAACAATTAATCTCCCAGCTTCAGAGTGATGTACTCAAAATGCTTCAGTGCCACAAAGCCCAGCCCAGCCCGTGAGGGGACATGCAGGAGGGTTGAGTGTGAGGGCTTTGAAATGCTTCTCTTAGAGAGATGGGGCAAGAGTGGGCTGAGCCTATGGTCTCCATCCCCACCTTATCAGAGAGGCGGGAGGAAAGGTGAGCACCTGCCTCCTCGCTTACTGCCAAGAGAAAGCTGTGTAACGGTCAGAAATGGCAGGGATGCTGGTAGACAACCATTCCCTGCACTGCCACTTCCTGCTCACAGCTCCAGTCCCAGGACTCACCTGGACATTGAGGCATTCATGGCGAGCGCAGGGTAGGGGTGCCGGAAGCCGCCGGGAGGAAGGGAGTACATGGGCTGTCCTTGCCTATAAGGGCCAGGAGCAAGGAAATCTGGTTAGCAATTTGGCTAAAATGGGAATGTTCGGGACAGGGAAGGAGAGGTGGTTGGGAAGAAAGGATGATAAGTAAAGGCAGGAAGTAGGAAGGAAGAGTTGGGCGGACACTGCGCTGGGGAGAGCAGGGAGGTCTGAGTCCTGGGCTTTGGTGAGAGGGCTCTACGTGGGGGAAGAGGGGCGTCTGTATACAGACCACCAGGACCGGCTGGAGGTACAGAAGTTAGAACTCAGCAGAAGGAAGGAGGGAGGGTAAGAAAGGCTGTAAGTTTCCTTACTGTGGGACGAGCCAGCCGAGGGGATGGGGGATTTGCCCCACAGCTCCGGGAGACAGTGGGTAATACGGAGACAGCTCAGATGGGTGAGGGGGCCGGGGGATTCCTGCTTCCAAAGAGAGATGTGTCAGACAATTCCTTGGCCCTACATTAACACCTTAAAATAATATCAAACAGGAGGTTCCTTGCCCTATATTCCCAGGTGCCCTGGAGCTTGGAAGGCCCTTTCTTTTATTATCTCTGTCCTCTGTCACCAGTAACTTCCAGCTGCTCATACAGGAGTCGTCCAAGACACAGGCAGGAAATTTTGGACTGAGAGACCCAAGATATCCCCAGAGTCATCAGCTAGAAAAGCTGCCTCATTCATGGAAAGATAAGCTTTGGATCTCTGTTCCACATTTGTCCTCCTTATTATCTGTAACTCGTAGTAGCTGTGATGTCTCAAGAGAAGCTCCAAAAATGCTCTGACCCATGGAAACGCTATGGGAATTCTATGAAGACTCTGGCTCCCTCTGGGATGGCGTTTGGTGAGCAAGTTAAAAACAAGAAGCCAACTCAGTCTACTGCTTTATAGCTATACTTACGTCTGGCTAGACTGTTTACTTCCATATGTTCAGTCTGGGGCCTAGGTTTTGGTTTAAGGAGGCGCAGCCTGCAGCCGGCTAGACTTCAAAGTCAATGAGAAAGGAGATTTTTTTTTCCCCCTTCCAGGTCATTCCAATCTTAAAGTTTTAAGACATTCTAACGTAGAAGCAGCAGTGGCAGAGCAACGCCAAATGCCGTGGAGCCAGGCCCTGTGCATCATCTCATTTAATCTCCTTTCATCCTCACAATGACCCAGCGATGCAGAAGGGACACGTAAGGCACTGATGAGCGAACTGAAAAGGCTAAACTTAGTGGGCAGGGTTAGAGACAACTGAGAGCTGGAGACATGGTTTGAACCCAGGTCTGTCCGACTCCAGGGCTGAAATACTCCCCGAGAAGAAAAGCCCGCCCCCACTGGAGCTGTGGAGCTGGGCCAGCCTGAGCAGGCCCCGACTCACCTGTCTTTGGATCGATCTCTGGGGAGAGGTGTGTGGGAGGGGAGCCAGGGGAGAAGTGGTCGTTGCTGTAGGTGATGAGGGGCGTCAAAGGATGCATGTGGTGCGGGTGCTGAACAACAGGAACTTTATTAGACTGAAAGACAGAGAGAAAAAGACTAGGGACAGTTGCCAAGGAGGTGGAGAGTACGGGCAGACCTCAGCGCTACTGCAGGTTCCGTTTACTGCTTTATTTGCAGTAAAGCAAATCACACACACTTTTTTGGTTTCCCGGTGCATACATCTGTTTTTTTTTTTTAAAAGAAATTTTTTCTTTTTTTGGCTGTGCTGCACGGCATGTGGGATCTTAGTTCCCTGACCAGGGATGGAATCTGCACCCCCTACAGTGGAAGAGCAGAGTCTTAACCACTGGACCGGCAGGGAAGTCCCTCCCAGTGCGTATAAAAGTTATGTTTACACTGTACTGTAGTCTGTTAAGTGTGCAATGGCATTATGTCCAAAAAAATATGCACATACCCTAATTAAAAATACTTTGTCAAAAGGTGCTATCATCTGAGCCTTCAGTGAGTTGTAATCTTTTTGCAATAGTGACATCAAAGATCAGTGATCACAGGTCAGCATAACAATTATAATAATAATGAATAAATTTGAAATATTGCGAGAATTACTGAAATGTGACCCAGAGACACAAAGTGAGTAAAGGCTGTTGGAAAAATGATGCCGACAGACTTGCTGGATGCAAGATTGCTATAAACCTTCAATTCATAAAAAATGTAATATCTGCGAAGCACGGTAAAGTACAATACAACAAGATATTCCTGTAAAACCTATTGTTATGTACTTGGTTGAATAGATACCAGGTATTTTCCATGAAACAACCCATTCAGCCCTCGAAGAGTACTCCTAGAAAGGGTAGCTCATAGGTTCACATCTGAGACTGGTAACAGAGCAGTGAGGGAACTGTCACCATCAGACCTCATATAACCAGTTGTCACGTTCAGGGTTTACAGATACCACCAAGAGCACTTAAAACAGTTCTCCCTGGAGAGTCTCAAACGCTCTGCTGACTTAATTATCACATTTCATTTACAATACCAGAGAGTGTAAGGAGTACATTTTACGTAACTGTTAAGAAAGCAAAAACACTGGCACGTCACCAACACATCCTGCTTCAGAAACGTTAAAAAACGGAAAAACCTGTGTGTCCTGGAATTACTAAACGGAATTAATTTTTAATTGCCTTGACATAACCTGACTTAACAATAAAGATTTTTATTATAAAAATGGCTATCATCCTTATTATAACCTAGCAAAAAAGCTATGATTATCTTCATTTGAGGAATGAGGAAACTGAGTGGGGAAAGATTAAGTGACTTAGCCTGAGCCACAGGGCCAGTAAGTGGTAGAACTGGATTCCTATCAGCCCTTTACGGCTCTAACAAACCAGGGTGTCTTCTCTTGCACTTCCTGGCACCTCAACAGCCTAATCAAAACATCTGTCAGAGAAAGGACTGACACACATTTTTTTGGATAATAAGGTAAATGAGTTACAAGTGGAGAAGAGAGTTATTAAAAAAGAGATTCGTAAACAGGATGATGATTTGGTGGCATCTCACGGGCCAGATTTCCAAACTTCTGTCTTCCCAGTTGAATGTTTCGTTTCATAGATTCCTGAGCCCTTCAGCCTTTTACTCAGTGCCCCTTGGGTACTCATCATGCAAGCAACTATATGTACATCTCCTAGGCGCTCGTGTGCTGACAGTAATCTTGCTCCATTTTCAGCAGGCTAAGCAGAGATGAGAGGCAGAGTCCTGGAGCAAGGCCTAGAACCCAGGGGTCCAGCTCTCAAACTCACAGAAGTGAGACCAAGAATGCAGATGGTTCATAACCAAAACCACTAGGTGGCGCTGGCACACGGCTGGACCCTGCTGGTACCTCACCTTGAACAACTTCCTATCACCACCCTTAGTGGGCTCATTTGACGTTGCACAATAAATTCTAAAATTCTTTTCTTCTTACTGTTTTCACCTGTTCCCTCACTGGCTTTTGAAGAGGTCTCCACGTACATGAACATATCACACAAATAAGAGTACAAAAAAATTATTTTAAGGTCACATTTCTAGGATCCTGATGCAACTCAATGATGCACTGAGGTTTCCCGGAAACAGCTTTGTCTAAAGGGTGATTTTTAGTATCATAAAAGGAATAGAATTATTACTAAAGTGACAGTAAATGATAAAAAGAATTACACAAAATGATCACAATTTTAAAAAAACACATAAATTCTATGATTTAAAAAAAAGACTAGAGGCAGTTCCCTGGTGGTCCAGTGGTTAGGACTCAGTGCTTCACTACCATGGGCTGGGGTTCAACCCCTGGTTGGGGAACTAAGATCTCATCCCACCAGCAGTGCAGCGCAGTGGAGGAAAAAACAAACAAACAAACAAAAAGACTAGAAGCACACCAAGTAAACAGTAAGTATATTTGAGTGGTGGGACTACAGGTGGTTTTGTTCTTCTTATTTCCCTTTCTGTATTTCCCAATTTAATTATTACCTACTTAAAACTATACTTACGAAGAACACAAATTTCCTAAGAAAGAAATACAAACTATATTATAAAACATTTAGAAAACACAATCACACACACACACACAAAAGCCAAAAAAACTCCAGAATCACACTAGCCTAACCCAGTCACTATTATCATTTTGGCATATCTCCATTCATTTAGACTTCTTGTACATCTGTTTTTCATTTATATCATTTATAGCTATCTTTTTTTTTTAATTTAAAATTTCAGCTTTATTGAGGTATAACTGACAAATAAGATTGTTATATATTTACTGTGTACTATGTGATGATTGGATATATGTACACAGAGCCATCTTAAAATACTTAATAGTATTATGAATCCTGACTGGCCATGTGCTCTTGAGTTTGGCTTCATCAGAAACTGACAAACAGGACTAAAGGTCTGGAAGGCTCGGGTTCAGGATGGTGGAGTAGAAGGACATGTGCTCACTCCCTCTTGCGAGAGCACAGGAATCACAACTAACTGATGAACAATCATCGACAGGAAGACACTAGAACTCACCAAAAAAGATACCCCACATCCAAAGACAAAGTAGAAGCCACAATGAGACGGTAGGAGGGGCGCAATCACAGTAAAATCAAATCCCATAAGTGCTGGGTGGGTGACTCACAAACTAGAGAACATTTATACCACAGAAGTCCACCCACTGGAGTGAAGGTTCTGAGCCCCACGTCAGGCTTCCCAACCTGGGGGTCCGGCAACGGGAGGAGGAATTCCTAGAGAATCAGACTTTGAAGGCTATCGGGATTTGATTGCAGGACTTGGACAGGACTGGGGGAAACAGAGACTCCACTCTTGGAGGGGACACACAAAGTAGTGTGTGCATCGGGACCCGGGGAAGGAGCAGTGACCCCACAGGAGACTGAACCAGACCTACCTGCTAGTGTAGGAGGGTCTCCTGCAGAGGCAGGGGGTGGCTGTGGCTCACCGTGGGAACAAGGACACTGGCAGCAGAAGTTCTGGGAAGTACTCCTTCACATAAGCCCTCCTGGAGTCTGCCATTAGCCTCACCAAAGAGCCTGTAGGCTCCAGTGCTGGGTCGCCTCAGGTCAAACAACCAACAGGGAGGAAACTCAGCCCCACCCATCAGCAGACAAGCAGATTAAAGTTTCACTGAGCTCTGCCCACCAGAGCAACACCCAGTTCTACCCACCACCAGTCCCTCCCATCAGGAAACATGTACAGCCCTCTTCGATAGCCTCATCCACCAGAGGGCAGACAGCAGAAGCAAGAAGAACTACAATCCTGCAGCCTGTGGAAGAAAAACCACATTCACACAAAGATAGACAAGATGAAAAGGCAGAGAGAGGGCTATGTACCAGATGAAGGAACAAGATAAAACCCCAGAAAAACAACTAAATGAAGTGGAGATAGGCAACCTTCCAGAAAAAGAATTCAGAATAATGATAGTGAAGATGATCCAGGACCTCGGAAAAAGAATGGAGGCAAAGATAGAGAAGATGCAAGAAATGCTTAACAAAGACCTAGAAGAATTAAAGAACAAAGAAACAGAGATGAACAATATAATAAATGAAGTGAAAAATACACTAGAAGGAATCAATAGCAGAAAACCGAGGCTGAAGGACTGATAAGTGACCCGGAAGACAGAATGGTGGAATTCACTGCTGTGGAACAGAATAAAGGAAAAAGAATGAAAAGAAATGAAGACAGCCTAAGAGACCTCTGGGACAACATTAAACGCAACAACATTTGCATTATAGGGGTCCCAGAAGGAGAAGAGAGAAAGGACCTGAGAAAATATTTGAAGAGATTATAGTTGAAAACTTCCCTAACATGGGAAAGGAAACAGCCACCCAAGTCCAGGAAGTGCAGAGAATCTCATACAGGATAAACCCAAGGAGAAACACGCTGAGACACATAGTAATCAAATTGGCAAAAATTAAGGACAAAGAAAAATTATTGAAAGCAGCAAGGGAAAAATGACAAATAACATACAAGGGAACTCCCATAAGGTTAACAGCTGATTTCTCAGCAGAAACTCTACAAGCCAGAAGGGAGTGGCATGATATACTTAAAGTGATGAAAGGGAAGAATCTACAACCAAGATTACTCTACCCGGCAAGGATCTCATTCAGATTTGATGGAGAAATCAAAAGCTTTACAGACAAGCAAAAGCTAAGAGAATTCAGCACCACCAAACTAGCTCTACAACAAATGCTAAAGGAACTTCTCTAAGTGGGAAACACAAGAGAAGAAAAGGACCTACGAAAACAAACCCCAAACAATTAAGAAAATGGTAACAGGAACATACATATGGATAATTACCTTAAACGTGAATGGATTAAATGCTCCAACCAAAAGACACAGACTGGCTGAATGGATACTAAAACAAGACCCATATATAAGCTGTCTACAAGAAACCCACTTCAGACCTAGGGACACATACAGACTGAAAGTGAGGGGATGGAAAAAGATATCCCAAGCTAATGGAAATCAAAAGAAAGCTGGAGTAGCAATACTCATAGCAGATAAAATAGACTTTAAAATAATGTTACAAGAGACAAGGAAGGACACTACATAATGATCAAGGGATCAATCCAAGAAGAAGATATAACAATTATAAATATATATGCACCCAACATAGGAGCACCTCAATACATAAGGCAACAGCTAACAGCTCTAAAAGAGGAAATCGACAGAAACACAATAACAGTGGGGCACTTTAATACCTCACTTACACCAATGGACAGATCATCCAAAATGAAAATTAATAAGGAAACAGAAGCTTTAAATGACACAATAGACCAGACAGATTTAATTGATATTTATAGGACATTCCATCCCCAAACAGCAGATTACACTTTCTTCTCAAGTGCGCACAGAACATTCTCCAGGATAGATCACATCTTGGGTCACAAAACAAGCCTCAGTAAATTTAAGAAAACTGAAATCATATCAAGCATCTTTTATGACCACAATGCTATGAGATCAGAAATCAATTATAGGGAAAAAAATGTAAAAAACACCAACACATGGAGGCTAAACATATGTTACTAAATAACCAAGAGATCACTGAAGAAATCAAAGAGGAACTCAAAAAATACCTAGAGACAAATGACAATGAAAACACGACAATCCAAAACCTATGGGATGCAGCAAAAGCAGTTCTAAGAGGGAAGTTTATAGCAATACAAGCCTACCTCAAGAAACAAGAAAAAAAAAAAAAAAAGAAACAAGAAAAACCTCAAATAAACAATCTAACCTTACACCTAAAGGAACTAGAGAAAGAAGAACAGACAAAACCCAAAGTTAGCAGAAGGAAAGAAATCATAAAGATCAGAGGAGAAATAAATGAAATAGAAACAAAGAAAACAATAGCAAAGATCAATAAAACTAAAAGCTGGTTCTTCAGGAAGATAAACAAGACTGATAAACCATTAGCCAGACTCATCAAGAAAAAGAGGGAGAGGACTCAAATCAATAAAATTAGAAACGAAAAAAGAGAAGTTACAGACACCACAGAAATACAAAGCATCATAAGACACTATTACAAGCAACTCTATGCCAATAAAATGGATAACCTGGAAGAAATGGACCAATTCTTAGAAAGGTATAACCTTCCAAGACTGAACCAGGAAGAAATAGAAAATATGAACAGACCAATCACAAGTAATGAAATTGAAACTGTGATTAAAAATCTTCCAACAAACAAAAGTCCAGGACCAGATGGCTTCACAGGTGAATTCTATCAAACATTTAGAGAAGAGCTAACACCCCTCTTTCTCAAACTCTTCTAAAAAATGCAGAGGAAGGAACACTCCCAAACTCACTCTATGAGGCCACCATCACCCTGATACCAAAACCAGACAAAGATACCATAAAAAAAGAAAATTACAGACCAATATCACTGTTGAATATAGATGCAAAAATCCTCAACAAAATACTAGCAAACAGAATCCAACAACACATTAAAAGGTTTCATACACCATGATCAAGTGGGATTTATCCCAGGGATGCAAGGATTCTTCAATATACGCAAATCAATCATGTGATACACCATATTAACAAATTGAAGAAAAACCATATGATCATCTCAATAGACGCAGAAAAAGCTTTGGACAAAATTCAACACCCATTTATGATAAAAAAAACTCTCCAGAAAGTGGGCACAGAGGGAACCTACCTCACCATAATAAAGGCCATATATGACAAACCTACAGCAAACATCATTCTTACTGGTGAAAAACTGAAAGCATTTCCTCTAAGATCACGAACAAGAAAAGGATGTCCAGTCTCACCACTATTATTCAACATAGTTTTGGAAGTCCTAGCCATGGCAATCAGAGAAGAAAAAGAAAGGAAAGGAATACAAATTGGAAAAGAAGGAGTAAAACTGTCACTGTTTGCAGATGACATGATACTACACGTACAGAATCCTGAAGATACCACCACAAAACTACTAGAGCTAATCAATGACTTTGGTAAAGTTGCAGGATACAAAATGAATGCACAGAAATCTCTTGCATTCCTGTACACTAATGATGAAAAATCTGAAAGAGAAATTAAAGAAACACTCCCATTCACAAATGCAACAAAAAGAATAAAATACCTAAGGAATAAACCTACCTAGGGAGACAAAAGACCTGTATGCAGAAAACCATGAGACACTGATGAAAAAAATTAAAGATGCTACAAACAGATGGAGAGATGTACCATGTTCTTGGATTGGAAGAATCAATATTGTGAAAATGACTATACTACCCAAAGCGATCTACAGATTCAGTGCAATCCCTATGAGATTACCAATGGCATTTTTTACAGAACTAGAACCAAAAAATCTTAAAATTTGTATGGTGGCACAAAAGACCCTGAATAGCCAAAGCAGTCTTGAGGGAAAAAAATGGAGCTGGAGGAATCGGACTCCCTGACTTCAGACTACACTACAAAGCTATAGTAATCAAGACAATATGGTACTGGCACAAGAACAGAAATATAGATCAATGGAACAGGATAGAAAGCCCAGAGGTAAACCCACGCACCTATGGTCAACCAATGTATGACAAAGGAGGCAAGGATACACAATGGAGAAAAGACAGTCTCTTCAATAAGTGGTGCTGGGAAAACTGGACAGCTACATGTAAAAGAATGAAATTAGAACACTCTCTAACACCATACACAAAAAGAAACTCAAAATGGATTAGAGACCTAAATGTAAGACCTGACACTATAAAACTCTTAGAGGAAAACATAGGAAGAACACTCTATGACATATATCACAGCAAGATCTTTTTTGATCCACCTCCTAGAGTAATGGAAATAAAAACAAAGACAAACAAATGGGACCTAATGAAACTTAAAAGCTTTTGCAAAGCAAACTACAAACAAGACGAAAAGACAACCTTCAGAATGGGAGAAAATATTTGCAAACGAATCAATGGACAAAGGATTAATCTCCAAAATATATAAACAGCTCACACAGCTCGATATTAAAAAAACAAACAACCCAATCCAAAAATGGGCAAAAGACCCCAATAGATATTTCTGCAAAGAAGACATACAGATGGCTAAGAAGCACATGAAAAGCTGCTCAAGATCACTAATTATTAGAGAAATGCAAATCGAAACTACAGTGAGGTATCATCTCACACCAGTTAGAATGGGCATCATCAGAAAATCTACACACAACAAATGCTGGACAGGGTGTGCAGAAAAGGGAACCCTCTGAATTTCACTGTTGGTGGGAATGTAAATTGATACAGCCAGTATGGAGAACAGTATGGAGGTTCCTTAAAAAACTAAAAATAGAATTACCATATGACCCAGCAATCCCACTACTGGGCATATACCCAGAGAAAACCATAATTCAAAAAGACACATGCACCCCAATGTTCATTACAGCACTATTTACAAGAGCCAGGTCATGGAAGCAAGCTCTATGCCCATTGACAGACGAATGGATAAAGAAGATGTGGTACATATATAAAATGGAATATTATTCAGCCATAAAAAGAAATGAAATTGGGTCATTTGTAGAGACGTGGATGGACCTAGTGACTGTCATACAGAGTGATGTAAGTCAGAAATAGAAAAACAAATATCGTATATTAATGCATATATGTGGAACCTAGACATATGGTACAGATGAACTGGTTTGCGGGGCAGAAATTGAGACACAGATGTAGAGAACAAATGTATGGACACCAACGGGGGAAAGCGGCAGGGGGTGGTGGTGGTGGTGTGATGAATTGGGAGATTGGGATTGACATGTATACACTGATGTGTATAAAATGGATAACTAATAAGAACCTGCTGTATATAAAAATAAAATTCAAAAATTCAAAAAAAATAAAAGAAAAAACAAGGGAAGGGGTGTTGGGAAGATAGAGGAAATAAACACAGCAAAATACTGACGGTTGTTAAGGCTAGGAGATGGGTACATGGGATTTCTTTGTACTGTCTGGTTTTGTATGTGGTCGGAGAATTTTGCAATAAAATTTTTAAAAAGAAAAAAACAAAGAAACTGGCAAACAGCACCGAATGGGTGGACAGTCAAGTACAAAGCAGAAATGTGTGAGTTATATTTAAAATGCAGGTCTCCTCACTTTAACACTCCATGAGTTATTAGTATTGGTTCCCATTAGGTGGCGTCATTTTCCAGAAAATGGACTGGAAGGTGGTGGGTTCTCAGAAAGCAAAAGGAAGGTAGACTTTTCCTTGGTCAGCCTGGGAGGATGAGGCCTCTGGGACTGATTAGCAAAAATCACTCCCTTTAGGGCTGACTCAGGCAAAGCTCTCCTAGGAGGCTACCCTCCCAAGAAAAGTTCGCGCTCTTTTTGCTCCTTCGCTGTCCCCAGGGGCAGGATGTCCACAGCATAAACCCAGGCCAAGGGCAGGAATGTTGAGAACCAACACACACCTCTCAGTGGACAGCTTGCTCTGCAGTGCAAAGAGCACGCCCAACCCAGAGTACAGGTGTTCCCTGGGCAAGGTAGCCGAGTCCAGTTTTATCCAAAGAAGAGCATCTCAGAGCCACCTTGGACCTGAATCCTTCCAGCCCATCAGGCAGACCCACCCCTTTCCCAGCTCAAGTGTTTCTTGTCTGTTTTGGTCTGTTTCTAGGGTTGGTCCAAGCCAAAGTTCTCCCTGAAACTCCTGGTCCTGAGGAAGCAATTCATCCTCTCTTCTACTGTTCATGATTTTCTTCCAAGTTCTAAGTAAAGCCCACGCACCACCACAGATGGACCAGCCACCTTTCCACAAACCGTCCTTCCATGAGGCCCTGCCACTCTCCACCACCTGCTTCTCTCAGTAACTGGCTTGAGGTCTTCACAAAGCCTCTTGCCCCAAGTGTTAATTCACTACCTCCTTTTCTTCCTGATCTGAATTTCAGCGATAAGAAGGATAACGTTTTTTAGATCAGGCAAAGAGGAGCCTTAATTCTGTGGGATCACCTACAAAGCAGACACAGACCACCCAACAGGCTGCCCAGAAAAGATCCTCAGAGGTGCACCGGGTTGCTAACTGTACCTGACTTTATATGTTTAAGAAATATGCTCGGGGCTTCCCTGGTGGCACAGTGGTTGAGAATCCGCCTGCCAATGCAAGGGACACGGGTTCGAGCCCTGGTCTAGGAAGATCCCACATGCCGCGAAGCAACTGGGCCCGTGAGCCACAACTACTGAGCCTGCGCATCTGGAGCCTGTGCTCCGCAACAAGAGAGGCCGCGATGGTGAGAGGCCCCGACGGTGAGAGGCCCGCGCACCGCGATGAAGAGTGGCCCCCGCTTGCCACAACTAGAGAAAGCCCTCGCACAGAAACGAAGACCCAACACAGCCAAAAATAAAAAATAAATTAATTTAAAAAAATGCTCCATCCACAATCAATCGTTTGTTTAGTGATTGAGAAAACCTTCTCTTTTAGTGGGCCAGAACTGTTTTTTCAAGAGATTAGGTGCTCAAATGCAGGACTTGGGGGAAAAAGGAAACTGGTTTGTTCCTAAAATACCAGTCCAATCATAGCGGTGGATTTATAATATAAGCAGGGGCAAACAGGAACTTAATTAAAGTTGAGGGAAAAAACTCCCAATTCTCTCTGTGTGCACACACACACCACTCTCTAACAAATACTACTTTAAAGGCGAAATGTAAGCTCTTTGCCAATTCTGTCATCGTATCCTATTAAAGAAAGGAAATTTGAACATACGTCTCCTATACAGAATTTTCGAGAGAAATGGAAATTCACACTTTTATTTATTGGGCAGATGTTTGTGGAGACTGTCTACACAGCAGGGACCGAGTTGGGCAGTCAAAGGGCTGGAGGCCAACAAGCAGAGGTGGAAAGAACCTGGGTCTCTGACGACATGGCTGATTGCTGATCTAATTGGCCCTGCAGAAAATACGGATCACAGGTATTTATGCTGCAACAACTATGTGCCAGGCACAGTCTCGTGAACGCACTAGAGAATCTTGTCTTTTCAGACAAAAATACCTATCCTTGCGTTAGGTACATTCTAATTGGACAGACAGACAGACAATAAGCCAAATAAATAAATAAATAACATATTAGATAGTGATAAATGTTAAGGAGAAAAATCAAGTCAGGGACAGCAGATAAGAAGCGAGGCAGGCGTGGCTTGTAAGTTACACACGCTGACCAGGGAAGGCCTCAATGAGAAAATGACTTTTGAATGAATACACGAAGGCAGTGGAGTGAGATGTGTGGGCATGAGAGGGAAGGGTGTTTTGGCAGAAGGCACCCAGCGCACTGGCTCCGAGGTGGGCAGGATGCTCCGCGTGTTTGAGGAACCCCCAGGAAGCCAGTGGACTGGAGCGCAGAGAAGAAAATGACAGGATGAGAGTCTATATTAACGTACTAACAAATATTCTCTGAGCTCCTCACAGGCAGCAAGCAGTAAGCTGAAGGCTCTGAAAGATGTGAAGATAAACCAGGGTCTCTGTAGGGCAGCAGCAGAGAGAAAACGCTGCAAGGAATTAGAAGGTGCTTTAGGTCCTTCCTGGAAGCAGTGGGACATTTCTGAGGTCTTTGCAAATTGGACTGGGCACAAAATTCTTGGTATAAATCTTTCCTTATCAAGACTCTCCCTTTTCTACTGTTTGCTGGCATTAAAGGCAGCCAAAGAGAATCCTGAGTTTACCTTTATTTTTGTTCCTTTGACACTGGCCTTTTCCTTCCTGCATAGATGCTTGTAGGAAAAAAAAAAAAATTAAACCCTTACAGTTCAGACTGTCGCAAGGACGTGTCTAGGTAAATGTCAACTTTCATTTACTTTGTAGAATTCAGGTGAGTGCTTTCAAGCTATACGCTTGAGGGTTTTTATTTATTTACTTGTTTTTTATTTTTTGGACATGCCGTGCAGCATGTGGGACCTTAGTTCCCCGACCAGGGATGGAACCCATGCCCCCTGCAGTGGAAGTGTGGAGTCTTAACCACTGGACTGCCAGGGAAGTCCCTAGTTGTTTTTTTTTTTTTTTATGGTACGCGGGCCTCTCACTGCTGTGGCCTCTCCCGTTGCGGAGCACAGGCTCGGGACGCGCAGGCTCAGCGGCCATGGCTCACGGGCCCAGCCGCTCCGCGGCATGTGGGATCTTCCCGGACCGGGGCAGGAACCCGTGTCCCCTGCATCGGCAGGCGGACTCTCGACCACTGTGCCACCAGGGAAGCCCCCTAGTTTTTGTTTTTAAAGTCCAGTTTCACTTTCTTATTGCCCATTGCCGTTTTTATTGGTTGTGTGGTCTCTTCTTCAGGAACACTATTTGTAGACTGGTTTTTAGCTTCTGTCCTCTATCATCATCTTTTTCATCTGTGTCATCAGTGCACAGACTTGACTTGCCACGATGTCCATTCTGCTCTTCACTAAGAGTAATGAGCTGGGAGACACAAGTAAGGTTTCCCAAAAGCTAAATCTCAGTAGCAGAAACTAATAAAGGAATGATGGAGGTCGATAATCGTCAATGCCTGCCATGAATCATGGGTGCAAGTTTGATGAGAAACAGGGCATTTATGTAACTTCAAAGCCTCTCCCTACAGAGCACTTATTAATTACAAAGGAAAAGAATAACCTCACAGAGGAAACACATGTCAGACACCACCTTAATCAAACGATCAAAGCCAGCATCACCAACTTTGGGACAAATGGACAATAAATAAATAAGAACAAATGGACATCGGACTCCCGACGTGATGCACGGAGAGGCGCACATCAGTGCGGTGGTGTTCTTGCCAAAAAAGCACAACCTGAATCTAACCGTGAGGAAATCTCAAAGAAACCCAAATGGAGGGACATTCTACAAAATAGCTGGTCTGTACTTCTCCAAAGATGTCAAGGTCAGGAGAGAGAAAGGCTAAGGAACTCTGCGAGATTAAGGGAGACTAGAGGACTGGCAACGAAATGTATCCTGTGATCCTGGGTTGAACTGTGGACCAAGAAACACATACAGCTTAACAGACACTACTGGGACATTTACTGAAATTTGAATATATATTGTGGGTTAGGTAATATGAAATGTTAATTTCTTGATTTTGATAACTGTGCTGTGGTCATTGTAAGATACTCTCTTTCTTCTTAAGAAATACATCTGAAGTATTTAGGGGTAAAGGGACACAATGTTTCCAACTTACTGGCAAATTGTTAAGAAAAACTCATATATACTGCATGTGTCTGTGTGTGTGTGTGAGAGAGAGAGAGAGAGAGAGAGAGGGAGAGGGAGAGGGAGGAAGTGGAGGGTGGGCAAGGGATGGGACAAAATCTCTGGATCTAGATAAAAAGTATATGGGAGTTCCTTGTATTATTCTTGCAATTTTTCTGAAAGTTTAAACTTATATCCAAATAAAAAGTGAATACTGTGTAGTAGGAATCGAAATCAGCACTGGAGGCAGAGTGGAGCAGCAACGGGCTATGTGATGAGTTTTGGGGTCTTCACAGGTATAGTTATAAGATGGAGAAACTATACAATTTAAAAAGGGAAACTTCGATGAATGTTTTTAATTGAGAACTGGCATGCGGAGCAAAGTCAGGCTTCTCAGCTCTCAGCTCAGCTACTTCTTCGGAGCAGTGAGACAGTCACCCTTTAGGAGGGCTTCCAGGCCCTGCCTTCCATTAGCCATTGGATGCAAAGCTCTGCGCCTTGCTTCTGAGTGTGGCCCAAAGCTTAGTGCTAAAACAGGGTGTTCACTATGGTTAAAAGAAGTATTCAGTCATCATCTAGAAAGCAAGTTACAGGTGTGCACACACACAGACAAGAGACTGAAATAAAATGCTTGTGGGTTGTGGGATTACAGGTCTTTTTCTGCGTACTTTTGCATTTTCCCAAGTGTTCTACACACACATGCATTACTTTTCTGGTTTCAAAAACGATTTAATTAGGGACTTCCCTGATGGTTCAATAGTTAAGACTCCATGCTTCCAACACGGGGGGTGCAGGTTCGATCCTTGATCGGGGAACTAAGATCCCACATGCCATACGGTGTGGTCAAAAAATTAAAAAAAAAAAAGATTTTATTAAAAATCCTGAACGAGAAGAGGAATTGGACTCAGAGGCAGAGAGGGGTTCAAAAGTGGGCATCTACCTTTCCCCAGATCACTGATTTTCCATCCATTCACAAATGCTTCCTGAGTACCTATGCTGTGCCAGGCATGACAGGTGCTAGGTAAACAAACGTGAACACGAGTTGAGAGTCCTATCTTTGGGTTCGTTATACGCTGGAAGCGCGTATATTTGTTTTGTGTGGTTGGGCACAGCGTTCCGGGGAGAGGGTGGAGGGAATGACACGGAGCAGGCACGTGGGCCACGGTGAGGGATCAGGGTAACAGTCTACACTCAGGGATACTTAGTTTTTAGAGCTTGTTTCAAAGGCATAAAAATCCAAGTGGTAATAACACGCAATTCCATCCCCACCCTGGCCCAGTTACGGCTTATTTATACACACATCCCTGACAGGCAGCTTCGACATGACTCACTGCATCTCTCCAAGTATGCAGGCTGTTTCCTCCATTTGCCCTTCTCCCAGGGCCAAACTCATCTCAAAATATTTTGCTCATGATTCCAAAAGGAATTCCATAATCCAGTGTTTTCATTTTTCTAATAAAAAAAGCCAGCTGGGCTTCCCTGGTGGTGCAGTGGTTGAGTCCGCCTGCCGATGCAGAGGACACGGGTTCGTGCCCCGGTCCGGGAAGATCCCATATGCCGCGGAGCGGCTGGGCCCGTGAGCCATGGCCGCTGAGCCTGCACGTTCGGAGCCTGTGCTCCGCAACGGGAGAGGCCACAACAGCGAGAGGCCCGCGTACCGCCAAAAAAAAAAAAAAAAAAAAAAAAGCCAGCATCCAAACCTCCGACTACTTCCGGTAACCTGCTTCTCTGCTTACGCCTGCAGCCTACAGAACCCAGCATCTAATAAACAGGGATGGTCTCTGGCCCCTCCTTCCCTTTTGCCTCTGATATGCGCTGAGGGCATATCAGATTCTCAATTCTGGCTGCCCCTTAGAATCTTCCAGGGAGCTTAGAAAACTAAGATACCAGCCCCACCCCAAAACAGTTAAAATCATATCCTTGAGAGAGCAGATGCTAAATTCTCCATGCTTATTACCTCCGTTACCTTTGCAATGTGTCTGTTTGATCTGGCACCTAATAATTCGAGCCTTCATCACCTCTTAGTCTGCTAAATGAACAGTATTTTAATTGTTCTTTTCCTCTCTTCATCAAAGCAGTGCTAGTGGTGGTGGTGGTGATAGTAGCAAGCTAGCCACCACTGAGTCTTATTCTGTGCAAGTTACAATTCTAAACTCATTACAATGTGCGGCCTCATTTTCACACAACTCTGAGGTCAAGTCCTCTTCTAATTCCTGTTTTATAGATGAGGAAACCAAGGCAAAGAGAAATGAGGTAATTTCCTGCAGCTGCACAAGTAGGAAGAAGTGGAGGTGGGATTCAAGCCCACTTTATTAAACAACCTCCAACACACAGGCATCTCAGGTCTGGCTCCTACATACACTTACACACGTGTCTCTCAGAAGTTAGAATGAGAAGCCCTGACTTGAAAATGGAGAACGGCGGTCTTCTCCCAGTCTACAGAATTTCAAGTTAATGTTAAGGTTTTCTCCCATGAATGTTCTTTAAGTTTTTGAGGTCTGTTTATCTATATTAGAGTGCAGAGTGTAATAATATACAACTTACTAGAAAAGTATCCATTTTGCTGTCTACCATGTAATGTATCCACTGTTCCCGGTTTTCCACTCTCAGACAAAACATGAGCCCCTGCTCCACCGCAGTCCTGAGATCATATCCGTATAACACACATCTGCAGTGGCTGTAGGTTTGCCTGGCAGTGGGAACTATGGGTAGAGAACCTTGTTAAGAGCTTAGGGATTGCATATATTTTCATGCCACTTACAATGAGACAATAAGTGAGGATGAGTAGCTGATTTATTTAAGAAAAAGAATCCAGAAAGAAAATGGAAGCTTAGAGAGGGCAAAAAAACCCTTGATAATGTCTATTAATACAGTCTCCCGGAGCCAATGAAAGAATTACAGGAAGCAGAGGGTTGAGAAAAAGTTGGGCAAATGACTAGACTAGGTATCAGATGGCAAATGGATCGGGGATGGAGGTGGAAGGTCTAGCTCTTGCGTGAAGTTGGGCGGTGAACATTAGAAGGGAAATAAGATGATGCATCACAGGAGGTGGAGGGCCATACACAGGCTTTTTATTTCATTTTTCAGAGCTGGATTGCTCTGCAACAGGGAGGATGGGAAACTCAAAGAGTCCGTGTGTTAATTTTAAAGAGAATTCCCTTCCTCTAATGTAAATGAAGATTTTAGAAGATACGAAGACAGTATGTGAAGGATACTGGCTGGGGGATGCCACAGGATGGGTGGGGTGCAAGCAAAGATTTGAAACAGAGACAGCTGTGCTGGGAGGGGACAAGCCAACTTTGTTGGGAGGTGGGGGTGGGGGTTGGGATGCCATGTCCTCCACAATGACTGACCACTAGAGGGCGCCTGGACCTCGCGCTCGGCCATCCCAAGCTGTCCTGGAATCTGGAGGGCCACAGGCCCTACAGGCTACTCAGGACTTGGTGACTGGCCACAGACCTCTCAGGGGAGCCTGCACAGGACGGCTGGCCCTGTTGCTCGCTGGTTTCTCCTAGAGATTGTGAAACAGCAATCCCCACGTGTCTCCCCAGTGGGTGGCTGTGACGGTCACCTCAGAACTACACATGACATTGCTTTGTGAACTACCAAGGGCTCTGCCACTGTAAGCTGGTCTCACGATTCCTGGAAATCATACGGGCTCACTGTGCCATTATGTATCTCTCTATGTATACCTTCCTTCTCCTCAACTAGGCTCTAAGCTTTTAACGAAAAAGGGCTATGAGGATATCTTAAAACGTCCTGAAGGAGATGAAATACTATGTCTGGATTTGCTTGAAAACAACCCAGTGTGGCTGAAGGGAACCACTGAAATTTGCCCTAATAAAGTTTTAGAAGCATCATGTATTCCCAGGTCTCCCTGTCTGTAAAATGGATGAGTCACACCAGCTGGGGTTCCTTCTAACTGGACCCTCTGTGTTTCTGAGATCCACTGCACAGGGGACAACATGTTAGCTTATGGGGCACGTGGGTTGCCCCAAGCTCTTAAGAAAGTCCAGGAAAAGGGGGTGCAGGGTCCCGGCTGGGAACATCTCCTGTCCTAACGATTTCAGTCTGTTGCAAGTCCAGGTGAGGAGACCTGTCAGATCCCATTTCTCTTCCTCCCGGGACACTCCAGACCTTCCTTTGTGGCTGTGTTGCCTCGGACCTTGGCAGGAAGACCTCAGTTGCCCCTCGGGATTTTTGTTTGCCTATGTCTTAATTTAATTCTTTTCTCTAACATCCTTTATAGAAGAGCCTCTTCAAGTGTCGCCATGCAGCTCTGCAGGAGAATCGGGGGCTGCTGACCGAGCTCCAGCGGGAGAGAAAGGAGAGAATAGAGAACGCCGCTGCTCAGGTGGAGGGGCGGCAGGGGAGGACGGGGGTCACCAGCCAGGGGCAGCGCTGGCGTTTCCGATCGCACAACATCCCGGGTGGTATGAGCGCGTGCCGAGGTGGCAGTGATGGCGGCGTGCACGGGCAACACCCTAACTGCTGTGCCCCTGACTCGTTCTGCTCACACACTTGGGGCAATACTTGCTAGAACTGCGGGAAGGTGGAGGCAGGGACATGGGACAAGACAGCGAGTGTCCCTTCCATGCTTTAAGGAGAAACGGACTTACCAAGTGTGCTGGGGACGGTGACCTGGTATCCTTGACCGTGGCGCTGGCGGGGACATCGAGGAGGGGCCATTTCATCTGCAGGTACTGCACAGGGGACAGAAAAGAATGCAGCTGGTGAGCGGGGGCCTCTCATGCACCCCAAGTGAGCAGGGAGGCGCTCTGTGGTGTGGGGGTACGACCGTGGCTTATTTTACCTGCACGCTCCTTACTGTGTCAATGGCCAGAGATCAGAAGAGTGTAGAGCATACATTTGACAACCACTACTGCCACCAGCCCCTCCGTCATTCTGGGGTAAAAACATGACAGCACAACTGACCAAAGTATTCAAAGACCCTATTGGTGAGGGTCTTTAGCAGTGGGACAAGCAAGGCGCATCGAGGGACCCAGGGCTCCCAGATGGTGATCCTGCCTGTTCATTTCCATCTCTTACAGCAGCACACACAACACTGCCCAGGAAATAAACAGCCTCTCCAGAACTATCTGGTGAATGAATGAATGAAAACCATCTGCCTGACACTTCCAGGGTCACGACTAATATCTGTGCATATTCAAGATGTGGACCTTTACTTCGTTGTAGTGTTTCTCGATCTTGAAAAGATTTTCCAGTACCCTACCCTCTCCCATGTATTACTGCAAAAAAACCAAACCAAACAATAAATCCCCGACACACACACACACTGTCTTTAAACGAAAAGCCTCTCCTCAACCCCAGCACGGCAGAGTGTTGGGCAAGAGTCTGGGAGAGAATGGGTGGAGAGGCAGTGACGGGCTCTGGAGTTGAGAGTTCACAGGTTCAGGTTCTCACTCTGCCGATTATGCTGCGTGACCCTGGATAAGTGTCTTAACAACTCTGAGCCTCAGTTACTTCATCCATAAAGCAAGGCGATTATCACTAACTTTACACGTTGTTAGAAGGATTAGGGACAATGTCTAGTATTGAACACAGTGCTGTGCACGTGGAAGACATTTGATAAATGGAAGCTATTATTTTCATAAGCAAACCATTAGTCTTTGCCAGGAGCAAAATACACATGTTGTCCGAGTGTCAACACTGATATGGTGCTTCTGGGCAGCAGACCAGCCATGCAGCCTCTTTGCAGAATTCTTGAGGCCACTTTGAAAATTCGAGCTCTAATAGAACGTGGTGACTCCAGGAAGAGTTTCCCAAGGAGACAGAAAGAAGCCTTTGAATCATCCCTTGCTCTGGTCATTCAATTTCAGGGGAGGGGGAGAAAATCATGATTTGGCCTTGAGCTCTGAGCACAGGTCAGGATGGGCAGTGCCCCTTTACTCTCCATCAACCACAAAAATTGACTGAGAGGGCAGGGGCTGGGCTTTCCAAAAGGTATCCACAGGCAGGAATAATAACCCAAGGACACGTCTGCCAAGGGCCAGCGAGTGGCAGAAACAGCAGCTGGGATGGGCCAGGGATGCCTGGCCATGGGAGGTGGGAATGAATAAGGACTGCTCCACTCGGGACCCTCTGGTGCCCTGCCCCTCCCCCCAACTGAATGTCATCTCTATCCCTGTGCTTTGCTGATCCTATCTGCTTCCTTCCTTCACACCCTCACTCACCTATTTCCCTTCCCAGGAGCCTACACTTCCTAGATGAACTAACCGTGATTTAAAAGCCTTTGGCAAGTTAATAGCACTGGACAAACATCGGTCTAGTGAGTTAAACTCATTTCCTCAGTGAACAACAACACTTGTGCTACGGTGGCAGTTTTCAAAGCAGACTTACACACGTAAACCAGTTTAACCTCCACAGCATCCCTGCTACGACAAGTCACGGTGACTGTCCTATTTTCCGACAAGCTAATGGAGTTTGTAAATTCAGGGTGAATGACTTGCCCACGTTATGAGGAGTTGGAGCTGAGGTCTCTTGACTTCCAATCCCACACTTTTCACCACAACACGAGTCATAAGGCTTTTCATAACACTGTCCTCTTGAACATTCCACTGCCCCCCACAGCCTTTGCTCTGATGGCCTTTTCTCTCTCCTTTTCTGCCTCGCACAGGGTTGGCCACCCAGAAGCTGGATGAATACATACACGGCCATGTTCTCCTGCAGGGACACTTGAGGTGGCTGGAGCTTACTCACCCTCGAGTGCTAACCATCACACTCATTTCTCTACAAGCAATATCAGGTGCTAAAGAGAAGCGTTCCAAATTTACCCCTCGCCACGTGAAACACAAAAGAAGTGTTCCTAAAATCCATCAACTCTACCAGCATCTGATTCCCTATTTAGAGTCACAAAGGTCCACACTGAACACTTCTTCACTCTTGGTGCTTACCGGGAAGGTTTCTTCGACCACGTCAGGGTGGCCCAGAGAAATCGATCTGAATCCTGGTTTGGGCCAGTGCTGCAGTTTTGGGTCTTTAAGAATACTACCCGCTGACCTTATGGGCTGTTAGACATAGCAGGCTTGTAGGGTGCCTGCACAGAGTTTCTCAACCATGGCGCTATTGACATTTTGGGCTAGAGAATTCTTTGTCGTGGGGCTGTCCTGTGCATCTTAGGATGTTTGCCAGCATCCCTGGCTTTACCTCCTAGAATCCCTGCCAGTAGCTCCCACTCTCCGGCCCAGTTGTGATTAGCAAAGATGTCTCCAGACTTTGCTAAATATCTCCTGGAGGGGCAAAACTGCCCCCCTAGTGAGAACCACTGCTCTAGTGGTTGAGGAGCTGGTACCCACTATACTCTAAGATGCATGAGGGTCCACATGCCTTGGTACTGGGGCGATCAATGTACAAACATACATATAAACACATACACACACGCATAATAAGGGGTTTTAGTAGTAGCTACTATTTATGATTGTCTATCATGTGCTTGGTGGTTACGTACCCCCCCCCCAAGACGTCTGGGCTTCTGATGGGAGGAAACCACAGTAGCCTCTTCTCCCCTTGAGGTCCACTCTTTTTTTAAAAATTGAAGTATAGTTGACTTACAATGTCAGTTTCTGGTGCACAGCAAAGTGATTTAGTTATACATGTATATGTATATTCTTTTTCTTTATAGGTTATTACAAGATATTGAATATAGTTCCCTGTGCTATACAGTAAGACCTTGTTTATCTATTTTATATACAGTAGTTTGTATCTGCTAATCCCAAACTCTTAAGTTAGCCCTCTCCCTCTCCCACCCCATTTCCCCTTTGGTAACCATAAATTTGTTTCCTATGTCTGTGAGTCTGTTTCTGTTTTGTAAATAAGTTCATTTGTATCATATTTTAGATTTCCACATGTAAGTGATGTCATATATTTGTCTTTCTCTGTCTGACTCACTTCACTTAGTATGATAATCTCCAGGTCCATCCATGTTGCTGCAAATGGCATTACTTCATTCTTTTCTTTTTATGGCTGAGTAATATTCCATTGTATATATGTACCACATCCTCTTTATCCATTCATCTGTCAATGTACCTTTAGGTTGCTTCCATGTCTTGGCTATTGTAAATAGTGCTGCTAGGAACATAGGGGTGCATGTATCTTTTCAAATTACAGTTTTCTCCAGATACATGCCCAGGACTGGGATTGCTAGATCATATGGTACCTCTAATTTTAGTTTTTTTTTTTTTTTTTTTTTTTAAGGAACCTCCATACTGTTTCCCATAGTGGCTGTACCAATTTATATTTCTACCAACAGCCTAGGAGGGTTCCCTTTTCTCTACATAGGGGCCACTCTCACTCATTAATTTTAATGAAACCTGGAGGCTTGGAGGGTGGGTGAAAATTTTTAGCCCCGTCCACTGCTGCAGTCTGGCTCCTTACAGACAAGACAGGTGTGGAGAGGTGGTCCTGGGAATAGTGTGCGTCTTCCCAGGATCCTTCCTGCTCCGGTCGATGACGGGGGCTGGGGGTGTGTGTCTGTGTGCAGACAGGGCTTCATTCCGAGTCGTAGGGAAGTGGAGGGCTGTCCCTTCCCCCTTTCCACTTTTCTGCTTTTTTTAAGATTTTGAAACCAGTGTTGGGAGTAGGGGATGGGAGAAGACCTGTAAGACTTGGAGTCCCTGCAGCTTAGTCATGGAAGGCCTCTGGATTGTAATTCTGAGGAAAGGAACATTCTAAAGGGGCAGCTGAGCTTCTCAGAACCATGAGTTGGGGCAGAAAGAGGTAGCAACACCGCTTATAACCCTTCCCAACCTCCTTCCCAGAAATCTGGAGGTGGCTGTGCAGTTCTGAATTCCTAGGTCAGGCTCAGCCCAACAATCAGCTGAAATAAATCTCTCTTGGCTGTAATGCTCATGTGCGGCCAGCCCCACAGGGCTAATCACTCATTGGTGGGGAGCATGTTCCTGTGGATTAAGAGATGTGTGGCTAAGCCTAGATTCCCTGCACAGTAATGGCATGTGGGCAAATTAAAACTGCTGGCTTCTCCAAGCCCAGGCTAGGCTCCATCCAACTGGCCACAACTGGCTCCTGACCAGTCTATCATGGCCAGACTTCAGCGCCTCCCTCCTGGGGGATGCGCACCATGATGGAACGCATGGGACCCGTGTGGCATCAATGCACTGACGGCCAAGCAACAGCAGGAGCCACCACTTATGGGATAAGCGCTCTCTTCTGATTCTCAAAAAACAGAAAGAAAAAACCAAACCCAAATGGTGAGGACTGTTAACCCTCAATTTACAAATGCTACTGAACATGCTGTTGTGTGCGGTGACTCTCTGAGACAGGCCAGACAGGCAGTTTACCAATCTTACTGAATCTGGGAAACTCTTTTTGTGGGACTGGAGTTCCGTGGAATGCACTTGGGGAAGTGCTTTTTTTTGGCGACGCCGCGTGGCACGTGGGATCTTATTTCCCCGACCAGGGATCAAACCCATGTCCCCTGCAATGGAAGCTCGGAGTCTTAACCACTGGACCACTGGGGAAGTCCCTTCCACTTTTTTTTATAGTTCATTTACAATGTCATGTTAGTTTCAAGTGTAGAGCACAGTGATTCAGTCATACATACATATATATGGGAAGTTCTGCTATTGTGGTTCACAGTTAAGTATAGTGAGGCTGTGGTTTAAAACCTGTGTTTACCTTGTTAAGGAAGGATGATTCTGTTCCTTATTTTTTTTTTATTTTTATTTTTTTTTGCGGTACGCGGGCCTCTCACTGTTGTGGCCTATCCCGTTGCAGAGCACAGGCTCCGCACGCGCAGGCTCAGCGGCCATGGCTTACGGGCCCAGCCGCTCCGTGGCACGCGGGATCCTCCCGGACCGGGGCACGAACCCACGCCCCCTGCATCGGCAGGCGGACTCTCAACCACTGCACCACCAGGGAAGCCCCTGTTCCTATTTTTAAATCGCTTTCCCTGGGACAGTTGCTGAATTCTCTCAGAATCCACCAAAATGGTGGTTTCTCTAATTTGCCTCAGACATGGGATGGATACATAAGTAATAGATTTTCTTACACTGAAGCACCCTTGTATTCCCCAGGTAAACCCTATTCAGTCACGATGGCTTGTTCGTTCTTGTATATACTGTGGAATGCTAAACATGAGTGTCTTAAGATTCATACTTCTACATTCCGAAGAGTGAACAAGTTTTCTTTTTTTGGTGCTGTCTGTATCAAGTGTTGCTATCAGTGTTATTTGGGCTTTATCATGTATACGGGTGCCGCTTGCTCTCTCTTTTTTTTTTTTTTGCGATACGCGGGCCTCTCACTGCCGTGGCCCCTCCCGCTGCAGAGCACAGGCTCCGGACGCGCAGGCTCAGCCGCTCCGCGGCATGTGGGATCCTCCCGGACCGGGGCACGAACCTGCGCCCCCTGCATCGGCAGGCGGACTCCCAACCACTGCGCCACCAGGGAAGCCCGCTGCTCTTTCTCTTAATGTTCTGGGTCCCTTTTGGCCTCTTGGGCTCCTCTCCAGTACCCTCCTTGGGGATATCCCTTGGTCAGGTGGGCTGCTGCCGCTCAACTTGGGCCTAGGGAAGGGTCCCTCTGCAGCGTCTCTCACTGGAGAGCCAGAGCCCTCTTCTTGCAGGGAGGTGGGGCACTGGGCCCACAGAATCCCGCTTAGCTTGGAGACTGTGCAGCAGATTAATTGCAGCTGTGCCCTGGAATTTCCCCAACATACAAATCTTCATGATGTAAAACAGCTGGGAGGAAATCCCAGCATGCCCTGTCCAGAGGCAGAACTGCCAATGAGCTCTGGAGATTAACCCTCCGCCTCCCAGAAGGTAGGAACGGCCCCTCCCCCAGCCAGGCCCCCCAGTTCCAAGCTTGCTTTGGTGGAGACGGGAGTCTCCAGGACTCTTGGGAACGCCCACGTTCTCCCCACTCACACGTTCTCACAGAAAACCCTTTAAGCAGGGCCCGGGCAAGAGAGGAAGCAAAGCCTCATGTCACAGACTCAATCGCAGTGTTCCCGGAGGGGGGTGCCCTGCAGCCAGAAGTCAGGAAGCAAGTCAGCTCCAAAAGATGCCCAGGTGAGAAGACCCCACTCCACAGAATCCCTTCTGCTTCTCCTTGGCGGGAGGGACAGGCCTGGTGCACACAGAAAGGGCCCCTTTCTCTACCTTTCCCGTCTTGTGGTTTTTGTGCTTCAGAGCAGAAGCTTACCCACTTTAGGTGACCAGCCTTTCCTGCCTCTCTGGCCCCCAGTGGTGAATGGAGATTTCTGGGACCCCATGAATAGAGAAAAGGCCTTCCCAGGATTCCCTCCCAGGAGATGATATGGTGCGGCAGCCACCCAGGAGCACAGGCTAGAAACCCAACCCCACAGGCAGATGGCCGTCCACCCCACAGTGACGAGGACGTCGTGCAAAATGCTCTCCGCTTCCTTTTAAAGATGATCTTTAACATCAAGAACCGTATTATAAATGAAAAATGTGAACAGTCTACCAGTTTTTCCTTACTTTCCATTCTGCCACAATCGGGGATGAAATTGTTCTTTGGGACAATTGCAGTGGTTTCCCAGACCCTACAAGAGTTCAGACTTCTAAAAACCAACCTACCAGATCTCTTCCCTACTGAAAATCCTTTCCTGGTTGGTTGCTGGGTCAGGGGATACTCACCAGCAGTCTAGGGCCAACTTATCCTTCTGGCTCCAACCCTCACCATCCCCACACCCCCTCACACCAGCTGCACTAAAGTTCTTTTCTTTTCTTTTTTAATTAATTAATTTTTGGCTGCGTTGGGTCTTCGTCGCGGTGCACGGGCTTCTCATTGCGGTGGCTTCTCTCGTTGCAGAGCACAGGCTCTAGGCGCACGGGCTCCAGCAGTTGTGGCTCGTGGGCTCTAGAGCGCAGGCTCAGTAGTTGTGGCGCACGGGCTTTAGTTGCTCCGTGGCATGTGGGTTCTTCCCGACCAGGGCTCGAACCCGTGTCCCCTGCACTGGCAGGCGGACTCTTAACCACTGTGCCACCAGGGAGGTCCCTGCACTAAAGTTCTTAATGCACTCTGTGCCATATTGCTCGACTGGTTCTTGGCCTGGTGTATCCTCTACTCGTGGGAAACTCTATCCCCTCCTTGCACCAAGGTCACCTTCCCTGACAAGGCTTCTCCAGCTGCACACAACGGCCAGCCACACTCACCTCTGGGCCCCAGCTGCGCTTGGTGTTCCCATGGCCCTCACTATGCTGCTGTTGTTATCCGTTTGCAAATTCTGCCTGTCTTTTGAACCGTCAGTTCCTCAATGGTCACGTCCACATCCTCAATTCCTTGCCCAGAAGCCAACATTCATGATGCCTCCAGACCCTGTCCCACCTTGAGCTTAAGCATGTTATCAGTCTCATAAGCCCCAGCTTCCACATCTGTAACATGGGTCATCCAGCCTCTTCCTGAATCCTTTAGAGACAATGAGACACACATAACGGAGCCCCTTTCACTCTTAAGCGATTGGTTCTCACTTCGGTTGGCTTAGTATTGCCGAGAATTTGTAAATGGAGCCTGGAGCCTATGATACCCAACCCTGCCTGTTCCTGGAGGCTTCTTAAAGTCCTCCATCTTCTATCAAAGTGGACAATAAGTTGATCTAACTTTGAAAACGTACCAACATTGAGTAATGAACTCATCAGTGAGGAGACAGAACAGCTTTCCCAAGTGGGAACAACGTTTAGTTTTCAGAAGTCACTGAGGAAGATAAAATGAAAGTATTAGAAGAAATGGTTCCTGAACGATGAATTAGACACAATTCCAGGAGCAAAAGCATAAAAAATAAGGTTTACACCCTTATCCCTTATTTCCTTTTTCTAAAGATGAGTAGTTTCTGCCTTTGCTTAGTTTTATGAATGGCACTAACCCCCGAGTATAATCACCTTCTTTGTTTTGCTCAAGTGTAGAAGGCCGGGTCCCTTTTTCTTTTTCTTTTTAAGAATATTTTTTAATTTATTTATTGGCTGTGCTGGGTCTTAGTTGCGGCATGTGGAATCTAGTTCCCTGACCAGGGATTGAAGCCGGGCCCCCTGCATTGGGAGCACGGAGTCTTAACCACTGGACCATCACGGAAGTTGCCTGGGTTCCTTCTTGAGGCTTTGTTGATAGGTGAGTTGTTGCAAATAAATCCAATTAATAAATCCACAAAGCACTATAATAAGTGACTATGCAATTTAATACAACAGACACAATTTTCCTTGGAAAAGTTATTTAGAACCACAGTTCGGTAGTGTTTTAAACCAATGAAGTGACTTTTGTTTGTCTAGCACCTGTCGCAGCAACTTAGTCAACAAATATTTTTGGAGCCCCTCTGTGCACTGGCAGCAGAGGGGCTCCAAGATTATTCCATGACTGAAGAGTAAACTCAAAAATAAGACTGGGCTGGGGACTTCCCTGGTGGTCCAGTGATTAAGACTCCGTGCTTCCACTGCTGGGGGCGCGGGTTCCATCCCTGGTCCGGGAACCAAGATCCCACATGCTGCATGATACAGCCCAAAAAACAAAAAAGAAAGAAAGAAAAAGAAAGAAGAAAACAAGAGTGGGATGGCTGGGTTTCAGTTTCCCCATAAACACCCATCTCCTCCCCTTCCTCCCCAATAATTCCCCTTCTTTCCTGGATGGCCTCAAACTACTCTCTTCCCCTCCCAATTCAGAGAATCTTGCCATTTTGCCTACCAGATTTGATGAAAGGGTTGTTTTTAAAATTGGCTCCCCCGCAGAGGCCAATTTCTAAGTAGTGGAAGACACAGCACAGAGGTGACACAGCAGGGTTCCAGGCTCTTCCGAACTTCTCTGGACTAGATCATCTCACCTTTAAAATGGGGCTATTTTACTTAATCAGCCTGAAGGCCAGGACCTGGACCAGCCAGCCTCCTATGGAAGAAAAATCAAATGCAGCTGTTTGTCTAAAGCACAGTGGACGCCTGGGAGTGGCGCCTGGGTTGAGGTGCTCAACGGATACAGAACCAGGAGTCCTAGCTGATCCCCACTTCCGACCTGTGTACCTGAGGACGTTACCTGACCTTTCAGAGCCTCTGCATTCTCACCTGTAACATGAACATAAAGGGTTTTTTTTTTTTTTTTTTTTTTTTGCGGTACGCGGGCCTCTCACTGTTGTGGCCTCTCCCGCTGCGGAGCACAGGCTCCGGACGCGCAGGCTCAGCGGCCATGGCTCACGGGCCCAGCCGCTCCGCGGCATGTGGGATCCTCCTGGACCGGGGCACGAACCCGCGTCCCCCGCATCGGCAGGCGGACTCTCAACCACTGTGCCACCAGGGAAGCCCTGAATCACGGGTTTTTTATTTAGAGGGGTGATCACTCGGAGAGGACCGAGAGCTGGGTGCGCGGCAAGCTCTCGGCAAATGCGTGTTTAGTCACTAAGACTTAGTTATTCTCGCTCAGTGAGCATTACCTGCACTTTTCCCAGGGATAGCTATTAACAGGGTTTGGCTCTTCACTCATCTGGGTGCTTCGTGGGGAGAGGCCCTGTGTGGGTAAACGTTTAACAGCTGGCTCCCTAAACAAAAACAAAACGATAGGCCCTGCTTTGCAGCATGTGCTGGGATTCATGGTGTAAGTATTCCCACCGTGGCTGACTGCAAGCTCCCGCAGTGAGCCGCCAATGGCAGTGTTGGGAAGAGATGCTTATAACTGGCTGGGGCAACACCAATGACTGTAGGCGGGAGCTGAGGGGATCTCAGATCTGCCCCGACTTGCTGGGACTGCTGGCTGTGTTCACAGATGGCTGGAGGCTGACATGTGTGGTCTTGAGGGAGAGCTGGACACTTGGCCTAGCATGTCTTCCTGGCCGCTGTGTGCTCCTTTCAGAAGGAGCAGGGGACCTCTGCCCCCAGAGCTCTGGGTACAGCTGCTCTGTGGTAAAGGGACTTCTGGGGCAGAGACCTGGGCTTTCCAGCAAAGTCAAAGTTAAACAAACTGCTTTTGGATCCTTCATTTTCCAAGCCTAGAGCTACAGGCCTCCTGAGTCCTATGTAGCCTCTTGCAGTGGCTTTGAACTTGGGTCTGCTGGGCCCAGGTAGTTTCTGTGCTCACTGCCCGACAATGGACACACCAGAGAGAAGCTTCTTCACGGGAACTGGCCTTGGATGCCGGGCCCTCCTTCCCTGGGTGGACCCCTGCCTGACCAGTCCTCCTCTGTCCTCTGGCTCCAGCCTTGTCGTGGCCACGTCTGGCGTATACGGACGGTACACCCCTGCTATCATGTACGATCACCTGTCCTGGCCGCGCTGTGGCCTCTGCCCTTGCACCACGTGTGCACCTAGAGCTGACCCCACACCAGTACATAGGGGGCTGCCTCATTCTGCTAACGGCCTCACAGTAACTGCAGCATGGAAGTACCATAATCTACTAACGAGTCCCATAACTGTAGACGTACAGGTGCTTCCCAGACTTTTGCCACCATGAATATCCTCACACTTTGCTCATGTCTGAGTATAATTGTAGGACCCATCTCCAGTTGTGAGGGGACGGCTAGGTCAAAGGTACGTACATTTAGCTTTTTGAGAAGGATTACCGAAGACCTCCCAGTCTAAACTGTTCGCTACCAGCAACACACGAGAGAGCTCATCTCCCCGAGCCCTTGCCCACACTGTGTTATTCAACTTAACGATCTTTACCAGATGGGCAGGTGAAAAACCATAGCTCACTGTAGTTTCAATTCACATCTCTCTTGTTGTAAGTGAGGCTGGGAATTGTCACAAGTATAGGTACTGGGTTGAAGGACCGAAAAAAGATGTGTAGCCAAAAGGGCTTACAGTCTATGGGGGCGGCAGGGAAAGGGTGAGAGTGAGTGAGAGGGGTCGCTGGGGTTCCTCATAATTACGGAGGACTGTGCAGCCTCTACTGCATTGGACCTTCACTCGGGCAGGAAAAGGGCAGATGTGATAGGAGCCGAGGGCACGGTCTCTGGGGCATGCTAGCGAGCGGAGGGAGAGGGGAGCCCAGGAAATCACTGCTGCTTCCACTTCCCACCACCGTCCCGCCCGTCTCTGTGACTGCAAGGCCCTTGATGACTCGAGAAAGAAAATAAAGGCAACTGGCCTTTTACCTGCCAAATCCTATAGGCATCTCTGGGGAAACACATTTCCTGCCCGGAAGCCCTCTCCCGCCTTGGCTCCTGTGGTTCCAGGTTCTGTGTGGCCTCCGGTTGGTCTCCATTTATTGACCTGCATAAATGTCTCGGACCAACTCTTCAGTGAGAAAAGCCAGTTACAGCGGAACCCGGGAGGACAGCCGCCAAGATGTTCTCGCTGGGTTTTAGCATTTGGGGCAATTCTCTTACTTTCTTCTTTGCCCTTTTCTTATTCATTTGAAATTTTTACAATAACTGTATAGCATACTACCGCAACGGTAAGTAAAGCTATTAAAATAACAGCAACCCTAGGTTAATTGTTTTCATCCCCCCAACCTGTGCCTTCAGTTTTCCCAAGAAGAAACCTCAAAATCTACCACCTTAATGTCTTCAGCTGCCTCCCCTACCTCCTGTTGGCCACCAACTTCCACGGACCCTGGGCATCTTTCTCGATTCTAGGGATTCAGGTCCTCCCTCTTCACAGCTGGGCCGCTGCAGCACCTGCAGCTGGTCTCCTGGCTCCTGTTCAGTGTCTGCTCCACGATATCCCGGAGGCACTTGCGGGGAGCAACCCAGTTCGAAGGGGGCGCGGGTGGGCTGCAGGTCATCAGGCCTCAGATTGACGAAATGTCTGTTGTCCATATCAAAGAACGGCGTGGTGAATGGAGAGGAAGGGTCCCAGTCTTCTTCCACAGTGTCACCACTGCTTCTGTCTCTCTCCCCATCTCTTCCCGTCCGCCCTTTACTGGCTCCCAGAAACATCTTTCTAAAACACAAGACTACCCTATTTAAAGCTATCAGGTGGCTTCCCATTCTTACAGAACTGCCTACTTAGACTTATAAAACTGACCAAGAGGCAGGGAAAGCTCCGTACAGAACACTCCATAAATGTTTAATGGGTACCTCCTCTATCGGGTGGTGATTTATATGCACGATATGCCACAGGGGAGGTTTTTTAAAAGCCATATAAACAACTGGAATGTAAGTCAGCAGATGACAGGTTCAGAGAAGAGAGGGATTGAAATGGGCGGGATTCTCGTGGAAAGACCGGAAGACTTCACAGAGGAGGTGGCATCTGAGCTGGGTGGGTCACACAGGGAGAATACATTTCTGTAGTCATTTAGTTTCTTTAAAAAAAAATTAATTAATTATGGCTACGCTGGGTCTTAGTTACAGCATGCAAACTTCTTAGTTGCGGCATGCGGACTCTTAGTTGTGGCACGTGGGATCTAGTTTCCCGACCAGGGATCGAACCCGGGCCCCCTGCATTGGGAATGCAGAGTCTTACCCACTGGACCACCAGGGAAGTCCCTGTAGTCATTGACTTTTGAAAGCACTTTAATTACCTCATTTGATCTTACTGACCCCTAAATATGGATAAAGCAGGTATTATCATCCTCATTTTAAAGATGGGGAAACTGAGCCTGCTGGAAGCTCTTGGATTTACACAAGATCATGAACTAGTTGATGGTCCAGCTGGCACGGGAATATGGGGCATTGGACTTTTATGGTATGACTGAGAGGGTACGAGGGCATGCTCTCTGTCTTCTAGAAGCTTCAATTTCATCCTGGAATCTTGGGATCGCAAATACCGGGCATGGGTGCTGCCACACTCCCCTGGTGGACCCATGGCAGACACTGCTAATAGGTCAGGCGCTTCTCCCAATTAATGTTGGGTTAAGACCTCAGAATTCTCAACCCAGTACACCAGGCAGCCACTAATCGTTGGCTAAAATTGATCTGTGAGGTGTAGGCTGTTCATTCTGATTTAAGCCTGAAGTAGATACAGATACTCCGGCTGGCGAAAAGGAGGTGAGACCAGGCCTCAGGAACATTTCCCTCCCGCTGGCACATGAGGAGCTACGTTCCTAGACAGAGGGGAAGGAGCCATAGAGAATGTGACTGGATAGCAAAACCTGTAATGACTGCAAAGCCCATTGACCAAAAGCAGGCCTGGGAATTCTGAAGTTTATGGATTTCCCCTGTGGGAGGAGAAGCTGGAAGGCATCCCAGGTATTGAGGAGAAAGGAAGCAGGATCTGTGGATAATCAATGGGCAACAGGAAGCACTTATCTGGGGCCAGTAAAGTACACAACACAAAAGAACAGCCGGGCGGCCTGGAGCTGCCTCCCAGTGCATGGAGCTCCGAGGGCCTCACTCCAGAAGCCCTCTCCGTGGCTCCCACAGCCCCAGCAGTGGCCAAAGTCAACAACTCCTGGGCACCAGGAAATGGGAAATGTCTGAGGAGGTCCCTCAATAGGTGGGCAGCTCTGGGAGAGATCTGGGACCCCACCGGCGAGACAGGATGCTGAGAATAAGGCCACACTAGCCATCTCTACACAGGGCTGTCACTCCTGATAATGGAGCCCAAAGTCCAGGTTCCTGCATCCGATGCTGCTGTGTAGGCAGATCTGTGTGCATGAGTGGGTTAGTCACGCAGAGGGACCAGAAAAGATTCTACATTCATATGGAAGTGAGGCTGCAGGAAATTAGGATAGGATAGTGGAAGGGCTAAGAAAGTAATGTTTATGGTGGGTATATTTTATGTTGACACTTTACATGCGTTATCACACCAAGCTCATGCCTCCTCCTCACTTCATTTAAAAAATTTATTTATTTAATGTTTAAATTTCTTTTTTCTGTTTTTCTTTTTGGCCACTCCATGTGGCATGCAGGATCTTACTTCCCTGACCAGGGATCGAACCTGTGCCCCCAGCAGTGGAAGCATGGAGTTTTAACCACTGGACCGCCAGAGAAGTCCCCTCCTCACTTCATGAAAGGGTATTGCACCTCATTCCCAATTCCCATCTCAATTCTATTAAATAACACCTCCTATTTCTAGTATTAAAATGAATACTTTAGTAGGCATTAGCCTATATATATATGTGTGTGTGTGTGTGTACATATATACATGGAAAACTGCTTTCTTGGACACTATTACTTTCAATAAAGTTCCATTTTAAAAAGTAGAAATAAAGTGAGTCAATTCAAAGAAAACTGTTAAGTAGATGCCATAGGTGCTATGTGGCAAAGATTATGTACATAAGGGACATTTGAGGAACACTGCTGTGGAAGCATGTGTTTACTACGGTCAACCAGAGGCTACAGCAAATCACGGGCGGCATCCCTAGGAACTGGGAGAGGTCTGCAGACATAACCCCAAAGTCAGCATGTCCCAAGACACACCACTATTCCCAAATGCTTCTCACCCAGACCCACCATCCTCTTGTGCACTCCCAAGTCAAAACCTCAGAAATCTTTCCCTCCACCCTCTCCCTCACTGCTGGCTACGTCCTGTCCATGGGCTGCCCCAGTGTTTTTTTCATCTCTACCACCTCTGACCTTGCAATGGCTTCCTAGTTCCTCCTGCAAGTCATGCACACATCCTGCTGCCCCACTGACTTCCCTGCTCATAGCCAGGCTCGCGGATCCCCCCTCATCTCCCCTGGAACTTCTTGGGCTCAGGAACCACTTACTCGTGCCTCGGGTTGCCACAGCCCTTGGCACAGCACATCATCTGAGAGCTGCTTGATGACTATGGCAGGGTGTTTCAGAGTCAACAGAATCAGAGACACAAGTGCTTCTACCCTCTAGGTGTTGCTTCCCAGCCAGTTCTAGGTGGAAATGCATCTAAAGGTCAAAGGCAATCAGTGGCTATGCTCCTGCGGTTTGTTACCAGAGACCCTACCCTTGCTGGCCTAGGGCAAGAGCAGTGATAACCACAGCCTTCTGGGCAGGCAGTGGATAGAGCCAGTGGGACCATCTACTGGTAGTGGGTGGTCTACCAGGCGATAAAGACTCCATTTACTTAATACAATAAGACTGATCAATTAAAAAAAATTCACTGATATCATATCTGCTTCCAACTATTTTAACATTTCACCATATAGTTTATATATATATATATATATACACATATATATTTTTATTTTTTTTTTTTTTGCGGTACTAGGGCCTCTCACTGCTGCGGCCCCTCCCGCTGCAGAGCACAGGCTCCAGACGCGCAGGCTCAGCGGCCATGGCTCACGGGCCCAGCCGCTCCGCGGCATGTGGGATCTTCCCGGACGGGGGTGCGAACCCGCGTCCTCCGCATTGGCAGGCGGACCCCCAACCACTGCGCCACCAGGGAAGCCCTATAGTTTATATATTGATCACAAAAAATAACCTGGTATCTCTTCTGTAGAGCTGGTGTGGGGGGATGATGACACCAGGCTTGTGATGCTCAGCACTACTGTGGAACACAGCATTTCTGGAATTCATATTCTGTCTGGTATTACCATTTAGGTAAGCAGGTAAAAAAAGGCGCAGGCGCAGAAGCCAAGGATAGCAAACCGTCTGCATAGAAGAGTAAACAGACGTCTTTAAAGATAACATTTACTGGGACTTCCCTGGTGGCGCAGTGGTTAAAAATCCGCCTGCCGATGCAGGGGACAGGGGTTCGAGCCCTGGCCCGGGAAGATCCCACATGCCGCGGAGCAGCTAAGCCCGTGCACCACAACTACTGAGCCTGCACTCTAGAGCCCACGAGCCACAACTACTGAGCCCACGTGCCTAGAGCCCATGCTCTGCAACAAGAGAAGCCACTGCAATAAGCCCGCACACTGCAATGAAGAGTAGCTCATGCTCGCCGCAACAAGAGAAAGCCCGCTCGCAGCAACGAAGACCCAAGGCAGCCAAAAATAAACAAATTTAATAATAAAAAAATAACATTTACTGATCAGTTACCTTGTACCAAGCACTGTACCAAACTATTGTATTTCCATGCGTTATTTCATTTAATCCTCATAGCCTTATAAATGTTTTTTTTTTTTTTTTTTTTGCTGCGCCATGTGGCATGCGGGATCTTAGTTCCCTGACCAGGGATCGAACCCATGCCCCATGCAATGGAAGCACGGAGTCTTAACTGCTAGACTGCCAGGGAAGTCCCGTAGCCTTATAAATTGATGCTATTATTGTCCCCATTTAACAGAGGAATAGAACAGAGAGGTTAAGTAACTTGCCCAAGCCCTGTTCATCCCAGAGGCCACACTCTTAACCCTTTCATTATACTAGTGTTGGAAGAGAAATAAACCACACCACTCCTCCAGTCCATCCTGGCATTTCTCAGATAAGGGCACTCAGGCCACTGGCAGAGCTGGGATTAGAACAACCTAGGCATCCTGGCGCCCAGTTGCAGAAGAGCTAGTATGATCGGGTTATTTTTTTCAACCAACATATAACTTACAGGGGAAAATATAAAAATAATTGGAAGGGGATGAAATATTACTCTAAGCAAAGCAATATTATGAATGCCAATCAGCAGAAGTCATATAACACACAACAAAGGAATGATTGTATTATTCAAGATTTTGTTTTGGAGAATCCAGAAGACTTTTTGAATGTGGCCATAGCTCCACACTGCCCCCTGGTGGTTCCCATGCACACATTGGGAGCAGGCCAGGCCAAGGACTAGCCTGAACAAAGACTTTGGATCAGGATAGATGCCATGTGTACTGAAAACCACATCAGGGAAAGGCCTCAAAATCCCAGAGGCAGTCAAGATCCTTTGGTCTAGGTACTTACCCAAACAGTTAAGGGAAATCTCTGGGCTCCACTTCCATTTGTATGCAGAATTTGAGGTAAAGAAGTTATGAACTCAGTAATGAGTTAAATACTTTCAGTCTGTCATGTTGGCTAAGGCTTTCCCCCTCTTTAGTTACCGTGGGCACTTTTTCATACCCTGTTGGTGGGAAAGTAAATTAGTAAAGCTTTCTTGTGCAATTTGCAGGTATGTATCAAGTCTTCCAAAGGCTTACCACCCCTAGGAATAATTAAGGATGTGAGCAAAATATAGCTCAACAATGCTCACTGAAGAGCTGTTTATATAATAGCTGAAAGATATTCAGTAACTTATGCTACAAATATGATATCCTAACTTATGAAGTAGGTGAATATTTACAGACGTGGAAAAGTGTGTATACTGTTAAAATGAAAAAGCAGGATACCAAACATGTATAGCATCCCACTTTTGAAAAAAAGTCTTCATATATGTTTTGAAGAGAGGTCTGGAAGGGTACACATCAGGAGGTGAGCTGAACTCTTCTCTGGATGACAAGATTATGGGTGTTTTAATTTTCTTCTTTTGGCTACACATATATTGCTTTTAAAGTATAAAAACAAATATAGGCACTGCGAATCGCTTTTTTTTTTTTTTTTGCAGTACGCGGGCCTCTCACTGTCGTGGCCTCTCCCGTTGCGGAGCACAGGCTCCGGACGCGCAGGCTCAGCGGCCATGGCTCACGGGCCCAGCCGCTCCGCGGCATGTGGGATCTTCCCGGACCGGGGCACGAACCCGTGTCCCCTGCATCGGCAGGTGGACTCTCAGCCACTGCGCCACCAGGGAAGCCCGGGAATTGCTTTTTAATTAGAAGTTTTAAAGACAGATAAAACTGATCGGGGGGGGGGATCAGTAAAGTCTATATTCAAATCTCTAGTCTCTCATTTCTGAATTTCTAAGGGCTATTTTTCCTCAAGTGGTGTCCTGCCCCTGACAACTCCCCCCCACCGTCACCACTAGGGCCTGAAAAGGGGTGATATCAGCCCCTCGAGAATCTCTACTTGTCTCTGGGCAAGATGCGCTGGGCCAGCAGTGACCACCAGCTGCACTCAGCCCCACTCCACAGGCAGTGCCCTTTGACACGCTTCCTCCAGCTGTTTTCCTTTCCCAACTGAACACTGATGGGTGCCCCAAAGGGGGCAAGTTTGGGTACCATTTCGACCAGAGGGGAAGGGCTGTGGAGATAACCCAGCCTACAGGAGCTCAGACCTCCCTGGGACCTGCCTGGAGGAGCTTGAAAACACTGATTCCTGTCTCCCCTCCCTATCATGTTCTAGGGTAGGACTAGAGTATCCTTATTTCTTTTTTAAAGCTCCCCGGGTGATGCTAAAGTACACTCAAGAGCTTTCTTCAGCTGCTAAGAACCCCTTCCCCCTAAGAACTTTCCGCAGTTTCTACCCACTGGGCTTCTCGTGCAAAGATGACCTCCGTGGATCTGATCCTGTCCCTTTGACACTCTCCTTATCCCCCGGAGCAAGCATTCACCCACTTACCCTTTAAACATTTTTAAGTGTTTCTTATTGTATGCCAGGTCCCATGTCCCGCCCCTGCCTAAATGCTTACTCAAACACTACCTTTATTACAGAGAAACCATTACATGGATAAAGTTCAAAGTGGAAGCGTCTGGGAAATACGGAGAATCCACAACCTGAAAGCATCCTTTGCAGAGTCTCACAAATTAACCATCAGGAGGTGAGACAGGAAATGCCTGCACCGTGATTCCTGCTGACGTCACTCGGCAAATTCACCATCACAACCAGTATCCCTTTAACATTCCTACTGGCGTCAGCACAAGACAGGTCTTATTTCTGGGTTGGGAGAGGGGCCGCAGCGCATTCCCCGACCTCTCCAACCAAATCCAGGGCTTGGTCTTTATGGAATTTCAAGCATCTGGGCTAGGCTAGTTAGGTTGGGGAAGGGGGATACATTTCAGAGCACGGAAGTCCTAAAAATATTTCTTGAATCTCATGTCATTTCCCAAGTGACCCAGGAGCACACCTACTCTAGGCATAGCCTGGGCATGAGGCTGCTTACGGAACTGAACTTTCACAGGCAGCTGTTTGGGGAGTGGGGCTGGGAGGTGATCAGTCCTTGTTCAGGGCCCGCATCCGATGACCCCAAGATTCCACATTTCTGCCACTTCCTTCCTGAGGCCCTGGTTCCCATCCACTGACTCTGAAAGGCGATCCTTGAAATGAGTGACGATTCCATCTCCATGTCCCGGGATCCGTGATGCACACAGAGCCAGACTGGCTAAGTGTGGCTCATCTGAACGCTTTTGGTAAGTCGCTGGCCAAATTCTCTATTTGATCCACCTTTATTTTCTATGTTACGTTCGTAGATGTCCACACTACTTATTAATTCCTTGAGGCCAGGGATACTCAAATACATGCTGCATTAAACTCAAAGTCATGGTTTGAATGGGTCATTAATTTCTTCCTTCTCAATTTCCATTTTTCTCCCCAAAGAAGGAAAATCAGAGCAGTTGGCCAGCGTCCCACGACTGGGTGGGCCCCTGTGCTGCTGCCATCTCTCCCTTATTTTATAGTCTTTGGGGGAATTCCCTGGCGGTCCAGTGGTTAGGACTCGGTGCTTTCACTGCCATGGGCCCAGGTTCAATCCCTGGTTGGGGAACTAAGATCCCACAGGCCGTGGGACATGGCCAAAAACGAAAAAATTGTATATATATAATAGTCTTTTCATAAAACCCCCAAAACACCCAACGTTGTCCCTTCCACTCCCAGTGCCTCATCCCACTGCCATCTGGCTTCCATGTCACTGACACTGTTCCTGGAAGGTTACTGCTGACCCTCTAACTACAAATTCAATGTCACCTTCCAGCTCTCCTCCCCAAGAAGGCCCTCAGCTTCTGGGACCCCCCTTTCGGCTGGTTCTCCACTTGCCCTTAGTGTCGGGTCTACCCCTCGAAGGCTGTGTTCTCAATCCTCCTCCCTGCGTAAGCCCGTCCACCTGCAGGCTGGTCAGGACCCAGTAGTGGGCACGACCTGTGGCTGCCCCAACCTCACTTCTCATTCCCAGCAGCCTCCTCTGCATCTTGACACAGGCAGCTCGATCCCACACAGACTCAGCGAAACTCAGCCCTGATGCAGTTTCCTAACGTCCTGCACACCAGAGCTCTTTTTAAAGCAAAGGGGAACATTTTAACAATTACACCAGGTGTGATGGTTAGTTTAGAGGTCAACTTGACCGGACCACGGAGTGCCCAGATGTTCGGTCAGCATTATTCTGTGCGTTTCTGTGAGGGTGTTTTGGGGATGAGATGATTACATTTGAATCGGTAGATTGAGTGAAGCAGATCACCCTCTGTAAGGTTGGTAGGCCCCCGTCCAACCAGTTAAAGCCTTGAGTAGCACAAACAGGCTGACCTTCTCCTGAACTAGAGAATGTTTCCTGCCTGATGACCTTTGAACTGCGACATCAGCTTTTTTTCTGCCTTTGGACTCAGATAGAAACATCAGCTCTTCCTGGGCCTTGAGCCTGTCAGCCTTCAGATGGAAACTACATCATTGGTACTCATGGTTCTCAGGTCTTTGGTCTCAGACTGAAATTAAACCATCGACTCTCCTGGGTCTCCAGTCTGTTGATTCACCCTGCAGTTCTTGGGACTTGCCAGCCTCTATGCTTGTGTAGACACACACACACACACACACACACACACACACACACACACACACTCACACTCTCTTGGTTCTGTTTCTCTGGAGAACCCTAACACATCAGACAACAGGTATGAACCAGGACGCAAGGTCACTCTGACTACTTCACAAACCTGGGGACAGTCTTTGCTCCTTCCCTCAGGCTTACATCTGACGGAGGACCACGTCCTGTCCTTCTAACTCTGGACGGTCTCTCAAATCATTCCCTTTGCTCTGTTCTCCTCCTCACTGCCCTGGACCTCTGCAAAGACTGCCAACTGACCTCCTGCCTGTGGCCCGTCCTCGGGCCAGCCCATCCGTCATGCTACTGATTGCCTCACCGCCTTGCCGAGAGCTCTGGTGGCTCTGTGTTGCTTGCAGAATAAAACCTGCCTGCTCCATGGGCATCAAGACCCTAGCCCACCCTTCCCACTGCCAGACACCTGCCCCCAACCTCCAGCAACAACGTCCACCCATGCTCTAGCCACCCCGCCTTACTCTGTTCTCCGAGTGCTTCACTGTCATGCCCCGTGCTTTGGGCAAAAACCTGCCATGCTTTGCCAGGGGCTGGACCAAGGTGCTCCTGAGGGACCTCAGCCCCCCCCCAGTTGCATCCAGAGGATGTGTAGCCATCACAAGGTACATGAGACAGAGCAACTGAGACCCTTGTTCCAGGGCAGACAGGCTTGCTAGTGACCTCCTGTTATTTCTGGAATTCCAAGTTTGGGGTGAGGACAGGGTATATTTGAAGCCACAGCAGTAACGAATACCCAGCATTATTCTCCAGTTCCCCACCCTCAGGAGTAATACTCCCTCGGTCCCTGAGTCATAATCCCAAGGGAACCTGCTAGAAGGCAGTATGAGGCATCAGCTCCAGGGACCACAACCCTTACCCTTGCTCTCGAATTGCTTCTGGGGTTCCCAAGAGACCCTAAGGTTGCCGGGTACCCCCATGTGTATAATGGCTCGTTCTTCTGCAGTTTATTCTCATTCTCTTTGGGCAGTACTCTCTCCGGGAGTCTTCAAACCTGGATCTCTAACAAGTCCTTGATGAGACTGCCTGAACGGCCCACACCTGTACCGCGCACACCTGTACCGCGCACTTGAGGCACAGTTTCTTCCGAGTCACATCCCTGAGGCCTGCAGACCACTTTCTCCCTTCCTTCACTTGGATTGTCAGAGGCTCCAGGGCACCCACAGATTTCCTCCCGAGAGGAGGCCCCGGGCTCACAGCATATTCTTTGTAGCTATGACAACACCTACTTGTACTTGCCCTGATCGCTTAGGTTGGCTTTTGGTCACAGCTAATGCATACCTTCCTGTCCTTACAAACTCTGTCAAGACACGTGGGTGCTGGTGGAATCAGAGACGGCGCCCACTTCACAACGTCCTCTCCACGCGGTCAGGGAGGTGTCCGTGGGCCCGAGCTCACGTGCTTCATAATCCCAAACCCACTGAAAATGTCCTTCCCTTTAATGCTGCATAGACAGTGGCCACGGGAGTGGGAATCCAGAGGTGTGGCCTGCATCTCAGTAGAAAGCAAACGCCTTCACGTACAGGCTTGTGGGCCTTCGGGTATTCTAGTTAACTTTTACGGTGGGCATGAGGGGATTAAATAATTCTCCTAATATTATTAAAAGTAAATGTTACAGCTTTGGAATACACCCACACACACAAATACACACACACCAGTAATAATCCCTTAAGTAGTCAAGAACTATAACAATGCTATTGAGTACACAGTCCACTACACAGCACTATAAACCACGAAGATACTAATTAGAAATGGCAGAAAGGTTATGGGCAAGAAGGAACTCAGAAGACGTATATAGGGCTTGTCACAAGAAGCTACGATGATCGAGGGTGAGCAAATGCTTAGTAATTGTAATGAAAGCCCCAAATCCCAACAGAACTACTTCTACATCCTACAGTTGAGGACGGCTACTTTGGGGTTTCACCACTTAGACGTACCTCTAACTATGGTACAGGTCACAGCGTGATATTCAACACATCTTTGTCAAGTGACCACTGAAACATCTTTCAACAGGTGTTGACAAATGGCCAGGCCCGTCACATATGACGTTTCTTTAAATGATGAATCAGAAACATGGATTATCTCTTCTTCAGTTTAAATTCTGGCCTCCCTACCTGTAACACAAGGGTGGTAACACTGCCTACTGCACACGGCTGTACCGAGGATTAAATGAGGGAATGCACGTCAAGTGCTAGTGCCTTGTAAGCACTCAGTAGCCATTAGCCACCAGCATCGTTTCTTCTTGTTGATGTCACTGTAACACTGTGGACAGAGCAGTGTTTGCCTTAGTAAATAAGGGTGAGTTTGCAAGGCTTGTCCCCAGGGACGTCTTTTTTTTTCTTTGGCTGCACGGCATGTGGGATCTGAGTTCCCCGACCTGGGGTCGAATCCAGCTCCTCGGCGGTGAGAGAGCGGAGTCCTAACCACCGGACCGCCAGGGAATTCCTGGGGATGTCTTAGTTTCAGGTGCTTCAGTCCAGGAAATGGAGAAGCCAGCTAAGCCTGTAGTTTGGGGCAGGCCCCGGGAGGTCTGCTGGGGGTGCCCCATCCCTCTCTGAAGCCCCTCCCTCACACGTGCACAATGTCTGGTGACCTGGCCTATGCCCAGGAACGCCCAGCCAACCCGCCCTCCCTTCTTTTCCCGGCATTTCACAGCTCTCCACCAGCATTTATTGTCCATTGTTCAGGAAAAAAATGAATCAAGCCATGACTTGAGGCTTGAATTCAACTTAAAAAATTGTGTGGTTCTAAAGGTCTCCATCCAAGTTTTTCCCAAAAGACTATTCTCCGAGGGAAGAAAGACAACGAAATGGCTATATCTCAAAAATGTTCAGGCTCCATTATCCCACGGCTCTCCTTACCCCTTGAGACACGATTTTCAATAGTAAACTGGGCTGAAGTTTGAGGGCAAGGCCTGGAGAAGCTGTTTAATTCCTACCACCAAAGACAAACTCGGATTCTTTCACAATTCTCCCTCAGGCGGGCCCTCTGCTTTATAGAGCCAAACCACTGACAGAATAAATGAATGCAAAAAATTTGCCTTACAGCAGCGAACGCTAAGATTTTCTACAGATACAAATTCCCAAGCAAACCCACCCCAAAGATAATAAAAACGAGGGTTGGGTTGACTGGGCTTCTTAAAGGTTGGTTGCCTGATTTTCTTTAGGGTCTGAATATGTTTACATGGGGTGGGAGGACCTGACTGACACAGCAGTTTGAGAAAATCAACACAGGTCCACGGAACACTAATTAGTCTGCAGCGAGCTCACCTCTCATTCCACAAATACTTGCTGCGCACCTACCGGGCTCAAGCGCTCTGTGCGGTGATGTGGGGACAGAGAGACTGGGGCTTGGGATGGCCTCGGCCCAATAGGGAAGACAGGCCTCGTGCCCTGAGTGATAGATGTGAGGGGGTAGTGCAGGCAGAGAGGTGGGATTTGACCTAGACTTTGAAGAATGGAGGGTCTGGGTTGCCACTTGGACAATCTACGCGGGGGGGGAGGGGGGCCTCTATTCCAGAACTAGTGTATTAATAGATATGCAAAGGTTCTGAATGGAAGGATCTGGGACAACATTTTCTTAAAGACAACTACGGAGGGGGCCTCAGAGGTCAGTGGCTGTGACTAGGGAAAAGGGGGCACCCAGGCAGACCCACCCCTAAGACCTGCAGGGCCCGTGACAGGAGGGTAGAGGAAAGCCCACGTGCTGACATATGTAAAACTTAAAACTCAAGCTAACAAACTGTTAAATATGTCCTATCCTCCTGCCTTGACAAATATGCCTTCCTAACTGTGACGAAAAGGCTATAGGTTCAAATTTAGAATTCCTAGACTTCTGAGTCCCGGACCAGAATGTGGTGGTGGAAGAGCCTGACCCAGGGCCCCTCCTTTCTCTTCTACCCCCAGTTCCATCCTGTACCATAAGGTTTCGGGACCACACAGGGGAACACCCAGACACCTCAGCCCCAGGCAAGCAAGCAGTCCCCTGGCCCCCCCAATGTAGGGGTGTGCACACCATACTCAGGGCACACCCAGGAGGAGGGACCTAAGGAAGAGACTGGACCCTGGACTCAGAACACCCCCTAGCTCCTGGGCCCACGGGTGCTCTACAGTGTGGGGAAGACAAGGGACGCTCGCGGCAGAGCGGGCCCCCTAAAGTGGGGGGCCCAAGGCAGGGGCCCCTCCTGCTCAGCCTAAGGGGGACACTGAACATAGGGAAGAATTCGATTTGCGAGACGCGGAGGCACAGTGTCCTGTGGTTTTGGTTACGATGATGTTAGAGGCTAACCTTTATCCCAGATAATGAATACAACAGCACTGGTTTTCACCTAATCCTCTCACAAGCCTACGGGTTCAGTATTGTTTTTATTCCCTTTCACATATGAGGAGGCCGAGATTAGAGAGACTGTAATTTCACCAAGGCCACACAGCTAGGGGTGGAGGAGCCAAGATTCGAATGTGAGACTGAGTCTCGTGGCCTAAAAATACAGAGGAAAACCGTTTCCCGATCCTGAATCATGGAATCAGAGACAGAAGGAACCATGAAATTCATTACGGGGGAATCCTCCCAGTGTGGATCTGCTGGTGGGCAGCGCAGAAGAAGAATCTTGGGTTCTGCCTGGTGGACCATCATCCCCTCTGTGCACTGGGCACAGGCTCCCCAGGGGTGGGGGAAGCCACCTGGGGCCAGCAGGTGGCCAGGGCTGCCCGGTACGCATGTCCTGTCCAGAGCCATCTCCGTGGCCCTCTGTGAGCTGGGAAGGTGACTTAGTCCAAGGAGGCCCCTGGGAGTTCTTCCTAAAATTGCTGCTTTGATGTGTTCTCCAAATCCTGAGAGCAAAGTGGCGGGCTGCGGTGGGGAAGCCCCAGAATCTGGCTGCTCTGCAAACTTCATTCTGTCTGCAAATGTCGGTGTGGGAGCTCAGACATCCACAGTACTCCGGGCGCTTGGATGCCCACGCGCTGGGCCCAGAACCCTTGTCCCCCGCTTCCCTGCAGCTGTGCCAGCCAGGCAAAGCCTTGCAGGTTGGGAAGGAGGATTTCTTTCTTTCTTTCTTTTTTCAAAAATAAAAGCTTTTTAAACGGAGGTATACATTTTATATAGGGAAGTGCCTGAAACCTGTGTAGCTCGATGTATTTTTAATATGTACAATATTATGTAAGCATCACCCAGACCAAGATAGAGAATGTTTTAAAAGTTGATTGTAGGGACTTCCCTGGTGGTCCAGTGGTTAAGACTTTGCCGTCCCATGCAGGGGGTGCGGGTTTGATCCCTGGTTGGGGAGCTAAGATCCCACATGCCTCGCGGCCAAAAAACCAAAACATAAAAAACAGAAGCAAGGGCTTCCCTGGTGGCGCAGTGGTTAAGAATCCGCCTGCCAATGCAGGGGACACGGGTTCAAGCCCTGGTCTGGGAAGATCCCACATGCCGCGGAGCAACTAAGCCCGTGCGCCACGACTACTGAGCCCGCGCTCTAGAACCCACAAGCCACAGCCACTGAGCCCACGTGCCACAACTACTGAAGCCCACGCGCCTAGAGCCCATGCTCCGCAACAAGAGAAGCCACTGCAATGAGCAGCCCACCACCGCAACGAGGAGTAGCCCCCCCTCACCGCAACTAGAGAAAGCCCGCATGCAGCAACGAAGACCCAACGCAGCCATAAATAAATAAATGTTTAAAAAAAAACAAACAAACCAGAAGCAATATTGTAACAAACTCAAGAAAGACTAAAAATGGTCCACATCAAAAAAGAGAAAAAAATCTGGAAAATAAATAAATAAATAAAGATGAGGAAATTGGGGGTGGGGGAGGTTAGGTGATTTGCCCAAGTCCACAATTAAAAAAAAAAATTGATTGTAAATTGCAGAAGTGAGCACACGAACACATTCTCCTTGTAAGCTGACCCCCCTCTGGCCACCGCCTCACAGCATTCCCCTCCACACACAAGGCCCCACTGTTATAATTCAGTGTGTCCGGAAGCAGGGGCTTCCCTCTCAGCATTCCCAGGCCTTCAGGCAGCAAAGCAGCCTGGCCAAACAGGTTTGGGGTCTTTCTCCTACAACATTCTCTTCTGCCCACCCCACCCCCCATGCAATTCCTGCAACAGAGAGCCTGTGATTCCCCCACTGAGGAGAGCACAGCTGCCTCCCCGAGCTCCTTCCTGCGGTGTCGGGGGGCGGCGAGGGCTGCAGGGACCTCTCCCCATCCTCCTGTCTTAAAGCAGTCTAACCAGGACCCCTCTGAAGCTTGGCTGCTGCAAACAAAGACCGGCCCCCGGGGGCCTGGGCTGCTGGGCCTACACAAGGTAGAGGGGACTGGGGGGGACGCCAGCCCCTGAGAGGTGGAGGCACGTCTAAGCCAGAAACTGCCCGAACTGGTTACATTCCAGCCAGATTAGCACAAGGCCCAGGCCTGCTCCCGAGGCTACCCCTCCCTCCTCTCTGGGACCGTGAATAGGAGGTTTAACTATTTCCCTTCCACTTGGTGTCCAGCTTCACACACACTGACAACGCTCCCTGCTGTTTGCACATTAACCTTCCATTTGCCAGGCAGCTTCTCAGGGGCTGTGGATTAACACCCTCCAACCCAGACAATGGCCTCCGGGGAGGGATGCAAGGGGCTCAGACAAGGGCTCAGACAAAGGCTCCGGGGGCCCCAGGCCCAGTCAATCACTGCACAGTAACCACTGCCCACATGGGGTGGGGCTCCTGAGGGCTGGCTGGGCTCCCATAACAAGGTCCTAACGGGGAGCTACCCCCACTCAGTCCGATCTGAATGTGCTGGCCTTGTGATGACTGAGTTCAGGCCTGTAAGGAACCCCCAGCTCCCAGGAGAGTCCTGCAGGGACCAGGGACCAAAGCGCTGGGATGGGGAGCCCTCGGGCAGGCCTGGTTACCCAGCCCACCAAGTTTAGCTTTTCTCCTCTCTCCTGGCAAAATTGGATTCTCAGGGGATACAGCAGCAGGAAGCTGGAGACTCTGACCCCTGACCCAAGGCTCTCAGGGAAGGTTGCCTGTTCTCTCACTAAGCCCCAACAGAGGCAACCAGCAGACATTACGCCACGTCGATGCCATCTTCTTACTCTCGTGTGCAGGTACGCACACCTGCGTGAACTTGGAAAAGAGGCAGGAGGGGAGGGGAGGGAGAGGGGAGAGAAGCAGAGTATTAGGTGTAGAAATGGTTCTTAAATGTTCCAGGCTAGTGGCTTCTCAGCTCCGGCTGCAAGATAAAGGCCTGTCCTTAGTATTCAAAAATTCTACTCCAGGCGATTCTAATGCAACCCTGTCCTGAAGCAGTGCCTCTGTTCACAGGAATTAGCCTGGGATCTCATTAAATGCAGATTCTGGGGCAACAGGTCTGTTGTGGCGCCTGAGATGCTCCATTTCTAACGAGTTCCTGAGGGATGCTTGTCTGAGGACCACGCTTTGTGTCCGAGGCACTAAGACTGCCACCACACCCAGAGCAGTTGTCCCAGCTGTGCACAGCGCTGCTGGAGTCCTTCCCTACATGGAGATGACCCCACGACAATCTAAAGTCTCTCTTCTCTTGACCTGGAAGTTCCTGGCCCTCTTGAGAAAAACCATTGGGTTTCCGCTCCTGTTTTCCTCACATGCCCGTGGCTCCTGGTCTAGGCCAACGAGACCATTTTTCTGACCTTCATCCCGTTCATAGTACTAATACCAGACAGGGGGTGGGTGAGGGCGGCGTGCAGATTGGTGAGACTTTTGGGGGTTGGGGTGCGAATACAGCCCCAACAGAAACAGAAACCCTGGGGCAGTGCACGTACGAGAAATTTAAGGACAGTTAAAAAGCAACTGCCACGGGCTTCCCTGGTGGCGCAGTGGTTGAGAGTCCGCCTGCCGATGCAGGGGACACGGGTTCGTGCCCCAGTCCGGGAGGATCCCACATGCCGCGGAGCGGCTGGACCCGTGAGCCATGGCCGCTGAGCCTGCGCGTCCGGAGCCTGTGCTCCGCAACGGGAGAGGCCACAACAGTGAGAGGCCCGCGTACCGCAAAAAAAAAAAAAGCAACAGCCACAATTAATAGGGTTTACACAGGCAAAACTCATTAGGGTGGGTCAGGGTGCCAGAGTTACCTTTACTGGGCAAACCCTTTCTTTACAGATAGTACAAATTAATTGCAAACAAGACTGCAACGGGGGATATTTAAAAGGCTGTGAAACAACTTTCGAGCTCCCCAGATGCAGGCGGGGGCTCCACTGACTTGCAACAGACGCATGCAGACCCTCGCTCCATGAGCCCTTTGCCAGCCTGGCCCAAGTTCCCGGCGAAGTTCACATGCAATAAACCTGTGCTCCGTTAGAAAGGTTTTTTAATTCAGAAGCCTGCCTAATCCACACCGACATCCACCCTGAGACCGAATCAACCATGTTTCCAGGCAGTGCTGCCCGGGCCCCTGGGTACTGCTAGGGGAATCACTTCATGGTCATTGCTGCTTACGGTTTGCAGTGGTAACAAGTCTACAAATGATTATCACAAACGAGATGATGTAAGAGCAGCCTCAAATAAAGCGCTCACCTGGCCGCCCGGTGCTCCGCAGGGCTTTCTGCCCTTCCACCTGGCTCCAGGAGATGAGCCCTCTGGTGGGCTCTGAACAGCAAGAGGCTGTTCTAAAGACCCCAGGGATCCTGCTGCCATTCCCTGCCCCCCTGCAAGGTCACAGACCATCGCAGGGTCTGGCTGCGCTAGGATTACATCCTGACTGCACCCCTTATGAATTGTATTACCTTGGTCTAAAGTTACCCTTTCTGAGCCTCAGTTCCCACTTGTTAAAAAGGTATTAGTATAATTCAGTTCATCAGGTTGTGTTGAGGTGTAACGGAGTTAAAGTTTAGCAAGGATAGGGTCTGGCTCCTATAATGATAATAAGAAATGGGATTTTTTTTTAAGGTGGGCAGGTTGGTCTTGCACCTCTCCTTCTCTGAGGCTCCAAAGCATATCATTCTCTTGAGACACTGACCTTTCTCTGCCTTGAGGTCAGTTCAGCTACTAGTCTTGTTGTCCTGATAGATGGGCAGATAGGAAGTCCAAGGTCACCGTCTTACTCATCTTTAAACCTCCCGCGATGCTCAACCCAATGTTGCAGTCAGTAGGAGGCTGGTGGTTATTTGTTGCACTGATTTTCCAGCATGAACCAGCCAACACAGGACAAAGCACGGACCCCATGACCAGGTGGGTCCAGTGGCAGCACAAACCAGACCTCCCTCCCACCGTAAGCAGGTGCTGTTTCTGTCCTTAGGAACAACGGTGAAACAGGAATTGCACTTCTGCCCTGGTGCCAAATTCTTCATGAAAATGACCAACACTGTTTTTAAAAAATCAGATAGTAAACATGTCAGCCACACAATGAGTAGGATCCTAAACCTCTGTAGTTTCAGAGGCCCCTGATTCTTTTTCAGAAGCATGAATCCCTAGGGACTTCCCTGGCAGTCCAGTGGTTAAGACTCCCCACTTCCACTGCAGGGGGCACGGGTTCAATCCCTGGTCGGGGAACTAAGATCCCACATGCCGCATGGCGGGGCCAAAAAAAAAAAAATAAAAAGGTACGGATCCCTAAAGTTTATATTCAACGTAACAAAGGCTCAGAATGCATCGTTCAACAGTCTCATTGCTCTCCCTATATTACACCTTGTTTTGTCATAAGGTCAGGGGCCACCTTCTCCCAGGTTGTGACACACTTTGGTTGGACAGGACCATCTCTTTTGGGGTGGTGTTGGTCTAATTTTAGGCTTTCTGAGAAACTGCTGTGCTGTTTTCCCCAGGCTTAATTTCCTGCAGTAGGCAACAAAGATGCAGTTTTTCGGTTTTCTGAGGTTTTTAAAATCAGTAAGTACTTTCGTTTGTTTGAGCTGTCATCTATTGAGCTCGAGAAGTTTCAGCTTGCCCTTTTGGGCCCCAAGAGGGACAGGACTAGCTCCGAGGAAAGCCCGCCCGTGGAGCTGGATACTAGCGGCAGAGTAGGGATGGGGTAGGGCTCCCCAGGCAGGGCTGGGGAGGCAGAGGCCCAGGGTCCTGGGGGAGCTTGCGGTGCAGGCTGCTTCAGAACCACGGCTTATTCAGATGACACTGTTTGTGTGCAGACACTTCTGGAGCTCTTCCTCAGAAACGGGCTGGAGCAGACAGTTGCTTCATTACACACATACGCTCATGGTTTGCTCGGCCATTCCCTCCCTGGAGCCAGGTACTCCCCAGACCCACAGGGAAGAGCAGTGCTGGGCAGGGACCTCTTTTAGAGGACTCATGCCAAGCGGTCCCACTGAGGCTTGGAGCAGGTATAAGAGCAAGAAGACAGAGTGCACACCCATTTTGTGCAGCCTGCCTGGAGAGCTGTCTGCATGTTATGACAAGGATGTAACTGCCTGTAACCAGGTCTGTGAATTCTCTAGAAGTCCTGCAACTGTGCAGGGGGCAGTCCCTATGGCGGCCAATTCAGGCCCATGGCTATGGCTTCAAGAGAAGAGAGCAAGTGTTTCTCAGCTTAGAACCACTGGAAACCAGAGGTGCAGGTGAAACCTGTTGGGGGCAGGGCTGGAGGGGAGACCAACCCAGGGCTCCCCGTTTCCTTGGGTGATCAGTCACTCTTTTAGTCCTTTCTGTCACACTACCTCCTTCCCACCCTCTTGTCACTCCCGTCTCCCCACCACACACACACACACCCCAGAGACACAGCATGTCCAGCAGGGAAGCATCTAGAATGTCTTTTTTTTTTTTTCCTTTGCAGTACGCGGGCCTCTCACTGTTGTGGCCTCTCCCGTTGTGGAGCACAGGCTCCGGACGCGCAGGCTCAGAGGCCATGGCTCACGGGCCCAGCCGCTCCGTGGCATGTGGGATCTTCCCGGACCGGGGCACGAACCCACGTCCCCTGCATCGGCAGGCAGACTCTCAACCACTGCACCACCAGGGAAGCCCCTAGAATGTCTCTTAACTGCAATCTGAACTAGAATGGGAAACTGTCCGCGAGTTTCAGGGGCAAGCAGACATAGATGTCAGTCACAGGGAACAATCAAGAAGCAGAGACTTGCCAGAGTGATGCTAGAGAAGAAGAGGGGGCATCTAACATGAAGCTGTTGTCCAGTCCTCTCCCCCAGTGCCTCTTATGTCCAGCGGGTCCCTTACCAGGTGCTGAGAGAAGTAAAGGGCATCAGGCGGAGGCCAGAGACTTGGGTTTGGTCAACGCTGCCCCATTAGCAGTGTGACCTCAGGCAGGTCCCACCCCTCGCTGGGCACAGCTTCTAGAAAAAGCCTTTACTGAAACAAACAAGTATTAAGCACACACTGTTTACACTATATGCTGTGCACAATAAAAGGCCGGGGCTTTTTATTTCTTCCCCCTAAGCCTTCTCTTTGTGTGTGATGAGAATGAAAGCTGGTCATCACTCTAGACAATAATCCTATCCAGATATGGGTCATTAAGCGGGGCCATGACCTACCCACTTGTGACACTAACCTCTTCTTGGTTATTCCAACACATTATTCAGACAGCATGAGAAATTGCTTAATTTTTCTTTCTACTCCTAAATTGTTCAATTAGACCCAAGCCCCAAAACAAACAAACCATACAAACCTCCTAAATACAAAGGAGGACCTTGGTACTAACATCTGTTTCACTCCCGACACAGGGGCTGGTGGAGCTCTCTCCCGCTATGGTGGCCTCAGGCTATGCTCTCCACATTTGGCCCCTAACTCTTAGCTGCTATTTAGAAACCTGCTAATTACTCCTTTACCACCTTTTTTGCTGCGCAGACTGAACATTAAGTGTCCTCCAGGGCCTCTATTTTCTGCTTTCCCTTTTCTAAGTGGCTCTGAAAGGTCTGTCAAAGGTTATTTATCTGTCCCCCAGATGTGCTGAATTCCCTGCAAGCAGGGCTTCCTTCAGAGAGGACAGCACAACCTGGGGGCTTTGAACATACACAATACACAAAGTAGTGTAATATGAAGTTTGCACACGCTTATTAAAAATCTCACCTTTTTTTTTTTTCTTTTTTGGCCGAGCCACGCAGCATGCGAGATCTTAGTTCCCCGATCATGGATTGAACCCGTGCCCCCTGCAGTGGAAGCGCAGAGTCTTAACCACTGGACTGCCAGGGAAGTCCCCCTAAAAAAATCCCACTTTTGAACTAGTCTATGTTTAAGATCTTCTCATTGAGTGTTTTTTAAAAAGGCCAAATTGGGACTTCCCTGGTGGTCCACTGGGTAAGACTCCGCGCTCCCGATGCAGGGGGCCCGGGTTCGATCCCTGGTCGGGGAGCTGGATCCCGCATGAATGCCGCAACTAAGAGTCTGCATGCCACAACTAAAGATCCCGCGTGCTGCACTAAGACCCAGCGCAGACAAAAATAAAAACAAACAAATAAATAAAAAGGCCAAATTACCAATTCCTATGTGTGGTAGGGGGAGAGGCCAGGGATGGCCGCAGCCTTATGGTTTCTGTCTATCACAGACGCCTCCCAGCGGTGCAGGAGAGCCAGCTGGCCCTGGACTATCAGCATCTCTTCCAAACCCAGTGTTCACTGTCGCCACATTGGTAGCTTGAAATTGGTCATGGTGGGAGTTTTTACACCATGGAAAATGACAAACACTACAAATCAGGGCACCCTCCACCCCCAGAGCCAGTTGTTAAACATCTACCAGGATATCACGCTTGTAACTCATCCCTCCCATCATTCATTTAAAAGAAACATTTATTGAGCATACAATCTACTCCATTAGACACTGGAACCCAAAGATGAGTTGAATAAGCTCGTACTATAGAAAAAAAGCAATGCAAACGCCACATAAAAACCACAATAATAACAGTTAAGTTACTGTGTCCAGCACTGCCCTAAGTCTCTGCATATGCAAACTCACTTAATCCTTAAGACAACAGTGTGGATCCAGAACCATTATCTTATCTTTTCCTTCTCACAGATTTGGAAACTGAGCCTCTTCCTCACCCCTGGAGCCCAGGGGTTTTCTACTGTCCCGTGAAAAGGCCTGAGTGTCACCCAGGTGCAAAAAACTCAGAGAAAGGCTCCACCAGAGCTCAGACTCAAAAGCGAATGATTTTATGGAGGCCTTGTGCCAGGAAGGGTTCTTGGAAGTGACAAAGATCATGTAAGTTCTGAGGAAGGTTCCAGAGACCCCAGGAAAGGCACTGGAGTGACAGTTCAGGCCAGCCTGAGAAGACGGGGTGTTTGCAATACAACAGGCCCCTTGTCACAAAGCCCCCTTCTCCTGGCTCACTTTGTCAAGCCAGGGAAACCCCTTCCAATTCTGGAGGAGAGAAAAGGAAGAGGCACAGTATGCAATTAGGAGAGAACAAACACGTCCTTGGATTCTCACAGCTGAACAACCGGGGGGAAAACCCAAGCCTTAAAGCATGCAGAACCTGGGGGTCGCCAGAGCAAACACCCCGAAGGTCTCTGCTCACCCCTGTAAGGGTAACTGCAAGAAACAGGGCCCGTATCAGCACCGGACAGCAAGGGGCCATATTTCCCAAGCAGTCATGGTGGTGGCGGCAGCTGGTTTTCCTGCTGGGTTCCCGGTAGGAAATTCTGGAGGGAAATGCTTTCTGCCTTTAAAGCATCCAAAGAAAGAAACTGCAATTAGCGAACAACAAAAATCACATTTCTTAATGCTACTTCGTAAGAGAGCTATAAGAAAATAGCTATATCCTGCAAACAATCAGACAGTAGGCTGGGCCTTTCCTTAGGATACTAAGGAGAGACAGAAAACCAAATCCACTCCCGCCTTTCCCTCCTTCCTCCTGCCTTGCGGTTTTTTTTTTTTTTTTTTTTTGCCTAGGGAATGAGTCAAGTCAGTCAACAACTATTTATGGAGCAGCCGCAGGATTGCAGAGTTTGGGAGGAGATGTGGGCTGCTGGAAGAAGCCCAGGAGAGCTCTCGCTTGAGACAGTAAAAGGAAATGTCAATCCTCAGGCCAGGTCTAAACAGAGCAGTAAAGAACGGACTGCCACCCTGGGTGGGTTTATTCTGGACCAATCGTTCCCTTCTGGCTGAGCGGCCTCTGGGATTGTAAAGCCAAATGGGTGGATCCGCCATGATCATGCACATTTTTGGAAAAATACAAGCACTGATGCTCACCATCTCGATGGTTCTGGGGTGGGGACGGGCGGCTGGCTGAGATGCTCTTCTTTCTCCCAACTCCCAAAGGGCCCCACAGCAATCAACATTAAACAAATGTTGTCAGATGTTCCTGATTTTCTCCTCTGCAAATGTAAACGTGTATGCGCTAGAGGGGAGAGGCTAGGAAAATCTAGGGCCGATAGAAACGGCCTTCGGCCCCCTCGAGTTTGGAAACTGGGTCGCGTGTACTTGGCTCTAGAGCCTCGCTACTCCAAGTGTGCTCCTCAGACCAGCATCATCACCACCACCTGCATTATGTTGGAAATGCAGAGTCTCAGGCACCACCTCAGACCTGTGGGAGCAGAAGCTGCATGAAATCAACAAGCTCCTCAGGTGATTCCCACGCATGGGCGAGGCTGAAAAGGCAATCACCAGATAACCATGCAGCTGTTATTAAACGCCGCAGATCCCCCAAAGTCACATTTGGGGAACACCTGTCCTCCATACTGCAGGGGGCCAGTCAGCAGGCTCCCTAGATGTTCTGTTCACAAAAAGCAAATATCGGGAAAGCCTGAAGATCCGTAACGATGTTATGACTACTGATTTAAAAATAGGTCACCTGGAAGGTTCCAGGTCAATTACACATTTGTTTAATCAAGATTGGAAGATACCTTCTTGGAGCCGAACAGAACCGAACGCAGCCCACAAGGCGCCCTCACACTTCTGCATTACACTCGACTAACAGTGCATGCTGGCCTAGAGTCTCTTCTTTTTTGAAATATCCAAGTATGTTGGAATAACCTGTATGGTTACAATTAGGGTCAGTGCATCTGGGGAAGTCACCGCAAACCCCCGCACATAAATATGGTGATTTTAATCACAAATAACACATTTGGAGACTGGAATATAAGTATGCAGGCAGAGGGAGCCACTGAAGACTGTTAATTTGCATGTTCACAAAGGAATAGAATCCAGCTGCAACATTAACACTTCATTCTACAGAGCCATAGGATTCACGAACAGCCTCACCATCTGAAGCCCATTTCCAGCCCCTCACGATTTTGCCTAAAACTCAACTTTAGCTGCCTGAGAAGGAGACTGGATGTTATTTGATTTTATGCGAATCCTGAAACAGTGCCCCCCAAAATCCATTTGTTTAAGTTTTGTAAGTTAAGTCCAAAAATCTGAATAGATTTGATCAGATTTCTCAAAATATCCGCCTTGGCACAGAAAGAAAAATGGTCTAATTGGAAGAGATTTCTTCTAATAAGGCACCGGAATTTTAGGACTAGGTTCTAGCTTAGCTGTTGCTTTCTGGCCTCCTAGACTTGTCTTCAGTGTAAAACAAGCCTTTAAGAAGATAAATCTTCTGAAATAGGATGTGTAAGAATGAATGTGGGTGTGTAGGAGGGAGAGGCTACTAATACTAGTGGTCATACTGCTATACTACAGTCATATACGACTTATACTATGATATATGTAATACATAACATACTATAATAACAACAGGTAGGGTCCGAAGTTGGCCATCTTTGGGGAAACAAGGTCCTGGGAGGCTCTGTTTACTGTATCAGTCTATCAAGTTCAATATGGAGTCTACTGAACCACTCACAGCATGTGTACTTGCTCAAATGTCAAATCTCAGAAAGACAGTAGGGGCCTCCTGGGACTTCCCTGGTGGTCCACTGGTTAAGACTCCATGCTCCCAATGCAGGGGGCCCAGGTTCCATCCCTGGTCAGGGAACTAGATCCCGCATGCTGCAAGTCAGATCCCACATGCCACAACTAAAATCCTGTGTGCTACAACTAAGACCCGGTGCACCCAAATACATACATATTTTAAAAGAAAAAAAAAAAGACAGAAGGGGGCCTCCTGTCTGGACGTAAACCCAGTGGGGCAATTAAACAGAACTTGGTAAGAGCATAGCCAGTTAATTGTCTCAGTTATGAAGGAAATAACTACAAAACCCTCCCACTCAAATGGCACATATCTCATTGAAAGCTGTTTACAGAGAATGGTGGATAGCCAAGGCCTATGGTGACAACAGCCATAGGCCAACGCTCTGGTCCTACAAATCCTACAGTCTGGAAGAAGGAAGGTTGTTTTTCATCCCCATACACCAAGCAGATGTGGGTCAAACCCTCCTTGGGGTGCACGTATCAGATCATGACTAGACGGCATGATTTCATGAGATAAGGGAAAACAAATGTCTTGAGAGTTAAATGCTGAGGAGTCCTTAGGATTGCAACTCTGCTGAAGCTTTGGCCCACCTGCTCTTAATAAATGCCAGCGGCAATATCCGTGGGTACACTTGTCGGAGGGGCTACTTCCTTTCCTCTTCCCTCTGCCCTGTCAGGCGATGGCCAGATGTGGAAACCAGGAGAACCGGGTGGAAAGCGTGGCCCTGCCAGGGGCAAGGCCATTACCTCGATAAGCCTCAGCTCATCGCCTATGAAATAGGAATGATTACAGCAGCTGCACTTAATTCTTAGAACTATTCTGAGGAGCAAATGAGACAATGGATGTGAGTCCTTAGGTGTGTCAATCAGCCAGGAACCCGAGCACCCATGACATAATCTGGAACATCCGTGGGCGAGGCTGGGAGTGTTGGGGGTGAGCTCCGTTCTTCAATGTCAGAAAAGGCATGTGACACTCCTCATAGTACCTCACCCTCCCAGGCCCCCAGACAAGCTTGCCTTTAAATTTCAGCACATTTAGAATTCATTAAGCAATTAAATCCAGTTTTGATCTAATTGAGTTTCCTCTGAGGGCAGCTTAAGGTTCCTCTAAGCCTGAGAAGCTTATGAGTAATTGGAAGCTGGAACTCCACCCCACTCACTTGTGTTGAGAAGCCCATCACCCATTTTCTTCTACCGCGAGACTTAAGCTCTCTGGAGGCCAGAGCCAGGCCAGCCTCCCCGACTAGTGGCAGCACAAAAAACACGACTGCATCAAGTCAGCAGCGGGGATGGTCCTGCCCTGAGCCACTGGTCAGAAGGAATGCCCGGCTGCCTCTCAGATGGAGACCTTCCTGGGGAAGCAAGGCTGGCTGGTCACTCGAGAACCAGGGCCAGCGCCGCTCTGCCCCCGAGGGGCATGGCTGCCGTCTATCAGAGTCCCTCTGACAAACCCCTTTGTATGACAGTCGCTGGTTCACTTTAAAGAGGCCCTCCGGACCTGATCCTGGAGCTCCATGATTTCCCACTGTGGTTTCTGGCCACCCATCCGGGGCTTCTTGTTTGCGCTGTGTCCAGCCGGGAGCCTCTTCAGCGACTCACTCTATCTACGACGGCAGAGGGAGTGGTGACCGAGGCCCTCGATTCCCAGGAGTCCCCTAGATCCCATGCTCCTGAGCCAGTCCTGGGACACAGGCAGCTTCGGTCCTTTGCATTGTGGGAACCCAACACTGACCCACCGATGACGCCAGTCTTCCCAGATCAGGGAGTTCAGCGCAGATTCCAGGGACTCTCCCTCCCGAGGCTCCACGGTGGCCAGGCTCGCCTGGCATTTTGGAGAGGAGCCTCCTTTGCCCCAGCATCTGCCTTGATGCCCCATCCTGGAGTCTGTCCCGCTCTCCAGCAGAGTGCCATGTCCACCTTGGGAACTCCATGGCAACCACGTTTTTGAGGACAGTGGTGACCTCCATTAGCTCACCCTTTACCTTTATCTGGCCCTTGAGCAGCATCTGACTCGTGATCCCTCCCTCTTCCTTCACATACTCCCTTCCTTGGCTCAGGGACCCCGGACCCTCCAGGCTCTCCTAGCTCTTCGGCTGCTCTCCTCAGTTTCCCTTGTCCATTCTTGCTGTGAAAGTTGCAGTGCCAGGGATCAGCCCTTCACCTTCCTCTCAGCCCTCATCCCCCAGGGATCTCCTGTCTGGGTACCAGCAGTGTGCCAATGATTCTAAGGTCTCTCTCTCTCTCTAACCCAGACCTTTTCCCTGAAATCAATTACCCTACTGCCCATCAGTAATTCTCACTGGATGTCCCAACAGCAGCTCATAGGCAACACGTCCTAAACGGAGCTCCGGGCGATTTCCTCCCCATATCTGCTCGTCCCACAGTCTTTCCCATTTCAGTTAATGGCCCTTCCACCCTTCCTGTCATTTAGGAGATACCCCTGACTCTTTTCTTCTTCTTATACCCTTATCAGCAAATTCTGCCGTTTCCCCTTTATTTATTTATTTATTTTAAAAAATTTATTTATTTGGCTGTGTTGGGTCTTAGTTGCGGCATGCGGGATCTTTCATTGCAGCGTGCAGGCGTCTCTCTACTTGTGGCACACAGGCTCTAGAGCACACGGACTCAGTAACTGTGGCGCACGGGTTTAGTTGCCCCATGGCATGTGGGATCTTAGTTCCCCGACCAGAAATCGAACCCATGTCCCCTGCATTGGAAGGCAGACTCTTAACCACTGGACCACCAGCGAAGTCCCCCACCTTCAGTCTTTACTGAAAAGTCACCCCCCAGTGAGGTCTTCAATAAATAGTTGTTAAGCGAGTGAATGAACAAATGAACTGGCCGTTTTGCCCTGAACCCTCCCTGAGGGGCTGGGACGCCACAAGTTTGCCTTGTCCCCGTTAGTTCTTTCCCTGGGGCTGGATGCAGAAACCTCTGCCCATGGCATCTCGCACCTCTAGGGGTGCTGTTCCCACTGTGGTCCATGACTGGCAGGGGATGGGGTCTGTCTCTGAAGGCCAACTCCGCTGGCCTGTCCCTCCCTGAGAACGGGGACTGTGCACCCTGTGCGTCCTAACATGTATATTCGGCTCACCTGGCGCAGGGCACGTAGAGTGGGCGGCTCAACGTGTATCTCCGGAATGAGTGGGTGAACCAAACTGCCTCACGTTTCATGGAACAAGAATCCTGCCTCTTTGGCCAGGGAGCTCTCCTTTCCCCACCCCACACCCCTGCCAGCTCCCCTTGGTCTGGCTCCCTCCCTTTCCTTGCTACACTTCCCACACCTCTTCCGTTTAGACACAGACAATGGTTTCACAGGAGAAATGGGTTATATCTCTCTACTCAGACAACTGAGTCCCTGTGAATAACGCGTAAGCACAGCGTCCCCGAGTACAGTGCCCACGCTTGCCCCCTTCATCCCTTTCTACTCAAATCTGGTGCAGAGGTGGACCCTGTGTCCCAAACGCCTCATCGCAGGATACAAAATGGCCCTTGAGGAACTCCAAACGAAGCGTGGAAGCCCCATGTGAGCTACTGAAAAGCCTCCATTCAGCTTCACCATTCCTGGCAATGAACTACAAACGCTCAGTCTTCTGTACCCACCTCTGGGTGATAGCTGGCCTCAATGTCCCCTCCATCAAAACACAAAGAGAGAGCAAGGGGATCTCAAGCGCTTCCTGATCCCAAGGAGTAGCCATCCTGATTTTGCCAATTTTACTGGAGCTGAATGCGTACCATTTTGCCCACGTTGACCAAGGTACATGAGGTTCAACTAGAAGCCAACTCAAGGTACTTAGTTTCGAATAACTACTGTGTGCTGATACTCGGCCGCACCGAGGTCTGGAAGAACTGTAGGAGGCTTTACCTTGAAAGGTCTGTCATCTAAGTGGAGAAAGAAAAACATGCCCTTTCATTCAAGAGCTTTAAAAAAAAAAAAGTGCAGCAGCATACCAGGGAAGTCCGAGACAAAATAGCTGCTTCTAAGAATAGGGAGGCTGAGAAAGAGGGAGATAGAGGTGTCGGGGGAGAGTTCTTGCAGGAGACAGAAAACGAGAGATTTTCCAAGAGGAGAAATGGCAGGAAGCAAACAGCCCGGGGACGAGGCTTCACGCTTCCTATCCACAAACTGTGACATGGAGCCCATTCAAGAAGGAGGACACAGAGCTGAGTGCAGCCTCTGAGGTCCAGAGACACGGGGTTGGGGTTTGTATTGTTATAATAGTGTGGTCAGGCTTGGAGGAGAAAGTTAAGCTGACAAAACCTCAAGGACCAAGTGTAGGACCATTCTTTCAGGCATCCTGCAGGAACAGAAGGGAACGAAATTCTTATGTGTTCACAAACAGACAAGTGTGGATCTGGCCGGCTGTTGGCATTTTACTGGACTTGCGCTTTATGTGACATGGGTTCTATGTTGGCAGCTGGCAGCTGGCAGTATGGGGGTAGCAGGAATGCCCCAGGGAAGCCAGCAGCCATGAGGTTTCCAAACCTCAAGGTGCCTACGGAAGAACTATGGGATCATAAGTGTCAGAGATGGAAAAGAGCTGTTGGGGGGACTTCCCTATGGTCCAGTGGGTAAGACTCCACGCTTCCACTGCAGGGGACACAGGTTCGATCCCTGGTTGGGGAACAAAGACCCCACACGCCTTGCGGCGCGGCCAAAAAAAAATAAAATAAAATAAAAAAATAAATATTTTAAAAAGGAAAAGACCTGCTGGAGGACATCTAAGTCTCCCTCCCTCTGGGGTCCTGCAGGTAAATGTTTGGTTTGGTTTGAAGTGATCCAGATGGTGGAAGATGTTCTCATCAGTTTCTTCAAGCTACAAGTTTTTAGAATCTGGGTAATTAAAAAACTTCCCTGGCCATAAAAAAGAAAGAAAGCGAAAAGAAACCTGAAAGGAGTATTTATGGGGAAATAGAAACAAACTATTCCTAGACCTATGTAGCTGTCCAGCTTCTAAATCTTAGGAGAGTTTAGTTAAAATACTAAAAATAAACAGTGGCTGTATTTAACTTCTTTTTTTTAATGTTTCTAAGGGAGCCAATAAAATAAAAATATACTTGGGGCCTGAATTATCTCACACAAACAAGGACTGTTTAAAAACACATGCAGTCCCCCAGGCCAAAGAATGGGAAGAACACCTTCCCTACTGCTTCCCCATCCTTAAGGCACGATCTATGCGTCAGTCAACAAACTTCCACTGAGTGCTATCATGCAGGAAGCACTGAGGACAGGGCACTCGCAGAGTCAAGTGAGAAAACCCTAGTGTTCGAACTCTGTTCCCACACTGAAAAAGAAAAACCAAAAAAATGCTGAGCTCCAAAAGACATTCTGTGAAAAATGTTGAAAAGGAAGACAAACCCTTTAAATGGGTGACCTTGGGTGTGCCCTTCCCAACAAGTTAAATGTCACTGCTCTGAGAACTTGTACTTTCTGATTTCCTGATTCTGCAGAATCCAAAGCTAGCATAACGAATTTAAACCCTCCAGCTTCCTTCCTTTCTCTATTTCCTTAAAAACAAAAACAAAAGCCACAGATTTAATATTTCCATTAAAATACAAGTTAACAAAAAGCATCACACATGTTTACCGATACCATGGTTTAGGGAAAAGAAATACATTTTTCTCTCTCTTTTTTCCTTTTGCTGAAAGATTACCTTTTCATTCAGTCAGACACTAAATTCTGCCCCCACATAATTTAGTCCATAAGTATATGCACTATTTTAGGCAATTTATCGTTTTAATTGTCTGTGCGCGTTTCTGCTATCTCTTGCTTATAAAATGGTGACTGTTAGAATCAGGAGGGAAATTCCCACATCAACCCTCTTAGTCGCACTCCGGTTTTCCCATCCACACCTTCTGGGATGATAGCTTAGTTTATTAAGATCCTAAACCTCCACTGCAGTCCTCAGGCTTCCTCTCCTTTGTATTCACCGCAGCCTCGTGAGGGAGGGACTCATCTCCATTGTGCAGAAGAGGAAAGGGAGGCTCCCAGAGCCACCCATGCAGTGCGGTGGCCACTGGCCACAAGTGGCTTCAGCGCACATGGAATGATGGTGCAGCACGTGTAAAACACATGCCAAAAACTCAATATGGAAGAACATAAAGCACCTTGGGAATAACTTTTTATGTTGAAATGATAATATTGTTGATAAATTGGGTTAAATAAAATACATCATTAAAATTAATTGACTTGTTTCCTTTTAATTCTTTTTTTTTTTTTTTTGGCCGCATCACACAGCATGCCGAACCTCCCCAACCAGGGATCGAACCCGTGTCTCCTGCAGTGGAAACACGGAGTCTTAACCACTGGACCACCAGGGAAGTCCCTTTTTAACTTTTTCTTAAATGTGGTTACTAGAAATTTTAAAATTACCCCTAGGGCTCACATTACATTTTGACTGAGCAGTGTTGCCCTAGAGGGCTTGGTGCAAAGTCATCCACCGGACCAGGGGCAAACCTGGGCTAGATCTATTGTTCCTACTGCGTTTGGGAGGCATAGAGTTTCCCAGGGCTTGAGGAATTGGGGAGGGCCTCGCACACAGATAGGAAATGGTCTGCACTGTGCCCAGGAAGGAGGGGAAGGATGCCGCCTGTCTACGTCCAAGGCAGGGCAGCGTTCCAACCCTCACAGCAGCAGTGGGAAGAGGGTACGAGGAACCCGGAGAGGGCGGGCCCTGACCATCTGCCTGGGGAGGGGCCTGCACAGGGGTGGCAGGGGGACCTCAGCCTGGTGGCTGGATCCAGCAAAGGAGGTGAGGTGCACGCACCTCCAAACTAGGCACCCGCTATGGACCCAACTCCTGTCCCTTCCTTCCATCCCTTTTTGACACAGTAGCTGGAGAATTATTTTGAAATTTATATTGATGATGAAGTCACACCCCCCTACTTAAAATCCTCCAATCAATTCCTCTGCACACGGAGTAAAATCCAATCGCTACACTTTGGTCTGGCCTCTGCCCTCCTCTCTGATTCCGTCTCCCACTTCCCACCCCGTGGCCTTTTCAACAGTACACCCTCACCTGGATCTCCCTGTCACCCTCATCACCTCAACTCGATATCTCAACAGTCCTCCTGTCCACCAATCTGAAGGAGCTCCTCCAACCCTACATGCCGCCTTGTTTTAGTTCTCTGCCCAGCACATCATTACTGGTGGTGTTTTATCTGTCTACCCCAGTAGAATGTGATGCCCCTGAGGGCAGAAAGCCAGCCTGTCTCAGATCCTAGAACAGGGACTGGCCCTAGAAGGCAACCCATAAATTAGCGCTGAATGAAGTAGGAGTGAGTAGTAGCCCGTGGCAGTGCATGATGGCCGAGTTCCTACTATGTATACGTTCAACACACTTGGTAAAATACTGCGTTTAATCCCCCACCCTGGGAGCTGCCATCATCTGCATGTCAGAGGCCATGGAAGAGTCCAGATCAGACAGTGCCTAGTGAGGGCTGAGGTTCAGACCCAGACTTGGCTCCAAAGCCCTGCTCCTCCCTGTTTCTAGCCTTTCTGCTCCAGCCCTTCCCCCAGTACCTGGCCCCAGCCAAGGCGCTAACCCTCCGACCACCGTCCGTGCTCCCGCTGCCTCCGCCCCTTCTCCTCCGACACCCCCTTGCAGGACACAAAGGGCCAGGAGGGGGGTCATTTGTGTGCTGGCCTTTCTTCCCCACAGGCTTATGGACTCTCTGTGAATAGGGCCAATGTCCTACAAAGGAATCTCCACCCCCTGCCCGCTGCCACTGCGCAGAACTGTTCTCGGTATACGGCAGGAACCCAATAATCATTGGCTGCTGGAACTAGCGACTGAGTCGAGAAGGAGAGCCCTTCCAGACGTTGACCCCGAAGGCAAAGAGCCTGTCATCTGCCACGCCCCCTCCATCTGGCCTTCCCCCATCACCTTCTTCCCCAATCACTTTCCTCTCGCTCCTTCTCTTTCGGTCAAGTAGGCCCAGACCACTTAGGCTTTTCATCACTTCGCATCACCCCTACTTGTGTCCTCTGTATGCGAAAAGCCCAGAGTCTCCGTAACTCCCCCTCCTTATGCCTCACATTCTTATCCGCCCCTCCCCCACCTGGCTCAGAGTCCTCCCAGGGCCCCCAGGGAGGCCCCTCGATCGGGCACCCTCCCTCCTCCCCCATTATCCGCAGCTCGCCCCTCTCCCCCTGGACTGTTTACACAGCTGCAGAATGAAGGGGACGCTCATTTCTCCCCTCCCCAAACCCAGGGTTAATATATGTATATTTCCGGCTCCCCACAACCTGGGGCAATGGAACTGCTACTCCAGCCCAGTCTCCCGTAAATAGTCCGTCCGCTGATAATGGCTCTTTCTGGGGATTGGAAAAGCGTGCTGAACCGCTTACAGTAAATGATCTCGTGGACGCCCACGCAGGCTGCCTTTCCGCGGCCCAAGACCCGAGCAGCTGTTCTGCACCATCTGAGTCCCATAAAATAAGCGACGGAAAGGTAGGCACACCGTAGACCTCCAGGTGACCAGGGGTCTGGCCAGGGACAATCGCAGTGGGCATCGTTGCTTGAGTATCATAGAATCCAAGCCTCGACCAAGTTGCAGGAAAACAGAAAAAGTCCCCACTAGACGAGCTGTCCAAATATCTTAGAAGTAAACTAACTAACTAAAGGCCTGGAAAGTATTTTGGACCGCTCCAATCCTAAGAGGTGCCCCAGATGATTACCTCCTTGACCATACTCCAGGCCAGGCGGGAAACTCAAACGAGACACATCTCGAAAGCAACCCCCATTAACCTCTGTAGTAATGGAGGTCTCCCACACTAATGTGGATTACATGAGATCAAAGTACAAATAAAAAAAAACTCAAGATAGTGACTTGAGGTCTGAAGAATACAATTCCTGTAATTCCTGGAAAGCCATGGAACTTTTGAGACTTCTGTCTCTGAAGAAGGATCCTTACTTTGCATTCTGACTAACTTTCTCCAAGGAACTAGTCTGGGGCTCTTGTTACTACCTCCTGTGTTCCCACTTCCCCCGGCCTGACACATTCTCGGAGGAATAAATACATACAACCTCCCCTACCCCATCCCAGGTCTTAGTACTGCAGGAACCAAAGGTCAGTTTCCTCCTCCACTCATGGAATAAAAAGATTCCTTTTCAAGAGATGACCTAACTTGTCTGATGGGATGGCCCCAGCCAGAAACCTGACAAATCAGCTTTTTCTTGAAATATTCACTTTTACACTCTGGGCTTCAGGGACAAAGCAGCACGTTTACACTATCCCATCCAGAAGCCTCCGCTACACACCTAGCAGAGGAGCCCCGGGAGTCTGACCCCAGCCAGGGGCCCCTCTGCAGGGAAACCTGAGGATGACAGGCCTGATTCTGTCTGTGATGTCTTCATGGGGTCCAGGACAACCATGACAACCCAAGTCAGCTCAGAGCAGAGGATGGAGCCTGAAAAAAAAAAAATCTACTTGTACTCAGAGTGCCACGGGGACCAAAATACTTGCTGATACAGACAGGGCACAAGCTGTGGAATCACTATAGGGTTGCTCAAGCCATCTTGGCCGATCTGCAAGGTGGTCCTGTGGCCAAGTTTTTTTATCATCGCCAAAACGGTGATGATTTACCCCTGCACTTGAGATCCTAATGTCTAGGCTAGTGGAGAGCCTCACAGGTACACGTCTTCTCACTGACCTTCACAAGGTTCTGGGTTACAGGGAGTGCATCAGTTCTGTGTACAGATGAGGGAATGGGCCCATGGTCACACCACAGTGACTCCAGGGACATGGGTCTGCCCCTGAGGAACTACACTCCCGGGCAACTCCATAGCGGGAATGACAAACCAATCCTGTCACCAGGGCTGAGTTTTGCTTTGTAGGATAAGGAAAATGCTTGGGGGAGAACAAGGGAAGACAGACAGAATCTGTAATTAAATTAAACTCATAATATCTAAGTGCTATGGATTAATATTGGTGTGTTATTTCAACTTAGTGTGGACCCAGGCCTAAACTAAGGGAAAATGAAAACAACTTTGACAGCCATTTCCTTGCTTTCTTTCTCCACCCAAGAGGCACCAGTGGTTAACAGTATGGTGGCAACAAGTGGGTCAAAGGTCAGCCCCTCAGCCAGAGCTGGTTTCCATGGAGATGGGGCCTATTCATCCAGCACACAGAGCCTCTTCACAGCCACTTACACACAATTGAGCTATTACTGAGAGCCCAGGAGAGCTGTGTCTGGAGCACAGTGCACTAGACAGGGCAGGGTTTAATGGAGCTGATTAAATGGTAGTTGGGGAATTATCCCAGAGCAGGATTTGGGAATGTCCTTCAGAAGCAAGTTAAATCTCCAAGCCTGATCCCATTCCCAACACCCGTCCCTTGTACTGGGATAATGCCAGTGTTCATGCACTACTGCTCACCTCACTTTTCTTCCCACGTGTCCAAAGTTGAGGATAAACCCTCGTTCTGAGATTCCCAGACCTTTAGCATCTTCTTCATTTGCTCAGCATCGCTGTATTTTTGTGATTTAGAAAGATATCAACCCAAAGGCAAAGAAGGAAAATTTAAGTAGGGGATCCACTTCGCGCATAAAATAAATTCCAGTGGATAGATGTGGTTCAAATCCAGTACCTCTTAGAGGTGAGAAATCCTTGGCATTTGTTTGGGAATTCTTGAAATCCTGGGGGTTTTTTTTTCCTGAAAGAATGGGGGCAGCATTCCTTCACAAAATGCACAGCCATCTGTAATTTATCAGACGTAGATTCCACCAAAACTCCCACAGCCTTTCAATAAGACTGGAACAATAGAGGTGAAAAGTAAAATGACTAAATAAAAAGCCCTATGAAAAAAATTATTCTCTCACACAAAAACTTTAGATGAATGCTTTATATATAACCATCCAAATGTGGAAACAATCCAAATGTCTTTTGATAGGTGAATGGATCAGCAAGTTCCGGCTTACCCATATAATGGAATACTACTTAGTAATGAAAAGGAAACACCGACGCAGGCAGTGACAAGAATAAATCTCAAATGCATTCTACTAAGCGAATGAAGCCAGACTCAGAAGGCTACACGCTATACGAATCCACTCATATGTCATTCTGGAAAAGGCAAAACCATAGGGATGGAGACCAGATCAGCGGTTCCCAGGATCTGGGAGTGATTACAGGGCAGGGGTCGACTACAAGGGGATGCCCAGGGGAATCTGGTGGTGTTCTTGTTCTATACTGTGACTTTGGTGGTACAGTTTGTCAAAATCCATAGAACTCCACGAAGAGTGAATTTTATACTATGTTAAAAAAAAAAATCTCTGAATTAAGTCTTTTAGAGAACAAGTGAGGAAACAGTATACTGACTCTCCAGGCCAGGATAAAACAATAAAGAATCTGCTCTGTTCTCCTAAATTAGACCCGCCAAGATCTAAGTACAGCATACTCTTTATAATTCCGGTTGCTGTTATCTCCAACAAGGTGAAGGTAAAGAGGAATATATTCAAGAACTGAAGCATATCTGTTTCTGTTTTTTGAGGTCTTGCTCTTCCTGAGTATGATTTGGGAAGAAAACAATAATAGTGGAGGAGACATTCCTTAATAAGTAGGAGAGAAAATAATGGAAAGAGGATGAAGAGAAAATAATGGGAAGAGGATGAAAAGAAAATAGTTATGGTCTCAAGTGGGTTAGTGCCCGTATGCTGAACTGGGGTGAACAAATTCAAGGTCTTCGTGCAGAGGGTCACTGTGACCTCACAGAGGTCGGCCAGCCTTAGAAGATGAGACATACACATGTCTACCCAGATCCCAGGAATGGCATCTTCACCAGGACACTCATATCACGGCGGTGGCCCCAGTGGCCAGGACAACATGGCACCCACATGCGTACAACAATATGTATAGTCAGTATTTGTTGAGTAATGAGTAAATCTGAGGTAGGAGCTCGGAGAAGAAAATCTGATTAGAGAGAAAAGGAGAAGAAATACATGGAAAAGAACCTGCTGTATAGCACAGGGAACTCTACTCGATTCTCTGTAATGGCCCATATGGGAAAAGAATGTTAAAAAAAAATAGAGTGGACTATACACTCAGTGCTATACACCTGAAACTAACACAACACTGTAAATCAACTATACGCCAGTAAAAATTTAAAAAATAAGAAAAAGAAGTACATGGAAGATTTACACAGATCATTTAGTCAAGCTGAGTATTAGGAAGTGTGCTGAGAGAGATTTAAAGTAACAATCACAGGGCTTCCCTGGTGGCGCAGTGGTTAAGAATCTGCCTGCCAATGCAGGGGACATGGGTTCGAGCCCTGGTCCGGGAAGATCCCACATGCCGTGGAGCAACTAAGCCTGTGTGCCACAACTACTGAGCCTGCGCTCTACAGCCCATGAGCCACAGCTACTGAGCCCGTGCGCCTAGAGCCCGTGCTCCACAACAAGAGAAGCCAGTGCAATGAGAAGCCCGTGCACCGCAGTGAAGAGTAGCCCCTGCTCGCTGCAACTAGAGAAAGCCCATGCACAGCAATGAAGACCCAACGCAGCCAAAAATAAATAAATAAAAAGGTAATAAAATAAAATAACAATTACAAAACCAAACACGCATAAAGCAAGAAACAAAAAACACCACATAAAATAACCCCCCAAAAGAGAAGACAGAGGCATACAGAGGCCAGAATGAATGATATGGGAGCCTTAACTCTCTAGCCCGGAGCTACTCAGCCCAGACCTGTGTGCCATGCAGGCTGCTGATCCGGGAGGTTCCCTGGGCAGACCTGGAGGGAACACAGTGAAGATCCTAAAGCATCTCAACAGGGCGAACATTTCCATTGCCTTAAACAACATCCAGGTGCTGTTTACTAACATTAAAACTCACTTCATCTTCACAACAATCATCTGAGGTGGGAGCTGTTTGTCCCATTTTACAGGTGGGAAGACTGAGGCACAAGGAAGCTATCAGACTAGCCCAGGGTGGGATCTGAATCTACCCTGACCCGAGGGTCTGCGCGTATAACCCCTACCCTATTGGAAAAATGGGATAAACCCATGAAGACAGAGGTTCACAGAGTTAAAGCCCTACACTCACAGATATTCCACTGCTAAGGGTAGGAAGGGCATGGAAGGGCAATTATGGCTGAACTGACAGCTACACATATGACAATAACTTTGGCGGAGTCAATCCTGCCCTGTGGTGCCCCAGAAAGGAGGCTGCTTCACTGTCTGATGCTCCTCCCCAGTGCCCAGGGAATGGTGTTCTGGTCCAGAGCAGAGCGGCTGCCCAGGGACATTCAAAACTATGTTGTCTGGAGAGAGTCAGTGAAGAGAAGACAACAGACGTCTGTCTTCTGAATGTGAAAGGCTGTCACGTGGACAAGGAGGAATTCCGCTGGCTCGGCTCCGCCCCTATCACTGCAGGTGTCCAGGCAGAGACCAGACAACAAATTGTTGCACCAGATAGCCCTCTGATCTCAGCCCATGATGAATTATTCTCAGATGCAAAGCGATCCTCAGGTCTCCGAGAGCAAGTGAGGAATGGAAAAGCCCCGTTCCAACTCGAAGAAATGCAAACCAGGCTGCTGGGAGGAAGCAGCAGACAGCGGAGGAGAGGTGTCACGTGTGGCTGGGTCGGGGAGGCAACCTTGCAGTCCAGGGCATCTAGACACCCCATTTCCCAAGGGCGGGCAACCGGCAGAGCTCACGGCAGGGGCGTTCCTCCTGACGGCTTATCCACCTCGTCCATCAGCAAGTGTCCTTCCTGCATTGTATCGACAGTCACTGCTGACAAGCTGTCCAGCTTCCTAGCAAAGCTGCACGAAGCTTATTACCAGAGAAGCAATCGAAGCTTAGCGCCTGAGAAGCGGCGTTTGTTTGCTACCAAACCTGGAGGTGAAGCTTTGGTTTTCCTTGAGGCCTAAACACTGTAAAAATCTCCAAGAAACTATTTAGAGCATTTAGGAACTGGCGGGACTTCTTATGCCTCAGCAGATTAATCCTCTTTCTGTTTTGTATTATGATGAACAGTTGCTGTTATCAAGATGTATTTCCAAAGAAATGGTTGAGAGCTCTCTATGCTTCATAATGATTATTTTTTCCATCTTAAAATATGTTTTCTACCAATAAGAGCCAAAATTATGCTTGGACACATCTCTTAAGATGATTTACTGGATTCAACTTGTGTGTTTCAAAGGATTTTCAATACACCCTATAATGTGTTGGGGAACATTTATATGCTCTTCCCCCCAAAATAGAGCATTAATCCTGAGAGAACCAAGATTTCAAAAGGCAAGGGATCTATCCAAGCTTAGACTAAGTTTTGGAAAGTTTGGAAAGTTTCAGACATTTGCTCCTAACAGCGAATTAAAAGGTGATATCCACCCGCCCCCTCAGGCTTTTTTTCTGGCGACACAATCAAGTCGACTGTATAGGATGTACGGCCTGGGAAAACCAGTAAAAACAGCAACAACTTGAAGCTATTACATTTTTTTTGTTTTACAAAGGACTTGTAATACGACTGATTCTGTCCCACAGAATAGGAGTACCACGGAGGGGTGTAGGAGAAATGGGTACTTTACAGTAGCCCCAGGTATAAACTGGTTGAGTCCACTGTAAGGAAATCTGGCAACACGAAGAAGAGCTTCAAAACGCTTCTAAGCTTTCACTCCATGAGCCCAGTCTGGGAATCAACACTAGGGTCATAATCCTAAATTTATAAAAATCTTTACACACAAAAGACATGCACTGGACGCTTGTTTATAAGAGTAAAATACCAGAAAAATCTGAGTTTCTAAAAATAAGGGGAATGGTTAAGTGTGTCAGTTGGAGACAAAGCTCGTGATAACATATGACGTGAAAAAAGCAAGCCACCAAATTCTACCTCAGTACGAAGACACTGGTGTTTGAAAAGAGAAGCAAGTGCACAATTTACACACCAGAAGAAAGGTCTGGCAGAAACTGGACCAACATATTTAAATGGTTATATTTGGATGACAGGACTCAGGGACATTAAAAAAAAATCTTCCCCCAATCTCCAAATTTTCTTTCATAAGCATGCTTCTCTCTCTCTTCGAGTAGCTCAGTTAACACAAGGAAATATTCCCCCTGTATGTGCTCGCCCACCGTCTGGGGTGAATCTTCCCCATCTCCCTTCGAGAACGTACAGCCATATATAAACAAACACGCACATGTTCATACCTTTCTAATCCTTCCTTCCATCCTCTTCCTTACCCTCTCCCCCTTCTTCCCCCTTCTTCTTATTCTTTTTTTTCTTAAAAGTTAAACAGACTTGGCATTATATCACACTTTTTCCAATAGCTCCTCAGTTTCCTTTAAAATAAGGTCCTAATTTCTAAGATTTCTGTGGCCTTGGCAGCCCACGTCAGCCTCTCCTTCATGGCTCACTCTCACTAAATTCAAACCATTCTGCACTCCTCAGGGACCTCAAGTCAAGATGTGTATCCTGAAGGGGACCCCAACCCACTGCTCCCCAACCTTCCTTCAAGGCCCCCTAGGAGGCAGGCTGGACTGCACACTGGCTCTGGCTGCCCTTCCCCAGCATAAGGTCCCTACATGTAAATGGACACTGATTTGTCCCCCCATCCTGCCACTTGAAATGCAGTCCCTCCAAGTACGACCCTAACTTTTTAAATAAATCAATAAATCTAAATCATTTACCTACTTCTCTGTAGTTAAAAAAAATGTTACTTCCCTGGTGGCGCAGTGGTTGAGAATCTGCCTGCCAATGCAGGGGACACGGGTTTGAGCCCTGGTCTGGGAGGATCCCACATGCCGTGGAGCAACTAGGCCCGTGAGCCACAACTACTGAGCCTGCGCGTCTGGAGCCTGTGCTCCACAACAAGAGAGGCCGCGATAGTGAGAGGCCCGCGCATCGTGATGAAGAGTGGCCCCCGCTTGCTGCAACTAGAGAAAGCCCTCGCACAGAAACAAAGACGCAACACAGCAAAAATAAATAATAAATAAAATTTTTAAAAAATGTTACTTTTAGTTATAGAACCAACTACCTATAAATGATAATATTATCCATATTTTTAAAAGTAGAGAAAATAATTGGAAGTACTAATGGACCCATTACCCATACTGAATAATTTAACATTTTCCCATAGTGATCTCAGAGCTCTCCCGACTTAAAAAAAAAAGAAAGAAACAAAGTGTTATTGATACACAGCTAGAGTACCCCATCTCAGCCATCCATTTCCCCACCCTCCCCAGAAGTAACTATTGTCCAAACGTGCTGTTGATCATGCCTCTGCATATTTCTACATTCATTACATATATATTTTCACAATTTACACACTCAATTTGGGTGTTTTACCCAACTTTTTATTTAGAAAAACTCCAAATTTACAGGAAAACTGTAGGAGAAGAACAATGAAAACCCATTTGCCCTTCAACCAGGTTAATCATCATTAACACGTTCCCAAACTTGCTTTATGTTTACCTCCCTCCCTATACATGTGTGCGTGCGTGTGCGCGTGCGCGCGCGCACGCGCACACACACGCACACACACACACACACACATTCATTTTGCTGAGCCTTTTGAAAGTAATATGTAGACATCGTGACACCTTACCCTAAAGCACCAGGACACTCTCCTATGTAATCACACTCTCTTGAGAGTTTTAAACCTTCATATAAATGGCACTACATCTTAGGTATCCTTTAGCAGCTTGTTTTTCCCCATCAACATTAGACTTCTGGAATCTATTCATGTTAACACTCATATATCTGGTTAACTCACTGTATTCTACCATATGACTGCATTTAATATATCGATGGCTACCATACACTGTTCCAGTTTGTACTACCGCATACAGTGCAGCAATGATTATTCTTGGTCATGTCCCTTGTGCCATGTGTAGGAGATCTGCTGGGTCATAAGATATGGGCATCTTTAATTTTACTAGATAGTGCCAAATCACTCCTCAAAGTATTATACTAATTTAAGAATCATTTACTAACCAATATCCTTGCCAACACCTGTACTCTCAGACTTTAATTTCTGCCATCTCTTTATTTTAATTAGCATTTCCCTGACCCTGCTTCTTCTTTTAAACGCAAAGTAGAACACATTTAACCTCTTCTGAACATTCTATGTCACCATCATGACCCTCCGTTACAAGCACCTTCCTGCAGTATTACTTCATGTCTTTCCCCTTACCTACATGGTCAGCTGCCACTTTTTTTTTTTTTTTAAAAGATGCTGGGGGTAGGAGTTATTAATTAATTTACTTATTTTTGCTGTGTTGGGTCTTCGTTTCTGTGCGAGGGCTTTCTCTAATTGCGGCGAGAGGGGGCCACTCTTCATCGCGGTGCGCGGGCCTCTCACTATCGCGACCTCTCTTGTTGCGGAGCACAGGCTCCAGACGCGCAGGCTCACTAGTTGTGGCTCACGGGCCTAGTTGCTCCGCGGCATGTGGGATCCTCCCAGACCAGGGCTCGAACCCGTGTCCCCTGCATTAGCAGGCAGATTCTCAACCACCGCGCCACCAGGGAAGCCCCGGTCAGCTGCCACTTTAATCTGCAGGTGGTCAGGCCATCCAGCAACTAAGTGGTGTTTCTAAATCAAGTCAGTAAAATCCTGGACAAAGGTCCAGGGACCCCGCCTACAGATTAAAGAGCAAGAACTCTAGTAAAGGACAATATGACGAGTTTTTTCAGTGGAACAAGGGCTTATTTTAATTAAATAGTTCCTAGTTCTTGATTTGAATATAGATGTTTGAAATCAGTAGATGTATAGTATCTATATAAGTAGTATAAACTCTCTACTCTGGGAGCTAGTAAGAAATGGACAAGACAGAGGTCAGAAAGCTTACCATCTCCCTTTAACAGAAAGGTGTGCAGCCCTCCAGCCTGAGTTGCTTAACTGCAGGTGAAAGGAAGCAGCCTCACTTCAGTTACTCAGGAGGGGACAGGGCGGAAGAAGAAGAGATGGGCAGAAGGCGTGGGATGATGGGAAATATACTCAGCTGAGAGTCAGACCCGGCTGGTGGTTCCAGCTCATTTTCCTGGTCTATAAAAGGAGATCAACTAGATGGCTTAAAATTTTTGTTCTTTCAACTCAACCATTTAATGGTTCTACATAAAAGCCTCTGAAAAATTCATTTTACTTTGGTCCTAGCCAAAACTGGAGTTCACAGAGCTGATCCTGGGTCATCAAAAACAAAACAAAAAAAGATTCTACCTTCATTATTTAAGAAGTTAGAAAAGGGTAGGATGCATTTTAGAATATTCCCATCAAAAATGGCTAAAGTTACTTTTAGCGTTTTGAAAAGCAAGCATTTATTGTCTGGAAAACCAAATTTCTTAAGGGATAAAAGACATATATACATGAAATTTTTTACCCCATAAATACACAGTGAACACCTCTCGGGTACTCTTCTAGGCATGAGGAGAGAACACCATATCTGATCCTAGGGAATTCATGATCTAATGGAGGAGACAAACAAGAAAACAACTGTTTGAATATAAACTGATTGGTGCTATTTAATTGTAGTACAGGCTACTGGGGGGAGAGGTGTACAGAAGTCAATTACGATCAAGAATAGGCAGTTCGCTGGCTGATCTGGTCCAGTCATTTACGAACATTTACTGCTGAGTGAACAGGCCCCGAACGCATCAGCCTGTTCTAAGATGATGTCAGTGTCTGGGAGGAGTCAGGGCAGGAGACGTCTACACCACGAGTCATGCCATTCACCTACTGAATGAAGATGGTTAGCCTCTGAAGACTTCTGGTGAATCCCCAGCATTCTACAGACAACAGGATCAGTAAGAAGAAGGCAACTGTCTCCCCTTCCTGGGAGAGTCACTGGAATGAAAGCAAGCCAGGGGGACCCCGGCTACTACTAGAACGGATGCTTTGTGTTCTCCTGCAGTGCTCTGCTCACACACCTCCTTGCCAGGGCCTCCCCTCACTCCTCCGAGCCTGAGCTGCTCCAGGTGATGTTTTAGTCTACTTTATCAGTTCTGTAAGGACTGGTTTTCCTGTTTGTCTCCCTGCATCACAAGCTCCCACGGGCTGGGACCCTGTCGGATTCTACTTGGCAACCCCAGAAGGTGTTCCGTAACTGTTAAATGCATGGATGGATGCGTGCACACCAGGCATTCTTCTAAGGCAGGCGGGAAGGGAGGGGGTTGATAATATTGGGCTGATTAATTTCACAACATGTGTACATTTGCAAAGCAGTAGAAAGCATGGAAGATGTTTGTGGGCTGGTATGTTTGTTTTGATTTGCTTTATTTTCTGAGGCAAAGTGAAGTGGGTAAAATGCACTAAGTGAACGTCACTAACCACTCACTGAAAGTTGTTTGGAATCCATCGTTTCCGAAAACTCCAAGCACAGCAGGACGTGCGGTTCCCAGATGGCAAGTGGGCTGTCAGGTCTTCAGAGGCAACGGAAACGGGCCAATTGCATTTTGCACAGTCACATACCTTCTCAGCAGATCCCAGCTATGATTTCCGCACCAGTCAAGTAATTCAGGGGCGGGGGCGGGCGTAGATTAAAGGTACCTGGAGCCAGGGTGAGGGGAAGGCTGGGCAGAGAGGGCCCAAACTTGCCCATACTTTGTTAGTCTCCTTTCATCCCTTCCGAATAAAGTCTGCATTCCTTTTCTCAGAGAAGGAAGCCCTACTCCCCACCTAACACAGCGCTGGATGTGAGGGACTCGGAGCCCCCCAAGCCAGGCTCCGCAAGGAAGCTGAACCCCGGCCAGTGTTAGCACAGGAGAGAAAGGCAGATTGTCCCCCTGGCCCAGCTCAAATGGTTCATTCTCGTCCTAGGCCTCAAAACCCTAATTTGACCACAAAAACCTGGCCTCTGGTGTTTCTGTTATGAGTATCGGATTCCTTGGGCTGAACTTGGCTGTTCACTGCCTGAACAAATTACATTAACAATACAGAGAAATGTATACAGGGCCTTAAAAACACTGCTGAGCAGGGACCAAAACAAAGACGGTGGTGTCCTAGCAACAAACCTCACCCCCCAGCAGCCTCCGGCCCTGCCAGGGATTGTAAGCCATGGAGCTCCTCTCTTCTCTGCAAACAATTAGGGACAGAGAAGTCACAATTACATATGGGATTTACAGCCAGAGGAGCAATCTATAAATCACGGAGCTCCCACCCCCGGCCATTCCCAGCCACATAATCAGAGCCAGATGTTCACCACAGCTGCTTCAACGTGGGTACACTGCTGTCCAGCTCAAACCCACTCCTCCTCTGAGAACCGGCAGAGGCTCCAGCCAGAGAATCCTGCCAAGCCAGAGGGGGCCTCTGCACCCTGTAGCTGGCCCAACTGTATGAAAAGCTGGGTCGTGTGGGAACTGTTCGTGAGAACCACTGCAGAGGTGCCCGGCGCTCTCACTGGTGAGCACCGTGGCTCCTGGAGCTCCCTGGAACTTTGCACAATTTGCTGAAGCAGCAGCATTAATATTCATTATCACTTGTGAGGTACTGAGCACCCCGTGAGTACTTTTTAGGTCCTCCCACATCGAAGAACACTCTTAAGAGATCAGCCCATTTACAAACCAAGAAACTGAGCCTCAGAGAGGGGCAAGATGTTTCTAGAAGGCTCCAGCGCTGGTAAGAAGCAGAGTAGCAACTCAAAGCTGGGTCAGCCTGCAGCTGATGCCCCAATACCCTCATTAAATTGTGGACGGGTGGAGACCGTGATTCAGGGTGAGGGGCTGGCAGTTCCCAAATGACTCTCTTGACTGTCAAACTTGGAAGAGACTTGTCATTCTTTTATTCCTCCGAAGTGGCCGGCGTTTTAAATTTCTGGACTGAACCAAGTCCAACTATTAGGACCTGGGGCCATGGAACAGCAAACTCCAAGTGTGGTAAAAGCTAGGTTATTCAAATATTGCCAAGGTGTTTCTCTTCCCAGGCCTCCTTTTCATGCGTGTCTTAATTTTTTAACTTATTAAAGAGATACATGCAGTGATATGCACACATCTTAAATGTGCTGCTCAATGAATTTTTACATACAGACAAACCTGTGTCACCACCGCCAGATCAAGATATGGAACATTCTAGAACCCATTCTAGAAGTTTCTCACATGTCCCCTCCCAGCCAATATTCTTCTGCGCCCCCCCCCACAAGGCAGCCACTATTCTAACCTTTATCACCATAGATAGCTTTGCTTGTTTTTGAGCACGTGGAATCACACAGTGTGTCTCTGGTGTAAAGACATGTCTTTTTCACAGTTTGGGTTATTCTCAGGGTCAAACCCGGGCTCCCAATTCAAAACTACCAACAACGAAAACCCGACATTACACAACTAGTCCTGTCTGCTATACCAGCTGTGCAAGACAATTCCATGACACTTGGAATTCCTCTTCCCAGGACCCTGTTCGTGGTGTCTAAGACGCCCTGTCCTCAAGGGGTGGACAAGCCCCTGGCCATTTGTCTTCGAGCACTGCTGGTAACTGAATCTGGTAGTAACAAGCTGTGTTTACACCACTTGTCACCTTCATCCTTCACCCGCTGACAACCACCATCCTTTCACTCCTCAGGAAGTGCAGGAGGCCAGGGAGGATGTGGCTGGGGGGGCAGGAAGGTCTGGGCTCTGAGTGCCCTCCAGTTCGGGCTGTCCCTCACACCTCTCACCACCCACTGGGGAAAGAGGAGGCCGCCCACTTGCCATCCACGCACATGGGCCCCCTGTAGGGTTGGGACTTTCACTTAGAAACCTGGGCAGGAAAGCTATGCCCGGGGGGGGGGGGGGTGGGGGGGTGGGGGGGGGTGGAATTGCAAGAAGTTTCCGTGGAGATGATGCAAAAAGGCCAGCACAACAGGAAGGGATCCTAAGCAAAGAGCTGGGAGGGGCAGGATTTTCTTTTCTTGGCTTTCTCCCCACCGTCTTGACCTCCCCCTGAAGCGCAGAGCTGCTCACCTTAACTCCTTGGCACTGCCCCAATTTCACTTCCCAGGGTGGTTATTTTTAGCTGCTCTGAGCACCTGTTTGTTTCCATGAGCGTTTTAAAATTCTCAATCTGTTGTCATATTACGACACAGGATCCTTCCAAAGGATCTAATGCTACCAGCCGGAAGTGGCAGATCCTTCGGAATTCATGCTCTCATCCTAGCGTTTATGGCTGACACACAAATACAGTGGCCTACCTTCCAAATAAAACTGCGGGGCACGGGATGCCACAAAGGATATTTCTGGGTATAACTTCTAGATGCAAGAAACAATTGAAGAGATGGAAATATGGAATTATAGTATATTCTTTTTTTTTTTTTTTTTTGGCCACACCGCACGGCTTGCGGGATCTTAGTTCCCTGACCAGGGATGGAACCTGGGCCCCCAGCAGTGAAAGCGTGGAGTTCTAACCGCTGGACCACCAGGGGATTCCCTTATAGCATATGCTTGACTTGTAGGCCGTATGTCTGAGTATCTGTGATGAGGACTGCTAGAAAATTTCAGAACTTAAAATTGACGTAGACGCAGGCCACTCCCAAGTTCAGCATTTTGAAGCCCAATGCAGTCTTCCCTCACTGCCACTCGGGTCCAAAAAGGAGCTGGGGCCCATCCCCACACCCCTGGCCCCCCGGCACGCAGGGAATTTCACATTCAAGGGATTTCCTGGGCTCCCCAGTCTCGGCCCATACACCTCTCTTCTGCTTCACCACCTACCTCACCAACTTCCAGGACTCCTCCTGGAATCAAACAGATTCTCTTGTCCTGGGAGATGAGTTTTGTCCTGTTCTAGTCCTGGGGGTTTCTAAATGCCGGTCTATTTTCTAATTCAGTAACTGATACGGGAGAGTCTTCTGACCTTTCCCATGCCTCTCTTGGGACCCCAACAGTGACCCTGAGCACAACAGGCTGAGCAGGCGGGTGTGTGGTCCAGAGGAGGAGTGCCCACGCCCAACCTGTGAGTGAGCACCTCCTTCCCCAGGGGTTGAAGGTACGGAGGTGCACCTAGCTCCAAACCTTGTGCAAGGCACACGGAAGCAGGTGAGAAAACGCTCAGCGGCGATGGCAGGACAGCTGTATGTGTCTGCAGCCACTTAAAGTAGCATGCACGCTCCTCCCTCCAAGCTTTTACTCTTGCTGTTCCCCTGCCCGGCATCCTCTCCTCTCTCTCCCAGTTCAGACTCAGTTCAAAAGGGAACTCCTCGGAAAAAACATCAAGACCCCAGACTGCAATGAGCCTTCCTTCCTCGGAACCACAGGTCAAACACGTGAACGCTTCCCAAAGCCAGGCAGAGAGTAGTCCTGATAATAACAGAAGCCACAGTGACTTCCCTGGTGGTCCAGTGGTTAAGACGCCACGCTTCCAAAGCAGGGGGGCGTGGGTTCAATCCCTGGTCGGGGAGCTAAGATCCCACAAGCCTCGCAGCCTAAAAAAAAAAACCAGAAGCCACAATAATAATGATCTGGTGCTTCCTATGAGGTAGGTACTGCCGCTGCCCAGACCTCGAGAGAGGTCATGCTCACGGTCACGCCATGGGGCCAGGGTGGGGCCCTGGCTAAGTGGTGTGGCCAGGGTTGAATCTAGCCCTGCTCTCAGCCCCGACACAACATGGCTCTGCTGGAGGGGTGGGCATGGCCCATCAGACGGGGGCCACCGACCGTTACCAGGCAGGCCCAGCCTTGCTATGGCGCTGATTTTTCAAGAGAAGTTGGAAGTCTGAATTTTTACATGACATTTTCAAACTTTATAAAATCACTGTTCTAGCCCCAAATCATGTCTGAAACAGAACTGGGCCAGTGGGCAGTTCTGTGCCTGCTGTGAACAACGCATCCTACACCTGAACAGGCACAGCCCCGTGGGATCTCTCCTTCCAGGTCTGGAATCCTGATTTCAGTGTCTGTGGTTTCAGACAGCCCTTCTTCCCTAATTTACAAGCTAAGTGAGGACAGAGGTCTTAGAATTCGTCATGTTTTACGAAATCCTCCACAGCATCTTGCCCTCCTGGGAAGAAGAGGGGAGAGACTTACCTTTACAGAAACGCTACTACATGCCAAAGCTGTTCTAGACCCTTCCGTGTATCAGCTCACACAATCCTCACCTGCTGGGTCGATAATACTGACCTAGCTTATTCTTTTTAAACAAAGGCAGATCGTGAAGGGTTAAGAGGCACTGAGTCTCTTACCTAAAGGCACGGGCACTGATGGCAGCCCCACGCATGCTCTTTCCAGCTCATGAAAGTTGTAAATAACTGTTGATATGCTCTATCTCTTGTGGTTCCAGGAAGGGAAATCAATTCCTTAATGCACGTTTATGTTTACGTAATGTAATGTCATGTTTACGTTTGAGAGGCTCTCGGTAAATAATAAGCACTTGGACCCCTGGACACCTAAATTCTTAGAGCTCTCAGGGCCATGCCACCTTTGTCACACCCCCATGGAAGGAACAGCCCCTAACAGACAAGGTTAAAGTGCTGGGAACAGCCTGGACGAACCCAGCCCTCTGCGGTCATCTGATGCTCCCTTCGATGGTCTACTGAAAACTCTTCCTCCTCTGGATGAGTCATGGCTGTGTCTCATTATTTATGGTGGGTTTCACTCAGCAAACAGTGATCGTTTTACCTCTTCTTTTCCAATCTTTATTGTCTCGGCTACTGTGTCAGCGCAACCCCTCTCTCCTTCCTAGCTGTTCACATTTGTTGTTTACTCAAACAAGAAAGCCTGTCTATCTCGCCTACCTGGCAATGACCGGGAGGCAGCGCTAGAGATGCCTGCCAAGGGGAGAAACCGTAGGGCTCAGGGAGAGTCTGCGGCTGTGCGAGGTCCAAGGCCTCCCCATCAGGGCAGGCAGCTCCTGGGAGAAGCTGGAATGGAGATGGGGACACGCAGTGTGTGTGGAGCAGGGATTAGGCAGGAAGGGGGACCTCTCGGGAGGCAGGAGAGAGGCAGAGCTGAAGTCACTAGAAGGACCCAGCAATGGTCCTATCGCGGGGAGTGTCCCCCACAGAGCCTGACACAGGGCTGGGACCCAAGAAGTACTGCTGTCCTGTCCCCAGGGACACAACCTAGGACAGGTCCTTCTAGATCCTCTCCTTCTCCAGGATTTTAGGTACACGGAGATCGAAATGCCTTTTTTCTTACCAAGAGACACCTATGTCTCAAATGGGAGATCCCTTCAAAGAAGATAAACCGTTTCCTAACTCATTAGCAATCTCACTGGGACCTCCCTGCTGGTCCAGTGGTTAAGCCTCCGTGCTTCCACTGTAGGGGGCACGGGTTCGATCCCTGGTCGGGGAACTAACATCCCGCACACTGCATAGTGCATCCAAAACAAAAACACCAAACTCACTGATTTCCCCGTCTGCAACCACCCCAGGTCTGCTAGACTCCCCAGGACTGGACGTATCGGTCACATTTGGGTGGGGGGAAAATCATCTCATAATTTGGAAATGCAATAGCTGCAGCGGTAGGTTTCCGTGCAAAGGTGTTTCTTCCCATCACCCACTCCCTGTGTCAGCCTTCAGTCTCAATGCTGCACCTTCTGCTCCTTGGGATGACCCAGGAACCTGCATTTCAACAAGCAGCCGGGAAGATTCTGAAGCAGAGGTCCGTGGACCACACTTTGAGAATCACTGTCCTGAGGGTTCTGCGGGTTGAAGCCCCTGAGCATCCTCCCTGTAGTTCTCTACTCCCTCCTCTGACCCAAGAGGCCCACCTGGACATTCAGGGTTCGAGCAGCTCCCTCTGGGAGCACAGGCAATGAGCAGACCACAGGAAAAGAAGCAGGCTGGCCAGCGACTCCTGGCATTGCGGCCCTCACCCCCAACTATGGAGGATGGGTGGGGCTACAGCACACCCAACTGAGCTCTCGTCTCATTCAAGTGCCACTGGCTTCACACGCACCTCTGGTCACAGCCTCAAGCAAAGGAAGGAGAAGATGTTCCATGGGTTTCTGTGCTCTTGTGGGCCCTACACTGGGGTCCTCAGTCACCCTCCTCCTTTTCGCTGCTGCCTGGGGATGTACTTCCTTATTCACACCCCAGGTCCTTCTCCTGGGTGGCTTGGGAACACACATTCATCTGTCCCACTTGGAGAAAACTCTCCTAACTAAACCACCCTCTTTACCTGGTCACCCTGTGGCGCTTTTAGATTAAGAGAAATACTTGACCCTGTTTTTCAATGACTCCTGTAAAATCTACAAAACATGTGGAGGAAAAAGAAATCAATGACATACAAATGGGGCTGAACCTCCCAAGCCCAGAATATTTTGAAAAATAACCCTTAACTTTTTCGTATTAATTTCATATTGACTCCCATGGGGAAGAAGAAAAAAATTCCGTTTTTTATAATCCATCACTTCCTCAAGATAATAAAAAATGAACTGAAGACAGCAAAAATGCGGCCTATAAACATCTTTTTCTTTTTTTTTCTTCCTGGAATTGTCCCTTCCACAGAAAAAGGGAGTTCCTAGCATTCCAGAGGCTCTCCCTCCACTGGACTTGGTGTTCAGTCCTCCCTCGGTATGCACAGGGGATTGGTTCCAGGACCCAAATCCATGGATACTCAATCCCCCCTATATGAAACGGTGTCATATTTGCATATAACCTAGGCACATCCTCCCGTACACTTTAAATCATCTCTAGATTAACTGTAACACCTAATACAATGTAAATGCTATGTAAACAGTTGTCACTGTGTGGCAAATTCAAGTTTTGCTTTTTGGAGCTTTCTAGAATTTCTTCCCCCTGGATATTTTCAACCTGCAGTTGGTCAAACCTGTGATTCGAAACCCACGGATATAGAAGGCCAGCTATATTTGGCTCCAGATGTGTGGAAAAACTAAAACTGCGTGTGTGTCAAGATAAACACACATCTAGAAATCACTCGGAAAATATGTAATGGTAAGAATTGAGCTTTCCTACCATGAATTAGATATGGCTCTCGCCCCCTCACTTCCTTCAGGTCTCTGCTCAAACGTCACATCTGTGAGGCCTTTCCTGACACCATCATACAACAGCATCCCGATCTTTACTCTCTCCGTTTCTTTCTCTGCTTTATTTTCCTCATCAATACCTGACACTGTATATTTGTTCACTGTCTCTTTCCCCAACCAGAAGGTGAGCAACTTGAAAGCTGCCATTTTCTTCCCTGCTATATGACCAGTACCTTGAAAGCGCCTGCCAGGTCAGTGTACCCAGTGAAGGACCTCATCCGTCTGCCCATCAGTCCATCCACCCACCCAAATATCTCCCCATCATTTAGTAAATGCCAACCACAATCCAGACGCCACGATGGGTGTTGTGTAATGGGAGAGAGACAGACGTGAGACAGATGTGGTTTTTGCTCTTGGAGAGAAAGATACCAGGCAGAGGTGTGTATACAAAATACAAAGCTATGTTTGAGATAAGTGCCTGAAAAGGATGGGCAAGGTGCTAGGAGAACAAAAAGGGCAGGACCTATTTACGTTTAGGGGATCAGGGAAGTTCTCCAAAGAAAGGGACATTGAAGCTGAGCCCTGGAGGCTGAGGGGGTTACCCAGATGAAGAGTGGGGTGAATGGGAAGCACTCAGGAAGATCCAGGGTGGGAAGAGCTTGGTGGATGTGAATGAGCGAGAAAGTGGCATAAAGAACAAGAAAAAGACCACATCTGGCAGACAGACAGGCGGTCACCTGGAACTGAATCCGTGACAATCAAGCAACGACTTTGTCTTTTTTAAACAACTATTTTTTTCTTTTTCTTTTTTAAAATATTTATTTATTTATTTGGTTCCTCAGGGTCTTAGTTGCGACATGCAGGATATAGTTCCCCGACCAGTGATCGAACCGGGTACCCCTGCACTGGGAGCGCAGAGTCCTAACCACTGGACCACCAGGGAAGTCCCAAACGTCGACTTTGTTTACAAGATTTATAAAAGCAGGGAACAGACGGCTTGAAACGTCTGTCACACCGATTATAAAAGAGTACTAATATTAATTATTAAACTATGGGCTGAAATCCTCATTTGTTTCTGCATCAATGAAGGTGCTTCTTAAATGTTTGAGAAAACCTTGGAATGAGGAATAAATGTAGCTAAACATTTTCTGGTGACAGAATACCACCCCTGCACACTGTCGTGCAGAATGATGTTTCTGGCTGGAGAGCGGAGTCCACATTCAGGTTCAGGGGACTGGATTTAAGGTGCACAGTCTTAAAGGCAAATCCTTAGAGGACTGGATTTTCCTTTTTACTAGAGTAAAATATCTTATAATTTTTTTTGTTTCCTGGGGTTTCTTTTCTCCTCTTAAAATAACAATACATGCAATAATTTTATGTTGCACAAAATGAAAGAGGATCTCTTCATCACTGAACTATGAGCTCCTTGAAGGGAGGCATTAACTCTGGATTCCCAGCACCAACATTAGTGCCTGGCCCAGAAAAGAGCCTTCAAACAAGCTTAAAGAGATGAAAGAGCCTCAGTTTAAAGACTCTGCCTGGTCTGGTTTAGCACAAATCCTGTTCTCAGTTTGGTGTCTGCCTCATGCTAGCTGTAGGACTTCAGGCTCTGGAACTGATTTTCCAGAAAATTAAATGAAATGATGACTTATGAAGAGCACCCATTTGAAGCCTGGAACTTGGCAGTCAATCAGTAAGTGGCAGGGATTACTGTTTTGTCCCTAAAATGCAAACAGGACCATGACTGTTCATGTCGCTTTTGCATTGTCATCTTAAGTGTCTATCTGAATCTTAACTTGGCACAAAACCACTAACCCATTGACACATTCTGTGGTCATATAGCCCCATAGGGGCAGGGAGGAATGCAACCTGTCCGGTCAAAAACTAATATCAATACAAAAGGTCTCAGTGATAAAAGGGCCACCAACAAGGCAAGTCAGGGTGGCATGGGTGGGAGAAAGGCCACCAACTTTCCCACAAGCTGGATGCAATCCCAACAAAGAAGTCACCCTTGGGCCACATGCCCTCATTTTCCACCACGGCCTCTGCCCCAAGACCCTCTGGCCAGGGTCCAAGAGCCAAACAGGAGGGAGTTAATGCTCCCCAGGCGGCTGTACATTCACTTGGAACTGTCTTTCTTTGTCAGTAATAAGAGGTCGACTGTGGACATCATACCAAGAAAAGAAAACATCCAAGTAGGTGAGTCCTTGATGATTTATCAATCCCAGGATCCAACTAAAGTGGTAACATTTAACTTTTACATAATGTCCACTGTTTTTAAAACCCACTGGAGTTGGGAAAACCACTTGGAAATTATTATATGAAAAAAACTGGGATAAAGGGCGTGAGTTGAGGGCCTTCTCTGGTGGTCCAGTGGTAAAGAATCCGCCTTCCAATGCAGGGGACGTGGGTTCAACCTGGTCAGGGAACAAAGATCCCATGTGCCGTGGGGCAACTAAGCCCGTGCGCCACAACTACTGAGCTGGCGCACCTCGACGAGAGTCAGCGTGCTGCAAACTACAGAGCCCATGTGCTCTGAAGCCCTCGCGCCACAACGAAGAGCCCGCGCCGTAATGAAAGATCCTGCACACCTCAACAAAGACCCAACACAGCCAAAAAGAAAAAAAAGGACGTGAGTTGACACACTCCTGTCTGCTGCCCCCAAACTCTTCTATGAATATATCCATCGCCCCAGGGTGCAGAGGCTCACAACAATCTATCTGGACAGGAATCCATCATTTCAAAGACTCGAAATACTCAACCTTTGGTTGCCAATTGGTCCTACAGATGTGTGGTATCTTTGTTGCACGAAAACAAAGGGCTTTTAATACACAACTTTCCTGCTGCCCTCAGCTCTAAGGCCAGCTCTATACTGAGACGGAAATGGGGACAGTAAACTACCTTATTTAAGGGGGGGTGTTGTTTGATATTGTTTAAAAAAATATCTTTATCGTTTTTCAATTTACAAAAGCAATATATACACATTTAAAATTTTTATTTATTATTTTAAAACATGAAACATGACTCAAATTTAGAAAATGAAAAGTTCTCCCAATCCCATTCATTCCCAGGTATTTTTCTATGCAAAAGTTGAAGATTTTTTTTCTTTGTTATAAAGAAAACCAAAAAAATGAGGCACAAATTCTGCCCATTGAATTAGTTTAAATTTAAACAGTTGTTGAGAATATGGAAAGTCATTACCATACTGTTAATGGAAGTGTAATTTCTATTCGCATGTCCATTTACAGAAAGCCTTTTTCTAACAGATGGCATTTTGGCCTAATTTATTAAAATTTAAAATGCACACATACCATTAGACCCGTAAATCTGCTATTAGTAATCTATTCTAGAGAAAGACTAACTTGTGGGCACACAGAGACATGTATAAGGGTTTTTTTGAATGTTTATCAACATGGGAATGGTTTCAAGGTCATCTTTACTGTGGAATGCAACAAAGCAGCTAAGAAGAATGAGGTTGACCCCTATGTACTGATCTGGAAAGGTCTCTGAGACACAGTAAGTGGAAACACACACACACACACACATGACTGAGTATGAATAATATGATCCTCTTTGTGTTAAAAATATACAAAATAATACATAGTAGTATTACAAAATACTAATACATAGTACAAAATAATAATACAAATAATATATGTACAGTTGGCCTTCCATATCCTTGAGTTCCACATCTATGGATTCAACCAACTGTGAATCAAAACTATTCTGGGGAAAAAAGTAATTCCAGAAAGTCCCAAAAAAGCAAAACTTGAATTTGCCACAAACTGGCAAACGCTATTTACATAGCGTTTACACTGTAGTAGGTATTACAAGTAATCTAGAGATGATTTGAAGTATAGGGTAGGATGCACATAGGTTACATGCAAATACTACAGGCATGCCTTGGTGATACTGTGGTTCGGTTCCAGATCCTTTCAATAAATAAAGGAAATATCACAATAAAGCAAGTCACGTGAATGTTTTGGTTTCCCGATGCATATAAAAGCCATGTTTACACTATACTGTTGTCTAGTAAGTGTGAAATAGCATTATGTCTAAAAAACAATGTATATACCTTAATTTAAAAATACTTTATTGCTAAAATTGCTAACCGTCATCAGAGCCTTCAGTGGGTTGTAATCTTGTTGCAACAGCAACATCAGAGATCACTGATCACAGACCACCATGACAAATATAATAATGAGAAAGTTTGCAAGCTTGCTAGAATTACCAAAATGTGACACTGAAACACATCTGTTCACAAAGTGAACAAATGCTGTTGGAAAAATGGCGCCAAAAGACTTGCTCAATGCAGGGTTGCCACAAACCTTCCATTTGTAAAAAAAAAAACGCAATTTGTAAAAAATCTGCAAAGTGCAATACAGCAAATGCACAATAAAGTGAGGTATGCCTGTATGCCATTTTATATAAGGGACTTGAGTATCCTCGGACTTTGGTATCCATGACGGGGTATCCTGGAACTAACCTCCTGCAGATACAGAGGGACGACAGTATGTACATGTTCAAACCAGTCCGGGAGGACACACACCAAACAGCTAAGAGTGTGGCGTGTAAGTGAGGCAAGGTGAGAGAAAGGAGAGGTCAAGATATAACTTCATTTCACTTGCATTGTTTGAATGTTCTACTACCATCAGCATACATTCTTCTCTTACATTTAGAAAGAATGATGAAACAAAATCTTTAATCCAGTTGATATATTTGAATTCAGCATGAGGTTAGGGACCTGACTCCCCCTTCCAAGTCACCCCTTCCTCTCTATGTGCTGGAGCCTGTTTGAGTTCTTTCTTCTGCTCTTTCGCTCTATCAGCACATCGTTATCACTTGCTGCGGTTTTACAGGATGCTTTAACATCTTCCGCAAAACTTTTTAAAGTGCCTTTTAATTTTTTCGCCTCCTAACATTTTAATCCACTTGGAATTACTTTTCTTTCATGATATACTTTCCCATTTAGTTTGCGTCTGATGTATCCATAATCCGAACTTGCATTTCAGTTACTCTTGACTGTCTAACTACTCAAGAATTAGTATCTTTAAACGCATGATACTGAGTTGGCATCTCATCTGTGGTAGGGGTAATGCAGTGTTGCAGTCATTTTAGTTAATCTGGTGTCAAGGTGCACACGGTACCTCAGAAAGAAGTGCTAGCTTTCAAATGTTAGAAATGCTATTAAAATTCACGGAACATGGAGAATAGACTCTAACCTTTCACAAGTCAGGAAGGACTTTAGATTTCTATTGGATCCTAGGGTTACTATTTGCCCCTCCACTGATACAACTCAGTACCTCAAGTTCCTCACCGTTACAGTAAGGAGGCTGGAGCCCCCAAATCCCATGGCCTGCTCTATCATACTAAGATTATCAAACTACCTTGCACAGAAGGAAGCTGTACCCCTAACTTTTGGGGGTGATAAAACCTACCCCCTACAATATAGAAAAATTAACTCAAAATTGACTGAAGACCTCAAATGTAAGAGCTAAAACTACAAAACTCTTAGAAGAGAGCACAGGCATAAATTTTCATGACCTAGGATTAGGCAATGGTTGTTTTTTTGTTTCATTTTTAAAAAATAAATTTATTTATTTATTTTTGGCTGTGTTGGGTCTTTGTTGCTGCACGTGGGCTTTCTCTAGTTGCAGCGAGCGGGGGCTACTCTTCGTTGTGCGGGCTTCTCATTGCGGTGGCTTCTCTTGTTGTGGAGCACAGGCTCTAGGCACGCGGGCTCAGTAGTTGCGGTTGCACGGGCTTAGTTGCTCCGCGGCATGTGGGATCTACCTGGACCAGGGATTGAACCCATGTCCCCCATGTTGGCAGGTGGATTCTTAACCACTGAGCCACAAGGGAAGCCCCTAGGCAATGGTTTTTTAAATAGATATTCCATACAAAGCACAAATGACAAAAGAAAAACTAAATCATCAACGTTCAAAACTTCTGTGCCTCAAAGGATACTATCAAGAAAATGAAATGACGACCCAGAGAATGGGAGAAAATATGTGCAAATCATATGCCTAATAAGGATGTAGTATCCAGCATACATAAGAACTCTTATAACTCAACAATAAAAAGACAAACAACCCAATTTTTAAAGATCAAAGATTTGAACAGACATGTCTCTAAAGACATGCCAATGGCCAATAAAAAGATGCTGAACAGCATTAGCCATGAGGAAAATGCAAATCAAAACCATAATGAGATACCATCTCACACCCACTAAGATGGCTACAATCAAAAGGACAGGCAATAACAAGTGTTGGCCAGGATGTAGAGAAATTAGAATCCTCATACACTGCTGGTGGCAATGTAAAATGGTGGACCCACAATGGAAGACAGATGGGCAGTTTCTCAAATGTTTAAACAGAGAGTTACCATGTGACCCAGCAATTCCACTCCTAGGTATACACCCAAGATAATTAAAAACATACACACAAAAAATTATGCACAAATATAAGTATTCATAATACTGTTTGTTAGTAGCCAAAAAGTGGAAACAATCCAAATGCCCATCAACTGATGAATGGATAAACAAAATGTATATTCCTCCAGTGGAATATTATTCGGCCATAAAAAAGGAACGTATACCGATTCACACTGCAATACTGAATAAACCTTGAAAACATTATGCTAAGTGAAAGAAGCCAATTACATAAGGCCACATGGTATATGATTCCATTTATACAGAATGTCTGGAATAGGCTGCTCCAGGGAGACAGAAAGTAGGCGAGTGGTTGCCAGAGGTTAGAGGGAGGAGATAAGAGAATGTGACTACTAACGGCTTAGGGTTTCTTTCTGGAGTGATGAAAATGGCCTGGAATTAGATAGTGGTAATGGTTGCACAATTCTGTGAACACACTAAAACCATGGAATTGTTTGCTCTAATAAAAGGGTGAATGTTATGGTATGTAAATTATAGCTCAATAAAATAAACAGGATTTATTTTCAAGCCATTAAAGGAATGAAAGAAAAAAATTATCTGTACAATATTTCTGGAAATAAGCCTGAATCTTTACATCCAACTGGCATACCCCAAACAATGGTCCCCAATCCCCGCCGCCCATTAGTCTCACCCAGGGAACTTTTAAAAACACAGATGCTTGGACCTCCTTCCCAGAGGCTGTGCTTTAATTGATCTGGGGTGGGACCTGGGGACTAGTGTTTTTCAAAAGCTCCCCAGTTAATTCTAATGTGCAGACAGAACTGAGAACTGGCTGCCCTAGAATCTGAGCTTTCAAAGGAGTCCCTGGTGTTGGTTTAGATATCTGTTATTTTATCCTTTCTCATAAACAAGAGACAAACAAAAATTTAAATGGCTCGAAGTTTCTGGTTGTTAGAACTGGGATTTTGTTTTATTGTCTCTTCCACATTAAAAAAAAAAAAAGATCAGTAGGTTGCCATTTTACAGACAGAGAATCTGAAGTACAAAATGGCTAAGACACACACTGAGGTCACCATAGTGAGCTGGGGTGGGGATCAAATTACAGTTGAGTCCTTGGGAACATAACTTACTTCTAGCTACTGCCATTGAACTGTTCAGGAACATCCACTCGGCACAGGTGTTGCTGGCACAGGAAACAGAAAGGCTGGAAGGAGCCTCCGTCTGGGAACACTGCAAAGGCTCAAGTCCACCAACTTCACCTTCGGATTTGGTAAGATGGAGCTACCCCTCTCCCTCCCCCGACAACAAGCAGTTTTTCTTACAAGGCTGGGAAGATGAGGCTATTTCACCTCCTCACCCTCAGGTAAGCCACCCCCAAGTGCTCCTCTACCTAGAACACTGCTTGTCTGATTTTCATTATTTTCCCATAAGCTGGTGAAACCCACGTCAGGTCTGCATTAGTCTCCACGTTCGTTTTGGAGCCCCAAAGCTGTTTCCAATTGGCAACATCACAGCCAGTGCGTGTTGTCCATTAGCCTATCTGTGGGAGGCGCTCCGGGCACCCATGCAGCCCCCCCGTGGGAAATTCTTCCCCAATCCGAGGACTCAGCAGGCCCCTGAGAGCAGGAACAAGGGGGCCGCCTCCACCTCTCCTACACTTGAAAGGAACACGCACACACACAGGGGCTGTCTGGGTTCTGATTTTGTTGAGGAACCTCTCGATGATTTTCTATGCAGTTCCCTGGCCCTTCCACCCTGCTTCCTCTCTCACTCAGCTGTTTTGTAAGTTGAATTCTAATCTGGGTTTCTTCACAATGTCACCTTTGACTAAAAGCTAATAAAACCCCAAACGGGAAATTCAGGAGTCAGGGAGATGCCACATGACTGTAACCTAAGGTTGTTGGTCAACCTGATTGGGTTTTCAGGCTTGTACACCATCTGGGGGCTTCAGTCCCGCCACCCGCCTTTGTTCCTATAAAGAAGGTCTTTGTCTTTCCTCGCACTGAACGTGGAGTCCTGCAGACAGCCTTGCAAAGACCCAGGACTACTGCGTGCCCCTCTCTACGCCTGTGACTCCGCCAGTGCTCTGGGCAGAGGTCCCCAGCTCTGCTTGCCCAAGCAGCCACCTCCACAAGAGCCAGCGGGAGGGACCCCCTGCCCCGTTGCGGGCTCCGCTTGCTACCTGTCACCCACCCAGGCGGCACAACTGGGAGGCTGCTCAAACCCGCAGGGGAGGAAACGTTTGGGTTAAGGAGCACGCAAATCCCTGACGTGAAAACCAGATAACTCAGTGGGAAGGACAAAGGTGCTCTGCTGTGTCCTGACATCCACGGTTATATGGTTGAGAGCTGTCTTCTATCCGCCACATCACCTAGTAATTTATTTCTGATTCTTGTTTTTAACTGCAAAGCGTTGAGAAAAATCTTGATTTCCACAGATAAGTGGTAGCAAATGCTAACAGGCTTTTAGGACACTGGCTTTGGATCTTAAAATAGTCTTTAGGTAACAGAGTGTTTCTCGGCCTTTCTTTCTTTCTTACCTGCCCCCACCATCCCCGCGCCTTGGAAGGCATTTTTGCCTCACTGTGCCCTCCCCTCTTCCATGAATCACTGGGCATCTGTTTATGTACAGTGACCCTTTGGAGGGTCATGTACCATCACCACAGCTAGATTTTCTTCACCTCCTTGGGGACAATACCTTTCTGGTTGAGAATGCATGAGGTTCAATGGATCCAAATCTTGAAACAGTGGTAGAAAATTTTTGTTTCCAAGAGTCGTTAAAATAATAATATTAGAGGGCTTCCCTGGTGGCGCAGCGGTTGAGAGTCCGCCTGCCGATGCAGGGGACACGGGTTCATGCCCCGGTCTGGGAAGATCCCACATGCCGTGGAGCGGCTGGGCCCGTGAGCCATGGCCGCTGAGCCTGCGCGTCCGGAGCCTGTGCTCCGCAACGGGAGAGGCCGCAACAGTGAGAGGCCCGCGTACCGATAAAAAAATAAATAATAATAATAATATTAGAAACAACAATAGAAAATTCTTATGTGATAGTTATTATTTGTCAGACACTGTACTTATTTTATTTATTTATTTGCTGCAATGGATCTTCGTTGCTGAGCACAGGCTTTCTCTAGTTGCAGCGAGCGGGGGCTACTCTGTTGCGGTGCGCGAGCTTCTCCTTGCGGTGGCTTCTCTTGTTGCAGAGCACGGGCTCTAGGTGCGAGGGCTTCAGAAGTTGCGGCACGTGGGCTTCAGTAGTTGTGGCACGCGGGCTCAGTAGTTGTGGCTCGTGGGCTCTAGAGCGCAGGCTCAGTAGTTGTGGCACACGGGCTTAGTTGCTCCACGGCATGTGGGATCTTCCCAGACCAGGGCTCGAACCCGTGTCCCCTGCATTGGCGGGCAGATTCTGAACCACCACGCCACCAGGGAAGCCCTGCCAGACACTGTTCTAAGCACTTACTTTTTTACTCATTTAAGCCTTGTAATACCATTACTATTATCCTCATTTGAGGGGGTGGGGTGCGCTGAGCAGCTTGTGGGATCTTAGTTCCCTGACCAGGGGCCCTGGTAGTGAGAGTACTGAGTCCTAACCAGTGGACTGCCAGGGAATTCCCTCCTCATTTTAAAAACGAAGAAAATGAGGCACAGAGAGATTAGGTGACTTGCCCAAGACCACACAGGCGGCACATGGCAGAGCTGAGACTCACGCCCCGGCTCCACACCCTGGACCACCAGGGAATGCTGGCTTCCCACACTACTGAGCAACTCCTCGTGTCCTTATCACACACATAAAAATCAAGCAAGATGCACCCCAAACGTGCAATAAGCCTGAAACCATCCATCAGGAGACAGTTCCTCAAGGCGACACATCACACATTAGTGAACTGGCCACTGAGCCGCGAAGACACACAAGCCAACCTCACCGACGGCATGTGTGAGTGTCTGGATAACGGCCAGAGAGCAGACTGTGTGTGCCTGAACACTGAACAACTCCGGTGATGGACTACAAGCTTCCTAACCAATACCACATTTACAAGAAATTCCAATACAGACGGAAAGTAGCAGGGGTCTCACCCGTCCCAACATGAGCCTGAGCCCCCACCCCCGCCCCGGAACCGCCATCAGTGCACCCGTGGTCTCCAGTACGTTGAAATGTGGGATATTCCATCAGGCATGTTTTGTTTTGGTTACTTGTAAAAAGAGAATGAAAAAAAAAAATCAAGTCCAACGTCTGAGCAGCTCTCAAAGCACCAGACCCATAGCGAAGAATTTGAACCAACCGATGACCCTGCAGGGCTCTTGGTCTGACTGACGTTACTGCTTGTGCAAGCCGGGATGGTCTCAATCCAGCCTCCTGTGAGGTCCCAGCACCAGCTCCTGCTGTGGCATCTCACCCCTGGCCCCTCTGACCTTCCAATCCCTGTCCCTCAGCCTCACTTCCTACCAAAGACCTGATTCAATCTGAGTCTGGGGGCGGGGACCGGCCAGTGCTGGCTCCTAAGCTCCCCAGGTGATTTCGAAGGTGGGCTTGAGAGCTACAGTTCTAGTCCTGCTTGTCTCCATTTTCGGAAGTTAACCCCACTCTGAGCAGGATCGCATCTAGCTGGTCCAAGCCCCTACCGCGCACCTGAAATATTCACCACTGGTATGTGTGTTCTTACTCTTCACCGCCGTCAAGAGAAGGGCACTAGTTCTCGACTTTCCACCTGTGCGTGTGCTCCTGTTCATTGCTGCTTTATTCCCATTCGTTCATCTCTTATTTAGCAAATGCCTACTGAGTGCCAGCAGCTGGGAAATCAAAACAGATACGTACATAATCACACGCTGCTTCAAACCCCAAGCGTGACTCCCCGGGACAGCTGGGTTTGGACAATCTGAAGGCAGGCCGGTGAGGCCGGGGAACACGAGGGGCTGAGGAAGAGGCGGCGGCCTCCTCCATGGAGGGGGGCTTGTTTCTCCCCACCACCCTGTCATCCGGGAAGGCAGCAGTGAGATCACTGCAGTTAGGGGTGTGTGCTGGGTGGTGAGAATGCCTCACTCACTGTGACTTGGTTTCCTATCTGTCGATTAGGAATAATCATAATGCCTATTCCAGGCGGGGTGGTGATGAAATGCAGCTGTCCTCTAGAAGCAGTGGTTCTTGACCTTGCCTACACATTGGAATCACCTGGAGCCTTGTAACGTCCTGATGCCTGAGTCTCACCACCTGGCCTGGCCTGGGCGTCCTAACGTCACAGTTCCCAGGTGATTTTAACTTACAGCTGGGGTGACAACCACTGCCCGCAGAGCGCTGGCAGAATGCCAGGCCCAAGGGATGTGCTAGAAAAATATGAGATGTTACCATTGGTGGTGTCTTCAGTCCTCCCTCCCACCGTCTTTAAAAACGCTCAAGGTCCCCATCAGAAATATCTCTGAGCCCTTCAACCATCATTCCTGTGCAGATGACTCCTGTGAAAAAACTATAAAAATGTTTAGCAGCCAGATTCATAGAGACACAAGGTAGGAAAGCAGGTGCCTTGGGGAAGGGGGCTGGGGAGTTACTGTATAATGGGTGTGGAATTTCAGTGTGGGAAGATGAAGTCCTGGAGGTGGATGGTGGTGATGGTCGAGTAACAATATGAATACACTTAACTGAACTGTGCGCTTAAGAATGGTTAAGATGAAAAAAAAAAAAAGAATGGTTAAGATGGTAATTTTTATGTGATGGGTATGTTACCACAATTTTATTTATTTATTTATTTTTAATTTATTTTTTTTGCGGTACGCGGGCCTCTCGCTGTTGTGGCCTCTCCCGCAGCGGAGCACAGGCTCCGGACGCGCAGGTCAGTGGCCATGGCTCACAGGCCCAGCTGCTCCGCGGCATGTGGGATCTTCCCGGACCGGGGCACGAACCCGTGTTCCCTGCATCGGCAGGCGGACTCTCAACCACCGCGCCACCAGGGAAGCCCTTACCACAATTTTAAAAACCTGCTTAAAATACTGTTTATTTATATTCACAATGTCTTTCAATGTCCACAGAATATAAGAAATGTTAACTTGAAAAATAATGAATACATTTATACTTTTCCATTTCAAAGCATCTACCTGACAGAAATGGCACATATGTACAAGGATGTTCAGCGGGGCATGTTGCAATAGGGGCAAAAGGCATAAACAACTTAGAAGTTTGTCACCAGGAGAGTGAGTGGTCCAGTGAGCCAAGGGTCATCTTGGGAATACTACACAACCACGAAAAAGAACAAGAAGATCTGTCTCTGTGGATGCTGACGTGAATGAATGAATAATATACTATCCAGGGAGACATTTGGCCCCCTGGCATCTAAACTCCCTTCCCCCATTTAGCAATCTCTGCCACCCTTATGAGTCCTGGTAGGAGGCAGGATCCACCTCTCACTCTGAAGGCTGCCAATCAACTGTGGCAGTGTCCTCACCATTCCGGTTTTGTGGCAATAACTGTGGCCATGGGGTCGGCTGCTACCTAGTTTCCACAGTTTCAGTCCACAGCCTTCCCAGCAAGTCTGGGAAGCACCCTGATGTCCCTTAAAGAAATTCCTTTTCTGCTGATATCAGGCAGTTGACACCTATTGCTTGTAACTACGAACCCTACTGATAAAAATATTCAGAGTAGGACTCTGGTTTTTAACTCAAAGACATAGGTCCTTGTATGTCAATAGATAACAATAGCTAATATTTCCTGGGCACCAAACTATGTGCCAGGCACTGTTTCAAGCTCTTCTCATGTACCAACTCATTTAGTCTTTACAACAACCCTGTCTGTTATTCAGATTTTTAAAATAGGGAAATGGAGGCACAGAAAAGGGGGTAAGTAACTTGCCCAGAGTTACAAAGCTTGGAGGTAGGGGAGGGGGTTTGTGAACACAGGAGGTCTGCCGCCAGAGCCCACAATCCCACGGCCATGCAAACAGGATACTGCAAGTATTTTGAAAAAGGAGCTGTAGGGAGACAAGCTGTCCACACCCCTTACCTCTGGGATCGGACTGGGGAGGTGGGTGCCGCTGAAAGAGGCCTGTGACGCATTGCCTCTGTTTGGTTTGAATCTTTCGCAACAAGAGCCATCCATGTGCTACTTTCAGATAAAGCAGCATTTGGAGGGATTAAACTTGAATCAGGGTGTGTGCACTGCTGCTGTGGCGGCTTCCTGCTGCCACTAGCCAAGGACTTGAGGATTCAGCCCCAAGTCTCATGCCAGTGTTTTTCTGCTGGTTCTCCTGTGATAACCCCCTCCTGGGGTATCTACGATGATGGGGCACACACCACTAGTTGTGTGACTCACACAAGCTGTTTACCCTGGGCTCCAGGGCACCTGGGGAGCCCGTGTTCTGCACACACTCCTGAAGCTTGACGGTCTTCGAGCAGCATGTGGTCCCAGCCATCCTCACAGGACCTTCTGACTTATCCAGCCCACAGCCCCATCCACCCATCCTGCCTTGTTCTCTCATGATTTTCACTCTCCAGGGCCCAAATCAGAGCTATTTCTCCTGGCAGCCTTGTCTCCTAGTCTCTGCCCGCATCATTTCTGAGGGTAGTCCCTCCTTTTTTTTGGTGGTAAGATCCCACGTTCAGAGACCGTTTCTCTCCTTCTCAGTTTATTCACCCTCTTCTCTCGCCCCTCAGATGGTCTTCATCCCCCAGCTCCCGAGGGCCACGGTCCTGGGTGCCCCACCCGCATCCTTTCCCACAAACACCCCCACCAGGGCGACTGTTTCTAGAAACAATGCCTTGATCACGAGTCTATTCTGCAGTTAACTCTGACACCCAAGCGCTATTACTTTACATGAGCCCTGACCACAAGAGGGTTATTTTTAACTTTTTTATTTTGAAATAATTTCAGACCTACAGAAAAGTTGCAAGAATGGTAAAACAAAAACAAAAACAACTCCCTCCACCTAAATACCCTAAATGTTAACATTCCATTTATCCTTTTCTGTCTTTATGCGGCGTTTTTGTCTGAGCCACTTGAGACTAAGTTGCACACAAGATACCCCTTTACCCCTAAATACTTCAGTGTACATTCCCTCAAAAAGTCATTTTCTTACATTACCACGTTAATTATTTAATCATGAAATTAACATTGATACAATACTATCGTCCAATCTACAGACTTTATTCAAATGTTGCCAATTGTCCCAATAATGTCCTTTAGAGCAAGAAAATAAAAAAGGAAGAGAGAACAAACCCATGGTCCAGGATCCAGTCCAACCTGAACAATGCTCAGACTGGACTGGCCAGCTTGGACATGTCACTTTCCTCTCTGGGCTCCACCCTCCCTCACCCATGACAGGATAAAAGGACAGAGAAGCCTTTAGTGACTGCTCTGTATATCAAAGGCGATCAGCCAGGGCTTCCCCAGGCAAGGAGATATTCATTCAACTGAAAAGAGAAAAGCTCATTTTATTGAGCTACTACTAGGTGTCAGCGCTGTACCTGTTTTACGTGCTTGATCTCACCTAAGCCCCACCGTTTCCACTGTTATCCCCATTTTGCAGATGAAGAAACTGAGTTTCTAGGGGTTAAGGGCAAGGTCTTTTGCTCAAGGTCTTTCAATGCTTAAACTCAGAAATGAGGAGGGAAGAAAACACACCTTGCCATTCGCAATCTGACCAATCTTCTCTAGCCTGAAATAAGTCCCCTAGATTAGAGGGAAGCAGAATCTCTGAAAAGAGACCACCAAGGCTGCAGAGGCCACCAGGCCATGGCGCTGGAACACTCTGGTCAGATGCAGCACAGGAAGAGAGGAAACGAATTCTGGGACCACAGTGGAAACAAAACTACACCAAGTTCTATGCTGCAAGGCGATTTCTCTTGGTGGCCTGAAGTTGAATTTTGTCCCCTTCCTATGAAGAGCTTTTCCCCTATGGAGCTGAATATGAAGCCTCGTCCTTTCATGGGAAGTTGGCCACATCCAATGAAGAAAGCACCTTCTAATGCACTAAGTATTAGAGCAATGAGCACACACTAGGCCTCCAATGCTGACAAACTTGTAGGAGGGATCCCTTTTCACAGCCAGGTTCCGTGACCCGCCCCAGGCTGAGCTGGCCCTCGACCCAGGTCTGTGAGAACTCATGGAGTGCCTGCGCCTTTCAGGACAAGCTGTCGGGGCCAGATGTTTTAAAGCTGGCATCATGGTAAGCGAATCCACATCCTTCCATTAGCCACGGAGCTAATCTACTCCTTCCTCAGGAAAAAAGCCCATGCATTTGCGCCAGTGGGTCCGTGACCACCTCCCCAGGTTACGTGACACATGGGAAAGCTCTTCGCTTCCCGTCCTCAGCACAGATGCATCCACCACTCTGGCTGCTGGCAGTTTGGAAAGTGTTTCTATGTTTATGTGCTGCGTTTCCCCAACTAAATTGTGAGGCTCTTAATTCTTCTTAAGATGTCTACTTTTTGAATGTCGTGGTCCCAATAAAAGTGTGTGTTTCCTTTTCTTCCTTTTTGATTAGCACTTAAAATGGAGGTAAAAATTATGACAATAACTTGGTTCACTGCACCCGAGTAATGTTTGCAGCAGCCAACACCTTCACCGCTAAGAGCCTGAGCTCTTGTTTCCACTGAAGCTCTGACTCTCACCTTGGGAAGCCACTTACTATTTCTGAGCCTCAGTTATTCCTTCTGTAAATGGGAATAATAATCTTGAAATACTTAAAGCACTTATAACGCATACATGTATGTATTTTACAAACGTGTGGGTGCGTACACAACGGCGTAACAGCTTAAATCAAATGAAGTATTATATACAAAGCACTTAGCCCAGTAAATTCCCAGTAAATAGAAGATGCTACTGTTTCTTTGCCTACTACTGCGACTCTTTGCAGTTTTCACCAAACAGTTTTGTAAAGCTGGGGAACGCTAAGGCTCCTTGGCATTTTGGCCGGTCCTTTTCATTCCCCCCATGTTCTCAGCCTGGTCCTAGGGTGCCTGAGCCTCGGGGAGAGCACGAGCTGGAGCTGACGGCCAGAGGTTTTGACAGTGTCGGCTGCCAAACGGCACAAGCCACAGGGAGTCAATGAAGTCCAAGCTCCCAAATCCACGTTTACCCCTAACCTCTTCCAAGTCAGCCCAGGGAACTGCCCCTTCCTACAAAGGGCCTGAGGCTGACCTCTGCAGAGGCCTCGGGCCACTCCCTGCACAGCCTTTCAAATTCCAGATGCAGGTCCCTAGCAGCCAAAGGGCCCTTCTCCACGGCCACGTCCCACCTTGAAAATGTCCTTTGTCCCTTCAGGGTCTCAAAGCTACTGTCCTTCCAAACATGAGGTGAGCCCAGTTCTTCCAGTAGGCTGCCCGCACCCCAAGGGCAGAGCGCCCTGAAGCCTCGTCCGGGAACAGCAGTGCACATCTCCAGCATCAGTGTGCCCTGGGCCTCAACGGAAGGAGCACAGCCTCAGTTCACTCTTCAAGCATTTATTGAGGGCCTCCGGTATGTAGGGCTGTGACGATAAAAAATGGCAAGGTCTCCATTCTTAAGCAGGGGATCAGACGGGTGGTACACAAAGATAAAGGCTGAAGGTCAGAGCCAGAGATAAGCTCAAGCAGGCCCGAGCTTGCACATTCCTCCTTTGTGGCAAGGTATTCCTCCCCCTCGCTACCACAGCTCCCAAGCGCACAGAATGAATGAGCCCCAAATGGCTGTCCAGCATCACCCCTCTGGGCTCAGTCCTGGGCCCCGGGCTCCGCTGAACAATCGGGGGCTCCCGGTGGCAGGCTGAGCCGGTGCGTTCTCATGTGCGGGGCCCACGGCGCCCTTCTCAGCTGATTGTGTCCAGGCGGCCGGGGTCTCTGAGGCGCATGAATGCCCTTGAATGGGCCCATTCAGGCTGATGGACAGGAGCTGAAAGCTGCACACACACAAAAGCCACTGGGCAGCCGGGAGGGCTCCCCAGTGGTTTGCCCACGGGAAGGGAAGCCGTCACACCACAAAGAGCAGTGTGAAGACGTCTCTGCGTTTTCAATGGCATCCTCTGGGCGCCAACCGCATACCACCACCACCCCACCTCGACGGCAGCAGAGGACGGCACTACGCAGAGAAGGCAGCGATCGCTGAAGGCAGAAATGAAAATCCAACAAACAACAAATAAACACAGGAGGCTTTTCTTTACTAGTGAGATGGGGCTCTGGGCCAGGGGGGCTGTAGGGCGCCTCCTCGCGCCTGCCGTGTACCTTGGTTAAGGCTGCATTCCTGACACCCACGGTGACCCTCGAGGACTCTGGCTGACCTGAGATTGTTGAACATGTCCCCAAGAAAAATGATCTCGAAAGGACACGGCCAATATTTAAATGAGGACTGGAGAGACATGGTCCCATTCTTGTGTCACTCGGTGTTTTCCAGGGGGAAAAAAAAAAATCTCGGAAATGACACTTGTATTTTTAAATAGGACCAGGCAGGGGAGAACCACCCACCTGGAATTCTTTTAATTGCTTCAAGGGGAGGGCAGGCTCTGCCAGTTAGAGGGGCAGAGAAGTCTATTTACACGGTTGTACACAAATATTTTAAGCTCATTGTCAGGTGGCTACTTGGGAAAGGATGATTCTCAGCTCCCCAGATCACATTACTTCAGAAACAACCCCCCCAAAAGATAATTAAAGATAGTTCCTCCTCATAATGCAATTCTATAATGAGCAATTAAAATTAAATTAGCTTGTCATAATAACAAAGATGGATTGCGTTCCTAGGCTTCCTGACCCAGAGTTAGTAATTCACAGGAAGGAGGGAGAAGTCTGGGACTAAGTAGTTTTAGTAAGGAAACATAAAATGTTCAGACCAATTCAGTGAACAGATCAAGATAACATGGAGACAGACATGCATCCTGGCATAATTATTAGTTTTGTTTACATTCACTTTATTTTTTAAATAATGGAATAATTCAGACATATTTTTTTAAAAAAGGACAGAGAAAACATGACAACACTAACAAACCCAACATCCCAAATTCACAAATATTAACATTTTGTCATATCTGCTTCAGGTACTGTTTTGTTTTTGTTTTTGTTTTTTTAAATACATGTGAACAGGGGCTTCCCTAGTGGCACAGTGGTTAAGAATCCGCCTGCCAATGCAGGGGACACGGGTTCGAGCCCTGGTCCGGGAAGATCCCACATGCCGCAGAGCAACTAAGCCCGTGCGCCACAACTACTGAGCCTGCGCTCAAGAGCTCGCGAGCCACAACTACTGAAGCCCGCGCGCCTAGAGCCAATGCTCTGCAGCAAGAGAAGCCACTGCAATGAGAAGCCTGCGCACCACAATGAAGAGTAGCCCCCGCTCGCCGCAACTAGAGAAAGCCCGCGCACAGCAATGAAGACCCAACGCAGCCATAAATAAATAAATGAAATAAATTTATTTTAAAAAAATACATGTGAACATATTTTTTTATATTTTTATATATGTTCTTTAATTTTTATTTTTGGCCACACCACGCAGCATGTGGGATCTTAGTTTCCTGACCAGGGATCAAACCCGTGCCCCCTGCAGTGGACGTGCAGAGTCTTAACCACTGGACTGCCAGGGAAGTCCCCTGGGTGTTTTTGTTTTTTGGGTTTTTAAAATAAATAAATTTATTTATTCATTTTTGGCTGTGTTGGGTCTTTGGTGCCGTGCGCAGGCTTTCCCTGGTTGCGGCGAGCAGGGGCTACTCTTCGTTGTGGTGTGCGGGCTTCTCATTGTCATGGCTTCTCTTGTTGTGGAGCACGGGCTCTAGGCGCGCAGGCTTCAGTAGTTGTGGCTCGTGCGCTCAGTAGTTGTGGCTTGTGGGCTCTAGAGCTCAGGCTCAGTAGTTGTGGCACACGGGCTTAGCCGCTCTGCAGCATGTGAGATCTTCCCGGGCCAGGGCTCGAAGCCATGTCCCTTGCATTGGCAGGCAGATTCTTAACCACTGTGCCACCAGGGAAGACCCCCCTGGGTTTTTTTTTTTTAAAGAAATAAAATGTTACGGGACCAGAAGAAGCCCTTTTGCCCTCCTTTTGCAGAGGCAACCACACATCCATATTTTTATTGGTTTGACATTATTGATGCGACATGAACAGATTTTAGTACTGTTGTGTGTTTTTTTAACTTTTTATTTTGAAATAATTACAGATTCACAGGAAATTGAAATGAAATGAATAGGGAGGTTCCATGCGCTCTTCTCCCAGCCTCCCACGATGTGAACGTCTGGCATAAATAACTGTAGTACACTATGAGAACCAGGATACTGACATTCGCACAATCCAGAGAGCTTATACAGATTTTACCAGTTTTACAAGCACTCTTGTGTGTGTGTGTGTGTGTGTGTGTGTGTCCATGCAACTTTGTGTAACCAAGCAAGATACTAAACTGTACCATCCCACAAGACTCCCTCATGCTACCCCTTAATACGGACACCAATCACCTACCCCAACCCTAACCCCTGACAACCACTAAGCTGCTCCCCATGTCTGTAATTTTGTTATTTCAAGAATGTTACATAGGGCTTCCCTGGTGGCGCAGTGGTTGAGAGTCCGCCTGCCAATGCAGGGGGCGCGGGTTCGTGCCCCGGTCCGGGAAGATCCCACATGCCGCGGAGCGGCTGGGCCCGTGAGCCATGGCCGCTGAGCCTGCGCGTCCGGAGCCTGTGCTCCGCAACGGGAGAGGCCACAACAGTGAGAGGCCCGCGTACCGCCAAAAAAAAAAAAAAAAAAAGAATGTTAGATAAACAGAATAGTACAGTATGTAGTTTTTGGAGATTGGCTTTTTCACACAGTGTAATTTCCTTGAAGTTCATCCACCTTGTTGCACGTATTGATCATTTGTTCCTTTTATTGCTGAGTAGTGTTCCATGTATGTGTAGATGTACCACGGTTTGTTCAAACATTCACCACTGAAGAACATCTGGGTAGCTTCCAGTTTGTGCTTATTTCGAACAATGGTGCTGTAACTATTCATGTATAAGTTTTTTTGTAAACCTAAGTGAAAGGCCCTAAAAGAGCCCAAATAATTTTGAAAAAGAATAAAGTTATTCCTCTTCTCAATGTTAAGGATTACTATATAACTCCAGTAATTGTGACAGCGTGGTACTGGTTGAAGTCTAGACACATAGATCAATGGAACAGAACAGAGAACTCACAGTTAGTGCCACACAAATATGCCCAGGTGATTTTTTTATGCTGTGCAATGAATTCAATAGTGAAGGTGTAGCCTTTTCAACAAACGATGCTAGAGCAACTGGACATCCACATGAAAAAAAATGCCAACTTCAATTCCACACCTATACAAAAAGTAACTCAAAATGGATCAGCCTTAAATGTAAAACATAAGCTATTAAACTTTTAGCAAAAAGCAGGAAATATGGAGATATCTGAGCTCAGTTATTCACAGAACACCAGGAAGTGCCTCTCACTACATCTTCTCCTCTGGTTTGTTCCAAATGACTGAAATTCCACTATTAGACAGTCATACCTTTGGCTTCGAGGCTCATCCACAAAATTCCTTTGGGAGATAAGATATGAGCTTTGAATCTTGGGGTGAATCAGATATCAAGAACTCTCCAGCTGACAGCTGAGAGGAGCCTCTAAAAGGAATGGAAATGAAAAAGGCACTAGGTGCTTGGAGAATAGAGCAGCATGAAAAGGAGTCAGAGGAAAATAATAACATTCTTACAAGTTCCACCTGCTTGACAACACCAAGGTCAGTTCCTCCAAAATCTCTATCTGGTTTGGCATCATTGGCGGCAATGGTGGTGATGATGGGTTTTCACCAAACTATACCCACCCAACAAGAGCAGATATCCATATGAGCTAACCACCAATGTATATGCAAAGAAAAGGATAGTGTGTATATATAGGTATAAGAGGATGAGGGCTTGTTGATGTTCCCTCATTAGTATAGCATGACTCTGACACAAAACAAAGAATTTATATTCCAAGCAAGATAATGGTATGGAAGATGCATTTATTACCCATCTAGTATTTTCCTTCCTGACTTTATTATTTCTTTATATAGATATTTAATGGAACTACTTAGGCAAATGCCTCTTGAGGAACTCGTTCTTGAAGAATTCTAGTCACAGATCCAGTGAGCATATCACCAACTTCCATTAATTAAATGCTTTTAACTCTAAAACTCTGTTGAAACAAAATTTTCACCTATGCTAATTCAGGAGGCACCATAAAAGCCATAGGGTCATGAAATCATATTTACCAAACGATAAATTTATGTCATATAATCTGGGGAATACGCATATAAAAACAACAGTTAGGGCTCCCCTGGTGGCGCAGTGGTTGAGGGTCCGCCTGCCGATGCAGGGGACACGGGTTCGTGCCCTGGTCCGGGAAAATCCCACATGCCTCGGAGCGGCTGGGCCCGTGGGCCATGGCCGCTGAGCCTGCGCGTCCGGAGCCTGTGCTCTGCAACGGGAGAGGCCCCAACAGTGAGAGGCTCGCGTACCGCAAAACAAACAAACAAACAAAAAAAACAAAACAGGAAGTGTGGTCCACGAGATCTATAAGGGGCCATCGCTTGCTTATCCCATCCATGTGGGAAGAACGTTCAGAGAGGAGGCATCAGGTCTCAATGGCGCCCCCTGAGGGCAAGGAGGAGCCACAGTCGCTTGCAGCAAGCCCTGAGCTTTAACCTGCCACTCTGGGCCCTGAAACCATTTCCCCTGTATTCTCTCCTGACTGGCAGGTAAACGCTCATCTCCTGGCCAGGCTGCTCAGAGGATATGACCCTCAAGTTAAAATGAGGCAGCAGAACACGAAAACAGACCAGGAAGCAGGGCCTCAACAAACGATGTGCAACGAGGGCCTCCAGTTCCGCTGCTCTTCCTTTCCACCAGCTGGTCACAAAAGCCCACCATAGGCCATGAGCCGCCACAACCTTAGTGCAGGTGGCACCTCAGGCTGAGACACAGTCATGCTCTCCCTCAAGGCAGCCTCCGGAGAAGACGCACAAGCACAGACAGGACAACCCCCTCCAGAGCTGAGGCCACTCTGGGCCAAGCTAGCTTCTGTGAGGGCCCCGGCTGCCCCGAGGTTAAGAGTGAGGGCTCTGGCATCTGGCTTCGGGGCCAGGCAACCTAGTTAGCCCTTCCGTGCCTCGGCCGCCTCGTCTGTAAAACGCCGTGACACGGATTCACGAGTCAACGCGCAGGCCTGGCCCCCACGATTTCACTTACTATCCTAGAGCGCACTTGCCTAAGGCTGATTTCCCAGGCATCTCTTAGTCTCTGCCCAGGCAGGGGCATTCTTAAGGCATGTGAAATTCTTCAGGGCTGTGAAGGATGCTGAAAGCTGGAACAAACTCCAGATGTGAAGTCAGGAAACTGAGACACAGGCAGACCCGTCACTCAACTTGACTGTGACACCTGGGGGCAGGCCCTTGACCTCTCTGAGATGCTGAGAGACTCTGCCTTGCAGAGGTGCTGTGGGGATCAGAAGGGAGGACTCAACGTGAGAGTCCACAGACCTTTTCCCCATAAGCTGGCTCTTAAATTCAACCACTGTCCCTTATATTCTCCACCAAAACCCAATCCGGACATTCGCCACCAAACTTCTAAAACCACCTCCAGGTCACCTTTACCCTGGAAGATCCCACAATCCTCAGCTGGATTCCACTTTCCAGAACACTGGCTCTGCCAGGCCTGGTCCAGCCCCCCTTCCCTGCTGTCAAGGCCTGCTTGGCCCATTCCTCGGGCCCCTCTCCTTTGGGAGGGCATTGGCCCACCCTCAATGCCCACCTGCTGACTGGAAGGCCTTCCCTCCTCATTTTGAGATACATATTGAGATACAACAGACAAACTATGTAAGCTTGAGGTGTACAATGTGACGATTTGATGCATGTATATACTGTGAAACCCTCCCTTTCTTCTATCCACCCAGATTCTGCCTGACCTTCATAGCTTGCCTGAAGACCAGCTCCACAAAAACGGTCTTTCCAGATTTCTAGCCTCCAGACATCTCGCTTTTCTTCTAGTCCAATTTCTCTCCCCAAGACATCGTCTGAATGTGGAATATGACCCACTCCACGTGAACAGTTCTGGTGCGCAGTAGCGCGCTGTGCTTTCGAACTGCCTCAATGGTGTGAAAGTTCTCCTTCCATACCCCGAGTCAAAGATCCCCCTCACTCTGTCTAGCTCCCACGTAGCTCCAGCTCTCCCCACCCCCCAACTGCACCCTTCGTCAGCTTTGCTCCTACAACTACAGCCCAACTTTTCAGAGCTCGTGACGGCCAACCTGCCACATCACCTTCCATCCTCCCCAGGCCAGGGCCTCCCGCAGACCCCTCCCCATCATCTGTTTGTCTAAGGCCTGCTGACACTGCAGCTCCCAGAACTGAGCCAGAAGCTCCAGAAGTGGGTTGAGCAGGACTGAGCTGCTGGGGCCATTCTCTGCCTTGAGCTGGACTCTCTGATCTGACCATCGGACACACACAGCCCTCACTGAGCCTTCCCTTGTTTCACCGGCAGACCTCAGAGATCTTCTGGGTTTGGTTCTAGACCACTGCAATAAATCGAATATTGTAATAAAGCGAGTCACACGAATTGTTTGGTTTCCCAGTGCATACAGAAGTTGTTTACACTATACTGTAGTCCATGAAGTGTGCAACAGCATCATGTACCCACCCCCCAATTTAAAAATGCTCTATTTATTGCTAAAAAAGGCTGTCATCTGAGCCTTCATCAGGTCATCATCTTTTTTGCTGGTGGAGGCTCTCTGCCTCCATGTTGGGGGCCGCTGACCGATCAGGGTGGTGGTAGCTGAAGGTTGGGATGGCTGTAGCAATTTCTTAAAATAAGACAACAGTGAAGTCGGCCACATTGATTGACACTTCCTTTCACGAATGATTTCTCTGTAGCATGCAATGCTGTTTGATAGCATTCTACCCACAGTAGAACTTCTTTCAAAGTCAGAGTCAATCCTCTCCAACCCTGCCGCTGCTTCATCAACCAAGTTTACGTAATATTCTAAATCCTTTGCTGTCATTTCAACAATCTTCACAGCGTCTTCACCAGGAGTAGATTCCATCTGAAGAAGCCACTTTCTTTGCTCATCCATGAGAAGCAACTCCTCATCCATTCAAGGTTTTTCATGAGATTGCAACAATTCATTCACGTCTTCAGGCTCCACGTCTAATTTTAGTTCTCTTGCTATTTTCACCACATCTGCAGTTAGCTCCTCCACTGATGTCCTGAACCCCTCAAAATCAAGCATGAGAGTTAGAATCAACTTCTTCTGTTCCTGCTGATATTCTGACCTCTTCCCATGAATCACGAGTGTTCTTTCTGACATTTAGAATGGTGAATCCTTTCCAGAAGGTTTTCAATTTACTTTGCCCAGGTCCATCAGGGGAATCACTATCTACGGCAGCTATAGCCTTACGAAACGTATTTCTTAAAAAAGAAGACTTGAAAGTTGGAATGACTCCTTGATCCATGGGCTGCAGAATGGATGTGTCAGCAGGCATGAAAACAACATTAATCTCCCTGTACATCTCCATCAGAGCTCTTGGGTGACTAGGTGCATTGTCAATGAGCAGTAATATTTTGAAAGGAATCTTTCTTTTCAAAGCACTAGGTTTCAACAGTGGGCTTAAAATATTCAGTAAACCATGTTGCCAACAGATATGCTGTCATCTAGGCTCTGCTGTTCCATTTATAGAGCAGAGGCAGAAGAGATTTAGCATAATTCTTAAGGGCCCAAGGATTTTTGGAATGGTAAATAAGCACTGGCTTCAACTTAAAGTCAGCAGCTGCATTAGCCCCTAACAGGAGAGTAAGAATGTCCTTCGAAGCTCTGAAGCCAGGCATTGACTTCTCCTCTTTAGCTATGAAAGGCCTCGATGGCATCTTCTTCCAATAGAAGGCTGTTTTGTCTGTTGAAAATCTGCTGTTTAGTGTAGCCACTTTCATTAATTATCAATATCTTAGCTAGATCTACTGGATAACTTGCTGAAGCTTCTGTATCAGTGCTTGCTGCTTCACCTTGCACTTTTATGTTACAGAGATGGCTTCTTTCCTCAAACCTCATGAACCAACCTCTGCTAGTTTCAAACTTCTCTTCTGCAGCTCCCTCACCTCTCTCCATCTTCACAGCATTGAAGAGAGTTAGGGCCTTGCTCTGGATTAGGAATACTGTGGCTGGTTTGATCTTCTATGCAGACCACTGAAACTTACTTCACATCAGCAATAAGGCTGTTTCACTTTCTTATCATTCATGTGTTCACTGGAGTAGCAGTTTTAATTTCCTTCAAGAACTTTTCCTTTGCATTCACAACTCGGCTAACTGTTTGGTCCAAGAGGCCTACTTTCCAGCCTACCTCAGCTTTGGACACACCTTCCTCACTAAGCTTCATCATTTCTAGCTTTTGATTTAAAGTGAGAGATGTGCGACTCCTTTTTCCACTTGAACACTTTGAGGCCATTGTAGGGTTATTAACTGGCCTAATTTCAAAACTGTTGTGTCTCGGGGAACAGGAAGGCCCGAGGAGAGGGAGAGAGACGGGGGGAACAACCAGTTGGTGGAGCAGTCAGAACACACACATTTGTTGACTAACTTTGCCATCTCATTATGAGCACGGTTCCTGGTGCCCCAAAATAATTAACAGTAGTAACATCAAAGATCACTGATCACAGATCACCAGAACAGGTATAATAATAATGAAAAAGTCTGAAATACTGTGAGAATTACCAAAATGAACATGATACAAATGAAATTATTTACAAAATAGAAACAGACTCACAGACTTAGAGAACGAACTATGGTTACCGGGGTGGGGAATGGTGGTGGAAAGGGATAGTTAGGGAGTTTGGGATTGACATGTACACACGGCTATATTTAAAGTAGATAACCAACAAGGCCCTACTGTATAGCATAGGGAACTTTACTCAACATTATGTCACAACCTAAATGGGAAAAGAATTTGAAGAATAGATCCATGTATATGTATAACTGGAAAAAAAAATGTATTACAATCCTAGGGGGGAAAAAAATCACTGAATTGTATACTTTAAAATGGGGGAATTTTATGATATGTGAATTATGTCCCAATAAAGCTGTTATTTAAAAAAGAAAACAACCCCACAGTACCTGCAAAGTGCAATAAAATGAGGAATGCCTGTATTTGGGTCGCTCTGGCCTCTACAACTAGATAAGGTCATTGAGGATGGCCTGGGGCCGTGTTCTCTTGCATCCTCCGGCACAGACAGGCACGCAACACCTGCTGATTCACTCTTTGATTCTACCCCAAATCAGGCCTGAACTAAATGACATGCCTACTCACCATGGCTAAGATTCTGACTAAAAAACACCTCCTGCCCTATACAAGCAAGCAGCATTACAGGCTCTGAGAGTCATCGGGCCACAAAAATGAAGACAAATACCGAGAAGGAACTGCGAACGTCCAAAACAAAGGCCACCGTGTACAATTCGGCTACGGTTTGCAGCTTTCTTCCTCAGGCCTAAGCTGTAAAGGATGGACCGGGGATGCCAAGGACCATCCGGCACAGGAACCTGAGTCTCAAATGACTCACATGGTGGGACCAGTTAGACGTTCAATAAGGAACTCCACGAAGGTCCTTTCCACCTTCTTGAAAGGCCCTGGTGCCGTGGTGAGTAAAGGCAAATCTTGGTCGACTTGCTCCACACATGCATTTTGAAATCTAGCCTTCCAGGCAGACAGCAGTGCGATCAGGATCTGGGCTGCCCTTTCTGATTGTGGCATAGACAATGCTATCTTATCTTCCTCCTAGGCCCACAAGATGACTCTATTTCTCAGGCTCTCTTGGAGTGCAGCCACCGTGACTGACTTCTGCCCCCTCTCATCCCCCGGCTCCTGGCTGGATGCAGAAGCTTCAGTGGGGAATGAAAAAGCCCTGGGATGGTGGTTTGCGAAGTGCGGTCCCTGGACCAGCAGCGGCAGCAGCTGGAACTTGTTCGAAATGCAAATTCTCAGGCCCACCACCGTGGGAGTGGGGCTCAGTACTCTGTGTTTTAATAAGCCCTCGGGTGATTCGATACACACTCCAAGTGGGAAACCACTGCTCCAGAAGATGGCGGAGCTCTTAGATGGAAAGATCTGGGCTTGCGGGAATAGGAATAAACCTGTATTGTGTTAAGCCATTTGGGGAGTTTTCGCGTCCCAATTAAAACAATAACAATCCCGGGCTTCAGGTCCGTCTACTCATTAGGGTCATGTCCCACCTGGGGTTTCCCAATGCCAAAGGCTGGCGGCCAGGAGACTGGGGTTATTTTACCTCGGCTGTGAGAGCCCACACAGGAATCCTTTCTACCCACTCATTCATTCATTCACAGTCTGGTTGGTATGTTAACAATGGGGGAAGCGGAAGTCGCCTCGGGGCCAGGATCAGATAGCAGCCAGCTGCTGGTGTTAACACATTCCTGCCGCCCTGCAGCCCTCCTGCCCGCCACAGGCTGCACGGCACCCTGGGCCGGCACCTGCCTGCTTGTCCGTTAAGGGCGTCCAGAGCCCGCATCTGGGCCCGAATTCACAGAGGATATCAGGGGCCCTGTGCCTGCGGCCCCTGCCAGGCCAGCAGCTGTGGCTGCAGAACAAACCGGGTCCCAGGCTGTCCGGAGAGGCCTGGATGGCCGTCTTTCCATCCGTGACACGCGATTTGAGTTGTGAGGACTGGTCTCTCCTTGCCATCTTTCCCTGTCGGCTCCAGGTGAAATCCCACTTATTCCTCGAGGTCTCCCCCACATCCTGCCTTGTCCGCAGATCTGCTGGCTCCTCCTTCTCCAGTGTCCTTAGAAGCCTCTATGTCTGACACTCTCAGTGTGGCCTCCGACGTCACAGAGCCCACCCACGCTGTTTAACTGCTTTATACAAAGCTCTGTGTCTTCCCGTTAAAACTCAGTTCTTGAGGATGGGGGTTGTGTTTTGCATGCCTCCCACGTACCCCTAGACGTGGCACTGGACCAGAGCACTCATATCACGCTGGCACGCACCAAATGCCTGCTTCATGACTGATGAGTGAGATCTGGGGAGAACGGAAACCCCACGTGAGCACCCTGACCATGTTGTACATATACCCGCCGGACCAATGAACCTAGATGTAAGATACAGAGACACAGGGCTTCCCTGGTGGCGCAGTGGTTAAGAATCCGCCTGCCAATGCAGGGGATGCGGGTTCGAGCCCTGGTCCGGGAAGATCCCACATGCCGCGAAGCAACTGAGCCCGTGCGCCACAACTACTGAGCCTGCGCTCTAGAGCCCGCGAGCCACAACTGTTGAGCCTGCACGCCTAAAGCCCGTGCTCCGCAACAAGAGAAGCCACTGCAATGAGAAGACCGCACACCGCAACCAAGAGTAGTCCCCGCTCGCCGCAACTAGAAAAAGCCCACGCACAGCCACGAAGACACGGTGCAGCCCAAAATAAACAAATTAAATAAATTAATTTAAAAAAAAAGATAGAGACACAGACGAGGCTTCTTTGCTGGGTTTCTCCTCCAGCTGGCCTCTTGCTCCCCTATGATTATTCAATCATATAAAAGAACCTCAGCTGCCTGAGGTCGGCCTTGCTATACTGAACTCTCTCCCTGCCATCTATTCTTTTTTTCTATGAGCTATTTATTTCCCAGGCCCAGTACAGAAGCACACATACCTCTGCGAGCCTCCCATCCGTCCTCTACCTTCCAAAGCAGGGACTTTCCCTGGGCCATTTTAAAGGATGTGGCTTACTTACTTACACTTAGGTTTTTGGCCACACACCAAACTGGACAAGGAATGCGTTCCCTCCACCCTCCCCCACCCCAAATGCATGCTGGCCACTCCTGTTAGGCAGGTCTGCTTACTGGGTGATCCAACCCTCTCTCAGGTGCCCTCTGCTCCCTGTACCTCTCTGTTTTGCAAGTCTTGCCCCCGCCCACCCCATGCCCCCGCCAAAAGAAGCCCCCAGCCAGGCAGGACCACAGGGCAGGATGCCTCAGAAATTTATGAAACCTGAAACCACCATCCTCCTCTTCTCTTCTTCCGTCCGGAGAAACAGTTGACTGCCCCAGTTAAGCAGCAGCTACTCCGCATGCCTGCGGAAGGGGAAGGGCTGTGAGAAGCCTTAGCAAGCTGGGGCTGGGGCTGGGGCTGGGGCTGGGGCTGGGATTCGCGTGCTTCAGACCTGCAAGCAAACGGGCAGACTGCTAACTGCTTGTTGTTTGCTGGTTGCACGACGTTGAGCAAATCACGAAGCCTCAAAGCTCCTCAGTTTCCCCACCTGTAACACTAACCTCCTAGGGCTGCTACAGAGATTGCATGAGGGAATAAATACAGACACTTGGACCGGCGCCTGGTGCATAGGAAGTGCTCCTCAGGGACCAGCTCTTACTCTTATTATGGTTATTATTTCCTCAAGCCTCACTTCAGGAGGTCACTAACCTCTGAAGAATATGCAAGGCAAAGAGCAGAGACCACTGTGAGCCAGAAGATAAAGGCCAAGGGGGAGCTCATGACTACAGAAGCCTCTAGAACTTATGACCTCCGTGGAAGAGCATCTGGAAAACTCCACAATTATAATGCTGGGCGGAGCTCAATCCTTTTGATCCCGCACCTAGGCGCTAAGTAGCAACTGACTAAGCTGGCAAGGATGTCCTTACATCTAGAAGTCATTTAATCAAACATTAAATTTAAGTCAACCCAGTTCAATTTTGCAGATGTCGAAAAAAGTATGTACGTATATTCATATAGATTTTTTTTTTTTTTTTTTTTTTTGTGGTACGCGGGCCTCTCACTGTTGTGGCCTCTCCCGTTGCGGAGCGCAGGCTCCGGACGCACAGGCTCAGCGGCCATGGCTCACGGGCCCAGCCTCTCCGCGGCATGTGGGATCTTCCCAGACCGGGGCACGAACCCGTGTCCCCTGCATCGGCAGGCGGACTCTCAACCACTGCGCCACCAGGGAAGCCCCCATATAGATAGTTTTGAGCCTGCAAATATTCTTCACTGAGCAACATCAGGGAGGGCACCTAGATGCTCAAGAATGCTGCAGTCTGAGAGCAGCCCAAAGGACTTCTCTCTTTTAAGTGGACCCAGTGGAGAGGGTTTCAAGGAAGACTCGTTGAAAGGGGAGCGCAGGTGACGGGCTGGCTGGACGGCTTAGTGGCATCTAGCATGGAGCGCACAACAAAAACGTGGGACTTCTGTAGCAGAATAAGCAGAGCATCTATCCAGGCTGAGGACACAGGGTGAGCAAAGCCTGGGCAGAGTTGATGTATGTGGTGTGTTTGTTCAAAGAGTGGTAAGGAGTCTGGGGCACCCACACTGTAGATGACGTGGTGAAAAGGCCGTAGGAGAGATCAGGGCAATTACATAGACAAATGTCAGCACACAGACTCAGCAAACATTTGTCATGCTCCTGCCGTGTGGCAGGCACCGTGATGAACATGACAGGCAGGGGTCCCTGCTGCGTGTGGTGGACGTTCTCCCAGGGCTGTTGGGCACACTGGTTGCCTTAGCCCAATACAGACTCCTGGTCCCTCCCTGAAAGATGCTGAGCCAGCAGGTCTGAGCAAGCCCCAAGGTACTGAATATTTTTAAAGCATCCCACATAATTCTTTTCCTTTTCCACAGTGAAATGTTTTGAGGCGTAGTTGCTGTATAATATTTTATAAGTTTCAGGTGTACAACAAAGTGATTCACAATTTTTAAAGGTTATACTCCATTTACAGTTATTATAAAATATTGGCTCTATTCCCGGTGCTGTACAATATATCACTGTAGCTTGTTTATTTTATACCTAGTAGTTTGTATCTCAACCCCCAGCCTGATCTTGCCGCCCTCTTTCCCTCTCCCCGCGGGTAGCCGCTGGTTTGTTCTCTATGCCTGTCAGCACCCCACATAATTCCCTCTCCCCGCGGGTAGCCGCTGGTTTGTTCTCTACACCTGTCAGCACCCCACATAATTCTAATACACCATTTGGAAAACACCCGTCTGGATCCGTCTAACTCAGAAGGGCCTGAATCTGCTCAACAACATCCCTTCCTGAACTTGAATCCCTCCAGAGAAGGAGGGCTTACCACCGCTCATGCAAATGCTTTGCAAACTGTAAAACATCCCATAAACATAAGCTGTTATTATTATTGATGCTGGGCCATTAGTCCACCTTTGGACAGTCTGATTTGTGGCTTGGTCTCCCTTACAAAGAGCCAAGTTCGCACACTGTGACACCCTTCAACTCCGAGGCCCAGCCCTTGTCCCCTCCCTCTCTTCCTCCCCTCCGGAGCTCAGCAAAGCATCTTCTCCTCTGATAAAGTTTAGGACCCGTGGCACCCTGACCACCCCTCCACAGGCAACCTCCAGTCGTCTAAGACCCTTTTAAAGTCTGAGTCACGGCCTTGACTCAATATTCCCCCCAGGTGATCTGATGGGGCAAGAGAACGCTCTGGCGGTCCCTTCAACAGTCCTCCCAGACCCAGACCAGACCGCGTTCCCTCTGTGTTAGTGTCCGTTTCCCTCCTTTACAAAGGTGAGATAGATTTGCGGAAGCTCCTGTGTTCTCTGTCAAAATGACATAACGGATGCCAAGCATCAGGAACGCTGAATTTCTACTTAGAACAAAACTAAAAAGCCCATTTATTGTCTTCAGCAAAGTTTTTCAGGCCTCAACTCATTTGGGAACCTCAGCCAGCAGAGGTGGCTATCAGTGGTCTGGGCCTGCCCTGTAAGGGTCAGCATCTCAGAATGCTCTGGGGGGCTCCACGATGAACACCAGCAGAACCCAGGCCTCTCCAGCTGTCTTCCCAACGAGGGTGGTCTGCACGGAAGGGGGCCTTTCTTAGCCAGGCTCGGAGAAACCTGGTCTTTATGACTGGGCCCTTCTCCCCGGCTTTCTCCACTGCTCCATGACATGGGTCTCTCCCTCCCACTTCACCGGCGTTCTCCTTCTCCTTCATACGTGGGTCAGAGCAGCAAATCCTCTTGCTGGAGGCTGTCCTCTGGCAAGCCATCAACTTGTCAGACACACTCCTTTCAACGGCTGAAACAGCCAGAAGCTATCGGGATTGTCAAGACCCTCACCGGCATCCATGCTCTTACTCTGGCCGGGCAGGACGGGCCAGATAAGAAAACTCTGATGCCAAGGAAACGGGATCTTTCTCATGGGCCACGGGAAGCCATCAGGGGTTTTGCACTCCTGGAGGAGTGGGGAGCAGCCTGGACTCAGCAGGTTCTAGGATGGCAGTATGGTAGTGGTGGGAAGGGCAGGGAGGGAGGGGGAGAAAGCAGAGGCTGGCTGCAAACTACTGCAACAGTCTAGGCAAGGTGCGAGAGCAACCTAAGGAGGTGGCAGAGGGCACGGACACAAATAGGGACCCGGGGGGTCGGGGAGTCGTTGTTGTGAGGACCAAGGGGGAAGGCGATGTGGACAACAGAAGACTCGCCGGGATGGGAATTCCAAGTACACTTGAGAGGGGATGGTAACAAGCTGGGTTTGGCCATGAGGCCGAGATGGCTGAGAACCAGGCAAGTGGACACCCTACCGGCAGAGAGGCCCATGGCTTACACGTTGTGGCCCCAAAGTCAACCAAAAAGAGCGCTACTCTGCTGACCGGAAGCCTCGGGGCTCAACACCAGATTCCCAGCCCTCCATCTTCTCTCTTGCCGCCCTCCCCCGACCCAAAGGAGGTCCTCCTGACCCTCTCCCCAGTTGGTGCCCCTGTGCCCCTCCTGGCCCATTTGGAGCCGTTCCGGGGCCTTGCTGAGCTGCGTCCTGACCAGAGACATCCTTCACAGGAGAGTGAGACTCCTGCACACACGCGAAGCCATTAAAAATTAACTCCAGAGATCCTCTGAGAGCAAAAGAAAGTCAGAGAAAATTGTCTAGAAGAACAGAGCATTAACCGTCTTCCCTCATTCAGCATCTAACAACAGTTATGACTCAAGAGAAATGTTGTATTTCTTTCTTTCACGAAAGGATAAATCTTTTTTATGCACTTACCACGGAAAACGCTTCGCTCGTCAAATTTCACGTGCCAAGAGGAGCTAAAGCAACATCGCAGCGAGGCCCTCTCTGCACCAGCTCACTCAGCCCTATTCTAGCCTCTGCACGGGGTGGCATGTACATGGAGGGGCTCAGCCTCAGGGGAGGGACGAAGGGGGCTGGCGGCCGGGCCAGGGGGCAGCTCCGGGACTCAGCCAAACTCTCCTGACTACTCTGTGCTGCAAGAAAATGAATTCTCTTTTAGCCAGTGGCTCTCTACCACACCTACTGTGTTGGGTCTTGGGGGGCGGGGGTGAAGATGGGAGCAGAGGCCCAAATCTGAGATGTGCGCTAGTACAGAGGTTCTTGGAGTTAGGTCCCAGCCGTGGCAGCACGAGCATCTCGGGAGACCTCGTTAGAAATGCCAGTTCTCAGGGCCCCACCCTCGACCTACTGAGTCAGAATCTCTGGGGCGGTGCCCAGCAATGAGCTAACCAGCAGGCAGTGCTGATGCACTGGAGAACCTGTACTCTAGCACTCGGGCTGTGTTTCATTCCAAGGAAAAGCAGAAACTGTTCTGTGCCCAACTGGTAGGAAACAAACTCCAGGCGTTCCCAATTTCATTCGAAAGGTCAACATCATTCTGAGTTCAAGGTGAGTGGTTCTATTGATTTTTTTAACACGGCGGTAAAGGCAACTTACTCTCTTTTTGCTGCTACAGAGCAAAAGAAGACAATGCCTGTAGGACACAGATGGCTTTGGAGGGAAGGCAGCTCAACGGGTGTCTGAGTAACAACAGCTCAGCCTGCCAGGACCCTTTCCTTCCCCTGTGGGTGGCCACTCTCTCTCATCTTGCGTTAACCAGCCCCTATATCTCCTTCTATCCACCCTCTTCTTGTCTGTCTCCTCCACCCAAGCTCCACTCACTCACAACAGACCCCAGCAGGGCTGGTTGAACCTCCACAGTGACCCCTTATTTGAGACACTCAAGACAACGGTGTTTAAAAATGCAGCCCTGACCGCCTTTGTCTGTGGCTCTCAAAGCTCAGACGGGACAGGTGGCAACTGCAGCCGAGCCAGGGCTTCGGTGAGTCCACGCCGACTCGACGTTAGCGACTAACTCAGCTTCGATTTCCCTATCTATAAAATGGACAAATCACTATCTAGGAAGAGCTCATTAAATGTCAGAGTTTTGAGCCTCAAGAGAGCGAGCCCCTGGGAAGGTGGGTGGAAGCATCTGGATGTGGGGATTCCAGCACCTACCACTCTGCTACAAGGCTGCCCCTTCTTCCTCAACACCCACCACGGCCCCTTCTGGAACCCTGAGTGCACAGCAGGGGCTCAATACATGAATTAAGGGGAGAGAGAGATGAAGCAAAGAGACTTGTGAACATATGACTCAGGGAAAGGTAGAATTGATCAGGGATGGTATTTGAGGGGGAAGGAAATTGCTAAACAAAACAGACTGTGTTTACTACCATGAAAGGAAGCCAAAACAGTAACCAGCTACCATGAAACACAGGAAATTCGGAAAAGTATGTAAAAAGGGCACTGTTTTCTTTCCTCTTCTAAAAGGTTAAGACAGTTCCAAAACTTACTCCTTTCCTCTCTAAAGAGCTCACTGTCCTATGTATGGAGATGCTCCTGGGAGCCCAGAACGTGATCCTACCCCACGCCGCATTCCTTCCCCTCCCCTCAAGGTTCCCTGCTTCCTCTCAGGGGCAGGGGCCCACAACATCATTGATCTGCTTTTCTAGTCACTGTCACGATGCTGTACCTGTTCCACTGAACGAGGTGCACCCATCCCAATGCTCACGGGAGCCGCAAAATATTTGTGTTCTTTAGTCTTTGTCTTACGATGCCTAGAAGAACTGTGGGGGAAATGATTGCACAGTGAATGAAGAAACCCTCAAAACTTTGTATATTGTACTCTGATTATAACTATATAATTGGATTCATCAGACTAAAGACAAAGGAAATACTCAAATGAAAACAGGTTTGTTAGGTGACGGGATTATCATCCTTTTCCCTTCTTCTATAATGTGGTATATACTGACCACAAACACACACACACACACACACACACACACACACACCCCATACCCCCCCCAACACACACACACCCCATATCAGGCTTCCAGGATCCGCTGATCTTCCTTTGGAACAGATAACTTGCAGAAAACCATATCTGACAGAATGGTGAGGGATGAGAAGGGCACAGCCCACGTGAGGACCAGTTACCCTGAGACACCATGGCCCAATAGCCGGGGATACAGAGGAGGGTGAGACCTACCCTGGGGGACTCTAGAGTGAGGAATGGAGAAGATAATAGCTGAATACAAGGAAGATATTCCCCTGGAAACGGAGCTGTCCAACAGCGGAAGTACCTGCCAAACCCTCGTCTCCTGACCACGCAGATGTGTGGGGAGGAAGGTACTGAATAATCATCTACCTGCAGGAACGGGTGGGCTCAGGGACCTCCACATCTCAGATCTCATCACTGTCTGCTTCAAGGTAAACACACAGTCTAAGGAGGATCAGAGCCCCAAACCCAGATCTCCCAGGGCCTGGACCGATGCACCAGAGCTTCTGATCAGTTGGTGCTTCTTGGCCTCACAGTGGGCTAGGGTATGTCCGAGGCAACTGAGGCAAATTGGTTGGCTCCGGCCTTTTTATCGAACCCAGTACACCCGACAGATATCATTTTACACCCCTGCCATGAGGGGGAAAGGTTCAGTGCCTCTCACCATGGCAAAGAGGAGACGGCTTCCTGTAAAAGCTGGTAAATAGGGCTCCCCTGGTGGCGCAGTGGTTGAGAGTCCGCCTGCCGATGCAGGGGACGCGGGTTCGTGCCCCGGTCCGGGAGGATCCCACATGCCGCGGAGCGGCTGGGCCCGTGAGCCGTGGCCGCTGAGCCTGCGTGTCCGGAGCCTGTGCTCCGCAACGGGAGAGACCACGGCAGTGGGAGGCCCGCATACTGCAAAAAAAAAAAAAAAAAAAAAAAAAAAGGAGCTATTTGGGCTTCCCTGGTGGCGCAGTGGTTGGGAGTCCGCCTGCCGATGCAGGGGACGCAGGTTCGCGCCCTGTTCCGGGAAGATCCCGCATGCCGCGGAGCGGCTGGGCCCGTGGGCCATGGCCTCTGAGCCTGCGCGTCCGGAGCCTGTGCTCCTCAGCCGGAGGGGCCACAGCAGTGAGAGGCCCGCGTACCGCAAAAAAAAAAAAAAAAAAAAAGCTGGTAAATATTTCATCAGAAGGAAGTCTGTTTTCATTGGAACTGCCCCATCTAGCTGTCCAGTCTCTAACTCTGATTTTAAGAGATCCATCTGATGATCTTTCCTTTTCTCAAGAAACAACAGCTCCCCACCTCCCCGCTCCCAAAAAAAGCTGACCTAAACATGCTTGGTAACAGAGAGACGGGAGATGAGCCAACCAAAATGAAAGCGCACAGGGTCTGCGCCCAGATAGTCAGGAGTACTTGGTCACACTTCCACATGCTGGCTCGTGTTACAGCCAACTTTTGTTTACCGGGCCTGCAGATTCTCTTCCTGCCCTTCCCAGCTTCCTATTTTAACTTTCTTCTTTCTCTGTTCACTATTATCTCAGCAGACAATGAACGCAGGCAACAGAGAGGTAGTGAAAAAAAACTAAGTTACCTGCTAATGTGGATTACCTGATCCATCTGGAGAACAGAATGGGAGTGGACAAAGAACGGGCGGGCCTCGTTGTTATGGAGGCGGTTATCGCAAGTCACCCCCTGCCCCCCAAGCCTAACTAAATGCCCAAGTCTGTGGCCAGCAGAGAAGGGAACGCGAGTTATCAAAGGTCCTGCCAAACGGTGGCCGGGCAGCAGTTGCTGTCCTGTAGAATTTACACAGATGGGCTTGGTTGCCACGAAAACCCGTGGTTCAAAGTTTTGACCAAAATTCGGGTTACTTTTCAGCTAGTTCAGCCATGCACCTGCAGGAATCAACAATGGGAGGTTAAAACAGGATTCGCAATGATTTAAACCTGATCCCCCCTCCAAGACCATTGTACAGCTGAGCAGGTGCCTCCACTCACCCTTCCATCCTCTCCAGTTACACGGCAAAGGGCTCGAAACTCCCAGACACCCAACCAGCCAGCATTCAGTGAACTCGCTGTGAGCTGCACCTGGGGGGCCCGGGGACAGGACATTCCGAGACACTGTCTGGCCGTGTTGCAGTTTGGTTTGGTTGAGGCCATGAGGCAAGACAACATCAAAGGAAAAAAAACCATACGTAGTAACACGAAAACATACACTTAAACATAGATAACAGTTTGAGGTAGTAATGTCAAAAAGGCCCGCAGAGCTGGCTTAGTATAATGGTCCTGAGGAGAGGCAGGTTTCACAGGCACCTGCAGGGGCTGTGGAAGATGTCCAGGATGCCCAGCAGGGGAGGGCACATCTAGGTGGGGTACAGCTGGGGAGGGCACAGCTGGGGAGGGCTGGCTGCCCTCGGAGCTGACTGTGGAGAAACCAGGTGGGCAGGAGTGGAGATGGGAGGGAGGGGTGGGGGGGATACTGAGTTCAAATCTGACTCACAGGTCCAAGAAGAGGAACACTTTGATCATCTCACACATCATACACCAGCACAGAAAAGCCACAGAAGCGAGAAAGGTCCACTTTCAGGGTGGACAACAAACCAGCTGGATGAGATGTCTACAGCTCTGCAGATCCTCACACCCGCCTGGGAGGTGGGCCACATCACCTCCAATTCAGGGCCAAGGAAACCCCATTAGCATCAAGCCTTTCATGACATTTCAGCATGGTTCAGCGGTAGCCAAAAGGGAGAAAGAGTCCACGTGCTCATCGATGGATAAACCAAACATGACACATCCATACAATGGAATATTATTCAGCCATAAAAAGGAATAAAGTGCGGTTGCGTGCTACAACACAGATGAACCTTAAGGACATTAGGCGAAATTAAAGCAGCAAGATACAAGAGATCGTATGTTGCATGATTCCATTTACATGAAACTTCCAGAACATAGAGGAATACATTTGCCAAGGGTTGGGTGGAAGGGAGAATGGAGAGTGACTGCTTCTGGGGTGATGAAAAAGGTCCCAAATTTAAGTAGTAGTGATGGTTGCACAACTCTGTGAATATACTAAAAACCACGGGACTTCCCTGGTGGCGCAGTGGTTAAGAATCCGCCTGCCAATGCAGGGCACACGGGTTTGGGCCCTGGGTACAGGAAGATCCCACATGCCCGGAGCAACTAAGTCCGCAATCCACAACTACTGAGCCCGCGTGCTGCAACTGCTGAAGCCCGTGCACCTGGAGCTTGTGCTCCGCAACAAGGGAAGCCACTGCAATGAGGAGCCCACGCACCACAGGGAAGAGTAGCCCCCCCTCACCTCAACTAGACAAAGCCCGCGCGCAGCAACGAAGACCCAACGCAGCCAAAAATAAACAAATAAATTTATCCCCGCAGGGTGCTCTTTTTGGGTTTCTGTCTTGGGCCCCCAGTGCTCACTGTCAGGATGTCTCATCTCCCCGCATCTCAGCATCTCAGCATCTCAGTGCAGGTCCCTGCTTGTGCGGATGCTCAGAGCGAATCGTCTCAGTCAGGCATCTGGATGAGGCCCCTCTGCTGACACTGAGTAGAAAGAGCTGGGGCTATCACCCTGTTGTCTTCGTTTTCCTTTGGAAAGGAAGGCTTATTAGATGAGTTTAATTTTTCTCTGGAAGCAAGGTTTGTGTGGGGAAAGGAGGCAAATTTGGATCTTTTAAAATACTGTGACCACTTATTCATTTATTGAAAACCGTTTATTGGGCACCTACTGTGCACTCAGCACTGCTCTGGTGCCAAGATACAGCAGCAGATGAGCCCCTGTGGGGCTGACATGCTAGTGAGAGGAGAGGGACGGTGACAGATGGTGGTGGCGAGTGTCATGGAGTGAAATAAACCTGCGGAGGGGGAGCAAGAGGGCTGCGGTTTGAAACAGGGCGGCCAGGAAACCAAGGAGGTGACAATTAAACTAAAGAAGGGGGGAGGAGAGTGAGCCATGCAGTTACAGGGAAGAATATTCTAGGTGAAGGGGGCATAGAGCAAGTGGAAAGGGCCTGAGACAAGAGAGAGCCCAGAGGGGAACGAGAAGTATGGATGGAGCAAGGTCTGTGCAGGGGCGGAGCCAAAGGGGTCACGGGAGGTCAGCTCAGGTAGGAAGAATGCCGGCTTCTACCTGGAGTGAGAGAAGGACTGACTATCACCTCACTGTTACCTCAACATCATTTCCTGGTGCGTGTCATACAACGCTGTTGGGTACACCAAGCTGGACAGTCAGCTGAGCATGACTTGGGGTAGAAAGCACCACAGGGGCACTTGTGGTGGAGACGTAACTGGAATCTGCCTTCTGCAGGCGACATCAGGAGACATTTCCGACAGGTCTTGCGGGATGGCGTGACCCACCTCGTTGGACAGTCCAGGAGAACACACGGGAGCAGAGGAGACTAACCAATCGTCTCCCCAGGGTACCACCAGCACCCAAGCAGTAGTAGAGGGTGTGTTTCAGAGCAAGAAGTGGGGAAAGTTATCCCAAGAGGTTAAAAACAGAGCGACTGTGTGCCAGAGACCCTCGGCATGCGTGGTCTCTACCCTTTACAATAACCTGGCAAAGGTGACGTTACAACCCCATCCTACAGGTGATAAGACAGAGACCCGGAAAGGCCAAATGACTTGGCCAAAGCTTGGAGGCTAGCAGACGGGAGATGCTCGGCTCCAAGCCCAAGTGGGCCTCATTTTGTGGCCTTTCTCTCAGGCCAGTCATAGGGAATTGCTGATCATCGACTATTTCTGAACTGTAAGAAGGGCAGTTTTCATACGGTGAGGCCTGCACTGACGATAGTGACCCACGACAGAAGCAGTGACGGTTCCTAAAGGAGACATAGCTTCTCACTCAAGTCTACCATCAGGCCCTGTGAGTCAGGAGCACACACCACAAGGCTTCCAGGTGTCCCTGTCGTCACAATCACCCTAGGAGTCCTCCAGATGCCCAGTCCCGGCCTATCTGAATCAGAACATCCAGGGGCAAAGTCCAGGCAGCTGCATTTTAAAACAGAATCCCAGCTCCCCACCCCCTGCCCCACATCACCCTGACACAATCCTTCCCCCCAAAAGTCTGAAAACCCAACTGCCACACTATTCTTTCAGCAAATGGAAACAAAACTAACTTCAAGGTGTGCATTTTCCGAAATGCTCCTGGACAGGAAAACCCCAGGGAATTCTCTGTCCACAGGTCGCCTGCATGTCCTCCTGTTGAAGGTCCTGTCAGGGAACGAGACGGTCACACCTACTGTGCGCTGGCTTCCTGGGCAGACAGGAAAAACTAATTTTCGAAACTCCGCTCCAGGTGAGTTTCCCAGGCGCCATGTTTCTTTCTTGAGATGTGCAGTACTAAGATCTGTCTGCTCCAGTTAGCAGACAGAGAGGTAAGAAGAATCAGAGAGAACTCTCTCCGTTCATGATCAGGGAAGTCTGAACAGCAACAGGAAGGTGGTGGCAAAGTAACCAAGGAGGAGCTGCTGGCTATAATTGGCCATTCTGGCGTGTTTTTAGAACAGAATTTGGTGGTAGCTGGAACGACCAGCACTCCAGACCAGGAGCAGAGTTATTTGCTCCTCAATGTTTTTAGTATCTCAATTCTCTATATGGCTCGATTTCCTTTTTCTTTTCTTTTCTTTCTTTTCTGGCTGCACCGCATGGCTTGCAGGATGTTAGTTCCCTGACTACGGACTGAACCCGGACCCCGGCAGTGAAAGCGCAGAGTCCTAACCACTGGACCATTAGGGAACTCCCCTGTCCTTTGGATAACTATGTATGACTTCCACCGTAACAAACTGACTTATTCTATAGTCAGAGATTGCTTACTTTGTTAAAAATGCTAGACTTGATGCTTCTGAAAATGAAGCCCACGTAGGGAACACATGGCCTCCGCCCCGACCCTAAGACGACGCAGCAGAACGTCAGCTTCTCTCTCCACACCGAAGGGAAGGCGGTGTGGACATCGCCACGCACTAGGCAGAGGGAGCCATTCCAGAGAGTTAGCAAATTGTTGGCCCTTGGGATCTCATCTCCCTCCCTCTGAAATTCTTATCTTTCAAGTCTACCTTGTCATGCTCTAGACTTGAGTTTGCAGAAAGCAGGTTTCAGCTACATCAACTTTTAACTCCAAGAAAATATTGTTCTTTTGTCCAATTCTGATCTTTCACGGTTACCTCAAAAGGAGTTCAGCTGACTATCTCACACTCAAATAAAACCTAAGCACTCCTTAAAGTATCCGGATTGCCAGCCGCTTGCATTCCAGGCTAATAACTACTAAGACAGGGAGCCAGTGGTTATAAATCCCAGTTTGCTTTGTTAAAGGCTGAAGAATAAGGACCCAGACCAGAGCTCTCAGGCACTTCATGATGGGGAACGGCTGTATCCATCGCTCAGCAAACCACTGATGGAGCGGGTACATGGCCACACGGGGTGCCCAAGGTGGACAAAACATATAGCACAGGCTCCCTGCCCTCCCCCTAGTTAGGAGACAAGGTCTACACATGGCAACAATTAGGGAACAACACAGTATGCTCTGTCTTATTCACTAATCACACAGACATAAGTAACATACAGAAGTTGACAATAAAAATACCATTATATCACAAACCAATTGTGTTTGATTGTGAGGTACATAGGAGAAAATATGACAGCGGGCTAACCTGGAGTTCAGCTCATCAAAGCCAGTGTTGTTACAAAAGGGACAGAATGTTACGGGATGGAGTCTAGAAGGGAAGCAGAGACACCCTAAGTGTGGGGAAGGGGCGGGGTTCAGAGACTGTTGAATGACAGGACTGGTTAGAAGTAAGGTTGACCCCATGGGGTGAGGTCAGACGTGGAAGGGAAAGGGAGCAATTGTTGCTTTCCTAGAAATGAAGGTACAAGATGATGGTGTTTTGGAAGATGGAACTGATAATATTGGGCAGGTGAGCTGAATGAAGGCAATGGAGGTGGGACATCATCTCAATCAGATTTCCTTCCTGGGATGGTAGCAACCTTGGTCTCCTGCCCTACGTTTGGTTTTAAAGATTGTATTTCCACATGCATTTGAGGCCTTCCTCTGACGACCTGCATGGGGCTGCAACTCCCGGGTTCCGTCTAAACCCCAGCTTTGCCAGTCAGCAGCTGGTGTTTAGGCTGGCAGCACCGAGGCCCCCCCGCCCAGTTCCCTGGCACTATGCTGGTCCCACCTCCACCTGGGTTCCCGGAGCCCCCTCAGGGCCTGTGTGGGGCCTGCCTGTCTGAACCAGCCTTCCCTCTCCTTCTCGGCATCTTCCGTCTAGCGTCCCAGCACCTGCTCTCAGGAGGTGGTCTAGCACCACGTACTAGCTCTTACCATCAGGCAGCCCCATGATGCTGGAATCATCCAGCGGGGGTTGTGTCTGCAGGGATGGAGCAGGATGCCATCTCTTGACCATAAAGGTTAAGTACTCGGCTGAAAACCTTAACCAAAGAAACTGGAAAAATCAGCAAACAAAACATAAAATAGACACATGTGCGCCAATATCCCCAAATGGCTAGCTGAAACCATACACCCAGACACAGTGAGCACTGTTACGCTGCGTGGTTGGAGAATGGAGTGTTCCACTGAATCAGATGTCCTGTAACTGGGAAGGGCCAAAGATAAAATAAACACATGACTGGCTTGGGGAAAAAGTTACCACCACCTTTGTTTTGAGTGTGCTCTGGAATTTGTCTCAAGTATCTTCTCTTCTACCATGACCTCCCGACAGCAATGGCAGCAACGCAACTAACATTCCCATCCTCCATCTAGAAGTCATGCCCAGCAGAGGAAGTACTCAGCACAGTCCGTTCAGGGGCTCATGGAAGGATGCCCCCTGGGCACCCCCATGCTCACCAAGCTATGACTTTCCCCTACAACCCACACCGCGTCTGCCCAGGCATCTCTCTAGTCTCTACCTGGCCCCTCATCCCCCGAGGCCCTGAACCCCAGGGAGTTGGCTGCTGCCCTCATTCCCTGCCTCTCTCTTGATTTACTCCCTCTACCCAGCCCAGAGGAACACTCTGATCCCAGGCCCTGGACACGGGTGCTGTGCCTACAGAGTGAGAGCACTTCTGCCAGCCAAGACTCCTGCTGCGGGGCTCCAGGTCCAGAATGGACCTTGTAAATGGCGACCACACCTAGCACTGGAGTCCAAGTGCTATGAGGCCTCTGGACAAGTCAAATCACTACCTCCAGCCCTGAGGCTGATGGACAGTGCTCAGGCTAATGGAACAACTGACAAGTAATTCACTAGGCTATGTGCCTCACAACCAAGTTTCAAAAACGTGTTCTGTATCGTGATTGTTGGGGTAGTTACATAAATCTCTACATGGGATAAAACTTCATAGAAGTGCACAAACGCATGCGTGCGCGCACACACACACACACACAGACACACACAGACACACACACACACACACACCCCATGAGGGTATGTTAAAAATGGTGACAAATGAATAAAGTCTGTAATCTAGTTAACAGCAATGTACCAGTGTCAATATCCATTGACACTGACGTTGGACGGGAATGGGGTGGGGAGAGGGATAAATTAGGAGTTTGGAATTAACAGATACACACTACTATATATAAAACAGATGAACAACCAGGACCTACTGCACAGCACAGGAAACTATATTCAATATCTTATAATAACCTATAATGGAAAAGAATTTGAAAAAGAATACATATACACATATATATAACTGAATCACACTGTCAATCAACTATACTTCAATAAAATTTTTTTTAATTAAAAAAATTAAAAATCCAAAAAAGGAACCTCAGGAGCGAGCAGCTGATGTATGACCTGCAAAGCCATGAAACACGCTTCCCGTCTATACCCTCACGACTCCCTCACCACTCACCGATGATAACGTATGTACATTCCAAGGAAGTACCACCAGCAACACAGGCCCTCCATCCAGAGAGTTTTCACGCATCCACTCAGACTGACGTTTTACACCAGCACCTGACTCCAGCCTTTACCTGGGACAAGGAGGCCCACCCCTCGTAGCTCACCTCTCCTTCCAGCCTCTCAGCTGCTCCTGCCGCTATCAAGAAATATGTCCATCTCTGGGGTAGCCTGAATGTAAACCTTTATCCTCCAAGTGTACGCAGAACCAGGGGACCAGATGTCAGTCCCTTGGCAAGTTAGTGCTGAATGTTGAGAAGCAACCAGCCCTAGGCTTTGTGCTCTGAGCAATTTGAGGGTGGGAACAGATGTAAAGAAAAAACTATACTATTGGCTCTACCCATTAAAAGCTGCAGCTAAGGTGGAAAGTTTGGAGTAGTTAAAGGTTGAGTGGGATGTCCCTCCAAAAGATATGTTGAAGTCCTAACTCCCAGAACCTCAGAATATGACTTTATTTAGAGACAGGATATTCCCAGAGGGAATCAATTTAACATGAGGTCACTGGAGTGAGTCCTAATCCAATATGACTGGTATCCTTCTAAAGGAGGGAAATTTAGACACAGACACACACAGAGGGAAGAAGATGTGAAGAGACACAGGGAGAAGACAGCATCTAGAAGCCTAGGAGAGAAGCCTGGGACAGATCCTTCCCTCACAGACTCAGAAGGAACCAACCTTGCTCACACCTTGTTGTCATACTTCTAGTCTCCAGAACTGTGACACAATAAATTTCTGTTGTTTAAGCCAACCAGTTTGTGGCACTCTGTGACAGCAGCCCTAGCAAATTAATATTCAGACTCAAATATATGGCTTGAAAAAAGGAGGCCATAATTCAGAGCCCATCATACCCCGTCTTCTTACGTGCCACTCATCAGTTTGAAATTAGATTCTGTTCCGAGCTGGCTTCTGGTCCCTGGGCAGGAGGAATGATCAAGGCCGAGTCTGTCATCAAGAATGACAGGACTGGATGATGGAGGGGCCTGGGGAATCCAGCGGTCACTGTTGGCGAATTTACCACCAGCCTATGGGCTTTTGGGGAGCCATCAACTCGCTCAGAGACCTTTTTAATCCTTTCATTCAAATGTTCAGTGAGCTTTAAGGAAATTCCACCCAAGCACGGGTCCCACCCCAGACCAGCTGAACCAAAATCTCTAGGGGTGGGTGCTGGGCACGAGCATTTGCTAAAAGCTCCCCAGATGATTCTAATGTGCAGCCTGGGTCGAGAGCCTCTGGACCCTATGACCTTTGAAGGCCTTTCCCTCTCGGAGTTCGGCGAGAGTGCGTTCTGTGTTTATCTTAGTGGTTCTCAGGAGCGTGCTGGGGGCCGCCTGGGGCTGGTTTCTCAGGCTCAGCTACAGCCGCCTTTGCTGGGTGTGAGCGGATGAGTAATGCTGATGAACAGGGGGACGGTGGCAAAGAGGGGAGGGAGTTTAAAATGCCTTTTGCCATTTCGTGAAAACATTAATTCCATAAGCTTTGGTTACGAAGCTCTTAACGTGCCAGGAACTCAAAGATGAACCAGAAACCGAGACTTCCAGAAGCCCAGTCTCATACCAGAAACAAGCAGACAGCTGTTAAAGTGAGAAGTACCCCGGCTGAGGTGCATACAGGGAGCAGGGGATCAAGACACCACCCCCAAAGCAACAGAAGGTGACCTCGGAGACGATCTTAAAGGAGAAACAAGAGTGTCTTCCACGAGGACAAAAGAGCACGGGAAGGCTTGATCCGTGCTGGGCTGAAACCATACTGTTCAGCTAGAAACAGAGGAGATGATACATCTGCAGAGACCAAGAAAGCGTGAGGACTGCTGCTCTGTGAATCAGGGATTTAAGAAGGGGTGGCCTGGTTTGGGTAAGGCACTCCCCACTTTGTTGTTATCTCACTGTCCAGCTGGGCCTGGCTTCTGTCTGTACCCACAGAGCAGCCTCCGGACCCCACTGCTGCCCGAGGTAGGGGGTCTCAACGTGAGCTGTGCACCAACATTTAAAAGGAAGCTCTTTTTTTTTGCGGTACGCGGGCCTCTCACTGCTGTGGCCTCTGCGGTTGCTGAGCACAGGCTCCAGACGCGCAGGCACAGCGGCCATGGCTCACGGGCCCAGATGCTCCGCAGCATGTGGGATCTTCCCGGACCGGGGCACGAACCCGCGTCCCCTGCATTGGCAGGCGGACTCTCAACCACTGCTCCACCAGGGAAGCCCCTAAAAGGGAGCTCTTAATAATACATGTTCCAGGACCCCATAATCTAGAGATTCTGGGCACAGGGGTTAAGCACGTGAACATTCAGAAAAACCACAGTTCCCTGGAATTCTGATGGGTCAGTAATTCTCAATCTTATGGGCACTCACGGCTCTGATCTCCAAACCTGTTTCTGAGGGCAGTCCCCCAGGCCTGTGGGTCCACCACTGGCTTGCCTTGCTGGGTCTGCCTAGTTAGTTAGACCCTCGGCCTCGGTCTCCCACGTGGGACTGCTCCCCTGGCTCCCACCCGGGAGGCTGACCCAGGAGCCTGAGTTCTCCCTGTAAGGACCTGGCCAGGCCCAGTGCCCCTCCAGCTCTGGCTCCTGCTCTCAGGCCAGGGTCCTGGCACCAACCTGGCCAAGGGGCTGACCCGGAGTGCAACCCGCCTCTGCCCAAGTGAATCACCACAAACCCTCAGCCCACAGTGTGGAACATCGTTCTCACCTTTTCACACAGGCTGAATCTGCACAAGGGTACAGATCGGGACCTGCTGTATGTCCCACGTGCTTCACACGTTAACCTGGCTCCCCACAAAGACCACGACAACAGGGGTGTATTCATTCTCTGCACACGGAAGTCGTCCCCTCTCTGCACAGTCAACCATCCAATCCCTGGAGGCAGGCATCCCAGGAGGTAGGCGGGTAAGGCCTGGGCCAAAGGGAGAGCCTGGAGCTCAGGAAACCAGCCCCCCGCACCTGGGCACATCTCCCCTCGCTCACAGCTCAGAACCCACCTTAAAGAAAACTACAGCCTTCAGACTGTCCTCTGTTCCCCTCTGACAAGGGCCAATCACTTCACGTCCTGGCACCGAAAACCAAGCACCCAAATCACATTTTACAGACTTTATTTACCCTAAAAAATATCTCGAGCTCATTCACGCTTCCAAACCACCGGAGAACCTGAAAACTTACCAGGAAACTGGGCAACTGCAACTTATCCTGGAGACTCTGGAGTCAACACTTAATTAAATGAGAAAAACCTCTCTGTGAGTCAAAGCTGTCACAGTACTCAGAAGGATACGGGCAGGGGAAGTAGAAGTTTTTTCTGAGGGCAAGGTGGTTGGTAAATCCTTAGCTAGAAGGATACTGGCAAGTTCCCCAAAGCCAGCCCAGGAAGGGCATTCATATGTCTGGGAGCTGACAGAACACATCTGTGGCCCTAATTCTTCCACACGGGCTTGGGGAGCCCAGACCGACCTTGACAACCACACCCTGTCTTACTCCAATTAAACAGGAATGATTTGTGGGTTCTTGCTACAAATGACTTACAAATGATGTTCTGGAATAAAATTAATCCTCTTAACTTAAAAAAAAAAAAAAAAAAAAAGATGTACCAAGACTTCAAAAATAAAAGATGGGCTCAAATCCAATGTCAAGAGTTTCCTGTGCACTTTTTTCCAACTCTTTCTCCCTTGGCAATCTCCAGCTGAGGGTTATTGTTACAGACAGCATTCTTTTAAACTTAGACTTCGTCTGTTTCTTCCTATTACACATAATTTTGAAGCACTGGGCTAAGGGAGGTGTTTTTACGATGAGCAGGAAAACCGGGATGCAATAGATAAAAAATGCTGACGTGCAGGCACGGCTGAAGGTGGGAAGGAAGAGGGCCGGGTTAATGCTGACTTGTCCGTATTGCAGAAGTGCTCAGGAGGTGTCAGGGCTCAGCACAGTCATGATAAAGTGCAAAAGCAAAGGAAGGTGGAAGGCTTTCCGAAGAGTGGACTTCATTTTCATGCTCTTACCTTACAGCAGTAGGTACCAGTGAAATTTATGGGAAGATACAGTTAACATGGACCACAGATCTTTGGGGAGCACGTCGGAGGACAGAGCAGTGGTGGCCAGGAAAAGAGGTGGGTGGGAGAGCATGACCACAGAGGGGTTGCGGCACAGAGTTTTTAGGGGTTTGGAACTGTAGTGGTGGAATTACACAAGTCTATTTACATGAATCTATATGTGTTAAAACGTGTAGAACTGTTATTATTTTTTAATATGAAAAAGAAAAAAAATCAACAACACAGACTCTAGGTAGGGGAGAAAAGTGTTGGCTAGAGATCGGACATGGCAAGTAACACCTTTCCTCCCTCATGTGGCGGTGTCCCCGGGTCCATCTGGGCACGTGCGAATACTCAGCAAAGCTCTCCTTGGGACGGCAAGCAGGCTCCAAACCCCAGAAACCAAGCGACCATCACTCAGAGCACCTAGGGAGGAGTGAGCCGCGACACCAGGGAAGCACCAGAGACGCTCTGGGAGGAAGCTGGCCCCCATAAGCAGCCGATGGAGAAAGTAAGCAAAGAAGGACTTTGAGGGGCAGAAGCAAACTGGCCGACGTGGCAGGAGGAGGCTGCCAGAGCAGCATGGCCGGCAGGATACCTGGTCCAGGCCCAGGCCTGCTGTGAGGGGCCTTGGAGAGTAGCCAGATGTCCCACTTCTCCCTAAGCATCCCTTTCATCAAGGTTTCCACAGGCCTTGGGCCAAGAAAGCCTGAATAAGATCTTTAATTTCCTCAGGGCTCTCCCTTCTCTGATGGCAAAGGGCCCAGGCCCAAAACTAGTCAGAGGACAGGCCCTGATGTGGAAAGCAGTAGGAACAGCCAAACCTGACTCCCTTCATACCCCACAAGATCTCGGAAGTGCAGGCAGCTACCTGTACCCTTCTTGGCCTCCAGGGCTCTTTGTGCAGAGACCATCACTGCAGAATCTCTGCACACAGACAACGACGGTGACGTAGAGAGTGAGGAAAAGCCAAAGCGGGGCGGGCATCTGCCCACTGCTTCCTGAGAAGCCCCCAGCGGCCGAGCCCCACGAGGGGCAAGGTGTGGCTCTTTGGACCACAAAAGAGGTGCAGACCAGGGTCCGGAGGGTCAGTGGTTGGTGCAGGAGCTCAGGGAATCAGAGCTGCTCCAGGAGAACAGGCTCCAGGGCTGCCTTATAGGCCATTCGAAAGGACCATGAGGCCAGAAGAAGCTGCAGAGGCTGCAGAAACATCAGGAAGAGTTTCTGGTCTCGGGCACCAGCCTCTCTCTCGTTCCAGGAAAATCCCCTTTTCCCGAAGAGACAGCCTGCTGCTACTCACGTATACAAGGCTGAATCCCACCTTCCAGGGCGCTGCAAAGCCCTCCTCCACCACAAAGCCCGACTGTGCTTCCACATCCTCACAGCCGACACGGAGACAGAAACTCGCCCAAGGGAAGACAATTTGTACCAGAGATGGAGATTGAAAGGCGAGGTCCTTCCATAACAGAGATCTTTGTTAGGGTGGAGGGCCACCTTCCAGGGAGAGACAGAAAGGCATGGCGGGGGTTCCGGTGCCAGGAGGCCCTTCGGCAGGTGAGCTGTGGCTATTTGGTTTTGGACCATCTCCAAAGAACCAGGTCTCACGGCAGGCCTGACTGAGAGAGAAATTAGCATGCTGCTCTGCTCACATATCCACTTACAGAGAGGCACCATACCATTCCATTAAAGAAGGACATGCGAATGAAAGAAACATCGAGAGCAGAAAACCCCAGAGTGTTTTTTTTCCCCGCAAGGAGACAGGAAACTTTATCATCTCTCCAAACTACTCCAGCCTGACCTATACAATTCCAACGCAATGATTTTTCCTCAGGACTTGCAATGGGGGCTTTCTCTCTGTCCTCAAACCTCTCTCAGCACAGGGTTAGGGAAGGCATTATTTTTACACAGGTTCTTATCTTCCCACAACAAAACACGTCTAAAAAGTGCTGAGACAGCCCTCGGGAAAGTTCGGACCCTGGAGCGCTGGATGGGTTTCAGCTTCACATGGAGTCTGTAGATGGTCTCTTAGACACCAAACCCAGAAGGACAGAGAGGTCCCAGACAGAGGGCAATGGACTGCCTACGTTCTAGAGCACCCATGCCAGAGGGGACAAGGCAGCAAAGTGCGCACTCACTGGTCAGATCCTGAGGACAGGCTGAGGGAGCTGCTGGGCAGATGTCGTGGCCGCCAGCTCTCTAGCTGCTGCCCACGCAGCCAGAGCTTGAAAGGCAGTGCGGCTGGTGCCTCGTTTATACTTTGGATACTTGAGGATCTGAAGTGACCTCCCTAGGAGGTGACTCTGAACCTTCTTCCTTCCCACAGAACGCCTGCTCTCCTCTCGGTCCTCCACACAACATTCTGACAGAGTCCCCCAGCCTCTCTCTATCCCAGAAGGCACCAAGCCGTGCCCACCATCGGCACAAACGGTGAGTAATTACCACCAACTGCCCCTCACCTCCTAGTAACCCCCAGGCCTCCCTTGAGCAGGGAAGGAGGGAGAGAGGAGGGGAAGGCAGGAGACCCATCGGGGCCTCTCCAGTCGTGCCCCACCCAGCTCCCCGGGTCCATGCAGACCGATTTGCCACCATCATTCCTGCTCTCCCCCCAGAGGCCTCCAACCCAGTGCTGTGGACCAGGCAGTGGGCTGTGGGACCTAAACTTCTGTGGGTTCCATAGTTCAGGGCTTCTCAGAGACAGCACTCAGGCATTACGAACCATTTCCAAACTGGAGCCTCAGAATACAACCGCTGGACAGAGCCCCACGGGTCACCCCGCTCAGCATCTCCTCTGTACAGGCCACGTCCCTCAAGCTCACACGAGCCTCCGCGTGGCCCAGTGGGAGGTGGTACCAGGTGGGAAGAGCCGGGCAAATGTGATCTCTATACCAGTCCCTGCCCCTGCATGGCTGAGTGGCCTCAGGCAAGCATCTTGACCTCTCTGAGGCTTGATTTCCTCCAGAGTAAAGCAGGAATAACCACAGTCCCCACCTGCGGGGTCATTCTGAGGGTTAAATGAGTTAATGTATACAATATTCCTCTGGGACACAGAACACTCAAAGAAGGAGACTGTTACCTCTGCAAAAAGTACTGTTCAGAACGAAGAGAAATTCAGGTACCAGTCCTGCTATGTTTCTCTCTCTCTCTCTTTTTTTTTTTTTTGGCCCAGCCTCGTGGCTTGCAGGATCTTAGTTCCTCAACTAGGGATGGAACCTGTGTCCACGGCAGTGAAGTCACGGAGTCCTAACCACTGAACCACCAGGGAATTCCCCTGCTATGTTTCTCACTGGCTCTGTGAGGTGAGTAACTCTTTGCTTCTCCGGGACCCAGTTTCTTCAACTGTAACTAAAATCCAACCAGTATCTCTAATGTCCCTCCTTAAAAAAAAGTATGTGGGGCTTCCCTGGTGGCACAGTAGTTGAGAGTCCGCCTGCCGATGCAGGGGACACGGGTTTGTGCCCCGGTCTGGGAAGATCCCACGTGCCGCAGAGCGGCTGGGCCCGTGAGCCATGGCCGCTGAGCCTGCGCTCTGCAATGGGAGAGGCCACAACAGTGAGAGGCCCGCGTACCGCCAAAAAAAAAAAAAAGTATGTGTGTGTGCATAGACATATATGCACGTGCACATATATGTATGTATACATATAATCACATGTGTGCATATATTCATATGTGCATGTGAACACACACGTGTGTGGTTTTATTCATGTATGATATGTGTTTGTACACCAGTGTTTTTCAACCTTAGCACTATGAACATTTGGGACAAGAGAATTTTTGTTGTGAGGGACTACCCTGTGCCTTTTAAAATATTTAGCAGCATCCTTGTCCTCTACCCATGAGATGCTAGTAGTATCCCTCTCCCACCAAATCGTAACAACCAAAAATGTCTCCAGACATTGTCAAATGTCCCCTGGGGGACAAAATTGCCCCCGGTTGAGAACTAGTCATGTGTACACACACACACACACACACACACACACAAACACACACATTAATATGACACGTGCTTTGACAGAGTGAAGAGGTAAGCAGGGTGAGAACAGAGGAACTAAATTTCCGTGTACAGAGCCGTTGCAATGTGCTCGTGGAAACTTTACAGGGATTGAGGCTACGAACATACACAGTACTTTTGAGCTTCTTTACATCTGTAAAGCAGTCACTGTGCTTGTAAAGGCTGCCCGCAGACTTAATTTGGCTTAGACATACAGAGCCCCATTTAGTGCGTAAACTCGCCGGGCCCCAGGACTTCCCAGCTCCAGTCAAGAATGTGCTCGGGAGCTCAGCCTGGGGGAGAAGATACAGGGGGACCCTGTGTGCTCCCTCCTCGCACGCTGGCCTTGAGCACGCTTGAGGAAAAGGAGCCGCCTGGGGCAGCAGGCTGCTGGGGGTCTTGCCCAAGGAAGGAGGCATTTTTGCCAAATGTGCAATTCCCTTTTCACTGGATGCGTTAGCGGATTTGACTAAACGTCTGTCTGCCTGGTTCAGAAAAGCGAGGGGCTTGGTGAACCAACTCGAGGACGCTGACGTGAGACCACGTGTACACACCTACCCGCCTTGCTAATTTAAGTGAAAATGAACAGTAATCATAATGATAGGCAGAGAGGTAGAGTGGAAGAGGGGGAGGTGAATGTCTGCTTTAAAGAGGGGTCTCTGCTTACCCCAGTGTTTAAAAACGAGAATCCCGAACTCCGTTTCTACCTCATCACGACTTCTGTAACATTTGTTTTTAATTTATCCGAGATCATAATCTTCACTGAGGACCACATGTGAGCCAAACTTGAACTTGAAAACCAAGCTGGGCCTTTTGTTCTACCTGCATTAATGAGTACACAAAGGGGCATCTGATTTCTCCTTCCCCCACCAGTCTCAACACGGGTTCCCATTTATGTAACTAACAACATGAGAGGGGACTTGCAGGCGGCCTGTGGGTACTGGGCCCAGGGACAGGTATCAGGAAAAGAAGGTTCCAATCCCACCTGATTCACCATGTGCCACTGAGTCAAGTTATTTCAAGCACTGAACCTCATATTTATTTATTTATTTTTATTGGAGTATAGTTGCTTTACAATATTGTGTTAGTTTATACTGTACAGCAAAGTCAATCAGCTACACAAACACATATATCTCCCTCTTTTTTGGATTTCCTTCTCATTTAGGTCACTACAGAGCACTGAGTAGAGTTCCCTGTGCTAAACATTAGTTATCTATTTTATACATAGTATCAATAGTGTATATATGTCAATCCCAATCTCCCAATTCATCCCACCACCCTCTCTTCCCCCTTGGTATCCATACGTTTGTTCTCTACGTCTGTGTCTCTATTTCTGCTTTGTAAATAAGATCGTCTATACTAATTTTTTCAGATTCCACATATATGCATTAAGATACGATATTTGTTATTCTCTTTCTGACTTACTTCCCTCTGTATGACAGTCTCTATGTCCAACCATGTCTCTACAAATGACCCAATTTTCGTTCCTTTTTATGGCTGAGTGATATTCCATTGTATATACGTACCACATCTTCTTTACCCATTCCTCTGTTGATGGACATTTAGGTTGCTTCCATGAGCTGGCTATTGTAAACAGTGCTGCAATGAACACTGGGGTGCATGTATATTTTCGAATTACGGTTTTCTCTGGGTATATGCCCGGGAGCAGGACTGCTGGGTCATATGGTAGTTCTGTTTTTAGTTTTTTAAGGAATCTCCATAGTGGCTGTTATCAATTTACATTCCCAACAACAGTGCAAGAGGGTTCCCTTTTCTCCACATCCTCTCCAGCATTTACTGTCTGTAGATTTTTGATGATGGCCATTCTGACTGGTGTGAGGTGATACCTCACTGTAGTTTTGATTTGCATTTCTCTAATAATTAGTGATGTTGAGCATCTTTCCATGTGTTTGTTGGCCACCTGTGAGCCTCATCTTTAAATGTACTGACAGTTCCCTGCTAGTTGGATGCACTGCGTACATTCAGTAGCATTATGAAGGTCTACAGAACTCTAGTTATTCACACTGAAAATGAAGACTGAGCTATGGTTCCCAAAGTGGGTTTGGCAGAGCTCTGGTTCCGCAAGATGCTACTCAGAAATAAAGGGGTCTACATCCCTTCACTCATCCAACAAATACTTATGGAGGGCCATTCTAAATGCCTGATGCTGAGATTCCCATAGAGAACAGAACGGACCCACTCCCCGACTTCTTCAGTGAGGGCAGGCTTCAGAGAAGACAAGTGTGTATCAGGTCATTGTTAAGCCACATATTTACCAGCAAAGAAACATGGTCAAGTACAGGGAGCTGAGCATTTGCAGCAGGGCCACATCTAAGGTTGGGAGCCAGGGAGTATGCAGTGAGACTTATACACGGGGTGGGGGACGCCAGGTGGAGGGTAGTATTCCAAGCACAAGGAAAGCCTTGATCGAATAAGCCCAAGGAATCCTGCGTAATACACTCCTCTCTAAGAGATTCGCAGTGCACACTGGCATGTTAAAGGCCCCAGAAGCCTTGCAGAAATGAAGCAATAGGACTAACTCTTAACATCCCCTGGATGTTACTCTGGGAAATGCTGATAGAGGCACTATTATTCCCATAGCCTATAAGAAAGTTCAGCAGAAAACAAAAGCTCTAGTTTATGTAATTGGAAAACTATCATGTGTCCATTCAGAACAGCCAAAATACCTTGGAGTTGCTAATGTAATTCTAAAGTATTTTCCTTGGCAAAGGCCTAAAAACATATGGCTTCCACAACTGCTAAATACTCCCAGCATCACAGATGAAGGACTGACTGTCCACAGCTACACACCCGTGGGCACTCTGTCTCCAGCATAGAAATCTGCTTCATTTTTAAAAGAATGTACAGCCTGAATACTGGAATTAACTGAGAAAATCTTGATAAAAATTAAAATTAAAATGATCAACCCACCAAAGATCAATGTATTGAAGATTACGCCCTGAAAGGTCTCAGAAGTGAAAAATGATTTCCCTTGTTAGTCTAAAGATGTCCAGGAGGAAGACAGGTTTTTGCTGTTTATTTTATTATATACGATATATTAAAAAGAGAGAAATGCAATTAAACCAATATCCACACAGTACAGATTTTGTGTACAAGGCACTGTGCTGGGGCAATGGTAATCGAAAGGGAAATATGACAGCCAGGATTGCTAAGAATATGGATTCTAGAAAACCAGCAATCCAAAACTGAACATAAGCGCTTGCCCAGGGAATGGTACCATATAGAGACTAGAGACTACACTTCCCAGGGGCTAGGGAGGCCTGAAAACCCAGGACCACCAAAGCTGATGATGAGTTTACCTTAACGAAGTCCTTACTATGGACCAGGCGTTGTTCTTTGTGCCCCTGTACAACTTTTATCTTTGCAACCATGAAGTAGGTCCCAGGAATATAAAAAATATGGCCTCGGCCTCAGCATTCAATGTAACTGTGTTGTTCAGCTGTGGCTTCGGTCTTCAGAAGGCCTGAGCTTCTGCATGATGGATGGTCACGTGGTCACAGAGGTGACCCACATATCCATCTAATTAGTGTCACAATGTGAGAAATAAGTAAAGGAAGCATGTTTGGCTTTGCTGTCATTACCTGAACGTGCCCTTTCAAAAACACGGAAGCATTCCACAGGTAATCTGAGTGGAAATCTTATGAGCTTTATCCGTTGAAATGCTAGCAGTTGGCAGAAGCAGATATGTATATATTTTATTGAAAGAATAAAATATAAGCATGAAAGATGTTAATTTCATAGAAAGCAATTCTAATCTACAACTACAATTACTAAATAAATAGGAGGATTAATTAACCTTATTAAGACTAAAAGTACATTAAAAATAGAGCACATTACATACTTTTAGAACAAAAATGTGATTGTTTTAAAATTACAACATGCATATTATATTCTACTTTTAAATTCTACTGATTGCCTGGTATGCTCATACATTAAACGGAATAAACCTTTAGGACCTATATATACACGCACCCTTCGCATTCTGACTATGGTCTATAAACAACGTATTACACTGAAAGGAAGCAGAGCTCCTAGAAGTGGCTGGTTCCAGGTCTGCAGCAGGAAATCCACAAGATGAACTTGGAACCACACCAGTCATCAGGGAAGCATCAAAGACCACAAGACCACTAGGACTGCGTACACAGAAAGACTCAGGAGCCATCTTGATGAGCCTCCCACTGGCTAAAGATGGGGCAATCTGAGTTTCAATAAAGATAATAATTGTAAATCGACTGAACTACATACCAAATAGGTTTAAGTCTATGAATTTGTAACGATATTTTAAGAAATAACTTCAGTGGTCACCTTTGCAGGGTAATTGGAAACCAACTGAAAACTGGGGAAAGAATCAAATATTTAAATTGCTTTTTCCACATCATCTAGAGCAGGGGTCAGTAAACTGTTTCTGTCAAGGGCCAGATCTTTTCAGCTCTGTGGGCCAATTATGGCCTCACTGACAACTACTCAATTCAGCCCTTGCAGTGCAAAAGCAGCCACTGACAATATGCAAACGAATGGGCATGGCTGTTTCAATAAAACTTTAATTACAAAAATAAATATTGGGTTGGATTTAGCCTGTGGACCTCAGTTTGCTGACCTCTGATCTAAGGTAACTAATAGTTGATGAGGGGTAGTTTCTTTCTTTTTTTAATATTTATTTATTTATTTGGCTGTGCCAGGTCTTAGTTGTGGCACATAGGATCTTTAGTTGCGGCATTCAAACACTTAGTTGTGACATGTGGAATCTAGTTCCCTGACCAGGGACCAAACCTGGGCCCCCTGCATTGGAAGGGCAGAGTCTTAGCCACTGGACCACCGTGGAAGTCCCGAAGGGTAGTTTCTCTTTTAAAAAATATTACAGGGCTTCCCTGGTGGCGCAGCGGTTGAGAGTCCGCCTGCCGATGCAGGGGACGCGGGTCCGTGCCGCCGTCTGGGAGGATCCCACATGCCGCAGAGCGGCTGGGCCCGTGAGCCATGGCCACTGAGCCTGCGCGTCCGGAGCCTGTGCTCCGCAACGGGAGAGGCCCGCATACCGCAAAAAAAAAAAAAAAAAAAAAAATTACAGCTGATAGATGAAGAAGTAATGATACACATAGACTATCGCCATTTTGAAACTGCTCAGGAAGCAATGGATGTGGGTGATGATCTTCAGTGGCTGTTAATATCACAGAGAGACAACCAGACCTTAAGTGTCTCACAGTGTAAGGACAACATCTATGAATGAGCCTTGCAAAAATAAGTTAAAAAGTAAAATAAAGTCTATAAAAGTCAATTTACAGAACCAAAAAGATAAAAAATAAAATAATAAATTAAAGAAGAGAGAGAGAACCTTGAAGCTTGATCAAGAATCTAAATCCAGCTAATGATTTTCAAGAACTACAGGGGACAGAAAAACATGTTTAAAGAAACCCTGGGATTGCATTTAACCAAATCCAGACAGACAGTGAGAAACTCCAGTCATCAGATAAAAACCTAAAAATCCTAACTAGGAAGTTCTTTACATCCTATGAAGAACACAGAACAGAATGTAAACTCTGCGACCTCAATATTTCACAAGATTTCAAAATCATGTACCGTAATTTCTTGATTAATGATTGATTGATGCTGCCACAAAAACTGTGAAGAACAAACTATTATCTTTTAAAAAGGACCAAAATATCTTGTTCCTTCATCTTATTCAGTATTCACAAATATGCTATAGAGAACAGAAATAATCTAGCAACTCATAGAGCTGAGAAATTGTTCCTGTGTTAAAATGTCAAACTTTAAAAATGTGACCAACACACACACACACACACACACACACACACACACACACAATATTACTCAGCCATAAAGAAAAACAAAATTTTGCCATTTGCAGAAACATGGATGGACTTGAAGGGCATTATTGTTAAGTGAAATAAGTCAGAGAAAGACAAATACTGTATGATATCACTTATATGTGGAATCTAAAACATACAGCAAACTAGTGAATATAACAAAGAAGCAAACTCTCAGATATAGAGAACAAACTAGTGGTTACCAGCAGGGAAAGGGAAAGGGGGAGGGGCAATATAGGGGTAGGGAATTAAGAGGTACAAAACACTGTGTATAAAATAAACTACAAGGATATATTATACAACACAGGGAGTATAGCCAATATTTTATAATAAGTATAAATGGAGTATAACCTCTAAAAATTGTGAATTGGTATACTGTACACCTGTAGCTTACATAATATTGTACAGCAACTATACTTCAACTAAAAAATGCAAAAATAAATAAATAAAACAAAAATATCTGACCACCAGTCTGGCCACTACCACAGTGATAACTGTTTCTGGCAAAATACATCAGTAGATGCTAAAACCAGCAGGCGAAAGTTTGATGAGAAACGGGATATCTACATAGTCTCAAAGTATCTCCCCATAAGACACTTATTAATTACAAAAAGGAAAAATAGTAACTCTCTTGGAGAAATCTGATAGACCAACTTTTAACCAAGTGATCAAAATTAACACCACGTATAATGGGGAAAAACAGACGGCACCGCTTAGGAGAAGCATTGAAAAAGACATCAATGCTGCATCAATTATGCAGTTTTGTAGCTCAAAATAAACAACCTGAATCTACTTGAAGAAACATCATTAAAAAAAAAAAAGTTCAAGGTCCTACAAAATAAATGGCTTGTATTCTTACAAAGTCAACACAAGAGACAGATCAAAAAACTGTGCTGGGGCTTCCCTGGTGGCGCAGTGGTTGAGAGTCCGCCTGCCGATACAGGGGACACGGGTTCGTGCCCCGGTCCGGGAAGATCCCACAGGCCGCGGAGCTGCTGCGCTCGTGAGCCATGGCCCCTGAGCCTGCGCGTCAGGAGCCTATGCTCCGCAGCGGGAGAGGCCACAACAGTGAGAGGCCCACCTACCGCAAAAAAAAACGAAACAAAACTGTTCTACGACTTCCCTGGTGGCGCAGTGGTTAAGAATCCGCCTGCCAATGCAGGGGACACGGGTTCAAGCCCTGGTCCGGGAAGATCCCATGTGCCGCGGAGCAACTAAGCCCGTGCGCCACAACTACTGAGCCTGTGCTCTAGAGCCTGCGAGCCACAACTACTGAAGCCCGTGTGCTACAACTACTGAAGCCCGCACGCCTAGAGCCTGTGCTCTGCAACGAGAAGCCACCACGATGTGAAGCCCACACACTGCAACGAAGAGTAGCCCCCGCTCGCCGCAACTAGAGAAAGCCCGTGTGCAGCAACAAAGACCCAAAGCAGCAATAATAAAATATAAAATGTATAAATAAATCTTAAAAAAAAGAAAACTGTTCTAGACTGAGGGAGACTAAAGATACATGACAACTAAGTATAACACAGGTCTTGGGGCCATTCCAGACACCCCCCAGCCCCAGCAAAATTTTTTAATGTTTTTTTTTTTTTACTTCAAAAGACATTTGAGGGCTTCCCTGGTGGCACAGTGGTTAAGAAACCACCTGCCAATGCAGGCGACACAGGTTCAAGCCTTTTTCCGGGGAGATCCCACATGCCGTAGAACAACTAAGTCCGTGCACCCCAACTACTAAGCCTGCGCTCTAGAGCCGATGAACCACAACTACTGAGCCCACATGACACAACTACTGAAGCCCATGCGCCTAGAGCCCGTGCTCCGCAACGAGAAGCCACCACAATGAGAAGCCCGTGCACGGCAGCAAAGAGAGACCCCCGCTCCCCACAACTAGAGAAAGGCCATGCAGCAACGAAGACCCGATGCAGCCAAAGGTAAATAAATAAATTTATTTTTAAAAATGTGTTTAAAAAATTTTTTTGGTCACTAAACATCTTAATCAAGTTGTAATAATACTGTAAATTATTTTGATGACATTTCTGATTTCTTTCTATATCTCAGAGATTCATCCTATGATATTTAGTTTTAGCCTTGGAAAAATCCTGGTTTTAAAACACAGTCCATTCAGTCAAAATGTAATTCAGTGACCCTCAAACACTACCACTATCCCCATTTTGCCTAAGAGGGCCCTAGGGCACAGGGGTACACAGCCAGACCATGGCTGGGCTAGGGTCCAAGGCCTGACTGACTGCGGCCAAATCCTAGTCCCAGACCCCTTAGCCACAAATATCGCTGGTCAGTGGAGTATGCTTTTCTACCCCTCAAGCCTCGGGCTTCTCTCCACCATTCCTCTCTCCTCTCTTTTGGTGCAAGCTCAAAGGAGCAGCTTACTAAGGTGTTCTCCCCATCTCTGGACTTTCTCACCATCCCCTCCTCTTCCTGCATTAACTTTCCTTAGGAGGCCCGGGAACATGCCCATGAGGATGATCTCTTTCCCACTCCAAAGCTTCAGACCAATGTCTCTCTCCCCGACAATCATTTTATTAACAGAAACGCTTATGTTGTAAAGTAGAAGTACGAAGTGTTTTCATCTCACGAATCTCTAAGACTCCCGCTATACCTCTCCTCTATGTATCCCGTCTGGAAATGTTTAAATAGATGATATGATTAGTAAGCAATGACTGTATCTAATTTACATACAAACTAATATTCACACATGTACAAGCAAGTGGGGCTGGTCAGGAGTGGAAGTAGGCAGTAGACCAAGTCAACAGATGCATATACCAATATTGCATATTGTGGTATCTAAGATCCAAGTTTAGTACCTCAAGATGTCAGAGGAAAACACAAGGGAAACTGAAGGGGAAAAACATAGATTACATGGAGCTGCACAGCACAGAAAAGCAAAGGAAGATTAAGATCGCAACAAATACCATCTCTGAAACTATAAAGACACCAACCATTAAGGCTCTGACTCTACCCCAGGCAGAAGCAGTGACTACAAGTTCCTCCTGTTAAAGGGCTGGGAAGGCCACTGAAAAGAATGAATGCAGAGATGTTACTCATTAGTCACTTTTTGTTCACACACCATTTCTTTGTTATCTTGCTCCAAATGGCATTTTCACATTAATTTGGCCGTCCACTTTCAGTAGAGGGGAAATTGCAGCATTGTGATTGGAACGATGGCTTTACGACCTTCTGGAGAGGTGTCTCTGGAACCCTCGCTTACTCTCTCAGGCTCAGTTTCCTCGTGGATAAAACAGAGGTGGTACTATCAGATGTGGTAACAGTTGTAAATGGTGTGATACAGCACCCTGGACCACTGCAGATGCCTACAAGGCTGTTTTTTTTAAATATTGATGTTTAAATATTCATGCTGTCGACATTCAACAAATGTCTATGAATCATTTATCATGGGTCAGGTGTTCTAGTTTAATAAAGAAATACTTTGAGATGCATTTTCTCCATAGCATGGCTTTCTGCCAGGGTTGCTGTCGATCTCCCTGAGTAGTGGAGAGGGTAAAGCTCCAGGGGGTGCAGCTGAGCTCTAGTCCTGTTTCCATCACTCATAATTGATCTTGGGCAAGCCTACGATCTCCCTGAGCTTGTGTTTCTCACCACTGGGGTGAGCTGGATGGTCCCTTCCAGCTCAGAGGGCTGCAGGGTACCCATGTGGAGTCCCCTGCACAAGAAACTCAGGGAGGAACCCCCAATGCACTCCTAGAAGGTATGTCTTATAAATCCAGCTGACTCTAGTGACTCTGGTATATAATCTTTGGAATTTACGGAAACAGTATAGTCCTAAAAATATCAGAAATCACTACTGCCAACAAATCTGGACTTGTAAATTGATCAGCTTTTCTTTCCTTTTTTTTTTCTTGTTGGTTATTTATTTTAAATATAGTAGTGTGTACATGTCAATCACAAACTCAACTTTTCATACTGCTCATTCCTACTTCTTTTGCTTTTCTTCCTTATCATCAGATCCATCTATTTCTTAATCACAGTTACTATCTCATATTTACATCTTTGTTTTTCCACACAACACACTTTCTATAGATATTCCTACAAATAACGGCCCCATCCACGTTATGAAGTATATAAGACATTTATCTCGCCAAGATTAATGCCTTGTAATACACAGATCTCCAAGAGGGCTTAGAAAGGACCCCCGGCGCCTCCCCAACTTCTATTAACCAGACTTGGAAGCCCCTTATTACTCTTTCCACCATGCTACTGTTTTCAGAAAGAGACCACCTGGAAGATAAATTTGGTAAGTGAATAAAAAGATATCAAATTACCTGATTCCTAATTTCAAACCATCTTACACACACACACACACACACACACACACAGGAAAGGGGTGGTGGTGGGGACTAACACATTCTCTGCAATTCTCTGTAAAAATCTAGTATTTATTTCTTTAACAGTCAATTTACTCAGAGTTACAGGTGATTGGGACTTATTTTTAACTTGTAAAGAACTTTAACAAAAGCAACCAATTTATAAAATATTTTATAAAACGCACAATAAGGAAATAATATTTGCATACTTGGTTCACCAGAGCTTGGTTTGTCAACCAAACTACGTTGTAATCCAAATTGCAGGGGTAGCGAGCAAGCCTGCCCCTCCCACCTCCTTCCACCCCAAAGACACACTTGTGTATTCTTCCAACCTCACTGATCTCAACAGGAAAAAACAGTCCCCCAGTTCAGAAAAGTTCATGTCTCTGTTAACAGACAACCACTTTTTCTCTGAAGGAAGGTAACGTGGCGGTAAAATTCCTGGGGCTGCCACCTAAAGGTTATTTGATGCCTGTAGAGCACAGATAGCACTGGACGAAGAACTTCAACCAAAGCCGCTCACTCACTTACACAACTGTTTATTTGGGAAGGTACCTTCCCAGGTCCGATTTGTAAAGTTGGAACAAATCTACCTGCCCTCCACCCTGACTGGTAACTCACGTCAGGATTTCTGAACTGGGAGACAAAGGTCAGCTGCCCTTCTCCCAAGAGGGGGAGGAGCTAGTGACATCAGGCATGCGTGGAAAGTCACAAGGGTGAAATGGGAAGACCCAGCCTTGGCACTCACAACCAAGTTAAAATCTTTGTGCTGTCCATGAGTTGCGTGACCCTGAACAAGATACTTGACCTCTACAAGTCGGTCTGCCCAGCAGCAAAATGGGAATAGCAAGTATCTACTTCCTTAGGTCAGAAGCAATCAAATGTTAAGGTTTTAGCAAGCATTGCCAAGTGCTTTCCCAATGCAGTGGGCTGTCAACACCCTTCAGGAACAGCAACTAAGAGCACCCAGTTCACCGTACATTTGCCAGCACTGAACAGTCTCAGTAAGACAAAACCTTTGTTAATTTGGTGGCCAAAAAATAGTGCTTATCTTTATGAACATTTCTGACTACCTGGGAGGCTGAACATAGTTTCACGTAATTAGTAGGCGTTCGTAGTTTCTTCTGTGAATTTTTTGTTTACACTTATTTTCCACAATTGGGGTGAACACTTGCAGTCTTGTTCCTCCTCTTGAATGGAACAGATTTCTAAACTGCTATAACAGTTTGAAAGTGTATGTGTGACTTCATTGCCTGTCCTGAGAGCTCCAGGTGACTGGAGTTATCGTCCCTTACTACTTCCACAAAATCTCATGAAAAGGGTCATGTTCAGGAAAACATCTTTATGATTTAATTTTCAAACTTCAAAATGTACTTGTAAACTAAAAGGTCATTTCCCCATGAAAATCTGTAGGCTGTACACATAATGAAAAGGAAAGACTTAGGATTCTGAACCTAAAACCTTTAGAACCTTAAAGCTACCTGGCGATCGAGGGATAACTCAGCATCTCAGAAAGAAGCTGCCCAGTGCCCCAGAGTTGTTCCCTGGGCGGCACACACAGTATAGAGGAAAAGGCAAGCCCCCTTCACTCCCCCCATGTCCCTTCATTCCCAAATGCCAAGGTTTTGGAAACTGCAATTATTTCACTGCTCCCTAAATCTAATCCAGTTTGGGAGAGAACAGTAACACATGGGACTTATAAAAACCTCCTCTAAAAATACATTATTAGATTAGCCAATATGGGGCAATTCTCTACATGCTTTTTTTTCCCAGTCCTTTCCCATCCCCAATAACTTAACACATGCCAACATCTGTCCCTGACTGAAAATGAGCTGTGTTTTGATCCTCACCTCTATCCCCCTTCAAAGTCAGCCAGCTCCAGACAATAAAAAGAGGAAAAATTTCCCAAGTATGTCATATCTTTCAATCAATGCACAAACATCTCATTATTCACATGTAGCTAAAAGGTTCCCAACAAGTTTGGCTTTGTAACTGGGTACAGAGGAAGGGCCTGTGGTCTCCCTACTGCCAACAAAACCCCAGCCAACTTGCTCTTGGTTTTTACTGATAATCCCAAAGTCATCTAGACAACCAATGCACTCCCCCTCGATTTCTGCAACTCCACCTCTGCGCTTTTTTTCTACATCCCCTTCTTCAACGCTTGGGCTCACCCGCAGAGTGGAGAGAACAATACCTACTGTTGGTGGGTGGAGCCATGGAGCATCTCCATCTATGAGGGAAGAACACTGCCTTCGTCCCGAAGCTCTCAATCTCATCTCTTCCTCCTCTTCCTCCCCATTTACCCTCCACCCTACCCTACCGCTAGTACAAACAAGCTCCCACTCCAGGATCCTACATGGACTCTCTCCGGAGCCTGCAGCCCTTCCCATCCCTCTCTTTGCCACAGCCCATCTTCTTAAATGGGTTGCCCAGAGTCTGGTTTTCCAGCACCTTCCAGGTTACGGGAAATAGAAAGTGAAATGTGTAAGGCAGGAGGCTGCTCGCACGTGTGGGAGTCTGGTGTGGGTTCTGGCTGAGGAGTGAGGGACGGGCCACACGGCAGGACCAGTCCTGGTTACAGCACCTCGACACCCGACGAAGAAGCCTGAGGCTAGCATCTCTGCCTACCTACCGTTCTCATCATCACTTGCCTGGAATACTGCTCTCTGCAGGCACCAATTACTTCCTGATTAGTGAATTCCCAAAGCTCCTTTTGAGTCCTCAGTCCTCTTCTCCCCTCTCTCTGTGGCATCTGACACTAAGGAGCATCCCACCCCCTTCCCTCCCCTCCAGCTTCCGTGCAGTCGCAGTCCCTAAGCTCTCCTCCCACCTCGGCAGAGACCCCTTTCCATCCTCCCTCAGTGACTTCTCTGCTCTGAGTGAGCACTCCTTCCTTTCTTCTCCTGCTCCCTTGCATCATCCTGTTGCTGAAGCTTCAACTATTCCCTCAATATCCCCTCAAACCCAGTGCCTCTCCAACGAGACTGAGCAGTGCCTCTAAGTGAGACCCTCTGACAGACCGCGTGGGCTGTTATTGCTACAACAGTTCATAAGCATCTGTCCAGCACTGGGGAGGCAAAGATGGAGGGCCAGGGCCCCACTTGCCAGAAGTCACACCCCGTCTCCCAGGCTCAGACACCAGGAGTTGACTGCGACATCAGCCCCTTTCTCCCTCCCTCCCTCCCTTCCATCCATCCACCACCTCTTCCCACGCAAACTCAAGCAACCCTGCCAGTCTCCCTCATGCTACCCTTCCTTTCCATTCAGATACTCTTAAGCCCCTTTCACCTCGCCCCTGGCCTCCTGCGAGTCTCGCAAGCATTCTAGCTCCTCCCAGGTCCTCTCCCCACAATCCTTATTATCCTTTTAAGCACATGTACGAGTCACATTATTTCCCAGCAGAACTTTGGATGGTACTCTGCTACTTCTTGAATAAGGCCAGATTCCTTCACTGGCATTCAAGGTCTGGCCCCTTACCCTTCCAGGCAAATGGAAAAACTTGCATTATCCCAAATGGCCCTGAACTTCTACCCCACTCCATGCCTTTGCTCTCCCTGTGCTGGCTTCTACTTTCAGATGTACGTGCAGGACTTCCGCTTTTCACTCTAAATACCTTTGTACTGTTTAAATTTTTTATAGTTAACAAAAATTACTTTGAATTAAAGAGTGATGAGTTTCAGGGACTAGTCTAAAACAACTTCCTTTACCTGCCCTCCTTGACCATGCCAGCCCAAGACAATTTTTCTATTCTTTTTATTCTGAAAATTCTTCTCTGAATTTTATTGACTCTTAACGTGGACTTCCTGTTATAGTGGTTGGTACTAACATCACTTCTTCCTAACTCGATTTTTAGGTCCTTCAGGGCAAAGCTGGGTCTAATTCAGCCTAACTCCCACAGTCCCTTAGTCAATGACCAAGATAGGCCTACAATAAATATCAGAGGATGTCAAGGCGTTATGACTTTTTTTTTTTTTTTTTTTTTGCGGTACGCGGGCCTCCCACGGCTGTGGCCTCTCCCGTTGCGGAGCACAGGCTCTGGACGCGCAGGCTCAGCGGCCATGGCTCACGGGTCCAGCTGCTCTGGCGGGCCCAGCCGCTCCGCGGCATGTGGGATCCTCCCGGACCGGGGCACAAAACCGCGTCCCCTGCATCGGTAGGCGGACTCTCAACCACTGCACCACCAGGGAAGCCCGCGTTATGACTTTTATCTTAGGGATGCCAATCTGAATTTCCCCAGTTTTAGCAAGTAAAAATGGACTCTTAAGTTCGAATATAGGATCTTTACATTATGCATTTTCCAATGAGTTAATCATTTAAATTCCTTTTTATGCCACAATTTTTTTGGGTAAATTTGCACATCACTGTAAAGGCTGGAACACTCTGTATTGAAGGTTAGGGGTGTGTGTGTGTGTGTGTGTGTGTGTGTGTGTGTGTGTGTGTGTGTGTGTGTGTGTGTGTGTGTGTGTGTGTGTGTGTGTGTGTGTGTGTGTGTGTGTGTGTGTGTGTGTCTGTACATGTGCTGGCCTACTTTTTCAAGATTCCCCAGAAGTAAGATCACTAAAGAATCAGACCAGCCTAAACCTTTCCAAAATTGTAACAGAGCAAGCAGGTATTCTCTGTCAGATCCACCCACCCAAAGAAAAAGGACTGACAGGGTTTGAGTCCCTCCACAGAGTTTGTCATCAATTGTCACCCCAGAAATCTAAGTGCCAAAACTTCAGCAACGCAGGCAAGGCCCTCGTAAATGCTCATTCCATGTGAAAAGCCCTCATTAAACCCTGAGTTATATTTAGAGAAAAATAGAACAGAAGTTATATTTAGATGAAATGGCTTAAAAGAACTTTCCCAAAAGCAGCATGTTTATACCGATCTTCCAAAAGAAGAGGTTTTATCAATACTTGGCTTTTACATACAACTCCTAAAAACCAGAAAACATCTCTATACGTACACAAAGATTTCTGCTTGGACTCCTTTGTGTCAGGAAGGAAACAGGAGCACCCAGGATATCAGCAGGACTGCCCATGGGAAGCAGTGGGATGCGAAGGACTTGTTTGGAGGACAGAGTAATTTCCTACAGAAATCTGAGTTGTGATGGTCTGAGAAATCTATGAATAACTTGGTGCCTGAGCTGCACAAAGGCAGCTCTAAAATGTATACACTGGACCCCAAACTATAGATTTCCTCAGCAACCCTACCTGGAAGTGCTCTTTTCCAAAATGTCATTAGCACTCACACTGTGGTCACGGTCAAACGCCTGTCACTTTGCTGCTCACTCGCTGAACCACAAGCTGCATTTTCTTTGTGGCTCTGATTAGTCCAACTATTTTTGACATCTGCTTTCTTCTGTGCTGACTTACATTTTCCTAACCAAATTCTAGTCAACAGCACCAAGGTGGTTTAGTGAACTGGTGAAGCCTTTTCATGAATGAATGTATAATTTCGTGTGACTACTGGAAGGAGTGAAAAGTGATTTGTGGCCGTTGTTCCTCTCTTCACAGGCCACAGGGTCCCCAGAGCTTCAGATGAGAATGAATCACGGCTCGGAGGCTTGGCACACACCCCGGGTTAAGGGGACCTCTTCTCTAAAGAGCCTCAGGAAGAGGCCACTTCCCAGCCTCCCAGCCAAACCAGAGTGGAGGGCAAAGGTAATGAACGGGGAGGAGATGGCCAGACTGGAGGACTGGCCGGCCCCCAGTTGTCCCAGAAGGAATTTTGCCAGTGGGTGAGGGTGCTGCAGCCCTGTTGCTATTCCTAGGGTCAATTAATACTATTCCTAGGGTCAATTAATACCCTGAGAACGCTCCAGCCAAACCTCACGTTTGCCTCTGGCCTGGTATTTCCAGAAAGCGTTAGGGTGTAAGAGAACTAAGGTCACCCAATTTTATACCACTTATAGGCCTTAGAGCAGCAAGAACTAAGGTTGTGAAACTCAGATGCGAAACCAAAAAAGACAGGCTGCTAAAAGAGAGACCAGATCATATAATCCACCACCCCCCTCACCCTTCAGCCACCTTCCTCCCCCTTCTCCCCCCCATATCTCTCTATCAATACATTCCTTTTACCAGGCAGGGACCCCTACAGAGGCCCACTGTCTGCACCTATAGTTTGCCTACAGTATCACATTAATATAATCATTAATCACATTAATATAATCATCCAAAGGAAAAGCATCATCTCAGTCCTACAGTCCAGACAATCAAGTGCTTAAGTGTTTCCTCCCTTGCTTTCCTAACAGTCATTGATGCCCAAGGATAGAGTCAAATTAGCAGGTTCTACTGAGCTGATCTAACGGCAGGAAACTTCAATAAACTTTGTAACCAGGCAGGTCAAAATACAATGACAGACACATAAGGGGCACAGAAACAATGGAGGCATTGAACTTACTTTTCTGCAAGGGCAATTCACCAGGGAGGCAAGATGGAAACAGGAGAGTGAGGCAGGACATACTAGGTCCCGTATGAAGGATCAACAGGGAGAGGGTGAGTGTTCTTGGAGGCTCAAAAAGCAGGACAGTGACATGGGCTCAGGCAGGGAACAACTGCAGGAATGAGCAGGGACAGTCAAAAGGGACAGAGGGGAAAGGCTGGCTTCCTCAAGGAGGGCTCCAAAAATCCCATGCAGGCCTGGATGCAGTAATCAGGAATAGCCAGTACCAAAAAGAAGCAGCCTTTGGAAGCTCTTAGGCAAAAGTATATGTAAGATGGTAGAAAGAAGGAAGGGTGGTAGAAGATGGTAAAAGAAAGTAGGGGACTGACACAAACAAAATCTGTCCCATTTGGGCTCCTGAGGGGGAGGGGAAGAGCAGCATATGAAGACTGGCAGTCGTCACCATTCAAAGAGGAAGAATCAAAATGCCCTGGTGAGAAAGGGGAAAGGAATAGCTAGCTTGAGTGAAAAAATTAGTCATATTTGGAACATTTCTGGCGACTTTACCTGCACCAGGACATGGATCGGTGCTGACTCACAGAAATGCCAAACTCCTTTTCCCAGACAACTAAAGGTAAAATGGAGAAAAGGGACTCTGATAGTGTAGTGACCTACCTTTTCACACACACACACGTACAGAAACCCTACTAAAACTTTCAGAACTGAGCCACATCTGCGGACACGGAAGAGAATCTGTGAAAACCTGAACGACGTTACTGCAGTTTGTTTTGCTCAACTTTTACTCACACATTTTTCTTTTAACATGAATGAGAAAAAGCAACAGCCAGATGCCCGCATCCAGCTCATATTCAGGACTTACATTCGGGAGTTCCCAGGATGCACCAAGGCAGGGCCAAAGGTGCAGGGTCTTCCCTGCTTGAAAGGAGAGGGCTGTGCGGCTCCACTCTGCTCTCGGTTGGCCAGAGTCCCCAACCTCCACTCCCACACCCCAACCGGCCGGCAGAGCGGCCCCACTGAACCGGCGGCAGATGTCTCCACTCTCCACCGACCACTGTACCATGACGGCAGGGATGGTCCATTCAGCACCAGCGTTTCCCAGGCAGCCCTTTAACTATGATTATTATTTAAGGACAACTTGAGCATAAAGTGAGTTTGTCGGGTCAGCTCTTAAGGCGCCAAACACCTTCCACCCCGAATCAACAACAGCGCGAACTGGCGGGCACTGGGAAACCGGGCAGGGAGCAAAGTGAACCACTACGGCGTGCAGGCGCCCAAGCAGCAGCGCGCAAGAGCCTGGCGCATAGTAGGCAGGTGTTCACTCAAGATCTGCCATCGGACCTAGCACCTGGGCAGCGGGCCCTCGGGTGGGGTGGCAACTCAGGGGACAAAAAAGCCTGGCCAGCCCCGGGCTGTGCCCCTCGCGACGCGGGGGGCGGGAGTTAGAGCCAGGGAGGGGGCGAAGGAATCCGCCCTCATTTGCACGTCGTCTGGGGCCCGGTCAATTTGCTTAATCACGGCTCTAAATGCCAGCGCGCAGCACACAATGCGCGCCCATTAACAGGTTTAAAGTGTCGCAGCGCTCGCTTTAAATGAGAAAAGCCGGCAACAAAGGGCGAAAAAGCCAAGTTCCTCAACTTGAAGAATGCCTCGATTCGCCCTCGAAATCATCTCGGCGAGTTTAAAATCCCGAGCTCTACAGAAAAGTTGAGGCCCCCGCGCGAGGGCTGGGGGTGGGGAGGGGTGTGTGTGAATAACCCGCCACGAATACTGGGTTTCTTAGGAACGAACTCACAGCCGCCCAGCGAAACTGGAGTCGTGGGGCAGCGTCGCCAACCCCGCTCCCCCGGCCCCACTGCCCAACTGCCAGGGAAAGCTGACCGATTTCCAGGAAGGAAGCGAGACCCCACACACACACACACACACATACACCCCCGCCCAACCGGCACAAATCCAAGTTTCCCTTTAGTGCGGGCAAAGAATTCTGGAGACCAAGGAGGACCCCAGAGGTGTACCCCAAAGCCGCTCCCCAGCAAAAGGGGAGCATGTAAAGGCACTTTCCTTTCATGCAGGCACTGCCTAGAGCAGCCTAACCCTCGACCGCCAGAGTAGTTCAACCCCGTAAGCAAGTTCTGCCCAGGATCCTCACGGGACGGCCCCATCCCCCATCCCCCACCCTGTCGCCGAGCCCGGGGGCGCATCTCGCGGGCCCCGGCCGCCCACCCGCCCCGGCGCAGCGGGACGGGCACTCACCGTGCGCGCTCCTCCCGGAGACAGGGGTCCGTTGGGGAGGTACGGGCTGCTCAGGTCCGGTATCATCAGGAACGGGTACCCAGGGTAGGGGGGACCCTTAAAGAACGCGCCGTCCTGGGGCCTTCTCACTGCGGGCAAGACCAAGGAGGGGGTAAGGTCGGGGTCCCCGGGACAGCGCCGCGGCTAGGGACCCGGAGTGGGGACCGGACACCAGAGCGCCCCCCACGAGCGCCCCAGGACTGCTGAGGCCGACAGGGGCGGAGAGCAGGGGCAGGGGCACGGCCACGGGGGTAAGGGGTACCGAGATCGGCCGGAGATGAAGCGCCGAGCGCCGCGGGGCCGGGAGTGGGGGCTGCCGGGGCCGGCACTTACCTTCGGCAAAATAGTCCCGCGGCTTCTGGAAAGCGTCCCGGGCGGGCTGCGGACGCCTCTCCGCCTACGGAGGAGACACAAAGGCGAAGGCGGGTGAGCGAGCGCGGGGCTGGGGTCCCCCGGGGCGGCCGCGGAAGCCTCCTCACCTCCGAGTCCGAGCTGCTGCTCTGGTTCTCCGATTCGTTAACCAGGGACGACTTGACTTCGTCCAGGTCCCGCTGCGCCGAGGCGCTGTCGCTGCTCGGCTCCTGCTCCTCGCCCCCCTCGTCCTGGAAGGGGATCAGCTCGTCGTTGGCCCCGAGGTCATCCCCTCCGCCGGCCGCCCCGGCGCCCGAGCCGCCGCCGCCGGCGCCTCCCCCGCCGCCGCCGCCGCCGCCGCCGAGCTGGGGCATGGTGGGGCCGCGGGCCGGGGCCGCCGCTCTCGGAGCCCCTCGCCGCCCGCGCCCGGCCCGGCGCCCGCCCCTCCCTCCCTCCCGCTGGCCGGCCCGCTCCGCTCGCCGCCGCGGCGGCCGCAGCAACAAAGTTTGACAGGGCGTGGCCCGGAGGGAAGCTGGGCCGGCGCGGCCGGGCCGGGGCGGGGGCGGCTCGGCTCGGGCCCCACCGGCAGCGCGGAGCCCGGGGCTCCCCAACTCGCTGCCGCCGCCGCCTGCTCCACCGGGGTGTCCCAGCGCCTGGCCCGCCGGGGAGGGGCGAGCGGGGAAAGGGAGGAGGGACCGGCGCGCGGGCCAGGGGGGCCGGAGGGAGGAGCCCTGCTGCAAGCTGACACCCGCGCGCCTCGCAGAACCCGGAGAGCTCCGGCGCGCACACACTCGCATTCACACTCGCCTGCCGCTCGCTCACACCTTCCGGGGCTGCGCCTCCCCGCAGCTTGCACCGCCCTCGCGCCCAGACTCGCCCAGACCCCCTCCCCGCGCCCTACCCTGCACCCCCGCGGCCCTGTCCCCACCCTCCGGCCGACCGCTCGGGTCCCGCCCCCACCCCTAGGCATCCCCTAACTTTCTTCCCGAGAGCCCCCAGAACTCCGCACCGGCTCCACACCCCTCCCACCGGATCCGCGCGCCGGCGGGCGGCACTGCCCCCTGCGGGAAAGCTTCGGACCCACAGACCGGCCGGGGACACTCTCGGTGCCTGGAGACCTCGCAGCGCTGGGTCCCTCCCTGCCTGGTCGCCCTCGCCGGCTGCGTAGGGCACAGGATTGGGGAAATATATGGCACCCCGGAATATGCCGGGCGGCCTCCCGCTCCTCTTTCCTGTGGGGTTCCAACGCGCCCCCCGCCCCAGTTCAGGTTTTCGACTTTGTTCAGGTGTCCAGAGTCACCCAAGCTGAAATCCCAAAGATCACCTTCGCCCCATAGCTCCGGACTAGGTCCTTAATCGAATAACTCACGGTCTTGGTTTCAGAAAGAATTCGGATTTGGTTCGTTGAGAAGGAAGATTGTCTGCCCAGTGACCTTTGAAGCGTTCACGAAGCTGCCTCGAGAGCCAATGAACGTATGAAAAATGCCCGACCAGCCTCATGCTTAAAGAAATGCCTCCTGTGATAACGTTAAAATATCATCTCTCCACCCAGTTCAGGAAAGTTTGAAAAAGTGGATCTTGTGTCCTCCATAGTGGGGAACTACTGGTGGGAGCGTCCGTTTTAAAACCAGACTGGAAGGCAGAATGGGAGTACGTAAAACTATTTTAAACGCGACTTGCAGAGGAGTTTTACCAGCGATGTGTATACGTATGGTCAAATTCACAGATACAAGAAAGTTCAAAGCAGCAGGGAGGTTGGTGAAAAAAAGAGTTCTGGGACTTTCTTACGGTGAGAGTCTGTGCAACAACTAGCCCAGGAGAATGAGGCCCCTGCACGTAAGGATCCTAAAATGATTTTGGAGAAACACCCTTAAGTGAAAATGTATATGGTACTCACTCTTCTTTTTCGTTCTCTAAAAATGACATACCTGTGTTTACTTTTTCATGGAAAGAAAGCCTGAGAAGACGCACGCCAAATTATTATCAAATATTTCTGGGAAGGGGGATAATTGAGAGGAGAGGGACAGTTTTGTTTTCTACTTTATACATATTTTATTGTTTACAGCAAGCAGATGTGACTTAACTATATTTTCACACAATTAGTACATGAATATAGTTTCATAAAACTTCAAACAACAGAGATGCATCTTGAGAAAAAACTAAAAGTTTCTCTTCCCCCCACCTCCTTCCCACACCTCCCTCCAGTTAATCACTGTTACTAGTTTGATGTACATCCTCCCAGACATCTTAGGCAGTTGTGTACACCTGTAAACACATATACAAATATTCAGGTTTACTTTCACGAAAATAGAATTATACTGTTCATGTTATTGCGTGATATTTCATTTTTACAAGTTTTTGAAAGTCAGAAGGATTTTTTCATGTGGTCCATAAACATGTGAAAAACCTATCGTATTAGCCTCCCATGGTTTTGCTGTAACACATCACTGCAAACTGTGCCTTAAAACACCAGGAATGTATTCTCTCACTGTTCTCGAGGCCGGAAGTCCGAAATGAGTTTCACTAAATCAAAATCAAGGTGTTGGCAGGGCCATGTTCCCTCTGAGGCTCCAGGGAGAATATACTTCTTGCCTCTTCCAGCTTCTGGTAGCTGCCGGCATTCTTGCGATCTCATCACTCGTTTCTGCCTCTGTGGTCACATGGCCTTCTCGTTTGTCTTTGTCAAATCTCTCTGCCTCCTTCTTTCAAGGAAGGACGCTGTGATGTCATTTAGGGCCCACCCAGATCATCCTGGATAATCTCCCCATCAAGATCATTAACTTAATCACACCTGCAAAGACCCCATTTCCTTATAATCACACCTGCAAAGACCCCATTTCCTTATAAGGTAATATTCACAGGTTCCAGTGATTAGTACACTGATCTTTGGGAGTGAGCCATTATCAACCTACCATACCCATCAACCTCGAAGAAATACAAATTGAAACAGCACAGAGATACCATTTTTCATCTATCAGATTGGCAAAGGTAGAAAAGAATAGCAACACCCAGCTTTGGCCCTTGTGCTGAGAAACATACAGCTGCTGGGCATACTCTTGTGTAACATTTCTGAAGGGAAGTTTAGCAATACCTATGAAAATTTTTAAAAAGTGTAAACCCTTTGACTCACCTCTGTGCTTCTAGGATTTTATACTAAGGAAATAACAAGGCACACTAGGAAGCCTGTAGAAGTGTCGTTATCACAGTGAAAAGCTAGAAATAACCTCAAGGTCCCCAAATAGGGAAATGTTAAATAAAATCATTTTATTTGGGACTTCCCTGGTGGCACAGTGGTTAAGAATCCGCCTGCCAATGCAGGGGACACGGGTTTGATCCCTGGTCCGGGAAGATCCCACGTGCTGCGGGGCAACGATGCCCATGTGCCACAACTACTCAGCCTGCGCTTGAGAGCCCGTGAACCACAACTACTGAGCCCGCGTGCCACAACTACTGAAGCCCACGTGCCTAGAGCCTGTGCTCCGCAACAAGAGAAGCCGCTGCAATGGGAAGCCCGCCCACAGCAACAAAGAGCAGCCCCCGCTCACCGCAACTAGAGAAAGGCTGCGTGCAGCAACGAAGACCCAACACAGCCAAAAAAATAATAATTAAAAAAAAATCATTTTATTTAACATGATTTTTATATATTTTATTTAACATGGCGTGAAGGCCAGCAGGTCTCCCTGGGATCTGCAGTTGAACTAGATGGAGCAGAGGAAGATAAGAATGAAGGTCAGCTCACAGAAAACAAACTTATGATTACCAAAGAGGGAAGAGGGGGAGGGATAAATTAGGAGTTTGGGATTAACGTATACACACTACTATATATAAAATAGATAAACAACAAGGGCCTACTGTATAGCACAGGGAACTATATTCAATATCTTATAATAACAATGAAAAAGAATCTGAAAAAGAATATATATATATATATATATATACACACACATATGCCCGTATGAATCACTTTGCTCTACACCTGAAACTAACATATTGTAAATCAACTAGAAGTCAATAATTTAAAAAAAAGAATGAGAGTCAGCTGATGCTGTGCCTGGGCACTACCACAGTAGTCACAGCTGTCCTTGTTTTACCTACTTGATAGGTTACAAATTCCCTGGGGCATAAATCATATCCTGTGCGTATGTAGCACTCCATCAATAGACGTTGAATTAATGAGCAAACGTATAAATGAACTCACATCTTAGAGGAAGTCCTGAGGTGTTATAGAATGGTGGAAATAATAGTAATGGCCATTATTCAGTCACTAATTTATACGTTAGTTTGAATGCAACAAATTATTGTTCACCTACTATGTGTCGGGTATTGTGCTAGGAGGCACTGGAAACAGCAATGGACAAAATAAAGCAAAACCAAATACTTGGGAGGAGGGATAAATTAGGAAGTTGGAATTAACATGTACACCCTACTATATATAAAATAGATAACCAACAAGGACCTACTGTATAGCACAAGGAACTATACTCAATATTTTGTAATAACCTATAAGGGAAAAGAATCTGAAAAAGAATCTATATCTATATCTGAATCACTGTGCTGTACACCTGAAATAACACGACATTGTAAATCAACTATACTACAATTAAAAAAACAAACAAGCAAACAAAACCAAACACCGCTGTCCTCATGGAACTTATGTTGTAGTGGGGGAGAATTTATTCAACATCTACTATGGTTTCTCTCAACTCTTGTCCCTTTGTCTGTTATCACTAATTTGGCATTTACTGATATATATTGAACTGTGAATCATATTTTCATGTATGTGTGTGCCACCTCTAGAGCCAACTCTTATACTGAGTGGACATTGCACAATAGATTGGCCAGGGGTGAGTAGAGGGAGGGGACTAGTTAAGGGGTTAATGTAATTGTTTCGGCTTGATCTGAACTAGGGTGGGCCAGTGAGAATGGATTGAGGGGAGGGATCTGGGGCTCTAAGAAAATTTATAAGGAAAAGTCAAAAGAACTTGCATATTGGGCTTCCCTGGTGGCGCAGTGGTTGAGAGTCCGCCTGCCGATGCAGGGGACACGAGTTCGTGCCCCGGTCCGGGAAGATCCCACACGCCGCGGAGCGGCTGGGCCCGTGAGCCGTGGCCGCTGAGCCTGCGCGTCCGGAGCCTGTGCTCCGCAACGGGAGAGGCCACAACAGCGAGAGGCCCGCGTACCGCAAAAAAAAAGGACTTGCATACTGAGGAAAGGGGGATCTTCTAGGGTGACTCGGGTTCTAAGCCAAGGATGACTGAGAGAACTATACGTCACCGACTTAAAGAAAACCAGGAGGGGCTTTGGGGTTATTGGTAAGGAGGGAAGATTTTTATTAAGTAAATTTTTATTGAAGTTAAACATACATGCACAAAACTGCAAAAAAGTAAGTGCACAGCTGAATGAATTTTCACAAATGGAACACGTCTGTGTAACCCTCACCAAGAAGAAGATTTAGAACGTTAAGAACAATCTTCATGCTCTTCTCAGTCTTTACCTTTCCCTAAAAATAGTCCCGATTCTGATACATATCACCATAGACTAGTTTTGCCTGTTTTTGAACTTCATATAAGAGGAATCATACAGTATTTTTATCTTCTTTTGCATAACCTTATTTCTGTGAGATTCATCCGTGTTATTGCACGTAGCAGTAGTTTTTCTTTTCTTTTTTGAGTTGCTGTATAAATTATGTCATATGAACACACCACAATTTCTGTACCCATTGTTTTGTTGATGGATGTTTGAGTATTTTCACATTTTTTGGCCAAATGATGCTGCTATGAGCATTGTTCTCTACATTGTTGGATACTCACTTCCATTGAGTCCTAGGAGTGTAATTGCTTTATCTTGGGATAGGCATTTGTTCAGCTTTGTTAGATTTTGCCAATGAATTTTCCAAAATGGTCATACACCAATTTACACTTCCACTAATAGTATACAATAGTTCCATTCCTCCACATTCTTGTCCATACCTGGTCTTGTCAGTATATATTTTAATAGCTTTAGCCATTCTGGTTGGTGTATATTAGTAACTCATTATGATTTTAATTTATATTTCCCCAAAGACTAATTTTGTTGACTACATTTTCATATGCTTCTTGGTTATTTGGATATTTTCTTTTATGAAGTAACTGTTCAAGACTTTTGCCTATCTTTCTCTTGGGTTGCCTGTTTTTTTCTTATGGATTTGTATGAGTTCTTTATATATTCTGGATATGAGGATCTTGTCAGACATGTCTAATACAAATATTTTCTTCTAGCCTGTGGCTTGCCTTTTTACTCTGCTAATGATGTCATGTGAGGAATAGAAATCTTAAGTGTAATATAGTCCGCTTTATCATTCTTTCCCTTTATCTTAGTGCTTTTGGGTCCTGTTTAAGAAATCTTTGCTCACACCGAAGTCATGAATATATTCTCTATTATGTCCTAGAAACTATATTGTTTTACATTAAGTTCAGATCTATAATCAATCTGAAATATATCTTTGTGTATGGCTTGAATTAGAGGTCACGGTCCTCCCCTCCATATGTATGGTTGCCAATGCCATCCTTTCCCCTTTCATTGCAGTGGCACCTTTATCATAAGTGTAAGTGTGGGTCTGTCTCTAGATTTTTCCCTTAGTCTATCTGCCTAAACTGGCACCCATGACACATTATAGATGTGTAACAAGTATTGAAATCTGTTAGTGAAAGTCCTTTGACTGTTCTTCAAGATCATCTATGCTATTTTTGGCCTTTTAAATGCCATATTGTTTTATAATGTAGGTTTTATTATTATTACTGATGTATAATGAGGCCAACAGATCAGGAGATGGCTTCCTTTGAAAAGATAGTTTGTTACTCACAGTCCCAAGAGGGTGGGACATGCCAGCCTACCCAGGGCCACATGGAGAAACACCAGGGTTCATTAGGAGGCAGAAGGAACAGGGAGAAAGCATGGGCAAGAATCTTTTTTGTGGTTTTCATGGGAAAGAAGAGGAGAGGCAGGGTAAGCAGGCTAAGCAGGTTTGGGACTGGCTTGCTTGAATAATTTCAGCAAGCTTTGGTGTATAGACTCTGTCTTGAGTTACCTGGTACCTGGCTCTGGGATCATTAGGGCAAGGAAGTATTGGCCTAGAGTAGAAGAGCCCGGTGAGAGCCTAGTAAAGATGGTGGCTGTGGGGGTATGGGTGTTGCATTGTTTGATTTGGACACGAAAGGCTCGTTCATAGGAGGGTCATTTGCTATCCCTAGGAATTAGCTTGCCTTGGGAGGGCAGTCTCTCCTGGATTAGCGAGGCCCCCGAGATATGAAAACGGCATGAAATATAGAAAATAAAAAACATGATTAATACACATATAAATTTTAGAATCAGCATGTTAATTTCCACAAAAAAGATCTGCTGGAATTTTTTTATTGGCTTTGTATACTGAATCTATTGATCAATTTGGAAAGAATTAATATCCTATAATATTAAGTCTTCCCATTGATGAAACCAGAAAATTTTTACTTTTTCATATTAATTGAGGTTTTCTTTAATTTCTGTGGGTGATAATTTTTAGTTTTCTATGTAGAAACGTGCATATCTTTTGTTCAACTTATTGCTAGGTATTTTCTATATTTTAATACTATCTAAATTGTATCTTTTATTTCATTTTCTCATTATTTATTGCTGGTATGTAGAAATACAATTGATTTTTGTTATATTGAGCTTGTGTTACATTGAGCTTGTGTTATAAAATGAGTTGGTAATTATTCCTGCTTTCTCTATTCAATGGAATAGTTTATATAAGATTGTATATTAGTATCCTAGGGCTGCCCTAACAAAGTGCCACAAACTGGGTGGATTAAAACAACAGAAATGTATTCTTTCACAGGTCTGGAGGCTGGAAGTCCAAAATTAAGGTGTCAGCAGAGTTAGCTCCTTCTAAGGGCTCTGAGAGAGAGTCTGTTCTCTGGGTCTGATGGTGAATTTTGTGTCAGCATGACTGGACCACAGGGTGCCCAGATTAAATATTATTTCTGGGTGTGTCCGTGAGGGTACTTCTGGATGAGATTTGCATTTGAATTGGTGGACTTAGTAAAGCAGATTTCCCTTCCTAATGTGGGTGGGCATCATCCAATCCATTGAGGGTCTGAATAGATCAAAAATCAGGGGACAGGAGGATTCGGTCCCATCCAGCCTGCCTGTTCAGCTAGAATATTGGCCTTCTCTGGCCCTTGGACTGGTGTTTATACCATCAGCTCCCCTGGTCCTCAGGCCTTCAGACTTGGATTGGAATTATACCACTAGCTTTCCTGGGTCTTTAGCTGATAGATGGTAGAGGGTGGGTCTTAGCCTCGATAATCACTAGAACCAATTCCTCATAATACATCTCTCTTTTTCTCTCTCTCTGTATCTATTTATCTAGAGATAGATCGATTGATCTAACAATTTATCTATGTCTATATCTATTTGTATTCCTATTGATTCTGTTTCTTTGGAGAACCCTAACTAATATACATTTCTCCCCTAGCTTCTGGTGATGGCCAGCAATCCTTGTTGTTCCTTATCTTGTAGACACACCAATCTAATCTCTGCCCTCATCTTCACATGGCATTCTCTGTGTCTTCACATGGCTGTCTTCTTATAAAGACTCAAGTCATACTGGATTAGGGGCTCATCCTACTCCAATGTGATCTCATCTATAACTAATTACATCTGCAATGACCCTATTTCCAAACGAAGTCACACTTTGAGATACGAGGGGTTAGAACAACAACAGATCTTTTTGGGGGAACACAATCCCCCAAATTGTATTATTTTTTCCTTAAAAGTCTGAAAGAACTGATCAGTGAAGCCACATGGGCTTGGAGTTTGTATTATGGGAAATTTTGAAATTATGGGTTCTACTCCTTTAATAATAATAGAACTATTCAGGGACTTCCCTGGCAGCCCAGAGCTTAGGACTCGGCGCTTTCACTGCCGTGGGCCTGGGTTTGATCCCTAGTCGGGAAACTAAGATCCCACAAGCCATGCAGTGTGGTCAAAAAATAAATATAAATAAATAAACTATTCAGATTTTTCAGCTCTTATTATGTCAGTTTTCATAGTTTTTCAAGGAATCTGTCCATTCATCTAAATTTTCAAACTTATTGGCAGAGTTCTTCAAAATATCCTCTTACTTTTTAAATGTCAATATGTTTAATATCTGATGTTCCCCTTTCACTACTATGATATACCTTCTCTCTTGAAAAGTATATCACCTAGGGCAGTGGTCCCCAACCTTTTTGGCACCAGGGACTGGTTTCATGGAAGACAGTTTTTCCACGGGGTGGGGGTGGAGGGTGGGGGGTACGGAATTGTTCAGGCGATGGGGGGCGGCAGGCAGATGAAGCTTCGCTCACTCGCCCACCGCTCACCTCCTGCTGTGCAGACCAGTGCCGCACAGGCTGCGGACCGCTAACAGTCCACAGCCCAGGGGTTGGGGACCCCTATCTAGGGGACTTACCTGGTGGCCCAGTGGGTAAGACTCCGTGATCCCAATGTAGGGGGACTGCGTTTGATCCCCGGTTGAGGAACTAGATGCTGCAACTAAGAGTTCGAATGCTGCAACTGAGAAGTTCGCATGCCCCAACTAAGAAGTCCGCGTGCTGCAACTAAAGATCCTGCGTGCAGCAACTAAGACCTGGCACAGCCTAAATAAATAAATATTTTTTAAAAATCACCTAATTTCCAAACATTTGGAGATTTTCAAATTTTCTTTTTCCTTTTTTAAGTTGTTTTTTAACTTATATCTGCTGTGGTCAAAGAACATACTCTGCATGACAGTTCTTTGAAATTTGCATGTGCACTTAAAAGCACAGAGATTCTGCAGTTGTTGGTGCAATATTCTATGTATGTCAAGTTTGTGAATTGCATTGTTCAAGTCTTTTGTATCCTTGTTGATTTTGTGTGCCTTGTTCTATCACTTAGAGGAAGAGATATGTTAAAATTGCCAGCTATGTTTGTAGTTTTTGTCAATTTCTCCTTTTAGTTATGTTTTTTTCCTGCATAGATTCTGAAGCTATGTTATTAGGCAAATACAAATTTGAATTATTATATCTTTCTCTTTTTAATTATGAAATGTCTCTCATATTTCTAGTAATATTATTTTTTTAAAGTTTGCTTTGTCTAATATTACTATAGATGAAGCAGCTTTCTTTAGGTTAGTGTTTTCACCTTTACCTTCTTTTATCCTTTTACTTTCAACACACTGTATCCTCATGTTACAGGTGTAGCTTTTGTAAGAAGCATAGAGTTACTTTTTTAAAAAAAATATTTAATTTATTTATTTTTGGCTGTTTTAGGTCTCCGTTGCTGCGCTCACGCTTTCTCTAGTTGTGGTGAACAGGGGCTACTCTTCATTTTGGTGTGTGGGCTTCTCATTGTGGTGGCTTCTCTTGTTGTGGAGCATGGGCTCTAGGGCTTGGGCTTCAGTAGTTGTGGTGTGCAGGCTCAGTAGTTGTGGTGCACGGGCTTAGTTGCTCCGTGGCACATGGGATCTGCCCGGACCAGGGCTGGAACCCGTGTCCCCTTCATTGGTAGGTGGATTCCCAACCACTGTGCCACCAGGGAAGTCCCTATAGTTACTTTTTAAAAATACAATCTAAGAATTTTATCTTTAAATTTGTTTTTGTTTTTGGTTTTTTTTGGCCACACCGAGTGGCTTGTGGGATCTTAGTTCCCCAACCAGGGATTGAATCCATACCCTCAGTAGTGAAAGTGCAGAGTCCTAACCACTGGACCACCAGGGAATTCTCTAAATTTGGAGTATTTAGATAATATACATTTGATAAAAGTATGAATACATTTGATTTTGATCTATCATCTTAAAGCATTTATTTTCTCATTGGTTCTTTAATATTTTTCTCCTTTATGGTTCATTACTTTGTTAGTAATACATGCTTTAATGATTCTGTGAATGTCATCCTAGAGATGACAACACACATCCCTGAATTACTAGAGTATACCTTAAATTAGTACTTTTACCATGTCTCAGCTAACCCTAGTACAGCTTAATTCCATTATCTTCTGTCTGCTTTTTGTGCTATTGCAGTCATGTATTTTAATTCTACATATATTTTATTTTTAATTTTTATTTTTTTATTTTTTTTGTGGTACACGGGCCTCTCACCGCTGTGGCCTCTCCCGTTGTGGAGCACAGGCTCCGGACGCGCAGACTCAGCGGCCATGGCTCACGGGCTTAGCCGCTCCGCGGCATGTGGGATCTTCCCGGACCGGGGCACGAACCCGTGTCCCCTGCATCGGCAGGAGGACTCTCAACCACTGCGCCACCAGGGAAGCCCTCTACATATATTTTAAACCACACCAAATATTAGGTTATTGTTTCAAACATCAGTAGTCATTTCTACTTATTTACCCATATACTTACCTATGCTGATACCTTTCATTACTTCCTATTTTATCGTGCTCTTACTTGGGATCATTCTTCTTCTGCCTGAAGAATCTCCCTTTGGGGAATTCCCTAGTGGTCCAGTGGTTAGTACTCAGTGCTTTCACTCCTGGGGCCAGGTTCAATCCCTGGTCGGGGAACTAAGATCCCACAAGCTGGGCAGTGCGGCCAAAAAAAAGTTCCCACAGAATAAAGTCATGGTAATGATTAAATGACATAAACATTTAATAAAGCTTAGCACCATACCAGTTATACAGTAAGCATTCAATAAATATTAGTTTAAAAAACGAAAAAGAAATTCCCTTTGTTTCTCCCAGAGGAGGTCTGCTGGCAATAAATTCTCAAAGTTTTTGGTTTTCTGTAGTTGCCTTTACTTTGCCTTCAACTTCATTTCAGTTCCAAAGTGAACATGTCTGTCTGTCAAAGCCTGGGTTGTATATCCTGTATCACAACTGCAAGGGAGACTGGGAGAGTGAGAGCAACAAGAGCAGTCTTAGGTTAGGCTCTCAGGAAACGGATTCTGAGAAGATTTATGTGCAGGTGTGTTAGGGAATGATCTTAGGAGCAACGTCGGTACGTTAGGGAGGGAGGCAGGGTTGAATTAGATGGAAAAGTTGAACTGCAAAGTAGTTGCAACAGAGGACTCAGCGGATGCCTAGATTTGGAGCCCTAGAGCTAGAATGTTCCTTTAGACTTGCCCCCAAATGAGGCAAGGGGCAGACTTTGCACTCTTAAACATTGAGTAGTCATTGAATATGGGCTGCCACCAGAGTAGGGCAAGACAGCTCTCTTTAGCCCAGAGCAATTTCTAAGAAAGATTCAGCTGTGAGCCATTGGCAGCCGATACTCCTGGCAGCTGAGGAAATGAGTCTCTCAGTCCTAAAGAGGGAACTTTGTGTGGCACACCACAGCATTCACTACAGTCTATCCCTTGCACCACTTGGATCTGCTATCTTTGTATAGTCAGTTCCCTCTATCTGGGAACAGCTCCAGGGTTCTGAATAATCTTCTTTCCTGGGAAGACTTTTGGGAGAAAGGTTAGTGGGACAATCTATAGCCCTCACTGTTTCAGCTGGTCTCAAGCCACAATCTCTAGTCTAGCCACCTTCTAGTCTCCAATTCAAGATTTCTTTCATCTTCAATCTAGATGGCTTATCTGATGGGTGGCCTAGACCCTCATTACTGGGTAGTTTGAGCCCATTGTCACCATACTTTTCTTGGACTTTGGCTGCTTCCCTGTCCATTTATCATAAATATTGAGCAGGGAATACCAAGAGATTTCTCAGTGAATCAATCACTTGGGTGCAAAATGCATTCCTCCCCACCTCCACTGAGTAACAACAACCCCATCTCCTTCTGATGATCACAAACATTTAATTACTCCTGACAGTATGGTTATTCCTTTCCTTTTTTGCTGATTTCTTGGCACAAGGAGCCCAAGATGATGGGCAGTAGTGTAGGGAACACTTACTATGTCCTCCGGTGGAAGCAATCCCCTCTGGGAACCTGGATCTCTGGAACTTAAAATTGAAGGGATGGGAAGCTCAAATCCCCCAGGTGGGCCAATGAGAGTGGTAGTAGGTAAGGCCACTCCCACTTACATTTCTTGGTTTCCAAACTCATGTAGTCTGTCTATTGTGGATACAAGACTATATAATGAACACTGATTTAGGGTATATACTACATCCTGGAAGATGATGTCCCATTATTGTTGAGTATCATCTCTAAGCTAGTACCTCAGCTATTCCTTCAAAAAGCTAGTCCATCATTTTAGTAGTCCAGAAACTTCTGAGTGCTGTGGTATGTGTGGCATGAGATCAGTGGATCCCATTGTCATATGGTGATTGCCACACCTCCCTTGCTGTAAGTTAGGTTTCTTGATCAGAGGTGATGTTATGCAGAATTCCTTACTGGTAGATCACTCTTAAGTCATCAGATAGGGTGCTTCCGAAGCCACTGCAGGCAGAAAAGCAAGACTATATCTAGAACGTATGTTAATTCCAGTCAAGACGAAGCAATGCTCCTCCCAGAGGGGTGCAATAGTCAGCTTGGCTCCAAGTGGCTGGTTGGTCTCCTTGAAGAACGGCGCTATATTGGGGACCCAGTATTGGCCTCTGCTGGCAGATTGGGTATTGCATAGCAGTAATGCTATGGTGGGTGGGAGCTCATGCTTTTGGGCTAATTAATAGCCACCAATCCTTCCACAATGCCTATTCCATTCCTGAGATGATTGTGCCAGCACTTGGATGGGTGAAAACAGAGGCTGGCTGACATCACCTGACTGAGTTGTTCTGTCTGATGGCTCTTCTGTGCATAGATGTTCTCATGTGGTCATTGAAATGTAGTACAAAGACATTCACACTTTTGCCTACTTCCTTAGGTCCATCAGTACCAGGAGTTGGCAAACTAAATCCACCCACTGCCAGTTTTATAAATAAAGGTTTAAAGATGTGGCACATATATACAATGGAATATTACTCAGCCATAAAAAGAAACGAAATTGAGTTATTTGTAGTGAGGTGGATGGACCTAGAGTCTGTCATACAGAGTGAAGTAAGTCAGAAAGAGAAAAACAAATACCATATGCTAACACATATATATGGAATCTAAAAAAAAAAAAAAGGTTGTGAAGAACCTAGGGGCAGGACAGGAATAAAGACGCAGATGTAGAGAATGGACTTGAGGACGTGGGGAGGGGGAAGGGTAAGCTGAGACGAAGTGAGAGAGTGGCATGGACCTATATACACTACCAAATGTAAAATAGATAGCTAGTGGGAAGCAGCCGCATAGCACAGGAAGATCAGCTCGGTGCTTTGTGTCCACCTAGAGGGGTGGGATAGGGAGGATGGGAGGGAGACGCAAGAGGGAGGAGATACGGGGACATATGTATATGTATAGCTGATTCGCTTTGTTATAAAGCAGAAACTAAGACAACAATGTAAAGCAATTATACTCCAATAAAGATGTTAAAAAAAATTAAAAATAAATAAATAAATAAGTAAGTAAAGGTTTATGGGAACAAAACCATGCTCATTTATTTCCATGTCATCTATGGCTGTTTTTGCACAACAGCAGAGTGGAAGAGTGGCATTGGTAACCATACGGTCAGTAAGTTTAAGATACTTGTTCTGACCCTTTACAGAAAATGTTTGCAGACTCTTCATCTACCTACCTCCAGTACCTCCTGTCTACAATCTTCCAGTCTTTTTCCTTTCAGGTCCTTGATCTATTAGCCATTGCTGTTAAGTCTGTATGTATTTTTACCCTGGGCCACTTCTCTTTCTACACAAAGTAGATGACCGGATGTGCCACCCAAAACTCTGACCATTGGGAGGATGTCCCCTCAGCACTCTTCCTGGGTCACTGCTGAGTGAGACTGTTCCGTATCAGCGGCCCACTTTTGGCTTTTACACCAGATATCAAGGCAGTTCACCCAGGAATCAACCTTGGAATTTTGCCTCTTCCATGAGCGAGTAGTTCTAGGAAGACGCACCAGTACGACAGTGGAGGATGACCTAGTGGTCTAGGCCACTTGCTTGTGTAGCTTGCTTTGGCCTCTGGCCCTACTTGCTATGTAATACTGCAATTTATAACGGATTGTTGCTGGGCTCACTCAGTCTTGTAACTTGGTAGGTCTCACAGAAACCAGCTCATGATAGGCAGTTCCGGCTCTGTGGTCACCTGATGTCCCATAGCCGCATGTTCCATCTCTATCGTGGCCCAGGAGCACACCAGGAGCTGTTTATCCAGTGGCATATAGTTGTCTTGGGTTTGCCATACACTCCTTACGTGTCTTTTTTTTCACTATAGAAACCCCTACTGTCACAATCTCCTCTATCGCATGGCCCACGTGGCAGGGTTGCTTGTAATGTTACGTGAACCAGTTGCAGAGGCTTTTCTTGCTCTGGGCCCCACTCAAAGTTGTCGGCCCTCCCCGTGATCCAATAAATAGGTCAGAGCAGGTTTCCCCAGGATGAAACATACTATCTCCAGAACCCAAAGAAGCTACCAAGTATTGTGCTTCTTTCTCGACAGATCCTTAAACACTTAATTGACGTGGTGGCCCCCAAATCTTCCTAGGATTTATCTCCCGTTCTCTGGAGAGCACGTATTTTACCAAGGCACCAACATACTTCCCACTTCTTGCTAATGTGCTCCAATAAACATGATGTTATTGACATAATGGACCAATGTGACATTCTTCAGGATGTTCAGATAGTCCTGATCTATTTGGACTATATTATGATGGTGTGCTGACTTTAAAATATGTCTAGAGGGACTTCCCTGGTGGTCCAGTGTTTAAGACTTTGTGTTCCCAATGCAGGGGTTTGATCCCTGGTTGGGGAACCAAGATCCCACATGCCGTGCGGTGCAGCCAAATAAATAAATAAGTAAATAAATAAAAATATGTCCACAAATTCTTTCATATTTTTTACTTCAAGAGGTGGAGCTTAGTTTCTCTTTCCTTGTGGATCACTTGTTCTCAGGGAAGTTAGTGGTCATGTTGTGAGCAGACATGCAAGCAACTAACGGAAAGGCACATGTGATAAGGAACTGAGGCTTCCTGCCAACAGCCATGAATGAGTCATCTTGAAAGTGAATCTTCCAACCCTAATTAAGACTTCATATGATTGCAGGATCTGTGGATATCCTGACTGCAACCATGTGAGAGATCCTGAGTCAGAACCACCCAGCTAAGTTACTCCTGCATCCCTGACCCATAGAAACTGTGAGATAAATATTATTGTCTGCTCCAGGGCTTTTGTGACATGGTACCATGGGATGCCTGCAGAAACCTCAGCATTCATGCATGTGCAACCCTGAAGTGTGAGGTATCTTGGTCAATGGGGGATAAAAGCCAATGGATAAAAGCTTCTCTCTTTCATGACCCGGTAAACGCTTCAGAATATATCATATGGCTTCTCAGATGGTCCCACAGAATCAAGCACTAGTTACCTATAATGGTGGCCAATTTGTTAATGCATCCGTGTACTGGTTTTCCCTGTTTCTCTGTTTCACTCCCTCTTATTCCCTGGGATTGTTTTTCCCCAAAACTATTTGTACAAAATCTTTTGTTTGTTTTCAGGGGAACCCACAAGATAATGTAAAAAGGCACCTGACACAATTCAAACCTGATTTTATATACTACCCAATAGTTAGCATTGTATCTTACTTAATGTAGAAATATTGAAGTTAGGAATAGTGTTACTATCTCCATTATGGTTTAACATCATTTTGGCAGTATTAGCCAACACATATTTTACAAGGGAAAGCATATTAGATAAGAAATATAATTGAAAAGGAAGAGATAAAAATGACCTCTGTTTAGCAGCATGCCCAGTGGACCTGTGGATCTGTCCCTTGTTTCAAGTGTTTGGAGGGAAGAGACCTAGGACTCCAACCTCTGACCACCCTCCAACCTCCTCTCCAGTCACAACCTCCAGGACCATCTTCTTGGCCATCCCCTGACTCTGGGACCAGCCAATGCAGAGGTTAGCTCCTTATTGCCCACCAACAAGGAGCTCCAAGATTCATCAGGATTATTGCACTTAGACGGAGGCCATTGTCAACTGCCTGGTCAACCTGCATCTGCTGGCCTCCTACACCCACTTCTTTCTGGGCTTCTATTCTGACCATGAGGATGTGGCTCTGAGGGAAGGAGACCCAGGAGAAGTGCCAGCGTTCCTCATGTCTCTTGAAGATGGAAAACCAGCACAGTGGCCGCACCTTCTCCCAGGACCTGCAGAAGCTGTCTCAGGATGAGCGGTGTAAAACCCTGGACACCATGGAAGCCTCTGTGGCCCTGGAGGCTTTTTGGGATCTGCATGCCCTGAGCTCTGCCTGTACAATCCCCACCCCCATCTCTGTGACCTCCTGGAGAGCCACTTCCTAGATAAACAAGTGAAACTCATCAAGAAGTTGGACCACCACCTGACTAAGTTCTGCAGGCTGTCCAGCCCCTAGTCTGAGCTGGGAGAGTATCTCTTGGAAAGGCTCACCCTGAAGCAGGACCAGGAGCCACCAGAGCCCAGCAGCCTCTGAGGGATCCCTCTGCTCCCCACCTGATGTCAGAGTTTCAGCCTGAGCCTGTCTCTGTAGCCACTAGGCAGCTTTTTAACCACCCTGGAACATTCTCTCAAGCCTTAGACCAAATGGAAACAATAATGTTTTGCAGCAACAAGCAAACAAACAACAACCCTATCTCTCTTTGCAGATAATTATTTAGTTGGAACACCCAAAAGGGTTGAAGGAAAAACTATCACAAATGGTAAAAAAAATTTAGTAAAGTATCATGATATAAAATTAACATGTAGAAATCAATAGCCTTCATATATACAGACACTAAGCAACTAGAAGATATAATGAGAATATACATTTAAAATAGCAAAAATAGGGACTTCCCTGGTGGTCCAGTGGTTAAGACTCTGTGGTCCCAATGCAGGGGGCACGGGTTCCATTCCTGGTCGGGGAACTAAGTTTCCGCATGCTGCCTGGTGCAGACAAAAAACAAACAAAACAATAAAATAGCAAAAATAGAATAAAATATCTGTTGTAGATCTAAAAGAAATGTGCAAAACCTCTGTGAGTAAAAACTATGAAACATGCATGAAAGACACAAAAATGAACTGGAACAAATAGAGAGATGTATCATGTTCTTGGATTGGAAGACTCAGTGCTGTAAAGACGTCAATTCTCCCTAAGTTTAGTGATATATTAGTCATGCTGTCAATGGAAATTATCATCAGATTTTGATTGTTTGTTTTTTAGGGTTGAACAAAATTTTTATAAAAAGTCTATTCTTCCAAAAAGGAAGAATAAACAAGCAAGATTTGCTAGTAAAATTCCTTAAGAGAAAAGTGGAGAGTCTAGCCCTCAAAGACATTAAAACGTTATGGAGCTTTTATAACTAAAACAGCATAGAAGTGACACGTGAACAGACAGACCAATGGAATTGAATAGAAATCCAGAAATGGACCTAGGTGCAAAAGGAAATTTGGCATACAAGAAAAGGTTGTGTCTCAAATCAGTGGGGAGAAGACAAACTTTTAACAAATGATGCTGAGACCATATAGAAAAAGGTAACATGAGATTCATGCTTTTAATATACCAAAATAAATGATGAATGAGTAAAAGATCTAAATGTGAAAAATGAAAATACATAAATACTAGAAGAAAACCTGACTGCATTTCTTTATAGCCTGGGAATGGGGAAAACATTAATAATTTCACAAATCAGAAGAAATAGAAGAAAAGATTGATAACTTTAACCATAAAGATATAAATATGCTTTGTGGAAGATAAATTAAGAGACAGAGAGAAAGAGGATACCATAAATTTTCAAAAGACAAATTGACAAATGGAGAAAAGGTATTACAGCTTGTATCACAAAAGGCTAATACTCCTAATGTATGAAGTGCTCCTGATTTTTTATTTAATTTTTAAAAAATTAATTTCTTTTTGGCTGTGTTGGGTCTTTGTTTTTGTGCAGGGGCTTTTCTCTAGTTGCTCTAGGCAGGGGGCTACTTTTCGTTGTGGTGCGCAGGCTTCTCATTGTGGTGGCTTCTTTTGTTGCAGAGCACGGGCTCTAGAGTGCAGGCTCAGTAGTTGTGGCGCATGGGCTTAGTTGCTCTGTGGCACGTGAGATCTTCCTAGACCAGGGCTGGAACCCATCCCCTGCATTGGCAGGTGGATTCTTAACCACTGCACCAGCAGGGAAGTCCTCCTGTTTTTTTGTGTTTTTTTTTGCGGTACGCGGGCCTCTCACTGTTGTGGCCTCTCCCGTTGCGGAGCACAGGCTCCGGACGCGCAGGCTCAGCGGCCACGGCTCGCGGGACCAGCCGCTCCGCGGCATGTGGGATCTTCCCGGACTGGGGCACGAACCCGTGTCCCCTGCCACAGCAGGCGGACTCTCAACCACTATGCCACCAGGGAAGCCCACCCCCCGATTTTTAAAATGAGAAAAATATACAAAAAAAGTAGACAAAGAAATGCAAATGGCAAAGATGTACAATCTTTTTCATAATAAGGGAAGTGTTTATTAAAATTACCCTGAGATAATATTTCTCCCTTTTCCTGAGATAATATTTCTCCCCTAAGATTGGCAAAATCCAAAAGTTGACAGCATACTGTGATGGTGAGATGTAGGGAGTTAGGCTCTCTCATACATTACTCACAGAATGCAAAGTGATACAATCTTTATGGAAGGCAACCTGGCAATATCTAGCAAAATTAAATATGCATTTACCCTTTGATTTAGCAATCCTACTTCTAGGAATTTATCACAAAGAGTCACAGGTAAAACTATGAATGACATACAAACAAGGAGTTCATTGCAGCACTATTTGTGATAAAAAGGAGTGTATCTGGGGCTTCCCTGGTGGCGCAGTGGTTGAGAATCTGCCTGCTAATGCAGGGGACATGGGTTCGAGCCCTGGTCTGGGAAAATTCCACATGCCGCAGAGCAACTAGGCCCATGAGCCACAACTACTGAACCTGCACGTCTGGAGCCTGTGCTCCGCAACAAGAGAGGCTGTGATAGTGAGAGGCCCACGCACCGCGATGAAGAGTGGCCCCCGCTTGCCACAACTAGAGAAAGCCCTCGCACAGAAATGAATACCCAACACAGCAAAAATAAATAAATAAATAAATAAACTCCTACCCCCAACATCTAAAAAAAAAAAGATCCTTTAAAAAAAAAAAAAGAGTGTATTTTAAGGACTATCAATAAGGACTGGTTGAATATTATATCTGTGCAATGGAATACTATACAGGTGTAAAAAGCAATGATAAGAATCCCCGTTGCTATAGTCTGAATTGTGTTCCCTCAGCCTTCTTATGTTGAAGCCATAACCCACAACGTGATGATATTTGGAGATGGAGCCTTTTGTTAATTAGGTTTACAAGAGGTCATGAGGGTGTGGCCCTCTTGATGGGATTAGTGCCCTTCTAAGAAGAGATACAGAAGGGCTTACTCTCCCTGCCTTGTGAGGAGACAGTGATCAGGCAGCCATCTACAAGCCAGGAAGTGAACTCTCACCAGAAACTCACCATGCTGGCATCTTGATCTTAAACTCCCAGCCTCCAGAACTGTGAGAAAATTAATTTCTGTTGTATAAGCCACCCAGTCTATAGTATTTTGTTATGGCAGCCCAAGCTGCTTAAGATACTACTTACCTCTATGCAGTGATTCCAGGATATATTGCTAAATGAGAAAAAACAAGGTACATAATAGTGCACAGTATGCTGTCCTTTGGGTAAGAAAGCTGTGGAAATATGAATATATAAATGTATCTGCTGATATTTTCATAAAGAAAAAAATGAAAGCATAAATGGTTACCTATAGAGCAGTCTCTCCCAATCTTTTTACTCCAAAGGAACTCTTGAAATTATTTTTGGGTTCCAGGGAACCTTACATAAAAATTGTACCTACAGCTCATGATACATTAGCATGATTTGTAAAATGTAGATATAATCATCCAATAATAATTGACAGTGCCCTTTCGAGTAGAGAATTTTTTTCCCCCTGTGGAGTGTGCATTTTGCTTAACTTATTAGCACACTCTTTTTTTGTGGTTTCTCCAGTCACAAAGGATATCAACTCCAATGCAAGTCACTAGTGTAGGTAAAGGAAATTTCAGCCTTCATTTCCTGGTGGTCCAGTGGTTAGGACACCTCGCTTTCACTGCTGAAGGCCTCGGTTCAATCCCTGGCTGGGGAACTAAGATCCCGTGAGCTGCACAGCACAGCCAAAAAATCATTAAATTAAAAAGTCCAACATGACTATTTTACATTATTCAAAAAGATCTAAAGTCTTACTTCAAATTTCAACTATACAAGATGATAATGAGGTATGGTATGTGTTATGTGTGTGTTTTTTCCCCACTAAAATAAAAAAATGACTTTGTAGCCAAACTCTCTTGAAAAAAAAAATAAGTAAGCTAAGCTTAACTTTTTGGAAATTAATTGATTTCTTTCCTTTTCACAAAATTGTAAACAGTTTTATTGAGATGTGATTCACATACCATGCAATTCATCCATTGCAAGTGTACAATTCAGTGGTCTTTAGTATAGTCACAGATATGAGTAACTATCACCACAGTCAATTTTAGAATATTTTCATCAACTCAGAAAGAAATCCCATACCCTTTAGCTGTGACCCTCAGTCTCCCATCCACTCCAGCCCAATGCAACCACTAACCTCTTAAATGGAGTTATTTACTGTGTGGCCTTTTGTGACTGGCTTCTTTCACTTAGTTCATTCACATTGTAGTGTATGTCAGTACTTCATTCCATCTGATGGCTTAATAATATTGCATAATATAGATATACCACATTTTGTTTATAGATTTGTGAGTTGATAGACATTTGGATTTTTCTACTTTTTCCTATTATGAGTAATGATGCTATAAACATTCATGTACAAGTTTTTTTGTTGTTGTCATTATTGTTTTGTTTTGTTTTTTGGCCACGTGGCTTGCAGGATCTTAGTTCCCTGACCAGGGATTGAACAGGGCCCTCGACAGTGAAATCGCGGAGTACTAACCACTGGACCGCCAGGGAATTACCATGTACAAGTTTTTATGTGGACATATGATTTTAATTCTCTTCCACCTAGGAGTGGAATTAACTTTTGTTAAGTTTACATACGTTTCCACTTTAAGTTTACATACGTTAACTTTATGTTTAGTCATTTGAGGGAGTGCCAGTCTGTTTTCCATAGTGGCTGTACCATTTTATATCACCCCCAGAAGTATATGAGGGTTACAATTTCTCCACATCCTCACCAACACTTATTATCTGTCTTCTTGATTACAGCCATATTAGTGGGTGTGAAAGGGTATCTCACTGTAGTTTTTTGTTTTGTTTTTTTTTTTTGCGGTACGCGGGCCTCTCACTGTTGTGGCCTCTCCCGTTGCAGAGCACAGGCTCCGGATGCACAGGCTCAGCGGCCATGGCTCACAGGCCCAGCCGCTCCGCGCCATGTGGGATCTTCCCGGACCGGGGCATGAACCTGTGTCGCCTGCATCGGCAGGCGGACTCCCAACCACTGTGCCACCAGGGAAGCCCTCACTGTAGTTTTTATTTGCATTTCCCTGATGACTAATGATGTGTAGCATCTTTTCATGTGCTTATTGGCCATTTCTATATCTTCCTTGGAGAAATATCTATTCAGAAACTTTGCCTATTTAAAATGTTTTTTTTTTTAAATGTTTTTTAATTGTTGTATAATACACGTAAAACTTAACATTGTAACAGTTTTAAGTGTACAGTTCAGTAGTGTTAAATACTTTCACATTGTTGTTCTTTGCCCATTTTTAAATTGGATTATTTGTATTTTATTATTGAGTTGAGTTGTAAGAATTCTTTATTTGTTCTAGATAAAAATCCCTTATTTTATATATATATATATATATATATATATATATATATATATATATATATATTTTATGGCCATGCTGTGTGGCATGTGGGATCGTAGTTCCCCGACCACGGATCGAACCCACACCCCGTGCATTGGGAACGCAGAGTCTTAACCATTGGACCACCAGGGAAGTCCCCCAAATCCCTTATTAGATATATGATTTGCAGATATTTTCTCCATTCTGTGGGTTGTCTTTTCATTCTCTGGATAGTGGTTTTTTTTTTTTTTTTTTTTTTTTTTTGCGGTACGCGGGCCTCTCCCTGCTGTGGCCTCTCCCGTTGCGGAGCACAGGCTCTGGACGCGCAGGCTCAGCGGCCATGGCTCACGGGCCCAGCCACTCCGCGGCATGTGGGATCTTCCCGGAACGGGGCACGAACCCGTGTCCCCTGCATTGGCAGGCAGACTCTCAACCACTGTGCCACCAGGGAAGCCCTGGGTAGTGTTTTTTGAAGAACAAAAATTTTAAATTTGGATGGAGATTAATCTATTTTTTCTTTTGTTGCTTGTGCTTTTAGTACCATATCTAAGAACACATTGCCAAACCCAAGGTAATAAATATCTACCCCTATGTTTCCTTCTAAGACTTTAATAGTTTTAGCTCTCATATTAGGTCTTTGATCCTTTTGAGTTAATTTTTGTATATGGTGTGAGGTAAGATATCAACTTCATTTTTCTTTTCGTGTAGTTATCCAGTTGTCCCAGCATCATTTGTTGACAAAACAATTCTTTCTCCATTGAATGATCTTGGTGCCTTTGTCAAAAATCAGTTGACTATAGACAAATGGTTTTATTTCTGAACTCTCAATTCTATTCCATTGATCAATATGTCTATCCTTATGCCAGTACTACTCTGTCTTGATGACTTTTGCTTTGTAGTAAATTTTGAAATCAGGAAGTATAGGTCTTCCAACTTTGTTCTCCTTTTTCAAGATTGTTGTTACTATTTTGGGTCTCTGTCAATTCCAAATGAACTTTAGAATCAGCTTGTCAGTTTCTACAAAGAAGTCAGCTGGGATTTTGATAGGGATTGCATTTCATCTGTAGATCAATTGGGGGAATATTGTCATCTTAATAATATTAAGTCTTCTGATCCATGATCACGGAGATGTCTTTCCCTTTATTTAGCTCTCTTTAGTTTCTTTCAACAATGTTTTGTAGTTTTCAGAGTATGAACTCTATGCTTTTGTTAACTGTATTCCCAGGACTTCATTCTTTTTGATGCTATTGAAAATGGAATGGTTTCTTAATTTTATTTTCAGATTGTTCATCACAAATATATAGAAATGCATTGATTTTTACATGTCAATCTTGTATCCTGCAACCTTGCTAAACTTTTTATTAGTTTTCATCGTTTTTAAAGTGAATTCCTTAGGATTTTTTATATGCAAGATCTTCTAATCAAGAAAGTTTATATCTTTCTTTTCATCTGGTTGCCTTTTATTGCATTTTCTTGCCTAACTGCCCTGGTTAGAGCCTCGAGTACAATGTTGAATGCAGTTGTTGAGAGTGAACATTCTTGTGTTGTTCCTGATTTTAGGGGGAAAGCATCTAGTTTTTCACCATTAAGTGTGATATTAACTGTGGGGTTTTTATAGATGGCCTTTATCAGGTTGAGAAGATTCCTGTCTATTCTCAGTTTTTAAAGTGTTTTCATCATGAAAGTGTGTTGGGTTTTGTCAGATGCTTTTCCTGAATCTATTCAGATGATCATATGGCCTTTGTCCTTTATTTTATTGATATGGTGTATTATATTAGCTGATTTTCATTTGTTGAACCAACCTTGCACTCCTGGGATAAATCCCACTTGGTCAATGTGTATAAACCTTTTTATATGTTGCTGTATTTGGTTTGCTAGTGTTTTATTATGGATCCTTGTGTCTATATTCATAGGGGGATATTGGTCTGAAGTTTTATTTTCATGTGATGCCTTTGTCTAGCTTTGGTATCAGGGTAATTTTGGCCTTGTAGAATGAGTTAGGAAGTATTCCTTCTCTTCTATTTTTTGGGATGAGTTTGAGAAAGGTCAGTGTTAATTCTTCAAACACTTGGTAGAATTCATTAGTGAAACCATTTGATTCTGGGCGTTTCTGTGTTGGAAATTTTTAAGTTACTGATTCAACCTCTTCACTTGTTATATGTTTATTCAGATTTTCTATTTCTTTTGAGTTCATTTTAGCAGTTTGTGTCTATCCAGGAATTTGTTCATTTCATCCTGGTTTACAGTTTGTTGGAATATAATTACCTGTACTTTTCTAATTCTTTTTATTTCTGTAAGATTGTTAGTAATGTCCCCTCTTTCATTCCTGATCTTGGTAATTTGAGTCTTCTCTTTTTTTTTCTTGGTCGTCTAGCTAAATGTTTGTCAATTTTGTTGATCTTTTCAAAAAAATAACTTTGTGTTGATTTTCTTTATTTTTTTAATTCTGTATTTCATTTATCTCCATTCTTATATTTGCTAATTTCTTCCTTCATTTGCTTTGGATTTAGTATGCACTTCTCTTACTAGTGTGTAAGGTGGAAGATTAAGTTATTCATTTGAGATCTTTCTACTTTTTAATATAGGCATTTATAGCTATAAATTTCTCTCTATGCACAGCTTTCACTGTATCTCACAAGTCTTAGTTTGCTGTGGCTTTGTTTTAATTCATTTAAAAATATTTTCTGATTTTCCTCTTCATTTTATCCTTGACCCAATTGTTATTTAGGACTGTGTTGTTCAATTTTCACATATTTGTGAGGGTCCCAAATTTCTTTCTGTTTTTGATTTCTAATTTCATTGTGGTTGAAGAACAGACTTTATATTTCCACACTTTTATATTTATTGAGGTTTGTTTTATGGGCTAGCATATAGTCTATCTTGAGAATGTTCCATGTGCATTGGAGAAGTTCTATTCATTTGTTATTGGGTGGAGTGTTCTGTAGATGTCTGCTAAGTCCAACTGGTTTATAGTGCTATTCAAATCCTCTATTTCTTTGTTGATCTTCTGTCTACTTGTTCTAACCATTATTGAAAATTGAGTACTGAAATATCCAACTATTACTTTAGAATCATCTATATCTCTTTTCAATTCTGTCATTTTTTGCTTCACATATTTTGGAGCTCTTTGTTAGCCATATATGTGTTTATAATTGTTATATCCTGTTAACGAATTACGTAGCAGCTCTTTGCAGCAGAAAAAGTTGTCTTGAATTCCACCATTATTTACAAATATCACAAATATTAAGGGGTGATATTTACTGGTGAAGTCTGTTGACTCACCAGCCTGGATAGAGATGTCGTTGATTTTAGTGTGTTACATAAAACGTCTTTGGCATCATGTGACTGTCATCAGCACACTGCGTTATTGTATTTTGGGGGAACAGAATTTTTCCATTTTCTCACACTGTACCTTGCTTTAGAGCTCAGTCAACTCCCATCTTACATCTGGTATTATTAGATTCTCACCAACAGTATGACCTTTTTATTCCTGGGCAACAAGCTCCTGCTTTTGGAGCTTTTTCACTTGTTTATAATTTTTTTTAATGAAAACTTGACTCTGTTTAGAGATTCCAGTAGCCATTTACAATAACTAGCCCCTTTACTTGTCAAATAGCTGTTATTTGTAAAGTGCCTTTCAATTTTGGAACCTGCTATAGACTAATATTTTGTGTCCCCTCACAATTCGTATGTTAAATCCTAACATAACACCCAATGTGATGGTATTTGGATGTGGGGCCTTTGGGAGGTGATTAGATCATGAAGGTAGGGCCCTCATGCATGAGATTAGTGCTCTTATAAAAGAAACCCTTCCCTTGCCCCTTCACTCCCACACAGTGAAAAGACAGCTCTACGAACCAGGAAATGGGTCTCACTGAATCTGCTAGTGCCTTGATCTTGAACTTCCCAGCCTCCAGAATGGTAAGAAATAAATTTCTGCTGTTTATAAGCCACCTGGTTTATGACAGTCTGTTACAGCAGCCCAGATGGACTAAGAGAGAGCCTTTGCTGAATGTGTAAGCTGTTCACTGTGGACAGTGCACAAAGGAACAGAACACCTCAAATTACTGACCCATGTAAAACCCATTCATAAATATATTTCATTATAAAGATGAACTTTTTATATCTATTGTCCTTTAGTACATTGAAATGACTTGGAAGATTGAAAACCTTCACCATTAACTTAATCAAAACTGTTTATAAACCTAGGCCAGAATCCTCCTTTTCTTTTTCACACTGCATCTTCAAAAATTACCGTTTAGAGACTGTCAAACATGTTTGTAAACCACAAATGCTAGTGCTAACACAATATGTAATATAACCGGAGGGACATATTAAATACCTACACAAAAAAAATGAAAAAATACTGAGTGCATCACAACACACATCACTTTTAACACACACAATACACATTTTGCAATATTTACAACAACTGCAAAATGACAGGGGTGGACAGCTAAGTTGCAGCACTAACAATTCCTTTTTCAGAATGAAATCTTCCCTTTTATATTCTGTTAAACTGGTAAGGCTTATTTGCCCTATGAGTAAGAGAGCAGTATGTAAGGAGTAGTTGGGGAAGGAAATTTGAGTGGGAGAATATTGTGTCTTATAAGACATCCACACATTTTTTGATACTTTTCCCTTCAAAAGGTGAAGCCTCCTTGCCTTCTCCTTAAGTATGAGTTATTTTTAGTGATTCACTTAATGAATATCATGTAGCAGAAGTGACAGTGTGTGACGTTCAAGATTTGGACCCACAAGGCATTGTGGCTTCCTCCTCGCTCTCTCCTTTGGATCATACACTCTGGGAGAAGCTAGCAGCCGTGTTGTTAGGACACTCAAGCAGCCCTGTGAAGAGTCCCACATGATGAAGAATCAAGGTCTTCTGGCAATAGTCACGCGAGGGAACCATCGTGGAGGTGGATCTTCCAGCCCCTGTCAAGCCTTTAGATGACTGAAACCCCAGCTGACATCTTGAATGCAACCTCATGGGAGATCCTGAGCCAGAACCACTTACCTAAGCTTGTCCCAAATTCTTGACCCACAGAACTGTGACATGATAAATGTCGGCTGTAAATTCTGGAGCAATTTGTATGCAGCAATAGATAACAAATACAGATTGGGGCTGACACGTTAGCTTACCATCCTCCACGCCATATAATACAGAGTTCATGCTTTATTAGGCGTCTCCCTTATTTTCTGTCAAAACTGAGGATGGACTCAGTCAAATGAACTCGGTACACTGTGCACTGCCAATAATGTCCCAGTGACAAAGCAAGTCAGATGCAAGCCCATCTCCAAAGGGAGGAGAATGGATTCCACCTCTTGATGGGAGAAGCTGCAAAGTCGTATACAAAAGGGCATGCATACAGGGATGGGAGGAACTTATGACCATCTTTAAAAGTCTGTCATAAGCAGGGACATCTTATTGTGTCAGAAAGCACAGAAACTGTCAAAGACTAATGGAGCCATTTCAAAAGGGCACAGGAGACAACCAGAAGGGGCTTCCACTGGCCTGAGATAGAACGATGGAATTTGCTGTAAAATACTCCAGAAAGGGAATTCCATGACAGCCCAGTGGTTAAGACTCGGTGCTTTCACTACTGTGGCCCGGGTTCAACTGGGGATCTAAGATCCCACAAGCCACGAGGCGTGGCCAAAAAATGAAATAAAATAAAACAAAGTACTCCAGAAAAAACAAAGTTGGGGTATGCGTAGATGAAATAAGATTGGCAGAATATTGAGAATAGTTGAAGCTGAGCGATGGACACATGAAGATTCATTTTAGTCGTCTCTTTACTTTTGGTATATTTGAAATTTTTCTTAAGCAGAATTTTATAAGACTAATATGTGTTCAATATTTAAAAAATGTAGAAAATACAGAGATATCAAAAATATAAAATTATTGGTCAATCCCCCCACTCGGAAATACAATTGGTAACATTGATCCATTCTTCTTGGCTGTTCCGAGAACATATTTGCAAACCCTGGCCTGTCCAGCATTGCTCAGGGGTGTCATTAACCATAACTGCACAAATACAGCCTTTTGCCAGTCACCAGGGAGCCGCACCTCACGGTTACCCGTGGGAGGAGCAACTTGTTTGCAAAGTGGCACTTGCAACCCCGAGGCTCTGTCCTTGGCACTGTGGCTTTAGGGCACATGTCTGAAACCAGGGGGTTTTTTTGCCCTGACTCAGGATTTTACTTGGGCAGGTTCCTTCTGGCCCTCACACAGGTCTCTCCTTGAACTTGTCTAGCTGCCTATCACTGCACTGTCTGTCAGACCCTCACACCCACAAAGGGAATTTTGAGTATGCCATAAACCGGTACCTGAATTCAGCCCACCCTAAACATACCCTGCACGTCTGGAGAGGCTCTGTGGCCCCCTTTTAATTTTAGGGGGAACTGGACTTTTGTTTAATTCACATGGATTCATTTTTGCAAACTTAACAAATTGGGATCATACTTTTTTTGCTTTACATATGCTGGAAATATTTTCACGTGCCAGTAAATACACTTTCTAATGTGATTTTTAGTGCTGGCATAATTTTCTGAAGTAATAGCTTGCATGGTATACACTTAAGTGATTTTCCACAGCATTTTTTTGCAGCTCTAGATAATGTTGCAATGAATGCTTTCGTAACAAAACCTTCCACTGTCTCTCTATTTCCCTAAGAGAGGTTCCTAGAAATGGGATTACTGAATCAAGGTATTTGAACATACGCATGTGTGTAGTATGTTAAAATGTTGTCAATGCGCTATGTGAAAAATGGTATTTTCCTTTGATTTGCTTTTCTCTGATTACCCGTAAACTAAAGAAGCATTTCAATGATTTGGGGTAAAATGTCAGGAGATATTAAGGGAAAAGAGGACACAGAACCTTCTCTTTTGAAAGATACCTTTAATGTGCCCTGCGTCTGCTTTATCGGTGGTCGGGAGTGAGTAGTAGGGTGTTGGAGCCAGACCGATTGGGGCACCCTGGGTAGGTGTCTTGCTCGTTTCGTTACCTGTAAGAATGGGAGTCACAGGAGTACTTACCTGCCGAGTCCTGCGACGATCTCACGAGGTAATCCCTGCGAGGCTCAGCTTTTGACTGCTGTGGAATAAACACATCTCTGTCAGGGTCATGACATGAACGTGACCCTGGAAATATTCCAAAATGTTAACAGATTATTGCTGGATCGTAGTATTATGTGTGACTTTTATCTGTGATTTTTGGTTTTCCTTTTTCTCTTACCTTGTTATGCATTTTTGACGTTTTTGAAATAATGATCATGTGTCACGTTAATGAAGTGAAAAGACTTTCTAAAACCTTTTGTAAAAATGCAGCACCCCCCAGCTGTAACCCCTCACTCCCCAAGGTCTGCAAACACTTCAGCACCAAGCTGGCCCCCCAGACAGCTGACACCCCCATCCCGTGACCCCACAGCTGCCTGCCTCTCAGCTCAAAAGCTGCGTGGAACTGTGTCTCAGGGCCGCCTGCCAGGTGCACAGCTGTGACCCCTTACAGCTTGAGCTGCTCTCGCCAGGGCAAATTGAGGGCCTGGCTGGTAGGGGAGAGGGTCCTGCTGGAGTTGAGCAGAGATGGGAGAGCCAAGAACTGCTGTGGTAGCCCCAGCCCATCCGGTACCACCATCTGCATCTCTGGCCCGGCAAGCCCCAGCAGGCCCTGGATTATTTTTAGAATTGACAGAGGCCTTCCAGATCACCTAGCCTGTGGTTCAGCCTAGGCTGCACATAGGAATCAGGGAGGAAGCGTCTTAAAACACACGGATGCTCGGGCCCCACTCCAGGCCTATTAGATCAGAATCTCCGGAGGTGGCCCCTGTCATCAGCAGGTGAGTCTGATGGTCAGACGAGGTTGAGAACCGCTGAGTCCAAACTCTACATCTTATCATCTGAGATGCTGGGCCTCGTGATATCACATGGCCCGTGGTGAGACTTGAACACACTCCGCAGCTGGTCATGCAGCACGAATCGTCACAGCCCTCCCTTACATCTTGAGAGGGCCAGGTGGTTTACAACGATTTTCTGAGACATCATCTCTATTGGTCCACATAACACAGGATGAGGAAGGCAGGCAGACGTTATCTGTGCTTTGAGGACCAGGACACTGAGGCCCACAAAGGTGAAGTGAATTGCAGGTCTGAGATGGAGCCAGAACTATAATTTGACTTCATTCCCATGACACCTGGAGGCAGGACCCCTTCCAAGGGGAGTCTCTCAGATGCAAACGCCTTGAGGGCCTGCATTCCTGAGCCCTGCCCCAGACCCACTGTATCAGCACATCTGGGTGTGGGAGGGAGTGACTGCAGTTTTAAGAAACTCCTCAGGGGATTGTGATGGACACGAAAGTTTGAGGATCATTTCAAGCGCCTCCACGGTGGTGACCTGAGGCTGAATAACAACATATACACCTATTTACAATTTAATTTTAATTGTGGGACAGGAGACTTCTGAGTTCAGATGGCAGAGCAGAAGAACATCTCAAAGAAATTGTAATTAATAGCCTCAGAAAGATAAGATATTACATTCATTAAGTTAGAATACGACAGTCTTTCATTTTATCAAGGAGTGACAACACTGAAAGATGGACTCCAAGTGCAACTCCAAGGCGATGGAGTTACACTTATAAAATTCTGAGCGGCAAAGTTTTTAACCCAAGAACTCATCCCATGCCTAGCCCAACTATCGATGAAGTGTCCATGAAACAAAGACATTTTTCAGATGTTCACAGTAAAAAATGGACCAGCCAGCAAATAATCACACAAAAGAACGTGTCCCTTCTCAGAAAGCTACTGTGCATCACACCTAGAAACCAGCCAGTTCAGACTGGAGGACAGAGAACAGAGATCTCTGGGATAGAGGTCTCTGTGAAAACAATGGACGGGATACATTCGACCCTGTGGAAAATTGTGCTAAGAGGCATTGTATAGAGCTGTAGGAATGCAGGGGAAGACGTGGCCAGAGATTCGGAGAAGGCAGACACAAACAGTTATGTTAGAAAGGAAATGTAATCTTAATACTCTACCTGGCTTAGCTGTGAACAGTATTTCAGAGGCATAATAATGGAAAACCTGATTATCGATTTCACCAAAAAATGGTGATATATTAAAAGGGTAGAGGGATTCAGGGGAGGGTGGGTTTGAGAGAGCTAAAGTCCCTTTCTGTCACAATGGGATGTCAGTGAATAGTGAATGAGTAATGAATAAGACTGATTATTAAGAGATGACAGAGCATGCATGTTATTTAAAAATATAGAGGTACATGCTAACAAAAAATGAAAACAATTGAAAGTGATTGCTTCTAGGGAGTTGGAGAGGGGACAAAAGGGAGAGAAGGGGGGAACCAGCAGGCTAGTGATTTTAGTATAGACTTTTAGCCATTGTTTGACTTTTAAAACTATGTATGTATATTACTTTGATTTTTAAAAAAAAACTCCCATAACCTCCAAAGGTAATTCCAAAAATGTCTGACCCAATAGCATTATTGCTTGCTTGAATTTCAGAAGGGAAGAAGATATTCACAGCACATATACGCATGAAAAGATTTGTAGGGTAACTCTATAAAGAACTCCTACAGATACATAAGATGGCGGGGGGGAACTTGAATCCAAAAGAATAATGGGCAAGAAGATAGAAGCAGGAATCTGTGAATGGCTCACAAATATATGAAACATTTCTCATTAAAATTCAGGGAGATCGAAATTAAAAGCACAATAAGATACTGTTTCATTTTTTCCCCTTTTTTGTCTCTTTAAAACAATGATTTTTAAATTTTTTTGTTTTCTTATTCTATTTTTTCCTTCTGCTAGTAGAGAAGTTATATACACTAAAAATTCTTTTAGTAGCTACACTTGAAAGTTTAACAGGCACACTTAAAGCCTAAAGGAGCACAGGGAGCTATATTCAATATCTTATAGTAACCTATAATGGAAAAGAATCTGAAAAAGAATCTATATCTATCTATATATATATCTGAATCACTTTGTTGTACACCTGAAACTAACATAACATTGTAAATCAACTATACTTCAATTAAAAAAAGTTACAAAAGAAAGCCTAAAGTTACTATCTTAACATTCCTTCTGAAATCATCTAAGGATCTTGTTTATTTGTCCAGTATTGTAGTTTTGTGTTTTTTAACCCTAGAAATTAGGCATGATGATGATGATGATTAATTGTAATAGAGAGTACTTGTTCAGATTTCCTATATATTTATAAGTTTCTTTGCTCTCCAGTTCTTTTTGCATCTCAGGTCATTTTCCTTCTTCATGAAGTATAGCCGTAAACACTGTCAGCGCCCCACTCAGATCTCCCTGGGTTGGTGCACACTCCCCTGGCTGCTGTGAGTGTTGGCTGCCAAAAGCCCACAGCTGCGTCTTGCCCTGGAGAATTACCTTTAGCCAAGAGGAGCAACCTTACCTGTAGGGGCCTGGAGAATTATTCCCCCCTGAGGAGGCACAGTCAATGACGAACTGCCGATTTCTGGGGGTTGGGGGACATCAACCAAATATCAAAGTGGGAGAACTCTGAAGGACTATCTGTACTCCAGAGCTCCCCATGGGATTAGTCGGATGCTAGATTCAGCTGAAACTCTCTCTGCCTCTCCTGCCCTAACTTGCTCTCTCACTTCCTTATAGACTTCTCCTGAGAGCGCTACCTCAATGAATCATTTGTACAAGGACCCCATCACAGGCTCTGTTCTAAGGGTTTCTGACCTAAGACAGCATCTTACAGAAGTTCCTTTTGTATAGGTCCATGATATACAACTCTCCCCTTTTTTGTTTTCCTGAAACTGTCCATTTCTTCCTTAGTCGTGAGAGGTAGCTTTGCAAGGTACACAGTTTCAGACTGACATCTATTTTCCTCTTAGCACTTCAGAGATCATTTCAAATAAGCACATGAAATGATGTTCAGCATCATTAATCATGAGGGAAATGAAAATTAAAACCACAATGACAGGGCTTCCCTGGTGGCACAGTGGTTGAGAGTCCGCCTGCCGATGCAGGGGACACAGGTTCGTGCCCCGGTCCGGGAAGATCCCACATTCCGCCGAGCGGCTGCGCCCGTGAGCCATGGCCGCTGGGCCTGCGTGTCCGGAGCCTGTGCTCCGCAACGGGAGAGGCCACAACAGTGAGAGGACTGCGTACCGCAAAAAAACAAACAAAAACAAAAACAAACAAACAAACAAAAAACCCACAATGACAGACCACTTCACATCCACTAGGATGGCAATAATCAAATAGATGGACAAGAACAAGTGTCAGCAAGGATGTGGAGTAACCGAAACCCTTACATATTGTTGGTGGGATGTAAAATAATGTAGTTATTTTGGAAAGCAGTCTGGCTGTTCATCAAAAATTTCAACATAGAATAAGAAACAAGGATATATTGTACAGCACAGGGAATTATAGCTATTATCTCGTAATAACTTTTAATGGAGTATAATCTGTAAAAATACTGAATCACTATGCTGTACACCTGAAACTAATATAATATTGTAATTATAGTTCAATAAAAATTTCAACATAGAGTTTCATACCCAGCAATTCTACTCGCATTAAAATTTCAGGCCCAGCTCCCCACACACCTCTTTTGCTGCTGGTCCAAGGCTCAATCTCTTGTCTGCAGGGCTTCTGTCAGCATTTACTGTCCAGGCAACTCTGCCTTTCAGGAATTTTCCCCTTTGAAGGTTTCTCTCTATTTCTTGCAAACCCAGGAAAACAGTACAAACAATGGTTTTTGTTTTTTGTGGGAGGTCATCTAAGAATTTCTAGCCTACCACAGTGCTGGCAGCAGAATTAGATTCCATTTCACATCTATCAGAATGGCAAACACTTTAATACCTGACACTTCAAGTGTTGAGGACTTGGGCAAATTAAACCCTTATGCATTAGTGGTTGAAGCATAAATTGGGACAACCATTTTGGAGAGCTAGTTGTTATTATCTAGAAAAACATAAGTTGCACATTTCCTACATTCTACTCCTGGTATATACTCTAGAGAAACTCTTCCACACATGTCCTAATATACAAGTATAACAACATCTATCATGCACTGTTTATAAGAGAACTCATTGGAAACAATGTTCATTTAAGAGCATACATTATGGTCTATTTATGCACTGGAATACTATGAAGCAATGAAAAGGAACAAACCAGAGCTACATGTATTAATATGAATAAATCTTCCAAACATAATATGAGCAAAAAAGCAAGTTGCAGAAAAATATACATAATATGATTATGTTTGCATAAAGGCTAAAACATGCAAAACAACAGTAAACATGACTTATGTAATGCATACGTACATAGCAAGAATATGAAGAAATACAGAATAGCATCAACACCAAACTCAGAACAGCAGTCGCTTCTAAAAAGAAGGGTAGGGCCATAAATGGGGAGGGGAACCAAGAGCTCCAACTGAACTAGTATTGTTTTATTTCTTAAACTGCGTGATGAATACATGTCTATTCACCCTATTATTCTTTGTATCTTTTTATCAGTCTTGCCTTGTCATCGAGCCATATTGGTACCTCTGAGTCCTTCTAAATGGAGCGAACCCCAGAGTCACCAGTAGTAATGCGATTGAGTTCAGTGAGGGAGAAGGTGTGGTGTGAGAAAAGCAGACAGCTGAGGTCCACCAACATCTCTGAAGGCTGCAGAGGGGAGTTTACAAATCCATGGAAGAAGAGAATTTTAAGAATGCTTATTTAGTAGGCAGCTTCTGAAATAGCCCCCGGTGATACTCACCCCCTGGTATTTATATCTTTGTATAATAACCTCCCATTGAACGTAGATGAGACACAGTCACCTGATTCTGACAAATGTGATGGAAGGTCTCTTCCCAGCTTAGGCTATAAAAGAATGTGGCTTCCGTCTTGCTTGAATTGTCCTGTGGAGAGGCCCACTTGACATGGACCTGAGGCTGACTGTCAGTCAACAGCCAGAGATGAACTGATGTTCTGAGGAACTGAATCCTATCAACAGCTATGTGGGTAAGATTGGAACGGGATCTTCCTTTAGTCAAGCCTTCAGATGAGACCATAACCCTACTAACATTTTGATTGGACCCTGCGATGGACCCTGATCCAGGGAACTCAGCTAAGCAATGCTTAGGTTCCTGACCCACCAAAACTATGCAGTAATAAATGTTTGTTTTAAGCCACCAACCTTTGGGGTGATTTGTTATGTAGCAACAGATAACTAATGCAGATTTTGGTATCTGGAAAGGGGGGGCTGCCATAACAAATACCTAAAGGTATGAGGGTGGCTTTGGAAACTAGTGGTGAGCAAAGGCTGGAAAGATTTTGCGGAGTGTGTCAGAAAAAGCCTAAATTGCCTTGAACAGACTGTGAATAGAAATCTGGAGTTCGAGGAGGCTGCCAGTGAAGGTTCAAAAGGAAATGAGGAAAGTATTATTAGAAACTAGAGAAAAAGAGAGGCCAGGAGTTGTTACATAATGGCAGAAAGCTTTGTGATACTGTCATCTGCAATTATGTGGAAGGTGGAACGTGTGTCTAATGAGCTTGGTGATCTGGCTGAGGAGATGTCCAAGCAAGATGCAGAAGGCGCCTCCCGGTTTCTTCTTGCTGCTCTAGTAGAACACAAGAGAAGAAGGATAAATCAAACGAAGGGCTTTAAACAAAAAGGAGCCAGATACACGCTACTATATGTAAAATAGATAAACAACAAGGACCTACTGTATAGCACAGGGAACTACAGTCAATATCCTGTAATAACCTATAGTGGAAAAGAATCTGAAAAAAATATATACATATATGTAAAACTGAATCACTTCGCTGTATACCTGAAACTAACAAAATATTGTAAATCAGCTATACTTCAATTTAAAAAAAATGAAGGGACTTCCCTGGTGGTCCAGTGGTTAAGATTCCACGCTTCCACTGCACGGGTTTGATCCCTGATCCCTGATTCCTAGTCAGGGAACTAAGATCCCGCATGCCTCATGGCGTAGCCAAAAAAAAAGAAAAGCAAAAAAAAAAAAAAAAAAAAAAGAGCCAGGACTTGATGGTTTTGAAAGTTCTCAGTCCCTCTAATGGCAAACTACGCTAAAGTTGAGAAATGACTTCTGAGCACTCCCAGAAACACATGGTCTGGCAATAAAGGCAAGGGTATGACTATGCAACCTGTTGTTCAGACCTCAGAAAGATTTAAAGAATCAGAGTATTATTCAGTCACATAAAAAGCCTTTTCAAGGGCTTCCCTGGTGGCGCAGTGGTTGGGAGTCCGCCTGCCGATGCAGGGGATGCGGGTTCGTGCCCCAGTCCGGGAAGATCCCACATGCCATGGAGCGGCTGGGCCCGTGAGCCATGGCCGCTGGGCCTGCATGTCCGGAGCCTGTGCTCTGCAATGGGAGAGGCCACAACAGTGAGAGTCCCGCATACCGCAAAAAAAAAAAAAAAAAAAAAAAGCCTTTTCAAGAGGTTAAGTGTGTCCCTCTCAGATACTCTCTAATCAAACAATAGAATCTCTAGGACATTTAAGAGCACTGTCTCCCAGCAGGAGCCCAAGGTAGAGAAGGACTAATCTTAAACAGACCTCTGGGAATAATTTTTATTGAATGGAATGAACCCCAGTGAGATGCAAAGAAGACCCTCAAAGTTTTTAAGAAAACTATGTAAGCAGAAAGACTACTGACTTGGGGCTGAAAGAGACAGGGATGTACAAAATGATAAAAGGCTGCAGGACCTCCAAAGTTTTTGCTAAAAGGAAGCAGACTCAGTAAACTATTCAGGTGCAAACATGCACTACCCATCACAATAGAGGAAGGGTGGGCTCAGAGGCAGAAACAGGAGCCTACAGAGAACAGCCAAAAGTCATAGAGAATTATTCCCAGGCCTTGAAAACTAATCAACAAACTTGCAAGCTCTAGCTAGTTGGATTTCAGAATTTTTGTGGACCAACAATTTCCTTTTCTCATTTTTGAACAGGAATGTCTACAGCAGTTATCCCGTGTCTGTCCCACCACTGCGTGGCGGGGCAGCGGCGGAGGGTTTCAAAGAACTCACCTCTTCAGTTTCAGAAATCCACAGAGAGGAACCATATTTAAGAGAGTGAACCGCACCTGAGCCGCTTCATCCACAGCTGGACCTGATTTAGATGATGAAATTCTGGACTTTGAGCTGATGCTGTGATGGGAGGAGACTTTGGGGGACCTTGGGAATGAGAGAAGGTATTTTGCATGTGATAGGGACCTGAATCCTTGAGGGCCAGAAGGTGGGCTGTGGTTGGCCGCTTCTAAGAGGGACCTCAATATTCCCTGCCTCTGAGTATTCATGTCTCATATAATCCTCTCTCCTTGAATGTGGGCGGCTGGACCCCTTAACTCTTCTTGAAACCAACAGCGCTGAAGCCAGCCACTATGGACCAGGATGTCGTGGTTCAACGCACGGCCCCACAGCAGCAGGTTGCCCGAGAAGGGCAAAGACCGAGCAGACCATGCATCTCTCCAGGCGGCTCTGGAGACCCTGCTCGGCTCTGCTTCTCTCCTCCAGCCACTCAGCTGACGGCTTCATGCCTCTTCCCAGGTTCTCTTTGCTCATTTCGTGAGAGCACCACCTGATCTGTCCTAGGCCCGCAAGCTTTACCTTCAGCAGGAATCCTGAAGAGGAAAGAAGTCTAGGCCTTCTTGGAAATCTCACGAAAAGAAAACGATCTGATTGTTCAGGGGTCCTCACTGTCCTTGGAGGCCAGGATCCTCATCCCCTGGACTGGGGGGAGTCACTGGCCCTTCTGCAACGTTGCCAATCTTCAGTCACCACCCTCCTGGTCAGACCTGCTGCTGCTATGCCTGGCATCTCTGCTCGTCAGCCTCTTCCCTAAGATGAAGGTTGGGCTGGGGGCTGGGGGCTGGGGGCTGGGGTGATTGACAGCTGGAGCTCCTATGGGGCTTGTTAAGGGAAGCTGGATGGGGGATCCAGGAGACCTTGCTCTCCCCTGCCAACCCCAGACCCATCAATGGACTCGGAGCATGGAGAGAGGGGTCAGTCCTCCTGGGCTGGATGTCTTCTGCATCCTGCCAGCTCAAGACCCACCTATGTCCACTGCCAAGGGTGGCTGTGCTCCTGAAGGTCCAGCAGCTGGCCTGGAATATTCATAAGTGCCAAAGCTTCCCATCCCAGGGCCTGTGGGTCTCCTCAGACCCCCTGGCACATGCCCTTCACTGCCTTCCATCCTAGAGACCCCACAAGCTACTCTGTACCACTCCCAACTCTTCTTCCTCCCCATCCAAATCCTCTCCTTCCCCAATTTCTCAGTCTTGCGCCATCCTGAGCCTGGCTGTCATCGTTTTGATTTGCTAATTTCATCTCCAAAGATCTGATACATAGTGTTAAAAACTAGCTGTAGACATGACTATGTCCAAACATGGGCTAATTTTCCTTTTCTGTTTATACCCTTTACATTGTTCAAATTTTTTTTTTGCGGTACGCAGGCCTCTCACTGCTGTGGCCTTTCCCATTGCAGAGCACAGGCTCCGGACGCGCAGGCTCAGCGGCCATGGCTCACGGGCCCAGCCGCTCCGTGGCATGTGGGATCCTCCCGGACCGGGGCACGAACCCGTGTCCCCTGCATCGGCAGGCGGACTCTCAACCACTGCGCCACCAGGGAAGCCCCGTTCAAATATTTTTATGTCTCTTCTCTTTTGTTACTTTCAAACTCAGGAAGAACGACAGACACCTCCAATTAGGAAGATCATTATTTTCTCTCCTGGTGATCAAGAGCAAGGACTCTGGAGGCTGACTGACAGTATTTGAATCCTTTTCCTGGGTGAATTTGGGCAAAATACTTTATCTCTTTGTGCTTCAGAATTCTCATGTATGAAGTGGAAATTAATAACCATTCATTCCTCAGAGGGTTGTGGTGAAGATTAAATGAGTTAATGTGTATAAAATCCTGGGAACTCCCTGGCAGTTCAGTGGTTAGGACTCCACACGTTCACTGCTGAGGACCTGGGTTCGATCCTTGGTCAGGGAACTAAGATCCCACAAGCTGCGCAGCGCAGCAAAAACAAACAAACAAACAAAAACACTTAAAAGTTCTTACTGATGCACAGTATGTCTTAAATAAATATTTGTTAAATAAAAATTTAAAATTCAGCTCAGCTGCCAGTGAAAGGCAGGCGAGTCATAGGGTCCAGTGACTCCCATCTCAGCCCCTGCTCCTGTCTCTCCCGACCCACTTGGGGCCCCGTCTCCCCAGGGTCCAGGGGTCCGAATTGGTGCTAGTTCCGGTTACTACTCCAAGCTATTGGCTCAGGCCACAGCCCAACCCTTGGGCCCCACAGGTCCTGTGTGCCTTTGGCCGCCTCTATCCTTTGCCTGTGAGCGCCACCCCGCAGACCATCAGGGTCTGTGGACAGGCCATCCTCCCCTAGCTGCCCTCCCATCTGACTTCCCAGGGTCACCGAATCCCCTCCCTGTCCCTCGGGGGCCACCTTGGGACTGTCATCGCGAACCTTGACTGCCACTGCTTGGTCCTCCAACAGCACCACGCCAGATCTTTAGCCCACCCAGGGGGCATGGTCTAGGACCAAGTCCCAGCCTCCCCCAGCCTCCCTACCTTGCTGGGTGTGAAGACCACCCCTCCCTGCCAGTGAAGCCTGTGGTTCCCTCCTGAGGGCTAAGCTCTGTCATCATCCTCTCTCAGCCCCACCCTGCTGCTATGGAGACGGAGATGAACTTGAACTTGAGGATTCCATCAATATTTGGCTCTGCCTGAACGATCTGCTTCCAAACTCTCTCAAATAGCTGTTTCCAGGCTATTGTCCTGAAGGTCTCAGGTTTCCACTGGCTGTTGGCTAGAGGCCTACCGTAGTTCTTTGCCGCAGGGACCTCTCCACAGTGCAGCTCACAATACGGCAGCTGCCTTTCCCTGTAAGTCAGAGAGCCAGAGGGCGTCCGCAAGGTGGAAGTCAGGTTACAAAGGTTACAGTGAGAAATCTGTATTTGGTCTTTGTCCCTGGTTCCTGACACAGAGTTCCCAGATTCCAGGGAATTTCCTGGTAGGAGAGACAGCAACATCTTTTGTTCTCATGAGGCAACTCTCAACAGCCCCTAGATGGCTTTGGGGTCGGGGGATGGGCAGGCGCTGGTCACAGAAAGACAAAGGCATGATTGGGGGTTGGAACTTTCAGCTCTATCTCCCCAGTGTATCTGGGGAAGAAAAAGGGGCTGGAGATTGAGTTAATCACCACAGCCAATGTTTCAATCAATCGTGCCTACATCACAAAATCGCCATAAAACCCCAAAATGAAGGCGTTCAGAGAGCTTCCAGGTTGATGAGAACATCGAGGTGCTAGGAAGGTGGTATACCCGGAGAAGGCAGGCGAGCTCTAACACCCTTCCACCATTCCTTGCCCTATGCAGCTCTTCCATTTGGCTGTTCCTGAGTTGTATCCTTTATAATACATTGATAATAATAAGTGAAGTGTCTTCCTGAGTCCTGTGAGCCATTCTAGCAAAATCTGAACCTCATAAGGTGGTCATGGAAACCCCCGATTGATAGCTGGTTTGTCAGAAGTACAGGTGGCACGCTGGGACTTGTGACTGTCATCTGTGGCTGGGATGGAGGAGGAGGACAATCTTGTGGGACTGAGCCCTTAACCTGTGGAGTCTGTGCTAACTTCGGGTAGTTAGTGTCAGAATTGACTTGAATTGTAGGACACCCAGTTGGTGTCAGAGCTGATTGTTGATGTGGGAAAAACTCACGCATTTGGTGTCAGAAGTTTTATGAGTAAAAACAGCTTTAAAAAGAAAAGACATAGAGATTGAAAAAAGGAGAAATAAAACTGTTTCTATTGTCAGATGACGTGATTGTCTATATAGAAAATCCCAAGGTGTCCAGAAAAGAAAATCCTTGAACTGGGACTTCCCTGGTGGCACAGTGGTTAAGAATCCGCCTGCCAAAACAGGGGACATGGGTTCGAGCCCTGGTCCGGGAAGATCCCACATGCTGCGGAGTAACTAAGCCAGTGCGCCACAACTACTGAGCCTGTGCTCTAGAGCCCGCGAGCCACAACTACTGAGCCCACGTGCCACAACTACTGAAGTTCACGTGCCTAGAGCCTGTGCTCTGAAACAAGAGAAGCCACTGCAATGAGAAGCCCATGCACCGCAACGAAGAGTAGCCCCCGCTAGACACAACTAGAGAAAGCCTGTGCGCAGCAACGAAGACCCAACACAGCCAAAAATAAATAAATAAATAAATAAAAATTTTAAAAAAGAAAATCCTTGAGCTAATAAGTGAATTTAGCAAGGTCACAGGATACAAGGCCAACACACAAAAAGAAACCATATTTCTATATGCTAGCAAATGTACAAGTGGAAACCCAAGTTAAAAAAACAGTCATTTATAATACTAAATACTAGTATTATAAATTAATACATTTATAGTACTAAACACATAAAATAGGTATAACCTAATATACGTACAGGATTTGTATGCTGAAAACTACAACACTCTAATGAAAGTCATCAAAGACCTAAATAAACAGAGAGGCATATCATGTTCATGAATTGGCAGACTTAACATAATAAAGATAATAATTCTCCCTAAATTCATTAAACTCAATCCAACAAAAAAATCCCAGCAGAATTTTTTTATAGACCTAGACAAGATATTCTAAAGTTAATAAATAAAGGCAAAAAATAGCTAGCACAATCTTGAAAAAGAGGAATGAAAGGGAAGGAATTACAGTACCCATTTTAAAGTTAAAGTAACCCAGACAATGTGCTATTGCTGAACATTCAGATACACAGATCAGTGAAATAGGATAGAGAATCCAGATATTGGTCCACAGAAAAATGGAGATTTGATTTTTGACATTTGTTCAATGGAGGAAGTATCATATTTCCAACAGATGATATTGAAATAATTCTACATCCATATGTAAAAACAATGAACTTCATTTAACTTCATGCCTTATTTTTTTAAATCAAGTCAAACGGATTATAAAGACAACATTAAAAACTTTTGTGTCTCAAAGGACACTATCAAGACAACCCACAGAATGAGGGAAAATATTTGTAAATCATACACTTGATAGGGGATTAATATCCAAAAGATGTAAAAAACTCCTACAACTCAACAATAAAAAAATCAACCCAGTTTAAAAGTGGGCAAAGGGCTTAACCAGACATCTCTCCAAAAAGATATACAGCTGGCCAGTAAGCACATGAAAAGATACTCAATATTACTAGTCATTAGGGAAATGTAAACCAAACCCACAACGAGATACCACTTCACATTAATTAGGATGGCTATTTTTTTAATGGGAAATAACAAGTGTTGGTGAGAATGTGGAGAAATTAGAACCCTGTGCATTGTTGCTGCAAATGTAAAATGGTGCAGCTGCTGTGGAAAACAATGGAAATGTGGAAAACAATTAAAATGGTTAATTTTAATGTTATGTGAATTTAAAAATCAATAAAAATGATACGTCATCAAAATAAAAACCTTCACTCTGTGAAAGACACTATTAAGAAAATGAAAAGATAAACCACAGACTTGGAGAAATTATTTACACAGCATATATGTGGTAAGGACTTGTTTCCAGAATATCTAAGGAACTGAACTCAGTAAGAAGAAAAACAAGCCAAATGGGCAAAACAGACATTTCACCCAAGAAGATATACGAATGTCTAATATGCAAATGAAAGATGCTGAATATCATTAGTCAACTTAGAAAAGTAAATTAAAACCACATTGAGGGGTTTCCCTGGTGGCGCAGTGGTTGAGAGTCCACCTGCCGATGCGGGGGACACGGGTTCGTGCCCCGGTCTGGGAAGATCCCACATGCCGTGGAGCGGCTGGGCCCGTGAGCCATGGCCGCTGAGCCTGCGCGTCCGGAGCCTGTGCTACGCAACGGGAGAGGCCACAGCGGTGAGAGGCCCACGTACCGCAAAAAAAACCCCAAAAACAAACAAACAAAAAAACACATTGAGGGACTTCCCTGGTGGTCCAGTGGTAAAGAATCCGCCTTGCAATGCAGGGGACACGGGTTTGATCCCTGGTTGGGGAACTAAGATCCCACATGCCTCGGGGCAACTAACCCCGTGCGCCACAACTACTGAGCTTGTGTGCCTCAACTAGAGAGAAGCCCGCGTGCCGCAACGAAGAGCCCCGTGCACCACAACGAAGGTTCCGCGTGCTGCAAATAAGACCTGATGCAGCCAAAAAACCCCCAAAAAGCAAAACAAAAAAAACCAACAAAAAAACCCCTCCAAAACAAAAAAGAAAACCACATTGAGATACCATTATATGCCTTCAAATCACTATAATTAAAAGAACTCTAGGGCTTCCCTGGTGGCGCGGTGGTTGGGGGTCCGCCTGCCGATGCAGGGGACACGGGTTCGTGCCCCGGTCTGGGAGGATCCCACATGCCGCGGGGCGGCTGGGCCCGTGATCTATGGCCGCTGAGCCTGCGCGTCGGGAGCCTGTGCTCCACAACAAGAGAGGCCACAGCAGTGAGAGGCCCGCGTACCGCAAAAAAAAAAAAAAAGAACTCTAGAGATTAAGCCAAGTATCAAGTATGTCTATTTCTAACACACACTGGGGACAAGGGAAATGACCACGGGGTAGTACAAACCTCAGTGGACCTACTGCAAACTGAACATTGGGTAGAACTCTATTTAATGCCATTTACTCCCTTGCCTTACATGCTCCTGTCCTAACAAGGGGCCATGATTACTCTTTGGGTCTCAGGTTATCAAAGTCAGCTGGGAGTCTGTGGGCAAATATCCTCCAAATGTTTACATATTTCCTGAGGCTCAATTACCCAAGTTATTAGCCATAGGTCCCATTTGGGAGAAGGCCAGAAGGAATCATTACCATGTTCAATTGCCATGTGTCACCGGGTCCTTCCTCCTGGAGTTCCAGCCTCTTATTTATTTATTTATTTTTTCCTTTTATCTTTTGGCCATGCTGAGCGGCTTTCAGGATCTTAGTTCCCCCACCAGGGATTGAACCCGGGCCACAGCAGTGAAAGCGCCGAGTCCTAACCACTGGACCACCAGGGAATTCCTGCCAGCCTCTTCTTTAGTCAATGGATTCTGGGCTGGAAAACTGGCTCAGTGTAGAAATAGGCAAGGGGGTGTGGCTTCATCATCATCATCATCATCATCATCCTTGATTTCTTTTTTTTTTTCACTTTTTGGCCACACCACAGCGCATGCGAGATCTCTGTTCCCTGACTAGGGATCGAAGCAGTGGAAGTGCGGATCCTCAACCACAGGACCGCCAGAGAAGTCCCATCATTGATTTCTTTTGATGGTTCAATTTGAGTAGCTCTCTTGCTGGCTAAGCAACTGTTTTGCCTGTGGTTATGCCAAGATGTTTCTATCACCATCTCCATAACTCCCTTCTGCTCTGACCCGTCGTCGGCTGCCACTTCAACCTTGCTGCTTGCTGTGATAATTGCAAGCCCCTGGCTTCAGGTAGGTAAGTGCTGCCACCTGTTCTCTATTGCTTTGTAGTCTTGCCTGGCCCATTGTTGAGTGAGCCCTTGCAGAGGAGGAAACACTACACTTTTACCCAATTCCCACTACTGCTCTGGAAACCTATAAGTGTTAAAAGGGACCCCTTGGAGGCCTCCAAGAGGGTTGGGCAGGGGGGGTTGCCTTTCCATTTGGTGTTGATGCACTGCCCCCAGGTGGCCACATCCTGAACTTCATCCTTGTTTGTTCTTGAACGCTGGCAGGCTTTCCAGATTCTGTCCCTGCCATGGAGACCCTCCAACCTCACCCTGCTGGGAGGCACACCCCCGCCCGCCAGCGTGACCCCGGGCAGGTTACTTAACACTTCTGGGTCTCGGTTAGGTCCTTTCTAAAATGGGGTAATGATAGTGAATTAAATGAAAGGGTGAAATACTACAACTAAATTCCTGGATCAAACTAAGGGTCCAATAAACATTAGCTACGGTACCAGCAAGCTTAGTTCCTTTCTCTCTAAATAGGGAGGCATCTTTGCTGCAACGTGTGAGGTCCAAGTCACCTGCAAATGTTCAGAATCCGTAGTCAATACAAGGCCACCCCCCTTTCAAGGCTCTTTGAAAAACGCTCAGCTTGGTTCTTGCTGGCTTGACTCCGACCACAGTTGAATAAAAGGTTAAAAGTTGCTGAGATGATGGGCAGCTTGGCCCAGATCCCTGATACTGAGACAGTCTGTTCAGAGGTCTCTCACCAGGCAATGCCCTCCTGCTCTTAAAGCTGGAAGGACAGGCTTCTCCATGGCTGGGGTCATGGAAATATGGATTGGTCCCCAGCCTCTCCTCCCTGGACCCGTTGTTGGAGTCTTCTCGGTGTAAGACTGCCAGGTGATTTCGCACACATGACACCTGCTCATTGACACAGCTGGTCTGGGAGGAAGCTATTAGTGTCCGGGTCTCAGAGCAGGAGAGTCAGGCTCGGAGGGAAGGGACTGTGAAATCCCAGCCTCACCCAACGCTGGGCTTCATTCCCGATCTGGCACTTCCCGGGCCTCCCTGCCTCCTTGTCAACATGGACCCCGTTCGTGATGGCTGATCGCCAGCCTCGAAGATCAAGAATGGGTACCCTGCCACCACCTCCATCCCTTCCGTCACTGCTGAAGTGATCCCTTCGACCACAAACAAGCAGAAACTTCTCAGCATCTGCTGCCTCTACTTCACAGGAATTAGCCAAGCTTGTCCATCTCGAGGACAGAAGAGGCAGCTGGAAGGTCAGGGTGGCAATTGAAGGCCTAGGTGACATGCCATGACCTCAATGTTCCTAATGGGTGATGACCTCCAGCCTTTGGAAACTGCAGGGGCAATGTTGGAGGCAATATTCAAATATAGCATGAAAGCTACCAGTTTAATTTCTAATTTGGAGAAAGATATGTATGTGTATTCCTAGGCCAGTGTTTCTAAGTTATTAAGTGGCTTTAAGTGTCCTACCCCAAATTTTCCTAAGGATGACTGTCTAACTGTCCCAGAGAGACTTTTCTGAGTTGACTCTTAATTTGTTGTGATAAAGATTAAGGAAGAGGGCTTCCCTGGTGGCGCAGTGGTTGAGAGTCCGCTTGCCGATGCAGGGTACACGGGTTCGTGCCCCAGTCCGGGAAGATCCCACGTGCCGCGGAGCGGCTGGGCCCGTGAGCCATGGCCGCTGGGCCTGCGCGTCCGGAGCCTGTGCTCCGCAACGGGAGAGGCCACAATAGTGAGAGGCCCGCATACCACAAAAAAAAAAAAAAAAAAAGATTAAGGAAGAAATTTCGAGGAGGTCAGAGAAGAATGAATCACACCCCCACCTCCTCTCTTGTCTTTAGCAGAAGATGGTATTCAAGGCGGGGGGTTTGGGGCCATTTTGGCGAGTTACTCAATTTTCCTGGGCCCCTTCCATGTATACATATTATTAAACTTGTGTTTGATTTTCCTTCTGTTAAAAAATTTTTTTAAATTGATTAATTAATTTTTATTATTGGCTGTGTTGGGTCTTTGTTGATGTGCATGGGCTTCTCCTTACAGTGGCTTCTCTTGTTGTGGAGCATGGTCTCTAGGAGCGTGGGCTTCAGTAGTTGTGGCACGCAGGCTCAGTAGTTGTGGCTCGCGGGCTCTGGAGCGCAGGCTCAGTAGTTGTGGCGCATGGGCTTCATTGCTCTGTGGCATGTGGGACCTTCCCAGACCAGGGCTCAAACCCATGTCCCCTGCCTTGGCAGGCGGATTCTTAACCACTGCGCCACCAGAGAAGCCCTAAAAAAATATTTTAAATACAAAATAAAAATCTACACTATTTAAAAACAAAAGAACAAATCACTTTATATTTTCCAGAAATGTCCTTATTTAAATGTACTGTCACATCAGATATCATGCCAGATGAAGTTTGCTTTGTCTGATTCAAGTCAGACCACCTGGCCAGGATCTTGGCTCCAGCAGCGGTAGGACCTGGGGAAATTTATTTCATCCCTGCCTCTTAGTGTTAAGCATTCCCAAAGCAGCAGTGTGGTGGCCGACAGGGCAGTGAGGATCACCGCTTCAGCTGCCAGGCTGGCCGGCCACTCGTCCACAGGTTGGGCTGCAAGGAGATATTGAGCCCACGTGGATTCAGACCGGGTGTTACACACACAGGCAGCAAAAGCAAAATCAGCGTGGTGTCAGCAACTTGCATCCTTATAGGATGACCCTGAGCCAGAAGTCTGGGGGACAGATGGCAGGGGCAGTGGGGTGCTCTAGCCAAGCAGTTGTATGGACAGACACAGGGGTATCCTTGTGGAAGATAGGGAGACAGGTGGAAACTAGGGCATGGAGCAGAAGTGGCCTCGCAGCAGGCTTCTGAATGGCAGAGAGACAGGTAAGAAAGGGCCTCAGGGCAGCAGCTCCCTAGGCTGCTCACCAGCTGTTGCCCCGAGTTACTGCAGGGCGGTCCAGCAAGACCCAGGTCGGACTGCGGCTGCCGGCACCAGGGCAGAGCCGCTGCCCTGAACTTAGTTTCATCACCTGAAAGATGGTGAATTAGATATTAAGAATATCTAACACAGGTATATATTTTTTAGGTAAAGTTCACATAAAATGTACCATCTTCAAGTATACAGTTCAGTGTTTTAGTATATTCACAGAATTGTGCGACCATCACCACTATCTAATTTTGAACACTTTCTTCAAAAAGAAACCCTGTACCCACTCGCTGTCACTCTCCCGTCCCCCCAGCCCCTGGTGACCACTAAGCCGCTTTCTGTCTCCATGGATTTGCCTATTCCGGTCATTTCATTTAAATGGAATCATACAGTATGTGGCCTTTTGTGTCTGGCTTCTTTCATTTACCTTAATGTTTTCAAGGCCCATCCAAGTTGTAGTGTGTGTCAGAACTTCATTCCTCTTTATGGCCAAATGATATTACACTGCATGGATATATTATATTTTGTTTACCCATTCATCACTTGAAGGACATTTGGGTTGTTTCCCCTTTTTTGCTATTATGAGTAATGCTGCTATGAACACTCATGTATGAATTTTTGTGTGAACAAAATTTTTTTTTAATACACAGATATGTAGTTTATTTTTTCCCTTACTCATAATTAGTTCTTAAAAATGTTAAGAGTTCAGAAGCCCAGATTTAGCTATGGTTCTATAGGATGTACTGGGAGCCAGAGAATAGATACTGGTTGAAGAGATACATCAGGATACAATCTGGATAAGAATAGATGAATATTTTTTTCTGATAGTAGAAAATTCGTTCCTCTGATATCTGCCATATTAATTGACCTCAAGCCCAACTCTGCTGAAACAGTATAAGACCACAGAACAGCAGATTAAATTCTGTTTTCTTAAAGATTCTGCTTGGAACTACCAAAACCCAGAGGGAAAATATATTTCATTGGGATTAATGGATAATGTCTATTGAATGCAAAAAGTTAAAACTATATTATGTCTACAGTTGTGAACACTTTAGCCAAGAGAGGATGTAATTTTATTTATAGATTCTTGCTTTGAACTGCATTTAACTTTCTCAAAAGTATCTTTGGGCAATAAAACTTTCTGTGATTTTCTAAAAATAATTTTATTTTTGGTTCTGGCTTTAAGTAAGAAAGGTTATAACATTTAAATTTTTTTATAGAACTAAGAACTGATGGGATAATATAATAAGGCTTAGAGAAGTAAAGTTATAGTATATTAGAAAATGGCAAATATGCTTTAAGAGAACATTTTAACATTTACAATTTTACACTCAAGATCAGATTTTTTATTGAAATAATTATAATGCCAACTCATTTTAAAAATTGATTTTTAAACTTGAAATTTATTGGCACAATTTTTTTATTGTCTACATGTTACTGCTTTATTTTTTTCAGGTTTTAAAAAAAATTTTATTGGAGCATAGTTGATTTAAAATGTGTGCAAATAACTCAATTTCATTTCTTTTTATGGCTGAGTAATATTTCATTGTATATATGTGACATCTTTTTTTAAAAATTATGTTAATTAGAGCTGTATTTATTTATTTATTTTTGAGTCTTACTTTTATTTTTATTTTTTAACATCTTTATTGGAGTATAATTGCTTTACAGTGGTGTGCTAGTCTCTGCTCTAAAACAAAGTGAATCAGCTATACACACACATACACCCCCATATCGCCTCCCTCCTGCATCTCCCGCCCACCCTCCCCATCCCACCCCTCTAGGTGGTCACAAAGCACCGAGCTGATCTCCCTGTGCTATGCGGCTGCTTCCCACTAGCTATCTATTTTACATTTGGTAGTGTATATGTGAACAAATGTTTTTAATTCTCTTGGGTATATACCTAGGAGTGGCATTGTTGGGTCATATGGTAACTCTATGCTTAATTCTTTTGGGAACTGCCAAGCTCTTTTCCACAGCAGCTGAGTATTTTATATTGGTGTGTACTTTTAAAATCATAAAAACCACTCTTTTTTTTTTTTTTTTTTTTTTTGCGGTACGCGGGCCTCTCACTGCTGTGGACTTTCCCGTTGCGGAGCACAGGCTCCAGACGCGCAGGCCCAGCGGCCATGCCTCACAGGCCCAGCCGCTCCGCGGCATGTGGGATCTTCCCGGACCGGGGCACGAACCTGTGTCCCCCGCATCGGCAGGCGGACTCTCAACCACTGCGCCACCAGGGAAGCCCCAAAACCACTCTTAACAGAACCTGGCCCACAATAGTCATCCTTTCATCCATAAATATTTATGGAGCACCTACTATTGCCAAAAACATTGTTGTAGACATAGGAAAATAGTGGTGAATAATAGAAAGTTGGGATTCATGTGTGTGTGTGTTTATGTATGTGCATATGTGTATGTGTGTATGCATGTGTATGTATGTATGTGTTTATATATGTGTATGTACGTGTGTATGAATGTGTGTTTATGTATATGTATGTTTATATGAATATGTCTGTGTGTATGAATGTGTGTATGTGTGTATGTTTGCATGTGTATGTGTTTATGTATGTGTCTATATGAATATGTGTGTGTGTACGTGTGTGTATGTATGTGTGTGTGAGGGGGAGTCAGATGATGATAGGAGTGTTGGGGAAACACTGAAACAGGGAAAGGGACTGGGGAAGTCTGGGTGGGTGGGATCGCTGTTTTTTTTTTTTTTTTTTAACATCTTTATTGGAGTATAATTGCTTTACAATGGTGTGTTAGTTTCTGCTTTATAACAAAGTGAATCAGTTATACATATACATATGTTCTCATATCTCTTCCCTCTTGCGTCTCCCTCCCTCCCTCCCTCCCTCCCTATCCCACCCCTCTAGGTGGTCACAGAGCACCGAGCTGATCTCCCTGTGCTATGCGGCTGCTTCTCTCTAGCTATCTGCTTTACGTCTGGTAGTGTATATGTGGATTGCTGTTTTTAACTGAAAGGTCAGGGAAGGCCTCACTAACAAGGAGGAGGAGGTGAGGGAATGTGGACCTTCCAAGAAAAGGGAACTGCGAAGGCAACAGTCCCGAAGCTGTGCTGAGCCCGAGGACAGTGAGGTGGCCAGCGGGGCTGGGATGGGGGAATAAAGAGAGTAGCAGGGGATGAGCACAGAAAAGTCACAAGAATTGCATCTTGCAGGGCCCCGGGGCCAAGATGAGAAGTCTGGCCTTCACCCTGAGAGAGAAGAGAGTCACCGGAAGGATTTGAGGCATGTGGTGACCGCATCTTCCTTGGGTTCTAACAAGATGGCCCAGCTGCTGCGTTGAGCACAGACCCCGAGGAGACAGGGATGCTGGTCAGGAGACCACGGCGATGGTCCTGGCGGGAGATGGCGGTGATCTGGGCCCGGGCAGCCGTGGAGATGGTGAGGAAGCGTCCGTTCCTGGACAAGTTGTGGAATTAAAGCCAACGGAGTTTGCTGATTAAATGGATGTGAAGTGAAAGGAAAAGAGTAGAAATGACCCCAACAGATTTTGCCCTAAGCAACTGAAAAGAAAGCAGACTGTTATCCACTGTGCTGGGGACAGCTCTGCTTTGCTCCCTGTAGAACCCGAGTGCCTGAACAGTGCCTGGCACGTAGGAGGGCTCAACAAATTGAGTGAATGGAAAGGTGGCAGGGTCCTCAGTAGGGCCTCGGTCCATCTCTATTCTTTAGACCTGCGGTCACCTGACCTGGGGTGATACGTCCCTCCCCCTGATCTTTCCAGATAAAGAATCTTGAGTTTTCGTGGTTGTTTACTAGGTCACTGAGCCTCATGGAGATGGTTGCCAGAATCTCTTAGAAGTGTTGGAAGGAGGGCAGGCTAACTGAATCAATGCACTGCCTTCGTAGAAGCCTGCGCCGTCTGGAGTTTGCTCCCAGGCGAATCTCGTGCTGTTCTCTGCCATCTGATCTACCACCTACCATTTATTGAAATGGTTACTTTGTACCAGGCACTGATTGAGCACTTTATTTAATACTATTATTAGTTTCACTTAATAGTGAGGAAATATGCAAACTGTTTAATTAAGGTTAATTATCTCAACCAAGATCACACATCTAGTAAGTGGTAGATCCGGGACTGAAACCCACGTCTGTGCTTGTACCCACTGCACTTTATCTTCTTCCTGTTCTGGGTGGATGTTCACCTGTCAGGAGTGTTTCCGGGGAACCCCTGCATTCAGACGGCGATCGAACCTTTCCAACCCTGAACTTTAATCCCGGAGATCCATTCTCCAGGTTTTCCCAGAATTTCACCTTTAACTCAACTGGATTTCAAACCCCATCCACCGCTCTTGATTCGAAAGCACGCATCTTTTAATCTGTGCTGTGAATTTCAAATTCTAACCTTTGATCAAGGAACACCATCATCTTCCCTCCCCCTCCCTGGGGGTGAGCGAATCAGTAATCCAGGGAATTCTGCAAGTTTCAGACTCTTGGCCAGTTATTGCCTGGGACGTGAGGACTTGTCTACTAGTCCAGGCATATTTGGGTACTTTTAAGGTGGGAGAGGGAACCTTCAGGTGATAAGCTGAACCCTAATTTCTAATGCTCAACATTCATATCCATTCTTACCATTCATTGTAATCTTTCCAACACTTCTCACCAATCTTATTCCATTCTTTCTCCTGACTACCATCTGTTATGGCAGTTACAGAATTCATAAACATGGAAAAGCTGAGCATTTTCCAAATTCTTCATCAAATACTGCCCTAAATTCTAGGTGAAATGCCCTGTAACCATATCTAACTTATAACAGCATAATAAATTGTGAAAAGCAACCTTTGTTGCCTTCTTTAAGAAATCTTAGCCAATCCTTGGCTGCCTGGAAGGCAATTTGAAATAGGTCAGTGTGATAAAAATGTCTGGCGCCAGGGCCACTGGACAAGCACCTGAAAGTCTACATGGTGGGTTTTGGTTTACTCAGATGGACCTGTTTGGTGCTCTGTAACCAAAGAATGGTGAGAACCTGGGGAAAAAAACACTACAAAGAATTGAAAGCCTTGTTGAAATATACTAAAATTACTTTTAAAAGATACGCTCCGGGGCTTCCCTGGTGGTGCAGTGGTTGGGAATCTGCCTGCCGATGCAGGGCACACAGGTTCGTGCCCCGGTCTGGGAAGATCCCATATGGAGTGGCTGGGCCCGTGAGCCGCGGCCGCTGAGACTGCGCGTCCGGAGCCTGTGCTCCGCAACGGGAGACGCCACACAGTGAGAGGACCGCGTACCGCAAAAAAAAAAAAAAAAAAAAAAAGATACACTCCATCTTCCCTCCCAGAGACCACTCCAGGCTCATTCATCTCAACCCTTAGAGCCCTGGGCTAAAGTGAAAGGCTCTTGTTCAGGGAGATGCCAAACATTTTATGATTTTCACCAATCACTTTTAAACCCACTTTTGTTCATTGGAGGCATTTGGCTGTTCCAAAAGGGAAAAACCAGCAACAAGTGAAAAGTTAACAGGGACTCTGAAGAGGGAAAAAAAAAATTGATGAGGATTAAGCTTTGTCCCCTCTCAGGTCCTGGGGCGGGGGGGTAGGACTCATGTTGTGCTGACGAAGTTCCGGGGGCTCCTTCCCAATTCCCTCTCTGTAGTCTTGCTTGTCCTGTGAGGCTGTGAGTAGGGTAAGTATTCCGAAGTCCTTGTCTGGACTGAGCAGAGGCCACACCTTCACCTCTCCGGCTCAGCAGTCTTCGTGTTCATCCCAAGTGCCGTCAGCAATGGGTCTCAGGGTAACCTGGGTGGGTCCTGAAAATTCTGTAGGCAAACGGAGCTAAAACTTCTACATGTCACCAGAAGCACTAACGAAACACACACACAGATGGAAGACAGAGGAAATAGAGGAAGCAGAGAGGGACAAGAGGAAGAAGCTATTCATGGGGCATTTAAAACTGTAGAAAATTCCCTGTAGAACAGCTAAGACACTGGTACCACAGCGTCTGTTGAGCATTACTTAAAGAGGTAATCAACAGAGCCACTGACGCTCCACATGAATGAAATGGAAAGTGACTTGTATAACACAAAGTTTGTTTATATATGTACCCCAAAATATATTCAAATCAGACCACACAGATAAACTGGGTGGCTAAGTGATGATGTTATAAAAGATAATCCATGTAAGGATTCAGTGTCAATTAATCTGGGCGCCTGTTACGATGTAATTCACTTAAAAATACTGCTGTATTGTCGGTGGGATATTTTTCAAGGTAAGCTTTAAATCAGACTGGTCAGTGAACAAGGTGGCTGCCATCCAATCTGCTTGCACTCCAGTGACAAGCTCTTTTGCAAGGCAGCAGATTTTGATTAGCACGCTGCATATGCAAAGATGGTTTTTTTTAATTGGTGAAACTAGTGTCTTGTCATGAGAGGCTCTCACAGACAGAATTAAAGGCATTCCAGACTAGGCAGAGCACCTTATGCAGGTTGTAAGAATCCATGAAATCTTCAGCTGGTAGAGACCGTGGCTGAGGCCTGCTTCCTAGTTGGTCCGGCGCACTTGCTGATTTAGGAGTATTACAAAATCTTACCTTAAGAATATTGTTGCTTCTACCTCAAGTGTTTAAACCTTTTATACAGGGTGTGGTCAGAAGATCTAAAAGGAGAGAACTGGGACCTCATGCAGCTTACAGAATAGGATGTCCCAACTGTTTTTGTGCCGGCTTTGCTAAAACATCAAATTCGGATTGATGTTTTATGTGTAAGGCGGGATGCTAAACATGGGCACTCCAGTCTGACAGCAAGATTTAAAGAAGTAGCTCTCTCAACCAGATCAGACCGGTCACCCTATCTACCAAAGGCAACAGGCTTGGTGACCTTTGAAAACACTCCCAATTGGGTGAGGGTGAAAGGCTCTTCTAGGAGTCATTTCTGATGAATTCTCTTATGGGGGGAACGTCTGTGAAAACCACAAGCTGTAAGCAATGCTTAGGCTTGGACTAAAGCTCTGTACCTACTGAGAGCTCAAAAAGTATACATGAATGAGAGATCAGGGGTGATGGTGGTTTATGGAGACAGTGAGGCCACACCCACTGTCTACAAAGGAAACAAGGTACAGACTAGGTTCTTGGTGGTTCCTAAAGTATCAGTGAAGACCTCAGACTCTAAAACTCATCAGTCTAGGTCCGAGGAGAGCAGCCTCAGGAGAGTGTGCGCACGTGTGGCCCACAGGGTTTCAGGTCACATGCACACATCCATCCGTGCACAGTCTGCACACCAAGGACAGCTATCAGGGACACAGAGTCATGCTGAAGGGTTTCTTTTTGATTGAACCATCTCTTTTACTAGTTGCTGTAAAGTTCAACTGACTTTGTAAAACCTGAGAACTTGAGGGGAGCATCACGCTTTGTAATTTGAGGAGGCCAGTCAAGGCACTACCCACCTGATAGCAACTGACTAAAATGTCATGTGGATTTGAGGTTCTGGACCAGCCTCTCTGAGAGATGAATAATCTTTCATACTTGAACCTGCTAACCACGTTAGCAAGGCTTGCTGCAGGGTTCCTTAAATCAGGAACTTCCCAAGCTCATGTATTTATTTACAGAACAATTATTTGACAGAGATGGGTTGAAAACTAGAAGAACCAAGAGTACTAGTCAGAAACAAAGACAAAGCATTTCTTGAGCATGGTTGAAGCTGATGGCATAGGAATTACATTTCTACACTATTCTGAAAAACAAAGTAACCTAAATTTGGCTTTGTAATACTGTGATGAACTTATTCAGATTAAGGCCATGTTTAAAGCCACAGAATTTCACAACATTGTCACAAATGACCAGAAAAGTCTGCAAATTCCCTGGCGGTCCAGTGGTTAGGACTTGGCACTTTCACTGCCAGGGCTCAGGTTCAGTCCCTATTTGGGGAACTAAGATCCCATGAGCTGTGCAGCATGCCCCCCCCCCCCCCACCAAATAGATAAAATAAGCATGGAAAAGCAAGACCTTTGTGCCAGACATCACAACTTCAGCATATAATTCTGGGAAATTTTCATCCATAGCATTTTACTTATTCCTGCACATGAAATCAATTTTGCATGTGCCTCCCCTGCAAATAAGGGAGAAACGGCAGACCTCGCATATATGAACACTGATGTGGGGCTCTTTGCTACAAAACTGATACATGTGTTAAAGAGCTTTTAGCACCCACTTGGATAGTTTGTTACACACTGCTGTTTCACAGGGCTGTACTGATCATCAGACTCCAGTTACAGCAGACTTTCCTATTTTTTACCAGACACCTTCAGTGGCAGGGACCTCATTCAGAAGAGCCCTCTTCACCGAGCACCTCCTTCCACTATCTTTCCTCTTGACCACCTTTCCTCCCAAGAGCCATGGAGTAAAATACACAAGGGAAATGGAATACTTGCTGTGAGGGGCCGTCAAGAGAACTCTTTAAACTCCTTACCTGTTTTTTGTTTCTAACTGTGGCCCACAGACCAGAAAAAATACAACAGGCTTAGTATTATAAAATCTCTTTGTACGTTATCGAAATTCAAATTGAATGGGATGGATGGATTTTTGTGTTGCTTCTGTTATTCTAATGACGTAATCCGCTATCCTAAACTACATTTCTTTGTGGGTCACAGGGAGAGGGACCTTCTCTTCTATTGCCTGAGTCTAATTATAAACGAAATAATCTACTGCGTAACAAACCTAGGCTCCAACTCTGTGGGTTAAAAAAGAAAACAAACAAAAGACCAATACAATCTAAATACAAATCCAAATATTTCACTGTAGCCAATCACAGAAATTGTATCTTATGACAATGGCCATAAAAGCACAGGCATTTCTATTTGTTCAAAAGAGCGGAAGTATTTTAGAAAACTAAAGGAACGAAAAACAATCTGAGAAAGTCATGCGGTAGGTTCTACTATTTGAAATTCCAAAATTCCATTGTTCTCCATGATTAACTATCCAGGAGTGGGAAGCCCACAAACCCCTACACAGTTTCAGTTTAGCAGGAATTACTGATACTTTGGGATTCTTAAGACACAGCATATTCTAGTCCATAAATTATACAGAAATAGAAACAAATACAGTTTCAAACATTCCCTGTAGGTCTTCCCCTTCATTAGCTTTTTTTTTTTTTGGGTGGGGTGGGGGGTGGTTTCTCTGTGAGTCATGACATTAAACTTCTTCCAGAACACCTTGAGCAGATTTAAATTATTTCCACGCAGTAAGTGAAGAGAAGCACTGCAGAACACTTACAAACGTACAGCCTAGACACTCAAAACTCAACAAAACAAAAACCTCTCAAAACTCAGGGTCTGGTCCTTAGAAAGGTGAAGCTGTAGCCAAAATAAACAATGGTATAGTGATTCTCTCTCCTCTACATCACCGTCTTTGCAATTATTTTTATTCAATAATCCCAGTAATATGATGTTAATTCAGAAACTAAAGAAAAAGGACACAAGAATTTGAAGGGCTTAAATATATTTTTTATATTGATAATCTGTGTCTTTCTACCCTAATACATTATTATTGATTACATACAGGATGAGGTGAGGTATTTGTAAAATATCTGGTAAAAAATGATTAATATACAGTATTCTGAGATGGAATCTTATAAACCTTTAGGTCTTCTGAAGTGTCAAATTGATCATCTCAATTAAACTGCCCTGACTGGACTTACAGCTGTTCCCTCAAACCACGTTAAAAAAGGAAGGATCTTACATTTTCCCAGAGCGTGTGCAGTAAAGGGAAAGCAAAGAATTGGCAATTTCTCTCTCTCACATCCGAAGTAATGCATCCACACAAAATCAGGACCTTCAAGTCTAGCATGAAACAAACAAACAAAAAACCCCCCCAAACCACAGACAAACCAAAAGACTAGATTAGAGATATACAATCTCTGAATGATGGTTAGGCTAATTCACCAACACCAAAGAAATCCAAGTGGTCAACAGTCTTGAAAATGCTTTATTGAAATGTGTGACGTATGTGCAGAAGATGTGTGTGAAAAGACCACAGCTTGAAAACTGGTTTTTGAAACGTCTCAACAACCAACTGAAAAAAAAAAAAAAAAACCTACTGGACTGGACTTCTAGCATAACCAGAAGCCTGGTGTAAAATTTTCCTTTAAAACATTTTCCATCACAGAAACTAAAGAAAACAAAGCTAGGATACTTGGAAATTGTTGGAGTCTGAAGTTTCAGAGAAGGAGAAGCAACAGTTTTTTAGAAATGTGGGGTGACATCTTTTTTGGATACATCTGGATGAGCATGGACTTCACAGTTCTCGGGAAAACACCGGAGGGTGCTTGAGTCTGTATGCTTGTGTTGAAGAAACAGAGAAACACAGACGGGGAAGGAAAGGACTACAGCGGAAGAGGGGAGACGGAGGAAAGGGCTCAGAGGAGAGAGCACTGGAACAAGACATGATTAGGTTAAGTCTAGTTATAAATTTATCAGAAGCTGTGCGCACCTTTTTTAAAAGTCCTAAATTTACATTCCAAAAACTGCCCCCCAACCCCAAACCCACTGTCCCTGCCTTGGAGCTATTGTGAAAAGTCTATGCACAAAAACTGAAACAGAAAATAAAAAATATCCCGGCCCCTCCAAACCCCAAAACAAACCCAAAAGAGTTGTACATTTTTTTTTTTTTTACACATAGGATTAATAATATAGGCATATAGGTGGCATGATTCAATTAAAACGCTTTGCTTTTTATGCTGGAAAAAACCCAATAAATAAAAGGTGCTAAAGTTAGCATTAAGAATTTGGTTGTAATATATTGACAAAGTCTGGGAAGGCAAATCCTCAAAGCTCCCCTGATACTGATCTGTCTCAGCAAACTATGAAGCAAATACATAAATAATGCAAAGTATGATTGAGAATGTGAGATTTTCAAAACCAAAGACAACATAATTCAGGTTAACTGTTGGACAGTGAATAAATGAAATTCATCTACACCTGAATAAAACATATTTAACAATTGAAAAAAAATTTAAACAACCACAGAAAGTAAAAGTTAAACAAGTAGAACAGGATTTGTTTTCAGGGCACACAGACGCCTGCAGCAGATTCCCACAGTAGCTGTACTGGTGTGTCTTCTATGGATGAGTTAGACAGGCTGAGCTCCACACGGTAAGATGACTAACAGGGCGACAGGACAGTCACACAGGGCGGAGCGCGACACCGGCTACGACCCCAGGTTCCACTGCAGAGCTGGCTTGTGCGTAGAGGCACGCAAAGAAAGGTGATTCAGGCAGACATTATTCAAAAGCTACTTTGTCAAGTAACCCTTTTGCTGCGTAACCATTGAATAATGTTTGGGAAAGCTTTGGGCTTTTATTTTTAAGTTTTACTCCTTGTATTTAAGTTTTTTAAATAACAAGGTCACTAAAACTCATGCACGCTGCAAAAAACCTCATGCAGTAGTTAAGGTAAACCATCCAAGCAGTTTTTATTCATTAATATTCATAAATACACACAGCAGCTTCATTAGAGATTTCAATTTTCCTCTTCAGTTTGAATGTGGAGTATTAGGAGAGCCTTTTGCATGTCAAGGTACAGGAAGCAGAGATCACCCCTGCACTGCTACCTACATTTACCTGCTAGAAGTAAAAATTAGTTAAGTGGAAATGATTATCATATATATCTTCTCTCTTCCTGTTGAATGTACACAATGTAACAGAGTGACAGACCTGAAATTACAATCACCAAACAAACCCAAGATAGCTGTTGTCCACTTTCATTGGCAAATACAGCACAGAGGACATTGTCTGCGAATTGGGATGTCATCAAAGAGGAGGTGGTGGAGGCTCATTTCCTTTATTACTCTCTTTTAAATTTAGGTTTTCTAAAGCAACATCTAAAGGCATAATATCTACACAGCCCATAGCACCAAAATCTGCCATCTCCCCCCGTTCATCCTCGTCTGAGGACGAGCTCTCTTCACGAACTAAAGTGGACAGAAGGAGCTCTTGGACAAACAGGCTGCGGTCTGCGCGCTCACTTTCCATGGACTGGCGCTCTGTTTCAGACATTTTAGGATCATTCAACCTGTGTAAATTAAAAAGAAAAGAGCTTATTGGTAAAGAGTCAATGAACAATGTCGTGGTCAATTTCTACAATGTCCTACTCTGTACAAGCTTCACAGGCGGCAAAACTCAGAATCTGAGACGTATTAATGGAACACCTTGCTCTAATTTACCTCGTTAATTATGTTGAGATGAATTCCCCACACTTGTAACAGCAATACTGTTACCCCGAGGTGCAAGTCTATGCTTTAATTAGATTCAATGAGAAAAAATACATTTACACTTCTCATACTCCCTTTAGAGAAAACTGGTGAAAAATTTCCTAAGGAAAACAAAATTTCTACCAGATTAGATACTTGGGGAAGTAGTGATTTCCCCAACCAAAATTTTACCAGTGGGTAGTAAAAAGAGGAAAAGTAGCAACCCCGGTCACAAAAACAAAATCTGCAGTGATTAGAATAGTCAACCGAAAAAAATCCTAAAAGTTCTCTTGGCTTTTCTCTATTATTTCCATCTAATTCTTCCTGAAATGAAGATATGTCCAGAAGACTGAGAGGGCAAACACACACACTCACACACACGCACGCACGAGCATGTGCGCACCTACGCTTCTACCAAGGACTGTGTAACAAGTCTGACCCAAGGTTTAACGGCCCAGTATGCTCACCTGACAACAGGCACTTACGAGACCTGTGTCATGTTGGGAAACCTGGTTCGTTTGCACAGAGACTGGACGGCTGTCAAGAGCTGAATTTTTATTACTAACCTGTTAAGTGACTTATGCAAAATTCTGCTCAGTTTCAGTGCTAATTTTATTTCTCTACATTTTTAGTGGCAAAGAAAGAAAGGGAAACTGGTTGGAGCACTGGGATCAAGAAAAGTAACAAACAGGGAGAAGATGGTGACAGTGAAAGGAGGTTCAGTAGGCACGCGTGACAGGTGCTCCTCCCGGAGAAGCCAGGTGCACTTGGAGCCCACGTTCGTCTACACCCCGCACCTGTTCCCTGCTGTCCCACCGACGCTGGAAGGCACGGGGGCATCCCAAAGTAGCCATGGAGGAGGCGTACTGGGCACTCACCATGGGCTCTGCTTTAGGTGCTTTTTGTATGGATTATCTCTTTTAACTCCTACGAGTTAGGTCTCATTATTATCAAGTTATAGGCAGAAGAAACGGAAGAGGTTAAGTGACGTGCTCAAAAATCTCACAGCCATCAAGTTCAAAACCGCTCAATGATTAGATCCATGGCTTAGAAAACAAAAGATCTAAATTTAAGAACTGAAAGAACCAAAAGGATCTGGAAGGCAACTACATAAAAGCCATTAAATCCACACTGAAAGGAAATGACTGATGACATTTATGATTAAAACCAAATTAAGAATATAAGAGAGTATCTAATGAAACAGGAGATTGAGCAATAGGCTACATATTCTCCATCAAAAACTTTGAAAGTGCTAAGAAGTGAAGTACATTCCACATCCTTAGTTTTGGAAAAGGCCTTAAAAAGAACAACAAACTAAAGTCAAACCTATTAGAAAGAGAAAGGCTGCATAGAAAACTACCTACACAGCAAGCAGGCAAACTAGAAACATACAGGCTGAGGCCCCCAAACCTTCGGAGAGCATGTAATTCTGGTATCACTGTTGATTTTTAGGAAATAACTGAGAAAATGTTTCACTCCTGAGGGGGGCAGATAAAATCGGTACTAGGACTAGATGTCTTGATGGCCAAACTTCATTTGGGATCTAGAAGTAACTGCAAAGCTTGTAAGGAGCTTCAAACCGGAGTTAGCCAAACTAGCTGGCTCCATTACCAAGAGACTGGAATCTGACATAGGCACTTACACAACTGCTTTCTAAAAGGTCAACCATTTTTGGATCCCAAAGAAACTGTGTCCCACCATCAGTTCCAAGGCAACAGGAACAGGAATTGCCCCTGGTCAAAGAGACCAAAGACGAGGCTGGAGCCCCACACATGTCACATGACAGCTGTGTGGCCAGGGAAAAGGATTTCCCCTTGGAAACATCGCAGACCCTCTCCTAGCCTTGAAGATTCTCAGCACACATGTTAATGTATTTGAAGTTCTGAGACGCCCAAGAGTAAATAAACTATTTGTTAGTTAGTTTTGCCCAAACTTATTCATCAGGAAAAAAACTTGAACATAAATAACTATTTATATTTCTTAGAATATATAAAGTTCCAGGGAATATTTTTTGGGAAATATTGCCTTAGGTAAACTATATGAGTCAGGATCTAATGACACAATGAAAGATGTAGAAAGTGGTCTACAAATTGCAAGGTACTATGCAACATACAGTATGACAGAAAGGGGGCCTTCCAGAAGCTACAACCAGAATCCAAGGAAAGCACTCAGAGGCCACCCATACTGTGCCCTGGTTGCTGGCTGTCTGGTCTAGAATAACTACATAGAGAAAAGTCCCAGATCAAGCTCACTGAGTCTGGAGCTCAAAAAACAAAAACTAAAAACCAGACTGGAGCAAAGGTGGGAAGATGTATTTTCCAAAGGGCAGTGGGGCAAGACATTCATTCCACCCCCCAGGCCAGCGAACCCTCAGCAGACACATACACTGGTAGGGCTCCTTTCTGAGGTAGGTACCTAGATCTGTGGCTCTGTGCTTTCTCTACGTTGAAGCCACGTTTTCTGGTGATAATCAATCAGGCACAGTACTCACTTTGCAGAGATAATACAAAGGTAAAATTTCCACTTGAAACTTCCTCCTTAGATCCATACCAAATGATAATAAGTACCATTAACTGGGCTTTTATTACATGCCAGATACTGAGCCAGACCATACACATACCTGTACTCCATTTCATCCTCAAAACAATTCTCATTCTAATGCGGCAAAACTCATGGGATATTATAAAACTGAGGTCTGGAGAAGTGAAGTGACTTGCCTAAGGTCCAAACTAGTAAAAGCTGGGGCTCTTGACAGGGGTCCTATTTGCAGCGATGTGCAAACAGTTTTTATTCTGCATCAACAATATGTTATTTACAACTATACACATGTGCCACTGTACTAACAGAGATGTTTAAAAGTATGAGATAAAAGAAATATACACAGAAATAGTGTTTTCTTCTAACATCTAGTTGTCACACACATTACTTTTTGGAGATAACTGATATATTACACTAATTTTCTTCTTCGTGTCACAGTTTTTAACTTTATATTCCTCTCTATTCCATTAAAAGTCCAAATTAGTCCAGGTTCTTTATCTGCTGAGCCTACTCATTACTGCTCTTTCTAAAATTCTTTTATTTTTAAAAGTCACATAAAATGCCTACGAGGTCTCAGCAGAGGAACATATTTGGTTGCTAATGGTAGTTTTCAGAAGCAAATAAGAACTCTACTCCATCCAGCAGAGCCATTTACTGTGTGTACTAAGTATTTTTTACACTGTGGTGAACCATTTTTTTTAAATGGTTATTTTGTGTACGCTAACCACAAAAATTTAAATTCCACTTCTTTAGAAAGTCTCAGGAGAAAACCACCACATTATAAAATCTTCTCTTGTACTTTTGGATATTTCACAGCAGACTGAAACTGGCAATAAAAAGACAGCAATGTTAATTATGACAATAAATGTACCTAGTATGTCCCATATATGTAATGATATGATGTTTACATTTTATGGGCAACATGGGAAAAGAAATTCATATCAGATGATGACACACCGTCAGAACAAGACCATCAGCATTCCTAGTTTATCTAAAATAAACTATTATTTTTCATATTTTTAAGGAAATACTGAATATACAGTTTTGATTAGAGATCTGTGAGTTTTAATGGTTTGATCAAAGGCCGAGTCTGTAAGAACACATATAAGCACAAAAGAGAAAAGGTCATCTCAGGCTGCGCGGTGCTAATAAAATACTACTTCTCAAAGTTACGTTAATAAATGAACTACCTTGTTAAAAGAAACTGGGAATTCTGGATAGTTTGCTGACTGCTTTCTGTGTTAGCTGTGTTGGTTGTTGCTGTGGATTGTGTGATTGTAGTGGTGACACTGCTTGTGTTAGTACGTCGGGTTGCGTTGCGTGCAGTCTCCAGTTGTTGCCGTGCTGCCTGGGCGTGCTGCCGTTCTAGCTGCAGCTGCATCTGCAGTTGTTGTAACTGAGAAGCTGAAGGGCCAGAGGAATTAAGCTGTCCTCCTGCAGAACGTCTCACTCCTGATAACTGGGATAAAAGCTCTGCCAATGGAAATGAAGACATTAATGTCTACTTCAATATGAGGAAAACAAAATGCTACAGATCATTCTTTTACCCGAGGAACATTAAAAATGATCGTCAACGGGAAGGTAACCTGTGGCAACATACAGTTCCAGCTTGGAGCTTAATACCTTTTAGGATGCCTCCTAGAGGCAAGAGTTGTGTATGTGTTGTGCATGGGAAATGCAAACACATATGAATATTAGCTCACATACAATTATTCTTAAGCAAAACATAGCAAATTGTTTTTCAAGTTGTCTGCATAATGGGCTGATTTAGTTACACTTTCTCTTAGTATCTTAGTAGGCTAAGGTGGCTCATCTGCTGGTCCAAACACAACAAAAACCCTCTCAACGTGAGCCCCATGAAGGCACGGATCAAGTCTACTGTTTACGATATGCCTGGTTCTTAGAACAGCACCTGACACATAGTAGGCACTCAAACATTTATTTAATGATTGAATGACTCTCAGAATTAAATCCAAGAGACCTGCATCATTTCTAACTGTGACGGTTGTACACTTGCCTCTGCCTTCTTTCTCTGGAACCTTCTGGTACTGCTGTTTGAGAGCCCCAGAACACCACTGCAGTGAGGACCACTGGTGATGCCCAGTGAAGCTGATTAGCTCCTGACTGTACAGCCTATTTAGACGCTCTTGTTTGGACAAGGCTGTGCTCATCAGAAGCCAGGTGGCTCTCTGTCCCTGCCTTGTCATCTAAGTGAGGTGCAGTAGTTGCCTTCTTCCACGTGGAGGGTCTATCTGGCTTGCATGGATTTGATGATTGCCCTTTCAACACTACTAGGCTGGCAAAGCTCTTCACCATTAAAATTCATTTCCAGGGCACATTTCTGCCTTATTGCTCACTGCTGTTTTATTCCAGGGGCTCTTAACACCATTCTTTCACATAGTCCATCACTAACACAAACTAATTTTCACTGACAGAAAAAAACTGAATGGAGAAAGTGTCTCAACTGTGAATTTTGCCCCCAGAAATCACATTAACTTTTAGAGCCTGCTACCAAAGACAGCAGGTAAATATCCTTTTAGATGAAGAAGTTATTTTTTAAAATTCCCAAAACTCAGTTTTTTGGGGCTTACTGCACATCCAAATGCCCAAAGCACATTTGAAATTAAGATTTTACACTGGCTTCCCTGGTGGCGCAGTGGTTAAGAATCCGCCTGCCAATGCAGGGGACACGGGTTTGAGCCCTCATCTGGGAAGATCCCACATGCCGCGGAGCAACTAAGCCCGTTCACCACAACTACTGAGCCTGTGCTCTAGAGCCCGCGAGCCACAACTACTGAAGCCAACGTGACACAACTACTGAAGCCCGCGCACCTAGAGCCCATGCTTGACAACAAGAGAAGCCACTGAAAGGAGAAGCCTTGAGGTGACAAGCACCTCAACGAAGAGTAGCCCCTGCTCGCCGCAACTAGAGAAAGCCCGTGCACAGCAACGAAGACCCAACGCAGTCAAAAATAAATAAATAAATCTATTAAAAAAAAAGTTTAAAAAAACGATTTTACACTGAATACCTCACATTTTCAGGAAGATTTTATGAATAAGACTGTTCCTACTTTCGATGACGGATGTATACTCAGCTGCATTTCAGGTATGCGTTCCACTGTACGTACACATTTCGGACTTGTACAGGCTCCCTGGACTCTTACTGCCTGCCAGTGCTTACTGTGTCTTTCAGGGTCTCAGGCTACAGTGACTTCTGACATTTTGACTGTCAAACCTTGTGTTTTGCTGCTGGCTTCCCAGGTTGGCCGTGCATGAGACCGGTGACTTGGCTATGAACTACATGTTCAAATGTTGTTGTTGTTTCTTTTAAATAATTTTTTCCTATTTATTTATTTATGGCTGCATTGGGTGTTTGTTGTTGTGCGCTGGCTTTCTCTAGTTGAGTCAAGCTGGGGCTACTCCTCACTGCGGTGTGTGGGCTTCTCATTGCAGTGGCTTCTCTTGTTGTGGAGCACGGGCTCTAGGCACACGGGCTTCAGTAGTTGTGGCTCGTGGGTCAGTAGTTGCGGCACACGGGCTTAGTTGCTCCGTGGCATGTGGGATCTTCCGGGACCAGGGCTCAAACCTGTGTCCCCCTGCGCCACCAGGGAAGCCCCAAATGTTTTTTTTTGTTTTAAATAACAAATTTATTTATTTATTTTTGGCTGTGTTGGTTTTTCGTTGCTGCACACGGGTTTTCTCTGGTTGTGGCGAGCGGGGGCTACTCTTCGTTGTGGTGTGTGGGCTTCTTACTGCGGTGGCTTCTCTTGTTGTGGAGCACGGGCTCTAGGCGCATGGGCTTCAGTAGTTGTGGCACGTGAGCTCAGTAGTTGTGGCTCGTGGGCTCTAGAGCGCAGGCTCAGTAGTTGTGGCGCACGGGCTTAGTTTCTCTGCGGCATGTGGGATCTTCCCAGACCAGGGCTCGAACCCGTGTCCCCTGCATTGGCAGGTGGATTGTTCTTTTTTTTTTTTTGCGGTACGCGGGCCTCTCACCGCTGTGGCCTCTCCCGTTGCGGAGCGCAGGCTCCGGATGTGCAGGCTTAGCGACCATGGCCAGCCGCTCTGTGGCATGTGGGATCCTCCCGGACCGGGGTATGAACCCGTGTCCCCTGCATCGGCAGGCGGACTCTCAACCACTGCGCCATCAGGGAAGTCCGGCAGGTGGATTCTTAACCACTGCGCCACCATGGAAGCCCCCAAATGTTTTTTAAAGTAAGATTTTCCCAAGCTATTAAAACACGAATGTTCCACAATAATATAATTCTCAAATCAAGGCAAGGACAAGACACTCCTACTTGACTTTCTTCCATGAGAAGAGCTTAATTCTTTAGTCCTGTCAATTAATTTTCTTATCTGTGTGCTTGTGGAGGCTGAGCCATGAAATTCTGCAGGTCTTTCAACTCTGACATCTTCTATGACTTTCTTGGGTTTCACTGGAGGCCACAAATAGAACACTGACTGTTCCTTATTCTCTTATACCTCTAAGTACTTAAAGAAATGCCAAAATAATATGAACTACTTTATGTGGTCTACTTTAAACATATTTTATACTTATAAAATTTAGAGGAATTTTGTCAAGGAACATGTGGCGTGTGATAAGAGACTAAGAATACAAATCCTACCAAAAATTTTTAAAGGGAGCTCCACCATCCCCAGCCATTTCCTTTATTAATGTGAAACTAACTTACCAGCTATAGGATCCATGGCTTCCCTATTGCTTGGAGAATATGAACTCTGAGAAGAAGAAAGTCCACCAGTAGAACTGCTAGTAAAGTGCATGTTTGATCTACGTGCACGAGGACCTCCCAATCCCCGGCCAGGGTGAAACATTCTACGTACATGTCGAACGCCACTCGATTCATCATAACTCCAAAGTTAAGGAAAAAACTGAAGTATTTCATAGAAAGAAAAAAAAAAAATCACTCGAGTTCTTGTAAGATAGACATGCAGATTTCCCAAATTATAAGCATTTTAAAATAGCACATTTCATTTAGAATACAAATGGTACAACTGTATCTATGAGGGCTATTAACTCTAAAAAAAGACACTCAAATATAAAGCAACATGTGAGTATGTGTATACTGTGTGTGTATGTTGTGCATGTGTGTGTGTTTTCAAAGAGAAAAAAGTTTCTCCAGGTGGGAAGAAGTTCCCTCCTAACACTGCCAAACGAGGTGAGAGGCACTGCCTGGTCAGACACCCAGGGTGAGACATTCTCTTACCCTCAACTCAGTATTGAATTCCATATATGTTCATACCGAAGTAACCACAAATAATAACCAGCAATTTTTTATATTTGGTGAGAACTGTGCTAATATGCAGGCTAATCAAATCTCAATGACCATCTGTAATGAGAACCGAACAGTATAAATAATTTAAATTCAGGAGTAAAAGACTCCTTCTGGCTATTAGTTTTAATCTGTCAAGTTTTTTTTTTTTCTTCCAATGCTGCTGCTAAGCAGAAAACCAGATTTGAATTTCCTGTACAGGTGGACACAGACAGAGTAACAGCACATTTCTCAAGAAGTCAAAGTTCCAGCAGCCTCGACCATCTTACGCACCTGCGTGTGAGTTACACTGAAGAAGGTCCTGAGGAGCAAAAAGCTGCCGAAACTCGTGAAGACAACACTGTGTTGCCTCCACACAGGTGAGTGTGAGTGTGCAAAGAGGGTGGGGAGGGCGACTGGGTGAACTAGCTATTGTAGCAGGGGAGATCTTCTTTCAAAGCAGCCAATATATGGGAAAAGAATCTAAAAAAGAGTGGATGTATGTATATGTGTAACTGATTCACTTTGCTGTACAGCAGAAACTAACACAACACTCTAAATCAAGCATACTCTAACAAAAATTAAAAAAAAAAAGAAACAAAGCAGCCAACAGACAGCTATATAATACAGATTAATTTTTGTGTTGACTTCCCAGCTTTTTCAGCTGATGGTTCAGGAGTCACGTGGGGACAGGGTGGGTGGCCGCTCCAGGAAGCCCTCAGGCGCCACCATGATGCACTGTTTCAGGGTGGTATGACGGTGGCTTGGGTTCTGCAGAAAGCAATGTTGTGATCATCACACTCTGCTTTTAAAAAGTGTAAAAAGTGCACTTTAGGAGGAGTTCCATCAAAGTAGTTAAAAAAAAAAAAGAAGTTTGGGTGCTTAAGAGGCTTAGAAACAAGTCACTCCCTCATGTCAAACAAAATTACCACAGCAGCACCTGAAGTACCTGAGAAATCAGTTATGCTTCCAGGAAAACGGCTATGCCAACATTTTGCTTTCCAGAACTTAATGATAATACTTGTTAGTAATCTAATATGCAACACATGACTTCTCTTATTCTTATATTTTGCATAAGTTAATCTTTTCTTGGTAATGAAAGACTCATAAAAATCTTACAAAAATGCATGTAGATGATACGGGACATTCTACTGAATGGATACTAATTTCACTAGAGGCCCTTGAACTTGCTGAAAAAGTGCAGGATAACAGCACGGTTTTAAGTTATTTGCCCAGCTTCTCCATGAAGATGGAGTGAAGCAGGGATCAAGCATAACTCCGGGTATCGTTATAGGATTCTTTTATACAAAATGAGAAGTGACCCTAAGGCTAAAGTATTCTTGGCCTATTTGGATTTTCATATTCTCTTGGAAAAAAACAAAAACAAAAACAAGCAAGCACCGCTTTCTTCACTTTGCTTTTAGTGTCCCCTGCATTTAGGAGAGAGGAAGAGTGGGTTCCTCTTTCAGTACTTGTCCTAGACTGGCTCAGTCCAGGCTGATATTCTAACTTCTCAGGATGGGTCGATATCTTTTTCTTTCCATTAGTTTCCACTTATCTTCCCCTAACTCTAAAGGGCCATATTTCTAATTAGAAAATTAGGAATTGTGAGCAAGGGATGGGACCTATAGGACAAGAAAACCACCAGACCAGTTTCTTCCTCAAATAAGTCTAAGCTTGAATTATGACTGCCAGGAGGCAAGCAAAGGAATCAGAATGAAGTCTGGCAGGGAGAAAGGTTGTGATTAGCTCTTGAATTGCTTCAAATTGCAGCGAACATTAAAACCTTTACATGAGAACAGAACCCTACGTTAATAGGTGATAGTTTCAGAAAAACAATTCATAACTTGAAACCAGAAGCACCGAGTCTACAAAATTAACTTACTCTGGGGGGCCAGTAATCTCTTGGAGATTATTAGGGAATACTGCCAGGAACTGTCATGAGATTGGTTTGGGAGGGGAAGCAGAAATGAAAGTGGGAAAGGAATTTAGAGCTGGACCTGACCTTATGCTATCCTACTCAGAGACTGGGCAGGAAATGGCTCTCTCTGGAGAAGGAAACTCCAAAAGGGAAGGGAGCCCCACGACGCACACTTGCCCACCATCCAGCCTATAACAGGGTGAGGCAACAGAGAACAGGGGTGGCAAGCAAATACATCCTCCGTATAGTTAATGAACGAGATTTTAATTTGGATTAGCATTTTCCTCTTTCGTATGAAAACACCCTACTGAAGACTTATAACCTGGTCAAATTGTCTTAAAAAAAATCTGATGGTAACGAACTAAAGATGACGAGCAAGGGAACTTTCACTTACTGAGCATGATTAATATAACAGTCATAGCACAGAAAAAGAGAAATAAGAAATTGCACCTTAACACTGAGTCACTCTTAGGAAAAGGTTAAATCAACTAAGATAGTCTGGAGGTTAGTTTTCCTCTTTGGGGATGCCGTCCTTAAAATTCATCGAAATGATAAATGTTACAAACAACGTTTCCCCTTGTTGCCTCTCGAAAGGATATTAAATCTCTAGGGGCTCTGTGTTCAAGTGTAAGATGAGCTGCAAAGTCATCCGTGACATGATTAGGATCGCCTCCAGGCAATGCCGCACATATTGGACAAATCTGAAATGAAAGTAAAGAAAGCAGGTTTACTTACAGATGAACACTGATCAGACATGTTTCCGGATGAATACTTTACTATACATTTTACCTTGACCAGGTTTTAACCAGGCAAAAACAAAGCAGATCCTGAACTAGTGAACAGCTGCGGAGGCTGAACAAGAACCACAGGCATCAGTGCTGTGACTCCACCGAAGCAGACGTCTGTCAGGCTCAGACAGATAATTCTAAACACACAGGTCAAATCTGAGCTCTGGCAACGACTTCCAACAGCCTGTCCAATTCATCTGCATGGTCTAGTAACACAGTTTCCATAAAAAGAGTTTTTTAGTGTGCTATTTAGTGCACATTCATGTCTAAGTCCGGTCTTACTGGTAAAGGCTGAGACATAAGCTTCCCTAAAGTAAGCTAGACTTGAGGGCCAACAGCCAAACAAGACAGCAAAGCTCTTACTAAAAACACAACTGCACGAACTTAAGTACTTTGAATGTGGTATGGTAAGACAGACAATGACTACTGATAATATGCAAATATGCTCTATCGATTCATGAATGGGACTTCCAAGGTGGCGAGTGGGTATGAGAGACCATTTTTAGAACTTCACTTCCCAGAAGGATGGGAGGTAGGACAAAAGCTTGTGATCAGAGCAGGTCAAGGAGTAGAAGACAACTTCGCTGTGGGCCTGAGAGCAAGGGACAGAGGAGAAAGAAGAAATAAAATAACGTGTCCACAGGCAGAGGAGGCTTGACAGGTTGGGAATGTGGTTTCTGAAACAGCAGTTTCAACAGAAGTGGTGAAATAGGAGGCAAGAGAGGGAAGGACAGGAAGAATGCACAACTTTCAGGGGAAAGCCCCTTACTCTTCCAGAAATCCAACTGGACAGATGATGGCCTAAGAGTGGTAGCCAAGCCTTGAAGTATGAAGAACTTCAACCTGAAAGAACAGAACCAAGAAGAAAGGTCTGATATCAGCAAAGGACACAACCAAAGGGAGCCACGGGACTCGGACAAAGAAAGGTCTCAGCTTGTGCCCCTCCAGGGACGGGAGAGCTGAGGGTAGGATTCATCTTGCCAATACATGTGTCCTGTGCCTAAGTTCTTTCACCTGGAGTAAAACTGGGCATCTGGTTGACCTTACTGCCGGCTCACAGCAAGTGGGAGAGGAGAGCGGCACTGGAGATGAGGCAGCAGGAAAAAGGCGAGACCTGGAAGGACAATACCGGGATACGGAGGGGAAAACAAATCACTCTGATTCCTAGAGTCTAAGCGAACACAAATCCCTATCTCTAATGACTAGAAAGCAGAAGCTCCCGGACTCTGATGTGATCCTAGGTTCCCCTTAATGTGCAAACAGTCAGCTGTCCTGATTATCTGCCTCAGGACTCTGAGAAATATCCTCAAGAAAACCTAAAGTTGCTCAAGAAAAATAACACTTAAGCAAGACTGTGCAAAAGAATTAGGGAGGTCACAATGGGACATACTTGTGAGGCAAATGAAAGAAGTAGATAGCTATGCCTGTGTTTTTTCAGAAGATGCTAGAAACTTTTTTTTTTTTCTTTTTTTTGGTGCCAGAGAGAAAAGCAATTGGATCTGTTTACAAGTGTACAGATTATCAACTCTCTCCTTACCAGGAACTTGGGTTTTACTGTCTGTACCACTCCTGTGCTGTGACACTGTGGGGTAGAGTCTGATATACTTATTTTACTTTTCACATGTTTCTGTCTTGTCTAGCTAGATTGTAAACTCTTTGAGAAATGCAGGACAGTGTGATTTCTTTCTTGTTTGGGAACTGTGACCAGATTTGCTAAAACGAAAAAGATTGACAATGTTTGGAGAAGCAGAAACAACCTCCAGTTGCATGTATGAGATTTTTATCCAAAGAGAAAATAACCACCAAAAGGTGGTTATCTATTTATAACTTGAACTGCACAAAGACAGCTACAGAAGTTGCAGTACTGTGAGGATGCATATAAGTGAACTTAGATGAGGAAAGTCTCCTTGAGAACATGCATTCCTGGAAGGAAGACAGAATGGGAAAGTACAGATACCAAACATACTAAGAATGTCCTAATAGGACTGATAATCTCCTACAAACTAGAAAATCACCTTTGATGTAAAATAGAAGGAAAATCAGGATCCTTCAATACTGTATATTAATTTCAGTTCTGTAATTCAAAATCTTTTATATTTCACTATCGGGATAAGGCAGGATGAAGGTATTCAGACTGCTTCCCTTAGAGAGAAATACCAAAAGCAAACACTTCTCTAGTAACTAGGGATAAAGAATTACCAAGGATAAGGAACTACTGGGGTAGGAGGACCACCTAGTTTGGCAGCTGGCACACAAAAATCAAGAGGCTAGATTAGAACCAAGTGGAAGATGCTGTGACACTTGGGGCCACATGAAGCTAATTCAGATGAAGACCTGGAAGGGAAAACTAAGTGCTGATGGAACTGGAGGCCCGGTCACCTTACAAGTTTTTACATTTTATACTTAGCAAGCTAACTCATGTTTTAGAATAAAAACTTTGGTAAATCAAGGTTGTACTACTTTTCTGAGAGATAATTGAGAGAACAAGAGGAAGGGAGAAAAAGAAGAGCAAAGTGGGGCAGGAGAAACAAAGAGGTGGGAATAGAGACAGACGCCACCCTGCACCCAGGAGCACAAATGCAGCTTAGCTCTGAGTGTGTCTTTACTTCCCCGAGATGGTACCTAATACCTTTTACAGGACAGGCAAATTCCACACAAAGGATAAGCTATTAACCCTAAAATTATGAGCCTGTCAACATTAGTATTTATCATACTTCTACCGCCACATGATATAGAAATATCTATCACCTGAACAAGAAAATTCCATTAATTTTAAGCTAACACATTAGCTTAAAATTATGACAACACAACACTGTAAATCAACTATATTTCAATAAAATAAAAAATTAAAAAAATTACAACAATTTGTCAACGTTAAGGCTTACTGAATTGGCTTAAGTCAGTGCTTCCTAAATGTGCTAAGGATATAATTCATCTGGAGCATTTGTTAAAAATACAGTTTCCTACAAACGTATGGACACCAAGGGGGGAGAGCGGCGGGGGGGAGTGGTAGCGGTGGGATGAATTGGGAGATTGGGATTGACATGTATACACCAATATGTATAAAACAGATAACTAATAAGAACCTGCTGTATAAAAAATAAAATAAAAAATATATATATAAAAAAATAGTTTCCTAGACTCCTGCCTAGAAAGTGATTCTAGGTTTGAGAATCTGTATTTTGACAAGGGTCCCAGTTACTTTATAATTAGAAAGTTTGGTAAATACTGCTTGAATATACAAAGGTACTGAAAAATAATACTTACCCTGTTGTATGAAACACCAAATGTTGTCATTAGCTACCCCTCCCCCACAAGCTTATTCACAAATGTCCTTGCTATTCTCAGTCTTAGCAATCTTTGCTATTGCTCGAGTCTTCCCCTTCTGCGTCATCCTGCCACTGAGGGTCACCGTCAGTCCTGCTTTTTACCTGTAGCACCTTTGGAAGCCGTTACCCATGTACTGGGGTGAGACCCCAGGCCAAAAACATAATGGAGTTTCCATTTTTCCACATGTTCCCAGTGCATGATTGCCAGTGAGTAACCAGTCAGTACAGATTCTTAACACCGGTGGTCACCTGTGTGACCAATGTCTAGAACATACCTTCTGAAGTTACTATTCAACATGTAAATGCTAAGTCACTACTGAATTTACAAAACCTTTTTCCCTGTGACAGGCTACTACATTAAAAAAGAAATCTAAAAGCAAAGCACCCCATATAATTATCAACCAGTCTAAAGCAAGTTCGGATTTCCCCCAGCTTCTTTCTTGAGCTCGAAAACCCTCTCCAGGTGGCATTCTGTCTGGCTACTGTACAGTGCTTTAAAACAACAAGAGAGGAGGATTTAAGTTCCTGTGATGTGGTGAGTTCTTTACCTCTCTCTCTCTCCCTCCTTTTTTTTGGATAGGCTTCGTAATACACTTCTTGCCCATTTTGTTCACTGCTACAGAAAAACGCATTTTAAAAACTGCCTATCCGATCCAGCATACAACCTGGCCTTCACTGAAGCTAGACTGCAGCATTATAGAGAGACCGGTCTTTCACCAAATTCGTTCAGCAGCTGCTGGGGAGCGAGATAGGCTCTTCACCATGAGGAGGATCCACTTCGATGCATCATCTTCTCAGACCACTTGAAACTGCCCTTGAACTCAGATTCTGGGACACCACGCTTCTTCTCACAGCAAACACCCTAAGTGAAATAACTGCCCTGGCAATCGGCATTTCTCGACTAGGTTTCTGGATCACAAACCTGATAAGCTCATTTATTTCTTCGATCTAATTTTACACCCATGAGAAACATTCTCCTTTTGAGAATACACGTTCCAAAGCTGTGATTTCCTTACATCATCTTCTATTGTTACTTTCTGGTGATACCAAATGTCTGAGGCATCACTTCTCTGATGATCATGGTCTTATAACAGGCAGCAAAAGCTTCTTTGTAATTGCTACCCTTTTTTTTTTTTTTTGCGGTACACGGGCCTCTCACTGTCGTGGCCTCTCCCGTTGCGGAGCACAGGCTCAGGACGCACAGGCTCAGCGGCCATGGCTCACGGGCCCAGCCGCTCCGCGGCATGTGGGATCTTCCCGGACCGGGGCACGAACCCACGTCCCCTGCATCGGCAGGCAGACTCTCAACCACTGCGCCACCAGGGAAGCCCCTCTACCCTTTTTTGATCCATGTTCATCCACATAATCATTATGATTAAGTTCATCCCGTTTCAAAAGAACTACAGAATCACTCAAACCCTACCATCCTTCCCTTCCCAAATGAGAGCCTAGGTGCCATGATGGTAGAGAAAATGTCTCTCCTCTGTACAGGGGCAAACACTTCTCTTTATTGTCCACCAAACCAAGTGGACAAATATTCTGGCTTTAAAGGTTCTCTACTATCTGGCTTCATTTGGCTGATTCAGTTTTCCCACTACTTCACACAACAATCAATGCCTTACCATCCTTTCCACCTCCTGTGTTCTTTCTAACACTGCATCTTGGTTCATGTCTCTTCCCTCGAGTAATACCATTCCTTCCATTCTGTCCACTTTTTGAAGTAACACCCATTTTTCAAGGCCTACCTCAAGTCACAAAGCCCTGACTCCTTGCGTTTTTCTCCAATTGTGTCAAAAGAGCTAGTTTGGTTTTTAGACATGCTATAAAGTCTGTGTGGGTAGAGGCCATGTTTTAAATTTATTATGCTGACAGCCATCGTGCTTTACTCCAAGAATCTGATGACTTCGGAAAGCACTACTTCACACTTGACATATTAGATGTAACGCTCCTGGTTAATAGTTGGAGAGACACATTGAGAAGTTAGGAATATATGAAGTCTTGAGAAAGACCAGCAAATGTTTCCCTAAGCTGTCCTTAATAACTGACCCAGGCATGACCCAGAACAGCCTTTCTTCTGACGTCATCCGTCTGAGGGCAAAGTAAATGTTGTGCCTCACCCTGACCCATTTCCTCCATCACAGCTAACACCTCAGTTAATTTCTTCTCAGGCACCCACACTTTCTCTCACACCCTAGCCCTTCTGCAGCCCCCATCCTCCTTTGTTTCCCTGTTTTTTGTCCGGTCATTACTTCAAAACTCCTTCCCCCTTTTCCATTCCTCATTCCTTTATTACAGCTGTGAGTCAAGTTATGAAGTTAATCGTGGTTGAAAAGATTAAAAGTAACAGCCTTGTATCTGAAGAGTTATAAGTTCTGAAGCAAAATTAAAATGCAGTGAAGAACCTGCCCACTGCCATAGCTCTACTGTCTTCAGAAAAGCTCTGATTATTTCTTCATCCTTATGTGAATGTGCTGTTTTTCCCCAATAATAACACAAGAACATAATTTCAAGCCAAATAATTTTCCTGTGTTGTTTGATACTATACTAATTTTCTAGTATAAGGTTACCTAGGTTTTCCCAAGCTAGCTCTGAAACCCAAGTTCACTACATGATGTGTTCTGGCAACTTATGTGCTTACTGTGCTCTGAGCTCCAAACCAGGTGTCCAAAGGACATTTACAAAAATAGCCTCTTTTTAAAGTTGGGGTCTTCCTTTTTTACGATATTTATGTAGACTATGTAATAAATTCAAATAAAAACATTTAAGTAAAGCCTTGTGAGTGTCGTTTAAGATAAGGGCAACTTCTGGAAGTGCGATAAGCATACCTTCTCTTGTGCTGCTCTTTACAACTGTGTCCTAATTTCTGTAAGTTAAAGGACTTATGCTGTGAAGTCCAGGTAAGCTGGTAAACTTAAAGTTCTGACTGGTTAAATTTGCCATACTGTATAATTTTGTTACTATGGATTAACTAATTCATTAAGTATTTACTGAGTAAATACTTAGGTACAATTCATATCTGGGGCACAATTTGTGTCTCTCCTTTTGAGGAAGTACCACGGCCTTGTTCTGTAAGGCAGATTTTCTGATCAACTGCAATTCAATGGGGGTGTTTTTAACAAAGTTTCTTTTACTGAAAGGTGGTGACCCAAAGGAGCTATTATAATTTAAAGCCATGACATACAAAACCCCTCACATGCATTATATTTTAATCCTCATACTAAAAAAAGAGAGTTGACATTCTACTGAATTAACAACTGCTAAGGCTAACTGATAACTCCAGATTTTTGGATCTCTTGAGTAATTAAAAGTAGTTTATCTTATAAAATCTGCAGATATAATGAAAATAAGACCAGAGTGAAGTTTTGCTTTGAGGACATACAAAAAGCACTAGTGGAAAATCTATGCTACATGGTCAACAAACTCATTTTGGGCCTTCTCTAGAACCATCTAAATTGTAGCTACATGCACCTTAGCCATCTGTTTTGTCAATACAGATATAGGTTCTTTCAAGACCCGAGTGATCACAATGTTCAACTCGATTATAATCTAATTTTCTGCGGTTGCAGTGGAACACTCAAATTAACTTATAATTAAGTATAAGCTACTTCATATTGAATTTATTTTTCTCCTCAGTTCCATTCTCCCCATTTTAATGCTGAGGTTGGAACTGTCACCTGCTTCCCAAGAGCAGCATTTAGAATGTTAGGGAGTTTTTGTTAAATACAAAAATTTCAGTTTTCCTTACATTTTTATATATGATTTAAGAGTACTAAATAAATAAAGTTTTGGTTTTAAACATGTTTCTTGGATATAGATTTAAATTACATGTGTATACTGATGTCCCGGAAATTCATAACACTTGAAAAAACATAATTTAGCCACAATGAAAAATAACTCCAAAGGGGTCAGGGCGCTCGCATTTCTTTATCCTGTTCACAGTTCACTCTGAATATGAGCACTCATATCCACGAGTACTGAGAAGAAGAACTGCAGTGTAAGCTTCACTGTTTCCACCTATCCTGGGGTAAGCTATCTATTTCCCCTGTTGACCTAGAGAAAGAAAAGGAAACGGGCACCTCTTGTTGCATAGTGTGTCCGTAAGCACCTGCGAGCTGCAGGGAGACAGGCACAGGGAGGCGGAGCCCAAAGCCAGCAACAGTTTTAGTGAAAAGTCACAAATGACTCCACGTAAGTTAGTGGGTTTATGTTGTTTATGAGTTGAGTGTCTGGCAATGACAGAAGCTTTGTATGCTCTCTCCTCAAGAGCATTACAAGTTTGTCAAGTGAGGCTGAGTTTGGTCGGATTTCCTAGAAAAAATAACCTCAGCTATGAAGACCGAGACTGGCGTCTTCAAATAATTTTCTTAACCAGTTTTTCTTTTTTTAACCTGAGGGGCACGATGGGGAAGAAAGGGATACCAGGAGAAGAGACAAGGCTGAAAAGTGTTTAAAGGACTACTGAGCTACCTTATAATTTTCCAATAGTTGCCAGAGAGGTCCCATCTTTAATTTATACCCCCTTCCCTACAAATCTTTCTGCAAGCCCTGCAAGAAGAGGCCCCACTTCTATGCACTGACTTGAAATTAGCTGTCCAGACACTGAACTAGACAAGCCAGTATTTCACAGGACAAAGAAGAAACCAAACCAGTGGCCAAAGAAAAAAAGAACTCAAAGTGAATGTCTCTACACCTGCTGCTCTTACCCAGCACTCCCCTTCACACTGGGTGTTCTTCCCATTCTGAAAACTGCCTACTCACCTTCCCCTACAGGAGTTTACTTCAACACAGAGGGAAGTACAGAGCAATGAAAACCCTACCCAGGATAACAATATACTCTGAAATACCAGGCACAACACCTTCTTGGAAAAGCTTTTATTACCTCATTTTCATAATATTCTAAATGATTCCCCTCCTGGTTTTCATATCACCTTAAGGAACTGATCTCTTATAGAAATATCTTTTAAAATATCAGGACACACACATAAATTGAATTATCCTAGAACAATCTGGAATGCCCAGCGTGTCTCCTATCATTTCCTTCTGTGCTATCAACTCAAGAATCTACTGGGAAACCAATGGCTGTAACACCCTTAAAATCAAAAGTATTACTATCCGATTTTAAACAAGTAAATATGCTCAAAATAACTATTATTAAAAATGTGCAAAGATAGCTAAATACTAAAGATAGTAAAAAAGTGATTTATAAAAAAGAAAGTGTTCTGAGTCTAAAGTACTGAAAAGCACAAATGGTAAAAGTACCAAATCCTGGTCTTCTATAATCTCTCTAGCTAAATGCAAATGAGTAGTAGCTATATGGTTGCCTGTAGCAACGGTAGTTTTATGTATTCCTCCACTATTATTAAATAAAATACCATTGTTAGTTCACAGAAAAGCAGACAGCATCCAACTGCATTCTTTGAAGAAGAATGCAAGTAGTAACAGTCAATTAAAGCGTATTTTAAAAAAAAATGTGTATTTGGCTTTTAAATGCTTACTTTTCTTGATTACCTGATTATAAGAGTAAATAGGTAATTATAATATTTAAGAAAATGTACAAGATTAGATTAGAAGATTTGTAAAAATTGTGGTTCACTCCACTATTATTGTTCCTAATAAGGAAATACCTGTGTTGGGAAGTTAGCTCTATATATCTACATATTAAAATGGTCTTTCAATGAAATACAGATACTATTTTGATGGTCAAAATTTAAAAGTCCTATACACAATTTAAAGATATGCAACCTTTCATAGCCCTCATGTATAAACCATACCTGTCACATTATTTTGGTTTGCAGTATATTAGATCTTATATTTTCCTGCTTGTTGAATTTAGGTATCAAATGCATCTGTTTATACACAAAACGCCACAATGATGATAATTTCTATTCTGTGTTCTATGGCTCCTTTTAATTGACAAACAACCATCTAAATATTAAAAAAATTATCAGCTAAAACAGATCATTCTGACTCATTAAAAACAAATTTAAAAGTCCTTTTATGTCGTCATGTTTCTCCATAAGAATAAAATTGTATAGTCAGATTGTGAAAAATTTCTAAAATAATTCTTTCTTCTTGGTTTTTACTTCTTATCAAATCAGTATAAATAGAACACAATACAACCATGCTATTTCAAAATTAAACTCAATTTGTTACAAACATATCTAGGTCTTCATTAAAAAGGGAGGGATGTGACAATAGTGTTCTGAGGTTCCCCAAGGTGCAAGATGATTCACTTTGCTGTACAGTAGAAAGTAACACAACACTGTAAAGCAACTATACTCCAATAAAAATTAATTAAAAAAAGAAAAAAGGTAAAAAAAAAACAAACCAAAAAAGAAATGAGAAAGAGTCAGATAGTGTAGACATCGACAATATAATAAGATGATATTATGAATAACCTTGTGCCAAGTTCAGAAACTTATACGGATGTATCCCTAGGAAAATAAAAATGAACAAACTAACACAATTAAAAGAAAAAAAAAAAGGAGGGACTGTATCACTTACATGTATGAAAACCTAAAAGCTGGAGATTGCCCTAACCTCCCCTTTTTGGAGAGGAAAGAAACCAAAGAGTAAAACCAAATGAAAAATAGAAAGCAAAAAGCTTCCAGCAGGGAATGCTAGAGAACTGATGCAATTATGAACGGAGTAGTATACTGCAACACAGATTTCTAGAAGTGAGAAGAAAATGTTGGTGAACAAAAGTACTCTTACTTTTTAAAGCATAATGTTCTTAATATAAATTGCAAGAGATTTATTAAACAAGGAAGTGAAAGATTAATTACATATCATTAATTAGAGGTAAAGCTACATTTCATTTAAAAACAACAACAAAAATCCCTGAAGGCTTTCTAATTAGCTGCAGTGCAAGTCACCTCAAATGTAAGATTTAAGAAAAATTTCAGGAGTCATGCTTAACGTTTTTATGTTCAAAGCTTTCCCACCGTATTTCTTCCACATTCTTACCACTTCCTCAACAAATCCTTCATGTTTGCAATCCCATTTGACCTCTAGCGCTCACTTCTACTACCAGCTTGATGGATTTTGATAATTACATACTGTGCTACTTCCCCTCTTAATTCTTCCCGCAACCAAAAACTAGTCCCAATCAACCAGATTTCATAACTATGAGGGTTTTTAAGAACTTGTGCTTAACTTCAAAATCACACTGCTTATCAGATTTGGTGTTTATAAAAAGATCCCTGAGACTACACCCAATCTGCTTGTAAAATTTTTAATCATCTTCACTATGCATTCTATGTCAGATGTTTTTAATAATATCTAGTTTGAAGGATCCTCCATATCCTCAAAATCAAAAGCCTCTTGAGCAATCTTAAATTAATCTTAAGAAAGGAGGCAAATCTTAGGTTGGGGCCTTAGAGTCCCAAGTTGAAAAAGGAGACAAAAATATAGACAAAGGGGCTTCCCTGGTGGCGCAGTGGTTGAAGAGTCCGCCTGCTGATGCAGGGGACACGGGTTCGTGCCCCGGTCTGGGAGGATCCCCTATGCCGCAGAGCGGCTGGGCCCGTGAGCCATGGCCGCTGAGCCTGCGCGTCCGGAGCCTGTGCTCCGCAACGGGAGAGGCCACAACAGTGAGAGGCCCGTGTATCGCAAAAAAAACCCAAAAACAAACAAACAAACAACAACAACAACAACAAAATATATATATACACACAAAGACTACAAAGTTATTTTAAAAATTAACCTTCCGTACACTTTCTTACTAGCTATGTCAGGTATTGGTAAGTGCTTACTAGTGGTGACAGTAATATCTGCAGGGATATATCCTCTCACTCCTAAATGTTCCAAAGGGATGCTGGTTAGAGGAGTGAGATCCTTAAGTCCTAGAGGAAGGTACAAGCTGGTGGTACAGAGGAGAGATATGCAGGAAATGCAGGGGCAAAGAAGGATAGAAAATTGAGCATTTAGGAAGAAAAATATAAACAGGAATAGAAACAGAGATACAGCTATTATGTGAATCTAATTCCCTACCTTCCAAAATGACATGAGTCACTCCTGAACTCCAGAATTCAAAAATGTTTTAATTACCATGACTTGGCAAAACACAGGGGGGAGGGTGTTGAGAGGGCACACATAATAATATCACATGGACATTTACGTATAACTGTAACACATCAGAGCTGATAATGTGTTTCACATATATACCTAGAGGCATTCAAAATACTTAACACCTGGCAAGGCACAGGCAGCAATCACTGAGCATGGACACTGGCCAGTATTCCACACGTCGTACACCTGCTGATGTCAGCCCCGGATCTAGGACACGACCTACATGATTCAAAGAATCAAGCACCTTTGTATCAAAGATTCTTGCCTGCTTGCTATTTTTCACTTTGAAATGTCTGGGTGTGCTAATGAGTGGGAAGCGAGGTAGATGCGGTGCTCATGCAGACTAAGAGCCCATGAGGAGAGAGAAATCCTTAAAATATTACACAAATACTAATATGAAAAAATGGTATGGCCGCTGCCTTGAGCTATGTTCCAAAAGTTGGGGAACTAAACGAAGGCATATAACTGAACACAACTTATGAGAGACAGACCATAAAACTATTTGTAGATGGTATTTAATTTTCAAACTGTGTATCAGGTACAAAGGAGTATAAATAAATTGTATTTACTTTCTGGAAAAAAATAAAGGCAAGGCTGCTGGTAGTTGACTCTCATTTTTAAAAATGAATAATTAGCTTTTCATTCATGGAGAGGACTTGAATTTCCACTGGATTCCCCAGTTTTAGATGTGGAAAACCGACACATTGTCCTGTCCCAAAGGGGTGATGGAACTACTACACTAGGGCCTACTGGCTAATATAATAATGATTTTAAGAATGCCAGGTTTACAATAGGGAAACCCCTCCTTATTATATCTAGGTAAATAAATTCTCAAACTTAACAGAATTTAAATCAAAGAGAAATTATTCCAACTTTCCCACAACAACCAGGACAGAGATGCAATCAAATCAGCATTCATTCTTCACACTGTCATCTGGGACTGTTCCAAAAGGAAGCAAAATCACCTTTGTAGAATAAAAAGAACAAATTAAGAACACAAGTAAAATGTGACAATAGTGTTCTGAGGTTCCCCAAGGTGCAAGATGAGAGCATTTTTGAGTTGTCAGACGGTAAAATTTGATTTGAGAACTACATAATGTAAATTTACCAACTGTTTGAACTATGAATCTTATAACAACTTTAACATCAACTAGCAGTGTAAGTGGAGATAACAGTGAACCTGTACTCTCACAGCTGTAACAGCAGGGCTGTAGTGGAGACAGAATAAGACAGTGGTTAAGTAGGGACTCTACAACCCAGAGGGACTCTGGCTGAGTTCAAACACCTGACTCTGCCCCTTACTAGCTGTGAGTCCTTGGATACACTATTACTTTACTTCTCCTGAGTTTCAGTTAATTTGTTTTGAGTACATTCAGGGGCTTATGAGTTGAAGCAATGTGCAAATGCTTGGGCCCAAACTCTCCGAGTTCCACACCCACAGTTCCAGCTCTCATGGCTCACTTTATCTACTGTTACCAATGGTAAACGGGGGGAAGGGGACTCTTTGGGGTGCACTCATCATTTCTTGAAGTTGGATATATGCTGACTCAGGTGTCAAGTAAAATATCCAAAAAGCTTTCAAGCCAAGATTTTCTTTGGGTATTATTCTGGGTCCCTGGCCACTGGCAAAGATCAGAGTAGGAGGAACTTCTAGGGACCTCAAAGCTCTGACCTATGAAGCAAGAAATATGATCTGATGAAAACCAAGGAAGGTCAGTGATCTATCACAATGAGATGTGACAATGGATTTCTACTTAGTATATGACCAAAGATTTTAAAATTTCCTTGTGAAGGTTTCCTTATAAAAGGGAAATCAATCAGGCAGCTAGAATACTATGGAAAGAGATGTGTTGCAGGTCGGGGTGCTTTAAACCTTTTCACCACGTGTTTACTGAAGGCTCCTGAATTTGGTTAAGATTCCACGTTGTGCTTTCAGCAACACCGCAAGAAAGGCTAGTGTGGACAAATAGGGGGCATCATCTTGTACACGTGCAGCCTCCCTCCTAGGATGCGTAAAATTTGCTGTTTGAAGATAATTTAACAGTTATCACACAAACAGTAACAGTACACTTAACAGGAGGTAGATGATAGTGACATGGCTTTATTTATGTTAGAAATAATATACTTTACCATATCATTTAGACACAAGGCTGCTTCACTTACCACTTCTGTTGATGTTTCTGCATGTTCAGAAGTAACATGTTCTTGAAGAGATGTCTCCGTATAGCCCATTTTTCCACAATAGGGACAAGTAAAAGACTGTGGCTGCTCTACAGAGAAAGCTTCCCCACCATAGTACAAATCTGAAAAACAGAGTGGAACTGCATTGAGAAATAATTATTATTCGTTTTTTTAAAAATATATAAAAATGTAACCATGTGGTACAATAACGTAAAAAAACCCAGGGTGCCTGAAATCTCCACCAACAGCCTCACTTTGTCAAGGAGTGCTTAGGTACCTCTCTGTTTACCTCTGTAACATCCTTATTCTCCCAAGGACTCTATGTCACTCTTCCCAAATTCCTTCTCTACTTGCTACTACAGCCTTAAGAGAAAAGCAAGCAAACAGCTTTATATCCCTTCATTTAATTTTGAAACATCTCTAATTTCACATCTGGTTCTAATTTTATCGTAATTTATTTTTTTTCTTTATCTCTGTATATACTGTGGCAACATCAATGTCAATACAAAGAATCAGCAGGATATATCATATACAAGAACACAAGTGCTCAGAGGGAAAGAACAGATGACAATGATCAATATGCTAACTCCTAGATGCAGCTATTTATCTACAGAACATACCATTCATATAGCAGGAAGGACCCTAAGCATTCAGTTATTATAAATGCTAACTTGAATGGGGAACTACCACAACGTACTCTGCCCAACTTGGTTACTGAAGAACTGACCAATTAGTGAGAGTCTGTGGGAATAATCTGTTTGCCTGATTAACACATGCCAAGGAATAAGTCTATTTTTCTCTATCAGGAGCACAAAAGGAAATGCAATTGAAAGTACACTTAGTATGTTATGTCACTTCATTACAAAGATCTCATTATTTAACATGAAACAAATACCTACTTTAAGAGGATATGATCGTTTTTGTGAGACGAGAAAATGAAAGAAAGTGTTTACTACATGGTAGATTCGTGCACATTCATTTTTAGGGAAATTAAGACTATCTTAAAAATATTTACCCATTACATATATATTGACCATTTATTATATGCATAAGACTTGCCAAGTGAATTTGGGTAGGTGGAGACAAACATAAAAAAAAAAAGGAGAACTTTCTTACCTGATAAAGGGCATCTACAAAAAACCCAGAGCTAACATCATACTTACTGGTGGAAGACTGGATGCCTCCCGCCTAAGACCAGGAACAAGACAAGAATGTCCACTCTTGCCATTTCTATTCAATATTTTACTGGAGGATCTAACCAGAGTAATTAGGCAAGAAAATGAAAGGAAAGGCATCGAGATGGAAAGGAAGAAGTAAAACTATCTCTATTAGCAGATGACGTGACCCTGTATATCAGCAAACCCCAACCTTTTTGGCACCAGGGACCAGTTTCCATGGATGCGGGCGGGGTGGGGGTGGGGTATGGCTTTGGGATGATTCAAGCACATTACATTTATTATGCACTTTATTTCTATTATTATTACATTGTAACATATATTGAAATAATTATACAACTCATCATAATGCAGAATCAGTGGGAGCTCTGAGCTTGTTTCACTTGCCACTCACTGACAGGGTTGTTTTTTTTTTTTTTTTTTTTTGCGGTACGCGGGCCTCTCACTGTTGTGGCCCCTCCCGTTGCGGAGCACAGGCTCCGGACGCGCAGGCTCAGCGGCCATGGTTCACGGGCCCAGCTGCTCCGCGGCATCTTCCCGGACCGGGGCACGAACCCGTGTCCCCTGCATCGGCAGGCGGACTCTCAACCACCGCACCACCAGGGAAGCCCACTGATAGGGTTTTGATATGAGTCTGCAAGCAATTGATTTATTATGATCTCTGTGCAGTGAAACCTCTCTGCTAATGATAATCTGTATTTGCAGCCGCTCCCCAGCACTGGCATCACCGCCTCAGCTCCCCTCAGATGATGATGTGTTAGATTCTCATAAGGAGCGTGCAACCTAGATACCTTGCATGTGCAGTTCACAGTAGGGTTCCCGCTCCTATGAGAACCTAATGCTGCCGCTGATCTGATAGGCAGTAATGTGAGCGATGGGGACTGTCTGTAAATACAGGTGAAGCTTCGCTTGCTCACCCGCCGCTCATCTCCTGCTGTGAGGCCGGGTTCCAGTAGCTGTGGGGATCCCTGCTGTATATAGAAAATCCTAACGAATCCACTAAAAAACTATCAGAACTCATAAACAAGTTCAGTAGCATTACAGGATACAAGATCTATATATAAAAACCTATTCTTTTTCTGTAATTTGCAATGGACAATCCAAAATAAAAATTTTTAAAAATTCCATTTACAAAAGCAAAAAGAATAAAATATTTAGGAATACACTTAATGAAAGAAGTGTGAAACTTATCCTCTGATAGCTACAAAATTTTGCTGAAAGAAATGAAAGATGACTTAAATAAACAGAAAGATAGCCTAAATAAACAGAAAGATACTCCGCATTCATGGGTTGGCAGACTTAATAACATTGCTCTCCAAACTGATCTACAGGTACAAAACAATTCCTACCAAAATCCCAGTTGGCTCCTTCGCAGAAACTTGACAAGTTGATCCTAAAATTCACATGAGATTCAAGGGATCTAGAATACCCAAAACAACTTTCAAAAAGAACAAAGCTTGAAGACGCATACTTTTTGATTTCAAAGCTTACTACATAATTGAGACACTGTGGTACTGGTATATAGGCATATAAATCAACGGAACAGATTGAGAGTCCAGAAATTAAAACTGACATTTATGGTCAATTGATTTTTCTTTTTTAACAGCTTTACTATCTTTGACATATAAAAATTGTATATATTTATGGTATAAATATGTTTTCACATATGTATACACTGTGAAAAGATCACCACAATCAAGCTAATTAACATCTCTATTACCTCTACATAGTTACCATTTTGTGTGTGTGTGTGTGTGTGTGTGTTGAGAAGATTTAATTTAAGATCTCCTCTTTGAAAATTTCCAGTATACAATACAATATCGTTAAGTATGGTCACCATGCTATACATTAGATCTCTGGAACTTATTCATCTTGCATAACAAAACTTTGTACTCTTTGACCAACACACCCCAATTTCCCCTTTCCCTCTGGTCAACCGATTTGCAACAGTAATGCCAAGACAATTCATTGGGTAGAAAATAGTCTTTTCAACAAATGACGCTGGGACAACCGGATATTCACATGCCAAAGAATGAAGTTGGAACTCTACCTCATTCCACACACAAAAATTAACTCAAAATGGATCAAAGATCTAAATGTAAATACTAAAATTATAAAACCCTTTGACGAAAACATAATTTTAAGTCTTTATGATCTTGGATTAGGCAATAGTTTCCTAGATATGACACTAAAAGCACAACAAAGGAAAGAAACAGATAAACTAGACACCATCAAAATTAAAACTTATGTGCTTCAAAGCGTACCATCAAGAAAGTGAAAAGACAACCCACAGAATAGGAGAAAATTTCTGCAAGTCATTTATCTGTAAGGAACTTGTATATAGAATACACAAAGAACTATTAAAAGTCAATAATAAAGGACACATTACCCAATTAAAAAATGGGCAAAGGATCTGAATAGACATTTCTCCAAAGCAGATCCACAAATGGCTAATCAGCACTAGAAAAGATGGTCAACATCACTGGCCATCAGAGAAATGCAAATCAAAACCACGTGAGATACCACCACTTCACCTTCACACCCGCTAGGATGGCTATAATCAGATAATAACAAGTGTTGACTAGTAAGAAATTACAGCATGAAACATTTAAAGCTTTTCTTATGAATTGACAGTGCCTTCTAATCAACTGTAGAAATAATCTGCTTCCTGATAACCAGAGCAAGAAGACTTGTGTATTGTTAGCAAGAACGGTCAGTTTAAACTTTATTCCTTCTTTACTGAGGCACTCTTCCGTTTCATACCTTGCCGGTTGTATTTATTTCTGAATGGCTTTCATAAATAAACTATAAGAGGAAAAATTACTTAGAATATAAAAGTAAGACTCATGTTATTTTTAATGAATTTGGAGCCTCATGTACTCTACTGGGGACAGTTTTAGAACATTTTGCCTTTACTTCTTCATACACATACACACAAAGTTCTAAATGATAATTCATTAAAATTTTAATTAAATACGTACCAAAATCTACCCTTGTTAATATGCACTGCATTGGGTGGTCAGTTGTATGCCTTGTTGTTGTTGCACCACTTTCATAACAAGATGCACAAAGATCGTAATCGTAGCAAATTAAACACTTATATCTGCGACCTCGAAAATTTCCTTTTAAACATGCATCACAGCTGACACCTATAAAAAAAAGAAATATCATTAATCAGCAGCCGTAAAAGGCCACTCTCCATTTCAATTTTATAAATAAAAAAATATGCATTTAATCCCAGATTTCCTTTCCAAAATGACTAAGAACAACATAGTAAAATGATATAGGAATTTCCAACTACATGGTGGATTTGTTCCCCTGATTTACATTCCTAATGGAAATAACTTAAAATGTTTCAAAAAATGCAGAGAAACGTTTTAAATGCCTTGATGAACTAGCAAGAGGGCAAAACCCAAGTGAAAGAGGAATGGTTAAATGGAATCACTCAAGAAGTGGGCATCTATTTGGAAAAATCTGAGCTTAAATTTTCACAGCATTGCAGGACAGACACAGGAAGCAAAGACCAAGGTCTGCCACGGCGGGGTGTCTGAACAGGCAACTCCTCATAAAGCTGAGACCCTAATATACCCTCAGTATATGGGTGAGCTAGAAACCCTCCCTAGGGAATTACAAAACTTACCCGTGAAATCCCCCTCTCCCCAGGCACAAAACAACAACAACAACAACAAAACCCTGAAAAGTTATAACTACAAACCAGTCCAGACTTCTTGTAAGTGGAGAGCCCAAATTCAGACTCCCAAATGGTTCTCAGGTCAAGAATTTAATTTAAAGTGGTCCTAAATTAGTACTGCCACCAGGCAGCTGGCAGAAATAAAATTTGAAGGAATGACAGCTCATACACAAAATACCAACAAAAAACAAAACACCATCAGAAAGTAGCAGAAACAGCAGAATCAGAATGGCAAACAGTTTATAACAGAATCGAATATCAAATAACACTTAACAGTTTAAAAGAAATAAAGAAGAGCTTGAAGAGGCGACCAACAGATTTGAAAATGAACTATCTAGGTATACAAAAAATTAATTAAAATTTAAAACTCAATAGGCAGGTTTAATTAATAGTAGGAAAGCCTTTTATTCACATGTGATATGCTTGTTTATACAGAAAACCCCAGCTAAATTATTGAAATTAATATTTTAAGCAAGTTAGCTAAATACAAAAACCAATTTAATAAAACACTGATTTCTTCACTCAAAAAAGACAAATACTGGTATATTTTTAAAATGCCACTTATGATTCCACTTATATGAGGTACTCAGATTAGTCAAATTCACAGAAAAAACAACCCCCCCCCCAAAAAAAAACCCAACAAACCAAAGTAGAACAGTGGTTAGTTACCAGAGGCTGGGTGGAAGGGAGAATGGGGAGTAGTGTTTAATGGGTTTCAGTTTGGGATGATAAAAAAATTCTAGAGATGGACAGTGGTGATAGTTGCACAACAATGGGAATGTACTAATGCCACTGAATTGTACCTGCAAAAAGGGTTAAAATGATATGCTGTGCATATTTTACCACAATAAAAACGTTATGTCATTTGTAGTAGCATTTCTGAAAAGTGCCTATGAATAAAGCTAACGAAAGGGGACTTCCCTGGTGGTCCAGTGGTTAAGAATCCACCTACCAATGCAGGGGACGCAGGTGCAATCCCTGGTCAGGGAACTATGATCTCACACGCCATGGGGAAGCTAAGCCTGCGTGCTGCAACTGGAGAGAAGCCCGCACGCTGCAACGAAGATCCCGCATGCCGCAACTGAGACCCAACGAAACCAAAAATAATAAAAATAAAATAAATAAATTTAAAAAAGCCAACCAAAGATATGCAGCCCTTTATGAAGTAAATTAGTAAAAATGTGTTCAAAGACAAAGAGCTTTAAAAAAATAAAAATACCAGGTTCACTGACTAGAAGGTTCAACATAATAAAATATCATTCTCCCCAAATTGATCTGTGGATTCAATACAATTCTAATAAAAAAAATCACAAAAGAATTTTTTGTGGAACATGATAAGCTGACTCAAATTTTTACACAATTTGCAAAGGGTCAAGAATAGCCAAGATATTCCTGAAGAATAACAAGATGCAGGGATTTGCTTAACATATCAAGAGCTACTATAAAGCTACAGTGATAAAGATAGAATGGCATTGGCATAGAGACAGACAAACTGACCAAAGGAACAGTATAGAAAGCCCCCAAACAGATGCACACATGTTGAAATCTGTTTCATGACAGTAAGGTCACTAGAGATCAGTGGGGAAAGGAGAGAGTAGACAATAAATGGTACTAGGACAGGTGATCACCCATATATGGGGAAAATAAAATTGGATCTCTTTCACAGATCCTACACACAAGAACCAGTTCCAAATCGTTTAAAGACAAACGTGAAAGGAAAGTGAAAAAATCTCTGAAGACAATGTAGGGAATATTTTTATGAGCTCAGAGTAGGAAACAATTTCTTACACACACACACACACACACACACACACACACACACACGCCCAAACCATAAAAAGATATATTCAACCACGTTAAAATTAAGACTTTTCCTTCACTTTTAATACCCTAGAGTGACAGAAGAGACAACGCCCAGAAACTGGTGATAAATACAACATACGTGACAGACAGAAGTAAGGAATACATTAAGGAACTCTCACATATCAGTAAAAAATGACCAACATCCAACAGAAAAATGGGCAAAGACCTCAATGGGCACTACAAAGAACAACAAACACAACTGACCAATAAATATATGAAAAGACTCTCATCTCATTAGTCATCAAAAAAGTGCAAATAAAACCATCATGAGCTATCATTTTACATCTACCAATCTGGCAAAAGCTTGGAAGTCTGTTGATATCAAGTGCTAGAGAAGACAAGGGGCAACAGAAACTCTTCGACGCTGCTAGTGGGAACACATATCTGCACAACTACTTTGCAAATTTTGTTCATATTCTAGTCAAGTTAAACATGTACAATTCCTGTGACTGCAATTTCACTCTTAAATCTATTCCCTGGGGAAACTTTTGCCCAGGAGCACCAGAAGAATGCAAAAGAATGTTCAAAGCAGTTTTGGCAACTGGAAAGAAAAAAAAAAAAGGCTGTTAACAACCCAAAGGGCCATCAACCGTCCATTATAGAATGAATTAAAAAAGAATGAATGATAGCCTAAAAGAGTGGGTGAAGACAGGCATACAACCAAACTAAGTTATAAAGCAAGTTGGAAGATAGGTGCCATGGAGAAAAATAAAGCAAAACAGGATAAATAGTGTGGACAAAGAAAGCTTCACTGAAAAGATGGTGGGCAAAAAGATGGAATACTTCAAAATCTGCCTATTCAAAATAGCTTCCAAGCATGACAATGCTTTTAGCACAGCACTGAAGGTACTGAAAAGGGGTAAGTATCTATTCAGATTCACAAATGAAAGTTTAATGTAACAGGGTACAATAACTTTGTCAAACAAAATGTAGTGTGAACTGAGCTAAAGAGGTGCCTGAAAGGCAAGCTCAGTTTTGAACACTAACTTTTCGGCATGTCCCATCCACCATTACTCTGCGGGCCCCACTTTTCTTTCTGTGGTGGGGATGCCCACCGACAAGTATAAATGAACAAAGCTTAAGGCGACTGGGGATGGTGATATTGCCAAACACTGCATCAGTTTCAGTAGGGACATGCTGATGATGCCTGTCCCTTGCCTGTTCTACTCGGCTGATAAAATTCGAAGCTATCTAAATCTAAATGCTCTCCTAAGGGGTGAGGATGTCGAGTGGTGTCAGGCTTCACCTACAATCCAGCTGGAGTTCAGTAACTGTTAGCCCTTTAAGAAACTGAGGTTCTTTTAAAAAATTACTAACTTTTTTTTTTTGCGGTACCCAGGCCTCTCACTGCCGCGGCCTCTCCCGTTGCGGAGCACAGGCTCCGGACGCGCAGGCTCCGCGGCATGTGGGATCTTGCCGGACCGGGGCACGAACCCGTGTCCCCCGCATCAGCAGGCCGGACTCTCAACCACTGCGCCACCAGGGAAGCCCTATTAACTATTTTTGATGGAATCATTTCTAAAATGTATGTTTTGGGGGAATTCCCTGGCGGTCCAGTGGTTAGGACTCCGTGCTTTCACTGCTGTGGGCGCGGGTTCAATCCCTGGTTGGGGAACTAAGTCATGTCCCGCAAGTCATGTGCCTCTCCCCCCACCCAAAAAAGACATTTAACAACTTTTGTGATTCAAGGTCATTATTTCAAACACAAATATATATTTCAGTCTGACCATTAAACATTATATTAGGTAAGTTCTCGGCAGGGTTTCTTACAACATAAGTAAGAGTAACTTTAATAATAATCTATAGCAGCAAGTATGTTATAGAGTATTTGTTTTGGTGAAGAGTGTACTATGAACAAGAAGTCGGAAGTAAAAATATTTTATCACATATAATTTTCCAGACAACCTGCTACTCCTTCTCATTGTAACAGCTCTGCCAATTTAATACTTCTAATCTGTCATCATAAGCTTTAGTCAATATCTCACTTTAGAGACGATTCCATACCACCTCTCGACAGTAGCTCGAAGTCTCTGAATAGAAGCACAGAAGCATGCATAGGCTTTGCCACAGTTTCTCAACAGTAACCCGGTCTCCCTCTGCCCCAACTCGAAATTACTAAATCTCATGTAGCTTTGAAAAGAACCCCAGATTTCTCACTCAAAACAGAACCTCTTCCAAGTATACCTGTCAGAATTCACTCTATAACACAGACTAACAAAATGTGCTCCCTTTGTGTCTACTACAGGTGCTTTCCTATCAGGGAAAACAAGCCAGCTCTTCAATGCACAGTCACTTGGTTAATAACAATGTTCTACCTGGTACCAGGAGACTCAGGAAAATCTGAAACAGAACATATACGTGGCATATGTAAAACGATCAATTCCTTGATAGGAAGAATGAAGTTCCTTCTGGTGAGATAACAATAAGATATATTTAAGATGCTAAGAACTAAAGTTCCTATGCAAGAGGGAGGGGGTGTGGGGATATATGTATACATATAGCTAATTAACTTTGTTATACAGCAGAAACACAACATCGTAAAGCAATTATACTCCAATAAAGATGTTAAAAAAAAGTTCCTATAGAAAAATATCATTTATTATAGCAACAAGAATTCAAATATTGTCAAATAAAATATCGCCTTGAGAGGCAAGGCTGGAGAACCACTATGTGTTAGCACTGAGATCTCCTGGATTTAAAAAATGTTAGGTTTCAGTTACTCTATACTATATACACCCTGCAAAAACTGAGTTAACCAAATAATAAAATACGCAACTCATCCTTGAATAATCTAGCTTTAGCCATATTGTCATAAACAAATTCGGACAGTCACTACTTTGTAACATGGCAACTAGCACAAGCTACATCTTTTTTTTTAAAAATTTTATTGAAGTATAGTTGATTTACAAGGTTGTGTTAATTTCTGCTGTACAGAAAAGTGATTCAGTTATACAGGTATGCAGTCTTTTTCATATTCTTTTCCATTATGGTTTATCACAGGATATTGAACATAGTGCTATACAGTAGGACCTTGTTGCTATACAAGTAGGACCTTGTTGTTTACCCATCCTATATATAACAGTTTGCATCTGCTAACCCCAAACTCCTGATTCATCCCCGCCCCCACCCTCTTGGCAACCACAAGTCTGTTCTCTGTACCTGTGAGTGAGTCTGCTTCCATTTTGTAGATAAGTTCGTTTGTGTCGTATTTTAGATTCCACATATAAGTGATATATGGTATTTGTCTTTCTCTTTCTGACGTACTCCGCTTAGTATGATTATCTCTAGGTCTATCCATGTTGCTGCAAATGGCATTATTTGATTCTTTCTTTATGGCTAATATTCCATTGTATATATGTACCATATCTACATCTACACAAGCTACATCTTAAAGTTATGGTGGGATATTTGTGATTCCCCATCTGACCAAGTTCACCTAACAAGACAAACAAAAATGCTAGGAAATACAGCTTATCCTCAATTTTGACACGCCCATGTGTGAAACTTACATAAAAAGAATGGTGTATATCTGACAACCCCTATCTATAATAGGTATATCTGAACACATTCAAACCCTCAACACTTACCTTTATATTTAGCAGTTCTGTAAAATAAATACATAAAAGCTATGAACTAAAATCAAAGGAAAGAATGCCCTCTAGTGGGAACAGATGTTTAAAAATCCACCGAAATAATATGTAAAGTCTTTTTTCTTTCTTAATTTTCTAAAATAAACAAAGGTTTATTTACTTATATATATATTACGTGTACATTAAATATACATTTATATATCTTTTAAAAGAAAAACCCAAAGGTTGATACAGCTTTTTCTTTTGATTTGAACGAATTTTTAGGTAGGGAACAGAGAGGTGGTGGGAAGCGAAGGTCGACAAAGGGAAAGCTATCTGTCAAGATACACAGTGAAAAGAAACACAACAGGAAGAGACTCCATCCACCTGAATTTGAAGCCCTGGGATTATTCAGCCTTTGCCACTGACAATCTATTTTGACTTCTAGATGCCATGTAATTTGGAGAGAAGGCTCTCTTTTTACTTCAGTGAATTCTCTCTTCAGGCCCTATGCATCTCTAAATAAGTGTGACTTTTAAAAAAAGAATGTGTGTGTGTTACATGCTATAGAACAATTTTAATATTAAGATCTGCACAGAGAACTATGCCACTAAAATAACTTGACAATGATAAGGGCAATTCCCAAAGAGGCTCTTTGCATTTAGATGGTTGAAGAATCATGCAACCTTCTGAAGAGGATCTCAGATGAACACAAGCAGTTAAAGAAATGAACTCTTATAATTCAGTGAACAGCAGAAGTAGCCAGAATTAAAGAAGATGATCAATGGATATTTCTAGAAGCAAAATTGCTGGAACCTAAGACAAATTTTATAATGCTTCACAAGCTGGGAGCCTAGATCAGGAGTAGAAAGCTTTCCCCCCTTCTATTAAAGAAACATTGGGGGGCTTCCCTGGTGGCGCGGTGGTTGAGAGTCCGCCTGCCGATGCAGGGGTCGTGGGTTCGTGCCCCGGTCCGGGAGGATCCCACGTGCCGCGGAGTGGCTGGGCCCGTGAGCCATGGCCGCTGGGTCTGCACGTCCAGAGCCTGTGCTCCGCAGGGGGAGAGGCCGCGGCAGTGAGAGGCCCGCGTAACGCAAAAAAAAAAAAAAAAGAAACATTGGGGGAAATAGAATCAATCATGCCTTGCAAAGGTAAAGTAACTCTAGGAGTTTGTTTCTTTTTAAAGAAAAAAGAAAGCCCTACTCAATTATTTTTAGAATTAGGAGCAGAATCCCGCACCCCCCCCCCCAATTAAATACACACGTAATTCTATACGTTTATTAAAAAAAAAAATCTATGCCATATGATAAAGGGAGAGACTCAAAAGGAGATGGGTTTCCCTGGTGGCACAGTGGTTGAGAGTCTGCCTGCCGATGCAGGGGACACGAGTTCGTGCCCCGGTCCGGGAAGATCCCACATGCAGCGGAGCGGCTGGGCCCGTGAGCCATGGCCGCTGAGCCTGCGCTCTGCAACGGGAGAGGCCACAACAGTGAGAGGCCACAACAGTGAGAGGCCCACGTACAGCAAAAAAAGAAAAAGAAAAGACCTTTAGGACTTCCCTGGTGGCTCCGTGGTTAAGAATCCGCCTGCCAATGCAGAGGACAGGGGTTCGATCCCTCGTCCAGGAAGATCCCACATGCCGCAGAGCAACTAAGCCCGTGAGCCCCAGCTACTGAGCCTGTGCGCCTAGAGCCTGTGCTCCACAACAAAGAGTAGCCCCCGCTCGCCCCAACTGGAGAAAGGCCGAGCGCAGCAATGAAGACCCAACGCAGCCAGAAATAGAAAAATTTAAAAAATAAATAAAATAAAAAAAGAGAAAAGACCTATAGTTAAAGAGATGCCAGGGGCAGAGAAAAGAGAAATCAGAAGGAGCGTATACACCTGGGGAGGGTACGATTCAGAAGAACAAGGGCAGGGTGATGGCGAGGAATTTTATGGGAAAACATGGAACAGCCTGGTAAATAGATCTTGTAGTATGTGTGTTCTTCACACTTAGCAGACTTGCTTGAACCTGTGATACATTTACCCGGCCATTTAAAACAACCTTTTCTGTACTGGGACTCAGCTTTCTAACTTCCGGTTTATTGTTTTCAGGTGGAATTCTACAAGTTTGATGACATGTAACAATGAGGAGCAGCCACCTATCCTTCCACTACTATCTATTCTGCGCCAAGATACAGCAGTGAGTAAAGGTCTTTGCTACACAGAGCTATAATACTCCAGTGGTAATAGCAGCAACTTCCATCACTATTTATTGTGTGCCCATTTTCATAATTACTTTATTAATCCTCACAACAAAGTCATGAGGTAGTTGGAAAATACGATAAAACTTCTTTCATGGCTGTGGATGATTCCAAGCTAGTTCATGTCTGTTCAACAAAGTGGACAGAAAGGCAGGGGTTGGACATTATATTTAAGGAGTTCCTTATGCATTTTTTCAGAGGGAAGTTTAATTCATTTCTAAAAGTTTTTAGTGTAGTGAAATTTGGTCCATTTTGGAACAACTGGCTGTTTTCCTTGGTTTTAAAGAACTGTTCTATGCTCTTATTTCGTAGAAATGCATCCCTGGCCTGCGAACAGAAACCTACCTTAGTAACAGTGGACTTGCTCATGAGTAAGCTTAGTTAGGAATAGTCTTTCAGAACCTCTCATCTGGAAATAGAGAAGCTTCTATATTACTCAATCTACTATTATACTCAGCCATGATTAGAGCTATTTTCTGACTCACACATAAAACGAAGGAAGAAGAGGTGTGTAAGGAATGCCTGGGACAAAGTGGGAATTCAGTGGGTATCTGCTGAATGAAGTGGATGAAAAGAGAAAGGGACATTTTCCTAGAGTATTTAGATAAGAGCTCAAAAGAGAGAAGGGAAACAAGGATTAATGTGTGTCTATAATAGACCTCTTGATGTAAGAATGACTGAATGATGAAAGTAGGGGGGAAAAAGAAGGGACTGAACAACAGGTACTTGTTTCCCGTAGGAGAAAGGAAAATTAAGTCAGCAAAAATGCTGTGCCGAATACTTCTAGGCATCAGCCCCCATTCGGCAACATTAGCCCAGAAGAGCTTGGCTGCCAGCTGTATAAACGAAGGGTCTGTTCTTGGGAAGCAGGTTTTTTATCAGCCACAGATTGTGTTAACAATTTCATATATAAAAGCCAAAACTAAAATCTCAATATTTCCAAATATGTGTGCAACTCCATTTAGTTGCTATAAACAATGCACACTAATCAGAAACACTGCCCTGTTTTTTGTTTTTTTTTTTTTTTTGGTACACGGGCCTCTCACTGTTGCGGCCTCTCCCGTTGCGGAGCACAGGCTCCGGACGCGCAGGCTCAGCGGCCATGGCTCATGGGCCCAGCCGCTCCGCGGCATGTGGGATCTTCCCGGACCGGGGCACGAACCCATGTCCCCTGCGTTGGCAGGCGGACTCAACCACTGTGCCACCAGAGAAGCCCTGCCCTGTTTTAAAGACCCTCCAGGCAGGCCTACAGGGCAAGGGCAGAAAGCTCTAGCCCTCCCAAAAAGACAAGTGCCCTTAAAGAAGGTGGTAATTTTTATTAAAATATCTAGTGATTACATGAGCATTTTGCAGAGCCTTGTAAAGGAGAACACTAGTAAAAAACACATTACGTTTCAAACCTATTGGGATCCGTCTGAAAAATTAAAGCCCTTAAAACAGGTATAAAATGACACAGGCGAGAGAGAGTCATGGACATATATACACTAACAAACGTAAGGTAGATAGCTAGTGGGAAGCAGCCGCATGGCACAGGGATGTCGGCTTGGTGCTCTGTGACCGCCTGGAGGGGTGGGATAGGGAGGGTGGGAGGGAGGGAGACGCAAGAGGGAAGAGATATGGGAACATATGTATATGTATAACTGATTCACTTTGTTATAAAGCAGAAACTAACACACCATTGTACAGCAATTATAACCCAATAAAGATGTTAAAAAAAAATGACATAGGAGACTCTCCCTCAGATCATCTCCACTAACCAATTAGTGTTTAACTGACCTTGCTGCCTCAGGCACCTGCTAAGGGCTTGGTCACTGAACTGTTGTTCTTCTTTTACAGATGAATAAACTGAGGCCCACAAGCACTATGCAGCTTGCTCCTAGGGCGCACCATCATGAAGTGACCAACGGTGATGACGATGAAGGGTTACCTACTAAAGCAGATCATCTGACAACAATTAATCTGTTTTTTGTTTGTTTCAGAAATGGATGTCTTTAGAACTTTTATTTACTATGGCATAGAGATATACATTTAATGTCATGTTTATTATTCTTCCCTTAATTCTTTATTTCGTGAGAGACTTTAATTTTACCTACCACATAGCTTCTCTAAAATGAAACCCTGAGATTGAGGAATTACTTTCAAGGCAGGTGTTTTTACATATACATATATATATATATTTCCAGAGGTTGATAATTGATCAAACACAGTTCTACCTAAAGTCACTATTTTGTTAAGTTCTTATTCTAGAGTAGTGTTCTCTTAACTTTTTGAAAATCCATGTCCTATATTGGTAAATGTTTAAAAACATCACCATCTCTTTTATTTAAAATTTAAGGGACTTCCCTGGTGGCACAGTGGTTAACAATCTACCTACCAGTGCAGGGGACACGGAGTCGACCCCTGGTCTGCAAAGATCCCACATGCCGCGGAGGAACCAAGCCCCATGTGCCACAACTACTGAGCCTACGAGCCACAACTACTGAGCCCACGCACCATAACTACTGAAGCCTGTGCTCTGCAACAAGAGAAGCCACCAAAATAAGAAGTCCGTGCACCGTAGCAAAGAGTAGCCCCCACTCACTGCAACTGGAGAAGGCCCGTGTGCAGCAACGAACACCCAACGCAGCCAAAACCAAACCAAAACAAAGACAAAAAAAAAAACCTTAAAAAATAAAAAAAATAAAATTTCAGTAAGCAAGAAACATGTCAGGCCTCACTCTTTCAAATCACAGCAGAATATCAATATGACTCAAATATATAATTTATTTTTCTTTTTTGGTCTTTTCAAACATAAGGAAATCTGGCATACACACATCTTCAGACATGGGAATCAACAACCTATTATTATACGTGACATAATCACATAGTGAAATTCTAGAACATCGTACTCCAACAAACTGCTATTATCATGTATAAGTCCCCACAAAAACAAGTTGTAAAAGGATACAAACCACATGGAAGCATTTATGTAAATTTTAAAATACACAATACTCTATAATTAGAGTTTATGGACACATACATATGTGGAAAGCATGCTGAAATGTGAACGGAAAGGATACACACCAGCTCCAAGAAGTGATGGCCTCTGGGAAGTAGGGAGAAAAAGGAAGGAAATAGAATGGAATCAAGAAAGGGTACAAAGTGAAATTCGTCCATATCTGCAAAATCTTTCTTTCTACATGTTTAAAATGTTTCGTTAAAAACTCCACGAAAACCTAACACAGACAAAACTCCCCCAATCCCATCTCAACTTGTACAGTAGCATGGAAGGTTGACAGGATGGCTGGTTTTACACTGAGGTATAAATGGGTAAAATAGTTGACCTAATGAAATTATAGAATAAAACTAATGTTTTTTGGCCCCAGAGATGGATTCTATATCCCGTACTTGTTAATTCTTGCTGAAGTATCAACTAGTCACTGAGTTTCAAGCTAAGCATTCACAGAATGACTTCTCCCAAGCACAGTGTATAATCTGGGTACGCTAGGCACTGCACAGACAACGTGGACAGCGTACTAGTGGGCACTGACAACAGGCTGAAGTTGCTGTTTAGAATGCCTTCCCATTGCATAGTTGGCCAATGCAGTACAAAGAGCAGTAGGGGACCTCTTGCCTTTCCTGGAAAGACAGACTACATATATTCGTGAGAGAGAAGAATGTCATTTTAAACAACTAAAGGGTGAAACATACTTAATGGGATTTGCCACCCCCCCACCCCAGAACATCCTGCCTATGGTTTAAACACTTTAAAACTGATCTTCTGCAACTGTTTTAGGGAAAGGGGAAGAAAACCACAAGATGAATAGGGAGGGACCAGAAAACATACTATTTAATAATTATTTGAGCTAGAAATGTCTGCACATTTATTTGTGATAAATTCACAGTCTGCACATGACAGCCCTTTCTATTATAGTGTAAAGGATTTGTCCTGCACGGATATTAGGAGATAATTTTGTATTAAATTACTGTAACAACATTACTTCAATGAACACAAGTTTCTGAGCACCTATAGGCCCACTTAGTGTTTAAAGTTTAATAGGGAATAAAGATAAGTAAACAAGCAATTAAAATAGAGTATGAAGAGTAAGTGGCAGAGAACTATGGGAACACATCCAACAAATAAGAGCAATATAAGATGACCTGTTCTAGTTGGGAGAGTACAACAGAGCCCCACAATTAGCCTCACCCTGACACAACGCTTCATATCAAGCAGTCCCTGAGGTACCTTCTCTTCAAAACACTGAAACACAACTTCAGGTCCCTTTGTTCCATGTTTCCTCCACATAAAGCAATTACTCTAAATCCGCTCTCAGAAAGCCACTACACAGCTTAAGACAAGAATCAAGTCGCTTCTGGGACTTCCCTGGTGGCGCAGTGGTTAAGAATCCACCTGCCAATGTAGCGGACACAGGTTTGATCACCGGTCTGCGAAGATCACATATGCCACGGAGCAACTAAACCCGTGCACCACAACTACTGAGCCTGCGCTCTACAGCCCGCGAGCCACAACTACTGAGCCCGTGTGCCGTAACTACTGAAGCCCATGCGCCTAGAGCCCATGCTCCGCAGCAAGAGAAGCCACTGCAATGAGAAGCCTGCGCACCACAACGAAGAGTAGCCCCCACTCACCACAACTAGAGAAAGCCCGCGCACAGCAGCGAAGACCCAGTGCAGCCAAAAATAAACAAATATAAATAAATAAATTTATTTAAAAAAAGAATCAAGTCACTTCTTCCTCTTTTCTTTTTTTTTTTGGCTGTGTTGGGTCTGTACAGGCTCTGTACTTGTGGCGTAAAGGCTTAGAGGCTCTGCGGCATGTGGGATCTTCCCGGACCAGGGACTGAACCTTTGTCCCCTGCATTGGCAGGCGGATTCTTAACCACTGCGCCACCAGGGAAGTCCCCTTCCTCTTTTCTAGGCGAACCGATTTTAAATCTAACAGGTCTTCAAAAATCCTACCTTCAACTGTTACATTATGTTTGTGTCTGCTCTAGTTCCTTCACTGATTTTAAAGCAAAGAGACCTACAACAGATATAAAACTCTGGAGAGGACTAGGAATAACGCAAAGTACAGAGAATGCTCTAGCACTGGAAGAGAAAAAGCGGTTTACGTCTGGCTTAGAAAGCACACTAGCCTACTTTGGATGTTAGGTCTGAGGCGATCATGAGTCATGCAAGGTGCAAGGTACTGTAAAGTATTAGGTTGATCTTTGGGAGATTTCCTTTGAGAGAGGACATGTCTTTCTACCACTGAGAGTGACACACAACAGTATGGAATAGAAAGAAGTAAAGGACTAGGCATAAAGGCAAAATGAGAAAAATAGGCAGTGCTTGTATAGTCTGAAGCAAATCTCTAGGAAATCAAGTTAACTAGTACTTAAATATAAGTATCCAAAACTAAAAAACAAAATAAGACATTGGCTTTAACATAATTTATTTTTTTGGCCACATCGCACAGCCTACGGGATTTTAGTTCCCTGACCAGGGATTGAACCCGGGCCCTCAGCAGTGAGAGCACAGCGTCCTAACCACTGAACCACCAGGGAATTGCCTAACAAATATTATTCATGTTTCTTCTTCCCTCTGTTTGTGAACATTTTTAGCCATTATTCTAAGCATGGCTCCAGTAGGGCACCATCCAGAAAATGCACCCAGGTTGACAATATATCCATAATGACTTGAAAATGCAACACTCAAAAGAATAGTTGCCCCACTTAAAAAGACTATGGCAATAACTACAACCTAAAAATTCAAGCACAAACTTCAAGAGCATGTAAACGAATAACTTTATCAGCAAGGATTTGAACCCTGCCTGACTGCGAAGAAATTACTTAACTGGTCTTTGCTTTCCTCATCAACTAAAGAAAAAAAAAAAAAAGCATATACTAATCTCTCTATATTGCAGGGCTGTAACAGGAACGTAAATGTTAATTTCTCTTCCCTTCCTTCACACTTCAAGGTTGTGTAAAGTAAAGTAGGGTGCTGGTTAGTACTACTGTTTCTCAGCTCCAAGTCTACCCTTCTCTATTCTTTTCTGCAATGATGGTCCAGGAGGTGGTCCTCAATGGGGTCATTTTGCCTCCCCAGGGGATAGCTGGCTATATATGGAAACATTTGGGGGTGGGGTGGATACTGGAATCAAGTGCATAGAGGCCAGGGATGTTGTTACTAAACATCCTACAAAGCACAGGATGGCCACCTGGCCCAAAATGTCAGTGGTGCTGAGGCTGAGAAACAATGGTCTAGGGTTTGCAAACTCAAGTTATTCATATTCCCTTGGCAGCTGGCTTCTGGTTCACGTTCTGCCAATGGGAGGTTAAAGAGGGAGAGAGAAAGCACCCCTCCAGCAGCAGAGGGGTTCTAGCACCAAGCTCTTCTGGCATTCTCATCACCAACCAGCTGAATCCACTCAAAGGCCAAGCACCAGCTGTGTAGAGATGGGCCTGGGGAAGTAGGAGTCTCTGAACTCCTAAATTCTAGTAACCCCATCTTTCCCCTTTTTGCAATGATAGAAATATCTCTTTATCCGTGCTGTCCAAAGCCATCAGTCTTTAAAAATCCCTTGTCAGCTTACAGAGCCTAGAAGCAGTGCTGGTCCAGCAGCAATGAGCCCACCAAGCAACCAGATCTTGGTTTCCATTATCCTCCACTAAGAGGAACCAGAGCTCCTTGGAGAAATGGATGATTCCAGAGGTTAGGACAGGGTGAGTACGTGAGGAGCCTGTAATGTCTAAGGTCTAGAATGAATGATCCAGAAAGAGGGTACATGTCAAAAGGACACAGAAGAAACCTGAATGGGGTTTCCACTGTCCAAATCTGGGATAATTTGAGCATCAAAATCAATAATAAAAAAATAATGCCCACTGAATAATACAGAAATCCACGTGTCCACACTGATATGAATGAAGAAATAAATTAAGGAGAAGGAAACAGGAAAAAAACGTCCATGTAGTAGATATGCTGACTAGAATTTACATTCCAACTCCTAGTTCACCAGCACTGGACCTGCACTGTCCAGTATGGCAGCCACTAGACGCATGTGATTATTTAAATGTAATTTATTAAAATAAAATAAAGGGAATTCCCTGGTGGTCCAGTGGTTAGGGTTCCACACTTCCACTGCAGGGGGCATGGATTTGATCCTTGGTCGGGGAACTAAGATCCTGCAAGCTGCACAACACAGCCAGAAACAAACAAACAAACAAACAAAAACAAATAAAATTAAAAATTCAGTTCCACACTGAATTGCACAGCTGCATTTCAAGGGCTCACATGGCTAGTGGCTATTGCATTGGACAACAGTGCACTGGACAGTGGCATTTAAGACTGAACCATAATTCTGTGATGATAAGGTCTAGAACAGATAATAAGGTAAGACCTAATTTTGTTCTTTTCTGAAAATCTTAAAATCTAGTATTGGAATTTAAAAAAGACAATTTCATAAGAATAGGGACAACACAAATAAATAATAGCAACAAAATTTTGGAAGCTGGGAAGCAGATGGATGAGTGGTAATGGAGTTAGGAGGCTGGAGAAAGCTGAATCCTTGTATGGGTAAAGGGGGAAGCAAAAAAACCACCCAATTTACAGTACACATTCAACAAAATGTCTGGGACTGGCAGCATCAGGTATTGCTGGAACTTGGATTAGAGTGGAAATCATTTAAAGATGAAAGATGTAAAAACTCTTCCAGAAGCAGTTAAATTTGTAAGTTGCCTTTCCAACATATTCTACTCCAAGTGGAAATAGTAAGTTTATTCATTAAAGAGGGTAAAACAGAGGGCCTCTGACCTAGGGAACTCAAGGCACTGTTGACAACAGAATAATATGCAAGTATTACTGAAAAGAGAAGAGTCTGAGTTAAATCTTAACTAAATTATTTCCAGAAGGAGAAGGTGCAGGAGGGAAAGAGAGAGAATAGAACGTTAAAGAGAAGAAAACTGGAACCCAAATCTAGACGTTTCAATATCCTGAAAGTGACCTTACACATAAAGGAACTAGAAAAAGAAGAACAAACAAAACCCAAAATTAGTAGAAGAAAAGATATCGTAAAGATGAGAGCAGAAATAGAGACTAAAAATACAATAGAAAAGATCAATGAAACTAAGAGCTACTTTTTTGAAAAGATAAACAAAATTGATAAACCTTTAGCCAGACTCATCAAGGAAAAAAGAGAGAGGGCCTATATCAATAAAATCACAAATGAAAAAGGAGAAGTTACAACTGACACCACAGAAATACAAAGGATCATAAGGAATTACTAAAAACAATTATATACCAATAAAATGGACAAGCTAGAATAAATGGACAAATTCCTAGAAATGTATAATCTGCAAAGACTGAATCAGGAAGAAATAGAAAATATGAACAGACCAATTACCAGTAATGAAATTGAATCAGTAATCAAAAAATTCTCAACAAACAAAAGTCCAGGACCAGACAGCTTCATAGGTGAATTCTACCAAACATTAACACCTATCCTTCTCAAACTATTCAAAAAAATTGCAGAGGAAGAAACACTTCCAAACTCATTCTACAAGCCTAGCATCATCCTGATGCCAAAACCAGACAAAGATATCACACAAAAAAAGGAAATTATAGACCAATATCACCAATATCATTGATGAACACAGATATAAAAATCCTCAACAAAACACTAGCAATCTAATTCAATAATACATTAAAAGGATCATACACCATGATCAACTGGGACTTATCCCACGGATGCAAGGAGGGTTCAATATCCACAAATCAATCAATGTGATACACATTAACAAACTGAAAAATAAAAATCATATGATCATCTCAACAGATACAGAAAAAGCTTTTGACAAAACTCACCATCCATTTATGATAAAAAAAAAAGAACTCTCAGCAAAGTGGGCATATAAGGAACAAACATCAACATAATAAAGGTCACATATGCATCATACTCAATGGTGAAAAGCTGAAAGCATTTCCTCTAAGATCAGGAACAAGAGAAGGATGCCCACTGTCACCACTTTTATTCAATACAGCATTGGAAGTCTAGCCACAGCAATCAGACAAGAAATAAAAGGATTCTAAATTGGAAAGGAAGAAGTAAAACTGTCAGTGTTTGCAGATGACATGATACTATACATAAAAAAATCCTAAAGACACCACCAAAAAACTACCAGAACTCATCAATGAATTTGTAAAGTTGCAGGACACAAACTTAATATACAGAAATCTGTGGCATATTCTATACACTAACAACTATCAGAAAGAGAAATTAAGAAAACAATACCACTTAAAATCCTATCAAAAAGAATAAAATACCTAGGAATCAGCCTAACTAAAGAGCTTAAAGACCTGTACTCAGAAAACTGTAAGACACTGATGGAAGAAATTCAAGACACCACAAACAGATGGAAAGGTATACTACGTTCATGGATTGGAAGAGTTAATATTGTTAAAATGACCACATTACCTAAGGCAATCTACAGATTCAATGAATTCCCTATCAAAATACGATTGGCATTTTCCACAGACCTAAAGCAAATAACTCTAAAATTTGTATGGAAACACAAACTACCCTGCATAGCCAAAACAATCTGAGAAAGAAGAACAAGGCCAGAGGAATCATGCACCCTGACATCAAGACTATACTACAAAGTAATCAAAACATTATGGTACTGGCACAAAAACAGACACATAGATCAAGGGACCAGAACAGGGAGCCCAGAAATGAACCCACACTTATATGGGCAATTAATCTATGACAAAGGCAAGAATATACAATGGGGAAAAGACAGCCTCTTCAATAAATGGTGTTGGGAAAATTGGATAGTTACATGTAAAAGAATTAAACTGACTACTCTCTAGCAACACACAAAAATAAATTCAAAATGGATTAAAGACTTAAATGTGGGACTTCCCATCTGGTGCAGTGGTTAAGAATCTGCCTTCCAATGCAGGGGATGCGGGTTTGAGCCCTGGTCAGGGAACTACATCTCACATGCATGCCACAACTAAGAGTTCGCATGCCACAACTAAGGAGCCGGTGAGCCACAACTAAGGAGCCCACCGGCTGCAACTAAGGAGGACACGTGCCGCAACTAAGGAGCCCACTGGCTGCAACTAAGGAGCGCACATGACGCAACTTAGGAGCAGGTGAGCCACAACTAAGAGCACGTGAGTCGCAACTAAGGAGTCCACCTGCCGCAACTAAGACCCAGTGCAACCAAAAAAAAAAAAAAAAAAAAAACCGGAAGCTCTTTGACATTGGTCTTAATAGCATTTCTTTGAATATGTCTCTTGAAGCAAGCAAAACAAATGCAAAAATAAACAAATGAGACTACACCAAACTAAAAAGCTTCTGCACAACAAAGGAAGCTATCAATAAAGCGAAAAAGCTGCCAAGTGAATGGGAGAAGATATCTGTAAACAATATATCCGATAAAGGGTTAATATCCAAAACATACCAAAACCTCACACAGCTCAACATTAAAAACAAAACAAAAACCCGATTAAAACCTGAATAGATATTTTCCCAAAGAAGATATACAGATGGCCAACAGGCACATGAAGAAAACACCCATCATCACTAATCATCAGGGAGATGGAAAACATTATGGCGACTCCTCAAAAAATTAAAAATAGAACTACCATACAATTCAGCAATTCCACTCCTGGGTATTTATCTGAACAAAATAAAAACACTAATTAGGAAAGATATACATACCCCTACGTTGTTCACTATAGCATTATTTACAGTGGGCTGGATATGGAAGCAACCTAAGTGCTCATCAATGGATGAATAGGTAAAGAAGATGTGGGGGGTGTGTGTGTGTATGTATACATACATACGTATATATACATATGTATAAAATGGAATATTACCTAGCCATAAAAAGAACGAAATCTTGCCATGTGTGACAAATGGATGGACCTAGAGGGTATTATGCTAAGTGAAATAAGTCAGACAAACACTGTATTATTTCACTTATATGTGGAATCTAAAAAACAAATGAACAAACATAACAAAACAGAAACAGAGCTACGGATGCAGAGAACAAATAGGTGGTTTCCAGAGGGGAGGGGGTAGGGAAAGGAAAGAAATAGGTGAGGGAGATCAGGAAGTACAAACTTCCAGTTGCAAAATAAACAAGTCACAGGTATGAAATAAACAGTGTGGAGAATATAGTGAATAGCTATGTAATATCCTTGCATGGTGACAGATAGTACCTAGACTTACTGTAGTGATCATTTTGAAATGTACTGAAATATTGAGTCACTATGTTGTGTAACAGGAACTAACACAGTATTGTAGGTCAATTATACTTCAAAAACAAACAAACTCATAGAAAAAAGAGATCAGATTTGTGGTTACCAGAGGCAGGGGGTGGGGGAAAGGGGAACTGAATGAAGGCAGTCAAAAGGTACAGACTTCCCGTTATAAGATAAATAAGTACTAGGGATGAAATGCACAACATGACAAAGATAATTAACACTGCTGTGTGTTATATATGAAAGTTGTTAACAGAGTAAATCCTAAGAGTTCTTAAAACTTTACCCTGAAAGCGAGAAAATGGAGGAGAGGAAAATAATCAACAGAATAATTCAAGAAAACTTTCCAGAAAAGAGGATATAATTGACAGACTGAAAAGACCCATACAGTACCGAACAAAATGGATAAAAGGAAAGCAAGTAACCACATTTCAAAAGAGCAGGCTTAAGGGAGATTCTACCACCTTCCAGGAGAGGGAATAGGGGAGGAAGGAAATAGAGGTCACACACAAAGATCAAGAATTTGATATGTTCAACAGGAACACTGGACTCCAAAAGGTAATACACTAATGTCATCAAAGTTCTAAAGGAAAGAACTTCCAAATTAAAATTATATACTTTGCAAAGTTATCATTCATGGATGAGGGTAGTATTAACAATATTTTCATATTTGTTAAGTTCTTACAAAATTATTCCCAGTGCACCCTTTCTCCAGAAACTACAGAAGAGTGAGAAGAGGAAATAATGGGGAGATCGAATCTAGGAAACAGGAGATCCAAAATAAGAGAGAAGCAACTAAAATCAGCAGGAAGATGGTGAAGTGGGAACCCCCAGAATGACAGCCATGCAGTAGCTGAGAACAACTTGTCCACAACAGAGCAGTGACACTCAAAAGCCGTGCCCAATGAGTGGCCACCGCCCAGATCCTGAGGCCACAGTACTGTTTGTTTTACACTATTTACTGAAGTGGAACACCATTTAGAAAAATACACAAATCATAAATACGCAGCTTGGTTTTCACGAAGTGAACACATCCTGCGTAACTAACACCCAGATCAAGTTAACAGAACAAAAGTCTCCCTTACGCCCCTTCTGGTAGTAACTACCCCAAGTTACTATCCTGGCGTCTAACATCTTGGATTAACTTTCCCTGTTTTTTGTGTGTGTGTATGTATGTGTACGTGTGTGTGTGTATGTGTACATGTGTGTGTATGTGTATATATACACACACACATACAGACTTACATAGCATACCTGCAGTGCTTTCAAAGTCACTCATGCACATCTGAGTTACCAATGTGCACATTCCTAGCTGAGCTCAAACAAGTGGCCGCTCTGCCTTCTTGTTTCAGTTCATCCTGTAAACAAGCATCCTTTTCATGGTCTATGTACTGTCACGTTTTTCAACTTTCTGTATTGTTTGTAGGTGATCTCACTGTTTAAAGTGGCCCCTAGTGAAGTGCTGAAGTGCTGTCTAGTGTTCCTAAGCACCACAAGGCTGAGAAAATATGTGTTAGATAAACTCTGTCCAGTCATGAATTATAGTGCTGTTAGCTATGACTTCTATGTTTATGAATCAACTGTATATTAAGTAAGGTGTCTTTCAACAGAAACACACAGAAAACAAGGTTATGTATTGATCTGTTGATGCAAGTGTGACCAGAGGCTCACAGGAACGTAGCCCTGTATTTCTACTGGAGCATTGGTTGAGTATTTGCTACTTCAGTGTTCACGGCAACTTTACAGAACACAGCTACCAAGAACAACAAGAATCAACTACACACACACACACACACACACACAAAATTATATACTTTTTTCCTTTTGACCTGAGGACAGAATGATGCTCAGGGCGTCTGGCCCAGGCTCCGCTGCTCATCTGGACTTGGCTGATGAAGTGAGTTCCTGTTCTCCACTCCAGGAGGGAGTTCAGCTTCACCCCACAAGTGTTCTGCTCTGACCTGCTCCTGAGAGCGGGGGATGTGAGCGGCTGTCCTCTGACCGCATCTCGGCTGGAGATCCACCCTGGTCCACACGAAGGCCCAGCCAAATCCCCTGCTCTGTGGTGGCCCTGATCTTTCAAGGTCCACTCGTGACCTCACCCAGTGACTTCTGCAAAGGGTCTCTGGGAAACTCCCAGGGAGGCTGAAGACAGACTTTGTTCAGCTTCTCCTCTCCTAGCAGCTTGTGTCCAATGGTGCAAACTGCCCTTTCCTCACACAGAGAGCTCTGAGCTTGTCACTCAGCGATTCATAACTAAACAATACGCTGCTTAGATAGGAAGAGATTTACTGGGGATAAAACTATAGAGAAAGGCAAGAGGACGATCAAGACAAAGGTCCAGATAGTGGTTATGGACATGTCTGGGAGACAGCCTATGTTTTAATACAGATGGATACAATGTCCTTTGTTTTATTATCTTTTTACTGAATGTAGACATCTTGCACATTTCTGAATGCATGACACATTTCTCACACATGCATAAAAATTCCATTCTCAACGAAAAGGACTGACTGGTTGGCATATATCTTAAAAATGGCAAGTATGTTTAGATTTTTTAAAAAAGCTATGAACTTCTTAAAAGAAACTACAAGAGGATCTCTTTATTTTACCTCTTAGTGTGTGAGAAGTTTCTAAGCAATACAGGGAACCTGAAACCATAAAGGAGGCAAGGAAGCACAATGTAAATTTGATAATAGGTAAGTATAAAACTTTAATATTGACAAAAGAGCCACAAAATAAGTCAATTACAACAGATAGAGAGAAATATTTGCAACAAATACAACAAACAATGGGCTCTTAAAGATTAAGAAAAGACCAACAGGAAAAACAAAAAAGAAAAATGGGAAATGATACATGAACAGGCACTACTGAAAAGGAAGTATCATTCAAATACATCCTTGAGGGACTTCCCTGGTGGCGCAGTGGTTAAGATTCTGCCTACCAATGCAGGGGACACGGGTTCGAGCCCTGGGCCGGGAAGATCCCACATGCCATGGAGCAACTAAGTCCATGCGCCACAACTACTGAGCCTGCGTTCTAAAGCCTGCGAGCCACAACTACTGAAGCCCACGTGCCACAACTACTGAAGCCTGCGTGCCTAGAGCCCATGCTCCGCAACAAGAGAAGCCACTGCAATGAGAAGCCCGCGCACCATAATGAAGAGTAGCCCCCACGCGCTGCAACTAGAGAAAGTCCGTGCGTAGCAACGAAGACCCAATGCAGCCAAAAATAAATAAATAAATATTAAAAAAAAAATCCTTGATAGTAAAAAAAAAAGTGTGTCTAAAGTCCTCCAAAATTTTCAATGCCATTCATAAAAAGGCCTAATTCAAGAAAGGCTCATGAACTCTTAAAGTAGAAGTTTCAGGCACATCCAGTCAAATGAAGCATAAGCTGACAGTTTTAGGAATAACAGCTGGCTCCATTCTTAGGTAAAACTGACCCTCCACCTACCAGTCCTCCAAAAAATTCATTTGCTCTCATTCTGCAAGAGTTCTAGTTTAGGCGCCACCCCAGTCAGCATATAAGTAACACTGAATCACGGCCTTCAGCCTATGCTGACAACATTTTTTAGCTTCCTCATACAGTTACATACTTGCTATACAGCTTCTTTTCACTTGCCATCTTGTGCCATGGTAAGGTCCTGTATTTGACCCTGTTCTATACGATATTTTTATTAGTGTCTTAGAAAATGACAGAAAGCATACTTATAAGATTTGCATAAAAGAAACAGTTAAAACACTGGAGGACAGGATAGAAATTCAAAGAGGCAAATGGGTGTGCCAAAACAAACGAGATGAATTTTTAAAGGGGTTCACATAATGTCTTGCTGTTGGATTAAAGAGCAATTCATGTGATTAAAACAAGCAAGCAAACAAAACAAAAAAACTCTGGGTGAATTAAGTAAGCAGAACTTCAGCTTCAGTATTAGCCCAATATGGGATGCAGTTGCTTACAAAAGTGAGGGAATAAACAAACAAGCTTAGGCTACATTAACTGTCATGTGGGACACACAACTGTAATATTTCCACAACATTTTGCTCTCGTCAGACCATATGTGAAGAACTGCATTCAGTTCTGGATGTCTTGTTTTAAAATGAGAAACAAATACAACATACTGACAGAATGGCAAAAGATCTAGAAACTCAGTCAAGAGAAATTACTAAGAGACAAAATGAGAAGAACAGAGAGCATGCAGTGTGGAGAAAATGTGCCGGCTCCACACAGACCCAGTACAGAGAAAGAACGCACTGCTCTCCATGCAGCTACTCAAGTCCAAACCAGGAAGCACTAAATGCAACATGGAATCTTGAACTGCATCCTGCAACAGGAAGGGGATATAAGGGGAAAAACTGGTAAAAATCTGAGTAACTCTATAGTTTAGTGAGTAACAATACATCAATGTTGGTTTCTTAGTTATGACAAACTTGTCAAGTTAACATGTTAACATCTGCGGAAACTGGGTGAGGGGTACGTGGGAAGTCTATTTACCATCTTTGCAACTTTTCTGTAAATCTAAAATTACTACAAAATAAAAAGTTTATTAAAAAAAACCCAAGAAACAAGGAGGCAGATGGTTCAATGAATGACACTCAAAACAGTGTAGTGAGTGCTCTGTCAATGCATGGGCTGTGTTTAGAGATTAGACAAACTGATACATGCCTTTGAAAGAATTTCTGAGTGTTTCACTGGAGGATGAGGCCATCTAAATTGGAGGTCAAATGAGTTTATTAAGACCATCAATATCTGTCTTGGAGTATGAAAGCCAGAATGTAAAGAACAAAAGCAAACTGAAGTGACCTATCAACACTAGGGAAATAACCATCTTACATTTGCAATAATGTTGCAAGTCATTCTACTAGTTTTCAGGAGGACCCAGAGGCTTCCCTAAGTGTTTTTGCAAACTGTAGCTCAGGACCCAGTAAAATCAGTTTAATCACAGAAGCTTTCACCTGGGAGGTACCATCCCCAGGGAGCCTATGGGGGTTATTTTTTGGTCACCACAATGATTGGGGTCCTACTGGCATTTATTGGGGGAAAGGCACCAAAGATGCTAGGAGTCTGGAAATGCAATAAAGAATTGCCCAGTATCCCAACAAGATTTTCCAAATCTCCCACCAGACATTCAAGTAGGAAATTAAAACAAAAAACCTTAAAATTGAGCATACTACCAAACTCCATCTTCCCCATAAACACAAAATATTTCCTGACGCTTTAGTTAACTTATTTTCCAGGTGTGACACTATCCTATAAGTTAAGAAAAGACTGTTTTGCTTCATTTAGGACTAAGACTGTTTAGCATTTCAGAAAATCTGATGACAAGCTGTTTGTAGTAGCTGAGTTTCCAGTACAGCATACCTCTATCAGACTGCTTTTATAGCCGTAACTTTCAAATAGTATGTAACAGAGACGTCTCTGAATAGATTTATTTCTAAACACTAAGTTAGTAAGGATTTATGAAACAGAGGGTTCTTTCTAAACTTTATTAACATTAAAAAAATTTCACATCAAGATCATCCTATATGTTATCCGATATTAGAAATCTATGTTGTGAAAAGTAACTATTAAACTTATTTATTTTGGGGCTGCTTCTCTTTCTTTTTTTACTCTGAGAATGTCTCTCCAAGTTTACCACATGGCTGTTAACTGTTTCTTTTTCTAATCCATCCTCTACACCCCACTGCCCATCAAAGGATATGCCCTGCAGGGTAGTTAAGTACTAGAGTCTGAAAGCAGGTTGCTAATGATGACTTCTTCCAGGTTTTCTGTGAGACTTCATCACTTCCTTGTCTCATGCCAGGTCATTTCACAGGGAATTATTTTGACACCACAGGTATAAATAAGGTCAAACTCACTGGTGAGTATGTGATACTACTTTTACTTCTCCATGTGGACAGTCTAATTTCTTATGTTATCCTCACATCAAGTAAAATTACTTCCCTCTCTTATCATATTTTCCATTTTTAAAAATTTCCCTCTTCCTCTTATCATATATTGTTTTTATTTATTCTAACAGTTTTTATTTTAGTATCTACATATATCTCAACTCTTTCATTTTCCTATGATTTTTATACGGTATGTCTTCTGAGCCTATTTCTTTTTTTTTTTTTTAACATCTTTATTGGAGTATAATTGCTTTACAATGGTGTGTTAGTTTCTGCTTTATAACAAAGTGAATCAGTTATACATATACATATGTTCCCATATCTCTTCCCTCTTGCGTCTCCCTCCCTCCCACCCTCCCCATCCCACCCCTCTAGGTGGTCACAAAGCACGGAGCTAATCTCCCTGTGCAATGCTGCTGCTTCCCACTAGCTATCTATTTTACATTGAATCCGAAGGTATTTACTGTAAGTAGGTACAGGCCGTCAACTACTTCACTGTAACATCTAAGGTACCTGATGACCTATCTACTAACTTTATTTCAGGATAATCAACAGCCTTAAAATATTTGTTATAAGAATAAATGAGGCACTAGGTCTGACTGGGTTGAGAATCATTAATATAGTGGATCTTAATCAGAATTTCTTGAAAACAACTGAAAATTATCAGAGTACACTGCAAACAGGGGACCATTTCATGAAACTTTTGTTTCCATTGTGTGTGTTTTTCTGGGTGTTGTAAAAATGTATTTCTTGCTAGAAGTCAAGGTCAAATAAATTTGTGGTCCCCCAGTTACCGAACAGATCGGTGGCCAACAATTGTCCTACAAGGTCCCTCACACTCGCTGTCTGCTTCACAAACGTCCCTCACCTCCTGGGCGCTCAGTCTACTCTGGGATCTACTTCCCACCTCCAGGTCCTCCCTGTCTCTCTAAAGCAGGTGCTTTCACCTTCCCTACTCCCCATATGGATGCCTTCAAGTCACTCCCTCAATTTCTTTTTATCTTTTCTGTCTTAAAAAACAAATAAATAAACAAAAAAACTGTGGGCATGGCAAAAGGCAAAAAAGTAGTCTTTTAAGGCAGGATGAAACCCAGAAGGCATACAGAAAAGACAGAGATAGGTCTATAATAAAAGTGAAAAGTCTTTGGGGGAGCCAAAGCATATACAAGGCAAATGCGATTCAGAAAAAAGTCCTATAATATAAAAAAGGTTTAATATCCTTAAGACTGGTAACAATCAGGAAGAAACAAGCAATTCTACGAGGCGGAAAATAAGTGAGCGCAAGAACAATTTTTAAATGAAAATTAAGCTGCTCACTTACCCTATGACCTAGCAATTCTCACCTCTAGGTATATACACCAATCCGCTTACTAAATTATCTCAATAATTGTAATAATTTTAAAAGAGTTTCACGTTTTCTAGGCATAAAGTGATATTAGCAAAAAGAGAGGTGGTTTGGGTTTTTTTGTTTTGTTTTAAATTTATTTATTTTTGGCTGTGTTGGGTCTCCATTGCTACACGCGGGCTTTCTCTAGTTGTGGTGAGTGGGGGCTACTCTTCATTGCAGTGCACGGGCTCCTCATGACGGTGGCTTCTCTTGTTGCGGAGCATGGGCTCTAGGCGTGCGGGCTTCAGCAGTTGTGGCACGTGGGCACAGCAGTTGTGGCTCACGGGCTCTACAGCACAGGCTCAGTAGTTGTGGCGCACGGGCTTAGTTGCTCCGCAGCATGTGGGATCTTCTCGGACCAGGGCTCGAACCCGTGTCCCCTGCACTGGCAGGCGGATTCTTAACCACTGCGCCACCAGGGAAGCAAGAGAGGTGGTTTTTACCTCCTATTTTCAAATGTTTATTTATAGTGGTTATTTGATTTCCTGTCTTAATAATATTTGCACTTGACTAGTGGTTTTTTTTTTTTTTTTTTTTGGCGGTACGCGGGCCTCTCACTGTTGTGGCCTCTCCCGTTGTGGAGCACAGGCTCCGGACGCGCAGGCTCAGCGGCCATGGCTCATGGGCCTAGCCACTCTGCGGCATGGGGGATCTTCCCGGACTGGGGCACAAACCCGTGTCCCCTGCATCGGCAGGCGGACTCTCAACCACTGCGCCACCAGGGAAGCCCTGACTAGTGGTTTTTAAAGAGTGTGGTATTACTTCCGAAAGGGCATTTTGAAATTTGGGTGTCATCTTGGCATTTGGGAGGTCAGTGCCAGGGATTTAAGAAACCTGCAATGTGATGGACAATATGACACAATGAAGAACTGCTGTTCTACCTTTCACATATCTTTCAAAGGTCCAAACAGAAAAACCTGTTTATAATTATTTGAACTTGGAAGCTAACTGAATTTTACGTATAGATACTAAGTATGTTTTGTAAGATTTAAACACACACTGAAATCATCAGTAACTGTTTGGGTAAATTGTTTAAAACTTGACACCAAGAGTTGTTCAACAGAAACAGCACTGATGGCAACATTGTTGAAGGTGAACTGCCAACACAACATGTCTGTATGGATTTGCATTTGAAGCTATCTGACTCACAGTGAGTCTTACATAGGTACAAGTATCTAACCTCTTCATTATTTCCTCTAATTTAATTATGCCTGAGCATTCACATCCTGAAAGGCACTATTTCATTTCATTTATCCTTTATGAGAGCATTACAGTGATTTCTTTAAAGTACGTGAATCAGAGTTCTTTATAGAAAAATTCTAATGAATAAAATAAACATAGGGAAAACAAAAATGGAAAAATCAACATCTTGCAATCACTATGAAACAACAGATCCAGGCAGCTTACATCAGTAACTGCCAACGGAGGGACAGCTGACATTTGAATCCACTAAGACAACCAGTCATTATGGGCCTCTTAATGTGATATAATAAGTATTATGAAATATTCAGCACCTATAAAATATTCTATGAAACAAACATCTGAATCAACCCTCTAGAACTGATTACCGCTTAAAAGAAATACAGAGAATGAAAGAATATGATAAAATGACATCATAAAAATGCAAACCAGAATGTTAGAAATACCAAAGAAATGATTTGGTTTCTTCAAAAACTAAATAGCATTTTTAAGGGTGGGGGGCTGTTATAGAGATTTTAAAGGACATAACAACCAAATGTAATTATGTGGACCTTCTTTGGATCCTGATTTTAACAAACTAACTTTAAAAAGACGTTTCTGAGACTACTGGGAAAACTGAAGATGAACTGGGTATTATATAATACTAGAGAATTGCTGTTAATTTTGTGAGGTGTGATAATGATACTGTGGCACGTGTGTGTGCATCCCTATCAACGGGATAAATACTGAAATATTTGTGGGTAAAATAATACACAGGTCTCGGATTTGCTTTAAAAATGTTCAAAGCCCCCCAAAAGGAAGGGGGTAGGAAATTGATTTAAAAATGGCAAAATGCTGATGTGATGAACCTGGTTAACAGAACAGGGGAATATATTACCAATGTGTTAATCTCAGTCAATTAAAAAAAAAATCTTAGAACAGAAAAAAAGAGGTACAGAATCACCTCCTTAGTCCTCTCTTTACTCTAGGTTGCCACTAATCTACCAATCAACACTCTGAGCTACTCAGTGATGCACTCCTCTGACATCATCATCTAATAGAGCTAATATCCTGTCCACGAGGACAATGACAGTCTTTTATACACCTTAATGAAAGATATTGTCTATGGCGATACTTTGATATACCAATTTAGAAGCCCAATCAAAAGAGATAAGTCTGGTATGCTTGGTTTTGATATATCCTCAATATATCCTAATCACTACTATTTTTCATGGGCCTTTTCCCTAGCAAAACTGTTCTTTTCACTGTTCACAAATTCTCACAAATTGTGTTTTCCTACCTTGGCCTTCTTATTACATACTCATTTCTGCCCACCCCATTGGTCTAGAATGTCTGCTTCTCCTCTACCCAGCCAAGTCCCTTATCCACAAAACTTGCTCAAACCTCTTTCTCCTTAGTCCCTTTGCCTTCATCTGAACACTCAGATTCACAGAATATTAGGAAAGTAAGAGATTATTCATGGCTTTCACTGTCCTATAACAAATAGGTAAGCCTTTTAAAACTTCTCCCTCCATTATAATGCAAATTCCTCAAAGGTAGAGACTATATCTTACCTTATATACCTTATCTTACCCTACCTTCCTATATCTTCTCTTATATACTTTGCATAACGTTAACACTCAAATTACAGGCACGGAACTGAGAAGTATGGTAGACAACTGTTTCGTACGTCCAAGATGAAAATGATGATGATGGCTCAGACAATGAGTGCTTACCATATGCCAGGCACTATTCTAAACATTATATATATAATAACCATCAAATATAACCACCCTAGCATTATGCCCACCTCATGAAATGATACACACAGAGGTGAACAACTTACCCAAGGTCACAGTTTGTAAAGTAAGTGACCAGGCTGGGGTCTGAACCCTGGTGGTCTGGCTCCAAAGTCCCATGGATAAATTTACTAGTCAGCATCTCAGGAAAAAAAAACCTTGAGTGAACAGAAAATTTTATCCACTGAAGAAATCTAGCCTCAGAGTATCTACAAACTAATAACTCTCCCTGAGCCTACAGTTTTGGGTAACTTCATCCCAGCAGCATATATAGTACAAAGTGAGCCTGGAATAAGAGTCATAGGATCTGAATTCTAGCCCTCACTGTGATCTCAGGTAGTGCGACTCAGCCTTTCCAGACTGCAATTTTATTTGGGGAAAAAAAAGGTTGATTTCCTTCTGGACCAAAAGGTCTATTATTCTATCTTCTCTTGATTTTATTGGAGAGAAAAGGATTCAAATAAACTAATTCATTATCCAGGTGCCAAACTGGCCTAAGTTCCACACTGAGCTCTCCTGGCCTGGACCTGTATCACTGCAACACTGGCACAGGAGACACACCGGGCTTGTGACCTCTATGCTCCCTCTCTCTTGCTACTTTGGGGGAAAAAAACAGGTTCACAGGCCCCCCCAAACAGACACTTACCTACTAAAAGGTTCAGGGACTCAAGCCACAATAAACTGGAAAGAAAGGCAGCAGAATCACACCAAGTCTTGACTTTAAGATACCTAATGATATTGCTGAGCCTGTACCTGTTCACACTCATTCAACCAACTCCAGTTGATTCAGCACACATCTCCACTTGCACATTTAACAGACATCTCTTACCTAATATGTCTGAAACGGAACTCCTGACTCCAGCCTCCACAAATGCTCCTCCCCTCCACATCTCAGTAAATGGCCCTCCTCTCACTCACCTGGCCTGCCTGTGTCCTTGTTAGATCCACATTCAAAGGATTAAACCCCAATGCCCCACCATCACCTGTAAAGCCCCATGTAATCTGGCCCAGGCTATCCCCACCTCCTCACCTAGTCAGCTCCAGCCATCCTGTTCCTCGCATAACCTACTTCATTCTAACTCCAGGGCTTGTATACCTGAAGTCTCTGCTTGAGATGGGTCACCCTCCTCTGAAAGGCTTTCTTGACCAATCTTTTTTTAAAAAACACACAGACCACTCATTCACCTCCCATCATATTCAATCCTTAATCCCCCAGTCTGCTTTATCTTCTTCAGAATATTTATCAGTAACCAAAATTAAATTATGTGTTCCTTTTCTGTATCCAACCTCCCCATTAAAACATAAGCTCTACGCTGAGAACTTCCTCTTATCTTTCATTACTCTATCCCCAGTTTCAACACCAGTACCTGGCACAGTATTTGTTGAGTGAATGACTTTTCCCAGTCTTTAGTATCAGTCTGTAGTATCTACCTTTTAGCTACAGACATCTCTCCTTTCCTTCACAGCTTAATCTTTAAGAAGTGTTTCCAGTTTCTCATGTTCCTTCAGGATTGAATACACTGCAATCTGGGCTCCAGCCTATGCCTTTGAAGGTGCTCATTAAGTTCCACAACCTTCCTCACTCCAACAGTCCCAGCCAAAGAACACTTCACTCCTTATCTTCTTGACCTTTCTGCGGCAATACTAACCATATCCTCCTTCCAGAACGTCACCTTCCTAAGTTTCAGTGACAATGCTCTCCCCTGGCTCTCCCGCTCTCCAGGCTATCCCCTTCAGCCAGTCCTCCTGCTCCTTGAACGTGAACTTTTCCCAAGGGCTGAATGATTGGTCTACCAATCTTCTTAATCTGTATGTTCTCACCATCACTGAGCAATCAACTCTACCACTATGGATTTATCTTAGCCCAGACCTATTCCTCCTGAATTCCAGACCCACATGTTCAACTGTCCCTGGTCATCTCTACCCGGATGTCCCACAGGTACCTCAAACCCAACATGCTAAATATGGAAGTCACTTCTCTTTTCCCTACTTCCCACCTTCACCCTTAAAGCATGCTTCTTTGTCCTAGATATGCATCTTGATGAATAGCACTGCCCAACTAATGAAGCCCAAACCCCGAGTTTTCCTAGACTCTTCATTATTCCAAAATCCCCACGCCTAACCATTCACCAGATAGGTCTCTCATTTGCACCCACTATAGCAATTATCTTATCTTGTGGTAACTTACCTGTCCGTCCCCCCGCCCCACCCCCCGCAAATCCATCCTTCAGAGCATCTCTTTCTAGAACACAAAAGTCATACTGGTTTAAAATTTCCTAAAAACTCGTTCCCATTAACCTATCCTATTGACAAGGTTCATCTCCTGGCATCAGCCCCTCCCTTTCTGCTCCAATAATGTTAAATTTCTTATGGTCTCCCCTCAGAGCAAAATTCTTTCTGCCCATGTCTCTTTCCATGGGATACTCCTCCCCAACATCAGATACAGCTCAAATACATAACTCCTTTTGGGATGCATTCATGAATTCATCCATAAAACTGAGAAGCCTCCCATATCTATTCCTTCACTATACCTTGCAGGTATAAATTTATTATAGTTCATACTACATTGTATTATAATTACCTGTCTCATCTTAGAAGGCTGGAACTGGAACTCCCTCTGCTTTTCATCCCCAGTGCCCAACACAATGTCTCCGCATAGAGAAAGTATTCAATGTATATTTATTAAATGAATGGATTAAAGTAGGAGTCAGCAAACCATTGCCCATGGGCCAAATCTGGCTCACCAACTGTTTTGTCCAACCTACAAGCTAAGAACAGTTTTTACATTTAAAAATGTTTAGAAAATTTTAAAAAGAATAATATTCAGTGATGCCTGAAAATTATATGAAATTCAAATTCAGTATCCACAAATAAAGATTTATTGGATTATAGCCACGCTCATCTGTTTATGTTTAGTCTTATGGCTGCTTTCATACCACCGCAGCAGAGTGGAGTAGCTGCAGTCGAGACCACGTGCCCTGCAAAGCCGTACTTGCTATCTAGCTCTGTACACAAAGTTTACTGACCTCTGAATGAAATGAAATGATCATGGGCTTTGGTTTTTGACAGAACTTAGTTCAAGTCCTGGCTTTACCACTTACTACCTGGGTGACCTAGGACAAATAAGCTAACCTCTCTTACTTAGACTCAAATCCCTAATTTGTAAAGCAGGATAACATATCTGCTGGGTTGTTTTGAAATTTTACTAAGCCTTTTAACTGTGATCCCCGCTGTAGGAACCAGTCTATAAAGTGCCTGGTACAGAGTACAGCTTAATGTTGAGAACCCAGACCTGGGTTTGAATTCCAGCTTCATCGCAGACTGTGTGACCTTGGGCAAGGTACTGAACTCAGTGCTTCAACTTCCTCATCCATTACACTGGGATAATAAATATACAGCTCACAGGACAGTTGTGAGAACTAAATGAGTTGGTACATGTGAAATGCTGAGCACAGTGCCCCTCGGATTGTAAGCACTCAATAAATACTACTATTACTATAGCAAATGTTTGGTTAGTATTAGTTTCTCCCCTTCCCACCTCCTCATCTACTCTACCTCTCACCCCTATTCAAAGCAGCCTATATCTAAAGGAGTAAGTCAATACTTGCATGACAAGTGCTATTGCAGATGATGGGTGGTCAGGAATGGTCTGTGGCTTCCAAGTCACATCACAATCATGGTTCTCCCTTTGCTTTCTGATCCTCCCTTCTCTAGATGCTTTCTTCCTTAGAAATCTAGCCAATCCCCAGACTTCAATGTAGGGGGCTATAAAATTCTTTTTTCTAACCAAGATTTCTCTCTCCTGAGCCCCAGTGTAGTATTTCTCAACTCCTGATTTCTACCTAATGGCCTACCATCACCTTAAATTCAGAACGTCAAAAGCTGAAAATTATTCTTTTCCCCATCTTTTCCCCACCTGTCCCTTCCTATCTTCCTTAACTACCAAAAGAACCTGCTATCCTCCCAGCACCCTGGCTGGTTGTCCTGAAATTATACTTTAGTCCTTCCTCTCTTGCAATAGGACTTTCTCTCAAGTCATATTTTTTCTTTTTGCTCCTACTGTCACTGACTAATTCAGGTCCTTTTAACTTCAAGCTCATTCCGCCAGAGTCTCTAACTGGTCCCTGCCCCAGGCACCAACCTACCCTGCACACGGATCCCACTACTCTTCCTAAAACATGCCACTCTTCATCATGCCCTTTCTCTGCTTAAAACTTTTGATGCACTACCCCAACCCCCCTTCCATCCCATAACCTGTATGGAAAAAGGAAAAGACTGACCTTAGTGTGGCAATCAAAATCCTTCCCTATCTACCTTGCTCCAATCTTCCTTTCTAATCTTATCTCCCATAATAAAAATACCATCACCTTACATTTGTGCAGCACTTTATCTAACTTAGAAAACATTCTTACATGTGCTGCCATTTCATCTCCACAACAACCCTTGGGAAGAGGCCAAAGAAGTGTATTAGTATCCTTTTACAGAAACCAGATTCCTAGCACTGAACTGGAAGTTAGGACTTACTGGCATATGGGAGTCTCCTGTTCTAGACACCCTGGTCTCCTCAGTATTGTCCCATCTACCTCTCTCCAAGTCGCTCATGTTTTCTTAGCTCTGCAGTCTACTCCCTCCCATTCTCCTACGTGGTGGACTCCCTAGAGTGAAGAGTATAGGGGAAAGTTCAAAAAGAAATGTTTCTTAGAGATGCTGGAATGTGCTTCATTAGGGATTTAGTTTCCAGCCTTTGCCAGAAAGATCTCTCTAAAGAAGGGCTTCTACAGTGTATTTCTCAAAGCACTAACAATTCAACAGTCCTCACCACAGCCCACCATACAGGGTATGCAGGGTCTGGCCTGGCTATGCCAACTCCATTTCCTACCTCTTCCCCCTCGATCACTGTCCGCCATCCACAGTGGCCTCACTGCTGTTCCCAGAGCATTCCAAGTCTCAAGGCCTCTGCACTTGCTGTACCCTCCTTTACACATCCTTCACTTAATTCAAATTTTTTCTTTTAAAGTTCTGTCTTCAGAAAGGCCCTTCCTGACCACCGTATCTAAAGTAGGCCCCCGTTCTCTATTCCCTTAACCTGTTGTATGGGTTCTCATAACACTTGTCACCTCCTAACACTCTGTTACTTATTCATTCTTTCATGGTCTTTCTCAGGGATCCACAAACCTTTTCTGCCAAGAGGCAGAGAATAAATATGTTCAGCTTTCTCTGTCACAACTACTCAACCCTGCCACTGTAGCACAAAGCAGCTTAGACAATATGGGAAAGAGGAGATGTGGCTGTGCTCCAATATAACTTTATTGACCAAAACAGGCAGTGGCCAAGTTTGGCTTGTTGGCCATACACCCCCAGTATACTCCTTCTAATAGAGTGTGAGTGTCAGAGGGACAGGAAGCTTCTCTGTTTTGTTCACTATGGTTTCCTTGTGGCCAGAATAGTGCCTAGCCCCAAGTACACATTCAATAAATATATGTTGAGTAAACAAACAAATAGAACTAGTCTGGAGCAGAGAGCTATGCTCCTCTTCACCCCCTCAGGTGACAACAGCATGACGTTCAAGAAGAATGATGCCAAGGTCATGAGCTCCATTTCCATTTGGTTAGTATCACACCATGAAAAGTGGTCCCACAACCATTGTGTGCCTGTCACCAGCAATAACAACCTCAGGCAAAGAATGCCTTTGGTTGTAACTGGGTCCAGGTAGGAGCCTGTTAAAACACAGACTGCTGGGCCCCACCCCCAGAAATTCTGATTTGGTAGGTCTAGGGTAGAGTCCAAGAATCTGCATTTCTAGCAAATTCCCAGGTGATGCTGATACTGCTGGTCCTGAACCACACTTTGAGAACCACTGGATGAGAGTACCCAAAAATGACAGTACTAGCATTTTTATACTATTAAAAAAAAAAAAAAAGAGAGAGAGAGAGCCACAGATTCCTTATGTTCCAGTGATCTGGCTGGAGGGGGACTGCAGGGAAAAAAAAAAAAGAACCGTAAAACTGACTGCTCAGTGGAAATGTTGCTCCAATAAAATGAAGACAGAAAAACACTAGGTCTTTAATTTTTAACAGACTGTCTTCCAAACACTCTATTTTCACTTGCAAATCTAGCTGTAACTGGAAAACAATAAGCCAAATAGGTAAAAGAGAGAAGTCACCAGTGGGTGGCTAACCTTGATAGTGGGCTAAGTATTAACTCCATAGTCAGTTTCCTTAAAATTACTTTAAAGAACAATCATAACCACCTGTCTTTCTATTGCTAGATGCCAAGAGACTTTTGGAGATGGATACTAGAGATCTAATCTATACAATGAAATATATCGACAATAAATTACCAAGCCTAGGGGGTCACTGTTTTCAAATGATGAATTCACCGTAATAGAACTTGAAATGGACTAGTAACAATTTTCCCAAATTCTACATTTGTCAATGCAGGGGACTTTAAAATAACCCCCAAACTCACATTAAAATCACCCTGAAGCCATTACTTTATACCTCATCAATCTGAACAGCTCACAAAGGGATTAGAATTTACATACATTTGTAGCTGTTTATAAAGTACGTTTCTATTGTGATGGTTATATGCAGCTAAAGTAAGTTAAAAATAATTTTAAGGTGAAAAAGTAAGGTAAAACCTAGCTTCATAGGAGAGAAATTCTAGGAACAGAAATCTAGAATGCTAATGAACAGACCATTAAGTAGATGGCAATACTGCATCAACATGTACTTACAAAAAGAGACAGTACATGATCAAAAGATGAATCAGCAGACCCCCGATATATGAGTCTAAAGTATGTCTCAACTAAGACCAAGTATTCATTTTTTTTTTTTTTTTGCGGTACGCGGGCCTCTTACTGTTGTGGCCTCTCCCGTTGCGGAGCACAGGCTCCGGATGCGCAGGCTCAGCGGCCATGGCTCACGGGCCCAGCCGCTCCGCGGCATGTGGGATCTTCCTGGACCGGGGCAGGAACCCGTGTCCCCTGCATCGGCAGGCGGACTCTCAACCACTGCGCCACCAGGGAAGCCCAAGACCAAGTATTCTTTATGAAAATCTAGCATCTGAATTGAAAAGTATTAAGTGTGAACTATACCCTAGATTTTTATAGCATTGTAAAGAATAAAGAATGTAAAAATATCTCATAAACAATTTGTATACTGATTGCATGTTGAAATGCTGTTTTGTATATGTTGGGTTAAAAGCATTAAATTATTAAAATTAATTTCACTTCCTTAGTTTTGTTACTGTAGCTATCAGAGAATTTTAAATTACATGTGACTTGCAATTAGATTTCTGTTGGACAGTGTGATCATGCACCCCAATTCTGCAAGTAGATTTGCTATCTCCTCTACCATTTGGGTGATTTCTAAGAAGCTTGCAGAAAATGATATGGAACAATGAATGAGCATGAAGATATGCAGTATGTCTGACATGGAGTGAAGCTCCCTGATCCTGGCCTGATACAGGATCACCACGGGCCAGATGCTCATCCACTGTAACTTGAGGTTCTAATCACCATTTTTCCCAAGGATAGGAAGACTGGTTCTACCTCTGTGACTACTATGTATATCCATATCTATAGCTATACAAACACGTGAACAGGTGACATTCAATTCAAATTGCAATTAACTGTGTCAGAATCCCTAGTAGTGTCAATAAGGATGAACATAAGATCTCTGATTATGAAAACTACCTGGTTCCCAACACCAAACCAACCCCCAGCTCCCAGCATGTATTTCATTCTTGCAGAGAAGGGACACATCTGTAACAACTCCTTTATATAATCCCCGCCCATTTTATTTCAATGTTTTTAACTCCTGACTTAGAAAGTTTCTCATTTGCTTGCACTGCCAAACCTCTACAATCACAGAGGACACCAAAGGAGAATGCTGGCTGAGGAAGAATAACAGAAGGAAGTAGGGTCTAGTTACTCACCCCAACAGTTGCTATATAACCATAAGGACTTCGCAAAAAAACTATACTGAATACAAAAAGCTTAATCCCTTGAGCTCTTTTCTAAGTATTCAATATCAAAAAGATACTTATATATGCAGATGTGTGTTGAGTCTTACAGTCTAAGGATAATATTGTTAAAGAAAGAAATGTACTGCTAGACAGCATTAGAAGTGATTGTGAAGCTTGAATGAAAATAAGCTAAAAAAAAAAAAAGGAAGGGGAGCAAATATTGCCAAAACATTAAAACACTTACATGACTTAACTATCCTGTCATAAAATATAAACTTCAAGGACTAACTCAAGCACACTGGAAAAGAGCCACAACCTATGCAACAGCATTTAATTCCCAAACATGTGTTTCTAACCCGCTGAATATCATCATCCTGCAGCAAGGGTCAACAACTTGCGGCAAGCTCTGGAGATGACTGAGTGGTACTTGAGTAGGTAGTCCATAAATATTTGCTGAATGAATGACTGAATGAACCAAAAAACTCATACACAGTACAATTAATATGCAGAACCCACAGCCAGCTAATCTGAAACCAGAGCCAGAAGGAGAACAAAACAGTACCTCGGAGTCCAGTCCCAGGCCATCCCCACAGGAGTCAGCTACCCTAAGTTATTTTCATTCTATGTACATAGTTTATTCATCCCCTCTGACTTTTATGGAAGTTCCAAGTTCTCTTTCCTACAATCTCTCTCCCACTTAACCAGTTCCTCCAGATAAAAACAGGAATGCATTGTCCAGTCTCACCATTTTTTAGACAAGTATTAACATCTCTAACAATCACCGGCAAATGTTCACTGGGCCTCCAAAGGCCAGACACTATGCTAGGTGGTAGGGTACAAAGGTAAGTGTAACACTATACCTACCCCTCAGGTAGTTTGTGGGGCAGGCAGACAAGTAAACAATTGCAGCATAAAAAAACGCCTGGAGAATGAGGCAGGAGTGCCACCGGAGGAACTTAACTTTGCTGGGTGGATGGGGAGGGTGACAGAGTCTTAAGGAACAAAAGAAACAAAAGTCAAAACCAAACATTATAGTTGAGTATACCTGTGACTGTTCGAATGGTCAACTCATCAAGTTAGCACTCTAAAGTGGCGCTCTGAATGAAGATCCTCTGACTGTAGAAAAATTTGAAGTTCATGACAGTGGCAATGAATACTACCAAGAGAAGGAACACACAGACACACACTTCAGCAGAACATAATGTGCAAACCTAATTAGTCATGATGTCAAGAGGCTTCACCCACTTATTGTCTGTCCCTCCAAGCTGAAGGTGACTCGATTGACCGACCCACTCCTGTGATTTCAGCTGGTTTTTTCTCAGAGCAGTGATGGATTTGCAAGGATCCATCCATACTTTCTCCCTGATACCCCTTGTGGCTACGGGCAAAGTCTGCTGGACTGATGGCTGGTACTGTGGCCCTGAAAAGATACACAGACCATGTACATGAACTGGATAGACCCACACTCTGCTTGTCACTATTCAGAAAGACACAGCTAAAAACACGGATTAACAAACATGTGGGAAGGCAGTGAGAAAGGTAGCAGGGATGGCACCCTGGAAGGTGCCTAATCAGGCAATTCATCTCTTGCTAGTTTCACAGGACAGTGAGTTTTTACCTCCTGGCATGCAGCTCTTAAGACATTTCATCGGCATAATAGTTTTGTGTTTCTGACTCCCTGTGACTACAGATAATTTCCAAGCTTCAGGCCCACCCTAACTTTCCTCTGCCATCACCCTCCTGGCCTCTTGTCCTTACCATCCCCAAAACGTCCTCTCTTTTCACCCAAAATGCTCACTTCCTTCCCATGGAACGTAGGTAATTTGTTCCCTCAGGAAACTGTCTGCCTTATCCAATATCTCCAACATGAATCAGGACATAGATAATATATAAAAATTAACACATTTAAAAAATGCTCTGATCTGTATTCCTCTTACAGACTCTTTCTTCAATTATAATGAATAGCTTAAGTGACTAAAAAAGCATACCATATCATTTTAAGGAAATGAACAACATCATGGCTCCTAGCACAACACTAAAATTAACATGAAATTAAACTTTTATCAACAAAGATTTTAATTATGAATAGCACTCCTTTTAAATTTTATGAGTATGATGGGTAGGAAACGTTTCCGTATTCATGAATGTAGCCACACAGCAATATTTATAATGAAATTAAAAACACACTATTTTTAGGATAACACAACGATACCTTAATCTTCACTAAGAACAACTTTTGGAACCCCCAGTCTAAAAGAAACACCCAAATCTCAGCAAATATATATGGTAGATGTTATAAAGCTGATTTTTGAAAATTAAGTAATGACTCATAAGGGCATGGATTTCTTTTCTGAAATGTCGCAAGTGTAATATGAAGGAATTTGGTAGTTTCACATCAGAAGCTTCCTAATTTTCCACTGTGATAAAGTTTTCAATCTTTAAGCAAGATTGCTGCTAATAAATTCTTAAAATTCTAAGACTAAAAGGAATTTCTTCCAAATTAAATTTCTAATTTAAAATAAGAGAGGGAAGTTATATTTCGTCACATTTTAACTTTAACACAAATGTCAATATATGGGGAAAATGGGCTTCAAAATCAACTTTATACAAAATCATGAAATTGAAGACCCCAGAAATTAAAATATTTATGTTCTATCCTTTATTGAAAGTCAAGGTAAATGTAATTCATGATTTATTGAAATTTAAAGTCAAGTAAGAATGTCATAGTCTTTCAACAGATCATTTAAGTAAAATAAGTTGTCTGACATGATGGCAAAGCTCTTTTCAGTGGGAGTGAATCTACTTTGCCACAGGAAGGCAAAAGTCACCACATTAAAATCACATGCTAATTGCCAATCCTGGCTTTCCAGTCCCCAAATCCTGAAAACAAAATTATTGCAATTCACTACGGGATTGTCTGCATGTGCATTTTTAGCATCAGACAGCACTTTCAGAGAAGAGAAATCTACTAACAGAAGAGTTCTACAATTTCAAAAAAATGGTACAACTTTCAAAAACTAGAGTAATGGCCTACTTACTCTTGTACATTACATTCTGAAAATAAACAGTATCAGATGCTTCTGAGAATAACACAGTATCATCACTTGTCCATTTATTCACTATCATTTTTACATATGAAAATCTTCAAAAAACTAGGGGAAATATAAATCAGGTAGAGATAGGAACTCTATTTGAAATCTCGAACAATTTTATCCAAAATCGAGAGTAGCCCACAAAAAAGCTGAGGCGGCACTCAAGAAAAAGGAGTTAGGAATCACAGTAGATTCCCTCTCTGAAATTGGGCAAAATTAGCAAGAAAAAAGTTGGTAATTATTTTGTCATCAATTTGTTTATCCCTTCCTTATGGTATGTCTACTGGGCGGTAGAAGCTGTGCACACATGCACCTTCCCCACCAAACTTAAGGTGAGAAGCTGTGTCTTGTTCATTCATCCCCACATTCTCCGTAACTAACCCAGGGCCTTGTACATAGTAGCGAATAAAAAAAGGTTGAATGATTTAAGGTAATAACCCCAGGTAATCAATTAGGCTCCAACTCATGCAAGAACACTCATAATTTCATTTTAGCTAATAAGCACTGAGTAATTTGATGTTTTTAAAAACATGTGCAAAGCTATTATATAGTTTTTAAGCTCTGCATAACACAGTTATACTTTAAATGTATTTAAAAGGAAAGTATGTAGTGAAACGTTAAAAAAAATACTCTTACAAATGAAATAGAAAATGATTGGTTTCACTGTGTATAACATGGAACTAGATGGTGTTGGTATGTTGAACATAAAGTGACTAGGAACTGATGTTGTAAAATGTTTGTTAACGTGACAAGAACGTTACAAAGTGAATTAAAAGGCCCTGGAATTCTGGTTGGAAAAGTCACGTTGGGCAAGCGGGAGACAATGTAGAGTACCATCATCTCCACTCAGACAGTGTCTGGGAAGGTGGTTGGGGAGTCTGCTTCCCATGCCTCAGGAACAATGACTTCTATCCCAATTGACATGGTACTGCTGGAAACAGGTACAGAACTGGCTCAGTCCATGGACTTGCTCCCCATTCCCAAAGGAAACACCAAGCAGAGCGGGCCCTTTCTGGACTCCCAACAATTCCAGTTCTATCAGCTCTCTAAAGCTCTACTCTAGAGTAAAAGGAGGCAAATTATAGCCTGCTGGCCAAAATGGGCCAAATTCGGCCACCTCCTGTGTTTGAACAGCCTGCACGCTAAGAACAGTTTTTACTGTTTTAAATGGTAAAACAAAGGATCATATGTCATGACACATGAAAATTAAAATGAAATTCAACAGCAGTTCCATAAAGAAAGTTTTCACTGGAACATGGTTGTGCTCATTAATTACATGCTGTCTGCTTTTATACTACAACGGCAGAGTGGACAGAGACCTTATAGCTTGCCAAGACTATGATACTTACTACCTGGTCCTTTACAGAAAAAAGCATGCTGACCCCTGGGCTAGGACATTTTTCTATGCTTCTAGTTGCATCTCATTTCTCAGAGGTAGTCCACTGCTTCACCAAGTACAGACTCTAAGCTTGACAGATGTCCATCCTGGGGCTGTGTTGTCCAAAGTTACATGTTACATGTAAAATAGCGCAACTCATTAGGATGGGCCCAAAGACAAACTAACAAATTACATGCCTACAGAAGGCACTGAAAAGGAAGCACAATGCAAGCACAACAGTACAGGCAGCTCAGTTCAGATCTTTTCGCAGACTACTACACCCAGTCCTGGCTCATACTACTGAAAGGAAAACAACAACTACAGAGAATTTGGAGGTGGACAGACGATTGAAAGGGCTCAAAAATCATACCACTAAAGAAATGGGATTACTTGGCCCAAAGAAGAAAGGGTAAGAAACAAACTATAATATCGAGGGTGTCAAACTCTACATTTGTTGATAGGCTAAATTTCTACTGATGAAAATAACTGGCAGCCTAAACTAAAATTCCACAAAACATATATCTAATGAATTAAATGTGATTCTTAATGAGATTGCCATTCCTGCCTTAGGCCATAAACCAGACCCTTAAAAAGTAATCACTTGTCAAATATTGTACTATAAGTCTTAAACTGATACATTATAGGAATGCTCCTTCTTCAGAAACCTCTGGCATTATGTAAGTTACCAGAAAAGGTGTGCTATTCATGTGCTGAGGAGCTCAGTAATATTCAAGTAACTAAACGGTAAATGTAAGTTTCATGACCACATGCCTTTCCACAGGACCAAACAGGGAAAACTGGGCTTAAATTACAGAATTTGTGTTACATTCAAGAATGTTCACGCTGTGGGATTTTAATTACTCTAAAAGATTACTGAGGGTAAAGGAATCTTCCCAGGACACCATTCAATCTGAATATTCCATCTGGAACTACCTGGATATTTTCTTAAAGCAAGGAGAATGGGTCTCAAACACCCTTCTTCCATTGCTATGTTTCTGTAACTTTAACTCTCCTAGTTCTTATGAGTAAGAGAGCCTGCAGCCATTACTCACTTTCGTTTTGTCTTGAAGGTGGTCAATGTACACACGACTTCAGCCTAAAATAAACTTTAATATCCCCAATTAAAATTTTATTATAACTTTAATTACAACTTCTTTTAAATTACAAGATAGAAAATGTATTGCCATTAAGTAGAAGAAAATGGGAAAATAGGCATAGCTTCTAAATATTTGTATGAGCCTATGTACCTTATTATTTCAAACTGTCCAACACTTGTACACAGTAAGTGAAGAAAGTATAACCTATTTCCTATTAGTTTTCTGACTTTAAAATACAGAACCCTTGGACACAATATTTTCTTGGAGTCCATCTCAAATTACATTATAATTAGTAATGCTCTGAATATAATTTTGAACAATCTGAGTTTTTCAATCTTTAAAGTCTAAGGCCTGTATTTCCCTAAGAATACCCTTCTAACAGTGTGATGCACACACAAATGTGACTCACTAAACTTTCTCCACTCCTACATCACCTATACAGTATTTTAACATCCAGAGTACACAATATCTTCAAGCCACTTCTACAATGTTGCATTAACCTTACCAGGATAAACTTTTCGCCAAGTCTCGTAATACTTTTTATTTAAATACCTGTGGTAGTGAAACAAAGAAAACACAACCCCCCTCCCCCTTTTCTAAACCATATGGCAGCAAACTGAAGTTAACTTATTTTTTACCAGATCAACGCCTATACCTCGGCTCTAAACATTTTTCTCTTTGTGCCCTGGGGCCGGGCTAGAGCTGTCTGCTGATTTGCAACTGTACCCCCATCATGTTTTTAAATCGCAAAACAAAGTCCAAAACGCTCCCTGACCACTCACAGACCTCACCACGGTCATTTACCAAAACCTGGTTTAGGGAGACATGCACGCCGGGAGAGGGGCCCACGGCCGGCCGGGAGCCAGTCCCCCTCCTACCGGGTGACCGAGCAGGGAGTTTGCTCGCCCGGCCGGGACGGATCCGCCCCGGGAACTTGGTTACCCGAGCTCAGGGCCGCGCCGAGGCCTAGCCGCGAGGCCGGGGCGGGCTCCAGGCGGCGGGGGCTTCCCGTTCCCCGGCCGCAGAGCCTTCCCGCCCACCCCGCAGTCGCCCGCAGGCAGGGGCGCTCGCCGTCGTCTCCCGGCGACCGGACGCGCCCGCCGGGTCCCGGGCCGGCTCCTCGGTCTCCTGCCGCCGTCTGCGGCCCCGCTCGGCGGCCGCGCCGGGCCCTTCCGGGACGGCGGGAGCGCTAGGCCGCGCCGGGGCCCAGCGACTCCGGGGCCGGGCGGGCGGGCCGCGGCGTCCGGTATCAGTCCCGAGGGCCCGGCTCCCGCCGGTAACGGGCCCCGCCGCCTCCCCTCCCCCTCCCCCGCCCCATGACAGTGCAAACCCTCCGGCCTGCCCGGTCGCCCCGCCTCCGGCACCAGGCCCAGTTCAGGGCCGCGGCGGTGTCGGCGGCAGCGGCGGCGGCTGCGCCGCGGCTCTCCGCCCTCGCTCGCTCTCGGGCCCGGCGCCTCGGGCCCGGCTCGGGCTCGGCCCAAGTCTCCGCCGATTCCCGGCCGCCCTCCGCGGCGCCCGGCCCGGGCGGGGTAGGCCGAGGCCCTGGCGGTGGGGGTGGGGGCTCCTCTCACCTTCATGTCGGGACATCCTAGTTCAGACGGTGGCGGCGCGGCCCCTCCCGGGCTCCGGCTGCAGTGTCCCCCGCGGGGTCCCGGCGCTGCCCGCGCCGGCCGGCCGACTCCCACTCGACTCCCGGGCTCGGCCGCGGGGGCGGGGTGGGCAGCGGAGCGCTCCCGCGGCGGCGGCGGCGGCTGCGGCGGGGAGGCGGCACGGGGCGGGAATGGGGACGGGCCTGGCCGAGGCTGAGCTCCTCCAGGAGGCGGGTCCGACGCCGCGGCTCCGCCGGCGCCCGCCGTGACTCGGTCACTCTCGGGCCCGCCGGCTCCGGGCGGCGGCGCCGCGCTCCGCAAATCCCGCTCCTCCCCTCCCCCGGCCCACCCCCCGCCCCTCTTCCCCGGCTCCCGGCCGCCGCCTCCTCCTCCTCCTCCTCTTCCTCCTCCTCCGCCTCCTTCCGCCGCCCGCACGTCGGCCCCGCCTCTCGCAGCCCGCGCCGGGCCTAGCAGCCCGGAGCCCCACGGCTGGAGGGCGCGGCGGGGGCGGCGGGGCGGCGCGGCGGCGGCTGCCCGCGCTCGTCGGCAGGCCGCGGTCGGGCGCCCGAGCCCGGCCTCGGCCTGGCCGCCGCCGCCGCCGCGCAGCGCGTAGGCAGGAAGAGGAAATGCTCGGCCGCTGGCGCCAGCCGCTCGCCAGTATGACCGGCCCGCGCGGCTCGAGGGGCCCTCGGCCGCCCCCAGCCCCGCCTGGGGCCTATCCGAGCCCGGGCCGTAGGCGCCCCGCCGGTGGGCCGGGCCAACCGCGACGGCGGGTGCTTCCCGGCAGCGAGCTGGACCCCGGAAGGCTCCCCCCTTTCGGGCCCATGGCTGCCGGGCCGACAGCGGGCAGCGCCCTGCGGCCTCCGATCCAGACGGGAGGCTGCGCACCGGCTGGGGACATGTGTTTGTATTTCTTTTTAAGCCAGCGGCCCCAAAGGGGAAGGCGGCTGGCCTCCGGGAGTCGTCCGGTGTTGCCCGGCGGGGTGACTCGCGGTCGGCAGGGCGTGGACGCGAGAGGCCAGCCGGGAGGCGGCCGGTCTTGGCTGCTGTGCCCCAGGGCCGGCTCCTCGGGAACCATCTACTTCGAAGACTCCGCTCCCTCCAGCCCGGGTGTCCGGCAGCACCCGCGCAAAGTTTGTTCCAGCACCTTGGCTCACCCTGAATATTCTTCTCTGAAAACTGTTGGGGTGTGTTTGTATGTGTGTGTGTTTCCTTTTCTTCCTGTCCGTGAACTACTTTTCTGTTTTTAATCTATCTTTTACATTTTTACCCTCTTCCTTGTCAACTTTGTTTTCAGGCCTTAATTAGTTCATCAAATATTTATACAGCCCCTTACCACGTGTCGATTGGTAGCGTGGTTTAGTGGAAAGAGATCGCACTTTGCAGTCAAGACAAATGCCGTGGATTCTGGTTCTGATATCCTCTATGTAACCTTGGCCATTTACCCTTTTATATTTGAATTTTTGTTTTTCTCCATAAACTAGAAGTGTGTCCCTAGGCTGAGTCTACTGAAATTGGATTCTAAGGTACTGCTTGCTTTGGGATTACTCTTTTTCCTTTCCACCATTACTATCTGTGTGACCTGGAGCAAATGACTTAGCCTCCTTGTGCCTTGACTGTCCCATCTTTAAAATGAGCGCGATTACACATGATAATAACAATAATAATAACAACAGGTATTTGGACGATTAAGAGCTAAAGTGTATATAAAATATCCAGCACGGGACACAGTAAAAACACAGTTTGTTACCATATTTCATTACATCTGATTTCAAGACGCTTCTCGATTTGAAAGGTATTTTTAAAAGCTCATCTTAAAAGTCAGGGAACTAAGTATTAGGTCACTATTTGGTAGTAACTAATGATGAACTAGTTCCCAGTCAAACTAAGGTTTAAACAAACGGGTTTAAATGAGGACTGTCACCAGAAATACTTCCAGTGCATGTACGGAGCTTTTGCCTAAATTCAGGCCAGCACAGTTGTTGAAGAAGGAGGTTCATCTAGGCCGTAAGGGGGCTTGGTGGGATAGAGAAAATAGGGCTTCCAACAAGGCTAATATCTACTGAATGCTTGCCCTGTGCCAGTGTCTTTCTAAGCATTGTACAGTATTGTGTGTGTGATTCCCTGGTACCAAACTCTTAGGACCCTCAATTTCTTGGGCTGTAAAAGTGAAGACAGCAACACCCCATAGTCTTGTGATGAGTAAATGATGTCTGTAAATAATAAGTTATAGAGGTTAGGGCATTATCAGTAATATAGTCAGGTAAAATGCTGGAGCAGGTAGGAGAGCTGACAAATACTCCAGGAAGGAATAAGAGTTAGTTTCTTTTGGTTTGGGGAAATGTTAGCTAATCCTATTAAGGAGAACATACAGATGACTGTCTAAACCTGAAGGGAATATCGGATCTTTGACAGTTAACGTTGTTTTCAATCAGGCAAAAGTAAGAAAATGAAGACACTAAAAAAATGTATTTTTTCCTATTTGAATAAGAGTAAGCAGGAATATTATGGTTATTCAGGGTTTTCATGACTAGATGAAACATTTCCTCAATTCAACTAGAGATCAGGCCCTTCAATTAAAACAACCTGCTTGCTGTCCTTTGTATAGGAGACTGCATTTCCCAAAAAAGGATTAATGTAAACGCTCATACCAAATTGTTCATCAAATGATTTTTGGTCTTGGGACTTCCCTGGTGGACCAGTGGTTAAGAATCCGCCTTCCAATGCAGAGGACTCGGGTTCGATCCCTCGTCAGAGAACTAAGATCCCACGTGCCGCCGGGCAACTAAGCCCGCGCATCGCAGCTACTGAGCCTGCGCGCCCTGGAGCCCATGCTGCAACAAAAGATCCCGCGTGCCGCAACTAAGACCCAGTGCAGCCAAATAAATAAATAAATGTTTAAAAAAATGATTCTTGTTCTCCAGGAATGCTTCTTCCAGTCCTTTCCTTTGCCTGCACTTCCTTGAGTTCTTCTGTGTCCTTGCCTTGCCAACCCAAATCCATACAATGGCCCAATTATGTACCTTAACACAAGCTAATGCTCATAAACATTGGTGAAATCAGGATAAGATCTGTAGTCTAGTTAATTGCACTAATGTCAGTTTCCTGGTTTGATATTTTTCTATAGTTTTGTAAGATATTACCATGGGGGCCAGGGGGGAGTGTACGTGGGCTCTCTCTGCAACTTCTTGTGAGTGTATAATTTTATAAAGTAAAAACTTAGGGAGTTCCCTGGTGGCCTAGTGGTTAGGATTCCAGGCTTTCACTGCTGTGACCCAGGTTCAATCCCTGGTTGGGGAACTGAGAGCCCGCAAGCTGCTCGCGCAGCCAAAAGAAGAAAAAGAAAAAGTAAAAACTTAAACTGTAGGAACAGAAATCAGATTAATAGTGACCTGCAGCTGAGAGGGTGGGGGGATGGGGATTGACTACAGACAACTTACAGAGGTGATGAGAATACTGTCTTGATTGTGTTGTGTTTACTGTATACCTTTGTCACAACTTATAGATCTGTAAACCTAAAAGATTACATTTTACTTCTGTGTAAATTGTACCTCACTAAACCTAACTTTAAAAAAGAAAAGCAAACTCTTGTCACCCCAGCCTCCTGTGATTAGAGGGTGAAGTTTAACTTCTCATATAAGGCCCAACATTCTTTTCCAGCATAAGGACTTTTCCTGCCTCTGCCAGTGTACCCTGTGCTATCTCATACTATATTGATTCCTGCCTCTGGGTCTTTGCACATGTGCTTCCCTCTGCTTAAAGGGAGGACAAGAAATTCAAGCCTAAATTAAAATTCCTTGTACTCTGTTAAGCCTTCCTTGCCCCTCAGGCACACCAGTAAGTTCCCTGTGCTCACTTATGCTGTGCATAATTTATAATTAGTTTTCATCTTGTTTCTTAGCTAAACTCCTCCAAGACAGACAATCACGTGATTCCTTTCTGTCTCGGATCCAGTAGTGTGGTATAAAGCTGGAAGAAAACTTAAAGTAACTGTTCTCAAAGTGTTGTCCAGGGTCCTCAAGACCATTTCAGAGGGTGAGTTGCTTGGGTTTTCTTGTATACTTGAAACAGCACATCTCAGTAGATAGAAGGCAGAAGCAGCTAAGAGAATCCAGCTGTCTTCAGTTAAGCCAAACATTAGAGGTACTATTTGCAAGGATGTAAAACAATGTCACACTTCCAAATATTTTTTATTTTGAAAAATTACTTTTCTTAAAAATATTTGTATTTCTAGGAAATGGGTTATGTTAAAAGATTTTCTAGGAAATGGGTTATGTTAAGATTTTAATTTTAATTAAAAATCAATAGGGGACTTCCCTGGCAGCACAGTGGTTAAGAATCCGCCTGCCAATGCAGGGGACACGGTCCAATCCCTGGTCTGGGAAGATCCCACATGCTGCAGAGCAACTAAGCCCGTGCACCACAACTACTGAGCCTGTGCTCTAGAGCCCGCAAGCCACAACTGCTGAGCCCACATGCCACAGCTACTGAAGCCTGCACGCCTAGAATCTGTGCTCCACAAGAGAAGCCACCACAAGAAGAAGCCCGTGCACTGCAACGAAGAGTAGACCCCGCTCGCCACAACTAGAGAAAGCCCGCTCGCAGCAACAAAGACCCAATGCAGCCAAAAAATTAAATAAATAAAATAAATAAATTTATTTTAAAAAATCAATAGGTATAATACACATTAAAAAAAAAGTTCTTTGGAGTCTTCAGTAATTTTTAAGAGCATAAAGGGATCCGGAGACCAAAAAGTTTGAGAATCTCTGCCTTAGAGACTGTTAAAACCCCTTCATTGCACAAATAAGAAATCATAATGATGTTGACATTTAAGTAGTGCTCTGCTACAGGTAGAGCTTGTGATAAGCACTTTTCTTGTGGGTGCTATTATAGCTTCATTTTACTCATAAGGCAAGAGAGGCACAGAGAAGTTAATTGACTTGGCCGCATACCGAGTCGCTGGTAGAGCCAGGATTTGAGCCCCCGTGTGTTTCAGAGGCCCTGCTGCTAACCATCCTTTTCTGCCACCTCCCTAGAGCCCTGGAAAGGGTCAGAAAGGCTCATGCTATCTGGTACCTCACCGCTCTGTGCTCTCCACCCACCTCACTGTCACTAGGTAAGAGTCATGGAGGCCTCCAACTTTCCAGTTTTCATTTCAAATTCTGCCACTCTGAGTATTTTCAAGCACAGCATTGCAATGCCTTGGTTTCTAACAATCTAAATATGTGCACCTGCACTTCAGCCACCCATTCCCCTCTACTGACCACACCCAGAGCTCTACTACACGACTTCCTGTTTTATTGTGACTGCCTACTTTTCCAGTTTTCTTACTCTGCCATTAAATCTATTCTTTTACTTCTTTAGGACCTCAATCCTTTGATCTTTCCACTTAACTTCTTTTCTTTTTCTTTTAACCGTATTCTCTTCCTGACCCAGTGGGTTCCCTATGGTCAACTAAAACTATTCTCATTTATGACCTTCAGCTCTTTAGACCCCTCATTCTCAAGCTGCACCACCCCTGCAAACTCCCAATCCGGAATCAACTGCATGACGATTTCCCCCCACCTATATTTTCTTGGCATGCAGAACACAATGTAAAATATGATGCAAATAAGCGGATTCGTCAGGCGGGGGGGAACTGTTACAAAATCTAGTGGATCCAACTTCAGCTGGACCTCAGTACCATTGAGCAGTTCTTATCTGATCAGCACCCTCTTCCTTTCTCAGATTATTACAGACCTTCACCACTTGGCTTCCACTACTTACCTATCCACCCTCCCAATAGATAACCTCACCTCCTAATTCACAGAGGGAATATAGTTCACAAAGTAAGAACTTCCCCTTCCCACTATTAACCCCCAAAGGAATCTGTACATGTGTATCCTGCTACTTCATGCCCTCACTCCCATCCCAGAAGAGCCAAGATGTCCTTTTTCCAGTTTAATCTCACCTCTGTTTATGATCCCACTTCACCCCATCTTGGATCATACTCCTTCAGTCACCTCCTTAACATCTATACTTCCAGCCATGCAGCCTCTGCTGGTTTGTTTCCGTTGGCCAAGAAACACCTCAGCCCTACATTCCCTCTGCTTACCACCTTATTGTTTCTTTCTCTTCATAGTCAAGCTTCATAAAATGTCACTCCTCTTCCTCAGCTTTATAACCTGATTCATCTGATTGCTTGGCTTTTTATGCTGTAGGCCACTCTCATTTCCTGTGATATCACTCTTACCTTCCCTCCCATGTCTGTGCTCTTCCTGTATCCTCTACTGGGTTGAGCAGAGTCATCATCAACCTAGTCAGTTACCCAAGATGAAACCCAGTAGTCATCTAGACTTCCTTCCCATTTACCTCCTGTGGCCAATCAGTCACCAGTGGATTTTACCCATTAAACATTGGTCAGGTTCATCCCTTTCCATTCCCATGGCAACCAAACCACTCCAGGCTGCTACCCTCCCTCCTCGAGCCTCAGTACATCTTGGCCCCTCGCCACTAATCATACCCCTTCTGTTGTCCTTTGTACCACTTCTAGTTAGATTTTTCCCCTTTTTTGACTAAATTTCTAAAACTATAAAGTAATACATACTCATTGGAGAAATTTTGGCAAATACAGAAAAACATAAAGAAAATAAATAAAGATCACTTATAAACCTATGACCCAGAGGTAAACATTGTTATAGTTTGATGTGTTTCCTTCCTAGAGCTACAGTTCAGAGTTACAAATGGATCATATATCCACTGCTTAGAGCCCTTCAGATGGTTCACCTTCAATGCTCCCCATCTCTTACAGACTATCACTCAAATTCCTACCAAGGTCTAAAGTCCTGGTAGGGTCTGCCTCTACTTACTTCAGCTTGTCTTCTGCCCCCACTATGTAATCCGTGTTAGATGGGTTGCTCTGGCTGCAGAGTGGTTTCCTTTCCTATCCCTGGAGTGTCCGTACCTGATTCTTCCTGTAGCAGCCTTAACCTAAAGTCATCTCCTCAGAGAAGCCTTTCCTGACTACTTTATCTAATATAAGGTCCCATCACTGATGTTTTTTTTTTTTGTTTTGTTTTTGTTTTTTTTTTGCGGTACGCGGGCCTCTTACTGTTGTGGCCTCTCCCGTTGCGGAGCACAGGCTCCGGATGCACAGGCTCAGCGGCCATGGCTCATGGGCCCAGCCGCTCTGCGGCATGTGGGATCTTCCCGGACCGGGGCACGAACCCGTGTCCCCTGCATCGGCAGGCGGACTCTCAACCACTGCACCACCAGGGAAGCCCCCATCACTGATTTTTTAAAATCTTGTTTATTTTATTAATAACAATTCATATGAATTGTTACAACCATTCCAAGACAGGATTTCAAAGAACCATAGAATTTTGCCCAGTCTTTGATATAGCAATCCCACTTCAACTCACCTGGTCTCTTTAAAGCATGATTGATACATGTAAAGATTTTAGATACAAGGACGTTTATCACAATGTTCTTTTTAATACTTAAGACTGAAGACAACCTAAATAAATTATTTTTTATTTTATTTTATTTTATTTTGCGGTACGCGGGCCTCTCACTGTTGTGGCCTCTCCCATTGCGGAGCACAGGCTCCGCCGCGCAGGCTCAGCGGCCATGGTTCACGGGCCCAGCTGCTCTGCTGCATGTGGGATCTTCCCGGACCGGGGCACGAACCCGTGTCCCCTGCATCGGCAGGCGGACTCCCAACCACTGCGCCACCAGGGAAGCCCCTAAATAAATTATTTATCCAAACCCAGAGCAGCTAGAAATATATTTGTGGTATCTTTTCCATAAGAAAATCAGACTTTAATCATACACTGATCCTTTTGTAAATGATGTATAAACAGCATGATGCCATTTTTGTTTTCTAATAAAGCAAATACATAAAATAAAGACTGAATGGATAATATGAAGGATTTATGTTATTTGTTCAATTTATACATGTTTATTGGGAGTCTTCTGTGTCCACCGAGCTTACAAGGGTGAAAAAGAAAATCACGTCCTCATCCTCAAGTCATTTACATTCTGGTGACAGAATTAATTGAATTGCCATTCTGATAAGAGTGTCTTGAGAGTCTATGATGTGGATGTGAAGGGCCTTTTCCCCCTTAGTTTTGAAATTTTCTCTAATGAACAAGTACTAGTTTCATATCCCTTTTGTTTCTTTTTTTTTTCTTTCTTTTATGTTTAAAGAAGCTTCTCATTGAAATAAATGGGAACTAGAAGGTGGTAAGTGGAGGGGTCCAGAGTAAAGGGGATGGTTCTGATGATTTGAGGAATGGGGGAGACTCCAGTGTGTTTAGAGGCTTAGGGGAAGGCATGTGTGTGTGTGTGTGTGTGTGTGTGTGTGTGTCTGTGCCTGAGTAAGGCAGCGGGGAGGATGGAGGAGACAAGAGGAGCCCAGGTGAAGTAAGCGTTCACCAGGCAATAGGACTCATTCTCTGCTGACAGTCATAAGAAATAAAGTTGTTTTAGGCAGAGCTGTGTCTCTTGGCCTTCATTTTCTCAAAGTCGAAGGTAAGGCCATTTTGTGCCTCTGTGCCTGGTAAGTTTCTACTCCTTCCTCCTTTAGAAATCAGCAGTAGAGGGCTTTCTTGGTGGCGCAGTGGTTGAGAGTCCACCTGCCGATGCAGGGGACACGGGTTCGTGCCCCGGTCCGGGAGGATCCCACATGCCGCGGAGCGGCTGGGCCCGTGAACCATGGCCGCTGAGCCTGCGCGTCCGGAGCCTGTGCTCCGCAACGGGAGAGGCCCGCGTACCGCCAAAAAAAAAAAAAAAAAAAAAAAAAAAAATCAATAGTAGAGGGAGTTCCCTGGTGGTCTAGTGGTTTGGAATTGGCGCTTTCATTGCTTTCACTGCCATCGCCCGGGTTCAATTCCCGCTCGGGGAACTGAGATCCTGCAAACTGCACGCTGCGGTGCAAAAAAAAAAAAAAAAAAAAAAGTCAGCAGTAGACCCCTGCCCTTGTGAACAATTTCCTGACCCCTTCAAGTGTGCTGGGGCCACTTCCAGTAGCATCACCTTCTTGGGGGGGGGGGGTTGAGGGGGGAGCTCTTGTTTGTTAAAACCTTCCCAGCCCCCTCGGACTTACTGGTCAGAGTTTCTGAGGGGTGGAGCCCAAGGATCTGCATTTGAAAGAACACCCACAGGGATCCCGGTCATGCAAAGTTGGAGGATCACCCCACTAAGCGCTCCCAGTTCATTTTACAATTCTCCGTGATTGCAATTAAGCTATTCCCTTTTACCAGCTTGCTGACCTTGGGAGGGAGTGTCTCTTCATTTACAAACTTTGCTTACAGCCCTGCACTTGGCTACCACAGAGGGCTTCGGGTGCTAAGTTGTGAAATGAATGGTGTGTCCAAAATGAGTCCAGGCATCCTGATGTCCCTCTGACATCATGGTTTATCTCCACAAGCCGCTGAATTCTTCATGAAAGCATTTCCTGCTTCAACTATGCCAAAAAATCATATGCTAACTAAAACCCTTACAGACCCACATAGGAAGATCCTGGGAAGAATGGACTTAAGGAGGACTGGTGGCTGTAAGGAAAGTCAGAACCCGAGGCCCTTTGAAAGTGAAGTGAGTGGAACCCACACCGAATGGATGAGCCAGTCCCTGCAGCCGGTGGGGATTCTCAGTATGTCACCTGTCTCCCCAACACCCACCAAGGAGTTAAAACAAGCTTTGGAAAAGAGCCCTGGAATGTAACTGTTAATAAGGTGACTGCTTGGCAGGTAACGAGTCATAACAAGAGGCTTGTGTGTGACTTGCACAGAATCCAAAAAAGGGGAGGCCACAAGGTTAGAAACTATAGTGTGTCTCTCACACTGTCCAAGGAAAAAGATGCTCTGAAACCATTGGTCAGTGCTGTTCATTTAGAGGGAACTGTCCAAAGGATGGCTAATTCATCTTAGGAGAAACAGATTTATCTCCCAAGAACAGCTAATCCACTTTCTTTAATCCAAGTCTTTATTGAGCACCTCCCATGGGTCAGGGGCCGTACCAGATGCTGGAGATGTGACAGTGGACAACACAGGCATAGTACCTGCCCTGAAGGAGTCTCAGCGTCGTGCTCACTCACTCACACAATTCCCAGCCTGTAATTTGGGATGCTTTGTGGGTTTGCCTGGCAAGGCACAGGACTCTGAGCAATGGCCAGAGCCCATTATTTTGCCAGTTAGGCCTCCTGTTTTCACACAAACAACATTCTAGCTTTGAGTCATGTGTGACTCGGATGAGCGTAAAACAGCCAGCTCTGCAGAGTTTGATTTCCTCTGGGCCTACGGATGAGCTGGAGAGACGTCCTCGGCCTGGGAAGCCCTGTGATGGCCAGCAGCCTACCTTCAGTGGCTCTCAGTTCCTGCCCAGCCTCAGGCCCACCCCCAGTACCATTAGGATTGCCTGTGTCCTTTGCTGCCCCAGTGGCCCACTGAGAGGTTGTTGAGAGGTTGATGGGAAGATTTTTGAATTCCTGGGTGTCTTAAATTCCAAGGAGTTGAGTCAGCAGAAACCACTGGGCCCAGGGTTGATTTTAAAGGAAAAGGGAGCAGAACCAGCTGCTGTTAAGGGGAACGACTTTGAATTGGCCACACCTGTGACTTTGAGGGCAAGCCCAGGTTCTTAGTTTCCCTGAGAGCCCAAACCAGGATCCTTAGCCCCTGGTAATTCCTAAAAACGGTGTTTCACAGACCTGGCTCTGTGAAACATTCACTCAAGGGCAGATCCAGATTTGGGAGCCTGAGGCCTATACACTTCTGAGGGGTGATTCCTAAGAAAGAAATACAAAATTAGACACAGGGCCTTAGAAGGGCCTGTTTTAGGAAGTAAGGGACCCTGAAGCTTAAACTTCAATAGTTTCATGGTAAATCACCTACACGTTCCTGCTAGAAGGTGAAAATATTGGGTGTCTCTGATCCCAAAGGACTGGAGGGCTCTCTGGATGCTTAGAGGAAAGAAGCAGGTGGGGATGAAAGCGATTTCACTGTTTTACTTCCTTGATCTTATTAATAAATCACACTTCCCTTTCTTCATCCCCACATCCAGTTATCGGTTTAAATGCTAGACTCTGAGCTTCTCAAGGACAGGAAGCACATCTCATTTATCTTCAAATCCCTAATACTTCGCAAATAGCATAAAGCAAAATATGTGTTGAAGGGAGGTTGGATGAATGAATGAATGAGTGAGCGAATGAATTCTCTCAGGCACTGAGAACTGACAGTCCTGTGTATCCCCCGTCCCTTCCTTCTTGGCTGCCTCTGGGTGGCGTGGGTTAAGAGCCTGGGCTCTAGAGTCAGACCTGACTTTGAATCCTGACTTTGCCATATACCAGCCATATGACCCTGGGCAAGTTACCCAACAGCTCTCAGCCTCAGTTTCCTTCTCTGTAAAATGGAGCCAATAATCCCTCCCTGCAAGGTTGAAAGAATCAGTAACAATGTCTGAAAAGTGCCTGGTACATGGCAGGTCTCAAAAAATGGTAGCTGTCCTATTATTACTTTAGGTCGAGGCTAGGCAAACAGCAGCCCATGGGCCAAATCTGGCCCTCACCTCCTTCTTTTGTAAATAAAGTTTTATTGGAACATGGCTATGTGTATTTGTTACATATTATCTCTGGCTGCTTTTGTGCTATCATGAGGAGTTGAGTAGTGGTCACAGAGACTGCATGGTAGTCAAAGCGTAAACTATTTCCAGTCTAGCCCTTTACAGGAAAACTTTGTCAGTCTCTGATTTAGGCCTTCGCCACTTTACTCTCAACTTGTAGTTGCCTCCTAACTGGTCTTCTAGCCTCTGGTCCTCCTCCTACTCTGTTTTCTCTCTACTCTGCAGCTAGTCATTTTCCTAAAATATATATCCCACTAGGGTTTAACTCAATAAAACCTTTGTTGGTTCCTCATTTTCTGTAACTCCTTAGTATATTTTTAAGATTTGTCACGATCTGGCCCCTATGTTTCCCTGCAGCCTCGTCTCACCCTACTTCCTTTCCTCTCTGTGTCCTGCATGACAGCCACATCAGACCTCAGAGCCTGTCAGTGGCTTGTGCAGCTCTGTGATTCCACACCCCAATCACCCTCTAGAGTGTCCCTTTCTCTGCTCTCTGCTGCTCCAATTGGCCTCATCTTCCCAAGCTTCTCTGTGAAGCCTGTCCTGATTTCCTTCCTCTATGCACTTAGATCAATCAGGATAAGGTAAATTACGCTGCAGTAACAAACAACTCCCAAATCTCAGTGACTGAAAACTACAAAAAAAATTAAACAAAGAATAACGTGTTTACAGGGGCCCCACTCCTAGATACCTGTCATTTTGCCTACACATTTGCCTAAACATTAACAGATACCTGTCATTTTGCCTAAAACAAAGGCTCTTGTAGAGGTTGTGGTTGATAAATAATCAAAAGGAGAACTTCATTGAAGGAAGAAAGAATGGAAAGTCTGGGTAGATTAACTGTAACTAAGGAGTCATGCTTAGCACTGCTTTTGGCCACGGTAAGAACTCAATAAACGCCGCCTCACGGCTGGCCCACGGCTACTTTCTCTAATCCAGTTCTTGAGCCGGTCCTTCCCAAGGCTGTGTGGTGGGGTTGAGCAAGCAAGGAGTGAGGACCCAGCCTCTGTCTGAACCAGCATATGGTGAGCTGTCATCAGTACCCTCTTCCCGGGGGCATAAAACCACATTTGACCTGCTCCAAGGGGCAAGGGGGAGTTTCTCCAGGACTGTCTCCTCTCTCCATTCTGAACGTCCTTGTCTTGCCTCCTGAAATTTGGTCTATTTCTACCCAGCCCCTCAGACTGACACTTTGGACCGTCTTTCTCAGCATCCTGTTATGCAGCCCATGGGCCCACCTTCATTCCAGGGAGCACATTGCAAAGAGACTCAGCTCTGTTAGCCCTGGGCTGTTCCTGAGCTCCGGTGTTGCTGTGTCCCATGCCTTTTCTTTATAATATGGCCCCAGGAGTCTCTGGCTCAGGGACGCCCAATGAACCTACGTGTTTCTGAAATCACTTCTTGCCCTGTCCATGATCCCCATCCCTGGGTTTGGCTTTTTTTGGGTCCTACTGTTCTGTCCTGATCTCTTCCGTGTCCTCCCTGTGGACTGGATCTTTGACTCTGAGCACCACCCAGAGCATTGACTCCTGCCCTTGTTCCCCCAGACGGTGCCCTATCACAGCTCATGGGAAAACCAGGTTTGGAAATCCATACCGGCCTCTTCCCTGCTCCACGTCCAGATCTGGGCCTCACCCCCATACCTCTAGCCCCCAATCTTACTCCACGTGCAGCCCGAAGAACTCTTTTATTTTGGCCACACCTCTTGGCATGCAGAACTTCCCTGACCAGGGATCGAACCTGAGCCCCCTGCAGTGGAAGCGCGGAATCTTTTTTTTTTTTTTTGCGGAACGCGGGCCTCTCACTGTTGTGGCCTCTCCCGTTGCGGAGCACAGGCTCCGGACGCGCAGGTTCAGCGGCCATGGCTCACGGGCCCAGCCGCTCCGCGGCATGTGGGATCTTCCCCGACCGGGGCACGAACCCGTGTCCCCTGCATCGGCAGGCGGACTCTCAACCACTGCGCCACCAGGGAAGCCCGGAAGTGCGGGATCTTAACCACTAAACCACCAGAGAAGCGCCTTAAGAACTCTTGACGTAGACCCGGCTTAAATTTATCATGCTTTATTGGGATTAGGTGGTGTAGAACGAGCCCCTCCATGGGGTGCTGAGCATCGTCCCCTTTTGGGAACCCACCTCCCACTCTGATTTCTTTTCTAATCCTGGTCTGCAGCCTGGCTCCTGATACTGTCCCGGGTGCTCCTCTACTAGGGTTCTGAGTCTGCATTTGATTTTTTTGAACCCAGTGTCCTGTGCTCTCTCTGTGCCACGGCTGCCCACCCTCCCACTGAGGCCAATTCTTCAGAACTCTCGTGGGGAGAGCTCAGGGACCACTGGTCTAGAAGCACAAACAGTGGCTCCTCCCACCCAGTAAGGTTTATTCACTCATGTAAAGCACCAAGCGTAGTGTCTGGCCCAGAGTGAGCCTATATAAGTGTTACTTACTGTTGTTCTTGTTGTTATTACCATGTAATTAAACTAGGCAAGGCTTGGCCCCCAAAGAGGAAGACATATATAGCAGTTAAAAATAATAAGCCTATTGTGGGAGTTCCGTGGAGGTCCAGCGGTTAGGACTCAACACTTTCACTGCCAGGGCTCGGGTTCAATCCCTGGTGGGGGAACTAAGATCCTGCCAGCTGCGTGGCACGGCTAAAAAAAAAAAGCCTGTTGTAAAGGTAGTTGGACACCCCCTCAACCCTGCCATGTTGCCTCAAACTGTGCTCCATGTATCTGGCTTGTAGGACTCATCTTGACCTTTCATGAACAAGGACTTCCTCTTCATCTCTTCCTTTGGCTTTGCTCTTAGCTTGTGACCAACGATCCTTTCATCCAGTCCTATCCCCCTATGAAGTCATCTCTCCTCTTCCTCGCTACAAGTGACCCTCCACCCGAACGAAGACTGAGTGTTGTTAATTGCCCTTCCCCTAAAGACCTAGAGAAGTGTAAGGAGCTGGTGACTTGGAGAGTGTCTAGCACCCCCTGGCTTCTTGTAAATAGACTGTGGGCAAGAGGGGTGTCTCTTAGGCAGGACACTGGACTCCAGTGAACATGGGCCTTGAAATAGGAAGATACAAGGAATGCACTTCAAGTTGTCAGAAGCTGCTGAGGCATTGCTGACAGACTCCCGGAACCGAGGACATCCACCATCGAGGCCACGTGGCCGCTGGCAAAAGTCAGCCAGGATGTCAGCTGGGAGTAATCCAGAAGGAGGAGACGCTTCACCAAAGGGAAGAACAAACCTGAAAGAGAAGACATGCAGCTTCCTCAGGACCCGATCCTGTGCCTGGTCTGTAAGAACAAAGTAAGACGTTGTGGAAAAACCTGAACGAACTTTTTGGCCAGCCCAATAGAAAGGATGGATAAATGGGTTCAAGAGGGGAAGGAAAGAGAAAGAAAATACAAAAGAAAATATCCAGCAAATCAAATAAATAAATGAGTCAAGAGCAAGATTTGGCTTCCAGTGACCTGGGACCTTCCTCCATCCCTCCCTCTTCCCCTTTCCCCCTCAATCTCTCTCTCTGTCTCTTTCTTTAATGAGGCTATTTCCCATCCTGGAGTGGCTCTAACTTTTGTCCCCACCACGGTGGCAGTCTGGCCGAGCAGGGCACGGTATGCAGGAAGAAAGCCAGCAGGCTGGGTCTGAAGTGTGGCATGGGGCCCACAGGGCCTAGGGGAGAAACACAGTCTGAATCAGGCCCCTTCAGTAGCAGGGCTGAGCACAGAGCTTGATTTCAAAAAGGAACCAGCAGGATTAGCTGGAATGAGGGCTCAGGTGGGATGTGCCAAAATTATGCAAATGAAGCAAATATTCTCTCTTGTACAGGGAGATCTGTGGCACGAGCCATTAAGGTTAATCAGCAATGAAGTTCATTGATATAACAATGTGTAACTGTTAAAAGAATTCTATTCACATATCATGAAATTCACCCTTTTAAAGGGTGAACCTAGCAGTTTTTAGTATAGTCACAGAGTTGTGCAACCATCTCCACTATCTAATTCTAGAATATTTCATCACCCTGAGTCCAGTAGTGGTTACTCCCCAATCCCCCTCTCCCCAGCCCCTGGCTACAAGTAATTTACTTCCAGTCCCTGGATTTGCCCACTCTGGACATTTCACAGAAATGGAATCATACAACAGGTAGGTGGCCTTTTCTTTCTGTTCTTTCACTTAACACAGTGTTTTCAAGGCTTACCCATGCTGTAGCATTTATCAGGACTTCGTTTCTTTTTGTGGCTGAATAATATTCGATTACGTGGATATACCACATTTTGTTTACCCACTCATCAGTTGATAGATATTTGTGTTATTTCCACCTTTTGGCTATTTGAGCAATGCTGCTGCTATGAACATCTGTGTACAAGTTTTTGTGTGAACACATTTTTATTTCTCTTGAGTATCTACCTAGGACTAGAGTTTCTAGGTCATTTGTGGTAGGTAATTCCATGTTTATCTTTTTGGGGAACTACCAAACTGTTTTCCACAGTGTCTGTACCATTTAACATTCCTACCATCAACGTACTAGGGTTCCAGTGTCCACACATTCTTGCCAACACTTGTCATTGTACATCTTGTGACTAGAGCTATCCTAGTGGGTGTGAAGCTGTACCTCACTGTGGCTTTGATTTGTACTTCTCTAACTACTAATGATCCTGAGCAACTTTTCAAACATTTATTGGCCATTAGTATATCTTCTTTGGGTAAATACCTATGTATAACTTTAACTGTACACATACATACCCATATTCCCCAGTACAGTCTGAGACTGTGCACAAGTTCTGATAATTGCTTCTTCAGTTATCATTGGCGGTCAGAGCAGAGGGGATAATCCCTGAGGCTTCCTTGAAGGAAGAGACATTTTGTGCAGGTTGACGTTTTTCCTCAAAGTTACTTTTCTTGGCTGTCAGGTGGCATAATACTGTGGGGATTCAGTTGAGGGTTAATATGGGCAGTATGATATTCAGTGGCTCACACTGGTTCAGCGATACCAATTGTTTAAGGTCTGCGTCTGTTCTGACTGGTTGATGCCCATTCCATAACGGTTATTTAACATTTGGAACACCATGCCTGTATACAGAGTATCCAGCACACGTGCCTGGCATGCAGTTGGTAACTCTTCCTTTCCTTTCCTTCTCTTTCCTTATTTTTTGGCTCCTTTATGTCCCGCCATCATAGAGAGGAGGTCACTGGTTGTTAGAATCTATTTTTCATTGTCTTACATCCCTGAATTTTCATCTAATCCTGGATCCTGGAGGGTGCTTTGATGCTTTTTGGTGGGTGTCCTGGTTCTTTTTCATGAAAACGAGATCTCAATTACTTTAACAATTGCTCAGAATCCCAGAAACCCCTCATGAGCCACTTGGTCTATTAACTTGAAGACCCCCTTTAAAGGAAATCTCTTTTTATTGGCGGGGGGGGGGGGCAGGGGGGCGTCTCATGGCTTGTGTGATCTTAGTTTCCTGACCAGGGATTGACCCTGTGCCCCCTGCAGTGGAAGCGTGGAGTCCTAACCACTGGACCGCCAGGGAAGTCCCTAAAGGAAGTCTTTCTGTGTGAACACATTGATTTCACATTCTGTCATGTTCTCGCTCACTGATCCCCATGGTGGAATTGTTTGTAATGGTGAACAAATGAAAACAATGTAAATGTGATTAATAAGGGACAGATTAAATAAAGCATGGGACAGCCATATATTTCAGGGGTTGGCACACTTTTTTTTTTGGCCGAGCCTCACGGCTTGTGGGATCTTAGTTCCCCGACCAGGGATCAAACCTGTGTCCCCTGCGGTGGAAGCGCAGAGCCCTAACCACTGGACTGCCAGGGAATTTGCTGGCACACTTCTTCTGTAAAGGACCAGATAGTAATGTTTTAGGCTTTGTGGGCCATAGAGTCTCTGATGCAACTGCTCATCTCGGTGACTGTAGCGCAAACCCAGCCACAGACAATATGTAAATGAATGGGCTTGGCTGTGTGGCAGTAAAGCTTTATTTAGGTGCTGGGCCATCTCTGGTGTGGAGGTCATGGTTTGCTCACCTCTGATATGATGAATTCTTACTATGTGGCTATTAAAGAGAATCAAATAGAATTAGGTGTTTTGACAGAGATGTCCATCAAGTCGTTTACATATATACATGTATATTTTTTTCGGGGGAGGGAGCAAAATTGCATACACCTTCAAGGACACACACCCAACTGTTAACAGTAGTCACACCTAGTGATTAGGATTGGGAAAGTGGGAGGTTGGGACTGATGGGCTCTTTTCCTGACTTTGCTGAATGTTGTGCACATTCAAAATGAGAGAGCTTTGCTTTTGTAATTAAATAAAATTCAATTGGGATTTTTTTAATTCAGAGAATTTTACTAGTCTTAGTCACGATGTACATAAAGTTATATGCTACGTAAAACAGAACAACTTCGCGATCATAATAACCACACAATCACCATTACACGGTGCCTCTAAGCCATGGCATCTCATGGTTATAAATGGGAGTCTACACGGATCCATGGACAAGAGGAGGCAGGTTGGTTGAGAAGCCAGGTCAGAGCCTTGGTTGGGAGGCTTGAGGCTGTGTCTGGAGCCAGGGTCTGCGGCAGAGCTGAAGACAGAGGCATCAAGCCTCAGCTCAGGCCTTCTGCAGTCAGCATCCCCCAACCCCCAACATCAAGCCCCTTCTAGCTCTAAAGGGTCTCAGGAATGTTCCAGCAGCTTCTGCTTTCCGGGTCATCGGCTGCATTTTCACCTGGTCAGTAGCCCTCATTTCCTCATTTGCTGAAGATCCGCTGTGGGCTAGTCCTGGTGCCAGTGGGTGCCAGTCCTGGTGCCAGTGGGTGCCAGTGCCAGGAGGTCTGTCCCCGCACAGCCGGAGCGGGAGGGAGACTTGGAAATAGGTGAAGTTCACGGCCCTGGAATACGTGCACCACAGAGGTGAGTGCGAGTGGGAGGGGATCTTTGCGCAAGAGTCACATCTGAGTCACAGCTGAGTCACACTGAAGTGGGAATAGGAGTTCGCCAAATCCACCAAGGCAGGGCAGGAAATTCCAGACAGAGAGAAGAGCAGAGATGAAGGTGCAGAGACAGGAAATATTGTCCAGGGCACCCTAAGAAGTTTATGAACAGAGGTGAGGCTGAGAAGCCACAGATCAGGAAGGGGAACTAGCAGAGGGCAGCAAGCAGGGGAGACAGGAAGTCAAATTTGAGCTTTAGAGAGATTTTCTGGTGGAGGAGAATGGGAGGGGAGAGCCGTTAACGATCTCTTGTCCATGCTGCCCTGACCTCTGGGCCATTCTCAAGGCTGCCTACTCCGCTTACTATGTCCTCTTCCCTCCTCTTGGCATGGCCAGTTCCCCTTCAGTCTTTAAACTTTTAAAACGCAGGCATCATTCCACCAAGAAAAGTTTACTGACATCTCTATCCCATCCCCCACCTCTCCCAGCTGGGCTAGGGACCCCTGCTCTGGGCTCCATGGGGTTCTGGGCATTTCTCTGTCTCTGCGTGAATTCCATTGCTTTATGATTGTATTTTTCTTTCTAAGTCATGACCAGAGTGTGATTTTCCTAAGTCAGGGGCCAGGTCTCATTGGTTTCCAATGCCTGGCATAAAACTTGGCACAGAAAAGGTAATTAGTAAATATCGGACTGAATGAGTAAACGGATGAATAAAAGGTGAAGAGGGGAGATGAGAGATATTTGAGAGGTTGAATCAGGATAAGTTGTCAAGGTATTGGTAAGGGTGGTATTGGCTAGTGGTAAGGGTGGGCAGTGGGAGGGTGGCATCTAAGATGATGCCAGGTTTTCCGGTTTGGGAGCTGGGGAGGCCTGAACTGTTTTGACTTACGATACTCTGACATCCAATGTGTGGGTGTTTTCCTCACAACAACCAGTTCTCCAACTCTCCAGACACCATCTGGGTGTCCAACAATTCAATTCAGTTTTGACACTACCTTCCTGGAGTTAGCGTCAGATCCCACAAGTTAAGGGCTCAGTCCCACAAGCATGCCTCTACTTCAGATGCCAATAGGAAGGCCCAGGTTCCCACCTGTACTCCTGACCAACCAGCTATACATCGGGGGTTTCTACAACCCCCTCTTCAGGTTCAGTAATTTGTTAGAATGGCTCATAGAACTCAGAGAAACAATTTATTTGTATTCACCAGTTTCTTATAAAGGATATGACTCAGCAAGAGCCAAATAGAAGAGTTTTGATATTTAACTGTTAATCTCTCTAGGGAAATACAGATGAGAAGACAAAACCCCCAAACACAGGAAAGTTGCAGAGAGTTAAGAAATCTCTTACGGTTATTATAGGCTTAGTCCTTATTCTACAGTTTCCAATTCTTTTTCCTAGATGGAAGCTAGGAGCCCAATTTATTAATTTGTTCACGCATCTAATAAACATTTATTGATCACCTGCTCTGGACCAGACACTGGAGGTACAAAGGTGGATAAGGCCCAATTTTTAGCTCTTGTGGGGTTCACAGGCCAGAGCTGGGGAGACTGACCAAATGACCAGTCTGAATTTGATGACTACGAATAATACAGGTAGAAAGGAAGAGCTCTGGAAGGAAGGAGCAGCCCTTTCCCCCGGGGCAGAATCATCTCAATTCCTACCTGGAGCACATGCCCTGAATTGCAAATGGGGGGGACGGTAAATTGGCATGGATTTTATGTAGGAAAATTTTGCAATAACGAGCAAAAATTTTCCAGCATTTTCTCTTTCAGGAATGTACTTTCCTTGCACATGCAAGAAATTACATATGTGCAAGGTTTTTCACTGTAGCGCTGTTGGTAATAGCAAAGATTGGAAATAACCTTAATGTTCAATATTAATAAAAAAGATGGTGCAACCACACAAAGGAATCCTATGCAACTGTAAAACCAAAGAGGAAGCTCTGTATGTGCTGATCTGGAACATTCTCCATGATATACTGAGAAGTGGACAAGCAAGTGTCTGAACTGCGTTATAATATGCTGCCGTTTTTAGAAAAAATATATATATAAAAATTATACATATATGTAAATATATATATATATATATATATCTATCTCGTTTATGTATAAACTAGTTCTGTAAGGAAACAAAAGAAACTTACAGTTCTTCTGGGGAGAGGAACTGGGTGTCCAAGAGACGATGAGAGGGAAACTTCAATGTGTACTTCTCACCATTAAAATTTTTTTAAATTAATTTTTATTGGAGTATAGTTGCTTTACAATGTTGTTTTAGTTTCTACTATACAGCAAAATGAATCAGCTATGCGTATACGTATATCCCCACTTTTTTGGATTTCCTTCCCGTTTAGGTCACCACAGAGCATTGAGTAGAGGTCCCTGTGCTATACAGTAGGTTCTCATTAGTTATCCATTTTATACGTAGTATCAAGATTGTATATATGTCAATCCCAATCTCCCAATTCATCCCACTCCCCACTTCCCTCTTGGTATCTTTACATTTGTTCCCCTCACCTGTTCTCCATGTCTCCATTTCTGCTTTGCAAATAAGGCCACCATTTACAATTTTAATGTATTGTCTATTTTTTTTTTTTTTAAAGGCACCCCTCTCCTTACTCTCCTTACCTGAGGACAGGGAGGGGAATGGTAATTTGTGTGTCTGGGACGGGGTCCCTGGCTGAGGTTCATCGAGATGATGCCTTTATCCTGCATCAGAAAGGCCACCTGGGGCATCTTTCTTCACGTGGACTTGGCCTGAACTTTCAGCGTTGCCAGTAGCTGCTCAACCTAATGTTGGCTTTCATTTCCTTTTCCACCTCCTAAGAAAGGCTCTGTGCTTTCACAAGCCTCAGGGTTTGGTCTGTGTCAGGTCCCAAGTCTCCGATCTGACGGGCCCCTGGCTGGTTCCAGCTGCTGCCAGCTGTGGGACAATCCAGCATCTCAAGCTTATTGCTCACCAGCTGTAGCTGAATTCAGCTCAGTTTGCTTCTTGCTCTGGGGCTGTTCCTGTTGTCAACGCTTCCTGCACTGATAGGGAAAGTCCCTTTTAAAGCCACGTGTTGAAAACTGAAACCAAACTGTAAAGGCCACCACAAGGGCGGGGTCTTAAGTACCTCTTAAATCCTCACAGATGTCCTTCTTTTGTAGGACGTTCAAGGCCAAGGTGGCTCAAGGAGCCCAGCTCCTGGTAATTTCTAAATCTAGACTTGTTTTCCCCCCGGGGAGGGATTTTGTCCCTTGCCTCTCTCACCACCAAGCCTTTTCTTTTCTGATTCACATTTTAAATTTAGCCAAGAATTGCAGAACATTCTTTAAAGGCAAAAAAACAGCCCCAGGGTGATCCCCCTACCCCCTCAAACCAAAGAGGTGAGTTGATGAACTGACTCCCTCATTGCCCTTAGAAACCTTAAGCAGGGGGTTGGGACCAGGCAGGTAAAGCAAGTGTGAGTACCTACTGGGAGTCAGGTAGGAGTGGGGTGCTGTAGAAGCCGTGAGATCCGTGCCTTATACATGGGGCAGTTGCTACCCTGGTTCAGCCCATGTAGGTACATGGGATTTTTTTTTTTTTTTGAGGCGTAGAGGCACATGAGACTTTGATATGAAATTTCATGCATCTTTGAAACATTACGAGTGTCCCAATCCAGCGTAGGCCTCCTGAGCACGTGCTCTGCCCTAGGAAAGCGGCTGTATTTCTGCCGGCTTTCTCAGGCACCCCTCAGCAGGAAACCTTCAGTCTGGAACTGCCTTAGGATGGTTGCATGATACTTCATCTTTGGCTTGGTCCTCACAGGCTGCTAGAACAAACTACCACAGACTGGGTAGCTTATAAACCACGGAAACTTGTCTCTCACCATTCTGGAGGCTGCGAAGTGCAAGTTCCCGGAGCCAGCAGATTCAGTGTCTGTTGAGGGTCTGCTTCCTGGTTCATAGACAGCTGTCTTCTCTCAGTGTCTTGACATGAAGGAAGGGGCTAGGGCGCTCTGTGGGGTTTCTTTTATAAGGCACTAATCCCATTCATGAAGGCGCCACCCTCATAACCCAATGACCCCCCAAACGCCCCCACCTGCTAATACCATCACCTTGGGGGTTAGGATTTCAACATAGGAATTTTGGGGGGACACAAACATTCAGACCATAGCAACCTTGTACCAGACAGGACCCCCAGGCCCTGTGGAACCAAAGACTGTTAGAGGAATATGGCATCTCAAGGAGAGGTCAGCCCTGGATTTGAATAGTTTTAACATTTGTTTTGGTTGTTTTTACTATTTAATCTGTGTCTCTACCATCTAGCATTTAAAATTTAAAATTGCTTATGCCTTTATAGATTGCTTTTCCCCCCATTAACTGCTTTTGGTAACAGTTGTGTTGAGACAGACTTCACATATGCTCCAATTCACCCATTTAGATTGTACAACTCGTGGCTTTTAATACATTCACAGAGTTGTGCAACCACCACTACAATCAGAACATTTTCACCATCCCCAAAAGAAACCCAGCCAGTAGCAACTATACATTTACTCGCCAGGAGAAATTTTCCCTAACCCCAGGCACCGCTTTCATTTTCTATGGACTTGTGTATTCTATCATTTCATATAAATGGAATTATGCCATATATAGCCTTTGTGTCTGTCCTTTCACTTAGCATAATGTCTTCAAGGTTCACCAATGTTTTAGCATGTATCAGTACTCTGTTCCTTTTTATTGCTAAATAACAGTTCATTGTACAGATATATTACATTTTATCTATTCATCAGTTGATGGACATTTGGTTTGTTTCTACTTTAAAAAAAAATAATTTTATTTATTTTTGGCTGCAGTGGGGTCTTCGTTTCTGCACACGGGCTTTCTCTAGTTGCGGCAAGCAGGGGCTACTCTTTGTTGCGGTGCGCGGGCTTCTCATTGCAGTGGCTTCTCTTATTGCGGAGCACAGGCTCTAGGCGCATGGGCTTCAGTAGTTGCAGCACGTGGGCTCAGTAGTTGTGGCACGTGGGCCCTAGAGCGCGCAGGCTTCAGTAATTGTGGCACACGGGCTTAGTTGCTCTGCGGCATGTGGGATCTTCCCAGACCAGGGATTGAACCCATGTCCCCTGCATTAGCAGGCAGATTCTTAACTACTGCACTACCAGGGAAGTCCCTGTTTCTACTTTTTGACTACTGTGAATATTCACGTACACATTTTTTTATTGTGGTAAAATATGGATAATATAAAATTTACCAGGGAATTCCCTGGTGGTCCAGTGGTTAGGACTCTGTGCTTTCACTGCTGAAGGCCTGGGTTCAATCCCTGGTCAGGGAACTAAGATCCCATAAGCTGCCCGGCCAAAAAAAAAAAAGTTACCATATTAATCATTATAAAATTATTGTAGAATACTTTATTAAGTGTATAAAATAATTTGCTTACATTTATAGAACTATATTTGTTTCATTTCCACTTCTTTTTAAAACTTTTGGTAATTATTTTAAAAATTATGGTAAAATAGACATAAACATAAAATTTGCCATTTTAGTTATTTCGAAGTGTACAGTTTAGGAGCATGAAGTACTTTCACACTGTTGTACAACCACTATCACTACCTACGTCCAGAACTTTTTTTATCTTCCCCAATTGAAACTCTACCCATTAAAGAATAACTCCTCATTCTTCCCTCCCCCCAGCCCTTGGCAACCATCATTCTACTTTCTGTCTCTGTGAATTTGCCTATTCTTAGTACCTCATATAAATAGAATCATACAATATTTATTCTTTGGTGACTGACATTTTATTTAGCATAATGTCTTCAAACTTCGCTCATGTTGTAGCATGTATCAGAACTTCATTCCTTTTTAAGGCTGAATAATATTCCATTGTATGTGTATGCCACATTTTGTTTATCCATTCATTGTGTACGAGTTTATATGTGGACATATATTTCTTTTTTCTCTAGGGAATATACCTGGGGGTGGGGTTGCTGGGTATTATGGTCACTCTATATTTAACCTTTTGAGGAACTGCTAGACTATTTTCTAAAGTGACTGCACCATTACACATCCTTGTCAACACTTGTTATTATCTGTTTTTTGATTATAGCCAGCTTAGTGGGTATTCCCTGGTGGGATATATAGAAAACCACAAATGAGAAAATAAAAGCCACCCATAATCCTATCATCCTACTGGAGGTACCCACTTTTAACTTTTTGGTCTTAATTTTTCCATTAACATATATATACATATATATAAAATCATACTGTATACATTCACTTTGTAATCTTTTAAAATTTGACCTACCAATAAATGGCATTTTTTCTATGTCCTTAAGTATTATTCTACAATAATTCTACAATGTAATTAATTCAGTGAAGTGTCATTTTTAGTTGTATTCCTTCCTATTTGGGGAGCATCTCCCAATGTACATACTTTGATAGGAAGCAAGGTAGAAGCTGAAAGGTGGCCAGATGCTTTGCCCCCGGCAACTGGGGTGCTGCCATGTGACAGGCTCAGCCAATGCAGAGCTTCCCCCAGGTAGAACAATCTGGAAGGACTGACCCAAAGATGGTGGACAAGTAGGGACTATTCTCAGTAGCCATGGCAGTGGAGTACAGACTGCAGTTTCAAGTAACTTGACTGAGATCTCAGAGCTAGTAACTAGCAGGCCTATCTGACTCTAGACCTTGAACTTGGAACCACCACCCAATTTAAAGCTTTTGTTGATATTTCTACTGCCTTTGACTCTGCGGCAGGAACTACAGAAGCAAAGCTAAGGCTCTAGCTAGGGTGCTCCCCACCAATGGTTGTGACTTTTTGTTATATTTTTAATGTTATATGTTTTTTTAAAAAATATTTATTTATTTATTTATTTGGCTGCTCCAGGTCTTAGTGGTGGCACGTGGGATTTTTAGTTGTGGCATGCAAATTCTTCGTTGCGGCATATGGGATCTAGCTCCCTGACCAGGGGTTGAATCTATGTCCCCTGCATTGGGAGTGCAGAGTCTTAGCCACTGGACCACCAGGGAAATCCCTTTAATGCTATACTTTGACATGACAGTTGTTAAGAATATGATAACAGGCATTAGAGAAAGAATGAAAAATCAAGGCTTGGGGCTGGCGTTTTTGTGGCTTCCACGCCTATCCTGTAGACCAGTGCCTTCCCCAGGTCTGCCCCCTCAGAAGTTAGAACTTGGTTCCTTCTTCTGCCCACAAAGTAGTGGGAAGCCCCAGCATTGCTCAAAGCTGGGAAGCCCCTGGTGTTGCGGTGGTTGAGAGTCTGCCTGCTAATGCAGGGCACACGGGTTCAAGCCCTGGTCTGGGAAGATCCCACATGCTGCGGAGCTAAGCCCGTGAGTCACAACTACTGAGCCTGCGCGTCTGGAGCCTGTGCTCCGCAACGAGAGAGGCCGCGATAGTGAGAGGCCCACGCACCAGGATGAAGAGCGGCCCCCGCTTGCCACAACTAGAGAAAGCCCTCGCACAGAAACGAAGACCGAACACAGGAAAAAAAAAAAAAAAAAAAAAAAAAGAAAGAAAAAAAGTAGCACCACCAGGACAGCCAACAGCAATAGAAGCAAAGCAGTTAGAGCCTCCGGGGGGTGGGGTGGCCTGGGAACTGTTTTCTACCCTCCCTCTTTTCCCTTCTTTATAACATTCTTCCTAATTATCTGGGCCAGCTTTGGAATGGAAGCTCAGCCTCTGCTGCAGAGGACAGAAAGACCAGCTTTCTGTCACAGATGAAGAGATGGCTCTGTCACACTGAAATAGATAGAAGGGGTCCCAGCTGGCAGAACTGTCATCAGAAAGAAGGTCCCACAGTTCAATGAAACTAAAACTCAATCTGTGATTTCTGGTAGAAGTTCCCCAGCTCTTGACTGGTTTAGAAACTGGCATTCTAATCCAGGGATTGGCATTCTATGGCTTGCTGGCCAAATCCAGTCTATCGCCTGTTTTTATAGGACCTGCAAGGCTAGAATAGTTTTTACATTTTTAAAGGGTTGAAAAACATCAAAGGAAGAATAATATTGCAGGACTTGCGAAAATTATACATTTTTTGGGGTTTTTTTTTTTTTTTTTTTTTTTTGCGGTACGCGGGCCTTTCACTGCTGTGGCCTCTCCCGTCGCGGAGCACAGGCTCCGGACGCGCAGGCTCAGCGGCCATGGATCATGGGCCCAGCCGCTCCGCAGCACGTAGGATCTTCCCGGACCGGGGCATGAACCCGTGTCCCCCGCATCGACAGGTGGACCCTCAACCACTGCGCCACCAGGGTAGCCCTATACATAATTTAAATATCAGCTTTCGTAAATACCGTTTTATGGGAACATAGCCACACTTGTTTCTTTACATATTGTCTGTGGCTGCTTTTGCCCTATAGCAGTAGAGGTGAGTAGTTGCAACAGAGATCATATGGCCTGCAGAGCCTATCTGCTGTCTGTCCCTTGATGGGAGAAGGTTGCCTACCCCTGACCTAAACAATCAAGTCACCCTTCCATGCCATCTTGCAGTTTTGCAAACACCTCATGGGTGGAGAGGGGCACGAGGAGGCAGCATTGCTCAAAGCTGGGCAATGGTTCTCTGCGTGACTGAATGAGTGTTTATTTTGGCCGAGTCAGGTGTCAGATTTCAGCTTCCTTCATACATTTTTGAAGAAAACCATTTTGGCCAGGTCATTTATTTAATTTTTAGTCTTTATTGAATTTGTTACAATATTGCTTCTGTTTCATGTTTTGGTTTTTTGGCTGGGAGGCATGTGGGATCTTAGCTCCCTGATGAGGGATCGAACCTGCACCCCCTGCATTGGAAGGCGAAGTCTTTTTTTTTTTTTCACATCTTTATTGGAGTATAATAGCTTTACAATGGTGTGTTAGTTTCCGCTTTATAACAAAGTGAATCAGTTATACATATACATATGTTCCCATATCTCTTCCCTCTTGCATCTCCCTCCCTCCCACCCTCCCTATCCCACCCCTCCAGGTGGTCACAAAGCACCGAGCTGATCTCCCTGTGCTATGCGGCTGCTTCCCACTAGCTACCTACCGTACGTTTGGTAGTGTATATATGTCCATGCCTCTCTCTCGCTTTGTCACAGCTTACCTTTCACCCTCCCCATATCCTCAAGTCCATTCTCTAGTAGGTCTGTGTCTTTATTCCTGTCTTACCCCTAGGTTCTTCATGACATTTTTTTTTCTTTAATTCCATATATATGTGTTAGCATACGGTATTTTATTTTATTATTTATTTATTTATTTATTTATTTTGCAGTACGCAGGCCTCTCACTGTTGTGGCCTCTCCTGTTGCAGAGCATAGGCTCTGGACGCGCAGGCTCAGCGGCCATGGCTCACGGGCCCAGCCGCTCCGCGGCATGTGGGATCTTCCCGGACTGGGGCACGAACCCATGTCCCCTGCATCGGCAGGCGGACTCTCAACCACTGCGCCACCAGGGAAGCCCTAGCATACGGTATTTGTCTTTCTCTTTCTGACTTACTTCACTCTGTATGACAGACTCTAGGTCTATCCACCTCATTACGAATAGCTCAATTTCGTTTCTTTTTATGGCTGAGTAACATTCCATTGTATATATGTGCCACATCTTCTTTATCCATTCATCCGATGATGGTCACTTACGCTGTTTCCATCTCCGGGCTATTGTAAATAGAGCTGCAATGAACATTTTGGTACATGACTCTTTTTGAATTATGGTTTTCTCAGGGTATATGCCCAGTAGTGGGATTGATGGGTCATATGGTAGTTCCATTTGTAGTTTTTTAAGGAACCTCCATACTGTTCTCCATAGTGGCTGTACCAATTCACATTCCCACCAGCAGTGCAAGAGTATTCCCTTTTCTCCACACCCTCTCCAGCATTTATTGTTTGTAGATTTTTTGATGATGGCCATTCTGACTGGTGTGAGATGATATCTCATTGTAGTTTTGATTTGCATTTCTCTAATAATTAATGATGTTAAGCATTCTTTCATGTGTTTGTTGGCAGTCTGTATATCTTCTTTGGAGAAATGTCTATTTAGGCCTTCTGCCCGGAAGGCGAAGTCTTAACCACTGGACCACCAGGGAAGTCCCTGGCCAGGTCATTTAGAGTAGAACTTTGAGGTCTCTTTTGCCTCTGCACCTACAGGAATGTAAAACTATTTTCTGAGGAGAATTCTGGCCCTTCCAGAAGGTACTGCCTTGCAAAAGAGGTAGGTCACCTTTGTGCTTCTCCTGTGGCTGCTGGTCAGTGCCCAGAAATCCTAGGATTAGTCTCATTTGTGGTTTGTGTTTTCTTCCAACTTTGTAGAAATGTGGCAGTAGGCTACACTTGCTTTAGCTTTACTGCCCATTCCCTGTATTCTCCAAACCACCATCACCATCACCATAATCTCCACCATCACCCCTAGCATCACCACCACCCCTGCCATTACCTGCATCACCACCATCACTATCACCATCACTACCCTCACCAACACCATTACTATTACCAATATCACTACCAACACCAACACCAACCCCACCATCACCACCATCACCACCACCACCATCACCACCATGATCACTTTGTAATTCCATATGTCTAGAAGAGACTTAACTGAAGGATTGGAGTAACTAAACAACTGAAGAGAATTAATGTTGGTCATGTCTTAGTGCAGCTAAGGGAATAGTCACCAGTGCATCCCCATGGATCTGAGAGGGGCCAGTGGAGTTCCACTAGGAACATCCCTTCTATGCAGGCTTACTGGTGTGTCCTCAGCTAAGTAAACTAGAAAACTGTAAGGTCTATCACACAATGGCATATCACTCTGACAAGACGTAGGGACTTGTTTCTTAGCATGCAATCCAGTGCACTGAGCTATAAGCTCTGTTAGACTATGTAAAGTCTCAGTTAAATTCTTACCCTGGGACCTTCCTCCTCTGGTTTCACTTTTTGAGTTTCTAATAAAACGCACACAAGTCACCTTCATGAGAAATTCCAATATAGAGGTTTTTCTGATTTTAGCACTAAGAACAGTTATACTTCTTCGGATCCAGGACTTTGCCTTCATCTCACAGACGTTGTGGATTGTGTAACTAATCAGATATTCCTTTCGCACAGGTTGTTAGGAAGCCTGGAGCATAATATAAGGCCCACCTAGCAAGCATTGAGTTCCTTAAGCTCTGAATTATTGAGCCCCATTCTTGGCTTTACTTTGTCTCCATCATATTTTTGCCTCAGTTTTCATCTCTCTTTGGTTATAAGCCTGTAAACTTCCTTAAACTCTTTCTGGAAAAAGATGAAGGTTAGATGAGTAGATGTATATCATATAACTTTCCCCTCATATGTAAATTGAAGAATCTGAGTTGCAAACAGCTGGGAGATCCCCGAATCTTGCACAATGAAATCAAGGCTATCTGCATGGATACGTGATTCTAACCTCCTGACAATAATTGTTGCTTATCTCGGCATTTGTAGCAGGGGAAGCCTTCATTTATTTAACACACATATATTGAGTACCTGCTGTGTGCTAGTCAATGTTCTCAGTGCTGGGGAAACAGCAATGAGCAAAAGTGAAAAATCTCTGCCCTCACTGACCTTGCATTCTACTGGTGTGATGGAAAATTCTCTGAGAATGGAATTCCACCTCTACCACTTAATATTTGGGTGTCTTGCGGGGAAAATCACTTAACCTTTCTGGGTCACAGTTTTCTCATTAGAAAATTGGGGATGACGTCTAACTTGTAGTACTACAGTAAGAGTAAATAATGTATGTAAATGTCATTACATGAGACTCACATGATGGGAGGCAGTAAGCCACAGTCCTTACCAGCATGGCCTCTGGTGTTGGATTCCTGTGTGTGTGGCCTTGCTTAACACATTGCTTAACCTCTCTGTGCCTCATGGTCCTTAACTTAAAAAATTGGGACAATAATGGCACCTCTCTCATAGGACTGTGAGGACTAAAAGGGTTAATGAATGGAAAACCTAGTACATAGTAATCACCCAATAAAAGTTAACCATTCTCCATTACATTAAAGGGTTTAGCCCTGCATCTCATGTTTCTATGTCTTTCCATCCTCTAAAAAGACAGTAAACATAATTATTACACATATATATAGATAATATATAATCATTATCTATACCTATAATGATATGTAAGTATATACAATTATTATATAATCATCCAATCAGAGCTGTATACAGGGTAAGAAAAGATAATTAAGTCACATTTCAAGTACCAGGTGTGAAAGGGAGGTTTGGAATGGGCATGGGATCTGGTGGGATGGAGGGTAGGTAGAGCTGTCCACACAGAAGCTTCTGTGTATGGTAACAATCTGTTCAGATCATCCTTGTTACCAAAGTCAGCAAAAATATTTAACTAATTTTTCGTCTCCACTCTATTTGTGTATCAGAAACGTCATTTGGAAGAACTGCTGCTCCTGGGTAGACTGTGTTATCCAGGAAGGCATTTCAGATGCTGATTTAACATGCACCTCTGAATGTGTTGCTACATACCCTGTTTTAAGGGAGAAAGCATGCTGTGTTTGAAAAAATAATTTTTTTCTTCTTTAAGGCATTCTTTGAAAGTTATGATGGATGCCTTTGATGAGAAAAGAGTGCTAAAAGAGCAGTAAATGAGAGAGCGCGTCTTTACCCTGGAGGCTGAAGCAAGGAAGGTTTATCTAGTCTTTGTGTGAGTGAATCCTAACCCACAAACTCAGGTACATAAGACATGTAATTTTCTGTACTTAAAGAACTCAACCTAACTTCTATTTTTCAGTCAGAGTTTCCTCGATTAATTGTTAGTCTGATGTTTTGAGGAACGTGGAGGGGATCACAGCATCAGGTGGGGATTTGGATGAGCAGGGAGTCCATCCTTGCTGTTGTCTGTCAGGCTGGTGTCCACTGTGGTGGATACTGTCCTTCTGGTCCATCAAGGTCACTGCTGTGTCATTGCTTCTCCTAACTGAGGGTTCCCACAGTTCTGGTTTTTTCACAGCTCCTGCGAGGGAGAAATTTGGCCATGCTTCCTCAGGCTCCAGCCTGGGAAGTCAGGGTCCCGAGGCTGTCTTGGGCCTCTTCCCCCTTCCCACGAGGGAGCCCCAGAGTCCCTCCCTCCCCAGGAAGGGAAGGGTAGGCCTCTTTGCCCCTGGACCATCACCCATGCCTTTCTGGGTTTCTCTCACTATTCCCTCTTCTTGGCCTCTCCTGTAGCTTGGGGGACTACTATAGACTGAACGCTTGTGTACCCCTCAAATTCATATGTTGAATCCCTAACTCCCATGTGATGGTATTTGGATGTGGGTCGTTGGGAGGTAATTAGAGTTTGATGAGGTCATGAGGGTGGGGCCCTCATGATGGGATTAGTGTCCTTATAAAAGAGAAGGAGACATGAGATCTTTCCCTCTCCTTGTGCACACACCAAGAGGCCATGTGAGGACATAAGGAGAAGACTACCAACTGCAATCCAGGAAGAGGGCCCTCTCAGACATGGAATCTGCCAGCACCTTGATTTTGGACTTCGCAGCTTCTAGAAGCATGAGAAATAGTGTTTGTTGTTCAAGCCACTCAGTCTATGATGTTTTGTTAAAGCTATCTGGATGGAGATGTGGAGCTTCTCAGGTCTTTTTCACCCTCCTGCTTCCCCTTCAGCTCTTCTCTCTCACTCCAGCACATTTCTTCCCTCCTCCTTCAAGGGAAAACCTTACCTAATGGATAGAATAGTCTTCTAAATCATCTTTGGAGTTTTGAAAGCTTAAAGCCAAGACTCAGACTCTTTTCTTCTTCATTCCTCTATAATAGCCCTGCCATTAACCAGTGGAAGGGGGAGACTCTTGTTCTAGCTGCCCAGATAGGGAGAATCATGGGGTAGCAGGAAATCACAGGCAATAACATTTGTGCTCACTTATATTGCAATGCTATCTATCAATAAAAGCTTCATATATTTTTTTAAATTAGGGTCTTCCCTGGTGGTCCAGCGGTTAAGACTCCACACTCCCAATGCAGCGGGCCCAGGTTAGATTCCTGGTCAGGGAACTAGATCCTGCATGCCACAACTAAGAGCCCACATGCCGCAACTAAAGATCCTGCATGCCGCAACAGCGGCAACGAAGATCTCGCGTGCCGCAACTAAGACCTGGCGCAGCCAAATAAATAAATGAATATTTAAAAAAAATAAAATTAATAGATCATTTTTAGAACAGTTTTATATTTACAGAAAAAAGTGAGCAGATAGTAAAGAGAGTTCCCACAAGACCAACTTCCTACACAGTTTCTCCTATTACTAACATCTTGCATTAGTGTGATGCATTCGCTACAATTAAAGAGCCAATATTTTTGATACATTATTATTAGCTAAAGTCTCTAGTTTACATTAAGGTTTGCTCTTTGTGTCTATAGTTCTTTCGGTTTTGATAAATACATAATGTCTTGTATCTACCCCTAAAGCATCATATAGAATAGTTTCACCACCCTAAAAACTCCTATGCTTAACATTTTCATCCCCTACCTCCCAGCCCCCAGCAACCACTGATCTTTTTACCACCTCTAACAGTTTTGCCTTTTCCAGAATATCAGATAGTTGGAATCATACAGCCTTTTCAGATTGGCTTCTTTCATTTAGTCATATGCATTTCAGATTCCTCCATGACTTGATAGCTCATTTCTTTTTATCACTTAATAATATTCCATTGATTGCTTCCAAGTTTTTGGCAATTATAAATAAAACTGCCACAAACATTTATGTGCAGCTTTTTGCCTACAGAGAAGTTCTCAGCTCAACTGAGTGAATACCTAGGACTGTGATTGCTGGATTCCCTGGTAAGACTATGTTTAGTTTTATAAGAAACTGCCAAACTGCTTTCCAATGTGGTTGCACCATTTTGCATTCCTACCAACAATCAGTGAGAGTTCCTGTTGCTCCATAGCCTCACCAGCATTTGATATTGTCAGGTTTCTTTCTTATTAAAAAATTTTTTTAGCCATTCTTATACATGTGTGATGCTCTCTCAGTGTTGTTTAAATTTGAGGTTCCCTAATGACATATGATGTTCAACATCTTTTCATATATTTATTTGCCATCTGTATACCTTCTTTGATGTGGTATGTTTAGATCTTTTGCCCAATTTCTAATGGGTTGTTTGTTTTCTTACTGTTGATTTTCAAAGATTTTTGGTATATTTGAATACAAGTCCTTTATTAGGTATGTGTTTTACAAATATATTCTTCTAGTCTGTGGCTTATCTTTCATTCTCTTGACAGTGCCTTTCATAGAGCAGAATATTTTAACATTAATGAAGTCCAACTTATCATTTTTTTCCTTTCATGTGTTGTGCTTTTGGTGTTGTATCTAGAAAGTCATCACTGTTTCCAAGATCATCTAGGTTTTCTCCTACGTTAGTTTCTAGAAGTTTTATCGTTTTGCATTTTACCTTTGGATCTATTATACATTTTGAGTTAATTTTTGTGAAAGGTGTAAGGTCTGTGTCTAGATTATTATTATTTTTATATATGCATGTCTATTAATTCTAGTACCATTTGTTGAAAAGACTGTCTTTTCTCCACTGAACTGCTTTGCTCCTTTGTCAGATGACTATAGTTGTGAGGGTCTATTTCTGGGTTCTCAGTTCTGTTCCATTGATCTGTTTGCCTGTTCTTTTGCCAATACCACACACTGCCTTGATAATTGAAGCTTTACAGTAAGTCTCGAAGTCGGATAGTGTCAGTCCTCTGACTTTCTTCTTCCTCCTTAGTATTGTGTTGACTATGCTGAGCCTTTTGCCTTTCCATATAAACTTCTGAATCAGTTTGTAGATATCCACAAAACAACTTGCTAGGATTTTGACTAGGATTGCCTTGAACCTACAGATCAATTTGGGAAGAATTGACACTTTAACAATATTAAATGTTATCCATGAACGTCTCTCTCCATTTATTCAGATCTTCTTTGATTTCTTTAATTAGAGTTTTATAGTTTTTCTCAAATGGATCTTGTGCATATTTTGTTAGACATATTCCTAAGTATTAATATTTATCTTTTGGGGCTGCTAATGTAAATAGTATTGTGTTTTTAATTTCAAATTCCAATGGTTCGTGGTAGTGTGTAGGAAAGTAATAGACTTTTGTATATTTACCTTTTATCCTGAAACCTTACTATAATGCTTATTAGTTCCAGGAATTTTTTGTTGTTATTGATTCTTTAGGCACCTAAACATTCACGTCATTTGTAAGCAAAGATAGTTTTATCTTTTCCTTCCCAATTCATATACCCTTCCCCCTCTTTTTCTTATTTTATTGCACAAGCTAGGACCTCCAGTATTATGTTCAATAAGATTGATGAGAGCAGATATCTTTTCCTTGTTTTTGATTTTAGGGGGAAAGCATCTAGTTTTTCACCATTATGTATGATGTTAGCTGTAAGGTTTTTGTAGATATTCTTTATCAACTTGAGGAAGTTCCCCTCTAATCCTAGTTTGCTGATTGGGTGTTCATTTATTATGAATCATTGTTGGATTTTGTCAAATGCACTTTCTGCATCCATCAATATGATCATAAGATTTTTCTTCTTTATCTTGTTGACATGTTAGATTACATTAATTGATTTTGAATGTTGAATCAGCCTTGCATACCTGGAATAAATCCCACTTAGTCACGGTGTATAATTCTTTTTAAGCATTGTTTGATTGGATTTGCTAATTTTTTTTTTTTTGGTACGCGGGCCTCTCACTGTTGTGGCCTCTTCCGTTGCGGAGCACAGGCTCCGGACGCGCAGGCTCAGCGGCCATGGCTCACGGGCCCAGCTGCTCCGCAGCATGTGGGATCTTCCCGGACCGGGACACGAACCCGTGTCCCCTGCATCGGCAGGCGGACTCTCAACCACTGCGCCACCAGGGAAGCCCAAGATTTGCTAATGTTTTGATGAGGATTATTGCATCTATGTTCATGAGAGATATTGATCTGTAGTTGTCCTTTCCTGTAATATCTTTATCTGATTTTGGTGATAGGGTAAGCCTGGCGTCATTCAATGAGTTAGGAAGTTGTTCTAAAATGTGTTCTCAGGATTTGTTTTAACCAGGTATGGTAAGGTGACAGACACAAAGACAACCACTTTTGAAAGAATAACTTATTACTTCCATTTCATAAGAGAAGGAGGGCATGCCACTGCAGGCAGGGGCATGTGAGGAAGCACCAAGGTTGGTCAGGAGGCAGAGGGAGCAAGAAAGTCTGGGGCAGAGCCTTTATTGTGTTTTCCATGGAAAAGGCAAGGCAGGTAAGGGAAACAGCTTAGGACTGGCTAGTTTGAATACTTCTGGTGGGCTTTGGGACATCAGGGCTGTTCCTAGGTGTCCAGTACTTGACCCTGGATTGATTTAGGCCAGGAGAAATATTGTCTTTATTTGTGAGAGTTAGATAAAGGGTAAGGGCTCTGGATTGAAGGGGAGATGTAAATAACTTTGCCTATGACTAATAGATGACAAATAGATAAATACCAAGTCTAAGAAAACATAGATCAGAAGTGTCCTCTCTGCTTCTATTTTCTGGAAGAGACTGTAGAGAATAGATATTATTTCAAAAAATGTTTGGAAGCCTTCACCAATGAAACTATCTCAGCTTGGTACTTTCTTTTTGGGGACGTTATTTATTTATTTTTATAGTGTTTATTTTTACTTGTTGACAGTTTGCTTTATTTATTTATTTATGGCTGTGTTGGGTCTTCGTTTCTGTGCAAGGGCTTTCTCTAGTTGTGGCAAGTGGGGGCCACTCTTCATCGCGGTGCGCGGGCCTCTCACTATCGTGGCCTCTCTTGTCGCGGAGCACAGGCTCCAGACGCGCAGGCTCAGTAATTGTGGCTCATGGGCCCAGCTGCTCCGCGGCATGTGGGATCTTCCCAGACCAGGGCCCGAACCCGTGTCCCCTGCATTGGCAGGCAGATTCTCAGCCACTGCGCCACCAGGGAAGCCCTTTGGGGACGTTATTAATTATTGATTCAGTTTCTTTAATAGGTGTAAACCTATTTGGATTATCTATTTCTCCTTGTGTGGATTTTGGTAGTTTGTGTCTTTCAAGGAACTGGTCCGTTTTCATCTAGGTTATCAAATTTGTGGGTATAGAGTTGTTCATTATATTCCTTTATTATCCTTACAGTGTCTTTGGGATCAGTAGTGATGACCCCTCTTTTATTTCTATTATTAGTGATCTGTGTCTTTTCTCTTTTTTCTTGCTTAGCCTGGCTAGAGGTTTATCCATTTATTGGTCTTTGCAAAGAAACAGCTTTTGGCTCATTGATTTTTCTCTATTGATTCCCTGTTTTCAGTTTCATTGATTTCTGCTCTAATTTTTATTATTTCTTTTCTTCTCTTTGCTTTAGGCTGCTATTGCTCTTCTTTCTCTAGATTCATAATAATATGAAGCTTAGATTGTTTATTCTTAGATCTTTCTTCTTTTCTATTATATGCAATCAATGCTATAAATTTCCCTTTAAGCACTGCTTTCATTGCATCCCACACATTTTGATAAGTTGTATTTTCATTTTCATTTCGTTCAAAATATTTAAAAATTTCTCTTGTGACTTCTTCTTTGACTTGTGTTATTTAGAAGTGGGCTGTTTAATCTCCAAATATTTGGGGATTTTCCAGTAATTTTTCTGTTACTGATTTCTAGTTTGATTCCACCATGGTTTGAAAGCATACTTTTTTTTTTTTTTTTTCGTTTTCGGTACGCGGGCCTCTCACTGCCATGGCCTCTCCCGTTGCGGAGCAAAGGCTCCGGACGCGCAGGCTCAGCGGCCATGGCTCACGGGCCTAGCCACTCTGCGGCATGTGGGTTCTTCCCGGACCGGGGCACGAACCCGTGTCCCCTGCATCGGCAGGCGGACTCTCAACCACTGCGCCACCAGGGAAGCCCAGAATTTCATTTCTTTTTAAGACTGAATAATAATCCATTGTATTGATATACCGTATTTTGTTTATCCATTCTTCTGTTGATGGATGGACATTTATTGTTTTGTTAAAAGTTGTTTCCTTTTTTGGCTATTGTGAATAATGCTGCTATGAACATCCTTATATATGTATCTGTTCAAGTTCCTGCTTTTCTTTATTTCTTTTTTATCTTCCCTGCTTTTCCTGCCTTTTCTGGTTTTAGTTGAGTATTTTCTAAATTTTATTTTTCTCCTCTTAGCATATCAAGGATATTTCTTTTTTAGTAGTTATCCTAGAGTTTGTTGTATACATTTGCAATGAACTAGATGTATTTTAAAATAAGATTATACCACTTCATGAGTATCACAAGTAGTGCAGGTACCTTGTAATAGAGCATTCCCAATTCCTCCCACTTGTCCCTTGTAAGATTGCTGTCATTAATTTCATTTACCCAGATGCTATAATTGCCAAATACATTGTTGCTATCATAACTTTGAACAATTATCAATTAGATCAATTAAGAGTTAGAAAAAAGATTTTTAAACCTTTATTTATTCCTTCTCTAACACTTCTTTTTTATTTTATTTTATTAAAAAATTTTATTGGAGTATAGTTGATTTACAATGTTGCATTACTTTCTAACACTTCTTTATGTAGATCTGATTTTCTGATTTTTATCATTTTTCTTCTCTCTGAAAAACTTAACATTTTTTGTTAAAATGAAGGGCAGGTCTATGAATGACAAATTCAAGTTTTGTCTGGGAAGTCTTTATTTCTCTTTCACTTGTGAGGAATAATTTTTTTGGATACAGACATCTAGGTAGGTGTTTTTTTCATTCAACACTAAATATTTCACTCTATTCTCTTCTTGTTTACATGGTTTCTGATGGGAAATTGGATGTAATTCTTATCCTTATTCTTCTATAGGTAAGCTGTTTTTCTCCTTTGGCTTCTTTTAATATTTTCTTGTTGCCTTTGGTTTTGCAGTTTGAATATATAACCAGGTGTAGACCTTTTATTTATTATGTTTGGTATTCTCAAAGCTTCCTGGATCTGTGGTTTTAAGCGGTCATTAATTTTGAAAAATTCTCAGTTATTATTACTTTAGTTGTTTCTCTAATCTGTTCTCTCTTCTTCTGGTGTTCCCATTACATATATGTTATATCTTTTGAAATTGTCCCACAGTACTTGGCTATTCTGTTCTTGTTTTTCTTTCTTTCTTTACATTTTAGTTTGTGAAGTTTCTATTGACATATCTTCAAGCTCACTGATTTGGCCATGTCCAATCTATTCATATGGCCATCAAAGGCATTCTTTTTTTAAATTTATCATCCTAAACATTTGAAAAAAATTTAATTTTCACTGCATTGCATCTTTGTTGCTGTGCACGGGCTTCAGTAGTTGTGGTGCACGGGCTTAGCTGCTCCGCGGCATATGGGATCTTCGCGGACCAGGGATCAAACACACGTCCCCTGCATTGGCAGGTGGATTCTTAACCAGTCCACCGCCAGGGGAGTCCCCCATCAAAGGCATTCTTCATTTCTGTTACTTGTTTTGTTTTGTTCTGTTTTTCGGCTGCGCCACGCGGCTTATGAGATCTTGGTTCCCTGACCAGGGATTGAACCTGTGCCCTTGACAGCACCAGTCCTAACCAGTGGACTGCCAGGGAAATTCCCTGTTACAGTGTTTTTTATTTCTAGCTTTTCCTTTTGATTCTTTCTAGAGTTTCCACCTCTATGCCTCATCAACCATCTGTTATTGCCTGTTGTCTACTTTTTCCATTCGAACCCTTACCATATTACACATAGTTATTTTAAATTCCCTATCTGATAATTTCAAAATCTGTGTCATATCTGAATTTGATGTTTTCTTTGTTTCTTCAATTGTATTAAAAAAAATCTTTTAGCATGCCTTATAGTTTTTGTTGAAAACTAGACATGATGTATTGGTGATAGAAACTGAGATAATTAAGCTTTCATGTGAAAGGTTTATGTTAATCTGGTTAGACATAGCTGGGCCGTGTTTAGTGTATACTATAGCTGTAGGTGCCAGAGGCTTCAGTTTCCTGTAGTTACCATATTTTTTTTTTCCTTCATTGTTGTCTTTAGTTTTCCGAGAACGCCTTTTAAAAAATTGTGGCAAAAAACCACATAACATAAAATTCACCCTGTCAACAGTTTCCAAGTATGTGGTACAATACCGTCAACCCCATGCAGATTGCCATGCAGCTGATCCCCAGCACCTCCCCATCCGGAATGAAATCCAACATCCACTGAACACCTACTCCCTGCCTCTCACTCCCCTCAGCCCCTGGCAACCACCATTTTCTTTCTGTGTCTGTAAGCCTGACTGCTTTAGATACCTCGTATAAGTTGAATCAGGCACTATTTGTCTTTCTGTGATGGGCTTATTTCACTTAGCATGATATCGTCAAGATTTATCCATGTTGTAGCATATGACGGGAATTCCTTCTTCATAAAGAATGGATAGGTATATTCCATCATACGTATATACCTCATTTTCTTTATTCATTCATCTGTTGATGGACATTTAAGTTGCTTCCATCTCCAAGAACTCCTTCTTAAATACAGTCTGTATATTCCAACTATCTCAGTGGTAATCCACTGTTATTATGCAGGAGTCCTGCTGAAGTGGTAGTAAGGTATTGGATTCTATAATCTTTTGATTACGTCTCTGTTCTTTTGGGGGGTGGGGGAGGGGAGGGCCTGAGTCCCTGAGCTGTGACTTTCAGAAGCACTTCCTTGACTTTTTTTCCTTCACCTGACTTGAGACAGGAAGGCTGGAGGGGGCTGGAGTTGCCTAATGCTGCCCCCATCCCCACCCCCAGGTCGGTAAGGCTCTGGTAGAGTAGTTGCCCTTAGTGGGCAGACACTTGTAATGGAGAATGACTTGGGCATATCTCACAATGGTTACGTTTCCCCTCTCCCTACCTGAAACATCAGGAGATTTTTCTTGGATCTTTACAGTGAGAACCAGATGGGGTTCCTGGTGTCCAAAACTCATGAAAATGTGGAGCCCCTAAGACTGGACCCCCAGGGGTTTCTCACTCTCAATCTAGTCCACACTTAGCCTCCAGGCATTCGTCAAAATAGCTGTTAAGTTCCCTACCAGTTTCTGGCTCCAGCAATGTCTGCTTGGCTTTGAGGATCTCTACTCCCCTTTCTCTCCATTTTTCATCATGGAGGTTTGCCCTACCTCTTCAATTTTTTGATGAATCTAAGAGAAGTTGTCAGTTTTCACTTTCTTCTTGTTGTGAGGTAGGGGATGACAATTTCCAAGCTGTTTACATGTTCTAGCTGAAACTGGAAGTCTTCATATTTTTTCATGAACACATTCAAACATATTCAAAAGTACAGAGAATAGAAAAAGGATCCCCATGTACCCATTGCTCAGATTCAACACATATGAACATTTCCCCACATTTGTTTTGTCTACCTATCCTCTCCTTTTCATTTTTCTTCTTTTAGTCTCTATTGAAGAAGTTTAAAGCAAATGCCGGACATCACTCCATCCCTACATACATCAGAATGCAGCCCTAAAAAAAAAAAAAATCAGGTGTTTTTGGCTTGTTGTTGGTTGGCTTTGCTCATGTAACTTTGGCATTTTAGTATGTAGTGTCCTTGTTTCATTTTGCTGACAAATTTGATGGCTGAAGCATTTTCTTTAAAAAAATTAAAGAAATTAATTTAATTAAATGTTTTCTATACAAAAAAATATTTCTGAAAATGTTTACTCAGGAATCACTATTATTATACCTGGCAATTGCTTGTGAATTTAGGGGTTTATAAAAAATATGTGTGAGTTGAAGATTTGCTTGCCCTTGGACTTTGGACCAGTCTAGCATGTTTTTATTTTTTATAGCATTTGTGCCACCTTGGGGTGGGCGGGGGGAAATCTGTATTCTTTTTTTTTTTGCGGTACGCGGGCCTCTCACTGTTGTGGCCTCTCCTGTTGCGGAGCACAGGCTCCGGACGCGCAGGCTCAGCGGCCATGGCTCACGGGCCCAGCCGCTCCGCGGTATGTGGAATCTTCCCGGACCGGGGCACGAACCCGTGTCCCCTGCATCGGCAGGCGGACTCTCAACCACTGCGCCACCAGGGAAGCCCAGAAATCTGTATTCTTGACTGACTCAGTTCCCTTCTTCCACTGGTGCGTTAGTGATGCTTGTCCATTTTGCCATGAGCTGCTGGCTGAAGCAGCCTTTGGACACCAACACCTGCTTCATTTTCTGACTGTCTCCTGCTTCTGTTTGTCCCCTTCTGTGACCTGAACACAACTCTCGTGCTCACCTATGCCCCCTCCTTTTCCAACCTTGGTATTACATTGCCTCATGAATCACTCACTCACGAATTCAAAAGACCTCTTATTTGCCAGCCTCTGAGTACACATACCTATATATGTATACCACCCCCCTTATGCCAGAATGGATTTAAGGTGACCTTAAGAGTATTAACAGTACAGGAATTCCCTGGTGGAACAGTGATTGAGAGTCCGCCTGCCGATTCAGGGGACGTGGGTTCGTGCCCCGGTCCGGGAAGATCCCACATGCCGCGGAGCGGCTGGGCCCGTAAGCCATGGCCACTGAGCCTGCGCGTCCGGAGCCTGTGCTCCGCAACGGGAGAGGCCACAACAGTGAGAGGCCCGCGTACCAAAAAAAAAAAAAAAAAAAAAAAAAAAAAAAAAAAAAAAAAATTAACAGTGCAACAAAATAAGAAAAGGAGAAGAAGAAAAAACATTGTCCAGGGAGAGAATTGCAAGGATCATCAAACAGAAATATTCCATGCAAACTTATAATTCTTAATTAAGAAAACATCTAAGCTCTGGGGCATCTTCTCCTCTTACAGACAGTTTGGGGAGGGGTCATTGGTCCCAGACCTGCTTTCTTCAAAATGCCTTCAGACCTGCTCTCCTGTCTGTCTCCGAGTGGTGCTCAGCAGTCAAGGTGATAATAAGGGCCCATGTGTCTGGGTTTGGGACTCTACCCACTCAGATAGGGCTTGTGTTGAGAGGTGCCCAACACAAGTGTGTGAGTATGGGTGGAAAAGCAGCTTTGGAAAGGAGGAAAAATCCCACCAGAGACCCGGCTGAGGCCCTGGTGGCTGCACTAACACCCTCTTTTAAGGGTCCTCTGAAGGCCTCCTCTAGGAAAGTTGCATCTCCTTCTACTTCTAAATGCTTCTCAAGCTTAAAAGTAAACAAGCTGTAGAGTGCTGAACAAGAGTTGGTAGAGTGCAGGGATCTGTAGGGAAGCCCCCAACCTCCTGAGAGCCCAAACTGAACTCCGAAGTTGGATCAAAGCAGGAGGAAGCTTTCTGAGGTCAAAAACTCATAAAGGATCCTCCATCCTCAACCTTCCCAGTGTGAACTGTCTGGGGAACATGGAGGAGGTCAGCTGTGGTCAGAGAAGAGGGAATGTTTTACATTTGTTGTTTCTGGTCTGCTGTGGGCTTTCGATACTACACTACTCTCTGTATTTTTTCTGCTTTGCTCGAGACCTGGAACAGAGTTGGAACAAAATATAGAAACGTGTCCCAGTTCTCTGCTGCCACTCCAGAAATGGACACAAGATGGCGCTCGTTCTCCCTCCTAAGGTCTTTGGCTCAATAGCCACCACCTGTGCCCTGGTGTACCTGGAACCTGCTTGTGGCTGCCTGCAGGCCGGTGGTTTGAGTTCCTTCGTGTCCCTCCAACCCTGCATGAGAGAAGTCTGCTCTCCCTCTAACACATCCAGTGCTCCCCTGGGAGAGGACAGAGTCACAGAGAATGGGGAGTCCTGGGCCAGGGAGGAAGGGGCAATCCTCGAAATAGGGGCAGCCCAGACAGTGTTGGTCTAAGCAAGGACAGGAAAGCTGACCCTGAAGTAAGTGCTCTGTGTCCAGGGCCTGGTAGGGACCAGGGCACAGCCTTTCCTTGGAAGCCTGGGCACCTCATATCGTGATGATGATTGGGGGGGGCACTTCACCCCCAATCATCCAGTGAGAGGGAATGGAGTCTGATGGTACCCCCTCTTTCCTCTGCCAGTTCCTACGTGTGCCGTCCAGAGCCAACACCCCACGACCTTGCACAGTCATAAACTCATGTGCTTCAGGGCTGGGGAAATGATGCATAGGGGTGAGGCTGGGCATGTTTGCAGACTACAGGGCTTGGTGGGGTCTGGTTGAGAGCATGAGCTCCTCTTGAAGCCATGCCAACTTAAAATTTCTTAAAACACCGTGCTGGCCTAGCAATGCATATCTGCAAGCTTCTTACATTTAAAATGTCTGGGGGATGGGCTTCCCTGGTGGCGCAGCGGTGGAGAATCTGCCTGCCAATACAGGCGACACGAGTTCGAGCCCTGGTCCGGGAAGATCTCACATGCCGCAGAGCAACTACGCCCGTGCGCCACAACTACTGAGCCTGCGCTCTAGAGCCCACGAGCCACAACTACTGAGCCCGCGTGCCGCAACTACCGAAGCCCGCGCGCCTAGAGACCGTGCTCCGCAACAAGAGAAGCCACCGCAATGAGAAGCCTGCGCACCGCAACGAAGAGTAGCTCCCGCTTGCCGCAGCTAGAGAGAGCCCGTGTGCAGCAACGAAGACCCAACGCAGCCAAAAATAAATAAATAAATTTATTAAAAAAAAAAAAAAATGTGTGGCCCAGGATAAAGCCTTAACTCCCCAGAATGGCCCTGGGGAAGCTTCACAGCTATTCCTACCCTCTTTTTCCATCCAAATTCCATGCACTTAGGCTCTAGCCAGACCCGCATGCCGAGACCCTTCACAGCCTTTGCGCTGGGCACACGCCCTTTGTCCGGAAGGCCCTTTCTCCCTTTCCTCACCTCATTAGCGGTCCAGCTCAAGCGTGCTCTCTCCTCCACTGGCTTGTGGGTCCCTCACAGGCTGAGACAGGACCACAGCGGCGCTTCATTCCAAGGGGCAACTTTACTTTGGATTCTGTGAGAATGGCGCCTCCGGGTATCCCATGAGTTGTGCAACGCCGCTGCCGGGCACGGAGCAGGTACTCAGTGTGACATAAGTGACTGGGGTCACTCTCTCTGTGGAAGCCTCCACGGCGGGCCGCCAGATGGCGCTTGTTCGCCCCGCGGGGGCTCCGCGTTCACCTGTGGACGAGGACCGGGGGTCAGGGGTGGGGTGGGGTGGGGTGGGGTGGGGGGGGAGGGTGCAGGTTTACGCACGCGTTTGTTTGGCGCTTTTGGATCTCAAGCCGCTTCTTGCTCTACGTGGCCACGGAGCCCTGAGCCCAGTAGAGACCGGCCTTGGGGGGTGCCTTCCACTCCATCCTGCCCCATGGCTGAATCTGAACACCCTCAGGCTCAATTCCTTCCCACATGATGGACGGTGTTGGCTCAAGAAATTGCCGCCCGAGTCATCAGACGCTCTCATGACGCTTGAGTTGAAAATAACAGCCCTGCGCATCCCACTTGCCTAGACCTGCCCTGAATCCGCCCGTGGCATCCAGGCTTGACGAGGCCGAGGACTAAGCCTGGCATCTGGGTGGGCCAGGCAGACAGGCCCTGCGCCCCCCGCCCCGCCCCGAGTGTGACTGAGAGGTTCTGGAAAGACCCCCTCAGCACCCTGAGCCTGTGGGCAGAAGAGGGGGACACAGCCATGTGAGGGCCTCCAGCAGCCGGTAGGTACCTTCAGGTAAGCTGGGCAGAAGCGCTGGCACAGCCTTGGCTAAAGGGCCATTCATCTGCCTTGTGTCAGTAGTTGGTAAGGCCTCTAGAATTTCTGAAAAGAAGGGGCTAGGCAGCAATGTGCTTGGAAGAGGGTGATCTGTGGCGTGGGAATGAGGGAGGTACCTACAGACTTGCTTTGTAAGGACACCCTTTTGCAGCTTAATAAAAAGAGCAACATTGTCTAGAGATGTCTTTATTACATTTACATGAAGGTGTTATTATAAGTGTTTATTTTATTTACGAGTTTGATAAAGATGAGAGTGGGGCAAACGTCTCTTGGTACAAATCATGTCCTGCGTGACAGGTACATTGGTGAGCAGTGCTGGTGGGAAGCAAACTCTGTTGGGTTTAACATGCTTTAGGCTGCCCTAGTGAGGGAGAGAGGGATGATGTAGATTGACCCCAAAGGAAGAGACTAGGGAGGAAGTGGCAGGACCTTCTGTTTGTCTAGAAACCCTGACTAGAGAACTCTGACTAATTTATCTCCCATCTTATGCAAATCATGCTCAGTTTCCACCAGTAGACTTTTGGTAGTGTTCTGTACATCTCTTGCTAAATTTATTCCTAAACGTGTTGTGTTCTGGTTTCCTTCCGCTTAACAAATGACTCCAAAATTAGTGGCTTGAAACAACTATTTTGCTGTATCTCACGTATTCTGTGGATCAGGGACATTTTTTTTTTATTGTGATAAAGTATACCCAACATAGAATTTCCTATTTTAACCATTTTAAAGTGTACAAGTGAGTGGCATTAAATACGTTCAAAGTATTTTGTAACCATCACCGCTATCTATACCTAAAACGTTTTCATCATCTCCAACAAAAACTCTGTACCCATCAAGAATAACTCCCCACTCCTCCCTTCCCCCAGCCCCTGGTAACGTCTATTCTACTTTCTGTTTCTATGAATTTGCCTATTCTAGGTCCCACATATAAGTGGAATCATACAATACTTGTCCTTCTGTGTCTGGTTCATTTCACTAAGCATAATGTTTTCAAGGTCCATCCATGTTGAAACATGTATCAAAATTTAATTCCTTTTTGTGGCTGAATAATATTCCAAAGTCCATATATACCGTATTTTATTTATCCGTTCATCTGTTGATGGACCCTAGCGTTCAACTGTTGATGAAAAACCCTAGCGTTGTTTCCACCTTTTGGCTATTGTGAATAATGCTGCTACGATCTTGAGTGTGCAAACATCTGTTCAAGTTCTGCTTTCAGTTCTTTTGGATATGTACCTAGGAGTGGAATTGCCGGGTCTGATGATAGTTCTATGTTTAACTTTTGGAGAAATCCCCAAACTGTTTTCCACGGTGGCTGCACCATTTTGCATTCTGTGGGTCAGGAGTCTGAGCAGGTTCAACTGGGCAATTCTGCTCCTTGTGGCATTGAGGTTGAGGTCACTTCATGGTACTTCATGGTACTCAGCTAGCAAATGGGGTAGTCTAGAAGTTCCAAAGTGGAGTCATCACACATCTGGCCCCTTGATGGGGACACTGGAAGGCTGGGCTCAACTGGGACTGTGGGAGCCTGTGGGCTGGAGTGCTAAGAGTGACCCCTCCAACCTGGTGGCCTCAGAGGATAGGACTTCTTACCTGGCATATGGATGGGGGCAGGCATCCAGGGGGAACCAGGCCTGACCTTTTCTGGCCTAGCCTCAGAAGTCAGCTGAATTCTCTTGGTTCCAAGCAAGTCACAAGGCCAGCCTGGATTCAAGGGCCAGGGACCTGGACTCTGTCTCTTATAGGGGAGTGGCCAGGACACACTGAGGAAGAGCATGTGGGATGGGATTTACCGTTGCTGAGAATTTAAAAAATACAGTCTGGGGGCTTCCCTGGTGGCGCAGTGGTTGAGAATCCGCCTGCCGATGCAGGAGACACGGGTTCGTGCCCCGGTCCGGGAAGATCCCACATGCTGCGGAGCGGCTGGGCCCATGGGCCATGGCCGCTGAGCCTGTGCGTCTGGAGCCTGTGCTCCGCAGCGGGAGAGGCCATAACAGTGAGAGGCCTGCATAGCACACAAAAAAAATAAAATAAAATAAAAAATACAGTCTGCCAGAGTTTATTGAAAATATAATCTGCTACGTCTTTTTTTTAACTTTATGAATGGCATTTTTTCTTTATATATTCTGATTATAGCTGCAGTTGATTTATGGTTATTTTGTGATTTAAATAATCTAACCAAACTCTCTGAATAATTCTAACATTTATTTGCTGAATCTTAATTTGGATAATTATTTGTAATAATGACATTTTTCTCTTTTCCTTTCCATAATAATGCCTCTTATTTCTTATGGTGATAGTTAAGACTTCCAGAACGATGTTAAAACGCAGTGACGCTAATTCACAACCTGATATCCTTCCTGATTTTAAAGGAAATTACTCTAATATTTCACCATTAAATAATGTTGGCTAATTAGTATGAACCAGATATTTTTAGTCCTGTTAAGAAAGAACTCATCTATGATTAATTTACCAAGAACTTTAAAAAATCAAATATAGCTGAAATAAAAAGCAAACTTTGTGGCTCATATCAAGATAAACATATATATATATATATATATTCCTTTTCCCAATGAATGTGCTGAAATATGACCAGTAATTTTTCTGATATTGAAATATCCTTGCATTCTTTTTTTTTAAAATAAATTTATTTATTTATTTTTGGCTGCGTTGGGTCTTCGTTGCTGCACGCGGGCTTTCTCTAGTTGCCAGAGTGGGGGCTACTCTTTTTTGCGGTGTGCGGTCCCCTCATTGCAGTGGCTTCTCTTGCTGTAGAGCACCGGCTCTAGAGCGCAGGCTCAGTAGCTGTGGCGCACGGGTTTAGCTGCTCCGTGGCATGTGGGATCTTCCCGGACCAGGGCTCGAACCCGTATCCCCTGCATCGGCAGGCGGACTCTTAACCACTGCGCCAGCAGGGAAGTCCCAATCCTTGCATTCTTGTAGTAAACTTTAATTAGCAGCATTGTTGTAGTATTATTTTAGTTTATTTCCTGATTAATTTTGCTAGTATTTTATTTAGTTTTGCAACAATATTCATAGTAGGTTTTGTTTTCAGGATCAGTTTGGCTGTGTAAAATGTTTTGGTAGCATATGTCTTTTTCTAGCTACTGAAACAAATTTTGAGGTAGTGAAGTTACTACTTTCTTGCAGCTTTGAAAGAAATCATCTGTGAAACCATCTGGGCCTGGCACTCTTCTAAGTGGTAACAATGGGCATGTATGTGCCTGTGTGTGTGCATGTGTGTGTGTATGTTATTCAGTGCATAAAAGTTTGTGAATGTTTTTAAGACAGTGGCAATATTAAACAACATTTTAATTGTTGACTGTTTTCTGGCTTGAATTTTACTTTGTTTGTTATTAACACCCTAACCTTTCTGAAAATTGTTGCTGATGTACCTTCCCTGAAAAAATATGATTGAAATGGTTTTGACCCAGTCTGAGTCTTTTAGAAGGATTTTTAAAACTAATTTATATTTATGGTAAAAAAAAAATCTCTGTAGTCTTATTTCCATCATCTTGAATTATGCTTTATTAAAAAAAATGCTTTCTTGTTTAGTCCTTTATCATCTTTTCTTAAGTGAGCTTCATTTTCTTTGGTTTTTGTATTACATAGAATTGGGCTCATGTAACAGCTGCGTATAACAGAGAAGCCCACCAAACCCAATGACTTAAACATCATAGAAGCTTCTTCCTCTCCCTCAAAAGAAGTCCGGAAGTAGGCAACCCAAGTCTGACATAGTGGCATGGAGATCCCAGGCTCAGAACTGAGGCTCCTTCCAGCTTTCTGCTCCATCATCCAACATATAGTTCATTTCCTGGCCCAGGGTGGGAGTGGGAGCCAGACTTCTGCACTGGGCGTTCCTTGCTGCCAGCCAAGCTTGGCACGGCATGGTCCGGTGCCCAGATCCCAGGAGACAATGGCTGCTGGAATCCGGGTGCTTGTGAGGATGAAATGGACAATCAACCTCAGTCACTGTGATGATGGTTAATTTCTCGTGTCTACTTGACTCGACTGTGATGCCCAGTTATTTGGTCAAACACAGTCTAGGGCTTCCCTGGTGGCGCAGTGGTGGAGAGTCCGCCTGCCGATGCAGGGGACACAGGTTCGTGCCCCGGTCCGGGAAGATCCCGCATGCCGTGGAGTGGCTGGGCCCGTGAGCCATGACTGCTGAGCCTGCGCATCTGGAGCCTGTGCTCCACAATGGGAGAGGCCACAACAGTGAGAGGCCCGCGTACTGCAAAAAAACCAAAAAAACCCCACAGTCTAGATGTTGCTGTGGAGGTATTTTGTGGATGCGGTTAACATTTACAATCAGTTAACTGGAAGTAAAGGAGATTACCTGCCATAATAAGGGTGGGCCTTGTTCAATCAGTTGAAGGCTTGAAGAGCAAGAATGGAGGTTTCCTAGAGAAGAAGTTCTGCCTTAAGATTGTAGCATGGAAGAACTGTTCAAGTTTCCAGACTGCTGACCTGCTGTATGGAGTTTGGGTTCAGTAGCCCCCATAATCCTGTGAGCCAATTCCTTAAAAACCTCTTTATATATGTGCAGGAACATGCACACATCTATACATGTATACATATATGTATGTATGTACACAGGTGATGTGTGTGTGTGTGTGTGTGTGTGTGTGTGTGTGTGTGGGCCTTTGCCCCAGCCCTGGTTTTTGGCAGGGACATTGGGAATAGGGCTGTGATAACAGAGAAGTTAGGTTTTCTCCACCAGTTCACATCTGCCTACCCCCAGGATCAGACTCACAGTAGCCCCTGCAGTCCCCAGGGGTTAAGAGGTTAAAATGGGACCTTTAGACTCCAGTTTAGCACATGACTGTGGTGGATATGGAGGAGTTTGGGTGCTTAATATCCATTTACCCTGTTCTTTTTTTTTTTTGTGGTACGCGGGCCTCTCACTGTTGTGGCCTCTCCCGTTGCAGAGCACAGGCTCCGGACGCGCAGGCTCAGCGGCCATGGCTCACGGGCGCAGCCACTCCGCGGCACGTGGGATCTTCCTGGACCGGGGCACGAACCCGTGTCCCCTGCATCGGCAGGTGGACTCTCAACCACTGCGCCACCAGGGAAGTCCTACCCTGTTCTTAATAATAGTCCCTGATTTTCTTTTTTTCTTTAAAGTTTTTACTGAATTTGTTACAATATTGCTCCTGTTTTATGTTTTGGTTTTTTGGCCGGGAGGCATGTGGGATCTTAGCTCTCCGACCAGGGATCGAACCCGCACGCTCTGCATTGGAAGGCAAAGTCTTAACCACTGGACAGCCAGGGAAGCCCCTAGTCCTTGATTTTCATTCACACATGTACTCCTTCTGCATGTGATGTCCCTGTGATTCTGGTGAAGCTGACCCATCTCCTAACTCCAGGGATAGCACGGGACCTAGTTTTTTTAATCTTATTTAATTATTTTAATTGGATCTTAGTTCCCCGACCAGGGATCGAACCTGAGCCCCCTGCATTGGAAGCGCAGAGTCTTAACCACTGGACCGCCAGGGAAGTCCCCTTATTTTATCTTTTTAAAATTAATTTTTATTGGAGTATAGTTGATTTACAGTGTTGTGTTAGTTTCTGCTATACAGCAAAGTGACTCAGTTATACATATACATATATCAACTCTTTTTTAGATTCTTTTCCCATATAGGTCATTATGGGACCTAGTTTTAAACTAAGCTCTGTCTTCCCTTATCTCGGCCAGTGTGATTGTGTCAGGGATGGACACTTGACCTAATTCAGGCCGTTGAAAGTTAGGTCCAGGGTTTATGTTTGAACTGGTTGAAGAGAAGTTCTCTCTTCTCTTCAACTGTTCTTACCCATGGGAAGAATGCAGTCTCTGGGCACTAGCAGCTGTATTGTCACCTTGAGGGGGAGGGTTAGCCTGAAAAGGAAAAGTTTGAGGTGAGAGTTGGAGAGAGAGAAACCACGTCCCTGTGACATCATTTGACTATCTTCACATCAGCACACCTGAAGCAGAAACTACTCCCTGAATTTCTCACTGACGTGAGTAAATAAATCCTTTTTGCTTAAGCCAGGTTGGATAGGATTTTTAAGAATAAAACACCAAAGAATCCTCAGGATAAGATCATGCACTCCACTGAGTTTTTTCCTAAGAACAAGCCATATCAAATAACCTGGCACCTAAGTAGCAGGAAACAAAGTAAGGGACAGCTTGGCAGGAGATAACGCTTGGACAAAAAAATAACTCAAAGAATCGGTTCTTTTTAGTCACAGACGCCTCAGATGAAGGTCTTGGGGCTGCACTGATACAAAAGTGAGAATTTTTCTGTTTCCTAAAGAAAAGGATTCCTCCATAATGTAGAAAATATTCTTAGCTGTGGTTTGGGTGCTCGATTTTTTAAAAAAATTAATTAATTTATTTTTGGCTGCATTGGGTCCTCGTTGCTGTGCACGGGCTTTTCTCTAGTAGCAGTGAGCGGGGGCTACTCTTTGTTGTGGTGCCCGGGCTTCTCATGCGGTGGCTTCTCTTGTTGCAGAGCACGGGCTCTAGGAGCGCGGGCTTCAGTAGTTGTGGTTCATGGGCTTCAGTAGTTGTGGCTCGCAGGCTCTAGAGCACAGGATCAGTAGTTGTGGCGCACGGGCTTAGTTGCTCCGCGGCATATAGGATCTTCCCGGACCAGGGCTCGAACCCGTGTCCCCTGCATTGGCAGGTGGATTCTTAACCACTGTGCCACCAGGGAAGTCCCTTGATAATCTTCAATAGCATTCATGGGGCCAGTGGTTTTTATGTTCTTACCAATAACAAAGTCCTTCTGATCTTGTTGATTTCTATGAAACACATCAATTTAACAATACAGAGATAGAAATAAATGCTACAGAAATTCAGAATAAATGCTGAAAAAAGCCAGGGCTGAGCCAACAGAGTCATCTCCCAGTGTTAAGGGTTCAGTCTTCTAAATTTCACTGAGGAGGTAAAAAAATAATACTAGTGCCCTTTTAGTTTTAAATCAGAATACAGAATTCCCGTATTTTGTCAGTAATCTAGGTTACCTGTTTATCTTACCTGTAAGAGAATGAGGTCCAGGAAATCCGTTTTGTTTATCCTGAGCATGCGTAGCCTAGGACCCAGTACTTAACAGGTGCTGAATAAATTGTGGTGAATAAATGGAGAAAACAATGGATCGATCGATTAATGAACTATAGCATCTCCACTTTGGCTGGCCCTAATAGCTCGCTGATTCTGGCCAACCTGGCCTGCTTTCCTCCCACCGGGTGTTTCCACGCAGACTCCCACTGATGTTTTGCCTGATGCAGGTTCTAGGACGCTGTGAGGTCCTACAAGTTCACCCTGCCCTTCCCAGGGCTCAGTGCCAGACACACCCACTTTATCATGGCCTCGTTTTATTGTATCTCTGTACAATGTGTTGGCCATAAAATTAATTTATGATACTGATTTGGGGACTGTAAAATTGCCTCCAAAGTGATACTGTGTCTCCCAATGTACTTTCCGGGAAATGCCCTGGTTATTGGATGCTTTGATCTTCCACTTTTTTTTTTTTTTTTTTTTTTTTTGCGGTATGGGGGCTTCTCACTGTTGTGGCCTCTCCCATTGCGGAGCACAGGCTCCGGACGCGCAGGCTCAGCGGCCATGGCTCACGGACCTAGCCGCTCCGCGGCATGTGGGATCTTCCCGGACCGGGACACGAACCTGTGTTCCCTGCATCGGCAGGCGGACTCTCAACGAGTGCGCCACCAGGGAAGCCCTGATCTTCCACTCTTGAAGCACAGAAATGAAGTCACATGGACAAGCAAAGGTTTGTTTCTGTTTTCCTGTTTGTCAGATTACAACTTCTATAATTGCCCACACAATCTGAAGTCTTACTAATTCTCCTTCTGCAAAATCTTTTGTATCTGTCCTGATTTCCTACTCCCCCCAGCCAGTGGGGTGCTGAAGCCAATTGGCGCTAGCTTGCAAAGATCCATTTGTTAAATTTTCAGAAAGCAGGGAAGTTGGTGGTTAAACTGTTGGCAGCTTGAAATTGGCAATACTTACACCATAGACATTGGCAGATGCTACGAATTCAGCTCCTTTCCACCTCCACCCCGAACTGAGAGCTGGTTGTGAAACACATACCAGCACACCACTATGTGCATGTCTTCCCCTCATTCAAGTCCTCATTACCTCTTGCCTGGACTATAACAGTATCCTACAAACCAACACCTCTACCCACACAGTCTTCCCATTTCCAGGTGATCATTGTCGAATACTTTTGACTACCAGGAACAGAAAACGCAATTATAGATTTCTTAAATGTAAGAAAAATGTATTATTTCATATAACAGAAAGTTCAAAGATGAGGCATTTTCAGGAAAACTCAGCAGCTCAAGAACTCCTCAAGTACCCAGATTCTTTTCATTTTTCCACTCTCAGCATCTGGGCATGGCCATTCATGGCTTCGAGATGACAGCTGTGGTTCGAGGTTCACATCCTCACACAGTGACACATGCAACTTTTCCTTATGTCTTCAAAGTACAGATACCATCTTCCCTGAAGTCCCCCCTGCAGGCTTCCTCTTGGGTCTCCTTGGCCAGAATTGCAACCCATACCTATTCTTCAGTCAGTCACTGCAGGGTAATGGAATTACCGTGATTGGTTCAGACTGCCGGTTCTCAACCTCTTAGAACCAACATCTCTTTTTGTGTAAATATTTTATGGCACTCCTCTTTCATGAAATGAAAATCAAAGATAATATAATCTATCCACACATGCACTTGAAAAACAAATCAATACAAGCTCTCATTGGAATATAAAGGTGAAATAAAGAAAGATAATTGGCAAAAATTATATGCATATGCATTTCAATATATATGGTAAATTATATTATGACTCCAAATTATTTCCTGCCTTCCCTATACCAGAATTAGATATCCCAGCCTGAGGGCATGGGACTTGCACTGCCTCACCCAACTGATGTCACGCTTGCTTTATGATTTGCTTTGGTCAGTGTAATGTGAATGGAAGTGTCACATCTGAGAAGAGCTTGAAAAGCCATTGCGTGGTTCTGCTATACCTTTTTCGTCTGCTATGACAGCAGCATGTCTCAGATAGGGCTGCTCCTTTATCCTGGCTCTCAAAATGAAAAAGACATGTGCAACAGGAACAGAGCTTCAACTGATGTATATATGAACAGCAACAGAAGATACATTTTTGTTGTTGTAAGCCATTGGGATTTTTGGAGTTGTTTGTTACTGCCTCACAACCTATCAAAAGCTGACTAATATAATATGGCACAACAATATTCTGCACAGAAAGAAGCAGTCCACAGCTTCAGACGAACACTGATACAATTGTGTTGTAACAACAGTTCAAAACCTAAAAGAGATACTGCTCTCCATGCCACAATTTTCTGCAATGGCAATCAACTCTTTGTAAAGCTCTGAGTTTGAAAAAAAGGCATCCCTGGGGGAATTCCCTGGCGGTCCAGTGGTTAGGACTCTGTGCTTTCACTGCCGAGGGCCTGGGTTCAGTCCCTGGTGGGGGAACTAAGATCCCACAAGGCCTGGCCAAAAAAAAAAGGCTTCCTTCAATTTACATTTACATGGCGGTTGCATTCCAGGAAAATGCAAAATGTAGAATAAAATTGGCTGTTGCTGGAGTCACATGATTATAAAGAGATATTTCATCTACATGAATGTCTAGTGGTTTATTCACAAGTCATGGGTCCATTTATATAAAGTTCAAAAATGGACATACTGTGTACATGCTGTTTGCAGTTAGAATAAGTATATGACTGGAAGGAGACACTAGGCTGTGTTCAGTTTGTGAAGATTCATTGAGCTGTATACTTAATGATCTGTGTACTTTTCTATACGTAATTATACCACAATAGAGAGTCTTTTTTTTTAAAGATTTTTTAATGTGGACCATTTTTTAAAATTAATTAATTTATTTATATTTATTTTTGGCTGTGTTGGGTCTTCGTTTCTGTGCAAGGGCTTTCTCCAGCGGCGGCGAGCGGGGGCCACTCTTCATCGCGGTGTGCGGGCCTCTCACTATCGCGGCCTCTTCCGTTGTGGAGCACAGGCTCCAGACGCACAGGCTCAGTAGCTGTGGCTCACGAGCCTAGCTGCTCCGCGGCATGTGGGATCCTCCTGGACCAGGGCTCGAACCCGTGTCCCCTGCATTGGCAGGCAGATTCTTAACCACTGCGCCACGAGGGAAGCCCAAGGGTCTTTAAAAAAGTCATGCAGGGCATGGGACAAATCTTTGATATATGGGATTGCCCTGTGCATTGCAGGATGTCAGACATTCCTGATCCTTGTCCATGAACTATCGACAGTGTCCCTTAATCTTTTTGACAATCAAACTGAAACAAAACAACCTCACAAATTTCTATAATGCTGAACCCCTGGGTGCTTTAGGTTTATATAATCAAGCATTGCTCCTGGGGCTGTGCCCCTTGAGGTTCATCAACTGTTTATATCTAAATACAACTGGGCTTCCCTTGGCCATGAAGAAGGCAGGGTAGCAGAGGATGAGAAGTGTGTGGTGGTAGTGGTGGTGACGGTGGCGATGGTAGAATTGGTGGTGATGGTGATAGTGGTCGGGTAGATAACCCTCTGTGTCTGCCACAACATCCTTCTCATGCTATCAAATACATTCCAGATCACTTTGCCCCAACCTCAAATCTGCAGTGGCTCTCAACTGTCTATAGGATAAAGAACTCAACTTACCTTTCTAGGCTAATTTTGAGGTGTCCTCCATTTTCACTGAACCATTGCCCTTTCCCTCCACGGAACATGCTATGGTATCACAATGCACTGCTCCTCCTTCTGTTAAGAAAGCCCTGCTCCCATTCTCACTCCTCTGGGTCTTCATTCAAATGCTTCTTCCCAATGAAGCAACCACCTGTCCAGAGTTCACGGTTCCTTCATATACCTTCCCATGGTGCTTTGCTGATCTCCCTCTTTACCATTTACTTCATTCCACCTTTTGTGTAGTTAGTTGGTCTACTAACAGCTTCCACAGCCCTAGTCTTTTACAGCTTCCACAGCCCTAGTACAGTGATAGGAATTCACTAGCACTCAAAAAATGCCTGCTGAATTAAACTGAGCAAGAACACAGCCTCTGTACTTCACAGAAATCAGCAACCCAATATCTAAACTCTTTTAACTGGTTGAGACTCACAGTTGCCATCTGGGTAATTAATAAATAGCTTTCCATCAATAGCCTCAATTGTGAATTCACTGTACTTCCCTTCATTGTCATAGGATTGCATCCTGTTCTGGTTCTGGGAGGGAAATGAAGCTATTTGGCTTCCCTGAACTATGGTCACTCCCACATGCCGATTATGCTTAGGCCCTTTCAATGCAGAAGAGAACCCACAGTAAGACAGTAGGGGGCCTGATAGCAGCCTGGCTGTAGTATGGCCAAGATGCAGCAGGTGAGGCCAGTGGGGTATTTCAGTGACAATTCAATAATTATTTATTGAGTGTCTACTATGTACTGGCTACTGTGGGTGCCACCAGTATCAATGAATACAGATCCTTCTCCATTCAGTCTAACTGAGAAGGTGACGTGTCCAAGTACCCGTAGAGAGGGGCAGATAGGAGCTGACAGGACAGAGAGAATGGCATTGGTTGGGAAATGAGGTGGGCTAATCGGAGAAGGTGGTGATTGGTAAGGCCTTGTAGGCTAATATTTGACCAATTAGAAAAGAGATGGAGGGTCATTCAAACGGGGGGAAATACTCAAAGGCAGGAAAGAAGGAAGGAAAGGGCCAGAGAAACATGTTTTCCTGTTGCCCCTTGGAACCAGATACAGGCTCTGTTTATACAATCTTCTGATCTTCTCTCTGAGCTAGTGGTATGTGGTCTTAAAAGCTGGGAATCCTTAGTTCTTCATAGGATTAAAAAATCTTTGTATTGAGGTAAAACATACATATAGTGAAGTGTATATAAGTGTTAATCTTAAGTGTCTATCTTGATAATTTTTTACACACTCACATAGTTACCACTCTGATCAAGATATATAACATTTCCATCACCCCAGGTTCTGTTGACTTTTATCGTCAAAAATTATTTTTGCCTTTTCTAGAATGTCGTTTATATATATATATATATATATATATATATATATATTTTTTTTGCGGTACGCAGGCCTCTCACTGTTGTGGCCCCTCCCGTTGTGGAGCACAGGCTCCGGATGCGCAGGCCCAGCGGCCATGGCTCACGGGCCCAGCCGCTCCGCGGCATGTGGGATCCTCCCGGACTGGGGCACGAACCCACGTCTCCTGCATCGGCAGACAGACTCCCAACCACTGCGCCACCAGGGAAGCCCTGTCGTTTAGATTTAATCATACAATATTAGATATCAGCACTTGGTTCCTTTTTATTGTTGAGTAACTCAGTGATTAACTGTGTGAATAAAACAGATTTGTCTATTCATTCTGTTGATGGACATTTGGGTTGTTTTTGCTCTTTGACCAATATGAATGGAACATTCTTGGACAGGTTCTTTGGTGGACACATGCACTCGTCCCTCTGGAATGTATCACGAGGCCTGGGGTCACTGTGTCATAGGGCAGCTCTGCTCAGCCTCAGTCTATTAGATGCATACTGTCAAGCTGGACTTGCAATTGGTGTCTGAAGTGGGAGGAGGGGGCAGTTTTGTGGTACTGAGCCCTTAACCTGTGGGCTCTGATGCTAACTCCAGGTAGATGGTGTCAGAACTGAATTGAATTGTGGGACACCCAGCTGGTGTCTGGAGAATCTGAGAATTGCTTGGTGTGGAAAATCCACCCATTTGGTGACCTGAGGTAGGGTATTCTGTGAGTAGAATGCTGGAGTAAAGGAGAAACAGAGGAGTTTTTCCTGCACGTATGGTTGAGTAGTGCAGGAAGAGTAGAGAGGGGAAACACAGGAGTGTTTTTTCCCATGCGAGGGAAATGACAGAAGGTGGCAAAAAGCATGAGAACTAAGGCACTTAATCTTTTCTTTCCACTCCAAAAAGAACGTGGTGCAGCTTACCAAAAAATACATCTAGAACATCAGTCCAGTTATGAGAAAACATAAGACAAACCCGCATTGAGATATATTCAGCAGATACTTGGCCATACTCTTTATAAGTGTCAAGGTCATAAAAGACAAGGAGAGACTGAGGAACTATTACAGACTGCAGGAGACTAAAGAGAAATAAGTGAATGTTATGTGCGGTCCTGGGTAGGATCTTGGAACAGAAAAAGGACGTTAGTGGAAAAACTGGTGACATTTGAATAAGATCTTTGGTTTAGTTAATAGTAGTATAATTTTAAAAAAAATTATTGAAGCATAGTTGATTTACAATGTTGTGTTAGTTTCTGCTGTACAGCAAAGTGATTCAGTTATATGTCTTTTTCATATTCTTTTCCATTATGTTTTATCACAGGATATTGAATATAGTTCCCTGTGCTATACAGTAGGAACTTGTTGTTCATCCATGCTACATATAGTAGTTTGCATCTGCTAATCCTAAACTCCCAATCCTTCCCTCCCTCAGCCCCCTCCCACTTGGCAACCACAAGTCTGTTCTCTATGTCTGTGAGTGTTTTGTTTCATAGAATGTTCATTTGTGTCATATATTAGATTCCACATATAAGCGATATCATATGGTATTTGTCTTTCTTTTTCTGACTTACTTCGTCTTAGTATGATAATCTCAAGGTCCACCCATGTTGCTGCAAATGGCATTATTTCATTCTTTTTAATGGCTGAGTAATATTCCATTGTATATATGTACCACGCCTTTATCCATTCATCTGTCGATGGGCATTTAGGTTATTTCTGTGTCTTCTCTATTGTAAATAGTGCTGCTATGAACGTAGGGGCGCATGTATCTTTTCGAATTATAGTTTTGTCTGGGTACATGACCAGGAGTGGGATTAATAGTAGTGTAATGTTAATTTCTTGATTCTGATAATTGGACTATAATGAAGTAAGATGCTAACGTTAGGGGATGCTGAGTGAGGGATCTAGAGAGACTATTATTTTAAGGCACCTAATATTGCCTGAGAAGAGGAAGTGCTTGCCTGAGGATGAGAGAAGAGGGTGGGAGAGCGATCTGGGGGATTGGGAAGTGTTGGGAAGACAGGCTGGGTCTTCCTTCTAATCTAGCCTAGGTGCTCCCTGAGGCAGCCTCCATCTGTTTTCCCAGCACCTTGAGCAGCCTGGGGTACATACCAGGCACTCAGCTTATTGAATAGGAGGTGGAGTGTGTGTATGGGGACCTTCTGTCGTCCTGAGTCCCCTGGTGCACCCTAACAAAGACAGTGGAAAGTCCCAAGCCCTGAGCCCCATTCATCACATGGAGGCCGAATTATTAACGCTTGCCTTAGGGATGAAATAAGAAAATGAAGCCAGAAATCCAGGTTTAAAAAGAAAAGTTACAATTGTATTTTAGTTTCAGAGCAAGCCTTGTTTTGTGATTGGACTCATAATTGGTTCCTGAATGCTTAGATAGGAGGAAAAGGGCAGAAACCGGTAATTCAGTATAATTCTCCCAAGGGTGTCAGTATTCCCAGGTGGCAAGGAATAGAAATGGTGGGATAAGGGAGGGAGGAAGGAAGGTAAGGGTGGGCCTGAGGTGCTTCAATGTTCTCTGACACTCCAGGTTCTGGTGCTGACTCCACTGTGATGCCCACGGGATTCCCTGCAATCCACCATGGGGAGAGAGGTGGGGCCTAGGAAGGCAGCCTTCCTGGCCAGTGCTTGGCCTTCTGGGTCTGTCTTACGGGGTTTCTGCCATTCAGACCAAGAGATGTGCACACATTGAAGCAGCTCAGGAGCTGGGATGGGTTGAGGAAGGCCAGCCTTACCTTGTAAACCAATGTGGTGTGATAAGATTCTTGAAGGGATAACTCACAGCCCGCTTGTCTATCCGCATCGCCTTTCCCCACCTTGGCGAGGCCCCAATTAGCTCATTGTCTCAGAGTGGAAAACAAAAGTGCCCTTAAGTCTCCTGGATTTTTTTTTTTTTTTTTTTTTTTGTGGTACGCGGGCCTCTCACTGTTGGGGCCTCTCCCGTTGTGGAGCACAGCCTCCAGACGCGCAGGCTCAGCGGCCATGGGTCACGGGCCCAGCCGCTCCGTGGCATGTGGGATCCTCCCGGACCGGGGCACGAACCCACGTCCCCTGCATCGGCAGGCGGACTCTCAACCACTGCGCCACCAGGGAAGCCCAAGTCTCCTGGATTTTTGTCTTAAATTCTTAGGAAGAGCAAGACTCTCATGGGCACCCCACCACCTCAGAATAGAAAGGATTTCCTGCGGAGCAGGTGAGAAAGTCATGGGAATCTTCTGAGAGTAAGAGGGTCCTGGGAATGCCAAAGCCCTCTCACCACCGTGTTACTGTTTGAAGGTAGTAGTGATTTGTTTCCTTTTCCTCAACCTCCCAACAATGGACCCCAACAGGGGCAATTATAAATATGCTTCAAGTAGTGGATGCTCATGAAACGCTGGATGCAGTGGATGTCCTGAACATTGGGGTTATAAGATCCCCCACAGCACACCCTTGGCCCCAGATTCCGGCTCCACTACTCACTGGCTGTGTGTCTTCAGCAAATTCCTAGTCTCTCTGAACCCTAGTTTCCCCGTCTATAAAATGGGATGATAATCATACTGCCTTAATAAGAGTTTGAGAATTAAAGCTCCAAGCACAGTGCCTGGCCCACAGCTGATTTAAGATTTCTGATTTAAAATTTCTGAAGAAATTTAAAGATTTCTGAAAATCCTTTCTATTCTGAGGTGGTGGGTGCCCATGAGAGCCTTGCTCTTCCTAAGAATTGAAGAAGACAAAAATCCAGGAGACTTAAGGGCACTTTTGTTTTACACTCAGAAAATGAGTTAACTGGGGCCTCGCCAAGGTGGGGAAAGGAGAGGCAGATAGGCAAGCGGGCTGTGAGTTATCGCTTCAGAAATCTTAATCTTACCTCAGTAAAGGTTAGTGTCCCTTGCCCCGGTGGTCTCTTAATGTGTCCCTTCCTTATTTCTCCTCCCCAGGCCCACTTACCCTCCACAGCACAGGTTTCACTGTCAAGCCACTCCATGTCACATGGGCAGTGACTCCCTTGGCCTTGGTATCCCTGACTGTGGTCTACTGTGGCGGAGATCTCACCCACTGCATTTTAAGGCCCCCGTGGACTGGGATCACACCTCATTCAAATTACCTGCCCTCACCCAGTGTCCGGCCCCTGACGCGCAGGCAGATATGGGACAAATCACTACACGATGTGTCATCTCCTCCCTCCTTAAAAGGAAACTCCACCCCTGAAACCACAAGCCTGTTTCTTGTGCTTTAGAATGCCCTGCAGCCCCAGGTTCTCCTCCTCCGCTAGGGCCTCTGGGCGGGCCCGCCCCTTCCCTGTGGGTCCAGCGGGTGTGACCCAGCAGGGCTCTGCTGCTGCCCCTGCCGGCGCCAGCCCTCCCTCCACAATCCCACTCTCCCTGCTGATCACAGCACCGGAGGCTGCTCGGCCCAGCACTCCCTCTAATGGCTAACGCTTTTGTGGAAGGTTCTGAGCCCGGGTTAAAAGACAAAAAGCTAGGCTGTCCCCCACAGCTTCTCTAGTTCTGGTGTTGGTTCCTCCAGTTGTGATGTTCTTGCTGTTCTTTCCTTGGATCCCGCCTTTGTTTTTGTTCCAATGCCTCCTTTTTCAAGCTCCAAGAGAAAGCCTCTCGGGGAATTTGTGACCTCGCCCAATTTCCAACATTCCAGATTCAGTCATTTCCCCCTTTCTTCTCAGACTTTAAATCACTGTTCTCTCCTGGTGTTCACCACAACTATGAGGCCAGAGAAAACGGTGAGACCGTAAAAGCTTATTAAAAACAAATTCTGCTTTTAAAAAAGCATTTTCCGAAACAGCTTCCAGGAATGAAAAGTGGGGTTAAATTTTGCATGGATTGCAAGAGTAGGCGGCTAATAACCCGTAAAATCTTACACAGAAGCAGGGAAACTCAAAACTAAGAGATGGTCCCTGCAAGCCAGCCCATCCTGCGACCCCCTCCCCCGCTCTGCGGCAGGAACTCCGACTCCGGTGGCTGGAGCTCTGCTGCAGTGGCACTACCCACGCATACTCAACTAACAGACTCAGACCACGCCAGCCATGCCACGAGGTGTGTTTTATTTTCATTAATCATACAAATAATTTTCTATAATATCCCAGGGCAAACCGGAGAATTTGGCAGTCCGATTGGAGGGTCCCTTCAGAGACCCACAGGCCGGTGGCATCGGCACGGAGTGCCCGGGTTCACAGTGCAGCTTGTCGCTCGTGTCCATCTTGCAGGTGGCTCTTCCTCCACATCACGACTAGGGTCTCCAAGATGATGGAGGTGGAGAACACTCCAGGTTCTTAGGAAATTTCACTTCGCTTGCTTCTCCTGCTCAATGGCTGTGGAGGGCAGGAAGCGGGCACTGGGGGATGGGAACCTCTTGCAACCCGCCAACCGAGGCGCTTACAAACCTGGGCTGGGCGAGGCACCCACGAGGTCTGGGGATTAAGAAAGAGGCTTGGGGTTGGGGACAGGCGCCTTGTGCAACAGAAAGGGGGGCTGGGGCTGCCCGACGGGAGGAATCGGCCGGATGGGGTGCGGGGCTCGGTTCAGGCGAAGGGCGGGGTGGGGACTGGGCTGGGAGCTCGAGGACCCGGAGGCGGGGGCGGACTCACTCTCTTTGGTCGGCAGGGTGTTCTTCTCCTGCGTCTCCGTCTTCTTCAGCTTGGCCTTATCGAAGCTGGCGATTTCCCCCATGTCCGGCTTGTCTGCCATTTTCTTAAGACAAACCTAGCGGGCAAACCAAGGCGGTTGGCCCGGAGCCGGGGCCAGCGGCCCCCTCCGCGCTCCCCGCCGCCGCCCCTCGACGTGGCACTCCGGCCGGGGCGTTCCCGGCAGCCCGGAGGCCAAGGATCTGGGCGCGTCCCGCACCCCATCCACAGCCCTAGGGCGTGGCCGGCCGGCCCGGGCGTCCCGTCGGGGAAGGGCGGCTCCGACCCCACCCGGATGGGGCCTCCGCCCCAGCGCGCCGCTCACCGAAAAGTTCCGCTCCAAGCCCGCGGTTCCGGTGCTCTGACTCGCGTCGCTGCAGCAAGAGACAAAAGAGCGGCGCCCGCCCCTCGCCTTATATATGCCGCGCCCCGCCCCGCCCCTCGCCCGCCGCAGCGGGGGCGGCACCGGCGGCTGGGGGGGGCGGGGCCAGGGCGGGCGGCTAGCTTTCCCGCCGTGCCCTCCGTCTGGCTACCCGCCGGGCTGGGCGCGGCACTTCCCGCGCGCGGGGCCCCCTGCGCCCAGTGCCCACAGCTCTCCGGGTCCCCGGCGTGGAGGCTGCAGGCGCGGCCAGGGTGGGCGCCAGGCCCTCAGTTTTATAGGGTGCTGCACTCCCCTCTCCGGGAGTCTGCTCCTCACCCGCAGGAGGGGCGTGGGGGGCCAGCGGGGGAGGGGTGTATGGTTGGGTGTGGGTGTGGGTGTGTAGCGTGTCGTTGTGAGTATGGGTGTTCTGGCGTGCTCGCGCGCTTTGCAGCCGTCCCCGCTCGCAGGAGACACCCCACCCCTGGGCAGTCCGCGCGTCTTTGGCTTTTAGCACACCAGAAACCCCCCACCCCCACCCCCTTTTCCTCTCCTCGGGGAGGTGAACCCCTGCGGGGTCTCACACTAAAAGAATTCGAGCCAAGGGTCCTAGAGATGAAAAGACGGGGTGGGGGTGAGGGTTGCAGATAGGTTTCCACTGCTCCTTGCTCAGGTTGGGGGCCGGTTGTCTCCCTTCCCTGAGCTGGGCAGCTCCTGCAGGACCCGTGGCTGGTGCTCCCTTAGATGTTTGATGCAAGCATGGTTTGAAAGGCGGTGGTGAGAGCAGGCCGTCCCCAGGGCCTTGCGGTGTTCTTTCTCTCACAGGGTATGCTGTGTCCCCAGGTTCCATTTTCCTCCTTGACTTAACCTTGAAGGTGTCCCTACAAAGGTTCTTGTTTCCCTTTTTAACCCATTATGGGAGTGGTATACTGCAACTATTCAAATCTTTCTTAGAAAAGTTGTATCTTCATCCTGTGCAACATCTTTAGTTCCACAAATGAACAACCCAGGAGGTGAAGCTGGTCATTGTTTTATTTGTCCTGAAGTTTCCAAATGTCAAGGCGTATTACCAAACACTTTTGAAGTGGCATTTGATGGAAACATCCTAAGTTCCGTTCCATCCCTTCCTGATTTTAACCGCTTTTTTTCACATTCCCTCAGTGCGTTTGGAACAGAAGGAAATAAATTTGGGCTCATGAATTTGATATACCAAACTCCTTGTGTGACCTTGGGCAAGTCTTTCCTTGTACCTCTTTATATGTAAAAGAGTTTTGGCATAAAACTTAGATGAAGAGGAGGCATCAAGTGGAAGCTTAACATGGCAGCCCCATGAGAATGGCACACACACTTCATTAGTGTATCAGCCAACTATTGCCACAGTATGCTGTGTAACAAACTATCACAAAACTCAGTAGCTTAAAGCAGTAATCACTTATTCTCACTCACTCGCCTGCAGGCAGGAGCTGCTGGGTTGAGCTAGCTGAGCTAGCTAGGTTCACTGGATCTAGGTCTGCTCCACAGCTGTCTCATGCTCTGGCCCAGGATCTAGCTGGAGCTTGTTCTTCTCAAGGTGATAGGAAAACAGCAAGACGGCTGTTGCAAAAGAGAGTGCAGAAGTGTTGAAGTGTGTGTGAAAGCATGTCATGTCACCTCTTGTCTGTTAACATCCCATAGGCCAAACCCACCCTCAATGGAATGGAGAAGTATTATATTCCACCCATGGTGGGAGAGGGAGGTGAATGAACATTTCTTAAATAAAAATCCAACTTCACAGTCAGGCAAACAACCGTAACAAACAACCTCCAAAGGAGGTTTATTCTCCATTCACGCAGCAACATTTTATGCTGTTTCTGTTCAGGCAGCTTTCCTCCATGTAGTGACTCATGTACCTTCTCTCTCATCTCTCTGCCCTCTAGGTCCTGGATTTTTACTCCATCTAGCCAGTGGATGGGAAAAGAGAAGACAGAGGACTGCACTAGAGTTTTTATGGACCAGGTTGGAAGTAGTCTCCATGAGTTCTGTCCTCATCTCTGTGGCCTGACTCAGTCACATGATCTCACCTAACTGCAAGGGAGGCTGGGAAATGTAGTCAAGCTGTGTGCCCGGGAGTAAGAGCAGGGGTGGAGGGTCTTGGAGCTGTCTCTACCATACACGATTGAAGGATCTGCCAGACTTGAGCATGAAAATATCCAGACATCCAGAGACGTCGACTCTTTGGAGCGTCTCAGTGGCACTGGATTCCTCTACAGATGCAATGCCAAGTGTTATTTAGGTATTACCTTCCTGGGTCCCACCTATGGCCTGTGAAGTTGTCCTAATTTGGACCCTTGGTGAAGTCCAATTCCAACTTCCTTTTATTTGGGAAACAAGGGAATATTGTCTTCTCGATACAGTTGTAGAGACACATGTTTCAAATATATCAAGCCTGCATGATTTCCAAACTAAGGAGCTCTAAGTAGACTTGCAGACATTCTTTATTCTCACTCAGTGCACTTCTGTGGCCCATCTCTAAGGAAGCAGGGATCCTCTCAGGCATTTGTTGCTTAAGAACAACGGTCAAACCTATTAGTCTCATTCAATCCTACGGGTGATGGTTTTAAAAGTCAGCATATTCTTTGACACTTGTCCCACTAATTCCTGAGTATAGACTGTCCTTCGTGACTTTCTTCTAGTGAATAAAATGTGGCAGAAATTATGCTTTTCGATTTATGAGCCACAGAGCTCTGCCTGACTCTCTCTCTGGGTGCCTCCACACTCTGAGAAAACCAAGCACCTCTAAGGAAAGGCCACTTGCAGGCATTCCAACCACAAGCCTCAGCTGAGGTCTGAGCCAGCATCAACCACTAAGCGTGCAAGCACGTAAGGTAATGCTGAGTAGAGCAGACACAGGCTGTCCCGGGCCAAATTCCAGATTCATGAGCAAAATAAATGTTGCCGTTTTTGTAAGTCACTAAGTCTTGGGAATTTTTGTTACGTAGCAACACAACTCATTTGCCCATGAGACAGAAAAATCATAACTTAGGGGTGCCAGGGTCTTAGGTCTCATTTGGGGATTTTTCCCTAAATATCTTCTATAATACTCACACACGTACTCTTCAACAGAGGTTTATCAAATGCCCATGGGGCATCTGGCAGTATTCTGGATGTGGAAGATAGAAAGATGATGAGACTCTTAGTGACAAGTCTATGTAGTAACTGAATGACTCTGAGTTAGTCAACAAGCTCATGCTTGTGCCCTGTGTTTCCTTATGTCTTGGGGCGTCATTTGTCTGACAACACATCAGCCTGCTGCTTGGAACGGATTGTGTACTGTTCACAGGTGGTGTAGAGAAAGGAGGACCACTCAACTCCAATTTCGTTTCCATCTTCATTGAGAAGGATGCACGGGAAATCGAAGAGCTAATAAGAGGGACCAAAGGGAGTCTTGATGACTGTCAATCTGGTGGGCGGGGGGTAGCCTTTGGAGATTTGCCATGGGACTCCAGCCCTCAGACCTGGCCAATTTGACGACTTTTTTTAGGGACTTGAATGGGGATGTAGATAGAATGCTGACTTTATTAGGAAGGATGCAACACTGTAAATGCCAAAGCAAAGTGGATCCAGTGGAGAAATGGACAAAATATGATGAAATGAACCTGATCGGGACAGATGCGGAGCGTTCTCTGCCTGACCATTAACCCTGCAAGTACAGGGAGACGTAACAGGATTAACTCTCAAGTGTCAGTGAGATTTCTGGCTGTATGAATAAGCAGAAAGAGTTCAGTCCAGATTTCCTTTGAATGTTCGGAAGACATTTACTTCTGCTTTGTTTACTCCTTGATGAAATGCTCATGGGAGATGTTCTCCTTAGTCTAGATATTCACATTGTGTACCTTCTCGTTTCATTAAGAAAACTGCTTGAGCGTCCTCTCCTCAGAGAACTCTCCTTGACCACCGCTGACATTCTCTAAAGTTTTACCCTGTTTCATTTTTCTTCTTAGAATCTGATAAAAGAAATTTGTACATATTGAGGTATGGGGAAGTCATTCTGGTTTACACATGCATTAACTTGAATTTGTGGCCTACCAGACGTACATTGTACATCTGTTTTAATTATTGAAGAAAAGGGCGCATTGACCAGAAGTAAAGAATGCCCATGTTAAAAATAAAGATTAAATGCTTCCCTTCCTGGGGCGCCAATGCTAGTACTTCTTCAATGAAATGACTCCCTTCCCAGGTGCCAAGGCCATACTGACTCGCTGGGTGTGTTCTGATCTATTTTTTTTTTTCTGAAATCTTGAAGGAATGTATCCCTGACTTGTTTAATGTTCTTTGACAAGATATAAAACTGTGCTTAAAACTATGCTTCTCTGGAGTAGTTCCTCAGAGTTAACTGAGAGGCTGTCTTCTGGGCTATAGTCCTCAGTTTGACTCAGATAAAACTCTTTTCTATTCCTATTATAGATTGTTTATTGATTATTTCATCAACAACTCTATCTCTGCCAAACATGTTATAAATTCATTTCTTTATTGTCTATCTCCCACACTAGGAAATGGGAGACCTCATTTGTCTCATTGACCACTGCGTCACCAACGCCAAATGCAATGCCTGATATATAATAAGTGCTCAATCAATATTCTTTGAACAAATGCATAAAATTCTTACCCAAAATGGAATAAGCCACTCTGGGGGAGGTGATGAGTTCCCTATCCCTGGAGGCATTCAATGAGGAGTGGATAGCCAGGTATGTGCACTGTGATAGAGATGATTCAGACCTTGGGCTTCAGTAGGTTCACAAGTGAGCAAGACTGCTTCTCCCTAGATGACCTCCCGGGTCCTTCTTGTGCTGTTATTCCAGGTGTGAAACAGCCTCCTTTTGGTTGTCAGCTTTGCCAGCCTGAAAATAGCTGTGTGACTCTCACACCAAGGAAGTATGGGAAGGAAAGAAATCAAGATGCGACGTCTCTGTTTTCCATACCATTCAAACACCGTTTCTCTTTGTAGGTCATGGAGTTTAAGGACTCCCCAAGATAAAATGGTGAAGAAAGTAAAGTGGGCCTTTGAGGTTCAGCCTCAGTAATGATTGTTCTGCTCTGGAGATGTGTGGATGAACCCCTAAATCAAGCCTGGTGGTTGCTGAGGTTGCCCCAGTGGCTAACAGTCCCAGTACAGTCTGGGTGAGGAAGTTATTGTTTCAGTTTTCACCTCTGGTGTTAGAGTAACAGTAATGAGGGCAACTAATATTTTTTTGTGCAGTTGTGGTGTTCCAGGCCCTGAGAGAAGAACTTTATGTATTATCTCACTTAAACTTCACCGAAACACTGTGAAATGGCACTATTTTGATCAACTCTGCTTTACGGGGTAGGCTCTGAGGCGTCGTCAAGGTCACACAGCAGGTAAATTGGCGTGGCTGGAACTTGAATCCACATCTGATTCCAAACCCTGAGCTCTCAACCACAGCACCACCCTCACCTGGACCTTGCAGCAGGGTTTGTAACCTGCAACTTGGATCCAGATGGTTTATTTATTTTGTTTGGCCACATTAAACTCAACAAAAAACTTAAGGCAATACTCAAACATTGGAAGATTTCCAAGTTGAAGATCTAGCAACCCTGGGTCTATATTTTCTCGTGGCAGCACCATGATTAGCAGCTGATCCCTAGAAATGGGGTATGTCAACTTCACTTTACTGGATTCTCCAACACTCCCTAATGTCTTTGCAGCATGGAGAACAGTGTCAATTGCCATGTATTATATATGTATGGGTGTTTTACTTATAATAGGTAAATATTTCTTGTTCCCAGGTCTCTATCTGTAGACATCAGCCTTCAAGATGGCCCCTAACGGTCCTGCCTCTTGTTCTCACTCGTGTCCAACCCTCCTCTATTGTACAAGGGTTTGTCTGTGTGACCAATGGCATATGGTAGAGGAGATAGTATGCCATTTCTGAGATTAAGTTATAAAAGATGAATTTCTATTTGGTGCCTGACTTTCTCTCTCTTTCTCTTGTATCTCTCCTTCTAGGGGAAGCTAGCTGCCATGTTGGGAACAGTCCTAAGGAGATGCCCGCATGGTGAGTTTCTGGTCAACAGTCAGTGAGGAGCTGAAGATTGTCAACTAGTGAGCTTGGCAGTCGATCCTCTGGCTGCATTTGAGTCTTCAGAAGGCTGCAGCTGTGACGGACAATTCTACTGCAACCTCCTGGGAGGCCCTGAGCTAGAACCATCCAGCTCAGCCATTCCCAGAAACCGTGATATGATAAATGCTGTTTTATGTTGCTAAGATTTGGAGTAATTTGTTTCTTGGCAATAGAAAAACGAATTCACTATCAAAAGTGGGAGAACACGTGGATCAAAAGTGCCACGTAGTTAGAAAAAAATTAAGAAAAAGCATATGTGTCTGTGGAAGTAAAGAATATTTATATCGTTATGAGACCTGCCACTGTAAGAACTATGACTGATACACGGGAAAAAGAGAGGTGATGACATCTGAATGAACCAGGCCTGTCTCGCTTCTTCATACCATCCGCCTGGCCCCTTCTAGGTCTCTGAGTCTTCCAAGCTTGCTCTAAAGCAGTGGTTTTCAAACTGGTTTTGACCTTGATGACTGCCCTCCCATCTCCCAAGAAGTACATTTCACACGGTGACCCAGGACTCACATGAGCACACACAAATGAAACAAAAGTTTCACCAGAACTGATAACTCTTACTGTGAGTGACGCCCTCTTTCTCTGTTCTATTCCTTTTCGTTTAAAAAATCTTTTTGTTTTGAAATAATTATAGACTCACAGAAAGTTGCAAGGACAGTACACTGAAGTCCTCTGTGTACTCGAGATAGCAACATCTTACACAACTGTAATCTTGTATCAAACCCAGCAAGCTGACATTGGTGCAATTTATAGACCTTTTCCAGATTTCACCAATTATATGCACTCTTCCCTGTGTGTATGTGTGTGGGTGTGTGTAGTTCTATGCAATTTTATCACGTGTATAGATTGGTACAACCACCCCAGTCCAGATACAGACCTATTCTAACACCGTAAAGGGAATCTCTGGTGCTACTTACTCTTATAATCTCATCTACCAGCACACCACCCCCAGCTATAACCCCTGGCAACCACTGATCTGTTCTCCATCTGCAAAATTTTGTCTTTTGAGGTTGGCTTTTTCCACTCATCGTGATGACCCTGAGATCCGTGCAAGTTGTTGAATGTACCAGTGGTTCGTTCATTTTTATGTCTTGAGTGGTATTGCCTGGTATGAATGTATCACCTATTGAAGGTCATTTTGACTGTTTCCTGTTTTTAGTTATTAAAAATAACGCAGCTATGAACATTTGTGTACATTTTTTGGTATGTGTGGACATAAATTTTCATTTCTCTGGGATAAACGTCCCGGGGAGTGACTGCTGGGTCATGTGGTAAGTATATGCTTAGTTTTGTAGGAGACTTCCAAACAACTTTTCAGAGTGGCTGCAGCATTTTACAGTCCCACTACCAATATATAAGAGATCAAGTTTCTCAGCATCCTCACCAGTATTTGGTATTGTCACTATTTTTAATTTTAGCTGTTCTAATAGGCATGGAATTATATCTCATCAGGGTTTTAATTTACATTTCCCTCCTGGCTAGTGGGGTTGAACTATCCCTTTACACTGTATCATTTCATTAAAATTACTAGTTGTGACCTGCCAATTTGATTTTATCACCCACTAATTCGTCATGGCCAGCAGTTCAAACACTGCTGAAGTGGGATTATTCAATCAGTGGCTTAGCATCTATTATTCAGAGATCATCCCTTTAACTTCTAAATTCTCCTTTCACTTCCACAACACATGCTTTTGCAATTTTCTGTGTAATCCAGTTATCCTCTGGGGTCTCATGAAGACATCCTATTTGATGCTTTCCCATGGTTTCTCTGAATTTTCAGGAATATTCTGCTCTTATGGTTACTTCCGGTCTCTCTGAATTTTTGGTCCACACTGATGCATCTCCAAACATGGACAGCCCTTGGCCTTGATTTCGTTTTTCGAAGCAACTATGACTATAAGGCTGGTGTGTGCAGCATTCCTTTTACCAAAGTTTTGTGGGTTAAGGGGAGGGGAAAAATCTATATTTTTTATGACACATCCTTGATCCTAAAAGCCCTCTGGGTGCCTTGGGAGATCCCCCACTCTGTGCTTTTCCTAGGTAGCCCCAAATTCCCACTTTCTCACTATGTCCTCTTTTCCATTTTCTGATTCCCTCCTTCTTCTCTCCATTCTTCCCTTTGAGAAATACCAACTCCCCTCTTTCTCTCCAGCAGAACAGTGTACTTGTTCTCTGCTACCTTGGTTTTTGCTGAAAGGAGATTTCTGGGCCTTTCTCTGTACCACAAGCAACTGATGGAGACATTCCTCTGAAGCTGGTTCCCTTCCTCAGTGGACTTTCAGTGTTAGCTGTTAAGATACTACTACTTGTGTCTTTTGACAGGATAGCCTGTTTTCTGTGTTTTCCTTTCATTTAAATGTTATAGAATTATTTTTTTCCCCGAATGAATATCATCCCCCATCCCTGCTTGTATATATCTCAGAGGAAAGCCCCGAGGTCCTGGATTTTGCCTGCCCCGATCTGTATGTGAAATCTGCTCTCTGCACCAGTACTTGCCAATGCGCTTCAGTCCTTTATTTTCTACTCCAGTTGACTCAGTCTGTTGGGGCTGCTGTAACAGAATATTATAGACTGAGTGGCTTATAGACAGCATAAATTTATCTCTCACTGTTCTGGAGGCTGGGAAATCCAAGGTCAAGGCGCTGGCAGGTTCGATGTCCGGTCAGGACGTGCATCCTGTTTCATCGACAGCCGTCTTCTCACTGTCCTCACATAGCAGAAGGGGCAAGGCGGCTCTGCAGAGTCTCTTTTATAAGGCACTAATTCCATTCATGAGGACTCTACTCTCATGACCGAAGCACCTCCCAAAGTCCTCACCTCCTAATATCATCACCTTGGGGGTTAGGATTTCAGCATATGAGTTTCGGAGGGACACATTCAGTCTATAGCACCAGTGCTCTTAGTTGATAAAATTCTTTGAAAAGTCATTCTGATACAAGATGCATCTACCTAAAAACAAAGGAGGTTGTTCCTAAGGTTGTGAAATTTCAACCTCTGTGGCATGGTATTAGCCAGTGAAGAGGTAGGGGGCATACCTGGGATTAGGAAATGAAGAATAAAAGGACTATAGAGGGCTTCCCTGGTGGCGCAGTGGTTGAGAGTCCGCCTGCCGATGCAGGGGACACGGGTTCGTGCTCCGGTCCAGGAAGATCCCACATGCTGCGGAGCGGCTGGGCCCGTGAGCCATGGCCACTGAGCCTGTGCGTCTGGAGCCTGTGCTCCACAGCGGGAGAGGCCACAACAGTGAGAGGCCCGCGTACCGCAAAAAAAACCAAAAACCAAAACCAAACAAACAAAAGGACTATAGAAAAAATGAGGACATAGATTCTTTTATTTATTTTTTTTAAATCGATGTATAGTTGATTTACAGTGTTGTGTTAATTGGGACATGAATTCTTACTTCTTCATTTACTCCACCAAGATTTTTCTGAGCACCTATGCTATGTCCTGTGAGTGACGCAGAGATGAATAAGCTGTGGTTCTTGTCCTCGGGGATCATATAGTCTGGTGGAGGACACAGACCTGAAAAATCAACCTAAAATATCGGCTAAATGAAATAAGGGCAACGAGAGAGGAAAGACCACAGACATCACGGAAGAGGGATGAGCCTCCCTGTTGGGCTCTGTCAGATTTCCTAGAACCCATGAAAAATACATGACTGCTGTTTTAAGCCACTAAGCTTTTGGGCTGGATTTGTTACGGAGTAACTGGGACATACCGTGAAAAATCTCTCTCCCACCTCCAAGCCCCAGATCTCCCATTTCCTTCCCTGGAAGCCATCACTATTGTCAGTTTCTTGTGGAGATAAAAGCATATATGTACACATACGTATTCTTTTATCTTCACAAATGATAGTATATTGCTACACTCTCTGCACTTTACTTTTTTCCCTTACTCTGTCTTAGAGATTGTATCATGCCAGTGCAAATACTGAACATTTAATTCTGAGAGTGAAATTTACATACAACTTCTATGTGTTTATCACTGTTCTAAGCACTTTACACATATTGACTCTGAGTCCTACGAGCAAAATACTAGTAATTCCCCGTTTACAGATGAAGAAACTGAGGCACAGGGAGGTTAAATAAATCAAGGTCACACAGCTAGTAAGTGCTAGAGCCAGGATCTGAATCCTAGCCATTTGCTTCCAAGTCCACTATTTTTAATTTTTCTTATTAAAGGCTGTATAAGATTCTATTATATGGATGAATCATACAGTAATTTATACACATTGATTTACATTTATATTGTTTCAGCGGTTTGCTACTGCAAACTACTGTCCCTAATGTTTACAGATCCCAGGGCAAGAATATAAATGGAGACTCACATACCAAGTGTCTAAATATTTAAGTTATAAAGCAAACTAACATACTGTTAAATAAAATATATTTTATCCTCCTGCATAACAGATTCAATTTCATGATGTAATTTTAAAAATGTGACAAGTGATGGTTTTTGTATGAGTGAAAGTGGGCAAAATCTCACAGATAATTGAATTTGATAAGTCTTATGCAGGTCTGGGTGTTCTATTGATGGTCTGGGAATGTTTAAAAGAAGAATACAATTAAGACATACTAATAAAAACATTTCTAATACATTATTAGAAATTTATTCCACAATTTTTTTCCTGGTCTCACTTAAGCATAATTAGTGACTGTGTGGTTAACAAGATTTTTACATAACTTGTGTTCTATAGATGGTAATGACCTAAACAAAAATTAAAATGTAATTGTATTCAAAGTGTACAAAATTTAAACATATAGGCGATTTCCATTATTTAGGGTAGTTTTGTACTATAAAGTCACCACCAATGCTGAATTAGTGAATATCAAACCCTTGCTCCAAGAAATAGAGTTAGGTTCCTGTAAGCCTATGGTCAGAACATTTTCATCAGCTGATCAACACATAAGCTATTTTTGTGTGTGTTTCTGTTGAAAGACAACTTATTTAGTATATATTGTTGATTCATTCACATTGAATGCACACAACCAACGACATAAAATGGCTGGACAAAACTCATGTAAAAAGTGCATTTTTCTCTGTAAGGAACATCGCAGTTTTCTTACACTCAGGAACAGTAGTGCTGCACTTCAGCACTCTGGTCCGGCCATTTTAAACAGTGAAATCACCAACAAAAATGAGAAAAACGAGGTACTAAGTAGACTGGAAAAAAGGACACATTTATAGTATAAGAGCAGAAATAAGAAGGCAGAGTGTTGCCTTGTTTGGCTTCCGCTGGGAAGGTGTGTGTCGGGGGCTCAAATACTCCAGCGCTCTGTGCATGTCTTCATATGACTACAAAATTGCTGTGAGCTTGATTTGGGGGTTAAAAATAAATTTTAGCAAGTAGGTAATTCTCAACTATGGTATCCATGAATAACGAGGATCCACTTTATTTTCATCAAAAAATGTGAATGCAATTAGGTAAAAAACAGAAAAATTAAATTTCATATATATTTTAAACAGGATATTTTCTTCTAAAATAGTAACATTATCTAGTATTCTAAGGCAAAATACAAATAATTTTTAATAAATTTCAAAATTATAAATCAACATTTAAAAAATAAAAGTTAATTAAAATTTTTGTAGGTGTAATTGAATTCAATGAATAATTTTATAAAAACTAAACTATTTGTAGTTCTGGCATTCAGCATCCATCTCGTGGCCAATGGAAAGAACCTGTATTTTGCTTCATAAGTGCTATGTCCAGACCTACACATACACAAATTAAAGAATAATATGAGCCGTTTACTATTGCAAAATATTCCTTAGCTGCATATGCAACTGTTGGGAATACTGTGTTAATTTGTGAGCGATTCCTGCAGCTGCAGGAATTCCTGTGCTAATTTTTGGAGGCACAGACTGGAACAGGAAAAGAAGCAAGAAAATGGGCACTTGGTACTCCTGGGAATCATCATTAAGCAAGAATCTATGAGAGAAAAAGTTTGAGTGACAGAAGAGCTTGGGTAAATGTCTCTATCACTCCAATCATCCCCAAACACAGAAGCACATCATTTTTGGTGCTGTCAGCAGCACAGCCCACAAAGCTCCCTGACACTGAGGCGCGGTCACCCTTTGCTTCCGGGACACAGAGCAGAGGAAGCCTGTGCTCAGAGTTTGCATGGTGTTTGTGTGTGGAGGGGAGTCCACTAAAATGCCAGGTCCCCTCGCCTGGGTCTGCTGCAAGGGACCACCACAAACAATGATGCAAATGAATTAAAGCAAACAAAACCTGGGCAAGCGTCTGTGTAGGATAAATTCTCTCTGCTTTTTGAATCAATTTTGTAGTTGTCACAATTTTCATTCATTTCTAACTCCTTTTTAATTTGCATAATTTCTAGAAAACTGCCCCCTTCTGCATACTGTATTTTTTTATCCTCCTCCTTAAAGAATATGTGAAATTTCTATTTTCTTTTTAGTTAATTTGCTCATTTGAAAATTCATATTCTTTTTCTGTCTCTTTTATGTAATGTGTTACTCTTTGACTTGGAGCCAAATTTCTAAGCTTCCTCCCAATGAAGCCTTATGAAAAGCCAATTACAAGCTTTACTGGGAAAGGAGTAATAATTTATAACAGGCAAGGAGAAAAAAGGTTTTTCTGTACCTCCAGAAAGGAATGTGGTAAATGTGTGCTTTCAGGCAAACCCCTCTTTTCTGATGAAGGTGTAGATATATTTATGAAGCACCTCAGACAGCACCTCAGGACTCAGGAGACCTGGATCCAAGTGCTGGTACCATTATGTACTAGCCCTGGGTCCTTGGACGGTCACTTCATTCTCTGAGCTTCAATTTCCTCATCTAAAAAATGAAGATAGTAATTGAGCTCTCATGATCAACTATCTGAAAGAATTTTGTAGGTGAGAAGTATTATATGAAGGGGAGTGGTTCAACTACTTTGGTTCATTTTGATAATTTTCCTGCACTATGCTAATTACTTCTCTGGAGTATTTTCTGAGCTAGTCTCAGTATTGTTCTATTTTTGCATTCCATTGTTGCCCAATAAATGCTCCCAAGCTGAATATGAATTCTTCAAAAGAGGTTTCTGGACAGGTTAAAGGGACAGGGTCATTTGGGGCATAGTGGTGATTGGTAGAAAAAACTGTCAGAGTCCTGAAGTTAAAATCAGATGATATCTGGGATTGATTGGAAAATGTTTGCCAGGAAGTTAGGGGAGGTTTCTAGATACAGAAGTGGGAGGGGAGCCACCTACTTTATTACCATTTGTATTGACATAACAAAATACCACAGACTGTGGCTTAAACAACAAAAATCAATTTTCTCACAGTTGTGTACACTAGAAGTCCAAAACCAAGGTGTGGGTAGGTTTGGCTTCCTCTGAGGCCTCTCTCCTTGGCTTGTAGATGGCTGCCTTCTCACCGTGTCCTCACATGGTCGTCCTCTGTGCACGCACATCCCCGATGTCCCTCTGTGTGTCCATATTCCTTCTTCTTATAAGGACACCAGTCAGACTGAATTTGAGCCCCACCCTAATAACCTCATTTTAATTTAATCATCTCTTTCAAAGCCTTATATCCAGATACAGTTATATTCTGAGGTACTGGGGGTTAGGACTTCAACCTATGACTTTGGGGAGGAGGCACATTCAGCAGATAACACCCACCAACATTTAAATCACATGTCAGTACAGGTGCCAAGTTTGGTCCAGGACAGGAACTCTGACTCCTAGCTCTCTTGTGAACTGATGCAAACATACGAACTTTTGTCCCCAAAGCATGGGCCAATACATGTTGTAACCGGTTGAGTAAACCAGGGAACCTTTACCTGGGAATCTGAGTTTCACTTGCCATGGCTCATTCTTTCATTTGCTCCTGTATTTATTCAATAAGCATTTCCTGGTGCTGGGCAGGGACTGGGCAGCAGAACAGGTGCAGGATTTTCCAAGGCATCTTGACCTCTAACCTTGAGATGTTCATGGTCTGTAATGGGAAACAGACTCGTAAATAAATAGATATGATGATGTGTGATGGATATAACAGGACGAATCTACACCAGATTCAGTGATGACGTGGGCTGGTCCACATGGCTGTGGACACTTGAGCTGAGTCTTAAGGCATGTGTAATGCCACTAATAATAGTAGCTGATATTTATGCAATCTTTTCTATGTGGCTAGTTTGGTGCTATATGTTTTAATTGTGTTATCTCAATAGTAATGATCTCAACCACAACTACTACTGGGTTGTTGAGTCCTTACGACATCCTTGGGAGGGAGTATCATTACCCTCATTTTACTAATGAGGAAACAAAGACCTAGGGAGCTTGTTATGGACTGAATGTTTGTGTCCCCTCCAAAATACGTATGTTGAATCCCTAATACCCAATACATTGGTATTAGGAAGTGGGGCCTTTGGGAGGTAATTAGGTTTAGATGAGGCCATGAGGGTGGAGCTCTCATGATGGGATTAGTGCTCTAATCTAAGAAGGGGAAGAGACATGGGAGCTCTCTCTCTCTCTCTCTCCCCCCCCCCCCGCCCCCGCATGTGCACGGAGGAAAGGCCATGTGTGCACCAGTGAGAAAGTGGCTGTCTGCAAGCCAGGAAGAGGGCCCTCACCAAGAGCTGAAACTGCTGACACCTTGATTCTGAATTTCTCAGCTTCCAGAACAGTGGGAGGTAAGTGTCTTTTGTTTAAGCCACCCAGTCTATCATGTTTTGTTATGGCAGCCCAAGCTCACTAAGATAGAACCGAAGGAAATTGCCCGGGGTCTCATGGTCCTGAGTGGAAGAGCAGTGATTTGAAGCTATGTTGGTATAAATCTCAACAGAATTGAGGCAGGGAGGAGCAAGGAAAGATGCAAAGAGGGATGGAGGAGGCTGTCCAGGTAAGACATCATGAGGGTCAGACTCACAGAGTGGAGGTGGGGATAAAAAACCTGGAGAATTTGAGACTTAATCATCACAGAAAATAAGCAGTAGTGGATGTGATGTAGTGGGTGACAGAGAGAGGTCTCCAGCTGGTTTGGGTGATGTAGTGGCATTAATAGAAATAACTAAAGCTATGTGCTAGGTTCTGTGCTAAATGTCCCTCCCTGTGTATCCAGAGCCTCACCCAGCTTGATTATTTTTTCATAGCATTTACCGTACCACCTGACTATGTATGTACATATTGAATATATATATATATATATTCAATAAATAGCCAGGACTATAACCTAGTCAAGTTGACACATCAAAAAAACCATCACAGAAGTCAGGCAGCCTGGTCTTAGAGAACACCTAGTTCCCTGTGACCTGCAGGACCCGCTGGCCCGAGTGTAAGAGGTCCAAGAACGCCCCAGGGCCTCCGTGAGAAATATGGAAGTTCCCTGAGGGACTGGCTGATAAGTTTGCAGAGGTGAGGGTGTCACCACAGCAGGGGTGAACTGGCCCTGTGAAGAAGGCCCCAGGGAAGGCTGCCCAAGCCAGAGATTTAAGAAAAGTGGCAGTCAGATGTCAGGTAACCTGCAAAATCAGGTCAGCCAGGAAAACAGGCTCTGAGTTACACCAGCGTCAGATGCTTCAGTGACAGGTGAACTTCTGGGCCTTGGACCTCCTCGGGGAAAAGGAAAAGAGAAGGAACGATCCCAGACTGAGCATTTCTCCCCGGGGTGGTGGGGGAGAGTTGAATGAAGCCCTAGGAGACTCTGCTTTGAGCAGGAAGAGACCGAATCACATTTAATTGTCTCACCCACTCCCCGTATGCCGGAGTGGGCTCCCAAGAACTCCCAGAGAAATAGAGCAAGCTGCGTCCCCCCCGCCCCCCAAATATGGGTCGCATATTGCCCAGACACGTATGATGTAAAAGTCTCTCCCATATGCTTTGTCTTTCTCCTGTCCTGATATCTGTATGTTTTCTATGAATGGGTGTAGTAGTTATCACAGCCCCAATATGATGACTTTTTGGGTGACTGCATTAATAATGATTTTTAGAGAAAGGTAGTGTTGCTTGTTGGGTTTCCAGGGAAGCAGACTCCGAGATGGTTTAATGTGCAGGATGTTTCTTAAGGAGTGCCCTAGGATGACCTCCTGTCAAAGGGGAGGAAAGAAGTGAGATTGGGCAGAGGGAAAAGTCAAGCTGTGACAGTCTCAGTCCTCTTGACACCCCAATTGGCCTCTGGAGCTAGAGTTGTCCCGAGATGGGCTGAGACGGCCATTGGAGGTGCTCAGACAATACTGAAGGACCTGACCTCTGTCTGACGACAGTGCTCTCAGCCAGCTAGGGCAGCAAGCCCTCCCTTGAAGGGGCATCTGGGCTGTGCCTCACAGTGTCCATCCCAGGGGACTTAGGGTAAGAATGTCTTAGGGTTGGAACTTGACTGCTGCCAGCAGCCCCCCAGGAACTCTGAGTTCCACCCCCCCCCAGCCCCTTCAGCTTTCATGACCCCTCTGGTTCCCCTGTGGGTCTGGTCTGCTTTCTCCTGGGTACCACCTGGATCACCCTCAACTTTTTCTTCTGACCAAGTTCTGAAGGAGCTACTCGCATTGGCTTAGGTCTGGGATTCCCAAACTCTTCTGTGGAACACTGGCTCTAGAGATGTTCATATGATCTTCAGAAGCTGGGTGATAGGTACACACGGGTTCATACTCTTCCCCCTTCTTTTGTGTATGTTTAAAAAAAATCTTAATAATAATAATATAAACAAATATATCTCCTTCTTAAAGAAAATGTGAGCTGGTAATGAGAGGAGGTACAGTGAAGCAGATGAAAGTTTGGATTCTGAAGTTAGAGTATGTGACTTTGAATCTGACACCTACTAGATGCAGTGACTTGGGCAAGGGACTTAACCTCTCTATGCTGTGCTCTGCTTCCCTGAACAAGGGCGGGTGGTTCTTGACAGCTGGGGACACTGTCCATGTCCGTGCAGTTATTTTATGGAAAAATATCGAGTATGAAGCCCAGAATGTATTTTTTTTAAAGTTGTACATGTGTGTATACAAGGGCCAACTGGAGAAAATAATTTTATGGATGCCTTATTTCTGGAAGACTGTAAAATATACTTTTCTCTGTAGACGTACCTCTGTCCTTGGACTAAGCGTGTCCATACAGACTTGGGAAGAAGCTCACCCTTGGGTTGGAATTCTGGGCTATAAGGAAGTTCCACAGGGTTCTTAGGAAGAAGGAAAGCAGGTCTCTGAGCCCCTGGAGAGAATGGCTTATGGCCTACAGGTTAGAAGGGATTCGGGCAGAGATTCTCACTCACCAAGGCTACTAACATTGGTCTGTGAGGCCGGGCCGCCTATTGATCACCATTCATGTGGCAAAAAGAATCTGCAATTCTGGGAAACAACAGACCTGTGGCAAGGAATGAAGAAGCAAGGACGAGAAGCCTCCCCCCTCCATTGTAAGAGTATCAGTTGCCAGATGCCAAGGCGGTGTTCAAAGGCTGATGAGGTCTCAGGGGCCAAATGGGGGTCACGGCAGAGGACAGCAGAGAGACAGTGGCTGGGGATGCTGGTGGCACATTCCATCTCTTGGAAGGGACCAGCCACTCGGGACCACTGCTCCTAACAGACAAGTCCGAGTCATAGGCATGATGACTATCCCCACGGTTTCCTCAGCCCTGATTTTCTCCCCTGCACTATTCCCTGCAGAATTATCTGTGATCATGAAAACTAGCAGGCAGGCTCGGTTCTGGAGAGTTCTGTAGCCGCCGGGAAGAATGAGGAGGTCGTTAGGTTTTGAAGTGGAGGCACGCTCCCAACTGGTCAAGCCACGGAGTGAGTGCTCAAGAAGCATTCGGTCAAAAAAAATCATTAAAATTAGATGAATTATAAAAGCTGTGCTTGGTATTAAAAAAATCAGCAGGACAGAAGCATAGAGAGTAAAAACGGATGTCGCTCCCCAGAAGTCACCAGTTTGGTGTGAACATAAAGATCTTCCTCATTCGTTCATTTGCTCAAACGGCCAAATAACTTTTCATTATAAGGATTGTTTGAGATTTCTTATCGTTCTAATGCTTCAGTGAGTCCAGCTTGGTGATTCCCAAACTGTGGGGGATGTGTGTGTATTTGCACATATGTGTCAATATTTCCTTTGGACAGATTCCTATAGCAGAATCTGTACAAAGGGTAGAACGAGGTCAAAGGGCATGCATATTTTAAATGGTGCTGAATGGCCTTGCACAGAGCCTTTACATTCCTACTGGATGTTGCATGCTTTTACTTTTGCCAATTTAAGAGGTGAAAAATGTGCTTAGTTGTTTTGTTTTGCTCTGTTAAAGGAATATTTCATTTTATCTTTTAACTCATGGTAAAATATACATAACAACATTTACCATTTTAATCGTTTTTGAGTGTACAGTTCTGTGAAATTACGTACATTCTTATTGCTGTGCAACCGTGACCACCATCCTTCACCAGAAGTGATTTGCTTTTATTTAATAAATTAATGAGGTGCTTCTCATCTATCTATTGACATTTGTATTTTTCTTTCTCTCTCTTTCCTCCCTCCCTCCACTTCTCCCTCCCTCTTTCTCTTTCTTTCTTCAACCTCTTTATGATCTTTGCAGAGTGTCTAACCAGACTTATGTCCTTTCTTCTTTCTTGCCTTTTTAAAAATGATGTGCTTTTCTATATCATGGGTATCATTTCTTTTTTTTTTTTTTTTTTTTTTTTTTTGCGGTACGCGGGCCTCTCACTGCTGTGGCCTCTCCCGTTGCGGAGCACAGGCTCCGGATGCGCAGGCTCAGCGGCCATGGCTCACGGGCCCAGCCGCTCCGCGGCACGTGGGATCTTCCCAGACCGGGGCACGAACCCGTGTCCCCTGCATCGGCAGGTGGACTCCCAACCACTGCGCCACCAGGGAAGCCCATCATTTCTTTTTAGTTTTATATACTTTGCTTGGCTTCTTCTACATTATGTTAGTTCTGATCTTCACTTCTTTGCGAGACAAGTATTATTAGTCCCATTTTGCAGATGAAGAAGCTAAAGTTTACTGAGGTTCCACGAGGTTACTTGATTTGCCAAAGGTCACACAGGTAATAAGTGGCACAGATGAGGTGGGACTCCAGGTTGGTTGGGCTTTTTCACAGTTTTGGACTAAAGGGAAACCGTCTGAGGCAATAAGACTCTGCTAAGGGTGGGCAAGACTAGGAGGGGGTCTGGAAAGGCCAGGGGGAGCTCAAGAGACTTCAGGGGGAGGCTGGGATAAAGGAGTTTGGGGAGATCTAGAAGAAGTTGGTGTTCCTAAGCACGGAGAAAACGAGAGACAGGCTCCCCCCTTCCCCTACCGCTCTTGCTGCGTGAAGGACCGTCTGAGCACTTTTGAATTGGGGTTCTTAAGGCTGCTGAGTAGAGGCCAGAGAGTGTGGTCTGGAGGCCCTTTCTGGGGGCTAATTCTGGGAAGTTTCTTCTCTCTCCCACATCGAAGTCACCACCCGGCTGGTGGGTTTCACTTCCCTGATGTCACTTCACTTTTCTTCGTCCCCTGCCAGAGCCTGGTCTGGGTCCCCATCGCCTCTCCTGACTGGTCTTACCACTTCCACTCTTGCGACCTCCGATCTCCCCTCCCCGCTGTAGCCCGAGGGATCCTTCTAAAGTGCACATTCGATTGTGCAACTCCTCTGCTTGGGACTCTTGGGGGCTCAACAGTGCCTTGTGGACGGGGGCCAACTCTGCCCAGAGTGCAGGCCCTTCACCAGCTAGTGCTTGGCATCTCCCTGTCTCCCTATCACCTGCTTCCACTGATGGGTCCACCAGGCTGAATTCCATGAACTAGCTAGCTCTCACTCACACCTCTGGTCTTTGCCTGCACCATTCCCTCTCCCTGGAATGCTGTTCTCCTGCTAACTCCTACTCAAATTGTAGGTCTCTGTTGAGATAACATTCCACTGGGAGGCTCTCCCTGGAAGGAGGGCTTGGTTATGGGTGGCCATGGACCTTTGTTGCACACATTCCACCACCTTGTAATTTTCTTTTTGTCGGTCTGTCTCTTGATCTTGGCTGCACATAGCATCACCAGGGCTGCTTTTAAAATACTGATGCTGGGGGAATTTCCTGGCAATCCAGTGGTTAGAACTCCGCACTCTCACTGCTGAGGGCGCGGGTTCAATCCCTGGTCAGGGAACTAAGATCCCGCAAGCTGCGCGGCACGGCCCCCAGAAAAAACAAAAGCAAAAAAACCCAAAAAACTGATGCTGGGGCCACAGTCCCCCAGAAGGTTGCCGGTTAACTAACCAGCGGTGGGCCTGGGCCTCAGTAGATTTGGAAGTCTCCCAGGTTGAGTCTGATGAGCATCCTGGGAGGAGAGCAGTACTCCAGGGGGCCAGGCGTCCTGTCTGTTCGAGTCATCATTCTAAACCCCTCACTTGGCATTGAAATGCTCATGTATTTAGTAAGTGTGTTGAAGAAATGAATGTAGCAGTTTCTGGAAGGGATGCAGGAACCACTGGGGACAAAAACATCAATATAATGCACACCAAACATACATTGTGTAGCAAGTTAGAGCTTTTGAAAGCTTCTAAAGAACAATCAGTCACCTGTCATGTAAAAATGCACCCATCATTTAGGTCACTTTAAAAAAAGTCTGTAGTTTTGTTTAGTGAAACTGACACATTTAGACTGTTGTCACTTGTGTGTGACTGGTTCCTCTTTGGAAGCCTTCTCTCCTCCCCAGGGCCCCTTGAAGCTAAATGCTGTACTATCAGAGACCCCAAAACCCACCTCCCTAGGATTGGTGTGTAATTTAAATTTTCCTGAAATTTTACTAAATTTTAAAATTGTCCTGAAATTTACTAAATTTTCATTAGTTATGGACAATAAAACATCATAAAAACCTCAGTGGCCAACATCTCTGCTTTCTTTTTCCCCCCCAGTAGCCTTCTCCAGTTTCCTTTGTCTCTAGTCTCTTTGTCTTTCCTCCCCTCTCTGAAAAAAAAAATTCTCTCCAATGTCTGGTAATTCAGCTACTTGCCTCTGCTTATATAGTCCACAGAGTAAGCCTGAGCCAGGAGCTAGCTGAGCAGTGACCATTCACAGTGTCTCCAGTGCTCTACCAGGAGGCCTCAGTTCATCCTGATTCACCATTAAGCCCCTTCTGTCAAAAATCATTCACACCTGGCACCAAAGTTGTGCCAGGTTTCAAGGAGCAAGGGACCATTCACCTCAGCACCCTGTCACCCACGCGGATGCGGGGAGGGGAGAGGCTGGAGAGGGGGAAGAGGGGGCGGAGAATGGAAATGTGCCAACAATGGGAAACCTTCTCCTTAGGTCAGGTCTGATGTAAGACCAGTAGAAGCACAAGGGATGGTTAGGGGAGGTGTTGAAGTGGCCCCAAGCAGAACTGTAGTTATCAACACCCTTCAGGCAAAGACCACCAGAGACACACCTGAAGTTGAATTAGTTGGATTTACTGCTCTTTGCAACCAGGAAGAACACATACCTTGGGGAACTGTGGGGCATCTCGGTAAGAGGGTGCTGGGAGGGCTTGTTATAGGATTTGGCTTGTGTTTTTAGGTGACCTGGGGGGAAGTTCAAGGAAGCAGGGCTTTGCTCTAGATTAAATGTTTTCAGGAAGTGGTTGTAATTCTGACTGAGCATCTATGTGGGTTTGCTATGGCTGTCATGACAAAAATACCACAGACTGGGTGGCTTAAACAACAGAAGTTAATTTTCTCAAGTTCTGGAGGCCAGAAGTCCACAGTCAAGGTGTTGGCAGATTTAGTTTCTCCTGAGCTCTCTTTCCTTGGCTCGCAGATGGTCACCTTCTTGCTGTGTCCTAACATGATCATCCCTCCAAATCCGAGGGCACCTGTGTGTCCAAATCTATTGTGTGTCCAATTTTCCTTTTCTTATAAGGACAGCAGTCAGATTAGATTAGGACCCACCCTAACAGCCTCATTTAACATAATCACTGCTTAAAGACCCTATCTTCAAACATAGTCACCTCCTGAGATACAGGGGTATGGGATTCAACATATGAATTTTGTGGGGACACAGTTCAGCCCATAACAGCATCTTAACACATCTTGTCTATAAGGTGGGGGGAATGATGCAGGCTAGAGCTGGGGTTGGTAAAGAAGCGGCAGTCACTCATTAGTCAGGATAGGGGATGTTTAGTCCTTTCTGTGGTTTGGATAGTGTTCGTGTTTTGTCTGTGTTGTGACACGATCGTGGAGTGGGCTTGTTTTTGTCTTTATCCATCATAGTCACAGAGTGGCCTTGGCAGATGTTGATATTCTGTCAATTATTTACGTTCAGCAGGAGAACACCACAACCTGGCTGTGGATATTGCCAACCAAGTCCTCACTGATAGAGCCAGGTCAGTTTCTGGCTGTCAGGGGATGTTTCTTCCTTCTCAGGATCTGTGTACTGACTAAGCCAATGCAGCTTTGGGATGACTGCCGCCCTTTCTCACTTAGAAGTTCTGGTGCCAACCTTGGGTGACCAAGGGAGTGTGGCAAAACTCTAGCCCCCTTCCAGGAATGCATGGAGTCTGAAGACCTAGAAGTGTAGGAAATCCGTCTTCAGCTGCCCACTTCGAAAACACACCCTGATGGTGGAGCACCATGCTGGAACTCCTGGGAATTCCTTGGCACCCTGCTTCACCTGGTGTATTTGTTTTCGGTTGTTGTGTAACAGATCACCTCTAACTCAGTGGCTTCACACAGCACACATTTATTATCTTGCAGTTTCTCTGGGTCAGGAGTTCAGGCATAGCTTAACCGGATCCTCTGCTTAGGGTAACAAAAGGCTGCAATCAAGGTGTTTCCCAGGACTGGGTTCTCAGCAGAGGCTCCACTGGGGAAGGATCTGTTTCTGAGCTCTTGCAGGTTGTTGGCAGAATTAGGGGAGGCAACTTCTTTTTCAAAGACAGCAATGGAGAGAGACTCTAGCAACCTTGGCACTCCTTGCACATTCCATCCCTCTTGCCACATTCCATTGGTTAGAAGCAAGTCCCAGGTCCAGCTCACACTCAAGGACAGGGGGTTAAACAAAAGTATGAATACCAGGAGGCAGCTGTTTTGACCATTCTGGGAAGCCTGCGGTGCGGTAAGTGCCTCAGGACTTGGATGGCTGCAGGCTGGCCAAGCCAGGCAGGGCAAAGGCACAGAGGTGCAGCAGAAGCCACAGCAAATCCTCTGTGTATCCTGAAAGTTTTGCTTTTGAGGAAAGATCTGATTTTGGGGAAAGAGCAAAAAGATATCCAGGGCATAATTTCCTCAGGTGACTGCTATGAAGGGACCAAGACTCACAGGTTGGTGTAAATTCAGGAAGCCATTGGTAGGGGCACAAAGGAAGAAATTAAGAGTAGGTGGACAGAAGGAGGGTTTCCGGGGTATCAACTGTATGTGAAGGAGAAATAGAAGGAGGAGGGAAAGGATTAAAAACATCCAGGTCTTTGGCAGTGGGATGTGAGAGGTATGGACCAAGAACAATACTTGGGGGAGGTGAACCTGATACAGAAACTCTGTGCATAGGCAGAGGGGAGGCTACAGGGACGTTTAGCATCTCCTTTCTGACGATGAAAGGGAAGCAAGGAAGACTTTCAGCTTAGATGTCTTTAGAAGGCAAGTGAGGACCAGGCCATGCCCACCTGCCTGTCACCAGGTCTGGGGAAGCACCCTGGAGTGTTAGGGGACAATGTATGTAGGGTAGATGTGATTCTACTGAATGTTTGGACACTGAGTGTCTTATAGAATAAATCTTCCTTAATGATGGGTCTGACTAAGGCAGGAAGCTCCACCTCAAAAATGTTAGAACCAAACAAAGTTATCCATATACTAGACATTTCAAACTCAGTGTCTGACTATATTCTGGGCCTTGAAATAAATCCCAGCAAATTTAAGCTATTTGAAATTATACAGAGTATAATTATAATGGAGCTAGATTAGAAATCAGTAAAAACAAAATATCTAGGAAAAATCTATAACCTGGAAGTCAAGTAACATACTGCTAAGTTATCCATGTTCAAAGAAAAAAAAAATCACCAGGGAAATTAGAAAGTACTCCCAACAGAATGCTAATGAAAATAAATCTTTTCAAAATCTGTGTGATGCAGCTAAAGCAGTGCTTTGAGGGAAATTTATAGTTGTAAATATTTGTATTAGAAAAGAAGAAAGTTTAAAAGTCAGTGATCTAAGGTTCCACCTTAAGAAGCTAGAAAAAGAAGAGCAAAGTAAATCCAAAGTAAGTAGAAGGAAGGAAATAATAAAGGTAAGAGTAGAAATCAAAGGAACAGAAAAGAGACAGTAAGAAGACTAACAAGTTCAGTCATGTTTTCTGACACATTATTCCTCCCCCTCTTCCCTCTAGACACAGCTGATTGGATGAGAATTCATTTGGAGTGGGGGAAAAAGTATGAAATAATAGTTAATCACTTCCTTTTGAGTTCTTGATGCTTGCATCTCACAACCAGAGAGAACTTCCTTTTCCAGTAGGTGGCAGCGCTGGCAACTTGAAAACCCGGACAGGCTGCCTTCTGGGTCGGCTGGGGACCAATGATTGCCGCCGGGCTGAAACGAAGGAGTTATTTCAAGACAGGAGAGAGAGTCAACTCCAGAAAGCAAATCCTCACTCGAATTTAGAATAGGGAAAAGTTTGAGATCTCTCTCTCAATCCCCCTCTCCCTCTCTCCCCCTCTCCCTCCTTCTGTCTCTCCCTCCCTCCCTCCCTCCCTCCCTCCCTCCCTCCCTCCCTCCCTCTCTCTCTCTCTCACACACACACACACACACACACACACATCTGGAAAACCTGAATGAAAGCTTGAAAAACTTGCCTTTTAAAAACCTGGGGCTCTTAACTGGAAGTACTGCTGATGGGCACCAGAGGCTCAGAAAACTCCTCCTCCCACTGTGAGCAAATCGCCGCCCCCCCCCCGCCCCCGCGATTCTCCAAAGTTTACATCAGATTCCCAAAATGGACGGGGACTTAAAACAATTAAGATACCCTGCCTACGAATGCTCCGTTGAACACCACTCAGAAGTTAATCGGGCAGGAGTCTGGGCTGTACAGGAAGGTGGTGGAGTGCACCCAGGCCTTGGGTGGGAGGTGGGAGAGGCCGGGCACAACCAGTTGCTTTTATAACTTTTTCTTCCTGAAGGGTCACTGCTGGAAAAAACCCCTTGGGGAGTTTAAAGCGGAAAGAGAGCGACCACGTTTTGCAGACCTATTATGTGCGTCCTAAATGTCCTCATTTAATCTTTGCAGTAATCCTTCGAGTTCGCTGTTAATCCTTCCTATTACTCTCCCGAATCCCTTAAGAGGGCACTTGATGGACTGCCGGTTTTCGTGGTTCCGGGTTTTAACTGAATGCACACACTGACTAGTCTCCTCTTTTACAGACAAAACTTCCCTGCGATTGCCTTTGTTTACATGAACTTGCCTTTAAAAATAGCCTTTCATTTATTTCTTTGGTCTATTTCTTTCCATCAAGAGCCACCCTCAGAATTGGCAGCGTGAACGCAGACGTAAGGGCAGGAGCTAGTACGATTTTCGGTTGAATTTAGAAGACAGTCCTGGAGCCTCACTTTTCCCTTCTGGTTCACGGGGTGGCCGGCGGCCGGGGCAGGGTTTGGGCGGGAGAACTGGGGCCGCGTATCCCGCGGCTGCCTCTGCTCAGGGCAGACGGGCGGCGGAGGGGTTGGGCGGGGTCGGGGTTCAGCCTCACTTGGCCGCCGCCTCCGGGCTTGGGGGTGAGCCCCGCCCGGAGGCGGTCGCGCTAACCGCGGAGGGAGCCGGCGAGAGGCGCGGGGAAAGGGGCGAGCGCCCCCGGCTCCTCGAGCCCGGCGCGCCATGGCGGGCGCCGGGCGAGTACGCAGCCCAGCGGCCGCGGGCTAGCCGAGCCGGGAGGCCACTGTTGGGTCCCTCCTTCCCTCTGCGCCCCAGGCCTCGGAGCCACCGAGAGGAGGATGAGTCCCTGGAGCTGGTTCCTGATGCCGACCCTCTGCCTCCTGCCCGCGAGCGCAGCCCCTCCGCACGGCGCGCCCGCCTCCGCCAACTGCAAGCTCAAGGCCCAAGTAAGGCGCGCAGCGGGCGCGGGCGCGGCGGCCTCCCGGCACCTCCTGGGGGTGGTTACCTTCCCAACCGCACTGAGCCCCGTGCTCTTGGACCCCGAGCCGACTCAGCGGGTCGGGCTCCCACTTTGCACGGCGGCGCCTCCTAGCTCGCGCTTCCTGCCGAGCCCCCGGGTTCCCCTTTCCGGCGGGGGTGCAGAACTCCGGCCACACGAGAGACCCTGTCCCGCAGCCATCGCCATTCGTCAGCCGAAGGGAGTCTCGGGTCGGGTCCCCCGGGTCTCGCCAGCCTGCTTCGCTGGCGTTTGAGGGACGAATCCGCGAAGACCCAGTGGGCCCGGGACTTGGGCACATTTACTTTTAAGTTTGTTCTGCCTGCTCGTCCCTAGCGTTTCATTTCTGCTTGTTTCTAAATGGTAATAGCCCCCAGCAGCTGCTTGATTTAACCTTCGTCTATTCAGTGCCTGAGTTAGGTGGAATGTGGGGGGAGCTGAAGCCATCCCCCTTGTTTTACTGATATGGGAAACTGAGGCTCAGAGAGGGACTTTTGTGCTCCAGGTTACAGAGCGCGTTCGTGGAGAGACCAGGTCTGACAGCCTAGCGTTCACGCACCCGGCGCCTCCTTAGATCTTCGCATCAGCGTTTTGGGGTGAGGGGAGCCGAGGTGAGAGAGCCCCAGTGACCTGCCCGTGTCCACCCAGCCCTATAGGAGCAGAAGCCGAACGGAAACCCGGCAGGTCTGGCGTCTCCGGGGCTGAGCCTCTTTCGAGAAGAGCGTTTCCATTTCCTGATCAATTTTCCTACGCTCGGAATTTTCTGCAGGTCTGAAGTCCCTCTCTTCTGAGCTCCGTGGAAGTTGACTTTTGCGAGTTTACATCGGTGGGTCCAGTCTCTGTGGATCCCTGGCGCTGGGGAGGGTGATCGTAGACTGAGCGCCCTCGAACGCCGGTTGCCGGAGTTCAGGGGTCTGCCCACCTTCGGTGACACCTGCGCAGCATCCGGGGCCGCGTCCACTTCCCTCCGTGATTTTATTCATCGTCTTAACCACAGCAAGGGAGAAGGTGACCTCACTGAGCCGTTCCTGGCGCACAGGGCTGCCCGGGAAGCTGCACTGTGTTCCTAGGGCGCCCTGGGCTGCGGACGCGTGGACGCGTGGAGGCCGAAGAGGGAAATCCTCACCAGGGATCGTTCCAAACTCTGCTGCGGTGTGGCAGCTGCGGGCTTGTTATACAAGGCAGAAGTCCATCCTTTCATAAGAAAGCAGAGTGCTTTGCACTTTTGCGAATCTATTACCAACTTGTAATAATATTATGGAGTGAGTCTTGATAAGGTCTCTGTTTCTCCCTTCTGTTGAATCTGTCTTCGTGGGTCTTTTGTTCTGTCAGTTCTCATAATTTTTGGTCTCATAGTAAAACACTTGTGTGGGTTAATGGAAATATTAATAAAACGCAAGAATACACAAGCACACATGTCATTGACTGTCGGAGGGTGATGTTATCTAGAGACTTGTAGCCTCTAGAAAATTCTGTTTGTACACTTGTGAGAGAATGAAAATATCTTTGTATTATTATGAAAATAGTTCTGATCTTACAGACTGCTTGAAAGGGACTTGGGGACATTCACAAGTCCCTGGACCACACTTTGAGAATCAGTGTTCTATTCTGTGGGCAAACTGCCTTGTCCTGTGTGGAGGTCAGAAGGTCAGTCAGTGGCAGGGCTGTCTGCTTGACCTGCAGGCTGTAGAGGGCACCGTGGGTGGGTCCCCCAGGGGGTTGGGGTGTTGAGATTGTAGAGTGAGGGTCTGGAATCCAGCCTCCCATCCGGTGTGGCAGCTTCCTGTAGCTTTCTGGAAGGACTGTGGCTTGATAGCTGGCTTGGTTTTCAACTTTCATTAATCATTAGAGAGGTTTTCTGAGCCAAAGTCCGCCACACAGGTTGAGTCTGTCCTTATCAACACTCAAACACAACTCTGGAGCGTTCTTACCATTCCTGCTAGCGTTGTTTCACATTTGCTGTTTCTTCACCCAGATATCCACATGCTTGCTCCCATACTTCCGTCTGGGCTCTGCTCAAATTCTCTCAATGAGACCCTTCCCGATTACCTATTAAAGATTATGTCACGCCCCCATTCCCCGGCCACCCTGCCCTCCTATCTGCTTTTCCGACTTTATTTTCCTGTGTAGCACTTAACCACCATCTGATAAAAATGTTTGTTTATTGCCCCCCCTCCAATCTCCATGAGCATAGGAATTTTTGTTTGCTGCTGCATCCCCAGTGCATACAAGAGTGCCTGGCCATAGTAGATGCTAAATAAATATTTCTCAAATGAAAAGGGCACACTAAAGCCAACTTACTTTAATATCATTCCAGCTGGTCTGCTGAAGGGTCCTCTTGGAAAAGAGCAGTTATCTCAGGTCCAGGAGCTGGATGGGAAGAGCTGAGCGGGCCCGTGGCTTAGGGATTTAGCCCACGTTACACAAGCTGTCATTGTGCTACTTTACGTCATTGTATGGATTACACACGTGTGTTAAAATCTCCGGTAAGGTGATTCAGTCCGCAGAACTTCGTGTGTCTCTGTCATCCATGGACATGTCTTCTTCTTTTAAAAGAAACCTGTTATGGTGTTATTTTTTTTTTTTTTTCCTTTGAAATCATCAGAATGTTAAGATAATGACTCCCTCTAGTAGTAGGTAGGGGCCACAATTACAGTGAAAGGGGGGTGGTAGAGCCATTTTGTTTTTCTTTTATGGAGACAAATAGCCCTTCCCCCGAGGGTGTCGGTGTGAGGCAGGGGCAGCTGCACCCCTAAGATCAGTGCAGCAGCCTAGGGGCTCACCTGTGGGCAAAGACAAGGTAAGAGCTCCCTGATCAGAAGCCCTGAAGACTCGCCTTTCAGAAGGGCCTGGTAGACAGGTGTCAGTAGCCAGAGTGGGAGACAGGGTGCCCTCCCGGGTCAGAACAGAACTCCATGTATTGAAGAAGCTCCACAGGATAAGGATCATTTCTTTAAAACCACTTTAAAACCCCTGGCTTAAAAAAAAAAAAAAAAGTGGCAAAGCCCCCCACCCCCCAAGCTGTGTTATCCCTTAAAGAGAGAATGGGAAAGGATGGCCCCCTGAGGAGTGAAAGATGTCAGTGTGGGTTCATCTGGGTAGGTCAGTGAGGCCCCAAATGGGGAGCTGGACAGAGCCTCTCTAGATGTGGAGTCAGGTGGTCCTCCCGAGCGATGGTGCACCTAGCAGAGTACGAACTGAAAAAGATGTAAGTCTGAATCGCGGGGGATGTTTGCTGCATGCTAAGGCCGCCTGATACGGTGTTTAAAACCTGGGGCTCAGGAGCCAGCCTCCCTGGCTTCAAATCCTGGATCCACTGCTTAGCAGCTATGAGACCTTCTGTAGCATAATAAACCTCTCAAGGCCTCGATGTCTCCGTCTGGAAACAGCCAGTGTCTTACTTAGGTGTGTATCCTCCCTCTTCCTCTCTTCCCCATCTCTCCTATGTGGGCACCGGGCAGGCGTTCACCCCCACCATGCCACGAAAACCGTTCTTGTCTGGGTCGCCAGCGACCTCCGTGTTGCTCTATCCAGAGGTCAGTTGCCCAAATCCTCGGCTTATTTAGTCCATCAACCACATCCAACCCACTGGCTTACTGTCTCCTCCCCGAAGCTCTTCCTCCAGTGGGCTTCCTGCTCTTCTGATTTTCCCTGCTACCTCGCTGGCCACTTCTCTTCTTCTGGCTTCTCTTCTTTCCCTTGACTTCACAAGGTTGGACCATTTCTAGACCCATTCTCTCCTGTTTGCACTTAGTCCCTTGGAGATCTCCTCTAGTCCTATGGCTTTAAATAACATCGAAATGACCACACCCTCTTTTTCATCGGGGGCCCAGATCTCTCCCAGACTCCAGACTCATGTATCCGCCTATCCACTCGACCTCCCCACTTGGATGTCTGCTTGACATTTCAACTCAGCGGGACCAGCACCAAACTTCTGACCTTCCCTCGAATCCTGTTCCACCCTGTCTTCTCCATCTGGGTTGATGGTAACTTCATCCTTTTAATTAATTGATTCATCAGCAAATCCTGTTGGCCCTTGCTCCCAGAATACAGCCAGAATCCCATCTCTGATCACTTCTCATCAAGTCTGTCAGTACTGCTCTGTTCTCTCACTTGGGTCATCTCAGTAACTACCTAACTGACCTTCTTTCATCTGCCCTCATCTCTCAGTAGTCTGTTCATCACAGCTGCCAGAGTGATCCTGTCAACACATTAACTCAGGTCGTTTCACTTCTCTCATTAAAAACCTGCACCAGCTTCCATCCTACTCAGCATAAAAGCCTCCACCCTTCCAGGGACACGGGGGCCCTGTGCGGCCAGGCCTTGTTGACCTCTCTGACCTTTGCCTCCTGCCTTCCTCTGGAGCTGTCCAGCTGCAGTCATGCTGGCCTCTTTCCTGCTCCTCCAACACATTGAGGGCCTTTCTGCCCCAGGGTCTTTGCACTTGCTGTTGCCTCCTCTTGGAGGGATTGCTCCCAGATAGTCCTGTACTTTGACCTCTTACCTCCTTCACGGCAAGGCTTAAATGACCTACTGGACATTCAGGGACTTCCCTGGTCACCCTATTTAAGACAACATCCCTCCTCCACTAGTACTTCCTGTTCCCCTTCTGCTTCTGTGTTCTCCTCAGCAGTTACCGTTAACATACCGGAGGCAGAGACCCATACTTCATTCACTGCTGTATTCCTAGTGCCTCGTGCCTAGAGCCGTGCCTGGCGCTTGGGGGGCACAGCATTGATAGTTGGGAAAGAAATGAGCGTTGAACAAACGCAGCAGAACCATCCATGTGCAACGCTTGGATGGTGCCTGGCACACGGCGAACAGTCAGTATCAGCCAGCTGCTTTCAGCATCATGACTGTCAGTGCATGGCTGGATGCCAGAACATGAGTACTGTTTTTTAAAAAACCTGAGCAGACACTTCCCTGGTGGCGCAGTGGTTAAGACTCCACGCTCTCAATGCAGGGGGCCCGGGTTCAATCCCTGGTCAGGGAACTAGATCCCACATGCGTGCCACAACTGAGAGTTCGCATGCCACAACTAAGGAGCCATCGAGCCGAAACTAAGGAGCCTGCGAGCTGCAACTAAGACCTGATGCAGCCAAATAAATAAATATTAAAAAAAAAAATCAACCAAGAAATGTTCTTAGAAAAATATTATATATAAAAAAAAGCTGAGCAGTTTTCAGTGAAAAGATCACACAATAACCCTATTTTTAGACTCATACTGGTTGAAAAGACAACAATAAAATAAATAAGAAACTAAGAATGGATACATGTAATTGAACAGACTTTGTTCCTGAAGAGAAGTGTAGGCATTTTGAGGTAGGATGGGACACTAGGGACATTAAGTGTCCAAAACCAAACCAAAATGAAACACCCCCTCACCACTCCCCACCAACCCCATGTTATGATCCTGCAGTATGGGTTTGGTTTTTCTTGGAATATATTTGTTTACTATCATGGTCTCCTAATAGATGACAATGAATCAGGTGCCCATGTGTTTAATAATAATAGTTCAACTATTTGCCATGTCTCCAGTTGGAAACTGTGTAGAAGCCCTTTGGTAGACTGTGTGGAACTTGTGTAACCAGATGTATAGGTCAGTGGTCTCCAATCGTATCATCATCCAAGACCCCTTTGATCACCAACTCTTCCCACTAAAATGAACAAATAAAACAAACTAAACCTATGCTTGGAAGCCAGGCTCTGGCAAACCAGTTGCATTTAAAGGTAATTATTCTGTTACCCATTTAAAATGAACCAAAGACATAACTGTCAACCTCAGCTTTTGATTACTGTCTAACCAGTGTTTTTCTACCAGCTTGATCTAATTTTAACCAGCAGTGAGACATTTGATTGCTTGATTAGCCTTTGGCAACCATTTTTCTGTAGACTACAGTTTCCATGTGGCTTTTTGAAGTAGTATTTAAATAACCCTGGGGACTCTCATTACTCCCTAAGAGGATGCCTGAGGACTGGCTGAGACCCTGTACACCATTCATCTCTTAATACTAATTCAACCGTTAACAGGTTGTTTTTTTTTTTTTTACATCTTTATTGGAGTATAATTGCTTTACAATGATGTGTTAGTTTCTGCTTTATAACAAAGTGAATCAGTTACACATATACATATGTTCCCATATCTCTTCCCTCTTGTGTCTCCCTCCCTCCCACCCTCCCTATCCCACCCCTCCAGGCGGTCCCCTCCCACCGAGCTGATCTCCCTGTGCAATGCGGCTGCTTCCCACTAGCTATCTACCTTACGTTTGGTAGTGTATATATGTCCATGCCTCTCTCTCGCTTTGTCACAGCTCACCCTTCCCCCTCCCCATATCCTCAAGTTCGTTCTCTAGTAGGTCTGTGTCTTTATTCCTGTCTTACCCCTAGGTTCTTCATGACATTTTTTTTCTTAAATTCCATATATATGTGTTAGCATACGGTATTTGTCTCTCTCTTTCTGACTTACTTCACTCTGTATGACAGACTCTAGGTCTATCCACCTCATTACAAATAGCTCAATTTCGTTTTATGGCTGAGTAATATTCCATTGTATATATGTGCCACATCTTCTTTATCCATTCATCCGATGATGGACACTTAGGTTGTTTCCATCTCCGGGCTATTGTAAATAGAGCTGCAATGAACATTTTGGTACATGACTCTTTTTGAATTATGGTTTTCTCAGGGTATATGCCCAGTAGTGGGATTGCTGGGTCATATGGTAGTTCTATTTGTAGTTTTCTAAGGAACCTCCATACTGTTCTCCACAGTGGCTGTATCAATTTACATTCCCACCAACAGTGCAAGAGGGTTCCCTTTTCTCCACACCCTCTCCAGCATTTATTGTTTCTAGATTTTTTGATGATGGCCATTCTAACTGGTGTGAGATGATATCTCATTGTAGCTTTGATTTGCATTTCTCTAATGATTAATGATGTTGAGCATTCTTTCATGTGTTTGTTGGCAGTCTGTATATCTTCTTTGGAGAAATGTCTATTTAGGTCTTCTGCCCATTTTTGGATTGGGTTGTTTGTTTTTTTGTTATTGAGCTGCATGAGCTGCTTATAAATTTTGGAGATTAATCCTTTGTCAGTTGCTTCATTTGCAAATATTTTCTCCCATTCTGAGGGTTGTCTTTTGGTCTTGTTTATGGTTTCCTTTGTTGTGCAAAAGCTTTGAAGTTTCATTAGGTCCCATTTGTTTATTTTTGTTTTTATTTCCATTTCTCTAGGAGGTGGGTCAAAAAGGATCAGGTTTTAAAAATTATTTAAAAAATGTGTTTTTTCTCTCATTCGTTCAGTCATTTAACTTTTACTTGTCTAACTTGTTTATTACCATTACTTATGATAGGGGTTATTATCTGACTTTCACCACCTGAGTTCCATCCCTGGCTGGGGAACTAAGATCCCGCAAGCCATGTAGCACGGCAAAAAAAAAAAACCAAACCTCAGTGGGGTGGCTGAGACAGAAGCAGAATTGAGCATAATTAGTGCATTCTTGAAAAGCTGGGTGTGTGAGCAGAACTATAATTTGAATACTTTATAAAACAAGGTCACAGGCTGGAGGCTAATGAGATAAGCTCCATCTGGCGTGCATGGTGTTTTGAGAAAACTGAGGTCTCATTTCCCAACTGGAAGATTTTATTTAATATCAGGATTTCTAGTTTCTTTGGAAAAGTCCCTTCTGGGGCACCAGGCCTGTTCCCCTGTGGCCAGCACTGCTGAGGCTGCTTAGCCAATGTCCTTTGTGGAAAGTTGTGGGCTTGTTGGCCCCTGACCTCCCCCTGCTGTTATGTCACCCCAGCCCACGTGTTTCCCTGCCTCTGCTCTCCTCTGAGTGGTCCCATGGTGTTTTTGTGAAGGTGACAGGGGGACAGGTGGAGAAGAGCAGGCTGAAGAGAGTAGGGCCCCTGCTTCAGCCAGCTCCACCCTCATCGGTCTTATATTTTGAGATTCTGTGTAATATTTCATTTGAGACCAGGTTGCGGCTGCTGAAACAATGACACAGAAGTGCAAATATAGTTGACCCTCATTATTTGTAGATTTCATGTTTGTGAACTTGCCGACTTGCTAAAATTGTGAACCCCAAGCTTGTGGTGCTTTCACTTTCACGTGCAGATGTGCCCAGAACTGCAAAAAAATTTGAATGGCCGGATGCACAGGCGCCCAGCGGAGGTCGAATGAGTCAGTGCTCTGGCTTGTCTCTTCACCCCTCAAACTAGAAACAAGTAAACAAGTGTACTTTTTGTAGTTTACTTAGTGCCACTTTTTTTTGCATTTTTGTGCTTCTTGGAGGTGATTTCACTGTTCAAAATGAAGTGCTGTCTAGTGTTCCTAAGCACAGGAGGGCAGTGATGTGCCTTAGTGAGAAAATACGTGAGTTAGATGAGCCTCATGCAGGCATGAGTTACGGTGTTGTTGGCTATGAGTTCAATGTTCACAAGTCAACAAAATATACTAAAGAAGGTGCTTTTCAACAGAAGCACACATAAAACAGAAAACAAGGTTATGTATTGCTCTGTTGAGTAAAGTGTTGTGACCAGAGGCTCGCAGGGACCTAACCCTGTGTTTCCCCTAGGAGCAGTGGTTCAGTATCCAGTAATTCAGTGTTCACAGTGACTTTATAGAACATAACTATGATACGTAATGAGAGCTGACAGTAAACTGAAACCCCACAATCCAGGAAAGCATGCTACTTAAAAGGCTGCTGAAACGAAGCCTTTGACAGAGAATGAATTCCAAATATTCTTTCCTATAAAACCTGGATTTTCACATTTCTGGGTTGCTTGATGTGGGGCTCGCCGCATGCATATATCTGACCTTTACACTTGAACTCCTTGAGGGCTGCCCTGTGCACTTCTTTGTACAGTAGCTCTTAATAAACAGATGTTTCATAAATGCCCGCTGTTGAGACTGAGAGACACTCGGGGCCAAAGGGCAAAGTGGCTTGGCCTCAGGATGTAACCAGTGCTCAGCCTATAAAACTGTTGGGAGACATCGTGGAACCATCCAGTTCTCTGCTGCTGAAGCAGAAGGCTTTTGTAAGAGAGAAATGCAGGACGATGCATGTCCTAAAGGGACAGGGGCAAACTGTGCAATCAGGGGCTTCTTAGGACTGTGGAGTCAACCTTGGCTTGCACCTTGGAGTCACCAGGGAAGCTTTAAAAATATCACCTAGGGCTTCCCTGGTGGCGCAGTGGTTGAGAGTCCGCCTGCTGATGCAGGGGACACGGGTTTGTGCCCCGGTCCGGGAAGATCCCACATGCTGCGGAACGGCTGGGCCCGTGAGCCATGGCCGCTGAGCCTGCGCGTCCGGAGCCTGTGCTCTACAGCGGGAGAGGCCACAACAGTGAGAGGCCCGCGTACTGCAAAAAAAAAAAAAAAAAAAAAAAAAAAAAAATATATATATATATATATAACCTCTTATCTCACCTCCAGAGATCCCATTGTGATTGACCTGGGATAAGACCCAGACATCAGACTTCTAGAAGCTTTGGAGGTGATTCCAAATGTGCAGCCAGAGTTGAGAGACTCTGCCTTTGGGGTTGTTGAATTTGAGACCCGAAGAAGTAGAAACCACCGGGTGTGCCTGGGAGGTAACAGTGGGCTCCTCAGGTGTCCCTTTACCTGTACCAGGTGCGTCCTTGTGGTCCCCTGAGAATCCCCTGTTTAACTCCTGTCCAGCTGCTAGAGCAGGCATGGGGCAAACTCAAAGCTGGTGACTGTATTGCTTTCTCATCTTTAGTCAACATTTCGATGAGAAAAGGGAGGGGATGCTGAAATTCAGTCTGCTTTGAGGACTCCTGCCCCTGGTAGGTGAATCTGCCTGGACTATTTTGATCATTTTTCTCCTGCAGGGTGACTTGTCTCTCTAATTTACCTCTCAGGTTCCTGTCCCTCCATATCATGCCTTGATGTTGTCTCTTTTCCTTTTAGCAAAATGAGTTGAATTCCTTCTTGTGGACCATAAAGCGAGACCCACTGTCTTACTTCTCTGGCACGATCCATGTCCCGTACACCCGGGTTTGGGACTTCATCCCGGACACCTCCAAGGAGGCTTTTCAGCAGAGCAGCATCGTGTACTTTGAGCTGGACCTCATGGACCCTTACACTATCTCGGCCCTCACCAGCTGTCAGATGCTGCCACGAGGTGAGAACCTCCAGGACGTGCTCCCCAGGGACATTTACGGCCGCCTTAAGCGCCACCCTGAGTACGTCAAGCTCATGATGCCCTCGTGGATGACGCCTGACCAGCATGGTAAGGGTCTCTGCGCAGACTACCTGCCACCTGCCCAGACTTACAGTCTGATTTGCTGAGGGAGTTTCTGCTGCTCCCTGGTCATAAATTCCAATAAAAGCAAGCGATCATATCTTTGAGACTGACCATATTTTCCATAATTGAGGTGGAATGTGCTTGAAGATGGAGATCTTGATACAAATGAAATTATTTACAGAACAGAAACAGACTCACAGACATAGAAAACAAACGTACAGTTCCCAAAGGGGGAAGGAGGGAGGGGATAAATTGGGATCTTGGGATAAGCAGATATGCATTACTGTATATAAAATAAACAACAAGGACTTACTGTATAGCACAGGGAATTATATTCAATATCTTGTAATAATCTATAATGGAAAAGAATCTAAAGAAGAATATATAGATATGTATGTGTAACTAAATCACTTCGCTGTATGCCTAAAACTAACACAACATTGTAAATCAATTATACTTTAATTTAAAAAGATGGAGATCTTGACATTTTATCTTTCCTTGATAGGTTTGGTTTAAAATAAATACCTGGGGCTTCCCTGGTGGCGCAGTGGTGGAGAGTCCGCCTGCCGATGCAGGGGACACGGGTTCGTGCCCCGGTCCGGGAAGATCCCACAGTGCCGCGGAGCGGCTGGGCCTGTGAGCCATGGCCACTGAGCCTGCGCGTCTGGAGCCTGTGCTCCGTAACGGGAGTGGCCACAACAGTGAGAGGCCCGCGTACAGCAAAACAAAAACAAAAACAAAAACATAAAATAAATACCTGGAAAAAAATACCTGAAACCTCTGAAAGGGAACTGCTCCCTAAAATATGGGCAGCTTTGCTTGTGAACGAGAACATCTTTCCGAGAATTCTCTGACGTTCCAGTTGTTAGGACTCTGTGCTTTCCCTGGGTTCGAGGGCCTGGGTTCGATCTCTGGTTGGGGAAGCCAAAAAAAAAAAAAAAAAAAAGAAAGAAAAAAGAACATCCTTCCTAGCCTAGTGAAGGAGGCATGTAAGGTCAGTGTAGGCACCCACTGTCCCCTCTGCTGGGAACCCTCCCCATGCTGTCCCTCTGGCTGATGGCTGATTCGGCTTATGTCCTCTGTGAAGGCCTCCTAAGTCCAGAGATGACCCTCTGCTGTCCTGTCAGTGTCCCCGTGGCAGCCTCTGCAGGAGACCTGAAGACTGCCTCTCCCCAAGGTGCAGGCTCCTCCAAAGCTGGGCTACGGTCTCTTGGTCCTTGTACCCCAGCTCCTAATGTGGTGTCTGGCACGTGGGAGGTGCTCACTAGTGGTTGTTGGCTAATGTGTCAGCCAGGTAGGACGTGTGAAAGTCTGATTTCAGTGGGCAGAGCTTGGAAAGAGCAATGGGAAACCAGTGAACTTGTGGATACCTTGGCTAAACCGGGATACAACATGAGTGTGTGCTGATTACTTACAAAAGTGGATTACAACGTTTCTGACGGCTGTGTAGATATAGACCGACATCTTAAAATTCACATTAAATCCAATCTTTTTGCTTATACTGCATTCTTTTGCTTTTTAACATTCTTTCCCAACATTGCCATATAATATTTTTGTGTTCTTATACAGAGCGGGGCGAAGTGCTGCAGTTACTGTAAATGCCCCAGGAGCCGTGACATCTCGTCCTTGAATTAACCTGTCCCTTCTTTCCCCTAGAGCATCAACCCAGGCGCTGTAGGTGGGCACAGTCTTCAGAAATTGGAGGTATGGGCTGGGCCACTAGCTCCCCCAGCGGGGTCTTCCACAGCATGTCTTCACCTTGGCCATCCCCTTAATTTCTTATATTTTGACCAGAAATGGAAACTTGAATGAACTGTGTCCCTATGGCTGGCTGTGATGTTCAGATGCCGCAGACTCAGCTCTGTGTTTCCACCTGGGCCCAGGCCTGCTCGGGAGTCACCTTTCCTTTTACTGCTAGTCTTTATTTGGACACATTTCTTAAGCACTCAGCATGGGCTGGGCACGCTGTTTCTCATTTTTGGGATTCAAAGACAAAGCAGTTATTGATCCTGCCTTCCCCTGGCTCTGGGCGGCCCCTCTAAAGTCTAAAGCAAACTTAAAAAAGATAGGTCTTTTTGTACACATGCATGGATCCCACATGTGCTGCTGGGGTTCTGACCTCAGCTGGATCTGACCCTGCTTGGCTGCCTTTGGGGTCATAAGAGAAGCACTTCAAGGGATGCTGCAGCCGCATTTTGGCCCCATGTCCCTGCGAGCTCCTTTGAGACCCCGGCAGCCAGCTCTTGGTGGATCAGCTCCACGACACGCTAGACTTTAGGAATAACACCCAGCGTGTCTCTTTAGGAGGGGGAGGAGAGCTGTCTGTCCCTCCTCCAAAGAATCCACCTGCCAAGCAGGATTAGGTGAGGCAGAGTCTGCCTGGCTTGGTGGAAAGGGGGAAGGGGAAGAGGAAGTATCCGGGTGCGACTGGGGCAGCTGTTACCCGGGACGCTGCAAGGAGCCAGGTGAGGCCTCTGCAGGTGGAGGTGCTCTGTGGCCTAGGGATGGAGCAGGGGGCCTGTCCTGGACCCTGGAGGTGGATGTATCATGTCACACCATGGGCATTATGGCATCTCTGTTTTCCTATCTCCCTCCTGATGCTTCTGTGACACCCTCCCTCCCCACTCTCTTCCTTGAGGCCCTTCCCCTTTTTTGTTTTTTTTTGGCGGTACGAGGGCCTCGAGCCTGTCATGGCTCACGGGCCCAGCCGCTCCGCGGCATATGGGATCCTCCCGGACTGGGGCACGAACCCACGTCCCCTGCATCGGCAGGCGGACCCTCAACCACTGCGCCACCAGGGAAGCCCGAGGCCCTTCCCTTTTTATTCACAGCCACTCAGAGCTTAAAAGGGAGCGAGCAGGGCTCCGGCGTCAGCTTCAGCAGGGGCCTGGAATCACGAAATGTGGAGTTACCCCATTCCTGCCTTCCCTGACTCCCCCCTACATGAGAACCGGGCTCCTACTAGCCTCTGCTCTCCAGGGGAGTCTGGGTAGGTGAGGTTGCTTATCACTGTGCAGAATATCAGCAGTGAGGGCACTGCTGACTGACTTCTCAGGGAGAGGCCAGCTCTGGGGATGCCCTGTGCTGTCTGTGACTAGGCAGCCTTGTCCGCATTCGTTATGGTCATAGACTGGCTGCTGTGCAACAGGACTGCTGATATCTTTGACCTCCCCTCAGGTCCAGAAGTGATGTTGAGATGCTGTAGCGTGAAAATCCCTTCTGGATGGCCCCGCAAACCTAGCGCTGGGCAGAGAGAAAGGGTTTGTAGACATCTGAGACAATTTGTGACCGAACCCAAGCTCAGGGTCCTGATACCTGGCTGTGCCTCTCTGCCCCCACTCCCCCTTGTCAGCCCCTCATTTTGGGCTCCGATTCTGGCCCTCCCCTTCCCACCTCACACCTTCTCTACCTCCCCCAGCCCTCCCCCTCCCCCTTTCCCTGCTCTGCTCTGGGGTGTGACAGTTCAGAATCTAGGTGCCAGTGCCTGGAAGAGAGAAAAGACAAACAGTGGGCAATGAGAGAGAGAAGGACTATGCAGAAGAGACGAGGAGCAGTAAAGGGTCAGTCTTGTGTGATAGCGCAAGACTGGAGTTTTCATCTTGCTTTTCTGGTCTATTCCCTAGGACATGAAGTGAGAGTCGCTGTTAAATACCTTCAGTGGACATAAGGGGCTGTATTAGTTTGCTGGGGCTGGCATTACAAAGTGCCACAGACTGGGTGACTTAAGCAACGGAAATTAATTTGCTCCCAATTCTAGAGACCGCTGAAAGTCTGGGATCGAGGCGTCAGCAGGGTTGGTTTCTTCTGAGGGCCTCTTTCCTTGCCTTGTAGATGGACGTCTTCTCCCTGTGTCTTCACGTGGGCTTCCCTCTGTGTGTGTCTGTGTCCTAATTTCTTGTTCATTCTTTAAAATTTTTATTTTATATTGGAGCATAGTTGATTAACAATGTTGTGTTAGTTTCAGGTGAACAGCAAAGTGATTCAGTTATACATATATAGGTATCTATTCTTTTTCAAATTCTTTTCCCATTTAGGTTATTACAGAATGTTGAGCAGCTTTCCCTGTGCTATACAGTAGATCCTTGTTGGTTACCTATTTTAAATACAGCAGTGTGTACATGTCAATCCCAAACTCCCAATCTATCCCTCCCCCCCCACCCTTTCCCCCTGGTAACCATAAGTTTGTTCACTAAGTCTGTGAGTCTGTTCCTGTTTTGTCAATAAGTTCATTTGTATCATTTTATTTAGATTCCACATATAAGCAATATTATGGGATATTTGTCTTTCTCTGCCTGACTTCCTTCACTTAGTATGATAATCTCTAGGTCCACCCATGTTGCTGCAAATGGCATTATTTCATTCTTTTTAATGGCTGAGTAATATTCCATTGTATATATATACCACATCTTCTTTATCCATTCATCTGTCAATGGCCATTTAGGTTGCTTCCATGTCTTGACTATTGTAAACAGTGCTGCAGTGAACATTGGGGTGCATCTAATTTCTTGTTCTTATAAGCACACCAGTCATATTGAATTAGAGCCCACCCTAGTGACCTCATTTTAACTTACCTCTTTAAAGACCCTTCTCCAAATACAGTCACATTCTGAGGTACTGGGGGTTAGGGCTTCAGCATGAATTTTGGGGGGGACACGATTCAGCCCATAATAAGGACCCAGGGTAAAGTTGCAGAGTTTGGGTGGTGGGGGGCAGATTTTGGCATCATTTCAAAGGTGTCTCATTGTAAGTATCCACCTCATGGTGAAAACCTGTGTGTGCCATGGGGAGAGGCGAGGGGGTTCCAGCAGCGCTGAGTACACTGTAGGCATTTGCAGTGTGGCTGATTCTCTTGTAGCAAAGTGGTTTTTGAGGCTGTCACTAAAGGATGTTGTCACAGAACTTTAGGTGGCAGAAGTCATGGAATAAAATGGCAAGTTTAACTGGATGTTAATATTTATGGTATTAGAGGGCTTAGAGTGGAGCCAAAACGGAAGATGTAAGAACTGCCACTGGTTAATTTAAAATGACCGACTAGAAAAGAGTGTCATCTAGGAACTTCCCTGGCGGTTCAGTGGTTAAGACTCTGTGCTTCCAATGCAGGGGGTGTGGGTTCGATTCCTGGTAGGGGAACTAAGATCCCACATGCTGCATGGTGTGGGGTAACGGGGGCGGGGGAGAAAAAAGCGTGTCATCTAGCTAGGTGGTTTTTCTCATTTTGTGTTATAATTGATTTTAAATGGTATCTTTAACCTTTTTGCAGGGGTCCTGTGTATCAAATTGACCCAGCAATCCAACTTCTATGAATTTATCCCATGAAATGATTGAGCAAATGACACAGATGTATGCTGGTTGTTATTAATTGCAGTGTGATTGATGCAATCCCAGCAGCCACTGGGAACTGGTTAAATTATGGTCTCTCCAGGTTGTTGAATCCCGTATGGTTATTAAAGGTGCTTATGTAGATCATGGATTGCAGGGGCTGGGTAGGCAACACGCATGCATGAAACTGGCCTGTGTTGGGAGTGGGGAGTGACATGAATTGTGGCATTTGTGGGGTGAATATGCCAAGTGAAGAGGACAGTGGTTGCTTGGTCCTAGTCGATTGCTGGCCACGTAGAAATGGGCACCCAGTGTGGCCAGACCTTCCCATTTTTAAAATTCATAATTTGGAAGTATATTATATAATTTATTCTTTTTTCTCATTTTAGTGAGATATAATTGACATATACCACCATGTAAGTTTAAGGTACAGTATAATGCTAGATGGTGAAATGATTACCACGATAAGTTTAGTTAACATCCATCATCTCCTATAGATAACCAAAAAAAAGGACAAAGAAAAAAATGTTTTTTTCCCTTGTGATGAGAATTCTTAGGATTGACTCTCTTACAAACTTTCATCGATAGCACACAGAAATGTTCACTGCAGTCGTCATGTTGCCTGTTACATCTCTAAGTACTTATTTATCTTATAACTGGAAGTTTGTTCTTTTTGACCACCTTCATCCAGTTGCCAGACTTTTCTATTTTTTTAAAAAGAGAAGTCAGAAGTCTGGGTTTTTCTGGGAAATGCCCTGGTTTTTAAATGTTGGTAAGTACCTAAAACAAAGTGAGCCCATTGTGTAGTACTAATAAGATTTAGCTGTGAGCTGGATCAGTCATTAGGGCCCCCACTTCCTACTTCTGAGGCGGAATGTTCTCAAAGTGTGTGCTGGGCCGGCCGCATCAGCGTCACCTTGGAATTGTTAGGAACGCACAATTTTGGGCCACACTCCAGACTTCCTGAATTAGAAGCTGTGGGGTGGGACTTGGCAATGTTTGGTCTAACCAGTCCTTCCAGGTGATTCGATGCACACTCAAGTTTGAGAACCATTGGTCTCTATTCTTGGTCACCATTCTGGTCCCTGTCCTTGTATTGCCTCTGAGTGTTACCTCAGGTTGCCAAAGATTCCTTTTTCTCCTCAATTAAGAGCATCTGTTGCCATATCCCCACTGGGCAGTTGTTCTTTTGCTGCCTTGTAGTGGCTTTTTATGTTTATTTAATTCTTAGATTGGTGTCTAACTTTCCATGTGTTTGTTTATTTCAGCTCCCAAACTAGCATGGAAACTCCTAGAGAGCAAGGTTCTTGATTTAACTTTTTTCTTTTTTTTTTAAATGAGTCTAGCACAGTGCCTTGCACGGGTGATATTTCCTAATTGGAAGGTACTTTCTGAAGATCGTTGTTTTCTCATCACTCTGTCCGACCACGCTGTCTTAAACAACCAAAACCGCAGCATTGACTCTGCTGATTTGTTTCTGTCTTTTCCCTGACTTCTTCCCCTGTTAATCCTCCCAGAGTAACTTCTTTCCTGCCACCAGGGCAGGGAGGCTGGTTGCACAGTAATGGCAGGGTGCCTCTCCCAGCTTCCTGGTGGGTGGCTCCAGGGCCAGCAGCAGTGCAAGTTGGACGCACCTCATGGGGGCCGTGAGGTGTGTGCTCATAGGCTGTGGGGTGCCCTAGGGAGGCCTTCCCTTCCTTTCTAGGAGTGGTTTCCAGTTCTGTGGCACAGTTTTATAGCTTCTCTCCAAACCAGCCCTGAACCTCGAGAGCACCATGTAGACTGAAGAGCCTGAAAATGAAGGTGCCTTCCAGGCCTTCTGCTGCTGGTAGTTGAAGTGACCCACTGCAGGAGGGGTGGGCTCTCGATGTGGCCTCTGCTGGAGGAGGCCCACTTTCTGCAGCCACTGTGGTGACGTGACTGCTAAAGAATGTGATCTATGGGGGAAAGGTACAACAGTATTACTTTCTAATTGCTATCCAGCTTACTTTAATAAGCATATTAGCATTTGAGCTGATTTTCAAGGAAAAGCTAGGATTTACACAGGCAGAGGAAACAGGGGGAGATATTTCAGCTGGGCCAGCAGTGTAGGCGAGCCTGGCCTAAAGCACGCTGCGCTGGCCGAATGGGGGTGGGCTGGGCTGTGCAGGGGTGATGTGTGATGAGGCTGGAGAACGAGTGTGAGGTAGGGACATCACTGCATGCTCTGAGGGCAGGGGGGCAACACTGGTGTTTTCCAGGGGAAGTGAGAGCATAAAGAGCAGAGTTGCAGGACATTTCACCTGGTAGCTGAGTGTGGGCTGGACGGGGCCGAGACACGGGTCACTTCTGCAGGGGTGTCAGAGGTAGTTAGCCTCTTGGCTGACAGCTTCAGTTGTGTTAGCCCTGGACTCTGGGCCATCAGGAGTGAGACACGTGGGGTCTGGGGAGTGAGACAGCTTGGGGAGGGGGATAGCTGCCATTTAGAGTTGTTCTCTGTGCGGACTTGATCGTGAGCATCATCTAGGTCGTTGTGTAAAGGAAAACCTACCATGATTGCTGATACTGGAGAAAATGCAAAGTAAGAGAAAGGCCAGAGGCAGGTTGGACTCTAGAAGTGTTGGCTGGAGTAGACACACACAACGTGAGAGCTGTGAGTTTCAGTTTTATTTGGGGACTTCCTGAGGACTATAGCTTGGGAGGCAGCCTCTCTGACAGCTCTGAGGAACTGCTCCCAAGAGGAACGGGGAGCAGTCAGTATAGATGTGATTTTGACGATGGCGGTACATTGGACCAAACACACATTTTGGTAAGAAGGCTGCTGCTAGGATGAAAGAATCCAGGTTTGCAAAAATTTTCTCCTAAAAATATCTGTCTGAAGGCCTGTTCTGCCAGTTTTCCCAGAGCACAGAGTGCCTCGTTCCTGATCTCTTCCTTGAGGTCAGGCTATGTTAAAGGTCAACAATTGCAGTGGCTAATGACTCAATCCTGGTACAGCCAGATGGCTAGTGACATTGTTTACTTGGCAGTGCCCCCTCATGATCATAAGTTTAATGTAGGTTTGGAAGGCATTTCCTGACTATTTTGTACCACAGTGCTAGGAATGCTCATTCCTAGGCCAGGCCGGGATTTTGCTGGTAGGCCATTCAATGTGCTATTACTGGACTAGGCCCTGTTAACAGTAGCGAAAAGTCTCTGGACCACCTGTCTTACTAGTCCGTGATGGTCCAGGAAAGATTCCCTCTTGTTGCTTCCTTCCATATCTACAGTTACACTATTATAATCATTGATCTCAAATAGAGCTATATATTGGGTCAATTGTTTCAAGTTGCCTAGTTATCGCTTTTATGGGAGTCTCAGTAACACATTTTGTAATGCAAGAAACAACGATCTTGTAAAATAGGTAGAATATAAGTAATATAGCTAGTAGCATTAATAGGGCCAAAAGTAAGAATTTAAGCCAAGAATTTCCATTCGGTGCAGGCTACTATATTCCCAGTTGCCTGCCCAGTCTGTTCCACACCAGCACCAGCCCAATTTCCTAGTGTTATTAGTTTGATTAGCCTTGGATGGTTTAATTGTTCCCAACATAAGGGGACTTTTCAACTTAAATGATCACAGCCTGGTGTTAGCCATATAAATCCATCCCATAACTGAAGGAGGTTCTATTCTTTGACTGAAATTTAGCTCATTGCTCTGATTGGGCTTGAGTAACTTTTAAAGAAAATTCATATTTATGGTCACGGTCAGAACAAGTATGATTCCCATCGAGTGATGTCAATAATGGCCCGAACGGACCTACAGCCTGTCTTTCTTCTAGAATAAATTTCCTAAGGGCCATCCAGTTAGAGCCTTAGAGAAGAAAAATCCACCAAGGTAACCCCAAAGTACTGGATGTAGGTACTTGACCATAAACCCAACACTTGTATTAATTTTTAAAATCTGCCTGGGATTTGTGACCATGATAGAAAAACACTGATTTATGCAAAAGTCCAAGAAATTAAGAAAACACTGTAAATAGTCATGTAGGTCAGGTCTGGCATCTTGAGATAGCTGTCTACTTCGGATGTTATCTTCTTGTCCTGCTGTGGGTATAGTTTTCTCCTCTGTTTGAACACTGTTTTAAGGTGATTTTGAGGTGAGCAGTCCTCTCAATAGACCAGTCCAGTGCAGGGGCCCTTCCTAAGTGGGAAATATGAATCCAAGAGTCAATTCCCTTCAGTTTCACTTCGCATGAGCTAGTTAAGAGTACCCGATAAGGGTCCTTCCATCTAGGTTGGAGATAGTTCTTTAAATGATGCCTTTTCCTGTATGCACAATCTCCTGGTTGCAGCTCATGGGGCACCTGGTCTTCCTCCAAGGATAGAATACTGAGATAAGCTTCAGAAACAAACTTGGAATGTCCTTTTAATAATTCATTTAAACGTAACAGTCATGTAATATAACCACAAGGAACTCTCTGGGAAGTGGGTAGAGGCAGTAAATACAGACCTCAGTGAACAAAACGAGCATTTACCATTCACTGAAACATAATCTTTTTCTCTCTAAAATTACCCTAATCTCTACCACATACAGCCAAATTAAGACTAATTTGTTTGCAAAATAAGGCTGGTTAATGGATCACATAGGCTCTTTTAAACTGGCTGGGCTGGAGCTTTTCATAAGGAACCTCAGGTTGAGGGTTTTTTTTTTTTTTTTGCTGTATGCGGGCCTCTCACTGCTGTGGCTTCTCCCGTCGCGGAGCACAGGCTCCGGACGCGCGGGCTCAGCGGCCATGGCTCACGGGCCCAGCCGCTCCGCGGCATGCGGGACCTTCCCAGACCGGGGCACGAACCCGCGTCCCCTGCATCGGCAGGCGGACTCTCAACCACTGCGCCACCAGGGAAACCCCCAGATTGAGTTTCTAAAAGGCCTCCCAAGACCAGGAAAGCCACACCTAGGGCTTGCCACAGATTCTGCCTGTGATTTGGGTGAATTCCTGTGTTCCTGAGGTCCCCAGAATATCTTGCGATTCCTGCACCTGTCAGGAGGTGACCTTTCTTATTCATCTGATAAGGCTGCTGGGAACATAAGTTTCCCAATTTCTGGAGGGATCAGGTAGAGAGAAAAGATAAATGTTTCAATTCTGCTTACAAAGATATAATTTACCATGTGGCTGTAAGTCATAATTAGCTTGAGGGGAAAGGTTTCCTTATATCTGGAAAACACAGATTAAAAGTCAGTAATATTTCAGACAAAAACTATAAAAATTATGACGATATTCACCAGTTCACTCATTCCTATGTAACTGATCTTTTTTGCTAAGAGTTTTATGAAGCCGTCAGGCTTTCCATTAGGATTCTTTAATTTCTTACTCAGTTCAGTGGTACGATCCAAAATTTATCAGAAATCTGTTCTTGTCAGAAAGTTCTTTCTATGAATCTTCTTGAAGATGAAGGATTTTTTGCAAAAGCACCAAAGTAAAGCAATAACTGTCTATAAATGAGAAAATTCTTTGAAAGGCATAGTTTAAACACCTGATTACAATGCAATTGGCAAGGAAACTTGGCTACTGCTGTGACATACAGCGTTTTTTCCTTTTCTCAGTCTCAGGAATTGGAGATGGTCTGATAAGATAAGAATTCCTGTGCACAGGGAAAGAAATACAAATTTTTCCTAGAAGGACTTGTTCCCTTAGGGTCAGAATTCTGAACAGATGTTTTATCAAGCTAGCTTTCTCTAAGTTAACTGCGTATGCAAGAAAAGAGCCACATTTGGGCCATTTTCAGTGTGATATTTCCTTTAATACCCAATTAAATAACTAACTTGTAAGTATAAGTTTCGTTAAGTACATACACCTGGCTGGAGTGTTCGCTGGAGGCTGGATTTCTGATGCCCCTTGTTTAGGAATGACTTTAGGCCTGCCCACCTAGTCACCCAGTCCAGACTGCCCAGTGTCTTTCAACTGAGCAAATCCCAGTGTCTTTCAGCTGGGCTCCCCCAGTATCTTTCAGCTGGGGGGAGGCTACCTTTTTTCCCAGTGTCTTTCAACTGGTGGGCTAGGTACCTGTTATATATCACCAAATAGAGCTCAGGATCATCAACCAATTATCAGGAGATCCAAGAACCAGGGGAGGCTTACGTAAATTCGTTTGGACCTGCTGAGGAGGTGGATGGGCACAAAGGACCCTGCTGGTACCAAGGCTCTGGATCCTTATAGAGTTCAGGTGAAGGAGAGAAGTCTGCTCTGGGTCCCTTTGTGGTGGTTAAAGCTGTTGACTGAAATAAAAACACTTGTGAGAGATGTGTTTCAGTTTTATTTGGGGAATTACTAGAACTATAGCCCAGGAGGCAGCCTCTCACATAACTCTGAGGAACTGCTTCCAAGAGGTAAGTGGGGCAGTCAGTCTATAAGTGATTTGACGAAGGGGGTACGTGCAACCAGGCACACATCTTGGTAAGAAGGTTGATGCTAGTCACAAGGAACAGGTGTCTCTGTTAATGATTTTAGTGCTTTTCTAAGTATGGGAAGATGCTAGAATCCAGGTTCATAAAACATTTCTCCTAAAAATATCTGTCTGAAGCCCTGTTCTGCCAGTTTTCCCAGAGCACAGGGTACCTCATTTCTGATCTCCACCTGGAACTCCTTTCAGGATGTGTTGAAGGTCAGTGACTGCAGTGGCAAGTGACTCAATCCTTGTAGAGCCAGATGGCGAGCGACATTCTTTATGGCAGAAGCAAATACAGTGTGTAGCCATTTTGTGAGCTGCTTACCACATATGCCTAATTAGGCCCAGTAGCCGGTCCAGATGTGGTTAAGTGTGTGAAGTTAGCTTTATTGTGCTTTTCATTTCGTTCTTCATATCATTCTTCATAGCTTATTGCTCCTGGGGCTTGTCTGTCTTGTTGGTCTTGTTTATCTTGTTTTCCTTTTAACAATTTAAAGGAAAATTACCTTTCAGGGCAGTAGAAATGAAAAGAATGGAAATTTCTAGGAAGGGACTGAGACAGTCCTGAAGCACTTAGCAGAGGTTGTAACTTTCACTGGGCCTTAGAGATGGAGAGATTGGTGTTAATTCTTATCATTACCCCAGCATGGTGTGGGATTTGGGGAAAGGAGGTGTGCTAGTCTGCTTGGGCTGCCATCACAGGCTACTATAGACTGTGTGGTTTAAACAACAGAAATTGATTTCCTCACAGTGCTGGAGGTTCACAATACAAAATCAAAGTGCTGGCTGGGTTGGTTTCTGATGAGGCCTCTCTCCTCAGTTTGCAGATGGCTGCCTTCTTGCTGGTTCCTCACATGGCCTTTTCTCTGCACAGAGAGAGAGAGAGGTCACCAATCCTATTGGATCAGGGCCCCACCCAAATGACCTCATTTAACCTTTCTTTTTTTTTTTAAAGACCACATATATATATATTTTTATAATTTTTATTTATTTATTTATTTATTTTTGGCTGCGTTGGGTCTTCATTGATGCGTGTGGGCTTTCTCTAGTTGCGGCGAGCAGGGGCTGCTCTTTGTTGTGGTGCGCGGGCTTCTTATTGCAGTGGCTTCTCTTGTTGTGGAGCACGGGCTCTAGGCACGTGGGCTTCAGTAGTTGTGGCACGTGGGCTCAGTAGTTGTGGCTCACGGGCTCTAGAGCGCAGGCTCAGTAGTGTGGCACACAAGCTTAGTTGCTCCGCGGCATGTGGGATCTTCCCGGACCAGGGATCGAACCTGTGTCCCCTGTGTTGGCAGGCAGATTCTTATCCACTGCGCCACCAGGTAAGCCCAACCTCATTTAACCTTAATTATCATCTCCAAATACAGTCATAGTGAGGGTTAGAGCTTCAGCCTATGAATTGGGGGTGTGGGGGGGCACAGTTCAGTCCACATCCATAACAGGAGACAGATGTGCTCAGTCAGCCATGAAGTCAGGGCAGGATATGGGCTGGGTGGAAGGGGTGGGTGGTCGGGGAACCTGACCAAGGGAGGAGAGGGCTTGGAGGGTGTGCAGGAAGGCGGTGGCAGGGATTGCAGAAGAAGAGGCCCAGTCTGCCTGGTGCGTTCTTCCAGGTTCCCGTCCTGTCCTCACCTGGTATTCCGGAATTGTCATCATTTACAAAACGACACTTCTTCAGGTCAGAACATCCCTGAAAATCAGTTTCTCTGGTCCTTATGCTTGAATCCTTTGTCTGAGAAGAACTCAGGTCCAAGTTTTGAGAAGCACCTTTCTCCCCCTGAAAAGCAGACCTCATGTTCAGAGATGTGTGTGGAAGCTTTAGTTCCCAAGTCTGGCACCATCTATTAACATGACAGAAAAGGAGCAGGACTTTCTCCGTCGTCTTGCCATGAGGGGTCGGTCTAGACTCTTCCAAGGGCATAGTCCCCTTTCAGGTAAAGAAGGAGAAGCGATTTTTTTTTTTTTTTCAGTACACGGGCGTCTCACTGTTGTGGCCTCTCCCATTGCGGAGCACAGGCTCCGGACGCTCAGGCTCAGCGGCCATGGCTCACGGGCCCAGCCGCTCCGCGGCATGTGGGATCTTCCCGGGCCGGGGCACGAACCCGCGCCCCCTGCATCGTCAGGCGGACTCTCAACCACTGCGCCACCAGGGAAGCCCCTGGAAAAGCGATTTTTAAGTGTGGCTGGGAAAGGGGGAAATAAATGAGCTTGAGGGGGACGTCCTGACTGCGTGGATACCCAGGTGAGGTGGGAGAGGCAAGGACCGGAAATCCTCAAGGTGTCTTGAAAAATTATGCGGGCGGAATGTTCTGAGGATGAGAGAGATCTTCCCCTCTGCTCCCCAACTATACTTCAAGGGACCGAATGGCTCTCAAAAGTGAACTAAGAAAAAAAGAAGACGCAACAACCCAACGCCCCAGAAGGTGAGGGCTGCGCCTGGACAGATGCCAGGGGCTTTGTTTGAGAGCTGGGCGGCTGGGGGCGGGGTGAGGTGGGGCTGACGGGAGCCGCATAATGGGCGGTGCCTTTCATATTCAGAGCAGCCCTTTGATCGGAGGGCGGTGAAAGTGCTGGAAAGTGGAGAGGCTCGAAGGGAGTGGGAGGCCTTTATCTTCGACAAAAAAGGCATCTGCCGGACCCCAGCCCCCTCGCCCGCCCCTTCAGCCTGTGGGCTCCCGCAACAATGTCCCAACTGGGACCTGGGTCTCCCCACAGCTGAAGAAGTCTCGGGAAAGAGAAAGAAGTCTGCTGCACGTGTTGGACAGAGAGCTTAATGGATTCTTTCCACAAGCCTAGAAAGAAAGGGAGAGAGAAGAGGGGATGTGGGGAGGCAAGGGGAGAGTGGAAAGGGAGACATGGCGGGGAGAGTGGGGAAGGAAGGGTGGCATTTGAACACTGAATTAAACTGTCAGGTAATAAGCTTGTTACTTCTTCCAGTGAACACAACTTTTCAGAAGACAGTGCAGATGGGGTGAGTGTGTGTCATTGGAGGGAAGGGGAAGAGTGAATTCAGCTGACAAGACATGGTTTTGGGTGGACTGATCATGTTTTTTCTAAAAGACAGTATAATAAAAGACAAACACTGAAGTGAAAGGAGAAATCTGTCTATCTAGCTGTGTTTTTGAAGGGGAAAAGTAAGTCCCTTTAAGTCTTTGCACTGTTAGAAACTTCATGCTAATTGGAGTTTTATCATAATTGCAATAATTTCCACTAGTTCTTCCTTTCTTACTGTCTCTTAACCCCTCATACAATCTCAACCAATGCAGATTAAGAGACTTGAAACAAAACAATTGCTTTTTGGCCTGGAGATGAGTATTTTCGGCTTGTGGATGATTTTTTGAGTCTATTCTGTGGAGTAGATGTACTCTTTGGGTGTAAATCTCGTGGTTCACCCAGTGCTATACCATTGAGTCAGATGTCCACCCAGGTGTAACTGGCATGGCCTGGGGAGGGAGGGGACAGGCAGAATCACATCCTATGTAGGGCTGTCTCTTCAGGGGCTGTGGTTTGGGTAGAGGGTTGGGGGAGGAGGGAGCACAGTGATTTGGCACTTCTGGAACACCTAGCCGGAGAAAAAAGTCTGAAATAAGAGGATGGTTTTGTGGAGTTTTTTCCCCAGTGGTGGAAATTGACCCGACACAGTGATCTGGGTGAGGGCCATTAATTAACAGACATGGAAGGCTCCGTGGAGCCTCGTGGCCTGTGCTGAGGGGGGAGAAACAAGGGAGGCAGAGAGGACAGAAAGTGAGACCAGGGCGTCTGCTTCCCTTGCTTCCTGAGATGGAGAAACTCAAGGACTTATAAGTAGATGACCGTCTGAGGTCATCACATCCAATCTCCTGCTCTGTTGGGGGCAAGAATCCTCTCTATGCGGTCTTTCCAATTTTTTTTTACGGCTTCATTCACTTTATTTTTCTCATATAAAACTATGTGGTGACTACAGCTGGAGCCTGAGTCCTCTGCACGGAAACTCTGGTGTGGGTCTTTGCAAGATGGTCAGTGAATTCCTGATACGGAGAGTTGGTGAACACTGTCTCTTTCCAGAGATCAGGAGTGAGATAACTGTAGGTCTTGGAAATGGCATCAAAAGTGGCCTTGGCAAAGTTGCCCAGGGTGGCAGTGCAGCCCCTGGCAGAGGTGTAGCAGTCGTCAGTTGCAGCGATCATCAGTAGCATCTTGGGCACAGGGGCTGAGACGATGCCAGTACCCCTGGGGCCAGGGATAAGGCACGTGAGCACAGAGCCACAGCGGCCAGTCACCTTGCAAGTTACAGTATGGGACTTGCTGATTTGTTTCCCCAGTAGCCTCGCCACACGGCCATGATGGAGAGCTTGGCCAGAATGGTGGCCCCATGGAAGGCAGTGGCTATCTGCTTAGAGCTCTTGACACCCAAACCGACATGTCCGTTGTAATCCCCAATGGTGACAAATGCCTTGAACCTGGTCTGCTGGCCAGCACGGGTCTGCTTTTGCACAGGCATAATCTTGAAAACCTCCTGCTTGAGGGATGTACCTAGGAAAAAGTCAGTGATCTCAGATTCCTTGATGGGCAGAGGGAAGAGACAGCTCTCCTCCAGGGACTTGATCTTCAGGTCCTTAACCAGGCGGCCCAGCTTGGTGACGGGGAGCCACTCCTGCTTCTCAGCCTTGCCTCCGTGTGCTCTGAGGCCCCGACCCTGGCTGTGACCCTGACCCCGGACGCCGCTGCCAAAGCTTCTGCGGAAGTCACCGGGGCTTCCCATTCCAGGGCCCCCAGGGGCCTCTGGGCCCTCTCCCAGCACCGGCGTCATACGCCATTTGGTGTTTTTACGAAGAAGAAGGGTCATTCCAATTTTTTTTTTTAACATCTTTATTGGAGTATAATTGCTTTACAGTAGGGTGTTAGTTTCTGCTCTATAACAAAGTGAATCAGCTATACATATACATATATCTCCATATCTTCTCCCTCTTGGGTCATTCCAATTTTGATTGAACAGTCCCAGTGTCAGGGAGAGCTCTGTTACAGTTCCCCAGGGAACATCCTTGTGCACTAATGAAACAGGAGGGAGAGGGGCAGGGCACAACCTTTAAAAGAATGACATAGCCATAGGACATGATGAAAACTAGTGAGAACCAACTGGGTCCAAGATGGCAGAAGACTCGACTTCCAGTGGACCTTGAGCCTCATTATAATATATTAGCATATGCTAATGAAACACCCACCGGCGCCATGACAGTTTTGAGGCCCATCATAAAAGGCTGAAAAGTGGGCCGTGGCCCAATTCCTGGAAATCCCCGCCCCTTCCCCCAAATAGTTGGAATAATCCTCCCACTCATTAGCCTATGAAATTACCCAGCCCATAAAAACTAACCACCCCATATTTCGAGGCCTCTTGCTTCTTGCCTTTCAGTGACCCACACTCTGTCTGTGGAGTGTATTTCTCTCTAAATAAGTCTGATTCTTACCTATCACTTCATCTTCAAATTCTTTCACGATGAAGAAAGAACCTTAAATTCACTGGCGACACTATCATATTTATTACACACTTGTGCTTGTATTTCCATAGGTGTGATTCCTAGAAGTGGGACATGTACTTTTTCTCTTTTCATGGCTGCTCACAAATTATGCATGTGTGGAAACACACACTGTATTGATACATACAAAAATGAGTACATGGCAATCATGGCGAGACAGGGAGCTCAAAAAGAAGGAAGGACTTTCTAATAGTTAAAAATGTCTCACGATAGAGCAGAGCACATGACTTGGGGTAATAGGGGTTCAAAAAGTAGAGCTTGGCACACTCTGGAGACCACTGGGAACCTCTCCAAGGAGGCAGATCCCCCACTGGTGGCTTCTGTGAGTCCTTCCAAATACAATGCATTTTCTAGGTGAGGCTTGGAGAACAACAAAGGTTTTGCAGGACCCATTCAGAAGCACTCTGAGCCCATCTCCTTGCAGAGGATTGCACTGGGCTCTGCCTGTCCTCTGCTGTAGACACAGGCCTATCTACTGTATCCCCAGCTGGGATGGCCTGGATGCCGCTGGGACCCTCCCCTGGTGCCCTCAAGAGGTAAATGGGTTTTTCCCAACAGGTCAGAAGTCCTCCTATGAGCCCAAGGGGGACACCCTGAAGCCAGCAAGAATGGCTGGTGGCAAAGCTTTAGGCAAAGCTGCTATCTGCATGTTGAGGACAGAAATCTTTACAGGTTTCAAGGGAAGTAGCCTGGTTTGCTCTAAGGTCTTAGAGGCTCTTGGCGTCACCTTTTTTTTTTTTTTTTGGATGTGGAGGACCAAACTATAGTTCTGGGGTGAGGAAGTGACTGTGATGGTTTCTCTCTGGGGTCTTCACCTGGGCCTGAGCTCCCACTGAGTGTTCGTGGTTATCCTTTACTGCCCTCTGTGACCTGTTGCCATCACAGACCCTTTTGTCCTGTTGCCCTGCCAACAGCCATGCCTCAGGGCAGGGGCCCCATCTTCCTCCCCAAATGCAGTTCCACCTCCCGGAGGACGGCTGACTGCAGCGTGGGGGAGGGATTGCTGCTGCTATTATTATCATTATTGCTATTACTATTATTGTAAATACATTCTGCTGATCTCTTTGTTGTCCCCTCCAGGCGCTCAGAGTTCTAATATTCCACCACCTCCACCTCTCATCCTCTCTTCTCTAATGCATCTTGCTTTGCCCTCAGGTGCTGTTAACAGATTGACAGTGAGTGACAAGGACCTGTGTGAAGGTGTCTGTTACCCAGCAGTTTTTCTTTAAGAGAATTGGTTGTTGCTATGTCAGCACAGTAGCTTGGCAGGATGGCAACCATATAGGAGGCATTAGAGAGGAATTCTTTTTTTTTTTTTTTTTGCGGTACGCGGGCCTCTCACTCTTCCTGTTGCTGAGCACAGGCTCCGGACGCGCAGGCTCAGCGGCCACGGCTCACGGGCCCAGCCGCTCCGCGGCATGTGGGATCTTCCCGGACCGGGGCACGAACCCGCGTCCCCTGCATCGGCAGGCGGACTCTCAACCACTGCGCCACCAGGGAAGCCCTAGAGAGGAATTCTTGGAGCTTCCTGGTGCATTCCCAAAGCTGGACTGGAGAAGGCAGAATGTGGATTTCTTTTGAAATAATGTTTTAAGTGGAGGTTTCTAGTTAGTTGAGTCCGCAGAACGGCTTATGTTTGTGTGGAAAAACCGTAGAAACGGTACTGTTTCAGGAGCATGCTGGCCCCATCCGCCAACACCCTGATAGCCCACATCCTTCCTTGTGAGGATATGAGTCAGACTCTGCAAACTATGGTGAGGAGAATTGTCAGTCAGGGTCGGAGGACTCAGCCAGTAACTCACTGCAGCTCTCGGAAGACATTTCATATTTGAAAGAGTTGAATGTGGTCGGTATTCATCTCTTGAGGTTCTTAGAGCTCTGACCCTGACTGAATTCAGTCAATCGCTCCCAGCCCCGCCTGCATGTCGGAGTCACCTGCGGGGGGGGGGGGGGGGAGGAATGTAGGCGGTGCTTGACACTAGCAGAGCTGTCATTACAGAAGCGGCGCCTCCAAGGGGGCTAGTGCACGTGCTTGTCCTGGTTTATGTGCAGCTGTTAGGAAGCGTGGAGCAGCCCTGGATGCACCGTGTGGACTGATGCCTGGAGGAATGGAGATGAACGAGCTGCAGAGCGGTGCATGAGGCCTGCTGAGATTTAGGTCCATGATGATGTGATGGATAATGAGTTATAATCTGTGTTTTGGAAAAAAGTTGGCTTGGGAGGTTTCTGAGAAAACCAAACCATCTGCGTGTTTGGAAGGGGAGGCTCCTCTGAGATCTTGGAGAAAGGAACCTGAATCCTTGTAGGACTGTATGAAATCTTCAACTGTAAACTTCTGCCGGGATTTCTCCCTGGGATCTGCCTGACTCAGCCTGAGCCCAGAGCAGAGGTCCCAGGACATCGTTGGATTAGGGGCAGTGGGGTCACCTCTGGGATGCCTCCAAGGGGCTTCTGTATCCAACCTGCTTTCTCACTGGAAGGGCCTAGGAAACCTTCATTTTGTCCCTTCTTGCTGTCAGAAATTTCCCTTTTCCTTTTCTATGATTCGCCTTAGTCATTGATTTAACCTTGTGGATAGGAAGTCTCAGCCTGCATTTACTTCAGAAACAATGGAAGTTACCTCTGTTTGCCAAGACTTGGCTTTTTATTCCTTGATTGTTTTACATTACATTGTAATGTATAGCTTCAGTATTTATTTATGGAAAGGTTTTTATTTGACTGCTTAAAGGCCAAAGGAGCAAAAACAAAACCAATAAAAGGTGGAGGTGATATCTCTGCTTCTTTCTATCTATCTATCTATCTACCTACCTATCTATTATCTGTCTGTCTGTGTATCTATCTGTCTGTTTTTACATGCAGAGACTATCCTTGGAAAGAGATTCAAGACACTGGCAGCAGTGATTACTTTTAGAGAGGGTGATTGGGGAACAGGAATGGGAGGGAGATTCATTTCTTTGTACTGTTTGAAATTTTTACCATATGCATATTAACTATCTTTTAAAAAAGTTATTTACTTAATTTAGTTATTTTTTGGCTGCATTGGGTCTTTGTTGCCTCACGCGGTCTTTCTCTAGTTGCGGCGAGTGGGGTCTACTCTTGGTTGCGGTGTGCGGGCTTCTCCTTGCTGTGGCTTCTCTTGTTACAGAGCACAGGCTCCAGGCATGTGGGCTTCAGTAGGTGTGGCACGCAGGCTTCAGTAGTTCTGTGGCTCGTGGGCCCTAGAGCGCAGGCTCAGTAGTTGTGGCGCACCGGCTCAGTTGCTCTGCGGCATGTGGGATCTCCCCGGACCAGGGCTTGAACCCGTGTCCCCTGCATTGGCAAGCGGATTCTTAACCACTGCGCCACCAGGGAAGCCCCATATTAACTATTCAAAAGAGAGTAGAGCTGAGATTGATATGCCTTAGGAGTAGACTTTGTCCTCAAATTCTTTTTTTTTGTGTGTGTGTCCTTAAATTCTCACACTGAAATACTAATCTCCAGGACCTGTGACCGAGACCTTATTTGGAAGTAGGGTCTTTGCAGATGATCAAGTTAAGGTGAGATCATTGGGGTGGGCACTAATCCAATATGACTGTGTCCTCATAAAAAGAGGAACTTAAGACACAGAGAGACACACAAGGGAAAACGCCATGTAAATATTGGAGTTATGCTGTCCCAAGCCAGGAAAATACCAGAAGCTAGGAGAGAGGCCTAGAACAGATCCTCCTCTAACACCTTCAGAGGGAGCATGACACCACTAACACCTTGATTGTGGACTTCCAGCTTCCAGAACTGTGAGACAATATGTTTCTGTTGTTTAAATTATACAGTTTGTTAAGACAGTCCTAGCTAACCAGTGCAACGTGTGAGAAAATGTTAGCAGAAACCCCAAAGAAAGGAATTGACTGGAGACAAGATGCCTCTGGGGTCAACTTAGCCAAACAGAGTTGTTTCTTAGGAATTTGCTTCTCTGTGAGTCACATCCTGGAACCCCACATTTGTTAGACTGGCCCAGACTTTGCCAAGAACAGCAAGGAGAGTAAACTACATAAGGACGATCGACAGTTGATAATTCTTTGGAGAGGCCCCTGTAGGTTTCTGAGGAAGCTGGATCTGGCCCTTAGTGGCTTTAGCTGGGGTGAGTTGGGGGCTGTGTGTTGTTTTTGTGGAGCCCTCATGTCCTCCCTGCCCTCTGCCTCAAGACTGGAGACTTTCTGCAGGGACCTGGGGGTGGTGACCTCCTCTACTCAGGGGCAGACACAAGTGGCCACCCTTGCTTTGCACCAGAGGTTTGCGGCAAGGAAGGCACCTCCAGCAGTGCCTCCGGGGACCTGCCCCTGGTTGGACAGAGTTCTGGTGGCCCCAGGAGTGGACATTGAGCTGAGGTCTGGGCAGCAGAGGTGATAAAGCGCTGCTGTTTGGAGGAGGCAGAGACTCACCTCCTTGGCTGTGTGGTGGTAAAGATGGTAGCTAACAAGGGCTCAGAGTCACTGGGTGTGTTAGGCTCCAAGGAAACCCTGGCAGGGCCTCACTCAGAGACTTATTCCTCAGGAAACCATGTCTGGTCTTTCTCCCAGGAGTCTAGTTAGTGTCAGTAAGAGCTTTTCTCCGTTAAACATAAACTGCACCAGAGGCTTGCCCAGGTCCCTGCAGAAAGTCTCCACGTCTTGAGCCACGGAGGGAGGAGTTGGGGTGGCTGCCTTCTAGGAATACCTGGGCCAGACTGTCCCTTTAGGTGCTTCTCTGAGCCTTCCTTTGGCTTTCACTGAATGCGTTTCATGGAACAGATAACGAGCCCTGTGTTTGGTGCTCAGGATCTTGCGGGGAGCACTGTGGGCTGGGATCCTTGCTCTTTCCAGCCAAGAAAACCCAGCCCCTTCCGCTAAATCTGTTAGGCGGGCACTTGAGGCAGAGTGGTCAATGGCTTATCCGGTGCTGGCTTTTCATCTGCAAGATGCTTAAGGCCTCTCACAAGTAGTTAGGCTATAAATAAGCACAGGATTGAAGCCTCCAAGGTTAACAGTTAGAAAGTTGTAGCAGCTCTAGAAGAAAAGACTCGGTAAGTATAGGAAGTTGTGTTAGAGAGTTAAAAAGGGCGTTTCTGTGGTTTTTTAGGAAAAAAAGAAAGACTTAGTACCAACTCAGACACATGCACAGTTCACTGTTCACACTTCCTTAAAAGACATGTATTTGTAGTATGGCTGCCTCAGAGTTGCCGGGTGCCACACGGAAGGACCTCCTTCCTGCCAAGGCAAAGCAGCAAGGGGCTAATCTGGGAAGGGTTTAGATTTGCTTGTGGATGGGCTGTTCTAGCAAGCCTGAAATCATAGAGTGAAAGTTTAACTTTGGGCCACTGCCTCTGGGAGAGTGATGTCTTTCTGTGATACACCAGCCCCCTATTCGTCCCCTTCTTCTTATTTTTTTTTTTTTTTGCGATACGCGGGCCTCTCACCCTTGTGGCCTCTCCCATTGCGGAGCACAGGCTCCGGACGTGCAGGCTTAGCGGCCATGGCTCACGGGCCCAGCCGCTCCGCGGTACGTGGGATCCTCCCGGACCAGGGCACGAACCCGTGTCCCCTGCATCGGCAGGCAGACCCTCAACCACTGCGCCACCAGGGAAGCCCCCCCTCTTCTTCTTGACATCACCTCCCGCACTTCCAGGTAAAACGAAAACCCTAGGATGGCAAGGATCTTGTCTTTCTTGTTCATTACTGTATCTTCAGTGCTTGGATCAGTAGGCACCAATAACAATTTATTGGCTGAATTAATGAATGGAAGAAGAATGAATGAACTTCAGCAATAGTTAGCACTGTACTTGCTGTGATTCTGTTCTTTGTTAGTTGACACAAGAATGACCTTTCAAAAAAAAAAAAAAAAAAAGAATGACCTTTCATGACACCTTTCAGATCCATTACACTCTCTCATTCTTGATGATGCTTGGTTGGCCAGCCACTCAATTTCCAGAATTCTAGGCTAACCCAGTATTACGACTGGCTTTTTGCTCCGTATCCCATGCTTCCCCGCACCCCCATCCCCAGCTTCTGCTGTCCCCAGACCTTCTGTTGCTTGAGGACCACAGGCTGCCAGGGAACCTTCAGGATGAGCACCTTTAGCCAGGTTACTGTCCTGATGCTCTTCTTCCACCAGGACTGTGTGTAATTCTGAATAGGGACGCGTCTGATATCCTGAATAACTTAATGCACTAAACTCCCCGTTAACCATTTTAATGTCTCAGGGACATTACTTCTTCCTAGGCAAATGGGAAAACTACATTTCCCAGCCTCTCTGAGGATTAGGCAAGGCCATGTGACTACTTCTAGCCAATGAATTGTGGGAATTCCAGGCTGAGGCATTTAAGAACAGTAGGTCACCTGCCATGTTCACTCCATTGCCTCCCATGGAAGCTGATGGGAGAAGAGTGTCACAAGATAAACCAAACTGGATTCTCAAGGGACTAGATGGATTGAGAGAGCCACTACCTCGCTCAGACTTTGTGTGAGCAATCTACAGACATTTGCTAAGCCATTGAAATTTCAGGTTTCATTTGTTATTGTGGCAGAGCTTAGCCTATCCTGATGTATACCAGGAGAATATGGGAGTTTAAGAGAATGGAGGCTTGGTAGGGACAAGCATTTAAGGAATAAGTCCAAATGCAGACCTCCCAAAGCTGGCTGAGGGATAAGCTCAAAGGAAACGTGAGTCTCTGGGGGTAAGATTTACGCCCCCACATTAGGCCTAATACTCCTCCCCTACCTCCACCCCCCACTTACTTTTCTGAGAAGTTTCGTGAGTCTGACTTGTCTGGATATGCTCCCTATTTGACTTGGCTGGCGAGGTTTTGCTGGGCTTCCTTTATAAGTGTCCATCCTGCTTCAGACTTCAGTTTTTGGCAGAGCCATTTCTGAACCTTATTCGTTCAGTCAAAATTTATTGAATGAGGGCTTCCCTGGTGGCGCAGTGGTTGAGGGTCCGCCTGCCGATGCAGGGAACACAGGTTCGTGCCCCGGTCCGGGAAGATCCCACATGCCGCGGGGCGGCTGGGCCCGTGAGCCATGGCCGCTGAGCCTGCGCGTCCGGAGCCTGTGCTCCGCAACGGGAGAGGCCACGGCAGTGAGAGGCCCGCGTACCGCAAAAAAAAAAAAAAAAAAAAAAAAAAATTTATTGAATGTTTACAGCATGTCGTGTCCTGTGTGCCAGATGGGAAGGATGCAGAGGTGAGGAGGACACGATTCCTACTCTCGGGGTGGCTACACAGGGCGATGCCATTAGCGGTGTAATAGAATAGTCACAGGAGGCTCTGGGCAAAGAGGAGATGGTCTCACTGTGCCTGGGAGTTAATGACAGAGGCTTCACGAGGAGGAGATTCTCCTGTTGCTATTTCAAAAGACACGTGTGTGTCTGCCATAGGGATGAGGGTAGGAGAAGCCTTCCAGGCAGAGGGAACAGTGGGCGTGTGCAATTGCAGCAGCGCGGTTTCCCTGGCACGCTGCTGGGGCTGCATCGGCACGGAGGTACAGATCGTACCGGAGGCAGGGCTTCTGTATAAAATTGGCTTTGGGAGATTGTCTGCATTACCACTTAATGCTTACTGAATTTGTGTTTTAATGGAGACTTCAATTTTTACTAAAAAAAGAAAAATGCAAAAGTAAAAAGGTTTTTAGAAAAAAGAATAGTAAATATCTTTTGACTGGGTAGGAATCAATACCAAGGAAATAATTTGAAAATACAAAACACTTTCTGCTCCCAGATGCTCTTGATGGTGTTATTCATGATAGTTTAAAAAAAATGAAGACCTAACTATTTGACAATGGAAAGTTTAGCTAAGTGATGACCTATCACATGCAATGTGAGGCTAAGAACTCTGTCATGTGAGAGATGCTTACACTGTCACACAGAAAGTGCAGGATACTAATTTTTTTTTTGTTTTGCTGTACGCGGGCCTCTCACTGTTGCGGCCTCTCCCGTTGCGGAGCACAGGCTCCGGACGCGCAGGCTCAGCGGCCATGGCTCACGGGCTCAGCCGCTCCGCGGCATGCGGGATCTTCCTGGACCAGGGCACAAACCCGCGTACCCTGCATCGGCAGGCGGACTCTCAACCACTGCGCCACCAGGGAAGCCCACTATTTTTTTTTTAATTGAAGTGTAGTTGATTTAGAGTGTTGTGTTAATTACTGCTGTACAGCGAGGTGACACAGTTAAGGATACTAAATATGATGTATAATACAATCAATTGTATAAAAGGTATAGAATAAACTGAAAGAAAATATACTCAATATATACCCACATGTTGTTAAAAGCAGTTATAACTCGAGTGTTGAAATTACGGGCAATTTAAAACTTCTTTTGTATAAAATTTTCTGTTTTCTAGGTATAGTGTGAGTGCTACTCTTATCTGGGTGAAGAAAAGCTTTAGTGTGCCCTTCTTTCTGATTCCTTTCCTGCTTTCCCATTTCCCTCTCTCCTCCCTCCTCTAACCCTCCCTCCCTTCTTCCCAATTTCAGACTCCTAGGTCTTTAGCATAAGCCTAATAATTTAAATGAGACCATATGACCGAAGTCAGTTACGCAACTTGGTAGCAGCGCACCTCGTGAACAGCATGGTGGTGAAGATCTCGGGCTCTGGTATTGAACTGTTTGGGTTCACACACTTTGTGGGGACGCTTTGGTTTACTAAGCTATGTGACCATAAGCAAATGATTTAACTTCTTTCCCCCTCATTTCCTTGTTCTTTAAAATAGATTTAACAGTAGTTACTACTTTAGGATGTTGAGAGGATTAAACGAGAACAGAAGCGAACTCTTTAGCAGGGTACATAGTCAGCACTCAGAAAATAATGTTACTGGCTTAGTTTTGCTATGCAAACTTATTTAAACCTTAATCATCAAAAGCAAAGACAAACATCCTAGCAAGTCTTTGTAAGCGTCTTGTCAACAGATGACCCTTGAATACGTTGAGAGGGGACTGAATAAACAAAGTTCTTATTTAAATATAATGTTAAATATAACATTAATATAATGTTATATTTAATAACATTAAATGTTATTAAACATTAATGTTATATTTAATAACATTAACAATGTTAATGTTAATAATATAATTATTAATATAATATAATGTGGCCCATACAGTGTTCCCCAATTTGCAGACTGGTGAGTCTATTAGAATGAGTGGCCCAATCTTCTCTAAATACCAAGAACACTTTAATAAAAACATTCCAGAATCAATGGAAATTCTTAGAGGAAGGTCTCTTAGCAACAGGTAACCTGGGCTCATCCCGAATGCCTTTAGAACACTAAAAGCCATCAGCAGGTGTTTGTGAGCCGATCAGACCCTGGGATCTTGGTTTGGATGAGTTATACTGAGACAGAACGTGTGAAACCTCAGCCTGGGGCATGGCAAACCTGAGAGGTGTTTCCATAACGCCCCCTGGCCTCCCCTCCGAAGGTTCTTCCTCCAGCTGATTGAAAGCCATTTAGCAACACCCAGTGGTGTGGATAGGTCCTCACTGTATGGCTTTAGAATCCAGGGGCTCATCTTGAGTTTCCTCACTTAGACTGAAATTTGCAGACATGCCCATGGACATGTTTGCTTCTGTCAACTCACATCACCAGCGGAGGGCTGGGGAGGGTGGGAACACAGCATGGCCCAGAGGGTCCTGTCCCAAGATAGAAGAGGCTGGTCTACAGATCCTTGGGGAGCTGACCTCCAGGAGAGGATGGAGGAGGTGTCTCTGACAGGAAGGGGGGGATGTGGAGAGAAGAGAGGAGAGGAGGGGATTTTACAAAGAGGGAGCTGCCCCCCTCCCCATTTGGTTAAGGTGCCTTGACAGGGACAGAGTAACCCAGGGAGGAAGGGGTGTGGAAGGAGTGTGTGTGGCAGGCAGGCTCACACGTGGTGGCCTGTGGGAAGCAAGGTGACAAGACTCCCATGCTCTTCGCCACTCAGAATGATGAGGAGAAAGAAGGGGATTGGGGCTGCATAGTGTCATTTGATGACTTGAGACCTGCAATGTGTTATCTCCAGAGAATTGAAAATTCCCTGCTGAAGACCTCATGATCAGACAGGTCCCGCCTGTCTGCATTTCAGCCAGAGGGAGACGGGGAACATTCCAGCAAAGGCAGTATGCTATACACTGATTACTGGGGCAGCTGTCAAAGGTGATATGTCTGTGTCCATACTTGGGTGAATGAGAGGGAAAATGCCACAGTGCTGTCAGGAGGCTTGTAGAGGGTGGCTGGTCCCAGTTCTCACCTGGAAAGGTGCCAGAATCCCCGCCTTTCCCCCTCTGACCTAGCTCTCCAGTGCCAAGGGCAATTCACTGCTTTGTAAAATTCCTTGAGTCTGAATTGTCCCCAAAGATGTTCCAGTTAACCCTTCTCTTGCGATGTGTGCCTGAAATCAGCTTGGGAAACCCAGCACGCTCTCGCCTCCTCGGGGAGAAGCAGAGCACACTTTAGTGTGTCAAGACTTGGCAGAGTTTCATAAAGATAAAAATCTGTTTGATTTTGTGTAGCCTTCATTTCCCCTCCTTTTCCCACAATAACTTCCATTAACATCCCATGGACCTAATGAATCCATTAGCTGGCAGATGCCACCCTCATGGTTGGAAAAGACCTGTGTGTACTGTGTCCAGTCCTGTCCAGTCCTTGATGTAATTGGAACCTGTTGGTTCGTGTGTCTGTGTGTCCCTCCCTGCCCCACCTCCCCAGGGCCTCACAAGCCAGCTCTTTGGGACCCTCACCTCTTGATCACTCTCATGGGAGAGTTTCAGGTTGTCGGTGTCCCTCTTAAGGCACTTCCCCAGGTGTCATCTGCTGGGGGCTGACTTGGGCAGGACTGTCCTCCTTTTCTTTGGACACGGTCCAGGGACTTGCATTCCCTTTTTTATTTTATTTTTTAATTTTTTTTGCTGTACGCAGGCCTCTCACTGCTGTGGCCTCTCCCGTTGCGGAGCACAGGCCCCGGACGCACAGGCTCAGCGGCCATGGCTCACGGGCCCAGCTGCTCTGTGGCATGTGGGATCTTCCCGGATCGGGGCACGAACCTGCGTCCCCTGCATCGACAGGCCGACTCTCAACCACTGCGCCACCAGGGAAGCCCTGCATTCCCTTTTGTAGCGGCAGGGTCCATTCCTTATATAACGAACACAGGTGAGGCTATTGCCAGCCATGGACAAAAGAAATAAGACGGCAGCTAATGATTGCTGTGTCAGAGGACTTAAAAGAGACCTATATTTTCTCTCCTCAGGTCATCTTTGCTTTAAACCAGCCCCTCCTGCAGCAGGAGAGCCTGTGAGCGGGCGGCCTTCAGATCCCCTATACAACAGAGGACCTCATCAAACACTATAACTGCGGGGACCTCAGTTCCATCATCTTCAGCCATGACAGCTCCCAGGTGAGAGCCCTTATCCCCTGCTCAGCTCAGGGTGCATTTAAGTGCAAGAATAAGGATGTCACCTGCTGACACTGGGACATCCTGTGTACAGAGGATCGAGGTCACGAAGGGCTCTAAAAATACAATTGGGCATATGTAGGTGTTGAGTGGGATGCTGCAGCTAACAAAAGCATTCTTTAGGAAACTTAAGAACTGAGAGGGGGACTTCCCTGGTGGCTCAGTGGTTAAGAATCCTCCTGCCAATGGAGGGGACACAGGTTTGAGCCCTGGTCCGGGAAGATCCCACATGCTGTGGAGCAACTAAGCCCGTGCGCCACAACTACTGAGCCCACATGCCACACTACTGAAGCCCTCGCGCCTAGAGCCCATGTTCCACAACAAGAGAAGCCACCGCAATGAGAAGCCCGTGCACCGCAATGAAGAGTAGCCCCTGCTTGCTGCAACTAGAGAAAGCCCGCGTGCAGCAATGAAGACCCAATGCAGCCATAAATAAATAAATAAATTCATTTAAAAAAACAAAAAAAAAAAACTGAGAGGGGCATTGATGAGAGCTAATTCCCAGACGAAGTCAAAGGATGAAGCTTCAAGGGACTTGGCGGCAGGCCCCATGGCTTAGGCAGCAGGCAGCATGAACCAGCCTTCAGAGAGGAGAAGGGTCTGAGTCTGAAAGCCTCCTTGCTGGCTTAGGTAACTTTTGAGAAATGATGGAGCAGAGCTTTGGCTGTAGCTTCTGGTGACTTCCAGAAACATGTGAGCACGATGCAATGGGAAGTGTTCCTGGTATTCTTACGGAGGGGCACATAAGAAGCTGGGGAGGCTGCCAGCATTTCCGGTCATGGATTCCATCCTGCAGTACTGTAGTGAGTGTGGCCGAACTGGTGCCGTCAGTGTAGACACAGGCCAGGCCTTACCTGGGGGCCACCTAGGGGAAGAAAGTGGCCGGCCAGGGCTCAGAGGATGGCAGCCTCCCTACAGGAGGGAGGTAGGATGGATATTTGTTATGCTTCGATCAACAAGCTTCCCGTGGGACAAACCCTGGCTTCCTTCCCTTCCCCACTAAGATCACGTGGAAGTGGCGAGTCCAGCTGAGCTTCTGACATGGGGGAGTGTTTTGTCTTGCCCACCTTCAGGGCACTGGAAAAGAGAGAGGAGGGAGCTGGTGGGTGTGAGTGATGCTGTCCAGGTCTGTTAGATCCGGGGACCCTGTCATAGGAAATGGGAGTGAGTATAAGAGGTGAAAAAGGAATGTCCCAGGGAGAGGGACTCACCCTGCAAATATCAAAAGATAAAAGGAACTTTCCAGAAAGTCTACAGAAGGAGGAAGTAAAACCAAGGCAGAGCAAGCAAGAGGAAGTGGAAAAGAAGAAATACACTAAAAAAGACATAGCAGAGTTTGGTGGTGATCATTCTTACGTACACCCTGGGTGGGGGAAGTGGGGAGAAGGGTCAAGGTCACTTGGGAAATTAAAATTTGAGGCGGCAGATAACAGTTAATCTTTTAACTTCGGGTTGGGAGGTGCTTGGGAGTTAGTTATACGGGCAGATGGCATGGCTGACAGAGCTGTTTGGGGACAGCTGTCTTACGCGTTCCTCTCCTGTGGCTCCTCCACGCCTGTCCTGTTCACGGGGCCCCTGCGGGTGCTGTGGGGTATGGGGAATGTGCCTGCCGTCGTGGAATGAGGGCCAGGCGCGTGGCCGAGTGGTGCAGGTTGTAGGGCATGTCTGGCATTTAGAAGGTGGAGCAGGACGGCAGGGGGAGGTCACCTTGCACATTTGGGGCTGCCTGCGTGGAGAGGCTGCTGGTGGAAAGGCACTGCTGTGCGGAAGAGAAGAGATTTTGGAAATCGGAGGGAAGGATCTTACATAAATGACATGATTAAAAAAAAAGACGACAAAGGAGAAGATGAAGGCTCTTGACTTGAAAATGAAAGAATATCATTTCAAGGAAATAACAGGAGAGCTGTTATCCAGAAAATGGAAATTGATGTCTATATTACAGTGTGTGAGGATTTTCAAAAGGTCTTTCGAAGGGTACTGGAAGTAGGAGAAGGAGTAAGGTATATATCCTACTCTGCATTTGACTAGGATAATTTTTTTTTTCTTTTTTTTGCGGTACGCGGGCCTCTCACTGTTGTGGCCTCTCCCGTCGTGGAGCACAGGCTCTGGACGCGCAGGCTCAGCGGCCACGGCTCATGGGCCCAGCCGCTCCGCCGCATGTGGGATCCTCCCAGACCGGGGCACGAACCCGTTGCCCGCTGCATCCACAGGCGGACTCCCAACCACTGCGCCACCAGGGAAGCCCTGACTAGGGTAATTTTTAACCTTGTTAAATTCCAGGGAGCAGGAGGGGGGCGGTGGGGCGAGGCCAAGGTTTGGGGCTGGGGAGAGAACCAATGCAACGTGTCAGCCTCGCCTACAGCTACTGTGTTGCAAAAACCACTCCTGATTGTCACAGTTTTGGTGTATTAGCACCCTGTTGTTAGCCAAAATACTGAAACTGGCTAAGATGTGCGCTAGAATCAGGTGAAATATTCACCAGTAGGGCAAAGAACAGTGGAGAGAGCGAGAGGGAGAAATGGGAATTGGAGAAATAATGAAAATGTAAAGATAAGGAATTTATAAAACAGTTGAATGTCTATAGAAGTTCGATGTATTTGTTAATTGAATCATAATGATTGATTCTAAAGTATGTAATTGTGTAAAATTATTTTTATGAAAAAATCTTGTGTGAATCAAACAAGTTAAAACTATGGATGTGCTGTGGAAGCATCCCAAGTGTCCACTGACAGATGAATGGATAAAGAAGATGTGGTGTATATAAACACACACACACACACACGCACACACACACACACACACACACACACACAATGGAATATTACTCAGCCATAAAAAAGAATGAAATAATGCCATTTCCAGCAACATGGCTGGACCTAGAGATTATCATACTAAGTGAAGTAAGCCAGACAGAGAAGGATGAATATATGATATCATTTATATGTAAAATCTAAAAAAATAATACCATTGAACTTATTTACAAAACAGAAACAGACTCAGAGACATAGAAAACAAATTTATGCTTACCAAAGGGAAAAGAGGGAAGGGAGGGATAAATTAGGAGTTTGGGATTAACAGATACAAACTACTAAACATAATACAGAGAAACAACGATTTACTGTATAGCACAAGGAACTGTATTCAAGATCTTGTAATAACCTATATTGGAAAAAACTATATGTATAACTGAATCACTTTGCTGTATACCTGAAACTAACACAATGTTGTAAATCAACTATACTTCAATTAAAAAAAACACACAACTGTGACGTGCTAGGCACAGAAATGGTTTCCTTATAGAAACACGTGGCAACAAACAGAATCTTTTTTTTTTTTTTTTGGCTGCCCGTGTGGCTTTCGGGATCTTAGTTCCCCAACCAGGGATCAAACCTGTGCCCCCTGCAGTGGAAGCCAGGAGTCCTAACCACTGGACCGCCAGGGAATTCCCCAAACAGAATCATTTAGATGGAACAGAAATACCGTTTGACATAGCCTAAGAGTTCTTTCAGGGCACTTCATTTAATATTTTCTCACTTGGGTTACAGAGAATGATATTACTGTCTGGAAAAATAGCCGGCAGGAGGCTCCCAGAATCGTGTGTCACTTTTTACTTTTTTCTTGACAGCGTCTTGACCCTCTGGCCTTGGTGATTTGATGCTCAAATTAAGCAGCTTTGTTCATAACTCTGTTGCCCTTAATCGTTTTCTCTTTATTTTGGCGGAGGTTCCCGATTTCATTAATGCCACGCTACCACCTGTGGAGCGCATCGCTGCTCAGGAGATCGACAGCTACTTCCGCTGGGAGCTTATCTACAAGATGAACAAGAGAATGGGGAAGCGGGTGAAGGCCCTTTTGGAGGAGTTCCCTGACAAAGGCTTTTTCTTTGCCTTTGGAGCCGGTGAGTTGCAGGCTACTTCTGATTAGACCCAGGGCTCTGCTGCTTCTCCCGAGGAAGGAGTGTTGAGGTGGGCCCTGCTACACGGTGAGAGGAGTGACACCTTCTTTGACTTTTTGATGATGTCAGAGTATCCGTCGTGGTTGAAACTTTGGTGCCTGTGACACTAGCTCTCCCTCCACGTGGGGCTCCTGATACACTCCGCAGCCAGGAAGGCATTTCTCCCTCTTCTGAACTCAGCACTTAATCCCAACTTCTTACTGGCACCTTTCTGTTTTTTAACTTCCCTTAAAATTCGTCTGTTTTCTCTCTCCTCCCTGACTGTAGCGTCCTAAGTCTAAGGCTGGGGGCTGATACATCAGCTATTATTAACCATGAGTAGTATACATGGAAATACACTGGGAAAATTATTTCCTTTTGTGGGATTTTTGAAATAAATTCTCTTATCTTCTTGAGTGATTTTAACATATCTTTGCAGCCTCCAGAATTAAGGACAGAAATGCTGGAGGCTGGGTAGTGTGCAGAAGTGTGTATTTGCTGGTCTAGGTTTCTTTTCAATTCTTCCACTAGCTTCATAAACTTGAACAAGTCACCCCACTTATTTTTTTTTTTCTTACCAGTAAAATGCGGGGATTGGAGAGAAGCACTTCCGGAATAGCAGAATGAGTGATCCAGTGTAATCTCCTGATCTCACGATCCTTAGCTTACTTACATCTGCAAAACATCTACCTCCATTTTTTGCCATGTATGATAACATTCACAGGTTCTAAGGATTGGGATCTGAATATATTTTGGGGAACCGTTATTTAGCTTACCACAACATCTGAAAATTAATGTAATATCCCATATTAATGGAATAAAAGACAAGAATCACACGATCATCTCAATGGATGCAGAAAAGCATTTGACAAAATGCAACTCTTTCATGATAAAAACACTCATCAGACTAGGAATGGAAGGGGACTTTAACAACCTGTTAAAAAAGTTGCTATGAAAAACGTATAGTTGACATCATCTTTTTTATGGCCAAGTAATATTCCATTGTGTGTGTGTGTGTGTGTGTGTGTGTGTGTGTGTGTGTGTGTGTATAGCATATCTTCTTTATCCATTCATCAAGTTGACATCTTTTCATAGTTGACATCATGAAAGACTGAATGCTTTCCCCCCTAAGATGAGGAACAAGACACGGATGTCTGCTCTCACCACTTCTCTTCGACATTGTGCTGAAGGTTCTAGCCAGGGTAATTAGACAAGGAAAAGAAATAAAAGGCATTCAGATTGGAAAGGAGGAAGTAAACCATCTCTTTTTTCATCATCTTGTGGATAGAAAATCCTAAGTAATCCACAAAAAACGCCTATTAGAACTAATAACCGAGTTCAGGATACAAGGTCAATATACAAAAACCAGTTGTTTTTCTATACCCTAGCAATGAATAATGTGGAAATGCAACTAAGAAGCCAGTTCCACTATATTCAGTATCTTGTAATAACCTATAATGGAAAAGAATCAGAAAAGAATATATACGTACATATATTTACACATACATACACATTTATATATACATGTATAAAACTGAATCACTTTGCTGTACACCTGAAACTAACACAACATTGTGAATCAGCTATACTTCAAGAAAAGAAGTAAGTTAAAACAAAAGAAACCAGTTCCATTTACAACAGCATGAAAAACACTAAGGACTCAATTTAGTGAAGAGCAGATGCAAAATAAAAACTAAGAACATCATGGAAAGGAATTAAAGAAGACCTAAGTAAATAGAAAGACATTTCATGTTTGTGGATTGGAAGACATAATAAATAGTGTTAAGATGACAACGTTCCCCAGACTGAGCTGCACATTCAGCGCAAGCCCTATCAAAATCTCAGCTCCCGAAAATGCTTTAAAATTAGTGGTGAGGGTTGCACCACTTTGTGAATGTTCCCCAAATCACTGAATCGTACACTTGAAAAGAATGAATGTTATGTTATGTGAATGATATTCAATAAAGCTGTTGTAGAAAAGAGTAAGGGGTCAGGTTCCTGTACCTTGTTTGTTGAAAAATTCTATCATGAAACAAATCGCAGTGTCGGCCTTGGTAGCCCTGGGTGGGTCTGGGAGTGGCTTCCTCCTCCGTGAGTCCCGTGTTCCGTAGTTGGATTGTGGACTGTGCTGTGTGGCGCTGTGCCCATGTCTGGCCTGTGTCAATGAATGGCTTTCAGCTGTCAGCCCTCACCCTGCAGGCACCCCGACAGGGGTCAGGCCCCAGAGGGGCAAGGAGAGGCTTTGAGAGGACGTCAGCCTGCCAGGTGGGTTGGACCTGGGCAGTTTGGAGGGCCAGCCCTCCAGATGGAGACTGTGCTGGACAGATGGCACAGGTGACACTGGGACACCTGGGCTTGCCTGATTCTCAGTCATGGTTCTGCATACGGCTGCAGCTCTGGATAGAGACCTCACAGCCCCTGGGCACTCTGGGTATCAGGAGTGTCCTGCATAGCCACCAGGGTGCAGTTATCTTTGTGGGGCTGTTTTCTCCACCTCATGAGTCTATTTCTTCTGGTGCCTTCTGAAGGCTGAGTTGACCAGAGGGAACCACAGAAATACAGAAATTGCTCCCAAACTCTTAGCCTTGGCAGTGAGAAATTTAAAATGCTGTGTGGTTAGCACACTTTTGATTGTAAAGTGAGGATCTCCCCAAACTGAAAGCTCCAGAGGTTTAAACTGCCACAGCGACGTCTGTCACGGGGATCTGCAGATGAAATTTAAAGATGAGAAATGGAGCTCACCTTTGGAGTAGAAGGAAATTGAAGTCACACAGAATAGCTTGGTCCTTAATGATAAAGATTGCTAATAGGGGCTGTTCATTTGCTCGACAAATCCTGTTTTCATTCCTAATTGGTTGAGAGCATGGACGCTGGAGCCAGACCACCTGGGCACCACCTATGCCTCTTCGTCATCTGTAAAATGGGGGTAATAATACATCTACCTTATAGGGTTGTTGTTGGGGGGAGGCTGAATGATGTGTAAAGCACTGAGAACAGTGCCCTGCACCTCGTAATGCTCAGGAAATGTTAACTATCTTTATTATTGTGATTACTCCCTGTCACATGGACTTGGTAACGGCTGGGAGAGTGGAAGCCATCGCCGCAACACTCTGCAAGCTCAGTCTCCTCCCCCGGCCCCGAGTCCAGGCACACTCTATACATGAGTTTGCTGTGCTTCTGCACCGGGGCTAATCTGGGCCTTGCCAACGTCCCTTTCATCTGAGTCAGTTGCCGTTCATCAGTCTTGGGGTCCTAAACTCTACAGTTGGACCCAAGAATGCAGTAGAGCCCAGTACCTTCTGCCCCAAACACCACCCTCGGGCTCCCCAGGCTCCCAGAGGCTGCTCTAAGTTCCCTCTGCTTCTTCGTGCTGTGGCGTCAGGGCAAGGGAGAGTTTGGATGGACCTTAATTTGCTTTCCTGGTCTCTGCCTCTTGAGTATTCGGTTGTCCACATTGCATAGACTCTGGGGCCAAGCTGCCTGGGTTTAGATTCTGTTCTGCTGCTTCTTTTGTGTGTGAAGTCCTGAGCCTCCTTTACCTGTTTTCCATTTTCAAATGGAGATAATAACGATGCCTCTGTTCTGCTGGATCAGAGGATGGAGCGCTGCAACTTAATTAGCCATTTAGGACATTAACGTGCCAACTGTCACAGAAAGGGGCATTGTGACCCCAGAGGATCATGTCAGTTCTGAGCATCAAAACCTGAAATGAAAGAAGATGCATCCCAGGATCTACCCTTTTAAAATACTTATTTCACGATGCCACTGTAAGCTTATCTGGTTGATCTTCCCTGCTTTTTATTGAAAAAGAAAAAAGTGAAATAAAATTCAGGTTGAGGTTTCCAGCTCTGGTGGCTTCTGCTAAAAGGAGGGTTTTATTGTGCATTTTTAAGTAGACATAGGACAGAAGGGGCCTGGGGTCTCAGAGGTGCTTGGCTTACATAAACAAGAATGGTCAGGACTGTCAGCTCTGGATCCGGAGGTGGAAGGTTGGAACTTGGTGTCCTCTTAGCTGTGTGACTCGAGGCAGCTCACCGCATGGTTCTGATCCTGAGTCCTAATCTCTGAAACACGGCTTACCCTGGCAGAGCTGTTGAGAGGCCCCCTTGCAGAAGCTTTCTGAACTGTACTGGGCTGGTTAGAAGGGACGGGGTTGGCAGGGTAATTTCTTGGTTCTGGGGTGTGTGTTTGGGGGTCACGAGAGCTGCCACATTTCTGATCATTTTTCTTACTGCAGGGCATTTCATGGGCAACAACACAGTTCTTGATGTTCTGCGGCGCGAAGGCTATGAGGTAGAGCACGCCCCCGCTGGACGACCCATCAACAAGTAACCTTCCTGTGCTTCTATCCCGGTCAGGAAGCAGTTAGGGGAGCTGAGAGCCGCACAGGGCTGCTTGGGCGCCAGGGTGGGCTGTGTCCTGAGAGACTCCAAGGGCCCCAGCACGGACACCAAGCGGCCACTCGGTCCCCAGCTCAGCTGGCGTCCCCTCGTGGCTGGGACTGTGTCAGACTTGGGTTGGCCGGCCAGGCACTTTGGGCAGTAGAGGCCACACTGGCCTTTCCTCAGCAGTGCTTGGGGCAGAAAGGAAGGTAAGGGGAGGATGCTCTTTGGTCCTGGGGCCCAGGAGGGGTGATTTGACTTAACGCTCAGTGCCTTTGACCTGGGCCCTTGCGAAGTTTTAGGGAGGCAGGTGGTGGAATCAGTCCTCATGTAAGGTCAGGGGGGCTGGAGATGCTGGGAGTGTCTGTCAGACCCATCTCCGGGGCAGAAGCAAAGCCCCTTCTCTTTCTCTGAGCTGTTTCCTACCCCCAGGTCTGTTTACTTCTCATTTTTATGCAGAGTCACCCTCCTGCCCTGTGGCCCCTTCTGTAAAGAGTTCAGGAGGCCGGGATCTCCCACCCTCATCAATGCTGCTGCCCCACGCTGGCCTCCCTGCTAGTCTCTGCCCCGTGTCCAGTCCTAGTGGGCACAAGGTGGCCCTTCCTACCCACTTTGTACCAGTCTGGGCTGCCCTAACAAAATACCACAGACTGGGTGGCTTTAACAATGGAAATTTATTTTCTCATGGTTCTGGAGGCTAGACACCAAGATCAAGGTGTCGGCAGGTTTGGTTTCTCCTGAGGCCTCTCTCTTTGGCTTGCAGGTGGCCTTTTCACTGTCCCCATGTGGCCTCTCCTTGGTGTGCACACAACTCTGGTGTCTCTGTGTGTCCACACTTCCTCTTCTAAGGACACCAGTCAGACTGGATTAGGGCCCAACCTAAAAGCCTCATTTTAACTTAATCACCTCTTTAAAAGTCTTGTCTCCAAATACAGCCACATTCTGAGGTACTGGGGGTTAGAGCTCCAGCATGTGAATTTTGAGGGAACACAGTTTCGCCCACCTTCCATTCCTCTCCCACTCCCTCCAGATCGTGGTCACCAGCGCCCCCTCCTGGCAGAGCCCTCAGCTGCGGTGCGAGGACTCCAGGAGGAAAATATATGCCCTCTGCTGAGGGGACGGAGAGGGGGTCCAGCTGTGATGCCTGCCCGATGGCTCCCTTCTCCAGGTCTCCGGGTGCCCTCTTTCTCCTCGGAAGACCCACCTTCACCTCATGTTGTCTCAGGCCAGGTCCTCCTCTATCCCGTCACTCCAGAGGTTCCTCCTTGGGAGCCCGCTTTCCATCCCAATGAGCCATGATTCTCTGGAAAACTTGACTACATCCTGGGCTTATCTCATCCCCCACCTCTCTCCATATCTTGCACTCCGTTTATCAGTAACAGCCGTTCTTCACACAGTACTTTCTAGTTTACAAAAGCCCTCACCTAAGACTTCTTCTCATTTTCCACCTTCACCAGGCCTCTGGCTTCTTCCATTAAAATCTCTCTCAGATTTGCCCCCTTTGTTCCTAAGGTCATCGCCCTCTGGTCCCTTCTCCACCTTTCTGTGGGACTAATCTTGCAAGTGTCCCTGACTCAGAAACCTTCAGGGTTTCTTGTTGTCCTCTTCCAAAGTCCAGTTTCTTCATGACGATGCCTCGGCACCCAGACCCCACCTTTTCCCAGCACGGATCTGCCTCTGATATCAGAAAACCTTTTGTCCTCGCCGCTGCCTCTCCACCTCTGCTAATGCTCTTCCTTTCCACTGTCTGCAGTCTCCCTCCACTCTTCCCCTGACTGAGAAAACCCTGCTGCAGACCTCCATCCATCTCTCCCTCCCGTTCTCCTTCAGCTCTGGGGGGAGAGCCCAGCCCTTAGGGATTCTCTGCTTGTTTGGCGGAGAGGGTCTGTGGATCTCTCCTCACCCACTGGACCGTGTGCTCTTGGAAAGCAGGGTGGGCTGGGCCCTCTGATCACTTCTCAGCCCCTGGCCCCAGGCTGACTGTCACGGCTGGGGTTTATCACACTATCTTTGGGGTTGCCAGAGAGGGCCCCGCTTGGGAGTGTGGATGGGTGTGTGTGTGTGTGTTGCTGGTTGTTCTCAGACTCCTTAAATCTGCCTCTAACCCTGACACCTGCCCCTGGGGGAAGAGAGGTCAGGAGTCAATATTTTAAAAATCTCTCCGTGAGATTCTGACACACAATGAAAGCTGAGAACCAGTCCTGTCATTTACTGGGCTGCTCACACTTCCGGGGGGAGGAAGGAACGTTTATTGATCAATTGTCAGGTGGTAACTTGGTTCACACCGACTCTCAGTTAACCCTCAACACCAGCCTGTGGGGTGGGGGTTTCTTCTCCTTTACTGATGAAGAAACCGAAGGTGACACAACTTGTCAGAGTCAGGATACAGTTCGGACTCCTCGCCTGCACAGCCCTTTTCTTTCTGCCCTTTCTTCTCCCAGTTTTAGCTTTCCAGCCCCTTCCTCCCTGTTCATGTAGTTTCCTCTGCCAGGGATCTATTCAGTGCCCCTACCCTTAATTCTATCAGAGTCTGTGAGATCCAGTGCAAAGGCCTGGGTTCACCCTCTCCCACGATCCTGGGGAGTTTGATGTGGATGGCTGCAGCAGCTGTCCTGACTGTGTTCTGTGAGGGTAGCGTCTAAGAGTTTTCAGTGGTGCACTTCTTTCTCTACGGTGCTCCTGGGTGAGGTCATGAGAGAGCATGAGGTCCCTAAAGGAGCTCCTGTTCAGGGAGAAGAAGGGGCGAGGGACTCTGGGCCCAGAGCCAGGGAGATGCCCATAGTGAAGGGGTGGGTGAGGACATAACGAGGGCACTGGCTGTGGAGGTACCTCCTTCCTTCTTCCCCTTCTCGGCAGCCACGTGATAATCCTTGAGGGATCTGGGCAGGCTGCTGTGGCTGTTGAAGAGCCTCTTTCTGAGCAGAGCCCTTATAGGGATACAGGAGGGAGGAACAGGGTTGAGGGCCACTTCAATTGTTCTAAGTAAAGAGCATTTAAACATTTTTCACTCCTCTTAAAACGCCGTAATCTTCAGTGACTTTCTAGGCAGTGGTGAGCCGTTGTTAGGCAAGTGCAGTAGTTATAAGCGGTTAAGAAAGAATCTTTTATTTCTTCCCCAGAGCTAGGGGATTTGGAGAGAGTACAATGAGGGTATGTGAGGGAGAAACAAAGGCGTCAAAGTGATCACTTTTCGAGGTGGTTTTGAGACCCCTGCCTCCCCAGCCGGCTTGAACTTTCACATTATCTGCCTTTTGTGAGGTCCCGAGCCTTAAAGGCGGGGGAGGGCATCATGCTGGGGGACCTTCCTTCAATTCCTCTTCCTTCCTCCTCTGTTTACAGAGAAGAGACCAGAAACCCGTTGTCACAGCCCGCCCCCTCTGCCGTCTTGGCTCCGGAAGCGCCTGCCCCGGAAGCTCAGGTACCGGAAGCTGGGTCTGCCGGGCCCCCACTGTTGCCGCTCCACCAGCCTCTGCCCAGAAGTTCCTACCTGCCGGGCGAGGCACGACGAAAGTTCCGGAAGAAGCGGAGGCGGCCGCAGCGGAGGCAGCGGCTCCGGCAGTTCATCGACCTGTGGGTCCGACTGGAGGAGAGGTGAGGTGGCTGGGCCGGCCTGGGCCAGCCACGAGCCCATCGCCCGGTCAGTCCTCACCCCGGAAGTGCGGGTGGGCGGCAGCCCAGGAATGCGGGTCACACTGCTTCAGGGGCGGAAGTTCAAGGCTGTGGTAGGGGGTGAGTGGCCCCACCATCACGGTGCAACCTTTCTCCTTTCTCATGGCCTGGACAGCGGTCTTCTGTCCACTCTGGTGGAGGTGAATCCAGATTAAAAGTAACTGCTTCAAGCCAGGGCCGGGGCCAGGACCCCATATTTATCTCTGTTAACGAACAGATAGGGCGGGGGGCATGGGTGGGTCTGTTAAAAGTAGTATGAGGCTGGAATAAAGGTTGAGAAGAACTTGATTTCCCAGCCCTTTCTCCACCGCAGATCAGGGAGAAGCTCATAGCTTTCCGGAGCTGGAAGCACCTCTGTAGGAATGGGCTTGTTCAGCCCTTACGTTTTGCAGGGAGCATGGTGACCACAGAATGTGCACTCGCAGAGATGCCCAGTGGGTGGATCAGAGGTGGGTAGAGGAGCCAAAGATGGGGACCCAGCCTGGTTTCTGCTGGAAGAACTACACCAGAGAGGCCTGGGATCCAGGCTACAGTTCAATTTATGCCAAACTTTTTGAGTTCTTCCTATGTGCCCGCTGTTGTGTTGGTGCTGTGGCTTTGGGGGTGAACCAGACCGACACTGGCCCTGCCTTCATGGAGCTCACAGTCTGGGGAGGAAGCTGGATTTTGAGTTGATTATTCACAAGGGGAGTGTAGGGGGCTGCGGGGACGCGCGTGTGTGTGTTTGTGTGTTGGACATTACTACCTAACTTAGGGTGGCGGGTGTCAGGAAGGGCCTCCTGGAGGAAGCGACCTTTTGGTTGCTGCTGAGTAGAAGCCTGACAAAGTGAAGCCCAATGAACAGAGCTTCTGAGTCTGGATCAGGAGATGCAGGCATCTGATACCTGCATAGGTGCTTAATAATGAATGTTGAATGAATGTGTAAACAACTGAACAGGGAGGCGAGGGAGTTCCAGCAAGGGGAACAGTGCAAAAGTCTGATGTGGAGAGAGTGATCATGTTAAAGGAACCAAGATGAAGTAATTCTGGCTGGAGCCTGGGAGGTCAGTGGGAAGAGGGGTGAGGTAGGTCTAGAAGGTAAATTGGATGGAATCACTGTGAGAATCTCATGCCTGAGAGAAGTAGGGTGCCACTGAAAGGTTTGAGGCAGGCATTCCGTGTGCTGTGGGGTTTGCATTTTTAAATGGACAGAAGCTGGCAGCCAGATGTAACCTGGAGAGCACGGACAGATCCTGTTGGTGTCCATGTGCCCCATGGTGCCTGACACGGGGAGGCTCCTCAACCATCCTTCACTGATGGAGGAATACACTGACCTGTTTAGTACCTTCTCAGTCTGGGCCATTTCCTTTCAAGGTGGCCATGCAGGGATTGGGCACTTTACACCAGAGCTGAGCTGAAAGGACCAGGTGAGCCAGCGCTTGTTCTGTCTTGACCTGGGAAGGCTGCGTGGTGTTCACATGAGACCCAAGCTGGGGTAGGGGAGAGAGCCAGAGACCCGGAGAGGAATCCTCCTGGCTTGGCGGTGCCTCTCTGTGTGGTCAGGGAGGAGGGTCCCTGCTTGGCATTGCCCAGAGGCTGATAATTAGCAAGTCTGAGCAAACTAATTTTAATAATCCTTGAACCAAGAAGCAGATAGCTGGGGGAGAGTTGTTCAGTGTGCTAATCTTCGTGCCTGTATCATTTGGTTTTGTTGTAGCAGTAGTCACGAGGGCCAAGACGTAGGAAATCTATTAACGTACTAAGATACATTCCTGTCTTTGGAGGAGAGAGGTGAGAAGGAGCTGTGCAGGCCTTTGGGGGCCTCGGAGTATCCAGTGGCTCTTGCTGTGCCCTGAGACTGTGTCTTTCTCTTTGCCTCCAAGTGCTGGGATCCCACAGCTCCAGGTCCCCGTTCTGGACAGGCGCATCTCCGCCAAGCTGCGGCTCCCTCGCCCTGGGCAGTCTCCCCACAGCCAGATGGTGGTCAGCAGTGCCTGCCTGTCTGTCTGGACACCTATGTTATGGGTGCTGGTGCTGGCTTTCCAAACAGAGACAACCCTCCTGTAATGACCAGAGAAGCCAAGACCTGATGCCTCGGACTTGAAGGACAGCCATTTTGTACTCCACACTGTGCTCTGGCCCTGATAGGCCCAACCCAGGAGAAGAGACTCAAAATTAAAAAGCCAGCGTTGATTCTTCTTTTCCCAAGGAATGACTTTGGGTTATCCAGCAATGCTTGGGGGAGGTGTATAGTTTTGTAACGTAATGAGCTGTATGAAAATAATTAATTGTAAGAAAATTATTAAATACTTCTTTTGTGTAGATTTTTTGCCACAGTGTGTATACCAAGCAAACAGCTCTTTTTGCTCGCATGCTCTGAATACTATCCCTGCTGCACTCCTGGGCCCACTCCTGGGTCTGCCTGCAGCCATGGACCCTGCCCCTTTCCTCCTTCCTGCTGCTCTTCTCCCCATCCTCTCCTGGTTCTGGATGCAACAGTTGGTAGGCTGTAGAACTTCTGTTCTGCTCCTGTCTATTCAAGGTCTGGTGACTAGTGTGGGTCCTGCACTCTGACAAGTGCTTTCATTATGTACAGTGTGTGAGGGTGTCTCATCCACATGCTGAAGACTGGTGGATAGGTAGGCTTTGTCAGGGGTGTTGTGCAAGAAAATGGTTTTCATCCTCTCCCCCCGTCCCTGTCCTGTGTGTTACTTAATTATTTATATGTCTTTGTGATTTCCAAATAAAGTCTTATGAAGAATCTGTATATAAAATGACTAAAAATAGAATTTCCCTAGTTGAGTCTGAAATGGGAACTTTCAGCCCTGCCCAGCTGATACCCGCCCCCCCCTCCCCCTGCGGCCACCATGGTTACAGACCAGGGTCTCCCGCCTGTGGCAGAGTTTCCTTTTGGTTCTCGTGGGTCTCTGAGCAGCTCATAAAAACCCAGAGGGTCTGCCCAGGACTTGGATGGGGCCAATAAGAAGTATCTGGTTTCAGGTACCTTGATTGCCTGGGCTTACAGCTCTGTGGCCTTCCCTTCCTTTTTCCAGAGACTTTCTTGTGGGTTCATTCTTGGTCATTTCCAGGGCCAAGGAGATCTTTGAGTCCTACCGAGTGATGTGATGGCACTCAGGATCCATGTTCACCACCTTGGCTCCATTCTGTGCCCCCTGTATTGCAGGGGTAGGAGGGCTAAACTTTCCGAGATTCCCTTGCTGCTATGATCGAGAGTCTTCTAATGAGATACACTTAGTGAGATTTGGAAGGTGAAAGGGGCAGAAGACCTTTTTCTTCGGTCGTAGTGGCAGTTATGTGCAGGCTCCAGCAGACACAAGTGTGTGCAGTGGCTCTGCATGAGGCTGGTGCAGCTTCCTGCAGCGTTCTGACCTCGGATTACAGCTGCTGCGGTGCCTAATGTCAACCCTCTGACTTCTGCAGCTGTAGCCACTCCCCTGACTTAGGAGGCACCTCTTCCCTCTGATTCCTAATAGAGGTGGTGCTCCCTGCTTCTCAGTGACTTGAGTCTACAGGATTGCTGTGGCTGACCCTGTTCTTCCTGTAAGCAGGGGGCGTGGCTTTCTCCAGAGGCTCACATCCTAGCTGGGTGGTACCCAATTTTTTGGCTCATATCCGGGCCGAGGAAGCAACAGACGCGGTTGGCAGGGCTGACGCAAAATGGTTTGCAAACCACAGCGGCTGCTCCATCTCAGCACTGCTTTTGAGGTGGCAGGGGCGCCAATGCACCTGGAGGGTGACTTGGCCAGTTTTCATACAGTTTTACCCCAAAGCGGAAAATTCCTCTGCCCTTGAGTGGGAGCGACCTGCACAATCGTGGAAGACCGCAGGCTTTTCTAAGGATTGTAATCCAGCCCCACAGCATGGGGGAATGGCACCATGGGCCCAGATCTCATGTGCTGGGCCCTGAGCCTTAAACTGGTCTAGACATGGAAGAACCTAGGGCCACGAGACTGACGTGTACAGTGGGCCTTTCACATTAGCGTGAAGAGGAAGGAAGCCCATGCGGATGAGGAAGTGCTGAGGTCTGACTCGCCGCCCCTCCCCCCCCCGCCCCAGTCCCCTCCCCGCCCCGTCCCAGCCACCCCCCCTCACCCACCCCCCTACCCCCGTCCCAGCCACCCCCCTTACTGATGGGAAGCTGCCTCCTGCATGGGGGAGGGGGAGCAGGCTTAAGAGGTGAGCGCTGAACTCACTGCTTTCACATCAGAGCTTGAATTACCACCAGAAAGAGAAACTCAAAACACTTTATTTTAGGTTATAAAAGAAATAAAAGCCACACTTGCTACCTTTAAGCCAGATCAGAAGTAAACCTGTTTTGCTCGCATATAAATTACGCAGACTTTTCTCCCCCATCAGGAAAGATCTCTGGCCTGGTTCTTTTTAAGCACAGAGGTGGCACCTTTTCACTCATTTAGTTGGCAGAGCAAAGCCGATCCCTTGGCAATCCAGTAATCTCTGGACCGCTTGGAGGGTAAGAGGATGGTCACCACAAAGTTGGTTGAATGACCTAGTTAAGAATACAGGGAAAAAAGGGTTGTTACTTTAAAGAATAACCCCTTAATACAAAAACCACTGTACTGGGAGTTTAGACACCCGGGCTCCAGACCTGACTTTGCCTCTAAAGAAGAAGGGCAAATAGTCCTCTACAGATTTCAGTTTTATGCTGTATAAAATGAAGATGTTAGAACAAATGATCCTTTAGGACCTGTCCAGCTTAGACCTTATATAACCTTATAAACTATGTTTCAGGTTCTCTGCAGTTTGTTTCAGGGAGCATTGGACTAGGATTGAGGCCTGAGTTTTAATGGGATTCAGGGGATACAATTGGTAGGTTGGGCATCCATCCGTTTGTCCATCTGCTTGTCCATCCATCCATCCATCCATCCTTTGTTCCACCCAGTAGGTAGGCACTGGGGTCCTGAGATGACTCAGTGCAGTCACAGGTATGTCCCTCAGCTCTGGGACATCTGAAGTAAGAGGGCACTTTTACCATTTCTTCACTCTGTGCCTGGTTGAGGGGGGCCAGGACCAGGTTGAGAAGAGGACCCTACCCTCAGGATGGGGTTGCTGTTTCTGGCCTTCACAGCAAACCCCATCTGTGTGGAGGTCGGGGCAGGTGGTGGTGTCCCCAGCAGAGAATGCCTACATCTCCCCTTTCCTTATCTTTGTACGTCATTCCCTGCATGGTGCCTTGGCAGGTGCTCGAATGACATTTTTTAGTACATATGCAGAATGTATATGTATAGTAACCATTAGTTTGAATTGAAATTCAAATAAGGTCCATACCTTGCAACAGTGATGTGTTGTTTAACAGGTAGTTTCCCCTCTGTTCCTTTTGCCACCCCCTTGTAATATATTTGTTGAAACAACCAGGCTATTTCTCCTGTGAGGTTTCCCAGAGTCTGGCTCTTGTTGACAGCATCCCTGTGGTGACTTTACACATGTTCCTCTATTCCTGCAAGGGTGGTTAGATCTAGAGGTGTGATCACATTCAGGGTTGAGTTTTTTTGGCAAGAATACTTCCTAGGTGGTGTGCACTTCCATCAGGAAACGCCTTGTGTCTGGTTGTCTTTCTTTGTTGGAATGTCAGCAGCAGCTGATAATTATTACTTAGAGCCATTATTTCATTAAGGTTAATAATTTTAAATTTTAGTGATGATTAAGTCTATAGAGTCCATCTGTGATTAATTTTTGTATGTGGTAGGAGATAAGGATCTAAGTTTGGTATAACCAATTGTCCCAGCATCATTTGTGGAATAATTTCCATCTTCCTGATCAATTTTAAATGATGCTGGTATTACAGGTCAAGTTCCCATATATGCACAGTGCGTTTCTGGGTGCTCTCTCCAGTACATTGGATCTGTTTATAGAATCTTGTGCCAGTGCACTGTCATTTTAATTACTACCTTTTCTTTGTTCCTTTTCCTGAAAACCACAGAGTTCCTGTTGGAATTTTAGCCAATAATAAGAAGAAAAATGACTCTATTAAAAAATGGGCAAGGGCTTCCCTGGTGGCGCAGTGGTTGAGAGTCCGCCTGCCGATGCAGGGGACATGGGTTTGTGTCCCGGTCTGGAGCGGCTGGGCCCGTGAGCCATGGCCACTGAGCCTGCGCGTCCGGAGCCTGTGCTCCGCAACGGGAGAGGAGGCCTGCGTACCATTAAAAATAAAAAAAAAAAGTACATGTCCCTACAAAAACTTGTAAATACCATTATTAATTTAAAAAATACCTTTGAATACTTTTTTAGATTTGTCATAGGAGTGGGAGGTCATGTGACACGAATGTCTATTTTAGTTCTAGTCTGTACATTACCCTTAGAGAACACCCTTTAACTGAATATTTTATTAGAAAAATAAATATCATCAGTATCTATATTCTCCATTCAAATGAGAAAGATTTTTTAGTTCTTTCTTCCTGGCTTCCCTCTCGTATTTCTGTCATCTGGAAATTTAGTTCCAAGTTATTATAAATTCATTTTTATGGTCAAACTATTAAAGATTTAACCGTGTGTGTGTGTGTGTGTGTGTGTGTGTGTGTGTGTGTGTGTGTGTGTGTTAAGTAGAGGATCAGTGGTGATTAATTTAGAGCCTTTGTATGTCCAAGACGGTCTTTATTACAACTTTTCGTTCAGATGATAATTTGGTTGCACTTGCAATTCTGGTTCAAAGTTGTTTTTCCTCAGCCCTTTGAAGAAGTTTCTCTATTTTTATATGAACTGTGGATAATGAGACATGTCTGAAGTCAATCTGATTCTCATTTTCTGGAATTTTAGTTCTAGTATATTAATGCATTTCATCTCTTTGAGAATTTTCTTTATTTCTGATGGTCTTAGGTATCACTCTGATATATCTAGGTTTCTTTTAAAATTTGTTTATTTGTTCATTGTATATTTTAAAAAATTACCCCTACCACTTTGTGAGATCTCCCAATCTGAGGACTCAACTGTTTCTTCAGTTCTGGGAAATTATCAGCCAGTTTTTCAAATATTACTGCTCTTCCATTTTTTTCTCCTTTCTCCTTCCAGATTGCCTGCTAGATAAATGTTGGTGATTTTAACTCCTTCCACAGTGTCACTTAAAAATATTGCACTGTGCTGTCCTTTGAGGGATTTCCTCAGTGCATTCTCTTGTCTCACTCTCTAGCTGTCTGCATTCAATCTTCAGCTTATCTTTTTATCCGGTTCCTTTTTTTCAGGGCTGTATCTCAGTTTCAGGTCTACTAAGATTTCTCTTTTTGTAGCAGGCATTCCACTTATTTGTTTTAAAATCTCTTTTCTACGCTGAGTCTCAGTGGATTTGATCAGAGATAGATGTGTCTACTCAGTCCATCATTTTTCAATTAGAAGGCACTGCTCAATAAACTACTTTCTGGGACTTCCCTGGTGGCGCAGTGGTTTAGAATTCACCTTCCAGTGAAGGGGATGCGGTTTCGATCCCTGGTCGGGGAACTAGATCCCACGTGCATGCCGCAAATAGGAGCCCGCTGGCCACAACTAAGACCCGGCACAACCAAAATAAATAAATAAATTGAAAGACACACACACACAAAATAAACTATTTTCTACTCATCAGACTAATAGAAGCAAGTATTGGCTTTATAATATTAATCTACACTCAGCATTAAAACAAATAGAATTTACAGCATTTATACATTTGTGTGTTATAAGTGGTCTTATTTTAAGCCTGGCTAATTGGTCCAAGATCACCCTTTGTACATTACAGTTCAGCATTTGGACTTTGATGATTGTAGTTTGCATTCGGTCATTATACTGATCTTAGAACATCCTCACCTGTGGTTGAGAGTGTTCCTGCCCGGGCCCCTGTCTTATAAAGTGGGGAGTGGTAGAGTGTTGGGTTTGGCTCATAATTTTGTTGGGGTTCAAAATGCACCACAGGCAGCATTGGATTCATCTGTCCGGGCAGTGCGTCTTCTATCACCATCTCCTCATTGTCCCATCGAGAAGCATCCATGAATATCCCATGGACAAGAACACCATCCTCAGGAGAGGGCAACTGAAAGACACCCAGAAGTTCATAGGTGAGAAGAGGAGGAGGGGTCAGTTTTGTGGGCCACCTCCTAGTCCTACATCCTTACTCAATTCTAAGAACCAATCCAGAGATTCTCTTATCACTCACATTTTGGAGAGGAGAATGCCAAGGCTCCAAAAGGTGAAATAATTTGCTTTTCAGTTTGTCACCAAATCTCATACTTTTCACACTCCCACAGGCTGTCCGGTAGGGGGTACCCCTGGGAAACCCACTGATGGGCTTCAGACTCTGATATCATGACATTAGGATTTTCCCCTTCTCATGGGAAGTGGATGGACAAGAGGGCTGTGATTATCATCTGTTATTTTTAGCAAGGCCTTTCAAAGATCTGGGTGCCGTTCCAGAAGAGAGGTTATATATTGGCAATAATATTTGCAGAGTGCCTATGGAAAGTTTTTTTTTTTTTTTATGGAAAGTTTTTTAAGGGAAATTTTGCAGGAAGCGGGACTTCCCTGGTTGTGCAGTGGTTAAGAATCTGCCTGCCAATGCAGGGGACATGGGCTCGATCCCTGGTCCGGGAAGATCCCACATGCCTCGGAGCAACTAAGCCTGCGTGCCACAACTACTGAGCCCGTGTGCCACAAGTACTGAAGCCCGCGTGCCTAGAGCCCATGCTCCGCAACAAGAGAAGCCACCACAATGAGAAGCACACACACTGCAATGAAGAGTAGCCCCTGCTCGCCACAACTAGAGAAAGCCCACATGCAGCAACTTAGACCCAATGCAGCCAAAAATAAATAAATTAAAAAAAAAAAAAAGAAATTTTGCAGGAGAAAGAGAGACAGAGACAGAGCCCCTGTCCTTCAATGTCCTGTGATTAGATGTCACCACTGGTATACAATTTCTTCCAGTTGTGGGCTTCTGTGTATCCTTCCTCAAACATTGAGTGAATTTGGCCAGTTCTGGGGCCCTAGACCTTTGGATAACTGGAGCTTCACACCTGCAGGCAGAGGACCAAGCTGTGTGGTCATAAGGGATGTGTTTTATAGTGAATAAAAGGATGGTAAGTGCTTTTTGGTTGGACTTTACTACCTAGTGTCCTGTAGTTTGTCCCTCGCGTGCAGCAAGGAAGAGCAAGGCCTTCCTGTTTTGGGGGCTACTCTATATGCTCGTGCAGGTTTGCCTGAGTAGAGGCTGAAACCATCCTGCCATCCACTTGCCAAGCTGTGTGTAGGAGCCGTCTGCACACACACAGAGCGAGTGCCTTTTCCTAAATGGCACAAAGGCGGCAATGGGCTGACAGTGGCCCTGCTGTTTGTAACAGAACTCAAGTCATCCAACAGTCTCCCGCTGTGTCTTGCAGACGTTTGCTGGGAGGACCAGGAGATGGGCTGACTATACAGTTTGCAGTCTCCACAGAAGGCAGGCGGCATTCCCAGGCATCACTGTGGTTCACTGCACATGACCCACGTGGAGATGTGTGTAGACTGGGGCAGGCTGGAGGGACGGAGGCCCCGGTGGTCACTGTAAACATCTGTCCGTCAGAGTCAGTCTATGTGGCACATGGAGCGCGCCGGGCACAGAGCAGGGCCAGCATCCAGGACAGACTGGATGAGGGCTTTTATGTGGGTGTCGTCCTGCCCTCCTGCAGCCTCAGTTAGTCCTGACCTGGGCCTCCGATGCCCTCCTGGCTAAGAAGGGTCTCAAAATAACAAGGAGTGCCTCTTTCAGTTGATTTCCCCCTACTTTTGCATGCAAATACTTTAGCATCAAAAAAATTTTGATGCTAAAACAAATTCCCTTAAAGACGTAAGCTCTTTCATTGTCATTTTAAGATACAGGCAATTAAGAGGCATGGGGTATTACAGCATTTCATAGAGTAATCCATGAATATGGGATCAATCTCATCTTTGTGTGTTTTTGCTAATCAGAGCAAACACTAGATCAAGCAGATCTGAGTGGGTGGATACTGATTAAGTTACCCAGGAACAATTCCTACTAATACCATGATACTTTAAGAAAGGTTTAGTAAAAGCCACTTACCCCATCTACACTGACCGGCTAGTGAACACATTCCTGGCAAAAGCAATCTGGAGCAGATCTTTGATTTCACAGCACACATAGAAAATTACATTAATAAGGCCCACTGGGGTGGACAGGTGCATTGAAGCAGAGGTTTCCCTGCCCCATCAATATCTCAGCACGTTGAAAGTGGGCAGCTCAGATCGGCAGTGGTGGCTCTCACCCCAGCTATATACTGGAATTGCCAGGGGAGCTTTAAAATATAATGATGACTGATATAATTGGGGTGATTTTGACGTAATTGGGTGTGGACTGAGCATCAGATGTTTTTAAAGCTCCATAGGTGATTCTAACCTGCAGTCGAGGTTGAGATATTCTAGAGCAGGGGTTCTGAAACTCAAGTGGGCTAAGAACCCCCTGCAGGACTTGTTAAAATATAGATTTCTGGGTCCCAGCCCAGTCTCTGATTCAATCTGGAATGAGTCCTTGGAATTTACATTTCTTTTTCTTTTTTAAATTGAAGTATAGTTGATTTACAAAGTTGTGTTAGTTTCAGGTATACAGCAGTGATTCAGTTAACATATATATGTCTATGTCTCTCTCTCTCTCTCTCTCTCTCTCTCTCTCTATATATATATATATACATATACATATATACTTTTTCAGATTCTTTTCCCTTATAGGTTGTTACAAAATATTTAGTATAGTTCCCTGTGCTATACAGTAGGTCCTTGTTGGTTATCTATTTTATATATAGTAGTGTGTATATGTTAATCCCAACCTCCTAATTTATCCCTCCCCCCTTCCCCCTTCGGTAACCATAAGTTTGCTTTCTACATCTGTGGGTCTATTTCTGTTTTGTAAATAAGTTCATTTTTAATAAGTGCCCAGGTGATGCTGATGCTGCTGGTCTGTGGACCACATTTTGAGAACCTCTGCTCTAGAGGGAGTAAACTATGTAAGCAAAGAGTCTGAACTGCTTCCTTAGTATTGATACATTCCTACTGGTTATGTGATGTAGTTACAGTTATATGATATATGAAGTTAGCATATCAATTCTGCTAGGAGGCAGCTGAGTGAACGAGGCAGATAAGTTTAGCTTATGATAACAGTTATTTATTGTGGGCTCACTATGTGCTGGTCACATGACACCTGAAGTTTCAGTTACACTGCCCTACAGCTCTGAGGTTGGTGGCATGAGCCCCATTTTGCAGATGTGAACACTGAGGTGCAGACATGTTAGTAATTGCTCTTGCAGACACAACTGGGGAGGGAGAAAGTCAGAATTTACTCAGGGCTGCCCAGTGCTGAAACTCTGGTTTTTAACCTCTTGCCATATTGCCTCCGCACGAATGAGAAAGTTACTGTAGGTATCTACAGTATTGCTGTAAAATATACTTTTACAGGTCAGACTAATTTAGGCAGTTCTCATCCGGTCACTGCTAATTGGGGAGCTTGTCTTGGGGCTGTGAGTCCCACCCTGCCCTCTCCCACTCCTGCAAATAGAAAGTGGGGGGGTAGGGCAGGGGAGATTGCCTAAGATACTGGATGACAGTGGGACAGAAGCTGCTGTGCTGTAACAACTGTCAGGGGGACAATACCTCCATGTCCATGGGCAGTTCTTGTCCAAACTGCACTGTCTTGGCAGCGTCTATAACTGTGGCTTGATCCCGATAGATAGGAATCATGTTGTACTTGAAACTCAGCTCATCTATAGGCAAATTATATTTCCGAGCATGATTTTGAAGAGTTCCTGTAAATATGAAAGCCAGAAACCTGGGTTACTATTGCCCAAACATGGCCCCCACTCGCCTCAACCAGGATGCTCTGGCGTTAGAGAGCTTCCTCTCCATCCAGAGGACCCAACCATTGACATCTTACTCTGAATTAGTTGGGAGGGGTGGAGCAAAAGCATGTGCGAATTTTGGTCCTGGTTGGGAAGGGAGGGGAGGCCAAGTCTGAAGTGCACCGCTCTGCCAATGAGAGAGACAAGCCCGTGAGGCAGTTTCAGAGCCCAATCTCCCCAACTTTAGCATCTTGTGTAGCTTGTCTTGTATGGGCTGTCTATAGGCTGTTTAGAAGGGACTCAGGATGAGACAGATGAAGGGCTGGGCTCATTAGCATCTAGGAGCCCAGAGACCTTGGTCCCCTCTGGGGTCCTGGGCAGAATCCCTGAGGGCCACTGGAGGGATAGTAAGAGTATTTTTTAGAGGGAAGGACGCTGCTCAGAGGTGGGGCCAGAGAAGGTGGAGAGCAGGTAGTGCCCTTGAGCATGTGGGGTAGCTGTGTGCACTCACAGGGCAGCAGCATTTGCACTGGTAACCTGAGAGGAGTGGGCATTAGGTTGCTGGAGGAACATCTGTTATTTCTGCCATCCTTTCCCCACCCCAGCAAGCGAGGAAGAGCAGGGCCTTGTTCGGCTGCCTTATAATCAACAACCCCTTGGTTAGGCCATCAGCAGCCATGCCATTTTCAAAGTTCCTAGAAACCTGGCACAGCTCATCACACATAATGATCGTTCCTATGGGATTTTTCTAGGGAAAGCACTGGTACCTGTTAGAAATCCTTGAGGAAAGAAGAAACCGGAGATCCAGAAGGACTTAGGCTGTCCTCTTTTGAGCCACAGCTGAAGGAGAAACATTACACCATAATGTACTTTTTTTTTTTTTTCTGAGATAGAATTTGTCTTTTAAATCAAAGTCGTATTTTGGAGGGTGTCCAGGAGGCAGAATCTAAACCGGTCCTGAGTTATCACCAGCCCCATTCTTACTGCCTGCCTTGTCCCCCTTCCTCACCCACCAGGCTGACCATAAACCCAGAACCTGGTTATTACAGAAGTTCTAGAAGGGGGAGAGGGCGGCAAGGTCACACCTGACCGTTTGGACCCATGTCAGATTGGTTCTGTACCTCATGGTGAGATCTCATGAACTAGATCTGAAACTCCAAGGATGGCCTGGAATTAAAATGGACTGTGGGGATAAAGGTCTAGGGCAAACTCTACTATAATCAGCATAAGACTTTCAAACTGATGCTATTCTGGAAATTTCTGTTTCTTTGGGTTCAGATGATCCCTCGATGGTTGTCAGTATTTCAGTTAGCGAGGGCTTCCTAAGAGCTTGAGGGCCAACCGTGTCATCAAATTCATCAGACCCCAAAGACGTGAATTTTCTTACGTCCACAAATGCAGTCCTCAGAATAAGGTCTTTGACCCACGATCCTAGTGGCTTCAGGGATGGGTAGGCTGTGTTGGACCACAGAGAGGGAACCTGGTTGTTGAGGAAACTGTTATACACTTTTTCCATTTCTTCAGACATCACCACCAATCCAGCAATGGCTTTGTTGAGCGTATCTAGAGAGGTCTGAAAGAATAAAAAGGGGTTGGTGCCCTTCACAGATGTAATTATCAGGTGGGAATGAAACTTGTTCATGGTAGCAGGTGTTGCCTTACGCTCAAGGACCTGCTTGCTGGGTTCCATCCTCTCTGTAAACTATGTGCTGGGCCAGACGCTCCAATCTTTCATGCATTTTTTTACATGTGACCAGAGGGGTGTAAGACCTTGTAGGGGAGGTGATTCAGGCATAATAGCAGGATCCAGTGAAGTGAAGAAGGGAAGGTGGAGAGATGGCCCCCAAGTATGTTGAGAAAAGCCATCATCCAGCTCTCGTCCAGGCCAAAGGAAGAATGGGCCTAATGATTAGTGATTTGGGAACCATGGACAGGGGGATGAGGACGTGGGAAGTACCTCTAACTCTGCCCAGGGGGAGCCTGCGGCCCCAGGAGTTATAGCAGAAAGGGGAGATTCTTAGATGAGACCAATCTTTCAGCTGATTCCAGAGAGCCTCCTTATACTGGAAACACTTTTTTTTTTTGCGATACGCGGGCCTCTCACTGTTGTGGCCTCTCCCGTTGCGGAGCACAGGCTCCAGATGTGCAGGCTCAGCGGCCATGGCTCACAGGCCCAGCCGCTCCATGGCATATGGGATCTTCCCGGACCAGGGCACGAACCCGTGTCCCCTGCACCGGCAGGCGGACTCTCAACCACTGTGCCACCAGGGAAGCCCCTGGAAACACTTTTTAAAGGTATGTCCCTTATCCTCCCCTCGTCTCAAAAAAAGACAGAGGCCGGCAGTAGTCCTGGGAGATGCTGGACCCACAGCAGCCATGGGAAGTTCAGGGTTATATCCGCCACCTGGCTAAAGATAAAGGCAAGCCATATAGATTTGTATGGGTTCCAGTTTTGTGACAACTACTGCCATACATGGGGAAGATATTACAGGAAGATGTTAGAGACCAAACTTATGTTGATTAAAAAACTAAGTCCTAGGACCACATGCAGATAGTTCTAGAGACGGGCGACATGTGACAAGACAGGTCTAGTCATCCTTCCATTCCTTCATGGAGTTATTCCCCTCCTCCCAACTCTTTTCACAAGAGGCAGTGATAGAAGAGAGGAGTGTTAAGTAGGATCTGAGGAACCATTTGCAGCAGAGCTCAGGAAAAAGGGCCTCAGCCAGAGCCCAAACAACCCTCCACCTTAGACACCAAAAATGGAAAGAGGTAGCAGAAGACTTATCTAAGATTCATGGAGAACACTTAAGTCAGGGAGCTGCAGAGGCCAGGCTGCTAGTGCCTTCCAAAACAGCGTAGACAGAGGTCACATTGCGGCCAGTTCTCTCAGAGGAGGCAGCTAACATGTAGTCATGTCCAGCGGCAAGAGCGCACGTCAGAATGTTCTCCCTTATGGCTAGCGGCCTTGTCTCTCCCAGGACTTGCCCTGTCTCACAGTTCTGTAACCGTCTGGAGGAGAGTGAGCTCACCAAGATGGCAGCCCGAGGCCCCTGAGGCTCCCGCCCTCCCCTGGCCTTTCTTATCACTACCACTGTGAGGCCTTGCTGTTTGCTGGGGGAGGTGAAAGGGAGGCTGGGACAGAGCCAGGGCAAGGCAGGACAGGGCAGGTGCCAGGATGAGGGAGATCTCTGGTGCAGGCCCAGCATACAGTGGTGGCCACCACCCCTCCCTCCAATGGGAGTGCTTGGCTCTGACTCCTGATTGCCTTGCAGGCTGCTTCTCCCAGGGCTCCTATCTCTTCTACTTGTTTTTAGGTGAGTACTGCCATTAGTGGTGGACACTGTTGTTTGACCAGAAGAAGTGACCGCTTTGTTCCTGAGAGCCACATTCGTTCACTTGCATGTTCAAATATTCATGGAAGATTTAGGACGTGTCAGGCACTGGGGAAACAGAGATGACTTATATACTAGTCTCCTTCTCTTCAAGTTCATTGTCTACTGGGGGAGCCATACTCATGGAGGAGTTATTACAAAACAAGGTGGTACATTGTACACAAAAACAGTGATGGACACAGACACCTCAAGTGATGGAGCCCTGAGGAGGGGTCCCTGTCATCTGGTGGTGGAGGGAAGGGCTGGTGTTCCAGGAAGACTTTATGAGGAAGTGACATTTGGACTTGTCCATCTTTAAGTGGGTGAAAGGCCATACATGATGTGGAAGATGTCAGAGATGAGCAGCAGCCATCTCCTCTTCCTCCTCCGAACAACAGTATCCTCCTAGTTTTATCTGGGCACAGAGCAATCCAATACAGATATTGGGACTACATTTCCCAGCCACCCTTGCAGCTGGGGTGTTGCCATGTGACCAAGCTTTGGCTAAAGGGATATAAGAAAAAATGATGTATGCAACTTCTGGGCTACATTTTTACGAGGAAGCTGCTCTCCCTCAGCTCTCTTTCCCCTGTCCCAGTGGCTGGCAAAAGGGGACAGTTGGAATGGCCACCTTAGTCTCAGAGATGGGAGCTACCTGTTGAGACTGGACGAGCCAGCTCTCCAGCTGAGATCCTTGGATGAGCTCACAAAGCAAGATTAACTACCTGTCCTAGACAGAGCTTTGTCTGGGCTCTTAACTGAGAGAGTGGTGAATTTCTATCCTGTTTTGGCCACTGTATTTGGGGATCTTTATCACAGCAGCTTCACCTATACCCTGATTCATTCAATGTAGAAGGTAATAAGCTCTGACCTGACTACCTGGCCTGCTGACACTGGTTTACCTAACCAGATGTCATAGGCCCAAGGTGATGACGTAACGTATTCAGCTGACCCAGTGGCCCCCTAACTCACAAGCCTGGGTATTGCCAGACGACCAGAAACATTTGGAGACTTTCCTTTCCTAATACGGAAGAGACGGTCTTTAAAAGATCTACCCTAGCTGCCCTTCCCAATCTTATCACTCAGCCTTGATTCTGTGCTAGGTATTTGGTTCCCTGCTTGGCAGTAGAACTTTTCCTGTTACTGTTCAATATTTGGTCTCTAATAGTTTCCCTTATTAAAGTTATGCACAGAGACAACAGGAAGTCCTGTAGCCAGCATTACAAAGTCAATGCCATTCAGAAAGTATTCCTGAGCATAAGGCAAAGGTCTAAATAGTTCTTCCTAAATTTTAGTTGCACTGACATCATCTGGGGGAGTTTATTTGAAATTCATATCCCCAGGAATTCCTCAAGGAATCCTAACTCCGTAGGTCTGAAGTGGAATCAGGGAATCTACATTTGAACCTCAGCACAGTGGACCCTAATTTAGGTGTTTTGTGGCCTCAATTTAAGAAACTCTGGTTGTCATAGTCTTCATAAAGACTATGATATTAAAAGCAAACTAGCCATCAGGAACAAGCACTGAATCTCTCTTAACTGAGTGCTTAGGTCCCTGGTCAAATTCCTAATGAGTCAATGGTAATTCTAAGGGTGCAAGTTAGGATAATGAAGGGTTTGTAAGGCCACATAGTCACTAGGCCATTATTAGAGCTAGGGAACACAGACTAGAGGAGGGTGAATTCAGGTTTAGACAAGTTGGGCTTGAAGGGTTGTTAGCATATCCAGATGGAAATGTTGAGGTGATGGGAATGGAAACTTCACGTTGTTATACACGCTGCACAAAGCTTTGATACCCAATAGCAAGGATGGCAGTGAGCGTGCATACGTGTATGAGCCTCAGCAGATTGTTAAACCGGTCCACTTCCTGTCCAAGAACAGTGGTCAAGGAGTTAAGGCGTCCGTGAGGATCCTTGACAAAAAGGCTCTCAGAAGCGTTCTCCATCTCCAGAGTTTCTGAAACACACACGGCTGATTCGTCAGATCAATGATTGTTGATTTCTCTCCTTATCTCATTGCTATTGGAATGCACTTATCTTAACCTTTCTTAAAGCCAACTTCTCTTGTCCCTGGGGCCTAGGCTGAACGGGAGTCAGGCCGCTCGGACTTCAGTGGCAAGTGCTACCTGGTAGACAAGGGACATCCCTGAGACCAGAGGTACCAGGGGTCCCGAGTCGTCTCCTCTGCCTTGTGTGTATGCGGCATATGTAAGCCTCGCTCTTCCCTACACACCCGTGTTGCATCTAGGAGAGGAGGGGTTGGGGGCAGGACACCCCCGGAGAGAGGAGAGAGACAGCATTTATCCCAGGTTACTGAGTGTTGTTCAAAGGGACTGACTGGATTGTGAAATGGGTCCATGTTTCAAACTGGATCGAAAATTGTGCTCTTCTTTTCCCCTACAATCCACCCAGTGGAGGTTCATATAAGCTCTAAAAAATGAAGGGACTGCATTTTCCTTACATAGATGAGTAAAGTGCGAGAAAACAAGTGGCTCTGAGATATGTACATCAATTTCCTCTTAACCACTCACATTTTGGCTGCCGTAGAAAAATCACACAGCAGTGTGGGTAAGGGCAAGCTCTTGGGTCCACAGGGCTGCGGTTACATGCCTACACTCTTCTCCTTTTGTCAGTCCCCTCGGGCTATTCGGAACCTCAGTTCTCTTGTTGAGCCAATTGCACCCCTGCCCCTCGTCTCAGCAGATGGCATGGCTTATCATTTCACAGTAAAAGTACAAACTATGAAGCGTGGAGAGAAAAACCTCCTAGGTGTCAATGGAACTCTATGAAACAAGTATACTAACTTTCCATCCACATCCATCCATCCATCCATCCATCCATCCAGCCAGCCAGCCATCCACCTTCATCCCTTTTTCCACCCAGTCCTCCATCTTATGTTTATTAAAAATGCTTCCTAAAATAACTCAGTTGCTTCAATATCAACACAATTCTACACTCAAGAAGAGAGTCTTTTGAGGGGCTGCTTTAGGAGGAACATAACTGACTTCTGAGGTCACACAGGTCCTTTCTTTTCCGGGGGCCTTAATAGTATTGGCAAGACTTAGTCTGTGTTACTGTGATGTAATAAGAAATATGTCTTTTGGTCTGTGTCCCCAGCTTCTGGCCAGAGCTCCTAAAACTCTTATAATTTCCTCATTGATAAGAGTGATGGGAGCATCATTTCTATAATTGTTGGTTTCTGACCCCAACTCCTGAAATAGCTCCTGAGTGATGAAGGTGAAAGGAACATCTTTTGTTATTGATAACAAGCCCCTTTCAACCACACCTGAGTTTATGTTAATGAGCTGACTCTTGGACCACCCCTAAAGACGAGGGGCTGGTTGTCAGGGGAAATAACCATGTGATTAGAGAGTTGGAACTTCTAGCTCTACTCTCTGACCTCCTGGGAGAGGGCAGGGGCTGGAGGTTAAGTTAATCACTAAAGGCCAGTGACTTAATCAATCATGTCTACATAATGAAACTTCCATAAAGACCTAACTGAAGGGGTTTGGAGAGCTTCTGGGTTGGTGAATGCATCATGTGCCAGGAGGGACTAAACCTCCTGCCCTCGGGACTCTTCTGGGCCAGTGACTTAATCAATCATGTCTACGTAATGAAACTTCCATAAAGACCTAACTGAAGGGGTTTGGAGAGCTTCTGGGTTGGTGAATGCATCATGTGCCAGGAAGGACTAAACCTCCTGCCCGTGGGACTCTTCTGGACCTTGCCTTATGTACTTCTTTATCTTGCTGTTTATCCTTATCCTTTAGTATATCATATTAAGTAATCTGGTAAATGTAAATAACCACTTCCCTGAGTTCTGTGAGTTGTTCTAGAAAATTACTGAACCCCAGAAGGGGGTTGTGGGAATCCTCGATTTATGGCTGGTTGGTCAGAAGTACAGGTCACACCCTGGGGACTTGTTGGCTTCTGAAGTGGGGACAGTCTTGTGGGACTGAGCCCTTAAACCGTGGGGTCTGTGCCCACTCTGGATAAAGTCATAACTGAATTGTAGGACACCCAGCTGGTGTCCAGAGAGTAACTGCTTAATGTAGGGGGGAACCCATACACTTGATCCCGGAGTATTGTGAATAGAGACAGAAACACAGTTTACTTTTACAGTCACTAGTTTTTTTTTTATGCCTCATCTTTTTTTTCCCCTATAATGACATTTCCAACCATGAACAATATATGAAGACATCTAAATCTACAGTCACTCTAAGAAAAGTGTGAAAGTGGATCTGTGATGATTCAGGAAGATTCCCTAACTCACCAGAAAACAAAGTGAAATAATCTAGCCACCTCTCCTGTTGGAGAAAAAAAAAAAAAAAAAATGAAATGGATTCCAGAGCAGGGCTGTCCAATAGAATATTTTATGAAGATGGAAATATTCTCCATTTGCATTGTTCAGTATGGCAGCACTTAAAATGTGGCTAGTGCAACTGAGGAAATGAATTTTAAATTTAATTTAAAGTTGAAGTAACCACATGTGGCTAACGGCTACTGTCTCGGACAGTACAAGTCTAGAGATGTTAGAAAACTCAGGAAAAATTCTGGTTAAAGTTACATTGAGCTAGAAACCAACTTGTTCCTCATGCTTCTGGCAGTTAAGATGTCAAGGTGCTATAGGCTTCTCGTCTATAAGTGGAGAGCTCTACGTCAGAAGAGCTCTCTATGTAAAGAAAAAATCTGCATAATAAGCAGATTTGGACACCTGCCTGTCACTCTGCTTTCGGAGTTTATTCCTAAAAGTCCCATTGTACATGTATGCTAGGAATTACTTAGTACCTGGAACTCTGGTCCGGACAGAAGCAACGAGTTCTTGGACAATCTCATCATTGCTCTTTCCCTCTCCACCAGAAGATGACCTCGGCTGAACCTCAAGTATGGTGTTGATTAAAGTGTTGGTCTCTTTGTACTGTAATGGTGAGAAGAGACAGAACAGTGAAGAACCAAATTCTCAAAAAAGTAATTTTTCACACATAGTTTATTAGAGAAATAATGGCAGTGGCCAAAACCAAGGAAATTTTATTTTATTTATTTATTTATTTTTTGCGGTACGCAGGCCTCTCACTGTTGTGGCCTCTCCCATTGCGGAGCACAGGCTCCGGACGCACAGGCTCAGTGGCCATGGCTCACGGGCCCAGCCGCTCCGCGGCATGTGGGATCTTCCCAGACTGGGGCATGAACCCGTGTCCCCTGCATCGGCAGGCGGACTCTCAACCACTGTGCCACCAGGGAAGCCCAGAAATTTTGTTTTTTATATTGAAGATATAGTTGGTAAAATGTGCTCATTGGAAATGATAGTGTTTAGCTCTCAGTGTTATAGTTGAACATTTTTGGTTGAACAACAATGTGAATTTACTGAATGTCATTGAACTGTACACTTAAAATGGTTAAAATGATAAATTTCATGTTACATGTGTTTTACCACAGTAAAAAATGGTTAAACAATTTTTGGCTAATTATTTAAAAGGCAGTTATGAAAGTGAGGAAGAAATAATGAGAATTCAGTTTTAGAACATACTTTTATTTAAATAACATTTTCTCAAGGGAACCCTCCTACACTGTTGGTGGGAGTGTAAGTTGGTGCTGCCCCTGTGGAAAACAGTGTGGAGGTTCCTCAGAAAACTAAAAAGAGAATTACCATATGATCCAGCAAACCCACTCCTGGGCATATATCCAGACAAAACTATAATTCAAAAAGATACACGCACCCCTATGTTCATAGCAGCATTATTCACAAGAGCCAAGACATGAAAACAACCTAAATGTCCATTGACAAATGAATGGATAAAGAAGATGTGGTACATATATACAATGGAATACTACTCAGCCATAAAAAAGAATGAAATAATGCCATTTGCAGCAACATGGATGCAACTAGAGATTATCATACTAAGTGAAGTAAGTCAGAAAGAGAAAGACAAATACCACATGATATCACTTATATGTGGAATCTAAAATATGGCACAAATGAAACTATCTACAAAACACAGAGACTCACAGACATAGAGAGCAGAGGGGGTGGGGGGTGGGGGAGGGAAGGCTGGGAGTTTGGGATTAGCAGATGTAAACTATTATATATAGGATGGATAAACATTGGATAAAAATGGATGGATAAACAAGGTCCTAGTGTATAGCTCAGGGAACTAGATTCAATATCCTGTGATAAACCATAATGCAAAAGAATATAAAAAAAAGAATGTCTCTATGTGTATAACTGAGTCACTTTGCTGTACAGCACAGATGGGCACAACATTGTAGATTAGCTATACTTCAGTAAAATAATAACGTTTTCCCAATTAGAAAAGTATTATGGGGAATTCCCTGGCGGTCCAGTGGTTAGGACTCCATGCTTTCGCTGCCGAGGGTGTGGGTTCAATCCCTGGTTGGGGAACTAAGATCCTGCATGCCATGGGGTGCAGCCAAAAAAAAAAAAAATAGAGTGGTAGAATTTAGAAAAGTATTATAGCTTATTATTGAAAATTTAGAAAACACAGAAAAGTATAAAGAAAAATTATTCATGATCTTGCTTTTCAGAGATATTTATAACTTTAGTTTACCTCCCCCACCCCCTGGACATTTTCTGTATATATGTGCATATAGTTTTAAATATTGAACCCATACAATTTATGTAGTATTTATTCTTTTTCAATTTCATGAACATTTTCTCACATCACTGAAAAATCTTCATGAGTCCTGTTTTAAGTGACTGATCCTCGCTGGTTTGAATGCACTATAATTAATATAGTTGTTTATTTACTTTTTGGATATTTCTATTTTCCAGATTTTTTTTAGAACTCTGTGAATAGAATATATATATGAATTTCATCCACTATCATTTACATTCTTTACATGATATATTACCAAAGGCATATTTTTAAACTGTGTATTATTACATTGATTTCTAACAACACTGTATCGACTGACACTCCCAACAATAGTGTATCAGAGGACCTGTCTTTCTGTCTTTGTAAGAATTGCTATCATTGCTTAAAAAATCCTTTCCAATTTGATGGGCAAAATAGTTTTTCATTGGTTTGCACTTCTTTGAGGATTAGTAGAGTTAAACATTTAAAAACTAAGTTCATTGGCTATCTGTATTGTCTTTATAAATTATTTATATATTTTGTACATTTTGAGTTTTAGTGTTTATTACTATTGATTTATAGGAGATAATTCTATAATAAAGATAATTAACTATTTTCTATTTTTTTCTTGTTGTAAAATACACATAATATAAAATTTGCTATCTGCACTATTTTTAACTGTACAGTTCAGTGGTATTAAATACACTAATAATGTTGTCACCACCATTCATCTCCATAACTTTTCATCTTGGAAACCTGAAACTCTGTACCCATTAAACAATAACTCATCATTTCGTTTCTCGCCAGCCTCTAGCAACCACCATCCTACTTTCTGTCTCCAAAATTTTGTCTACTCTAAATACCTCATATAAATGTAATTATGCAGTATTTTTCTTTATTTGACTGGTTTATTTCACTCAGTGTCATGTCCTTAAGGTTCATCCATGCTGTGCAGAATTTCCTTCCTTTTGAAGGCTAATAATATTCCATTGTATGTATACACCATTTTTTTCCTATCCATTCATCCACTGATGGACACTTGGGTTGCTTCCATGTTTTAGCTATTGTGAATAATGCTGCTATGAGTATGGGTGCACAAATATCTTTTTTTGTCCCTGATTTCAATTCTTTTGTGTATATACCCAGAAGTGGAATTGCTGGATTATATGGTAAATCTAATTTTTTTTTTAAGGAACTGCCATACTGTTTTCCACAGAGGCTGTACCATTTTACATTTCTCTTTGGAGGAATGTCTATTCAAGTCCTTTGACCATTTTTGAATTGGGTTGTTTGTTTTTTTGTTGTTGGGTTTTAGGAGTTCCCTATATACTCTGAATATTAATCCCTTATCAGATATATAATTTATGAATATTTTCTCCCATTCTGTGGGTTGCCTTTCTCTCTGTTGAATTAAAATGAAAAAATTAAAATAAAATAAACTTTCATGAAGTCCAATTTGTCTGTTTTTTTCTTTTGTTATTTCTGCCTTTGGTGTCATATCCAAGAAATCATTGCTAAATCTAATGTCATGAAGCTTTTTGTCCTATGTTTTCTTCTAAGAATTTTATATCTTTAGTTCTTTTTTTAAAAATGTCTTTATTGGAGTATAATTGCTTTACAATGTTGTGTTATTTTCTCCTGTATAACAAAGTGAATCAGCTATATGTATATTTATATCCCCTTATATCCCCATATCTCCTCCCTCTTGCGTCTCCCTCCCATCCTCCCTATCCCACCCCTCTAGGTGGTCACAGAGTACCGAGCTGATCTCCCTGTGCTATGCGGCTGCTTCCCACTAGCTATCTATTTTACGTTTGGTAGTGTATATATGTCCATGCCACTCTCTCACTTCGTCCCAGCTTACCCTTCCCCCTCCCCGTGTCCTCAAGTCCATTCTCTACATCTGCATCTTTATTCCTGTCCTGCCCCTAGGTTCATCAGAACCTTTATTTTTTTTTAGATTCCATATATATGTGTTAACATACAGTATTTGTTTTTCTCTTTCTGACTTACTTTACTCTGTATGACAGTCTCTAGGTCCATCCACTTCACTACAAATAACTCGATTTCATTTCTTTTTATGGCTGAGTAATATTCCATTGTATACATGTGCCACATCTTTTTTATCCATTCATCTGTCGATGGACACTTAGGTTGCTTCCATGTCCTGGCTGTTGTAAACAGAGCTGCAATGTACATTGTGGTACATGACTCTTTTTGAATTATGGTTTTCTCAGGGTATATGCCCAGTAGTGGGATGCTGGGTCGTACGGTAGTTCTATTTTTGGTTTGTTAAGGAACATCCATACTGTTCACCATAGTGGCTGTATCAATTTACATTCCCAACAATAGTGCAAGAGGGTTTTCTTTTCTCCACACCCCCTCCAGCATTTATTGTTTGTAGATTTTTTTTTTTTTTTTTTTTTGCTGTACGCAGGCCTCTCACTGTTGTGGCCTCTCCCGCTGTAGAGCACAGGCTCCGGACGCGCAGGCTCAGCGGCTATGGCTCATGGGCCCAGCCGCTCCACAGCATGTGGGATCTTCCTGGACCGGGGCATGAACCTGTGTCCCCTGCATTGGCAGGTGGACCCTCACCCACTGCTCCACCAGGGAAGCCCTGTTTGTAGATTTTTTGATGATGGCGATTCTGACCGGTGTGAGGTGATACCTCACTGTAGTTTTGATTTGCATTTCTCTAATGATTAGTGATGTTGAGCATCCTTTCATGTGTTTGTTGGCAATCTGTATATCTTCTTTGGAGAAATGTCTATTTAGGTCTTCTGCGCATGTTTGGATTGGGTTGTTTGTTTTTTTGATATTGAGCTACATGAGCTGCTTGTATAATTTGGAGATTAATCCTTTGTCAGTTGCTTCATTTGCACATATTTTATCCCATTCTGAGGGTTGTCTTTTCGTCTTGTTTATGGTTTCCTTTGCTGTGCAAAAGCTTTTAAGTTTCATTAGATCCCATTTGTTTATTTTTGTTTTTATTTCCATTTCTCTAGGAGGTGGGTCAAAAAGGATCCTGTTGTGATGTATGTCATAGAGTGTTCTGCCTATGCTTTCCTTTAAGAGTTTTATAGTGTCTGGCCTTACATTTAGGTCTTTAAGCCATTTTGAGTTTATTTTTGTGGATGGTGTTAGGTAAGGGTCCAACTTCATTCTTTTGCATGTGGATGTCCAGTTTTCCAAGTACTGTTTGTGGAAAAGACTGTCCTTTCCCCATTGAATGGTCTTGACACCCTTGTCAAAAATCATTTGACCATATATGTGAGGGTTTATTTCTGGGCTTTCTATTCTACTTCATCGGGCTATATGTCTGTCTTTATGCAGTACAAGTGTTTTGATTACATTAGTTTTATTGATTTCAAATTTTATCCCAGCGTAGTTGGAGAAGATAATTTGTATGATATTTATCTTTTTAAAACTATTGATACTTAATTTGTGGTCTAACATATGGTCTATTCTGGAAAGTGTCCCATGTGTGGACAGTTAACTTTTTCTGATTTTTTTTTGTTGTTGTTTCAAAGATGTTTTGCTTTGTCATTTAATTTTCTTATGGCCTTTTGGATATACTCACATGTTCTGGCTCTTTCTAATGTGATTTATTTTTCAATTGCTTTTTATGCTTAGAAATTCCTTTTCCAAGGTCAATTAAATATTCTCAATTGTTCTAGTTTTTTTTTAAAATTCAGAAACATGGTATCTTCTTATGTATATTTGTTGGAACCTCTTAGAGGTTTTCTTTATACCAGTCACAACACTCGTTATCCACTTACCTGAGAAAAGAGTTCAGAACCTGGGATTACAGATCTTGGTTGTAAAAGTTATATTTTACGTAATAGATCTTCTTTCAAACATGACTTTTGACATATTCATTAGGTCCTAAACACATATGTGACATTATCTACTTAATGTTATGGTTAAATAGTTTGGTTTCCTTGCTCAGTGCCAGTTGTTTAATATTATGACTTTTCCATTTTAGTTCTTGACTTGTTGGTTAGATAAAAGTCTTGAAACATTTAGCGCAGCCAGGTTCAATTTTCTTTACTAGTCTCTAGTACGCATCTATGTAAGTATAGTTTGCTGGTCTGAAGAAGGAATCATTTGTATCTTTTGCATTAAGTCTCTGTTGATGGCAAGAGGCAGAACTGTCTCACTTAAACCAGCTAAAGCAAAGAGAAGGGGTCTCTTGGCACATATAGATGGGAAGAAGAAGACACAAGTCATGTGGGTTTCAGGCATGGATGGATCTAGCACTCTCTCTCTTGTGCATATTTGGTTGTTTCTCTCATTCTTTCCTATGGCAGATGACCGTCTTCCATTTGTTAGGAAGAAGGGGTGGGGGGTCAGGGATGAAGGCACAGAATGCTGCAGAGATGCAGCATCGTAGCCAGTGATTCCAGAGGAAAGGCATTTTCCTCCCTCCTCCCTCCTAGGATCTATATATCCTATAAAGGAATCTCAGGCACCTAGTGTGGGCCATGTCCCTGCTCCTTGGACCAATTCCAGGGGCTGGGTGGTGTTGTGCTGCCTTTGGCCAGGCCTGAGTTACATGCCCACCTCTGTGAAGGTAGAGAGTGGTTGGAAGTTTTACCAGAATCTAATGGAATGAGGAAGGGGAAATTTTCCCAAAAGAAAGAGGTAGGGGATGTACTGTACCAGAAAAATGAAGGAAGGGAGGTTGGGAAGAAAAACATAACTTGGGGCTCACTACATGCCTACTGTCTCATTCTCAGTCATTCTGAACCAATGAAAACACAAAAAACTACATTCCCAGGTATATACTGCCAAGAGTGTTACCCCACCCAAAAGTCCTGTGCTTCTCACGGGATGCAGTGAGCCTACCATTTCCACATTCCTCTCTCCCTTCTCTCACCTCCGCGCCCACCCACTCCAGAACAAGCAGTCAGATGATTGAATATTAACACTAGGTTTGGCCACCTGTTTTTCCTCCTGAAAGTAGAATCAGGAAAAATAAGATATTCTAACTCTTCACTGAATGGCAAAGCAATTTTTAGGGCAGAGAACATGACATAGGTCATGTCATGTTCTCTGAGAACATGATCATTGAGAATTTCCACTGTTGTTTTGCATGGATTCTTTGATATCTACGCAGACCTTACCCTCTAATTTGTCTCTAACTTGTAGGGGCCAAATTTAAGTTGAAAAGAAGGGGATTCCCTTCAGCTTCGTGAGGCCAACCTAGTCTCCAACCTTTAGAGTATTCCAGGGCTCCAGGGACATACCTCTTTTCGTGGCTTTGGTTCACCAAAGATGCCAGACTATGACAGATAATAAAACCGGAAGGGTATGTAATGGCCCGGTCATGGGGGAGCCTTGATTGCCATGCTCAGGAGCTCGGACTACCCTTAGGTAATGGTGTGGCATCAGAGGTTCTTGGGGGAGTAAAATTGTCCAGTTTGCTCTTTGGACGTACTGCTGTGGTCTGGTACTGTCACCTTGATGAACTGTACTTTTATTTTTTAATTTAATTTAATTTTTAAATTATTTTTAAAAATTGAGATATAGTTGATGTACAATATTACATAAGTTACAGGTGTAAAACAGAGTGATTCACAATTTTTAAAGTTATACTCCATTTACAGTTATTATAAAACGTTGGCTATATTCCCTGTTGTACAATATATCCTTGTAGCTTATTTATTTTATATGTAGTAGCTTATACCTCTTAATTCCCTACCCCTGTTTTGCCCCTCCCCCCTTCCCTCTCTCCACTGGTAACCACTAGTTGATTCTCTATATCTGTGAGCCTGCTCCTGTTATATTTTTTGTTATATTCACCAGTTTGTTGTATTTTCTATTTTTATTTATTTTTATTATTTTGGCCATGCCATGTGGCTTGTGGGATCTTAGTTCCCTGACCAGGGATTGAACCCAGGCCCTTGGCAGTGAAAGTACAGAGTCCTAACCACTGGACTGCTGGGGAATTCCTGTTGTATTTTTTAGATTCCACATATAAGTGATGTTATACAGTATTTGTCTTTCTCTGTCTGACTTATTTCACTTAGCATAATGCTCTCCAAGTCCATCCATGTTGTTGCAATGGCAAAGTTGATAAACTGTGCTTTTAAAGAACAGTGTTTTGATTTCTCTGCCTTGGATATTTGCTATTGTACTTTTATAACCTACTCATCTGGGGGGGGTCCATAAATCTTTGTGAAATATGTTACAAATATGCCCAGCATGGAGGGAGAAGTGCAAAAGAAAAAGGGCTGTCTGGATTATCATCCAAATCTCCATGTTGCAGGAGACTAGCAGGTAGATTATGGACTAAGCAGAGGCTGGAAGCTGAGGGGGTGGCTGGTGACAAGAAGATGAATGACGATCTTAGGATTCTGTGAAGGATCCAGAGGGAGCAGGCTAAATTGGAACCAGATGTTGAAGTCGAGGTGAAACATTTATTTTATTTGTTTATTTAAGAAGATTATAACTTACAGAGCCAGTGAGGTGATTATTGATGTTTCAGGTTTATATACACAATATGAATATGTCTTTTAAGTAGAAAGGCCACATACCTGGAAAACTAGGTTGGCATTTTCATGCATTCCAAATATTTCTGGGTCATCTATCAAAGGCAGGTTTTCAATGTAGTCTTTAAACTCTTGTAGGCTGTCAGCCAAGGGTGCAAAATAGATACCTGTTATTGAAAACACAGAAGGCAATATGTCTCAAATAGACGAGCTTTGAGTACTGCCAGGTTTGGTGCTTCTCTGTCTGTTCAGATGGTGGCTATAATCAACTGCCTCACAGAGAAACAGGAATGGTTTTTCCTCACCTTCATCCCTGTGTCTAGTTTCTTTACCTTTTCTTGAGGCCTTTACATCTAATCAGTGTCCTAACCTTTCAGGGTGTTAACCTGCAGAACATTTCAAGGTTCTGAGAACCCAGGGATGTGCTACTGAGAGGTGTGTTCCGAATTTATGGAACTTTGAAAACACACAGAATACTACCCACTTTAGAGCAGAAATAATTCAAAATGGTTATCGTACAATAGATATCTTTGTACTCTTACAACCAAAGCCATTTTGAAGGTGGTCAAGCATGAGGATGGGAGGGTGTGGGGTCTGGGTTGTGAGGACTGGACACAGACAGCTCCTGGATGGAAAACTCAGAGATGCTGTCAATGACTTTTTGGAAAAAGTTGTTTTCCATGATATTGAAAAGTCACTCACCTGATTCAGAATATTTATAATCCTCTTGTAATGTTTCAGGAGAAAAAAATCTTTTCAAAACAGTACGAAGGCATCTTTGATCCCAGGTATCTGTAACTCTACCACCATATGTAATTTCACCTGAAAAGAAGTTTGCATTTAAAAACATTGTTTGCTTTTAATTGATATGCATACCCACATTCTAATAGGTTTATTTATTCACATATTTATTTGGTACTGAAAGTGGAAATAGCACATTGAGTTTCTTCTATTACCCCAACCCCAAAGATAATAAAAGTCAACTTTTAAAAAGCAGAAAAAAATCTAGTATATGTTCTCTCCCCTAATTATTTTGCTTTTCCCAAATAACTGATACTAAAGCCAGTGAGATCTGTTTACATATTTCTTTCTTCTTCCTGTGTTTTTTCTTCAAAAATATTGATTTGGGGTCTTATCCCATCATTGACTGTAGTACTCTAAAACAGACATACTTTCCATGAACCACTGCTTCTTTTGGGGGCCGATGAGCTAAATGAAACCCAAACATTTACAGCAAGCCATTCAAACTCTATACATACCTTATAAATCATTGATATTAAGTCAAGGAAGAAAGATCCATAGTGAAGGAGACAAGTTGCCTCACAGAAATTATGTTATGGGGAACTACAATTTGTTGGTATCCCATCTCTTTCCACAGAGAAATTATGCTCCATCATCATCCCCAAGTTACAAGTAGGAAAGTTATCTATTCTGCATTGGAATGATTGTACTGCTGGAGGATATAATTCCTTGGAAAAATTCCAGACCCATTGCTACAATTCATTATTCACCTCTGTAGTTTTCTGAAAAGGATTTTACTTATGATACTGATATTGCCAACTTTTGAATCCTTTAAATGTTCATCCATTCTCATCTCCATCTCTTTCATTATGTCAAGAAGATTTTTTTAAAAATTCTTTTTCAAGCTGAGATGGTTGGTTGAGAGTAAGTTATTTGTGTTTGGAATCTCAGTAATTTATTTCTTCCAGGATAGTAGCGTCCTGGCTTGCACCTATCTTCCCTCTCCTGTTGAGGCACTTCTGGTCAGTCTTACTGGCTCAGCCACTTAGAGGGAGGACGTTGGGGAGTAAGTGCCAGAGCTGATGATCGAGTAACTGACTCCCTGTATTAGCAATTCTAAGAGGGAAGAAAGAGATGCTGCTGTGCTTTCCTGAGAATACTCTTCAGTCACTCTCTGGGAAATCTTGCAACACAAAGTTGGGTTAAATCTTTGTGGTGGGTCCATCTAGCTTCAGACCAACTTGGATCCTGAGGGCTAGATGGGAATATAAAGGTCAAGTTTCTTCAATTGCATCATGGTGTCTGGGAGAGGAGGGTGGCCGGAAAAATGCAGACTCCAATAATTAGTCACTGGTGAGAGGAAAATGTTGCCCTGAAGTGCATTATTCTAAAAAAAATTTCGGGGACTTCCCTGGCGGTCCAGTGGTTAAGACTTCATGCTTCTACTGTAGAGGGCCCGGGTTTGATCCCTGGTTGGGAAACTAAGATCCCACATGCCGTGCGGCAGGGCCAAACAAATTTTTTTAAACAAAAATATTTATATTTTGAGAAGTAGCACAGAAATATTCACCTTAAAAATCATCAGACTTTGTGATTCTGCGTCCAGATTTAGTGTTATGTTTTTCTTGGATCAAAGTGAGTAAACCAGGAACTCGAATAATTTGATTCAGGGTAGATGGCTCACTTTTAGGCTTACTTTTAGGACGGAGTCTTCTGGGTTTAGAAGACAGATGTTGGGAGGGGGCGTCTACCATTCACGTCCACCACCTGTCCTGGCCCAGGCATCACAGTTCCTGAGGGTCTCGTTGCAAATCCTGATGTGGTGTCTTCCCCTTCTCTTCCATGCTTGTCCCTGTGGGCTGGCTCAGGGATGGTCCGACACAAACTGGATAGGCCTTAGGTCTGGCTCTGTCTTTGCCCACTTTGAGCTCAGAGCTGTCTCTTGGACTTAGGCATCACTGTAGCTTACTCTATAAAATTTTAAGAACCGTCCCCCACCCCCTCCAACCCCAAATACCTTCCCATATTTAAAGCCTCCTTAATCTTTCTCTGTTTATTCTCTCCTGTCTAGTCTCCCCCTTGGTGTTGCTGTATCCCCTTGTTCAATTCTTCACCTTGCTTTTGTTATAGCTTTAGAAGTGGTTGCACCTGTTCCCAGCCTAAAAGACTATAATTGCCAACCGTTGCTTATAAGGTAGAGCCCAAATTTATTAACAACACACACAGGCTTTCAAGATGTGCCCGCAGATCACCTTTGTTTTTTAGTTTTGTTGAAGATAAAGCTTTCCTCCATATACATCTCCTCTTTATACTCTGCTCTGGCGCTCATGAACTACTCACAGTGTCTACAGGCATGCCACATCCCGACACTGCTGGGCTTTACCATCACTGTTCTCTCTGCCACTGTGCTCTCCTGCCTCTTCTCTCCTGCTGAGCCCACCCCACCATCCAGTGCCCCACTCAACCATTGCCCCCTTGGCGGAGATTTCCCAGATTCCTCCAGGTAGCGTTATTTGCTCCTTCTGAATTCCCACAGCATTGTCCACACACTTCTATTTGGGTAGTTGTCATACCATATTCTAATTTATTTATTATCTCCATCCCATGAGTTTTTGGTAGGCAGGGACTACATCATCTTTGTATTTCCAGCATTTAGCACAGTGGTACTAACCTGGATTTTCTGGATTAATCCATAAATGACTGCCTAAAATCCCACCACAAGCAAATATCATTGCCTGGATAAAGCATTGCCTTTTTTTCTCCTATTGTTTTTTTTCCTATTGTGCCTTTGTTAAAAATAAATTGACCAGGGACTTCCCTGGTGGTGCAGTGGTTAAGAATCCGCCTGCCAATGCAGGGGACACAGTTTAGGGCCCTGGCCCGGGAAAATCCCACACGCCTTGGAGCAACTAAGCCCGTGCGCCACAACTACTGAGCCTGTTCTCTAGAGCCCGCGAGCCACAACTACTGAGCCCATGTGCCACAACTACTGAAGCCTGCGTGCCTAGAGCCCATGCTCCGCAACAAGAGAAGCCATCACAGTGAGAAACCCGTGCACCGCGACAATGTGTAGGCCACGCTTGCCGCAACTAGAGAAAGCATGCGTGCAGCGAAAGAGACCCAACACAGACAAAAATAAATACATAAATAAATTATTAAAAAAATAAATTAACCATAAATATAAGGGTTTATTTCTGGATTCTCAATTCTGTTCCATTGATTATATGTCTATCCTTATGCCAGTACCATATTGTTTTTTTTTAAAAATTGAATTTAGTTGATTTACAATATTGTGTTCGTTTCAGGTGTACAGCAGTGATTCGCTAACACATATATGTTTATATATCTATATGTCTTTTTCTGATTCTTTTCCTTTATAGTTTATTACAAGATATTGAATATAGTTCCCTGTACTATACAGTAAGTCCTTGTTGTCTCACACTGTTTTGATTATTGTAGCTTTGTATAACTTTTGAAATCAGGAAATGTAACTCTTCTGACTTCATTCTTTTTTTTCAGGATTGTTTTTGCTTTTTGGAGCCCTTTGCATTTCCATCCAAATGTAATCGGCTTGCCAATTTCAGCAACAGTGTCAGCTGAGATTTTGATAGGGATTGTGTTAAATCTATAGATTGGTGTGGGGATTATCGCCACTTTCACAATATTGTGTCTCTCAATCCACGAGCATGTCATGTCTCTTCATTTATTTAGATTAATTTTCTTTGGCAGTGCTTTGCAGGTTTCAGTGCACACATCTGCACTTCTTTTGATAAATTTATCCTTAAGTAGTTTATTCTTTTTGATGTTATCATAAATAGAATTAAAAGTATTTTCTAATTGTTTATTGCCAGTATATAGAAATGCAGTTGATTTTTGTGTATTGACTTTGTATCCTACAACCTTGCCAAACTCATTTGTTACTTCCAGTTTGTGTGTGTGTGTGTGTGTGTGTGTGTGTGTGCGTGTGTGTGAATTCCTTAGGATTTTCTGCATGCAAGATCTTGTCATCTGCAAATAAAGATAGGTTTACTTCTTCCATGCTAATCTGGATGTCTTTGATGTCTTTTCCTTGTCTAATTTCCCTGGCTGGAACCTTCAGCACAACACTGAATAGTAGTGATGAGAGCAGATACATCTTTGTCTCATTCCTTTCTATTCTTTTCAAAACACAGTTACGGGCTTCCCTGGTGGCGCAGTGGTTGAGAGTCCGCCTGCCGATGCAGGGGACGCGAGTTCGTGCCGCGGTCTGGGAAGATCCCACATGCCGTGGAGCGGCTAGGCCCGTGAGCCATGGCCGCTGAGCCTGTGCGTCCGGAACCTGTGCTCCGCAACGCGAGAGGCCACGACAGTAAGAGGCTCGCGTACCGCAAAAAAAACAAAACACAGTTACTTCCACAGCAGTAGAAGTTTAGGTAACCAGAAAGGTCAAGTGTTCTAGGAGAGAAGGAAGGGAGAGAAAAGCTAGGAAGCAGAAAATTCAGGGTACATAGAGGGTGCCAGAGAAGAATTCTGCCTAACTCACTGTTATGTTAAGCAATGTTGGCCACACAGGAGTGGCTGAGAGCAGGAGTACAAGGTAGCTTCCCAGGTTCCATGCCTACTTCTCTTGGTCCACCCTGGGGATGGGTCCTCATGCATTTCCATACTGTTTCGCTGCCCTTCACTCAAACATGCTCCAAGGTGTCACGTGCTGTTCAAGGCTCTAGATCAGCTGATACCTCTCTGCTGTTCCCCATTTCCCTTGCTCACCAATGAAAACCATCCATTCCCATTCTGCTCTCTCCCTCCCTCACCTCCCAGTGGGAATCTGTTCTTCATTATATGGGTCTACATGGTCTAAATTGTATCTGATTTTGGCAGTAAGATCTCATTTGGCCACAATTCATATTTGTTAAAAATCGTAATTCCTGAAATAGTTTTTCCTTTTTCATAAGTACACCTAACTCAACAGGTCTCGACTAGTCAATCATGTTTCGATTCTTTGAATTTAAGAGCACAGACTCTGGAGGCTGGACTGCCTGCCTTTAAATCTTGGCTTCACCCTTGTTCTTCAGGTTCCTCGTGTGTAAAATAGGGATATAATAGTTTTCACCTTATAGGGTTGTTGTGAGGATTAAATCTGCTAATTCATGGGACATGCTTAAAACATGCTTAGCATGTAGCAAGAGCTATCTAAGTTTTTGCTATTATTATTTGGGAAAACATTCATCCCATTTCCTATGTGTAAATATTCTTATGATATTCTTATCATGGTCTTATCTTCTCAAAGGCAGTATCAGAAGTCATCACCACTGTCACCAAAGGCTTGGGAGGACATCATTTTGGTATAAGCCAGGTGGGCGTAAACCAACAACTGTGTGGTGCACAGCTGGACATCAGATGTGGGCATACTGACCAGTGATGTAAATCAATGCATCCCAGGGAATCTTTCCTTTTTGACAGTAAAGGTTGAGGTTCAGTAAAGCACATTCCCTGTCACTGTCATTAAATTCATAGCAGATATTCCAACCAAGAGGGCCGAACTTTTTTCTCTCCTAGAATAGAAAATGAAAATGGTCTTAAAGTTTGATAAAATTAATTGTGTAAAATACTGAAAACTAAAAGGTTTCTGTTGAAGTTGAACATCCTCATTGTGCAAAATCGGGTAAAATCATGACATTCAACTTGACCCAGGCTTTCAGTTTGGCTGTCACCAAACAGGGCAGGCACCTCTTCCTCCAACACTGGCCTTTTGCCAATTTCCCCAAAGAAAATTTGATATTACGAGAAATGTGAAAATGTGATAGACTTGTCAAAAGAACATTTGTTCTTCATGGTAAAATAAAATATTTCTCCATCAAAATAGGGAAAACTATCCCATCTAGAGTCTTTTGGCATAAAAGTATTGACACTAGTCACCCATCTGGTGGAGAGAGCTGCCCCCAACTCTTCTAAGAAGTCTGTCTATCACCCAGGCTTTTCGGTCATGCTTGATGTGCTGTTTACATGCTGACTTCTCTATAGTGGCCTTTTTTTTTTTTTTAAACTGATACCCAGAATCTCAATTCTTGTTTCATAACTCCCCATAGTGAAATCTTTCCCTTTCTTTGTTATCTCCCTATCTCATCTAATTTCTTAATTCTAAACTATTGATTGTATCAGATGATTGGTCCCATGTTCCCTCCTCTTTTCTTAAATTTATTTTTTTATTTAAAAATTTTTAAAATTATTATTACTTTTAAAATTTATTTATTTTTGGCTGCATTGGGTCTTCATTGCTGCATGTGGGCTTTCTCTAGTTGCCGTGAGTGGTGGCTACTCTTCGTTGCAGTGCGTGGGCTTCTCATTTTGGTGGCTTCTCTTGTGCAGCAAGGGCTCTAGGTGCGCGGGCTTCAGTAGTTGTGGCTCATGGGCTCTAGAGCGTAGGCTCAGTAGTTGTGGAGCATGGGCTTAGATACTCCACAGCATGTGGGATCTTCCTGGACCAGGGCTCAAAACCATGTCCCCTGCATTGGCAGACAGATTCTTAATCACTGTGCCACCAGGGAGGTCCCTTTAAATTTATTTTTTAATTTTTATACAATTTTTAAAGGTTACACTCCATTTACAATTGTTACAAAATATTGGCTATATTCCCTGTGTTGTACAATACATCCTTGAGCCTGTCTTACACCCAATAAGTTGTACCTCTCCCTCTGCCACCCCAGATAGCCTCCCCACCCCATAACCACTACTTTGTTCTCTGTATCTGTGAGTCTGCTTCTTTTCTGTTATATTCACTAGTTTGTTGTATTTTTTAATTTTTATTTTTTATTTATTTTTTGTAATTAAATCTTTCTTTCTTTATTTATTTGGTTGCACTGGGTCTTAGTTGCAGCAGGCAGGCTCCTTAGTTGCGGCATGTGGGCTCCTTAGTTGTGGCATGCGAACTCTTACTTGCGGCATGCATGTGGGATCTAGTTCCCTGACCAGGGATCGAACCCCGGCTCCCTGCATTGGGAGTGCGGAGCCTTAACACTGAGCCACCAGGGAAGTCTCTGTTGTATTTTTTTTTTTGCGGTATGCAGGCATCTCACTCTTGTGGCCTCTCCCGTTGCGGAGCACAGGCTCTGGACGCGCAGGCTCAGCGGCCATGGCTCACGGGCCCAGCCGCTCCGCGGCATGTGGGATCTTCCCTGACCGGGGCACGAACCCGTGTCCCCTGCATCGGCAGTCGGGCTCTCAACCACTGTGCCACCAGGGGAGCCCTCTGTTGTATTTTTTTAAATAACTTTTTTTAATAACTTTTTAAAACAGATTTATTATTTATTTATTTATTTATTTTTGGCTGTGTCGGGCCTTAGTTGCAGCACACGGGCTTCTCTCTAGTTGTGGCATGAGGGTTTTCTCTCTCTAGTTGTGGCGCTCAGGCTCCAGGGCCCGTGGGCTCTGTAGTTGTGGTGAGTGGGGTCCAGAGAGCTTGGACTCTGTAGTTTGTGGCACGCAAGCTCTCTAGCTGAGGTGTGTGAGCTCAGTAGTTGTGGTGTGCAGGCTTAGTTGCCCCCGTGGCATGTGGGATCTTAGTTCCCCAACCAGGGATCGAACTGGCGTCCCCTGCATTGCAAGGCAGATTCTTTACCACTGGACCACCAGGGAAGTCCCTGTTGTATTTTTTAGATTCCACATGTAAAGTGATATCGTATAGTGTTTGTCCTTCCTTTCTCTGCCTGACATTTCACTTAGCGTAATACCCTCCAAGTCCATCCATGTTGCTGCAAATGGCAAAATTTCATTCATTTTTATGGCTGATTAGTATTCCATTGTATATATATACCACATCTTTTTTATCCATTCATCTGTTGAGGGACACTTAGGTTGGTCTATATCTTGGCAACTGTACCATGTTTCCTCCTCTCCATCTCAAAATTTCCCTAAATCTTAAACCATCCCTCATCTCAGCTGCTTTTGTTAATAGAACAAAGGCCTCCCACTGGGAGCCCCAATCCCAGCCTCTCTGATCTCCTCTAGGACCTTGTTTACTTATTTATCCCACATTTTGCATCTTTAATCTTTGTTTCTTCTCTACTGATTCTTCATCTGCAGACCACACACATTTGAAAACCAGGCAGCCTGTCTAATCAAGACCCCATACAGAGATATGGAGCTGGAGTCAGAATTCTGGTACAAGGACCACAGGATGGACACCAGATCAGGGCAGTGAGGTCTGAACAGAGGGGGAAAGGAGTGCCCAGTTGAAGGCCACTTTTCAGGGGACTTGGAGCTCTAATCACAGGGAGGAAGCTGTCAAGGGTCTAAGCCCACTCCAACAGGAGCAGGTGAGAGTGAAATTATTGTAAGAAAAATGAAGACTTGCCGACTGACAAGATATATATGTGTAAAGGAGGAAGAATAAAAATAATCCTGAAACAGTGTAGGTGATTGAGAGAATGGGGCCACCGATTTCAGGAGCAGACTCTGGAAGGGAAGCAGATTTTGTGAGTGAAGCACAGCTGTGGAGATCAATTTCGTGCTCTTGAATTTGACCTACTGCATTCAACCAGGAGATGGTGCTCCTTAGGTCAGAGCAGAGCTGGGAGGCAAAGCTGTGAGATACAGAGGCAAGGGATGTACAGAGATCAGGGACTGAGTTGAAACAACTTGGGTTCAGACAGAACAGGGCCCTCAGCATTTCACAATGCCATTTGTAAGCTTTTATTTAATTCTTTTTATCGATTTATTTTTAACCTAATACACTTCTTGTCTCTATTAAAATACAAATTGAGTGTACCTGAACAATTGCATGGAAGAAACACATGCCGAATATTATTTGTCTCCATTTTCTTCCAAGTATGTTTTCTTCAAAAAATGAAGGTGTCATTTCGGTAAATGCTCGTCTGATATTTGCACGTAAACCTTTTGGAGGCTCATTGGTTACCTGTAGAGACACCCGCGGCAGAGAGGGTGGTTGTACAGATACGCGTTATTTCCGAATAACACAAATAGGCTGAAGCCAGTGAGGGGACGTAAATAACCAACGCCTGGGAGGCATTCCTGCCCTGTTTGCGCCTGCTGTGTATCTTGCTTGGCCTCAGTCTCTGGAGAATAGGGGGTCCTCAGACCTATAGTGTGTGAACCACCTCAACAAGAACCTCAGACACTTCCATTTGGGGTCCATTTCTCTAAACATGGACCAGAAAGGATGCTCAGGCTTTCTGCACTGGATTTTCTGGTCATCTCGACATACGGCATCACCCCACACTTTGCCTTGATGATACAGGGCAGACAGGGAAGAGGCATCCCTGGTTCCTGAGTGATCATTCATATGCAGAGGCTTCCCACATATTGGAAACTTCCAGCCTTGCAATCCAGCAACCATACCCCCTGTGGGCCTTCCTGTTTCCCAAGTGCTGAAATATTCTCTTAACTCTGGGAGGGGTTCTGTACTCATTCCTCTGCATCCTTGACGTTTTCTTATAGAGGGGAAGAGTGGAGGTGTTGAACGACCAGCAGCACTAGGGCACGTAAGGATGGGCAATGGCCTGGGAAATTCTTTCCCCGCTCACTCTCCGGTGAAGGGACACTGACTCCCGCTTCCCCACCTGGGCCACCCGGACTCTGACACAACCTGGCACAAGCCTAGGCTTCCTGGACCCACTCGGCGAACACCCTGAGGCCAATCATGTTACAGGCCAACCATACGTTACCTTGACAGAATTTTGAAGAACTGTAACAGGAAATGTATTACTAGGCATGGAACTTAAAAAAAGTCGAAATGTGTCCTTGATAACAATATCTGTTTAAAACAAAGACAAAACGACAAAAAAGGAAAATGCATACCTCTTAGTAACACTTTTCTGTAAGAAATAATTATTATAGCATAGCAAAAAAAAATATGCTGTAAGTTCTGTTTAAAGACTAGGTTTTCTATTTTAAGTATTTTATGTTGTAACATCTTCTAGAATGGAGGTGAGGGGACTCTTTACAGAAGCTCTTCACACAAGTCAGTTTGGCAGTCTAGAGGCTGGCACATTTGAGTAAAGAAATTACTCAATTATTTTCTCAATTATTCAGTTTAATTTCACGTTAATTTTCAATACATGATAGAGATGCTAAGAGCCTTTCCTCTGAAATTGGGAAAATTTTCAATTGAAAGAGAGGACAGTTACTACATTTACGCTCAAGAAGGGGTTTTAGGTTTTGTTTGTTTTTATTTATTTTTAATTTTTTTAGCCATTCAATTTAAGGAAAATTGCGTGAACATGGCCAGAAAGCCCTCTGGAGAAAAAAGAAATTTGTCCCTTCTGCAGAGATGTTGCAAAGGGAGCTCAGGGAGCAGGGAAACAGAGACCTCACATACAGCATCAAGAAGTTAAGTCAATATACGCTTCCTTTCTGAGCTGTGGACAGAGAACCTAAGAAAGAACAAGCTCCATTCCAGGTTCAAAAGGCCAAAGCAGAGCTGGGAAAATCATTGATCGCATCACAGGAAGGCACAGGCATCATCGAAGGAGGCCTTTCTTGGCATTGGTCTCTAAGTACAAGTGACGGTGTTTCTCCAACACTCTCGGCTTGCTCCCTCCGAGGCAGGACCCGGGCACTAGCTGTTCCTTCTACCTGAATGCTCTTCCTTTAGACTCCCTTACTTTCTTCAAGTGTTGGTCAAATGCCACCTTCTCAAAGAGGTCTATCTAGACCACCCCATTTAAAACTGCTATCCACCCTTCTTCCTCACTCCCATTCCATCCCAAACTTTCTGTTTCCCCTTACTTTCCTTTTAATTTTTTCCAAAGCACCGAACACATTCTATCATACCTTATAAATTACTTATTTGTTATGTAGTTTGTTTATTGTCTCTCTCCCCTCACTAGCATGTAAGCTCAATGAGGGCAGATGACTATGGTTATTTTGTTCACCAACATACCCTAAGCATCTAGAACAATGCATGGTACGCGGTAGATTCTCGAATATTTATTAAATGAATGACTGAAGATTAAAGCTGAATTTATGCTTCTTGGTTTGGTAATCTAAATTCATGAGCTATATTAAATAGCTAAAATTTAAAGTTAATTCTAGTACAATTCTAGAACAGCACTAAAGTTGCTTGTATGGTAAAAACTATTAGGCATAAGTCAAAATCATCAAAGTCTTAGGGCTAATGATTTCATTAACCAAAAGAACCAAAGAGTGAAAAAGGCCGGGTTTAGAGAAGCATTTTTTTAAAGTACCTTTTCTCTTATAATTGCAAAAGCATCAAGAATCTTAACTTTCATAGATGTCATAGAAGTTTAGGGCTGGAATGGAATTAGAAATCATCTTAGTTGTGGGACTTCTAGCAATGACGTTATGCAGTCATTTTATTGCGGGGGAAACTGAGGTCCAGAGAAGAGGCGTGATATGTACAGTCAGGAAGTGGTGGGGGTGAAACTCTAATCAGGTCTTAGAATTTCAAGCCCAGAGGGTTTTTTTCTTCCTCTCTCTCTTTTTTCTTTCATTCACTTTCTCTTTTCAGTTTATTACCTGAATGTATTTTTTTTTTTTTCTGGTTCAAGTTAAACATGAGAACTCAAATGGTTAAGTTAATAAACAATTGTAACGAGGGCCAGGAGAGGATTTTTCTAGCCACTTAAACACTTAAAATCCATCAACACCTTCGCTGGCTTCCATAGCCCATCCAGCCTCCTTGAAGGTCTGGCACTCTTGTCCAGGTCATTGTGAAGCTGAACTACAGGTCCATACTTGGAAGGCTCACACAGTACCACTGCAGCAAACTGCTTTTTAGATGACTTCCCAGCATTTTTTTTTCCTAATTATAATCCTAATCAGGATTAGGAACAGTGGTAAAGAACTTCTTGTCATTTTTCTTTAATTATGTAAATAGAAATAAGCCACAGGCCCAGCGGGAAGCAAGCCATCTCTTATTTGCATCGCAAAGAGTGGAAAGAGTGGAGATTCTGGATGGCAGGAAAGAGTGGAGATTCTGGATGGTAGATGCTAATGACTATCTATCCTTGATGGAAGCAGCCTGCAGAAGACAGGGCAGGGGATACCCAGGGAATGAGGGGCCTTCTAGGGGAAGGCTGCTAAGCCCTGGTTGTGGCTTGGTAACCAGTGCAGGCTGGCCGCACTGTAAAGGAGCATCTCTTCAAACTTAATAGGTAGCAATGAGGAAAGTCACATGCAAGATCATGTGCATATCTCTCACCTTCCTAGAAAGCCCTCTGTGGTCAGGGCAAAAAGGAGGACCCCAGAGAAAGGGCCCTGGATATCCCAGGCTGGGTATCCTCCTTCATGGCTTCCAGGGAGAGTGGTAAAGTGGGGTGCACACAGCTTATTACCAATAATACAGTTCCTAAGGTTTCAACTGTTTTTACACTATTATATAAAAATGAGTAGATTCTAAGTCCACTTCTTCTCTCTTTGCAGTCCGTTATACTTTCTTGAGTGGGAAAGAAGGTGGTGATATTATGGTTAGTGGTGGCAACCATGACTCATGCTGGGCACCCCCATGAGTGTGTGTGTGTGTGTGTGTGTGTGTGTGTGTGTGTGTGTGTGTGTGTGACTATGAGACACATGTGAAGGTTGATTGTCATGTGGGTTACAGAGGATAAAAAGTGGTAAAACACTACTCTGAGAATTGGTTCTAATTTGAACCTTGTTCCTGAACTTCTCTCATTCTGTAGCGAAAGATTTAATTTCCTTGTTTTGTCCTAAGTCCAGTTTCTATTTCTTTTCATCATGCCTAGATATAATTTAGTTTGAATTCCAATGGCCTCCCATAGAAGGCAACATGAAACAGAAATGATCCAGGGGATCATACCTTCAGCTTGGAGTCTGAACATCTTTATTTGAATCTGGGTTGTGTAACTTAACTACACCCCTCTAGATCTCAAATTTCTCCTTTTTAATATGGGTAAAACAATGCCAACAATAAATAATTATTACAAGGATTGGATTCAATAAGAAAGGCCACGCGAAAAAGGTATTATACAAATGCTATGTGCTCCACATACTTGAATCTGTGAAGGTTTTAATTAGCTCCTCCATTGCCAACATCCAAGAAACAGCAAGATGGCAGTTTTGCAAAAATACCCAGTTTCCTGATTTCATTGCATCTTTGATCATTCTTTCAGCAATCGGCCCTTGTCCTTGCCCCAGGGAAATTGACTGCACCCTGAATTGAACAACAACAACAATGAAATGCTGTTTTATATTATTTTTAAGCAATGCAAGTATCAAGAAATGTAAATATGGTAGGCTCTTGCCTAGCATATGCACGCATTTCAAATCCTCATTCTGATAGATGTGCAAATGTTTTTTCTTATTTTCTTGTTTTTAAAAATAGTTTTTACTATAACACACAGAAGTGCAAAAAACAAACTTATGGTTCTTTGAATTATCTCAGATAAACATCTGTGGTTGAAAAGAGAACTTTGCCAACACTCCAGGGACATTTCTCCTATGCCCCTTTCTACTCCAATCATTTTCCCTTCCTCCATCCTGAAGGTATCCATGGTCCTGATTCCAATGCTATAGGTCAGTTTTTAAAAAAACTTTTGAAAAATTGAAGTGTAACATATTTACAAAAGTACACAAATCATTAGTGTACGGCTTAATGAGTTCTCCTAAAGGGAATGTACGCATGTAGCACCATATAGGGCAAAAAAAAAAAAAAAAAGAACATTACTAGCACCCTCCCAATCAGTATCCTTCCTTATTCTCAAAGGCAACAACTATTTTGAATTCTAACACCATAGATTAATTTTGCTTGTTTTTGAATTTATATAAATGGAATCAAATAGCATATATATTTTTATATTTGGTCTATTTCGATCAACAATATTTCTTTAGATTAATTCATATTATTGTGTGTCATTGTAGTTCATTTTCATTGCTGAATAATATTCCACTGTGTGCTTATATCCCAATTCATTCATCCATTCTGCTCTTGATGGCCATTTGGGTTATTTCTGGTTCTTAGTTGTTGCAAACCATGCTGCCATAAACATTCCATAGATGTCTCTTGATATACATATACTCTGTTTTTATAAAAAAATTATTTTAATTTGTTTATTTTTGGCTGCGTTGGGTCTAAGTTGCTGTGTGTGGCTTTCCCTAGTTGCAGCAAGTGGGGGTTACTCTTCATTGTGGTGTGCGGGCTTCTAATTGCGGTGGCTTCTTTTGTTGTGGAGCACGGGCTCTAGGTGCATGGGCTTCAGTAGTTGTGGTGCATGGGCCCAGTAGTTGTGCCTTGCAGATTCTAGAGCACAGGCTCAGAAGTCGTGGCACATGGGCTTAGTTGCTCTGTGGCATGTGGGATCTTCCTGGACCAGGGATCAAACCCGTGTCCCCTGCATTGGCAGGTGGATTCTTAACCACTGCGCCACCAGGCAAGTCCATACATGTGTATACCGTTTTGTTGTGTATATCCCTAAGAATGGAACTGCTGTTTGACAGAGTATGTGTATGTTTAACTTTTTTTATAATATCAAACTGTTTTTCAAAGTGATGCCACCATTCCACACACCTACCAGCAATAGATGAGAGTACTTGTTTTTTCCACATCCTTGCTGACACCTGGTGGATATATAATGGTATCTCACTGAGGTTTTAAATTGTTTCCCCTTTACATAGGTTTATTTATTCGACTTTGGCTATTCCCTTTTATATCCCTCCCCTCTTTTTTTCTACTGGTTCACTTGTATTTTTCTTATTGATTTCTGAGAGTTCTTTACATTGGATATAAACCCTTTGTTATTATTTATTTATTTTTATTGTCTCCATAGTTTTGCCTTTTCCAGAATGTCATATACTTGGAATCATACAGTATATAGCCTTTTCAGATTGGCTTCTTTCACTTAGTAATATGCATTTAACATTCAGCCATGTCTTTTCATGGCTTGATAGCTCATTTCTTTTGAGTACTGAATAGTATTCCATTGTATAGATATATCATGGTTTATTTATCCATTCATGTACTAAAGGACATCTATGTTGCTTCCCAGTTTTGGCAATTATGAATAAAGCTGCTATAAACATCCTTGTGTAAAGTAGGTTCTTGTGTGAACATAAGTTTTCAACTCTTTTGGGTAAGTACCAGATTGCTGGCTCATATGATAAGAGTATGTTTAGTTTTGTAAGAAAACACCAAACTGTCTTCCAAAGTGGCTGTACCATCTTGAATTCTCACCAGCAATGAATGGGAGTTCCTGTTGCTAGTATGCATTAATACAACCTATTTCATGTCCAGTAACCTTGCTAAATCCATTAAATAATTTTAAGATACCATTTATCAGAGTAGAAGAATGTCTTATTTCTGGTTTTCTCTTTTTAAGAAATGATTTCCAGATTCTTAGTTTACTGGGACTTTTCCCCCCATGAATGCATGTTGAATTTTAACAAATGCTCTTTCTGTGTCTATTTAAATAATAGTTTTCTTCTTTTTTAAAAGGATTTCTCTCCTTTATTCTTTTAATGTGATGAATTAGTTTTCAATATTTTAACCATCCTTACATTACTGAAATAAACCCAGCATTGTGGGAAGGTTTTTTGTAATGAATTCAATTAACTATTATTGGACTATTTAGATATTCTGGTTATTCTCAGTTTCTTTTAAAGTTGTGTTTTTGGAAGAATTTTTCCATTTCATTAAAATTTTCAAATTCATTGGCAAAATTAAAAAAAAGTAACATGCTCTTATGACCATTTTAATGTCTGCTGGTCTGTAGTGATATTCTCTTATTCATTCATGATACAATTTTTTTGTATCTCTTTCTCTCTCTCTCTGTCTGTCTCTCTCAGTAGTTTCAGCAGAGATTTATATTTTATTAAACTTTTCAAAAAAAAACTTCTGTTCTTTTAGATCTTGTCCATCGAATGTGTATTTTCTATGTCACTAATTTCTGCTCTTAGCTTATTATTTTTTCCTTCTGTTAGAGTTTAATAATTAAGTTTCAGATTGCCTAATTATTCTTAGTGGGAATATTAGCTTGACATTTCTGAAACCAGAAGTTATTAAACATGCATAAATCTACTGTTAGGTGCCTCATTTCTAAACCTTAATGGTTTTTGATATGTTACACTGTTTTTGTCATTTACTTCCACTTATTGGACAATTGCTGTTATGATTTCCCTTGAACAGACAGATTGTTCAGAGGACATTTTTTTCTTTTCCAAATATTAAAAAAATTAAGATTGATTTCTAAGATTTACTGTGGGCAGAGAATGTTTGTCATCTTTTTGAAATACGTGTCTTTTTCAGAACATGGTTAATTCTTATAAATGTTCCTTATGTACTTAAGATCTTGCATTTGTTCTATTTGTTGAGTGTAAAGAGCAAGGTTGTTAATTTCATTAATTCATTGTCGAAATATTTTATATCCTTACCAATTTTGCAAATCTTATGTGCTTCACAGTAGTTATCATTATAGATGTGTTAAAAATTTCCACATTAATGTTGATTTACCAGTTTCTCCTTGTATCAATTTCTCCAGTTGTTGCTTTACATATTTCAAGCTTTGTTAGTTGTTTACAATTGGTGTTTCTTCTTTGTGTTTTTTTTTCTCGTATATCATATATTCCCCTCTTTATCTCTAATATGTATATATCTTTCCTCAAACTTGATTTCGTGATATGCATTGGAACTGTTAACAGCTTTCTTTTGGTTAGTATTTGCATAGTATATCTTTTGCATCTCTTTATTTTCTATCTTCCTGTGCTGTTTTTGTGTTGCATTTACATTTTCTAAGTAGTATAGAATTGAATGTTGTTTTGAAAATCCAGTTTGATTTTCTTTATCTTTTCACAGGTGAGATATTTACTCTTATTTAGGTATCGGTTGGCCAAAAAGTTGGTTCGGGTTTTCATAACATGGAAAACCCGAACGAACTTTTTGGCCAACTAAATATTTGGATTAATTTCTACTCTTTCGTTTGACTTTTTGGTTTACTATGTTTTATCTTTGAATTTTTTTCTTCTTCTCTCCTATCTAATGTTGGATTAAAATTTGCATTGTATATTCTTTTGTCCCTCTGCTGGCTTGGAAGCTATACATTATATATTATTTCAGTATTTTCCCTTAAAATTTCAACATACTCATTCAGCTACAAATTTTCCTACAGCAATATAGAGCTATTCTGTACTTCTTTTTTCCTCCTGAATACATCAGGAACTTAGCACGCATTAACTACTATTAATACCCCTCTCGATTCTCTGATTGCTGTCTTGAATTGTTTTACCTTTAATAATTCCTATGAAATATTTAAGACATACAAAAGTTATAAAGTTAATATTTACAATAAGTATCCAAGTACCCGCAACCCAGCTTAAGAAGTAAAACATTATCTACATGATATAAGTCTGCAGCGTGTCCCTCCCTGTTCACTTCTTTCATTACCCAAACTTCACCTCCCAAGGTCACTACTATCCTGGTTTTAGTATAACTTCCCTATTTTTCTTTATACTGTTATTGAAAAAATATGACTTCCTAAACAATGTATAATATATATGTTTAAAAATTTTATACATTATATCAAACTTCTCCAATATTCTATAGTTTCTGTGCAACTTAAATCTTTTGCTCAATATTAGTTTGTGTGACCCATCCATATTGATATATGTAGTCATAGTTATTCATTTTCATGGCTATAGTGTATTGTATTTAATTTTATGAATAAACCACAATTTATATAATCATTTTTCTAGGTGGGTAATTTGGTTGTTTCCAGTGTTTTTTTTTTGGTATTATAAACGTTTCTCCAAATGTTCTTGAACATGGCTTCTTGCATGCCTGTGACTGATTTTGTTGGAACACGCAAATTCAGTAGTGAATTGTTGGGATATGGGGAATGCTACCTTCAACTTTAATATACTGCTAATAATTCTTCAAAGTGATTTTAACCAATTTTTTACTCCCTCTTGCAATATGAATGTTTCTACAGCTCCCTATCTTTGCCAACATTTTGCTAATTTGATGAGTATGAAATGACATCTTCTAATGGTTTGAATTTGTTGTTTCCTAATTACTTGTGAGGTTGGACATCTTTTCATATGCTTATCAGGATTTAGATTTCCTTTCTGAGAATTTCCCTTTCACGTTTTTTGTCTTTATTCCTATCGAACTGTTTTCTTTTTCTTATTAATTCACAACAGCTCTTAAAAGTTCTGTATACTAATTCTTTGGTAGGACTTCAGAATCAAAGGCAAATGTGTAAGACCATTTGATGGTCAATTTTATGTGTCAACTTAACTGGGTCACATGGTGCCCAGACATTAGGTCAAACATTATTCTGAATGAGTCTGTGGGGGTGCTTCTGGGTGAGATTAATATTTGAATCCATAAACTGAGTAAAGCAGATTGCCCTCCTTAATGTGGATAGGCCCCATCCAATCAATGGAAGACCTGAATAGGACAAAAAAGCTGAGTAAGAGGGAAATCCTTTTGCCTGACTGTTTGAGCTGGGTCATTGCTTTTTTTCTGGCCTTTGGATTCAGATAAAAACACTGGCTTTTCTTGGGTCTTGAGCTTACTAGCTTTCAGACTGGGACTTATTACTCCTGGCTTTCAAGCCTCTGGACTTGGACTAGAACTACACATCATTTCTCCTGGGTTTCTATCTTGCTGACTGCAGATTTTGGGTCTTATCAGTCTCCATAATCATGTAAACCAGTTTCTTATTTTACATACATAATATATATACACATATATAGGATAAAATATAGATAGGGTATTATATACATATTATATTTTTATACATCCCATTGGTTCTGTTTCTCTGGAGAAGCCTGACTAATATAGATTATGAACTTCAAAGAACAGATGGGATCCATCATCTTGTAATTGCCAGTCCAGGGACCAGGCCAGACCAGCCACTCCATGCAAGGGCCTGTCAGAGCTGGAGATGACTTCCTAGATATGAGACCCCCTACTTTCCTCTGACACTCTGTGGTCTTGTGCACTTTCCTACCCATCAGGACACCATCTTGGGGAGGAGTGGGGGAAGAAGGAGTCAGGAAGACTGAACTTTCATGAGAAAGAAGCCAAATCAACTTACCCTGGAGACATTTAAACCAGAAGAAAATATAATATTGTAAATTCACAAGTTTAAACTTTCCCCTCCCTCTCTTAACCAGCAGAGTAGAAGCTCAGGAGAAAGATGAGATTAATAATACAACATAAAGAGCTATGGAATTTTTTGCACATTTGAGCATAAGGAATAAACTACAATCCTTTTACAGTTACATTAAAATTGTCTTAAATAACTAATCACTATTGCATTAGATTATTATACTTCAACATTTTAAACAATCTCCCCTTTGCTCAAATGAAGTTTACATCTGATCTTATGATACTTAACACCATTTAACAACATGCATAGCTAAATATTAAAGTGTCTTAATTTATTTAGTAAGGAATACCTGAATTAGGAATTTACACTCCACAAAGGGAAGAAAAAAGGCAAATTTTAACAAGGAGATGTTCATATGAATTATTAAAACTGCACAATATGACCTTACCGTTCTGAATACCCGCTGTCCCGGGCAAACCTCTGAAATGCACCCATGGGATCTGAGCCTGTGCTTAAGATAAATACCAGGGGAGTTTTGTATGACATGTCTTGATACAGAGAGGGCAGGTCCATGGGTGGTGTCTCTACAAAGGATTTCCCAAGAGTTTCTATTACAAAGTCTGTAAGAGCAAAAACCACCTGAAAATTGAAAGGAAAAACATTACAAAAATACTGGATGAGGTTCCAATTCAACAATGTATCAGAAATTCTAGCCAGACCTATTAGGCAGGATAAAGAAATAAGGAATTCAAATCAGAAAGGAAGAAGTAAAAATGTCACTATTTGCAGATGATAAGATCTTATACAGTTGACCTTTGAACAACATGAGTTTGAACTGCACAGGTTCACTTATACGGTGGATTTTTTCCAATAGAAATGTACTATAGTACTACACAATCCATGGTTGGTTGAATCCTCAGATGAGCAACCACAGATACAGAGGGCTGACTGTAAAGTTATATGTAGATTTTCTATTGTGCAGAGGGCCAGTGCCCCAACCTCTGCATTGTTCAAGGGTCATCTGTGTATAGAAAATCCTAAAGACTTCCCCAAAAAACCGTTAGACCTAATAAATGAATTAAGTAAAGTTGCAGGATACAAAATCAACATACAAAATCAGTTGTGTTTATACACACTACAGTGAAATATCTGAAAGAGAAATAAAGAAAACTATCTTAAATCAGAAAGGAAAAAACAAATACCGTATATTAATGCGTATATGTGGAATCTAGATAAATGGTATAGGTGATTTTATTTGCAAAACAGAAATAGAGACACTGATGTAGCGAACAAATGTATGGACACCAAGGGGGGAAAGGGAGCAGGTGGGATGAATTGGGAGATTGGGATTGACATATATACACTATTGATACTATATATAAAATATATAACTAATGAGAACCTACTGTATAGCTCAGGGAACTCTATTCACTGCTCTGTGGTGACCTAAATGGGAAGGAAATCCAAAAAAGAGGGGATATATGTATATGTATAACTGATTCACTTTGCTGTACAGTAGAAACTAACACAACATTGTAAAGCAACTATACTCCAATAAAAATTAATTATAAAAATAAAATAAAAAATAAATTAAAAAAAGAAAACTATCCACTTCCAATAGCATCAAAAACAATAAAATACTTAGGAATAAATTTAACCAAGGAAGTGAAAGATTTGTACACTGACAAGACATTGATAAAAGAAATTGAAGAAGACATAAACAAATGGAAAGATATCCTGTGTTTGTGAATTGCAAGAATTAATATTGTTAAAATGTCCATACTACCCAAAGCCATCTATAGATTCAATGCAATCCCTATCAAAATTCCATTGATGTTTTTCACAGAAATAGAAAAAAATTCCTAAATTTATATGGAACCACAAATGACCTGAAATTGCCAAAGCAATCCTGAGAAAGAAGATCAAAGCTGGAGGCAGGACACTTCCTGAATTCAAATTATATTCCAAAGGTGTAGTAATCAAAACAGTATGGTACCGACAAGAAAACAGACACGTAGATGAATGGAACACAACTGAGAGCCCAGAAATAAACCCACACATATATGGTCTACTACTAATATTTGACAAGAAAGCCAAGAATAATCAATGGGGAAAGAATAGTTTCTTCAATAACTGGTGTTGGACAAACTGGACATTCACATGGCAAAGAATGAAATTGGACCGCTATCTTACACCACTCATAAAAATCAACTCAAGATGAATTAAATATTTAAATATAAGACCCAAATCCATAAAACTTCTAGAAGAAAACAGAGGGGAAAATTTCCTTGACATAGTTTTAGCAACGAGTTTTTGGATATGACGCCAAAAGCACAAGCAATGAAAACAAAAATAAACAAGGGACTATACAAAACTAAAAAGCTCCTGCACAGCAAAAGAAGTAACCAACAAAATAAGAAGGCAACCTATGGAATGGGAGAAGGTATCTTAAAACCATACATCTGATAAGGTGTTAAAATCCAAAATATGTAAGAAACTCATGCAACTTAATAGCAAAACCAAACAATCTGGTTAAAAAATGGGCAAAGGATCTAAATAGGCATTTTTCCAAAGGAGATAAACAAATGGCCAACAGGTACATAAAAAGGTGCTCAACATCACTAATTATCAGGGAAATGCAAATCAAAACTACAATGAGCTATCACCTCACACCTGTTAGAATTGCTGTTAACAAAAAGACAAGAGATAAGTAGTGTTGGTGAATAAAAGGGAACCCTTTTGCATTGTTGGCAGGAATGTAAATTGGTGTAGCCACTATGGAAAACAGAATGGAGGTTCCTTAACAAATTAAAAATATAGCTACCAGATGATCCAGTAATCCCACTTCTGGGTATTTATTTGAATGAAATGAAGTCACTACCTTGAAGAGATATCTGCACCCCCATATTCATTGCAGCCTTATTCACAATAGCCAAGACATGAAAACAATCTAAATATGCATCCACAGATTAATGGGTAAAGACATTTGGTAAATATATACAATGGAATATCTTGCCATTTGTGATAGCAAAGATGGACCTCGAGGACATTATGTTAAGTGAAATAAATTAGAGAAAGATAAACACTGTATGGTATCACTTACATGTGGAATCTAACAGAGCTGAACTCATAGAAACAGAGAGTAGAATGCTGGTTGCCAGGGTATTGGGAGGGGGGAGAAATGGGGAGATGTTTCAAAGGGTACAAACTTCCACTTATAAGATGAATAAGTAGTAGCATTCGAATGTATAGCATGGTGACTCCAGTTAACAATATTATATATTTAAAAGTTAAGAGATTAATTCTGAAATGTTCTCACCACACACACACACACACACACACACACACACACACACACACACACACGGTAATTATGTGAGGTGATGGATGTGTTAATTAACCATATTGTGGTAATCATTTTGCAATATATGTATGTATCAAATCATCATGTTTTACACCTCTTAAACAATGTTACTTGTTAGTTATATCTCAGTAAATCTGGAAAAAAACAATATAGCTCAGGCAATGTAAATTAAAAAAAATGTCTCTTTAGGTAACAATTCTATCATTCTAATATATTTTTATAAAAGGAAAATTATAAAGTAACATTTCCCCCCTCCAGAAACAAATTTAATAAAATAATGTAACACTCTTGAGAGACACTCAACATAACAGAAATAGAGGGGAAAATCCTCAACCTGTTAAGAGGTATCAATGAAAACCCCACAGCTAACATCATACTTAATGGTGAAAACTGAATGCTTTTCCTCCTAAGATAGGTACAAGGCAAGTACATCCACTGCCATTACTTTTCTTCAACATTGTCCTGGATGTTCTAACTAGGGCAATTAGTTAAGAAAATAAAATAAAAGATATCTAGATTGGGAAGGAAGAAGTAAAACCATCTCTATTTGCAGATGACAAGATCTTGTATATAGAAAATGCTATGAAACACAGTAAAAGTCTGTTAGAATAAACAAGTTCAGCAGGTTTGCAGTATACAAAAATATACAGCAATCAACTATTTCTCTACAGTAGCAGTGAGAAAACCAACAATGAAATTAAGAATGCAATTCCACTTACAATAGCAACAGAAAGAACAAAATATTTAGAAGTAAATTTAACAAGAGAAATGCAAAACTTAGTCTCTGAGAACTATAAAACATTGTTGGAATAAATTAAAGAAGATCTAAATAAATGGAAAAACATCCCATGTACATGGATTGGAAGACTTAATGTTAAGATGCAAATACTCCCTAAATTGATCTACAGAGTCCAATCAAAATTCTGACTGGTTTCTTTTCAGAAATTTCCAAGCTGATCCTAAATTCATATGGAAACTCAAGGGACCCAGAATAGTCAAAATAATCTTGAAAAAGAAGAGCAAAGTTGGAAGACTCACACTTCCCAATTTTAAAACTTGCCACAAAGCTACAATAATCAACACAGTGCAGTAGTGGCATAAGGGTAGACATATAGATCAATGGACTAGAACTGATATATTAGAAATAAACTCTCACAATTATGGCCAATTGATTTTTGGCAAGGGTGTCAAGATCATTCAATGGAGATAGAAGAGTCTTTTAACAAATGATGCTGGGACAACTGGATATTCACATGCAAAAGAATCAAGTTGGCTCCTTACCTAACACTATATAAAAATTAAATCAAAATGGATCAAAGATCTTGATGTAAGAGATAAAGTTTTATAACTCTTAAAAGAAAACATAGGAGTAAATCTTCATGACATTGAATTAGGCAATGGCTTTTTAGATGTGGCATCAAAAGGATGAGTGACAAAAGAAAAACAAATTGGAAATCACCAAAATAAAAATTAAAAAAATTTTGTGTTTCAAAGGACACCATAAAGAAAGTGAAGACAACCACAGAGTGAGAGAACTTTTTTTCTTTCAAATAATGTATCTGTTAAGGAAATTTTATTTAGAATATATAAAGAACTCTTTCAACTCCATAAGAAAAAGACAAATAGTTTTAAAAAATGGCAAAGGATCTGAAGAGACAGTTCTACAAATAGCCAATAAACACAAGAAAATATGCTCACTGTCATTAGACACAAGGACACCTCAAGAAAATTACAGACCAATATCCTTGATGAATAAAGATGCCAAATCCTCAATGAAATATTAGCGAACAAAGTTCAAAAATACATTAAAAGGATCATACACATAATCAAGTGGGACTTATTCCAGCGATGCAAGGATGGTTCAACATTCGCAAATCAGTCACTGTGATACACCACATTAACAAAATGAAAGATAAAAAACATATAGGCACCTCAATAGATGCAGAAAAAGGCACTTCCCTGGTGGTGTGGTGGTTGAGAGTCCGCCTTCCAATGCAGGGGATGCGAGTTCTATCCCTGGTCAGGGAACTAAGATCCCACATGCTGTGGGGCAACTAAGCCCATGCGCCACAACTACTGAGCCCACACACCACAACTACTGATCCTGTAAGCCACATCTAGAGAGCCCATGTGCCGCAATAACAGAGCCCACGTGCTCTGGAGCCCATGAACCACAACTAGAGAGAAGCCCGTGTGCCACAATGAAGAGCCCTTGCACTGTGACAAAAAATCCTGTGTGATGCAACTAAGACCTGAAGCAGCCATAAATAAATAAATAATAAATATTAAAAAATAGATGCAGAAAAAGCATTTGACAAAATTCAATACACATTTATGATAAAACTTCCGACAAAGTGGGAACATACCTCAACATAATAAAGGCCATATATGACAAGCCCACAGCTAACATCATACTCAGTAGTGAAAAGGTAAAAGCCTTTCCTTTAAGAACAGGAACAAGGCAATGATGCCCACTCTTACTATTTTTATTCAACATAGTATTGGAAGTCCTGGCCAGAGCAATTAAATAAGAAAAAAAAAAAAGACATCCAAATTGGAAAGAAAGAAATAAAACTGTCACTGTCTGCAGATGACATACTGTCATATATGGAAAACACTAAAGACTCTATCAAGAAACTGTTACAACTAATAAATGAATTCAGTAATATTGCAGGATACAAAATCAAGACACAAAAATCTGTTGTGTTTTTACATACTAATAACAAACTATATGAAAGAGAAAAGAAGAAAGCAATCCCATTTACAATTACATTAAAAAGAATAAAATATCTAGGAATATATTTAACCAAGAGATGAAATACCTGTATATTGAAAACTACAAGACATTAATGATGAAACATTGAAGAAGACACAAATAAGTGGAAAGATATTCTGTGTTCATGGTTGGGAGAATCAATATTGTTAAAATGTCCACAATACCCAAGGCAATTTGCAGATTCAGTGCAATCTCTATCAAAATTCCAATGGCATTTTTCACAGAACTAGAATAAATAATCCTAAAGTTTGTACAGAACTGCAAAAAAACCTCTAATAGCCAAAGCAATCTTGAGAAAGAAGAACAGAGCTGGAGGCATCACACTCCCTGATTTCAAACTATGTTACAAAGCTCAAGTAATTAAAGCAGTATGATATTGGCATAACAACAGACACACAGATCAATGGAACAGAACAAAGAGCCCAGAAATAAACCCAGGCATATATGGTCAGTTAAATTACATCAAACGGGTCAAGAATATAAAATGGGGAAAGGACGGTTTCTTCAATTAATGGTGTTGGGAAAACTAGACAGTCACATGTAAAAGAATGAAACTCAGCCACTATGTTACACTATACACAAATATTTACTCAAAATGGATTAAAGACTCAAACATAAGACTTGAAGCCATAAAAGTCCTAGAAGAAAACATATGCAGTAAACTCCTTGACACAGGTCTTGGTAATGATTTTTTGAATCTGACACCAAAAGCAAAAACAACAAAAGTCAAAATAAATAATTGGGGCTACATCATACCAAAAAGCTTATGCACTGCAAGAGAAACTATCAACAAAATGAAAAGGCAACATATTGAATAGTAGAAAATATTTGCAAATCTTAGATAAGGGGCTAATATACAAAATATACAAATAACTCATGCACCTCAATAGCAAAAAGCCCCCAAACAATCCAATTAAAAAATAGGCAGAAGATTTGAATAGGCATTTTTCCAAAAAAGACATACAGATGGCCAACAGGTACATGAAAAAGGTGCTCAGCATCATTAATCATCAGGGAAGTGCAAATCAAAACCACAATGAGATATCATTTCATACCTGCTAAAATGACTATTATCAAAAAGACAAGAAATAAGTGTTGGTGAGGATGTTGAGAAAAGGGAACCCTTGGGCACTGTTGGTGGGAATGTAAATTGGTGCAGCCACTATGGAAAACAGTGTCTATGTCTGCAAAAAATTAAAAATAGCACTACTGTATGATCCAGCACTCACAATTCTGGGTCTTTATGCTAAGAAAATGTAAACACTAACTTGAAAAGATATATGCACCCCATGTTAACTACAGCACTTTTTACAATAGCTAGGTCATGGAAACAACCTGTGTCCATCAATGGATAAATGAATAAAGAAAATGTGGTATATATATGTACACACACAATAGAATATTATTCAGGCATGAAAAAGAATGAAATCTTGCCATTTGCAATAACATGAATGGGCCTTGAGGGCATTATACTAAGTGAAATAAGTCAGACAGAGAAAAATAAATATATTACCTCTCTTATATGTGTAGTCTTAAGAACAGCAACAACAACAACAAACTCCTAGATACAGAGAACAGATTGGTGGTTGCCAGAGAGGGGAAAATGGGTGCAGAGGATGAAAAGGTTAAAAAAAAAAAAAAAGTGTGTGTGTGTGTGTGTGTGTGTGTGTGTGTGTGTGTGTGAGAGAGAGAGAGAGAGAGAGAGAGAGAGAAAGAGAACGAACTTCATTTCCTAAGATCGGAATTCTTAACCTAGAATTATAAAATCATATGTAGGAGAGCATTCATGCATTTTCTAAGAAGGCCTGCAACTATCATTATATTCTTCAAAGGGTCCAAGTGAAAAAAAGAATCCCTGCCCTCAGGCTGACCTGCAGCCTGTGGCTGGGAAGGGTGGGCAAGTATCCCTTGTGAAGCCCCTTTGCTTCTATCAAAGCCTAGGTGGTGCCCAAGGGGAGTGACTCCGCCCACTTCCGGTTCAGGGCTTGATTCCATTTCCCATTCTATTTATTTCATATTTGCTCCCATGAGCAGCAGCTCTGACCACAGCCTGAAAGCCTGTCTCTGAGCTCTTCTGGGCCCTTCTCCTCTGGGACCCTCTTCTCCCAGTAGGCCCTCCCTCCAGTCCCTGCTAGGCTTCCCCAGCCAGGGTACTACTCCACGTCTAGCTGCTGCTCACCCCTTACCTCCCCACCAAATTGGATGTTGGTTTGACACAGGAAATGATTTATATGAGAAGTTGAGAATATCACCCCTTCAAAGAGATTCTCCTTGGTTCCCACCCTAAACTAGCTTTCACTCTATTACTTTTACTGAAACTTCCCATTCATGTCCTTCCAAGAACTTTTTGCAAATGGAAAATATTTTATTCTTTTTTTTCCCCTCTCTCTCACTAGAATGTGAGCCCATGGGAATATGGACTTTGAATTTTTTCTTTTTCACAATTGTAGCCTCAGTGCCTAGAATACAATAATTACTTACCAAGGTAATTGTTAAATGTTCTATGAACAGAAGCTAAGAGAAAGTTACCAGTCTTCAAATATTGGAAGGTGATTCTCAGGTCTTTCCTGAGTCTGGTCTTCTCTGGACCAGAGAAATGGGAATGCTGGCTGGGAGACAAGGCCTCACAGCAGGTGGGATCTTGCATGGACATAGCCGACCAGCATCTCTTCTCCAGGAAATCTTCCAGTAGTCATATTTTTACTGTATGATGCAATTTCCCTATCCATAGCTACTGGACCACGGGTAAAACTTAAGTCAAGCTGGACCAATCAGAATCTCTCTCTTAAGAATTTGAAGCTAGAGGAACAGTTTATAGTTGAGAGCTGAGTGCTGATAATTGCAATACTACAGAGCTATGTTCATTGAACTGCCCAGATTATTACTCTTCCTGAAGCGTGATTAATTGGCTTTTCCTTGAAAGAGGAAATGAGCTACCCCCCAGTATCTTTTAATTTTAATAAATCATTTTTTTCTTAAACTTATTAAGTTTACTCTCTATGGTTGTAACCTAAAGAACCTAAGCTCATACACAGAGACACAGAACCTGAAAAAACAACAATTTCCTATAGTCTAGAATTTTCTAGCACATGTCTTAATCTTTAAAACTCCTTCTTCTTTGGGGCACCTGCCACTTAGTCATCCTTCATTCTTGTCAGCATCCAACCTGGTAGCCACTGTCCCATATTCACTGAAGACTTTCCATCTGCTCATAGCTTTCCTCTCCATTCATGTCTGTTCCAATGATTTATCAACTGTGTCTCACCATCTGGGGTGACACAACCCAGGTTCAGGGTCCATAAGGCCATCCCACACCCTAACACCACAGTTCCTTGACCTCTAACTCTAATGCAGATCATCTCATCACTTCCTCAGTCACCCACACCCATGGCTACCCTCAGGACATTGTCATCACTTAGAACTGCTCATCAGAAATTTTAAGTTCAACTTTGATCACAATCTCTCCCATCCTTCTAGCTGTGCTACTCCTCTAGTCCAACTACATTTGCTTCCAAAGAAACTTTCAAGGTTTTTCCTCTTCTCCCAGTCTGTAAGCTCCTTCTTAGATCTCTCCTCGTTTATAGAACTACTTTTACCAACAGTCTCAATGGCTTTTTATCCTCTATTCATCTATTGTAATTATTGGTAGCCCAGGTTGACCCCACAGCCTTTCAGTGTTCCTACAGAGATGGCAGAAAATCCTACAGCATAGCCTCAATATTTCCCAGCTATGCTTTGGCTTTCTCCAGCGAGTTTTCTTTCTCTCATTTCTCATAGGAACATCCTCCATTCATTCATTCTGTTGATAACTTGCTGTACCGAAACTCTATACTTCTTTGGTTTCCACGTCACTTCTTTCTCCTGGTGTTCTTCTTGCCCCTCTGCCTCTTCCTTCTCATGGGTTCTTCATCCTTTCTCTCTGCCCTTTCAAAGTTGGTGCTTCTCAGGGTTTCATCCTTTGCCCACTTGTCCTCTTATTCTATTATTCCTCTACCATTTTAACAACTCCTGTGGTTTTACTTTCCAACTCAATGCTGATGATTCCCCAATCTCTATTTCTAAGCCATATTTCTCTCTAGAGTTTTTTTTTTTTTTTTTTTTGTGGTACGCGGGCCTCTCACTGTTGTGGCCTCTCCTGTTGCAGAGCACAGGGTCCAGACGCGCAGGCTCAGAGGCCATGGCTCACGGGACCAGCCGCTCCACGGCATGTGGGATCTTCCCAGACCGGGGCACGAACCCACATCCCCTGCATAAGCAGGTGGACTCTCAACCACTGCACCACCAGGGAAGCCCTCTCTCTAGAGTTTTATAACCAGATATTAATTGGTCTCCATACTACTATACACTCTGATACTGGTGGACACTGCAGACTCAGTGACATCTTTCTCTGACATGTTTTTCCTTTCACATTTGCTTAGTTGTTGATACAACCATCCCCTTTGGCACCCATGCAGAAACTAGGAGCAACACAGTTGCCCCATCTCCACATTCCCCTCCATCTTTTTAATCTACTACCTCTATCCTAATTCAGTTTGCCATAACTTAAAGAAAAATTTTTATTGGAGCATAGTTGATTTACAATGTTGTGTTAGTTTCAGGTGTACAGCAAAGTGCTATATATATATATATATATATATATATATATATATATACACCTATCTCTCTCTCTATATATCCATTCTTTTTCAGATTCTTTTCTCATATAGGTTATTACAGAATATTGAGTAGAGTTCCCTGTGCTATACAGCAGGTCCTCTTTGGTAACCATAAGTTTGATTTCAAGATATGTGAGTTTTTCTGTTTTGTAAATAAGTTCATTTGTATCATTTTTTAAATTAGATTCCACATATAAGCAATATCATATGATATTTGTCTTTGTCTGATCTCACTTAGTATGATAATCTCTAGGTCTATCCATCTTGCTGCAAATGGCATTATTTTGTTCTTTTTTTATGCAGACTGCTGTAATTTCTTATATAAACTACATCAACCATCTTCAAACTGGTCTTGGTAACTATGGTGTTTTTCTCTTCAAATGCCTTCTTCCCATTGCTGCCAAGATCTGAAAGGCCCATCAATCCCCTGCTAATGCTGTCCAGCAGATCCCTGCCCTCTCTAGCAGAGAGCACAAGTTTCCCATGGCACACACCAGGGAAGACCCACCAGGTTCCTGGCTGGCTCTCCAACCTTATCTTTCATCATTTTCTGTATAAAACATTATGTTCTATTAATAACAAAGTCTCTATTTCTTATTAATAACACAGAGTCACAAACCACCTCCCAAACTTGGCCATTGCTACTCTCTAAACAAATCTACTTCAGTCCATGAATCATAACTGGCTGGTGAGCTTTAGTAGAAGTAATTATAACACAGTTCTTTAATGAAAAAATCTCCTACCTTTTCTTCTTTACAGCATTTAATAAGAATTAGCTTATGGAAATAACTTAATTCTGGACACCAAAAATTATGGTTTGTGGGCACCCTTTCTGTTGTCATGAGTTGATCATCCTCCTTTATTTTAGAATAGGCTTCCCATTCAGGTGGGTTAAGATAAGTCTCAAAAGATCCTGGAAACACAATTTAAAAATATGCTTTAATTAAAGTTGCTTTGACTTTGATATTAAATAAATATATTTGGTAATTAAAAACTCTCTACATTTACCATTAGCTTTTTACATTACCACAAATGTAAATATATTTAATCTCCCCCTACCCAACCTAATTAAAAAATAGTGAATTTAAAATTGGATCAGAAAACGAATTCAAACCACTTAACAAAAGGCAAAGCTAAAACAAATGACAGAGAAGTTAAAAATAAAAGGATGCATAGAGATATATCAATCATATGTGAGCAAAAACAAACACCTGCCATGATAAGAGTAACACTGGATATCTTAAAATTCAAGGCAAATATAATTAAATGGGATGAAATTGTTCAAGTTATATTAATTAAAATACAAACCCAATAATAAAAACACAATAAAATAAACCTATATGTGTCAGACAATAGCATAAAAATACATCAAACCATCACTGCTGAAGGCAGAAGAAAAAGCAGAAAAACATATTAATGATAGGAAATAACACAACTGTCAGTCTGTGACAGATAAAGCAAATTAAAAATTCTGGTATAAATAATTTTTACCATATAAATAATATATGAATTGACATCGCTACAACTTTATGCCCTAATAAACAGAACACATTGCCCTCAACCCCCCTGGAATATTTATAAGAAATGGGCTTGCATCTCACATGAGGCTTAGGATTCTAGTTAGCCCTTACTCTGGTTATAACATGTAGTAAGAATTAGCATTGAAATTCCTGCAGAGTGAGAGGGCAGACAGCAGAAGCAAGAAGAACTACAGTTCTGCAGCATGTGGAACAAAACCCACATTCACAGAAAGACAGACAAAATGAAAAGGCAGAAGACTGTGTACCAGCTGAAGGAACAAGATAAAACCCCAGAAAAACAACTAAATTAAGTGGAGATAGGCAACCCTCCAGAAAAAGAATTCAGAATAATGATAGTGAAGATGATGCAGGACCTTGGAAAAAGAATGGAGGCAAAGATCGAGAAGATGCAAGAAATGTTTAACAAAGACCTTGAAGAATTAAAGAACAAACAAACAGAGATGAACAATACAATAACTGAAGTGAAAAATACACTAGTAGGAATCAATAGAAGAATAACTGAGGCAGAAGAACAGATAAGTGACTTGGAAGACAGAAAGGTGGAATTGACTGCTATGGAATGAATAAAGAAGAAAGAATGAAAAGAAATGAAGACAGCCTAAGAGACCACTGGGATAACATTAAACATATGAACATTCGCATTATAGGGATCCCAGAAGGAGAAGAGAGAGAAAAAGGACCCAAGAAAATATTTGAAGAGATTATAGTCAAAAACGTTCTTGACATGGGAAAGGAAATAGCCACCAAAGTCCAGGAAGTGCAGAGAGTCCCAGGCAGGATAAACCCAAGGAGAAACATGCCAAGACACATAGTAATCAAACTGATAAAAATTAAAGACAAAGAAAAATTATTGAAAGCCACAAGGAAAAAATGACAAATAACATACAAGGGAACTCCTACAAGGTTAACAGCTGATTTCTCAGCAGAAACTCTACAAGCCAGAAGGGAGTGGCATGATATATTTAAAGTGATGAAAGGGAAGAACCTACAACCAAGATTACTCTACCCAGTAAGGATCTCATTCACATTCACCAGAGAAATCAAAAGCTTTACAGACAAGCAGGAGTTAAGAGAATTCAGCACCACAAACCAGCTCTACAACAAACGCCAAAGGAACTTCTTTAAGTGGGAAACACAAGAGAAGAAAAGGACCTACAAAAACAAACCCCAAACAATTAAGAAAATGGTAATAGGAACATACATATCGATAATTACCTTAAATGTGAATGGATTAAATGCTCCAACCAAAAGTTACAAGCTCACTGAATGGATACAACAATGAGACCCATATATATGCTGCCTACAAGAGACCCACTTCAGACCTAGGGACACATACAGACTGAAAGCGAGGGAGTGGAAAAAGATATTCCATACAAATGGAAATCAAAAGAAAGCTGGAGTAGCAATTCTCATATCAGGCAAAATAGACTTTAAAATAAAGAATGTTACAAGAGACAAGGAAGGACACTACATAATGATCAAGGGATCAATCCAAGAAGAAGATATAACAATTATAAATATATATACACCCAACATAGGGGCACCTCAATACAGAAGGTAAATGCTAACAGCTATAAAAGAGGAAATCAACAGTAACACAATAATAGTGGACGACTTTAACACCTCATTTACACCAATGGACAGATCATCCAGACAGAAAGTTAATAAGGAAACACAAGCCTTAAGTGACACATTAGACCAGACAGATTTAATTGATATTTCTAGGACATTCCATCCAAAAACAGCAGATTACACTTTCTTCTCAAATGCACACGGAACATTTTCCAGGATAGATCACATCTTGGGTCACAAATCAAGCCTCGGTAAATTTAAGAAAATTGAAATCATATTAAGCAACTTTTCCAATCACAACACTATGAGATTAGAAATCAATTACAGGGAAAAAGCATTAAAAACACAAACACATGGAGATTAGACAATATGTTACTAAAAACCAAGAGATCACTGAAGAAATCAAAGAGGAAATAAAAAAAAACCTAGAGACAAATGACAAAGAAAACACAACAATCTAAAACCTATAGGATGCAGCAAAAGCAGCTCTAAGAGGGAAGTTTATAGCAATACAATCCTACCTCAAGAAACAAGAAAAATCTCAAATAAACAATCTAATCTTACACCTAAAGGAACTAGAGAAAGATGAATTAACAACACCCAAAGTTAGTAGGTGAAAAGAAATCATAAAGATCAGAGCAGAAATAAATGAAATAGAAATGAAGAAAACAGTAGCAAAGATCAATAAAACTAAAAGCTGCTTCTTGAGAAGATAAACAAAATTGATAAACCTTTAGCCAGACTCATGAAGAAAAAAAGGGAGAGGGCTCAAACCAATACAATTAGAAATGAAAAGGAGAAATTACAATGGAAACTTCAGAAATATGAAGCATCATAAGAGACTGCTACAAGCAACTCTATGCCAATAAAATGGACAACCTGGAAGAAATGGAAAAATTCTTAGAAAGGTATAAGCTTCTAAGACTGAACCAGGTAGAAATAGAAAATATGAACAGATCAATCACAAGTAATGAAATTGAAACTGTGATTAAAAATCTTTCAGCAAACAAAAGTTCTGGACCAGATGGCTTCACAGGTGAATTTTATCAAACATTTAGAGAAGAGCTTACACCCGTCCTTCTCAAACTCTTCCAAAAACTTTCAGAGGAAGGAACACTCCCAAACTCATTCTATGAGGCCACCATCACCCTGATAACAAAACCAGACAGATATACTACAAAAAAAGAAAACTACAGACCAATATCACTGATGAATATAGATGCAAAAATCCTCAACGAACTACTAGCAAACAGAATCCAACAACACATTAAAAGGATCATACACCATGTTCAAGTGGGACTTATCACAGGGATGCAAGGATTCTTCGATATATGCAAATCAATCAGTGTGATACACCACATTAACAAATTAAGGAATAAAAACCACATCTCAATAGATGCAGAAAAAGCTTTTGACAAAATTCAACACTGATTTATGATAAAAACTCTCCAGAAAGTGGGCATAAAGGGAACCTACCTCAACATAATAAAGGCCATATACGACAAACCCACAGCAAACATCATTCTCAATGGTGAAAAACTGAAAGCATTTCAACTAAGACCACAAACAAGAGAAGGATGTCCACTCTCACTACTATTATTCAACATAGTTTTGGAAGTTTTAGCCACGGCAATCAGAGAAGAAAAAGAAATAAAAGGAATACAAATTGGAGAAGAAGAAGTAAAACTGTCACTGTTTGAAGATGACACGATACTATACAGAGAGAATCCTGAAGATGTCACCAGAAAACTACTAGAGCTAATCAATGAATTCGGTAGAGTTGCAGGATACAAAATTAATGCACAGAAATCTCTTGCATTGCTATACACTAACAATGAAAGATCAGAAAGAGAAATTAAGCAAACAATCCCATTCACCATCACAAGAAAAAGAATAAAATACCTGGGGATAAACCTACCTAAGGAGGTAAAATATCTGCACTCAGAAAACAATAAGACACTGATGAAGGAAATCAAAGATGACACAAACGGATAGATATACCATGTTCTTGGATTGGAAGAATCAATATTGTGAAAATGACTATATTACCCAAAGCAATATACAGATTCAATGCAGTCCTTATCAAATTACCAATGGCATTTTTTACAGAACTAGAACAAAAAATCGTAAAATTTGTATGGAAACACAAAAGACCCTGAATAGCCAAAGCCATCTTGAGGGAAAAAAACGGAGCTGGAGGAATCAGACTCCCTGACTTCAGACTATACTACAAAGCTACAGTAATCAAGACAATATGGTACTGGCACAAAAACAGAAATATAGATCAATGGAGCAGGATAGAAAGCTCAGAGATAAACCCACGCACCTATTGTCAACTAATCTATGACAAAGGAGGCAAGGATATACAATGGAGAAAAGACAGCCTCTTCAATAACTGGTGCTGGGAAAACTGGACAGTTACATGTGAAAGAATGAAATTAGAATACTCCCTAACACCATACACAAAAATAAACTCAAAATGGATTAAAGACCTAAATGTAAGCCCAGAAACTATAAAACTCTTGGAGGAAAACATAAGAAGAACACTCTTTGACATAAATCACAGCAAGATCTTTTTTGACCCACCTCCTAGAGTAATGGAAATAAAACCAAAAATAAACAAATGGGTACCTAATGAAACTTAAAAGCTTTTGCACAGCAAAGGAAACTATAAACAGAACGAAAAGACAACCCTCAGAATGGGAGAAATTATTTGCAAAGGAATCAACAGACAAAGGATTAATCTCCAAAATATATAAACAGCTCATGTAGCTCAATATTAAAAATACAAACAACCCAATCAAAAAATGGGCAGAAGACCTAAATAGATATCTTTCTGAAGAAGACATACAGATGGCCAAGAGGCACATGAAAAGCTGCTCAACATCACTAATTATTAGAGAAATGTAAATTAAAACTACAATGAGGTATCACCTCACACTGGTTAGAATGGGCATCATCAGAAAATCTACAAATAACAAATGCTGGAGAGGGTGTGGAGAAAAGCCACTTGCACTGCTGGTGGGAATGTAAATTGATACAGCTACTATGGAGAACAGTATGGAGGTTCTTTAAAAAACTAAGAATTATCATGTGACCTAGCAATCCCTCCCTATGCTTATACCCAGAGAAAACCATAATTCCCAAAGACACATGCACCCTAATGTTCATTGTAGCACTATTTACAATAGCCAGGTCATGGAAGCAAGCTAAATGCCCATCGACAGACGAATGGATAAAGAAGATGTGGTACATATACACAATGGAATATTACTCAGCCATAAAAAGGAACGAAATTGGGTCATTTGTAGAGACGTGGATGGACCTAGAGACTGTCATACAGAGTGAAGTAAGTCAGAAAGAGAAAAACAAATATCGTATATTAATGCATATATGTGGAATCTAGAAAAGTGGTACAGATGAACCAGTTTTCAAGGCAGAAAGAGACACAGATTTAGAGAACAAATGTATGGACAACAAGTGGGGAAAGCGGGGTGGTAGTTGTGGTGGTGGGATGAATTGGGAGGTTGGGATTGACATATATACACTAATATGTATAAAATAGATAACTAATACTGAACATGGGAAAAAAATAAAGAAATGATTTTAAAAAAAGAAAAAAAAGAAAGGCAACCCACTGAATGGGAGAAAAAAAAAAAAGAAATTCCTGCAGGTGCAGGGAGCACAGTACGGTGTAAGCCCCCCAGCAAACCAGCACAACCATCTAGTGATGAAACAGGCTGCTGCGGTTGAACATTAGGCAAAATAGTTGGCTTCCATGGCGGGCTAGGAAACCACTTTCCCCAGCTGGTCTACTGGGACTCTCCTCTGAGGGCCTAACAATAGCAACCACAGAGCTGGTGACAGTTTAAAATGTAGTGACACTTAAGACCATGGCCCTGGAGCCATGGAGTATGTACCTCTGCAAGACTTCTAATTTCTATATGAAATATACACAATTACATGGTATGAGACCACAGGGCACAGCATACCACAGTGTTTTCTAGTTGAAAGTGGATGCTTTATTCTGAGGACCAGGTAGTAGAACCACTTATTCCAAAAGGACTTCTTTTCTCTTCAGGTTCTCATTACTGGTATAATCACCAGGGCTTTGACTAACAAGACATGATAATTTAAAATTATAACTCTCAACTAATAGGACATGAAGCACTTAGAAACCATCAAAGACACAAGATTGAGGCAATTAGGAAGCCTTTGAAGGTAAGAGTGGCATTGAAATTAATTATTAAACTTAACCTGCAAAGATCCAAAGCTCAGTTTTAGAACACAAGCCATCCTATGACATGTACAAACCTTCACCATTCTGCAGGATTTCCAGAATCAACCTTGAAAGTTAACAAATGAAAGCAGGATGGTTGTTTTAAATTACTAATATTTTGGTCCCAGTTGACAGGAATAACATGGTGCCTTTTGTCCAAACACGACGAGCTGTTCCCAGAATTACTTAACCTTTCAGCCTCTACCTCTTCCCACTTTCTTTGCTTCTGTGTTTATGAGGATCCATCTAGCCTTTTTTGCTTCAGATCTGTCCCTAACTGTCCATCACTAGGCTTCTCCTATAAGTATTTTTTCTTTTGTGTTCTACTTCTAGCTACCTTGTTTAACTGGTCCACAATATAGAAACATAATTTTTATTTGATTTATTTATTGAAGAGTATTTTATTTTTTCTAGTCTTTATTTAGAAATCAAATGAACATATTAGGATCCCAGAAATTCTGGTTCATGTAGCTTTTAAACCACCGCACTTACTAGGTATATTCAGGTAAATAAACATTCATATGAGAAGTAGAAGAATAATTACTAAAAATAGCAATAGGGCTTCCCTGGAGGCGCAGTGGTTGGGAGTCCGCCTGCCTATGCAGGGGACAGGGGTTCGTGCTCCAGTCCGGGAGGGTCCCGCGTGCCGCGGAGCGGCTGGGCCCGTGGGCCGTGGCCGCTGGGCCTGCGCGTCTGGGGCCTGTGCTCCGCGGCGGGAGGGGCTGCGGCGGTGAGAGGCCCGCGTACCGCAAAAAAAAAAAAAAAAAAAAAAAAAAAAAAAAGCAATAGAACACAGAACTTCAAATCAGTACAGGGGAAATAAAAAGAAGAATGTGGACAATTCACTTGAAGGCAAGAAAGAAGAAATAACAATGAAGCAAAGAAAAAGCCTGCCATGGAAAAAATCCCTACGAAATAAGATGATAGATGTAAATCCAAATAGATCAGGATTCTTCAGCCCTGCCACTACTGCCATTTGGGGCCAAGTGGTCATTTGTTGTGGAGGGTTGTTCTGAGCATTGTAGGATGTTTAGTCACATCTCTGGTTTCTACCTACTAGATACCTGCAGCACCACCCCAGTCATGGCAACCAATAATGTCTTCAGATGTTGTTGAATGTCCCCTGGGGAACAAAATCTTCCATAGTTGAGAGCCACTGAAATGGATCAATAACCATCCTTACAATAATTGGATTAAAACTTGCCTGTTTAAAAAGAGAGACTCTCACATTGCTCAAAACAGCAAAATCCAACTAAAGATACACCGAAAACATGACGATGACACAAAAGACTTGAAGAGGAAGAGTGTAGAAATATATAAAGGGGGAATACTAATGAAGATAATCCTGCTGTAACAGTATTAACCTTAGAAAATATATTTTAAGGCAAAAAGCACTATTCAGGGTAAAGGGGAATATTATTTAATAAAAAAGGAATAATTTGCTAGAAAGATAGTAATCCTAAACGCATTTATAATTAACAGCATCAGTTCCACAAGATACAATGGGAGAAATTCCAGAATTACAAAGAGAAATTGTCAATCATAGTGGTGAGCCTTACAGATTTAGTATAAAAGACAGTAAAATAAACACCACAATTAATAGGTTTGAACTAAAGATTACATATCTTTAGTTCAAAAGATTACATATCTTTTGCATCCAAGAAAAGACACACATGGAACATTTTACATAAACTGAAGTATAAATAAATTACAAACAAGTTCATGCAAACCATGAGTATAATTTCTACAATGTAAGTAAATTATAAACAATAAAAAGATAGCACCCCCAAATCGTAAATGCGTTTGAATTAAAAAGTATACTTTTAGAATCAAAAGGGCTACAGAGTAAAACTTTTGGGGAAAAAGTAACATAAAATGTTATAATTAGAGCAGGCATAACCTCTGGGGAAAAGGGAAAGGGTCCTATGAAGGAGTATAAGGGGATTCTGTGATGCTGGTACTGGTCTATTTCTTGACTTGGGTGGTGGCTCATAAGTATAGTCGGTTTTTGATAATCAAATTGCTGATTCTGATTTGTGTACTTTTCCATATGTATGTTATCCGTCAATAAAAAGTTAAAAAAAAAAAGTATGGGATGCAGCTAAAGCAATACCTAGAGGTAAATGCATCTTTTTAAAATGGGTATAATAGTAAACATGAAATATTGAAAATTCATGGACCAAGCATTCAACTCAAGAAATTGGGAAAACAAATAATTCACAATTTCTTAATAATGAAGACATTTCCTAGTGAAAATTATTGATATTGCAGAAGAGGTTAAAGGAGACCTTAAAGTTAGGATTCACAAGCTTGTTTACAACCCCATATAGCAGAGCCTTTTTGACGTCTTACCTATGCGTATGGAAATAGGATGTAACACTATGTATTGTGTAAGTCCTTTAAAAACTGGAAATTCTTCTTCTAAGTCACAGCATGCGAACCACATGGCAGTAAGCAGCCAGGGAACTTCAGGCTTAGGTGGGCGTTCCTATTAGAAGACAGAAAGAACAGAAAGTTGTCACAAAGACAACCACAGAATATGCTTTCACCTTGTCTAAGTGAAAAATCAAGCTCTAATAGAATGTTAAAAATAACCATTTACCCAGGACAAATATAAGATATAGTGAGATAGAAATGGTGTTGAGTCAATTCTATTTGTTGGCCTTTGAACAGAAGTACAGCTGATGAAACTTTTCATGTTGACATATGCAGAGAGCAGTTGATCTGGTGAAAGGTTAAAATAAAATCTGTAAAGTCTACTTCTAGCCTGTCCTCCAATATGTCACACCAGTCTCTCCCCACCCCTCAAATATTCTTATATTAATGATTTTTTCCTAGAGAACTAGTTTTTAAATCCAGTTCCCAGATGTTCTCACCTCTAGGAGATAGGAAAAGTTGAGTAGTATAGCAAAATCAGTAGCAAGACAAGTGAACATCTCATTCCAGCTGGGCTAAGTGTGTATACGTCTAATCATTTCATATATTCCCAGAAATTTCTGGGAAAAGTATTGTGCCATCTGGCAATATTCCATGAAGCCTTTGCATGTGGCTAAACAGTTTAAAAAGAGACAGGAAAACAGCTGTGATTGTAGACTGAAACTTGTTCTTTGAAAATTTCATGAATATTTGCCTGAGGTTTTATACCACATTTTTAAATGGCTTTATTGAGATACAATTCATATACCATGCAATTCACCCATTTAAAGCATACAATCCAATGTATTTTAGTAAATTCACAGTTATGTGTAACCATGACCACAGTCAATTTTAGAACATTTCATCTCCTCAAAAACCCCCATGTATCCTTTAGCAGTTCCCCTCCCATCTGCCCATGCCCTCTAGCCCTAAGAAACTGAAACTAGTTCTTTGAAAATTTAGTACTTTGAAACAAAACTTTGAAAGTTTGGTACTGCTTTCTGTCTCTACCCATTTGCCTCTTCTGAATACTTCATATAAATCAAATTTTATAATATGTGGTCTTTTGTGGCTGATTTCTTTCACTTAGCTTAATGTTTTCAAAGTTTATTCATGTTGTGGTATGTATCAGTACTTCATTCCTCTTTATGATTGAATGATATTCTGTTGTTATGGATATACCACATTTTGTTTACCTGCTCATCAGTTGATGGACTGGCTTGCTTTAACCATTTTGGCTATTACAAATAGTGCTGCTATGAATATTCATGTCTAAGTTTTTGTGTGAACCTATGTTTTCATTTCTCTTTGATATATACCTAGGAGTGGAATTGCTGGATCATGTGGTAATTCTACATTTAATTGCTTGAGGAGCTGCCAGACTGTTTTCCAAAGCAGTTGCACCATTTTTCATGTTTGTTAGCAGTTTATGAAGGTTCTGATTTGTCCACATGTTCACCAACACTTAGTATTATCTGTCTTTTGATTCTAGCCATTCTAGTGGGTGTGAATGGCATCTCCTTATCATTTTGATTTGCATTTCCCTGATAAATAATGAGGTCAGACATCTTTTCATGTGCTTATGTATATATTTGGAGAAATATCTATTCAGGTCCTTTGGCTATTTCTAAGTTGGGTTGTCTTTATTATGGATTCATAAGAATTCTTTATCTATTCTAAATACAAATCCTGTAACATCTTAATGTTTTCGAGGTTTATTCATGTTGTAGTATGTATCAGTACATCCTTGTCAAAATCAGTTGACCATAGACTCATCGCTTTATTTCTGGACTTTCACATTGATTCCATTTACCCATATGTCTATCCTTATGCTAATATGTTGCTGTCTTGATTACTGCTGCTTTGTAGTAAGCTTTGGGATTTTAGATCTCTTGTAATCCTGTATGAATTTTAGGATCAGTTTGGCAATTGCTGAAAAGAAACCAGTTAGAATTTTGATAGGGATATCACTGAATCTGTAGATCAGTGTGTGGAGTATTGCCATCCTAACAATATTAAGTCTCCAATCCATGAACATGGGATGTTTTCCTATTGATTTAGGTCCTCTGATTTCTTTCAGCCTGTTTTGTAGTTTTCAGAGTATAAGTTTGAACTTCTTTTGTTAAATTTATTTCTAAGTATTTTATTATTATTGATGCCATTGTAAATGGAATTGTTAGTTTCACTTTATATTGTTCATCGCAAATGTAAAGAAATCCAAATTAATTTTGTACGTTGATCCTGTATCCTGCAACCTTGCTGAGCTTGTTTATTAATTCTAATAGTTTTTTTTTTAAGTAAATTCCTTAGTGTTTTCTATGTACAAAATCATGTCATCTGCAAATAGAGATAGTTTTACTTCTTCCTTTCCAATCTGGATGCCTTTCATTTCATTTTCTTGTGTATCTGTCCTGGCAAGAATTTCCAGTACAATGTTGAAAAGAAGTGGTGAGAGCAAACATCCTTCTTGTTTCTGATCCTTGGTGGAATGCATCCAGGCTTTCACTATTAAGTATGATGTTAGCTGTGGGTTTTTGTGTATGCTCTTTATCTGGTTGAAGAAGTTCTCTTTTATTTCATTTGTTAAGTGTTTTTATGATTATTAGTTATGTGATTCTGGAAAGGTCTTTAACCTCTCTGAGCCTTTGCTTGAAAAACCTGTAAACACAGCTGTTAACAAGAATACTGTGAAGGAAGAAGGGTGACAATGCCGGGAAGGGCTTGGCTGAGTGACTGACCAATAGTAACAGAGTGAGGTGGGTAAGAGGGCAAGCTCTACAGACTTGACTGCAAGGGTTTGAATCCTGGTTCCAAACCCTAATAAGTGTGTGATCATGATGAGTTACATCATCTCTTTGTGCCTAATTAACTTATCTTCAGACTAGAGATAAAATTAGGAACTCACCCAACAGGAATACTGAAATAAATAAATGAGTAGATATACATAAAACACATAGAAAACCCTATATAACTATTAACTGTGATTATGAAGTTAAGACAGTGTTAAGCAAGGATTAACAGAATATGTATGTATACGGGGTGGGTGGGGGTCAGGAAAGAAGGACCATCTGGTGTAGAGGTCTTCTTTGGGCTTGTCCTGGGAGTGCAGGGTGCTGAGAGTCAAATGAAAGCACAAAGTCCAATGTCCCAGTGTTACTCTGAGGCTCAAATACTGGCAAACAGATGCAGGTGTCAGGTCTGTAGGGGCCAAGGGTAGGGCTCGAGATTGAAGACAGAGCCAAGAGTTTAGAGCTGGACTGGATGGACTTGCAGGCAAGAGTTGGGGGACTGTGCCTCAGTTCTGTGGGCCACCAGGTCTGTGGTACATGGGTGAGTTAGGCCAATTTGAGGGGCTGGGGCAATTTAGGCAAATATTATGGTATGACAGAAGTCAACAATCAAGTTCTAGTCCTTCCCGTGCTTTATAATGAAAGATGGGTCCAGGCAAGAGGGGGTCATTGTTTCACAAACAGTGTGGCCAGATCTGTGAATTACAACTTTTATTGGATTTCAACTCTTCCCATTTGTAAGATGGTCAACTTTTCAAAACATGTCCCCATCTACTAGTTCACTGGTTACTCCCAACATCTCTTTTCTACAGGTGAGGACATCGCTGCACAAAGAGGTCAAATGTTACCAACATTATATAGTGACTAAAGACAGAACTAAATTATAGTCTGGGTCCCTGACCCCTAGCGGGCCACACAGCTGAATGTATAACCTTCAGCCATCAGAGTCACCGTGGAGCATTGGTAGGTGCTTGTGGGCTCTATCTAATAACATTCACAATCTAATCTTGACACAGATACCTTTTCCAATCCTGCAGAACCTCGGAGAAAGAAATTCCATTCAGCATCAGTTAAGCTTCCTTGCTGACGCATGATCTCAACACAGAGCATAAAGCTGTAGACGAGTTTATGTTGTTCAAAAAGTCCTCTCGAGACATTGACATAAGCCGTTAGGAGAGTCTGTTCTAGTAGAATTTCCATGCGCTGCTGTAGATCATCTGTCCTCACAGAGGTTTCGATTGTTGTATTGAACAACTGTGAAAGAGAACTCTATCAGTGTCTCTGAGTTAATTCAATTTCATGGAGGAAAAAATATCCCTGCTCCTCACCCTGACTGCCCCAAACTCAGTGAGTAAATAGCAGCACAGGTGGTGAATACTGTACCATGAAAAAGTCCAGAATTCATCCCAAATTGACACATTTATATGTAATACTTATTTTGTGCACTCCTCTTTCTCTCCCCATTTTCCAGAAATGGACCAGTGCCAAATTCTTGACTATTGAAAAGGCATAATATTGACTTTGGACAGAAAATGCAAAATAAAGGTGAGCTGGCAAAACGAGTTTCTCATATCCTCAACTCACATTTGATAATCACTTCGGATGAGAGGTGTAAGGACTAGGTAAGGTCATGCCCTCTTCTTGGCATTTTCCTAAGATAATTCTTAGGGTGTGGGAAGAACGTGTAAGAATTTTCTTTGAAATTTAAGAGGAACCAGCTTTAAAGAAGACTTCCACCCTGCTTCCCACCTGGAAATTTTGGGAACAGGCCTCCTCCCCAAAAGGTGACTCACATTACAAGGATATCAGGAAGGCAGCAGAGATGGTGGCATGGAAGGCTCAGGTGAGAGGGACAGAGGCAGCCCCACCCATTTCCTGCCACTTCCAAGTAGCACAAGGGCAGGGGGAGGGGAGATTCAGAAATTCCCAAGGGTCTTGAGCTGTGTGACAAATCTGAGCAGAGCCTGAACTCAGGGGCTTGCCTGCAAGTCATGGCCAAGGGGATCTTGCAGCAGAGACTGGGGTCTCATGAGGGATGAGAGGACCATCCTTATGGCTTCGGCCTTGAGGATCCACAGCACAAGGGGCAAAGGTGCCAGGTGAGGAAGGGCTGCCCAATTCATTGGTCACCTTGAGAGGGATCGAGATGCATTGCTCATGGCGAGATCAGACAGATTGAAGCAGATTGGACACTGGAGACCAACTGAGGGCCAAGGCAGATCAAGGTCAAGAACCGTGCTTCACAAGCCCCTAAAAATGCTGCACTGTCCTTGTGCAGGCCTCCTTGTACCACCCCCAACTCATTCTGCTAACAGGGTGGAGCACAAGGGGAAAGGATCTGACTGTCTGTCTCCTCACCCAAAGATAGGCCTCCATTCCCTAAAATTAAAAGGGCTTGGAGGAAGCATTCACTTATTCTAGAGAACTGGGAAAGCCTTGTTAATTCTCTGGAAAGTTTGGTCAACAAAGAATAATGGAGTTGTTACTTTAATACACTTAGAAGCAAAGAGTTTTCTTTAAGAACCTGACAAGAGGCAGAGAGTTTAAAGTCCAGTGAAGACCTCGTAAGTTCGGTGCCAAAATAAAACATGGCGAATCTTGACACACTCTAAATAACTTTAGTGTGAAATGGAATTATGGATGGGTTTGGTAGAGGATGTCCTGGTCAGGGCTGTCACCTACAATTGTGTTTTGGGTTTCTAGTTTCCCTTCCAAATAGCAAATCTCCAGTGTTTTGATGATTCATCCTATAACCCTTTTTCTGTTGGCTCAAGATATTTTCAGGGCATCTTCATTTTTAATTCTTGAAGGAGATTTTTAAAACCTTGAAAAGCATGAATTCCAAAACACCCAGGATGAGAAAAGTGTTATCAAAGTCATTTAGATAGAATTAAAGGATTTACTAATCTTTACCTTGCTTGTTTTAATACCCACCAACTAAAGGAAGAGGCGTGAGAACGGCAACCCCTGCCTTGAGGAACTGAGCTGTGACCCGAGTAGAAATGGCTTCTAAAGGCTGCCACAGCAGATGCACTTCTTGTTGGAAGAGAGCCCAGGTGTGCCTACACAACATGCCTCTCATTTCTCTCAATTCTTCATTTCCGTTCTCTCCTGCAGCTCCTATTGCTGCCAGCCCCCTGACCACCAAACAAGACATCTAGAGGAAAAACCAAGCTTGGTCTAGTATATAAAAATTGTTTGAATATTTCAACAGCCATTTTTAATGGAGGGATGCAAACAGCCTCTTCACTCATGAGACACTCATGATGTGTCATATGGTGCTAAGCGCCACGGGGGGAAGCAGGGTTGGGTGAGACTTCCTTCCTGCCTTCTGGGAGGTCAGACTTCAGCAGGAGAGAAGAGCCCACCACCCCAAGCAGAGTGGTGGAAGTTCCACATGAGGCATTCACAGGTGTTGGAGAAAGACTGCTGCAAATTGTTTGCTACTCCTTCCATGGAGAAGTGGAGCCTAAATCCCCTCCTCTTGAATCTGGGCTAGCTTTAGTGACTCCATTGACCAAGAGACTATAGCACAAGTGGTGCTGCCTGACATCCAAAGCTAGGTCAGAAGAGGCCTTGTAGCTTCTACCTTGGCTTCTTAGAACATTTGCTTTTGGGAGCTGCCCTCTTGGGGCAGCCCTGTTGTGAGCACCCAAACCACATGGAGAGGTGACTGTAGGAGTTGATATCCCAGCCACGTAAGTGACCATTTTGGACATCCAGCCCCAGAAGACTGCAGCCTTATCCACAGGCTTCACTTAATGAGAAGGTGGCACTTAATCTGGGAGGGAGGGCATTCTAAACAGAGAGGGTCATAAACACAGAAGCATCTGGGGAGTCCAGGGAATGTGAATGGATCCATTTGGCTGCTGGCAGAGGACTAGTGGGAAATGTGGCTCTAGAGACAGAACAGGGACAGGTTGGATGTGGCTTTGGAACCTGAACTGTGTTTGATGGGCAATGTCTGTGAAAATCCATTTTGGATTCCCAGAGTACAGAGCAGTGTTTTAAAAACATGAGGCCTGGGCTGGCCTGGCCTCCGGAGTGAGAGCCAGCACTGGCTAGAGGTATAAGGGCATGTAGCAGGAAGTAAAGATGTGTGGCAGGGAAAGAGGATCTATTTACAATTATTACTGTTTTCTACTGTGAGTGGTGTGTATGGCGACGCCTTTGAATTGTATTATGGGTGTGAGCACATAATGATTAAAGAAGCCAGAGTGAGCTAAACTGCTCTGCACAGAAAAGGGAACAATACAGACAAGAGGGGAATGGGAGCTGCTAGATGGGAAACAGCCAGAGAGGCCGTGTGGGGCATGGGCTGAGAGAAACTCCGGAGGTGAACAGAGGGGACCCCTGTGGATGCTTGATACATTTTGCTGTGTGATGAGTGATGCAAACTCTCTGTCTCCCCTGGAAATCTTCGGGTAAACTGACATTGCTTGCCAAAGTTTTGTGACATTGAATTTGCTTTTGGGAGATACTAGAATGCTGCCTAAAAGAGGATGAGAGCGGGGAGATCTTCAAGATGGCGGAGGAGTAAGACGTGGAGATCACCTTCCTCCCCACAAATACATCAGAAATACATCTACATGTGGAACATCTCCTACAGAACACCTACTGAACGCTGGCAGAAGACCTCAGACTTCCCAAAAGGTGAGAAACTCCCCATGTACCTGGGTAGGACAAAAGAAAAAAGAAAAAATAGAGACAAAAGAATAGGGATGGGACCTGCACCTCAGGGAGGGAGCTGTGAAGGAGGAAAAGTTTCCACACACTAGGAAGACCCTTCATTGGCGGAGACGGGGAGTATGCAGGGGTGAAGATTCGGAGTCACGGAGGAGAGCACAGCAACAGGGGTGCAGAGGGAAAAGCGGAGAATATTCCTGCACAGAGGATCAGTGCCAACCAGCACTCACCAGCCTGAGAGGCTTGTCTGCTCACTGGGATGGGTGGGGGCTGGGAGGCTCTGGCTTCAGAGTTCAGATCCCAGGGAGAGGACTGGGATTGGCTGCGTGAACACTGCCTGCAGGGAGCTTGTGCACCACAGCTAGCCAGGAGGGAGTCCGGGAAAAAGTCCGGACCTGCCTAAGAGGCAAAAGACCATTGTTTCTGGGTGTGCAAGGAGAGGGGATTTGGAGCACTGCCTAAATGAGCTCCAGAGACGGGCGCAAGCTGCGGCTAACAGTGTGGACCCCAGAGACGGGCATGAAACACTAAGGCTGCTGCTACAGCCACCAAGAAGCCTGTGTGCAAGCACAGGTCACTATCCACACCTACCCTCCCGGGAGCCTGTGCAGGCCGCCACTGCCAGGGTCCCATGATGCAGGGACAACTCCCCCAGGCAAACACATGGCATGCCTCAGGCTGTTGTAACGTCATGCCAGCTGCTGCCGCCACAGGCTCGCCTCGCATCCCATACCCCTCCCTCCCCCCAGCCTGAGTGAGCCAGAGCCCCCTAATCAGCTACTCCTTTAACCCCGTCCTGTCTGGGCAGGGAACAGATGCCCTCAGGCGACCTACACGCAGAGGCAGGGCCAAATCCAAAGCTGAACCCCAGGAGCTGTGAGAACAAAGAAGAGAAAGGGAAATCTCTCCCAGCAGCCTCAGGAGCCACGGATTAAATCTCCACAATCAACTTGATGTACTCTGCATCTCTGGAATACCTGAATAGACAATGAATCATCCCAAATTGAGGTGGTGGAATTTGGGAGCAACTGTAGACTTGGGGTTTTCTTTCTGCAACAATTTCTTTCTGGTTTTATGTTTATTTTAGTTTAGTATTTAGAGTTTATTATCATTGGTAGGTTTGTTTACTGATTTGGTTGCTCTCTTCTATTTTTATATATATATATATATATATATATATATATATATATTTCCTTTTTCTCTTTTTGTGAGTGTGTATGTATATGCTTCTTTGTGTGATTTTGCCTGTTTAGCTTTGCTTTTACCATTTGTCCTAGAGTTCTGTCTGTCCGTTTTGTTTTTTAGTATAGTTTTTAGTGCTTGTTATCACTGGTGGATTCGTTTTTTGGTTTGGTTGCTCTCTTCTTTCATTCTTTTTCTTTTTACTTTTTTTATTTTTAATAATTTTTAAAAATTTTATTTTTAATTTTAATAACTTTATTTTATTTTATTTTTTCTTTCTTTCTTTTTGTCTCCCATTTCTTCTGAGCCGTGTGGCTGACAGGGTCTTGGTGCTCCAGAGACCTCCTGGTTCCACATAATATCAAATGGTGAAAGCTCTCCCAGAGATCACCATCTCAAGGCTGAGACCCAGCTCCACTCAACGACCAGCAAACTACAGTGCAGGAAACCCTATGCCAAACAACTAGCAAGACAGGAACACAACCCCACCCATTAGCAGAAAAAACAAGATTGAGCCTCATCCACCAGAACACAGGCACCAATACCCTCCACCAGGAAGCCTACACAACCCACTGAACCAACATTAGCCACTGGTGGCAGACACCATAAACAACGGGAACTACGAACATGCTGCCTGCAAAAAGGAGACGCCCCCCCCAAACACAGTAAGTTAAGCAAAATCAGAATTTAGAGAAACACACAGCAGATGAAGGAGCAAGGTAAAAACCCACCAGACCAAACAAATGAAGAGGAAAGAGGCAGTCTACCTAAAAAGTAATTCAGAGTAATGATAGTAAAGATGATCCAAAATCTTGGAAATAGGATGGAGAAAATACAAGAAATGTTTAACAAGGACCTAGAAGAACTAAAGAGCAAACAAACAATGATGAACAACACAATAGGTTAAATGAAAAATCCTCTAGAAGGAATCAATAGCAGAATAACTAAGGCAGAAGAACAGATAAATGACCTGGAAGATAAAATAGTGGAAATAACTAGCACAGAGCAGAATAAAGAAAAAAGAATGAAAAGAATTGAGGACAGTCTTAGAGACCTTTGGGGCAACATTAAACATAGAAACATTCGAATTATAGGGGTCTCAGAAGAAGAAGAGAAAAAGAAAGGGACTGAGAAAATATTTGAAGAGATTATAGTTGAAAACTTCCCTAATATGGGAAAAGAAATAGTCAATCAAGTCCACAAAGCACAGAGAGTTCCATACAGGATAAATCCAAGGAGAAACATGCCAAGACACATATTAATCAAACTATCAAAAATTAAATACGAAGAAAAAATATTAAAAGCAGCAAGGGAAAAACAAATAACATACAAGGTTATTAACAGCTGATCTTTCAGCAGAAAGTCTGCAAGTCAGAAGGGAGTGGCAGGACATATTTAAAATGATGAAAGGGAAAAACCTACAACCAAGATTACTCTACCCAGCAAGGATCTCATTCAGATCTGATGGAGAAATTAAAACCTTTACAGACAAGCAAAAGGTAAGACAATTCAGCACCACCAAACCAGTTTTACAACAAATGCTAAAGAAACTTCTCTAGGCAGGAAACACAAGAGAAGGAAAAGACCTACAATAACAAACCCAGAACAATTAAGAAAATGGTAATAGGAACATACATATCGATAATCACCTTAAATGTAAATGGATTAAATGCTCCCACCAAAAGACATAGACTGGCTAAATGGATACAAAAACAAGACCTGTATATATGCTGTCTACAAGAGGCCCACTTCAGATCTCGGGACACATACAGACTGAAAGTGAGGGAATGGAAAAAGATATTCCATGCAAAGGGAACTCAAAAGAGAGCTGGAGTAGCACTTCTCATATCAGGAAAAATAGGCTTTAAAATAAAGACTATTACAAGAGACAGAGAAGAACACTACATAATGATCAAGGGATTGATCCAAGAAGAATACATAACAATTGTAAATATTTATGCACCCAACATAGGAGCACCTCAATACATAGGCCAAATGTTAACAGCCATAAAAGGGTAAATCGACAGTAACACAATCATAGCAGGGGACTTTAACACACCACTTTCACCAATGGACAGATCATCCAAAATGAAAATAAATAAGGAAACACAAGCTTTAAATGATACATTGAACAAGATGGACTTAATTGATATTTATAGGACATTCCATCCAAAAACAACAGAATACACTTTCTTCTCAAGTGCTCATGGAACATTCTCCAGGATAGATCATATCTTGGGTCACAAAGCAAGTCTTGGTAAATCTAAGAAAATTGAAAGCGTATCGAGTACCTTGTTTGACCATAATGCTATGAGACTAGATATCAATTACAGGAAAAAATCTGTAAAGAATACAAACACATGGAAGCTAAACAATACACTACTTAATAACCAAGAGATCACTGAAGAAATTAAAGAGGAAATCAAAAAATACCTAAAAACAAATGACAATGAAAACACAACGACCTAAAACCTATGGGATGCAGCAAAAGCAGTTCTAAGAGGGAAGTCTGTAGCAATACAAGCCTAGTTCAAGAAACAAGAAACATCTCAAATAAACAACCTAACCTTACACCCAAAGCAATTAGAGAAAGAGGAACAAAAAATCTCCCAAAGTTAGCAGAAGCAAAGAAACCATAAAGATCAGATCAGAAATAAATGAAAAAGAAATGAAGGAAACAATAGCAAAGATCAATAAAATTAAAAGCTGGTTCTTTGAAAACATAAGCAAACTTGATAAACCATTAACCAGAATCATCAAGAAAAAAAGGGAGAAGACTCAAAACAACAGAATTAGAAATGAAAAAGGAGAAGTAACAACTGACACTGCAGAAATACCAAGGATCATGAGAGATTACTACAAGCAACTATATGCCATAAAATGGACATCCTGGAAGAAATGGACAAATTCTTAGAAAAGCACAACCTTCCAAGACTGAACCAGGAAGAAATAGAAAATATAAACAAACCAATCACAAGCACTGAAATTGAGATTGTGGTAAAAAATCTTCCAACAAGCAAAAGCCCAGGACCAGATGGCTTCACAGGCGAATTCTATCAAATATTTAGAGAAAAGGTAACACCTATCCTTCTCAAACTCTTTCAAAATATAGCAGAGGAAGGAACACTCCCAAACTCATTCTACAAGGCCACCATCACCCTGATACTAAACCCAGACGAAGATGTCACAAAGAAAGAAAACTACAGGCCAATATCACTGATGAACATAGACGTAAAAGTCCTCAACAAAATACTAGCAAACAGAATCCAACAGCACACTAAAAGGGTCATACACCTTGATCAAGTGGGGTTTATCCCAGGAATGCAAGGATTCTTCAATATATGCAAATCAATCAGTGTGATACACCATATTAACAAATTGAAGGAGAAAAACCATATGATCATCTCAATAGATGCAGAAGAAGCTTTCAACAAAATTCAACACCAATTTATTATTAAAACCCTGCAGAAAGTAGGCATAGAGGGAACTTACGTCAACATAATAAAGGCCATATGTGACAAACCCACAGACAACATCATTCTCAATGTGAAAAACTGAAATGATTTCCTCTAAGATCAGGAACAAGACAAGGGTGTACACTCTCACCACTATGATTCAACATAGTTTTGGAAGTTTTAGCCATGGAAATCAGAGAAGAAAAAGAAATAAAAGGAATCCAAACCAGAAAAGAAGAAGTAAAGCTGTCACTGTTTGCAGTTGACATGATACTATACATAGAGAATCCTAAAGATGCGACCAGAAAACTACTAGAGCTAATCAATGCATTTGGTAAAGTAGCAGGATACAAAATTAATGCACAGAAATCTCTTGCATTCCTATACACTAATGATGAAAAATCTGAAGAGAAATTAAGGAAATACTCCCATTTACCATTGCAACAAAAAGAATAAAATACCTACGAATAAACCTACCTAAGGAGACAAAAGACCTGTATGCAGAAAACTGTAAGACACTGAGGAAAGAAATTCAAGATGATACCAAAGATGGAGAGATATACCATGTTCTTGGATTGTAAGAATCAACATTGTGAAAATGACTATACTACCAAAAGCAATGTACAGATTCAATGCAATCCCTATCAAATTACCACTGGCATTTTTCACAGAACTAGAACAAAAAATTTCACAATTTGTATGGAAACACAAAAGACCCCAAATAGCCAAAGCAATCTTGAGAAAGAAAAATGGAGCTGGAGGAATCAGGCTCCTGGACTTCAGACTATACTACAAAGTTACAGTAATCAAGACAGTATGGTACTGGCACAAAAACAGAAATATGGATCAATGGAACAGGATAGAAAGCCCAGAGATAAACCCACACACATATCACCTTATTTTTGATAAAGGAGGCAAGAATATACATTGGAGAAAAGACAGCCTCTTCAATAAGTGGTGCTGGGAAAACTGGATAGCTACATGTAAAAGAATGAAATTAGACATTCCATAACACCATACACAAAAATAAACTCAAAATGGATTAAGGACCTAAATGTAAGGTCAGACACTGTAAAACTCTTACAGGAAAACATAGGAAGAACACTCTATGACATAAACCACAGGAAGATCCTTTTTGACCCATCTCCTAGAGAAATGGAAATAAAAACAAAAATAAACAAATGAGACCTTATGAAACTTAAAAGCTTTTGCACAGGAAAGGAAACCATAAACAAGACATCAGACAACCCTCAGAATGGGCGAAAATGTTTGCAAATGAATCAACAGACAAAGGATTTATCTCCAAAATTTACAAGCAGCTCATGCAGCTCAATATCAAAAAAACAAACAACCCAATCCAAAAATGTGCAGAAGACCTAAACAGACATTCCTCCAAAGAAGATATACAGGTTGCCAACAAACAAATGAAAGAATGCTCAACATCATTAATCATTAGAGAAATGCAAATCAAAACTACAGTGAGGTGTCACCTCACACCGGTCAGAATAGCCATCATCAAAAAATCTAGAAACAATAAATGCTGGAGAGGGTGTGGAGAAAAGGGAACCCTCTTGCACTGTTGGTGGGAATGTAAATTGATACAGTCACTATGGAGAACAGTACGGAGGTTCCTTAAAAAACTAAAAATAGAACTACCATACGACCACTACTGGGCATATACCTTGAGAAAACCATAATTCAAAGAGTCATGTACCACAATGTTCACTGCTGCTCTATTTACAATAGCCAGGACATGGGAGTAACCTAAGTGTCCATCTACAGATGAATGGATAAAGAAGATGTGGCACATATATACAATGGAATATTACTCAGCCATAAAAAGAAGCGAAATTGAGTTATTTATAGTGAGGTAGATGGACCTAGAGTGTCATACAGAGTGAAGTAAGTCAGAAAGAGAAAAACAAATACCATATATATAGAATCTAAAAGTAAAATAAAATAAAAAGGTTCTGAGGCACCTAGGGGCAGGACAGGAATAAAGACACAGACGCAGAGAGTGGACTTGAGAACATGGGGAGGGGCAAGTGTAAGCTGGGATGAAGTCAGAGGGTCGCATGGACATATATACACTACCAAATTTAAAATAGATAGCTAGTGGGAAGCAGACACATAGCACAGGGAGATCAGCTCGGTGCTTTGCGTCCACCTAGAGGGATTGGATAGGGAGGGTGGGAGGGAGACACAAGAGGGAGGAGATATGGGGATATATGTATATGTGTAGCTAATTCACTTTGATATAAAGCAGAAACTAACACACCATCGTAAAGCAATTATACTTCAATAAAGATGTTAAAAAAAAAGGGATATGGAAAAAAAATTTAAAAAGAGGATGAGAGTTGAAAATATCCTACTCATGGGACATCAGAGAAAATTAAACTGTGAATAGGAGACCAAGTGGAGAAACCATAAATAAACAAAGGAATTCTCCCAGTTACATGGTGAAAGTAGGAAAGGAACACAGGAAAGGGGGCAAGGCAAGTAAAACCCCTGTAAATAAAACCCAGGGGTTGGGAGGAGAGCGAGTTTTATAACAAGTTCTGGAAAAACAAAGATACAGAAATCAATCTGCATAAAGTCAGAGCTATCTGAGACTTGGGATGCAACACAGAAAACTCTAACAGTGGAAAGGAAGCTGTATTACTGGAGAGAAAGTATAGAGAAATAGAATGGAGTTGGGACTCTTTAAAGAAAAGAAAAGCAAGTAAGAAGGAAAACAAGCAAGCTGTTAGTTGAGAAGCCAAGAGAAAAAATGAAATTTGCAAAGAAGCTTTCTTTTCATCCTCTGTGGATTGTTCTGTGCATACCGGCCACCTGAGTCTTTAAGGGCTGTGCTTAAACCATAGTCTGAACTCAAACTCTTGGAGGATTTTATCCAATAACTAAACTCATGATTTGCCTGAGGCAGGAGGTAACTCAACAGGGTTTAAAGAGAAGCCAGTGATAAACTTCACTAACAACAGCAACAACACACTTACCTGTTTAAAATATTTTAGTGAGTACTGATACATGGGATCTATTTCCGAGAGGCTCGCGATAACAAAGTACATAGTAGAGCCTTGAGTGGCCACTGGACGATACTTCTCACGAGCAGTGTTTATCATCTGTTCAGTGGACTCTGCTTCCTTCAGCCTGATTTTAATGGCACCGGAAGTGATCTGAATAAACACAAGAAAACAAGTTCTTCAGGATCTGTTTCCAAAAAATGGTGGGATTTTTGGAACATATCCAGTTAGGTCTAGGAAGGAAAGAAGGAGATGAGGAATTTGTGATTATAATAAGGGGACCCCCAGACAGATGACTGAGTCTCAGGACTCAATGACATTCTTCTGGCCGAGCTGACCTCCTTTCCAGGCAGAGTTAGGGATGGGCAAATGGAAATAGGCAACACAAGGAGCCCAGGAAGAAGTGGAGCAGAACTTCTCTGAGCCTGGAGCCTGGATAACTTCTGACATGGAAACTCTAACACCCAGTTGCTCCCCAGTTTCCTTGTCCTCAAATGATTCTGGGCTCCCGTAATAAAAGGAGGTATGAAGGGAGAAGGGACACCCATGAAACTGCCCACAAGAGGCAGGTGGAGAGAGGCTGGAAGGAAGTGGTACCACATCCCACTCTCGAATAACAAGCAAGTCTAATGTTCTCTCTCTTTTCCTGGCATCTCAGGTGTAGACAGGGAAACTCAAGGGTAGAAGCTGTCGTTTGTGAAGGGTTGTAAAATGTAAGTAATTTGGAGATGTTTACAAGGTGTGTTGCTGTTCTTTTGGTTTTCTGTCTTTTGGGTTTGTGGTTCTGGGGATCCTGGCCTTCAGGCTTTCTAAGATACCTTTCTCTGTCTCCCTCAGTCTCTCTGTCTTTCCCTATGGCTGTCTGTCCTTGCTCGCCCCCTCCCCCTCATCTTCTTCGGGTGTGGACATCCCTAGGTTGGGAGATCCTCTGTCTCAAGGAAGTCACAGGGTCTAGGGCACGAACTGTGAACAATCACTATGGGCTCGCTGGTCAGTTTTTGCACTATTGAAGGGGATCATCGGGTTCCTGTCTAGAGCCACACTGCCCACTGGAAATATAATGTGAGCCACAAATACAATTCTAACTTTTCTAACTTAAAGTAAAAAGAAACAAGTAAAATGAATTTTTACAATATATTTAACCCAATATAATCTAATCTATCTTGATATATATCAATATATAATCAACATAAAAATTTATTGAGATACTTTTACATTTTGGGAGATTAAGTCTTGGACATCTGGTGTGTATTTTACACTAACAACACATCTCAGTTCAGACTAGCCACATTTCAAGGGCTCAACAGCCGCACGTGGCTAGTGGCTAAGTCTATCTAGACTGTCCTCCCCAGCCCACTAATGGGGGTGGGGAGGGACTTGGTGCAGAAGCTGTGCCCCGGAATCAGAGGTTCACATTCTCCCCATGTTGACCCCTTAGGAACCTGAGGAGGCAAGAAAGGGTAGAATTGAGTGAGAAACACCAGTCTCAATACTGGACTCAACTAAAGTCTTTACATCTGAGTAGAAAAAGGGAGATTGACATGGGAGCAGTTGAATTATGGAGATCTACCCACAAACAATGCTTTATTCCCTGGTGAGCACAGGCCCTGATAATGCAGAACCCAGGGCTAAAGAGAAAGCAAAGTGAACCATTTTCTTCTTTTGGCCAGAGAATATTAGAAGACTATACACCTCAGTTGAGTTTAGTAACTACTTATAGACATTATGTCCTAGAGACTTAAGGCTTCCACAGTGGTGAGGGAAGATAGACCTAGTTTTAAATGAGGGCTCTGGGAATTTAGGGGAGTATGAACTATAGGCAGGAAGTGGCAGGAAATGCAGCCCAGGAGCAATCAGTCCTGTCTCTACTCTACAGAAAGGACCTCTTCAAGGTAAATCCTTGCAAACAGAAACTAGTTGACAGATAAAGATGGCAGTCACAATACATGTACCTTTACTCCCTACTGAAACCATGACAGAGTTATAGTGAAGGGATTTTTAAAAAACACTGCAAATCCACAAAAATGGGAGGAACGGAAGAGGAAATAGCAGACAGAAGGGTGGTAACAACTTAGCAGACCCAGGAAAATGAGTTTCTGAGCTGGCAAAGGGGAAAGCCAAGAACTCATACAATTTGTAAAATAGATTCTTGCTGCATGGAACTTAACAACTTAACAGAAGAGAAAAGACATGTAATTGGATAGCTATGACATAAGGTAAAGAGTGACAAGTGCTGTATTAGAGGTGCAGATAAGGTGTCAGGTGTTCCAAGAAGGAAGCCATTCATTCCAGCTGGGAAAACCCAGGGAAGCTTCCTGAAGTGGGGTGACATTAATATGTGTATGTAATTGTGTTGTTCCTTTCAACTTATATCTTGTCCCAATTCTTTATGTGACATGCTTTGTTTGAAAAATGCAGACAAGAAGAGCAGTTGTTACATTTTATCTACCTTTCCTTTGGTTGGTGAGGGACCTGCTAGCCAGGCACGTTATTGTGTCTGCCCCGGCAGCTCAGGGGTGGCTACCGCTCTTGCTTTAAAAGACTCTGCAGGTTAGCACAGGGAGATCACCTCCATGCTTTGTGACCACCTAGAGGGGTGGGATAGGGAGGGTGGGAGGGAGATGCAAGAGGGAGGGGATATGGGGACATATGTATACGTATAGCTGATTTACTTTGTTATACAACAGAAACTAACACAACATTGTAAAGCAATTATACTCTAGCTGCGGTGAGCAGGGGCTACTCTTTGTTGTGGTGCACAGGCTTCTCATTGCAGTGGCTTCTCATTACAGAGCATGGTCTCTAGGCACGTAAGCTTCAGTAGTTGTGGCTCGCAGGCTCTAGAGCGCAGGCTCAGTAGTTGTGGCGCACGGGCTTAGCTGCTCCGCGGCACGTGGGATCTTCCCAGACCTGGGCTCGAACCAGTGTCCCCTGCGTTGGCAGGCAGATTCTCAACCACTGCGCCATCAGGGAAGCCCAAATTAACACACTTTCTATAAATAATAAAAATATTTTACTTGCCTTTGAGTCCTGGAGTGTGTCAATAAGTTCTTCATTGTCCAGAATATTTCCCTCAGATGTGAAGAGCATTTTCAGGATTTTCTCTTCGATAGCTTTCAGCTGGGTTTTGTCAGCATTGATCCTCACAATGAGCTCAATCCTTTGTTCTTCCAACTCAGGCTTCTCAAGCCGCACAACATCACTGATGCCAAAGTGATGAGACCTTAATTAGGTCTTTGTCAGGGCCCTGAAGTTTCTTCTATTTTTCTTTTCCTATTTCTCATTGTTCTTATCCTGAATACTACTTAGCTGAATACTAATGCTACCAGCCACATCCTCATGCACAAGGCCCTCTTTTGCTGGGTGTCCCAGTGGCTATTCAAAGCACTATGTATAAGCTCTGATTATTTATCTTGTATTTCAGAGAACTGCACCCCACAGCTCCCATGGCTTCTTCTCATCTTCTCTTAGGAAAACCTGCTCAGTGCTTGATGTCTTCTAGTCATTCAATTTCTGTTTCTAACGGTTGCTTGTGCCAAGCTGAAATGGTGCCTGGAACGTTCTTTCCAACCTGACATGGGAGACTCTGAAATTCCATCACCTCCATGAAGTGATTCTTGGTCACACCTAAAAAAGGTGCTTTACCTCTAGCCTCTCCCATTTAAACATGCGAACTTACGTCTCCCCTCACTTGTTCTTTCATCATTTGCTCCCATCCTCTATTTGCGAGCTAATCTTTTTCTTAGTCAAAATTTCTAAACAAAATATTAGGAAACCTTTGCCCCCCCCCCACCCCCTTTCTTTTACCTTAACAACTGATCCTCCAGACCTGATTTGGTTACAGTGAAATTGATGATGGTAACTTTGATGCACACCTAGAAGAGAAGCATAGAGTAATCAGTTCAGATGAATAAAGTAGGAACTGCTTTCTTTATTAGAATAGGGCTCATTATTACCCAGCTGGATGTATCCTGGGTCTAATGGTGAACTCACTGCCCCCCCCCCCCACAGCAAGCAATAAAATCCTAGTCTCACAAAATTATAATGTGATTTTCCCTGCTGCCATGAGTGATAATCTTGTTTCTCAAATGCCACCATTAGAGAATGATGTTTTAAGGAAAGGTGCGCCAGTGAAGGGTTAGAAAGAAGCAGAGATCAAATGCTAGCTGTACCCTTCAGTGTATGTAGGATGTGGGACAAGCCAGTCCATTCTGAGCTTCAGGTCCTGATCCTTAAAAATTGGAAAAATAGGAAAAATGCATAGGGTATTTGTGAGGACTAAATATGCTAATAAAAATCACTTAGTTATAGCGACTTTCACTTAGTTTGTCTTTGTTAAAAAGATGATCTTATTAATAATACATAGAGCTTTACATACTTTGTCTCATCATACTATTTTTATGAAAAAATGTTACTATAATATTCTGATGTTATTGAATAAGTCAACAGCAAAAATCACAAATATAATAAGAGTGTTTGAATGTCATATATTTTATACACATTATTCTTTTCTTAAATTATTTATTTATTTGGCTGTGTTGGGTCTTAGTTGTGGCATGTGGGACATTTGTCGCAGCATGCGGAATCTTTCGTTGTGGCGCGTGGACTCCAGAGTGCGCAGGCTCGGTAGTTGTGGTGTAGGCTTAGTTTTTCCCACGGCATGTGGGATCTTAGTTCCCCAACCAGGGATCGAACCTGCATCCCCTGCATTGGAAGGCAGATTCTTAACCACTGGACCGCCAGGGAAGTCCGTATACACATTATTCTTTAAAATTTTTATTTTATTTTATTGAGGTATAGTTGATTTACAATGTTGTGTTAGTTTCTGCTGTACAGCAAAGTGATTCAGTTATACATATACATACTTTTAAAATATTCTTTACCATTATGGTTTATCACAGGATATTGAATATAGTTCCCTGTGCTATACAGTAGGACCTTGTTTTTTATCTACACACATTATTCTTATTTAATCTTCATAAACAAATCCTTGAAGTGGCCTTTGTCTCCACTTTATAGTTGATTGACTCGAGGATCCAAGAAATGGAATAATTTACCTGCAGTCACAGAGCTGGGATTGGGGAGGTGTGTGATGTTCCCTCTCAAAAGTTAAATAAAGTGAGAAATCAAAGGCTGTGAGTGAGCACACGGGTCACTTTTCTCAACTCTAAAAGGGAACTTGGGATATGAGCTCTGGCAGCAGCTGTGTAATTAAACTGCTTGAGGTCGACAAGGAAAACCCTGACCTAGGCTTTTAATATCAGTAGCATTTCCCTCATTTTATGCAAGAAATGTGTCAATTTCATTCAACCAGAACACATCTAGGGAAGACAGACAGCTATGAGGAATTCAGTAACTAAAATGAAATGACACTCTTTGGAATGCTGTATCCCAAGATGATTTTTAGTGGAGGATGGAGGACTGAAGTTCTGATTGAAGTCCCTTTCCTCACTGCTTGGGCCCCATTAGAGAATGGGAGGCCCGCAGGGCAGGGAAGACCCCGCAGAGTGAGTGGCTGTGCCTGGACCAGAGTCTGCAGCGGGCTTTGCTGGGGTAGAGCTGCCCCTCTGTGCCCCCTGCGGGAAGGGAGAAAGGGGTCCCAGCTGTCTTCATTTCTGTTACAACTGCCTTGGGCTCTGCAGCACAAGAGTAGGGCTTCTTCTGGATCTTACTGTGGTTCAGACACCTGTGTATGGATGTGGGCTTCACACAGCTCCCTTCAAATAGTCTGAGAGCATGAGGAAGGGGAAGGGACAAGATGCCCCTTCCCCAGAACTCTAAGTACAGACACTGGACGTTAGAATCATGATTCTCCAATGTTGGTGGTCACCAGAATTCTTAAGCAGGCTGTCTGCTGGGCACCTGCACACTTAGACACTGACAGGTACCCCCTCCCCCAGAGGCTCTCTTAGGCTCTGATTCATTTCTCAGAGGGGAAATAAGAGGGGACAAATGGCCTTGTTCTGAGGAGAGAGAAGAATGATTAGAAGGGAGTGGTGTCCCGTGTCCCGAGGAGCGGCTGGCGACCTGGGAGAACAAGGCATGAGCCGAAAAGGAGCACAGGGGAGTGAGATAGGGCGGGGCCTGGGGGCCAAGCGGGGAGGGGTTTGAGTTCCAACCAGAAGGTGAGCCGAAGGGTGACTGGAATCAGGGTCAGGACTCAGAAGAGAAGCGAGTGGAGGATGGTGGGAGGAGGGGTGTGGCAGAGGGGACAGAGGTGGGAGACCCATCACACCATTAAAACCCTCTCAGGCCGGCAGCTCGTACCTCAGGCAGGTAGTGAGGGTTTGGCAATTTGGTCGTCATATAGAATCTGAAGTTTTTATCGTAATCAATGTCCGAGTCTCCAAGGCGAATGAGCACTCGTCCACCACTGATGAAAGTCTGTTTCAAAAGGACGGGTTCCAGAGCTGGATCCAGGATCTCTCTAAGCTTAAACATTAAAACAAAAATATAAAAAACAAGTCATTAAATGGATGGCAGCAACTTTTCCAAATTTCTTGGGCCTTAGACTTTACTCTGAACGGGCAATTTTTCTGTGATCTTATGGATATTTCTTAAACTCCTCTCACTACCTCTAACAGTGTACATTTTCCAGGGATTGTTTCATTGATACTCTAAAGAGATAAGAGCATAGGAAGGACATATATTTATTTGGACTAAACTTACACACGATTCGGCCCCAAGAGAAAGCAGCTAAGAAAGAAGAGCCCACAGGGTGGTCCTTGAACAGACCCCAGACAAAGGAAGCTCTGTTCACCTTCATGGTTTTTCTAAGTCAGGAGCTGGAGTCTCCAGCTTGCAGGCCTATCTGGTCCTCTGGGGCCTGTTTTTGTATAGCTCTTGAGCTAAGAATGTTTTTTACCTTTTCAAAGGGTTGTCAAACAAAGCCCCCAAACTAAACAAGACAAAGAAGAATATTTGTTCAGAGAATATTTGTACAGAGACTGTATGTGACCTGAAAAACCTAAAATATCTGGCTCTTTATAGAAGTTTGTGGATCTCTATTCTACATGACAGCAATTTTTTTCCCCCCAAAGCAAATCTGATTTTTGGTAAGAACCTGGGCATGCACACATTGCCAACAGACCCCATGACGAACATCTTTGTACAGCATGTATGTGAGGGGGGCCCTGTCAAAATTTGATGTAATCAATAATTCACAAATCCATTTCATATTGTGATATGGTACCCAAGCATGCAAATTCTTAAAACAAAAGTCTATGAGATAAGGTTTTTCCTTACTATCCACGATACAATTTTGTGCTTTTTAAAGTCTATTCTACGACACATCCCATGTGGAAGAAGTAGACTAAGCTCTACCTGAGGATTACGTGGCTACGTGTTCAACACTCTGTCTCCATTTCCTCTGATAATATGTTTTCAAGTATTTCTTTATTTTTGTTAACATTTAAAAATCTGTATGGCATGACAACTACTTAAGGGGAAGATAAGATTTCTTTCTACTAAGTGAGATACTGTGATACTTTAGGCACTAAAACAGAGCTAGTTTTTCTTTTCTAGTTTCATTTGGTAGTGTATATAAGCCCATGCCACTCTCTCACTTTGTCCCAGCTTACCCTTCCCCCTCCCCATATCCTCAAGTCCATTCTCTAGTAGGTCTGCGTCTTTATTCCCCTCTTGCCCCTAGGTTCTTCATGACCATTTTTTTTTTTTTTAGATTCCATGTATATGTGTTAGCATACGGTATTTGTTTTTCTCTTTCTGACTTCCTTCACTCCGTAAGACAGACTCTAGGTCCATCCACCTCATTACAAATAACTCAGTTTTGTTTCTTTTTATGGCTGAGTAATATTCCAATGTATATATGTGCCACATCTTTATCCATTCATCTGTTGATGGACACTTAGGTTGCTTCCATGTCCTGGCTATTGTAAATAGAGCTGCAATGAACATTGTGGTACATGATTCTTTTTGAATTATGGTTTTCTCAGGGTATATGCCCAGTAACTCTTCCAAAATATAGCAGAGGGAGGTACACTCCCAAACTCATTCTATGAGGCCACCATCACCCTGATACCAAAACCAGACAAAGATGTCACAAAGAAAGAAAACTACAGGCCAATATCACTGATGAACATAGATGCAAAAATCCTCAACAAAATACTAGCAAACAGAATCCAACAGCACATTAAAAGGATCATACACCATGATCAAGTGGGGTTTATCCCAGGAATCCAAGGGTTCTTCAATATATGCAAATCAATCAACGTGATACACCATATTAACAAATTGAAGGAGAAAAACCATACGATCATCTCAATAGATGCAGAGAATTCAACACCCATTTATGATTAAAACCCTGCAGAAAGTAGGCATAGAGGGAACTTACCTCAACATAATAAAGGCCATATATGACAAACCCACAGCCAACATCGTTCTCAATGGTGAAAAACTGAAACCATTTCCACTAAGATCAGGAACAAGACAAGGTTGCCCACTCTCAGCACTCTTATTCAACATAGTTTTGGAAGTTTTAGCCACAGAAATCAGAGAAGAAAAAGAAATAAAAGGAATCCAAATCAGAAAAGAAGAAGTAAAGCTGTCACGGTTTGCAGATGACATGATACTATACATAGAGAATCCTAAAGATGCTACCAGAAAACTACTAGAGCTAATCAATGAATCTGGTAGAGTAGCAGGACACAAAATTAACGCACAGAAATCTCTTGCATTCCTATACACTAATGATGAAAAATCTGAAAGTGAAATTAAGAAAATACTCCCATTTGCCATTGCAACAAAAAGAATAAAATATCTAGAAATAAACCTACCTAAGGAGACAAAAGACCTGTATGAAATGTAGTGCTTAAGTCACATTCTGCTTTACAAGTTGTTACCAATACAGGTGAATTAAAAACAAACAAGCAAAAGTCTATTCTATTTCATTAAAAAATGCTGATTGAGGTCGATTAACTCGATTTCACACCCATGAATGGGTGGAGACAAAGTTTGAAAATACCACCCCACAAATGTAGAAAGCAGCTAGGTGTACAATCCGAATGACACCAAGTCACAGAAAGCAGGGAAGTGTCCTCTTTCAGTCCTCTTTCAGTCAGAGTGTCCTCTTCCTGGCCCCGCTCTAACCAGGGCCCTACTCCCCACTCCCAAGAGCACGCAGCTACAGCTAAGAGGCTCTGCTCTCCAGGGGTAGAACGTCACAGAAAGTCTTTTGTCCATTGCCATGAGAAAAGAAATTCCCTCAGGACCTCCTGTGTCACGACGTAAACTGGGGTTTAAGAATCCAGTTAGGGGACTTCCCTGGTGGCACAGCTGCTTAGAATCCGCCTTCCAATGCAGGGGATGCGGGTTCGAGCCCTGGCCAGGGAACTAAGACCCCACATACTGTGGGGCAACTAAGCCTGCGTGCTCTAGAGCCCGTGCGCCACAACTAGAGAAAAGCCTGAGCACCACAATGAAGATCTTGTGTGCTGCAGATAAGACCCGATGCAGCCAAATAAATAAATGGTCCACATTAAAAAAAAAAAAAGAAAGAAACTAGTTTGGGGCTAACATAACTGGGCCAAGGATTTTTGGAGACCTCACTCTCTCCTGTAACTTCAGGGTTTGAATGGGGGCCTGGGACCCATTACAGAACTTTGCCCATTTTGGTCAAGGCCACAAGCCACACATGGAAGCTTCCTGTGCTTTTTTTGTAGCTTGAGCTGGGAGCATGGTAACTTGCTGTGCATTTTCTAGATGGTCAAGGCTGCTCAGATGGTATACTGTGCCTCAGTTTCCTCATCACACCTTGTAAGGTTGCAGTGTGAATTAAAGAGTTAATATACATTAAATACCAACAACAGAGTCTGGCATGCAGTGAGCACTCAGTGAGTGGTAGCTGTTGCTAATATTACTGATTATTCTAGGCACCATGCCAGGGCTGCAGCTAAGCTGCCCCAGGTCCGCAGTCTTTTCTGGGCTTCTCACCATTCTGTTGCAGCAGAGATCCTTCTAGACACGGTTACACTGAGGCTCAGCTCACAGTGTTCAATTACTCATCCTTCTCATAAAATAGAATGGGAAATTAGGGAAATAAACCATAATTATTACCCAGTTTCTTTTGTGCCCAAGGCCAGTGTAAATGCTGTCCCCTTTGCCTGGAAAGCCCATCTCTCTGAGCTCCTCCCATGGCGAGCTCATCACGTAGGTCACAGCTTAAATGTTACCACCTGTAGCCATGCATCTACTTTAGCTCCCCGCACCCCTTTATAGGCTATGTCAGCACTGGGCTTGTCCCTTCAAAGCCCCTACTGCAAGTTCTCTTCCTCCCTTTCTGTCTCATTTCCTCTCTCTTTTCTCTGGTTATTATCTCTGTCCCCAACTAGATCGTAAACTACTAAGGGCAAGAACCGCATCTGTACTGTTTGCCATTAATTCTCAAACCATATGTGTTGAATGAATGAACAGTTTCAAAAACATCACTCTTGGAGTGACTCTGAGGAAATAAAGCATGTAGACTCAACAAACATCAATTTTTTTAAAATAAAAGTTTATATCATACCCCTTAATCTAATTCTGACTTTACGTCTAAGTGGAAAATAATGTTTATGCCCTTTGGGGTGTTTTACTGGCTTCACATCACTGGTGCGAGGAGATACTCCCTGATGACACTGCTGCTTTGAGTTTTCGGGGCCGCTAACGATCAAGAGCCACACGAGGCCTGAGAATCAGCAGTGTTAGAAAACAGAGCCCATCCCACTTAACACCAAAGGCATATCTTCCAAATATTCGATCAATCACAGACTGCTCCCCATGCGAGAGTGTATTGTTTAAGGAGAAAAGCAATTGGTTTGACCAGCTAGAAAAGTGCACTGACTGGGGTCTTTAGTGTGAGGCAGACATGGCCTGTATAGGATTCCAGATGCGATCTGAAGGTTGGAAACTAAGAAAAGAAAAGTAAAAAGCAAACCTCTTCCAGTAAGACGGGTAAACCAAGTCGGATTGAATTTTCCAGTGTGCGTAAGAAATTACTATCCGTGAGTTTAATGACCTTTAAATCATTTTTGCTTTCTTTGTTTCTTATCCAACGGTTTGCCTGTATGAGAAAGCACAAAGCAGGATGTTTACTTTCGAGTTTGTAAAAAAAGTGGAAGTTTTTAAACTTTAGAAATTTTGTTCAATCTAGAAACAAGTTTGAAAGATAAGAAAAAAAAAATATACCACTCCCACTGCAAATAAAAATACCTTTTAAATCTAACATTTGGGATTCTTGCTTTTGTTCAAATTTGGGGCAAATGAAGAAAAGACCCATCTAGGAAAAAAGCTCACACTTAAGGTGTTCAAGCTTGTCTCCCTTGCTTTCAAATGGATTCCTTTTTCTAAACCCCATTTAGAACAATTGATCCATGGACTTAAGTTCAGATAATGGGATTCTGTATATTCCAGGCAGGATTGCCCTAAAATTCATCACACCTTGACTTCATTCTCACTCCTTAGACCTCTTAGGAACAAAGAACAAGGACAGGAATGAATTTCTCCTCCCACAGAAAACAAATAGTCAACCCCCTAAACAAACCCAATCAATATCAAGTGTGCAGACCCCTACGTTCATGGCAGCACTTCTCACAATAGCCAAGGCATGGAAACAACCTAAATGTCCATCAACAGATGAATGGATAAAGAAGATGTGGTACATATATATGATGGAATATTACTCAGCCACAAAAAAGAACAAAATAATGTCATTTGAAGCAACATGTATGGACCTAGAGATTATCATACTAAGTGAAGTAAGTCAGAAAGAGAAAGACAAATACTATATGATATCACTTATATGTGGAATATAAAATATGACACAAATGAACTTATCTATGAAACAGAAACAGACTTGTGGTTGCCAAGGGGGAGGAGAGGTGGGGGAAGGAAGGACTGGGAGTTTGGGATTAGCAGATGCAAACTATTATATATAGAATGGATAAGCAACAAGGTCCTACTGTATAGCACAAGGAATTATATTCAATATCCTGTGATAAACCATAATGGAAATGAATATGAAAAAGAATGTATATATATGTGTGTATACACACACACACACACACACACACATATATGGATAACTGAATCACTTTGCTGTACAGCAGAAATTAACACAGCACTGTAAATCAACTACACTTCAATAAAAATATTTTTAAAAAATCAAGTGTTTAGAGCACTTGGACTCCTCTCTTTTTACTTTCTACCTCCACAAAATGAGGGACGTGGACTAGAAGACAGCTCAACTCCCTTCTAGGTCTAATGTCCAAGATTCTTACAAGTACGTTAAAGTCCACTTTTAGAATTTGTAATAGTGCAATATTAAGCAGAGTTAATAGGCTGCTCTTTATCTGAAGCGCTGGTTACACACCTGATCTTGGGGATCAATCATCAAAGGCCACCGTCTCCCTTGAGTGACCAGAATGCCATTTTCCGTTGATATCAGGTCACGGGGCAGCCCATCTGTGTTCCACTGTCGTATTTCGTAGGGATCGCCAAGAGTGTTAATGAGACTGAAGGCAGGATTGATTGGGATCTCTAGAGACTGACAGTCCTGGATCCAACACTCTATAAGCTGTAGAAGGAGAAAAGCTTGTATAGAGTCAGGAATACTCAGTAAATGAAGATACACACAACAAGTCCTACTTAGGCAGGAGATAGATGGGTCCCGGGGGCAAATGGTTTGAGTTTGTTCCTGTGGACTGATACTCTCAGATGGGAATGACAGGACAGTTGAGAGAGGAGGCTGGGCCCTGCCCAGATAGAAGATACATATTCCTCATTCTTGAAGTCAGGAGACCTCCCCGACTACACATGCACAGAAAGGCTCCTTGGAGGTCAAAAGGGGAGTGAGGTCAACTAATGCTCACTTACCCATAGGCCTCTTCGGTAGAATTCATCTTGGCTAAGAGATGTGGACGCACACATGGGAAATCCTGAGCTATACCAATACATATTTTGAACCAGGCAACTCAAAATGATTGGCCAAAGGAAACCCGGAAGAAATGCCCCATAAAAGTGATTCAAACTGCCATGAGGGTGCGACTCTCCCTGAGCCTGCCCGTGTGTCTATCCACATGTACTGTACTCTTTTTTCCTCCTAGTAAATTACTTGTTTCACTACTTTCTGTCTTTGTGGGAATTCTTTTTCTGCAAAGCCATAGTGTCAGGGCCTTGTCACTGGCCACTGGTCTAGGGGCAAGGATTCAGTGCTCTCACCACCACGACCCGACCTCAATCGCTGGCCAGGAACGGAAACCCTGCTTCAAGCCGCTGCAGGCCGAGGCCACCCGAGATCACTACCAGACTCCACAGGCATCCTGGCATCAGAGCACAGGACACAAGAAGTGGACTAATAAGAGATCTGGGGGCTAGAACTACGCCGTTAACCAGCTGTGGCTTTGGGCATGTCCCACGCCCTGTCTGGACCTCAGTTTTCTCGTGTAGAAAAGAAAGGGGTTGTCACAGTAGCCTTCACCCACGGGTGTAGGTGGGAGAGTCTGGCAGCACGTGGAGAAGTTGGGAGTTATCACAATGACCAAGGGGGCTACTGGCAATTAGTAAATCGAGCAGAGGGGTGTTAGCATGTCACCTCCTTCAATGAGTGGCACAGTCATGCACACTAGGGAACTGTCTGTCCCCCAAGAGCACCCCTGGCCCCACTGCCCGCTTGGCATCAGATGATCCCTGAGCTCCTATAGAATCTGTATGAGTCCTATACCAACCAGGTTTTATTACTCAAGGACAGGGATAAACATTTTTAGGAAGGCATTTCATAAAAGTGGTTTGCAGATATCTCCAAATAATTCAGTTTCCTGCTCTTTCCCATCGTTGAGCCCTTTGTAGCAGGCCCTCACCAATTCAGAACACTTCATCCTCGTTCGATCCTAAGTCGGGAAGACTCCCTGTCTCTTTTTCTTCCTCAGGTTCCTGTGTAAGCAAGCGATGAGTAACTTTCTAAGGCGGGAGAGGAAAAGGGGGATTGTGTTAAGGAAAGCCTAGGGGTAACCATCACTGACTTGGGGGCAGTGGAATGAATACCTAAGGTTCATGGAGAACCTCCCTCTACACTTGGAAAAATGACACACACACACCCCGCCTCCCTCAGTTTCAGCTGCTTCTCACCCCTCCTCACAGAAAGCACGTTTACCCACCGATTGCCTGTACTGGGCTGTGAAGGCCCCATGATAGGCCACGCAAGCTGCTGCTATGAACACATTCCCGATGATGTTCGATATCTCCTCGTTGAATTTCTCGATGCTTTCTTCCCATCGGATTTGCTCGTCTCCTAATGCGGCTGTCAGCTTTCCAGCACGTACCAGACGTGCTTTGGTCAGGGCCATCGTCTTTGCTAGAAAATTTAAAGAAAACCGGGTTATGTTATTCAATATTTGCCTACAGTATAAGAAGTTTGTTCATCTGCTTCTGCTGATAGCAGAATGAGCATGACTTAGCTAATGACGTCAATACATCTCTGGGAAACCTCACACCAATTCAGCACTAGTACCCATTTCAGAGACAAGTCCAAGTTTGCCTCTTCCATGCTGAGAGTTCCTTTTTGATACTCCTTTACTCTGGCTGAAGATAGCGCTCTCTTTCTGCCCATGTGGTATTTATTTTCTGGATCAAATTCATGTGCTGCTCTGTGTTATAATGTAACATTCCCCCCCAAAGCCTTATTCAGATATAGGAGTTGAATATATACAATATACTAATGTTATACTAGAAGGTTAAGGTCATCCATCTAACGCAAATATGCCCTACATACTGGATGGAGGTTGAGACCTGACTGCCGGAAAACGCTTCTTCCTTTTGAAAATCAGGCATTTCCTGACCAGCATAAATTTTATGAGTTACTTACCCAGACTTTCTTTCTCATTCACGCTTTTGTTGTATTCACGTTGTAAGGCCTGTATTTGATCTTCCACGTTTTTTAGTAATGCTTGCTTTTCTCTCAGAGTAGCCATTGTAATATCAAGTTCAGCCTAATAAAATCAAGTAAATAAGAACAGGCCCCCAAAGAAGGTCAAATTTGCCCATTTATAATAGTTCATTTTAAAAAAATAGGATTTATGTTTTCTTTCTCTTAAAAGAGTTTGTCCTAAAAGATAGTGATATGATATACAAAGTTAAAACATATATGAGAGAATAAAATATAAAAGCAGAACCAGAACAAAACAAAACAAAAACAAAGCCCAACAAAATAAATCATAGAAGGATTAGAGAAACAGATGTACCAAGCGTTTGAGGATGAATTGGTTACTAAAATGGACTATTAACTTTAAATGATAAAACAAATGAAATACTCATGCAATAGTGAAAACTATCTTTCCTAACTAGTTCTCTAGAGCAGGGGTCTGCAACTATGACCTGCAGGCCAAATCTAGCCCACTGCCTGTTTTTGTGTGGCTTGTGAGCTGAGAATCGTTTTACAGTTTTAAATGGTTGGGGGGAAAAATCAGAAGAAGAATAGTATTTCATAACACATGATAATTGTATGAAATTTGGCTTCCAATGACCATAAATAAAGTTATATTGGAACACAACCACACTTAACTCATGTCTGAATTGTTGATGGCTGTTTTGGTGCTGCAACGGCAGAGTTGGGTAATCGCAACAGAGACCATAGAGCCGGCAAAGCTGAAAATATTTACTGTCTGGATTTTTACAGAAAATGTTTGCCAGCCCCTGCTCTATAGCTGTGGTTCTTTTGGTAACCTGTTCCACTAAATGATCATTCTTTGTTCTGCTTAGGGCCTCACATCCAACTGTGGGTAGTTAAGCTGGTTTTTAGAACCTCATCAAGTGTGGGAGTATTTAGCAAATAGAAACATAGAGTATCAGATGCTAGAACTAAAATAAAGTAAAAAATTACCATAGGCCTGACGATATGAATATACTAAGAACTTACTTTCCTTTTATGCTGGAAGAGGGCTGATTTCAGAGGTCATTTCTGAAAAAAACAATCTTTGCTAGCTATTTTTTAAAACAAAAACTAATTTTCAAGAGCATGATTACTATCTATATTGTGTAGGGTGTCAGCGGCACCACAAAGGGAGCTTGAATGATTGATGATCATGGCCTTTGATTCTACAAAATATCACAACACAGATGACGTACCTGTGCAGCGCGGAGTTTCTGTCTCTTTGGTTCGACTTCTTTGACTACACGAGAGTACAAATCCATCGCTCTTACCCACATGCACATGGATTTACATGCTTTGGATACTTTCTCTACTTTTTCAGGCACGAAATCAGGATTATTAATATACTTTTGAAGCTTTGCCAGGATTTGAGGCTTAACGTTTTCCTTATCATATTCTAAAAGTCTTCTCAGGAAGTTAGAGTCACCAAGAAGTTGCTTTGCCGTTGGCCAATCAGGCCTGAAAAATACACATGATAAGTTAATAGCATTGTAATGAGGGAATGTAAGAACAAAAGAAATGTATTCCTTTGAGGACATTAAGATATTATCCCACAGATTAAAAAAAAAATCAGGAACTTCTCTGGTGGCACAGTGGTTAAGAATCCGCCTGCCAATGCAGGGGACACGGGTTTGAGCCCTGGTTCAGGAAGATCCCACATGCTGTAGAGCAACTAAGCCCGTGTGCCACAACTACTGAGCCTGCGCTCTAGAGCCTGTGAGCCACAGCTACTGAGCCCACGTGCCACAGCTACTGAAGCCCATGTGCCTAGAACCAGTGCACTGCAACAAGAGAAGCCACCGCAGTGAGAAGCCCGTGCGGGGGCTCGCCGCAACTAGAGAAAAGATTGCGTGCAGCAATGAAGACCCAATGTGGCCAAAAATTAAAAAAAAAAAAAAAGAAATAAGAAAATATGTCACTTAGGCATGATTAGATGGAATTCAGACAGAGTTATGTCAATTGTTTATGTTATTAGTTATGTAACGTTTAACTTGCTCTGAGTTTTCCTATTATAAAGCAAATATAACACAATTTACTGAAAGCATTTTACTAGGCTTTAAGAGCACCACGAGCTACTACTTTTGTTTTCTAGGCATATATTTATGCAATTTTACTTTCATAGTGTGTATAGTTTGTTTTTTTAAAAAATACTTAAAATGGTGTTTCTGCAAATGCTCTTATTTACTGGTTGAGCTACAGTTATAAAAATTTATTTTGTTTGCATCTAACTGACTTTCAAATTTTGTAGAATGACATTTATATTAGTTACCCCCCCAAAATGTGGTTTGTTTTACTGCTACTATTACTATTATTAGTTCCAAGCAAGACAGAAAATTGAAGTTAATGTAAAGAAGTTACAAAGATGTGTTTTTAATGTTGTCCAATTATGTGTTACTTATAATAAATTTTAAAAATACTATTAAAGTACCAGTCCAATTAAAAAGGAAAAGATATTGTCCCACAGATGGCTTCTAGTCTTATCGTGGTGATTGTTTCACAATGTGTGCAAATGTCAAATCACTATGTAGCAAACCCGAAACTAACATAATATTGTACGTCAACTATATCTCTATAAAAATAAATTAATTAAAAATGTTATCCCCAAAAGTGGGTAGTTTTAATCTCAATACTATAATCCCAGTAATTGGTAGTTATGTGCACCACCATTCATGGGGGGACAAGTAGTTGGATGACTAATGTTCCATACAACACAGTTTTGGTAGAGAAACAATTATAAAATCATAGAGTCATAGAAATGTAAGGCATTATAGGAATAATAGTTTTACTTCAAAAACAGCCCAGGCACTCACATCTTTATCTCCTTTGCTTGGTTTAGATCCTTAAAATCTCTTGCCAGGACACTACAATCACCTTCGAACTGGTTTTGTCTCTCAGTCAAACTCACTCTTTGTGAACTTTGGCCAGGTTCACGTGAAAATCTGATTATGTCAACAATGTTCAATGGTTCTCAGTCCCCTGTGGCCAGGGCTCTCCATCTGTGCTCTGAAGAGCCCCCAGATCCCACCGAGGTGCTGGCCAGAGGGTTAGCAGGGAGGCCTGGCGGGGGAGTGCTCTGGGCCCCCTACCTTCACTTTGATCAATTTTCCTTGGAAAGGTTTCTTATAACACAATTTTTATTGAAGAAAAGTTTATATTACTAAAGAAAGTTTGAAAACTGCATATCTTCTAGGTGAAACCTGAACTGCTTAGCACAGCATACAAGACCGTTCATGATTCAATCACTGCCCTCCTGCCCAGCACCACCCAATCCATGAGCATCAAAGATCCCTGAGCTCTCTCCATGGTCTACTCTCCACCTGAGCTTTGTCTCTCAAAAAACCTGCTCACACCTCTGCAGGGGGACTTAGGCACTCTTTTCTTGGCACTCCTAATACTATGCAACTCTCACATGTCTTGAAATTATTTTTCATGCCTCGTTCCCTACTAGACTGTAAGTGCCTTGTACGGAAGAACTTATATTTTCCATCATCTAGTGCAAAATAGATGTTCAAGAAAATGCTTGTGGAATCAATTTGTTGAATGACAGACCGAACTGATGAGAGGGTGGAGAATAGAATGAAAATATGTAAATGAAAATGGAGAAAGGGAGCAAAGAAATTCCACCAGGTATTTTGGTAATGGGTGATTGTGAGGTACTCACTTGGCATTCAAGAGAATAGAGATGGCTTCCATCACAGTCATGACCATATCTGGGGGCTTTGTGAAAACTCTGATTTCAGATATATCCGCTTTATCTAAGGAATCCAGTGCTTTGTTAGCAGCCTCGAGTGCAGGGAGAGCTTCTTCAAGATCTCTTTGAGCATCGTCAGCTATGGCTTGGGTTTCTTCCGCTTTCACTTTTGCTATCGCTTCATCTTCTTGCACAACGCTTCGGACCTAACCATTGAAACACGACTGCTTAAGTGGTCTCAGTATTTGAATTTCAATGTTTCAAAGCAAAGCCAATCATAGTGGGTCACATTTGCCCCTTTGGATTAGATCAATGATGAAAGAAGTTTGTCTCTACTGCATTTTATGCTCTCCTTTGTCCGTCTCATGCCATGTTGATAATAATGGAGACAAAGTTATTAGAACAGACAGTTCCTTCTTAGGAGAAGATTCGCTGCTTTATATTTGCAGCTGGTACTATTCTCACAACTCTCTCTGTCCCACTCGTTGGGTTCACTCATTCTCAGGGAGAGAGCCAGGCTTAAAAGCATGGCTAAATTGACCTATCACTTAATTATTTTCATAACATATTTAAAAATCCAATCATTTGTCATTGTATATAAGGGATCAGTTGGTGGTCAAAGCCTTCTCACCCACTGTCGGGTGATGCTGCATACCTGATCAGCATTTTCTTGATCCACTGCCAGTTTGTCCATCAGGGCTTCAACATCTTGTGACTTTGTTAAAAGGACAGGTTCTAAAGCTGAAAGATCTAATTTCATTTCATCTACTAGTACATTTGTTTCTAATAGTTTGGTGAGACCATTCTTAACCCGTTCACGTGCCTAGATGACAAGGAAAATATCTATTATGATGAGTATTATAAGTTTACTGGCATCTCTTACTCATGTACTAGAATTTCACATCTGCAGAATTGGTGAATCGGTTTGTAATAGTTAACACTGTGAATGTACAGAAAGCTTCAGGTAACAGAACTCTAGGAAATGGCCCTGATATTCACCACAGTGGGTTTGGATCCATGCCCCCTGGCCACAGGAGTAGGACGTCACTGAAGGCCCACACTGTATTATTTTTATTCCCTGTGGTAGCTTGGTAGCATGTTGAATGAATGAGGGATGAGTTCAAATAGAAACTCCTGGAAGTCACAGCTCTGGGAGCTTGTTTCCTCAGGGTGGATCAGCAGGGCTGAGACCCCCTGGAGATAGTGTCCTGGGTACTTAGCCCTAGTTGCTGATCTAAACCTTACTCCCCGGTGGTAGGAAATTCTTGACTAGGATCAAAGGAGTGGTATCTGGTAAAGGAGGCACCTCGGAATAACTGTTTTTTGAGGGTGAGACAGAAAACGTGGTTCAAATTGTCATGTTTCAAAAATATGTGTCACGTTATTTTACTAGGCATACATTTACCAGGTAAAAATCCTCTGAAAGACATTTAAAATATCTAAATGGTAAATGCTTCCATTTTTACTATTTAAAATGTTGAAAATTTTAGGTCACGTTAATAGCCTGATGATGACAGTAGCCACTATTTTCTGAGCACCTCATCTGTGTTAGGTCATATTCCAAGCACTTCACAAATCATATCTTATTTAAATTCTACAACAATCCAAGAGGTAGATACATATTATTTTAAAACTTTATTTTCTACTAAGATTGGAACAGTTACAAAACATGCTCAAGGTTGTACAGGAAGAAAGAGGTAGAGCAGAGGTGCTACCTGGTCTGCCTGACACCGAAGTCCTTGTTCTTAATGGTAACCACTGACACGTTAGACCACCAAACCCCCATCTCTATTATTTAACAAAAAGTTCTCCTTCTTACTAAACATTGCAGAGGTGACTAGTTCTCTGCTTAACTTTAATTCTGTTGCAATGTCCATATCATGCTCCTGAGTCAAGGACCCTTATGTAATGATAGAAGACAAAATCTAAATATCAGGGCTTCCCTGGTGGCGCAGTGGTTGAGAGTCCGCCTGCCGATGCAGGGGACACGGGTTCGTGCCCTGGTCTGGGAAGATCCCACATGCCGCGGAGCGGCTAGACCTGTGAGCCATGGCTGCTGAGCCTGTGTGTCCGGAGCCTGTGCTCCGCGATAGGAGAGGCCACAACAGTGAGAGGTCCACGTACCACAAAAAAAAAAAAAAAAAAAAAAAAAAAAAAAAAAAAAAAAAAATCTAAATATCAAAGAAGGGGAAGGCCTTTGGACTGACAGCATGAGACACTTTTGGGTCATATTGTAGGTTTTCAAGGGCATGTATGGGATGGAGAGAGGTCCAGTAGGCAAGATGGAACATAGATCTTCCACTCATTCTGGCAAAAGTTTTGAGTCCAAGCAAAAAAAGAAGTTTTTTTTTTAAGTTAATAATATTAAACTTACTGAGACTAACTTCTTCTTTTTTTCACTCAGCATAGACAAGTAGAGATTGATGAGTTCCAAGTAGGAGGTGGGCGTTGTGTAGTACCGTCTCCGGAGCTCTGTGTAATAGCGTTCCGCCATACTGGAGACACTCAAGTGGACATTCACACACATGAGGGAGAGCTTTTCTTTCAGTTCTTCATTTACAGCATCAACATTTGAGAAAAACGTCTTTGATACAGAAAGAAGTGCTTCTTTGGGCCACTGTAAATAAAGATATGATTTGGAAAGTCTGTTGCTTATTTCCATAATACACAGTTTAACTATGAAGAAAAATGCATTTCTCTGAAAGTCTTTTTCGCCTTGTCCCGCCTTTTAGCTTGTTAACTCCTACTTGTGTCCATGATGTTTCATGAATTGAATGGCTGTGCTCATTTGAGGGAGGTCCTGGGTCTGCATTTGCTGACCCCAGCACAGTGTCTGGTACATAGAAGTTGTTCAAAAACTATTTGATTGATTGAATAAACGTGGGTGTTTTTAGCATAATTGTATGAATAAAATCACATCCATTATGAGGACCTCATGTCCTCTCTCTGTTTATTATACAGTTAGAGTGCCAGGTTCACGGTTATAATCACTGTCCTGTTCACCTCAACTCCTTTGCTCCTCTCTTGTCTCTCTGCTCAGTCAAGTGCAACTCTCTGTTACCCCACACCTGCAACTGTGCAGGTAGCACGGCTGGAGAAAACCCCCCACAGCTGTGCTGACTGGCCTCGCTGTCAATTCATGGCAACTAGCTCAAGCGGGTTCTTAGCTCAGCCCAGAAATGCTTCTACATCGTCTCATCCGTCACTCCTGTATCCTCCTGAGTATTTCACACCCTATGTTACTTCCTCAGACTGCTAACACTTCCTCTTTCCTCTTCATTCTCAGTTCATGACCTTGCTCCCCACATCACTAAAAAAAAAATAGAAGCAATGCAAACAGAACTTCAATGAATTTTCACCTCCACGTCTTCCCCTCTACTTGCATCTGTGGGCTTACACTCTGGGGTGAGCTATGCGTGCTCCCTGCCCATGTCAGCCCCTTCACTGGTGAAGCCATCACATCCCTTCTTGCCTATTCAGTGACACTGGTCCAACAATGCCTAACTCTGCTGCACCATCAATATAATTCTCTTTTCTGAATCATTTCCATCAGCACACGTGTGTTGTTTGTGTTCTCCACTTGAAAAAATACTTCTCTCTTGACCTCACATATCTCTCTAGCTATTACCCATCTCATAGTGTTCCTTTGTGGCAAAACTCCTTGAAAGAGTTGTCTCCGATTCCCCTCCTTTCTTCTCTCTTGAACCTTCTACCCTATCACTCCACCGGAACAGCTCTTGTCAAGATCAATGGTAACTCTACACTGGTAAATTTAATAGTCTTCTCTTCTTTATAAATTCCATTCTGCCTTTGTTCAATGATTGTCATTATCATCCCTTGCACATGAGTAAATCCCTAGTGGGCTTTGAAGCTCTAATGTAAGTACCCTTGAGGAGTTACTGGACAATGTGTTACCACTTTAAAATCAAGCAAGTTCAGACATATACCCGGAAAAGACAAAAACTCTAATACAAAAAGACACATGCACCCCTATGTTCATAGCAACACTATTTACCATAGCCAAGACATGGAAGAGAGACCTAAATGTCCATCGAAAGATGAATGCATAAAGAAGATGTAATGGGGCTTCCCTGGTTGTGCAGTGGTTAAGAGTCCACCTGCCAATGCAGGGGACACGGGTTCGTGCCCTGGTATGGGAAGATCCCACATGCTGTGGAGTGGCTGGGCCGGTAAGCCATGGCTGCTGAGCCTGTGCGTCCGGAGCCTGTGCTCTGCAATGGGAGAGGCTGCAGCAGTGAGAGGCCCGCGAACCGAAAAAAAAAAAAATGATGTAATGGGTATAGATATAGATATAGATATAGATATAGATATAGATAGATATAGTGGAGTACTACTCAGCCATAAAAAAGAATGAAATAATGCCATATGCAGCAATGTGGATGGATTTAGAGATTATCATACTAAGTGAAGTCAGACAGAGAAAGACAAATATCATATGATATCACTTATATGTGGAGTCTAAAAAATGATACAAATGAACTTATTTACAAACAGAAATAGACTCACAGACATAGAAAACAAACTTATGGTTATCAAAGGGGAAAGGTAGGGGGAGGGATAAATTGGAAATTTGGGAGTAACAGATACACACTATTATATATAAAATAGATAAGCAACAAGTTCCTACTGTATAGCACTGGGAACTGTATTCAATATCTTTTAATAACCTACAATGGAAAATAATCTGAAACATATATATATACACACATATATATACAATTGAATATATATGTAACTGAATCACTTTGCTGTACACCTGAAACATTATAAATCAATTATATTTCATTAAAAAAATAAAATCGGGTCTTCCCTGGTGGCGCAGTGGTTGAGAGTCCGCCTGCCGATGCAGGGGACGCGAGTTCGTGCCGCGGTCTGGGAAGATCCCACATGCCGCGGAGCGGCTGGGCCCGTGAGCCATGGCCGCTGAGCCTGCGCGTCCGGAGCCTGTGCTCCGCAACGGGAGAGGTCACAGCAGTGAGAGGTCCGCATACCGCAAAAAAAAAAAAAAAAAAAAAAAAAAAAAAAAAAAATCAAGCGAGTCCTACTTCTCAAAGAGATATCCTGTGATGTCACCGACCTGGACAAACCAATCAATGGTGCAGCAGTTCACAAGGGATGGAAACATCCGGCATCGGGACCGAAAGGCCTCCCCAACGGGGCTCATGCAGAGAACAATGTGCAGCTTCTGACGGACTCTGCTGATAAAGTATTGAAACACCTGACAAAAAGAAAGACATTTTCAATTTAGAATAAGGCTGAACCAACTATGAAAATAAGTGTTGGCTAATGCATCTGACTCTACCAATATCAAATTAAAAAAATGTTAGCATAGTGGATGTATGAATTGTTTTAACATCCCATTCCAACCCCTTTTTCTCATGCAGACTGGAAAGATTAAATGACGTTTTGCAGACGCTGTTGCAACTTGGGTTTAGCATGTGACGTAGGTCCTCTTCATCAGTGGATTTAAGGAGACCCCTTGAATAAAGTGGAGAGAGGTAGTCACACAAGGCTTTGCCTTGGGGTAGGAGACCATTGGGAGAAAGAGACAGGGTACAGGGCAACTATTTTTGCAGGTACAGAGCCTGGCAGAAATGGCATGGACCTGGGGTCACCATCTCTGGATGTGGCTCCTTACTTCAGCTGCTCCCAACGTGGTGGGGGACACATGACTTTGGAGCTGGCAGCTGAAGCAGTAGCACACTGATTGGTTAGAGGTCTCCTGGATCAGCAGAACGGTTGTGGCAGAGGCAGCAGTGTCCTTGACTGTTGACTTCTACAGTGTCATTTCATAATCGTTCCAAGGAATTCAGCCTGGAATCCCTTTCTTTAGCCTTCCCAATGGTTGTGTCCCTCGAATAAAGCCATTTCTGCTTACATTGGCTGTCTGTACCTATAAGTCCTGACCTAGCAGGCGAGGGAATTCTCATGAAAGGACACGGAAGAGAGGATATGAGAAAGACTGGCCCAAAAAGTTAGATAAGGTGCAGAAAGAAGAGAAAGGCCTGGGCTAGACAAATAGCTGCTTACAGAGTGTAGCACGGTGTTGGAGAAATGGATCTGGACAGCAGCTGTGTTGTGTGTGAGTGTGTCTGTGTGTGTGTGTGTGTGTGTGTGTGTGTGTGTGTTAGAGAGAGAGAGAGAGAGAGGTTGACAGAGAGGGAGAATGCATTTCATAATCTTGCCAATAGGAAAGGCAGTCAAAAGTACTGAACTCCTTAAGCAGGGCACTGGGTGTGTGTGAAATAAATTTGTGTTTAAGAAGGATAAGAGAAGCTTTCCAGTTTGGACAGATCTATGATCTCCATGCGGTAGTAGGGTTTCTGTTTTCTGCTTTCCATAACAGTTTCTGGAAACCTGATGAACCAATGCTTTAAATGTAGGAAATAAAATACATAGGATTACAAAGGAAACAAATTATATTGAAAAAATTCTATCCATGGACTGCTTAAGGGGATTTGTGGACCACTGGAAAAAGGCTAAGACAACTTTTTGTTTTCCAAAACCTTCTTACCATTCTGACATGTCCTACCTCATCTCTATTCCCCTCAGAAATTCCTGCTTCTTTCACTCTTGGTCTGGTGGCTGCTAAAACCTGCTCCAGTTCATCCTTTTCAAATAAATTCGGCACTTCACCTGAGTTCAGGATGTTATTTATATCTTCTAGAAACTCTTCTACTACAATCTGTAGAAGAAAGCAGAGTGGTCATTATACCTTATTCAACCATTTTACATTTACTACCTGTATATTACAAAGCAAATATATGATCTAAAATTCACACTGAGTTAATTTTATCTTTAAGAGAAGATGACCCTGGGGGAGTGGCCAAGATGTTAAAGTAGGATGACCCTGAGCTTACCTCCTCCCACGGCACACCAAAATTACAACTATTTACAGATCAACTATCAATGAGAGTGACCTACTTAACGCATAGAAATATAAACAGAGAATTAGGCAAAATGAGGCAACAGAGGAATATGTTCCAAATGAAGGAACAAGATAAAACCTCAGAAGAAGAACTAAGCAAAGTGGAGATAAGTAATCTACCTGATAAAGAGTTCAAGGTAATGACCGTAAAGATCCTCGTGAACTAGAGGGAAGACTGGATGAACACAGTAAGAAGTCTAACAAAGAGAAGATATAAAGAAGAACCAAACAGAGCTTGTTTTTAAAATTTCTATGAAAATACAAAAGATCCTGAATAGCCAAACTCATCTTGAGAAAGAGGAACAAAGCTGGAGGTATCATGCTCCCTGAGGTCAAACTATACTAGAAAGCTACAGTATTCAAATAGTATGGTATTGGAACAAAAACAGACTCATAGATCAATGGAACAGAATAGAGAGCCCAGAAATAAAACACACACTTCTATGGGCAATTAATCTACACAAAGGAGGTAAGAATATACAATGGGGAAAAGACAGTCTCTTCAATAAATGGTGCTGGGAAAACTAGACAGCTACATCCATAAGGAATTGGACTACATTCTCATACCATATACAATATATACTTTCTGTCCATTTCTCTTTCTCTTCTTCTGAAATTCCCACAATGTGGATATTGTTTGTTTTGATTGTGTCCCATCAGTCCCATAGGTTTTCTTCACTCTTTTTCTTTCTTTTTATGCTTCTGACTGGATAATTTTAAATGTCCTGTCTTCTAGGTCACTGATTCTTTCTTCCACATGGTTGAATCCTTTTGAAGCTCTCTATTGAATTCCTCAGTTCAGTCATTGTATTTTTCAGCTCTAAGATTTCTGTTTGGTTTTTTAAAAAAATTGTTTCTATTTCTCTGTTGAACTTCTCATTTGTTTATGCATTGTTTTCCTAATTTCATTTAGTTGTCCATCTGTGTGTTTTTGTAGTTCACTAAATTTTTTAAGAGGATTAATTTGAATCTTTGTCTGACAATTCACAGATCTTCCCTTCTTTAGGGTCAGTTGTTGGGGCTTTATTAGTTTCCTTTGGTGGTAACATGTTTACCCGATTATTCATGATCCTTGATTCCTTACATTGTCATCTGCACATTTGAGTAAGTGTTCTTCTCTTCCAGACTTTACTGGTTCACTTTGGCAGAGATTGTTCTTCACCAGTCAGCTCAGTTTGGGTTTCTGGACATATCAACTGGTAATATCTTTGAGCAGGTGGGACTTGCTATCAATGTCTATTTTAGGGTAGGGATAATGCCTGAGCTCTGAGGTCATGGGTGATGCAACTGGCTGAGAACAGTTGGACAGGACTTCTGACTTGGTTTTAAATGAGCAAGGCTATAGGATGAGCTCTGTGATTGCCTGGGTTCTCTTATCATGTTTCCTAGACTGTTGGGGCTGGGTACTATACTTAGCGGTAGGTGGGGCTATGAATTAGCTTCCCTGCCCTGGCAGAGTGGGAGAATGGGTTCCAAGCCCAAAAAGGCTTTTTGTGGTCTGGTGGGGTGGGGCGTGGCAGGGAGGTACACTCACCATTGGGCACTGTTATGAATTAGCTCCCTTGCTGAGGTGGAGAAGGAGAGCTGGTTCCAAACATCTTCCTAGGTGTTTCTGGTCAAGCTTTCTGCTTGGAGGGGCTGGGAACTAAGCAGTAGATGGGACTGTGAATTAGCTGCCTTGCCTGGGAGGAGCAGGAAACTGGCTTCAAGTCTGGAAAGGCTCTTTGTTTGTGGTCTGGACTCAAGCTGATCTTCACCCCAAGTTCCATGGCTGGGCAGTGTCACTCCACTGGCTTTGCCCTGTGGGCCATCTACTCTGTCTGCCATACTCTCCTCTTGAGCGTTGCTGGGCTACACAGCTTTCCAGGTGTTCTGGCCAGGCTTTCTGGCTGGGTGGAGCCAGGAGCTACACTCAGCAGTGAGCAGGGTATGACTGGGTGGGTGGGGGGACCGGACCAGGCTCCAGGGCTGGCAAGGCTCTTCATTTGAGGACCTCGAATCAGGCAGACCTGCACCCAGCTGAGTTCCCTGATCAGACTGGCTCTGCGGATGAGCAAAGCTGCTGGCTTGGACCACTCTTGGGCGCTTGGGTAAGAACTTGTTTTGTCATGATCTGAGTGCTGGTTGTTACATCCTTACGCCTTCTCCGTCACAATCAGATTCCCAGAGGTCAAGTGCTGCAGATTCCTCCACCATCCCTGTGATTGGAAACTGGAGTGAAACTCCCAAGACGCTACCCAGAACACTGCGGGAGCTGGATGTCCACCCTGGGCTCTTTCTTCCCACTGGAGAGACCCCAGGCTCAGAGGAGACCTCTTGATGTGGTGCTGTGCTGGCCTGGGAGGAGGGCAACGTGGTCAGTGTGTCGCTGCTCCTCTTACCCTTCTAACGTGGACTTTCTTGGTCTCTGTGGTGCAGGGGTGTGCTTCAGCCTCACCCTCCAGGTTCTAGGATTTTCTCCGTGTCTCGTCCGTGAATAACTGTTAGGTGTCCCTGTGAGGGGGAGCAAAGTCGGGACTGACCTATGTCACCATCTTGGCGATGTCACTTGCTGTCACTTTGTTCTTGCACTATTTTCCTGGTGTCACGAAATTGTGTATGTGTTCTCTTGTAGCTCTCTGAGCATCTTTAGAACAATTATTCCGAATTCTTTGTGGGGCAATTTGTGGATCTCCCTTTCTTGGGGCCGGTTATTGGAGGTTTACTGTGGAGTCACGGTTCCCTGATTCTTCACAATCCCTGTAGACTTACATAGATGTCTGCCCATTTGAAGACGCAGTCACTTCTTCCAGACTTTATGGGCTGACTTCGGTAAGGGAGACTTTCAGCAGTGGGTGGGGGCACGCTGGGGCACTAGACGCCAGGTCTAGTGGGGCAGGGCACCGAATACGGGGGCATGCGGTATGGGGAGGTTATGTGACTTCGGCTCAGGACACAGTGGCCACACACTCAGCTGTGGGTCTTTTCTCATTCGTAAAAAATATTTACATACTCAGATATAAGGTCACTGCTTGTCACAGATGTTGAAAACAATTTTCCCACCTTATTCGTACTTAGTCATTTTATAGTGTTTTCAAAATTAAAATGAATTTTAAAGTATTTATGCACCAGATTTATCACTTTTTAATTCCTTGGCTGATTTCTATAAACGTTTATTTTCGCTAACATTAAAAGTGTAATCACTGTAGACAATCCTCTATTATGGAATAAATTCAGGATCAGTTAAATTTGTTGTAGACATAGATGTAATCTTATTTTAATTTTAAATTTAATTTAACCAAAACATATCCATCATTTTTTCCTTTTCTTGAGTGAAGCATGTTTCCCTAATTGATTTCACTTAGGGAATTACTTTCTTATATTTATTTCTACAGGAATAGTTTATTATCTCTGTTTTCTATGCCCTTTCCCTCCAAGAAAAGTTAAGTCCTTTCTCGCCCTCTTAACCTCTGATCACATTTACTTACTTAGAATTTAAAGGGGGAAGCAATAGTTGGTAAAAGAAGTAAAAGTGTATCGTTAAAGTCTTTCATAAGGCCCAAGAACTCTGTTATTAGAGGGAATGATTCCCTGAACTACATCCTAAAAACTATTTGAAGCTCACACACGTGATTGTAACACTTGTCCTTTTCCTGTTCTTGCTCTTTGGCTATTTAGATACGTACCTGGGTGTCCGTGAAGAGGAAAACCATATTCCTGTCTTCTACACCAGCCAGTTTGTACAGCTTCCTCAGGTCTTCATGAAAACAGTCATAATTATACCCCCGGCTCAATTCAATCTGCAAACATTTGTAACCACATATGTGAGCTGCAAGTCTTGTAAGAGACTGCTTTCCTGTGCCTCCCACTCCAACCAGCAGGGCGTTGCCTCTTTCCTGACGAATCATGCGGGCGATCCTGCAGGAGACAAAGCAGACAAAGGTTTATTTCAAGTGTACAGACAAGGCTTCTGCTCAGAGGGCCTGCCCCAGTGTGGAAGGTTGGTGGCCTCTGGAGGGTCATCCCCCAGCCAAAGGCCACAGGGAAGAGCAGGGTATGTCTGAGGTTCATGGTTGGGAGAAAAGCACCACTGGTTTCCTTATATCCATCTCTCCCCCATTTCCTATAGGCTGTTGGCCTTGGTCACGCAAATACAGTAAGGTAAAAATCTCCTCTCCCTTCTTCAAAGCGTGAAGGATTTTGTTAAGGAGCCTGGCTTCTCTAGGCCACTACTTATATTAACCATTATATGGGCAAGCAGGTCTCTATTTCTAAGGATGAGCAAGAGAAAAATCGCTGAATGTAGGAGAGGAGACTGCAGCTCAGAAAACATCAACAGGAATAACCTGAAATGGATTTACTATATCAACAAAATTTTAGAAAATTTCTGATTCATGTTAACAATAAGAATTTATAAAAAATTGCAATCATGATACTAGAGTGAGCACTCAGAAAGGGGAAAAAAATCCAAGTGTAGGAAAAATTGATTGTTGATGGAAAGTCTGACTACCAAATTGCAAACCTCAGTGGAAGATGGGCCTCACGAATAGGATACTGTGGAAAATTGAATAGGTGAAGTAGAAGGCAAACACAAGGAAGTTAGCCAGGCCTCCGAGAAAAAAAGATAATGATATTAAAAATGACAAGAGAGAAAATGGAAGGTAAACAGGAGAAACAAATTGAATCCCAGAGGCCACACAATAGGAACTGTAGGAGAAATAAGAGGGGAGAGAGCTGAAATAATAGAAGAAACCCCTAGAGCTGAGCCCCTAGATCTGAGCAAGTCACTCAGTGTCAGGAAAGAAAGTCAAAGAAGACAAGCAAAACACTAAATGTTTTCTAGGAGATCTATAAATATAAAATAAACTATGTGTGTGTGTGTAGGTGAGCCTGCATGCATATGTGAATCAAAGTATGAAAGAGAAATCTATATTTTAGACATAATTGAAAATTTGTGAGCATCTGAAAAATAGATATAATAGATTACTCCCAAAGGGACAAATAATTTTAGGCTGGCCTCAGGCATCTCTTTTACAAGATGACATTCCACAATGGTTAAGAGGGAAAGCTATCAAGTTATTTCTCAGAGAGTAAACCACCTGCAAATCCTTCCTAAAAGAGTCCTTGAAGGTATACAGAGAAGTATGAATAAAATTCAGAAACTCAAGAAAAAGGGGGAAGGGATGTCAGTATAAAAGTGAGCAGTTTGTATGAGAGTCAAGTTCATATACTGTTGTTAAGATAAAAAGGTAATGGTAGGGCTTCCCTGGTGGCGCAGTGGTTAAGAATCTGCCTGCCAATGCAGGGGACACGGGTTTGAGACCTGGTCTGGGAAGATCCCACATGCTGCAGAGCAATGAAGCCTGTGCGCCACAGCTACTGACCCTGCACTCTGGAGCCCGCGAGCCACAACTACTGAAGCCCGCGTGGCTGGAGCCCGTGCTCGGCAGTGGGAGAGGCCACCGCAGTGAGAAGCCTGCACACTGCAACAAAGAGTGGCTCCACTCACCACAACTAGAGAAAGCCCACCTGAAGCAACGAAGACAAAATGCAGCCAAAAATAAATAAATTTATATATAAAAAAAGGTAATGGTAATGTCAATAAACTCACCTTAAAAAGAAGATGCAAATGTAAAAAAATTCTTTTTAAAAAATTATCACCGAAAATCTCAGATTGGGTCATCAGAAACTAAGAAATCATGGGAGAAATGTAAAAGCAGGTTTAATTTCTCTCTCTCAATCTCTCTCTCTCTTTTTTTTAATAGGAAGGTATCTGTCATCTACTCTATTTTTAATTCATGATGCTGATAATTGGAAAAAACAAAGTTCAAATATTTGAAAAGGATAATGGTTTTATTACTTTTTTAATTAAGAAAGAAAAACATGATCATTGTAACTGATGGGAAAAAAACACTGCTAACACTTTACCACTTGTAAGCTCTATCATGAGGGCCTGGATGCTGTCCTGCTCTCTATGGGAACAGTGTGTAGCACACGGTAGGTGCTTCATAAATAAATTTATGTCTGTTGACTTGTATGTGTGTGTTTACAAAAATGGAATTAATCTCTACACCACATTTTGTTTTGTGACTGTTTTGCTAAATAATGCTTTATGGACATTCTCATGCTAGTGAATACAGCAATAGATATATCATAATTTATTTAATCGGTTCCCTACTGATGGATATTTAGTTCTTTTCATGGTTTTGTTATCATACTGACAATATTAAAAAACAAACCTTAATGCTAGCTGCAAATAGAATCCTTTCAGATCATGAGAGAGAGAGAAAAGCCATGAAACAAAAAAGAGGTTGCATTAAAATAAGTTAGAAAATAAGTTAGGATGGCATAAATGTGGTTGTTAAAGCCATGCTTTAAAATAATATTTAATTATATAGGCTTGTGGAGGTAAATGAAATGTGTTAAAGGCATAATGTCTAACTCTATGTGCCATAATTGAATTTTATAAAAAAATTATATATGCTTATAAATATATTTGAAAGCACCATACAATTTTAAGTGACTGTCTCTAGGTGAGGAGGTGGAATTATGAACAATGTTTTTGTAAATTTTCCACAATAAGTGTATTTAGTATATAATCAGAAAAAGTAATCACTATTTTTTTTTAAAGAAAACAAAGTAGATCTATTTCTTCCTTGTAGGAAATATAAAGATGTCTTCCTTATGTAGTAGTTCTATCATTAAAAAGATCTTGGTAATAGGCATTTTTATAAGTAAAATTACGTTTATGAAAAAAGGAAATAAACATGTGATTTCTCATTCTAACTACCTCTGAAATTCAGTACACTATCACCAAATCATCTATATTGAAGTAATCAACTTCTAAAGACCTTAAAAACTGTGAATTAGACGACAGTGGTTAAATAGTTCTTATGTGCCATCAGCTTTGGTGGCAGGGCATAGGAGCTGTATAGTATGAGCTTAGAATGGGCAGCCTACAAGGACTGATTGGAAAATGCTCCTCTGGGACAAAGCACAGACTCCTAGGTCATTATTCAGTATCTTCTGAAATAGTATTAAACTTTCAGATTGGTCTTCTACAGCTTCACACTCTCTCCTGCCCTTACGGTGAGTGTGCTGTTTCACTGCCCAGAAAGTCTTGATAACACTGCTTTGTCTAGAACAGGAGTGAGCAAAAGATGGCCTATGGACCAAAACTTAACCCAAAGATAGGTTTTTCAAAAAAATTAAAAAAAAATTTTTATGGCCTATGAGCTAAGAGTGGTGTTTAGATTTTTAAATGGTTGACAAAAAATCAAAAGAGTAATATTTTATGATATGTGACATTATCACATGACATTCCAACATGAGTGTCCACAAATGAAGTTTTATTGGAGCACAGCTGTGCTCATTTATTCACTGAGTGGCGGTGGTTGCTTTTGTGTTACAATGGCAGAGTTGAGTAGTTGTGACGGGGTCTGTGGCAGAGCCTAAAATATTTACCATCTGGCCCTTTATGAAAGAAGGTTGTAGCTCCTTTCCCTAGGACCTGCCAACTAAAAACTCACTTGCCACCTGGTTCTACAAGAATGAAGTCACTAACCACTGCAGTCTCTGACCTTCAGCACACCCTGAAAGGAGTTCAGGGTGGAGATGAGGAATGAGGAACTCTGTGCTCTGGGAAAAACTGGCAGAACAGATCTTCAGATATCTATTTTCAGGAGATTTTATGAACTCAATTTCTTGCATCTTCTCATATCTAGAAAAGCACTAAAATCGTTAATGGAGACATCTGTTCCTTGTGACTAGCAGCAACCTTCTGCCAAAATGTGTGCTTGACTGCACGTACCCCCTTCACCAAAATCACCTCGCCCCTACCTCTCTGGAGCAGTTCCTCGTAGCTATGTGAGAGGCTGTTTTCTGGGCTATAGTCCTCATTTTCCCCCAAATAAAACTTAACTCATAACCCTTACATTGGGCATTTTTTTCTTTTTTTTCATTTGACAGATCCTTTGCTAACTCCTCCCCTAAAACAACTAAGACCCACAGGTACTATTGCCACTGCTATATCTCTATCACAATGCACATCTAACAGACGACACTTCAGATCATTTGCTTATACCTCCTCAGCTACCTCTGAGAGTATAAAATTGAGGGCTGAATGGATATGTAATAATGTTTTGTTATTTCTTCCCATAATGCACAAGGGCTCTATAGTGGATGAAAATATTGAATATCATAAATATCTTGCACTTTATATGTTACTCTTCCCTTGTTTCATTTACATTATAGTAATTTGTTTTTTCCATCTGAGATTATTTGAAACAAATTACTTGTCCTTTCTGCTTCCCAGTGTTATCTTTTCTGTCAACTTACATATCAATGGATAAAAAACTCCCTCCATTGAGAATCCTCCAAAGTTACATTTTCTCTGCTGTAGTAGGCAAGAGATGGCTCTCCTAATTAGTAACTTTATCTTAACAGAGAGATCCATTTGACCATCCTTGCAGTATGGTGACAACTTTGGGGGTATGTAATAGGTAAACAGCTTGGTGCAAACTGCTCTTCGAAAGCACAGGCTCTGAAGTAAATTTTAATTTTTTCTGAGTTGGGAAGGCTTTTATTCAGTTATCCTATGCAACAAAAACAAAACAAGAACCTAGAATGTTAACAAATGGAAATGTAGTATCAGCTATATTGCTGAATATTTAGTGATTTTCCCAAAACTCTTGTTCATAATGGAAGTCCTTTCCAATTGCTAATCAGCAGTAGGTGTTTGAGAGCTCTTACTTACGACAAGTAGAAATTCCTCTCTAGAAAAAAAGAGAACACGTCTACATAGTTACTTACATGGTGGTCCTTTTTGCAGGAAAACTAAATCTCCCCCATTTTACAAATGGTTTTTAATTTCCTTCTGTAATATTTTAAGCAAACCTTGAGTAGCCTGGTGATTCCCTTTCACAAAAGAAAGAGAGATTATAAATATAATTAAGCCGACTTTGCCTATCATCTGGTCTATTCTTCAGGAAGTTTCTCAGACCAGAGTTCTGCCATTCTTTTCTTTTCTTTTTTCTTTCAGGCTTAGGGCTTGCTTGAGCTATGGGAATAAAACTTGTTAGGAGTTAGTGTGTGGGTATATTGGCAGGGGGACAGATGGGAAGCAAGTGGTATCCTGACAACCCAATGACAAACTATTTTGTGTTACAGCACTTGAGCTGTGATGAACATAAATCCTTGAATTAGAGTTAATTAAATAGCAGAAGTATAGGAAGGGCAAAAGACTTGGTTTGCTTATGGTTATGGAAAAAAAATCCTGGAGATCTGTCAGTCTTAACAAGGTCCAATACTAAAATACAGTTGACAAGAGAAACAAACAAAGCAATTAAAATCTTGCCATGGTAGTAGACCATGGGAAATCCTGTCCTCACACACATTTTGCACTGCTTATTCCACAGAATACTATATCAAATCTGGGTATCACATTTTAAGTGAAACATCGAAAAGTTATAAAGGGCTCAGTATGTTGAAAACTGGACATAACTGCTAATAGGCAATAGTGAAACATCTGGGATAATTATACCCGGAGAAGGTAAAGCTAAGAAGAACTTGGTCATGATTTTCAAATATTTGGAGGGCTGTTAGGAAAAAGAGTGGATCCATTTTTGGTGGAGGCATCTACAGTGAAGTTAGAATCAAAGCATTGGATATGATCCCCAGCCTGCCACTCACCAGCTAGAGGGCTTCGGACAATTCACTTAATCTCTCTGTGGCACACGGTATTGTCCAAAAATGCCTGCAATAATGTTTCTGGTCCTACTTGCTCTTTGACCCTATGAAGTGATAGAGTCTCTGATCCTGTCTTGTGAACCTGGGTAGCCCTGTATGATGCTTCTAATGACAGAGTATGGTAGAAGTGATGCTGAGTGACTTCCAAGGCTATGTTGTGAAAGGCCATTTGCCTCCTGCCTGGCTCTCTCTTGGGGCACGAGCCTTTGGAGCCCTGAATCACTGTGTAAGAAGCCCCTGCACTCTGATGCTGCCTTGCTGGAGAGACAGTGGAGTCCACAGGGAGGCAGAGATGGGCCAGGTGTTCTAGGTGCTGTCTGACTGCAACTGCATGAGAGACCCCAGGAGAGAATGGCTGGGAGCCATGAGAAATAATGAAAAAACAAAGCTACTAAGTATTACAGTGGATTATTATGTAGCAACAGACCACTGGAACATTCTCCGAGCCTTATATTTAGAAAGATCATGATATTGAGCCATACAGAGGTGTTATCAGAGTTAAATGAGATACTCCATATCACGGTTTATATTCACACTCAGTGCCATTATTATAATTATTACCACTCCAAAGGATGGAATGAGTATCAGAAGTCACAGGGAGTAGATTTTGACTTACTCTTGAAGGGTCATTTCAACACTTAAAAATTTTTTTTATTGAAGTATAGTTGATTTACAATGCTGTGCTAATTTCTTCTGTACAGTAAAGTGACTCAGTTATACATACATACATACATACATATATATATATATACATATATATATATTCTTTTCCATTATGGTTTGTCACAGGATATTGAATATAGCTCCTTGTGCTATACAGTAGCACCTTATCATTTCAACACTTTTAACACATATTTACAATTTAAGAATTGTTCAACAGGACATGAGCCACTTTAAAAAGTTGTATATGCCCCAAGGACTACAGATATTCAGGCTGGATAAATAGGTGTTGGGGATGACCCTTAAAGGATACTTGCAGTGGGTATGAGTCAGACTCAAAAGCAGTTAGAATGTATGATCCTTGCATTCAACTTGTTTTGCTATCAACAAAGCAAAACCCCCTATTTCTTTAGTCATGCATGTTAATCAGCCTGGTTATACTGTACATATCTGTAAACAACTTTAGGCCTTTTTTTTGGAATGAGATAGGACATTTTAGAAAACCAAAACTATCTATTAATATTTAGCAAAGATAATGACCTCTGAGATTCCATAAAATGTTCATGTCATATATATTTTAAATATATCAAAAATACCTTTTAAGTTACAGCAAGATTTGCTAATAGACCTTTGTCCATCTAGCAATCTATTTAAAGAGTGTTTTACAACTTAATCCTTACCTTTTAATATAAATGAAATTAGATCAATGCATTATTAGGCACGTTATGGCACTATACCTTGAAACATGCTCTATAGCATCCTGGAAGAACACCAGCTTTACTTCTTTGGGATTTGTAAGGTTATAATCATCAAGATAGTCCTGTAGAACATTTGCGATTTTCTCCATATCAGGCATGTCATCATAAATCCGGTCAGTCTTATCTGCTCCAAACTAGATGATTTATTGGAGAAGAACCAAGTTGGATCAATTCTGATATATAAATGTATATAATATACATAACCTTAGGAGGGAACATTCTTTTATCTATATTTTTATTTAATCATTTGCTTATATATGCTAGCAGGGTTTTAAAACCAAGGAAATCAGTTTAAAGAAGCTCAGACGTTCATGGCTAACTGAAAAATTCATTTAATTCAACCTCTTCAAGTGGTACATTGGAATTTCAATGATCTTCGCAATAAAACTCACACAGAAGCTCAGAAATGATTTGAAATTTTTTCTCACTTTAACTTACTCTGGTTTCATACTTTTGCTCTTAAGCTGTTGACATCAGAAAAGCAAAATTGTTTAAAATTATGTATGGCAGATTGTGTTATAAAAAGTCATGCCAGAACTATACATAGTTTTTACACAGCAGTCATTTAATTAAATAAATCATTGAGCATGATATTTGGTGTAAACTATAGGCAACTGAGTGTCCGTTTGGACCTATTGATAATTTCTTGTCTTTGCCGTAGCAACTGCCCTAGGGACATTTTCTTTTGGAACCGTTGACTAAAATACATATAGGCAATGGAAGAAGAGTCCAACTACTCTTTTTGCTTTGCTTCATTTCCCCATTTGATAATAATATCGTTAGAAACACACAGGAAATATAATCACCACCTGAAAATAAACTTCGGATTTTGATTTTAAGAATACATTTAAATAGACATATTTCGCAGCAAGATCTTTTTTTGACCCACCTCCTAGAATATTGAAATAAAAACAAAAATAAATAAATGGGACCTAATTAGACTTAAAAGGTTTTGCACAGCAAGGGAAACCATAAACAAGACCAAAAGACAACCCTCAGAATGGGAGAAAATATTTGCAAACAAAGCAACTGACAAAGGATTAACCTCCCAAATATACAAGCAGCTCATGCAGCACAATAACAAAAAAACAAACAACCCAATCCAAAAATGGGCAGAAGACCTAAATAGACATTTCTTCAAAGAAGACATACAGATGGCCAACAAACACATGAAAACACATGAAAAGCTGCTCAACCTCACTCATTATTAGAGAAAGGCAAATCAAAACTACAATGAGGTATCACCTCACACCAGTTAGAATGGGCATCATCAGAAAATCTACAAACAATAAATGCCAGAGAGGGTGTGGAGAAAAGGGAACCCTCTTGCACTGTTGCTGGGAATGTAAATTGATACAGCCACTATGGAGAACAGTATGGAGGTTCCTTAAAAAACTAAAAATAGAATTACCATATGATCCAGCAATCCCACTACTGGGCATATACCCTGAGAAAACCATAATTAAACAAGAGTCATGTACCACAATTTTCATTGCAGCACTATTTACAATAGCCAGGACATGGAAGCAACCTAGATGTCCATTTACAGATGAATGGATAAAAAAGATGTGGTACATATATGCAATGGAGTATTACTCAGCTATTAAAAGGAACAAAATTGGGTCATTTGTAGAGATGTGGATGGACCTAGAGACTGTCATACAGAGTGAAGTAAGTCAGAAAGAAAAACAAATATCATATATTAATGCATATATGTGGGATCTAGAAAAATGGTATAGAAGATCTTATTTGCAAAGCAGAAATAGAGACACAGACATAGAGAACAAATGTATGGATACTAAGAGGGAAAAGGGGGGCAGGTGGGGGGAATTGGGAGATTGGGATTGACACATATACACTATTGATACTATGTATAAAATAGACAACTAATGAGAACGTACTGTATAGCACAGGGAACTTTACTTAATGCACTGTGGTGACCTAAATGGGAAGGAAATCCAAAAAAGAGGGAATATATGTATATATATAGCTGATTCATTTTGCTTTACAGTAAAAACTAACACAACATTGTAAAGCAACTATACTCCAATAAAAATTAATTTAAAAAATAGATATATTTCATACAAATAAATTGTTTAGTATTTTTTTTAGTTGTCAGGGGTTATCAGGGTGGTGAGGTATTGCATATGTGTATGATATAAAGATGAGTCCATTCATTTGTTTAAACAGCATTGATTGAGAGCCTGCTATATACTTAGCTCTGTGCAGGAAACTAGGGATTTAGGGTGAACAAAACAAACATGGCCCTTGCCCTCTCAGGGACAGTAGGAATGTTGTACCCAAACAAGAGTCAACTTGGTAAAACAAGACAGCTATCTGTCAACATAGGTAGGGTGGTTAGACGGAAGTCTTCTAACATAGAATAATGTTACTCATCTAGAATAAGTCTATTCTAGGTAGGTCTAGAGGGTAAAATTAGGGCCTATGTGTAGATGTTGTTGGGGGGACAGACTTAAGGAACTTAGTACAAGGAAAATTTTGGTACTAATTAGAGCTACCCTGAAATGAAGAAGGCAGAACTGCTAACTAATTAGCTTCCCATAACTGGAAACCTCTGAGCAGAGGCTGAAGAACTACACAGGATTCTAGGAAAGGAATTGGAGTCCTGAGTTAAGAGACTAAATCTCTTTGCTTCCTTCCAAATCGAATATCTGATGGGTTTCGGATTCAAACTGTTATTAAAATGAATGTAACTAGATCAGAAGTCAGCAATCTTTTTCTCTCAAGGGACATATAGTAAATATTTTAGGCTTTGTAGGTCGTATAGCCTGTGTTGCTACTACTCCACTCTGCCTAGTCATTAGAAAGCAGTCATATACATAGTACAGTCAAATGGGCCGTGGCTGAGTCCCTATAGAACTTCATTTACAAAAATGGGCGGTGGGTGGATTTGGACTATGGACCATAGCTTGCTAACCCCTGGTCTAGATCTCTAATCTTCACATGTGCAAAGCTCTTATAGAATATGAACTTGAAGTAGAAAATAGTAAATGTTTTATAGCCTTCAAATGTAGTCGTCAATACAACATACTTACCTTAACGAAATCTCCAAATATGATGGGCTTAGTCAAAAAATATTCCAGGCCTATTGCAATTCCAAAATGTTTGTCTATTCAAAAAACAAAATCAATTCTTAGTATAACAATAAGCTGGAATGCAGGATATTAATAATAAGATACACAGAATAATAACCCCTGTTACTTTATTTAGAAGCCTAATTGGTACACATGAAACTGAGGGAAAGCCATGTTAATGCCATACCACTTTAGTCTGGTTGATAATCCCCCAGATTTAAGATTAAGAATATTTACTATTAGTAAACATTTTATTAAATAACAGATATTGAATACATATTAATAAATAAGAAATACTTTAGAAATATCCTGGTTTCTTATCCAACAAAATGCTATTTTTTTTCCTACTTTCCCTCCTCTACTTAAAATGCTATACTGAATTAAGAATATTAACCCTTCCTGAATTTCAATGAAATGATTTTCATAATATTTCATATATTGTTATATATTTGGGTCATATATAAATATATGAAGAAAAAACCTTTTACTCATGAATGCTTACAATTCATTTTGCTCATTTTAGAAACCAAATTGTGTCTCCCTGGTAGTCTAATGGCTAAGATTAGAAACCAAATTGTTTTTCTACTAAAAAACAAAAAAACCTAGCTAAATAAATATTGATATAAAGATTGATATTTACTGGCCATTTCTGTCAAAATAGCATGGAAATAGTGCTTATCTTCATTATTAATCAAACGGTCATGGAAGACTCTTTGACATTCATGGCAAAAAAGTCTAAATATCTGTATCTCTTCTCTTATTGTTCCTGGATCACATTGAAGGATACCTGTTTTTTAAGAAAAGGAGAAAAGAAGAAAAATTCTACAATTGTGGAATATCTAGTAGTTTAATTAAGGAGGAAATCCTTAAGTCCAACTTTATCCCCACACTACCAGAAATGGATGGTTCCCCAGTGGATATACACATATAATAATGGTGAGCTCATTTTTTGAAAGCAAAACTGGGGACACATTAGTGGTGAAAATGGGGAGGGTAGCAGAAGGGGGATATGGGGCCTAAAGAGAATTATTTTTTAAGTTGTGAGGTATTATAGCAGGGTCTTATGCTGTTAACGAATGATCTGATAGAAGAGGAAGCATTGACAATGCAGAAGAGAAGGGGGAATTATAAGAGCAAAATCCTTGAGTCGGCAGGAGGGGATGCGATTCAATACTGGGGTGGGGGGGACTATTGGCACATGTTAGGGGCAGGGACAGCTGAACCACTGCAGTGGGAGGGAAGGCAGATGCAGGATGTCTGGGAGATCTGGAAGAGGAGGCCCTTCTGGTTTGATTGCTTCTATTTTTTTTCAGTGAAAAAGAAGACAGGCCACCAGCTGGGAGTGAGAAATGGGAGGGTGGTTTGAGGAAAGCTGTGAAGTAGCCAGTCTGGGGTGGGGGTGGAGGGTGACTTGAACAGGGACATTGTAATGGGATTTCCAGGCAAGTCTCAGACACCCATGTACACACACTTCTACTGAGAGATCTGGGGGTGAATGGAAATGGAAGGAGGGTGCAGGGCAGAGAATGAAGGTTCCATACACTACCTTGCACACATTTGGATAAATCCCTCAAGTTAAAGACATAATGAGACTTGGCTGGTGTAGGCAGAAGATCCACACTCATCCTGTTATAGATCTCAACTGAGGCTTCCACAATTTTGGATGCAGTTTGTTTTACAGCTGGTGGGAAGTCATTTAGGAAGCCACTTAAGATGGCCTAGAATCAGAAATGTAATATGAGAGGGTTAGATTTATTTTTTAACCAAAATTTATCTTTCATATACTCCAGATCTGATGATACTTTTTCTAATAATAAGTAGAAAACCAAATTACAGTGCAAGGACATGTGGATGTTAAAACTCTTCTTTTCTAGATGTGGCACATGTATACAACGGTATATTACTCAGCCATAAAAAGGAATGAAATTGAGTTATTTGTAGAGATGTGGACGGACCTAGAGAGTGTCATACAGAGTGAAGTAAGTCAGAAAGAGAAAAGCAATTATCGTATAATAACGCATATGTGTGGAATCTAGAAAAATGGTATAGATGATCTTATTTGCAAAGCAGAAAAAGAGACATAGACGTAGAGAACAAATGTATGGATACCAAGGGAGAAAGGGTGGGGGGAGGGAGGAATTGGGAGACTAGGATTGACACATATACATTATTGATACTATGTATAAAATAGACAACTGATGGGAACATACTGTATCGCACAGGGAACTCTACCTGATGCACTGTGGTGACCTGGATGGGAAGGAAGTCCAAAAGGGAGGGGATATCTGTATGTGTATGGCAGATTCACTTTGTTGTGCAGTGGAGGCTAACACAACATTGTAAAGCAACCATATTCCAATAAAAATTAATTAAAGGAAAAACTCTTCTGGGGGAGAGATAAACTAGGTGTTTGGGATTACCAGATACAAACTACTATATATAAAATAGATAAACAACAAGGTCCTAGTGGTTAGCACAGGGAACTATATTCAATATCCTGTAATAAACCGTAATGGAAAAGAATATGAAAAAGACTATATATATACATATAACCGAATCACTTTGCTGTACACCTGAAACTAACACAACATTGTAAATCAACTACATTTCAATGAAAGAAACTCAAAACACAAAAAACAAAAACACCCTCTTCTTTCCATTTCAGAATATGTTCTCCAGAATGGACTCACTTCTGTCCTCTGTGACTGTCTGGTGCTGCCTGAGCAACATTCACAGCCGACCAGTGGACTTACCGTGAACCCACTCTCAAGTAATTAGACCTCATCTGGCTGTGGGTCCAGAGGGTCTTCACGGAGTGCTCACACTTGTCTGGAAATGAGCTCAAGTCCTCTCTCTGATTCTTATGGGTGAATGACCAACAAATCTGTAGACTTTCACCCTCATGTATATTGAAAGTTCGACTTACTGATACCTGTGAACTCCCCACCCTTCCGCTTCCCTAGCTCAGTGTATGGCCCCACCCTCCACTCAGATCAGGAACTTGGAAGTCTCTTTTCTCTTCTTTTTTAAAAATTTATTTATTTATTTTTGGCTGCATTGGGTCTTTGTTGCTGCGCGCGGGCTTTTCTCTGGTTGCGGCGAGTGGGGGCTACTCTTCGTTGCGGTGCGCGGGCTTCTCATTGCGGCGGCTTCTCTTGTTGTGGAGCACGGGCTCTAGGTGCGTGGGCTTCAGCAGTTGTGGCTTGCAGGCTCTAGAGCACAGGTTCAGTAGTTGTGGCACATGGGCTTCGTTGCTCCGCAGCATGTGGGATCTTCCTGGACCAGGGCTCGAACCAGTGTCCCCTGCATTGGCAGGCGGATTCTTAACCACTGTGTCACCAGGGAAGTCCTAGAAGTCTCTTTTGAAACCTGCCCTTCTTTGTCCCCCACAGTCGCTCTTGAATACATTTCTTGAATCTGCCTGCTTCCTTCTGTTCCCCTTGACGACACCCCATTCCAGCCCTCACTCCTTTTCATCTGGGCTTCCTCACTCCCTCCTTACTCATTGGCCTCTCCATTCCCACTCATCAACCTTCTGTTACCTTTAATCAGGGAAATAAGGCCCTGCACCCCCACCAGTGCATGCTCTGCCCCTGCCCAGCCTCTTCTCCTTACCCTCTCTCCCCACCAGACGCTGTGTCAGCCTCCCTGGCCTTACTACCCATGCTCTCTTCTCCCCCAGGACCCATTCCCACAGGGCTCTCTGCTTTGCAGGGACTTTCTCATCCTTCATGTTGGATATTACATGTCCTTCAGAGAGGCCTTCCCTGACTACCCAATCTAAGATAAGTCCTCCCGTCAGTCTCGCTTATGGCTCTCTGATCTTCTCATATATCACTTGCCACAAGCTGAAAGTACGTATTTATTAGCCTTCTAGCCCCAGTTGCTAGGGAAACTCATATTAGATTTTTAAATAGATAAACTCCCATCACCATTAGCCTTGGAATTACTTATGGGAGAAGGCACCAGAGTGCATATCAAATGCTTGCAAGTCAGCCCCTGTGACTTTAGATTTGGGGCTCATATATGACATAGTTTGAAATAAATCAAAGTATTTGTTTTCAATGAGCCTTCTGTTGAACATTATTTGTAAAAGCAGTTTGTGAGGACTATCTTTTTGAGGTACTGTCCTGCCGAGCCCCCAGCATGAATTTAACATTCTCCTTTTTGGACCTCATGTTGAGTAGGACCATCCTAATATGACAAAAATAAAAATCCCAGTCTGTTTATTCTCCATCACACAAATACTAACACAGTTTACATCCATATCTATCTAATATATAGTATAGTTACATATATATAAATACTGTCATATATATACAAAACAACAAATTTACTTTAACTTATTGATTTTGCTTTTTTCAATTCTTGGTAATCCCCAAGTTCTTTCTCCTCCATATGATAAGGACAGGAAAGGTGGGCTGTGAACTCTGCTTAGATGGGCTGTGATTAAAAAGAAAGTTTGGGGGCTTCCCTGGTGGCACAGTGGTTGGGAATCCGCCTGCCGATGCAGGGGACACGGGTTCGTGCCCCGGTCCGGGAAGATCCCACATGCCGCGGAGCGGCTGGGCCCGTGAGCCATGGCCACTGAGCCTGCGCATCCGGAGCCAGTGCTCCGCCACAGGAGAGGCCACAACAGTGAGAGGCCCGCGTACCGCAAAAAAAAAAAAAAAAAAAAAAAAAAGTTTGGGATCCAAGGCCTTTTTTTCTACAGACAAAATCTCCAGTCTGTTCTGCTAATGAGAAAAATATACTTCCCACCTGAATGCAGTCCAACCCAGAATCTCTCAGTTTTGCTGCATTTCATTTCTATTACCACCCACGGCTAGGGTGAGTTTTACATGATAGCCTCTAAGTTACAGTGGGAAAAAGCAGTTCCTGCCTGTTTTCATCTGTAACGTGTTTGCTGGCTGATGTTCCTGTAAGTGACACATTTCCGTAGATGTGATTCCCACAGGCAGAGGGAGGAGGCTGAAGGTTGGGATCAGTTTCATTTCCAGGAGCTCAGACTCTACCTTCTTCCTCCCACCCAAAAAAATATTTTGGAATCATTAAGAATGACATTTTGTTGTTGTTGTTAGGGTAACTTTGAATTTGCTTGAATTTGTTAAAATGTAAAATAATTTGCGAATTTAGTACCTTATCATCAGGCATAAGTTACTTGGGACACCCCCTCACCACTGATCACATCACAAAGTGTGTCAGGATACCATGGTGGGAATCACTCACTTCAAACTTTAGAATATACACATAAAGGTTCTCAACAAAAGGTAGGATTTAAAAAAGTCTAATACTTGTGTTGGTCCCCGTTACCCACTTCCTGTCATGTTCTGTACTTGCTACTTAATTATGGTAGATAAGCTCCCATCCTTTCCTATTCTAAAGTACTCTCTAAAAGTTTTCCGAAATGTGGCAGTTCTTATGTATCCTTTTGGCATTAGCTCCTAAACAGCTTATTGGAACGACTTCAAATTTATTAAAAATAATTTCCCATGGATGTAATTTCAATATGAAAACCACTTTCCAGCTGACTGTTGTGTATGTACTGGTTCTGGTCCTTTCTCTCCTCTAAGAAGACCCCATTGGAAGGAGAGGCTGATGCAGGTAAATGCAGAGGCTCACTTTATGCCTGTATCACTGCCTCTTTGGCTCCTGGGTGATTGCAACCAAAGCCAGTTTCTTCAGACCAGTCACCTGTCTCATCCTACCTGGATGCACACATTACCACTTCCTGCCTCTGTGACCACATTCACCTGTGTGTTTCTGTCCACCCCTGTCAATTCCACCTTGTAGGACTCAGCTCACTGGCTGTCTCCTCTGAGCGTCTTTGCTGGTTGGTATGACATACTCGCTCTGGTCATGCTGCTTCATGGTCTCGCATCATTCTACTTAGGTTAATGCCTTGCACTTTCTGAACCCTTCTGCTGATCCCTTACAGGGCAGACACAGTTATTTTCCCCAGTTAAAGGACGAGGAAGTGGTCCCCTGGGGAAGTTTGTGCAGATGGAAGAAATAAGTGTGGTTGTTTCTGCTGGGGGGGTGGTGGCAGCAGGGATGATAAATTCTGGGTTGATGTGTTGAGCCTGAGCCCGCTGGGTTATCAGGGGTGGTGTCTGCTGGGCAAGTGGACATAGACATGGCGATCAGCGAGGAGACGAGCACAGAGGCTGGGGCTGGGTAGGGATGAGATCTGCTGAGAGTCAAGGGCCTGGGACATAGCCTTCTTTAGAGGTAGGGGCAGTGTTCTGACCAGCTTTCTGCATTCCTAAAACTACCTCTGAGACCACAAACGCAGAAGGCCATGATGCAAATGCCTATCAGCTACTGCCCAGATGCCCCTGTGCTTACCTGGTTTCTGCTGAGGAAATGATGGATGGGCTCCCTAGAAACGGACTGTTCTGTGTGAATCTTGGAACAAATAAGTTTTCTTTTCCCCTCTTGCCCAAGTTGGAATCCAGCCTCACCTGAAAAATCTGTTTCAGACTGTGCTCTGAGGGCATCGGGAGACAGAACATGCTGAAGTGTCGGATGAAGCGGGCGGTCACGGGGTTGCGGCCACCACCTGGAGGTGCGCACGCTGATACAATCGTTACATCCTGTATGGAGAGAAATCCACTCGGGTCACCCAGCAAAGAAGGACATGCAATGTGCCCATCCCAACAGTAGGACTCAACCAACAGTTTTGGAGGACCTACCCTAGGACAGCATTGTGTTATATTTTCCAACACATTATCTGACTTAATTCTCACAACCACCTCAGGAGATCACTGTTGTTATCTCCGGTTTGTAGATGAAAAAATCAAGGCCCTGGTTGATAAATAAGTTACTCAAGGTTACTTAGCTAACTCATCTATCTTGTATAAATACTCCTATGTAAAAATCTAATCTTAAAAAATTGTAAGAATTTGTACCTTAGGTTAAAATATATTTAATAAATACTAAGTATAGTCAGTTCTTGTTTTTTGTGGTAGCTGTGTTCTATAAAATTGCCAGGAACACTGAATTAATGCACCCTGAACCATTGCTCCTAGGGGAAATACAGGGCTAGGTTCCTTTGAGCCTCTGGTCATAACATGTTCTACTGGTCAATACATGATATTGTAGATGCTTCTGGCCTTGCCTCCTCTCTAGTCCATACCTTCCCTGCAGCCAAGGGGATCTTTCTACAATGTTTCCTTCAGAGGCTCCTAATCACATTCCTCATCATGGCACCATGGCCCCCTGGGCTGACCTTTGCATGTCCTGCTGCTTTGCTGCTCACATTCCACACCCCCATGGTGTCTCATATTACTTGCTTTGAGATGTAAATAACTCCCTTTCCTTGCTTTGCCCTGCCCTGCCTGCAAAATCCTGTTCTGACATCACCTCTTCTGGGAAGGATTCTCTCATCATCAACCCAGTGCCCACCCCTGCTCCCCTCCAGTCTCTTTCCACTTATCAACCTACATTATAAACACATGTTCATCCATCTTCCAAAGCTGAGCCCTCCAGGAGGCCGGGGCTGTCTCAGTTGTCTATAAATCTCATGAATCAAGCATGGCAAGAAGCCAATACAGACTGAATGAATTGAGTTACACACAAGAAATGCAGAGGCCATATGTCATGGGCTGAATTATGTGTCCTTCTCTGCCTCCTCTTGGCCAATCATGTGTTGAAGCCCTAACTCCCCGTAACCCACAATGTGACTGTATTTGGAGGTAGGGTATTTAAAGAGGTAATTTAGTTAAGATGAGGTCACTATGGTGGGTCCTAATCCAATATGACTGGTGTCCTTACAAGAAGAGACAGTTTGGACATGGATACAGGGAGAAAATCATAAGAAGACATAGGGAGAACACGGCCATCTATAAGCCAAGGAGAGAGGCCTCAGAATAAACCAACCCTACTGACATCTTGATCTTGGACTTCCGCCTTCTAGAACTGTGAGAAAATAAATTTCTATAGTTTGAGTCACCCAGTCTGTTGTACTTTGTTATGGCAACCCTAGCAAATGAATACACCATATTTCACTGCCATTTAAACTGAAACATGCAAAGTAATTTAAAACCTAAAGTAACCTGTATGTCTTTCCAAAAGAGTTTGTTTCTGTCATAAAATCCACCAAAATCTTGATATTGCCGAAGTAATTCAATGGGAGGCTGAGAGCCATAGTGATCCAGTCTGGGCATGTTTAAATCGTCAACAAAAATCACAATTCGTTTGTTTCCTGGTGCTCCTAGGAAACAACATGAATTTAAGAATTATTATTTGCCCTTGGTAAACGTAAGACGAGACTTAGGTAAGGCTTTGGACTCAGTGAACACCGTGCAGGTCATAATGAGCTCAGTTTTCTACAGAGTGAGAAGGGTCCCAGCAGAGTCTTGTCTTGAGGACGAGAGATCTCCCTCTGGCCCCATCCAGGCTCCGACAAGAAGCTGTGGATCTTAGCACTTCAGTTGACCTTCCTCAATCCCAGCCACTCCCACTGCCCTCACCAACTGTGTGGCCTGGGCCTGGGGTGAGTAAAGTCATTTCCTTTTCACAGGAGGAAGCAGAAAAATCCCAAAAGTTTCCTTACATAAATGCCATCCCACCACCCCTTACAGGGAAAACAGGACAGGATATTCAAAACATCCTTATTACATCAAAGGGAAAGCCAGTGCAATGGAGCTGTACAATGGCATATTTAACTTACAGAAAGTCAATATATACATTCAGAAGAAAAAAAAGAGTGATAACACAGAAGAGAGAATAACTTAAGAAGAGGAAGTGACTCCACTACGCTGGCATCCAGCATGTGACAATTCCAAAGAGAATGAGGCAAACTCAGTGCCCCACTTCATCTTCTGGCCTCTGGAAGCCAAGTAGCAGGTCAGGGGTGGGGAGGCGTGCTATGAGTACCATTCATAAAAATTTGGGGCCCCCACCAGAAAGACTGGCTTCCTTTGCCCTGCGTCTACCTGAGCAGGAAAAGGGTAACAGAGAGGGGCTAGGAAAGCAGCTGGCATGACAGGGCCTGTGAGATGATAGACAATGTGGAAGGTAGCTGGGCCTGAGCTCTGCCTAGTGCTCCACCCAGGAGGGCTGTGGGCTGGGCAAGTGGACCCCAGCAGCAGGAGGCTGCAGGATGTGCCACTGGAGGGTGGGACAAAGTGGGGCTGAGACCGTGATTCCCAACATCAGGGAACCTTCCAGTGGGAAGGTCAATGCTTGGCCTGTGCACAATTCTTCTGGGAGGCCCTGAGAAAACCTGCTCCTGGAAGCCTGCCACGCTGAAAGCGTGGACAACCATCAGGCCAACGGAGAAGCAGGGGCAATCCACAGAGGCCCACCTAAACTTCAGTTAGGGAGAACCTTGTCCTTCCCTTCTCCTCCCATCCAGATACACTAGAGCCTCCTAGAGGGAGGGTGGGAAGAGTAAAAGAGCCCCCATATCCCTCCAGCGCCTCCAGCCACAAACCTGGCTTACAGCAGAGGAGAGGAAGAGCTTTAAATTGGGTTTGGACTGATTAACAACAAGGTCATACTGTATAGCACAGGGAACTATATCAAATCTCCTGGGATAAACCATAATGGAAAAGAATATAAAAAATGTATATATGTGTATAACGGAATCACTTTGCAGTACAGCAGAAATTAACACAACATTGTAAATCAACTATACTTCAAAAACAAAAAAAAGACAAAAATAAATTTTGGGGTTTGGATTGAAGCTTTACATTGGACCAGACTCAAAATTGCAAGTGACCAGAAGGTTATGGTATTTATCTAAGCGGTTAATAAGGCAGGGTGAGAGAGATCCCACAAAGCTTGGCGGAAAGCGCTGACTGAAGGAAACACCAAAACATTTTCATGCTTATTCCCTACTTAGTTCAGATAAGTCAGTGCACCAGACATAAAGAGTTTTTTTTTCAATTTTTTTTTTTTTAATTTTTGGCTGCATTGGGTCTTTGATGCTGTGCGCGGGCTTTCGCTAGTTGCTGCGGGCAGGGGCTACTCTTCGTTGCGGTGCACGGGCTTCTCATTGTGGTGGCCTCTCCTGCTGCAGAGCATGGGCTCCAGGCGCACAGGCTTCAGTAGCTGTGGCATGGGGGCTCAGTAGTTGTGGTTCGCGGGTCCCAGAGTGCACACTCAGCAGTCATGGCGCACGGACCTAGTTGCTCCGCGGCATGTGGGATCCTGCCAGTCTCTCAAACCCATGTCCCCTGCATTGGCAGGTGGACTCCTAACCACTGTGCCACCAGGGAAGCCCCTGTTTGTTTGTTTTAAATAAAGGGAAATCAATGCAGGTTTGAAAGCATGGCATGAGTGGAGAGAGGGAAAGCCTTGGAGAGGCAGAGATTGAAGATATTCTGAGTTGAAGGTGATGATAGAAATAAACTACCTGCTTGCTAACAGTAAGATATCTAGATCTATACCCAGGAAAGAATACCATTAACAGAATTACCTTTACAAATAAATTAAGCAAAGAAAATATCCAATTGTAATTTTATTACATACACGGTTTATGTGACTTATTAGTATTTAATAATTAATTTGTGTGAGACAAATGACAAGGATAATTCTTACCTAGAATATTTTTTCTTTTCCTTTCCAGTTTTGATTCAATGATCTCTTGTGTTCTTGCAGATGAAGTTTGAGCAGAAAAATTTAGATAAACAGGAACATAGCCAGCTGATTCTTGAATTCTATTTAGCAGTCCTTTTGTAATAACAGACTTTAAAATAAAAAAAAATGTTAATTGATTTCTCATTCAATATAAAATCTTTCAATTGTCTATATCAGTAATATTCCAGAACAATGAGTAAGAAACAGGACAGAAAAGGACAGAGGTTAAAGCCAGATTGAAATATCTGCCTTTCTCTTCCTGGAGATTCCGTTTAATGATATTTATCAGAGCCAAAGAAATATCCTAATCAGCTCTATCTCAGCAAAAGTTTTTATTTTAGGATCATACCAAAAGCCATCTTGGTTACTATCCAAGTCAATTTGATAGTAAGATTTAGAAACTCAGAAATAATTTAGAGGGGAAACAGTGAGTGTCTGTTTATATGGATTCCCCCCAAACCAAGAAGAAGACCAAACAATCAGCCTTTTCCTCTATACTCCACTTTTTCTAAACACCATCGCTGTGTTGGGTAGAAGTAAATGGGCAGGAGGGGACAGACTGACCTTCATCAATAGTCCATTGGGGACACAAACTGCCTTGACAAATTCCCACCTTAACATGTGCAGTGGCAGCCCTAGAACTTCTAAAGGACACAACATAAAAGCCCCCAAACACAGAAGATTGGTCCACAGGGTTCTCTGGTTTATATATATTATTGACACCCAGGATTTATTCAGAAAGTGGCAAACTGTGCAGTCGATATAGATTCAGCACAGTCACATTCTTCCTGAAAAAATAATCAAAATTCAAAAGGAATTCCCCTGAGAAATAAGGTATTATTTACAGAGCTTACAATTCTAAGTTCACCATGCCCTTGTTTCGGACAGAACTTCTTGTTTGATGTAGGTTTCCTACCTTGCCAACTCCCGTTATTCCGGTAAACAGCACTGAATGCCTGACCGCCAGTAGTTTTTCCATTAGATACCCAAAGCGCACTGTGTCAGCTGTAGGGACAAGCATTTCAAAAAACGGAATATCTCGGCTGTACTTGAAGGTGGGTATGATTTGTTCCCAGGGATCCAGCCGTTTGGTGTCAAAGTCCATGTGAATGCTCCACAGATCACCAGAACTGGGAAGCTAGAGTATAAAATTAAACATCACTTTCAATAGGATTGACACATGGCAACAGAAATATTTACACAGAAACAAAGGCAGTCATGGAACATGGATGGATTTGGATTTTTGTTCCTTTGTGGCAAAGTAGTTGTTTAAGATCAGAGTCTAATTCTTTAAGCTTAATCATGCAATGCAGTACAGTAAAAACCTGATATATTGACTATATCAAAACCCCATATTAGAATTGTAAATCATTTTCAATTCAATCCAACATTCAGGGGCTTACTCCATGCCAAATACTGTGTTTGGTGTTAGGGGAAAATGCTGAATGAGACCCAACCTCTGCCTTCAATGACCTTGTAATCTACCTGGGGGACACAAGCACATTAGTTAATACTCATGGAGAAATAAGGGTTATAGTGGAGTTTAGTACACTCACAAAGGAGAGATGGCTCATTTCTACTTGCAGGAGAGTTATAGTTGTGGCTAGAGATTTAGGAGGGCTTCTAAGGGGTGGTGATGCTACAACTTAGATTTGAAGGACAAGCAAGAGTCAGTCTTTGTCCTTCAAGCAAGGTAAAGAAGGGATGAGATGGGGATGGGGAAGAAGGAGTCAGGGTTCAGGCTCAGAAAACAGGTCTGGAAGCCATGGAAAGCGGCATGCATGTTGGGGACTATAAGAGATAAGTCTGGAAACACAGATGGGGCCAAATTATAAAAATGTCATTTATTAAAGAGCTTGCAGCAAGAGTTCAGTGAAGGATTCTAAGTAGGTGTGTGACATGATCAGATTACATTTCAGAAAGTTCATTCTGGCAGCTGTACAGAGCAGTGGTGTTTCAAGCACACTTGACAGTGACTCAATTTGACATGGTGACATGGTACATACATATATATATGTGTGTTCAAATATGTATAATATTCACCCCAACTATCACTCTATTTTATATTCTATTCTATTTTTAAGAAAACTTCAGGATTTTCTACATATTCAGTTATGTTTTCTGCAAATAATGACAGTTTCATTTCCTTTCTAAAGTTTATTTTTTCCTTGCATTATTGCACTGGCTAGGATCACCAATATAGTGTTGACTAAAAGTTGTGATAGTGGATATTTCATTTTAAAAAATTGGGTTAAGAGTCTTTCAACTGATTTCATGACCAATTAATAGATTGTAACCTGTAATTCTAAAAAACAATGGTGTATAGGTGAATTAGACAGGACTGGACCAAAAGCAAGGGAATAATAAATAGGCTATTTTAACAACCAAGAAAAGAAATGAAAAGAACCTGAGTTATTCAGAGGCAACAAGGAAGAAGAGAAGAGGAAATACTTGAAAAAAATTAATTAGAAGAAAAAATCCATTCACTTTACTCAGGTCAGTAAAGAAAGAAGAATCTATAACACTCATTGAGTTCTGGCTACTATTACATGGCTGTCTGGCCATTTACTAAGGCAGGAAACAAAAATCCAACAGCAGCTGTACAGAGTAATAGATAATAGGATATTACTATTAAAAAACTGAGTACATAGTGAAAAATCTTCTCCTGTGCTCTTTTGACACGTGCCGTCATTCTTCAAGCACTTCTTCACTATCTGACAAAAGATATTCTGGGCTCTTCGAACTTTCCCTGCTTCAGTACTGGAATCAGCTGTTTCACTAAGGTGCTTTGGTTCTCTTTCATGGAGAATAGTATTTAGAAATCAGTAACTAAGTATGCTCATTGCTATTGAGGTGTCATTCCTTCTAGTTCCTCTCAGCAGACAGAAGTAAGAAATTTATGTATGGATGGATGTATAGACCCATATATATATATTCCATGAGTACCAAAACCTATAATTCCAATCCAATAACACAAGGTGCATTCTAATCTTTCTCTTCCATATTTGTTAAGTCCCTTCTCTTAACAGTGAGAAACCTCGTTGCCATTATCTTCAATATATTGATTCATTTGCTCAATTTTAGAACATACAGAAAGTAGCTTCAGAATTGCTAAACCATAACACTGTGAAAAAATAAGTTTACAAACTAAAATTCAATGTTTTTGCTAATAGTAGGGAGATTTTATACACTTTTATACCTTACTTTCTTCACATGGCCAGGAGAGAACTCCTAAAATTTTTAATACAATAAACGTTACCTATAGTTTAAGAAAGTGAATAATTTTAGAAACATTTTTACATGAAGAATTTTTAGTAGGACCAAGGCTTTTAAAGTTTTAGTCTTGAAATTTAATTTTAATGATTCAGAGTTATTATGTTAAAGTTAACTTTATTTGGCTCTTACCCTGGCATCAGGATTATCTTCAAATTGTGTTCTAATAAATGTATCAAAAGAATCCCAGTAGTTTTCAGTTAGATTCCCACCTAAAGACCATAAGTAACAGAATACAAAAGTCTGACACAGTACGGTGTTCAGTTTTGTTTGCTCCTGAAAGAACAAAGGGAAAGAATTTTAATATTTTATATGCTAACGTAAAAAGAATCTTAAATTGCAAAGTCTAATGTCTGTTTTGTTTAGAATTATGCATTTTTAAAAGGGCACATTGTATGTTTCTTATATTTCATTCAATGGTGCACAGAGTGATGGTTTATAATAGTATATATTTAAATACTCTGATGGGAAAATGAATGGCAAGGAGCATGTAGAACAAAAGCTCAAGGTTGTCTTTCAACTATTATAACTATGTTTATGACTGCATGAAGGTATTTAAGTAGACACACACTGTGATTATGTTATACTGTAAGGAAGTTTAAACATTGAGTAGCAGAGTAATCTATAGGCTAAATTCTTTCCAAATCTGAGATTGCATGAATCTATTCATAGTCATTAGTCCCCTAGAAAATTAACTTGAAAATCAAATAATCATATGACAGAAAGTTTGGAGTTGTTTATTTGCAGAGCATGTATACAATAATCACATTTTCCTAGTTTTATAGCAGTAAGAAAACCTTTCCTACCATTGCCAAATTAACTTCATCTTTCCCAAGTATCAAAGACTCCAATAAGCAACAGAGCGTAGTAACTTTGCTTATGTCCACTTGTGGGATTGCTTGGTTGCATTTCTTATTGATAAAATTTAAACCGTCATCAACATAACGCTGGAAAAGATTCAATATATATTCTTGAGTTTCTTCATTCAGCTGAAAAATCAAACAAACAAATAATATTTTAGCAAGACCAGATAAAATATATAATTAAGTTAAAAAAGGGTTGGTTCAGGGCTTCCCTGGTGGCGCAGTGGTTGAATCCACCTGCCGATGCAGGGGACGTGGGTTCATGCCCTGGTCCGGGAGGATCCCACATGTCGCAGAGCGGCTGGTCCCGTGAGCCATGGCCGCTGAGCCTGCGTGTCCGGAGCCTGTGCTCCACAATGGGAGAGGCCACAACAGTGAGAGGCCCGCACACCGCAAAAAAAAAAAAAAAAAAAAAAAAGGGTTGGTTCCAACTTGTATGTTGCAATATATCCTGTGATTTTAGACTAAAGGGTATAAGCATCACAAGATATGGAACAAGTTAAATTAAGGAAAACCCTTCTATGACTTGGGAGGGACACATGGGGGAGATTCTGGGTCACTGATAATGTCCTACATCTTGATCTGGTAATGGGTACAGAGGTGTTTATTTTATAATCATTTGTTAAACTGTCAACATATATTTCATGTAGTCATCTCTATTGATGATATCTCTCATAATTAAGAACAATGAAAAAGAAGAAGTATAAAGAGAAACATTTTAAATATCTATGTAAGGTAAAGGACTGATTCCCAAAGATTTAAAAAAAAATGTTGCTCCCTCACCACTTTTTTTAACATTGTACTGAAAGTCTTAGCTAATGCGATAGGAGAATAAAAGGGAAAAAATGTATACAGATTGGGAAGAAAGAAAAAAAATTGTCTTTGTTTACAGATGAAACAATTATCTACATAGAAAATCCCAAAGAATTGACCAAAAACTCCTGGAACTAATAAGTAGTTATAGCAAAGCTGTAGGATACAATGTAAATATACAAAAGTCAATTACTTTCCTATACACCAGCAATGAATAATTAGAATTTGAAATTGAAAATACAACACCATTTACATTAGCACCAAAAAATAAAATACTTAGGTATATTTTTAACAAAATATTTCCAAGATCTATATGAGGAAAATAACAAGATTCTGATGAAAGAAAGCAAAGTACATCTAAGTAAATTAAGAGACAGCTCATGAGCATGCATAGAAAGACACAATATTGTGAAGATGTTAGTTATTCCTAATGTGATCTATAGATTTGATGCAATCTGAATCAAAATACCAGTAAGTTATTTTGTGGATATCAACAAACTGAGTCTTAAGTTTATATGGCGAGGGAAAAGACCCAGAATAGTGAACACAATATTGGAGAACAAAGTCAAAGGAATGACACTACCTGACAAGACTTACTGTAAAGCTACAGTAGTCAAGACAGTGTGATACTGGCAAAAAAAATATAGACAAATAGATTAATGGAACAAAATAGAGAGCCCATAAATAGGCTCATACAAATATAGTCAAGTGATCTTTGACAAAGGAACAAAGGCAATCCAATGGAGAAGGGACAGTGTTTTCAACAGTGGTGCTAGAATTGGACATCCCCATGCAAAAAAAAAAAAAAAAAAAGGAGAGATAGAGAGAATCCAGACATTGATACTATGCCTTTCACAAAAATTAACTCAAAATGGATCATAAACCTAAATGTAAAACTATAAAACTCTTAGAAGAAAACAGAGGAAAATATTTAGGTGACCTTAGGTTTGGAAGTGAGTTTTTAGATATAACACCAAAAGCACAATCCATGAAAGAAAAATTGATAAGTTAGATGATTAAAATTAAAAATGTGTGTGTTGTGAAAGATATTGTCAAGAGAATGAAAAGACAAGCCAGACTTGGAGAAAATATTTGCAAAACACATATCTGATAAATAACTTGTATCCAACATATATAAAGAACTCCCAAAACTCAATAATAAGAAAACATATAACCTGGACTTCCCTGGTGGCACAGTGGTTAAGAATCCACCTGCCAATGCAGGGGACACGGGCTCGATCCCTGGTCCAGGAAGATCCCACATGCCGCAGAGCAACAAAGCCCATTGTGCACAACTACTTAGCCTGCGCTCTAGAGCCTGTGAGCCACAACTACTGAGCCTGCATGCCACAAGTACTAAAGCCCGTGCACATAGAGCCTGTGCTCTGCAACAAGAGAAGCCACTGCAATGAGAAGCCTGTGCACTGCAACAAATAGTAGCCCTTGCTCGCCACAACTAGAGAAAGCCCATGTGTAGCAATGAAGACCCAACGCAGGCAAAAATAAATAAATAAATAAATAAATAAATAAATAAAAATAAAGCACAATGCGTAGTCATTGACATCTGTGGGAAAAAAATCATACAATCTAATAAAAAGTGGGCAAAAGATTTGAACACCTCATCAAAGAAATATGGACGGCAAATAAACACATGAAGAGACACTCAACATATTAGAAAACTGCACAGTGAAACCACAATGAGATACCGCGACATACCTATTAGAATGGCTAAAATCTAAAATACCACACCACCACATTCTGGTGATGATGTGGAACAACAAGAACTCTCATTTATTGCTGGTGGGAATACAAAATGGTACAGCCATGTTGGAAGACAGACTAGCAGTTTCTTACAAAGGTAAACATAGTTTTATCATATGATCCAGAAATCACAGTCCTGGGTATTTACCCAAATGAGTTGAAATCTTATGTCTACACAAATACCTGCACGTGAATGTTTATAGGAGCTTTATTCATAATTGCTAAAACTTGGAAACTTTGAGATGTCTTTCAGTAGTTGAGTGGATAAACTTGATAAATCCATACAATGGAGTATTAATCCAGTGCTAAAAAAATAAGCTATCAAGTCACAGAAAGACATGGAGGAATCGGAAATACATACTATTAAGTGAAAGAAGTCAATCTGAAAAAGCTACATACTGTATAATTCCAGCTATATGATGTTCTGGAAAAGGTAAAACTATGGAGACAGTAAAAACAATCAGTGGTGCCAGGGGTTGAGAGGGTGTGGATGTATGAATAGGTAGAGCACAGATTTTTAAGGCAGTGAAACTATTCTGTATGATATTATACATGATATTGTTTATTTATCAAAACTCATAGAATTGTACAACACAAAAGGGAACCATAATGCAAACTATGGACTTTAGTTCATAAGACTGTATGGTTCATCCATACTGGTTCATCAATTTTAACAAATGTACCACACCAACGCAAAATGTTAATAACAGGGGAAACTATTTGGAGGAGGGAAGTTATACGACAACTCTCTATACTTTCTGTTAAATTTTTCTATAAACCTTAAGCTGCTCTAAATAATAAAGTCTATTAAAAGAGTGAATTCAGAAATGTTTAACATCTTTTGGCAGCCCATGATAAAGTCTCAATTCTGAGAATTACTGTCTTTAATAAGGTACTCTGTTCACTTTGCTGTACACCTGAAACTAACATAACATTGTAAATCAACTATACTCCAATAAGAAATTAAAAAAAAATAAGGTACTCAGAGAGTTTACCACAAAATTATTAAAATGTTGTTGCCTAAGAATAAGGAAAACAATAGTTTTCTGATTCATTTTTGGAGGGGGAGATGCAGAAAGAAGATGGCTTTCTTGAAGTGGCTTTCTTGAGATGAGACGGAGCAAAACACTTAAAAAGATTGTTCCACATATATGCATTAAAATATGATATTTGTTTTTCTCATTCTGACTTACTTCACTCTGTATGACAGACTCTAGGTCCATCCACATCTCTACAAATGACCGAATTTTGTTCCTTTTTATGGCTGAGTAATATTCCATTGTATATATGTACCACATCTTCTTTATCCATTAGATGAACCAATTTGCAGGGTAGGAATAGACAAGCAGACAGAAAATGGACATGTGGACATGGTGAGGAAGGGGGAAATGGGATGAATTGGGAGATTAGGATTGACATATATACACTACCATGTGTAGAACAGATAGCTAGTGGGAACTTGCTGTATAGCACAGGGAGCTCAGCTTGGTGCTCTGTGGTGACCTAGATGGGTGGGATGGGGGTGGGTGGGAGGGAGGTCCAAGAGAGAGGGGATATATGTATACATATAGTTGATTCATTTTGTTGCACAGAAGAAACTAACACAACATTGTAAAGCAACTCTACCCCAAGTAAAAAAAACAAACGAACAGGGCTTCCCTGGTGGCGCAGTGGTTGAGAATCTGCCTGCTAATGCAGGGGACACGGGTTCGAGTCCTGGTCTGGGAAGATCCCACATGCCACAGAGCCACTAGGCCCGTGAGCCACAACTACTGAGCCTGCGCGTCTGGAGCCTGTGCTCCACGACAAGAGAGGCCACGATAGTGAGAGGCCAGCGCACCGCGATGAAGAGTGGCCCCCGCTTGCCACAACTAGCAAAAGCCCTCACACAGAAATGAAGACGCAACACAGCAAAAATAAATAAATAAATAAATAATAATAATAATAAAATACGAACAAGATGAGTGGATAAAGGAGAAGTGGTATATATAGACAATGGAATACTACTCAGCAATAAAAAAGAATGAAATCTCAGGGCTTCCCTGGTGGCGCAGTGGTTGAGAGTCCTCCTGCCGATGCAGGGGACGTGGGTTCGTGCCCCAATCTGGGAAGATCCCACAAACCGTGGAGCGGCTGGGCCCGTGAGCCGTGGCCACTGAGCCTGCGCGTCCAGAGCCTGTGCTCCGCAACGGGAGAGGCCACAACAGTGAGAGGCCCGAGTACCGCAAAAAAAAAAAAAAAAAAAAAAAAAGAATGAAATCTCAAAAAGAAAAAAACATCGCTTGTTAAGGTAAAGAGGAACCGTATTTTAGAATGCAGAGGGCACAGAAGATAATATGGAACTGAGTTGTTCTGAATAGTAATGTAAAAGCTTTCCTTCACTTTGGGTGGAATGGTACCTCTGAGGTTAGAATTTGTCTTTGGTAATCGACCTAAGGTTGGGTGGGAGGTAAACTGGTTTTCTCTTCTTCTTGGCTCTGAGAGGTTTTAGGGGTTCCTAAAATCTAAAAACTGTAACAATGCTTGGATTTACTGTTCTTTTCCTTCCAGGTACTTCCCTTTCATTATCTCAAGCCTCCTGCAAAGTCATTTTTTTAATGCCCCAGGTTGTTCTACCTGCGTTTGGGGAAACTCAAGGAAGTGTTTATATTTGAGAGAAAACAGTCTGGAGAGAAGCCAGGCAGGGTAACAAAAAGTGAGGACAGCTTTGGGAAGTACACAACCTTCCTGGAAGATCCCAAGAATTCTGGGGAGAGAGCTATGTACAATGCGGGGATTCCCTCAATCAAGCACAGTGAGGCGTTAACCAATTGCTATCTGGGCACTCGAGGGAAGGGTGAGCCCTGACAGATGGAGACAGTGGGGAGTGTCTGATTGCACTTACTTTTTTAGAAACACTCTTCAACCAGGTTTTAACATAAGGCATCCACTTCAGTTCTTCAGGATCCACAAACACCATCCCACATCTACTGACTGTTGCAGGAGAGGCAACCTTTAGATCTTGCACCTAAAATTGAAAAACGTCGAACAGGAAATGGCTAACATGATACTTCCTTATTCCTCTAAATTCAATGTTAAGGAATCACACATTTAAAGTTTAACACTGTAAGGCTTTGTGTGGAAGAGAATGGCGGAGCGATAAGTGATTAAAAATGGAGAAGAAAAGTTAAGTGAGGCGTAAGGAGAAAAAAAAAATGTAGAAGGCTACTGTCAAATCCTTATGGGAAGGTATAAGTATTTCTTTTCCCTTCTTTTTGTTTTTCTTCTTATCTTTTTCATTCTTATATCCAATACCTAGCCTAATACCCAGGACATAGTAGGCATTCAATTAATGTTTGATGAATGAATACAGCAGGGGTGGTATCTTCCATAATATTTTGTAGCTGTATTTGGCCCACATTCCTTTTCCAATCCCATCACCAAATATTCATACCACAGAAGGATGATTTATTCATCTTAAAAAAATTTATATATATATATATATATATATATATATATATATACTGCCTCCAAAGGAAAAGAAACAAATGCTTGGGAAGCTAGAATTTATTGTATTTCCTGTCTATAGAGAGACAGAAACATTTGAGAGACTTTGGTTGTCAGAATGGACAATCTATTATAAAAGGACAATTTGGTAAATATTTAGTATGTAAACAAAACACCATGGTAGGCCTTACAGATAGTCAATGGTACATCAGTAAGAGAAAAAAATTAATGATGGTATGCTAATCTAATGAACGATTTCACTCCACAGTAAGGAATATGCAATTTACCTCAAAAAGCATGTGGATTTGAGGTGTGAGTTTAATCCTCTCACTGTTAGCCAGGCAAAGCATCTTGTTATCATCCAGGACTGTATTCATATTTTCAATCCAAAGAGCATCTACTGGCCCATCACTGATGATCCATTTATGGTCTTCTGAAGTATCATTCACAGCTGCTCGGATACTTAGTGCCATCAAACCATCTTTCCATTCTAAGGTTATGTTATTAACTTCACCATATAATTCACCCATTGTAATTGATTTAGGATTAAGAACATATGTTTTAACGGATTGGTAAAAGGGATTGTCTACACCAAGTTTTCTCAAGTTCCCTAAAGTTTCTGCTAGTATTTGGTAAACTGTGGTCTTGCCACCTCCTGTTGGCCCTACTAACATAACACCATGCCTTACTAGCATGGTTTCATAGAACTGTATCACTTTTTTAACCATACATGTCTCAGGCTGAAGATTTTGTCTCTTCATGACATCTATAATTGTTGACTGCAATATACCATAATCGTGTTCTGGAATTTGGACTCCAGGAAAAAGGTCAGATATGATTCCACTGTAAAAAATAAAAGAAAATAAGTTAGGAACACTGGTCGTTGATATTTCCCCATGTTTGTTACAATTAATTTATTAAACATTACTATGGGTCCTATTTTTCTCATTATCTTTGCTTCTGAACACACAGTACTAGATTATCCTGTGTGTTATACCAGAATCTATCATTTCTCTGATATTGTGCATGATTTTGTTTGTTTCTTGTACAGTAGACCAATGTTCTTAAGTAGATTGGGAGCTTTTGGAGGTAGGGAATATTTCTTACATTTTTGTATTATACACAATATGTGGCATAGTACCAAACATATAGGTGACAAATTTAACAGTTTATTTTAAAAATTATATCTCAACTTTTCCCCAAAGCACTTATGTGTGCTTATAATGGTATATAAATATTCAGAAAAATAAGATGGAAATAGAAATAGAAAACTAGTACTACATAAAAAAGGGAGTAAAGGAAAAATGGACTGTTTCTGTAGGAAACAGTTAATATGGTATGGTTCTATGGGTAAAAAAGAAGCTAGGGGCTTCCCTGGTGGCGCAGTGGTTGAGAGTCTGCCTGCTAATGCAGGGGACACGGGTTCGAGCCCTGGTCTGGGAGGATCCCACATGCTGTGGAGCAACTAGGCCCGTGAGCCACAACTACTGAGCCTGCGCGTCTGGAGCCTGTGCTCTGCAACAAGAGAAGCCGCGATAGTGAGAGGCCCGTGCACTGCGATGAAGAGTGGCCCCCGCTTGCCACAACTAGAGAAAGCCCTTGCACAGAACCGAAGACCCAACACAGCCAAAAATAAAATAAATAAACAAATGTGGGGTTTAAAAAAAAATAATAAAGGTTGGCCCAGTTTAAAAAAAAAAAAAAGAAGCTAAACTCCCACCTTACACTACATAACACAAAAACATTTGAGAGGCAGTAAAAAACTTAATATAAAATGACAAGAAACGTACAAGATGAGGGAGATCAAGATGGTGAAGTAGGAGGATGTGAGCTCATCTCCCTCTATGAACACATCAAAAATACATCTATATGTGGAGCAGCTCTCACCGAAAACAAACTGGAGACTGGCAGAAAGACTCTTCTGCGGCCAAAATTGTAAAGAAAGATCCACACAGAGTCAGGTAGGAAGGGAAGAGAAAGAGCGATTAGGTTGGTACCTGTGCCTGTTGGAGGGGACACACAAGAGGCAGGGAATTACATGGGCTTGGAGGTCCTCCCTGGGGAGTGAGGGGTTTGACCCACATTGGGCACTGCAGTCCTGGGGGCTGACACTGGGAAGACAAGACCTCTTAGCTGGTTTGAAAGCCAGTGGGACTACCAGCAGAGCTGTAAGAAACCCAGACTCCACTTGTGAGGGGTGTACCCATGGTTGTTTACTCCCAAGAACAAGGGGGAGGAAACAGAATGAAACTGCCTGGGACTCTGACTGGTTTCCCACAACCCCTGTCTCCCACCTTGTGCCCTGGCCCATGCTGAGCACCTGCTCCAGCACTACTAGCTCTAGTGCAGCTCCCCACTAGGGTGAAGGCTGCCATTGCCAAGGAGACTGTGCAGTTAGGGGGAAGGAGTGGGTTTGGACCCAGCACTGCATCTGAATAGGGCAAGGGAGGCTATTGATGGAGCTTATGGAGGCAGTGGATTGTGAGTGGCCTGGAACTCTGATGTGTTGGGATCACCCCAGTACTTGCCCCAACCTGCACTTGGCATCCAGTCCGGCCCTTCTCACTCAGCACTGCTCCTCTAGAGTGAAGGTGCTGATGCTGGGAGGGGTAGATCACACACTTAGAGGGAATAGAACCAGCTCAGACCCAACCTCAGGGCTTCTGCTTCAGCACCTTGGGACCTGCCTCTGCCCTTCATAGGGCAAGTGTTGACCACTGAGCATAGGATAAGCCCTGGTTCACACCTGACTCTGGCTCTAGCCCCTCCATTTCCAGCCCCACTTCCCACCAGGGATTGCTGCCAGTACACGCTGGGGGAAGATGTGGCCTGTGCTTACTTCAGATCCAGCTCTCCCACCAAAGCCACTGGGCACAGTGCAGACTGCATATGGGGTCTTACACAAGGACACTCTTAAAAGACTGAGATAGGTAACTCTTTCACCTAATTTCATATAGACAGAGAAAGTTAAGCTAAACGAGAAGTCTGAGGACTTTGTTCCAAATGAAAGAATAAGAAAAGAAATCTAAAATAGCAACTAATGAAACAGAGATAAATAGTTTATCAGATAAAGAGTTCAAAGTACTAGTGATAAGAATGCTAACTGAACTAGGGAAAAGAATAGATGAGCACAGTGAGAATTCTAATAAGGAACTAGAAAACCCAAATAAGGAAACAGATATCCAGGTACAGGAAGCACAGAGAGACTCAAACAAGATGAATGCAGAGATGCATACCAAGACATATCATGATTAAATGGCAAAAGTTACATATAAGGAGAGAATTCTAAAGGCAGCAAGAGGAAAACAAAGAATCACATACAAAAGAATTCCCCTAAGGCTATCAGCTGATTTTTCTGCAGAAACTTGCAGGCAGAAGGGAGTGACATGTTATATTTAAAATGCTGAAAGTGCTTAACTACTTGCTGGGTAGAGTATCCTACAACCTAAGATACTCTACCCAGCAAGATTATCATTTGGAATTGAAGGAGAGATAAAGAACTTCTCAGAAAAGCAAAAACAAAAAGAGTTCATCAAAGTAAACCTACCCTAAAAGAAATGTTACAGGATCTTCTCTAAGTGGAAAAGAAAAGGCTACAACAAGAAGTAAAAATTTGTAGGGAAGGAAAAATCCTACTAGTAAGGGCAAATATATGGTTAAGGCTGTGGATCAATCACTTAAATAAGCTAGTGCAAAGATTAAAAGACAAATTGTAAAATCAACTATATTACAGTAAATGTGAAGGGATAAACATGAAGATGTAAAATATGACATTAAAACCATAAAATGTGGGGGAGGGGAATAAAAAAATGTAGATCTTTTAGAAGGCGTTTGAATTTAAATGGCTATCAGTTTAAATCAAGTAGATATAGTTATAGGTCAACATATATAAACAGCATGGTAACCACAAATCAAAACTTACAATAGATACACAAAAACAAGAAAGAAAGGAACACAAGTATACCACTAAAGAAAATCACCAAACCACAAGGGAAGAAACAAAAAGAAGAAGAAAAGAACAGAGAAGAACTACAAAACAACCATAAAACAAGTAATAAAATGGCAATAAGTACATAACAATTAATAATCACTTTAAATGTCAATGGACTAAATGTTTCAATAAAAAAGATATAGGGTGGCTGATTGGATACAAAAACAAGACCCATCTATGTGCTGCTTACAAGAGACTCACTTCAGAGCTAAAGACACACACAGACTGAAAGTTAGGGGATGGAAAAAGATGTTTCATGTAAATGGAAATGACAAGAAAGCTGGGGTAGCAATACTCAGGCAAAATAGACTTTAAAACAAAGCCTATAACAAGCAATATAGAAGGACATTATTAATGATAAAAGGGTCAATAAAAGAAGAGCATGTTACACTCATTAACATATATGCACCCAATAGAGGAGTACCTAAATATTCAAAGAAAATGTTAACAGATATAAAGGGAGGTATTGCCAATAATACAATAATAGTAGGGGATTTTAATACCTCACTTATATCAATGGACAGATCATCCAGACCAAAAACAACAACAACAACAACAAGGACACAGTTGTCTTAAATGACACATTAGACCAGTGGGACCTATAGATATCTACAGGACACTCATCCAAAACCAGCAGAATACACATTATTTTCAAATGCACATGCAATATTCTCCAAGATTGATCATATGCTAGGCCACAAAAATAAGTCTCAACAAATTTAAGAGGACAGAAATTATATCAGGCATTTTTTCCTGATCACAATGGTATAAAACTAGAAATCAATTACAAGAAGAAAAATGGGAAAAACACAAACTCATGGAGACTAAACAACATGCTAATAAGAAAGCAATGGGTCAATGAAGAAAGCAAAGAGGAAATCAGAAAATACCTTGAGGCAAATGAAAATAAAAAAAATAACTTTCCAAAATCTATGGGATACAACAAAAGTAGTTCTAAAGGAGAGGTTTATAGTGATACAGGCAAGAAAAATCTCAAATAAACAACCTAACCTACCATCTAAAGAAATCAGAAAAAGGAGAGGAAACGAAGCCCAAAGTCAGCAGAAGGAAGGAAGTAATAAATATCAGAGAGGAAATAAATATAATTGAAAAAGCGAACAAACAATAGAAAAGATCAATGAAACCAAGAGCTGTTTCTTTCAAAAGATAAACAAGATTGATAAATCTTTAGCCAGGTTCACTAAGGAAGAAGATAGAGGAACCAAATAAAAAAATAAGAAATGAAAGAGAGGAATATACAACTGATCTCACAGAGATACAAAAAATCATAAGAGAATGCTATTAACAATTACATGCCAATAAACTGGACAATGTAGAAGAAATGGATAAATTTCTAGAAACATATAATCTTCCAAGACAGAATCAGGATGAAATAGACAACATAAACAGACTGATCACTAGATGTGAAATTGAATATGTAATTAAAAAAAAATCTTGCTACAAGAAAAAGTCCAGGACCAGATGGTTTCATGGGGGAATTCTATCAAACATACACAGAAGAGCTAATAGCTATCTTTCTCATACTATTCAAAAAAGTTGAAGAGGAGGGAACAGTCACAAATTCATTCTATGAGGCTACTATTACATGATACCAAAACTAGACAAAGACACTAAAAAAAAAAAAAGAAAATTACAAGCCAATACTTCTGATAATATACATGCAAAAATTCTCAACAATGATACATCATTTTTTTGTTGTTGTTTTTTTGTTTTTTTTTAACATCTTTATTGGAGTATAATTGCCTTACAATGGTGTGTTAGTTTCTGCTTTATAACAATGATCAAGTTGGATTTATTCCAGGAAGGCAAGAATGGTTTGATATTTGCAATTCAATCAGTGTGATACACCATATTAACAAAAAAGAGGAAGAATAAAAATCACATGATCATCTCAACAGCCACAGAAAAAGCATTTGACAAAATTCAAAATTCATTCACGATAAAAACTCTCAAGAAACTGGATATAGAGGGAACATATCTCAATATACTAAAAGCCATTTATGACAAACCCACAGTTAACATCATACTCAATGGTGAAAAGCTGAAAACTTTTATTTCAAAATCACAACAAGATAAGTATGCCCACTCCTGCCATTTTTATTCAACATAGTATTGGAAGTCTTAGTCACAGCAATCAGATAAGAAATAGAAATAAAAGGAATCCAAATTAGAAAGAAGGAAGTAAAAATGTCACTTTCTGCAGATGACATCATATTATATATAGAAAATCCTAAAGACATAACCAAAAATCTACTAGAGCTCATCAGTGAATTTGGTAAAGGTGCAGGATACAAAATTAATATACAGAAACACGTTGCATTTCTATACACTAACAACAATCTATTGGAAAGAAAAATTAAGAAAACAATCCCATTTACAATCACATGAAAAAGAATAAAATATCTAGGAATAAACCTACCTAAGGAGGTAAAACACATGTACTCAGAAAACTATAAGAAACTGATGAAAGAAATTGAAGAGGACACACAGATGGAAAGATATATCATGCTCATGGATTAGGAGAATCAACATTGTTAAAATGACCATACTACCCCAAGGCAATCTATATATTCGATGCAATCTCTCTCAAAATACCAATGGCATTTTTTCACAGAAGTAGAACAAATAGTTTTATGATTTGTATGGAAACACAAAAGAGCCCAAATAGCCAAAATAATCTTGAGAAAGAAGAAAAGACCTGTAGGTATCACACTCCCTGACTTTAGATTATATTAAAAAACTACAATAATCAAAACAGTATGGTACTGGCACAAAAACAAACTCATAGATCAATGAAACAGAATAGAGAGCTCAGAAATAAACCCACACACTTATGGTCAATTAATCTATGACAAAGGAGGCAAGAATATACAACGGCAAAAGACAGTCTCTTCAATAAGTGGTGCAGGGAAAACTGGACAGCTACATGTAAAACAATGAAATTAGAACATTTTCTCACACCATATAAAAAATGAACTTAAAATGGATTAAAGACATAAATGTAAGACTGGAAACCATTAAAATCCTAGAAGAAAACATAGGCAGAATACTCTTTGACATAAATTGTAGCAACATTTTTTGGATTTGTCTCTAAGGCAAAGGAAACAAAACCAAAAATAAACAAGTGGGACCTACTTAAATTTAAAAGTTTTTGTACAGCAAAGGAAACCATCAACAAAATGAAAAGACAATGGGAGAATATTTGCAAATGATGAGGGGTTAATATCCAAAATATATAAATAGCTCATACAACACAATATCAAACAAACAAACAACCCGATTAAAAAATGGGCAGAAGACCTGAATAGACATTTTTCCAAAGAAGACATACAGATGGCCAACTGGCACATGAAAATATGCTCAATATCACTAATCATCAGAGAAATGCCAATCTAAACCACAATGAGATATCACTTCACACCTGTCAGAATGGCAATCAACAAAAAGACCACAAACAACAAATGTTGGTGAGGATGTGGAGAAAAGGAACACTTCTATGCTCTTGGTGGGAAACTGATGCAGCCAACTACGGAAAATAGTATGAAGGGTCCTCAGAAAACTAAAAATAGAACTACCATATTATCCAGCAATTCCACTCGTGGGTATATATCCAAAGAAAATGAAAAAGCTACTTGTACCTCAATATTCACAGCTACTTGTACCTCAATATTCACAGCAGTATTATTTACAATAACCAAGGTATGGAAGCAACTTAAGTGTCCACCAACAGATGGATGGATAAAGAAGATTTGGTACATATATACGTTGGAATATGACTCAGCCATAAAAAGAATAAAATTTTGCCATTTGCAACAACATGGATAGATCTGGAGGGTATTATGCTTCGTGAAATAAGTCATACAGAGAAAGATAAATACCTTATGTTATCACTTATATATGGAATCTAAAAAAATAAACTAGTGAATATAACAAAAGAAATAGACTCAAAGATATAGAGAACAAATGAGTGGTTATCAGTGGTGAGAGGGAAGGGGGAGAGGCAAGATAGGGGTAGGGGATGAATAAGTACAAACTACTATGTATAAAATAAATAAGCTACAAGGATATATTGTTCGGCACAAGGAATATAGCCAATATTTTATAATAAATTTAAATGGAGTATAATCTATAAAAATATTGAATCACTATGCTGTACACCTGAAACTAATACAATATTGTAAATCAACTATACGTCGATAAAAAAAGAGCAAGGAAAAAAGGTACTAGATGAAAATATAAGAGATGAACTTTACAACACTGTGTTAAGAAAGTCTACCTCAAAAAGATAAAAATTCTATAACTTAAAAAAGTTGATAAAGTGAAAAAATAAAAACAAGCAAAAATCAAACTTCTGTGAGGCAAAAGCCTTTAAACATAAAGAGTGAGTGATATACTTAGAGAATATTTCCAATTTTTATACCAGATAAAGTTTATGATTTCCCACAAACTGCTAAGTAAAAGAGCACAATAGAATAATGCTCTAAGAATAATAAATATAAATGAGTAATGAACATAAGAAATGATGCTCAGTGGTACTAATAATTAAAGTAATATACATAAAATAGGCTACTATTTTGGTATCTCTCCCTCCAAAACATATAAAGGGATATGGGCATTTTCATAAAACTGTTTATATAAATGTAAAATGTCTTTGGAGGACATATTGATAGGATCTACGTAAATCTGTAATGTCCATACCCCATGATCTAGGAAATGTACTTCTTAGAATCTCACTCATAGCAATAACATAATTGTGCAAACATAACTGTATAGAAATTTTCATCATGTTCTGCCAAAAGTGAGTAGACACATGTTCTGGGTAACAAGGGATCTGATAGTGGATAAAGGAATCCCCAGCAAGGTCATAAATGGGCATCCCAGGATGACAGACATGCACCAGGGGTAATGGGCAACCAGTGTAGATCAGAGAGGAGGATGAGGGCTCCAAGGAGACAAATTCAAGAGAATATTTTGTACGATTGAAGGTCATTTTTGATTTTGTTTTTAGGAGATTTCTATTCTGGCAGAATTTGAAATGAATTAGTGATAGATTTATAGAAAAGTAGGTAAAAGGAATAAAAAACAAAAATTAAGATAATATATGAAGGGAAGATGAAAAGCTAGATAATTTAATAACAAGGGAAAGATAGTGCAGCTTTGGGTAACATTTATATTTCTATAATAAATTATGGAAATCCTGAATATTTAGCTCCAGTTATATTGTAACATGACTACACAGAGAGGATGGGTGGAGGGGGAGAGGTGCGTGTGCATACCCTCATCTCTCTGTTAGTAACTTAATAGATAACATCTAAAATGGAAAAGTCATGAGATGGCATAAACGTGGTACTAAACAATATGGAGGTTGTTGTAGAGCAGAAACTAGCACACCACTGTAAAGCAATTATACTCCAATAAAGATGTTAAAAAAATATGGAGGGATATAGGAAAGAACGAATGAATGAATTGAAAAATGATTGCCTTCGGGAAGTGGGACTTGGTGAAGGGCAGGGAACTGTTGTTTTTCATGAGAGTAACTTATAATAGCATTTTATTTTTAAAACCACATACTTATATGACTTGGATAAACATAAAACTAAATAATAAAAGTAGAAATAGATAAAAGCAATCACATTTATGTGGGGGCCCAAATTTGCTTCTTTTGAGTCAGGAATTTCTCTTAGGTCAGGAGTTTGTAACCCAATGCTAATTTGCATAGCATGCAGCTTGGTGATCAATATTTTGAAAAAAATAAATGATTGAATTGAGGCTAAAACTTTAGTATCTTTTAAACTAGTATTTTAAAAATTGCAATAGGTGTCTCTAGAAAAGATGATACCTTGTTAGAGGCAGACATATCTGAAGATAAACTATGCTTTACCTCTACACAGTAGCTATGCTTTATCTGTCGCACCTAGAAATTTACCTGAATAGAACAGCATCATCTGTTAGGAATTTTGGTAAGTTAGAGTCTCGTAAAGCTCTTATCAATACCACATCTTCACTTAGGTCTGGGTTCTCTCTTTTTAAAGACCTAAATTTAAAGGAATAATTCAGATGACATTGCAAGAACATAATATGGAACGTGATTTTCCAAACCTGTGGGTCGGGGATTCTGCTTGCAGAAAGCTGTGGAGGGCACGCCACTGCAGATTCCTGCTGGAAGGAGGGTAACATTTTCCCTTGCATGCCCAGTGTCCATCTCCAAGAGAGCACACGGACAAGTCAGGCACAGGCTACATAGCCTTGAGGAGAATGACAAGGACATTTTCTCAAGCTCCCCCCATCAATCCAGACTTTATCCAACCTGTATTTACAGTTCCCTGAATACATCATGATGATTCATATCCCTGTGACTCCCTTTTCTCTTATCCCAGAATGCTCTGCTTTGGTCTTTCGCTGGCTCTTATTTTTCTTTCAAAATCCAGCTCAGACATTCCCTCCTCTAGAAAGTCCCTCCATCCCCTGCCAACGAACCCAGGGCACAGTCCCATGGTTGCCCTCACACATTATATTCTAGATGACTGCTCCTTTGTCTGTCTTGCCCGTGGGCTGTAGTTCTGTTCTCTGAATACAAGTGTCTCAACTCCTTAGTATCCCTCTTCCTTTAATGGCAATCCTATAAAGAGGAGAAATACTGTATCTAGGAGGTTGAAAGAAGGAACAGAGGGTAGAAAGCCAGGGAGGTTTGTGCAGAAGCCTGGGGTACAGGAGCCAGGCAGAAGGGGTCCTGTGTGGGCGGAGCTTGAGCCAGCGAGTCACGGCCTGAGAAGATAGATTCCCTCAGAGACTCTGGACAAGCTGGGGATGCCACAGGTGGGCATGTCAAGAGGTTATAAAGAGAGAAACTGGGTCCTGAGAAGAGAAAAGACTCTTGCTCTACTAGGAACTAGAAAGAAGCTCAGCCTTGGACCAAACTGTAAAGAGAGAGGGGGCGTCTAGGATAAAAGCTTGGACTGCGGATGCAATGATGAAACTGAAGTATGCTTTGTCAGGTGACGTGTATGACTTAATTAGTGTATCTGCATAACAAACTGTATGTCTTTTAACTCTCATCATCCTACCTCATGGTGGTAAAGCCTTTTGTACACTGAAACCCATTGTATGTGACAAGTTCAGGGGAAACAAAAGTTACCCAAAGCCTAGTGGAGACTCAGGTTTGGTCTGGGGGCAGCTATGTTGGTTCTCACAGTGAAGAACCTTGGGATGAAGAGAGATGCCCCATTTCACTGTAGCAGGGGGCTGTCAAGGTAAGCATGATGACAACAGCAGCAGCTCACATTTATTAATCACTTGCTAAGTTGCTTTAAGAGCCATCTGTGAATTACTCACGAAATGCAAGTGATGACATGGTTGGAAACTTGACTCTTGCCCACTTTGGTTTCTTACCCAGCCATGACCAGTACAGACTTCACGGCTCTCATGCCAAAGTCATAGTGATCCTGCTGAGAGAGCTGTTCACTGCAAAGCTTATACATCTGAGTCATTTTTCTTGCTAATATTTTACTGGATTCAAATCCTTCAGAATATAGAATTACCTAGAATGGGAAAATATAATGCAGTGTCTATTATGTTATATTGATAAAAACATATTAGCATAATACCAATGTATTCAAAATCTACTTTAGGTATTATATTGCATCTCTCCAAGTTGTTATACCCTTTAACAAGGAAATGTAAAGATTGAAGGGAAAAAGGTTTTGTGCCACAAGGTGGAAGGTGGGATATTATACGGGGATGTCTGAGCACTGATTCTGCTTTCTTTCGACAGATGAAGATGTGGTCTTGGTGACATTTGGTTGGAGGAGCAGCAGAGCCCACTGTGAAAATGTTCACATCGTGGAGGCTGGATGGTGCTGTGAGGCCTGAGTATAAAAGCAAGACTTGAGCTTCCCTGATCTGACAGTGTCAGTGATGCACTCCCTTTAGGCTCCCTGGGAGTCAAGGGAAGCTACACAAAGATTTGCAGCCTCTCCCCTGCCCTAGGAAGTCACCTTGCCTCTGACAAGTTTCTGCACCCTTGGTTAAATAAATCAGTGATGATACGTGGAGGTGGGTATGGACACCTCCTTCAATCCATAATCTACTCAAATCACTGCAGTTGGCCTTGGAATTGTGATTTGAGATAATGCAGAGATTTCATACTGGTGTCTGTTTTTTTTTCATTCCTCTATCACTACCTATTAGCACAGTACTCTGTGCACTGCAGGTGATTAAAAATATTTACTGATGACAGACCCTGATTCATTTAATCTGTAACAACAATAGGAATAGCACTCAGAAGACTGGATTTTTAAATTTCTCCAATTAATTACTGAGTAATATAATAATAGGACAAAATGTGAGATGTGAACACAATGTTGGACTGAGTTCCAAACCTGGTTTTCTTCCTACCAGCTTTGGACAATGAGCAAGTCATTTACTGTCCTGTCCAGAGAGGGGTCTGGAGTGAAGATGCCACCTGCTTTAACTGCCCACCACCCCATCTTACCCACAGAGGACACTGGGGGACTCATGAGATGCTGTAGGCATTATACTAATAAAAGTTGTACTTTTTCTAATGATAGGATTTGGCATGGTCTATTCTATTCTTAGGCAATTACTTTTAATTCATGCAGAGGAATATTTTAAATTAGCTGTTGTAAGGAATTTATTAGCCACAGGAGTAATATGTGCTTTCTGAGAAGCTCCGTTCGAAAAGGGGTAGCATCCCTTGCTGTGAAATACAGCACCGAGCATGAGGGGCCTTCCGGAGTCCTGTAAACATCCTATATATTGGTCTTGGTGATCACACAGGTGAATACATGTGTAAGGAATCACTCTGTTGTACCCTTATGATCTGTGCCCTCTACTATATATAAATTATGCCTCGGTAAAAAGTGCCAAGAAAAATACATATAAAATTTAATACACTGGGTGTTAACTAGTATGAAGAAACAAAAAAAAAGTTTAAATAGAAAGATTCCTAGATAGATACAGAAGGAACAAATACAATCATAAAGAATTAGCTTATTAATGTTGCTATTTTTTGACTAAGTTGATACAGACTAGAAACAAATCCCTGACCTCCATCATTAGTGATTAGTATTGCTTTTACTTAACATCCCTTGACTCTAATTAAAAAAAATAATGCAGCGAGAGAAGTGAGAATAATACAGTCTTTTTAGAATAATCTAGACGTTTTAATTCCTAGAGACAAACTGATGAACCCCAATGGACTGGCTAATTATACTTACTTATTCATTCCAGTTTTGGGGGCTTACTATATTCCAGATACCATCCTGGGCTTTAGGGATATAGCAGTTACACACATACACACAAACACACATGCACACACACACACACACACATACACACAGAACAAAACATTCTATGTGGTAACGATATCTACACACTTAAGAGGAAACAATACTGTATAACCTTGGCTAGACTGCATTCATAAGGGAAACTTTCTACCACAATAATCAAATACTAAATAAAAGAAACAAGCTTAAGTTTTTGCTGCTTTATAATGTGAAGCTCACCTCTGCAATCAATGCGTAATTTGGAACCATCATCGCAAAGGGCCTAAACAGGGCTTTCAAATTATCTGGCAACTCAGTTCTGCCTGCATATCCAGGATTCATTGTGATGAAGGCTGCACAAGTCATAACCAACTTGATTTCCCGCCCCTCAAATATGAATCTAGAGAGCTGTTGAAGGGAAAGAGAAAATATAAGCTAACACGTCCCCCGACATCTGTAAATTCTTTCCCATAATTACTACTCGAGTACAAAACTTGTGTAACATGCATTCAAGCAAAGACTACTGACTCTTGCTGTTGGGAATGTTTCCCTCCTGATTCTGTCCTACCCACTCCCAATCTCTTCCGGGCTACGTGCTTCCTGCTCTCTGCCTTCCTGCCCCTGCCTTGCCCCAGGTGTCTCCGCCTTCCTGGCCCAGACCTGTAATCTTCTGGGCCTCAACATCTTTCGCTGAGACTCCTCAATTCAACTTAGATTTAATGGCCACTAAACCTTCTCCGCCACTACTTTCTGGAGTCCCTAAGAAATTCGAATCTGATATTAGTCCTTGAGTGGTTGAGGCCCCACTGTTAGAGTCATTGGAATTACCCCTTCACTTTCATTCAACAGCAAACATCCATTGAGCATCTGTGCCAGGCAGGCAATGGGTTAGGAATGGGCATGCAGAGCCCTTGAGAAACTCCTGGGCTTGTTGTGTAGGGTTAGACCTAGGACCATGACCATGCAGTGCAATCAATGCTACAGTGGAGGTGTGTGCAGAGCCTGCAGGGAGCAAAGCTCATATGAGGAGCAGGGAAGCCCGTGTGAGACCCGGAGAATGAAGAGGGCATTTCCCATAGATGAACAGGGCAGCCATTCCAGTCAAAGGGAGCAAGAACAAGAAACAGCATTGCATGTTCAGGGAATGGCCAGCTATTCACTTTGCTAAAGGGAAAAGTTCTAGCAGGAAAGTGTAAGTAGGCTATGCCCTGAGCATCATAAACCTTGCATGCTCGGCTAAAAAATTTAGATTTTGTTCCATGGATGGGCGGAAACAGAGAGTTTTGAGCAGAGTGATAGGACCAAAGATGGCATTGGACAGGTTAGACAAACTACAGACAGGGGGACCAGTAGGGAGTGTTATTGGGGAGACGAGGAGAGCCAGAATTAGGGAGTTCTTATTGGAGATGAGAGAGATCTAGGAGATACAATTGAATGGACTTGGTGATGGCTTAGATTCTGGGGTTGATGGCAATGGGAAAAATTCAAGACGAATTCCAGGATTCTAGGTGGGTGACTGGATGAAGGCACTATATTCAGTCACAAAGAATACAGGGGAAGACCATGACAGAGCTGGGGTGATGTGTCATAGCCTGGAGGAGAAAGTGCTGGACCCCATAACTGGAGACCCCAGTCCTGCTGCTGTTTAATGGCTTTTGTGTTATTCAAACCTGTAAATTGCTGTGCTTTAGTTTCTTCACGTATTCTAGGGGGCGTATTCTACTCCAACTATCTCCTCTGACCACTGGCAAAGTCAAGGGTGAGATTTGGTTAGTCTCAGATGTCCTCCTACCTTCCTTTCACCTCACATGGTTGCCCTCCAGTTGGCAATGCTTCAAGGCTGCCTGCGTTCTCTCTGGTTCCTTCTCCCTTGCTCCTGAGGCTTTGCTAAGCATGCTAAGCGCTCAGGGTGGTGATAATGACTGACATTATGTTATATCTGGTGGTCCCTGATTTTAATGCGGGCCTCCCAGAGGGTGTGTAGTTGGAGGAGCGTGGACCTCACGGTCACACAGATTTAGATGTGTGTCTTGGTTCTATGTTGTTCCCAGAAATGTTTTAATGTCTCTGAATCTTTTTGACCTGTAGCTTGGGAAAACGCCATCTACTTCACACTGGTTTGGTGTGAAGATGAAATAAGTGTAAAGTACAATGACGTGTACAATTTAGTGGCTGGTAAAAGTCCAATTTCTGTTTTCTTTTTACTTGTTCTATAATATGATTTTTTGCAGAGGCAATAAAATATTTAACAGCTCTTTAGCAGGGCACTTTCTGATGAGAATGGCTCTTGTCCCTAGAGCGGGAGCTGGGTCCAGAGGCCCCTTTGGTAGGTCAGGATGAACCCTTCTGGCTGGATCCTGAGGAGGTCTGAGACTTTTCAGGTAGGGGCCAAGGTAATGGTGGGGACCTTCCAGGGGCTCAAGGCAGTGACTATTTAAATATTAAACAATTGGCAAGGCTGTTCTGGTTTGTACTGGCTGAACATCAATCTGCCCTTTGGTGACTTCATGACATAATCTCACAAGGTCAACACAGAGTGGTAGGGGACTTGGTCCCATCCTTCACTGCCATCACCTTCCCAGTACAACACCCTTCTCCAGGAACATGCTCATATGGGCTAAATCAGATTTTAAATAGTGAGGCCCTTTTAATATCTTCATCTGGCCCTACACTCCTTGGACTTCTCCAGACTCCA